>NC_056062.1:55507142-60507142 GCF_016772045.2 Ovis aries | reverse complement strand
TTTTTAATGGCTGCATTACAAAACCAGAGCAATTCAGAAAATTTGGGGAAAACTATGGATCAGCTCCCTCCTTTCAAAGACTGCAGCTGGTGAAACGAATCCTGCACAGCCACAGCTATGAATCGAAGTCCAGTCCCTTCCTCTGGAGTCCTAGGGGCCAACTGCGTTTTGGAATTCAAAGCTTTTTTGAATATTATAAAGTCAGTGCAGTACACATGCCATTTATCAAAACATTCCCGGAAGTGTCTGCAACAGCGCCCCCCCCCCCCCAAATCATACACTTTAGTGTTTCCGCAGTGAATTTATGAAAACACAAATGACCTCACTTCAATTACAGTCAAGTGTGTTTCTGGGTTTTTCTCTGTATTTTAAGTTCTGTGCATAAGACACTATGACACTGTACAATACAACTGCTACAACGACGGCAGAGTTATGAATAGAGCTTTTCCCGAACGCAGTCTTGTTACAAAACATACAATGCAGTTTTTGTATACATTCATTAAAAGGGAGAAAATTACATGTGTAACACGTGCACCCATGAAAGTCTAGAAGGCATACCAAAATACTAAAGGTTTTTCTAGGTGGTAGAACTAAAGGTCACTTACTTTCCCATTTGCAGAAAGTTTTCTAATTAGTATTGTCTTAGAAATTATAAAACATCTTTAACACCATAAATTCTATATTAATAACTCTAAAGCTGGCTGAAGTTCCATAGAAACTTTATAATGTACTCTAATTCCAAATCAAACTTTCACTTCTCCCCTGTAAACATTTTTCCACATAACTTTTCTGAACAAGTGTCTGCTACATCCCAGGTTTATTCCTGGATCCTCTTGCTCTTTCAGCAATGAAGAACTACTCTCATTTAACTGTCAATTGTAACAGTAGCTCCCAATGCTGATCCAGAGATCTGGAATCTTTAAAAACAGGAAAACTGGTAGATTTATGTGTATATGCATATGTAAAAATACAACATACAGGAAAGGACCTTTAAAACACAGACGTAATATATGTATAAAAAATTACATTCAAGGACTATACCTTTATTTTGAGATTAGCCCTTTATACATTTTTTAAATCAACCTGTTTGTTCCTCAATGAAATGCTAATAATGTTAGTAGCTTTGTGTCTGTGTGTTTTAATGGTCCTTCTTTGGCAACACAAAAAACATGTATTAAGTCATACTATTTGTGAAATCCAAGGGTGGAAACCACTGCTTCAGAAGTTTCAGAGGATATCAAGAAAATCTCTAGAAACAGAGCAGCAAACAAGGCAGATAAGGTTAGGACATTCCCAAGCCTTCCATTCCAGGGGCACACAGTGATTAAGTATTTAGGGAAAGGGCATGGCCAAGTACAAGAGTTCTCTGATGGGAAAAGGTTGGTATCTTCAAGAAAGAGCAAGCAGGCTTGTGAAGCTGAGGTGGAGCAAGTGTTCACCATATGGATAAAGTAGTTAGACCTGGCCCCTATAACATTTTCCAAATGATGGGTCCTTATTTTGAAAACTTTATATAAATTCTATAAATTCCTCAATCAAGAACACCTATACACATATTTAGTACAAAAACATCTAGAAAGTCAAATATAAAATATTTGGGTACTGCTAGACCATCCTTATCTGTCATTAAAAGAGGCAAATGAAAATTATCTTTGTACTCACCACAGAATTTTTAGAGAAGAGAGTGTCAAACTGAAACTCTGGGTAATCTATGGATTTTCTTTACCCCCAATATACACAGATGCCTGCCTAATAAATCATTTTTACAGAATTCTATTTCACACATCAGTGAACAATCAACAAAGTGAATAAAAATATCAACATCAAACATACCTTTGGTGAGATGATACTCTCCACACTGCTCTCTAAATTACACTCAAACACATGGGCTTTGGTTAGCTTCTTATCCCAGTGGGCCGCAAGCCAAATTTTGGCCAGCGGCCCTCTTTTACTGAGGACAAAATGTGCGTAGAACATTATTCTGGTTGACTATGAAACAGGAGGAAACCTGAGGGGGAAGAAAAATATAAATGCCACATGAGAACTGAATTATCAAGATGTACAAGAAATCGGGCTTCCCTGACAGCTCAGTCAGGAAGGAATCCACCTGCCATGCAGGAGACCCCAGTTTGATTCCTGGGTCAGGAAGATCCCCCGGAGAAGGGATAGGCCACCCACCAGTGTTCTTGGGCTTCCCTTGTGGCTCAGCTGGTAAAGAATCCGACTGCAATGAGGGAGACCTGGGTTCAATCCCTGGGTTGGGAAGATCCCCTGGAGAAGGGAAAGGATACCCACTCCAGTATTCTGGCCTGGAGAATTCCATGGACTGTAAAATGGAGTCTCAAAGTGCTGGACACGACTGAGCGACTTTCAAAAAAATCTGAAAAGTTTCCTTTTAAATCTGAGAACTATGTATGAAAGGCTCAAGTGAAGTAGAGTATAAATTAAAAGAAAAAACCCTATTGTTTAATTTTGATAGCATTAAGAAAAAGACGACTCCTCCCATACTACGGTGAAAAGGGGACAAAGGTCAGATCACTTTCATGCCACACTGTCATCTTATAATAAAAGTGCTAGTATGTTTTTTCACTTTAAGTAAAAATTGTCATCAGAAAATCTACTCTTTTTGAAGTTCCATCCAGTGTTAATTCTATTCCAATCCAGATTACTAACTGTGAAAGTAAGAAGTTTGCTTTTGGCCATAAGTTAGAAAATTTATTCCTCATGATAAGAAAAAAATGTCCAGGAAAAAAACCACTCAAGCACAGATATTAATCAATGAGGAAACTTCCATTTTAGAACCCCATTTAAAAATGAGATTTTCAGCCAAAAGCATTATACAATAATTGCTACCTCAAGTCAAGCATTTTACATTTCACCAAGTTGATAAGTAAGTGGGTTGGCCCCATTTTACAAGTGAGTAGTTTAGAAAAGCTGAGCCTTAAAAAGAAGCATTATCTAAGTTTTCTCAACTCAGGAGTCTGGAAAGCACCTGCCCTCTTATAACTTAAACACTAAATCTAAAACAATGATACAGTATACAATTCATCATGACTGAAATATTCTTAGTAGAAGAAATACAAGTATGTTATTTTCCTTTTAGTAATCTAATATATAAATACTAAAGCAAAAAAACAGCCTGAAATACTCTAGCTTAGAGCACACACTAACTGTGTCAAACGGTCATTTCCCTTATACCATGTAGTTTTTCTTTTCCACAGAATTTTAAAAATCTTTCACCAAATGAATTTCTATTTTTTTTCTAAAATGTCCATAACTGGAAAAAGGTAAGTCATACCTCTACAGAAAGCATGAAAAGTAAGTAAAATTTTAAAACTTACTGCACACCTATCCTTTGCTCCCTACCATTCCTAAGTTCTGGCCAAACACCAAATTTTCTTTAAACTTTATCATTTTTTGAATGTTACAAAAATGGAATCATACAGTATCTGACTTTGGAATAGCCTTTTGGATTCAGCATCAGGTTAAAAAATCTATCAAGGTGTTTGGTGCATGTATTAATAGTTTGTTTCCTTTCAACACTAGCAGCATTCCCTGGGATGGGTATGGTACCACAATTTGCTTAGCCATTTTACCTATTGAAGGACATCTGGTTGTTTCTAAGTTTTTTGACTATTTCAAATAAAGCTGCTATAAATACTTGTGTATAGACTTTTGGTGAATATAAGTTTTCACTTTCTAAGACAAATAGTCTGAGCTGTGACTGGACAGCACAGTAAATATTCCTTTAATTTTTAAAGAAACTTTAACACTGCTCCTATCAAAATTCTAAGGAGGCTTTTTAAAGTAAGCTACCGACAAGATTTTTCTAAAATTCATAAGGAGAGGCAAAAGACCTAGAATAACTAATTTGAAAAACAAAAACTGTGAAGACTCATTCTACCCAATTTTAAGACTGATTTTAGAGGTATACTAGTCAACTACTGTGTGGCCAGAAAGACACAAATCAATGGAACAGAGCAGAGAACACGGGAATATATCCACACAATTAAGTCCAACTGATTTTTCACAAAGATGCAGAATCAAAGGAGGGAGGCAGTCCACTAGACTTTTTGACAAATGACCCTTCAGTGATTAGGGATCACCCCACAGGCAAAACAAACAACCGAAACACAAAACCCTCAACCCAAATCTCACACATTATATAAAAAGTAAATTACAGACTTAAATATAGAACTATAAAATTTTAAGGGGGGAAAAAAAAACACAAGAAAACACCTTTAACACCTGAAGCTTTGTAAGAACTTTTAGACATCACACCAAAAACATGTCCCATAAAGGGGAAGAACCTATTATGAAGGAACCCACTGAGGATGCAAAGACAAGACAGAAAATGAGAAAACATATGTGCAAGCCACATATTTGAAAAGGACCTGGATCCAGAATATAAAGAAAGAACTCTCAAAACTAAAGAGTTAAAAAAAAAAATCCAACTAGAAAAGGGTGAATATTTCAAGGAAGACAATGTACTGAAGGCAAATTAAGAACAAGATGCTCAGCACTGCTAGTTAAGAAAATGCAAATTAAGACTCAATGAGATATCACTGCACACCTCTCGTAAGAGCTAAAATAAAAAATAACGGCAACAGCTCATGCTGGTGAGATACAGAGAAGCCGAGTATCTCATAAATGGCTACTGGGAATGCAAAATTTCCTTTTGAATTAGCTTAAGAAAAAAAGATCCAGACTAAGTCAATTTGAATTTTCATGCTTTCATAAAGGGACCCTAACTTTAAATAAGAACTTTGGTTACTGTATTTTCAATTAAAACCTGTGCTCATTCTTTCCAGTACGGTACAGAAAATACATATATACTAAACATATTCCGGGCAAGAGATTTCACACCTGTCAAAAATGTTTGGGAGGGTGGTGGTACAAGAGTAATAAGGTCAGGTTTGCCTCATCTTGATGCCAATAATTTGATGGAATTTTCATTCTCTGAACCAGATGCTTTCAGGGGATCATTAATTCACACTAGGAAAAATTTTTCAAAAGAAAAAATAGGCTTCATCAACTGTCTAAAGTTGTGAAGTTTTTCTTGCACATGTGGAGTTAAGAAAAGAACTAAAGAAGAATTCAGGTCACTCTAAAGTAAAAGGACTAAACCTCCCCGCACCGCCCCCATCAAAAAACAAAAAAAACAGCACAAGTGTACCTTATACCCTAGTAAATCAAAATATGCTTCCCACAATCAAGAAGAGCCTCCTATGTTGTAGCACTTCTACTTCAAGCCTTAAAGTCTGTTAGTATAAAAATCAGGCTGCCTCTATAGCATTATAAATATAATCCACAGGATTTTGCAGAAATCCAATATGGCTTTGAAATGTTACTAAAAACACTGACTTAGAAATCAAGTCCGTGACGCACAATAAGCCCCAAGTTTTACTACAGAAGACAGTCATGTTCCAAATAAGCTAAAAGAACTCTTACTATTTAGCTCCTACAAGACTCTGCTGCAGTCAAATACTAAATATGTATTTAATGAAAATGGAAATGAAATACACCAAGTGATCTCATAATTGATACATGTAAAAAATTTTGGAAATTTTAGAAATTGAAACTAGCATGTCTCAACAGGTGTCAGTAGCTCACGGCCAGCACTTCAGCTGCTGGTTAAGAGTTCCATGCTTAAAATATCCCAGCTATGCCCAGACAGAGATTCCTAAACAGATGCTTTCTTGGCATTGGATGGGGAGTAACTAAAGCAGAGTGGTGCTAAAATTAATCTGGGAAACAATTAGCAACAGGAAATCACCTTAATAACTAAAGGAAGCCTGATGGACAGTAGTGATCAACTATTGGCTTTTATCTAGATAACAGTAAAATTTGATCATCCTCGCCCTTTGCAGCATTTCTTTCCCTTACTGATACCAAACCTTTAGCCTGGCCCCCACCCCCACAAAAACAGGTTGATTAAAAGTTCTCAAGATTCTAAATTTTGGAACTCCCTTACAACAGATCTTAGCAGAAAGCCTACATTTCTGCTTACCAGAAACATAGCTTACCAATTTCATAATTTCTCAATTTTTTTCTAAAGCAGCAACTTTTAAAAAGTAATTTAAAAAATCTGATATGAAATGGCAGACTAGTATTTAGGAACATATTCAGGAACGCAAAAAATGGCAATTTCTTTAAGATATGTCGGAAAAACCAAAGTCAAATTACAGCTCATGTTTCTACAATGATGTTAAATCATTCTAATATTTCACTCATCTGTTAGAAAGCAGGGCAAGATAGTGGTTGTATAAATTGGTATGCCCTCTTTGAAGGGCAATTTGGCAAAACCTTATACTCTCTAGCCAGAAACTGGGCTTCCATTAA
The DNA here is from genome assembly GCF_016772045.2 of Ovis aries. NCBI lineage: Eukaryota > Metazoa > Chordata > Mammalia > Artiodactyla > Bovidae > Ovis > Ovis aries. The sequence goes on along the minus strand of NC_056062.1, from coordinate 60,500,800 downwards.
TAAGCCAAAGGTATACTTGAGGACGTATAATAATGACAGATCAAAAATTAAACTTACTAAGCGCTAAGGATTTTATGTGTCCATCCTCTTCATGACAGCCTTAGAAGATAAATACCGGCCCATTTTATAGACCAAGAAAGAAAAGGAGAGGAATAAGGAACTTGGCAAAGGTCACCAGTATTCAATGCAAATGCAACTTGAACTTCAGAGCTCACAAGCCTAACTAAATGTTTTGTTGCCTTGCCAGCTTGACTACAACAAGGTGTTAGAAAAAAACCTACCTAGCCCCTAAGACGGAGAAAGCAATGGCACCCCACTCCAGTACTCTTGCCTGGAAAATTCCATGGACAGCATAGCCAGATAGGCTGCAGTCCAGGGGGTCTAAGAGTCGGACACAACTGAGCGACTTCCCTTTCACTTTTCACTTTCATGCACTGGAGAAGGAAATGGCAACCCACTCCAGTGTTCTTGCCTGTAGAATCCCAGGACAGCGGAGCCTAGTGGGCTGCCGTCTATGGGATCACACAGAGTCGGACAGGACTGAAACGACTTAGCAGCAGCAGCCCCTAAGAAATGATTTTAAGCAAATCAATACAATCAGGCAATAGAATTCTATGCACTCTCAAAACAATGATAAAGTATTGAAAAAGAGAATTCTCTCTATACATGTATGTTAACACGCACTTGCAGGAGCATAAAATACCTGCAGAGTGAACACAGAACTGATGAAACTGGTCACCTTTGAAAAGTAGGTCCAGTGAGAAAGTAAGGCCTACCCTTCTGCACCGCCGGGCTTTTTTTTAACTTAAAGCATAGACAAATGTCACCTATTCAAAGTAAAAACAATTCTATTGGGAGTGCTTTCCCAGTAACTAGTGAATTAGGCTGGTTATTATGTGGTGTTCATTTTTCCTAACCATAAAAAACTGGAAGGTGGAAATTCAGTGATTACTAACCTTGGAAAACATCAACATCTAACTCAGGTAAGAATGGAACTGTCTTCTGGGGGGTGTTTGGGGGGAGGGTCTCCAGAACAAAAGGTATTTGCAGTGCTACACATTAGAGCTGCATCCCTTTTGATACTAAAGTTCTTTGAAGGAGCGTTTTACAACCAGATAGTCCTAGGTTCAAGTTCAGCTCCCTCCTTAGCTGTTCTGTAACTGTTGAAAGCGATTTAACATGTTAGTCTCAGCCTTCTCAGCTCTAAAATGGGGATGTTTCCTAAACAGGATTTTGAGAATTAAATAAAACATCATACCCAACACAATGCCTTTATACACGCAGTTACTGATAAAAAATCTCCTCCAAAGTATACAGAAGTTATCAAGAACATGCCTAACAACTCGGATATCACAGCATTTAAACATAAAACATAAAATCTTCATTTTCAGTATCAAGAACTTTCCTTTCTGTACCAAATTATATGAGAGAAAACTCAGAATCTTTGTGTTCCAATAAATGGGAACTCACCAGGAGAATCTCATCCTCAAGAAGTTAATTCTAGAGTGCAGTAATGTGTTGCCTCAACACAAAAATGGTAAAGATTATGCGCTACCAGCATAATTGACTTGTATATAAAAAAGCACAAAGTCCACTGAGTTATTCACTACTGTCATCTCATCTGCAAACTGTTTAATAATTTAATCACTGGATATGGCACCGGTCCCCATCAACGTCTTTTTAAAAGTAACTGGTTAGCAGCCTCCAACAATAAGCAATTTAATGACCCTACAACTTCAAAAAGCTCCCCCAATCTGTCTTCAACATTCTGCACAATCACACAGCTCACTGGCATTGACATTCATTGGAAGAAAATAGAAATTTATTTTCTGCAATTCAATGATTACTCTATAAACAGCGTAAGGAGAGCAGATGTTAAACTTTGGCTTGCAAAGAGAAGCCGATAAACACTAGCCTTTACCAGAAACCCTTAGAAACACAAGCGCGTTTTCGAACGCTGGTAGCCTATCTATCAAATCTAAAGGCGGCCAAACCCTCCAGCATTTCCCTCTTTGAAGAAGGTCGCGAAGTCTGGCAGCACAGCTCGACCGTGTCACCCCTGAACTATTACAGATCCTTCTCAAAGCCTTCTCAGCGAGGAAAAAAGACACCACCTATTTGTCAGAAACACACACTTCCCTCCCAAACACAACATTCAATATCCTCAATCTCCAAGAAAAGTCTGGGAGGAAAACCAATTATGCTAATTTCCTAAGAATCAGAGGCAACTTCCCTTGGTCGCGTTTTCTATTGGTCTAACATTTGCTATCCCCATCGTAACCATTTTCCTTAAAAAAAAAAAAAAAAAAACGGGGAAAGGGGGAGCAGCAGCAGTCCCCGGCTGGGGGCCCGCCGCATCCTCCGGGCCCGCGTGTCTTCGATCCCCGCACCCGCGCGCGAAAGACGGTTGCGGCCCCTCGGAGCTGGCATCGCGGGCTGTCGCCGCCTCCCGCCCCGAATCCCGCGTCCTCCCAGACAGCCATTTTCACCCGAGGAGTAGGCGGCCCGGTCCGAGAGCGGGCTCGTTTAAACCTCCTCCTCGCCCTCCGCGGCCCAGGCTTTCCCCCGCTCCCCGAGGGACCCGCCGAGTAACGGCTCCTCTGGCCTAGAAACAGACCTGGACCATTTGTTAGCTAACAAGAGACGATGCGGGCCCAGGCGGCGCGGGTCCCGGCCCAGGGACCCGGGGCGGGCGGCGCTGCCGTCCCGGAGCTCAGAAGAGGCAGCACGGCTCCGTCCCGGGGCGCGGGCCGTGCCGCGGTCTTCCTCGCCCTCCCGCCCCGCTCCGGAGTCCGGCTCCCCGACGGCAAGACGGCGGGGATCGGGGGTGGGGGGGGAGGAAGCTGGAGCAAAAGAAGGGGCCGGCCGTCTGTCTTACCTTGCTCTCCGCCGGGAGTTGGGCGGGCTGGGTGGCCTGGGGAGGGGAAAAGGGTCGGGGAGGGGGCGGGGAAAGGGAGGGGAGCCCTAGTGCGGTGTAGCTTCGCAGCAGCTCCCGCTGCCGCCGCAGCCGCCGCCTCCTTTTCCGATTCACTCAAACAAACAAGATGGCTGCCGTTACGCCGCGGCTCTTCCTGCCGCCCAAATCCTCGGTTCAAATCGGCAGGATGTTTACGGTCAAAAATGGTACCTGTGCGCCTGCGCAGCCAGCCTAGGACCCAGAAGGAGCGACGCAAGCGCAGCGACCATTTCCTTTTCCTAGGAACCCGCCCTCTGGTTGAGCAGCCCCGAACTGAGCAAGCGCGAAGGGGTTTCTCTTGCTTAGAGGGTCTTCTAGTTTCGCGACCCTGACAAGTGGCTCACGCGCAGTACTTGCCAGTGAAGCGCTAATTGGATTCAGTTTTATTCTTTGGCTTATTTTAAAGGGGGAAAAAAAGACAACTTGTCTTTGTGCAGTTTTATGTGCCCCTGACGCGTTGATTGTAATGATTCTGTAGCAACTAAGGTAGCATAAAACCATTATATAAGTTATTTAAAATGTAGGGGTTCATTCATTCAGTCAACCTATATTTATAGACGGTCTTTGAAACACATGCTAGGGTCTGGAATCTAATGACTATATAATGAGATAATATCTGCCTAAGTGCTATTCCCCGAAGTGCTTAAGAAAATACAATGGTCTTGCCCCCGCCTCCTGCTCAAGCTTCCTGGCCCTTCTCTACCTCACTGTGCTCCAGTCACTCCGCCTTTTAAATTACCAAATGCACTACGAACGCTCCTGCCTCAACGATTTTTCCACTCGTTGGCCCTCGTGGTTAAAACAGTCTTGCAATTCCATCCCTTCCCCTTTTGTCTGATTTCTTTTGCTTTTAATTTAAGAATGTTTTATTGGAGTATAGTTGATTTTCAATGTTTTAGTCTCAGGTATATAGCAAAGTGAATCAGTTATACACACACACAATCTATCCACTCATTGATTCTTTTCCTAAGTAGCCATTACAGAGTATTGAGTAGAGTTCTCTGTGCTACAGTAGGTCCTTATTATTTTATATATAGTAGTGTGTATATGTCAATCCCAATCTTTCCATGTATCCCCCACCCTCTTACCCCCTGGTTACCATAAATTTTGTTTCCTACATCCCTAACTTTATTTCTGTTTTGTTAGATAATCTTACACATCTTAGTTGAAAAGTCACCTCCTCAAGAGTCTTCCCTGATCCTCTGTATTATGTAGGATAACACTATTACTATAAGAAAAGGTCTTCATCCTGCCCCAAACTTAAGGGCTTTACAACAAGGCCCTGCCAATTTCTGCTGGTATGACCATGAGTAAGTAACAGCCTCTCTCTGTGCTTTTGGTTTATCACCTGAGAGGACTGTTGCGAGGATTCATGAATGAGTATGTGTAGAAGCTTTTGGAATGCCGCATGGCCTATTACAAGTAATCTAAGTTTTATTACTTAATATCTTCATTATCATTATCAGAATTATTCTCCCCTATAATTTTCCCCCCCTAATGAATGGCACCCTGAGCTAGACATCATGCTCCAAGCCAGAGGAGGAGAGTAGGATCATCATCTTTGGATGTGGACACCTAGTGCTTTTAATCCAGCCCAGTTGTGTGCTAGTTTTTCAACTGCCCTGGACCCTTCCAGTGTTTTCACACTATGCAGCTCACTTTTAACTTTCTTGTGTTGTAGCAACAGGTTGATAAGAAAGTGAGCAGCTTTCTGCTCCACTTATTCTGGGTCACCTGATTTTGGCTTGGGGCAGGGTTCAACTCACAAGCTGGAGTCCATTAGCCTAGTGGTCATGTCAGCAGGAACTCGGTAACTCCTATTTTAGTTGGGCAATTTTTTTTTTTGCTATTTTTTAATGGGGACTTTGACTACTGGAAAAAACATAGCCTTGACTAGACGGACCTTTGTTGTCAAAGTAATATCTCTGCTTTTTAATATGCTGTCTAGGTTGGTCATAGCTTTCTTTCCAAGGAGTAAGTGTCTTTTAATTTCATGGCTGCAATCACCATCTGCAGTGATTTTGGATCCCCCCAAAATTAAGTCTGACACTGTTTCGCCATCTATATGCCACGAAGTGATGGGACCGGATGCCATGATCTTTGTTTTCTGAATGTTGAGATTTAAGCCAACTTTTTCACTATCCTCTTTCCCTTTCATCAAGAGGCTCTTTAGTTCTTCTTCACTTTCTGCCATAAGGGTGGTGTCATCTGCGTATCTGAGGTATTTATCCTGGCAATCTTGATTCCAGCTTGTGTTTCTTCCAGTCCAGCGTTTCTCATGATGTTCTCTGCACAGAAGTTAAATAAGCAGGGTGACAATATACAGCCTTGACGTACTGCTTTTCCTATTTGGAACCAGTCCATTGTTTCATGTCCAGTTCTAACTGTTGCCTCCTGACCTGCATGTAGGTTTCTCAAGAGGCAGGTCAGCCGGTCTGGTATTCCCATCTTTTCAGAATTTTCCAGTTTATTGTGATCCACACAGTCAAAGGCTTTGGCATAGTCAATAAAGCAGAAATAGATGTTTTTCTGGAACTCTCTTGCTTTTTCCATGATCCAGCTGATTGTTGGCAATTTGATCTCTGGTTCCTCTGCTGTTTTTAAAACCAGCTTGAACATCTGGAAGTTCACGGTTCACATACTGGAGAATTTTGAGCATTACTTTATTAGCGTGTGAGATGAATGCAATTGTGCAGTAGTTTGAGCATTCTTTGGCATTGCCTTTCTTAGGGACTGGAATGAAAACTGACCTTTTCCAGTCCTGTGGCCACTGCTGAGTTTTCCAAATTTGCTGACACATTGAGCGCAGCACTTTCACAGCATCGTCTTTTAGGTTTTTCCAGTAGTCATGTATTGGATGTGAGAGCTGGACTATAAAGAAAGCTGAGCGCTTAAGAATTGATGCTTTTGAACTGTGGTGTTGGAGAAGACTCTTCGGAGTCCCTTGGACTGCAAGGAGATCCAACCAGTCCATCCTAAAGGAAGTCAGTCCTGGCTGTTCATTGGAAGGCCTGATGTTGAAGCTGAAACTCCAGTACTTTGGCCACCTCATACAAAGAGCTGACTCATTGGAAAAGACCCTGATGCTGGGAAAGATTGAGGGCAGGTGGAGAAGGGGACGACAGAGGATGAGATGGCTGGATGGCATCACCAACTGAATGGACTTGGGTTTGGGTGGACTCTGGGAGTAGGTGATGGACAGGGAGGCCTGGTATGCTGCCGTTCATGGGGTCACAAAGAGTCGGACACGACTGAGCGACTGAACTGAACTAAACTGAATGGGGACTTTAAGAGGCTGGCAATAAGGGTAGCTGTTGAAATTCCAAGCTAAGTAGGGAAGGGGTGCAAGCACTGTTATTATTTTCAATGTTATTTCCCTCAACCAATACAGATTCAATGTTTAAAACATTTACAGAACTTCTGTGGTGGTCTACTGGTTAAAAATCTACCTGCCAATGCAGGGCACATGGGTTCGATTCTTGGTCTGGGAAGATTTCATATGCAGTGCTGCCAACTAAGCCCATGTGCCATAACTACTGAGCCCATGCTCTAGAGCCTGTGAACTGCAACTTCTGAGCCCAGGCACCATAACTGCTAAAGCCTGCACACCCAGAGTCTGGGCTCAACAAGAGAAACCGCCACAATGAGAAGCCCACACACTGCAATGAGAGAGTAGCCCCCTCCACACAACTAGAGAAAGCCTGTGTGCTGCAGGGAAGACCCAGCTCAGCCAACAACCAAAGCAAAAACAAAACTGTTACAGAAGTAGATGATCAACACACAGTAACAGAGTTCTTTAAGATGTAAACACAACTTCATAGACCTAATCATCAGAATTGCTAGACTTTCAAAACATAATTCTCTATGGCATAATATATAGTGTAGGTAGGAGAGGTTAGATTAAGAGAGCAATAAGGCAAATGGACAGATTTTCAGGATTAATAATGGAGTGTTAAGTATGAGTGTTAAGTATGTTGTAACAGAATTTAAGTTATTTAAATAAATAAATCAAAGTATAAAATATTTGTTTTATGAGGTTACTAAAGTTCATTAGAGTCCAGAAAGAGTGAATAAACCCTTTAAGATTTGGTATAAACATTTTCCAGTCATTATCTGTCCATTTTTCTCTGTTTAGATTCTGACTTTTCTTCTAATGTCAACAATATTTTTTATCCCTAAAAAGGATGGTACTATTTTGATCAAAAAGGGAACACATTCTAAGGACAACATAGTCAAAAATGTTATAATCAGATGTATTATATTTAAGAAGCAGCAGGACTAAGGACAAAACATTGGTATTGAAATATCATATTAAGATATTAAGTTAGCTAAATCACAGAAATGTTAGATTTCATTCACAATCACATGCTCAGCTTCCGGAATGTGGGTTTGAATCAGGATCCTGCTCTGGAGAGGTGCAGCAAACATCCCTGTCAAGGCCGTACTAAAGGTCTGTTCTGGCAGGTAGCTGTCTGCAAAGAAATATCGCCAGGGGCCAGGAGTGGCCCCAGGGATGCTGCAGGTCTCTGGACCAGGTGGGAATGTGAATTTGTCAACCCCTGAGATTGAGGCTTCTCAGGTGGCTCAGTGGTAAAGAATCCACCTACCAAGCAGGAAAGGTGGGCTCGATCCCTGGGTCTTGAAGAAGGAAATAGCAACCCACTCCGGTATTCTTGCTTGGAGAATCCCCTGGATAGAGGAGCCTGGAGGGCTACAATCTATGGGGACATGACTGAGTAACTACGCACACACAGTTAGTCCCTATAGTCTTCTATCTTTTATCTTGCTTACCTACTGTTATCATTCATTTCTTTCATGCAGTGAGACCATGAGAATCAGAGGCAAAGGTGATCATTGTATCTTATGTTTGGGATCTAACAGATCAATGGCTCTTCATCCAGTGTTGCCACCCTCTATGTCTGTGTGGTAACCATACACCTAATTACCACTCAGCAAGTACCTTTGATAATTACTATACGATAACACTGTTTTCAATCTATTTTTTAAATTTTTTAATATTTTAAAAACTTTCCATTCACACTACATCTCCTTCCTGCCATTGCACCATTTTCAACTACTCTTAACATCAAAATTTCTTTAAAGAATTGTTCATGTTTTGCACCTCCAATTCCTTCCTTTCCACAATCTTTTCACTGCAGTGAAGTATATACAATACAGAATTCACCATGTTAACCACCTTAAAGTGTATAGTTCAGTGGCATGTAGTATAATTACAATGTCCTACAACTATCACTACTGTCTAATTCTAGAACCTTATCAACCAAAAAGGAAAACCTATACCCGTTCAACTCTCTCTCCCTATTCCATCTTCCTTCTGGCCCCTGGAAACCACTAATCTCTGGATTTTCCTGTTCTGGATATTTTATATAAATGGAATCGTACAACTTGTGGCCTTCTGTACCTAATTCTTTGGCTTAGTATAATATTTTCTAAGTTCATTCACATTGTAGTGTAATTTGTACTCCATTCCTTTTTATCTCTGTATAATATTCCATTGTATGGATATGCCACTTTGTTTAACCATTCATCAGCTGATGGACATTTGGCTTGTTTTCACCTTTTGTCTATTGTGAATAGTGTTGCTATCAACATTTGCTTAGTCATTTGTTTGAACACCTATTTTCAATTCTTTTGGGTTTATCCCTAGAGGTGGAACTTAATCATTGCGGAATAGCCAGACTCTTTCTCCAGTGTCTGTACTATTTTATATTCCTACCAGCAATGTATTAAGTTTCCAATTTCTCTAAATGCTCACCACCACTAGTTATTTTGTTTTATTTCTTAATTCTATCCATCCAAGTGGATGTGAAATGGTATCTCATTGTGGTTTTGACTTGCATTTCTTTAATGACACTGAGCATTTTTTCTCCTGCTTGTTGGCCATTTATATTTCCTCTTTACAGAATGTCTATTTAAATACTTTATCCATCCTTAATTGGATTGTTGGTCTTCTCTTGCTGAATTATATGAATTCTTAATATATTATGGACGCTAAGTTCTCATCAGGTATATTATTTGTAGATATTTTCTCTCTATGGGTCATTCTTGACAAAGATTAGCACAAAACCCAAAATTCTCAAATGTTTCGATATTTCATTGTGTGGGTTGAGTAGAGTGTTTTTTTTTTTTTTTTCATTTAGTTTGCCTACAGGCTTATTATTAGTAGAGATACAAATTTTGAAATCCTTTGTTTTCATTGTTGTCGTTCCATCACCAGGTTGTGTCCAATTCTTTGCAATCCCATGGACTGCATCATGCCAGGCTTCCCTGTCCTTCACTATCTCCTGAAGCTTGCTCAAACTCACGTCCATTGAGTCAGTGATTCTATCCAACCATCTCATCCTCTGCCACCCTCTTCTCCCTTTGCCTTCAATCTTTCCCAGCATCAGAGTCTTTTCCAGTGAGTCAGCTCTTTACATCATGTCACCAGCCAAAGTACTGGAGTTTCAGCTTCAGCATCAGTTCTTCTAGTGAATACTTAGGGTTGGCTTGCTTGAGGATTGACTGATTTGATCTCCTTGCAATCCAAGGGACTCTCAAAAGTCACCTCTAGCACCACAATTTGAAAGCATCAAATATTCAGCACTCAGCCTTCTTTATGGTCCAACTCACATCAGTACGTGACTACTGGAAAAACCATAGCTTTGACTATATGGAAATGCAAAAAAGCAAAATGGCTGTCTGGGGAGGCCTTACAAATAGCTGTGAAAAGAGAGGCGAAAAGCAAAGGAGAAAAGGAAAGATATAAGCATCTGAATGCAGAGTTCCAAAGAATAGCAAGAAGAGATAAGAAAGCCTTCTTCAGCGATCAATGCAAAGAAATAGAGGAAAAGAACAGAATGGGAAAGACTAGAGATCTCTTCAAGAAAATTAGAGATACCAAGGGAACATTTCATGCAAAGATGGGCTCGATAAAGGACAGAAATGGTATGGACCTAACAGAAGCAGAAGATATTAAGAAGAGGTGGCAAGAATACACAGAAGAACTGTACAAAAAAGATCTTCACGACCCAGATAATCATGATGATGTGATCTCTAATCTAGAGCCAGACATCTTGGAATGTGAAGTCAAGTGGGCCTTAGAAAGCATCACTACGAACAAAGCTAGTGGAGGTGATGGAATTCCAGTTGAGCTATCTCAAATCCTGAAAGATGATGCTGTGAAAGTGCTGCACTCAATATGCCAGCAAATCTGGAAAACTCAGCAGTGGCCACAGGACTGGAAACAGTCAGTTTTCATTCCAATTCCAAAGAAAGGCAATGCCAAAGAATGCTCAAACTACCGCACAATTGCACTCATCTCACATGCTAGTAATACTCACATGCTAGTAATACTCAAAATTCTCCAAGCCAGGCTTCAGCAATACGTGAACCGTGAACTCCCTGATGTTCAAGCTGGTTTTAGAAAAGACAGAGGAACGAGATTTCAAATTGCCAACATCCGCTGGATCATGGAAAAAGCAAGAGAGTTCCAGAAAAACATCTATTTCTGCTTTATTGACTATGCAAACGCCTTTGACTGTGTGGATCACAATAAACTGTGGAAAATTCTGAAAGAGATGGGAATACCAGACCACCTGACCTGCTTTTTGAGAAACCTGCTTGCAGGTCAGGAAGCAACAGTTAGAAGTGGACATGGAACAACAGACTGGTTCCAAATAGGAAAAGGAGTACATCAAGGCTGTATATTGTCACCCTGCTTATTTAACTTCTATGCAGAGAACATCATGAGAAACACTGGACTGGAAGAAACACAAGCTGGAATCAAGATTGCCAGGAGAAATATCAATAACCTCAGATACGCAGATGACACCACCCTTATGGCAGAAAGTGAAGAGGAGCTAAAAAGACTCTTGATGAAAGTGAAAGAGGAGAGCGAAAAAGTTGGCTTAAAACTCAACATTCAGAAAACTAAGATCATGGCCTCTGGTCCCATCACTTCATGGGAAATAGATGGGAAACAGTAGAAACAATGTCAGACTTTATTATTTTGGGCTCCAAAATCACTGCAGATGGTGATTGCAGCGATGAAATTAAAAGACGCTTACTCCTTGGAAGACAAGTTATGACCAACCTAGATAGCATATTTAAAAGCAGAGACATTACTTTGCCGACTAAGGTCTGTCTAGTCAAGGCTATGGTTTTTCCTGTGGTCATGTATGGATGTGAGAGTTGGACTGTGAAGAAGGCTGAGCGCCGAAGAATTGATATTTTTGAACTGTGGTATTGGAGAAGACTCTTGAGAGTCCCTTGGACTGCAAGGAGATCCAACCAGTCCATTCTGAAGGAGATCAGCCCTGGGATTTCTTTGGAAGGAACTGAGGCTAAAGCTGAAACTCCAGTACTTTGGCCACCTCATGTGAAGAGTTGACTCATTGGAAAAGACTCTGATGCTGGGAGGGATTGGGGGCAGGAGGAGAAGGGGATGACCGAGGATGAGATGGCTGGATGGCATCACAGACTCGATGGACGTGAGTCTGAGTGAACTCCGGGAGATGGTGATGGACAGGGAGGCCTGGCGTGCTGCGATTCATGGGGTCGCAAAAAGTCGGACACGACTGAGCGACTGAACTGAACTGAACTGAACTGACATATGGACCTTTGTTGGCAAAGTGATGTCTTTGCTTTTTAATATGCTATCTAGATTTGTCAGAGTTTTCTTCCAAGGAGCATCTTCCATTAAGCATTTTTTAATTTCATGGCTGCAGTCACCGTTTGCAATGATTTTGGAGCCCAAGAAAATAAAATCTAGTACTGCTTCTATTTTTCCCCCTTCTATTTGCCATGAAGTGATAGGACCAGATGCCATGATCTTTGTTTTTTTAAAGTTGAGTTTTAAGCCAGCTTTTTCACTCTCATCCTCTCGGATCTTTTAGTTGTAGGCAATTCTAGAGCCTATATCTAATATCCAAATATTTCCCTAAACACTGGAGTTTTTACACATGCAATATAGTTCTCAGACTATTTGAAATATGACCATGGAACCATAATTAAAATAAATGTTAATGGGTTTAAGAAAGGCCGCCAACAGAAATTCAATATCTCTAAATCTTTCCTGATTTCTGAACCTTTGCGAAAGAATTTAAATTTAATGTACTAGATTATCAGGCTTGGAAATTTGGTTGTACATGTCTAACATTACAACTGATAGGCTGATTTATTTTGGAAGTTAGTAGACTCCTGAAATTTTTGTAAAATAAAGACAGCCCATGCAGAATTGCTATGAATTACCTACAGAAGATGTGTCAGTCAGGGCCTAGCTAGGAGATAGAAACCACTCAGTAAATTGAATGGAACATTTAAATATAAAGCATTATTATCTAGTAATGAACTACTAATAGCAATTAAGTAACTAAGGGATAAATAATTAATAGTTAACTAAATTAGAGGAGGTGACATCTTAGCAATAAAGTAAACTTGACCGAATACAAGAATAGCAGACGTAGGGAGGGGCTACTACCTCTACAGCTGAGGCTAAAACCCATGGAAGGAGAAGATTTGGAAAGAAGCCAACACTGACATACAGGCCCTGTTGGAGAGGGTGTGGCTATGGCCTACTTAATGACAGAGAGTTTGCTGAAGTGCCACCAGCCAGGGCTGGCTGGAACACACCTGTTGGGGCCCTAGGAAAACTAGCTGGGAATCAGCCCTCTGGGATGCTGGTGAAACTCACTTTCTGATTTTTGCATATCACTGGCAAAACATGTTTGTGCATGAGTACCTATGTGCTGCATGGGTGTCCTATATGTTGCTTTCTGTCAAGAGCTGTAGGAGCAACCTCCCCCCACAGCCCCAACCCTCCATCTTCACACAAGAACCCAAAAGAGCAGTCCCTGCCTCCAGCAATAGCACTGCCTCGCCCTCTGCTGACAAAGCCTAACATCGCACTAGCTGATCTGGGGAAATGCTTGCAGGGTCCAGCTAGCACAAAGCAAAGCAAACAAAGTTGAATTAGGAGCTCAGAGACAATCAACTGATAACTGGCACAGATGGTGACTATGACTGTTTGAGGGGAGAACCCAGGTTTATGGTTTGTGAAGGAAAGTTTCAGAGGTGGTCATTTGTGGAATTAATGGTAGCACTGTGATTAGTCTGAGAACAAAAGCTTAGCAATGGCTGAAGCAGGAAATCTGTAATAATTGAAAAACAGATTATGTTGCAGGTTATCTGAATTTGTGAGCCAAGAACTTCCCCAAACAGGAAATTCTCTCTTGGAACAGACCCAAAGATAGTGCCCAAATAGGTACTATACAAATACGTATGAGTCAATATCACATGTTCTGGATAAAGTGTTATGTTGCATGAAGAATTGGAGACATCAGCAAACAAATGATTTCGTGTTTTTCTTTATCCAAGAAGACTATTATGACATCAGATCAGGCCTACCTTTCAGTACCTGGAAAAAAGATGCACTCTTCCTTTTAGGGGTTTATCAATGAAGAATTCCTTTTTTTCTACAATAACAGTGGTTTCAGGGACAAAGAATAAAACATTTACACTGGATATTAATCCCTTATGGGTTATATCATTTGCAAATATTTTCTCCCATTCAGGAGACTGTCTTTTCATTTTGCCAATGGTTTCTTTTGCTGTGTAAAAGCTTTGAAAATTTTAATTAGGCCCTATTTGTTTATTTTTGTTTTAATTTTCCTTGCTTTAGGAGACAGATTCAAGAAAATATTGCTGTAATTGATGTCAAAGAATGTTCTGCCTATGTTTTCCTCTGGAAATTTTACAGTATCTGGATTCTTACTTTTGTATATGGTGCTATCCGTTCAGTTCAGTCGCTCAGTCGTGTCCAACTCTTTGCGACCCCATGAATCACAGCACGCCAGGCCTCCCTGTCCATCACCAACTCCCGGAGTTCACTCAGACTCACGTCCATCGAGTCCGTGATACCATCCAGCCATCTCATCCTTTGTTGTCCCCTTCTCCTCCTGCCCTCAATCCCTCCCAGCATCAGAGTCTTTTCCAATGAGTCAACTCTTCGCATGAGGTGGCCAAAGGACTGGAGCTTCAGCTTTAGCATCATTCCTTCCAAAGAAATCCCAGGGCTGATCTCCTTCAGAATGGACTGGTTGGATCTCCTTGCAGTCCAAGGGACTCTCAAGAGTCTTCTCCAACACCACAGTTCAAAAGCATCCATTCTTCGGCGCTCAGCCTTCTTCACAGTCCAACTCTTACATCCATACATGACCACTGGGAAAAATCATAGCCTTGACTAGACGGACCTTAGTCGGCAAAGTAATGTCTCTGCTTTTGAATATGCTGTCTAGGTTGGTCATAACTTTTCTTCCAAGGAAATGCCCTAATTTCATTCTTTTACATGTAGCTGTTCCATTTCCCCAGCACCACTTAGCAGAGACTGTTTTTTTCCTTCATTGTGAATTATCACTTCTGTCCTCATAGATTAACTCACCGTTAGTGTGTTGGTTTATTTCTGGGCTGTCTGTCCTGTTCCACTGATCTATGTTTTTGTGCCACTACCATACTGTTTTGACTACTGCAGTTTTGGAGCATAGCCTGAAGCCAGGAAGTGTGATTTCTTTAGATCTGTTCTTCTTTCTCTAGATTGTTTTGGCTGTTTGGGGTTTTTGTGTTTCCGTACAAATTTTAAAATTATTTGTTCTTGTTCTGTGGAAAATGCCCTTAGTATTTTGATAGAGATTGCACTGAATCTGTAGATTGCCTTGGGTAATATGGTCATTTGAACAATATTGATTCTTCCCATCCAGGAACACAGTATATCTTTCCATCTTCAATTTCCTTCATCAGCGTGCTATAGTTTTCTGAGTACAGCTCTTTTTACCTTCATAGCTCATACAGCTCAACATAAAAAAAATCAAATAACCCAATTAAAAAATGGGCAGAAGAACTGAATAGATATTTTCCAAAGAGGAAATGCAGATGTCTAACAGGCACATGAAACGGTGTTCAACATCATTAATTAGCAGGGAAATGCAAATCAAAACCACAATGAGATATCACCTTATACCTGTCAGAATGCTGCTGCTGCTGCTGCTGCTGCTAAGTCACTTCAGTCGTGTCCAACTCTGTGTGACCCCATAGACGGCAGCCCACCAGGCTCTTCTGTCCATGGGATTCTCCATGCAAGAATACTGGAGTGGGTTGTGATTTCCTTCTCCAATGCATGCATGCTAAGTTGCTTCAGTCGTGTCCAACTCTGTGTGATGCTATGAATGTGCGACCCTATGGACAGCAGCCCACCAGGCCCCTCTGTCCACGGGATTCTCTAGGCAAGAATACTGGAGTCGGTGGTAGCCATTTCCTTCTCCAGAATGACTCTCATAAAAAGTCTACAGGGACTTCCCTGGAGGTCCAGTCGTTAAAACTCTCTGCTTCTACTGCAGGGGCATGGGTTTGATCCCTGGTCAGGGAACTAAGATTCTGAATGCTATGTGGTGTAGCTGAAAACAAATAAACAAATAAATAAGTTGGCAAATGTTGGCAAGGCTGTGGAGAAAAGGGAAAACTTGTACAATGTTGGTAGGAATGTAAATTGATGCAGCCACTGTGAAAAACAGTATAGAGCTTTTTTTAAAGAGTAAAAATAGAGTTGCTATATGATCCTGCAATCCCCCTCGTGGGCACACACCTGCAGAAAACCATAATTCGAAAAGATACATGCACCCTAATGTTCATAGCAGCACTATTTACAATTGCTAAGATATGGAAGCAACCTAAGTACCCATCAACAGATGAATGGAAAAAAAAAGAAAGATGTCACACACATAGACACATACAATGGAATACTACTTGGCCATAAAAAGAATGTAATTTTGACATTTGCAGCAACATGGATGGACTTTATGCAAAGTGAAATAATTCAGAGAAAGACAAGCATTACATGTTATCACTTAAGTATGAAATTGAAAAAAATACAACAAACTAGTCAATATAACAAAAAAGAAGCAGACTCACAGACATAGAGAACAAACTAGTAGTTACCAGTGGGGAGAGGGAAGTGGAGAGGGGCAGTATAGGGGTAGGGATTAAGAGGCACAGACTACTGGGTACAAAATAAGCTACATGGATCTACTGTACAATATGGGAAATACAGCCAATATCTTATAACTGTAAAGGAACTATAACTCTTAAAAACTGTGATTCACTGTTTTGCACACCTGAAACTTATGCAATATCGTAGGGCAACTATACTTCAATAAAAAAAAATAGAAAAAATATAAATTTGCACTTGGAAGCAAAAAAATATATATATATTAACATAAGAAAACATCTGGAGAAAACAGTTCCTTGATAAACTCAAAGCCTCACATCTTTTACATCTTCCTGCCCTATCAGCCTAAGAATACTGGCTTCATGGTTGAAATATGATGCCTGTTATGGTAGGTATCATTCCATCTTTTAAGTCAAGAAGAAGGAAGAAAGGAATTGACATCTATATATGTGCTCAACAGGCATCGTTGTTCTCAAATTGTTTGACCAACATGTATTGAAACACCATGTGTGTGGCAATCTATCAGACTGTGGAATTTAGTGATTAATTAAAATATGTATATTCTGGGCCCTTTAACAAATCCTACCGGTTCAAATATGAGGCTCTCCTTCTGAGGGTTTCCTTTCCCACCTCATTCATGCAGAATCTATCTTGAACTCCTGCATACTCACAGTAGGAATATTCCTCTATCCTGAGTCTTCTTGGTACATCCTGGGAGTTAACTTATTTATACTCACTATATCATATGTTTAGGATAATATTTTATGTAATGGTGTTTTGTGGCAGAATTCCTTAATGTAAAACCCTTTTAAAAAATATAAATTTTATTAATAGTTGTCAAGAGTATTTATTTTCTCTCCTGCTTTCTCTCTTCTCCTGTCTTCAACATCTAACAAGCTATTACGTTAGATGATATAAGACTCCCATTTTTAAAGCACATTCTCTTTGTTGTTAGGGTCTGACTTTCATCTGAAGTGGGAAATATACTGACTAGGACAACCAAAAGGGAAACTCTCTTTTGAAA
This sequence comes from Ovis aries, assembly GCF_016772045.2. NCBI lineage: Eukaryota > Metazoa > Chordata > Mammalia > Artiodactyla > Bovidae > Ovis > Ovis aries. The sequence continues at coordinate 60,483,820 of NC_056062.1, read as the reverse complement.
AATAATCTTCAGTGACAATTTCTCATGATATAAATTACAACTTTGGAAGGGACAGTCCCTTCTGCACTTTTTGGGAACCAATTGGTTTTTTTTTGGCTGTGCTATGCAGCTTCTGGGTTCTTAGTTCTCTGACCAGGCACTGAACCTGGGCCCTCGGACATGAAAGCGTGGAATCCTAACAACTGGACCACCAGGGAATGCCCTGGGAACCAACTCTTAAAAACTCGTACAATAACTCTTTAACAAATAGAAAAAAAAAAACCCACAGTGTGTTAAAAGTACAATATAATTGACTCACATGTTATTCAGCAAGTTTGTATTACAAATTTTCATACCCATGAAAAAATATGTTGGCCCTGTCCATCCTCTGATACCTTCTACTGTCCATCCTCTGATACCTTCTACTTGACTCGCTTTCTGTATTAAGAAATCTCCTCTTACCAGGTTTATCTTTTCAGAGGAGTAGCCTGTCCTTGGCTTGCCTCTATAAAATTATACAAACAGTGAAGAGGATTTTCCCTCTATGATGTTTTTCTGAGATGGTTTTCTCTTTGAAAAATGTTTTCAGTTTCAAAGGCAAACACCACAGATATACCAAAAAAAAAAAAAAAAAAAAAAAAAGAAGGAAAAAACCACACTAGACACAGAGTTTAGCTGCTTCAACAGAATGTACAGAAGACAGGAAGCAACAGCCAGATTCTCAGGCTCTGATTGTCCCAAATCACACAAGTCATCAACTGAGTAATCAGAAAAGGAAAACAAGCCATTTTTAGTTGAAAGAAGATTTGAATCCATAATATGCACTGCAAATCCACAATGGATGGTTTATAACCAAACAGCTGGTTTTTGTGACTTAATTTGAGTTACCCAATGCAACATATCTTGAAAATTCCACAAAATATCCTACAGGATACATTATGCAAAATGCTCAAATATTGAGATGCACAATTTTCTTGCCCCTGGGGAGCAGTCTTAACAGTCATCCACAGCAGGTGCAAACTATTCCAGACAGAGGGCTGGGATGGAAAGAATGTATTTTTTCATCAATTCCAGAAATCCATGTTTCTGAGGGATTAGGAAGAGAAATTTCTGAAATGGAGTAGGTGTTACTCAGTCATTGGAAGAGGAATTTAGAATTGTTCATTTAGTTTGTGGGGTCAAATAAACTCGGGTGTGGCTTATTGTGGTCATTTAGTGTTCCTGATGATCAGCTTTCTTGATGTCAGATGAGGGTGTAGTATTAGTCAGGGTTCAGTCTTAGATAACAGGGCACATTTGGATAAACTAAGATGAATGAGAGAGATGGTGAAGAAAAGCTGACTCTCTCTGGGTCTCCAGGAGAGACTCCCAGAATATCCTCTAAAACAAGGGCTACCTCTGCAACTGTCAGGAAGCTGTGGAATCAGAAAGGCCCTGTTGGCATACTTCCAGAATTAGCTCCATTAGCTACGGACTGGAGTCAGAAGCTCCCTCCAGCCTTAGAGCTCCAGGGAGAGACCATGCCTACTACACCCACTCCAGCAAAACATTACTGGCATCCACACCTTTCCTTCTTTTTATTTACTAAGTGAACACACACATATTTATTGAGTACTTACTACAACAAATGACTAAAATACATAGTACATTAGAAGGTGATAGGGATTCCCTGGTGGCTCAGTTGGTAAAGAATCCGCCAGCAATGTGGGAGACCTGGGTTCGATCCCTGGGTTGGGAAGATCTCCTGGAGAAAGGAATGGCTACCCACTCCAGTATTCTGGCCTGGAGAATTCCATGGACTGTATAGTCCATGGGGTTGCAAAGTCAGACGCGACTTAGTGACTTTCACTAGACGGTGATAAGTGCCATGGAGAAAAATAATGTTGGGCAAGTAGAGAGTAATGAGTGGGTGAAGGAAGGCTCCCTAAGAAAATGATACTTGGGACTTCCCTGGCAGTCCACTGGCTACCACTCTGTTCTTCCACTGCAGAGGGCACAAGTTCAATCCCTGATCAGGGAACTAAGAGTCTGCATGCCAAATACTGTGCCCAAAAATTTTAAAAAAAGAATGACAATGATATTAATACTTGTGTGGAGATTTGAGGGAAGTGAGAGGATGAGCCCCGTGAGTTCCTAGGGAAGGAGTATCCAGGAGAGGGAGCAGAAAGAGCCACGATTCTGAGACAAGAGGCTGCCTGGAAGTCTTTAGGAACAGAAAGGAGACCAGCGTGGCTGGAGTAGAGTGGAGCGAGGGGATAAGCCTTCTATGAGACAGTCAGACTTATTCCAAAGTAGAAATTTCTTAAGATGCTTCTTAAATAATTCATTGCTTGGTTTGCTATATAGACTATGTATTTTGAACTAGGATATTAAAGATTTGGACAGATTTTAAACTAACACGTACGTCTTGAAATAAGAACAGATCTATTAATACTAATCTATTTGAAGCTATTGTGCTTTCAAATAATATATATATATATATATATATATATTTTTTTTTTACAGATAATAAGGGCTAATATTTATTGAGCATTTTGGGTAAGGGGAGGCACCAGCTGCAACTTAAGGTAGCATATCTAGTTTGGTGTTTTTTCTTTGTATTGTTTAAGTTTCATCATAAAGAATTTAAAAACACCCATCTTTGATGGAATGGTTTTGTGCGAAGAATTAATCAGTTACAAGATTGAATTCTACACTTTGGGAGATTCTTACAATTGGCTTCATCTTTATTATGGTACAACTATTACATCCAAAAGAAAATCTGAGTATAAGTTTCCAGATGCATCACTGAAACATATCTTAAGGATGGAGAATAATAAGTAGGCCAGCTTTGACAAGTATCTCTTCTCAAAAGAAGGCTAAACATGAAATAATGAACTCGTACCTCTGTGAGATAGAAACTTACATTTGACAAAATACTTTCAGAAATAACATGCATATTCTAAGAACACTGGTTTTTATCTGAGACACAAGTGATCTTATTTTAAGAACCATTGTATTGCCATTATAATCAAGAATTAGCCTAGGGATTTAGAAGAATACATGGGAGGTAGGCTGAGGAGGAAACAACACAGAAGACATCTAAGAGACAGAAGGTGTTGGAGCAGGCTTTCCCAGACCCGGCGTGACTGTCCTTGTGCCACCTGTGGCAGCTGTCCAGTGGTCCGGGTCTTCAGCAGCATTTCTGGCCTCTGTCTACTGGTAATATCTCCCTCTCCCTCCTTATGTGACAGCCCCAAGCGTCTCTGGTTTGAGGACCACTGAGTTACAATCAGAAGAGTGAACAACCTGCAAAATTGATCTGACTTTGAAATCTGAAAGAGAAATCTCCACCTATGGATCTGGGAACAAAAGGACCTCCTGAACAGAGACCTAAAGAATTTAAGATTGAATCTTAGATGCAATTTTAATATTATTTGCAACCTTTGTTAAATAATTATTGGTAAAAATCATTAGTTAAATATCTGTGTACAAGTTTTTGTGTGGACATAAGTTTTTAACTCTTCTGAGTAAACAGCAGGGAGTAGAATTTCTGGATCATATGGTAAGAACGTGTTTAGTTTTGTAAGAAGCTGTCAAACTGTCTTCCAAAGTGGGTGTACCATTTTGTATTCCTAACAGCAATGCACGTTCCTGTTGCGCTACATTCTCATCAGCATTTGGTGGAGGCAACATTGTGGATTTTGGTCATTTTAATAAGTGTGTAGTGGTGTTTCATTGGTATTTCCATTGGTATCTTCCAGATAACATATGAGGGCTTCTCTGGTGGCTCAGCTGGTGAAGAATTCGCCTGCAATGTGGGAGACCTGGGTTTAATGATGTAAAGTGTTTTTTCACTCACTTATTTGCCCATATACAGACATATCTTCTTTGGTGAGGGATCTGTTAAGGTCCTTGGCTCATTTTATAATTGAGTGCATGTGTGCATGTGCGCGTGTGCTAAGTCACTTCAGCTGTGTCCGACTCTTGGTGACCCTCTGGGCCATGGCCTCTTCTGTCCATGGGATTCTCCAGGCAAGAATACTGGGGTGAATTCCTGACCCAGGGATTGACTCTGTGTCTGTTACACCTACCTGCACTGGCAAGTGTCTTTTTTTTTTTTTTAAACCACTAGCATTATTACAGATATCAAAAAAATAAAAAGACTAGGAGAAAAACCTTGCAAAATACCTATCTGACAACTGACTAGGTTTCTTACTATTGAGTTTAACACTTTTTGTGTATTTGGAATAACAGCCCTTTATCAGATATGTATTTTGCAAGCTTTTTTCTCCTAGTCTTTATATTTTCTCAATATCTTTTGCAAAGCAGGAATTTTTAATTTTAATGAAGTCTAGCTTACCTTTTTTTTTTTTTTTGTGGACTGTGGCTTTGTTGCTCCATAGCAAAAGAAGCAACCACAATGAGAAGCTGTACACTGCAACCAAGAGTAGCCTCCACTTGCCACAACTAGAAAAAGCCCAAGTGCAGCAATGAAGACCTACCGCAGCCAAAAAAATTAAAAAAAAATTTTTTTTAAAAACCAACTAAGAATAGAACTACCATATGACCCAGCAATCCCACTCCTGGGCATATACCTAGTGAAACTATAGTTCAAGAAGACACATGCACTCCAGTGTTCATTGTAGCACTATTTACAAGAGCCAGGATAAGGAAGCAACCTGTGTCCATCAACAGAGGAATGGATAAAGATGTGGTACATATATAAATGGAATAAAATTCAGCCCTAAAAAGAAATTGGGTCATTTGTAGAGACGTGGATGGACCTAGGGACTGTCATACTGAGTAAAGTAAGTCAGAAGGAGAAAAACAAGTATCATATATTAATGTATATATGTGGAATCTAGAAAAATGGTACAGATGATCTTATCTGCAAAGCAGAAACAGAGACACAGATGTAGAGAACAATGTATGGACACAAAGTGGGATGGGATGAATTGGGAAGTGGGTTGATATACATACACTACTGATACTATGCATAAAATAGATGACGGATGAGAACCTACTGTGTAGCTTGAGGGGCCCTACTCAATGCTCTGTGGTGACCTAACTGGGAAGGAAATCCAAAAAAGAGCCGACATATGTATATGTTAGCTGATTCTCTTTTTTGTACAATAGAAACTAACACAATATTGTAAAACAAGTATACTCTAAAAGATTAATTTTAAAAAAATCACGCAAAAAATACAGGCCACGGAGACTAAGTCGTCTGCTTCATGAAATACGGGCTGGCAGGAGGAGCCTTTGGTTTTCTAATGAGGAAGTGGAGGATGCCAGTAATAACTTCCCATGTTTCCATGAACATGTATTATTGGTGCTTGCATTCACAGAGTTGAATCCATAAATTTATAGAAAATTATACTCATTTTCTTCATCTCAGAAATCAAAAGTTTCCAAGTAGGAAAGCAAACTGACTTTCCTGTAATTTTCTTAGTTCATTTCAGTTCAGGAGCCTTTTACTATCTGAAGTTTCCAAGTGTAGCTCAGAGGCAAATGAATCTTTCACTTTAAATAGCATGAAACATCTGGGAGTTGCTTCTTATCTGTTAAATTAACAGTTCATGGAATTCCATGAACTGTAGAGTTTGTCCTAAATTCACAGTAGAATGAAAGTCCTTTTCCCTGATGGAAAACTTTCGGTGGTGCGCTGAGATAGGTTTTGCTCAAGACTGCATTTTGCACATTGATTTAATTTGGTGATTCTCATTCTATTTCACTTTAAGATGATGTCTCTATGGGATGAAGTGAATTTTTTTTTAAACAGAGATATGATGCAGGAGGAATTAGTTATTAGCTAATATAAGAGACTGCTGATCCAGTCATTAGACTGCCAGGCTGAAGTGACCTGAGATTGGGAGACTTTTCAAGAGCCCTCTTCTGATGGTAAAAACTGAACAATGTTCCAGATGAGTTCTTCCCTTATATTACAAGTTCACCTTTTGGAATTCAAAACATCTGGTAAACCTGAAATTCTCTCTCAAAAACTTTCTATAATATATATTCTTTTAAACATTTTGTGCAGAAAGTTTATTTCACTAAAACCTAGCAAGCCCAAGCATGCAACTCCAACATACAAGACTGTTCCCTTTTGTTCTAAGCATAGCACTGGGTCCAACTTTCACAGAAAAGACCTGATTGATCCTCTCTCTCATTATAAACCTTTAATGATATGGACTACCCAAACACAATGCAAAATAAGAACAGACTGAATCTTAACTGCATTTGAAAACAGGCTGAATTCATATTAGTTTTCTGACCACTTCTAACCCACACTAAGTTTACTGTCAAGAAAAGCCTCTCTGATTTAAAAAAATTATTACTATATCTGCTGCTGCTAAGTCATATCTTTCCATATTTGTGCAACTGCTTCTTACATTTATCCTTAGTTAATTTCTTATTAGTGTATTTTGGTTCATCTTAGTACACATCAGTATTTTTTACTTTCGATTTTGTCAACAGTGTCATCTGGAAATTTGGGGTATGTAACTTTATCCAAGTCATTAACAATAAACAATGAAGCAAATAAATATTAACTGGCTAGCACCAAGGACAGAGTCAATATATAGTTAAAGCAGTTAGATAGATTCTGTTACCATGTGTATATTTACATAGATCCAACTTCAGTATTAATGTACACTTTTCTAACAAAAGACTAATTCTTATACCAGAAGGCTAATGGATTGATTTGTAACAGAAGATTTAACTGCTGTGACTAATGTTATCATCATGTCCATAGCTGAAATTCTTATTATCATCAAGATATCTGGGATTCCAACTCAATAATCGGAAAAGAATGTTTTGCAAATGATCTTGCAAAGCAAAATCAAATTTAATATACCTAAGAATTATTTCATCTCATCTTTTTATATTCACTCATACAGATCAACAAGAAATCCAATTTACCAATTGGTTGTGATTCAAAAGTCACTTTGGGATTGTTTTGGTTAGAGTTTGTAACATATTTCCCCTAGTAATGATATTACCATGGTAGTTAAATTCCCAGTTATTTCAACAAAAGCCCGTTTGAACTGTAATGTGGATGAAACAATGTACTTTTAGCCAAAACAGGAAACGATACCTGTCTTAAAACTAATTAAGTTAAACACACACAATGAATGAAAAACGATATTCACAAAAATTCTCCTCCCTTCAGTTTCTCTTGCGGTAAACTGGCCCCAGTGTGCTTTCAACACTTTCCCTCCATCCTCATGGCACAATGGGCATATCTGTCAAGTGGAATTTATTATGCTGAAATTTAATTATCAACTTAGTTTTGCTCTATTCTTTACTAGAAGAATCTTTTGTAAACTCTGACTTGCTAATGGAGGTTTTGAGATGTTTTTAAAGAAACCTTTGAGGATTTAATTATCAGCATCATGCACGCAAAAAGGCCAACAGAAGGCCAGTTCAATGATCCACTATTGGTAAGAACATTTATAGGAAAAGAGGATGGCTGCCTAACCTTTGCTGAACTACAGAAAATAATGTTTCACAACAATCACTGAGTGAGAGTCAGATGACTGGTTTCTCAGAACAAGTCTTAAACCCTTTTAGTCCCAAATTGCTTATGCATTTTTATCAGGAGTGCTAATTTCTTCCCAGAGGAAGCGTTGGAATAATAAAAATAGGGTTCTGTTCCATACCAAGTTTGGACAATTTTTTTTTTTTTACAGACGTAATATGGTCTTGTATATATAAACAATTCTGATTTTTTTAAAAATATGTGGTTTGGTTCAGTCTTACTAATGAACCCAAATTTAGCTCTCCACATTTAGAGGTCATAGGTATGCATTTACGAGAATATTACAGAGAGAGACTGTGTGTGTGTGCGGATGCTTCACACTCTCTCTCTATGGAATCAAGGTCAGGAATACTGTGCCCTCAAGCACTGTGATGATTTATGACAAAGCAGATGTTACAGAGCACGTTGAAACAACACAGAAAGAATGCAAGTGTTAACAACATTGCTTTTCAAGCCAGTAAGGACTAGTTCAAAAATATGAAAACCTGCAAGCTATTAAAGCTGCAAGGAAATCAATTTTGCCTTAGGAAAACAAGACCACATCAGTGTATTCTGAATGACAGATGAAGACGATTAGTAAGAAGAGTTATCCAATATGCATGCATGCTCAGTCACTCAGTCATGTCCAACTCTTTTGCGACCCCGTGGACTGTAGTCTGCCAGGCTCCTCTGTCCATGGAACTCTCCAGGCAAGAAAACTGGAGTGGGTTGCCATTTCCTTCTCTGGGGGATCTTCCCGACCCAGGGATCAAACCTGGCAGGCAGGTTCTTTACCACTGAGGCAACCAGGGAAGCCTAATGCCAGCATTATAAATAGGCTCTATGGCTCAGAGGTTAAAGCATCTGCCTCCAATGCGGGAGACCTGGGTTCGATCCCTGGGTCAGGAAGATCCCCTGGAGAAGGAAATGGCAATCCACTCCAGTATTCTTGCCTGGAGAATCCCATGGACGGAGAAGCCTAGTAGGGTACAGTCCACGGGGTCGCAAAGAGTCGGACACGACTGAGCGACTTCACCTCACCTCGACTTCACCTCACTGAGTAGGAATGTTTCTACTTAAATAGAAAAGTTAAAAGCCAAAGATGTTCTTCCAGGAGTTAATTATTAAGCACCTCTCTGTAGATATTTATGATACTTGGATGATAGAATCAAATTTTGTCTTTCTAATAACTACTTGAGATTATGAAATCCAGTAGAAATAATTTATTATATTAATTAAGAGACACTGTAGAGAAAGGTTTAATAGTAATAGGAATCAGACAGTATTATTAAGGTTGGGGTGGATATATAAAATAAAGCTTTTCATGACTAAAATTTATCTTGATTCACTTTCTTAAAATAACTCTTAATGTATTTCATTTCTGTGATACTTTTATTACAATTCTCTATGAATATCATTTAGCCTAGGTAGGATATTTCATTAATTAAGTATAAATTGTATTATGTCAAGACAGGAAATAATAAAGCTATGTGTGAGTGTTAACATATCTGGGACTAAAAGAAAAAAAATTAATCTAACCAAGATGCCAATCACAAAAATAAATTACATGAGCTGAAGAAAAATGTGAATGTCAAATAAAAAAGAGAAATAGCATTCTAAATCTAGCAAGGTGAATGGGTAGAACTGAGTTCCAGATAAAGAAATATTTAAACTCATAACTATTACTAGACTTAATTTCAAGCCAACAAATTTCAATTTAGATTTTCTCTTACCCTGAGTTGCAGCAATATGTCTCCACTTATTGATGAATCCTGTCAAGAATGACAATGGAGGACGAATTAAACCATCAGGACACTCCTCACACTCCTCCTAGGATAGAATGCCATCTATATGAGGGAACAGAAAACAAATTAAGTGCGAAATTAATGTGCATCACCAGCATCCTCAAAACACTGACTCATAATCACGATGCAGTAAGCCTTTGTTATATATTCTTCAGCTTTCAATTGTCGGTAAGCATGGGATCTTCAAACAAAAACAAATGTCTCCCCAGAAAGGCTATGGTAAGTAATGATAAATTGTCAGAGGACACATTCAAGAAAAGCAAAAAAATTACATAGGGCTATTTTTATTTAATTTTTTCGTTCAATTTTAAATTATAATTTATTTAAAAAACTTTTGCAAAATTTCCCTTTGATTAGTAAGAGGAAATTAATAGGCTTATTTTGGGGGGGGGGGGCGGGCGGAAAAGAGAAACTGAAAGCAGAAAAGTAGCCTGTGAAATGTTTACTAAAGAAAAGCACTCTGTTATTCTATACCTCTCCAAACTTTCATTGTTTCTTTAAGCTACCTGTGCCTATACTGAATATATATTCAAAATGTATATTGTATTGTGTATCTGATATGTGTGTATATACATATATTGTCTGCTGTACTTTTATTCACTTACTGTAATATAAGCATGCTTGCATGTTACAACATCCTGTTGATAAAGATAATTCTTAATGCAATGATGGTATTCTGACTAGTGTATACAATCCCAAGATATAAAAAACTTTTTAACTTAATGCATACAAATAGCTATCCAAGATTGTACCAACTTGCACCATTATGTCACCATCACATTAGGAGACTGCTTATTTCATTCTTCTTCCTAATATTAGTCTATTTCTGGACTGTTTGCTCCATTTCTTAGATCTCTTTATCAATTCCTATCCAAGTACTCCACATTTTAAATAACAAAGCTTTAGAGTGTATTTTGATATTGAACAGCCAAATGTCTCCAAAGATTCCTCCTTTTTCATCAGGTCTATAAAAAGTTTATTAGGCCTTCCCTTATATTCATATTGCAATTACTTTTAAAAGCAATACAAATAATCTTACAATTCTGATTTTGTCTTATTGCCTCAAGCCCTTCAATGACTTACCTTTTGTCTGCTGTGGTGGTGATCATGTAGGGGCTATCCCATCCCCCAGGGGACATGTGGCAATATCTGGAGGCATTTGGCTGTTGCAGCTGGAGGGGTGGGGTGTTTTCTCCTAGCATGTGATGGCTCAGGGTCAGGGACACTGCTGAACATTCTTCACTGCACTGTAGATGACGACCTGCCCCAACAGTAAAGAGTTTCCCCCAATTTCCAAAATGTCAACAGTGTGGAGGTTCAGAAACCTTTGTACATGGAGATAAGTTGAAAATTCCATTGCTTGGCACATCAGTCTCTCTTTCATCTAAGTTAATAGTCTTCAAACTGAGGTATGTATACTGATGGTCAGATTCCAGATTCTCAACATGATCTTCTGGAGAAGGACCCAAGTTCAAAATAATTCTTCAACATTAGAAGGAAGAAGAGGACAGGGAGGAAGAGGCATATTTTTCATCCATTTCAAATCTTACTATGTTGCAATGCCCCTAGGCTAAAAAGAGAAAACACACTAGGAAGCCTACTTAAATCAAGACAGTGCATTAATCCACACAGCTACATCCATGCGGCTTCAGCCTTTTTTTAAAAATGGAATATACTAGTGTATTTAATAAATGGTAAGCTTATCTCTATGCTTAATTTTTAACTAGATATTTCACAGGTTTATGATTCCATTTGAACTTAAAAACTGGTTTTGTAAAAAAAAAAAATAATCCGTTGGGCATATTTTAATTGGATTACATTGATTTTATGGATTAATTTAGGGAACAAAGCTAGTGGAGGTGATGGAATTCCAGTTGAGCTATTTCAGATCCTGAAAGATGATGCTGTGAAAGTGCTGCACTCAATATGCCAGCAAATGTGGAAAACTCAGCAGTGGCCACAGGACTGGAAAAGGTCAGTTTTCATTCCAATTCCAAAGAATGGCAATAACAAAGAATGCTCAAACTACTGCACAATTGCACTCATCTCACATGCTAGTAAAGTAATGCTCAAAATTCTCCAAGCCAGGCTTCAGCAATACGTGAACCGTGAACTTTCAGATGTTCAAGCTGGTTTTAGAAAAGGGAGAGGAACCAGAGATCAAATTGCCAATATCCGCTGGATCATTAAAAAAGCAACAGAGTTCCAGAAAAACATCTATTTCTGCTTTCTTGACTATGCCAAAGCCTTTGACTGTATGAATCACAATAAACTGTGGAAAATTCTGAAAGAGATGGGAATACCAGACCACCTGACCTGCTCTTTGAGAAACCTGCTTGCAGGTCAGGAAGCAACAGAAGTGGACATGGAACAACAGACTGGTTCCAAATAGGAAAAGGAGTACGTCAAGGCTGTATATTGTCACCCTGCTTATTTAACTTACATGCAGAGTACATCATGAGAAACGCTGGGCTGGAAGAAGCAGAAGCTGGAATCAGGATTGCTGGGAGAAATATCAATAACCTCAGAAATGCAGATGACACCACCCTTATGGCAGAAAGTGAAGAAGAACTAAAGAGCTTCTTGATGAAAGTCAAAGAAGAGAGTGAAAAAGTTGGCTTAAAACTCAACATTCAGAAAACGAAGATCATGGCATCTGGTCCCATCACTTCATGGGAAATAGACGGGGAAACAGTGGCAGACTTTATTTTGGGGGGGCTCCAAAATCACTGCAGATGGTGATTGCAGCCACAAAATTAAAAGATGCTTACTCCTTGGAAGGAAAGTTATGACCAACCTAGACAGCATATTATAAAGCAGAGACATTACTTTGTCAACAAAGGTCCATCTAGTCAAGGCTATGGTTTTACTAGTAGTCATGTATGGATGTGAGAGTTGGACTGTGAAGAAAGCTGAGCACCGAAGAATTGATGCTTTTGAACTGTGGTGTTGGAGAAGACTCTTGAGAGTCCCTTGGACTGCAAGGAGATCCAATCAGCCCATCCTAAAGGAGATCAGTCCTGGGTGTTCATTGGAAGGACTGATGTTGAAGCTGAAACTCCAATACTTTGGCCACCTGATGTGAAGAGCTGACTCATTTGAAAAGACCCTGATGCTGGGAAAGATTGAGGGCAGGAGGAGAAGGGGATGACAGAGGATGAGATGGTTGGATGGTATCACCGATTCAATGGACATGGGTTTGGGTGAACTCTGGGAATTGGTGATGAACAGGGAGGTCTGGCGTGCTACGGTTCATAGGGTTGCAAAGAGTTGGACGTGACAGAACTGAACTGAAGGGAATGCTGATAGACATGTATTTGTCTTATTTTATATCGCTTAGTGGACTTCCCTGGCAGCTAAGATGGTGAAGACTCTGCCCACAATGCAGGAGACCCAGGTTCAATCCCTGGGTTGGGAAGAACCCCCGGAGAAGGGAACGGCAACCCACTCCAGTATTCTTGGCTCGAGAATTCCATGGACAGAGGAGCCTGGTGGGCTATTTATGGGGTCACAGAGTAAGACATGACTGAGCGACTAACAATATCACTATATCCCATAGTAAAGTATTATAGTTTTCTCTCCATTTTTTGTTAAGTTACTTGAATAAGATCTTTTCTCCCTTGATACTTTAAAATGATATCTGAACATGCAGTTGGCCTGATATAGACTTCCTTCCCTGTGACTCTTGATTCCTCATGCTTATTTGTCTGGTGGACTGGTTGGTTCTCACTCATCTATATATTCTCAGCACTGGGTAGGGCGCCTTACACATTGCAGGTGGGCCACACATGTCTATTGAATGAAGAAATGATAGAGGCATTTTTAGGCAGGACATCTGAGTTTTAGTACCAAGTATTCCTCATAGAGCCCTCTCCTTCCCCCTTTTTAAAAAATAAGTATTCAGATTATTGTATTATTATTATGGGGAAATAGATGTATAGATTAAAGCAATTCCTGCCACTGTTTGTATTTTCTCCTATAACAGTGATAAACACTGCTTGAGCAGTTACATGCTTGGTATTGTGCTAAGAGTTTTGCCCATATTTACCCAATTCAATTTTTTTCCCCTAAAGCCTACTGCTGCTGCTAAGTCACTTCAGTCATGTCCAACTCTGTGCGACCCCACAGACGGCAGCCCACCAGGCTCCCCCGTCCCTCGGATTCTGCAGGCAAGAACACTGGAGTGGGTTGCCATTTCCTTCTCCAATGCATGAAAGTGAAAAGTGAAAGGGAAGTCTCTCAGTCATGTCTGACTCTTAGCAACCCCATGGACCGCAGCCCACCAGGTTCCTCCGTCCATGGGATTTTCCAGGCAAGAGTCCTGGAGTGGGGTGCCATTGCCTTCTCCGAAAGCCTACTACTAGTCACTTAAATAATAGACTTTAGGACTTTCCTGGCGGTCCAGTGGTTAAGACTCCATGCTTCCACTGCAGGCTACATGGGTTTGATCTCCTGGTCACTTGTGACCAGATCCCATGTGCCACACAGTGCTGCCAGAAAAATAAATACACTTAAAGAAACAAACTTTAGTTTAGAGAAGTTTTAGGTTCATAGCAAATGGAGCGAAAAGTACAGAGTTCCCCTGACCCCTGTGCACGTATACACACACATACAACTCCACACATGCAGTTTCCCTCACAATCACTGTCAGATACCAGGGTAGGATATTTGTTACAACTGATGAACCTACAATGACACATCATTACCCACACACATACACACACGCACACTGACATTTTCATTACTAGCTTTTTTATTTTGAAGGACTGTATAATGTGTCTTGCCTTTTTCATTATAAAATGCAAATAAGCTTTCTTTTCTGAAGGCAAAGAATAGGATCTACTTCTCTTAGTCCTACAAACTCTAATCCTGCCCTGGGCAAGACCTGGTGTGAGGCTTTTCTAGAACTATCCCAGGAGGCAGGTGGAGGGGTGCTGGTTGTACTTGAACACTGGGTGGGTAGCAGGCAACTGGGAATACCAGGCTCCCAAAAGACATTCTTAAAACCAAATAGAAGACTTCTTTTCTGACTCCCATCAGGAAAGAACAATCCAAAGACTAGACTTTTCTTCCCCTAAAAGAACACAATGAAAAAAAGAAAAAAAAATCATTACATCACTGAGGCAATCAGTGCTTTATCGAGAAAATACTGGTGGTCATGTTCCATTCAGAGGTGATATATTGACCAGAAACTGCATTTCTAGAAATCTGTCCTAAGGAATGAAGTACAGTTGGGTGCAAAAACATGCAAATAATACACGCATCTGTAGCATGCTTACAATGTGCTATGTGTTTCATGTCATCAGTGAGGCTGGTGATGTAATCCTTATTTTATGAGGGAAACTGAGGCTCAAAGTAGGAAATTGCCCCAAGTCACAAATCTATGAAGTCAAGTCCAGATCAACTAAAAATCTATCTGATGACCTTGACTTTGGGGTTCAGCGTGTGTGTGTGTGTGTGTGTGTGTGTGTGTGTGTGTATGCGTGTATGTGTGTGGTGTGGTATGTCTGTCCTTGTGTGTGTTTCAAAGTAGTTTTGTCCTAAGCAACAATGTCAGGGAAATCATAGTTTGATGTCAGTTATATTTCCCCCAAACCAGTCCGAATACATTCCATCTACAATCTTCAGAGAGGCCGGCTCTCTCTTTTACGCTAACGTCAACAGCACCCTGGTTAAAAGGCTAACACCATATGGCCTGAAGGCAGGACTGTGAGTGTAGAGCCCAGCAGATCTCAGGGTCTCTCATGGATGGAGAGATTAAGCTCAAATACTTTAATAACGGTACTGGATTCCTGGGCTTATCCTATTCCTGGCATCCAAGAGCAGTGTATCTTAAATTCTTATCAATCGCTTATAGGAAGCGTCACTCATTACACCACTGTAAGGATTAATGCTGAAGTTGAAGCTCCAACACTTTAGCTACCTGATAAGAAGAGCCAACTCACTGGAAAAGACCCTGATATTGGGAAAAACTGAGGGCAGAACAAGAAGGGGGCGACAGAGGATGACATGGTTGGATAGCATCACCAACTCAATGGACATGAGTTTGGGCAAACTCTGAGAGATACTGAAGGACAGAGAAGCCTGGTGTGCTGCAGTCCATGGGTCAGAGAGAGTCAGATACAACTTAGCAACTGAACAACAAAAATGCTAATTAACACATCCTCTGATGTAGATGTCAATAAGAATACTTTACCAAATAACCTACTCTGAAAATGTTGATCCTTTTTAGGACATCTCAAGTGCCATTTAATTGTCCCTGCTGCTGCTGCTAAGTCACTTCAGTCATGTCTGACTCTGTGCGACCCTATAGACAGCAGCCCACCAGGCTCCTCCATCCATGGGATTTTCCAGGCAAGAACACTGGAGTGGGTTGCCATTTCCTTCCCCAAGGCATGAAAGTGAAAAGTGAATGCGAAGTCGCTCAGTTGTGTCTGACGCTCAGTGAACCCACGGACTGCAGCCTACCAGGTTCCTCCATCCATGGGGTTTTCCAGGCAAGAGTACTGGAGTGGGGTGCCATTGCCTTCTCCAATAATATACAGAAGTGTACCAAAAAGATCTTAATGACCTGGATAACCATTATGGTGTGATCAGTCACCTAGAGCCAGATATCCTGGAGTACAAAGTCAAGTAGGCCTTAGGAAGCATCACTATCAACAAAAATAGTGGAGGTGATGGAATCCCAACTGAGCTGTTTCAAATCCTAAAAGATGATGCTGTGAAAGTGTGGCACTCAATATGCCAGCAAATTTGGAAAACTCAGCAGTGGTCACAGGACTGGAAAAAGTCAGTTTTCATTCCAATCCCAAAGAAGGGCAATGCAAAGAATGTTCAAACTACAACACAAGTGCACTCATTTCACATGCTAGCAAGGTAATGCTCAAAATCCTCCAAGCCAGGCTTCAATAGTACATGAACCAAGAACTTTCAGATGTACAAGCTGGGTTCAGAAAAAGCAAAGGAACCAGAGGTCAAATTGCCAACATCCACTGAATTATAGAAAGAGCAAGGGAATTCCAGAAAAACATCTACTCCTGCTTCATTTACTATGCTAAAGCCTTTGACCATGTGCATCACAACAAACTGTGGAAAATTCTTCAGGAGATGGGAATACCAGACCACCTTATCTGCCTCCTGAGAAATCTGTGTGCAGGTCAAGAAGCAACAGTTAGAACCAGATATGGAACAGACTGGTTCAAAATTGGGGGAAAGGAGTACATCAAGGCTGTATATTGTCACCCTGCGTATTTAACTTCAGAGAGTTGGACACAACTGAGTGACAAAGGATGTGGCTTAGGGATAATTTGCATTAGGCTCCCGAGTACAAGCCTACACACAGATGCGCACACACACACACTCACCACAAAATTCTTATATTGTTGTAGCTTAAAGTCAATTATCACACAGGCCATAGAACAGCCTCAGCAAAAAGACACTACTAGTATTTTCACTTCAGTGTTATTTACAATAATTAAAAAAAATTAAAGTTGAGTAAGAATCGCTTGGTTCAAAAAGGAAATCCTGACACATTCTTGGATTTCTCACTGGCAACACTTGGATATTTTGGGCTGTAGAATTCTGTTTTGGGAGACTGTCTTGTGCTTTGAAGGATGTTTAGCAGCAGCCCAGCTTCTAACTCACTAGATGCCAGCAGTACTCCATTTCTCCCAGTTGTGCCAATCAAAAAGCACACTGTAAAGAGTCTACTGGGGGCAAAACTGCACTTGGTGGGAATGACTGGTTTACAGGAGGGAATACCACACGCTCTGTTGTGTCTAACTCTTTGTGACCCCACGGAATGTAGCCTGCCAGGCGCCTCTGTCCAGCGATTGCTCAGGTAAGACTGCTGGAGTGGGGCTGCATTTCCAACTCCAGGGGATTTTTCTGACCCAGGGGTCAAACCTGCATCTCCTGCACTGGCAGGTGGGTTCTACACCACTGACCCACTTGGAATACCATACCATGAAGCTATTAATAATAGCTTGTAAAGGTTTTCAATGACCTGCGAAAACGTTCACAATATTTTTTAGTAAAAAATCAGGATTAAACAAAATAAGTATGGCCCCAATTTAAAAGATACAAAATGGATATATGCACTGAAATATAACTACAGCTAATCTTTTTTCATGTACTTATTCTGCACCAAAGATTAAGTTTTCACATGTATTATCTATCTAATTTCTGAATAACCTTATGAGGTTGGTACCATTATTAACCTCATTTGACAAAGAAAGAAACTGAAGCTCAGAGAGGTTACGAAACTTTGAAAGATACTATCAAAATATTAACATCAATCATGTTTGAATAGCAAAATTTGGGTGCTATTTATCTCTTTATTTTTTCTAAGCTGTCCTCAATAAATATTTATTACCTTTTATCAGAAAACTTAAAGACATTGTAGAATCACAAACCTTTCTTTCAGAGAACAAAATGCATTTACTGAGTGCGTTCTTACTTTTCACATAATACCTATAGTCTTAGAATTCTTCCTCTGACTTGAGTTTTTAAAAAATTTCTTTTTTCATTGAGGTATAATTGACTAAGACATTATATTTGCTTCAGATATACAACATAATGACTTGATATTTGTATATACCAGAAAATAATCACCACAGTAAGTCTAGTTACAATCTTTTTCCTGTGATGAGAACTTTTGCATATATCTACAATGGACTATTACACAATCATAAGAAAGAATGGAATTCTGCCATTTGCAACAACGTGGATGAACCTAGAGGGTATTATGCTTAGAGAAATAAGTCAGACAGAGAAAGACAAATACTCTATGTTATCACTTATATGTGGAATTTAAAAAATAAAACAAATGAATATAACAAAACAGAAACAGATACAGAGGACAAACTAGTGTTATCAATAAGGAGAGGGATAAGATAAGGATGAAGGATCAGGGATGCAAACTACTATGTATAAAATAAACAAGCAGCAAGGGAAGGACTGATGCTGAAGCTGAAACTCCAGTACTTTGGCCACCGGATGCGAAGAATCGATTCATTGGGAAAGACCCTGAAGTTGGGAAAGATTAAAGGCGGGAGGAGAAGGGGATGACAGAGAATGAGATGGTTAGATGGCATCACCGACACCATGAACATGAGTTTGAGTAGGGTCCAGAGTTGGTGATGGACAGGCAAGCCTGGCGTGCTGCAGTCCCTGGGGTGGCAAAGAGTTGGACACGACTGAGGGACTGAACTGAACTGAATCAAGCAGCAAGGACATATTGTACAGCACATGGAAATAAAACCATTATCTTAAAATAACTTTAAATAGAGTATAGTCTATAAAAATGTTGAATCACTGATACGCACCTGAAACTAATATATCAACTCTACTTCAATTAAAAAAGATCTCTCAGCAACTTTCAAATATGCAATACAGTATTATTACTATAGTCATCATACTGTACCCTGACTTTTTAAATAACATTTTCTAATTATTTGATCACTTAAACCTATAATGAAGAATCTTCCCCATTATTCTAGCTCAGATGAATATTTAGTGCTTCAATTTAAAGCCCTGAATCACTGAAATAAAACTTTGATGAAACCCTTCTAGAAAAATAAGGTACCCAGATACCGTGAAACATTTTTATTTCTAACTTAAAATTAACTGGAAAACTCAAAAAATCCCTGTTGAGATCTTTTGAAATATCTCAGCCAATATTCCTCTCCTTGGTGAAGAATGTTAACCGGCAGAACAGATAAAAATAGCTTTAGTATGCTTTGAGGATGGTGAGTCCTTGAGCCTGTGGAAGTTTAGGTTTTTGATATCCCAAGATCAGGACACAATACTGATGTTTAGGAAAGTAAGACTTTTTGACCACTGGAAGATACTCTTTTTTTTTTTTTGCCACTCCACTCTACTTGTGAAATCTTAGTTCCCACAACAGGGATCAAACCCAGGGCGTTGGCAGTCAAAGTGTAGAGTCCTAACCACCGGACCTCCAGGGAATTCCCTGGGAGATACTTTTATGTTACTACTTGCCTGTTTGAGGATTATTCAAAGTGGCAAACAAAATCAAAATCACAGTGAGGTACCACCTCACACTGGTCAGAGTGGCTATCATGAAGAAGTCTACAAATAACAAATGCTAGAGAGGGTCTGGAGAAAAGGGAACCTTCCTACACTGTTGGTTGGGAATGTACATTGGTGCAGCCACTGTGGAGATCTGCCATGTGATCCAGAAATCCCACTCCTGGCATACGTCAGGGCAAAAGTGTAGTTCAAGAAGATACATGCACCCCATGTTCATGGGCTTCCCTGGTGGCTCAGATCGCAAAGAATCCATCTGCAATGCAAGAGACCTGGGTTCGATCCTTGGGTTGGGAAGATCCCCTGGAGAAGGGGAAGAATACTGGCTACCCACTCCAGTATTTTCTGGCCTGGAGAATTCCATGGACAGAGGAGCCTGGCAGGTTACAGTCCATCAGGTCCCAAAGAATCAGACACAACTGAGCGACTTCTACTACGTTCATGGCAGCACGATTAACAATAGCCCAGACACGGAAACAACCTACATATCCACTGACAGATGAATGGATAAAGAAGACGCGAGACACACACACACACACACACACACGCACGAGAATAGTACTTAGTCACAAAAAAAATGAAATAATGCCATTTGCAACTAAACAGATGGAACTAGAGACCATCATATGATGTGAAGGAAAACAGAAAGACATCGTAGGATATCATTTACAGGGGACATCGTAGGATATCATTCACAGGTGGAATCTAAAATATGACACAAATGAGTCTAGGCAATGGCACCCACTCCAGTACTCTTGCCTGGGAAATCCCATGGACAGAGGAGCCTGGTGGGCTGCAGTCCATGGGGTCGCTAAGAGTTGGGCACGACTGAGTGACTTTACTTTCACTTTTCACTTTCATGCATTGGAGAAGGAAATGGCAACCCACTCCAGTATTCTTGCCTGGAGAATCCCAGGGACAGAGGAGCCTAGTGGGCTGCCGTCTATGGGGTCGCGCAGAGTCAGACACGACTGAAGCGACTTAGCAGATTAGTAGCATGAAACAGAAATAGACTCACTGATACAGACTTGCAGTTGCCAAGGGGCACAGGGGTAGGGAAGTGTTGGATTGGGAGTTTGAGATTAGCAGATGCAAACTATTATACACAGAATAAATAAACAACATGGTTTTATTGTATAGCACAAGGAATTATATTCAGTCCTGTAATAAACCATAATGGAAAATGATATGAAAAAGAATGTATAACTGAATCACTCTGCTGTCCACCAGAAACTAATACAACATTGTAAATCAACTATACTTCAATTTAAAAAAATGGCAAATACAGTTGGTTTCTGATCACTAATGAAAGCATTCTTTTGTATGTTGGTTATTTATGTTACCCTCTTGGCTGGGTAGAAAGAAGTCTTCATGATTGGCCTCTGCTTACTCATCTGGCCTTGACTTTTCTTCACAATTCTTCTAAGTCCTTGACCCTCATTCAGTCTGTATTAGTTTCCCCCTCTCTATATTTTCCTAGAACTCAGTGAGCTACCATCAGAGATTTCTCATAGAGCTATAGGTGGAAACTTAAAAAATCTTCATAAGTTGCCTCTTTCTGGAAGGAGATGTGAGTGTAGTGATGAATAGGTATCACTACCGAGCAGTGAACATCACCCAAAGCTCACGCTGTTTTTCATGTATTTTTTGATACAAAATGACAATACGATATTTGACTCTAAGCTTCAAGGTCAAGTTCCAATTTATGGACCATTCAGTCCCACTTTCCAGTCCCCATTTCAACACATTCACTAGGAAGGTATTTCTCAACAATAAACATCAAATACACAATTTTCACATGTGTATTGGGTCCTCATCTAACATTCTCTTTATCCAGGTCCTCTTTCTTTGGAGTCAGTCGATAAGAAAATAGAAGTTAGGTATACAATTTTAACCAAAGGTGCTTTAAAACGGGCAACCACAGACAGAAGAGCTAGACTCAGTACTACTCATGTCACTACAATACGTCTGAGCAACTCAAGAGTTGATGAGATGCTCTCAAGTTGGTTTCTGCCTCTGAAACAAAACTTTTACCACAGCCAGGAAAGTTATAAGGGGTTTACAATATTGAGAGCCTCGGACCATCTTTGTCCATCACGTGGTCCCTTCTTTCCTACCCCTCATCCCCTCTTTCTGGCTAGATGAAGAACTCTGGAGACATCTTGGTGTGTGTGATGGGAATGAGAGGGTAATTTGGGGATTAAGAGAGGAGGATTAGCTTAGCATACCCATGTGTATTGAAATGTATATTCTATAGATTTTAAAAATCAAATAAAAATGCTCACGTGTGTGTGCTAGTCATTCATTGGAAATTATCCGCTGAAACATGTTAGGTTAAAAATTAGCAAAGTGAATAACAGTTCAATCTATTAATATAGTCAGCTGACACGCACATACTAACGCATTTTGCTAGGAGAACAATTTAACAATTCAAAACCTAAACTATTATTAATGTCATTTATATTTTCTTTTACAATGTTAGTTTATCTAACAATTATTCTGCATGCTTATATATCACCCTTCACAAAACACCTCTAGTGAATGCTATCACAGGTGGAAGTTAGTTATTCAGTAGAACTCAGGCTGGATGCAATAGGCTTGGAAGATTAACAGCTTTGCAGCTTGAAATCCTGGTTCAAGTCCCAGCTTTGACCCTTCTCATATTTATAACCCAAGTTACTTAGTGACCTTAAGCTTCAGTTTTCACTTCCCTAAGAACACAATTGTCTGCCTTATAAGGCTTATTGAGAGACTAAATGATACATAATGCATGTGACGATTTCGGCACAGTGCCCGACATACAGCCGAAGTTTAATACGTGACAACAATACTGCTGAAAAAGGAGCAGCAAGAAGGAGCTGGGGCCAGAAGATCTGGATCATGGTGGTACCATTAAGAAAAATTGGAAACCCAGAGAGAGGGCTTGGCTGATCCAGAATGAGGTTGATAAAAGCATATGATAGTAATGATCTGGTATGTGAAGTGGTAAAATTAAGTTTTTAGGAAATGGCATGTTAAGTGTCGAACACTCCCGTTAGCCTGGGGAGAGGCTGCAATGTCTTTTTGTGGACAGCAGGGGGCCCCCAGGTACTGGAAAGCAGCAAGCAAGGCTCTTTTTTTTTTTTTTTTTTTTTTTTGTACTTTGCTCAGTTTTCTTATTGCTGGCAAAAGCTAAGACCTAGCCTCATTTGGTGTCACGGTTTAAAAGACAGGGAGTAGAGAGGCACAGCACAAGCCATGGGATGCCAAGGATAGCCAGTGACCTCCAGAAGCTAGAAGAACAAACAGCTGGAAGAAGCAATCTTTCCTTAGATTCTGGAGGGATCTAACAGGGCTGACACTTTGATTTGGGACTTCTGGCCTCTAGAACTGCGAGAGGGTAAATCACAGACTGTGGTGATCCGGCAGGCGTAGGAAACTTACACACCTTTCTTTGTAGGAGAAGACCTGCATGCTGTGACATCTCCAAGGTCACAGAGTCAACGGGTAGCCAATCTCGCATTCCATCTTGCCTTCGAACTGTTCTTTAAGAATTTTATTTTTCTTAAAGAGATGGGAATACCAGACCACCTTACCTGTCTCCTGAGAAGCCTGTATGTAGGTCAAGAAGCAACAGAGTCAGACGTGGAACAATCAACTGGTTCAAAACTGGGAAAGGAGTACGTCAAGGCTGTATATTGTCACTATGCTTATTTAACTTATATGCAGAGTACATCATGCGAAATGCCAGGCTGGATGAATCACAAGCTGGAATCAAGACTGCTGGGAAAAATATTAGTATCAATCATCTCAGATAGACAGATGATACCACTCAATTGGCAGAAAGTGAGGAGGAACCAAAGAGCCTCTTGATAAAGGTGAAAGAGGAGAGTGAAAAACTTGGCTTGAAACTCAACATTAAAAAGTCTAAGATCATGGCATCTGGTCCCATCACTTCATGGGAAATAGATGGGGAAACAGTAGAAACAGTGTCAGACTTTATTTTGGGGGGCTCCAAAATCACTGCAGATGGTGGCTGCAGCCATGAAATTAAAAGACACTTGCTCCATGAAAGGAAAGCGAGGACAGACAAACGTAGACAGCATATTCAGAAGCGAAGACATCACTCTGCTGATAAAGGTCCAAATAGTCAAAGCTACAGTGTTTCCAGTAGTTGTATGGATGTGAGAGTTGGACCAAAAAGAAGGCTGAGAGCTGAAGAATTGATGCTTTTGAACTGTTATGCTGATGAAGATTCTTGAGAGTCCCTTTGACTGCAAGGAAATCAAACCAGTCAATCTTAGAGGAAATGAACCCTGAATAGTCACTGGAAGGACTGTTGCTGAAGCTCCATCTAATACTTTGGTCACCTGATGCAAAGAGCCAGCTCACTGGAAAAATCCCTCATGCTGGGGAAGGCTTTCGGCGAAGGGAGAAGGGGGCGGCAAAGAATTAGATGGTTAGATATCATCACGGACTCAATGGACATGAATTTAATCAAACTCTGGAAGATAGTCGAGGACAGAGGAGCCTGGCCTGCTACAGTCCATGGGATTACAAAGAGTTGGACACAAGTTAGCAAGTGAACAACAATACCAAAAATCTCATTAAGTTGTATACAGCTTTCTGTATGTGAATCATATCTCAATAAAATGTTATTTTTGTTTTAGATAAAACAAAACAGTTTAAAATCAGTACAAGCTTATGCCACAGAGCACAGGGAACTCACCTTGGTGCTCAGTCATAACCTAGAGGGGTGGGATAGGGGTGGGATGAGAAGGAGGTCTAAGACAGAGGGGATATATGTATACATATAGCTGATTCATGCTGTAGTACAGCAGAAACTAACACAACATTGTAAAGCACTTATACTCCAATTAAAAATAAATAAATCAAAGACAAATTATCCAATAGAAAAAGAGACATTTCAAAGATGAGACAATTCACAGAAAAATCAACATAAAAAGAGTAAAAGTTTAAAATAACAAACATTATCATCTCAAGATTTCTGTGTTCAGGAGTCTGGTGTAACTCTGCTGGGTCTCCTGCCTCAAGGTCTCCCATGAGGATGCAGTCAAGGTGCTGGACAGGGCTGCAGTCATCTGAAGGCTTGGCCAGGCGAGGACTTTCATTCAGGCTCACTCACGTGGCTGTGTAGTTTCAGTCTCTCGTGGGCTGATGGACAGAGGGCTCACTGCTGTCCTCCAGCCCTTGCTTCATGGCTTTTCACAGGTCAGCTCATGGCACAACAACTCGCTTTCTTCAGAAGAAGCAAGCAAGGAAGTACAAAAGGTCAAACTGAGCAAGGTCAAACTCAGTCTTTCTATAACTTACTCTAAGAAGTGACATCCCATTTCAAGAGGCCAGTCAGTGGTAAAGAATCCTCCTGCAATGCAGGAGGCATATGTTTGATCCCTGGGTCAGGAAGACTCCCTGGAGGAGGGCATGACAACCCACTCCAGTATCCCTGCCAGGAGTATCCCATGGACAGAGGAACCTGGTGGGCTACGGTCCATGGGGTTGCAAAAAGTTAGATGTGACTGAAGCAACAGAGCATGAACAGAATCTTAAGTGACATCCCATTTCAAGGGGCTAGTGTGGCTCTAGTGGTAAAGAACCTGCCTACCAGTGCAGGAGACGTAAGACACTTGGGTTCAATCCCTGGGTCAGGAAGATCCCCTGGAGGATGGCATGGCAACCCGCTCCAGTATTCTTGCCTGGAAAATCCCATGGACAGAGGAGCCTGGTAGGCTGTAGTCCAATCAGTTGCAAAAAGTCGGACCCGACTGAAGTGACTTAGCACCAGGAATGCACACCCCCAAATACTTAACATGTTTCTGACAGTTATCAGCATTTCAATTTAAATGTGTCATCAGTCACAAAAAGCATGTATTTGCTAGCATACTTCTTCTGCTTAGGTATTCTTTGAACAGTGTTTTCTGAGTGTGCTCAATTGCTCCGTTGTGTCTGACTCTTTGTGACCCCATGGACTGTAGCCCATCAAGTTCCTGTCTAAGGGATTCTCCAAGCAAGAATACTGGAGTGGGTTGCCATTTGCTCCTCCAGGGCATCTTCCTGACCCCAGGATTGAACTGGTATCTCCTGTGTCTTCTGCACCGGCAGGCAGACTCTTTTACCACTGAGCCAGCTGGGAAGCACACTGCATTAAATACGGTTCAACGAACATGTTGGGTTGATTGAATACCATTTAAATTTCACCGGAAAGTTCAATCTTAAAAGAAGGTAATAATATTCTCCAGCAGACTTTGCTTCCTGAGTACTTCCTGGGTATTTATAACTATTCTGAAAATTGAAATTACCAAAGAAAATAGTTAACTTGTGTATCTTATATAAAAATGTATCTATTGGAATGGGTATCAAAGTTGCTGTTGGACAGATTTGACATTTATTCTATTTCTCAAAACTCTTGAATATCATAGTACATAAAAGGCAGAAAAATGTCATAAATTTTCTAGTTTCTGTATTTTTCTGGTGTCATGTTTAGTTGAATCTTAAAAGAAGGTTGTAATTGAAATGTCTTTAGGAAACAAAGCCTGAAGACAAGATAAATAGTCAAAACTATATTAAAATAACATACCCCTTTTATATTTGGTGTGGAAATGAGGCTGTGATGCTCTACTCAGACTATAAAGTGACAAGTCTAAAATTACAGTGTCTTGTATATCTGCTTCTATATACTCTGTCAATAAAAAAGTTACTATTATCTATATTCCATATGTAACTTATAACTCATTTAACCTAATAAAAGAGGAAGTGTTTCTGAACAGTTACTAGAAATTTCCTGTACCTCCCAACAACTAGATTTTTCCTGTTTGAGGCAAATATGCTTCTGCACATCTCTGCTCAGAAATGATTCAGTCAAATTTCAATTTACCAAAACTCCCAGTCCTCTGGATGCTTACATCTGCACTCTACTTTTAGAAAAAGGAAATAAAGCAAAAGGATAATCAGATATCAAGGCTTTCGAAAAAGAAAATACACTCATCTTCTTGGATTTCTACATGTGTTTAGTTCTCACTCAAACTATATAGCCACAATAGGCCAGCTTCCCCTCTTGTTCATGATTATCTTTTTTCTATGACTCAGGGTAAGGAGTTGCCTGCCCAGGGACAGTGCTGGAAAACAGAAGAGGGCTGATTGTGTGACACCATCGACAGATTTCGCTCGCACATCACAAGTGCCCCATCTGTTCACAGTTCATTGGCTGAAGCTAGTCCTATGGCCAAGCCTGAAGTCACTGTAGTGTAGAAATATAATCTTTCCATTGCAAGAAGCAGAGAGTACTGTGAGCAATAAAACTCTCCAAACACACCTGGAAAATGTGAATGAGATGATTATACTGATGCCATGTGATCACTCACAAACTAAAACGGTCATCCAGCCCATCAGAATGGACTGTGTCCAGGCTGAATTCACTTTTGTAGTTCAGACTTGACTCAGCTTCCCTTGCAACCCTAATACCAATTCTCTTGTATCTTTCAGATTCATGGCACTGTGATTTTCGCTGATGTAAGGTTCAGAAACAGGCTTCTACATCAAGAACCCCATCACGTCCCTCATGTGAGAAGTACAGATAACATATATGAAGGGCCATAAATGGTTCAGTGGGCTCCTGTGCGCTGTAGTTAATCTCCTTAGTAACTGAGTGAAGAGGGAAAGGTTATTTTCTTTTTACTTGTGAACAAATTGACCCAGAGAGCTTACACAAAGTCAAATGGCCAGCAAGGGGTGAAGCTGGGATCTGAAGCCAACATTTTGACCCCAGGGTTCTGGCAAATTAAGGAAGAAAGACAGTGACTACATTCCAGACATTCCACAACCAAAAAGAAATTTTTGGCAACTATTATTTAGCCAGGAAAGGGAATGACCATGTTCCCCACAGGCTCTCAAGTGATTCAAATCACTAACCTGTTCACTGAAATAAATTACAAAATATCTATTTTAAGGCTTATAAGGAAAGTCTTTCTCTGAAGCCTAGAAAATGTTTCTTTTTTGCACAGAACTCTTGATAAGAGAAATATTTGTTCCTTTTTTTGCACAGAACACTTGAGGACATTCTGTTTGCAGTGGGAACACAGAGAACCCATTGCTTAAAAGAACAATTGTTTAGAATGGATGGTTGAAGATGAAGCGAAGAAGTGAAATTAGAGCTCAAGGTTTTCAAGGTACAGATAAAGAACACATACATAAAAGAACCAGGATCCAGGTTTCCCAGGGAACAGTGATTAGGCAGGAAAACAAAGTAGAAATGAGTTGCAACAAAGGTGGATATTAACTGGTGAATTTACGTAAGGGGATTTAGAGAGGAGACTAGAATTTTGCATAAGGAATTTGACTTTTATTTTGTTGCTGTTTTGTATGAATTAGGAGGATGACATATGTATTCAGGGTTTCCCAGGTGGCATTAGTGGTAAACAGTCTGCCTGCCAATGCAGGAGGACCTAACAGATACAGGCTCGACCCCTGGGTTGGGATGATCCCCCGGAGAAGGAAATGGCAACCCACACCAGTATTCTCGTCTGGAGAACCCTGTGGACAGAGGAGCCTGGCGGGCTACAGTCCATGGGGTCGTGAAGAGTCGGACACGACTGAGCGCGCGCGCGCACACACACACACACACACACACACACACGTGCATTCAACCTCCTTCTGCTGTGCATTCAACCTCTCTTCAAGGGCTGAGAGAAGGTGGCCTTGCTAAACACAGGGAGGAAGCAGGATGGCACTTAGGCCAGAGAAGAACTGGTTTAGGTACCTGGAATAAAAGAAATTCAAAGTTCTAACCTTCTTTAGCAGATTTTAAATGATTCGGTAACTGTATATTGCGTGATACGGAATAAAGAAAAGAGCAAAACCCTTGAAGACACACAGATCTGGTATCCAATCTTGCCTCAGCCAGTCCTTTGTCCACTATTTGACCTTAAGCAAGTCTCTTCCTTTCTTTGAACTCCAGGTTCCCAAACAAAAAACAGAATAAAACAAACCTAACATGGGATTTTTGTGAAGATGAAATAAACTATATACTATTTATATCTGTGTCTATATTTATGTGTATGTCTATAAATATATCTGCATCTGTACCTGTGTCCACATCTGTATCTATATACTACTTAAGAGGTGCTCTGTGAATGTTAACTGCTTTCTGCCTTGCTGTATTCATCAATTTGCTAATGCATTTAACCAATATTTAAGTGTTTGTTTCATGCTAGCATTGTGATAGTTTCTGAAGATGATGAAAAGGTGATGAAGACAGAGACACGGTCCTTAAGAAACTAAAGGAGAAATAGATATATAGACCACATGATTCCAGACATCACATGGTTTCAAAAAGTTAGCTGAGACTTCTAGGTTCAGGCACTGTCAGCTGGATAGACTTGGGGTTGCTGTCATGACCTGTCACCGCCTCATGCAATCCACATTGGACAAATGCACTGAAGAAATATGCTACAAGGACAGGAACTATTTTTCTTTTCATTAGAGGATGCTGTGCTCTTTTTAAGCAGGCCTGATATATCAATTTGGAGTCACTCTGGAGAATATTGTAAACTGACATGACTACTTCACATTTGTTTTAGCTCTCTGCTTGGTCTTCTCAACTCCTTCTGCCTTATTTCTCTCCCCTTCATCCTTCTCTTTGTTCCAATGCCCTCTGTTCCTTTCTCTCCCTTCTTTTCATTCATCTAACAAAATTTTACAAAATTTTACTACATTTCTCATGCTAGTAAGGTTATGCTCAAAATCCTTCAAGCTAGGCTTCAGAAGTACATGAAATGAGAACTTACAGTTGTACAAGCTGGGTTCAGAAAAGGCAGAAGAACCAGAGACCAAACTGCCAACATTTATTGCATCACAGAGAAAGCAAGGGAATTCCAGAAAAAACATCTACTTCTGCTTCACTGACTACATGAAAGCCTTTGATCATGTGGATCACAACAAACTGTGGAAAATTCTTAAAGAGATGGGAATACCAGACCACCTTACTTGTCTCCTAAGAAACTTGTACACGGGTCAAGAAGCAACAGTTAGAACCTTACATGGAACATCGGACTGGTTCCAAATTGGGAAAGGAGTACAACAAGGCTGTATACTGTCACCCTGTTTATTTAACTTATATGCAGAGTACATCAAGCAAAATGCCAGGTTGGATGAAGCACAAGCTGGAATCAAAATTACCAGGAGAAATATTAACAACCTCAGATATGCAGATGATACCTCGCCAATGGCAGAAATCAAAGAGGAACTAAACAGCCTCTTGATGAGGGTCAAAGAAGAAAGTAAAAAACCTGGCTTAAAATTCAATATTCAAAAAACTAAGATCATGGTATCTGGTCCCATCACTTCAAACAGATGGGGAAAAGTGGAAGCAGTGATAGATTTTATTTCCTTGGGCTCTAAAATCACTATGGATGGTGACTGGAGCTATGAAATTAAAAGATGCTTGCTCCTTAGAAGGAAAGCTATGACACACCTAGACAGTGTATTAAAAAGTAGAGACATCCCTTTGCTGACAAAGATTCATGTGATCAAAGCTATGGTTTTTCCAGTAGTGACATACAGATGTGACAGTTGGACCATAAAGAAGGCTGAGCACCTAAGAATGGATGCTTTCAAACTGTGGCACTGAAGAAGACTATTGAGAGTCCCCTGGACTGCAAGATCAAGCCAGTCAATCCTAAAGGAAATCATCCCTGAAAATTCATTGGAAGGACTGATGCTGAAGCTGAAGCTCCAATACTTTGACCACCTGATGCGAAGAGCAGACTCACTGGAAAAGATCCTGATGCTGGGAAAGATTGAGGGCAGGAGGAAAAGGGGGAGACAGAGGATGAGATGGCTGGATGGCATCACCGACTCAATGGACATGAGTTTGAGCAAACTGGGAGATAGAGAAGGACATGGAAGCCTAGTGTGCTGCAGTCCATGGCACTGCAAAGAGATGGACGTGACTTAGCAACTGAACAACAACTAAATGCCAGATGTCATTTTAGGTATTGAGGTTAGCAAAAGAAAGTACCTATTCTCATGCAGATTATATCATATTAGCAGACAGTGGAAAATACATGAGAAAACAATAAATATATGACAGTTGGTATAGGTATTAAGCAACACAAGGCAGGGCAAAGACACAGAGAATGACAGGTGTACACACGCCAATTTAGATCAAGGAAGGGTTTCTCTGATGAAGTGACATTTGGGCAGAGACCCAAACCCAGTAAGGGAACTAGTCATTCACGTATACGGAAGAAGAGACTCCTAGGAAGACACAGAAACAAAGCAAAGGCCTTGAAGTCAGAACAGTAAAGCAAACAGGGTGGCAGGATGGAGTAAGCAAAGGAGAGAGAGGGAGGATCTGAGATGAACTGAGAGTTTCGGTGTGAGACTCCGGATATATTGCAAGGTAGGGCCTACAACATATGCTGATGAATTTCAGGCAGGAAGAAAGAGGGAGAGAAAAAAGAAAGTGTGGGTGCTTCCCAGGTTTATGGTTTGGGTAACTGACAGAACAGAATTTGCATTTACTGAGTTGGGGGTGGGGGTACTTCAGCTTGAGCTGTTTCCTTCAGTATTTCTAATAGCCAAAGGCTCCTCTGATAGCTCAGCTGGTATAGAAACTGCCTGCAATGCAGGAGACCTGGGTTTGACCCCTGGGTTGGGAAGATTCCCTGGAGAAGGGAAAGGTTACCCACTCCAGTATTCTGGCCTGGAGAATTCCATGAAATATATAGTCCACAGGGTCACAGAGTCTGATGCGACTTTCACTTCACTTCAGGTTAGCTACTAACAGATTCTCCTAATTTTCTCTATGTCAAAACACATTCATTTTTCCTTTGAAAGCTACTTTTGCTGGATACAGAAATCTATGTTTTTTCTTAATCTAAAAATTCATTGTTTTAATATCTTCTGGCCTTCATTTTCTTTCCTGACATGAAGTCAGCAGTCACTTGATGGTTGTTTATGTATGCGGATATTTTTCCTGCGTCAGAGTAAAAACATGTCTGCAAATTTTTTGATACTCCTTACTTCAAAACATGGAACCTAATCCCCCACCACTTAAATGGGGTCCAGATCTAGATACCTGGTTCTAGTAAACAGAATGTGGTGACGCTGTGTGATTTCCAGAATTAGATCATAAAATAGAATACATATACAGAGCTTCCATCTGACTGTCTCTTTCTCTGTCTTGTTCTGAGGTAGGCTGGCCACTACATCATAAGGCCACTCAAGCAGTCCTGGTGAAGGATGCACGTAGAGAGGAGCCGAGGGGCTTCCCTGGGGGCTCAGCGGTAAAGAATTCACCGGCCAAAGCAAAAGACACAGTTTCAATCCCTGGTCCCGGAAGATCCCACATAACTAAGCCCAGGAGCCACAACTGCTGGATCCATACGCCACAACTGCTGAAGCCTGCACACTCTAGAGACCATGCTCCACAAGAGCGGTCACGACGAGAGGCCAGTGCACCGCAGCTGGAGAGTAGTCCCCACTCTCTGCAACTACAGAAAAAACCTGCTCAGCAACGAACATCCAGCACAGCCAAAAATAAATATTAAAAATTATTATTTTTAAGAGAGGACCTGAGGCTTCCCACGAAACACCAGCACCAACTGCCAGCGATGTGAGTCATCCACCTTGCATGTAGTCCCTATAGTTCCAATCACACCCAACTTTAGATGACTATAGTTCTGGCTGACATTTGACTGCAATGTCACGAAAGTCCCAGATCGTTACCTAAGCTGTTCCCAAATTCTTGCCCGTGGAAACCATGAGACATGATGCTTATTGTTGTTGTTAGCCACTAAGTTTTGGGATGATTTGTTATGCAGCAATGAATAACTAACTAATCCATCTCCTCAAATGTCTCTGCATGCTATATTTACTCTGATTTATCAACGCTTTAATTCACCTTATTTGTATAAAAGAAAAAAATACTGTAAAATTCAACATTAAAATGTGCCAAAATGCACCACAACTGAAAAATATCTATGGAGGAAACTATTAATTTGTGGTAAAACTAGCCTTCTAAAACATCATTTTGTCTTACTGGTTTACTTTCATAGCTTGAACACTCTAATGCTGCTGCTGCTGCTAAGTCACTTCAGTTGTGTCCGACTCTGTGTGACCCCATAGACGGCAGCCCACCAGGCTCCGCCGTCCCTGGGATTCTCCAGGCAAGAACACTGGAGTGGGTTGCCATGTCCTTCTCCAATGCATGAAAGTGAAAAGTGAAAGTGAAGTCGCTCAGTTGTGTCTGACCCTCAGTGACCCCATGGACTGCAGCCTATCAGGCTCCTCTGTTCATGGGATTTTCCAGGCAAGAGTACTGGAGTGGGGTGCCATTGCCTTCTCTGGAACACTCTAATACTTGGTATATAATGAGATATTAAATAAATATTGCTGATGAATGAATGAATGAATGAATTTGTTCCTTCAGGTTTTAAGCTTCTAGAGGACAAAAACTGTCCCATATGAAACAATGCTTTTTTTATCCCATATGAAACAATGCTTAACTGAACATGCTCCATTCACTGTTGAATTAAATCAAGCTTAGCTGAAATCCTTGTTGAAGAAAATGATCTAGAAGCAGAAGTGAAAAATTATGGCAGAAAACTAATTTTAAACATTTATACTGCACATTGACGGGTGCTGGTTTTTAAGCCTCATCACCTATCACATGCTGCTGCTGCTGCTAAGTTGCTTCAGTCGTGTCCGACTCTGTGCGACCCCAGAGATGGCAGCCCACCAAGCTCCCCCATCCCAGGGATTCTCCAGGCAAGAACACTGGAGTGGGTTGCCATTTCCTTCTCCAGCGCATGAAAGTGAAAAGTGAAAATGAAGTCGCTCAGTCGTGTCCGACTCTTTGAGATCCCATGGACTGCAGCCTACCAGGCTCCTCTGTCCATGGGATTTTCCAGGCAAGAGTACTGGAGTGGGGTGCCATTGCCTTCACCTATCACATAAATGCAATAAAAACTGCATAAAAATAAAAGAAACCCCTAAATCTCTAAATTTATATTCAGTTGGTTCATAGTAGACCATATGGATTTTCATAATTTCCACCAATAGAACACGTCTTCAAACGTTTCTAGAGAATCTTGATAGAACAATATACCAGGATAGATATATAGCTGTTCAGGTTGTAAACTACTGAAAGGTGTTGAAATTGGCAGATTACCTGCAGAAGCACTAACCTGCATTCCACTTCATCCAATTATAGCCTTAATCCATTTCTGTAGAGTTGAATTTTATGAGCAGAGGGAATTTGCACATTCAGTCATGCAACATGTAAACTGAGCAATGTGTTTCCTCTTTCGGAGGTAGTGTGTATCCAAGGTGTGTCTCAGTGGCTTAGAATACAAGCTAGACTATTTCGGCACAAATCCCAGCCCTACCACTTACCAGTTTGGTGATCTTTGCCTTACTAAGTCAATTCAGTCGTGTCCAACTCTTTGCGACCCTACAGATCATAGCCCAGGCTCCTCTGTCCATGGGATTCTCCAGGCAAGAATACTGGAGAGGTCTGCAGTGCCCTCCTCCAGAGAATCTTCCCGACCCAGGGATCAAAAATGTGTCTCTTACATCTGCATTGGCAGGCAAGTTCTTTACCACTAGTACCACCTGGGAAGACTTACAGCTTAACAACTGCCTTAGTTTTCTCACCTGTGAAAGAGAGAAACTAACAGTACCTTTCGCACAGGGTTACTGTGAAGATAAAATGGGTTAATCTATGAAAAGGGCCTGACACACAGTAAATACTAATAGCAGTTAGCTCTTACTGCCCTCAATGCCAATCACGAACTTGGAACAGTTTGTGGGAATTGTGGGTAACCTGTAAATCTTTATTAAACAAATGATTAATTCTGAGAGTACTATACAGATATTTCTGCCCTTTGTGTGTGTGTGTGTGGGGGGAGGTATTTGCATTCTATGATCACATAAAACTTTTGTTTATTCCTTTTTAGAAATTCTTCATTAGACCCCAAAGAGGCAGCTGATTATGTTCAATGATAAAGGATATACAAGTAATATCAGCACATGATTACACTGAATTGGGATTTAGAAAATAACACTTTGGAGTAAAGGACTTTGCACGTTGTTCAGTCACTCAATTGTATCTGACTCTTTTCGACCCCATGGACAGCATCACGCCAGGTTTACTTTTCATTTTAACCCCTTCATAATGTGAAAGTGGCAGAATGGTCTCAAGAATAGAAAAGAACATGGAGTTTCAGAAACTAAGTGGCTTCTACATTGTTGGGCTTGTGGAAACAAGTGTGTGCCTACTCAGCTGTGTCGGACTCTTTGTGACCCCAT
This sequence comes from Ovis aries, assembly GCF_016772045.2. Taxonomy (NCBI): domain Eukaryota; kingdom Metazoa; phylum Chordata; class Mammalia; order Artiodactyla; family Bovidae; genus Ovis; species Ovis aries. The sequence goes on along the minus strand of NC_056062.1, from coordinate 60,449,176 downwards.
AGACGGCAGCCCACCAGGCTCCCCCGTCCCTGGGATTCTCCAGGCAAGAACACTGGAGTGGGTTGCCATTTCCTTCTCCAGTGCATGAAAGTGAAAAGCGAAAATGAAGTCGCTCAGTCGAGTCCGACTCTTAGCGACTCCATGGACTGCAGGAGAAGGTGATGGCACCCCACTCCAGTACTCTACGTTGTTGGGCTTGTGGAAACAGGTGTGTGCGTACTCAGCTGTGTCGGGCTCTTTGTGACCCCATGGCCTGCAGCCGGCTAGGGTCTTCTGTTCTTGGAATTTTCCAGGCAAGAATACTGGAATGGGTTGCCATTTCCTACTCCAAGGGATGCATCTCCTGCACTGGCAGGTGGGTTCTTTACCAGCTAAGCCACCAGGGAAGCCTTGTGGATTCCCACAAGCCTGGAATTGTGGAAAGATTATTCTAACTTGCCAATAGGGCCAAGCTTCTCCTACTAGGCTGTCTTAGCAATGTCTGGGATGGCTACTGCTGCTGCTGCTGCTAAGTTGCTTCAGTTGTGTCCGACTCTGTGCAACCCCATAGACTGCAGCCTACCAGGCTCCTCCGTCCATGGGAGTTTCCAGGCAAGAGTACTGGAGTGGGGTGCCATTGTCTTCTCCCTGGGATGGCTCAGGGGTCTAATTAAACTTTATATCCTCAACACCTGTCACAATGCCTGGCCGTATAGTAGAAAGCCAGAGAAAAATATTTTAAGGGCTTCTGAAATATTAAACAATCCAAGCAACCCGGGTCTGAGACGTTCCATCCGGACCTCACTTCCACCTACCTGGATGGACTTCACTCTCTCCTTGGAATGATACTCAAGGAGCGAGAACAAGGGATCCAGTTGAAAACTCTTCTCGGGGTCATGGGAACTACTTCCTTCGTTTGTTGCTAAGCGGGGAAGGTCAGATGCGAGGCTGGAGGAGTGGAGCGCCTCTGAGTAGCAAGCGATAGCCTCGTCCCACGCGCTTCCCCGCCCCCGCCGTCACCCGCCCTAATTCTCACACTTGGGAAGAAACCCTTAGCCATACAGGTCTGGAGCTGGGAGCCGGCACCTCCGAGATGGGCCTAGAGGACACCGGCCGCCGCAGAGAAGGGCCCTCCCGGGGGCCCCACAGCATCCTCCACGCGGCCGGGCTCCGGTCCTCCGCCCTGCGTCCCTCTCGAGGCTTCCTCGAAGGCGGCAGGGGCGTGGACGGCCCGGAGGAGGCCCAGGCCGCCGGTCCGCGGCTGGAAGAGCTCAAGCGGCGGCTGGTGCGCGCCTTCCAGCGGGCGGTGCTGCGCGGCAGCTCCAGGCGTTTGCGGGAAGAGGCGGCGGCGCGGGAGGCGCAGAGCCGGGCGCGCGTGGAGAGCGCCCTGGCCGGGCTGCGCGCCGAGCTGGTGAGCGTGCCCGCGGCGGGCTCTCGGGGCCACCTCGCCTTGGTCCTCGCCCAGGGCCCTCGGCTGTAGGCCGCGCACGTGCCCCACTGAGGACTGGGGAGGCCGAGGGCAGCTTTTCCCAGGGAGACGGTGAGGCCGTGCAGCGCGGGCGAGCTGGGTTCCCGACGGCACTGATGCTACTGCCTCCCAGGCAGCATTCGGGAGGGAACCGGCTCTGCAGAGCCCAGGTGCTGGCTGACAGTCTCCGGCGAGGGCTGAGTCTACCGGTGACACAGCCAAGACCCCCGTAACCACTCCTCCTCAGCTTGTTCTCTCTCTCTCTCTTTTTTTTTTTTTCCTATCAAATAGAAAGTTCCCTCTCGGGCACTTGCAGTGTGTTTGAGCATGAAAGGGGCTGGGGCGGAAATTTCAGTGAAATAAACTCAGGGGATGGGTGGAGCGAGTCTGTTAGCAAATGTTTCTTTTATTTTGCAAGTTTTACTATCACCTTTCTCCTTGGTAAGAATTCAGAAAACAGGAAATGGTAATAAGGAATTTTGTAAAATTGTAGCTTTTTAACATTAGGCAGGAGAACTGTAGGTAACTAGTTACTGTTTTGTAGTTTAAACCATTTTCGAGTTAGGCAAAATTTGAGCAATTTAAGCTTTAAAATGGTGCTACCTATGATTATGCGTGGGAATTCTGCTGGTTCAGCGGTAAGGAATACAGCTGCAATGCAAGAGACCCGGTTCAATCCCTGGGTCGGGAAAATCCTCTGGAGATGGGAATGGCAACCCACTCCAGTATTCTTGCCTGGGAAATCATGGACAGAGGAGCCTGGTAGGCTGCACAGTCCATGGGATCCTAAGAGTTGCTCACAACTTAGCGACTAAACCACCATCACCATGAATATGCATAGTGGAGATTTGGAAAGTTATCCTCTTTTGCATTGCATGCTAATAGTAAGCACTACCTACTTTAGAACTGATTCAACCATCAGTTAATTGTCTGAAACTTAACAGTTTACCTTGTTTCTATGTTTAAGAAGGGCAAGAAGGTAGTACATTTAATTTTCATTTAATTCTACCTGTGTTAACAATTTGAATTTGACAAAGAACGTATTAATTTTGACCCAGCCCTATAGTAAAGCGTCTGTCTGCAATGCAGGAGACCCGGGTTCGATCCCTGGGTTGGGAAGATCCCCTGGAGAAGGAAATGGCAGCCCACTCCAGTATTCTTGCCTGGAAAATCCCATGGCCCCATAGCCTGGTAGGCTACCATCCCTTCACTTCACTATCAAAGAAACATATGATTTTCTTCCAATACCTGAGCAGTGGGTCGGTGAAACCCCTTATTAGAAGAGATGGCCTGGAGGGGCGTGCTGTGGGCCAGGACGCCAACTGGATGGCTGAGTCCAGGCTGAGCCACCCCTCTGCTGCTGACCTGGGGTGTCACCCCCTCACACCTCAGTTGACTCATATTTAAATCAGGTGAAGAAAGTATATTCAAGAAGCTCTGAGACACTTGAACTTTAGCATTCTAACTAGTCAGTCACTCCACCAGAAGGAGTTTTAAGCAAGTAATCTACCAGGGTGGGGAGAAAAAGAATAAAATTTCAAACAGGTGAGGGTTCACAGCCCAGCATTAATATTTACTGTCTCTGCTCTTATTGTTTCTGTTACCTTAGGAATGCTAATTAGTAAGTTTAGGTTTCGTCTGTAAAATGGAGATAATAAACCCATAGAATGGCTCTAAGTATTATACAAGATAATGTTACATGAAGTGCCTGGAATATAGACACTATTCAGAGTGGCTTTTACTGTTTTTCGGTTGTGCCCCCCCCCCCCCCCCCCCGCCAAATGGCAGATACATAGGCATGAAAGATCAAGGGTTTTGCTGGAAAGAGGCAGAGACCGTAACACAGATGCTGTGTTCCCGAGACACAGACCATGGTCTTGGCCGACCACTGTGTGTGACCAGTCATGAAGAGGCAGCAAAAGAGTGTGGATCCTTAGCACTATCACCAGTAGCCAGAACATGCCATTTCTGATAATGGTCTCTTGGCCAGATTTCTGTAGGAATTGACACACATCCATATGTGTCTATCCACACCTCATTTGTTAGGGTGGTATCTGTGTAAGGAACAATGATGAACAGGTTCAGTTAATTACAGACATGTTGCTATTTTTGTTTTCATTTATTTTCATGTTGCTGTTTTTGAGATGTCATTTATACTGTTGTTTGAATTGGTCTTCTTAATGGGATGTGTTGAGTTCTGGGAGTCTGGGAGTGAATTTCAGGGGTTCTATATACTTCAAATTGTATGCCAAGCTTTCTGTGCACATAAAATGCACATCTTTCCCCAGAGTGAGTTAATAGTTTTCATTAGATTCTCAATAGGATCCACGAGGAGAGAAAATTAAGGAACCATTGGTGTTCAGATTTCCTAAAGAATTATGAGTTACACATACTATTTTTTTTTTAAACTTAGGTGGTAAGCCATTATCAATAATTTAACTGATTCTGGGCATGAAGGTACAGGATGGGTATCATCAGTTCATTTATTTGTTCCTTCACTCAGTCTTTTAACAAATACACAGAGAACCCAACATGCTGTGTGCACAGACAGTGCACCCGCGGTTAAGGGTAGGAACAGACTTTGTGCTCGAAGTCACCAGTTTAGTGTAGGCTGTGTGCTAGGAGAGGGACTCGTACAGAGTGCTGCGGAGGCACAGATGGGGTGACACAGGGAGGGCTTCTAAGCAGAGCTGGCATTTGGCTGGGCCCAACGGGAAGTGGGTGGCAAGGGGCAGAGAGGGCAGAAGATGGGGCTCAGTATGACATGTTTATTCCAAGACAGGCAAGATTTCTGGGGTGTGTGTGTGTGTGTGTGTGTGTGTGTGTGTGTGTGTGTGTGTGTGTGTGTGTGTGTGTGTGTGTGTGTGTGTGTGTGTGTGTGTGTGTGTGTGTGTGTGTATTTATAGGGCCTCTGTGCCACACTGGAGAACTGAAGCTACCTGTAGGGGTGTGTGTGTGTGTGTGTGTGTGTGTGTGTGTGTGTGTGTGTGTGTGTGTGTGTGTGTGTGTGTGTGTGTGTGTGTGTGTGTGTGTGTGTGTGTGTGTGTGTGTGTGTGTGTGTGTGTGTGTGTGTGTGTGTGTGTGTGTGTTCAGCAGAGAGAACAGGGTTCTCCTGAACTGCATTAAACAAGACCCTAACTGAAGAAATATGCAGAGTTGGTTACTAGTTTTCAACTATAATGCAAAGATTATGCTGGACTGCCTCTTAGGTACACTGCCTGAAAGATCAATTTTTTCTTTTAATACATGAGGACCTTCACAAACTCCTATTGGAGGGAGGTTATAAATCAGCCTTTCTCTACAACAGATTTCAATGTAGAGTGAAAATTGTTAGATTCTATAAGTACACATAACTGTACATGTGCCTCTAAGGGGTCATTAAATGTTTTGCTCAACAGGGAGGCTGTTTAAAATCCTAAGAACTTGAAACGACAAGTAATCAAGTAAATGGGCCCAGGTCCTGAAAGCTCAGGTGGCCCTGGGCAGTCATCCTGAAGCTCAGAAAGCTCATAAAGATAAGTGATTTCCTCGCAGATCACATGCCATTGCTTGGAAACAGCCTTCCAAGGACAGGAATTTTTCAAATGGATAGCTCTGTGCATCAGCTATTTTTGTTTTCATTGCAAGGCAATTTTGAAAGCTATTTGTATATCTGGATTTTACCTTGTCGTATAGAAAGTCAGTTTTAAAGTCAGGCCAAATAGTCAGAACTGGAGAATAAGATGAGAAATACATCTTTCTTGATGTCTTATTTTCCTTTCCTACAAAATCCTTATATTTTTCGTGTGCAGAGAGCAGGTTCATTTGATCCATATCTCAGGCTAATAACAACCCTTATTCTTTTTCTAACTTTCAGCTGGAAATGCGTTTCCAGAATCGTCAGCTGGCCAGAACTCTGCTGGATTTAAACATGAAAATGCAACAACTGAAAAAGGAGGACGAAATGGAAACTGCATCAGAATCGCAAAGCTGTGACGATAATGCTCAGAATCTGGAATGAGTAAATGCACAGATGAAGGTTTGAACCCTAAGAATAATGCAGACAATGCCAAAACAATTCTAACAGTAACGTGATGGATGCTTAGCATAAGATTTTCGGGGCAATTTTTAGACCAAAATCTTCTAGGCCTTGGGGATGTGCCAGTGCCATTGAGAGGGGAGAGAGAAAATGGTGTGTTGACAAGTTTTAAAGTTATGTAGTTTTTTTGGGACATAGAAGTAAAAGAAAGTACTGAGACTTACCTGTTGGACCATTGACTCATTGTCAATGAGGGGATAAGAATCTACCTGCCTATGCTGGTTTGATCCCTGGTTCTAGAAGATTCCACATGCTGTGGGGCAACTAAGCACCGAGCTGCAACTGCTGAGCCACGCAGTGCAACTACGGAAACCCGCGCGCTCTGAGCCCGTGCTCCGCAATAGAGAAGCCGCTGCAATAAGAAGCCCGACTGTCGCAACTCGCTGTTAATAGCCTCTCGCCTCCGGTAGAGAAAGCCATCATAATAATGGACTGGAGCCTTCCAGGCTCCTCCGTCCATGGGATTTTCCAGGCAAGAGTACTGGAGTGGGATGCCATTGCCTTCTCCGAATGAAGACCCAGCACAGCCAAAATAAATAAAGTGTGAAAGAAGAACGTACGGGAGAATGTCTTATGCCAGTTTCCAGCATTTTCTCTTGTGCTCTCTTAATTTTCTGAACTTTCGTCAGAGTCGCTGTTAGTTTTTGTTCTACCCAATTATAATTCGTTTGTCTGCCCAGCCAGCTGTTTAGTAGTCTTCCGTCCACACCCTACCCCACCCCCATGTTTTGAAGAATTACTTCTGCCTGGATTCCAACCATACCCTTCAGGTCGAGTCTACCATTAAGGGTGACTCACCACCTGGGATATAGTCATGCAAATTAAGGCAGTTTGGTCAGATTGTTCTCGGGAGCTTTTGAGCTAGAACTAAGAGCAGATGAGTCTTAGAAGGTGATGGTGGAAGCTGTGGGACAGACGGGCTTGGAAGCTGCTGGCGGCTACCAAGTGAGAAGGTGTGAGCTCTTTGCAGAAGATTGAAAGCGCACCCCTGAGCGCCCAAAAGGGGAGTGAGAACTGCTCTTCCTTGGCTTTGGGGTCCAGCTGTTTAAATCCCCAGTCCTGGCTATCATTAGGATACATGAAAATTCTCTCGTAGCCTCCTATTACAGTCTCCTTTTGCCAAGTCAACTGAGTTGGACTTTTACGACTTGTACTCCAAAGACTGCTAACTAACACAATTCTTTGGCTATTAAGCTTTCAGGACTTAAAGGGCTCATGTTGAATTAGAATAGCTACCTCTGCCTTAAAAGTGCTGCCTTCTGGATGCAAAAAATAAAGCTAATTTAAAAAACAGTTGCCATATTCATAATAATCATCTGTAAAAATGAATTTATAAAACAGGTCATTTGCACATTTAATTAACAATAAAAATTAGTTCTGGAAGACAAAGGAGAACAGAATGGATGTGGTCTTTCTCTTAAATACAAGTTTTATGTGTGTGAGGATTTGAGGATTTTCTGAACAAAGTTTGTCCTTATATTTTTGGGGTTACTATTAATGAATTCTTTAAATTCTTTGGTACTTAATTTCTTCTCTCTCTGCAACTGAGGTACCACTAGGTTTCAACTTCCAGGACATTGTCAATGAGCTGTCAGCAATATCCTGAGACCTAGTCCCTGGATTTCTTGAGATATTCTGCATATGTGCTCCTGCCTTCCAAATATACAGGCTGATTTCTTAAACTGTATTTGTAAAACAGATTTCTTATATGTTTCTTCATCAAAGTTACAGAAATTCTGAAGAGGCAGTGGAATGCCTCATGATCTGTTCTTCAAAAGAGACTAATCAGATATTGGAGCAGTCATTCTAAAGTACATTTTACAACTTAACATTTATACATTCTTGAGATTTTGTGTTTAGCAGATACTCAAGATGCTTCACTTTATAAGTGCAATTCCTCACAGAATGCAGAGAAACTGACATTAGCATTCATGTGAATGATTTGATTCCACTAAATGTGCTCTGTTGGGAATCAAAAGAAACTTAAAAAGAGATCTTCTGAAAATGGATGCATTGTTTTTCACATTGTCAGATAAAAAGTCCACAATGTATTGTAAAGTTCTTGGTCACCAGTTTTTGGTCCTATCTTTCAGTGATACACTTGGGATCACCATATCTTTTAGGAATGACAGATGGAGAAACAAGAGAAAAGAAACTCTTTGTTTCAAAGTCTCATTTTTTGAAGCCCTCATTAGGGGAGGTGGCTTGTGATATTAGCTGACACAAAGAGATACAGTGAGAACTCGATGCATGGGACACTATTGCTATTAAATGTTTTTGCTTTGTTTCCCCTTATGAAGTGAATTCTGCTCTCATACCACATCCTTCATCTTTTTAAGTAGCAGAAGCCAGATTGTTCATATATAGATATATTTTTGCAACTGCACTCAGCTGTTTTTGTTTGCTGAATTCTGATTCTGTTCGCTGCACATAGACAACAGGGACTCTTTTCTACAGGATGTGGGAATGTACTTCCAATGGCTACACTTCCTCACTTTTCAGAGTGTTTAAATAAGTGAGAGCAACTGTGTGACATTTTAAAGAAATACGAGGTGGAAGGGACCAAACTACTGCCAGCTGGAGGGGGAAATGAGAAAATAATTATAACCTAAATGGTGCAACAGGGAAGCAGTAACTGAGTAAGTCAAAGTACGGAAGACATTCACCCCAGTGGTGGACAGAGAGTGCCAAAGACGAGAACTGAAAAAAGTTTAGTGAGGAAGATACGGTGTTAAGGTTTTCCAAAATGCCGATTTCTCACAGCTTTAATTACAAGGGGAACCATGTTAGTGGGAACAGGCTTTCACTCTATGGTACCTGGTTAGGACCTACCAGTGAAGAGGTGCCAAATTAATTATGACACTTAGGAGCTTTGCACAGGTTGTTAGGCATTAAATCCCTTTACGGGTGGCCTGGATGAATCCACATTTTGGTTGCTTGCCAGACTGCTTCTGCTATTATAACAGGTGCTTCTGGAACACCAGCCTGGGCAGAGTCTGATGTGGGTAAACCTGGGATGGCTGAGCCTGCACCAGTGTAACTGCAAGAATGCCGTCTCCCCTGGTCCCTGCCCTGGCAGGGTGCCGGGCCATCAGGCAACCGTCAGTTTGGTGTATTCACCACTGTTATCACTGCTGGAGTCCCTCCCAGCCCTGAGCCTGGCACAGGGCCCTCCGGTGCCAGCTGCTTCCTCTCATTCATTGTCGCCACCTCTCCTGCCTCTTTGGCTGTGTCATTAACGAGGGTTATGGGAAGATTAGAAATATGGGTAGGTTTCAGGTTGAACCTATGCCACTCTGCTTACCTCTGCATCTGGCAACCTCTTGTTTCACCTGGACCAGGTGCTGTAACTCAGTGATGGGCATGGACCTCTCCTAGCAGCCCAAGCCAGGTACTGCTTCTCAGGGGGCCATGCACCATCAGTGCTTCTGGGTCTTGGCTCTGATGAATGCTAAGCCTTACAAATTTCTACCTCTTCCTTAAAGAACACATTGCTACCATCCTTCTGTGCCGGGACCAGTGCAGGAGGGACCCTTGGGATGTAATGATAATTAAATCAGCAATGACATGGGCCACCCTCTTCTGTGCCCAGTGTTGTTCCAGGAATGGAATAGTAAGTATTAGCTTATTTAATCCCACAATGATTGGTATGCACGTAGACCATGATTTTGGAGTCATCTGGCCTTGATATTTAGCCCTGGCTCTGTAACTTGCCAGCTTTATAACCTAAAGTAACTGCTTTTAATCTCTTTAGATCTGTCAAACGAAGCTAGTCAAAATGGGTTGTTGTCGTTTAGTGGCCAAGTCATGCCTGTTCTTTGCAACTCCATGGACTGTAGCCCACCAGGCTCCTCTGTCCAGGGGATTTCCCGGTTAAGAGTACTGCAGTGGGATGCTATTTCCTTCTCCACGGTATCTTCCAGACCCAGGGATCAAACCCACATCTCCTGCATTGGCAGGCAAGTTCTTTACCGCTGAGCCACTGAAGCTCCAAGTCAGAATAGTATCTGTCTTATTTAAAACCTGAGGAGCTCAGGTTAAAGAACCTTGAAGCAGGTTTGGGAGACAGAGTGAGTGGTGAAGGCTCTTTCACTTCCTGTGTTTCTTTCTTTTACATCTTCAGTTCTACATGATCATACTGCACTCAGACCTTCCTTGTGCCTCTTTCTCCATCATGTCTTCACTGTGACTCTCTAACGTTCTGCTGCCTGCTCTCTGTTGTGATATTACCTCTTCTGCTGACTGGTAAATTGATTTACCAAACTCGAGAGGAGGCACCAGAGAGATATGAAGTCACCAGTAACTGCTACTTACCAACCCCTGAATCTGCCTGGCACACAGTGCCATGTGCGTTTAAAACTCGGTCATCCCAGCAACACTGTGAAGTTGGAACTATTGCTGTTTCCATTTTATCGAGGAGGAGATGAGTATCAAGGAGGCTAAGTGAGTGGAACTGTCAAGATTCTGGTCCAGGGCTGGGTGTAGTGTGGTTTTTGAGATCCTCCCAAGGGTTTCCCTGTGGCTCAGCTGTAATGGAAGCCTGTATGAGGTGCTAGGCATATTTTCTGCAAGGGTCAGACAAAGAAGACTTCCTTGAGGACATGCTCTTAAGTTCTTTCTGTTTCACCTGGAAAAAAGCCCTCATTCTGTGCCTTACATTCTACGTAAACAAGCTGGGTGATCTGAACACACTACTCCACTCTCTTTGGGCCTCATTTTACTCATTGGAGAGTTTCCCGGTGGCTCAGATGGTAAAGAATCTGCTTGCAATGCAAGAGACCAGGGTTTGATCCCTGGGTTGGGAAGATCCCCTGGAGAAGGGAAGGGCTACCCACTTCAGTGTTCTGGCCTGGAGAATTCCATGGACAGAGGAGCCTGGTGGGCTACAGTCCATGGAGTTGCAAAGAGTTGGACACAGACTGAGTGACTTTCAATTTACTGGAAAATGAGAGGAAGAGTGGAGTGGTCTGTAAAGCATTTTTCTAACTTGGAGACTCTATTCCAATGCTGCCTGCTTGTACCTGGACCCTCCATCACTTACCTCTGACTCACCCAGACTTCCTGACACCTGTGGTTGAGGTGGGGGAGGGGGAGGTGGGTTGCTCGCTGTTAATCACTGGCCCTGGGCTGTGAGTTGTACTCTCCCGGTCCTTGACCCCATCACACCCTGGCTGTGGCAGCCTTGATGACAATGGGACGCAATTCCTGTCACTCTCAGATGCCTCTCTGCTCTTCTCACCTGCACTGTGACTGCAGCCAGGGGAAAATGTCACATTTGCACTTCACAAGGAGACAAACATTGCTCAGACCTTTTATGTGTTAGATTTTGGAAGCAGGCTGGTAGATTGCCTGCTGAGGGGGATGCTGCAGGCTGAGAGCCGTGCAATGTAGCTCGGAGTGCAGTCTCTGGAGTCCGGTGACAGAGGTGGAAATCTTGGCTTCTTCAATGCCTCAGTGTGTTCTTACTGCTGAAGTTCAGTTTGCTTCTTCTCTGTAAAGTGATAATAGTCACACCTACCCACCCGATGGACTTGTGGCGATCTCGTGGATTAAGGTATGTGAAGTGTTTAGAATGCTCTCAAGTAGTGTTTTTTATTTTCACAGCCCACCTAACGAACACCCTGCTCATCCTTCTTGTCTATTGGAAGTACCCGGTTCCAAGAGAGACTGACAAGGACAGTTTCACTTTCCCCAGATCTTCTGGGGAAAGCTTAAGATGGCTATGAAATCCAGCTTTGTACAATAAGACATAAAGGAAATTTGCAGGGGTTTTCCTGAGAACCGGGCTTCCCTTGCGGCTCAGCTGGTAAGAATCTGCCTGCAATGCGGGAGACCTGCAATGCGGTTCAATCCCTGGGTTGGGAAGATCCCCTGGAGAAGGGAAAGGCTACCCACTCCAGCATTCTGGCCTGGAGAATTTCATAGACTATATAGTCCATGGGATCACAAAGAGTCAGACACGACTGAGCGACTTTCACTTTCTGAGCACCATTTTCTCTTCATGCAAAATGAGGAATAGGAGTAAGCTCTCTTTCTCCTTATGTCCTTCTTGCTGGGGAACACGCTCACATGCGGGGGGAAAGCTTGCACCTGCAGCAGCGACCCTGTGACCAAGGTGGGGGGTACCTGGACTCTGAGGATGGGAAGACAGCAAGATGAAGAGAAGCAATGTTTCTGATGCCACCAGTGAGGTCCCGAGCCAGCCCTGAGACTGCCTGCCTGTGGCTAGTCTTAATCTCTAATAGAATCTCTGATCAATAAAACTGAGTTATTCACCACTTTTATTTAAGTATTTAGTTCCATGAACACAATGAAGGACCACTAACTGACACACTTGAATCCCAACAGCCTTCTGGGATGAAGGCTCAGGATGATGTATTATCTGACTGCAACCTTACATGTCAGAAGCTACATGCAAAGGATTCCAGAAGCATCATCTAGTTGCTTAGAAGCCTGTAATGAGGACCCACCTCATGCAACAGGAGACCAATCAAAGCATACCAGAGTGAAATGTGTCTGAGAGAGCCTCTCTCCCTAATGCTGTGGAGACTCTGGAATTCCGCAGTAAAGGTTCTAATGAAAATATTTCCACATGCTCACTCTTGTTAAGAGAAAGACAACAGGTCCAAAATGGAGTCACTTATGCTAAGCCCCATGCCATCAAACTGAGACTTAACTCAATTACAGTTTAGGACCTCTGAGAAATGGAAGTTTAAACCAGTCAACCAGTAATCATGTGATCAGCACTAATCAGGTAATTTATCTGATAGAACCCTGCCATCCCCTAAAAGAAAGTGACCCTGCAATAACCAACCACTTTTTGTTGTTGTTGTTTGGCCTAATAGAACTTCCTTGTTTCTGCTCCCTATTGGCTATAAAAGTCTTTCATTTTGTCAAGCTCCTATCTGCAAGATCGGATGCTGTCTGCTTCAAATTGATTTTTTCTCAAATAAACTCAAAATGTTTTAATATGTCTCAGTTTATCTTTTAACACACTCCATGAAGGATACCCAAATGCCTATGGAACCTACCACCTATCTGATTCTGTCGCAGAAGCCATTTTACTTTTCAGCCATTGAAATAATTTGGAATGAAATAATTTTCTAAAGTGTTTGAAGAGTGAACTGGCAGCAAAATACAGTAAACTGTTCATCAGCTTTAAAATTTTATTTCAGGGAAGTTTAGCAAACTGTCCAAAGAATAAAAACCAGCCAAAATCAAGTCTATACAAAAACTGCTTCTGAATTGGTATTAAGGATGCTCGTCTCTCTAAACTTCTAAAGGATTTTTAGGAATTGTCATGCAAAGAAATGCCTCAAGATTTCAAGGTGAGATTGTCGGGTTACTGAGAGCACAACCAACGACTTGATGGTTTATTGTCTACCCTGAACCCTACAGCTTACCGAGTTCTTTATGGTGTATAATTTACCACTTGTTGTCATAGCCAAATGTTCATTAAACCCACAATAACCTTTTGGGGGTATGCTGCTTGAGGCTGTTGAAATTTGAGGGGCAGCAAGAAAGCTTGTTTGACTTTGGGAACATCATCCTCATCCTGCTTCCCAAGATGTCACTCTCTCTAAATGGCCAGTATTACCTCCAGGAGGAAGTACCATTCTGGAAGTCAGAAAATCCAGCTATGGGAGTCAGCTCTGAGTTGAACCTGCTGTGTGATATCTGGTGAACTGTTGATGTCTCTGGGCTTTAATTTCCTCATTTATAAAGTCAGATGTTGAACTCAAAATGATCTTTAAGATTCTTGGGGTTAAGCATATTGTCTCTAACTGATGCTTTTGGAATCACCCTTGGAAACCATGTTGACACCAATTCTTTGGCGTGGATTATTTCAGGTGGTGGTATGAAAACACTGACCTTTAGAGTATCTGTAGTGAACAATTAAAGAAGAGAAAAGGAAAATACAAACTTTAAATTCTTCACACTTTATAATTTGGCTTTAAGTTCGATAGACAGGCATAAATCTAATAGTCCAAATATTCTTTTTTTTTTTCACTCCCTCCTTCCACTTTCCCTTCCTTTTTTCATTTAACTTTACTGCTATGCCTATTGGGTGCCAGGCACTATTCTAGGCATGTGTTGAACATCAACACTGAAATGAACATCTTGCTGGTGCTAAGCATAGGAGAAAGAACATGAAAGGAGGCATTCTAGCTCTCATGGGTCTATACCTTGGATGAGGGGGCAGATAATTCATTAAGATACTATAGTGTAATGTGATCAGTGTTGTAATGGGGGAGCATTTAGAGTGCTGAGGGAGTAAACGGGAAACACACTTAACCTAGGTGAGACGGGAGGGGGAAGGCTGCCAGAAGAGGCGACTGGGGAGAGAAGAGGAGGAACAGACAGTCTTTGGCAAAAGCAACTGCTCATGGAAAGCCAAGGGGTGAGCAAAGTCATCATCTACTAGGAGGAGGTGAAGAGGCTCAGTATAACTGGAGCTCAGAAGGAAAGGGTAAGATGTGAGGAGTATGGCTTGAGTCATAAGGAGAGGTGGCTTTATGATGACAAACGTTGCAAGCTTCCCTTTGGATTTCAGACTTTATCCTTAAAAGCAAGGGTAGCCATTAAAGAATATTTTAAAATTCAATTTTATTATAATAATACATGCACATAATATATAAAAACAGTAAAGTCTAAAAGCCTTACTCAAAAACTTTCAGTGCCCTATACCTAAATGGTACCCCTGCCTGATACCATCCCAGAGGAAACCACTGTCAATTCTTTTACTTTCAAAATAATGCCTCTTTCTTTTTTTGTTTTTGGACATTATGCTTTCTTATTGCAACAGAGAAGAATTCTAGCTCTCTTATTTCTAATCCGTTCACTCTTCCCAATATTAAAATGGGGTGGGAGGGGAATATACCTTTTTGTAGAAGTCTATAGGCAGGTTTCCACACACAACGCAATAGTATGGAATACTGCATGTTTGGATTTAGTCACATCTCAGCTATTCTTTGGAGAAGGCAATGGCACCCCACTCCAGTACTCTTGCCTGGAAAATCCCATGGATGGAGGAGCCTGGTAGGCTGCAGTCCATGGGGTCGCTAAGAGTCAGACACGACTGAGCGACTTCACTTTCACTTTTCACTTTCATGCATTGGAGAAGGAAATGGCGACCCACTCCAGTGTTCTTGCCTGGAGAATCCCAGGGACGGGGGAGCCTGGTGGGCTGCCGTCTACAGGGTCGCACACGACTGAAGCGACTTAGCAGCAGCAGCAGCAGCTATTCTTAAAACAACTCTATAAGTTCATTAAGATAATTGGCTAAGTATTTTGGGATAATATATGTGTGCTCATAATTTCTGTCTACTTAGCTAAGAAACTGAAATAGTTAGAATCTAGAAGAATTTTACAGAAATTGAAGCAAGGGACTGAGGGAAATGCAGATTTCACATCTTTAATGAGAGTTCAATGTTAGGAAAATGTCTCTCTTGATTTTTTGTCTTAAAGAATGTGGAGGATATTAATGCTTCTATACTTTGTGATTTGATTTATGCTCCCACTTTTTATGGCTCTTGTATCTTAAATAATAAATACCCTTAAGATTTCCTGGATTTCTTTGGAGGGGATGATGCTGAAGCTGAAACTCCAGTACTTTGGCCACCTCATGTGAAGAGTTAACTCATTGGAAAAGACCCTGATGCTGGGAGGGATTAGGGGCAGGAGGAGAAGGGGACGACAGAGGATGAGATGGCTGGATGGCATCACTGACGCAATGGACATGAGTCTGGGTGAACTCCGGGAGTTTGTGATGGGCAGGGAGGCCTGGCGTGCTGCCATTCATGGGGTCACAAAGAGTTGGACACGACTGAGTGACTGAACTGAACTGAACATTTCCTCAATATCCTTAGGAAAGAAAATAAAGGAAACACAAAATGAAGGAAGGATGGAAAGAAGAAAGAAAAGCTCAGTACAGCCATTTATTTATTCACTCATTCATTCAAGATATAGTTGAATCTCTTCTATTTATGTATAATATTCTATCAAAGCCTCTTGATGAAAGTGAAAGAGGGGAGCGAAAAAGTTGGCCTAAAGCTCAACATTCAGAAAACGAAGATCATGGCATCTGGTCCCATCACTTCATGGGAAATAGATGGGGAAACAGTGTCAGACTTTATTTTTGGGGGCTCCAAAATCACTGCAGATGGTGACTGCAGCCATGAAATTAAAAGACGCTTACTCCTTGGAAGGAAAGTTATGACCAACCTAGATAGCATATTCAAAAGCAGAGACATTACTTTGCCGACTAAGGTCCATCTAGTCAAGGCTATGGTTTTTCCTGTGGTCATGTATGGATGTGAGAGTTGGACTGTGAAGAAGGCTGAGCGCCAAAGAATTGATACTTTTGAACTGTGGTGTTGGAGAAGACTCTTGAGAGCCCCTTGGAATGCAAGGAGATCCAACCAGTCCGTTTGGAAGGAGATCAGCCCTGGGATTTTTTTGGAAGGAATGATGCTGAAGCTGAAGCTCCAGTACTTTGGCCACCCCATGAGAAGAGTTGACTCATTGGAAAAAACTCTGATGCTGGGAGGGATTGGGGGCAGGAGGAGAAGGGAACGACAGAGGATGAGATGGCTGGATGGCATCACAGACTCCATGGACGTGAGTCTAAGTGAACTCCGGGAGATGATGATGAACAAGGAGGCCTGGAGTGCTGCGATTCATGGGGTCGCAAAGAGTCGGACACGACTGAGTGACAACTGAACTGAACTGAACAAAGATATATGTGATGTAAAGGCAGAAATAAAGATACAAATGAAAAAGTGGGACAAAGAGAAATAAAACTGGGTGAATAATTGACACCAGGTAATTGACATCAAGTAAGATCAGTACTTGAAATATTAATTTTTGAGTATTTTTAAGCAATAGGTTAAATATTGAGCTTAAACTTTCCAACAACTAACATTGTAATCTATTTCTAGTGAATCATCAAGGACAAATTATTTATAATATATATATATATGCCTAGGAACTCAGTAAGTTAGCTCATTGTATTAATTCATCAACTGGAAAACAATTGGGTTCAATGAAGGCTTTCCAGAATGATGACTTTTGCCTTTAGCATGGAACATTAAACCTTATAGAGCTATAATTAAAAGCAAGAACCAATATTTTAAAAAATTGGAGTATAATTGCTTTGCAATGTTGTGTTAGTTTCTGCTGTACAAGGAGTCAGCTGTATGTGTACATATATTTGTTTAGGCCAATTTCCACAGGACTGGTAAAAGTCAGTTTTCATTCTAATCCCAAAGGAGGGCAATGCCTCAAACTACCGTAAGAGCACTCATTTCACGTGGTAGCAAGGTTATGCTCAAGATCCTTCAAGCTAGGCTTCAGCAGTATGTGAACTGAGAACTTTCAGATGTACAAACTAGGTATAGAAGAGGCAGAGGAACCAGAGGTTAAATTGCCAACATTCATTGGATCACAGAGAAATCAAGGGAATTCCAGAAAAATATCTATTTTTGTTTCACTGACAAGTTAAAGCCTTTGACTGTATGGATCATAACAAACTAAGGAAAATTCTTAAAGAAATGGGAATACCAGACCACTTTACCTATCTCCTGAGAAACCTGTACGTGAGTCAAGAAGCAACTGTTAGAACCTTACATGGAACAATGGACTGGTTCCAAATAGGAAAAGGAGTATGTCAAGGCTGTATATTGTCACCCTGCTTATTTAACTTCTATGCAGAGTAGATCACGTGAAATGCAGGCCTGGATGAATCACAAGCTGGAATCAAGATTGCCGGGAGAAATATCAACAGCCTCAGATATGCAGGTGACACCATTCTCATGGCAGAAAGTCAAGAACAAAAGAGCCTCTTGATGAGAGTAAAAGAAGAGAGTGAAAAAGGTGGTTTAACACTCAAGACACAAAAAACGAAGATCATGGCATCTGGTCCCATCACTTAGTGGCCAACAGATGGAGAAAAAGTAGAAACAGTGACAGATTTTATTTTCTTGGGCTCCCAGATCACTGCGGATGGAGACTGCAACCACAAAATTAAACGATGCTTCTTGGAAGGAAAGCTTATGACAAATCTACACAGCATATTAAAAAGCAGAGACACCACTTTGCCGACAAAGATCCATACAGTAAAAGTTATGGTTTTTCTAGTAGTCATGTACAGATGTGAGAATTGGACCATAAAGAAGACTGAGTGCCACAGAACCAATGCTTTCAAATTGCGGTGCTGGAGAAGATTCTTGAGAGTCCTTTGGAATGCAAGGAGATCAAACCAGTCAATCCTAAAGGAAATCAACCCTGAATATTCATTGGAATTACTGTTGCTGACCTGGAGAAGGAAACAGCAACCTGCTCCAATATTCTTGCCTGGAGAATCCCATGGACAGAGGAGCCTGGCAGGCTACACTCCATGGGGTCGCAAGAGTCAGACACGACTTAGTAACGAAACCACCACCACTGTTGCTGAAGCTCAAACTCCAATATTTCAGCCACTTGATGCAAAGAGCCAAGTCACTGGAAAAGACTCTGACACTGGTCAAGACTGATGGCATAAGGAGAAGCAGGTGGCGGAGACTGAGATGGTTAGATAGTATTATCTACTCAAAGGACATGAATTTGAGCAAACTCGGTGAGGTAGTGAAGGACAGGGAAGCCTTGTGTGCTGCAGTCCATGGGGTAACAAAGAGTCAGATATGACTTAGTGAGTGAACAACAACAAAAAAAAATAAAAGCCATGCTACCTGCATATTAAAACATAGTTATCTTAATTATTTTAAGTAATCTTCCTTCTTCCTGCCTCCATTTTATCCCTTTTTATTCTACACTGATGTCAAAACCTTGACATAGATTTTACCCCATTGTAACTTTCACTTTCCTCAATTCATCACAAAACTATTCTTACTGATACTCACTTCAGCCATGACATTAAAGTCATTTTATGGGCATCAATAGCCTGGAAATAGTTTGAGTTTATTCAGTTTATCCAAGAGTTGATTCATTTTCACAGAATTAAAAGTTAAAAATTGAAGCAAGATCAGTAGTACATGTTGCAAAAATCTCATGTTGCTTCTAATACATTTATTCACCAGGTAGTAAAAAATATAACCATATCCCTGTCTAAAGGCACTTCATTTATGACACTGTCCAGCAAAGGTCTGATTTCAGTTTATGGAAACTGACACACTGCTTTATGAAGTATTACTTAGTGCATTAACAGCTCATAATTTGGGAACAGCATACAGTTTTCACTTTATACACAGGAGAGAGTAATTTCTGAAATCCCTCCCACGTGCCAAGGTAGAGTGCAAGGACCACAGAAAAAACTGCGAGACTCAAGGAACTCAGAGTCTGGTGGAGAAGGGAGATAAGCCAGCAAACAGGTATGATGCAATATGATGGTATTAATATAGGTATTGTATAATAGGTGTTATATAAGGCATCTAAATTGGATTGGGAGTTGGGGAGGTCAGGGAAGGCTTTGCTTAAAAATTTAGGAGGTCTTTAGACTAACAGAGAAAGCTCACTTCATGGAACTGAGGAAATTACTTAAATTGGGCTTCATTTATTTCCCTGAAACACCAGGTCTGAAGGGAACCAGGAGGCTATTTAAAGTTTCCCTCTTAGATTTCAGGCAGGACTGTAGTTATACCCTTCCAGAAACATGAGAATCAAACTTACAGAAATAATAATTTCTTTTAAAAAATTGTGGTTAAAATGCACCTAAAACCTAAAACCTAACCTAAAACCTACTACTAGTGATTTTTAGCACATGGACAACACTGTACAACCATCACAACTATCTAGTTCCAAAACCTTTTCATCAGCTCAAAATGAAATGCAATACCCATTAAATAGTCACACCCCCATTTTCCTTTCCCTCTAGACACTGGCAACCTTTAAAATGCTTTCTGTAGTCTATGGATTTGCCAATTCTGGAGATGTCTTATGATATGTAATATTTGATGAAATGACAGGAATGATATTTCATATGATATGAATATTTCATATTTCATGAAATATGTGACTTCTTGTGTGTGATTTCTTTCACTTAGCAAAATAATTTCAAAGTTCATCCATATTGTATCATGTATCAGCAAATGGTATATTTATTTCTTTTGTGGTTGATGATATTCCATTTTATGGATATACCACATTTTACTGATCCATTCATTAGTTGATGGATGTCTGGATCAACTTTTTAGCTATTGTGAATAGTGCTGCTACGAACATGTGTGTAAGGTTTTCTATGAACACCTGTTTCCAGTTCTTATGAGTTTAGAATGAGAAATGAAATTGCTGGGCCACAAGGTAATTTTATGCTTAGCTTTGATAGAACCACAAACTACTTGCCACAGCAGCTACAGCATTTTACTGAGTTTACTGTTAATGAGAAAGCATTTCTTTCAAGGCAATCATGCGCTTTGTTAATTTTTTCTCTCTTGACTTTAAAAGATCACTTGGAGGATTAATAATTTTTGTGAAACTATTAAAGGCCTTCTGAAAGCAGCCTTTATGTATTTAAATTAGAGGTATTATGTATTCAGGCATTCATTACAGTGTAGTGTACAAGAAGTTTGATAGTTCAATAAATTTATATGAAATTCAATCTCTATAGGTGTGAGCTTTTATAATCTTAGACAACCTGAAGCTGAAAGGAGACAAATTGAGTTGAATTAGTTTGCCACCATCTGACCTGTTTTTCCTAATGAGCTATTGGAGGCACAAAAAAGTGCAATTCTTTTAAAGTATGGGCATGCTGACTGCAGTTGTTAAATCCATTAATTAATCTATCTTTATTCAGGACATTCTAATGAACTGAAATCCAGGATTGCTTTAATCCAAAGGAGAAGCTCAAGCATGGATGAACCAATGACATTTGCACTGTTCCCGCCAACTTTCATAATGGTCTCTGAGAGATAACCAGGTAAAAAACAAATTTGAACTATTTATGGCTCCAGACTGTTTTGAAAACGCTATTGAAAACAGCAGGCAATTACATATTTGTCTGAGCTCCTATTATATACTTGGCTCACATTTGTGCTTTAGGAAAGATCGTCAACTTAAAAGTATTTATGCAGACCACTCCCCACAGCATCTGGATTCCTGGATGTCAGACTTTCTGAGAAAAACCTGTATCCTAGGCTTGAATCAATCCAAGACTGGCTATAGTGGATCAAAAAGCTCACACAGCAGGCCCCAAAGCAAAAACAAGACATCAAGAGCCCTGTATAAATTTTTCTTTATCATTTAAAAATGCCTGATGCTGTATAAAATCTCTCCATAACCTGCTCAAGCACCTTGTTGGGAAAGGTGGTACATTCACATGTGAAAATGAAAGTTGCTCAGCTGTGTCCTACTTTTGGGGCCCCATGGACTATACAGTGATGGACTCCTCTAGGCAAGAATACTGGAGTGGGTTGTCATTTCCTCTTCCAGGGGATCTTCCTGACCCAGGGGTTGAACCCGTGTCTCCTGCATCTCCTGCACTGGCAGGCGGATTCTTTACCACTAGTGCCACCACTGGTGTATAATATTATGTTAATGTCAGGTGTACTACTTCAGTTCAGTTCAGTCACTCAGTCGTGTCCGACTCTAAATGCTCACCATGGTAAGTCTGGTAACCATCTATCCCCATACAAAGTTATTATAATATTACTGACAATAATCCTTATGCTGCATATTATACTGCTGTGACTTATTTATTTTATAAATGAAGGTCTGTACCTCTTAATCCCCTTCACCTGTTTTGCCCCTGAACCTCCTCCTCTGTTCTCTATGAGCTCTGTTTTTGTTATGTTTTCTAGATTCCACATGTATGTGAGATCATATGGTATCATCTTTCTCTGATTTGTTTCATTTTAGCTTAATACCCTCTAGATCCATCTGGGTTGTCACATATGGCAATATTTCATTCTTTTTTAATGGTTGAGTAATATTCCACTGTGTGGAATATATATGTATATACATACGCATACATATGTGAGTATATATATGTGCTGTCTGTGCTCAGACGTGTCTGACTCTTTGCAACCTCATGGCTGGAGCCAGTCAGGATCCTCTGTCCATGGGGATTCTCCAGGCAAGAATACTGGAGCAGGTGGCCATGCACTCCTCCAGGGGATCTTCCCAACCCAGGGATCAAACTCAGGTCTTCCGCATTGCAGGCGGAACTGCAATGGGCATGGAAACTCACTCCAGTATTCTTGCTTGCAGAATCTCCATGGACAGAGGAGCCTGGTGGGCTACTGTGTCTCCCTTATCCTTTCATCTATTGATGGACACTTAGGTTGCTTCCATATCTTGGTGATTATAAACAATGCTGCTATGAACACAGGGGTGCATATAACTTCTCAAATTAGTATTTTTGTTTTATTTAGGTAAATACTCAGAAGTGGAATTGCTGGATCATATATAAGCTCTATATAAATTTTTTTGAGGAATTTCTACACTGTTTTCCAAAGTGGCTGTGTTAATTTACAATCTTATCAACAGTTAATGAGAGTTTCCTTTTCCTCACATCCCCTACCAACATTTTTTATTTGTTGTCTTTTTAATAGTAGCCATTCTGATAGGTGTGAGGTGGTATCTTATTACGCTTTTGATTTGCATTTCTCTGATCAATGCAAAGAAATAGAGGCAAACAAGAGAATGGGAAAGACTAGAGATGTCTTCAAGAAAATTAGAGATACCAAGGGAACATTTCATGCAAAGATGGGCTCGATAAAGGACAGAAGTGGTATGGACCTAACAGAAGCAGAAGATATTAAGAAGAAGTGGCAAGAATACACAGAAGAACTCTACAAAAAAGATCTTCATGACCCAGATAATCACGATGGTGTGATCACTCACCTAGAGCCAGACGTCCTGGAATGTGAAGTCAAGTGGGCTTGAGGAAGCATTGCTATGAACAAAGCTAGTGGAGGTGATGGAATACCAGTTGAGCTATTTCAAATCCTGAAAGAGGATGCTGTGAAAGTGCTGTACTCAATATGCCAGCAAATTTGGAAAACTCAGCAGTGGCCACAGGACTGGAAAAGGTCAGTTTTCATTCCAATCCCAAAGAAAGGCAATGCCAAAAATTCTCATACTACTGCACAATTGCACTCATCTCACATACTAGTAAAGTAATGCTCAAAATTCTCCAAGCCAGGCTTCAGCAATACGTGAACCATGAACTTCCAGATGTTCAAGCTGGTTTTAGACAAGGCAGAGGAACCAGAGATCAAATTGCCAACATCTGCTGGATCATGGAAAAAGCAAAAGAGTTCCAGAAAAACATCTATTTCTGCTTTCTTGACTATGCCAAAGCCTTTGACTGTGTGGATCACAAGAAACTGTAGAAAATTCTGAAAGAGATGGGAATACCAGACCACCTGACCTGCCTCTTGAGAAATCTGTATGCAGATTAGGAAGCAACAGTTAGAAGTGGACATGGAACAACAGACTGGTTCCAAATAGGAAAAGGAGTACGTCAAGGCTGTATATTGTCACCCTGCTTATTTAATTTCTATGCAGGGTACATCAAGAGAAACGCTGGGC
Organism: Ovis aries; assembly: GCF_016772045.2. Classification (NCBI taxonomy): domain Eukaryota; kingdom Metazoa; phylum Chordata; class Mammalia; order Artiodactyla; family Bovidae; genus Ovis; species Ovis aries. The sequence goes on along the minus strand of NC_056062.1, from coordinate 60,426,125 downwards.
TGGAAGAAGAACAAGCTGGAATCAAGATTGCCGGGAGAAATATCAATAACCTCAGATATGCAGATGACACCACCCTTATGGGAGAAAGTGAAGAGGACCTAAAAAGCCTCTTGATGAAAGTGAAAGAGGAGAGTAAAAAAGTTGGCTTGAAGCTCAATATTCAGAAAACTAAGATCATGGCATCTGGTCCCATCACTTCTTGGGAAATAGATGGGGAAACAGTGGAAACAGTGACAGACTTTATTTTGGGGGGCTCAAAAATCACTGCAGATGGTGATTGCAGCCATGAAATTAAAAGACACTTACTCCTTGGAAGGAAAGTTATGACCAACCTAGATAGCATATTCAAAAGCAGAGACATTACTTTGCCAACTAAGGTCTGTCTAGTCAAGGCTATGGTTTTTCCAGTGGTCATGTATGGATGTGAAAGTTGGACTGTGAAGAAAGCTGAGTGCTGAAGAATTGATGCTTTTGAACTGTGGTGTTGGAGAAGACTCTTGAGAGTCCCTTGGACTGCAAGGAGATTCAACCAGTCCATTCTGAAGGAGATCAGTCCTGGGTGTTCTTTGCAAGGACTGATGCTAAAGCTGAAACTCCAATATTTTGGCCACCTCATGGGAAGAGTTGACTCACTGGAAAAGACTCTGATGCTGGGAGGGATTGTGGGCAGGAGGAGAAGGGGACGACCAGGGATGAGATGGCTGGATGGCCTCACGGACTCGATGGACGTGAGTCTGAGTGAACTCCGGGAGTTAGTGATGGGCAGGGAGGCCTGGCGTGCTGCAATTCATGGGGTTGCAAAGAGTTGGACATGACTGAGCGACTGAACTGAACTGAAGTGAACTGAACTGATGATTAGCAGTGTTGAGCATTTTTACATGAGACTGTTTGCCATCTTTATGTCTTCTATGGAATATGATCTATTCAGGTCCTTTGCTCATTTTTTAATCAGGTTTTTAAAAATATTGAGTTGTATGAGTTTTTAAAAAATATTTTGGATATTATCCTCTTATGTATTTAGCAAATATCTTCTCCCCTTCAGTAGGTTGACCTTTCATTTGTTGATAGTTTCCTTCACTGTACAAAAGCTTTTTACTTTAATGTAGTCCCTTTTATTTATTTTTGCTTTTGTCTCCCTTGCCTGAGGAGACAGGTCCAAATATATAATTAAGATCTATGTCAAAGGGAGTACTCTCTATGCGTTCTTCTAGGAGTTATATAATTTCAGGTCTTACATTCAAGTCTTTAATCCATTCTGAGTTTATTTTTGTGTATGGTGTGAGAAAATAGTCCAGTCTGATTCTTTTACATGTAGTCATCCAGTAGTCTCAGCATCACTAATTGAAGAGACTGGTCTTTTCTCCATTGTATATTTTTTGCCTCATTTGTCATAGATTAACTGAACATGAACCCTGGGTTTACTTCTGAGCTATCTCTCTTACATTGATCTATATATCTGTTTTTGTTGCTTGTATCATACTGTTTTGATTACTGTAGACTTGCAGTAGTTTGAAATCAGGGTGTGTGATACTTCCAGTTTTGTTCTTCTTTCTTGAAATTGCTTTGGCTATTCAGAATCTTTAATGTCTCCATACATATTTTACAATTATTTATTTTAGTTGTGAAATACTAATTCTTCCAACCCATGAGCCTGGGATACTTTCCATCTGTTTGTGTCATCTTCAATTTCTTTCATTCCTACAGTTTTCAGAGAACAAGTCTTCCACCTCTTTGGCTAGATTTATTCCCATGTATTTCATTCTTTTTCATGAACTTTAAATGGAATTGTTTTCTTAATTTCTGTTTCTTAGTTTGTTGTTAGTGTATAAAAACACAATAGATATGTATATTAATATTGTAACCATAACTGTACTGAATTTATATATTAGTTCTAACAGTTTTTTGACAGTCTTAAGGGTTTGCTATATATAATATCATATTCTCTGCAAACTGTGAGGGCTTTACTTCTTCTACAGTTTGGATTCCTTTTATTTCTTTTTCTTTTCTGGTGTGGCTGGGACTTTCAATACATAATGTGGCAACAGTGGACATCCTTGCCTTGTTCTTAAGAAAATGCTTTCAGCTTTTATGTTGAGCACGATGTTAACTGTGAGTTTATTGTATGTGGTCTTTACTATGTTGATGTATTTTCTCTCTTTGGGCCTCCCAGGTGCCTCAGCAGTGAAGGAACTGCCTGCCAGTGCTGGAAACGCGGGTTTGATCTCTGGGTTGGGAAGGTCCCCTGGAGAAGGAAATGGCAACCCACTCCAGTATTCTTCCCTAGGAAATACCACGGAGAGAGGAGCTTGGGGGCTACAGTCAATGGGGTCACAAACTACTCAGATGAGACTTAGCGAGTATACAATGACAACAATTTCCCCTCTACACCATTTTTTGAGAGGTTTTTTTTTTTTTTAATCATGAATGTTGCATTTCATCAAAAGCTTTTTCTGTATCTATTGAGATGATCATATGATTTTTATTCTTCAATATGTTAAAGCTGTCTATCATCACATTGATTAACTTCTGGCTATTGAACCATCTTTGCATCTTGGGATAAACTCCACTTTATGAAAGTATCAAAGAATTGTTGAACTCAAGTTTGTTAACATTTTGTTGAGGATTTTTACATCTATATTCATCAGTGATATTGGCTTGTAATTTCACTTTTTTTGTGGAGTCTTTGGTTTTAATATCAGGGTGATGCTGGCCTTGTAGAATGAGTTTGGAAGTGTTCCTCCCTCTGCCATTTTCTGGAATAGTTTGAGGAGCATAGATATTAACTCTTTTTAATATGTTTTGTAGAATTTACCTGTGAAGCAATTGGATTCTGGACTTTGGTTTGTCAGGAGTTTTTTTTTTTTTTTTTTTTTTTACCAACTCAATTTAATTAGTAGTAATTGGTCTATTTATATTTTCTATTTATTCTTCTATTGTGCATTTCTGGAATTTATCCAATACTTCTAGATTGTCCATTTATACTGCTATGTAATTGTTCACAATTATCTCCTATATGGTGTTGGCTGTAACTTTTCTTTCATTTCTGATTTTTCTGTGATTTGGGCTATTGCAATTTTTTTTTATGAGCCTGATTAAAGTGTTATTGATTTTGTTTCTCTTTCCGAAGAGTCAGTTCTTTTTTTCATTGATCTTTTTTATTGTTTTTTGTCTCTATTTATTTTATTGTCTCTCTTTACTCTGTTTTTGTTTCTTTCCTTCTATTCACTTTGTGTTTTGGTTCTTCCTATTTCTCTAGTTCTTTTAGGTGGAGAGTTAGACTCTTATTTGGGGTTGTTCTTGTTTCCTGAGGTGGTCGTGCGTTGCTATAATCTCCCCCTCTTGTTTCCCGAGGTGGTCGTGTGTTGCTATAATCTCCCCCTCTTGTTTCCCGAGGTGGTCATGTGTTGCTATAATCTCCCCCTCTTGTTTCCCGAGGTGGTTGTGCATTGCTATAATCTCCCCCTTAGAACTGCTCTTGCTGCATCCTATAGAGTTTGGATCGTTGTGTTTCCATTTTCATTTGTTTTCATGTATTTTTAAATTTCCTCTCCGATTTCTCCCACAACCCACTAGTTGTTTACCAGCATATTCTTTAGACCCCACATATGTCTTTGCAGTTTTTTCTTATAGTTTACTTTTTGTCATATTGCTGTGATCATAAGAGATGCTTGCTCAATTATAAAAAAATTACCAGGTAAATAAGAGAGGAGAGGGTGTTGTTACTAAAATACGGATAAAGAAGATGTGGTACTTATATACAATGGAATATTACTCAGCCATAAAGAAGACTGAAACAATACCATTTGCAGCAACATGCATGGACCTAGAGATTATACTAAATAAAGTAAGGCACACAGAAAAGAGAAATACCATATGATAGTGCTTATACATGGAATCTAACAAAATGATTCAAACAAACTTACAAAACAGAAACAAAGTCACAGATGTAGAAAGCAAACTTATGGTTATCACCGGGTAAAGAGAGGGAAGGGATAAATTGGGAGATTGGGATTGACATATATGCATTGTTGTGTATAAAAGAAATAACTAATGAAGACCTACTGGTATAGCACAAGGAACTTTACTCAATACTCTCTAATGGCCTATATGAGAAAAGAATCGAAAAGGGTGAATATATGTATAACTAATTCACACGGGGAACTAATGCAACATTTTAAATCAACTATACTCCCAATAAACATTTTAAAAATTAAAAAAAAATTTTACCAGAGGAGAGGGTGTTAACACTCAAATACAAAATGATGACAATAAAAGCCCATTACTGCCGTGAAGATAATGACACTAAGTTCCAAAAACACTTTACTGCTAGCTTCCCATCTTCTAAACGTGTGTCTAAATACAAGAACCAGACTTGAATAACGTAAGTCTCTGACTCATTCACCAAAGGGAGCTTTGGGGCAATTTTCAGTAATCTATCCTCACCCCTTGAATGTTTCTGGCTGTTCAACTGCTTCTTTTATTTTTATTTTTATTTTTTTCTGGTTTGAGATATCTGTACCATATAAGTAGGAAATCTTGTTTTTCATAAATAGTTATTGTACTAGAAAACAAATGCACACACACACATAAGTTATATAAACTTCGGTAAGGCATAAGACCTCCTAGGGTCTCAACTGCCTCAGCTATATTCTCCCAACACCCTGTACACTTCTCCTGTCCCAACTCTAAAATCTCAGATATTTACAATAAAATTCATGATGCTTTTTTTTTTTTGTTTTCTGAATGTTGAGTTTTTTTTTTACTTAGAAATTTATTATGATTTATTTTGATTCATCTTTTTTTTTAGTTTTTAAATTTTAAAATCTTTAATTCTTACATGCGTTCCCAAACATGAACCTGCTTCTTTTAAACTTTGAAAAATAATAAACAGCTATATTTTGTCATTCTCACAAGAAAAAAGTAAGGATGTGCATTTTATAAAGGACTAAGACAGTGTTGTGACTCAAACAAATATCCCTCAGGATTGAGGAATCAACTTTTAGAAGTGCAAAGTGAAAACATTTTTCAGTTCAGTTCAGTTCAGTTGCTTAGTTGTGTCCGACTCTTTGCGACCCCATGAATCGCAGCACGCCAGGCCTCCCTGTCCATCACCATCTCCCGGAGTTCACTCAGACTCACGTCCATCGAGTCAGTGATGTCATCCAGCCATCTCATCCTCTGTCGTCCCCTTCTCCTCCTGCCCTCAATCCCTCCCAGCATCAGAGTCTTTTCCAATGAGTCAACTCTTCGCATGAGGTGGCCAAAGTACTGGAGTTTCAGTTTTAGCATCATTCCTTCCAAAGAAATCCCAGGGCTGATCTCCTTCAGAATGGACTGGTTGAATCTCCTTGCAGTCCAAGGGACTCTCAAGGATTTTTCTATCTAAAGTGGTAGGCTAAATTTAAAAATATAAAAAACATGTAATCCTGGTGAGTCCAACTTAGCTTGTGTTAAAAAGCAGATGGAAGAGAAGAGAGTTGGTAATGGAAAGTTAGCATAAAAAATTGAAGAACCACCTTATCTTTTCTATATGGCTTTTAAATTGTCTAGGGAATTATTTTGCCTCAGATGGTAAAGAATACCTCTACAATGCGGAAGACCTGGGTTCAATTCTTGGGTTGGAAAGATCCCCTGGAGGAGGGCATGGCAACCTACTCCAGTATTCTTGCCTGGAGAATCCCTTTGGATAGAGCCTGGCGGGCTAGAGTTCATGGGGTCGCAAAGAGTTGGACGCAACTGAGTGACTAAGCACACAGGAAATTATTTTAATTTGAATGGTCTATATCTAATTGAAGCATGTTGTTCAGTCATACATTTTTCCATGTTGTCATGGAAATTGTCCACTCAGGACACTGGTAGTTAACAAGGATTGATGTGTTCTGATTTCTACATTGATCAAGCTACATTTCACCTCTAGAACTTTGAAACCACCAAGTTCAACTGGATTTTCTAATCTTCAAAGTGTAATGGTTTGTCTTTCATAGTTCACAGAGGTAATTAGCGTGTACCTGAGTAAACCAAGTCCATACATGAAGATGATTCATACTGATTAAGATATACTGTAGTTTCCTCACGGTAGCATATATGTTTATAAAGTATAACCAGCTACAGTTGGAGGTGGTAGTTCTTTCTAAATGATGAGATATAACTTACAGTTGTACTTTTTAGGTCAGTAAAGGAACATATTGTGTGACACGCCCAGTAATTTTAGGGCAGGCTGGCTGAAGTTTGGAGAGTCAAAGTCTTCAACCTTCAGTGTCATAAACTCTCTGAAGGTAATGTGGGTCTTCTGGGATCTTTTATCTCCTGGAAGAAGAGGCACTATACTATCATAAGAAAGGCCTGTGCCTTGATATCACAGACCAAAAAAGGGTGGGGATAGTTTCCCAATACTAATTCTGTGATGTCAGCCAAATCACTTAATATGAAAACTGTTTTCTCCTTTATTAGATGAGAGTAATGATACTTTCCTGACAAAAGCTATGAAACCCCTTGGTTTATTCAAATACATACTAACTACCCTTGTGAATGCTGAAGGATGACATATTATACTTACAAGATCTGAGAATTCATTTCAACTCCTATTAGCACACAGGAGAGGTAACTGTATTAATCAGCTGTGCTGCAATAACAAATAACCACCACGTTTTAGTGAATTAGGACAACAAAAATTTATTCTTGCCCATGTTCCTTGTCAATAGCTACAGGTCAGATGGAGCAGCATGTATGTGAGACCTGTTTTATTCGTGGCAGAGGGGGAGGGAGAAAGAGAATTAGAGGAAGTACATTATGCTTCTATATGCTCTTGTGGGAACAAACAAACTGCCAAAGTAAGTTATGTGACAAAGCTTGCCATTAATGAAGAAGTGAAGTACACTTCTCCCTCAAAGCCACTGCAAGTCTCATGGCGATGAATAAATATATTTTCATCTCTTATAGGAAGTGAGAGGGAACTGTTGGGAATAATAATACATCTAGTAGCTCAGACAGTAAAGAATCCGCCTGTAATGCAGGAGACCTGGGCTCAATTCCTGAGTTGGGAAGATCCCCTGGTGCAGGAAATGGCAACCCACTCCAGCATTCTTGCCTGGACAATCCCATGGACAGAGGAGCCTGGAGGGTCACAAAGAGTTAGATATGACTGAATACACATATATTACATTATTATCACAATAACTATTGCTATTACTAGAGAGGGTGCACTGGATGGTGGGTAAGAACATAGACTCTGAACTTGGGTTTTTATCCTACCTCTAGAGTTACTTGCTATAGGAATTTGGGCAAATTACCTTTCTATGCTTGTTTGCTCATCAGGAAAATTTGGATAATAACAACATTTATCCCCTCCCACAGGATGATTAAGAAACTGATATAAGATTTATGTATGTATAAATACATAAAAATGTATTATACTTAGAATGAAAACTGACATGCACAGTAAGTAACATGTATTAGCTATTATTATCACTGGCTATATTGAGGGGATCAGTTTAGTTCAGTTCAGTCGCTCAGTCATGTCTGACTCTTTGCAACCCCATGAATTGCAGCACGCCAGGCCTCCCTGTCTATTACCAACTCCCAGAGTTCACTCAGACTCACGTCCATCGAGTCAGTGATGCCATCCAGCCATCTCATCCTCTGTCGTCCCCTTCTCCTCCTGCCCCCAATCCCTCCCAGCATCAGAGTCTATTCCAATGAGTCAACTCTTTGCATGAAGTGGCCAAAGTACTGGAGTTTCAGCTTTAGCATCATTCCTTCCAAAGAAATCCCAGGGTTGATCTCCTTCAGAATGGGTTGGTTGGATCACCTTGCAGTCCAAGGGACTCTCAAGAGTCTTCTCCAACACAATAGTAAATTTAAATAGGCATTTCTTATAGAATAAACAAGTCAATTAAAGTAGCTATGATAGGAAAATAGTATATAAATTTCCCACATCTCTTAAAGTGACCTTCTCTACACAATTCAACTGGTTCATATCATTGATTCTTTACCACTTTCTTTTCATTTTTGGTCAACAGTCTTTGAAGATATCCTGGCAGAAAAAGTAAGAAGGAAGATTTGATGGCTAACATGGCATCAGCTACTAATTTTGTTTCCTCTTTTTGAGACCATTTGATGATCTTCCCATTTTCAATAACTTTTAGGAAAAGTAATTTTTTTAGGGGCAGAGAGAAGCTTTTTTTCCATATTTTCAAAGAATAAAATACAGAAAGATGTTAAAAAACTAGGATGAAAACTACCTTATAACCCAGCAATCTGACTGCTGGGCATACACCCTGAGAAAATAATAATCGAAAAAGACACATGTATCCCAGTGTTCATTGCAGCACTATTTACAATAGCCAGCACATGTAAGCAACCTAGATGTCCACTGACAAATGAATGGATAAAGAAGATGTGGTACGTGTATACAATGGAATATTACTCATCCATAAAGAGGAATGAATTTGAGTCAGTTCTACTGAGGTAGATTAACCTAGAGTCTGTTATACAGAGTGAAGTAAGTCAGAAAGAGAAAAACAAATGTCGTATGCTAATGCATACATATGGAATCTTGAAAAATGGTACTGATGGACCTATTTTCAGGGCAGGAACAGAGAGTCAGATATATAGAAAAGACTTATGGACACAGCAGGGGCAGGAAAGGGTGGGATGGACTGAGAGAGTAGCACTAGAATATATACATTATCATATGTAAAATAGAGAGCTAATGGAAAGTTGCTGTATAATACAGGGAGCTCTGCTTGGTGCTCTGTGACTACTTAGAGGGTTGGGATGGGGTGAGAGGTGAAAGGAAGGTTCAAGACAGAGGGAACATATGTATGATATGTGGCTGATTCCTGTTAATGTATGGCAGAAACCAACACAGTATTTTAACGCAATTATCCTCCGGTGAAAAATAAATTAATTAATTAAAAAATACACAAAGATGTTGGTTTCTGATAATGAACATGAAGTGCTTCTCTCTCGCCATGAGCTTGTTTCCTTAGACAATGAGCACTGCGTCTTTCCACTATTTTAGTACTCTATTTTGAGAAATAATCAAACAGGTAATTTCCCAAATAACAGTGCAACAGTAGTAAAGCGTCACCATCTTTCCTCACTATCATAATGATGGAAAGTCTATAGAGCAAAATGTGTCTGATTAATTTCCTCCATCTATATAACAGAATCTGCTTGAAAAGTTAACCTTAATTTCCTTTAAATGGTCCCTGCAAAATTTACTAGGTAAGGAGAGGTATCTATAAAGTGATATATACATATATATATAAATGAATGTTTCAACTAAAACAATAATGGTCTTCTGTATTATAAAATGAACAAACTAGAAAAAACTAGATCAAATCCCATAATTGCTCATTTTAGATACTACTAGCTCTGGGTGATAGTGAAGGACAGGGAGGTCTGGCCCGCTGCAGTCCTTGGTGTGCAGAGTCAGACATGACTTAGTGACTGAATAATAACAGATACTACAAAAGCACAAGAAAAGAACCAGTTACACAATTACATTACTTCAAAAGTTTTTCTTTTCATCTTCTTCCAATGAATCACGTCTAATTGCACATTTACATTTTTTAAAATTCTTACTATTTATTTAATGAATTTATCTGGCTGTGCTGGATCTTACTTGTGGCATATGAGATCTTAGTTCCCTGACTAAGGATAGAACCCAGGTCCCCTGCATTGGGAGCATGGAGCCTTAGCCACTGGACCACCAGGAAAGTCCCTACACCTTATCTTCTAATCATTAACATTCTTCCTATTCCTGGCATGGGATTCAGGCATCTGGGAACAATTTACAAACTTGCTGAAAACATCGTCCAGACACTGGGATTGAAACAGAAGTTTGGGACCTGGTCTCCCCACAAACAAATGAAATAAAAGTCTGTGAACTCTTGTGGAATTGAGGCAGAGAAGTGAGTCAATGGGTGAGTGACTTCACTCATGGGGGAATACATGACGGCTGTTTTTGAGCTGGGTGAAGATGGTTAGGACTATAAGGAAGAGGAATAGAAGACAACTATGTGCTTTTGGACTGCAAGGAGATCCAACCAGTCCATTCTAAAGGAGATCAGGCCTGGGTGTTCTCTGGAAGGACTGATGCTAAAGCTGAAACTCCAGTACTTTGGCCACCTCATGTGAAGAGTTGACTCATTGGAAAAGACTCTGATGCTGGGATGGATTGGGGGCAGGAGGAGAAGTGGACAACAGAGGATGAGATGGCTGGATGGCATCACTGACTCAATGGACGTGAGTCTGAGTGAACTCCGGGAGATGGTGATGGACAGGGAGGCCTGGCGTGCTGCGATTCATAGGGTCGCAAAGAGTCGGACACGACTGAGTGACTGAACTGAACTGAACTGAACTCATGCACTCTTTCTTCAGTGTATGTTTCTCACCTTTAGCGGACCTGAGCTCACAGGAAGAGAAGCCTTAACTTTTCATGGAGTCTGAGCTTTAATTATTATGCTGCATATATGAATTAGTGAACTGACAAAATATTTTGGGGGACTAAAGTGACCAGTGGTCTTCCTTGGTGGCTCAGATGGTAAAGAATCTGTCTGCAAAGCAAGAGACCCAGGTTCAATCCCTGCATCGGAAAGATCTGCTCAAGAAGAGAATAGCTATCCACTCCAGTATTATTGCCTGGAGAATCCCATGGACAGAGGAACCTGGTAGGCTACAATCCATGGGGTTGCAAAGAGTCGGACATGACTGAGTGACTTTGTTTGTTTGTTTTTTTCCCTAAAGTCACCAGTAGACTTTTTAGAATTTGAGAGTGACCAGAAAAACCATAGGATTGACCTGAAATTTCATCCAAATTGTCAGAGGAAAACTGCCGCCTGGAGCTGATATGCAGATGCTGATCCATTAAAAACAATGTCTTGTTTTCTGTTTATGCCTGTTCAGAAACCACTAATTGTTCACAGGTTTCCAACCCTCTTGTTTTCCTTATTAATAATAAGCCCCCTCATTTTCATCTGGTCATATGGATGCCCTCTAGTGACTACATTACAAAGCTTTCATTGCAGTTAAGTGTGGCCATGTGACTAAATTCAGACCAATGAGGTGTGGGTGGAAGTGCTATATGTACCTTTTGGGTTCCTTTCTGTTTTTTTTTTTTTTTTTTTTTAAAGGTGCTTTATCTAGACCTTCTTTTCCTTATGGAAAGAGGCAACTAGTGGGACAATTTGGATATCAGGGCTAATCAAGCAGCATTAGATTACTTAGTTCTGGGATAATACACAGAGGAAAAATAAGTTGTATTAATTTAAAACACTGCATATCTTGGTATCTTTGCTATAAATCTTCACCTGGATTTTACCCAGTATGAAAATTAGTATCTGAAACTATATTGTAGCTGTAATGAAAACCTCAAATATATGGCCTTAGTGTCAGAAGCAAGATGACCAAGAAACTTATTAAGGCTGGAAGGCTTATGACCTTTCTGAAATACTTTGAGAATGTTTTTCGTAAAACTGTTACATGCACTGACTTGAAAGAAAGAGCACATAACTTTAGAGAAGTGGTTAGAAGAAGGTAGACTATCAGATATGTTGACTGTTTCATGTTGATTTTACGAAGATTTCAGAAGAAAGAAATGAGATTGGACGATTATTGGCCACTTTGTAAATGAAGACGGAAGAGAGTTCACTTCAGTTCAGCTCAGTTCAGTCATTCAGTCATGTCTGACTCTTTGAGACCCCATGAACCGCAGCACACCAGGCCTCCCTGTCCATCACCAACTCCCAGAGTCTACACAAACCCATGTCCATTGAGTTGGTGATGCCACCCAACCATGTCATTCTCTGTCGTCCCCTTCTCCTCCTGCCCTCAATCCCTCCCAGCATCAGGGTCTTTTCAAATGAGTCAGCTCTTCTCATCAGGTGGCCAAAGTATTGGAGTTTCAGCTTCAACATCAATCCTTCCAATGAACACCCAGAACTGATCTCCTTTAGGATGGGCTGGTTGGATCTCCTTGCAGTCCAAGGGACTCTCAAGAGTCTTCTCCAACACCACAGTTCAAAAGCATCAATTCTTCGGCGCTCAGCTTTCTTTATAGTCCAACTCTCACACCCACACATGACCACTGGAAAAACCAAAGCCTTGACTAGACGGACCTTGGTTGGCAAAGTAATGTCTTTGCTTTTTAATATGCTGTCTAGGTTGGTCATAACTTTCCTTCCAAGGAGTAAGCGTCTTTTAATTTCATGGCTGCAATCACCATCTGCAGTGATTTTGGAGCCCAGAAAAATAAAGTCAGCCACTGTTTCCACTGTTTCCCTATCTATTTGCCATAAAGTGATGGGACCAGATGCCGTGATCTTAGTTTTCTGAATGTGAGTATAACTATACTAATGGAGGTTTTTTTCCGGCTTTTGGTGAAAAGTGAAAGTGTTAGTTGCTTTGTCATGTCCGACTCTCTGCAATCCCATGGTCTGTAGTCTGCCAAGTTCCTCTGTCCATGGAATTTTCCATGCAAGAATACTGGAATGAGTAGCCTTTCCCTTCTCCAGGGAATATTCCTGACCAAGGGATCAAACCCGGATTTCCTGTATTGCAAGTGGATTCTTTACCATCTGAGCCACCAGGGAAGTTCCCTGCTTTATGTCTATAGACTAAATCTCAGGTCTAGAAATTTGGGTCCTGCAAGGTTGGAATGTCCATTTTCTCTATACCTGAAATAGCAGGAGGTAGATTCATTCATAGCCTTTCTCAAGGGAGTTCCATAAGACAGTTCAGCTATCAGGAGGTAATTATGGCCTTCTGAGCCAGGCATCAAGTTAGTTCTTGTTGAAATAGGGAGAGCTGAGCTAGCCGCTAATAAAGAAGGAGCAGAAGCTGGCACTGATCTAAGACTTTATTGTATATTCTCATATTTTATGTTCTCACTCAGTGTTTGCTATTATTATGAGTAATAAATATGCCCATTGACTGAATGAATGAAGAACAGAGATGCAAAATATATATCACCATTAAAATTTTTTTAGAGGTAGGTGGAAATTTTTGAACAGCATTTGTATCATTTATGGAAAACAGAATAAATAAATAGAAAAGCCCTGGGCGTGAAGCAATAACAAGGTTCATTTTGAGCATGCGTGATGCTTAATGCTTTATAAAATGTAACCAGAACTATGACCTCCTCTTAGCAGGCTCTTAATTTGAGATGATCAGTCATATTGCAAACCAAGGATAAAAATGGGGGTAAGTCTCATCAGTGATAACTATTACTCTCTTTTCCCTTCATTTCCCCTCTCTCTTAGTAAATGTACAAAAGTTTAAATAAAATATCATGCAAAAAATATTATGAAAGGAAGCCACATGCTATGTATTTGGAAGAAATATATCCAAATGCTCAGACACAATCTGTATTTCCCCTTGGAGAAATTTTTAATTTTTCTGGGAAAATTTGAGACCTAGCCAGTGGCCTTATGATTGTTGTTGCTGTTTAGTTGGTAAGTCATGTCCAACTCTTTGCAATCCCATGAATCATAGCCTGCCAGGCTTCTCTGTCCATGAGATTTCCCAGGCAAGAATCCTGGAGTGGGCTGCCATTTCTTTCTCTAGGAGATCTTCCTGACCCAGGGATTGAAACTTTGTCTCCTGGAATGCAGGCAGATCCTTTAAGCTGAGCCGCCAGGGAAGGCCAATCCTAGGGTGACTCAGGTACAATTCATTCTAACATCACACATCCCCAAAGAACCTATAAAGTTGTGTAACAGAGAAGAGAGAGAGACTGAATGTCTCAGGGAATTGGGAAACAGAGTGGGATGCCTTTCCCATCCCTTGTCATTGGTTTCCATTCTGCCGAGGTCAGACAAGACAGGAGATTAGTTGCCCTAGGATGATTTTTTTTAATGCATCTTTGGGAACCAGTGGTCTGAGGTCCATTCCTGGGAGATATTTATCAAAATCTTGAAAGCCTTACAATTGAATTTCCTTATATTGTATGCAAGCAGCTAGCTAAGAAAAAAAACAGGGCAAACGATGAAGGGGACTACTAAAATACACAATAGAAGCTCAGGGCAACCCTAGTGAATTCTTCATGTACCCACTTGCCCCAGGAGGAGTGAGTGCCTCCCTCCAGGACCACTGCAGACATCACCTTTTCAAGATGCTTCTACCTGTGAAAGAAGTCTTTTATCATACACCCCGGACATGACTGCCCCAGGGGTTTGGTTGCTTGAACTATGCCAACAAAAATCAGTTCCATGGTAGCAGGGGTAAGATGAGAAATAAAATTAAAAACTTTCATGAGGTGAAGGTAGAATCAGGTCTAAAGGGACAGAACACTTAGAGGAAGTAAAAGAAGGCCTAACATGAGGTTGAATTTGTATAGAAATCTGAACACCAATACTTAAAATTGCATTATGAAAACAAGGAAAACTATGGTGGACGTGATTTCTTGATCACTGCTCTTTCTGAGGCATGGGAAACTGCACGTAAATGTTGTTGAGTTGTGTTGCTAAGTCTTGTTCAACTCTTCGCAATCCCATGGACTGCAGCATGCCAGGCTTCCCCGTCCTTCACTATCTCCCGGAGTTTGCTTGAACTCATGTCCGTTGAGTCAGTGATGCCATCCAATCATCTCATCCTCTGTCGCCCCCTTCTCCTTCTGCCCTCAATCTTTTCCAGCATCAGGGTCTTTTCCAATGGGTCAGCTCTTTGGCATTAGGTGGCCAAAGTATTGGAGCCTCAGCATCAGTCCTTCCAATGAATGTTCATGGTTGATTTTCTTTAGGATTGACTGCTTTGATCTCCTTGCTGTCCAAGGGACTCTCAAAAGTCTTCTCCAGCACCACAATTTGAAAGCATCAGTTCTTCGGTGCTCAGCCCTCTTTATGGTCAAACTCTCACATCTGTACACGACTACTGGAAAAAACCATAGCTTTGACTATACAGACCTTTGTCGGCAAAGTGACGTCTCTGCTTTTGAATACGCTGTCTAGGTTTGCTCCTTTCCTTCCAAGGAGCAAGCATCTTTTAATTTCCTGGCTACAGTCACAGTCTGCAGTGATTTTGGAGCCTGACAAAATGTGGTCCACTGGAGAAGGGAATGGCAAACCACTCCGGTATTCTTACCTCACATAAACTTAGTAAGACTTAATGGTTTGACCACTGAAATTTCCAGTAAGTGCTTATTGCCCTAGTTTTATTGCCTCTATGGAAATTGATTCGACAAATTTTTATTGCTTCTGGTTTGTTGTTATTATGTTTGGGTTATAGAAAAAACACATATTTATCTTACAGTGGTTCTACAGAAGCTAAGTCTGAGATGGGGATTCTTGTTTAAGTGATCTGTTAGTGGAGTGCTTTCAGGAGCAGGAAACTGAGGGAGAAAAGGAAACGGGGAATTGAAGCAAGAACACAGTCTCAGGAGGAGATCGAGATGGTGGAGAGAGAGGACACTGAGCTCACCTCCCCTCGTGAAACCTCAAAAATACATCTCATGTGGAGCAACTCTCGTTGAAAACAAACTGGAGGCTGTCAGAGAACCCTAAAACAACCAAGGCTGTAAAGAGAGACCCATATGGAGTCAAGTAGGAAGGGAAGAGAAGCCATCTGGTCAGGACCTGCCACCCTAGGAGGGGACAGAGAAGAGGAGGGGTCCACAGAGGCTCAGAGATCCTTCCTGGGGAGTGAGCAGCTGGAGCACATACGGGGTGCCTCAGTCCTGGGATCTGACACCCGGGAGATGGTTTGAAGACCAGTGGGGCTAGCAGAGGGCTGTGAGAAACCTGCTCACTTAACTGGGTCATTTGCTTTCTTTAAAAAAAAAAACAACTGGCATCTGGTCCCATCACTTCAAGGGAAATAGATGGGGAAACAGGGGAAACAGTGGCTGACTTTATTTTTCTGGGCTCCAAAATCACTGCAGATGGTGATTGCAGCCATGAAATTAAAAGACACTTACTCCTTGGAAGGAAAGTTATGACCAACCTAGACAGCATATTAAAAAGCAAAGACATTACTTTGCCAACCAAGGTCCGTCTAGTCAAGAGGCTTTGGTTTTTCCAGTGGTCATGTGTGGGTGTGAGAGTTGGACTATAAAGAAAGCTGAGCGCCGAAGAATTGATGCTTTTGAACTGTGGTGTTGGAGAAGACTCTTGAGAGTCCCTTGGACTGCAAGGAGATCAAACCTGTCCATTCTAAAGATCAGTC
Source organism: Ovis aries (assembly GCF_016772045.2). NCBI lineage: Eukaryota > Metazoa > Chordata > Mammalia > Artiodactyla > Bovidae > Ovis > Ovis aries. Next base: position 60,409,961 of record NC_056062.1, on the reverse strand, counting down.
CTGCGTGTTCATTGGAAGGACTGATATTGAAGCTGAAACTCCAATACTTTGGCCACTTCATGCAAAGAGCTGACTCATTTGAAAAGACCCTGATGCTGGGAAAGATTGAGGGCAGGAGGAGAAGGGGACGACAGAGGATGAGATGGTTGGATGGCATCACCAACCCGATGGACATGGGTTTGGGTAGGCTCCGGGAGTAGATGATGGACAGGGAGACCTGGTGTGCCGCAGTTCATGGGGTTGCAAAGAGTCGGACACGACTGAGCGACTGAACTGAACTGAACTGTTGAGTTTTGAGAGCTGTTTGTATGTTCTAGATATAATCTCTGTCCAATATGTAATTTGCAAATATTTTCTCCAAGTTTACAGTTAGTCTTTTCATCCTTTATATTGGGTTTTTACAGAGGAAAATTTTAATCTTGATATAAACCAATTTATCACTTTTTTTCCTTTTGTGAATCTTACTCTTGGTGTCATCTCTAAAAACTGCTGACCCAGCCTTGGACAATGCCTTTTATTTTTTCCCTTTGGTGTTAACAGTTAAAAATAAATGTAGTTAAATCTGTTGATCTTTTGATTTATGGTTTCTGGGTTTATGTGTTCCATAGGAAGACCTCTCTACCTCCAGATTATAAAAATTATTTTGCATGTATTATTTTGGACACGTCTTTTTTATTAACTTATTTAAAAAAATATAAAAGTAACTGTTGTTTAGTCATTAAGTCATGTTTCTTTGCAACCCCATGGACTGCAGCCCACCAGGCTCCTCTGTCCATGCGATTTCCCAGGCAAGAATACTAGAGTGGGTTGCCATTTCTTCCTCCAGGGAATCTTCCAAACCCAGGCATCAAACCCAGGTCTCCCACCTTGGCAGGCAGATTCTTTATTGCTAAACTACCAGGGAAGCCCATAAAAGTAAACATATCCATTAGAAATTTCAAAATATAAAATTTCAAAACGTAAAATTTGAAGAAAAATTTGCCTTTACTTCGGCCTGCTTTACTTCTTGAAGTAGACATTGTCAATTATTTCTTGTATATCTTTGTAGAATTGCTCTAAGCACACACAATCACAGACACACACACACATACAACCCTGCACACACACACTCACAAATTATCTTTTTTAAACTCAAAGGGGATCATAATATATGTATTATTTTGTAACACTGTTTCCCACTTGATGTATTTCTACAGCAAAGACATACATCAGTAAAGATCATTCTCATTATTTTTAACAGCTGCAGGGACAAACCATAATTTATAGGCCTTTTCTACCAATAATAAACAATTAGTTTACTTACAAGAGTTTTATCTCCCATGTGAAATAGAGTTTCAATAAAATTTCCTTTACATATTATTATACAAGTGTTTATGGAGACTACATTCTTGGATGTAAGTTTCTTAATTTGCAGGGCATGTGCTTTTACAATTTTGATATTATTGGCAAGCTGTCCTTTAAAAGTGAAACATCAGAATACACTCTTGCTAACAACGTATGGAAGTGCCAGTTTTCCAATATCCTCATACCTATTCTGAAACTATCCAAGCTTTTATTCTTTGCCTATCTGAGAAGTAAGACATTGTTCTCTTGTTTTGCTGAATTCTAAATAGACTTAAGAGATGGTGAGTTTGTGTGCATGTATGTGTTTGTATCAGTATAAGGTTGTTAAAAAACACAATTTTAAGTTTCACCCTATGAAATTCAAATTCTTTGGAATATGTGCTAAGGTTTTTTACAGTAAAAGAAAGGATATGCTTCTAAAGCCAACAGAGGTGAATTTTACTTTCTGGAGAGTCAGCAACTTTCTACCTCGCTGTGCTAACAGAGAGGATGGGATTCATCATCCGTGTCATTAGTAGGAAATGTCCCACCCACCACATAATTCTAGAAGTCAACGATCACCCACAGGTTTTCAAGTGAGGGAAGATTTGTCTGTAAACAGAGAAATACCTAATATATAGTATCATTTCAGTTTTCTTTATTGTTTAGCCATCCATTTATCTTTCTGCTCATTCATCTAACTATTGGCTGCCATGCTCAGTCGTGTCCAACTCTTTCATGACCTCCTGGACTGTAGCCCACCCGGCTCCTGTGTCTACGGGAATTTTTCAGGCAAGGATACTAGAGTGGGTTGCATTTTGTTTTCCAGGGGATCTTTCTGACCCAGGGCTCCAACGCACATCTCTTGGGTCTCCTGCATTGGCAGGCATTTTCTTTACCACTGTGCCATATTTATTTATCACCTAACTGGCATTGGCCTAGGGCACTGGAGACATAAGGATTGTGTCCACAGACCCACAGTCCCATGTGGGGATGAAGACAAAACAGAGTAAATGGGTCTGAACAGATGTCTGCTGCTGCTGCTGCTAAGTCACTTCAGTCGTGTCTGACTCTGTGCGACCCCATAGATGGCAGCCCACCAGGCTCCCCCGTCCCTGGGATTCTCCAGGCAAGAACACTGGAGCGGGTTGCCATTTCCTTTTCCAATGCGTGAAAGTGAAAAGTGAAAGTGAAGCTGCTCAGTCCTGTCCGACTCCTAGTGACCCCATGGACTGCAGCCTTCCAGGCTCCTCTGTCCATGGGATTTTCCAGGCAAGAGTACTGGAGTAGGTTGCCATTGCCTTCTCCGAGATGTCTGCTAAGAGCCCTGAAAGAATCCTGGACAGGAAGTTAGGCAAGGACAGAGCAGGGTAAACTTAAATCCCATAATGATGAGCAGACAGGTAGAGAGAAAGGGCAATTCTACCTATTGGAGATTTTTGTTGCTGGATCGAAAACTTAATTAAAATACAAATTAAGAGCTGGATCAGAACAGTTTATTTCCACTGATGATCTGCGGTAGGAATCAATCAGCAAGTCAGAAGATAGACCTAAAAACAAGCAAATTAGCGGCTCATCTGTCATTTCCCAGCCTAGAAATCTGCATGATAAACAATGATCACCTTCTCAGCTATCAGCAAACAAGTGTAAGATGGGGGACAGGCAGGACAGGCACACAGGGGTTTACAAGTAGGGAGTGTAAAGTGGATTTTTATTGCAACTTACAAGGATGGTCTTTATGAATGAATATTTTCTATTTTTAAAAAAACCAGTTATGATAAAGAAAAAATTTAGACCTGAGAAAAATCAAAGTTATTACTTGATATTCCTCTTATCACCTTTCATTTTCTAAAGAGAGAACATAAATAACGTGATACATCACAGTTTTTTACTGGTCTGTATTATCACTATTAGTCTTTATATATTAAGACACATTTGTAAGTAAATTACACAGTATGAAACGCCACTGACAATAGTGTATCGACATAGGAGAAAAATTCATTTTTAGAGTGAGTAACAGGATAAGTATTGCTTAAGTCTGAGAACTGAATTTCTATTCATGTCATGGAATAGAACTTCTTCTACACGGTTTTCTTTCTGAAAGTCTCTTTATAATAAGAGGATAGCTCTGTTAAAAACAGAAGATTAAAATAAACATCTTCTAGACTGGACTTCAGTTGTGTTGCTCAGTTCAGTTCAGTTGCTCAGTTGTGTCCGACTCTTTGTGACCCCATGGACTGCAGCATGCCAGGCCTCCTTGTTCATCACCAACTCCCGGAATTCACTCAGAATCATGTCCATTGAGTCAGTGATGCCATCCAACTATCTCATCCTCTGTCATACCCTTCTTCTCCCACCTTCAATCTTTCCCAGCATCAGGATCTTCTCCAATGAGTCAGTTCTTTGCATCAGGCCAAAGTATTAGAGTTTCAGCTTCAGCATCAGTCCTTCCAGTGAATATTCAGGACTGATTTCCTTTAGGATGGACTGGTTGGATCTCCTTGCTGTCCAAGGGACTCTCAAGTGTTTTCTCCAACACCATAGTTCAAAATTTGAACTTAAATTGGAGAAAGTAGAAAACCACTGGATCATTCAGGTATGACCTAAATCAAATCCCTTACGACTATACAGTGGAAGAGACAAATAGATTCAAAGGATTAGATCTGATAGAGTGCCTGAAGAACTATGGATGGAAGTTCATGAAATTGTACGGAAGGCAGTGATCAAGACCATCCTCAAGAAAAAAAGATTGGACTTAGGGAAATTAGATTCCTCTCCCTTGAATTCTCTGTACTCCTCTTTCAAGTCTTGAGTTCATTAGCTGTTCAATTATCATCTGACCTAGGCATCTTACCACCGTAGCCCAAAAAGAAAATATCCATTGCCTATGAGCTAGATGAAGAGTGTTCTAATACTTTTACTTATTTTTAATTTTTTTTTCTTGGTAGGTGGTCTTTTTCTCTTCACTCTTCAGCTTAGATATCCCCACTTGGCATTTCACTAGTTGGGGTTGAGGTCCATGTCTTTAGACTTATCTGATAGGATGACACTCCTCACCATTGGGATTTCTCTGACTCACCTCTTGCCTATCAGGGTCCCTGTTCTGCTCACTCTTCCTCTGACAAACTCATCCATGCAGATGTGATAATGGGTGATCCTGATGGGCAACTCATGAAAGGGCAATGTGGAGGCAATCCCGTAATCCAGCAGAGCATGTGACAGGCAGGTGTAAACTTCACTTTGAATGTTGTCATGTTATACTATATAGTCAGCTGACAAGGTTAAATGCTATGAAGCTCAAGTCTTCATTCTTCCTTCCATATACTGTTCCATCCTCCAGGCCTATCTTTAAAAAAATTTTTTTCTAAATAAAAATTTAATTAAATTTTTGTTTGGCTGCATAAGGCCTTGTGGCACTCAGGAATCTTTGTTGCAGTGTGCGGGCTTCTCTCTAGCTGTGGCACATGGGCTCCAGAGTGCACAGGCTCAGTAGTTGCAGAGTGAGGGTTTAGTTGCCTTGTGGCACGTGGGATCTTAGTTCCCTGACGAGGGATCGAACCCAACATCCCCAGCAATGGAAGGCAGATTCTTAACCAGTGACCACCAGGGAAGTCCCTGCAGCCCCATATTGCTTTAGGACTGTGCCCTTCCCCTCACCTCATCCAGTCTTTTTCAGTATGCACCATGGATTCTCTTGCTTTAGGGTCTTCCTCCAAGCTCTTCTCTCTTAGGGGGTGGTGATTTGGCCCCATACAGATGGCTACCTCCTATTCAACTTTAAAAATTTGGCTGGAGTTGCTCTTCCAGGAAGTCCGTTAAAATTTTTGCCTTTCTCTTCCATAAATCCCATTTTAGATGATACTCCTCTGTTTCCTTAGCACCCTTCTCATGATTCTCTCAGAACAGCTGTTAAAGACCATGTCTGTAATTTTGTTCATCTAGCACAAAGAAAGGTTGAATTAAAAGTAATTATTTGTATTATTATAGTTGCTATTGTTCTTGTACTATAATCCGTAGCCTCTACTTTTGTAGAATGACTGGATTAACTCAGGCTTGCCTTGGGAAACTATCCTCTCCTTCTCTGCTTCTTCCTCCGGGGAAGGTGATCCCCATCTTCCTAATGCCTGTAATGTGTTCTCCCATTCATATAGACTTTTCACTGTGTTCCCTGATTTATGCAAAGTCTCCTCATATAAACTCCTTGAGGGCAGTAATGCTATTCAATGGAACTATGGCCCCCACAGAATCTAACACAAGTCACTGAGTGAAGTAGATATTCAAAAAATAATTTTGAGTGCATAAAAAATAGATAATAAGCAGGATTACATTTGTTGATTTCTGAGAATTAGAGCATAGTTTTGCTGAGTTAAATGTGGAGGAAGGGACAAATAGAGATATGCAGGTAACTCTGAATATGCTATACAACTATAGCTCCTCAAGAAAGACCACTGGCCAATGTTACAATGTTTCCTGAAGTGTAATGATACATTTTGTGACTGTGTTCTTCAGTGTTAGAAACAAAAGAAGAAAGGTTGTTAGGCTTCTACTTATATATCTATTGCCAGCATAGTTGATGATGAAAGAATTCCAAAACTATACTGGATAAAATGAGAAAGGATGTCTTGATTGATCAGTGGTATCTGCCGTGAAAACGAGGAGGGCATGCCCATATCTTTACCATCTCAGGACGGTGCCATCCACTTTGTCATTCAACTGGGTAGCAAGAACTGAAAACTAACTTCCCGCGCCTGAGGCTCAAACCATGGTATGTAAGTTTTTATTCTGTTGGGTTCTATAATAAGATATACTATATATTAGTTTTGGTGTTATAAAACACTGAGTAAAAGTTTGTACTTGTTTTAATTTGCCTATTTATTTATGGTTGTGCTGGATCTTTGTGGCGGCTCATGGGCTTTCTCGAGCTGCAGTGAGTGGGGGCTATTCTCTGCTGCAGTGCCGAGGCTTCTCACTGTGGTCGCTTCTCTCGTTGCAGAGCATGGGCTCTCGGGCATGCGGGCTTCACTAGTTGCATCAAGTGGGCTCAGTAGTTGGGGCTCATGGGCTCATTAGCTATGGCGCAGGGACTTATCTGCTCCACAGCATGTGGAATCTTCCCAGATCAGGGATCAAACCCATTTCCTCTACACTGGCAGGCTGATTCTTAACCACTGGATCACCGGGGAAGTCCCTTTATTGGCTTTTTCATGTTTATTTCTAAAAATCTAGGTTTTGGCAACATTTGTTTCCCCTGTAAGGAGGTAGAGCCTAATCTCTATCATTTCTCTTGAGTTTGGCTTCCAGAGAATAGTGTATGGAAAGGTGAAAAAAAATGTGTGTGTATGTGTGTGTACACACATGGCAAGTAAACTGGCAAATACTCCCTAACCAAGGAATCAAGGTGCACATTCCCTGTGATAAGCCATGTTTATATCATGTACTCTGCTATGATGTGATAAGGGTACTCCACCTCTGTAGTCTTCCCCAAATCCTTTAACTCCAAGTTTAAGCATGAGAAAGCATCAGCCAACCCTAAGTTAAGGGGCATTGCACAAAACATCTGACCAGTACTTCCCCAAACTGTCAAAGTCATGCAAAAATAAGGAAAGGCTAAGAAACCATCAGAGCCAAGAGCTGCATAAGCTGGTAAGACGTCTAAATGCAGCGTGGCATCCTGGAACAGAAGAGGACTAGTGGAAAACTGCTGAATCAAATAAATTTGAAGTTAGTTAATAGCAAACATACCGGTGTTGGTTTCAGTTTTGACAAATGTATCATAGATAATGGAAGATGTTAACATCAAGAGAAACTAGGTGAGTGTACATAGGAACTCCTTATTATCTTTGCAACATTTTTTGTAAATCTCTAATTATTTTAAAATAAAAAGTTTGCTTAACCAGCCACTGCACAACACTTATTAGTGAGATATATGTATTCTTGTTTCGGGTGTGCATGTGAGTGTTTGTGTGTGTGAACTAAAACCTTGTTCAAATAATATACATGAAATTCAGGCTTCAGAATACAATTTTATTTGGGGAGAATTTTGCCAGGGAAATGCTATTGGTAATTTATTTAGTTACTAACTTTTGGCCTACCCAATATTTACCATTCAGTTTTTTAAGTCACCTCTACCTTATAATAATTAGAATTTTTCTTCCTCCTTTCCTCTTTATAAATGAAGTACTGGAATAATACTCAGTATTTCCTTATTTCTCTTATACTCCCTCTAATTTCGAATACTACTCTGCTATCTTCTATCAAAAGTTTCTCCTTTCTGGAGGTTCACTTGCATTTTTATATGTTTTTCTGAACTGCTTTAGTTTCTATTTTTTTCCAATTTACTTGCAAAACTCAGACACACTTTTATCACTCTTGACATCAGTTGTGAATCTTAATCTTTAAGCAAAATAAAAGATTTGGTGTGACAATAGATATGTAAATTCAGTTGTTTTATCTTTAACTTTCCTGCTGACATTAGTTGGTACAGATTCATAATACTGGAGTTTAAATTACTTTCCCTGACTAGAAAATATATTCCCTCTGACTTTCAGCCTGTGAAATCACGTGCAGGTCTGCTGCTAACAAGGAAAGAGAGGAACACAAGAGCCACATTTGATGATGCTTAGCAAAGTCCATTTAATTCCACAGTAAGTGTCTTGTGGCCCTGAGGCTGGCAGTGCAGGGTCTACACCTAGAATAACATCCTGCTCTTCAACAGCTATAAAATTAACTCAAAATTTATGGTTCTGGCAAGTACTTCTGACTTTTTATGTGTTAGTTATTAACTAAGAATATTTCATAGGGGAGATTTATTTGCCTAAAATGCACTGAAATTGCTTGCATCAATGAACTATATTATAGGTGAAACTCAGTATAAATTATGCAGGAAGCGATTCAAAAATTACAGGACGACAAAGCTGGGAAAACTCAGTTATGCCATTTCTTGTCTTGGTTTGATTTTGATTTAACTTCCAGGCCAGAACCAAAAAAATGGTTCTGGTAGACAGTTACAATGAAAATGCAAGTGAGGGATTTTTGCGTCGACAGTAACTTGTATCTGACTATCTCTTCTGCTGAGAATAACTCCATAAGTTGAGTTAAAGCACAAAACAAAGGAAAAAGAAGATGTATGAAAGTACTGGAAATCAACCAAGATGACCAGACATACGTGGTCATGATTCAGACAGGAATGAACACACACAGTAAGTGCTAAATTTATCATGGTCTTATCCCCTCCAGGTATTTGCTTATATTTATTGATAATAGGAGCTTTAGATGCTAAGAAAAAGTGATCTCCTGAAACTTGTGACAGCCTTATGTAGGGAAGACAAAAATTGGATAGCAAGCGTACCACGGCAGTCACAAAAATGTGAGCCCCAAAGTATATATGCAGTCTCCCTGTGAGGCATCTATTAGTTACAAAAGGATGCATGCATGTGATAAGAGGCTCAGAAACAGAGAGAGACAGCAAAGAGGCTAATACCTAAGGAGACATCTCTTATCTGGTATTGGACTCACCCTGTTGTTATAAGTGTATATCAGAGCTGGACAAAATGCGTAACATAACTATTTGCAGCCACTGGATAGCAACCAACACAGGGCTTTAATTCTTGAGAGAAGGAAAGCATAAAAGGTGACCCCCATATTTCTGACAGTAGTTTGAAATGTTAGAGTTAATGGAAAAATCTCTTGAAAACGCAATGTGCCAAAACGGACAGAAGTAGAAAATCTTAGCATTCCCACATCTGCTTAATAAATTGAATCTGTAACTAAAATTTTTCCTCAAACAAAGAAAAATCCTCCAGGCCCAGATAACTCCACTGGTGGATTTTTCAGAACTTTTAAAGAAGAAATGAAACTAATCTCACAGAAATTATTCAAGAGAACATAAAATAAACAGAGCAGCTAGACCTCTCATATACTGCTTGTGGGAGTATAAACTGATGCAACTGTCTTGGAAAACTATTTGACACTATCTACCAAATCAGCACTATGGAGCCCCCACGATCATTTTATACTACTTTTAGATACAGATCCAGCAGATATAAGTTAGATACGTGCATCAAAAGGAATGCACAAGAATATTCACAGCATCATTATTCATGATAGAAATAACTCATATGTTTAGGTAGAGTCAAATGGATAAATAAATTGTGGTATAGTCAAGCAATAGAATACTATCTACATCAAAAAAATAAATTCCAGTACACATTTCAGTATGGATCACTCTCACGGAAAATTGTCAGCTGAAAGAAAGCAGATGCAAAAAGAGCCTAAAATGCAGTAGGGTTCTATTTACTCATGTTAAGTCACTTCAGTTGTGTCCAGCTCTTTGCAGCACTATGGACTGTAGCCTGCCAGGCTCCTTTGTCCATGCGATTCTCTAGGCAAGAATACTCAAGTGGGTTGCCATGGCCTCCTCCTGGGGATCTTCCCAACCCAGGGCTCAAACCTGCATCTCCTGCATTGGCAAGCAGGTTCTTTACCGCTAGTGTTATCTGGGAAGCCCTGTTCACATTTTGTTTGTTTGTTTGTTTGCTTTTAAAAATTAATTTAATTGGAGAATAATTCAGTTCAGTTGCTCAGTCATGTCTGACTCTTTGTGACCCCATGAATCGCCAGCCTCCCTATCCATCACCAACTCCCGGAGTTTACTCAAACTCATGTCCATCGAGTTGGTGATGCCATAATTACTTTACAATATTGTGATGGTTTTTGTCATACATCAACATGAACTGGCCACAGGTATACATGTATCCACAGACATAAAACTCATGCTACTTGGAACGTAATTTCAGGAAGCATGAAGAGACAGACTTCTAGGCTCCTGGTAATAAACTATACCTTGATCCAGGAGGTGGTTACACACCTGAATCACTTTGTAAAAACTCAATGAGTTGTAACCGAATGACTTACAAATCCTTCTCTGTGTGTATTATACTTCTTTAAGAAATTCCCTTCTCTCCTTTCCAAAAGCAAAGCAAATCCTCAAAATGTTAACATGCATAATCCCTACTGTTTGAGGCCATGAGAAAATGACATGTATGTGTCTTAGCTGGTTTTAGAAGGCCTCTCCCTGAATGAATGACTAACCCTGATTATGGAAGATGATCGCTAAAATGTAGTATGATTAACACTAATTTGTTGGTTTGCTTCTCTTTCTCTCCTGTTTCCAGTTGGGTATGCATGTTCTTGTTTGTGGTTAGTAAAGGCATGGAAGGTCACTCTAACGCCTCTTCAAATGCTGACGACAAAGCATGCAGGCACAGACCTGACACAGGGTTTCCCTAGGAGAGAGAGTTCACCTCTGAACTGATTTTGCCCTACCCCATGATGGCTGTGATGACATTTTTCTGCCCTAGAATGAGGTTCAGTATGTATTTGTAAAGTACTGGGAGGTGCCCAGGTATGGGAGCTGTTGAAATGCCAAGGATTCATTTGAAAGAGATGTGGACTTTGGATCTAAAGTATTCTTCAGCCAAATAAGCCACCCAAATAGGTTGCTTACAGTCAAGTTTCTATCTGTAGTCAAATCCCAATGATGCCTTAAATGTACAAGGACTTCATTTCCCACATGGTTCTCCACTGACATATACAAGAACCACATTTATAATAATGAGAGCCCTGGCCCCTTCCCTGCCTATGGGATTTGTGTCTGGAGGTGCAAGCTGGGGGATGTGTCTCTTTAGAAAGCTCCTCTGGTGGCTGTCGTGTGCCACTCTGGTGAGAACATTCTATGTGGCCAGAGCCTAGAGGGGAGGCTGATATGGCAGGTGCTGGATATATCTCAGGCATGGGGAGGGAGGGGGAGGGGAAGATATTTAAGCAGCCACTATCTCCAAGTCTTCATATCTTTACTTTTTAATTTTGCCTCCTGGGTCTCTCTAGGGATTTTTCTTTTTCCTGTTTAAACTTTTTACTTTGCATCAGAGTATAGCTGACTGTGTGACAGCTTCTGGTGAAGAGCGAAGGGACTCAGCCATACATACACGTGTATCTGCTCTGCCCCAAACTCCCTTCCCATCCAGGCTGCACATAACATTGAGCAGAGTTCCCTGTGCTATACATAGGTCTTTATAGGTTCTCCATTTTAAATACAGCAGAGTGTAAATATCGATAGAAAAGCTTCTAATAAGTAAAATAGATGGTAATTTTAAAATTTTGGATCCAATGGGACCTAAAGCTCTCATTTTACATGAGGAAACTGAGGCTCAGAGACTGAGCAGGATAAGGACTTCGTGCTTTAAGCTTTCAGTACCAGATACTTGGGAAAAATCACGTCCTTTTAAATTTATCTTTACCTAGGTTCCCACCACCCTCCTATGTTCCTGCTTCCCACCCCAACTATCCTTCTTTCTCTCTCTGTCTCCTCCTCTTCTTTCTTCTCAACCACAGGGGATGATCTTATTTTTATCCTGTACAGGTCACAGACCACCACAATACATACCCCACAAGGCACACTCCGTGTACACAATTCCATGAGAACACGTAGGATGAAAGACATGTTGGTAGCAGTATATTTATCTGGTAGCTTTGAAACTTTGAGAACTTGATGTTTTTTGCATGTACCCATGGCTCCTACTCAGTGGTATTCAGGTGTTTGGAAAGGCATACAGAACCTTCTCATCAGAAGAAAAGAACAAAAGCAAAGGAAAACATGGCCCAACTCCCAAACTCCATTATTTGTGCTGTTTCCCAAATAGAAAATAATTTAAATATAGAAACCTGGAGTGTTTCATTCAGGTGGAGATGTCCTTAAGCATAACTTCAGCTTTCAAAGTCTAATTTAGCAAAGAAAATATAGGCAGCATTTGTGTTTCAAAAGGAGTCTATGACCAGGATATCTGGGCATAGGTTCTGAGAACATTTACTGCCAGAAGCAGAAGACTAAGAGTATAAATAGGCTTTATAATACCCCACCCCCCTCTTACCATCCACCTCTAGAAGCCAGACCACCCAGAGGGCAGTGGGATACAAAATGAGGAACTGAATACTTTGCCTGTTATTCTGGCGATGGTTTTTATGAGGTGGAAGTCCGGAACACGCTTTAAAATATAATCTATAATTCATTGCAGATGAACTGTAAAATGCAGAAACATTAATTTTTACAACAACCCTCATTATTTCTGACATTTCCCCTGTCCTCTATTAAAAGTATTTCTTTGTTAGATGTATAGAATGTTCACAGCTGCTAGATTATTTATAGGGGGGTTAATGAACAGTTATAACAATTTAGCCATTAGAAAATTAAAGCCATTTAAAAAAGGTAACTTGTTTCTGAGGTGTTTTTGCATTGAATTAAAACCAGAACAGGAGAATTAAATTTATTTACCAAAACCTAATTGCCAAGTAAAATTGATCTAAAAAGAAGGCTTTGAAATTTTATGTGAGTCAGGGTACAGAGCACAATACCCCAGATGGTGTTTTGAAAATGAAGAATATTTATTGAAGGAATTTTCTTTGGAAGGCGAACAGAGATAGAAATGGGATAAAATGAGACCCAAGACTCATGAACTTATTGAAGTTGCTCTGCTCATTCATTCATTCACTGAGCATATAAGAGACTGCTGGGAACCGTGTATTGTGCTACATATTAGGGATATAAAGATGAGAAAATAGGGTCTCTGCTTTCAAGTGGTCCACAGTTTAAAGAGGAGATAAGCTCCTGAAAATAGCACTACCCTTAGCCAGTGCTGCAAAGAAGCTGATTACAAAGCAGAGTGAACTGTCTCTGTCTGTGGGGTCTGAGAAGATTTGCCAGAGTTGGGGATACTTGACCCCAGCAGAGGTTGCCAAGTGACAGATGCTTACTTTGTTTGACTTATACAGAATGCACTTAAAATAAAAAATAGAAAGAAAGGGGAAACCCATCAAGATGATGTGGTTAACTGATGCTTCAATGAACTGAAACATATAGCGAAGAGAGAGAAAAATGCAAAGGAAGCAAGCTTAGCAGACATAGCTGGGTTCAGAAACAGTGCAAGTATCTTCAAGAAGTAGAAATGGCATAGACATGTGAACAGGTAGCAGGCTAGAGTGGAGATGCACTGTGCCCTCAACTGGCAGTGGTGCCAGGAATTTGGTTTCTTCAAGGGACTGAGCATCCTCTACATGAGACAGGCATCCCTTCAATGCCAAAACAAAAAGTTGGAAAAAGTACTATAGATTACTGGCTGGTCAAGGTACTTATCAACAGCTTCATGTCTGGGAGCTGAATGAAACCAACCAAGGGCTTGGTAACTGTGTCTTTGTTCTTCTCAATATCATCATAGGGCCTCTGACTTGACCTGGGTTGAATAGACACTCCCCTAACCCTGCAAATATCCATGGCCATCCAGAACCTCAGAATGTGACCTGACTTGGAAATAAGCTCTTTGCAGATATAATTAGTTAAGTATCTAGACCCTAAATCATCCTGGACTTAGGATGGTCCCTGAACCCAATGACTGAGACGTCCTTATAGGATGAGCAGGACACACAGAGACACACTGGGGAGAAGGTCACGTGAAGACAGAGGCAGAGACTGGAGTGACGCAGCTACTGCAAGCCAAGGATGCCAGTAACTGCCAGAAGCAGAAGCTGGGAGACGCAAGGAAGGATTCCATTCTAAAAGTCTTCAGAAGGAACACACATGTGTTGACCCCGTGATTTTAGGCTTTTGGCCTCCAGAACTATGAGGATATTAGTTTCTATTGTTTGAAAGCACCAAGCTTGTGGTAGTTTATTGCGGTACCCTTAGAAAACTAACATATAGCCCAAATCTCCAAAGCTTAAAAGACCTGCTTTGGAGTAGGGGTGGGTGGGTGTGTGGGGCACGCTGAAGCAGTTGTAGAGGGAGACACACAGGGACTTGGGGGGAGATGAGAGCAGGCAGCAAGAGCAGGGGGATCCAGACAGAAGGTGAGCGAAAGCGTGGTCACAGGCAGATGTGAGAGAGCCGAAGTCAAACCCAAACCCCCAGCCAAGAGGCTTCCTTTCAAAATGAGCCTGCAAGCCCAAATGCATAGACACATAAAGAAAACTAGCTTTAAGAAACAAAATCAACACAGAGACATGAATGTACTAGAGATACAATGAATTCTATAGCATGTCAGACAAAGACATATTTTCCACATTTTACACCATAAATTTTATGATAGTTTATATTGATCTGGACTTTAAAATACTTATGTTTAGGATACTTCAAAGATAAACTAAGGTTTTCTACCCACACAAAGGAAAAGAAATGATGAAACAAGCTTCCATTTCAAGCTGCTTGAACATGTAGCTCTATTTTAAGTGTCTGGCTCAGACCCAAGGAGTGTTAGTCTGACTGGTGAAATGCGGTTGGCATTTCTTGAAATTAGCACTAGCCTTAGAGTCAAGAGTGGGGCGAGTGAGGTAAGGGTGGGTAGCGATGAGGGAAACTGGCAAAAAATACTGTGGCCCAGTGGTCTAGCCCTGGCCTATAGCACATATTCACATTTCGTGTAAAGATTGCTAGCCAGCCCACAATTACTGTGGGCCTTGACCCCTGACAGTCCAGATCAGGCTTATAGAAATTCTGACCAGTTTTGCTATAATGTAGGTCCTAGGCCTTGTCAACCCTGAAAAACGATGGAAGTGTATAAGTGTATATGCTGTAAACTTAAAATGAAGAGCAAATACCTTATCTCCTTCAGAGTACTTGGCTTTGCACCTGGATCTAGGTATTTGTTGGCCTGAATAATGAAACTGATTGTGATGTACTATATTAATCCAAATTCTTTGGTTATATCTATATGACACTGTACTGTTAAAATAGAAAATGGAAGGAAAAGTCACCATATTTCAGAAAAGAGCTTAGTGGTTATTATGAAAAGGGGATGTTAATTGTGTGCTCTATGCCAGGAATTTTTCTAAGTGGCTTAAAATCTAGAATGGACTTTGGAGTCAGATGACGTGGGCTCAACTCCTGACTCCCACACAATGTTTGTGTGAACCTTGGATAAATTATTTAACCTCTCCAGGCTTCATTTATTTCTTATAAAATGGAGATAATAAATGGGTACATCGTAAGACTTACATGTGATACTATACACTGTTTATCTCTACCTTTCAATTACATGAGCTAGTAAATTTCCTTTATTGTTTGTGTTGAGTGCAGTGTTTCTTTTAACTGCAACTGAAAGCATCCTGATCCAAGTACTATTATTACAACATGCTTAATAACTGACTCATTCTAAAACGATGATACTTATTGGCAAAATATTACTTCAGGTTAATATTATTGACAAAATATTCAAATAACTAATTTTTACTTTTTCATGTGAGCATTTAATAGTATCATATTTCTGAAATAATAAATTGAGCTTTAGTCACATTGATTGGGAGTTGAAGAAGAAAGAAAAATCAAGCTGTAAAGGTCAGATTCATTTAGACAACTTCCATGGCTGTGGAAACAAAAATATCATATCAGCCACTGTTTATCAGTCACTGACTTTATTTCAAGAACTGTTTCTTAGATTTAATATGAGGAAAAAGAAGCTTAGAGAATGGTTTTAAGGCCTAATACCCAGAATAGTACCCAGCACAAGCCAAGCTCTCAATAAATCATCCCTGCATATTAATTAACTGCTCTTCGTTGTTGCTGCTTATTGGCTAAGTTGTGTCTGACTCTTTTGTGACCCCATGGACAGTAGCCCACCAGGCTCCTCCATCCATGGCATTTCCCAGGCAAGAATACTGGAGTGGGAAATACTGCCACTTCCTTTTCCAAGAGATCTTCCTGACCCAGGGATTGAACCCGCATCTCTTGTATTGGCAGATGGATTCTTTACCGCTGAGCCACCAGGGAAGTAATTAACTCTCCTAACACATACAAAGCCAGGGTGCAGACCTCTGTCTTCTTTCCTTCAAAGTCTTTCCTCCTGTCACTGTAGCACATTGCCTCTACGCATGAACAGTTCCATACTTATTAGTTAAGTGTGTTCACAGGTCTAATTGACTGGATTGGTGTCTAAGGCAAGTAGCTTTCGATGGAGAAAGTCTAGCTTCATCAGGGTCAATTCCTAATTTGAACACATTTATTATCTTTTCAGAAGCTAGACTTCTAAGATTACTGCCAAGAGCAAGAAAAGATATATAAACTCCAGGTTGCTAAGCTCAAGTAGTTTGTAGCCCCCAAAGGAATTCTTTCTGTTACAAATTACATGCCTTAAATTGACATTTTAAACCTTGCCCAAGGACTTCAAAAAGAGCTGAAATACTTGTATTCCAAACTGAAGAGTGGTTATTCTAAATAAAGTTTTGGAATTCTTATCCAACTTTTAAATGAGTATAAAAATATACTTCTTTCAATTTTTCTTAAAAATCTAAGATCAAAATATTCAATTTTTAATGTTTCAGTAATGTTGGAATTGATAAAGTCTATTTTTAAGCATCCATTAATTTTTAGATTTTAATATTTTGAAATATTTTATCATGCTCAGATTAATCAATGTGGAACTCATATAGTAAATTATGGTCAAAATGTTCTACATCTACGGAGAGTGGTCAGCCTTTGACGCTACAGTTTTTGCTGCCCAGTGTAAAATTCAAGGTCCAGGTTGTCCATAGTCAATGAAGAACCCAGGTCTTGAGAGACCACAGTGGTTAATATGGTCTTTAAAACTTCCCGTTAGGACCTAGCCTATGTTGTTGATCAATAAACAGCCTGGTACTGTCAGCATGTATGTAATAAGAGCTACTATTTGTTACTTGCTCCCTAAGTGGTAGGTGAAGTGAGAAAGGTTGGATAACGAATGGAACGTGCCTGGCTGCTGAAGCTTGAAGATAAGCTTGTTAAATGGCTTACGCCGGAGAAGCCTGGTAGGCTACAGTCCACGGGGTTGCAAAGAGAAGAGTCGGACGTGACTGAGCGACTTCACTTTCTTCTTTTCTTTCTTATTTAACCATTCAGTTTCCTCAGTGGAGAACAATGCTGATCACACTGCTGGGTTGTGGTGAGGATTAGAAATACTATGTTGCATATGAGGCTTTGTGTATGGTACGGTTTCAATACATGTCATCATTGTTTTCATTACTAGATTTGAAAGGCAAACTTACTTGCTTAGTGTCACTCTGCTAGGAGTGGAAGAGCCAGGAGTTAAACTCTGATATAAAGTCTATCGCTTCCCTGGGGGTGCAGAGGTTAAAGCGTATCAAGATATCCTTTGTATTCAGACAATTTTCTTACATATGACAGAGAAAACTGGCATGGCGGGATTTGGCGCAGGGCGAACCTATTCCAGGTTGTGGACATTCAGGGTTTCATGGAAGGGATGCTCTCTGATCTGGGTTTTAAAGTGTGAGTAGGATTTTGATAACTGAAATGAATCAGTTTATCCTCAGGCTGTATAGAATTTCAGTAGCATACAGAGTAATGACACATGGGTTTCCCTACTAACTTATTTACAATAATTTGTTGACAGAGTGCTGGTATTGATCAGTGGATGAGAAGGAAATTTTTCTGTTATCTCTACCTTTGCTTACTTTTCTGTACAAGTATTTTTTCCTTTTTGTTAATCTTTGATCCTTAGAAGAACGCCTCCATTAAAGTCAAAATTTCAGATGCTGTATGTCAAAATACTCACTTTATCCAAAATGGCTTTACACAGATGTGTTGGAAGAGACAACCATATATTCTGTTTAGGTCAAAGACATGTTGGGAGATATTGATAATTAAACCTGATGTGTGATCTGAGCTCCAGCCAAACTCAGCAGCATCTCATTGTCAAAACCTCTGTTTACACAACCCCCACCCTGGGTTTACACAGCTGTATCCAGTCCAGTGGGATATTCATGGTAACAATAGCCCTTTAAATTGCCTTTTCAATCTGTACACATACTCCTTTCGGTTCTTCAAGAGATTTCCTTGTGAAATTCCCATCACAGTTAAAGGATATGCTATTTAAAATGTCACAAAGGTATTGTAGGATAAACCTAACTAGACAAGGAGCTGAGAAATACATTCTGAATGTATCTTTTTCAGTTCTTGTCAAAATAGTTGTCATAAAGTCCTGTCTTTGAAGAAAATCCTGTAAAATACATACTTAAGCTGAGCACATATGAGTTGGCAGAAAGTAATTCCTCCTGAGATCTTTGATTTCTCTGACATGAAGCATCAAATGTATCAATACAACAGCCTTTGACAGCATCCACAAACATGTCTCCATCTCAGTGGACAGAAACTCTTTATTTTTAAAATTATTATTTTTTTTTGGTCACCTTTACATTTCTATATATAAGTAACATAATTTTTAACTAAATAATTTAAATAGAAGTTGCAGAATCATGCTACTTTACTCTTGAATTTAATGATTTATAAAAATTGCATGTATTACATTATATCTATATGGGCCTCCCAGGTAGTACTAGTAGTACTGTTAGTAGTACTAGCACTTGTCGGCCAATGCAGGAGATGTAAGAAACCTGGGTTCAATCCTTGGGTGGGAAAGATCCCTGGAGGAGGGCAAGGCAATGCACTCTAGTATTCATGTCTGGAGAATCCCATAGACAGAGGAGCCTGGCGAGCTACAGTCCATAGGGTCGCAAAGAGTCGGACACAACTGAAGTGACTTAGCACTCATATACATTACACACACATCAGCATGTGAACTGATAGCATCGACATATACACGCTACCCATGTCTAAAACAGATAGCTGGTGAGAAGCTGCTATGCAACACAGGGAGCCCAGCCTGGTGCTGTGAAACTCCTTCTTTACCACAGGAAATTAGTGCCAGAAAAGGAGCTCTAGGAGAAAATCTACTGATTGATGGTGAATAATCAATCATTCAATCATCAAAAGGTTTGATTGAAATGCTATCTTTAAACAGAGATAAAAAATTATGCTTTCTCTTACATTTAATACAGTGAAAGTTATGTCTTTTCATGGCTCTTCTGAATTTATACTAAGTTGAGTGAACTTTGTCTAAATCCAATGATATAAGTAATGGCAATCCACTCCAGGACTATTGCCTGGAAAATCCCATGGACAAAGGAGCCTGGTAGGCTATAGTCCCCGGGGTCTCAAAGAGATGGACATGACTGAGCAACTTCACTTCACTTCACAAGTAAAACCTATTATACTTGGAGAACCTTACCTGGGAGTACCTTTTCTACTTCAAACACTTGAGCGTTGTTGCTGTTATAGGGAGAGACACTGTGGATAATGTAGCAGTTGCTGCTGCTGCTGCTAAGTCACTTTAGTCGTGTCCGACTCTGTGCGACCCCATAGACGGCAGCCCACCTGTCCCTGGGATTCTCCAGGCAAGAACACTGGAGGGGGTTGCCATTTCCTTCTCCAATGCATGAAAGTGAAAAGTGAAAGTGAAGTTGCTCAGTCATGTCTGACTCTTAGCAACCCCATGGACTGCAGCCTATCAGCCTCCTCCGTCCATGGGATTTTCCAGGCAAGAATACTGTAGTAGATACTCCCAAAGAAAATGCTGTTTTATTTGGAAATGAATCTGTAGCCTCATATAGTGTGTGTGCTAAATTGCTTCAGTCATGCCCGACTCTTTGTGATCCTATGGACTGTAGTCTGCCAGGCTCCTCTGTCCATGGGATTCTCCAGGCAAGAATACTGGAGTGGGCTGCCAGGCCCTTCTCCAGGGGATCTTCCTGACCCAGTGATTGAACCCATGTCTCTTACATCTTCTGCAGTGGCAGGCAAGTTCTTTACCACTAGCACCACTTAGGAAGCCAGGCCTTCTATGGAGAACTACATATATCCAATACTTTCAGGTGACTCCCCTCTCCAAGTGTCTCCACAGTCCTTTTCTGAGCATCCTAATTCTGAGTGTGGGCTGAGGAAATATCAGGCTGATGTATCAAACAGCAAAGAATCTCTAAACCAGACTGGACTTTCTCTGGCACCAGAGAATTTCATGAGTTTCCAGATGTGCTTGGCCTTGATACACAGGAGGTGACCTTTTTACTTCATGGGAACTATTAGTCTATTTGTTAGGAAGGAGCATTTTTCACCAGGGTCCCTCTAGCTTCATGTCATGCTTTGTGTAGTCTGTGTTACCTTAGGCCTGAGAGCCTAGTACAGTGATGCTCATGAGGCTAAATAACTGTGTTTTGGTTCCTACTTCCTCTTCATTCTTCACTTTTCTACCACGATTACATGATCTTTTCCCCTGATGAGTCCAGTGTTTTGAGAGGAGGATGCTGTTCTGTTAGGCAGGCCCATACCTAGAACCCATGTCTGATGCTTTCTAGGTATGTGATATTGGACAACCTATCTACTTTACTAAAGTTCAGTTTCCTCACCAATAAAAGAGGGATAGTGAAAGCTGCTCAGACGCGTCTGACTCTTTGCGATCCCATGGACTATACAGTCCATGGAATTCTCCAGGCCAGAATACTGGAGTCGGTTGCTATTTCCTTCTCCAGGGGATCTTTCCAACCTAGGAATCGAACCAGGGTCTCCTGCATTGCAGGTGGATTCTTTACCAGCTGAGCTACCAGGAAAGCCCAAAAAAGGGGGATAACACAGGGATAATTTAGGGTTAGCTGAGGACCAAAAAAAGTCATGTCTGCAAAGTATCATCAACAAATAATTGTTCTACCAGTGCTGGCTTCCTAACCTATTCCTCTATAGAACTTAGTCATCAAAACCACCTGTTTGGAAAGTTGCTTGTAAACTCAGTCACCCTTATAATGAACTGCAATAAAAAGGTTTAAAAGTTTGCTATTGCTTTAGTCGCCTTTGACTGATTACTAGAGAAAGAATTTCCAACAGTGGAACTGCAAATATTCTCAAGAAATCAAAACATGGAGGACAGTCTTTCTTACTGAAAAATACTGAGAGGGAAGGGAAAAAAATGATCATTTCCTGAAAATTCTAGAAGGACTAGATGAACTTGAAACATCCTTCAAGGACTAGACGGACAAAGTGCTCTTTCTTATAGGGGTTTCTGTTGCAACTCAGATTGAAGTTGGGGATTGTTAATTTTGTGTCTATTTGACATACCACAGGACTTGATGAATATTAACAAATTCCCAGTGACCTAGGAGTACTGGACTGCATGGTTACTCCTCAAGGAAACAATTTGTATCTAAACCATTTCTGACAGGCAGGCAAGCTCAATGTTGTAAGACACTACAAAGGAGAAACTGCTAAATGCAAGCTGTTCATCAAACAGTTTAATTTGCCAAGAAGACAGGAAAGAGTAAACCAATATGATGAAGGCCTTCTGCTCAGCTTTGTAATAGAGAACATAAAATATTTACCTTGAAAAATTTTTGACTAGGTCAACAATTCACATAAAATTATGCTACCGTTCTGAGTATGTCATGTGAACTTTTTTTTTGGTTTCCTGTTTGGAAATTGCTCATTTTCAAAACTTCATGATTCATTTCCCACTATCTCTTTAGAGTTAAGCAAGTAGAGTCAACAAACTTGATGTGAAGAGGTAGTTTATGATAAAGGTCAACAGCTCAGGCTTTGAACTTGTTTTAGGTTGGTTGCCTGGAAACTGAATCAGAAATGGAGTTTTGTGCATGTGAGTTTTACTACGGGTATGCTTGGGAACAACACATAAGGAAGTGTGGGGAGTGAAATGGGGCAGAAACTGAAGTTTAACAGTGACGCAGTTGTAACAGAGGCCTCTGAAGATCCCATGGGAAGTTCTTTGCAGTCTCTCAAATTAATGTGAGGTGACTGGATCTTGGTACCTTTTATTGAGGGGCAAATCCTTGGGTGAAGCATCTCCCTTTCTTGAGGGAATTCCCTTTCCAAAGGGAGATTTTAGGAGAAGGCAGTTATGAGTCTTTAGCAGTCAACACTCGGGCCAATGTCTAGAGTGTCCAGTAATGGAGTCATATGTACTGACCTGGGTTTTCAAATATGGTGAAACATATGGTTTAACAGTTATGTGAATTTGGGCAAGACATTTAGATCTCTGAGACTCTCTCACAGAATTTTGAAGGTTTAATGAGATTTACTGCTTGGTAGGCTGCAGTCCATGGGATCACGAAGAGTCAGACACGACTGAGCGACTTCACTTTCACTTTTCACTTTCATGCATTGGAGAAGGAAATGGCAACCCACTCCAGTGTTCTTGCCTGGAGAATCCCAGGGACACGGGAGCCTGGTGGGCTGCCTTCCATGGGGTCACACAGAGTCAGACATGACTGAAGCGACTTAGCAGCAGTAGCAGCAAAGTAAAGGTGCAGGTGATGCTCAATAAATGTTACTGTCATTATTTCATGGAGATCTAGGAAAATTATTGAGCCTTTTGTCCTCTGCACTCATATATCTGATGGCTGACTTACTTCTTACCTTTGGTTCTGTCGCAGTTTCTTTTTTTTAAACTCTTTATTTTATATTGAAATATAGCCAGTTAACAATGTGATAATTTCAGGTGCACAGCAGAGGGACCCAGTTCTGTGCTGCGCTTAGTCTTTCAGTCATGTCTGACTCTTTGTGACCCCGTGACCTGTAGTGCACTAGGCTTCTCTGTCCATGAGATTCTCCAGGCAAGAATACTGAAGTGGGTTGCTATGCCCTCCTCCATGGGATCTTCCCAATCCAGGAATTGAACTGGAGTCTCCTGCATCGCAGGCGATTCTTTACCATGTGAGCCACCAAGGACTCAGCTATTTGGATACATGTAATCCATTCTCCTCCAAACTCTCCTCCCATCCAGCCTGCCACGTAATATTGAATAGTGTTCTCTGTGCTGTACAGTAGGTCCTTGTTGGTTATCCATTTTAAATACAGCAGTGTATACCTGTCGATCTCAAAACCCCTAAGTCCACTCTCCTATCCTCAACTCTTTGTCTACTCCATGCTCAGGTTACAGTCTGACACAGGTAATTCATTTAGAGAAACAGCTATGAGAACAGGAGCAAGAAAGAGAACGGGAGATAGTGAGAGCCAAAAGTTTTGATCCTCTAGAGACCATGAAGCCAGATTCTCTCCTGGACTTTTCAATCACATGAACCAATTCTCTTTCTGATAAAACTTGTTTCACTGGGTTTTTATCACTTGAGATCAAGAGTAGTGACCGGTGTTTCGTGCTTCAGGTTTTGTCCTCCTTGCCTCAGTGAAACTAATCTTTTCAGCCTGCCCTCTTATTAGGAGGTTCCTTCTATTGCCAAGCAGTTCAATATTTCTGAACCCCTGAGGTAAACTTGCAAAGGAGCAGATAACTTCCAAATTAAACACTTCCACTCTGCTCTGCGTTCCAAGCCTGGGTCAGTGAGAAGCATGGAGGGCTGACAGTAGAAGCTACTGCTTGCCAGCCATGGGGCTTCAGGCTTGTTGATTCAGAGTCTGGGATGGACTCTGCAGCTTTGGGACGGATGAAGGATAATTTTGCAGTACCCATGGGCACTGACAAAAGACAAAAAACCTGTATGCTATTTTGTTGAGAATGAAAAAAATAGCTAAGGGTGATATTGATGTTGGACTTCTTTGGGAAAAATAAAATAGCTAATCCTCTTAAGGAAGTTTTACAGCATTTTGTTGCAAGGAGAGATAAGAAAGGCTTCCTCAGCAATCAATGAAAAGAAATAGAGGAAAACAACAGAATGGGAAACACTAGGGATATCTTCAAGAAAATTAGAGAAACCAAGGGAACATTTCATGCAAAGATGAGCTCAATAAAGGACAGAAATTGTATGGACCTAACAGAAGCAGAAGATATTAAGAAGAGGTTGCAGGAATACACAGAACTGTTCAAAAAAGATCTTCATGACTCAGAAAATCACAATGTGTGATCACTCACCTAGAGCCAGACATCCTGGAATGTGAAATCAAGTGGGCCTTAGGAAGCATCACTATGAACAAAACTAGTGGAGGTGATGGAATACCAGTTGAGCTATTTCAAATCCTGAAAGATGATGCTGTGAAAGTGCTGCACTCCATATGCCAGCAAATTTGGAAAACTCAGCAGTGGCCACAGGACTGGAAAAGGTCAGTTTTCATTCCAATCCCAAAGAAAGGCAATGCCAAAGAATTCTCAAACTACCGCACAATTGCACTCATCTTACATGCTAGTAAAGTAATGCTCAAAATTCTCCAAGCCAGGCTTCAACAGTACATGAACTGTGAACTTCCAGATGTTTAAGGTCGTTTTAGATAAGGCAGAGGAACCAGAGATCAAATTGCCAACATCTGCTGGATCATGGAAAAAGCAAGAAAGTTCCAGAAAAACATCTATTTCTGCTTTATTGACTATGCCAAAGCCTTTGACTGTGTGGATCACAAGAAACTGTGGAAAATTCTGAAAGAGATGGGAATACAGACCACCTGACCTGCCTCTTGAGAAATCTATATGCAGGTCAGGAAGCAACAGTTAGAACTGGACATGGAATAACAGACTGGTTCCAAATAGGAAAAGGAGTACATCAAGGCTGTATATTGTCACCCTGCTTATTTAACTTCTATGCAGAGTACATCATGAGAAACGCTGGGCTGGAAGAAGCACAAGCTGGAATCAAGATTGCCGGGAGAAATATCAATAACCTCAGATACACAGATGAAACCACCCTTATGGCAGAAAGTGAAGAGGAACTAAAAAGCCTCTTGATGAAAGTGAAAGAGGAGAATGAAAAGGTTGGCTTAACGCTCAACATTCAGAAAACTAAGATCATGGCATCCGGTCCCATCACTTCGTGGCAAATAGATGGGGAAATAGTGGAAACAGTGTCAGACTTTATTATTTTGGGCTCCAAAATCACTGCAGATGGTGATTGCAGCCATGAAATTAAAAGATTCTTATTCCTTGGAAGGAAAGTTATCACCAACCTAGAGAGCATATTAAAGAGCAGAGACATTACTTTGCCAATAAAGGTCCACCTAGTCAAGGCTATGGTTTTTCCAGTAGTCATGTATGGATGTGAGAGTTGGACTATAAAGAAAGCTGAGCACCAAAGAATTGATGCTTTTGAACTGTGGTGTTGGAGAAGACTCTTGAGAGTCCTTTGGAATGCAACGAGACCCAACCAATCCATCCTAAAGGAGATCAGTCCTGGGTGTTCATTGGAAGGAGTGATGTTGAAGCTGAAACTCCAATACTATGGCCACCTGATGCAAAGAGCTGACTCGTTTGAAAAGACCCTGATGCTGGGAAAGATTGAGGGCAGGAGGAGAAGAAGACAACAGAGCATGAGATGGCTGGATGGCATCACCGACTCGATGTACATGAATTTGTGTAAACTCTGGGAGCTGGTGGTCCATCCTCCCTGATGGACAGGGAGGCCTGGCGTGCTGTGGTTCATGGGATCGCAAAGAGTCTGACACGACTGAGCAACAGAACTGAAATGAACTGAATAATCAGGTAATAGTAAATTAAATTATTAAATAACACATAACAGGATACTACTTGATAAATATTTTTAAAGCTTCTTACACACATATATATTTATGGAAGTATTAAGATTGAGTAATTTCCAAAGACTATGTACAATGTAGATTTCATTAAATTAAAGATTTTCTGGTTCCACATTCTGGTTCCATAGTGGCTAACTATGGAGTAAAGAGTTTCACTCTCCGTAAAACACACAGGAATTATATGTACTTAGCTTACTTTGGAGAGATTCCAGAATAATCTCCAAGCTGCTTTCTCTTCTGAGCTTTTGTAGTAGTTGCCTGCACAAACATCACTCATCGTACATTTAGCATATGCTTCTTACATTTTAACTTTTTTCAAAATTTGAAGGGTATGCAAAACTTCAGGCGTACAAAAAATATAATGTGCTTTGTTCATAGAAGTTCCCTTATTTCTTACTTTTAATTTGTACAGACTGTTCTATTCTATATTTTCTGTTGTGTTATTGTTTAAATGATGGCCAACTGTAATATTTTACTAGTTAATCTTCCAAGTCTAATTTTCTAATTCCAAACTTAATTTTCTCAGTTATTATCATGCATACACAATATATCCCAATTATATAGTTAAGTATAAAGCATACAATCCCAAGTTATATTACACATATATGTACATGTACACATATGTGTGAACAGTATCTTCAAATAGACTGTAAACCTTTGATGGCAGAAATCATATATTTCATGTAAGTTTTTTGACCTCCCAGTGCCAAAAATAGTACTTTGCACTCTATAGGGACTCAGTAAGCAGCATTTTAACTATAATGATGTTATGATGAACATGCATCACGTTGCAGATTTAAGAAAAATATCTAATAATTCAACATTGACCTGACTTTCTCATTCTAACAGGGCTATGTCTGATGAAGGAGCAAGCAAACCCTGGCACTTCCTCTGACTGTCTCCTTAACTGTCAGTTTTTCTTATAACTTCTTGGAAATTTCATTACCTCTTCGTCAGGAGAGGTATAGCTTTGAGA
Source organism: Ovis aries (assembly GCF_016772045.2). NCBI lineage: Eukaryota > Metazoa > Chordata > Mammalia > Artiodactyla > Bovidae > Ovis > Ovis aries. The sequence goes on along the minus strand of NC_056062.1, from coordinate 60,383,316 downwards.
ATTCAATCATATAAAGAGTATTAGCAAAATGGATCCATATTCCTTCAGTATAAGGAGAGGAAAGTCTAGAAATATAAAAGAGGAGTAGAGGAATGGACAATATGGTATAAGGAAAATGTAAGACTGTTTCTTTGCCATTGTACAGTTTGTTTCTATGAGAACCCTGCTTTCTACAGCTCAGGTACCTCTGTCTCCACTGCACGATGCCTTCTCATTTCCACACTAGAAATAGTTTTTGCAAAGCACAAAGTGTTTAGTGACCAAAAATAGGACACAAGGTCTAAGTAACAGGAATATTAAGTAGGAAATAGTATCAAATCATTTAGATACCCTTTTTTGAACAGTCCCCAGTCTTGTTCTAGATAGATAAAAGAGTAAAATATGTAAGAAGGAAAATAATAATACTATTCACCTGTTTTTCTCATTAAATAAATATTTATCTTTTGCCAACAATGTGGTAGGTGTATTATATGGGATTTTACATCTTAAAAATTACAACCATAAATATACCTAGTGCTGGTGCCAGCCTTTTTGGTAAAACTGAAAGTCCTTCTTAGGGGAGATGAAAGGGACCTAGGAATTGTCTTAGGAGGGATAGAGGTGAAAAGACAAGTGTTTGCTTCAAAATCAACTTGAGTCTCTTTTTAAATTTTCCTTAGTCTCTTGGGGGACTTCTCCAGGATTAGCTTACCTGATTTAAGATGGTCTATTTTCCACTGGGTTATATTAACTCTTGATAATTGGCTCAGTTGGTAAAGAATCTGTCTGCAATGCAGGAGACTCGAATTTGATCCCTGGATTGGGAAGATCTCCTGGAGAAGGAAATGGCAACCCACTCCAGTATTCTTGCCTGGAACATCCCACGGACAGAGGAGCCTGGTGGGCTACGGTCCACACGGTCGCAAGAGTCAGGCATGACTTAGCGACTAAACCACCACCATCCTTCCAGTATTATCTCCCTTCTCTTCCTAATGTCTGTTCTTGGTGTTTCTTATCCAAGTACATTCCATTATTCCCCCTTCCTCTTCACCAAAACCATTAGACATCCATCTTTTGGGCTCAAAGTTGATTAATAAACAACGGATGTTTCTGTGTTTTATTCTGAATATTCTATTAATGATCCCATGACTGTTCCAAAAGTACCCATTTCTAGAACACCAGTGAAATAAAACATAATACCAACTAGGGCATAGTTTTAGACCCAATGGAATCAAGGCAAAAGGCAGTTTCAGATGGCTGATCTGTCATGGAACCACAGTGAAGGAGACTGGAAAGGGGTCTTATCTTATAGAATTGACATTCTAACTCAGAGAGGCAGAGACTAAGTAAGGAAACCAACAAATATGAAAATTCCAAAAATATCTGCGAAGAAAGTAAAGGAACGCGATATGACAGTTGCTGAATCACAAAGAGAAGTTCAAATTTCCCAGTCTAGGGAAAACTTTGTTAAGAAGTTTTTTGGGAAGGGAATTATGAAAAGATGAGGGTTTGCGGTTTTGCTTTTTGTTATTTTTAATGAGTTCATTTTAAACTATGGCATTCTGCCCAATACAGAATTTATCCAGACCAGTTCTGTCCAACAGAAATTTAATGTGAGTCAGCTATATGATTTTAAGGTTTCTAGCAGCCATATTTTAAAAAATAAAAAACAAGAAGTGAAATTTTGATAATATGTTAAAACAATGTATCTAAAATATCATTATTTTAATGCATTTTGTTGTTGTTCTGTTGTTTAATCATGTCTGACTCTTTACAATCCTATGGACTGCAGCATGCCAAGCTTCCCTGTCCTTCACCATCTTCTGGATTTTGCTCAAACTCATGTCTGTTGAGTCATTGATGCCATCTGATCATATCATCCTCTGTTGCCCTCTTCTCCTTTTGCCTTTAATCTTTCCCAGCATCAAGGTCTTTTCCAATGAAGTTCTTCACATCAGCTGGCCTAAAGTATTGGAGCTTCAGCTTCAGCATCAGTCCTTCCAATGAATATTCAGGGCTGATTTCCTTTAGGATTGACTGGTTTGATCTCCTTGCAGTCTCTCAAGAGACTCTTAAGAGTTTTCTCCAGGACCACAATTCCAAAGCATCAGTTCTTCAGCACTCAGCCTTCTTTATGTTCCAATCCTCATAACTACATGAAACAAATGTTGAGATATTTTATATTCTTGTTGTTGTTGTTTTGGTACTAGCTTTTAAAATCGAGTGTGTGTGGAGACTTAGAGCACATCTCAGTTTGGATTCACCACTTGTGAGTGCTCAGCAGTCCCAGGTGGTGAGTGGCTGCTACTGACACCACAGGCCTAGACCACAGGTTGATAGAATTTGGTTGCTTGAACCAAGTCTAGAAAACCATGTGGTTTTTGTTTGTTTGTTTGTTTTTTAAGACTTACCAGCCAAGCATCATTTTTTTTTTTTTTTACATTTTAACATGATTAAGTGTTTTTTAAATTTAAATTTATTTTGTATTATAGTTGATTTACAATACTGTGTTAGTTTTAGGTGTACAGCAAAGTGAGTTATACATACACATAAAGCTATTTTTTTTCAGATTTTCTTTCCCATTTTGGCCATTTCAGAGTATTAAGTTGAGCTCCCTGTGCCATACAGTAGACATGGTTAAGATTTAAATGGTCACCTACATACTTACATATCAGCTTTGGTTTTCCCTTAAAACTTAAAATATTTACTCTCTGGCCTTTTAAGAAAACAATTTCAGATGCTTGATATACAAAAACACAATAATTACCACAAAGACGGTTAGGGCCCAGAAAACAAGACCCATATCATTTCATTATCATTCCCTAGTAATCAGCACAATGCCTGAAAAGAGTTGACGCTCAGAATATTTTTTAAAAATTGAATAGATTTATATAAAAATGCTTTATGTTGAATAGACTGTTTGAAAAAATGTTGAAATCTGTGAAATGACCCCTGGGGATGGAGTGCTGGAAAACCATTCTAGACAGAGTGAATAGCATTAGCAAAGGCACTGAGGAGCAGGTCATAAGAAATCAAGATTGGTTTCGGAAACTGCAAATAGTGGAATATGTTGGAATAGGCTGGAATGTTGAGGGCAGGACAGGCATAAAGAAACTGAGGCCCAGAGGTTGGTCTGGCATATATCTCCGAAGGACTTTTGGGCATAACACTTTTAGGCTTAATTCTGAAGGCTAAGATCTCAAGTTTTGCAAGGCAAAGGCAGGTGAGATGAGGCATGGGCCAGGCACAAGATGAAAGAAAATTGCTAACTAGCCTCAGTGCAAAGAATTATATGTAAGACTCAATCGGGGGAGAAACAGGGGAAGGAGAGGGTTGGAAGAAACAACCCTCTTAAGGTACCTTAAGGTTCCTCCTATAAACCATAGTCGCTCTTATAAAACCATATATATAAAACCAAGGTCCCTCTTATAAAGCCATATATAAGAGGGACCTTATAAACCAGAAAGCCTTATTGGGCTCTCTGATAACCAGAGGAGCAGGTTTCATAAACTATTACTAAAAAAATTATCATTCTGGCTAGCTCAAAAAATTTCCAAAGTGACTAGTTTGGCCAATCTGTTGGCCAGTATGAAAATATTTGCCTTTCATTTCCCATTTGCACATGGCATCATTCAGGTAGAACAACCATGAGTAAAACTTGCTCATGCATTGCTAATAATGCAATCGCAGAATCTATACTCATAGTTAATGTCCAGTGTTAGATATTGAGTATAAATTGCTATTGAGTAGATACTGTTCAGCCAATAAAACTGCTGAGATATTTTGAAGAGAAAGACCTTTACATGATGCTATTTCCCCCAAAACACTGCAAAAATGAAAGGTGTTTTAAAGTGGTTAACAATTTTGAGAAACACTTTTTCATATTTTCCATTTGGATACACTGTATTTTTCTTTTGGGATTTTCAGCTAATTCTTTAATCTATTATAAATCAAAAGCCTTCTGACTTTCAAATATGTTTACCGACCCTTCAAGATCCTGTCTCAAATGCTATTTCTTCTACAGAGTCTTCTGTGATCTCTTTCTATCCAAGTTGCCAAGTTGCCAGTTCTATCTATGCCAGTTCCTAGTTGTGGCAGGTGGGATCTAGTTCCCTGACCAGGGATCAAACCCTGGCCCCCCCTGCACTGAGAGCATGGCGTCTTAGCCACTGGACCACGAGGGAAATCCTGACCTTCTCTCTTTTTGGCAGAAAATTTAATTGCCTGTCTTATAAGAACCACAGCTTTTAAAATCTGACTAGATTTCCTAACAAGGCTTTAATAGCAAACTTGAATTTCTGGTGGCCTTACAGCCAATCATATTTCAGGGAAAGATGCTGCTACACTGAATGCCTGATGAATCCCTTCTTGGGAGAAGAACAGTGGCAGTAAATGGCTTCAAGTTTAAGCTGACACAGATAGCACTAGGGTCTCTACAGTCCCATGACCATCAGCCAATAAGAAGTTTTCCTTTCCTTCTCAGCTTCCAGCTTCCATCCTTGTTCCTAGGATGGAGTCGTGCTTTAGGAGTTCTGTAAGCAAGGCAGAGGCTTGCAGAAGGGGAATGAGGAGAGAGAGCGGCATGTCTCCTTCCCAGCAAAGAACAAAGTGTTCATTCCATGAATCTTGTTGATTGCAATCTTTTGGCTGACTTCTGTTGTGCTTCAGTTATAATTAACTTCCATACATTCTGTTGGGATTAGTGTCTTGTTGGCATTTCTGGAACTTAGCACAGAGAACTGGATATAATAGCACTATTTATCTTCCGTATGGGCACATTTTCGGGTGATGGATAAAGATAAGTCAAGAGCACCCACATGATTTCATCAAACTTTCATTTGTTTTTTTTTCTTTTTGTTTGTTCGTTTTAAGAGAGCATAGGGAGGGCTGGTTTTTTCCCTTCTTCTTTTGCTCAGCAGAAACAGCAAAGAGAAATGTTTAATAGAGTCAAGTATGCCCTTAAGAAATTCTTGTTGAGTTTTTCGATTAATGCTCAGACGAATCCCATGCACCCAGAAATTGACCTCCCTCTCCCTGTACATGGTGCCCTCTCCTGTGATGGTGGAAGCAGATTTATTAACCTCCTTTCCCTTTGCAGTGATTCATGGCCGTAGAGAGGAAAGAGCATCTAGATGATGTAGCCAAAGTTTTGGTTCTAGCATTTCCTAAATGTGCAAGCTTAGACAAGTCACTTGATCTCTTTGACTTTTGGTTCTTCTATCTGCAGAATGCGGTGGGATACAGGCTCCTCTGGCTGTGAAATCCACCAGGCAAGAATACTGGAGTGGGTAGCCATTCCCTTCTCTGGGGGATCTTCCTGACCCAGGGATTGAACCGAGGTCTTTTGCATTGCAGTCAGATTCTTTACCATCTGAACCACCAGGAAAGCCTGGGGTTGAAATATGTACAAGTATATTGTGCATTTACTACCTGCCAGGCCCTATGCTGCACAATCTTGACACTTTATCTTGCTTATTTTCCAGGAGCCAGCACGGGAGATCCCACCCATGACAAGGTCATGCAGGACTCAACGGACCCCCTGGACCTGCTCGAGCATCTACCCCCGAACCAGAATCTGTCTGTCTTACTATTTTATGTCTTTCACCAGCTCTTCTGACATTAGCAAGGGGCTGTCTCTGACCAAAAGAGTTAACTTAGGGCTCTAGTTGATAAATCTCCTGGGCATGAAAGGAGTGTTTCAAACCCTCTGTTAGCATTCTAGCTTACATGGCAGCTTTATCCAGACTCTTGCAACATTGTTGAGCCTATGCAATGCTTGCTGCCAAATTCTCACATCCCTTATCCATTGTGTTCCTGGGAGTGCATATAGTCAGGATGTAGAAGAAGCAAGTAATAGCCTTAGCATTAGCAACATTAGACTTTGAGTTAATAAGTTCTTTGTTTGCTGTAACCTGCTGAATCTTTGCTCCATAAGAATATAACTCTGTACTTTAAGGGTGACTGCAGGCTAAGAATTTAAGAAGAAAAACTTTAAGGAAAAATCATTGTTCTGGTGTTCTGGCTGACCAACCTTTATCAAAAGGAGGTCATGGAATATCAACAGGCCTCTGGAATAGAAGATGATGTACAGAAAATAAGACTTTTGCAGGAAGGAACCTGATGTCGATAAAAGTTATTACTGATGGAATGTTGAGTTGACTCTGCATTTTTCACCTTGCTGTATGTACAACTCGGGATATAAAAGCCCCGGGAAGAATAAAGTAAATGGGCCTTGCTCGAAGAAGCTTGGTCACCCCGTGTCTCTTTCTTTATCTCTTTATCTATCTTTCTTCATTCGCCGATGTCGTCCATCCTGAAGATATCCCTGGACTCTGCTGAGGCTGGACCTCGGCACTTATTCCCCACAGAATGAATGCAGCAAGATAGTTGTTTCCTTTTTGAAATGATGGACCTGGGATCTAGAGAGGTGAGGCGACCTGTTAGAAGTCACACAACTGTGAAGTAGCAGAACTGTTGTTGGTGCCCATGTGTGACCGCCCAGGCACATGGCTGCTGGTCCACTTATTCTGGTTGTCGTGAGAAAGAGGAAAGGGTGCCAGGAAGTCCATTGCAATGAATCCCACCAAAATGTGAGGCATTATCACTGAGTAACACTCAGAGTGGTTACTGAGGGCTTGGACATACAGGAGGTAATGAGAACCAAGGAACAGGGACTTCCCTGGTCATCCAGTGGTTAAGAATTCACCTTGCAATGCAGGAGATGAGGGTTCCATCCCTGCTCAGGGAACTAAGATCCCACATCCCGAGGGGCAACTAAGCTCGCACACCACAACTGCTGAGCCTGCACATTGCAACTAGAGACACCATAGGACAGAACGAAGATCCCATGTACCGCAACGAAGACCTGACACGGCCAAAAAGAAGTAAATGAATATAAACAAGGAACAAGAGTACAGTGTGCTTCCTGATTGCAGGCATTGTCCAAAATTAAAGCTTTGTGCTGGCTGCTGACAAACGGGAGACAGTAGAATATAGGGAGAGGAATGGCCCCACCACATCAGCCTGAAGTCCTGGCTTGGGGTCAGCACCCATCTTTGACTCCAGCATCACCTCCTACCACCCACCCTGGTGCTCACAAGGCCACATCACTGGCCTGATTTTCGGTTTCTTCCAAGTCAAGCTCTTTCCTGCCCCAGGGCCTTTGCGTTTGCTGTTCTTTCTAGGAAAGCCTTTCTACCTTCCCGTTTCCTTCCATTCTTCAGACCTCAAGCCAAATATCAGCGTCAGAGACAAGCCCACATAACCAATCACTTTATTTTTTGTTTGTCTACCTGTTGATTGTTTGGGTCTTCTGAACAGAGATCCTTATTCACTGTGCTATATTAGTGACTTGAACAGTGTTAGGCTCTTACTAGACACCCAACAAACTAGCGCTGAGTGAAGAAATTAATGCCATTGCTTCAGAGGAGACCAGTGAAACCTAGGTGCTGGGTCATGCTAACTTATACCCTTAAGTCCCACTGGGATTCCTACTGATCATTTCTATTTGAAGGACAAGATAATGAAATTCTCATTTCTTCACTTCTGAATAGATTTTCCTTCCGAATGTTCACCTGTGACCCTGCTTCCTGCCACTGTCCTTGGAGAAGGTGTCAGTTATAGGAAAGAGTAGTAGGACCTTTGAGGTTACACAGAACTGGGGTTAAATCCTAATTCTATCATTTATAGTATGATCTTGGGTATGTCATTCAAGTTCTTTGAATCTAAGTTTCTTTAGGTATAAAATATTTCAAAGGATTATTTTTGCTTAAATAAGATGTTTACAAAGCATTTGTAACAGAGTCTGATAAATTGTTTTCTCCTTTTACCCAAGGAATTTAACTTTCCTGAAAATAAATTTTGATCTTGAAGGATTCTGCCTGTCAGTTGGTTACTCTTTAATTTGTTTATGTTGGAGGAAACAAAGAGTAGAAGAAGAGACGATGGATGATTTTAGATGATATTATGATCTCCTGGTGGGCAAGGATTTTTATCTGATCTCATATCAACATCACTGATACATGTTAGGCTATTAATAGGCATGGAAAAAGAGTGAGAAATTTAGGCAGTGATTTGAAAAAAAAATCCTAAAAATTTTAAATCTTTTGTTTAAGGAACAAATTAAATTATTGCCCTAAAATATGAATGCAACAAAGATTTTATGAAATGGTTTCAACAACAAAAATAGCTTAAGAAGTATAAACACAGCATTACTGTCCCCAGTCTTTGGGGACAGTCTTTAGATCTCAAAGGGTTGCTGGACAGTACTGGAAATCTTGGGATTAGGTAATACAGGTATATGCATATGTCCAGACTCATCAAGAGGTATAGATTACATGTGTGCAGTGTTTTTGTTTATCAATTGTATCTTGATAAAACTTAAAAAAAAGAAAAAAAAACTTACCTAGTTTCAATGCTTTCCTGGGGTTTTCTGACATGTATGGATTTCTACAAATTTCTAACACATTCAGGTTCTTTTTCGTGCGTGTAGTACTAGATTAGGAAGACTATTAAAGGGAAAGGGTTCTTTTGTTGAAGAGAAAAAAGTGATAATCCTTCCAACAACTGATCCTATAAAAACCTCAAGTCCTTGAGCATGGGGATCTTTCTTTTAGCTTAAATCAGTAAGTGAAAGAATTATATGATAGACATGTCTTTATATATATTATGTGCCTGTACATATATATATATAAATGAAAATGCACATGATATATAGGTTTATAAATAAAGAACAAATATACTTAGTAGATAAAGGTTATCAAATTACTGATAAGTTTCTCTAAGGTAACAGTAAATGACATTGTGAAGGACAAGCTGAGATAGTATCAACTTAGAAGATAATCAGTGACCCAGCAATCCTATTGCTGGGCATATACAGAAAAAAACATAATTCAAAAGAACACCTGCACCCCAGTGCTCATTGCAGCACTATCCACAATAGCCTGGACATAGAAGCTCTAATACTTTGGCCACCTGATGCAAAGAGCTGATTCACTGGAATAGACCCTGATGCTGAGAAAGGTTGAAGGCAGGTGGAGAAGGTGGCAACAGAGGATGAGATAGTTGAATGGCATCACCCACTCAATGGGCATGAGCTTGAGCAAACTCCAGGAGATGGTGAAGGACGGGAAAGCCTAGTGTGCTGCAGTCCATGGGTCACACAGAGTCGGACATGACTGAGCAACTGGACAACAACAGATGTCTGTTAACAGAAGAATGGATAAAGAAGATGTGGTACACACACACATACACACACACATATACACGCAATAGTACTCAGCCACAAAAAGGAGGGAAATAGTGCCATTTGCAGAAACATGGATGGACCCAAAGACTGTCATAGAGAGTAAAGTAAGTCAGAAAGAGAAAAACAAATATTGTATAATATCACTTGTATGTGGAATCTGGGAAAAATGGTGCAGATAAACTTATTTGTAAAGCAGAACTAGAGGCAGATGTAGAGAACTTATGGATATCAAGGGGGAAAGAGGGATAGAATGAATTGGGAGCTGGGACTGACATATAAACAATACTATGTATAAAATAATTACTGAGAACCTATTGTATAGCACAGGGAAGTCTACTCAGTGCTCTCTGGTGACCTAAATGGGAACAGAATCTGAAAAAGAGGGGACACCTGTATACATATAACTGATCCACTTTGCTGTAAAACAGAAACCAGCACAACATTGTAAAGTGACTATATTCCAATAAAAATTAAAAACATTCTCATTTAATACATGAAATTAAAAAGGAATATAATCAGAACTAGTTTTCATTTGCGATATTATTTCCTCTTGAACAAATAATGCTGGTATTATTTTATCTCCTATGCTGCTGCTGCTGTTGCTAAGTCGCTTCAGTCGTGTCCGACTCTGTGCGACCGCATAGATGGCAGCCCACCAGGTTCCCCCGTCCCTGGGATTCTCCAGGCAAGAACACTGGAGTGGGTTGCCATTTCCTTCTCCAATGCATGAAAGTGAAGTCGCTCAGTCGTGTCTGACTCTTAGCGACCTCATGGACTGCAGCCTACCAGGCTCCTCTGTCCATGGGATTTTCCAGGCAAGAGTACTGGAGTGGGGTGCCATTGCCTTCTCCATTTATCTCCTATAGGTGACTGGAAAAGAAATTAATATTGATGGAAAAAACACATTCATTTAAGTAAATGTCAGACAGCAAGGCCAGGTAAGGGCAAAACTGCTATTTTCAACGTTTTAAACTGGGATGGGTGCCCTCTGCCCATGGTGTTGAGCTTATTCATTTTTCTAAGGTAAATTGCATTGTCTCTGCCAGGATTTCTCACTGTTTTTTTTTTTTCCATTTATTCACAGGAAGTGCCATTCCAATGATTTAATTATCTTAATTATAAGATGTGAAACTTTATAAGATAGATAAGAATTGTAGATAAGATACCAGAGGATGAGATGGTTGGATAGCATCATTGACTCGAGGGACATGAGTTTGAGCAAATTCTGGGAGATAGTGAAGGACAGGGAAGCCTGGTATGCTGCAGTGCATGGGGTCGCAAAGAATCAGACACTACTGAGAGACTGAACAAGGTCAATAGATAAGATATGAACCTTTCTATCAGCTACAAGATGGACCTATGACTGGTTTTTCACTACTCAGGCCCTTGCAACTGTCATACAAAATACAACACTGTATTCTGGTAATCTATTCACCTTCCAGTTATGAGCTTTTAGTGCTTCTAGTGCATAGACTATTTTGTTTTTTACTAAAGAGAATTAGAGCATAAACAGAAATTTAGTTTCAGAGATAAATCTTAAAGGTTAGGTCATCAGCGCAAATCTCAAAAAAAAAAAAAAAAGACAACCACAGAAACTATTCTGTTAAAAAAATTTTGACTTGCTTTGAAAACTAAAGTGAAAGTTCTAAAATTCATCAACCCACCATCCTAACATCCCTTCGTCACGCAGATGTTTTGCTGGTGGATCAAGAACTCTACATTTTCTTTACTCACTGCAAAAGTTAATGAAGTTCAGTGTCTCTTACATAAAGACAAACAGCCAAAGTAATGAAAAGATAATTATAAAGAAGTAAATTACTGGAATTTAAAGGAAAACCAATTTCAGGGCATGGTTTTTCTTCAGTACAAAATTTTTGTTTGTTTGAGGTCATCTAAGGCTGTGAACAGATTCAAAATGACTCAGTCCAATGTCAGAGTATTTGACATTGAAAGAAAAAAATCACTCTTTGAGCAGTCATCGGGGAATCAATTATTAAACAGAACGAAGGGGATGATTTTACAAATACAATGACAAGATTTCAAGTAGGGAAGTTCCAGAAGGTTGCAACATTTGTTTGATTCTTAAACTGAAGTTCATTATGCCTCATTTTTTAAGTTTGATGAAAATGCAGCAAATAATAAGGGCAGGTCTTAGGCATTTTCAGAGCACAGGAAGTTCCCAACAGATTACAGATCTAAGAATAGCCTAGAAACAGCAGTAGAGCACATGAAGACGTGATCCTGGGTCACTCACTGGTTTATCAGAGGATATGTAATTACAGGGCCTGCTTTACGTGCGTGCTAAGTCTGGCTCTTTGAGACCCTAAGGACTGTAGCCCACCAGACTCCTCTATGGAATTCTCCAGGCAAGAATACTGGAGTGGGTTGCCATGCTCTCTTCCAGGGCATCATCCCAACCCAGGGATTGAACCCGCATCTCTTATGTCTTCTTATTTGGCAGGCAGGTTCTTTACCACAAGTGCCATCATATAATTACTAATGACTATACCAACTGTCATGGAGAAGGGAATGGCAGCCCACTCCAGTACTCTTGCCTGGAAAATCCCATGGATGGAGGAGCCAGGTAGGCTGCAGTCCATGGGGTCGCACAGAGTTGGATACTACTGAGTGGCTTCACTTTCACTTTTCACTTTCCTGCATTGGAGAAGGAAATGGCAACCCACTCCAGTGTTCTTGTCTGGAGAATCCCAGAGATGGGGGAGCCTGGTGGGCTGCCATCTATGGGGTCGTACAGAGTCAGACACGACTGAAGCGACTTAGCAGTAGAGTACCAATTGTTGAATTTTAAGCACATCAGTCAGTCATACATAGCCATGATGGTAGGCATTTCTTGCTTTTGTTAAAAACAAATGAAGACCAAAAAAAAAAAAAAACCACAAAAAACACAAAAATCCTTTCCTTAGAAAAAGATGCTCTGCATTTAAAAATACAGTGTTTTCTGCTCTCTCAAACTTGTTCCTAATTGTTGACCAGGCATGTTTCCCAATTCCCAGGTATGGCTCCCTTGATCTGTTTATGTTCCCTTCCATATTTCCCTTTATGTAAATTTAATAACAGTTCTTTTTTGAGTGAAGCCAAGGTATGCTTGATGTCTGAACTTGATCTCTTTGGTCTGTCTTCTACTTTGTCATGCTGAAAAGTGTAAACATTTGCCTGGACACAGTTGTTAAATGTGACAGATTACGGAGAAAAGTCTTTAAACTGTGTCGGAATGATCTCCATATTTCTAAATGTAATTTCACCTCGGGATAGAGCTTCGTCAAGGTAGGTTTAGTTTTGCTGAGTTCTTTAGGTAGCCTGGGATGGAAAACTTCCCCAAGTTACAAGGATTTGAATAGCAAGCACTCACGAAATATATGTGAAATTCTGTTAGCTGACAGGAGACTATTGTTATTCAAACCTTGAGTTCTCTCCCTTCGTCACTCTTGACCTTTTTTTCCAGGGACATTTTCAAGAAGTAGAGGGGGCTGTCATTGCAGAGATGAGAGCTGTCTCTGTTGAGACCAGGTCTTAGGAAATTCTGAAGAGAAGCAATCTGTTTAGGATGCTACCAAGAACCAGAAATCAGATTTTTTTTTTCCTTTCCAAGCCAACTAACAAAAAGTCCAGGTCTTTTCATGATATTGGTGATAAAGATTTCATCACCAGAGGTGACCCCTTGATCCAAATGTTTCCTAAAAGAGAGATGAAGTATATAGTTTCCTGAGATACCAAATCAGTTTGAATTCCTAGCGCTTCTCATTAAGAATCATATTAAGCCACATTTATAAGTGCTTTACTATGTGAGTGTGTGTGCGTGTGCACGTGCTCAGTTATCCTGGCTCTTTGCGATCCTATGGACAATAACCCTCCAGGCTCCTCTGTCCACGCAATCTTCGAAGCAAGAAGACTGGAGTGGGTTGCTGCCCCCTCCTCAGGGGATCTTCCTAACCCAGGGATGCAAATTGCGTCTCTGTATCTCCTGCATTGGCAGGCAGGTTCTTTACCAGAGTCACCAGATTAGAACTAATTAATTCATTTTCGTCATTTAATCCTCTTACAGTTTTATAAGGCAGGTATTTTCATAAGGCCCATTTTATAATAAAATTGATGCTTAGGGGGATAAAAGCAGTCACTTAAGGCTGTTTTCCAAATTTCACAGCATCATCTTTCAGGATTTGAAATAGCTCAACTGGAATTCCATCATGTCCACTAGCTTTGTTCGTAGTGATGCTTTCTAAGGCCCACTTGACTTCACATTCCAGGATGTCTGCTCTAGGTGAGTGATCACACCATTGTGATTGTCTGGGTCGTGAAGCTCTTTTTTGTACAGTTCTTCTGTGTATTCTTGCCACCTCTTCTTAATATCTTCTACTTCTGTTAGGTCCATACCATTTCTGTTCTTTATCGAGCCCATCTTTGCATGAAATGTTCCCTTGGTATCTCTAATTTTCTTGAAGACATCTCTAGTCTTTCCCATTCTCTTGTTTTCCTCTATTTCTTTGCATTGATCACTGAGGCTTTCTTATCTCTTCTTGCTACTCTTTGGAACTCTGCATTCGGATGCTTATATCTTTCCTTTTCTCCTTTGCTTTTCACTTCTCTTCTTTTCACAGCTATTTGTAAGGCCTCCCCAGACAACCATTTTGCTTTTTTTGCGTTCCAATCCCAAGGAAAAGCAGTGCCAAAGAATGCTCAAACTACTGCACAATTGCACTCATCTCACATGCTAGTAAAGTAATGCTCAAAATTCTCCAAGCCAGGCTTCAGCAATACGTGAACCATGAACTTCCAGATGTTCAAGCTCGTTTTAGAAAAGGCAGAGGAACCAGAGATCAAATTGCCAACATCTGCTGGATCATGGAAAAAGCAAGAGAGTTCCAGAAAAACATCTACTTCTGCTTTATTGACTATGCCAAAGCCTTTGACTGTGTGGATCACAGTAAACTATGGAAAATTCTGAAAGAGATGGGAATACAGACCACCTGACCTGCCTCTTGAGAAATCTATATGCAGGTCAGGAAGCAACAGTTAGAACTGGACATGGAACAACAGACTGGTTCCAAATAGGAAAAGGAGTATGTCAAGGCTGTATATTGTCACCCTGCTTATTTAACTTCTATGCAGAGTACATCATGAGAAACGCTGGGCTGGAAGAAGCACAAGCTGGAATCAAGATTGCCGGGAGAAATATCAATAACTCAGATATGCAGATGACACCACCCTTATGGCAGAAAGTGAAGAGGAACCAAAAAGCCTCTTGATGAAAGTGAAAGTGGAGAGTGAAAAAGTTGGCTTAAAACTCAATTCAGAAAACGAAGATCATGACACCTAGTCCCATCACTTCCTGGCAAATAGATGGGAAAACAGTGGAAATAGTATCAGACTTTATTTTTGGGGGGCTCCAAAATCACTGCAGATGGTGATTGCAGCCATGAAATTAAAACATGCTTACTCCTTGGAAGAAAAGTTATGACCAACCTAGATAGCATTTTGAAAAGCAGAGACATTACTTTGCCAACAAAGGTCCATCTAGTCAAGGCTATGGTTTTTCCAGTGGTCATGTATGGATGTGAGAGTTGGACTGTGAAGAAAGCTGAGTGCTGAAGAATTGATGATTTTGAACTGTGGTGTTGGAGAAGACTCTTGAGAGTCCCTTGGACTGCAAGGAGATCCAACCAGTCCATTCTGAAGATCAGCCCTGGGATTTCTTTGGAAGGAATGATGCTAAAGCTGAAACTCCAGTATTCTGGCCACCTCATGCGAAGAGTTGACTCATTGGAAAAGACTCTGATGCTGAGAGGGATTGAGGGCATGAGGAGAAGGGGACGACCGAGGATTAGATGGCTGGATGGCATCACTGACTCGATGGATGTGAGTCTGAGTGAACTCCGGGATATGGTGATGGACAGGGAGGCCTGGTGTGCTGCGATTCATGGGGTCACAAAGAGTTAGACATGACTGAGCGACTGAACTAAACTGAACTGAAGGCTGTTTATTGCAAGGCTTATATGCTTATACAGCAGAGCTTTCTAGGATTTTGACAAATGCATTTAGAAATTTAGAGAAATGCCATTCTGAGGTCTTGAAATCTTTTAAATGGCACCCCCAGAAGTAAATCATACATTGCTACATATGCCTAATGGCAATGCTTAGCCAGTGTGGGTGAGTGATACCCCGGAGGACTCTGAATGTCAGGAGGGGGCTGCTCTCCAAGGGATGAGTCTCAGGCTGGTAGGGTCAATTCATTTCTGGCTGCTAAAAAGAGACAATATTTACTTTCCATTTTTACCTTCTCATTCCCACATTCATAAACCTTATTATTCCTAGATATTCTTGAATTATGTAAAGATTCACTTAACTGTGTCTTGCGGTTGGGTACCCCCAAGCCTTCGATCATAGCATCTCTCTCTGAGGACCGCATTCCTACCGTGCTTTATGATCCAGCTGACACTATCTTTTCCTGTCGAGCCTTTTTTCAGCTTTGTTATTGTTGTTCAGTCACTAAGTCCTGTCTGACTCTTTGAGACCCCATGGACTGCAGCTTACCAGGCTTTTTTGTCCTTCTGTATCTCCGCGAGTTTGCTCAAATTCATGTCCATTGAGTCGGTGAAGCCATTCAACCATCTCATCCTCTGTCATCCCCTTCTCCTCCTGCCCTCAATCTTTCCCAGTGTCAGGGTCTTTTCCAGTGAGTCAGCGTTTCAGCTTCTTAGGTATGATAAACTCCTCCATCTACTGCACCCCCACCACACTCTGTCCAGTCTTGTTCTTAGCACTTGTCAGATTCTAACATGATTATTTGTTTACCATCTGTTTCCTTTGCTAGCTCATGAGTTCTCTGATAACATGGATCATGTTATTTAATCAGTGCTAAGCACCATAGTAGGCAGTTAACATGCTTTTGCCAAGCAAACAAAAGGTTTGATATAAAGAAATATTTTATGAAGACTGTGAAATTGTAGTTGTTTTCCTTTTCAGCTCCTAAAAGCCAGCTGACTCATTTGACCTTACACAGCTTCTCACATTTACCAAGCACCTACCACATTTTGAGCATGTGTCTGTGACAGCACAGGGAAGTTTCATCAAAGTGTCCAAAGGTCTACAGCCTTTTAGAAGGGCTTTCCAGTCTCCTAGGAGTCTATGGCAGCTTTCCACATGTAGAACATTCATTAAGAGGGTTTCCTACTTTAGTAAATGTCAGAGGAACCCCTGCAATCATGGGAGGTATTGGGGTCACATTAGAGAGAGGGAGTGTAGCTCCCTGGAGATGTATTGAAATTAAGGGTAACTTGGCCCAATGGTTGTACAAAATAGGTGGTTCTTTAAAAAACTGGACACTGAATTACTCTGTGACCCAACAATTCTACTTCTTCGTAGCTATCCAAAAGAACTGACAACAGGTACTCAAACACATGTATAAGTATATTCATAACAGCATTATTCACAATAGGTAAAAGGTGGAAATAGTCCAAATGTTCATCAGTGGAAGGATGGATAAACAAACTGTGGTATATTCACTCAGTGAAATATTATTCAACCATGTAAAGGAATAATAGTTCTTGTACATGGTAATATCGGATGAAGCTCAAAAATATTAAGTGAAAGAAGCCAGGAACAAAAGGTCAGATATTATATGATTCCATTAATATGAAGTATCAGAATTGGTAAATCCACTGAAATCGAAACCAGAGTGATTGTTGCAGAGGGCGGAGAGAGCAGAGGATGGGGAGAACTGCTTAATAAGCGTGGAATTTCCTTTTGAGATAAAATGTTTTGGAACTAGACAGAAGTGGAGATTGTACAACATTATGAATGCGCAAAAATGCACTGAATTGTTCACTTTAAAATGGTTAATTTTAGTGGTTGTCAAGGGGGCAGGTAGGGGAGGGAAAATTGGAAGTTTGGGGTTAGGAGAGACAAACTAGTATACATAGGCTGGATAAACAAGGTCCTACTGTGTATAGTACAGAGAACTATATTCAATATCCTATAAGAAATTATAATGGAAAACAATAAGAAAAAAATATAACTGAGACATTCTGCTGTATAGAAGAAATTAATAAAGCATTGTAAATCAACTATACTTCGGTAAAAAAAGAACAACTGGGCGGGCAAGGATAATTAGGAATTTGGGATTAACAGATATATATTAGTATATATAAAATGGCTAAACAACAAGGACCTATTGTATAGCACAGTGAACTATATTTAGTATCTTTTAATAACTATAATGGAAAAGGACCTGAACAAGAATATCTATATTAAATTACTTTGCTGTACACCTGAAACATTGTAAATCAACTACACTTCAATTAAAAATGGTTAATTTTGCATTATATGAATATGACCTCAATTGAAAGGAATAAAATGAAAGCGGATTAAAAAAAACAAACAAACGAAAAAAAACAGTAGAAAAGGAGGTCAGAAGGTTATGCTGTGAGGACTTGACGAGCTAATACTGGTTTTGAAGACATAGTAAGACAAAAGCAAGGAAGGAGGTAGCCTCTAGAAACTGGAAAACGCAAGTAACAAATTCTCCCCTAGAGCTCCAAGGAGCAGCACATGGCTGCCATCACCTTGATGTTAGCCCAGTGAGACCAGCCTTCTCCAGCTAATCCTAGCACAGTAAAATAATACATTTGTATTTTTCGAAGCTAAAAATGGTAACAAGATATCATGCCTTGGTGTCACAGCTGAAAAGAACTTCCAAGATCTAGTGCAATCCTAATGGAAATACCGTGAGAAAGTTGGTCTTTTCAAGGTCACATAGCTAGTTGTCCTATTTATTTAAAAAAAAAAACAACAACATTGTTTCCTTCTCAAAGAGGTAGGAAGAGAAGAAACAATGAATGGGGTTATTATTCTAATTTTATGAGAAGAAACAAATATTCACTGAGATTAACTAACTTGACCATTACTTCATATCTAATACTGTGTTTTAAGTATTTAAAAATATCAAAGTAATGAAGGTACATGAATGATAGCAGACAGAAGGACTTATGATGAATAGCATCCACTTCTGTGCTGTTCTTAGTTGCTCAGTTGTGTCCGACTCTTTGTGACCCTATGGACTATAGCCCTCTGTCCATGGAGATTCTCCAGGCAAGAATACTGGTGTGGGTTGCCATGCCCTCCTCCAGGGGATCTTCTTTTCAACCCAGGGATTGAACCCAGGTCTCTCACATTGCAGGCTGATTCTTTACTGTCTGAGCCGACAGAGAAGCCCAAGAATACAGGAGTGGGGAGCCTATCCCTTCTCCAGGGGAACTTCCCAACCTAGGAATAGAACCTGGGTCTCCTGCACTGCAGGCGGATTCTCTACCAGCTGAGCTACCAGGGAAGCCTTTACCATCCACTTCTAATACACCTCAAACCCAGTCCTCATCCACTGCACTTCTTGGTTCTTCTTCTGCTTCTAGTATTACTTAAATATTACAATATAGTGTTACTATGCATTGATATTTAATAGGTACTTCTAAGGCACTTAAGGGCTTTTATGAAAATAACTCATTGAATCTGTGTAACAATTCTGTGAGGTAAGTACTAGTATTTGCCCTACTCTACATGGCGTGGTTAACATAATGTATCTAGAAGTTGTTAGAGCTGGGATTTGTGACCATCTGGCTTTGGACTCCTTGCTGTTAACTACGACATCACACTACTTAAAACCACTAACTTTGTTTTTAAGGCTCACTGTGGCCAAGCAGCATGCCCACATTCATGGCCAGGCTGGGATGGGAGCCCACCTGGGCTCTAAAGCCCGGGCGTACATGTGTGCTAAGTCTCTTCAGTTGTATCTTACTCTTTTAGACCCTATGGACTATAGCCAGCCAGGCTCCTCTGTCCTTGGGATTCTCTAGGCGAGCATCCTGGAGTGGGCTGCCATGCCCTCCTCCAGGGGATCTTCCTGACCCACGGATCGAACCCGCCTCTCTTACATCCACTCACATTGGCAGGTGGGTTCTTTACCACTAGTGCCACCTGGGAAGCTCCTCAGGTTTTGGAGCTCTCTGCTGAATCTTTTGCCTCAGAAATTGGCTGTCTGGTGAAGGGAGAGAACCCTGCCTGGGATTAGAGAGGGAGTGCTGGTTGAAAGTAACAGCCTTCTAGGGAAAAAAAAAAAAAAAAACCACCAGAGTTTTCTAGTACATCATTTTTTAAAAATGTGTTTTAAAAATCAGAAAAACAGGTTTTAAAGGTCTAATTTTTCTGATAACATTTTCTTGGAGTCATAAAAAATTAAAATCCTTTTATTTTCTCTTAAAAAATACAGATTTTTGGAAAGCAGAAGTCTGTTCAGCTGCCCTTTAAAGGTTTGTGTTGTGTTTGTGCTAGAAGGCTGGTGCACAAAATGCTCTGAGGCATTCTCTGTAGCTCAGGCCAGAAGACCTGGGTCCTGGAGCTACATGTCTCCTGTCTCACCAGAGTAACTCTGCCTTCTTTCTGACAACAGTGACTTACGTTTCCCTTACAGCTGCCCTTCCTTGTTCTAGACAGAGGTTTTTGAACTTGACTGTGCACCCTCAGGCACCCTGGATGACATTTCAAAATTGCATGTAGGGTCGGGTGAGGAGAGTGGAGAGTCAGGGGTAAGAGAGCAGCAGGAAGAAAAGGCATGCATGTGGGTCAGCATTGCCACCTCCACTTAACCTAGAGAAGCCCAGTGGCCCTATGGATGCATGCGTGCTGTCTCTTCAGTCGTGTCTGAGTCTTCGCGACCCTGTGGACTGTAGCCCCCGCTAGGCTCCTCTGTCCATGGGATTCTCCAGGCAAGAATACTGGAGTGGGCTGGTGTACTCTCCTCCAGGGGATCTTCCCAACCCAGGATCAAACCCGGGTCTCTTGCATCTCCTGCATTGGTGGGGGGTTCTTTATCACTAGTGCCACCTGGGAAGCCCAACTCTATGGATTTCCCACAGTATGTTGTTGGAAGAAAATATTTTATTGAGGGAAAAAATACCATTGTGGGTAAAGAAGAATATGTGGAACCAGAGAAATTGGGGTTAGAAGGGAATAAAATAAAAATACCACTTAGAATAATAAGAAAACAAGGCACATACATCTAAGATGGGCGTCTAAACAGTATTCCTCAGCTAAGGCAAGATTCTAGAAGCTGACCACCCATCAAGCTGTTAAGGAGAAAACTCCACTGTACATGCCGTGGTAGGGGAAGCCAGACTGTGTTGTGAGAATTTAAGAGAGAAAGAAAGTTAGACGAGGAAAAGATGGGGTGAGTTAAATGTAATAAACCCAAAGTCTTCTTTCTGGGAAAGGAGCTCCTTAATAATTCAATTCACTGTGGACTCCGAAGTTGCAGGTGAAGCCGGAGAACACTCAGAGGAAACCAAATTAAATTTTTGCTGGAGAAAGAAAAAATGGAAGAACTAGAGTGCCATCGTGAGGCAGAATGCTAGGAAATGGTGATTGAAGTGCTGCCAGAGTGTTTGTAGCCCAATTTGGCACTGATACCATGGTATCCACGGAGAAGGCGATGGGACCCCACTCCAGTACTCTTGCCTGGAAAATCCCATGGATGGAGGAGGCTGGTGGGCTGCAGTCCATGGGGTCTCGAAGAGTCGGACACGACTGAGCGACTTCCCTTTCACTTTTCACTTTCATGCATTGGAGAAGGAAATGGTGACTCACTCCAGTGTTCTTGCCTGGAGAATCCCAGGGACGGGGGAGCCTGGTCGGCTGCCGTCTACGGGGCCACACAGAGTCGGACACAACTGAAGCGACTTAGCAGCAGCAACTGTGGTATCGAAATACCCTTTAGCTGTTCTATTTTCCTAAGCAGTAGTTTTATAAAATTGATCTTAAAGATCAATGTGGATACATGGTAAAAACAACAACGACAACTATATAAACAATACAAAAATTCCACAGGGTAATTTAACGCTGTCTTTTTCACTCCAAGTTTCCCTTACAAGAGGCAATGATTCTTTCCAGCTTATTGTGCATCTTTTAAAACCGCTTCTGTGCACTTATAGTTAGTTATGTACAGCACACCTTCCTTTGGAACCACCAAGGACGTCTACTGCTCTGCACTCTGATTTCGGTTTGACAGTGTGTCTTGGAACTTGTTTCCTTCCTTTTCTTGATTGCTTCAGCTTTTACTAGATGAACATACCGGACATTATTGAATCATTGTTACACTAATGCACAATTTAGTTTACTTTCAGGACTTTTGCTACCATAAGCAATGCTGGGCAAAACTGTTGAAAAAATTCTGGAAATATTAAAAAAAAAGTGTATTACATTTGTAACAGGTGTAGTAAGACTACACACCAAGGAGATGAAGCTATTGTGTCAATCATGTTTGAGAATGATGGCGACCCCCTTGCCAATCTTTAGGTACTTTGTCCAGAATTATTTTCTTTCTGCATTCTTTCTCTGTATTTTTCAACACAGTTTTCCTGTGTGTGTGTTCAGTAGTTCAGCTGTGTCTGACTCTTTGTGACCCCGTTGTCTATAGCCCTCCAGCCTCCTCTGTCCAAGAGATTTTCTAGGTAAGAATACTGGGGTGGGTTGCCAATTCCTCCTTCAAGGGATATTCCTGACCCCGGGAGCTAACCTGTGTCCCCTGAGTTTTCTGCATTGCAGGCAGATTCTTTACTGCTGAGCTACCGGGGAAGCCCCAGTTTGCACTGTGTAGTCAATCAAATGATCTTAAACTAAAAGATAGCAGATTATTCGGTCACTGCAACCATCCCATCAGCATTTGGCTCTTGTGGTTTAAAGGGATCACTGAGGAAGCATCAGAAATCATTCTTGGCTTTCAGGAACTTCCAGTGTGGTGTGGTTGTAGAGTATTTGAAGCTGCCACTGATGAATGGAAAACAGTGGCTGCTAAAACAGTAGACAGATACGCTGGAAGCCCCCAGGTGGGGGTGGGGGAGGAATTGGGGGAGTGGACCAGAAATAAGCATGAAGCACCTCACCTTTGACCTAACTCAGTGAATAAATGAAGATCTATATGTTAATTATTCAGACAATCTTGTAAACCTGTTATGTACCAGCCCCTGTGCTGGATGTCGGGGGCTAGAAGAGTGAAAAAGATGTATTTCCTGCCATCATTTTACTTGCTTATCCTTTCTGAGCGCACACTTGTTTTCTAGTCAACAGCACAGTGTTTAGTTATATCTATACATAATTAAGTTGTATATATATATTGTATATATATAATCTATATATTACATTATTTATGGGCTTCCCAGGTGGCACACTGGTAAAGCATCTGCCTGCCAATTCAGGAGATGCAGGAGACACGAGTTCAATCCTTGGGTTGGGAAGATCCCCTGGAAAAAGAAATGGCAAGCCACTCCAGTATTCTTGCCTGGAAAATCCCATAGACAGAGGAGCCTGGTGGGCGCCAGTCCATGTGGTTGCAAAGAGTTGGACGTGACTGGGCACACGACACACACACACACACACATTATGTAATTTAAATTGTTACGTATATGTTTTGTCATAGCATTTTTATTTTTGTCTTTTCTTAATAGATAAAACTATCCCAATGGGCAAATTTTTCTTATCGGTTTTGCTACTTCTTTACTTCTACTCTGCACATTTTATGGAGTTCAAGTCCTATTTCACTCTTGAATCCAGACACGTATGGCCACAATAACGTGTGCCCCAAACCTTATGCAGACATGTGACACAGCTGTCCTAAACTCACACCTTCCTTGAGCTCCAGCTGCTGAGATCAGGAGAAGACATTGTTGAGACCTTAAACAATACCCTTATCCAGAGGTCCCCTGATGGCAGTGGCTATATGCCTAGTGGAAGGCAGCCATCCGTACACATTAGCTGAATGAGCACATCGGTCTACGCTGCTTTTGGCGCTACTATACTTGAATGATTAGTATGCATACGACACCGTGCTTAATAAATACCTTCACTTTTTAAGTGTTGTCTGGGATACAAGGCCAAATGGTCTCCAATGCCAGTTTTTAATGGATTTTGGATTTGTTTTGACTTTTTCTGGGCTTTACCATGTCTTTTGGTAAGCTACTTTCTTATGTGTGCCCCACCCCTCCACCCAGCCCCCAAGAAAGATGCTCTCTTTAGGTTCTGATGCTGACATTTCTGCACCAACATCTGAAATTCAGGCTTTACAAGTTTTGCCTTAACACATTTAGCCTGGTATGTGCGTTTACCCATGGACAGCAGACAGACAGACAGACAGACAGACAGACAGACACACACACACACACATACACACACAAATCCCTCTCTGATCACTACGGCATGCCAAACTCATGCCTTTGGAGGTCATTTTTCTGAGAACTTGTAACTAATTCAGAACACAGAGGAGCTCTTAGATATATTTTCATACAAAAGAGAAGGAAGAAATTTGTGACCGAACAAGAGGGTTAATACCAGCTGGTCATAGTTTAGTGAGTTTAATTACTGGAATTTCTATATAATATCACCCCAAATGACATCTGGCTTGGAACTGAGCGTGAGATTCCTTTCGGGTGAGCAAAAGAAAACAGCCCGTGCCAAGCTCTCCCCTATCTAATCCTTGTGGCTGATGCACATGAGCTGCAGTGACATTTCTGGGACTGATCTGTACTTGGTGAAGATAAGCTTGTTAATAAAAAGGCAAGATAAAATTGGCATTAGCTACTTTTAACAAGGAAGCAAAATATACAGTTGCAAAGTGAGGATGAAAAATGCTTAAGTAAAAGACCAAGGAATTCTTTGTTTTACACCTAGCTCATTCCCTGGGTTCACTGATAACCTATTTTATTCCTCAGTAAATACTGGCCTCAAATGGAAATCGAATGGATTTTATTTTCACAAACATTGTGAGTTGGACTAATTTCAAATTTATTTTAAGTCAAACGTAAGCATTGATTAAATTGCTGGAAACTAAGCCTGGTATAGGGCGAGTTGTTTAGTCGCTAAATTGTGTCCGACTCCTTTTTGTGACCCCATGGACTGTAGCCCGCCAGGATCCTCTGTCCATAAGATTTCTCAGGCAAGAATACTGGAGTGGGTTGCCATTTCCTTCTCCAGGGAATCTTTCCAAGACAGGGATTGAACCCATGTCTCTTACATTACAGGTGGGCTTTTTACCCTTGAGCCACAGGGCAGCCCGTAGGGTAAGTCAACCCTATGTTTTGCTAACCCCTTTCATTTCAAAGTGTGGTCCATGAACCTGCACCAGGAGCATCATCTGGGAGTTTGCTAGGAATGCAGAATCTTAGGCTCTACACACAGACCTAATGAATCAGAAAATACATTTAGCAAGATATCTGTGCACTTGGAAATTGAGAATCACTGGCCCATGATGTTGCCTTTATTTTCTTTAAATCTTTTCAAAAGCTGCTTTGTATTAGAATACAGTTGGTTAACAATGTTGTGCTAGTTTCAGGGGAACAGTGAAGGGACTCAGCCACACATATACAGGTATCCATTCTCCCCCAAACTCTCCTCCTATCCAGGCTGCCACATAACATTGAGCAGAGTTCTCTGAGCTATACAGCAGGTCCTTGTTGGTTATCCGTTTTAAATACAGCAGTGTGTACATGTTGATCCCAAACTCCCTAACTGTCTCTTCCTCCATCCTTCCCCTCGAATGTTGCCTTTCTTTTAAAGGGCTTCCCCCCATAGAATACCTGAAAGAACATTTGCTTGAGTAGCATAAACCAAGGGCCAAATTTGAGATGTTTCCAGCCTTCCAGCCGCATGGAGGAGAATGCACAGATGCACGCTCCATTTGGCAGTGCCAAACTGAAAGGCTTGCCATTTGTTCTGACTGTTTTATTGCTCTCAAACTCTGCACTCAGCTTCTTGTGAGGCTTCCAAAACACGACAAATCCATGGAAAAATTAATAATGTAAAGGTTTTCTAAGGCTCTTGGCAGCAGAAGGAATTTCCAGTGGGTTCATATTGAGGTGGGGGTGGAAAAGGAAGGAAGTTTGACATATAATAGCAAGGAATTCCTAAATATTTGTCCAACTTTCATCATCTCAGCCTGCTGAAAAATGAATTTGTATGTGATGGTTCTAGGATTTGTCCTTAAGAAATTCTGACCACTTAGCAGACAAAAAGATAAATATTTTGAGCAAAGGTCTTATGCATATAAGTTGCTTTATATCTTGAGTTTTGTGTGCTTTAGTGAGAAGTGAGGTGCTTTTGCCATCTCCAATAAGATATATTTAAGTTAGTATCTTCATCTCTTCCCCCTTCTAGTATTTTCATTTGGAAAGTAGACAGCTGAAATATTGGCCAGCAAAAGAAAACAGATTTCCCAATGAATAGTTGTAGTCCATGAAAAACTGAGATTAGAGGGATGCCCAAACTAATTCCAGGTTATTACAATCTTCATCTCAAGCCTAATTCTCTGTGGTTTCACTCCTGGTTTACAGACAGAAATTTAAAGCCAGTATATTTTATCATCTAAATCATTTAGTTCCCCTTTGACGGAAGCCTTTGCAATGTTCTCTTCAATTTCCATGAGAATGAATTTCACCTTTTATGACATTCAAAGACAATTATGGTGTCTTTATGAAAAATGATGTCACTCTGATACCAGCAATAAAATAACAATGTCCTAGTGCTGATAAATGTATTAATCATACCAGTCATCTTTCAGCTTTTCTGGTTTTGCTTTGGGAACTACAGACAACCTTAAGGTTTTTAATGTGTGAGCTCTCTAGAAACGTGGCCAGAATACTTTACTCTTCCTTTGAGTGCTCAGAAAATGGAGTAGAATGGAGTGACCATCCCACTAATAGGCAGGGTCATTCAGCCACTGCCTAAACGAGAAAGGGCGCTGCAGACTCTCACACATCTGTATCTGGGAGGTGGGGCAGTGATGGGGAAAGGCATCTCAGGTGTCCTCTGGTCAATCCACTGCTGTTCCATCCCTTGCTTTTAAGATGCTTTGAGTGTTGCCCTCTGGGAGACACTGAACTCCTAGTAAAGGGCTAGCCCAAAGTCCTCCTGGAACCAGGAAGAGGCCTGGGACCTCTCAGATTCTTAGGTCTAACTCTGTTCTTGTGATAAGACTGCCAAGATTTGGAATAGGCTAAACAATGATAGATTTTTTTTTTTCTTATGAATCAGTCAATGTACAGATTGAATAGAGTGGCTTGCTCCATACAAATCAACATATGGATTTGTATGCTGAGACTCAAATAACACGCTTTCTGGATATAAAAAACATACAACACAAAGCTTTCTATGTGTAGCTTATTGTTTTGGTTGGGGAGAATATGCTTATGGCAGGAAATAATTGCAGAATGAACAGTTTGTACTTGCAGTTAGCATGCAGGCTTTTCTGGGATCCAAGCGTAATCCATTTTAATCTAGCTGAGATTTTGATTTCAGAAGTCACAGTCTCTGGATACAGACCTGCAGGTGTAGGCTTTCAGAGATGAGGGATCACTGTGGGCTTCAGTACTGAGGAGAAGCTTCTTGGCAGAGACAGGACCCAAGCACAATTGTGAGGCAAAGTGGGAACTGCATGTATAGAGAGACAGCAGGGAAGTCATCCAAAATGGAGTGGTCAGAACAAGCCACAAAAGTGAGAGGAGACTGGCATATGTCTGGAAAAATGAGAGAGTTACCTGATAGAAAAAGTACCAACTGGGCGATAATGGTGGAGGTAAAGATAGGGCCAGATTTTAGAATCCATCAACTGCTGAGCAGGGAATTTACTTGATCCTGTAAGCTATGTTATTCAGATATTTTTTACTATAGAAAAATATAATGCAGATGATATTGTGACGCATTCCCATGAGTTAGAGATTTTCACAATTCTGTTTTCTAATTATAATCCCCCCACTCAGTTAAAACAATACATTGAAAGTCAAGTGAGAGCTGTTGAAAATAACAGAATGGATTCAGTTAGGTTTTTTGAAAAAGTAAGTTCATCATCCACTTATGATAAAAACATGCAAAAAGTGGGCATAGTGGGAATATACCTCAACATAATAAAAGTCATATATCGCAACTGCACAGGTAACATCATACTCAACAGTAAAAAACCTGCAAGCTTTTCCTCCTAGGAACAAGATAATGATGCTCACTCTTGCCCCTTTATTGTTGCCACTTTGGTACTGGAAGTTCTAGCCAGAACAATTAGGCAATAAAAAGAAACAAAAGGGCTCAGAATTAGAAAGAAAAGGTAAAAATGTCATTATTCACATATGACAAGATATTACAGAATACCCTGAAAATCCGTCAAAAAACCTTTAAAACTATACATGAATTCAGGAGAGTTGCAGAATAAAAAACAAATATCAATGTATTAAGTTGTCTGCAATTTTACACAGTAATAATGAACTATCAGAAAGGGAAACTAAGAAAGCATCTCCCTTTGATTGAGTGTAATCTACAGTCATATCACAAAGAATAAAATACCTAGGAATAAATTTAACCAAGGAGGTAAAAGACCCATATACTAATGCGTAACAGACATTAATGTAAGAAATTGAAGAAAATGTAAGTAAATGGAAAGATATTCTGTGCTCATATTAGAAGAATTAATATGATTAAAATGTCATACTATTCAAAGCAATCTACTAATTCAATGCAATTCCTATCAAAAATACCAATGGTGTTTTTCACAGAAACAGAACAAACAATCCTAAAATGTGTATGGAATCATCAAAAAAGACCCCAAATAGCCAAAGCTATCTTGAGAAAGAAGAACAAAGCTGGAGGCATTAAGCCTTCTTATTTCAAGCTATATTCCAAAGCTATGGTAATAAAAACAGGATAGCATTGGCATAAAACAGAAACATAGATAATTGGGACAGAATAGAGAGCCTAGAAATAAGTACACACATATACGGGCAGTTAATTCATGATAAAGGAGCCAAGGATACACAATGGAGAAAGGGCAGTCTTCTAAATAAATGGTGTTGGGAAAACTGAACAGCCGCAAGAAGGGAATGAAACTGGATTCCTATCTTACGCCATATACAAATATTAACTCAAAATGGATTAAAGACATAAACAGAAGACCTGAAACCATAAAATCCCTAGAAGAAAACATAGGTTCTTGATATAGGTCTTGGTGGTGATTTTTTGAAGCTGAAACCAAAAATAAAGCTTCTGCACAACAAAGAAAGCCATCAGCAAAATAAAAAGATAGCCTACTAAATGGGAGAAAATTTTGCAAATCATATATCTGATACATTGAAAATATATAAGCACTCACACAACTCAATTAAAAAAAAACACAACAATTTGATTTAGGAAGAGCCAAGTAGACATATTTCTAAAAGAAGACATATAGATGCTCAACACCACTAGTTATCCAGGAAATGCAAATCAAAACCATAATGAGACACCATCTCACATCTGTTATAACAGCTATTATCAAAAAGACAACAAATAACAAGTGTTGGTGAGGATATGGAGAAAAGGGAATTCTCATATACCATTAATGGGAATGTAAATTGGTCAGCCGCTATGGAAAACAGTACATAGGTTCCTTAAAAAAAAAAAAGAAAAGAAAAACAAAACCACTGTATGATCCATCAATTCCACTTCTAAGATTTACCTGAAGAAAAAAACCCACTAATTTGAGAGCACATGTGCGTTGCTATGCTCGCTGCCGCACTATTTACCATAGCCAAGATGCGGAAACAACGAAAATGTCCAATGAATGGATAAAGAAAATGTGCTATCAATCTATTTAACCTACCTGCCTAGACAATGAAATGCTATTCAGCCATTAAAAAGGTGAAACTTTGCCATTTTTGAAAGCATGAACAGACCTTGGGGGCATTATGCTAAGTGAAAGAAGCAGACAGAGATAACAAATACCGTATTATCTCCCTTATATGTGGGATCCAAACACGCACACATACAAACAAAAACCCATAAGAAAGAAAAAAAGGAAACAACAAGTTCACAGATACAAAGAACAGATTGGTGGTTGTCAGGGCAAGGGTGGGTGAAATGGGTGAAGGGGGTCAAAAGATACACACTTACACACTTTCAGAGGTACACACTTATAAAATAAATAAGTCATGGCGAGGTAATGCACAGCATGGTTAATAATACTATACTGCATATTTGATACTTGCTGAAAGGGTATCGAATTCTCACAAGAAAAAAAATTGTAACTATAAGATGATGGGTATTAACTAGACTTGTGATCAGTTCATAATATAAACATTGAATTGTTATGTTGCACACCTGAAACTACTAGAACGTAATCTGTTAATTATCCCTTAATAGAAAAGTAAGAAAAAAATGAAAAAAGGGAACTAGACATTTATGAACAGCTACTATGCGCCACATACAAAATACTTGACTTATGTTGTTTTTTCCTAATGTGGCAGAGTTTCTGAAACAACAGTTTTATTAAAATATAATTCACATACCACCTTTAAAATGTACCATTCAGGGATTTTTAGTATATTCACAGAACTGTACACCTTTCCACACTATCTAGTTTTAGAACATTTCCATTACCTTAAAAAGAAACCTCATACCCTTTAGCAGCCACTTTCCACTCTCCCCAACATCTCAGCCCCTGGCAACCTCTAGTTTACTTTCTGCCTCTGTGATTTGCCGGCTCTGGACATACCACGTCAGCAAAAACAAGCAAAACATGACCTTTTTGTTGACCGACTTCTTGAACTGAACATGGTTTTTCCAAGGTTCATCCATTTGCAGCATGGATATACATTATTTTTAAAATCCTACTATTATCTTCTAAACTAGACATAATTATCTGTTCTACCGATAAGGAAACTGAAACTGTAAATGCTTTGCCCAAGGACTCACAAAGTTAGCAGAGAAATATTCACACCTCGGCCTCTGTTTCATGGTTCAACCATTTCCATCACACCACACTGATTCTCAAATGCCTTAGAATTCTCCCTATTTTTAAACTGAAAACCACAACACCTTGTAATAACA
Organism: Ovis aries; assembly: GCF_016772045.2. NCBI lineage: Eukaryota > Metazoa > Chordata > Mammalia > Artiodactyla > Bovidae > Ovis > Ovis aries. The sequence continues at coordinate 60,353,192 of NC_056062.1, read as the reverse complement.
AGAACTAGCAAAATGATCTTTTTACTTCCTGGTTCCATGCTCTCTCAAGACGAATTTGCATCCAAAAACAAGGAGACTGGTCTCCTATTCCTAGGGGTGCCATGACAACCCCACTACCTTTGAAATTGCGGGGCAACTCAAACCCAATAGAAGACTGAGGGTAGCACCATGCTGTATTCTTTCAGACAAGGGGGTATTCACTACTCAGACCAGCAAGTAGCTTAAAGTTCCAATAAGAAAACAACAAACAATGAAAAAAACCAGCCTTTGGTTCATCAGTCACTCACCAGGCAGCTGAAGCGTGAAGCTCACAAACACCATGAATTGAAGCCCCAAACACAACCAAGACTCCTCCATTCCACATCAGCACGCTCTCTGCCAAACTGGATCTTGTAGACAGTATCTGTATCCTTCATTCTCATAGCCCCATTCACCTCCTTGTCTCCCATGTATCCTTTCAGAGGCACCAAAGCCCTTGGTGAGTTTCCAGCATAGCTTCCACATCCTCAGGATCCAGGTCGAGGTGATCCACCACATGGCCGGGCCCGGAGCCCAATGCTCCGAGCTTCATGTAGATACAAGCGTTCCTTGTAGTTCTTAAATGGTAGATCCCTCCATGCTGGCAAAACACAGTAAACAAACACATATACTGAGACTTCTCTAACTCTCAAAATTGGGAGGTGGCTCCTTATTATTATGAATTTTAAAAGTCTACTGCTTTTCAGATAGCCTGACAACTCTGCCTGAAGTTTCAAACCAGCAAGGTCAGCTGACGCCATGGCTAGGCAGACTTCAAGGGGAAGAGAGAAGTTGCTCAGTTGTGTCCAACTCTTTGCAACTTCATGCACTATAGCCCACCAGGCTTCTCGGTCCACGGGATTTTCCAGGCATGAATACTGGAGTGGGTTGCCATTTCCTTCTCCAGGGGAACTTCCTGACCTAGGGATTGAACCCAGGTCTCTGGAATTGCAGGCAGATGCTTTACCGTCTGAGCCACCAGGGAAGCCCACTCAAAAGGAAAGGAGACTGAATCTTTCAAAACAAGCAGCAGAACACAAGTGATCTTAATTCACTGCAGCAGGTTAAAGGTCACAGCAGATTCTTATAGAGCTTGTAATTAGAGGCAAATTAGGCTTTGCATGACATTGCGTGTGTACCGAAAATTACACAAAAGAATAAAAACATTAGGAGGCAAGAGAATAAGCACAAGGGCTGCAGATAGGTTACCAAAGTAAAATATTTCTTCAAATTATAAAAGTAAGTTCACAAATTTTAGTATGGTTTTAATTCTACAGTTTTTTTTTTCCTTTAATTCAACAACTACTGATTAAGCACCTTCTGGCTATGGGCTGTCGGGTAAGCTAAGCCAGGTGGAAATGCCTCTGTTGAGCTTTAATTCTTCAGCGAGGGAAGGGAGATAGACCACTGCTTCATCAACCTAAAGTTATTCCACAATGTTAGAAGGACTGAAATGATAAAAGTTCAGGCTGTTACAAGTCATACGAAGGCCATCTCATCTGGACTTGGCCTTGACAACTGACATGCCTAGCAAAGGAAGTGACACTTAGATTGAGAGCTAGAGAAGGCAGTGGCATTAGCCAAGTGAAGAGGGGGCGGGAGTGCTTTCAGCGGAGTGCAGCTGCACACACAAAGTTCTGGAAGTTAGAGGGAGCTATGTCTGAGGATTCTTCTGTGTTTTGGGGGCTGCTGTTACAAGCAACAGGGAATCAGTATGGAAGGAGACCATGAAAACAGTAATATTGCTTATTTATTGAACAAAGAGCTAATACACATTTGAGGCTGTGTATCTTCAATAAGTGATGCTATTACTTGAAAGAAAAAAAAAAAAAAAAAGAAAAGGCAACGGCAAATCTAGTCAAAGAAACTTGAAGCCAAAGGGCAAATTCATCACCTTTAAAATATGCCAACTAGTCCTGAGAGGAAGGTAACAGCAGGTGATTCCTGTTCCATAAACAAACAGTTGGGTTTGGAGAGAAGGCTAAAACCTCCCTGGGGGAAGATGACGGCTCCCTGGTGGCCTATCGGTGGGTTAACACAGCACTAGCATTGCTCCTGACAACACGGAGAGGGCCTTTCAGAGAACGTTTGTCTTTGGGGTATAATCATTTGGCCCACTTAATAGAAGTCTCAAGCAGGTCAAACCTTGAAATAGGGCTCTCTCTTTTGAGCAGAGCTTGAACAAAAGGAAACTTAAAATCATTTAGAGGGAAGGAATGAAACCTATTTCTGTCCTTCTGGAGACAAAAGATGTAATACGATTGGTTAAAATTCAAGGGGAATAAGAACCTCTTGGGGGTGGCGGTGGGGGTGGGGGGTGCAGGTTGCAGCCCTCAGGCACAGCCCTTGCTTCAAATGCAGGCTGGTGCTGCCATCTCGTGGCGGAAAGGCTCGCTCCACCTCAGCAAGCGCTGGGAACTGCCTGCTGTTTCTCCTTGTGCTCCTTATGGCCTCGTCAGCAAGGCGCATTAAACAAACACAAGGCAGAGAATCCAGCAGGGGATTTAACACTTCGTGGCCTGCCAGGAGTTAAATTCCCCGCTGACAATATTCCCTTCTTCATCCTCTTCTTTTGTCTTGAAAAAGCAGAATCTCGTTCTTTCAGCAGCGTGATTGGAAGCCAGCCCGGGCTTGCTTGATGAAGCCACAATTTGACCTTTTAAAGCAGGCTGGAGGGTGGTAGTTCAGGCCATTAACTTCACTCTTTCCCCCTTAGGAAGGGCCTCGTGTTTTGCCTGAAGGGATCTCCTGAGGGTGCTTTTTATGGCCTGAATTCAGGAAAGCTGAAATGCTCTATCGATAAAATCCTGAAAGCATATTTCCCTTTCTCTCCCCACCAAGCTCTCCTTTTATTGTCCCATCCTATCTTTGAGAGATTTTCACCTATCCACCAAATTAGCTCTATTTAACGGAATGATTCACTGACTGCCTGTTTGGTATTAATCAAAGAGGCCCCTGTTGCCAAGTCAGGTTTCTAGTTACTTGGCAATGACGAACTCAGCCAGCCTGTTAAGAATCCATTTCAGGCCAAAGTGAAAAGGTTTGAAGTTCTGGCAGCTTGTGCAGCCTTACTGTGGCTACACAGGCTGGATCTGTCAGGCTGGGGAGATACTGAGAACCGGCCACCCCCTCCCAGTGGCATCTTTGAAGAACCAGGTTGGGGTGCCTGACCGAGGTGCGTGGACCCCAGGCCTCTGCAGGGGTGGACCCCGACATCTATTCTGCTGTCAGTGGCAATTCTTCTAACGCATGGCCAGTGCAGAGCGTGAAACTAATCACCATTCACGAGGAGAGCCATCTGTCTAACATGTGGACACTTACGTGAACCTGAGCTGGGAGACCTCTTCAGGCCAGCCAGTTTCCCCAAGATCTTTGACGCCGTCTCTTTGTGTCTCTGGGTCTTCACCTCTCTTTAGGAGAGACTGAGAAGATTTTCTCCCATTTTTTTTGCCCTTTCTTTTTTAGGAAACTAATCCAGAGAATTAAAGCAGGTTTATTCTGAGCTGTCAACATCCCTGTGACAGATGATGGTATATGAGGAAGTCTGAGGAATGAGCAGGAGAAAAGAGACGTTTTATGAGCCATGGAGGACAGGATGAGAGGAAGATGTTGTAAAGGTCCCTCTCTGAGGCTGGGCAGGTTGGGAGAGACCCAGAAGAAAGAGTGGTTTTAGACCTTATCCTAGCAGTTAACTCTGGGCTCTGGGGTTGATGTGCAAGCTCGCTGGGCTCAGCTGCTCAGAATTAGAGAGGGCGCCCCCCCTCCCCCCCAGGGACAATCTAATGTGCCTTCCACTAATTCTCTAAATATCTCCCTCACCATGACAGTCACTCGTATGTGTCTTGTCTTTTTCTCCTATGCCCAGATCAATGCAAAAATAGCATTTGGGAAAGTTGCAAGCTAAACTCTCAGGATAAATATGGAAGACATGATATACCTGGAACATAGTAGGTGGTCACAAATTATTTAATACATAATTTAATGAAAGCTTTATTCACTCAGTTGTGTCCGACTCTTTGCGACCCTATGAGCTGTAGGCCTGCCAGGCTCCTCTGTCCATGGAATTCTCCAGGCAAGAATACTGGAGTGAGTAGCTTTTCTCTTCTCCAGGGTATCTTCCCAACCCAGGGATTGAACCCAGGTCTCTTACACTGTGGATTCTTTACTGCCTGAATCGCCAGGGAAGGATGCATGAATAAGTGATGAGACATCCAGACAGGTAAATAAGACAAGGGAAGTAACACTCACTGAGTGCCTAATCAGACCTCGCTAGTTCCACCCACATTATCTCAATAAAAAAGGAAGCTGTTCTAAGGATTCCCATAGCCTGGAAATGGAATCAGAACAGGAAGCTCAGGAACTGAAAATTGTATCCGTTTTTCATTCTCTTTTTCTGCAGGTCTGCTTCGTCCTCCTCTTTCCATAGATGCCTTTCTTAGTCTCCATTCTCAATTTTCTGCTTGTTCATAAAGTATGCCTAGCCATGATTTTGGCATGTCACACCACCAAAACAGCCCTCTTGTTCTTTTTTTAAACCTTCTCCTTCACTGTTAGTTATTTCATCCTCCTTTTTTTCTAAATCAAAATCCAGAGAGAAGAATTTGATCAGCCCGACTCACTAATTTGTATGCTTGTTTTTGAATTGCGCCAATGGGCTTTGGCTGCTGACTAGCCTATGCCTTGTCTGCTTTGGGGTCAGGTGACTACTTTGGTCCAATCATTGTGGATGAGTGGAAAGTGGCCATCCCAGAGCGTCAGCATAGACGTTGCACAGCGAAACTGCAGACTACAGGGACCCAGCTTTCCTTTGTGGGAGGGATATGGAGGGATGGGTACTTTAAGTATATCTGGAAAATTAGATGCCAAGGTCTGTGAAAGTATCCTCCCAAGTATTGCCATATTTAATCTTCACAATGGCCTGTTGAGTGTAGCTGAGTTTGCTCTGCTTTATAGATGAGGAGAGCAAGACTCAGCTAGTGAAGTAACCTGCTTGAGACCAGAAGGCTATTAAGTGACAGGTCCTGGATTTGGTCCAAAGTGAAAGTGAAAGAAAGTGAAGTCGCTCAGCCGTGTCCAACTCTTTGCAACCCCATGGACCGTAGCCTGCTAGGCTCCTCTGTCCATGGGATTTTCCAGGCAAGAATACTGGAGTGGGTTGCCATTTCCTTTTCCAGGGGATCTTCTGAACCCAGGGATCTCCTGCATTGTCGGCAGACGCTTTTACCATCTGAGCCACCAGGGAAATCGCTCAAGCTCTATTCCCCAGTCTGTCCCTAAACAGAGGGAATAGGATGTCAATAATATTTATAAAAATGCTTTGGGGTCCCACGTAGTGCAGGAGGTTCAGAATCTGAGAACCCTTCTGAGGGTCTGAGTTGGCACAGTTTCATGGTGATTGACATCAATTCCCAAGCCCAGCAAGGAGGATGGCCTTGGAAAGTACTGCAGATGGTCCCTCTCTGTCTTTACAATTAAGAAGTCAAAAGGATCAGGATCTGCGCATGGCTCTGCGGGCCACAGATCTTTCAGGCTCGTTTGACCTTGGTGGATCATTCTTTCCCAAGGGCGGTCATACTGCATGCGTTCAGTGTGACTGACCAGAATGGAAAGAATTGATTGAATGTGTTCATCAGATTTGCTGTCAGGAGGCTAGTAAATGGATAATTATTGGAACAAGAATCAGATGGCTGGGTCGGGGGCGGAGAGGGGTGTTGGGGGAGGTGGTGGAGGAGGAGTGAAGACTAGAAAAGCATCAAGATATTTTCTCGTGCTCTCCTTCTATATCCTTAAGGTTTTATTTCAGGTGCTTTAATTGGCGTAATTGTTCAAAAATGCATCTTGATGTACCTGTGGTGCTACCATTTTATGCTTCCCATCTTTCTGTGGAATTGCCTCATTAATCACTAGATCCTGCTGGTTGTGATTATTTTCAATGTCTTTAAAACAGTCTGACCTTATTCTTCCTAATTTTCTTTTTCTGTCTGGTTTAGCAGGATGGCTCAATAGCTTGTAGGTATTTGGGCAAACACGCTGACCAATCTGTCCCCACTACCTGGCGAAGTGCCTGGCATGGGTACACGACAGGTATCTGCTGAGTGAATGAATGCAATAAATCTTCACCTAAAAACACGATGTTCATTGCTAAAAATAAGACTGTGTTATTCTAAGATCATTACCCTTGCAACATTCCCTATTGGATTAGAAAACCATCCCAGCTCCATTTCTTTTACAGGTAGAGCATAAGAATAGCAAAAAGATTAATAAATCTTGATCCTAACGTGCTGCCTTCATGGAGATAAATTCCCATCCATGTGGACCTTACTGAAAATTTTAAAAAGGGGCTTTTACTAATAGAAACATACATCTTAACTTAAAAGACTGGAGATTTTTACTGATTAGCATCATATTAGATAGTTTCACAGGATTTTAGGATGGGTTAACTACGATTAAGGGCTTCCCCAGTAGCTCTGCAGTAAAGAATCTGCCTGCAATGCAGGACACACGAAGACGCGCATTCCATCCCTGTGTCAGGAAGATTCCCTGGAGGAGGGTACAGCAACGACTCCAGGATTCTTGTCTGGAGAACCCCATGGATAGAAGATCCTGGTGAGCTCCAGTCCATAGGGTCACAAGAGTTGGACACGACTGAAGTGACTTTGCACGTATGCATGCATGCACACATTGGCTCTTAAAAGCTAGGTTACCATCTGGGGATAATAATACTGGAATAAAGTCTCCAGTGAAGCCTTTAAAAGACCCCTTTGTCTCCAAGGAGGTCACAGCTACAACCATTGCAATTTGGAGGCTGCAAACTTCCACTTATCATTTTAGAGCCCTCAGGAATACATCAGTTGTTTGGAGGTTTTGAAAATGCTTTTACAAATTGCCATCTTCTTTACCTGCTGTCTGATGTATGTTTCCAAGTGGGCACTGTGCCCTTCGCCTTCAGAAAACACTGAATAAATCCTTTGACTCACTTCACGAAATGATAGGTCTCTTTGTCAGAATTACCAAGAACCCAGCTGCCCATTAGAAAATGGCTTTTCCAGAAGTGAGAGCTGATGTATAACTGCTCACGAGAATGGCCCACGGTGATTAAGAAGAGTGAGTCCATCGTCACTCATGGAGGTGGTGCCGGGTGGAGTCTCCTCAAGCTTCCTTTCCTGCTCTGTGAAGCAATCTTCATGATATATTTGGATGCTTCATATGGGATCTATTTTAAACTGTGTGAAGTGACCCTGGCTTGTGTCTTTTTTTTTCCCTTGGGCACTGCATTTTTTTCCAGCTCAGTATTTCTCTACTGGAAAAGAGTAAAAATGTCAGGACCTTGCACAAATTGTACTGACTTGACCCTTGGAAGGCAACAGCATGCTTTCTTCCACATCATTACTTTTTATTACACTCCCAGCCACATCTCTGCAAAGGAGGGAGACGGGAAACCTGGTACGCTGCTTGTCGCCGGGCTGAATGAGTCTGCGGTTTGACCCTGCTTCAGCACATTTGGATGTGTTCATCATCCGCTCCTCTTCTTAAGCAGGTTCCATGATGGATCTGCACTCACTGGAGTTGCAGCCTTGGTGGTGGCCAGCAGTTCTCTGAGAGCTAGGGTGCAATTAATCACACAAATGATGGAGGGCAAGAGCTTGGATGAATGGAAACTCATCTGGGGAGTCTCCACCTCTATCACTGACTTCTTACCAAGCTGACAAAGAGCCAAACAGCAACTGCAGTTTTACCTACTGACCCACTTTCTCTCTCTCTCTTTTTTAAAGTCTTTATTTAATATGTTACAATATTGTTTCTGTTTTATTTCTCTTGGCCCTTAGGCATGTGGGATCTTAGGTCCCCAACCAGGGATTGAACCGGTGGCCCCTTTATTGGAAGGCAAATTCGTAACCACTGGGCCACCAGGGAAGTCCCTACCCAGTCCTTCTTAAAGGGCTAGTGAAGCCACAGGTCTGTGAGGGAAGTGGGTGGAACAGGGGTTCAGTGGTCAGATCTGAAAGATACAGAGTCTAGTCAATCCCTACAAACAGGTTGTGGCATGACCTTGGGTGAATTATCTGCATGCATTTCCTCAGGCTTCTCCTCTGTGAAATGGGGCTAGAATCACTGATAAATTGGGTCCTGGTACCCACTGATCATGGAAGATGTGTGAGTCAGAGAAAAGGCACAGTGTTCTTGCTAAATATGATCTCCACGTGTTCAGAGCACAGTCTAAGAAGATCATTTAACATAAAAGTAGAGACAGAAAGTGGGACAGTGGTCTGGGATTGTTAGGATGAGACCGAAGCCCAGAGGAAGGGATAGATTATGAAGTTACTTGATTACTATAGTTTTAAATTTTGGTCAGACTGTACTGACTCATTGGAACAATAATTTTCTATGGGGAGGGTACCACCCCCTAAAGAGTGTTTTTGAAATTCATGGAACTGTTTTGGTTATTACAATGACTAAGGAAGCTCTTGGTGGTTGGGGCAGAAATATTGGAAATCTTGTGATATGTGTTACACTCTTGCCCCAAATGAATTGTCCCATACCCATCTAACTTTTGAATGTCCACCTGGACATTTAATAGATAAAGAAAGCCGATTTATCATTTTCCAAGCCTAGCAACTAACTTATTTTTGTCAGCACAATGCATTCTTTTAATATACATTGAATTTTCTAAGAATTCAGCAGGAGTTACAATTCAACTATATAAACTGAGAGAACATTACATTTTGTCTTTTCATAACATCATTAGGATTTGTTTAGCTCAGAAAATTACATCACCAGTGGCAACACCACTTGTGAAGTGTGAGTTGCCAGTATTACAGACTCGTGGGTCAGCTGGATTGTAGCAGTGTGATTCTATAAAAAGGTACAAGCTTCTGCTTATTTCATTTAATATCCCAATGTTATCACCTCCCAGCTGTTACTTTATGAAGTGCAAAGGACTTTATTATAAATTACTTTCCTTTTTACTTCTTCATATTATATAGGTAGGCCATTTTATTGATTTAAAAAAGGATATTATGTATGTAGATAGGTCCTATTATCTCTGAATCTCATTTCAGGATGAAATGAAAAGCCTTCCGTTTTTAGTGGTCAATTGTAGTGGCTCTTTCTCACTAAGATTTTTCTGTCTAGGGGTTCAACATTCTTTTTCTAGAATCTGACTTCCACCCATACCAGTGCAGTCAGAGAATCATAACTGTGTATATTTTAACCCCCAGGTATAGACTGGATTCAAGTTTTCTCTGTGTCTCAGGCAAAGAGAGGATGCACAGAGAAAACAAAGGCAGTGTTGCCCAGATTCATATTCTGGGATGTCTGAGCCTTAGCCCTAACCCAGCTGTTCTAGGAACCTCTATTACTATGGACTTTATTATCTCCTGGTGGATCAGCAGAAAAGAATCTGCCTGCAATGCAGGAGACCTGGGTTTGATCCCTGGGTCAGGAAGATTCCCCTGGAGAAGGGAAAGGCTACCCACTCCAGTATTCTTGCCTGGAGAATTCCATGGACAGAAGAGCCTGGTAGGCTACAGTCCCTGGGGATGCAAAGAGTTGGACACGACTGAGCGATTTTTACTGCTACTTATTATCCCCACTCAATACATGTTCAAATCAAGGTTCTGAGAGGTTCATGACATTCCCAGGGTCTCAGAGGATGTCAGTGGTAGAACTAGGATTGAATTCCATTCTGTCTGCAGCCCTAGTCTGCTACATTATTCTTCCATGACTTGCACCCTCCAATATGAAGGGAATGAACTCATTGTTACCACACACAGCAATGGCAAGAATGACAAAATAATTACACACACTTGTGTGTGTCGACTTTAAATGTTTCCAAATGTACTTAAAAACTACCAGCATATTTGATCCTTTCTATAAATTTGAGAAGATTGAACAGGGATTGGTTCCCATGGTAGAGAGGGGAAGGAGGTCTTTTGGAGTTACACAAATGGGCACTCAATGTCAGATCCACAACTGGACCACAAATCTCTGAATTAATTCTAACTTTATGCTCTTTCTACCCTATTGCATCCATGAAAGATTCATTAAAAATAATACATATTTGAAAGATGCCTAGTGTATAGCAGATGTGCTGCTAAATCCTTTACACATATCATCAGATTTTTGAAGTTAATTCAGGTCAGTTTAGTCACTCAGTCATGCCCCACTCGTTGTGAGCCCATGGACTGCAGCACACCAGGCCTCCCTGTCCATCACCAACTCCTGGAGTTTACTCAGACTCATGTCCATTGAGTTGGTGATGCCATCCAACCATCTCATCCTCTGTCATCCCCTTCTCCTCCTGCCTTCAATCTTTCCCAGCATCAGGGTCTTTTTAAATGAGTCAGTTCTTCCCATCTAGTGGCCAAAAGTATCACATCAGGTGGCCAAACTTAATTAAATGTGTTTATTTTGGGCTTTGCTGGGTTTTTGTTGTTGCTCATGGGTTTTCCCTGGTTGCGGTGAGCAGGGCCTACTCTGGTTGCGGTGCATGGGCCTCTCACTGCGGTGTCTTCTCTTGCTGTGGAGCACAGGCTCTCAGGTGCCGGGGCTTCAGTAGTTTCAGCTCTAGGGCTCTAGTGCACAGGCTCAGTAGCTGTGGCACACAGGCTTAGTTGCTCTGTAGCACGTGGAATCTTCCTGGACCAGGCATTGAACAGTGTCCCCTGCACTGGCAGGTGGATTCTTACCCACTGTATCACTAGGAATATAAAATTTAACCTTCAAACAACCCTATGGGTGGGAACCTCATTTTGTAGGTGAGACAACTGATAAGAGCAAATGATGTGAAATTCTAAATAGAATCCAATTCATCATTATTGACAATGATAATGTTGCAAATAGCCAGGACAATGCTCAAATCCCTCCCTTGTTGGACTGAACAATACTCAACAAGTTACTAGGTGCGACTGGTGAGAATTTTTCCCCCTTTCTTCCTGGTGAGAGAGATGAGAGTAGAATTATGGAGGGGAAGGATTAAAATGGTCAGAACTATTGAAAATATTAATTAGATATGAAGCATGCCAGGAAAATGGTAAAAGGTTGCAGAGAAGGAAAAAAAGAGTTTCATTCAGAGCTAGTCAGAGTCTCGAGTCTATTTTTGATAGCTCGACAGAAAACGTTTGCTATCAAATCTCATGTGGATTCTGTGGAGCATTTTATTCAGAGCCCTAAGACTTCTACCACATATTTCTTTTTTTTTTTTTTTACTTAACTCTGATTTTCTCCAAATGTTTTGATGAGGGAGAAAAAAAAATAGCTTTTGGTGAGGAAAGGGCAGACCTTGATCTCCAGTTCAAGGTCCTTGAAATTCAGTCTCTGGGAGACTGTGCCAACTATTTAACCTCGCTGGACCTTAATTTGGCCGTCTGTGAAATGGGGCGGACAAAATTGAACTACAGAACCACTTTGGTGATAATGAGCTTCAATCAGTGCTTGGAAATGCCCAGTTACCAGTCCCTCTCCAGGGAACAGAACTTAAAAAGCTAACGTAGGGGCTCAGAGCTGATGATTTTCAGCTAGGGCTGGTGGGTGATCATTTTTTCATACATGATCTTCTCTCTAATTGCAGAAAGATGACAGAGAATAGAAAAGCTGTGGCATGAGCCCAGGGTTCTACAGTTCGGATGGAAATCTCCTTGGTTATTATATGCATGTGGAGAGCTCAGCTTCAAATCCCAGTGCCCTTATTATTAAATTACAGCTACTGAAGCACATCCTAAATTGGCTCCTCCAAACATAGCAGCATTTGTTGGGCTGCATAGAGTGACTTCTGATCCCCTCAACAGCTGTCACAGGGCCAGCAGGTTCCCCCCTTCCGCTCCTTTTAGGATATCACTTTGATTTGGGTCCCAAATGTCACTACAAATCTGCGTTCCTTGTTTCCTGCTTCTTCAGTTAGCTAGCGTTTCCTTTCTATGTTCTGTGCATTCTTACCTATCGTGATTATCATCGTTTCAGTTCAATAGGACTTGTGAGAGCCATTTGAGCGTCCCACATGAAATGCCAAGATAATGAAAACAATGAAGTGACCACTAATATGATGAGTGTAATAGAGAATGTATGGAAATACGTCCTTCTGTAAGGACATTCAGTAGGGTTTGGGGTATAAAGGCGTAAGGAAAAAGCATAAAGGAATTCTATATGTATTTGTGGTTATAAGATGTAGATCAGTTAACCTGTGATTGAACCCACAAATATACATTCTAATGCACTCTCTCCGGGAGTTGGTGATGGACATGGAGGCCTGGCGTGCTGCGATTCATGGGGTTGCAAAGAGTGGGACACGACTGAGTGAACTGAACTGAACTGAATGCACTCTCATGTTGACCTCCCAGCTGTAGCTTGTATTTTCCTTCAGACAGGTAGAATATCAGATTTACCTCTGTCCTATAACTTACCAAACAGACTGCGGAATAGAAGCACAATGCAACTGAAAGCTTGTTTTTAGTTTTACTGATTGAATGTCTGTAGTACCAGCATCTACCTGAAAAAACTGATGCCTGCCCTTAGGGCCTAATGTAGAGTATGCTCTGGACAAGAAAATTCAAATGCAAGTTCCCTAAAAAGAGAAGGTGGCTAAATCTTAAGTGAGGAGAGGAAAACATGCAGTGGAGGGGAGGGAAGTCCATCCAGCCCCTTCTGCAGCTGAGGGTGAGAGGTGGGTCTGCAGAATAGGCTTTGGATCCAAATCTGACTGGAGGCAGATGAAGGTCAAGCACAAAACTCTGACCAAGAGAAAAGACTAAGGGTCAACACAGGGAAACACAATCTCTTGTCGGGTCCAGTCCAGAAATAGAGTCAGGAGATTCTAGCAACTGTCTCTGTTTTTACAATGTGTGATAGTAGTCAGGTCCCCAGAGAGACATAGATCAGAGCAAGGCCAAGGTTAGTTAGAGGATCTCTTGGGCATGACCAAGAGAATTGTTGTTCAGTCGCTAAGTTGTGTCCAACTCTTTGCAACCCCATGAACTGCAGCACACCAGGCTTCCCTTGAGTTTGCTTAAACTCAGTCCACTGTAAGTGATGCCATCCAACCATGTCATCCTCTGTCGCCCCCTTCTGACCAAGGGAAGGACCACACCATTTTCAATCCTCCCCACTCCCTGACACAAGTGTACACACACACAGCCCTGATACCCAAATTCACTTATGTAGGCTCTAAACATGTCTAAGCATTTCTCCTTATTAAAATCATATTATCAGACCCTAAAATAGTTCATTGTCCTGATACAGGCCACCGGATATCATTAAGATTTTTATTGGCTGGAACTAATTTCTTGACCTTCAAAAATTTATATCACGCTGCTGCTGCTGCTAAGTCACTTCAGTCATGTCCAACTCTGTGCGACCCCATCGACGGCAGCCCACCAGGCTCCCCCGTCCCTGGGATTCTCCAGGCAAAAACATTGGAGTGGGTTGCCATTTCCTTCTCCAATGCGTGAAAGTGAAAAGTGAAAGTGAAGTCGCTCAGTTGCGTCGGACTCCTAGCGACCCCATGGACTGCAGCCTACCAGGCTCCTCCATCCATGGGATTTTCCAGGCAAGAGTACTGGAGTGGGGTGCCATTGTGCTACTTGGCATAAACTTGCCATTAACAGGTGGGTGGGTGGATTACTTAAAACACAAAAAGCTGACAGCATGGTCTAGGGAAGCCTGTTTTGGGAAAACACCAAAGTGGAAGGAATGGCTAACAAAAGGAGTCAGTGAAGCAGCTCTGCCATTCAAGGAAAAGACTCAAAAGTAATAAAAAAATAAATGAAGGATTTGCAGACCCTAAGCATGGACATGCTCTTCTCAGTGATCTGACTAGTCAGGACTTTTACAATAAATTCCATGCCCGTAAGCAGTAGTAGCCTGGGGGATCAAACATCAGATGTGTCAGGAAAGTAATGATTCGTATTCACGTAGCTGTGCTGTGTACCCACAGTCTGTGCAGTCTGTTCATCCTCCATGTACCTGAGCAGTATCTCTAGAAAGCCCTGTTTGTGTTGACTTAAGCCCACTAATATATTAGGATATTAGTGCATTCTCCACATTACCGAGCCCCATTTTCAAATGGTAGTGTAGCATCTGACTATGAACGACGAAATCAATCCTGTCAAGGGGAACCCTTCAGGCTCAGGGTGATTCTGGAACACCCCTTCTTCCAGTCTCCTCCCCTGGTCTCCATCACTGGCATCCAAGTTGATGCCAACCAGTTGGTTCTGCTGTTGTCTCCAGTAATGCTCTTTTACACCCCTACGGTGGTAACTATTAGGGTAAAGGCTTCTGGCCAAAGTCAGGGCTCTGTGCCATTGGGCCTTTAACACTCCCAGTCCCTTTGGAGGGTGAGTTTACCATCCTAACTAGAAGACTGGGTAGATCCCAGCAACAGCACAAGCTCAATCTTCCTTTTTTTCCTTCCTACAACTGGGCATGGCAGGCAAGGGCTGCAGGCCAAGAATGAGGTCTGAGAAGAAGATCTGGAGGAGCTGAGTTAAAGTCTGGTCAAGGGGGGAGTCTTTGTTAATGAAAACCCACACATCATTTTTGCGTTTAGTTTTGGGGAGGTGTCACAGACCACCCATGAGACTTTCAGGCGAAGATGAAATGTTGTGATTCTTTGATCTTGTTTCAGATGTTCTTCTCCATGTTGGGTGTAGCATTCCCTGCTTAGAAAATAGGCAGCTACTCTTAGATGTTTACAAATGTACGGAAGCATTGCTGGAGAGCCAGGGCATAGACTTCTGTCAGATGACATGGCCTAGACACCTAATACCGGTGTCATCTTGTGTGATTTCAGACACAAGTCATTTCAACTTCTGAGCTACAGAATCGCATCTGTAGATTGAGGAAAGCACTATAACCAGAAAGTGAAAGTGAAAGTGAAAGTCACTCAGTCGTGTTAGACTCTTTGTGACCCCCATGGACTATACAGTCCATGGAATTCTCCAGGCCACAATACTGGAGTCAGTAACCTTTCCCTTCTCCAGGGGATCTTCCCAACCCAGGGATTGAACCCAGGTCTTCTGCTCTACAGGCAGATTCTTTACCAGCTGAGCCGCAAGGCAAGCCCAAGAATATTGGAGTGGGTAGCCTATCCCTTCTCCAGCAGCTCTTCCTGACCCAGGAGGGAATTGCACTGGGGTCTCCTGCATTGCAGGGGGATTCTTTACCAACTGAGCTATCAGGGAAGCCCTGGAGTTGGCTAACTCTGGCTCATGGGCGAAATCCAGTCCACCTCCTCTTTTCATATGGTCCATAGGCTAGGAATATTTTTTATATACTTAAATGGTTGAATAAAAAAGAAGAATGATATTTTGTAACATATAAAGATCAGATGAAGGCACTTTCCTGGCACCGGCAGTCCAGTGGTTAAGAATACAACTTGCAGTGCAGGGGACATGGGTTTGATCCCTGGTTGGGGAACTAAGGGGCTTCCCAGGTGGTGCTAGTGGTAAAGAACCCACCTGCCAAGAGATCCCTGGGTCGGGAAGATCCCCTTGGAGGAGGGCACGACAACCCACTCCAGTATTCTTGCCTGGAGAATCCCATGGACAGAGGAGTCTGGAGGACTAAAGTCTGTAGGGTCACAGAGAGTCAGAAATGATTGAAATAACTTAGCACGCATGCACACAGTTATGGGGAACTAAGATCCCACATGCCTTGGTGCTACTACTGAGCTCGCACACTCCAGAGCCCGTGTGCCACGACCGGAGAGCCCGCATGCCGTAACCACAGTCAGACTGTGCGCTGCAACGGAAGATCCCACATGACCAGAGATCTGACACAGCCAAAGAAATAAATATTAAAAACATTGTAAAACAGGAAAAAAATCAGATGAAATTCAAATCTCAGCATCCATAAATAACATGTTGGGGGAAACACAGACACACCCGTATCTTTACATATTGTCTGTGGCTGCTTTTGTGCTCCGAAAGGGATTGAGGGAGAGACCATCTGGCCCACAAGCCTAAAATATTTACTACTTAGCCATTTTATAGAAAAAGTTTGACAAACCCTTCACTACACCCTCTTTGCCTAACTTAAAAACTAGTTGATGAGAGAAAAGTCTGCAAAGCTTGTGAAAGAATTTTTCATCATGCAAAGCCCTTACGACCCTGGGAAATTATAATTATTACTGTTGCTTTTGTTTTTATATTGGAATCATATTTATGGGAGTCTGAATATCCAACAGTATGACTAACTGACCCCTAAACAATTTGAGTCTGCAGACTTTTCATTGACTTCTGCATGAATTGTTTGTTGAGAGATGAGAGAGAGAAGGACTGCTGTTTTTAATCTGGCTGCGGTGAAAGTCATTCATTCTTCCCCATTAAAACATAGCTGAGTCCTTGCCTGGGGAATGTATTTGTAACACAGTGCATATTAACAGAAAGTTGAGAATAATAAGTCACACTGATTTATAGAAGCATAAGAAAACATCTGCTCTTTGATTGAGATTTGTCCAAATGTAACATCCTGGCTTAAAATGTAGTAAAAGCAAGTTGCTTAGCAAGAATTCCTGGAGTGTCTACTGTTTCCAGAGTAATAGGCTGAGGAAAGAACTATGCAATTGGCAGGTCTTGTCTTGGACAACCCTCTTTGCCTTTGGGCCACTGCTTGACATTCCCACGCCCCTATCCATGAATAATATGCATGCCTGAACTTCTAGACAAAAGCCCAATTCTGGACTTTTCTTGAGTTCTTCCCTATGACATTGGTTTAGATGGGCAATAAGGCAGTAGTGGTTGATAAATCTCAACAGATGGGTTGAAGTTCTATTGTAAAGTTACTTGAGTGGCAGGATGAAATGTTTATGCTTCATCCCAAAGACAGTGAGGTGTTTTAAAGTTTTATAACTGGGGGTGGACAGGGAAGTTGGGGCTGTATTTCAGGATGATTAATCTGATAGCTGTGTGTGTAGGATGGATTGGAGTGGGTGAAGGCAGGAAGATCAATGGAGTGGTTTTGCCCAGTAGACCAGGCGAAGACTAATGAGGCTCTGAACTAGTGTGGGGGCTGAGGGGATAAGATGGAGGGAACAGATATTAAGAATCACTGCAGAAGCAGTTGATTGAACGTGGGAGTTAAGGAAAAAGAGCTTTGAGCTATGGATGCCATTAATGGAAGTAGGGGAATGAGGAGGAGCTCGTTTGGGAGGGAGATGGTAAGTTTCGTTTTGGATAATGTTGAGTTGAAAGTGTCAGCAGGACATGCAGGTTGAGTGGTCAGAACAGAGGGTGGAGATGCCATCCCAGAGCCCAGAAGATAGTGTTAGAGGATGGAAAAAGAGGGGCAGGTCTACTCTGACACTGAGCTCAGATGCTGATAGCAAGACAGGAAGAAAGAGAGTGGGTACAAAGTAGGAAACCAGATAAAGATTAAAGAGTTTCACCTTAAGAAACTCAATGAACAAAGGACAAGCTAAGTAGTGTTAGTGCTGATCAGAAAGAGAAATTGTGGAGGAGCGGGTGGCATGGGGAGGGAGAGCTGTAAAGAACACAAGGCCATACAAAAACAGGTCAGCAGAGGGACTCCACAAAGTCGAAATATAGATGTGTGAAACAAAGCCAGTTTGTAGTAAACATTGCAATAAAAATTTCATTACCTAGTAGCTCATCAATGTTCCAGAGAGAAGTAAATAATGTTCTCCCAACGTGCTTTATAAGCCTTCTTCCTCCCGTTTCTCCACTCTAGAGACAATTTGGCTTTTCTTGAATCTGATTAAACTGAAATCCCCTGTTGACTCAGTTATGTCTTTGTTTTATCACGTATGTTTCCCAGTCACCAAAAGTTGGGGAAGCGAATTTTTTTAAAAGGAAAACATTCCTTTTCCTCTGTTAAACCAGCAGGTAGTTCATAGCAGGCTTTATTTTCCCCTGGTACTCTTCCTCTCATCACTTTTTTTTTTGTTGTTCTTTTAGTTTGGAGTCCATTTGGGGAATGGATATATTACAAATGAGCTTCCCGCTCATATTTCTTTTTCCATGCTTGCTTTTCTTCCCTCCCCTACTTTCTGAGTGACAATTGAGGTTTCTGGGACTGTAAAGAGTTAGAAGACTTCTGGGGTCCTGCTATTTACCATGCTTTACTCAGAAAGCTTGATCTTTTGTTTAGAGAGATAGCTAGTATTGTTTTAATCAATAGATGAAGCAGCAGAAATTGGTGAGCTCTCTGGTCAATTACATCAGATCATGGTTTTCATGATTAAAGTCTTTTTTCAGTGGTTCGCACTATGACTCGTTTGATTTTTCAGTGATAAAAGTCTAAATAGTAAAACCAGAAATCATCAAACTACTCATCATCTATTTGTATATACTCCGTGGATTGGGAAAGTATATGGGTGTGCACGCACACATACACACACACACACACAAACACACCAGTGTGTGAGCATGCATGTATTCATGTGGTGTCAGTGGCAAAAGGTGTACAAACCTAGCCGGATAAGCCTTTTCAGCTTCCTTATTACTGATAAGTGGCACAGTACAGAAAATTCACAGACCAAGTTGCTGCCTCTTTATCTTTGCCCTACAAATGAGTCCTACAGAAATGAACTTGTTTAACATAAAGATTATCTCAGAAGCAGCTCTACAGCAGTTCATAAAATATACCCTAGGCATTTTCCATTGCAAAGATTAAAGTAACATTATTTCCCTTTAAAAATAATACCAAAATATTGAAAAGCCCCTTGGACAATGACCTTCCTTTAGGTTGTAATAACCAGCACAAGTTTTTCTCATTTATAAGCCCAGATCTGGGCTGTCCAAGCTGTGGACTACCCTGCCAAGACCCTTGGCAGAGACCTGGGTGTGTGTTCAGCTACCAGCTTTGTCGGAGATCTAGAAGCAAGTATCAGCAAATGGCTAAAATTTTACTTGTCGAGTTTCTGAGAGTCATCCCAGCAGTGCTGAGGTTGGAATCATGGGTCTGCAGAATGGTTACTCTCTCAGCCAAATTCATCAGCCCAGTCATGAAGGCAGAAGTCTCACCCCACTGTGGATCCTCTTCTCATAATTAAAATGCAGCACAATAAAATAAGATGTGCAATTCTTCTATACAGGGTTACATTTATGGAAGACTGAATATCCAACAGCATGACTAACTTTTCCCTAAACAGTTTGAATCTGCAGACGTTGCGTTGACTGAATGGCTGCATTGTTAGTTGAAATTGACACTTCTTATTTATACCACTAAGCCGAGACTGAAGTTCTTGGTACAGAATACTGATACATTACAGTATAGCAGAGCAACCGTCAACATCTGCACAAGGTGGAATGAATACTGTGGCGGGGTGTTATGTTATTGACTAGGACTAACCTCCTTCCTAGCCTTGGTCCCCATCTGCCTTCACACTCTTCCCCATGTTCTTGAAACCATTTAGGTGTATCTTATTGGACTTCCCCCATGGTCCAGTGGTTAAGAGTCCACCTGCCAATGCAGGGGACACAGGTTCGATCTCTGGTCCAGGAATATTCCATATGCTGTGAGGCAACTAAGCCCGTGTGCCCCAATGACTGAAGCCTGTGCACCCTAGAGCCCATGCTCTGCAACAAGAGAAGACATTGCAATGAAAAGTCTGTACAACTCAGCTAGAGCGTAGCCCTCGCCCACCACACCTAGAGAAAGCCGCGCGCAGCAACAAAGACTCAGCACAGCCAAAAACAAAAGAAAATAATAACTAATTAAAAAAAAGAAATAGGAGTTATTAAAGCAGAGACATAGCCTGGGAAAGAGGTAAGGGGAAACCCAAGCAGGTAGGTAAATGATGGGGTTCAGGCAGGTAGATGTTGACACTGAAGCACTGGACCCAGACAGCTGGGCTTAGGGCTGAATGTGAATTTCACTGGATGCAAGGCAGAGAGCTGGCGGCAGGAGGGACACAGCAGAGGAGCAGCCTCTGTGCAGAACGACACACAGATGTGGCCATGAACCTGAGGTCAGAGCTAGGAGACTGGAGGGAGGAGAGACAGCAGGCATGCGGACTTCAGAGTCCAGTTTGACCCTGGGGGTGGCTGAGCGGGGCTGTCCTCCTCTCTCTTACTTCAGGACCGAGTCTCTTAGATGCCTCTGATCTCTTCCTGGACTTAACCTATGCTTTTGGTCCATAGTGGTGGTGTTAGAGGGGATTTAAAGCTCCTTTGGCAGAAATAATCTTTTCCTGATTGAAGACCTCACTTAAAACAGATCCCCTCCACTTTCCCAGTGCGAGACCTTGCCCGTGTAGCACCATTAGAGGTCTCCAGGCAACAGCTGCTGCTGACATAATACTTAATCACTTCACGCCCAACAACGTGAGCTCTGGGGACGTATTTAGAGACCAACACTGGCCAGATGATAATCAGGGGCTAGAGTGTCCCATCAATACACGAGTGCATAAATATTTATTCTTGGCAGAAATGCTTTGGATGGATGCTCACCTTTGGAAAGCATCTTTCCCAAATGCTGCCTTTTCTCAGTTCATTTAATTACTGTAGGGAGACTGTCTCATTTCTTCTTTAGCAATTGCTAAAGCTCTCTTTTTATCAGAGAAGTTATGAGCAAG
Source organism: Ovis aries (assembly GCF_016772045.2). Lineage (NCBI taxonomy): Eukaryota > Metazoa > Chordata > Mammalia > Artiodactyla > Bovidae > Ovis > Ovis aries. The sequence continues at coordinate 60,332,647 of NC_056062.1, read as the reverse complement.
GAAGAGCTGGAGTAAGAGAAGGTCAGCCACAGGACTTTTCTTTGGTGTCCATTATAAAAGGATATGAAAACCCCACAGGAATCAAATAGAAATGCCTCTTTTATCCAGGATTCCACAGGTGACTTCTTACAAAACAGGTAAAATATAAAGCAGGCTAGCTCCTCCCAAAGGAGGCAACAACGTCACATGAAAAGAAAAGGGCAACTTGAGAGCAAACACATATGTGTAAATGGGATAATACCTTGAACATATTAAATAGTGTGTTTTTCCATTCCTCGCTCTCACATGTCTTATTCCCAGGTAGCCATCTGATGGTACAGACTCAGAGAAAATGGCATGGAAAATTCTAGTTTGTGAATAAGAAGGAGGGAGTGCAGAGGGAGTTCTGATTTGAAAAGAAGAGAATGTAGAAACCTTAATTCTTTCATCTCCCAGTTGATCATCAAAAGGAGAAGAGAATGAAAGTAAGACATATTTGTCCTGACTTTCTCATTCTGCATTAAAAATCTAGCAGATACAAACACTGTGGAAAACAGTAAGGAGGTCTCTCAGAAAACTAGAATTACCACATGATCCAGCAATCCCACTCCTGGGCATATACCCAGACAAATCTATCACTAAAAAAGGTACATGCACTCCTATGTTCATAGCAGCACTATGAACACAATCGCCAAGGCAAGGAAAAAACCTAAATGTCCATTGACAGATGAATGGATAAAGAAGAAGTGGTACATGTATACAGTGGAATACTATTCAGGAAGAATGAAAGAATGCCAATTTGCAGCAACATGGATGCAGCTAGAGATTAAGAGATTACTTATTTTAGGACAAATCCCATATGATGTCACTTACATGAGGAATCTAACTATGACACAAATGACCCTATCTATTATAGGGACACAGAATCACAGACATAGAGGTGAGGCTGGTGACTGCCAGTCTCAACCTGGAGGAGCTGGGGGAGGGACGGAAGGGGAGGCTGAGGTTAGCAGATGTAAGCTTTTATATGTGTGCGTGTGCGTTAAGTCGCTTCAGTTGTGTCCTACTCTTTGCAAACCTACGGACTGTAGCCCACCAGGCTTCTGTATCCATGGGATTCTCCAGGTAAGAATACTGCCCAGGGATTGAACCTGTGTCTCTTATGTCTCCTGCATTGGCCGATGGGTTCTTTACCACTAGCCTGGATGACACTACCCTTATGGCAGAAAGTGAAGAAGAACTAAAAAGCCTCTTGATGAAAGTGAAAGAGGAGAGTAAAAAAGTTGGCTTAAAGCTCAACATTCAGAAAACGAAGATCATGGCATCTGGTCCCATCACTTCATGGGAAATAGATGGGGAAACAGTGGAAACAGTGTCAGACTTTATTTTTGGGGGCTCCAAAATCACTGCAGATGGTGATTGCAGCCATGAAATTAAAAGACACTTTCTCCTTGGAAGGAAAGTTATGACCAACCTAGATAGCATATTGAAAAGCAGAGACATTACTTTGCCAACAAAGGTCCGTCTAGTCAAGGCTATGGTTTTTCCAGTGGTCATGTATGGATGTGAGAGTTGGACTGTGAAGAAGGCTGAGCACCGAAGGATTGATGCTTTTGAACTGTGGTGTTGGAGAAGACTCTTGAGAGTCCCTTGGATTGCAAGGAGATCCAACCAGTCCATCCTAAAGGAGATCAGTCCTGGGTGTTCTTTGGAAGGACTGATCCTAAAGCTGAAACTTCAGTACTTTGGCCACCTCATGTGAAGAGTTGACTCATTGGAAAAGACTCTGATGCTAGGAGGGATTGGGGGCAGGAGGAGAAGGGGACAACAGAGGACGAGATGGCTGGATGGCGTCACTAACTCAATGGACATGGGTTTGGGTAAACTCTGGGAGTTGGTGATGGACAGGGAGGCCTGGCGTGCTGTGATTCATGGGGTCACAAAGAGTCGGACACGACTAAGCGACTAACTGATTTGAACTGGGAAGCCCAAGCTTTTATATAGAGAATGGATAAACAATAAGGTCCTACTGTATAGCACAGAGAACTGTATCCAATATTCTATGATAAGCCATAATGGAAAAGAATATTTAAAAAAGAATGCGTATATATATGCTAAGCCACTTCAGTCATGTCCAACACTTTTGCACCTCTGTGGACTGTAGCCTGCCAAACTCCTCTGTCCATGGGATTCTGCAGTCAAGAATACTGGAGTGGGTTGCCATGCCCTCCTCCAAGGGATCTTCCCAACCCAGAGATTGAACCCGCATCTTCTGTGACTCCTGCACTGCAGGTGGATTCTTTACCACTGATCCACCGGGGAAGCTATATATATATAAATCACTTTGCTGTACATCAGTAAGTAACACAACACTGTAAATCAACTATATCTCAATAAAAGAAAAACTAAAAAAAAAAATCTAACACTGATGTATTAGGTGAGTTAGGTGAGATCTATAAGTTGAGGTACTTTCGGACTTACTTTTCCATCACAGGGTCTGAGAAGAGACCAGCTGTCACAATAACTCCTTCCATGCCAACCTGTGGTGGCCATCTCAGAATAAAATCCTTGGTGAACAGTGTTTATGCAAAGGGAGGACTCCATCTCTGCAGTATGGAAGGTATCAAGACATTCTCACACATTCTGCGGGGATGTAGGATGCTGGCCTTTGTTGGGGGGTGAACCAGGAGGGATGTCATAGAGTGTAAAGTGAGCCTAACCATTGACTACTGGTGAGAAGACCATTCTACTTGGGATCAGAAGAGAGCTACAGTGAGATCTCAGGGGTTACACGACACCAGCAAATGCCAAGGAGGGGCTAGTTTAGCAGGAGTGATCACAGGACACTGATCAAAGTCAGAGAACCCCCACAGATTTTATCATTTGATGCCTGCAGAGTGATTCGTTACCAGGCTGCCAAAGACCACTGTCCCAGTCATCCACTGCATCAGAGAACACAAGGGTTTATGTGTGGGAAACTGGTACTTCCTCTCCCTGCCTCTAGGAGGCTGCGTGAGCCCTCCTTCCCCATCCCCTCAACAATCAGTGGCCATCTTGGAGAGAAGCAATTGCGGGAAGGAAATATGCAAGGGGAAGGAATTTTATCTGCCCAAGTTAGGATCATGTAAAGAGACTGTTTATCAGATTGGGCCAAATTTAATAGACAAAATTGATTTTGTTTCTCCTCTACCATCCAATAAGTTAAGGGCCTGTAAGGAAGAAAACTGGGAAATGCCGAAGCTCAGTGTCTTTATACATCTGAATGTGTGTTATTACTTTTTACTTCACTATGTCAATCATGTTTTCTATTTATTTTTCCATTTTATTTTATCATCTAAATGTTAAGAACTTTAATATATCTCCTAGGAAGTCATCTGGGTAAGAAAAATTGCAAAAGTAAACTGGAGACTGTGAGCTACAAAGAAGTGAAAGACAAGTCTTCTGAAAGTGAGAAAGAACGTTAAACCTGGAAATGAAGTTTAAAAATCTTATGCTTGCATTATGTGTACATATACAGAGAGGTATATATACATACTTAGTAAGAATGTATGTCTAATATTGTGAGTTTTCCCTGATAGAAAAATTAAGGGAGTTAAAAATCATGCAATAAGTTACTTAAGTGCTAAGTTGCTCCAGTCTTGTCGGACTCTTTGGGACCCCATGGATTGTAGCCCGCCAGACTCCTCTGTTCATGGTATTTTCCAGGCAAGAATAGTGGAGTGGGTTGCGATGCCCTCCTCTAGGGGATCGTCCCAACCCAGAGATCGAACCTGCATCTCTCAACATCTCCTGCATTGGCAGGTGGGTTCTTACCACTAGCGCCACCTGGGAAGCCCAATAAATTTCTTATTTGGAACATAAAAAGGGAGAATATGATTCATATTAATACAAAATATTTATTTCCGTTTAGGTAAATAAGGGCTTCCCTGATGACTCAGATGGTAAAGAATCCACTTACAATGCAGGAGACCTGGATTCAATCCCTGGGTTGGGAAGATCCTCTGAAGTATTCCTGCCTGGAGAATCTCCATGGACAGAGGGGCATTGCGGACTACAGTCCAACAGATCTCAAAGAGCCGGACACAACTGAGTGACTAAGCACAGCACATGGTAAGTAAATGAAAGGACCCCGAATTATTAGCTTGCTGCCTAGCTTGTCCTGACCTAAGATCTAGAGTTTTCTGCTGGCAGGAGCCACAGGAGCACCAGCCAGAGGCAGTGGAATTGCCCTGACCTGGACACCTTCTCTACTAGCTGCTCTTCTCTCATTCCAGTTGTTTGAAATCTTCTTCCTAGATTCACACTGGCACCATGAGAGCAACCAATTTCCCCATGTTCTCACTCTCTGGCTACAATGGATGGTCTATGTTGGACAAACCCTACAGGCTGGGCTGACTGGTTCCTTCTCCCGGAATGCTGAAACCAAGAAGGAAGAGAGAGAGCTCAGTCTCCTCTATGGCTAATCCAAGCCTTAAGAAGCAGGTTAGCAGATGATCCTGTGTGTGCACACGGAATCAGAGGCAGAGGTTGAAGAAGATGTCCTGTGGAATATAAAACTCCCAAGTATACACAGGGCTGGGCTGGCAGAGGGTCTGACTGGCCCTCCGCAAAACTGACAAAACTGGAAAGCTTGCTACTGATGGATCCCATTGCCCCATCTGTCACTGCTACCATACTTTCCTTAGCACCTCATTTGGGTCCCCTGCTTGCTCTTAATTGAAGTTTCACCCCTCTGCTTTTACTTATTAATTCATATGCCAGTGAAACACAGAATACAGAGTACAGGAAGGTTTTACCTTGGGTATAGGGGGAACCGTCTTCTTTCTAAATCTCATAGACCCACGGATGTCAAACTTGCACCCACACTGAGTGGAACAGCAATTCAGGGGAAGAGACACCAGCCCAAACAAGACTAGGAAGTGGGTGCAAGAAGGTGAGCCCTTTCTTTCTCTGTCCCACTGCTCAGTGGCCCTGAGGAATGAGCAAGCTAGTTAGAGAGCTCTGTGGTTTTAGGAATTAGTCTACCGAGTCTCCCTACACCATCCACTGATTGCTGATTTGCTATCTTCTCTTTCTCAAAGCTTATTCAGAGATTTTTAGTCACAAGATAAGGAGAAGTGGTGGAAATAGCTCCTTTCTTGAAGTCAGGGGCTGGGTGACCCAGATGCTTCTTGCTGTGGGCTTCTGTGATTTTTGTGTGTTAGTCGCTCAGCTGTGTCCGACTCTGTGACTTCATGGACTGTAGCCCCCCAGGCTCCTCTGTCCATGGGATTCTCTAGGCAAGAGTACTGGAGTGGGTAGCCATTTCCTCCTCCAGGGGATCTTCCTGACCCAGAGATCAAACCTACATCTCTTGTATCTCCTGCTTTGGCAGGCAGGTTCCTCACTGCTAGTGCCATCTGGGAAACCACCCAGCATTTTCTGGTAACAGAATGATATTTTCCTCTTGAAGAACCACTCTGATCCCACTCTCACTCCGTGTATTTTGGATGGAGCTGACTCCCACTGGATCAGGGAGAACATGTGACACAGACCAGGCCAATCAGAACATCTAGTCTTCTGGCCAGAGGGACTGATGGAAGACTGGTCACATGACCCACCAATGTCAGTGAGATCCAAAGAGGCTTGTTCTAGGACTTGTGGGAAAGACACATACTTTTTCTTTTTTCCTTCTGGAGCTTCAGGCAATGAAGAAGAAGCTGGCCTAGATTTGCAGGGATTACATTGTGGAGGCTGAAGCTAATTCCCAATGATCTGGAAAGGCAAAGTTGAGAGATAAAGAGAAGCCAATGCTTGACAGCATCTTTTGAGCTCTTGTATCCAGTTTTTCGTGCAAACCTCCTCTGCTGGATTTTAACCATATAAATCAACAGATGATTTTCATGCTGGAGTCACTTTTTAAAAAAATTTAAATTATTTATTTATTTTTGGCTGCCCTAGGTCTTTGTTTGGAGAAGGCAATGGCACCCCACTCCAGTACTCTTGCCTGGAAAATCCCATGGATGGAGGAGCCTGGTAGGCTGCAGTCCATGGGGTTGCAAAGAATTGTACATGACTGAGTGACTTCCCTTTGACTTTTTACTTTCATGCATTGGAGAAGGAAATGGCAACCCAGTCCAGTGTTCTTGCCTAGAGTATCCTAGGGACAGGGGAGCCTGGTGGGAGGCCGTCTATGGGGTCGCACAGAGTCGGACGCGACTGAAGCGACTTAGCAGCAGCAGCAGCAGGCCTCTGTTGCTTTTTCACCAGGGCTTTCTCTAGTTGCAGGGAGGAGGGGCTACTCTCTGGTTGCGGTGCACGGGCTTCTCTCATTAGGGGCACAGGCTGCAGGTGCACAGGCTTCAGTAGTTGTGGCTCACCAACTTAGTTGCTCCGAGGCATGTGGAATCTTCCCAGACTAGGAATCGAACCCGTGTCCCTTGCATTGGCAGGTGGATTCTTACCTGCTATGCCACCGCAGAAGCCCTGTTTTTACTTAAAAAAAAAAAAATCTCTTTAAAAGAGTTCTATCAGTTCGTCATCTTACTGTGACGTTGGGAAAAATCTGCCATCTCTGCAGGGCTCAATTTCTTCATTCCTTCATTTGGTATAGAAAACTTTAGTACATACTATCAAACATGACTCACTCACTATGCTCAGAACTTTTGTAAACTGAAGAGGACAGCACGCATGAGTCCCAGCCCACAGTCTCAGTTTCAGTCCTCAGGTGTCTCACTGATCTGGGTCACGCGCCAATCCTTGGATCACTCACCACGGCCGGGAGAATGTGGCTCTCTAATTGACCAAGTCAGATTGTGTGATTTCTACAGGCCCTTCTGTTCTACCCTTTTCAGTGTGTAAATAGATTGGCTTTCAAGTTTAACAAGGATCCATTTTAACAGCACAAGGGAGGTTTTTAAGAGTCTAAAGTGGTCATGGACACACATTTGACATCCTGAAAATGCAGGTGCCAATGGGCAAGGTCTTAATCTGATGAAGCTTTTCACTCTTTTGTTGACACTTAGGAAATGTTAAGTAGTCATTTTGTAAGTTTGGGTGGCTACATATGGGCAGTGTAGTAATTGCATGGATGACTGTCTCCTGTTCATTTCGTCTATAGAAGAAAAAAAGAAATTATGCAATGTCCTAGTCAAACCAAATGTCCTTTTCAAAAGTAATACTTTAATGATCAGAGGGAGAGAAGTGAGGGGCTTCTTAATGGAAAGTAATTTTAGGTGACTAATTTCACCAGCTACTGGAATATTCCAAATTGACTATAGTGGAGAAGAGGAGAACAACTCCATAAAAACTTACCTACTGTTTCTAAGCAGATCAGAAATACCTTGGACCTTATAAGACTTCGAACAAATTTATTTTTTATATAAGAAGTAAAAAAACATGTTGAAAGTCATTCCTAATGAAAATCAATGTTTTTGTTCTATTATGCATTGATGAAAGAAGTTTCATGATCATTAGAACGATTGAAGTCTGAATTCTTTTTAATGAATATTGCATTTCTACCCATTAACAGGAGGCACTGCAGCCAGCCAGACTTGAACCCGGTTTTCATCCCCTGTGGTGTTTCCATCAGGGGTTCTAGGAGTCAGCTCCTCAGAGCCTGCCTGCAGTGTTGCATGGGGAGGAGATTTCACTAGCAAAATCTAATGTCAGGCCAAATAAAAGCAAGAAAGGGCTTCAGATCCAAATAGACTTGCTAAAAGTGAGCAAATGGGGCAATTATTTCAAAACGAGGATGATCATGGCTTTAAATAATTGGAAGGAGTATACTGTGGTGGTATTCTCTCCCACCTCATCTGTTCTGCACAGGCAGCATTTGCGGATTTAATTATTGTTTTTCTTTTCTCAATCACTTTCCGACTCACTGTTTGCCCCGTCTAAATGAACCACTCTGTTTTCTTATCAGCTGCCCTTGATGCCTCCTCTACTTTCCAACTCTCACCTTCTGCTCTATCTCCATGACATGTCTGACTTTCTTCCCAAATATCTCTTGAGTCCTTCCTTTCTTGCTATCCATGTTGATACTTTCTTGGCTCAGGGAATTAACCATAGAATACTTTCCTAGTTTTGTATATTGTTTGAGTGTTTTTTTTTAACCTTTTTATTTTATTACAGAGCAATGTAAATGCATTGTTAAAAAACATACAAGAAAAACACACACAATAATAGAAAACTATAAAGAATAGCTATAACCCCATCTACATTTCAGATTCCTCTTTAAAAAGGATTAGAAATCAGATTATAACACAAAATTTCTTAAAGTTATATAAACTATTGCAAAACTAATTCACAGTTTTCCAAAATTTAAAATATGGAGATATTTACTTTCAACCACAGAGTTATTTCAGTAATTATCAAGTACTACCTTTCAGAATCTTCAGCACATAGCAAGCTCTAGGAGAGTACTTGTTCAGCTGAAATTCAAATGATGGAAGTTATCACTTGAACATTGAAATAATATTCTTATAGAGTCTTAGGGGTCAGTGGGCCCTGATTTAAGGTTAGGGACTACTTCTAACATTTGTGGGCGCCTGGAGAAGGGTACAATGAAGGCCTGGAAAACATAAGTTGAAACTTTTTAGATTTAAATTAAATGAACAAACTTCAAATGTTTTCTTATCTTGGTAAGTACGCCTTCATCATAACTTGCAAGGCAGACTGGATTTAGAATTCTCAAATTCTTCAGGCTTCCACTCTGGAATTTGATGGTGCTGGGGAAAACCATGAATCATTTGGCTTTGTCTCCCCACAGTGGCTGTGTCTGAGTTCTGAGGCACCTTGGTTGCCTAGAGTTGAGTGCACTGGCAGTGTGGTCTGCCCATGGGCAGAGAGACCCCCAGAAGCTTACACACACCCTGGAGGTGGGTTTACTCTTCAGCTGTGGTGTGGTTTGCACATATAATTAAATTTATTAATCACTCCTTCCTTTCCCAAACTAACACATCTTGACTTTTATTTGCTTCTACATACTTCTTTCACATTCAGTTTCTTCCTTTACTCCAGGGAGAAAATTGTCACGCTCAACTGTTTCCAGTGTCCGTATTGCAGGATAAAGCTGGAATTAATCAGTGGCTCAGACGTCCTCTTAGGAGATCTATATCTGTTAATGACTGCTGAGAAACAGTCCCCTCCAAAATTGAGTGGCTGAAACAATGACTTTTTTTTTTTCCAATTATTCTGTTGACTGGTGGTACATTTCTAGTGCTTGTTTTGCCTGAGCCAGTTCACAAGTTTGCATTCAATTGCAGAGCAGGCTGGCCTGGAAGACCTACTATGGCCGTACTCACATGCCTGACTATCGGTGCTGGTTGCAGACAAAAGTGCCCAGTTCTTCTCCATGTGGCCTCTTAGCTTCTGCTAAGCTAAACCAGCTTCCTTTCATGGCTGGTCAGGGTCCTGTTTCAAGAGGCAAAAGCAGAAGCTGTGAAGTCTCCTGAAGCCTAAGCTCTAGAATCTCCATAACGTCACTCCTGTCACATTCTATTTATTGGTCAAAGCAGGGCACAAGCCAGCCCATAGTTAAGGGTGGGGAATATATTCTGCATTTTGATAGGAGTAGTTGCAAAATACTGTGGCCATGTTTTTCCAACCTGCCATAGGATCTTAGTTTCTTTCTTTGCTTACCTGTAGAAGACATTATTTAAAAGTATAATTTATATGGTTTCAGCAAGTCACCTTTCCATCACCCTATATTTCTACCTTCCTAAATGTAAAGTAACTCATTTCAGAAGTCAGTGGTGGATTATAATAGCAAAATTATGATTCAATGATTACAAAATAATATGGAATTTTAAGTTTCTAAGATTTTTAAAAATTGGAATTCACCTATAAATATATGGACTTCCCAGGTTGTGCTAGTGATAAAGAATCTGCCTGCCAATGCAGGAGACACAAGAGATGTGGGTTTGGTCTCTGGGTCAGGAAGATCTCCTGGAGAAGGAAATGGCAACCCACTCCAGTATTCTTGCCTAAAAAATTCCATGGACCGAGGAGCCTGGTAGATTCTAGCCCTTGGGGTCACAAAGAGGCAGATATGACTAAGCACAGCACAGCTATGTTTGAACATTTAAATAAAACCATAATGGTAGAAAATAATTTGTGGCAGCTAGACATTTATACGTAAAACATCTAGAGAATACATTGACATGAAAATATTTTATTTCAAATGATTTCTTGTTTAAAAGAAGACTCAGGAAAAGACAGGAATCAATTCTCTAGAGAAGAAATAGTGAAATTGAAAACATGTTCAATATTACTAGTAATAAAATAAATTAAAATTATAAAATAAGATCAATTTTTTTTTCACTGATTGATATGGCAAAATTAAATATATAAAAACGCCTGCTATTGGTGAATTTATACCGAAATGGGCACTCTTGTGTATTTTATGGAGGAGAATTTGGTATATGTACTAAGAACTTTAAAGTGTGTTCAGACCTTATAATCTAGTAACTCTAGGAATTTATAATACAATTATGGGATAAATATAAAAATTTTGATACATGATAATATTTGGAGGAGAAAAAATAAATAATTTATACACTTCAAGTAAATTATGACATATTCTGTTGACAAAATGCTACAAGTCGTAAAAAAGTCTGCCACAGGAATACTTATAATACCATACAAAATTGGTCACTGATGCAATGTTAACCAAAAGTGTAATTTGCAAAGGTATCTGCATACTTTATTTCCTATTTTTGTGTGCACACTGGCTGGTCCCTAATTTCCTGCCTCCTGTCAGATTGGTTTTCCACCCTCGTGTCTGCCTTGCTGTGTGCCCTGAAGGGTTGGCTGACTTCTGTAAACCGTATTTTGGGTGCTTCTTCATCAGTGGCCTTCCAATTGGTTGTGACTAGTGGAAGGTATGGGCTTAAGACTGGACGGTTGGAGAAGAAAGTGCTCTGATGTTTGATTTCTTTCTCCTTTGGCATCAACCTGTGACTCTCTGACTACAACTCCTGCTGAGTAGCTGTATTCTCTTCCTTTGGCCTTTGGCTAAATGGATGCAACAGCTTGCCATTTTTTGCTATGTTTGGTGTGCCTTACCTTCCCTGGCCACACTTCTGAAAGCAGTCCCTTCATGAAGTCTCTTTGTTTGAATCATCTTTATTTGAATTCAATTTTCTACCAAGTTTGTGACTAACGCAACATTCATATATAATCAATACATAAAGGTAAAGAATACATGAACAGTAGTTTTTTTTGTTTTTTTTTTTTTTTTCTGGATGACAGTATTTATGGTTGATTCTTAGTTCCTTCTATATATATATTTGTACTTTCACATTTTTATTTTACACAAGAATACATTATAATGCATTATAAAAAAGAAAACAAGATAAAGATTTGTATAAACTGACTCTTTGAGATGGAGCTAATGTGCATTTTAGTATTGTTTACACCACAACTAACACTTTGTAGATGGTGCTGTAGTTGAAAACACAGATGATCCTCTGTTCTTTCTGTCTCTATGAAGTGAGTGGGTTACCACTGCTGTCCTGATTTTACCTGTTAGGAAACTGGAGCTTAGAGACTCAAAGTGATTTACCCAAACACTATAACTGGTTAAATGCATTGGAAGTAGATCTTCCAACTCATATTCAGCTCTTTTCTGCAATGAGGAGGTTGTGGAGGCTAAAGCTCTGGGCTGTTCCATTATTATAAAAAGCTGATGATGATTGATCTTTAAGATTTTACTTAGAAAGTAATCATGTATATTTAAATTAGGCCATTTTTTTCCCATCATAGAAACAAACATCCTTATTTGGAAAATACAAACTATAGCAAAGGCATTAAAAAGTCTATTCCTAATGACACTATTAGAATATGCTTATATTTATTTCTTTTTGTATTTTGAAAGAGATAGCTCTTATTTAATACCATCATATATCTAATCAAGAATAAAATTTACCAAATCACCACGAAAAGATTGTCCATTTCTTAATGTTCCTTGTGTGTGTGTGTGTGTGTGTGTGTGTGTGTGTGTCTAATTGCTCAGTTGCATCTGACTCTTTGCAGCCTCAAGGACTGTAGCCTGTCAGGCTCCTCTGTCCGTGGGCTTCTCCAGGCAAGAGTACTGGAGTAGGTTGCCATTTCTTTCGCTAGGGGATTTTCCTCACCCAGGGACGGAACCAGCGTCTCCTGCATTGCAGGCACCAGGGAAGCCCTTATGTTCCTTACCTAAATCCCTTTTCTGACTCTCCTTCAATGTTTCCCAAAAAGTATTTTATTTTTTTGTCACCACCTATCTTTGATTTCATTTTCCCCATTCATCTTCCATCTAAATGAGCTGTTTTGTCAGTGTCTACATTAAAGGGATATAGTAATAAAAAAGGGAGTCCAGGGTCTTCCCTGGTGATCCAGTGGTTGAGAATCCACCTGCCAGTGCAGGGGACATGGCTTCTATTCCTGGTCCGTGAAGACCCCACATGCTGTGGGGCAGTTAAGCTCGCAAGCCTTAGAACTGGTGCTCCTCTATAAGAGTAGCCCTGCCAGACACAAATAGAGAAAGCCTGCTTGCCGCAATGACCACCCAGCACAGCCAAAAATAAATAAAAATTTTAAAATAAAGGACATCTAACTGAGACTATCCTAATAAACCAGTAGCCAAATAGCACTCACTTCACCCCTATCAAGAAAAATGGCTCATGTCCCAAACTACCTTTCCAAGGCTGTAGAGCCCCTTCTGATCCATTTTTGGTATTAGCAATTCAAATCATTGTTTCATGTACCCAAACTCCAGGGCCTTTGTGCATGGAAAGTCCCCGTTAAATTTAATGGCACTGTATATAAAAATATACAGTGTCTGACATTTACTTGTGATGTGACAGCAGTGTCATGTCCGGAGCTTTATTTCAGTTGCTGAAATTGCTTTATATCTTTTGATTTCTCGATCATTTTACTGCTGTTCACTAGCCACCATTGTGGCTTTACTTGAAAAATGTTCACTTTGCACTTTTGAAAGTAGATGCAGTTCTTCATGGTTGAGCACACACTGCTTCTAAGACTAGTGGGTTTCAGGGTGGGGTAGTCCGGCTTCTGCTTCCTTCTCTGAGCTGCTTCACTGCCTCTCCCTATTCCACAAATAGTTCTTGCTGTTTGCTTTGAGACAGGCCAATTCTGATAAAAATTCCTTCTGAAATCCTATTCATCCCATTCATTCAATACCATTTCACCTCAAATATTCAAAACGCTTTCCCTCTGGAAAATAAATAACCATTTCCTTAAGAGTTGTAATTGGTTTCTCATGAAATATAATTTAGGTTGGAGAATATTCTGATCTGAGTCACTTGAATCTTACACCCCAATGATTCAGTCACTGACATTGCTCTTCTGTGCACCTAAGCTCACTGCCAGGGCCTCCCAGATGACTCAGTGGTAAAGAATCTGCCTGCAAAGCAGGAGATGAAGACTCAGTCCCTGGGTTGGGAAGATCCTCTGGAGAAGGAAATGGGAGCCCACTCCAGTATTCCTGCCTGGGAAATCCCATGGGCAGAGTAGCCTGGTGGGCTACAGTCCATGGGGTCACAATGAGTTGGACACAGCTCGGCTACTAAACAACAATGAGAAGAAGAAGCTCCCCGTCAGCCCTCCGTGGATAGAGGATGGTATGTGGGATCTGAAAATCTACTCAGATGGTCTGTACTCTCAGCATGTTTATGAATTCAGGTACACGGCACAGGGCAACTGATTCTTCTTGCCACCGGAGGGCAAGTTGAGGGCAACATAAAGTGAAAAAGAAAGTGTTAATTGTCAGTTGTGTCTGACTCTGTGACCACATGGACTGTAGCCCACCAGGCTCCTCTGTCCATGGGATTCTCCAGGCAAGAATACTGGAGTGGGTAGCTATTCTCTCCTCCAGGGAATCTTCCTGACCCAGGGATCAAATTCGGGTCTCCTGCGTTGCAGGCAGATTCTTTACCAGCTGAGCCATAACACTTGGTTAACTGGGAATTTTTTTCCCTGACAGGAGGTGGGAGACTTCTAAAAGTACAACATGAAGCAGGCAGATGTCAACTGTGGGAGGAAGGTACAGTACTTCCTGGGGAGGAAGTACCTACAGTACTCTCAGAATGAAGTGCATGTAAATGTATGTGTGTTTAAGTGGTTATGAGTTTATGCAATGGAGAATTTGAAATCTGCTTCTGAGTGATTAGGTTTACCTAAGTTGGAGAGCACAGTATTTAGCCCCAAGGCCTTCCCCATGACTTTACAGACAATGGTTTCATTATGAGTCAACATGGAACTATAGAAGACCACTGGAACTGGATCCACTGCATCTGAGTTCTGGAGTGGACATGTGGATTTGGGCAATATTAACCTGTTTGTTCTTACTGTACTCATCTTTAAAATGGGAATAATTGCTTTTGAACCACATACCTTAGATGGATATTATATTTTAAATGTGCTTAGAAAATCACCACATGCCATCAAATGCAAAGGATTCTTACCTCAGTGGGTATTGATGCCATAGATATCATTGTCACTAATACATTGATGATCTTCAAATCTTTGTGGCTCATTCTCCCTCTGAGCTCTAGCCCATATTTCAAATTATCTGTTCAACATCCCCTTGAATGATAGTAACTAAAAGCACTTTCAATTTGATATGCCTCAAACAATGTGCATTTTCTTTTTTATTTTTGTCTTTGGTTTCCTTTAGTTTTTTAATTTTTTAAAATTAATTTTTATTGGAGTATCATTGCTTTACAATGTTGTATTAGTTTCTACTGTACAACAAAGTGAATCGGCCATAGGTATACATATATCCCCTCTTCTCTGGATTTCCTTCCCATTTAGGTCACTACAGAGCACTGAGTAGAGTTCTCTGAGTTATACTGTAGACTCTCAATGAAAGTGAAAGTTGCTCAGTCATGTCCAACTCTTTCCAACCCCATGGACTGACTGAATTCTCCAGGCCAGAATACTGGAGTGGGTAGCCTTTCCCTTCTCCAGGGGATCTTTCCAACCCAAGGACTGAACCCCAGTTCAGTTCAGTTCATTCGCTCAGTCATGTCCGACTCTTTGCGACCCCATGAATCGCAGCACGCCAGGCCTCCCTGTCCATCACCAACTCCTGGAGTTCACTCAGAGTTGTGTCCATCAAGTCAGTGATGCCATCCAGCCATCTCATCCTCTGTCGTCCCCTTCTCCTCCTGCCCCCAATCCCTCCCAGCATCAGAGTCTTTTCCAATGAGTCAACTATTCACATGAGGTGGCCAAAGTACTGGAGCTTCAGCTTTAGCATCAGTCCTTCCAAAGAAATCCCAGGGCTGATCGCCTTCAGAATGGACTGGTTGGATCTTCTCACAGTCCAAGGGACTCTCAAGAGTCTTCTCCAACACCACAGTTCAAAAGTATCAATTCTTCGGCACTCAGCCTTCTTCACAGTCCAACTCTCACATCCATACATGACCACTGGAAAACCATAACCTTGACTAGATGGACCTTAGTCGGCAAAGTAATGTCTCTGCTTTTGAATATTCTATCGAGGTTGCTCATAATTTTTCTTCCAAGGAGTAGGCGTCTTTTAATTTCATGGCTGCAATCACCATCTGCAGTGATTTTGGAGCCCCCCAAAATAAAGTCTGACACTGTTTCCACTGTTTCCCCATCTATTTCCCATGAAGTGATGGGACCAGATGCCATGATCTTCGTTTTCTGAATGTTGAGCTTTAAGTCAACTTTTTCACTCTCCTCTTTCACTTTCATCAAGAGGCGTTTGTTACTCTTCACTTTCTGCCATAAGGGTGGTGTCATCTGCATATCTGAGGTTATTGATATTTGTCCCGGCAATCTTGATTCCAGCTTGTGTTTCTTCCAGTCCAGCGTTTCTCATGATGTACTCTGCATAGAAGTTAAATAAGCAGGGTGACAATATACAGCCTTGACATACTCCTTTTCCTATTTGGAACCAGTCTGTTGTTCCATGTCCAGTTCTAACTGTTGCATCCTGACCTGCATACAGATTTCTCAAGAGGCAGGTTAGGTGGTCTGGTATTCCCATCTCTTTCAGAATTTTCCACAGCTTATTGTGATCCACACAGTCAAAGGCTTTGGCATAGTCAAGAAAGCAGAAATAGATGTGTTTCTGGAATGCTCTTGCTTTTTCCATGATCCAGTGGATGTCGGCAATTTGATCTCAGTCTCCCGCATTGCAGGCAAATTCTTTACTAGTGGAGCCATCAGGGAAGACGTCTGAGCTATACTGTAGGTTCTCAGTAGTTGTCTATTTTATACATAATATCAATAGTTTATATGTATCAATCCCAGTCTCCCAATTCATCCTACCTCTATTTTACCTGCTGGGTGTCCATATGTTTTAGCAATCTCACTACTGGACATATACCCAGAGAAAATCATATTTCAAAAAGACACATGCACCCCAGTATTAATTGCAGCAGCATTTACAATAGTCAGAACATGGAAGTAACCTAAATGTCCATCAACAGAGGAATGAATAAAGAAGATGTTGTACATAGATCCAATGGAATATTACTCAGCCATAAAAACGAATGATATTGGGTCATTTGTAGAGATGTGGTTGGACCTAGAGACTGTCATACAGAGTTAAATATATCAGAAAGAGAAACACAAATATTGTATATTAACGTATATATGTGGAATCCAGAAAAATGGTACAGATGATCTTATTTGCAAAATAGAAATAGAGACACATGTATTTTGAAGCTTCTCTTGCTTCTGTATTTTGGTTAATGACACCACTATGTTCCTTCTCACTTGATGCAGGTCCCTGGGAAGTATCTTCTACTCTCTCTTATCACTCATCACCTATAAACGAGTCAGACCCACTTATCTGCCTCTGTAACATCACTTGACTCCCTCTGATCCTCTCCATTACCATCTGTGTCCTAGGTCAGGATCCTTGTCATTGTGGAAGAAACAGACTTTTTGGTTTAGAATAAATCTCTTGGAATTATGCATTTTTCAAAAGAAATATGTCTATAGGGAAAAGGCTAAAACAAGGATCAATATTTTCAAATTCATAGTGGATAGTGAAAGTCTCTCAGTCGTGTCTGACTCTCTGCAATCCCGTGGGCTATACAGTCCATGGAATTCTCCAGGCCAGAATACTGGAGTGGGTAGCCGTTCCCTTCTCCAGGGGATCATCCCAGCCTGGGGACTGAACCCAGGTTTCCTGCATTTCAGGCAGATTCTTTACTGTTGAGCCACTAGGGAAGCCCATAGTCATCATACCACTTTTATTATATTCAGATTACCTAAGAAAAAAGGAAAATATGGGCCGGGAATTTCCAGGAAGAACCTGGCTATAATTAACCACAAAGAGTATTCTTTTCTCTACGATAGACTTATTCCAGTTCTTAAGTATGTGATTAGTTAATTCTTTGCCTCTTCTGCTTCTTTCTAGCAAACCACACACCACACTCTTAAAATCATTATCCTATTTATCTGTCCCCACTAGACTATGATCTCCTAAGGAAGAAGGGTCAACTGTTGGTCATTTTTCTATTCTGGTACCATCTATTACAGTGTCTGGCAAAGAGTAGGAATTTAAAGATGTTTGTTGATGGACTGACTGACTGATGGACTAAATTAATGAAGTGCAGCAGAAATTAATAAACATGATCTTGAGATCAGTAAAATATTTCCTGAAGGGATATCTTGTTATTAAAAGAAAAAGACATTCTACTCATGCAGCAACTCTTAGTAGGATATGTTCTATTTTGCTAAATCTTCTCAGCTGACATAGCTAATTACAAGACTTTTAAAGAACCACAGAGATGTTTTTGAACTCTGCAAAGTTATTAACAGATGTGGCATTTAAGAGACCTGTCTATCTTTATGCATCTTGAGATGTTGGTAGTTATATCTGTCAGACACTGGTATGATCCTACAAAATTTGAACTATCCCAATTTTTCATTCAAAGGACAGATCTTAAATCTTCTCATTAAAATATCTCACAGTAAGTCAGAAAGGCAATTTATTATTATTTTACAGAGCAGGTTTAAAAAGTAAACGTGAGAAGCAATGTCTTTCCTTCTCCATCAGTTCTCCATGAACTAAAGCATTGAGGCAGAAGCCCCTTCTCAGTGGGTTGTTCTGTCTCAGGTCCCCTAAGTGGCTTAGCTGAGTATGGGCCCCTGGTGGTCCATTCACCCTACACAGGTTGGGCCTCAATGTCTCCTGAGGAGCTTGTTGAAAATACAGATATTGGGGTTTCCCTGGAAATCCAGTGGTTGAGAGTCTGCCTGCCAATGCAGGGACTCAGGTTTGATGCCTGGTCTGGGGAGATCCCACATGCCTCGGGGCAACCAAGCCCATGTGCTAGAACTCCTGAGACCTGGTGTGCTAGAGCCTGTGCTCGGTGACACGAGAAGCCACCACGATGAGAAGCCTGCGCTCCACAACTAGAGAAAGCCCATGCCGAGGACAAAGACCCAGTGCAGCCAAAAATAAGTAAATAAGCGTCCTTTTTAAACAAAAATACAGGTATCAGGGCTCTTGCAGGGGCTTAGATGGAGATTTCAATGCTTCTGCACTTCAACTTTTTGATTCCTTTCACTATTTACAAAAGAAAAAAAACAGTCTCAGGATGACTTGTTAGAATCAGTCTCTGTGCTTACTCTCTCTAACCAATAAGATAAGCTACTTCCCCGATGGATTTTTAAAAATTATTTATTTTTATTTCTGGCTGCACTGGGTCCTCGGTGTTGTGTGCGGGCTTTCTCTAGTTGTGACGAGCAGGGGACTCTCTCTAGTTGCGATGCTTCTCATTGCAGTGGCTTCTCTTGTTGCAGAGCACGGGCTCTAGAGCATGGGCCCAGCAGTTGCGACACTCAGGCTTAGTTGATCCAAGGCATGTGGGATCTTCCCGGACCAGGGATTGAACCTGTATTGCCTGCATTGGCAGGTGGACTCTTAACCACTGTACCACCAAGAAGTCCTTCAAATAAACTCTTTTGTGGTCTCTATCATTTGACTTTTAAAATTTCTCAGTAAGAGCTAAGTGTAACTCAACTTGTTTTCAATTTTTGTCTGTATTTGATTACCACTTTGTTGCTATTTGGCATCTGATTTTGGTTTTACTGTCAGGCTTATATTCTTTGTAGATAAACAGCTAAAAACAAGAATAAAACTAATAATCAGAGTGCTTTGTTTTATCAACTGCAAGAGTCACATCATTCATATTTTAAGAACTCTGGAAGTGGAATACATCTTTCCCTGATTTAGTTCAGTTCAGCTCAGTTACTCAGTCATGTCCAACTCTTTGCAACCCCATGGACTGCAGCACACCAGGCTTTCCTGTCCATCACCAACTCCCAGAGCCTACTCAAACTCATGTCCATTGCATTGGTGATGCCATCCAACCATCTCATCCTCTGTTGTCCACTTCTCTTCCCGCCTTCAATCTTTCCCAGCATCAGGGTCTTTTCCAATGAGCTGGTCCTTCGCATCAGGTAGCCAAAGTATTGGAGTTTCAGCTTCAGCATCAGTCCTTCCAATGAATATTCATGACTGATTTCCTTTAGGATGGACTGGTTTACTTGATGGCAGTTTACAATCTCTCTTAGGAAGGCAGCTATTGTGAGGTGGTTGGCATCATGTATACATGCATTCAAAGTGTCAGCAGGTATGGCAAAACCCATATAATATTGTAAAGTAATTAGTCTCCAATTAAAATAAATTAATTTAAAAAAGTGTCAGCAGCAAAACCTGCTGAATGGGTGTCAAAAGGTTGCAGGAAAATCCTGGAGACAGTAGTGGAGTACTCTTTCAACTGCTAGAAACCAATTTTTGTTCAGACTATGGGCAATTTCTCCACAGCCAGAGTCCATGAAGACTGCCTCTACATAGCTACAAAAGCATGTTAAGGAAGGCCCTCAGAAAAGGCTTTTTATGATTTTAGGAGTTAATTTAGAAGCAAAGTACTCTTCATGATACTGAGGGATGACATCATGGGAAGAACTTGGATACTGATGACTAAGTGGAAAAGTGATGAAGATTATAGCTCTGAATTTTGAAGTAGTTTTAGGAATACCTTAACCAATTTATTTCAGTTACATTTCCTTTTAATGTATACACAAAGGTGATTTATGATAAGGAAATCTATATTTCATTAAGTCAAAACTATTCTGTCAATGCATATAAAATTTTAAAGGATAAGAATGCCTTAGGTTACAGTTTAATTAATAGCCTTCCTTCCTCTTTCTTTCTCTTTCTTCCTCACCTTCTCTTCCTTCTTTCTTCCTCTCCCTCTCTCTTCCTTTCTCTTTTCCTTCTTTCCTTCCTTTCTTCCTTCCCTCCCTGCCTCTCTCTCTATCTCACCAAAACAATGGAGTTTCTTACCACTGATGAGGTCAGATCCCATGAAATGAAGTTAGGACAATGCCGGGTGTTACTGTGTCCTCACTGTGTACCAGACACTCTCCAAGCATGTCACAGGTATTAACTCATTCAGTTCTCACAATGCTCTGTGAGATAAGTGCCGCTGCTACATTCATCGTACAGAAAAGGAGCAAAGTCTCAGATGTGAGACTCTGACTCTTGACAGCTTTTTAGATCTGTGACCCAGGATGCTCCTCTCTCTGGTAGTTCCTTACGAAATGGGCATCAAAAAGCCCACCTCACAGTGCTGATGTGAAGATTAAAAAATGGCCTAAGGAGGACCTCAATTCCATGAATTATGATTTCTCTTTCTTTCACTAAGAAAATATTAATATAGTGGTCACTGTTGGTCACCTGCACAGACAGCTTCTATTATCCACTTCCCTCACAGCAGGACTCAGATTTTGTTAAGGTATCTGCCACCTCTCCCTCCAACTGATAAGAACTCTAGGAGTGGTCTTTGTTTCAAACTACTCATAGTACCATTCTCTTTACTAATGATGGGTTCAAGAATCTGCTTCCTTGGTGCCTCAGATGGTAAAGCATCTGTCTGCAATGCTGGAGACCCAGGTTCAATCCCTGGGTCAGGAAGATCCCCTGGAGAAGGAAAGGGCAACCCACTCCAGTACCTTGCCTGGAAAATGCCATGGGTGGAGGAACCTCGAAGGCCACAGTCCATGGGGTTGCAAACAGTCAGACACAACTGAGCGACTGAGCGACTTCGCTTTCACTTTTAGGAATCCAGGGCTAAGCCAGTCAGATAATGACATTTCCCTAGCAACAAGGAAATGGCAAGTGCATTTGACTCGCTGGGGCATGAAAAAAAATTTTGGAGAAATTTTTTACTTATGGAGAAAATCATAGGAAAAAAACATACTTGTTTCTTCTAGACATTTTAGAACCCAGATCTGCGATAGCCATTTAGCTACCAGTCTGAGGATGAAGTTGACACGTGGTAGTGAGACTAGAGTTAAGGTTAAGTCTTCTCTTCTGCAGAGAAGCAGAGCTTGTTGGAGCTATCGGATTAAGTCAACCCTGCAACCCACCCCGATTTTGGATTTCCAGCCTTTGAGCCAATTCCTTATCATTCAGACCACTTTAAGCTGGAATTTCTGTTATTTATAATTGAGAGCAGGTTCAGTTACTTTGCTCTTTCATGTTCCAGGCCCTTGCTAGGTCCTTGGATGGCTAATACACATCCCTCTATTACTATTTTTTTTTTTTTTAAGCTGAGGAAATGGAGATCAAGAGAACAGAATCCGAAGGTGGCACAGACAAGACATGGACTCAGAATTTCCTCCACCTTTTGTTTCAAAATCAGTAATCATAACTGCTATATTCTTCTGAAACTTAAACGTGATATAATTTTACAAACTGTTAAAATTTTGTCTATGGAGGTGTGTTTTGTATGAGGGATGTCTGCTTTTGCTGAAACTGTTTTTACCTAAATATTTAAACTGATTTTCATTTTACCTACTTCAATATCTTCTCCCAAAGTCACTTTTTTTTTTTTTTTAACTGCAGAGCCATCTACATTTTATTGTTGCTCAAAGTAATTGTCCCATGGGTCCTAGGTGAAATTCCTCCTGGACCCAGAGGGGGAATGAGTGAGATGATTGGGGCGTGAGTGCAAACTCTACAGCACAGGCCCAGTGATGGACTGTGTGGTTAGCACAGTGGGTGTCTTGGTCGGCTCAGGCTGCCGTTACAAAATACCACATGCTGGGCAGCTTAAATGGCGGAAATCTATTTCTTGCAGCTGTGGAGGCACAAAGTCCAACATCAAGGTGTCAGCAAACTTGTTTTCTCCTGAGGCTTGTCTGCTTGACTTGCGGATGGCTGTCTCTTACTGTGTCCTCCCAGGGTCTTTCCTCTGTGGATATGCATCCCTGGTGTCTCTTCCTCCTCTGAGAAGGACATCAGTCCTAATGGATTAGGGCTCCACCCTTAAGACCCTTATCTAACCTTGATTATCTCTTCAAGCAGCCAATCTCCAGCTACAGTCATACTGGGGGTTAGAGCTTCAATATATGGATTTGAGGGGGACATAGCTCAGTCCATAACACTGGGGAGTTGTGGCACCCTCGTGACCTGGAGAGTGAGTGTCCTGTGGGAAGCAGCCCCTCCTTGACCTCTGCCACAAGGATGAGCTACTGCCACAAGGATGGCTCAGCACTGTCAAGGCTGACTTTTTGATTCATGCTTGGAATACAAACCGTTAAGAGAAATTTTCCAATTTTAAAGATGGGCACTAATTCAAAACTATGTCTGTGGCTGGCTACTCACTCGTGAAGTCTGGTTTAAGTAGGCAATCACAGTAGATTTATAATGATGGCCTGTCCCATTAGACTGTCCTGCTCCTCACATACTCCATCCCTAGGTACCATTTCAGTGGAAATACTCATAGAGCATTTGAGTTGTACTCAATCAGTAGCCCAGCCCGTCTCATCCATGGGTCAGAGGTCATTTAGTTGTCATTCATTATCTCCCAAGTCCCTGAGATTGAGTGAGTTGAGTTTTGAGGAGTCAGCTATTCTTCAACAGACTTATAAACTGTAATTGGTTCCACTAAGATAGAAACATATACTATATTTAAAGAATCAATAGTCTCAGTCAATTATTAAAGTAGGTTAATAGCTACTGCATGTCCAAGGACTAATGCTGTGTATGCAGTGATCCATACCCTGCTTTAATTATGATTGGTCTAGGTCCTTAAAACACAGGGCATTGTCTAGATGAAGTAAGTAATGACTCCCTAATGATAAAAAAGTAATGTGTATATACAGGGACAGTGAGAAAGAAGCAAGAAATTAAAAGAAAAAAAACTAGTTCATCACAGAAATGCACCTTAACAAAGAATGTTAAGGTGGAGTTTTTCTTTCTTTCCCAGTTTAATGGTCTTGGCTGAATTCTGGAGTTTCAGGGTTTAGGGTATCAGAAATTCAAAAAGGTACTTGGTTAGGGAGACCTGTCTGAAAGATGCAACAGAAAGTAATTGGTAGGTGTCTAGGCAAAGATGTTCATCATGATGATGCGAAGTAAGAGAGTAGGCAACTTGAAGAGAAGTGAAAGCCAGGTGACAGGACGTACTAGAATAATCCTGGGTTGGCAAGATCCCCTGGAGGATAGGGTACCGACTCCAGTTTTCTTGGGCTTCCCTGTGGCTCAGCTGGTAAAGAATCTGCCTGCAATGTGGGAGAACTTTGTTCAATCCTTAGGTTGGGAAGATCCCCCAGAGAAGGGAACGGCTACCCACTCCAGTATTCTGGCCTGGAGAATTCCATGGACTATATAGGCCATGGGGTCACAAAGAGTCAGACACGACTGAGCAACTGTCACTCACTCACTCACAGAATAATGTGGAGTCCAGGACTCTGAATTGATGGAGAGGATTGATGTGGGATAATAAGTGCTCCAATCCTTTGACAACAATGCTGAACAACCATTTCAGCTCCAGAACTCCCTGCATGTTGCCAAGACCTTTGTTGTTACTGATGTTCAGTAATTCTTTTTGCTCAACCAATTTCCCTTTTTCTCGTAGACTTCAATTTTGAGTTAACTCTGTTCTGCACAGAATCATCTTGGTCTGTTTCCACGGTAGCCTAACCTGAGAAATTTCTCTTCTCTTGCTGATAAGAGAGGTAAGTGTTCCAGATGATACAACTATGAAATGGCAAAGCCTCAGTTCATCTGGGTCTGTGAGTGGAACAGAGCCTTGTAGATCTGAAGTGGACATGTGACATAAGTGAGAAATAAACCTTATTGTATTAAACTACTGAGATTTGGGGTTACTTTGCCACTGCAGCCTGACCTTGCCTGTCTTGACTAACACATATATTCTCTCAGTATTACCCATGTCCTTGGTCCTCTGGGTGGGTTTCTTCAGAAGCATCTGAGTCCCTGTCTTCAGGCCACCTTCAAAATGTTCCCACTAGCCTTTGTCGGTCTCAAGATAAGAATACAGAGATTAAATAAAAGAACCTGCATATAACTCAGTTCTGCCATGAGACTTCAAATAATTTTGGCTGTAATTTTCTCTGTCAGTAATGTGATGATCTACTTAATAGACAAGGTCACTGCAGGCCAACAAAGTATACCAGGGCTCTTTGTCTGTTCTATATTGTGTGATTCCCCCAGGTTTGTTGGAGGAGGGGGATAGGTGGAGAAGAGGAGAGAAATAGGGCAAGTAGCTCCCTATGCCTCAATGCTTACAGCATCTAACAGTCAGAATTTCTTTCTGAGTTATCTGTAGGAAGAACTTTGATGGCCCTTCACCCGACTTGGCAGAAGTCATCCCTAGTGTTTGCGGTAGGGCTGAATTCCTGAGTAGTACAGGTCGGTATTAGGATTTAATATATCTAATTTGGCCTTTGTTTCACACTAAAATAAGTAAAAAGGAAAAGCTTGCAGTCTTATTAGGGTGTTCCAAGGGAATATACCATTTGGTTTCCCCCACCCACAGTTCTTCCTTGTATAGCCTTGGTCAAGCCAAGCTGTGTTCTCTAGAAATTCCATTCTTGTCCCCTTAAGAAAGGACTGCCTATTCCAGGTAAGAAGTTCAGCTCTTTGGTTCTTCTTGTGTTTTGTAAACCCTTGCATTTTAGTCTTTTCCTAGGTTGCTCCAAAGTAGGTAGATGGGAGAGTTAAAGCCGATAGGAAGATTATCTGATTCCAGTATGGTCTCTTTATCAAAGACTTATAACTGGGTTCTATGTGAGCTATTTGGAATCAAGTACATTTTACCAGATAGATAATGAAGAAGGGAGAGTCCTTATGTGATTTAACTTTGACTCCTCTCCTTTGAAATAATAACCAAAGAATTACTGGATTAAGGAAGTCTGATTCCTTCCTGATGACATTATAGAGGTTCAGACTAGGCAAAGAAGTTCTGATCTGTGTGAAACAAATGATATCAACGCCAAAGAGATTTATTATTTTTCTACATTCAAATATTTCTGAGGAATATTTGAATTCATTCTGTTTCAGCAACAAATGTGTACATTACAGAGAAAGAGAAACAGCTTAGGCTACAAAATCTTCATTTTTCCCCTGGATCTTTAGTAAGTTAAGAAACAATTATAATTTTATTTATCGAGTCGTTGCTATGTGCCAGGAAGTGTGTGTGTGTGCTCAGTTGCTGAGTTGTACCCGACTCTTCATGACAGCCAGGCTCCTCTGTCCACAGAATTCTCCAGGCCAGAATACTGGAGTGGGTGGCCATTTCCTACTCCAGGGGGTCTTCCCAGTCCAGAGATCAAACTTGCATCTCTTGTGTCTCCTGCATTGGCAGGCAAATTCATTACCATTGTGCCACCTGGGAAGTTTACATACACTTTATTATTAAATACACGCAGCAACTCATTTTTACAGATGGGAAAAACCAGAGGTTAATTAAGTTTCTTAAGGTCACTCTATTATTCATTGTACTCAGCATAGTGAGTGTTAAAACGCATGTCTCTCTTATCTACTAATCAATCCTTCTCACCATTATACCCACTCACCTCTCTGTAATGAATAAAGTTTGTAGGAATCACTTATCCTTTAGAGATTTCATTATTGATGTCTACATTAAATCGGATTGCGAGTTATTTCTGAGTGTGAGAAGTACAATTACAGTTACTCAAACCTGAAGCAACTTACTTTAAAACTATTTTTAGAATGTCATAGGACAAAAGAATATGTACAGAAAAAATATTGAGAAAAATCTGAGACTTCTAACTGGACAAATACCATCAGCTGCATAACTTTCACTTACTGAGCTTTATTCTGTGGCTAAGGCTGTGCTAAAGGGATCTTAAGAATTGTCATTTAATTATCAGAACCATCCTAGTGGATAAGAACTGCTATTATTCCCACTTTACAGACGGGGGAACTGAGATACAGAGAGTTGAATTATATAGGTCATATAGCTAATAAGGGGTTTTCTAGGTGGCTCAGTGGTAAAGAACTCACTTGTCAATGCAGGAAGCATAAGAGATGCAGGTTTGATCCCTGGGTCTGGAAATGGCCACCCTGGAGGAGGAAATGGCAACCCACTCTAGTATTCTTGCCTAGAGAATCCCATGGACAGAGGAGCCTGGCAGGCTACAGTCCAGGGGGTCTCAAAGAGTCGGACATGACTGAAGCTACTTCACATGCATGCATACAGAGCGAAAGAGGTGGACCCAGAATTGAACTTGGGAAGTCTAACTCCAAATATGTACCCTTAGTTACAAGGAGCTTCTGTAGGATAATTGTACAAAGAAATTTAAAAGTGCTTTGGTTTTTAAATCTAAATAATGGATGGACTTTCATCAACAGTAATGTATTAATATTGGCTTATTAACTGTGACAAGTGTATACTAATATACACTACAAAGAGGGGGAACTGAGTGTGAGGTATATGGAAACCCTCTGGATTACCTTCACAATGTTTCTCTATATCGAAAACTGTGCTAATGTAAAAAAGTTTATCAAAAATTAAATTCTTTCACAATAAAATTCAGTCTTTCTTATCTCAGAAAAGAAAAAAGAAAAGTTCTTGTGGATACATAAGAAAGATTAAGATAATGTTGGGCAAGCATGAAGAACAAAGTAACTCCAACAGAATTTGAGTATTTTTGACAAGGGATGATGGATAAACGAACACTCTGGAACTTTTCTCTCTTCCCTATACATGAAATGAGTCAAGTCATGGCTCTTTTGAGACTGTTTCTCACATTTGATGTCCTAAAAGTAGAGGGTTAACTAAAATTCAGGGCTCCCCTGGTGGCTCAGATGGTAAAGAATCTGCCTGCAATGCAGGAGACCAGGCGTTCAATTCCTGGGTTGGGAAGATCTCCTGGAAAAGGAAATAGCAACCCACTCCAGCCTTCTTGCCTGGTGAATTCCATGGACAGAGGAGCCTGGTGGCCTATAGTCCATGGGGTCGCAAAGAGCCAGAAATGACTGAATGACCTTTAGCTAAAATCAGACACTCTATTTCTGAAACCAAATTTTGTTAGAAGGATGGGTTTGTTACACTTGTCCTTGACTGTCTGGAAGCCCCAGAGACCCCAGGATCATCTCTCTGATGCTCTTTTTCATCTTCCTGGGAACTAATTGTTTTCGCGTGTGTGTGTGTGTGTGTGTTAGTCACTCAGTCATGTCTGACTCTGCGGCCCCACGAACTGTAGCCCACCAGGCTCCTCTGCCCATGGAATTCTCCAGGCAAGGATACTGGAGTGGGTTGTCATTCCCTTCACCAGAGACTCTTTCCGACACAGGGATTGAACCCTGGTCTCCTGCATTGCAGGCAGATTCTTTACCACTTGAGCTATAGGGAAGTCCTATGTTTTCACATAACCCATAGAAGTATCCTTGTTATTTTATAAGATTTGCTTATATGGCCAGATGTAAAGAGAAGAAAGACAATGAGGGAAATACATGACAAGAGATTGCTCAGCAAGGAAGCTTAATCCTGCTGAGAGAAGAGGAGGGTTCCTTTCAGGGCTCCACTGCAGAGAGGGGTGTGTTAGTTCCTGGGGAGAAGTTAGAAGAAGGGAATTGGAAGCCTTTACACTTGTGACATTTTGGCCATTGCTCTCCAATAGTGTGCACCTGCTTTAAAAGTCCATACTCCATGCTGTAGCCAGAGTGAGGTTCCTAAATAACAAATCTAATCACATCCCTTTCCTTCTTTCATCCTTTCAGGAGCTCTGCCTTGCGGTTTGTATAAAGTCCAGTCCCTCTTAGATGACATCTAAAGCTCACTTCTGCGGGATGTCTCTTATCTCTCACCTTCTCACACCTTATAATCCACCATAGTGATCTCTTTGGAGTTTCTCTGACATGCCTTTCTGTCTTTGGCACTTGGGATTTTGCACTTGTTCTTTCTGCATAGAACAATCATGATAACTCCTAACACATTTTTGAAAGACTAACCATAACTACTAACTCCTCTGAGAAGCGTTTTCTTTACTTGTTCAGTCATGCATTCACCAAATATTTCTTAAGCATCCACTCTGCTAGAAGCTACTAAGCGCTGGGACAAGGGTTTGGGGTCAGCTCCCAGGATGTCCTATAATGCCCATATTTAGCTCTATGTACTTGTTACATTGTATTGCAATTGCTTTTTATGTAAACATTTCTCGCACTACCCTGATAGTACCATCTTGGAAAACACAATGTCTTGTTTGAAGTTGCAATGCTTGACATAAGGATAGGAATGCAGAAAATATTTCTAGAATGAATGAATGGAAGAACCGTCTCAAATTCTGTTTTCACTTCTAGAAGATAAGCAATCAGATTATGTTCACAATTAATCTGAAAACGTCTTTTTTTTTTTTTTTAAATTTTATTGCCAGAAGGTTAGGAGAACGCTTTATTTCAGCAGAAGTTTGGCTGCCTGCCCTCCAGGTAAAACCATAGCAGTTCTTCTAGAATTTCTAGCCAGCTATTCCTGATGTAACCTTCCTAGCTTTAAGAGTCCAAGGACAGGCAGGAGAACAAGATGGTGGAGGAATCAGTGGACGTGGAGTACATCTCCCTCAGATACATCAGGAATGCACCTTCAGACCCAGAAGTGCATGCAGAACACCAGCTGAGAGCGGACAGGAGTACCTGACCAGTGGAAAAGAATATACAGATCCATGCAAAACTCGGGAGGAAGAAGGAACAAGGGGGAAAAACAGGAGTGTTGGTAGGACTGGACCTGCCCTCAGCTGGTGGGAGAACGGAAGCAGGGATCTGATCCCCACATCGGGGCAACTGTCTGAGTCAGGGAGAAACATTGAAGGCTTAGAGTGAAGCAGCTGATCTGTGGCAGCCTAAATGGAATGAGAATCAGACAGTCCTTGCCGCAGCCATACGTATCCCAGATAGGGAAACAGGTCCTCTGGAAGGCGCAGCAGCTGGGAGCTGGAGTTTAGGGATTGTGCAGCAATCCCAGGGTGAGGGCTGCTGTTGACTGTGGAGAGACAGATCAAGGGGATGTGAGGGAGGAGATTGTGGTGGGAAATGCTTGTGGAGGAAAGCCGGGCAGCTATGGAAGCAAAGTGAGACTGCTGAGTCATGCATAGGGGGTGAAGCCCTCACTGTAGCTCTCTCTCCACAGGCCAGCATCTGTAGCTGAACAATAGAGAAGCTGGCCCATCAAACTCCTGATGCACTGAGCTACAGAGTAGGACCCCACCCAGGGTTCCCCTTTAAGTGACTGATATACCGAACTACAGAGTAGGACCCCAGTCAAGGTTGGGGGGCCCTCTATGTGCCTGATAGGCCCAACAACAGAGAAGGACCCCAGGCAAGAGAGCCCTCTAAGTGCCTGAATAGGCGGAGCTACAGAGAAAGACTGGCCAAAGAGGCCTTCTGATCACCAGCTACAAGAGGCTCGAAAAAAGGCTCTGATAGGGCCGGAACTCCTGTGGCAGAGGCAGTCCATGTCCCTGCACTCTTGGTGCCTCCAGGGTCCTGGCAAGCCAAGCAGCTGTGCCACCTTTATGCTCAACTCTCACTGGGGCAGAGCTACCACAGGCTAAAAAAAGTCTTCTGTCTATGCGCACAGGATTGCTTTGGTAGTGTCCGACTCTTGTGACCCTGTAGACCATGGCCTGCCAGGCTTCTCTGTCAGGGAGGGAGGTTCTCCAGACAAGAATACTGGAGTATATTGGCCAACACTGGTTGCCATACCCTTCTAGAGCACTATATTTCCTGCTGCCCTAGCTGCCAACTCCCCTGAGTACCTGTAGCTGCCAGAACCCCTGTGACCCAAGCAGCTTCACCACTTCCACACTTGGCCTCACAGGGGCAAACCCAAGTCCTCTAGGGCAGCCTCAGGAGCAAACCCCAGTGGATGACTCACATGCAGAGGAAGAAATAAAACCACAATTGAAACCCAGGGACAGCGTGGCTAAGGAAGAAGACCCATAACCTTCTCACCAGCTGTACAAGCTGCAGATTAAATCCACACCATCAACTAGGCAGACTCTGTATCTATGGAATACATAAAATGTCATTGAGTGCTCCCACAAAAGAAAACACACTTGTTCTGATAACTGTGGAGGCATCAGCTGTTGGAGGCAAGAACACACAGGAGTAGAACCAGAATAGAATCTGAGCTGCCCCCACAGCAGGTCCAGAGATCAGTACAGTGTTGAAGGGCATCCTAGGGAGCTGAGGTGGACTGTGACTCCCAGCCAGAGAAAGGACTCTGACAGCAGTGACTCAAGAAAAACATTTATTATTCTTATGTTTCGAATTGTTCTGTAGATTCTTTTGGACTATTCCCCCCCCCAACCCCCGCCCCCGTTGTAGTTGTTGATTTTATTGGCACTATGAAATCTAATTAAGCTTACATTTTCTATTGTCGTTATAAACCTCTGCGTCTACATTGGGCTTTTTCAGGTCTGTGGAATTTTACTTTTTTTCTTTCTTCTCTCTTTTTTTTAATTTTAATTTTTAGTATTGTAAACCTATTATTATTTTTTATACATTTATGCCTTTGTTTGCTTTTATGACTGTTCTTTGCCCCTTGAAGTTAATCTTTAATGTATATAAATCTTCTTTCAGTTCAGTTCAGTTGCTCAGTCGTGTCTGACTCTTTGCAACCCCATGAATTGCAGTACCCCAGGCCTCCCTGTCCATCACCAACTCCCGGAGTTCATCCAAACTCATGTCCATAGAGTCAGTGATGCCATCTTCTTTACCTACCCCTGTTTTAACTTTGCATATCTATTCTTTCTTCCTTTCCTTTCCTCTCAACATATTTGTTAGTTTTGCTTTCATTGCTTTACTCTCCAGTTGGCACCTTGCTTTAGTTTTGTTTTCCAGTTCGTGCTTTAGTTAGTTTTGTTCTGGTAGATATAATTTTTGGTTTCCTTTGTTTGTCCAGTCAATCTATTGTACTTTATTTTTGTTGGACTTCTTTGATTTTGCTTATGGGTGTATATGTATATGTGTATATTCAGTCACACTTTTTATTGTTGTTATAAACCTCTGCCTCTATGTTGGGCTTTTGCAGTTCTGTGGAGTTTTCCTTTTTCCTTTCTTCTTCTGTTTTTTTTTTTCTTTTCTCTTTTTTATAATTTTTTTTGTCTTAATTTAATAAATGTTTATTGAGTTCCCACTGTATATACATATATATATATATGCTGCTAAGTGGCTGCAGTCGTGTCCAACTATGTGCAACCCCAGAGACAGCAGCCCACCAGGCTCCCCCATCCCTGGGATTCTCCAGGCAAGAACACTAGAGTGGGTTGCCATTTCCTTCTCCTCTTTTTCATAATTTTAATTTTTTAAAACCTATTATATTCTTCTACATTTATTCCTTTGTTTGCCTTTCCTACTGTTCTTTTCCCCTTGCAGTTAATCTTTAATGTATATAAATCTTCTTCATCTGCCTCTGTTTAACTTTGCATATCTATTCTTTCTTTCTATTCTTTCTTTCTTTTCCTCTCAACATATTTGTTAGTTTTGTTTTCATTGCTTTATTCCCTACTTGGCATCTTGCTTTAATTTTGTTTTCCAGTTTGTGCTTTAGTTAGTTTTTTTTTTAACTGGTAAATATAATTTTTTATTTCCTTTGTTCGCTGGGTCAATCTACTGTACTTTACTTTTGTTGGACTGTTTTGATTTTGCTCATGGGTGTATATGCATATGTGTATATTCCATAATTTTAATTATTATTTATTAGATTTTGTAACTGCCATTTGTCTGGGGCTCATCTTTGGTTTCTCATTTTTGGATATTTGCTTTAATCTCACTTAACGCCCTAACAAAACACTTGTGGAATCTTCATTCCTGACCAGAGATTAAGCCCTGAGCCTTTCGAGTGGCAGCACTGACTTCAAGACCCTAGACTACCAGAGAATTAAACCCTAGGGAGTATCAACTAGTGAGAACTCACACAAAGGAAACCACCTGAATACAAGATCTGGCATCACCCAGCCACCAGAAGCCTCCTGCGCAGGATGCCTCATTTAATAACATACAAAACAAAAATACAAACCCAATCATCATCAGACAGGATTACCACCTCACTCAGCCTTGTGCATCAGAGGAAAGTCAAACAAACAAAAACTCAGCACAAATCCCACCCTATATGAAGCTTACACAAACCACTGGACCAACATTAAGAGGGCAGGAATCAAAGGAAAGAAAGAATTAAATCTTGAAGCCTGGGAAAAGGAGACCTCAAACACAGTAAGTTTTTTTTAAAAAAAAAAGCCAGGGAAATACCACAAATGAAGGAACAAACTAGAAACACAGAAGTCCTAATAAATGAAGAAGGAATAGGCAAACTACCTGAAAAAGTATTCAGAATAATGATAGTGAAGATGATAAAAAAAAACCTTGAAAACAAAATAGATTAAATGCAAGAAGGGGCTGGTGCACAGGGATGACCCAGAGAGATGTTATGGGGAGGGAGGTGGATGGGTGGGGGTTCATGTTTGGGAATGCATGTACACCCATGGTGGATTCATGTCAATGTATGGCAAAACCAATACAGTATTGTAAAAGTAAAATAAAGTAAAAATTAAAATTAAAAAAGAATCAATTAACAAAGACCTAGAAGAATTAAAGAATAAATATACAGAGATAAACAACACAATTACTGAAATTAAAAAATACTCTAGAAGGAGTCAATAGCAGAATATCTGAAGCAGAACAAATCAATGAGCTGGAAGACAAAATGGTGGAAGCAACTTCTGAAGAGCAGAATAAAGTAAAAAGAATGAAAAGAACTGAGGATAGTCTCAGAGACCTCTGGGACAATATCAAATGCACCAACATTTGAATTATAGGGGTCCCAGAAGAAGAAGAGAAAATGAAAGGGTATGAAAAAATTTTTTGAAGAGATTATAGTTGAAAATTTCCTCAACATGAAAAAGGAAATAGTCAATCAAGTCCAAGAGGCACAATGAATCTGATACAGGATAAACCTAAGGAGAAACGCACCAAGACACATACTAATCAAACTAACAAAGACTAAACAAAAAGAAAGAATATTAATAGCAGCAAGGGAGAATAAACAAGTAACATACAAGGGAAACCCCATACACTTAACAGCTGATCTTTCAGCAGAAACTCAGCAGGCCAGAAGGGAATGGCAGGATATATTTAAAGTACTGAAAGGGAAAAATCTACAACCAAGATTAATTAATTAATCTACAACCAAGGATCTCATTCAAAATTGATGGATAAATAAGAAGCTTTTCAGACAAGCAAAAGTTAAGAGAATTCAGTACCACCAAACCAGCTTTACAACAAATGTTAAAAGGACTTATATAGTCAAGAAATACAAGAGAACAAAAAAGATCTACAGAATCAACTCCAAACAATGAAGAAAATGGCAATAGGAACATATATATCAATAATTACTTTAAATGTAAATAGATTAAATGCTCCAACCAAAAGACACAGACTGGCTGAATGGATACAAAAACAAGAATCATATTTATGCTGTCTACAGAAACCCACTTCAGACCTAAAGATATATATAGACTGGCAGTGAGAGGATGGAAACATATATTCCATGCAAATGGGAAACGAAAGAAAGCTGGAGTAGCAATCCTCATATCAGACAAAATAGACCTTAAAATAAAGAACATTACAAGAGATAAGGAAGGACACTACATAATGATCAAGGGATTAATTCAAGAGGAAGACATAACAATTGTAAATATCTATGCACCCAACATAGGAGCACCTCAATACATAAGACAAACACTAACAGACATAAAAGGAGAAACTGACAGTAACACAATAATAGAAGCAACACAATAATTAACACAATTAACACCTCACTCACACCAATGGACAGATCATCAAAACAGAAAATTAATAAGGAAACACAAGCTTTAAATGATACATTAGATGAGATGGATCTCATTGATATCTTCAGGACATTCCATCCAAATGCAGAAGAATACACTTTCTCAAGTGCACATGGAACATTCTCCAGGACAGACCACATCTTGGGTCACAAATCTAACCTCAGTAAATTTAAGAAAATTGAAATTGTATCAAACATCTTCTCCAACCACAATGCTATGAGACTAGATATCAATTACAAGAAAAAAACTGTAAGAAACACAAACACATAGAGATTAAACAACATGTTTCTAAATAGCCAACAGGTTACTGAAGAAATCAAAAGGGAAATTAAGAAAGTCTCTAGAAACAAGTGAAAATGAAAACACGACAACTCAAAACCTATGGGATGCAGCAAAAGCAGGTCTTAGAGGGAAGTTTATAGCAACACAATCCCACCTCAACAAACAAGAAAAACATCATATAGACAACCTACCTTTACACCTAAAGTAACTGGAAAAAGAAGAAGAAAAAAAAAACCCCAAAGTTAGTAGAAGGAAAGAAATCATAAAGATCTGGGCAGAAGTAAATGAAAAAATAAAGAAACAATAGTAAGGATTATGAAAACTAAAACCTGGTTCTATGAGAAGATAAGCAAAATTGACAAATCTTTAGCCAGATTCATTAAGAAAAAAGAAAGAAGAATCAAATCAACAAAATTAGAAATGAAAAAAGAAGAGGTTACAACAGACAATGCAGAAATACAAAGGATTATAAAAGACTATTATGAACAACTATATGGCAATACAATGGATAACCTGGAAGAAATGGACAGATTCCTAGAAAAGTTCAATCTTCTAAGACTGAACCAGGAGGAAATAGAAATTATGAACAGCCTAATTATAAGCACTGAAATTGAAGTTGTGATCAAAAATCTCCCCAAAAGCAAAGCCCAGGACCAGATGGCTTCACAGGAGAATTCTATCAAACATTTAGAGAAGAGTTAATGCCTATCCTTCTAAGACTGTTTCAAAAAAATTGCAGAGGAAGGAATACTTCCAAACTAAATCTACAAGGCCACCATCACCGTGATACCAAAACCAAACAAAGACAACACAAAAAAAGAAAACTACAGGCCTATATCACTGATGAACATAGATGCAAAATCCTCACAAAAGATGCAAAATCAACACTTCAAAAAGCTCATACATTATGATCAAGCTGGGTTTATTTCTGGAATGCAAGGATTCTTCAATAGATGCAAATCAATCAATGTGATATACCATCTTAACAATTTGAAAGATAAAATATGATAATCTCAATAGATGCAGAAAAAGCCTTTGACAAAATTCAGCAGCCATTTATGACTAAAACTCTTCAAAAAATGGGCATAGAAGGAACCTACCTCAAAATAGTAAAGGCCATATATGAGAAGCCTATAGCAAACATTATTCTCAATGGTGAAAAACTGAAAGCATTCCTCCGAAGATCAGGAACAAGACAAAGGTGTCCATTTTCACCACTATTATTCAACCTAGCTTTGGAAGTTCAAGTTACAGCAATCAGAGAAGAAAAAGAAATAAAAGGAATCCTGATTGGAAAAGAAGAAGTAAAGCACTCACTGTTTGCACATGACATGATATTGTACATAGAAAACCTGAAATATAGTATCAGAAAGTTACTAGAGCTAATCAGTGAATTTAGCAAAGTTGCAGGATACAAAATCAACACACAGAAATCACTTGCATTTCTATATACTAACAATGAAAAGTTAGAGAAATTAAGGAATCAATCCCACTCACCATTGTAACAAAAAGAATTAAATATCTAGGAATAAACTTACCTAAGGAGACAAAAGAACTGTACACAGAAAATTATAAGACACTAATGAAAGAGATCAAAGACGACATAAACAGATGGAGAGATAGTCCATGTTCCTGGTAGGAAGAATCAATATTGTGAAAATGACTATACTACCAAATGCAATCTACAGATTCAGTGCTACCCCTATCGAATTACCATGGCATTTTTCACAGAACTAGAACAAAAAAATTCACAATTCATATGGAAACACAAAAGACACTGAATAGCCAAAGTAGTCTTGAGAAAGAAGAATGAAGCTGGAGGAATCAACCTTTTTGACTTCAGATTATACTACAAAGCTACAGTCATCAAGACAGTATGGTAGTGGCACAAAAACAGAAATATAGACCAATGGAACAAGATACAAAGGAGGCAAGAATATATAATGGGGCAAAGACAGCCTCTTCAATAAATGGTGCTGGGAAAACTGGACAGCTACATGTAAAAGAATGAAATTGGAATACTTCCTAACACCATACACAAAGATAAACTCAAAATGGATTAAAGACCTAAATGTAAGACCAGAAACTATAAAACTCTTAGAGGAAAACATAGACAGAACACTCAATGACATAAATCAAAGCAAGATCCTCTAGGACCTACCTCCTAGAATAACTCAAAAACAAAAGTAAACAAGTGGGCCCTGATTAAACTTCAAAACTTCTGCACAGCAAAGGAAACTATAAGCAAGGTGAAAAGACAACCCTCAAAATGGGAGAAAATAATAGCAAATGAAACAATTGACAAAGGATTAATTTCCAAAATATATAAGCAGCTCATACAACTCAATACCAGGAAAATAAACAACCCCACCAAAAAGTGGGGAAAAGACCTAAACAGACATTTCTCCAAAGAAGACATACAGGTGGCTAACAAACACATGAAAAGATGCTCAACACTGTTCATTATTAGAGAAATGCAAATCAAAACCACAAGGAGATATCACCTCACACCAGTCCGAATGGCCATCATTAAAAAGTCTACAAAGAATAAATGCTGGAGAGGGTGTGGAGAAAAGGGAACAGACACTCTTGCACTGTTGGTGGGAATGTAAATTGATACAGCCACTATGGAAGACGGTATAGAGATTCCTTAAGAAACTAGGAATAAAACCACCATATGACCCAGCAATCCCACTCCTAGGCATGTACCCCGAGGAAGCCAAAATTGAAAAAGACACAAGTATCCCATTGTTCATTGCAGCACTGCTTACAATAGCTAGAACACGGAAGCAACCTAGATGTCCGTCGACAGATGAATGGATAAAGAAGTTGTGGTACATACACACAATGGAATATTACTCAGCCACAAAAAGGAACACATCTGAGTCAGTTCTGATGAGGTGGATGAACCTAGAACCTATTATACAAAGTGAAGTGAGTCAGAAAGAGAAAGATAAATATCATATTCTAACACATATATATGGAATCTAGAATAATGGTACTGAAGAACTTATTTACAGGGCAGCAATGTAGAAACAGACATAGAGAACAGATTTACAGACATGGGAAGAGGGGAGGAGGGGGTGAAGAGTAACATGGAAACTTATATTACCATATGTGAAATAGATAGCCAACGAGAATTTGCTGTATGTCTCAGGAAAAACTCAAACAGGGGCTCTGTATCAACCTAGAGGGGTGAGATGGGGAGGGAGATGGGAGAGAGTTTCAGAAGGGAGGGGATATATGTAGATTGCTGGGAGAAATATCAATAACCTCAGATATGCAGATGACACTACCCTTATGGCAGAAAGTGAAGAGGAACTGAATGCCTCTTGATGAAAGTGAAAGAGGAGAGTGAAAATTTTGGCTTAAAGCTCAACATTCAGAAAACGAAGATCATGGTATCCGGTCCCATCACTTCATGGGAAATAGATGGGGAAACAGTGGAAACAGTGTCAGACTTTACTTTTGGGGGCTCCAAAATCACTGCAGATGGTGATTGCAGCCATGAAATTAAAAGACGCTCACTCCTTGGAAGAAAAGTTATGAGCAACCTAGATAGCATATTCAAAAGCAGAGACGTTACTTTGCCGACTAAGGTCTGTCTAGTCAAGGCTATGGTTTTTCCTGTGGTCAGGTATGGATGTGAGAGTTAGACTGTGAAGAAGGCTGAGCGCTGAAGAGTTGACGCTTTTGAACTGTGGTGTTGGAGAAGATTCTTGAGAGTCCCTTGGACTGCAGGGAGATCCAACCAGTCCATTCTAAAGGAGATCGGTCCTGGGTGTTCTTTGGAAGGAATGATGCTAAAGCTGAAACTTCAGTACTTTGGCCACCTCATTCGAAGAGTTGACTCATTGGAAAAGACTCTGATGCTGGGAGGGATTGGGTGCAGGAGGAGAAGGGGACGACCGAAGATGAGATGGCTGGATGGCATCACGGACTCGATGGACGTGAGTCTGAGTGAACTCCGGGAGTTGGTGATGGACAGGGAGGCCTGGCGTGCTGCAATTCATGGGGTCGCAAAGAGTCGGACACGACTGAGCGACTGGACTGAACTGATGGCTGATTCATGTTGAGGTTTGACAGAAAACAACAAAATTCTGTAAAGCAACTATCCTTCAATAAAAAGTAAATTAAGAAGAAAAAAAGGAAAAGAAAAGAGTCCAAGGACAGATGTAACCTTTCAAGCTTTAAGAGTCCAAAGACAGAAAGTCAGAACTCTCTTAACATGCCCCTAGGTCCCCTTTCCTTTCTGTAATTTATCTTCAAAGAGTACTAACAAAGCCGATGTTATGATGAGGAAGTGTGTCTCCACGCACACACTAAAGACAGGGACATGGTTTCCTGTACAGCAGCTCCCTTGACTTTTCAGAAGACTTTTATTCCCCTTTGCTAATAAATATTCGTGTGGCTCCCAGGGAGGAAAGTTTGATTTACAGCCAGCGCCCTGCTCCTTAGCTGGTCTTGGCAGTCTCACAGCAAGCATATGGTAAAACTCAATAAATATTTGTTGAATTGAATTATCTTGGTGGTAAGGGAAATGAATTCTGTAGAGCTCCAAAAGCCACATTGGTTAGGAGGTATGTTTATATTTAATCAAATTAGAACCCTTGGGACTGGAAATACGATGGATAAAAATTGGCCACAGCAACCTCTTGTCATGTATTTCTCTCACTGTCTTTCTCCTCTTTATCTCCAGCCACATACACAAATCTTACAAAATAATGAAGATATTTCTAGGGGCTATGTGAAAACAATACAGTTGATTAGACATTGGTGGTCATTTGAGGCTGATTCAGTTGCTACCATACTGTGTATATTATGGAGCGTTAGACTGAGTGCTCACGGGGTTCTCCCGATGACCGGTAATGGGATTCAAAGAAATATAAAAACCTAAGAAATCTGATCATACATTTTTTGCTCATTTACTTCCCTGCATTAGCCAATCACCTATGCTGAAATGATAACAGAACGGGGAAAGATAGGATGACCCATTGTTCTTTTTTCTTTTCAGTTTCCTTACTCATCCGTAATCATCTATAAGGTAGAAGTTGGTAGAATTATAACAAGGAGGGAAATAAAAACAGCTGAGTTCATTCTGTGCACAATTTCCACTGTTCTGTTAAGAATAAAATACAAATGCTTGTATGAGCTACAGAAATAGGAATTGTGCAATTTCAGTGATTCTATGTATGAGCTAAACGCTCTTATATTTGTGTTTTAAAGCTGTCATTGCACCATAAAAGATAAACAGTAAAATTCATGCAAATAATTTTGATTTCAAAATTTTCTTTGCTGAGAACAAATTAAGCAGCAAATAAACATCATGACAAAGTGAGAGAGAAGACATGGTAGAAAGGGACTTTGCCCTCTGGTTTTCAAACTACAGACCCCATATTTTCATTTAACACTGGGACTTTCAAATTTTGTTGCTAACCCAGGTAACTAGGCTGGTGATGAGTATGTTCATTCACTCAACAGACATTGAATGAGTGACCACTAGTGCCCAACCTAAGGAGTTAGATGAGAGAGAGAAGGAGAACTGAGTCTGTGAAGTAGAAAGTGAGAAGCTGGACCTGGGGGGCACAAACAAGTGTCCTTAAGGTGAGGCTCTGTCATAAGTTGGGGTGGCTGCTTCTGTCGCGCCTGGGAGACACTAAGGGAAGATTCATATGGATGCTGCCTGGAGCAAGGCTCCATTTAGTGTTGAAATCTGTGCTGAGTCTCCTTGTTTGGAACTGGCATGAGAGACCGCTTACCTAAATCGTCAGTGTCTGTCACTGATTATTCTGGGTTCTATTCTACTCCTAGTATTGCCTGCCACCCCCCTGGTAGATATGTTTCAGATGTCTCCTAAATTAACTGAAGGTATCATGGTATCAACATGGGCTATTGCTCCATCTCATTCCTTCCTAACCCATCCTTACAAGGAGCTGATAGAATCAAGCTCTAAATAACATGCTTTTGAAAAAGGACAGGACCCTGCTTCCTTTATTATTATTATTTCTGGCCACACCACATTTGAGATCCTAGTTCCCTAACCAGGGATGGAACCCGTGGCCCCTGCATTGGGAGTGCAGAGTCTTAACCACAGGACCATCAGGGAAGTCCAGGACTCTCTTCCTTGAGATAAATAGTCAGCTTCCTCTCTCTCCTAATCTCCTTGTGAGAAAGGCTGGGACCTCGGACCTGGGACACTTTGCTGCTGTGCCTGCACCTGGACAAATGTCTTCTGGCACAAGAAAATACCAAGAAATCATATGGGACTAACAATAGCTGTGTGCATGCCCGGTTGGGGCAAACTATAGACCACAAGATACAAAAAGACCAAAAACCCAACTGCCACAGCAAAAGCAGGGTACAGTGCCTGCCCCCTGCACCCTTGCACATGATACCACCCAAGGGGTTGGCAAACCACCTAAACTACCCCTCCAGTCCAACCCATGGATCCGCCCATACCCTCACCCATAAAAGGAACCAGCTCACTGTGCCCCTCTCAGGGAACAAGCAAGGGAACCTGTTACTTGCCTTTGCTCTCTCCTGCTGCAGCAGGGGCCCTACAGCTTTGCCTGAATTATGTGCGTGTCTCCTTGTCAATTTATATTAATTGAGAAAGGTCAAGAACTGTGGTCGGTAACACTTAGTCATGAGGTAAAATACTCTCGTGGCTTCGATATCCTCCTTCTGTTAGAATCAGAGCAGCTGGTGACAACTACATGACCCCTCTTAGACTGTGGCTGACAGTTTTGGAATCCTTGACTTCAGCAGCTTACTTATTAAGAGAAAAAAAAGAATTCAAGAAGTTGAGATGGAATTTGAGTCCTCACCAAATAAGCTGAATATGTCTCCATTCTTATCAGTCCTATCCAATCATGGTTTGTCTAGAATATTTCTCTCCTCAATGGCCCATAGGCCCCAGAGTTGTTGAATCAGATGCAGGAACTTATATTGCCTTATGTACTATTAAAGTTTGATCATTGCCAGTGGTGAACTATTTTTTATTAGCTGCTCAACTGTTTTGTCCTATTAAAATAATTTTCAGTAATACTAAGAACTAAAACTGTCTTGGGACAGGATATATTGTTAGAAAAACGCTATTTTTTTCTTAGAAGGGTACTTGATTGGTATAAGCACACGTGGCATTCGCTCTGCTTTCCTCCCTTTTTCAAACTGAGTTAATCACAAGTGAATCAAAAGACAATGACGCTGTACAAATGATGTCCCATGAGATCGTGAGAGGGTCAAAAGCTCTCAGCAAGCATTTCTAAAATTCCATTGCTTGATTCATTCATTTAGTCACATACTCAATATTTATTGAGGGCTTGCTGGGCAGTGAGGTGGAAAGTATTCAGACTCTATCAGAGCTTTATAATAGAGTGTGAATAACATTTCTATTGTTAACATTAGGGGAAGGACAAAGAGAACAGGGTCTACTGACTTGTCCTGGTTGATCTGAATGCATGTTTATGAACTTATGTGTGATCAAATTATTGGAACACCTTGAGAAAACAGTATCCCACAAACCATGTATTCATAAAAAAAAAAAAGTGACCATCTTCAGCTCAAATTCTATTCTCCAGAGAAGTCTTCATTGACCAGATATTCCAATTTTAGATTAGATCTCGCAGTCATTCTCTCACTTGCACTCTTGTTACTGAGCTTCGTAGAAATTATGTACGTTTTAAATTATGTGTTTATTTATTTAATACATCTTCCTTTTCCAAACTGCCAACTCCATGAAGGAAAAAACAGAATCTATTTCATTCACTATTTTCCTTTACTTCTCTCCCTCTGAATGCACTAGAATGAGAGTTCCCTAAAGACAGAGGCTAGGATAATTTTCCTTAATATCCCCAGTTCCTGGTGGCCCTGGAAAAGCAAAGAGGCCAGAATATCCAGGACCCCTGAGTTTTATGTGTGGAAGGGAGGTGTGGAGAGGTGCAGGCTTCAAGCACAAGTAGAACGTGAAGTAAAAATATTGCTAAGAATTCAATGTCACTAATTATCAGAGAAATGCAAATCAAAACTGCACAAAGGTATATCACCTCACATTGGTCAGAAGGGCCATTATCAAAAAATTTACAAACAATAAATACTGAAGAGGGTCTGGAGAAAAGGGAACCCTCTAAGACTAAGACTATTCCCTCTAAGGAGGGAATGTAAGTTGGTACAGCCACTTTGGAGAACAGTATGGAGGTTCCTCAAAAAATTAAAAATACAGCTACCATATGATCCAGAAATGCCACTCCTGGGCATATATCCAGAGAAAACTATAATTCAAAAAGGTAAAGACACTCCAGTGTTCATTGCAGCACTATTTACAACACCAAAACATGGAAGCAACCTAAATGTCCATCAGTAGAGGAATGGATAGAGAAGCTGTGGTACGTATACACGATGGGGTACCACTCAGCCATAAAAAGAATGAAATCATGCCATTTGCAGCATCATGGATGGACCTAGAGTTGTCACACAGTGCAGTAAGTCAGAAAGAGAAAGATAAATATCATCTGATACCTCTTTTATGTGGAATCTAAAAAAAAAGGGTACAAGTAAATCTGTTTACAAAATGGAGAGTCACAGATGTAGGAAACAAACTTATGGTTACCAAGGGGAAAGGGGGTTGAATAAACTGGAGATTGGGATTGGCAGATACACACCACTATATATAAAATAGAAATGAGGACCTACTGTGTAGCACAGGGAACTCTACTCAAGACTCTGTAATGACCTATATGGGAATAGAACCTATAAAAGAATGGATTATATGTACAGGTGTAACTGACTCACTTCGCTGTACTGCAGAAACGAACACGGCATTGTAAATCAACAATA
The DNA here is from genome assembly GCF_016772045.2 of Ovis aries. Taxonomy (NCBI): domain Eukaryota; kingdom Metazoa; phylum Chordata; class Mammalia; order Artiodactyla; family Bovidae; genus Ovis; species Ovis aries. Next base: position 60,289,393 of record NC_056062.1, on the reverse strand, counting down.
ATCCAATAAAAATTAATTTAAAAAATACTGATAAGAAAACTCTGCCTCTGCTTTCAGGACAATATGCCTCACTCTTTGCTATTGTTCTGCCTTTGGTCCCCACTCTCACTGCTGCCTGGGAGTACTGCCCTTTCTCTTACAATAATTTCTCATCTAATAATGATGAGAGTTTAAACTGACATTTATTTATTGCTTTTTAATAAGTATTTGTGCTATGTGCTCACTCATGTACAACTCTTCACAACCTCATGGATTGTAGCCTGCCAGGCTCCTGTGTCCATGGGATTTTCCAGGCTAAAATACTGGAGTGGGTTGCCGCTTCCTTCTCCAGAAGATCCTCCCGACCCAGGAATCGAAACTGTGTCTCTTGCACTCCTGCACTGGCAGGCAGATTCTTTACCACTAGTGCCACCTGGGAAGCCCAATTTATGTCAACTTAATCAAATACTGCCAAATACTATTCTAAGCAGTTTATACTATTAATTAAACGACATGTTTGTGTTCCCTGGAGGCTGGAACTGTGTCGGAGTCTGACTTCCAGGAATCTGAAAGAGATTTCCTTGACCTGAAGATTAAATGACTCCTAAGTCGGCAGTGTACCATGACATTAGAAGCATCCAGTTGTCCCAAGCTCAGATGGAATCAATTGTGTTCCAGTTTTCCAGTAAGGTACAAGTGTGGGATGTGGATGTGACCTAGGCTTTATTTCTTTTTGACTCTTAAGTATTTGGAAGCAACAACCTGGGTATTGTAAGAATCATTCATCTCAGTTCAGCAAGAATAAATACTTCTATTGGTTAACAATGTCTGCCACACACGTGGATGAGGAGGGCAGTGGTCTCCTACCGCATTCACCAAAACTAGCACTTCTGCAGAGAAGACGAATTCTCCTCCCAGCCACACAGCTGGAAAAGGGTGGAGTTCAAGCCTTATCTACACAGAAGAGAGAAGGTAACATCAAGACTTCCCTTCCCTTTTTCCAGAAAGTGAAAGTGAAAAGCCACTCAGTCATGTCCAACTCTTTGCGACCCCATGGACTGTAGCCTACCAGGCTCCTCCGTCTGTGGGATTTTCCAGGCAAGAATACTGGAGTGGACTGCCATTTCCTTCTCTGGGGGATCTTCCCAACCCAGGGATCAAACCCGGGTCTCCTGCATTGCAGACAGACGCTTTACCGTGTGAGCTACCAGGGAAGCCCTGGCCAAAAATACAGTCACAGAGGTAGTGTAAGAGAAAGAGATGGTGAAAAGATGAGCTCAAAAATGTGCAAAAGAAGAATTGAGAGTTGCTTTCTCTACAGTGGCTCAGCATTTTAGCTTGTCACACACCCTTAGGAAAATTTTCCCTGAACTCTCTTTCTTCTGCTAGTCTGACCTCATATTCAATAATTCTATGATTGTTGCTATTTAGTTGCAAAGGCATGTCCTCCTCTTTCGCAACTCCATGGACTGTAGCCTGCCAGGCTCCTCTGTCCATGGGGATTCTCCAGGCAAGAATACTGGAGCGAGTTGTCATGCCCTCCTCCAGGGGATCTTCCCAACCCAGGGATCAAACCTGTGTCTCTTACATCTTCTGCACTGGCAGGCGGGTTCTTTACCACTGAGCCACCAGGGAAGCCCATTCTATGATACTACAGGATTTTTTTTTTAATATACATTTACCTCATAGAACTAAGCACAGTTTGTAAGTATTTCAACTTAAGATCAGTTGAAAATTTTATTTACCTCCCACTAGACTATGAGCTGACTGAGCTCCATGAAGGCTGAAACTGTTTGCATCAGTCCTATTTTAAACCTTTGTCCTCATATGGAACCAGAGTCTTGGGAAAGGACATGGCTTCCTCCCTTCCCCAAACCCATATCAGGGCCAGGCTGCTATTGAAAATACTACATGAACAATAACTGCTCAGTAATGGTCTTACGGCAGAGGGTGCATGGCATATTGTAATCAAGGAAACATCTGGATACATAATTGAAATATAAGTTAGGTTTGACATCAGGGATGTTTTGGTTATCTGTTGGGAGAGATCCATGGTAATGGTATAAATGTTTGCTGGGAATCAACCCACATGAATCTCCTTCTATTAGTGAAAGCCACATGGCCACCTTTCAAGCTTACCAGTGCCTGGACATAAGAAATCCTCAAATAGTGCTATCTTGCCTCTTTACCCTTTTACTGTTTAGCTCCCCCTTGTATTCATTTCTGCATATATCTTTTCCCCAAGTATAACCTATTACTTACAGACCCTGAGAGTGGAAAGGGGCCCCCAGGATCACCTAGTCTAGTAGTTTATAAATTATATTTTGAGGGTTCCCAGGGACTCATGTAGGACTATCCAGAGGATGAAGAGATATATGGACTCACCTGTCCCAAATCCAAATTCCAACAGTGCCATTCTGGTCTGTTGAATTCAACTAGGATAGCCTATGAACGTGTCACTAAAAAACGTCCAGTGCTAAAAGAATGTTTGGAAATCACTAAGTGTTCCAGCCCTTGTTTTACAGACAATGAAACAGCAATAGAGAGGGGAAATCAGCTGATCAAAGCCACACAGAACACTGAGATACAACCCAACCCAGGCCTCCAGACTCCGAGGCAAGACACTTGGCATTCTCTTCTCAAAATGTTCTGCCTCTGGCTTCGAACTTTTTCACAGGAAAGCAGCTTTTCTAGTGGATTTTTGTCTGAGGGACAGCACAGTCAAAAATTTCTGATTCTATTCATTTAGGATTAGATGCTTAGGTTGGCTGGATTCCCTAAGACACTACTAAATACAGAAATAATTGAGACGTGCCTCTAGACATAAAATGGCAGAAAGTATGGGCAGAACTGAAGTTGAGTTTCAGTTGGATGTCTGTTTCAGAAAGGATGTCTGAAATAGACTACAAGTGGCCAAGAAAAATCCTGGAAAGCTGGCTGCAAGAATAGCATGAGAGTCAAGGGCAGAAAACCCCATTTGTGTTTGTCATGGGATCCAGTCACAGAAAATAAACGGACTGTGCGGGATGGGGCACAATAAAACTCCAAGTCACAGCACACTGGGCAGATGGTCCCTCTGGTCCTCGGCAATACTCTTCTTAGAAAAAATGCTGTTCCATTTGTCAGCTCAGCAGCAGAAGGATGGAGATGAATTGGGGGACCTTCTGAGCAGAGCGATGAATGAGATGAATAATCGGCTTCTAGGGGAAAAGGTGAAAATGTATAATGTTTTTGAGGGACTATCATAATAGTTTCCTGTTACAATGCTAGAAACCAGGGACACCTAGTGGGGAGTGAAATTACTTGGATGCACAGAGGTTTGGTGGAAAATGATTGCATATGGTTAAAAGCATCAGAAAATAGGTTGCACTAGGGCTAAAGTTTTAGTAGAGAGAATCAATTTATCAGCAAATTTTGTCACCATGCTAGACATAGGAGCCGCTTCCTAGAAAGTATAAGATATGTATTTTTTCTCATGCACTTTCAGTTATGGGATGCCTCCAACCAAACCATTTTATTTTTTCGCAAACAATATTTGTTCTCTCCTGAGTGCACCTGCTGTTTCTTTCATCTAGATTAGTCCTTGTTTAGCTCATCTCCCTCCCCTTTGAGAGACTGACTCCTTCCTATTCAGGTCTCATGCTTTTGTGAAAATGTCACCTTCCCATCTTTTAAAATGAGGCTTTGAGGTGTTGAGTAAGTTGACAAGTATCACACAGTGTTTTACTCTAAACCCCCCCAAATTCCAGTCTCAATGCTTGTTTACTCCACAAGAAATACATATTAATATTTCAGTTAAAAAATAGTTTATTGATAGCATAGGAGACAGAGATGTAAGACCCTCCCATCATAAGTCTGGGAAAGGTCAACCAAAAAGAAAGTGTACCTGGAGACCACAAGTCATCATCCAGGGTATCCTGAAGAAAGCTTTACGGCAAAAATAAATGGGGCCCTGTGACAGCCACCAGTTTATAGAATGCCAAATGGTTGGGCTTTCTAAGTTTTACCAAAATAATTATAAATAGGACTTCTAGGAGCTAATCATCAGTTTCTGACATAATTTTTGGTACCAGGAAGTGGGTTAAGTACAAAATAATCACATACACAATCATACCCTATATTTATGATGCTATGTATATGCTATATATGATGCTAATATATTTTTATATATAGTATCATAACTATTTACATATCTATATATCCATCTAACTGTCCACTTTATTTAAAGGATATAGCTCATATGATTGTGTGGGAAACCTGAAATCTATCAGGCTGAAACTCAAGCAGGATTTCTATATTGCAGCTTCTTCTCTGGAAAATCTCCATGTTTGTTCTTAAGGCCTTTTAATTGATGGGATAAGGCCCATCTACATTACTGACAGTACTCTCCTTCACTTAACATCAACTAGAAATGTTCAACACATCTGCAAAACGTCTTCATAATACCGTCAAGGCTGCTGCTGCTGCTGTCGCCTCAGTTGTGCCCGACTCTGTGCGACCCCATCGACGGCAGCCCACCAGGCTCCCCCGTCCCTGGGACTCTCCAGGCAAGAACACTGGGGTGGGTTGCCATTTCCTTCTCCAATGCATGAAAGTGAAAAGTGAAAGTGATGTTCTTAGTCGTGTCGGACTCTTAGCGACCCCATGGACTGCAGCCTACCAGGCTCCTCCATCCATAGGATTTTCCAGGCAAGAGTACTGGAGTGGGGTGCCATTGCCTTCTCCATTCTCCAGGCTAGTGGTGATTAAATAACTAGGTACCAGAGCCTACCCAGGTTGACACATAAGACTAACCGTCATATGTGCTTGTTTCTATACTGTCTGCATTTCCTGCTTACTTCTCTTAACTTGTAAAAAGGAAAACCACATATGACAGTTCAGGAGTGACTTCATCAAGAATCTTAAGACTAGAACAGGAATTTCTTTCCATTTTCAATGCACATCATTATTTGGGGGATATTTTTTCAGTGGCAGCTCTTTTGGGAGCTGGTATTGGTATTGGCTTTTTTTCATCTCTCATTCTCTCATGTATTCATTCCACAAATATTTATTAAATACCACCAGGCTCTAGGGGGTGGAAAAGTCTTCATAAATCAGTGCTTTCTGCAATGCTGGAAATGTTTTTAACCCATATTATTTAATATAGTAGCCACTAGCCACATGTGGCTATTGAACATTTGAAATATGCCTATTTATGACTGAGAAATTGGATTTTCATTTCCATTTAATTTTAATTAATTTAGATTACATTCAAATACCCAAATGAGATTATAGCATTAGGCAGTGTAATTCTAAATCACTGAGTTTCTTTTTATTAAGATCTATGCATAAACTGGATTCTAATTTTTTGCTCCAGAGAATATCAGAATGAGAAGGGACTTCAGGGGTCATTTGGCCAACCTGCTTTTATAGATAGGGATACAGAAGTCAGACGAGTTGCTGAAGGTTAGAGCTTGTTAGCAGCAGTGCAGAACCCAGAGCTTGGATTGACTAAGTCTCAATCCAGTGTTTATCCCTTTCGTCTGCACTCTCTCTCCGTCTAATTAGACCATTTGATTCTCCACTTTCTATCTCCAGTCCATTTTGACTATAATTAACAAATGCTTCTAAAAATGTAATTCAACCACACACATGGTTTCAGAGTGATTACATTTTGGAATGATTTGGCATTTTATCTTTCAGAAGCCAGTTGGCTTATGACATATGTATTGCCTCTGCACTGTTGCCAATGGGATGTTCTCTCTGGCCATGTGTGACCCCTGTATGCTTTATTTAAGACAGAAAACCACTCTATGGGCATAGGACTTAACCTTATAGTATTTTATTTGGAGGAAAATGCTACTTGGCCCACATGACACAGTTTTTGACATGGTACTTTCTTTGATAAATGTCTATGTAATAGAAACAAACTTTTTTTTTTTTTTTGGTAGATTCTCCTAAATTTTTTTCACTTGGCTACTGATTGACCTTCTTGTACTATGAATCTTTCTTCATTCATTTCCACTGTGCAAAGTAGACAGATTTACACTGATCGTTACCTTTGCTTGGACACCATTCTTGTTAAAATAAACTAGAAAATATTTTGCATTGTACCAAAGTGGGGTGTCACACTGACTCTGCTTTTAATGTATTATCTAAGTATAAAATATAGGCCACAAAGCGCTCAGAGGAAAGTTTGCCTCACTCTTTTTAGATAAAGTAAATTAAAAAAAATAATGGCAATCTGTAGTTGCATGAATGGACTCATGTCTTGGAATGTGCACTGGATTGGGGAAGCAGATGGACCATGTCTCTGGGATGAGACTGATTAAATAATATCACTTTGAACATGCTTTGCCAACAAAAGATTTTCTGTCATCCATGATCAATTACTGAAGATGAAATTCTCATATAAGCTAGAAACAAGGATTGTTATTTGAGGGAAGGTGATACTATCTGTTGGTGCAGACTTTTATGATTTGGGGCCAGACTTCCAATTTACTATCTGTGATTGACACAACAATCTGAGTTCCTTCATTTCTCTGAGAGGTGAGTCATCCATCCATTGCTATCAGAGAACCAAATTTAGACTGGTTATTTGAGCCATAAGCTCAACTCCTCCAAATCTGCTCAGCTAAAAAAAAAAAAGCAATACCTAACACACCAAAAAAAAAAAAAAAATCTATGGGATGAGATAAGTCATTACAAAATCAACTACAATTTAAAGACAGTGGTTTGGAGTTGAGATAACTATTTTTATTTTGTTTTTATGCAATAGTCTCAAGAGTTACAGTAGTGTAGCAAAGCCAAGTCAATTCAAATGACCTCTCCTTCACTCTCATCACCTCTACCATTTCATCACCAACAGTTTCAGTTTAGTTCAGTTCAGTTGCTCAGTCATGTCTGACTCTTTGCGACCCCATGGACTGCAGCACACCAGGCCTCCATGTACATCACCAACTCCCAGAGTTTACTCAAACTCATGTCCATTGAGTTGGTAATGCCATGCAACCATCTCATTCTCTGCCATCCCCTTTTCCTCTTGCCTTCAATCTTTCCCAGCATCAGGGTTTTTCAAATGAGTTAGATCTTCGCATCAGGTGGCTAAAGTATTGGAGTTTCAGCTTCAACATCAGTCCTTCCAATGAACACCCAGGACTGATCTCCTTTAGGATGGGCTGATTGGATCTCCTCACAGTCCAAGGGACTCTCAAGAGTCTTCACCAACACTACAGTTCAAAAGCATCAATTCTTTGGTGCTCAGCTTTCTTTATAGTCCAATTCTCACATCCATACATGACTACTGGAAAAACCACAGCTTTGACTAGACGGACCTTTGTTGGCAAAGTAATGTCTCTGCTTTTTCATGTGCTGTCTAGGTTGGTCATAACTTTCCTTCCAAGGAGTAAGTGTCTTTTTATTTCATGGCTGCAATCACCATCTGCAGTGATTTTGGAGCCTACCAAAATAAAGTCTGCCACTGTTTCCACTGTTTCTCCATCTATTTGCCATGAAGTGAAGGGACCAGATGCCATGATCTTCGTTTTCTGAATATTGAGCTTTAAGCCAACTTTTTTACTCTCCTCTTTCACTTTCATCAAGAAGCTCTTTATTTCTTCTTCACTTTCTGCCATAAGGGTGGTGTCATCTGCATATCTGAGGTTATTGATATTTCTCCCAGTCATCTTGATTCCAGCTTGCGCTTCCTCCAGCCCAGCATTTCTCATGATGTACTCGGCAAATAAGTTAAATAAACACGGTGACAATATACAGCCTTGACATACTCCTTTTCCTATTTGGAACCAGTCTGTTGTTCCATGTCCAGGTCTAACTGTTGCTTCCTGACCTGCATACAGGTTTCTCAAGAGGCAGGTCAGGTGGTCTGGTATTCCCATCTCCTGAAGAATTTCCCAGTTTATTGTGATCCATATAGTCAAAGGCTTTAGCATAGTCAGTGCTTTTCTGGAACTCTGTTGCTTTTTCAGTGATCCAGCAGATGTTGGCAATTTGATCTCTGGTTCCTCTACCTTTTCTAAAACCAGCTTCAACATCTGGATGTTCACGGTTCATGTACTGTAGAAGCCTGGCTTAGAGAATTTTGAGCATTACTTTCCTAGTATGTGCTGCTGCTGCTGCTGCTAAGTCACTTCAGTCGTGTCCGACTCTGTGTGACCCCGTCGACGGCAGCCTACCAGGCTCCGCTGTCCCTGGGATTCCCCAGGCAAGAACACTGGAGTGGGTTGCCATTTCCTTCTCCAATGCATGAAAATGATAAGTGAGAGTGAATTCACTCAGTCGTGTCTGACTCTTAGCAAACCCGTGGACTGCAGCCCACCAGGCTCCTCTGTCCATGGGATTTTCCAGGCAAGACTATTGGAGTGGGGTGCCATTGCCTTCTCCATCCTAGTATGTGAGATGAGTGCAATTGTGCGGTAGTTTGGGCATTCTTTGGCATTGCCTTTCTTTGGGATTGGAATGAAAACTCACCTTTTCCAGTCCTGTGGCCACTGCTGAGTTTTCCACATTTGCTGGCACATTGAGTGCAGCACTTTCACAGCATCAGCTTTTAGGATTTGAAATAGCTGAACTGGAATTCCATTACTTCCACTAGCTCTGTTTGTAGTGATGCTTTTTAAGGCCCACTTGACTTCACATTCCAGGATGTCTGGCTTTAGGTGAGTGATCACACTATCATGATTATCTGGGTTGTGAAGATCTTTTTGTATAGTTCTGTGTATTCTTGCCACCTCTTAATATCTTCTGCTTGTGTTAGGTCCATACTATTTCTGTCCTTTATTGAGCCCATCTTTGCATGAAATGTTCCCTTGGTATCTCTAATTTTCTTGAAGAGATCTCTATTCTTTCCCATTCTATTGTTTTCCTCTATTTCTTTGCACTGATCACTGAGGAAGGCTTTCTTGTCTCTCCTTGCTATTCTTGGGAACTCTGCATTCAAATGGGTATATCTTTCCTTTTCTCCTTTGCTTTTTGCTTCTTTCCTTTTGACTGTTATTTGCAAGGTGTCCTCAGATAGCCATTTTGCTTTTTTGCATTTTTTTTTCTTGGGGACGGTCTTGCTCACTGTCTCCTGTATAATGTCACGAACCTCCATCCATAGTTCATCAGGTATTCTGTCTATCAGATCTAGTCCCTTAAATCTATTTAACAGTTTGCTCTGAAGTAAATATTTAGTGATGTATAAGGTGCCTGACTTTTCAGGGCAAAAAGATTTAAGGGCATTTATTCTTTAATATTTATCAGCATCATTTTATATTTGTATAATGTTTTATTTTGATGAGTAAAACTATCTTTCTCCCTAAACCAACCTTAGGGCTCCAGTGGAACAATGGAAAGATTTAAAATAATCTTCGGCAGTACGAATAAAATATAAACCACCTCCTAACAATATTTAACATTTTAACTTTTATTTAAGTTAATGGGAGTTTTGCCTTCATAAGGACTGCTGGATGGGAAATCTATAAAGGAGGCCAATATTTAAACAGGCTAGTTAAAATCAAATGCTCCCACTTGACAAGAATAAACAGAATGGTGTTGAGAGTGATATGTAACAATGGCCACAGCTGGTGTAATATGTTACACGAAGCCTTTTCTTGTTTAATTTAGATAGAAACTCCAGAGAGGGCTTCAAGGAGTGAATTGCTAATACTGCTTTAGCAAGGGACTGGAAGATGCTCAAAGGAGGGGCCCTGCGGAACTGATGAATGGAGAATGACCCCTCCCCTCACTGTCTCATTAGATCCTCACAGCTGTCCTAAAAAAGTTTAGAAAACCTCCACTATCCCTCTTTTAGTGCTGATGAAGCCAAAGTGAGGATCAGGTAGGTAGCCTGCTTCAGTCATACGGTTTCTTTGGGACACAGGATTCCAAAAGCTGCTGAAAAACTTAACACTGGGTGCATAAGGTTGGACCTCTGATTTTTAGTACTGTTGGCTCCATGCATGAAGATAAGAGTTGAGCAACATGAGATTTAAAATGTTCTTATGGACTCCACTAACAAACTGAACATCTACTGTTAAAAGAAATCCTATTTAGGGGCTGTTGGCTACTTCAGACCTACATTCCTGGTGTCAGTGTCACCATTTCCTTTGATAACTCTCTTCCATCCATATCAGTGTCAGTCTCTGGCAGGCCCTCTCCATAAGGTGGCAACTCTCTAATTTCATTAGGAAGGGAAAGGAATGATTCCCCAAAGAAAATCAAGATATCGTTATCAGAAAAAGGATGGAATAATGATGAGACAGGGAACAACTGCCCTCTAGAGGTAAGTTAAAACAATCTTCATTTTATAAATGAGGAAAACAAAACTCAGAGGGGTCAAATAGCTTGACTAAGAAAAAGACAGCGGTGATCAGTAGAGACAAACTCCTTAGTACTAAGGGCCTGATCACTGAGGCCCTGACTCCTGAGCTTAAGAAAAAGTGTTTCATTCGCCTTGGAAGAAAAGCTGTGATGAACCTAGACAGTGTATTAAAAAGCAGAGCCATCACTTTGCCAACAAGGTCCGTATAGTCAAAGCTATGGTTTTCCTAGTAGTCATGTATGGATGTGAGTGTTGAACTGAGCACCGATGAATTGATATTTTTGAACTGTGGTACTGAGGAAGACTCTTGAGAGTTCCTTGGACAGCAAGGATGTCAAACCAGTCAATCCTAAAGGAAATCAACCCTGAATATTCTTTGGAAGGATTGATGCTGAAGCTCCAATACTTTGGCCACCTGATGTGAAGAGCTGACTCACTGGAAAAGACCCTGATGCTGGGAAAGATTGAGGGCAAGAGGAAAAGGGGGTAACAGAGGATGAGATGGTTAGATGACATCACTGACTCAATGGTTTGAGCAAACTCCAGGAGATAGTGAAGGACAGGGAAGCTTGGCATGCTGCAGTCCATAGGGTCACAAAGAGCTGGACATGACTTAGTGACTGGACAACAACAACACCTTTTAAATCCATGCACTGCACATAGGAAAAAAACAAGAGAAGTAACTAACCAGATTTTATAAACATCCAGGAGTCCCAAATTTATTTTGGCTGAAAAGTTTTTTGTTCACCATGTTTAACGAATGGCCTCTTACTTGACAATGCTGAAGCACTCATTTAAACCACAACATCTGTATTTACGTTTGCTGAAGACACACTGTTATTAAGTTGAAAAACTGCTATCTCCACAGTCTTGTGTGCTTTCAACTTTGCCTACCAAGGTGAAAAGTCATTAACAGAAAGCCTTAGTGCTGTTAAGGACAAATACTGAGAATTCAAAGAAGACATTCTTTTGAGGGGATAATCTAAGAAGAATTACCACTTTGGATATCATTCAGAAAACAGCTTCATAGAAGAGCCAGCTCAGCATTTATAGTGATTAAGAAGCTTAGAATTGCCCTTTCTTTATTGACTTTTCCAAACCCTCTCTGTTTTTGGGAAAAAAAAAGCTGAAGTGCAAAGCATTTTGTTCACTTAAAGAATTTCTGAAAAATTTTTTGTCCCCATTACAGTTTCTGAGATATGTGTACCTAGTAAGATTCTTAGAATAAGAATATGTTGATTAAAACCCTCCTTGGGAGGATGACAGAAGACCTGGCTGCTGCTGATATTTGGGGTGGGCTCCAGAGAGAGATGCTGAGACTTGTTCAAATTCTCTCCTCTCCTCTGAATTTTATAGGAATTCAGCAACATTCACTTAAAGAAAAGCCATCAAATAAGTGGAAACAGTAGTCTAACCATGTGCATTCTCTCACTGTTGCACATTCAGGGTGACAGATTTGAGGACTTCTTTCCAGTCTTGAGTGCCGAAGAATTGATGCTTTTGAACTGTGGTGTTGGAGAAGACTCTTGAGAGTCCCTTGGACTGCAAGGAGATCCAACCAGTCCATCCTAAAGGAGATTGGTCCTGGGTGTTCTTTGGAAGGAATGATGCTAAAGCTGAAACTCCAGTACTTTGGCCACCTCATAAGAAGAGTTGACTCACTGGAAAAGACCCTGATGCTGGAAGGGATTGGGGGCAGGAGGAGAAGGGGATGACAGAGGATGAGATGGCTGGATGGCATCACCGACTTGTTGGACGTGAGTTTGAGTGAACTCTGGGAGCTGGTGATGGACAGGGAGGCCTGGCGTGCTGCGATTCATGGAGTCTCAAGGAGTCGGACATGACTGAGTGACTGAAATGAACTGAACTGAACTGAACTTCCAGTCCAATGGGTATAAATGCCAAAAAAGATAATATAAGTAGGACCAATGACATCAGGTTACCACGTGTGCCTGTGCACCAGGAGGCAGAGCATGGTGACCCAGAGAATGAAAAGATGCTCTCCCAGGTGTGGACAGCAGATGTGCAGAGCAAGAATGTAGAAAAAGCTGGGAGTGAGGATCTTCAGGAGGCGACAAGACACCAGGACATGGATGGGGCACACAACAAAGTTTCCCCTCTTAGGGGGATAAAGTACACCAAGGCCCAGTGCTTCCAAGAGGATCAGGGAACTGGCTGAGAAGTGTGTGTTCCTGACAAAGCTCAAAGTAAGTGCCTATGGGGACTGTTGTGGCATATGTGTTTCTATATTCAAATTTACACCCATTTCCGCAATTTTGCTTGACTATTTAAGGAATAATCATAAACACAAAGCTACATGTATATCCCCTTCTTGGAGCTTCATGATAGCCCTGAGAGATAAGATAGGCAGATCAGGGCAGGTAACACCATTCTTACTGTACAAGTGAGGATGCAAAGGTCTGTTAACTGATGTTCACAGATTAACTGATGTTACCTGATTTGCCAGCATTAACTGCAGATGAGTCTATGAAATGTAGTCAGGAAACATAGCATAGTGATTAACTGCTCAGCCTCTGAAATGAAGTCTAGAGTCTAATTGCTTAGACATTATGTCCTGGTTCTCCCAAAACTGTTATGTTACTTTGGAAAGTCACCTCAGTCTGAGCCCCAGTTGTCTCAACTAAACAAGGGATTATGGTAAAACATCTTCAGATCTGTTGGAGATAATAAAATTACATACATAATGCACTTAGCACAAAGTCTGGCACAAAGTGAGTATTTGGTAAGCATGACTAGCTATTATTATTGTTGTTTTCAAGCAGGTTAGCAAGATAGGAAAGATAGGAAAGATAAGGAGCCAGTTATCAGAAATGGTGTTCAAGTTAGGGTCTGGGGGTCTGGGATTTGGGAACAAAGGAGAAACCGAGTTATCAGAAGTCAGGCAAAATATAAGATCAGACTAAGCAGAAGGCCTCTGTTGCTTGCCTATTCAATATCTCTTCCCTCTTCTTTCAGTCACACTCCCCAAGTTTCTTTAGGGTCCTCCTCCTTCCAACTTCTTGGTGGCTGTGCTTCAGGGGGGCTGGACACTCCCCGAGACTGACTACATAGAAACCACACTCTGGCCCTGATGATAGGTTTAGCCTTGAGCAGGTAGACGAGACTGAGGGGAGGAAGCGGTGGGGGCAATGGAGGATGAGATGGTTGGATGGAGTCATCAACTCAATGGACATGAGTTAGTGCAAATTCTGGGAGACAGTGAAGGACAGGACAGCCTGGCGTGCTGTAGTCCACAGGGGTCACAAAGAGTCGGACACGACTTATCAACTGAACAGCAACAGGTGGATGAGGCTAACCCAATTAGAGGGAGTCCTGAGACTTTCTTGTGAATGAATAGAAAAAGAGGCCTTTCTCTCCCACTGGGGCTGCTGAGCAAGTACAACGCAGGTCTCGCTGCCTGAGCGGACACCTTCCTAATAGTGATGTTGACCTGGAGGAACATGGAGCTGACGGATGTAGGGAAACTGAGTCCCAGTTACACAGTTTGAAGAATCTGGACAGAAAACCAGCTCTGCTCCTGGTTGAGGCTTCTTTTTCCCCTTTACAATTGGAGAGTTTTTAATTCTCAGTTCCAAAATGTCTTTCTTGCATAACATCTGGAAATGTCCTTGATAATGAGGCTAACCTGTGCCCAGGTGGGTGAGAGGAAGGCTGTGGAAGTTAAGCGGCCAGCAGCAGCTGCCCTGGGTCTCTCTGTAAAGAGGGGGCAACTTTCCGTCCCCTCTGTTCTAGTTATTGTCATCCCCCATCCCTGCCAACCCCACTTCCAGAAAAATGTACCTGCTACTAAGCTTTGCGAAAGTAACAGTGTTCCTGGGTTAATTTATAAATGGCAAGGGCTTTTTATAATTGATTTCCTGAGGCAGAGTCACATCGAGAGTGTCCTGTGCTCAGACCTTGAGAGATGGGATTCTTAGAAAATGTTTTACTGTGGTTTCCGGCGCTCTATCTCACCAACTGTTAAGAACATTTTAATTAAGCTCTGTCGTATGCATCCCTTCTCTGAATCAAGCCCTTTTTTCAGAGTTCAGTTCAGAACAATTAAATAGTTCATTTGACGTGCAATCCCCTGTTCACCACCTTGACTTATTGGGAGATGAAAGTGTTGGAACAGAGGAAAAACTCTGAGAGACTCAGCCAAATGTCACGATCTGGTCTGAGAGGCAGAAAACCCAAGTTCTAATGTCAGCACTGCCTCAAAGGCTGGAGGCGACTCAGACTTCTTTTCCAGAGTAAAAATGAGAATGCTGAAATGGGTTTACTTCACTGAGCCTTGGCAGGGGATATTAGGGAGACAGTGTCTTCAAAGCACAAAAAGAACTTGGGGAAAAAAATCTTCATGTTACTTAGGGGGTCAAGATATATTCTGATGGATGCAATTATGAGAGCAAAATGTGTTATAATCACAGGGTGAACACTGGGGTGTGTCCCAGGAATGCTCCTGCTCTGCAAGTCCTTTATTTTTTCATCAATTATGATCACATAGAGTTCTACACGGTCAGCACCTTGTTTCATTGATTGCTAGATTAATTCATTAATTCACTGCTTATTTCCTGAGTGCTTACCTATTTATGTAGCACTGTGCATGCTAAGTTGCTTCAGTCATGTCTGACTCGTTGTGACCCTATGGACTGTAACCTGCCAGGCTCCTCTGCCCGTGGGGATTCTCCAGGCAAGAATGCTAGAGTGGGTTGCCGTTCCCTTCTCCAGGGGATCTTCCTAATCCAGGGATCGAACATACATTTCTTACGTTTTCTAGATTGGTAGGCTGGTTCTTTACCACTAATGCCACCTGTGAAGCCCTTCAAGCAGCACTAGAGACACCCAAAGTGGGACAGGAAAGGTTGGTCTTTCCTTATTTCACTGATGTGACAAATATTTATTGAGCACCTGCTATGAGCCAAGCAATGGAGATATAAAGGTATGAAGGACGGTGGTATCAATATCCCCTAGGAGTTTGTCAGAAATACAGAATTTCAAGTACAACCTCAGACAATATTAACTCAGAATTTGTGTATTCACAAGATCTGCAGGCAATCTGTGTGCTCATGAAAATATGAAAAGTGTAGCATTAGGAAGGCATTTTTCATAACAGAGTTTATTGGAAAAAGAATGGACTAGTAGTCCAGAATCCTGAGAGCTTGTGGTTGCCAACTTTCTGCTCTGATGCTGGCTATAGAATTGAAGCCAAGTCACTTATCTATGTTATGACTCAATACATTATCTTCAAAATGGAGATAATAATATTTGCCTTTCCTCTCTCTGGAACTATTGTGAAGATCAGATGAGAAACTAGTTTCAAAAGTGTTCGCGCCACCCAAAAGAAAAGGATTGCTGTTGTATACAACATCGAAGGTTTAGAGACATTTCTGTGTATCGTGCCTGGCTGCATTGCCAGAAACTGGGATTTGATTCTGATTTAACAATTGCCTGCATTATGATTCTCCGTTAAGGCATTCTTATCTCTCGGATTCAGAGATGTGAGTAACGGGTTTGTTAAGGCGCCAGCATACTGTTAGGTTTTAGTGCTTTTTAGCTATGCATTTATGGAGATAGTCCTGGTAGACAGTTTAGGTATTCAACTCATTTTAGTAAAACTTTTTAAGGACTTGTCTACTGGGAAAAACTCCTGGGTAATGTGGGCTTGGTTCCCTCTGCACCCACAAAAAGTTTACTTTAGGATGATGATATAATATACAAAATCATTAAAATTCCTGGTACAATAATGTAGTTGTTCTGGGAGAGGGTCAGACAATAGGTGAGGACATTGGTAGAAGAATAAAAGCAAAGCGATTTGTAAAAACAGAACACGACAGATTAGAGAGACTATATTTTTCTCATTTGCTCCCTTAACAAGCTCTCAGCACAGCTGGGGCATAGGACATCCACAGGCAGTAGAGTAATCCATCCCTAGATCAGTAACAAGTGATGACCCAGTTCCAGGTGGGAACACACACCTTGTCTAATTCATCATCAAATTAGAGGATTCAGACACACAGCGCTTAAAAGCAGGGGCTCTTTTCTTCCTCTATGTTTCATAAAGTTTCCCAGGGAAGTGCTATCATATTGCCTGTCTACAGCTAGAAATAATTGTTAGGGGAAATTAAATTAAAATCTGGATGAGAAAAACAATGTTCATCTGACAAGGACTATCACAGAACCCATGTATTCTGGGTACCTAACGTGATTGCAGCCATGAAATTAAAAGACGCTTACTCCTTGGAAGGAAAGTTATGACTGACCTTGACAGCATATTAAAAAGCAGAGACATTACTTTGTCAATAAAGGTCCGTCTAGTCAAGGCTATGGTTTTTCCAATAGTCACGTATGGATGTGAGAGTTGGACTATAAAGAAAGATGAGCACTGAAGAACTGATGCTTTTGAACTGTGGTGTTGGAGAAGACTCTTGAGAGTCGCTTGGAGTGCAAAGAGATCCAATCAGTCCATCCTAAAGGAGATCAGTCCTGGGTGTTCATTGGAAGGACTGATGTTGAAGTTGAAGCTCCAATACTCTGGCCACCTGATGCAAAGAACTGACTCATTTGAAAAGACCCTGATGCTGGGAAAGATTGAGGGCAGGAGGAGAAGGGGACAACAGGACGAGATGGTTGGATGGCACCACCGAGTCAATGGACATGAGTTTGGGTAGATTCCAGGAGTTGGCGATGGACAGGGAGGCCTGCCTTGCTGTGGTTCATGGGGTTGCAAAGAGTCGGACACAACTGAGCGACTGAACCCTCCCCACTGGCCCTTCTTCTGAATTGCTAATCAGATTCCACAGCAGGGCGCCAGAACCCCAGGGAGTATACTTGGTGGAGCAGTAACGATCTGGTGATGATAGAATCTGGAAAACCAACCTGGAGGAATTAAGTATTATGACTGAACACTTAAGCTGTGGAGTAATCACTAGAGCGAATACTCCCATCAAAGATTAAGCTGACCCCTGTCAGCCTTAAATCCCTGGCCCTCCTATTAAACAGTGCTTCATTTTTAAAAAGTGAATTAACTGGCTGTTTCCCGAGCCAGAGGCTCATGATTCCGACTTCAGCAGATTCTCAGCCACTCGAGCCCCCGAGACTGCGGGCTACTAAGAAAACGAGTAGGGACGGGGTGACAGAAAGCTATTCTTTTGTAGGTTATGCTTCCCTGGCCACAGAATATGCCATAGCTATATGAAAATGACCAAGTCAGTCCTGCAGAATGACTGCCAAGGAAGCATCAGAAATAAGAATGAGGACTTTTGAATTACATTCTAGGCTGTATAAGATAATCACCATCTTTGTTTCTCTAAGTGGAGCACCAGCAAGAGGGCCTTCCCTAGCACTGTAGGAAAACTTGTAAAATAGCTACAGGTAATCTTTGCCAAGTATCACCCCTACATTGCCCTCCCATCAGTCTTCTGTTCCAGTTTTCTTGGTTCCTTTTAGGGAACTTACTTCTTCCCATGTGCACCCTTCAACCTGGATCCTTCTGGTCACATCCCCAGGTCTTTCAAGAGCCTCGTGCTGTTTTTAATAGCAGTATGTACTCATGTCATATGCATTCTTTCATGATTGTCACTTTCTTTTGCTCCACAAGTAGGCATTGAGCACCTTCTATGTGTTAGGCAGAAGACAAGGTCCTTTCTCTCCCTGAGATTCTTTTTGGGTAAGGGAGACAGATGCTAAATAAATAAACGGATGAAATTTCTCATTATCAACAAGTAGAAGGACAGTTCTACGGCTACAGGACTGAAGATGGGATAAGGGTTGGGAGTCAGTTTCTAGAATGTTGGGTAAATGCTCATTGAGGCTGTGGGAAATGAACTGAGAAGTAAGTGATGAGAAGAGGCCAGGCATCCTGTGATTTGGAGAAAATCCTTCCACACAGGAATGATAGGTGCAAAGCCTAGGACACTGCTCCCTGTCCCTACTACTTTGTAGATTTTAGGCTCTCAAAGATTAATGTTGGTTCATTTTAGAAATGCTTAAGGAGGGTGGGATGAATTGGGACATTAGGATTGATACATGTATACAATCAGTCCAGTTCAGTTCAGTCTCTCAGTCATGTCCGACTCTTTGCGACTCCATGAATCGCAGCACACCAGGCCTCCCTGTCCATCACCATCTCCCGGAGTTCACTCAGACTCATGTCCATCGAGTTGCGATGCCATCCAGCCATCTCATCCTCTGCCGTCCCCTTCTCCTCCTGCCCCCAATCCCTCCCAGCATCAGAGTCTTCTCCAATGAGTCAACTCTTCCCATGAGGTGGCCAAAGGACTGGAGCTTCAGCTTTAGCATCATTCCCTCCAAAGAAATCCCAGGGCTGATCTCCTTCAGAATGGATTGGTTGGATCTCCTTGCAGTCCAAGGGACTCTCAAGAGTCTTCTCCAACACCACAGTTCAAAAGCATCAATTCTTTGGCGCTCAGCCATCTTCACAGTCCAACTCTCATATCCATACATGACCACAGGAAAAACCATAGCCTTGACTAGATGGACCTTAGTCGGCAAAGTAATGTCTCTGCTTTTGAATATACTATCTAGGTTGGTCATAACTTTCCTTCCAAGGAGTAAGCGTCTTTTAATTTCATGGCTGCAGTCACCATTTGTAGTGATTTTGGAGCCCCCCAAAATAAAGTCTGACACTGTTTCCACTGTTTCCCCATCTATTTCCCATGAGGTGATGGGACCGGATGCCATGTGTAAAATAGATAGTTGGTGGGAAGATGCTACAAAGCACAGGGAACTCAGTTTTGTGCTCTGTGATGACCTGGATGGGGGTGAGGTGGGGGTGGCAAGGAAGGGGGGGAACGGAGGCCAAAGAGGGAGGGGATATATGTATACATAGAGCTGATTCACTTCATTGTACAGCAGAAACTAATACAACATTGTAAAGCAATTATAGTGAAAGTGAAAGTCACTCAGTCATATCCAACTCTTTGTGACCCTATGGACTATACAGTCCATGGAATTCTCCAGGCCAGAATACTGGAGTGGGTAACCTTTCCCTCCTCCAGGGGATCTTCCCAATCCAGGGATAGAACCCAGGTCTCCCACATTGCAGGCAGATTCTTCACCAGCTGAACCACAAGGGAAGCCCGTAAAGCAATTATAGTCCAATAATAAAGGCATCACCCTCCCCAAATAGAAATGCGTAAGTTTCATAAAACAATGAAAAACAATTTTTCAGCTACCATCATGTTTGTCCTCCTAGAAGGGTTTTCCTTTGGAGAATTTCTCATTCATGTGAAACAGAAAGGTTCTTCTGAATAACACAAAACATAACAGTTAAAATAACAGCCAGCACCTAGTGTTTTATGTTTCCCAGGCTCTATTCTGAGCACTTTATTCATATTGACTCATCCAATCCTTGCACAACCATGTGTAGTGGGTAACTGCCCAACATCATTTTATGAATGAAAAACATGGATGCACTTATGTTAAATTCCAACACTTGTAAATGGGTGGATAATCTGGGAACTCTGAATACGTAACATCACCTCCAAAGAGTTTCAGACATGGAGTCACATTCCAGAGGACAGGATTTATTAATAATTAATCTTATTTCTGCAGAATATGCCAGCAGCTTCCATTGTTTGGGAGGAGGATGCCTTATCAAGAAAATTTATTCTCGATAGAGACTGCTATAAAGCCACAGAGAGGTTTTTGACTTTTAATTATTAAACAGTGAAATAGAATTTCAGATGAATCCCTCAGATGTAATTTATATTGTAATGTTTTATATTGCTTTATGTACAGATGTCAGGAAAGATGGCTCTAAATGAATTTTATAAGATGAAAAGGAGAACCACAGGTCTCAGCTTAGAGATGAAGACCCCTCTGGCTTTATCTCAGCAGGGAGCCACTAGCAAACAAGAACCATAATGATGAAATCTTCACTGAAACCAAAAACGGTCAGAGGTAGAAGGCCTTTCAACCTAAATATTTGGCTTTTAAGGTAAAATTGCAAGTTAATGCTACCTGCAAGGCGTCTCTCATTTTCCTCTTTTTATTACATTTGCCTTTTCCTTATGAACATGAGCAAGAAGTCATTTGCTAGAGGTTACCAAACTATGTCACTACTTTTATCCTACCTTTGTAAAGAATTTTAGCTCTTGCAAATTTAACTCAGAAACCTTCTGGTTCCAGATATTGTACCCCCTCTCCCTTTTTTCTCTCTTTCTCTCACCAAAAAAAAAAAAAAAAAACCTTTCAAAACAACAGTTGCTCACAAATAGAGTAAAAGCAACTGCCCATCTGTTATTATTGGTCTTAGAAAACTATAAGTTGTCTTTATAATTTCTCTTCAACTTTTGACATACAACTCAAAACATCTTTTCACAGACAGGTTATGTGGTTATTTCAAATACTGTCTAAAAGCTCTATGAAGATATTTTATTAAATTCAAAGCACAGACAACTGATCCTCTTAAAATAATTGCTGCCTTAGTGATTCAACATGTGAGCCCTGCCATTTATTACACTTTTAAGTGAACTAATCTAAATTAAAATCTTCTAAGATCAATAGCTCATTTTTTTAAACCTCAGAGCATTCTCAATGCTTTACCAGACTGGATAAGTCATATTTTCAGAACTTGAAAGCCTACAGCAACCCTCAAACTAACGTAGATTTGGAGTAGTATTTCACTACACGTTCCCCCTCTCTTTTTTGTGCAAACATATTAAAAGAGATCAGTCAACCAAAGTGTAAATGTCTCCAAACATATCCTGTTCATTCTCTATGCATACCTTCTCACTTGAAAGACATCATCATTTTCTTTTGATGTGTGAAGCTATTCATTGGCCTGGTCTTTTATTACCCGAACAACAATCTAAGTCATTCATCTTTTCACTGCTATTAGGTGATGATAAAATTCTGGTGAATTTATGTAGAGAAAATAGTGGAAACAATTCAGTTAAAGTTGCAACTCACTCAGAGTTTGGAAATCAGGCAAGTACCTCTGAGGCCCAGTGTCATGGGGAGTCAGAGATGGTAGAAGACAAGTATGGCCCTTCTCTTTGGCTTCCATGGCAAGTAATAATGAAGCCTTAACTTGAAAAGGATAGATCCAGTTTTGATCACCTTTATCAGTGAGAGTGTTCTAGCAAGGTTCAGACTTCTCACTAACATGATTTTTCTATTGCTCTAGAGTTATGTCAGGTAGGCTTAATTGCTCCACAGCATGTCAGTTCAGTTCAGTTCAGTCGCTCAGTCCTGTCCACCTCTTTGTGACCCCATGAACCACAGCACGTCAGGCCTCCCTGTCTATCACCAGCTCCCAGAGTTTACTTAAACTCATGTCCATCGAGTCAGTGATGCCATCCAACCATCTTATCCTCTGTCATCTCCTTCTCCTCCTGCCTTCAATCTTTCCCAGCATCAGGGTCTTTTCCAATGAGTCAGTTCTTCGCATCAGGTGGCCAAAGTACTTGAGTTTCAGCTTCAGCATCAGCCCTTCCAATGAATATTCAGGACTGATTTCCTTTAGGATGGACTGGTTGGATCTCTTTGCTGCCCAAGGGACTCTCAAGAATCTTCTCCAACACAACAGTTCAAAACCATCAATTCTTCAGCACTCGACTTTCTTTATAGTCCAACTGTCATATCCATACATGACCACTGGAAAAACCACAGCTTTGACTAGACAGACCTTTGTTGGCAAAGTAATGTCTCTGCTTTTTAATATGCTGCCTAGGTTGGTCATCACTTTTCTTCAGCAGCATGTGGGATCTTATTAATACTTCCGTAACCAGGGATCAGACCTGTGTCCTTAGTATTGAAAGGCAGATTCTTAACCACTGGACCACGAGGAAGTCCCTTATCTTCAGAATTTAGACTGAGTTTGCAAACAAGAAAGAAGACATCTGGCCAGTGTCAGCATTCTGGCTGCTGAAGTAACTCTCTGCATTTGCAACTTTCAGTTTAATCAAAGAGGAAGCTAAGGGAAATGTGAGAAGAATATATTCTCTCGGGAATTGTTCTACCATCTTAACCTGACCACCCATTCAGCCCTTCTTCCTTCCTCTGTATTGCAACCTTCCCTGCTCCCCACTCTAATATCACATCATCTGGTCCTAAGTGAGGTCATTAAGCCTAAGTTTCGTTCTGCATGGCTAATACCCCATTCTTAAGATGCTCTCAGGAGGCCTAGTGTCTTGAGAGGTGGTAGAAGCTACAATACTAGGAAGGCATGGTGCTACATGAACATAAAGGTGTTTTTACAGCATTGTCTATGGTATGTGGGCTTTTACTGAAATGGAAAACAGGGTATCAGAATTGCATTTGCATGTGATGCTAATTCATTGGGTGTTTATACTCATCCTAGTTACATTTTAGTAACTAAGGCTTAGAAGCAGTGATGAGACTGGCTTTTGTGTGGCCTACATACTCTAATTGGTTTACACTAGGGTCTTAATGTGGAAGAAATGAGATCAAGAGAGCTATTTGCAGCTGCAAAGATTGGGCCCTGGCACCTTTAATAACAAGTAATATATCCTAGGAGTTTGTGGAGAGTTAGGCAATATTCTAAGTACGGTTCATACATTATCTCATTTAATAATCACAACAATTCAATAAATTAGATTCTGTCATAATCACCAACTGTTTACAGCTACAGACCTTGATTATACCACTTACCCAAAGTTACTTAGCTCATGCTGGGCAGAACTGGGATTCCAAGCTAGGTTTTCTGCTCGTATGACTCATACCCTTAACCACTGCCATACAGCCTTTCCTTGTCTGTATCATCACAGTCTCCAACAGCTGGCTCACCATCTCTGACTCTTCATCAGAGGTCTGACACCCACTGAAGGCCCCAGAGGAACTCATAGTTGAGACAGGAAAATTTGAAGACTTTCATGCTCTCATTTATTAGGACTTGGTATTAGGTTCTACACAACACTTGATCTCTAATGTGCTCTCCTAATCACTCATGGAAGCCCAAGTCTCCCTTCTGACAAGTGTGGACCAAAGCGTTGCAGGGTCCTTGTGTCCTTAATGATGATCACAGTCTGCCTTTATCCCATAGAGGACCTCGGTCTCCATTCCCCTCCACTAGAGCTCTGCTCCTCTGTATGGGAATCCTTGAATCAGCTGCTCCCTAAATCATGACTGAGATTGCCAGGGTTTCTGAAATGTCCTGGGCATTTGTCTCTACCAGCAGAACACACATCACACAGCACAGGGAACTGGTGGGTTTGGTCACCACTGCAGCACCAGCAGTGAGCATGTTGCTTGGCACAGAGTTGGCATGCAACAAACCTTTGTCAAATGAGTGAAAGAGAAGCTTTTGCATCTGTTGTCTCACCTTAGAGGGCAGGTTTCAGGTCAGGCTCCATCTCCTCCACCTTCACTATTTATTCCTTGCCACTGAATAATTAACCATCCTCTCCTGGGCTCAAGTTTTAATACATGACAACAGAAATGATGTGTCAACTTTTAAGCTTTCCCATTTACTCAGATGACACAGAGACCAAAGGTCTATTCCCCCAACCACCAGCCTTCATGTTTTAAAAATATGGCTTCCTGATTTTATGCAATGAATAAACAGACACTGGAATGAGACTAATGATATTTATATAAACAGACCATCCATATTAAAATAACAGGATGGAATCTTTAAATGTAAATTAATTAGAAACCTGAACTAATTTCATTATTAGCCACTAATACCTTGGGGACATGATCATACTTCTCGAAATACTGAAATGAAAGTTTATGGTATTTATTGTGTGTAAAACATCATGAAAATGTTGTAATGTAGAGCAGTATTTGGTTTTCAAAATTATACTTAAAGAAATCACTTAAAGAAATTATACTTAAAGAAATATTTCACTTCATCATGTTTAACAGATTTTTTGAGGTATGATTTATTACTTGTTATATGTGTTCACTTCAAGGCTTTTTAGTACATTTATACAGATATGCAATATAGTCCCTTTCTAACTTAGAACTTAATGTTTCATTCTTAATATACCTCACATACAAGATAGTTGCTCATTTTAATTTCTCAATTCACTTTGAGATGTAATAGTATAGACCACTGAATGGACACTGAAGATACTGGGAACTATCAGTGAAGAAAATGAACAAAGAACCTGCATTGGGTCTTGTTGGCCAGTAAACATGTATATTGACTTGCTGTGGGGAAACCTCCCCTCTGTTTGCACTTGAGAATCAAGTGTTTGGTTAGTTGCAACTTGATAGGCTCTTGATAAGCAATGTCCAAAGCAGAGGCAAAGCTCAGGAAGCCAATGGATGGGCAGAATGATCTGCTAATTCCCATGAACAAACTCTCCAAAAATGATGCGTTTTCAGGCCTTGAGACTCAGAGTGAACACTGTCAAAAGGTAGAACCTGTTTTTGGTGCTCAGTCCCCTGAGAGTAAAATATGGTATAAGGGGATGTAGTCTTTTACTGTAGGGAGAAGTAAGTAAGGGCTGTGTCAAGCCTTTGTGATAAGAACACTGTACAGTAAGCCCCCTACATATAAACCTTCAAAGATGCAAACGTGCATCTGGTTCTAGCAAGGTGCCAGAAGCTGTGCCATCAACGTCAGGTATGAGTGAAATTTCACTGTGCCCTCCATCTCCTATTGCTGACCATATACTGTCTCCCACCTCCTCTCCCTCTTCCAGTCAGTAACTCTTCTCGCTTGTCCACTTGATGCCAGTCCCTGTACGCCAGCTGTTGTGCTATACTACTATACTTTTCAAGGAACTACACTGTAAAATTAAAAAAATTTGTGTGTGTGTGTGTGTGTTTGTTTTTTATGTGTTATTTGGGTGAAAAGATCTTCATGACCCAGATAACCACAATGGTGTGGTCATCCACCTAGAGCCAGACATCCTGGAATGTTAAGTCAAATGGGCCTTAGGAAGCATCACTACAAACAAAGTTAGTGGAGGTGATGGGATTTCAGTTGAGCTATTTCAAATCCTGAAAGATGATGCTGTGAAAGTGCTGCACTCAATATGCCAGCAAATTTGGAAAACTCAGCAGTGGCCACTTTTCCAGGACTGGAAAAGTTCAGTTTTCATTCCAATCCCAAAGAAAGGCAATGCCAAAGAATGCTCAAACTACCACACAATTGCACTCATCTCACACACTAGTAAAGTGATGCTTAAAATTCTCCAAGCCAGCTTCAGCAATATGTGAACCGTGAACTTCCAGATGTTCAAGCTGTTTTTAGAAAAGACAGAGGAATCAGAGATCAAATTGCCAACATCCACTGGATCATTGAGAAAGCAAGAGAGTTCTAGAAAAAAACATCTATTTCTGCTTTATTGACTATGCCAAAGCCTTTGACTGTGCAGATCACAACAAACTGTGGAAAATTCTGAAAGAGATGGAAATACCAGACCACCTAACCTGCCTCCTGAGAAATCTGTATGCAGGTCAAGAAGCAAAAGTTAGAACTGGACATAAAACAACAGACTGGTTCCAAATCAGGAAAAGAGTATGTCAAGGTTGTATATTATCACCTTGCTTATTTAACTTATATTCAGAGTGCATCATGTGAAATGCCAGGCTGGATAAAGCACAAGCTGGACTGAAGATTTCCAGGAGAAATATCAATAATCTTAGATATGCAGATGACACCACACTTACAGCAGAAAGTGAAGAAAAACTACAGAGCCTCTTGATAAAAGTGAAAGAGGAGAGTGAAAAAAGTTGGCTTAAAACTCAACATTCAGAAAACTAAGATCATGGCATCCAGTCCCATCACTTCATGGCAAATAGATGGGGAAATAATGGAAACAGTGAGAGACTTTATTTTTGGGGGCTCCAAAATCACTGCAGATGGTGACTGCAGCCATGAAATTAAAAGACACTTGTTCCTTGGAAAAAAAGCTATGACCAACCTAGACACCATACTAAAAAGCAGAGACATTACTTTGCCAAGAAAGTTCCATCTAGTCAAAGTTATGGTTTTTCCAGTAGTCATGTATGGATGTGAGAGTTGGACTATAAAGAAAGCTGAGTGCTGAAGACTTGATGCTTTTGAACTGTGGTGTTGGAGAAGACTCTTGAGAGTCCCTTGGGCTTCAAGGAGATTCAACCAGTCCATTCTAAAGGAAATCAGTCCTGAATATTCATTGGAAGGACTGATGCTGAAGCTGAAACTCCAATACTTAGGCCACCTGATGTGAAGAACTGACTCACTGGAAAAGACCCTGATTCTGGGAAAGATTGAAGGTGGGAGGAGAAGGGGGATGACAGAGGAAGAGATGGTTGGATGGCATTACTGACTCAATGGACATGAGTCTGAGTAAGTTCCAGGAGTTGGTGATGAATAGGGAGGCCTGGTGTGCTGCAGTCCATGGAGTTGTGAAGAGTTGGACAGGACTGAGAGACTGAACTGAACTGGGTGAAAAGTATTATAAACCTTTTACAGTACAGTACTGTTTAGCTGATTTAGTTGGATGTACAAATATGCAAAACTTGTTGTATGTGGGGGACTTAACTATATAAGTTAGAAGAGGCCAGGTAATGCTGCAAAAACAAACAAGCCACGGATCCCAGATGCTCACAGCAGCAAAGATTTGTTTCTCCTTGTTTTATTAATCTAGTGCAGGTCAGGAGGGAGGCTCTGCTGATTCACTGTTGTCTTTCAGGCACCCAGGCTGAGGCAGATTCAAGTTATACACAGGTTTTTATGGATGTCACAGCAGGGCAAACAGTACTGGGGGACCTCACACTGGCATTTCAATATCTCAAACAGAAAGTAATTCACAAGACTTTCAGTCTTAGCCCATTGCACTGAATTATCATCCAGTCTCAAGGGGGCAGAGAAGTCTACCCATGTGTCCAGAAAGAGAGAAGAATCAAATATCAGGAAATGGCAGTAAACATCACCACATATATAGCACTATTTAATGAAATGAGAGGGGAAATATTATAATACTAAAATTCTAGCATCAGAATTACATTCAGTAAGAAAATTCTTCTCATTTGGGAAAATACCTCGATAAGCATCTCAGCATGAGGGCTGAGAGCTGACTAACCTGGCAACAGAAAATAATCCCTGGATCACTACAAGTATGATAAATTTAAGAATTTGCTATGAATCCATGAGGAAGAAGAGAAAAGAAAAAGAATAAAGAGACAGATGTCAGCAAGATGCAGAGACAGATGATGTGAGTAAAAGTTCATTGAAAACCTTAAACCCTTTAGTAAGATAACTGAAGTCATGAGAACAAGGATGACTGCAGTTCCAGTTTAGATTTTTCACATGGCTGCAATTTAACTTCCTTCATCGTTGTCTTCAGTCTTTAGTAAGCCTGGTACCTTCATCTATGCACTGTATGCACAGATTTCTTCTGTGAAAAAATGAAGGGGAGTTTCTTTTCTGGTTTAACACAGAAGAAGAACCCAAAGGCAGACATTCTCCCATTCTTCCTCATGCCCCTTCTCTTCCACAAAAAGTTGCCATAATAAAGGGAAGATTATAGATTTCTGTTGACTATGGAATTTGGGGTTAAAGCCAAATCTTTCAAGAAGCCAGGAGATTCCTGGTTGGTTATATCCACATAAACTCAGGATTTTATCAGAATAAAAAAAGTGGGTATTTAAGAAAGTTTTTTGGTGCATTTATTGAGATTCTTGGATCTGGTCCCCAAATCTAGAAATGTAACTTGGTTTTACGGGTTATAGTTCTTTCCTTTTTACTTTTTCCATCCTCTTTTACTTTTCATTATTCCTCTCCACTTCACATGAAGAGACACCACCCCAGATTTTCATGATTCTAATGTGGTCCAGTGGAGCAACCAGGAGTTTATGCCACCATTTTTTCATCATTACTTCTGGAGTCTTAGATAACAGATATATTTTAGAAGTTTTTTCAGCTCAAAAAAATTCACCAAATGCTGGTGTAACTAGATATGCACCTGGAAAACTAGTGCCATCAATGAGGTAGAGTAATGACTTCTATCACCAATGGCTCCCAAGACTTGGGAAAACAACTTGGCTCGGACACTTGGAAATGCAAAGCATCCTGCACCAGATTTTGGCAGGTAGCTGTGCCCTCTTTTGATTTCAGCTGCAATTATAAGGATAATAAAATGGAAAAACAAGTATTTGTGCAATGAATGGGAAAAGCCAATTAGTTTTGCACCAATGAGAAATAATGCAGAGCTCCTCATGTCATCTTATGAAATTGGCTCTTTCCACATATATTTTTAAGATGTGTATATACTGTCCAAATGTACCTAGAATTTAAAAAGCACTGGAATATTCTATAAGTTTTAGTAAAGTAAAGGAAATAAGCAATAAAGTTTCTGAATTTTAAGAAGACAACTATAATATGATCTAGGTGTATAGTAATTTAGTAAATATCAGAGTTGTGGGTTTTTTTGTTCCATGAATATGTTCTTCATGATCTTCTCTTCCCTCTTTCTGTCTCCATTTGCATCCAAAGGAAGTATAGATATATCTAAGATTTACCAGCTAGCAGTGCAATTTCAAGTTTCAATACAAGAATTGATGATTTTGAACTGTGGTGTTAGAGAAGACTCTTGAGAGTCCTTTGGACTGCAAAGAGATCAAACCAGTCAATCCTGAAGGAAATCAGTTCTGAATATGATTGGAAGGACTGATGCTGAAGCTGAAACTCCAATACTTTGGTCACCTGATGAAGAACTGACTCATTAGGAAGAAACCCTGATGCTGGGAAAGACTGAGGGCAGGAGGAGAGGGGGAGAGGATGAGATGGTTGGATGGCATCATTGACTCGATGGACGTGAGTTTGAACCAGCTCCAAGAGTTGATGATGGACAGGGAAGCGTGGCGTGCTGCAGTCCATGGGTCGCAGAGTCAAACACGACTGAGTGGCTGAACTGAACTGAACCCTTGCCAGTTCCAATATTTTTTTTAAGGCAGAAAAGTCCACTCTATTGTAGCTTTTTTCCATCCTAGTTGAAACTTGACAACTAGATCTGAAAGTACTTTGTGATGTTTTTTTCATATTTGATAAGGCAAAATTGCCTATCTGATTACAGGCTGATTTTACATATGAAGAATTAATATGGATATCCTTTGTTTACTGAGTAATTACTATTAGCTTTATATGTGAAATTCATTTATTATAAATAATTGAATTTAATCTTTATAACAGTCCTATGAGAAAAATTTTATTGTCCCCATTTTATAGATAAGAAAACAGGTTCATAAAGGTTATCATGGCCTGGCTAGTGAGTAGAGAGATACACAAGTCTACATGAGTTCAAAAGGTTTACTCTGGGATCGACATGTACACACCACTATATTTAAAATAGATAACCGACAAAGTCCTACTGTATAGCACAGAGATCTCTGCTCAATGTTATGTGGCAGCCTGGCTAGGAAGGGAGTTTGGGGGAGAATGGATATACATATATGTACGGCTGAGTCCCTTTGCTGTCCATCTGAAGCTATCACAATATTGTTAATTAGCTCTACTCCAATATAAAATGAAAAGTTAAAAAAAAAAAACAAACTAGAAGGCAAGCAGAGTTCCCAGAGATCAGTTCAGTTCAGTTCAGTCACTCAGTCGGGTCCGACTCTTTGCGACCCCATGAATTGTAGCACGCCAGGCCTCCCTGTCCATCACCAACTTCTGGAGTTCACTCAGACTCATGTCCATTGAGTCCGTGATGCCATCCAGCCATCTCATCCTCTGTTGTCCCCTTCTCCTCCTGCCCCCAATACCTCCCAGTATCGGAGTCTTTTCCAATGAGTCAACTCTTCGCACGAGGTGGCCAAAGTACCGGAGTTTCAGCTTTAGCATCATTTCTTCCAAAGAAATCCCAGGGCTGATCTCCTTCAGAATGGACTGGTTGGATCTCCTTGCAGTCCAAGGGACTCTCAAGAGTCTTCTTCAACACCACAGTTCAAAAGCATCAATTCTTCGGTGTTCAGCTTTCTTCACAGTCCAACTCTCACATCCATACAGGACCACTGGAAAAACCATAGCCTTGACTAGACGGACCTTTGTTGGCAAAGTAATGTCTCTGCTTTTGAATATGCTATCTAGGTTGGTCATAACTTTCCTTCCAAGGAGTAAGCGTCTTTTAATTTCATGGCTGCAGTCACCATCTGCAGTGATTTTGGGGCCCCCAAAAATAAAGTCTGACACTGTGTCCACTGTTTCCCCATCTATTTCCCATGAAGTGATGGAACCAGATGCCATGATCTTCGTTTTCTGAATGTTGAGCTTTAAGCCAACTTTTTCACTCTCCACTTTCACTTTTATCAAGGGGCTTTTTGGTTCCTCTTCACTTTCTGCCATAAGGGTGGTGTCATCTGCATATCTGAAGTTATTGATATTTCTCCCGGCAATCTTGATTCCACCTTGTGCTTCTTCTAGCCCAGCGTTTCTCATGATGTACTCTGCACAGAAGTTAAATAAGCAGGGTGACAGTATACAGCCTTGATGTACTCCTTTTCCTATTTGGAACCAGTCTGTTGTTCCATGTCCAGTTCTAACTGTTGCTTCCTGACCTGCATATAGATTTCTTGAAAGGCAGGTTAGGTGGTCTGGTATTCCCATCTCTTTCAGAATTTTCCACAGTTTCTTGTGATCCACAGAGTCAAAGGCTTTGGCATAGTCAATAAAGCAGAAAGAGATGTTTTTCTGGAACTCTCTTGCTTTTTCAATGAGCCAGTGGATGTTGGCAATTTGATCTCTGGTTCCTCTGCCTTTTTTTAAACCCAGAGATGGTATCATGCAAATTAATTTTAACTTCATCATCACATGAATAAAGAGATCCCTGGCAAAGAATCTGCCTGAAATGCAGGAGATCAGCTTTGATCCCTGGATCAGGGAGATCCCCTAGAGAAGTGAATGGCTACCCACTCCAGTATTCCTGCCTGGAGAATTTCATGGACAGAGGAACCTGATGGGCTACAGTACATGGGGTCACAAAGAGTCGAACATGAATGAGCGACTAATACTTTACTTTCAACACTTAAAAAAAAAAAGCTTAGTCTGAATCACAAGTAATTACAGTACTCTGAATGTAATTCTGACTAGTATCTTTCATTCATCCATCCAATCATTCATGCAATCATTTATTTTTCCATTCATTGATTTCTAAAAAATCTTATTATTCACCCATTCTCCCACGATATACCGGATACCGTGTACCAAGAATAGGGGATACAACAGTGTGAAACAGCAAAGTCCCTGATCCCCCAAGAGCTTACATTCTTGTAGCAGCAGATGAGAACTGAAATAGAAAACAAAGAGGGTAACATGCATAGTGAGAAGAGCTCTGAAAGGAATGAAGAGTGCACTGTGAAGAAGAGAGATTAGGTGTGGCTGAGACCCCACTGCTTTTCACAGGAAGGTCTGAGAAGGGCTCTCTGAAGAGGGGCTAACTGAGCTGAGACCCTCAAGATGAGAAGGCGGCATCCACGTGCATGGCCAGAAGAAGCAGTGTTCCAGAAGAGCAGGCAGGGTTGGGCAGGTGTCTAGGAGGGCCAATTCCAGGCAATGGAAGCTTATTCTTATGAGTGCCCATTTAAAAATCCAGATAACTTGTTCAGTGGAAATTATCCATAATCAATTCTACACCATGATCTTTTCTAGAAGACAGGTCACTGAATGTGTCCTCTAGTTTTTGTTGATTAAATTCAGGCCACCATTACATCTTCAGGTGTTCAGTTTAGATAACTCTCAAGCCTATTTGCTGTATATACCACATTTATTTTTGAGACCTAGGAGAAAGTAGCCGCATGTGGGAGTTCTTAGGGGAAAATAATGGGCAAGTCACACATCTAATTAGTTTTTTCATATTATTTAAAGTCTTAGTTACTTTTTTTTGGTAGCCTTCCCATTTCCTCTCATCTACTGAATAATAAGTTGCTGAGTGTTTGCAAACACTGTGCTCAGGAGTAATAACTGAAATTTTCCATAAAAGAGATCTGCAATGTAGAGTGACGGGATAATTTTGCCCTTAGGGTGTTGGAAGAGATACTGTATCTTGCGCACTGTCATTACTTCCACAATTAGAGGAAGTCAGACAAGATTCACCTTCCTGTGACATTTCCTTGAAAGACAGGAAAATATTTGGATTCATATGACAAAATAAGTGTTTCATTTTAAATTGTGTAACTCTTTCAGAACAATGTTATAAGCATCAGTGTCTGTCATTTCAGGCTCTAAGAGAGAGATTTTCTTTTCAGAGCTGAAAGCAACTGTAAGATAACGCATGATGTGTGGTATTATTTTTGATTGACAGAGCCAGATCTGATAATCCAAGAGGCAAAGATAAGAGCTGCTAATTTTTAATGCTGGTGTACAAAATGACTGGGGATGGTGATATTCACTTTAATATTCACTCTGTTCAGGTTTTGTGGAAGAGAATTTTATATATATAGTTAGTAACATCTAACTATATATATATATATTATATATATATATATAATATATATACATACATATAGTAAAGTCTCTCTGTTGTGTCTGACTTTTTGCAACCCATGGACTGTAGCCTGCCAGGCTCCTTTGCCCATAGGATTCTCCAGGCAAGAACATTGGAGTGGGTGGCCATGCCCTTCTCCAGGGAATCTTCCTGCCCAGGGATCGAACCCATGTCTCTTACGTCTCCTGCATTGGCAGCTAGGTTCTTTACCACTAGCACCACCTGGGAAGCCCATTATATATATATGTGTGTGTGTGTGTGTGTGTGTGTGTGTGTGTGTATATATATGTGTGTATATATATATATATATATATATATATTCAAGTATAAATATGTCCTGGGATGTGTTTGCTGGTTTGTAATGACTATGGTATGTCATCCAGTACTGGACCAAATGGATTGATTTTTTTAAAAAAATTTCTGATGTGGACCATTTTAAAAGTCTTTATTGAATTTGCTACAATATTGTTTTGGTTTTATGTTTTGGTTTTTTGGCTGAGAGGTATTAGGATCTTAGCTCCCTGATCAGGGATCAAACACACATCCCTTGCATTGGAAAGGGAAGTCTTAACCACTGGACTGCCAGGAAAGTCTCTGGATTGCTTTTCAAAGGCAGTTCTCTCCTAAATTATAAATTCTTAGAAAGCAGGAACCATGTCTGTCCAATTCACTGGAGCTTAGGATGAGCTTGGGGCTTAGCCATTAGCAGCAGAAATTTCATCAAGGCTTGGAAGGAACAGGAGGATGAGATGAATGTCAACTGTTGGACTGAACAAAGAGCTGAGTTGTCTCTGGGAGCCTCTGGCTGTCTTTTACTTTTCTCCTAAAGAAGAGCAACTGCTGTGAACTTTAGCCTGTTCAGTTTGCTGGTAAACAAGACATGAGGTGGGATGTGGAACTGGACTTGCTGGCTCGTGGGGGTTGTGGGACAGCAGCCACAACCATCAGACTGTCTTGGTCCAGTAGGGAGAGGACAGGCCTGTGAGTCTCCCAACAAGAGCAAAAGGAAAGACAATCGCTTTATTATTGATGCAACCTTAGGATTCACCAGATAGCACTCTCATAAAAATCGGGTGAATTTAGTTTAAAAAGTGTGTGTAGGACTTCCCTGGTGGTCTGGTAGATAAGAATCCACCTGCCGATGCAGGGGACATGGGTTCTATCCCTAGCCCAGGAAGATCACACGTGCAGCCGGACAACTAAGCCCCCACATTGCAACTACTGAAGCCCGTGGGCCCTAGAGCCCTTGCTCCACGATAGCAGAAGCCATTGCTATGAGAAGCCGGGCACCACACCTAGAGAGTAGCCCCCACTCATTGCAACTAGAAGAAGTCCAGGTGAGGCAATGAAGACCCAGTGCAGCCAAAAATAAATAAATACATTAATCTTAAAAATTTTAAAATAAAAAGTGTGTGTGAAAGAACTTTTAGGTCAGTGAAACTGTGTATGTTACTATAATAGTGGACACATCCTATTATACATTTGTCCAAACCCATAGAATGGACAACACCAAGAGTGAGCCCTAATGGAGACACTTGGGTGTAAATCAGATGTACCACTCTGGGAGGGATGTTGAGAATGGGGGAGGCTTCTCATATGTGGGGCAGGGGTATACAAGAAATCTGCACCTTCTGCTCAATGTCTTTGTGAACCTAAAACTGTTGTAGAAAAGAAAAAAAAAGTGAAGTGAAAGTGTTAGTCGCTCAGTTGTGTCTGATTCTTTGTGACCCCAAAGACTGTAGCCTGCCAGGCTCCTCTGTCCTTGGCATTCTCCAGTCAATAATACTGGAGTAGATAGCCATTCCCTTCTCTAGGGGATCTTCAAGGTTTGAACCCAGGTCTTCACTGCAGGCAGATTCTTTACCATCTGAGCCTCGAAGAAAAGAAAGTCTATTAATAATTAAGAAATGACATGTAAATAATCAACTGCTGACAAGCTTATAAGCCATTCCTCAAATACACATTAATTTGGACTGCAAAAAAAGTTTGTGTATGTGTGCCCATAAATGCACAAAAAATTCCATGAAGATATTCAGAATATTCTTAAACTTAGTTTATTCCCACTATCTTAGCCTAGGATGTTAGGCAGGAGGATTTACCATCCGTTGTCAATCTTCTTGAATTTTAAAGATGTTTTGCTGTGTATATATCTTATTTTTAAGTTAAATATGTTAAAAATTTTTATAGAGGTGGTATTTAACTTCTGGTATGTTTTATTGCTTTTATCCATAAATGACTTCTCAATATTTAATGTATTTAACAATATTAAAAACTTTGGAAGTGTTTTGTTATCTCTGAAGGAAGAAAGGGATTATTTTTACTCAGAAGAGTCTTCTGAAGTGGCTTAGTACTACCATTCGACATTTTCTGGCTAGGAAATTGGGGTGAAAGTGAAAGTGAAGTCGCTCAGTCGTATCCGACTCTTTGTGACCCCGTGGACTGTAGCCCACCAGGCTCCTCCATCCATGGGATTCTCCAAAAAAGAATACTGGAGTGGGTTGTGATTTCCTTCTCCAGGGGATCTTCCTGACCTAGGGATTGAACCCAGGTCTCCCGCATTGCAGGCAGACACTTTAACCTCTGAGCCACCAGGGAATCCCAAGGAACAAATGTATTCACGGACATATTGAAAATTTGTAAAAAGGACCGAATGAGAACTTGCAGCAGCCAAATTTACAAAGTGGGTGCATTCAGCACAACAGTATGGTCAGTGTAGCAGTGAAATCAGTTAAAACTGGGTGGCTGGGCTGGATGCAGGTGTTAAATAAGCTAGCCCTGAGGGCAATATCTTCTCAGAAGAGGGTAATGCAGGTGAGTACATCTTACTGTCTAAGCCATTAGGTAGAAATTAAATTGCATCTTCAAAGCAAAGAGTGTGAATTAGTAGGAAATGACCAAGTGGGATGCCCGAGGCCTGTAATCTTGGAAAGGGTATATTTGGGCAGACAGTGACTCCACTATGTTCAAATATTAGAACTAATCAGTACACCTCACCTTAGTGGGGGGCCTGGTCCTCATTAAAAAGGAGAAATGACTATTTCATATTGTTGTTGTTTAGTCGCTAAGTTGTATCTGACTCTTTTGCAACCCCATGGACTCTAGCACACCAGGCAAACCAAACAAAAACAAGCATATAAATACAGAGAACAGAGTATTGGTTACCAGAAGGCAAAGGGGGTCAGGGAAGGACAGAATGGGTAGAGTGGAATTAATTATATAGTGCAGAATGAAAACTAAATTTGGGGGTGATAAGCATGCTATCATGAGAAACACTGGGCTGGAAGAAGCACAAGCTAGAATCAAGATTGCCGGGAGAAATATCAATAGCCTCAGATATGCAGATCACACCACTTTTATGGCAGAAAGATGAAAGTGAAAGAGGAGAGTGACAAAGTTGGCTTAAAGCTCAACATTCAGAAAACGAAGATCATGGCATCTGGTCCCATCACTTCATGGGAAATAGATGGGGAGACAGTAGAAACAGTGTCAGACTTTATCTTTTTGGGCTCCAAAATCACTGCAAATGGCGATTGCAGCCATGAAATTAAAAGATGCTTACTCCTTGGAAGGAAAGTTATGACCAACCTAGATAGCATATTCAAAAGCAGAGACATTACTTTGCCAATAAAGGTCTGTTTAGTCAAGGCTATGGTTTTTCCAGTGGTCATGTATGGATGTGAGAGTTGGACTATGAGGAAAGCTGAGAGCCAAAGAATTGATACTTTTAAGCTGTGGTGTTGGAGAAGACTCTTGAGAGTCCCTTGGACTGCAAGGAGATCCAACCAGTCCATTCTAAGGGAGATCAGTCCTGGGTGTTCTTTGGAAGGAATGGTGCTAAAGCTGAAACTCCAGTACTTTGGCCACCTCATGCGAAGAGTTGACTCATTGGAAAAGACTGTGATGCTGGGAGGGATTGGGGGCAGGAGGAGAAGGGGATGACAGAGGATGAGATGGCTGGATGGCATCACGGACTCAATGGACATGAGTCTGAGTGAACTCCGGGAGATGTTGATGGACAGGGAGGCCTGGCATGCTGTGATTCATGGGGTTGCAAAGAGTCGGACACGACTGAGCGACTGAACTGAACTGAAATAATGTTAAAAAGTACAATATTGTACACATGAAACTTATATAATGCTTAAACCAGTTACCTCAATAAAAATTAAATTAAAAAAGAACTATTCCCCATTTGCTGACAGCATCATCCATAACAACGATGATTCTAAGAAGTGATGGAGAGTTAGTACTCATTGGGACATTATATTAATCATAGAATACATTTCTCCTTCTGTTTCCTTCAGTAGAGAATGGCCAAGGGGTATCTGAGTTTACTATTTACCAGCTTTCTTGGAAACTAACTTGTGACTAGGAAATGCAGGTTATGACAAATTCCATTCTAACTAACTTCTATCAAAAATTTGTCAGATGGTTTTGCCATATTGATTTTTGTTGCATAAATATAGCTTAAACTATAGAAGGACATTAATTACCATTGTCTTTGCCTTGAGTATCATTTCTGTAGCAGTTTAATCTGAATGTTTATAAAGTTTAAAATGGAATGCTTATTCAGTGAATGATGAATTATCACAATTTTGGTGCAAACTCAGAGAAAAATCTTAGTTTCAGATTCTGAAGGCTAAAGGAGAATATTATCTTAGGCACATAAAAATCTGCTGCCAAAGACAATATTTTTCAATGACGTGCTATTTGTTAGCTTGTTATAATTACATATTTTTTCTTCTTTTTCAGAGTTAGCTGACTGTGAAGGAAATGGAATTTCCCATCATTTCTCA
The DNA here is from genome assembly GCF_016772045.2 of Ovis aries. Lineage (NCBI taxonomy): Eukaryota > Metazoa > Chordata > Mammalia > Artiodactyla > Bovidae > Ovis > Ovis aries. The sequence goes on along the minus strand of NC_056062.1, from coordinate 60,251,915 downwards.
CTAACAATATCGGGGTGAGTGAATAGCGAGTCTCGGGGTGCAAAAGGTAATAGGATGCCTCACTTGCTGTACTGGATGCAACTTCAAAGGACTCCTACCCTGGGGGTGGTGGTGAGATTTGCCACAATTGGATTAGAAGCATTTAAAAATGTGGATTCACTGGATGCAAATTCACTAATACCGAAAGAGGAGATGAGTTAGCTGAGATGCCCTGTAGTTGCGCTTCCAAGCAGAAAACCCAGCTGCTGTCCCCTGATGCACTTTGAGTTTGACGTAAAAAGCAACGGCTCAGTCTTTCAGGGGAAAGCTTTGAGGCAGCTTTTGTCTTGTCTCCTGGACTATCTCCTGAGAGGCAGGCTTGTCAGCCTCGAGTCAAATCAATCCAGGCTTCACAATTTGGAGGAGAAGATGAACTAGGCCTTTGCTCTCTTGGCGTTCATCTGCGGACTTGCTGTGAAGATCCTTCTCCTAGGACGAATTATCAGCCCCTCAAGACTTCACTAAAGGAAAGTAAACCGTGCTCATGAAAATTAAATGGAGGCATTCTAGATAATGAAAGAAGGCTCTCTTTCTTTCTCCCTCTTTTTTTTTTTTAGATTCAGGAATTCAGTGCTTTGGTTTTCAGTGATGCTCTGTGCATTTATAGATCAAGGAGCTAGAATATTAGGAAGCATGCTTTTGTTTGCCTTTCTTATTCCAACACCTTAAAATCATGGCTTAGGTCCCTGGGGCCTTCTCTTGCTTGCCAATGCAAATAAAATAGAGAAGAGAGACATGCACTGTGATGAGAATATGAAGCCAGCAGAAAACTGCCCCAGAGTTTGCAAGGCACAATCATATGTAACTCGGGAGGTGCGTTTAAGGGTTAACTAGCTTAAGTTGAAGAAGACTTGGAAAAGGAAGCATAAGACATGTAGACTAATCAATAAAATATACACTTTGTAAACATTTAAACCACCTAGCCTCAATATTTCTCCCCACTAAAACACTGCTTATTTATTTTTGTATTATTTATTTGCATCGATCACACTAAATAAAATATTTCTTTTATTGTTTCAGTATCAATATTTTATCAAGTCTTTTTTTCCTCAACAAATACAAGTTGCATTTGCACTGGAACATTGCTACAGCTCATCTCTTTAAAAATAAAAATGCCCGATCCCTTCCCCTGCCCAAGGAATTATATAGTCCCAAGTTATCAAGAAAAAAAAAAAAACTCAGATGGCTTTTGGTACATTTTCAAGTAAAGTATGAAATATTGGCAGATGCTTTTTATACATGTTTGCTTTAGAGTAAAATGAAATTTTCAGAATGTTCTTTAAAATACAATCCAATTAAATTTCCAGTGTGTTTACAAGCTCCTGGATGGAACTTTTGAAAAACTCACACTGTAGTAATAACCATATAACCACCTTGCTAAGAAAATGCTACGCTAGAAATAGTACCGTCATAGTCTGTGTGGGAATGCATAAGTCTAGAATCTTTAGTAGGTGATTACATTGATGGAGTCTGCATTTTCTCTACCGTTCTGTCCTCTTTATTGAGCATGCATCCTGAATGGCACTCTACTACCACATGGGAAGGATAGGGCCAGCACAAATCTCTTATTTGAGAAAGTTCATGCCCGAGAATTTGAGGCATCTACTCAGAGTCATCCAGCTAACGGCAGGTTCAAGTTCCCAGGTCTTTTCCCCAGAAACCTCTACTTCCATTCCTTGAGTAATTCTTAGCCTCTACTAAGACTGGGGTCAATTTCTACTTGACAGCCAAGGTATTATCCTTCAGTTAAGTTCAGTCACTCAGTCGTGTCCAACTCTTTGCAACCCCATGAATCGCAGCACGCCAGGCCTCCCTGTCCATCACCAACTTCCGGAGTTCACTCAGACTCACATCCATCCAGTCAGTGATGCCATCCAGCCATCTCATCTTCTGTCATCCCCTTTTCCTCCTGCCCCCAACCCCTCCCAGCATCAGAGTATTTCTAATGAGTCAACTCTTCGCATGAGGTGGCCAAAGTATTGGAGTTTCAGCTTTAGCATCATTCTTTCCAAAGAACACCCAGGACTGATCTCCTTTATTTTTATTTTTATTTTTTTTAGTTATTTATTTTTTTAATTTTAAAATCTTTCATTTAGAATGGACTGGTTGGATCTCCTTGCAGTCCAAGGGACTCTCAAGAGTCTTCTCCAACACCACAGTTCAAAAGCATCAATTCTTCGGTGCTCAGCTTTCTTCACAGTCCAACTCTCACATCCATACATGACTACTGGAAAAACCATAGCTTTGACTAGACGGACCTTTGTTGGCAAAGTAATGTCTCTGCTTTTGAATATGCTATCTAGGTTGGTCATAACTTTCCTTCCAAGGAGTAAGTGCTTTTAATTTCTTGGCTGCAGTCACCATCTGCAGTGATTTTGGAGCCCCAAAAGATGAAATCTGACACCGTTTCCACTGTTTCCCCATCTATTTCCCATGAAGTGATGGGACTGGATGCCATGATCTTCGTTTTCTGAATGTTGAGCTTTAAGCCAACTTTTTCACTCTCCTCTTTAGACATGGCCAATTACATAGCAGCTCACATCTAGATAAAATTGGTTACATGGTAGATACTACATGGAGTACTGTTATACACAGTATCTCTTTTACTCTTCATAAGAACTCTGTAAGATAGATCGTAAATAATGTCTTCATTTTACAGATGAGAAATTGAAAACCACAGAGGTCAGAAAACTTGTTCAAAGAAAGAAGAAAAGGGTCAACCCAGAAACCAAAACTAAGTCTGTCTATACATTTGAATAGACAGAGGAGCCTGGAGGGCTACAGTCCAAGGGGTCGCAAAGAGTCAGACACGACTGAACCGACTTAGCACGCATACATTTGAAAGCCAATACATTAAACCACTCTGAGGCATGAATCCCCAAAACATTATGTTGAGAGAAGGACACCATATACAAAATATTGCACACTGTCAATACCATATGATTCCATTTTTATGAAGTTCAAAAACAGGTGGAACTAATCAATGGTGACAGAAATCAAAGCTATTGTTTCTGTGGGGTAGGACACTGTCTGGTCAAGGAGGCAAGAGAAATTAAAAAACAAACAAAATCATTCCATTCCACTGCCTCTACACACAAACAGCAAGGATACAAACAGAGCAAAAATCCACATTTGTATTTAAAAACAAGTACATTTGCATATGTCTTTGTAAGGAACAGTTATATGCAAACAACATGAAGTGTTCGTGAAATAAGAATTTAAATTTGGGGAAGGCAGATTGTGAGAACTCAGTACTTCGGTGTGTAGGGATGATTATAATGCTTTTGCGTACACACATCCTTTCTGCAAGTAAAATAGTAAACCAAGTGTAAGACACATGTGTAAATTATTTTTCCAGATGTGTTAGCTACCACATGTAAAATCCTATTAAGAAATTTTTGTTGACAACAGCTAGCATTGGGGAGCAGAACCAGATCTTTGGTTGTGTCAGTTATGTTCTTGTGGCTGATAGAATATTTATTCCCAGAGTTAACTGTTATAAATTGCATTTTGCCCCTTCAGTTGCTACAAGCTTGTGATAGAGAGTGGGCGGAGAGGACAACCTGTAATTCAGGATGGTTTGAAAGCTGGTTGCCTAGGAAACTGGGATAAGCAGCAAAATGCCCACCAAAACCAACTGTCAACAAGACAGGAGGTTTTCTTTTTTGATCTGTGTTGCTTTCCAAATATGTATTTTGTGACTCACGTGGAGTGGCATCTGGTTTGGGCCATTAACCCCTAGTAGTCTGTGTAGGCCTAAGTGGGCCAAAGGTTAGTCGAGGAGGGTGGGACATTTTTCATAAGCAGTATACTGACAACATATTGGGGGAAGGGGAATTATGGTGCAGTTTAAAAGGGGTTTATAAGATAAAATAATCAATAGGTGAATATTTTACATAACATGAATGCAATTCTTGATCATAACTTTACATCTAAGTTTACAGCAGCAAAACTTTTCTTTAATATGAAAATTTTATTTGTTGTAATCCACTATTCCCTGCTGTTATGCTACTTATACCAGAAGCTTTGATTTACAGTCAGGTAATTATCGTCAAGGGTAGTACTTGGGAACTCACAAACCTTTGATGAAAATACTACCTAATTTCCCAGTACTTTAAAAGCATGTGCACACTTAACTTTTTATTTTTAAATGTGTCACACATGCACACACATGCATTTTAGAAGTATGGATACATGTGTGTGGGGTTCCTCGGTGGCTCAGACGGTAAAGAGACTGCCTGCAATGCGGGAGACACACGTTGGATCCCTGGGTGGGGAAGATCCCCTGGAGAAGGAAATGCAACCCACTCCAGTAATCTTGCCTGGAGAATTCCATAGGTAGAGGAGCCCTGCATGCTACAGTCCATGGCGTTGCAAAGAGTCAGACACAACTGAGTGACTAACAAACGCACACACACACACACACACACACACACATGCATATATATTTACTAAAATCATATGAAACTGCTGGGTCTACAAAAATGGCAATTTTATATACTTCAACTCATGAGCGATCATAGAATACAATTTTTTCTCACCTTTTTTTTTTGCTTGGATCCCTGTTTTCTCTTTCCCCACTTCCACCTTACCCTGTCTATATCAGCTCTACTCTGTCCTTCTCACATATCCCTACGCTATCCTCTTCTCACTGGCAATTCACATTAATAACTGTGTATGAATATATCTCCATACTCATGGAATCATGAACTCAGATCTCCTGCACTGCAGGCAGATTCTTTACTGTCTGAACCACCAGGGAAGGCCCATGGAATCACAAACAGGTACAAATATATCTGCATCTGTATGCGTGCTAGCCACCAAACTCATCATGTGAAACCTCAAACTTCCAGATTGCTTTTTTCTCTGTTGAAGGCTATAGCTAAATACTCTAATTCTTGCATTTGAATAATACTTATCTCCTCTTCTTGGCACTTATCTTTAAGGGATTTCAGCCTGGTTTTAAGTAGTTGCTTCACTTATTTTGATACTCATTCACTTGAATTCTCTTTCTTTTATCATGTGCTAGAAACTACTCACAAATGATTCAAGCTGTAAAGTATGGCAACGGGTCACACGATCGATTAGTCACTCTTTCCTCGTTTCTTACTTCTGCATCCATTGAATAACCTATTATTTTGCAAAGTTAAGAATAAGGATGTAAGAGAAGGAAATACTTTAACACCAGACCCAGAATTTCTCCTGTGAAGAAAAATGGCCTCCCAGAGCCATTTCTCTGATTTCCATCTGTCAGAGCAAAGTTAATGATCAGGTAGGCAGTGGGGCCGCATGAAGAGACCTTAGAATTCATGTTAGAGAGGAGAGTGTTTGAAAGCTCAAAAGAGACAAGACGTACAGCTTTACAACAGATGTCATAGGAAACCTCAGCCACTCAGTGAAAGGTGACTTCTCCCCTCATTATAGTCTATAGTCATCGCCATTGAATTCCACTCTCCTTCCAGGAGATAATATTGATTTAATGGCGGGAGATCTCTGCTCAGTAACATGGGTAAATCCCCAGGGTGCTGGGCCACTGGGCTACTCCAGGGCTACACCACTCTGAGTTTTCTCACTAGGGAATTAGTCTTGACAGAGGGAGAAGGAGCTCAGGACTCAGAGGTGGAGGGTCTATGCCCTCTTCTCCACTCTGCCCTCGCCTGCCCCTGCGTGCACCTCCATAGTTCTTGGGTGGTGTTTGGCTCACACGTAAAGGTCTGCTAGGTGACCAGTCTGTTGTCCTTGGGCCATGGTCCTTTCTCTTATTTGGAAAGTTCTTTGTCATGAAATAAAAGGTCAATTCACAGGAATTTGGGGGTTGAAGTTCTCTTGAGATCAAGTGAGAAGACTCCATTTCTAAGATCTGTGATGGGTTTGCCTGGTAGGATCAGCTTGGGCCCATCTTTTATCTTCAGCCAAGGGCCCCCTGGCCAGGCAGAGCATAGATCATTCTAGTTCTTGAGTGACTGAGGGTTGTTATTTATTTAGAAGCTGAGACTGCCCTCCTCTTGCCTGTCAAAAGGGTTTCAAAGCTGCCGCACCAGGAACTGTTTCAGATTACAGATTTCAGTGACTAACCACCCGTGTCCTCGCTTCAGTAGTGAAATCCCCAAATGGTCCTAGAAGAGAAGAGAAGTAAATCGTGACAGCTGCTTAGAGGGCATCTCAGAACTAAATCCCAGGAGAAATGATTTTAAGTTCAGAGAGAGACCTCCCCACTCACCACTGAAGAAAAAGAAAATGGAAAGGAGGGTGGGGAATAGTACCATACAGAAGGTCACTGTCTGCAGCTCAGTCAGGTGTGCTCTGAAGACCAACCCCCTACATCAGCAATTAGTAGTTGACCCTTGAGCTCCTCTACCTCCCAGAAAGCACAACAGAATCAGATATCATGGGAAGTACACACACACACACACACACACACACTCACTCACTCACACACACTCCATATGTTCCTACCTGCAGGAAACAAGTTTCTCTGGGTGAGAGAATGAGGCCAGGTGATATTTCAAACAGAGTATAATTTTAGCAGATCTATCAAGAACATTGATGTGGGAGGCTTCTTACTGTAATCCCGGAAGTCTTTTCATTTTTCCTTTGGAAAGTGTGAGAATAACTGTAACGCTGCTTCTCTTCCAAAACTGGACAGTGGGTTAAAGATCAGCAGCCGCTGACACAAGAATAACAGCAACAGCCAAAGTTTTTATCCTGGCCACCATGGAGTTTCTTGAAAGAACTTACCTTGTGAATGACAAAGCCACCAAGATGTACGCCTTCACACTAGACAGGTAACAGACATCCGATTCTGTTTCACAATTTTCTGTGTCTTGAATATTCACAAAGTTCCTAGATCCTACTGCTTCAGACTTGGAGACTTCTGCTGTTGCAACCCAGGGGCATTTTGTGAAATTTTATCAACTGTTGATTGACTTGTATAATTTATATTCTGAAAAGGTCATACTCTGTATAGTTGATTTGATTCCTTACATATCCTGAGTGCATGAAGGATACATCTTATTAATATATTTTTATCTGTAGATTTTCTTTAAAAATTGATAAATACAATCTAATGTGTTTACCTTTCTTTCCCTCAATTATTCCCACTTTTAAGATGGTAAATTTTAGTAAATTATATTTAGAAAGAGTTAAGGTTTTTTTCCAACTATGTGTCAAATTGTGGTTACACTGATCTTAATTGCTGTTTCCTTAATTAAATAATATCATTATCAAATATTCACAACTAGAATAAATATAGCTGAGTTTAATGTTCTACCTAGCTCTAGTTCTTTTTATTATCTTCCACAGTGCCACGTGCAATGTATTCATTCATTTCCCCCTTATTTAGCAATTATTGGTTGAACACATCTGGATATATAATGAAACAAAAACATTCCTAGTCACAGATCTCTGTCTTCATGAAAGTTTGAGTCTATTATAGAATGTGTTTCAGAAATAGGTAATTACAAAATGGCATGTGTTTATTCTAGGAGCGTTCAGTAAGAATATCTCAAGGGAACCTAGGTCTTTGCTGGACTTTGGGAGCCAGAAAAAGCTTTTCAGCAGTGATAGACCGAGAATTGAAACAGAAAAAGGAGTTAGGGTAAAGCTAGGGAAACCCTACATAGGAAGTAGGGTTACAAAAGTTTGCCTGATTGAGGTAATTTCCTGGTAAAGATAGAGGCCAATAAGAATGAGATTTTGGTGCGTTTGGGGAATTCAATCCAAGAGAAACATACTCAGAATACATAGATAAATGAATGAGAATCTGAAAAAAAATGTATGTTAGGAGTGGAATTTAAGAGAATACATACCCATAATAGTATGTTTAATGTTTCTGTGCATTTCATGAAGCCAGATTAATATTCCAAAGAGTAGTGGCATTGTGTTTGATAGCATCAAATATTCGAGCAACTGCAAAGGGACTTTTCCTTAGGATATTTATAACTTTGCTTAAAAAATATACAACAAAGAATCTAGCACATTATCTCGTATTGTAAGAATTATTTTTCTTGGGAAATAATATTAGATGTGATTTATTGAGATCATAAACAATAAAGCCTCATGTTAGGTCAGCAGAAATTTTAAACAACAAATTGTTAACACTATGGACACTATTAATAGAGCATCTCTACATGATGGAATTAATAGTATTTCCCTTCTCATTAAAATAGACCATTTAGCTCTCTGTGATGCAAATAAAGCAACGGTTTATGGTTATAGGATCTCATTTACCTCATATATGGGTACAGTTTTCAGGATACAGTGATGATAAAAACTGTCAAGCTCATTTTTACTTTCTTTTCGAATAGAAACAATAGAACCTATAGGACTCCTTGTTTTCACTGCCAAGGAAACTTTTAGCTGAGGTAGTATCAGTCCTCTAAGGGAAAGACGTGTAGCTCTCTATTCTTATGGCCTGATTCTCCCAAGGTTAGAGCCTGGTAGGGGAACTAAGATTCCACAAGCCACATGGGTGCTGCCAAAAACAAACAAACAAAAAAAACCCAAAGACACTTGAACCCACATAACATTATTTATCCTAATCCCTCATTTTGCCACATAGGAAAGGGAATTCCAAAGAGAATAAATACCATTCTTAAGGCTGGATGTCTGATTATAGCAGAGCTGGGATGTGGACTCACACCTTCTGTTTGTAAATTCTGTTCCCCTCCCCTCCCACTCTCCTGCAGACGCACTAAACACAAAGCAATAAAGTACTGGTGTACTGACATTTGCTATAACATGAATAAACCTTGACAGCATTATGCTAAATGAGAGAAGCCGGTCACAAAAACTACATCATGTATGGTTCTCTTTATATAAAATATCCAGAATAGGCAATTTTATAAAGACAGAAAGTAGACTAGTGGTTTCTTGAGGTAGTACTGTGTGTGAGAAGATTGGGGATTTGCTGGGTATGGAATTTCTTTTTGGGGTGATGAAAATGTTCTAAATTAGATTGTGGTGATGGTTGTTTGAGTGTGTGTTAGTCGCTCAGTCCAGTCTGACTTTTGCAACCCCATGGATTGTAGACTGCCAGTGTTCTCTGTCCATGGAATTCTCCAGACAAGAATACTGGGGTGGGTGCCATTCCCTTCTCCAGGGGAACTTCCCAACCCAGGGATCGGATCAAACCCGGGTCTCCTGCATTGTAGGCAGATTTTTTCATCATCTGAACCACCAGGGAAGCTCTATTTGGCTATCAGATTAGTTGCTCAGTCATGTCCAGCTCTTTGTGACCCCATGGTCCGTAGCCTGCCAGGCTCCTCTGTCCATGGGGATTCTCGAGGCAAGAATACTGGAGTGAGTAGCCATTCCCTTCTCCAGGGGATCTTCCCAAGCCAGGGATCAAGACCAGGTCTCCTGCATTGCAGGTGGATTCTTTACTCTCTGAGCCACCAGGGAAGCCCAAGAATACTGAAGCAGGAAGCCTATCCTTTCTCCAGGGGATCTTCCCATCCCAGGAATCCAACTGGAGTCTCCTGCATTGCAGGCAGATTCTTTACTAACTGAGCCACCAGGGAAGCAGGCTGTTTGGATATAAATATATATATAAGGTTTCAGTGAGATGGGTGGAAAATTGTTTTGAGTGACTGTATTACTTATTTAAAACTAAACTTTGAAAACCAGTCACTCTCAATAGCTTGACGTGCTTAATTAAAATACACTTACATCTATAGTCTCTCAACTTTCCCATGTACCACTCTTTTTAACCTTTCCTCTCTCAGTCCTCTTTCCTCTCCCACTGCCCATGATACCACACAGCCTCTGTTACTGTCAGCTGGTTTGCCATGTCCCTCCTCTGCTAGGACATAAAGCTTCTAAGATCAGGAGCTTTGTTTGTATCAAGGACACGGCATCTTTAGCACCTTTGATGGGGCAGATGTATGGTAGACATGCAATACATTTGTTGAATGGATGAATACATGAAGTGGTGGAAATGCCATGGTGGGACCTAAGCTTTTATTTCCTCTCCCAACAGGACTAGTGATTTGAGGTTCTTGGGAAAAGTAATGTTAGAGTACAAAAACAAAGTGATTTTATGTGGTCAACGTATAAATGAGAAGTTAAAAAATTATCTTATTGGCCAAAAATGTTGAAAAATCTATTTGGCCAGCCCGATATTACCAGTTCCACTTCAAAGGTATAGAAACAGAAACGTTTAACCTCTAAGACCAAATGAAAATAAGACACAAATTAAAAAAAGAAAAAAGATTCTCCAAGGTCACAAAATAAAGCTCCACTCTTTAATTCCTTTTTAAAGGGATGAACTCAAAGTTCTAGGCTACTGATGTCAAATTTTCTAATATTTCATTATTTTTGTTCTCTGTTTCTACCTCCCCCCGCCCCCCGCCTGCCTTTTTTTTTCTCTTTGATACTACAGTAAATTTCTTTGCTCTACTCTATTGCTCCTGCTCTTCAAAGCCTCAGCCATATTTGAATGGGTAGGAATTCTGATGATTTACTCCTTGACAGATTCACATTTCATTTTTTAATATATTCTAGCATTTGCTTTCTAGAACCTATGTTTTTAAATTCTTAGAATTTGCATCACTTTCAGATTGAGGGCCTGTCCTACGTCTAGAGATAGATCACTTTGGTCTTATGAGACGATGAGGAATATATTTTAACTTCGGTTTTTAACTTCTTTTGGAATTGTAGACCCTTTGAGGAGTTCAGTGAAGATGGTGGGCTCCAGCCTTTCCCCATAAAACACACACACAATTGGATACAGTATGAACACCCTGCTTCCAATTTCAGTACCACTTTTGGATTTCTGGCTTAGTGCAAGAAACAATCTCAGCTCCTGTCCTAGTCTAGGACAAGGTAGCCGTATTAAAAGTAAAAACTGGCCAGGTTTTGTGCACTTTTCCTCTGTGGCATTGCACATAGGCTGTGCCTCTGGTAGGGGTCCTGTCATGCTCTGCCTTCAAAAATGATCCAAGGTAAGTTCACTCACCACCTGGTTTTCTCTGTCTACAAGGTTATGAAAAACAGAATATAAAGAGAAGTAAACCAGTGGTCATGCGAACAATGCCAGAACATTCGGTGACCCTGTCCCTCTCACACTGCCTTCTCAGCACAAAGGAAAAGGAAACTACCATGCTCTCCTGTTAGTTCTCGGCTCCTCTGAGTCAATAACCATTGGTGACTAACAGTACTATGCTACATGGCTGCTAATTATCAGCACGTATCACATTACAAAGGTGAAAATCTATAGATATAGGAACCATATGTGTCTTTTGCCAAATGGTTCTTATTCCAATTAGATTACTTAGAATTCTTCAAAATCCTGAGTGTTATTAACATCACCAGCAAAAACATTCTGAAGCCAATTTGTCAACATACATGAAATTCCTTAAAAATGTAGATGTTCTTTAACCAAGTAATTCCCCTTTCAGGATTACATTTTGAGGAAATAATAATATATTGAGTAAAGATTAAATATAAGGATATGAATCACAGCATAGCTTATACAAGCAAATAATTGGAAGAGTCAATTATTCAATTTTAGGAAATATTGTGACATATCTATACTAAATATAATGTCCTCTGTATTGAACTAATGATGTAGAATATTTAATAAATTGAGAAAATGTTAATAATATATACAGCTAAAAATCAGGTCCCAAAGCTGTATCTTTGGTGGCATCCCCAGCCCTCCACTGAGTTGCAGTCATGTGATCTGGGTAGAGTTTACCCCACTCTCAGCTCTAGGAGTCAGTGTGGTTGGGTTTAGCCAGTCTTCTGGCTGTAACAAGGTCTAAGCCAATTAGCCCATCCATATTCCTCTGGCTTTAATGGCTGGCCAAATCAGCATGCAACTCAGGACTGCTGTTTAGCAGTTGGGAGAATGAACACTCTTTCTCCCTGTATAATAAAATACAAGTACACTGTCCTGATTACCTTGGGCAACTATTCCACTTTATGATAAAAATTAAGCCTGCGGTAAAAGAGTAGTAGAGAACTGCAGAGCAATGGCTCTGGAGCTTTGATAAATCAGACCTGCTGCCTCTAGATGTTTTCAGTTGCAAAACCAATAATTCCCAGGTACTGACCTACCTAGCATGAGCTTTGTTTTCTGTACTTGCAATGAAAAACATTCTAATTAATATGGACTCTAAGAAAAAACTGAATCACAACAAATTCTGAAAAATTCTTAAAGAGATGGGAATACCAGACTACTTTATTTGTCTCCTGAGAAACAGGAAGTTAGACTATTAACTATTTGACAGGAAGTTAAATAGTTAGAAGATGCTTCTAACTATTGCTATAGTTAGAACTAGACATGAAACAACTGACTAGTTCAAAATTGGGAAAGGAGTACATCAAGGCTGTATATTGTCATCCTGCTTATTTAACTTGTATGCAGAGTACATCATACGAAATGCCAGGCTGGATGAATCACAAGTTGAAATCAACACTTCTAGGTGAAATATCAACAACCTCAAGATATGCAGATATTATCACTCTAATGGCAGAAAGTGAAGAGGAACTAAAGAGCCTCTTAATAAAGGTAAAAGAAGAGAGTGAAAATGCTGGCTTGAAACTCAACAGTCAAAAAACTAAGATTATGGCATCCAGTCCCATCACTGCATGGAAAATAGAAGGGGAAAAAGTGGAAACAGTGACAGATTTATTTTCCTGGGCTCTAAAATCACTGTGGATGGTGACTATATCTATGAAATTAGAAGGCACTTGCTCTTTGGAAGAAGAGCTGTGAGGAATCTAGACATCATATTAAAAAGCAGAGACATCACTTTGCCAACAAAGGTCTGTATAGTCAAAGAAAGTGAAAGTGTGAGTCTCCCAGTTATGTCTGAATCTTCGAAACCCCACTGACTATAGCCTGCCAGGCTCCTCTTTCCATTGAGTCGTCCAGGCAAGAATACTGGAGTGGGCTGCCATTTCCTTCTCCAGAGGATCTTTCCGAACTAGGGATCGAACCTGGGTCTCCTGCATTGTAGGCAGATTCGTTACCATCTGAGCCACCAGGGAAGCCCTAGTGGGCTTAGTCAGTGCTATGGTTTTCCCAATAGTCATGTATGAATGTGAGAGCTGGACCATAAAGAGGTTGAGTGCTGAAGAATTGATGCTTTCAAATTGTGGTGCTGGAGAAGACTCTTCAGAGGTCCCTTGAGAGGCTGCAAGATCAAACCAGTCAATCTTAAAGGAAATCAACCCTGGATATTCATTGGAAAGTCTGATACTGAAGCTGAAGCTCCAATACTTTGGTCACCTGATCTGAAGAGCTGACTCATTGGAAAAGACCGTGATGCTGGGAAAGACTGAAAGCAAAAGAAGAAGGGTGTGGCAGAGGATGAGATGGTTAGATAGTACCACCGACTCAATGGACATGAATTTGAGCAAACTCCAGGAGATGGTGGAGGACAGAGGAGCCTGGCGTGCTATAGTCCATGGGGTCACAAAGTGTTGGACACGACTTAGTGAGAGAACGACAGCAACAACTAGGTAAAAAAAGTGCATTTATGTATTACAAAGCTAAACAAAAACTGTCAGTAATATTTGCCTCTTGGAAGTATGTTTATTAGTGATTTTCCCCTCTGTTTTGTACCTTTTTGTAATTCCAGTTTTTCTATAATGAATATGTAGAATGCTCAAACTACCACACAATTGCACTCATCTCACACGCTAGTAAAGTAATGCTCAAAATTCTCCAGGTCAGGCTTCAGCAATACGTGAACCATGAACTTCCAGATGTTCAAGCTGGTTTTAGAAAAGGCAGAGGAACCAAAGATCAAATTGCCAACATCTGCTGGATCATGGAAAAAGCAAGAGAGTTCCAGAAAAACATCTATTTCTGCTTTATTGACTATGCCAAAGCCTTTGACTCTGTGGATCACAAGAAACTGTGGAAAATTCTGAAAGAGATGGGAATACCACACCACCTGACCTGCCTCTTGAGAAATCTATATGCAGGTCAGGAAGCAACAGTTAGAACTGGACATGGAACAACAGACTGGTTCCAAATAGGAAAAGGAGTACGTCAAGGCTGTATATTGTTATCCTGCTTATTTAACTTTTATGCAGAGTACATCATGAGAAATGCTGGGCTAGAAGAAGCACAAGCTGGAATCAAGATTGCTGGGGGAAATATCAATAACCTCAGATACACAGATGAAACCACCCTTATGGCAGAAAGTAAAGAGGAACTAAAAAGCCTCTTGATGAAAGTGAAAGAGGAGAGTGAAAAAGTTGGCTTAAAGCTCAACATTCAGAAAACGAAGATCATGGCATCTGGTTCCATCACTTCGTGGGAAATAGATGGGGAAACAGTGGAAACAGTGTCAGACTTTATTTTTTGGGCTCCAAAATCACTGCAGATTGTGATTGCAGCCATGAAATTAAAAGACACTTACTTCTTGGAAGAGAAGCTATGACCAACCTAGATAGCATATTCAAAAGCAGAGACATTACTTTGCCAACAAATGTCTGTCTAGTGAAGGCTATGGTTTTTCCAGTGGTCATGTATGGATGTGAGAGTTGGACTGTGAAGAAAGCTGAATGCCGAAGAATTGATGCTTTTGAACTGTGGTGTTGGAGAAGACTCTTGAGAGTCCCTTGGACTGCAAGGAGATCCAACCAGTCCATTCTAATGGAGATCAGTCCTGGATGTTCTTTGGAAGGAATGATGCTAAAACTGAAACTCCAATACTTTGGCCACTTCATGCGAAGAGTTGACTCATTGGAAAAGACTCTGATGCTGGGAGAGATTGGAGGCAGGAGGAGAAGGGGACAACCAAGGATGAGAAGGCTGGATGGCATCACTGACTCTATGGACATGAGTTTGAGTGAACTCTGGGGGTTTGTGATAGACAGGGAGGCCTGGTGTGCTGCAGTTCATAGGGTCGCAAGAGTGGGACACGACTGAATGATTGAACTGAACTAAACTGAACTGAGAATTATAAATATCATTTAAGCCAAAACCATCAGATCTTTTTCTGGATGGTGATAAGACCAATGAAGTAACTCTTCAAGTGGAGGAAAATAATTTATTTCTATCTTTGTGCCTTTAAAAGCCATGAATGCAAGTTCTTCTAAGATTCTTATTAATATCTTCTAATAAGTTTAGTAAAACCATAAGCCTGAGTAGTTTGAGATCACTGTGGAGGTAAACTTTGGTTTTAAGCATGGGCAGGGTGAAAACAAGACTGAGCTTGGAGTCCCAGCTCTGCCATTTCCCAGCTATCTGACCTCAGGAAATTATTAAAGTCTCTGAATCTTAATTACTTCCATAAGAAACTGTGTTGTTTGTTGTTTAGCTGTTCAGTTGTATCTGATCTTTTGTGACCCCATAGACTGTAACCGACAGGCTTCTCTCTGTGGCACTGGATTAATGTTATCTACAATCCTTGCATCTGTGAAATTCTATATTTCTATAAATGGCTCCATAGTTCTATGAATTCTTTATACTTGAACAGAACAAAAATGCACTGCCTCTTTTGGGAAGTACAAGTAGGTTTAACTCTCATTGGGCTTTCCTAGTGGCTCAGTGGTAAAGAATCTGCTTGTCAAATGCAGGAGATGTGAGTTTGATACCTGGGTTGGGAAGATCCCCTGGAGAAGGAAATGGAAAACCACTCCAGTATTCTCGCCTGGGAAATCCCATGGAGAGAGGAACCTGGTGGGCTACAGTCCATGGGGTTGCAAAGGAGTCTGACATGACTTAGCTGCTAAAGAACAACAACAAACTCTCATTACAACTTTGATAGATGGGTAGAGATTTCTACAAAGCTGTGTTAAGGGTCCGTATGGACTCAGCAGGGAAAAGTGCTATAACCTATTAACAATGTGACTGTTGGGAAGAAAGACAGCGATGGCATGCCACAGTGAGTATTTCCATCACCAGGCTGGCTCATACACACATTACTCATTAATAATAATAATAATCTCATCACTGCCCCTTTCTAAATTTATAGCAGTACCCAGAATCTTTTCAGTGAAGTAGCTGGGAAGGAAATGAATCAAAATGTATTTGCTTCCTTTCTCCTTTTTTCTGATCTCTTTTAAAAAATGAATTTATCTTCGGCTGCACTGGGTCTTCCTTGCTGCGTGCAAGCTTTCTCTAGTTGCAGCGACCGGGGGCTACCCTTTGTTGCAGGTGTGTAGGCTTTTCTAATTTTTCTTCATTGTGTGACTTCTATTGTTGCAGTGGGTTCTCTTGTTGCAGAGCATGGGCTTTAGGGTGCTTGGGCTCAGTAGTTGTGGCTCGCAAGCTTAGATGCCCCACTGCATGTGGAATTTTTCTGGACCAGGGATTAAATCTGTGTGCCCTGCATTGTTAGGCAGATGCTCAGCCACTGGACCACCAGGGAAGTCCCTCCTTTGCTATCTTTTAATTAGAGCTGTGCGTGTGTGTGTGCTTAGTCGCTTCAGTTGTGCCTGCCTCTTTGTGACCCTATGGACTGTAGCCCACCAGGCTCCACTGTCCATAGGATTCTCCAGGCAAGAATACTGGAGTGGGTTGCCATGCCCTCCTCCAGGGGATCTTCCTGAGCCAGGGATCGAACTTGGTCTGCCTGCGTCTCCTACATTGCAAACAGATTCTTTTACCCACTGAGTCACCTGGGAAGCCCTAATCAGGGGCAGTATAAGCTAAATATGAGTTTGCTTATATAAAAACAAAATTTTCTTGAAACGGAATTCAGAAGAGAATCTCTAGCTTGTTCTTTACACTGGATGTGATGTTTCATCTGGAAGGAGCTGTGAATTCTAAGTTCCGAGCTAGTCAGCAAATGTCCTCATAGCTGTTCTGAGAATGGGTAGGGCTGTCAGTGAGAAGTCTGTTTGCAACCATGTTCACTTCTTGCTTCTGTCAAACTCCTCCACAGCGTGGAACTCCAGCAGAAACCCTTGAATAAAGATCAGTGTCCTGGAGAAAAGCCAGAGGAGCTGGAGTCAGGAGTCATCCATCACTGCCACCATAACTGCAAGGCCACAGAGGACAGTGCGCAGGAGCAAATCTGTGCCAAGTGGAAGCTCTGCGCTGCTTCAGGGATATGCTTAGTTTTCATGATTGCAGAGGTCGTAGGTGAGTATTTCTCAAAACGTCCCAGATTAAACAAGCAAACAAACGAAACCCCTGCGTCATTACAGGAGGGTTGTCTAAAGTGCTTCTTTTAAAAAGAGACTGCATATTTTCTGTACACTTAAAGTAACAATATGCTCATTGTAGATAAGTTGGAAAATAGAAGGAAGAAAAATAATATTCGTCAAAATCCCACAATTGAATGATAATCTCCAATAACATTATGGGGTATTTTTGTACAGTATATTTTCTATTCATAGCTCACAACTTTTAAAAATATAACTGAGAGCATGCTGAATGAGTTTTTGCCATGCCATCAAATACTCTTCAAAAAACATTTCTATGCCTGAACAATATTCTATAATATGCTCTTGTGATTTTCATAACCATCTCTCGATTGTTAGAAATTTAGAGAGTTTTTTTTTCCTGCTTATGGACAATGATGCAGTGAAAAATCTTGAATAAAACTCTGCCTGCTTTTCTGGTTTATCCCTTCAAAGAGATTCCTGAAAGTGGAAATTGTTGGTTGAAGAATATGAATATTTTTATTACTTCTTTGTGCACATTGTCAAACTGCTATCTAGAAAGCTTGAAACAATTCCTGGGTCTGCCACCTTTGCAGAATGACTCTCTCCAAATCATTACTAGAATTTATTTCAATGTTTCAAAAATCTTTGCTAATGTATAGATGAATATGCTTTATTTTAATATGCATTCCTTGAATTGTAACCTGGCTTCCCTGGTTAAAGCGTCTGCCTCTAATGTGGGAGACCTGGGTTCGATCCCTGGGTCAGGAAGATCCCCTGGAGAAGGAAATGGCAACCCACTCCAGTATTCTTGCCTGGAGAATCCCATGGATGGAGGAGTCTGGTGGGCTACAGTCCACGGGGTTGCAAAGAGTCGGACACGACTGAGCGACTTAACTTTCAACTAACTTAACTTTCAACTTTCTTTCCTTTAATTGTTACTGTTAATATTATTTGCATGTTTATTAGTGATCTCTATTTCCCTAAGCTAATGTATTAGTGATGTGTATTTGGTCAGATAATTTGTAATTCTCTATATTGATCTCTGGGAGCTCTTTATATATTAGGATATTAAACTTCTATTACATTTGTTATAAGCACTATTCTAATTTGTCATTTACTTTTTAAAAATTTTGGTATAATTTTTGGTTTGACTTAGAGAAGTTTCAAATTTTATATAGGTAATTCTATCAAACATTTCATTTTGAACTGATTTATTTTATTATAGTAGTCTTCCACTATTTTAGTGTTTAGACGGAGGAGCCTGGTAGGCTGCAGTCCATGGGGTTGCTAGGAGTCGGACACGACTGAGCAACTTCACTTTCACTTTTCACTTTAATGCCTTGGAGAAGGAAATGGCACCCCACTCCAGTGTTCTTGCCTGGAGAATCCCAGGGACGGTGGAGCCTGGTGGGCTGCTGTCTATGGGGTCGCACAGAGCTGGACACGACTGAAGCGACTTAGCAGCAGCAGCAGCAGCAGCAAGCCTTTCCTATCTACTGAGAAAATAAATATCACTGTGTTGTTCAATTATTCACATTTAATTTTAAATCAATATGAAATTATATATGCTCTCAGGATTGAAAATTCCCTTTCTAACGAGCTAACAAAGATTTCAGCGTCATTTATGGAATAGTTCATTATTTCCTCCATTGATTTTTCTCCATATTATTATTTTCTTTTTAAAAAAATTATTGTTAATTGGAGGATAATTGCTGTACAATGTGTTGGTTTCTGCTGTACAACAACGTGAAGCAGCCATAAGTAGACATATATCACCTCCCTCTTGAACTTAATAGAGTTAGGTTCTCAGGTGTTTTATTGACCTGTGTTGCTGATCTGTTGGCAGTTAACATATTAATGTAGATTTACATGTTGTAATGTCTGTTGTTCTTCCCTCATTATCCTTTAATAGAAAAAAATATATAAAGCTCTTCATTCCTGTTTATTATTCTAATTGAACATGAAAATAATTTTGTTCAGCTTCCTTCAAAATTTAATCATGATTTCATTGTATATTAATTAATTTGGGAACACAAATCTTAAAATACTCAGCTTTTCCTTCTGGGAATATGGTATGTTCCCCCATTTACCCCAATACCCTACATCTCTCTTCAAGGTTCTGTGGTTTTAGTTTGCTTGTTTAAAGACATGGACAATCTATTTCTTGCTAGGTTTATAGTAGTTTTGTGTGTTTGGTTTATTCTTTCCAGAGGTGAGTGGGGTCTCCCTTTTCTCACATCCTGCTTTGTAGATCATTACTTATTGTATTTTGGAAAGTTTTCATTTTGCATATTCACTTTGAATTCAATAATGTATTTGAACTATTGCCATTCTAAATGTATCTCAGTTAATTTTCCTTGTTCCTGTCATCCCTCCTCCCTATCCCAAGAGATAACCCTTTTTTTGTGCAAAAATGTTTATTTCTCCTTGCTTTCAATAGTTATTTCTCTTCTGTATGTTTCATATTTTTATCATGCTAAATAATATGTTAAATCTACTCATATGTTCAACTATTTAACTGTTAAGTGAAATATTTCCTGAGGGGTTAAGTATTTTTATTATGTTAACAAAGTATTCTTGTCCTCCTAGTTTTTAAATGGTTAACAAATAATCAAGGATGAGTATTGCCTTTTATCAAAAACCTTTTAAGTTCTTTCTGTTTTAAAACGTTTGGCCTATTGTCAATGTGCATTGTATTAAGAGATCACCATGCATTTCTGACATTATGATGAAAACAGCTAATATTTATTTATGCTTACTATGTGCTGGGAGCTGCGATGAGTGCTTTCCATGAATTACGTTACTTAACCTTGATGACATTCCTGAGAGATAGGTCCTATTATAAATTGCAGTTTATAGACCATAAATCTGAAGCACAAAGAGTAAAATATTGACTTTTGTAACACCTATCAGTGGCAGGCAGTTTGAATTCCAGAGCTTATGTTCTTAGGCTCCCATATGGTGCCTCTGAACTTGACTTGGTGGACCATCCTTTCAATGCATTGCTCAGTCTGAGTCACTGATATTTTAGTTAGGATTTTTATACCTTTTTTGGTCATTGAAATTTAACTATAGCTTTCTGTTTGGAACTACTTTTCTAGGTTTTTGAATCTGAATTATGCATATTGAAATGAAAAATTTAGTTTCAATAATTTCCTTTTTATATAAAAAAGCTAAAAGTTGAAATAGCATTGAAATTATTCTTTCTTTTTTAAGAACTCCCTAATAAATTTTCTAACTTCAGAGACATTCTTGGATATAATCTTTTGATATATTTTATCTTCTTTCTCATTCACGGACATATTAAAAATTTCTACTTCTTGAGTAAATTTTGGTTATTTATAAATCTCTAAATTGATTCATCTCAGAAATTGTAATATTTATTATCATACAATGGAACATGATAGTCTCATATTGGTATTCTCTTTAATCCAGTTCCTTTCTCATTTTAATACTGTCTGTATATTTTTACTTCTTTTCCTTAATTTTAACTTCAGTTCAGTTCAGTCGCTCAGTCGTGTCCAACTCTTTGCGACCCCATGAATCACAGCATGCCAGGCCTCCCTGTCCATCACCACTCCCGGAGTTCACTCAAACTCACGTCCATTGAGTCGGTGATGCCATCCAGCCATCTCATCCTGTGTCATCCCCTTCTCCTCCTGCCCCCAATCCCTCCCAGCATCAGAGTCTTTTCCAATGAGTCAGCTCTTAGAATGAGGTGGCCAAAGTACTGGAGCTTCAGCTTTAGTATCATTCCTTCCAAAGAACACCCAGGACTGATCTCCTTTAGAATGGACTGGTTGGATCTCCTTGCAGTCCAAGGGACTCTCAAGAGTCTTCTCCAACACCACAGTTCAAAAGCATCAATTCTTCAGCGCTCAGCTTTCTTCACAGTCCAACTCTCACAGCCATACATGACCACAGGAAAAACCATAGCCTTGACTAGACGGACCTTTGTTGGCAAAGTAATGTCTCTGCTTTTGAATATGCTATCTAGGTTGGACATAACTTTCCTTCCAAGGAGTAAGCGTCTTTTAATTTTATGGCTGCAATCACCATCTGCAGTGATTTTGGAACCCCCAAAATAAAGTCTGACACTGTTTCCACTGTTTCCCCATCTATTTCCCATGAAGTGATGGGACCAGATGCCATGATCTTCATTTTCTGAATGTTGAGCTTTAAGCCAACTTTTTCACTCTCCTCTTTCACTTTCATCAAGATGCTTTTTAGTTTTCTTCACTTTCTGCCATAAGGGTGGTATCATCTGCATATCTGATTATTGATATTTCTCCCGGCAATCTTGATTCCAGCTTGTGCTTCTTCCAGCCCAGTGTTTCTCATGCTGCACTCTGCACAAAAGTTAAATAAGCAGGGTGACAATATACAGCCTTGACGTACTCCTTTTCCTATTTGGAACCAGTCTGTTGTTCCATGTCCAGATCTAACTGTTGCTTCCTGACCTGCATATAGTAAGTGTCTATTTATTTTATTGGTAAATATTTTTATTGAATATATTATTTTAATTTTCCTTCTCATTTCTAATTCACAATCCTTGGCTTTAAAAATATTTTTACTTCCTCTATGTTTCTTTTGTCAGAGCTTTAATCTTATTGCATCTTTTAATATCTTAAGTTATATTCTTATTTAATATATTTGTATCCTTTTTTACTAATAAGAAAGCTATGTATAGTTAACAATCTAAAGGTTTGGGTATGCTATGTTACTTATAATATTTTTACCAAAATAATTTAAAATAACATTATAAACCACCTATATAGTTTTTGCCATAAGCTACTAGCACTCTTGGGGCTTCTCTGGTGGGTTAGATGGTAAAGATGTGATGTGAGAGACCTGGGGTTGATCCCTGGATTTGATCCCTGGGTTGACAAGATCCCCTGGAGAAGCGAATGGCTACCCACTCCAGAATTCTTGCCTGGAGAATTCCAGGGACAGAAGAGCCTGCAGGCTACAGTCCGGGTAGTCACAAGGAGTTAGACATGACTGAGCAACTGACAGTTTCATTTTTCATATCCCTCTTACCACTATTACTTGTTACATTCTCTTACTGATATTTTGGCTTCATTTTCTCTTTATTACCCTAAATGGGCGCTAAATTAATAATAATCTAAGACTAAAGGAGATTTTGCTAAGCTATTTTTTTTGTACTACAATAGCAAGCAATCAGAATTAATTTGCTTCTTCAAGCTATTGAGTCTTCTGACCTGTACACATAGATGTTCATAGCTTTTGAAAACTAGAAAACTTGAGGAGAGCTTGTTGTTGTTGTTCAGTCACCCAGTTGCGTCTAACTCTTTGCGACTCCATGGACTGCAGCATGCCATCCCCCGAAGTTTGCCCAAGTTTATGTCCATTGCATTGGTGATGCCATCTAGCCATCTCATCCTCTGATGCCCTTTTCTCCTTCTGCCCTCAATCTTTCTCAGCATCAGGGAAGAGAGCCTAGGCCCTTAATCAAATTCAAGATGAATCCAGAGTTGGTAAATAACCTTCTAGTCAAATTAAAAAAATTAATACCATATAATTTCTAGAGCCAGGGTAAGTCTTTTGAATGAATGATTTAATAACTTGATAGAGCTGCCAAGAAGTTACTTTTAGCAGCTCCAGTCAGGAAAGCTCCCTCTGGAAATCCACTGATATCTATACTAGAGAGGCATTCTTTTTTTTTATTAAGGAAATTCATGAGATTGTACATAATTTTCAGTTGCTTGTATAAGAGATTAACAAAATGGAAAATCTAAAAAGCAGAATCCATTTGAAACATGATATGAAAAAGTGATATTCTGGAAATTCATAGCCTTACAGATAAAGTACTGGTCCCACCCCACCCCATACCATCTGAGCAACCAGGGAAGCCTGGCGTACCACAGTCCATGGGGTAGCAAACAGTTGGACATGACTTGGCGACTGAACACACACACACACCAGCCCCATGTGAACACACCTCGCAGGATGCATAAACTGGCTTGTTTTCTCCACTAATTTCTTCTATTGCTTTGCCCTGAAATCATGTGGATGTTGAGAACAGACACATAATCTCCCCAGGTGATGTCTAATTAATATTCTGGAATGAGATGGTCTCTCATTCACAAAACTCAGTTTCCTCTTTGTACCTATCCATGCCCTGTCACTTTGTATCTAAAATGACATATTTTTAGAGGGCAAATGAGAAGCTACTCACTTTGAGAAAGCAATTCAATCTCCTCCTTTCCTTCTCACTTCTAATAATTAGTCTATGAGTTCAAATCTGGCTTTAGAGTCAGAAGAAAGTGATGTTGTCAGTAAAGGAATTCAATGGCTACTGACAGAAAATCATTTGGAATTTGAAGTGTATCGATATTGAGCTAATTTTCCTAAAACATTGCTTTCTTCGTGTTAATCCTGTCTTCAAAATTCTCCAGTGGCTCACCTTTGCCATTTCCCCATCAGAGCAAGCACAGGAAATTTTCCTGAGCACAGAGATAAACTGACAGGTATCCTTGCAGCAGAAAGAGGCTGACTCAGGGGCTTTCTCTGTGTTAAGCTCTACTTGGCCGCCCCAAGTGAAAAGAGATCAACACATTGGAAAACTCTGGCATCCTGGACAAAGTGAAAAATTCTACTTTGCTTTCAAGTTATTCCACCATCTGGCTGCCAAACTATCAATCTTCTACTTTTACTACTTCCCTATATGACGTTTCTTCTGTTTCATCTATTTATTCATTCTATGCAAAATAATCATTGCACTTTAAGGTCTCTGTAACCTTTGCTTATGCCTTTTGATTTATATGGAAAAGCCCCCTCATTCTCTCTACTCGTCAAAACCCTGACCATCATTCAAGACCCCAACTCACAGCTCACCGCCTTTCTAAAACCATTTTTGACCAAGTCAGAGAAAGTAAGTAGTGTTATCAGATGACTTTTGGGAATCTGGAAGGTCCTCCTGCAGGATGTGGGTCTGACAAAGGCCTTGAAGGATGAGTAGGAATCAAAAGGTGGCAAAGAGGGAGATGAGAAGGGCCTTTCACATTCAGGGGCTTGCATGTGGCCCAGGAGATCATAAATATCAGCTTCACCTGGAAAGATCTTGAGTGGGTAGGTCAGCATCAGGACAGGCAAGTCAAGTGATTCTGATGTGTAGCTATATTTGGGTGCCCCTGTTTGCAGTGGACTGGCATTACCTGTCCAATAAGGTTTTCTCATACTTATTGTCCTGGTGGCAGCTCTGGTCCTTCTGGCCCCAGTACTTCAAGTTCACAGGCACAGTGGGATGTGAGATGCCAAGCTGGATAAATCGGGGTCTCTGGGTCTTTATACAAGGAGATTTGGGGAAAAGCTCTTTCGTTCTCCTTTAAAATACTATGCTGAAATGATATAAACTCAGAGACCCACTTTTTTTTTTTTTTTTGCTGAAGGGGAGAAAGTTTGCCTTCAGCAGAAAAATAAAAAGCAATAATCGGAGCCAGAGCAGAGCCCCAACAAGATTTTTTTGAACCTTACAATTAGGCTGTACCTGATCCAATCCCACCCAGATTTATTCTGTTATTTGAGCCAATAAATGATCACTTTGCTGTTTAAAGTAGTTTGCGTTGGGTGTTTATGACTTAACAACTGAGAGAACCGGAGGCAGTAGTACGGGGTACAACATGATTAGTGGAGAATGAAACTAGAATGGTGGTTGAGGGTTCCAGAAGGCTGAGCAGCCTGGCGGAGGAATCTGGATTTATTCTGTAGGCCTTGGGGAGTAACTGACATTTAAAACAGGAGAGAACAAGGTCATAGAGCTGTGTTTAGAGAAAGAACTGGCCACAGGGTACAGAGCAGAGAGGAAGAAGGAATTAAAGGAGGCCACAAGCATCAGTGTGTCCACTGTGAATGGGCCTCTGAACCTACTGAATTGGAATGCTTTCTGATTGCTGGTGAAAGGTCCTAATTGTAGAAAGGCCATTAAGCAGAGTTATACTGCATATGTAAATACGCATCAGTATTTAAGAAGACAGACATACAGACATAGAGAACCCACAGAAGTAAGCTCAGTTCAGTTCAGTTCAGTTCAGTCGCTCAGTCGTGTCCGCCTCTGCGACCCCATGAATCGCAGCACGCCAGGCCTCCCTGTCCATCACCAACTCCCAGAGTTCACTCAAACTCACGTCCATTGAGTCGTGATGCCAGCCAGCCATCTCATCCTCTGTCGTCCCCTTCTTCTCCTGCCCCCAGTCCCTCCCAGCATCAGAGTCTTTTCCAATGAGTCAACTCTTTGCATGGGGTGGTCAAAAGCATGAGGTGGCCAAAGTAAGCTCAAGTATGGCCATTTCTGGAAGAAAATGAGAGTGGCCAGGGAAAGACATCCTGAGGTAGGACTGGTAAGAGTTAAGCAAGGATGGAGGAAGCACTAGCTTGCTGGACAGGAATACAGAGCTGGCATCAGGTTGGGGAAGATGCTAAGTATCTCAGAGGGAGAAAAAATTCTCTCTTAGTAAGAGAAAATTTACTGGGTGGTGTGACAGCCACAAGCTTGATGAATAAGGGTACTTGTTTTGTACTAGAGCCAGAGTGTCTCAGTGGCTTAGGTTACTTATATTTTTTGAGGTTCCTGGTACTAAAAATTTAAGAAAATGTGCCAAAGCAAACTGTGATGTGTTTGAAATACTTTAAAAATAATGACATCACGAATTTCTGACATGACATTAAACACAGCATAATAATGCTACTCATACAGTGAAGTCGCTCAGTCGTGTCCGACTCTTTGCGACCCCATGGACTGTAGCCTACCAGGCTTCTCCGTCCATAGGATTTTCCAGGCAAGAATACTGGAGTGGGTTACCATTTCCTTCTCCAGGGGGATCTTCCCGACCCAGGGATAGAACCCGGGTCTCCCACATTGGAGGCAGGCACTTTAACCTCTGAGCCACCAGGGAAGTCAGTAACAAACAATTTTTAGATGAACAAACAATTGTCAGATGAACACTGAGTTCTCTCAGTCCTGTCAGTATGTCTCTGCTCTTCATGAAAATCATCACGAGTGCTTGACATGAACTCTCAGATCTGAGGTGAATATGAGACCCAGACCCAACCTCTCCCCTCTAAGGTCGTCTCCACCCGCCAGACCCTAGAAGAGTCTGTTTCCAGGACTCAGTCCTGAGCACCTCTCCTGCATTGCTCTCACTGCCTCGCTCCCTCCATTGTGTCAAGTACTCCAGGAATATGACTGTTGCTGCCCCGCTTCATGCCTGTATTGCAATTCCCTGTGGCTATTTCTGCTGTGTCTTAATCTCCAGCTTCTCCCGGCTCCGAGTCATCCTCCCTATCACTGGCAAAGATCTCCTGCTTAAATACAGACCTGAGCATGCCATAACCTTGCCTCAAAATCCTAAAAAGATCCCTCTCTCCCACGGGATAACATTCAAGTCCTTTAGTGTGACGTGTGACACCTTACAAAGGGCCCAAGCCACCCTTCCTGTCTCGTTGCCCACTATTCCTCCAACACTCCACGCTTCCCGTTGTTGTTCAGCTGCTAGGTCGTGTCTGACTCTTTGCGACCACATAGACTGCAGCATGCCTGGCTCCTCTGTCCTCCACTCTCTCCTGGAGTGTGCTCAAATTCATGTCCATTGAGTCAGTAATGCTATCCAAACATCTTATCCTCTGCCACCCGCTTCTCCCTTTGCCTTCAATCTTTCCCACCATCAGGGTCTTTTCCAATGAGTCAACTCTTTGCATCAGATGGCCAAAGTACTGGAGCTTCAGTTTTAGCACCAGTCCTTCCAATGAATATTCAGGGTTGATTTCCTTTAAGATTGACTGGTTTGATCTCCTTGCAGTCTCTCAAGGGACCTCTCAAGAGTCTTCTCCTGGACAATTGGAAAGCATCAATTCTTCAGCACTTAGCCTTAATCATGGTCCAATTTTCACATCTGTACATGACTACTAGAAAAACCATAGCTTTGACCACATGGACCTTTGTCGGCAAAGGTTCACCCCTTTTACTTTTCAACGAAGGTGCCCTGTTCTTTCATTTCTCTCTGTTTTTGTTCCTGCTCTTATCTCTTCCTGAAAAACACTTCCTTTCTAGTTAATTCTTACTCATCCCTTCTGTGGAAAGTTCTTCAGGGTTCCCAGTGACAGTGGCTTTCGATCCCTTTGCTCATGTCACCTGTCTTCTGGACAGTGAGCATCAAATGATGAGATCACTGCAGAGAGGGCCTGTGCTTCGTTTCACTTTATGTATCTTTGTACATCCTACCCCTGCACTGTGCACCATAAGGGCTCCATACATCCAGGCTGGATGACTCAATTAATTGTCAATAATATCCCTACGCTTTCAGAAACAAATGCCAGTTCAGCCAAGATGACCTCTTAAAAACAATTTACTCCATAAGATTCAGCATGAAGGCCCACAGTTTTCTGGATTGTTCTTATAAGAAACTGAGATGGTTGTAAAATGGTTCTCAGTTCCCGGGTCTCCATACAAACATACTTCTTCCAAAGTAAGTCCTTTTTCTTTCCCAGGTGCCTCCTGACTTGGTTGAATCTGTGGAAGAACTCCTATGAGATGTCATTTCCTTGACTGAAGCTACGATTTTAGCCCAGCATACAGAATCATCACCATCATTCATTGCTAAGACTGTGGCATGGTGCTTATCTGCATGTAGTCATTCCTCTGGGAAGCAATAATGCATTATTAACACAGCTTTATTATCAGGCCCAAGTTTGGCAGACAGAGCAACATTAGAGGATAATTGGAAGGACAACTGATTTGTTAGCAAAATGTTGCTTTTTGGCTAATGAATCATTCTGATTTTTGCCCTGACAGCTCAGTAACAAGCTTGAAGACGATTTTGTTTCAGACCATTAAACTTTGACAAACCAGTTATTAACTACAGCTAGAGCCAGCAATCTGTGGGGATTACTGCAATTATGAACCTTATATGTAATTTTTAAAAATCATTAGTTGAGACAAGGTGAGTCTGATGATGGAGGGGCTGATGACCGACAGACTCCATCACTTTGCAATACACAAGGGAAAACCAGCTTCTGGGAGGACTAATCTGTCAGCAGAAGCGCTTTGCTGGGAAGATGGAACAAGAGCAGTAAAGGTTATTGCACTCAAGCAACAAGCCCTGCTTGAGAAAACACAAAGCTGCTCTTTGACTTCTGTTTTAGAGGTTGGAGGTCTTTTCTCAATGGAGAACTAAATGGAAGTGCAGGGAACAAACCAAATAGACAACAAGGCAGGTCTCCTATGGTCTGGGTTCCCTTCCTATGCGTTACTGGATTGTTGCTGCCTTCAAGATGATCATGCCAAGTGAAGTAAGTCTGAGAAAGTGAAATATCATATGATATTATTTACGCATGGAATCTAAAAACATGATACAAATGAACCTATTTACAAAACAGAAACAGTCTTGCAGACACGGAAAATAAACTTAAGGCTACCAAGGGGGAAGGTATGTGTGTTAGTTGCTCAGTCGTGTCTGACTCCTTGAGATGCCATGGGCTGTAGCCTGCCAAACTCCTCTGTCCACGGGATTTTCCAGGCGAGAATACTAGAGTGGGTTGCCATTTCCTTCTCCAGGGGATCTTCCTGACCCAGGGATTGAACCTGGGTCTCTTGTGTTGGAGGCAGATGCTTTACTGTCTGAGCCACCAGGGAAGCCAGGGGAAGGTAGGGGGGAGATAAATTAGGAATCTCGGATTAACATAAACACACTACTATATATAGGCTAGATAATCAACAAGGACCTACTGTGTGGCACAGGGAACTGTACTCAATATTCCATAATAATCTATATGGGAAAAGAATCTGAAAAAGAATAGGTGTATGTGTATGAACAACAAAGTCATTTTGCTGTCCACCTGAAATTAACACAACATTGTAAATCAACTATGTTCCAATATAGGATAAACATTTTTTAAAAGGATCTCATTGCGAGGTGCCTGTCCTTTCTTCTTCCACCTCCCCAATATTCATTTCAAGCCCAGGTGGTTAAGATAAACTAACAGAGCAGAAGTAGTGAAGACTATGGTAAAATTACACATTGAACAATAGCACACCAGTGGGCCAGTCTGTGCCATCCGGTTTACAGACAAAGTCCAGGTCCTCAGTCTGGAGACCCTTTCAATCCAGCCTGCACCTCTCCATTGTCACCCTACTATACTTCCCTTTTGAATCCTTATGCCCTAATCTAACTGGAAAGTTCTTCAAATGGGCCCCACTTTCTAATCTCTGTACCTTAGCTCTCCCAGGAATGGCCTCTCTTGTGCAATTCATTTCTACACATTCAAATTCTACTCACCCTCTCAATCTCAGTTTCCTTACTTGTCAAAACGATGTAGATTATATCCAAGTTAAGACCCTTTCTCATCTTCAGTTCTGTGAGTCTGAGGCGTTTTCACCAAACTGTGGTTAGTACACATAGGATCTGGTGGCCCCGTGGGGCCCAACCCCACTTCCTATTCTGTATCCCCGTAGGTGGGCACATTGCTGGGAGTCTTGCTGTCATCACGGATGCTGCCCATCTCTTAGTTGACCTGACCAGTTTCCTGCTCAGTCTCTTCTCCTTGTGGCTGTCATCGAAGCCCCCCTCCAAGCGGCTAACTTTTGGATGGCGCTGAGCAGGTATAGTTCATCAACCGAGCATCAAGGCGGAGTAATGCTGCAGAGTCCAATCAAGGATGAAAATGGAAGGGGTGAAGCGAAGCTTCGTTTGAAAATCCCTTAGAGGCACATCTCTGGTGCACAGAGGGAAATAGACGTGTATATGGGAACGTGTACTCTCAGTGCTAATTCCACTAATAGCCAGATTCATGGCGGCTACCTCTACTCCGATGGGACAACAGGAGCACGTGCGTCATTTTAGCAGCCACCTCAGCCCGAGAATCTCAGTGTGTGGTAACAGCCATGATGTTATTCATTGAATGACTTGGCATCTGGGAGAGAGGGCGGGCTGAAGCTTCTGACATTTTGCAAAATCAAGCACAGAGAGCCCAGAGAGTTGGAAAGACCGAAGAACTTCCCATAGAGGGGTTGGGAAAAGAATATGGACTTTCCAGTTCACATGGCGTTTAGCCATTCAGTGGATGGCTTAGCTGGATATCTTGTTCAAACAACCATCAACAACCACAAGAAAAGGAGAAGGAAGAAGAGGAAGAGGGGAGGAAAGTTTACTTTTTGTCTCTTCTTAGACCTGGGTCTTTGATGGGGTGATGGCTTGCTCTTGTCTAGGAAGGGGACCAGGTATGATGAGGCTTTACAGTCTGAGAACTTTTTACTGTGGCTCATTTTTACAGTCCACCCATCTCTTCAACACATACTGCCTCTCTACTTCTCCTCCTTTGTATAATTTCTCATGTCAGAGGAATAAGAGGAGCTTCTGGCTGAATGTAAAAATCATTTATATTAAGAGTTACAACTCCATATTTTCACACCAGTTGAGAACATCAACGTGAAACAGATCTGAGGGCAGAGCTTTGGCCAACATGCTAACACAGACAGCCTCACTAAAAGGTGCCGCTAGACGCAGACCGCAGGCTGTAGCCTGATGATTATGAACTGTGGTTTTTCATGCTTAGAATGATAGAAAGTTCTAATTTCATGAGATGAGATGGTTGAGTGCCATCTCATGTGCAATGGACATGAAGCTGAGTAAACTCCAGGAGATGGTGAGGGACAGAGAAGCCTGGCATGCTGCAGTCTGTGGGGTTGCAAAGAGTTGGACATGATTTGGTTTGACTGAACAATAACAACAATTTCATGCCAAACAATTTATCATCAGAGGTGTTTTGCACTGTTTTTCCTTTAACATTCAGAGAAAGAGAGGGAGAGGGAGAATTGAGGAAATAAACATCAATAAAAGGACTTGGTGACATTGTGATTTAAAGATGCTTTTCAGTCCCTAATAGGGCTACATTTGGAAAACACCTACTTTTGACTGAGCACCCATCATTGATCCTCATAAATTTTTACATGTATTTTACCCTTTCTGATACCATGGGTCAAAGCTGTTTTGTAAACACAGGCAGAACTCAGAATTTAGGTTGCTACTTGAACTCTCTCCTCCTGGCCACGGAGGTCAGTGAGAATTGACAATCTAGAGGCCAGGGCTGCTCAACAGAACTCTCGGTTTCAAGAGAAATGTTGTACAATAGATAGTACACTGGGGCCATGGAGCAATTTAAATGTGGCTAGTGCTAGTGAAAAACTGGATATTTAATTTTACTTTAAATTTAAACAGCCACACTGGATCGATGGCTACCATATTAGGCAGCACCCCTCACAGACATATAGATGAAAATCAACTAGTACATCAAACATATAATTTCCTGGATAACTTTGTTGAGGAAGAAGCTAAGTATAAAAAGTGAGTTTAGGTAAAGATAATATTAACATATGCACCCAATGTTCATAGCAACAATATTTTAATTTTCATGATATGGAAGTAACCTAAAGTGTCCATCAACAGATGAGGTGATAAAGATAAGATGGGCACACACACACACACACACACACACGCACACACACACACACACACACACACACAGTGGAATACTACTCAGTCATAACAAGAGTGGAAATTTGCCATTTGCATCAACATGGATGGACAGGAAGGACATTCTACTAAGTGAAATAAAACAGACAGAGAATGAAAAATGCTATATGATACCACTTATATGTGAAATCTAAAAAATGAAACAAAGTAGGGGAGAGGGAAGGGAGTGAAGCATGATAGGGATAGGAGATTGAGAGGTACAAGCTGTTATACATAAAGTAAATAGTTCAGTTCAGTTCAGTTGCTCAGTTGTGTCTGACTCTTTGCAACCCCATAAACTGCAGCATGCCAGGCCTCCCTGTCCATCACCAACTCCCGGAGTTCACTCAAACTCATGTCCATCGAGTCGGTGATGCCATCCAGCCATCTCATCCTGTGTCATCCCCTTCTCCTCCTGCCCCCAATCCCTCCCTGTATCAGAATCTTTTCCAATGAGTCAACTCTTCTCATGAGGTGGCCAAAGTATTAGAGTTTCAGCTTTAGCATCAGTCCTTCCAAAGAACACCCAGGACTGATCTCCTTTAGAGTGGACTGGTTGGATCTCCTTGCAGTCCAAGGGACTCTCAAGAGTCTTCTCCAATACCACAGTTCAAAAGCATCAATTCTTCAGCGCTCAGCTTTCTTCACAGTCCAACTCTCACATCCATACATGACCACAGGAAAAACCATAGCCTTGACTAGATGGACCTTTGTTGGCAAAGTAATGTCTCTGATTTTGAATATGCTATCTAGGTTGGTCATAGCTTTTCTTCCAAGGAGTAAGCATCTTTTAATTTCATGGCTGCAATTACCATCTGCAGTGATTTTGGAGCCCCCCAAAGTAAAGCCTGACACTGTTTCCTCATCTATTTCCCACGAAGTGATGGGACCAGATGCCATGATCTTCGTTTTCTAAATGTTGAGCTTTAAGCCAACTTTTTCCCTCTCCTCTTTCATTTTCATCCAGGGGCTTTTTGGTTCCTCTTCACTTTCTGCCATAAGGGTGGTGTCATCTGCATATCTGAGTTATTGATATTTCTCCTGGCAATCTTGATTCCAGCTTGTGCTTCTTCTAGCTCAGCGTTTCTCATGATGTACTCTGCATAGAAGTTAAATAAGCAGGGTGACAATATACAGTCTTGACGTACTCCTTTTCCTATTTGGAACCAGTCTGTTGTTCCATGTCCAGGTCTAACTGTTGCTTCCTGACCTGCATACAGGTTTCTCAAGAGGCAGGTCAAGTGGTCTGGTATTCCCATCTCTTTCAGAATTGTCCACAGTTTATTGTGATCCACACAGTCAAAGGCTTTGATATAGTCAATAAAGCAGAAATAGATGTTTTTCTGGAACTCTCTTGCTTTTCCATGATCCAGCAGATGTGGGCAGTTTGATCTGTTGCTCTACGTAAAAGGAGGGAGGATCGAAATTATGGGATGTGCCTGACCACTGACTCACAGAGTGTTTCTAGAGCCTTGTAGGGTTTTAGAACTGATCTAAAAGGTTGAGTGAAAGATCAAGGTGAGGCTTAAGGAGCTTCTAAGTAAGCAAGCATGCTTTGCTCAGTAGGAAGCTTGAACCCTGTCTTATCTTTAAATATTCATGTAAATGTCTCTATTCTGATACTTTTCTTCCTTACTCTTGCCCATAAAATGCAGTTAGAGTGTTGACATACCTTGGAGTTTGCCTCTGTATTTATAGTAAGTTGAGTTGGCAAATGAAACTCATTTTCATTAAGCCTCTAAACCTTCCCTTTTTACTGTTTTACAGTGCTGGCAAGTCGTAAATGTTTTATGGCAGAATTAAGGGTTTCTAAACACATTTTACCCTTTGTGTCTCATTATTTCATCTCTTAATAACTTTCAATCATTTTAGCACCTGTTTAAATTAAAATCCCTCAGGAAAACAGCAAGGGCAGGCAGCAATTAATATGCTTTAAAAATTTGCTGAAAATTACTTAGTAATGTGAAGCATAATGAACTAGTATTTTATGAATGCAACAAGAAAGTGTCTCATCTTAGTACTAAAATTCATCCACACTTCTGCTTTGTAAATGACTAAATGCTGTGCGGCCTCTTTTCTTTGGTGGGGAGGTGGAGCATTAATGTTTCATGAGTCTTGGGGAGATTAAGGTGGTTCACAGATTCTCTGTGCGTGTGTGTCTGTGTGCTTGTATCCCTAGAGATCCTGGGGGCCCTGCTATCCAGCCTGTGCATCTGGGTGCTGACAGGCGTGCTGGTGTACCTGGCGTGTGAACGCCTGCTGTACCCTGATTACCAGATCCAGGCGACTCTGATGATCATCGTTTCGAGCTGTGCAGCGGCAGCCACATTATGTAAGCGGCCCCGCACGCTGCCCATGAAGCTTGTCAGGACAGAGATTTGTGCTGGTTTTGTTGTTGTTACTGCTTGTTTCTAATTCCTCCACTTGTGAGGATGGTCGAGACCCGACAGAGTGTTCAAACGGCTCTACGACCGAAGATCAGGCTGCTTGTGCTAGTTAATGTGCATTTTAATATCCACTTCTAATAGCTATCATCTTGAGTGCTTCCTATGTGCCAGAGACTGCTAAGATCTTTTGATCTACATTATCAAGCTCAATGTGCACAACACAAATACTTTACAGATTAGGAAACTGAACCTCAGTAAGGTTAAATAAATTGCCAATGAGGTAGTGTAGAGGAGGATTTGAAAATAGATCCACCAAACCCAGAATTGAGCTTCTAGCCATTCTACTCTCTCACACAAATGAAACAGTTCCACGTGGGATGTGACTTACTCCTCTCCTGTTTTTGTTACATGAACACATTATGAGTTCCCAGAGACCTGGGTTGGAAAGGATCATAAATTTTGTTTACTTCAGCCCCTTTCTACTTTTGAATTCCCTTTTGCAATATCCCCATAAAATGGTTATTAGTTTCATATATATTTTAACAGAATAACAGGGAATTTATTTCTCTCAAGAGCAACCTATCTTGTCTTTGTATCATTATGACTGCATGAACATTCTTCCTTAAACTGTGTTAGCTATATTCTTTCTTTAGTTTCCATCTATTGGTCCATTCTCTTATCCAGGCAGTCTTAAATCATTCTCATAGGACATCTGATCATTGCCATATTGATCTGGTCTTCTTAGATGAACTGTTTGATTACTCATGACAATGGGGAGTTGAGGCCAGGACTTTGACCCTTTTTGGTTGATTTGCTCTTTCCTATTTGATAGTCTGATTTGGGGTAACCTTACTTAAAACTCTGTTATCTATCTACCTACCTACCTACCATCTATGGTAGACACAATAATGACCCTTCAGGGGTTTCCACATTCTAACCCTTGGAACTCCTGAATATGTAATTTACATGGGAAGAGAAACTTTGCAAATGTTGTTAAGGATGGATCTTGAGATGGGCAGATTATCCTGGATTATCCAAACAGGTCCAACACAACCACAAAAATCCTTAAAAGAGGGAAGCATAAGGTCAGAGGGCAGAGAAGATGATGCATTGCTGACTTTGAAGATGGAAGAAAGGGCCTGGAGTCAGTGAACAGAAGTGACCTCTAGAAGCTGGAAAAAGTAAGAAAATGAATTTCCCCCTGGAACCTCCAGAAGGAATGCGGTCCTGCCCACTTTCTAACCTCTAGAACGATAAGATAATACATTTATGTTGTTCTAAGCCACAAAGGCTTTGTGGTAACTTGTTATGGCAGCAACAGGAAACCCAGATACCATCTATGTATCCCCTGTCTTGCGATGAAACATGATACATGCAATCAGGTAGGTTCATGCATAAAAGTAGACAGAGAGCAGAGTGGCATTGTAAGCATTTTGTTTTTTTAAGAGAGGGTACAAAGGAGTCCTTGGAATTGGAGGAACCTGAGCATGGATACTTTGAATAAGTTCCTCTAGGTACTCTCATATCCTGACCTTGCACCTGCTTTTAGTTCCTTACTTCTTAGTTTGGGACCCATTGCTCAAAATCTTTAAGATGAACAATCAGAAGAGTGGTATTTGATCTTCTGTCACTGATGAGATCCCTAATTCCACCCAGTTAACTTGGAAATGTATTTCACATTGGCAGTGGGAGAAAAAGTATGGAGAGATCAATACAAGTCTATCACTCCTAGGAGACAAATAAGCCAGGCCACATGTCCTGCTGACTGTCATCATCTTTGCCTAAGAAGAACAATATGTCCCCAGGACAGCAGTAACAATAAAAATATTAATAATTGCCCAGGAGTCGTTGTCATATAGGCTGTGTCCATGCTGCCTAAAGATGAAGATGCACCCAGTTAACTACCACATAAATCTGGCACCTTGATGACTGAGGCTGACTTTCTGAATAGATACCATCCACATTTTCTTTTTACTGCAACTGCTTTCAAACTCTGAGCCTAATATTGCAGGAGAGTTTCATACTTACAAAGACCAGGGAATTGAAAAGCATTGACTTCCCTGCACAAGGAGGTAATTTTTATGGATAAACACACTGAGTGACTAAAATGTTTACTTAGAGAACTGGGATTATAGATTTCAAGTGCTGCATGCTTCACTGTCTGACTACAGAGATATCTGAACCATAATTTGGGAATAAATCTATTCCTTGGGAGCCCAAAATCAGGGCAGAAAGTTCTAACAGAAGTTGCTAAGGGATTCTAGAATGAAGGTTATTGATAGAGCCTTAAGGCTAAGTTTTCTCTGCCTGAAACATTTCCTCCTCTTCTAGCCCATTTAACTCTAGTATAACCTTTCAAACCCAACTCAATTGCTTTGTCTGTCTAACTAAATCAGACTCCCTTGCTGTACTATCTGTAGCACCAGTTCTTAATAGGCTCAGGATAATTAGAATTTTCCATTTATGTGTGTCTTTTTAGAATCTCCGCCATCTCCATCATACTTAAAGTTATAATGGGGAGGGGCCATGTCTGTTTTCACCATTACGCTCCAAGTATTAAACAATGCCTGGCATATAAAATCCCTAAATAAGTTTTTTTTTTAATATAAAATGAGTAAAAGAATGAATGACTATGGGATGAGCATACATGGCAGGCCTAGAAACTGCCAGGCATACACGGCTGTCTGAAGAACTTTAAATGGTAGCTTCTAATAGAAGGTGAATTTCTGCTCAAACATTAACAATATAAAACCTGTAGATTATGTAATGATCAAATCTTGATGAATAGAAGTCACTCTGCTTTGTGACGATGGCCTGAGATTTAATAGACACTTTACCTGCAAACAGACTGGGGTATGTGGCACTGAAAAATTATTTTTTTACACCTTTGTTCCAAAATGCTCAGAAAGTGTTTCTAGGCAAAACATAAGAGATATTACTCCTAAAGTGGATAAACAGAATTGGGTACATAATTTATAGGGCCCACTACTAATCTCTTGGAATTGGATTAGAGATGTTAAATTTTGCAATATGTTATATACATATAAAACATTTATATTCATGAACATATTGCAGGTTTGATAAATAGCTATGTATTTACACAAGCACATTACTTTCATCATTGGCCATTAGGGAATTATTCACATTTCAAGTTCTAGTGGAAATGAATAAAATTGAGTAAAATAAAAGTTTAAAAAATTCAACCTTGATGAAATTCACTGCTTATTTTGTTGTATTGCTTTTTGCTGCTTTTTGCATTTGAAACCAGCACATTTAATTAAGCTCCCACCAAAGCTCAGCTTTAAGTCTGGCTCGGTAGACACTTGATAAATGGTATTTCCCCTCCTCCTTGTCAAATACTTGGCATTTACCTAATAGATGTTACTCTCTAGTTTTAAAATGAAACACAGTAGGATTAAACTGGGCTTCCCTGGTAGTTCAGCTGGTAAATAATCTGCCTGCAATGCAGTAGACCCCGGTTTGATTCCTGGGTCAGAAGATCCCTGGAGAAGGGATAGGCTACCCACTCCAGTATTCCTGGGCTTCCCTGGTGGCTCAGAGGGTAAAGAATCTGCCTGCTATGCGCGAGACCTGGGTTCGATCCTTGGGTTGGAAAGATCTCCAGGAGGACATGGCAACCCACTCCAGTATTCTTGTCTGGAGAATCCCCATGGACAGAGGAGCCTGGCGGGCTATAGTCCATGGGGTCACAAAGAGTCGGACACGACTGAACGACTAAGCACAGCACAGCATTAATTAGAAAGAGAAGATGATATGAATCTTCAATGTCTGTCCTTGTGTGAAAATTTTAAAATTCTGTGATACCCCTGTGTTCAAAATTACTCCAAAACAGTCCATTATGAAGCAGCAATGTTTCAGTCCATTGCCATTTTGGATAACACAGGCTGTCGTCAACATGATACTGCAAAGATTTTCAAGGGTTAATCTCACGTGTGCCAAGGACATTGTTTTTTCTTTCAGACTAAGTGTGATTTTACACCAGAAACACCCTGCCCACAGTCACAAAGAAGTGCAAGCCAATGCCAGTGTCAGAGCTGCTTTTGTACACGCCCTTGGAGATCTATTTCAGAGCATCAGTGTGTTAACCAGGGCGCTTATTATTTACTTTAAGGTGAGTATGTCGGAGTCAACTCCCTGTTCCAGTGACTTCATAGATTAGATGGTACGTGATCTGGCCCTCCATTATTACTTTAAATGGGGGTGGACTGCCGATTTGCCTACACGAATTACTTTACAAGGTGCAAACAAACAAACATTCAAAGCTGATTTTCCTAATTCATAAGAGCAATGTCTTTAACCATACGGCTGCCAGTCTTTTAAGAAAGCAGTTCTTTTGTCCTGGGGTTAAGGTGGACAGCAACAGAACCATGAAAAACTTAGGATTCTTGGGTTATAAGCAACAGAAAAGGTCTCTGGTTCACTTAAGCAAAACATAGATTCATTGATTGAAATTTATTAGAGGTACTCCTCTAAGAAAGCAAGGTAGAAATAAGGGAAACTGTTGGTATTCAGATTTCAGAAACTATCCAATTTCTGTCCCAGGCATCATGCTGAAATGAATGTACATGTGTGTGTGCATGCTCAGTCACTCAGTGGTGCCCAACTCTTTGCAACTCTATGAACCTTAGCCCACCAGGCTCCTTGGTCCAAAGGATTTTCCAGGAAAGAATACTAGAGTGTGTTGCCATTTCCTCCTCCAGTGGATCTTTCCAACCCAGGGATCAAATCCACGTGTCCTGCATTTGCAGGTGAATTCCTTATTACTGAGCCACTTGGGAAGCCTGAAATGAATGTGATTCAGCTAATTTTTTTCCTCTTCTTGTCACTCTGCTGAAAATTCATGTTTCCGGGAAATGGAACCCAGTTGATGTAGACTGGGTCTTGTATCTTTTGCTTGGCTGGGGAGGGTAGAGCCATTGACTGACTCTTCCACAATGGGAGGGAGAGAACTTCTTTCCCAAAAGAACTGTGTTAATGGAAACCTGGAGTAGATCAGGGTGAGCCTCTGACCCTAAACAAATATTCACTATAGCTCCCTGTTTGGTAATTAGTTCAGTCAGTTCAGTCACTCAGTCGTGTCCGACTCTTTGCGACCCCATGAATCTCAGCACACCAGGCTTCCCTGTCCATCACCAACTCCCGGAGTTCACTCAGACTCACGTCCATCGAGTCAGTGATGCCATCCAGCCATCTCATCCTCTGTCGTCCCCTTCTCCTCCTGCCCTCAATCCCGCCAGCACCAGAGTCTTTTCCAGTGAATCAACTCTTCGCATGAGGTGGCCAAAGTACTGGAGTTTCAGCTTTAGCATCAGTCCTTCCAAAGAAATCCCAGGGCTGATCTCCTTCAGAATGGACTGGTTGGATCTTTTTGCAGTCCTAGGGACTCTCAAGAGTCTTCTCCAACACCACACTTCAAAAGCATCAATTCTTTGGCGCTCAGCCTTCTTCACAGTCCAACTCTCACATCCATACGTGACTACTGGAAAAACCATAGCCTTGACTAGACAGACCTTAGTCGGCAAAGTAATATCTCTGCTTTTGAATATACTATCTAGGTTGCTCATAACTTTTCTTCCAAGGAGTAAGCATCTTTTAATTTTATGGCTGCGATCACCATCTGCAGTGATTTTGGAGCCCCCCAGAATAAAGTCTGACACTGTTTCTACTGTTTGCCCATCTATTTCCCATGAAGTGAAGTGTTTGGCAATAACAAGAACTAAAAGAGGTGGGTGAGGGCAGAGGTACAGGCAGGCAGGTAGTGGAGGAGAGGGGCATTTATCTCTGTCCATTTGCATCATGACTGTCCATTTAGCAGGGACTCTATTGTTTTACTAAAAAACTAAAACATGTAAACAAAAATTACAAAGACTTGTCTGAATTCAACTGAGTAAATCATCACTGAAAGCTTTAAGTTTAAGGCAAAATTGTTCAAGTTGTACAGGTGAGTAGAGTTTGAGAGTACTCTTATCAAGGTCACCCTGGCCGAGTCTCTTGGAAGTAATGAGGCACAGTTTTCTGTGGCCCAGAACTTCATCAAGGGCAGAATAGCAAATGTTTCACCCTGAGGCCAAGGGCTCCAGTGGTGAGAGAGCGTGAGAACGAGGCCTCAGTGTATACTTTTTGGACTGAATCAAAGATGCCCACCTTGAGTCTATAACATACTTAAGAGAGAAAGACATAAACTGACCCCATCTGCCAAGACCAAGCTCTGGCTGTACCTTGGTCACATGCAACCTCTGAGCAGATGATTCCCTTTCTTATCATAATTAGGGCTGAAAAGTCATTGAATACTGTGCCCATATGTGCATATTTTCATCCATCCTCTCTACTTCCATTAATTTGAGAGACATTAAATAAGGCCTTTTGAGGGAGCACTCAAGGATATCTCTCCTCTTACTGTTTTTTTATCCTCATTTAAAAAAAAATTAGCAGCACTGGCTTTTCCTGAGCTGAAAGAATAGCACTGAAACATGTATCTAACCATATGTAAAACAGAGTGCAAGCTCGATGCATGAAGCATACTCAAAGTCAGTGCACTGGGAAAACCCAGACGGATGGGGTGGGGAGGGAGGTGGGAGGAAGGTTCAGGATGGGGGACACATGTACACCTGAGGCTGATTCATGTTGATGTGTGGCAAAAACCACTCGAATAAAAAAATTTGGCAGCACTGGCTTTTCATTGCAGTGAGCAGGCTTTCTGTAGTTGCACTGCATGGTCTTAGTTGCTCCATAGAATGTGGGATCTTAGTTACCTGACCAGGGATCAAACCTTAGTCCCCAACACTGGAAGGTAGCCACTGGGAAAATCCCTCTCCTTACTTCTTAAATTGTAGGGAGAACATGTCTTACGGTCTCCCTTTCTTTAGTCATTGAGAGTTGAAAGCTTAGAAGGATTATATCTTTAGGGAGTCTTGTCTCTGATTTGGATGGTAAGTGTCAGGAGGGTGAACGGGTGACAGGAAAGGAAGGAAGTGTGGGGGTTTCCTTATTTTATCAATCAGACTTTCTGCAGGGGAGGCCTGGATTCAAAGAACTGAAATTCCTTTTTTTTCTAGCCAGAGTATAAGGTAGCAGACCCGATCTGCACATTCGTCTTTTCTGGCCTGGTTTTTGCCAGTTACCGTCACTATCTTAAAGGACTTCTCCATCTTATTCATGGAAGGTAGGAGTGATTTTCATATTATTTCCAGCATGTGTGTTTTCTCTTCCCTATAACCACAAAAGGAAATGACCTCAAGGCATGCTCACTGTGAGCCTGCATTATAAGGAAAATGTAAGCTTATAAGGAATTTTTATGAATCTAAGTACTATGAGTTTTATTCATATGGGAATAAATAAAAAAGAATTGGCTATTTCTTCTCTAGCAATTATCATATCATATGGCATAGTATAAAAGCAATATGTACAAATACTAGAGATAAACAGTGAGGGAGAAACAGCAAAATTATACGTTTATTCCTAAATACATGAAAATTACCTAAGAAAGATTGTGCAACTCTGTCTCTTGGGCAGCATT
Source organism: Ovis aries (assembly GCF_016772045.2). Taxonomy (NCBI): domain Eukaryota; kingdom Metazoa; phylum Chordata; class Mammalia; order Artiodactyla; family Bovidae; genus Ovis; species Ovis aries. The sequence goes on along the minus strand of NC_056062.1, from coordinate 60,210,351 downwards.
ATAACTACTATGATACTGAAAAGGTAAAATGCTTGTTAGACTAGGCCAGCAGTTCTCAGACATTAGTGGCATCAGAACCACTTGGGGGGTCTGTTAAAACAGACTGTGAGGCCCACCAGACAGCTCCTGATACAGTAGACCTGGATGGGATGGGGCCTGAGAAATCTGAATTTTAACAAGATGTTGATGCTACTGCCACAGTGAAACAGGAAATGGACTCAAAGTCCTTGTGTGACAAGTGAACGCCCTCGCTTGGCAGGGGACAGTGTATTTGTTTAGGTCCCAGATGATTCCACCTCCTGTCCTGGGGGCTGAGTGCCGAGCTGCAGCTGTTGCTGCTTTTACAGAAGCTATTGAAAAGAGACAAATACATATACAATTTAGGATGACTATATTTGGTGTTCTCTCTCAGTACAGCTCTTCTCTCATGATTATCTTTTTTTTTTTACTGTAAGGAAAAGTGTAGCTAATTATTGAAATTCCTATCAGATAGGCAGGTAACTCCTACATGAAATATACTTATTTTTGAATTAGGTTTTCAAATTAGGTTAGCATAAAATAATATTTGTATTTGATAAATTTAAATATATGTGTGTGTGTGTGTGTGTGTGTGTGTGTGTGTGTGTGTGTGCTGTGTGCCTAGTTGCTCAGTCATGTCTGACTCTGCAACCCCATGGACTGTAGCCTGCCAGGCTCCTCTGTTTGTGGAATTCAGGCAAGAATACTGAAGAGGGTTTCCATGCCCTCCTCCAGAGGATCTTCCCAACCCAGGAATCAAACCCAGGTCTCTCGCATGGCAGGCCGATTCTTCACTGTCTAAGCCACCAGGGAAGCCCAAGAATACTGGAGTGGGTAGCTGATTTGTTCTCCAGGGGATCTTCCTAACCCAGGAGTTGAATCAGGATCTCCTGCATTGTAGGTGGATTCTTTACCAGCTGAGCTACAAGGGAAACCCATATATATATATATGTGTATATATATATATATACACATATATATGTATATATATATGGATTTCCCTTGTACACATACATACACATATATGTGTGTGTATGCTTTTCCATATAAAGGCATACATACACATATATGTGTAAATGGAAAGGCATAAAATGATAAGACTTCTCCCCATTTTTTCACCTGTAAATTCTCAATCTTATTCTTTAACCCTAACATCTACTAATAAGGTAAAAGGTGACATGCTGCTGCTGCTGCTGCTGCTGCTGCTAAATCTCTTCAGTCGTGTCCGACTGTGTGCAACCCAGAGATGGCAGCCCACCAGGCTCCCCTGTCCCTGGGATTCTCCAGGCAAGAACACTGGAGTGGGTTGCCATTTCCTTCTCCAATGCATGAAAGTGAAAACTGAAAGGGAAGTCGCTCAGTCGTGTCCAACTCCTAGTGACACCATAGACTGCAGCCCACCAGGCCCCCTCCATCCATGGGATTTTCCAGGCAAGAGTACTGGAGTGGGTTGCCATTGCCTTATATCTTTCCAAAAACATCTATGCATTTACACATATATGTATATGTAATAAAACACACACACACACACACATATACATGTGTATGCTGTTGCTAAGTTGTGTCTGACTCTTTTGCAACCCCATCCCAAGCAAGAGTACAGGAGTGGGTTACCATTCCCGTCTCCAGGGGATCTTTCCAACCTAGGGATTGAACCTATGTTTCCTGCTTGACAGACAGATTATTTACCACCAAGCCACCAGGGAAACCCTAAATATGTGTATACATATGTGTGTCTATATACATGAGTGTGTGTGTGTATATATATAGTGTATGTGTATATGTCTTTTTTTCATCAAACAAGATTATACACGTATTTTGTTCTGCTCCTTGTTTTTTTTTTTAACTAGGAATCTTTCCATATTAGTAAATACATAGATAATCTCTTTCTTTTTCATGGGTACAAAGTATTCTATTGTTAGCATCCACTTGCTTATTGATGGACATTACAAATAATGCTTCAATTATATTCTTAGCACTTATATCTGTGGAATAATTCCTAGACATGTATTGCTGTTTCAGAAGTTATGGACCTTTTAAAATTTGATAGATACTGTCATTTCTACCAAAGAGACCATATCAGTTTTTTTTTTCCCACCAACAGTGTAGGAGAGTGCTCACTTCTTCCCAACCTCACCATCACTGGATATTATCAAACTGTTGATTCTCCTATAATCTGATAGGTGATTATATTATATCTTATTGATTGTATATGTGAATCTTTAATTATGAAACCTAGTGAGTGATTTTTCATATACCTATTAGCCTGGGTAATTATTTTTTTGAACACTAATTTGGGTATTTTTCTGGAGGCATTGATATTTTTGCAGGCTCTCCATCAGAAAGAAAAAGGTTTCTAGGATGTGATGAACACTGAGGTCCACGGGAACACGTCCTCTTGCTCAGTATTATTCCATAGAGGAAAGTAAATAGGAGTAGACTTGCATTCTCCATAAAAGTAAAGTGATAAAAGGGGGCAAGAGAAAAAGAGGCAGTGGGATCTTGACTTCATCTCAAGAGTCCCAGATGAATGACAGCATAAGGTCAGGGATGACACATTAGACATAATTGTCACCTTTGGGTTACAATACCTGGGGTCTAGTGTTTGCAGAACACTTCACACCCAGAGGAGGGATCTTAGAGTCTGGCATCCCACTTACCCATGTGGCCTTACAAATTCTTCTTAACCCTTCTGACTCCCAATTTCTTCTCCAGTCAAACAATTCTAGCACTGATTAGATCTTAAGTTTTATAACTATTAAATAAGATCATTACTAGAAAGTGCTTAGCACAAACCTTGACCTATACTAGGTTCTCAGTAAAGGTGCTAATATTATTAATTATTTTATTATTGTGTAACATTTTAATGCATGACTACATGCACTTTCTATGGCTAATCTGAGACAAGAATTTCTTTGTTTCTAGTACCCCAAGTTTGTGGAGCTCATAGAGTAAAAAATCATGTTGACCAGCTGTTTGTTCTACGAAAAGATATTAAATGGGATAAAACTAAACTCAAAATGTACTGAATTTTAAGTTAGCTCCAAGGAGGGAATCCCTATGAGCAAGGTTCTTAAATCCTGAAAAAGGAGGGTTAAGGATTCCCTATTCCCTTTAAGAAAGTGGTTCTAATCTGGCAGCTCATTACAGTCATCCAGGAAGCTTTTGAAAAATACTTATGCCCAGGCCCTAGACCCAGAGATCTTGATAGATCTCTTGATAGATCTTGACAGATTTAATAGAAGCTAGCTTTTTTTTTTTTTTTTAACATGTAGGCAAGCTTGAGAACCACTTCAAAGTAGGGCTTCCCAGTAGCTTGTAAATACTAGTGCAATGGTTCTCTACTTTGGCTCTGTTAGAATCAACAAATGAGGTAACAAAATACTGAAGCTGGTCTTCTCCCCAGAAAATCTGATTTAATTGGTCTTGGGTCTCATTTGGTCATTGGGATTTCTTAAATCTCTAGTGACACTAATGTGCACCCGAGGTCAAGAGCCACTCTGAAAGCACATAGATTTCAGAGCCTCATCCAGAGATGTTTTCTTTAGGAGAATTTTAATAGAGCCAAGGCATATTTATTTACAACCAACACACGAGGTGTTTGTGTTGTTTGTATATAACTGAAGTGGAAGCTAAAAAGTGTTCATCCTCAGAAAACTTTTCTACAGAATCCTCTTTGGGTCATCTTTAGTTGACAGAGATTTACCTATCGCATCAAATGGCTTTACCACTGTGGTGCTAATTGAGCTGATTTTTTAAAAATTCGTATATCAACCTGATGCCTTTTATGATTTTAACCAACCATTGACTTGGTTTTTCTCTCTGTAGCCAGCCAAAGCAAATGTCCTTATATTTTCAAATCCTATCATCTATGTGACAATCCTTGCAAGGTTTGAAAACGGTGATTCTACTTCCCTTCACCTTCCCATATCCAGGTAGAGATACTCCAGTTCCTTCAGCCCCAAAACATAGCTGACTGGCTGCCAAACTCCCCACCTTCATGCATGTCCCACACTATTCCTCTAGAAACAATGACGACAGTCAAACTACTACATTCTGTGGCTTGAATAGTAAACCCTTACTACTGTACTTAAAATGATAGAAATTCTACAGACAGAATAATGAGATGGTATTATAACATTAGGATCTCCTCTTATCATAGTTCGCTAAGGGACTGGTTAGATGACTAACAATTGTATAGCATTAGAGTTTACCAAGGACAGATGTTTTCTGAGATGTTTTCAGAGTCCCCAAAGGACACTGTTAACTACATATTGCTTTTATTATGCTTATTTTACTACCAATATTCTGAGGATTAGAGAAGTTCCAAGTGCTGGGTAAAATTCACAATAGTTGTAGTCAGAATGCCAACCCAAGATTATTCAATACCAAATCCCACAGGATTTCACTTTGCTTTCCAGATAATTACAAACGTAATTGGGGGAAATAATGCACTCTGGAAGTGAAGGGTGATGACTGTCTTGATGGCTGCAGAGTAAAATCTGCAAATGCTCTTTGTGAACCTGTAGCTGATGGCAAAACCTTTGAAACAGGTGAATCTGCTTTTGTTAACATTTGAAAAGAGAAACCACAGATGGAGAGGGCAAGGTAGTATTTTAGTAAGAACTTTGCAGCCCCAATTAGTCTTTGCACTGAGCCATACTTCACAAGATACCCTACTAACCCTGGCCTCCTGTTCTCTCCTCTTGGCAGGTGTGCCAAAGCACCTGAGCTATAATGGTGTGAAAGAGCTCATCTTAGCAGTGGATGGGGTGCTCTCTGTGCACAGTTTGCACGTCTGGTCGCTAACAATGAACCAAGTGATTCTCTCTGTTCACATTGCTGCAGGTCAGTGAGTTTGTAAACATCCTGGACAAAAATTCAGTCATATCCTATAACGTCAGTCATTTCCCTCCTTTTGGTAGAGCCGCCCTGAGTGTCTGTTGCATGCCAAAACAATTGCAATGTGTTTTGTGTGACCAAGGACCTTTGAAACCCCCCTTCCCCGTGCCAATGTCGTCATGGCAACAGTGCTACTTAGGACCACCCTGGAGGTGGAAGGTAGCAGTTTAGAGAGTAGAACAAAAGGATAAAACACCACCCAAGCTTCAAGGCCTTAAATTCTTTTTGACTCGATGTCCTATTGGTTAAAGGAGTGGAATGAATTTAACAAGAAACCTTCACTGATTATCTTTGGTGTGTGAGATGTTTTACCCTAGCATCAAAGAGAGAAAGGTGAAGGAGACACAGGTCTCATCCTTAAGATTCCAAAAAGGTAAAAGATATACTAGTCAGAATTAATGGTGGCTTCTCAATTCTGTAACCATGTGAGATAACTCTTGGGATGTGAGGCTTACCCTAAAAAACTACTTTGTCAAGCAGAAGGTGATTTTGCTCATGATACATCCTAGGGCTGAGAAAATGGGCAATGGCTCGGGAGACAGCTCAGACCAAGAATGATATATTAGGCTGCTGAGAAATAACTCATGAAGTTACTCAGAGGCAGGATACAGGAAGAGTCATTGGAGGACTGTGCTTTCTCAGACATCCTCATCTCAGCTGAGAGGCTTGGATCTGGCTGCAGGGAATTTACAGCCTCTCCTACACCAATATTTCACTGCAAATGGAAGGATCTAGTAAACACTCAGGTTACTATGGAGGGAACTTCACAGCCTCCTGATACCTTTTGGGAAAAGAGAAAAAGACGGCAGAGAGGGCTGCTGCTCTAAATGTTTGCTGGCTCTTGTCACCATCCTTGAGATAAATTGTGATTATATATAAGGGTGAAAACTCAGAGAACCCAGGGAGCCAGTGAGCAGGGCTGTATAAGAAATAGTAGTTCTGACTTGACTTTTTCATGGCTTATCTCCTCTGTCACACTCAGCCCCTAGGGACACCAGACCCCAGAGAGAACTAACTGTGGGCAGGAAGTTCGCATAGTGACAGGGTGCTTTGCAGGCATGTCTGTGTAAGAGTAGCTGATTGTCAGGGCCATCACGGCTCCTTTCGACTGCACTGCCTGTGCCCTACCCCAGCAGCAGAGACAAGTACTTGAAGCTGGAGATGAGCCGTCGCCCTGTGTGTGCAATCAGTGCCAATCTCTCTCAGTTCTTTATCAACAGCCGCCAGCCGGGAGAGCCAGGGGGTTCGGAGAGAAATTGCAAAAGTCCTCAGCAGTCGCTTTCCTGTGCACTCACTCACCATTCAGATGGAGCTGCCAGCCGACCAGGACCCCGCCTGCCTTTTATGCGAAGACCCTCAGGACTAGCCAGTTGCTCTGCCAGCTCCCCAGGTTTGACAGGCCACTGCGTGCTGCTCCACAGTTTCTAAGAAACCAACAGAAGAAGTCTGAGAAACTCATGATACAGTACGATGCACACTGTAGCTCCATCCCCCATAAATGAAATCGTGCTTAGATTCATCAGTCAATTGGATTCTCCACCCATCGGGAGCTGTGTTCATTCTAGGAATGTATGTATAGATTATTCCTGACTGGGGCTGAAATAACAGCTGTTTGTAACCGCAGGTAATAGAAAGTTCACCTCCCTTCAGTAACGCATCCCGAGGCTGAGTGGGCAAAGCTGAACTCAGGAAGGAGTCTTACCAGGAATCAGTGGCAAGGAAAGAGTCACAAAAATTTTTCCAAAACATGAAAAGCAAAAGTAAGGAGAGCTGAGTCAGGGGTAAAAGCTAATTTGGAGGCCCAGTATTCTTGCTAAAGAATCCTGTGGACAGAAGAGCTTAGCAGGCTACAGTCCATGGGATTGCAAGAGCCGAACATGACCAAGCACACAAGTATGCATGCATGGCTCTTTCGATATGTCCCCTTATTTCATTCTAATGACTTTTTAAAAGTTGAAATTAATATGATCATTGTATAGATAAAGCCATAAAGATTAAGTGAATCAATCAATGTCATTTATTCTTTCATTTTAAAACCTTTTTCAACACAGGCTATGGGCAGAGCATTGGTAAACCAAGCTGACATGCCCTTTGCCCTCACAGAACTCTTTCCCTTTGGGAAGAGACAGGCGTTATACTAATAAACACCACCAAGAATATACTACAAATAGCAGCAAGTGATATGAAAGAAGAGGGGCTGATTGAGGTTGGGGAAGTCAATGGAGGGCGTCTCTGAAGAAATGGCATCTAAGTTGAGACTTGAATGAAGAGGTAGGTGATAGCCAAATGCACTGTAGAAGGAAGCACATTCCAGAAGAAGCAAGAGAAACAGGGGACACCCTGAGGAAAGAAGTGGGTGCATTTGAGGAATTGGGGAAGGTCCTTGTGGCTAGAATGTACTAAGAGTGAGTTAAAGAATATGAAGGACCAGAAGGTGGAGAGGGACTTTCCTGGTGGTTCAGTGGTTAAGACTTTGTGCTCCCAATGTAGGGGGCAAGGGTTCAATCCCTGGCCAGGGAACTAAGATGCCACACACCACGTGGCATGGCTAAAAGAGTTTAAAAAAAGGCAGGACAAACAAGCAAGTCCAAGTAAGAAAGTAGCCGAAACCAGATCTATTTTGACCAAAATCCCATCTATGCTTTCTCTTTGAACACTTTTGCTTTATATTGGGTGGGGGGGCTGTTTCTTTTTGATCAAGTAATCCATGTTGACAATCAGCCATTATTTCAGAAGTGCCTGCAAAAGAGGAGCCTACGTTCCTCAGAGGAATGAGATGAACAAACTGCTGTGTTTAAAAGTAAAGGCCTGACAGGTGCTTCTGTAATACATCCTGTCTTAGGCGGCACGTGTACTGTGTCCACACAGGAGTCTGCTAAAGAAAGAGGAAACCTAAAGTACTGGAAGTGGTTGTAGGCCAAACTCAACCCTGGAGACCCTGAGTCATGCCAGTGACGTGGGACATGAAAGGGACAGAGGAGTGAGGCAGTGGAAACGGGGGGCTCTGTGGTAAGGAATGAACGTTAGAAGGAATGAGAAATCTGGTCGGTCTCTTCCGCGGCCTTCCAGATCTGTGACCTTCCACTGCCATTCCATCTCTCTGAGCTTCAGATTCCTCATCTGAAAATGGGAATTATATTTTCATCAGTGGGTTTCTGTTAGAACTATGTAGGGTAAAAATGTAAAGAACAAGGTTCTTTGTGTGGTAAAAATTGAGTGCTCCATAGATATTCTTCTCAATCCAGGGTTTCTCAACCATCGTGGAATCATTATTTGGGGTTGGATCATTCTTTGTTGTGATTGGACTGTTACAACACAATGGCACAAAGTTATTCTTGTGCATCATAGGAGGTTGAGCAGCAACCCTGGGCTCTACCCACTAATTACTGCAAGCACTCTCTAACACACACACACACACACACACACACACAGACTAAAAGGGAAAATGGCAGTTGATTGGGGCATGGAGGTCTTGGCACTCAGGATGACTCAGAAGTGGCACTTTTAGGCACTGCTAAAACTCAATGGACGTGAGTCTGAGTGAACTCCAGGAATTGGTGATAAACAGGGAGGCCTGGCGTGTTCATGGGGTCGCAAAGAGTCAGACACGACTGAGTGACTGAACTCAAATGAACTGAAAAGTGCCTTTTGACCAGAAGTCAGTGGGATAAGAGGAAGTAATCTGAGGCTGCTCCTTACATGCCAGGTCCACTTCTGTGCACGTTCCAGACTCTCCAACAAGGGGACAGGAGTATTCAATATGACTTGTCTGAGGCGAGAACATTGTTTGGGCTGTGATTTTCTCCTAGACAGGGTTCCTGTGCCTACAGCCACAGACACACAATCGCATTTTTTTCTCTCCTTGCTTTCTCGGCAGATAAACCCAGACAAAAGCGTCTCCTTGTTCCAGGCCAGTCATGCTTCTCTCCTTTATTTTTGTTTCCCTTTTCCAACCCCTCTGAGCAGAGAGCTGAGTAGGTGAGTCAGGCCAAGGCCTTCTGTGCAAATCTGGCTATCCATCTCTCCTCCCTAGCCCAGGGAGAACTGAATGTGCTGGTTTCAAGATTCAGATTTAAGCAGTAGAAAAGAAAGGGAAGTCTCACTTCAGCTTCCAGCTGGAGCAGTGTGTTCTAAAGCGGGAGGCACTTTACTGGGTTACTGGGTCCTGCTTCAGATTTTAAGGATGTGGAACTTTGATTTGTATTCTGCTATTATCCTCTGCATGTCTTTCACCTGTAGAGAGTATCATAAAGTAAAGATGTGCAGGCCTCAATGGGTCTGGTTTGGAACTTGAACTTCTGTATGTTTTAACATACCCGGAGATGATTCTAAAGAACAGACAGAGTCTAGAAGAGCCTCAGCCAAAGGAGGTCACTAAGTGGGGGATTCAGACACACACCCAGGGACCTTCAATGATATCTAAAGTTGCGACCATGTGGATGGGGTAGGAAGGGAGCACAGAGTGGTGAGGATTGTGGGCTTGAAGACTGAGACTTCACGTCATTAAGCTGACAGCCACACTGGAGTTTGAATGATATAGGAAGGCTCTCGAGGCAGATGAAGAAAAAGCTCTTCTAGACAGAGAAAGCTATGTGTAAATCATGCATGTGTTTTCCTGCTAGTTTTTAATTTGAAAAGCAGAAATATATGTGGCAAAGAAAACGATCAACTCTGTGATGTTTAAAAATGTAATTTTTGGTGCTTTATCATTATTAACATTGAAGAGAACAGGAGTTCTGCTTTTGATGATTTTTCTGACATTGTCAGCGTCTAGCAGGGTGCTAGAAACCTGGCAGGCATTAATAATTGCTGAGGCAATGACTCTGGGGCCTTGTCATTATTTTTTATTTACGTTTGTGTTTTTCTGAAATTCTGAGGGCCAAGGAAACATTAACTTTGACTGAGGAGGTCACACGTGTGCCATCTCTGCAAATCAATCCACACCGCCAAAGGACCTACTTAGCATTCTGCTGAGGGTTCGCCCTGCTCCGTGGAGACGGCCAGGCATGTCCCCCACCTTGGGAAACAAGCTTAGGCAACCAGAACGAGAGGTGCTGGGGTTCCTAGTGGCTTCTGCCTCAGCTGGCTCTCGAAACAGAAAGAATGGTTCATGCCAATTCAGTCTCCTGTCTCAAGGGCTGCCGTGTGGTTTTGCTTTTCCATACTTTGTACTGGACGGAGCTCTCACGGACAGACGACCTGGCAAACACACAAGTTCTAGGGGCAGTGTCTGCTCTGCTTTTCTCTGAAATTGTGTTTTTGATGTCAGAAATACATCGAATGCCAGGTCACCCCAAGGGAGATGGACTTGTATGTCAACCAAAGGCAGCGCCTCATTGCTCCCAGCCATTTCTGCTCTTTCCCTGAAATTCTCCTTCTTTAGTCAACTAGATTGAAAATTCTGGATGGTAGATGTGTTTGTGTTAAAGTCAAGACAACCTGAAGTGGGGTTTTTAAGGATTTGAGATGAAAGAGCAGCTACCACCAAGGGATTTCATGTGCCAGGCATCAATGCCCAAGGTCTCTCTGCCCCCCTTCCCTGGCATGGTTGGACCTCCAGGCCACTGAACTGACTGCAATAGTGCAGTAGAATTCTTTACTTTGTGGCATGGTATTTTCTCTGGCTACTGAAACATTAATGATCTTTCATATCTTTCAAAGCAACAGGCTTTATTCTGCAGAATACTAAAATCAAGCCAAGTCCACTGCCACCCTCCATCTTTATACTATGTTTCACTGTTCTCCAGTATCTGGTCAAAATTTATCTAGGGCTCCGTCAAGGCCCAGAAAAGAAATGTATGTGTTCCATATATTTGGTTACAGATGGAAAATGGGAATGCTGAAGGACATGTACTGTTGTTATATACAAAGTGAGTCGGTATGTATGTGTCACAGAGATTCATATCGTGCCAACTTTTAAAAGGTTTTGAGTCATCAACACACCCCCACAAGAGAATGGCCAAATTATTGGTGAGGATTAAACAGCCCTTTCTCTCACAGGGAGCGATTGAGGCTTGCTGAGATAAAGGCTTATCTGAAAGAGCGTTACCTAGTAAGGGAGTCCTGGAATCATTAAAATAGTTAAGTCCCTTTCTGACATGCTCTGAAAACTTCTACTTTTATCTTTGAAGTAAAAGCTGAATGAGGCATTCTGAGTGCATTTATTAGCACTGTTGAATTGTCCACTTCCATGAAGGCAGTCACAGGACCCCTCCCCCGACCAGATCTTGTACCCTGTTGCTATGAAATGTCACTTCCTTGGTTTTTTGGTGTTTCTTTCTCTCATGGAGTTGAGACTTGCTCTTGCTAAGTGCATTTCTTCCTGCTGGTCTCTACATTGTCATTGCCGTATTTGGATCATTTACTTACCTGTTAAATTTTTTTAAATTAATTAATTTTGATTGGAGGCTAATTATTTTACAGTGTTGTGGTGGTTTTCACCATGCATTGACATGAATCAGCCACGGGTGTACAGGTGTCTCCCCATCCTGAACCCCCTTTCCACCTCCTTCCCCACCCCATCCCTCTGGGTTGTCCCAGAGGACCAGCTTTGGATGCCCTGCTTAATGCCTTGAACATGCAGTGGTCATCTATTTTACATATTTACCTGTTAAATTTTGAAAGCCAACAAAGGCTTTTAGCACTCTAGTATCAAAAAAAAAAAAAATGCACCTGGGCATACACATTTTATAGATTCTTGGAGAATGTTGCTCTCCAGCACCATCCCCACCCAATGAAATGGGACCCAGAGAACCCTGCAAAGAGACAGACCTCATTTTCCATAATTAGCTTTCAAGTACCTTCAGGAAATGATTTTCTCAGCTCATCTCCCTGTATTCCCTGTTTGGGATCACAGGGCAATCTGCTTAAATGACTAATTACAGAAATCATTAAAGGCACCAAGCAAATGTTGTCTTTGAACACCCACATCCCCAGTTTTACAAGTCCTGCCTGGCCTGACAGTGATGAAACCACTTAACAGTCCAGCGCAGGCGGATGTTAAGGGGAAAAAAAAGGTGACCATATGTGGTTCAGTTTCCTAACTTTCAGATTTCACACTTAACGCTTGTCATTCTGTTACTGGGCACCTGTTTAAATTCTATTTTAAAATGTTAATGTATGTTTAAGACAAAATGAGGAAAAAGAGAGTTTGGATTAAGTCGTCATCTTTTGATCACTAAAATCATGACAGAAAATATTTATTGTGACAACAATCAGGACTGTATTGAGAGGACATAAATGTCCACTCTCAGTCTTTTAATGGAGGGAAGAACACATTTGAGGAGCGGATTGGTCTAAGAGAGATCAAAGGTGATCTAAGGATCAGAGGCATTTATGAACAATGCTGGTCATTGCTATGAATCCCTAGTAGGGGTTAGACATTGGTGGTCAGAATCTATGGTAGCCCTTGACAGTTGTTAAAAACTGAAACACACTTGAGCTTCTTCAGCCATAAAGGCCAGGAAGTGCTGAGAGATGTCAAGCTGAATTGCACCCTTTTCAGCTGTGTTAAGAAAGCCCCAGGAGACAACCTATCAATATAGTTGCCCTACATTTCCTTTCCTCAAAGGGGTGCCCATTTGCTGAAAACATAATTGTCCTATTTGCAGCCATTAAAACCACGTGATCCATGTACACCATCCGATGGCACCATCAAATGTTATGTCCCTAGACCTGTAGAGTTTCAGAGTGTTTGGGGTTATTACAGAAGCAAGGGTGCCAGCTATACTGAAGATATTGTGAAGCATGGTGAGTTAATCTGTACAATAAAATCAGCATCAGAAGTGATTTGGGGGTTTTGTTTGAAGTTGAAAGGCATTTTTCAAATGGAATTCAGTAGGAACTTTATCAACTAACGCCCTGTTTCTTTTCCATCCCCTCCTATTTTTTGCAGTGACAAATAGGGGATTTTCTTTGGCTTGAACATGGGATTCATCAACAATAATTTCTTTTACTGTCCCACTCTCCACTCCAAATGTGTCTCTGACATGGCAGAATCCACAGCCAGAAAAATATGAGTACCCTGTGTTGACATTTCATTAGCAGAATATGTTCTATGAATAATTAATAGCCCAGAAAGATGAAGCCTCCTTTTCTGGTTTCTACTGTCTCATAGAGTTCAGCACCTTATATGAATTTGGATGAGGAAAGGACAGTTCAGATTTCCCTGGCTCAGTAAGCCCTGAATTCATAAGTAAGAAGCAGATTCTTTTTCCTTTCAATCACCTTTCCTTTATAAACAGAAAACCATGGAGAAGATTTTTCAGCATCTTGAGATGAGATCAACTTTAATGTTGACTAAAGAGAAAATTCTGAGGGAGGCAATTATTTTTCTTCTTATTATCATAATTAATATTATTTTGATAGCTTTTAAACACCCTTGACTTTACCATTTATACCCCAACTATGGATGGTGTTTTATGTCAGTATAAACATTTGCACAATATATACTTCGGTACACAGATTTTAAAGAAAACTTCTAATTCCACCCTGAAACTTTTCATTAATTTATTAACTCATGTAATCCATTTTTCAACTGATTTTACTAATATTTATTGATTGAACACACCAGGCATAGTGTAAGGGAGTATAATATTGCTTAGATACATAGTCTAGAAGACTTTTTTTATATTGAAGATTAAGAAATGACTGAATAAACCTCAGAGGTCCTCAAAATCATCTTAATACTCATATGTTAGACATCAACTCTGAGAAGTAAACATATCTGCATTTTTCCTTAAAAAAATGTATTTTATAGAGGCATTGCTCAGGTGCAATCAAATCATGAAATCAGTCCCATTTCCTAATGAAATTTTACTGATGGCTCTAAAATATTTCACTTCATTTCTCTCTCCAATTACTGAGATATCAGTGCTTCTCATTGTACAATAGAAATTACTGGGCAATGACTTGAGGATTAGATAAGCTTGGAATGTTAGTGCTGGAATATATAAGAATGAAATACTTAGTAATAAATCTATCTAGGGAGGTAAAAAAAATCTGTACATTGAAAACCATAAGATACTGATGAAAGAAACTGAAGAAGATACCATTTACCACAGATAAATGGTAACATATCATGTGTTCATAGATTGGAAGAATACTGTTAAAATATCTATATTATTCAAAATTATCTACAGATTTAATGTAATTCCTATCAAAATTCGATTTCAGCTTATCACAGAAATAGGAAAAAATTCTAAAATTCATACTGAGCCACAAAAGACCTTGAAAAAATGAATCACAATCTTGAGCAAAACAAAACTGTAGGCATTATACTTCCTGATTTCAAAACACATCACAAAACAACAGGAATCAACAATATGGTACTGGCATAAAAACAAACTATAGACCAACACCACAGAATAAAGGCCCCAGAATACAGCCATGCATTTATGGCCAACTGATCTCCATTAAGGTACCAAGAACACGCAATTTGGAATGTATAGTCTCTTTTATCAATGATATTGGGAAAACTGGAGATCCATGTGCAGAAAAATGAAATTGTATCTTCATCTCACACTGTGTACAAAATCAACTCAAAATGGATTAACGATTTAGAGGAAAGATCAAGAATTATACAACTACTTGAAGAAAACATAGGGAAAAACGTTTGACATAGGTTTGGGCAATAACTGTTTTGGATATAACCCCGAAGGTGATTATAATGCAAATTTGTAGGACCTGGCAAAATTTGGAAGGTGTTTAAAGTAAACTGCATTGAGATCATGCATACAAAATGCTTAGCATAGTGTCTAGTTTGCTAGGTCACTAGCCCAGATAATAAGTGTAAATTCCTCTCCTATTGTGCACAAAAATAGAATAAACTGGGAAAGTGGGGACATGGGATGGAGAATGGGATACAGTAGACAGAAGGGTAAGAGGTTGAGGATAATAGAGTAAAATGATTCATAAGTTACACATATCTTGGATGGAGGACACTGAAATAACGTGATGCAAGTATAGTAACAGATGGCCATTTCCCTCCATTACTAGCAAAATCAATAGAAATTGGAGCATTTTAATACTAATGCCAGGGTAGGGCACAATTTAAGTTACCCTAAAATTGATTTTGCTATTTAATCTACTTGTTTATTTAATGAGATCTTAATGGTTAGTATGCACCAGGCTCTGTGGTAGACATGAGCATCCAGGGATGATGATGGTACCCATATTCTAGTAGGCGATATGGACAATAAAGAAATAAAGATGTAAATAAGACATTTTCAGATGGTTCCAAGTGGTAAGAAGAAAATGAAAGCAGATGATATGGTACTGACTGGTGTGGGATATCTACACAGGGTGATCATGTAGGTCCTTTACGAGTAGATGACATTTGGGCTGAGCCCGGATGTTAGGAAGGAGCCAGTCATGCACAATGGTGGAGGGAGGGGGAGGCAGCATGTGTGAAGGCATGAGGCAGGAAGAACTGGGCATGTCTGAAGAAAAGAAAATAAGGCCAGGGGAAGAGGGACACACTGGGCTCAGCTGGACAGAGCCTTGTATACCGCAGGGAGAAAAGTTGGAAGTTTAGTCAAAGGGAAGACCTCCATTGAATGGAAGGAGGAATTACAGCAGAAACTTGCCGTGTGTGCTGTGCTTAGTCGCTCAGTCGTGCCCGACTCTTTGTGACCCTGTGGACTGTAGCTGGCCAGGCTCTTCTACCAATGGGGTTCTCCAAGCAAGAATATTGGAGTGGGTTGCCATGCCCTCCTCAAGGGGATCTTCCCAACGCAGGGATCAAACCCAGGTCTCCTGAATTCCAAGCAGATTCTTTACCGTCTGAGCAGAAACGTGGTTTGCCACAATTCTGCAGCTTTGTTGTTTTGGCAAAATACATTTTCAACCAAATTCATCAAAGATTTACCAAGTATCAAAAAATCCCTTGTAAAGAAATGCTTTGTTTTTTAAAACACAAACACACACAGACACAGATATGCCTTAAAAGTGAAAATAAAATGAAACAGGGAAAAGTAAAACCAAGTATGGGTTTATTTTATTACGTGTGTATGTGCATGCTAAGTCACTTCAGTCGTGTCTGACTATTTGTGACCCCGTGGACTGTAGCCCACCAGGCTCCTCTGTCCATGGGATTCTCCAGGCAAGAATACTGGAATGGGTTGCCATACCCTCCTCCAGGGAATCTTCCTGACCTAGGGCTCAAACCTGTGTCCCTCATGTCTTCTGCGTTGGCAAGTGTGTTTTCTTACCACTAGCACCACCAGGGAAGCCTTTATTTTATTATCGTCTTATTTAAATGGTGCTCAAGGCAGACAGCACAAAAGCTCCAAAGGGGAGATCCATCTCAGGAGCATGCAGGTTCACTAGTCATCTAGTCAACCTGGCTCCCACCTGCATCTAATGACCCTCCTGACGCTGGTTATGGGTTGTAGTTCCTTGAGTGTGGTGTTTAGCTTACTGTGTGTGTGTGTGTGTGCATTTTAAGGCATGAGTTCCTTTTCTGGGTCTGTAGGAGCTGTCCCCTTTCTCCATGCAACCACCAAGGAAAAGTCATAGTACCCATACAATCCCCACCATTGACTTCAAGGCCCACATCCTATCCATACCTGATCTGGGACAACCTGGTCTTTCTCCAGAGAAGAAACTGTGAAGTTTATTATTTACAAAACTTATTGCCTTTTAAGAAACTACATTCTGAATATATTCATCTCACACAGGGTTAAAAACTAGACTGCTCAGTTGAGGTTGTCTGGTCTGATTTCACCTTCCAGTTTCATCTATTATCACTGTTCTCAAGTATTCTGTACTTGTAACACACTGAGCATCTCACCTGTTCATGAGCCGGCATCACAGTTCATAGCTCTGGGCTTTGGCTCATTTCCCTTCCTGACATGCCCTCCCTCCCCTTTTTCTCTTCCTAAAAAACTCATATTCTACAGATTTCTAGTTATACAACAAACAAGTTCTGGGGATATAATGTACAATAGGGTGACTATCGGAGAAGGCGATGGCACCCCACTCCAGTACTCTTGCCTGGAAAATCAGAGGAGCCTGGTAGGCTGTGGTCCATGCGGTCGCAAAGAGTCGGATACAACTGAGTGACTTCCTTTTCACTTTTCACTTTCATGCATTGGAGAAGGAAATGGCAGCCCACTCCAGTGTTCTTGCCTGGAGAATCCCTGGGACGGGGGAGCCTGGTGGGCTGCCGTGTATGGGATTGCACAGAGTCGGACACAACTGACGTGACTTAGCAGCAGCAGCAGGTTGACTATATGTAACAATAATGTATTATACATTTGAAAGTTGCTGAAAGAGTAGCTCTTTAAAGTTTTCGTTATAAGAAAAAAAAAGTGACTATGTGAGATGATTGAGATTAACTAAATTATTGTGGTAATCATTTTTCAACATGTACATATGTTAAGTCATTATGTTATACACCCTAAACTTAAAAATATTATATGTCAATTATATCTCAATAAAACTGGAAGAAAACCAAAACAACAAAATCTCCTATTCATCCTCCAGAGTCTTGCCAAAGATTGACTCTGATGTTTTTCTGCCTTATTCTCTCAGAAAGTTAGTTCATCTACCTTCCTTGCTTGTTTGACAGTTTGTAGGCACTTATCACATTCCACAAAAATATTTATTCACAATTATGACTTTCCCAATTAGATTTTGAGTCCCTTAAAAGCAATTATCTTTATATTAAAATGAAAGTTACTCTTTGTGACCCAATAGACTATAACCCATCACTTATAATGGTCCCATCACTTCATGGGAAATAGATGGGAAACAGTGGAAACAGTGGCAGACTTTATTTTTTTGGGTTCCAAAATCACTGCAGATGGTGACTGCAGCCATGAAATTAAAAGACGCTTACTCCTTGGAAGAAAAGTTATCACCAACCTAGATAGCATATTCAAAAGCAGAGACATTACTTTGCCGACTAAGGTACATCTAGTCAAGGCTATGGTTTTTCCAGTAGTCATGTATGGGTGTGAGAGTTGGACTGTGAAAAAGGCTGAGCACTGAAGAATTGATGCTTTTGAAGTGTGGTGTTGGAGAAGACTCTTGAGAGTCCCTTGGACTGCAAGGAGATCCAACCAGTCCATTCTGAAGGAGATCAACCCTGGGATTTCTTTGGGAGGAATGATGCTAAACTCCAGTACTTTGGCCACCTCATGGGAAGAGTTGACTCATTGGAAAAGACTCTGATGCTGGGAGGGATTGGGAGCAGGAGGAGAAGGGGATGACAGAGGATGAGATAGCTGGATGGCATCACTAACTCTAAGGACATGAGTTTGAGTGAACTCTAGGAGATGGTGATGGACAGGGAGGCCTGGCGTGCTGCAATTCATGGAGTCACAAAGAGTCAGACACGACTGAGCGACTGAACTGAGCTGAGACTATAGCCCACCAGGCTCCTCTGTCCATGGAATTCTCCAGGTCAGAATACTAGAGTGGGTAGATGTTCCCATCTCCAGGAGATCTTCCTGACCCAGGGATAGAACCCAGGTCTCCTTCATTGATTCATTACCATCTGAGCCACGAGAGAAGCCCAAGAATACTGGAGTGGGTAGTCTATCCCTTCTCCAGTGGATCTTCCCAATCCAGGAATTGAACTGGGGTTTCCTGCATTGCAGGGAATGCAGCTGAGCTACCAGGGAAGCCCATGGTAGCTTTTTATTTAGCTTTTTATTTTCCCCTAGAAACTATCATTATGCCTAGCATCTAAGTAATCATAGGATAGTTTGTCAAATGAATAATTATGGAATAGGTTGTTGTTCAGTCGCCTAGTTGTGTCCAACTCTGTGACCCAATGACTGCAGCACTCCAGGCCTCTCTGTCTCTCACCATCTTCCAAAGTTTGCCCAAGTTCACATCATCAGCTTCTAAAACACAGGAATGACTCATGATCTCTGATCACACCCTTAAGGAAAGGGAGTGTAGGGAGCAGACGGGAATAGGTGGAAGTAAGTTAACTGGGATAGCTGTCAACAGAGCCAATTGTGTTCTGTAAATGATTTACAGCTAACTCTGGAGTGCTATCTCCCCACAAGTAAGATGGGAATAAGAATCTCCCTTCAGTTGTTATGGAGACCAAATGGGATATCATAGGTGAACTGTATATCGTCACGTGCATGCGTGCATGCCAAGTCACTCAGTCGTGTCTGACTCTTTGCGACCCTATGGACTGTAGCCCACCAGGCTCCTCTGTCCATGGAATTCTCCAGGCAAGAATACTGGAGTGTGTTGCCATGCCCTCCTCCAGGGTATCTTCCTGACCCAGGGATCGAACTCATGTCTCTTACATCTCCAGCAGGCAGGTTCTTTACCACTAGTGCCACGCATGAAGTCCTAAGTTCAGTTCAGTTCAGTCGCTCAGTCTTGTCTGACTCTTTGCGACCCCATGGATGGCAGCACGCCAGGCCTCCCTGTCCATCACCATCTCCCAGAGTTTACCCAAACTCATGTCCATTGAGTCGGTGATGACATCCAACCATCTCATCCTCTGTCGTTCCCTTCTCCTGCCCCCAATCCCTCCCAGCATCAAGGTCTTTTCCAATGAGTCAACTCTTTGCATGAGGTGGCCAAAGTATTGGAGTTTCAGCTTCAACATCAGTCCTTCCAATGAACACCCAGGACCGATCTTCTTTAGGATGGACTGGCTAGATCTCCTTGTAGTCCAAGGGACTCTCAAGAGTCTTCTCCAATACCACAGTTCAAAAGCATCAATTTTTCTGCACTCAGCTTTCGTTATAGTCCAACTCTCACACCCATACATGACCACTGGAAAAACTATAGCCTTGACTAGACAGACCTTTGTTGGCAAAGTAATATTTCTGCTTTTTAATATGCTCTCTAGGTTGGTCATAACTTTCCTTCCAAGGAACAAGCATCTTTTAATTTCATGGTTGCAATCACCATCTGCAGTGATTTTGGAGCTCCAAAAAATAAAGTCAGCCAAGAGGCTCTTTAGTTCTTCACTTTCTGCCATAAGGGTGGTATCATCTGCATATCAAAGCCCCAAATCATCATATAATCAGCAGCTATTATTATTACTACTAACTGCAGCAATTACTATAGGCACTATATTGTAGAGATTATATAATAGATTTATCTCTTTCCACAAGAGTGTATCTGCCTCCCCTCTCCAACCTTCAATCTACCTAAAACACACACATACATACTATTTGCTTGTCTGAGTTGCAGAGAATTGCTTGCTGAAATCTTCCTTGGGAGACTCAGAAATTATTCTTCCGGTGGCAACTGTTGTTATCATTTCAGTAAACATTGACTGAGCAGTTTTATATACCCGGCCCTGTATCTGGGGAACTCAAGGTGATGCAATGGAAAATGAGGTAGAATGTCTAATCTCAAATTCCCCCTACCCCAGCACCAGAGGCTAACTTTATAATACTTGGTTCTAATAAGGAAGGTCTTGATTAACTTGTGGGAATGTTGACACAATTAGACATCTCTGAATGCCATATATCTGGCTGAAGCAGGTAATGAAGTAAAGAAAGTAATTACAGGATGCATTCTGTGACTTAAAATAGAAATCTACCACTAATTAACATGTTGGAGGAGATAGCTTCTATACTAATGTTACATTGGAATTCAGGATACTCTTGACCTTCAGACAATTTTTAGAATGTTTGGAAGTCAAGGGCTGGGTGCTTCCAGAAGGTACAGTTGGCTCAAAAAAGCTTGACCACTTTCCTAACAAGAAAACGAACCTGGCATCTATTCTATGAGTAGTATTACTGGAGTGACAAAGCCACAAACCACCTCCCCACCCCAAACGTGTTCAGGCTCTTAAAGTGAGGGTCTGGCAGCAGTGTTTATTCAAATTAGGGTTTTGCTTTATTATAAAGGAAAATCTCTGCTTTCCAGTGAATCAGTCCAGCTGACAGGAGTGAAGTGAGGCAGAAGAAAAATCACCGTCCTGATTGATGTGGGTTTCTGTACATCACACACCTCTTTAGGAGGAATTAGCATCTCAGACAGGAGGGCTTGGGGAATTTTAACATTAAGTTGATTAGAAGCCAAATAATTTGGTTTAGTCAGAGGCCCCACAGGCTTCCTGAAAGCCCTGTCTGCACTGGTCCAGATGGCCTTTTTTGGCTGTGCTACCCTCAGCCACACATCCAGCCAGCTTCACGTTCCAGCTTCACTCAGAGCGAGAGAGGCTGCCCCCACCTCCTTCTGTGCCCCACAAATGCCACCCCATCTTAGTGCTCAGTGAGTCCGCACTAACAGCCTGAAATTGGCATGTCCCTTCCAAAGTCTTGGAGAAAGGACTGGAGACACTGAATTGATGGCTGGAAGGAGAGACTACGGTTAACATTTTCTAAAGGATAATCACAATAGTGATATGTTGTTGACAATAACGTTGATAATAACATTAATAGGGCCTGGCAAGGTGTCAGGTACTGGGTTGAGAAATTAAATAAATTTTCTTATTTGACTCTCAGCTACATTTTATGACGTATGTATGATAACCTTCACGTTGTGTGTGTGTGTGTGTTCAGTCGCTTCAGTCGTGTCTGACTCTTTGAAACCCCATGGACTATAGCGTGCCAGGCTCCCCTGTCCATCGGATTCTCCAGGCAAGAATATGGGAGTGGGTTGCCATGCCCTCCTCCAGGGAATCTTCCCGACCCAGGGATTGAACCCAAGTCTCCTGGGTCTCCAGCACTGTTGGC
This sequence comes from Ovis aries, assembly GCF_016772045.2. Lineage (NCBI taxonomy): Eukaryota > Metazoa > Chordata > Mammalia > Artiodactyla > Bovidae > Ovis > Ovis aries. Next base: position 60,188,761 of record NC_056062.1, on the reverse strand, counting down.
AGATTCTTTACTGCTGATCTGCCTGGGAAGCCCAACCTCCATGTTACAGATGGGAAATAGCTCAGAGGGTATAAATGAACTTCCCAAAGCTAATACATAATAGAACAAATTCAAGCTCATATTTGTGATATTCCAAAATGCATGCTCTAAAACTGTATACTCCTCCCCCAGCTCGTTATAGCTACATAAATAACATGAAAACTGACTTGAGGGTCAAGAGGAGGCCTTCAGGGAATTCCCTGGCTGTCCAGTGGGTAAGAGTCTGTGCTTCCACCGCAGAGGGTGAAGGTTCAATCCCTGGTTGGGGAACTATGATCCTACATGCTGCACAGTGTGGCCAAAAAAAAAAAGAGAGAGAGAGAGAGAGAGATGGCCTTCAATCCCCTTGTTTAACATTAAAGAAGCAAAATTTTTTGGTGAGGTAACAAGGTGGGATTGAGGTGAGTAGACTAGAAGTGAAGAAAGTCAAGTAATGCCAAATATATCTATATCTATATCTATATCTATATCTATATCTATATATTTTTTTGCATTCTGTCTTCTGGACCCACTACCCTGAGAAGTAGTGAATTCTGCCTCATTTGAAAAAGGCAATTGTACTGATCATAATGGTGATGATGATGACCATACAGCTTCAGAGAAAATTTTATTAGCTGTTGAATAATACTCACAATATTACTGAGGGCCATTAGCTATAGAATTATAAATGCAACCCACACATGAAATGTCTTAAAAACACTGAATGACCTAAATAACTTGCTGATCTTGAATATGGCCTCAATTTTTCTACTTAAAGAATGAGAAACTAGAATTTTGTTTATGTACATAGGTATATATATATATATGTATTTGGATATAAATATATATAATGTTTCAGTGAGATGGGTGGAAAATTGTTTTGAGTGACTGTATTACTTATTGAAAAATACACTTTGAAAACCAGTCATTTTCAATAGCTTGAAGTGCTTAATTAAAATATATTTACATCTATAGAGTATCTATAGGGTCTCAACTTTATCATATATATAAAATACACAAAACAAAATTAAATGACTAGCTTTTATTTACAATTTCTCATACTCAGGTACTGGGGTGGGGAGGAGTTTTATCTAGAATTGCAGGAAAGGCACATTTGCTTATCAGAATGATTATCACTCCTCTATGGCACAGTTCATGTGGGGAAAAGAAAAGCTCAAAAGTTTCAATCCTTTCCAGCCTTCATTAAAGATGGGCTTGCCACTGCTAAATGATTCACAATCACTCAAGGGCCCATGATCTGGGTTTGATCTTGTGCTGCTCACATTAAAATTATTAGACCGTGATAGCAGAAGCAGAACGCAGGATGGTTGGGCAGGTGAGAGGGGAAAACCCTCACTAAGTATAGAACATTTTATTGATCCAAGGTTTGCTATAAGGCAGGAAATGCAGAGAAGGTGTATGACAGTAATGGAAGTTGCTGAAATATGGACTACTCCTATTTCTGCAGAGTCTCTTAAGTGCAAAATGTCTTATAGACACAGAAAGTACTTTGGCCAGGGATGGCTGCATTTGTCAAAAGGTCTCCTCTAGCTTTATGTACTCAAGGCAGATAGATGAACAGTAATTTCTTCTTGAAATCTGAGTCTACTCTTGTTCACTCACATATCCAACTGATATGACTGATGTATAGAACATGCTTACCCATGCACTCTTCTCTGAAACACGAAGCTAATCATTACAGGCCTCGTCAAGTAACAGTTCAGCTGGGTTCTGGAGCCAGACTGCTTTGGTGTAAATCCAAGTTCTCACTGAAATTTTCTAAGGATGAGCTTCCCCAAATACAAAAGACAGAAGATCAGATTTCCACCCACAGAGTTAACATATATAAAGTGCTCTTAGAATAAAGTCCTTTGTCAACCATAGGATAAACTACAGTTGACAATGTCTTCCATGACCCTCGTCTCCAGCCTCACCTGGTACCTCTTCTTTCCCTCTGTTCTTACTCCAGACACATTTCTACTCATCTCAGCCTTCTTCAGGGACTTGGCATTTTCTATTCCCCTCCTGGAAGATTCTTATCTTCTTTCTCACAAAAAAGGGGCTAAATTTTCAGCCAGGTCTTGATTTAAATGAAGCTCAATTAGGCCTGGTGTAGATTCCCCCATATTGCACCCCCATAGCTTCTTGAACTTCTCTCTGTAGCATTAATTAAACACAGACCTTAAAAATGTCTCTTCCCTGTTACCCTATATTGACTGTAAGTATATACAAGCAATGAATGCAGTATCTGACATTTAACAGAGACTTGAGAAATATATTTTGGCTGAATAAGTAAATAAATAAATGCTATTTGGCTATGGTTGGTACCCTGTGTTACATAATAATAAATACAGTTTTCAGTTTATCAATATGCACCTGTTATTACAAGTCTCTGGAGAAACTTTTTGAGATGATAGATAGTTTTGCTGCATAAATTGTGGTGATGGTTTCACGGGTGTACACTTATCTCCAAACTCATCAGGTTGTACCCATTAAATATGTACAGCTGTTTGTATGTCAACCATAACTCAAGAAAGTGGTTCTAAAAAAATTCAGCTACACTGCTTCTAATGTGTTTTATAGATCCTAATAGCTATTTTTGTGTCTAACTGCCCACTAGATTCTATAGTCTTCAAAGACAGAAGCCAGGGGCAGAAATATATTGAATCTAATATAAAGTATTCAGGAATTATTTAAATGAAAAATAATAACAAGGTTGGTTAACCTGTGTTCTACACAGCCACCTGGCCTAGTGAACAACAATCACAGCTATAAAGGAAAGTCTGATGGGCATGAACTCAAATTAGAAGTTGACACTTTAGGGGTGTTGTGACTTACAATGATCTGAGCGCTGATAGTGCCCAAGGCTAACAGCATGGCATCTGAGCTGGCCATGCCACTTTCCTGGTAAGGAGCCATGCCCTCTGCTGCATGTCACCTGTCACTCTGTTCTGCTCCTTTGTTCTGGTTGCTCTCAAAATACTTTCCACTCAGAGTCAGCCCCTCTCAAGTTTCCACACCCTCCAGTGGGTCTTTCTTCTCAGGCATGATCTAAGCTCCATGATGGGGCCTCATGCCGGGTGTATGGTTTATCTTTATCTGTGTTCTGCCTGCCTTGCGACTGTTGGGTCCCTAAGAGCTGCGGCTTGAGCATCTTTGGGTAAAGCCACCGATAATCTCGGTCCAGGGTTTCAGTCTAGCACTTGTGCAACATGCAAATTAGCCTGATCTTTGTCTCTCAAGGAACAACATGGAGAAGCAGTTAAGAGTACGAGCAACTGAACCTGGGTTTAATTCTGCCTCTGCCATGTATTAGCTTCATGGCTTTAGAAGTCAGTTTCTTCTGCTTTTAAAAGTGCTATCTTATAGCTTGTCAACAGCATTTAATGAGACAATGTGTATAAAATGATCAAGATGGTGGCAAGTATCATTACTACTATTACTATTACCACTACCACTGTTACTGTTACTACCACTGCTACCATTATTAATACATACTATGATTATTATTATTTCAAGTTGATCCTGAGCTGATTGGATTTCACCAACTGATATGACATATGGCATGTGTCCAGACAACACTGTCCTGTGGTTGAAAGTACCCTAAAATATCTGAATAGATGGTTCTGTACTCCTTAGGGAAGCCTTTGAGCAATTCTTCAGAATCTCCATGCTGATGGGAATGTTGTGGTTCAAATAATGTTGAAGGGGAAAAGGGCAGATAATAAGTGAAGAGAGATGAAAGACTTGTAAATTGGAAGTTATAGTTGAGAATCACATGGAAGCCCTTGCTGTCTATTTTGCAAATTAGTGTGCTTTTTAAATTTCCTAAAAGTTTAGTTCCACCAACTAGCAAGTCAGCAGGAAGCAGGATTTTGGTGAGTTTCTTGTGGATACTCTTCCTTTTCATAATAATCCATTTTGTAAGTATATAAACACACATACAATACGTCTTCCTATACAAACATATAGGCTCCTGTTTGGGAGTTGATTTTTTAAATTATCCTTTGAGAGCATAGACAACTTCACACCAGGGCTCTTGGGACCAGCGGAGAACAGACAGGGGCATGGTGACCTTCATTAGATATGGTTGTCACCCTGCCCTCCTGCCAAATCATGACTTGTAGCCTTCAAATGGAGGGACTTTCTCCTGGTGTCAGGGTCTGAGAGCACTTTAGGCTCCTAAAGCAGAGGAGACACTAATAAGGGTGTTTCTTATGAAATTTCAAGATAGAATGGTACATACAGAATTTTCCATCTTGGATGGCTTGTTTAAAGTTTTAATCTGCTCAGCTGGCCATTCGTTTTGATGGTAAAGTGACTGACCCAAGTCTTGACTACCTATTCCAGATGTGAGACTAGGTTAGGAGCACATTTACCTTATCTACCTGTGGGGCTTCCCTGCTCACCTCCTCTGCACAAGGGACCCACCGTCATGCTGATTTATACTTCATCTTTCAGAGAACTTGTAGGTCAGGTCATACTGTTTCTTTATATTGTTATGGGCTCTCTTGCTCAAGCACAGTTATACCTGGAGGCTAGAAACTATTGGTTTGGTTGAGAATTTCCCTTTCCTAAGGGCCCTGGTAGTCTGATCCATTGTGCTTCATCTCAATCTTGTTTAGCATGATCAGGATGCCCCACTCTGGGATCCAACAAAGTGTGAGTCTTAGGGATTTGTAAGTACCATTCTGAAAAGTTACCATATAAGTCAAAATAAGCTGAGCATATAGAAATTTGGAGAAGTAGCTATAAAAAATATAGAAAATATATCAGTGGGGTAGCTGATCATGAAACCCCTGTAATTTTTTTACTACGTTGAATGCAAAATAAGAGAAGAATGTGGGTATCAATAGCTAAAATTACTTTCAGCCCTACTACTTTCAAAAATGGGCTACTTGGAATATGGTTCAACAATTCCATTCTTGGATATATATCCAAAGAAAATAAAAACATTAATTTGAAAAGATACAATGCACCCCCAAAGTTCATAGTGGCATTCTTTACAATAGCCAAGATAAGCATCTATCAATAGATGAATGGGTAAAATGTGAAATATACATGCAACAGAATAGTACTCAGCCATAAAAAAGAATGAAAATTTTCCATTTGCAACATCATGGATGATCTGGAGGGTATTATGCTTACCCAAGAAAGACAAATACTTTACGTTATCATTTGTACATGAACTCTAAAAAATGAAAAAAGTGAATATAACAAAAGAGAAACAGACTCATAGTAGAACAAACTACTGGTTATCAGCAAGGAGAAGGGAGTGAGGAGGAGCAAGATAGGGGTATGGAATTAAGAGGCTTAACTATTATGTATTAAATAAATAAGCAGCAAATACAAAAACCTAGTGAATATAACAAAAAAAGCACACTTACAGAAATAGAGACCAAACTAGTGGTTAGGAAAGAGGGAAGGAAGGCAGTATAGGATTAGAGGACTAAGAGGTACAGCCCATCATGTATAAAACAAGTTGCAAGGATATATTGTACAGCGCAGGAAGCAGAGTCAGCATTTTACAGAAACTATAAATGGAGTATAGCCTTTAAAAATTGTGGATCACTATACTGTACACCTATAACATACAATATTGTACACAACTATATTTCAATAAAAAGCATGACTAAATAAGTAAACTACAAGGACAGATTGCACAACACAGGGAACATAACCAATATTTTATAATAACTTTGAAGTATAATCTATAAAATATTGAATCACTATGCTGTATATCTTAAACTAACATAATGTAAATTAAATTCAATTTAAAAATTACATAGAAAAATGTATGTTAGAATACTAAAGTGAAAGTGAAAGTGAAGTCACTCAGTTGTGTCCGACTCCTTGTGACCCCATGGACTGTAGCCTACCAGGCTCCTCCCTCCATGGGATTCTCCAGGCAAGAGTACTGGAGTAGGTTGCCATTTCCTTCTCCAGGGGATCTTCCCAACCCAGGGATCGAACTCAGGTCTCCTGCATTCCAGGCAGACGCTTTAACCTCTGAACCACCAGGGAAGCCCTAAGGGAAGTGGAAATATGACATTAAATTGCACACACAATATGCCCCTAAAATGGTGTAAAAATATGTAATGCAATTAGTGAATTTTTACTAATTGCTTAAAAAATAAAGTAAAAATGGGCTACTTGGAGGAGCAATATCTAATGTGTACTCACTCCGGCGATTCTAAGAATTGTCTATGATTTGCTGCATATGTACCTGCTCACTGCACAAAACTCAGATACTTTCAGAAATATCCATGTTAGAGCACAGGCTGTGAGAGTCTCATGGGGAAGTTAATGCATGTTTGACCAACTGCTCAGTGATATGTGATTCTGATGACTCAGAAGTTACTTTCTTGGAAGTCAGAACGTCCCTATACAATGAAATACTTTGTGCTTGTAAACATCGGGGCTTCCTTGGTGGCTCAGTGGTAAAGGGTCTGCCTGCTAATGCAGGAGACACGGGTTCTATAGCTGATCCAGAAGGGTATGCCTCAGAGTGACCGAACCCGTGCTCTAGAGCCCCCGAGCCTCAACTACTGAGTCCATGGGCCACAACTACTGAAGCTCACGGGCCCTAGAGCCTGCAATAAGAGAAGACACCTCAATGAGAAGCCCTCGCACTGCAACTAGAGAAAAGCCCATGCAGCAACAAAGACCAGGCACAGCAAACAATAAGTAAATCATAAAAAATTAACACCAAGAGAGGTTATTGATTTATGACAAATTCAACAAAACATGTTTAAAAGCATTTCAAAACAAGATGGGGAAACAGTGGCTGCTACACATGGGATTAAAGTCACTGGGGCCTGGAGTCGTTAGAGGCTGACAATAATCCCAAAGAAAGTTCTAGAGCCCCTCCTCCCAACATAACTATGGAGATTCTGGTCTCCATTTAACCCCCCAACTCACAGATCCCATTTGGGGCTGTCTATATCACCGGTGGAGGACAAATGCAGCTTTTCCACTTCTCGTCTATAGGTGTTGCTGCTGCTGCTAAGTCGCTTCAGTCCTGTCCGACTCTGTGTGACCCCACAGACAGCAGCCCACCAGGTTCCCCCGTCCCTGGGATTCTCAGGCAAGAACACTGGAGTGGGTTGCCATTTCCTTCTCCAATGCATGAAAGTGAAACGTGAAAGTGAAGTCGCTCAGTCGTGTCCGACTCTTTGCAACCCCATGGACTGCAGCCTACCAGGCTCCTCCGTCCATGGGATTTTCCAGGCAAGAGTACTGAAGTGGGGTGCCATTGCCTTCTCCATGTCTATAGGTGAGGGAAGTGATATCACCTAAGACTGCAGGCTGTGTTCTCTATCCATGTCTTCCATCAAGCTTCCTGGCCAACTCCAGGACTCTCAGGCTATTTGTGACTATTAGGATTCTGCTTTCTCAATCTCAGAAGCCTTCTGTGGATGGATACTTAGAAGTTTCCAGCACACTAACTATGACTTCTGCTGTCTTTGCTCTTTTGACATCAAGCGAAGAAAACGTGTTTCAGTCCAGATGGTGCCAGTTGACACATTGGCACCTAATGTAGCATGATACCATAGTGTTGACCCAATGCACATTATGGGTAATTTTCTCAGATTTTGCTTTGGAAAGGAGAATGCAAAAGAGTTTGGAGGGGAAAAAAATTGTAGTAGTGTGAAAATCTAAGATTTTTAATTTTACTTTTTATTTTGTTTTTTTTTTCTAAGCTAGAATTAAACATGAACATACTTTCAATGTAATAATAGTAGTATTAATATTTTGTTAAAAATCCAGAATGTGCTATTAAATATAATTGTTTATTTTATATACATTAAATTTTTATTTTCTTGTTTACAGCTTTATTGGCATATATACAAAAAATTGCATATATTTAATATATACATGGGGCTTCCCAGGTGGCTCTAGTGGTAAAGAACCTGCCTGCCAATGCAGGAGACCCAAGAGATGTAAGTTTGATTCCTGGGCCAGGAAGATCCTCTGGAGGAGGGCATGGAAACCCACTCCAGTATTCTTGCCTGGAGAATCCCACGGATAGAAGAGCCTGGTGGGTTAAAGTTCATGGGGTTGCAAAGAGTTGGACATGACTGAAGTGACTTAGTACAGACATGATGTATATATACTGATGAGTTTAGACATAAGCATATACCCATGGTAACGCTATCAAAATCAAGGTGATAAGCATATCTGTCACCTCCAGAAGATTTCTTGTGACCTCTGGCTTTTGTTTGTTGTGTGTGTGTGTGTGTGTGTGTGTGTGTGTGTGTGTGTGGCAACAGCACTTAACATGAGATTTACCTTTAACAAGGTTTTAAGTGCACAACACTGTATTGTTAACTGTGGGCATTATGTTTAGTACAGCAGATCTCTAGAATTTTTGTCTTGTATAACTGTAAACAACTCCCCATTTCCAACCTCCTCCCTCCCTCAATGTATTCTCTGCTTCTGAGTTTCTATTTTAGACACCTCATACAAGTGGTATCACGCAGTAGTCATTTTTCTGTTTAGCTTATTTCACTTAACATAATGTCTACCAGGTTCATCTGTGTTGTCACAAATGATAGGATTTCCTTTGTCAAGGCTAAAAAATATCCCCACTATGGATATATCACATTTCTTTTATCCACTCATTTGCTGATGCACACTAGGTTGCCTCCGTGTTTCAGCTATTGTGAGTAGTGCTGCAATGAGCACGAGGGTACAGATAACTCTGCTCAAGGCGTCTTTGGAATTACTGCTCCTTTTTTGCTCAGAATATACTTTCCCTCACTCTTTTCCATGATTTACATCTTCACAGCTAAGCTCACACTATGTTCAGTGGTGCCCTTCCCCCTGCTCCTAAGTACTTACTATTGAGCACATCTTCTTGTTCAAAGCTCTAGGTACTATCATAATTATTCACTTTCATGCATAATATCTGATTGAAATTGAAATAAAATCTCCAAAGGTGTGTCTCTATTGTTCATCACCGTATCCCAGCGCCAAACATGTGTGAGTATGTGCGCATGCTACGTCGCTTCAGTCATGTCCGACTCTTTGCAACCCCATGGACTCTAGCTCACCAGGCCCCTCTGTCCACAGGGATTCTCCAGACAAGAATAATGGAGTGGGTTGCCATGCCCTCCTCCAGGGGGATCTTCCTGACCCAGGGATCAAACCTGTGTCTCTTGTGTATCCTGCACTGGCAGCCAGATTCTTTCAGTTCAGTTCAGTTCAGTTCAGTCCAGTTCAGTCGCTCAGTCGTGTCCGACTCTTTGCGACCCCGTGAATCACTAAATAAACAGAAGGTGACTAAATGAACATATTAGTTTGCTTGCTATTTCCAGCAGCCCCAGCCCCCACTTCCCGTGGTTATAGAACGATTGAATGTGTCAGAGTCAGAATTCAAACCCATGTCTGCCTGGCTATCACACCATTTCTATTTCAAGGAATATTGCTTCTCACAGAAGGATGCTCAATTGGCTCTTCTCAGAAGTTCTCTCTATTTCAGGACACGGAGGTCATGCACTGCACTGAGATAATAGATCTGTTTGTCACTGCCACAGCAGCTAGGGGGGACTGACATTAGCGCTTGCCCCCGAGGCCGGCTTTTCCATTTGATTCTCTCAAGAGGACCAGAATCAGGATGTTTGTAGTTTCCCTTGAATGAACTCATCTTCAGGGATGGGAAATTAACTTCATTCTGCTGACCAATCCTTGGGAAACTCCAATCCTTAAGATACTTATTAATAAAGTGCTTTCACCTTAGAGATAGGGCAGTTATCCTCTTCAGAGTGAGGAACCCCTCAAGACTCAAGGTAGCTGTTTCTAAGCATGATATTAAATTGTAGTCAAAACCCGATCTGCATATAAATCTTGTTTATGAGACCTTCTCTTGATACAAAGAAGACCTTCTCTTTTTTTATCAAAGAAACTCTTGTCCAGGGTTTTTAGTCCTTAAAAATGACTCAAGACATTAGAAACAGAGTAGCTGTCTATCTCAGCCCCTTGGCAATTCAACATCTCTACCTCCTGCACACTAGAACAATCTCATCTGAGTGCTCTGAATGTGTTCCTTTTCCTACTCAGGAAGCGTCACTCTCCATCTGGGAAGTTTAGTTGTCATCATCAATTTGTTTTTCTGTCAGCCATACCTCTCTCACTGCTTCTGCCTGAATTACCATTAGAAGCTTCCTCTGTCTGCCCTTCTGTGTTAATAGGGGTTGTAGTTGGTTTGTCTCCATGATAAATGCTGTTGCCTTTCTTCCTCATTGTTAGTCATAGATGCTCAGAGAGAGCTGATTGCCCACAAGCAGTGTTAATTTTTTGGCATTAATGGTCATGCCCTTCTAGTCTCTTATGTGAGTTCATTGCACTCTTTCTTTACCTCTGGTCTTCATCAAGTTGAATAAAAGCCACCTCACCCTTGATCCACACTAGATATACCACTCTTTCTCCTAATCCCTATCTTGATCATGTGCATAAATATTAGTGAAAATAACAAATAAATGAATGGATGGCCAATATACTTGTCTTGCCCCATAGAAAACTGGAAAAAGAGTACTTGACACAAAAATAGTACTCAGTGAAACAGATTGCATGCTTTGCATCATCTCTAGTGAATGAATTCTCATCTCTGCTACTTTATCCCCAGTGATTTTGTCTGATGTCTTTATCTTTTCATCAGTCCTGATGTAACACTCAATGAGCTCATGAAAGTCCAGTGGGTAAAGCAAATTTTTGTCTCCAATTCAACTCATTGAGCACCAATTTTGTTAGACACAGATGAGAGAGACATTATCCCTATCATTAAAGATCCAAACGATTAGAATTGCACAGTCACATAGCAGGAAGGGGGGAAACTATAGTCAGGTCTATAAATCAAACAACAACTAAATGATAGGAGAAGACAGAATTTCTTTTTCTTAGGTGCAGATTAGGAGAAATTTCTTTGGCTTTAAAGATAAAGAAAATGTGATTTCCCTTTCCAGAAAAGTTAAGGTGAAAAAGGATGGACTATGGTGGGCTAGTTTATCATGTGTCAACTGGATCTTTCTACTGCACTCCAGCTCTGGTTAGACGGGCTGCCATTCTACTGAGCACAGGTAACCACCCTCACCCGGAGGCTGGGACTGGTAGTGGCGCCCACTCTTGCCAGTCCTGGGATTCTGTATGCTCCCTTCCTAACAGCCTACACTTTACCCTTATCTTCGTGATGTGTCCAATGGTTAGACGTCACACATTGACTCTGTTCGATGTGCTGTTTACTAAAAGGGTCCAGAGCCTTGGTGGCTCAGAGGGTAAAGAATGCAATGCAGGAGATCCGGGTTTGATCCCTGGGTTCGGAAGATCCCCTGGAGAAGGGAATGGTAACCCACTCCAGTATTCTTGCCTGGAGAATTCCATGAACAGAGGAGCCTGATGGGCTACATACAGTCCCTGCAGTCACCAAGAGTTGGACATGACTGAAGTGATTGAGCACACATGCACAAAGCTGAAATAATACTTTCGAGGTGCCGGGCTCTGGGCTGCCCTCATGATCTGGTGATTAAGAATCCACTCACCAATGCAAGGGACACTTATTCCATCTCTGGTTAGGAAGATTCCATATGCCACGGAGCATCTAAGCCCATGCATCACAACTACTGAGCCAACACTCTGTAGCCTGTGAGCCTAGAGCCCGTGCTCCATAACAAGAGAAGCCACCTCAATGAGATGCCCACACACTGCAACAAAGAGTTACCCCCGCTCGCCACAGCTAGAGAAAGCCTGTACACAGCAACAAAGACCCAGTGCAACCAAAGATAAATAAATAAATAAATAAATTATTTTTAGACAGTGCTGGGCACTGCACATTTTCTGATTTAATCTTAAAACAAAATTGTGGGTAGGAATCACTGCTTTAAACATGAGAAATATTCATTTCTGAAACATTAATTAACTTAGAAAGTGGCAGGGGGCCCAGGTGGCCTGACACCCTCTCCTGAGTTCTTTATCTAACCTCTCTTTGCTCCAAACAATAAAAACTTCACTGCAGCATGTTTTCCCTCTCTCCTTTTATTTCAGCGCTCAAGGTCTATTCATTATTTTTCCTTCCAGGCTTTCCCACCCCTTAGGTACAGACACTATATATGTGCATTTGAGGTACTTCTCTGTCAACATTTTTATGAAAAGTCTGTGAAAATGAAAGTACAGAGGAGGCCATTTCTCATCCACCCCAGGTATGTAAGAGCAAAAGAAAATAAAATTCAATTCTTGCAAGTGACAGCCACAGATAATAGATACTATCAAAGTAGGAATTTGAGAGTGGGTTGTAAATCAAAACAATACAATATGCAATCAAATAGATAAGGAATAGGAGTGATCAGGGCTCTTTCCATCTATATATTTATCCACTCTTCAGCAAAAGGCTCTGGCTCTGAATTTGAGCCAGAGTATTTGAGCTCCTAGAAATGCCACTTCTCATTGCCAAGCAAGGTTGGACACTGACATGTTATTTCACACATCAGGCTTCAAGCTGCCAGTGTCGTCTCCATGGCAGAATCTACCAAACATCAGAGAAGGCTGTGATGGAGGGGTGCGCACTTCCAATAACAGAAGGAAAAATCATAAGACCCCCAAGTAGAAGCAGTCACCATAGTTGAGGCTGACAGATGTCTATGACAAGCAAAGAGTTGAAGCTGCTTTACTGTAATATCATGAGAAGTTGGATGGCACCTTTATACAATGATGGTGATAATGTCACTTAAAATTTATAAAGCCCTTTTCATTCCTAAGGGAACACAGACTGGGGAAAAACACAGAAAAGACTGAGTTTTGCTCATTTGGTGCTAGTTGCCCTGGCTACAAGACAGTGTATGGTCTGGAGACTATCACAGGATTGCATGGGTTATTTATCCTGCTTGTGGATTAGCCCTTTCCTTGTTCAGGAAAGATGGTATTAATCAATGGCATGCAGCAGATATTTGCTTCACAATATTCAGGCACTTGAAACATCTCATTGCTTTGTTTTCCAAAATCAAATTAAATGGTTCTGAGCACTCACAGAACCAAGGTGGGATAGCCAATATCTGTCATTATCAAAGAAATTTTCTGTTTTTTCTTGGCTGTTCTGGGTCTCAAATGGCTCAAACCTGAGCAACTGTGCACACCACACAACTACTACCATATCAAGACATAGAACACTTTATCACTCCCCAAAGTACTCTGATACAGAGCTGTAGGGAATTTATGGTTTATACTTCTGGCCCTAGGCAGCCAGTGATCTGTTTCCACCACTACACCTTAGATCTACAATTGCATACAAATGGAAAGAACATAGTACCTCTTCTCTTGCTCTGGCTTCTTTTGTTCAGTACTGTGTTCCTTCCAATTCACTCATGTTATTGTGTGGATCTGAGGTTTGTTCATTTCATTTTTCAGCAGTACACTGATGAATACTTGCACCACACTTTGTTAATCCACTTACCTGGTGACAGGGATTTAAGTGGTTTCTGTCATTTGGCTATTTTCAACAAAGCTTCCATGGACACTTGAACACAAGTTTTTGTGTAGACATGTGTTCATTTCTATTCAGGGAAAAAACCCTAGAATTACTAAGTCATATGTATGGCTAACTATGTAAGAAACTGATAATACTCTTCCAAAGTGAGTACACCATTTTACATTCTTATCAACAATATTTGGGAATTGGAGCTCCTGCATTTCATAACCAAATCATGGTATTTTAATTTTTTACTGTATCCATTTAATCAATATATAGTGATGTTTCAATTTGATTTAATGAGTATTTCATTGATGACTAATGATTTTGAGCATCTTTTCATTAGCTTATTGTTTATCTTCTTTTGTGAAATCTGTTCAAATCTTGCCTATTTTGGTCACTCTTGAAATGTAGGAGTTCTTTATAGATTCTAGACATAAGTCTTTTGTCAGATATATGCATTGTAGATATATTCTAGTCAGTGATTTGTATTTTTAATTTCTTATGCTGTCTTTCAAAGAGCATACATTTCCAATTTTAATGAAGTCAAATTTATTAATTTTTTTTAAATTATTTGTGCCTTCTGGGTTCTATCCAAGAAAACTTTGCTTATACCAACTTTGCAGAGATTGTTCCTTTCATTTTAATCCTGTACTGTCAGGAATTGGCAGCATTTCATCTCCTCACATGTTTGTTCCAAATTTAATTGCCTGTTTACTCCTCGATTTTCTTACCAGAAGATCATGAGTTTTCTTCCCTTTTGCCTCTCCTCCATCTCCCCTTCTTCATTTCCTTTCTCTTCCACATTATTTTTATATACTACATCTAGACTTGAAAACAGGTGCTACAAACACTTGGGAAGTTGACCAAAGCACAACACTCTTCAAATACACTTGTGAGCTCACATATACGCATGCATAGACATAGACATACACATGACATGAAATCTCCAGGAGTCAGAAACAAAGGACTAAAGGCTAGCACGATGCAGCTGTGACTGGAGAGAAGGAGGAGGGAGATCGTAGTACCAGTGACCCTATTATCTGGAATTTTAGGGCCCTGACCATCACAGGCAAAAAGGTCTCTGATATCTATATCTATTTATCTCTATCTAGCTCTATCTCTATTTATATCTAGGGGCTTCCCTGGTGGCTCAGCTGGTAAAGAATCCGCCCGCAATGTGGGAGGCCTGGGTGCAGTCCCTGAGTTGGGAAGATCCCCTGGAGAAGGGAACAGCTACCACTCCAGTATTCCGGCCTGGAGAATTCCATGGACTATATAGTCCATGGGGTCGCAAAAATCGGACACAATTGAGCAACTTTCACTTTCATTTTCATATATTTATGGGGCTGTGAGCTGAAGTTATGACTGTTGCATAATTCTGGAAACCTTGAAGAACTAGACAAATTGTGACGTATTAGAGTTAAAAAATATCCACTTGCTGGTACAGGGAAAAGAAAAATTAAGGTTTTTGTCTGTCTTGGCCTGGTCTATGGTAGGAAAATATAATTTAAAACACTAGATTTATGCATCCTTCAGGTATATTTTGAATTTATACCACCTGTGTGGTCTGGGAACTCCAATCCCAGAGTTTAACATAAAAAGTGGCCCTAGGAAGTACCTTCTAAAAACAAATGTAAACTCTTAATTTATGTCACATATTATACCCAGTTAAAAAAACAATAACCAAAGAGATTAGCTGCATGAGCCTATTTAAGAAAGATTGTGAGGAATCAATTCAAATGCATTAGCATCACCATGCAAAACAGCAACAAAATTCGTGTTGTACAAATTTGAGGTATTAGAATGTCAACCTGAAAGTAAAATCGTATTGAAGAATGAGTGTTAAGTGAAGGAATCAAAATCACCAAACACATACAAGATATTACATGAAAAGAATAAGAAGATTTGGAAAATGAAATAAATCTTTAAGAAGTAGAAGCGCACAATTGAAACAAAAAAATTCAATAGATGTGTTGAATGTCAGATAAACACATGGAATTAATAAACAGAAACATGTGTTTGAGAAAAAAGTCATCAATGTATCATGAATGATAAGAAGTGGAAACTAGGAAAGCAATGTTTAGAAATAAAGGGGATGGAGTGAAAAGGTCCAAAATACACTTACCAGGAATTCCAAATGGAAATAGTAGGGAAAAAAAGGAGACTAGTAATAGATATAAGAGATAACTGCTATTTTTCCAAAATTAATGAAAGACTCCACAAATTCAAAAGTAGAAGAGTGTTGGAGGAATTAGAAGATTGGAATTGATGCATATATATTATTAATACTATGCATAAAATAGGTAACTAATGAGAACATACTGTATAGCACAGAGAACTCTACTTAACAAACTGTGGTGACCTAAGTGGGAAGGAAATCCAGAGGGGAAGGGGTATACATATATGTATGGCTGATTCATTTTGCTGAACAGTAGAAACTAAATGTAAAGCAACAACACCCCAATGAAAACTAAATTACAAAGAAAAAAAAATGAAAGTACAATCCTTCAATCAACAAAAGCAGAGCAAAACTAAGAATAATAAATAATTCTTTAAAAATCAGAGAAAATAAATCACTTCTATTAGACAAAAATAGTTACATTGAAATAAAACTCCTCAATACCAGTAACAGAGGCCAAAGATCTTAGACACTGAGGGAAAAAAGCTGATAATCTAGTGAGCTTGAACTGCATAAAACTGTAGATATTAAAGCCTTATACTACAAAAATGGCAATGTCATATATAGTTTAACCAAAACTGGATTTTATTTATACAACTCCTTGTTCAATTGTGAAGGTAAAATAATGACATTTTCAGAAGAAGAGTGAGAACTTTTCACCCCAAATCCTTATAGAAAGATTATAATTCAGAAAAAGGAAAGTGAGGTCACAGGACAGAAAAGAATGCAGAAAGCAACTAAACAAAGCAATTTAACGTGGATAGGGTGACATCTCAACAACCATTGACTTCATTAAATGGTCAAAAATAATGACTCATGAGGACCATATAAAAGCAAAGAATAAAATACTGAACAATAATTACATGAAATTAGAAGAAAGGAACCCACTCCAGTATTCTTGCCTGGGGAATCCCAGGGACGGGGGAGGCTGGTGGGCTGCCGTCTATGGGGTCACACAGAGTCGGACATGACTGAAGAAGAAAGGAAATTTAGTAACAAATGTTCTAGGAATCATACATGCTGCTGCTGCTAAGTCTCTTCAGTCGTGTCCGACTCTGTGCGACCCCATACACGGCAGCCCACCAGGCTCCCCCGTCCCTGGGATTCTCCAGGCAAGAACACTGGAGTGGGTTGCCATTTCCTTCTCCAATGCATGAAAGTGAAAAGTGAAAGGGAAGTCGCTCAGTCGTGTCCGACCCTCAGCAACCCCATGGACTGCAGCCTACCAGGCTCCTCATCCATGGGATTTTCTAGGCAAGAGTACTGGAGTGGGTTGCTGTTGCCTTCTCCGAAGAATCATACATAGTTGCGAAGAATAAATGTAGTGGCTTTCTTTATATATTTTTCAAACATGAGGGAGTATTAAAAATTTAATGGTATTCTCAGAAGAATAGAAACTAAATGTATAACATCTAAGTGAATAAAGGAGAAAAAACCATTAGTAGGCAGAAATGAGAAAAAAAGAAGCAAAAAAAGCCCCCACTAAAGTGAAAAGTTTTAAAAATTAGATAATAAATAAAAATTCAACATCAATAGGAATAAATGTTAGTAGATCAAGCTTACTATAAAAGGTATTCAGAGCTTCATTAAAGAAAAAAACTGTACTTTTTTTCATTGCTTATCTCTAGCATCAAGAAATAGACCTTAATATTTAGAACTAATTAAATGAATACTTTAATGTGTATTGAAATAATTAAAAATCAGATTTGAAGCCTATTATATTCTGTTTACAAGAGATATAGTTAAAATGAAAAAAAAATACAAAATTGTATAAAAATAAAGGACAAGTTAAAATATTCCCCAAACTAATGAAAAGAAAGTTAATGTAGATAGATGGATAATACAAAATAAAGTTTTTAAATAGCTTAAAGGGCTTTCTGGGTGGCTCAGTAGTAAAGAATCCACCTGCCAATCCAGGAGACACAGGTTCAATCCCTGGTCTGGGAAGATCCCATATGCGGTGAAGCAACTAAGCCCATTGGCCACAACTATTGAGCCTGTGCTCTAGAATCTGCAAGCCATACCTACTGAGCCCACGTGCCACAACTACTGAAGTCCCAGCACCCTAGAGCCTGAGCTCAGCAACCAGAGAGGCCATCGCAATGAGAATCCTGCGTGCCTGCAACTAGAGAAAAGACAAGCAGCAGTGGAGACCCTGCACAGCCAAAAATAAATACATAACTTGTCATTGTTGTTCAGGAGCTAGGTCATGTCCGAATCTTTTAAGTAAAATTTTTAAAAAGTTTAGAGATAAAAGTATCATTCAGTTCAGTTCAGTCGCTCAGTCGTATCTGACTCTTTGCAACCCCATGAATCTCAGCACGCCAGGCCTCCCTGTCCATCACCAATTCCCAGAGTTCACTCAGACTCACGTCCATCGAGTCAGTGATGCCATCCAGCCATCTCATCCTCTGTCGTCCCCTTCTCCTCCTGCCCCCAATCCCTCCCAGCATCAAAGTCTTTTCCAATGAGTCAACTCTTCGCATGAGATGGCCAAAATACTGGAGTTTCAGCTTTAGCATCATTCCTTCCAAAGAAGTCCCAGGGTTGACCTCCTTCAGAATGGACTGGTTGGATCTCCTTGCATTAGGGACAGATAATCACTACATAAATTAGTTTGACAGGATAGGTTTTGCCACAGTAAAAATTAACCTGAATCCCAGCTGCTTTACATGTATTGCTCACGTTTCACAACTGTAATAGGTCAGTGTGGTATTCTGTTCAACATAATCACTCAGGAACCCAAGATGATAGAATCTTTGTCATCTCATAGCAACCATCTCTGAAAGACACAGCCTTTTTTTTGCCATGGAGGGTTAGAGAGCGCCAGAGGGCCACATGCTATGAATGAAATGTTTCATCCTGGAAGTGACATTCACTTCACCCCACAGCCCCTGGGTGGAAACTGGTCCCTGGCCTTGCTTTACTGCAAAGAGGCAGGGAAGTATAAAGTTTCAATGGACCCAGGAGGCAAGAAGAACCACATACGGGTGAGCACTAGAAACCTCTGTCATAAATATAAAAGAGCAACTGAAAATTTTTATGCACCTAACAACATGCCTTCATGTAAAGTAACATTCAGTACATTTAACAGAAAAATAAATGTCAAATCTACTACCAGAGAAAGAGATTTTCACACATGCTTTTAAGGAATTGCTGGACTAAGTAGAGAAAAATTAGTAAGGGTAAAATGTGTTTAAAACACAGGGTAAAAGGGTAAAAATATTTTAAAGTATTTGAATGAGTCAATTAACAATTAGATCTAAGAACACATGTGGAATCCAGTATCCAATAGTTTGAGAATACTCATTCTTTGCAAATATATAAATAATGAAGGAACAAAACTTTTAAACTAGAATTTTATACCTGGTGATAATATCTTTCAAAAAGGAAGCTAAAGACTTTTCAAACATACAAAACTGAAAAAAATTATCACCAGCAGACCTGTACTTCAGAAATACAGTCTTCCAACAGAAGGAAATGATCTACAGATGGAAATATGAATGTATACAGAGGAATGAAGACCAATGGAAATGGTAAAGACACTGTGATGATATACATAGATTCCAATTATTTATAAATAATAGTAATTTATAAATAAAAATAATAATAATAATGTAGCACGGTCTCTGTTTTACAATATCATTCTCAGAAAGCTCTAATTCTACCATTTCTCTTGCTCTTGAGGTGCGATAAATACAAATATCATATCAACTTGAAAATAAAATTTTATAAATTAACAGGTCAGTATTATTAATCTATGTCTTAAAGGAATTCAAATCTAATGCTGGATTATTTATCCCATAAGAGGCTTTAGTGTTTTTAGCACGTGTAGTATGTGTGTGTTTAACAATGCCTATTTCAAGAATAGATTTCTGAACACCAAGTTAAATTTGGTAATTTTTATTATCTCATTCAAATTTTATTCCATAGTCAAATTGTGGGAATTTTCAGCTTGACTAAAAGGAGTTTTCTTGTGAAAACCTGTTCTGTAAGGTGTTGTTTGGCTGAGCCCAAATATCCTCTGCATGAATCATGAGATAATTGGTACAAAATGGCAATGACCTCATCTATTTTATATTACACACCAAATATTATGTTAAATGGATTTAGGGTTGCTTTATAACTGATTGCTTTTTCCAGCAGTGCCCTAATTTGTACTCAGTCTACTGGTTTAACAACTAATGTGAATTCAGTAGTTCCAAGGACTGCATACGTTATTTGCTGCGGGCATAAACAATCTCGGCAAAGAAACTCAAAGACAAGTTTTGCTCAGGTGCATTTCTGGAAGACATGGATCTGGAAAAGGAATCTTATGAAATCCACTATGATTCTCCTTTTCCACCCCAAATTAGAGTTTGAAATGACCCTCTGTGGGGTGAATGGGAACAAAAAAGAATGGATGTAGTTGGAAAGTCTCAGAAATCTCTGAAGCTTTGTGGCAGTGATTATAAAATTTTCTTTCATGGGAAAAATGAGATTGCCAAACTTGAATTTAAGATATTCCTATTCAATCTTGAAAACCCTGAGGGGCCGTAAAGGAGAGACAACATGGTTTAGGCCTTCACGTTCGAAATGGTAACATGCTCCAGTACTTCTTGCCTTGAAAATCCCATGGACGGAGGAGCTTGATGCAGACTACTATCCATGGGGTCGCAAAGATTTGAGCACAACTGAGTGACTTCACTTTCTCACTTTCTTTCTAGATGGCATCAGTGAATCAATGGACATGAGTTTGAGCAAACTCCAGTAGATAGTGAAGGACAGGGAAGCCTGGTGTGCTGTAGTCCATGGAGTCACAAAGAGTTGGACATGACTTAGTGACTGAACAATGATAATACCTTTTAAAAGAGATATAAGGAATTTCATAATAGTCACTCAGCCACCATGGCTTTACAGGGTGTTATTAGTGGAACTGGCCCAGACTGAATTGTAGAATAGGAAAAGCATGATTTCTGATTCCTGAAACACTTTATTTCTAGGGCCCTCTGTGTAAGTCAATCCTTCCAAAGAGCCCTATTCACCAACGTTTTCCCAATCACCCGCATCCATCCAAACTTACTGGTTTATTTCAGGACTCCTGTGTACTACCAATATTTCAGTCTTTGGGTTAAATGTGCTAAAATTATAAAAAAGGGAAAATGCAGGCCACTGACGAAGCATATATAATGAAGAAGGGTCATCATGTCAACAGGGGGATGTGTGGAGGTGCTGTGGGGACACCTAGGAAGGGCCCCACCAGTGTCTTGGAGGATCACGAAAGAACTCTTTGACTTCCCTGGTGGTAAGTGGGTAAGAATCCACCTACCAGTGCAGGGGACGTGGGTTCGAGCCCTGGTCGGGGAAGAGTCCACAATGCCGTGAGGCGACTAAAGTCCCTGTACCACACGGACTGAGCCCAAGAGCTGGGACTACTTAAGTCTGTGTGCCCAGATCCCGTGCTCTGTAGCAAGAGAAGCCGCCACAATGGGGCAACAAAGAGTAGCCCTTGCTTGCCTCAACTGGAAAAAGCCCATGGGAGGCAATGAAGACCCAGAGCAACCAGAAATAAGTAAATAAATAAAAATTAAAAAAGAAGGAGCTCTCAGTGAAAGTGACACCAGGCTGAAGCTGGGAGGAGGAGGAGTTGGCCAAGTGAGATGGAAGAGAATGGCATTCTGGGTAGGTGAGTGGCCCGAGGGAAAAACATGGCATGTTTAGGGAAGGAGAGGAGCTGCTGCTCAGTATTCATCAGAACACCTGTGCCTCTTGTTCAGAAATGCTTGGCAGCTGCTATTTATAAAGGCATTTGCTTCTTAACTATCTGGTATTGGCAAACCCATGTTGGCAGGTGGCTTTGATGCCTGGCACTTTCAAGAAATGTTTAAGAATAAGTTCTTTTTTAGAAGCGCACTTTACTATTGTGCAATAATTCTAAAAGGTACTTTTAATCATAGTGGTTGAAACTTCAGTTCCGAATTTTGTTCTGGTAACTAATCTCCCTCACTGACACAGATGGTGGGGGTAGACTCTTCCTTTGGGAGTCACTTCTGGAGTTCATTCAACCCCTCTTTCAACAAACTCTAATCAGCATCTCCTTGGTACCAGGCACTATGCCAGAGGCTAGGGCTAAACAGACTGGCTCAGGGAAGGCTTCAACAGTGAAGATCACTCAACATTTGCCACTTAAGTCAATTTCATGACAAAAGTTCTGATTACAAAAATCCTTTTCAAGTGATGACTTCATTTTATTTCTGCCATACGAAACATTCATTTGTTTACTCATTCATTCAGCAAATATTTATTAAATACTTACTATAACATGGGTCAATTTCATCTTCCATGAGGCCTATTAGGAAAGACTCATGTATGTCAAAGTACAGTGACAAGTAATAAGTTAGTAATTAATAATAATTACATGGGCATGAACTTGGGCAAACATTGGGAGATGGTAAGGGACAGGGAGGCCTGGCATACTGCAGTCCATGGGGTCACAAAGTTTGGGACACAAATGGGCAACTGAACAACAACAATTAGTAATAAGTATAATAAACATTGTCATTAAAGCTCTAGATAGGCCCTATGAATGCTCAAAGGAGGACATCTCATCTCTCTACCCAGAGAGGTCATGGAGGGCTACCTGGAGGAGGTCATAGTTGCCGTCTTAGAATACTGTTTCTTCTCAGACTTGGACAATAAGGGAGGGGCTTCCCTGCTTGGCTCAGTGGTAAAGAATCCACCTGAAATGCAGGAGAGACAGGAGATGCGGGTTCAGTCCCTGAGTCAGGAAGATCCCCTGGAGGAGGGCATGGCAGCCCACTCCAGTATTCTTGTCTGGAGAATCCCATGGACAGAGGAATCTGGTGGGCTGCAGTCCACGAGGTCACAAGGAGTTGGACACAACTGAAGCAACTGAGCACACACAACATACAAGAACGGAAGAACTGGAAAGATCTGTGTAAGAAATTCCCATTTCTCATTGCCAATAGAAGGAAGAGAATGAGTGAGAAGGGAAAGACTACATGTACCCAGGTATGGAGATAGGAGAAAGCAAGGAATGTTTGACCTGAGGAGTGCTGGGTGGGTGGTAAGATGGGTTGGCAGATATGATTGGAGAAGTAGGCAGGGCAAGATGATAAAGCCCGTTTAATCTTCAGTATCATCATGATTAATAAGCACTGCTGCTGCTGCTAAGTCACTTCAGTCGTGTCCGACTCTGTGCGATCCCATAGACGGCAGCCCACCAGGCTACCCCATCCCTGGGATTCTCCAGGCAAGAACACTGGAGCGAGTTGCCATTTCCTTCTCCAATGCATGAAAGTGAAAAGTGAAAGGGAAGTCGCTCAGTTGTGTCCGACTCTTCATGACCTCATGGACTGCAGCCCACCAGGCTCCTCTGTCTGGGATTTTCCAGGCAAGAGTACTGGAGTGGGTCGCCATAATAAGCACTACTATTATCTAAATGTCACCTCCATATTTCCATTTGAAAGCCTATGTGGCCTTTTATTTATTTATTTATTTATTTTCTATGTGGCCTTTCAAACAATGTGTATAAAACTGGTCTCCTGTCCTCCCCCCACCCACCTGCTCCTTCTGCAGATTTCTGTGATTCAGTAAACAGCATCTTCATATATTCAGTTGCTCAAGTTTAAGCCATTCTCTATTCCTCTCTTTTCCTCACATCATGTATCTTAATTGTCAGTTAATCCTACTGATATTCCACTGAAACTGTGCCCAGCATTCAGCATTTCTCATGACCCCTTTGTCCTCGCCACTATCACCTCCTGTCTAGGTAACTATTGCCACCTGTTAAGCTCTCTCTCTGCCTCTGTCCTGGCTTTTCCCTTTCTGCTCCCAAACCAATCATCACAATGACCCTCTGAAACTCTGAGATCATATCACTATGCGCGAATCCTTGAAGCAGCCCCATCTCACTCAATGTCCAGCAGTACAAAGGATGACAAGCTCTATAAAATCTGCCCCTGTGTCAGACCTTCAACTTCCTCTTTTATTCCTCTCCCAACTTCCCACTTTCTCCCATCACCTTAGGCTCCTTGCTTTTCCTTGAACTCAGACACCCTCCCAATCTGGCTCTTTTCCTTCCTTGCCATTCCCCCAGAAATTTCCATGATTCATCCCCTCACCTCTTTCCAGTCTTTGCTAAAATGTCACAAGCTCAGAAAGACAGGCCACCAGGTCCCCTATTTAAAACTGCAACTCTCACCTACACAATGGCCTCTGTCCCTGTTTTACTCTTCACCATAATATATTGCTCATTTAACTTAAAAAACAAACAAACAAAAAAAAAAAAACTGGCTGGGAGTTCCCTAGTGGTCCAGTGGTTAAGAATCTGCCTTTCAATGCTGGGGACACAGGTTTAATCCCTGGTCAGGGAACTAAGATCCCACATGCTGCGGGACAACAAAGTCTGCACACTGCCACTAGAGAGCTCGCTTGCTGTGGCTACAGAAGCCTGTGCGCAGCAATCAAGAGACGGGACGCTGCAACAAAGACCCAGCACAGCAAAATTAAAAAAAAAGCCTCCTAGTGATAAGTAAGCTACTTTAGGGTAGAGACCTTCATGGGCTTTTTTTTTGGTGGTGGGCTTTGAAGACTTATTTCTGAAAAAGTCCTCTGATGGTTCCATGGGGTTTGCCTTTTAGAGGCGCTATAGAAAAAAAAAACTTTATAATAAAAATTATCTATTCTGCTTTGAGTGATAAATATGTGTGAAATTTAAAATCTCATTTCAAAGGGGGAAAAGTGATCCTCATTCAATGCAATTCTTTGGGGAAAAAATCCAACTGGAGAGAAAGGGGATTTATCTATTGTCAATGCATCTTTATGTGGGGAGACAAGCTTTGATGTAACTGATAGCTTGGTTATATAATAGCCCAAGAATACAGACACAGCATGTGATGTATTATGTAGCACTTGAGACCAAAAGTTTGCTTCTCTTAGACTAGAATGAAAGTTCAGCCTGAAAGCTTTTGTTGAAAGAGACTTTCTTTGTAATAAATCAGGAGGACCTGTTAAAGTTACCTTCAGTAGGCACCTCATATACACTTTGGGGAAAAAACTTGTTAACTCATTAAGCTTAATGGCCCCTGAAGCATCCTGGGATGCTACAGAAGCTAAATCTTTAACAAAGAACTTCACTTCCAAGAGGTAAGTATTGAACCTACAAAAGAAAAATTCTTTAAAGGGGAGATTAGAAAGCTGAGCTATTATGAAAGAGCCAGAACAGAAGCTAAGTCATTCTTTACTAAGGGCAGTTAACAATTTCAGAGATAAGATACTACGAATTGTGGATCCTGGGAAAATCACTTCATCATGGTCCCGTGGCAAAAAAATGAATCTTAAAGTGAACAGATGCACGGAAAGGGTCAGGAGGAAAAAACACTTAAATTGGGAAGATTTATAAGAACACCTGTGTGTGCATGTGTGTATTTGTATATGCCGTGTTAGCAAAATATTCATCCTGAAAATGGCATGAGTTGACTGAAAAAGCAATGGAGAACAATAAATGCACAGGAAGTGACCCTAGAGCCTTCAACTGCAGAATGAAAATGAAACATTAAAGAGTTTCTAGTTCTATGGTCATGATTTCACTATAGCAAATGTAAAACTAAATGCAAAGTGAGATATAATTGCACAGAAAGGGACATAATGGTTTCTGAACTCCACAAGAAATGCCATAATAAGAATATTTAGCTCAGTTCCCAGCTTGTAATAAGAGCTCAAACACTATTATCTGTCATGATTATTATTATCTTCTTATAGACCAAACTTTGTGTTAGCAGATTTACATGTGCTATTTGATTTAATTGCATAGAATAAAGGCAAAAAAGACTGAATGAAACATTCTTTCAAAATGAAGTTGAACGCCAACAAATTAAAATCTCAAGAAATCTAGATATGAATCAAAAAGGTCCAATTCTGTATTTGCCTACAGATAATGCCTCACGTCTGACCATCTGAAACCACCAAATTGAACTCAGCTTCAAGCAAATATATGGTATGGCTTATGTTGAATCACTTTTATAATAGTTCAGATGTTTGTCTTCCTAATTTATTATGGCCAGACACTTCTTTCCAGTTCTTTTCCCATCTTTTCTTCGGGCACTGAAGCTCAAACTCCCATCCGTCATCCAGAGATATACTACTTGTCTTGTTCTTGTCCCAATTATTTGCAAAGATGCTATAATTTACTGCGGGCCACTTGGGGGAGAACTACAGTTAAAATTATTGCTTGCTTAAGGTTTCGTTTTGGAATTCTGATAAGTCATTTCGAATGTAAGCTGTGTCGAGTACATATCAATTTATTACTTTTTCTAAGTGAACTAATCTAAATTAAAATCTCACAGAATCAATACCTCATTTTTATCATAAAGCTTTCTGATTCTACCTCCCAGTCAGTTGTTCATCTATCATTCACTGTGGGTTGGAAATTTCTAACGATGAAGAATTATTTTATAGCATATTATGGAAATGAAACATCTGCAGCCTGATGTTTCATATATATGCCCAAACTTACAGTAAATGTTGCCTGGCTCTAAACCCCTCATTTTATTTATTCTGCAGACTATTTCCCTAATCCCTTATCGTGAGGTTTATCTAATGTGCATTCTGTGTTCTCAGTGTGCATGATTACAATCTGAAAACTATCACGAAAAATGGTGTCATTTGTTTGGCTTCAGTTGCTTATTATAGTAATAACCACCAGTCTAGACAAATGCATAGATATTTTCAGGTTTGCAAATGCTATGCCGTGCCCTTCCCCCAATGTATTCATTCTGCGTATTTCCTTCGGGTTTTTTAAGGTCTAGTGTTGACTTGGAGATACTGCAAAGATTTTTAATGCACATGCCATTCTCCTAATATATTTTCATTTCTGGTGACCTAGAAAAGAACAAAAGCAAAAAAAAAAAAAAGGTGCAAGGGGAATTTATTCTCATGACAGAGTGTTTTAAAAAAAGCTTTCAAGGGATTTATTTAGTCAGGTCTCATCTTTTCCATTATTCTTTTATGTCCCACTTGTACTGCATAGTCTATGGCCAATCCATAAAAGAATAATAAAAAAAGCTCCATTTTATGCAACCACGTACTAGCACGTATGCATGAAATAGGTGATGCATATATTTTATGTCCAGAATTCCAAATGGCCACTCATATTTCTTTTCTCTCTCGGCTTTCAAGGTTGGGTTCATAGTTTTTCAAGAGCAAAAGATTTTCAGTGCATTTGTTTCTTGAGGGTAGGGACTGTGTCTGTCTTATTCACTGCTAGATTCCAGGACCTAGGATGGGTTCTGATATATAATAAGATCTCAATAAATGTTTGGATTCAATAAATGTTTGACTCAGTAAATCAGTCAACACTTGAGACAAGTACCCCTATCACTCTCTTGGCTCAAAATTCTGAGAAATATTTGCAATGGGACATTCTAATTTTCTGATTGTATAAACACATAGTTTTTAAGGACAGAAAACTAAGGTGGAAAACATTTTGGAGAATGGAGAAGTTCATAAGAATCACTCATTAGCTTCTATGTCTATTTGAGCATATGTCATCTGTGCTTCTGTCCTATAGTCCAGGGGTCCCCAGCCTCCTGGATCTAATGCCTGATCTAAGGTGGAGCTGATGTAATAATAATAGAAATAAAGTACACAATAAATGTAATGCGCTTGAATCATCCTGAAACCATCCCCCTCCCTCCCAAGGTCCATGGAAAAATTGTCTTCCATGAAACCAGTCCCTGGTGCCAAAAAGGTTGGGAATTATTTGCTATTCTTTAGAAATGGAGAAGGCAATGACACCCCACTCCAGTACACTTGCCTGGAAAATCCTATGGATGGAGGAGCCTGGTAGGCTGCAGTCCACGTGGTTGCTAAGAGTCGGACATGACTGAGTGACATCACTTTCACTTTTCGCTTTCATGCATTGGAGAAGGAAATGGCAACCCACTCCAGTGTTCTTGCCTGGAGAATCCCAGGGACGGGGGAGCCTGGTGGGCTGCCGTCTATGGGGTCGCGCAGAGTCGGACATGACTGAAGTGACTTAGCAGCAGAAATGAGAGAAGATGTACCTTTCTTCCATCTGAAATGATGAAAAGACAGTCACTGACTTCAAAATGCCTACAATCCAGTTGAAGGCAAAGTACACAGAATTTTTTTTTAAAGATAAATGAAGATATAAGTCTGTATATGGAGAAGGCCGAAAAAATGAGAAAATAATGATCATTTTGGGGTAAGGAGAGCAGGGTAGGCTTCTGGAAGGCTGTAGACAGGATCTAAGTCTTGAACAACAGACAAAATTCATAACATTGGAGAGAAAGGATATGGGGTGAGGAAAAGGGGTGAAGCACAGCAGTTATTTTTGGAAGAAGGAATGGTGGCAACTAGTGAGTGCAATTTCAGCTAGTGATTTTGGACACAGCAGCACAGACAAAGCAGGTTTGTTCTGGAAAGTAATCAGTCATATGGTTAGGTCAGGGTTTATGCAAAGTCACAGCCATAATGAGAATTAGATGGGTTCAGAGTTTTTCCAAAATACATGAAATGATGATCCTGTTTATACATAAGAAATATATCTGATTCCCAATTGCAAATCATTTGGCCAAGTGTTCACTGAGAAAGTATATTCACCAATGGAAACATGAGCTGTAAACTAAGTAGAGACAAGTTTCGCTAGTGCCCTCAGAAACAGATGGTCTTTGGAGAGTTGTTTCCTGAGCTCCAGGCACTGCTGTTTTTTGTAACCAGCCAACAGCAGGAAATGAGTAAGGACTGGACAGAGGGCAATGCAGAAAGGAGAGTGCTCACTGGATGCCTTGTGCAGTTAATTCATACATTCCAGGGGCTACTTGAGTGAAAGTAGGGCACATTATCCCAAGGTTTTCTCAGCCAGGAAGTCAGAGGTGTTCAGCTGATACCTCTGTGGCAAACTTTACAATTGATGAAAACAAAATATCTACACCCAGAGTCAAGCAGGAGTGAAGCAGAGAGCTGGCTTCCATAGAAATAGAGCATATGGGGCTTTGTCTGTCCCTGAACATCAGGGCCTCTTGCTCTAATTGTCACTATGGAACTACCATGACATTCCCACTGTAGAATGGAGATTATTGTTTTTGGGTTTCCATGAAGCTACTTCAGTGATGTTCAGGACGCTGATTTGTGGCTTATATATCAAGACTGGGTCAAGGCTGTGAATCCTACTTTTGGACATCTATTAGTGACAATAACTATGAATACATGCTACCATTTACAAACTGGGGGTTGAAATAGCAAAAACTTGCTAACAACTGAAATGTCCATCAGTATGAGCTTTGCTAAGTAAAATGGTATTACACATATACACTGGAATAGTGAATGTAGCCCATAAAAGAGGATGAGAGTCCAGGAGGTGTCAATTGAAGTTCTTTGAAAAAACAAAGAACCAAAAAAGAACTCCCTGTTCAAATACAGTTCAGAGGCACTGAGTTAAAACAAACGAAATGGATTTTGTTACTTGATTTCTGAGAACCTTTAATATGTGAAGGTTCCCAGTGATTCTCCTAGAGGGAGATGAAATAGGCAAGCTTTCCAAGTATCACTAACTTCCCCAGGGATGGAAGACACCCTTCACAGTATTATGAACACTGTGAAGAACTCAAGAACTGCTGAAAGCTTAATTCAAGCCTTCATCTTTTCATGTGCATTGTTTCTTAGTCTTAATGGGAAAGAGTAATCAGAGGTCAAGGGAAAGCAAACTTTTTATTTGTCAAATTCCTGATAACTCTGGTTAAGTCTGCTGTTCAATTCTGGTATAAACATTCAGTCATTTTTAAGGACACCATTAAAATTTTTTTAAATTAATGTGAAAAAAGGTATTCTGGACAAGAGCAACACAAAGCATTTAATCAGCATCCCATCCATCACTGTAATGAATGCAGACTCTGTGAATGCATAGGAAGGTGTGCAAAAGTGGAGCTAATGAATTATGGAAACCTTATATTTAGTGCATTAAACACTTTCTGCTAACCCTTCCCCTCAACCTCCCAACAAACATGGCCAGAATAATGTTAGGTAAGCAAAACCCCTTAATCACCATTCATATTCAAGAAAAGAGAAAACAATTGGTCAACATGTCTAACAATTGAAAACTATGGCCACATGTTCCTGTGTGCTAAACTCAGCTATGTTATTGTTTATACCGAGTCTGTTAACCAAGGGGAAAAAAATGGAAATTTGCTCCAGACTGAGGTTGCTATTAATTTTACATATTGTGTATTCTATCCAATTGAATAATTAAAAAGTGATTCACAAGTTCAGTGCTTCCTTCATCGGTAATGTGAATCACATTTATCATCCAAACATAAACAATGGGCATCTGGAACTGAAGAGATTTAACTTTCCCGTTGGTGTTTGAAGTTAGCCTAAAAGAAGGGCTTCTACTTATAAACAAGCTATATGAACAAGTTATATATGAATTACATGCAAACACAAAGGTCAGTCATTTATTTGTTTGGTGAAGGACCCCATTATGATGAAGAAATTATTCCTCTTTAGGTTAAACGATTTTTGATACTTTGATTCTTTTGTAGCTTATAACCTTGAGAAATTATTTAGTGAGCAATTACTTAATGTTTCAGTCGGTGTTTTCTCATCTCCAAACCGTACCTACCATTTATTGAGCATGTACTTTGAGCCAGGCACAGGGCTGACCCCCTAATAGAACTTATCTCATTTAACCCTTATGAGAATCATGTATTAGAGTTAACAAACATGTCAAGAGAAATTCTGAGAGGTTAAGTACCTTCCTTTCAGAAGAGTTCAGAGAAATTAGCTATAGTATAAAGGGTGGTTTTGGACCCAGGCATATTAGATTTCTTCCTGACAAAGTGCTTTGATGTTTCCCCTCTGGGTGAATAAAGATGAAAACGCTTGCTTGACCAATCTCCCACGTTGATATAGGCTTGTACATACATCTTTTCCAAAAATGGTTGCTCCAATTTATATTGCATTGTAACCTCTCCTTCGACCATGTGGTGTCGATAATCCTTTACTGAGAGAAGAGGCTTTTGTTGCCCTCACTTGAATCTGGACTGACTTCTAACTTCCTGAACCAAAAATATGCAAGGGAAATGATGCTGATGACTTCCTAGGCTAGGTCATAAATGGTAAGATGACTTTTATGGGCACTCTCTTTCTCTCCCTTAGATTGGTTGCTCTGGGAGAAGCCAGTCACTATGCTGTGAGGGCATTCAAGCAGCCTGGGAAAGTATCACATGTGGAAAACCAGGCGGGTGACCACAAGTACCAACTTGCCAACTCTGTGAGCACCTTGGAAGAAGCCCTCTAGTCTTAGTTAAGCCTACAGATGACTGCAGCTCTAACCAAAATCCTACTGTAGCAACACGAGAGACCTCACGCCAGAATCATTCATCTAACCCATTCTCAAGTAACTGACCCACAGGAAGCATGAAAAATCACACATGATGTTATTGTTTTAAGCTATGAAGTTTGGGGATGATTTGTTACCTAATGATAGATAAAACAAGGCTCAAATACAAAGTGTTTTAGAAACTGTAAACGAGTCATTTATAAAGCTAATGCCTGCTTTATAAATGCAGTTGGGTGTATATATTCAGAGAAAGAAAATTTAAACAAATATGCTCTTTGAACTAAATAATTTAGGTTGTGGCTGTGATACATATCATCTAAACCCCAATTTGCATCAAGTTTATTAAAACAGAATTATAATAGTAGCCAGTTAAATAGACTTCCTGGCAGGGAACAACTCTGGAAATGGAAAAGGGGAAACAATGCCTTTCATCTATGCTCCACAGTTCACAAAGATCTTTAACAAACATCATCTCAGAAATAGATTTACCGTGAAGCTAAAAATGCTTTGGTTGCTAGGTCTCTCACAGATACAAGCCCCTTCCGAGACCCTGGCAATATGTTCACACACTCTGTGTTTTCGTAAAATTCACAAAAGTAGGTATTTTAGCTGTGCAGTTTGTTATGACCACACTTTCTCTTTACTCTGACTCTTCTTTCAAGTGTCTCTTTCTGGCCACATTCTTTGAAATATTTTTGACAGCTGGCTAAAATAAATTTGAGGTGGGAATATGGTTTTCATAACATACGGTGATTTCTTATTCTAAATTCCATGTTATATGTAATTTTGTTTTTTATGATTTGGTAATTCTATTTTTTAACCAGGGTACCCCCAATTCTGTAAGCTGCAGACTCCACAGAAATTGGATCTTCCCTTGATCACCCTGAGTTATAAACACAGTAGCCCTGTAAGGTTGTTAGGGGAGATGCTATTATCCCAATTTTATAATGAGAAAATGGAGATTCTAAAATTCCAAATGGATTATCCAAGGTTATGTAATTAATAAGAAACAAAGACAAAACTCAAACCCCAGACCTGATTCCTGGTTCAATGCTCTTTCCAGTACCCACTCTTCTGGAAGAACATACCCTCTAATTTCCCAGCAAAACTGTGTGCCATTCTTTTTCATCCTGGTCTCTCCTGTAATTAATATGATAATGTAATTCAGCTTCAATTAACAACAAACCAGGCACAAAGGAAAGATCATATAGGTTACATTTCAATTGCAAGCCTTTCCTCACTGCTCTCAAATCCCATAATCCAACTGTACATCAGACTAGGAAAATGAAGTCAAGAGTATAGCAAGTATAAAGAAAGAACAACCCAGTGATGCTGGGCTGTGCTTTTCTGAGTAGGCTTGGGGAAGACATAGGATGAATAACTTCTCCCTTGCAAATGGCTTTCTTGGTACCATCTAGATGCTGCTTCAGGAAACTGCCCTCAGCTTTGTGTGCCATTGATCTGGCCAATTTTATTTTTCCTTGAGCATCTTGTTTCCACCCTAGCCCACATCATCTGGCCTGCCCCTTGCTTCTCAGGAGAATGGGAGTCCATCCCAGTTCTGCATTCTTGTGAAACAGTTTGTTTTAAAAGCTGAATTACTTCACTGAGGCCTCTTGGATCTTTTTACAGAGCTAACAAATCAGAACACTATTTGTTGATTCAGAGGTGGGAAGATATCAAGCTCTCCCAAGGGCAAAACCGAACTGGGTAGAGCTGAGGCACTGGAACAACTGATTTCAATTAGTCTTAAATAGTCATAATGAATGCTAAAAGATCCCTTATAAAAATGTCCTTCAGCTGATAATTTATTTCCACTCCTTTCTCTCTTCAGAGGCAAATCTTTAATGGACTGTCTTTTTGCAGATCTTAATATAACAGTTAATTTGCAGACAAAGCGACCGAGTCCCCTTGACACATGTGTCTGATCTCCATTTGGCAGGGATGGGAGGGAGGGAGGAAGGAGGAAGTACTTAAATGAAGATGTGGCCCCCTCCCCTATGCCATCGCAGTGTAGGCTCTGTATCATTAAATTCTTCTATGAGTTTCTTACAAATCTCTTTTCAAAGGTAGCAAACTGTGGGGTCATCTTTTTCAATTCCACTAAAGGCACCTAGGCTAAAATATAACTTTTCTATTGGCTACTATGAATAACATTTGTAGTTATATTTTATATTATATAAAATTATAGTCATTTTGTTTAATCTGTTTTAAGATAAACAAGTAGACATTGTTTTTCTCTAGTTCTTTTTGCTTTATTTTATGTTTAAAATACCCTAACTGTTCTTTCTTCCTGTCTCTTCTTTGCCTTATTCCAACTGACCACTCATTAAAACACCCATTGGGCCTTCCCTGGTGGTTTAGCGGTAAAGAATGTCAGTGCAGGAAACATGGGTTCAATCCCTGATCTGGGATGATCCTGCATGCTGCAGAGCCACTAAGCCTGTGCACAGCTACTGAGTCTGTGCTCTAAGGCCGTGCTCCACAGCAAGAGAAATCATCACAATGAGAAGCCCGTGCACCGCAACTAGAGTCGTCCCCTCTGGTAACAGCCGGGGAAAAGCCCATGCAGCAACGAGGACCCAGCGCATATTATAAATAAATAAATAAAATTATTAAAAAATCCATGAATCTGCATATCATTTTGATCCTAAGCCTTCTTGTTAATTCTCCCAGAATTCCAAGTCTTATCAGTTTCTATTTTTAACTCCTTCTTTTCTCTCTATAATGAAATTTAAAATTCTATTCACCAGTATTCCAGGGGGCTGACCCCGACAGAAATGAGCAATCAGACCTGACCAGACTTCCTGAATGCTGGCAACAGCCCCAGGGCAGCAATGTGACTGCCAATGCCACGGCTCTCTAGAAGGAGTAGGATGTGAGCAGGAGAGACGTGGAGGGGATGCCCAGGGCTGCTGGGGGCACAGTGCAGACCCAGACCAGCTGGGAGAATCTGGGACAAGAGATTTGTGAACAACACCCATGAATACTTCAGGAAGATGAGCACATGAGATCTTAGGATGCTTTCCTGCGATTTGCTGGGTCCTTTCTTCAATAAAATCTACACTAAAGAGAGGCTGTATTTCTTGCTCTCGTTTCTCCCTGCAAAGCTCTTACTCAATTTTTATCACTGAACAGTCCCTTTATTTTTCTGGGCTCCAAAACACTGAAGATGGTGACTGCAGCCATGAAATTAAAAAACGCTGGCTCCTTGGAATAAAAGCTATGACCAAACTAGACAGCATATTAAAAAGCAGAGGCATTACTTTGTCAACAAAGGTCTGTCTAGTCAAAGCTATGGTTTTTTCAGTAGTCGTGTATGGATGTGAGAGTTGGGCTATCAAGAAAGCTGACTACCAAAGAATTGATGCTTTTGAACTGTGATGTTGGAGAAGATTCTTGCGAGTCCCTTGGACTGCAAGGAGATCCAATCAGTCAATCCTAAAGGAAATCAGTCCTGAATATTCATTGGAGGGACTGATGCTGAAGCTGAAACTCCAATACTTAGGCCACCTGATGCGAAGGGTCGGCTCATTGGAAAAGACCCTGATACGAGGAAAGATAGAAGGCAGGAGAAGAATGGAACAACAGAGAATGAAATGGTTAGATGGCATCACCGACTCAACAGACATGAGTTTGAGTAAGCTCCGGGAGTTGGTAACAGACAGGGAGACCTGGCCTGCTGCGGTTCACTGGGTTGCAAAGAGTTGGACATGACAGAGTGACCGAGCTGAACAGAACTGAACTAAACTGAATAATCCCAACTGCCAACACCAGTAAGAAAAGATCCCACCAGAGACAGGAACTATCGTGGGTCACATTTTCATGGAGGGTCTACTTTAGAGACGTGGTGCTCATAGTTCAGTGCTTGCTGTGGGCACAACTGTTGCACTGGCTTAGACTTCTGGCATCAGGCAGGACTTCAGTGCTCTGCTAAGGAGGTTGTTTATAAGATTTGGGAACGAGTGGGTATGACCAGAGCTCCCAGACGTGAGCATGGTACTTTCTTCTACTCCTACACTAATTGCCTCATTTACACTCAGGAATTCTCTTTCCTCCTCTCTTCCATAAACCTTATCAGCTGTCCATTACAGCTTGTGTATTAACTTGGCTGCTTATAGTTCTAGAACAAAGCTGTCTCCTCATCAGCCATCCTGATTAAAACAAATTGGAAAAGTAGTTCTGGTGTTTACTTGTGTGCATGTGACCTTCTTCCCTCATGATATGAAAAGTTGCTTTGAAGGAGAAAGGATTTAGAAAAGGACCCCTGGGCTACCTGGTAGCAAAGGACTTTACGTGTTGCATTGGCTTTAAAAGCAGGAGGGAATCTCAGCAGGTGTCTGGTTAGTGATCTCAAGTTGTTGGTAATGGCTAAACATTTTGCCAGAAGAAAACCTTAGCTCAGGGACTTCCCTGACTGTCCAGTGGTTAAAGCTTTGCTTTCCAATGCACAGGATGCCAGTCTGATCCCTGACCAGGGAGCTAAGATCCCACATGCCTTGTGGCCAAAACACCAGAACATAAACCACAGGAACAATATTACAACAAATTTAATAAAGACCAAAAAAAAAAAAAAAAAAAAAGGCCCACATTAAAAAAGACAAAACAAAACCTGCAGCCCAGACTGGAATGAGCGAAGTAGGTTCTGACCCCAGGCCAGCTTTTTCCCCATGCCCCATTTCCCCTCACCACATGACTCTATGACCTTGGGCAAGTAGCTGGGTACCCCACTGTGTCCTCCTGTGCCCACAAAGGAAGACAGCAGTGCCTGTTGCATGGACTCGGTGCAAACATAAAACAAGAGGGTATAAGTGAAACCCTTGACACCATGCCTGGAAAATAGCAATCCCCAGCAAACGTTGCCATTACTGTTTTTCGTATTAATGGCAGAACTAAGTCTAGAGGCCTTCTCACTCCTCTTTCAGGCTCTTACATGTCTTTATACTGAAACATATAGAACTTGTCCCCACTTTGCTTTTATTGTACTGCTGTTACTTTCAGGATGCTCTCACTTTCAGATTCCCCCTACTGTCACCACCAGCTTGGACACAGCCACCAGCCCCATGTCTCCTGCTATGTTAACAAGCTGGGGCCCGGGCACGCATGCACACGTAGATATGCACGTGCAGAGAAGCACCCAGCCTTGCTCCCTGCGGGCAGGCTGGGTCAAGCCTGTCTTGTTCCTCTGGCCTCCCCTACTGTGGCATCACTGCCTCGCCCCCTCTGTCTTGGCCTTTTCTCCTTTGCCTGACAGAACAGGTTTTTCTTAGCCCCCTTGTCCTTTTTACAATCTCTTCCTGCCTTTTCCTCCCCTCTCCTCTCTCCTACTCCTGCCTCCTTACTGATGGATGAGACCACTGGATCGCATGCTTGGTCCTGTTCCATCCAGTTTTATCCAGTGAGTTCCCACTGTCTTTGCTTCGTTTGAAGGTTTTAAACAGGGACTGAAACACCATCCTAATGCTTGAGGCAGTACCATCATCTCACATCAGGGTCTTATGGTTACAACAGGAGCTCTGTTGGAATAAATATGGGAGCCAGGTGCTGCTACTGATAATCCCCAATAAAGGGCTCCGCAAGGCACACAATGATGTACTACCAGATGAATCAATGCCATCTGGATGTACAACTCTGGCCAGGAGGGCAGTAAAGTTATGGTGCTCAGTATTTAATGTTAATTTCCGCTGAATAACCCAGAGTGAATTTTGTAATTTGCAATATTGTAAATTTTGTCAACATGTGGGGAACTAAAATGCTGTTTATCCTGTACACTCTGGCTAATCATACCCTGGCTGTCTTTCTGATTGCCGATTCATTTTGTTCATACTTAAAAGGGAATAAATGTATCCCAGAGAAAGCACTCGTCTGGACAAGCTCTGAGATGGAAGCAAAGGCTGAACTATGGAGGATAATTGGGTTCAGAGCCAAAAAGTGATGGTTCCAGGGAAGAGTGAGTCTATCGATACTGAAGGAGTTAGGTTCTCAGGTATAACTGGGATCAGCACATAAATCTTGGAGTAAAATTCACCTTCCCAGACTCCCTGATCATTCAAGCCACTTGCTTGTCCAATGGTAAAAATATAAACCCTCTTACCAAAATTCTGTCAACTAGAGAACTTTTAGTCAGAAATCTCTGTTGTTGGTGCTTTGCTAGTATAATTTGATATATACTATATGTAATGTATATGTAATTACATGGCATATAATCATATAGTATGGACGTGTTATATCATAGAGTTATATATCATATGCTATATCTACTGCATTTATAATATGTAACTATTGGTGTAAAGTTGAGTATGTAATAAGTAATATGTACTACAAAGTCATAATAAAGAACTTGTGGTTCAGTTAAACTACAAAGCATAGCTCTGATAACCAAAGAAATTCATTCATCATTCACCAAAGATTTAAGAAACTTCTGTATGCAAAATAAAACCTGGAATTTCAAACTCTGTTCAGTTAGTTCCCATGTTAAGAATATTTTATTGTATTTTAATTATCAAAGATTTGAATGCACATACAGGATCAGATTTGGTTTTTCATTTCTTAGTTCTTGAAGGCTGTACATGGAATGATCATATATGGTTTGATATATTATAATCTGTACAAGGTACATCTGCTGCTTTTGTCTGCCCGGCATGTCTTCTTCCTCATTGTGAATTGTGTCCCAAATTCATCTTTGGAGAACTACCCTACCGCATTGCAAGCAGTGATATAATATATATTTAAAGGATAAATATATAATCAAATAGCCTCCACGAACAATTAACTTATTTTTCCTTTTGGATTATTTGCAGGTCAGGTGGTTCCCTTTTGTCTCCTTCCCAATACATTCCTTCTTCCCCACAAATCAATGAAACTGAGGCTGCTTGGGCAATCTTTTTCTCAGGTTCATAATCCAAGTGTTTCTTTTCTTCTCTATCTGCCTCACGCTCCCCCTCACCCCCACTTCAGAGAGCTCATTATTTCCACTGAGTTTCCTTTACTGGCGTCTCTGTGACCTTCACTCTCCTCAATCAGAAAAGTAAAGAACAAAGGAAGTTGATAATAGCGTGAGACACTTCAGCCTATTGAACAGGGATGTCCCTGAGGCTCCCCCTTCAGAAATTTTCTGATAGGTTTGGGGATATACCTGAGCTATCAGTCCTTCCTGAGCTGGGAGATCCAATCACCAGGTTAGGCTGAAAGACCTCATTATACAGTGTCACCTGTAACCCAAGCCTGCAGCCTGGACCCCAGAACTGTGTCCTAGGAGGAGGTGGCAGCATCATTCACCCACTGGAGAAGCTTGATGCTTTAATAACATTTGCTCGCTACACTGCAAGTTTTACATCCCAGTGACTTTTCGGAGATTAATTACAGTTTTCTCTAAAAGCAAATTGTGAAACTCAGCAGCTCACTTTACTTGGCTGCAAGAACAATTCTCATTTGGATAAAATTAAGAATTTAAATGGGTGCCTTTGGAGCCCAGGTAGTTTAAGAACTCCCTGGGTCCTCTTTGCTGCTGCTACTGCTAAGTCGCTTCATTCGTGTCCAACTCTGTGCGACCCCATAGACGGCAGCCCACCAGGCTCCCCCGTCCCTGGGGTTCTCCAGGCAAGAACACTGGAGTGGGTTGCCATTTCCTTCTCCAATGCAGGAAAGTGAAAAGTGAAAGTGAAGTTGCTCAGTCGTGTCTCACTCAACGACACCATGGACTGCAGCCTTCCAGGCTCCTCCGTCCATGGGATTTTCCTCTTTACGGCTGAGTTATGCTCTGGAAAGTCCTGGTAGAGGAGCTACCTATGACCGAAATGCCACGGAGACTGCTTCTTTAAGACACTTTATTAAGACTTCTCTCCCCAACTTCCCAGTAAAAACCCAGCAGTTGGGTGGCCTGTATTATTAGGGGACAGAGTTATCCCTGTTTAGGGACTCTACTTGATGGGTCCTCATTCATCTGCAAATAAACCCTTTTTCTCTCAATTTTCCTGTTCTGACACACTTCTCTCTCTAATTCTCTCCTGCTCTCATTTACATATTCCCCACATTAGTATAGAAGATCTCTGAAAACAGAGAGGGCAAACATGAGCAGTTGCCTTGTCTGAATGTCTGGTTTGGATTAGAAGAGAAACACCTCCTGCCATCCTATACCCTACTGAGTCTTACTGGGAGGGGCTCTGAAACTTGCAATAATTTGGTGGCTCTGGGAGAGAAGTCAGTATTTTACATCATCTACATCTAGACAAAATCCTTCGTTGTGTCTATTGTACTACATCATCAGCAAATCCTCAAAATAAATATTAGCTAAATTTTTAGTAAAGATCTAATGATTTAAATTCTCTGTGTTTTATAAATAAGCCATTTCAGTTCAGCTCAGTTCAGTCACTCAGTTGTGTCCGACTCTTTGCGACCCCATGAATCGCAGCACGCCAGGCCTCCCTGTCCATCACCAACTCCCGGAGTTCACTCAGATTCACGTCCATCGAGTCAGTGATGCCATCCAGCCATCTCATCCTCTGTCGTCCCCTTCTCCTCCTGCCCCCAATCCCTCCCAGCATCAAAGCCACTTGCTAATTGTGTAACCTTGGGCAGGCTGTTTCTCTCTCTGTTCCCCAGTTTTCTATAAAATGGGAAGTAATAAGGGTACCAATCTCCTAGGGTGATTATGAGGATTCAGTGGGGCAGTTTGTGTGTTTACCCACCTGCTGCTGTATGTAGTAAGAGCTCAATTAATGTTAAGTATTTAACTGCTGTGGGAGAGACCTTGTAATTGGATTCCCATCCCTGAGTCAAATATGCAACAGGCATCTACTATCCAAGCTTTTCTTGTCTCTGAGCTATTAGCAATGAATAAACTACAGTGCCTATCCTCAGAGAGCAAGCAGTTAGACCAGGGGAGAGCTACAGAATCCTTTATATAGCCTACAATATGGTTAGAGATAGTAATAACCTTAACATTTATTGAGTCCTTAATACTATGCTGGGCATTTTCCATGGATTGCTTTATTTAATCATTTCAGAAACTTATGTGATAGACATAAGCTCTTGAAGAAACTTAAGAAACTTGTATTTATTGTTCAGATGAAGAAATTAAGGCTTTGAAGGATTAAGTAACTTCACATCTATCAGACTTCAGAAACTATGCTTTTTACCATTTTTCTTTACTGAGCGCTGGAGATACAAATATGTACCATGTGCTAAGAGAGCCCACATACAGTGGAAATCATTGTGTTTTCAGAACCTGTGGACAGGAGGTGGCACATGAGCAGAGTCTTGACAGAAGAAGGAAAACAGCCAAAGAATGAAGGGGAGGGGAAATATTCAAAACCAGGCAGGCGTGGCCATGACCAGATAGGACTGTGGGTGCAGAGAGGGGGCAGGGATGATGGGAATGGGCAGGCCCGTTGGGAATGGCCTGGGGCACAATGGGAAAGAATTTGAATTCTGTTTGTTCAAGAGAGGTTTCTAAGAAGATATAACACAAGATCCCAAAATCAAGTGATCAAAAATCAAGCAAGCAAAAACTTTGCCAATATCAAGCAGGCCTAGGGGAGACCCCTAGGTCTCAAGACAAAACTCAAGAATAAAATGAAAGTCAGGGATCTTTCCACACAGAGAGGAGAGGAGCTCAGGCAGGTGAGTAGCACATTTATCTGTGTGTTTATTTGACAACTTTCTGTCTCCACCACCAGATTGTTGAGCTTATCAATGCAGTGACAAGGCTAATTTTGCTCACTATCTTAATTTTAAAACCTAACATTGTCCTGGTCCTTAGCAGATATCCTACAAATATACTTTGCCTGAAATTTTGGAGTCACTAAAAGCTCAGAAGAGGGGCTCCAGATGTTGTTCATGGTCAAGAAATCAAAACAAGGCAATCCTTGTGCCGAGCCTTGAAGGATGATTGGACATCAACAGGCCAACGGTGGGAGAGAGGGACGCACTGGAGAGCAAAGGTCACTGGGCAAAAAAAATGGAGCACAACAGAGGGCAGTGCATGCAGGCAACTCCACGGAGGTTGGTCTGGCTAGAGCAGGGTTTCTCAGCCTCAGCATTACGGACATTTTGGCTAATTCTTTGTCGTGTGTAGCTGTTCTATGCATTGCAGGATATTTAGCAGCACCCGAGGCCTCTGTCCAGTAGATACCAGAGGCAATTCCCCCTTTCGCCCCTAACCATGACCATCGAAGATGCCCCCAGATATTGGCAAAGGATCTCCCTCTGCCAATTCAGACTCACTGCCAGGGTTTTTCCAGTGAAGAGAAAAAAAAAAATACGGGGATATAACACAAGATGCTGCTAGAGGAAAAAGCAGAGGGAAAAGGTCAAAAGACATGTGCGTCATGGCCCAAGTGGATGGGCTTAACCTGAGCTCAGTGGGAAAATCCCTGAGGGATTGAAACCGAGCAGGGCCACGAACGCAGCCTTGTGTTTTGGGCAAATCACTCGGCAGAGTGGTTCGCAGAGGGTTAGGCATGTCTGCAAGGAGAACAGGCTGTTTCAGCCCTCCATGCAAGAAGACAAGAGAGCCGGAACTGAGACCATGGGCAGGAGAAGTGGGAGGGCAGAGAGAGCTTCTCAGGAGGTTAAACCCACAGCGTTTGGCTCCGAAGAAAGATGATATCAGCAGAGATGTGATGAAAGTAACCCCTTCAAGGATGGAGGGGAAGCTAAGCAAGAGAGGCTTGCTGGAAGCTAAACAGTTAATATCGGAGAAGGATGCTAATCAAATGAGCAAGTGTGAAGTGAAAATGCCAACCCAAGGGAAGAAATCCTGCCAAAGGTGGTGCAGACACACAGAGGAAATGTGAGGAAATGTGGTGAGATGGTCCTGAACGTGGAGGCAAACTGCATGAGAGGATTCAGGCAGAGGGAAACAGATGGTCCTTGCGATGTCCTCAGTCACTTGACAAGCTGGATAAATAACTGTTGCCAGGGAAGAAATAATAAAAGCAGGCTTCTGCCAGCATGAGCTGCTGCGACTGCCACGGCCTTTGGTTCAGAGCATGCTTCTGGAGGCGAGGGGAAGGAAAATAAATATGGAATGACGGAGGGAAATCAATTAGCCCCTCACAGATGGCCTCCCACATCCAAGAGACTGTTACTGCCACTAACATGAAAGGTTGAATAAGGTAGGAAGAGAAATAACACGGAGAAGGCTGTGTCCAGGGCTTCGTGAGATAACCTCACAGAAGCAGGGGTACCCACAGGGCTCACAGGACAGCTGTGGAGGACGGGACCCGGGCCAAGCCCAGCCAGGCCAGTGCCTGAGAGCTCAGGCCAAGCTTCCCTGAGGGGGCGGAAACTCAGGCTTGCAGAACCGGACCCTGACAATTCTACTGACTGCAGAAACCCACAGGGTGTGGCAGGGTGGGGGCGTCCTTTGGTGGGAGGAAGAGATGGACTTCCCATTAAATATACTACATTTTGAAGTAAACAGCACAACAGGCTAGCTCATGAAATGGAAAGAGCGCTGAAAAGAGAATAATACATAATTAAAGCGAGCAATTGTATAACGTCCTTAAGCTAGACTCTGACTTCATGTGATGCTCAACAAATTAAGATGGGGGAGGAAAAGGGGAAGGGAGAAATGGCGGGAGGAGGAGGAAAGAAAAAGAAAAGAAAGGGGAAGAGAAAGAAGAGGAACAGGGAAAAGAAATTCATGAGCAAAACCATCACACTGTATTACTTTTCCCCACCAGAAGCATGTTTATCAAGCTCGAGCCTGGGGTAATAATCTGAGGTTTTGCTCATGTTTCTCTTTTATCATTCATAATTGAAATGTTATTGACATTTCTTGGGCATCTGAAGATGAGCCTAATTTATTTTCATCTTTTCTGAATCTGATATCAATAATATTCATGAAGCCACACAATGCCTAAATGAGGCCTCAAAAGCTGTTACTCTAAATAAAGAAATTATTGCAGTTTTATAGTTCTTTACATGATTTTATTGGATCCTGACAACAACCCTGTATGAGGGGCAAAAGGAAGTATTATTGTCTTCTCTTTTTTTTTCAGTAGAGGAAATGACAACCCACTCCAGTATTCTTGCCTGGAGAATTTGCATGGACGGAGGAGCCTGGCAGGCTACAGTCCACAAGGTTGCAGAGTTGGACATGACTGAGTGACTAACACACACACACTAATATAGATTCACAAAGTCTAATGGGCTTTCCAGGGGCTTCCCTGGTGGCTCAGTGGTAAAGAATCTGCATGCAATGCAGGAGACCTGAGTTCGATCCCTGGATTGGGAAAATTCCCTGGAGGAGGGCATGGCAACCTACTCCAGTATTCTTGCCTAGAGAATCCCATGGATACAGGAGCCTGGTGGGTTACAGTCCATAGTGTCACAAAGAGTCAGACACGACTGAAGCCACTTAGCATGCAAACATGCACACAACGAGTTTTCTGAGCTTTCCTAGCTCATTGTATGAAACTTGGGGTTGAAAATCATGTCTTTGATTCTCTACTTAATGCTCATGGGATCTTAGTCCCCTTACTGGGAATTGAACCTGGGCCCTTAACAGTGAGAGTAGAATCCTAATCACTGGATCATCAGGGAATCCCCCTAACCACATCTTTTGATAGCAATAAATACAAAGTCCCTTTTATCACTCTATCAATTTGCTTCTGAAAGCAAGGCCACTCCTGCCCCTACTGTGCCCTGACTTTTCCCACTAGCCCATAACTCTATTTTAAGACCAGGAAAGTTCACTTCTTCTAGAAAATTCTCCTTGATTAATTCTACCTTAATTAACCCTACTTTTAGACTAACAGGTTCTTAATTCTTCAGTTCAGTTCAGTCGCTCAGTCAAGTCCAACTCTTTGCGACCCCATGAATTGCAGCATGCCAGGCCTCCCTGTCCACCACCAACTTCTGGAGTTCACCCAAACTCATGTGCATCGAGTCAGTGATGCCATCCAGCCATCTCATCCTCTGTCATCCCCTTCTCCTCCTGCCCCCAATCCCTCCCAGCATCACGATCTTTTCCAATGAGTGAATTCTTCGCATGAGGTGGCCAAAGTACTGGAGTTTCAGCTTTAGCATCAGTCCTTTCAATGAACACCCAGGACTGGTCTCATTTAGGATGGACTGGTTGGATCTCCTTGCAGTCCAAGGGACTTGCAAGAGTCTTCTCCAACAC
Organism: Ovis aries; assembly: GCF_016772045.2. Taxonomy (NCBI): domain Eukaryota; kingdom Metazoa; phylum Chordata; class Mammalia; order Artiodactyla; family Bovidae; genus Ovis; species Ovis aries. The sequence continues at coordinate 60,144,612 of NC_056062.1, read as the reverse complement.
CACAGTTCAAAAGCATCAATTCTTCGGTGCTCAGCTTTCTTCACAGTCCAACTCTCATATCCATACTTGACCACTGGAAAAACCACAGCCTTGACTAGATGGACCTTTGTTGGCAAAGTAATATCTCTGCTTTTTAATATGTTATCTAGGTTGGTCATAGTTTGCACATGTTGGGTTGCATTTTTTAAAACTAGTGATTTTATTACAGCTGCTATAGTGAAGGCTTTTGAATATACCTTCATGTAGTAGGAATGGGTTTTAAAATATTAAACAATTTGAAATCAATATTTTGTAAGTAAAAAGGGCTGAATATCAGCAATTTAATATGAATCAGCTCAATCTTAACCATCATTTTTGTAGAGATTGCTTTTCCCCAGTTTTCACTTCCTCTCATTCAAGAAACTGTGCTGGTCTGAGCTAACTGCTTGCCTCAGTTCCTAAAATAAAAGGTGTTAACAGAAAGTAGAAGATAAAGAACATTTTCTGCCTTTTTAGGTCTCAAAGGGTGAACCTTTAAGGGAAAAAATAAACTTAAGGAACAGGTAAAAGTTTGTGGAAAAATATTTTAGGCACAAGAAAAAAAAAAAAAAAAACCACTCTCTGGGACTTCCCTGATGGTCCAGAGGCTAAGACTCTGAGCACCCAATGCAGGGGGCCATGGTTTGATCCCTAGTCAGGGAACTAGATGCCACATGCCGCAAAGAAAGCTCCCGCATACTACAACTAAGACTCGGCACAACCAAATAAATAAATCAAGCCCTCTCTTAGCTGGGAGGGGGAAAAAGATTCACGGGGCCCAGGAAAGAGTGGGAGAGGACCAGAGCTAAAGGGATTAGAGTCAACTTCATGTATATGAGTATAGATGATCTGAGCCAATAAGGCTGGATCTGCAGGAAGCACAGGTTGCGAGAAGATCCAGACGTGCAGGTCACCAGGCTCCTCTCAGGAGTACACCGCCCATCATCCATAGGTAAAAGCCCTTGGGAGGCTGAGGTGACACATGAGGTCCACTGGGATGGTCAGCTCCCAAGGGCTGCTGGCTCAAAGCTGCATTTCCTGTCCTTCGACGGTCAGTAGCATGTTGCTCCTTGATCACCCCAAAAGGAGTCAAAAGGAATGTCTCCACTCTCTGCCCTGATTCTCTGCCTGGCCCCTGTCTACTTCTTCCCTATTCGCCTCCTCCCCTTGGCATCCAGAACCCCAGCCCCAGGCATTGTCTACTTCGTACTTTTGCAACATGCTCGATCAATTCACCCAAGGCAGAAACGTCTTTCAGGTGCACACGTCGCATATTATACTTGCATATAAATTTCCAACACTCACAGCACTTTCCTAACCAACCTTTCTTTAGATTTTTCCAACAGATTTTTCAAGTAAGTAAGAGAGGAAAAAAGCTAAGAATTAAATTCTCTCTTTTTATTGATTCACTGAGGTTTCATCAAGGCCTACTCCTCACCTGCTAGGACATACAACGTACCCCCACCCCCAATTTTAATGTTGTGTTCAGAAAAGGGAAGAGCCACAACAACTCCATTATTGAGTTACTTGTGTTCCAGGGGCTTCCAAAAGACAAGTCTGGCATTGGTGTGCAAGACAGATGAAGCAGAGAAAAAAATGTATAGGGAGGGTGTGCTGGAATCCAGGAATGATGTGACATGTTCAGAGATGCTTATTGTACTGTGCTTTAAAGATGATAATAATAATTCTTTTAGTGATTTGTTATCGAAAACCTAGGCTAGTCACTAAAACAGATAAATTATTTATTCATTCATTGTTCATTCCTTGGTGCCCCAAAGTTACTGGGCCAGAAAAGATTTATGGGATGCCTTTAAAAGCCCAAGACAGACCATTGAAAGAAGGGAGATCAAGTTCCTGGAAACTGTCATTAACAATCTCCTGCCTCTTTAAACTCTTTCCCATGTGGCATCTTAGCAGCAGGTCAGAACCCACATCGGAATAGGAATTGTAAAAGATTCCGGCTTCATAGCTATTTGTGATAAAACAAAAATTGACTTTCAACTGAAGTTAGCATGGGGGAAGTCAAACATGAAAGACGGTGTAAAACCTCCAGCATTTTCATGGGCTTGGAAGGTATACACTGTTGTTCAGAGACTGCTCAAGACTGAATGGGTCCCTGCCCAGATATCAGTGGGCTGTGTGTATAACTCCACTTATAAAGCACTTGGGCATTGTTTATCTTGAACTTTATTTGCCTCTTTATTGCCCAGTTGCTCAAGCCAGAAATAGGACATTATCCTCCTTTCTCTTCTTCTTCAACGCAAACATCCAATCAATCACCCATTCCCACAGCTCAGTGGCTCAAATTTTAGCATGCATCAGAATCACCTAGTGGGCAGATTGTTGTGCCCAGCCTTAGAGTTCCTCGGATGAGGCCTGAGCATCTGGGTTTGTGACACATTTCCAGGTGATGCTTTAATTTGGAGACCACACGTTGAGAAACACTGCTGAAGACTGGGTCCTGAGCCTCTATCACGTTCATCCATTTTTGCTATTCCCATCCTGAGTATTTTAATCCAGGTCACCCATTGTACATCAACTGTTTTATGGCAGGGATCTTTTTTAAGACACAAATCTGATCATTTAGACCCCTGCTGAAAACTTCAGTGACTCTCTAGTACCCAAAAGATGATGTTCATCTCCTCTCTTTGCCTTCTTCAGAGGCAAAATTTTAATCCTTTATCTGATTATTTTGTTATTTAACTCCATGTTTCAAATTAACATCCTTGAATTGCCATTCCTTACAATTTTAGTTTTATGCTTTACTATTGAATTACCACTATAAGACATTCGGTTCTCTCTAGATAGTTAATCCTTCATGAGCCCTACACATTCTCCCATTTTCTCATATCATCCTTTTGTCAGCATTAACGGTAACTGCTTACATATTGTGACTATGCAAATGATACTCACAGCTCAGCCATTTATGATCACTTTTTGTTTTGCCTATAGTGAATAATGAGTTTGGTCTTGTTTGCTTATCTTTTATATACTTGTTATAGAGTGTATATATATGTGTGTGTGTATGTATGTATGTATACTTTTATATACTTCCCATGCTGATCTTCTGTATCTGGTGTGTTCTTTACCTCGGATTTTCTCCGTAGATTTTGTGAAACATATCCTCCAGTAGTTTTCAAATCAACATTGCATGAGAAATAAGTCTCTTGAAATTTTGTATGTCTTAAAATATTTTTAGTCTATCCTGATGTTTAATTGACAGTTTGGCTCAACTTCAAACTTGAAGTTGAAAATAATTTCCCTTTAGATTTTTGAAGGTACTTGTCTATCACCTTCTAGTTGCCTTTCTTTTGATAAATTTTTTTACTTGTGACTTTTTATGTCCTTCTGGAAATTTATAGGATGTTCTTTTTGTCCCCAGAGTTCTCAAATTTCTCTATAAAGCACTGGGGTGTGGGTCTGTTTTGTCCATTGTGTCAGACACTTGATGACCCTTTTAAACTAAAAACTGATATAGTTCAGTTGTGGAAATTTTCTTCACTATTATTTTAATTTTTCCATGTTTCAATCTTACCTTTTGTGCACCTTATATATATTTATGCTGGACCATTTCATTCACTATTATATAATAATTTCCTTTATTTCTAACACTGATTTTAAAGCAATATTCTAATAATAGAGTCATATCAGCTTTATTTAGGTTAGTATTTTATATTTATAAAATAGTTTATATTTTTACATTTAAAAATAGTTTATTTCAATATTTTGAGGTCATTATATTTAACTGTGTCTCTAAAAGAATATAGATCTCTCTATATGCATTTATAATTGTCACTGATCAATACAAGTTTATTTCTCAAATCACATTTTAGGCTTTTTTTTAAAAAAACTTTTTTTCTCTTTTTTCTGCCTTCTATTAGACTGTTTCATTTTCTTTATCCACTTATTTCCCTCCTCTATTGACTTAGAAGTTTCATAATTTATAATGCATTTCTATTTAGATCGTAGGGTTTTCACCTTGAGTGAGTTTGCTCATCTTTCTGTATATTTGAATTTCCCTATCTGTAGAAAGGAGTTGATAGTGAAATATTCCTTAACGGAGTTACTGTTAAAATTTAATCAGATAATAAATCTAATACATTCAGATATTTAGCATGTTGTATAGCTCACAATAAACATCCCATAAAAAGTAGGTGGTGATTATTACTAATGTTTTGTATATTTAACTTTAAGTGACCTGAAAATCTTTCCAGACACTCCACTAACTCAAAACTTCTGAGAAGCAGATTGTGTATTCCAGTGCAATAGTGTAGTTTACCTGTGTGCCGGGAGTCTAATTATGTACCTTCCTGCTAATGCCTTTAGTGGGAAGTCAAACTATCAACACTGTGGGAAATTGATTGATTAACTCAATCAAGATCATCCTCAAAGATGACTCCAAAAATATCTCTGACGGCTTGTGGTTGAGAAAATCAGTCAGCATTTGGGGGGGGGGGGAGGAGGAGTCAGGCAGAGGGATCACTTTCACTGAATTACGAGTTCTGTACAAGACAAATGTTATGTGATAACCCCATGTGAAAAACTCTTCCTGTTACCTGCAGAGTTTTGAAAATAACTCTTTAAAATTCACTCCAAGAAGATTTGTGCTTCAGCTTCTGGGGCTTGGGGTATTTGTTTGCCCTTCAGACAATATTTCTAATATAGAATATATGCCATAGAATAAACAGTAACTTTTATGAAACTGTACTATACTGAGTGATTTGGAGAAGGAAATGGCAACCCACTTCAGTATTCTTGACTGAAAAATCCCACGGACAGGGGAGCTGGGGGCGCTCCAGTGGGTCACAAAGAGTCAGACACGGCTGAGTGACTAAGAACGCAGAGTGGCCATTTTGAGGTACTGCTTCCCGCGTAAGGAAGCATTTGTTTCAAGTAACCAGATACTAGGGACGCAAACCAACTGCCCGCATTTCTCAGTCCTGAAAGAAAGACACATACATTTAGATCAGGGCTGAAAGACGTACATGGTGCGCATCCTTCTTTCTCCCCCACACATGTGACTAAATGGCTTTTCTAGTCAGGCTGATTAAAAGCAGAATTGAGAAGAGAACACATTTGTTTTCACTAGGACTCCATCCGCTAGATCTAGCACACGTGTGCCTGTACACACACACACATGTGCACACGTGCGCGTGCACACACCCACACACTCCTCCTCTCCATCTCTTACTTCTCTTTCTACTGCCATTGTCAAGAATCAAGTGGCATTTTCAAAAGTCAGCTCATTCCATTACAGCTTGGGTACCTGTAACCATTAAGACAATCAAACTCTAACTCAGACATTCAAGATCTTAGCAAGATCTAACAACGTGTGTCATCAGTCTTTTATCGTGATGCCTTCTGTGGGTTCACAGAAAAGGTCTTGAGAAAATCTTGGATGGGATATATCATAATTCAGGGCAGAGCTGGTAATGTACCTCTGAAGACATCTCTGTTAATCGATACTCTGGATACAGTCATTCTAAAAAGCTCAACTTACGTTTCAGCACTTCTGCTTGAACCATTTCAGTGGCTCCCACCATCTTCCCTTGTGTAACTGAAGTGTGTTCTATGACCTAGAGTTGGACTGCAAGCTGTTAATTTCCTTAAATTTTTTTTTTTATTGAGGTATAGCTGATTTATAATGTTGTGTTTATTTCTGCTGTACTGCAAAGTGAATCAATTATACATGTACATATACCTACTCTTCTTTAGATTCTTTTCTCATATAGGTCATTACAGAGTATTGGATAGAGTCACTGTGCTATACAGGAGGTCCTTATTAGTTATCCATTTTGTATATAATAGAGTGTGTATGTCAATCCCAATCCCCTAATTCATGCCTCCTCCCCTTTACCTCCCAGTGACTGTAAGTTTGTTTTCTACAATTGTAACTCTATTTCTATTTTGTAGATAAATTAATCTGCAGCCTTTTAAAAAATATTCCACATATAAACCATATCACATGGTATCTATCCTTCTCTAACTTACTTCACTCAGTGTGATAAGGTGCTTACTTGCAGTCTGCATCAAGGTTAGTACAGAAATTGACAATAAGTATAGTTAGTGGAAAGAGTGATTTTATGTCAGTTGAATCTCATAATTAAAGATTTGGCTAGTATTTTGTGTCTTTCTTTTTTTCTAATTATTCATTTTACTGTGTTTCACAAATATATTTGATTGTTCAGTGATAGAATAAAAATTTGAGAAATAAAAATGGGTCTCTGGCCAAAAAAGTTTGAGAAGTGTTGATTGACAGGATAAAGTCCCAGCTCTTTGTAGGATCTGCAAGGTCACAGGTGCCCCGATCCCTGCACGACTCTGCAGCTCTTCAGCTTCACCACCTGCCACTCCCCTCCCTTCACAGCACTATGTTCTCGCCATATAAAATCACAGGCGCTGTCCTTTTACAAATGCTGGCCCTCCTGCCCGGAATGCTTTTTATATTCTCAGTTGGCTGCTAAATTTCTACACATCAATCAAGTCTAACCTTTTAGATGAGTCAGGACCCTTAGCTGCAAGTGACAGACACGTAACGAATCATTTAGCTTTCTCTCTTTCTTCCTCCACCCCTATTTCTCTTATCCATGACGTTCTGTTGGTATTACTTCTTTTTTTACCACAGATGGGCTTGTTCTACATAGCAGAAGACATTGCAGAACCAAACTCTGTTGACCCAACTTAGCAAAGCAAGAGGATACAGAAGATACCTCTCTTAGCTTCAGAATAAAACCATCCCCCAAATGATTCTTATTTTCATCAAGTATCCACAGTGACCTCTGGACCAATTAATGCGGGCAGAGAGAAGGGATAGTCTATGTAGTCCAACTTCTACCCTTTTATCAGAAAAAAATTATTCTAAAATATAATCACAATTACATCTTTCCTCATTTTAAAGACCTTCCCTTCCCTTCATCTGCAGAAGAGAATTCAGGATGTTTCATCCTTCATAACAAGGTTTAGTGGTTCCCTCTACTTTCACCACTGGGGTGAAAGATACAATGATTTCCAGAACCTATGCTGTTCACAGGCTGAAGCCCTCCCCTAACAGTCCAGGAAGGAATCCCTATGCATCTCACAACAGAAACAGGTGTTGCTTCATTTAGTAAGTCTTCTCGAGTCATCTCTAAATATACTCACTATCATTGAGATACACTTCATGGACTTGCAATACTCTTATGTCTTTCTTTCCTTATGCATTTTCTACTAAACTCTCTGAGTTTATTCACATTGTCTGACATACGTTTGGCACACAGTAGATGCCCAAATTGACGTTTGCTGAAACAAACTATCACATTGATCCTCTTGTATTACAGTTGTATATTTACTTATCTTCCTTTCCTACTAAAGTTTGATCTCTTTAAATGTGAAGAGTCCTTCACTGCATCTTCAGAAACTAGCATAGTGCTTAACACATAGCAAGTGATAAATGAGTGTTGAGGATGAATAATTAAGTGAATAAATTAAGGGGAAATGGCTATATATGGAGCACACTGGGTGACTTTACCAAGACTTAATTTGCTAATGAGAATTGACTGGTTACTGTGGGGTTACACAGTGCATGTCTTTGAGCCTTCCTTCCTTACAACTAATCTCATGACGAGTAGGGTGCAAGACAAATGAGAGAGGCTGTTTACCTTACAAAGACAAAATTCATTTCAGGCTCTGGGTCATAGCTGAGGGTCATGGTTACTTCCTAGTTCCACTCAGTGTTTATTAAATCACTCTCAGATCAACTCACATCCCTCTTAATACTTGAGGTCCAGAAGGCAGGTATCTTCTGCTCTGTACTCCTGATAACTACAAAGAAGCATTCATCACTGACAGAGTCTTCCATATAGATTCTCACTAGGCATAAACAGCAGCTAGTGATCTGATTCTACAGAGATGCTCATAGCAGGAAATGAGGTCTATCTACATAGGGTTGGGGTAGGCAGTAAGGAAGGGTGGGAGGATGGCTGCAACTTACCAATGTAAATGACAAAGTCAGGTCATGATAACCATTGCCTTGGCGACGAGCCATTTCTACCTCTCTAGCACGCACATAGTTTGTCATCTGTCATCATCTCCCCAGTGTCAGGTTGACATAACATGAGAAGCTATTAACATCTAAAAATTGCAGGCCCAGGAGAGTGATACCTTGGTTGTTTATTTCTAAGCGAGACCCAAGAACAATATCTGGGTCCTTATTTGCAGAAATTTTGTATCAATCACACTGGGAGACTGGAAAGCATATACATTTGACTTATGGCCTTGAAGTGTCTTGTTTGAAAAGATACCACAATCTGATTAGAAATATTCACTTCCAAAGGGGCTTTGTTATTTGTAAGAGGGTTTTTGCTATTACTGAACATTATACATCTTATAAAAACACTTGGTAATTATTTTATTGGTCTTCTGTGAAACCCTCTGGAGAAGGTACCTGTTGAGTTCATTCTTAGCTTAGTACATACATAAGCACAGGGCTGTCTCAAAGTATATTTATTGTGCTAGAATTGATGTATCCTGGAAAGTGCTAGGTTGATTTTGACCTGTAAAACAGAATCACATAAACTTTGTGTAAAACTTTGAAAAATTATTTTTATGATTATTACTCATTTAACTGTTAGACAATAATTATGAGATTTGGCTATACATATGGGACCAATACTTTGGCCACTTGATGCAAAGAACTGACTCATTGGAAAAGATTCTGATGCTGGGAAGGAAAGCAGGCAGGAGAAGAAGGGGACGACAGAGGATGAGGTGGTTGGACAGCATCACCAACTCGATGGACATGAGTTTGAGCAAGTTCTGGTAGTTGGTGATGGACAGGGAAGCATGGCGTGCTGCAGTCCATGGGGTTGCAAAGAGCCAGACATGACTGAGCAACTGAAATGAACTGAATGGGACCAAACTTTCTTCATTGCCTAACACATAGCAGATACTCAAAGATAATTGCTGAATAAGTAAATGAGTTAACAATTGCAGACCTGCTGGTATATGTACTATTATAAACATAGTGACTAAGGTAAAACCCTGCAAAACACACAGTAAGAGTCAATGCAGTATCCAAACTCAAATATTTGTTCTTTTCCAAATACTTAAGGCTGTCAAACCTCTAACGTCTCAGTCTACCTTTGTTCCTTCTGCTTTGAGCATCCTTCTCCACTTTGTCCATAAGATAAACTCTTAAAAAAATTTTTTTTAATTAATTAATTAATTTTACTTTACAATATTGTATTGGTTTTGCCATACACTGACTTGAATCCACCACGGGTGTACGTGTGTTCCCCATCCTGAACCCCCCTCCCACCTGCCTCCCCATCCCATCCCTCTGGGTCATCCCAGTGCACCAGCCCTGAGCACCCTTATCATGCATCGAACCTGGACTGGCTCTTATAGTCATTCCTGATCTCGCTTCTCCCCAGCCCTAGCCCTTCCCACTGACCCCTCATAATGACAGAATTGGCTATGCTCCCCTACATGCCACAGGCTTCCCAGGTGGCGTTAGTGGTAAAGAACCCGCCTGCCAATTCAGGAGACATAACAGATGCAGGCTCAGTCCCTGGGTCGGGAAGATCCTCTGGAGGGCATGGCAACCCGCTCCAGTATTCTTGCCTGGAGAATTTCATGGGCAGAGGAGTCTGGCGGGCTACAGTCCAAGGGTTCACAAAGAGTCATGACTGAAGCAACTGAGCACACACGTACACACGCCACACTGCAAATTGTGAATTCCTGTCAGTGTCAGTTCCACTAACCACACTGGATCACAATGATCTTTTTCAAGGTCAGAAGCATCTCACTTAGCTTTGTATTTCCGGTGCCTGGGTAGAGTTAAGGACTCAATAAAAGTTGGTTGAAAGAAAATAATTTTGGTGTACATGGGAACAAGATTCAAGTGCAGCTAAAATTTATACACTAGAAGAATAGTACATTGATTCAAATCTAACTATTTACAGTCCCATAGCATGTAAGTGGTAAGCCTCTGAAGACTTCCAAGATCTGAACCTAACTCCGTCTGATGCCAGTATCCATGTTCTTTTCCCTCAGGTCTTGAAGGACACCCAAGGGCTCTGGGAGTACACTGGATCAAGGAGGGAAGGTTCCTGAGGGAAGTATTTGAATTTAACATCTGCAAGTGCTAGGGAAGAAGCTGATGTAGACGAATTATAATAGAAGCTGGGAGAAACAGAACTAGGATTCCGTTCCTTTAGATGTAACTAGGCACTAACATTGGAGAAGGCAATGGCACCCCACTCCAGTACTCTTGCCTGGAAAATCCCATGGACGGAGGAGCCTGGAAGGCTGCAGTCCATGGGGTTGCTAAGAGTCGGACACGACTGAGCGACTTCACTCTGACTTTTACTTTCATGCATTGGAGAGGGAAATGGCAACTCACTCCAGTGTTCTTGCCTAGAGAATCCCAGGGATGGGGGAGCCTGGTAGGCTGCTGTCTATGGGGTCGCACAGAGTCGGACACGACTGAAGCGACTTAGCAGCAGCAGCAGCAGCAGCAGCAGCAGCAGCAGCAGCAGGCACTAACATGCCAGGCAAGGAATCCTATGGCATTTCATCACCCTTCACAGCTGGAGCAAGAAGGCAAAGGCACCTTCACTGTTTTGAAATTAGACTGTAGACTCCATGAGGGAAATTCAATTTTTGCTTCCCACCAACTATGGGCACATAGCAGGCAGTGAATAAGTACTTCATGAACAAAAAGTACATGCGACCCAAGCAATTATGTCATTGAAATGAAGTTTCCAGCTCTCCTTACGAAGCTGTGGGATCTCACATTTTAGCTGGGTTTACTTTTTACCCCCCGATTCTGCAAGGGCTGTGGTGGAGGTGAAAACAGAGCTTCTCTGAAGGAATGATTCTGATTCGGCATCTTATCCCCAACATTTTATGAAAAGGCATTTTCCAAGAGGTCCCTTAAATACTTCAGATCTCCAGGCAGTAGTACTTCAGTGTCTTTTAAAATATGAAAAGCTTTTCCCCCCTCAATCTTTCGCTTGGCTCTCTCTCCAGGGTGGCTGGCTGAACGGCACAGCAGCAGCTCAGCTGCACCTGTGTTTGATCTTGCACACGCTGAACTGCAGTCCTTGGGTCTTGGACTGCAGACAACTTCCAACACGTACATGAAAGTCTACCTGGCGCCCTCTGCCAAGGACATGGGAGACCTTTTTTTTTTTTTTTTGTCAAAGAAACAAATACATGCCGTTTCCAGAGGTAGCATGAGTCAAGGACACGTTTCTTTTTTTCTTCCTTACCTGTTCTTTTTACTCTATCTCAGGCTGAGAAGTAGCTAATTATCTACCAGGGCTTAAGGGAGCAGCCACAAGAATCACAGCCTCACATGGACACTACGCTAGAAGGAAATCTAGGTCAGGCTTGCCTTCCAGAGATGCAAATTGAAATAGCCTCTGCCTGCGTGTCAGGGCGAACAAGCTTTCAAACGTGGTGGCAGGGGAGGAAATGTCGTTCGCAGGCTCACAATTGGTAAAAACGTATTCTTTGATCGTTTGGCGATAGAAATTGATTTTCTGAGCCTTTGTGCATTGTCCCCAAATGCCTTCACTGTTAAATCTCTGAAGTGTCTACATAAAACAAGAAGATCTGGGTGCCAGGATCGAACTTTCTTTGGTCTTGAAGATGATATGAGCGTCTGGTTCTCTACCAGCAGCATCAGAGTCAGGCGTGGCCTAGGAGCTGTCTCAGTACATGCCAGACGCAGCTGAGCAAATTCTGTTATCAGATTTAATCCCCGGTCAACATCTAAGATACAAAAACATTTGTCTGGTAGAATTTAGTACAGCCTGTGTGGAATCCAGTTCACATAGGAATGAATATAAACAGAGAAATCATCAGTGGCCTCTTTTCCACTTACTGACATCTGGAGATTTTTGCCTTGCCTGATATTTGAGGTCATCCCATCTTGGTAGGATTTTCTCTGATCTTATATTTCAAATTGACTACTTTTTAAAGAACTATTTCTTTTGCAGATGCCCAAACTCTTTTAAGTATTTTACAAATATTTCAATATTTGTAGCTTTACAAATATTACAACTTTACAAAACACTACAAATATTTCATGCACTTCATTCAAAAAATATTTTTAGAGCACCTACTATGTGCTAGGCATTGTTCTAGGTAGGCCCCAGTGCTAACACTTCAGAGAGCTTACAGGCTAGTGCAGGCACAGACAATGTTAATATGTAACTTATTAATTCATTTTAGAAAATAGATGATAACGAGAGAATAAACTCAGGTGAGGGTAATGAGACACCAGGAAAGGCATTTAATTTAGGGTGCTCCTATGAACACTCTAACCAAAACCCCTCCTTATGTTCTAATTGAATTATCAAAGATGTGAGCCATGCAAAAAGCCAGGAGACCAAAAGCCCTGGGCTCAGATCTTAGTGCATTTGAGAAACTTCTGGAAACAATAGGGGGAAAAAATCAACGAGAGTTGAGGTCAAACAGAAGGGGACCTGATCATGTAGGGCTTTGGAGGCCAGGGTAACAAGTTTGTCTATCTGTGAGTTAATCGCTCTGTCATGTCTGACTCTTTGTGACCCAACGAACTGTAGCCCACCAGGCTCCTCTGTCCATGGGATTTCCCAGGCAAGAATACTGGAGTGGGTTGCCATTTTGCTCTCCAGGGTCTTCCCAACCCAGGGATAAAACCTGAGTCTCCTTCACTGCAGACAGATTCTTTACCATCTGAGCCATTTGCTTCTATTTTCAAATTAATATTTTAAAATGATATTAGATCATTCTTTAACACCATGCACAAAAATAAGCTCAAAATGGATTAAAGACCTAAATGTGAGACTGGACACTATAAAACTCATAAAGCAAAGCACAGTCAGAACATTCTCTGACATAAATCCCAGAAATATCTTTTTCGATCCATCTCCCAGAACAATGGAAATAAAAACAATTGGGACCTACTTGAACTCAAAAGCTTTTGCACAGCAAAGGGAAATGATAAACAAAATGAAAAGGCAACTCTCAGACTGGGAGAAAATATTTGCAAATGATGTGACCGACAAGGGATCAGTCTCCAAAATGTACAAACAGTACATGACACATAACAGCATCAAAATGAACAACTCAATCAAAAAATGAGCAGAAGACCTAAACAGACATTTCTCCAAAGAAGGTATACAGATGGCCAAGAGGCACAAGAAAAAGATGTTCAATACTGCTAATTATTAAAGAAATGCAAATCAAAGCTACAATGAGATATCACCTCACATCAGCCAGAATGGCTATCATGAAAAAAAATCCACAAACAATAAATGCTGGAGAGGATGTGGAGAGAAGGGAACCCTCCTACACTGTTGGTGGGAACGTAAATTGGTGCACCCACTATAGAGAACAGTATGGAGGTTCCTTACAAAACTAAAAACAGAGCTACCATATGACCCTGCAATCCTATTCCTGTATAGGAGAATTTCATTTCTCCTGTATATCTGGAGAAAAACATAATCTGAAAGGACATATGCACCTGAATATTCATTGCAGCACTGTTTACAATAACCAAGAAGCAACCTAAATATGCATCAGCAGAAAAATGGAAGATGCAGTACATATATACAATGGAATACTACTATATACTATATACAATGGAACACTACTTAGACATTAAAAAGAATGAAATAATGCCATTTGCAGCAACATGGATGGACCTAGAGACTGTCATACTGAGTGAAGAAAGTCAGACAGAAAAGGAGAAATATCCTATGACATCCCTTATATGTGGAATGTAAAAAGAAATGACAGAAATGAACTTACAAAACAGAAAGAGACTCATAGGCTTATAGAATGAATTTACGGTTGCTAGGAGAAAAAGATGAGGGGAAGTGATAGTTAAGGAGTATGGGAGGGACAAGTACACACTGCTGTATTTAAAATGGATAACCAACAAAGACCTACTATATAGCACATGGAATTCTATTCAATGTTATGTGGCAGCCTGGACAAGAGAGGAGTTTGGGGGAGAATGGATACACGTATAAACACGGCTGCTTCCCTTGTGGCTCAGCTGGTAAAGAATCTGCCTGCAATACAGGAGACCTGGGTTTGATCCCTGGGTTGGGAAGATATCCTGGAGAAGGAAATGGCAACCCACTCCAGTATTCTTGCCTGGAGAGTTCCATGGATGGAGAAGCCTGGCAGGCTACAGTCCATGGGGTCGCAAAGAGCTGGACTTGAGTGAGCCACTTTCACTTTCACAAGTATGGCTGAGTCCCTTGGCTGTTCACCTGAAACTATCACAACATTGTTCATCAGCTGTACCCCAATACAAAATAAAAAGTCTAAAAAATAAATAAAATAGAAATAATAGGGAGACACTATATAATTTAAATATCATTGCATTGGCAGCTGAGTGGAGAATAGGTGGTAATAGGCAGGAGTAGCAAGAGACAGGCGGGCTTCCCTGGTGGCTCAGTGGTAAAGAATCAGCTTGCCAATGCAGGAGATGCAGGTTCAATCCCTGGGTCAGGAAGATCCCCTGGAGAAGGAAATGCAACCCACTCCAGTATTCTTGCCTGGAGAATTCCGTGGGCAGAGGAGCCTGGCATGCTACAGACCATGGGGTCGCAAAAGAGTTGGACATAGCTTAGTGACCTAACAACAACAGAAAGAGACAGACAGGAGGCTTGAGCGGAAGGGGAGATGACAGTGGTATCGGCTTGTGGTGGTGGCGGGGAGCAGTGGGATGGCTTGGGGATAGAGGCATAGCCAGGACAGGCTCATTTGCTCAGACAATAATTCTAAGAGATGAAGAAGCCGAGATGGTAGATGGAACTGTGATACAGTGGATTAGCCAAAAGGTTCGTTCGGGTTTTTCCAGAAGATAGTACAGAAAAACCCAAACAAACTTTTTGGCCAACCCAATATCTGAGAGTGGCTATGATAGGAATTAGCCTTATAATGATCCAGAGAGGTGAAAAACCGAGCTGAGGGGGAAGGCAGTCTCTAGTGAAGATTCAAGAGCAGAATGAGGGCAGTTAGAGAATTCAGGCTAAAGCAACCCACAACCATTTTTTCCAATTGTTATCTGGAAATTTCCAAGGGATCTTTTTCATTTTGGCATTCTTGCACCTCATCATTCCTTTACTTGATGTGTTTCTGCACTGAGAAAGACTCAGAAGCTCCACAGTTTGTTTCTTCCTTATTTATGTGGTTCATGTTACCATTTGATGTTTGTGTCTCTCATTCTGCAGATGAGCCACCAGAAATAAAAACCCACAAAACTGCTTTTGCGAACTTCCAGAGCTTGCCTTTGTTGCTCTGTGTTGACAAGAAAGAGAACGCTGTTGGCAAAATCTGATGCAGCTGGCTGTTTGTTTTCTTGGAGGATGCAAAGGTGAATATAAATAATTTAAAATAGCTTTAGAAAAAATGATCTGTTTCTGCATGACAAAATTAAAGGAATAATACCAAGACTGAAGACAGAGACATATAAAAAATATTTGAAGGAAAACATAAAATTTGATTTGGCCTAACAAATATTTATTGAGCAGTCATAGTGTGCAAAAATACAAAGACTATATAATTGCTGAGTACTTGGTTCCCATGTACACTAGAATCCTGCAAAGACACAATGTCATAGGTACAATTTTTATCATTTTATAGTTGAAGAAATAAAGAGGTCTAGAGACGTGAGGGAAACTGCTCTTACCTCTTATATCTGGAATACAGCAGAGTGGACCCCCACCTATGCACCTGCCTGTTCCAAAGGTCAGGTTCTCAGTGAGGATGTGGACTGCTTCTCAATTAAGGAGCTTGTCAAGCATTCACCATCTAGTGGTGTGGGATGGGGACAGACTGTTAACAGCCAGAAGTGATTCAAGGTCATCAAGAGAGGTTACAGAGGAACTGTCATTTATGCTGGGAGTAAGGAGGAAGTACCTGATTTAAACAGAAAGACAGGGTGTCTCCTCAGGGTTCAATAATGGGAAAAAATGAGGAATCCAGGTTATCGCCTAGTAACTTCTCTCTTGATTGCCAAGCAACATTTTTGCTGCATACCTACTCCCTTTAATGATAACACCTATGTATAATAATATAATACAATGCATTATAAGTAACATTATCATGTTACTTACAATATTGCAAGTAAACTAATATCTTTTATATACCACATAATGCTATAAATAATTTTATATGAATGTATAACTTTACATAGACCTTTAACATATATATTCATAATACTTACACACATATTATGATATATAAATATCAGTATATCTCAATATGTATATTGTATTTTTTTCACGTGTACTCAGTTGTATCTGACTCTTGTGATCCCATAGGCTGTAGCCTGCAGACTCCTCTGCCCTTGGAATTCTCCAGGCAAGAATACTGGAATGGGTTACCATTCCCTTCCCCAGGGGATCTTCCCAACCCAGGGATCGAAACCAAGTCTCCCGCATTGCGGGCGGATTCTTTAACGTCTGAGCCATCAGGGAAGCTCAGACAGTATTTTTTTTCATAGACCTGACTAATTGACTTGGTTTCAATCTGTGTAACAAAGAAAGAACTAGATTGGAAGTCTGAAGATGTGTTTCCCTATTTTTTCAAGCCCCTTAATTTCTCAGATTTGAATGGTCTTCCTTCAGATAATTGAAGGGTTGTATTAAACATTTCTAGGGTCCCTGACAGTTTGAGAATTCTTGGTTTTGGACATGAAAACCCAGCTGACATGCTCTACTACTTGGTGACTGTCCTCGGTGTTGGTGCTGGGTGTGTATATGACCTTGTTGTACCTACTTGCTTGTGCGCCTGTTAGTCCTTCCAGACTGTGAGCCCCCTGGGGTCAGGGATGATGTATTATCCTCCTTTAACTGAAGCAGCTAGGCTGTGGTCAGTGCCCAATACCTATTGCTTTTCTTGTACATTTTGCTTTCAATGATTCTATATCATTTGTTATTAGGAAATACCACTCCAATTTCCTGATGCTGGGTAAGATTGAAAGCAGGAGGAGAAGCAGGAGACAGAGGATGAGGTGGTTGGATGGGATCACCAATTCAATGGACATGAGTTTAAGAAAACTCCGAGAGACAGCAGAGAACAGGGAAGCCTGGTGTGCTGCAGTTCATGGGGTCACAAAGAGCTGGTCATGACTTAGTGACGGAACAACAACAACTCACTCCAACTATGCTTCATCCTTCACTATTTCAAAGTAGTTTATTTCCAGCCTGATACAAATAAACAGTTCCTGTCCGTTGGGGTTTACTTTGGAATCCCTCATCAGAATGTTGCTAAAAAGGCTTCATAATTACTACATATTTACCCTTTCGATAAGAGAGCTCAAAACAATTTACTAAGAAGGTTATTACTTTGTCATTCAGACTGAGGTACAAAGAGATCAGCAACTTATTAAAGGTTAATAAATTATTCACTGATTGGGACTTGAGCTTCTGATCCCCAGAATCACAAGTTTCTATTTAAACCCCAAAGAGCAGGCAAAGGAAACATTCAGTGGTGCTCCGTACTCAGCGTGCTTAGCATAATCAGTTTACCAGTGTCAATTTCATTACCGTTTATAAACAGAGATGCTGCCTCATGGGAAAAGAAAAGCTCTCCTACTCTTTTTCCACCGCCAAATGGGGTAATTCACTATTCAAATCTATTGTGAAAGGGGCACAGAGTTTATTTCAGCAGGCTTGGAGAAAGGACGCAGCTTTCTGCAGAAGCCCCTCTGGGATTCGACTGGGGTTGAGAGACTCCAAAGTTAGATGTTGTGTCCCTAGACCACTCATTCTGGATGCCTTCTTCATCAGAACCTTATTTGAAAATCCTCTTATCCTCCTTTGACCCTGAAAGGCTGTTACCCAAAGGAATATATACTCTAATCCTCCTCAGCCTGTCTGGGGAGATTTAGCTCTCAGTCAAAGTAGTTTCAAAGAAAAGATTTTCAGCAGCCCTCCTGGAAGGGAGATGTGTTGTTGACTATAAAGAAATGGGTCACGTTTACATGTTTTTGTGAGTGACTTGGAGATGTTTCTGGAAATTCAGAAACCTGTGTGTGTGAGTGTGTGTGTGTTTAGAAACAAATGTGTGTGTGTGTGTGTGTGTGTGTGTGTGTGTGTGTGTGTGATGATCACTTCAATATCTGAGGGAGAAAAGAATCAAAATTTTGCATAAATTTGAATAAGGCTTCCTGAATATTCTGGAAGAGTTTGAATTAAGGACTATTCAGCACCAAAGAAATGTCCTTTTGTTACTTCCCAGCACAAAATTAATTCAGACTAAGAAAACTGTGCCTAATGAAAGTCTTAAGGGAACTGGTTTTTAGGGGTAAAAAAGGATTGCTTAAAATTAGATTAACTTCCGAGTAATATAGGACATGTTTTCTCGGGGGTACTTTAACAATGTGACTCATGCTTTGTCTCACTGTTGTTTAAAACTACTTCTTCTACAAACTTATTTACACTTTTCAACTGCACAAAATTTTTGTCTAAGAAAATAGTATCGGGGGACTTCCCTGGTGGTCCAGCGGTTGAGAATCCGTGCTTCCACTGTTCAGTCCTGGTTGGGGAACTAGGATCCCATATGCTGTCAGGGGAGGGAGGGACAGGATGGAGTGGAGGAAGGGAGGGAGGGAGGGAAGATGAAGGGAAGAAGGAAGGAAGGAAGGAAGGAAGAAAATAGTGTGGAGAGGTGGAAATTGTGTCCTGGAAATCAGACACACTTTGGAATCTCACCTGGTTCCAAGCCCAACTTTGCCCCTGCCTGGTTGGGTGGAATCTGGGATGTTCCTTAAACTCTCTGAAGCCTCAGATTCCTCTTCTGGAGAAATGATGACAAAATACTCTCCGTGAGAGATTGTTGTGTGAATGGGATAATGTATTCACAGAACCTAACAGCTGGTGGAAATTTTTAAGGTGTTATTTTCCATTTATAAGCTCAGTCTTGTCCCAGTTTTCCTAAATGCCGAAACAATTGAGATTGAACAAGCAGGTATTTACTCTGTGTTATCTGTGTTTATCTCTTTGCTGTGCTGACTTATCTCTTTCCCCATGGTTTAGGCATTTTATATATCTCCCACCATGTTTCTCCAATAAATATTTTAAAAATGTGACTTGCGGTAAATTTGAAAAGCATAATTAGTTTTCGTTTTCCTTTGGGAAAGAATATGTCAAGTGACAACACTGGAAAAGCAGTCAACTTTCCCTAACTCTAACCTATTGCCAGTTTACAGATATTCAAACTCATAGCTATGTAATTTAAGTGGCAGATATGTGAATCTGGGGATTAACGTGATGGAATAAAACATACTAAATTTTTCCATCTTAATAAACTCTTTGTTTAGTTATCAATGAGATGTGTGACTTGGAATTAAACTCCTGAATTCTGTGAGAATCTAGTTCCTCAACAACAACAACAACAACAAAAAATTAGAAAGTATTATTATAGGGATTAAAACCCAGTTGGATATGACATTATGTTGGCAACTAATTAAAATTTTTTCTTAAAAAAGTGGTCCAACCAGCGGCCTTCACTTTGATGATCTTTTTAGTTTCCTCCTGCTAGGATTCATCGGAAACGGGCTTTGTCTATGATAAATGACTTTAATAGACTCCCTTTCACAGAGCCCTATTTGCCTATTATTGCTGATGTTTTGTAAGAATCAAAAATTCCTACAATTTCTGAGCATGGGAGATCATCAGAGACATAGCCTATCTACACTACAGCCTAAGAGGAAGAGTGATGAATGGAATGTCTCTAAAAGGTCATTTTAAGACCATGAACCATGTTTATTGCTTTCAAGGAGGAAACTAGAGCTCCATGGTATTGATGACTCCCTGGAATTCTTCCCTGGACTTAGGAAACTCAGCATCTCACATGCAAATAGCCAACTTGTCTTGATCCTCCTTTTCCGCCTGCATTGGATGTTATGATATTTGCATCTTTACATGAGAAAATGTACACGTATTTGAATATATAATTAACTGCCCTATTTTCTGCACTAAAAAAACAGGCAGAACCTGTATTTTTTCTTTTTTTTTTTTTGGTATCATCACTCCCAGTGATACTGTATTTTAAGTGGTTTTTTTAAAGTGAGTACTTGACCTTTAGTGATTAACTTAAAACCTATGAGTCTTAGCTGTGAATTTTGTCTACATGCATATAAGTACTCATATCCAGTGACATAAAAGCCTACAGGAAACAAAATACACTGATCTATTCTACCTCTATCACTCTAAACAAATAGCCGACTTGGAATCACTGTTTTAACTGATACAGCACTGTAATATAACTGCTGAACACAGTCTGTTTAGCACAATAAGGCAGGAAAATGCACGTTTGAAGGATGATTATTGGTGGTGACTAAGAGAGTATCTAAGAAACTAATAAAGCCTCGATACAGCAACAATCACTTTATTATTAGATGTTAAAGAACCTCAAGGAAAATTTATATGTTCTTTGAACTTCAAGCTCAGACACTTTTCAATTCAATGGCTGGGTTGTTTTAGAGGAAAGCAGAAGTTCAAGAGGAGAATATCTTTCAATGGGCTGATAATGATTTAGAGTAAGTTTTAATCATTTTCTGCTATCTCCAGGAAGATTACTGACATGACTAAAGCAGAATATACACTAATTTCATCCCCAGAGAAGAGGGGAGATGTTAAAAGCTCATTATGAACAAATATGCATTTGCATGCAGCCTGTTTCTCATTCAGAGGGAGCAGAGATTCACAACATGGAATTCGAACCAGAGCATTTAGAATGTAAAACATGGCGTGGCTCCTAACAAATAAACAGAATTCCTATAGCCTCAAGGCGTTTAGCGTAAATGAGCTCTAACTGCAAACTTAATACCCACCTTAAGTAAATTTAAAATCTGCATGTGTATCTGAATAGAAAGTTTTGCAATGAAAAACGGTAGATCCCCTGCCTGTCTGGGAATTTATTTGAGATGTTTTGTTTTCTGAGTATAGTCCTTCATCTTAGACTCCTCCACTTTTCACACCCTACTTTCCAGCCAAGGGGACCGATCTCAAATTCCCTATATTCTGAATGCGCTTCACCTCCACTTTGAGCCATTGATAATGGCTGCTCAGGAATGTTCTTCCCACCCATTTTTGCATGCATAAGTCCTAACTATCCTTCCCGGCCCAATTCAAACATTACCTCCTTCAGAAAACCTTCTCTGTATCCCCAAATGGAAGCAGAAGTCTGCTTCTGAACTCCTGTAGCTTTAACATGTGCATAATGACACCACATTCTATGTTACACAACAGCCGTATATGCATCACGTTCCTTATTCCCTCTGCTGGTTCCTCAAAGGCAGGACTGAGCTCTAATTCAACTTTGTATCTCTCACAGGACCTGAAATAGCATTTTGCCCTTAGTAGATTTTCCCTTAATGGCTGATTCATGTTGACATTTGGTATAAACCTATGCAATACTGTGAAGCAATTATCCTTCAATTAAAAATAAACAAATAAATCAAGTTGAGGAACCTAAAATTTCAATCACTGATATTCCTAGGAAAAATGCTATGTGATGGTCAGTTTTCACTTATTTATTCCAGAAATATTTATTGGATACCATCTGGGGGTCCAACACTGTCCTAGATATGGAGAATGCATAGATAATGAGATCACTTATCTTCTGGTGAGCAAATAAACAAGAAAAAATATATAGTCATAAACAGTATATCACAATTAAGATAACGTGATAGTGAATGGGCTGCACAAAGGAGTGCTACTTAAGCTGCAAGCCAAATGACTTTTAATCACTTGCATTATGTAAAGATAGAGAAAAACAAAACAAAACAAAACAAAACACACATTCCAAGAGAAAGGCCAGACAGTGAAATTTTAAGACAATAAAGATTGACATACGTATCACAGTCAGGACTTGGACAGGAGAGAAAAAATCATTCTAGGTATTTAAAGAAAAGGGATTTAATACAGAGAATAAGAGGTTTTCTATCTGACAGAGGATGAGATGGTTGGATGGCATTACCAACTCAATGGACATGAGTTTGAGCAAACTCCTGGAGAGAGTGAAGCACAGGGAAGCCTGGCATGCTGCAGTCCATGGGGGTTGCCAAGAGTCAGACAGGACTCAGCGGCTGAACAACAATGTTTACTTTTGGATCCCCTCCTGAGAATTATTAGACATCTTGCTGGCAACTGTCTTTGCTTCCTCCATGTGTACATTTTCCAAATGCTACATGGGAAAAGCACACATGGAGGAAGCAAAGAAAACTGCTAACAAAATGTGTAATTCTCAGGAGGACATACACAAGCAAATATAGGTGATCTTACAATAGGTGTGCATGCTGATGGAAATCATTCAGGAGACAGGAATAAATTGAGAATACTGAGGGAAAGTGTAAAATTTCAGATATATTGTCCTTGCAGAATCTATAGGGAACGGGACCTGGCACACAATCGGAGGGTTTGGCTTTTGATGCCAGTGAAAGCATTTCTTTCAGAGTGAAGAAAAGGGAAGGCAGAGGTCATAGGAACAGAAGCAAGTGGCACTGTAGCTGCTGAGGTAGGAAAAAGACAGTGTTCCTCTCTAGCAGCTCCTCTGTTTTTCAATGATGTAAAGACAGTAGCTGAGAGTGTGATTTTGGCAAGAAGAGGTCAAAGGATTTCAGGTGAAAAAAGAAGCCATCAAATAGCCATCTTGGAAATGAGAAAAGCTAGGGAAGTGATGTAAAGTTGAACAGCAGTGTTGAATACCCCATGTGATTTGGAACCATGAGTTTCAGATGAAAGCAGTCATCAGCAAATTCGTTTTTTTTTTCTGCAAATGTTACTTAGTACAAGCAAAAATAGGTAGATAGTTTGATTTAATTAGACTTGAGACTTTGCCAAGTAAGCACAACATAGGAAGAGAGGAAAGAGCTGCCAAGAACTTAAAGTATTTGCAAGGATGTGATGGTAATAATGAACAATTGAAGCTAGGGAGGAGAGCTGTGAAAATATGAGAAGGTTACAGGAACAGGCGGTGATCGAGATTAGATATTTCATTAAGATCTGAAATTGGCAGTTAGAATCTTGGTAAAAGGGTGTTGGAAGTACCAGAGGAAGTGGTCAGAAAGTGAGTGAGAGATTGGGCATTTGGTAAGGATGAGGTCAAGGGCATGTCCCTGAAAAAGTTTCAAGTTGCTCAATCTTTGTGAAGCTATTGGGGTAAAAAGATCCCGCCCTCTCATGTTGTGAGTCAAGATTTCCATATGCCGTCTGATATTAGTGTGTTTTTTTGTTTACCTACTTAAACGAATCAAGATTTAAGAGTAAATTAAAAATTAACAGAAAAGAAATAAAAGCTAGCATGAGGTACCAGATAAGATGAATTCTAACTTTTTAAAGTACCGATAGAGACCCTTTACCTGAACTTAAAGACCTGAAATAAATTAACAATGCCCCGTGCAATAGCAAGCTGAGTCTTGGCTCCAGGAAAAAAAAAAATCCACAAGAAACTGGGTCACAACCAAGATTAACAGAATCACATGCAGAGGACCCTTAGCCCTGCACCTTAGGCAGGAGTTTGAATTACAATAACAGCAATAATTTAAAAGGCGGTGACACTGGTGGTGCTGACGATGGCACCAACTAGGATTGTGTCAAGCACTTCATATCAGATTGTTTTTCCATTTAATTGTCTGAATAATTTATTTTACAGGTGAAGAAAATGGAACTTAGAGAAGTTACATAATTTGCCCAAGTAAACAAAGTAAGTTTGAAACTCTGGGCATTTTGACTTCTTGATGACTTCAGTGACCTATCGCCTACTCCACTGTGTCCCTCTGTGAGAAAAACAAGAGCAATCGATTCATCTAAACTCCAGGTCAAGCCAGTCTGTTGTGATAATTAACCGAAGACTGACAAGTCAGGGGTTATGATGGAAAAAGCAAAGCCACAGTCTTCACACAGACCGGAACAGGAATTATAGACTAGCCACATATTCACCATGTGATTTGGGGCAATCTACTTGATCTCTTAAGTAGCTTCTTGTCTGTAAAGATGAAAAAAAAAATTGATGCCTTACTAGTGTTAAATGGAAAGACTAAATGAGATAAGACTAAATCATATCTATATAGTTCATGGTAGATTTCTTACTTTGTCTGAGTGAAGGGTATGGATTCTACTCATCTTTATTTTCTTTTATTGGAGTCTAGTTGCTTGGAAAATCCCATGGATGGAGGAGCCTGGTGGGCTGCAGTCCATGGGGTTGCTGAGAGTTGGACACAACTCAGTGACTTCACTTGCGTACATTGGAGAAGGAAATGGCAACCCACTCCAGTGTTCTTGCCTGGAGAATCCCAGGGACAGGGGAGCCTGTTGGGCTGCCGTCTATGGGATAGCACAGAGTCAGACACGACTAAAGCGACTTAGCAGCAGCAGTTGCTTTACAATGGCTGTGCTAGTTTCTACTGCGCAACAAAGTAAATCAGCTACATGTATACATATGTCCCCTCCCTCCCATCCCATCCATCAAAGTAATCACAGAGCACGCGCTGAGTTCCCTGTGCTATACAGCAGCCACCCACTAGCCATCCATTTGACACACGGTAGTGAATGTATGTCAATCCCAAGCTCGCAATTCATCTCAACCTCCCCTTTCCCCTGTGTCCACCTATCTCTTCTCTATGTCTGCGTCTCTACTCCTGACCTGCAAATAGGTTCATTCTGTACCATTTTTAAAAATGGTACCTAAGTTATCTAGTAAGTGCCCAGGGTTTAAGGAAGACAAGACAATGAATGGATTGATGGATGACAAGCTTGAGGTGATGGTGGATAAAAAAGAAAGGGGACTTCCTTGGTGGTCCAGTGGTTAAGAATCTACCTATCAGTGCAAGGGACATGGGTTCAATCCCTGGTCCGGGAAGGTTCCACATGATAAGTCCATTTGTCACAACTACTGAAGCACAAGTGCCTAGAGCCCGTGTTCCACAACAAGAGAAACCACCACAATGAGAATCCCATGCACCAGAACAAGAAGTAGCCCCTGCTTGCCACCACTAGAGAAAGCCCTCACACAGCAACAGAGATCCAGAACAGCCAAAAGTAAATAAATTAAAAAAAAAAAAGAAGGTATGGAAGAAATGTAAGATATATCACTCATTGACTCTCTCTGCCCTCAGACCCACATTTCTCAGCCCTTTTGCAGTTCAGCAGTGTTGTATAACTAGATATGGCCAGTAGCTATGAGCAGAAGTGATGCATGTGACTTCTGGCCCAAAGCATTTAACAGCCAGAGTCAGTGAATGACTTTCTCATCCTTTCTCGCTCTGTGGCAACAACTGGAGGACCTATGTTGAGACAGAAGAGCCGTAGGGTGGGAGGATCCAGGAACGCTGAGTCTTTCCAGGGCAGAAACCTGCCCTGGAGTTACAGGACTTGCACCAGACTGTGAATAAACTATGATTGTATTGGGTTAACTTGTTTCTGCAGCATAACCAAGCATACTCTGCTCCTTGTAACACAAATATTTGAGGCCAGAAAATCATCTTTCTGGCATACAAAATTGTTGACTTTTTAAGCAGGCTCAAACTACTTAGAAGCAATGTCAAAAACAAGAAAAAACACTTGGAACAGAGAAAATGCTTTGGATAAAATTTGGTAATGTCAAGTTTCATAGAAGAAGCCATTGATGCTATATACAAACACAATTAGAAGTACATCTAATTGAAGTTATGAGATTCATATTTCAGAGGATTTGGATACTTTCTAGAGCTCATTTCGTCACAGACCTCAGAAGCTTAGGTATAAAGCAATCACAAAGGTCATCAAGAATGACCTCCTAACTTTACTAATGAAAAATATGGGGTTCGCAGCAGTAAGCTGATTTTCCCATGGTGTTTCAGCAACTCAAGGGCAGAACTAATGTTAAACACCCCATCCATCAAGCTTCAGCCCAGTATCTTTCTAACCCTACTCTTAAGAGGCTTTTTGTGTTATTACCACTGCCTGGTGATACCCGTATGCTGGGAAAGAGTTAATGTATCTTGCAAAGGGCTGTTTTTCTTTAAGTTCTGAAGAAAGCCAAACTGAATAAAAGCCATTTGATCCTTCTTGAGGGTGTTCATCCAGAAAATGTTAGAAGATGGAAGTTATCCAGAGAGCATCTCGGTAAAAATACTTGCAAGGAAAAAAAAAAAAAAAAAAGAATTCTAGCTACCCAATTGAAAATTTACATAAGTCTTTAGAGGATTGATGCCAGTGAAGTCAGCAGTTCTCCCGGGAGGATAATGGGATCATGCCTTAATTCTCATCATTTTTTATTTTGAAGTTCTACCACTAGGTAGATCTGAATGAGTCAGCAGAAAGTGAATCTCGTTAAAGAGCTGCTCTGTGAAATGCATGGTGTTTATCACATAGTGATTACTTATCTGTTGCTAGCAGTTCTCAAAGTTCTCTGCTGTGCCCAACTTTTTCTCTTTCCTGGTTTTCTCTGCTTCCTAGAGAAAATGGGTCTGAGGCCCCTACCTAAAGTACATTCTTATCTTCCTTCCAAAAATTCAAGAGATTTTGTTATTCAGAATAACATGAACAAGTGCCAATCTCACATTCTCCTCACACTTCATTAGATGTTCAGAACCTCCTGATTGACTTAGGTCTCTAGGATAGCAAATGTCTTGTGAATAGAAATAAAGCAAAACAAAAAATAAAGATCAAACAGAAAACAGCCTATGGTAACAAATGCTCTTTCCGTGAAGATGTACTGTGCGGAGGAAGCAAATCACAATAGACAGGATGGAGTAAGCATTCTGAAGGTATTTTGAGTTCGTGTTTTGTTTCAGCTTCAGGTTGATTGTGAGCTTTATTAACGAAGCAGTATCAGTTAAGTGAGGAGGAAAAAGAAAAAGGAACACGGCTCTTTCAGTATGTTTGAAAATCACTGCAATCTGCCATCTGCCTCATTTCTGAGATTTTGATGGAGGTCTCTGCAATCTCTGATTCAAACAAGAATATGCCTTTTATTTCCTATCAAACTTTTGGATACTTTCTTTTTTTTTTTTTTTTTTTTTTTTTGGGTGCTTTCAATTAAACAGTTGGCGTTATCTCAAAGCTTTAACTTGCATTGCTTTGATTACCAGTGATACTAAGCATTTTTAAATACTGCTTACTGGTCATTGTATTTAAATATTTGCCTTTTCTTAATTTACTTCTTGAAAGTTGGACTACAAAGAAAGCTGAGGGCTGAAGAATTGTTGCTTTTGAATTATGGTGTTGGAGAAGACTCTTGAGAGTTCCTTGGACTGCAAGGAGATCCAACCAGTCCATCCTAAAGGAGATCAGTCTTGGGTGTTCATTGGAAGGACTGATGTTAAAGCTGAAACTCCAATACTTTGGCCACCTGATGCGAAGAGCTGACTTGTTTGAAAGGACCCTGATGCTGGGAAAGATTGAGGGCAGGAGGAGAAGGGGACAACAGGACGAGATGGTTGGATGGCACCACTGACTCAATGGACATGTATTTGGGTGGACTCCAGGAGTTGGCGATGGACAGGGAGGCCTGCCTTGCTGTGGTTCATGGGGTTGCAAAGAGTCAGACACGACTGAGCGACTGAACTGAACTGAACTGAGTTTACCTCTTCACTCTTTAGTTGATGAATTTTTTTTCATTGATTTATAGAATTCCTATAAATATCATTAACCTCTTGTATGTTAAGTATATAGCAAATATTTTTCTCCAGGTAGGTCATTACACATTAAGTTTGTATATGGCTTCTTTGAACATACAAAGGTTTTTATCTGCATTATAGCCATATATGCCAGTATTTTCTTTCATGGCTTTGAGGTTTAGTCCATGCTTAGGAAATCCTGTCCTATTCCAACATATAAAAAATATCCTCCCAAATTTTCTTCTGGAAGTTTCTCAGTTCCCTCTGACGCCAACCCTCTGCCATGTAGCCATAAAACCGTATTACATACTGTAAACCATATTGGTTAAGACCACAAACTCCAAAGCCAGTTGCCTTGGTTCATATTCCAGCATCACATATTACCAACTATATGACTAACATCTGGCAAAAGCAATAATAATAGTTTATATGAAGCTGTTCTTAATTCATTCCCATGAAGTATTTAGGATGGTGTCCCATGAATATTAGCTATGTGAGGGCACCAAACATCATTTATCTCTGTGAGCTTACCCTGAGCACAATTCCTGGCCTACAGTTCACACTCTACAAATAAAAAGTCAATTCACTCAAAATACATTTTTCCCATTTTGCTTTTTCATAACTTATTTATTACTGACTCTGTCTGGCCACAGTCTCCATAATCATTGCAGCAACTCTTGGCATAAATAGTTGTTTTGATTCTCGGTCAATCTTGAGGCTCTTAAATGCAACAAGTTAAATAGCTTTGCCGTAAGATTTAAACCAACCTGTGGTCTTTCCTCACCAGCACCTGATCATGACCACAGTTCTCTGGAAGGCAACGAACATTTGTTAGCCTGAAGGTATAAATAAGATCCTTGCATCTTTTTCCTTCAGGTTTTACTGATGTGTTTTCGTCTCAAGCCTCGACCTGGTAATTCAATGATGATTTGCGTGGCTATTGGAAAGAACTTCCCATTCTCTGGCACCAATAAATCAGAAACCAAACTATGGGATGTTGGAAGTTTTTCTTTTCCCTGAAGTATCTTATAGCTTTACAAGAAGGAAGAGAATGA
The DNA here is from genome assembly GCF_016772045.2 of Ovis aries. Classification (NCBI taxonomy): domain Eukaryota; kingdom Metazoa; phylum Chordata; class Mammalia; order Artiodactyla; family Bovidae; genus Ovis; species Ovis aries. The sequence continues at coordinate 60,115,944 of NC_056062.1, read as the reverse complement.
AATTGAAAAGACAAAACCCCTAAGCTTTATCTATGTGATGGAGTTGCTTAAATGATTCAGAGAACTGAACCTGGGAACCAGGGCAGTATATGCCTCGATTTATCAGACACCCTCCTTTCAACCCATGTCTTAACTGTAGAGCCTCAATGGATTGCTTTAGCTTCAGCTACCATTCATCTCTCAGGAGCCACTAGAGCCGAAAAAGATGGGCTTTTCCTTCTTTCACTGTTACACATTCTTTACAGATTGCATACCTCGTGGCTTGGCCTTCACAGAAGACACTTCACACAGCTTTGGGGCTTTGATTTTCTTATTAAAAAAATAGAACTAGAGGAATTTTGAAAACTCCGTATTTCTCAGAAAACCTAGTCACAAGTTTTCTCCCTCCTGATAGTACTATCTGAAGTGTCAGAAGTTCAGGAGACTTCCCTGGTGGTCCCGTGGCTGAGACTGTGTGCTGCCAATTCAGGGGGCCCAGTTTTGATCCCTGGTCAGGGAACTAGGTCCCACATGCCACAACCAAGGGACTGAATGCTGCCACTGAAGATCCCTCATGCCGCAATGAAGATCGAAGATCAAAGGTCCCGCATTCATCAACTAAAATCTGGCACAGTGAAATAAACAAATATTAAAAAAAAAAATCAGAAGTTCAGCATTACCTTGTTCCTTCTCAGTTCCCCCCAGTGGTAACGATGTGATTTCTTCCTGGTGGATGGATGCCTCAGTCCCACTAGGGAAAGGCCCATGAACCTGAAGAAGCAAAGGAGAAAAGCACATTAATATTTTCCCAGAACCTTATCCTAATTGAAAATGAATAATGGCCTTGAGGCCACCATCAGGCATGCTGTTTGAAATGGACCATAGGTAAGTTTGCTTGGCTAGAAGGTAAGAGGAACAAGCAGGGGAGGGGAGTGTGGTAGGAAAACCATTTGGGTGAGGACCATGAAGCCTACAAGACAACATTGGAGTTGCCTTTGATGGAGAACCAGAAGATTTTGTTCCCTTCCATGAAGAGAGGTATTATGATTGAAATGACACTTTGGGACAGGAATCTTGTTGAGGATGAGAAGGGAAGAGAGGAAAGGGAAGTAGAGTACCTCAGAGTGTACTGAAATCATTCTGGGGGAAAAAAGGCTCAGACCTCAACAAGGTTTGCAGACCATATGGAAGAAGAGATGTCAGGTGTCGCAGTCACCTAGGCACCCCTGGAGAAACAGTAACCAGTAAAATCTAACGTTTAGCTCAAAGTCCATGTCTCTGTAACAGACTTGTTGAACTTAGAGAACTGAAGCCAGGAGAGTGGTGTGATTCTCCGTTCATCAGATACCTTCTCCATCTTTATCTCATGCGTGTGTCTTTTAGTGATCAGTAAAGGGCAGTGATCCTATGATGTAGGTGCTCTGATCATTTCTGTTCTACCAATACACAGATGAAGCTTAAGGACCATGACCAGGGTCACAGAATTAGAAAATGGTAAAGCCAGGATTTGACCCCAACCCCACTGACTCTCGGGCTTCCTAGGTGACGTTGTGATAAAGAATCTGCCTGGCAATGTAAGAGACACAGGTTCGATCCCTGGGTCAGGAAGATCCCCTACAGTAGGAGATGGCAACCCACTCCAGTATTCTTGCCTGGAAAATTCCATTGACAGAGGCACCTGGTGGGCTACAATCCATGGGGTCACAAAGAGTCAGGCATGACTGAGCGTGCACATACTCCACTGACTCTGGAGGCCTTAGGTCTCTGTAGAGACCCTGTGTGACCAAAGAGGAAACGAGGGACTTGGGGGAACTGACTGCAATAGCCAACAAGAAAAAGGATTTAAGATCATTTCAAAATTACTCATTGAACATGATTACCAATGGTGGTAAAACAAGGTGAAGGGAATTGGTAGTTTCACAGGAGAAATATTTAGGCTCTTCAGTCCTTCAACAATAATTGAAGACAAATGTCTCTACCAGGCCCTGGTAGGTGCAGGTTTCTGGAGAGGTGAAGACAAGCCCTGACCTTCAAGGAGATGAAACTAGCAGGGGAGTTACATTCTTTATTTCTTACCATTAAGAATCTGCTTACATTTTATATAATATGCAAACTCCACAGCTCACGGTAAACATTCAGGGTATTATAGGATCTCAGAGGAAGGTATCTACTTGAAACAGGGATCAAGAAGGCTTCTGAGAGGGGTGGACACATGGGATGTAGTGGGCAATAAACGGCATTAGTTGGCGAGGCAGTTACATGGTGGTGAGCAGAGAGACACAGCCCCAGTGGGGACAGCGTGGACAAAGGCACATGGACAAGAGGGAATGAGAAGAGTCATCACCAGCTTGGTTCTTGGGCTTCACTTTCAGGGCACTGAGTGGCATCACAGTTTTGAGTAAGTCGGGCTCATGATGAGTTATGTGCTTTGGCCAGATCTCTTTCAGTGGCATAATCTAAAACGCAGGAAGACACACCGGGAGGCTTGTATAACTCCACATAAGAGACATCAGAAGCTCAAAATAAAAAAAGGGACCAGTGAATTTGGAGAAAGAAGGCCAGATACTAGAAATGGTCTGATATGAGGTTTGATAATTGACTGCATGACGAAAAAGAAGGGTGGGGGTGATGTTGAGGAAAACAAGCTGAATTGTCTACATAAATAGTGGTGTTGTAAGTTAGAAAATATGGTCAAAGAAACATTCAGAGAGGTCAATGAGTTTAGCGTGGGACACTAGAATAGATTCCTAGGGATGTTACAATGAATTACTAAAAATCAGGGAGCTTAAAGCGAGAGAAATTTATATTCTCATAGTTGGGCAAATCCAAAATCAAGGTGATGTCAGGGTTAATGCTTTTGGGAGGCTCTCAGGGAGAATTTGTTCTATGTCTCTTTCCTAGCTTCTGGCTGCCAATAATTCTTGGTGTTTCTTGGCTTGGAGGTTCGTAACTCCAATCTGCGCCTCTGTCTTCACATGAATTTCTCTCCCACATCTCTGTGTGTCTTCTTCGTTTCTGTTTATTGTAAGGACACCTGCTATTGGATTTAGCACCTGCTCTAATCCAGGATGATCTGATCTCAAGAGTTTTACCATAATTACCTCTGGAAAGATCCTATTTCCAAGTAAGGTCACATTTGGAGTTTCTGTGGGCATTTCTTTGGGGGCACTATTCTTTAACCCATACAGATACTTTGGGAATACCAAGGGGTGAGTCAGAAGCCGGAATCTGAGTAAGCTGAGAAAAATCAGCATTTGAGTGTAATTGAAACCAAGATAATGAATGAGAAACATAGAAGGAAGGGTGTCAGGAAGCCAAGAACAAAACCTGGGGATATAAATACTTACTTGGTTAACAGCAGTGGAAAAGGTGCCTACCAGGGCAATAAGAAGATATGGAAGTTTCAAAGAAAATCAAAGAATTGTTTCATGGTATCTAAATGTCTTAAGAGTCCCTTGGACAGCAAGGAGATCAAACCAGTCAATCCTAATGGAAATCAACCCTGAATATTCATTCGAAGGACTGATGCTGAAGCTCCATTATTTTGGCCACCTGATGCAAAGAGCCGACTTACTGGAAAAGACCCTGATGCTGGGAAAGATTGAGGGCAGGAGGAGAAGGAGGCAACAGGGATGACATGGTTGGATGGCATCATCGACTCAATGGACATGAGTTTGAGCAAACTCTGAGAGACAGTGAAGGACAGGAAAACCTGGTGTGCTGCAGTCCATGGGGTCACAAAAAGTTGGACTTGACTGAGGCTGAACAACAACATATATTTATAAATGACAGATGACTTACTGTGTTCCAGGCATTATAGCAGTTTTTTATACTTAGTTCCCCAAACAGGTATTCACAATAGGTAATCTTATTTCCACTTTATAGATCGACTCAGGCTTAGGAATGTTAAATAACTTGAACAAGATCCAAGAGCTAATTAGCAATGAACTGAGAACTGAACATCTGTCTGATCCCCAAGTTTCAGCTCCTTTGCCTCACTATGCTTTTGTAACATTTCAAAAGTGCTAACTTTGTAGAAAAAATGATTTACGATACCATGGTAGTGACTGAGTTGTTTATTCATCTTTTCCCTTTCTAACAGAATCCTGGTGTTTTGGAGAAAGCAATGTGCCAAGTTTCAGAAGAATTGTCTCTTGTCTTTCCTTGGAGATACCACTGCCCTTACGACAGAATGGTGAGCAATGAGATAAGAAGAAATTGTTGGGTCTAGGGACTATCCTTCAAAGGAGGACTCCCTAAGCTGTAAGATGTCCTTTTGATACGCCACCCCTTTCTTCTCTCCTACTCTCAGGCATGCGGACATGCCGGCTGTGACCACTCTGATCAAGAGGCATCTCTTTGGAAGGGAGTCAAGTGCAAAGCAAAGAAGAACAGAAAGATCAAAGGGGCCTGGGCCATTGGTGCCACTACAGGGTGTCTGTACCAGACCGAGAATGTCTCTTCCTAATCTTGATAACATGAGGGGAAAGAAAGCCCTAAGTTGTTTAAGCCGTTGCTTTATTGTACTCTATTTGAACAGCCAAAGAAGTGCCCAATGTACTGCTCCTTCCCACAGGGTCTGAAATGAAGGGAAAGGATCAGAAGATGGAAGTGGATATCGATAAGTTATAGGGAGGGAGGGGGGCTGTTAAAGTAGATTAAACTTGATGGCTTCAACTTTTAGGATGAAGAAAGAGGCAATGTCTACTGAAACTGGGTGTAGTAGGGCTTGGAGAAAAGAGATTTTTAATCGCTTTAATGGTGTGCTAAAATAAATACTGTGCTAACTCCTAATCTAATGTATCGTACCCACTTTGTGCTATAACCTGTCTTCGAAAAAAATTGGAGAGCATTTCTCCCTTTCTGAACATAAATTACATTTGGTTTTTGTGGTTGTGCAGACTAATTCCATTTTGAAAGTTCATCGTGAACCTTTTCAATTTTCCAGTGGTAATAATAATAACCTGCAAGCTGGTTCAACCTGAAGAACATTCTTCCTTTTTTGTACTTCAAAAGAACTACTAAAACCTTACTTGACCTCAGAAAAATCTTCAAAGTGAATCTGGAGGCAGTCAGACAACAATGAAACTTTTGGGGTAAACATTAGCACTTTCCTGAAAGAGTCTTTTCAACATAAGCTTACAAGAAAGTGGTTGAGATAAGATGATTTCAAGGAAAAACTCTAGGTCTGCTTTTTTTTTTCTTGGCCTTTCTGGGATGTTTAATTAATTTTCTTAAGTCAGTTTTTCAGTCTACCTGGAATAATCAGTATTCTCGGAGTTTTATCACTAGTTTTTGGCTACAGTCCTTAAGTTCACTGCATCTTGATTTATGCTCAAGCCTGGTAGCCACGAGGTGAATTTGTATATCTGTTAGGACTAGATTTAATTATAGGATCCCATGATATTTTCGCTTTCCTAGCAAGGATCATATTCTTCTTAGGAACACACTTCTTAAAGAGGAAATGTTTTTATTCTCTCAAGTACTTTCCTAGTGATAATTCAACTTGAGATCTTACCAAATTTTAACTAATTATGCATTGAAATAATAATTCCAGAGAGAGAGAATATCATTGCAAAATCTGCAACATCACTATCAAACAAGATAACATACATATACACATATGCTGAAACTAAAAACAATAGATGATTAAGATTATTGGGTCTATCTTAATTTTAATTTTTCAATATCACTTATTTAAATGTTTGTTCTTCCTTGTCCCCTGTGAGCTACCAGACAGCAAGGACGGTGTGTCTCTTCATCTTTGTCTCCTCAGTATCAAGTAAGCACAGTTCGAATAACAAAGCAAGTCTTCCATAAATGGGTGCTGGGTGAATCGTTAGATAACTGATTAGACAATAGACATCTAACCCAATTCCTTTGATAAGCATTCCTTTGACATATATCCCATGTACATTATGTCGCTGGCTATGGCATTCAGTTCAGTTCAGTTCAGTCGCTCAGCTGTGTCAGACTCTTTGCAACCCCAGAGACTGCAGCACACCAGGCCTCCCTGTCCATCACCAACTCCTGGAGCTTGCTCAAATTTATGATCATCCAGTTGGTGATGCCATCCAACAATCTTATCCTCTGTCGTCCCCTTCTCCTCCCACATTCAATCTTTCCCAGCATCAGGGTCTTTTCCAATGAGGCAGTTCTTCCCATCAGGTGACCAAGGTATTGGAACTTCAGCTTCAGCATCAGTCCTTCCGATGAATATTCAGGACTCTTTTCCTTTAGGATCGACTGGTTTGATTTCCTTGCAGTTCAAGGGACTCTCAAGAGTCTTCATTTAGACACTGGGAATGGAATCAAAGATTAAGAAGCCACAGGCTACCCAGAACTCATACACACATGTTAATACATGTAACACTACATGATTAGAGTGTCAATACAAGTAAATACCAAATGCAAAGGACAGTGTTGGAAACCAATGGAAGTCAAACTGCTAAACCTGGATGGTGAAGAGTTACGGAAGTGCATGCATGCCAAGTCACTTTAGTCATGTCCAAGTCTTTGCTAGTCTGTGGACTGCAGCCCGCCAGGCTCCTCTGTCCATGGAATTCTCCAGACAAGAATACTGGGGTGAGTTGCCACGCCCCCCTCCAGGGGATCTTCCTAACCCAGGGACTGAACTTGCATCTCGGTGTCTCCTGAATTTGTAGGTGGGTCCTTTACCTCTAGTGCCACCTGGGAAGCCTGAGTTAAGGAAATATAGGAAGAATAAAGAACCTAGAATGAGGCTGTGAGGTTGGTAGCTTGGTAATGACTGGTGGTACCATCAGCCAAGATAGGGAATACAGAAGGAAATGCAAGTCTAAGAGAAAGGACACATTGGGTCATTTTTTCCTTTTCTCTTTTAAAATAAAAATCGTTTACATTTCAGGTATATAACATGATGTTTTCATACATATAGTGAAAGATTAGTACAGTCCAGTGAATTAAATCTCTGTACACAGTTGTGTGTGTGTGTGTGTGTGTGCGTGTGTGTGTGGTGAGAGCACCTGAGATCTATTCTGTTAGCAAATTTCCAATATATGACATAATATTATTAACAAGAGTCACCATGCTGTATATTAGATCTCCAGAACTTACTCATCCTATGCAACTGCAACTCTGTACCCTTTGATTCATGTCTCCCATCTCCCCTGCCTCCTCACCCCTGGTAACCACCATCCAACTCCTTGATTCTGTGATTCCACATATAAATGACATTTTTAGATTTCACATAGAAATGAGATTATATATATATTTTCCTTTATGTTTCTGGCTTATTTCATTTAGCATAATGTCTTCCAGTTTCATCTACATTGTTGCAAAGGGCAAAATCTCCTTTTTAAAAACATTCACCACAATTTCTTTATTCATTTACGCATCGATGGACACTCAGGTTGTTTCCATATTTTGATTCTTGTGGATAATGCTGCAATGAACATGTGAGCCCAGATGTCTCTCTGAAGTACTGATTTAATTTCCTTTGGATATATACCCAGAAGAGGGATTGCTAGATCATGCAATGGTTCTAGTTTAAATTTTTTGAAGAACCTCCAAACTGTTTTCCATAATGGCTGTTCTATTAAAATTTTTATGGTAGTAATGTACACTGGGAAGGAGAATGTGAGTCTGCTCCAGAGAGAGGCCCGGAATATAGGAATGTAAAGTAGGACATCATGAGAACATATAAAAAGTATTTGAAATGGTACCAATAAAAGTGATAACCCTGGAGGAGCAGGTAGAAACTGGAGAAAAAGCAAGGATGACACGGCGCCAATTACTCAGCCCTTTTCTATTTTCAGGTCAGAGGGTTATTCATTTCTTTAAGACCTAAACCATATCCCAGCTTCTCAATGACACCCACATAACTGCCAACACCCATGCTGCTCCCTCCTCTCAGGATGCAGTACATGCACCGTTTTGTCACCAGATTTTTTTAAGGAACATAAAGCAAATATTTATTAAATGAATGGATGAATAAAATAGATGCTGGGAGAAAATTGAGGGTAGTATTTATGGTACTACTATTATATTAGGTTTAGTTATAATGTGCATTGGTATATTGGATATACTGGAAAGTCACTTTCTCAGTAATTCTAGTTTGTTATGTACCTCCCCCCACCCCATGAAATATGTGGGTTTATGCCATTTTAGGTCTGTCTAGTCGAGGCTATGGTTTTTCCAGTGGTCATGTATGGATGTGAGAGTTGGACTGTGAAGAAAGCTGAGCACCGAAGAATTGATGCTTTTGAACTGTGGTGTTGGAGAAGACTCTTGAGGGTCCCTTGGACTGCAAGGAGATCCAACCAGTCCATTCTGAAGGAGATCAGCCCTGGGATTTCTTTGGAAGGAATGATGCTAAAGCTGAAACTCCAGTACTTTGGCCACCTCATGCGAAGAGTTGACTCATTGGAAAAGACTCTGATGCTGGGAGGGATTGAGGGCAGGAGGAGAAGGGGACAACCGAGGATGAAATGGCTGGATGGCATCACGGACTCGATGGACGTGAGTCTGAGTGAACTCCAGGAGATGGTGATGGACAGGGAGGCCTGGCGTGCTGTGATTCATGGAGTCGCAAAGAGTCGGACACGACTGAGCGACTGAACTGAACTGATGCCATTTTAGTGTACTTAGAAACACTTGTGACTCCTACCCTTTTCATATAGCTATTGAAGGGAGAAGAGAATCAAGAAAACTATTTGCTTCCAAATGATTTAGATTTCTTAAAGATTGGGAGCAGATTTCTTTCTGCCTTTGTATCTCACGCAAGGCTTTGCATGGATCTGTACTCAATAAATATTTGCACATAATTGATGACTACCTGTTTTGACCATTAGATAATGCAAGCTTGTAACAGACAAGGAGCTTTAGCAAATGTAACAACCTAGATCACTGGCATCCCTAACACTTTGTTTATTAAGAAACAAAAAGTGTTGAAAAATATCCAAGCTCTGACTTTATCCACAGCAGCAGAGACCACATAAAAGAAACCAAACATTCTTATATACATTTTTATGACCAATTTTATAAAAGTTCCCAGCCAGGAAGCAGATTTTTCCCTTAAGGCAGTTTCTGTTATACAAATCCAAATGCTGCATGGAAATTCTGAGAGTGAAACTTTCTGGTTATACTTATTCGACTATCCAAACTTAATTAAATCCTCAATCACCTTCCTGGGAACTGAAATGATGAGATGAGATCCAATGACCCGAAATTTCTGGAATCTCCTTTTATTTCCCCCACCCGTTTTCCCTGGTGAGTGAAGCATTAACAATTTTTCCTTCTAAGCTTCGAGAGTTGCTGTAAAGGACATCTTGTGTCTCGACTGGCAGTACCACTGTATCACAGTTTCTTTCCTTCAAGAATTCTCAGATGAATACCAGAGGAGACTAGGGATTTATTGTATCTGAGTTCCTTAAAGTTAGTCAGGAACTGAATCCTTAGAGACTAAGACACACTCGAATTTCCTATCAGGTTTCCTATAAAGACTATTTGAGTTAAAGAAATATAAAGATTCCAGCCTCTACTCATGGTGTTGGAACATGGTATCAAACAGTTTTTTTTCCCCCAAATGTGGCTTCTCCCGGGATCTTTGGCCACCTTTTACAAAAATAAAATACCAGACAACATAATTTTAATGACATATTTTACATTCCCATATTATTTTAGGATCCAAATGACGTTTCTCAGAGTTCAGACTCCTGTCCATTGTTCAGATGCTACTCTGGAAGCTGGTGAGAAAGTCTGACTTGGGGAGCACTCAGTCCCAGAACACTGCAGGGCTCCAGGACTTTTCCAATAATGGCAACTACGCTTTGCATACATTGGATAATGGAGTGGACAGGTATTTTGCTATTAGTAATTAGCCATTCACCTTTCTCCTGGAAATAACACCTCAGTGTGAGAGGGCAACCCCTTTTCTACTTGTAGTTCATAGAGTTCAGATGACCCCAGCAGTTAATACATCCTGAGATGGACCAAACAAAGCACTGCCTCACCCTGGCCACATCAACTGATTTAGGGATGTGCGTGTTATCCAGGCCAGACTAACACTCTCAGTCTTGGTTCCTCGTCGGCAAATTTTCTACACAGCCTCCAGAATGATCTTTCTAAAAAGTGACATTGTATTTCTTGGCGGTTCTCATTTCCAGGATTACATCCAAACACCTACCATGGCCTATAAAGCCCCTGCAATCTAGCTCCTGCCTATCTCACATATCTGATCGTCTGTTATTGCTTCACATTCATTTCACTTGAACTAGAACAGGCCATGCCGATTCCCATTTTAGAAGCTGCGCCTCTACTCTTCTTTCTCCACGCAATACTCTTTCCCTAGATCACCTGGTTGCCTGTTCTCATAATAGCTCATGTATTAAGTCAAATGCCCCTTAAGATGATAGGAATCCCGGGATAATGAAACAAAAATAGCCGCTATATTTCTGTTCTACCACATTTGCTCACTCACTCGCTTAGTCACTTCAGTCATGTTTGACTCTTTGCAACCCTATGGATTGTAGCCCGCCAAGCTCCTTTGTCTGCGGGATTCTAGACAAGGGTACTGAAGTAGGTTGTCATGCCCTCCCCCAGAGGATCTTCCTGATCTAGGAATCGAACCCACGTCTCCTTTGTATCCTGTATTCAGGTGGATTCTTTACCCACTGAGTCATCTGGGAAGCCCTCTACCACATTACCCTGTATTATTTTTTCATATTAATGACCAGAGCCCAAATGATTTTGTTTGTTTACTTATTTATTCTCTCTCATAGGATCAGAATGTAAGCTCTCTGAGGGCAAGAACATTAATGATCTAGTTGATCACTGCCTGCATCTCCTATTTCATATATATATCAGGCTCTCAATAACTGTTTGTTGGCTGAGGACTCTCTTTGGCTGGGTTTGCTAAGTTGGCAGGATATAAGCCAGGAGCTGCTAGTGTCAAACTGTCAGCTAAAAAGCCAACAAGAGAAGTGAGAGCTGAGAAATGGAGAGGGACAGATTCCCAATAGTATAACCAAAGCCAGATACCCCAGGATGTCGGTTACACAATCCAATAAATTCTCCTTTATGCTTAATTCACTTTGGGTTAGATTTCTGTTACTCGTAACCAACAGAGTGCTTACAGAGAAGCGTGTGAAAGGACTTAGAAAGTACAAAGTGCCGCTGTGTTATACAAACTCCATTTCCTTTTTCACTATACATCTTCTTATTTTTCTGTCTTTGGTTAGAATTTTAGTTATCTGAAAGGATTGGAAACCTTATCTGAGGATATTCAGGTAATTCAGCAGTAGAAAAAAATACTTTTTTGCAATTTATCTATAAAACACAACTTACATAATTAACTTAATTGGGGAAAACATTTTACAGTGTGTATATATATTAAAAAAAAAAATCACCCTGTATACCTTAAACACATACAATGTCTGTGAATCATACCTCAAGAAATCTGGGAAAAGTTTTTTAAAAAGAAAACACAAGTTACAGAATAACTGACTATAGTACAGTCTATGGTATTTTTATTGATGTGCTTTAGTGAATTATTTGGGTATCTCTCCTTCCAGGCATAATAGAGTAGCTGTATTAATTTTCTCTCACAACAAATGGGGCTACAAATTAGGAAATTAAAATCAATAATGAATAAAAATATATAATATACGTGATACTTCTGTTTTTGGGGTGTTTTTTCTTAATTGAACAATGAGTAGTGCAGTATTGCAATCCTCATGAGTAGGGATATACACAAGAGAGGTATCAAGGTTATACCATGATCACCCAGACTTTCTCCCTTCTGGAGTTTAGGGAGAAGTAGCCTGTGTGGGGAGAAGGAAATGGTAACCCACTCCAGTGTTCTTGCCTGGAGAATCCCAGGGATGGAGGAGCCTGGTGGGCTGCCATCTATGGGGTCACACAGAGTCGGACACGACTGAAGTGACTTAGCAGCAGCAGAAGCAGCAGCCTGTGGGGGGTAGGGATTTCACTGGGCTAGTAAAGGAGGCAGAGATTGGAAGTGCCAGTTTCTGAAGTGGCTGAAATTTGTAGGACAGGATACCTGATAAGAGAGAGCTGCAAGGAAACGGGGGTGGGAGCAGCACGGGGATTCTGTAGTCACATAAAATAAAAATGGATTAAATAAAAAGCAGAGATTTTCCCCGAAAAAGATAAGACCTAAGCATTTCTTCCTAAAAAAAAAAATCCACTTTGGATACAAAGACAAAAAGAGCTTAAAAATGAAAGGAGAGGAAAACAGATATTAGGCAAACAGTAAAGGAGTACGTCAAAGCTGTATATTGTCACTCTCCTTATTTAACGTCTATGCAGAGTACATCATGAGAAACGCTGGACTGAAAAAAACACAAGCTGGAATCAAGATTGCCAGGAGAAATATTAATAACCTCAGATATGCAGATGACACCACCCTTATGGCAGAAAGTGAAGAGGAGCTAAAAAACCTCTTGATGAAAGTGAAAGAGGAGAGTGAATAAGTTGGCTTAAAGCTCAACATTCAGAAAACGAAGATCATGGCATCTGGTCCCATCACTTTATAGGAAATAGATGGTGAAACAGTAGAAACAGTGTCAGACTTTATTTTTTGGGGCTCCAAAATCACTGCAGATGGTAACTGCAGCCATGAAATTAAAAGACGCTTACTCCTTGGAAGAAAAGTTATGACCAACCTAGATAGTATATTCAAAAGCAGAGACATTACTTTGCCGACTAAGGTCCGTCTAGTCAAGGCTATGTTTTTTCCTGTGGTCATGTATGGATGTGAGAGTTGGACTGTGAAGAAGGCTGAGCACCGAAGAATTGATACTTTTGAACTGTGATATTGGAGAAGACTCTTGAGGGTCCCTTGGACTGCAAGGAGATCCAACCAGTCCATTCTGAAGGAGATCAACCCTGGGATTTCTTTGGAAGGAATGATGCTAAAGTTGAAGCTCCAGTACTTTGGCCACCTCAGGGGAAGAGTTGACTCATTGGAAAAGACTCTGATGCTGGGAGGGATTGGGGGCAGGAGGAGAAGGGGACAACCGAGGATGAGATGGCTGGATGGCATCACGGACTCCATGGATGTGAGTCTGAGTGAACTCTGTGAGATGGTGATTGACAGGGAGGCCTGGCGTGCTGCGATTCATGGGGTCTCAAAGAGTCAGACACGACTGAGCAACTGAACTGAACTGAACTGACTGTACTGAGGCATCAGAAAGCTAGCGTGGCCATCTTAATATTAGACAAAACACACTTTGAGACAAGGAGTATCTGTAAATTTAAAACCATGAATTTATACTGAAATGTTAAATTTCAATCCAAATCCACAAATTACCTTCCTTTCTTCTTGATTTCCACATTTCTAATTCCCTTCCAAAAGAGTGAGAAACCTGGCTTTCATTTCCCACCAAATACTACTCATTTGATTAAACCTAAAGAATCTGCCTGACAATGCACGAGATAAAAGTTCAATACCTGGGTCAGGAAGATCCCCTGGGGAAGGAAATGGCAACCCACTGCAGTATTCTTGCCTGGGAAATCCCATGGATAGAGGAGGCTGGTGGGCTACACAGTCCGTGGGGTCTCGAAGAGTGGGACGTGACTTAGTGACCAACAACACAGAATATAGTTTCAAAAGGACTAACAAATATCATTATGAAAAGCGAGCCTGACGGGGCAGAAAATACACAAAATGAGCTTTGAATATTGGTGGTGCCAGAAAATAAGAAGTGCTCAAAAACAAACAAAAGCCACATTTATAATGGTATGCCAAATGGACAGAGGGGCCAACTGCTGGTGCTCACAGTGACCAAGACTGAGCAACAAAATGGTGTTGGATTATAACCCAAAGCACAAAATAAATATTCATGAGGCCAAGCATATATAAATAAGTAAGTAAAAGGAAAAGAGACATACCTCTGACAAAACAATTTCAAATAATTTATGTAGATACTGCAGGGTCAAGAAGCAGAAGCAATGTGGGCTTTAGGTAGAGACTTTCAACAAGTACAGTGTACAAGGGATGGAAAGATAACGTTATTATGGAGAAACTTTTTTTGCAAGGTAATCAAAGTCAACATCAACAGTGAAAAATTATATTGCTAGTATGTACCCTTAATATGATATGATGAAAATGGACCTCTGAGGCCATTCTCTAGAAACACATGCAATCCAAGTCTATTCATAAGGTAAAAAGACAAGAGCTAATAGAGGAGCATCCAATGAAATACTGGACTAGTCGAACTCAAAACTGTCAAGATCATAAAAAAGAAAAAGAAAAAAGAAAAGTTTGCGAAACCACCAAAGTCAAGAGGAGCATAAAATGAAACGATAACTAAAATGCAATATGATATTTTGGATGGGACTCTAAAACATAAAAAGAACACTAGGTAAAGCTAAGGAAATCTGAATAAACTACTCATTTTAATCAGCAATGATGTATCCACATTAGTGCATTAATTGTAGCATGCACTACAGTAATGTAAGATGTTAATAATAGGGAAAATGGGCATGGAGCACAAGGAAACTCTGTATTATCTTCCCAAATCTTAGTTTTTCTGTAAATCTAAAATTGTTCTAAAAAAATATGGTCTATTAAACAAAATAGATGTAGTTATGATTGCTGAATAAAGCTAGTTCAGCATGAAGAAAATGGTTCTAAATCTTATTTTTTCTGCAAAGTGGAAATAAATATCCACCCATTTTCTAAAATTAAACAAAGCTACTAGTTGTTGAAACAAAGGAATACATGTGTGTACTTGTATATTATATCCTAGCTCTCTACTGAGAAGTCACAAAAGTAATAACTCTCCAGAAGCAATAAGCGTATCTAGTGACTGGTTTCTAATTACATTCTCCTCTAAAAAGTAACAAGTCTCCTTGGAGAAAAGGTGGATTCCAGGGCTCAAGTGCAAGACAAGCCTGGAATATTTTTCTACACCTAAAAACATGGAAGATGATGAGAATGTATAAACAGAACATGGGAGTGAGCGTAAAAGGACTCCACTGGCCAAACCTGAGTCAAACTGAGCCTCAACATAAATGAGGCTATAAACAGTTTATAGTATTAATACATTGAATAAAAAGAATATAATTTCATAGTAATATAAATAAATAACCCAGTTTTTTTTTACAGTAGAATGCTAACTAATAAATAGAAAATGAATGACTTAAAAAAGTCATCATTGGATACTAAAATTTGTTTGATGAGGAACAGATATATATAAAAATCAAAAAAACTCCCCACAAATTACTTACAAAGAGGAAGGCAGACATTTTGCAGGAGAGAAACATGGAAAACACCACTGTAGGCAGATGATCAAAGCAAACATCACCAACACGGGGAGGAACTGGTGTCACAAGCCTTCTGATATGATTATATTGCATCTATGCTATTCCTGCTATCAAGGAAAAAAATCAGAAAAATCCAAACTGAGAAGCATTCTATAAAGTAACTGGTCTTTAAAAGATGTCAGTATCAAGAAAGATAAAGAGAGACTTCCCTGGTGGTCCAGTGGTTAAGACTTTGAGCTTCCAATGCAAGCCGTACAAGTTAGATCCCTTGTCAGGGAACCAAGATCCCACATACCATGTGGCATGGCCAAAAATAAATAAATAAACAAATTTTAAAACTAAAATAAAGATAGATCTTACACCCAAGAATTATTACCTTAGAGAGAATGCTGCAACCTCAAAATCTGTAAAGCCTTAAAAAAAATGATAAGTTGAGGAAATAATAAAACAGATGAAAAGAAACTACAGGACGAGACAACCATATGCAATGTCTGATTCTGAGTAGGATCCTGAAGCAGAAGAAGATAGTTATAATAGACTTATCAGCAGAAAAGAAATAATTTGACTATTACTGCAGATGATGTCATAATATTTTCATCAACATTTAATTTCCTGATTTTGATAATTGCACAGCAGTTATATAAGAGAAGCAATGGCACCCCACTCCAGTACTTTTGCCTGGAAAATCCCATGGATGGAGTAGCCTGGTAGGCTGCAGTCCATGGGGTCGCTAAGTCGGACAGGACTGAGTGACTTCACTTTCACCTTTCACTTTCATGCATTGGAGAAGGAAATGGCAACCCACTCCAGTGTTCTTGCCTGGAGAATCTCAGGGACTGGGGAGCCTGGTGGGCTGCCGTCTATGGGGTCGCACAGAGTTGGACACAATTGAAGTGACTTAGCAATAGCAATAGCAATATATAAGAGAATGTCTTTGTTCTGAAATCTGTCAACAACCTAAATGAATTTGGAAGTGGACTTCTCCCCAGAGTCTTCAGGTAAGAGGCTGGCCCATTGGAATACTCTGAACTCAGTCTTATTAAATCCTAATCAGAGAACCTAGCTTAGTCAGCCTGGACTTCTGACCTTCACAACTGTGAGCTATAAATGGGTGATTTTTTAAAAAAATTATTAATTTTTAACTGGAGGATAATTGCTTTACATTGTATTGGTTTCTGCCATACATCAATATGAATCAGCCATGAGTGTATATATATATGTATACCTGGGGGTGTTCTTTGAAATCATTAAGATTGTGGACATTTGTTAGGGAGTAATAAAAACTGAACACAACCCTCTACCTACCCATACAAACACACACATGTACATAAATTCACACACATACACTGTCTCGCACATAGCCTACTGACAGGTATAAATGTCTCTCCTACAATGCGTTGAAATCAAGAAATAGTTACAGATAAAAGTCAAACAGGCTCAAACAGATTAAAAAAAAAAATCAGGGTGGTAAAAAGATTGTCCCCTCCAAGACTGACTGTTTCGGACACCTTCAACTCAAGGTGGAATTTCTGATAAAAGATAATGATAAACGATAGTCCTCAAAAAACAAGAGCCAGAGTATACATCTCTTCTTGATCCCAAACACACAAAATAGGACCCCTGAGCACACATTCAAAACTATGCTTGGAACCAAAGGGTTTCAGGGAAGGCAGGAGAGGTGGGCATAAGAAAGCCTGAACCCAAGTGAGAGGCTAAGTAAATGCTATGCTCAAGTTAGTCAAGTGAAGGAGATTTTGATTTATACTGCATTCTCTTCCCAGGGGTGCCAAATTCTTTCATAGCTGTGACTGCATTTACCCTCACAATGACCCATTCAGTCCTTCATTTCTCCTTACAAAGCTAATTTTTAAAATGTTGGTTCTGCCTTGACCATGGGATAAAATCCAAAACTCTTTCCAGGGCAAAGAGATTTATACCAACTTACCTCTCTAGTCTTATATTCCTGCCCCTACCCACCCTCACCCTGTAGATGAACACCACAGGACAAATCCTCCAGTAATTACCTTGATGGTTAATGTCCTCCTGGCTTTGTGCATGTGTGTGTGTGTGTGTGTGTGTGTGTGTGTGTGTGTGTGTGTGTGTGTGTGTGTGTAGATTATAGCTCAGCTTCAAATGCATTTTTCAATTTTATCATCATGGTAAAGCCTCACGTATCCTTCATGACAGGAAATAAGGGTCCTGATTTGCATCAAGTCTCCTGGAGAGGGATGGTTCCAAGTATAGAGTGAGTTCCTCCTTGCTCTTAGTTTATTATGCCCTCCATTCTAGATTAGATTACTACTCACTGTGGGACAGTTAACACAATAGCTGTTAGAAAACTAATTTTAACATACTTTGAAACTTGCTAGCAAAAGTGAATAAGTAAATAAGTGAATCAAATAAGAAAAGAATATTGGGGTTAAAAACCTGGGGTAAGTTGAGTTTTGATCATTGAATCTTCTAGGACATTTACAGTTGACACTGAAAAGGTAAGAATTCTTCCCAGCCTCATTTTTGGTCACTCCTTAATGTCATATGCGGCTTCCCTGGTAGTTCAGCTGGTAAAGAATCTGCCTGCAATGCAGGATACCCCGGTTTGATTCCTGGGTCAGGAAGATCCGCTGGAGAAGGAATAGGCTACCCACTTCAGTGTTCCTGGGCTTCCTTGGTGGCTCAATTGGTAAAGAATCCACCTGAAAAGGTAGAGATCTGGGTTCAGTTGCTGGGTTGGGAAGACCCCTAGAAGAAGGGAACCACTAACCGCTCCAGTGTTCTGGCCTCGAGAATCCCATGGACTCTATAGTCCATGGGGTCACAGAGTCAGACACGACTGAGTGACTTTCACTTTAATGTATTTTCCATCAGGATGACTTCCTGTCTGTCAACTCCCTTTTTAGAAATAGAGTTATTGAGATATAGTTCATATACCATAATTCATTCACTTGCCATGTACAATTCAATGATTTTTAGTATATTCACAGAGTTGTGCGATGTCACCACAATCTAATTATAGACGACTAATTCCCTGCTGTGCTTACTTTGATCTTACTCTTTACTATTCATTTATTTATTTATTCAATCATTTAACATGTATTTAGCCAGACAATGTTCATTCTAGAGAAACTTTGATATGTAAAGAAGCAGTTAAAATACCTGGTGATAAGTCCGATAATAGGGGAAGATACAAAATGTATCTATGGGAGGATATATACAGTGGTACCCAACTCACTGATGACAGAAAGTCAGAGGCGTTATTCTAGAAAGAAGTGAGGCTTTTGCAGAGACAGGAAAAGTAAAATGGTACTGGTCACATGAAAGTTGGAAGGCAGAGGAGGCATTCAGAGAAGAGTGTTTTAGGCCTGGAAAATGGCATCTGCTAAGACCCAGAGAAAGATGGAAATGATGGCTGCAAGGGTCTAAAAAGAGTCTAGCCTTTTCTGCTTATAAAACTTGGATGCTTTAAAAAAAAACACTTTTTTAACATAAATATTCATAGTAGCCTTATTGTCAATATTCAAGAACTGACCATAGCTCAAATGCCTATCAACAGGTGAATAGATGAATTAACTGTGGCATACGCATGCAATTCAATACTATCTAGCGATATACAGGAAGAAACTACTGGTGCCCACAACAACTTGGAGTGAATAAACAAAGCCTGACAAAAACCAGTAAACACTGCACAGTTCCATCAATATACAACTCTTGAAAATGAAAACAAACCCCTAGTGACAGAAAGCAGATGAGGGGTTGCCTGGAGACAGAGATGAGTGGTGGGTGGGGATTATAAAAAAGCATGAGAAAACTTTCAGGGGTCATAGTATTACTTTGATTGTGGTTAATTGCTTCAAGGGTGAATACATAAATCAAAATTTATTAAATTCTATATTCTAATACATAGGTTATTGTATATATCAACAATATCCCAGGAGAATTGTTTTTAAAAAAAGACGGCTCTGGTTGGTGATAAATTATTAGCTCTCCCTATTAATAAAGGACCTGACATCTAGGGAGTGCTTAATTAGTGCTGGGTATTAGTTTGACTGCTAATGTTAAAATATTAGTGTTATCCTACCTGTCACAGTCATGAAGGCAACAAGAATGAAGCTGGTTCTGATGTGCAGACATCAGATTAGAGACAGTAGGTCTGGCTGGGCAGTTGGCAGGGGAGATGCGGGGGGTGGTGGAGTGGCTATGGAGACAGTACAGGTAGGGTTAAGATCTTGAGGGTTTTCTGGGTGAGGTGGAGTGGTCAGAAGGGTTAAAATTCTAGCTCTGCCATTGACAAGCCCAACTCATATGTCACCTCCCCTCAGAAGCCTGATCTGTTTCCTCCACTCAAAATTAACTATCTCCTTTTCTTCATTCGCTTAGCATTTTGTGAACATCTCAGTACAGCATTTCCTTTGTCACAGAATACAACATCCTTCAATCAAACAGCCACTGTCCACCAAACTTTGATTAATCTTCACAGACAGTAAGATAATGTTAGGCAATAATATACTTAGGTGGAAAAAAAACCCTCTATTCAATGTGAAGTGGCAAGCAATACAAAGAATGAATAAAAACCATGAGAAATGATTTCTATTTTACCTCTTTAGCTCAAGAATATATACTTGTCATATTGTTTTTATTATAAAAACAATGTCTACCTGTTATACAGTTATAAATATTACAGAAACATTTAATATAAACATTTTACAAGGACGCTTCCTCTATATGCCTAGCTGCTGCTGCTAAGTTGCATTAGTCGTGTCTGACTCTGTGCGACCCCATAAATGGCAGCCCACCAGGCTCCTCTGTCCTTCGGATTCTCCAGGCAAGAATACTGGAGTGGGTTGCCATTTCCTTCTCCAATGCATGCATGCATGCTAAGTGGCTTCATTCGTGTCCGACTCTGTGCAACCCTATGGACAGCAGCCCACCAGGCTCCTCTAACCACAGGATTCTCCAGGCAAGAATACTGGAGTGGGTTGCCATTTCCTTCTCCCCTATGTGCCTAGAGTGTGGGGGTAAATAACTTCTTACATCTTCAAGGTAGCTCATTCCCCAACAAGAAGGTCATGTTCCAAACAGAAATGATCTGGAAAAGGGAGGGCTCAACTATTTTATAAGAAAAGGAATGACTGTGCTACTTATGACAAATAATTTAAGCAAATGTTACATTACATTGAAGTCATTTCAAATGGCATATAACACCTTTCTTGAGTTAACGATGCTGAAATTAGGAAAGATTTTTCTAATTACTGTCATCTTTGAAAAGCTCACTGTTTTCAGTTCAATAAAAAACTTTTAAGATAACATCAGTATCTTCTAAACCTGGAGTCAAGCTTTTCAACACTTTTGAAAGAACTTCCTACAGTTTTGTAGGTGAGCCACTCCACCAGGAAGTTGGCCTGCATTCTTTCAGGAGATACAATAAGTCAGTTCATTTTACTGATGTGGCTATCTCCATGTTCTCAAAAGTCCTTAGGATATAAAATTTTAAAGTATAGAAGAAACCCTGCATATTATTTAGTCCCAATTTTTTACTTTAGAGATGAGAAAAGTAGGTCCTAGAGAGAGAGTGATCTGACCAGACTCGCAGAGCAATGAGTAGCAATATGTGGTCTAAAACCCTAGATTCCTAATATCCGATATCAGTGCCTCTTCTCAATAAGAAACCTGAAACTGAGCTAAGTGTTTTTTGCACAAGGCCATCTTTGATTGGGAAATTGGTTTAAACACAGCTGGATACCAACTCAGGTTTGGTGTCTTTTCTTTTTTAAATGATTTTTATCATTGCTACATGACAAATTGCCCTGTAAAGTAGTGACATAAAACAATTACCATTTTCTTTTGCTCAAGGTGTTGCAGCCAAGAATTTGGGATGGGTTTGTCTGAATAGGTAGTACCTGGAGTCTCTCATACAGCTGCAGTCAAATACTGGCTAGAGTTGTAGGCATCTGAAGGTCTACTGTGCAGACCCTTCAAGAGGGCTCACTCACATGAGTGGCAGTGGGTACAGAGATCTTCTGGGGGCTCAGCTGAGGCTGCTAGCTAGAGGAACTGCACACGGCACCTCCTGCATGCTCATGCTCATCTCAGATGCTCTCTCGTGGAGACTGGCATCCTTTAGAGCAAGGATGGTGAGTTATCCAGGCAGAAGGTATAAGCACTTTTCAGAATTATGCAACATCACTTTTCTAAAGTTATGCACTCTTACTTCTATTGCTTCTCCTACAAGCAAATTACTAAGGCCCACTTAGATACAAGGGAGGAAAGGAAACCCTCTTCTTGGCATGAATAGTTTTAGATAAATTGTAGACATATTTTAAAACTACCAGAGGCTCACAGAGGGCTTGTCAGGTAGTTCAAACGGTAAAGAATCTACCTGCAATGCAGGAGACCCAGGTTCAATCCCTGGGTTGGGAAGATCCCCTGGAGAAGGGCATGGCAACCCAAGCCAGTATTCTCGCCCAGAGAATCCCATGGACAGAGAAGCCTGGCAGGCTATGGTCCATGGAGCTGCAAAGAGTTGGACACGACTAAGCAACTAACACACACACATAGGGTCACAGACAGTGACATCTCAGGTAAGTTAGGAGATACGATATAAAACTAGAAGAACTGATCAGTTGCCTACACCCACCAAAGAAACTGGAAACTAGGACATGAGTCTTCCATTTGTTTATCATACATTTGTTTCCTTACAATAAGAAATGTAATTGAGTGATTAATTCAGCTTTGCCTAGTTTCCAAGACAATGGGATTGACATTCAGCATAAAGTTCTAAAAAGGATATGACATAGAAGGCAAAATAATAATATTCAAGGTCAAGAACTTGAGCGGCAAATCAAGTGTTTCACATTTGAGTTTATAAAAGACCAAAGAGACCTTTTATCACTCCACTCATGAGTCTGTTGAATTAAATTTTATGGAATGTCTTGGAGAGTGGTGGTTCTGTCTTTTTGATTTAACTTGTATGGCATTCCATAGAGCCCAATGTGGAGGTTAGTGCTTAACAAATTTCAGATAGACGATTTAATTGGAACAGAGTAGTCAGCAAATACTTTGGTCCATAAAAACACCAAGGAGCCTGTACTATAGACTTCTATGAGTCCAAGATTTGAGATGAATAAGGGAATATTTTCAAGCATTTGTGATTTCAGAAACTGGAAAACTGGAACAATTGCTAATGGTACTGATAAGGATCAAAAACACCTTTTGGCATGTTAAACTATGTCAAAAAAGGAGAAAAGAATCAGACACACATTAGGGATCAATCAGGATGCTGAATTTAAAAATCCTTTTCATTTTTGACATCTGATGGTATTCAGAAATAGGTTAGAAAATATAACGGGTAAGACTTCTCATACCATGAGGAAGGGAGCTATTTGCAGAAGTCATAAAGTGATTTTTCCTCTTTCAAACTTCACCCTGGTCAGTAGAGAGGTAAAATGCCTCAATTCCAGAAGGTTGGTTTAAATTACTGTGAAAATTATTTAATTTAGGATTTGAGGTCTTCATAGCCCACCACCCAAAAACTCAAGTTAAAAATCAATAAAAGGGACTTTCCTGGTGGTCCAGTGGTTAAGCCTCCATGCTCCCAAAGCAAGAGGCCTGAGTTCTATCCTTGGCCAGGGAACTAATTTCACATGCTCCTACTAAGAGAGCCTGCATACCACAACGAAGACCCAGCACAACCAAATAAATACATTTTTTAAAAAAAAATCAATGGCATATCATTCCTTGTAATTCTTTTGCTGATCTCAGCTGGGCTCATTGACATGCCTGCTTTCTGGGCTGCACTAGAAGAGTCAAGAGGGCCTCACTCCCATATCTGGTACTTTGGTGCTGGCTGTGGCATGGAGCTCCTTGGTTCTCCTATACTTGGCTTTTGTGGTAGACAGAATAATGGTCCCCAAAAGACATCTAAATTCTAATCCTCAAAACCTGTGAATATGGATATGTTACTTTCCAGGAGAAAGGGGATTTTGCAGGTGTGATTAAGATAAAGATCTTGAGATGGGAAGATTATCCTGGATTATGCCCAATCTAGTTATAAGAGTTATTTTAAGAAGGGGGGCAGGAGAGTCAGAGGAGACGTGACGAAGATAAAATGGTCACAGGGATGCAAGGAAGAGGTTAACCAGCTACGGAATGCAGGTGGGTTCTAAAAACTGGAAAAGGCAAGGAGATGAATTCTCCCATAGATACTCCAGGAGAAATTCAACACTGCTGACCCATGATAGATTTCTGACCTTGAAAATTATAAGACAATAGATTTGTGGGGTCTTTTAGATCACTGAGTTTGTGGCACTCTGTTAGAACAGCAATAGGAAACTAACACAGCCTCTTCTCTATAAGCTGTATTATGTCTTGAGTGGTGTTTCCAGAGAGGCCGAGAAACTGCACATAATACTTCCAAAGCTCCTCCTTGTGTGAAATCCCTTTTGCCAGAACACGTTACATGGTCAAGCCCAAAGTCAACATGAGAGGGACTTTGACTCCACTTCTTAAAGGGAAAGGTGGTGAAGTCTCAAGCTTGCACGTTGGGATGGCAGGAAATTGTGGCTATTAAATAAATCTGTCTCAGGGGAGATAATATGTTCTATGTGAGTAACTTGGCTTCTGTTTTTAAAAAATCTTAATGTTTTGATTCAGTCTCTTAGCCTAGTGCTTAAAGTTTCGATCTTCCTCTGTCAAATATTCCATAATGTCTAAGTCAGTCACCACTCTGTTACGGCTAAAATTCAGATTACGACTTTTTTTCTTTTCTGCTCTATCTGTCTTTGGCCTTCTCCCAACTTCTCCTCTTCCCATTCTTTTCCATCTGAGCACTACTTCCAAGTGAACTTCTCAGACTGCTGAGCCACTGGACCATGAGGGCTTTACAGACTCTACATGTTTTCAAGCCTTCTTTTCCCTTAAGGAAGTTAGTATCCATGCACTTTTATGTGGCAAATAGTTCTGTGACTCAATCCTGAGATATTCATTTGCAAGAAATACAATGCCAGCTGTCAAGGCCTAGCAGTAATTGTTATTAGGCATTTTTTTTTTTTTTCTGTGTATTTAACCTGAAGGGTAGCACTTGTTGGAGGCATTTTAAAAGGCAGAAAGAAAACTCCTTCAGTGTTCTTCAAATTTGCATTTTGCTTCATCTTTTAAGCCAGAAATAAAATACATTAGAACTCTCACATCATTAACAGAATGTGTGGGTAAACTTAAAATTTGCATTTAAACACATTCAAAAACAAAAATTTCTGCAAAACTTGCAAGTAGATCAGGGGAAGATGCCAGTGGAAAGAAAACGGTACTCCCTTGCCAAAAATCATCAAAACTGAATTTATATATGCTTTAATTGTCACGTTTATTTTTAAAGAATATATTGGTTCAAAATAGAACTATGAGTTTCTTGAATAATTTATTGTTGTTATCAGTTTTCTGCACAGGTTATAGAAGTTTTACAAATTAGCTGATTTGGCTAACTGATAAAACTTTATGGGGGTTTCATCAAAGTCAAAAGAAAGGCATTTTCCAGGGAATGCATGTGGCCATACCAAGCTGGCCAACAAACCTTAGGAGAACATAACCTTAGAATGAATTTACTATAAACAGGGCCCTAATCCTCAGGCTTATAATTCCAGAGAGCAGATCTTAGCTGTTTCTAATAATGCCCTGGTGGCTCAGTGGTAAAGAATCCACCTGCCAATGCAGGAGACTCGGATTTGATCCCTGGATTGGGAAGATCCCCTGGAAAAGGAAGTGGCAACGCATTCGGACAGAAGAGCCTGGTTGGCGACAGTTCACGGGGTGGTAAAAGAGTCGGACATACCTTATCAACTAAACAGTTACAAAAGTAACCCTAAACTTCTTAGGACTATCTTCCTTTCTGGTATTTGCGAGATTGATGGATGAATCCAAAGGCCCTCCTGAGCACAGTATTTGAGCAAAGAAAAGCAGACTCTCTAGGGTCTCAGTGCCATGATGAAGGCTAATCAAATATGACCGACATTTAGCAGCCTTCACTCTGACCATCTGAGCCTCCCAGATTCCGAAATGAGCAGTTTCTACCCAAAGCTCCTTCTCTGAACCCCGTGTTTCTACATGGCACATTCTAATCTCTCTGTGCCTTCTTTTTCGAGATACGTCAATATTATTGATTAAGCCATGAGGAATGCACCAATAGACACCGTGTGTCACCACCCTCCCTTCTTGAGCAAGCATTCATTTGAAAACAACCCCTTTCTCCTGAAATCCTGCTCAGCGGGGCCCTCCAGGCAGCCACTTCCAGTTTGAATTGATACATGAGATTCAGCCTAGCATCTTCGCCATCTCTGGTGCAGAGGCTCTTTCTAAAGACTTAGAAGATTCCCTGTCTCTTCTTATTAGCTGCTTATTCCATTTGACCATGAATTCAGCCAAAAATCTAGCTCAGTAACAATGACCAAGGCAATGGAGTCAGGTCCTCAGAATCCAGTCAACTTTCCCTGTCTCCTAAGTGTAACTGCACATTTCCTCCACGATGTTGTCGCGAGGGAGACAAAGCTCGGGGAGTTATCACAGGTTCATATTATTACAGGAATACACTGCCCATGTGTTTTCTCACTTACAGTCTGTTGTCCTCATGAGATCTCAAGCTCCGGAGAAAGTCTGTGCCTATTGTGTCACAGTGCTGACACGCAGGAGCTCAGCAAATATTCTCATGACACCTTTTCCACGAAGATACTAATGGCAGGAGTGTTCCAAACTGTGTGTCAAAAATAGCTTTAGGAATTAAAGCCACATTACTTCATTTGACCAAAATTTTTGATTTTTTTTTTTGTGTGTGTGAAACAATTAAGGTTTTGGTTGCTGGCCTGCCTCCAAACAATTTTTAGTCTAGGTAAAGCAATGAGAGTTACATCACAATGATTGTTAAAATAACACAATTCGTATCCAAAGAGTATAATAGTAGCAATAAATATGACAGGAAAAACACTTTCAGAAGGAAAAAAAAATGTTCTCTAAATTTAAGATTGGAAAATATCACTTTTGTTCATGCTGATATACACAAGACATGGCGTAATCCCTTATGTAGACTGGATGAGCCACGAATATTGTTTGAATAAATGAACTGATCAATGAATACTAAATAATTATAGTTTCATGCTATTCTTTGCACATTGTTAGGGTTTAGTATGAACTTTATCCCCAGTACTACGACTGACTAATGGTGATACAGTCTCTGAAGTTACCCCAGAGAAAGGCTAAAGGATTATTACTGAGTCCACTGCTCCTTGCCCCCACACATGTAGGGGGACATCTTTTCTACTCTCCTAATAATGCTAACCATTCACTTTCTCCTCTATACCTTGCCACTACCTTTTGACTCTCAGAAATGCTCGCCTTAACTTGCTCTCCTTTGCCTCCCTCCTATCCATCTTCTAAGTGCCACCAGAATGACCCATCTAAGAGCATATATGATCAAGATACTGCCTTTTAACATAAATTTTCATGGCTTCTCATTGATGTAAATTCCTTGGTATGGCACACACACCCTTCTTAATCTGGTAGTGCTTGCCTTATTCCTCCACTGTCATCATCCCACTCTAAATTTCAGCCAGACAGCTTCTTAAGTGGCCAAGTGACAGCTCTCTCTCCCATAGCAGTTGGGTTAGCATCCTCTTTCCGCTAGTTTAGACTCCATCTGGCTCCCCCTGGCTCATTTCTAATTGGCCTTGAGATCTCCCCTTTGTCTCCACTCCCAGCAGAAAATGCTAAAGGGTCCTGTATTCATTCTTATTGTAGCAACCATCACCTGTCTTAATCTCCTATTAACTGCCTAGGTTTCTCTCATAACTGAAGTACAGGTTTCTTGCCTAACCTGAATTTATCTTATTTACAGTTGTATCTTTAGCACCTGGGGCTTCCCAGGTGGCTCAGTGGTAAAGAATCCACCTGCCAGGGCAGGAGATGCAGGTTCAATCCCTGTGTTGGGAAGATCCCCTGGAGGAGGAAATGGCAAGCCATTCCGGTATTCTTGCCTAGATAATACCATGGACAGAGAAGCCTGGCAGGCTACAGTCCATGGAGGTGGGTCACAAAGGAATCGAATGAGACACAGCACTCAGGCTCACATCCTTAGTGCCTAGCTCATGGTAGGAATTAATTATATATTTAAGGAAGGAGAAGAATGAATGGTGGCAAAGAACAAGTTATTTGTTCGAATTAGCCTTATCAACCTATTGCATTCTTCCCAGAAGAAGCTAAGAATCCTCATCTCAGGCATTTTTAGGACCTTTTCCAAACAGTTGCCAGGACCACACTGCTGGGGATGCTGAGGAACGTTAACAAGACTTTCAGGCCACCTTAAACTAAAGCCGCAGTGTTGTCTAGCAGATCCGCTTGCAGAGGATGGTCTCAGAGCCATCCACCCCAATAGTGTGTTTGAGAAGCTATAGGAGAAGAGCACCCAGGACTGCAGTTAGAGTTGGAGGAGAGAAGGGGGAGATGGGGGTCCGTGGGTCAGACAATAATCAGTGCACCTTTCTCCCCACCCCCCTTCCCCGCCAGCATCCAGGGGTATGCTGCAGCGATGGCCCCTCTGATTTTAGGCAGTGCACTTCTGCCATCTAGTGGTTCCTTACACTTTCCAAAATGCCTTGAGCAGAAATGGATCTCCTGTACTGAAAACCCAGCAGAAGCAGAACCAAACTAGGAAGCCAGACTTAAAATAATGCACAAGTACAACCAACATCGAAACAGAAAACCACACTGTTATTTCTGTCCCTTTGTCCTTTGAGATCATCCTGACCAGTGTTCCATGGAATACAAGGTTTAAGGCTGTGTCACAACCGAGGTCAGAGTGAAATCACATTTGGAACTAGCTTTTATTTCACTGGGAAACAAGAGATGATTTTAGCTTATCGGTGAGTTGACTATGCTTTTCTCCCTTCTCGCAAATGGTTCCAAATAAGTTGCAAATATTGCCTAGAAATCATTTTTCCCCAACATTGAACTAGAGAATTTCAAAACTGAAAGAAAAAAGGCCAAGAAAGTGTCTGTTACTTTTGGCACACAAATGCTGAAAACAACCAAAGATGACAGTGCTGAGATTTAACAAGGAAAACAGTTCAGGGAGCAGGACTGGCAATGGATGAAATGCTCCTGGTTTTAGTCCTGGAGGGAAGCTGACACTCTTACTGTTCTTTTTTTTTTTTTCCCCATGATGCCCCTAAGGTAACTCATTAAAATATTAATAGTCTCACTTTGCTCTTGGGTGGTAAACTGGGACAGATTCAGCTGCACAGAATCACATCCACACGAGGGACACACGGGTCTTGTCTGCACAGACTCTATACCAGGGAAGATCGAGCCTGGAGCGATTCTTCAGACGACAGAGCAGCAGCTGGCCTAGAGCCACACAGAAGGGACAAGAGTCTTCACCACCAGCTGGGGGGAAAGCAGAATTTCTCAGGCAGAAAACAGATTTCTACTTTTACAGAAAACTTACATCCTGCCTCTACAAAAAACCAATACCCAGAGCAGCGATGGGGGCACAGATAAATGAACTCAGGAGAGACTGCAGCTGATTTAAAAACTGTTTTTTTCTTTCCCAGTGCTCCTCATTGTATGCATAGCACAGCTTCCAACAGTGCAGAGACCCACAGCGGAAACCCACTAACAGCTGACTCAGTTACAGGTCCCACTTGGTTGTTTCATGAGATTCCCATTTCCTGTATAGTCTCTACTGAAACAAGTTTGCTGTTTGTTTAGTAAAACATATAAAGAGGATGGGCCCTGCCTGAAAGAAACAAGAATAATTAAATTGAGTTTAAAAACAGACATGTTTCTAAGAAAAAAAAAATCAGCTCATCCAAGTGTTTGATATCCTATAGAATCAATTCATTGCTCATCAAAAAAATTTAAATAAGCTGTCTGACCATGTTGACATTGCCTATGTTATAAAGAACTACTGAGAAATGGAATATTTTCTGCCACATCAGTAAACAAAGAATGTCACAGTCATCAGCTATTGCAGCCCTCCAACAGAAGCCAGTCCATGAGATGAGTTCTGAGGAAACTGAGGAAGCTAAGAATACCTGCCATCTAGCAGCCGTCAGACTGTTTCTACATGAGCCTTGAGGGAACTCAGGATGTGAAAACACAGGGTACTGGCCCCAGAGAGCTGAGGTGCATATCAAAGGTGAGCCCGGACTCTTGCATCTTTCCATCCACAGAAAAGTGCCAAATTCTATAACAGGATATCTAGTTTTCTTTAAACAGTTCTTTTGATGTTCTGACTACCTGCCCTTGGTTTCAAAACTCCTAAGTACCCTAGCTGCCCCCTGCACCTCCTCAGAGCAGTTTCTCAGAGCTCTCTGAAACGCCGTCTCCTGGGCTGTAGTCCTCATTTTGCCCCAAATAAAGTTTAACTTGCCACTCTCACGCTGTGCATTTTTTTAGTCAACACTGTCTTTGGGTTGGCAACTGCCTGAGGGTGTTGCAGAAGAATGAGTTTTTCTCTTTCCCTTTCCTGAAAGAAAGAAGATAAAGAGAACAGTGAGCAGTCCTGAACATTTCCTAGTTTTTTTCTTTTACCTTTACTGCTCCTAACTCTGCATGTCTGTAACTAAGTTTGCTTTTCTGCCCCCTAACTCTGCAGGAGATACAATTCACATTTTCTCCTTTGACTCTCTGCTAAATACACCCCCTATGTGGTGTCTACCCTGACAACACCCTTCCCCTTGTAGTTACATGTCAGAAAGAAGACCACAGAGCCACGAACTGCCAGCCTCCATCACTGGATTACGGGTGCCAGTTTATGTCTGTCGTTGGAACAACGCAAGAGGAAGGAATCATGATCCTATCACCTTCGTTCCTCATCACCGACTCCGACTTCAATCCCTTGCCTTATATAAGCCCCTAGACTCTTCAGGGAGCAAGGGCACAGTTCTTGAGGCATGAACTTACTGTGTTCCCCTCTCTGCTGGCTGAGAATAAAAGCCACGTTATTATTTCCTCCAGACTCTATTTTTCATTCGGCTTTGGTAGGCAGAGAAGGCCAAGATTTTGGCTGGCAACAAGAGATATTTCCATTTTGTATAAAAACCACTCTTTTGGAGCCAGCTGGTGACTGCAGCCATGAAATTAAAAGATGCTTACTCCTTGGAAGAAAAGTTATGACCAACCTAGATAGCATACTCAAAAGCAGAGACATTATTTTGCCGACTAAGGTCCGTCTAGTCAAGGCTATGGTTTTTCTTGTGGTCATGTATGGATGTGAGAGTTGGACTGTGAAGAAGACTGAGCGCCAAAGAATTGATGCTTCTGAACTGTGGTGTTGAAGACTCTTGAGAGTCCCTTGGACTGCAAGGAGATCCAACCAGTCCATTCTGAAGGAGAGCAACCCTGGGATTTCTTTGGAAGGAATGATGCTAAAGCTGAAACTCCAGTACTTTGGCCACCTCAGGGGAAGAGTTGACTCATTGGAAAAGACTCTGATGCTGGGAGGGATTGGGGGCAGGAGGAGAAGGGGACGACAGAGGATGAGATGGCTGGATGGCATCACTGACTCGATGGACGTGAGTCTGAGTGAACTCTGGGAATTGGTGATGGACAGGGAGGCCTGGAGTGCTGTGATTCATGGGGTTGCAAAGAGTCGGACACAACTGAGTGACTGAACTGAACTGAACATCTTCTTAGTCCGGGAAAGTCATTCAGCTAGGTAAGGACATATGATTATAGGACAAATGATCAACTTTATCTTTCTAGACAAATAAAAGACGATTGCTGATGTTCAGTTTGTAAAAGCACTCATATTCACAAGACACCTTAGAGGAAGTTTCATTTTTAAAAGGATAAATCAACCAACCATTTATCTCACGGGCAGACAGCCTTACTCTTAGAGAGTGGTAGGTATTCCTTGCCACAAAACAGGAAATTCAGAAGGAAATTCCAGTAAGGATATAAAGATTGGATTAAGGTTTTCTGAGAAATGCAAAAGGAATCAAAAAGCTGCTTAAATAACAAACTCCAGGTTGCGAAAGCTTCGGGCTTCTCCATTAATTCTGTGATGGCAGGTAATGAACAAGTGCCTTAAAACAGTTACATTAGCATGACATTTTCAGTGAACAGGCTGTCAGGCAAGATGTCTGATTTTCTTTTGCAGGGATGGCTGTGGTCATCAAAGAGTCAGTGATATTCTTCTGCTGAGACTGGCCACTCCACCCCTCCCCTATGACACCCGTAAGGGTTTGGTCACAGGGTGTCCAGCCTCCAGGTCAAGCATAGCAACTAACCATGGATAACCTAGTCAGGCCTATTTAGATTTGAATCTCAGTTCCATTACCTATTAGCTATTTGCCTTTGGGCAAATTACTGACATTTTTTTCAGCTGGTTTTCCTTATTTGTAAAAATAAAAATAATTATTAGGCTAGAAAATGCAATTTTTGTAAGGCAGGAAGAGTTGAATGTCAGCAGTTTATTAGTTCTACCTAGTAAGTTGCAACTGTCATCAACCTGGGAAGCAATGGAGCAAGCTGACTGTGACCGTGACCTTAATGTCCATTTCTAAGCAGCTGATGGACAAACTGTGGGAAAAGTTTACTCAAAAAGGTCTCCACAAGCAAGGTTCACAATCAGTTTATCTGTCGGGATCTTTGTCAGCTATGTCAAAGAGCTATGTAAGTACACAAATACATGAATTTTTTATCTTACACTGGAAGGGTGAAAAAAAAATAGTGCATGTAAGAAATCAGGAATTCTTTTTGAGAACATCTTTTAGTAAATAGAGGGGTAGAGTTGGAATAAAAATAGATGAAACCCCTAATCTGCAGCAAACTAGCTGTGCGACCTTGACATGTGGGCTAAGCTCTTATTTTCTGCTTCCTCTTTTATATGATGGGAATAATAACTGGAACTCTAACCGGTAGTGATACTATCGTTTATTCAGTGCTTTATGCCAGGCACCTTACACGATCCCATTTATTCCTCAAAACAGCCGTATGAGAAAAGTTGCTAAAATTCCCAGTTTATAAATGGGAAAACTGGGGATCAACACAGTTAGTGCAAGACCACACAGAAACTAAAAGGTAGAACTGAGACGAGAACCCCAGCAGTTTCATTCTAGAACTTACTACCCTACCACATGCTTCACTGCTTTTAATCAGAAGGCTTCAATGCTAGTCTACGTTCTATTACTCATTGGCTTCACTGGACGTTCATGTCCTCTTTAGCTCTAGCTAGGGATGAATCAGGTTCCAAATGGTTCATCTCAAATGCCCACCCTAATCACTTTTGTTAGAGGTTTCCAGGAGCATAGTCCACAAAAAGACTGCAAAAGCCAAATCTTGTTCAGTGGGAAATAATGCTGTGATTGACTAGTGATGTCTGCCAAGGGCAGATAGGTGCGGCACTTGTAACATTCCTGCTATACCACTTAGGGGAGGGGCGTCCCAAGTGGAGCTAGTGGTAAAGAACCCATCTGCCAAAGCCGGAGACAAAAGAGAGGTGGGTTCGATCCCTGAGTCAGGAAGATCCCCTGGAGGAGGGCATGGCAACCCATTCCAGTATTCTTGCCTGGAGAATCCCATGGACAGAGGAGCCTGGTGGGCTGCAGTCCATAGAAGAGAGTCAGACATGACTGAAGCGACTTAGCATGCACGAATTTCATTATTCTATCCTGCATCTCCTCTCTGTAGCTGCTGAGAGAGTAACCAAGAGTGGCCTGGACAAACATGGGCTACTTGACAGGTCACCAGATAGAACAGGGCTGACTAACAGAATTTTCTGCCAACATGAAAACATCTGCTACCGTGGCTACCAGGCACATGTGGCTTTTGAGTGCTTGAAATATAGCTGAATAGATTATTTTTAACTTATAAACATGTTTTTAATTAATAAAAACATAAACTTAACATAAACACCACTTGCAGCTGGTGGCCACAACATTGATCAGGGCAGCTGAGGAACAAAGGTCACTTGGCTATGGATGAATGCCTTGGACATGAAACCTGAGGGGAATTCACCCAGGAAGCTGAAAGTCAGGGCAACGTAAAGTTTGATCAAAGGGGATGATGAGGAAGGAATCTGGATGTCAAAGCAAATACATGATGCCAAATTCAGAGGAAGGCATGGAGAGCAAGTGATTGGGGAGGGATAGGAGGCAAGAGTTACATGACCCGATTTCTCAGCTGTATAAATCCTGGTCTGGGGGCTTCCTACTAATCCTGCAATGGGCAGGGCATGGGCTTCAGTCATTTGAATGCCAACTGCCATGCTGTGCTTGGAGACCCTAGCCTCCTTACCCATTCCCAGCTATCCCTGGGAATGTTCCCAGATCTTCACCATCCCTTAGCATCCTCCTAATAACCAAAGTCTACCCATTGTTTACAAGAAATAGTCCCAACGACTGACACCAGGTGAACTGTTCGCATGTTTAGTAGATAGTTCAATAGTTTGGGCTCTTTGGTACCAAAATTCAAATTCACTTAATCAAAATGAGGAATTAACAGGACACACTGGAGCATCTCATATCAGTTTTGAATACTCGAGTCACAGGAGTGGATACTGCTAAATTTCTACAGGATGTGAGGTTCAATCAGGACGGCCTGCCTTTCATTTTGAGTTTTCTCTTTCTTCTCTTTCTATACATTAGCTTCCCTTGCCTGGCCGTTCACCTGGTAGGAAACATGCCTTCCAAGAACTTCACCCAAGCTTACATCTTTCTGTCTGTTTCCAAGATTTAAAATATCAGGAAAGGAACTCTGACCCATCTTGGGTCTAGCGCCACTCCTGGAGTTATAGCAGGGATGATAGGAGTAGGATCATGACTGAGTACGGGCATTCCCAATTGAAACTCACAATACCGGAAGTGAGGGGAGGAGAAGTGCTCCCAGAAAAGGGGACAGTGGTGGTGTTGCCCCAGGGAAAAAGGAAGAGAAGCTAGGAAAACAAAACAGGCTTTTATGGAAGAAAGTGTGACGACATAACACAGACAACATATACGCATTAGCAAAGGCTTTTCTTTCTTATAAAGCAGATCAAGCACGACATGGAACTTTGCCAACTGCAAAACCAGGATGATTTTTTTCCCCTTATTAAAAATCAAAAGGAAAGCAACCCAGATGCCTTAATTACTTTGATTGTGGAGGTGAAGGAGAGCCTTGCTTTTAAATGAACATTGTATTTATCCATTAATTGTACCAGGAAATTGAAGAGACGCTTTGGTTTTTATATGTGATTATCTTGATACCTATTGAATAAAAAAAGTAGTTTTGCCTCATTAGCAGTAAAGTATATAGGGATAGTGATGGATCAGTCTAAGTATTATTTCCTTCTTTCTGGTTCTAATCACTATATTTAATAAGGAAGAGCCAGGTTCAATAAAGGATGCATCTGGCTTCAAATGATTAATCAATTTTTATAGAACTCACATGCTGGCAATTTCTTTGAGAAACTAGACAAGACACCGTGAATCACAACTCACAGCACACATTCCTCAGCCCTCTCTAGCAGCTTTGCTTTTGCTAATCAGCTTCAATTGTCTATCTTGGGGCATTTTTTAAAAAAAGGTGCATCCTTTCTCTCTCAGTTCCTGAATTAATGCTGTAGGTAATTAGCTCTTGGCATTGAGGTCTCTTTCATCTGCATGCAAGCCAACGAAGAGAATTCCCTCTGCTGCTTGAAATAGGAATTTCTTCCTTTCGTTCCCTCTTTGACTCTTCTTCAAGCTTACTTTAATTAGGATGTCAGATTGTAGCATACTTCAGGGAGCTAAACTTTTTGAGATTGTTCCAGGATAGACTTTTATTGAGTTGGGGGGGACAATTTTTCTTTGTAATGTCAATTTTTCTTTCCAATTTCTGTGGGCAGGAGATGAACTAGTCTTGTGCATTAACCACAAGGAGGGAGATGATATGACAGGCTGCAGAGGCTGTAGATTGAGACGAAAATGTGGAATCGTAGGAGACAAAAACAGGTGTATGCCAAGATGGGCAGAGCTTGAGTGACTGAGGACAGTTCTCAGAAAAGGAACATAAGCAAACAAACAAACAAACAAAAAAATTAAAGTCCTGTGAATTCCAGTTGCCGGGCATTTTGGCTATTTAAAAAATATGCATGTGTGTTATGTATTGCTGTATCTCTGGGGACTGGAAAAGGGACCGCAAATACCTGGTGAGTCTGCTGCCACTCCTGCCTTTTCCTTCCTCGCTAGCTGACATCACTAATCACTCACGACATCTTCCTGCTGAGCCCACATGTAGACGCAGACTGCTCCAGACAGTAACCGCCAATTGATCAGAGCTGGCACACAAGATGGAATCTATTTGCAATCCCTGTTCTAGAACATTGCAAGCGTTTAATAAATACGTGTTGAAATGCACAAATAAATGAAGACATACTTCTAGAGATTACGGGACTTCATTGGTCCCCTTCCCCCTTACACTTAGAGTCTTTTTTAAAAAATTTATTTATGTTTTCTCAGATGGTTCTTTAACTTAGATGCATCATACTACCCTCCAGCATTATCTAAAGCAGGGATAAAACTATGTTACCCTCAAGCTGGGTTTATCCTAGCATTCAGGACATCTGGACACGTCTGGAGGACTGGTGGAGTGGGTCTCAGAACTGCATTCCAAAGCATGTAATCTGAGTACATGAGTTTGGATCTAAGACAATGAGTCAAAATAGAAAGGAATGTATACGTTTCAAAGTTACATTTTCAACTCGTCCCACCCTCTCTTTCCCCAACTGTGTCCACAAATCTGTTCTCTACCTCTGCAGCTCTATTCCTGCGCTGCAAATAGGCTCATCAATTGAGAGGATGGCATTGAAATACATACACTACCATGTTTAAAAATGGGGCTTTCCAGGTGGCACTAGTGGTAAGAAATGCACCTAAAAATGTAGGAGATGCAAGAGATTTGGTTTCGATCCCTGGGTTGAGAAGATCCCCTAGAAAGGAAATGGCAACCCACTCCAGTGTTCTTGCCTGGGAAATCCCATGGACAGAGGTGCATGGTGGGTCACAAAGAATCAGACACAACTGAGCGACTGAGGACAGAGAGATATTTAAATTAGATAGCTAGTGGGAAGTTGTTACAGAACACAGGGGTCTCAGGCTGGTGCTCTGTGATGACCTAGAGGGGTGGGATGCAAGGGTGAGAGGAAGGCTCAAGAGAAAGGAGATACAAGGATACTTACGGCTAATTCACATTGCTGTATGGCAGAAATCAACACAACATTGTAAAGCAATTATCCTCCAATTAAGAATAATTGAAAAAATAATAGAAGGGAGGTAAGATCATGAATACTGAATTCATTGCTCTGATAATTCATCAGTCCAGTCTGACCTGCCACCTTCTAAGTGCAAGTGGGCTACAATGGAAGACCCAGTAAAAACTACAAAAAAGCTAATCCAAGAAAACAATCATGATATGATGCAAGTATCAAGCACTGGGGTCCCTTATTCACATGGTCAGTGAGGCTCTTTGGCAGTATGGGTGGAGACCAGAGAGTGAAAGTGAAAGTTGTTTCCACCTCTTTCCGACCCCACGGACTGTAGCCCACCGGGCTCCTCTGTCCATGGGATTCTCCGGGCAAGAATACTGGAGTGGGTTGCCATTCCCTTCTCCAGAGGATCTTCCAGACCCAGCGATCAAACCCAGGTCTCCTGCATTGCAGGCCGATTTTGAGTCACCAGGGAGCAAAAGCTGTTTTGAAACCTTTCATCCTTTTCCTAAACAGGCACCATTGACTCAGCTGCTGCTTTGGGATTGACTCCACTGGGAGATGTCACTGCAGGAACCAGGAGTAGGACAAGAGAGACAAATAAAAGGCAGACCCACAGGGCACGGAAGGGAACAAGGTTACTCACTCACAAGCGAAACGCCAGTTGAGAACTCACAGAAGTACTTGGGAGAAATACTGGGGTTGTGTGCAGGAATTTCTGGGAAGCATTTGGGGAGAGCTGAGAAGAAATGCCATTATATTAGTGTGATATATCTTATCTTATATGGATGGAGAAATTAAGGTTGCAGGCATTTTGAAGATTTTATTAACTTGGGGACATTCACCTGTAGGACCACCCCCCCCCCCCGCCCCCCGCCACCGCCCAGTGAAACATATACCTCCGCAAAGTATATTCCAAAAAAGAAACAGTATTTTCTTCAGGGCAGCTTAATCATCAAAATGCACTAATTGAATAACTGATGGCTTACAGCATTTGGCTTCCTGCAAAGGGAACACCACAGAATTCAGCCTCAGCCCTCTAGGAGTGTGTACAAATTCAAAATACCTGTACACATCCTAACAGCCATACAGAAACCTCAAAGCAATGCACGGATTGTTGGCACATTTCTGTCACATACAGGTCATTTTGCTAAGAGGATTGCAAGCTGCTTTTAAGCACATGAATATATTATCCAATTTTCTTGACAGAAATAAAAGCTAAGAAATTCAAAATGACAGGAGCCAGGTCTGTGAGGCTGTAGGGGAATCAAAGCAGTCTAGAAAATTTGATTAACTTAATTTGCCCCAGTTCCTTAGGGAAGCTTCCGAAATCAAAATTACTGTTTAATAGTCCAAATAGTCAGTTTGAATTGAAAAGACCTCTCTGACCTTTCTGCGCTTGTTTTTGAGACGTGATCTTACCTGAAGGGTTGGAGCCAACAGAAGGAGAGACATAATAGCAATACTGAGCCTTCACAATACAAAGAAATTTCTATCGCCTCAGAACACTCAGGCCAAAGTAAGAAAGCAATGAAATCAAAGATTTCAACAGGAAACTCGGATGTCTGTGTGCTGTGTGCGCAGGCCCTCAGTCGTGTCTGACTCTGAGGCCCTATGGGCTGCAGCCCACCAGGCTCCTCTGCTGATGAGGATTCTTCAAGCAAGAATACTAGAGTGGGTTGCCATGCCCTCCTCCGGGGATCCTCCCAACCCAGGGATTGAACCCAAATCTCCTGCATTGTAGGCGGATTCCTCACTGTCTGAGCCACGAGGGAAGCCCAAAGTCCAACAATATGAGAGTGGGTAGCCTAGCTCTTCTCCAGGGTATCTTCCTGACCTAGGAATTGAACCAGGGTCTCCTGCACTGCAGGCAGATTCTTTATCAGCTGAGCTACCAGGGAAGCCCCCTGGATTAGCCCTAATCCTCCCTGATTTCTCTAAAGAATGAAATCATATGAGCAGTGTGGCATAAAGCCATTCTCAACCTTACAGTTCATCAGGACTAACCGAAAAATCTGTTATAACAGAGTTCCTGGGCCCTACCCCCAGAGTTTTTGATTTGTAAGTCTGGGCTAGTGACCAACATTTTTCATTTCTAAGAAATTCTCAGATGATGCTTAAAGGAGGGTGAAATTTGAAAGCCACTTGTGAGCTGATTGATTACTACTTTCTGTCTGAATCAGTCATTTCATTGGGTTTGTAAAATGATGACTTCTAATTTTATCCTTTGGTTTGCATTTGTCTGCAGAAATTATCCTGTGTAGAAGAAC
Organism: Ovis aries; assembly: GCF_016772045.2. Lineage (NCBI taxonomy): Eukaryota > Metazoa > Chordata > Mammalia > Artiodactyla > Bovidae > Ovis > Ovis aries. Next base: position 60,077,226 of record NC_056062.1, on the reverse strand, counting down.
TTTCCTTTATCCATGAAAGCTATGTGTTACCTTCTGAAATATACCTCAAACCAGAAAGGCAAGATAATTGTTTAATGCTCTTGCTTTGGTTTGTATATATAATGGAATATTACTCAGCCATGAAAAGAAGGAAATTGGGACATTTGCAGAAATGTGTGTGGACCTAGAGACAGTCATACAGAATGGAGTAAGTCAGAAAGAGAAAAACAAATATTGTATATTAATGCATGTATGTGGAATCTAGAAAAATTATATAGATGGTCTTAATTGAAAAACAGAAATAGAAACACAGATTTAGAGAACAAACATATGAATACCAAGGAGGAAGGGAAGGTGGGATGAATTTGGAGACTGGGATATACACTAGCAATACTATGTATAAAACAGATAACTAATGAGAATGTACTATATACACAGGGAACTCTACTCACTGCTCTGTGGCCAACTAAATGGGAAAGAAATCCAAGAGAGGGGAAACGTATATACATCTCTCATTCACTTTGCTGTACAGAAGAAACTAACATTGTGAAACAACTATACTTCAATAAAACATTTTAAAATGAATATCTTAGAGCAACTCTGAATTCTGATGTGAGTATCCGAGGAGTTTGGTGTTTTGTTTTATTAAACAATTTACCTGGACTCAAACTACAAAGTTTGTATCACCCGGAAAGTGTCCTTTTAGTAGTAGGTTTGTGATTTATCTCATTTCAGGAGGTTTTTTTTTTTTTTTTTTTTTCTGGTTTGTTTGCTTTGTTTTTTTACACACTGCTGTAAATGTTGTTCTCACTTAGGATCTCCAGTAGCACGTATGTTGGTTCTATTCTGCCTATCTTTCATGTTTTCTTGAGTATTTTTTGTCCCTATTTCCACTTCATTATTTGCACTTCTTTTCCCTTGAACATATAGCTCCCACATTAAGCTTTCTTTGTCTACTTGCTTTTGCCTTCCTTCTAATTCAGTATTTTTTTTCTGAAACAGTTCACACAATTTCTTTCATCTCTTTTTTTAAAAAAATCTCCTGCTGTTCAGCTACCTCATTTCCGAAATGCTTTAAGACTTGTTTCTGTTTTTCTTACACTGTTTTGGTGATATCTAAGTTTCTTTTTATTGAATCTGAAACATCTAGTTTCAATTTTACTATTCTTTGTGGACAAAAAATGTGTATTTTTTCCCAGTGTTTTTATGTGCATGGAGGTCTGTGGTTCATCTTTATCTTTTGCCTTATAGTATCCTTTTGTAATTCTTTCTTTTTCCTTGTTTAAAAAACACTATTAGGAGGAAGTTCTTTTGCCAAAGTTGAAGGTGGGCCAGGGAGGCATTCTCAGATTCACAGCTCAAGGGAGCGCTCATCTATGGTTTTTCAAAAATGGCATTTAAAAAATCTGTTTCTCAGCCTCTCTAGGCTCAGCCTAGTTCAGCAAAGCTTCCTGTTTCTCTCATCTTCTTTTCTAAAGCTTTGTCTTCCTCAGTGCCATCCTCACCTGTGCCAGCTTATACAGTTCTGTTTTGGACTATGCCCTCTGGATCTCTCTGTCTCACAAGTATTTGAACCTGCATTATCACTGGGATTAATGGTGTTCCCACCTTAAGCAACATGACTTTGGTTCCAGGTAGGTTTTTTCAGCATAGGTCTATGTCCTACTGATAGGATGTTCTGGGATTCTTGAAGCACTGTTTGAATTTCCTGTGGTTTCTATAATAGTTTTCCACAGTGTTTTTTTTTCTTTTTTTTTTTTGCACTTACTCATGCAAAAAGGAACCCTCTGAAGACTGTTCTAATTTTTCCCCAGTTCTTTTCAGATTTATTTACTTAGGTTTTTACTTACTATGCAGTTTTCACCTTTGGGAACACACTGACAATTTCTGTGTTAAGGCCAAGGGCTCCTTCCAGCCTGTCTTTCTCTGTCACTGATGCTGCAATGTTGCTGGTCCCTAAAGACACTGATCTCTTGGATTGAAAGTTAACTCATTTCTTGACAGGCAGTCAGGAAAGGTTGCAACTGGATTCTATCACATAGAATTTTCTGAGGCAAGTCACATGACATGCATAGGACAAGTGGGGGAAAAAACTCCAAACATTCAAATGTTTGCTTATGTTTCCTTATGTAAATTCCTATCCATCTTTCAGGGTTCACTGCAAATGTTCCTTCAGGAAATCTTCTGTGGTCCTTGAGATTATTGTCCACTGATCTTTCATTTATTTTCACAGTGCATATTTTTGTTAACCTATTTGTATACCTTTATTATGGACATTTTCATGTTTTATTATAATTTGTTACTTACATAATGATTCCTGACTAGATTTCAAAATACTCCAAGATATGTCTATATTTCAAATGTCTTTTTTCATATACCCAAAGCCTACTAGGCATCCAAGTGTTTAATTAAATTCATTATCAAATATTTATAGGACTTCCCTGGTGGCTCAGTGGTAAAGAATCCACCTGCCAAGCAGAAGATGCAGATTCGATCCCTGGGTCCTGAATATCCCCTGTAGAAGAATATGGCAACTCACTTCACTCCAGTATTCTTGCCTGGGAAATCTCATGGACAGAGGAACTGGTGGGCTACAGACCATGGGGTCGCAAAAGAGTCAGACATGACTTAGTGACTAAACAAAATCAAATATAAAGTATTTGGATGGCACCCCACTCCAGTACTCTTGCCTGGAAAATCCCATGGACAGAGGAGCCTGGTAGGCTGCAGTCCATGGGGTCGCAAAGAGTCGAACATGACTGAGCGACTTCCCTTTCACTTTTCACTTTCATGCATTGGAGAAGGAAATGGCAACCCACTCCAGTATTCTTGCCTGGAGAATCCCAGGGATGGGGGAGCCTGGTGGGCTGCCATCTATGGGGTCACACAGAGCTGGACATGACTGAAGTGACTTAGCAGCAACAGTAGCAGCAGCAGCAGCAGGCACTGTTAAGGATCCTGAAAATTCAAAAATCAATTAAAAATGTATCTATTTGATAAAAGTGGAACAGTTACTTTATTCTCCTAAAGTTTCTACTAATATACAAGAAAAAAAATGTCTTTGTGCTTTCTGTCTGTTTGTCTGATTGTGGCAGACAAGACTGAATAAGGAAAGACAGGGGAAAATCATAATAACACAGGGAAAAACAAGGAGGGGGAAGTTTTGCAATTCAGAAATAAACTTGTAAACAGTAAAGAGCCTTTTGCTTCCAAAAGAGAATAGAAAATTTGGGTTAAAAAAAAAAAAGTGAGTTGGAGCAGAGATGAAGATGCCAGAGTGGGAAGATGTGGACAGCAACTCCCTCCAGGAACATATCAAAAATACGTCTACATGCGGATCAGTTCTGACTGAAAACGAACTGGAGACTGGCAGAAAGGAAAATGGCACAGATGAAGTTGTTTGCAAAACAGAAATAGAGACACGGACATGGCTAACAAATTTACAGATACCAAAGGTGGAAGGGAGGGTGGGATGAACTGGGGGATTGGGATTGACATGTACACTGCTAGGTTTAAAATTTATAACTCACGAAAACCTACCGAATAACATAGGGAACTCTACTCACCGCTCTGTGGTGACCTAAATAGGAAGAAAAACCCAAAATGAGGGGATATATATAAGCATACAGTTGATTCACTTTGCTGTGCAGCAGAAACTAATACAAAATTGTAAAGCAACTATACTTCAATAAAAAAGGAAGAGATAAATAGATTTGCCAGGCTAGATAAATAAATTGCCTTTAGCCAGGCTCATTAAGAAAAAAAGAGAAAGGACCAAAATAAACAAAATAAGAAATGAAAGAGGAAAAATTAAAACTGAATCCCAGAGCTACAAAAACACATAAGAAAATACCATATTTAGTTACACTCTAACAAACTGGACAATCTAAAAGAAATGGACATATCTCTAGAAACATACAATCTTTCAAGACTGATTCAGGAAGAAATAGACAATTTAACAGACTGGTAACTAGTAGTGAAAGTGAACTACTAATCAAAAAATTCCCAGCAAACAAAAGCGCAGGACTGGATAGTTTCACAGGGGAATTCTAACAAACACATAAACAAGAGCTAATAACCTATCTTTCCCAATCTATTCCAAAAGGTGAAGCGGAGGTGACATTCTGAAATTCTTTCTATGGGGCTACCATTACCCTGATACCAAAACCAAACAAAGAAACCACAAAAAAGAAAATCACTGCATGGCACTGCACAGTTTTTACACATTTCTTATTCTGTTTATTTCTTCCTAAATTATTTCAAATGCCTACATACCTACTAGTGTACACTCAATTCTCCTAAACTGTGTAGAAGAGGAAAACAAAGGTCATAGCCTATAAAAATGAATAAAGGTATATATTATTGAATTATTTTTCAGCAAATATTCACCCTTCCTCTCCCTTGGAGTGAAGTATGTTTTTCCCAGTCCACTGATACAAGGTTACACTATGTGCTTTGTCCAAAGGAATATGAGCAAAAGTGACGCTGTACCTATTCCAAACTGAGGTTTTAAAAAGTATATATAGTAAGTTTCTGCAGCCTTGAAGTGTTCCTGGATTTTGCCATGGGAAGAGCATACCCAGGTAGGTGCTGCCCCATGATCCTGGATCCTGGAAAGAAAGGTGCAAGGAACTGATATGAACCTGACCTTTAACCTGAAGAGAAGCTGGGCTCAACTCACCTGCAGTCTGTAAGCAAAAACTAATTTACATTTTCACGAGTAAGAAAGTACTTCAGAGTATTTGCTATGTTTGTTGTTATAAGCCATTGGTATATGGAGATTTCCTTTTATACAGTGTTATTGCAACCAGGCTTCCTCAGTGGCTCAGTGGTAAAGAATCCACCTGCCAGTGCAGGCGATATGGGTTTGATCCCTGGGTTGGGAAGAGCTCTTGGAGAAGGAAATGGCAACCCACTTCAGTAGGTCTTGCCTGGGAAATTCCATGAACAAAGGAGCCTGGCGGGCTACAGTCTATGGGGTCACAGAAGAGTCGGACAGAACTTAGCGATCAAACAACAGCAAAGACTGTAAGAGCTGTTGACTAACACTACAGATGTGTAGCATTTAAAGTTCTATGAATCTCTGCTCAGTGCTCTCAGAGAGCTTTAGCTTCACCAAATCTTTCCCACTTGAGCAATGGATTCATATGGCTGAGAACAGAAGATTTGCTTATTTTGAGTTCAAGACCTTCAGAGGAGTCAAGACTGATGGAAAGCCAGAGGATGGTCCAAGATGCAGGTGGCCATGCTTACGTATAAGGGGATGCATCATTAACTTCAACAGCAATAAATTAAAGTGATTTTTTTTCACTTGATTATCATATCCTAAATGAAATAAAATTAACTTGCTAATAATTAGCCTCAAATTTCTAATGTGTTTATTTTTACCATATGCTTCCCAGTTCTGCTAAGTTGAAAGCCTCAAATCTATCAACCAATAAATCGCTCCTTGGGTTTCACTTCAGGGACCAATTAAAACTATCAACATGTTTTCTTCCATTACACTGGGACTTTTACCTCCAGCTGTTGGGATCTGGGCTTCTAAAAGTATGAAGCATGATTATCCAGGGAGAAGGCACTTGAGACAATTGGAGGGAAACAGTCTGTTGAAAGCTGGTGTGTGCAAGAGCAGTGGTTCTGCCCTCCCTGCTTTATTCCGAGGGCACATCCTTTACTGAACATTTGGTACATAATACAGCGGGCACTGCGGCAGGAAAGGTGCTGCTCCTAAAGCTGGAGGGAGAGCTCCTGGCAGATAATCCAAGGGCTGGTAATTTATCACTTACACAGGCAGAGCTCCTTTGGAGGGTCTGCTTTTGCATCCCCTGTTCTGTAAAACTTTCCACTCAAGACTTGGGTAAATGTTTTCCAGATGGTATCTATCATGGTGTTACCTACTAATAGGATTCAAAGCAAAGTAACTGAATTAATTAGCAAGTCAAAAAGGAAAGGAAGCAGGACTGTGTGTGAAAGAAGAAAAAGAAGGAACCTCAGAGCTCTCTAATCAGGAGTCAAGGTCATTGAGCAAAAAAGACAAACATCGTGTGATACTGCTTATACTTAGAATCTAAAATAAAATGACACAAATTAACTTATTTACAAAACAAAAACAGACTCACAGACTCAGAGAAGTACTTATGGTTTCTGGGGGAAACGGGAGAAGAGGGGGCTAAGGATAGTCAGGGAGTTTGGGACTGACATGTACACACTGCTATATTTTAAATGGATGACCAATAAGGACCTATTGTATAGCACAGTGAACTCTGCTCAATATTATGGAACAACCTAAATGGGAAAAGAATTCAGAAGATCCCATGGAAAAGGGAAAGGCTACCCACTCTAGTATTCTGGCCTGGAGAATTCTGTGGACTGTATAGTCCATGGGGTCCCAAAGAGTCAGACACAACTGAGCGACTTTCACTTTCACTTTCAGATACATGTATATATATAAATGAATCACTTTGCTGTACATCTGAAGCTAACACAACATTATTAATCAACTGTACTGCAACATCGGAGAAGGCGATGGCACCCCACTCCAGTACTCTTGCCTGGAAAATCCCACGGATGGAGGAGCCTGGTAGGCTGCAGTCCATGGGGTCGCAAAGAGTCAGACATGACTGAGCGACTTCACTTTGACTTTTCACCTCCATGCATTGGACAAGGAAATGGCAACCCACTCCAGTGTTCTTGCCTGGAGAATCCCAGGGATGGGGGAGCCTGGTGGGTGGCCGTCTCTGGGGTCGCACAGAGTTGGACACGACTGAAGTGACTTAGCAGCAGTACCGCAACATAAAATTTTAAATTTTGAAAGAGTGAGGGTCATTTAGGAAAAAGGGACTTGATTGATGTCGATAAACCTGAGATCTGGCCATATCATGCTTCCTCCAGATCACAAGATTTGCATTCTAACAGACATAGGTTGAAATCTCAAATCCACTGTACACAATAGGCAAATCACTTGACTTCTCTGAGCCTCAGTTTCCCTACATGCTGACAAAAGAGGTAAAATAATGTGAACTGTATGCACGATACTGCTTTACAGACTTTAGGTGCACAGGTGTTAACAACCTATCACAGTATCAGGCTACTAGTAGGCACTCAAAAATTTAAAAAAAGTCAATTTCAGTCAGTTGGATAACTGGTCCGAATTCTTCATGCTGCCTGAATTCACTGCATCTTGGGTAGAGTACATTTTCCTGCCCCTTGCTTTGGGGTTGAATGCATGACTTGTTTTGACCAATAAATGTGGGCAGATGTAACAGTGACTTCTGAGATAAAGACTTAATGGGCCTTGGTGCATTACATGTTTCTAGTTGCCGTCTGCACCTCCATCTACCCCATAGTGAAATACACTGGTTTCCCCACTGGGTCCAAGAAGGAATGAGACACATGGAGCGGGGCTGTCCTAGCCCATCTGCAGAGCCACCAAGTCAAACAAGCCCAGAGCATTCAAAGTCCATCCAACATCTCTAAAGACATCTGAGTGAGAATAATGAATGTTTGTAACGGCTGAGTTTTGAGGTCAGTTAGTTTAGGTTGCAATATCTCACAAGCATATGATCTCACATTCCCTCTCTGGGTTGTAACTGCATCTCTACCCAGGGGGCCTCCCAGGTGGCACTAGTGGTAAAGAATCTGCCTATCAGTGAAGGAGAGACACAGAGACATGGGCTCTATCCCTGAGTCGGGAAGATCCCCTGGAGGAGGGTGCGGCAACCCCCTCCAGTATTCTTGCCTGGAGAATCCCATGAGCAGAGGAGCCTGGAGGGCTACAGTCCACAGGGTCACAAACAGTCAGACACAACTGAAGCAAATCAGCATGCAGGCACATGCATGCTCCACCCAGGACTTACTGAATGAATCTTTTGCAGTGCTAATATTACAGATTAGGCTCAGAAAATAGTAATCTTAAATGAAACCTCTGTTGTATAATAGTTTTGAAATCTTAATTTCTGAATTCAGGTGTGCAAGAAAAGCAGCTTTGTTATGATGAGACCTATTTTGTGCCACTTTTATTATAAATCCCCTATATAAATAGGGGATTTATTGTAAATCCCCTATTATAATAAATCCCCTATTCTGCTGGGTAGCAGAACTATCCTTAGATCAGTGCCGGATTTCTTCTCCCTCTAGGACTGTATTTGAATTTTGGAGTTTTTTCATAGAGGAGGAGGAGCCAGGGGTTGGGACGGACCATCTGGACCTCATTGTTCCTGTTGTCAATCTCTTCCAGTCTCTGCTGCAATGTCTTGGTCTAGGATCTTGAGCAAGGATCCAGGATCTGATTTCTTTTCAGTTAACCTCCTTCTGATAGCCCAAGATTATTCTTAACAGGAGGGGGCTCGGAGCTGCTCACAGACATTCAAAGATTGTTCTACAGTAACTGCAGTTCACGCGGGTGAAGGGGAATACGATGCGTTGGTCTTGGACACGTCTATCTGGCAGTTCCAGGTGGACATTTCCACTCCAGGCTCTCAGGAGAGGGAGCATGAGTCCCCCTGCATGCAGATTCTCTAGACTTTCTGAGGCCCCTGCCTGGACTGAGCATGGACTATAGCAGGATGAGCATCCTGTTTCTTAGCAACCCAAATAACTCAAAATGTTTTCTTCTAGCTCTCCTCATTTCTTTTGACTCTGGGGGGCTTTTTCTAACAGAGCTGAAGAGCTTTGCTGTTGTGCTGAGAGATCTAGACTTTTGAAACTCAAAAGCTGAGACCAACTTTTCTTTACTCTCTTTGATGTGGATCTTTACTACCTTGAAACACTGAGTATGCAAAATCTTAACTGTGGCCTAAGTTGGTTAAAGTGTCAAAGGGCAACAGGCAATTCCAAGAAAAACAACCACAAACCTTCATTAGTTGATATTTCAAAATTATTTTCCTTTACAACTGTATGTACTTGTTCCGTGGATTGCAAAATAGTGAAAAACGTGCAAGCGCTAGTCGGGAAAGAGTGGAACTGTTAGTCGTTCAGCTGTGTCCAGCTCTTTGGCACCCGTGGGATTCTCCAGGCAAGAATACTGGAGTGGGGTGCTGTTTCCTTATCCAGGGATCTCCCCAACCCAGGGATGGAACCCTGGTCTCCAGCATTTCAGGTGGATTCTTCAGTATCTGAGCCACCAGGAAAGCCTAGGATTGCAAGATACAACATTGCTTAATACTACTTTATGTATTCATCATGACAGGCTTTTCATATATTCTACTGTTTTCTACCATTATACACTATTTACTCAAAGAGATGTTATGTAAATGAATTCATAAACTGGAACTTCTATATCAACTCTTGGTTCCAGTTATGTTTTGGGCTTTTTCGTTCGTTTTGGATTTTTGTTTTTTTTGGATGTCCTTTCTCTGGCCCAGTTTCCCTTGCCTAGATTAACCAGAAAAGTTACCAGCTGTGATTTGCAGGTGTGCTCCAGTTCCACAATGCCAGAAAAAATCAATTATGCACACTAAGGGTCAGCTCTATAAAGCATGACCGTAGTGACACTTTACAGTGACTAGTGACCATCAGAATACTCAGCCAGGAGCAGACTGTATCTGCTTATAAAGGCCAAAAACACAAAGGCGGAAAACTGTATTTTACTTATATTTACAGCCAAATCAAAGTAGGCAATGATCCAAACAATAGGTTGGCATTCAGCCCATTTCAGGCTAAGCAAGGGTGATTTCATGCTGCAAAGTGTGAACAAAAATGCAAGCCATTATAACATGTATTAAGAGTTCAAATAGAATAGAACCTCTCAGAGAAAGTGAATACCAAAGTGAAAAAGATGGCTTCTGAGTACTTACGTCAACTTGCAAATGGGTATCGGGGATAAGATAGGCTTGTCACAGGTAGTGGCATCCTATGAGGCATTCTCTGGAGAGCTACTTCCAGGCTATTATGTTCCTCAAGCTATCACTATCCATCAAGTATTTAAGGAATTTTACATTTGGTTGTGATTGTGTATGAGGGAGAGGATTTCCTCTGTTATCTTAAAAAATACTAAAAAAACATAGAAATAATGGTTTCTCACAAAAGGGAAAGGGGGGGGTGGGAGGAATTGGGAGATTGGGATTGATGCTTATACACTATTGATGCTTTGTATAAAATAGATTGCTAATGAAAATATGGCTTCCCTGATAGCTCAGATGGTAAAGAATCTGCCTGCAATGCAGGAGACCTGAGTTCGATTCCTGAGTCGGCAAGATCCCCTGGAGGAAGGAATGGCAACCCACTCCAGTATTCTTGCCTGGAGAATCCCATGGACAGAGGAGTTTGGTGTCGTAGAGTTGGACATGACTGAACAAATAACACAGCCTCAATGAGAACATATTGTGTAGCACAGGGAACTCTGTTTAATGCACGGTGGTGACCTGAATGGGAAGGAAGATCAAAAGGGGAGGGGGGATATTTGTATACCCTTGGACTGTAAGGAAATCCAACCAGTCCATCCTAAAGGAGATCAGTCCTGGGTGTTCATTGGAAGGACTGATGTTGAGGCTGAAACTCCAATACTTTGGCCACCTGATGAGAAGAGCTGACTCATTGGAAAAGATCCTGATGCTGGAAAAGATTGAGGGCATGAGGAGAAGGGGACGACAGAAGATGAGATGGTTGGATGGCATCGTCGACTCGATGGACGTGGGTTTGGGTGGACTCCAGGAGTTGGTGATGGACAGGGAGGCCTGGCATGCCTGTGGGGTCACAAAGAGTTGGACACGACTGAGCGACTGAACTGAACTGAAAAGACGCTCACTCCTTGGAAAAAAAGTTATGACTAACCTAGACAGCATATTAAAAAGCAGAGACATTACTTTGCAACAAAGGTCTGTCTAGTCAAAGCTATGGTTTTTCCAGTGGTCACATATGGATGTGAGAGTTGGACCATAAAAGAAGGCTGAGCACCAAAGAATTGATGCTTTCAAACTATGGTGCTAGAGAAGACTCTTGAGAGTCTCTTGGACTGAAAGGAGATCAAACCAGTCAATCCTAAAGGAAATCAACCCTGAATATTCACTGGAAGGACTGATGCTGAAGCTGAAGCTCCAATACTTTGGCCATCTCATGCGAAGAGCTGACCCACTGGAAAACACCCTGATGCTGGGAAAGATTGAAGGCAAGAGGAAAAGGGGACATCAGGAAATGGGATGGTTAGATAGAACCACTGACTCAGTGGACATGGATTTGAGCAAACTCCAGGAGATAATAGAGGACAGAGGAGCCTGACATGCTAAAGTGGGGTGATAGAAAAATATGTGAAGAAAAAAATATATCAAAATTTTTCCAAATTTGATGAGAACTGTAAGTTCACAGATGTAAGAATCCCATTGACCCCAACCATAATAAAACTACTCCAAGGCACATCAACTGCAGCCACAAAATTAAAAGACACTTGCTCCTTGGAAGAAAAGCTTTGACAAACCTAGACAGGGTATTAAAAAGCAGAGACATCATTTTGCCAACAAAGGTCTGTGTAGTCAAAGCTATGGTTTTTCCAATAGTCATATATGGATGTGAGAGTTGGACCATAAAGAAGGCTGAGCATTGAAGAACTAATGCTTTCAAATGGTGGTACTGCAGAAGACTCTTGACAGTCCCTTGGACTGCAAGGAGATCAAATCAGTCAATCCTAAAGGAAATCAATCCTGAATATTCATTGGAAGGACTGGTGGTGGAGCTGAAATTCTAATACTTTGGCCACCTGATGTGAAGGGTTGGGTTATTGGAAAAGACCCTGATGCTGGGAAAGATTGAAGGCAGGAGAAAGGGGTGACAGAGGATGACATGGTTGGATGGCATCACCAGCTCAACAGACATGAGTTCGAGCAAACTCTGGGAGACAGTGAAGGACAGGGAAACCTGGTGTGCTGAAGTCCACAGGGTCACAAAGAGCTGGATATGACTTTATGACCGAACGATGACAACAACAGGGACATCAAAATAAAATAAAGTCAGTGATTAACATAAAATATTAAAAACAGAGAATATTAGACATATCCTAGATAAAAATAAAGAAAAAATGATTTTGGACTTCGTACTGGAAAGAATGCAAGCCTGACAATAGCAGGGTAACATCTTCAAAGACTTGAAAAAATTTTCAACTTAGAGCTCCATTCCCCGTGAAAATATCTTTCAAAACTAAAGATGAAATAAAATTTTTGTGAAAGACCTTGGGAGAGAAGAAGATGATGCCAGACAGAAATCTGGATCTACACAAAGATGCGGGAAACCAGAAAACCATATAAAAACATCTGAGGATTTCACCAAAAACCTGTTCATCCCAAGTATTAACAGAGGAATTGAGTAAGATTTTAAAATGGAAGATTAATACACAAATATCAATTGTATTTTTGCATACTGAAAACACCCAAAGTAAAATTAAACACAGTGTCATCAGAATATAGGAAATACTTGGAACAAATCTGACAAAAGATATGTACAACCTGTACACTGAATACTATAAAACACTGAAAGAGAAATTAAAGAATGACATTATATCATGTATTTTTAAAATATCAATTTTTCCCAAACTGATTTGTAGATTTAATGCAATCTCAATCAAAACTGTAGGAGCCTGGTAGGCTGCAGTCCATGGGGTCACTAAGAGTTGGACACGACTGAGGACATCACTTTCACTTTTCACTTTCATGCATTGGAGAAGGAAATGGCAACCCACTCCAGTGTTCTTGCCTGGAGAATCCCAGGGATGGGGGAGCCTGATGGGCTGCCGTCTATGGAGTCGCACAGAGTCGGACTCGACTGAAGCAACTTAGCAGCAGCAGCAGCAGCAGCAATCAAAACTGTAGCAGACTGTGTGTGTGTGTGTGTGTGTGTGTGTGTGTGTGCACGCGGGCGTGTGTGTGTGTGTGTGCAAACTAGCAAGCTGTTTCTAAAACTTAAGTGGAAACGTTAAAAGACCTAGATTACTCAATAACAAAAGAACAGAGTCCAGATATAGACCCATGTATATATGGTTAATTGACTTTCAACAAATGTGCTGAATTAATTAATGGGGAAAGCTAATCATTTCAATAATATGATGTTGGGACAATCAGGTAGTCACCTACAAATAAAGAAACCTTAACCTTTACCTCCCTACCTGTATTAAAATTTCCTCAAAATGAGTCACTGACCTAAATGTAAGAGCTAAAATTATAAAACTTTCAGTAGAAATCACAGGGGGACATCTTAGTTTCCTTGAATTTGGCAAAACTTTATTAAGTAGGACATCAAAAGCACAAACTATAAAAGTAAAGCATCAATAAATTGGACTTAATAAAAATTAAATATGTTTGCTTTTCAGGAGAATATATAAACATTCATATACCTCAATAAGAAGAGAGAGGCAACCTAATAAAAAGAGAGGCAAGTAGAAAGTTCTCTGATGAGCTAGTGATTGGGATTTGGTACTTTCACTGCTGTGGCCCAGGTTCAATCCCTGGTCGGGAAATGAGATCCTGCAAGCCAAGTGGCAGGGCGGGGAAAACAAAAAAGAGGAAAATTAAATTGAATAAACATATTCAGATGGCAAAATAGCCCATGAAGTATTCTCAGCAAATATTCTGTAAATTAAATGAAAACCACAATGACACACCACAACACACATACTTAGATTGACTTGATTTAAAAGAATTTACCATCCCAAGAGTTGATGAGAATACAGAACAGCTAAATTCTCATACATTGCTGATGCAAATGTAAAATGGCCAGGAAACACATATACGTGTGTCTTTAAAAATTAAAGGTAACTTCCTGTGACCCGGCATTCCATTCTTGGGTATTTACTCAAAAGAATTAGAGTAAAAGTCCAACCCAGAGGTTATAGGCAAATGTTCATAGCAGCTTTATTTGTAATAGTAAAGAACAGACATTCACTCAGTTCATTTCAGTTCAGTCGCTCAGTCGTGTCTGACTCTTTGCAACCCCATGAATCGCATCAAGCCAGGCCTCTCTGTCCATCACCAACTCCTGGAGTTCACTCAAACTCATGTCCATCAAGTCGGTGATGCCATCCAGCCATCTCATCCTCTGTCGTCCGCTTCTCCTCCTGCGCCCAGTCCCTCCCAGCATCAGGGTCTTTTCCAACGAGTCAACTCTTCGCATGAAGTGGCCAAAGTACTAGAGTTTCAGCTTCAGCATCATTCCTTCCAATGAACACCCAGGACTGATCTCCTTTAGGATGGACTGGTTGGATCTCCTTGCAGTCCAAGGGGCTCTCAAGAGTCTTCTCCAACACCACAGTTCAAAAGCATCAATTCTTCGGCGCTCAGCCTTCTTCACAGTCCAACTCTGACATTCATACATGACCACTGGAAAAACCATAGCCTTGACTAGACGGACCTTTGTTGGCAAAGTAATGTCTCTGCTTTTCAATATGCTACCTAAGTTGTCATAACTTTCCTTCCAAGGAGTAAGCATCTTTTAATTTCATGGCTGCAATCACCATCTGCAGTGATTTTGGAGCCCCCAAAAATAAAGTCTGACACTGTTTCCACTGTTTCCCCATCTATTTGCGATAAAGTGATGGGATCGGATGTCATGATCTTAGTTTTCTGAATGCTGAGCTTTAAGCCAACTTTTTACTCTCCTCTTTCTCTTTCATGAAGAGGTTTTTTGCATATCTGAGGTTATTGATATTTCTCCCGGAAATCTTGATTCCAGCTTGTGCTTCTTCCAGCCCAGCGTTTCTCATGATGTACTCTGCATATAAGTTAAATAAGTAAGGTGACAATATACAGCCTTGACGAACTCCTTTTCCTATTTGGAACTAGCAAATGAATAGAGACTTCCTTGGTGGTCCAGTGGCTAAGAATCTGTGTTCCCATTACAGAGAGCCCAGGTTCAATCCCTGGTTAGGGAACTAGATCCCAAATGCCACAACTAAGGATGCTGCTTGTACCTAATAAAGATTCCCCCATGACAGATGGGGAGCCTGGGGGGCTGCTGTCTCTGGGGTCGCACCGAGTCAGACATGACTGAAGCGACTTAGCAGCAGCAGCAGCAGCATGCCAGAACAAAGACTGAAGATATCGAGTCCTGAACCCTGACTGACCCGCCATAGCCAAATAAAGAAATAATTAAAAGCCACACATTAATAGATAACTAAATTGTGACATATGGATATAACAGAGTATCACTCAGCAACAAAAGGAAACAAACTATGAATATATACAGCAATATGGCTAAATCTCAAAATAATTATACTCCATGAATAATCATACACAAAAAGTGTGCTCTATTATTCCATTTATATAAAATTCTAGAAAACACAAACTAATTTAGACTGAGAGAAGACAGATCAATGGGGAAGAATTGGATTACAAAGGGGCACAAGGAACATATTGAGATGACAGACATGCTCACTTTCTTGACGGTGTTGATGGTTTCACATATGTCTCAGGCTTATAAAATCGTAAATATATTTACATATATTTATATTATCTTATACATATGTATGCATCACACATATTTACATTATATACATTATATATAATAAATATATTAGATATATTTACATATATATTTAGATATATTTGCATATATCTAAATATATACAGTTTATTTTATGGTGTGTAGGTGGCGCTAGTGGTAAAGAACCCACTTGCCAATGCAGGAGACATAAGAGACATGGGTTCAATACCTGATCGGGAAGTTTCCTTGGAGGAAAGTATGGCAATCCACTCCAGTATTCCTGCCTGGAGGATCCCATGGACAGAGAAGCCTGGTGGGCTACAGCCTATGGGGTTGCAGAGTTGTACACGACTAAAGAGACTTAGCATGAATGCACATACCTCAACAAAGTTGTTCAGAAAAAAAACCAACAGTATTTTATCGGGAAAAAAAAACAGTTTGATTGGTCTAAACAACCATGATCACCAAAACCCACTTTGTCTCCCGACTGCATACACAATCAGTCTGCCTGTCTGCACCTCCACGCTTACAGCTCTCTGTAGCCAAGTCACTGAGTTCTCCTGATGAAATCAATGAAATATGGCAGAAGAGATGGTTATCACTTCCAGACTGAGCCAAAAAAACCTTTCTGAATATGTATACACTCTGTCTTTTGAACTACATTTTGACAAAGTGGCGATTCCTCAGAGAATTCTAAATATGACAGACTCATAAAATGGACTACGCCTTAAATCCTGGATCACTGTTGGAAGCATAACATGTGACTAGATGGACTGTTGCAGGAAGGAAAGATAAACCTTTGTTAAGGAATTAAGGGTTGGAAGTCTTTTTTTCTGTTACAGCAGCTGGCATTATCTTAACTAATAGAGAAGTTCACTCCTTGATTTTGGATCTTGCAATGACAAAAAAAAAAAAAAAAGTACAAACAACAAAAGCCCTCTGTGACTGGCAATATTGGTCCAGTTTTACAAAGTGAGATGCTGTACATTTTCACAATTTGTCCAGATTTATGCAGCTAGTTCACCAGCTCTGCTGAGATGTGAATAGGTATCATCTGATTCCAAGGGATTCCAGTGCTGTATTACCAGCCTTCCACTTCTGCAAGATGACCTGTGTGTATCTATAGACTATATAGGAACATATTTTAAATGAACATACAGGCTCTCATTTATCTGCTTTTATTTGCAATTAAATTTTGTAATTAATTTGTTTTTAATTGGAGTATAATTGCTTTACAATGTTATGTTTCTGCTGTACAACAAACTGAGTCAGCCATAAGTATACATGTATACTTATGAGCCTCTTGAGCCTCCTTTCTAACCCCAATCCCACCCCTCAAGGTCATCAAAGAGCACCAGGCTGAGCTCCCTCTGTTATACAGCAGGTTCCCACTAGCTATCTATTTCACACATGGTAGTATATATATATCAATCCTACTCATAAATGACGTATAACATTATATTAGTTTCAATTGTATAACGTAATGAATGGATCTTTGTATATTGCAAAATGATCACCACAATAAGTCTAGTTAACATTCATCACTATACCTAGCTACAAAATTTTTTAAATTTGCAATCTTTAAGAAAAATATTGCTTGTTGATCAAAAATACTTGCAATACAATATAACAAAGCAGAGAATGTGTTACCAACATCTTTCACAAAGAAAGGGTGTGCTCTCTAAGGATTTCTAAATATTCCTTGATTTCATAAGAAGGCAGCCTGTCTCAGAAAATTGCTGTCAACAGTGATGACAAATATTACCAGGTGAGATAAACAGATCTGAAAAATACAACCTATTAAGAATAACTTCACAATATAGACTTATACACCTTTCAATTTCAGAACACTTAACAGAGAAAAATTCTGCAGTTCTCTTTCGAGATTTACAGAGGTGAAGGAAAAACAAAATAGACCAAGTAAAGTGAACTGTGAGGCAACAGCTCCTCCTACAGTATATGAGGTTTCCTTTTCTTTACTTGCTTTCAGGTCTCAATCCCAATTCACATATGTTGGGTCTCCTCCCACTTCAACAAGAAGTCTCTCCTTTTATCAGAAACTACTGTCAAGATTAGATTTTAAACTCACACTAAGTGGAAAGTGTGATATCAAGGGAACATTTCATGCAAGATATCAAGAAAACATTTCATGCAAGGATGGGCGATATAAAGGATAAAAATGGTAAGGACTTAGTATAAAGGATAGAAATGGTAAGGACCTAACAGAAGCAGAAGAGATTAAGAAGTGCCAAGAATACACAGAAGTACTATACAAAAAATGGTCTTAATAACCTGAATAACCACAATGGTGTGGTGACTTACCTAGAGCCAGACATCCTAGAATGTGAAATCAAGGGGCCTTCAGTCAGTAAGTTAGTTCCATCGCTCAGTCATGTCCAACTCTTTGTGACCCCATGGACTGCAGCATGCCAGGCCTCCCTGCCCATCACCAACTCCCAGAGTTTACTCAAACTCATGACCATTGAGATGGTGATGCCATCCAACCATCTCATCCTGTCGTCCTCTTCTCCTCCCACCTTCAATCTTTCCCAGAATCAGGGTCTTTTCCAATGAATCAGTTCTTCGCATCAGGTGGCCAAAATATTGGAGTTTCAGCTTCAGCATCAGTCCTTCCAATGAATATTCAGGACTGATCTCCTTTAGGATGGACTGATTGGATCTCCTTATGGTCCAAGGGACTCTCAAGGGTCTTCTTCAACACCGCAGTTCAAAAGCATCATTTCTTTGGCACTCAGCTTTCTTTATAGTCCAACTCTCACATCCATACATGACTACTGGAAAAACCATAGCTTTGGCTAGATGGACCTTTGTTGGCAAAGTAACATCTCTGCTTTTTAATATGCTGTCTAGGTTAGTCATAACTTTTCTTCCAAGGAGTAAGCATCTTTTAATTTCATGGCTGCAATCACCATCTGCAGTGATTTTGGAGCCCCGCAAAATAAAGTCTGTCACTATTTCCACTGTTTCCCCATCTATTTGTCATGAAGTGATGGGACCAGATGCCATGATCTTAGTTTTCTGAATGTTGAGTTTTAAGCCAACTTTTTTATTCTCCTCTTTCACTTTCATCAAGAGGCTCTTTAGTTCTTTGCTTTCTGCCATAAGGGTGGTATAATCTGCATAGCTGAGATTATTGATATTTCTCCCACCAAGGGGCCTTAGGAAGCACTACTACAGACAAAGCTAGTGGAGGCTGAAAGGTCTGTATAGTCAACGCCATGTTTTTTTTCAGTAGTAATGTATGGATGTGAGAGTTGGACCGTAAAAAAGGGTGAATGTCAAAGAACTGATGCTTTCAAATTGTGGTGCTGGAGAAGATTCTTGGGAGTCCCTTGGACTGCAAGGAGATCAAACCAGTCATTCCTAAAGGAAATCAACTCTGAATATTCATTGGAAGGACTGATGCTGAAGCTGAAGCTCCAATATTTTAGCCACCTGATGTGAAGAGCTGATTCACTGGAAAAGACCCAGATGCTGGAAAAGGTTGAGGGCAGGAGGAGAAGAGGGCAGCAGAGGATGAGATGGTTAGATGGCATCACTGACTCAATGGACATGAATTTGAACAAACTCCAGGCGATAGTGGAGGACAGAGGAGCCTGGTGTGTTGCAGTCCAAGGGGTCGCAGAGTTGGACACAACTTGGTGACTGCACAACAAAAAACTGGAAAGGGGCTTTTAAAGCCTAATGAGTAGTCTCCATAGCATAAGTTTAACTTTCTCCTTAATAAACAAGAAAACTTAATTGGTGAGAAACATCCAGGTTCCCTAGAAAAAGGTCTCTTAGCCAGGCTATGGAAAGGGTCTCTAACTCAACTGATTCTCCTTAGTACTTGACAAATCAGAGGTACTTCAAATATTTGGCCACTGCGTTTTTGTTGTTTCATAGTCGCTGAGTTTGTCCAACTCTCTGCCAGCTATTTGTTAATTTTTCATGTGACCACACGGTGGCGCTCCTCTACAACTGTTAACTTACTCTAGGCAGGGCCCCAAAGTACATAGAAGAGCTGCAGGCAAAAAACACAGGGAGTTGTCCCAGGCTTTTTTCCCCCCTTGGCTGAATGATACCATAAATCAGCCACCTCTGCTTTTATAGGAGGCTTCCCTGGTGGCTCAGAGGGTAAAGCGTCTGCCTGCAATGCAGGAGGCCTGGGTTCGATCCCTGGGTCAAGAAGATCCCCTGGAGAAGGAAATGGTAACCCATTCCAGTACTCTTGCCTGGAAAATTCCATGGACGGAGAAGCCTGGTAGATTACAGTCCATGGGATCGCAAAGAGTCGGACACAACTAAGCGACTTCACTTCACTTTCAGACATAAGAAAAATAAAATATTCGAATTATGAGCTACTTCATCCTGAATTTTAGTAAATATTTAATCAGATCCTTTAACACATGGCATGCAAAACTTTCACTATCGAAAAGAATATTACTGCAAACCACTTTTATGAAAGATTTTATGCTGTTTCTGAGACACTGTTCCTCTGAGTCAAAAAACAAGCAATGATGCTTTTTCTATTGAGAGAAATTTCTCCAGGCTTGTGATGATTTTTATTTATTCACATTTCTCTTTG
Organism: Ovis aries; assembly: GCF_016772045.2. Taxonomy (NCBI): domain Eukaryota; kingdom Metazoa; phylum Chordata; class Mammalia; order Artiodactyla; family Bovidae; genus Ovis; species Ovis aries. The sequence continues at coordinate 60,057,260 of NC_056062.1, read as the reverse complement.
GGGGCTGGGGAGATGAACTGGTTGGCAGAGTTTCTACCACAGCTTTTTAGCAGCGCTTGACTGTGGACTCAGAAAACATACATATAAAACACTCTCTCACGCACGTGTAAGCAAAGCCCTGCCCTTTGCACAACCTGAATCACAAAGCACTGCGCTTTGTGTCCTGTGGCGGAGGAGACTCCCGCCTGATCCTCCTCTCCTGAAAGCTACTCGCAGGCAAAGCCTGCACCTTTATCCCAGCGAGCTCGGATGCTACTTGGGTACCAGCTTCTGTCTTTAGGACTTCTCAAGTGGTTGAGATGGAAGAATCCGCCTGCAATGCAAAAGACTAGAGTTCGATCCCTGGGTTGGGAAAGTACCCTGGAGAAGGGAAAGGCTACCCACTGCAGTATTCTGGCCTGGAGAATCCCATGGACAAAGAAGCTTGGCGGGCTACAGTACATGGGGTCACAAAGGGTCGGACACGACAAATTACTTTCGCTGTCACTTTCACCTTTTTCTCCTGTCTTTAAGCACATTTGGTAACAGTTACCAGGGCAGTACTTAGAACCTCATTGTAAATGTCGCAGAGAAACTTACAACACACAGAAAAACATGCAATTCCAGCTGCTGCTGCTGCTGCTGCTAAGTCGCTGCAGTCGTGTCCGACTCTGTGCGACCCCATAGACGGCCTCCCACCAGGCTCCCCCGTCCCTGGGATTCTCCAGGCAAGAACACTGGAGTGGGTTGCCGTTTCCTTCTCCAATGCGTGAAAGTGAAAAGTGAAAGTGAAGTCGCTCAGTCCCGTCCTACTCTTAGCGGCCTCATGGACTGCAGCCTACCAGGCTCCTCCGTCCATGGGATTTTCCAGGCAAGGGTACTGGAGTGGGGTGCCATTGCCTTAGCACACACACACACACAAAATCCCCCCCAAAACCCTACACTTTGCAGGAAGAAGCCGCGCAGAAAGAAGATGGGTAGAGACAGGCTTATTTCTACAGATAACACTCATTTTCTATCTGTCTGAAAACGGTTCACCAAAGTGGTGACATTTGAGAGGAACATGTGGTTTTTGCAAGTATACCCCGTCCCCCTCCACAAATCTGCATTTCGTCTCTTTTCTCCTGACCACCTCAGCCTTCTGCTCTCTTCTCAGCTCTGGCATTTGGGCAGGAAGGCAGGCTGGTCCCCGAGCTGGGCATGGGGCACGAGCTCCGCCTACTGGCAGCTGGGGAGAAAGACAGGCTCTCTCCAACCAGCCAGAGACTTTTCAAATTAAAAGTGGGATTTTTTTCCTGAATTTAGTCCAAGCTGGAAAAAATTGCTAGACACACACCCACACACACCCACGAATGTAAATAAAATTATACTTTCAGTTTCATGCATCTGGAGGGACTATTTGGTTTAGCCTTCTGCAAAAATATTTTCACCAACGGATTATGTAAATGTATGTCATGGTAAAATCAACTATCAATTTGATGTGTATGTGTTTTTGTTGTTGTTGTTTAGTCCCTAAGTCATGTCCAATTCTTTGCGACCCAATGGACTGTAGCCCTCCAGGCTCCTCTGTCCATGGGATTTTCCAGGCAAGAACACTGGAGTTGGTTGCCATTTCTTTTTCCAACCAATGTGCTGTGTATGTGTTTTTAAGGGTGTTCAAAGATGATTCTGAGACCCAGACATCTCTCTGGCTCTGATCCAGTGAGTGAAATTTCCTGATCCATTCCATAACAGACAGTAAGCACTGGCTTTGTCTTACGTCCACGGTAATGGACCCTAGGAGATTAAGGAATGAGTCCCCATCAGATTCTCAGGCGTCCAGAGGCAGCTTGGGAGTGACAGGCCAGCATCTGGAGGGAACCACATAGTAAAGTAGGATTTTATTTTTACCCCTGCTCTATGTTGAGCTGATCCTGGGCCTCTTACTCTCCCTTCTTGCCTTATTATGGATTGATGGTTTTGTTCTAAATTCTTACAGTCTGTGAGACGTGACTCAGAATCAGCCCAACATTCCCTCGTTGTGTGGGACATCCATTTGACAAATGCTTACGTGTCCAACACTGTTCTTAGATGCTCAATTATAAAGACACAAAAGACTTGGTGGCCACCTTCAAAGCTCTCGCAGCCTCACAGGCCACGCAGAATAGAATGGAGCTAAGAGAGGAGGGCTTTGCTGGACTAGAGATGCATAGTAACAGGTGACTTAGTAACTGGATAGTAACAAAGTTATGTGTGCTTTTGGGTTTTGGATGACACTTTTCTCTTGGAGATTCAACCAGCCTATGGCTGGCCACCCACCCATTTTGGACTTGTTAGAAGTATTTTCCCTATTGTCAGCTCTGGAGTTTCCATACATCAGGCACAATTAAATCATATCTAGATAACTTTTTCACTTTTTAGCCATTCCTTGATTTCTCAAAAGCAAGTGAAGATCTGGTCTCATCATGGTCAGAGGCCATCATGCATGATGCTAAGTCGTTCCAACTCTTTGCGACCCCATGGACTGTAGCCTACTAGGCTCCTCTGTCCATGGGGTTCTCCAGGCGAGAACACTGGAGTGGGTTGCCATGCCCTCCTCCAGGGAATCTTTCCAACACAGGGATCAAACTCGCATCTCTGTCTTTTGCAATGGCAGGTGGGTTCTTTACCACTCCTGCCACCTGGGCAGCCCAGAGGTCATCATATCTTTCGTCACATTGAGTTGGTGGATTCTCAACCCCTGTGAAATATGTTGCCCTGCCAGGTCACACCCATTACAGACATGGCATTTTATCCACTCAGGGGGAAATAATACCACTGAGAATAAAGTTGTTTCTGAAGCTTTGGGTTTCAAAATCAAAGTACTGAAGTCTCAAACCAGCCAGTGGTCAGAAAGCAGGTGTTTTTACACTGCAAGAGCCAAAGTTTTGCTGAGTAATGAAGGGATTTCAGAGCTGTGACAAGCTAGATACTGGAGAACTGACACCAGCACAGATAGGAGAGGGGAGAATTCGGAGAAAACACAGAAGAGATGCATATCCCTTTGGAAGTGGCGATGGGGAGGAGCTTTGAGTATAGCCTTAGGAACAAATGGCCTCACTTTCTTCCCCCTCCTCCTTGCGGCTAGAAATCAAAAGCTGGGTTAGAAATATCTAGGTGGGCTTTGGTTGGTGGGAATTCCATCCTGGAACTTGAGATAGTGTAAAAGTCCCTCAGAGCAGCTTCAAGTTCAGGAAGGTGCCGCAGTGACTTGACTCAGAGTGGACTGGCTAAGGAAAGACCTGCGGGTGCCTCATTATTGCACCGGCAGCACTGGGTACAGAAAGCATCTTAGAGGAGTGGCAGAAAAAAGGGGCAGGAAAATGAAACTGCAGAGAGCAACAACCTTTCAACTGGGGGTGATGGCAGAATGCCCGACTACAGGATAAAGTCCAGCAGATACACGAATCAGGGGCCCTCTGGGGACACCCAGCACAGGGCACTAGTGACCAAGAAGGACCTGGGACCTCTTGGTGCAAGCCTTCCTAGAGGACAGGACCCTGCACCAGAGGTCATGGTGTCCCCCTGCTCATCTGAAGGTATTCAACCCAAGTCTGCACCCAGATGATGCCTTCAGAGGAGGAAGCAGAAGGACACCCCCTGAAAGGGGTGAACAGTTCTGATATGGAGTTTCAACTTGAGACTGAACATATATATACTTACATATATTTACATACATACATATACACATACACTGCTATCCCTTGGTATCTAAGGAGGTAGATACCAAAATGAGGATACTCAAGTCCCTTAAACAAAATAGTGTAATATTTGCACATAACCTCCACACATCCTCCTCTATACTTTAAATCATCTCTAGATTACTTATAACACCTAATACAATGCAAATGCTATTAAATGGTTGTAAATACTATGTCAATAGTTGTAAATGCTATGTAAATAGTTACTGCTGCTGCTACTGCCAAGTCACTTCAGTCATGTCCAACTCTGTGCGACCCCATAGACAGCAGCCCACCAGGCTCCCCCATCCCTGGGATCCTCCAGGCAAGAACCCTGGAGTAGGTTGCCATTTCCTTCTCCAATGCATGAAAGTGAAAAGTGAAAGTGAAGTTGCTCAGTTGTGTCCAACCCTCAGCGACCCCGTGGACTGCAGCCTTCCAGGCTCCTCCGTCCATGGGATTTTCCAGGCAAGAGTACTGGAGTGGGGTGCCATACTGGTGGGCAGCAATTCGAGTTTTGCTTTTGGAACTTTCTAGCATTCTTTTTCTGAATATTTTCAATCTACAATTGGTTCAACTAGATATGGAGGGCCATTGGTACACGTGTGTGTGTATGCTGCTGCTGCTAAAGTTGCTTCAATCGTGTCAGACCCTATATATATATATACACACACATATATATATGTATATATATAGATACTAAATATATATTTAGCCGTTGTTTTACATACACATATATACATACATTTGTGTGTTTATTTATTTATTGTGATTGTGGAGCCAATATACACTGGCTAGTGAAAGCGAATTGGAAACATTTTCTCCCAGCTACACATTTAGCAACATCACATTGATAGCTTGAAAATGGCCACAGTGGGGGTATTTACACCACAGAGGCTGGTAAATGTTACAAATCAGAAATGCCCCCTGCAAAAGATGATTGTTAAACATGGATCAGTACACCATATATACAACATTCACTGTATGTGTGTATATATAATATGTGTGCTGTATGCGTATGCTAATTTTCATCGGAGAGAATGTTTTAAACCAGGAGAGACTAAGTTACATTCATTAAGTATTCCCTCCCATATCTCATCCTTCAACTACACACCACACACACACACATACACACACAATCATCAGACTTCAGAGCCATATGAGGCCTGTTATTCAAAAGAAAAAAGTTACAGTCTCTGTACATGTCAGACAGGAAGGGTGCATTTCAGCCCCATGATGCTTTCTAAGGAGAAATGTATCTTTGGGGTCGATATCAGAAATAGCAGAAGTAAAAAGGGGAAAGGGACGACAGAGGATGAGATGGTTGGATGGCTTCACTGACTCAATGGACATGAACTTCGGCAAACTCCAGGAGACGGTGGAGGACAGGGGAGACTGGCGTGCTGCAGTCCATGGGGTCACAGAGAGACGTACGTGACTTAGTGACTCAACAACAACAACAAATCAGATGCATCATCTACTCCTGTCTTACTATAACGCGGTTGGGGAGGAAACCTGCATCTGCTCTTAGCTTCATCTCTTACTCTGCGATCCTGCAGACGTTTTTCCACCTCTTCATTTCCATCTCCTCTTCTGTAAAATGGAGGCAAAACATCCCTGTCCAGTAGGAAAGCTGAGGAGAGGAGAGCAATGCAAGTGCCTGTCAACATTAGCTTAATAAACAATGACCACTGATAAAGGATAAGGCCTCAGTTCATTACAACCAGCGTCCTTCATTCATCCACTGATGGGCTCTAGAGAGCCATTAGGAATGGGTGAGGGGAACAGTCTGCTACAAAAAACAAAGTAAGGCATCACCCCAAACTTGAAGAATCAGCATACGGAGCCTCCAGGTGATTTTGTGGCCCGAGTGCTCCCCCAGAGGACCTGGGAGCCTCAGGGCAGAGTGGCAGATGGACCTATGCTGCTGCTAAGTCGCTTCAGTCGTGTCCAACTCTGTGCGATCCCATAGACAGCAGCCCACCAGGCTCCCCTGTCCCTGGGATTCTCCAGACAAGAACACTGGAGTAGGTTGCCATTTCCTCTCCAGTGCATGAAAGTGAAAAGTGAAAGTGAAGTCATTCAGTTGTGTCCGACTCTTAGCGACCCCATGGACTGCAGCCTACCAGGCTCCTCCGTCCATGGGATTCGCCAGGCAAGAGTACTGGAGTGGGTTGCCATTGCCTTCTCCAGATGGACCTATAAGACCTGATTAAAACATGTGCTGCCTCCTATTCTCCAGCGGCAAAATCCTAAGGCTGGGCATGTGAGGAGCTTTCTTCAAACAAAAGCGAAAGGCACACACAGGCCCTCAAGTGCAAAATATTTATGCGGTAGTAAGATAGAGCAAGGCCAGCCAGTACCGAGGGGGCCCAGCAGGGCTGACACAGCATCGCAGACATGGCATTGCACGCCTCCTCCAGGAAATGAAATGCGAGGTATGAAAACCAGAGTGGTGAACGAGAGCATGAAAGGGCTTTTTTCCTTTCCAATTAAATGTGGCATTCCAGGATGTGGTCCCCATGAAAGGAAACCTGGTGGCTGATGGCAGGGAGGCAGAGAGGAGAGCGCGGGCTGGCGTTTTAATATCGGCAGTCTTTGCAGAGAAGCACGATGTTGGATAATTGCCCAAACCTCATAACCTTTAATTATACACATCCCGGAGGACAAATTAGAGAATGTGCCAATAATACCGGAAACCAAGGTGAGAGGTTCGAGAACTGTCAGCCGGCAGTTCCTTAGAAATGGAGGAATTTTCCTTGATATTTTCATGCCTCTGCGTAACAGTGGTGTGTGGGGGGAGGAGGGGCAGAGGAAAGGATTTAAGCATCTTGAGGGGCTTGCCGCACTGTCTGGCCTCTCTTTCAACATCTCCTCCTCCCCAGCCCCCAGCCTACCCCACTCCCAGCTCCCCCATCTCAGTGCCAATCTCATAAACAGCTCAGGCTGTGAAGTCACCGGCACAACATTAATACAAAAAAAGGGGAGGGGGAAGGGGCTCAAGTCACAGATGCCTGGCAGTCACACTCACAATCTATTTTAGAGGATCAAAGGGAAGAATAGTTGCAATGACCAGCCATTCTCCCCTTCACAATCTTCCTTTCTGTGATCTCTTTGAAGACGGACACGGTCTTCAAAGATGGGTCTCCTTTAGTTAAGGTTTCCAGAGGTGCTGGCGAAGGTGTCGATACCAGAGCTGATGTATAAACACGAGGAATGGGAGCTGGCAGATCAGACTGAAATGGGACGGAGGGCAGAGGAAGAGATGGGACAGTGCAGGGTGTGAGCGGCTCGAGGATGCATTGGAACCACAGCAGAGCGTCTGGACCCTCATTCTTACCACCCGGACCCTCGTCTGCCTCGGAGCAGCAAGAGCAGGCTGGGCTTCAGGCTGTCTGTCACTGGGCTGCAAGGGCCTGTGCATCTCCCAGAACCAGGAAGGATGGCTTTGTTTACAGTGGGGAGTTAGGAAATGGATCAGAATGTTAAAAAGTACCAAAGCAGAACTTCCCCTATTATTACTTATGCAAAAACCTGCTGTTATTGGTACCTCCATTTAATCAATCAATCTACTCATATTTATGGGCACCTGCCTTGTTTCAGGGTTGTGCTGGGCATAGTAAGGTTTCAGGAGATGAAGGCATAAAGTCCAGTGTAAAGAGGAACTGCTTATCAACAGCAAAGTCCCACAGATGGTGAAAAGCTAGTGTTAGTTGCTCAGTCGTGACTCTGTGCCCCCATGGACTGTAGTCTGCCAGGCTCCTCTGTCCATGGGATTCTCCAGGCAAGAATACTGGAGTGGGTTGCCATACCCTCCTCCAGGGGATCTTCCTGACTGAGAGATGGAACCTGGGTCTCCTGCATTGCAGGCAGGTTCTTTACCATTTGAGTCACCAAGGAAACCCATGAAATGCTATATACATCAATTAATAAATTCATGGAACATAATGAATCCCCCCAAAGTGGTTGTTTATTCTTCTGTAAATTCCTTGAGAACAGGGAAGATAATCTGACTCTTCGGTGCAAATTCAGCCCCCAGTGTAACACCACACGCAAAGTAAGAATCCCATAAATGTGGGCAGAGTCAAATACTGCTCCCTGTTGTAAGGGATAAAGGACACCAAGGATGTACCTGCCACAGACTCCTTTCCTCAGTGCAGGAGACAGCACTCAGGAGCAGAGAGAGAAGAGGTGTTCAGCTCAGAACACTTCGTCCCAGGTCTCTCCACACCACTGCTTACTGTGTGTCCTTCAACAAGATGCTTTAACTCTCTCTGCCTTAGTTTTTTCATCTGTAAAATAGGGATACATATAACTTTTATCAAGCTCTATGGTGAGGATAAAAGGACAGAATGCAAGTAAAAGAGCAACATTGAAAAGGGGACAAATAATGAGGTTAGTGACTACGATAGTGATCTGCTTTACCGCCTCTGGGCTAAGCACTACTGAAGAGGAAAAGTTATAATTTTACATAACCTCCTGCTCCTTCTGCCTCTGTCACTCAGCATGCTCCTTGCAAAGTCTGGATCACATATGTCTCAGAAAGTGGGAACTCACAATACTAGGAACTGGAGCTTATCTCACTCACCCTTGTCCTGCTCTTTGCAATAGCCAGCCCCTGCAAACCTGCAAACCTGCTTAATCACGCCTGTCTGTGTATAAAAACTCTGTAACCCCTTTGTTTGGGGCTCAGAGCTTGGAGTGTTAACTCCTCTGGGCCCGCTGGCGTAATAAACCTGAGTTCTCCAGCTCTCCGAGTGAGGTACTGGGTTTCTCGAGCATGGTTTCTGCAACACTACTTTCAAATCACCTTGGAAAACAGAAACACGCAGTGCTCCCATCACCCCCATGAGAATGAGGGCCACACGTTTTCTCTGGGAGTTAAAGGGATCCAGTGTAAGGGAGTCTGGGTACTGAAGCCTTCAGAGACTTATCTACAGCCTTCCTGCATCAAGTTTAGATTTAGGAAAAAAGAAGTGGCCTTCAAGTGGGAAGAGAAATCCTTGTAGCACTTGAGGCAACCTCCATCTCTCTGTCAAGTGGTAGGGAAGGGACTTTGAGACGATGCTTCAAAACCAAGACAGCCAAGGCCAACAGGAAGGCCAGCAACAACCATCCTGGCAACTTGCTGGCATGTTTCATGTCAGCCTCTTTTTACTCTCTCTGTGGCAGGAGTGCCCAAGGAGAACTTGAACTTGGGCAGAGTGAGAGGGCATTATAAGAAGAAAAAGGGGAGCAGTTCTTTCATCCATGAACACACATCTGTCCTCTAAACCTTAGCTCCAGGGTGTCAGACAGAAGGCTGTCCCGTCTCATTTTTCCTCTTCAGCTCTTTCATTCTAGGCAAGGCTGGATGATCAAGGTACCTGGGGTCAAAGTGCGGGCTTCCCTGATGGCTCAAGCTGTAAAGGATCCACCTGTAATGCAGGAGATTCAGGAGACCCAGGTCCGATCCCTGGGCCGGGAAGATCCCCTAGAGAAGGAAATGGCAACCCACTCCAGCATTCTCGCCTGGAGAATCCCATGGACACAGGAGCATGATGGGTTACAGTTCACGGGGTCACAAAGAGTCAGACATGGCTGAGCACGCATGCAGGACAAAGACAGGACCAAAGTGTAAGGAGGCCCTCCCTCACCCTCAAGGTTGTACATTTGCAAGGTGAAGGTTCATAGGAAAGGAACATCAAAGGTCATTGTAAATAAGGAAAAAAATGCAGAGGGTCAACAATCAGCCTGAGGCTAGGGATGAAGAAACACCCGGAGCTAGGGAAGCCACCTTCTCCTGGTGAGAGGAGCGTTATATGTAAGATTCAGATCCCTGAAGCACCAGCTTATTGAGTTACTACCTCCCCTTCCACTGTCTGTCCCTACAGACCCACAGGATCCCAGCCCTGTTAGAGTAAGAACAACGGTTCCATATTCTTGTCTTTTTCTTTTCTTATTTTTAGATTTTTCATCTACATTTTACTTTTTATTACTTTAATTGAAGTATAGGTGCTGTATAATATTATATAAATTACAGGTGTAAAATATAGTGATTCATAATTTTTAAATGGTGTGCTCCATGTATAGTTATTACAAAATATTAGCTATGCTCTCCATGTTGTACAATATATCCTTGTAGCTTTCTTAAACATTTAATTTATTTATTGGCTGCACTGGGTCTTCATCACCGTGCACAGGCTTCCTCCAGTTGTGGCGAGCGGGGGCTACTCTCGAGTCGTGGTGTGCACGTCTCACTGTGGTAGCTTCCCTTGCTGCAGAGCACAGGGTTTAGGATGCATGGACTTCAGCAGCTGCAGCACACAGACTCAGGAGTTGTAGCACACGGGCTTAGTTGCCCCGCAGCATGTTGGCTTTTCCTGGACCCGGCAATCAGACCCGTGTTCCCTGCATTGGCAGGTAGATTCTTAACCACTGGACCATCCAGGGAACTTCCCCTTGTAGCTTATTTTATACATTATAGTTTGTACCTCTTATTCCCCTACACCTGTATTTTCCCTCCTTCTTTCCCTCTCCCTACTGGTAACAACTAGTTTGTACTCTCTACTTTCTATCTCTCTCTTTTTTTGTTATATCCACTAGCTTGTTGTGTTTTTTAGATTCCACATATATAGTATTTGTCTTTCACTGATGTCTTTCTCTGACTTATTTCATTTAGCATAACTTCCTCCAAGTCCATCCATGTTGTTGAAAGAAAGTGAAAGTGAAGTCACTTCATCCATGTTGTTGAAAGAAAGTGAAAGTGAAGTCACTCAGTCATGTCCGACTCTTTGCGACCCATGGACTGTAGCCCACCAAGCTCCTCCATCCATGGGATTCTCCAGGCAAGAATACTGGAGTGGGTTGCCATTTCCTTCTCCAGGGGATCCTCGTGACCCAGGGATCGAACCCAGGCCTCCCACATTGCAGGCAGACGCTTTAACCCCTGCACCACCAGGGAAAAGTTACAAATGGCAAATTTTCATCTTATGTCTGAGTAGTATTCCATTTTGTGTGTCTCTATACCACATCTTCTTTATCCAATCATCTATGTCTCAAAGTGCTCAGGAGAGTTATCCTGCTATTAATAGTGGTTCTATCCTATGTCCTCAGGATATTCTTTACCTGTATCTTAGTTACCTTAAACAGAGAGAATCTACTTTTCTGGGCACACTGATACTGTTTAATATCTTGTGAGAATGACTCAGATACACTTCCAATTACATCTACTGAGGGAATATTATCACTCTTGCCTTTGGTGGAGGGAAACAGCTTCTTAACCCTCTCTTTTTGATTTTTCATTAGCTAATGTTCTTGGAGGGGCTTCCCTGGTGGCTCAGTGATAGAGAATCTGTCTGCTAATGCAGGATACATGAGTTCGATCCCTGGGTCAAGAAGATCCCCTGGAGAAGGGAATGGCAGCCCACTCCAGTATCTCTTGCCTGGGAAATCCTGTGGACAGAGGAGCCTGGCGGGCTACAGTCCGCGGTGTCACAAAGCGTCAGACTCGACAGAGCAGCTAAACAACAACAAAGCTCTTGGAGGACACTTTTCCAAAGAAGACAGAATACATTTAAGAATACAGACTAGAATTACTTTTTATTTTAAAAAATAGGGAAAAGAAGGGAAAAAATGGGCATACACAGAAGGGCCAACAAAGGTGTGAGAAGGAAATTCTGCAAGAGTCACACAATCTAAGCCAGGAATTATCTTGACGTCAATTGGCTGGCTGAGGTTTCCAGGCTGGCTGATATTTAAGGAATTAGCTGAGGTTAAAACACCAAATAAAAAACAAAACGAAAGAGTTTTGCCTTCTGGGAAGAAAATTTGCTTGACTCTTAAGGTGACAATATTGGAGAGGGAACCCTTTCCAACACAACTCTCAGAAAGTCAGTGCTGAAATAGCTGATATTCTGTTCCTACCCTGAACCTACACCTGGATGAGGAGGTGTTAATGAGGAATCCATGAATGGGTTTTAAGACCTCAGAGCTCCCTGAAAGTATATGCAAATTGTAAGAAAGCAAACATATACTGTGGCCATGAGGATATTTGCTGAAGAAGGACCATAGTTTGGTCAGATGCCAAAGTTTAAGATCCACTGTGCCACATTTAAGCTTTAAAAAAAAAATCTGTCAAATGAATATCACAATTTTATAGTGGAAAGAATATTATCTGGGAGCCACAAGATCAGTAACTTTGTTGACGCTCACAAGAGAGACTAAAACAAAGTTAATCAGATACTTTGAAGCTCAGCTTTCTTAAGTATTTTAAGAATTTTTAAAGTATTACCATCAGGTGATAGAGAAACAGCCCCATACTGAAGGAGGATATTGACAACAATTAACAATTTTCCCCTTAATCTCGAATAAAGAACTAGTTAATGTACAGTTCAATTCCAGAGTCCAAATGTGCTGTCTTTGTAAATGAAATACAGTGAAGGAAATGTGCGTTCCTTGGTATAAATCCTTAAGAATGTTCTATCTACTGTTGCCAACACTGACACTTCTCCAAGGAGCCTTTGAAATAGTGTAAAAATTTGACAAGACGGTTATCTGGAGACTCACACTTTCTTCTCTTAGAAATAAATTAAAAAGTCTAGATAAAGATAAGTTGAAGGTTTAAAACCTGCAGCCCAAGGACTTTACATCCCACCCTCTAAAATATACTCAGATTAAGAAAGTGGCCCAAAACTAGGTGGTGAAAAGAGATGTGATGCACTCTCTGTTTTTTGGATAAAACTAAGGATTAGGCAACTATAGAAAACTTCAGCATGAGATAATTACATCAACTTCTTTTATAGACTAAGAGTGACTAAAAACTGACAGAATTTGGTGTGCTAAGACGGAATCTGTTTACATTTCAGAGCTCACAAAAGATTAAAAACATGGGGGTTATAAAGATAAGAAAAATAGGACTTATAGGTTTTGCTCTATAGAAAAAAAATCTTTCTATTCCCTTTCTCTTGGGCTTCCCAGGTGGTGTTAGTGGTAAGGAAACTGCCTGCCAATGCAGGAGATGTAAGAGAGGCGGGTTCAGTCCCTGGGTCGGGACGATCCCTTGGAGGAGGGCATAGCAACCCACTCCAGTATTCTTGCCTGGAGAATCCCATGGGCAGAGGAGCCTGGCAGGCTATAGCCCATAGGGTCATTGCAAAGAGTCGGACATGACTGAAGCTACCTAGCACATATACGCACGCACTCCCTTTCTCTCATTTTCAGAACATTAGAAGAAGATACTCAGCTTAAATATTTGATCTGGGACAAGGTAAGCTTAAAAACAAAAACAAAATTTCAAACTTTCTGCTGATTCACTGTGCTCTTCAGGATGGGGAGATGAGGTGTATGGTGATTTGGTTGATAAACACAATTGCAAAGTCTTTCCAGCTGAGAAAGACAGCCCTATGGGTACAATATCCAGCAGTGGTTCTCAACTGAAAATCACTAGAGAATCTTTAAAAGTAAAACAGAGATGCCCAGGATTCACCAGGAAATTCTAAAGTTGTTGGGCTTGGATAAGACCTAGGAAGCAGAATCTACATTTCTATCTTTTAGTGATTTTTGAAGAGCTGCCAGAATTGAAAAGCGCTGGTCTAAAAGGACAAGTTTAAGGAGAGAAGTCTACACTGTTCTACTCAAGGAATACTTAGTTTGGGATTGATAACTTGAGAGACCAGGGCTAGGAATTATGGAATTGGATAAAGAGAAAATATAGCCATAGGGATTATATACGGAAAATGAGTGAATCTCAAGGAATGGCTCAGACTGAGGCCTCTGTGGGGCAGATGTACAGAAAGAAATTTCCTGCAAAGTACAGCCAAGGTAGAGAGTCAAGTACCTTCAAGACTGTGGATGTCACATATTCTAAGCATCTGCTTGTCATCTGGAATAGTGTATTGTTGCTCTGTTAACCAGTATTCAGTAATACACTGTCACACACAATGTACTTGTATTGGTGATCTTTTGGGAACTGGATGAAAGAAAAGGCATTAAGAGAGATCAAAATATTCCTCGGGGTGGGCGGCGGGGGGCATTCCTCAGGAGTGAAGGAAAGTAGATAAGGAATCAAGAAAATGAGTAGACTCCCCAGAAAAATGGAAATTTGGGATAAAGTACTACACTTACTCTAGATCATGAAATGAGAACTTGAGGGTCTTCATTCAACAATTATGCTGAGTACATTGCTTTTGACTATGATGAAAAGACTGGACTACCCATTCCACCATCTAGTCCACTAGAAAACTGGACTACATTCATGAAACAAACAAACAAAAAACCCAATATTCAGCGACAGTAGGCAAAGAATAGCACAGCCCTGTAATTTCCAAAGGAAAGACTGGACTGCTTATTCCACCAACAATAACCAGAAAACTGGACTAAATTCATGAAACAAAAAAACAATATTCAGACACTAGACAAAGAACAATAAAGTCGTGTAATTTCCAAACAAAGGAAAATAAATGAAGTGCACCCTAACTGTAAAACAAACAACTAATTCGGTTTGCACAAGGCTGAGAAAATTAGAGTTTTGACCAAGAAGAGCTGGGAGACCTCACTGAACACTCGAGGCATTTAAGAGGAAGATGTCATAACGACAGCTCATTCAGAACAGTGTTTTGCAAGCCAAAGACCTGACACTTCGCTAAACAAGCCCTGGTAAAGCTTAAAAACAAGCCTTGAGAGGATCAAGTTGACCTAGAAACAAAGTAACTGGCTACCAGAACAAAAGATGACAGTCTTTTTAGGATAAAAGCAAAATGCAAGTACTCAACTAGGTAAGAATCATAATACTTAGTATCTAACTAAAAATTACTAGGTGCATAAACAAGCAGAAAATCAGGATCCATAAACAGAAGAAAAGTCAATAAAAAGAGCTTAAGAAATGACAGAGATTATGGAAATATTAATGACTTTAAACCTGTTATTTTAAATATGTTCAGTGCTGTAGAGAGAAACATGAACACAGTAAAGAGACAAGTGAAAAACTATAAAAAGAATGAAAGAAAATTTATAGAATGGGAAACACAATACTGAATTGGAAAATTCACTAAATGTATGTAAGATTCTACTGCAGAAGAAAAGGTTATTAGACTTCAGGTCATAGTGAAAGAAATCGTCTAAACTGAAGCACAGAGATACAAAGGCAGAACAAAATTCATACAGCCTCACTAACCATGGAACAATATCAAGTGATCTAACATGAGCAGAATCAGCTATTCAGTCTTGTGCTGGTGGTCTGGGTCAGTCTAATGAGGCAATAAAAAACAATAAACAACCAAATTGGAAAGAAAAAAGTAAAACTATCTTCATTACAGACAACAGAAAATCGCAAGTAACGTACAAAATGCTACTAGAACCACTTGGTGAGTTACTGAACAAAGGTGACTATATGTACAAGATAATCATATTTCCACATACTAGCAGCGGGCACTGGGAGCCCTATGAGGCTCCTAGGAAGAAATTTGACAAATGTTACACAAGACCTCTCGGAGAAGGCGATGGCACCCCACTTCAGTGCTCTTGCCTGGAAAATCCCATGGATGGAGGAGCCTGGTAGGCTGCAGTCCATGGGGTCACTAAGAGTCAGACACGACTGAACAACCTTGCTTTCAAGCACTGGAGAAGGAAATGGCAACCCACTCCAGTGTTCTTGCCTGGAGAATCCCAGGGACGGGGGAGCCTGGTGGGCTGCCGTCTATGGGGTTGCACAGAGTCAGACACGACTGAAGCGACTTAGCAGCAGCACACAAGACATCTAAACTGAATACAGTAGAACACTGCTAAGAGATATTAATAAAGACTTCAGTAAATGAAGAAATAGACCACATTCCTGGATCAGACAATTCAGTACGTCAAAATGTCAATTCTACCCAAACTGACGTCTAAATTCAATATAATGTCCATCAAAATCCTAGCAGACTTTTTCTGAAATTGGCAAGCTAATTATAACATTTGAATAGCTGTGAAAAAAAATGTAGAAAAATTAAAATAACTTTGAAAAAGTGAGACAACGTTGGAGGACTCCCCGTTCCTAAGTTCAAGATACATTACAAAGCGGTAGTAGTTAGAAGACTGTAGTATGGACAGAAGCACAGCAATACAGGTCAGTAGACAGGAATACTGATTTGGGAGAAAGTTTGTAAGTTAATTCAATGGAAAAAGAATACTTCTTTCCATAAGCTGTATTGAAACAACTGAATAACAATATAGGAAAAGACAAAAAAAACCCAGACCACAGTTATCTCAAACAACAATAACAACTTAAAATTGATGACCTCTGGATTTTAAAAAGTGATATAATTCCCAGAAGAAAACATAAGAGAAAATCTTTTGTGACCTTTGGGTTCAGTTCAGTCACTCAGTTGTGTCCAACTCTTTGTGACCCCATGAACCACAGCACACCAGGCCTCCCTCTCCATCACCAACTCCCAGAGTTTACCCAAACCCATGTCCATTGATTCAGTGATGCCATCCAACCATCTCATCCTCTGTCATCCCCTTCTCCCCCTGCCCTCAATCTTTCCCAGCATCAGGATCTTTTCAAATGTAGGCAAGGCTTTTTTGATCATAAAAATCACTCACAATGGAAGGAAGACATTGATAAATAGAGCTTCATCTAAATTATAACTTTCTCTTTAAAAGACACTGTCTAGAAAATGAAAAGGGAAGCTGAAAGCTGAGAAAAGACATTTACAACCTGATCTGGCAATAGACATTTTCAAAATATGTAAAGTTTACATCTCAGTAATAAGATGAGCAAGCCAATAAAAAGTTGGCAAAAGATTGAACATACACTTCATAAAATATTTAAAGAGCCAATAAGCATAAGAAAATAAATGTTCAACCTCATTACTCATTAAGGAATGCAATCACAATGATACTACACACTCTGTGGAATAACTGAAAGTTTAAAAGACTGACACTATTACACGTGGACAAGGCCTGAACTTTCATACATTGTCAATGGAAGTGTTAAATGCATAATTACTTTGGGAAACAACTTAGCAGTTTCTTCTATAGTTAAACATATACTTACGCATGACCCAGAAATTCCACTCCAAGGGAAATGCAAACACTTGCCTACTCATAGTGTTCACAACAGCTTTATTCATAATAGGCACAAACTGGAAGCAACACACACATGTATCAAGAAGTGGTATATTCATTCAACAAGCTATTATCCAGCAATTACAGAAGTATGCTAATATACACAACAAAGATGAATCTCCAGGGCTTCCCAGGTGGCGCAAGTGGTAAAGAATCCACCTGCTAATGCAGGAGATGCAGAGATGCAGTTTCTATTCCTGGGTTGGGAAGATCCCCTGGAGAAGGACATGGTAACCCACTCCAATATTTCTTGCCTGGAAAATTCCATGAACAGAGGAGCCTGCTGGGCTACAGTCCCTGGGGTTGCAAAGAGTCAGACATGATTGAGCACAGACAGGCAACACAGATGAATCTCAAAAATAGCATGCTGAGTTAGATACAACAGTATTGTGCAAGTCTTTATATGAAACTAATTTTTATACACAGAAAAGGTGGTCTGGATTGGGTTTTGAGAAGAGAGTCGACTGCAAAGAGGCATGAGGGAAAAATTAAGGGTAATGAAAATATTTTTTATGTTTATTGTGCTGGAAATAACCAAACACATTTCTCAAACCTCATTAAACTGTACAAGTAAATTTGGATTATTTTACTGTGTACAAATTTTACCTCAATAAAATTGATAAGATAAAACAATTATGGGGAGAGATTTTGTCTATAAACCGAGAGAGTAAAAAGTAATACACAATCCAGTATCTAAAGCTGCTTAGAAATTCAGTCAGTGAGATAATTTGCATCAAGAGCAAAAGAAATATTTATTAACCTGACTTTGTGTTCTTATTGTAAAATAGGGATCATATAAGAATCTCTTTCACAGGATTGCTCTGAAGATCAAATTAGTCAATACATGTAAAGCACTTAGAATAAATCTGAAATATTAAACATTCAAGAAAGGTGAGTTATAGTTAACACTGTTAATACCAAGAGTCAAAAACTATACTAGGCATGGGAGGGATACAATGATAAGCAACACAGATGCCCCCATCCTTGGGGAACTTAGGTTTTGGTTAGAAACAATACCAGACAATTCTCATCTACAGAGGGGTGTTCTGGGAGACTGACTCACACAAGCCCCTTTACAGACATGGGAGCTCCCCAACCTTTGTCCCATGAATATTTATTTTCTGCCTTTCTCTTGGATGACAAATAGGTGGAACTGGCAAATTGTGACTGTTGACCTATTATTGTTAACATCATTTGTACTATAATCTGTATGCACCTTTCCCAGAGAATAATTTATGCAAACCAAAGCAAAAGGAATATGTATTTCTTGGTAACCGGTTTGATATTTTCAGTTCAGTTCAGTTCAGTTGCTCAGTCATGTCCAACTCTTTGCATCCCCATTGATTGCAGCACGCCAGGTTTCCCTGTCCAGCAGCAGCTCCCAGAGCTTGCTCAAACTCGTGTCCATTGAACTGGTGATGCCATCCAGCTATCTCATCCTTTGTCATCCCCTTCTCCTCCTGCCTTCAATCTTGCCCAGCATCAGGGTCTTTCATAATGAGTCAGTTCTTCACATCAGGTGGCCAAATTATCGGAGTTTCAGCTTCAGCATCAGTCCTTCCAATGAATATTCAGGACTGATTTCCCTTGGGATGTTCTGGTTGGATCTCCTTGCTGTCCAAGGGACTCTCCAGAGTCTTCTCCAACACCACAGTTCAAAAACATCACTTGCTTTCTATTGTTAAGTTGCTCTTAGAGAAAAGTGAGAGAATGGCCTTCAAAAGATGGAACAAAATTAATGACTGGATATTATTGTGGCTCATCACATCAGCCTCAGGACATGTGTTAAAAGAGTCAGGACTCTGACTTTGAGAAAGTCACCTGAGTGTGCCCACTGGTCATAGACAAATGTTTCTGTGTACATCTTCTAAGACCAATGTGCCATGCTGGATTAATTGCCTGTCTGTGTCTATGCTTAGTCACTCAGTCATGTCCAACTCTTTGCAACCCCATGGACTGTAGCCTGCCAGGCTTCTCTGTCCATAGGATTTTTTTCCAGGCAAGAATACTACAGTGGGTTGTCATTTCCTTCTCCAAGGGACGTTCCTGACCCAGGGATTGAACCTGCCTCTCTTGCATCTCCTGCACTGGCAGGCAGATTCTTTAATGCTGCATCACTGGGGAAGCCCCTGTAACTGGGGTGAAAAAACAGTTGCCACAAACTAGGTGGTATAGAATACTTTTATTCTCTTGCAGTTTTGGAAACCAGAAATCCTAAATCAAGGCATGAGCTGGGCCACATCTCTCTAGAGGTTCTAGGAAGAGAATGCATTTCATGTTCCTCTCCTAACTTCTCATGGCTTCTGGTAATCTCTGGCACTGTTTGGCGTATAGCTGCATCACTATAAGCTGCATACACCAGTCTCTGCATCCGTCTTCACACTGCCTCCTTCTCTGAGCCTTCTCCTCTATATCTTCTAAGGATACGTGTCATAGGACTTAGACTTACCTGGATAATTCAAGAGGATCACATCTCAAGATCCTTAATTATATCTTTGGGAATTATATCTTAATTATATATTTGGGAAAATTATATATGTTCCCAAATTTATGTACATATATATAATTAAGTTATATAAATATACAATATTATATATTTTCCCAAATAATGTCATGTTCACCAGTTCCAGGGATTTGGACACAGACATATCTTTTGGGGAGTCACCATGTAACCCACTACATGTGCCATCTTCCTACCGTGCTTGGAATTTTGAGATAAAGCCCATGTTCAGAAGAGGACAGAAAGGTAATTCTGGGATAACTGAACATTACTTAGCACTGCCAAAATAAGTGAATAAAGGAAACAGGGGAAGGACTGAATTGAAGATTCATGAGTGGAAACACTGTGTGTGTTATTCACTCTTATTCCACAGTGCCCGGCATACAGGAGACTTTTTATAGATGCTTATTAGTTCTAAGAATGAATGGATAACTCATGAACTGGTCTTTGTTGTAACTTGGTATCCTGGAAGAATCCAATTTGGCCTCTCTTAATTACTGAAATTTTGGTAAGGTCCCCAAGCAAATAGACTATCACCAGAACACCTGAAGCTGAGTCCTGGAGTCCTGAGCTGGCAGAACTGCTCCCGGGGATCCAAGTGGGTTGGGTTTGACTGGGACAGTGAATCTTGTGGTGGGAGGACAGCTGTGGGGGCCAGAAGATACGACAGGCTTCATTCTGGGTTCTGGGAAAATGAGTCTCCCTCTCCCCCTGTCAGAAACACATCTCTCCCATGAGTTTCAGTAGCTCCTTTTCTTCCATGAGTTTCAGTAGCTCCTTTTACAATAAAGGTTGCAGTGGAGAATGAGCGATTATATCCTTTTCAAAGCTGCTAATGACCATAACTTTAAAAATGTAAAACAACAACAAAAACTAAGGGACTTTGAGAAGCATCCATTCTTCAGGCTCTCATTCCCTGGGTTTGCCCGGAGACTCTCTGATTAGCAGGCTTTCATCAGGAGATATGAGCTACAGGGAAACCTAGTGAATGGGGCAAACAGGTAACAGTGGAGGATTTCTCTGAGTGACACTATGGCCTTACAAGAGACACTTGGCCACTTTGCATCTCAGTTATTGGCAAATCGGGGACAGTGGTAGCATTGCTTGCTTACCCTACAGGGATGCTGGAAGAGCCAATTAGCTGTGGGCAGCATCACTGGAGATTGAAGGATGAGTGCCATTACATCGTTACAAAGCATTATTACTGTAGCGTGAGTGGAGAATGGAAAGTGGAGGGTTAGCAAGGAAATTCATGGTCTGCCTTGCGGCAGTTTCCTGATAAATTGCCAATAGAGTCTTTCTAATTTATCTCATTCTGCCTGCATGGTGACTTGTATCTAACAGCCTGCCAGAGAGGAAGAACAAGGAAGGCAAGTCAGGTACAAAACATTGACAATGTGAAATCAGGCGCTGCCGAAGAGGTTCCTTCTGAAGCTGAACTGTCATCATCTTTTTGCATTATATCGAGAATGTGGATTGAGCAAAGGCTATAGGAGGAGTCTGGCATGAAGCTGAAGAGGAAGGGATATATTTTGAAGATGCCTTTCACCGACAATCAATTGGTAGTGATCTTTGGGGTTTAAACTGGTGTTGGTCAACTTGACTTCAGATCCCTGATTAAAAAAAAACAATGAGACAAAATTCTGAGCTGCAAGACCAAATAGACAGTGTAGACTAATGGCTCTGTATGAACATTTTAATAGTGTTTGAAGCCCATTTGCACTATACTGAAAGGTTACATTAAGAACTGAAATAAAAATACCTGAGCAATGACAGAGCTGCAGGGTCAGTAGTTGAGGGAAAGGCCTGGGAAAATTAAAGACTGTCATCAAATCCAAGCCAGTGTGCTAGACTCTACCAGGGAACCTTGGCCTGATGCCAGCAATGATAAGCTCCCAGGGGTGGGCAGAAGAGAAAAAAATCTGCTTGCATAAGAAAATAAAGAGAGGTCCTCAAGCACTGAAAGAATTTAGACTATGGGACAAAAAACACCTGCTCAGCAGAAATCGGATTCTGCCAGTTGCCCAAGGAGATTTAGGGATTTAGGAGAAAATCAAAAAATATGCAATAGCCCAGAGTTCTGGAAAATGTTGAAGATTACTGAAGATTGAAAAACCATTTGGGCAATGGAGAATAGGGATACAGGGTGTGAGAGGTGATAATCCTCACCGTTGTTTTGATATCATTCCTCCCTTCTGCCTTTATAATCGTTATGGTTACTGAGCTCTTAGACACTGTGCTAAAAGGTTTAGATACATTATCATACTTAAGTGTTGCAACAGATCTATAAATTAGAGACTAAAATTATTCCCACTTGAGGCATGAGCAAGCTGAGGCTCAGAAGGATTAGGGAATTTTCTCACAATCACAGAGTTAATGAGTGGTCAATCTCAAACCCTGAGATTTTTACCCAAAAGTCCTTGTTTAAGTACTAATATTGTTCCTGAAGCACCTTTCTGGGCAAGAAAGCAATTTATGAAGTAAACAGAATTTAAACTGCTACCCAGACTTATTGCTCAGATTAAACAAGAGAATTGCCCTAAACACTCTCTTAAGAAGACACTATGGGATTTTATTGAAAGAAGTGGTAAATTCTATTGGACTGAAGGAAATGGATGAGCCAAAACACAAGAGAGGAAAGGCTGCCTGGAGGAAGAGAGAAATTTTTTCTGGTCTTTTCAGCACAAAGTAATTGCCATCTCATAAGTGTCAGTAAAGTGGGACTTGTGCCATGTCTAGGGTTTGCACAGGAATAAAAGGAGAGATATTTGAGATGAAAGGGATGGTGAGCTTGAAGATGCAGAGGGGGGAAAGTGCAGAGTGTTTCTGGAAAACTATATAGTCTCTCTAATTTTGATGAAAGGGCTTCCCTGGTGGCTCAGTGGTGAAGAATCCATTTGCTAATGCAGGAGATTCCAGTTCAATCCCTGGGTCAGAAAGATCCCCTAGAGGAGGGCATGGCAACTTACTTCAGTATTCTTGCCTGGAAAATCCCATAGACAGAGGAGCCTGGTGGTCTACAGTCCATGGGGTCATAAAAGTGTTGGACATGACTTAGCAACTAATCAACAACAATTTAGATAAATGTGAAGGGTCAGAAGAGGCTGGGAAAGAAGGGCTTTTTTCATCTTTATTTTAATCTCTGTTCTGCATTTCTTGATTTCTTTGAGGCCATATGAATATTTTATTAGGATCTCATTTTAATTTTTCTACTAGATTATTAGTTATGTCTCTTTGTAATTTTTAAAAAGTTGATACTCTGTGAATGCAATATACATCCTTAACTTTTCAGCATCTGAGTTACTATTGTCCCCTTCTTGTAAAATGTAAAAAGCTTAAAATTGTGTAGACCCATCACCCACTCCTGAGAGCTCACCCTGATAGTTCAATTGGTAAAGAATCTGCCTGCAATGCAGGAGATCCCAGTTTGATTCCTGGGTCAGGAAGATCTGCTGGAAAAGGGATAGGCTACCCATTCCAGTATTCTTGGGCTTCCCTTGTGGCTCAGCTGCTAAAGAATCTGCTTGAAATGCGGGAGAGCTGGGTTTAATCCCTGGGTTGGGAAGATCCCCTGGAGAAGGGAAAGGCTACCCACTTCAGAATTCTGGCCTGGAGAATTCCATGGACTGCACAGTCCATGGGGTCACAAAGAGTCGGACATGACTGAATGAATTTCACTTTCATCGCCCACTCCACTCTATTCTTTATGCTATAGATATCATACGTATTACCTATGTTTATATTCTAAAAACTGATAATAAAATCTTATAACTGCTTTCAATAATAAAATCTAATTTAAAAAATTTATTAAGAAAAAAATGTAGAATATTTATGCTTTTTGCTTGTTATAAAAGTTCTGAGTATCCTCCAGGTATCATTTTCCTACAGCCTGGAGAATGTTTTTTCACATTCCCTGCAGTCTGTGTCTGCTGTCAATGAATACTCTTAGCCTTATCTCATCCAAAAATGTCTTTATTTTGCCTTTTTTTTGAAAGTAGATTTCTGGATTGACAATTTTGTTTTTCTTTCAAGTTGTAAAGATGTCTTCCTACTGTCTTCTTAGTTTTTGATGAAAATCCATTTTTTGGCTTGCTGCTTTCCTGAACATTTTGAATTCCTTTTCTCTAGCTGCTTTTTGAGATTTATTTCCATCTTTGGTTCTCAGTAGTTTGAGTATGATTCATAGGCATGGTTTACTTCATAATTATTCTCCTAAGGGTTCATTGGACTTCTTAAATTACCATATTTAAGTTTTTGACAAAATTTGGGAAAATGTCCACCATCTTTTCTTGAAATTTATATCAAGGAAAAATTTACATAATGCTAAAACTGACTCGATGGACGTGAGTCTGAGTGAACTCTGGGAGTTGGTGATGGACAGGGAGGCCTGGCGTGCTGCAATTCATGGGGTCGCAAAGAGTTGGACACGACTGAGTGACTGAACTGAACTGAACTGAACTATTTTAAAGTGTACCCTTTGATGGCATTTAGTCTGTTCTCAGTGTTTTGCTGCCATCACCTCTATTTAGTTCCAAAGTACTTTCATCACCCCAAAGGAGATCCTGTTCCCATTATGCAACCCGTCCCCAGGCTTCCCTCTACCCAACCCCTGACAACCACTAACTTGGCTTATATCTCTATGGATTAGATTATTTATTTTGGATATGTCATATAAATGAAATTGTACAACAACTGACCTTTTTGCCTGGATTCTTTCACTAAGCATAATATGCTTTTGAGGTTCTTTCATATTACAGCATGCATCAGTACTTCGTTATTTTTATGGCTGAATGTTGCGTTAGAGAGCTATACCACATTTTGTTTGTCCGTGTATTCACTGGTGGACATTTAGTTTGTTTCTACCATTTTCCTATTGTGACTAGGACTTCTATGAGCATCCATGTATCAGAATTGGTTGGGATACCTCTTCCTTGAATATGTTTTCACAGTAGCTGCACCATTAGACACTGCCATCAGCAATGCACTTGGGTTCCAATTTTTCCATATCCTCACCAACATGTGTTTTCTATTTTTATAGCCATCCTCTTGGGTGTGAAAGGTTATTACAATTTTGATTTGCAATTCTCTAATAACAAAATATATTGAACATCTCTCTATGTGCTTTTTGGCCATTTGTATAACTTTTTTTGTGGACTTCCCAGGTGGTACAGTTGGTAAAGAACCCACCTGCAATGCAGGAGACACAGGAGACGTGGGTTCAGCTCCTGGGTTGGGAAGATCCCCTGGAGGAGGAAATGGTAACCTACTCCAGTATTCTTGTCTGGAAAATCCCATGGACAGAGGAGCCTGGTGGGCAACAAACAGTCCAGGGGATCACAAAGAGTCAGACATGACTGAGTGAGCACGCACGCACACACACACACACATACATGCACACACACACACACACACACCCCTTCTTTGGAGAACTATTTAAGTTCTTTGTTCATTTAAAAACTGGGTTATTTGCCTTTCTGTTGTGAGTTATAAGAGTTATTTATATATTTTGGATTTTAAACCCTTATCAAATATATGATTTGCAACCTATATATTCTCTCCCACCCTATAGGCTGGCTCTTCACTTCCTCGACAGTGCCCTTTGATATACAAGCTTTTAATTTTGATGTGGTCTATTTTATCTTTTTGTTTGCTCTTTCGTGTCTTCAATTTTTTTTTTATTCCTTGTATCTTTTATCCTCTGCAATTCCAGTTACGCATGAATTAGATTTTTGGCATTGTCCCTCAGGCCTCAAGGCTCTCTCTTTTGCAGAATGTTTCCTTTGTATTCTCCATTTTGTTGTGAAGCCTACACAGGATTTTCAAAATTTTCCTCTATATCATTATACATAGGTGCTTTGCTGTCATGTAGATAGAGACTTCCTGAGATGAAACAGAGAGAGAGAGAGAGAGAGAGAGAGACAAACTTGATGGGACAGTTTAACTCAGGAATTTTATCTTGGTCACCAAATTATAAGTCATGAATAAACATGAGAAAAGGGTTTGAGTAGGGTTTCTAACCTAACATCTGTAATACTGAACTCTCTATACCTAGCATGGTAGAGGTGCCTACAAAAGATAGATAGCAAATGCTTAGATGATGAATCACTGACAATAGGTAGATTGCATATTATTATTGAAAAAGAGTGGCCACTGAGTGAGCATGGCATAGGCACCTAAGATATCAAATGAGTCACAGACGGGAAAATCAAACTAACAAGCTTATCTTTCAGTATGGTTCAGAGCTGACCTAACCCTGGTTGGGAACCCAAATCACCTTTTTCACCTCTGCCAACCTCTAGCCTGTGATGAAACAGACACTCAATGTTTACAGATAGCCCTGTTGTGAATTTGCTCACCTTCAACAGTGAAAATAAATTGGTGATGTGTGTCTGTTTATGCTTTATTGCGGCTCCTAAGTGTTCCATTTAGATAGGAAAGCAATGTGCCAGTGTTTCTGCCCTCTTTCCTAGTATCTTCACCTTGGCACGTTTTACTCTCCCTATCAGACCCGTGAGAGGATGGTTGTTGCTGAGTGATGCGTTGCTCACAGTGTGGGAAGCCTCATTCACAGGGGTTGTGTTCACTGGCACTTAGAACACAGGGAGCATCATAGCCAGCCGAGTTCATGAAAGCTCTTTTCTTATATCTTGCCAAGAATTCAATCTGTTTCTGGTTCCTGCAGACTAACAAAAGCTGTTGCTATGTTATCACTCTAAAAGACAAAGCCACATAGTCATACATAAGTTTCCCTTTAAATGGTAAAATGTCACCCACTGATAGACCAAGAACTTAGAGAATTACATCTGAACGGTTAGCATGCCTGTCAGCATCACGCTGACAGTCTTCAGAACAGGCTGAATGTCTGATTGGTGATCCCTAACCTATATCCTTCCACTGATATCAGCAATACCTTCACAGACATTTCAACTGCTTTGATCAATCCAAGATGCATCTAATATAGCAGAAACTATAGAAATGCAATTTTAAGGGAAATAAAAATTGGGTTTAAAATTGCAACTATGGTATGATGAACAAGTGTTTCTAATATAAAAGGAGCATGTAAAAATTAGTAAAAACAATCCACTAAGGACTTTAGAAAAAGAGTATTTAAATGGTTTGAAGATAAAAATTCTAGAAGAGGAAAAGAGAAATGGCATCTACATGAAAAATGTGCAACTTAACAAGCAAAGTAATAGAAATCAGGAGATACAATTTACTCACCCATTATATTAGCAAGGATGTGAAAATGTTATTGACAGGATTACAGTGAGATAAACATTTTATTTAGGGCTTCCCAGGTGGCAACAGTAGTAAAGAATCCACCTGCCAATGCAGCAGACTCAAGAGATTTGGGTTTGATCCCTGAGTTGGGAAGATTCCCCTGGAGTAGGAAATGGCAACCCACTCCAGTATTTTCTCCTGGAAAATTCCATAGACAGAGAAGCCTGGCAGGCTACAGTCCATAGGGTTGCATAGTCGGACATGGCTGAGCACCTTCGCATTACAAACATTTTTTTTTTTTTTATCATATCAGGTGTGTACGCAAATACATAACCTTTCTGGAAAAAAATGGCAATATTTTGTTTTCTGTATACTCATACACTAATTTGTTCCAGAAAAAAATGTTCAAGTTGATTTAAAGGATATACAAATATAAAAAGGAGGGAGAAGGAGAAGCAGGAGGAGGAAGAGGAGGAAGAGGAAGAGGATGACAGGGAGGAAGAACAGGAAAGGAAGTGGAGGAGGGGAGAAGAGGAAAAGGAGAGGGTGGCAGTGACAGCACTGGGGACGACGTGCAGCTGAGAATCAATCTGGAAATGAATGCCCTGAAGAGCTCCACCAAGCACCAAGTGTTTAAACTTACCTACAAGTCAATGGACAAGGGAAATCATTGTGAAGAACTGTTTTCCTTCCCAGCACAGTTCACTGGATCCCTTTCTTGAAATCGTATGCAGGTGCCTCAGCACAACCTGATGGAAATTACCTGGCTGGCTTTTCAGAACTTCAGAGGTGAATACCGTGACCGTCTCTCAGAGATGCACACAGTAACTGTTGGAACTTTGCATCTCCTCATTTTATTGGGACGGGGAGAGCGTCTTGTTTGTATAAAGACAGAGTTGCATCTTCTTCCATGGACGCATAAAGCTCTTTTATTATTGTACTGAAATCTAAATATGTATTCAAGGGTGTATATATAGATTGCAAATGGCCAAAGGGGTAGAGTTTGTTGATTATTATTATTGGAGTGTGTTGATTAGTGAGAGTCATCTCTCAGCTGCTCTACTCTGTTCCCTGAGGCTGGAGTTAGAACTGTAAGAGCCACGTGTCTCCTCTGCAGGCTGGATCTCCATCGTGCTCTCCACCTGGGGATGCCAGAGGACAGATTCGCAGACAGGAAGAGGAAGACGCACCTACTCCTTCCCGCTGTGTTTCCTGTTCCTGTCTTGTCCCTGCAGCAACGGCTCCTCAGTAACAGTCTGTGCAGCCCCATTGCTTCCAGAGTGCAGTTCTCCGGGCTCCTAGAATCAGCTGAGCATACTTTTTCAAGACTAGAATGCAAATACAACCCGAAACAGCATCCCCTTACAGATGTCTGGTCTCGATCCCCAAGGCCCTTCCTTCAAACTCTTCAGTTTAAATAATTCCAGCTTTTTCCATTCTCCTCTAAGTTTAGCCTTAGAGGTACGCTTACTGTGATAAATCAGTGTCACTTTTTTGGTCACTTGTATTAAAATTTCTGTTTCTCTGTCAAAATAAGTAACCCTACTGATTGAATCCAGACTGAGATAATGGGGACAACAGTAACACTCATAGAACTGTTTGTATGTGTGTGTAAAATACATATGCTCTATATTTATATGCTCCAAACACTTCTCTATATAATTATGTCTTATATATATTACCATATAAATGTATTTTTATATGAAGTGCTTAGAATAGTATATGGCATATAGTATATGTTCAATAAATATTGGCTATTTTTATTAACAGTAATACTATCAATAGCACTGCTTAGAACTGGCATCTTGATGTAGAAAAGTTTTGGCTGACTATGGCTAACAAGTACATCCCAATTGCAAATTTCAAGGCATCAAAAAAGTGAGAGCTATATAAGGAAGAAGGAGTTAAATCTACCTACATTTTCTGAAATGAGAAATATCAAAGACTTAAAAAAAGTTGTTTTCAAAATAATTTTTCAAAGACCTTTTTAAAACTGAATAATCATTCATAATCATCCTCTTTAGACTGTATAGAATATGGAGGTCCAGAATGTTTATAAGCCAGGAGAGAGAGGAAATCAAGAGAAGAGGAACTACTATGTGTAGACTTCTCACCATATTATCAGGTAACTTCCAATGTTGCTCCATGCACCCCTACCATCAGTCTAAGGAGTTAGGTATTATTATTCCCATTTTTATAGATGGAGCAACAGAGACTTGGAGGTTAAACTGCTTATCCTGGATTACTTAAGTTAGCAAAGGCAGAGATAGGATGCAAAACAAGATTGTTTCTACAAAAATACAAACATTATTAGAAAGCAAACCGCAGGGTGCATGTGTGTGCAGGAGATAGCAAGAAACATAAGGAGTTAGGAGTTAAAGCTCACACTGTGTTAAAGACTTTACAGTTCAGTAAGAAAATCTCTAGGTAGCTCAAGAAAGAAATTGACCAAGGTCACAGAGCAACACTGTGCTAGAATTAGTCCTATAACCTGCAACTGAGAAGTAGGCCACTGCTCTTTCCTCTAAGCCATGCTATGTCACAAAATTACCATCCATACCATGCACTTGAGTGACCCAACTCCAGTCATGAAATCCACTGGCATATAAATTGTGAATTCCATAAGATTTTAAAAAATCACTTTCCTCTACAAAAATAATGAAACACGAGATTTACTAAGGGTGTTTGTGGCAAGTGGACACATAATGACTTTTTCATATGAAGAAAGAAGAAAAAAGATCAAATTCTGGAGAGTATGGAATGAAGCTGCCAGAGAGGTGTAGTCAGGAGGACTGTTAATGGTCTTTGTGTGCAAGGAAAATATTACTGTGACTTCCTAGAAGAAGGTTTATCCCCAAAGGTTTCTAATTCTAAGGATAATGTCATTGGGATTGGCATATATACACTATGAATGAAATAGATGGCTAATGAGAAACCGCTGCATAGCACAGGGAACTCCACTGTGGTGGTAATCTAAGTGGGAAGGGAATTCAAAAACGAGAGGATATATGTAAATGTGTGGCTGACTCACTTTGCTGTACAGTAGAAACTAGCACAGTGTTGTAAAGAAACTCAACTCCAACACATAAAAAATACAAAACAAAGTAAAGAAAGTCCATGCAGGTGAGTGTTACAGGAAATACGCTATGTAATGCTGACGGGCTTGCTGGTGAGGTTGTCCGGGAAACACGCTGATGCTAAGTATGAGGAAATGCTCCTGTGTGAGACCAGGTTGTTGTTGTTGTTGTTGTTGTTAAGTTGCCTCAGTTGTGTTCGACTCTGTGCGACCCCATAGATGGCAGCCCACCAGGCTCTCCTGTCCCTGGGATTCTCCAGGCAAGAATACTGGAGTGGGTTGCCATTTCCTTCTCCAATGCATGAAATCGAAAAGTGAAAGTCAAGTCACTCAGTCATGTCCAACTCTTTGCGACCCCATGGACTGCAGCCTACCAGGCTCCTCCATCCATGGGATTTTCCAGTCAAGAGTACTGGAGTGGGTTGCCATTGCCTTCTCTGGTGGGACCAGGTTGGGGGCCCATTATCATAAGCACTTTCCATTCTAGAGGTTCAGGGAAATATTTACTCTTAGATTTCATAGAACACTATATTAAGATAAGTTAGGTTATTCTGTGGTAGCAGATAAACCTATGATTCCAGAAGCTAAGGATATCAAGGCTTTATTTCCTACTTATGCAAAGTCTCCTCTGGACTTCTCAGTTTTCCAACCATCTTAACCTCATGGCACTGTCATATGTATCTCTGCCCAGGAAAAGGCAGATGGGAAAGACTGGCACCAGCAATTAAGTATTTCTCCCTAGAAGTGACACACATTATTTACACTCATATTTCACTGACCATTTTCACATAACTGCTCCTAGTTTCAAGGGCCTGGGCAAGTGACAAATTTCCCTATGCCTAGAAATAGAAAACCAGATAATAGTGAAGAGTAGCCATGCCTACCTGAAGCCTTCTACTTATGTTTCTCATTTAAACTTTCCACCACTCTGTGAAGCAAGCACCATATCACTTTCTCTTTACAAATAAAGAACTTTGGTCTTAGTCATTAAACAAATTTCCCAGTGTTACATACCTACAAAAGTGGCAGAGCTAAGATTCAAACACAGGTCCCCAAACATGTGCTTCTAATCACAACACCATTCTACCTCCTTTGATGTGCACAGGCATCAGAATGGATATCTCCATTCCTCCAAGACTGTGTCTCTCAGGAAACATTCCCCCAAGAATAAAGACTCAGAAAAGTCTAAGGTAACTCTGAATCTCTAACATTAGCGTGTGTGCTAAGTCGCTTCAGTCAGGTCCGACTCTGTGATCCTATCGACTGTAGCCTCCCAGGCTCCTCTGTCCATGGGATTCCTCCGGCAAGAATACTGGAGTGGGTTGCCATGTTCTCCTCCAGGGGAGCTTCCTGACACAGGGATCAAACCCGGGCCTGGCTCCTTTGTCTCCTGCATTGCGGGCACATTCTTTACCACTGAGCCACCAGGGAAGCCCCTTAACTTTAGCATGAGAAGAACAACCCATCAGGGATTGCACTAAAACGAACACAGCAGACTACTTAAGCTTTTTATTTTCTTCACGTTTTGTTTTATATCCCCTGTATTCTCCAAAGAAGGACCTTTACATACTATGAGCCTGTCTTTGGGTGCATCAAAGAGGATAATGTCATTGGGACTGGCTCCTATACACTCCTATGTATAAAATAGACTAATGAGAACCAACTGTATTGCACAGGTCACTCTACTCAGTGGTCCGTGGTGCCCTGAATGGTAAGAAAACCCCAAAAGAGGGGACACGTGTATACATGTGACTGATTCACTTTGCTGTAGTAAAAACTAGCACATCGTTGTAAGACAATTATACTCCAGCACACAAGACAACACAAAACAAAACCAAAAAAATAGGATAGTGTCTAGGGAGATGACCTCTTTATTGTGAAATAAGAACCGCAAAAGATAAAATGGGCAGTGGGAGCATTAAAGAAGAGAGAGCAGATTATGTTCCCTGTATGCGGCAGGGAAGAGAAACAGCCCCTCCTGGACTGAGAAAAGTGAAAGTGTTATTCACTCAGTTGTGTCCAACTCTTTGTGACCCCAAGGACTGTAGCCCACTAGGTTCCTCTGTCCATGGAATTCTCCAGGCAAGATATTGGAGTGAGTAGCCATTCCCTTCTCCAGGGGGTTTTTTCAACTCAGGGATCAAACTTGGGTCTTCTGCATTGCAGGCAGACTTTTACCATCTGAGCCACCAGGGAAAGCCCCCGGAACAAGAACAAGAACTTGCTGCTTCTGCCCCGTCTCACATTAGGACTTGGCTTTGTTTTCTTGGCATTGACCTGGGAGGGTGAGGTTACCTGCTGCTGTCCCACTGTCTGTGTGACTCAACTGCTGAACATAAGCCAGGATCTTCAGCATCATTTCAAGTCATTAGATAGTCAAAGTCAGCATTGGCTTTAAAGACTTTATAACCTAGTAAAGCAGATCAGGTGGGAGCACAAATGGGAGGACATACCACCATTTCAAGAGAGGTCCAAGCAAAGGCAAAGAGGAGAAGTTGATTTCAACAGAGGAGAAAAAGACTTGGAAGAATTTATAAAAAGCATCTAAACTTAAGGAGGGTTTGTAGATAAGGACAGGAATCATACTGACAGAGATAATAAGGTAAAAACATATAAAATAGAGCAAAAGACATTAAAAATGAATATGAAAAGCCTAGGACAGATTTGAGAAAAAGTCAGTAATCCACTTTGGTACCATCCCATTCATAAAAGATTTACAGGATAAGGTAGGAAAGCTATGTTGAGACTAAGGCAGACAGGTTTCCGAAAATTTTTCCTGTTGAGAATCTAACCGATGCCTTCAGTGAGCACATTAAGTCCTAGGTCCCTGCAGTGAAAATATACAAATATTTGGCTGCCAAAGAAAAGAAATTATGTTGTGGGGTCAGATAACCTGGGTTTGAATGATAAGTCTACCATTTAATCACTATATCACTGTGAGAAAATTATTTAAATTCTCTGCTCTTCATTTTCTCACATTTGAAATGGGGTTATATTAATTAGAGGTCATTGAGGATTCAGCTGTATAAGACATGCAAAGAGTTTGAAACAGTATCTAGTATAAAGGAATCAAAATCAGTCAATTATGTAAAGCAATTATCCTCCAATTAAAAATAAATTTTTAAAACTCAGTCAATTAATGCTAATTATTATTAACTGCTTGTATGCTATGACACATACTACCTTCTTCTGTGTTAGGGATGCGGCAGTAACTGTCACAATATTAATTTTTCTA
Organism: Ovis aries; assembly: GCF_016772045.2. Classification (NCBI taxonomy): domain Eukaryota; kingdom Metazoa; phylum Chordata; class Mammalia; order Artiodactyla; family Bovidae; genus Ovis; species Ovis aries. The sequence continues at coordinate 60,024,465 of NC_056062.1, read as the reverse complement.
CAGGAAGGGTTGGTGTTCAGCAGAAACATTAAGTTCACTAACAATTCCCTAAATTATCACGCTATCTCAAATCTGCCGAAGATATAGAAATCATCTAAAGGCTAGAAATGAGCAAAGATGGTCAGCAAGAAATCAATATAAGGACTTGAAACACAATGCTGTTCACCCAAGCGCTGTGTCTCCGAGTGATTTTATTCTTATTTCACAATGTCCTAACACTCATAATGATATACTGTCTCTACAGCACTGGTGGCTGCCTGGAGCATCTTTGAGGTAGAAAAAGGCTTTAAATAATTATTGTTGTCACAGGTGTTTTGATTGGGTGAAAGGGCTGGCTATAGATTTTGACACTCACGTGTGGACATGCACACACACAGGCACATTCTCTCCTCCCTTTTCATTATGAGCCAGAGTCCAGGAATAGCATCTTTTTTTCTGGGCTTATCTCATAATATACTTTTATAGATCCTCAGTGACCTCAGTTTAGGAGAAGGCATGAAAAGGTACTTAAATTATTTGAATATAAATTTAGACAATACATTTTATTGTTGTTATTTAGAAGAAAGAGATGGTTTGCTCAGTTTTCCTAAATGCTGCACCCTTAGCCAACGCTAATCTACTTGAAATGTAGCAACTTGGGCAATTTATTTAATTTCAATTTTGGCTCCAAAAAATGTCAGTTGTCTAAAGGCTGAAAACTCTGTCTTAATTTTTTTTTATTATGAAATTTCACAGCAATGAGGAAACAAATGTGGCTCAGGATAGAATAGAATAATAAGAGTAGTGGAAACCTGGAAGAATATCTAAAAGGAATTATTTAGTTAAAGGGGAGAAGGCTGAGAGACAGCATAGTGATCATTCCTAGTATTTTTTTCTTTTTGTGACAAAGTGCCATTTTTTGGACTTTATAATAATATTTATTAAGTGGAAAAATCAGGAAGCAATTATCCACAGCTATAATTACAATTGAATAAAAACATATACACAGAGGCTACAAAAGAATATGTAAATTGAAAATAGTTTTCAGATTGGCGGTAGGATGGGTAACACCCACTTCCCACCCCATTTCTCGAGTTTCTTACAGCTGTTATAGGAGAAAGGCCATAAGCCAAGTGAGAAAGTAACATTTATTGAGTATCTAATATATTTTATGTACTGTACCCTGGGTGTTACACATATTCTTTCATGTTATCATCATAAGAACCATAGTTAATAAAAGAGGCGGGACTTCCCTGGTGGTCCAGAGGCTAAGGTTCTGCATTCCCAAAGCATGAGACCCAGATTCGATCCCTGGTCAGGGAACTAGATCCCGCATGCCACAGCTAAGAGTTCGCATGCCACAGCTAAAAGAAAAAAAAACCAAAATCCCACATGCCACAACTAAAAGATTCTGCATGCCCCGCAACAAGGATCTAAGATCCTTCATGCTGCAATGAAGACCTGGTGTTTGATAAGTGAATAAACATCTCATATAAAACAGAAACAAAAGAAGGAACGGAGGTTTGGAGAAGTTAAGTCACTTATCCGAATTAGTCACCTAGAAGATGGCAAATACAGAACTTGGTTGATTAAATGGGTTATCATAAAAGAAAATATATTTGATTTAAAAGTGATACTACAAAAAATTGGTTGCTCCTTGTATGTATTTGTAAAAGTATCTGACAGTGATAAAACCAAACAGAACAGAATGAAAAACTTCTTTTATCATGACATTTAAATTAGCCATAAATATATCAAGAGGTAAGATGAAGTCTGGAAAATGTTTTAAAAATATCATCTCATGATATAAAGTTGTATTTGTGGGACAAGAATCTCAAGCCCTGAAATAACACAGGGGGCTAACAACTGTTATTAAGATTGTTCCCCACATGATGCTTGAAGAGATTTTTCCATTGAAACGTCAAAATCATTGTTGTCTGGGCCACTCTCTGTTTTGAATCTTTCCAATTCTATATTTACGAGGCAAACACATCACTTAAAACCAAAACAGTAAAAATCCATTCTCCGTGCGTTTGTGAAATTTAATTTCTTCTGTTCCCACCACCACATTCCCAAATGCCTGAACCACAGAATGGAGGAAGGGCCTTTCTGAGCTTTCCTATCAGTAGGAATAGTTTTATGACTAGAGTTCAGCTAAACCAAGCTGATCGTTCACTGACATTGAAGTGCACTCAGTCATGTCTGACTCTCTGACCCCATGGACTATAGCCTGTCATGCTTGTCTGTCCATGGGATTCTCCAGGCAAGAATACTGCAGTGGGTTGTCATTTCCTCCTCCAGGGCATCTTCCCGATCCAGGAATTGAATGTATATCTCTTACATCTGCCTGCGTTGGCAAGCAGACTCTTTCACCACTATTAACATTAGTATAGTCATTCTTTCTTACGTGCTTCTTAAGATTAGTTTTGAACTCTGACCCACAGTCACAACCATTGTTCACTTGTTCATCTGTCCTTCCTGGTCATGGAGACAAACTCTTAGGAGCATTTCAATGTAACACACACTAGTAGAGAACCTTCTACAGGCCAGGTGCTGTGCTAGACACTGAGGATAGTGAGGATCAAGAAATAGACCTTCTTCTCAAGGAGCTTACAGTCTCTCGGTAGGAAAACAAATCATTATGGTACCTGGTGATACATGTAACAAGAGAAAATAGTCTAGAAAGAGGAGAAAGCTGGCATCTTGGGAGATGGATCTGGAGACTGAGGGATTTTTAAAAAAAGAAATCATATTATGGGATTAATAGCAGAGGAAGCAATTTGCTAATCTGCAGAAGAAAGGCTCAAATGTCCACCTTTAGGGAAGACTTAGCTTGGAAGGTCTGTAGATTCCTATTCTGGGAAAATTTTTAAACCTCCAAATGAGATTTATGACTAATTAAATCATAACTTGAGGCAGCAGTAACAGAAGACATATTTTAACTTATAAAATGTTTCTCTAGACATTGATTTGGTGAAAGTGTGAAAAATCAGACAGATTTTCAACTTATAAAAGGAACAGCCCTTTGTATGTGTTATTTTAATAGTGTGATTTGGCATGCATACCTGCGATACCAGATGGACCTTATAGAAGAGAGCAAGGCTCATGGAAACATTCTTTCCTTTCTCTTTCAAAAAAAAAAATTTAAAAACAGCTTCCAAATAAATATTAATACATCCTAAAAGGACCACCTGGCCATCAACAAGATCCTCCTTCTCTTGCCCTTGGCTGGAGGACACTGTACCAAACTCATTCATTTTCTTCAGTTATAATTAAGCAGCTACTTTTCTTTAGGAACATCACCTCCAACTTTCTAATTATGTTTATGCCTCAAGATCTTCCTTTCAATGGGGTGGAGTTGGGCTGTCTTCTAAAGGAGGAAATCAGGAAGCAGAGGAGAACAAGGAGGAAATGTGATAAAAATGCTCCAAACCATGAAGTCACTTTGGGTTTGAGGTCAGCCTCAATGGGAGTAAGGTTCCCTGAATATGAATCCACCTTTATTATTTATTGCTTAGTTGATCATGTATCACTCCTTTCTCATCTGAGTGGTCCTAATTAAAAGATAATACCTACTCTATGGAGCTTCCTAGGTGGCGCTAGTGGTCAGGAATCTGGCCACCAATGCAGGAGACAGAAAAGACTCAGGTTCGATCCTGGGGTAGGAAATGGCAACCCACTACAGTATTCTTGCCTAAGAAATCCCAAGGACAAAGGAGCAGCCTGGTGGGCTGCAGTCCATGGGCTGCAAAGAGTCAGACACAACTGAGCACACACAGTTCACACCTACCCTATAGAGTTGTCATGAAAAACAAATGAGAAAAACACCACCATAAAATTGAGTACAGTGCCTGGCACAAAGTAAATGCTAAGTGTTAATTTTTCTTTTCTTATTTCAAAACAGCCCAGTGTTCATACTGAATGTCTTTGGATGAATAAATCTCTCTCTTCAAAGCAGAAGGACTGGTGAAGTTTCTTCACGCCTTTAGCACATGCAAGCTTCTTCCCCAACCTGCCAATTTTCCTGTTCTCATCTCCTGTAATGGTTCATTCTTTTGACTATTTTTTATGTTTAATTTGGATTTACTTAGAAAACACGTGTGCTCAGTTGCTCAGTCGTGTCCAACTCCTTGAGACCCCATGGATTGTAGCCCACCAGGCTCCTCTGTCCATGGAATTTTTCAGGGAAAAATACTAGAGTGGGTTGCCATTTCCTTCTCCAGGGGGTCTTCCTGACCCAGGGATCAAACCCATGACTCCTGTATCGCAGGCAGATTTTTTACCATGGAACCACCTGAGGAGCCTTTGGAAAACATGGGTTTTGTTATAGAGGGGGGCACTATTTTTCTTAGATTAAAGTAGTAAAAACTGCCAAGGAATAAAAAACTATTCCTAGAGTCTTTGTAGATTAATGCAGGGCACTAGGCTATTTATCAAAGATACAGTTTACATATGTAAATCTGGAAAAGCAGAAATATTCCTAGCACAGGATATATGGCTTAAGCAAAAGTGATGAGGTGCAGTTGTAGAATTTTAGGCTTTGAAGTAATCTTAAAGAGTACCAAGTCCAATGTCTTCATTTCAGAGTCCAGAAAGCTAAAATTCAGAAAGTCCAGTAACTCTTAAGGATACAAAGTCAGTTAATGGGCCACAGGACTTTCACACAAATCCTCTGATGTGCGGTGGAGGGGACTTCCTGCTGGCCCTTGAATGCGCTAATAAAATTTCAAATAGTCCCAGCATCTTAGACAAAACAGAACCACAGAGGAATAAGGGCAGTGTTTCTGAAGCCCAGAAATAGAAACCTCTGAAACAATGGAGAGGTTGGGACTGGGCTACCATCCCCTCATTCCAAGTGGTGCTGGCTCAACTGTAATCTGAATGCATAGACTTGGAGACCCAAATCTGTTCACAATGAACAGTCCAAGAACACAGGATCCATTAGGGACCAATTAAATTTGGGACAGACTGCCTCTCTTTTCTCAATAACATGAACAACAATGATGTCTGCCTGGGGGACTGCCTACGGAAAAATTTTCCTTCACATAGAGAGAGTCTGTCCATAGGAGAGAGAAAGAAGCCAACAGGCTTAAAGGCAAAAAATTAGTAAGCAGAGCTAGAAGAAGGTAACACTGTATCAACTGACGAAATTTAACACCTGGATTTCACTGCACCGGAAGCCCATATGACCTTGGACTTTTCAGCCCCTAAACTAATAAATTACCTTTCAGCTTAAAATATGTCTGTGCGTGCTAAGTTACTTTAGTCATGTCCAACTCTGCGACCCTATGGACTGTAGGACCTGCCAGGCTCCTCTGTCCATGGGATTCTCCCGGCAAGAATACCAGAAAGGGTTGCCATGCCCTCCTCAGTGGATCTTCCCAACCCAGGGATCAAACCCGCATCTCTTAGTCTCCTGCATTAGCAGGTAGGTTCTTTAACACTAGTACCACCTGGGAAGCCCAAATAGGTCTAAAGTAGTTATTTATATTTGCAAAAAAAAAAGGTCCCAATGTAAATACTTATGAGTCTGTTTCATCACTATTTTCTTAACTATCTGGATCCAACACTGAATTAAGAGTGTCTTAACATCAAAGCCACAGATTTTACATAGGAAAGGCTCATATGATAGGTAAATGAAACTGTAAATAGATCTGTAAATCATTTACAAGGAGAAATTATAAAACGATACATTTTATAAATGTAAAAAAAAAGTATATTTGTTTTCCCATCTTTTGATGTAGAAGGCCTGATTTTTGAGGACAGGTTTAACTATTGGTCATTCTGCTTTCCCTGAACTTATGAGCAGCAATGGTATGTATTAAGTAAGAATTGCATTCATCTGCCAGAAGTGAAAAGAGCAGAAATAACAGTGTTTAAACAAATTAAGTATTTATTCTCTCATACAACTTGAGGTCCCAGATTTTAGCCCCAGGATATACATAGTCATGCATGAAATTTCAGAAGCCAAGCCCTTCTTCTATTATATTATATACTTTACATTATTGTATTATATACTTTCTGCTTTATTATCCTAGAGCATACTTTCCAATTTCAAAGCTACCTCATGGATCAAGTGGCTGCTAGAGCTCCAACCATCAGAACCAAATACCAGATTGCAGGGAGGAGAAAGGTGAATTAAATGGGCATATTTGCAAATGAGTTAACTTATCGAAACCTTATCTAGCTTCATGCAACTTTTTTGTTTCCATGTCATGGTCACACTTAGCAAAAAATGCATAGGCTGGGAAATGTTTTATTTCAGCCAGAATCGTTGACACTAAAATAAAACTTGGATTCTGTTACCAAGGAAAGAAGCTAAAGGAATTTGAGGGCCCACCAACTCCTTTCTTACACAGAAAGATACTAGCTAAATTGCATGAAACACCAAATTCTTCATAAGGATGCCAGATTAACATAAATCAAGCCATTTAAAAATATGTAAATGTTAATTTAGAGGAAAGGAAATTCAACCAGGAAGAATATTGCCGCTTAACATGATGCAGAGAATCAAATGGGCACAGAATAATGAAAGATTCCATAAAACCTCATTATCATCGTTATTATCGTATGCATTTTAGAAGTGTCTTCAGTTTCATGCATGTTTCATGCATAGAGCTTTCATGCATGTTTCAATTAAAAATTTAAAGTTGACAAGCAACCTTAGTCTGAAAGGCAAGGTACAAATAAATGGTTTGGGATGACATGATGCCCACATCATGATATGTTTCTCAAACATGACTGCAATGGCACCCCCATGATGTGTGAATTTCTGACCTATTCATACTTCATATGGCCCGGAGAATAGAATTCCAAACCTTCTAAACAAACTGGAGCTTTCAGGAGTAATAGGCACTATGTTTGTCTCACTTCCTTCCTCCCTTCGACAGCTCTTCTCCTTGTTAATAAGCTTTTTTTTTTTAAATTTTTTATTCTTAACCTCGCAACAAGCTTGTTTCTCAGATCACTAATTATTACTCCCTCTCTGCTGTTGCATGCTCAACAAACAGCTCCATCTCGGATCCTGAAAAACTTGTGAAAATGAAACAACACCAGATTTTCTCACTGACATCATCCCGCTTCTAGTGACAGATCTGAAATGCCTGTGCATGTTAAATTTGGTGTTAAAAAACTTTAGTTGGTGTTCAAACTGTCAGAAATTCTGTGGAGGGCCCTGACTTGTAAGAAGATGTGGTTTCTTGTTTTGACAATTCTGGTTTTTCCTCTTTTTAAAACCTTCAGGGTTTTAAAAACACGGATGATGTTAGGAGTAGAAGCTGTCTCATCCTCCCTTTGGACCCACAATTCCCACCTTTAGGGCAGTCTCCTTCTGCTTTATTCTGAGACACACCTTGACTTTCACCTTCTGAAGATGTTATATGGCAGGAATTTATTGTTTCAATTTCAATTAATTCTGTTTTGACAATCTCTTGACACTGCTTTACGGCTGAAGACACTCTGGAGCATGGCAGAACTGGGGCTGTGAATTATCCTCTATGTTCAAAGAAATTGGAGTTGTCCTTTTATGAGAAGACCCAGGTGGAAAGAATAGGTGGCATTTTGAGGCGACAAATTCTCCACAAGACCCCAAATTGGTTATTAACTCTGCTTGCATAAATGGAAGAGAAAATTGTAGCCTATGAAGAGTGATGTAAAGGTCTGGAGAAACTCAGAATTCTTGGCTATTTCTCACTTTTAAAAGAATATTTCATTCCCTTTTTCATGATAAAAATGAAGGGAAGGAAGAAAAAAAAAATGTTTCCAAATTATAAACAGTGTTTGGTGGGGCATGGCAGGGACATCTATAACATCTATTGAGCTGGCCAAAACATTCGTTTGGGTTTTTCATAAGAAACCCCAAATGAACTTTTTGTCAAACCCAATACAATCTCAGTGGCTTCTCACATGGCTCAGTGGTAAAGAATCCGCGGGCCCTGGGTCATGAAGATCCCCTGGAGAAGGAAATGGCAACTCACTCTAGTATTCTTGCCTAGAAAATTCCATGGACAGAGAAGCATGGAGAGCTACAGTTCATAGCATTGCAAAGAGTCAGACAGGACTGAACAACTGAGCATGGGCACAAGCACTCAATACAATCTCAAGGCTACATAGTGCAGTACAGAGAAGAGTTTTTAAAGCTTCCTCTCAGGACCCCCTAGGCAAGCAGAATATGTCAGGGGCTTTAAGGGAGAGGCTACCATGCTGACCTGAACCAGAGATACATATCTATATCTATATCTATATCTATATCTATATCTATATCTATAGAGAGAGAGAGAAAGAGAGAGAGCGATTTATATTTATGATATGTAGGGTGTAGTCCATGGGGTTGCAAAGAGTTGGACACAACTGAGCAACTAACACTTTCACTTTTTCACACAGAAAGAACATAAAACTATGAGTTGAGAAACTTTGGTTTTACTACTCCTTCCGCCATTAACCAGCTCTATAACTACAGGCAAGTGAATGTGTGTGTGTCGAATGAGAAGGCTAGCTGATTGCAATGTACCTTTGATTCCTAAATTCTATGCTTCAGTGACTCATAGAGTTTTAGGTATCTCTAGAGAAGAGGAAATGAACAGGCTTTTTTTTTTTTTTAGTTTTTATTTTTTAATTTTAAAATCTTTAATTCTTACATGCGTGAACAGGCTTTTGAATTCCCAGACTTGAAATGATCTTGGACAAAAGCAGGCAGTCCTTCACTATCAAAATACTTCTCTAAAACACAATTAAAGATCAGTTAAACACAATTAAAGATCAAGTGAGTGAAGGCAGAAAACTAGGTTATATGAATTTTATTCTGCTTCTATCTTAAGAGAAAAATTCCTTCTTCAGACTTTGGGGGTAGATATGCTCTTTCCAGTCCGCTTTGTATAGAAAAGACATCACCATTTGTATGTCCCCAGTAGGACATGGCTGGAGACAAGAATAGAAAGATCATCTGAAAGATCATCTGAGAGTTCTCTCAGCAAAATGTTCTGTGCCTCCAGGCTCTGAGGGAGGTATGGTCAACATTTATGTCCAAGAGGCCCTGATGCTAGGGCTGCAAGTGGAGGAAACTGTTCTTTAGGGACCAATAACTCTCCACAATAATAATAATAATAATAATAATAATAATAGTAATAATAATAATAAAATTAAGGTTGACCATTTCCCATTGACTAGACCCATGCAGAGTGCAGGCTAGAGCAGTTGCATTCTAGTAACTGCTCGAGGAGTTATGTTCATTTTTTTTCCCATCAATTCATTCCACCAATGTTTATTGAGCATTTACTAAATGTCAGCCTCTGTGAGAGACACCGGGGAAATACAGATGAAGACAGAATCGTGATATACTCACACCTTACAGGGGAAGACACATGCATGAGCAGAATAACATGTCAAGTTCAGTGACGGGGATGAGCATGGTTTGCTCTACTTGCACAGAAAAAAGACCCATAATCCAGTTTGCAGGAAGTCATGGAAGCCTGCTTAAAAGAGCTGGTGCTTAAAAAGAATCTCAAAGTGAATAAAAATATTCTCATTGAAAGGGCCTGAGAAAACCTGGGTCAGTATTAGCCTGGGAAGAGAAAAACTGAACACGTGAGAAACTGCACAGTCAGGCGTGAGCATAACAGAAGTAATGTTACTCATGAAAACCCTTCCAGTGATTGATTCTCTGCCTCACCCTCTGAGCCAGGGTGAGGTTAAGAAGGCTTTGGTGAGTAAGAGTGGCTGCCCTGGAGGACTGCTTGTACCTGAGCTCATTTTCTTTTTCTTTATCGGAAAGGTGCAAACAGGTAGTCAAACACATTTCTGAGCCCTGTCAAAAGCTTTATCATTTCTTGTCCTACTTCTGACATGCTTTTGCTTAAATTGTAATCGTCTGGTCTTTCTGGTTTGACATAGAATAATGCTCGCCTCTGAAATCTGATCCTCTTCCCCCAAAACTCATCTGGCTAGATAAGAGCAGCAAATTAAACTAATCTAATCTATGCTTTATGCACATCTAAAGGATGGGAAACATATAACACCATGAACTTAAAATATTGATAAGTGGGAAATTTTCTAAAAAATCCTATTTTGGGGAAGAGCCATGCACAGGTATTAAAGCGATCCAAAGAAAAAGGAGCAAGGGCTATAGGGAGAAAGAATCCAAATAACAATTGTCCTAACATAATTCCCACCATGAAAGCCCTGTCAAGGATTGGAAAACAGTGAGAATACATTTAAAATCTGGTAGATCAGAGTGCTGGTTACAAATAAATCAAAAGGAAGGATTTAAATGTTAGCAGAACCCAAAGCAGCAGTGTTGGCAAGCAAGGAGAACTGGCAACTTGAGAGGGAGACATGGCCCTCAGGGATTTGGTGGTGAAGAGAAAAGGAAACACACTTCTGTGTGTGTGTGCGCACGAGCATGCACACACGCGCACATGCACATGAGAGAGGGAATGAATGACAAATCAGAACAAACATGAATTCTTTCCACTCCGAAACAGAAAAATCAATTAGAAAAAAGCATTTTACCATGGCAACAGAAGAGGATAGTTTTGAACTAAGGAATACAGTAAGCCCCTCAAAACTCTCTCTTTGGTCTATATACAACTGCCACTGCTGATATGAGAAATTAGATACTCAAAATAAACAGAAAAAGTAGATGAATTTACATACAAAGCTAAAAGAAACAAAATGGAAAAACGAAAATCTAATTATATCACTGTTGAAAAAGATCCTCAAAATGTCAACTGTGGAGTAGAATAGTGCAGCATAATATTCTCACCTGAATTAGATACCTGAAGAGAAAAACTTACAAATATGAAATAAATACTTCAAATGAGAAATTAAAAACTCCTAACCAGTATGAGCAAAAACCCCCAGAGGTAAAATGACTGAACTCAGGGAAGAAATAATAGAAAACGCCAAATTCACCTTAGTGAAAACATTACAAATTGCCAGAGCAAGAAAAGATTGAATTGAACTTTAACAAAGACAAGTAGGCAAGTAAGAGAATAAAATTAGCAGAGAATGAAAATGAAATAAAGAAGTCAATAAAATCAAGAAAAAGCATTGGTAGAGGGAAATAAGAGGTAATATACATATAATTGGAGTCTCTGAAGAAGAAAAACAAAGCAATGTAACAGAACACCACTTAAACTATAATCCAATAAATTATTCTAAAAGTAAAAGAAGGCCTATTTTCATATACTGAAAGGACTGCGTAGAGAAAACTGATCTGATCTAGAATAGTCATATCTGAGCTATATCCTAATAAGGCTTTACAAAGATTCATAGCCCACAGCTAAAAAACAAAATCACCAAGGAAAACTAATAAATAAGCAACAATATGTCATTTACAATGGAAAGACAATCAATTTGGCATAAGATTTACCTACAGGAATAGGCAAAGACAGACAACAATAGAGTAACATTTTCTAAAATCTCAAGGAAAGAAAGGATTTCATACATAGACAAGCAGTCCTTCAACTATCAAGGTTACAGAAATATATTTTCAGACATGCAAGAATAACGGGATACCAAATAGGTGCCCTTTGTAAAGAATTTTCTGGAGAACAAATTTATCCAACTAAGAAATAAAAGGGGAAACTTAAAAAAAAATCATAGAAGTGAAAAATTAGGTGCGAGTGAACGTGGATCAGTTACAACTCAGAAACCTTTTTCATGCAGATATCATTTTCCCAATATCATTCATTGAAGAGACTATAATTTCTGTATTATGTATTCCCAGTGTCCTCAAAGATCGGTTGTGCGAATATGCATGGGTTTACTTCTGGGCTCTCTATGCCATTTAATCTGCATCTGCAGATGATGAAAAGAGGCACAGATAAGTTAAATAAGTTCCCCAGGATCACTCAGCCAGTAAGTAGCAGAATTTGAATGCAAGGAATCTGATGCAACAGTAGACCGTCTTATCATCATTTTTACTACATTTCTCAGTGTGACAGTGTGCCAGGAACTAGTCTAGCCACTTTGCATTCAAAGAAAAATAAGATATTTGTCTTTGAATTATCAAATAAGATGTATTGTCTTGTCAAATAAGATCTATATATTTGCCTTTATGTCCATATCATTCTGTTTGACTACTATAGTTTTGCAATGTATTTTGAAATCAGTAATTGTAATGCCTCCAGCTTTGTTCACCTTTATCAAGATTGCTTGGGTTATTCTGGTCCTTCTGCTGTTCTAAATATATAAGGAATTCCTACAACTTAATAGCAATAAATAAATAAACAATTTGATTTAAAAAGAGAAAAGGACTTGAATGGACATTTCTTCAAAGAAAACATAGGAATTGCTGACAAGGATGGGTATGTTAAAAGGTGTTCAATATCATTAATCATAGAAAAATCCAATTCAAAATCACAATGAGATACCGCCTCATATCAGTAAGGTTGACTATTATCAATAAGACAAAAGATAGGAAGGGTTATGGAAAAGAAGTAACTCTTGTACACTGTTGATAGATATGTAAATGACACAGCCGCTATGGAAAACAATACGGAGATTGCTCAAAATATTAAAAATAGAGCTACCATATGAACCAAAGATACCACTCTTGGGTTTATAGTCAAAAGACTTAAAATCAGGATTTCAAAGTGATATCTGCAGCATATTCACAACAGCCAAGATTTCTGGAAACAAATGAAATGTCCATAGACAGATGAATGGGTTTTTAAAAATGTGGCATATCCATGCATACAATGGAATATTATTCTGACTTGAAAAAGAAGGAAAGTCTGTCATTTCTGACAATACAAATGGACATTATGCTAAGGAAGTGAGTCACAGAAGGACAAATAATCCATGACTGCACTTATATGAGGTATCAAAAATAGTCAAACTGATAGAAGTAGATAACAGAGTGATTGTTGCCAAGAGATGAAGGGAGGGGAAAATTGGGGAGTTATTATTCACTGGGTATAAAGTTATAGACGATGGCTAAGTTCTGTTGAACTGTTGTACAACACAGTGAATATAGTTTTCAACACTGTACTGTGCATTTAAAAATTTGTTAAGAGAATAGATCTCATGTTAAGTGCTTTTACCACGAAAAGCAAGAGGACACAAAAAATATTTCAGAAGCAATGTCTATGTTTATTACCTCGTGTGTAGTGATAGTATCACAGTTATATTGATATGTTCAAATTCATCAAAATATACATATTAAGCATGTATAACTTGTTGCATAGTAAGTATACTCAATAAAAAAAATTTTAAACTAAAGAATGGAGGGACTATCCTATTTGTCTTTGAATGCAAAGAGGCTAGAATAATTCCTGGCATGCTGTCACACTGAAAAATGTAGTACAAAATGATGATACGACAGTCCACTGCTGTATCAGATTCCTTGCATTCAAATTCTACCACTTACTAGCTGGGTAGTCTTGGGAAACTTAACTTCTGTGCCTCTTTCCATAATCTTGTAAATACAGATAAAATACTGCTTGTCCTAAAGGTTGCTGTAAGACAACAGTCAATATCCATAAAGCTATTCAAACAGTACATGGTATATAGCAGGGATTCACTAAATATCAAACAGTTTACACTGGAAATATTTGGCTATTCACTTTCCTCCCCCTCTTACACTTTGCCTTTTCTCTAGACTATGTTCTCCTTGAGGTCAAGCTTTCCACCTAAAAGTGTTCTATATGGGATATCATGGAAGGACCTGGAGTCCTACTGATTTGAATGTGAATCTCAATTTTGTTACTTATTAGAAGTCACTTGGGGTTTCCCAGGTCACGCAGTGGTAAAGACTCCAACTGCCAATACAGGAAATGCAAGAGACACAGTGATCTCTGGGTCAAGAAGATCCCCTAGAGTAGGAAATGGCAACCCACTCCAGTATTCTTGCCTGGGAAATTCCAAGGACAGAGGAGCCTAGTGGGCTACAGCTCATGCGGTCTCAGTCATATACACACATACAGAAGTTACTTAATTTCTGTTAACCTTAGACTTTGCATTCATTTATTCACTCATCAAACATTTATCTCTCCTACTACAGTATAAGGTCTATAAAGGCAGGACCACACCCACCTGGCACTTCATCCCTGGGGGCCAATTTAGTGCCTGGTTTATGGTGAACTAGTGATTTTTAAAAAATAAACACATGTATAAATAAATAAGCACCTACAATAAGGGCTTCCCTCATGGCTCAGCTGGTAAAGAATCTGCATGCAATGCAAGAGACCTGGGTTCGATCCCTGGGTTGGGAAGATCCCCTGGAGAAGGGAACAGCTACCCATTCCAGTATTCTTGCCTGGAGAATTCCATGCACAGAGGAGGCTGGCAGGCTACAGTCCATGGGGTCTCAAAGAGTCGGACAGGGCTGAGCGACTTTCACTTTCACATTTGCCAGGCGTAAATGTGACTAGGTGTAGTCATCTAGGACAGAATGGGGAACAGGGCAATGATCTTACCCTATCCAGAACTTCTAATAAGGAAACAAGGAATAATGAAGACTTCTCACAAGATTATTGTACAAATCAAGAGGCTCCTATACGAACCACTGAGCAGAGAACTGGGTACTTAATAAGATGGTTGTGGTTGGGATCTCAACAATGACTCAATAAAAGCACATATATTTCATATTTTAAAAAGCCACATTACTAGTATAATGTATAAGAAAGATATAAGAGGCAGAAATGCATCATTTAGTTTGTATACCCAGTTTTAGACAAAATGGTAAATCAGGTAATATGTGAATAATGTAAGAAGTGAAAGGTGCTGGAGTTGCTTCATGGTGAACTCTGATGGAAAGAGTAAATGAGTGTGTAAAAGGTGAATGAAAAAGTGAATGAAGGTATGAATAAGTGAATGGATGCAAAGTTGCAATGGCTGAACACAGCAGCCGAAAAAGAGCTGGTGTTGCAGGTTCAGCAATGCTTTCTCAGCTAAAGCTAAATCATTTTCATGATTTGCACAGCTTGTACCTCAGCCAGAAACAAGTTTCCCTGGAGGGCTCACAGCCTCTGAGAGCAGAAAGTCTCAAAGGAACGAAGATGATTCATGAGATGACTCTTGGGGAGACTGTCAGGAATAAAACCTCTCAGGGAAAAAAAAAAAGAGAGACCAACAGAGAGGGATCAAAGCGATTCATCAGATTTATTTGCTGTTGATCTTTCATCTGGTGCTATTTCTAGGGAATATATAGTCTAAAGAGAGGTAAACTGATGTTGGATGCAAAATTTACAAAGTTGGTTAGCTGAGCACACTGAACTTGAATTTGTCTCGAGATGATACACGGGAAGTTCATTTGGTTTCGATAATCCTTGAGGGTTTGAGTTTGGGCCCTTCTAGCATCTTCCTCTTGGCAAACTGCTGTAGCTGCACTATTTAAAGAGGTCTGTGTCATCTCCTTTTGAATCACCCAATAGATTTTTTTTAACAGCATCACAGTTTAGTCCTGAATGGGTAAGATGGCCCTTTCTTATCCAGGTGTGAATCACAGAAACTAAAAACATGCTATCTGGTTGAAAGAATCACAGAATTGCAGAATTTCAGAGCTTAAAGAGTCCTAAAGGTCGTGTAGTCCTTGTTCTGCTTTGAGCATGGTGGAGAATGAGGAATGTTATGTGTTTCTGAACCTGTGAGAATCTTACGACAGGCCAGGGGAGTAGCTTTAGGCTGATAGAGATGCTTACTAGCCAGGTGGCTAACTGGTTAAATATTAAGTCTAAAATAATGAGTTAACTACTGGGTGACTTTAGCAGCAGGTATTTTAGAAAATGCATGAGTTACCTACTAAACTTAGTGGCACTTTCACTGCAAATTTGTTTTTCAAATTCCAAGCAGAAGCCTTTACTAAGAGTAGATCCAATATCCTGTCTTTGCTTCTCGGGCCAGCATTTTTCAAAATATGTCAGCGATGTTAAAACTTTATTCTAGGGTGGAACATAGATCTCTTCCCACCCATGCAAAGCCCGGAGAACAAATAGAGTTGGCCAAGCACTGAGTGTGAAGGCTTGTCTGTGTGCTTCTGACTTCTGTACAACTGTCATTTCTCCAACAAGTTAGAGCTTCAGAAATCTCACTTTGTAATAAGCCACTGTTAGACTCAGGTGAGGTCAAGGGTAATGTGGAGAGGGCATGCACCATTCAGTCAGGATTTATTGAATAACTATCATGGGTTAGCCCCTGTAGTATAGATATGAATAACAATATCATCGGTAGTACAGACGTACGAACAATGGCGTCACAGCAAGGAGGATGACTAAGGCCATCTGTGGGGAAAGCAGAGCAAAACCATTTCTAAGAACAAAAGAAAGATTTCCTGGTGGAGAGATAGGGAAAGGTATTCCAATATCCCAAGCATATTTATATTGTTATCACTAACAGCTAATATTTATTGACTAACATTTTCTACGGCCACATGCTGTACTATGGGCTTTATGTGCATTTGTTCAAATTATCCTCATAGGGTAGGTACTATGTTCATTCTTTTTTTAATACATGATGGAATTGAAAACTCATTTCCAGTGATGACTCATTGGAAAAGTCCCTGATGCTGGGAAAGATTGAGGGCAGATGGAGAAGAACGCATCAGAGGATGAGATGGCTAGATGGCATCAGTGATGCAATGGACATGAACTTGGGCAAACTCTGGGAGATGGACAGGGAGGGACAGGGAGGCCTGGCCTGCTGCAGTCCATGGGGTCACAGAGAGTTGGACATGACTGGGCAACTGAACAACAACAACAAATCCATGTCAGCATTTGCCTCCCCTAGATTTCTCATGACATGAGAAAAAATAAAATTTTATATTATTAAAAAAAATCCATGAAATTCATGAACATTATACAAAAGTCCATAAGAAACATAATCTTTCCTTAGAACTCCTTAGTCTAGTTTATATTTTCATATTTTCATCTTTAACATTGGAACATATTAAAGAGACTAAATTATATATTTTTAAAAAATTTAGAAAAGTTTAAGTCCTCAGCAAAGGAAATCGTCAACAAAATGAAAAGACAACCCACAGAATGGGAGAAAATATTTGGAAATGATGTGACTGACAAGGGATTAATCTCTAAAATATACAAATAGCTCATGCAGCTTTATGTCAGAAAACAAACAATCTAATTGAAAAATGGGCAGAAGATCTAAATAGACAGTTCTCTGAAGAAGACGTACAGATGGCCAAAAAGAACATGAAATGATACTCAACATCACAAATTATCAGAAAATGAAAATCAAAGCTACAATGAGGTAACATTTCACACAAGTCAGAATGGCCATCTCCAAAAATATCTACAAACAATAAATGCTGGAGAGGATGTGGAGAAAAGGGAATTCTCCTACACTGTTGGTGGGAATGTAAACTGCTACAGTCATACAGCCACTGTCGAAGACAATACGAAAGTTCCCTTAAAAACGTTAAATAGAACTATCATACGATCCAGCAGTCCCGCTCCTGGGCATATCTGGAGAAAACCATTGTCCAAGATGATATATGCATCCCAATGTTCATTGCAACACTATTTATAATAGCCAAGACACGGAATCAACCTAAGTGTCCATCAACAGAGGAATGGATAAAGAAGATGTACACACAGACAATGGAACATTACTCAGTCATAAAAAAAGAATGAAGTCATGCCATTTGTAGCATCACGGGTAGACCTACAGAATATGATACTAAGTGAAATAAGTCATACACAGAAAGACAAGTATCATGATATCACTCATATGTGGAATCTAATCTCTAAAAAAAAAGATACAAATGAACTTGTTTACAAAACAGAAGCAGACTTGAAGGTATCAAAAATGAACTTATGGTTACCAAAGGGGAAATGTGTATGGGGGGATAAATCAGGAACTTGGCATGAACACAGGCGTACTATTACATATAAGATGGGTAACCAGCAAAGACCTATTATATGGCACAGGGAACTCTACCCAATATTCTGTGATAACCTATAGGAAAAAAGAATCTAAAAAAGAATGAATATATGTATATGTATAACCAAATCACTTTGCTGTAACCTGAAACTAACACAGTGTTGCAAGTCAACTATATGCAGTAATATTAAAATATTTTTTAAAATTTATGTAGTATATTCAAGTTGATATAGCTAATGACTGGCAGGATGGATTGGAATTCTGGTCCTCTTAACCCCAGATGAAACATCTCCCCAAATAATACTATTTTCTGTTTTAATCTGATGTTTACTCAACAATCCTGTGATATCTTTTCTAAGTTTATTACCTTTTGGACAAGGTTGTCTCTGAATGTGAAATCCAGTATCCTAGTCACTACCTGGGTATTACAATTTTAAAATATGCATCTATTTATCAGGCTAAACTACATTTCTGCCCTATGAAACTAAGTAGCAGAAGCTGGACCAGGATTCAGTTGGTTATGTGGTTTAGGGTAGCTCCATGGGCTTCTCGGTGGCGCTAGTGGTAAAGAACCTGCCTGTCAATGCAGGAGACAAAAGAGACTTGGGTCCGATCCTTGGCTCTGGAAGATCCCTTGAAGGAGGACATGGCAACCCACTCCAGTATTCCTGCCTGAGCAGAGCTGGGCTGGCAACACTCCATAGGGTCACAAACAGTCAGACTGCAGGGACTTAGCACACACACACTCACTTAAGACTTCTGTTGTTGCTGTTGTTCAGTCGCTCAGTTGTGTCCAACTTTTTGCAACCCCATGGACTGCAGCACACCAGGCTTCCCTCTCCTTCACTATCTATGAGGACATCTCTGGAATTTCACAGGCAATGATGAGGCAACATGGTCTGGAGCCAGTTTCTAAATCAAGTCAAAGCAAGAACTGAGGAGGAAATCAATAAAGAAAGCTAAAATGACCATTTTCAAGCAAGAAATGTCCAAAGTGGTGTGAATAGATTTAAAAAGCAAGGCACAGAAGAACACACTCACCCTCTTAGCATGCAACTCATTCTTAGGGCCAAAGACAACAATGTCACTTGCTAACAGACAGCATCACCTCAACACCACAGAAAGAGATAAAATGTTGGTACCATATTCCTTAAAGGCAGCTATTTTGCTAAGCTTCTGAATTTTTGTCTGTACATTTGGTAATATTAGTATTGGTCTGATTGCTCCATATTTTGTCACGTTTACATAGAAGAATAGGCAGTAGCGGATAAAGTCTGTTCTGCATTCTGTGCAGTAGACTGGTGATACCAGCCCTGGCCCACTGATGCTATCAAGTCTTCACTGTCTCTAAGTGATCTGATAATTTCTGGAAAGCCATACATAGGTATTAGGCAGAAAATAATTATTCATTTTGTTTATTTAATGGCTTTCATTCATTTATCTAGCAATTATGTCTGGAGTGTCTGCTATGTGCCTAAAGTAAAGTGAAAGTCCGCACAGTCGTGTCCGACTCTTTGCGACCCCGTGGACTATACAGTCCATGGACTTCTCCAGGCCAGAATACTGGAGTGGGTAGACTTTCCCTTCTCCAGGGGATCTTCCCAACCCAGGAATTGAACCAAAGTCTCCTGCATTGCAGGCAGATTCTTCACCAAATGAGCTATCAGGGAAGCTCTCTGTGTGTGGTACAATTTAAAACAAGGGGCATAATGGTAAATTATTTAGACATAGTGCCTGTCATCAAGGTGTTTGTATTCTAGTGAGGAAATCAAACAAGCAGCTTATAAATCAGTACAAATCGTTCTGGGTCTATGAAGGACAAGATCCAGGCAGCGGAGCATAACAGAGAAGAAGGGTGGTATGTGCTCCCTTAGATGATGTAGTAAGAGACTCTCTCTGGGAGATGGTCTTTGAGCAGATCCCTGAAGGATAAAAAGGAGCCCACCAAGCAAAGGGACAGGAAAAGGCAGTTCCTGTCAGAGGTAAACAGTAGAGCAAGACTCTGGAGTGGGAGCAAGTTTGATGGTCAAAGGACAAAAACTTAGGCTTGATTAGGGAAGGCTGCAATGACCATGGAGCTCCTTAGGGGATTTCACCATATAAGGCAGTAAGTGTTTATCAGTATGTCCAGAAGGTGCTGAGACTTTGGATAAGTAGCTTTCTAGGCAGCTATGCTCTTGAAAGCTAATGGTGCTGCAGTCACAGATGACTGCTGAGCCAAGTTCTGCCTCCTACTTGAAGGTCAAAATGCTCATTCTTGTATTTTCTGTTTGATGTGCTCCAAAGATGTAACAGTGTTTAACAGATGGCATCTGGAGGAAACAACAGTTATGATGACATCTAGTCCAATTCTCTATCAGGTTTGGGATGTATCATTTTGGACAATCTGCTTAACTTAGACCAGTCTTCCTTTTCCTCTTCTTCCTATTTATTCCAGATTCCTCAGCATACTGTCTCACATTCTCCTGACCTCACTTCTGACCTCAGCTATGATTATAGCAAATAGTTCTTTTTAAAAAATCATTATTTTTGGTTGTACTGAGTCTTCGTTGCTGAGCAGGCTTTTCTCTAGTTGCATAAAGTGGGGGCTACTGTCTAGCTGGGGTGTTCAGGCTTCTCATTGTAAGTGGCCTCTCTTGCCAGGGAGCCCTAGGGCACTCAGACTTCAGTACCTGCGGCCCCTGGGCTCCAGAGCGCAGGCTCAATGAGCTGTAGCCTGCAGACTCAGTTTCTCTGAGGCCTGTGGGATCTTCACCGAGACCAGCGATTGAACCTGTTTCTCTTGCATTAGCAGGCAGATTCTTTACCACTGAGCCACCAGGGAAGCCCACAAAGAGTTCTTAGCGGTTTTTACCTCTTACCGTAAATGCTTACCAACCATTTTTCATTTGCTGTCCCCAGTCAGCAAAGAAACAGACAACAATGACTTTGGTACTGGCTATGAGGCTACTGATCTTATAAAATGTGTTCTTCTCTAATTCTATCAGGAAGGACAATCAAAGACAGTTTCTTTGTATGTGGGATGCTGCTCTCTGTCACAACATAGTCAGCAGGATCCTTGATCATATTGACCTTCCTCAGGAATCATATTGGCCCACAATACTGATCATATCATGCAAATAAGCCTTGGTGAACAGAAAGGATTAAGTATCCCAAGCAAGATAAATACATGTCAGAAGGCTGGAGATGAATCTCATCAAGAATTAACTGCCTACTACATCAGTCATGTTTTTAGGGGTCCAGTGGTCTAAGACATGCTGGGACATCCCTTCCAAGGATGAAGACATGTTTTGTATTTTATACCGTCTCCTGTTAAGAAGGAGATATAGAATTTAGTGTGTCTCTTTGGGTCTGGGACTTCTGACTGCATCTGGGAGTAGTTCTCCAATACATTTATGTGGTGACTTGAAAGACTGACAGTTTTGAATGGAGCCCAGAGCAAGAGAAAGCTCTGTAATAGGTCTATGCTGATTGCTAGCTGACAACCTGGCAGAATCAATGGTTCTAGAACTATCTGTGAGAGATAAGGATGCTGTCTGGAACCTCGGTCAAACCCCACATCTGAGCTTGACCTTGAGTATACAGTTTGTATTGTTCAGTGTCTAGTAGATCACTGCTGTGCCCACCCGGTATTAGGATTTGGAGAATACAATAACATCCAGCTCATATTGGATGGCTGCACTTACCTGGTGACTACTGTTAGGTGCCCAGTCTTTACTAGGACTCAGCAGCACTCTAGGAGGTACTTTTCCAATGGCAAGTAGTTGTCTGCTGTGGAAGGAATCTGTTTCATGTCTCTTCTATTGGGGTTTGACCTAGGCTGCCTAGCTTTGAAACTGTTGAATGCCCAAACTGCCATCAAAAGACCAACACTTCATTCCTTGATATGGCACCGTCTCGCCCAAATATCTGCCAGCCATGTTGTAGAACTTGATTATATCAGACCTCTTTCATCATCCAGGGTGCACCATTTCATCCTTAAATGAATGGACATTTATTCCAGATATGTCTTACTTAGCCACCCTTGCCAGCTGTGCTTCCCCCAGTGCCACCACCCAGGAGCCTGCAGAATGCCTGATTTATAGACATGGGATCCCATACAGCTTTGTCTATTAAAAAAGCTATAACATAGGAGTTACAACAGTGGGCCACTGACCATAAAATCTATGAAACCTTACCATATTCCATCTCACTCAGAAGTACCCAGACTAATATACTGATGGGAAGATCTATTAAAGTCTCAGCTAAGTTACCAGCTGGGGACAATACTTAGTCCTTGAGAAAGAGGTAAATGCTTTAAACTGACAGCTGCTCTATCCCTTCTCTGCACAAATGAAAACACACCATTAGTGACCCTGCTTTCCTGTGTGGCAAATATTCTTTAGCCATGAGGAAGTGCCCAGCAGAAAGAATCTGGACTTTGAAGTACTTTAGGTGCATTTAATGAGTATTAGGTGATCCAGCTGCACTATCTCAAATCCTAAAAGAGGATGCTGATAAAGTGCTGTACTCAGTAGGCCAGCAAATTTGCAACACTCAGCGGTGGCCACAGGACTGGAAAAGGTCAGTTTTCATTCCAATCCCAAAGAAGGGTAATGCCAGAGAATATTCAAACTACCCCACAACTGCATTCATTTCACATGCGAGCAAGGCAGTGCTCAAAATCCTTCAAGCTAGGCTTCAATAGTATGTGAACCGAGAACTTCCAGATGTTCAAGCTGGATTTAGAAAAGGCAGAGGAACCAGAGATTAAATTGCCAACATCTGCTGGACCATAGAAAAAGAGAGAAAATTCCAGAAAAACATCTGCTTCTGCCTTATTGACTACGCTAAAGACTGACTGTGTGGCTCACAACAAACTGTGGAAAACTCTTCAAGAGATGGGAATAACAGACCACCTTATCTACCTCCTGAGAAACCTGTATTGCTGACGACGGAAAGAAACACCAACACTCCAGAGTGGTTTGAATCTTTTTACTTTTAACTCCTTGCTTTTTACAGTTGCTTTATTTTCTATCTTTTGCACAACAATCTACAGGGCAAGTTGCCAAACACCATAATTCAATGACTATACAGTGCACAGGCACAGGGCGAGATAACCTTTACCTTAACTTCTTTACTGCCTCTAAGACTTTGTTTTGGGGAACTTCCTTTTCAACTTAGAATCCGTTTTGTCCGTGGGTCTGTTCCTTTTGAGGAATAGGAGAAACATCCTTGTGTGCAAGAAATGTTCTTTTCCCACGGGAACAAACAGAGGATTCTTAGCTGAACATCTCGTTTGCAAGAATGTTCAGCCCTGGTTGAGAGTCTCATTTGCAAGCACTTCTCAACCTTCCTTATACCTTGTTCCCTACATGTATACTGGTCAAGAAGCAACAGTTAGAACCAGACATGGAAAAACAGACTAATTCCAAATTGGGAAAGGAGTATGTTAAGGCTGTATATTGTCACCCTGCTTATTTAACTTATATGCAGGGTACATCGTGTGAAATGCTGGTGGGATGAAGCACAAGCTGGAATCAAGATTTCCAGGAGAAATATCAATAACCTTAGATATGCAGATGATACCACCCTTATGGCCAAAAGTGAAGAACTAAAGAGCCTCTTGATGAAGGTGAAAGAAGAGAGAGAAACAGCTGGCTTAAAAAACTCAACATTCCAAAAACTAAGATCACGGCATCCAGTCCCATCACTTCATGGCAAATAGACAGGGAAACAACGGAAACAGTGAGAGACTTTATTTTGGGGGGCTCCAAAATCACTTCAGATGGTGACTGCAGCCATGAAATTAAAAGACACTTGCTCCTTGGAAGAAAAGCTAAGATAAACCTAGACAGCATATTAAAAAGCAGAGACATTATTTTGCCAACAAAGGTCTGTATAGTCAAAGCTATGGTTTTCCTAGGAGTCATATATAGATGTGAGAGCTGGACAATGGAAAAGGTTGAGTGCTGAAGAACTGATGCCTTTGAACTGTGGTGTTGGAGAAGACTTTTGAGAGTCCCTGGGAGAGCAAGGAGATCAAAGAAGTCAATCCTAAAGGAAAACGAACCTGCATAGTCATTGGAAGGACTGATGCTGAAGTTGAAGCTCCAATACTTTGGCCACCAGATGCAAAGAGCCCATTGGGAAAGACTGAAGGCAGGAAGAGAAGGGGATAACAGAGGATGAGATAGTTGGATGGCATCACTGACTCAATGGAGATGAGTTTGAGCAAACTCCAAGAGATAGTGAAGGACAGGGAAGCCTGGTGTGCTGCAGTTCATGGGATCACAAAGAGTCAGAAATGACTTAACGGACTGAACAATAACAACTAAAGACGATCCACCGAGCAGTGACTTTATCTGTTTTCTGTCTATTTTGTCTATTCCCTGCTGAATCCTTGGTGTCGAGAAGAGCGTTTGGCAATTAGAAGAAGCTTGAAAAAAATATTGCAAATGCAATATAGATGAAACATTTAATATTGCTGTTGTTTAGTTGCTAAGTTTTATCCTACTCTTTAGCAACCCCCTGAACTGTAACCCACCAGGCTCCTCTGTGCATCAGGTTTCCCAGGCAAGAACACTGGAGTGGGTTGCCATTCCTTTCTCCAGGGGATCTTCCTGACCCAGGGATCGAACCTGGGTCTCCTGCACTGCAGCAGAGTCTTTACCACCCGAGCCTCCAGGGAGGCCCTGAGGCTTCAAATATATTGAATTTAATATATTCAATGCTTTTTAAAAGGTTATCACTGTGAATATTATTGTTCATGCGCACTGTGTGCCATATGTGAAGACTTCCTTAGTTAGACAGTCACTGTTCTAACCTGGGCTGTCACCACAGAAGCCTCCTCATTCTTCTCTTACTTTTGCTCAGGTGAATTAGCCTGGGCAGGTTGGCTGGCTGTTCCACTGCTGCTGCTGCTGCTGCTGCTGCTCTTCCCAGCTCCTCATAGTGGCATTATTCAGTGTGGAATTGGCCTTTAACATGTTATAGGGCCTCCACCACCCCATCTTCCTGGGAGCCTCAGCATTCCCATTCAGCTTTCAGCCTTTGCCTGGGCACCCTGCTGTCACCCAACCTGGAGAAAATCCTCAATACGCATGAACACCATAATTATGCAGGCTTAGACTTCTCCCTTCTGAGATAATTACAGGAATAAACCGAGTTTCTCAAACAAATCAGACTGTACTGTTTTGGGGGAGGGTATCTCGGTAGACATAAGAGATTGCAGACGTATTCTGGAGTCGTGCCCAACGTCAGTGACACAGACACTCTGCCTGAGCAGAGAGAAGCTACTGTCAGAATCCTTATGGGAAATTTGTAGAAGGCAATTGCTACTCTCATAAACAGGAATCCTGCTGGCAATTTGTTCTATAAGGAAAACAGAAAAAGTGCTGATATAGCATCATCAAGACTTATATCCTGGGCTGCATCAAGAAAAGGAATAATTGAAATAATTCCTGATCTGTGGCCTGAAGGGGTCTGCAGTTTTCTCTGTCCATCTCACACAGAAGTTCTGCGTTCAGAAAATGTAAGGAAAATAAATCTAATGGATAAAATACTGAAGGAATATTGAAGTGATTCTAGAAACCAGGTACGAAGGGAAAATCACTTCCTTAGCTCATTTGGGTTCAAGGGGCAGGATTCAACTCATAAACATCATTGAGTAATGAATCTTATGACTCTGTAGCTCTACCCCCATACTCTGAGATTCTCAGTTAATTCGCAGCTCAATCTAGAGAATTAGCATTGTCACAGACAAGGTGAGGTGAGGTGCATGCTGAGTCACTGATACATCTTTTGTGGGGACAAGAGAAGCCAGATGTCAGGAGCATCAGTGTCACCAGGATACAGGATGGTGAGACAGAGTAGCTCAGACACAGAAACTCTGAGGGACACGGAGAATGAGATGAATCCATTTTCAGCGCCCATGTGGCATGTAGGAACGTAGATCGCAGCAGCGTATGACACCTGGGAGAGGTGAAGAGCAGTTGGACTGAAGTTTGTCTATGCAAATGTGTTGCATTCAGGTAGAAATACGAGGGGAATAGAATTCAGCTCTGAGAAAGAAGGCTTCCAAGAACCAGGCAAGATGCTGGCTGGAATTCAGAGAAATACCCAGAGCTGAAGCGGGTACTAAACAAGAAAACTAAGAAGAAGCCGTGAATGATAAAATAAAGAACCCACGCCTAGGACCCATAAAATAGAGAAAGAGTATAGGGCTCTGCAGAGGCTCAGAGCTCATTCCTGGTACATGGGATCTTGCATCAGGTTGGCATTAAGGTGACTCGGAGGGCATGTGATATGCAGTCATTGCTCAGACACCGGATGTGTGGTCTGAGAAATGAGACTTAGTTCCCAGAGCCACTGTACAGAGGGGGTGAGGGCAAAGCTGCTCATCTATCTCATTTCCTCATCAGTTACCTCAGGGTACGATATGAGCCTGAGTATAGCAAATGGGGCTTAGCAGTTCTTACTTTTTGAGGATATACTACATATCAGGTGTGAGACTAAATATGGGTTACTCAGGTGGCGCTAGTGGTAAAAACCTGCCAACCAAGGCAGGAGATGTAAGAGACTCAGGCTTGATTCCTAGGTCAGGAATATCCCCTGGAAGAGGGCACAGCAACCCACTCCAATATGCTTGCCTGGAGAATCCCATGGACAGAGGAGCCTGGCTGGCTATGGTCCATAGGATTGCAAAGAGTCAGACATGGTTGAAGTGACTTAGCATGCATGTACACAGACTAAATATATCTATTATCTCATTTTTTCCCAAGAAATACAAGTGGCATTTCTGGTAGTCATGATTTGGAAAGTTACCTACTAAGAAGCTATTGTACGTGTAAGGGGCTACTAGAGCAGGATAATGTTCAGCTTATTAACAAAATGGAAATTTTGTCCGTGTAACCACACAGAGCACATATTTTTTCTGATCAAACAGAATAAAGAACAGTGGCATCACGATTATAGCAAGGCCCTTTATGTTGGCTTAGGCAGTAAAGAATCTACCTGCAATGTGGGAGACCTGAGTTCGATCCCTGGGTTGGGAAGATCCCCTGGAGAAGGGAATGGCTACTCAATCCAGTATCCTTGCCTGGAAAATTCTAAGGACAGAGGAACCTGGCAGGCTACAGTCCGTGGGGTGGCAAAGAAGCAGACACGACTGAGCAACTTTCACTTTCTTTATAAGGGACAGACAGCATAATTGTGTGGTATTTCATGTATCCACTCTATCTGAATGACCAATAAAACTATCTTAGAGAAGAATGATTTCTTTTCTGATCACGATATTTCTCTGGGATCTCGTTTTGCTCCCAGACATGCTACCTGTGATTTTCAGTTAAACTTGATACACTGGCTTTGCTGGTACCTTAAGTCTACTAAATTTTTTCATCTCCCTTTTTCTGTGTGTCCTCCATCTGTTTTATCCTCTACAGTACAACAAAGGACTATTTTCAAGAAAAAAAAAAAGGGGCACACAATTTCTTGGAGATAGGCCTCCACAGTATTATAGAGTGAATCACCTTCCACGGTTAATAGCCTCAAGTGTAGGTCATAGATTTGCCAGAGATGGTTCAACCAAACAAGAATGCTGGTATTGCCTCAAAAATATAAGGGCATTCATCTTACACTGGGTTTGATGTTCTGCTTTGGGATTTTATTGATGTGGTTTTGATGTAAAAGTAGAAAAGGATGTTTCTGTGAAAGAGCAGAAGCCAGGCTCCTTGGTACCATTTTTCATTACAGCTGTGGTCAGGCTGGGAGAATGAGATGCATTCTGGGAGTTACAACCGTAGTGGGTCCCTTTTCCACTAAGTGCGTGTATCATGTATCTTCTTGATGGGCCCTAGTGTAAGCTTCTACTCTCACTCTCTGAGCCAAATATTGCTAAGGTTCTTTGATATTACTGTGGTACCCTGACAAATGAGTATATATGGTGTATAGACTGAAAAACTAGGATTCTGCAGCTGAAATTTAAGATCTAAATATCCTAAAGGATGTCCCAAGCAATCTAAATGGCTAAGTCTCTAAAAGAGGAGAGTTTTACTCTGTGGCACTTATACTTAACAGTGTCTGACAATTAGTGGAATTTTTCAGAGCATATGCCTCAAATTTTTGACCGAGAGGACAAATGCTTGATTCTAGGCCATCTGTATGTGTGCTTGGATGCAGAAGGCAGAGGCAGAAATGCTGATGTAAGTATTGACTATACCCTGCCTCTTGTTTTATTGGGACCATGTATTACTGAATGATACTGCCTTTACCATTTAATCATGGTTCCATGAAGAGAGACGTCAAAGAGGGTAACATCCATGACTTCTTGTACATCTTCACTAATTTTCCCTCATAAGAAAAAGATTCAATTATCTGAGTTATAAGTTTAGGAGAAGAAACTGGGCATGTATGACTGAGTTCCCTCCCTTCTCCTCCTCTTCTTTGGATCTACCTGATTTCAGAAACACACACTTTACTCTCTTCTTGGTCATTCAATGAGTTTCAGAGTAGCAGCCCTGACATTTTGTGTGGAAGGCCTGTGTCTGACCAGTACAACCTGACATTGCGTGACTAAGCCTGTATTAACAGGGTTAAGTGTTAGGAAGCTTATTGTTGCCTTATGCTTAAGCCTCATTTTCTAAAATCTCCATCAGTAATGAACCAGACACTTTAAGCTCCATCTGCCTGATTCCTTTTCTCTTTCAGCACAGGACTCAGGCAAGAACCAAAATAACATATGTTGTGCTGCCTAAAACCCCAACATATGCCATCAGTAATTTTTACATTGTATAGATTTGCCAAGTTCTGTCCATAGTAAAGCCAAAGTGCACCATAAATACCGCTTTAAAGGGAGATACAGGTTTCCCCCACCATCCAAAAGTAGAGCATTTCTATGAAACCTTTCGTAAGGTTTACTGAAATGGTAAAAGCAAAGAAGCAATTACCTTAGGACACATCTTGCTAATGAGTGCACAAATCGAGATAAAGCACAGATGCTCACAGGCACAGTTCAAAGCTATGGTGGCTTGATGCTGAGATGCTGAGCGTAGTCCCTGGGGAAAGAGCTCAGCAGGGCAACTCTCACTGCTCTGGGTGCTCACTGCCTCTGTGGTGGCTGACACTAAATGGTATTTTCACTTTTTGCCTTTTTTCGTAAAAGCAAAAATCCTCTTCCGATTTATTTAGGCTTGCAAAAACAGGTACTAATGTAGGTCTTTCATAAAAGTAGTGTAAAGTGAACTTTTAAAAGGTGGAGGATACCTACATTTATGTATCTAATAACATAGTCCTATTATGGTCTCACCCGTTATAATATTACCTTAATTTTTTTAAGTTTATAAGGCATCCTGTGTCTTGGAGTATTAGTGGTAGACACCTTTAAGGCATGTCTGATGAATGACCAGAGAATAACTAAGATAATCAGAAAATTTGGTCAACAGTAAATTTATAGAAAATAATCAAAGGGTGTTTATCTTCTTTACAAGATAAAACGCAGATTTTTTAAGCTGTGAGAATTTACAAAATGAAAGATAAAACCTTAAGTATCAATTTAGTATTCATTCCAGAAACTAGAAGACTTAGGGCAAGGGTAGAGGCAGAAGCTGAAATAGAAGAAAGCATTCTGGAGTGAAAATCATCCCATACCTTAATTTGATGAGACTAGAAAATGCAGATATTTGGCATCTAACATGAAAACTATAGTTTAGATGTACAAGAAGCAACATCAGTAGGCTTTAATCCAGCTTTGAAGGAGATAAAGCAGCAAATACAGTTGATCCTTGAACAACATGGGTTTGAACTGCAGGGATGCACTTACATGTGGATTTTTTTCAGTATATACAAACAGTACTACTACACCCATGTAGCTCAGTGTAAGGAATCTGCCTGCCAATGCAGGAGGCACAGGAGACCCAGGTTCGATCCCTAGGTCACAAAGATCCCCTAAAAGGGGAAATGGTATCCCATTCCAGTATTTTTGCCTGGAAAATTCCATGGACAGAGCAGGCTGGCAGGCTACAGTCCATGGGAATCCATGGGTGGAGAGGACTGACTATGGTACTTCAGCATCTGTGGATTTTGGTATCTGTGAGAGGGCCCTGGAACTAATTTGTTGCCCCCACCCCCACCGCCACCCGGCTTATTGAGGGCCCGCTGCAGTACAGGAATCCAAATATTGATTACTAGGTTTTCAGAGATGTGGTTTTGCTGAGGAACATTTTGAATGGCTCTTTCTTACGAAGAAACATAAGTTATATAACTCAAATGATATTGGTTTTAATGGTCTATGTCAAAGAAAGACCAACTTCAACTCTATATATTTGGACTTAAGAAGTGTCATTAAAATTTATACTAAACATGTCCCCACAGGACAGAAATCAAACAACTTTTATGAGTGAATACTTAATAGGGTTTTCTCAAATACAATGTAATTTTTTAAATGAACTTATCATTAAATTAATAGTCTTCCCTGTTTGAATCCAAGATATTCTTAAAAATATTTCAAGATATAAGAAGTCAAATGCCGAAGTGTTACCATTGGTTGTTACATCAATGGGATGAGACTGGAGCAAAATGATGGGGAGATGATAAAAATTTTTGTCTCAGTTAATATTATACAGAAACACATTTTCCAGAAGTTCACATACTGGGTTATGTTTTAAAAGCAACTGAAAGTTTCTCAAGAAATTTTAATGTGCTTTTGTTGTAGGATGGATAGGCGATATCAGCATTAATCCTCATATTGTTATTTTACACTTCTAAGTAATACAGGTGCACAATCCCTTATCCAAAATTATTGGGCAACTGTATTTCAGAATTTGGAAATTTGGGGCTTTTAGTCTAGGAACATGGTACACAGACAGAATAACACCAAACAACTCCACTATTTACTGGTCAACAGACTGACAAATACTGTGTTTGAGGCCTTCAGTCAGATGCAAGGCCATGGAAGGAGGAGGGAAATGCAGGGTCTATTTATGCTCAGTGGCCAGTCTGCCTCCTTCTCTCTAACTGTGTAGTTCAATAGTCTCTCAAGGCTGGAGGACTCTAGATCACAAAATGAGAACCAGGTATACTTATTTAAATAGGTACAGTCTGAATAATAAGTGCCTAATTACTGCATGTTTAAAAATTAAAGTGCTTCAATGTTTAAGCATGTAAAAACCATATGCTGCTTAGAAACAGATGCTGCTGAGTGTCATTTTGTCTCCTGGAACATGACATATGTATCTATTCAACCTCCTTCAAGAACAGGGATGATTCATAGTGCAGGGCTCGGGAGGGGCCTCTTTAGGGAGTCCATTCTAAACGTCTGGAGTATGCAACTGAACAGTTTGACCTGCCAAGACTCTTTCTAACTCACAAATAATCTTGCTTCTAATTTCCATACCTTCTAAATCCATTTCACATACCACTTCTGAATTAATTCCTTCCAAAACACACTTTTGATCATGTCATCTCCTTCTGGAAAATATTCCCCATTGCTTCTCATTTGCTGATAAATCAATTACATGGTCATCATCCAACAACTAATGTCTTCCATGACGCTTTCCAACTTCTCTGACCTTTACTCCCAGTAGTTCCCTATCTTATATTCCAGACAAGCCATCTGATGCTCTGTACCAGACTCAGCTTACATGCCACCCCAAATCTGCCCACTTGCTCTCTGACTGGAATGCCCTACGAACATTTTGCACTGTCCCCAAGGTCATGGAACCAGGTCACTGTTTCTGCCACTATGGCACCACGACAGATTAAGAAGCCCTGACTGGCAAGGAGAGACTGAACATGCGAGGCTTATACTTTGAGTGGCTAAGAGGGCACAATTCAGCAGGGCAGGGATTTTAATGTCCCAAAGTGTGAAATGTCAATGCTGCAATGGTACCATGGATAAATTCTTCCCTTATTCTTCTCTTTACCCTATCACATGGATGGTTCAGAGACCTGAAAATTCATCCAGTCTCTAGGAAGTCACCCTACATCCAGCCCCTACAACCAGTCCACTTGTTACACAGCTGTGGCCAAATTGGGAGATGCTCCTGTCATATCTTCTCACTCCCTTTATCCCTGCTTTCTACTTCTCGAAACTGCACTACTGAATAAAGCATCAGCACAAAGCTTTGGCCTCAGAGTCCATTTTCTATGGAATCTGGGCTCAGGAACATCCCAAACTTCTGAATATTACTTTTTGCTTGTATCTCTTAATGCTGTTTTCTCTCCCTGCGTTCACCTGCCACACCACCCCTTGCCCCAAGAAAAATTATAGCTATCCTTCAAGGCATGCTTTAACATAAACTAATTTTCTGATCTTTCTGATCAAATGTCATTTCTCCTTGCTAAAAAGAGTTCCTATTGTATCTTTTGTAAAAAATTTATTTATTTTTTAAATTTTAAAATCTTTAATTCTTACATGTGTTCCCAAGCATGAACCCCCCTCCCACCTCCCCTCCCCATAACATCTCTCTGGGTCATCCCCATGCACCAGCCCCAAGCATGCTGTATCCTACGTCAGACATAGACTGGCGATTCAATTCTTACATGATAGTATACATGTTAGAATGTCATTCTCCCAAATCATCCCACCCTCTCCCTCTCCTTCTGAGTCCAAAAGTCCGTTATACACATCTGTGTCTTTTTTCCTGTCTTGCATACAGGGTCGTCATTGCCATCTTTCTAAATTCCATATATATGTGTTAGTATACTGTATTGGTGTTTTTCTTTCTGGCTTACTTCACTCTGTATAATCGGCTCCAGTTTCATCCATCTCATCAGAACTGATTCAAATGAATTCTTTTAACGGCTGAGTAATACTCCATTGTGTATATGTACCACAGCTTTCTTATCCATTCATCTGCTGCAAAATGGATTAAAGATCTAAATGTAAGACCAGAAACTATAAAACTCCTAGAGGAGAACATAGGCAAAACACTCTCAGACATAAATCACAGCAGGATCCTCTATGATCCACCTCCCAGAATTCTGGAAATAAAAGCAAACATAAACAAATGGGATCTAATTAAAATTAAAAGCTTCTGCACAACAAAGGAAAATATAAGCAAGGTGTAAAGACAGCCTTCTGAATGGGAGAAAATAATAGCAAATGAAGCAACTGACAAACAACTAATCTCAAAAATATACAAGCAACTTATGCAGCTCAATTCCAGAAAAATAAATGACCCAATCAAAAAATGGGCCAAAGAACTAAATAGACATTTCTCCAAAGAAGACATATGGATGGCTAACAAACACATGAAAAGATGCTCAACATCACTCATTATCAGAGAAATGCAAATCAAAACCACAATGAGGTACCACTTCACACCAGTCAGAATGGCTGCGATCCAAAAATCTGCAAGCAATAAATGCTGGAGAGGGTGTGGAGAAAGGGGAACCCTCCTACACTGTTGGTGGGAATACAAACTAGTACTGCCACTATGGAGAACAGTGTGGAGATTCCTTAAAAAATTGCAAATAGAACTACCTTATGACCCAGCAATCCCACGGCTGGGCATACACACCGAGGAAACCAGAATTGAAAGAGACACATGTACCCCAATGTTCATCGCAGCACTGTTTATAATAGCCAGGACATGGAAACAACCTATTGTATCTTATTTGGACTTTTCTAGAGTACATAGCTCATTCTGTCTTGTGATTTATTTAATAAGTCTTATATATCCTACTGGAGATTAAGTTTCATGAGGGCAGAGATTGTGTGCTATTAATATTGGGTATCTTATAATGCAGAGTGTTTGCATATGAAGTTCTCAATTTGAGGCCTTTCTGCATATGATCTAGATTCCACTGGCCCCTCCAGCCTCAATCCCCCATTGCTAGTCACCCACCCCAACCTATGCTTCACCCAGAACAAATAGAGGGTAGATTCCTAAAATTCACAAACTATGTCATAGTACTAGCTTTGTCGTGGCTGTTCCCAAATCACCACTCTCGTGCTTTCACACCCAGAAGCTCCTTTATGTCTTTAAAAACTGGTATCAGATGTCACAGGTCAATTCTTTGAAGCTTTCACTAACATCCTTGGCTCCTCGCCTATAACTTCAGTTCAGTTCAGTTCAGTTGCTCAGTCGTGTCCAACTCTTCGTGACCCCATGGACTGCAGCATGCCAGGCCTCCCTGTCCATAGCCAACTCCCAGAGTTTACTCAAACTCATGTCCATTAAGTCAGTGATGCTATCCAGCCATCCCATCCCCTTCTCCTCTTGCCTTCAATTTTTCCCAGCATCAGGGTCTTTTCTAATGAGTCAGTTCTTCGCATCAGGTGGCCAAAGTATTGGAGTTTCAGCTTCAGCATCAGTCCTTCCAATGAATATTCAGGGTTGATTTCCTTTAGGATTGACTGGTTTGATCTCCTTGCAGTCCAAGGGACTCTTAAGAGTCTTCTCCAACACCACAGTTCAAAAGCATCAATTATTCAGCACTCAACTTTCTTTATAGTTCAACTCTCAACATCCTTACATGACTACTGGAAAAACCATAGCTTTGACTAGATGGACTGAACTCCAATACAACTTCATTATACCAACTGCATTTATCCAGCAGTCAGCAAACAATATGTTACAGAATAACTGTAAAGAGCAAGATAATAAACATGTTTTACTCTTTCAGGCTATACATACCCTGTTGTGATTATTCAACATTGCCATCATAATACAAAAGGAGCCTTACATAAATAAATGAGCCAATATACTTTACAAAAACAGGCCATGGGTGGATTTGGTCCAAAGATCACAGTTTGCCCACCCTTGAATTAATTCACCATGATTCCTTAAATATCAATGAGCTCTTCATTCAAACAATTGAGTTCAGAACTTAACACTTAAAAGGTGTTCAGTAAGAATTCAGTGCATGAGTGAATAAAGTAACAAATATGTGTGTATGCATGGTATCATTTCAGTTGTATTCAACTCTGTGTGACCCGATGGACTGTAGCCTGCTAGGCTCCTCTGTTCACGGGATTCTCTAGGCAAGAATACTGGAGTGGGTTGCCATGCCCTCCTTCAGGGGGTCTTCCTGACCCAGGGATCGAACCCGCCTCTCTTAGTCTCCTACATTGGCAGTCAGTTTCTTTACCACTAGCACCACCTGGGAAGCCCACATAACAAATATAATAAGTGTTTAAATCATGACTCTCAGATTTCCCTCTCTCTGTTCCAACACAAATGCTCCCTCCTGTGTAAGCAGTAGTTTCTTGCCTCTCTTTCTAAGCATGGGATTGGCCTGGCAAAACAGAGTAGACAGAGAGAGCCGAGAAAGTGGTGGAGTTTCACGCCAAGCTCAAGAAACGGTTATTGCTTTTGCCAGACTATTTTCTGCCAAAATCTGGAGTCAATCTTTTCATTAAAGGAGCCACAGGAGCTGTTGGAATCACAGTATTCATCTGAATGCATCTTTACTGAAATCGTCAGTAAACAGTTTCATTCCTGACTCACTTTCCCTCTGTCTAATAAAGTTTTCTGGCTGTGAAAGCTGTTGTTAAATTCCTAAGAATTACTGAAAGTACTAGGAATTTAGAGGCTGGAGAAGTGTATAGCTTCTCCTTTAAATTCTGGATTCTTATTCTTCTCTGTTAATGATTTTTCATTCTGGCAGTGACTTTCATCTTTGCCAACTGTTTCACCATCATCTCTCTCTCTCTCTTTTGTTTTTTTTCCCCCATCAGCTCTTCTGAACTTTTCCATCACTTCTAACACTTCTTTTCCATTCTTGGCTGCTTATCCTCAGCCCCTTTCTTTCTGTGCTGTCTTTGCTACTTTCATTGCCATTATGTTGAGAATGCCAAAAACCCAAAGGTATCCTAGCTTCAGATTTTCCTTTCCTCCCCTTTTTCCTTTTAAAATTCTCTAGCCCCTGCTGCCTCTTTTCATACCCACCAACCTCCGGGCTCTACAATTTCCACATTAAATATTAATTTTCCATAAGTGCAGATTTCAAAAGGCAAGTTGGCAAGTTCTGGTGACAGTAAAACAGAAAAATATTATCAGATCAAATGTATCAACAAACCTAGTGGCAAATGGAGTATTTGTGTTTGTGGTTTAAAGACATATGTACTTGATTTATTAGGGCATATTAATATGCCAAAGAATTTTTAACTTTAAAAGCTGTGTTGATACCGAGAAGAAAAAAAAAACAAACATATGGTAATCTGTGAACTACAGACTATGCTAAAAATAACATTCACATGAAATGCAATAGAAACTGATGGAGAACAAAATTCACATGGGGACAGGAGCATGAAACTGGGGCCAGCTTTCATTATCTGACAGTATTTTTTCAGCTACAGGAAATTCTGATTTCATGTTGATCAAAGATGCTAGTAATCAAGGTTCTAGTAGATTGCCAAGGAAACCAGTTAATTAAAATCTCCCTAAACCCCTCTCATTGCAAAATGTTCTAAACTCATCTACAGGATTCTAGGAGCCCCTAGTTGGAACTATGGAGAAGGCAATGACACCCCACTCCAGTACTCTTGCCTGGAAAATCCCATGGATAGAGAAGCCTGGTAGGCTGCAGTCCATGGGGTCGCCAAGAGTTGGACAGGACTGACCGACTTCACTTTCACTTTTCACTTTCATGCATTGGAGAAGGAAATGGCAACCCACTCCAGT
The DNA here is from genome assembly GCF_016772045.2 of Ovis aries. Taxonomy (NCBI): domain Eukaryota; kingdom Metazoa; phylum Chordata; class Mammalia; order Artiodactyla; family Bovidae; genus Ovis; species Ovis aries. The sequence goes on along the minus strand of NC_056062.1, from coordinate 59,988,043 downwards.
GTTCTTGCTTGGAGAATCCCAGGGACGGGGGAGCCTGGTGGGCTGCCATCTATGGGGTCGCACAGAGTTGGACACGACTGAAGCAACTTAGAAGCAGTAGCAGCAGTTGGAACTGTGATGAAATATTTTCATGAGGAGATATAAGAAAAATCAATGACTCCTGAAACTTCTTTCAAAATATCTCGATGGCAGAAGATACACAAACCCATTGAGAGAGAGGGCTGGAAATAGGACAGCTCCTTGGCCCATCCCTCAATGCCTGGGGGAGTTCTGAGTGCTTCCAGTAGACCATCTCCATAAACTTTGGAGAATGACTGTCTGCAAATGCCCAGGGTCTTAAAATGTGCTTAAGGTGTGCAAGAAATAAAAAGTCTGAGGAGTAAGTGACACTAAGATTACACTATTAAAGATTCATTAAAGAAATTACCTGGGTAATTGCTAAATTCAAACAAACCTACTACCATAGTACATATTATAAAGAATCAATCCTTTATGGGACTACAAGGGGAGAGCTCAGCCCTGGAAAGGAAGATAGAGCAACGGCTTCCTGGAAATGTTTGACCTGGATTTGGAGACCTGGGAATTAGGGTGCAGGAAAGAAAGTGGTTGGGCTTCCCTCAGAGCTTGGTTGGTGAATCATCTGTCTGCAACGCAGGAGGTCTGGGTTTAATATCTGGGTCGGGAAGATCCCCTGGAGAAGGAAATGACAACCCACTCCAGTATTCTTGCCTGGAGAATCTCCTGGACAGAGAAGCCTGGCAGGCTACAGTCCACAGGATCGCAAGAGTTGGACACAACTTAGCAACTAAACCACCACCAAGGAAAGAGGTGAGAGGGCAGACAGGATTAGCGGAAGGACCACAATTTCTAGAGCTGTAATTCTTTATATAGGAAGCCTGGGAACTGGAAAGGAAAGTGAAGTGATATTTACCTATGCGCAGTAAAACTGCAAGTAATGGTGCACTTTTTTTGACAAAAGCCATCCTGAGAATCTACTGTGTATATGGCACCAATGGTAGGTGCGTGCACGTGGCATGCATGCCAAGTCACTTCAGTCATGTCCGACTCTGCGACCCTATGAACTATAGCCCGCCAGGCTCCTCTGTCCATGGGATTCAAGAATACTGGAATTCAGGCAAGAATACTGGAGTGGGTTGCCATGTCCTCCTCCAGGGGATCTTCCTGACCTAGTGATCAAACCTGAGTCTTCTGAATTTGCAGGCAGATTCTTTACCACTAGCACCATTTGGGAAGCCCAACGTACTATGAATTAAAAGACAAATGAGATAGTCTCGCTCTTAAAGGTTTCGCAGTATAGTAAGACAAACTGAAATATGAATGAAAATATACAATGTGACTGATACTGTGGTATACTTAGAATAAAGGGTTTAAAAGTGGATATGTAGAACTAAAGATTCCAAGTCTCTCTCAGGGAAAGGGGGCAAGCTTATATACTGCAAACATTTAGTACATATATTTGTACAAAATCTTTTTGAAAAGCAATTTGACAATGGGAAGTTTCTTCATATCCTTTAATTCAGGAATTCCACTGTTATCATTTTTTCATTCAGTTCAGTTCAGTTGCTCAGTTATGTCCGACTCTTTGAGACCCCATGAACTGCAGCACACCAGGCATCCCTGTCCATCACCAACTCCCGGAGTTCACTCAGACTCACATCCATCAAGTCAGTGATGCCATCCAGCCATCTCATCCTCTGTTGTCCCCTTCTCCTCCTGCCCCCAATCCCTCCCAGCATCAGAGTCTTTTCCAATGAGTCAACTCTTCGCATGAGGTGGCCAAAGTACTGGAGTTTCAGCTTTAGCATCATTCCTTTCAGAGAACACGCAGGGCCGATCTCCTTTAGAGTAGACTGGTTGTATCTCCTTGCAGTCCAAGGGACTCTCAGGAGTCTTCTCCAACACCACAGTTCAAAAGCAGCAGTTCTTCAGCACTCAGCTTTCTTTACAGTCCAACTCTCACATCCATACATGACCATTGGAAAAACAGCCTTGACTAGATGGACCTTTGTTGGCAAAGCAATGTCTCTGATTTTGCATATGCTATCTAGGTTGGTCATAACTTTCCTTCCAAGGAGTAAACATCTTTTAATTTCATGGCTGCAATCACCATCTGCAGTGATTTTGGAGCCCCCCAAAAATAACGTCTGCCACTGTTTCCACTGTTTCTCCATCTATTTCCCATGAAGTGAAGGGACTGGATGCCATGATCTTCATTTTCTGAATGTTGAGCTTTAAGCTAACTTTTTCACTCTCCTCTTTCACTTGCATCAAGAGGCTTTTTAATTCCTCTTCACTTTCTGCCATAAAGGTGGTGTCATCTGCATATCTGAGGTTATTGATATTTCTCCCAGCAATCTTGATTCCAGCTTGTGCTTCTTCCAGCCCAGCGTTTCTCATGATATACTCTGCATTTAAGTTAAATAAGCAGAGTGACAATATACAGCCTTGACGTATTCCTTTTCCTATTTGGAACCAGTCTGTTGTTCCTTGTCCAGTTCTAACTATTGCTTCCTGAACTGCATACAGGTTTCTCAAGAGGCAGGTCAGGTGGTCTGGTATTCCCATCTCTTGAAGAATTTTCCACAGTCTATTGTGATCCACACAGTCAAAGGCTTTGGCATAGTCAATAAAGCAGAAATAGATGTTTTCTGGAACTCTCTTGCTTTTTCAATGATCCAGTGGATGTTGGCAATTTGATCTCTGGGTCCTCTGCCTTTCCTAACACCAGCTTGAACATCTGGAAGTTCACGGTTCATGTATTGCTGAAACCTGGCTTTGAGAATATTGAGCATTACTTTACTAGCGTGGGAGATGAGTGCAATTGTGTGGTAGGTAGTTTAAGCATTCTTTGGTATTGCATTTCTTTGGGATTGGAATGAAAACTGACTTTTTCTAGTCCTGTGGCCACTGCTGAGTTTTCCAAATTTGCTGGCATATTGAGTGCAGCACTTTCACAGCATCATCTTTTAGGATTTGAAATGGCTCAATTGGAATTCCATCACCTCCATTAGCTTTGTTTGTAGTGATGCTTTTTTAAAGACATAGACAAAGAATTCTATATTAGATTTATCATGATTCTATTCATAATGGTTAGCATAGGTTCTTGAGACATTCTAATCTGGGTGAATATTCTGGCTTTATCACTAATTGTGATCTTGGATGAGAAACCTAGCCTCTATAGTCATCAGTTTTTTCATACAAAAAAAGGGTATAATAGAAGTGCCTCCCACATAAGGCTGTTATGGATTAAGTGTCACTGAATATAAAAGACTCAACAGAGTACCTGGCCTGTAGTGAGTGCTCAATAATTCTTAGTTCATTCATTTGTAGCAGTGAAAACTTGATTGAAGAGATTATGAACCATCGCATGCAGTGTATAATTATGTAGCCATAAAAACCTTTTTATTGGCTATTAAGTGGAGAAAATGATGATGATATACAGTTGACCCTTGAACAATGTCAGTATTAGGGACGCCAACCCTCTGTGCAATAGAAAATGTGTGTATAACTTCACAGTTGGCTCGCCATTTCTGTGGTTCAACCAACCATGAGTGGTGTAGTACTGTAGTATATATTTATTGAAAATAAACGGGTGGACCCATGCAGCTCAAATCCATGCTCTCCAAGGGTCAACTTTAATATTAACTTCAAAGAGTAAGAATCAAAACTGTATTTGCTGAATTTTCTGGACTGTCTTAAAACTAAAAAAATAAATATACAGATGCATAACCTTGAAAAAAAGCAGAATTTCATATGCTCAGAAGTTATCTCCAGGTGATGGAATTAGAAATTACTTCTATTTTTCCTGTGTACCTTCAAAAATTCTACAATGAACATATTTTACTTTTGTTATGAGGAAAGGAAATTATTTTAAATAGTGTATTTTTCAAAATGCCAAAGTCACTTGCCAGGATATGGTACTAATTTTTGACAGATTATTATCTGTCTTTTACATAGATTTCCATATGGAAGACATTACACTTCTCAACCCAGTTGTCATTGGCTCATGTAATAAGTCACTGGATTCCATTAGGTTCTCTATAGTACAGTGGATGTTATGTAGGAGACAGGAAAATGAAGGTCATGGCCTTTATCGTCAGACCATCTTGGAGAAGAGTGAGATGTATGAGTTATTTATACACCAGGATAAGGTAAGTAATATAGGAATGAAGAGAAAAGAGGGCATTTGGGGCCAGAATAGTTGATGCAGGCTGCAAAGAGAGAAGGGGATTGAACTAGATCCTGGGGATGGGTAGGATTTGAATACTTCAAGTTTGTGGGGCAGTATATGCTAGAAAAGGATAATAAAAATGAAGCAAAGGCCCAAGCTAAGTGATATTTATAAACCATAAACCACCATCTGCAGGGAACCATGAGTGACTGGCCTCAAGACAGCCAAAACTTCACATTAACCATAAAAAATAGGTTTCATCACACTTGCTAATTTGATTTTTTATAGAACAATGTTGAGAAAGATCCTGGGGTTGAACTGGTAATTGTGAAGATTCATCTGAGAAGATAATAGTATCATAGAGTATTCTTATCTGTCAAGACAAAGTAGAATTGGTTTTTGCTTTCACAGAGAGGTAGTCCTGAGTGGACTATAATGGAAGACAGAGTTCTAGAACTTATTCAGAATACTGATGGGTTTTCAGAATTGGCATGATAAATTTTAAAAGGGGAAGGCACAGGGAAAAAGCCAAAGGTGACTCATGGATTTCTAACCTGGAACATGGTGAGGAAAACAGCCCACAAAACAGAGATGAATTGAGGGCACACACCACCAATGGTCAATTTGGGGGTTGCTAAGTTGCTTCAGTCATGTCCGACTCTGTGCGACCCCATATACGGCAGCCAACCAGGCTCCCCTGTCCCTGAGATTCTCCAGGCAAGAACACTGGAGCGGGTTGCCATTTCCTTCTCTAATGCATGAAAGTGAAAAGTGAAAGTGAAGTGGCTCAGTTGTGTCCGACTCTTCGCAACCGCATGGACTGCAGCCTACCAGGCTCCTCCATCCATGGGATTTTCCAGGCAAGAGTACTGGAGTGGGGTGCCATTGCCTTCTCTGCAGTTTTGGGGTGGAAATCACTAAACTCTTCACACCTAATATTAAATTTAAAATAGGAAGAGGGAAAACTTGATTTCGGATGTTTCTTCTAACTTTAATAATCTGTGATTCTAAGATTCCTAACATGTTTAATGTAAAACCAAGTAATTAAAATTCAAATCATCTTCTTCTATGGACCACAATTTTAATTGGCTGTTTATCTCTGTCTTAGTCTGTTTGGGCTGCTGTACAAACTATCACAGTCTGTTTGGTCTTCTATAACAAAATATAGCTTATAAACAAGAGAAATTTACTTTTCACAATTCGTAGGCTGGAAAGTTCAAGATCAAGGTGCCAGCATAGTCTTGTTCCTGGTTCAGAGCCAGCAATTTCTCCCCGTGTCCTTACTTGGTGGACGGCCTAGGGAACTGCCTGAGCCTCTTGTATAACAGTGTGTGTGTGTGCACATGTGCACGCTTGTGCTCACTTGTGTCTGATTCTTTGCCACCCCGTGGACTGTAGCCTGCCTGGCTTTTTTGTCCATGGACTTTCCTAGGCAAGAATACTGGAGTGGTTTGCCATTGCCTCCTCCAGAGGATCTTCCCGACCCAGGGATTGAACCCGTGTTTCCAGAGTCTCCTGCCATGGCCGTGGATTCTTTATCACTTTAATTCCATCTGGGAGGGTGCCACCCTCAGGACCTAAGTATCTCTGAAAGGCCTTCCTTCCTAATACCATCATCTTTGGGGGTTAGAATTTCAACATATGAATTTGGAGGGGGTGGGGTTTAAACATTCAAACAATAGCAATCCTATTTCAGAAGCTTTAGAGTAATTAGAAAAATCTTGAATATCAAATGCATAATTAATCACCTTTATTAATGAATACTGGAAAGAAATAAAATATGTACTAAAAGAGAAATGGGGCCAAAAAGAGAATGGATAAATAATGTAAGTTAAATATGATCTCTTTGGATGGCAGAATACCATACATTAAATAAAAGCAAAAAATTGGAGCTGTGTATCAGTATGGATTTATCATAAAAATATACTGTTGAATGAATAAGAGCTAACTGCAGAATGATAGGTATAGTATGATCTAATCCATGCAATAAAGCAAAACTGACAAACAATACCCTATGTTTTCTATGAAAAACACAAACATCCGTGTATACATATTAAAGGGCATGGATACTCAATTCATAAGAGTGACTATTTCTGAGGACAAGAGTAAATAACTAAAATTAATAATGCATGAATTTTATCTATAATGTAATGTTTTTAAAAATAATAAACACATGTATTACCTGGGTGATTAAAAAACTTAGAAAGAAGAGGGAAGGATCAACTATAAAAGCAAGCATAACATGAAGAATATAACAGTGGAGTTACAGTCAGTCTTAGTGGCTCAGATGGTAAAGAATCTGCCTGCAATGCAGAAGAACTGGGTTTGATCCCTGAGTTGGGAAGATTCCTTGGATAAGGGAATGGCAATCCACTTGCCTGGAGAATCCCATGGACAGAGGAGCCTGGTGGGCTACAGTCCATGGGGTCACAAAGAGTTCCAAACTGAGTGACTAATCCTTTCTTTCAACAAGAGTCAGAAGACTGAAACTCCCGGCGTGACTCTGTCCATAACTAACCATTTACTATGAAAATCCACTGGGCACTCTCTCTGGGCACCTGTATTAGCTAGCATACAATTGGCCGACAAAGATGATAAAAGTTCTAAGTGCTAAGACATTGAGATGTTTTCGAATCGTTGATATTTCATAGAACAATGAGCAAATAACAAATGATATTCAACAGAAATGTCAGAATTTCTGTGAGGTAAAAAGCACAGTGACCTAAACTGCCAGGACATTTCACTGCTGTTTAGTGATTTGGAAAGGTTAAGCTAACTGTGTAACATATTTGATCAGAATGCTTGAGGGGAGCTGCCTCCCTGTTTTGTTTTTTTCTTTCCTCTAGGAACAACTGAATCTGGTCTCTAACAGGTGCCATCTAACTACTCAAAGTATCTATGTATGATAACATTCATAAGATTTTCTCAAAAAAGGTTTGTTGAGAATGACTAAATCTATTCTCCAAGATGAAAACCATTCACAGTTTAATCCATAAGTGATGCACAGTGGGTTCTGGCATTAGTCTCTGGTTCCTTCTCCCCAGAAGGTTTCTAATAACTAAAGGCTGGTCTTCTCTGGAGCCTTCTTTCCGAGTCCCACATTGTTCTCCTATTACAAGGCCTGCTCTGGGATGCCATCTTGTTGGTGTAGAAGCTTTTCACTGAGACTTTACATGAATTCTGCTTGATCTGAATGCTTAGATCAATGCTTTGAAGTTATCGTCTGGTTTGAACATGCTATACTCCCACTATCTTTGCAGTAATGCTGATTCTGGGATGAATTTCTGTTGCTCAAGTGCCCATGAGAAAAGTTTTTAAAGCTAGTTTTTCTTTTTTTCCCCTACTTGTAATTCAAGTTGAAATCAATCCTTTCTTTGTACAATGTGATGCCACTTCCTATGCGTAGAAGGGAGTAATAATTTCGTTATCTCCCTTTTTATTTAGCATTAATAATAGAATCCTCAAATGTTATCTGGGCACATGGCTGCCAAAGTAAAGACTGCTTTTGCTGTCCTCCTTTGCACTTATATGCACTTATATGTCATGTGACTAATTTCAGACCAATAGCACATGAATGTTATGATACATGCAACTTCCAAGTTGTGGCCCTAAAAAAAAGGTGTGTGTTCTTTACTTTCTGTTTCTTCATCTCAGGAACTAAAATTTGATGATGACTCTCCTCCATCCATGTGAATGGAAACAATGCCTGGGAATAGCAGAGGAACAAGGGAAAACTCTGAATTACTAATCCATGGAGCAGCCATAACAGCTCTGATATGCTTCTCATACAACCTAGGTAAAACAGAAACAAACTCTATCTTGTTTAAGTCACAGTTATTTTAGGTCTTGTCCAAGCTATGAAGTAATGTACTTATGAATACAGAATTTGGTACCTAGGAATAGGATAATGATGTAACACAATTGAATACATATTACATTTGCTTAATGTGAGAGTTGAATCATAAAGAAGGCTGAGTGCCAAAGAATGGATGCTTTTTGAATTGTGGTGTTGGAGAAGACTCTTGAGAGTCCCTGGGGCAGCAAGGAGATCAAACCAGTCAAACCTAAAGGAACTTCATCTTGAATATTCATTGGAAGGACTGATGCTGAAGCTGAAGCTCCAATACGTTGGCCATCTGATATGAAGGACTGACTCATTGGAAAAGACCCTGATGATAGGAAAGATTGAGGGCAGGAAGAAAAGGTGGTGATAGAGGATGAGATGGTTGAATGGCATCACAGACTCAATGGACATGAATCTGAGGGAACTCCAGGAGATAGTGAGGGACAGGGAAGCCTGGCATGCTGCAGTCAATTGGGTTGCAGAGTTGGACATGACTTAGTGACTGAAAAACAACGATCGTTAAGCAGTGGGTAGCTAGAGTATAAAAAATTGAGGCTAGAAATCTAATAGTAAAACATTTTTTAAAAAAAGCTTAATTGATGGGGGATAGGGAGGAAAGGTCAAGAGGAAAGGGATATATGTATACATAGGCTGGTTTACATTATTGTGCAGCAGAAACAAATTTGTGAAGCAATTATATTTCAATAGAGGGTGGGATGATTTGGGAGAATGACATTCTAACATGTATACTATCATGTGAATTGAATCGCCAGTCTATGTCTGACGCAGGATGCAGCATGCTTGGGGCTGGTGCATGGGGATGACCCAGAAAGATGTTATGGGGAGGGAGGTGGGAGGGGGGTTCATGTTTGGGAATGCATGTAAGAATTAAAGATTTTAAAATTTAAAAAAGAAAAAAAAAAAAAGAAAAAAAAATAAACAAAAAAAAATAAATAAATAAAGGAGTACTACATAGCAGTGGAAAAGAACACAAATGGCTACACACAAATAAAGAAATAGCATTATATCACTAACATAATGTTCACAAAGGGAACAAATGAAAAATAATATGCATTTAGAGTTTTTTGTGTGTGTATGCCAGTAGATTAAAAACATGTTTTGGAGCTTCAAGTCAGGATAGTATAAAGGGACACAAGAAGTGAAGTTGTGAAGTACTGGGAATATTTTATTGCTTGATCTGTGGGTGTGTTTGGTTTAGAAAATTTCATTGAATTATATGCTTAACAACTGGTGCACTATACTATGATATTATACTCAACAAAAACACATGAAAATAGAAAAACTTGTTTTATATTTTAATATTTTTATATGTAAGAACATGAAAATGAAACAAACTTGTCTTACATTTTAATGTTTTACTAAATGCAAATTTTCATTTTACATTTTCATTGTTTTACTAAAGTCCAAATAATATAAAAGCTTATTTCATACAGTATTTTATTAAAAATTTTTATTAATATAAGACAAAATCAAATAAATCATAAGCATGAGAAAAAAAAATTTTATATACATTTTAAAAATGCTTCGTTTTCCTATGGCTGCTATGCAAAAATCATCACATATTTAATGGCCTAAACCAACACAAATTTATTTTTACACAGTTCTGGAGGTCAGAAATCTGAAATGGGACTTGCTGGGCTAAAATCAAGGGATGGGCATGGTTGTGTTTTGTTCTCTAGACTCTGGGAGGGACTCCATTTCCTTGCCTTTTCCAGTTTCTAGAGGCTACTTGCATGCCTTGGCTCACAGTCCCTTCCTCCATTTTTGAAGCCAGGATTAGCAGGTCAAGTCCTTCTTACATCAAATCACTCTGACCCTCGTCTTGCCACTTTCATCTATATTTAAGAGCTCTTATGGTCCAAGATGACCTTCCTCTCTTAAGATCAGCTAATTATTGACCTTAATTCCATCTGCTACCTTAATTCCTCTTTGCCACGTGAAGTAACATACTCAAGATTCTGGGGATTAGGACGTGGACATCATTGGGAGCCACTTTTCTGCCTATCACAATGTCTCCTGTGAGAACTTGGAAATCAAAACCCATGCTAACTGAGCCTGCCATAGGCAAGTGTTAAACTTTTTCAGAATATTTCTGTATGTTGTCTACTTCTTGCCATTTTCAACAAAGCCCTACAAGAGTAAGCTGAGCTCTACTTGAAAGTAGAGATGGAAGGGAATTCAGCTCTGTTTAGGAAGATACTTTTTTTTTTTCTCTTTAAATTGTATTCAGGTTTGATCTTTTTTTTTTTTTTTTTAGTTTTTTATTTTTTTAATTTTAAAATCTTTAATTCTTACATGTTATCCCAAACATGAACCCCCCTCCCACCTCCCTCCCCATAACATCTCTCTGGGTCATCCCCATGCACCAGCCCCAAGCATGCTGCATCCTGCGTCAGACAGACTGGCGATTCAATTCTTACATGATAGTATACATGTTAGAATGTCATTCTCCCAAATCATCCCACCCTCTCCCTCTCCCTCTGAGTCCAAAAAGTCCGTTATACACATCTGTGTCTTTTTTCCTGTCTTGCATACAGGGTCGTCATTGCCATCTTTCTAAATTCCATATATATGTGTTAGTATACTGTATTGGTGTTTTTCTTTCTGGCTTACTTCACTCTGTATAATCGGCTCCAGTTTCATCCATCTCATCAGAACTGATTCAAATGAATTCTTTTTAATGGCTGAGTAATACTCCATTGTGTATATGTACCACAGCTTTCTTATCCATTCATCTGCTGATGGACATCTAGGTTGTTTCCATGTCCTGGCTATTATAAACAGTGCTGCAATGAACATTGGGGTACATGTGTCTCTTTCAATTCTGGTTTCCTCGGTGTGTATGCCCAGAAGTGGGATTGCTGGGTCATAAGGTAGTTCTATTTGCAATTTTTTAAGGAATCTCCACACTGTTCTCCATAGTGGCTGTACTAGTTTGCATTCCCACCAACAGTGTAGGAGGGTTCCCTTTCTCCACACCCTCTCCAGCATTTATTGCTTGCAGATTTTTCGATTGCAGCCATTCTGACTGGTGTGAAGTGGTACCTCATTGTGGTTTTGATTTGCATTTCTCTAATAATGAGTGATGTTGAGCATCTTTTCATGTGTTTATTAGCCATCCGTATGTCTTCTTTGGAGAAATGTCTATTTAGTTCTTTGGCCCATTTTTTGATTGGGTCGTTTATTTTCTGGAATTGAGCTGCATAAGTTGCTTGTATATTTTTGAGATTAGTTGTTTGTCAGTTGCTTCATTTGCTATTATTTTCTCCCATTCAGAAGGCTGTCTTTTCACCTTGCTTATAGTTTCCTTTGTTGTGCAGAAGCTTTTAATTTTAATTAGATCCCATTTGTTTATGTTTGCTTTTATTTCCAGCATTCTGGGAGGTGGATCATAGAGGATCCTGCTGTGATTTATGTCTGAGAGTGTTTTGCCTATGTTCTCCTCTAGGAGTTTTATAGTTTCTGGTCTTACATTTAGATCCTTAATCCATTTTGAGTTTATTTTTGTGTGTGGTGTTAGAAAGTGATCTAGTTTCATTCTTTTACAAGTGGTTGACCAGTTTTCCTAACACCACTTGTTAAAGAGATTGTCTTTACTCCAGTGTATATTCTTGCCTCCTTTGTCAAAGATAAGGTGTCCATATGTGTGTGGATTTATCTCTGGGCTTTCTATTTTGTTCCATTGATCTATATGTCTGTCTTTGTGCCAGTACCATACTGTTTTGATGACTATGGCTTTGTAGTAGAGCCTGAAGTCAGGCAAGTTGATTCCTCCAGTTCCATTCTTCTTTCTCAAGATTGTTTTGGCAATTCGAGGTTTTTTGTATTTCCATACAAATCTTGAAATTATTTGTTCTAGTTCTGTGAAAAATGTGGCTGGTGGCTTGATAGGGATTGCATTGAATTTGTAAATTGCTTTGGGTAGTATACTCATTTTCACTATATTGATTCTTCCGATCCATGAACATGGTATATTTCTCCATCTATTAGTGTCCTCTTTGATTTCTTTCATCAGTGTTTTATAGTTTTCAATATATAGGTCTTTAGTTTCTTTAGGTAGATATATTCCTAAGTATTTTATTCTTTTCGTTGCAATGGTGAATGGAATTGTTTCCTTAATTTCTTTTCTACTTTCTCATTATTCGTGTATAGGAATGCAAGGGATTTCTGTGTGTTGATTTTATATCCTGCAACTTTACTATATTCATTGATGAGCTCTAGTAATTTTCTGGTGGAGTCTTTAGGGTTTTCCATGTAGAGGATCATGTCATCTGCAAACAGTGAGAGTTTTACTTCTTCTTTTCCAATTTGGATTCCTTTTATTTCTTTTTCTGCTCTGATTGCTGTGGCCAAAACTTCCAGAACTATGTTGAATAGTAGTGGTGAAAGTGGACACCCTTGTCTTGTTCCTGACTTTAGGGGAAATGCTTTCAATTTTTCACCATTGAGGATAATGTTTGCTGTGGGTTTGTCATATATAGCTTTTATTATGTTGAGGTATGTTCCTTCTATTCCTGCTTTCTGGAGAGTTTTTATCATAAATGGATGTTGAATTTTGTCAAAGGCCTTCTCTGCATCTATTGAGATAATCATATGGTTTTTATTTTTCAATTTGTTAATGTGGTGAATTACATTGATTGATTTGCGGATATTGAAGAATCCTGGGATAAAGCCCACTTGGTCATGGTGTATGATCTTTTTAATGTGTTGCTGGATTCTGATTGCTAGAATTTTGTTGAGGATTTTTGCATCTATGTTCATCAGTGATATTGGCCTGTAGTTTTCTTTTTTTGTGACATCTTTGTCAGGTTTTGGTATTAGGGTGATGGTGGCCTCATAGAATGAGTTTGGAAGTTTACCTTCCTCTGCAATTTCTGGAAGAGTTTGAGGAGGATAGGTGTTAGCTCTTCTCGAAATTTTTGGTAGAATTCAGCTGTGAAGCCGTCTGGACCTGGGCTTTTGTTTGCTGGAAGATTTCTGATTACAGTTTCAATTTCCGTGCTTGTGATGGGTCTGTTAAGATTTTCTATTTCTTCCTGGTTCAGTTTTGGAATATCGTACTTTTCTAAGAATTTGTCCATTTCTTCCACATTGTCCATTTTATTGGCATACGACTGCTGATAGTAGTCTCTTATGATCCTTTGTATTTCTGTGTTGTCTGTTGTGATCTCTCCATTTTCATTTCTAATTTTATTGATTTGATTTTTCTCTCTTTGCTTCTTGATGAGTCTGGCTAATGGTTTGTCAATTTTATTTATCCTTTCAAAGAACCAGCTTTTGGCTTTGTTGATTTTTGCTATGGTCTCTTTTGTTTCTTTTGCATTTATTTCTGCCCTAATTTTTAAGATTTCTTTCCTTCTACTAACACTGCGGTTCTCCAACTCTTCCTTTTCTAGTTGCTTTAGTTGTAGAGTTAGGTTATTTATTTGACTTTTTTCTTGTTTCTTGAGGTATGCCTGTATTGCTATGAACTTTCCTCTTAGCACTGCTTTTATAGTGTCCCACAGGTTTTGGGTTGTTGTGTTTTCATTTTCATTCGTTTCTATGCATATTTTGATTTCTTTTTGATTTCTTCTGTGATTTGTTGGTTATTCAGAAGTGTGTTGTTCAACCTCCATATGTTGGAATTTTTAATAGTTTTTCTTCTGTAATTGAGATCTAATCTTAATGCATTATGGTCAGAAAAGATGCTTGGAATGATTTCAATTTTTTGAATTTATCAAGTTTAGATTTATGGCCCAGGATGTGATCTATCCTGGAGAAGCTTCCATGAGCACTTGAAAAAAGGTGAAATTCATTGTTTTGGGGTGAAATGTCCTATAGATATCAATTAGGTCTAACTGATCTAATGTATCATTTAAAGTTTGCATTTCTTTGTTAATTTTCTGTTTAGTTGATCTGTCCATAGGTGTGAGTGGGGCATTAAAGTCTCCCACTATTATTGTGTTATTGTTGATTTCCCCTTTCACACTTGTTAGCATTTGTCTTACATATTGCGGTGCTCCTATATTGGGTGCATATATATTTATAATTGTTATATCTTCTTCTTGGATTGATCCTTTGATCATTATGTAGTGGCCTTGTTTGTCTCTTTTCACAGCCTTTGTTTTAAAGTCTATTTTATCGGATATGAGTATTGCCACTCCTGCTTTCTTTTGGTCTCTATTTGCGTGGTATATCTTTTCCAGCCCTTCACTTTCAGTCTGTATGTGTCCCTTGTTTTGAGGTGGGTCTCTTGTAAGCAGCATATAGAGGGGTCTTGTTTTTGTATCCATTCGGCCAGTCTTTGCCTTTTGGTTGGGGCGTTCAACCCATTTACATTTAAGGTAATTATTGATAAGTATGATCCCGTTACCATTTACTTTATTGTTTTGGGTTCAGGTTTATACACCCTTTCGTGTTTCCTGTCTAGAGAATATCCTTTAGAATTTGTTGGAGAGCTGGTTTGGTGGTGCTGAATTCTCTCAGCTTTTGCTTGTCTGTAAAGCTTTTGATTTCTCCTTCGTATTTGAATGAGATCCTTGCTGGGTACAGTAATCTGAGCTGGGCTGTAGGTTATTGTCTTTCATCACTTTAAGTATGTCTTGCCATTCCCTCCTGGCCTGAAGAGTTTCTATTGAAAGATCAGCTGTTATCCTTATGGGAATCCCCTTGTGTGTTATTTGTTGTTTTTCCCTTGCTGCTTTTAATATTTGTTCTTTGTGTTTGATCTTTGTTAATTTGATTAATATGTGTCTTGGGGTGTTTTGCCTTGGGTTTATCCTACTTGGAACTCTCTGTGTTTCTTGGACTTGGGTGATTATTTCCTTCCCCATTTTAGGGAAGTTTGCAACTATTATCTCCTCAAGGATTTTCTCATGATCTTTCTTTCTGTCTTCTTCTTCTGGGACTCCTATAATTCGAATGTTGGAGCGTTTCATATTGTCCTGGAGGTCTCTGAGATTGTCCTCGTTTCTTTTAATTCGTTTTTCTTGTTTCCTCTCTGATTCATTTATTTCTACCATTCTATCTTCTATTTCACTAATCCTATCTTCTGCCTCCGTTATTCTACTATTTGTTAGAGTGTTTCTGATCTCATTTATTGCATTATTCATTATATTTTGACTCTTTTTTATTTCTCCTAGGTCCTTGTTAAACCTTTCTTGCATCTTCTCAATCCTTGTCTCTAGGCTATTTATCTGTGATTCCATTTTGATTTCAAGATTTTGGATCATTTTCACTATCAATATTTGGAATTCCTTCTCAGGTAGATTCCCTACTTCTTCCTCTTTTGTTTGGTTTGGTGGGCAACTCTCCTGTTCCTTTACCTGCTGAGTATTCCTCTGTCTCTTCATCTTGGTTATATTGCTGCGTTTGGGGTGGCCTTTTTATATTCTGGTAATTTGTGGAGTTCTCTTTATTATGGAGTTTCCTGGGTGGGTGAGGTTCTATCAGTGGCTTGTCAAGGTTTCCTGGTTAGGGAGGCTTGTGTTGGAGTTCTGGTGGGTGGAGCTGGGTTTCTTCTCTCTGGAGTGCAGTGGAGTGACCAGTAATGGGTTATGAGACATCAAAGGTTTTAGAATAATTTTGAGCTGCCTGTATATTGAAGCTCAGGGGAGTGTTCCTGTGTTGCTGGAGAATTTGAGTGGTATGTCTTGTTTTGGAACTTGTTGGCCCTTGGGTGGAGCTTGGTTTCAGTGTAGGTATGAAGGCATTTGATGAGCTCCTATTGCTTAATGTTCCCTGAATTCAAGAGTTCTCTAATGTTTTCAGGCTTTGGATTTAAGCTTCCTGCTTCTGGTTTTCAGTTTTATTTTTACAGTAGCCTCTAGACTTCTCCATCTGTACAGCACCGATGATAAAACATCTAGGTTAAAGATGAAAAGTTTCTCCACATTGAGGGACACTCAGAGAGGTTCACTGAGTTACAAGGAGAAGAGAAGAGGGAGGGGGTAGTTAGAGGTAACTGGAATGAGATGCGGTGAGATCAAAAGAGGAGAGAGCAAGGTAGCCAGTAGTCACTTCCTTATGTGCGCTCTATAGTCTGGACCACTCAGAGGTATTTACGGAGTTATACGGGGAAGAGGAGAGGGAGGAAGTAGACAGAGGTGACCGGGATAAGAGAGAGGAATGAGAAGGAGAGAGACAAATCCTGCCAGTAACCAGTTCCTTAGGCGTTCTCCACCGTCTGGAACACACAGATATTCACAGAGTTGGATAGAGAAGAGATGGGGAGAAAAGAGACAGAGGCCACCTGGTGGAGAAAAAGGAGAGTCCAAAGGAGGAGAGAGTGGACAAGTCAGTAATCTCGCTCTCAGGTAAACTTGGGTAGTGAAGTTTGGGTTTTTAAATGTACAAAATTGACAACAAAAACCTAAGAGCAAAGATTAAAAATCTAGAGTAGAAGTTGGATTTTCAAAAATACAATATTAAAGAAAAGAAGCAGAAGGAAAAAGGAAGAAAGAAAAAAAAACAAGAATTATTTTAAAAAAGCAAACAACAACAAAAAAAAACAAACAAAAAACCACCAACAACCATCCAAAGACTATATATGGTGTTTGCCTTAAAAAAAAAAGTCTTTTTTTTAAAAAATAGTAATAGTAGGTTATAGAAATAAAAATTAGAGGAGAAATAGAAGACTTAATTTTAAAAAAGTTAGAAAAAAAAAGAAATAAACAAACAAAAAAGGAATGATTTTAAAAACATTAAAAATATAACTAGCCCTTCTCTGATGTTGTGGGCCATGTGGGATCACTTCCAAGGTGGTTCCCTCTGTTTAACTTCATCTGTTTGCTAGTTTTTTAGGCTCACTAGTTCAGTCGCGCTGTGGGGAGGGGGGATGCTGCAAACAAATAGCACTGTCGTGTGCACACAGTGTCTCAGCCCAGCTGGACCAGTCCCTTCTCACGGTGCACAAACCGCTCCGGCTCTACGATGCTCAGCCAGGAACCGTCTGGGGCCGGCCTTAGGCTGCGTGCACGTCCCCAGTCCAAGCCGCTCAGGTTCGGCGCTCAGGCAGCCCTCAGAGGCACAGATTCGGCTGGGACTGCGCTTTGTGCCCTTCCCAGGTCCGAGTAGCTCAGGAGTTTGGCGAGCGCGATCGCCGCGGCTTGTCACCTTTTCTGCCGCTGCTGCTCAGCTTTCTGGGTGGACCGCTGGCGCCCCCTGTGAGGCAGATTGCGACTGTCCAGCACCCCCAGAAGTCTTAGCAAAGAAGCCTGCTTGCAGTTAGGTACGTAAAGTCTCTCCGGGTCTGCAATCACCCCTTTCCAGCCCTTACGGCTCTGGCTGCCTGTCCCCGGTGGGGGATGGTCTGCAGCCGGCTTTTTCCGTTCCGTCCTTTGTTCTGTGCTCAGTCCTGGCGGTGTCTTACGTTCAAGCTTTTTGTGCGGTAGCTATCCCACAGTCTGGTTTGCTAGCCCAAGTTAGATCGTTCTGGTTGCCTGTGGGGCGTTCCTGCCTGATTCTTGCAAAGCTCTGCAGCCCGCGCCTCCCGCGCGTCCCTGCCCTGCCCCCACTTCCCAATGGCGGATGCAGGCTTCTGTGCTGCTTTTCCGCTGGGGGAGTTACTGTTGGGCTTATAATCTCTTGGTTTTAATTATTTATTTATTTTTCCTTCCTGTTATGTTGCCCTCTGTGTTTCCAAGGCTCGCCACAGACTCGGCAGGGAGAGTGTTTCCTGGTGTTTGGAAACCGCTCTTCTTAAAATTCCCTTCCCAGGACGGGCTTCCCTTCCCAGGACGGGCTTCCCTTCCCAGGACGGAGCTCCCTCCCCACCTCCTTTGTCTCCTTTTTTGTCTTTTATATTTTTTCCTACCTGTTTTTGAAGACAATGGTCTGCTTTTCTGGTTGCCTGATGTCCTCTGCCAGCCTACAGAAGTTGTTTTGTGGAGTTTGCTCAGCGTTGAATTGTTCTTTTGAGGAATTTGTGAGGGAGAAAGTGGTCTTCCCATCCTATTCCTCCACCACCTTTACAGTTCTCCAGGAAGATACTTTTAATTTTTTTTTCCTTTTTTATTGGCTTGGGGCAGGGTCCAGATATGTGGAGCTTCACAGGGTTGTAAAGGCAATAGCATCACCACTCTGGTGATTCTGAAGAAGCAACCTTAGCAGGAGATAAGCACTTAACCCAAGATTTTCTCAAGTACTTCCCAGTAAGTGCCCTCTGCCATGTGACAGGAGGGGACACTATGGCACAAACTTGACTAAGAATATTTCCTTCCCACCAAAGTCTGTTTTCTAATGGCCTTGGGTACCTTTCAGAAAAAGGCCAGTGTGGAGGGACAGAGCACGGGGGACAGAAAATAAAAGACTAATATTTTCATGTTTAAAACTTTTACATGAGACTATTGGCTACTACCTCATAGGACTGAAAGAAAATAGAACTGAAATTTGACAAGATTTTTGAGGGAATTTTGCTACCAAATGATGGACAACATGGCTGGCCAAACCTTAGGCTGTTCTACACTAAAACACTTATAGACCTTTGAACCTGCACCACCAGAAGGTGATTTAGCTGCAAAGAAAGAGAATCTATCTTATCAGTGCCCACTCTGAATGCAGTGAAGAAGGACAATGAACAAGGTAAAATTCCCTGAAGAAAAAGCAAAGGGTTGGGGGAGGTGGGAGAAGGATGAGAGTGAAGCACTGACCTCAAGTATAAAATATTTAAGATGCTGCAAAAAAAAAAAAGTGAGTAATCAGGATAAATAATATTTTAATGCAAATGATTTGGAAAATCAAAATTAGTGCCAAAAAAAATCCTTGATGAATAAAATATCAAAGTTTTTAACGACAGGATCAGTTAACAGTGCTGTAGGAAGCAATATAGGAGCCTGAAGCAAAAAGAAAATTCAGTAATATTTACCCTATTTTTATTAAAAATTGATACTTTGTTTATCATGTATTTTTACATTACTTTTATATGTTCAAAATTTTATTAAAACATTTTATATTGATTACTGTAACTTTTATATCCTCCTTATATTTTGCATCTGAGACAAGTGCTCCCCCTTCTCCCTCACCTCACTCTAATCTGGGCCCTGGGGGAGACTAGGACATTAGTCCAGAAAGTTCGCCCTGAGAGCAGAACCAGGTCTTCTAGATGAACTAAAGAAGAAGTTAACTCCACTTATGAAGAAAGGAATTACACACTGAATTGTGTCTCTGCAAAGTTTACATGTTGAAGTCCGAACTCCCAGGACCTCAGAATGTGCCTCTATTTGAGTTATGGCTATTAAAAAGGTGATTAGAAGCCTCACAGGAAACGAGGCCCATAGGGCGAGCTCTAATTCAATCTGACCAGTATCCTTATAAGAAGAGGAAATTTGGACACACCAAGTGACACCAGGGAGGCACGTGCATGAGGAAAGAACACAGCAAGAAGGCAATCATGCACAAACCAAGGAGAGAGGCTTCAGAAGAAACCAAACCTACTGACACCTCGAACGTGGACATCCAGGCTCCAGAACTGTGACAAAATTAATTGCTCTTGTATTTGGCTATGGTAGCTCAGACAAATTGATACAGGAGTCTCTGGTATTCCTTCACAGCAGTATTTGATAAGTGTTATAAAGTGATTGAATCATCAAGAAATTAGATAATCAAGAAATTGATTGGATGATTGAGATTGGATCATTGAGAAAGCAAGAGAGTTCCAGAAAAACATATACTTCTGCTTTATTGACTATGCCAAAGCCTTTGACTGTGTGGATCACAACAAACTATGGAAAATTCTTCAAGAGATGGGAATACCAGACCACCTTGCCTGCCTCCTGAGAAATCTGTATGCAGGTCAAGAAGCAACAGTTAGAACTGGGCATGAAACAACAGACTGGTTCCAAATTGGGAAAGGAGTACATCAAGGCCGTATATTGTTACCATGCTTATTTAATTTATATGCAGAGTACATCATGAGAAATGCCAGACAAGATGAAACACAAGCTGGAATCAAGGTTGCCAGGAGAAATATCAATAAGCTCAGATACACAGATGATATGACCCTTATAGCTGAAAGCAAAGAAGAACTAGAGAGCCTCTTGATGAAAGTGAAAGAGGAGAGTGAAAAAGTTGGCTTAAAACTCAACATTCAGAAAACTAAGATCATGGCATCTGGTCCCATCACTTCATGGGAAATAGATGGGGAAACAATGGAAACAGTGAGAGACTTTATTTTGGGGGGCTCCAGAATCACTTCAGATGGTGACTGCAGCCATGAAACTAAAAGACACTTGCTCCTTGGAAGAAAAGCTATGACCAACGTAATAGCATATTAAAAAGCAGAGACATTACTTTGCCAACAAAGATCCATCTAGTCAAAGCTATTGTTTTTCCAGTGGTCATGTATGGATGTGAAGAAATGAAAGACCTATATATAGAAAACTATAAAACACTGATGAAAAAAATCAAAGATAACACAAATAGATGGAGAAATATACCATGTTCATGGGTTGGGAGAATTAATATAGTGAAAATGAGCATACTACCCAAAGCAATCTATAAATAAATGCAATCCCTATCAAGCTACCAATGGTATTTTTTACAGAACTAGAACAAATAATTTCACAATTTGTATGGAAATACAAAAACCCTCAAATACCCAAAGAAATCTTGAGAAATGGGGGAACTGGAGGAATGGAACTGGAGGAATCAACCTGCCTGAATTCAGCTATACTCCAAAGCCACAGTCATCAAGATAGTATGGTACTGGCACAAAGACAGAAATATAGATCAGTGGAAGAAAAGAAAGCTCAGAGATAAATCCACACACCTATGGACACCTTATCTTTGACAAAGGAGGCAAGAATATACAATGGAGAAAAGACAATCTCTTTAACAAGTGGTGCTGGGAAAACTGGTCAACCACTTGTAAAATAATGAAATTAGAACACTTTCTAACACCATACACAAAAATAAACTCAAAATGGATTAAAGATCTAAATGTAAGATCAGAAGATATAAAACTCTTGGAGGAAAACATAGGCAAAATACTCTCTGATGTAAATCATGGCAGGATCCTCTATGACTCACCTCCCAGAATATTGGAAATAAATGCAAAAACAAATGGGACCTAATTAAACTTAAAAGTTTTGCACAATGAAGGAAACTATAAGTAAGGTGAAAAGACACTTTTCAGAATGGGAGAAAATAATAGCAAATGAAGCAACTGACTTAGAATTAATCTCAAAAATATACAAGCAACTCCTGCAGCTCAATTCCAGAAAAATAAGCGACCCAATCAAAAAATGGGCCAAAGAACTAAACAGACATTTCTCCAAAGACATATAGATGGTTAACAAACACATGAAAAGATGCTCAGCATCACTCATGATCAGAGAAATGCAAATCAAAACCATAATGAGGTACCATCTCATACCAGTCAGAATGACTGCTATCAAAAAGTCTACAAACAATAAATGCTGGAGAGGGTGTGGAGAAAAGGAACCCTCTTACACTGTTGGTGGTAAACTAGTACAGCCACTATGGAAAACAGCGTGGAGATTCCTTAACAAACTCAAAATAGAATTGCCATACGACCCAGGAATCCCACTGCTGGGCATACACACCGAGGAAACCAGAATTGAAAGAGACATGTGTACCCCAATGTTCATCGCAGCACTGTTTACAATAGCCAGGACATGGAAGGAACCAAATGTCCATCAGCAGACGAATGAATAAGAAAGCTGTGGTATATATACACAATGGACTATTACTCAGCCATTAAAAAGAATACATTTGAATCAGTTCTAATGAGGTGGATAAAACTGGAGCCTATTATACAGAGCAAAGTAAGTCAGAAAGAAAAACATCAATACAGTATATTAATGCATATATATGGAATTTAGAAAGATGGTAATGATGACCCTATATGCAAGACAGCAAAAGAGACACAGATGTAAAGAACAGACATTTTGGACTCTGTGGGAGAGGGCGGGGTGGGATGATTTGAGAGAATAACATTGAAACATGTATATTATCATATGTGAAACAGATCGCCAGTCCAGGTTTGGTACATGAGACAGGGTGCTCAGGGCTGGTGCACTGGGATGACCCTGAGGGATGGGATGGGGTGGGAGGTGGGAGGGGAATTCAGGATGGGGAACACATATACATCCATGGCTGATTCATGTGAATGTATGGCAAAAACCACCGCAATATTATAAAGTAATTAGCCTCCAATTAAAATAAATAAATTTTAAAAAAAAGAGCTGACCACTGAAGAAGTGATGCTTTTGAACTGCGGTGTTGGAGAAGACTCCTGAGAGTTCCTTGGATTGCAAGGAGATCCAACAAGTCCATCCTAAAGGAAATCAGTCCTGAATATTCACTGGAAGGACTGATGCTGAAGCTGAAGCTCCAATACTTTGGACACTTGATGTGAAGAACTGACTCATTAGAAAAGACCCTGATGCTTGAAAAGATTTAAGGCAGAAGGGGACAACAGAGGATGAGATGGTTGGATAGCATCACCGATTCGATGGACATGAATTTTAGCAAGCTCCAGGAGTTGGTGATGGACAGGGAAGCCTGGTGTCCATGGGGTTGTAAAGAGTCGGACATGACTGAGCAACTGAACTGAACTGACAAAGTGATTGGGCTTCCCACGTGGCATTAGTGGTAAAGAACCTGCCTGCCAATGATGGAAACATAAGGAATACAGGTTTGATCTGGGGTCAGGAAGATCCCGTGGAGGAGGGCATAGCAACCCACTCCAGTATTCTTGCCTGGAGAATCCCATGAACAGAGGAGCCTGGTGGGCTACTGTCCATGGGGTCACAAAAGCTTCAGTTGAACACGAATGAAGAATCTTAGCATGCATGAATGCATAAAGTGATTACTGTATCATTCCTTTTTCTAAATGGGAGATTGGAGGGGAATGTTTAATTGCAGCTATACAGCTCCCAATTTGCTATTTTACATCGAGGGGTCAAATAAGTGGTCTTTTAGGTTACAGTTCACTGGGCCAGGAGCAGTGCACCAAGTGTTAGTGGAAAAGACTATGCTTCACCTGCAAGTCCTGGGTCTGGAGCTGGTGGTGGGAGGGGAGGGGTGTGTGTGTTCTCAGAGCAGCAAGAAGGATGCGCTAAAGTGTTAGAGTGGTCAGAGAAACAGTCTGGGGTCAGAATCATTATTGTCTCCCAACTTCTACAACCTCTTTCCTCCTTTAGCAAGAAAATTCCCAAATCTCAGCTGAACACATGGCCAACCAGACTAGACATCTCCTTATAGATCAATAAGACCACATATTCATTTCTGAGTAATTGAATATGAATGGAAGAGATGTGTGCAAGTCCTAAAAAGGAAGTGGTACATCCTCCCATCTCTTCTTCAGGGTGCTCCAAATGTCAACATTGTGACGAGCCATTTTCACCTGTGCAGACAAAGGCGACACTTGTCGCCACCACTCCACTGCAGATGGTGATTGCAGCCATGAAATTAAAAGATGCTTACTCCTTGGAAGAAAAGTTATGACCAACCTAGATAGTATATTCAAAAGCAGAGACATTACTTTGCCAACTAAGGTCCGTCTAGTCAAGGCTATGGTTTTTCCTGTGGTCATGTATGGATGTGAGACTTGGACTGTGAAGAAGGCTGAGCGCCGAAGAATTGATGCTTTTGAACTGTGGTGTTGGAGAAGACTCTTGAGAGTTCCTTGGACTGCAAGGAGATCCAACCAGTCCATTCTAAAGGAGATCAGCTCTGGGATTTCTTTGGAAGGAATGATGCTAAAGCTGAAACTCCAGTACTTTGGCCACCTCATGGGAAGAGTTGACTCATTGGAAAAGACTCTGATGCTGGGAGGGATTGGGGGCAGAAGAAGAAGGGGACGACCAAGGATGAGATGGCTGGATGGCATCACTGACTCGATGGATGTGAGTCTGAGTGAACTCGGGGAGTTGGTGATGGACAGGGATGCCTGGTGTGCTGCGATTCATGGGGTCGCAAAGAGTTAGACACGACTAAGCGACTGAACTGCACTACTCCACTGAACTACAGTAATCTTGGTCACTCAGGTAACCCCAGCAAATATAGACAAGAGCATATAATCAGGAAAGATTTATGGCTGTCTACCCTAGCCTGTGACAAAATAAGCTAGATTCCCCTGTTCTCTGGACTTAATCGGGCAATTTGAGTAGTTCACATTATGTTGGATATGAAATGATGAAAGAGTTTGGAAGTTTAGCTAGGATATCAGTTCAGTTCAATTACTACAGGGTCCCAAATTACAGTGGTCTCAACAAAACAGGACTTCTCTGGTGGTTCAGTGGTTAGGGAGCCACCTGCCCACACAGGGGACACGGGTTTGATCCCTGGTCTGGGAAGATTCCACATGTCACGGGGCAACTGAGTCTGCGTCACAACTACTGAAGCCTGTGTGCCCAGAGCCTTTGTTCTGCATCAAGAGAAGCCACCACAATGAGAAGCCCACACGTCGCAACTGGAGAGATTAGTCTCTACTCGCTGCAAAAAGAAAAAGCCTACATGTAGCAATGAAGACCCAGTGTAGCCGAAAATAAATAAAGAAAATTTTATTAAAAAACAAACAAGAAAAACTAAAATAGAACTGTTCTTTCCCGTCACACAACATCTCAAGTAACAAGCAGTTGGGGTTGATTCGGTGGCAACATAATACCTAAGCCAAAAATCTTTTCTATTTTGCAGCTTTGCCATCCCAAATTTGCAAATTCTAGCCCTGACATGTCTCCTGAGCTTCAGACTGGCTTATCTAGTTGCTTAATCAACAGTTCCATTCAGATATCTGAAAGGGATCTCAGACTTGAATCTCTAAAATAGAACCCTTGTTTTTCTCCCCTAAATCATGTCTCCCCTGGTTTTCCTGATGTCAGTAAATGGCACCACTATCAAGCAGTTGTTCAGACTCAATGACTCAGACCAAAATTCTGGGAATAATTCAAGACAAGTTCTGCCCCTTTGGAAATATATTCCAAATCTGATCACTTCCCACCAGCTCCACCATCATTGTTCTAATCTATGCCGTTGTTTTCCCTAGATTACAAAATCACAATAGCAACCTAATTGGACTCGTAATTTCCACACTTAGATTGTACAGTTCATTATCCCATAGAGAGAAGTAAGAGTGTATTGATATTCTATCATTACTATGACAAATTACCACAAACTAACTGATTTGAAAAATGCAGATGTATCTTGTTATTCTTCTGTAAGTCGGAAATATAACATAAGTTTTGCTGGGCTAAAATCAAGGCGTGAGATAGTTGCATTCCCTTTTGGGGGCACTAGTGAAGAATCCACTTCCTTCTTTCCAATTTTCACAGGCTGCTCTTACTCAGGGGCTTGTGGCCTCAATCCCTCATCTTCAAAGCCAAGATTCATGGATTGAGTCCTACTCACATCTCCCTACTCTGACCTTGTCTACCGTCTTCTTCCATCTTTAAGGACCACCGAGAAAAAACAAACAAACAAACAAACAAACAAGATAACCTCCCTATTTTAAGATCTGCTGATCAGCAACTTTAACCCCATCTGCAATTTTAACTTCCCTTTTCTATGTAAGGCAACATTATTCTGCCTGCCACACAGTATGATCTTTAAACATGTAAATCAGATTGCATTTCCCTCTTTTTATGTCCTCTATTGCCTTCTTCAGAGACGGCAATGGCACCCCACTCCAGTACTCTTGCCTGGAGAATCCCATGGATGGAGGAGCCTGGTAGGCTGCAGTCCATGGGGTCGCTAAGAGTCAGACATGACTGAGTGACTTCACTTTCATTTTTCACTTTCATGCATTGGAGAAGGAAATGGCAACCCACTCCAGTGTTCTTGCCTGGAGAATTCCAGGGACAGCGGAGCCTGGTGGGCTGCCATCTATGGGGTTGCACAGAGTCGGACACGACTGAAGTGACTTAGCAGCAGCAGCATTGCCTTCTTAGTCACACTTAGAAACCTAAAATCTTACCCCAGCAAACATGCTTCTCCTGAACTGTGTGCTCAGGTCTACTTCCTTATTCTATCCCCCCATCACCCTCTCCCACTAAATTTTATGCAGTCTCACCAATCTTCTTGCTGTCCCTAAAGTGCCAAGATTATTCCCACCTCAGAGCCTCTGAAAGTTCTTTCTGCTGCTGGAACCTCTTCCGTATATATCTGCATGGTCCCCTCCCTCATTCCATTCTTGTCTCTGCCCCAAAGGCACTTCCTCAGAAAAGCCATTCCTGACCATTATTTGTCACTGTCATCAAAATATCTGGTACCAGACAATACTTTGGCCACCTAATGTAAAGAGCCAACTCATTGGAAAACACCCCAATTCTGGGAAAGATTGAAGGCAAGAAGAGAAGTAGGCAGCAGAGAATGATATGGTTAAATAGCATTACTGACTCAACGGACATACATTTTAACAAACTCCGGGAGATAGGGAAAGCCGGGGAAGCCTGGCATGCTGCAGTCCATGGGGTCAGACAGAGTTGGACATGACTTAGAAGCTGAACAGCAACGACAACACATCAGCATCACTCTGAGCTGCTATTATTCATTGCTGACATTATGTGATATGTTTATTCATTCATTTCCACCAGACTATAAGCTCCATGAGGATAGGGGGTTTCTTTTATTCTCTGCTTCATCTGTAGCATATAATGGGTGTCAAATAGGTATTTGGCAAATGAATGGTTGAAATGTAAGTATAAATTAGCTGATACACTTGCTGTTTCTACCTAGTTTCAAACACCAAAATAACCCAAGGCCTCTCCCGCAAGCAATGAACCATTCCTATTCAGAACAATCCAGGCAGACTCCTACATTTAAACCTCACTCAGTCCTATTTGCAATGCAATTGAAAGCAAGGGATTTGTTCCATTTCCTTCCTTGTGTGTCTTGGTTTTCAAATGGGGTGTTTAATTCCAGCCAGCATGCTAAGCAAGTACAGACTCTGTGTTGAGCAGCCTCCCCTCATTCTACCTTGGGAATTCTCACACCAAGCAGGACAGAGTTACTAATCCACTCTGTACAGATGCCGCAGTTGCGTCTTGCAGACTGTCAAAAAGGAGTGACAGATGTGCGGTGCCCAGCAGCCCTGAACGTTGCTCTACAGGGTTCTGGACTAATGGCTTTCCAAAAAGTCATCATTGATCAAGTAAAGTTTCCAACTCAGGGAAAGTGATAGCTTAAGGCAAACAACAGTGTTTCATAACAGAAATGGCTTGACCTGATTTGCTCTTAACAATCTGAACCTAATCACCTCAGTTTGAAAAAAACAAAAAAAATGTGTACAAGAGAATCTGCCAGGGCCTATGGGTCTATGCCAGGGACCAAAGCATTCAAAGGAGAAGGAAGCACCATTTTTGCTCTCTAAACTCTTGCACTGAATGCAGTAAGACAATGATTTACCCTAACGTCCATGAATGTGTCAAAGATTTGTTTATTTGAAACAGGAAAAGATGACAACTTAAAAATATCACAGGTGATATTTGATATTTGCTGCATAAAACAAACAAACAAACACAGCCACTCTTAGGAGCTACTATCTATTCTTCTGTATCATGATTATGGACTAGGTTTGAATTTGCTCATCATGTGAGCAACAGAGGTAGTAATGGCAAGGATGGTTATCGAAGTACCTAGATTAAAACAGCTTCCTGCTTATACTAGTTTCAGACTCTGTACTCTGGGTGCTAGATCTTACGTATCTAAAACTCACCTTATTCCAATTTGACCTCTTCTGATCTTATCTGCTTCTCTAACCTTTAATACACCTTTCTACTCTTCACCACTTTTTGGTTACTGGTCACTTGTAACTGGTTACTATTCCAAACCTTGAAGACAAGAAGCTTCTTAAAACACTCAGTTGTCAGACCAGAGGCCTATCTCCTGCCTTTCAACCCAAATCCTGCTTAAAGAACCCTACTACGCAAGTGTCAGAATTGTAGAACGGCAGTGACAGAGACGGTGAAGCGGACCGAAGCACACCTGGAGACTGGCCTGGTTTTGGATTCCTTCCTGGACAGCTTTGCATTTTCTGAGTAATTAAATTGGAGTTCTGAGAATAGGAACCATGTTGTCTGGATCTCTTCAAAAGAAATCATAGGCAAGAGCACATAGTAGGAACTCATTTCATTACATTGAATTTAATTAAGATACCCAGAAAGATAACAAAATGACTAGAGTAACTGGCTTACTTTTCACTCCAAAAACCTATCCATGAGCTTTCTACTCAGGTCCAGATCAAGAAAATAATATTTGATATCAGTGTGAAGTACAGGCATAGTTAGGGATAGGTAGATAGCAGACAGACAGATGATACATGGATGGATGGACAGACGGTTAGATAAAAATAATACAAACTGAGTTGCCAAAGGAAGACTCGAAGAAGCCAAGACCATCAGCCAAGAATGTTAGTATCCAGTTCTCGTAAGGGACTCCTCAGGCCTGTCTGAAGGAACTAAGAGAGTGGAACACTAAGAAGATCTTTTAGAAGCATATCTGATCCCCTGCATTGTCTTTGGAAATACAAACATCAAGCTTTCTGAGAATAACAGGAGAGCCAAGTCCAAGTTCAGTAAAAAGATGCTGAGTTAGACATAATCACATTAGTGTTTCCTTCAGGGACTTCCAAGTAGGTGCATATACAACTGATGACACTCTCAAGATTTTCCCCTTTAAATACACATTGCTTAAAAATAAGTATCTAAACCCATTGCAACTAATAATTAGTTTACGTTTTTCTCTTAACCACTTGCATCTCTAAGTTCTCCCAGTGAAGGGAGTGTGGTAGCCCTAAATCAAATGTGCTTTACATCTTGTGTGTGTATGGAGAAGGTGGAGCTGGACAGAAGGAACTAATTTTTACCAAATTTCTCCTATGTACCAATGTTCTGCTTATATTAACAGTATTTGTCTTCTGCTGGCCTATGGCGGATTGCAGGAGACAGACAGACATGTAGAATACTGCCACGAAAGGGGCTTTATTGATAAATGACTTCAGGACCTTTATCTCAAGGTTTAGGAAACCAAAGTTCAAATGAGAAAGCTTCTTGCCCAAGGTCATACTTGATTTTTGACAATTCGTCAGCATCACAGCTAAACTTAGATCTCCATAAATCTTGATTCTCAGTTCAAAGCTCTTTTCATTAATCCATTCAATCTTCTCAAGAAGGAATTATCAGACAAGGGGTTAGCATTCACTTTCTGGGGAGGACAAAAGCAACTGCAGATGAAAAGACATGAGTCTGGAACCTTAGACTACTCAGAAATCCTAACATCTCTACAAAAGAAACTCTTTCTTATTACAATAATCCAAACTGCAGCCAACCAAGGGATTCCCTGGGACTCCAGTTCAATCCCAGGGTCTGGAAGATCCTCTGGAGAAGGGATAGGCCAGTATTCTTGCGCTTCCCTGGTGGCTCAGATGGTAAAGAATCCACCTGCAATGCAGGATACCTAGGTTCAGTCCCTGAGTTGGGAAGATCCCCTGGAGGAGGAAGTGGCAACCCACTCCAGCATTTTTGCCCAGAGAACTCCATGGACAGGGAAGCCTGGCGGGCTATAGTCCATGGGGTCGCAAAGAGTCAGACACGACTGAGCAACTAAGAGCAACAAGGGGAAACAGATTCACTCTTAACCCCCATTTTATCCACTCCTTTGCATAAGGAACATGGATTAGGGGAGAATATTTACTTGCTGTGTTGCCTTAAAGTCACTGAACTCCAAGCTGCACTTTAATCATCTATAGAGTGAAGATAGTGATAATACAGAAGTTCCTCATTATCTAAATTTTACTATCTGAAGCTGCACAATAATGATACTTCATAGGAAAGCAAAAGCCATCAAAACATGAACATTTTCTCTAATGTGCTGATCATTTATTAAGTTAGTCTGTTCTCCACATCCCTTCTCTCTGAAGATACATATATATCTCTAACCATTAAATCAATGTCTTTGATCATTAGTCTGTAAGTATAATGCAAATCCTTTGCCAAGCAAAACTACACATCTCAGAAAAGTTTCAGAATTTCAAGTAATGAATGAGACCAGTGCTGGAAAACAGGGCAAACCACACACAAAGTCACTGACATGTAAGGATCTTGGTCTAGTTGAGCAGCTCAAAACTGGAAGAGAACAAAGGTGAGGTTGATCACACGTCAGCATAGGAGAAAGATTCCAGCATCAACATAAGAAAAAAGTCCTTGAAAAAACTGATAAGTCCAAGAATATTTCTCAAAAGTGACCTTCTTTTTGATAACGCTTTGAAAGTTAATTAAACATGAAAAGATATTGCACTGTGTTCTCATACAGCTTTCCCAGAATCATAGTTTAAAAAATAAACAAAAAAACTTGCTATTTTCAATAATTAGCCTTAGTTGTCATTATAACTAAATTATTTATGAGAAAGATACTATTTTCACTACTTTAACTCCATTTTTTCAAGATAAAGTCTCAATTGAAACCTTTTTCTCTTAAATACTATGAAATTTTTGTTGCAGCTTTAAATGGATTCTCTTGTAGTGAATAATAACCCTTGCATGATAAGACTCTCTTTTATCTGTACCACTTCATATTGTTATAGGGAACAAACGAGATAAAACTTGCAAATGCATTTCGGTGATTCTGAGGTGCTGTGTTCAGGTTAGAATTCACTTTGTTTCCCTCCCCAAAAACTGTTTACTGGAT
The DNA here is from genome assembly GCF_016772045.2 of Ovis aries. Classification (NCBI taxonomy): domain Eukaryota; kingdom Metazoa; phylum Chordata; class Mammalia; order Artiodactyla; family Bovidae; genus Ovis; species Ovis aries. The sequence goes on along the minus strand of NC_056062.1, from coordinate 59,957,360 downwards.
GCAGGTTGCTTCGAAATATATGATTTATGTTATTCCCAATGACAACCATTGAAGGTAAGTATATACCATCTCTAAACCATAAAACAGAAAAATGAAAAAACCTGCTCAAGGCCACATAGCTATTAGGTGGCTTAGTTATAGCGAGAGCCTGAACTGACTGTCCCCAAGTCCAAGGCATTCCCTCTAGGCACTGGAAACATACAAAGCCACTGTTTTGTAGTTCATTAATGGTTGAACATTCATATCCCATATGGTTCTTCTTAACACACTCATTCAAAAGTGTTTATTGATCATCTTCTCCATTAGACATTACCCTAATTCTGGAGATACAATGGTGATGATGCAAGCAGTCCCTGCTTTCTCGCAGGTTGTGTTCCAGTGGAGTACCTCATATTGACAACAATTAAGCTAATAATTTAAACAAACAGGACAAATGTCTTACTGTTAACCTCTAGGAAGTGTTTTCTAGGGACCAGATGACTCAGCACTTTATATGCTGCTGCTGCTGCTAAGTTGCGTCAGTCGTGTCCAACTCTGTGCGACCCCATAGATGGCGGCCCACCAGGCTCCCGTCCCTGGGATTCTCCAGGCAAGAATACTGGAGTGGGTTGCCATTTCCTTCTCTAGTGCATGAAAGTGAAAAGTGAAAGTGAAGTTGCTCAGAAGTGTCTGACTCTTCACAACCCCACGGACTATAGCCCACCAGGCTCCTCTGTCCACGGGATTCCCCAGGCAAGATTACTGGAGTGGGGTGCCATTGCCTTCTCCAGGAGATCTTCCCAACCCAGGGATTGAACCCAGGTATCCTGCATTGCAGGCAGATTCTTTACCATCTGAGCCACCAGGGAAGACCTACTGAGGCAGAGAGATGTTAAGTTACTTGTCCTGAATTATACTTCAGTAGTGGAGGAACTAAACTTTAAGCCTAGGCAATCTAGCCCTCAGACACACTCTTAAGGACTATTCTATAATGGGTTGATGTGATAGAAAGTAATTGGACTGATTAATATGACTAAAAATGTTTCCCATCATTATGCTCTTTATGAGTAATAGTATCATGTTCAGGGTTTTCCTACACATATCAGAAATACAGCAGATTGCCTCAAATAACCAGTTCTTCCTTTTAATTCTTTTGCTAAACAGAGAGTATTTTGTAGGAACTGGAACACATCAGCCAAGAACAATTTCACCCCAAAATCTACACAGCTGCTTAGGTTCTCAAAATCTCCAAATGGCCCCTTGCAAGATTCTGTTAACATGCCCAAAGTACTCATAGTCTTTAGGACAACAGTTTACCACTCAGTATTGGAACTGCACCCAGAAGTCCTGCTTCCAGAAAAGTGTGTAATTGGGAAGCAGTGCTGGATGAACTGGTAATAGCTGACTTCAGGGTGATTTCATCTCTCTCCAGTTGCCTCTTTACTTACTGTTCAGCTGTGATCCTTGCTCATCCCCAGATCCGAAGATCAGAGGAAATGATGATCGTATTTCCAATTAGCACAAATAGTAGCTATCTTGAGCTGTATCATTAATCCTTTCAGGGACATTTGTATTGTGTTACTTATTCTGTAGCCTAATGAGGCATAAAAGAAGAATCTCTTTCCTTTCCCTGTCTCTAAATTCAGGTCCAAATAATTGCTCCTGCTGCTAGAGACAAAGGTTAATTTGAAGTAAAGACCCAGCTGGGGAGATTTTCACTTGTCTATGCAATGGAATCAAATGTGTATAACCACTGTCACAAAACTGTCACCTTGTGACTTTGCTTTTTGCTATCTGAGCCTCAGTTGTATAATGCCTTCACTTGGGATGTACTTGCTATTTATGAATGTATGCCAAGAACATCTCATCCTTGGGCACCAGTTTTTTTTTTTTCATTAAAAGTATTTAACCCAGCAATTTTAGTATTTATTAAACTATTCGCTTACTCAGTAACAAAGGTACCAAACATTTTGTTAGGGCTAGAGATACAAATATGACTAGAGGACTATCTTCACCCTCAAAAAAGAGTTTAGCAAGTAATGGGAGCAGCAAAGGAGGGATGCTAAATTTAAATAGTGATACTTCAGAATAAACATCACGAAAAATAAAAAATATGGAAGATAATTTTCCTTCCTACCATCCAGTGGTTTTTTCTAAAGCTTTTTCTAATATTACTTTTATTCAATAGCAGCTGACATCTTGGCTTACCTAGCAAAGCACCTGAGGGATACGACATACCCAATGAATGATAGTGGTTTGCTTAGGCATGGGGGGATATGTTTCAACATCTTGATTTGAGGGATAATCTATTTGGAGGACACACCCAAGAGACTCTCATGCATCCTTCACTCTTAAAGCGAATTAAAATTTTACCTTATAAAAATCGTCTGGAATGCTTATTAAATACACAAAATTCCTGGACCCTTTCACTGAAGGTTAGATTCAGGAGGTCTGGGGTCAGCCCACAAATCTGTGTATTTATTGTAATAAACATCCATGTGATTCTTAGCATCAGGCTATTGAAAGTGAAAGTGTTAGTCGCTCAGTCATGTCCAACTCATTGCAACCCCATGGACTATAGCCCACAGGACTCCTCTGTCCATGGGATTCTCCAGGCAAGAATACTGGAGTGGGTTGTCATGCCCTCCTCCTCCAGGGGATCATCAAGACCCAGGGATTGAACGGAGTCTCCTGCAGCTCTTGCATTGCAGATGTATTCTTTACAGCTGAGCCACCTGGGAAGCCCCCATCATGCTAACAGAGCTTTAGAAAAACTTTTAAATCTAGTCTTGAATTTTAAGCATTTGTGCTACTTATTTCTTAGTTGCTAGTCTGGGATTCTTAACTACCTCTCAACATTTGATAGAAAATACTAGATTTCGTTCTAGAATTCCACTGATAGTTAAAAGTTACCAAACCTTTTTAAAAATCTAATCTCTCTCTATATTAAAAAAACAGGATACAACTAACCAACTGGAAAGATGAAAACTGCTCCCAGAATGTTTTCAATTTACTGACCTTTTTCTCCAATCAAGAGGAAACATTTTCCCATTCTGTGTAGGATAGGATTAGACAAGGATCTTCTCATCAGTATTCTCAGACAAAGAAAGTATTTTCTGGGCATTTGCTGTGTACTCTGGGAAATTACTCTGCCAATCTCCTTATAAACCCTCTCAGATGGCTTACTATGTCTGTATCCAAATAACTGATTTTAGATCAAACTGTAAAATGTGCAGACAAAAGAAAGTGTTTATTAAAAGTACTGAGTGAAAATATAACCAGATTTATGTTGGAAAAATTTCTATTTTCAGAAGCAAAGGCACGAGAGTTAAATCTACTCCAAAAAACAAGCTCCTAACTCCTCGTGGTATAGTTCCTATCACTGGGGAAGTGAATGTTCATGTGGTCCCTCTGCTCTCATACCCTTGCAGAGGCTCAGGGAACTAAGACCATAAGGAAGTGGTCCATGGTCTTGACTTTGATGGCCTGAGCATGAGTTTCAGAATGGGAGCTGGAAAAAAAATTTAAGAAAACTTGAAAATAATTTTGGGTGGAGTAGAGTTTATTCCTCAGGGGAAGGATACTGGGAAGAGAGAAAAAGGAAAGGAGGAAAGGAGAATGGAGATTAAGCTAGTATTGATAATGAAAAGATCTGTAAAGAAGGAACGCAAAGATTCAATCTGAGCTTATTTTAATGACTATATAAACCATCCCCATCTTCACAAATTCTTAATAAAGCACCTGAGGCTGAATCCACTTAAACACCTCATGGGAAAGTTTTCATTTCCATAGTTTTGGTGGAAATGGGAGAAAGATGTGGCATTCAATGCACACATCATGGAAATGGACAGCACACCTGGTGGTGTGGGCTAATCCAGACACTGAAATGACTGATCAGAAGCAAGGTCTTAGCACCAGAGATGACCAGGACCAGCATCGGGGCCCAATCATTCATGTATATATAATATATACACATGCATACATACATACACACACGCAGGGTCTCTGCCACTGTTCACTGGATGAGGTTTCAGTCAACTTCATTTGAAATTCAAAGATAAGTTCACATGTGGGTTACACACATAGCTGTGGTACATATAAGAGGGCTTTAGTAATACAGTAGGTATATGCATATCTACATTGAAATCTATCCAAATATGGATGCAGTATGGGCACACAGGCATGAGTATTTGTGTATTTTGATGCTACCATTTGGTTTTTAGCTATTTACTCTAAGTTCTCTTAGATGTTTTAAATTCTACCAGGCAGTAGAGTGGACTTCCCCAGGGGCTCAGTGGTTAAAGAATCCCCCTGCAACACAGGAGACACGGGAGACATGGGTTTGATCCCTGAGTCAGGAAGATTCCCCTGGAGGAGGGCATGACAACCCACACCAGATTCTTGCCTGGAGAATCCCACGGACAGAGAAGCCTGCAGGGCTACAGCCCAGGGGGTCACAAAGAGTCGGACTTGAACAGAAGGGACTAGACACCAGAGTGGACAGATCTACGGGGAGCAGGAAGATGAACAAACAAGGATAATGCTCTGTTCTTTAAGCAAGCTTCATATTTAATCCTAAGTAATAATGTATGGCATCACTGACTCGATGGGCATGAATCTGAGTGAACTCCGGGAGTTGGTGATGGACAGGGAGGCCTGGCATGCTGCGATTCATGGGGTCGCAAAAAGTCGGACATGACTGAGTGACAGAACTGAACTGAACTGAATAATGTATGATGATACATTATTACCCTTGCATCCTAACTTCTTCATCTGACCCTAAAGTAAAAATGTATAACATAATATTTGGTAAAGGAAACAAATGTGCTACCTCATTCTATGGGTTCATCGCCCTGCCCATGGGAAGCAAATTGTGCTCTGTGCCTACATCCTTCAGATAAACACACATAAGTCAGGACCAAGAAATTTCTTCTAGATACAAGTCTATAGGCCTTCCTCTCAGTTGCCACTAAGAGAGATCACCAAATGTAAGGCAACAATTCTAGGTGTTGCAAACAGTCAGACACAACTGAGTGACTGAACTGAACTGAACTGAGCTGAACCTACTTGGCAGATCCAAATTCTCCTTCAGTTGTATTGTTTCAATTGGGATGAAAGGTAGTAGAAACCCAGTTGTGGCTACAGACCCAAGAAACTTTTCCTGATCTATGTTTACTAAAAATAAAGCTAGAATTTTGATCCCCAGAAAATATTCCAAACTTGTACTGGGGGTAGGAAATGCATGATTAATTATCACCTTAAAACTCCAACAGTGTAATCTATTTCCAGCGAGAATTATGCTATTACTAAAACAGAAATAATTGAGTAATTGATGGAAATTGCCTCGCAGCTATGTGTTGGATGCCATTTCTAAAAAGGAAGCCAATTTTCTAAAAACTGCATGTTAACTGTTGCACACAATTTATTCTCTATGTCATTAAGCCAAGGAGGATATTACTTGGGGGGGTTATTCATTTTTATTTTACATTAATGAACATTAAGAACCTCTAAATCACTTACAACTGTTAAGACAATTAGCTTTGTGTGGAAATGTTAGACCTCGCTTCACTCTTCCAGTTTCTGATATTTTCTTCCTTTACAAGAATACACTTTGATAAACCACAAGTCAGAACAGTGTGTATTTCACTCCCCTTTTTTTACACATTGTGTATCGTTCCTATTGAATCTTAGTTTCCCTTTCAGATTTTCGAAAAAAGTGAAAGTTGCTCAGTTGTGTCAGACTCTACGACACCATGGACTATACAGTCCATGGAATTCTCCAGGCCAGAATACTGGAGTGGGTAGCCTTTCCCTTCTCCAGGGGATCTTCCCAACCCAGAGATCAAACCCAGGTCTTCCATATGGCATGCAGATTCCTTACCAGCTGAGCCACAAGGGAAGCCCAAGAATACTGGGGTGGGTAGCCTATCCCTTCTCCAGGGGATCTTCCCAACCCAGGAATTGAACCAGGGTCTCCTGCATTGCAGGCAGATTCTTTTCCAGCTGAGCTACCAGGAAAGCCCCAAATTTTCCAGGGATAGGAAGAAATAGTAACTCTTCAGTATATATCACAAGGTTGAAATATTTTGATGGATTCTGACTACTAACTTTTCAGCTCTATATTTTATATCAGATTTAAAGGTGAACTTCTCTTTTATTGCATAGTACAATAGATAACAAAAAAGCTGGATAATGTAATATTTAATAACAGCAATCATTTGAATGTATATAGCTCTACCATCTGAATAGCTTCCAAATATTTCATATATTGGCACATCTGTTTAAAACATCTTTCTAAAATGTATGGGTTGGAAGATAGATGGAAACTAGTATTTATTGAGCACTTATATTTCAGATACTTCATAAAATACAAGTTATTTAAATTTCATAATGGCCTTATCACAGTGTTCTCAAACTTTAGTCTATATAAGGACCATCCATAAAGCTTGGTAAAAAGGCAAATACTCTGGATTCACTAAACCAAGATTCTGTTTCAGAAAATCTTGAAAGATCTCAGGGATGTAAACCATCTCCCCTTGATAATGCTGATGTAGGTTGTATTTACATGGAACACAATGTGAGAAACACTGCCTATTACATGATTATTTTAGATGAATAAAGTAAGAAACTTGTCTAAGGTCACCTATTCATAGAAAAATGGGTAGAATGCTTTTGCTCTTGAAGAATGAGGAAAATGTTACGAAGCAAGGAAGAAAATAAGAGACCTTGGCATAGACAAGGAATGAGCATGGAAATAAGAGATATTGGTAGGGTATTTTGGTTTTGGCAGCGTGTAAGTGTGTCGGGTGTGTGTGTGTGTGTGTGTGTGTGTGTGTGTGTGATTTGCTCAGTTGAGTCTGACTCTTTGCAACCCCATGGAGCCTGCCAGGCTCCTCTGTCCATGGAATTCTCCAGGCAAGAATACTGGAGTGGGTAGCCATTCCCTTCTCCAGGGGATCGTCCTCACCAGGATCGAACCTAGGCCTGCACTGCAGGCAAATTCTTTACCTTCTAATCCACCAGGGAAGCCCTTTGGCAGAGTGTCTGGTATTAAATCTACCTCCCATGATAAGCAACTGGACAAAGTATATTAAATAACTATTTGCAGACAGAGTTTAACAATTAACACAGGGCTCTGGTCATTGAAAGAAGGGAAGCATAAAGGTGAGTATACCAAATTTATCCTGGTTTTCTCCCTGATAAGACTTCCTAAACTATGGCACAGAAAAAATAAAGCCTGTGAAGAGTGGTATTCTTGCTGGGTTGTGTAAACAGAGTAAACTTCGGAGCTTCCAATACTCTAGGGTTTGAAGACAGGTTATTATATAGGAAGGGTGCAAAGGTAAGAATCATCAAAACCTGACAAATTCCCCTTAGAATTCTTGGTTAATTCTTGAAATGCTACAAGGTAAGATTCCAAAAAGGTTAGCTGGGAAAATTCACTGGGAGACTGGGGAGTTCTGCAGAGATTTCTGAGGCTGCAGAGTGCTGAGAAAAAATTGGATTTCAGGTCCAATCAGGGCAAAGAGATCTTTGTGAACATCTCAGCCTTCTAGCTGAAACCATGGAGAACCATGCTGTAGGAGTAAGGGCCATACACAGGGAGTAAAGTCTACTCTAAAAACGATCATTGGAATTTTGATGGGGATAACATTGAATCTATAGACAGCTTTGGGTAGTGTAGACATTTTAGCAATATTCATCCTTCCAGTTCATGAGCATGGATGTATCTTTCCATTTATTTGTGCCTTCTTCAATTTCTTTCAACATAGTCTTGAGGTTTTCAATGTAGAGATCTTTCACCTCCTTGGGTAAATTCACATCAAAATTTTCATTTTTATTCTATTGTGAATGAGATTGTTTTCTGTATTTCCTTTTCAGTTAACCCAATGGTATTTTTCACAGAAATAGGAAAGACAATCTTAAAATGTATATGGAACCACAAAAAGACTCCAAATAGCCAAAAAAAAAATCTTGAGAAAGAAGAAAGCCAGAGGCATCACATTGCTGATTTCAAACTATATTACTAGCTATAGTAAAATAACATGTACCAGCATAAAAATAGACACCAGGGCCAAAGGAACAGAACTGAAACCCAGAAATAAACCCATGTATGTATGGTTAATTAATATTTGACAAGGAATCCAAGAATACTCAGTGGGGAAAAATAGTCTCTATAAAAATTGGAGGGGCTTCCCAGGGAGCTCAGTGGTAAAGAAGCTGCCTGCCAATGTTTAAAATTGGGAAAGGAGTATAACAAGTCTGTATACTGTCACCCTGCTTAACTTCTGTACAGAATACATCATGTAAAATGCAGAGCTGGATGAATCACAAGCTGGAATCAAGATTGCCAGGAGACCTATTAGCAACCTCAGATATGTAGGTGATACCACTCTAATGGCAGAAAGAAGAGAGGAACTAAAGAGCTTCTTAATGAGGGTGAAAGAGAAGAGTGAAAGAGCTGACTTAAAACTCAACATCCAATAAACTTAAGATCATGGTATCTGGTCCCATCACTTTATAGCAAATCAATGGGGAAAAAGTGGAAACAGTAACAGATTTTACTTTTTTGGGCTCCAAAATCACTATAGATGGTGACTGCAGACATGAAATTAAAAGACGCTTTCTCCTTGGAGGGAAAGCTATGATTAGCCTAGACAGCATATTAAAAAGCAGAGACATTACTCTGCCAACAAAGGTCCTTCAAGTCAAAGCTATGGTTTCCCAGTAGTCATGTATGGATGTGAGAGTTGGACTATAAAGAAAGCTGCTAGCTAAGTCACTTCAGTAGTGTTCAACTCTTTGCGACCCCATGGATTGTAGCTCGCCAGGCTTCTCTGTCCATGGGATTTTCCAGGCAAGAATACCAGAGTGGGTTTCCATTTCCTTCTCCTAAAGAAAGCTGAGCACCAAAGAACTGATGCTTTTGAACTGTGGTGTTAGAGAAGACTCTTGAGAGTCCCTAGGACTGCAAGGAGATCCAACCAGTCAATTCTAAAGGAAATAAGTTCTGAATATTCATTAGAAGGACTGATACTGAAGCTGAAACTCCAATACTTTGGCCACCTGATGCAAAGAACTGACTCACTGGAAAAGACCCTGATGCTGGGAAAGATTGAAGGCAGAAGGAGAAGGGGACAACAGAGGATGAGATGATTGGATGGCATCACGGACTGGATGGACATGAGTTTGAGCAAGCTCCAGGAGTTGGTGATGGGCAGGGAAGCCTGGTGTGCTGCAGTCCATGGGGTCACAAAGAGTCAGACACGACTGAGCAACTGAACTGAACTGAAGGGATTAATATCCAAAACATATAAGGAACTTATGTAACTCAATAACAAAAACACAGCAGACAAAGAAAAGCTATCTGGTTTTAGAATGGCAGAAGAACCAAATAGACACTTTTCCAAAGAAAACACACAAATGGCCCATAGGTAGATGAAAAGGTGCTGAACATCACTGATCATCTGAGAAATGCAACTCAAAACTGCATTGAGATATCACCTCCATCCTATTAGAATTGCTACCATCAGAAAGACAAGATACAACAGTGTTGGTGAAGATGTGGAGAAAAGGGAATCCTTGTGCACTGTGGTAGCAATATAAATTGGTGCAGCAGCTATGGAAACCAGAATTGAGGCTCCTCAAAAAAAAAAAAATTAGGACTCCCCTGGTGGCTCAGATGGTAAAGAATCTGCCTCCTTTGCAGGAGACCCAGGTTTGATCCCTGAGTCAAGAAGATCCCCTGGGGTAGGAAATGGCAACCCACTCCAGTATTCTTGCCTGGAGAATTCCATGGACAGAGGAACCTGCCAGGCTACAGTCCATAGGGGTTGCAAAGAATCAGATATGACTGAAGTAACTCAGCACACACATAGAGTCTGAAATTAACACAGAAAGAAATGCAATGTGCAATTATAGTTTCATTCTGTGAACCATAACCATTGATTCTGTGCTCACTAAGGGTAAAGTCTCAGAAATAGATCCTTTTGAATATAAATAAAGGGCAGAAAACACTGGTCCAGCCTTAGTCAGTTCTTAACATCTTGGGAGATAATGCAAATCAAAGAGGGAAAACAGTAGAGGATTATCAGAGAATTCTATTTCCAAAATTTCCTATTCATGTGTCTTATTGATGATCTACATCGAAACTGATGTCCTAAGTGCTACAAAAACAAATATTAAATAGACACAGTCCATTCTCTAAAGCTTCCCCTCTAATATGAAGAGAGAGAAATGCAGTAACGAATAAACGCAATGAGTGTTGAAGGTGACATAATAGAAATCTAGAAGGTTTCAGTGTGACACAATGCAGAAAATGAGCAATTCTTCCTGGAATGCATAAAAAAAAAATGTTCATAGGAGGGGTGACATGACCTCTAAATTTTGAAAGATAAGAGGCTATTTGCCAGTGGCCATGAAGGAGCAAAGCATGTCAGGCAGTAGAGGGGAAGGGTATGGGTTAGACAAACAGTATTCATAGTTTGGGAGTGAATGTGGCACCATGTGTGAGATGAAGCATGGTTAAAGGGATGCTGGGGAAGTCCACAGAGGACACACTACTGAGAATACTCTATGCTACATATAAGATACAGGATCTGGTTTTATTGGCAAAAACTGCCATTACTTAGTCCAAATCTTCTTCAAATGAAGAAATAAATGTAGCCAAGCCCTACGAGATCTGTGCTAATATGGCAGTCATAAACCACATATGGCTATTTAAATTTAAACCTAATAAAATTTAAAATTCACCTCCTTGGCTCCACTAGCTAAATCTGAAATATTCTCTAAGACATATGTAGCTAGTGGCTAGTCAACTTGACAGCACATTCAGTGGCTTGGCAAAACCTAAGTTTGTCTTTCACTCAAGTAAAGACCAAAACAGGAGTTCTAGATAATAGGCAATGGAAGTTTGATGAACACAGTCATTCAAAATCCAAGCTGACAGAATCTCTGCTATCTTCAGAATGCAGTTTTTTAAATCATACTAAGCATCACAATGTACAGATTAGATTGGGAAGACCATTGAAGGGTCTTGTAAAAGATTTTATGGATCAGAACTATAGGAAATGCATATTACTCCTGTTACCATCTTATTGACTAGAAACAACTCAGTGTTATGGGCTTCGCTAGAGGCTCAGGTAGGAAAGAATCCGCCTGAAATGCAGGAGACTCAAGTTCAAACCCTGGGTCAGGAAGATCCCTGGGAGAAGGGAATGGCTACCTACTCCAGTATTCTTGCCTGGAGAATTCCATGGACAGAGGAACCTGAAAGGCTATGGTTCATGGGGCTGCAAAGAGCTGGATACAACCAAGCATCTAACACTATGCCTTGTTCATCACTAACACTATGGGCATAAGAAGGCTGGGAAACATAGTATAGCTGGAATCCCAGAAAGAAAAGGAAACCCACCTGCAGATTTTACTGCAATCTCAGTCATTCTTTGATAACTTGAGGTCTTCTTCATTATTAATTGTAATCATTATACTGTGCCCTGATGCTCAATGAGGCCATCTTTACCTATTGGTGTCTGTTGTCCTTATACTAAATGTCTCCAGGCTCTGGGTTTTACAGAGTAATTCTCTACCTTCTGCTTCACTGTGAATCATAGTCACCATCATGGTTACTTGTTTCCCCACTCTTGTGTTTTTAGTCTAGATGAAACAAAATATTCCTATAAAAATAGAGATACACAGACTGAGCACGCACACAAATAATACTGGAGTGGGTTGCCATTTTCTTCTCCAGGGGACCTTCCCTATCCAGGGATCGAATCCACCTCCTGCACTGCAGCTGGATTCTTTGCCGCTGAGACACTGGGGAAGCCCACCAACTTCATTACCTTTATGAGTCTGAGATCTACAGAAAACAGACTCCTGGTTAATTCAAGTATTATTCTTTATATATCTGACTATTATAAAAGACATTTATAGAGCACGCCTTTTTCCGGACTATTAACTGATAATATTTGGTCTACTGCACAGGATTTTTTATGTAATAAATGCCATCTATGGCCCAGAGTGGAAGAACATTATTTATGAACTAACCTTTGGCCTTTTAGTAATGCTAATATACCTATGATAGCCAGAGGCCTTTACCAAACTTGTAATCTAAAAATACTGCACAGTTTAAAAAAACAAAAAACAAAAAAACAAATAAACACCCTTCTCTAGAAGAAACAGGTATAGAACACTGACAACATCAACTTAATCTTTTTAAACAGATCTTTTATTATTAATTTATTCAACAAGCATTTATTGATAATCGACTATATGCCATGAATTGTTCTAGGCACTAAGGAAATAGTAATACACAATCCAGAAAATGTCCCAGCTCATAGGACTATAAATATCTGGCAAAGGTCATATAGGCCTTGGTTCACAGAGGAGTTGACTGGAAAAAAAAAAAAAAAAAACCTATGTAACTAAATATTGGGTTGGTCAAAAAGTTCATTTGGGTTTTTCTTTGCCAAGCTATGGACAAACTCAAAAGAATTTTTTTGCCAACCCAATATTAAAACAGATAAGAGCTAAGTAAGCTATTTTTTTTTTACTTTTTATTTATTTTGTATTGGGGTATAGCCAATTAACAATGTTTTGATAGTTTCAGGTGAACAGTGAAGGGACTCAGCCATGCATGTATTCTCCCCCAAACACCCCTATCATGGAGGCTGTCACCTAACATTGAGCAGAGCTCCCTGTGCTATATAATAGGTCCTTGATGGTTATCTATTTTATTTATATCAGAATATTCAGGGCAAGCCCTGTGATGGCTGGCACACTCAGCGCGGCCGAGAGGAGCCACCCTGCGTTCGAGGTCAGGGGCGAGGGCCGGGAGGAGCTACCCCGCGTCCGAAGTCAGGGCAATGGTCTGGAGTAGCCACCCCACGTATGAGGCCAGGGTCGGGGGCTGGGAGGAGCCACCCCACATCCGAGGCCAGGGGCGGCGGCCGGGAAGATCAACCCACGTCCAAGGAGTGGTGGCTGCACTGGCCCAGGAGGGCCTAGAGGAGCTATCCCACGTTGAAGGTCAGGAAGGGCAGCAGTCAGGAGATACCCTTCGTCCAAGGTAAGGAGCAGTGGCTGCGCTTTGCTGGAGCAGCCGTGAAGAGATACCCCACACCCAAGGTAAGAGAAACCCAGGTAAGATGGTAGGTGTTGCAAGAGGGCATCAGAGGGCAGACACACTGAAACCATACTAGAAAACCAGTCAATCTAATCACACTAGGACCACAGCCTCGTCTAACTCAATGAAACCGAGCCATGCCTGTGGGGCAACCCAAGACAGGAGGGTCATGGTGGAGAGGTCTGACAGAATGTGGTCCACTGGAGAAGGGAATGGCAAGCCACTTCAGTATTCTTGCCTTGAGAACCCCATGAACAGTATGAAAAGGCAAAATAATAGGATACTGAATGAGGAACTCCCCAGGTTAGTAGGTGTCCAATGTGCTACTGGAGATCAATGGAGAAATAACTCCAGAAAGAAAGAAGGGATGGAGCCAAAGCAAAAACAATACCCAGCTGTGGATGTGACTGGTGATAGAAACAAAGTCCAGTGCTGTAAAGAGCAATATTGCATAGGAACCTGGAATGTCAGGTCCATGAATCAAGGCAAATTGGAAGTGGTCAAACAAGAGATGGCAAGAGTGAACGTCGACATTCTAGGAATCAGCGAACTAAAATGGACTGGAATGGGTGAATTTAACTCAGATGACCATTATATCTACTACTGCGGGCAGGAATCCCTCAGAAGAATGGAGTAGCCATCATGGTCAGCAAAAGAGTCCAAAATGCAGTACTTGGATGCAATCTCAAAAACGACAGAATGATCTCTGTTCGTCTCCAAGGCAAACCATTCAATATCACCATAATCCAAGTCTATGCCCCAACCAGTAATGCTGAAGAAGCTGAAGTTGAACGGTTCTATGAAGACCTATAAGACCTTGTAGAACTAACACCTAAAAAAGATGTCCTTTTCATTATAGGGGACTGGAATGGAAAAGTAGGAAGTCAAGAAACACCTGGAATAACAGGCAAATTTGGCCTTGGAATGCGGAATGAAGCAGGGCAAAGACTAATAGAGTTCTGCCAAGAAAATGCACTGGTCATAGCAAACACCCTCTTCCAACAACACAAGAGAAGACTCTACACATGGACATCACCAGATGGTCAACACCAAAATCAGATTGATTATTTTCTTTGCAGCCAAAGATGGAGAAGCTCTATACAGTCAGCAGAAACAAGACTGGGAGCTGACTGTGGCTCAGATCATGAACTCCTTATTGCCAAATTCAGACTTAAATTGAAGAAAGTAGGGAAAACCACTAGACCATTCAGGTATGACCTAAATCAAATCCCTTATGATTATACAGCGGAAATGAGAAATAGATTTAAGGTCCTAGATCTGATAGATAGAGTGCCTGATGAACTATGGAATGAGGTTCGTGACATTGTACAGGAGACAGGGATCAAGACCATCCCTATGGAAAAGAAATGCAAAAAAGCAAAATGGCTGTCTGGGGAGGCCTTACAAATAGCTGTGAAAAGAAGAGAAGCAAAAAGCAAAGGAGAAAAGGAAAGATATAAGCATCTGAATGCAGAGTTCCAAAGAATAGCAAGAAGAGATAAGAAAGACTTCTTCCTTCAGTGATCAATGCAAAGAAATAGAGGAAAACAACACAATGGGAAAGACTAGAGACCTCTTCAAGAAAATTAGAGATACCAAGGGAACATTTCATGCAAAGATGGGCTTGATAAAGGACAGAAATGGTCTGGACCTAACAGAAGCAGAAGATATTAAGAAGAGGTGGCAAGAATACACAGAACAACTGTACAAAAAAAGATCTTTATGACCTGGATAATCATGATGGTGTGATCACTCATCTAGAGCCAGACATCCTGGAATGTGAAGTCAAGTGGGCCTTAGAAAGCATCACTATGACCAAAGCTAGTGGAGGTGATGGAATTCCAGTGAAGCTATTTCAAATCCTGAAAGATGATGCTGTCAAAGTGCTGCACTCAATATGCCAGCAAATTTGGAAAACTCAGCAGTGGCCACAGGATTGGAAAAGGTCAATTTTAATTCCAATCCCAAAGAAAAGCAATGCCAAAGAATGCTCAAACTACCGAACAATTGCACCTATCTCACACACTAGTAAAGTAATGCTCAAAATTCTCCAAGCCAGGCTTCAACAATATGTGAACCGTGAACATCCTGATGTTCAAGCTGGTTTTAGAAAAGGCAGAGGAACCAGAGATCAAATTGCCAACATCTGCTGGATCATGGAAAAAGCAACAGAGTTCCAGAAAAGCATCTATTTCTGCTTTATTGACTATGCCAAAGCCTTTGACTGTGTGGATCACAATAAACTGTGGACAATTCTGAAAGAGATGGGAATACCAGACCACCTGACCTGCCTCTTGAGAAATCTGTATGCAGGCCAGGAAGCAACAGTTACAACTGGACATGGAACAACAGACTTGTTCCAAACAGGAAAAGGAGTGTGTCAAGGCTGTATATTGTCACCCTGCTTATTTAACTAATATGCAGAGTACATCATGAGAAATGCTGGACTGGAAGAAACACAAGCTGGAATCAAGATTGCCCGGAGAAATATCAATAACCTCAGATATGCAGATGATACCACTCTTACGGCAGAACGTGAAGAGGAACTAAAAAGCCTCTTGATAGAAGTGAAAGAGGAGAGTGAAAAAGTTGGCTTAAAGCTCAACATTCAGAAAACGAGGATCATGGCATCCGGTCCCATCACTTCATGGGAAATAGATGGGGAAACAGTGGAAATAGTGTCAGACTTTATTTTTGGGGGCTCCAAACTCACTGCAGATGGTGACTGCAGCCATGAAATTAAAAGAGGCTTACTCCTTGGAAGGAAAGTTATGAACAACCTAGATGGCATATTCAAAAGCAGAGACATTACTTTGCCAACAAAGGTCCGTCTAGTCAAGGCTATGGTTTTTCCAGTGGTCATGTATGGATGTGAGAATTGGACTTTGAAGAAGGCTGGGCGCTGAAGAATTGATGCTTTTGAACTGTGGTATTGAAGAAGACTCTTGAGAGTCCCTTGGACTGCAAGGAGATCCAACCAGTCCATTCTGAAGGAGATCAGCCCTGGGATTTCTTTGGAAGGAATGATGCTAAAGCTGAAACTCCAGTACTTTGGCCACCTCATGTGAAGAGTTGACTCATTGGAAAAGACTCTGATGCTGGGAGGGATTGGGGGCTGGAGGAGAAGGGGACGACAGAGGATGAGATGGCTGGTTGGCATCACGGACTCAATGGACGTGAGTCTGAGTGAACTCTGGGAGTTGGTGATGGACAGGAAGGCCTGTCGTGCTGCGATTCATGGGGTCGCAAAGAGTCGGACCCTACTAAGCGACTGAACTGAACTGACTGAACTGATTTTTACACAAATCTAGGATTATGCTAAGAAACTGATGCAGAGGAAGAAAAACATTTACTAAGGACATAGGTATATTATTGATAAACTAAGTATATTTAAAATTAAAATTGTAATTTTCAGCAGATAGACACTTACATCTTAGCAAACAAAATTGATATATTCCATTTACCAACTTGACATATTCAAATAGGTGACACATTCTGTGGCAAACTCACCTTGATGCTGGGAAAGACTGAGAGCAGGAGGAGAAGAGGGCAACAGAGAATGAGATGGTTGGATGGCATCACCAACTCAATGGACACAGTTTGAGCAAAGTCTGGGAGATGCTGATGGACAGGGAAGCCTGGCATACTGCTATCCACGAGGTCACAAAGAGTCAGAATTAGCGGCTGAACAACATCCCACATCCTAAGGGGCTAATCCAAATGTGCTATTCAAAATCACACTCCAATATAGGCTCAAATTATACAGTGGATGAACAGTTGGTAACATTTCCTCTCAAATGTTGCTGAGGAGCCACGAAGTCTGGGTTGTGTTCCTAATGCAAGGGTTTGTACAGCTCCAAACCACCTCTTGAGCCCATCCACAAACGGAAACACAAGTGTTTCCACTCAGTCAAAGGTCCATGTAAAGATATCAATACTCCTTCTAGCACAGCAAGTAAAAGAGCAGGTAGGTTGATTTTCTTTTTAAATTATGAACATTCCACCATTGAACAGTATGCATATCAACTCTGCCATAAGTTAGACTTTTTCAGTTTTAATAAATATGACATCATGCAGTATATAGACATTATGTGGTCTGTTTTATAGAATGTAAGGCTTATATCACTCAGTATAAATTTTATCTTTAAGTTTTATTTATCTTATTGTTGTTTATCTTATTATTGAGACCCCATGGACTGTAGCCTGCCAGGCTTCTCTGTCCATGGGATTCTCCAGAGAAGAATACTGGGTTGTCATTCCCTTCTCCAGAGGATCTTCCCAACCTAGGAATCGAACCTGGGTTTCCCCCATTGCAGGCAGATTCTTTTTGGCCTGAATTACCATGGAAGCCCTACAGGTATACAGTGATTCACCTCTTTAAAGGTTATATTCCATTTTTGTTATTATAAAATAATGGCTGTATTCCCTGTGCTATACAATATATCCTTGTAGTTTATTTATTTTATACATAACGTTTTTGTGTCTTAATCTCCTACCCCGATCAGGTCCCCCCACTAGTAACCATTAGTGTACTCTCTATATCTGTGTCTGTTTCTTTTTTGTTATATTCACTAATTTATTTGTTTAGATTTTATAAGTGATATTATACAGTATGACTTATTTCATTTAGCATAATACCTTCCATCTATGTGGTTGCAAATAGCAAAATCTCATTATTTTGCCTGGTTGAGTAGTATTCCAAACATATATATATGCAAACACTTATACATACTGGGGTGCATGTATCTTTTTGAATTAGTGTTTTCATGTTTCATTTTTTCCAGATGTATACCAAGGAGTGAAATTTCTGGGTCGTACAGTAGTTCTATTTTAAGTTTTTTGAGAAATCTCCATACTGTTTTCCATAGTGGCTTGCACTACTTTACATTCCCACTAACAGTATATGAGAGTTGCCTTTTCTCTACATCCTTGCCAAAATTTGTTATTTGTATTCCTTTTAATGATAGTCATTCTGATAGATGTCAGACGATATTTCATTGTGGTTTAATTTTCATTTCTCTGATGATTAGCTATGTTGAGAACTTTTTCATGTGCCTGTTGGCCATCTGTATGTCTTCTTTGGAAAAATGTCTACTCACATCTTCTGCCAATTTTTTAATTTGGTTGTTTGTTTTTTGATGTTGCGTTATATGATCAAAGAGATATTTTCTCATTTATTTCTCCAAGCCTGTCATTTACCTATTCATATTATTAATAATGTCTTTTGATAAGTATTTTAATTTTGATGCAGTTTAATTTATTAATATTTTTCTTATGGTTATTTCTGTTACTGAATATAATGCCTTTACATATGCCTAAATCATTAATATATTCTTCTATTTTTTTCCTCTATGAGCTTTCTGGATTTAGCTTTAATATTTAGGGCTATTTCTAATTTATTTTTGTATATGACATGCAGCAAGAATTATAGTTCATTTTTTTCCAATTTAGCTTTCTATTCATTCTAGTACCATTTTTGAAATGACTTTTCCTTCTCCACTGAATACTATCAGCAACTTTCTCAAAATGTATATGCCATTGTACATATAGGTAATAATATTGTAGTAAGTACTTAAAACTTTGTTAAGAGTGTAATCTCATGTTAAGTGTTATTATCACAATAAAGGGAAAAAAACACATAAAAATCATACAACTATACAGGTAGGGGTCCATTCCTGAACTATCTGTTCTGTTCTGCTGATTATCTGTAGATCTTAAGGCCTATACTGCAGTCTCTGATTACTGTAGTTTTAAGGTTACTTTGCCCCCAAGTTCTTTATTTGCTTAACTCTGCTCTTTTTTTAATCTAGCTTCTTATGGTGAAAATTAAAAAAAAATAATTTTAGATACAAATATTAAAACGATAAATTCTATGGCTATCATCAAGAAGTCTACAAATAGTAAATGCTGTAGAGGATGTAGAGAGAAGGGAACTCTCTTCACTGTTGGTGGGAATGTAAATCGATGCAGCTACTATGGAAAACAGCATGGAGGGTCCTTTAAAAACTAAAAATAGAGAAACCATACTATCCAGCAATCCAACTCATAGGCATATATCCAGAAAAGGTGAAAACTCTGATGTGAAAGATTTGTTGTTTAGTTGATAAATCACGTCAGACTCTTTTGTGACCCTATGGACTGTAGCCCACCAGGCTCTTCTGTCCATGGGATTTCCCAAGCAAGAATACTGGTGTGGGTTGCCATTTCCTTCTCCAGGGGCTCTTTCCGACTCTAGGATTGAACCTAAGTCTCCTGCATTGACAAGCAGATTCTTTACCACTGAGCCACCAGGGAAGCCCCAGTTTGAAAGACACATGCACCACAACGCTGTCAGCAGCACTATTTACACTAGTGTTAGTCGCTCAGTTGTGTCTGACTCTTTGCAAACCCATGGACTGTAGCCCATCAGCCTCCTCTGTCCATGGGATTTCCCAGGCAAGAATACTAGAGTGGGTTGCCATTCCATTCTCCAGGGAATCTTCCTGACCCAGAGATCGAACTCATATCTCCCACACTGCAGGCAGATTCTTTACCATCTGAGCTACCAGGGAGATCTATTTAAAATAGCTATCATGAAAACAAGTGCCCAGCAACAGATGACTGATTTTAAAAGATGTGATATATATACACAAAGAAACATTACTCAGCATAAAAAAGAATAAATATTGCCATTTGCAGCAGCATAGATGGACCTAGAGAATACCATACTAGGTGAAGTAAGTCAGGCAGAGAAAGGCAAAATTATGTGATACGTATGAAATCTAAAAAATAACACAAATTAATATGTATACAGAACAGACACTGACTCACAGACACAGAAAACAAACCTATGGTTATCAAATGGTAAAGGCATGGGGGAAAATAAATTAGGGGTTCAGTTCAGTTGTTCAATCATGTCCGACTCTTCGCAGCCCCATGGACTGCTTCCCTGTCCATCACCCACTCCTGGAGCTTGCTCAAACTCATGTCTATCCAGTCGGTGATGCCATCTAACCTTCTCATCCTCTATTTTCCCCTTCTCCTCCTGCCTTCGATCTTTCACAATTTCAGAGTCTTCTCTAATGAGTCCATTCTTCACATCAGGTGGCCAAAGTATTGGAGTTTCAGCTCCAGCATCAGTCCTTCCAGTGAATATTCAGGACTGATTTCCTATAGGATTGACTGGTTTGATTTCCCTGCAGTCTAAGGGACTCTCAAGAGTCTTCTCCAACACCACAGTTCAAAGGCATCAATTCTTTGGCGCTCAGCTTTCTTCACAGTCCAACTCTCACATCTATACATGACTACTGGAAAAACCATAGCTTTGACTATGGCAAAGTAATGTCTCTGCTTTTTAATATGCTGTCTAGGTTGGTCATAGCTTTTCTTCTTCTAATTTCTAAATTAGGGGTAAACAGAAACAATTTGTATAAAATAGCATAAGCAACAGAAATTTACTGTGTAGCACAGGGAACTATACTTGCTATCTCTTAGTAACCTATAATAGAAAATAATCGAAAAAGAAAAACATATATATATATGTATACACATATACACACATATATAAAGCTGAAAAAATTATAAATTCTACTCTAAACACTTACTTCGCTACATCCCACAAATTTTCATATGTGATACTTTCACAATCAGTTAAAATTATTTTCCACAAATTGCTTAAAAGCATGTTAATTAATTCCCCAATATGTGTGATTTTCCTACATATTTTATTGGTTCTAGTTTTGGTTTTAATTCCATTATATTTAGAGAGCACACATTATATGATTTCATTTATATGAATATTTAAAGAATTTGAAAAAGAATAGATAGATGTATATGTATAACTGAATCACTTTCCTACTATACTTCAATATAAAGTAAAATTTTTTTTATTTGAAATATATTTTATGACTCAAATAGATCTCTTTATACACAGCATGTAGACTTGAAAACAATGCATATTTTTCAGTTTGGAGGTAGTATTTAAGTCAATATGGTAACAGTGTTCAGGACATCTGTGTCTTTGTTGTTTATTTCTTCTACCAATTGTTCAGAGAAGGATGGTAATATCTCCTTAGTCTAGCTTGGGTAACTGTCTATTATGCGCTTAAAATTTTGTTAATTTTGCTTAAAGTGTTTTGAAGTTCTGTTTATGATTTTTATTTCTTCCTAGTGAACTGATTCATAATTATATCTCCATTTTTATCTTTGGTAATATTATTGGTCTTAAGCTGAAACTCCAGTACTTTGGCCACCTCATGCGAACAGTTGACTCATTGGAAAAGACTCTGATGCTGGGACGGATTGGGGGCAGGAGGAGAAGAGGATGACAGAGGATGAGATGGCTGGATGGCATCACTGACTCGATGGACGTGAGTCTGAGTGAACTCTGGGAGTTGGTGATGGACCGGGAGGCCTGGCGTGCTGCGATTCATGGGGTCGTAAAGAGTCGGACACGACTGAGCGACTGAACTGAACTGAAAGTATAATTCATCTAATATTATTAAAGTATTCTGATCTCCTTTTACTTACATTATTTATGTCTTTAAAGTGTCCCTTAGAAAGCATAATGTTGGGCCTTGCTTTTTAAAATCTATTTTATCTGCCTTTTAAATTGGAATGTTAGGTTACTAGTATTTAATGTAATTTTTGATGGTGTTGGACTTCCATCTATCTTTTGGAATTTTGTCTTTGCCACACCCTCCTTTTCTTTTTCCTTTGTTCTTCTTTGCCTGCACATTTTGGCTTGTTTAAATATTTTTCAGATTTTCATTTTAATTTATGTATTGACTTTCACTTAGACCTCTTTTCTCCCTAGACTTGTTTAGTGACTCTTTCCTCTGTCATCTTAATTCTGCAGTTATGCTATCCCGTGAATTTTTATGTGAGATAATATAGTTTTCATTTTTGTAACTTGAATTCAGTTTCTTTTTAAAACTTTTCTCCTGAGATTTTCAATCTTTCCCTGCAGTATAAGTATAGTAATAATAGCCTCTTTAGAGTACTGTTCCGCTAACTCCAATATCTAGGTCATCCATTGATTGTCTTTTCTCTTAAGAACAGACCATATTTTCCTTATTCATTTTACATCACAAATATGTTTATTTGTACCCTGGACATAATGAATATTATGTTGAGGATTCTCTGGATTCCATACTTTCCTACAAATACTGTTGATATTTTTACTTTAGCAGGAAACTAGCTTGATTAGATTCAAACATGAACTCTACCTTTTGGGCAGTAATTTAAATCTCAGTTTCTTATTTTTCTTAGCTGGGCTGATTGAAGTCTGGCTTCGCCATACACATGGTTCATGGGTAGCCAGAGATTTCAAAATACTTTATATAGAGAATTTGAATAGCTTCTGCCCTACCTCTCTGCCCCAGTTTTCTCTCTGTGAAATTCCTATCTTGCTTTCCAGTGGTCATGACTGCCTTAAATTCTATGCTCTGGTTCTTCAAAATAGGAAAACTGAAATTTTCTTTTCTTATATATTTTAAAATTAATTTTTATTGGAGTATAGTTGATTTACTATGTTGTGTTAGTTTCTTCTGTATAGCAAAGTGAATCAGTTATACATATACATAGATACACTATTTTTTAGATTTTTTTCCCGTGTAGTCATTACAGAGTACTGAGTAGAGTTCCCTGTGCTATATACAGTATGTCCCTGTAAGTTATCTATTTTATATTCAGTAGTGTGCACATGGAGAAGGCAATGGCACCCCACTCCAGTACTCTTGCCTGGAAAATCCCATGGACGGAGGAGCCTGGTAGGCTGCAGTCCATGAGCTTGCTAAGAGTCAGCCATAACTGAGCGACTTCACTTTCACTTTTCACTTTCATGCATTGGAGAAGGAAATGGCAACCCACTCCAGTGTTCTTGCCTGGAGAATCCCAGGGATGGCGGAGCCTGGTGGACTGCCGTCTATGGGGTCGCACAGAGTTGGACACGACTGAAGCGACTTAGCAGCAGCAGCAGCAGCAGCAGTGTGCACATGTCAAACCTCACTCTCCCACTTTGTCCTTTCCCCCTTCCCCCATTGGCAACCATGTTTGTTTTATACATCTGTGACTCTGTTTTGTAAATAAGCTTATTTTTACCATTCTCTAAGATATCACATATAAGCGATACCATATGATGTTCATCTTTCTCTGCCTGACTTACTTCACTCAGCTATGACAATCACTAGGCCATCCATGTTGCTGCCAATGGCATCACTTCATACTCTTCTGTGGCTGAGTAATATTCCATTATATATGCACCACATCTTCTTTATCCATTTATCCATCAATGGACAGGACATTTAGATTGTTTCAGTGTCTTAGCTATTGTAAATAATGTTGCAATGAACACTGGAGTGCCTATATCTTTTCAAATTATGGTTTTCTCCACATTTATGAAAAATGTCAGTTAATTTTGAGGCAATTCAACAAGTAGAATTACTAGTTTAATAGTTTACCTTCAACCCAAAACTTTTTCAAAGAAACAGAACTGAATCAGGAGTCAGAAACGTTGAGCCCATCAATTTTACAAAAAGTGTTATATCTGCAAATTTTGTCTGTAAAACGATCATTTTATGTTTCCTATATAAGTCATAGGACTTATATAGGATTTAATCTGTGAATTGTCTGAGAAGGCTTTACAAATAGCTGAGGAAAGAAGAGAAGCTAAAAGCAAGGGAGAAAGGGAAAGATATACCTAACTGAAGGCAGAGTTACAGAGACTAGTAAAGAGAGATAAGAAGGTCTTCTTAAATGAAAAATGCAAAGAAGTAGAGGAAAACAATATAATGGGAAAGACTAGAGATCTCTTCAAGAAAACTGGAGATCTCAAGGGAGCAATTCATGTAAGGATGAGCATGATAAAGGACTGAAATGGTAAGACTCTAACAGACAGAATTGATTAAGAAGAGGTAGCAATAATACACAGAACTATGCTTAAAAAGCCTTAATGACCAGGAAAGACATCGTAGCGTGGTCACTCAACTAGAGCCAGACATCCTGGTGTGTGAAGCCAAGTGGAAGCATACTGCAAACAAAGCTAGTGGAGGTGATGGAATTCTAACTGAGCTGCTTCAAATCCTAAAAGATGATGCTATTAAAGTGCTACACTCAATACATGCACAAATATGGAAAACTCAGCAGTGGAACAGGACTGAAAAAGGTCAGTTTTCATTCTAATCCCAAAGAAGGGGAATGCCAAAGAATGTTCAAACTACCATCCAATTGTGTGTATTTCTCATGCCAGTAAGGTTATGCTCAAAATCCTTCAAGGTAGGCTTCCATAGTACGTGAACCGAGAGCTTCCAGATGTACAAGTTGGATTTAGAAAAGGCAGAGGAACCAGAGATCAAATAGCTAACATTCATTGGATCATAGAGAAAGCAAGGGAATTCCAGAAAAACATCTACTTCTGTTCCCCTGACTACATGAAACCCTTTGATTGTGTGGATCACAATAAACTGTGGAAAATTCTAAAGAGATGGGAACACCAGACTACCTTACATGTCTCCTGAGAAATCTGTATGTGGGTCAAGAAGCAACAGTTAGATCTGGACATGGAACAACAGACTGGTTCAAAATTGGGAAAGGAGTACGTCAAGGTTGTATATTGTCACCCCGTTTATTTAACTTATATGATATGCAGAGTACATCATGCAAAACGCCAGGCTGGATAAATCACAAGACGGAATCAAGATTGCCAGGAGAATTATCAACAACCTCAGATAGGCAGATGATACCACTCCAATGGCAAAAAGTGAATAGGAACTAAAAAGCCTCCTAATGAGGGTTAAAGAGGAGAGTAAAAATGCTGGCTTAAAACTCAGCATTCAAAACACTAAGATCATGATATCTGGTCCCATCACTTCATAGCAAATAGAAGGTGAAAAAGCATAAAAAGTGACAGATTTTATTCTCTTGGGCTCCAAAATCACTGCAGACAGTGATTGCAGCCATGAAATTAGAAGTTGCTTACTCCTTGGAAGGAAAGTTATGACACACCTAGACACTGTATTAAAAGCAGAGAGAGCACTTTGCCGACAAAGGTCTATATAGTCAAAGCTATGGTTTTTCTAGTAGTCATGTACAGATGTGACAGTTGGACCATAAAAAAGACTGACCAGTGAAGAAATGATGCTTTTGAACTGTGGTGTTGGAGAAGACTCTTGAGAGTCCCTTGGATAGCAAGGAGATCAAACCAGTCAATCCTAAAGGAAATCAAACCTGAATATTTACTGGAAGGACTGATGCTGAAGCTCCAATACTTTGGTTTCCTGATAGGAAGAGCTGACTCATTGGAAAAGACCCTGATGCTAGAAACTATTGAAGGTAAAGGAGCATCACCCACTCAATAGTGACTGATTTGAGCAAACTCTGGGAGATAGTGAAGGACAAGGAAGACTGTGCACTGCAGTCCATGGGGTTGCAAAGAGTCGGACACGACTTAGTGACTGAACAACAACAAATGCATAAATTATAAAATGCTATATACATATAAAACAGTTTCATAAGATTCCTTTTCCTTCCTTCCTTTCTTTCTTTTTTAAAAAAACATAATGAAAACATTGCCCTTTATTTTATCTGCTGCATAATTTTTTCAGGACCAGAAAAAAAAGCATTAATGTTCTGCTAAAATTTTAGACTGTTTTGTTGTGTTGATGTTCTTGCAGTTTTAACTCAACAGTACTATATCACTTCTCCCTTTGCCTTATAAAACAGAATCCAAAGCTAAGTATGTAGTTATGCAATAGGATGTTCACCGAAGCCTCTTCTCATTTCATTTCTTGAATCTTTTATTTTTATTTGCCCCCCTTTTTCTGGTATAGCTTAACATTCTAATCATTTTAGGCATGTTTTATTTACATCTACTGTACCTCATTTTAAGGATTAAATAGTTTATATTTAGAAACAGATTACAAGCAGGACACTGTAAATGTAAATAGCATGTTCAGACCAATAAACACTCTTGGTTGGTCCCAGTCAAAACTATTGTGGTGTCTTCCATGGTCTCAGTCCCTCATATTCTTACCTGCTTTAGGAAGCATCCCTTTGATTAGTTTCCTTTCCCTTTAATCCTTTCTGTTTTTGGACTTTCTCTTCCTGTTCTCCTTTCTTCAATTCCTTTACCTCTATTCTATCTTCCTTCTGTCTCCATGCCAATGTCCAAATCATTGAGTGTCTCAGAGGAGAAAGAGTAATTTTCAAAGTTGTAAATGTTCCCAAACCTGCTCATTCTCTACCCAGGTCTGTCCATTACTCATTGCCTACTAAGCATTTCAGTGTCTGGACATCGTTGCCAGGAATGTGTTTGTGTGCAATGAAGACCTCGCTGAGCCCTGACCTGATAAACTGGTTTTGGTTTGTGTTTTCACATCATCAGACTATGATCACATTTCATATTCAAAGTGATTAACCCCAGGTAAATTTATATGATGCCCATTTATTATTCTGGGAGTTTTGAAGATTTGATCATAACTAAAGACGGAGGGGATGACAGAGGATGAGATGGATGGATGGCATCACTGACTCAATGGACATGAGTTTGAGCAAGCTCTGGGAGTTGGTGATGGACAGGGAAGCCTAGCGTGCTGCAGTCCATGGGGTTGCAAAGAGCTGGACACGACTGTGTGTGAACTGAATTGAACTGGAAGACTGGAGAGAACTACTGCGTCAAACGTTTTGTAAAAATGCAATTCCTTCTCACTAGCCACTGCCTCTTGACGCTAAAATACAGTCTGCTAGACAAGTGGAAAGCTCACAACTGGTACCTTCTCCTTCCTTTTCTTGCTTCTGGCTGGGATTCAGCTCTCACACTTTTACCTCAAGCAGTTTTGCTGCCGTCACTGCACGCCAAGTGGACTGTTAACCGCTGTTTGTACAGAAACCGCTAGTTGTTAAGATGGCGCCCTCTCAGAGCAATTCTGCCTTCTAAGAGAAAGAATGTATCATAAAAGGAGGTTCAGGGCAGAAACTCAGGGGGAAAACTGAATGTAAAATTTATTGGGAAGTATCCAGTATTTCTTTAGTGTTCACACAATACCTAGCATATTGCTGGAGCTCTTAATACTATGCCTTAATGGTTTGAGCAAATGTGGAGGGGTGGGAGTATGACTTGCCAAGCCAGAAACCCTTCAATAAACACTGTAGGGAAGTCCCTGGATGCCCAGTGGTTAGGGCTCCACGCTTCCACTTCCACAAGCCTGGGTTCTATCCCTGGTCAGAGAACTAAGATCTCACAGGTAGAGTGGTGTGGCAAACAAAACAAAACGAAAAAACAAAAAACACTGTGTTGTCTCCCTACGAGGAATTATGGAGAGTATAAGTGGGAGGCTTGAATTATTTATGAAAACTTTTCTTAATAAGCTTGGCTGCCAAGGGAATGAGCCAATATGGCCTCAGGTAGATAATTTACTGCCAAAACTCCAACTTATTTGTCACTTTTGCTAATTCTAGTGGTCTTTTCAAAATTCCCTTTTTGGTGATAGATCCCTAAAGATGTGGGTTTAATGTGACAGAAAAACCTATAAACACCTCCAGTAAAACAGAAACAGAAGTAGTTTGTAAATGAGAGCTCAGGCAGGAGTAAAAGCTGTTTACTGAATTGGAAGTAGAGAAAATGAGGGACTCAGGGGCCTCTGTTCAAAGAAATGTCAAATGATTATATGTATATGCTTTGCTTCACAGCTATCCTGTCACTCCACATGACAGAAAAAATGTGAAGAGCAAAATAGGCCTAATGAAGAAAAGGATGATTCCTTCTTTGTGCCTCAGTCTGTCTATCTGCAAAATGGAATTAAGGATGTCATCATCAGGGTTGCTTTTTCCTTACAGAGATATTTTAAAGATGCAAAATTACAGCAAGCACAAAAATGATATATTGGTCTGATTATGTTATAATCAGAGACATATTTTCAAAATGAAAATCTGATCACATCATACATTTCATGGTTTGAAACATTTCAGTGATTCCTGTTTCTCTGGAGTTGAAGATCTTTATCTCACCCCAAGCTAGAGAGGCCCCACAGTATTCATCTTTACCCTGAGTCCTCTCCATGTGCTCTGTCATCCAACCCCACTGGTCCTCATTCAGTTCCTCATAAGCACTGTCCTCACCAGGGCTGCGAGGTCATTGCACACAAGTTCCCTCTGGTAGGAAGTCCTTCTTTCCTGTTTTAGCCTCACTGTGTGCGTGCTAAGTCGCTTCTGTCATGTTCTACTCTTTGCGACCCTATGGACAGTAGCCCACCAGGCTCCTCTGTCCATGGGGTCCCCCAGGCAAGAATACTGGAGTGGGTTGCCATCCCCGCTCCCAGGGGATCTTCCCAACCGAAGGATCAAACCTGTATCTTTCCTGTCTCCTGTATTGGCAGATGGGTTCTTTACCACTAGTGCCACCTGGGAAGCCCTTTAGCCTCATTAACTCCACTCATTTTTCTGAGTTGATTTCCTCAGGGAAGCCTAGATGACATATCTAAGATGTATTCCTCCTCTGACGGTCACTTGTAGACTCTCTTCTTGGTAGTACTTATCACCTGTTAGTTTGCTTGTGTGGTTACGAGTTTAATGTACATCTTGCCACAACACTCTAAACTCTGTTTTTGCCATATTTCAGCAGTGTTCCTCCCACATGGTAGATACTTGATGTGTAGTACATAGAGAAAAAAATGACACAGATAAAAGAAAACATTAGATTAAAAAGTGAAGGTGAGAAAGCAAGGAAAGAAAGAGAGAAAGAAGAAAGGATGAAACATTTAGCTGGAAAAGAAACAGTGCTGTTATTTGGTGTCAAATATACCATCACAGTTAAAACTGTGTTAGAACTACTTACAGAGGTGGTTTTGTTTCTTTCTTCTTTTCCAAGATATTACCTCGTCCTTCCTTAAAGTCCTCCTCCACCAGGCATAGCAACTCTACACTGCTAGTCAACATGCAAAATCTTGTTTATCGTACTATTATTGTAAAACTCTGGCATGGATTAATGACGAATCAAGTTTGGAACAGAGCCAAGGAGACAGAGGTTTATAGAGACTAATCTGGCATTCACAACATGATGTAGGAACCTTACACAGCACATGAATTAGGAGGATTTGTTTTTGTAAAATGGCCAATTCTTTGATGTAAATTATTCCATGGATGACTGGTAAAGAGAAAGATGTTCTTAAAACATCAGAAGTAATCTTGGTTCTTATGTAGGTTGCCAGTGGCTTAATGTTTTAAAGTTATCCCAAGCAAGTTTTGTCACAATTAAAGAAAAATCACAGCAACATAGGAAGATCTTTAGGAAAAAAAAAAAAAGCTTAAAAGCTTTTTTAAAAGCTACAGAAGCCTTCTCCTTTGGTGATTCAAGGACAACTCCATGGTGATGACCAAGGGAGGTAGGATGGAGGAGGGGAGGGAGCCTCAAGAGGGAGGAAATATATTTATAATTATGGCTGATTCATGTTGTATGGCAGGAGACAACACAACATTATAAAGCAATTTCCCCAAAATTAAAAATAATTTTTTTTTTTTAAAAAAAGAAGAGAAACAGACCATCTCTAGGTGTGCAACTATGCTAACCTCACTGGGGAAGATGTCAATCTAAATTAAGAAACTGCAAAGACATCAATCCCTGCATTAAAACAATGGATTAATGAAAAAGTCTAAACAGTAGATCAGATTTTTAGTTTTGAGAAAAATGATTCATTTTGGAAAACTGGCATCTCAAAGGAACAAGTAGGAGCTCCAGGACTTAGGACTAACAATAACCAACTTACTTTGAAGGCGGGTGCAAATGCTATTAGTGTGTTAATGATACCAGGGTGGGTGTGTGGGTGTGTGTTTAGGATGGTAACTTTATTTTTTTAGTGCTCTGCTCTTCAAATTCCAAGTTTTGAGTGGTCTCCCCTTGTTTTATTTTCCTCATGGGCCTTGTTATTTTTAGTGTTCAATTTTGCAGAATGGAAGGTTTTCCAATAGTGCAAACATTGGTATTATAACAGAAACACCCATATCTCTTTTTTATGCTACTGTCCTGGCTAAAAAAGAACTAATATTTTGTCTGGCTACCGATTATGTTGCGAAAATTTGAAAGCAAGGGAAATATGTGTTGTTTTGATATTTGAACTGACCTCTCTAGAATCTAGTCAGGTAGGAACCTAGGTGTTCTTTCGACTTGAAATGAAGATATAATTTTTCTCTGACAGGCAGAAAACATTCTCCAACTGTGTCCATATACCCCATAGGAGGCAGTATTGCCCATCTCCAAAATTTTATATTTGAGTCTGTCATAATTACAAAACTTTTCCTGAAAATTATATAATCCACTATTTTAGAAGTATAGTCCTAATATCTCCAAGGCTCTGACATCAGTCTCCTGATTCCCTTCTGTTTCTCCCTGGTGTCCTATGTCTTAGGGGATTTCATACACCGAATTTTCATGGTGAAATAGGTATATTTCCCTACAGAGGTATGCATATTACATCCTACCACGATCTTGCCTCAACAAGGTATCTATGCATGGATGTCTGTTCACAGCCAAATTATTCAGGGGTGAATTTACACCAGCTTATGCAAATATGTCATAAAAACCAGTAGCCTTGGGTTTCCTCTTAAAGATGATCTACTTCACAATCAACACACACACACACACACACACACACACACACACACACACACAGCCATTAGATAATATTGGAAACTAGGGAGAAGATGCTATATAATAGAATTTCATACAGCTCTAGGGATTTAACCAACTTGAAATCTCTGAATTAGAAATGCAACTGAATCCTCTTTCAGATAATTTGGTGATCAAAGATTGAAGCACAGGAGCACTAAAACTGTAAAATTTGTAAGGTCTAGTCTGGAAACTATGAAGAAATTACTTTTTTAAGAGTAAGCATCTTTTGGTGAAAAGATAAAAACTTTCAATTATGAGATGAATAATTTCGGAGGATCTAATATACAGCCTGGTAACTACTTTAACAGTACTTTACTGTATACTTAAAATGTGCTGGAAGAGTAGCTCTTGAGTTTCTCACCGCTGGGGAGAAAAAGAGTAACGATGAGGTGATAGATGTGTTAATTAACTTGACTGTGGTAATTAGTTCACAATCTGTATGTATTACATATCATCACATTGTATGCCTCAAATATATGTAATTTTTACTTGTCAATTATATTTCAGTAAAGCTAAGATGGGAGGAAGGAAGCAGTTTTTTCTCCTTTCCAGATTCTCTGAGACCTTTCATTTGTAAAACTTTATCAGATGAGCATCACAATAGTAATTCCTAGGAATGGGAGGTATGGCCATTATAAGAGGTCATAAAAACACAGAGTTAAGACAACAGGGAGAAATAAGCAGAGTCCATTTTTACTACCTCAGCAACAGAGGATTAAGAACGTCTATAGAGGCCCATTGTACGTCCAGGTAGAAATAAGACTCTGTCATGCAGAATTTTGTAAGGTTACTGTTTACAGGGTCCATGAGACTACCGTAAGTATCTTGACTTCAGGAGTCAGTTGGAGAGAAGCCTGTCAAAGGTATTTCTGCGTGTAATACCTGAAGAAGTCTCTAATGTACCTTTATCAAAATGAAAAACAACTGTTTGAGAACTGAACTCCCATTTGAGAATGAGAATTAATACAGTTTGCTGTAGAATTAATCCACATAATCATATAAACTGTAAATAATATTTAGAATTCCAAACTTTCCTCAGTAAAAATAAGCCCAGCATGTTTAAAGGAAATATTTTTCTTCTTTTATCAGGAGGGCTCACATCTCATTGACTGTCTTCTTTGTACTTTGAACTACTTTCCTCTCTTTTTTGTCCTCTGCTGACATGGCTATCTGCATGTATCAAGGACTGCTTTGATTCTGCCTCTCAAAGCTCACATTTTAAGTGTAGGGAATGATCAAGTCTATTGCTCAGTGTGATAGAATCTCTGGCTTTCTGGTTTACAATTTTATAAGATGTTAGCTTCTTTGAAAAATTGGATGTAATCTGGGATATAGTAGTTGGGGAAGAGGTAGAAAGAGAAAAGGAAAAATAAAGACAATGATTATTATGGGTACAAGTAAACAGATGTAGGAAAGGTATCTAGAAGGCCTGGACTGAGAGAGGAGAAAGTACATCCACAGCTAAGCACATGGGATGCCTGAATGTAGCATAGTCCATGGCTTGAAGGGAAAAGAGGCTAGGTTTATACTTGCTGGTTGCTTTTGGAATAAGGGCCTGGATGTCTTGGTAACACCTTCCCTTCATAGATAATCAAACTAATGTTGGACAGACATTAATGTCAATACTTTCTTAAAACTCTGATAAATCTGATTCTAATATCTGAAAGTCTTTTTACATTATAGAAGTAATGTGTGAAAACACAAGAATTCTAAAAAAAAAATCTGCTTCATCTAATATGATTTTAAAAGAGAGACAACTTCACATGTTAGTCAAAATCCTAGATTGGGTACAAATACAGATGTTCTTACTTGTTGCCTTTGTGGCTGGGCAAGTTAGTTAACCTCTTCAGTATTCTGTCTCTTCGCCTACACAGTTGGAACAACCAAACCTAACTCTTTCAGTTATTCAACAAATATTCATGGAGGACATACTATGTGCCAAGCACAGTTCTAGGCACCAGAAACACAACAAAGAACAGAGTGTAGAAAAATCCTGGCCAAACAGAACTTCCATTCTAATGTGGTGCACGGGTTGAGCTGATTTAAATAAGTAAATTAGTGTGGCCCTGGCACATTTGGTAACTATGGCTATGAACGGTGTGTCCTTCACTTCTCACCAGATACTCTTTTCTCAGAAATTGTGTTAGAAATTGTGTGTGTGTGTGTGTGTGTGTGTGTGTGTTGCCTTGGAACTTTTTGTCCTGCCTTTGCCCAGCTGTTTCTAGGCTTTCTCCACTTTTTGATAATATCCTCAAATTCTCATTGCTTCCTAGACACTTGCGCTAAGCACTCAGATGTGTTACCATCTCTCCCGTTAAAAGCAAACAAACAATAAACAGCACAGCAATAGTAAAAGGCTCCTTAAGTCATCCTGGCCTCTTAAGCTGCGGAACCCTCTTTCCTTCTAACAACTTCTATCTAAAGAATGTCTTTGCAAGCAGTCTTCATGTCCACACTTCATATTTCCTGTCAGGTGGTTCCATCCTGGCATCCACCATTCAGCTACACTTGCTCTTGCTTATAAGCTCGTAAATGACTTTCCTCTGTGTTCCTAAGCCGAACACACGTTCTCCAGTCCTTATCTCAGGCCATTTATCATCAGCTTCTTCCTGCTAGAAATATTTTTCTCCTTTTGATTCCACAATTATCAGTCCTTCTGATTTTCCTCCTGCCTTTCCAGCCACTCCATGTCAGTTTCTTTTGGAAACTTCTCACACTCGATCTATCTTTTAAACACTGACATTCAGTATATCTTCATTGGTCTTGGCTCTCTGTGTCTTCTCTCTCATTCCTGATCACTTCTTGTGTGTGTTAGTCACACTCGGATGTGTCCGACTCTTTGTGATCCTATGGACTGTAGCCCACCAAGCTCCTCTGTCCATGGGATTCTCCAGGCAAGAATACTAGAATGGGTTGTCATTCCCTTCTCCAGGGGATCTTCCCAACCCAGGGATCGAACCCAGGTTTCCAGCATTTCAGGCAGATTCTTTACCATCTGAGCCACCAGGGAAGCCCAATCACTTCTTACGTGTATGCTCAGTTATTCTGTGCAACCCTATGGACTGCAGCCCGCCAAACTCCTCTGTCCATGGGATCTTCCAGGCAGGAAATACTGGAGCAGGTTACCATTTCCTCCTCCAGGAGATCTTCCTGACCCAGGGATTAAACCCACATCTCCTGTGTCTCCTGTATTTGCACTGATTCTTTACCACTGGGCCACCTGGGAAGCCCTTGATCACTTCTTACTTCTGTCTTCACTTTCATTGATTATACTGTCCATTCTCATGACTTCAAATACCATTTAAACTTTGTGTTTCCTTGAAAGACCTTCTTCTAGACAAATACAACCAACTTCTTTTAAACCTTCACTTGACCATCTCACCAGTATTATAAATTAAATGTATGCCAATCAGAACATTTCTTCCTAAACATCACCCAAATTTCAAATGCACTTTTTCTCCAATATTCAACACCATTCATCCAGTTGCTTATGCTGAAATGCAGGAACTGCGCTTGGCACCTTCCTATCTCTTACCCCCAAAACCAAAGTCCCATACATTCCACCTCTTAACTACATCTCACGAATATTCACTTCTCAAAATTGCCAATTATACTGGCCAAGGTCAAGCAAGCCACCCACCAAAAAGCTTCCTCACACTTCTACTTCACTTACATTTATCCTTTTCCAATCTATTTTCTACTAAGCAGCCAGGTTATGGCATTAAAATAAATAACTGATTATTTTACAGCCTTACTTAACACTTGAAAGATATTGTATGTCTTATGACAACCCATTCTAGTATTCTTGCCTGGAGAATCCCATGGACAGAGGAGCTTGGTGGGCTACACTCCATAGGATCACAAAGAGTTGGACACGTCCGAGTGACTAACACACACAAGAAGTGATCAGGAATGAGAGAGAAGACACAGAGAGCCAAGACCAATGAAGATATATTGAATGTCAGTGTTTAATAATGTCAATGTTTAATGTATATTGTGTCTCTTATGAAGACAAAAATTCTCAATATGATTCTTAAAGCCCTAAAAACGCTAACTTATTGCATTTACTAAACATACAAAGTATATTTTTATATGTAAATGTAAATTTTATAAATAAATTTGTGAATAAAAATTATTTACCTTTAATATTAAGAACTCTAAAATCCATAGGACAGTAACTATATGCACACACACTGTCATTCATATGCACACATGCATGGAGACACATCACAGCTTGGATTCAGACTTCTCAGAATTCCCATTTTTAATATTTCGAGTGTCTGTCCTTAGCACTTAACATGTATTTCACTAAGGGCTTAAAAGCCTTCACACAGAAAGAAAGTCCTAAAGCATCCCAATAGGGTGTGATGCTGGAGAACATCACAGGATTTCTTCTCCTCTCCTTTCCTCACCTCTATTTCTCTCACAGAAACCATGCTCCGTGACATGAGACAAATGAGCCTCTCCAGAGATTGTCTGGGCTCTACTTTTTTGATATACAGATCAATCTAGAAGGGAAAAATGTCCTTTGCATCTTCACCAATAGACTTTTGATAGAAGCAGTGACATTTGCTGAAACAAGTTTGTGTAAAAAATGTGCTCCGGACCTGTGTGGTTTTTCTTGTTGTTTGTCTGTATGTCTAAC
The DNA here is from genome assembly GCF_016772045.2 of Ovis aries. Classification (NCBI taxonomy): domain Eukaryota; kingdom Metazoa; phylum Chordata; class Mammalia; order Artiodactyla; family Bovidae; genus Ovis; species Ovis aries. The sequence goes on along the minus strand of NC_056062.1, from coordinate 59,921,972 downwards.
GAGACACACATAAATTCTCCCTTTTGCTCCTTTCTACACCATTATTCTGTTTGGCCCAAAATAAATATTGTGATAGCTGGACCTTTCATTGGAGGCTGATCTCCATCCTTTGAAGCCAAGTGGTGAACAGAAGAACTACCCTATTGCTTACCTTTTAGTGCCTCTCACCAATCTGCACATTTGCCCAGATGTTTGAGGCTCAGTAGGGCAAAATGTTTACCTATTTATTCAAGTGCGGAGGAACAAAGAAGGATCAAGTTTACAAACAGGTCTTTATATCAACTTACTTTGAGGATATATTTCTGTTCTATAACATGCATTTAAATGAATCAGTTTCTGAAGAGTGGTAAACCACTGACACCATTTATATTATCTGACGGTAGAAGAAGAACTCCCAATGGGCTGAGAGGTTTCAATTACTTTGGACAGGGACCACTTCAGAAGTGACTTGATCTATATTAAGTTAGCTTTTATTGCCTTTACAGCCATCGAAATGGGGCTATGTCATGGCATAATGGAAAGAGAAAGTGTCTGGCATTAAAGTGACCTGTTTGTGCAAACTCCATCCCAAACAACTCCTGAGACAAACAGGCACAGAGTCTGTTCCATGACATCATTAATTAAGAGAATAGAGACACACTACCACATACTGCACAGACACCACACATATGCCCATACAACCTTTCAATCATCTCCCAATTACAGGACAGATTCACGGGCAACCTCACTGTATCAGGCAATGGTGATGTGACTAACTAACAAGAAGCTTCTCTATTTCAGAGCAGGTTCACCACGTTTAGAGATTACTGGGCAATGAGCAGGTGGCTCTAATGACAGATAAGAGAAAGTTAAAGAAAGTGCCATGTGAAATAGTGGATGGAATCATAGACGACGGCAAGGTGAGTAAAGTCCAAAGGTGAAGACAGACTAACAAATGAATAAGGAGGAATCAGAATGCAGTAGAACAGAACTGCCATATGACCCAGCAACCTAATTGCTGGACATATACCTCGAGAAATCATAATTCAAAAAAACATGTATCCCAGTGTTCATTGCAGCACCATTTACAACAGCCAAGACATGGAAGCAACCTAAACACCCATCAACAGAGGAATGGCTAAAGAGGATGTGGTATGCATATACAATATTACTCAGCCATAAAAATGAATGAAACCGTGCCATTTGTAGAGATGTGGATGGACCCACAGACCATCACACAGAGTGAAATCAGTCAGAAAGAAAAAAACAAATATTGTATATTAACACATATGTATGGAGTCTACAAAGATGGTACAGATGAGTCTGTTTGCAGGGCAGGAATAGAGATGCAGACAGACAAAATGGATCTGTGGCATGGTAGAGGGGGGATGAGGGTGGGATGAATTGGGAGATTAGGTTGGACATAAATACACTACCCTGTTTAAAATAGATAGCTAATGGGAAGCTGCTGTATAGCACAGGAAGCTCAACTCTGTGCTCTGTGATGACCGAGAGGAGTGGGATGGGCAGTGAGGTGGGAGCGAGGCCCAAGAGTGAGGGGATGTATGTATATATATAGCTGATTCACTTTGTGGTACAGCAGAAACTAACAAAACATTGCAAAGCAATTATACTCCAACAAAAAAAATTTAAAAATTAAAAAACAGTTAAAAAAATAATACAACAGTAACCTCAAGGAGATATATTTACTTCACAAGATATCTGGATAAAGTGATTAAAAAGTAGGAGTGAAAGCCCCACCTTGTCATTCACTTTAACACTGTGTGATGTTGGAGAGTCCTAATTGTAAGCATTTGTAATCTAACAGGTATGCTTTGTAGGGTCTCAGAATAACTGTCACTTTTGCAGTCTTATTGTAAGGAATAAGATGTGTGTGGTGACACTGTTGTCTTTAGGCTTAGGAAGGAAGTGCCCGCTGCAGGCTGGGCTTACTCCTGAGCTCAGGAGAAGCTAATATTTGTCACGCACAGTGGATTGTGAGGTGATACCAGCCATAAAATCCCTCCGAAAGACCAACACAGAGCAGGTATCCTGTTAAACTGCTTGTAGAATATAGACTCATGGGAAAGCGTAATATGGGGAGTTACAGTGAGAACCTTAACTCAACAAGTAAAAAAGGATATGTAGACAAAGTTGCCATTGAATAATCTCTTTCTTGCTTCCCTTGTGGCTCAGTGGTAAAGAATCTGCCTGCCAATGCAGGAGACGTGGGTTCCATCCTTGGGCAGGGAATATCCCCTGGAGGAGTAAATGGCAACCCACTCCAGTATTCTTGCTTAGGAAATCCCATGGACAGAGGAGCCTGGCAGGCTACAGTCCATGTGGTCTCAAAGAGTAGGACACGCACAACAAAAACAATGATCTCTTTCTTATTGATATGAAAGTTTGCAAACAACTGATCTACACTAAAGAAAGAAAAGAGAACTGTAAATTCAGATGTCAAGGCATGAAAGCTACTCTGTTTTTAAGACCATTGTGAAATCACTAATGGTAAATGAAGGATCAGTAGAGAATTACTATTCCATTTTGCAAATGGTTTACCCATTTTGGTTGAAAAATAAATCTAAAGCCTTGATACATGACAGTCTTCTGTTGCTATGAGATCTGGGTGACCTCTGGGATGCGCTGACACACATATGACTTCATACTTCTGAGGAGTAGGATGATGTCTCCTTTTCTTTGTATGAATCCTAGATGGGTTTCTGCATAAAGATTAACCATCAACCTGCAATTGAAGACTGGAGTTGAGTAAACATTCTGTGATGACAATGGTGATTATATTCTCACATGGAAGAGTCCATTTGCAATGCCATTCCTTCATAAAACTCAAGGAGGAATATTAATTCCAGATGTTACTTTATAATTATGGGCTTTAAAAAATTATGACACATATCAGATTGATTTGTTTTCCTTTGTCATCATTGCATTTGTCTTTTAGGAAGTAGTAGACATTCCCAGATTAGCTAACTTTCAGTAACAAAAGAAACTTTTATATGAACAATTGTTCTTCTCCATCATTAATTTAATGGAAATAGTGTGATTATGGTAAGAGAGGAAATTGCAATCACCAACTCTTCTCTGCTGCTCCCTCTTGCTGTGTTTAAAAACAGTAATTATCCTTCTGGCAAATGTTCTTTATAAAGATATAAGTTGTAGGGTAGGATTATTTCATGACTTCAAATAAGTTTTATTTTGCTAAGAAAAGATGTCCCAAAGTTTCTAAAAGTTAAGCCGAACCACAAGATACACAAGTAGTTTAGACATGACCAAGACAGTGTCTTCCCCTCCCGGCTAACTTTTTATTAAAAACCACATACTTTATTTCAACATTCTGAGCAGATCCTAGACAACTATGTGCATACAAGTCCCAGAGCAGACATAAAAACCAGATGGAAAAGAGATTTACAAGAACCAATCTCAAAAGAATATTTGCAAGCAGAATGTCAACTCTACATTGATTTTAGCAGTGTATTTTGATTTACAATACAGATGTCTTTTCAGAATTTTCACTTTTCCTTATGTATGAACAAAGTGCAAGGAGGTTATCATCCCAGCTGCTCACTTCAAATGTTCCAGCCCTAAACAACAACAACCAAATTATCGTTTACTTTTATCCCCCGGGAAGTACAGATTTTTCTAGTTAGATTTTATAGGCAAATTATTAAATCAAGTGAGTGGTTGCTCCTATGCTTAAGAATATTTTCTCAAGGATACTACCTTGTCACATTTCAAGGATTTTAACAAGACAGTGTGAGAATCTCTTTTGTTACTCTCTCATTATACAGCAATGGTATATTGAGATGCTTTATGCACATGTGTTTGAGCAAGCTCCAGGAGATGGTGAAGGACAGGGAAGCCTGGAGTGCTGCAGTCGATAGTTGGACATACGTAGTAAAAAAATAAAAAATACCTCCAAGGAGTCAGAGTCTCCTTGAAAAAGAAGTGACAAAAGAAAGATTTGATGTGTTGTGGAATTTACAAAGAATTATTTCAACACTGAGAGGGAAGTCCATCACTCTACCAGGAAAGACAAGGAAAGAAGGAAAAGATGGAGGTAACAAGATGCAACTCTCAAAAATACATAAATATAATGAAATTTGAACCTCTAAAGAAAGACCGTTTGGTTCTCAGCTTATTTGGTCATAGGAAATGAAATAAATTCTGAAATTATACAATATCGGAGTCATCAGCAAACATTTATTGAGCAAATTATACAATGATTTCCAGTTAATAAGAAGTATTCACTCTACAGAAAAAATATCTGAAGTATACTTTAGTAGCTCACATGCTAGGTGCCTCTGGTTTTTTCAGTGTATGAAAAACTCCAATATTTAATTGTAATCTTCTTCCAGGGAGCCTGATATTTCTATGATATGTAAGCATAATGACTACCTTCAACCAAGATTAATTGAGCTCCTACTGATGTGATTGGATTTGTGACATGGGGGAAGGAGAAATGTGTTAGGAAGTAGATAATTTAAATGAGTATGTACACATATACATGCAGCACTGGGATCATACAATCCAATTTATTTTTGGAGGGCTGTATGCGTCAGTTGGTTTGTTGACTCTGACAGTGTAATTTATGCAAAGACACTCAAATTTCACAGACCCTATGAAACTATGATAGGTTAGAAACATTGCTCAATTAAAAGAGCAAACCACAACAAACTCTGCAAGGTGGAATTTCACCTTTTTTCTTTCAAATGGAAAAGAACTGAGTTCAGAAAAATAGCATCAGTTGAAAAAAAAATTATTAATGTGTTTCTATTCTGTGAAAAAATTATACCTTCTATTGGGCCAAATGTTATTTGGCTAACCAACTGTCTTTATTAACCAGCTCTTGTACATTCTACGGCATGGAGTGTGTTTCTATAGAAAGGATATTAATTCTACACATGATACTCATTCACGCATTTTATTACAAAGTTCAGCCAGTCACTCTGAAAACATCTACCTCATAGTCGTACCTCCTATAAAAGGTTTCATGGTTTACAAAGCACTTCACATTCATTATTTAATTTATTGTTTGGTACAAGAGGTAAGTAACATGTTAAATAGCTCCATTTTTAGACAAAGAAACATTTTCAAAATGCTTATGTAAGTCAACAGAGGTTATACAGCTAGTAATGAATATTCATAATGGTGAACCCTAGACCTCCTAAGAATGGTTGAACATGACCTATATAGTTTGTGTTAATTACCTGGTCATATTTTATTCTAATCCATTGAAAATAAGCAATCCAAGTATGACAAAAGCAGTCACTCAGGATTAACTAGACTATTTGATTAACCCAAATGCCCTAAAACAATGTTAAATATAGTAAGTTTTCATTTTTTTCAGAAATACAGCCAAATCTGTCAACTTTCTTAAAGAAAACAGTGTGACCCTGAGGTAGAGCTTTGGGGATGTAAACCTCTAACTTTCCTTGAAAGCAATAATTCATGAAAAAGTGCATTTGATGAAAAACCGGGCCAAGACCTTGAAGGTATGTGATTACCGTCAGTTTATGCTCTAGGCCTCCAAGAACATATTCTGTGCAGCCATGTGACTTGAGAATGACAGGAAGAGCTGTAAGAGTTTTTCTTGTTCTCTCCAGTTCAGCCTCCTTGGATTGATAAATGGGCTTACGTGCCGCTCTCCTGAGTGACATTACTCAGTGCTGTGTTGCTTTAATCTGCCAGTACTAGGTGGTATGCAGGAAGGGGCCTGTCTTGAAGGAAGGCAAACACTAGGCAGAAAGAATTTTAAATCTCAGCCTCCAGTGGAGGGAGCTCTTAGGCAAGTAGTAACTTGGCCTTACTCCCAGGAGAAACACACTGGAAACTGGAAGACAATTCCTGACTCTAATTACCTACATTTAGGAAAAAAGCAAGTAATACCAACCTATGAAGTCACCTCTAGGCCTGTATTTATACACTGTTTGATAACAAGATTTCACTAAAAGACAAAAGAGAGTTTGGAGAGCAAAGTGTAATTTCTCTTTCTCTCTCTCTCGGCCTCAATTAAGGCATACTTGGCAAAGTGTGTTACTGTTTTCTAATACAAATTATATGACTAATCTATTAATTCCACAAACATTTATTATTGCAAGCAAACAGGATTAACTCCATTATCCTGATCATGGAAGCAAAATTTTGTATTGAAAGACCTCATTTGCTTTGATTATCTTGATTACTACAAATGTTCCACTGTTCTGTCTAATAACAATTGCACTACTTTTCCTGTTAGAAAATATTTCCAGTCTGTTGAAAGTCTAACACTTTGAAGAGGTTCTAAAAGAGCTTCAAAAAATAAATACTCCAAGGAACTCAAGATTCCTTTGCAGGCAATGCAGTACTTACAATATACGGGTAAAAGCTCACTGTTAATGAATTCCCCAAGACATGCAATTTGGTTGTAGTGGATCTGAGCAGTAACAAAGGCACTGATGGAAATGACTTTCCCAGTCTTTTGGAGCAGGGGATGAAACAGCTACTCCATTGCAAATTATAAGTAAGAAAAAATTAGCTCTGAATCAAGCAGGGACAAAATGGAAGAGGTCATGCACATAATCCCATCCTCACCCCTCTTCTCCCAAGCCCTCGATTTGACACATGGTTTGCTTTTGCTTTCTTTTTTTTTTTTCTTTTTTTTTTCTTTTTTTTTCTTTTTCTTTTTCTTTTTTCTTTTTGGTCACACCACATGGAAAGCAGAACTTTGCAGACCAGGGATCAAACTGATGCCCTCTGCAGTAGAAGCATGGAGTCAATCACTGAACCACTGGGGAAATTCTCAACAAATGTTTTGGATGAGTATATTTGAGGTGAGATGGGGGAGGAATAACAAATTTTAAAAGGCTAGACTATCTAAAAGCACCCAACATGCTTAGTCCATTATGTACATGGGACTTTATCAAATTTTCTATAGAAACTATTGCCAAGCTGCTGCTGCTGCTGCTGCTAAGTCACTTCAGTCGTGTCCGACTCTGTGTGACCCCATAGATGGCAGCCCACCAGGCTCCCCCATCCCTGGGATTCTCCAGGCAAGAACACTGGAGTGGGTTGCCATTTCCTTCTCCAATGCATGAAAGTGAAAAGTGAAAGTGAAGTCGCCCAGCCGTGTCTGACCCTCAGCGACCCCATGGACTGCAGCCTACCAGGCTCCTCTGTCCATGGGATTTGCCAGGCAAGAGTACTGGAGTGGGGTGCCATTGCCTTCTCCGATTGCCAAGCTAGTCTTCTAAAAAAAAAAAAACCACTAAAAATTAATAACTCCCTACTGCCCACAATAAAATGAATATATTCTTTTTTTTTTAATTGGGGTATGGTTGCTTTACAATGTTGCATTGGTTTCTGCTGTACAACAAAGTGAATCACTATATGTATACATATATTGCTTCTCTCTTGGACCTTCTTCACATTCCCATCGCCCATCCCACCCATCTAGGTCACCACAGAGCACAGAGCTGAGGTCCCTGTGCTATACAGCAGGTTTCCGCCAGTTTATCAGTTTTGCACATGGTAATGTATATATGTCGATCCCAATCTCCCAGTTCATCCCACTTCCCCGTCCCCTGGCCCTCATGTCCACACATCTGTTCTCTACCTCTGCATCTTTATTCCTGTCCTACAAATAGGTTCATCTGTACCATTTTTCTAGATTCCACATATACGTGTTAACATATGATATCTTTTTGTCTCTTTCTAATTTACTTCACACTGGATGACAGACACTAGGTTGGATGGAAGCACAAAGACCCCAAATAACCAAAGCAATCTTGAGAAAGAAAACTGGAGCTGGAGGAATCAGGCTTCCTGACTTCAGACTATACTACAAAACTACAGTGATCAAGGCAGTATGGTATTGACACAAAAACAGAACTATAGATCAATGGACTAGGATAGAAAGCCCAGAGATAAAGTCACACTGGGTTCAATCCCTGGGTTGGGAAGATTCCCTAGAGAAGAGAAAGGCTGCCCACTCCAGGATTCTGGCCTGGAGAATTCCATGGACTTGTGTAGTCCATGGAGTACCAAAGAGTTAGACATGACTAAGCAACTTTCATTTTCACTTTTCACATAGTCACCTAATCTATGATGAAAGAGGCAAGAATATACAATGGAGACAAGACTTTCTCTTCAATAACTGATACTGGGGAAACGAGAGCTACATGTAAAAGCATGAAATTAGAACACTCCCTAATACCATACATAAAACTAAACTCTAGATGGACTAAAACCTTAAATATAAGACTGGACACCATTATATTGAATCTCAAATATCTGCATTGCTATCAGTGAGCCAATTTCAATAACAGCTTCTTCTGCCTTCAGCTCTGGTTTACAGAAGACAGCCAACACTAGACTCCATAGTGATGTTAATAGTCTTTTCACCAGTGAATTCCTGACCACCTAGGTGAAAGTTTGATTTGGGGACCTGTCCATGGACCATAGTCCTCTGCTGATTCTTCTTGCCTCACATAATATACCCATCTGGCTTGTCTACTTCACTCAGCCTTTTAATTCCTTTCTCTAGTATATTTTATTAGGCAATGTTAAGCATTTCAACCTCACTCAATATGAGTCATTGCCTTATCTAAGCTGTAGCAGCCATCCTAGTCACAGTTTGCACCATCCTCTGGGGCTGTTGTTACAAAGTTAAATCCTATACCCCAAACAAGTGTCCCCAAGTCAATAAACTCTCCAGTTACCAATCTTATGTTTGAACTGCTTTGTTCAAGCACCCTTAGCCTTCAGAACACACTCAGGGCTATGACTGAATGGGACATCGGGAAAAAAAATTTTCTTTGAAAGGGACAGGAACAATTATATTTATATTTCAGATTATAGTACTTTTTAAGTGGGAGTGGGTGGATCCATTGCCATGAACACCTTGGGTTTGTAATGTGAATATTTTTTAAAGTTTTTTTTTAAATTTTATCTTTTCCTACCTTTTGTCCTTGAGTGTTCTTGTTATTAACATTATTTATAATTAAGTTCATAATTCTTCTTTTAAGTGTTCCTAGTTTTACTTTAAAAAAAAAAAAAACAGAAAGAAAAGGTCCACCCCAGCCCCATCTTGTCCATGATGGCTGGTCTTAGGGCTCCTTGGGTGTATAGCTCTATTTTTCTTTATTAGATGCATTTCATCCCTGACTGAGTTATGCTGCTACTTAACCCTGGTTAAGGACCTGAAATCAGGAAAGCAGTGGAAGCTGCTTCTATTGTGGAAAACCTATTGTCTAGTCTTCTAGTTTGGTGGGAGTTGGGGGAGGACTTGCTAGTTCTTAAGGGAAGGAGTGGGTGACTTCTTCGAGGCCAGAAGACCAGATCAGTCTGGGAAATCAAATCTTTAGGCCAAAAGTCCAACCACGGTCCTAGGATTTCCCGACTTGTCTTGACTTTGACACAACAGGTCTGCCTCATTCAAACCTTCACTCATCTTTGGAGTTCAGCCACTGTATCAAATCTTGAACTCAACCATCAGCTTTCTTTGCATAAGATGAAGGCTTCTTTATAAGTTAGCAAAGATATTCAAGGCAACATAGTAATAACCATCCAATTCCATTGTCTTGATCTTTATTATTTCTTGGTACATGTCAAACTCTGATCTATTGCCCTGGTCAGTACTTGTCCCATCCCAGCTCAACATCCTGCTCCCCATGGGTAAGCATTTTAACAGTTAGGCCACTACCTTGTACTAATGGCTATCTGAGGGATAAGATCCTCATTACCAGCCAGTCAGTGAATGGTCCATTTTCAAAGCACCATTTTACATGCCTGTTTTTTCAGCCACTCCTGGACCAACTGTGCTGTGTTGGATCCTCTAGGAGGGAAAGACTGAGATGGACTTTGGAATGTTAGCAGTCTTTTAGAGACTAACTCCTATAAAAGGAAAAGGAAGGAAGCTGGGTTAGATGGGGGCAGTTGACATTAGACTGTCATACAGATGTCACAAGTCTCTGCTAGTCCAAAGGAGAACTCTGGAACAAAGACTGTTCGTTGGAGGAACCTGTCGCTGGGTGGAAATGGCGAGCACCTCATTCCATCACCCTGCTTCGTCACTGGCCAGGGACTGACCTGAGAATAACAAGACTCTGGCTCAAATACTGCAGTGCGTGAGGAGGAAGCATGGCACTGCAGACTGTCAGTGGGAATTGTATCTTGAAAGAAGAACTGAGTAATGCATCTCCACATTGGCTACACTTGTATCCACTCACAGAAATGCATTGGGTCATAGGTCAAGCTCTAGATCACTGGAAAAATATGTTTCTTCAGTAGATGCACAAAAGAATCTTTGACTTCTTAGTCAAAGTAGGGAAGGAGGGAGAGGTGGGATTGTTCAATTGTAAGACAGTATTTCTCAGAAGGATTCCGTGTAGTTAAGGGTTCTACAACAGAGACTTTAATTGGAAAGAAAAAAAAAAAAAACAAACACACTGTATCTTTTAAACTTATTGGGCCATTCAGTGTGAGTGCCTGCAGAGATAAGTAGTGACTGAATGGCCCTGTTAGGTATTTTGATAGACAGTCTGTCAATCCTGAAAGAGAGAGTTCAGTAGGATCATGAGTTCATCTGCTTGAGTCAATTTTCAGGTTTTGATGTGGGATAAAGGAGGTTGATAATTGGTGAACACTTCACTGCACAAAAGTGCAAAGAAGATAGGACACTGATGGTGTCAGCTCATTTCCCCTAACCTCCCATCTTGTGTCACCAACCAACTTATGAGAAATCTCTATCTTAAAGAAGCAATTTTCATATCTTATGGCCTAGCCACCCCCTGCCACTTTGCTATTGTGAATGTTGCAGAAAATGAATTGTGTAACTTCTAATTCAATTTCGTTATAAAGTTTTTACACTTTGGGTGATTTTCTCATTTGGCTTTCTATACCTTTATATTTTATATATTATTAATGTTAGGGTTTAAAAACATGTCTGATGATATAATGTGGTTAAGTTTCTAAGGTAGGTATAAGGTGAAGGAGAAGGATTCTAGTCTTTGGTTTGTAGACAGTCTATGTCTACTGATGAAGATTTATAATCTTGTGAGTCATTTCGCTGCACTAGTGAAACAGAGATACACACACATACATAAAGTTTGGCACTACAATGGAATGCCAATGCTTTTGTTAAAAAAAATCAATGTCTACAGAAATATAGAGATATAATTTTTCCCAGTGAAAAGGAGCAGGAGCCAAGTTATTCAGTGGTAGAATGTACTGCCCATAAAAGTTAAGAACCTAATAATGCCAGGATGTTATGTTCAAGTGGGTAAAATGTGAGGACATATGTAGCGTCAGAAGCTGTAAAGGTTTCACTGTTAGCATAATAAGTCAATGTATTAATAATACGTGTCGACAATTTTCATATATGAATGACATGTTAAAAAATCTATTTGGGTTTTTATTGAATCTACCAAGCCTACCTTTCAACAAATTAAACTCTTCTTCTGGCTCAAGTCAATTATTTAACAGAAATTTATTATCTTTGCCTTATGAGTTTTTTTAATGTTAAAAAGAAAGAAAAAATAATTTCAAAAAAGCTTACCTGCTGCAGGTTTTTAAGAAAGTTTGGCAACAAAGATATTTTCAGTTTTAAGTAGGGAGTAAGACTACTCTCTACATGTCATCTGCCTTATACAATAGATCCTCAGCAACTCAGCAGTAGAAATTAGTCAAGCCTACTTGGATGAAGTTTTAAAAAAAATCAAGCAAGAATTTTAAAGCCAAAAGAACTGATGTTTACTGCACCTTCACTACTGACTAGTATTAGAATGTGAGAAGGGAGAACTGTTCAAAAAGAATACCTCAAACGTTGGTCAAATAAACTGACCTGGAGAAAAACACATTTCTACGCTCAAAAAACTGTTGAGGATTATTAATGGTTTGCTATATCTACAACTCACTGACCCAACTAATTTACTGACAGCTATAGATATAATAATAATTTTATACAGGAATTCCCTGAGACCTGAAAATTATGCCAAAGGATTTCCTGGGCTAAAAAGGTTAGAAATGGCTGTGTTGATTTTTTTTTTTCATCCTTCATCATCTTCCCTGTCATGTACAACTTCCAAATCAAGCTGAACATTTGTAGAGCAGGCACATGCTCAGTCGCTTTCGTTGTGTACGACTCTTTGTGACACTATGGGCTGTAGCCCACCAGGCTCCTCTTGCTATAGGATTTTCCAGGCAATGATATTGGAGTGGGTTGCCATTTCCTTCTCCAGGGGATCTTCCTGACCCAGGGATCAAACCCACAATGCCTGCGTTGCAGGCAGATTCTTTACCACTGAGCCACTGGGGAAGCCTGAACATTTGTAGAAACCAGCAACTAAAAAAACTAAAATTTTTAATGACTTGGGAATTATTGAACCAAAGAACATTGTTCCTTTTAAACTTTACTAAGGCTTAGTTTGAGACACAAACTACTAACTCAACTACTGGGAAGACAGGAAATATAAATGGTTAAGGATAAAATGGAGAGTTCTCTAGTGAAAGGGACCAAAATACACTCAGGAGAAGGATTTCAGAATAAAATTAAAGTCTAAACTTGGAAAAATAAATTTGGAAGGATGCCATGGCTGATTTAGAGGCAAGCAAATTAAACCTAGTGAATTTCAAATTAATTTCACAGATGGTATCCAATTCTGATGTGGCTGGCAGGGTTCCAGGTTATACTGGAACATAAAGAAAAAGCAAAACCTCACTTCAATTTTCTTTGGCGATGTGAGATGCCTGATCATTATAATTGTGTGTTTATATGTATGTTTGTGTGTATTTGTGCATAAGAACACGTTTTTGTATATATCTAATAAATATGATGCAAAAATTAACAAAGAGAAAAAGTAGCCCAGTCTGCTAGCCAGCTAGAAAATAAATTCTCAGATACTCATCAAGGAAAATATCAAGTAAATATTTATTGGTCTAGTTTTAAGAACTGCCAGATATATCTTGTTATGACATTGAAAATAAACTCGATCCTTACTCAACGGGCAGGATTATATATTAGTGATGTATATATTGTAGCTGAAGTCTTGATTCCATGCATCTTACATACAAATAAAAAAATGACAGCTGCCTGCAATATATATTTAATATCTGATATTTAATATCCAATATTATGTATATGCATACATTGTTACTATCTCAGAGAACTATAGGATATTATTCATAGAATCTTATATACATTATATATTATTCACTTTTTGATTCATTTTTGTCCCCTGAGATACTTTGCTCTTTTTAGGTATTTGAAAGCTGATCCACAGCTATTAAGAGACCTCCTTAGTTTCTAAAGTTTAGAGGCTCCCACCCAATATTATTTCAAACATATAAAATCACACCCATGTCACTTGTTAAATACAGCTCCTCTAAAATTTTTTTGAGAGGTTTCTGAAATTTTTAGAAACATTCTGAATTTTTTTCCAGATCTTAAAAAAGCTATTGACAAGCTCATATACTAGTCTAGCCACTAAGGTTATAATGCCTAATAGATAAAACTGCCATTTGGTTACCACTAATGATGTGATCTTCTCACAGTATTAGTGTAAAACCAAGTTTTGCATCATGACCTATATTGCTCTATGTGAGTCTTAATAACCTTCTCCTCTGGCCCCACCTCATATATTATTCCCTTTATTACTGTGTCCACATCACATTGGCAGTCTTTTTGTTCTAAGGACTCATCATGCAGTTGATAAGTAGATGAAGAGAGATGAGCGTTGAGGCAAGAGTTTTCAGGGTTTTCATTTTCACTTGTATAGGACAGGGAAGACCTGAGCTTGCCTGCAGGCAGACAGGAAGCAGCTTTGGAGAGAAGAGGAAGAAGAAGAGACCTGTCCTTGATTTTTGAATTACTGCCTCATGTAGTGCCTGAGTAGCCCATGGAAGGAGACCTCAAATAAATCTTTCTCAAAGGACAATGTGATATAGTGATACCATGATATCAAAGAGAATATATTGTTTTTCTACTGCTGGGAAAATATCTTCTTCCAAGCTCCCTCACATACTTGTTGATAGGATTTGGCTCCTCACAGGCTCTTGGACCCAAGGCCTCACTTCCTTCCAGACAGAAGCCATGCTCAATTCCGAGTTACATGGGCAACTCACAACCTGACAGCTGGCTTCCCTCAAAGAAAGCAAGCGAGAGAGCAAGAGAGGCTGAGCACCAAGACAACAACCAAAGTTTTATATCACCAAGTCTTGGAAGGTAATCTGTTACTTGTGGCACACTTTATTCATTAGAAGTAAATAATGTTGACTTTATCTCCCTGGGCTCCAAAATCACTGCAGACAGTGACTGCAGCCATGAAATTAAAAGAGGCTTGCTCCTTGGAAGGAAAGCTATAACAAACCTAGACAGCATATTAAAAAGCAGAGACATTACTTTGCCAGCAAAGGTCAGTATGGTCAAACCTTTGGTTTTTCCAGTAGTCGTGTACGTATGTGAGAGTTGGATCATGAAGAAGGGTGAGCACCAAAAAACTGATGCTTTTAAACTGCAGTATTGGAAAAGACTCTTGAGAGACCCTTGGATTGCAAGGAGATCAAACCAGCCAATCCTAAAGGAAATCAGTCCTGAATATTCATTGGAAGGACTGATGCTGAAACTCCAATAATTTAGCCACCTGATGGGAAGAGCTGACTAATTGGAAAAGACCCTGATGTTGGGAAAGACTGAGGGCAGGAGGAAAAGGGAACAACAGAAGATGAGATGGTTGGATGGCATCACTGATTCAATGGACATGAGTTTGAGCAAACTCTGGAAAACGGTGAAGGACAGAGAAAACCGGTGTGCTACAGTCCATGGGGTCACAAAGAGTTGGACATGACTGAGTGAGTGAACAACAAATAACGTTTAAACCAAGACTGGAAAAAAGAAATTTACCAGCCAGAGAAAACAGGATGAGTAAAAGAATAGATGCAGAGATGTTTATAGCACGTTTCTGGAACTTAAGAATTTCAGTGAGCTTGAAGGAAGTGCTGGAGAAAGAGGCCATAGATGGGACTGAAAGAGACAGACTTCTGAACTGTTGGGCTGAAGAATTTAGACTCCACCTTATACTCGAGAGAGTGACTAACACTTTCTTTTGGGCTTTCCTGGCTGCTCAGACAGTAAAGAATTTGTCTGCAATGCAGGAGATGCGAATTCAATCCCTGCATCAGGAAGATCCCCTGGAGAAGGGAATGGCTACCCACTCAAGTATTCTTGCCTGGAGAATCCCATGGACAGAGGAGCCTGGCAGGCTACAGTCCATGGGGTTGCAAAGAGTCAGACACGACTATACTTTACTCGACAAAATTTCCAAAAGGGAAAGGATGAAAACTGTATCTTAGAAAAAAATAACTCTACTAACAGGGTGTAGAATGATAGGGGAAAAAAGAAGTCATGGAGGCCATTTTGGAGCATGCTGCGGAAGCCTGGATAAACATATGGTGCCCTAAAATAAGGCAGAGGTCATGCGTATGGGGTAGTGACAAAGCAGACAGAAATGGATGGACAGGGATTATTGACAGAGAGCAAACAAAAGATGACTTTACAATTCCTGGCTTGCATGGTTAGGCAGATGTTGATGACATGAACCATCTATGGTTCGAAAGAGGATGAATTTCTCTTGGATATGTTGAGTTTTCAGTAGCCTATAAGACTCGGTAGATACAGTATGGACAGGCTTTGCTTCATAGACAATGAAAGGGGTAGGAAACGTAGCACAATTATCATTTGGATGGAGACATGCAAGATCAAGTTCAGTTTCACAGTATTTATTGAATATTAATAAATCTGGTTATCACAATGAGTTACACTAAAGTATTTATATAGTGGAGCAGTGGTAAAGAATCCGCCTGCCAAAGTAGGAGACACAGGTTTGATCCTTGGGTTTGGAAGATCCCCTGAAGAAAGAAAGGGCAACCCACTCTAGTATTCTTGCCTGGGAAATTCCATGGTCAGAGGAGCTTGATGAGCTGCAATCCATGGGGTCACAAAGAATTGGGCATAACTGAGCATGATGCTAAAGCTGAAACTCCAGTACTTTGGCCACCTCATGCGAAGAGTTGACTCATTGGAAAAGACTCGATGGACATGAGTCTGAGTGAACTCTGGGAGTTGGTGATGGACAGGGAGGCCTGGCGTGCTGCAATTCATGGGGTCACAAAGAGTCGGACACGACTGAACAACTGAACTGAACTGAGCTGAGCTGCACACATAGCACATACATGGGTATGTGTGTGTATGTAGGTGCGTATGACATTCTAAAAGAAAAAAAGATTTTCTGATGTAGTAAGTCATTAAATTCAGCTTCTCCACTGTTCATATATTATCCCCAAGATATAAATTCTGGACTTCCAAGAAAAATACAGATATCAGTGAACATGAAAAAGAAAGTGCATAACCAAAACACATACCAAGCAACCATATCTGAATACTGGATATTGTTTCCACAAGTCAGCCTTTTATTGATATTTATTTTCTCTTGATTCAATTAGATATGTAGCCTGCAATTTTGAGGCAATTTTGCATTTTATGTGGCTGAGTTTTACACAAACCATTAATAGAATGTAGGAAAAGGCAATACTCAATGAATCTCTTATGTATTAACTTGATTACTAGAATTAAATTAGCTTGTTTCATTCTGAAGTCATGTTTAACACACAATGCCTATGTAGCTTGGACAGTTTGCATTTCACAGCTAGTTAATTAAAGTTTGTAGTTACTTATTAAAATTGTAATGGCACAATGCCATCACTGGGGATCTTTTAAAAATCAAATTATTATTTACCAAAGTAGCTCTGGGATTTTGTCCTCTGTGTGTGTGTGTGTGTGTGTGTGTGTGTGTATGTGTGTGTGTGTAGCTCTGGGATTTTGGGGTGTGTGTGTGTGTGTGTGTGTGTGTAGCTCTGGGATTTTGGGGTGTGTGTGTGTGTGTGGCACGTATGCACTTATTTTAACAATACAGTATTTAAGACTTTTTTCCTCATCAATCTGTTCTTGAAAAAATATGTGCTACAGCTGTTTAGTTTTGGTGGCAAGTTTGTGTATTCTGTCCCAAAATGCTAGCTACCTTACAAATGGTAGTGTATATATGTCAACGGTACTCTCTCAATTGACTTCTAACTTCTTTTGTCGTCTTCATTTCCATTAAAGCACTGACTATAATACCAACTTGAGTTTGAAGTCCGCACTTAATTAGAACAGGGATTCTCACCTTGCAGATTGGGGCATACAAGGGAAAGTCGAACCTTTCTTGGTGCCTCTCCCAGCTGATGGTCCCATCATAACTGCCTTTCTGAGGACTACAGAGATTTCCAGCAAGAAGGAGACCATAAACTACTAGAAAGACTGTATTCTCAGCTTGTTATGTCTTTCCACCTTTCTCCCCAGGCCTCTCTCAGAAAAGCAAAGCAGTTTGAAGCCTCTCCCCAAAGTCCTCCCTTCATGAAAGAATACCCAGAGTTAAATAAGCAATGTTTACTAGCCGTAGGACCCTGGACAAGTCACGTAACTTCTCTAAACTTCACATGACTCATCTGTAGAATAAGAAGGATAAAAATAGTACTTACATAAGATCACTGGTAGAATAAAATGAACCATTTTTACACTTCACCACATTTTTTTAAGTGTTCTGTAAAATGACTACCATCCGGTAAATACCCCATAAACTGTCATTATTGTTATTACTTCTTGACAAAAACATTTCACCACAGTAAAGAGCTACCAAAAATTTAAGATGAGAAAGTTGATAGGAGATACATTCCTACCAATAAGATGGCAAAACCTCAGTTTCAATCACAGAGATAACTGTCTGGCCCAAAAGACCACAAAAATTCTACAAAAGATCCAGAGGAAGAGTCTAGCATCCAGACTGAGATAAAGCGACCCAGGGATAGATAGCATGTGTCTCAAGGTTAAATGAGAGGAAGTAGGGCAATGTTATCCGATCAACTTTCTACTTCAGCAGTCCTGAGAAAACTAGCTTCTGCTCACATTAGTTGGATTGTGAGTATCAGGAACAAAACTAATGCAAAAATTTTGATTCTGAAATATTTGGATTTTTCAGCTCCTTGGGTTGCAAGCTACATACACTGGAATCATCTCTTATATCACGTCTCTCAAATATCAGATTTTCTTTCCACCAGTGACTTCAAGGTCTAAGAAATATTAAAAATGTTTCCATACCACAGAGCATCAGTAACTTTTAAGTGTGTTTGTTTCAGTTTTAAGTTAAATCCATCCCCCCAAAGTTTTATTTTCATTGCCTTCTAGACATCAATTCTCTTTCGTGTTTCCACATCTCATTTATCATGGAGAGAAGGGGAGTTCTGGACAAGCTGTATCTTCAGACAACTGAAACAACTCCCTCAAGTGTTAGCACATTTATTTTAACTCCATTTGACTTATTTATTTTCCTATCTCAAAAGAAGACTTAAAGATAATAGAAACTTTTGGATAACTCAAGAATATGACTTGAGATCTCATTACTAGAAATAACAAAATATATTAGAGAATATATAGGCTTTGAGTCAGAAAACCTGGATTTCAGATCTGATTCTGCTACCTGCGGCTGTGGATTCTTAGCCAAGTTAGCTAACTGCTTTGAGATGCTAATTTTATCTGAAAAATTGGTAACAATAATGCATAACTTATGGTGGTTTTGATGGCTAGGTGAAAGAATATAAAAGACTGTAATTTAGGAATTGAAAGATGCTTACTCCTTGGAAGAAAAGTTATGACCAACCTAGATGGCATATTGAAAAGCAGAGACATTACTTTGCCAACAAAGGTCCGTCTAGTCAAGGCTATGGTTTTCCAGTGGTCATGTATGGATGTGAGAGTTGGACTGTGAAGAAGGCTGAGCGCCGAAGAATTGATGCTTTTGAACTGTGGTGTTGGAGAAGACTCTTGAGAGTCCCTTGGACTGCAAGGAGATCCAACCAGTCCATTCTAAGGAGATCAGCCCTGGGATTTCTTTTGGAAGGAATGATGCTGAAGCTGAAACTCCAGTACTTTGGCCACCTCATGGGAAGAGTTGACTCATTGGAAAAGACTCTGATGCTGGGAGGGATTGGGGGCAGGAGGAGAAGGGGACGACAGAGGATGAGATGGCTGGATGGCATCACTGACTCAATGGACTGAGTCTGAGTGCACTTCGGGAGTTGGTGATGGATAGGGAGGCCTGGCGTGCTGCGATTCATGGGGTCTCAAGGAGTCAGACACAACTGAGCGACTGAACTGAACTGAATACTATATACTTACTTGGTGTATGTATTGTTTATTGCTGTAAATTTTTTTTCACAAACAGATGGTAGGTACATTTTTAGGTAGCAAAGTAACACACCATCATGAGCTAAGCACTGGATTATGAGATGAAATCAATCTAAGCAACAACTAGCTTGTTAATGTCTTGGTCTTGGTTTATCATCTTGAAAAATGAAAGACCTGAGAAGCTGACCTCTTCCAGCTTTGATTTTTCCCAATTAAAGATTATTAATATTTACTATGCCTTTATGTTACATGCCAACACAATTTTAAATTTTTTAATCTTCCTCTTACCAACTAAAAGTTTTGGTAACTAGAATGAAAATTCCACATGCACCTGTATCTCTGCCAAGAGGCTCAGTCTTCCCTCCTCTCTCCTCCTACTCTTGGATGAACTCTCATCCAAGGCCAACTCTTTTACTTGTGCACTAGACTCCATCCCCTTTCTTTCCCCACTTGCTGCTGCACCATCATTTCTTTCTCTTTATTCTGTCACTTCTATAAGCATAAACTCCTAGAATTTGTCAGCAATTTCTCCCACTTTCTGCTGCACCATCATTTCTTTCTCTTTGTTTGATCATTTCTAGGGGCAAATAACCAAATTATAATTTCTCCCATCTTATTAAATTAAAAAAAAACCTCTTGACCCTCCAGCTTCCTCCAGGCACCCTCTATTTCTCTGCCTTTCTTTTAGAGGAAAATTCCTGGAAAACATTCTCTATATTCATCACCAACAGTTTCTCTCTTTCAATTATCTCTATAATATTTTGCAACCAGTCTTCACTCTAATTAAACTGTTTTAATGTGATCATGATCTCTGATGACCTCTGTGATGTTGTTCCTCACCTTATTTGACCCGTGAGGAGCATCTGACTTGCGGATTGCTCACTTGCTTGAAATAT
The DNA here is from genome assembly GCF_016772045.2 of Ovis aries. Lineage (NCBI taxonomy): Eukaryota > Metazoa > Chordata > Mammalia > Artiodactyla > Bovidae > Ovis > Ovis aries. Next base: position 59,901,830 of record NC_056062.1, on the reverse strand, counting down.
TCTCTCAATTTGGGTTTCAGGACACTCTCCTTGTTTGCCACCTGTATCACTGTCCTTGCCTTCTTAGCCTATTGTCCTTATCATTCCTCATCTCCTGGATCTCTTAATTTTACAGCACTCCAAAAATCAGAAGCAATCTTAATCATCCTTATGGTATTAAACATCATCTATATTCTGAAAACTCTCACCACCATAACTTTAGGCCAACCTCTCTCCTAACCTCTGCATCCTTGTGTCTAACTATTTGGATGTCTGATGGACACTTCACACATTACAGGTTAAAACTATCCTCTTATGTTTCCATAAGGTACTCCTCTCAAGGCCTTCTCTCTCTGAGTTACTGATGACTACATCAGTCCTGGTGCTCTAGCCACAGTTCTGGATGCATTCCTGACCTCTCTTTTGCTCTCCTTGCACTCAGCAGTTCGTTCTGGCTCTCCCTTCAAAACAAATCCAGAGTGTGACCACTCCTCTCCTCTGCCCCTATCACTACCCTGGTCCAGCCTTTCAGGATCCTGCCTCTGAACTATTTTTTTTTAAATTTTTATTGGAGTAAGTTGATTTACAATGTTATATTTCTGCTGCACAGCAAAGATAATTATATATATATATATGTGCACTTTGCTGCACAGTAGAAACTAACTCAACATTTTAAAGCAACTATACTCCAACAAAAATTAATTTAAAAAACTGTCAATGAGAGTGGAATGCACCTTCATCCCAATGTGCACTGTGTGAAATATTTTTCAAGATGGGCTGCCTCTGAATTATTTTAGCTGTCTCCACTGTTGTTTGTTTGTTATGCCCTACCCTCCCCAATCTGGGTCTCCTATAGTCTATTCTATTCAGAGAAATCCTGCTCAAATAAAAGTCAGACCATCTCTCTTCTGTTCAAACAAGCTCTGCACCCCATGTCTTTCTAGAATAAGTGCCTTATATGATATGCCAACTGGAATTCCATCACCTCCACTAGCTTTGTTCATAGTGATGCTTCCCAAGGCACACTTGACTTCGCATTCCAGGATGTCTGGCTCTAGGTGAGAGATCATAGCATCGTCATTATCTAGGTCATGAAGATCTTTTTTGTATCGTTCTTCTGTGTATTCTTGCCACCTCTTCTTAATATCTTCTGCTTCTGTTAGGTCCATGCCATTTCTGTCCTTTATTGTGCCCATCTTTGCATGAAATGTTCCCTTGGTATCTCTAATTTTCTTGAAGAGATCTCTAGTCTTTCCCAGTCTACTGTCTTCCTCTATTTCTTTGCACTGATCACTGAGGAAGGTTTTATCTCTCCTTGCTATTCTTTGGAACTCTGCATTCAAATGGGTATATCCTTCCTTTTCTCCTTTGCCTTTAGCTACTCTTCTTTTCTGAGCTATTTGTAAGGCCTCCTCAGGCAACCATCCTGCCTTTTTGCCTTTCTTTTTCTTGGGGATGGTCTTGATCCCTGCCTCCTATACAACGTCATGAACCTCTGTCCATAGTTCTTCAGGCACTCTATCAGATCTAATCCCTGGAATCTATTTGTCACTTCCACTGTACAATTGTAAGGGATTTCATTTAGGTCATACCTGAATGGTCTAGTGGTTTCTCCTACTTTCTTTAAGAGAGTTGGACTACAAAGAAAGCCGAGCACCAAAGAATTGATGCTTTTGAACTGTGGTGTTGGAGTAGACTCTTGAGAGTCTCTTGGACTGCAAGGAGATCAAATCAGTCAATCCTAAAGGAAATCAGCCCTGAGTATTCATTGGAAGGACTGATGCTGAAGCTGAAGCTCCAATACTTTGGCCACCTAATGTGAAGAACTGACTAATTGGAAAAGACCCTGATGCTGGGAAAGATTGAAGGCAGGACGAGAAGGGGACGACAGAGGATGAGATGGTTGGATAGTATCACTGACTCAATGGACAAGAGTTTGCGCAAGCTTCAGAAGTTGGTAATGGACAGGGTATCCTGGCATGCTACAGTCCATCACATCTCAATGAGTTGGACACGGCTTAGTGACCGAACTGAACTGAATGATATGCCAACCTCTTTCCACCTGCCAATGCTTGCAATGTGCTGGCCCAACAGACCTACTTGCTGGGTCTTGAACATGCCAGGCAGCTCCCTTCTCAGTACCTCCCTGCTCAAGGCCCGCAAACCTTTGGTCAAGTAAGAGAGATGACAAGCTGTCACTCTCAAACAGAAAAGTTACTATTCAATACATCAGAGCCTGACTCCTTATCTCCTTCAGATCACCATTCAAAGATTATCCACTATGTGATGTCTTCTCTGATTAGTTTAATTAAACAACATTGTCTATCTCCTTTCTCTGATTTGGTTTTCTCCATAGCCCTTACCACCATTGACATAGTATATATTTCACTTTTTTTGTCTGTCATTTTATTAATGTCTTAGTGTATTCAGGAAGTCAACCATGAATATTCATTGGAAGGACTGATGCTGAAGCTGAAGCTCCTATACCTTGGCCACCTGATGCAAAGAGCTGACTCATTGGAAAAGACCCTGATGTTGGGAAAGACTGAAGGCCAAAGGAGAAGGGGGCAGCAGAGGATGAGATGGTTGGATAGCTCCATTTACAATGGACATGAATCTGAGCAAACTCCAGGAGATAGTCGAGGACAGAGGAGCCTGATGTGTTGCAGTCCATGGGGTCATAAAGAGCTGGACACGGCTTGGCAACTGAAGAAAAACAACTGTTTATTGGCTCTTCCCACAACTAGAAAGTAAGTTCAGGTGAGCCAGGATTTTTCTTTCTTTTCTTCATTGCATTAGCTCCAGGGCTTAGAACAGTGTCAGGCACAAGTCAGGTGGTCAATAAAAGTTTGTTAAATAAACACTGAATGAGTCATAGAGAAAAATCTGTAGCTTTTTCAGAAATAACCAGATGATAATATTATGTAAAGAAAAGAACTCATGGACTTAAGCCCCTGTGTTTTTAACTCTGAAAGATGTTAAAAAATGTTAAGAAGCTTCTTAAGAATGCATAAAACTTCCCTGATTTGGGTATGTTTATATTCAAAAGCAGAGACATTACTTTGCCAACAAAGGTCCATCCAGTCAAGGCTATGGTTTTTCCAGTGGTCATGTATGGATGTGAGACTTGGACTGTGAAGAAAGCTGAGCGCCAAAGAATTGATGCTTTTGAACTGTGTTGTTGGAGAAGACTCTTGAGAGTCCCTTGGACTGCAAGGAGATCCAACCAGTCCATTCTAAAGGAGATCAGTCCTGGGTATTCTTTGGAAGGACTGATGATAAAGCTGAAACTCCAATACTTTGGCCACCTCATGCAAAGAATTGACTCATTGGAAAAGACTGATGCTGGGAGGGATTGGGGGCAGGAGGAGAAGGGGATGACAGAGGATGAGATGGCTGGATAGCATCACTGACTCAATGGATGTGAATTTGAGTGAACTCCGGGAGTTGGTGATGGACAGGGAGGCCTGGCGTGCTGCAATTCATGGGGTCTCAAAGAGTCGGACACGACTGACCGACTGAACTGAACTGAACTTATCCATTAGCTCTCATCTCTTCTTTTGTGAAGCACAGCAAGGAGAAAAATGTTATAAGTGGAAAGCAAACATTGATCATACAAGTCAGAAAACAAGCTGCTAATGAGTTTCAAGTTGCTACAATGTATGTGTTAAGGTACAATTGAAAGCGCTAATAGATCTTAAGTTGTATATGATTTTGAACTGTCATGGTTATTTCAGTGATTTGCTTGATCTTCCTAAACACTTTCCCAAGGACTCAATTCATTTCAACAAGCATTTATTAAAGGCTTGAGTGAGCAAATACCTGGAACACACTTTTTGATAAAAAAGGGAAATGAGACTGGCCTTCCCTTTGTAACGCAAATACAGACCTTTTTTCAGTTCCCAATTTTTGTTTAGATCTGAGAATAAGTTGTAGAGATGGTAACTCCTCTGGGAGAAATCAACAGCCCTCTAAGTCAACAAAAGAAATGATGCCCGTGTCAAAATATTATGGAGAGGCAACGACACTCACACACTGAATTCAAGCTTGAAAAGTAGAGCGGTGAGGGGAATGGGATAGGGCTTCATAACAGAAAGAAGAGGATTTGTGCTCCAAGGGCTTCAGGGGTAACTCAGCTGGTAAAGAATCCACCTGCAATGCAAGAGACCCCGGTTCAATTCCTGGATCAGGAAGTTCCCCTGGAAAAGGGATAGGCTACCCCTCCAGTATTCTTGGGTTTCCCTGATGGCTCAGATTGTAAAGAATCTGCCTGCAAGAGGGAGATCTGGGTTTGATCCCTGGGTTGGGAAGATCCCCTGAAGGAGAGCATGGCAATCCACTCCAGTATTCTTGCCTGAAGAATCCCCATGGACAGAGGAGCCTGGCGGGCTACAGTCCGTGGGATTACAAAGAGTCGGACACGACTGAGTGACTAAGCACAAGGAACTACTGCACAGTGTGTTTAACTTTCCTGAGACCTATTCCCTAATGTGAGCAGACAGAGTTGAAAAAAAAAATCTTCAGTTGTTGTAGACATACGGATTAAAGATAACATGTGTAAAGCACAATATCTGGCACACCGTAGAAGTTCAACAGTGGTAGGTATTATAAACAAGCAGGAAAAAAAAAGTGGATATAGTCCACTAATTGAGACTTTAAGAACCAAAATATCCATTCTGCAATGCTTAGGAAAATCTGACACTTCTGCTCTCTCCCTTAACCACATCCCCAACCTCCCAACTTCTGTTTGAATCCTATATGTCTTTTCAATTGTCCTGGCTATGTGCATTCATGAAGAAGCAGAAAGAAAAATGGAGACCTGATTTCTAAGCTCCTGCTCTAGCTTTATAGAGATGGAGCAAGGGATAAGATAACAGAATATGACGGAGTTCCCTTCAGTTGTGGGGGCATAACCCCCTTTCAGACCAATCTTCCCCCTTCTAACAATTATAGACTCTGGAAAAAAAAAATAAACCTGAAGATTCTGAAGAGTAAACAAATGCAGGCAGATTATGGAGGGAAGGACAGAAATGTGGAGCAGCAACAAGCAGAGGGTAAGTCCTGCATTTTCCTACGGTTTTCCCCCAGACTTGGGCTGCAGTAACAGAGTTTATTAAAACTCAAGAAGCTAAAACTATAAGAGAAGCCCACCATCTTTCTTGAAAGAAGAACCAAGGAAAGAGCCTGCACAACAGCCAACACTGGATGGTGGAAAGAGAATCCCAGAGGGGTAAATCCCTAATCCTATGCATGAAAACTTTTTTAAAAGGTTCAGGTTGACACTTTAACTAAACATATGTGAGACAGATTTAAAACAATACAGCAAAGGCCTAAAGAACTGAACTAAAATTTAGATGACTGCCCACAGACAGTAAGAAAAGAGTTATAGCTTATGTTGTACCAAATTACTTGATGGTAAAAAAGGAAACATCAACAAAGTTTCTCAGAGGAATATAATAGAACCCAGAGCCTACACAACAAAACTTTCAGAATGCCCATGGTAGAATTCGAAATACCCCAAAACACAAAGAAGCAGAAAAATACAACAAATTCTCAATGACCTAAAATTCCACAAGAGGCTAAAATTTGAAAGTTATATCAAATAACTTGAATCCAGAGTTTAAAAAGAACTGTAACAACGTGCCAGTTTACAAATGTGCAAAAGATTTGACAGACATGTCATAAAAGATACACACATGGATAATAAGCACATGGAAAAAAGTGTTCCTCAGTATGAGAAAAAAATAAACAATGATATATATAAATTAAATACTTTTCATAAGAATTAAAATAAAAAACACTGGCAATACCAAGTGCTGTGGGTGATCTCACCTCAGAAACTGTTGGCAGGAATGTCAAATTGTACAAATGCTTTGGAAAAAAGTTTAGCGGATTTGTTCAAATTTAAACAAACACTATCTATAAGCCAGTGACTCCACTATCTATAACCTGATTCTATACGAAAACATGTTTACATATGTTCATAGCAGCTTCATTTATAATATTCTAAAAGTGGAAATAACCCAAATATCCATCAGGAGTGAAGAGATAAACAAAATATGGTATGACCATACAGTGGAATAGTACTCAGCAGTCAAAAGGTACCACCTACTAATATTTGCATCAACAGGTAATGACTCAAAATTATTATCAGTTCAGTTCAATTCAGTTCAGTCGCTCAGTCATGTCCGACTCTTTGCGACCCCATGAATTGCAACACACCAGGCCTCCCTGTCCATCACCAACTCCCGGAGTTCACTCAGACTCACGTCCATTGAGTACTTGATGCCATCCAGCCATCTCATCCTCGGTCATCCCCTTCTCCTCCTGCCCCAAATCCCTCCCAGCATCACAGTCTTTTCCAATGAGTCAACTCTTCGCATGAGGTGGCCAAAGTATTGGAGTTTCAGCTTTAGCATCATTCCTTCCAAAGAAATCCCAGGGCGGATCTCCTCTAGAATGGACTGGTTGGATCTCCTTGCAGTCCAAGGGACTCTCAAGAGTCTTCTCCAACACCACAGTTCAAAAGCATCAATTCTTTGGTGCTCAGCCTTCTTCACAGTCCAACTCTCACATCCATACATGACCACTGGAAAAACCATAGCCTTGACTAGATGGACCTTAATCGGCAAAGTAATGTCTCTGCTTTTGAATATACTATCTAGGTTGGTCATAACTTTTCTTCCAAGGAGTAAGCGTCTTTTAATTTCATGGCTGCAGTCACCATCTGCAGTGATTTTGGAGCCCAAAAAAATAAAGTCTGACACTGTTTCTACTGTTTCCCCATCTATTTCCCATGAAGTGATGGGACCGGATGCCATGATCTTCATTTTCTGAATGTTGAGCTGTAAGCCAACCTTTCCACTCTCCTCTTTCACTTTCATCAAGAGGCTTTTTAGCTCCTCCTCACTTTCTGCCATAAGGGTGGTGTCATCTGCATATCTGAGGTTATTGATATTTCTCCCGGCAATCTTGATTCCAGCTTGTGTTTCTTCCAGTCCAGCATTTCTCATGATGTACTCTGCATATAAGTTAAATAAGCAGGGTGACAATATACAGCCTTGACGTACTCCTTTTCCTATTTGGAACCAGTCTGTTGTTCCATGTCCATTTCTAACAGTTGGTTGCTGACCTGCATACAGATTTCTCAAGAGGCAGGTTAGGTGGTCTGGTATTCCCATCTCTTTCAGAATTGTCCAGAGTTTCTTGTGATCCACACAGTCAAAGGCTTTGGCATAGTCTATAAAGCAGAAATAGATGTTTTTCTGGAACTCTCTTGCTTTTTCCATGATCCAGTGGATGTTGGCAATTTGATCTCTGGGTCCTCTGCCTTTTCTAAAACCAGCTTGAACATCAGGGAGTTCACAGTTCACGTATTGCTGAAGCTTGGCTCGGAGAATTTTGAGCATTACTTTACTAGCATGTGAGATGAGTGCAATTGTGCGGTAGTTTGAGCATTCTTTGGCATTGCCTTTCTTTGGGATTGGAATGAAAACTGACCTTTTCCAGTCCTGTGGCCACTGCTGAGTTTTCCAAATTTGCTGGCATATTGAAGGCAGCACTTTGACAGCATCATCTTCCAGGATTTGAAATAGCTCCACTGGAATTCCATCACCTCCACTAGCTTTGTTCGTAGTGATGCTTTCTAAGGCCCACTTGACTTCATATTCCAAGATGTCTGGCTCTAGATGAGTGATCACATCATCATGATTATCTGAGTCGTGAAGATCTTTTTTGTACAGTTCTTCTGTGTATTCTTGCCACCCCTTCTTAATATCTTCTGCTTCTGTTAGGTCCATACCATTTCTGTCCTTTATCAAGCCCATCTTTGCATGAAATGTTCCCTTAGTATCTCTAATTTTCTTGGAGAGATCCCTAGTCTTTCCCATTCTGTTGTTTTCCTCTATTTCTTTGCATTGATCTCTAAGGAAGGCTTTCTTATGTCTTCTTGCTATTCTTTGGAACTCTGCATTCAGATGCTTATATCTTTCCTTTTCTCCTTTGCTTTTGCCTCTCTTCTTTTCACATCTATTTGTAAGGCCTCCTCAGACAGCCATTTTGCTTTTTTGCATTTCTTTTCCATGGGGATGGTCTTCATCCCTGTCTCCTGTACAATGTCACGAACCTCATTCCATAGTTCATCAGGCACTCTATCTATCAGATCTAGGCCCTTAAATCTATTTCTCACTTCCACTGTATAATCATAAAGGATTTGATTGAGGTCATACCTGAATGGTCTAGCGGTTTTCCCTACTTTCTTCCATTTGAGTCTGAATTTGATGCCCGAGGCCAGGGCCAGTGGCCAGGAGGAGCAACCTGAGGAGCGGTGGCTATGCAGGCACAGGAGGGCCTAGAGGAGCTATCCATCCCATGTTGAAGGTCAGGAATGGCGGCGGTAAGGAGATACCCCTTGTCCAAGGTAAGAGAAACCCAAGTAAGATGGTAGGTGTTGCAAGAGGGCATCAGAGGGCAGACACACTGAAACCATACTCACAGAAAACTAGTCAATCTAATCACACTAGGACCACAGCCTTGTCTAACTCAATGAAACCAAGCCATGCCTGCAGGGCAACCCAAGACAGGAGGGTCATGGTGGAGAGGTCTGACAGAATGTGGTCCACTGGAGAAGGGAATGGCAAACCACTTTAGTATTCTTGCCTTGAGAACCCCATGAACAGTATGAAAAGGCAAAATGATAGGATACCAAAAGAGGAACTCCCCAGGTCATTAGGTGCCCAATATGCTACTGGAGATCAGTGGAGAAATAACTCCAGAAAGAATGAAGGGATAGAGCCAAAGCAAAAACAATACCCAGATGTGGATGTGACTGGTGATAGAAACAAAGTCCGATGCTGTAAAGAGCAGTATTGCATAGGAACCTGGAATGTCAGGTCCATGAATCAAGGCAAATTGGAAGTGGTCAAACAAGAGATGGCAAGAGTGAACGTCGACATTCTAGGAATCAGTGAACTAAAATGGACTGGAATGGCTGAATTTAACTCAGATGACCATTATATCTATTACTGCAAGCAGGAATCCCTCAGAAGAAATGGAGTAGCCATCATGGTCAACAAAAGAGTCCAAAATGCAGTACTTGGGTGCAATCTCAAAAACGACAGAATGATCTCTGTTCGTCTCCAAGGCAAACCATTCAATATCACAGTTATCCAAGTCAATGCTCCAACCAGTAATGCTGAAGAAGCCGAAGTTGAATGGTTTTATGAAGACCTACAAGACTTTTTAGAACTAACACCCAAAAAGATGTCCTTTTCATTACAGGGGACTGGCATGGAAAAGTAGGAAGTCAAGAAACACCTGGAGTAACAGGCAAATTTGGCCTTGGAATGCAGAATGGAGCAGGGCAAAGACTAATAGAGTTTTGCCAAGAAAATGCACTGGTCATAGCAAACACCCTCTTCCAACAACACAAGACAAGAATCTACATATGGACATCACCAGATAGTCAACACTGAAATTAGATTGATTATATTCTTTGCAGCCAAAGATGGAGAAGCTCTATACAGTCAACGAAATTATTATACTAAATGAAAAAAAATCCAGGCAATTAAGAGCATATACTGATGTTTACACTTTTATAAAAGTCTATAAAATGAATTTTTATCTATAATAATAGAAATAGGTAAGTGATTTCATAACATAAGGGACACATAGTGAGGTACAAGGTTCAAGATCACATAGAAAGTTTGGAGGTGTTAGAAATGTTCAGTGTCTTGGGGTTCCCTGCTGGCCCAGTGGTTAACAATCTACCTGCCAATGTAGCGGACACAGTTCTGATCCCTGATCTAGGAGGACCCCTCAGGCCCTGGAACAGCTAAGCCTGTGAGCTGCCAACTGCTGGAGCCCACGTACCCTAGAGCCAGGGCTCTGCAGCAAGAGAAGCCACCGCAATAAGAAGCTTGTGCACTGCAGCTGGAGAGGGGCCCCCGCTGGCCACAACTAGAGAAAAGCCTGAGCAGTAACAAAGAGCCAGCACAGCCAGAAACAAATAAATAAATTTTAAGAAAGTTCAGCATCTTGACTGTGGTAGTTATTGGGTGTAAACATATGTCAAAACTCAAACTTTACACTTGAAATATGTGCAGCTTTACTGCATGTAAATTTTATTTAAATAAGTAAAACTAAATTAATAAAAACTATTTCTTTGAAAAGAAAGAAGATATGGTGCCTGCTTTCAAAGATTTTTATAATCTAGGTATGGAGGTGAGATAAAGATAAGATTTTTTAAAGTAAGGTAGCTAGGTCCAAAAAGTAGAACTAAAAGCAATACTTTTGAATTTTATGCTAGGAAATGTTAAAGTCTAATTTGAGATGAATAGACAGGGCTTTCTCCCCACTTACGATTGTGTTCATGCAAAGGGAACCAATGAATCTAATTATTAGTATTCAAAGCATAAAGCAAGTCTTAGTTGTCTAAGTTTTAACTGAGAAACACATTAGGACTATGTTTTTAGATGGACTTTAAAACCTCCCCAGGGCTTATTCCAGATCTTCGACTGTGGGCCTTTATTTCTCAGCCGTTGAGACAAGGATGACAGAAAGCACAGTTCCTTATCCTGATGAACTTTTTTCCTAATATGTGAGACTTCAATGTAAGTCTCTAGAACTGCATAGCATCTCATATCTCTCTTTTGGTGCAGTCACAGAAAGGGACTTGATTCAGGCTGCCAAGTATTTATTAAATTTTCATAACATGTCTAGTACTGTGTTAGGCACTTTAAGAAAGGAGGGGGTCCATGGCATGTGTCAAAGTCCCTGCTTTCATCAGTGGATAAATTAGCGAACCATGCATAAAACGATTAGGGAATAACGAATGATATAATAATATTTGTCAAAAGCACTTTTAGTGATTGAACTATAAATGTAATTAAAAGATGGGAGAAAAAAGAAGCACTGAGATAGAGAAAGGAGTGAAGGATCTGACATCTGGGTTTAAGAAAGGTAGTTAGGATTGAGCCAAAGTGGGGAAATCATTTAATATATTTCATTCATTCATTCATTTAATGGCTATTAAAAATCTACAATGTCCTAGGTATTGAGCTGAATGCTAAGAACACAGTGGTGAAGAAATATGCACCTTCTCCTTATTCCACATGTGGCTTCTAGACTAATGGAAGGAGTAGTCATCAAATCAATAAAAGTGCAAGTAAAGATATCATTGCAAAGGATGACTAGCGCTATGAAACGGTGGAACAGGAAGTGTTCAGAATACGACAGAGATCACATTTCACTTGGGGAGGTCCAAGGGACTAACATTTCACTTGGAATTTAAATGAAGAGGAAGCCAGCAGGGAAATAAAAGTGTTCGGAGTGAGTGAGGTGGGGTAAAGTAATTCACAGCGTTCAAGAAGAACCTGTAGGAAAACTCCAAGGTTGGAAAGAACCTGGCACCTTTGAAAAGCTTCAAGGACAATGTGACAATGCTCAGTGCATGGGTGCCAGAGAGGCAAGAGCTAAGAAAAGGTAGGACATGAACAGAGCATGCAGGACCCCATCAGGCGTGTTCAGGAGTCCAGAGCTTATGTGCAAATTTGTGAGCAACTTGTGTGGAAAAGCACATCCTCTGAGGTCAAATAAATTATGGTAGAAAGATGGTGCATGAGGTTTCATGGTCCTGAAATGCAAGCTTCTTCCAGTCATCCTTTCCAACACTACCAGCCTCTGTCAGTCTCTGCTTCTCTTTGAGTTCATTTCTTGTCTAGCTCCCAACTACCCTGTTCTCTTAGATTACTGCCTGATTCACTCTTTCTTTCCCCTTCAAACTCCTGAGAAACACTTTCTGATCATCCCAGTTTATTACTTTCATCCTTGTTTGAGCAGAGCTTTTTGTACAAAGTCAGGTGATATACTGCTGGTCAGAGTACACACTGGTTGCCCTTGGGTCACATGCCCATCCCTAATCAGCAGCTGGGACCAGGAGTCATGTGGTATGGAAATTGACACCTAAGACTGCGCCTAAGTAGGAAGAACAGTTCCCCTTAGAAAGGGCCCTGAGGATGGCAAGGACCATGATTGATCTGCTCCACACAGTGAGAAATAAGATTGCTTAAGTAAAGTAGAAGTAAAAAATGGGAGGCCTTGAGAAATCAGAGAAACTGAGACTTTTCATGGAGATGATTGAAATCACATGAAGGAGATAAACAGAGACTGACATGGTGAAAGTGGAGTTTCAGGAAGATAAGTAGGTTTATCTTAATTCTCTACTTCCTTTGCAATTAGACCATGCATTGAGATTTAAAGGACATAATATTGCCTTTTTTTTAACCCAGCAGAACAAATATGATGTGAAAGGGTACAGAAAATTCAAAGGGATAAAGGTAAAATATCAGCCTTATTCTAGAATATCAGCTAGGTTATAGAACATGGTTTTCCTTTGCCTTTCTCTTGAATTGCCAACCAGTCCCAGGCAGGGTAGGGACAGCGCCTGAGGGAGAGGAGGTGAGGATACTGCACTGTGGAGGCTAGCCGAAGGAAGAGAAAGAAGATGGGGGGACGGGAGATTGATTAATTGACCCTAGATCCAGTCTCTCATCCCTCATTAACCTCTCTGACCTTAGGAAAAAGTGAGTGAAAGTAGGAGCTGTTTGTCATAACTGGTCCTTTCTGAAAACTTGGCCAGTGACAAGTCAGTACTTTCTCCCAACATTATTGCTCTCCTGAACATTTTTGATTCCTCACCCCTGATTTGTCTGTTTCATCCCTTGCCAAAACAAGGGATGCTTTCCCGCTCCTCGGCCACACCATTATCTGTAACTGCTCTCTCAAAAATCTGCTCAAAATTCAATCTGTACATGATGTTGTCCTAAGCGAAATGCAGTGGCTTACCATACCTTAATAGTTTTACCTCTCAGAATATGCATTAACATTTTAAAATACAGGTATTTTCACTTTACATCATTACCCTAACTAAAAAAAATTAGTTGTAAGATGATTCTCTCTAAAGCAATCGATGAAGGACCCTGTTTTTTAGATCTGAAGTTTTCAGTAAGGTAAGGTGAGAGGTGGGGAAATAAATTATATCAAAATACAAATGGAATTGAGGGGCTAGGGTAAGAAACAGAGACAAAAAAGGTGTAATTTGAAAGAGTTTCCCAGGCATCTCCTTAGATACTGAAGCAGTAGATTGGGGCAGTGTGAATGCAGCCAATACTGATATTTTTAAACAGTTCAGTTCAGTTGCTCAGTTGTGTCCGACTCTTTGCAACCCCATGAATTGCAGCACACCAGGCCTCCCTGTCCATTACCAACTCCCAGAGTTCGCTCAAACTCATATCCATAGAGTTGGTGATGCCATCCAGCCATCTCATCCTCTGTTGTCCCCTTCTCCTGCTGCCCCCAATCCCTCCCAGCATCAGAGTCTTTTCCAATGAGTCAACTTTTCGCATGAGGTGGCCAAAGTACTGGAGTTTCAGCTTTAGCATCATTCCTTCCAATGAACACACATGACTGATCTCCTTGAAGTCCAAGGGACTCTCAAGAGTCTTCTCCAACAACACAGTTCAAAAGCATCAATTCTTCAGTGCTCAGCTTTCTGCACAGTCCAACTCTCACATGACCACTGGAAAACCATAGCCTTGACTAGACGGACCTTTTTGGCAAAATAATGTCTCTGCTTTTCCATATGCCATCTAGGTTGGTCATAACTTTCCTTTCAAGGAGTAAGCATCTTTTAATTTCATGGCTGCAATCATCATCTGCAGTGATTTTGGAGCCCCCCAAAATAAAGTCTGACACTGTTTCCACTATTTCCCCATCTATTTACCATGAAGTGATGGGACCAGATGCTATGATCTTCATTTTCTGAATGTTGAGCTTTAAGCCAAACTTTCCACTCTCCTCTTTCACTTTCATCAAGAGGCTTTTTAGCTCCTCTTCACTTTCTGCCATAAGGGTGGTGTCATCTGCATATCTGAGGTTATTGGTATGTCTCCCGGCAATCCTGATTCCAGCTTGTGCTTCATCCAGCCCAGCGTTTCTCATGATGTACTCTGCATATAAGTTAAATAAGCACGGTGACAATATACAGCCAGAACGTACTCCCTTTCCTATTTGGAACCAGTGTGTTGTTCCATGTCCAGTTCTAACTGTTGCTTCCTGACCTGCATATAAGTTTCTCAAGAAGCAGGTCAGGTGGTCTGCTATTCCCATCTCTTTCAGAATTTTCCAGTTTATTGTGATCCACACAGTCAGAGGCTTTGGCATAGTCAATAAAGCAGAAATAGATGTTTTTCTGGAACTCTCTTGCTTTTTCCATGATCCAGCAGATGTTGGCAATTTGATCTCTGGGTCCTCTGCTTTTTCTAAAACCAGCTTGAACATCTGGAAGTTCATGGTTCCTGTATTGCTGAAGCCTGGCTTGGAGAATTTTGAGCATTACTTTACTAGCATGTGAGATGAGTGCAATTGTGCGGTAGTTTGAGCATTCTTTCACATTGCCTTTCTTTGGGATTGGAATGAAAACTGATCTTTTCCAGTCCTGTGGCCACTGTTGAGTTTTCCAAATTTGCTGGCATATTGAGTGCAGCACTTTCACAGCATCATTTTTCAGGATTTGAAATAGCTCCACTGGAATTCCATCACCTCCACTAGCTTTGTTCATAGTGATGCTTTCTAAGGCCCACTTGACTTCACTTTCCAGGATGTCTGGCTCTAGGTGAGCGATCACACCCAATCATTCTACTATCCTAAGGAATCTGAAGATCACGCTTTAGACCATTAACAGTAATGCAGAAGGCTTTCCATCCAGTACTCCATGAAAAAGTTTGAAACAAACTTTAGAAGAAGTCGTAGAAGACAAGGGTACTGAAAATTCTGACAGGTGAATTATTCACTTTATTCTTTCTCACTTACAGCTCACCTTGAAGTATCAATGATCACAAAGCCCTTATAACAAGTTTTTGCTAGTTTGTTTGATGGCCATTCAACTCAAAAAGAAGGAGTAGAATATTGACTTCAAGCACAACAAAAGAATAATCATCAATCATTATCAGCTTATGTAATTGTGAGACAAGACACCACAAACAATAGGCAAATTCATATACAACTTGAGCCTTTGCATCCCAAACCATGTTTGCTTATTTAAAGCCTCATGCTCTCATTACTGATATTTACAAACATCTCTTGATCCCTGCTAAATGTGTCTGAATAGCAGACTTTGGATGGCAATATATGTGACACCTAGGGAGAAAAGAGATATTAAGTGCTTAAATACCCAAGACAGTTGACCAGGGCACACAAGTTCTCTAAACTTGTGGGAGGAACCATTCTTCAGTGTGAAGTGGTGATTTAATTCATGCATTTCTTAAGTATGGAATTCTAACTGAGCATTTGTGAGGCAAAGAAAACCTTTACTAATGAATCTTCAGGGATCAGTTAGCATAGTTTGTTAAATTGGAATACTAATTAGGTGTAGGCAATAGTCTAAATCAACCTAAATGCTTGTTAGTTGGACCAATTATAGGTGCCCAATAAGTGTTTGTTTAAATTCAATAATTCTGTATCCAGAGGGAATATTCTTGACATGAGTGGCTGAAGTGAAAAATATAGTCTATCAGTCATGAATAAATTTGCACAAATGGGCATTTCAACATCACTACTGGCAGGCCAAGATTATGTCAATGATGGTTTACACACAATCCTTTGCTTTGCTAGGTCCTATGTGGTAAAATTTCCAAATGTCCCTAGGTTACTTTGAGGCTTTTCTATGGCATGTGTGAGTTCATGAAAAGTGTAAGAGTTTAGGAGTGAAACAGGTTATAGACCAGCTTGCTGCTGCTGCTGCTGCTGCTAAGTTTCTTCAGCGGTGTCCGACTCTGTGCAACCCCATAAACAGCAGCCCACCAGGCTCCCCTGTCCCTGGGATTCTCCAGGCAAGAACACTGGAATGGGTTGCCATTTCCTTCTCCGATCCATGAAAGTGAAAAGTGAAAGTGAAGTCGCTCAGTTGTGTCTGACTCTTAGCGACCCTATGGACTGCAGCCTACCAGGCTCCTCCGTCCATGGGATTTTATAGGCAAGAGTACTGGAGTGGGGTGCCATTGCCTTCTCCAATAGACCAGCTTCAGCCCACTAAACTATGTAAAGACAAAGCAAACCTGGTTTCCATTGTGCTGACTTGAGAGGGGTTTTCCTTTCATTATATCTTTCCATAATCTGTATTTCTCTCTTCCCTACCCTGAGTGTCCATCACTTTCCAGTCAGTGTACTCTCAAATATTGTCTTTTAGGTTCAGACTAACAACAGTGACCTGTAACCTTTGATTCAACTAGCAGTGTCCTAACTCCACAAAACATCCCAGAATTGTTCATCTCCTAGGTGCTAGGTTTCCCAGGTGGCTCAATGGTAAAGAATTCACCTGCCAATGGAGGAGATGGAGACAGGAGCTCAATCCTTCAGTCAAGAAGATCCCCTAGGGGAGGAAATGGCAACCCGTTCCAGGATGCTTGCCTGGAAAATTCCACGGACAGAAGAGCCTGGCAAACTATAGTCCATGGGGTCTCAAAGAGTTGGACATGACTGAACAACTGACCATGCCCAGGTACTAGAAAGTGCAGAGGTGAGCACTTTCTGTGGGAACAGAAGCAAAACAAACTCCACTCTTGAAATTACACAAGAGCTTGTGGCACCACTGGGGATGGTGGACCAGGTCAAAAGGGGCTCTGGTCTGTTTTTTGGATCATTTAAAGGAGAGACGGTAAATCATTGTATTAGGAGACACTATGTTGGAATCAAGAAGAACTAAATGGAGCTCAGGTCAAATTCCAAAGTTGCCACTTTAGTAGCTAGAATTAGATACAGCTGCATGTGACAAAAAATGTCCCCAAATAAGAGTTCATTTGAGTGGCAGCCACAATGTCTGAATTCCAGTTGGAAGGAGCAATTGGAGGCTCTCTTCTTTTTGTCCACCCCTCAAGCTTTATTGAAGAATAACTGGTATACAAAGAACTGCACACAATTAATGCACACAATTTCGTGAGTTTGGACATATGTATATGCTCATTTTACCATCATCACAATCAAGGTAATAAATGTATTCATCACCTCCAGCAATTTCCTTGTGTCCCTTTGTGGTTGTGCGTGTGTGTGTTAAGGATACAATATGAGATTAACCCTCTTAACACATTTTTAAGTATACAATATCTTATTAACTATACTGATTATATTGTACATCACATCTCTGGAACTTTCTCATCTTGCATAACTAACCTTTATCCATTAGAACAACTCCCCATAAACCTCTGTCTCCATTTCCTGGTAATCAACATTCTATTGTCTACTTTTATACATTTGACTATTTTAGACCCCTCACATAAGATAAATCATGGCTGCATTTGATCTTCTGTGACTGACTTAATTAACTTATCATAGCGTCTTGTAGGTCTATCCTTGTTATCACAAGGGATGGAATTTGCTTCTTTTTAAAGGTTGAAATACATGCACGCACCACATTTTATTTATCCATTCATCTGTTGATGACTATTTGGGTCATTTCTACATCCCTGCTACTGTGAATAATGCTGCAATGAACATGGAAATGTAGATATCTCTTTGAAATCCTCATTTAAATTCTTCTGGATATATACTCAGAAGTGTGATTGCTACATAATATGGTAGTTTTATTTTTAAGTTTTTGAGGAACCTCCATACTCTTTTCCACAGTGGCTGTTCCAATTCACATTTCTACCACCAGTGCACAAAGGTTCCCGTTTCTCCACGTTGTAGCCAACTCCTATCTCTTATATTTGATAATAGCCATTTTAATAGGTGTGAGGTGATATCTCCTTATGATTTTGATTTGCATTTCCCTGATGATTTTGATTTGATTTTTTCCATGGACTCTTTGGCCATTTTTATGTCTTCTTTAGAAAAATATCTATTGAGAGCCTCTGTCAAATTTTTAAATTAATTATTTGTCCTTTTGCTATTTAGTGGTATAAGTGCCTATATATTTTGGATATTAGCCCCTTATGTGAATATTATGGTTCGCGAAATATTTTCTTCCATTCCACAGGTTGCCTGTTAGTTTCATTGGTTATCATGCTGTTCAGATGGCTCCCTTCTTTTAGACATAACTGCCAATAGCCTCACGTGTCACCCATGCTTCTAACCCACTGGCTATGACCCAGTAAAAGAGCCTTGCCAACATGTAATGAAGACTGAGACATATATTCACCCTGATGTCTATTAAAATCAGATATTCTGTTGCAGAGGAAAAAGGCAGCATAGCTCCTGGATTGAACACATAGTTGCTGTCTCACTTCACCATTTTTTCTACATGATGTCAGGCAAGAATTTTCCACTTAATATTCCTATTCTTTAAATTAAGATACCTCCTTTTACAGCAGGATCTCACACTGTTCACCAAGAGCTCCCTTCTGAAATAACCTGTGCTTCCTATGGCTTCCATGGTATGATATTATCTTGATCTTCCTTCAATCTCTCAGACTATTATCAACTTTGTTATTATGGCCTTCTTTTCCTGTTTATGTCCCTTAGTATTCCTATTGCCTCTGTCCTGGGACAACTTTATTCCTTACTTCTCACTTTACCTATTTCTTCTCACTGTTACACATGTGAACACATTTATTGAATACTTATGCTTTGAACTATAAGTACTTTATATTCAGAATCTCACT
This sequence comes from Ovis aries, assembly GCF_016772045.2. Taxonomy (NCBI): domain Eukaryota; kingdom Metazoa; phylum Chordata; class Mammalia; order Artiodactyla; family Bovidae; genus Ovis; species Ovis aries. The sequence continues at coordinate 59,883,198 of NC_056062.1, read as the reverse complement.
TAATACTATCAACAATCCCAAAAGTTTCCCATCATGTGAAATGCCGGGCTGGATGAAGCACAAGCTGGAATCAAGATTGCCAGGAGAAATATCAATAATCTCAGATATGCAGATGACACCATCCTTATATTGTCACCTTGCTTATTTAACTTATATGCAGAGTACATCATGAGAAACACTGGGCTGGAAGAAGCACAAGCTGGAATCAAGATTGCTGGGAGAAATATCAATAACCTCAGATATGCAGATGACAACATGCTTATGGCAGAAAGTGAAGAGGAACTAAAAGGCCTCTTGATGAAAGTGAAAGAGGAGAGTGAAAAAGTTGGCTTAAAGCTCAACATTCAGAAAACAAAAATCATTGCATCTGGTCCCATCACTTCATGGGAAGTAGATGGGGAAATAGTGGAAACAGTGTCAGACTTTATTTTTTGGGGCTCCAAAATCACTGCAGATGATGATTGCAGCCATGAAATTAAAAGAGGCTTATTCCTTGGAAGGAAAGTTATGACCAACCTAGATAGCATATGGAAAAGCAGAGACATTACTTTGCCAAAAAAGGTCCATCTAGTCAAGGCTATGGTTTTTCCAGTAGTCATGTATGGGTGTGAGAACTGGACTGTGAAGAAAGCTGAGCACTGAAGAATTGGTGCTTTTGAACTGTGTTGTTGGAGAAGACTCTTGAGAGTCCCTTGGACGGCAAGGAGATCCAACCAGTCCATTCTAAAGGAGATCAGTCCTGGGTGTTCTTTGGAGGGAATGATGCTAAAGCTGAATGATGCTCCAGTACTTTGGCCACCTCACGGGAAGAGTTGACTCATTGGAAAAAACTGTGATGCTGGGAGGGATTGGGGGCAGGAGGATTAGGGGATGACAGAGGATGAGATGGCTGGATGGCATCACTGACTCGATGGACATGAGTTTGAGGGAACTCCAGGAGCTGGTGATGGACAGGGAGGCCTGGCGTGCTGCAGTTCATGGGGTCACAAAGAGTTGGACACAACTGAGCGACTGAACTGAACTGAAAGAACTAAAAAACTTTACTGAAAGTGAAAAAGGAAAGTGAAAAATTTGGCTTAAAACTCAACATCAACAAAAAGAAGATCATGGTCCCATCACTTCATGCAAATAGATGGGGAAACAATGGAAACAGTGACAGACTTTATTTTCGTGGGCTCCAAAATCACTTCAGATGGTGACTGCAGCCGTGAAATTAAAAGACACTTGGTAAAATAAATAAATAAATTAATTAAATAAAAGACACTTGGTCCTTGGAAGAAAAGCTATGAACAACTTGTGTGTGTGTGTGTGTGTGTGTGTGTGTTAGTCGCTCAGTTGTGTCCGACTCTTTGTGACCCTATAGACTGTAGCCCATCAGGCTCCTCTGTCCGTGGGGTTCTCCAGGCAAGAATACTGGAGTGGGTTGCCATTTCCTTCTCCAGGAGATCTTCCCGACCCAGGGATTGAACCCTGGTCTCCTGCATTACAGGTGGATGCTTTACCATCTGAGCTACTAGGGAAGCCCATGAACAACTTAGACAGTATATTAAAAAGCAGAGACATTACTTTGTCAACAAAGGTCCATCTAGTCAAAGCTATGGTTTTTCCAGTAGTTATGTATGGATGTGAGAGCTGGACTATAAAGAAAGCTGAGCACCAAAGAATTGATGCTTTTGAACTATGGTGCTGGAGAAGACTCTTGAAGAGTCTCTTGGACTGCAAGGAGATCCAACCATTCTGTCCTAAAGGAAATCAGCCCTGAATATTTATTGGAAGGACTGATGCCTGAGCTGAAGCTCCAATACTGTGGCCACCTAACGCAAAGAACTGACTCACTGGAAAAGACCCTGATGCTGGGAAAGGTTGAAGGCAGGAGGAGAAGGAGACGACAGAGGATGAGATGGTTGGATGTCACCGACTGGATGGACATGAGTCTGAGCAAGCTCCAGAAGTTGGTGATGGACAGGAAAGTCTGGCCACAGTCCATGCGGTCTCAAAGAGTCGGACACGACTGAGAGACAACTGAACTGATGGTTACTCCCAGGCTTTACATGGACGCTGATGTGATTTGTCCACAGTTGGGCAGTGCTAACTTTGAATATTAGTCCAGGATATCTGGTGTGTGTGAATAAAACAAGGAGAAGTCAGAAAGAAAACAGACTGAAAATTATATATAACATAGTGCCAAAGTGAGAAAAGGGAAGGAAGTGGAGGAATTGTGTGCCATGAGAGACAGAAGTGTTAAATTTATACTTTCCGTGATCAGGAAAGCTTGTCAAATAAACGGACTTTTTAGCAGGAAACAACAACAGGTGGGAAATTAGTATCATGTCACAGTGAAGCTTGTAATATCAAAAACTCAAAATTTCAGGTTTTCAGTTGCAAGTTGTTTGTGACGAAACACGTCGAACTACCCCCTCTGAGTCTGCCTTCTAGTTGTGAAAGGAAAGTAATACTACAAACTTCGTAGGCTCGTGACAAGGCAATAATCAGCAAGGAAATTACCGCGAATTCAGAGTTCTATTAAGAATTTTAACCACTGGCTCAGACTGGGAAACGAACTGTGGGAAAGCCCACCTGCCTTCCACCCTGCACACCGCCCCCTCTGTCTGGAGTGCACCCGGTGATTGGCTGCTCAACACTTCCGACCCGACCCAGTCCAATCCCAGTCGTCCTTGAACCATAGGTTCCCAGGGACCAGCCGAGTGGGCGGGCCCTGTGACGTCTGACGGCGCGCCACGTCACCGTGGCGGAAGTGGCGGCCGCTGTTTTGAAATCAGACCGCCCGAGTCTCACAAGCTCGTACTTACGCCGAGGCCTGAGGTCGAGCATCGTCGGGGGACATCCCCGACACCTATCCTCCAGCCCTGCTGACCTGACGCCGCTGCCACGCCATGTCCACCCCTCCGTTGGCGGCGTCGGGGATGGCGCCCGGGCCCTTCGCCGGGCCCCAGGCCCAGCAGGCGGCCCGAGAGGTTAACACTGCATCGCTCTGCCGAATCGGGCAGGAGACGGTCCAAGACATCGTGTACCGCACCATGGAGATCTTCCAGCTCCTGAGGAACATGCAGGTGGGAAGGAGGGCGGGCCCCGCTCCGGGGCGTGCTTGGAGAAAGGGAGGTGCTTCTGAGAGGGAAGGAGCAGCTGGTTTAATTGTTACCTGGGGTCCCTCGGCGTCGATGCGGCGGCCCTGGGCAATCCACGAGTATGGGGTCGCCCCCATTTACATTCAGAAGTGTTCCCCGATAAAGTGTCTGTCCCCAAGATGTGAAGGTGATGTTTTGCAGACCAGATTTCTGAAAAGGATGAAGCCGCATTTTCTAGATTCGACCAGGTTCTGTAGGCTCTAAGCGAACTCTTGTATCTTTCAAGGTAGAGGTGGGCCTAACTCCTCCACGCTCTTTGGGTTATTTTAATCTCATATTTTTCCACAGAATACTTTGTGATGGTTCAAGGAGTTGAATTCAGATTCTGCTAACCATTTTTGCTAAACAGCTTTATTTTGGTATAGCTGATTCCCAATACAATGCATTTATTCAAAGTTTTGACACGTGTACTTGTGAAACCAACGTCCGTCACCCCACAGTTCCCTCTGTGGAGAAGTGAGCACATTCTCGTGTCCCTTTTAAATCTTTACTTCTGGCTCTCCATCCACAGGCAGTCTCTCTTTTGCTTTCTGGCATCATAGCTAGTTGGCATTTTCTAGAGTTTCATACGCATGAAATCATACACTATGATTGGTGGGGGACGCGGATCTGGCTTCTTTCACTCAACAAATATCAATAGGTCATTCCTTTTCATTGCTGAACAGTATTCTATTGTATGAATATGTCACAATTAGTGTATCTGTTGATGGCCATTTGGTTTGTATCCACTTTGGAGTATTATAAATAATACTTCTGAGTGTTCAGCTACAAATGTTTGTGTGAACATGTGTTTCATTTCTCTTGAGTAGGTAGATGCCTAGGCATGGAATTTCTGGGTTATGAGGGAAATGACTGATTACCATTTTAAGAAACTTTTCCAAAAGTTTCCTCATCCTTGCCAGTAGTTGTTAGTGTCTTTCTTTTTCCTTTTTTTTTTGGAATTGTATGTCTTTCTGTTTCATCAGTACTTTCTCCCAGCCTGTGGCATGTCTTTTTATTCTCTTCACATTGTCTTTTGAAGAACAGATATTTTAAATTTTGATGAAATCCAATTTATTGATTTGTCCTTTTACAGATTTTGGGTTTTGGTGCCATATGTAAGAAATCTTTCCCTAACCCAAAGATTTCTTATGTTTTCTTCTGAAGTTTTATAGTCTTAGGTTTTACATTTAGGTCTATGATCCACATGGAGTTACTTTCTTAAAATAATGATAGATATGGATCTGTCCTTTTTTTTTTTTTTTTTTTTTGCGTTTGGATATCGTCATTCCAGCACTATTTTCCTATTTTACTAACCCATTTTTAAGGCTTATCTTCCTACTGTGTGATGTGGATATCATTCTTGTTTTATGGATGAGGATTCTATGGCTCTGAGAGGTGAAGTGACAGAGGTGATAGTCAGTGTAGGGTAAATTTGAAACCAGGTCCTCAGACTCTTAGAACTTTCAAACTCTTATTTCAGCTGGTACACTAAATAAGTGTTTAGTGGTGTTTTATTGCCTTTTTAAATAAAATGGTTGGGGTATTTTTCCTCTTGATTCTAGAAGTAGTACAACTGTATGGAAATATTTTAAGACCCTGTGAATAAGCCACTGTGAGATAAAAAGGGAATCCAAGAGGAGATATGAAATCTTTGGCAATTATTTTAAAAATTTACAGATTAAAATTTAAAATACAAATTAAATGATCTCAGAATTTAGCAATTATTCATTTTTAAGCTGCTCTATTGGACTAGTAGAGCTAATAGCTAACGTTTATCAAATACTTTCCTTAGTCAGGTACATTGTTATAATAACAGTTCTAAGAAGTATTTTTATCTCTATTTTACAATTAAGGAAACTGAGACTTAAAGAAAGTAGAATTTACTCAACATCATGTATGACTGGTAGCTTTTTCTACTAACCTCTTTATTATACTAACTTGCTATCAACAGTTTATATTATGAACAGAGAGCTAATACAAATCCATGACTGACAGTGAAAGAACTGAGCTCTCAAAAGATACTATCAATAACTAGATTACATGCGGACATATATTCAAAGCCAATTTGTAAGGACTACAATAACTGTTCCTTTGTGCTTGTGAATTCTGTGTTTTAACTCACTAAGACCCTTTGGGCCATATCATAATCGGCTGTAAATTAAGCAACAGTGTGCTCCTTAATTTATAGAAAGCTGGGAGGAGAAGTGATACAAACAAGACTACATATAAACTATTTGTTAATACATTTTTAAGTTCAAATTTTTAAAATTATCGTCTATATTATTAATCCAGAAGCATGAGGTGCCATAAATACCAACTTCTGAGGTTATTTCTGAGCATTGGTTTTAGAGAAGTCCTTTTATTAGTTGTCCTTTAGCCTCTTGAGAATCTGATGGAAACTACAGACTCTCTTCTGAGAAGACTGCACATATAAAGAAACATTCTGAATAAAATTTCATGGGGCTAACAGATGTCTCCCTCCAAATCACTAGAACCTAGGTTGATTCCTTGCATGAAAAAGTATTGCTTTGGTTCTATTTGTTATGCTTTAAATCTTACCTTTTTTAAAAAAATATAAAATATATTCTGAATTCAGAAATGAAAAGGGACATTACAGTGAACATTCCTCCTCCTCTGCTGCTTGTCTAACCTCTCTCCCCAGTTCATTTCAGTCACTCAGTCATGTCTGATTCTTTGCGACCCAATTGAATGCAGCACGCCAGGCTTCCCTGTCCATCACCAGTTCCCGGAGCTTGCTCAAACTCATGTGCATCCAGTCGGTGATGCCATCCAACCATCTCATCCTCTGTCGTCCCCTTCTTCTCCCACCTTCAGTCTTTCCCAGCATCAGGGGAATGAGTGAGTCAGTTCTTCACATCAGGTGACCAAACTATTGGAGTTTCAGCTTCAGCATCAGTCCTTCCAATGAGTATTCAGGACTGATTTCCTTTAGGATGGACTGGTAGGATCTCCACGCAGATGATCCTTGGATCATGTTTATTCAGTTCAGTCCAGTCGCTCAGTCGTGTCCGACTCTTTGTGACCCCATGAATCGCAGCATGCCAGGCCTCCCTGTCCATCACCAACTCCCGGAGTCCACTCAGACTCGTGTCCATCGAGTCAGTGATGCCATCCAGCCATCTCATCCTCGGTCATCCCCTTCTCCTCCTGCCCCCAATCCCTCCCAGCATCAGAGTCTTTTCCAATGAGTCAACTCTTCACATGAGGTGGCCAAAGTACTGGAGTTTCAGCTTCAGCATCATTCTCTTCAAAGAATTCCCAGGGCTGATCTCCTTCAGAATGGACTGGTTGGATCTCCTTGCAGTCCAAGGGACTCTCAAGAGTCTTCTCCAATACCATAGTTCAAAAGCATCAATTCTTTGGTGCTCAGCTTTTACATACAAAACATACTCTTACACATGTGTACTATACTAAATAGAGATAGAAATGTGAGTATCTTCGCAGTTCAGTTCACTCACTCAGTTGTGTCTGACTCTTTGTGACCCCATGAATCGCAGCACACCAGGCCTCCCTGTCCATCACCAACTCCCGGAGTTCACTCAAACTCATGTCCATCGAGTCAGTGATGCCATCCAGCCATCTCATCTTCTGTCGTCCCCTTCTCCTGCTGCCCCCAATCCCTCCCATAATCAGAATCTTTTCCAATGAGTCAACTCTTCCCATGAGGTGGCCAAAGTAATGGAGTTTCAGCTTCAGCGTCAGTCCCTCCAGTGAATACCCAGGACTGGTCTCCTTTAGAATGGACTGGTTGGATCTCCTCCCAGACCAAGGGACTCTCAAGAGTCTTCTCCAGCACCACAGTCCAAAAGCATCAATTCTTTGGCACTCAGCTTTCTTCACAGTCCAACTCTCACATCCGTACATGACCACTGGAAAAACCATAGCCTTGACTAGATGGACCTTTGTTGGCAAATTAATGTCTCTGCTTTTGAATATGCTATCTAGGTTGATCATAACTTTCCTTCCAAGAAGTAAGCGTCTTTTAATTTCATGGCTGCAATCACCATCTGCAGTGATTTTGGAGCCCCCAAAAATAAAGTCTGACACTGCTTCCACTGTTTCCCCATCTACTTCCCATGAAGTGATGGGACCAGATGCCATGATTTTCGTTTTCTGAATGTTGAGCTTTAAGCCAACCTTTTCACTCTCCTCTTCCACTTTCATCAAGGGGCTCTTTAGCTCCTCTTCACTTTGTCATAAGGGTGGTGTCATCTGCATATCTAAAGTTATTGATATTTCTCCCGGCAATCTTGATTCCAGCTTGTGCCTTTTCCAGCCCAGCACAAAACTCAGCAGTGGCCACAGGACAGGAAAAGGTTAGTTTTCATTCCAATTCCAAAGAAAGGCAATGGCAAAGAATGCTCAAACTACCGCACAATTGCACTCGTCTCACAAGCTAGTAAAGTAATGCTCAAAATTCTCCAAGCCAGTCTTCAGCAATACGTGAAACGTGAACTTCTAAAGCTGGTTTTAGAAAAGACAGAGGACCCAGAGATCAAATTGCCAACATCCGCTGGATCATCGAAAAAGCAAGAGAGTTCCAGAAAAACATCTATTTCTGCTTTACTGACTATGCCAAAGCCTTTGAGTGTGTGGATCACAATAAACTCTGGACAATTCTGAAAGAGATGGGAATACCAGACCACCTGACCTGCCTCTTGAGAAATCTGTATGCAGGTCAGGAAGCAACAGTTAGAACTAGACATGGAACAACAGACTGGTTCCAAATAGGAAAAGGAGTACATTAAGGCTGTATATTGTCACCCTGCTTATTTAACTTCTATGCAGAGTACGTCATGAGTATCTTCTAGTCTTTATTAAATACAAAATATAGGCAAAGTATGTAGTATCTATAATGTAGGTACAAAATAATGTAGTACCATAATAGTACAAATAAATGTAATACCATAATAAAGGTATAGCCTGCTTCTGTATGTAAAGTGTAATTATTATTTTCTTATTGTCACCCAAACAAGAAAGCCGTGACCCTTTGAAAATTTTTTCTTATTTTTTAATGTTTTGAAAGTTCATAAATTGAAAGATCATGAGAAATCCCACATAGTATTGTGGAGGGTGAACTCTCAGTGCTTTTGTCCTTTAAACTGTTTCCACTAATTGAGTATTTGATACTTTAACCCTTTTCTTTGAGATATCATCTGCAGAGTGTTTTAATGCTTGAAAACTTCCAAAAATCCTAATATTATAAAAAACTAATTTCAAAGAATTTTAAAAGATCCATCTCCTTAAGTTATAAACCATAACATTATAGGAAATTTAAAAATGAAATAAAAGAAGAAAATCAATTATTAAGCCTATCTTCCTATTACATCTTTTATGAACTATTACCTTTTAATAACTATATATATATATATATATATATCTACGTATATGCCTTTGGTTTTTTTTTCCCCCTCCGTATTTATGGTTTTACCTACTTGGAACAATAGTGGCTCTTATTTTCTTTCTTCTCTGAACACTGTATCAGGCTTTTTTTGATTCCTACCTCAGCTGTTTAGAAAAGAAAAAAAGGATCAAGTGAGGTTTAGAAAAGACTGGATTGATCTTCTAGCTATTAGACATTAGTTGGACTTTTGATTTTAAGTCACTTTATAATCCCTACGATAAGTGTATGAATTAGTGATTTTAATGAAATTACCTTGTATACTAGAAACCATGGTACAAACTTTGTTAATTCTAGTTTTAGGATAATTTCACAGATCAAATTGTGGGAATAAAATATTGTAAAGATGTACACAGATAGGAAGATTTTGTAAGTTTCAGCACTGCACAAAATGTGCATTTAGTTGTAAGTAGTAGTCAGTTTTTCCATTTACGTGTGATTTTTGTCATTTCAGTATGTATCTTGGCTTCTTTTGGTAAAATTCCTGAATTAAAAGTATATAAGCATCCAAGACAGAGTTATGATTGTAGCAGTTATTTGCAATAATTTATTAATAATGTTCAAGTACAGATTGATTTGTTACTATATATTGCCTGCTATTGATTTCTTTTTAAAGTAAAACTTTTGGTGACAGCTTTATGTTTTAATGCATGCCTGCTGCTGCCGCTGCCGCTAAGTCACTTCAGTCGGGTCCGACTCTGTGCGACCCCATAGACGGCAGCCCACCAGGCTCACTTGTCCCTGGGATTCTCCAGGCAAGAACACTGGAGTGGGTTGCCATCTTCTCCAATGCGTGAAAGTGAAGTCGCTCAGTCGTGTCTGACTCTTAGCAACCCCATGGACTGCAGCCCACCAGGCTCCTATGTCCATGGCATTTTCCAGGCAAGAGTACTGGAGTGGGGTGCCATTGCCTTCTCTGAATGCATGTCTAGAGCATCTTAATTATAATAGTTAAGGTATCTTGAGATTGTTTTTGCAACAATAGCAGCATACTCTTCTTTTTCTTCTACTGAAAAGTCCTATCTTCATTTTTTTCCTTTTCTTCTTTTCCTTAAAATTGTATTTTGAGTTGTTTGAATTCAGCTCCTGGTTGAGTTCAGCACCTTGCTGCTTTTACATTATCTTAAGTGATATTAAAATTGTATATTCTTTTTAGTTATAATATAAAGCTGTGGTATAAATATAATCAAAAGTGAGAGGCAGAAAGCATTTCAGCTGATCAGAAAGGCTTATCACAAAGTCTTATAGAATTGCTTGACAGTATGCTAAGGAGCTAATTAATAAATGAGCATATATTACTGTTAAATTCTTAAAGTTGCACTTGATTCATTGTCAGGAACAGCTGGCTTTTATGCATTGCTCAAAGACTGTTTCTGTTTGTTAGCTTTGCTTAAAGAAAATCTTGATTTTCATTACTTTATGTTTTGGGGTTTTTGTCCGAGAAGCTGCCAAACGGTGTCACTTACCATACTGGAACATACCAAGACCGGTTAGCAAAACTCCAGGATCATCTTCGCCAACTTTCTATTCTCTTCAGGAAGCTGAGACTGGTCTATGATAAATGCAATGAAAACTGCGGAGGGATGGATCCCATTCCAGTAGAGGCAAGTTTTAGTGGTCGAGGGAGGGTGAATGTAAGAGGCTTAGGACATTTGTAATTTTTTCCCTTTTTCTCTTCTATTTTCACAGTATTTCCAGATTTTGATCATACTGGTTTCACTTTTGACTAGAAAAGATGAAATTGTGAGATATATGTGTGTGTGTATATATATAGAACTGTCTTTTCATGTTGATAATTTCTTGCAGACTTTAGCATCCAGGCTGATAGTGAATTTTTGTTGTTGGGGGAGATTATCGGAGATTATCTGTGGCAACTTCTATTATTGCTCTCAGTGTCTCATTTTAATTAAATCAGTGCATGATGTCTTAGTAGACATTTTAATAGTATTGTAAAATACTTTTACAGTGGTTTTCATGTAAGTTCTTTATGGATAAAAGGTTATAACCATTTTTATCATTATTAAATTATCTTAGTAGAATCACTCTAGTTTTTAAATGTATTTATTTAAGTTTAATCTTGGGTCATAGGTATATTTTAGTTAATCAGGTATACAGTTATTTTTATAGGTGGTCCTTTCCTGTTGACAAGTGATAATCTCTGCCAGCAGAGGTAGCTGGTGCCAGGGAGTGGGGTTAGATGTTCTCTCACTCTATATAAAAGAATAGTTTCATGTCATCAGTGCTTGCTTATTTGAGTGAGCAGCATATATGGGGTGAACAGGGAAAGAGTAAACTGCAATACAGCCTGAAAAAAAGTGGTCAGAGATGTGGAGGGTCAGAAATATGGTGGACTCTGACAGAGGCTGCAGAAAAGTCAAGGAAAATAAGGAATGAAAACTGTCCAGCAGATTTTACTAGAGGAAATTTGTTGGTACATTTGGTCGGAGCTTTGGTGGAAAGATAGCAACAGAAGTCAGATCACAGTGAGCTGAAGATTAAACAGAAAGTAAGGAACTGAAGCCAAAAAGTGGATATCCATCTTTCAAGAAGCTTAGACTAAAAACAAAAGAAGAAAGCAGTAGGTGGTAGGAGGGATAGAGTTTGGGTCCCCGCCTCCCGCCCCTTCCAAATGGGAGAACTTGTTTAGATGAAAATGGAAGAAAACAGTCAGATGAGGTCAGGGGAAACTAAGGAAGTCGGGAGGGCAGAGGAATCAGTGTACAGGAATGAAGATTAAATGTATTTGAGATGAAGGACCACTGTCTGCATTTGGAGAGAGGAAAGGAAGAAAGTAGTTGTGGATGTAGGCAAATTTATATTTGTCCCAAGAATTCACAGAAGTTTGGCCAGATTGATTACTGGTTATACTAGTTACTTACCTCTGTCCTATTCCTGCATTGGTGATATAAGATGGAAGAGACAAGCCTCTGGTGACTCTCTAAGGGGTTTCATCAAACAAATGTCATCACAAATCTATACATATCTAATTATAATTCTGCTGGAAGTTTCATTGCTATATAAACTTTTTCTCTTACAAAAAAACTTTCTCCCAAATATAAGACATCTAGAAATGTACATAGACACTTTGATAACAAGTAAATCACAATTATATATGTCCATGAAGTTCCTTTCTTTCTAGTATAGATCAAGGCAGCCTATTCTAGCTGAATGGACATAAAGTACTTAAGGGTGGGACTTGTATCTTATTTGGCATTATTTTTGCAGTGTCTGCTCACCCAGTGTCTGCAAATTAAATATTTGCTGATTGACTGAGTAGGACATTACTTAATTACATGTGACAACTAATTTTGCTAAAAGGACTGTTTTGCAAAAGAAACCAAAAAAGCAAATGTACAGAACTTATTGAAATGATACATACTTCTAATGCTTTTATTTTAGGCCATCACTTGAATTAAAATGTGTTTTTGTACTGTTAAGATAAAAGTGTAAAATTGATCTTTATTGGATGTATTATCTATGCCAGTATAATTGGAAATTGCGTGTCATATCTTTGACTTTTAACTTGTGTCTGTCACTCTCAGCAACTTATTCCATATGTGGAAGAAGATGGCTCAAAAGATGACCGGGCTGGCCCACCTCGTTTTGCTAGTGAAGAGAGGCGAGAAATTGCGGAAGTCAATAAAGTGAGTTGCTAGTCTGTATGTCTTACATTTCTGAATTATTGATAAAAATTAAAAGGGAGTCTATGTAACGCAAAAACATAATTTGGACCTGAAGTTGTTTCTGTGGCAAATTTAACCTACTTAAGAGTACGACCCCAAACTCAGAGGTAAACAGAAATGCCATCTAGTTAGTCAGAAGATCCCAGAATTCAGGCAGTAAAGCTCTTGGAAAGGCCTCATAGGCGCTCTGTCACGACCCATTTACATTTTCTTCTCCAGGCAGAATTGTAGCTCTCTAGGTTACAGCATATTTGGAGCAGCAAATGATAATACTTTACAAGTAGGAGATGTGAATGTCTCAATAGCTGAATAAGAAATTGAGAGTTATCAAGTTATCCCATCCCACCCTTCACCCTACAAAAGTTCCTAACTTGAATTTATTGCTGAGTACTTTCAGAAGTTCAGAAGATAATGTTCAGATAGTTCTCCTGAAACACAGGGAAATAAGGGGTGTTGTTGGTCCATTCTGGGATAGAAGCATGGCTAACAAATAGCACACAAAATGAAACTACCAGCCTTGGTGCTTTACTTAAAAATAAGTGCCCCCACCTCCTGCCTCACTCCTGAAATTCTTAGTGCTAGTTAATAGAATTCATCAGGACATTAATCTACCACAGCCAAAGAGGGTTTTCTGAGGTAGAGGAGGATGACTTAGTTTACTTATATAAGGTCTGTAGGCCAGATTGAAAAAAATTGTTTTTCCTCAGATCTAGAAGACATTTGATAGACTTAAAATGTTGCTGACTCAAAGAATGCTTAAAATTATTAATGTGGTAGTCTTAAAAAAAGAATGTTTAATCTCAAATATGTAGTCAACATTTTTCATAGAAATGAAATACAGAACTAGTCACATTGCTGCTGCTGCTGCTGCTAAGTTGCTTCAGTCGTGTCCGACTCTGTATGACCCTATAGATGGCAGCCCACCAGGCTCCCCCATCCACGGGACTCTTCAGGCAAGGGTTGCCATTTCCTTCTTCAAAGCATTCATGCATGCTGAGTCACTTCAGCTGTGTCCAACTCTGTGCTACCCCATGGACAGCAGCCCACCAGGCTCCTCTGTCCATGGGATTCTCCAGGCAAGAATACTGGAGTGGGTTGCCATTTCCTTCTCCAGTCATATTAAAAACAGGCAGAAAATAAGATGCCTTATACTACTGTGTTTGATGCTATTTTAGAAATTATAGCCAGTGAAACAACCTTTATGAAGCAAAAGTTATTATATACAAATTTGTTAAGTTTGTTAAGGTAGTACATAACATTATAGCTTAAGCTTCTGAAGCTCAAAGCAGCTCACTGATTAACAAGTAGAGGCAGTAAGTATTTGATAAAAGAGCTTAAAGATTTATACCATTTTCCTATAATGTTATAAACCAGTTAGATTATAAGATCCTATTCACAGTTGCAACAACAAATATTAAGTAGTTAGGATTTCCATAATATATGAGACTAAACTTAATATATATAAAAGGATTATTTTTTGGTAAAACTTTTTATGTTATATTGGAGTATAGCTGATTAACAATGTTATGATAGTTTCAGGTGAACAGCAAAGGGACTCAGCCATACTTACACATGTATCCATTCTCCCCCAAACTGCCCTCCCATTCCAGCTGCCACATACCATTGAGCAGAATTCCATGTGCTGTACAGTAGGTCCTTTTTGTTATCCATTTTAAATATAGAAGTGTATACATGTCCAACACAAACTCCCTAACTGTCCCTTCCCAAGAAAAATCCCGAATAAAGAACCTAATCTTATACCTAAAATGACTAGAGAAAGATCAGATAAAACCTAATGTTAGTAGAAGGAAAGAAACCATAAAGATCACGGCAGAAATAAATGAAATAGAGACAAAGAAAACAGTTGCAAAGATGAATGAAACTAAAAGCTGGTCCTTTGAAAAGATAAACAGAATTCATAAACCCCTAGCCAGACTCATAAAGAAATTTTGAACAGTTGAAAAAACACATGACATTCTTACATGGGCAATAACTACTCTAAAAATGCCAGTCTTGATTATTTCATAGTTTTTTATTTATTTTTTAATTCAAAGATAATTGCTTTACAGAATAGTGTCAGTAACACTCCAAGTACAAATGTGAATTCTCTTGAAATTGCACAAAATAGTAAGATTTTAGTGCAATACCGATCAAAAAACAAACAAAAAATTGGAACTTTTTTCCTTGAGAGCATACTCAAATACATATAATAAAAAAAAAAATCCAGTAGGAGTAATAAAACGAACAGACTCTTTGCTTCAAAAATTAAAATGTTAGATGAAGCATATTATAAAAACAATAATTAAGTGTGAAATACTGGCATAAGAACAGATTCAATTCAGTTCAGTCATTCAGTTGTGTCTGACTCTGTGACCCTGTGAACTTCAGCATGCCAGGCCTCCCTGTCCATCACTCAAACTCATATCCATTGAGTCGGTGATGCCATCCAACCATCTCATCTTCTGTCATCCCCTTCTCCTCCCACCTTCAGTCTTTTCCAGCATCAGGGTCTTTCCCAATGATTCAATTCTTCGCATCAGGTGGCCAAAGTATTGGGAGTTTCAGCTTCAACATGAGTCCTTCCAATGAATATTCAGGGCTGATCTCCTTTAGAATGGACTGGTTGGATCTCCTTGCAGTCCAAGGGACTCTTAAGAGTCTTCTCCAACACCACAGTTCAAAAGCATCAATTCTTCGGCGCTCAGCTTTCTTTATATTCCAACTCTCACATCCATTGGAATGAAAACTAACATTTTCCAGTCCTGTGGCCACTGCTGAGTTTTCCAAATTTGCTGGCATATTGAGTGCAGCACTTTCACAGCATCATCTTTCAGGATTTGAAATAGCTCAGCTGGAATTCCATCACTTCCACTACCTCTGTTCGTAGTGATGTGTCCTAAGGCCCACTTGACTTCGCATTCCAGGATGTCTGGCTCTAAGTGGGTGATCACACCATCATGGTTATCTGGGTCGTGAAGATCTCTTTTGTATGGTTCTTCTGTGTATTCTTGCAACCTTTTCTTAATATCTTCTGCTTCTATTAGGTCCATACCATTTATATCCTTTATGAGCGCATCTCTGCACGAAATGTTCCTTTGGTATCTCTAAATTTCTTGAAGGGATCACTAGTCTTTCCCATTCTATTGTTTTCCTCTATTTCTTTGCATTGATCACTAGGGAAGGCTTTCTTATCTCTCTTTGGTGTTCTTTGGAACTCTGTATTCAAATGGGTATATCTTTCCTTGTCTCCTTTGCTTTTCACTTCTCTTCTTTTCACAGCTATCTGTAAGGCCTCCTCAGACAACCATTCTGCTTTTTTGCATTTCCTTTTCTTGGGGACGGTCTTGATCCATGTCTCCTGTACAGTGTCACGAACCTCCGTCCATAGTTCAGAAAGAATGAACAGACGGAGCCAAAGCAAAAACACCATCCAGTTTTAGATGTGAATGATGATAGAAGCAAAGTCCGATGCTATAAAAAGCAATACTGCATAGGAACCTGCAATGTTAGGTCCATGAATCAAGGCAAATTGGAAGTGGTCAAACAGGAAATGGCAAGAGTGAATATCAACCTTTTAGGAATCAGGAAACTAAAATGGACTGGAATGGGTGAATTTAACTCAGATGACCACTGTATCTACTACTGGGGGCAAGAATCCCTTAGAAGAAATGGAGTAGCCATCATGGTCAACAAGAGTCCAAAATGCAATACTTGGATGCAGTCTCAAAAATGACAGAATGATCTCTGTTCATTTCCAAGGCAAACCATTTAATATCACAGTAAACCAAGTCTATGCCCCAGCCAGTAATGCTGAAGAAGCTGAAATTGAATGGTTCTATGAAGACCTACAAGACCTTCTAGAACTAACACCCCAAAAGATATCCTTTTCATTATAGGGGACTGGAATACAAAAGTAGGAAGTCAAGAAATACTTGGAGTAACAGGCAAATTTGGCCTTGGAGTACAGAACAAAGTAGGGCAAAGGCTAATAGGGTTTTGCGAGAGAACATACCAGTCATAGCAAACACCCTCTTCCAACAACACAAGAGAAGACTCTACACATGGACATCACCAGATGGTCAATACTGAAATCAGATTGATTACATTCTTTGAAGCCAAAGGTGTAGAAGCTCTATACAGTCAGCAAAAACAAGACCAGGAGCTGACTGGCTCAGATCTTGAACTCCTTATTGCCAAATTCAGACTTAAATTGAAGAAAGTAGGGAAAACCACTAGACCATTCAGGTAGGACCTAAATCAAATCCCTTACAATTATACAGACAGATTAGTGAAATAATATTCAGAAAAACTGTCTTACTATTATATTAATATATGAGAATTTAATATGACATAAGAGTGATTATGTGGAAAATTAGTCTTTAAAAATAGACACTTTGGGGGAAATTTAGCTAGTTTTTACATTACACCATGTGTCAAAATGAATTTCAGAGTTGAAAATAAGACTTGTAAAACAAAATATTAGAAAACTAAAAGAAAAATATATATAAAAACTCAGTAAAAAAAAAAAAAAGATTTTTCTAAAATAACATTTAAGAAAATTTTATGAGGTAGACTATACATTAAGAATATTTTCAGCAAATTTAACAGTAATAAGCAGAAAGAATTTACAGTAGAGATTAGGAGGGGAAACTTTTAAGTTAAATCTTGAAGAGTAAGTGGTGTTTGGTAGTCCAGAGAGATGAGCCATCCATATATTAAGAAGTGTTATATGTTTCTGTTGATAATCTTATATATTAGTTCACAATGGATGTGTTCTATTATTTTTCTCTGTAGTAAGGATGTTATGAAATGTATAGGTAAATAAAACACCATTGTGATGATAACTTTGATTTCAGAATGCTACATGTGACTTAAATATAGTTTGTTCTCTAACCTAGAAGATATTATGATATTTTGGTGGGGCAGGGGAGAGAAAAGCTTCAGGATGAGATCATTTCTCTAAAGATAAGTTTCATTTCACTTCCTATTTCTCTAAGTTTCTCCCTTTTTCTAATATGATTTTGAAATAGCCTATTCTGTGGAGGAGTCTGGTGGGGTACAGTCCAGGGGGCCACAAAGAGTCAGACATAACTAAGTGACTTCACTTTCACTTTCTTTTCAAATAATCAGAATATAGTAATTCTTTGACAGTGTGTAATCAAAACATTCTTACTAGCTAGAATTTTGTGAAGTTTAAGATAAGGATATAATTGATACAAAGCAGTTGACATGTAAAAGTATTTCTCCATATTAGGATGTAGGTCTCTTTATGGTCTCTGTCTAGGACCCACCTACCTCTTTCCTTCCCCCAATTCTTTCAGTGTGGTTATGTCATAATTGGGATTCAGTAAATATTTTGTGTTCATATTATTATGGCACATAGATACTGTTTATTGCTAAACCACGTAGGAAACCAGAGTTATATTTCCTTGAACAATTTTTTGTTTTCCTAGAGTTAATAGTTCTATAATTTTGAAAAATTTTGATTAGTTCTTTATGCATCTGTGGGAGCAGCTCAGTACTGTTTCCCAACTTTCCAGCATCAAATTATCAACTGACTTATAGGTTTGTTCCCCCCATTCCACCCTGCCCCCAGAATCCTCTGTCTTGCTGGGACGATCTTGCTAGGTCTGAATTGAATGCTCACTAAGCCTGGTATTCAACTACTGTCCTAGGGCCTTTCCTTCACCTCTTCAGTTAATTTTACTATCTCCTCAGCCTCCCATCTTCCTCTTTCTTGGTTTATTTCCTCCCTTGTTTGTAAGGTTCATACATCAGTGGCTTCTTCAGGAGGAATGTAGGGAAGGGAATGGCAAACCACTTCAGTATTCTTGCCTTGAGAACCCCATGAACAGTATGAAAAGGCAAAATGATAGGATACTGATAGAGGAACTCTCCAGGTCGGTAGGTGCCCAATATGCTACTGGAGATCAGTGGAGAAATAACTCCAGAAAGAATGAAGGGATGGAGCCAAAGCAAAACAATACCCAGTCGTGGATGTGACTGGTGATAAAAGCAAGATCCAGTGCTGTAAAGAGCAATATTGCATAGGAACCTGGAATTTTGGGTCCATGAATCAAGGCAAATTAAAAGTGGTCAAACAGGAGATGGCAAGAGTGAACGTCAACATTCCAGGAATCAGTGAACTAAAATGGACTGGAATGGGTAAATTTAACTCAGATGACCATTATATCTACTACTGTGGGCAAGAATCCCTTAAAAGAAACGGAGTAGCCATCATGGTCAACAAGAGAGTCCAAAATACAGTACCTGGATGCAATCTTAAAAATGAGAGAATGATCTCTGTTCGTTTGCAAGGCAAACCATTCAATATCATGGTAATCCAAGTCCATGCCCCAACCAGTAACACTGAAGAAGCTGAAGTTGAACGGTTCTATGAAGACCTACAAGACCTTCTAGAAGTAACACCCCAAAAAGATGTCATTTTTGTTTTAGGGGACTGGAATGCAAAAGTATAGGAAGTCAAGAAACATCTGGAGTAACAGGAAAATTTGGCCTTGGAATATGGAATGAAGCAGGGCAAAGACTAATAGAGTTTTGCCAAGAAAATGCACTGGTCATAGCAAACACCCTCTTCCAACAACACAAGAGAAGACTCTACACATGGACATCACCAGATGGTCAACACCGAAATCAGATTGTTTATATTCTTTGCAGCCAAGATGGAGAAGCTCTATACAGTCAGCAAAAACAAGACCAGGAGCGGACTGTGGCTCAAATCATGAACTCCTTATTGCCAAATTCAGACTTAAATTGAAGAAAGTAGGGAAAACCACTAGACCATTCAGGTATGACCTAAATCAAATCTCTTATGATTATACAGTGGATTGAGAAATAGATTTAAGGGATTAGATCTGATAGAGTGCCTGAAGAACTATGGACGGAGGCTCGTGACATTGTATAGGAGACGGATCAAGATCATCCCCATGGAAAAGAAATGTAAAAAATGAAAATGGCTATCTGGGGAGGGCTTACAATAGCTGTGAAAAGAGAGAAGCAAAAAGTAAAGGAGAAAAGGAAAGATATAAGCATCTGAATGCAGAGTTCCACAGAATAGCAAGGAGAGATAAGAAAGCCCTCCTCAGCGATCATGCAAAGAAATAGAGGAAAACAACAGAATGGGAAAGACTAGAGACCTCTTCAAGAAAATTAGAGATACCAAGGGAACATTTCATGCAAAGATGGGCTCGATAAAGGACAGAAATGGTATGGACCTAACAGAAGCAGAAGATATTAAGAAGAGGTGGCAAGAATACACAGAACAACTGTACAAAAAAGACCTTCATGACCAAGATAATCACAATGGTGTGATCACTCACCTAGAGCCAGACATCCTGGAAAGTGAAGTCAAGTGGGCCTTAGAAAGCATCACTACGACCAAAGCTAGTGGAGGTGATGGAATTCCAGTGGAGCTATTTCAAATCCTGAAAGGTGATGCTGTGAAAGGGCTGCACTCAATATGCCAGCAAATTTGGAAAACTCAGCAGTGGCCACAGGACTGGAAAAGGTCCGTTTTCATTCCAATCCCAAAGAAAGGCAATGCCAAAGAATGCTCAAACTACCAGACAATTGCACTCATCTCACACGCTAGTAAAGTAATGCTCAAAAATCTCCAAGCCAGGCTTCAGCAATACGTGAACCATGAACTCCCTGATGTTCAAGCTGGTTTTAGAAAAGGCAGAGGAACCAGAGATCAAATTGCCAACATCCACTGGATCATGGAAAAAGCAAGAGAGTTCCAGAAAAACATCTATTTCTGCTTTACTGACTATGCCAAAGCCTCCTACTGTGTGGATCACCATAAACTGTGGACAATTCTGAAAGAGATGGGAATACCAGACCACCTGACCTGCCTCTTGAGAAATCTATATGCAGGTCAGGAAGCAATAGTTAGAACTGGACATGGAACAACAGACTGGTTCCAAATAGGAACAGGAGTACGTCAAGGCTGTATACTGTCACCCTGCTTATTTAACTTATATGCAGAATGCATCATGAAAAATGCTAGGCTGGAAGAAGCACAAGCTGGAATCAAGATTGCTGGGAGAAATATCAATAACCTCAGATATGGATATGACACCACCCTTATGGCAGAAAGTGAAGAGGAACTAAAAAGCCTCTTGATGAAAGTGAAAGAGAAGAGTGAAAATGTTGGCTTAAAGCTCAACATTCAGAAAACGAGGATCATGGCATCTGGTCCCATCACTTCATGGGAAGTAGATGGGGAAACAGTGGAAACAGTGTCAGACTTTATTTTTGGGGGCTTCAAAGTCACTGCAGATGTTGACTGCACTCATGAAATTAAAAGAGGCTTACTCCTTGGAAGGAAAGTTATGACCAACCTAGATAGCATATGGAAAAGCAGAGACATTAATATGCCAACAAAGGTCCGTCTCGTCAAGGCTATGGTTTTTCCAGTAGTCATGTATGGATGTGAGAGTTGGACTGTGAAGAAAGCTGAGCGTGGAATAATTGCTGCTTTTGAATTGTGGTGTTGGAGAAGACTCTCGAGAGTCCCTTGGACTGCAAGGAGATCCAACCAGTCCATTCTAAAGGAGATCTGGGTGTTCTTTGGAAGGACTGCTGCTAAAGCTGAAACTCCAGTACTTTGGCCACCTCAGGGGAAGAGTTGACTCATTGGAAAAGACTCTGATGCTGGGAGGGATTGGGGGCAGGAGGAGAAGGGGACGACAGAGGATAAGATGGCTGGATGGCATCACTGACTCGATGGACATGAGTTTGAGTGAACTCTGGGAGTTGGTGATAGACAGAGAGGCCTGACATGCTGCAGTTCACGGGGTGGCAGAGTCGGACACGACTGAGCGACTGAACCGAACTGAAGGTTTTAGTCTTTGTGTATCTGTCCAGTTGATTGTTCGCTGCATATAAAATTATATGTTGTAAATTAATTTCCCTCAGAAATTAAAATGTGTTCTTCCAGAATCTTCTCATATGGCATTTGGTAGATTTTTAAAAGTCTAGTTATAAATATTTTTAGGCTTTGTGAGACATGGTGATCCTTGTTCTGATGTAAAAACCATCCTCAGTTCACAGGCCTTACAAAAACAGGTCACATGCCATCGTTTGTCAACCCCTGTCTATTATGTTTTGTTGTCTTTGTAGATGGAGGATCAAAGATCTGTGGAGCTTCGGATGCTTAATCATGAGCCATTTCTATTTGGGAATGAGGCACTAAGACACTAATCATAGGCTTTGTGAATTGGCTTTCATCATAGCAAGATTGGAAACAAGCTGGCTTTTTTCTTTGGGGAAACCCCAAGGATCATTTGCTGAGATTTTTTTCTTTAGGGCTGTTCAGAATCTTCCAGTGTCCTACACAGAGGGATAGTCTCCTGTCTTCTTGCCTTCTGTGCTGGTGGCACTGAATCCCGGAATCCCCAGCTATTTGGTTCATAAGAAACAAACCTGGTTCCCTCAAAGTGGGAGTGGTTACGGAACTCTGGAGAGGGGACTCAGTCCCGTGTTGGTGAGAAGTAGGAATGAGCAGCCTAGGCTCTCGCTTGTTTCTGTAGCTCTTTGCCTCCAGCTTTCGTCCCCAGGCCTCACAGCAGACTTTGCGGTGGCACTTGCCTCCAGTTCTCCATGGAGGATCAGCCATTCTCAGTGGCCTCCTTCTGGGTGGTACAGTGGTTTCCCCCCATGTCATTTCTCATTCCTGTCATTTACTGTTCCCCTTCCATGCCCCACCTTGAAATGTGCCACCTGGTATCTACTATTGTCTCCTTTCTGATCATCTTTCTCCATGGGAATTTATAGCCTTTTCATTCCCCTCCTGCCATTTTATTAGGGTTTGAGAAAAAAAAGAAACATGTGTTTAGTCCACAGTGTGTATCTGCAGTAAGTTTATTTCAATACACAAAATAGTATTTCTGAAGGTTTATTTAGTTTTGGAATAAAAGCCCATATTTTAAATTCTGTTCCCATTTCTACTTCAGGCATTTGAGAACACTTTTTGATTTTGATTAAACCATTTGAATCTGTTGAATTTGCTGTTGTATGTGCTTCTGGCTTTGGGGTAAAACTTGTTTCATTTAGCATGGTATTGAACTGAAGATTATTACAAAAAGGAAAGAATCCATTAAATGTTTTAAATTAAACAGATTTAAAGCTTAGCCCTGTATTTCCATTGGAAAAAAAAATTTAAAGAGAATTTAGAGAGAAAGTATCTTCTCTTGAGTGGCGGGAGAAGTATTCATTTGATTGGCCTCATAGCTGTCTCTTACTCCTGGAAATTGTCGGTCTAATTTGAGGAAAGACTGAAGAACTAAGTGATAAACAGAGACCAAAAAAAAAAAAAGGGGGGAGAGGCTTACTTCACTCTGAATGACACTCTTAAGGTCCATCCTAAAAAGTTTAAAGTTTGAAAAAAAAAAAATATATATATATATATATTTTTTTTTCCAAGGGGAGAGGCCTAATATTTGGTTAACTCAAATTGAAATTCCCCTTAAAAAGGCAAAAGAGAATAAAGTTAATAGCTAAAAACCAAAGTGGATTTTTTGACCCAAAAAGGTTTTTAACTTATTCCTTAAATAAAGCATCATAAATGTGAATTAAACATAATACATATCCTATTAACCAAGTTATCTTATGTATAATTAGTGCTACTAATTATTTTTTCCTTTCCTCTACTTCTTCAAATTTTGTACCTCCCTCCTGGAATGTAAGATTAAAATATAATTGAAAAATTATAAAACACTGAGTAAACTCATGATCAATTGATATATTTTTCTGCCTTAATGGCACACATACCTGAGTGTTTCTGTGAAAAATGTTTATTTTAAATAACCACCTTCGGATGGTAAAATGTTGGTCTAATCTAATTACGGGCTTCCCTGGTGGCTTGGTGGTAAAGAATCTGCCTGCCAGTGTAGGATATGTGGGTTCAGTCCCTGGGTCGAGAAGCTCCCCTGGAGGAGGAAATGGCAACCCGCTCTAGTATTCTTGCCTAGGGAATCCCATGGACAGGCTATATAGTCCGTGGGGTCACAAAAGAGTCAGACATGACTGAGCGACTAAACAACAATTTAATTACATAATTACACAGATGCTATTAAAAGTCGAAATTAATTGGTTTGATTTTTCAACCACAGCTGCCCCTTGAACAACACAGGTTTGGATAGTGTAGGTCCACTTAGATGCAGATTTTTTTCAGTAAAATACTCAGTACTACACAATCTGCAGCTGACTGAATCTGCAGATGCAGAACCATGGACACAGAGGACAGACTGCTTTGATCAATTGTCACAGCCTTTGGATGAATATTAAATTACAGAGTATTACTTAGCATAAACATTTTTTTCAGTACTCTACTTACACATTCACCTGTTAATGTAACAAATTAGGCACAGCTGATGGATTTTGATAGTAGCAGCTGTCAACCTCTGTTAAAATCAATCAGTGGCAAGATTGTATATATTAAATCCTGTATCATGTCATGAAAATTTATTTACAGTTTAACCACTAATAAGCATAGCTGTCAGCTTTGGTGTTGATATTTTCATGATGTATTTTGGCCCCAGGTATTTTTTAGTTGCATGCTAATTTTTTTAAATTTAAAACTTGGTGGTCTCTTTGAGACAAACTATCCTAATGCCTTATGACATTCTTTACATTAAAAATTTTTACTGTTCCCTAAAGTTGAGTATTACCTTGAAAATATCCTACCTTTTTTTAGTTCTCTTTATTTTTTGAGTTAATGAAGCTAAATTTTTTAATATCAGAATTTATATTTCCAAGTGAGTATTCTTGAAAGTAGCATTTATTCCATTGATGAAACCATTGTAGGAGCCACCTGTAACCTCTGTTTTGATACTGATTTGAAAGTCTCTTTTTAACCACTCATTAATATAATTTTATTACTTCCAGTTACTGCTTAATGAATACGGAAAATGTGATCACTAAGCTTCTGTCACCAAACTTGGCCTTTCAAGAAGCTGAATACCAAGAGGAATTTCTTCCTCCTCCCTTTTGGCTCCTTTCCTCCTGTTCCCTCTCTGACTCTAGATAGAATATGAACAATTTATTTAATCTCAGTTTGCTCTTCAATAAATCAAAATTAACATTTCTAGGTCTCCTTAAATGAACATGATTATGTATGACTTGATCTAGAGGTATTTTAATGTAGTGTCTTTAAAATTATTTAACTAAATGTATTACTTCCAAATGTAATATTTCCAAGAGGTCACTTAAGAGTAATGATTATTATAACAACTAGTGAACACTTTGAAATTCTCTATTTTGATCTTGTTTTATCTACACAGACATTTACTACATACAATTTGAAGGAAAGATGGTTAATAAGAAGTTGATAAACTGTGGCCTGTTAGAGAGCCAGATCTGGAGATAACAGACACATTCCTTGTGCAGTCAGGGCATCCAGCAAATCTCAGTTATGAAGAAGATTCTATCAGGGCTGTGGCATCCTGTCTTCAGTTTTCAGAATTAGAAGTAGATTGCACTTCATGCTTAGAGAAATTAGTGACTTCTGCCACGTTTGAAAGATCAATTGCATTTTTATTATACTTTATATTCTCTATTGACAGTTTATGTTCTGTGCCTACCAGTAACATTTGTTGAATGCTTATGTCTACCCACTCCAATATTCTTGCGTGGAGAATCACATGGACAGAGGAGCCTGGCGGGCTGTTGTCTATGGGGTCTCAAAGAGTCCAACACAACTGAGCAACTGACACTTTGACTTTTCACTCACTTTCACTTACTCGTATGCTAGGCTCACTGCTAACACTTGACGTGAATCAGATCTTTTACTGTCCATAATAACCCTTATGAAATAGGTTCAGTTATTATCCCCATTTTTCTGTTGTGGAAGCTGACGCACAGAGAGATTAAGTAATATTTACTTAGTGAAGAGGCTGAGCGTAAACCCAGAGAACCCAGGCTTTAGGGCCTATATTCTTAACCATTAAGCTACACTGCCTTGTGGAAACCTGTATGCTTAGGTTTTGCAATTGAACATTCAGCTTATTTTCTTCAGTGGTTCGAATGGAGGAGGAAAAAGAGGTAGGGGCTGGAGCCACAGGCTCTGTAGGCTGAATTAGAATTTATTATGCCTTTCAGTGGGTGTTTGCAGCCAGAAAAGCATTGAGACCTTCTGCCTTAGGTGCGTGCTTAGTCCCTCAGTCGTGTCCAACGCTCAGGCTCCTCTGTCCATGGAATTTTCCAGGCAAGAATACTGGAGTGGGTTGCCGTTTCCTACTCCTCCTCTGCCTTAAAGAAGTGTTTAGCTTAATTTCTGTCTGGTTCATTAGAGTTCTGACTTAATGACATTTTAATCTTATATCTCCATGGTCTGTATTTCATGAAACATTTTTTGATAAATTCTTTTGTTTCTGCAGAAACTCAAACAGAAGAATCAACAGCTGAAGCAAATTATGGATCAATTACGAAATCTCATCTGGGATATAAATGCCATGTTAGCAATGAGGAACTAAACTGATATTTAAATCTCCGGCTTTACACGTTATACCGTTTTTTTTCCCCTCAAGTATTTTTTCCCTTTGAAGAAGATTATTTATCAGCTTTCAGTCTAGTCACTAGAATTAAAGTTTCTATTTTTTACACTGTGGTTTTACAGTAAAGTATTCACTGGTGGTTTTTTAAAAAGCTATTGATTCTGTGAAAGACTATTGTAATACATTTTGATGAGATTTGTTTTTGGTTACTCTTCATGAATTGAATAATTGTTTTTTAAAAGCAAAAATAATTAACTTTTGTAAATAAATTTCTAAATTTGATCACTGATTGTTTTGTTCATTTCATTACCTGTTTAGGAGAAAATTAAAGGTTTAAACATTCTTGCAGATGAAAATATCAAGTTCAGTCCATCTGTGGTACAAATTAAACATTAAAGTTACCATTTGAGCTCAATTTAAAAATTTTAGTTTGAGTCCCAATAAAGTCCCTTGGACTGGCAAGGAGATCCAACCAGTCAATCCTAAAGGAAATCAGTCCTGAATATTCATTGGAAGGACTGCCATTGAAGCTGAAACTCCAATACTTTGGCCACCTGATGCGAAGAGCTGATGCATTTGAAAAGACCCTGATGCTGGGAAAGATTGAAGGCAGGAGGAGAAGGGGATGACAGAAGATGAGATGGTTGGATGGCATCACTGACTCAATAGACATGAGTTTGAGTAAACTCTGGGAGTTGGTGATGGACAGGGAAGCCTGGTGTGCTGCAGTCCATGGGGTCGCAAAGAGTCAGACAGACACAACTGAGTGACTGAACTGAACTGAACTGAAAGTTAGAATGAAAGAACAGTTAGCTTATCTATTGCTGTAAGTAGATGAAAATTAAGATTTCTTTTATCATGGTTCTTACTTGGCATGTTCTGTCTCTAAAAGGAGAGAAAATTTTGTTGAAATGCCAACTGTGTGTTTATTTGCTACCTGCTTTAGGCCACGAAGCAATCCCCTATCTGATTTTTCAAGTATACCCTAAAGTAACCTTAAGCAAATTTTGGAAACAGTGAATTCTTAAGAGTTTAAATGACAAATTCTTTTGTAGCTTGGTAGTTGGTCTACAGTAATAAGTCCTTTATAGGTCTGCCTACAAGCAGCTGGACTCTCAGATTATAAATAGTGCATCCTCAAGAGAGAGTCAGATTTTCCTCAGGAAGGACTTTTTCCAGCCTGATCCAGTAGCTCCTACCCCCTGGCCTTGGTTCTGACTCAATAAATACTGCTATTTGACTTGGTAATATATGGAATCTCTGCTGCTGCTAAGTCACTTCAGTCGTGTCCGACTCTATGTGACCCCATAGACAGCAACCCACCAGGCTCCCCTGTCCCTGGGATTCTCCAGGCAAGAACACTGGAGTAGGTTGCCATTTCCTTCTCCAGTGCATGAAAGTGAAAAGTGAAAGTGAAGTCGCTCAGTCATGTCTGACTGAGCGACCCCATGGACTGCAGCCCACCAGGCTCCTATGTCCATGGCATTTTCCAGGCAAGAGTACTGGAGTGGGGTGCCATTGGCTTCTCCGATGGAATCTCTAGAGGGTACCAAATTCCTCTGGGGAGGGACCTGGGTGGTTGAGGATGAGGGTAAAGAAGATGCTTACTTTTTAGTGTATACCCTTAGGTACCTGTGGGATTTTTCAGCATTTGCAAATACTGCCTATTTATGTTAAGTTATGCAAATGCCCACCTTTCACAAGTGGAAGCACAAGACAAGCCAAAGCATGGAGGCATCTTTAGACCCAACTATACATTCGTCAGAACAAGTTCACCCGAGCAAGCAGTGTTAGTCAAATGGGGAGCTGACTCTGCCCACAGAGTCACAGTCTGCCCACAGTCTTTTCTGTGTGGAAAGCACAACAGTTGCAAAGCAGAAGGTAAAAGTATAGGTGTGCTTTGTGTGCCTAGCCGCTCAGTCATGTCTGACTCTCTGCAGCCCTGTAGACTGTAGCCCACCAGGCTCCTCTGTCCATGGAATTTTCAAGGCAAGAATGCTGGAGGAGGTTGCCATTTTCTCCTCGGGGGGATCTTTCCGACGCAGGGATCGAACCTGTGTCTCCAACAATGGCAGTTGGATTCTTTACCACTAGTGCCACCTGGGAAGCCCAAAGGTATACAAGGTTATGACAAGAAGACAGTTATTTAATCTGCCCCAGTAGTCTGCAGTATCTAAGGGTTTTTACAGTTTATTTAGCCTACCATCAGGTGGCCATGTAAGGGTTTTTCTTACAGGTGTTCACTGTGTGTTCTCTGCATGGCAGATTGCAGATTACTACTGGGAACTTAGTGTTTTGATACTGACAGCTTGTAAAACAGTTATAAAAAATGTTTTAACCAAGTGGGGTTTTCTGTTTTTTCTTTAAAAAAAAAAAAAATACTCAACTCTTTAGATCATTCAAGGTGTCACAAACTTAGCTCTTGAAGGGAATGTGGAAATTGCATCTTTGGGGGCTTGATTCTATAGCTAGCCTCTCTGTGGAGCAAGAATCAATGCAGTTACTCAGGTACAGAGCAGGAGCCCCAAATTCTGAGAACCTTGAATTCTCTGCTCTCGAAGTCCTCAAAACTAGTCACTCACTAGTCTGCTTGAGACTGGTTATGTGTTGTGCCAAGTTGCTTCAGTCATGCCCAATTCTGCGACCCCATGGACTGTAGCCCGCCAGGCTCCTCTGTCCATGGGATTCTCCAGGCAAGCATGCTGCAGTGGGTTGCCATGCCCTTCTCCAGGGGATCTTCCTGAGCCAGGAATAAAACCCATGTCTCATGTCTCCTGCATTGGCAGGCAGGTTCTTACCACTAGTGCCACCTGGGAAGCCCTGCTTACGTGTCGAGGGTTAGTAAAAACACAGACTCCCCTAACAAACTTTCAGCTTTTTCTTGAGGGAGAGCATGCCAGGAGACTGAAGAGCCAGAAAGGCAATTCAGTCATGATGTGTGGCCTCGCGCAAGTAAATCTGTTTTCTTGTCTGTACAATGATAAGTGAGATTAATTGATCTTATATTCTGTCTTAGAATTTTAGTTGCAAATGTTCGAAACCCAATTCAAAGTGGCTTAAGCCAAAAAGGGAACTTACTAGTTCATGTAGCAAGAAATGATGCTTGAGAAGTGCTCATAGCAGCATAGAAAAGCTGCAGAAACCAAGGCTTCAAGATAGAACCAAGAATCAATGCCCTAGGATTCTCTTTGCTTACCCCTAATTTCCTCTCTCTCTGCTTCATCCCTCTCCTATTGCAGACAGGCTTTCTCCATATGTTGGGAAAGACGGCCTCCCACTGGCTTATTACATCTTTTCTATGCCCTGGCCCCAGAGGCTGGGCCCCTTCTCCCACTCTATGTTAAGAACTCCAGTGGACCTTGATGAGCACAGCTTGAGTCACGTAGCCAACCTTTGGACTAACTGTTACGTACATGGGCACTATGATTAGATCACCCAGGTTATAAGCCCATCTCTCTGGCTAGGAATTGGGTATGAAAATCATGGAAAAGTTACTGAGCACGGAACACATACTAGGGGGAAAAGAACCAATCAGAAAAGTTTGTAAGAAAAACCTAACAACAATGGCAACCACAGGTTCTAATACTATCTCAGACAACATAAGTTATTCAGCTCTCAAAAATCTGACAAAAGTTTAGAGAAAACCAAGTGCATCACTGACTATCCTGAGAAAATTGTGCGTTTTTTTTTCTTGATTTGTGGTCTTCTGTGCTGACAGTTTTCTTTGCAGTCTTTTGTTTTGTTTTGCAAGTTTTTCAATAAATTGCAATGTGGTATTATCAGGTCTTGGTTAGCCTTGCATGGGTTAAAGCAGAAATAGAAAAGAACTAAGGAAAAAATAAAATGAAAGCTCCAGCATCCTGGTAATGAAATTATCTTTAAAATGATTTGGAAACTGAAGGCCCTCATCACTCAGGCATTAGATCCTTTGGCACCATTACAAGCCAAAATGTGTTAACTTGACATTTTGATGTAGTTCCAGTTTGAGTAATTCATTTTCTTTTCCTTGAATTCCCAAGGAAGTTTAAGCTAGATAGAGAAGTCTTTCTGCCTTAAACTAAAATGTGTACTTTGTCCTAAAGCTCAAAGACTTTGTTATCCTGAGTATTCTTAAATTTGTGCAACCTAACTGGATGCCTTAAAATTTTTCCTATTCCTTTAAAACATTTGTGGTCCAAGGACTGTTTTTTTTTTTTTTAAGACTAAATTGAAAGGTATTCCAGATGCATATATATTTTTAACATGGAAGCAGTCTTGAATTTTTTCATATCTTTTTTTAAAACTTGAAGTAGAGCTAATATATTTAAGTTCATATCTTTATCTTTTCACATAGGGTTGAATTGTACACTAATGCATTTATATCACTAAATGTATGAATGTACTGATGATTCATTCATGCATGCATTTTGGGGGGAAAATTCTTACTGTTGTCAATATGTAATTTGCATTCCCCAAACAGTTCAAAACTTAAAGGGAAAAAGTAAACCTATATTTTCTCTGTACTTTGAGGTCTTACTCTTCTGTGACACGGGATCACAAGATCACCAAGCAGCATGAGCCTAAGGTTGTCCAGAACTACCTTGTTTTAACTTACGCCTTTTTGAAGCAGGACCTTGTCAAGCTCAGTGAACACAGGAATCAAGCGTGAGGCACTTAAAAATGCTGATTTTGGACTTAGCGCAAGTTTACTGAATCAGAATCTCTAAGGTGGGGTCTAAATATATGCATATTTGATGACAAGATATCCAAGTGCACTCGAAAAACATTTTTTTCTAGGCAGTTCAGTGATAGTCATGAGTATTTTAACATAAAAAGTCTTAAAAATAGCAGTATTGATATAAAATGTTTCATGCCATATTTAGAGTTCTAGCCTTTTAAGTATTTAAAAATAATGCTCTACAGGAGTAGTTCTCAACCTTGGCTTGAACATTAGAATCAACTGGAAAAATGTTAAAACTCCTGTGCAGAAGCCGTGTCCCAGGCCAATTCAATCAGGATGGCTTGAGTGTGATCCAGGCAGCAATGTATTTTAAAGCTCCTGAGTGATTCCAACCTTCAGCCAAGGTAGGAGGCATTGCTGCATATAGATTTATGAGCATGGAAATAATCTAGAAGGATTGATTTTTCCAGTAACAGTTAAATATTTGGAGCAAAGAACTTAAAGAAGACAAAACCCTAAAACTCACCTATATACCAAGGTATTTTTAAAATTTATTTCTTATAGAAGCATAATCGCATTACAGAATTGTACTGTTTTCTGTCAAACTGCAACATGAATCAGCCATAGGTATACATATATCCTCTCCCTTTTGAACTCTCCCATCTCCCTCCCCATCCCACCCCTCTAGGTTGATACACAGCCCCTGTTTGAGTTTCCTTAGCTATACAGCAAATTACCCTCGGCTATCTATTTTACCAGAGAAGGCAATGGCACCCCACTCCAGTACTCTTGCCTGGAAAATCCTATGGACAGAGGAACCTGGTAGGCTGCAGTCCATGGGGTCGCTAAGAGTCGGACATGACTGAAGTGACTTAGCAGCTATACACATGGTAATGTAAGTTTCCATGTTACTCTTTCTATACATCTCACCCTCTCCTCCCCCCTCTCCAAGTACACAAGTCTATTCACTATGTCTGTTTCTCCATTGCTGCCGTGTAAGTAAATCCTTCAGTACCATTTTTCTAGATTATGTATGCATTAGAATATGATATTTATCTTTCTCTTTTTGACTTACTTCACTCTGTATAATAGGTTCTAGGTTGGAAACCAAGGTATTTTTTGACTGTACACTGTCATGTTTCAGGGGCAAAGAGCCCTCACTCTTCTCAGTCACAATCAAACTGACTAGGGAAAAACTGAAGAGAGAATGCCATCTAGTCAACAACTTTTAGAGGCAAAGGAAAAGCAGGCTGATGCATGATCTTCTATCCTTACAGGTCATAATCATTTCAAGACATTAGAGAGACTGAGTGAAAACAAAAGGAAGATGACACTTCTTGTTCCTCGTTTCATGCTGAACATGGTCATGTCTTAAGACTGATAAAATAACTAACCTGGATTTATAATTTATTCATTTAACAGCCATTTGTAGATCACCTACAGACTCGGCGCCAGGTTAGGAGGTGGATATACCAAGAGAGAAAGGACCCTTTGCTCAAAGGTCACAGAATATAAGTTAGAAGAGATCTGTCTATATACACAAACTCCAGGCTTCTCAGATAATTTCTTCTTTACAAATTAGAGGCTCAGCAACCAACCCAAAGAATCAATGGCCAGGTTTTACAGTACAGGGAGTTAGATTTTCTTGGTGCCTATAGAGCAGATAACACAGCTCAAGCTAGAGGTCTCCTTCCCAGAGGTTCCACAGGAAAAGAGTATCTCTGTGGTTAAAAAATTACTGTCTATGCCCAGACTTGTAACAACCTAAAGATACAAGAAGGCAATGCATTAAAAATGTTCCACTCTGAAAATAAGAATGTAGCTCTGCTTTAATTGCAATAAGGTGGGGGAAATAGTTTTCCAAACAGCTTTGGGAAGGGGAATAAAAGTCATTTGTGAAAGCTCAATACTTAAAATCTACAGATGGCATCACTAACAAATAAATCAATTAAAGAATGCAAGGTGTGAACGGAAACATAAATGTAAATTAACAGCATACAAACCTGAAGCTATGTATGAAGTAAGTATTTGAACCACTGGCACTAAAATTTTAAATTGAATTCTCTGATGAAATAGAAAACTGGTGTAATTGCCTGCACAAAGGATGGTTTGAGAATTACAGTTAGTGGGGGAGAAAAAAATAAATGTGCTTCTATGTTTTGAATAGACAGTAAAAGCAAGATGGATGAAAGAAAAGGACCTGCCAAGGTGCTAACAGTAGTCCAGGTGAGAAACAACTAAAGCATAAAACAGAGTTGTAGCGTGTTTATTACCTTGCTCATTTTGATGGATTCCTAAATGTTGCTTGCTCTTGTCAATCCATGCAAGGTTGGAGAAATACAGTCTGTTGGCCTTGTGAGGTCAGAGAGTTTGAGGCATTTCCTGGGCCTGTTAGCTTCTGTTTTGAGCATGTATTTTTTCCCCTGAACCTCTGAAGGATTTCTGCACAAGCACTGGGTTATTTACTTGTTTACAAGACACTGTATTTGTGGGGAAGAGGACAGGAGAAGACAGTGAAGAGTCTCGTGCTTCTAGATCGTGAGAGTAATAGCTCAGCTCTTAGAGAATTCTCACCCTAGGAGACTGAGTGCTGAATAGTTGGCAAGGGTGTGAGTCTTACAGACAAACTCGCTATATTCCAGCTTTGCTGCTTACCTGCTGTTCCTTTGGGCTTCCCTGATGGCTCAGCACGTGAAGAATCTGCATGCCGTGCAGGAGACTCAGGAGACACGGGTTCAATACCTGGGTTGGGAAGATCCCCTGGAGGAGGAAAATGGCAACCCACTCCAGTATTCTTGCCTGGAAAATTCCATGGACAAAGGAGCCTGGTGGGCTATCGTCCAAAGGGTCGCAAAAGAGTCAGATGCAACTGAGTGGTTGATCATGCACAGCTATTCCTTTGGGCAAATTTTTCAGCTTGCTTATGACCTGGTTTTCCTCTATGTACAAGGGACAAATAGTATGTTATATGGATTTTATTTTTTAACAGATGTGAAAACTGAAAAGTTTATATTTCAGTTCAGTTCAGTCGTTCAGTCATGTCCAACTCTGCAAAACCGTGGACTGCAGCATGCCAGGCTTCCCTGTTCATCACCAACTCCCAAAGCTTGCTCAAATTCACGTCCATTGAGTCAGTAATGCCATCCAACCATCTCATTTTCTGCCGTCCCCTTCTCCTCTTGCATTTAATCTTTCCTATCATCAGGGTCTTTTCCAATGAGTCAGTATTTCATATCTGGTGGCCAAAGTATTGGAGTTTCAGCCTCAGCATTAGTCCTTCCAGTGAACAGCCAGGACTGATCTCCTTTAGAATGGACTGGTTGGATCTCCTTGCAGTCCAAGGGACTCAAGAGTCTTCTCCAACACCACAGTTCAAAAGCATCAGCTCTTCAGTGCTCAGCTTTCTTTATGGTCCAACTCTCACATCCATACGTAATTACTGGAAAAACCATAGTTTTGACCAGCTGGAACTCTGTCAGCAAAGTAATGTCTCTGCTTTTTAATATGCTGTCTAGATTGGTCATAGCTTCTCATCCAAGGAGCAAGCATCTTTTAATTTCATGGCTGCAGTCACCATCTGCAGTGATTTTAGAGTCACTGTTTCCATTGTTTCCCCATCTATTTGCCATGATGTCATGGGACCAGATGCCATGATCTTCGTTTTTTAAAACTGGAAAGTTTATATTTACAAAAGCTAAATACTTTAAATCTACCACTGCTTCCCTTAACAACCCACTTGGCCATTTACAAGGATAAGATGAAATAAGGGTGTAGTCTTGTGTCTCCACAGAAAAGGGAAAGGAATACCTAGATGTCAGATATCCTTATCTCTATGTGGAGTTCAGTTCAAAATAAAGGTTGCAATTCATCATCAATTATTTTCCCCTCTCTGCAGCCTCTCTTCCTCCAACTGCCTCTGACAAAACAGCACTCAAGTGTCCTCGCACTGAGGAAATGTCAAAGCTCAAGTAGATGCATTGCTGTTGCCGTTTTCTCTGTCAGCAAATCCCTAACTCTTCCCCTGGTGCATGCTAAGTCACTTCAGTCGTGTCTGACTCTGTGCAACCCTACAGACTGTAGCCCGCCAGGCTCCCCTGTCCATGGGGATTCTCCAGGCAAGAATACTAGAGTGGGTTGAGGGGATCTTCCTGACCCAGGGATCGAACCCTTCCCTCTTAGGTATCCTACATTGGCAGGCAGGTTCTTTACCAGTAGCGCCCCCTGGGAATCCTAACTCTCCCCCTGCCCTGAGCTTTTTCCATTCCATCTGTTTCTGTCTCACTTCTGTCCTGTCAGTCTCCAATCCCTGGCTGTTTTATTCTAAACGCTAACCTTCCGGGGTCCAACCCTGGTAACTGACAGCTCCCTTTCAGAGAGGCTCTACTTCCAGCCTTTCTATGTCACACGCTGGTGAATCCAGCATTGGCTTATCCTCTTCCTCAACCTGGATACCCTGGGCACTCTTCTTCTGTCTGGTTAAATCCTTACTAATTCTTCAAGGCTCCTCTGAACCCACTGCCAGCCCTAACAGCATTCACACTGATTTCCACCACCTCTGAGCTCAGTGGACTCGCAGGTCAATCATGCCCTGCCTTCTGCTCTTATGTTGCGGCTTCATGTGCGTGCCTTGTCTGCCTGGGGAGATGGAAAGCTCTGGGGTTTGGAGTAATTTTCCCTCTTTCTCTATCCAACAGAGTACTATGACCATCATAGATATTCAATTAGTAGTGGTCAAGTTTGGGGGTTTGATTCCTGGATTGGGAAGATCCTCTGGAGAAGAGAATGGCTACCCACTCCATTATTCTTGCCTGGAAATCTCATGGACAGAAGAGTCTGGTAAGCTATAGTCCATGGGTTGAGGCACAACTGAGTGACTAACACATTCACTTTTGTTTGAATCAAAGTTCATTTTGGTTCATAAGTTTTTACTGATTAGGAAATGACCTTTCAACTTTGCATATTGCCTTAAAAAGTTATTTCTCTTTTTTCATTACACTTGATACAAGAAACAATACTTTTTTCATGTGTTCCCCATCCTGAACCCCCCTCTCTCCTCCCTCCCTGTACCATCCTCCTGGGCAAAACCAATACAATATTGTAAAGTAACTAACCTCCAATTAAAATAAATAAATTTATATCAAAAATAAATAAATAAACATATTAAAAAAATTACCTGGAGGTTAGTATTAACTTATTGATGTGTCACTTCACTGTTCTTCGGATATATGTGTATTTATAAGTATATATCATATTTAATAGAGTTGAGACTTTTATAGGAAAAAAAGAAACAATACTTTTGAGGTCAAAGTAATTCACATATTAATGAGTAAATTTGTACATTAATGAATGCATTATTATTGATTGGCACCCACAAAATTAAAGATAAAACAAAAATCTTAGAATAAGTTTCCATACTACGACATCAAGAGAAGTTCAAACTCATTTATGGAAGGCACTCTGTGAACAGATAATATAGGTGTAATACTTGACATACATAGTATAGAGGGTAATACTTTACATATATTAAGTCCCTAAGACATTCAGTTCAGTTGCTCAGTTGTGTCTGAATCTTTGTGACCCCATGGACTGCAGCATGCCAGGCCTCCCTGTCCATCACCAACTCCTGGAGTTTCTTCAAACTCACATCCATTGAGTCAGTGATGCCATCCAATTATCTCATGCTCTGTCATCCCCTTCTCCTCCTGCTTTCAGTTTTTCCCAGCATCAAGGTCTTTTCCAGTGAGTCAGTTCTTCACATCAGGTGGCCAAAGTATTGGAGCTTCGGCTTCAGCATCAGTCCTTTCAATGAATATTCAGGACTGATTTCCTTTAGGATGGACTGGTTGGATCTCCAGGCAGTCCAAGGGACTCCCAAGAGTCTTCTCCAACACTACAGTTCAAAGCCATCAATTCTTCAGCCTCAGCTTTCTTTATAGTCCAATTCTCATATCCATACATGACCACTGGAAAAATCATAGCCTTGACTAGACAGACCTTTGTTGGCAAAGAAATGTTTTTGCTTTTTAATATGCTGTCTAGGTTGGTAATAGCTTTTCTTCCAATGAACAAGCATCTTTTAATTTCATGGCTTCAGTCACCATGTGCAGTGATTTTCACTGTTTCCCCATCTATTTGCCATGAAGCTATGGGACCAGATGCCACAATATTAGTTTTCTGAATGTTGAGTTTCAAGCCAACTTTTTCACTCTCTTTTTTCACTTTCATCAAGAGGTCCTTTAGTTCTTCTTCACTTTCTGCCATAAGGGTGGTATCATCTGCATATCTGAGGTTATTGATATTCCTCCCAGAAATCTTGATTCCAGTTTGTGCTTCATCCAGCCCAGCATTTCGCTGGATGTACTCTGCATATAAGCAGGGTGACAATATACAACCTTGACATATTCCTTTCCTGATCTGGAACCAGTCTGTTGTTCTGTATCCAGTTCCAACTGTTTCTTCCTGACCTGCATACAGATTTCTCAGGAGGCAGGTCAGGTGGTCTGGTATTCCCAGCTCTTTAAGAATTTCCCACAGTTTGTTGTGATCCACACAGTCAAAGGCTTTGGCATAGTCAAGGAAATGACAACCTGCTCCCGTATTCTTGCCTCGAGAATCCCAAAGACAGAGAAGCCTAGAGTACTCTAGTCCATACTATAGTCCATGGGGCCGCAGTCAGACACAACTGAGCAGCTGAGCACACATGCACTGAGACATATACTATTCCCTTTTTTATAGATCAAGACCCTTAAGCACATATGAGAAAGGAGGTGAGTACTGAAAGCAATGACTATATTTTCCTTGGAGGATGAATCATAGAGAATCAATGAAAATGATAGATTTTGTGTGCCAGGCCCGTGTTATATCTCATTTAATTTGCACAACTTCATGAAATAGAAACTATTAATTCTCCTACTTTATAAACCAAGAAATGGAAGCCCAGGGAAGTTAAAACACTTGTCCTAGGCCATGCAGCTAGAAAGTACTTGAACTGGATTTAAAGCTCAGTCTGCCTCTGAGGTCCTCATTCTTAACCAGTATATGAGATAAAAGATGCAAAAACAGGTAAAACATAGACTGACGTGTGTGGTATTATAATCTGAATGCCTCTGGAAGACCTCGACCTTAGCAATCAGTTGAACCCTTACAGACAGACAGACACACAAACACGCGGTGTGATGATATCTGTCCAGCACTTAGCACAGGCCTGGTTCACACAAGTGCTTAGTAAATGTCAAGCATTCCTGCTGTGGCCACTGTCTTCCCTTAGCTGCAGTGGAAGGACCAGCATTAAGAACTGACTCACTAGAACATGAGAACGGAATCTGGCTTGCTTTCACAGAAGGAGATGTATTGCTCTATATCTTATTTTCTCCTTCTGCAATGAGAAGGACTATTTGAATAGGCAGGTCATGGAAAGGTAAAGAAAGCCTTATCAAAAAATAGAACTAACAACATTTCCCTTTTTATGTCCTGCCCCCAGGTATCCTTTGCACTTTCTTCCTCCAGTTTTCCTGTCTTTTCCTGTCTCTAGCTACATCCTTGCTCAGAAGCCACCAGGCATACTCAAGGCATTTCACTGTAAGGAGAATCCAAATGCATCTAGCAAATGAGTGCAATTCTTTGGCAGAGCACAGCACTTCACTCTGCAAGGTCTGTTAGCTAGAAATCAGTAAGACCTGTGCTCTAAGGACTCTGGGTGGTGTTTGATATGCTCTTCTAAGCCATGACGGGCCACAGAATTGAAAAATCAAAACACTGAGTGAGAAGGGGTTTTACCTCCTTCAGCAGCATTTCTGTACTGAAAGTGACAAACAGAATGGTGGCATGGGTGTAGAAGTGGGTCCGTTGTTTACCCTTGTGACCATGTGGTTGACTAGGATCTGGGGCTTGCTGTAGAGGCCCCACGTCACAGGGAGTATCACACTGCATATCCCTGGGCTGGGGAAGAGATAAGAAGTCAACGTACAGTTTCTACTGAGTGTGTATCATGTTCCATCATGAAGTTGAGAAGTCGTAAGACTTGAACCGTCTGTACTGAGCATCGGCCTCCAAGAGTTCACACTAGTTATGAAAGATGCATTTTGAGCCATGTTCTGGTTCTGGATTTGGTGAGAACAACCATACAGGGCTTCCCTCATGGCTCAGATGGTAAAGAATCTGTCTGCAATGCAGGAGACCTGGGTTTGATCGCTGGGTGGGGAAGATCCTTTGGAGAAGGGTATGACAACCCACTCCAGTAGTCTTGCCTGGAGAATTCCATGGACAGCAGGCTATAGTCCATGGGGTCACAATGAGTAGGACATGACTGAGCAACTAATACACACCTACAACCATATGACCTCAATCTGCAAGGAAAATATGGGCATGGGGCCCAGGGCTGCCTCCCCTGGAAGCTGGCCCAATTCAGCACCAGCCTATGCCAGACCAGCCCACAGCCACTGTTAGCAAAGATGTGGGTCTCTGCATCTTGAAGTGTAGTGTGCTGCAAAAAAAAAGTGGGTAAGAGGAACATACAAGAAGTGGTCTACTCCACCCCTCTTGAAAATTTTCAGTGAGAAAGGGCCATTTTGTATACTTCCGTAAGAAGGAAGAAAGACACAGGAGTACTTTCATCAGGTGCTTCAGGAGGTGAGCCTCGGCTGCTTTCTGGCCCTTTGGAATTGGAAGAGACCGATGCCTTTTGAATTCCACTTGAAGACACAGAAGAGGCTGCAAGAGCCATTGTTGGCCTGACAATGGAAGATGATTTTCATAGACAACTTGATTGCTTTCTAAGAAGCAGAAAAATAAAGCCAATTTCAGCAACCACCCAGGAGTCTGTGAGAGCAGCTACTTCTGAAAGGACAAAGAGATGGGTAACAAAAGAGATGAAGCTTCACCAGGGAACATATTTCCTCCATCTGGGAGGAAAACTGGGTTTCACAGTGTTTGCATAGTAGATCAATGAGCATCTTGTCCAAGGTTCTGCTAAAGTCTGGTCGGCAGAAGCTTATACAAACTTAGAAAATGTTACCAGGAAAACCTGATATGATGAGTGTTAAACCAGCCTAGACAGCTGTAGAAAGAGTTCTTAAATGGGTAGCTATTGTATATATCCAGACTGTTTTCTGAGCCTTTAAACTCAACTATGATAATCTCCCTTCCTTCCCAGAAAAAGAAGAAATAGTATGTTCCCCAACTAAGCAGTGAAAATGACAGTTGGAGAAAAAAAAAAGTAACTGTGGGTATGCATATTTACCTCTCTCTTTAATTGCTAAGTCATGTCCAACTCCTGCGACCCCATGGACCATAGCCTGCAGGCTCCTCTGCCCATGGGGTTCTCTAGGCAAGAATATTGGAATGGGCTGTTATTTTCATCTCCAGAGTAATAACATAAACCAATGTAAAGCAAAAGAAAAAAAAATCATTGTATGTTCACTTTATACATGAGAAGGTTCATCAAATAGCTGTGGCAGTGTTCACATTTGGCCAAATACAGTGTGGCACACTCCCAGTTTTTCTTTGCGTTTAGCTAAAATGTGCTGAGTATCTATTCTGAGGGGGCATTCTGTCAGGTGACTTATGTACCGAATTATTTAGTTACTCCCAATTCTCCAGGTGGTGCTGACCTCACTTTTTAGATGAGAAATTTTAGGTTCAGAGAGTTTATGTAACTTGTGTGTCACTTAGGATGGTTTGAAAAACAAGCAACAGAGCATCTAACAATGGCTTAAACAAAAACACTTCGAGTTAGCCTCCAGAACAAGGAGTCTGGGTCCCAAGGTTGGGTCAGCAGATGAACAATGACATCAAGGACCCTGGCTGTATTCATCCTTCCTCCCTTCCACCCCTGACATGTTGGCTCACAGTCTTTAGGCTTCTTGCCTCACGGTGGTGTTGTGATGGCTGCTACAGTTCCAGACACTACACGTTTACACCACCAGACCACAGGCAAGACAGAGGGGAGTTAGGACTTCTTTGGTGGCTCAGGCGGTAAAGCATCTGTCTACAATGCAGGAGACCGGGGTTTGAGCTCTGGGTTGGGAAGATCCCCTGGAGAAGGAAATGGCAATCCACTAAAGTACTATTGCCTGGAAAATCCCATGGACAGAGGAGCCTGGTAGGCTACAGTCTGTGGGGTCACAAAGAGTCGGACACAACTGAGTGACTTCACTTTCACTTTGGTCACAGCACAATTTTTCATCAGGGAAGAAAATTTTACCCCGAATTCCCTAATGTGTGTGTGTGTGTGTGTGTGTGTGTGTGTGTGCGCGTACGTTCAGCCACTCAGTCATGTATGACTCTTTGCTACCCCATGGACTATAGCCTGCCAGCCTTCTCTGTCTATGGGGTTTTTCAGGCAAGAATACTAGAGCCAGATGCCATTTCCTTCTCCAGGGAATCCTCCTGACCCAAGGATTAAACCCCCAACTCCTGCACTGGCAGGAAGGTTCTTTATCACTGAACCACCAGGGAAGCCCCACTCCCTAACATACTTCTCTTTAAATCTATTTGGCAGGAATGAATGGCATGACCACCTGGAGCCATAGAGATACTGGGCAAGTGGGTATCCAACATTTTAGCCATTGTCATCAGAGGCTGGCTTTGCCAGGAAGGAAGCAGAAAATAGTAACTGGACCAACATCCACAGTGTCTGCACACTTCCGAAGGTTAGAGTTTGACAGAGCTGGCTCTCATTTCAAGAAGCATGAACCCGTTACCCCATGGCAAGCAGAAACACAAGGAAGGAAAGCCCTTTTCCAGATGGGAGCAGTACACAACTTCGAGCATCAGTGCTTTGCTCTTGAACAAACGAAAGGTGGTCAAGAAGACCACTAATGCTGTGGACCTTGGATTCTCCCTCCAAAGCGTGGGTTATTCAACTCCCTCTCCTGAGTGTCACTTGAGTTTGAGGTTAATAGGAAGCCACACAGATAGCTTTCTTTATGGTCCAATTCTCACATCCATACATGACTACTGGAAAAATCATAGCTTTGACGAGATGGACCTTTGTCAGCAAAGTAATGCCTCTGCTTTTTAATATGCTGTCTAGGTTGGTCATAGCTTTTCTTCTAAGGAAAAAGCATCTTTTAATTTCATAGCTGCAATCACCATCTGCAGTGATTTTGGAGCCCAAGAAAATAAAGTCTGTCACTGTTTCCATTGTTTCCCCATCTATTTCCCATGAAGTGATGGGACCAGATGCCATGATCTTTGTTTTTTGAATGTTGAGTTTTAAGCCAGTTTTTTCACTCTTCTCTTTCACTGTCATCAAGAGGCTCTTCAGTTCCTTTTTGCTTTCTGCCATAAGGGTGGTGTCATCTCCATATCTGAGGTTATTGACATTTCTCCCAGCAATATTGATTTCAGCTTGTGCTTCATCCAGCCCAATATTTCACATGATGTGCTGCTGCTGCTGCTGCTAAGTTGCTTCAGTCGTGTCCGACTCTGTGCGACCCCACAGACAGCAGCCCACCAGGCTCCCCCATCCCTGGGATTCTCCAGGCAAGAACACTGGAGTCACATGATGTACTCTGCATATAAGTTAAATAAGCAGGGTGACAATATACAGCCTTGACTATTTGGAACCAGTCCATTGTTCCACGTCTGTTTCTAACTGTTGCTTCTTGACTTGCATACATAGATTTCTCAGGAGGAAGGTAAGGTGGTCTGGTATTTCCATCTCTTTAAGAATTTTCCAGTTTGTTATGATCCAGAACAGTTTGTTTTTATCCTTAGTTATAGAAAATCGGTTCTGCTCATCTTCAGATTGTTCTCAGAGATAGTTACTCTATATGCATTAATAGTTTTAGTTTTGGTGTGTCTGCAGGAGAAAGTGAGCACAGGGTTCTCCCATTCTATCATCTTTATTTGATCATGCTAGGCTTTTAAGTGTCTTCCAGTCTTATGCCCACGGGGATATATAGAGCTTTTCCAACTCTGTTCTGCTGTTGGGCTTGTTGGCTTCTCCCTGAGTGGTCCAGATATGTGCTCATACCATACTGCATGTATTTTCTTGTACATTATTAGTGAATTCTACCAGTGACATACTGAAAACTATATGCAATAATCATAAAATAGCTTGGAATTATTTGTAACATATTGACTTATATGAACATATAAGTAGACAAATAATGTTGATTTAACATTTTTATTTGCACAGTTCTCAGTCCCCAAGAGCTCCAAGAAACACAGTATTGTGTATAGATATTTTGTGTATATAAACAACAGACACACACACAGACACAATACTGTCTGTGTATTCCATGATAAAATAA
Source organism: Ovis aries (assembly GCF_016772045.2). Classification (NCBI taxonomy): domain Eukaryota; kingdom Metazoa; phylum Chordata; class Mammalia; order Artiodactyla; family Bovidae; genus Ovis; species Ovis aries. The sequence goes on along the minus strand of NC_056062.1, from coordinate 59,840,531 downwards.
AGAGAGAAGGCATAATCCTTATTCTCAGAAGTTTACAATTAAGAAGCAAAAAGGACAAACATACACAGAAAATGCAGAACAGACTTGGGTTTAAATTCTGGCTCTGAAATTTGTTCCTTGACATCAGGCACACTGAATGATCTCACTGTGCCTCAGTTTCTCACTCGAGAATTAGGGCAGTAATATGTTGCTGTTCAGTCCCTCAGTCGTGTCTGACTCTTTGTGACCCCATGGACTGCAACACGCCAGGCTTCCCTGTCCTTCACTATCCCCCAGAATTTGCTCAAACTCATATCCATTGAGTCGGTGATGCCATCCAGACATCTAATCCTCTGCCACCCCCTTCTCCTTTTGCCTTCAATCTTTCCCAGCATCAAGGTCTTTACCAATGAGCTGTCTCTTCGCATCAGGAAGCCAAAGGATGGAGCTTCTGCATCAGTCCTTCCAATGAATATTCAGGGTTGATTTCCTTTAAGATTGACTAGTTGGATTTCCTTGCTGTCCAAGGGACTCTCAAGAGTCTTCTCCAATACCACAGTTCAAAAGCATCAATTTTTCAGTGCTTAGCCTTCTTTATGGTCCAACTCTCACATCCATACATGACTACTGGTAAAACCATAGCTTTGACTATATGGACAGTAATCCTTTCCCACATTATTGGTGAGAGATTTGAAGAAAAATTAAGTGAAGTAACTACCACAATGCTCAACACCCAGAAAAACTCAAATACACTCACTCCATTATTGTCCAGACATCGAAAGAGAGAGACCTATTGTTTCACTAACAAGAATGGTTTTCTTAGCTCCAAAAGCCAGTGCTAATCTTTCAAAGATTCTTTAGGAACACTAAAGTGGTACATATTAAAAAGGGACGTCAGGCAGAACCCTAACCACAGTGGATGCCCCTGGTCCTCCCAAATCTAATATGACCTCTATAAGCAACTGATTTATTATGTCTGTGTTGGGCAATCGATTTATCATGTTTGCAGCCATCTCTTGAAAAGCAGATTTCAGAGCCAACTTTTGTTCTTGATTTCCATTTTCAGTCACCCACACAAGCAGGGAACTGCCCTTTGATTTTGGTCTCTAGGCAAAAGAAATCTTTCTTCTCATTCCAATTACTCTGTTCCTGAGGAAGAACACTGTGGAACTGGCTGACCAAATACCAGGACAGTTTTTCTCACGTTTGGAGTTCTTTATCTCCATTTCCTCTGGTGCTAACTAGGGTATGGCTTTAAAACCCCTTTGGAGTATAAGCTTTGAGGCTTTGGTTAGTGTTCAAGGAAAAGGAGCAAAATGACTTAACCTACTTTGACTCTCGGCTGACATTCTCAAAGCAGTCCACGGACCAGCATCAGCCGTCTCACTTGGGAGCCTGTTAGAAACACAAACTCTCTCTGGCCGTGTTCCAGAGCCGACTAAACCAGAATCTGCTCTTTAAGCAGATCCACCGGTGACTCACATGGACATTCTGGGAAGCCCACCCCAGGTGTGTATATCAACTTCATTAAGGTAAAGGAGCCTTCCACCTAGTCCAACCTAGCTATCTGAAGCACTACACTGGGATTTAGTGCAAATTTTTATGTGGTTTTACTGTATGGTGTATGTATATATATATATACATACACCATATATAAGAAGAGGATCTTCCCAACCCAGGGATTGAGCCCAGGTCTCCTGCATTGCAGGCAGATTCTTTACTGTCTAAGTCACCAGGGCAGCCCATATATACCATTTAAAATGGTGTGTGTGTGTGTGTGTGTGTGTGTGTATACATATATATGGTACATGAATCCACATATATGATATGTGTATATATATATATGTGCTGTATATACATGAATATGGAATATGGTGTGTATATATATATATATATATATATTTTTTTTTTCCTTTATGAAGCCTGATCATTGTTCCCTGCACTTTCATTTCCCTCTAGGGCTGCTCTGGGAGGCGCTGTCTGTGGTCAGCTGGAGCCAGCTGGCACAGGCTCATGAAAGCAAGCTCTTCATGTTCCCTCCCAACTTCTCATTCAGTGACGACAGATACTCCTATCTGTACAACAGGACTAGGGAGACACTACAAGTCAGAGCATTATTCCCCCTGGAGAACTGGCTTACTGCGCGACACAGGTACCCGGTCTAAGCCAGGGTGCTCTCTCGATGGCACGGTACTATCACTCAAGCGTCTCAGTCCTATTGCCCTTTCCAACACACCTTCATTCTTTTCACAGAAGATAAGTGCTTCTCTTTTTACTCTATGCTCAGTAGAAATGAAGAACACTCAGACACCACCTAGCATTATCTCACTGAAACACCATTGCTCTAAAATCTTAATATACATACACATGATCTGGAGTATCTGTGAGATTTTTCTCCATGGCTTCATTCCCTGGATTTTTATTTAGCAGATTTGTAGTTGCAGGAGTCTGCATCTATCTACTCCTGTAGACCTAGGAGTCTGCATTGCAAAAATGCACTCCAGGTTATTTTAATACAGGGGAGTTTTAGACAACATCTTGAAAATGATTCCCTTATGAGGCACGTCCCCAGCTGCTCACTACATTCATCTAGCGGTTCTGAGCCCTCCTACCTTTCCCACTGCTCCCCCCCCCCCACGCCTGGTATCTCTCTAGAGAAATAAAACTCTATACCTCATCTCTGAACTCAGCTATATGCCCTCAAACTGCAAAGCTTAGTAACCTGTTCACATAGCAATGGATGGTTAAGTAGTGTGAAACCCTGGAATTCACCATCAGAAAATTGAGACCCCGTTAGAAAACTGCATCACCTCCAACTGAAACCAGGGATATACTCTCAGAGCCTTTGGCCCAGGTCTCTCTCCCAAGCATGTGGTTATTATCCTAATGTATGTGGAAAATTACATGTTCTCTAATAATAACCCATGGAAGGAATGCACACATAGAAATACAGAGAGAAGAAATGACTTGCCACAGCCCTGTTAAGGAGTGACTGAGTACACTCAGTTGTTATTAGCTGATAGAATTATATTTAGTCTACTGGACCTCACTGAATAAAAATCAGGGAATTCTCCATTAAAATGTATATTCCAGGCTCTTGAAAAAGTCAGAAGGTCTGACAACACTGAGCCCACATTTCAGGGCAGCAACCATCCAGATCGGAGCAGTGGCAGCTGTGTTTGAAAGAGGCATGCATTCTCCACTTCTCAGTGGTCCCCTGTGACCCCTACTTTCCATTTCCCTTACTGACCTTGTCTATGGAAGCCTGTGAGTTCGCAACCTCAGCTAAGCTTTATTTCTACCCCTGCTTCTCTTCCCCTCTTCTTTTCTAGCTCCTTGCAGAAAGATCCCAGCATAAAATCCTTGGGAATTCTCCTTGCTTTCTGTTGCAAACTGGCCTAAGCCAATCTCATGCTTCACAATTAACGGACTGTTTTAGTATCAACGACTAAAACTCCAAGGTAGGTGAAGTCTATAACAGAACGTGCATGAATGCCTGGGATCCCATTAAAATACTGATTTTGATTCAGTAGGTCTGGGGTAGGTCTGATTCTATAGTTCTAATAAACTCCCAGGGAAAAACTATGCTGCTGATTGCATCCATCACAGTTTGAGGAGCAATGTGTAAATTGCTTACAGAAATGTGTACGTTTCTGCTCCTAAAACTTTGTTCCCAGGTTCTATTAGAAACAGGCCTTAAACCAAAGCTGGCAAAGGGACAAAAGAGGCATACAACCTGCTCTATAACCTGGATGAACTCCCAGAACTTTGCTCTTTTATTCTGACCATGCCATTGCAAAAACCAAAGCTGCAGTGTTCTGGAAGCAGAGATTCTGTTAGTTTTAGAGGATGAATCAGGCAATTGCAGAAACAATTGCCAGACGAAGGGCAGTATCAGAATCAAGCTGCGGGCCCCTCTGCGAAGAGTTCAGACTGCTGAGTTCCCTGGATTGCTGTGCTCTATACAAATACAAGAAGGGCTTCCACAATATTTATGAGATTTCTAGAATCCACGTATTTTGAATGCCAGTAATTTCATCAATGTAAATCCATTATATCAACAAAAATATGCTACTATCTGAACCTCTGCCACCAACTGGAGAGAAAGAAAGCTCAGTAGGACTTCTCTAGTGGCACAGTGCGTAAGAATTCGCCTGCCAACGCAGGACATGGGTCCGATCCCTGGTCTGGGAAGATTCCCCATGCCCTGGAGCAACTAAGCCTGGGCGCCACTGGGCACAACTAACTGAGCCCACAGTCCCTAGAGCCTGTGCTCTGCAACATGAGATGCCCCCACACTGAGAAGTCCGTGTACCCCAGTGAGGAGTAGCCCCCACTGGTCTCAACAAGAGAAAGCCCATGTGAAGCACTGAAGACCTAGTGCAACCAAACAGAAATAAATATACAATTGAAAAAAGAGAGAGCGAGCTGGACTTTTAGAGAAACAAGCCCTGCAGTGACTCAATCCTGTAACGTGGATCCCAAATAGGGCGATTAACAGCACCTATTTTTATCATTGTCCTTGTACAGACTACATGGCACACTCTTAGTAAGAAATAGGTGCTCCAGACTGGATTCTGCCCATAATTGGAAGCAGGAGGGATTAATTCTGCATTTGAGAGACACACTGGGAAGGAGGCGGGGGGGAGAACAACCCCCTCGAGCAAGTTGCAGACCTTTCCTCGCCTCCTCCCAAGCACGCGCCGCAGTTTCCCTCAGTCAAAGCCCCTGCACCCCCGACTTCCTCATTTTTCCAATTCATTTCTATCTGGGCCCTCTTCCCACCGTGTCTTCAGCACAGCATACTCTCATGTCACCTCGTGAGAAACAGAAAGTAAGAGGCGGAAGCAATGCTAGAGACGGCCGACACGGGTGGGTTTTCAATCTTAGCCTTGAAAAGCCATTTGCAGACAGAATATTGCCCTGCAGTGCAAACACATAGTTCACGGAAGAAAAAGCTGCTCTCAACGGTGGTGGGGCTGGTGGCGGCGGGAGGGATGTAAGGAAAACTGAAACGCACCCTATTCCCACTCTGGCCATCCCCTCAGACAGTTGTCCTTGGCGGGTTTCCAGAGGACACCATTTTTTTAACACTAACCTGGGCTTCCCTGGTGGCTCAGTGGTAAAGAGCCTGCCAGCCAATGCAGGAGACCCAGGCTGAGCCCCTCATGGGAGAGGATCCTGCAGCCCCAAGGCAGCTGAGTCCATGCACCACATCTGTTGAGCCTGTGCTCCAGAGCCTGGGAGCCACAGCTAGTGAAGCCAGCGAGCCCTACAGCCCGAGCTCTGCAGCGAGAGAAGCCCCCACACTGAGAAGCCACGCACCCCAATAGAGGAGCCCTCACTCACCGCAACTGGAGGAAAAGTCTGCGCAGCAACGAAGACCCAGCATAGTCAACAAGAGATAATTTAATAACACCAACCTGATATGAAGGGATTCTTCCATCACCCTTTTGCAGACAAGGAAGCTGAGTTGTTGAAGGGGTAAGCAGTTTTCCAAAGTTCCAGGGTGAGATGGGCCAGAACCCAAACTCTCCTTCTGCCAAGGGTCAGGTCACACGGCCAGGCTATAAGCAAGAGAGGAGAAAGTGCACACTCTTGTCTGGAGGCTGATGAAGCAAGCTGAAGCTTAGTGGGATAATACAAGTCCGAGTCCCAACCTGGCTGTCCATCTCCCGACCCCTCTCCCAGCCAGGGAGCTCATTCCACTATCTTTAAATAATGGGTCAGTTTTTCTGGGTTTCAGATCCATCTCCCCAGTTCCAGATGAAAACGTTTCGCTCTGCAGTCCACGGTGTCACCTAAAAACCAAAATAAGGCTTTTTCAGTCTCATTGATGCCATCCAGCCAACAAGACACACTGTAGCTTGTCATGACCAAGATGATGTGGCTGTTCCCCACCCCAAAGGTGGAATGGTTTCTGACTTTCCTCCTGTGAGTCAGTGCTCTTTCCATCTGTGTCAGATTCACCCCATTAGCTGATATTGTATCAACCTGCTCATCTCATTCCCCTAAAGCTTCCATTGTTCTCTTGGTCTCCATCTCACTCACTCATAGAGAAGGAGGTTTTCCTGATGCACATTTTTATACTTTGGTGTTCACTATGGTAGTGCTTATAATCAAGGGTAAATTCTCCCTATGATAAGATGGTAAAGCACTTTGGGAAATAACTCATGCTTATGTTCTGGACATTATGGGTATGTCTCCCTCAGGGTTTTCTGTGGCTCTTCTTCACCCTGTACTCCTCCCATCTTCTCCCTCCTTCCTCCTCTTTCACGCCTCCCGTCTCTTGCCCCTGCCTCCACCCACCTTCCTTCTGGGCCAGGGGTTGTTAAGGAGGTATATTCATTAGCCTTTGAATCATCTAAGTACTAACACTGACCCTGTCTACATTCCACTCACCACCATACATAGCACCATTTTATTTGCTATTATTTATTTATAATCAAGTGGGTCTATAGCCTGGTCTTTGAATATAATAACAATAGTGTCAGGATGAAGATTAATGATGGCAATAAGGAAAAAGAAACTACAACAAGGGAGAAATCTTAATAAAAGAAGGAAGAAGAGAAAAAAAAGGAAGAAAGGAATTAAAGAAAAGTAACTAAACTATAAGCATATATCCCTAATAATATGAGTAATTAGCATTAAGGAACTCTTTTCATTATGCACTGTTCTGTGTGTGTGTGTGTGTATGTATTTACAGTGAGATCTTACAAGTATCCTAATATTTCCCCTTATTTCATGCATGAGGAAATCTAGGTATCTTCAAGCCAAATCAGTAAATATAGAGCCAGGATTCAGTGCCAAGGTCTAAATATGGGCAGTCTGATTCCAAAGTCTGGTCTCTGAAGACCCAGTGCCTGTGTTTCAGGATTGAGAATGATTAGAGTAGAAAAGTCCAGGAATCAGGACTGCACACACTGGTGGCTCAGAGATTCAGAAGGGTCCAAAGGCTCTATAATACCAGGGATTTCTCCACATCAAGGCCACAGTATGGGGAGGATCCTGAGCCATTAAAAGCAAAGCTATTCCTAATTGGCAATCCAGAGACCACAGTTTTGCAACAAGTAGAGCAACGAGAAGGAAAGAGCCAGAGCAAGGCTTGTGTTAACCTCCTGAGATCATTAAATCAATAGTTTGCTTTATATGAATTTACGAATGAATTAGACTAGCTAGCTGTGCTGGGCTCAGTTGTGTCCGACTCTTTGCAACTTCATGGACTGTAGCCCGCCAGGTTCCTCTGTCCATGGGATTTCCCAGGCAAGAAAACGAGTGGGTAGCCATTTCCTTCTCCTGCGGATCTTCAGGATCCAGGGATTGAACCCGAGTCTCCTTTATTGGCAGGTGAATTCTTTACCATTGAGCCACCTCTAGTTTGAAATGCCTATTTTAGGAGGCCTGAAGCCAATTTGTTTTCTTTTTTAAAAAATTACTTCAGTTGTTTCATTGCAACTGTGGTCTTACTACAGTATTTCAGTCACTGGTTACTCACAAGTGGATTATCCACTTTGTGGACTGCTTCTGGCACGTTTTCATACCGGTGTGACTTTTTCAGGCCAACCACTGATCCTGTCTCCTTTTCTACTGCCCTGCCATGGACAATAGTGAATTTTCTATGAGTTTTTTCAGACATCAAACAAACCCCTGCTTATATTGAATTACCTATGTGCAATTCCTCCTCCTTTTCCAACCCCCAAGCAGAGAAGAGTTGATGGACAGCTAGGCTATCATGCTTGAAAGTATACCTCTATCACACAGGAAACAGGTTCACTTAAAATTTGAAGGAATGCAAACACACCTCTCCTGGAAGGTACCCTACTCTTTATTGACTCTCTTCACCACTAATGAACTGTTCCTTTCAGAATGTTTAAGAACTAAACATCTGGCCTTCATTCTGGATGAAGGGGTACTATCAAAACATAAACAAGAGGGTTTCCCTGGATGTCCAGAGGTTAAGACGTCGCCTTCCAATACATGGGGTGCAGGTTTGAACCCTGGTGGGAAAGTTAAGATCCCACATGCCTTGTCGCCAAAGGAAATTAATCCTCTGTCCATAGTTTCATTTGCTATTATTTTCTCCCATTCTGAGGGCTGTCTTTTCACCTTGCTTATGGTTTCCTTTGCTGTGCAAAAGCTTTTAAGTTTAATCAGGTCTCACTTGTTTACTTTTGTTTTTCTTCCCATTACTGTAAGAGGTGGGTCATAGAGGATCTTGCTTTATGTCATCAAGTGTTCTGCCTATGTTTTCCTTTCAGACTTATAGTTTCTGGTCTTACATTTAGGTCTTTAATCCATTTTGAGTTTATCTTTGTAAATGGTGTTAAGAAGTGTTCTAATTTCATTCTTTTACATGTAGCTCTGGAAAATTCTTAAACATATGGGAATACCAGACCACCTGACCTGCCTCATGAGAAATCTATATGCAGGTCAGGAAGCAACAGTTAGATCTGGACACGGAACAACAGACTGGTTCCAAATAGGAAAAGGAGTATGTCAAGGCTGTATATTGTCACCCTGCTTATTTAACTTCTATGCAGAGTACATCATGAGAAATGCTGGGCTGGATGAAGTGCAAGCTGGAATCAAGACTGCTGGGAGAAATATCAATAACCTCAGATATGCAGATGACACCACCCTTATGGCAGAAAGTGAAGAAGAACTAAACAGCCTCTTGATGAAAGTGAAAGAGGAGAGCGAAAAGTTGGCTTAAAACTCAACATTCAGAAAACTAAGATCATAGCATCTGGTCCCATCACTTCATGGGAAATAGATGGGGGAACAATGGAAACAGTGAGAGATTTTATTTTGGGGGCTCCAAAATCACTGCAGATGGTGACTGCAGCCATGAAATTAAAAGACACTTGCTCCTTGGAAGAAAAATGACCAACCTAGACGGTATATTAAAAAGCAGAAACATTACTTTACCAACAAAGGTCCATCTAGTCAAAGCTATGGTTTTTCAGTAGTCATGTATGGATATGAGAGTTGGACTATAAAGAAAGCTGAGCACTGAAGAATTGATGCTTTTGAACTGTGGTGTTGGAGAAGACTCTTGAGAGTCCCTTGGACTGCAAGGAGATCCAACCAGTCCATCCTAAAGGAGATCAGTCCTGAATATTTATTGGAAGGCCTGATGCTGAAGCTGAAACTCCAATACTTTGGCCACCTGATGCAAAGAACTAACTCATTTGAAAAGACTCTGATGCTGGGAAAGATTGAAGGCAGGAGGAGAAGGGGACGACAGAGGATGAGATGGTTGGATGGTATCACTGACTCAATGGACATGAGTTTGAGTAAACTATGGGAGTTTGTGATGGACAGGGAGGCCTGGCATGCTGCAGTCCATGGGGTTGCAAACAGTCAGAGATGACTGAGCGACTGAACTGAACTGAACATGTCACTGTCCAGTTTCCCCAGCACCATTTATTGAAGAGTCTCTCTTTGCCCCATTGTATATTCTCACCTCCTTTGTCAAAAATAGGTGCATGGGTTTATTTCTGGGCTTTCTGTCTTATTCCATTGGTCTATATTTCTGTTTTTGTGCCAGTACCATACTGTCTTGATGACTGTAGCTTTGTAGTACATCTGAAGTCAGGAGGGTGATACCGCCAGCTTCATTCTTCTTTCTCAAGATTGCTTTAGCTATTCGGGGTCTTTTGTGTTTCCATATGAATTGTGAAATTTTTGTCCTAGTTTTGTGAAAAATGCCATTGGTAATTTGATAGGGATCACATTGAATCTGTAGTTTGTGTTTGGTAGTACATTTTCACAATATTGATTCTTCCTACCCAGGAACATGGAATATCTCTCCATCTGTTTATGTCACCTTTGATTTCTTTCATCAGTATCTTATACTTTTCTATGTACAGTTTTTTGTCTCCTTCAGTTTAGTTCAGTCGCTCAGTCGTGTCCCACTCTTTAGGTAAGCTTATTCCTAGATATTTTATTCTTTTTGCTGCAATGGTGAATGGGATTGATTCCTTAATTTCTCTTTCTGATTTTTCATTGTTAGTATATAGAAATGCAAGTGATTTCTACACATTGATTTTATATCCTGTGACTTTGCTAAATTCACTCGAGTTAATTTTCTGATGGTATCTTTAGGGTTTTTTATGTACAGTATCATGTCATCTGCTAACAGTGAGAGCTTTACTTCTTCTTTTCTGATCTGGATTCCTTTTATTTCTTCTTCTTCTCTGATTGTAGCTAAGACTTCCAGAGCCATGTTGAATAACAGTGGTGAAAGTGGACACCGTTGTCTTGTTCCTGATCTTAGGGGGAATGCTTTCAGTTTTTCACCATTAAGAATAATGTTTGCTGTAGGCTTATCAATATATGGCCTTTACTATGTTAAGGTAGGTTCCTTCTATGCCCATTTTTTGAAGAGTTTTAATCATAAACAGGTGCTGAATTTTGTCAAAAGGCTTTTTCTGCATCTACTGAGATTATCATATGGTTTTTATCTTAGCCTTCTTTTTATAAGAGAACATGGCATGTAATAAAGTACAAAGGCTGTCTGAGGGCCTCCTACTTTCTTGGGAGGCATGTCCTTAGGAAAAGTTGATCTAACCTTGCCCCTCAATATTCTCAACTATTCAAGAAGGCTTTCACCCAAAGTCTCCAAAATATTCATAAATGAATAAGTTAATAACATTTATTCTCTGACACTCAATGAAATCTGTATTCAATACCCAACTTCTGATGGGTCCAGTTTCCATAACCTTGCTAGGCTTCATTGGCAGGTCTCTGTTGAACCATTTCCTCCAATGCAGAAATCCTCATTCAGATCTGTGACACTTGACTTCAATGGAACAATCAATATTGTGAAAATGACTATACTACCCAAGGTAATCTATAGATTCAGCGCAATCCCTATCAAATTACCAGTGGCATTTTTCACAGAACTAGGACAAAAAAATTTAGGGCTTCCCTAGTGGCTCAGTGGTAGAGAATCCACCTGCCAATGCAGGAGACACAGGTTCAACCCCTGGTCCGAGAAGATCCCACATGCCAAGAAGCAACTAATCCTGTGCACCATAACTACCGAGCCTGAGCTCTAGAGCCTGGGAGCTGAAACTACTGAGCCAAGAGTTGCAACCACCAAAGCCCACATGCCCTAAAGCCTGAGCTCCATGGCAAGAGAAGCCACCACAATGAGGAGCCTGAGCACGGCAATGAAGAGTAGTCCTGCTCTCCAAAACAAGAGGAAAGCCCACGCAGCAGTGAAGACCCAGCACAGACAACAATAAAATAAATACTTTTTTTTTTTCAATTTTACAGTTTGTATGAAAACACAAAAGATCACGATTAGCCAAACCACGCTTCAGCAAGAAAAACAGAGTTGGAGGAATCAAGCTCCTTGGCTTAAGACTATACTACAAAGTTACAGTAATCAAGACATTTATGGCACCAGCATAAAAATAGAAATATAGATCAATGGAACAGGATAGAAATCTCTTAGGAAAACTCACACACCTATGGATATCTTATATTTGCCAAAAGAGGTAAAAATATACAATGGAGAAAAAACAGCCTCTTCAATAAGAGGTGCTGGGAAAACTGGACAGCTACATGTAAAAGAATGAAATCAGAACACTTCCTAACACCATACACAAAAATAATTTCAAATGGATGAAGGACCTTATTATGTATGGCCAGACACTATAAAACTTTTAGAGGAAAACTAGGGCAAAACACTGGCATAAATTGCAGCAAGATCCTTTTTGACCCACCTCCTAGAGTAACGAAAATAAAAACAAAATTACACTTCAGTCAGATAATATCCAGCCATCCAGTCACCCAACTGCCTCCTTAGACAGAGTACAATTTCATCTCTCACGTTCTCATTGATCTTTTAAATATTACCAGGACTACTATTATTAAAGATGGCTAACACTCATTGGGTCACACATTCTTCTAATCGTCTTCCATTTAATTAATAACTCCTTTAATCCTCACAACAACTCCATGACGCAGTGACTGTTACTAACACCCAGCAGTCAAAGGAGAAGGAATCATCATCCTGAATCATTGAAGCTCTTTTGCTGAAGTTTCTCAGCAACCTTTGGCTGCTGGCTTTGGCATCCATGAGGGCCTTTGAAATTAGCAAGGGAAGTGGGGGAAGGGGGGGTGCCCAGGTTCACAGGGAAAAAATGCTAGGCCTCCTTCTAAGTTCCCAGTAAGAAGAGGCTGCCCAGCTGCCACTCGGGGCTCCCATGTCCTTTCAACACTGACAGAGGCAGCAGCTGTTCCTCACTGGCCTTGCATAAATCTAAATCTGCTGCAGAACACTGCCAGCCTCCCTCCTGCTACACTGGAATCTTCTCTCCCTGGTGAGATGCCTTAAAGACTGAAATGTCCTTCTGTTCTGGAATGTCAACAAAAGAGGCTGCCGGCTTCGATTTTCTTGTTCTTTTTCCCAAACACTCAGGAAACTGGATGCATCAGCCTCACCTGCAGGTGGGGGGTTGGGGTGGGGTGGTGAAGGAGAATGCCTCCAGTAGACATCTGGACATGCTGGAGGCACCGATGGTCCAGCAGATGATGTCTTTCTACAAAGAAGATAAAAATGCACTGCCAGGGAGCTGTTCTCGGCTGTGCTCTTTAGCTGGCTCTGTGCTCTTATTACTTGGGGATGAATTTTCAGGCTCAAGTGAGAGAAAAGGGGCTGGTTGTTGTCACCCATTCGTACAGAGCCCTGGGGACCCAGTCTTAGCGAGCCTGGCCTAATGAGGCGGCAAGATGACCTACCCTTTATGTTACTCCCTCAAGACAGCACAGGTTGCTATTCTCCTGCCAGTTAAGGCAACTCTCTCAAGTTACATTACTTTGGAACAAGAAGGGTCAGAAAATTTTCAAAAGTGACATAAATTTCACCTTTAGCACTGTTCAAGGGGACTGTTTTTTCTTTCTTAAAAAAAAAAAATGTTTTCAGTGATTTGGAAGTGTCTTAATCTCAGCAGTTTCCAAGTCAAGCTGAGAAGAGTTCGCCTGTTTGGTCACTACACTCAACAGCTGTAAATATGCACCCTGCTTAATAAAGCAGTGGGTCTCTCCTCACAGCAGCACAGATGTCAGACTTTGGTGCAGGAAGTCTCTTCCTGTGAACTCACACTGCAGTGCCAGCACTGGTTTATCTTATCTTCTTAGAAATCAAGGACCAGTAGCAACTTTGAGCTCTTTAGATTTAAGTATCTCTTCTTTTGATCTTCCCTAGATTCTTTGCTAGAGGTTGATATCTACTAACACTTCAGTGTACCAGAGGAGGCTGCTATTTAAAGGAATCCTCACAAACACTTCAAAAAATGAAGGAATTCTTGCTGATGCCAAAAAATCTCTTCATAATTTGTTTGCTTTGTTAGTTTGGATTTAGTTCAATAAATCTTTGACATTACTGAGATATAATCAGAGATCTTCAAGAATTTCCAAATGTAAAAGAGTCATTATAACATACTCTCTGCTTCTGGCCCCCAATAAAATTTACCAAAATATGACTAAATAGTTTAAGTGACACTTTTTTTTTAATATAGCATATTCTACTTTTTAATTTATTCCAGACTTCTATGTTGTAGATAAGAACCAGTTATCAATTGCATGGGCCTATTCAATGCTTGCGTGCATGCTCAGTCACTCCAGACATGTCCAACTCTTTGCAACCCCACGGACTGTAGCCCACCAGGCTCCTCAGTCCATGGGATTGCCCAGGCAAGAATACTGGAGTGGGTTGGTTTCCTCTTTCAGGGAATCTTCCCCGACCCAGGGATGGAACCTGGGGCCACTACAGCTCCTGCTTTGCAGGCAGATTCTTTATCACTGAACCACCAGGGAAGCCCAGACTTATTCAATACCTTAAAAAAATTTTTATCCATGCTCTTAACTTTTTAATGAATTTTGATTTTCATCAAAGCAATATATAAACATTGTTGAAAAGCCAAATTGTAGAAAAGGGCTTATAAAAGAAAATAGCTGTTCTGCTTCTCAATAGCAACTACTTTTGATTCACTCAGCTGTGTTTTCTAGACTATACCTCCTTAATTTCAATATGTACTGATTTTATCTTTTCATGCATCAATTTGAGACACTGACTACTTACATTCCAGTAGATAAAGGTCAGCTGCAGTCCTTGCAGACACTGACACACACAGTTTCACTTGTATGTCTGTCCTTCAAAAGTATTTCAGTCCACATTTTTTGGTTAAGTCAGACTGTGTGTTTATATGTTATGACTACAAGCATATTGTTCTCTATTAAGCAAAGTTTCCTTTCTTATGTAACTTTTTGTTTTTCCTGGAGTTTATGTTGTCTTTTTAAAAAATTAATTTTCTTATGTATCAATCAGTAACTCTTCCCTACATCCCTCCCCAAACAGACACACACATACACACAATTCTCCACAACGTCAAATGCATTTGATTGCACACTTGGTTTGCATAAGGGTTTATCAGGGGCTTCCCAGGTGGTGCTAGTGGTAAAGAACCCATCTGCCAATCCAGGAGACATAAGACACATGGGTTCAATCCCTGGGCCTGGAAGATCCCCTGGAGGAGATCATGGCAACCCACTCCAGTATTCTTGCCTGGAGAATCCCCATGGACAGAGGAGCCTGGAAGGCTATAGTCCATAGGGTCATATAGAGTTGGACATGACCAAAGTGATAGCACGCATGCAGGTTTGGTCAGTTCCAACCCTTTTCCAGACCCCTCATCTTCCTGCCCAGATCTGAGCAGTTGTCTTCTAGGCCAGCTCTCTTGACATGATGGGACCTCTCTCCATCTCATCTTTATACTCAATGGTTTGTTTCTTGATTTCACATTTTGAGCTTTCCTTGTGTACTACTTTGTTTAGTAAGAGCATATCTTCCAATACCTCTATGTAACAGAGCCTGAGAGGTAAAATTTCTGAGTCCTTGCATATCTGAAAATATTTTTAATGCTACTCTCTCATTTGATCAAGACCTAGAAGGACTTGGCAAGTGAAGGTGAAGAGATGCTTCCTCAAGAATGTTTGTGATATCCTTTTGTTGTCTTCTGGTCCAACTCCATTCTGATTTTAGTATCATCTCTGTATATCTGATATCTGAAATGTTATCATACTGTATTTGGTGTAGCTTTTCTTTTATTCACTGTGTTAGGCACTGAATGAGCCAGTTTAATCTAGTAATTGATGTTTGTCCAGTGCTGGGCAAATTTTTGGCATTACTGCTTAATTTCTCCCTTTTCCTCTGGAATTTCTACATGTTGAAAATTTTTAATATAATATTGGAGTTCTAATTTCTTATATTTTTCTTGAATTTTCTTTGTTTTGTCTTTTCATTTTCTTCTAGAATATTTCCTCAATTTTATTTTCAAAACTTTGATTTAAACTTTTAATTTTAGCAACCATGTTGTTTTTTCCATTGATTGTTCCTGTCCCAAAGCAGGGGAGCAATATATCATTACATCTCCCTGAGGTCAATGTGTGTGTGTTTCCTTCCAGCGTTTCTTTCGCCGCTCATGTCACTCTCATCCCAGTTCCTTTCTTCTGTTTGTTATTTTGGCCTCAGTCTTTCATACTGAAGATTCTCCTCAAATATCAGGCAATATTTGGAGGAGGTACTAAAATTTCTATTTTGTGTGAGTAAGTGGGGCTTGTTGACTGGCAGTCTTCACCACAGGGCGACTGAGCAGTGAACTGAACGTCAACATTTCAGGATCTTTAAGTACCAATAGCTGCACATCTCTTCTCTACAGCTGTTTAGGTTCTTTGCTGGCAAATCCTTGCATCTCTTACTTGGCTATACACCCGTCTGTGGAGATGTGAGGACTGGGCCCCTCAGTTCTGCAGGCTTTCACCTGGTTCCCCCGCCCCCATTTTCAGGCTTACCCTCCCCTCACTTTTTCTGCTATATATGGTTCCATTTTGTGGTTCAGTTCCATCACAGGTTCTGATCCTGAGATTTAAGTTTTTCCAAGAAATAACTTTTGTGTGAATATGGATGCTATGTGTGTGTGTGTGTGTGTTGGGTATGTGTGTGTGCTGAGGCAGGTGGGGGGAGAAAACACTTGGCTTTGAGGACTGGCAAAAGACCTGAGAATCCAATGCATAGTACAATGTCTCCGGCGGCCAGTCCCCGCCTGCACTCAGTCCTCGCCTCTCTCCTGCTTCCTTCTGAAGATGCTGGCCGTCTAACTCATGCAGTTCCTGCATCAGCAGGCGCCCAGCACATAACTCCCTCTGCTTTGCTCGGCCACTGCTCCTTCATCCACTCCCATCTCCCAAGTACCTGTTACCATCTTTCGCCTCCTATTGCCTCTTGTTTTGTTCTCTTGGTTCTCATTAGTTTCCACTTCATAAATTTCCTTCCTCCGTCTCAGTGACTCTTCAAGCAGGAGAGAAGATACACATTTACAGGTAATCATCCACATTTAACCTGAAGTCCTCTTGACTCTCTCTACGTTGCTGTTTCCAATCCAGCAAACAATATACATTTCAGGACTTCTTGTTTCCAACAAAGGAATTGAGTCTTGATTCTATCTTAAGAGTTGCTGTCCTACAACAAAACTCCACTATCACGTGCTTGCTGGGATGGCAGTTAAGTTCACTCAGCAGATAAATAAATCACACTTTGCAGGAAAAAATTCAAATATGTGTCTCAGGAAAAGGGCAGAGCATCGTATCAGGAATTTTTAGGGGTTTTTCTGAGTGATGAACACCTCTGAGGCGAATCCCCAAATACCATTCTGTAGGCCCAGTTCAGAGATGGAAGCCGGAGGAGGAACTCAATTACTATTTGTTTTCTCTACATCAAGTGAGATGGCATTTGATGATAAGTGTGAAATACACTGAGCCTTCGAAATACCAGTGTGTGTGGAGGTGAGACAAGCTTGTTAAGGGCTTGTAATACATTCACATTCACACACACACAAATGCACATATTTGTCCTAGGTCCTGGTAAGTAAAGGGTACACAGGAAGCTGGTTTTTTGTTCCCAGTACTTCTTGGTGGGGGGTGGGGGGCAGGTGGCTCCCAGGTGGTGCTAGTGGTAAAGAACCCACCCACCACTGCAAGAGATGCGAGAGACACAGGTTCAATGCCTGGGTTGGGAAGATACCCTGGAGGAGGGCATGGCAACCCCTCCAGTATTGTTGCCTGGAGGATCCCATGAACAGAAGAGCCTGGCAGGCTACAGTCCACGGGGTCACAAACAGTTGGACAGGACTGAAGTGACTGAGCAAGCATGCACGCACTTCTGAGAGGGAGGTTCCCTTTAAAAGACAAGGCATTTATTATCTACCTGGGGGCCTGTCAGTTCTCTCTGCGGCTCTTAAGCATGCCTCTAGACATCTTTCCTGACTGTTGTTCACCTGGAAGGTGTCCTTGCCAAATGGGACTATATTTGCTTTCTATACCTTCTTCCTCTGCCAAAAAAGGACGCAGCTGCAATCAATAACAGACTGCTTCCAACTTCTGATGCGATGCAGGCTTCCAGATGACGAGGGGCATCAGAACCAAGCGCCATGAAGAATATTTACAGCCCTTTGGTGGAGGAGAAAGCCTGTGTGCTGCTCAACTATCAGAGACCTCCTATCTCTTCCAGCTCTTTCTCTGGCTGCATTCCAGGATCATGGCTACACCTGGAGCCAAGGGCAGCTGGGAGAAGCGGCAGAGAAACGCAAACAGGAGCCTATGCCATCAGTGGGATGTTTAGAAAAATCACCTTGACTGCTGCTTCGGAGGATCCTATCGCTTTTGTAATCTTGTCTATTTATTCTAATGAATGGTCTTTCAGAAAGCAATTGGAAATTTTTTTTTTTAATTTTTAAATTAATTTTCTTCTTTGTGGCTGCACTGAGTCTTCACTGTTGCACGTGGGCCTTTCTCTAGTGGCGAGTGGAGGCTACTCTGTAGTTGTGGCGTGTGGGCTTGTCACTGCAGCGGCTTCTCTTATTGTGGAGCACGGGTTCTAGAACTTGGGCGCAGTAGTTGTGGCCCAAGGGCTTAGTTGCTCCACAGCATATGGAATCTTTCCAGACCAGGGATTGAACCTGTGTCACCCACACTGCAAGGCAGACTCTTAACCACTGGAAAGCCTGGGAAGCCTGGCTTGTTCTTTTTTTTTGGGGGGGGGGGCAGAAATTGTTCTTTTTTCTTTGCAGTTATCAAAGTGGGAGACAATGAATGTAGTCCAGTGCGGACATTAAGAAGAACTTTCAACAGAACACCAAGAGTTGAGATGGAAGCTCCTGGAAGCCAGGAGCTGGGGAAGAAAGGGAGAGACCTTGTCATTCCCTCAAATGGCCAATATCAGTTCTGTTTTATAGAACATCCATCATAAAAAGCATCACAGAAAAGGTTTTTTTCCCTCTGTCTCCAATCTTGGTGAAAGATGTCTTTTTTTAACAATAGTTTCAGTTGCCAGGCATTCAAATGGGGCGATACATTATGGCACTACTGCATTACCGATTCAGACTGAGTCAACAACAGCTTGTTGAAGCACCTGATTCTGCATACAGAACGCAGCAACCTGAACTCTCTGTACTTTGAACAAGCAGGGAATCTGTTCCTTTGTTTATCAACATTAGGTCACTCTGAGGTGCAGTACCAAGGGCTCTATTGTAAACCATGTTTAGTAGCTCCTGAGACAGTCTGGAAATTAACTGGTCAATTAGACAAACAGCCCGGATGTACATCTAATTGACAATGAATACATTTTGATACTATATCTGCTTAGCAGATTATCTACAAATTGCTTTATGCGTTGGATGGCTCCAAACTGTTACATGGACATCTGTTTTTGTTGGCCACAAACATGTCATTTACAATGACAATTTTATCATTAACTGAAACCATGGCTTCGCTCACCTTATTAGTCTGTAAATTTCTAACTTTCTTATAAATATCTGGCGCATTGTGTGTGGGTGTGAGAGAGATTTCTGGGGTGGAAGATTTCTTATGAAATGTGTCCTTCTATTGGCTCACCCAGATGAATGTAGTTGTCCTTGCTGTACATATATATGTGGTGGTGATGGTTTAGTCGCTAAACATGTCCAATTCTTTGCGATCCTATGGACTGTGGTCCACCAGGCTCCTCTGTCTACGGAATTTCCCAGGAAAGAACACTGAAGTGGTTTGCCATTTCCTTTTCCAGGGGATCTTCCCGACCCAGGGATCGAACTTACATCTTCTAGCTTGGCAGGCAGATACTTTACCACTGAGCCACCTGGTAAATATACATACTTTGCCTTAATGACTCATTTAAAACTGACCCTGAAGTAGCAGAGAATTCCTGTCCTCATTTGTGTGCCTAGGCTCTGACAATTTAAAGCTAATTCAAGTTTTCCTGGTGAAGCTATCATGTGTTTGTACAGCAGCATTGAGATCCCAGAGAAGACGATCAGATAAATCCATATTAACAGACATTCTGCAAAATATCTGCTCACAACTCCTCAAAAACTGTCAAGGTCATCAAACACAAGGGAAGTCTGAGAAACTGTCATAGTCTAGAAGAGCTTTAGGAGGCGTGATAACTAAATGAAATGTGGTACTTGGGGTGGGATGCTCAGACAGAAAAAAGATAATAGGCAAACACTCAATAAATTAAAATAAGTTATGAAAAGTTAGTGAATAATAATGTGCCCATACTGGTTCATTCACTATGACAAGTGTATCATACTATGTAAATGTATGAAGCTAATACGGGATGTTAACAGCAGGGGAAACTGGGTTGAAGATATAAAGGAATTCTCTGCCCTATCTTTACAACTTGCTTAACTCTAAAAGTATTCTAAAACAAGTTTTAAAATGAGCTCTCATAAAGAGGGAGTCCTTTCGAAAGGGACACTTGTCTCCAGGTGAAAACTATGATGAGTCTCTGATTTTTGTGCTGTTGTTGAGTACACACCTAGTCTTAAACCACTTTGGACAAGTTACTTAATTCCTTGGAAGCTCCATCTCATCTATCAAATGGGAGAAACCATGTTGACCAAACAGACACCTCCAGAGAATCTATGAGACAAGGTTCAAAAACGCTACCATGATGCCTGCAAGTAGAATATGTCCTCAGAAATGGCACAGGACCCTACAGGGCCTTCCCAGGACAGACCCCTCCCCAACGTTCTCTGCTGTAGGTCTTCTCTGAAGGACCTAGACAACAGTATATGATGCACATATCCTGAGTTGTTTTACTGATGCTAAAACCACTACCAACAGAAGAAATTAACTACTTGATGACCATGAGCATGTAGCCCCCAGACCTGCTGGTGCCTAAGGATAGATAATATTAACTCCTGTGACACAGCCCTGTTATCTCACCATCAACCAATCAGAGAACTGCGCACAAGCTGCTCACACACCCCAAGACCCTGCTTCCCCACTTTGTTTTTGAAAACGCTTTGCTGAAACCCATCAGAGAATTCAGCCTTTTTGAGGACCCTCTGTCCTGAACTCCTTGCTTGGCGCAGTGCAATAAATATTGCAATGTCCTTCACCACAACCCAGTGTCAGTAGACTGGCTTTACTGCTCAAGTGAGGAGACCCAAGTTTGGTTCCGTAATAGAAACAGAAGCAGTTGTTACAAGTAATAATAAAAGAAGCTCAGATTTTCCCGTTGAGCAGCCACAGGCATCCAGTTGAAGATCTTAAAAAACAGAGTTCTATTTTCTTGCCAACAGGGCTTCAGGGTTATAAGAAGCTGTTGGAAGGATGAGCCCGTATGTAAATGAGGATGGCAGGAGGGAGTCTGTGAATGGAGGGCATTTGTGGAAAGCAGAAGCCTCTGCTAAAATGATGTGAAGGAAATGGCTTAGAAGCTGCATATAGATTAGTCACAGATTATTACTTGACTTAAATTCACTGACACATTTCTATGGCAGGTCAGGGTGGCGGGAGCAGAAGGCAGAGATAAGAAGTGGGTAAACAAAGCCGTCCTTGTCTGTTCTTCTTCAAGCATGTCGTTGTCTGTGATGGTCTACTCACCACGCCATGGCCATCAACATGCTTGTAACTGTGATGGGTCATTGATTTTCGCATTCAGTTTGATGCTTGCCTGGTGATTTGTAATTTGAAAATCTATTCTACTCAGAAGGAAGCTACAAATGACTGTCAAACATAACAAATCTTGAACTCTAACTACCCAGAAAACAACAGCCTCTGAAATTGATGACCTGATGGTCAAAGGCATTTTGTCTTC
The DNA here is from genome assembly GCF_016772045.2 of Ovis aries. NCBI lineage: Eukaryota > Metazoa > Chordata > Mammalia > Artiodactyla > Bovidae > Ovis > Ovis aries. The sequence goes on along the minus strand of NC_056062.1, from coordinate 59,819,383 downwards.
TGTTTCCAAAGCGCCATGAAACATCAACTCCTTTAAAGGGAGAGTGGATAGATCTTTCATTTTCCTAATCAATTGACAAACATAAGTTCTTCTCAAAAATCTTTGTCTGCCTTTTCTAAAGGTTTTAGGAAGGACAGGGGCTTTCTTGGTGGCTCAGATGGTAAAGAATCTGCCTGCAATGCAGGAGACCTGGGTTTGATCCATGGGTCAGAAAGATCCCCTGGAGGGGGAAATGACAACTTACTCCAGTATTCTTGCCTGGAGAATTCCATGGACAGAGGAGCCTGGTAGGCTACAATCCATGAGGTCACAAAGAGTCAGACATGACTGAGTGACTAACACTTTCACTTTCACTTTGGAAAGACAAAATTATTTTAATGTATCTGGTATAAGATGATTACTCATATGGGTGTAATTTCTCACATTTTCAGACTGACTTACTGCACATTTGAAGGCTCTGCTGTGTCAATAACATACAAAAAGCAGTTGTTGGAATCAATATTTCAAAGAGTAAGTCAAAGCCAGTGGGCATCTAACAGCTGCTGCTACTGCTGCTAAGTTGCTTCAGTCGTGTCTGACCCTGTGCAACCCCATAGATGGCAGCCTACCAGGCTCCCCATCCCTGGGATTCTTCAGGCAAGAACACTGGAGTGGGTTGCCATTTCCTTCTCCAATGCATGAAAGTGAAAACTGAAAGTGAAGTCGCTCAGTCGTGTCTGACTCTTTGAGAACCCATGGACTGCAGCCTACTAGGCTCCTCTGCTCATGGGATTTTCCAGGCAAGAGTACTGGAGTGGGGTGCCATTGCCTTCTCCGATCTAACAACTACTTCCCCTCATTTTTCTTTTTATTTTTTAAATTTATTTATTTTAATTGGAGGCTAATTACTTTATGATATTGTGGTGGTTTTGCCATACATTGACATGAATCAGCCATGGGTGTACATGTGTTCCCCATTCTGAACCTCACTCTCCATCCCATCCCTCTGGGTCATCCCAGTGCACCCGCCCTGAGCACTGTTTCATGCATCAAACCTGGACTGGCAATCTGTCTCACATATGATAATATACATGTTTCAATGCCATTCTTTCAAATCATCCTACCCTCACTTTCTCCCACAGAGTCCAAAAGACTGTTCAATATATCTGTGTCTCTTTTGTTGTCTTGCATATAGGGTTATCATTACCATCTTTCTAAATTCCATATATATGCATTAGTATGCTGTATTGGTGTTTTTCTTTCTGGCTTACTTCACTCTGTATAATAGGCTCCAGTTTCATCCACCTCATTAGAACTGATTCAAATGTATTCTTTTTAATGGCTGAGTAATATTCCATTGTGTATATGTACCACAGCTTTCTTATCCATTTGTCTGCTGATGGACATCTAGGTTGCTTCCATTACCTATCATTACCTAGTTGAGAGGCTCAGTGGCCACTTCAAGACAATGTTGTCACCTGGGTTCACCAAACTTAGTCAGGAATAGAATTAAAGGGATTAATTTTTAGTTCAAGTTTATTCTACTAGAAGCATCACAAGAATACAGAGAGGCTAGAAAGTAGCTGATATGTTTCTGAGCTGCAGAAAAGATATTAAAAATCCACAAAACTGGTGCAAAGCCATACTATTCCCTTTGAGTAAATCAGAAGGTGGCCAATTCTATAAGAACAGAGGCACAATAGTCATAAAAGATGGAGTCAACTTATCAGTTAGGATGAGCTAGATGGCTTATAGGTGAGAACCCATTTTTAACAAGCACCCATTGTAACAAAAACCACCATCTCATAAAAAGACTCCCAAGCTCCAAACAGTGCCTAATTCTTTCAAGTCATCATCAATTCAAGAAAATTCCATTAAAGGCAGAGTCTACAATACATTGAGTGTTTTGTCAAAGACTATAAAGTGAAAAGAGGAATTGATTTGTTGAAGGGAGAGTTTCAAACATGTTTCAGAAACATACCTATTCCATGAGGTGAAATACACCTCCAGGGGTTGCTGCTTAGAAAGGATGACACTCTTTTTCCTCTGAACTCTCTACGTCACCTTCTCTCCTTGCTACAGGAAAGGAATCAGATGGGAGGAAAAGAGTAATAACTGCCAGCTTATCCTCAATAAGGAACCAGCCTCACTGGGCACCGCAGCAACATTCCCTGCCTCTCTCTACCTCTGTTTACTCATCCTTAAGTGGTCATCACAAAGAGCACATAACCTCTGGGTTGTGGCGAGGACTGTTACTGAGTCCAAGCTCACTCTGCTTGTGAGACAAGGTGCTGAGGCAAGGAAGACAACTTTATGTGGAAAGCTAGCTGACTGAGAAGACAGTAGGCTGCTGCTGCTGCTGCTGCTGCTGCTAAGTTGCATCAGTCATGTCCGACTCTGCGATCCCACGGACTGCAGCCTACCAGGCTCCCCCATCCCTGGGATTCTCCAGGCAAGAATACTGGAGTGGGTTGCCATTTCCTTCTCCAATGCATGAAAGTGAAAAGTGAAAGTGAAGTTGCTCAGTCATGTCCAACTCTTCGCGAACCCATGGACTGCAGCCTACCAGGCTCCTCAGTCCATGGGATTCTCCAGGCAAGAGTACTGGAATGGGGAGATAGTAGGCTAGTGCCTCAAAATAACCATCTTGTCAGGGCCTGGAAACCAGGTTCTTTTATGGATCAGAGATGGGGACAGGTGAGGAAACAAAGTAAAAAGACTATTTAATTCTTGTGAATATCTCCTAGAATGGCAAGCCTCAGGCAAGGGGATGTGTTAGTTCTACTTCCTTATAGCCCTTGACAGTTGGGCAGGGTCAGGCTATCTCCCTGTGAGCCAAACAAAGGCACCCTAACTCAAGGGTCATGCAGAGAGGGGTGGTCAGGGCCCACCAAATCAGACCATTATGTATGCCTATAATAACAAGGGGCAACAGAAGATGAGATTGTTGGATGGCATCAAGGACTCAATGGACATGAGTCTGAGCAAACTCTGGGAGATGGTGAAGGACAGGGAAGCCTGGTGTGCTGCAGTCCATGGTGTCGCAAAGAGATGGACACGACTGAGGGACTGAACAACAATAATAAATAATAACAAAGGTAGCAAAATAAGAATTAAAGTCACAGAAGCAGAATCCAGTATGGATTCAAAATTAACCCTTATAGTTACAGGACTGCATGAGTTAATACATGCAAAGCCATTCAATAAACATTTACTATCATTGTCATTACTTCCGAAACTGGAGTTGATAATGAGCCTCATGATGAGAAGAGAAACAGACAGTGAGATTGTGAGGACAAGGGAGGACTCCTCTGAAACATCAGCTTTGCTGGATGGCAACAGGAGTCATCCAGACCTAACCTGGCTAGACAGGAGACCCTAACCCCATGAACACAGGAATTGGTTCAGGGACACACACTCCACCAAGTTCCTCTAGTGAGGTTCCAACCAGCAAGGGCAGAGGCTTCACCTGTTTGCCCATGGCTATGTCTCCTACCAATTGTTTGACAAATGTAAAATGAATCTTGGGAGTTAAGAAGAAAGAAATTCTTTTTGTTGGGTTGCTATACTGGAATAGAAGTCTTGAGCTACTGGTAGCCATTTTACTCCTATGAAGGGAGAACCTGCTTGAGAATAAAGCCAAACCAGAAGACAAAGGAGCTGTAAGAGAATGCTGTCAAAGCCATTTTAGCACCTGGACACAGCTGTACCTGAAGGTAACTCACTCTTGTATTTTTCAGTTACTAGTGATAATGCAATCTCTTTCACTCTCTATTGCTATGATTTTTCTTTTGGAATCAATTTGAGTAGTTTCTGAACTTGAAACTGACTTTTACTTTCTCTGTGCTATGGTCCACTCAAACACTATGGATTGGATTGAATTGAGAAGCTAAGCAGAGTTCATGATCACAGGGGAGATGGGATAAGTGGTAGAAGAGGCAGGTGAAGTCTCTGGTGCCCTGCTTCAGCTAGAGGTATGAAGCTCCACTTTCTCTGGTCTCAATAGGAGCCAGGAGGAGAAGGAAGGTCACTCTCTACAGCTTGCATCACACAGTCCCTGTAGCCAGAGACACTTTCCAGACAATCCAGCCCTACTTCCAATTTTTACAGAGAAAGAAGGACCTTGAGTAGCCTTGCCCAGTGTTACCTTGCCAGACAGGCAAGGTAAAATTCGCACTGCACAATTTTTATTCGAATCCTTGCAAAGTTGCCATATTTGGAAACACATAGCTCTGTTTCAAAGTAACACCCATTTGAAAACCTTTATTATTTTTTGTTTATTTTTTTAAGTCAAGATGTTCCTTTGGTCTGGCCTCAGTTCCTTCCACTTTAGCAGGTGGAAAACCTCTCAGTGGTATCGCTAAAGCCAGGGACAATGTCTTGTTTGCATTATAATTTCTGTTCCGCAGAGTACCAGAAAGCTTGCAGGAGGCTCCTTCAATCAATTTCTGCAGTGGCCAAGCCAGACATATGTCATCTTCTGATTGGGCCCTCAGGGCTGAATTTGCAAACAATGCACACTAAGCTCTTAAGCCAATAAATGAACCTATTTTCAAAAGGAACATTTAAGTAGTTAGTTCGTTACTTAGAGGGAATTGAAAAGTGTGAAATCACTAGATTAGCAGTTGGAGAAGCTGAAGATCAGAGTTCATCTTCCATTCATACTGAGTTGTCACGGCTCCAGCAACCTCTCAGAACAGTCACCCTGACCAGTCACTCTGACCAGTCACATCTGCAGACACAAAAAGAGGCCCATAAGGCATCTGTCTCAATAGCAACGATCTGAAGGTGCAGATCCTAGAGCTGTCATCACGTGGAATTTCAATGGAAAATGAATGGTACTTAATTTCTGCAAGAACGATGAGAATTAAAAGGTCTGGTTCCACCCTGGTACTGTAAAAGCAGATTACGGTCTTCTGGTCTTCATGATCAAATCTGTCTGACCGTATGCTTATTATAATTAAATCCATGTTAATTATGATTCAATTAGCAACTGAACCTGATGTCTTGTCTTCTCTCTTGTACTGTTAGGAAAGTCAGGATCTCTTTACTTGGCTTTCTCTTGGGTCACGTTTCAGCTCTGCCTCCTAAAGATTGTGGGTGCCCAGAGTTTCCATTCATGGATATCTCCTTCTCCCATACAAGAGACATGTTTACTGTTCACATTTCTACAGAAATGATTTATTTATACACATGATTTATATGAGAATTTTATGTTTTATGGGATTTATAATTCTCATAAGTATTCTCCCAAATATGCTCCATAGAAATGAGTCTTACAGATGCCCTTGAAAATAAAAAGAAGCATGGGTATTCCCTGGTCAAATAACTTTGGGAACATACATGCTATATGCTCCCCTCGGAGATTCACAATGCCTGGCATAGCATGTTAATGACTCAGAGAAATTTAGCAAGAGGAAAAAACATACCAGTGGGAAAAAACCTGTTTAACTGAATTTAACCCCATATTTCAAAAATCAATTTTGTCAATAGATACTTTCCTTCATGGACTTTTATTAAAAGTCCCCAAAGAAGACAGTCTAGAGACCCAGGTTTGGATCTAGCTTCAGAAGCAGATGCTAAAGCTTTTTATTCATGCCCAGGGCTGAGGAAAAACAATTTCAAGGTGTATTAATGGTATGTCAGCACTTGTGCTTCAGGCAAGACTACTTTGGTTTAATTAAGACCTTTAACTTGATTCAGAGGTGTGTCAGGATTGAAAATGACTGGCCGTCATGGTTTCCTGATCTAAAGTATAAGACCTCCGCTAAGACACGTATAAATGCATATTTTTGATCTACTTGAAAATGTAATTATCTAAAATAGCGCTGGCAATACAAATAGTAATGTGGTTCATAAAACTCCTTATCACTGATTTCATCGTTCATCTAGGCAGGATCTAGGGTGCCTTCTCGGGATGCCTAGTGCCTATCCTTCTGCTCAAATCCCCATCAGTCTGTTGTTTGGGCTTCGAGGAAGATGCAAGGAGGCAATAGGCAATGCAAAGCCCCTGAAAAAGTGAGAAAAGGCAGGGGTAGGAAGATGGGATTAAACTGACAGGTAATTTAATTAAACAATCAGTTAATTAATTGATTAATTATGCCAAGCAATACCTCACAGGGGGGGAAACTGCATTTAGCTTCTTATGATATTTCTGATGCTAAAAACTTAAGGTTGTTTCATAAACGTTTTATATATATATATATATATATATATATATATATATATATATATATCAGTTCAGTTCAGTCACTCAGTCATGTCTGACTCTTTGTGATCCCATGAATTGCAGCACGCCAGGCCTCCCTGTCCATCACCAACTCCCGGAGTTCACCCAAACTCATGTCCATCAAATTGGTGATGCCATCCAGCCATCTCATCCTCTGTCGTTCCCTTCTCCTCCTGCCCCTAAACCCTCCCAGCATCAGGGTCTCTTCCAATGAGTCAACTCTTCACATGAGGTGGCCAAAGTATTGGAGTTTCAGCTTCTGCATCAGTCCTTCCAATGAACACCCAGGACTGATCTCCTTTAGGATGGACTGGTTGGATCTCCTTGCAGTCCAAGGGACTCTCAAGAGTCTTCTCCTGCACCACAGTTCAAAAGCATCAATTCTTCAGCACTCAGCTTTCTTCACAGTCCAACTCTCACATCCATACATGACTACTGGAAAAACCATAGCCTTGACTGGATGGACCTTTGTTGGCAAAGTAATGTCTCTGCTTTTTAATATGCTATTTAGGTTGGTCATAACTTTCGAAAATGTTAGTCGCTCAGTTGTGTTTGACTCTGTGATTCCATAGACTGTAGCCCACCAGGCTCCTTAGTCCATGGAATTCTCAAGGCAAGAATACTAGAATGGGTTGCCATTCCCTTCTTCAGGGGATCTTCCAGATCCAGGGATGGAACCTGGGTCTCCTGCATTACAGGCAAATTCTTTACCACCTGAGCCACCAGGGAAGTCCATATATACATATATGTATAATTTATTTTATTTTAAAATATCTTATTTTTAAAACATGCCTGTCCCATTCGGTCATTGAGATCACAATGCTTACCCAGTGAGTCAGCAGTCCAGAATTACAAACGGAGTCACAAGAAAGGGTAAGCCTCCCAACTCCTCCTCCTGATCCAATACACTGAACTCTGCTGTTACCTGTAAAATGAAGTTACACATATGGCTCTAAAGTGCATTCTTATTTATGAGGATGTAAAATATCATGAGATGTGCATCGTTTTCAATACATCCTCCCTTTCTCATTTCTCATTCTCCACACCACACTCTGACTCGATTACATGTTCTTGAAAGAAACAGTAGGTTCATATTTGTAGAGCACCTTCAATGTCTAAGGGCATTTTATATAACAGCAAAAAATACCATATAAAGCAGAGGAAATTCAATCTATATTTGTTGTTTTGTCCACAAATGTCAAACAACTGAACCCCTGGCTGGACTGATTTTTTAGATTGTGCTGATTAAGTGGATTGGCGATTTTTATGTAACCAACGAGCAACCTAGTCCTTCTCTTTCTTAAACTGAGCTTCATGTTCAGCATCAAACTCTATATTCACGGATTAGGAATCCATGTTTGGAAATATCCCCCACTTAGAATATGTTGGGGCTTCCCTGGTGGCTCAGATGGTAAAGAATCTGCCTGCAATGTGGGACACTCAGGTTCAATCCCTGGGTCTGGAAGATCCCTTGGAGAAGGGAATGGCAACTCACTTCAGTATTCCTGCCTGGAGAACTCCACGGACAGAGGAGGTTGGTGGGCTATACTCCATGGGGTTGCAAAGAGTCAGACATGACTTAGTGACTTTCAGTAGAATATGTTACCCCATTGTGGCATGAGGCATCTGTGTGTTTCGTAAATAGATTTTGGGGGTTGAGAGTGTCCATACAACATCGTGGAAAAGACAAGAGTCAAACAGATGTAGCCTCTGCTGTAAGAAATGTAGAAAGAAGAAAGTTGTGACGTACAACTACGTGAACAAGAGAACAACCATCAGAGGGCTTCAGGGAGAGGTGGCATTTGACTTGAGCCTAGATGTATGGAAAGAATTTCAATCAGTTGAGAGAAAGAGGGGCTTCCCTGGTAGCTCAGATGGTAAAGCGTCTGCCTGCAATGTGGGAGACCTGGGTTCGATCCCCGGGTTGGGAAGATCCCCTGGAGAAGGAAATGGCAACCCACTCCAGTACTCTAGCCTGGAAAATTCCATGGATGGAGGAGCTTGGTAGGCTACAGTCCATGGGATCACAAAGAGTCAGACATGACTGAGCAATTTCACTGGTTCACTGGAGAGGAAGAGAGCAGTATGAGCAAAATCAGAGAAGAGGCACCACCACAGTTTGTTTGGCTGAAGGTCAGAACGTGAGACAGAATTTTTATTTTTGGCTATGCCATGCAGCATGTGAGATCTCAGCTACCCAGACAAGGATCAAACCCATGATCCCCTGCATTAGAAGTGCAGTCAATCACTGGACCCCCAGGGAAGACCTGTAGAGTCTTAACCAATGGACCATCAGGGAAGTCCTGTGAGGCAGAATAGGATGCTCTGTTTAGAATGTTAGGTTGGGGCCAGCTTGGAGTTTTGAATATTTGACTCTGGAGGCTAGACCCCATTAGGTGCACATGTGTGCTAAGTTGCTTCAGTTGTGTCTGACTCTTTGCAACCCCATGGACTGTAGCCCATTAGGCTCCTTGCTCCATGGGATTTTTCCAGACAAGATTACTGGAGTGGGTTGCCATTTCCTTCTCCAGGGGATCTTCCCGACCCAGGGATCGAACCGATATCTCTTATGTCTCCTGCACTGGCAGGCAGGCTCTTCACTACTAGTGCCACCTGGTGCACATGGACGATTTTAATTTCTCACAGCTCTCAGGAGGAGGAGTGGCTAAGAGTGGGGGCTCAAACTCCAGCGTTGCTGCTTGCTGGGATGATTACTTAACCTCTCAAAGTCTAAGATGTTTCATCCAGAAAAACTGAAGAAAACAACAGAAACTTCCCCCATGGCCGATATGAGAGGCGAATTTATTCATTATGCACAAATATTTACTGAGCATCTACTATATTCCAGATGCTCTTCCAACTGCTGGTGATACCACTGCGACAAAGAGAGACAAATTCCCTCCGAGAATTACATTCTAATGGAGGAAAACAGACTTTACACCAGATAAATTAAGCATATAGACCATGTTAAGTGCTATGGGGAAAAAAATCAATCCATCAAGAAAGGCAGATTTGAGGGGTTTCCCTGGTGGTCCAGTGGTTAAGAGTCTGCCTGCCAATGCAGGGGACATAGGTTTGATCTGGGAAGATCCCATGTGCCGTGCAGCAACCAAGTCCATGCACCCCAGCTACTGAGCCTGTGGTCTAGAAGCACTCCACAATGAGAAGCCCGAGCACCACAATGAAGAGGAGCCCCTACTCACTACAACTAGAGAAAGCCCACACACAGCAACAAGGATCTAATGCAGTTACCGTACATAAAATTAAAAAAAAAAAAAACACATTTGAATAACAAATCAGTAAATTGTCCAAAAAGGTGACTTTTGAGTAAAGAGCAGAAGAAAGTGGGTATGCAACCGGAGATATCCGTTGTCAAAATACTCTAGGCAGAGGGGAGAGGGCATAGGCAAAGGTCCAGAGGGCAAAATGTGCCTGTGCATCTGAGGAAAAGCGAGGAGGTTCAGTTGTCCTGAGCAGAGTGAGGGCTGAGTTCACATCCCTCACTTACTATAGGTTACAGTAGGGGAGGTGGGAGGCCAGGTGGGAGAACCATGTAGAGCCTTGATGTTCTTAAGAAGGACTCTTGGCTTTTACTCAAAGTGATTTGGAAAGCTTTTGAAAAGTTTCATAAGCGGATGACTGATTTAAAGAGATCATTTAGCTGCTGGTTAATGCATATGTGGCTTCCCTAGTAGCTCAGCTGGTAAAGAATCTGCCTGCAATGCAGAAGACCCTAGTTTGACTCCTGGGTCAGGAAGATCCCCTGGAGAACGGATAGGATATCCACTCCAGTATTCATGGGCTCAGATGGTGAAAAATCCACCTGCAATGTGGGAGACCTGGGTTTGAACCCTGGGTTGGGAAGATCCCCTGGAGGAAGGCATGGGAACCCACTGCATTATTCTTGCCTGGAGAATTCCCATGGACAAAGGAGCCTGGTGGGCTACAGTCCATGGGGTCCCAAAGAGTTGGACGTGACTGAGTGACTAAGCACAGCACAGCACCATGCATATGGAGTGGCCAGACAGTACTGGGGATAGGGTTTAGTCTCAAAAAATGTGAGCTTTATTCTTACTCTTTTTCTTAGTTTTGGTGTTACAGGGTTTAGGGAATACCAGGACCCACAGGACAAATCCTTTTCTCAGCTCTCCTTTATGAGAAGGACTCGCGAGACTGAAGAATGGGCTGCCCACCTAGATAACGGGATCTGACAGACCTGGCTACTTCCTTGCTGATGGTACTCCCTGGGTTTGCAGGGTGAGGTGACCAAATGTGTAAATATCATGCTACTGGAAAGCTGCCATGTGCAGACCCAGTTAAAGTGTGTAGATGGGACCTGACAAGGAAAACACTTTTCTGGAAATGCCAGAAGCTTTTGGATGCTACACTGGGTTACTCCCGAGCCAGCTGATGGCAACCTGCCATCACCAAGCAACCATCACCAGGCAGCCATAAACAACTGAAAGCCCCAGAGTTACCTAGTCAGTTGAGAGGACATAGCCTCTGGTATATACTGGGAGCCTATTGTTTCTTCTTGTTCTCAGGGACTAATGATCATATGATGAGTTAATAATAACTTTATAATAGGTAAAGGTACGTCCTGTCCACCGACAGAGTCACTTCCATACAAAACCAATGGAAGTGTAAACTGATAAAAACTTTTCTGAAAGGATTTTGGGTAGTAGGTAGCAAAAGTCTTCACAAAATGCATACCCTTTTAACCAGTAATTCCAAGTATCGACAAAAATGTAGTGATGTGATCTATGCATATAAAAAGTAACTGAGTATTATTCAGCCATTAAAAAGAATACATTTGAATCCGTCCTAATGAGGTGGATGAAACTGGAGCCAATTATACAGAGTGAAGTAAGCCAGAAAGAAAAACACCAATACAGTATACTAACACATATATATGGAATTTAGAAAGATGGTAATGATAACCCTGTATGCGAGACAGCAAAAGAGACACAGATGTATAGAACAGTATTTTGGACTCTGTGGGAGACGGAGAGGGTGGGATGATTTGGGAGAATGGCATTGAAACATGTACTATCATGTAAGAAATGAATCGCCAGTCTAGGTTCAATACAGGATACAGGATGCTTGGGGCTGGCGCACTGGGATGACCCAGAGAGATGATATGGGGAGAGAGGTGGGAGGGGGGTTCGGGATTGGGAACTCATGTACACCCGTGGAGGATTCATGTCATTGTATAGCAAAACCAATACAGTATTGTAAAGTAAAACAAAAAAATAAAAATAAAAAAAGTAACTGAAAATATCTGCTCTGGTTCTCCATCACTTAAAACAAAAGGCCTGAGCTCAGGATTTTAAAGAAAAGTTAGGGTTAGGAGTTGTTTTTTTCACGTCAGTTTCAAGTGCTTACTCTTCATGAATATGACCCAGTTTGGTCAAGCGGCCAGTGAGTGGTATGACCAGGAAAGAGAAGTGACTCTAGGATGGGGTTGCCAGAAAAGCCATCGTGGGCAGGCAGGACTTGAGTTGAGCCTTGCAGAGTAAGTGCCCAGCTGCTAAATCACCAGCTGTCCTCTTGCTTGCTTACAAGGCTTCTAGCCTGCCATTTCCAGACAAATCCCACATTTCTTCTCCTCTCATTCCATAATTAGAGTTGCCAGGTCACATTTGGAGAATTAGCTTTAGGGAATGCAAGTCTTTTTCATATATATATATTTTCTAAAATGCATCCTACACAGTGTTAACAGGTGTTAAAAGATACAAGAGATACTATTGGAAAGCATTCCACAATTACTTGAGGTCATACGGTTGACATTTTACAAGCATCTTGGCTGGGAGCATCTCAGAACTTATATCAAGCACCAGACACTCCAAGAGTGAGGCATCATGAGCCTCCCAAGTTCCAGACTTACTTGATGACAGAGTCTTTCCTGGCACCCATTAACATTCTGCAAGCCATGTGTCCTGAGCAATGTGTTCAGTGCAGTTCAGTTGCTCAGTCATGTCCGACTCTTTGCGACCCTATGGACCACAGCGTACCAGGCCTCCCTGTCTATCACCAACTCCCGGAGCTTACTCAAACTCACGTCCATTGAGTCAATGATGCCATCCAACCATCTCATCCTGTTGTCCCCTTCTTCCGCCTTCAATCTTTCCAATGTGTTAGAAACTTCTAGATTATCCAGAATACTGGACCTTGCCAAAGTAAGATAAAATCCTCTCTGGACCATCCATTCTTTGTTACTATGATTTCAGGAACTTATGCCCTTTCATCAGCTCTGATCAGAGAGTATCCAGTGGTCAATGAAGAACCCAATCTTATAAAGAATTGTGATGATATAAGGAACCAACAGCTATGAAGAGCCCTCACACTCAAGATCTGAAACCCTGTCTATAAACAACACGTGTGCCAGTTGTCAGAAGATTTACATGTTTGGAAGACAAGACTTCTGTGCTAGCTGTCAGTCAAGAGAAGCCTGGAGAATTCCCAAGAGAGTTTTTAAAAAATATACTCCGGCAGATGCACATCTGGAACCAAATCCCACATTCTATTCTCATCCTGAACGTTGTCTTGAGGCAAAGGGCCACATGTCTAAGAGGAATGCCAGGTTCACCTTGTATTGTCAACAGTAAATATGTCAATCACAATCACAGAGTGCCTGACAGACTGTGATTCACATTTGCATCAAATCCAAAATAGCTGCCTACAGCTGCCGTTGGATTAGTGTCAGTCTCAGGACCCACGAATCGAAGTCTCTCCCAAGCACGTAGTCACTTCTTCTTGATTTAGCATCTCGGGGAGTGTGCATTTGGCAGCCATGATGCTGGAGACTTCAGCCTCGGGTTCTGCTCCCCATGTCATAGCATCATATGACAGGGCACTGCACCCAGGGAAAATGACATGACAAAATGAGAATCGTGTAAGACAGTCCCTTCCCCAACTGTGAACAAGCAAAGCAGCACAGACAGGTCCTGCCTGCTGGCACACTATCAGATTTCCGCAGAGTTAGTAGCCGTAAACCTTGCTGACTACCCACAGCTGACTGAGAGGATCTGAATTTGCAGCTAGAGGAACAGCAGTCTTTCAAGTAACATTTAAACTTCTATAAGAAGGCAAGCCCAGCAGACACTGTCAGGCACATAATAAGCTCTCGATGCATTGTTAGCTATTATTACAATTCAGTGGAGGATGTGTATTTTTTCCTGTTTGAAAGACTGTAAAGTCAGGATACCAGACATTTTCTCTAAAACTGAGAAATTTTATTTCTGAGCCAAGAGTCAAATGGAGGACTTTTCTTTTCAAATATTTTCTTTACTTCCCTGCTTCTCCCTCATTCCCCAAGTACAATCTTCAAAAATATCTGTGATTGTCATAGATATATGACTATATCTAAACATCAAAATACATTAAAAAAGTGAAGTTTTTGCACATCAATAGAAATAAAATAAAATTTGACTTACAATACAAAAATTATTCTCTGTGGACAAAATAACTATACTGGCACATTCCTTTTTCTGTCCAAAAGCATTTATACACCACATGCAGTAGATAATCAAGGATTATACATATGGATGGTTTCATGGTATTGCTATGTCTAATCTGTCTGGTCCTTTGATTGCTGTCAACCTTTGTCAAAGAATCATTTTAAGGATTTTCACAAGCAACTCGCATAAACTATTTGGTTCCATTCAGTAGGGTTTTCTTGGAGGTCCTTATCCAGAAAACTAGTTCATTCCATCCCCAAGAATAAGTCCATCCCATTAAGACAAAGGGATATGGGAAATAGAAGTCACCAAATGCAAAAAAGCAAAATGGCTGTCTGGGGAGGCCTTACAAATAGCTGTGAAAAGAAAAGAAGCAAAAAGTAAAGGAGAAAAGGAAAGATATAAGCATCTGAATGCAGAGTTCCAAAGAATAACAAGGAGAGATAAGAAAGCCTTCCTCAGTCAGTGATCAATGCAAAGAAATAGAGGAAAACAACAGAACGGAGAAGACTAGAGATCTCTTCAAGAAAATTAGAGATACCAAGGGAACATTTCATGCAAAGATGGGCTCAATAAAGGACAAAAATGGTCTGGACCTAACAGAAGCAGAAGATATTAAGAAGAGGTGGCAAGAATACACAGAAGAACTGTACAAAAAAGATCTTCATGACTCAGACAATCATGATGGTGTGATCACTCACCTAGAGCCAGACATTCTGGAATGTGAAGTCAACTGGACCTTAGAAAGCATCACTACGAACAAAGCTAGTGGAGGTGATGGAATTCCAGTGGAGCTGTTTCAAATCCTGAAAGGTGATGCTGTGAAAGTGCTGCCTTCAATATGCCAGCAAATTTGGAAAACTCAGCAGTGGCCACAGGATTGGAAAAGGTCAGTTCTCATTCCAATCCCAAAGAAAGGCAATGCCAAAGAATGCTCAAACTACCGCACAATTGTACTCATCTCACATGCTAGTAATGTTCAATTCTCCAAGCCAGGCTTCAGCAATACATGAACCGTGAACTTCCAGATGTTCAAGCTGGTTTTAGAAAAGGCAGAGGAACAAGAGATCAAATTGCCAACATTTGCTGGATCATGGAAAAAGCAAGAGAGTTCCAGAAAAACATCTATTTCTGCTTTATTGACTATGCCAAAGCCTTTGACTGTGTGGATCACAAGAAACTGTGGACAATTCTGAAAGAGATGGGAATACCAGGCCACCTGACTTGCCTGTTGAGAAACCTGTGTGCAGGTCAGGAAGCAACAGTTAGAACTGGACATGGAACAACAGACTGGTTCCAAATAGGAAAAGGAGTACGTCAAGGCTGTATATTGTCACCCTGCTTATTTTACTTATATGTAAAGTACATCATGAGAAACACTGGCTAGAAGAAGCACAAGCTGGAATCAAGATTGCTGGGAGAAATATCAATAACCTCAGATATGCAGATGACACCACCATTATGGCAGAAAGTGAAGAGGAACTAAAAAGCCTCTTAGTGAAAGTGAAAGAGGAGAGTGAAAAAGTTGGCTTAAAGCTCAACATTCAGAAAACTAAGATCATGGCATCTAATCTCATCACTTCATGGGAAACAGATGGGGAAACAGTGGAAACAGTGTCAGACTTTATTTTGGGGGGCCCCAAAATCACTGTAGATGGTGATTGCAGCCATGAAATTTGAACTGTGGTGTTGGAGAAGACTCTTGAGAGTCCCTTGGACTGCAAGGAGATCCAACCAGTCCATCCTAAAGGAGATCAGTCCTGGGTGTTTATTGTAAGGACTGCTGCTGAAGCTGAAACTCCAATACTTTGGCTACCTCATGCGAAGAGTTGACTCACTGGAAAAGAGCTGGATGCTTGGAGGGATTGGGGGCAGAAGCTTTGTTATGCAGAGCATCATAGTCCTGGGTAGAGGAAGACAGAAAGTGTTATCTGGCATTTGATAATGTCATGTGACTGCTGATTAGGGGATTCTGTTGTTGTTCTTCTCTGAACACAGTTAAATATTTAAAGGTAATGCCCCGGAAACAACTATTGACTCTGATCAGAGAAGAGTAATTAGTTGATGGCTGCAAAGTGTTTTGTGAATGGAAAGTGAAATGGAAAATATTATTAAAATGACCCTGTGTGAGCAGTGCCAGGTGATGGAGCCTCAGGGCAAGCTTTTCTTCTTTGGTGTTTTCCCCACATCAGATCATTTAGTCATGCCTACTGCTATAGCTAAGCACAGACCATGCTGGGGGAAGAGAACAACAGCGTGAGTAAAGGTTTGTTTGCTTCACTTTAATTTCAGATAAATGTCGTCCTATGGAGAACAGTCAGGATGGACACTCATACATAGTCATTAGACATCATGTAACTGACCTGCCTTCCGAAGACAGTCACTTCCTGGACAGTATAGAGCAGCAGGCTCAGGAAAACCTCAAACTGCCACTTCTAATGTGAGCCAAGGCAAGCGGCCTTAACACATTTTAGTTAATTGGCTATAGTTAATTAAGCCAAGCCTTAGATTCCTCAAAAAGGGAGATTCACTTAATCATCCATTCATTCATGAAAGTATGCATTCAATAATTCAATAGCTGTTTGCTGAATGCCAGGTTCTACCTGGAGATACAAGGTTAAGCAAGACAGGGTTCTGGTCTTCAAGAGGAAAAGACACACAAACAGCAGGTTAAGTCACACTGAAGAAGTAACGTAGCTCCTATAAGAGCACATAGGTATGGGTTATTTGCAGTGATGTGAATGAACCTGGAGTCTGTCATACAGAGTGAAGTAAGTCAGAAACAGAAAAACAAATATCGTATATTAGTTCATATATATGGAATCTAGAAAAATGTTACTGATGAACCTATTTGCAGGACAGGAGAGATGCAGATGTAGGAACAGATCTGTGGACACAATGGGGAAAGGAGAGGCTGGAATGAATTGAGAGAGTAGCACTGACATATATACACTCAGTTCAGTCCCTCAGTCATGTCCGACTCTTTGTGACCCCATGGACTGCAGCACGCTAGTCCTCCCTGTCCATCACCAACTGTTAGAGCTTGTTCAAACTCATGTCCATTGAGTCGGTGATTCCATCTAGCCATCTCATTACCTTCTCCTCCTGCCTTCAATCTTTTTCAGGATCTGGGTCTTTTCCAATGAGTCAGTTCTTCACATAAGTTGCCCAAAGTATTGGAGCTTCGGCATCATTCATATTCCAATGAATATGCAGGACTGACTTCTTTTAGAATTGAATGGTTGGATCTCCTTGCAGTCCAAGGGACTCTCAGGAGTCTTCTCCAACACCACAGTTCAAAAGCATCAATTCTTCAGCACTCAGCTTTCTTTATGGTCCAATTCTCACATCCACACATGATTACTGGAAAACCATAGCCTTGACTAGATGGACTTTTGTCAGCAAAGTATTATCTCTGCTTTTTAATGTGCTGTCTAGGTTTGTCATAGCTTCCCTTCCAAGGAGCAAATGTCTTTTAATTTCATGGCTGTAGTCGCCATCTGCAGTGATTTTGAAGCCCAAGAAAATAAAGTCTGTCACTGTTTCCATTGTTTCCCCATCTATTTTCCATGAAGTGATGGGACCAGATGCCATGATCTCAGTTTCCTGAATGTTGAGTTTTAAGCCAACTTTTTCACTCTCCTCTTTCATTTCATCAAGAGGCTTTTCAGTATATACACTCCTGTGTGTAAAATAGATAGCTAGTGGGAAGCTGCTGTACAGCACGGGGAGCTCAGCTTGATGCTCTGTGATGACCTAGAGGGGTGGGATGGCAGCAGGCGGGTAGGGAGGTTCAAGAGGGAAGGAGTATACGTATGGCTGATTCACACTGTTGTACAGCACAACACCATAAAGCAATTAGCCTCCATTTTTTTTTAAGAGCAAATAGAAAATACTAATACATTTTATAAAAGAACTTTCGGTTCTGAATTAGGCTCACAGTAAATTTAAAAAATAGTACAAGATAAGTCTGATGTACTCTCACCCAGCTCCAGTCAATGGTAGTATCCTACATGAATATGGAACAATATCAAAGTGAGAACACTGACACTAGTATAGTCTATGGAATTTATTTAGATTGCACTGATTTTTGCATGCTTTCGTATGTATATATGTGTATGCATAGTTTTATGCAATTTTATAACATGTACATACTGTGTAACAATCACCATCATCAAGATGCAAAACTACTCCATCACTACAAAAGAACTTTCTCATGCTATCCTTTAGAATAATACATCTTTTTTAAAAAGTGTACGTGAAGTCAACTCCAAAGAAACACAGGAGAAAAATACAAGTCTTGGCCTTCAAAAAATGCACAATCTAGTTGTTTGAAATGACTGGGCATTTATTAAACTGTTAACTAGTTATATTGGGACTAAAGTTGTTGCTTTTTAGTCTCAGATGAGGCCACTACAGGAAAGAGAGAGAGCTACCATTTTGATGGACTACAGGTATGTATGCATACTGTATACTAGGCATCTTATTAAAAGCCTTACCCTGTTATAACCAATGTTTATCCAACATGAGTTGGATCTTCCATCTGTGGGTCCCTGCCCACTGCTGAACTCATGAATGGGGACTCAGCCAGTTCTCAGTGTGAGGCATTCTGTTCTCTAGACTATCAGATTTTTAGTGAAGGACATGGAAAAGTCAGTGAGAAGAGATGAGACAAGAACTCTTTAGCCAGAGGCTCAACTGCTCAGTCTCACTCTTAAGCACCACCAAATTATAAATTCCTTGTGGGCAGGGACCATAATACAGACATATTCATACCCTCAATTGATCAATAAACACAGTGTATGCCAACAAGGAGTGATGCCAAGATGGACTGGAATGGACAAATTTAATTCAGATGAACATTGTATCTACTACTGTGGGCAAGCATCCCTTACAAGAAATGGACTAGCTCTCATAGTCAACAAGAGTCTGAAATGCAGTACTTGGGTACAGTCTCAAAAATAACAGATTGGCCTCTGTTCATTTCCAAGGCAAACCATCTAATATCACAGTACACCAAGTCTATGCCCAAACCACTAATGCCAAAGAAGCTGAAGTTGAATGGTTCTATGATGACCTACAAGACCTTCTAGAACTACACCAAAAAAAAAAAAAGATGGCATTTTCATCACAGGGAACTGGAATGCAAAAGTAGGAAGTGAAGAGATACATGAAGTAACAGGCAAGTTTGGCACTGGGGAGGGGGGGGGGTGGGAAATGAAGTAGGGCAAAGGCTAACAGAGTTTTGCCAAGAGAATGGACTGGTCATAAGAAACACCCTCTTCCACGACACGAGAGAAAACTCTACACATGGACATCACCAGATGGTCAATACTGAAATCAGATTGATTATATTCTTTGGAGCCAAAGATGGAAAAGCTCTATGCAGTCAACAAAACAAGACTGGGAACTGACTGTGCTCAGAGCATGAACTCCTTATTGCCAAATTCAGACTTAAATTGAAAAAAGTAGGGAAAACCTCTAGACCATTCAGGTATGACCTAAATCAAATCTCTTACAATTACACAGTGGAAGTGACAAATAGATTCAAGGGATCAGATCTGATAGACAGAGTGCTTGAAGAACTATGCATGGAGGTTCATGACATTGTACAGGAGGCAGTGATCAAAACCATCCCCAAGAAAAAGAAATGCAAAAAGACAAAATGGTTGTTTGAGGAGGCCTTACAAATAGCTAAGAAGAGAAGAGAAGCAAAAGGCAAAAGAAAAAAGGAAAGATATACACATTTGAATGTAGAGTTCAAAAAAATAGCAAGCAGAGATAAGAAAGCCTTCCACAGTGATCAATGCAAAGGCATAGAGGAAAACAATAGAATAAGACCAGAGATCTTCAGAAAAGTTAGGGATACCGAGGGAACATTTCATACAAAGACAGGCACAATAAAGGACAGAAATGGTATGGACCCAACAGAAGCAGAAGATAGTAAGAAGAGGTGGCAAGAATACACAGAAGAACTATACAAAAAAGACCTTCATGACCCAGAAAATCATAATGGTATGATCACTCACCTAGAGCCAGACATCCTGGAGTGCGAAGTAAAGTGGACCCTAGGAAGCATCACTATGAACAAAGCTACTGGAGGTAATGGAATTCCAGTTGAGCTATTTCAAATCCTAAAAGATGATGCTGTGAAAGTGCTGCAGTCAATATGCCAGCAAATTTGGAAACCTCAGCAGTGGCCACAGTACCAGAAAAGGTCCATTTTCATTCCAATCCCAAAGAAAGGCAGTGCCAAGAATGTTTAAACTACCTCACAACTGCACTTATTTCACATGCTAGCAAAATAATGCTCAAAATTCTCCAAGTCAGGCTTCAATGGTACGTGAACTGGGAACTTCCGAATGTTCAAGCTGGATTTAGAAAAGGCAGAGGAACCAGAGATCAAATTGCCAACATCCACTGGATCACAGAAAAAGCAAGATAATTCCAGAAAAACATCTACTTCTGCTTCATTGATCATGCTCAAGCCTTTGACTGTATGGATCAAAACAAACTGTGGAAACTGCTTAAAGAGATAGGAACACCAGACCATCTCACCTGCCTCCTGCAAAACCTGTATGCAGGTCAAGAAGCAACAGTCAGAACCAAACAGGGGCGAACATACTGGTTCCAAGTTGGGAAAGGAGTACGTCAAGCTCTAGGAGATGGTGAAGGACAGGGAAGCCTGGCGTGCTGGAGTCCATGTGGAGTCTCAATAAGTTGGACACGACTGAGAGACCGAATAACAACTACAACATGCCAGCAAGGAGATACCCATTGCTGCTTTCTCTTACCCTGACAGTGATTCTCAGACAGAAATCTAGAGTCAACCTTGTATATGTAGCTAAATATAGAGAGTTGAACAGAATGGGGTGATGCAGGAAGGAACTTTGCTATAAGTCTACTTTTTGCCAGGAACAGCAGAGTCCATTATATCACCTTTTTGGATTCTACATTAAATCTTGAAGTATATATTCTTATTTTATTGATGAAGATACAGGTGGCTTAGAAAGGTCAAATAAATTCCCAATAAACCTACTGAGCAGTTTCGTTTCATCAGAATCCACATTGCAGGCAGCAGAGCCCTGTTCTTCCACAGGGAGGCAATTCCAGGAGAAGGACACTTCCTGCCCAGTAGCAAGTTATTGTCCAATGCCTAAAACTCTAGACCTGGCACTCCATCCTTTTGGTTCACTCCATGAAAAGGCACAGTGAGACTCAATGCACTTGCCTTTGGCAGTCATTTTCACCTCAGTGAGGGGCCATAATTTAAAAGCGTCTTTCCTAAACACTGCTGAAGAGCAGATGTGAAAGTTGGAAACTAGGTGAAGGACAGCTCAAAGACAGGTGAGCAGGGCACAGAAACAGGGTACAAACGCGGCCTGTGCCAGTCAGCGACCACTCTAGGAATCCAGTTCAGGAAACGCTGACACAGACGTACCGATTCCTCTTACTCCGATTTTGATGGGCTTATCATGGACCACTGAGGAATCAATCAGTGGAACTTTGGAACTTTCACCTGGAACTGCGGTGCACATTTGAGTATGATAAATTGGGGCTTCCCACATGGCAATAGTGGTAAAGAACCTGCCTGCCAATACAGGAGACACAAGAGATGCAGGTTCGATCCCTGAGTTGGGAAAATCCCTGGAGGAGGGCATGGCAATCCACTCCAGTATCCCTGCCTGAAGAAACCCATGGATAGAGGAGCCTGGTGGGCTTCAATTCACAGGGTCACAAAGAGTTGGACATGACTGAAGCAACTTAGCAGCAAGTTTATTGCAAAGACCGCTCCAGTTCTTCATCCCTTCGTGGTTCCATGCCCTTTACGGGCGACTTTGAAGCCCTCCATTTCTGAATCTGGGTTGCCCTTGTGATGTGCTTCAGTCATTTGAACACACAAAAGATAAAGGCTTGGCCTTCCCTGGGGGCACCGCCTGTCAATGCAGAACACAAGAGTTTGCTCCCTGATCCAGGAAGATGGCATATGCCGTGGAACAACTAAATCCGTGGGCCACAACTATTGAGCCTGTGCTCTAGAGCCCAGGAGCCTAAACTACTAAAGCCCATGCACCCTAGAGCCCTAGTTCTGCAACATGAGAAGCCACTGCAATGAGAATCCCTTGTATCAGAACTAGAGAAAAGCCTACGCAGCAAGGCAGACCCAGCACAGCCAAAAATAAATACATTTTTTAGACTCTAGAGAGTCCTTTGGACTGTAAGGAGATCAAACCAGTCAATCCTAAAGGAAGTCAACCCTGAATATTCATTAGAAGGACTGATGCTGAAGTGAATCTCTAAAACTTTGGCCCCGTGATACAAACAGCTGACCCTCTTGAAAAGACCATGATGCTGGGAAAGATTGAAGGTAGCAGAAGAAGGGGATGACAGAGTTTGAGATGGCTGGATGGCATCAACAATTCAATGGACATGAGTTTGAGCAAGCTCCAGGAGATGGTGAAGGACAGGGAAGCCTGGCATACTGCAGTCCATGGGGTCGCAAAGAGTTGGATATGACTGAGTGGCCGAACAACAACAAAGCCCTGCCAGTTCCAAGCCTCAACAGGCTGTGAGAGCTTTCCTCTGCTCTCTTAGACCTTGCCTGGCAAACAACCCTGGATTCATCTGCTGGAGGATGAGCGACCTCGTGGAGCAAAGCCCAGGCTATTAGCCCTGGAGACCCTGCCAGCTGACCACGGACACATGAGTGAGCCCAGCTGAGCTCAGTCTAGCTTGACCCAATTACCATCGCCACTCAACTAACCCATAGATGCGTGAACAGAAGGAAATGTTTATTAATACATGCTGCTGAGGTTTGTAGTTGTTTTTAAGGCAGCATTACTGTGGCAATAGATAACCAATAGAGCAAGAATGGTAATTCCTTCCCTATGTTAAGAATCTAATTTTCCCTGCCTAGATTCAGAGTCGAGGGCTTTCTCGGAGTTACACTAGATGGTTGTTTCGTGAGAGCAAGCAGCACCCTTCTGGTAGAAAGACAGTGATATGTTTTGCTCCCGTGTACAATGCAGCCCACAAATCTCTTGCAGGCTGCTCTCTGGCAGGGCTAGAAGCAGGCTGCTAGCATCATCCTTCAACCTGAAAGAAGTTAAATCGAAAACTAGCTCCTGGGCCCGACAACTTCCCATCCAATCCCCAGCAAGAGTCAGAGCTGACTAAGGAACTTCGGCACTAGGTTTCTAGTTACGCGGGCCAGAGCCCCGATAGTTCCACACGCAGATATTTGTTACAAATATTTATGGGTGGGAGAGAGAGTCTCTCGGCACAGACTGAATTGTGATACTCCCCACCGTCAGTAGATGTCATGTAACTCCATAGTTTCTCTGGCCCTGATAGATTTTTTTTTTTTTTTTTTTGTAAAAATAAGCTTCAAACAGAATATTGATTTTTCTAAATTCCTTTTCAAGGACTGAAATTTTCTCCAATAGTCAAGGAAAGAATGTATTATGATGATCTATTCACAACCATTTCACCAATTAACATTCATCGTTTATGTATTAATCCAGCAAATCAACTAGCCCTGTGTACTCTAGTCACTGATTCCAAACACAAAGCCATCAATAACTTCGATGACTACTTGCTTTCATTACCCATCCTCACAATAATCCAATAAAAAGCTTTCATTTCAAGGCAAGCCACAAATTCAACTCAACAACTCAATACTGCCACTGCGGCACATCAGCTGACTCCGATCTGCCTTTAACTAATCGATACAGAGACTGAGCTCCCTGCCTCCAGCGGAAAGCAGAGGCCAAGGACCTGGAATCAGCAAATCAGTCTGGGCTTGGACAAAACTAAGAGGACTTATTTGTATGCGGACTCTTAAAGAAACTAGCATTCTCCCCACACAAAGTCTGCCCATTCCAGGATTCAAATCGCTCCACACAGGCTGCAGTTTAAGAAAAATGCTCATCAATGGGCCTGGCTGGCACTTATGAGAATTTGGTAGACTAGATCGGGGTCCCCCACTTTTGGGCCACAGACCAATACCTCCTATCAAATCAGCAGCAGCACTAGATTAGAAATAAAGTGCATGATAAATGTAATGCACTTGAATCATCCTGAAACCACCCCCACTACCCCCAATCTATGGAAAAACTGCCTTCTATGAAATCAGTCACTGTGCCAAAAAGGTTGAGGATGACTGGTCTAGATTATAGACACCTTCAGTTCAGTCGCTTAGTCATGTCCGACTCTTTGCAACCCCATGAATCGCAGCACGCCAGGCCTCCCTGTCCATCACCAACTCCCGGAGTTCACTCAGACTCACGTCCATTGAGTCAGTGATGCCATCCAGCCATCTCATCCTCTGTCGTCCCCTTCTCCTCCTGCCCCCAATCCCTCCCAGCATCAGTCTTTTCCAATGAGTCAACTCTTCGCATGAGGTGGCCAAAGTACTGGAGTTTCAGCTTCAGCATCATTCCTTCCCAAAAACACCCAGATCCAGCTTAAATTTTCGATCCAGTTACATGCACAACCGATCTACTCAGAAGATTGCAGAAATTTGGATCCCTTCACTCATAAGCCGTGTTCTCATGTTTTAGAAACGGTAGTTTAGAAACGGTAGTTGACCTTAAAAATTAAACTGAAATCCATTTTAATGAGTTTCAGTAGAATAATATTCAACATAGCAGGTTAAGTTCTATTTAGGCTAAGTTGAATAATATTCAACATAGCAGGTTAACTTCCTAGGATAAGTTGTGACTGAGAAAACTGCCATGTCATATCTGCTGTCTCCTACTGAATTCAGGGAATGCATTCAGTGAACTGATGTTGGGCAAAACAGCCCACACCATCCACAGCGTTACATCGTTTTTGTTCTGAGCGTGTACCGCTTGATTTGGTTGGTTAACCCACAGACAGTGCAACTCCATTGAGATGGTGGTGCAGTGGTGTCTGTCGCTAGGCTAAATGCACCTTAAGAAAGCCAGGGGCCACATCTTCCATTTCCCTGCTGTATAGGCACTCAATGTGGATTTGGTGAATAAACACACAAGTGAATAGGGGAATGAATTAATGCATCACCAAACTAATGGGCACATCAACAATCGTGGTCGTGACACTGTGTCCTCAGGCACAGAGTCTGAGCCTCTCCTTAATTACGGCAGCTTCCTTGACCATTCCGCATGCAGCGACCTCCTTCACTACAGCAGATTCATTGGCACCTTGCCCAGATCCCTTTACAAGGCTGATGTACCCATCCTCCAGCTTCTGCCAGTGTCATTTTCTAGAGAACTGTCCTCAGCTGACAAGAGCTGCCCCACCTGACGTCTGGGAGGTTACATAACCCCTCCCTGGGAGCGGTAGATGGCCAGTGACAGAATAATTCAAGGATACAAAAGTCTGGTCCCCTTGGCCTCAAAGTGGAGCGATTCTGAGTTGTCATTCAGTCTCCGTAGTTCCCCGTGGGAACAAGATTAGACTTGATTGTATCTCAACCCTCATCTTTGCTTGGCTTTGTCCTTTGTTATATCCTGCACCCTAATGCCATTGTAGGTGTCTCCCGAGAGCACTTCCTTAATCAATTAATTACAGAAAAATCCCATTTTCAGCTCTGAATGGTAATGAAAGCCCCATTCTCAGAGATAGATAATTGAGAGTCCCTGGCATGTGCAGCTGTGTGCTAGTGTCTTTCACCTTGAATAATTAGGCTGTGATACAGGTAGAAGGGCGCACACAGGTTTATGGGTAATGTTCCTGGCATCTTAGAGGTATTGAGGAAATGGTAATCATAGGACTATAGAATTGGGTAGCTGCATTGTTAATGCAGATTTAGTTAATCATCTACTTGAAGCTAGGTGTGAATATCAAAAAGCCTCTTTGGTGATATTCAGAAAGAATATCTGTTGCTGGAGGGCTGACTGTGCTAAAAACTGAGCTCAGAACCTAATTGCAAGAGTTAGAAAACTTCAGAGGAGATTGAATACCAGCTTAAACACTGTGTCCTAAACCAAAGTCAGTGCGCTGACAGGGAAAAAGTTAGACCCTGACACTGAACATAAGCCTAGGAGAGAATCTTGAGGGTGTTGTCAAGGGAGGTGAAATACACAGCTGATATTGATATTAATAGAGGGACACCTCTCCTGATACAGGACCTAACATTTTGGTAAGAGCCTGGGCACTGTTCCTGATACACTGCAGGGATGGCCCTAAGAAGCTTGCAGGAAAGTAATGTTCATATTAAATGCAGAAAAGATATCTGGATTTCAGTGGAAAACTATAAAAGAAAGGACCAAAAAGCTCAAAGAAGTGAGCATTCAAGAATGTACGTACACTATATGACCAGGAATCCATCGGACAACTATGTTCCTCTGGAGGGTTCAGAGAACAATTTGTTTTATCCAAGGCTCTGGTGAGGAGCAGAGCAGCATGGCTGAGAAGCTCATTAGTGCCTGTTCTCTGGAGAACAGGACTGATAGCAGGACATGCTGGTAGAGGGCTGGGCTCCTTGGTAGCAGTGGGGATGGTAACAGTCCAAATGACAGAGGTCAGGTGGGCACTGAATCATCAGAAGGAAGGTCGGCATAACTGCCTTAACTAGCACACAGGCTGGAACTGCTGCCAGGAGGTTCTGGAACACACGGATCTAGAGAGATGGCTAAAAGAACATGTGTTATTAAGGGAAAGGCAGACAGACAACCAGCAAAGATACTGCTTAATATAGATAATCAAAATGAATCAAGAATGGATAAGCAAAAGACTGAGGTCAGCTGCCTTAGAGAAAAATCACAATCCTTTGCCCAGTTTCCAAAGTGGAGATAGTTCTCAAACCCAGATTCTAACCACTAAAGGAGAAGAAGGACTCTAGGACACCACAGCAAGAAAACAGTCCTTCCCCACTGTGACCTGGAGTTATTTCCTTGAGTAACAATATACTGTGGAAAGAAAAATACCCAAGTACTTGGAGGGTTGTTGGACGCTGGGTTCAATTTTATACTGAAACCTGGAGACCCAAAGCACAATCTATGTCCATGTAACAGGGCAGAGGGCTTCCCTGGTGGCTCAGATGATAAAGAACCTACCTGCTTTGTGGGAGACCCAGGCTCCATCCCTGGGTCAGGAAGATCCCCTGGAGAAGGGAATGGCAACCTACTCCAGTATTCTTGCCTGGAGACTTCCATGGACACAGGAACCTGACTGCCTAGACTCCATGGGGTCACAAAGAGCTGGACTGAAGCGACTCTCTCACACACACACACAAAACAGTGCAGGGTTTCCCAAGGAGGCAAGAAGCAAACTTCTGTACAGAACAATTTCACAATGTGTCCACTGGAAACATGGAACCACATAGTACGATTCACCTGGTTCTCAAATGTATATTCAGAATGGACATTTTAACAGTTGGCAGAAATCTCTCATCCAAGACAGAAACTAAAAACAATACCAAATCCCAGGGCAAGAGCAGAAAGAGCTACAGTGCTGTGTGTCCAAGCAGTAGAATACACATGGGTCCAGGAGCCACAGAATACAGCTTCAACAGTCATCTTCCTCATTATTCCCCGTGACCTAGTTAGGAGTTTGTGATTCTTATCCATGTAACTTTAGTTCATGTGGTTATAGAGGGTCCTGGTTCCCAGAGGGGGGATGTTTGCTATTAGGGAAACATTAAGAATTTCACTAAACTTAAAATTATTGTGTCTGGCCACTTTGGGCTCTTGGTGCTTAGTTTTAGTTGTAAATAGGCAAGGACATCAGGGCTTCCCCTGTGGCTCAACAGTAAAGAATCTGCCTGCAGTGCAGGAGACACAGGAGATGAGGGTTCGATCCCTGGGTCAGGAAGATCCCCTAGAGGAGGGCATGGCAACTCACTCCAGTATTCTCAGCTGAAAAAATCTCATGGACTGAGGAGCCTCGGGGGCTACATTCTATGGGGTCACAGAGTCGGACACGACTGAAGCAAGTGAGCATGGCATGGCAGGCAAAGACAGCAACCATAGCCAGATGAGGGCCTAGGAACCCGGGGCTTAGAACCCTACCAGATTGTAGGACGTGGACTGAGGTCACCCTACCAAGTGTTATCTTGACCAGCAGAGACGCTGGGTGAGAGGGAGGAGACTCTTAAAGGACACTGGAGTAGAGATGATGTGTACTGATACGATGTTGGACTATTAGAGACTGTGATCCGTGAGACTCCTAGAGGAGCTCTGCATGAGTGGCATCATGTAATGTGAGGATCAGGTGGATCTGAGCAATGCAAGCGGGGAACTGGTGAATATGATGGGGGTTCCATTCCCATTCCCTTCACAAGGGCAGTGCACTCTTCTGAAAACTGTGAATGATGGCTAATGATGATACCTGGCCATATCCTTCTCTGGAGAACTGCCCTCGGTCAATGGGAGCCACCTTGCATGGGAATGTCTGAGAAGTTATACACCTCACCCTGGGTGATGGTCCACAGTAAATGACTGACTGGTTCCTCTAGGTGAAATAACTTTGTGGCATCACTCATGCTTCAGGGCTCTCCATGAGATCAGACGGTGCTGGACTTCCCCTGGAACTATATTTTTGCTATCTTCTTTCTCTGCTTTATCTTAATTCTCTCATTTCTTATGGTTTCTTTAAGAGAACAGCCTCAATAACCCACTTACACAAGAATCACCCGCTAAGATTCAGTCTCTAGGCAATCTGACCTAGGATGTGTGTTCAGTTGCTCAATCGTGTCCGACTCTTTGAGACCCCATGGACTGCAGCACGCCAGGCTTCCCTGTCCTTTACTATCTCCTGGAGTTTGCTCAAACCCATGTCCATTGAATCAGTGCTGCCATCCTACCATCTTGCCCTCTGTCATCCCCTTCTTCTCCTGCCTTTGGTCTTTCCCAGCATCAGGGTCTTGTCCAATAAGTTAGCTCTTCATATCAGGTGGCCAAAGTATTGGGGCTTCAGCTTCAGCATCAGTCCTTCCAATGAATATTCAGGACTGATTTCCTTTAGGATTGACTGGTTGGATCTCCTTGCCGTCCAAGGGACTCTCAAGAGTCTTCTCCAACACCACAGTTCAAAAGCATCAGTTCTTTAGTGCTTAGCCGTCTTTATGGTCCAACTCTCACATCCATACATGACTACTGGAAAAACCATAGGTTTGACTAGACAGACCTTTGTCGGCAAAGTGATGTCTCTCCTTTTTAATACTCTGTCTAGGTTTGTCATAGCTTTTCATCCACGGAGCAAGTGTCCTTTAATTTCAGGGCTGCAGTCACCATCCACAGTGATTTTGG
Organism: Ovis aries; assembly: GCF_016772045.2. NCBI lineage: Eukaryota > Metazoa > Chordata > Mammalia > Artiodactyla > Bovidae > Ovis > Ovis aries. The sequence continues at coordinate 59,790,482 of NC_056062.1, read as the reverse complement.
AGCCCAAGAATATAGTGTCTCTCTTTGTTTCCATTGTTTTCCCATCTATTTGCCATGAAGTGATGAGACCGGATGCCATGGTCTGTTTTTTGAATGCTGCCCTTTACTCCTGTACAAAATGAGCTAAGACTTGCCTCCAGTGCCTTCAGTGTCTATATTTCCAGTTAGCTTAACACTGGTGCTTTTACACTGAAATAAGAGGCTTGTTTATTACCAGTGTTTTTACTACCCCTGAATCTTAGGTTCAAGACAACTTTGTATTTTTCATATAAGCAAGGGTATGAAATGCTGAAAGGGCATTTTGAGGAGAACAATGTCTCTCACACTAAATATTATGACTGACCAGCCTGTAACCAAACAGTGTGAAATGCCTACATTTTAATCACACCAGTATTTTGGCATCACATGAGTACAGATATACACACATGTGCAAATGAAACCACGGGTTACCTGACAGTGTTCCACTGTGAACTGACTCATTTCATTCACTTATGTTAAACTGTTTTCTGTTTGCAGACAGAAGCTGGGGGCATCCTGCCGTGTGTTCCCGTATTCAAGGCAATGAAGCATGACCTTGGAACCATCGGATACTTTGGGAAAATGTTTGATTTTAGACTCTGTCTCGTGGAACAATGGCTGTATTAGTCAGGGAAGGCTAACTGCTGTCACAAATATCCCCCAATCTCCATGGCTTAGCACAATAACAGTTTGTTTCCTATTCACATCACAGGCGGAGGATCATGCATGGAAGGTTTTATGGGCCGGTGCAGGAAACGGCATGCCTTCCTACTGCCCACGCTAGGGCACGTGGCTCCACCTAAACGAGAAGGGTCTGGGAAATGTCATTTAATACTGGTGTCGGAAAGAAAGGCAGAAACAAAGACACTGTGAGCGCCAGCTGCCTCTGCCAGTGTGAAATTTCCACTTAAGTATTGTGCTCTTTCGAGCCTCCAGAGACATTTACACAGACAGCAGGAGGAAGGGCCTCTGAGGAAACTGATTCTCTTTTCTTCTCCAAAATACACAACTGTCTTTACCAGTGGCAGTGTTAAGCAGCTGAGACAAACGGATCTCAGTAATAGGTGTTTCTAACACTTGCGGTTCTGGAAACAAAATAGTGCAGTTAACTATTTAGGCCCTCAAGCTTTTGTCGTACGTTCCGTTTTTGGTGCTTTGATCATAATACAGGCATACCTCGTTTTATTGCCCTTCACTTTACTGCCCTTCACAGATACTGAGTTTTTTTACAGATTAAAGATTTGTGGCAACCCTGTGTTGTCAGATGATGGTTAGCATTTTTTTTTTTAGCAATAAAGCATTTTTAATTAAGGTATGTAGATTGTTTCTAGACATACCGCAGACTTCACAGACTACGGCAGAGTGTAAATGTAACTTTTATATGCACTGGGAAGCCAAAAGCATTCATGTGACTCACTGCACTGTGGTGCTGGCTTCATTGCAGGGGTCTGGAAGAGGATGCACGGTATCTTCAAGGTGTGCCTGTCGTTGTTAATGGAGTGATAAACACAATTCACAGCTGTCACTCTGAAAATACTTCGTTAATCTCAGCACCTCGGGCTCAACACAGTTTGATACAAAATAAGTTTCTATTGCTTGGGAACAGTCTGATTTAACTAAGTTGTCATTTCTTTATGGTCTGGCCAGGCCTTTACATACACCCATCACCATCATGTCTGCCATCACGGGAAGGCAAGGCTGACTCTCTGAATCTAGCTTAGGAAACACCTGGCAATGTGTGTCCAGCCTCCTCCTTCACAGGATCCCCTGTCTGTCTCTAATCCTGTTTTATACCTTCCAGCTATCTCATTGCCTATCCACTCTAGCAAAGACAACTCAGTGGTCAGCTATCTACCTGGCCCAGACTCCTCAGCCTTTGTGTGTTAAAAGAATGGAAACTGTTTGTGAAATTCTCAAGAATATATTCAGCTTATTTACTGAATGTCTAACATACACCAAAACATAACAACAAACAAGACGGTCATGGTCCTACCATTGCAGAATTCACAGCCAATAAGGGAAGGAACCACCTCCCTCAAATGTAAGCACTCAACTGAAAAAATTGTAAGTTGTGATTAAAAACTAGGAGGGACACTACACCGGAGAGCTGCAGTGATATGTGCATTTGGGACCCAAAATTACATTTTACATTTGCATTTTAGTAGCTCCAAAAATGCAATTTAAAGTGCAATTTTAATGTAACAGGTTTACAAGTAGTAATGATGATTTTTAATAATAAAGATGAATACAACTTTTGCTTTGAAAGACAACTATGAAGGAAACACACAATGCAACATCATTTGGAAATGCCCACGGCTAGAAAAACCCTGGCATGTCTGAGGAACTAAACCCAGAGCAGTGTGGCTGGAGCTTAATATGCAAGGGTGAAGCTGAAAGGGGTATTTCATGTGGTTGGAGGGATTAGCAGGGGTCAGTTCTCACATGGCATTTCCAGGCACAGCTGAAAGTTTATAACCACAAAGTGTCCAGTTATTTTCTGACTATTGCCACCAGGATGGTGGAAAGTGGCTGACATGGGGCACGCATGTCACAGGCGCATGCACACACACACTCAAACATATATTTGTTATCATTATCATGCCTCTGGCTCCCTTTGTCAGCAAATCCCTTCTATCACTGTATTCAGCACCTACTGACTGAAGAGAAAACCCACTCCAGAGTCCCACTGAGATCACTATAGTAGATCCAATACTTCTGGCAACATTAGAAAAAATTCTGGAGAAAACTTGCAAGTTGTTTCTCAATGTGCAATACTCCAGAGAAGGCTGTTCAGAGTTCATTTATAATAGCTAACAGTTAGGCAAGGCTGTCACACTGTTGATCAAGCATCTTGGGGAAAAAGAGGTGGACAAAGCCTTTTCCATGGAGTTGATACAGGGAAAGTCTGGGGCCCGGCACAAATATTCTATCAGCAGCCCTTGCATACGGCACATAGCTACCAGGGGCCCACCTAGCCTACCAGGGGCAGGACAGCCGTATTCCAATTCTCAGTCCAAGTTCAACTCTGGCCACAGCGAATAGTATGTTTATCTCTCAGTGGGACCTAGAAAAGAAGTAAGACTCTAAGGCTTTAGAAGTCTCTCACCTGACTGAAGAAGACAACTGGCCTGCCCACTATTGAAGAGACTAGTCCCCATGAGAACAATCTTTGCCAATTAAGCATGGGGATACACTTCTTGTCGGTTATCCTCACCCTGGTTTTGGCCTCCCCAACCTACAAAGGCATAATCAGGCATATCTTGAAATAGATATCCATAATGTTTACTCTTCATATCAAGGGCCTTTACCACTGTTTGTGAGAAATCTCTGACATTTGCTTATGAATTTGTGTGTGAGTTTACTGACATCCCTCCCAGCATAGTCTTTGACGTTGTTATTGCTGTGGAGGCTTGCTTCTTTAAATAGACTGAAAAATACCAGTAGGCTGCCTCAGTTATAAACCTCAGAAAGACTACTCATGCTCGAGCTGTGTCATTCTTCCTCTAATATGATCAGTGTATGTATTCTGCCTATCATTTCCCCCATACTGTGTCAAAAAGAAGGGTATTTTAAAATGCCCTTGTGGTAGACAACATCTAGGATGGGTCCCTATGATCCCCACCCCAGAAGTTCATGTAACTTCTTACACCCTGCCTTGTGTAACACCCTGCCTCAGAGTGTTGGCTGAGCTGTCTGACTCACTCCTAAGGTAGAGAATATGAGTTTAGATTCTATAAAGTTTAGTTTCTAAAAGGACTGTGGCTACCACCCAGGTACTTATCCATTCTCTCTCACTTGATTTAAAAAAAGCCAGCTGCCATGTTGTGAGCTGATTTATGGAAAGACCCAAGTGGTAAGGAACAGATGGGGAATTTCAGCCAACAACCAGTGAAAAGCTGAGTTCCTCAGTCCAGTAGCCTCTGAGGCACTGAATCCTGCCAAGAACCACATGAATGAGTTTAGAAGCGGATTATCCTCCAATCCAGCCTTCAGATGATTCCTCAGCTCCAGTCCTCCTCTTCCCTGGAAACTCACAAGAGGCCCAGAGCCAGACACACCCACCATTCTATTCCTGATCAATGGGGCTAAGAAATAATCACTGTTTATGGGTTTTCCCTAGTGGCTCAGATAGCAAAGAATCTGCCCACAAGGCAGGAGCCCCAGTTTGAGCCCTGAGCTGAGAAGATCCCTTGGAGAAGGCAATAGCTACCCACTCCAGTATTCTTGCCTGGAGAATTCCATGAACAGAGGAGCCTGGAGGGCTACAGTCCATGGGGTCACAAACAGTCACACACAACTGAGTGACTTTCACTACTTTCACTTTCATGGGTTTTTTAATGTTATTTTTTTAAACTTTTTATTTTAAAATAATTATATATTCACAGGAAATTTCAGGAATGGCACAGAGAGGCCTCCTGTACACGTCACCCCAATAGTTACATCTTATATAACTTTAGCCTAGTATCAAAACAAAAAACAAAAACAGGTACCATTTAGAGTAGAGTTCTATGTCATCTTAGCCACTGTGTATGTGGTATAACCACCATGGCAATCAAGATGTAGAACTGCTCTATCACCATGAAGATATACCTTGTGCCATCACTTTAGAGTCTCATCTATCCTGCACACCATCCATAACCACTGGCAACTACTAATCTATTTTCCATGTCTGTAATTCTGTTATTTCAAAAATGTTGGATGATTTAAATCATATATAATCTTCTCAGGTTGGTTTTTTCATTCCTCATAGTGTCTTTCATATTCATAAGATTTTTGTTATGAGTCATTGAGTTTTGTCATTTGTTACACAGCAATAGACAACTAATAAATACATCATTCTTGTGGGAAAAATTACTAGCTGATTAGAGTTTGAGCTGAAAACAGATCTTCCATTTGGGTATAGGAACATAAACACTTATAGAATGACTCTTACAGATGCCCATCATACCACAGAAATCTACAGTAACCTCAAATTCACATTTCTAGGACTTTTCCTTTCACACAGTAGATGAGTCAGAGAAGTCTGGAACTGCATTAAGTATAAACCAGTTTCTCCAAATGTGTTTCACTAAAAAACAGTGCCATGGGGGATATCTTCTTGGAGAATACCCCCATTAAGGTAAGCACAGAGAACAAATTAAGGCGTTTTGGTGGTTATGGTTGGTTCCCAGATAGGCATGAGAAACCACTTTATGTTCTTGGGGGGAAATGAATATCCTTATATCCTTTAGCCCCACACCTAGGGATTCTAACTCCATAGTGTAAAGTAGAAAGACCTGGGATTTTTCATTTCTAACAAGTCTCTGCGTGATTCTGAGTCAAGCGATGCAGGACCGTACTTGGAGAAGTAACAGTGTACAGCACTTTCCACTGGCCTCAGATCACTTCCCCACTTCATTCAACCCTTGATAGCTTAACTTGCTCTCTCAATATTATTCACTGAATAGCAGAGAGTAAATAGGATCAAGTCACACAGATAGAAGACATGATCCCAGCTCTGCCAACTCCTACCTGGGTAATCTTGCGATGGTTGCTTGAGCTCCCTCAGTGTCCGCTGCATACTCATCTCACACAGTTGCTGTGAGGCTTTCAAAACACTGCAAGAATTATGCTGGAACATGGTAGGAGGAACATAAATCCTAGCTTGTTTTTGGTCCCACTTCCTTTATGCCTCCCGTTTAATTACCGATCTTCCTCCACTTACGATGGGGTTACATCCAGATAAACCCATCTCAAGCTGAAATTGCCCTAAGTCAAAAGTGTAGCCAAACATCACAGCTTAGCCTCAACTATCTTAGATGTGTGCAAAGCACTTACATTAGCTTACAGTTGGACAAAACCATCCAACACTAAGCCCATTTTATGATACATGTTGACTGTCTCATGTAAGTCATTGAAAACCCTTCTGAAAGCAAAAGACTAAATGGTTGTCTGGACAGAGAATGGTATCTACCCTCATGATCTTGATGCTGCCCAGCATCACAAGAGGGTATCATGCTGTGTATCACTAGCCTGGGGGAAAAAATCAAATTCCAAACCCAAAGTATGGTTCCTACTGAATGCATATCACTTTCACACCATCACAAAGTTGAAAAATCACAAGTCAAACCATTGTAAGTCACGGACCATCTGAATTTGGAAGCCTAGCTGCTCCACCTTCTGGTTCCCCAGCAAACCTGTCACTCTTGTTTCAGCTGCTGGCAGCCTCTTGTTCTGTCACTGTGTCTGGGACACTGATAATCTGCCTGCATTTTGTTATTGCTTTTAGCAGTTTTGTTCGTGTAGGAGCTCCATGGCACAATATTCTTCCATAGAAATCATTTGTGGGCCAACTGCCAATAAGAATAACCACAGGAAGTATCTACAGGCTGACTTTGTTTTCTAATACATTTTCCCCTTTGTAAAGGACACCATTATTAAAACATTTTTAACAATTTCTGGGACCAGTTACCTCTTTACAAGAGTCTCTGGTTGGTAATGAAAGAATGAACATTAAATGCTTTTACATAAGTGGCTGGGGGGAAAAAAAAAACAGGAATGGCTATGTTAAGAAAAACAGTTATTTAATTATGAGCATTTTATGGTGCTGTTAAGGTATCAGAACCCTGCAGCTTGCCTCGCTAATACTCCATTTCTAAATGTAGTTTGTGCTGGTTTCCTTCCATTTTCGACATTTCGTTTCCTGGGCAATTTGAAAACAGCAGGTCAGTTTGGGGATAAACATTAAAATACAAATACTTCAGCTCTAGTGATTTTGCAAAGCAGCCACACAAAGCACTTGGAGTTTTAAGCATATTTTTAAAAACACATATTGTTTGGGGACTGCTGTGCCATAATATCTTACCCTGAATAGGTTGTTTTCCTGACAACATATTTAATGTCAATGCTTTTATTATCATCCATGAAATTCAGGCATCAGACCTGGCCCAGATTCAGAGGGACGGAAAGCTGGCATGCTCCTGTCTCGCCAAGGAGCTGCTTCCTAGGTTCTCTGAGAACCTGGGTTTGTAAAGCACATCAACTTGCCACTTGCTGGGACTTCTATGGCACCTCCTTTGATGACAGGCAGTTGTTAAGAGCTATTTGCTTCATTGTGGTTATTACTTTTGCAAATACAGTTATGTCCAAGAATACTAATAAGCAGGGCTCATATGCGCCTGCAGTTGACAACAGGATTCCCCCTAATGTACCAGCTCAGTCCCGAAGACAGCTCAGTGGGAATGGATGGGGCGACGTCATGCAGATGTGGACGCTGATGGTCAGGGGAACGCAATTACATGTGCAGAGCTCCTGACTGCAGGAAATAACAGTCAAATTCAGATGCCTGACCCAGTTGGAGCAGTAGGCTTATTTTGTCTAGTAAATATTTCTCCAAAATGTCAAAATGATTACACAATTCAAGTAAACAAGGGCCCATGTGGTAGGAACAAGTCAGACAGTTATTTGGGAACAGGCAGTTGGTTTTAAAGGTTTGGATTGTGTTTCTTCCATGGTATCTCTCTGTGTTACCTTCAGACCCAGTTTCTCCCCTGTGGACCTTTCCCCAGTCCTACTATTCAGAACCCTCCACTTTTATTCTCTCAATGAAAATTATAAAGTAGTTTTGCACTTGGCCTTGTGCTAAGGATTGAAGACTTAGCAGCAAGAAGAGAAGATGTGGTCTCGGCTTTTGGTAAGTTATTGTCAAGTGGGATGGGACAACTTTAAACTTTAAGTTGTAAAAATATATTTTTAAAATTACAATGACGACAAAGGCTACAAAAGATAAGAACATGTGGTTTGTCAATGTCCAATAAGGATTCCTAAACTAGGTGGAGAAAGAGAAGGGAGCATAAACATGGGGGTGGATGGCGTAGTTAAAAGAACCAAAGGTGGGTTTCTCTGAGAAAATAGTATGGTTCTTACTCTTTGGATTATAGCCAGTGGTGTAAATGTTCTTTCCCTCATTATTCTATATAGACCTTGGTGACAGGAACCATATTTGACCTGTTTCTTCCACCTCTGAGCTTATAGCAGAGGCTCCATGGTATCTGCCACTGTACTGTTGTGCCCACTGAACCAGTTGTCAACTACCTTCTGCTTAAACGTCAAGGAAAAAGCCAGATGATGCCAAGTTTCCAGTGAATTGTTACCTGGTGTCCTAAGAAGACTGAATAACCCAAAAGACAGCCAGAAAATATTTCTTCAATCACTGTTTCTAGTAATGCTACAATTACCACTAATAATTTTATATTATTTTTCTATATCATTGCATACATGTTTAAAGAATATAGCATGTTCATCTGTAACTTATGTCAACATAGTTTTCTATATTTAAATAATATTAATGTTAACTGCTAGCATAAATTGATTAATAATATTAGCACTTAACATTAACCATTTATTTTGTGTTACACCTTCTTTTAAGCTCTTTGTAAATATTCCCTAATTTTATCTTTACAGTGTTCTGAGGAGAGGGGAATTATTATTCCTATATTTCACAGATAAGAAAACTGGCATAGCAAAAGGTTAAGTGACGAGCTCAAAGACCCAGTAAAGGATGCTGCCATGATTTAAACTAGTCAGTCTATACGTGAAGCCTGCAACCTTAGGCACTATTCTAAAGAACATTTTTCCATAATTTGTCTAGTCTGGAGCCTACCTGGTTCAGTGGTAGGCTCCCTATTCAAAACTGGATTACTGCCAAATCTTATCACTTTTCATTTAAAATAGTCACTCTGTAGATGTACCACATAAGATAGTACATATCAACATCATAACCTCAGAGGACTAGGAGGGGAAGTTAGCATTGCCCAGAACCTACAGATGAGGAGACACAATGGCTATATTCATCATATCCCACCAGTTAACCATTTGGATTGAACTGACCAGTAACAGAATGGTTGACCAGTTGGCTGGCTGATTGAATCAGCTTCATAGACAATCAGAGGATGTGTGATATTTCCACTGATCAGCCTATCCCAGGGAATTTAGAGCTATTCTCATATAACTTGGTTAGCCAGACAAACCTAGACAGCATATTTAAAACCAGAGACATTACTTTGCCAGCAAAGATTTGTATAGTCAAAGCTATGGTTTTTCCCATTGTCATGTATGGATGTGAGAACTGGACCATAAATAAGTCTGTGCACTGAAGAATTGATGCTTTTGAACTGTGGTATTGGAGGAGACTCTTGAGAGTCCCTTGGACTGTAAGGAGATCAAATCAGTTAATCCTAAAGGGAATCAGTCCTGAATATTCATTGGAAGGACTAATGCTGAAGCTGAAACTCCCATAGTTTGGCCACCTGAGGCAAAAAGCCGACTCACTAGAAAAGACCCTGATGCTCGGAAAGATGGAAGGCAGGAGGAGAAGGGGACAACAGAGGATGAGATGGCTGGAAGGCATCACTGACTCGATGGACATGAGTCTGAGTGAACTCCAGGAGATGGTGAAGGACAGGGAAGCCTGGCGTTCTGCACTCCAGTTCAATTCAGTTCATTTCAGTTGCTCAGTCGTGTCCAACTCTTTGCGACCCCATGAATCGCAGCATGCCAGGCCTCCCTGTCCATCAACAACTCCTGGAATTCACTTAGACTCACGTCCATCAAGTCAGTGATGCCATCCAGCCATCTCATCCTCTGTCGTCCCCTTCTCCTCCTGCCCCCAGTCCCTCCCAGCATCACAGTCTTTTCCAATGAGTCAACTCTTCGCATGTACTGGAGTTTCAGCTTTAGCATCATTCCTTCCAAAAGAAATCCCAGGGCTGATCTCTTTCAGAATGGACTGGTTGGATCTCCTTGCAGTCCAAGGGACTCTCAAGAGTCTTCTCCCACATCACAGTTCAAAAGCATCAATTCTTCGGCGCTCAGCTTCCTTCACAGTCCAACTCTCACATCCATACATGACTACTGGAAAAACTATAGCCTTGACTAGACAGACCTTTGTTGGCAAAGTAATGTCTCTGCTTTTGAATATGCTATCTAGGTTGGTCATAACTTTTCCTCCAAGGAGTAAGCATCTTTTAATTTCATGGCTGCAATCACCATCTGCAGTGATTTTGGAGCCCCCCAAAAATAAAATCTGACACTGCTTCCACTGTTTCCCCATCTATTTCCCATGAAGTGATGGGACCAGATGCCATGATCTTTGTTTTCTAAATGTTGAGCTCTAAGCCACTTTTTCACTCTCCACTTTCACTTTCATCAAGAGGCTTTCTGCCATAAGGGTGGTATCATCTGCATATCTGAGGTTGTTGATATTTTTCCCGGCAATCTTGATTCCAGCTTGTGCTTCTTCCAGCCCAGCGTTTCTCATGATGTACTCTGCATAGAAGTTAAATAAGCAGGGTGACAATATACAGCCTTGATGTATTCCTTTTCCTATTTGGAATCAGTCTGTTGTTCCATGTCCACTTCTAACTGTTGCTTCCTGACCTGCATACAGTTTTCTCAAGAGGCAGGTCAGGTGGTCTAGTATTCCCTTCTCTTTCAGAATTGTCCACAGTTTCTTGTGATCCACACAGTCAAAGGCTTTGGCATAGTGGGGTTTGCAAATAGTCAGACACAACTGAGCAACTGAACAACAACAACCCATATAACTTAAATCTTCAGCAATTCTTGATAAGCACAAGGTGAAATTTCCAGTATTTTTTCAGTTCCATTCTTTTTTTCTTTTTCCTTTCACATTAGAGAAGACCTATGCAGACAGACTCAAATCTTTGGGTCCAGCTCAGTTGCTCCCCACAATGGTTCGTGTGTCTGCTGTCCAACGGATTCAAACCCATGAGGATCACAACTCTGTCTCTTTTTTATATCCCTGACCTAGTTCAGTACCAGACTTTTCAGGACAAGAAGTATCAAGACAAAGAAATCTTTGGTCCATTCATTCATTCATCTCCTTGGAAGGCCATCAGTGCTTACTCCTTTTAATATCATTTAAACATTAACAGTTTGAGCAAATTCAGGAAGATAGTAAAGGGCAGGGAAGCCTGGTGTGCTGCAGTTCATGGGGTCACAAAAAGTTGGACACAAATTAGCGACTCAACAACAACAGAACATTAACAGATTTCTTTAATTTTCACATCATGTAAAAGCATGTTAAATTCTTTTTATTTTTTAAAATTGCATTCAGTCTGCAAATATCTCTTGCTCAAACTTTATCTTTGTAGGCTTTTCCTGTTTTCCTTCTTTTCTGCAACTCAACTCAACATCTTCAGAGCATCCTGCTTCTCAAGCTGTGAATGCTGGAAAATACTTTAGCCTGGTTGCCAGGAGTTTGGGGCTCTAGTTTGGTTCTGATCACAAGCCAGTTACATGACTACATTACCGCCCAAGTCCTCATCTTTTTCCTCTGTAAAACAGAGTGTGAGCAGGTAACTGGATCACCATAATGGACCTTGCAAGCTGTAATTTTTTTTTCCTGTTTCTATGTTTCTGGTTTTAGTTGAGTGCTGGGGTTACTTTATGTCAGAGAAGGCAGAGGGAGACCTGGGGGCAAGGTGCCTGAATATTTTCTTGTGTGACTTGACCAATTGCATTAAAGGGTCAAGAGAGAGAAATTGTCATCCTAGCTCCCAAAGACAGTGTCTAGGAAACAAATCTCCCACTCCACTGGGATCCCTTAAATGACAGAACACTGTTGGCAAGGATAAACTGGAAATCAACTTTTGCCATGGCCACAGTTGACCTGGCTGGTATATCCTATCCAAGTGACTGTGTCTTATCCAAGTGATTGCCAACCAGGAACAGATGGAGGCAGAATTATGCATGTCTCTGGATTTGGGTGGTTCTCCCTGATATTAATCACTTGTCAGTGGATTTGTCCCTGAGCCCAGAGCTGGCACCATGTATAGTATAAGAAACTAAAAGGACTGTTCTCATTTATTTAATATTTTTAAAACTACATTTCTCTTGGCATAGCTGTAACCCCTGCAGGATTGAAGGCTACCCTTGACACAACCCCTAGAGACTCCTGGGCTGTTAACTGTGACAGGCTTCTCATTTCCTTCTATTACTGACTCTCCAAAAAAAACCTATCCTGGAACTCAGATAGGACAGTACATGAAAACAGACACTAGTGTCTACACTTCCTGCTGAAACCCTAGGCATCTATTATAGCAGCTGGAGCCATTCCTTCCAAGTTTTCCCAGTAATCTGAACCAGGAGAGAAAGTTTGGCTTTGGAGTTGACAGCCAAAGTCCTCCGACCACTAGTCTATACCCTCAATGAGTGTTCTTGGCAATTCTTGGATTCTCAGTTATCGGAGCATTTAATTAAATATTGAAGAATTTTTGTGGTACAACATGACAGATAATTTACACTATCACGTTATATTATTTTTTAAGCACTTCCACTAGTATGCAAAATCCTCTTAGACATGCCACCAATCTAAAGAACTAGGGTTTTCCATAAATTAAATTTTAAGACAAGATACTTGTAATTTTAGTTAGCATTTCTCCTTCTAAAATATTCCAGAGAAAAATCTTTCCTTAGCATATTTATTAACATTTGGGCTTCCCTTATGGCTTAGCTGGTAAAGAATCTGCCTGCAATGCAGGATACCTGAGTTCGATCCCTGGGTTGGGAAGATCCCCGGGAGAAGGGAAAAATTACCCACTCCAGTATTCAGCCTAGAGAATAAGGAAAGAAAATTTTTCCTTAGTATATTTATTAACATTTAGCAGTTCACCATATTTGAGGAATTTCTTTCTTTATATAAACATTTACTATGCTATTGAACACATTTTAATACACTACCTTTAATCTTTATAAAAATTTTGTAGTACAGTAATTCCCCTTGCAGAGATGAGAACACTGAGACCCAGTTAGTATAATAACTTGTATAAGGTCATAGACGGAGAAACTGGCAAAGCTAGGATTCAAACTGACTTCAGTTCAGAACTCTTTCTCAAACTCTAGCCCCTTGCTTCTTTCTGTTAGACTGATTAACACTTTTAAATGTCACTTCTATGAGGCTTTTTGTTTGATTGGTTGGTTAGATTGGTTGGTTAGAAGGCCAAAAACTTTACAAATTTCCTTTCAGTCTTATCATCCTATGATATTCACTCCCATCTTCCTTCCTTTTCTTCCTCCCACTACATTTATTGAACACCTATTATGTGCTACATGCAGAGACTGAAAATATGAAAAGACACAGCACCATCTTGGAGTGCTTTATAATATACCCTTTCATTTCTATGACTGTCTCTGGCATTTATCCATGCATCCACTCACCCATTAAATGAGCAAATATTTTTTGAGCATCTACTAATGTACTATACTAAGCCCTGGAGATTCAGCAAATAATTCAAGTTTTTCCCCTGAATTCATGGAGCTTATGCTCTGGTGTCTTCATCTAGGTCTCTCTTTTCTCTCCACATGCTTATTCTAAAAGGGTTTTGTTCAGTCATAAGAGATCTGTAGCCTCCTGAGTACAGGGTACATATTTTAAAGTGGGAGTTGAGTTTATGAGATGTTCTGCCAGTCACTCATTACCACTTAACTCACAGTAGCTTTAGAAAGTATGTTACCTAAAGATATTTTCACCTGTTTTATTTTCTTTCATCATTTATTTTTACTGAACTCTTTATATGCGCAGTTTACACATTCTCAGTTTATCTGTAAGGTCCTTGAGCCACTCCATGGTGACCCTGCACACAGTCTAGGCTACAGAAATATTCGTGAAATAAATTCTGAGTCCATTTCTTTGTCCACCATTGTTATGTGTCTACAAACATAAGGTAGCGACTCTGAAGCCTTGTTATAACAGGCTAGCCTGTAACCATGAGTAGTATATACATCCCAAGCAAGTTCTCTACCCTAGGCAGCAGATACTACCAGTGACTACAATTTCTTGATAAATACAGGTGGTACAGTGTGTAAAGAATATGCCTACCAATGCAGGAGGTGCAGGAGACTCAAATTCAATCCCTGTGTCAGGAAGATCCCCTGGAGTAGGACATAGAAACCTACTCCAATATTCTTGCCTCTGTCCATGGGAGAATGGACAGAGGAGCCTGGTGAACTACAGCCCATGGGGTCGCAAAGAGTCGGGCATGACTGAGCGACTAACACTTTCACTTTTATAGCAAATGCACCACCAGAAACTCTCCAAAGTGGATTTTAGGCTTTTCCTCCCTTATCAATAAAAACACTGTAGAGCTACATACAGAGAAGGGACACTTGAAAAAAAAGTTGCCAGACTAGTATTCACCTGTGCCTTTATTTTCTTATTTTGGATACATTCTTAATAGTGAAAGATGCTCTACCTACATCCCTTAAGATAAATTTAACTCTCTAACGAGATAACATGTTAAACTGTTTCATAAACAATAATTAATATTTATATTGTGAACAAACTTTAAATCATATATTATGCTGCTGCTGCTGCTGCTAAGTCGCTTCAGTCGTGTCCGACTCTGTGCGACCCCACTGACAGCAGCCCACCAGGCTCCCCTGTCCCTGGGATTCTGCAGGCAAGAACACTGGAGTGGGTTGCCATTTCCTTCTCCAATGTATGAAGGTGAAAAGAGAAAGTGAAGTCGCTCAGTTGTGTCTGACTCCTAGCGACCGCATGGACTGCAGCCTACCAGACTCCTCAGTCCATGGGATTTTCCAGGCAAGAGTACTGGAGTGGGATGCCATTGCCTTCTCCGATATATTATGCTACAAACAAAAATTAATTTTTATTCCTTTATTTTTCATGTTGTGCCTTCAGCTTACCAGGTTTGTGACCCATCCTCTCCAGGCTATGTCCTCATCTCTAGTAACTTTATTACATCCAGATATTAGTGCTTAATAATGATTTAATTGTCAACTGTCTTCAGATACTAATAATGTTTAACCAGTGGGTATCACGACTTTCCTAAATAGGGGAGACATGGCAGAACAGAGGACAGCTGACATGACCCTTCTTGCAACATACAGAGAGCTGTCTGATTGACCTAATTACTCCCAAGGCCAACCCTGTTAGAAGATCAAACCTTGGAATGTTGCAGAACATTCAATTTATTGATATTTGAAAGAGAATGCACAAAACAGTTCATTTTTTTCTTTTTTTCACTCTAATACCTATGCTAGGTACAGTTCTAAATGCCTTAGGGGATGAATTAAATCTTCACTACAACCCTGGGAAAGGGGATGTCCTTATTTCATAGATGAGAAAACTGATACACAGGGAAGCCAGGTACACTGTTCAATGGCACTCTACCAGCAAAAATAAAACCTCTGAGCCTCTGAGCCTGAGCCTACCAGTTAGCCAGCAGGCCACACAGAACCACGGCCACGGTGACTACAGAAGTGATTCAAAAGTTTCTGAACTCCCCATGAAGAAAACCAAGATCCCTTACTGTGTAGACGGAAGGGAACCTGACCAGTCACATTTGGTTTCAATTATTTTCTTTCAGCTCCATTTCTTCCCGCTTCTTATGTTTTCTTATACCTTCCTTTTCTGTGTAATGCAGAATGATTCATTTTGGGGGAGTTAATTTAAGGTTCACCTCCTGCAGACAAATGTAGATGCTTCCCACCTTATGTTCCCATTGCCTGATACATACAACCCCACTGGAACATTTTTCTTCACATGCTGCAATCACCCCTCTGTCTGTCTGTCCATCAGGCAGTCGGTCCTGAAGATGGGATGTGACTTTACGTTCCCATTTCACCCGTGTCGAGCATGGTGCCTGGTGAGCACAGGTGCGAAGATTCACAGGAGCCCATCAACTTTGTGTGCAGATAGAAGAGACAGATTTTCTATTCATGAAACTACATCCAGAATCAGATTCACTGGCAAATTTGTTTCCACAATTTGAAGCAGAATTCTGACAAAAGAATTCGAGAAAGCATTACACATTTTCTTTTCTTTTTTTTTTTTTTCCTTTTCTGGTTTTCCAAATCAGAAAACTACCTGGGAGGCATATTAAATGATTTTAAAGTTAAGAAACGAGAAACATCACTCATTTCATGTAATCAGCTCTGCCATGTGCAACTGCAACAAGCTTTAGGAGTGTGTGTTTCCTGTTTTCCCCACTACTTCACCTCTTCTGCTCGGGAGTCTTTCCCAGTCCAGGTACTAGAACATTTGTCATGCAGAATCTGGGATATGGCTGCAGAGGGGCAGGCCCAGAAAGAGAAAGTAGGAGGAAGGACTAAGCCAAAGCAACTAAGTCAGTCTACACAATAAGGACCAAGGCTGAAGGGAGGCCACTGAGAAGAAAGTAAGTAGCCTGGACTGGAGACACAGAATATGGAGAATTGCCCTGTGTAGAACAGCTATGGGATGAAGGAACAGGAAGCTATGAGAAAGAAGATATAACATGGATATTCTCCCATTTTTATGAGATGTATGAGTAAAAACATTTATTATTTGTAGTTACTCAATTCTAGTTCTCTTTTTTAAATTTTAAACGTCTTATTTTATATTGAGATATAGCCAATTAACAAAGTCATGATAATTTCAGTTGGACAGAAAAGGGACTCAGGCATACATATACATGCATTACTCTCCCTCAACTCCCCTCCCATCCAGGCTTCCACAAAACATTGATCAGAGCTCCTTGTGCTATACAGCAGATTCTTGCTGGTCATTCATTTTAAATATACCAAAGTATACGTGTCGATCCCAAACTCCCTATCACTTCCTCCCATCCTCCCTTCCTGGCAACCATAAATTCATTCTCTAAGTCTGTGAGTCTGTTTTTGTTTTGTGAATAAGCTCACCAGCTGTAGTTCTTAACTATGACTGTGGCCTGCCAGGCTTCTCTGTCCATGGAATTTCACATGCAAGAATGCAGGAGTGGGTTGCCATTTCCTTTTCCAGGGGATTTTCCTCACCCAGGGATCAAACCTATGTCTCTTTTATCTCCTGCACTGGCAAGGGGATTCTTTACCAGCTGAGCCACTGAGAAAGCCCCAAATAAGCAATAGCTATAGCCAAATTAATTCTGAAAAAGTCTGGACTTTTGCTTTACCCTAATGTGAGTTAGTGGAAACAGTGTCAGACTTTATTTTGGGGGGCTCCAAAATCACTGCAGATGGTGACTGCAGCCATGAAATTAAAAGACACTTATTCCTTGGAAGAAAAGTTTTGACCAACCTAGATAGCATATTCAAAAGCAGAGACATTACTTTGCCAACTAAGGTCTGTCTAGTCAAGGCTATGGTTTTTCCTGTGGTCACGTATGGATGTGAGAGTTGGACTGTGAAGAAGGCTGAGCACCAAAGAATTGATGCTTTTGAACTGTGGTGTTGGAGAAGACTCTTGAGAGTCCCTTGGACTGCAAGGAGATCCAACCAGTCCATTCTGAAAGAGATCAGCCCTGGGATTTCTTTGGAAGGAATGATGGTAAAGCTGAAACTCCAGTACTTTGGCCACCTCATACGAAGAGTTGACTCATTGGAAAAGACTCTGATGCTGGGAGGGATTGGGGGCAGGAGGAGAAGGGGACGACAGAGGATGAGATGGCTGGATGGCATCACTGACTCGATGGATGTGAGTCTGAGTGAACTCTGGGAGTTGGTGATGGACAGGGAGGCCTGGCGTGCTGCGATTCATGGGGTCGCAAAGAGTCGGACACGACTGAGCGACTGAACTGAACTGAACTGAATGTGAGTCAGGTATCTAGAAATCTCAAATTTGATCCTTTCACTTTGGACTAGAGACCACAGAATCACTCAGTGGTTTAACAGATACTAATGTTGGTCTTGTCATTGTTGAGACTATTTATAAAGTCACTGTCCTGCACTGGGCTTTAGTAATTGATATACAGCTTGGACTGGTAGGTCTGGGATCAACAGTTGAGGTCTATAAGGTAAGAAGGGTCATCCGTGAAGGAAGAGGTGGTTAGATGAGATCAGACACAACAGGTTTCTTCAAATTTCCTGGACAAAAGCCATCAAGGGCACTCCATGCTACTATGCCAGATACCAACTGTAATTGATGAGTGGTTTTCAAAGTGGTCCCCAGCTAAAGCCTCTTGCAGTAATCCACTCTGGCAATACTGACTTGCTGCCAATAAGACCCATAATTCAGACTGTCCACCTGAATCATCCCTAAAGGAGTGTAAGTAAAGGCTTCTTCTTCCTTTCCACCCCTCCCTCTCAATCATTTCTCTCTCTCAGGAACAGGCCAGGACTACTGAAGGCCAGTTAAATTCATCTCCAGATCTGACTGCCAAAAGAAAAGTTAAAATTCCCTTGATCCCTCTGAAGAAACTTTGGACCATCAAATAACATAACAATTCCAACCAAATGTCAAATACTTTTAAAGTACAATTTCTCATATCTTTCTACTTTCCTCTAATCACTTCTTTACTGGGAGCATTTATAAAAATAAAATATTAGGCTCTTAAACTTACACGACACTGCTGTTTTCTCCTAAACTGAAGTATGAGTCTTTCTTTTCCAACTAGATAGGAGGAGCAAAAAAGTATTCTTAATGCTTAATGCACAGACAGCACTTAACACACTATTAGACGATTAGAACTTAAGACCTCAATATTACGTTATACACATTTATATTACATAATAAAACAAGGTTTGAGTAAGAAACAAAAGAGTGTAGAGTCTCTGCTTTGCACTAAATACTGGACCAGAGTTGTGGACTGGATTTTCTTTTTGAGAGACAAGAACTGATTATCTTCTGAGACAAAAGCAAAAGCCTTATGTAAAATAACCAAATCATCTTTACAAAAAGAAAAGGAGAGGGGAAATTTTTTAAAAAGCATGCGAGACAGAATGAAAAAAAAACAATGTCCAGAATAAAGAATATTGAGAATAAATGAAATCCAACTGAAAACAAAAGTTTCAGTTTTTCCATGGAATGTCAGAGCGTAGTTAAATCTCAGCAACGGTAATTTCTTCCATATTAACCCCCACTGTGAGAATACATGCCAGTTAGAGTCCAACATCTGTGAATAATTCACTCTCTCCACTTGGAAAGAAACACATTTTCTTTTGCTCCCACCTTCGATGGAACAACATCCAGAATCCTGACACCTTAAGGGAGAGGACTGCAAACACTATCACACAACGGACACTCGTCACTATTGTGGGTCGTGTGGTGTCTGAAATCCACTCCTCCTTGAAGAATCCCTCCCTTTGTGGCAAAGCACGATGACTTGTGTGCCACTCTAGAGACTGAAATTTCCTGATGGTCATTTTTACAAGCCAGATTTGTGCCTAGGTAAGAGGAAAACAACAGACTGGGAAAGACTAGAGATCTCTTCAAGAAAATTAGAGATACCAAGGGAACATTTCATGCAAAGATGGGCTCAATAAAGGACAAAAATGGTATGGACCTAACAGAAGCAGAAGATATTAAGAAGAGGTGGCAAGAATACACAGAAGAACTGTACAAGAAAGATCCTCATGACCCAGATAATCACGATGGTGTGACCACTCCCCTACAGCCAGACATCCTGGAATGTGAAGTCAACTGGGCCTTACTTAGAAAGTATCACTACAAACAAAGCTAGTGGAGGTGATGGAATTCCAGTGGAGCTATTTCAAATCCTGAAAGATGATGCTCTGAAAGTGCTGCACTCAATATGCTAGCAAATTTGGAAAACTCAGCAGTGGCCACAGGACTGGAAAAGGTCCGTTTTCATTCCAATCCCAAAGAAAGGCAATGCCAAAGAATGCTCAAACTACTACACAATTGCATTCATCTCACATGCTAGTAAAGTAATGCTGAAAACTCTCCAAGCCAGGCTTCAGCAATATGTGAACCGTGAACTTCCAGATGTTCAAGCTGGTTTTAGAAAAGGCAAAGGAACCAGAAATCAAATTGCCAACATCCGCTGGATCACTGAAAAAGCAAGAGAGTTCCAGAAAAACATCTATTTCTGCTTTATTGACTATGCCAAAGCCTTTGACTGTGTAGATCACAATAAACTGTGGACAATTCTGAAAGAGATGGGAATACAGACCACCTGACCTGCCTCTTGAGAAATCTGTATGCAGGTCAGGAAGCAACAGTTAGAAGTGGACATGGAACAACAGACTGGTTGCAAATAGGAAAAGGAGTACATCAAGGCTGTATATTGTCACCCTGCTTATTTAACTTCTATGCAGAGTACATCAGGAGAAACGCTAGACTGGAAGAAACACAAGCTGTAATCAAGATTGCTGGGAGAAATATCAATCACCTCAGATGACACCACCCTTATGGCAGAAAGTGAAGAGGAACTAAAGAGCCTCTTGATGAAAGTGAAAGAGGAGAGTGAAACAGTTGGCTTAAAGCTCAACATTCAGAAAATGAAGATCATGGCATCTGGTCCCATTACTTCATGACAAATAGATGGGGAAACAGTGGAAACAGTGTCAGACTTTATTTTTGGGGGCTCCAAAATCACTGCAGATGGTGATTGCATCCATGAAATTAAAAGACACTTACTCCTTGGAAGGAAAGTACGACCAACCTAGATAGCATGTTAAAAAGCAGAGATACTACTTTGCTAACAAAGGTCCGTCTAGTCAAGGCTATGGTTTTTCCTGTGGTCATGTACGGATGTGAGAGTTGGACTGTGAAGAAAGCTGAGCACCAAAGAATTGATACTTTTGAATGTGGTGCTGGAGAAGACTCTTGCGAGTCTCTTGGACTGCAAGGAGATCCAACCAGTCCATCCTAAAGGAGATCAGTCTTGGGTGTTCATTGGAAGGACTGATGCTGAGGCCGAAACTCCAATACCTGGCCACCTCATGTGAAGAGTTGACCCACTGGAAAAGACCCTGATGCTGGGAGGCATTGAGGGCAGGAGGAGAAGGGGACAACAGAGGATGAGATGGCTGGATGGTATCACCAACTCTATGCACATGAGTTTGGGTGAACTCCGAGCATTGGTGATGGACAGGGAGGCCTGGCGTGCTGAGATTCATGGAGTCGCAAAGAGTCGGACACGACTGAGCCACTGAACTGAACTGAACTGAAAGATCCATGACTTGGACTCTCTTAAACTGAATCCTGCATCCCAGACTTGAAACCTCATGTGGTGAAACTAAAATAAAAAGGCCCTTGAGACAAGTCTCTGGCAGTGGTGGCCATGGTACAAAGATGATCTGTGAGCCTCAGCTGCAACCGTGCTGACGGGGGAGCAGAGCGCCATGCACCAGCCACGTGGCAGGGCAAACCTCAGTGGCCAGCAGTGCACCACGGAGGTGACAGCTCTGTCCACAGGGCTGAGCTCCAGGGAGTCATCTGGAGCACTGTTTCTGACTCTGAATGTTTTCAGTCTGAACCTCTTGCAATCTAGGCCACTCCTGGGCTATTCATCAAATATCATCGTCATTGTCTTCAGTGATTTATTAAAGCAAGTTGCTGGACTTGCTACAACACCTCTACCTTAGCCAGTATCTCCTTGCAAAAATATTAGAAAATAATTTCTTCACTGGATATAAAAACCAACACACTCAGCCATAAAAAGGAACGCATTTGAGTCAGTTCTAATGAGTGGGATGAACCTAGAGCCTATTATACGTAGTGAAGTCAGAAAGTGAAAGACAAACATCGTCTATTAACACATCTATATGAAGATCTAGAAAGACAGTACTTGATGAACCTATCTGAAGGGCAGAAATGGAGATGCAGACAGAGAACAGACTTGTAGACACACTGGGGGAAGGATACGGTGGGATGAATTGAGAAAGTAGCATGGAAACATATACATTACTACATGTAAAATTAGACAGCCAGGGGAAATGTGTTGTATGATGCAGGGAGCTCAAATCTGACGCTCTGTGACAACCTAGAGGGGTGGCATGGGTTGGGAGGTGAGGAGGAGGTTCAGGAGGGAGGGGACATAGATATACTTCTTGCTGATTTATGTTGACATATGGCAGAAACCAACACAATATTGTAAACCAATTATTCTCCAATTAAAAATAACTAATAAGAAACCACACAAAATGTCACAGGAGTAGTTCAAAAAATCTCTGACTAACCTTCACCCAATTTCTCTATGTTAATATTACTCTATACTGCTTTACCCTTCTGTCTGTGTGTGTATTTTTCCTAAACTGCTTAGTAGTAAATTGGAGACAGGATATCTTTTCCCTAAAATGTCATTGCGTATTCAATAAAAAGAAATTCTCTTATATAATCACAGCACGATTTTCAAAATCACCAAATAAATATAATACTATTATCTAATTTGCAAAAGACTTTATTCAGATTTTGCCAAGGGTCTCCATAATGTCCTTTATAGCAGAAGACAATTTAGGATCATTCTGGAACTATTTAGTACATTTAAAGTAAATTTATCTCCTGCCTAAATCAGCCAGAGTTGTTTTCTGCTGCTTGTGACAGATAACCCAGATTGATAAAAACAACTGGAACAAGGAGTGAGGTTCTGCTAGTAAAAGACTTTAAAATGTGCAATTGCCCATGTAGAAAAAGACAGACACAAAGGGAAGAGAGGACCTCGGTATGGTGGGCCGGCAAGTTGTTGAGCTGAACTCCTGAGATCGTCTACATGCCTAAGGAAGCTGTTGTATGAGTGAAAAGCATAGGAATCGCTCAGAAGGTTGCAAATGCTAGTGATTTCTTACAGTCATCAGTAGGATCCTATGAGAAAGAGACATGAGGGAAAATGGCCCTTGTATCTCTAGACGTGGTTGTATCTACAGGTGATGCCTGGGATTCCACTGGCCCGTCTGGGGCCAGAGAGGGACAAGTCTGAAAGGAACGACCATCCTTTGAGGACAGGATGGCATAGATGTGGAAACAGTGGATCCTTTAGAACCAGGCTGAGTTTATCCTACTTCTGGCCTTGGAGCTTTGTGAGATACACTTTCTTATTATTTAAGCCAGTTTCTGTCAGTTTTCTATTACATGCAGCTGAAAGCACCCTAAAGATAAACATATTCAGTTAAATGACTCCACCTCTGGGATGACATTTTGTTTGATGGGTTAGCCGTTATTATAAATATAAAACTGGAGGATGTGTCATTTTCCTCCACTGTATCATAAAGTTCATTTCCTAGGTGCTTCCAACATGGTATCTCTTTCTTCAGAGCATCAGAGAGAAGGAATAAAATGCTGAAACCACCAACAATATGTAAAATACCACTAGTGACAACAACAACATGAAGAAGCCTCTTAAAACGAGCTTCTCAGTACTCCTACACATGCTCAGTCGCTCAGCTGAGTCTAACTCTTTGCAGCCCCATGGACTGTAGCCCATCAGGCTTCTCTGTCCATGGAATTTTTCAGGCAAGAATACTTGAGTGGGGTGCCATTTCCTCCTCCAGAGGATCTTCCCAATTCAGAGACTGAACCCACATCTGTTCAGTCTCCTGCATCGGCAGGTGGATTCTTTACCACTAGCACCACCTGGGAAGCCGTACTCTTAGATAATAGAGACAAATATCTCCTCAGCATTTATTAGAGACTCAGTTGGGCTTCCCTTGTGGCTCACTTATAGAGAATCTGCCTGCAATGCAGGAGACCTGGGTTCAATCCCTGGGTTGGAAAGATCCTCTGGAGAAGGGAAAGGTTACTCACTCCAGTATTCTCGCTGAGAATTCCATGGACACTCCATGGGTCACAAAGAAGTTCTCCAGGCAAGAATACTGGGGTGGGTAGACATTCCCTTCTCCAGGATATCTTCTCAACCCAGGGACTGAACCCAGGTCTCCTGCATTGCAGATAGGTTCTTTACCATCTGAGCCACCGGGAAGCCCAAAGGCTCAATAATGATAGGTAAATAATGCTAAGTCCTTAATATGGGTTAATTTATTAATCTAAACAATAGGCTAAGCAACATTAATCCATCTCATTTTGTAGATGAGGAACAAGGATTAGAGCAACTAATCAATTTCATCAAGATCACAGAGATCTTAAGTGACAGAATCAAGACTCATATGACCTTCTTGACAATGAAGCCAGCACGATGTCTCCTCTCAAGGGAAAATAAACTGAACAGGTCGATTTGAACTAAAAAATTGGTGTTTGTAAGGGAGGTGTGGTGAAAGTCCTATTTCAAAACTCGAGATGAGATACCCTGGAAGAGACTGGGGGTGTCAGCTGGGAGGGAGGCCCTGCTACATCTCCATCAGCACCGACTCCCTACCCTACTCCAGGGCGGCCACTGCCACCCAGCCACCTCCACCCACGACAGGGGCTGGGACAGAGAGACCACGAGAGGAACTGTAACAGTTTCAGAGGAATTGTACACAGCTTAACGAAAACCTCTCAGAGAGCAGCTAGGCTAACAGCCTCATTTTCTGGGAAATGAATCCGAGACACTTGCTCAATTATATCCCTGACCCACTCTGTTGGGCTTCAGAGGCTAAGACAGGTTTGTGAGTTGATGAAGGTGGGGAAATGCTTGCTTATTTTGATGAAGTTCACGATCCTCTCTTGGTTCTGCAGAGGCCCCTACCCCTACCTTATCTGCTCCCTCGCAGCCTGATGTACCTACAGGCCTGGATAATTTTTCACAGAGAAGCACAGAGATATGGTTCTACCGTTGACGAGCAATCTCTTAAAGCATCACTTATCTGAATTTTACACATTCTTATTCAAAAGGATGAGTGCGTGCTAGTCGGGGCTGGAGCAGCAGGAGGCATTTAATTAGAATCTGAGTGACTGGCTTCTATGCTATAGCAACAGTATGTAGATACCACCTCTTCAACATTGTCCTAAACAATCACCAATTCATCTTCCCAGGATACCTCAATGGCGAACCATTTCCATACCTAACCAATTAGCATCTGGGAAAAACCTAATAAAAACTACCATTTGTTATCTAATTACCTTTTGCCAGGCACTGAGCTTAGTACCCTGTATACATTATATTAATTAATTCCCACAACAAGACTCTAATGTGAGTATTGTTAAGGCAGGAAACAAAAGTAAAAACCAAGCCTCTGAGATGTTAAATGACCTCCCCCAGCAAGTAAGTAGTTCCCATAAGTGATATCAATGTTGGAGCAGAGATCCAAGTGCTTCCTGATTAACTAAGATGCCATTTCACCCACTTCTTAATATAACTGACCAAAGGGAATAATAATACAAACACTGAACTCTTCCATAATCATAAACGAATCCTTCTTCCCAGGAGGATCAAAAGCTAGAGAGATGGGCATGGTATTGTGGATGCTCAAGAGAAACAAAAAGCAGGAAGCTGGATCAGGGTACTCATCAACTTTCAGCGCTTGACTTCCCTTCTTGCAGAAATATCTCTGGTTTTCACAACACCCCTCACTCTTGACTTTCCTCCAGCCTCAACTCTGCTCCTTCTTAATTTCCATTTCTGAGTCCTCCTCCTCTGCTAACCCTGAACTCTGTTGTCCACCCTCCTTTCTCTCCAAATTCCTTTTCTAGGTGATCTCATCCTCTTCTATGGCTTAAAATAACATTTTTGTACTGATGACTCATAAATCTCTATCTCCAGCTCTTAACACCCTCCCGGGCTCTAGATTTATATATCCCAGTGCCTACTTGACGTCGCCTCTGTAGCTGTCTAATAGACACCTCAAATTTAGTATGTCCAAAATAAAATTCTTCATTTACCCCTAGCTGTCTTCCTTATCATAGTTAATGATATCGCTACCACCAAGTTTCTTGGGTCAAAGAACTTGAAATAACCTTCATTTTCTTACTTTTCCTCATGTCTCTCAATCTGTCTGTGAAACTTGTCAACTCTTATCTCCAAAATATTTTCAAGATCCCACTACATAACACTATCTCTATTGCTACACAGCTCTAACCCAAGTAACCAATGTCTCATACCTTGGCTTCAGTGGGTTATTTCTACTCTTTTCCTGCCAGAGTTCTTTCTCCAAACAGCCAGCCAAGGTGATCTTCTTAAAGCATAAATCAGATCAAATTTATCTGTTGCTTAATAGTCTCCAGTGGTTCCACTGGACTGAGTAAAACACCAACTCAACATGACCAACAAAGCTGTACACAATTCATCCCCAGTCAATCTCTCAGACGTGACTGCATACCTCTTTCTTCACTGCTTTCCTCATTCCCAGGCCTTCTTTCTATCCTTCCAAAACACTGAGCCCATTCATGCCACTGGCCTTTTGAATCTTCTGTTTCTTCTGCATAGAATGTCCTTTCATCAGATCCTCTGTGATTTTCCCTTCCCCCTCATTTGAGTCTTGGCTCTAATGTAATCACCTTAGAATGACTTTCACCAGCCATTCTAGGTAATATATCTTCCTCCATTCCCTCCTACAAGCTACATTACATTCCATGACTTAGGTTACTATTTAAAACACAGTTGTATTATATGTTATTTTGTGTTCATCATTTGTTGTCTGTCTCTGTCTCCTAGAATATAAGCTACAAGAGGAAAGCCCTATCTAACTCTTCATGTGCCTCTTAATGAAGTGCTGAGCTCTATTGTGATACAAGGGAGGTCAAGTCTCTTTAGAGATTGGATGTATTATTCTACAGTGATATCCACTCATGATCAAGCAATCCATTAACACTTAGTAACCAAGAAATATTCAGATTAAAGTAATAGTTTCTAGGATCTCTTGACTCAGAATATGTTCTGGTTAGAAAATAGATATTTTGGCTACTGAAATAGACTTTCAACTTTAACAAATCAGCATTTTTATTCATCATTTCTTATGAGTTTGAATATTTCATTCAAATCAGGACAAAATTATTTGATGACAATAAAATTTCAGAGACCTACAAAACTGAGGACTAGATCTCTCTTATACTGATCAATACAAAATAAATGCCTAGACCTAGAGTAATACCGTATCAGAAACCTAAGGCATATGACATTGGGTTGGCAGTCAGGTGGCTGGCAGCAAAGAATCTTTGGTTGTAGCTAGATACATAACAGTTCATGCACAGACCATCTATTCTGTGAAAATGTCATTTGTGGTAATTTAAAAGGAAGGTAATATACTTTGTGAACTTGTAGTTTTACAGTAGGCAACTGGGAAAGAGAACTCTTCTAGCAGATGTTGACTGTTGTTGGCTGCCTCTGAAAAGCTACAGACAATAAAAGCAATGAGTGAAGAACACCATTAAGTGATTTGTAAGCAAGTACAGAGGGTGACAGAGATGGTCCAGAGAATCTAGGGAGCATAGTTTGAAGACACAATTGTTTCTTATTAGCAATTGCTGAAAAGACTGAAAGATTAAAATACAGCCATATGTCAAAGAATAAACCAAGGATATGGTTTTCACACCCACTCTTAAACATCTGAATGAGTTAAGATGGCACTTAGTTAGTCTTTCATTTGGACAAAATAGGCCAAACAAAAAAGCCTGACCTTGTGGCTCCTCCAATGAAGCCTGGTCAGTCTAAGATAAATGCAGTAAAGGGAAAGCAGAGAAAGGGAATGTCTCAATAAGGAACTGTGCGTGTGGCTTTTAGCAGAAGGAACTGACCAGAATCAAGTATAAAAAGAAGCTGATTAATTTTTTTTGAAAGTTGTACAGCCAAAGAAACTATGAGCCTTCTAAAAATGCCTGTGACAGTTTTTTGTAGTCTAAAGACAGAAACTTTAACAACAGTTGGGCTTGTGAGCTTCCGAGAGCATTTTCAGTCTAAGCTTCTCATCCTCAAAGGAGGGTATATTCTGCAGTGCACTTTTCAAATGGAGCAAAGACAAATGATAGAAAAAGAAAGACCTCTAAACGCAAGATCCAAGGGCTACATGGAACCATGGACTGAAGAACCCTTTCCCAGGAGCCCATCAGAACCTAACCAAGAAGGTTTCCTTATCGCCAGGAGACTGGAACCTGCAGTTACATTAGGATTGATAGGAATCAGCTACTTTCCCTTTCCAAATGGTAGTGCTGTAGACACCCTGCCCCTATTCTACCACTCTGTATATGTGTTGCCTGGCAAAGATCATCTATTTTTCAGTAGTGTTAAGATCAAAAGGAGCCACATCCAGACCATCCGGCACCACCCTGACATCATAGGCTTGGACTTTGATGCCCTGATTGGATATGACTTTTGGATTGTCTCGTTAGAGACAAACCAGGTGTAATGAATATTGATACTATAAGTGGTATTCTTAGTGCTACTCAGCACATATTTCTAACTCTCACCCCCAATTACATGAGAGGACTATGATAACTTGCTCCCTTCTGGGTGGGTGGGTCATGTGACTAGATCTGGCCAAGGAGTTGTCAGCAGAACCATCATCTTTTACTTCCATGTTTTGCCCCCTTTTCTAACTTGCTAGAAAAGACTGCCTCCTCATTTTAGTTTCTTGATGCACACTCTTCTGAACATAAGCATATTTTTATGCTGTGATATGAGGGTATTATTATTCTCCTCTATACATAAAAAGAGCTAGATAAACACTGAACGTTGGCACTAGGCAGGAGAAGGAGGAGACGACAGAGGACAAAATTGTTGGCTGGCATCACTGACTCAATGGACGTGAGTCTGAACAAGCTCTGGGAGATGGTGATGGACAGGGAAGCCTGGTGTGCTGCAGTCCATGGGGTTGCAAAGAGTCAGACACGACTGAGCAACTGAACATAACATGTAGATATAAATTTTCTACTTGGGCTTTTCCAGTGGTAAAGAATCCCCCTGCGAAGCAGGAGATATGAGTTTGATCCCCAGGTCAGGAAGGTCCCTTGGAGGAGGCCATGGCAACCCACTACAGTATTCTTGCCTGGAGAATTCCATGGACTGAGGAGCCTGGCAGGCTACAGCTCATAGGGTTGCAAAGTGTCAGACATGACTGAAGCAACTGAGAACACACACAAATTTCCTACTTACATGATAAGAAATGAGAAAGGAAAAGAAGTAAAGAGCTATAGACCATTTTTTCCTACCAATTCCACATGTACGTGCAGTGGCAATACCCAGTGATGATACAGAACCAAATATGGTATGCCCAAATCTGTGGAAGTTAAAATCCAAATCCAAAACTCCTACCCTAAAAATTCACTGGAAAATTTGCATGATGAAACTTTAGGCATGATTATTGTTTAAAGTCGTCTCTAGTTCAGTATGTCAGCTGTGTCTCAAAGAACGAGTTTGTCAGATAAGATGAACTAAAAGAGAAGAAGTGAAGACTATTGGTAAAAGCCCTTGGCTAATAGGCATAATTATTTTTTATGCTTTTCAAGGGAAACCTTTGGGAAGAGCCTAAAATGAATATGATTCTAATGCTTTATGAGAAAAATATTATTTTTCAATAAGATATAAAATATTTACTATCTGCCAGTGATGGTGTTCTGAGTGATTTGTAGCTATTACTGTGACAGTGTAGTGTTTAAGGATGTATTTCATCCTACATAAACCATAATTTGAGCAGTATATCAAAACCTTAAACAAAAATTCAAACCCCAGTAGAGTAGAAATTGACTATTTCTGAAAATAAATATGTGCATATCCTCAATGTTACCAGTTTTCTGTGGGTTTTTTCAAATATTCTCATTTAGATTTTCCCATCAAACTAGTAAATTTTGATCGAACATCAGGAAGTGATGTACTATATAAAAATATGCAAAAAGGAAACATGATACACTTACTGCCATATTTATTTGATTTGCCAGAATGATTTTCTTGCCTTTGGGTTTCTCTCTGGGTCCTGAAGGAATACTCTGTCTTTCTCTAGAGTGGGAGTGCAGTGCATGAATCTTCCCCAAACCTGGCTTACTTTTTAGCCTCTTACTAATAGAAAACAATCTCTCTAGTAGGCATTCAACCTTCTTACATTAATGATATCACCTCACTGACCCAACCTCAACCCATCAACTTGGCCACGGTGGCCTCTATTCCACACAATGCCACTCCCGACACTTTGGTCGACTACTGTCTAACCTGTCTCTTTGCCTTCCCTTCTGCTTAATTCCTCTCCCCTTGCATTTGTCTTTCTTGTTGGTCTTCTAGAATGTCCTCTCTCGACCATTTGTGATTCCAAGCTCTGTATTTCCTTTATGGCCAGCTCCACATCCCAGTCCACCTTTCAACATTCTTTTTACCTTGATTAATGATGGATAATTTTCAAAGCCCTATAGATCAGGCACATCCAGTCACCTCACACTTTCTTACATGATGACATGGAATTATTTACTCTCTAGCTCTGTAGATAGATAAATATGTCTGACTTACCCAACTGGTATCAGTAGAAAATTATCAGACCAGAAACTATGGTTCTGTAGCCCACCACACAATTTCTTTGTGAATACAGTTACACAGAGCACCTAACAGCTGTTCCTCTCTGTCAAAAAGACAGTGCTGATTTACCATAATATTATTTCACATCTAGCATTCTATGAATCCTACGACCCCTATGAATGTCTTTTGTTTCCCTTATATCTCTATAACATCTACTACAGAGCTGGACAAATAGTACTTTAACAAATGTAATTTAATAAGAAGCTGTTGCTAGATAGATGAATGAATGCGTAGGTGGACGAACGAACAGAGTCAGTTTTTTGATCTTATTAACTTTATAATCCTTCATTTCTCTGAAAGAGCTGAAGTAAAAACTATCAAATATTTAACATTTTCTTTCTATACTGATTACATATGCTCCTAATGAATATTATACTCATTTTTCTTTTGTTTGCTTCCCAAATATGCTCTAATAAAGGAAAACTGTCTCCTTTCAGGAAAGTCCTGTGGAATCTACCTGCCCCAATGAAGATATTGAGTTGCTTTTACAACTTTAATTACTAAAAAAGAAAAAAATTCAACACTGAGAAATGTTACAATTTTTTAAAAAAATAATTGGTTCTTATGAGATGAAATGGTGCTGCATAACCAAGACCCAAAATTTGATTCTCATCTATGGTAAGTTTGGATGTTTCAATTTTGTAAAATAATTTTCACCAACAATTTGACAGAGGAAAGCAACAGAGAACTATTTTGTGTCTTCTAACAGCTGCAGATTTGTGAACAGAGAGTAAATGGCAGGAGTATATTTGGATGAAAGTGTGAAGATGTACTTAATTCTCTTCTAACACTCATTCTCAATGCCATTTTTAAGATATAAGAATTAATTTCTATGTACACAAACCAATTCAGATTTCCATGTGATTTGCTGCTTTACATTTCCAGCAAAAACTGCCTGTTAAAAACAAAGGAAACAATTCAGTTCAGTTCAGTTGCTCAGTCGTGTCCAACTCTTTGTGACCCCATGAACTGCAGCACGCCAGGCCTCCCTGTCCATCACCAACTCCTGGAGTTCACTCAGACTCATGTCCATCGATTCAGTGATGCCATCCAGCCATCTCATCCTTGGTCGTCCCCTTCTCCTCCTGCCCCCAATCCCTCCCAGCATCACAGTCTTTTCCAATGAGTCAACTCTTCACATGAGGTGGCCAAAGTTTTGGAGTTTCAGCGTTAGCATCATTCCTGCCAAAGAAATCCCAGAGTTGATCTCCTTCAGAATGGACTTGTTGGATCTCCTTGCAGTCCAAGGGACTCTCAAGAGTCTTCTCCAACACCACAGTTCAAAAGCATCAATTCTTTGGTGCTCAGCCTTCTTCACAGTCCAACTCTCACATCCATACATGACCACTGGAAAACCATAGCCTTGACTAGATGGACCTTAGTCGGCAAAGTAATGTCTCTGCTTTTGAATATGCTATCTAGGTTGGTAACTTTTCTTCCAAGGAGTAAGCATCTTTTAATTTCATGGCTGCAGTCATCATCTGCAGTGATTTGGGTGCCCCAAAAAATCAAGTCTGACAC
This sequence comes from Ovis aries, assembly GCF_016772045.2. Lineage (NCBI taxonomy): Eukaryota > Metazoa > Chordata > Mammalia > Artiodactyla > Bovidae > Ovis > Ovis aries. The sequence continues at coordinate 59,758,839 of NC_056062.1, read as the reverse complement.
TGTTTCCACTGTTTCCCTATCTATTTCCCATGAAGTGATGGGACCAGATGCAATGATCTTCATTTTCTGAATGTTGAGCTTTAAGCCAACTTTTTCACTCTCCTGTTTCACTTTCATCAAGAGGCTCTTTAGTTCCTCTTCACTTTCTGCCATAAGGGTGGTGTCATCTGCATATCTGAGGTTATTGATATTTCTCCCAGCAATCTTGATTCCAGCTTGTGTTTCTTCCAGTCTAGCGTTTCTCATGATGTACTCTGCATAGAAGTTAAATAAGCAGGGTGTTTTTTATTTATTTATTTATTTATTTATTTTTTAATTTTCAGCTTTGATGTACTCCTTTTCCTATTTGGAACCAGTCTGTTGTTCCATGTCCAGTTCTAACTGTTGCTTCCTGACCTGCATACAGATTTCTCAAGAGGCAGGTCAGGTGGTCTGTATTCCCATCTCTTTCAGAATTTTCCACAGTTTATTGTGATCTACACCGTCAAAGGCTTTAGCATAGTCAATAAAGCAGAAATAGATGTTTTTCTAGAACTCTCTTGCTTTTTCCATGATCCAACAGATGTTGGCAATTTGACCTCTGGTTCCTCTGCCTTTTCTAAAACCAGCTTGAACATCAGGAAGTTCACGGTTCACGTATTGCTGAAGCCTGGCTTGGAGAATTTTGAGCATTACTTTACTAGCATGTGAGATGAATGCAATTGTGCAATAGTTTGAGCATTCTTTGGCATTGCCTTTCTTTCTCTTTAGGTCTTTTTCCCACTTTTTGATTGGGTTATTCGTTTTTCTGGCATTGAGTTGCATGAGCTGCTTGTATATTTTGGAAATTAATTCTTTGTCAGTTGTTTCATTTGCTATTATCTTCTCCCATTGGCTATAAGCCAAGGAAACTATAAACAAGGTGAAAAGACAATCCTCAGAATGGGAGAAAATAATAGCAAATGAAACAACTGACAAAGAATTAATTTTCAAAATATACAAGCAGCTCATGCAACTTAATCCAGAAAAATGAATAACCCAATCAAAAAGTGGGAAAAAAGACCTAAACAGACATTTCTTCAAAGAAGACATAGATGGCTAACAAACACATGAAAAGATGCTCAACGTCGCTCATTATTAGAAAAATGCAAATCAAAACTTCAATGAGATATCACTTCACACAGGTCAAAATGGCCCTCATCAAAAAGTCTACAAACAATAAATGCTGGAGAGGGTATGGAGAAAGGGGAACCCTCTTGCACTGTTGGTGGGAATTTAAACTGATACAGCCACTATGGAAGACAGTATAGAGATTCCTTAAAAAGCTAGGAATAAAACCAACATATGACCCAACAATCCCACTACCAGGCATATACCCTGAGGAAACCAAAATTGAAAAATAAACATGTACCCCAGTGTTCATTGCAGCACTATTTATAATAGCTAGAACATGGACGCAACCTAGATATCCATTGACAGATGAATGGATAAAGAAGTTGTGGTACATATACACAATGGAATATTACTCGGCCATAAAAAGGAACACATCTGAGTCAGTTCTAATGGGGTGGATGAACCTAGAGCCTATTAAACACAGTTAAGTAGTTCAGAAAGAGAAAGATAAATATCATGTACTAACACATATATGTGGAATATAGAAAGATGGTACTGATGAATTTATTTGTAAGGCAGCAATAGAGAAAGAGACATAGAGAACAGACATATGGACACAGTGGGAGGGGAGGAGATGGTGAGATATATGGAGAGAGTAACATGGGAACTTACATTACCATATGTAAAATAGATAGCCAATGGGACTTTGCTCTATGTCTCGGGGAACTCAAACAGGGGCTGTGTATCAACCTAGAGGGGTGGGATGGGGAGGGAGATGGAAGGGAGGTTCAAGAGGGAGGGTACTTATGTATATATATGGCTCATTCATGTTGATGTTTGACAGAAAACAACAAAATTCTGTAAAGCAATTATCCTTCAATTACAAAATAAATAAATGTTAAAAAAAATGCCTGTAGAAAGCTTGTAGGTTCACGGGACGAACCTACAGGGAAATTGCATCTGCGAATCCATTCTGGAGGATCAGGGTCCCCTGCAAAAAGACTGAAATACTGTCTTTCTGGGAGTTTTTTCTTTGCTGGTCTTTAGCCTCCATCTTCACTCTGCCCTCTAGTTTTCAGGTTCCTGTCTGTAATATCAATAGAGCACCCATGGGACAGTAAACATTGTTAGGACCTAAACCCTTAATCCTAATATCTAACATTTAAGACAGTTCTCTTTCTCATTTATACAACACCCCACCCTGTTTTCAGGCATAATTAAAATATCTGTCTCCTCCAAAGTCAAGACATTTCATGATGAGGACTTCCCTAGCAGTCAAATGGTTAAGACTCTCTGCTTCCAATGCAGGGAGCACAGGTTCCATCCTTGGTTGGGGAACTAAGATCCTGTACAGCATGGTATGAAAAAAAAAAAAAAAAAGATATTTCAAGATGATGAAAGAAGGGACCACATATTCTGGTTTTTTTTTACAGGGAGCTCTAACTTTAAATATTGTATGTGATTTTTGTCCCATTATATAACTGTTTATCGGGTCATATTTCAACTTTTAGTTACATGGTCACCAAAGCCGGGGATGATAAACTGATGTGAGTGATGATCCTGTCATTATAATCTCAAACTTGTATTCATTCAACAAACATATACTGGTTAGATATTTATTCACTCAGTCTTTACTGAGTGCCAGGTATTGTGCAATGATTTGAGATACAGTGATGAATAAAATACAATGTCAGCCTTTTAGGACAGAGGTCAGCAAACTTTTCCTAAAAAGGACCAAGAGTAACTATTTTAGGCTTCTGGGCCATACAGTTTCTATCATAACTGTTCAACTGTGCTGCCCTACTGGGAAAGAACCACTAAGAATATGTAAGTGAATGAGCCTGGCTGTGTTCCAATAAAACTTTATTTACAAATACAGGTGACAGAACAGATCTGGCCCATGGGCCACAGTTTGCTGACCCCTGCTCTAGCTGATTAGCAGGTAGGCCAGTGACATCCAATAGGAATAAGATGCGAGGCACAAAGGTGAGCTACATTTATAGTTTTAAATGTTCTGGTAGACATGTTTTAAAAAGTAAAAAAGCATCAGGTGAATTTTATTTTTAATAATTATTTATTTGACTTCCTGAAATATTTCAAAATGCAACCAGTATTAAAAAATTAATTGATATTTCACATCTTTTGTACTGTTTTTGCAATATGGTATTTTACACAAACGGTGTGTCTCACTGTATCCTAGCTATGTTTCAAATGTTTAATACCACAGTAATTACTGACCACCATGTTGGACAGCCAGATCTAGATAAATAAACAGTTGGCTAATGGGAATAAGTACAAGGTACTTTAGAGTGAACACAAAGGAGGAAAAGACAATCTCAATTTCCATAGTTGTTGTGACTAAGGGCCAGAGTGGGCTTCTCTAAGGAGAGACATCCTGAGGGTGAACAGGAGTGCTTAGCTGAAGGCTGGGAGAAGGAAAGAAGGAGGATTCGGGGCGGAGGAAAGAGATGCATAAAAACCTGGAGACAGGGAAACGTGCAGCTTCTCCAAAGACTGTAAAGTAGCTCAATATGCACAGAGCCCAGGTGCAAGGGTGCTGACCCCCATTAAGGCAGTGGGAGTGAGAGCGGAGTGAAGTGAATTAGTTGCAAGTGAAATTAATGAGACAGAATTGATGGAACTTGGAGATTGATTGGACATAGGTGATGAAGAAGGTGAGGAAAGGATGAAGTTGAGGGTTCTGGCTCATACAAAATGCAAAGACAAAGCCATCATTAGTCAAGATGGGATACTCAAGAGCAGGGGCAGATTTGGGGAAAGATGAAGAGTTCAGCCTTTGACACTTTGAGCTCTGAGGCTTCAGAGAGACGCACACAAAGATAATGGGAGACACATTCAGGCAGCACCCACGTACAGAATATGTCTTCACACCCAGGAAAGCCCTTCATGTCAGCAGCTGCCCTCATTCTGTGATCAAAAGTTTCTCTCTCACCTCCCTCCAACCAAAACTTTTTCCTAGTGGCTCTGCCCTCACACGAATGCTTGAAATATCCTATCTGCCAAGAACATTGACTCTCTCCTCTTTACCTAATTAGCTACTGATCATTTTCAGGATCTCAATTCAAATGTCACTTCCCAGAGAGACTTCTCAGTCCCCTAAGAAAAGGTCAGAGCCCCTTGCTATATAGTCCCTATATCTTTTTCCTCAGTGGCAATTTCCACACTTGTAATTTTGCATCTATTTGTTTAATTAGTTAATTAATGACTTTCTGCCTTGAAAATAAAATGTATTCAGCAAGAACTGTGTCTATTCTTGCTCCAACTTCTCATACTAGTCTCTACCTCTTCTCTGGTACCTGGTAGAGAGATGCTCAGGAAATATTTGCTGAATGAGTGAATATCATATTAAAAGATCCCTGGCAAGGATTATAAATCTTAGCATGAATCGTTGCAATGGATTCCAATATTATCTACTAATACCATCAAGTAGGAAGTAATAACCTTTATTTTTCTATAATTTACCTGAATATTTTTTCAATGCCTCATTCACAGCTGAGATAAAGCAGAAATTTAATCCCAGTCATTGTCCAACATTGCTAATGGCATTCTCTGCCCAGGGAGCCTTTCCAACTGGAGTGAATTATGCCAAGAGTCCTATCCCTTCCTTTCAGGGAATAGGCTCTTAGAAACTAGAGCCAGAAGGACTGACCTTTCCCTATTTCCTGCCCTGTAATATCCATTTTCTTAGGCAATGTGTGGACCAAACTCTACATGAGTGGAGGGGTATGGTAGAAGACAGCAATCAAAAATAAAAGTAGGGGATGGGCAGAAATAGGTCAATAGTTGTATAATGTTATCCAATCACATTCAGTTCAGTTCAGTCACTCAGTTATGACTCTTTGTGACTCCATGAATTGCAGCATGCTAGACCTCCCTGTCCATCACCAACTCCCGGAGTTCACTCAGACTCACATCCATTGAGTCAGTGATGCCATCCAGCCATCTCATCCTCTGTCGTCCCCTTCTCCTCCTGCCCCTAATCCATCCCAGCATCAGGGTCTTTTCCAATGAGTCAACTCTTTGTATGAGGTGGCCAAAGTATTGGAGTTTCAGCTTTAGCATCAGTCCTTCCAATGAACACCCAGGACTGGTCTCCTTTAGGATGGACTGGTTGGATCTCCTTGCAGTTCAAGGGACTCTCAAGAGTCTTCTCCAACATCACAGTTCAAAAGCATCAATTCTTCGGTGCTCAGCTTTCTTCACAGTCCAACTCTCACATCCATACATGTCCACTGGAAAAACCATAGCCTTGACTAGACATTAGTTTATTTAAAATTTCAGAGCTCATAAGTGACTACCAATGACTGGACATCAGACTGGAAACATTTCCACTGCAAGAGGGAATATACAGCTGTGAGAAAGATGAAGAAAACCTAAAGTTCTTTCCAGGGAAGTCTAACTACTGAACAGAACAGACCCACATCTTCACTTCATGTCTGTGTCTTCCATGACACGTAGCACAGCCCAGGATGGAGTTCATAGTTCCTAAATTCAATAACATTCTAAATTTCTCCCTCATAGTTCCTCGTTAAATGTCTATTGAATGGCACCTCCCTCTATGGATCAGAGGTTGCATGAAGGTATGAACACTGAATCAGTGACATTGTGCCCCTTTTACTCCCTGCTGCATCTCTGACATCCCATGATGCCTGATGCAAAATAAGTGCTGGATAGTATTTATGGAATCAATAAATATGTTTAATTAGAAAAGAGCAGGTGAGAACATGTAGAGCCAAAATTCCCTTTCTTTCAAGCCCCAGCTCAAATTTTAAGGCTTTGTCATAGTAGCAGTTCCTCCTAGACAGACGTTTTTGCTCCTACCTCTGACTTCCTCAACCATCTTGCTTATCCCTCTTTGAGCATTGATTTAGCTGTTGTTTTTCCATCACTAAGTTGTGTCTGGCTCTTTTGTGACCCCATAGACTGTAGCCCACCAGGCTCCTCTGTCCATGGGACTTTCCAGATAAGAATACCGGAGTGGGTTCCCATTTCCTTCTCCCAGGGATCTTCCTGACCCAGGGAGTGAACCCATGTGCCTTGTTTGGCAAGTAGATTCTTTACCATTGAGCCACCTGGGAAGCCACTAAGTTGCTCTGTACATAGTGGTTAAGGGTACAAGCTCTAGCAACAGAATGCTGTTGTTAAAGTACCAGCTCAGACATTTGTAAGCTGCAGCACCTTAGGACAATTACTTAAGGTCCCTGAATTCTGTTTCTCATCTTCAAAATGAATAAGGGTTGGTGTAGGACGAATGAAGTAATACATTCAACTGAGAAATTCTCAGCTGAATATCCAACACATAATAAGCATTCAAAAATTATCTATTATATTTATCACTCTACTTTTAGGATGATAGTTTTAAAAACTGCTACATTTATTGAATGCATAATATATTCTGAACATGGCAGAAAGCATTTTATATGGGTTTTTACAATGAAGCCATAATTGATCCTATGGGGCATAATTTCACCCACCATTATGAAGCTGAGGCTCACAGGGTTACACAAACTGTCCAAGGTCACATAGCTAGTAATTAGATTTGCTGTCACTGAGCCCAGCTGATAAAGCAGCAGCCCTGCTCACTGTCTCCATGAATGCACACATCTTAAGTCTCACACTAGGTTATAAATTCCATTGCAGGCAAGGATTTGATCTGATTTATTTTTGCATCCCCCAGAGGATCTAGCTTAATGCCTTATATGCCAATGATCGGTAAATATTTATTAAATGACTGAACACAAAGTGAAGGGGCCCCAAAGTCAAGTTTTATCAATGTCATCACTTTGTCCCAGCCCTGGCTGCAGAAGCTGTTTCCATGCATTTTGAATAGAGGGAATCCTTCCCATGTTTGAGAAGCATCTACACTCACATACACATTAAACAGAGCAGTGTTCCCCTAACAGAAACGTCATGTAAATAGGTCCTTCGTATTACCAAGTCTAACTGCATCTTGATTCATCAAATATGTAGTATCCAAAAAAGTTTGCTATATACCTCAAAGCTATCCTCCCAAATCATCCCACCCACTCCTTCCCCCACTGTGTCCAAAATGTCTCTGTCTCCTTTGCTGCCCTGCAAGTAGGATCATCAGTACTATCTTTGACTTAACTTTACTCTGTATAATAGGCTCTAGGTTCAACCACCTCATTAGAACTGACTCAAACTTGTTCTGTTTTATAGCTGAGTAATTCCATTGTGTATATGTACCAGAACTTCCTTATCCGTTCATCTGTCAATGGACATCTAAGTTGCTTCCATGCCCTGCTGCTGCTGCTAAGTCACTTCAGTCGTGTCTGACTCTTAGCGACCCCATGGACTGCAGCCCACTAGGCTCCTCCATCCATGGGATTCTGTACTGGAGCGGGGTGCCATTGCCTTCTCCGCTTCCATGCCCTAGCTATCGTAAATACTGCTGTGGTGAACATCGGTGTATATGTGTCTTTTTCAGTTCTGGTTTCCTCAGGGTATATGAATAGACAGCCAGTGGGAGTTCGGTGTATGATGCAGGGAACCCAAAGCCAGTGCTCTGTGACAACCTAGAGGGGTGGGAGATTAGGAGGGAGGTGGGAGGGGGGTTCAAGAGGGAAGGGACATATGTATACTTAATGCCGACTCATGCTGATGTACAGCAAAAACCATCAAACTATTGTAATTATCCTCTAATTAAAAAAAAAAAAACAACTTTGCTATATACCATGTCAGCAACAGTGACATACTTCATTAATGCCCTCTCTATACATTTGAATTTTTTTGTTGTTTTAAAACTTTTAAATTTTGTATTGGAGTTTACAAATAACATTGGCTGATTAACAATGCTGTGATAGCTTCAGGTGGACAGAAAAGGAACTTAGCCATACATATACATGTATCCATTTTTCCCCAAACTCCCCTCCCATCCAGGCCACCACGTAACAACTGAGCAGAGTTTCCTGTGTTATAAGTATAGGTCCTTGTTGGTTGTCCATTTTAAATATAGAAATGTGTACCTATCTATCTCAAACTCCCTAACTATCTTATCCCCCAGAAACTATAGTTTGTGCTCTAAGTCTGTTTCGTGAAGAAGCTCATTTGTATCATAAATTATCAAAAGCATATATTCTGTATGATTTTGTTTGTATTAGACAGGCTGCCTTTGACAAGGGCTGGGAAATGGCAAGAGCAACTGGAATGATGATACAACCTTCCTCAGAAAACACCAATAGTGACCATTATACAAAATAACACGTAGAATTGTGTGGCCCTGCAGACCCAAAACAGGAGCAGGCAGTGAGTTGGTCACCAGCTCTGGAGAAGACATGATTTGAAGAGTATAAGTGTTCACAGGACCTTAAACATACTAGAGCAGCAGTTCTCAAAAGCTCAGCCAGTGAACCCTCAGCAGCGGCATCGCCTGGGAACTCCACAGTAATGCATGTTCTCAAGTTTCAGCCCTGCCTTCACACTCAGAAACTCTGGCTGGGGCTCTGAGAAGTCTTCTTGGTGATTCTCACGAACATTTGGGTTTGAGGACCACTGATACAGGGCATAGATACTCACCTTCTTCTTCTCCAGAAATGAATTCTGAGGCACATAATTTTTCTAAGATCACACAGCTACTTAGCAAGACCAGAATGTGCATCTCCTGGTTCACAGGAAGGAGGGTTGAGAGAGGTGAAGGCAGATCCAAAGGGACTTGATGTCCTTGGAGCCTAAGTTCCATTTATATCTAAAGACTGTGAAACAATTTAGCTGGTGTCTCTGGGTGAAGGCTGCATGGACGGGTTCTGACAACCATTGGATTAATGGCTGGAAGCCCTGGAGTAAACAGAGTTAAGCCAGTGTTCTTTACTGTAGAACATTTAACATGATGGTATGTGATATTCATCTTCCAGAGGATAACAGAGTTATGCAGTCATTGCCAAAATTGTTTGACCACGACCTCCATATCAGGTTATTAAAAAAAAAAGTTGTGAAATGCCAATCTACATTATGTCAAAATGGTAAACAATTTTTGTTATATAACTGGTTCATTTTTCAAATGCCAATCAAGTCATTGCTTATCTCGTAGCTCATATTTTCCTAAATGCTTCCTGGTTCCCAGGGATCTATAAACACCCTGAAATATAAGCAATGTTTTCTAAGTATGTGCAAATGTGATATTTTTCTGGAAGGTTTCCAGAGATTTTTCTTAAATTTACTAAGGGATCTAGGGCTTATTTGATCACTAGCTTCACTGGCTTCATGAAGACATAGCCAGTGAAATTTGGGCATCAGCTTTTCAAGATTTCTCACTTATGCTACTACAAAATCTCCTGATTGCTAATTCTACTTCCCTTCCAGTCTTCCTGGTCCACCCTTCAATTTTCTCCAACTTCAAACTGATTTACAATCATGCTTAGAAACCATTGGCAACCAATTCGAGTATAAATGCTTCCGTCCTCTGCAACAGGCTTTTTCCCTGGACTCATCTTTCATTCTCTCATGTATCTAGTCAGACAGTTTGTTTTCCCCAGACACACTCAGCGTAACCACCTCTGTGTCTGACACTACCAACCTCTATTTCCTTTTCAGACATTTTTTTATACCGGTCTCTAAAGCCTTCTCTTCATTCAAGTCTCCTTGATTCCCCAAACATTCACAAATTTCTCCTCTAATCCAGTCTATTATGATATTAACCAAACTTGGAATATCTATGATCACTATTGGTATGCTCCTCACCCATCCCATGCTTGAGCACAGTAACTGCTTTTACCCTTGCCTTTCATTTGTACTGGATCTTTTTCCTGGGTCACCCACTCAGGGCTGTCACCAGGAAAGCAGTATTGACCTGTTAGATGTTTTACCCTCAACTGATCAGATTTTGTCAGGAAAAGTTCCTTTCAGTTCAGAAACAAATTCTTATCCCTTTAGAAACCAGGAGACCTTTAGATGCTTTGTATGATTCTGTTTGTATGAGAAGAGGCAGCCATTGACAAGGGCTGGGAAACGGCAGAAGCAATCGGAATGATGTGGATTCAGAAGCAGACATCTACCCAGCAGGTACAAGCAGAAGCTTTTGTGCAAGCTTATTTCTGAGATGAAAGAATTCAGTTAAGGAAGATCAATAACACAGTAAACATTTTCTCTTTTTTTTTGTTCACCTTTTTCCTAATGTTGAAGATCTATCATGTATATTTTCAGAAGTCATGAGCCAAAAAGAATCATTTTGGGTTGTAATACATTAATTGATCTCTAGTATTCATCATTCCCTAGTCCCACTTTCTTTCTCCTTCAGTAGAAATGCCTTTATTTGAAATAAAAGAAAAGGATAAAATAAGATGTTGGGGGCAGAGGACAGGAGGCCAAAAAGACTTAATTACATGGACAGGAAATTCTAAAATACAAAATTCCAGCCAAAGTTGTAATTTCCCAGGAAGAAGTACAGAGAATTAAAATCCTATTTATAGACTTAGTGGCAGGGCCAAACCCGAAGAAAGAAAGACACATGCCCTTCCATATACACCCAAACATCAACCCAGAACTCCAAGCAGTCTGCTTCAGCCAGAGACATAGTGTCGAAATCATAGCAGAGTTTGGGTTGGAACAAAACAGTGGGCAGCCATGACTGTGGAAACTGCGTAGAAAGAGCTCAGAGTCAGCTCTGTCTGTGTATGTTAGGGGTTTGAAGGGTCCCAGCTGAGAGACTAAAATCCTCTGTGATCTAGGATTCCCTTTTGCTCATTCCAGTTGGAAAAGAGGATTATAAATAAACGCTTTGGCTCTGGGTCTACTGACACAATCAAAATGTTTTCTGAAACAGAATGAGGTATAGAACTTTGAGTTTCCACACTGAAAAAATCTACCATATCCATCAATTTACACACTTATAAAAGATAATCTGGGTTTACTATTTCCCATTCCTGTCCCTCCCTTCTCTTGTTGGCTAGTAACAAATACCAATTGGCAGAGACCGATCACAAATGCAAACAGAATGATAGCTAAGTAAATACAGGAGTTTACCCACCACTCCTGCAATTATTGATACTTACACATCCCAACTACATTCCCAAGTTCAAAAATTAACTTTTTCTCAGTACATTTTATTTCTTCATGATATATATTTTCCCAGCAAGTTCAGCTTATGTACAAGTGAAAACAGCATTCTACCAAGGATAACCAAACTGGGTCCTAATCGCCTCTCAAAATTTTGTCTGACTTTGAGCAAGTCTTTCCCCTCCCACCTGTCTTAGTTACTCTCTCTGTAAACTGGGAATGGAATGTCTTGCTTTTCTCATTAAGTCTAGTGTCTGCTCTAAGTCATGTGATGCTATAATTCAATAAATGTGAAATGATGCCAACAATTTGCATCATATCCTTCAAAAGCACCTTGAGTGCTGAGGATGAATCCAATAAGTAAACTAAAATAAATTTGATTCCCTAAGAGAATTGCTTAATAGAAGAGGAACTGAGATACCCTCAAATTAATTACTACCACTCAGTGGGTGCAAGAAATGATTCGCTTCTTTCAACTTCAACTTGAAGGATTGATTTTATGGTTTCTCAGGTCTCTTTCACTGTTGAAATCCCACAAAATAAATGAATAATCAATAAAAGAAAAACCTGCTGTTGCTTATGCCTGGGTTTCTGCTCCCTTCATCTTTTTTTGTTTTTCCAAAATCAGTGTTGCCATCATGATAAATACCCCTTAGACTCTGTTCCAATCACAAATCTAGATGCACAGTTTTCTTTTTATAATAAAATATGCATGGGTAGTGATATTCTTTGCCATTGCCTTTTACTGTACTGTACACTATCCCAGAACACTGGAAAACTCTATATACAAATATTAAACAGAAGACCTACATGAAATATATACTTATTTTCATTTGAGTTTATTTAATAAGCCATTTGATCCAGAAGATCCTTCCATTAGTGTGAGTGAAATCTGGCTAATTTGCTGCCTTAGGAACCACTATAAAAGTTATATTGCAAAAATCATATTATAATTTTATTTTATAATAATATAGAAAATATGTCCTGCACCACACAATAGCAGACTCAACGATAATGAGTAATGCCTCATTTATCCAGTATGGTTGGGTAATGAGGTGGTCCACTGTGATTCGTCCTGAGAACTCAAGCTTATTCCCTTTGCATGCCAAAAGGCTGTGTTTGAACTAATTTTGATGGAAAGATTTCCCAAACGTATTACCCAATTTCTGGCTTAATCAAATATATACAAAAGCTATTAACATATTGTTAATGATGAAGTCAGCATGTGGCTATCGGCCATCGCACTGGGCAACAGCACAGCCAGAGCAAGGCCTGGGAGGGGAAGGCTTGCTTGCTTGCTCCTTTGCTAAATGTTCTCAGTTGGTTATGCTTTCCAAGTCATGCATATGAAAGACTTTATGTTTCCTTTCTCAATATTAGTTGCCCTTTTATCATTTCCAATGCTCCTGCTCCAAGCAATTTTCATTCCTTTAAATTCCTGTTTTTAATTTGTAGAAAGCTCTGTAACAAAGAGCCGCTAGGAGGCATTGCAATTTTTGCATATAAGCTAAAGGAGGTACAATTAGAGATCAGTAAGAATGAATGAGGGGCCCTGGGTAGTCAAGCAGCAAATGCTTCCACTGCCTAGTTCTTTACCAGGACCCGCAGAGTGAGGTTGCTAAGAATCATCCTCAAGAGCAAGTACCCTGATTCTGCCTCATATTTTTATCTCATTATTTCACCCAGATGGTGTCTCTTTAACTAGATTATAAAGTCTACACAGGAAGGAAACATATTTCATTCACTGTTCATCTGATTTGCCCCACTACTTACTATAGTGCTGAGTACATAAAATGTTTTCATTTGATTTGTTTTTGCTTTTCCCCAGAAACCTGGAAAAATCCACATTTAAATGTTAATACAATATAATACTTAAAATTTCTGTCATTAACAGCATTAATTTTGCCAAAGCTTCCCTCCAATAGAGCTGACTGACTTGCCCTAGGCATTGTTGTAAGTAAAGATTTCTTGTTTAATTTGTGGCACTATAATTAGAAACCAACCTCCGTATCAGTTACTCTCTTTTCCTGATTCACATTTTTTTTTCAGAGAATTTTTTTTCTGTCTGTGTAATTTGTAAGAAAAATTTTCAGCTCTGTGCTGAAAGCCCAGCTGTAGCCTTTATTTTCACACTTACCTATCCAGTAACTCATTAATATTTCTTAAGCTGTGCCTGCATCAAACTTTTTTTGGCATGTCAAAGGATCTTTCTTTTGATCTTAGCAGTCAAGAGAATTGTGAGTGGAGACTGCTTCTAGAAAAAAAATGCAAAGGCATCTGACATTAATTTAACTCTCTGGCCCATTTAGATATTTATTCAGAAATTTCATTTAATGCCCTATGTTATCTCAATTCTTTTCACACTGCAAAAGTCACTTCAGGATATCAACTTTTCTTACAACATCAATTTTCTCAGCATTAAGTTCTTGATTTGCCCAGGATGTAAAAGCCCACACTCTTGGTCACACTGCAAACCTCTCTTGCCTGTGTCTATAATGTGTTGGTTGCTTCTGAATACATTCTCTAAACCTATAATGTGTCCAGACCACTTGTGTGTAGACAGTTGGAATGTAGCATGATCAATCTAAATACAAAACTCTAACATCAAGCATTGATTATCATTTTGTACCTGCAGAGGAACTTACAGAGTGACACAGCCTTATAAATGCTGCTGCAGTCACTAAGTCATGTCTGACTCTGTAGCCTGTCAGGCTCCTCTGCCCATGGGATTTCCCAGGCAGGGATACTGCAGTGGGTTGCTATTTCCTTCACCAGGGAATCTTCCTGAGCCAGGGATCAAATTCACATCTCTTTCATTGCAGGTGGATTCTTCACCACTTAGCCAGCTGGGAAGTCCCTTATGTATGCTACCTGACATCAAATCCTCCTGGGGACAGTAAGGTCTGCTCAGATTCTAATACTACTGCAAGAATTCACTGAGTATCTCCTTTAACATGCACTTGTTTTCTCAAAGCTAACTTTTAAAAACACCATCTCATTTAGCTGTGAAAAGGCAAGTACAAAAGCCACTTTTGTGCTCATAGCAAACATTTATTTTTCTTCCTGATACTCTCAAAAGTCCAGAATGCTTGTGGCTTATCCTGGTCCTTAAGCCATATTCTCTGCAAGCAGAACATGGGACTGACACAATATAGTCTCATGGCTGGCTGAATATATTTAACCGTAAAATATATGAGTGAATAAATATATATATATATATATGTGTACATCTAATAGAGAAATAATAAAATGCTCATGTACTCACCAAAGATTAGAGATATCCAGCATGACAACCCCCTTAGCACCCTGTGAACCCATCCCCAATCATATTCCTCCCATCCAGAGGTAACCAGCATTCTGGGTGGCCTTACTGACATATATACAACAGCAAAATATATTCTCATCAACTGCACATGGGACATTCTTCAGGACAGACCATTTGTTAGGCCATAAAACAAATCTCAGTAAATTTAAAAGAACCAAAATTGTACAATTTATGTTCTCAGACCACAGTGGAACAAAAATAAATAACAGAAGCAAATATGGGAAATTTACACATAGGTGAAAATTAAACAACACAATACTAAAATAACCAATGGGTCAAAAAACACATTGCAAGAGAAATTAGAAAATATGTAGAGGTTAATAAAAGTGAGCACAAAACATACCAAAATTTATAGGATGCAGATAAAGCAGTGATTAAAGTGAAATTATAACTATAAATATCTGTATTTTAAAAGAGAAAGACCTCAAATTAATAACCTTCCACCTTAAAAATATAAAACAATAAAGCCAACTACCCTAAAGTCAAAAGGAAAATAATAAGAAGAAAGGATAGAGTGGAAATAAAGGAAATTTTAAAAATTTAATAGAGACTAATCAACAAAAGTTGGATCTTTGAAGATATCAACAAAAGTGAGACAATTTTAGCTAAACTGAGCAAAGAAAACAGAAAAGACTAAAACTACTAAAATCGAGAAAGAAAGAGGACATCCCTACCAAAGTGCCAAATTATAAGGAAATTCTGTGAATAACGGTGTGCCAACAAATTAAATATTCTACCAAAATAAGCAAAATCCTATAAAGATTCAAACTAACAACACTGACTCAAAAGAAAAATAAAGTTAAATAGAGCTTAAGGAAATAAAAGACTGAATCAGTAATCAAAAAATTCCCCACAAAGAAAAACCCAGGGCCAAGATGATTTTGCTGGTGAATACTACCAAATGTTTACAGAAGAATTAATAACAAGCCCTCACAAATTTTTTTATAAAATAAGAGGAACACTTCACAAGTCGTCATCTGAGACCAGTAGTACCCTGATGTGAAAACCAGATAAAAATATCAGTTAAAAAAAAAAGGAAAACTATAAATCAATATACCTTACAAACAGAGTTGCAAAAACTATCAATAAAACAGAGGCAAACCAAGCCCAGAAACAAATAAAAAGGATTACACACTCCAACCAAATGGGATTTACCCCAGGAATGCAAGGTGGTTGGTTCAACCTATAAAATATAATCAGCCAATGTAATGCACCAAAATAATAGAGGACCAAAAATATCATCTCCATACATGTAGAAAAATCATTTGACAAAACCCAATATGGTTGTTATCTATGATAAAGACACTCAAGAGCAAGAAAAGAGAAATTCCTCAATATGATAAAGGACACCTATTAGAAACCCATCGCTGACACTGTATTTAACGGTGAAACACTGATTCCTTTCATGCTAAGATCAGGAAGAAGACAAAAATGCCTATTCAACGTAATACTAGAATTCTAGTGAGGAAATAGATTAAGAAAAAAATTCTAAAGCCTTGCATATTGAAAAGAAAAATTTTTAATTTCTTACTTACTGATGGCATCATTCTGTATACAGAGAATCCTAAGGATATTCACTTTAAAAACCACTAGGATTAATAAAACTTGTTCAGCAAGATTTCAAGATTTAAGATCAATACACAAAACCAACTGCATTTCTTTACACTAGCACTAAAAGCCAAAAATGAAATTAAGAATGCAATTTCATTTACAACCCCACAAAAAGAATAACATTGTTATAACTAAATAAGTTATACACTAAAAACTACAAAACAGCATCAAAAGAATCTAAAGACCTAAATACATGGAAAGACATCTCTGTTCATGAAAGACTATTTTAACCTAGGAATTCTTAGGACTTCCCTGGTGGTCTAGGGGTTTAGACTCCACACCCTCAAAGTGGGGGACCCAGGTTCCTTTCCTGGTCAGGGAACTAGATCCTCCATACAACAACTAAGACCCAACATAGCAAAAAAAAAAAAAAGAGCAATTCTTCCCAAATTATTCACCAATTTGATGGAATCTCTATCAAAATCTCAACTACCTTTTTTTTTTTTCCCAGAAAGTAACAAACTTAGCTTAATATTCCTATGCAAATGAAAATGGCTAGGCAAAGACAAAATAATCTTGAAAAGGAAGAATAAACTTAAAAGTACTCTCACTTCCCAATCTCAAAACATACAGTACAAAGATACAGTAATCAAGACTGTTTGGTGCTGGCAAAAGAATAGACAAATTGATCACTAGGATTGAACTGACAAGTAGACCCATTTATGGTCATTTTCAGCAAAGGTGCCAAGACCATTCTATGGGGGGAAATACTCTCAACAAGCGGTGCTAAGACTTTAGTGAAATTGGACCACTATGTCATACCATATACAAAAGATATGGCACCAGAAGCACAAGCAATGGAGTGAAAAATTAAATTGGTTGGACCTTAATGAGAATGAGGCTTGGGTATCTTCAAGCAGAGGAGCTGCCACTACTACATATTGGTGGCTCAAACAGGAGTCTAAGGGTCTGGGCATCCCTCTGGGTGGTTACTCGGGAGTCAAAGGGCCCAGCCATCCCTCTTGCTTCTGCTACAGGGTCCGTCTGGGCTTCCCTGACCTTCTCTGCCCAGGGTGGCTAGGGCCTCAGCTGAGCGAGCGCCGATACCCACCCGTTGGAGGAAGGGGACGCTGCCACACATACACCAAGTCCCCGGCTTCTAGCAGAACCCTAAGAAGCTCAGGATTACCTGGATCCTGCAGGTTTGTGACCAGAGGAGCTGACACTGAATTCTGAATTCTGGGGAGCTGGTGCTGCGGGGCGCCCTGACCAGCGGCGCCATCTTCAACCCTGGCTGCCTGGCCCAGAGCACCGGCGGACAGGACTTGAGCGGCTCACCTGGCGGCCTCTGGCCTGGCGCCAGGGCTGGGAGTTCTTCCCGCATTTGGGGGCCCCCGAGCTGTCCTTCCGCTCTTGGACCACGCTGGAGCGGGGCATCCAGCTAGTACGCGAGCCAAGCGTGCTCACCTGGACCTACGGGCAGCCACCTTCGGCGTCCTCGCCCTCCTCGGGCTGCACAAATGGAGCACGTGACCTGCGAGGTACACCTGCAGCACCTGCGGATAGCCACGCCCCCTGAGCTGCTGTCCTGGCTGGTCAGCCTGCTGGGCAAGGGCGTGACGGCGCGGGGGGCGGTGATGGAGATGCGTGGCATCGCTCAGGTCAGCTTGCTCTGGTGCCAGAGCCAGCCTGGCCGCACCAAACTCACGCTGAGGCACAAGCCCATGCGCAAGGACCTCACGGGCTGGCTCCAGAGCCACTGCGCGCCCAAAGACAGGGTCGCCAAGCCGGCCAGCAAGGGCCTCTGGGAGCTGTGCATCAGTGAGACCAGCTGCAGCTGCGCCCACAGGGCCTGCGGGCTGGGGGAGGGAAAGCCCCGTGACCCTGCTCCAACCAGGCCTGCGGGGAGGAGCCGCTAGTGTGCCTTGACCAGGCTTCCCCCCACACCCATCCCCAGGGCCGTCCCACTGACACTGAATGGAGGTGGGGGCGTTACATTTTAAGGGAGACCACAGGGCAGGGAGCCGGGGACATTGAAGGGGAGATGCAGGGTCTCAGCCAGTGCCTCTGAGCACCCTAGGATGGGCCGAAGGACGCCCCACGTGCTCTCCAGTCTAGACTGGGCAACCCGACCCCTGATTGCGCGTTTGAGGAGCATGGACAGGATGGGCCCATTGGCACGATGGGTGAGCCCAGCAGTGCTCCCGCTCTGTGCCACTCGGGCCCCAAAGCACTGCAGTCGAGTGAGGAGACCCGATGAAGGCAGCCTGAAATTTGTACTTTTTGTCGTAAGAGTGTCTTCAGTGTAATATTTTTAATGTTTTAAGCATGTACAGCACTTTGGTTTTAGGGATGCTGATTTCCCCTTTTGCAATAGTTTTTCCCTTCAGATTTTTTTTCAGTGTCTTTCCGTTTTAAAGTGTACTTTTACTGGGGAAAGGGCGAGCAGTTTCTTGTGGTTTCTCCAGCTTCTCCAAAAACCTCCCCTGGGTGTCTCTACACCACATCTGCGTTAACGGTGTTGAGGCCAGAAATCGCAGCTTTGTGAGGAGGGCCAGAGCCCTGGCCAGCAGTACTGGGAACACCGGCTAACATCAACCAGTGTACAAAAGGACTTCCCTGGCGTTCCAGAGGTCAAGACTTCAGCCTTTCAAGGCAGAAGGTATGGGTTCAATCCCTGGTCTGGGAGCAAAGATCCCACATACCTGAGACTGAAAGACCAAAACATAAAACAGAAACAATAGTGTTACAAATTCAATAAAGACTTTAACAATGGTCCACATTAAAAAAAAAAAAAAAAGATTTAAATTGTGTGTGTGTGAGTCAGTTAGTGGTGTCCAGCTCTTTGCAACCCCATGGGCTATATAGCCTGCCAGGTTCCTCTGTCCATGGAATTCTCTAGGCAAGATACTGGAGTGGGTTTCCATTCCCTTCTCCAGGGGATCTTCCCCATCCAGGATACCACAGAGATACCACTTCAAACCTACTCTGGCTATAATTAAAAAACAAACAAACAAGAATAGGTGTTGGTGAGAATGTAGAGAAACTGGAATCCTCATGAAGTGCTGGTAGGGAAGTAAAATGGTAGAGCTTCTTTGAAAAACAGCTTGACAGTTCCTCAAAAAGTTAAACATAGAATTACCATAAGGCCCAGCAAGTCTACTCCTAGGCATGTATACAAGATAGTTGGGTATATGTAAGTTTAAATATACTTTATACCCATGTATGTGAAAGTGAAAGTCGCTCAGTTGTGTCCAACTCTTTGCAACCCCATGGACTATACAGTCCATGAAATTCTCCAGGCCAGAATACTGGGGTGGGTAGCCTACCCCTTCTTCAGGGGATCTTCCCAATTCAGGGATCCAACCCAGGTCTCCCGCATTGCAGGCAGATTGTTTACCAGCTGAGCCACCAGGGAAGCCCAAGAATACTGGAGTGAGTAGCCTATCCCTTCTCCAGTGGATCTTCCCACCCCAGGAATTGAACTGAGGTCTCCTGCATGGCAGGAAGATTCTTTACCAGCTGAGCTACAAGGGAAGTCCCATTTATGCCCTTGGATATATACAGATTTAAGCATAAGTTTGTACAAAAACTTGTTTATGAATGTTCATAAAACTTTTATTCATAGTAGCCAAAAGGTAGAAATAACCCAAATATCTGTTAACTGATGAATGAAAAACAATATGTGAAATATTGACTATAAAAGGATTAAGAATAAATAAATATGCAAATAAGTGAACATATTCAGTCAGTTCAGTTCAGTCTCTCAGCCATGTCCGACTCTTTGCGACCCCATGGGCTGCAGCATACCAGGCCTCCCTGCCCATCACCAGCTCCCAGAGTTTGCTCAAACTCATGTCGACTGAGTCACTGATGCCATCCAACCATTTCATCCTCTGTTGTCCCCTTCTCCTCCTGCCTTCAATCCTTCCCAGCATCAGGGGCTTTTCAAATGAGTCAGTTCTTCACATCATGAGGCCAAAGTATTCGAGTTTCAACCTCAACATCAGTCCTTCCAATGAATATTTGGAATTGATTTCCTTTAGGATGGACTGGTTGGATCTCCTTGCAGTCCAAGGGGCTCTCAAGAGTCTTATCCAGCACCACAGTTCAAAAGCATTAATTCTTTGGGGCTTAGCCTTCTTTATAGTCCAACTCTCATACCCATACATGATTACTGGAAAAATCATAGCTTTGACTAGACAGACCTTTGTTGTCAAAGTATGTCTCTGCTTTTTAATATGCTGTCTAGGTTGGTCATAACTTTTCTTCCAAGGAACAAGCATCTTTTAATTTCATGGCTGCAGTCACCATATACAGTGACTTTGGAGCCCCCAAAATTAAAGTCTGTCATTGTTTTCACTGTTTCTCCATCCATTTGCCATGAAGTGATGGGACCAGATGCCATGATCTTAGTTTTCTCAATGCTGAATTTTAAGCCAACTTTTTCATTCTCCACTTTCACTTTAATCAAGAGGCTCTTTAGTTCTTCTTAGCTTTCTGCCATAAGGGTGATGTCATCTGTATGTCTGAGGTTATTGATATTTCTCCCAGCAATTTTGATTCCAGCTTGTGCTTCTTCCAGCCCAGCATTTCTCATGATGTACTCTGCATATAAATTAAATCAGCTGGGTGACAATATACAGCTTTGATGTACTCCTTTTCCTATTTGGAACCAGTCTGTTGTTCCATGTCCAGTTCTAACTGTTGCTTCCTGACCTGCATATAGATTTCGTAAGAGGCAGGTGAACATATTAAAATTTTTTTGAAAGATAAAGGACAGATAGATGTTACAGCATAGATGAAGCATGAAAGCATTATGCAAAGTGACAGAAACCATACTCAAAAGGCCACTTATCGTACAATTCCATGTATATGAAATATCCAGAATAGGCAAACCTTAACAACAGAAAGCTGGAGAAGGCAATGGCACCCCACTCCAGTACTCTTGCCTGGAAAATCCCATGGGTGGAGGAGCCCGGTGGGCTGCAGTCCATGGGGTCGCGAAGAGTCGGACTCAACTGAACAACTTCACTTTCACTTTTCACTTTCCTGCATTGGAGAAGGAAATGGCAACCCACTCCAGTGTTCTTGCCTGGAGAATCCTAGGGACGGGGGAGCCTGGTGGGCTGCCATCTCTGGGGTCGGACACGACTGAAGCGACTTAGCAGCAGCAGCAGCAGTAGAGAGTAGATTGGTGGTTCCCAGGGCCTGAGGGTGGGGAAAGCAGGGCATCACTGCAAGCAGGTGTGGTGTTTCTTTCTGGAGTAATGAAAATGTTCTGGAATTAGTGATGATGGTTGCACGTATTTGGGACTATACTAAAAAAATCATTAGTAAACTGTCAGTTTTAAAATGGCAAAATTCGTGGCATATAAATTCTGTTTCACATGAGTTGATTTAAATACTATGTGTTTGTTTTCTATTCATTAATTTTTGTTCCAGTCTTCAGTCTGCTGTTATTTTTCTAATTCTTCAAGTTAGAAACCTAGTTTGTTATATTTGTGCCCCTCATTGTGGTTTTGACTTGCATTTCTCT
Organism: Ovis aries; assembly: GCF_016772045.2. Lineage (NCBI taxonomy): Eukaryota > Metazoa > Chordata > Mammalia > Artiodactyla > Bovidae > Ovis > Ovis aries. The sequence goes on along the minus strand of NC_056062.1, from coordinate 59,737,300 downwards.
AATAATTAGTGACGTTGAGCGTCTTTTCATGTGCCTGTGGAGAAAAGTCTGTTTAGGTTTTCTGTCCATTTTCTGATTAGTTTTTTTTTTCCCAATATTGAGTTGTATGAGCTGTTTGTATATTTTGGATATTAATCCCTTGTTTGGTCACATCATTTGCAAATATTTTCTCCCATTTCATAGGTTGCCTTTTATTTTTGTTGATGGTTTTCTTTGCTGTGCAAAAGCTTTAAGTTTGATTAGAGCTCATTCATTTTTGCTTTTGTTTTTGTTGTTGTTGTTGTTATTTTGCCTTGGGAGACTACTCTAAGAATATTTCCATATGATTTAGGTCTGAAAATATCTTTCCTGTGTTCTCTTCTAGGAGTTTTATGGTGTCATGTTTTATATTTGCGTCTTTCCCTCATTTTGAGTTTATTTTTGTATATGGTGTGAGGGAATGTTCTATTGATAATTTCGTTGTTTTATATGCAGCTGTCCAACTTTCCTAGCACCACTTGTAAGAGATTGTCCTTTCTCCATTGTATTTCTTGCCTCCTTTGTCATAGGTTAATTGACCATAGGTGTATGGATTTATTTCTGGAGCCCTCATTATTTTTAATTTTAATACTTAAGGCAATATTTTTCCTATAAATACTGTTTAAGCTATTCATACACAGCCAGATAATTGGTGTTTAAATTATTATGCAGCTTTGAGTACATTCTAATTTTCATCGTTATTTATTCATGCACCTGAGTTGTTTATAAAATGTGTTTCTAAACTTTTGAGCTTATAGCTTTTCTTCTCATTATTTATGCTAAGTTTTTAACCTAACTGCAGTTTTGTCAGAGAATGCAGTTTGCACAATACCATTTTAGTCAACTACTTGGTAGAATGAGAACCTTTAAAATCTCAGTAGCTTAACACACACACACACGTTTCTCACATCAAGCTACTGTTCAGTGGACTTTCCTGAGTGGCTCCCCTCCAAATAACAACTCAGGGATCTAGGCTACATCTAGGTAGCCTAGATGTACTTAGATTCTTTGTCCCCCAGGGCCTCACTGAACACCCTGCTGCACTGAGCTAGCTGATGAATGCAGAGAGTGGTTAGAGATCGCGTAGGATATAGTCAGTGGTCAGGTTTGAAAATAGCATTATCACTTTCACCTACTTTCCTTTGACCAGAAGTAATCCCATATTCCCATCTAGGTGCAAGGAGACTAAAGTGTGGTGGATGCAGAAGAGGAAGCATAGTTAGTAACCATCTAACTAATCTTGGCCACGGATAGCCACCCTTGGAAATCTGTTGAGACTAATTTTGTGGCTTTGCCATGGAAACTTTCATCAACCTTTTATGTTTAATTAGAAGTAATGTGTATTCTGCAGTTGTTGGATAGTGTTTTATAAATCTCTAGCAGGTTTCATTCAGGCTTAAACACCCTTACTAATATTTTTAATATGCTTGTTGTGTCAATTGAGAGAAAACACTAAAATTTCAGACATTGTGAAATTGCCACTTCCTTCTTGTAGTCCTGTTAATTTTTTTGGATATATTTGAGGTTACTGGGTATATACAAATTTAGAATTATTACATCCTGGTAAATTGAATGATTTATCATTGATTAATGGTCATCTTTATCTCTAATAATTCTTCCTTCTTAAAATATATTTTGTCATATATTAATATATCAATTAGCTGAAATCATATATTTTCAACTAATACTATAAGTTTATTGTTTCATTTATATTTAATGTACCATTGTTGTATCAATAAAAATTTGGGGAATTAAAAACTTTAAGGTAAACATTTTTAATTTTCATTAAAATATTTTTTAAGAGCATCTGATATTGCTGTAAGTCTCTAAAAAAAATCTATTAGCTGTGAAGTGCTAACCACCCACAATCATGTCCATGTCTTGAATGATAACTAAATATGCTGACAGTTTATTTTTTGAAGTACAATTGATTGACAATGTTATGGTGGTTTCAGGTGTATACAGCAAAGTGATTATATAGCACACACATATACACATATATTCTTTTCATATTCTTTTCCATTATAGTCATTATAAGATATTGAATATAGTTCTCATGTGCTATACAGTAGGACCTTGTCATTTATCTATTTTATATATAGTAGTTTATACCTACTAATCCCAGACTTCTACTTTACCCCTCTCACACCCTCTTTCCCCTTAGTAGCCGTAAGTTTGTTTTCTGTCTGTGAGTCTATTTCTGTTTGGTGAATAAATTCATTTATATCATACTTTAGAAGCCACATGTAAATGATATCATATGATATTTGTCTTCTGTCTGACTTACTCCACCTAGTATGATAATCTCTAGGTCCATTCATGCGGCTGCAAACGAATGCCAACTTAATTAACATCACATAAAGAATCTTCTTAACTAATCAGCTGATGGGACAAAGTATTAATATTTTACAGATCAGAATTACACAGGTATAAAATGAGATTTAAATGTTTTCTTTATAATATTTTAAATATGCTTTGACTTAGACATCAAATTAAGCAACTAATTTCTAACCAATACTTACTTTGGACTTACATTTCCTCTGTAAAACATAAACCTTGATCAATACTCCAGTCTAATGGCTGGTTGTCTCGTCACTTTTCTCTTCATTGCCTGCTCTGTTGACGTGCATTGCCTTTGCAGTTTCAAGTGTCGTGCCATTACAACAGTAATAGTACTTCTCCCCTCATATGGTTCCCTGAAGTATGCAAAGAACTTTCAGGCATATTCATAGGTGCTCAATAATTATATTTGGAATTGAATTATCCTACTTCTTGATCACCAAATAGGAGTATAATAAAGAAACAATAAAGAATTATCTGTGGGTGGTGTTGAAGGCCCTGAAGTTTGCGTTTGCTCCCAGTCTCTACACTGCATGCCTCCAGCTCCATGCTCTTGAATTGTCTCCTGAGCTCTCATTCCTTATTATGTACTAAGAGTGCAGCCAAAAAGGCCGCTCACTTTTTGAAGTACATCTAAGCTAAGGACATTAAATTCCATCTTTACTTTTGAATACAGATTTCTATGAAAAGCCCAATCCATTTTAAAAAGCTGAATGGATACCTTGAAAGTAATTTATAGCTGATTAATATTTAGGGACCAAAAAAAAAATATCCAATACAAGAGTATTTCTCAGATTTATTGAACACTATTTTGATTAGGACTTGATTGAATTTTCATTCACTCAGTTCTTACCTTTCTTCGTTCATCACTAGTCGATGGAATGTCACTGGCCATGTTGAGCTCTGCAGTTCTGCCACCCGTATTGAAATGATCTATTTCTATGGCAAGACTGCCAGCTTGAGATGGTCTTTTTCCTGCTGAGCCATTTGCAGTGATGGATGATACAAGGAACAGTAACACTTTCCAATTTGGCATCTTTTAGGCATTAACTGGATCTTTTATTCCACATCCTTTCAGCCCTACCCTTATTTTTCTTTGAGCTCATTGACTTCCAGACAAGAAAATGACACGTTTCCTTAAGGAATCCCCCTTAGGTAGGAGTTGATGTCATTTTTTTTTTAATAGAACTTCTTCAAAAAGACAGAAGTAACTCTTCAACCATTGGAATCAAGGTGGGAATTTTGTTAAAATATGTGAACGGGGATTTCTTTACCTAATAATAGAATACATTGAGTAGAGGGAACCACATGAAGCTTGAAACAGAACATTTTACAAAAATTAAGAGAAAATAATAATTTACAACATTTGTAGTAATCAGTGATTCCTTTGTATCAACAGTTGTTGCTTTTGCCAAATATTTTCATTTCTCCTTTCCCATACACATGGTAGAATTGTACTCCTTAGGTCCTTCGTGCTTGAGGCCATGCAGCTAGTTCTGCCCAGTGAATTTTCTGGGGATATGAGTGTATCACTTCTAAGCTGGATCATCAACATGAGATCCTCAAGAGCTCTCTTCCTTTTGGCTGGTAACTGACAGTGACTAGCTTATCATTTCCATTTCCTGAGTTCCTACCTTGAGGATTTGCAATTGACAGGTAACATGATCAAGAAATAATCTTTCTCTATCATAACAGCTGAGATGTGGAGGTTATGTGTTACTGCAACATAGACTATTAATAGTTTATACTTATTGGATGAGACATTATAAAACTTGCTATTGCCAATAGCTAACAATTACAAATATGTCTGAAAACCATTTAGATAAATTTAGAGATGAACCATCTTTTAAGGATTTCTAATTTTCTAATCTTCTCATAAAATACTACTTAGTGTTGCTGGACATAGCTATAGGTAGGACACTCCAGATGTGAGCGTACTAGGGCCACTTGTAACTTCTGAGAAGTAATGCAGATTAAAAAGCATAGACTTAGGAGCATGGGTTTTATATCTAAAGGAATGGCAACCCACTCCAGTATTCTTGCCTGGAAAATTCCATGGACAGAGGAGCCTGGCTGGCTACAGTCCGTGGGTTGCAGAGGGTCGGACCTGACGGAGTGACTATCACTTTCACTTTTCACATTCTGTGTTAGCTCCTGTTCTCTGAACTGTTTTTTAATACCTATTTACTTTTGGCTGTGTTGTATCTTAGTTGCAGCATGGGGGCTCTTCCTCACGATGCATGGGCTTCTCTCTAATTGTGGCACACAGGCTCAGTAGATATTGTGGGCAGACTTAGTTCCTCCTCCACATGTGGCATGCTATTTCTCAAGCAGGGATTGAACCAGCATATCCTGCACTGGAAGGCAGATTCTTACCCATTGGACCACCAGGGAAGTCCTTTGTTCTCTAAACTCTTGAAGCCTCAGTTTCCCCATCTGTAAAATGGAGATAATAATAACAGTGCCCCATATGGCAGTTAGAGGGCAAGTACCAGTGACATTGATTTGTTGTTCAGTCACTAAGTCATGGCTTACTCTTTGTGACTCCATGGACTACAGCACGCCAGTGACAATGATAGAGTCCCATTATAAAAAGGAGTAAATATTTACTCGAGGGCTGGGCTTAGAGACGGCTTGATAAACAGTGGTTCTCCTCTTATTTTGAAGGAATAACAACACAAATCTAAACCTACCAATACTGCAGGGCTGTTATATCACTCAACCACCTTCTTTCCTTCCTTTTTCTGTTCTTCCTGATTCTTTCTGATCCTGCTTCATATTTCATGGGAAAAATCAACCTGGATAGCAATTATCCCATGACATTTGTACCCAATAAGTATTGGCAAGAGGAGCATAGATTTCCCAGGTGGTAAAGAACTCACCTGCCAATGTAGGAGACATAAGATACAGGGTTTGCTTCCTGGGTCAGGAAGATCCCCTGGAGGAGGGGCACAGCAACTCACCCCAGTATTCTTGCCTGGAGAATCCCAATGGACAGAGGAGCCTGGGAAGCTACAGTGTACAAGGGTCACAAAGAGTCAGACATGACTGAAGCGACTTAGCATAGCACAACACAAGAGGAGCATGGTGATAACAACTGTTTCAAGCAGTGAGCAGCTACTTCGTGTAACTGGTCATTGCTCTGGACACTTTCTATACAACAGCCCAGTAAGGCAGGAAGTTTAGTTCTCAGTTTGCTAATGAGAAGGTTGAGGGTAGATATCTGCTTGTAGTCATGCAGCTATTAATTAATACAGCCAGAATTTGGTCCAGAATGGTCTGAAGACTGGCCTCTTAAATGCCAAATAGGGGACGCAAATATCCAGGTTTGCTTAAAACTATAAAGTTATGAGAAACCTAGATAGCATATTAAAAAGCAGAAATATTATTTGCCAACAAAGGTCCATCTAGTCAAGGCTGTGGTTTTTCCAGTGGTCATGTATGGATGTGAGAGTTGGACTGTGAAGAAACCTGAGCACCAAAGAATTGATGCTTTTGAACTGTGGTGTTGGAGAAGGCTCTTGAGAGTCCCTTGGACTGCAAGGAGATCAACCCTGGGATTTCTTTGGAGGGACTGATGCTAAAGCTGAAACTCCAATACTTTGGCTACCTCATGCAAAAAGTTGACTCATTGGAAAAGACTGTGATGCTGGGATGGATTGGGGGCAGGAGGAGAAGGGGACAACAGAGAATGAGATGGCTGGATGGCATCATTGACTCGATGGACATGAGTTTGAGTGAACTCCGGGTGTTGGTGATGGACAGGGTGGCCTGGCGTGCTGCAATTCATGGGGTTGTAAAGAGTCAGACACGACTGAGCAACTGAACTGAACTGAACTGGTAACTAGTCTAGTGTCCTGGAACTCCATCTGTTTGAGCATGTGTTTTGGGTTTTTCATTTTTATAAAAGTATTATTATTAATAATTGTAGTAAAACATTCTGAATTTTCTAGGCTTTTCACTTTAAAACTTAGCTTCTGCCATGGCTTCAGGTAGTCCATATGTGAACTGCACATGCCATAAAGAGAGTTAACTTAATAGCTGGTTGTATTTGGAAACCAACCAGAGATGACCTTTCTTCTTTCTTTCTAGATGCAGTGTAATAATACCTTTCTTGGAAGGACAGAAAGTGATCCTCCACACTAGGGCTTGGGAAGCAAGCTCCTTCAGTCTTTGGAGGTGTTAGAGACAGAATGTTTACTACTACCGCCCCTTCCAAGTCAATGAGCACATGTGCAAATGGTGCCATGCGAGCACTACAAGCAAGACACGTGAAGCCACTGAGTACCAGGGCGCAGGGGCAGGGGGAGCTGAGAAACCGGGGGTTAGGTGGATGTAAAGCATATGGGAAATGGAGACTGAGGATCCTTCCACAGAGTACATAGAGAATAATTCATACTACAGTGCTTTTATTATTTATCATGTGCTCTAAACCTATAACTTTTTAGTTATTATCTGGTAACTTTATTATCTGGTAACTTTTAAAAATATTTGAATAACTCTTTAGCAGCAGTGAATTCCAGGGGCAAGAAATCACATGTTTAATGAAAATTTAAGCACTAAACTTCTTAAGAAAGTTGATGAACACATTACTTGCACAAAATGTTTGCTAGCATTTGTCTAACTTGGGAGCCATAATGATATCTGTGACTGTGTGAAACTGTAACGTGCTAATCTGCTGTGAAGACATCAGCAGTGATTTCAAAACCTAACAGTTACTTGGTGTAGGTTTTCCAGAAAGTCATGACTTAATGAAACATCACTAAAGTTATCTTTAAAATATCACAGAAAGAAGTGAACAAATAAAAGGATGAATCCTCTTGCTGTGAAAAATATTTAAATTTAAAATTCTATAATGTAGTTTGGAATGTTTTAACTTGTACTGAGACTCTTGTTGTAACTCCTAGTTTTCAATGAGACTAAGTTGAAAAAAAAATACATTTTTGAGAATGCCGGAAGAATGGTATTAGAAGCAGTTAATACCAAGAAATTGATTAGCGTATGGGAAGTATATCAAATACAGTTACTCTGTGTATATAATTTTTAATGTTTCATATAATCAACATAATAAAAAATTTTTATTTTGTTAAATGTAAATAGATATGTGCTGTTCTTACTTTTAGAAAGAATTTTATTTTTGAAAGCATTTTTCAACAGAACTATTTTATAATTATAAATGTGTTTTCTAAAAACACATCTTGATCAATAAGCGAATATTCCAAAAATAATTCCCAAACATCCCAAATGGGGAATCCATGTGCCAACTGAAAAGAAGAGCAGCGTGTAGGGTGTGGTGACCTCTCTGTGTCCTTCCCAGCCCTTTGGATGTGGAAGGTCAACTTCCTCTAAGGCACCACAGTGAGTCGTTTCAAGTGAAGAATTGAACATAATCATTTTCCTACTTCTACTTTTAAAAGGAAGTGTCTTTCTTCTGGATTCTTTTGATTCTATGGTATCAAGGATTCCAGGACACGCAGTCACCTGAGAGTTATGGCTGATAAATGTCTTCATTGCCTCAAAGAAATGTTCTGGGGCTGTGACGCTCTCCAGTGTTGCCTGAATTCCAAAGAGAACTACATGCCTTTCTGACTTTGAAGATTAATCTCTGTCACTCACAGCTCGTTGGCTTCCCCTGCTCATTTCTGCAACGTCTGCAGATGGTGCGGAGCTCTGTGCCAGAGTTATTTATCCACAAGTTCACTTCGCACATAGCTTCCTCTTTAAGCCATTCCAGGGAGAGTTAAATACTGAGCAATTATGCAACTCTTCTGTCAACCCGTGGGTCTTTGCAGCTCCAGTAATACCTGCTATTCCTGGAGGTTGCGGCTGCTGCCATCTTTCAACTGAATGCAACAGGGACACTGCCTTCAAGAAGTCTCTCAAACCACAAAAACACACATTCTCAAAACACACATGAACAAGCAACTTCTCATTTGTAAGCATTCCTTACCACATTTCCAATGCTGCTAACTCCCTCATTGCATTTTTCTTCTACAATATGAGTCATAAAATTCGCCAGTCTTTGGTCTTTTTATGAATTTATAAGTCAGCAAACATTTGACACTGAAGACTACAACTTTGGGAAAAATGTGGAAAGGAAAGTTGGACAAAGGAAGACAGAAATAATAATTGTGATACGAAGTCCTTAATATTCATTATTAATTTTTCCATTATGAATACTTTTATTATCCTAGTTTACATATAAGGAAACTGAGACTTAAAGAGATGCAATAACTTACGCAGGGTCACATTCTTAACAATGACAGAAGTAGGACTTGAATCTAGACAGTTAGAATTTAGAGCTTGCAAGCATCACCCCTAAGATGTAGCTCATCAATACTACTGAAAGGGCAGGAACAGAAGTAAAAGAAGAAGAAAGGGGGGAGAAGCATGGGGAAAGGTGGTAGGTAAATGGAAGGTGGTGGGATTAAGGTAATAATGGTAGAGGTGGCGCTAGTGCTAAAGAACCCATCTGCCAATGCAGGAGACCTGAGACACGGGTTCCATCCCTGGGCTGGGAAGATCCCCTGGAGGAGGGCATGGCAACCCACTCCAGCATTCTTGCCTGGAGAATCCCATGGACAGAGGAGCCTGACGGGTTACAGGTCACAAAGAGCTGGACACGACTGAAGTGACTTACCAGTAGGAGGAAAGACTGAGGAAGAGAGAGAAAGAGATGCAGTATGGGTGATGGCCCCAGAACCTCCTGTGATTTAGGTTAAGTTATCTATGCCTTGATAAATCTTGGGTAAATTTAACAATTATTAAAATAGCTAATATTTTGTTTTTGTTTTTTCGACAGTCATCTTCTTTCTTTTCTCATCCTGTGAGAGTATGCTACCACTGACTTGCTACAGGAAACTTCACATTGAAGAAGAATACTGGCTATCACATCAGTGAAGTTGAATTTCCTCTTCTAGAAACTGGGAATAAATACCCACCTCACATTCCCTGGTGGCTCAGACTGTAAAGAATCTGCCTGCAATGCAGGAGACCCAGGTTCAATCCCTGGGTCAGGAAGATCCCCTGGAGAAGGGAGTGGCAAGCCACTCCAGTATTCTTGCCTGGAGAATCCCATGGACAGAGGAGCCTGGCAGGCTACAGTCCATGGAGTCACAAAGAGTTGGAATGACTGAGTGACTAACACTGACACACTCACATCTCATTATAAATTAAACACTGTAAGCAAAGCATTGGAAATTTTACATCAGTTTCCTGTGCACTGAGTACCAACTCTCTGGTCAAGTAATTCAGGCACAAAAAGAGGGAATTAGACAAGAGGAGGAAAAAGGAAGAGGAAGAAATAATCATAAGCAGCACTCACGGAACACTTGTTATGTGCCAAGGACAGCATGTACTACCATGGTTTGCTCAGGATGGTTAAGTTTTCTTTCTCTCTTCTCTGGAGTGACAGCAAGCACTGGCTGGAACCTCTAGATCGAGACCTCCTAAACCTCAGGCAAGGGGTGAAATATACAGTAGCAGTTATGAGAATGGGCTCAGAGTAATACTGTGTTTCACTGCTGGTCCACAAGTCAGCTCATTTTTCTCATTGCCCCTCAGATCCTCTTTCTGCTTTGTGCTGATTCTGTGGAGGTCTGAGTTCCTTCAGCTCTAGCTTCCATTAGATCTGACCAACCTGGAGACCCAGGTTCTGTCCTCTCCCATATCCTTTGCAGCCAGCCAAGACATGGTTGGTTTGGGCAGTAAGGAACTTACTCCTCTTAAGGCACCAGCTCATATTCAGGGATCTCTCACACAAGTTTTTGCTGTTTCAGCAACATGATGTCTAGAGTGGAAAAAGGATTCAATCACTGCCCATCTTTGGAGGTTTTGGAATCATTCTGCATCAGTTCCCTCAATCCTATCCAATTCAGTTCAGTTGCTCAGTCATGTCTGACTCTCTGAGACCTCATGGACTATAGCACGCCAGGATTCCCTGTCCATCACCAATTCCCGGAGTTTACTCAAACTCATGTCCATCGAGTTGGTGATGCCATCCAAACATCTCATCCTCTGTCATCCCCTTTTCCTCTCGCCTTCAATCTTTTCCAGCAACAGGGGCTTTTCAAATGAATCAGTTCTTCACATCAGGTGGCCAAAGTATTAGAGTTTCAGCTTCAACATCAGTCCTTTCAATGAATATTCAGGACTGATTTCCTTTAGGATTGACTGGTTTAATCTCCTTGCAGTCCAAGGGGCTCTCAAGAGTCTTCTCCAACACCACAGTTTAGAAGCATCAATTCTTTGGCACTCAGCTTTCTTTATAGTCTAACTCTCACATCCATACATGATTACTGAAAAAAACATAGCCTTGAAAAGACAGACCTTTGTCGAAAAGTAATGTCTCTGCTTTTTAGTATGCTGTCTAGGTTGGTCATAGCTTTTCTTCCAAGGAGCAAGCATCTTTCAATTTCATGCTGTAGTCACCATCTGCAGTGATTTTGGAGCCCAAGAAAATAAAGTCTGTCACTGTTTCCATTGATTCCCCATCTATTTGCCATGAAGTGATGAGACCAGATGCCATGATCTTCATTTTCTGAATGTTGAGCTTTAAGCCAACTTTTTCACTCTCCTCTTTCACTTTCATCAGGAGGCTCTTTAGTTCCTCTCTGCTTTCTGCCATAAGGGTGGTGTCATCTGTGTACCTGGGGTTATTGATATTTCTCTCAGCAATCTTAATTCCAGTTTGTGCTTCCTCCAGTCCAGCATTTGTCATGATGTACTCTGCATATAAGTTAAATAAGCAGGGTGACAATATACAGCCTTGACGTACTCCTTTTCCAATTTGGAACCAGTCTGTTGTTCCATGTCTGGTTCTAACTATTGTTTCTTGACCTGCATATAGATTTCTCAGGAATCCTATCCTCATCTCTGTAAAAAGTTCTTTCATTAAACTGTCTTCAATTATCTTTTAGAATTAGCCATCTGTTTCCATCAAGACTGTGTCTGACACAGACATATACAGTCTGTCTGATCTTAGATTAAGATCCTCAGCATCATAGGCCTCAGTTTCATTAGTGATAAATGGGGATGTTGTATTCAGAGAGATAATATAAAGATTAAATGAAAGGGCATGTCCTAACCCTCAGAATGGGAAAAAATAATAGTAAATGAAACAACTGACAAAGAATTAATTTCCAAAATATAAAAGCAGCTTATGCAGCTCAATACCAGAAAAACAAACAATCCAATCAAAAAGTGGGAAAAGACCTAAACAGACATGTCTTCAAAGAAGACATACATATGGCTAATAAACACATGAAAAGATGCCTAACATCACTCATTATTAGAGAAATGCAAATCAAAACCACAGTGAGATATCTCACACTGGTCAGAATAGCCATCATCAAAATGTCTACAAACATTAAATGCTGGAGAGGGTATGGAGAAAAGCGAACCCTCTTACACTGTTGGGAGGAATGCAAACTGGTACAGCCACTATGGAGAACAGTGTGGAGATTCCTTAAAAACTGAAGAAAGAACTGTCATATGACCCAGCAATCCCACTGCAGGGCATATACCTTGAGGAAACTAGAACTGAGAGAGTCACGTGTACCCCAGTGTTCACTGCAGCACTATTTACAATAGCTAGGGCATAGAAGAAACCTAGATGTTCATCAGCAGATGAATGCATAAGGAAGTTGTGGTATATTACTCAACTATAAAAAGAAACCATTTGTGTCAGTTCTAATGAGGTGGATGAACCTGGAGCCTATTATACAGAGTGAAGTAAGTCACACAGAGAAAGACAAATACTGTATATTAACACATATATATGGAATCTAGAAAGATGCTACTGATGATCCTACATACAGGGAAGCAAAGGAGACACAGACATAAAGAACAGAATTTTGAACGAGTGGGAGAAGGTGAGGATGGGATGATTTGAGAAAATAGCACTGCAACATGTATATTACCATATGTAAAACAGATGACCAGTACAAGTTCCATGCAGGAAGCAGGGGACCCAAAGTTGGTGCTCTGGGACAACCGAGAGGGATGGGGTGGGGAGGGAGGTAGAAGGTGGGGTTCAGGATTGCAGGGGGAACACATGTATACCTGTGGCTAATTCATGTTGATGTATGGCAAAAACCACCACAGCATTGTAAAGCAATTTTCTTCCAATTAAAATAAGTAAACTAATTTTTTACAAAGAAAGTGCATGTCCTTTGGTGCTTAATACCTTGTCAGATAAATAAATAGTAGCTGTTATTATTTACAGCCAACATAGGAAATGTGAATGCATATGAGATCATATCTTAAAAACAAGTTCCACTCCATCTGCCCATCAACATACATATACTTTTACTCTAGGAAGTTCTCTGTGGTATCCAGAATTTAAATGATTACCTTAGTTTCAGGTTCTCTGGTAGATTCTGACTCATTCTATTTCAAATGGGCTTAGAATTTTCAGCTTGAGGATCTGAAACTCAGAGTGTGAAGGAGGACAGGATATAGGTATGTATGGAATCAGTCTGCCTCGAAGACAGAATACTGGCCCTTTATACAATTAGATAGAGGCCTGTCCTATTCCTGGTGGGTTTTTCCAGAACCCAAGGAGCCCCAACAGTATCCAGTGGCCTAGGACCCACAATTATACATCTGTTAGGTACATCAGATGTAGAAACAGTCCACCTCTCCAGCATTGTTCTGTGTCTGGAGATTGCAGATAAGTTTTAAGTGCCAACTTGGATCAATCGATAGTGGTTGCCTGGTGCTGGGTGGAGAGGAAGTCTCAGGCCAAGTGCAGGCTCAGCAGGAAAATTAAGTGTTGTGATTGATTAACAATGTCTGCTATGGACACGGGGTGAGGGGGTACACTCCCACACTTGCTGCATGTAAGCTGACTCTGCAGTAAAGTATTAAGGGATTTTTGGAAAATAGTAGAATGGGATGATGGCACCCCAAAACTTTCACTGCTTCATGCCTAATGATGCTCTTCTTTGCACCCTTGTCATAGAGAAGCAATTTCAAATAAAAGGTAATGACTGAGATTACAGATAGATTTTCTCATTTTGGATCTTTCATTTTTATGTGCATTTGCATTCAGCAGTGAAATTATAACACATATTTGGTATCTGTTGTAAGCATCTGGGGATGGTTTATATTAAATAGATTCAAGAAATAGAGCTCTCTACTGGACAGTGATTCCGTCAAAGATGTTCAGCACAGCTCACTGAGCTCATCTCATCAATGATATGTTCACGCAGTTAAAGGCAAATGTTTAAACATTTAGTTAATGCACCATATGTCTTAAATGTTTTAGTTCCATCTGACATTTTTTAAAATCCATTTTAGTGGAAACCTGCCAAGTAAATTTACTTCTCTGGAAGATGATTATTCCATTCATCTGAAACTCAGTCCTCCTGGACCTCTCAAACACAATGAACTCTTAATTTGGAGGCTTCTCAATCCAGCGGCAGTGTGGCCTTCATGTCCTGCTTCCTGCTTGAGATTTGGGAAGATGCCAGGCCAGGTGGCTCCATGTGATATGGTCTGAGGGCCATACAGCTTGTTGTAGGCATAGAAGGCTTTGAAAGGAACTGATCATCACCCATGGGGGATCAGTCGAGTGATAAATAAATAAATAAGGACAAAATAGAGGATTAGCATGATAAAGGGGACAAAATCAGCGAGATTAAAGAAGCAGAGGGTAAGAAAAAACAAGAACTAAGAACCAAGGCAAATAAAGGACATTTACAACAGGCTATAGTTAATACCTCTTATTTTTCAGGCCACACCCTCCTACAGATGAAAAACAACACAGGGTCTAAAAATAATAGCCATATAACTCTGAGGTATAGGCACAGTAGTTAGAATCACAAGCTTTGATTTCAGATTAAATTAAAGTCGTGGCTCTGCTAATTACTAACTATGACCTTGAGCAAATTATTTGATCTCTCAGAGCCTAATTTCCTTACAGGATTGATTAAAGTAATAAACGAGTACAGGGGGTGAGTATAAAAACTCAAATTTGAAAAAAAATAACTTTTTTGAATCAGTGAAACCAACTCTATAAACTGCCCATCTGTCTTTAGCCAAAGATATATTTTATCACATTCTAGTCTACTCCATTCGTATTCAGTGATTTTTATAAATTCAAATTAAAGTATACCTTTCTCAGTGTTTATCCCAGTCAACTCTTAGACCACCTGGGTAAGAATTCATTCTTTCTTATGTTTCCCCTGCTGCATCTCACCTTCTATCTGAGGATAAGTAAGTCTGTAGAGGGGAATATTACATGATGTTCTAGCTTCTAACCCTTGCCAGTTTGCAGCTGAGGCACCATATTATGCATGACTTTCAGGCAGCTGGCCTCTTTCCTTGTTCATCTGTTCTACCAAATTGGACCCACCAAGCCCTAAGCATCAAGATCTGACATCCATTCAGATAGGACTGATCAGGTCTAACCTTTGTGATGTCTTGATGGCACTCTCAGCCAAAGCCTCTGTCAAAAGATTCTTGCCTCCTTCAGCTTCCTTCTCCAGACTTCAGACATTTTCCTATCCATCAGTCCTTTCTCCAATTCTGTAGCCCCATTGAGAGGCTAAGGAACTCTCAGTTACTTCATTCATACCCTACTAGAGTGATAAGACCCTGAAGCTTTCTTCACATGCCCATCCCTTGGCCATTGCTACTCCATGCTTACTCTACCATATTGGAAATTGGATGTTGCCAATAATGGGGTTTCTCTAAGAGAATGAATGCACCTACTGAGGAACAGTATACAGAGATAACCAAGAGAAAGAAGAAAAGGACGAGCAGGGGAAACAACTTTAAAGCTGATTTCTTGAAATCTAAATATTTGAAAGAACCAAAACCTTTCTTGGAAAGGCAAGGATGATTCTGGCAGCCGTAAGTCACATCATGAGTTCACTGATTTTGGACAAGTTGTGTTTCAGAGAAAGAAATCAGATTCCAAAGTCTGGATGGAAGGTCAACCCATAACTTGGGTTACATAGAAGTAAGTGGCCTCTGTTCAGCCAGTGCTGCCTTTTGGCTTCCTGTTGCCAGAGACGAAACAGTAACTAAGGCTGGGAGGTGCTGGGATTGGGGTCAGAGGGGCACCCTTCACTTTCTCTAGATTTTAACCAAAAACAGCTGCTTAACACCCTCTAGTAATTCAAGGTCATTTCAAGGCTTATCTCTGTTCCCTGCAAAAACTCTGCCTGCTATTGCTGATTGAACTCTGTGGAGAAGGGGGGATCAAAATAGAATCTAGACAAACAGCTCCTACTTTCTTTGAAACAGGACAGACATAAAGGCAAAGATATTTTGTGGGGAAAGGTTGAATGTGGAAAGATTTACTAACAAGAAATGACTGCAGTTAGAGTATCTTGAAAATATTTAATCAATGTATTGTCTTTCCTTTTAAACCCTTAATTATTGCTCATTTCCCTGTCACTCTTGAAACATCCAATATTTCTTGATCAAGTAAATCATTGCTTGGCTTTGAGTTTTAAAATATAGATTTGTTGATGCTGTTCATTGTAGGATGATAGGCTAAAGACAAGTGCTTTTAATTTTCAGAGTCTCGGGCTTTGATGAGGTGTTTTCTTTGAACCCTGAAAGCTGAGCTTTATAAATCAAGAGCCAAAGCTAGAAAGACCAGGGCCCAGGGTCTTAGCATAAGCCTTGAGGCGAGGAAGGGAGAGGACTGGACTGAAGGGCAGTTTGTGTCAATGGAGTTGAAGTAGAAAATAAGCAGTTAGAGCCTGAGAATGAGAGAAGAAAAGCTGGAGGACAGATACAAGTGAATTCATTTCCTTGCCCTTCTGAGGATAATGTTGGGGGGAATCTAAAAGCCTCCAGTTAGAGACAAGTGTTACAAAGTCACACGAGTATCCCTTGCCTTCCAGTTCAGTTCAGTTCAGTCTAGTCTCTCAGTCGTGTCCGACTCTGCGACCTCATGAATCTCAGCATGCCAGGCCTCCCTGTCCATCACCAACTCCCGGAGTTCACTCAGACTCACGTCCATCGAGTCAATGATGGCATCCAGCCATCTCATCCTTGGTCGTCCCCTTCTCCTCCTGCCCCCAATCCCTCCCAGCATCAGAGTCTTTTCCCATGAGTCAACTCTTTACATGAGGTGGCCAAAGTACTGGAGTTTCAGCTTTAGCATCATTCCTTCCAAAGAAATCCCAGGGCTGATCACCTTCAGAATGGACTGGTTGGATCTTCATGCAGTCCAAGGGACTCTCAAGAGTCTTCTCCAACACCACAGTTCAAAAGCATCAATTCTTCGGCGCTCAGCCTTCTTCACAGCCCAACTCTCACATCCATACATGACCACTGGAAAAACCATATAGCCTTGCCTAGATGGACCTTAGTCGGCAAAGTAATGTCTCTGCTTTTGAATATGCTATCTAGGTTGGTCATAACTTTCCTTCCAAGGAGTAAATGTCTTAATTTCATGGCTGCAGTCACCATCTGCAGTGATTTTGGAGCCCCAAAAATAAAGTCTGACACTGTTTCCACTGTTTCCCCATCTATTTCCCATGAAGTGATGGGACTAGATGCCATGATCTTCATTTTCTGAATATTGAGCTGTAAGCCCACTTTTTCACTCTCCTCTTTTACTTTCATCAAGAGGCTTTTTAGCTCCTCTTCACTTTCTGCCATAAGGGTGGTGTCATCTGCATATCTGAGGTTATTGATATTTCTCCCGGCCATCTTGATTCCAGCTTGTGTTTCTTCCAGTCCAGCGTTTCTCATGATGTACTCTGCATAGACGTTAAATAAGCCTTTTACAGATGCCCTGAGTCTATTCAAGGCTACGGTTTTTCCACCCTCCACCCACAACCCTGCCCTCACCCCATTCCCAGAGTCTGTGGGGGATCTAACATTCCCAGGAGCCCTAGTGAAGGAAGAAGAGTCTCAGTCAGAGCCTAAGGATCAGCAGTCCCAGGGACAGCTAAGATGAGGCCCACGTCCACTATGGGGGGAATCACCAGGCCCTAAAAGTGACATGCAAACAAGTTCCTCCACTGCAGAGACTTCGACAATGGATACAGCACAAATCCCTTCCCTAAAGATGACCAGAAGGATCTCAGACCTCAACACCTCAAGCAGAAGAAGTGTTGGTGGGAATGTAAATTCATGTAACCACTGTGGAAAACAGTATAGAGGTTCTTCAGAAAACTAAAAACAGAATCACCATATGATCCAGCAACCTCACTCCTGGGCATATATCCAGACAAAACTATCATTCGAAAAGATACATGCACCCCTATGTTCATCAGTCAGTTCAGTTCAGCTGCTCAGTCGTGTCCGACTCTTCGTGACCCCCTGAATTGCAGCACTCCAGGCCTCCCTGTCCCTGTCCATAGCAGCACCTAAATGTCCATTGTCAGGTGAATGGGTAGAAAATGTGTGGTACATATATAGCCATAAAAAAAGAATGAAATAATGCCATTTACAGAAACATGGCTGGACCTGGAGATGATCATAAGAGAACTAAGTCAGAAAGACAAAGACCGTATGATATATGTGGAATCTAAAATATGACACAAATGAAGCTGTCTACGAAACAGAGACAGAATCACAGACATAGGGACAGACTGATGTTTGCCGAGGGGTTGGGGAGGGATAGAGTGGGAGTTTGGGGTTAGCAGAAGTAAACTACTATATATAGGATAGATAAACAAAAAGGCCCTACTGTACAGCCCAGAGAGCTATATTCAATATCCTATAAGAAACAACAGTGGGAAAAAAAATTTTTTTTTAAAAAAATCCAGGCTGAAAAAAAAAAAAAAAAAAAGAAAGAAATGTCACTCTGCTGCCAGATGCCATCTTGGGAAAAGAGAGGGGAGAGAGCAATTATCCAAACAGTTCATTTTAAATCAGAAAGCCTGATACTATGTATAAAATAGATAACTAATGAGAACCTACTAGGTAGCTCAGGGAACTCTACTCAGGGCTCTGTGGTGACCTAAATGGAAAGGAAAGCCAAAAAAGAGGGGATATATGTATACGTACAGCTGATTTACTTTGCTGTACAGGAGAAACTAACACAACACTGTAATGCAATTATAATCTAGTAAAAGTTAATTAAATTAAAAAAATCAGAAAGCCGAGAAAGCTTTAATTGGCAAGAGCAAGTGTTCTTCCTGTCAGTTGGGTAGGAGAGCAAGTAAGGTCTTAGAAAATGAATTATGGAAAATAAAGGATTGGGGAGGAAGAGTTGGTTTTTAATGTTTGTTTTTTGGTATATGTATCAGTCTGCTCAACCGGCCACAACAGAATACCATCAACTAAGCATCTTAAACTATGGAAATTGGTTTTCTCACAATTTGAGAGGCTTGAAGATCAAGGTGCCAGAAGGGCTGGTTTCTGGCAAGACGTCTCTCCTTGGCTTGTAGACGATGACTTCTCACTGTGTCCTGGCATGGGCATTTCCCTGTGTGAGCAGAAAGAGAGAGTGCTCTGGTGTCATCTTCTTGTAAGGATGTCAGTCCCATCAGATTACAGCCCCACCCTTATGATCTCCCAGGTGGCACTAGAACCCTGCGGTAAAGAACCGCCTGCCAATGCAGGAGACATAAGAGATGCATGCATGTTCAATTCCTGGGTTGGGAAGACCCCCTGGAGGAGGGCATGGCAACCCACTCCAGTATTCTTGTCTAGAGAATCCCACGACAGAGGAGCCTGGCAGGCTACAGTCACGGGGTCGCACAGAGTCAGACACAAGTGAAGTGACTTAGCACTTATGATCTCATTCAGTCAATTGCCTCCTTAGAAGTTCCATTTCCAAATACAGTTCTACTGGAAGTCAGGGCTTCAGCATGTGAATTTGGGATGGGGAGGGTACAATTCAGTCTATAATAGTCTATAAATAGAATCATGGCACAAACATGTTGTTTGTATTTTACAAATAAAGATCTTGGTTCAGCCCCTGAACTTAATAATTGCTTAACAAGAGGAAACTATGATATACTATTATTACTATATTTTATTAGCAAAATTAGCTAATTTGTAATAAACACCAGACATGGTTTTTCCTGCTTTACACCTTGCTATTCAATTTAATACAATCTTACAAGATACATACTAGTCCTTTCTGACTTTGCTCCTATCAACTCTCCTGGAAAAATAGCCTCTTTACCCCACACCTGACGCTCCGCCTCTGACAATCCACAGCAGGTGTCTCACTTGGAGCACTCGTTTAATTGGAAACTGCAGTGTTTCAGCTCTTTTCCTCCCCACTTTCTTTAACTGCTGTGGTGATATCATAAGTCACTCCTGACATTAAAACTTTCAGTCATGTCTTTTGTACCCACTGAAGACATCATGGCAAATGCTTTTGTCTGACAGAGGCTCTGCTATTGATGCTGCTACTGCTGAATATATATATGGAGCCACAAGGTCACTGCAGCAGCCACCAGTGATGACCACAGCCAGCCATATTCCTGTCACCACCAATGTTACTATAGTTACACTTGTTCAAAACAATGCCACTTGGCCATCACCCAAACCAATGTCCCTTCAGATCAGATCACTGGCTGGTGATTTACTCATTGAGTCCTACTGTGCTATGCCCAAAATCACCTGGCCCTTCCAAACTTTCACATCTTTCCTTCTCTTGAATCTACCTGTCCTCAATACTTATGTTCTTATTTCTGAGTTTTAAGATACATATAGCTTATTTATGATAAATACAGTGATGAAAGCAAATGGAGACAAATACAAAAAGAAAATAAGAAGAGGAACAGCACTCAGACTGAATTAGCAATTAGTACTAAGGTTGGTGATACAAACAATAAAATAAACTAATTTTGGATTAAATGATATGTTGCAAGTGATATCACTATCACCATAAATGTTTTTCTGGGAATTTAATCCCAAAGCACCTCACTCCTTTTGTGCCTGACGGTTAATTGGTGGGTAGTCAATACCTCTACAGATTTTCCCTGTCATTCAAGGGAAAAACACTTTAAATCTTAAGGGATAATAATTTTATTCATAGATTTCACTACCTTTCTTTCTTCAGTCTTATTTGATATGAAGCTAACAGCCTTCTGTGAACATACCACAGCCCTGAACTTAAAGTGAGAAATAAATCTCCAGTTCATCTTCCCATAGGTGTTATTTCCGATGGACTCCATTTGATGTCTCCAAGATAAAGCAATCAACCTGGAAAGGAATGAGGAGCTCATATACTATGAACTGACATATCATTATGACCATACCTATTAAGTGACTAAGCCAGCCAGAGCCCAATTATATCTTTGCAACATATAATGAAATACCTCCTAAATAGTTCTTCAACAAAGAAATAAACCTGTCATACAAGAAAAATTTGCGTACATCAAGGCAATGTATTGAGGAAGTAATGTTGGTGTCAGGGTCATGCTGGCTGTAATTCAAAGTGCAATTAAGGGAAATTAGAGGCAGTCCTCATTACATACATTTTACACTTTGTTTATTGTGCTACAAATTCTGTATTGGAACCATTGACTTGTAGCCACAATAGCTCATTTAGTAGAAAAGGAGAATGTTAACAAAGGATGTTTGATGGCCACAGAGCAGAACACAGCAATTTACATTTCTTGACTTGTGTCCCTTCTCCAAAATTGGGTCTTTGGATTGAGTTGAGATGAAGGAGCCACAGGCAGAGCCAACAGGGCACATCTGAAATTCTTCTTGAGATTCAAATGAATAGCCAAAAAAATTAAATAAACAAAAATCAAGACAAAAAATAGCACTTGATAATACTTAAACCAAAGAACGAATTTCCAATCGCTTAATTAACTCAAAGACCCAGAAAGGGAGCATACAAAAATGGCTGAAACAGCCATGTTGGAACCTGAAACTCATCAAGAAGAAACTGCTGGTCTCTAAAGATCACTTCTGAAAGCTAATAGTTCCCTTAGGGAATATGGGGTTGGCCAAAAAGTTCATTTGGGCTTTTCTGTAAGATCTTACTGAACACTCTGGCGAATTCAATTCTCAATGAAAATTCTGCAAATGCTGAAGTCTTATATATTCTGTCTCAAACCCTACAGTTTGACGGAAGCATTATTTCTATAAACTTCCGCTGTTCTATCACAGGAAAATAGTAGAAAGTAGGGCTATAAGAAGATAAATTGGAGAGGACTAGCATGGCATTCAGCATGCTGGGAATCTTGGTCTTGAGGGAGGGGGAGAGTGACTTGGTCACATGGAGTGTGGGTTCATAAACTGGCCCCATACATGGAGGGCAAGGAGAGACTAAAGAAAGAGGCAGCTACCCCAGATTGGTAGGTGGCAGTTTTTACAATCAAGAGAACTCATATGCAAGGCTTGTCTTGGATACAAGATGAATAGATGGCTGCACCTGCCCAGCAGAATTTTAAAAGTTTATATAGAAGCCTTAACTGGATTCAGTCACATATACCTCCCATCTATCCATATGGTTTCAACAACCCCTTATTCTCTCAAGACTGCATCCTTGGAGCAGCTCCCACTCTGGAAACTGCTGACAGAACAGACCTTCCAAGAATAGGGGAGGAGGTGAGAACCTTCCTGCTTGCCGTGGTCTCGCTCCAATGTCAACTGGCTGACACATCCTCCTGATGCGCTCCTTCAGTATGAATGCAGGTAATCATTTTAACTGCCTCGAGTACTGGACCACTTTGAAGACCTCAGAGAGTGAGTGTTGGATTTCCAAAGTTAAACACAATGCATGGTTGCCTATAATCTCACTTAGATGTCAGAGGGGGAGTTCAGGACTGAGGGAGTAGTATCAGTATGGGCAGCAGAAACATGGGACCATGAAAGCTTTGCAAAACCTTTTACAAGACATGAAAGTCTAGGATGACTTTTGGATGAAATTTCTGCATCTGAGAAGTTTTCTCATCCCTGGAGCTTCTGCTTTTCCTGGCGTCTTGAGGACTAACACTCTCCAAACATACGAGGTATTTGCATGTTTGATGCTAACTACCCATGTAATCAGACTACAGTTACCATTATCGTCTCTCAAGAAAAATTAAGAATGGCCCAATGACATTGAACCACCTCTTACCCTTTCATTTTGGAAACTCTTCTCTTTTTTTTTTACATGGAATATTTATTTATTTATTTATTTATTTATTTTTAAATATAAAGTTATTTATTTTAATTGGAGGTTAATTACTTTACAATATTGTATTAGTTTTGCCATACATCAACATGAATCTGCCACAGGTATACACGTATTCCCCATCCTGAAACTCTTCTAAAAGTGAAAAGATGCCTGGAGTCTGAGGTCAGGCAAATCAACGTTCATGTTCAGTAAATGCACGGATGTGTGTTGAGTGAAAGGATGGTGCAGAGGGTCGGGAAGAATGCAAAGAAAAAGACTGAAATAGCCTAAAGCATTTTCCAGGTTTCTCAAGGAGAGAAGGTTGTGCATCTGAGCAATTAGAGACATCTTCCAAAATCAGAATACTGCCAAGCTGGGGAAGAGGAGCTGTTTAAAATTCTCCTTCTCTTCCATAAGGAGAAAAGAGAAAATCATATCCTTAACTCTCCCCTGACTTTGCAAAAACATTTATGAAATAATGATTTTAAAACTCTGTGTTTTCAGGCTCCCTGTATGCTCCCCTTGTATAAGTTGGTTTACATCGCTGGAAAATTTTTCCTTGTTAGTGCTTCAATGCCTGATCTTAATTGATTCACTGGAGGGAGTTGGTGTCTAAGGTTACCGAAAAGACTGAACTGAACAAAGTTTCAAGAATTTTATTCCACTTCCTACCTACACTCTTTGGCCAAATTACTTAGTAAATATTTTCTATAGACATCATTCTGAAGCCTTTTTCCTAACTGTCCCTCTAGGAGTGGCATACTATCTGACTCTGTCTTCAGTCTTGGCTCCATCACTTTAAAGCTATGTGCCCTCAGCCGAGTTATGTAATTTTTGTGCCTCAAAATTTTGTGCCTCAAAATTTTTGTACCAATTTTTCTTCATTGGTAAAGTTAAAATAATAATAACGTCTTTTACCTTACAGCCTTGCTGGGAAGAATAAATTATTGAAACCGTGAAAATTACTTGGAACTGTGCCTCATACATAGAAAAGTCACACTACACATTAGTTATAATCTGAAGCACAGAGAAATGTGTGACTAATTCTACCTTGGTTCACCAGAGGAGATTTTACCAATGAGTTACCAATAGAATTCTCTGGAACATTCAATCAAAGTATGTCTGACAAAGACAAGAAAGACATTCATGGTGGAGTGAGTTGCAAGGACAAACCTAAGGAGCTTAACCAGCAGAATGTATTCAGGAAGAAAACTCAGAAGAATTGTCAAAGAAAAAAATCATGACTTCCAGTCCCCCAACCTTTCCTAAATTCTAACCACTCTTCTAAAACTTTTAACTTAGAAGGATGCAGCAGGTAATATTTTCCAAAGGTGACAGCAACACCAACCATCCAACATGCTCATCTTATAATGTGACCTTAAAATTCCCGATCAAGGGATAAAGTGTACGTCTCCTCCACCTTGAGCTGAATAGAACTTTGTTATTGTCTCAACCAACAGGGAAGGACAGAAGTGACCTCCAAGGGAAGATTAAAAAATGTCAGGCACTCCTGCTGTCTTGAAACACTCAGTCTTGGAAACTAGTCACCATGTGATACAGAGACTCAAACTAGCCCATGCCAAGAAGCCACATGGAGAGAAAACCATATGTAAGTGCTCCAGCCAACAGCCCAGCTGAGGTCCTGTTGACAGCTGACATCCACCTCCCAGGATGTAAGTAAAGATGCAGCCAGATGATTCCAGCCTCGGTCCATCGCATCACTTCCAGTCTTTAGGTCTCCCCAGCTGAGGTACCAGACACAATGGAGCAGAAAAAAGTCACCCCTGCTTTGCCCTGTCCTAATTCCTCACCCACAGAATCTGTGAGCAAAAAGAAAGGTTGTCTTATGCGACTACATTTGGGGGTGGTTTGTAACTCAGCAATGGTAGCTAGTGCAGGAGATATTCCTTTTTCTCTTACTGTGGAGAGAGATGTTGCTTTCCATGACACCATTCATGGTTAGTGATCACTCCCAACTAAGGGGTCACCTCTACCCAAGAGCCACAGGAGAAACAAACAAAGCAGGCATCATAAGCATCCCTGGAATAAGAGGCTTAACCAAATTGTAAGGTCAGGATCTCAAGCCTAATATGAGGGTAAGGAAAGGAGGAAGGGATGGGCTACACAGTCAGTCCTTAATGTCCTTCCCTTCACCTCCTACTCTCTCTGTTTTACTATCATCCATTTATACTGTTTCTTCTAATAGATTATTATCGCAGTTTTAATAACCATCCTGTCAACATGTTATCTTTAAAACAGTGGCTTGGATTTGGGTTTTACTGGAGTATAGTTGCATTACCATGGTGTATTAGTTTCTGCTGTACAGCAAAGTGAATCAGTTGCATGCTATGCTTGCCACGTTGCTTCAGTCATGTTCGACATTTTGCAATCCCATAGACTGTAGCCCGCCAGGCTCCTCTGTCCATGGGATTCTCCAGGCAAGAATACTGGAGTGCGTTGCCATGCCCTCCTCCAGGGGGATCTTCCAGACCCAGAGACTGAACCCACGTCTCTCATGTCTTCTGCACCGGCAGGTGGATTCTTTACCATTAGCACCACCTGGGAAGCCTGAATCAGTTATACATATGTATACATTCACTCTTTTTTAGATTTCCATCCCATATAGGTCACCGCAGAGCACCGAGTAGATTTCCCTGTGCTATACAGTCGGTTCTCATTAGCTATCTGTTTAAGCATATGTCAATCCCAATCTCCCGATTCATCCCATGCCTCCTTTCCCCCTTGGTATCCATACTTTTGTTCTCTACATCTTTGACTCTATTTCTGCTTTACAAATAAGTTCAGTCGTATCATTTTTCTAGATTCCATATATAAGCACTATTATATGATATTTGTCTTTCTCACTTTTCTAGATTCCATATATAAGCACTATTATATGATATCTGTCTTTCTCTTTCTGACTTACTTCACTCTGTTTGACAATCTCTAGGTCCATACAGGTCTCTGCAAATTGCTTTTTGTTCATCTTAATGGTTGAGTAATATTCCACTGTTATGTACCATATCTGCTTTATCTATTCCTCTGTCAGTGAACATTTAGGTTGTTTCCATGTCCTGGCTATTGTAAATAGTGCAGCAATGAACACTGGGGTGCTTGCATCCTTTTGAATTATGGTTTTCTCTGGGTATCGGCCTAGGAGTGGGATTGCTAGGTTATATGGTAGCTCTATTTTCAGTTAAGGAATCTCTGTACTGTTCTCCTAAAAAAGTTTTTTGAATACATCCCTTTTGTAAACTGTGCTTCCACTTAGAAACACACTGCCTTGATATTCTCCCCAAGCTTGCTTAAGAGCCTCACTTCATGGATAGAAGTAGCAAGGAAAGTGATTGAACTACCTATGATGTGCCCACTGCCACAGAGAAGCAGAAGTGATGGTAGGTGACTGAGTAGGTGGTCAAGGCACTTTTCTTTTTAAATAACGTATTCTTTCTGTCCCTTTTCACCCACATCATAGGTTCTACAGAGAATCACAGAAAGGAGAGTCTCTGAAGAGGTCAGAGGGTTGGCCAAGGCACAGTTTGGAGAATAACCCTACTTGGTGCCATCTGATGCTGCCAGAGTAAACCTCAGTGTCCAGAGAAGACTGAGCTCTTGGGAGCAGGAGTCTGGTTCAGTCTCAGCTGTCTTCTGGGGGAGCCCTTCCTGTTTCATCACAGCTGGGGCACAGCTGCTGGCCAGAGAGCTGATCTCTTGACATAGTTTGGATCTAGAAATCCCTGGGTCTCACAGCTGTGCCCAGCAGCTGCCTTAGCCAACCCTTCTCTTTTGGGGTAAAGCAGTTTGATTTCTGGTAGAAAACTTCAGATTCCACAAAGACAAGAGCTTTGTCTGTTTGGCTCCAGCATATAAACATCCCTTGGAGGATTACTTGAGATGTGTTTATGTAAGAGTCCTGACTCTTAGCCAGACCGAATAAGTCATGGTAAGTCAGAGTATGCCTAATAATCTTGAAACAATTTTCTCTCTTATCACCACTATTGGCATGAAAGGGCTACGATAAGAGAGGTGCATTGGTTCAGTACTAATCCTGTCACTACAAAAACAGCCACAGTCCCTGCCCTTTAAGTACTTAATCTCTAAATTCCTTATGTTGATTGACAACCTTCTGTGGACACAGCAGGAAGGGACAGAAAGCTTCAATCTATATCTTTGATGTATCCATTGAGAAACCAAATGAATCTTATCAATTAAGATGTGATGATCCTTAGGGGATCAGAAATGAAAATACTGTCAACAACATGTGGTGGTATTTTTTTTTGAATTCTAGTGAGAGGAGAATAGCACATTTTCCTTGATCTGTATATAAGAAGACTTGGTAATTCTTATGTGATTGATCTAAAAGTGGAATGACTAGCCATCCTACTTGGCCCAAGACTATCCCCATATTGGGGCTTCCCAGATGGCACAGTGGGAAAGGATCCACCTGTCAATGCAGGAAACACAGGAGACTCGGGTTCCATCCCTGGGTCAGGAAGAGCCCTTGGAGGAGGAAATGGCAATCCACTCCAGTATTCTTGCCTGGAAAATCCCACGGACAGAGGAGCCTGAAGGGCTACAGTCCATGCAGTCACAAAGAGTCTGACACGAGTGAGCATACACGTACGCATGCACACCCATGCTAGCAGTGAAAAGTCCCCAATCCTGGGAAACTCCTCAGTTTCAGCCAAATCCAGACCCTTGGTCACCCTAGGAATCAGAAGACTCCTTTGGAAAAAAAGTAGCTCCCCTACCAGCCTGTTAGTAGAAGAATCCAAAATTCCTGCCTGCCCTTTTCTATTGGGTCAGCCAAAAAGTTCATTTGTTTGCTTGTTTTCTCCAAACTTTTTGGCCAACCCAACATTAAAAAGCAAACATTTCTAAAGGGCAAGACAGTAACATTTGGGAATAAATTACTTTATCCTATCAGCACTCTTTTTCATCAAATGTTCAGGAAATATTTATTGAGCAGCTATTATATTCCTTGCACAAGACTGGTTAGTAGGGGTATGATGATAAGCCACAGTGCCTGACCTTAAAGACCTTAATGAATGAGAAAGACAAATAAACAGGCCCTGAAAGCAACATGCGATGGTTCCACGCTTGTGTTTCAGACATGGTGAGGAGGACTGGGACACACAGGAGGACCATTCCTGGCCTGGGGGACACAGCAGTTGTCTAAATGATGTGACCTCTGAGCTGTGAGTGTGACCAGGCACTAATGAGGGGGAAGATAAAGGTGTGGGAGGAATCTTCTGAGAGGAAATGGTCAGACAATGGCCTCAAGGGAAAATAGATCTTTGTTTTTCCCACAAAGGAATAAGACAAAGGAAAGACGAGTTTTCTAAGTCTGGGATAGAACAGGGAAAGGATTACTTCTCAGGTTTATCTGGGGTCAGCCTTTTTGGCAATTTCTCAAATTAGAAAGAAAAAAGTTAAACACATTCTGAATATGAGTTCTTGCTTCTCACAGGGAAATAGTCTATTCTGGCCTTAAGAGAGGGAAAGAGAGTGAGAGAAAGTGAGAGAGAAAGTATCTACCACTCTGCCTTTAAATTTCTCAGTATTTGCCTTTGTCTTGATGCCAAAAGAACACAAATCCAGTAGCAACTCATCACTGCCACTTCCCCCCACTCTTCTCCACTGACCTCCTCAGTGTTGGGGACTAATCTCTGAGAGTTAGAGATTATGTCTCTGTTGAAAGGATACAGATCATATTTGTGTTTTATCAGAGCTTGGGCATTTCTTGTGGATTTTTTTCCCAGCAGAAATCATAGTATTTTAAAGGTATAATGACTTGATAAAAGCAATGCTCAAAATTAGAATATAGTAACCTGAAATAGCAAATACTAAAAATGAAAACTTTTCTTAATATTTTATTATTAAAGTAACCCATGTTGATGAAGAAGTCGAACAGTAAAAATATGAATTAAATACTAAGTCTCTCTTCCCTCTCATCCTCCTGCCTCCAACCATTCCAGAGGTGCCCACGGTTGACAGTTCTCTTTATATCTTTTCAGATATTTTCTGTACATATATTGGGTTGGCCAAAAAGGTCATTTGGGTTTTTCTTAAGATGTTACAGTTAAAAAAAACAACGATAACAACAAATAAACTTTCTTAAGATGTTACAGAAAAAACCCAAACAAAAAATACAAGCAAAGATGGATGGATAGATGATAGATATTTTAAATGCAAATCATATTGACTATGTTGTTATATAATTAGCTTTTTTCATTCAGCATATTCCTGACATTTTTTCTACATGAGCTATATCAATCGGGTTTTGCTGCAGGAATGCTATGTAACAAAAAAAATCTCAAACTCTCAATGGCTACAACATTCATGTATTGCTATGTCACCAAAAGTAGTAGGTAAACTGTAGTTCTTGGGCTTGGCTTGACTTAGTTGGAGTCATCTGGTGCTCTAATAAGTTCTGTTCAACTCGCTTTCTTATGTTGGAACCCAAACTGGGAAAGGAGCCACTATGTGACACTATGCTCATGTGGCAGAGAGTTGGAACTAGAGTCCCAGACAAGATAGGCAATCACATTTCAGAATGTGACAAATATCATACCCATTCACATCTCATGGGCAACGCATGTCATATGACCAAGCATGAAGACAACTGGCAGGGAAACATTAGCTAGGATTTGAAGAATTGTAAAGAAACAAAGCCATTTACCATTTTGTACCTATTCCAATATTCTGAATGCCTACATAGTACTCTACTGAGAGATACAGAGATTGTAATCGTTAATTCTTCAATCAATTATTTTGCAATCAGTGTATTACAAAATCATGCATACCCTTTAAATATATATTCTTAAATACTTGTGGAAACATCTGTAGATGCAGAATTACTAGGAAAAATGGTGTATGCACTTAATATTTGGGGGGATACTTCTCAATTGCCCTCCAAATTATGTATCAATCTATACTATATCTATATCTATGAGGTTACATCCTTCCCCAAACTCTTTGTATTACCAAATTTTTCATTCAAAAGATAAAATATTGATGTTTTAAATTTCATTTCTTTCATTAGTGGTGCAATTTTAAGTGTTCTAAACTTGGAGATAATTCTATCATAGCTGCAGACTTCAGATTAGCCTAGCTCTCTTGAAAAACATTTTAATTATATTACTACCAATCCACCCCACCCACCACACATGCCCGGTTTCTCTGTACCTTTGGTTTTACTCTGGAGGAAAGCAAGGTAAGTCAGCTTGTTCTCAAACAGGGAAAAATGAAGTCACTCGGTCATGTCTGACTCTTTGCGACCCCATGGACTGTAGCCTACCATGCTCCTCCATCCATGGGATTTTCCAGGCAAGAGTACTGGAGTGGGTTGCCATTTCCCTCTCCAGAGGATCTTCCCAACCCAGGGATCGAGCCCAGCTCTCCTGCACTGTAGGCAGATGCTTTACCATCTGAGCCACCAGGGAAGTTTCAACCGGGGAACCAAGTCCTAAAGCTTGACTGTGACTATGTTTAGTGCCACAGTGAGACAGATTGTGAACCGAGGACAGACTCAGCAGGGAAGAACAAGGCGATCCATTAGTGATGTCTGCCATGAACTTGAGAATGGCAGGTGGCAACATGTATAGCATTTATTTCCCTATCCCTGGCCTGGAAGCTGCTAGAAATCTGCCAGCATTTTAATCTTAGCCTCTACCATTTCACTTGTCTCCAGTCATAGAAGATAAGTATTGAGCAAATGCTTTGTTGTTTTTTTTAAAAAAAGGATTACCTAGGCTTTTCCTCATGCTTGTACCACCTGCCTGGATCTCATGATGCTTTTAAGAAAACATCAGACAATGATTTGAAAAGAGGTAGAGACCAATACTTTGGTCGTGTTTTAGCATGGGGTTTGTTTTGGTCCTGTTATCTTTGCTGAACTAAGTGGCGTAGGCTTTTACAGATACTTTTACCATCAGGATAATAGTTTTTGGATAACTAATATCCTGGTGATGTCTGAAAGATGGTTAATTATTGTGGAGGGTTTAAATGCAGTGCTAAAGTAAATCATAACAGGATTCTTCATTTGGGCTCAAGGTTTAAAGGCTACCTCATTTCCCAACAACAGAGAAACATAATCATTCCTTTTCCCACAGATAACTATGGTCTTCCTGGCAGCCTACAGGAATCCTGTTCCTTTCCCCCCAGTGTAACCAGACTCCCTGCCACAGAGAAACAACACTCTCCTTAGCTTGGCCACAGGGCAATCCGTCACTGCTCCCAAGTCCCCATCCCCAGTGCTGCAGTAACCACAGAAACCACACAGGGTATGGACTGAGCACGTGGTTACAGACACAGTCATCATTTCTAACACAGAGATGAAGTCACTCAATCTTCTCTCTGATGAAAATAAACTATTGAAATACAACATCAGAAACAAACGCTTTTCATCCCGATGGAGATGTGGGAGCTATGAAGACGAGACTCCACCCTAGGGCCCTGAACAGAGGAGGGGGAGACTCAGGGGACAAATTCCCGAGAAACTATTAAAAACTGGAGTCCTCTGGTCTCAGAGACGGTCACTTCAGGGCTAAACAGATTGTTACCTGCTGGACAATTAGGCATGTTCTCCCAGAAGAGAGAAAGATGAAGTCACCCCAGTTGCAAAAAGGTGCAGACCCCAAAGGAAAAGAAGCAGTGAATTCAAAAGCACTGAAAAATAAGTAAGCAAAGAAAAGCTTGGCTTTAAAGTGGCAATTTTTTCTGGTGTCTGAACAGTAATCTTCTAAGGAGAATAGCACAAGTCCCTTCCCAATAGACTCTTAAGCTTCAGCTGTGAAAAGGCTATTCTTGGCTCACCAACTCTGCTGATTTATTCTCACCTTGAGGCAGCTCCCTAACATTCCGTCCTACCTCAGCTTCCCAGTCAGCCAAGTGGGACCTCCTGCTTGCAGTCTGCTTCATTTGCTAAGATGTCATGAAGATTAATTAACAGCATTAATACACTAAACGTTCTTTGGGATGGTTGGGGAGAAAGTGTGATTATGATCATTATTGCTATGGATTACTAGGTAGAATGTTGTCAGAACCATTCCGAATGAGACTGTTGCAGGGACTATATCTGAAAGTAGGGGGGGAAAAAAAAAAGACCAAATGGTGATCAGTGGATGGTTTCAAATGCCCCTGGACCAAAAATACTTCTTCTATATTCTTGCTTAGGGACTTAAAATGTTAATAGAATGGAAAATGCAACAGACTTAGAGTAAGAAGGTCTGCATTTCAGCTGCTTTGCCACTTAGTGGCTAGGTGATCTTATGCAACCTACTTAAACTGCCCCAAACCTCAGTTTTCTCATCTGTAAAATAGACTTATTGACACCTCCAATGTTGATGCGCCTCATAGTGTTTCTGAGAAGTCTAAATGATACGGGGATATTTCTAAAAATTAGGCCAACTATACAAAGATTATTAAATCAGCTCTAATAAAAAATGTTTCAGCCATTGGGGCGAGGAATGTGTATGCTCAGTCATATCTGGACTCTTTGTGACCCCACGGACTGTAGCCCACCAGGTTGCTCTGTCCATGGAATTTTCCAGGCAAGAATATTGAAGTGGGTTGTCATTTCCTACTCCAGGGGATCTTCCTGACCCAGGTTTGAACTGGCATCTCTTGAGTCTCCTGCATTGGCAGGTGGATTCTTTACCATAGCACCACCTAAAGGTCTGCTTTAGCCATTATAGGCTATTTATTCCTTACTGCAAAATTAGTTTATGAGATGCCATCCACCAATATATATACATATAAGACAGTTGATCTTGACTCTGGAGGGGATCAGAAAACTTGTTGTGGTTGTAAAACTGAGGGTTTTGCTTATCCAGGGATCTATTACAGGTGGCAGGGTGCCAATGGGAAATCAGAGATACACCAAGTAACAAATGTGTCTTTTGCTGTCTCCTAATGTTAAGCGTCCTGACAGGGGTGAACAGCAAAATTGTAATGCCTTAAAGTCTTCCCATTTTAAAATGTTAGGCCTGGAAAGGAGCTGGAGATCATTGTATTTCAACTCCCTTCTTTCTTAAAATAGAAAATGAAGACTCAATCTTGCCTTGGAAACCTCTTTATTCTTCCAGATGCTAAGACCAGGGTTTTTCCCATTAAACATTAATATGAAACAAGTTATTAATCATTCTGTGTGCAGTCACACCGAATTATCCCTCACACCCCCATCTTCCACTCCAATCCCACCACCTCTTCCTAGGTCCAGACCCCTAGCATGACAAGTTTGGGCTATACAACAGTCTTATATGCTCAAACTTCTTTTACGACCTCCAATCTTCTCTAAATACTGCTCTCAGGTTAACCTTTTAAAAATGTCCACTGAATAATGCTTCCTCTGCTCAAAACACATTATTGGCTATGGTGTATGGAAAGAGCATGTCTGCTTACCCGATCTGAGTTAGAGAGCACGCTCTGTTCCTAAGGGGGTGACACGGTGTGCCATCACCCCTAGTGCTCAGGTTCTAGAGAGGGATTGACAAAAATGATAAATGCACCACTTCCCTGGGTGTGCTGTTCATCTTAAAAAGAAATCCAATTACAGTTTGCAATTGCATTTTGGTGAACCATAATGAGCTCTCTTTGGAGTTGCCTTATTCAGATCAAATTACTTCTTGGTAATTTAAAGAATATTACATTTCCCAGATACCTCTCAATCCACCCACAGTGTTCAAGGCTCTGTGTATCTATTACACAAACACTGGCCAGTCAACTCTGGATGAGTTCATAACCAAAGGACCATTTCGTGGTTACCCACAGACAAGTCACCCTTCGTTTCCCTCAAGCAGAGAGGTCAAAAGTCACGTAACTCTTAAAAGAGCAAGTCACTTCTTGGGGGCTGAAAATGGGGAGTTAGGGAATGCTTTATTCTGAAAGAAAAAAATTATGGCAGAGAGGTCTAGATACTTGTATATGAAGGATCCACATCGTCAGTTGATGAAATTTCTTGGTTAGTTACTTTCATATATTGACATAAATGACACAGAGCCATCTGATGAGTAACAAAAATGACAGTCCCTGATAACATCAACCAAAACTTTCAAGGATGACATTTTCTAAAGCATTTCACTCCCCTCCCAAAAAAAGGGCAAAGGAAAAAAATAGGTGTGATCAAAAGTTATGACAGTAAGAGAAAAGTAGAACTGAAACTTAAAATGGCATGTTATCCCCTGATTTCTCAAGAAAGTTCAGCACATAAAACATCAATAGATCTGAATATCATTAAAATTTTCTCCACTAATTCTGACAGGCCAGAAAGGTCATCTAAGAGTTTTTAAAGTGCAGCATGACCTGATTTTTCTGCAGTGCTAGTGTGGCAAGATTCTCATAAAGATATGTTTTCCCCCCTTCCATACAACAAGAGCAATAGTCTTTATAATCTATTGTTTTTGACATTTTTATCCTCATTTCAGAGACTCTGTGCTACTGAACTATATCAACTCTAATTTATCTTCTGATGACTTATCTTCTAGTTTTAAGTGGGAAAAGCACAAGTGTTTCCTCTTGGAGATTAATTTCAAAGAATCTAAGATTTACAGGATCTTAAGAAAACAGAGTCAATTTCCTCTCAACTGCTGGAATCACAATTGTACCATTTCTTATAGACAATCACAATATTTGAATATGAATGAGTACCTTAGTGTTGGGCAGCATCCATTACTGGACAGTGGTCCTTTGGGTAGCAGACTTATTCATTCCAAATTAAATATGTGCTCTTTTCTGTCTGCTGAAAAGAAAGCAAATCGTAAGTTTGGGGTATGAGAAGAGGAAAACTACAATCAGATGACTCCTAGCAATAGGAAAATAGATTTTCTTCTGAGAAATTGCAAAATAAGAACTCTTGGTCAGAACATACGTATACAGAGACAGTTGATGGAGGCAGGATAGCTTCTAAGCCAACAGGACTTTGAGACAACCTATTGGAATACATTATCATAGCTTTGAGAGTATGTCCAGCTTGGAGTTGGGGATGGAGAAAGGGAGAAAGTTGGCCAATTATGAGAAAAAACGAAAAAGGAAGTAATCAAGGCCAATGTTGGCAGAGCCCAGTACTGTCCAGGGAGAACAGAGCCTTGGCCATTGGACTCAGAGTATTCTAGTCTGTAGGGTAATATAACTCCAATGTGTGTGCTTTGCCACTCAGTCGTGTCTGACTCTTGTGACCCCCATGAACTGTAGCCCACCAGGCTCCTCTGTCCATGAGGATTCTCCAGGCAAGAATACTGGAGTGGGTTGCCATGCCCTCCTCCAGGGGATCTTCCCAACCCAGGGACTGAACCCTGGTCTCCCACATTGCAGGTAGATTCTTTCCTGTCTGAGCCACCAGGGAAGCCCAACTCCAGTATGTAGCTGGATAGAAACAACAGATTTTAAATGATCTCAGTTTTAACTTATTTATGATGAAACAGAGGTCCAAATATAATATAGCTAAATGGTAAATGACAGCAATATACCCTTGCTCCCTCAGCCAGGATCACCACTCAAACCCATAATCATCTCCCTTTTGACTAGCTAAGGACTTTTTAACTGTTAGGTTATGGAGAAGTGATTTATTCCTGGAAAACCTTCTCTAATGCATCTAATGTTAATTTGATGCCTCCCTTGTAGGTTTGTATAACATCTTGCACTTCCTTTATCGTTGCCCTGCTTATCCAGTTATTATCATCTGCACCTCAGTACTTCAATACCTCCTTAAGATTTCTGTATGAGGGGTCTTTTGTCTCCCATAACCTCAGAACCTATATCTGATGTTTTATAGATGCTGAATGAAAAAGTGTTGAATTGATTAATACAGTTTGACTACAGAAAAGAGATGTGCTGACCAGGCCAATGCTAATTATTCTGGTTGTGGATTTGCCTCCAATTCTAGAGTGATTTTGGCGGCACAAACTTTTCTAGGTTCAGGCATTCCTGGGGCACTGACCAGAATAAGCCTCTCCTTGGCCTTTTAAGCAGATCAGAGTCAATTGGCCTCTCTCATCTAAGGGTACCATTTTTATATAGCTTAAACCTTCTAACTTCCTTTATCAATCCCTACATATACCAGAAGCCCAGGCCATATTTGTCTCTCTCAACCTTATAATTTTCAGGAAAAACAACTTGATTTTTCTAAACTCTTTTGCAGGTTTTACAGAAAACTTGGGAGCAGGTATGGGTGGAGGAAGTGGGGGGTGGTGGGAGTTCACTCATTTGAGCAGCAAAATGATGAATACTAAAGACACTCTTTTAGTTCAGTTCAGTTGCTCAGTCGTGTCCGACTCAGTGACCCCATGGACTGCATCATGCCAGGCCTCCCTATCCATCACCAACTCCCAGAGTTTACTCATACTCATGCCCATTGAGTCGGTGATGCCATCCAACCATCTCATCCTCTGTTGTCCCCCTCTCCTCAACCTTCAATCTTTCCCAGCATCAGGATCTTTTCAAATGAGTCAGTTCTTCGCATCAGGTGGCCAAAGTATTGGAGTTTCAGCTTCAGCATCAGTCCTTCCAATGAATATTCAGGACTGATTTCCTTTAGGATGGACTGGTTGGATCTCCTTGCAGTCCAAGGGACTCTCAAGAGTCTTCTCCAACACCACAGTTCAAATGCATAAATTCTTTGGTGCTCAGCTTTCTTTATAGTCCAACTCTCACATCCTTACATGACTACTGGAAAAACTATAGCCTTGACTTATGTTTTGAACATGAACTGCATATAAGTTAAATAAGCAGGGTGGCAATATACAGCCTTGATGTACTCCTTTACCTATTTCAGTCTGTTGTTCCATGTCCAATTCTAACTGTTGCTTCCTGACCTGCATACAGATTTCTCAAGAGGCAGGTCAGGTGCTCTGGTATTCCCATCTCTTTCAGAATTGTCCACAGTTTGTGGTGATCCACACAGTCAAAGGCTTTGCTATAGTCAATAAAGCAGAAATAGATGCTTTTCTGAAACTCTCTTGTTTTTTTCTATGATCCAGCAGATGTTGGCAATTTGACCTCTGGTTCCTTTGCCTTTTCTAAAACCAGGTTGAACATCTGGAAGTTCACAGTTTATGTACTGTTGAAGCCTGGCTTGGAGAATTTTGAGCATTACTTTACTAGTGTGTGAGATGAGTGCAGTTGTGCAGTAGTTTGAGCATTCTTTGGCATTGCCTTTCTTTGGGATTGGAATGAAAACTAACCTTTTCCAGTCTGGTGCCCACTGCTGAGTTTTCAAAATTTGCTGGCATATTGAGTGTAGCACTTTCACAGCATCATCTTTCAGGGTTTGAAATAGCTCAACTGGAATTCCATCACCTTCACCAGCTTTGTTCGTAGGGATGCTTCCTAAGGCTCAGTTGACTTCGCATTCCAGAATGTCTGGCTCTAGGTGAGTGATCATACCATCATCATTATCTGGGTTGTCAAGATCTTTTTTGTATAGTTCTTCTGTGTATTCTTGCCACCTCTTCTTAATATCTTCTGCTTCTGTTAGGTCCATACCATTTCTGTCCTTTATTGTGCCCATTTTTGCATGAAATGTTCCACTGGTATCACTAATTTTCTTGAAGAGATTTCTAGTCATTCCCCTTTTATTATTTTCCTCTATTTCTTTGCACTGATCACTGAGGAAGGCTTTCTTATCTCTCCTTACTATTCTTTGGAACTCTGCATTCAAATGGGTATATCTTTCCTTTTCTCCTTTGCTTTTCGCTTCTCTTTTCACAGCTATTTGTAAGGCCTCCTCAGACAGCAATTTTGCTTTTATGCATTTCTTTTTCTTGGGGATGCTCTTGATCCCTGTCTCCTGTATAATGTCACAAACCTCCGTCCATAGTTCTTCAGGTATTCTGTCTATGAGATCGGATCCCCTGAATCTAATTCTCACTTCCACTGTATAATCATAAGGGATTTGATTTAGGTCATACCTGAATGGTCTAGTGATTTTCCCTACTTTCTTCAATTTAAGTCTGAATTTGGCAATAAGGAGTTCATGATCTGAGCCACAGTCAGTTCCTGGTCTTGTGTTTGCTGACTATATAGAGCCTCTCCATCTTTGGCTGCAAAGAATAAAATCAGTCTGATGTCAGTATTGACTATCTGGTGATGTCCATGTGTAGAGTCTTCTCTTGTGTTGTTGGAAGAGGGTGTTTGCTATGACCAGTGTGTTCTCTTGGCAAAATGATCAGCCTTTGCCCTGCTTCATTCTGTACTCCAAAGCCAAATTTGCCTGTTACTCCATTACTCCAGGTGTTTAACTTCCTACTTTTGCGTTCCAGTCCCCTATAATGAAAAGGACATTTTTTTGTTGTTGTTAGTGTTAGTGTTAGTTCTAGAAGGTCTTATAGGTCTTCATAGAACCATTCAACTTCAGCTTCTTCAGCATTTCTGGTTGGGGCATAGCCTTGGATTACCGTGATACTGAATGCTTTGCCTTGGAAACAAACAGAGATCATTCTGTCGTTTTCGAGATTGCATCCAAGTACTGCATTTCAAACTCTTTTGTTGACTATGATGGCTACTCCATTTCTTCTAAGGGATTTTTGCCCACAGTAGTAGATATAATGGTCATCTGAGTTAAACTCACCCATTCCAGTCCATTTTAGTTTGCTGATTCCTAAAATGTCGACGTTCACTCTTGCCATCTCCTGTTTGACCACTTCCAATTTGCCTTGATTCATGGACCTAACATTCCAGGTTCCTATGCAATATTGGTCTTTATAGCGTCGGACCTTGCTTCTATCACCATTCACATCCAGAACTGTGTGTTGTTTTTGCTTTGGCTCCATCTCTTCGCTCTTTCTGGAGTTTTCTTCACTGATCTCCAGTAGCATATTGGGCACCTACTGACCTGGGGAGTTCCTCTTTCAGTGTCCTATCTTTTTGGTTTTTCATACTGTTCATGGGGTTCTCAGGCAAGAATACTGAAGTGGTTTGCCATTCCCTTCTCCAGTGGACCACTTTTTGCCAGAACTCTCCATGACCTGTCCATCTTGGGTGGCCCTACATGGCATGGCTCATAGTTTCATTGAGTTAATCAAGGCTGTGGTCCATTTGATCAGATTGGTTAGTTTTCTGTGATTGTGGTTTTCAGTCTATCTGCCCTCTGATGGAGAAGGATAAGAGGCTTATGGAAGTTCATGTTGAAAACTCAACTGCATTTGCTATTTATATAATCTGTTAGAGAAGAAAATGAATGCAAGCGTTGGGGAATGCCCTCCCATACCACCCTTATAGGAGAAAATGATAGATTCTTAAGAGAGAACAGTAGGAAGATTGTAAACAGAAATCAGTATAGCCATTGATAAGGAATAGAGAAATGAATGGTAAGGATTAAGAGAGTTGAAGAATGAGAGACTGAAGGAAAGATAATGAGGAAAGCACAATAGAGTTGCCATTTGGAGATTAATTTTAAACCTCCTAATGAAGTAAGACCATCCTGTACCAACTGCTAGGAAGAAATCAAAGGCTGATCCTTTGTGAAAGAACACAGGTAGTTCCTCAAAAAAGGAAAAGACTCATCAGGGTGGTTGGTAGTCCCTTTTATGGTGCTCAGACCT
This sequence comes from Ovis aries, assembly GCF_016772045.2. Classification (NCBI taxonomy): domain Eukaryota; kingdom Metazoa; phylum Chordata; class Mammalia; order Artiodactyla; family Bovidae; genus Ovis; species Ovis aries. The sequence continues at coordinate 59,698,360 of NC_056062.1, read as the reverse complement.
GACCAATTAATAGTGTAGGTTTGCGTTCTTGGAATATATACTCAAGATGAGGCAGAGGGTGTAAGAACGTTTATCAAGCCCACAATTTGCTACTAATTTTTGATGATTAACTTTGGAATAAATGATAACACTGGGGGAAAATAACTGAAATGTGTCCTTAAAAATTCTACTATTCTGATTAAAACTCAGGAGATAAGAAACTTTCAGTGGTTTCCTCTTTCTTATCCTTTTTTTATCCCTTATTCTAGTTATTTTTAGAACTGAGGAAAGAAGACTGCCACGTTTAAGCTACATAAAAGCATGGATACTGTCCATGGTCATAACCTCCAGAGCCAGGTATAAAACCTGGAAAAGAAGTACTTTTGTGATTGAATGAATGGAGAATGTGAACGGATGACTAGATAAATTATATAAGAGAGGGATGAGTTAGTTTTCTGATTTAACTGTGGTTCAAGTTTTTAAAGTAGAAGGCTGGAAAGCATAGGGGATGAAAATTACAACTTAAGATATCAATGAAGACAATTCAAAATGTACCTCATTATGTTTCTGCCAATCCTGGGATCGAACCCAGGTCTCCCGCATTGCAGGCAGATTCTTTACCATCTGAGCCACCAGGGAAGCCCCAGAAACCAACAAAAAATTGTAAAGCAAATATTCTCCAATTAAAAAAGAACAAATCAAAACAAAAATGCACCTCACTCATTTAATACATTTGAATCAACGATACAAAGAGAACTATGTTCTAGGATACTAAAGACACACACAGTTACAATCTCAAAGCAATTGTTAATAGCATTCAACCAGCTGTGAAAAATGGAAGAGGGTTCAAAAGTTCAGAGATAGGGAAATTCGAGTTTTAGAAATGGGGAAAGAGGCATGCTGGCTATGACAAACAGGTAAGGTTGATGCCAATCCACAACCAAATTAATCTAGTTTCTTGGCATTTAGAAAAGATGGTAGCAGTTAGGAGCCATCAGTAATAATTCCCCCCAAAATTCTAAAATTAAAATGGAAGAATATGAGTATCATTATTAAATAATATTTTTAAAAGAACTATGACAAAAGGTGACATTTATGAGGTTTATTTTAAAACTTATTTTAAGTAATAATTATGCAACCTATATGGTAATATTTCAAAATTAGAGAAGTTATAGAACACAAATAATTTATGATTTTAAAATACTTCCTATAAAAAAGGAAGAAAGCAAACATAATATATGGAGTTAAGATAATAACATGAAGGGTAAAAAATATAGATATATTCTAGTAAAACTAAAAAAAACTAAATGTTTTCTTTTAATCAAATAATCTGGGGAAAAAACAGGTCCAACATTTATGCCATTAAGAAGAGATGGTTACTTTGCAATTAAAAATATTTTTCTATAATAAATATTTACTAAGCAACTATTCTGCCAGGCACTATACTAGGTCCTAAGGAGTCAGTGATAAGCAGGCCACACAAGACTCATGCTCTCAAGGAGCCTACATTCTAGGGAGAAGAGCCAAGCACTAAACAGGTAAACAGATTAGGAAAGAAAATAATTCAGGAGAGTAATAACATGACCAAAAAGTCATTATAAACTGTACATAAAATGAAAAGGGAACATAATTGAAAAAATATTTCCATCAAAAATTATAGAAAGGAACAATTCCTTAATGATCTCAGAATGGATTCATATATTTTTAGAAACTGCCCATAGGACTTCAATAGCTAAATGATCAAGTCTCAAACAAACAAAATTTACACAAGAGAAAATACAAATAGAAAACAAATGTCTGGGAAAATGTTCCAGCTAACTTGTAATCAAGAAATGCAAATTTAAGCAACTTTGCAACATCTGCTAAGTTAAAAAAAAAAAGTTTGAGAAAATAGAAAACAGACTTACAGGAAGGAGGACAACATAAACACAGTTTCCACTCCTCCCCAGGGAAAATCACTGAAATGACCGTGGAAGAAGAGGTAGGGCTGGGGGAGGACACAGAGTCACCCACTGTGAACCAGGGAATGGTGCCAACCCCATCTGAACCACAAACTGAGGAATGCCTGCCAGCTTCAGTACCAACTGTGAAAAGCAATAACTACCTTTCCTCTAAGGCAGTTACAGGAAGGAAAGGAGGGTAATCATGACAAAGCTCACGAGCAAGTCAAGAGCAGATGGAGGATGGCCACACTTGGAGTCAATTTCTCTATAGCTGGGGCCAAGCCACAGCTCTTCTGGCTAAATAGGAAAGAGAAATCATTGTGCCATTCCAAGCCATTTTTCACTAGGAAGAGACACTAGTCAGAGGACAATAGGCTTGAGAGGGAAAAATTCTTGTGATTTGAAGGAGTAAGGTCTAGAAGCAAAGGCATATTGGAGAGAGACTGGGATTAATCAAATATAAATAACAAAGGCAGCTGTTTGGGAGAATGTATTTGTAGCCACATCAAGCAAAAAACCCAGAGGCCAAAGACTTTATTCTCTTAACTGAACTATTTTTAATATTATTCTTCTGCTGAATTGAAAAAAAAAAAACAAAAAAAAAAACAACTCTCCCTAAGGAACTAGATACTGCTCCAGTTCAGTGAGGCCACCACTTCCGCAGTAGTTTCAACGGAGAAAAATTAGGCAAAGTATCCAGGTTTCCAATGCCCTTGAGTCACGGGGCCTTTCTCCCTTTTTGCAGGTTGCTGAAGACTTTTCTACTCTGAAGATGCTCTTTCATCCATCTTTCTACTTAGTTTCTATGGGGAAAAACCAAGTAGCACCCAAATAACCACAGAAGGAGGCTCTCCTGTGAGTTCTTTAGAGAGAACAGTTCTGGACAGAACCTCCCCCATTCAAAGATGAATAAGGAAAAAACTGGGGCTCCCCAGGTGGCACTAGTGGCTAAAGAACCCACCTAACAATGCAGGAGACATAAGAGATGTGGGTTTGATCTCTGGGTTGGGATGATCTCCTAGAGGAGGGCATGGCAACCCACTCCAGTATTCTTGCCTGGAGAATCCCCATGGACAGAGGAGTCTGGCGGGCTGCAGTCCATGGGGTTGCAAAGAGTCAGACACGACTGAGTGACTGAGCACGCATGAGGAGAAAACCACCACTGTGAATCGAAAAAACCACACAAACTAATGTAGGAAGCATTTAAGAGGCAAGTTCCAGAATCAGAATCCAAGTTCTACCATTTTCTAGCCATGTAACCTTGGAGAAGATAATTGGCTTTTCTGTGCCTCATTTATAAACTGAGGTTAATCACTACGGAAAATAAAGATGTGGCAGTTAAGTGGGATAAGTATATAAAATACTTACCAAAATGTTTGACACATGTTAAATGTTAGGTTTATAATATCATCCCTATATTACTATGCCTTTGCAAAAATTTCACAACTAGTAAAAGAGAAATAATATTGGATGCATTGTTAACATTTTTTACTGAGTGTTTCTAGTTGTTCTCCCAGGCACATGTACTTTCCATCTCATTTAGTGTTAGGCAGGATGGTGTGGGTTGTTTTGATCATTGAAATGTGAGTAGAAGTCACATGTAACACTTTCGGGATGCAGCTTTAAGAACTAGTGTGTGAATTTGCCAAGCTCTTTCTCCCTCCATCTCTCCTCTTTCCAAACAGTGGGCATTCCATCTTACTTGTATCCTGGAGTAAGGATAACCTGAAGCAGAGCCCCAGCCACCGATTATGAGTGAAAAAGAAAATCTTGTTGGGCTAAGTCACTAAGAAGTTTGGGTTTTTGTTACTGTAGCACAACTTAGTCTATATTGACTTATACAGAAGTAAATAAGGGGAATATTTTTGAAAACTTATCTCCAGAAAAAAGCAAAAAGTAGGCAATAATTGTTTTTTTATACCTAGAGAGACATTAAAGGTCAAATAGGTCTATGGAGAAACAGCTCAAAAATGAGATGACAAAGTATCAGCTCTAGGCTGAATATTTGTATGTCCCCTCAATTTTGATAAGTCAACCCCTAGTGTGATGGTATTTGGAAGGAGGGCCTTTGGAAGGTGACTAGATCATGAAGGTACAGCCCTCATGAATGAGATTGGTCCTAACACAAAAGACCTCAGAATGCTCCCATGCCCTCATTAGACCACGTGAGGTTACAGCAAGAGGAAAAACTTACGATCCAGCAAGAGGACCCGTCAGAATCTAGTAGCACTTTGATCTTAGATTTCTCAGTCTTCAAAACTGAAAGAAATAAATGTTTGTTGTTTAAGCCACCCAGTCTATGATATTTTGGCATAGCAGTCCAAATGAACTGAGACAGAATCCAGATGTGATTAACAGTGAGGAAGTGAAGTCAAAGAAAGAAAATCAGAAAATAAAGGTAGCAAGAGCTGGATCAGAGGTGAAACTGGCTTGTGCCATCCTTGCTGGAGCCCCACCTCAGAGTTCAGAAAGTAATCACAGATTTGCCCAAAGATTGCTATAATAATATTCCTGGCAATATTGTTTAGAATAGAGAAAAGGATACATTATGGATTACTTAATATCAAAAATAGAGGATTTGTTCAATAAATCTACACAGACATTTTTCCAAAGAAGACATACAGATGACCAACAGGTGCATGAAAAGATGCTCAACATCACTGATCACCAGGCAAATGCAAATCAGAACCACAGAGAGATATAACCTCACACTTGTCAGAATGGCTATTATCCAAAAGATAACAAATAACAAGTGTTGGGGAGGACGTGGGGAAAACCCTTGTGCACTGTTGTGGGGAATGTAACTTGGTGCAGCCACTATGGAAAACAGCATTCAGATGCCTCAAAAAATTAAAAATAGAACTACCATGTGCCCCAGGAATTTCACTCTTGAGTATTAATCCAAAGGAAACAAAAACACTAATTTGAAAAGATATATGCACCCCTATGTGACTTCACTTTCACTTTTCACTTTCATGCATTGGAGAAGGAAACGGCAACCCACTCCAGTGTTCTTGCCTGGAGAATCCCGGGGATGGGGGAGCCTGGTGGGCTGCCGTCTATGGGGTCGCACAGAGTCGGACACGACTGAAGCGACTTAGCAATAGCAGCAGCATGTTCACTGTAGCATTGCTCAAAGAAAGGAATGATATGTTTTCTTATTTTTTTTTATTTTAAACTTGTTAATTTGTATTGGAGTATAGCCGATTAACAATGCGATGATAGTTTCAGGTGAACGGTGGAGGGACTCAGCCATACATATACATGTATGTATTGCATATTTATATGTATATATATTCTCTCCCAAACTCCCCCTCCCCTCCAGGCTGCCACATAACACTGAGCAGTTCCATCTTGCCGTTTGTAACAACACGGATGGACCCAGAAGGTATAATGCTAAATGAAATAAGTCAGACGGAAAAACAAATACTGCATGCTTTCACTCATACATGGGATCTAAAAAACAACACAAATGAATAAACATAACAGAAACAGACTCATAGATAAAGAGAACAGGTGGTTGCCTCAAGGGAAGGAGGTCAAGGAAAGAAAGAAATAGAAAAGAGACACAACTTCAAGCTGTAAGACACATCAGTCGTGAGTATGAACTGTATAGTGTGGGGAACATAGAAACTATCCAGTGTCTTTGCATGGTGACAAACAATAACAAGCTGTATTCCAGCGTCACTTTGATAGGTATAGAAATACTAAATCACCATGTTGTATAACATAAACTTTGGATTATAGAATGATCATAATTCAAAAACATACAAATACATTCATAAGAAAAGAGATCAGATTTGTGTTTACCAGAAGCAAGAGGATTGGGGAAAAGGAAACTAGATCAAGGTGGTCCAAAGGAACACACTTCCAGTTATAAGATAAAGAAATACTAGAGATGTAATGTAATGTACAAAGATGACTAATAATGCTGTATGTTATATATGAAAGTTGTTAAGAGAGTGAATACTTAAGTTTTCATCACACACACAAAAATTAGTTTCTGTATTTTTAATTTTGCTGTATGAGATGACAGATGTTCACTAAACTTATTGTGGTAATCATTTCATGATGTACTAAGTGAAATTATTGTGCTGTCCACCTTACACCTATACAGTGCTGCAGTCAACTATGTCTCAATAAAACTGGAAGAAAAATAATCGTAAAAGATAAGTATCACCAAGTTATAAGAACCAAAAACTGCACTTAGAGCATAACATTTGCTCTGAAACATTTACATAAAAAAAGAATACACTGGGGATAACAATATCAAAAATAGAGGATTTGTTCAATAAACCTATGCAAACCTTTATAAATTTATGATGGTGCTGTACATACAGATTGTTCAGTATTAATGGAAATGTTCTGCATTTGTCTTATACAACAGTCACTGCCACATGTAGCAGTATTACAGGAATGTGATTTTTTAATTTAATTTTGTGTTACTTAATGAATTTTATTTAATTAAAATGGCCACATTGACCAGTGGTCTATGATAAGGACAGCTCATGTTTTAAAATGATAATGTAGATCTGTATTTGTTGGCATAAAAAGTGCCCATAATATATTGCTAAGGTAGGTTATATGGAGATTTATAACTGACATTTTTGTGTATGTGCATGAATGTGTGTATTCACACACATAAATTTTTTCTGTACTGTCTGAAGTTCCCAATGGAGATTTTAATAATCTTTTTAATATACAGAAAGGTACAACCGTTTTCATTTAAAAAACAAAATTGCTAAAAGCTAGTACTTGTAATATTACAGGAAAACTGCAGATAGTATTGAAAATTGATGTAATTATTTTGAAAAAAGTAAATATTTCTGTGCCTCAAGAATGTATATTAAAATAACTCTCAAAAGAAGGAAAAAAGATATAAAGTAACTCTCAAAAGAAGGGACAAACAAAAATGTTGTCCCTAGGGAATAGTTACTTCCAAGTTATTTTGCAGTGAATTAATTACAGCTCTCTTTAAATGCATTTACAGATTATAGTGGAAAATGAAGAGGCAAAAATGTTAAAAGATGACAATATAGTAGAAAGCTATCTATTTTCCATTATAATTTTAATATTGCTCTCTCAGTAAGTAAATCTTTGTAGAATAGATAGTACATCTAAAGGATAAACAGTGCTAACCACTAAAATAACACCCCTGGTTCTCAAGGATGTAACACCACTAAGGTTTATCAGTCATTTACATCATAGTCTGAAGTAGTAGGGGCAGTTGCCCTGAATGGCTGTCTTCTGATTGGTAACTCCTTTCAGCCCTTGGCTTCACTGTCACTGTGGAAGGGAAGAGTGAGCATAGAGGATCATGCAGAGTTTGACAGCCAGATCTATATCCCATTGACCAGAATACAGTCCGGTGACCCTGATCCAACTGCAAGGGACCTTGGTCAGTGTAATCTTCCTCTATGCCCAAGAAAAAAGTTGGGAACAGACCAGCCAGTCTCTGTAGAACTTGGCAAGTCAAACCAAGTTCATTTGCTTTCTTGCAAGCTTCTTAAGTAGGTCAATCACATTGGTGGATGCTACTATCAGAGTGTCAAAGACTATATTTCAGAATTTTTTTTAATTCAGAAAATCACTAGTATAGTATAATGGTCTTCAGGCTGCTATACCAAAATACCAAGGACAAGTGGCCTAAACAAAAGACATTCATTTCTTATAATGCTGGAGACTGGAAAGTCCAAGATCAAGGTGCTAGCAGCTTCTATGTCTGATGGAGCTTACTCCCTGATTCACAGAGGGTTTTCTTCTTGCTATAACTACTCATGGCTGAAAGAGGCAAGGAACTCTATGGGGTCTATTTCAAAGAACAGTCTCATTCTTGAGGGCTCTGCCCTCACGATCTAACAACTCTCAAAGGACCCACATTTAAATATCATTCCACTAGGGGTTGGGATTTAACATATGAACTCTGGCAAACACAAATATTCAGTCTATAGCAATAATAACTAGAAAACAAAGATCATGGCATCTGGTCCCATCACTTCATGGGAAATAGATGGGGAAACAGTGGAAACAGTGTCAGACTTCATTTTGGGGGGCTCCAAAATCACAGCAGATGGTGATTGCAGCCATGAAATTAAAAGATGTTTACTCCTTGGAAGAAAAGTTATGACCAACCTAGATAGCATATTCAAAAGCAGAGACATTACTTTGCCAACAAAGGTCCGTCTAGGCAAGGCTATGGTTCTTCCTGTAGTCATGTATGGATGTGAGAGTTGGACTGTGAAGAAGGCTGAGCACCGAAGCCTTGATGCTTTTGAACTGTGGTGTTGGAGAAGACTCTTGAGAGTCCCTTGGACTGCAAGGAGATCCAACCAATCCACTCTGAAGATCAGTCCTGGGATTTCTTTGGAAGGACTGATGCTAAAGCTGAAACTCCAGTACTTTGGCCAACTCATGAGGAGTTGACTCACTGGAAAAGACTCTGATGCTGGGAGGGATTAGGGGCAGGAGGAGAAGGGGACGACTGAGGATGAGATGGCTGGATGGCATCACTGACTCGTTGGACTTGAGTCTGAGTGAACTCCGGGAGTTGGTGATGGACAGGGATGCCTGGCGTGCTGCGATTCATGGGGTCGCAAAGAGTCGGACATGGTTGAGCAACTGAACTGAACTGATGTTCCTACTGCCCCAAATTCACTATCTTTTACCATTTTGACACATAACATTTTCTTTTGATATCATACTGCACTGCACATATCACTCTGCACATTGACTTTGTCATCAGTGTGTTTTGAGAACAATCAGTGTTAATACTTAACATTCTAATTCACTTCTTTTAATTGTAACAATGTAGTTCATTGAATAAAATATATCTATTTATCAATTACTGGATATGGTAGTTATTCTCACTTTTCTCTGTAACAGTGCTGCATAGGATAACTTTCAGCATATCTCCTTATGCATATGTGAGAAGCTATGCATATGCAAGTTTCTAGAAGGGAAACTGCAAGGTCAAAATCACTCAACTTTTTCAAAATTTTAATATTGTATAACATATACACATTTGAAGATGTAAAGCATACATTTGTCAAATTTGCAGATGACACAACTCAAAAGGGAGAGATGATATGATAGATGACAAAAATCAATGTTCAAACTTTAATAAGTTAGAATACGGAGCTGTTAAAATCACCAAGATAGAATTTAAGAAAGATAAAACCTTCCATTTAGTCGAAAAAATTAAATGCCCATTGCAGAGAGACAGAAATAGAACTAGACAGCAGTTATCCAAAAAAAATCTGGGGGTGTTAGTTAACCCCAACTTTGTTGTGAGTCAACCATGTTTAGACATCAAAAATGTATACTAGTATACAAATACGGATATTGGTATCAGTTCAGTTCCGTTCAGTCGCTCAGTCGTGTCCGACTCTTTGTGACCCCATGAATCACAACACGCCAGGCCTCCCTGTCCATCACCAACTCCCGGAGTTCACTCAGACTCGCATCCATCAAGTCAGTGATGCCATCCAGCCATCTCATTCTCAGTCGTCCCCTTCTTCTCCTGCCCCTAATCCCTCCCAGCATCAAAGTCTTCCAATGAGTCAACTCTTTGCATGAGGCGGCCAAAGTACTGGAGTTTCAGCTTTAGCATCATTCCTTCCAAAGAAATCCCAGGACTGATCTTCTTCAGAACGGACTGGTTGGATCTCCTTGCAGTCCAAGGGACTCTCAAGAGTCTTCTCCAACACCACAGTTCAAAAGCATCAATTCTTCGGTGCTCAGCCTTCTTCACAGTCCAACTCTCACATCCATACATGACTACTGGAAAAACCATAGCCTTGACTAGATGGACTTTTGTTGGCAAAGTAATGTCTCTGCTTTTGAATAGGCTGTCTAGGTTGGTCATAACTTTTCTTCCAAGGAGTAAGCGTCTTTTAATTTCATGGCTGCAATCACCATCTGCAGTGATTTTGGAGCCCAAAAATACAAAGTCTGACACTGTTTCTCCATCTATTTCCCATGAAGTGATGGGACCAGATGCCATGATCTTCGTTTTCTGAATGTTGAGCTTTAAGCCAACTTTTTCCCTCTCCTCTTTCACTTTCATCAAGAGGCTTTTAGTTCCTCTTCACTTTCTGCCATAAGGGTAGTGTCATCTGCATATCTGAGGTTATTGATATTTCTCCCGGCAATCTTGATTCCAGCTGTGTTTCTTCCAGCCCAGTATTTCTCATGATGTACTCTGCATAGAAGTTAAGTAAGTAGGGTGACAATATACAGCCTTGACGTACTCCTTTTCCTATTTGGAACCAGTCTGTCGTTTCATGTCCAGTTCTAACTGTTGCTTCCTGGCCTGCATACAGATTTCTCAAGAGGCAGGTGAGGTGGTCTGGGATTCCCATCTCTTTCAGAATTTTCTAGTTTATTGTGATCCACACAGTCAAAGGCTTGACATAGTCAATAAAGCAGAAATAGATGTTTTTCTGGATATTGGTATACAGCTCTATTAATAGAATACTAAGTGTAAAGCTCTAAATTTAATTCCACTTTACCAAGTCAGAATTCCATCATACTCAAATGAAACCAATTCATAGCAACATAAGCAAAAAAGAGAAAGCAGTGACTTCACACGCTACACTGTAGAGAGGATGGGGTTTGAGTTAGGCTGGGAGAAATATCAGGGCCTCAAATGCTGCTTTGACTCCATCCATCCCCTTTACTACCTCTTATCGAGACATTTCTCTTCCTGCTGGATTTATTCTGTAAGCCACCAACTGCATGAGGCTAGCATGGCCATACAGTGATCTTCATCTACATTTTCAATTCAGAAATTCCTTTTTGCAGAAACATGGATGGACCTAGAGATTGTCACACTAAGTGAAGTAAGTCAGACAGAAAAGGACAAATATCGTATGATATCGCATGTATGTGGAACCTAAGAAAAGGGTACAAATGAACTTATCTACAAAACAGAAGTAGAGTCACAGATGTGGAAAATAAACATGGTTACCAGTGGGTAACTGTGCAGCAGAGGGAAGAGGAGCATACATTGGAAGGCTGGGGTTGACATACACACTACTATATATAAAATAGACGATGAATAAGGGTCTACTGTATAGCACAGGGAACTGTATTTAATCCTCTGTAATGGCCTATATGGAAATAGAATCTTAAAAAAGAGTGGATATATGTACATATATTCCCGGTGGCTCAGTGCTAAAGAATCCACCTGCCAATGCAGGAGATGCCAGTCTGTCCTTGAGTAAAGAAAATCCCCTGGAGAAGGAAACAGCAAGTCACTTCAATATTCCTGAGTAGGAAATCCCATGGACAGAGGAACTTGGTAGGCTACTGTCCATGGGTTCCAAAGAGTCAGACATGACTTAGTGTATAACATTCACTTTGCTGTATGCCTAAAATTAACACAACACTTTAAACCAACTATAAAGTGAAGTCGCTCAGTCGTGTCTGACTCTTTGCGACCCTGTGGACTGTAGCCCATCAAGCTCCTCCATCCATGGGATTCTCCAGGCAAGAGTACTGGAGTGGGTTGCCATTTCCTTCTCCAGGGGACCTTCCCGACCCAGGGATCGAACCCGGGTCTCCCACATTGCAGGCAGACGCTTTAACCTTTGAGCCACCAGGGAAGCCCTATACTGAAATAAAAATTAAATTAAAAAAGAAAAAAAACATAAACACAATTTTAAAAAAAAGAAGGAACTCTGACAGAAGGTCTCTTCTTGACCAATGCAATGGACCAAATGTACGTGTCCACCCAAAATTCCAATGTTGAAATTCTGACCTCCAGTGTGATGGTAGTAGGAGGTGGGGCCTTTGGAAGGTAATTAGGTCATGAGCATGGAGCCTCAGAAATGAAATAAGTGCCTTTATAAAAGTACCCTGGAGAGATCTCTCATCCTTTTTTTGTTTTTGGTGTTTTTGTTTTTTGGCCATGTGTAGATATGAAAAGTCAGTCATCTGCAATCTAGCAGAGGGCTCTCATCAGAACCAGCCACACTGGTACAGATCTTGGACTTCCACCCCCGAGAACTGTGAGAAGTAAATTTCTGCTCTTTAAAAGCAAGCCCATCTAGATCCTCTGGAGAAGGGAATGGCAAGCCACTCCAGTATTCTTGCCTGGAGAATCTCATGGACAGAGGAGCCTGGAGGGCTACCGTCCACAGGGTCTCAAAGAGTTGGACACGACTGAAGCAACTGAGCATGCACACACATGCACAATCTTTGCTACTTTGTTACAGCAGCCCAAACTCAGACTCCTAACAAGTGTCTCGTGTCCACACCGTGGACAAACCAGAATGGCAGTCCCTTGTAAAGTCAGTGGTTTCAGGAGGGAGAGGAACAACTGCTCCATAGCCCTACGGAGATCACTGTTGGCCAGGAAGCCAATTTGTATCTCCTAAAGTCATCACTTTTCACCCTGGAGTCATTGGGCATATAGTGTACCAGCGAGTTTAATCAACCTACTTGCTTTTCCTAGAACCCTCCTTCCTTTCTTTATCTTGCTTAGACTGTGTGGTCAACATCACATAGATAAGAGTCCTAGATATGAGACAGGTAACCCAAACTATGTGATATTTATTCACTATGTGACTTTTTCACACTGGTTTTATATTTTTAAGATTTATAAAATAGAATAGTTATGTATCATGACTAATATCAAGCAAAGTATTCCTATCAGTGGAAGGAAGCCTTTGTAAATGATTGTGGCAGATATAATGAGAGTACCTGCTTGAACTATGAGTCTGGTTCATTATTGAACTTGACACTTATTGAGCTTTGGCTACACAACCCCACAGATGTGGGGGTCTATATTTAAATATAAATATATAGATATATTTATCTATACCAAGGGATTTATAATCTCACAAGTGGAACCAAACTGTGTGAATAATAACCAGATGGATCATATGCAGGGGTAGATTTAAGCTGATAGTTTCTGAGTCATAGTCCCTGATCAACTCATATCTTATGAGGGTGACTCAGTAGAATTCAGACAAGAAAAAGATGTTTGGGAAAAAAACGAGATCTTATAGGGGCTTCCCAGGTGGCACTAGTGGTAAAGATCCTGCCTGCCAACATAGGCGACATAAGAGACTCAGGTTCAATCCCTGGGGTGGGAAGATCCCCTGGAGGAGGGCATGGCAACTCCAGTATTCTTGCCTGGAGAATCCCATGGACAGAGGAGCCTGACAGGCTATAGTCCATAGGGTTGCAAAGAGTCTCACAAGACTGAAGCAACTTAGCATACAACAGGACCTAATTAAATAAAAGCATTGATTACAAAGAGAGATAAACAGACTTAGGACTCAGACTCACATTTAAGAACACTTCACTTCACTCTGTCAGTGAGTCTAAAACAAGATCCAAAAACAGCATCATCTGGAAAACAGAACAATAGCAACAAAAAAGGATCCTGGGCCCGGCCTCCAAAAATTCTCATCCAGTCCATCTGAGCAGAGTTTCATGATTTGCACTTTTAGTAATAATAATGGCTAATAAACTATAAGACTATTTGGCAGACACTCCTTCTAAGTGTTTTATGCATAATAGTAACTCTCTAAATTCTCTTCCTAACTCTGTGAATTAGGAACTATTATTATTCTCCTTTATGATGAGGAAACTATAACTCAGAAAGGTTCAGTAACCTGACTAAGGCCATGGACCTTACGATTTCTGAGTTTGAACCCAGGCACTCAGCCTTCAGAGTCTGCCTTCAATCATTTTGGTCCATTGATTCTCCAAAACAGAAACTGGCTACAAAAGCCCCCGGGGTGATTCTGATGAGCCCAGCTGGACTGGTGTTTGGAAAGCAAGGCACAGCGAAACATGAGGTGATCATCTCTTGAGCTCTACTGAAGAGAAGGGACTCTGTATGACTCAGCACCTGGCACGTGGAAGGTACAGAATGTTGCTGAGTATATTTTAGGTTGAAGAATTCCACAGAAGCAAGGGTTTGCAAGGAAAAATCTGTTGAGCCTGCTACAGCAGGAAGAAAGTGGACCAGAGTGAGTGAGTCATATCAAGTTTTCCATCCCCTTTAAAGGAAAGTGCTAGTAGAGTAAGAGATGCATTATTCTGACCTCTCTTTTTATGTCCTGTCCTGCTCCTCCATCTTGTGCCTATTTAAGTCATTTGCTATCAGGACTTTCCTGGTAGTCCAGTGGTTAAGATTCCATGCTTCCAATGCAGGAGGCGAAGGTCTGATCCCTGATGGGGGAACTAAGTCAGTTAGCCTATAAATAAATAAATAAATCTAACTTCTTTAAAATAAAAAAGAGTCACACACTATCTTAATTATTTGGAGGAACAAAGCATTCAACTTTTTTTTCTTCTAGCACATCCTTCCTCAAGTTCTATCTTATAGAAACATCACAGAATACTGCTGCTGCTGCTAAGTCGCTTCAGTCGTGTCCGACTCTGTGTGACCCCATAGATGGCAGCCCACCAGGATCCCCTGTCCCTGGGATTCTCCAGGCAAGAACACTGGAGTGGGTTGCCATTTCCTTCTCCAATGCATGAAAGTGAAAAGTGAAAGTGAAATCGCTCAGTCGTGTCCAACCCTTAGCGACCCCATGGACTGCAGCCTACCAGACTCCTCCGTCCATGGGATTTTCCAGGCAAGAGTACTTAATTTATACCAACAACAACAAAAAAGAGTACTGGAGTGGGGTGCCATTGCCTTCTCCACACAGAATACTAAGAGGATGTAAAACTCGAAGCAGCTAGTTTCTCTGCTTGTTTGGAAAGCCAGTACATTGCACGTAATGAATACTTTTTGGATCGATGGATTGATAGATGCATGCCTGGATGAAAGAATGGACAAAGTGATGCATAGATGTCTAAGAGTTAACCATTACTCATGTCTCCTGTGAATTTGTTAGGACTACCTCTTCCTCTGGTGAAATACAATATGTTAGGATTACATGCACAGTCCTTGAAATCAGGCAGATTAGATTTAATCTTACCTCCACCATTTACTATCTGTGTGACCTTGAGTAAGTGATTTATCTTCCATCAACCTCAGTTTGGGCTTCCCTAGTGGTTCAGATGGTAAAGTATCTGCCTGTAATGAGGGAACCCCAGGTTCAATCCCTGGGTGGGGAAGACCCCCTGGAGAAGGAAGGGAATGGCAACCCACTCCATTAAAGGAAAGTACCTGGAGAATCCCATGGACAGAGGACCCTGGTGGGATATGGTCCATGGGGCCACAAAAGTCAGACACTACTGAGTGACTAACATTTTCACTTTCAACCTCAGTTTATTCTTTTTTAAACTGGAAAGAATACTATCACTTAATCCCATGAGGATAGTAGTGCTTGGTTTTAAAGGGTGTTATAAAATAAAATATGTGCTAAGCACAGTATCTGACATGTAAGAGATGCTCAGTTATTAATAAGGATTTCACAAGGAATGATGTCAGATTCGGTTATTTAAAATTGTCCTTCTCATATCATTTCAGGGTAAAAATTAAACATGCAGGTACTATTTCTTTTGTAAGGCAAGACTTATTTTGGAACATGAAAGGCAGATGATAGACTTTATTAAAATTGGCATAGCAAGAAAGAAAGAAGGTAGAAAGGAAGAGAGGAAGAAAGGGGAAAATATGAAAGAAAAAGATAATCTTTCCTCATCTGAAAAGCATATCAACATTTCTTTATATTTATGTAATTTGAAAAGTTTGGCTACCACTGATGAAGTTACCCCAATTATAATTCTCAGCGAGGAAATGAACCGGTCGATTTCTGAGAAAACAGTTTGAATCTTTAGAATGTGCTGAGGATTTAAATAGTTCATGTTCAGAAGAGGGGAAAATCTCAGATTTCGAACTGAGGTCACTTCAACCAGAAAATTCAGTCAATATCCTCCTGGATAAGTTTGTTCTAACTTGTTAAGTATGCACATTATTTATTTATTTTAGGATTTATGTTAGTGAATCAGAATCAGTATCATATTCTAGAGTTAGACAAAACTGCATTTGAATTCTAACTGCAACATTTAACAGTTGCATGGCCTTTGAAAAGTTGCTAGAAATAATATACTTCAGGCTCTTCATGGATAAAGGGGAAATCATGATATTATCTTTTGCATCTCCATGTTGGGGCGATTAAACAAGGTCATACATATAAAGCACTTGGTCCAAAATCAAGCATACGGTAAGCAGTAAGTAAGTGTTGGCTATACTTATATTCCCTATTACTACTATTTCCGCAATATTTCCAGTTCACTTTCTTTATGAAGCACCTAACTCCTACTTTCAATATAAACGCAACATGCCTGACAGTGCAGGAGTCCCTGGGTTTTGCTTTGCTCAGGATGGACGTAGAGCCCACCACATCTACCATCTCTTTTTCCTTCATCTTTTCTTTCCTTCTGTTTTAGTTTGGAATACAGTTGATTTACAGTGTTGTGTTAGTTTCAGGTATGCAGTAAAATGAATCAGTTACACATATACATGTATCTATCTTCTTTTCACATATAGGTCATTAAAAAATATTGACTAGAGATCCTTGTGCTATACAATAGGTCCTTATCAGCTATCTGTTTTATAAGGTGTAGTACATATGCCAAATACCAATCTCCCAGTTTATCCCTCCTCCCCATTCCTGGTAACCAGGTTTGTTTGCAAAATATATAAACAGCTCCTGCAGCTCAATATTAAAAAACGAACAACCCAATCAAAAAATGGGCCAAAGATCTAAACAGATACTTCTTTCTTCCTCATTTTAGTTTTTCTCTTGCTCTATATCCTGTGACTGGAAGATTTTTCTCTTTGCTAAAATGCCTTCAGGCCTTCTCCCTGCCTTGGTATAACAGTCCTTAACATCTCTGCTCTTCCCAGAACTCTTTTCTTCCATCTAACTGGAAATGAGAAATATTCCCCTCCCTTCATCCAGCACTGATTTTTAACTTGTGATTCCATTTCAACAAAACCACTTGCACTAATGCTATACACAATGTAAATAATTCATTAGAAATATGCATTTGTTTGATCTTTATATACTTGCAGTGTGTCTGCAGTCTATTATCAATCAGGACTCTTGGTTACTGGGGGTAGAGGGGCAATCTTGTTTAAAAAGGTAAAAATGTAAACAGCATGAAAATCCATCTGGAAAACACGGAATGCTAGCACAACAAGAGATTCAGAAATCTATATATTTTTACCATTCTCAGTTTATACATGCAGGAAATAAATCCCAGCACATTACAACATGGCTACAGAAGGCCTTGCAGCATTCTGGAATTCAGAGGCAGGCTGGATGTTGGGGACGGAGAAAAGACAGAAGTGGCAACCCAGGTATACAGTTGGAGGAGGAAATGGCAACTCACTCCAGTATTCTTGCCTGGGAAATTCCATGGACAGAGGAGCCTGGCGGGCTAGAGTCCATGGGGTTGCAAGAGTCAGGATGTGACTGTGCACACATCAAGTATCCAAGGAAGAACTGAAACTAACTTTGCCTTGCTTATCAACTCATTCCATGAGGCCAGCATTATTCTGATACCCAAACTCGAAAAGGATATTTCAAAAAGAAGAAAACTAATAGACTGATTTAAATACTTTGAAAAATAGATTTAAAAATTCTTAACCCATTTTTAGCAAGAAAATTTTATGGTTCCACAGGGCTATTGATTCAAAGGGGGTGGAAAGAAGAAGAAAATTCAAGAAAGAGACAGCAAAAAGGACAAGTGAGAAACTTACTCCAAAGAAGGATTGAAGCAAAGAATGGATAACACTGCCTATAAGAATTTCCCAAATGTTTGATTGCAGCAGAGAATATTTTATAAAGAGTAGGGTTAGTGCCACTAGTTCATGAAGATTTTCACGTTGAGCTACCTAGAGGCAGAGCCTGAGATGGGGATTCTGGTCCATGTGATTTAAATGGACTGGTATCCAGGAAAAAAATAAAAGAGTGAAGAGGAAAGAATAAGGAAAGGAGAGAAACACAGCAAAGACTTGGTCCCAGACAGTCCACCCATGACCTGATCCACAGAGTGTACTGAGGTTCACGTTGCAGCACATAGCGGTCCCACTTTGCCAGGAGGGTCTGGGCATCATTAAACTCTGCATCAGTCATCAGATGCTCCTGGGGAGTAAGAGGGTCTAATCTCCCAGCATCCCTGATTAGATGGATTGTAAGCCAAGCATAATTCTTTGCAGAAGTCCACAGGTTTAAGCTGTTACCTGCAGCACTCACTGAACTCACCCAGAACAGCTGTCAAGGAGTTCTGGATATGGCACCAACAGCATCTACTGGAGAGAACACCAAGCAAACACCCTTCCCAAGACCTGTAGGGTCAGAGGGATTATGGAAGTGGAGATGGTTAGGATGGGTTCTAACTATAGTGTTCAAGAACTATTTAGATGATAGAATTGGGAGGATATACACTAATTGTATATGAGGAGCAAGAGGAGTTTAGTCGATGGACCATAAGAAGTATAAGACTAGACTAGAGTTTCTGGCCCTGGGGAACTGGAGGAATGGTGGGGCCATTTTCAAAGATAAGGAAAGCAAGAAAAAGAGCAGGACTTGGGGGGGAACACATCAATTAAGCCTTGGGGGTTTTCAGTGTGAAAAGGGGATAGACAGCCTGTGGGGTAGCATGCTTGGAGTTCCACAGGAGTTTCAGGGAGGAGGAGAGTGGGGCCAGGGGCAGGGGAAAGGAGGAAGCCAAATGATCTAGCTCTGAGCCTCTCTTCCTGCTGTCTTGACTTGATGCCCCGAGATGAACATCCTGAGAAAGTGATTAAAACATGGGTAGTATAATATATTCAAAGATGATCCAGGAAGCGCAGGTGTGGAAAGAGAAACTAGGAAGGTAAAAGAAGCCACAAAGGGTGTATTCCTAAGTAGAATATCTCTGAGAATAGCAGGGCCACAATCTATCAGGGATACTCTGAAGATTTGTGTAGAACTCATCTCAAATATTTCCCACTGAGTGACAGAAAACTGGAGTATTTTTCTGCCATGTCTGGAACCGAATTGTTTGAGGGTGGCCCTGAGTACACGTGTGCTCACTCATTTCAGTCGTGTCCGACTCTGTGCGACCTTATGGACTGTAGCCCATCAGCCGCCTCTGTCCATGGGATTCTCCAGGCCAGAATACTGGAGTGGATTGCCATGACCTCCTCCAGGGGATCTTCCTGACCCAGGGATCAAACCTGTGTCTCTTACGTCTCCTGCACTGGCAGGCAGGTTCTTAACCACTAGCACCACCTGGGAAGCCTGAGGGTGGCCCCTGGGGCATCACAAACCCCTCAACTTCCTGTGACCCTGTGGGTCAGCTGAAAGAGCTGCTATAGCAGCTGCAGAAGAAAACTCCTAGACAGAGAAGGAGGTACACACACTGCCCCCCTCGGCTGGCGAACTCAAGCTGGGCCATGGCAACATGGAACGAGGCATCAGTGACTCCTGCCACCATTGCTCGTTGCTGTTTCATAAATTGAATTTCCATGGAGGATTTTTTTTTTAAAAAGAGGAGATCTGTCTAGAAGAATAAACTGGTCAATAGTCCTATAATCCAAAGTCCACAGCAAAAGGCGCTTGGAAACGGGCCATTGCCTCCTCTGGTCTCACCTCCAGTTCTCCACGTAATATTAATAGCAGACTCTGGGGACAACCCTCCCATTATCTGGTCTGGGTGAAAGGGGACAATGATAGAAGTGGGATAATCGCTGCCATATCGATCGCCTGTGCTAGTGCCTCGTGCCTCCAGGGAGACAGCGCAGCTTTCAGTGCCTATTAGCAGTTGTGTCTTTCAACCTCCCGCTCAGCCCGGCAGTGAGTGTCCATTGGAAGCCCCGGCTTCAATTACTTCACAGGCATGTAGCCTGGGTGAACTGGAGCTCATGGTCCCACATGTTGAAGCTGGGAATTGCACTTTCCTCCAGTGCGAGGACAAGCAAAGAATGGCATTCTGCAAGCTAGAGCCCGGTGTGGCAGAGAGGCAGGGAGGCCCACACACCAATTAGCCAGACAGCTGTGGCCATCAGTCAGGTACGACCTGGGATCTCAGCTTTAGGTCACACCTGGACCCTGCCATGGAAATCACACTGAAACCTGTCTCCAGAGGAGGGTTGGGACAGCTAACCCCACAGCAGGCAAAGGCTACCACCCAGCAAAGGCATTCAACTCCACAACCTGGATAGGAAGGACCCTAGGACCAACATGGCATTAAAAATAGGTACTAAGAAAAGAATGCTTTGCTTGCACTCATTTCTAGGACATTCTTGGAGAAGACTTCTAACTTCCCAGGGAAATCAGATATGAAAATGACAATAAAATGTATTGGCTCTTTATCACCTGTCATGATGCTGAGCCTCCTTACTGTGGTTGAGAGAAGGGGTTCCCTTCGATACTTTAACATTTCCTTTAGGTTAGCCTAAGGCCTAATGAGAGTTTGTAATAATCTGCCACTTGCACCATGGCAATTTACCTCAGTCATTACTGCAGTTCTTATTATGCTCTTTGTATAACAGGTAACATCCTTATTAATTTGTGGATTACTATTAACCTGCACCTTCCCCATTATTTTCAACACTCTCTTAGACCACAGAAACACACCCAAACATTCATTCTTCTGGGCCTGTAACTGAGGCCTTCTACTGTGAGTCTCCATTAAGGGTGATGTACATGGTGCATCAGAGCAGGGCTCTAGAGCCAGACTGCCTGGGTTAGATTCCTGCTCTCTCATTTATGGGCCACACAACATTAGATAACTTATTTAACCTCTCTGAGTCTCAATTTCATCATTAGTCAGATGGCAATCCACTTCAGTATCCTTGCCTGGGAAATCCCATGGACAGAGAAGCCTGGAGGGCTATAGTCCATGGGGTTGCGAAAAGAGCCAGACACGAATTAGCAACTAAACAACAACAGCAATAGATGAGGATAGTAGTACCTGCCTAATAGAATTACTAGGGCCCTCAGAACCATGCATGCTGCTGCTGCGGCTGCTAAGTCGCTTCAGTCGTGTCCG
This sequence comes from Ovis aries, assembly GCF_016772045.2. Classification (NCBI taxonomy): domain Eukaryota; kingdom Metazoa; phylum Chordata; class Mammalia; order Artiodactyla; family Bovidae; genus Ovis; species Ovis aries. The sequence continues at coordinate 59,677,484 of NC_056062.1, read as the reverse complement.
ACTCTGTGCGACCCCATAGACGGCAGCCCACCAGGCTCCCCCATCCCTGGGATTCTCCAGGTAAGAACATCGGAGTGGGTTGCCATTTCCTTCTCCAATGCATGAAAGTGAAAAGTGAAAGTGAAGTCACTGAGTCATGTCCAACTCTCAGCAACCCCATGGACTGCAGCCTACCAGGCTCCTCCGTCCATGGGATTTTCCAGGCAAGAGTACTGGAGTGGGGTGCCACTGCCTTCTCCGTGGAACCATGCATAGAACAGGGTTAATTTTTATCTCATTACTGAGACTGCTCTACTTCTCCTCTCTCCATGGCCTGTGGTCACAGGTGTAGTTACTGAAGTACCCTTGACCATAACCCTGGAGAAGGAAATGGCAAACCACTACAGTATGCTTGCCTGGAAAATCCCAAGGACTGAGGAGCCTGGTGGGCTGCAGTCCCAGGACTTTCCATGGGGCTGCAAAGAGTAGGGCGTACCTGAGCAACTAACAGACTTCACCGTGAAGGCCTCATCAGCTGCTCCATGAATGTGTGATGCAGTTGGACCATGGGGCAAAGAGAAGAGTGAAGACTTCTGGGAGGCTAGTAGAAGGGCAGAGTACGTCTCTAGACCATACCAGCCCACTGCGGAGATGACCCAAAGTACTCACCACACAATGGAGCAAATGAGCCCTTGATTCTGGAAAAAGGAGAGCAGTACCTACAGGTGAGAGCAAAGGTCATCACCTTTGCAGCACCCTGTGTCGGAGGAGGGAGGCAGGAACCCAAGCCAGATAAAACTGCTTTTCAAAAACCAACATGGGGTCAGGAGAAGTCATGTCATCCTCTTTCTCCTCTTCCTGCCTATCATCACCCCCACCTCCCTGCCCCAGCCAAGCTGCTGGCAGACCCTGCTCTCTGGGGAGGGCTTAGAAACCTGGCCTTCTGGAGCTGGGTGGGGAAAAACAGCACTGTTAATTCAGTGCTTGGAGACTTCCTCTTTCCTGACTTCACATTTCCAGGAGCAGGTCCATTGTTCAGCCTTGCAAACAGTGATCACAAGAGGGAATTTATCATAGTACAGCACAGGCCAAGAAAACACTGTACAAGAACATTTGGAAGGTTCACAAAGTGGTGAAAAAAGCACCCCCCACTGTTAGGGTAGCTACAGGGGTTTCTAACTGTTTTGGCAAATGAATTGCTTTTGAAGGCAAATGTTTACATGGAGGCCTAAAAGGTATAAAAACACAGAATGCAGGGCTGCCCTGCTGAGATACGGGCCTATAGACCTATTGGCTTCATCTCCTTGGGTCCCTCAGGAAGATCTGGGGAAGCACCCGTCTCCAGGGAACACACTTTGGAGGAAAGTGCTCTGGTGCATGAGGGACAAAGAGAAGGGAAAGCAGGGGCCCCATGCTCTGGGGCCCCTGTATTAGATTCCTTGGGCTGCAGTGACGAAGGGCACAAACTGAGTAGCTTTAACAACAGAAATTATCTCACGGTTCTGGAGGCTAGAAATATGAGGTCAAGGTGTCAGTAGTGTTGGTTCCTTCTGAGAGTTAGCAGGGGAGAGTTTATCTGACATCTCTCTTCCAGTGTCTCGTGGTTTACTGGCAATCTTTGGTGTTCCCTGCTTTGTAGATGCATCGACGTATCTCTGCCTTCATCTTCACATGGGGTTCTGTTTATATTATGGGACTGTGTCCATATTTTCTTAGAGAAATGCACATGTGGACGGACATAGGGGCTAAGGGAAGGGTGGGATGCATTGGGAGATTGAGATTAACATATATATGCTATCATGTGTAAAATAGATAGTTAGTGGGAAGCTACTATAAATATAAAGCACTGGAACCTCAGCTCGGTACTCTGTGATGACTTAGATGGGTGGGATAGGGTGTGGAGGGAAGGAGGGAGGTCCAAGAGGGTAGGTCCCATACGTATAGTTGATTTACTTCAGTGTACAGCAGAAACTAACATTGTAAAGCAATTACATTCCAATAAAAAAAGAACCAATCAGAGCTGAAGAATATAATAAGTGAAATTTTAAAATAAATTGAAGAGAATCAATAGCAGATTAGATAAACATATAAGCAATCTGGAAGAAAGAATAATCATCACCCAATAAGAACAGCAGAAAGAAAAAAAGAATTTAAAACCATAAAGACAGTTTAAGGGATCTTTGGGACAATATCAAGCATATTAACATTCACATGGTAAGAATCTCAGAAGGAGCAGTGAAAGAAAGGGGTAGAAAACTTATTTGAATAATGACAGAAAACTTCCCTAACCTAGGAAAAGACAAAGATATCCAGAGGCAAAAAGTACAGAGTCCCAGCAAAATGAACCCCAAAAGATCCACACCAAGACATACTGTAAGTAAAATGACAAATGCTAAAAATGGAGACTTTTAAAGGCACAAAGAGAAAAACAACTAGTTATATGCAAGGGAACCCTCGTAAGACCATCAGCAGCAGATTTTTCAGCAGAAACATTGTAGGTCAGAAGGGAGTGGCACAATATATTTAAAGTGCTGAAAGGAAAAAACTTCTACAACCAAGAATTTGCTACCTTTCAAGGTTATCATTTGGAAGTAAAGGAGAGACAAAGTTTTGGAAATTAGCAAAGCTAGTCTCTAAAATCACTAAACTGGTCTCATGAGAAATGGTAAGGATCTTCTTTAAGTAGAAAATTAAAGGTCACTTTTCTACTGTGACCTAGAAATAGCTAAATAAAAGAAAAAAATATCATGGTAAAGGCAAATATATAATAAAGGCAGTGGATCAGCCACTGAAAAGCTACTATGAAGGCTAAAAAACAAAAGTAGTAAAATCAACTATAATAAATAAAGGGTACACAAGATAGAAGGATATAAAAAATGATGTCAAAATATTGGGAGGGTACATGGGACATATGTAGTGTTTTTAGAACACATTCAAACACAAATGCCAGCTAAATACAGTATTGTAAAGTAAAATAAAAATTAAAATTAAAAAAAAATTAAAAAAAATAAAAAATAAACTGCTATATTTATAGACTGATATCTATTATCCTCTGATTCCTGGTTCCTGATAACCAGAGGATCATAGATATCACCCTATAGGAACCAGACATCAAATTGCCAACATCATTGGATCATAGAAAAAGCAGGAGAATTCCAGAAAAACATCTACTTCTGGTTCATTGACTATGCCAAAGCCTTTGATTGTGTGTATCACAAAAAACTGTGGAAAATTCTTAAAGAGATGGAAATATCAGACCACCTTACTTGCCTCCTGAGAAATCTGTATGCAGGTCAAGAAGCAACAGTTAGAACCAGACATGGAGCAATGGACTGGTTCCAAATTGGGAAAGGAGTACATCAAGACTGTATATTGTTTTGCTGCTTATTTAATTTATATACAGAGTACAACATGTGAAATGCCAGGCTGGATGAAGCACAAGCTGAATCAACATTGCTGGGAGAAATGTTAATAACCTCAGATATGCAGATGATACCACCCTTATGGCAAAAAACAAAGAGGAACTGAAGAGCTTCTTGATGAAAGTGAAATAGGAGAGTGAAAAAGCTGGCTTAAAACTCAACATTCAGAAAATTAAGATCAAGGCAATTGGTCTCATCATTTCATGGCAAATAGATGGGGAAACAATGTAAACAGTGAGAGACGTTATTTTCTTGGGCTCCAAAATAACTGCAGATGGTGAGTGAATCCATGAAAATAAAAGATGCTTGCTCCTTGGAAGAAAAGCTATGACAAACCTAGACAGCATATTAAAAAGCAGAAATATTATTTTGCCAACGTAGTCATGTATGGATGTGAGAGTTGGACCATAAAGAAAGCTGAGTGCTGAAGAATTGATGCTTTTGAACTGTGGTGTTGGAGAAGACTCTTGAGAGTCCCTTGGACTGCAAGGAGATCCAACCAGTCCATTCTGAAGGAGATCAGCCCTGGGATTTCTTTGGAAGGAATGATGCTAAAGCTGAAACTCCAGTACTTCAGCCACCTCATGCAAAGAGTTGACTCATTGGAAAAGACTCTGATGCTGGGAGGGATTGAGGGCAGGAGAACAAGGTGACGACCGAGGATGAGATGGCTGGATGGCATCACTGACTCGATGGATGTGAGTCTGAGTGAACTCTGGGAGTTGGTGATGGACAGGGAGGCCTGGTGTGCTGCGATTCATGGGGTCACAAAGAGTCTGACATGACTGAGCGAGTGAACTGAACTGAACTGATGGGGTCACAAAGAGTCAGACACAACTGAGTGACTGAACTGATCTATGATCCTCATGGCAACCACAAATGAAAACAATACAATAGATATACACACACACAAGAGAGACATAATATTAATAGCAAAGACAATTACAAAACCACAAGGAGACCAAGAGAAGACAAATAACAGAAGATACACAACATTTTCACATGGATATTACACAATATACTACTAAACAATCAGAGGGTCAATGAAAAAAATCAAAGAGGAAATTATTTATAACTTTGATACAAAGGAAAGTGGAAACACAATGATGCAAAATCTATGGAACATAGAAAAAGAGGAAAGTTCATAGTGATACAGACCTACCTTCAAGAAACAAGAAAGGTCCCAAATAAACAATTTAACTTTCTATCTAAAGTAGCTAGAAAGATAACAAATAAAATCCAAATTTAGTAGAAGTAAGGAAATTATAAAATCAGAGTGGAAATAAATGAAATACAGACAAAAAATAGAAAATATCAATAAAACTAAGCTGGTTCTTTGAAAAGTTAACAAGATTGATAAACCTTTAGCCAGATTCATCAAGAAAAAAGGGGCCCAAATGAAATCAGAAATAAAAGAGAAATTACAATCAATACTACATAAATACAATGACTTATAAGTGAGTACTAGAGTTATACATCAACAAATTGAACAATACCTAGAGAAATGGATAAATTACTAGAAACATACAATCTTCCAAGACTAGAAGAAATAGAAAATTTGAACAGACATTCACAGAGGAATTCTAACAAAACTTTAAAGCATTAATAACCATTCTTCTCAAGAGGCAGGTTAGATGGTCTGGTATTCCCATCTCTTTCAGAATTTTCCACAGTTTATTGTGATCCACACAGTCAAAGGCTTTGGCATAGTCAATAAAGCAGAAATAGATGTTTTCTGGAACTCTCTTGCTTTTTCCATGATCCAGCAGATGTTGGCAATTTGATCTCTGGTTCCTCTGCCTTTTCTAAAACCAGCATGCAGGTCAGGAAGCAACAGTTAGAACTGGACATGGAACAACAGACTGGTTCCAAATAGGAAAAGGAGTATGTCAAGGCTGTATATTGTCAACCTGCTTATTTAACTTCTATGCAGAGTACATCATGAGAAACACTGGACTGGAAGAAACACAAGCTGGAATCAAGATTGCCGGGAGAAATCTCAATAACCTCAGATATGCAGATGACACCACCCTTATGGCAGAAAGTGAAGAGGAGCTAAAAAGCCTCTTGATGAAAGTGAAAGAGGAGAGTGAAAAAGCTGGCTTATAGCTCAACACTCAGAAAACTAAGATCATGGCATCTGGTCCCATCACTTCATGGGAAATAGATGGGGAAACAGTGGAAACAGTGTCAGACTTTATTTTTTGGGCTCCAAAATCACTGCAGATGGTGATTGCAGCCATGAAATTAAAAGACACTTACCCCTTGGAAGGAAAGTTATGACCAACCTAGACAGCATAATGAAAAGCAGAGATGTTACTTTGCCAACAAAGGTCCATTTAGTCAAGGCTATGGTTTTTCCAGTGGTGACGTATGGATGTGAGAGTTGGACTGTGAAGAAGGCTGAGCGCCGAAGAATTGATGCTTTTGAACTGTGGTGTTGGAGAAGACTCTTGAAAGTCCCATGGACTGCAAGGAGATCCAACCAGTCCATTCTGAAGGAGATCAGCCCTGGGATTTCTTTGGAAGGAATGATGCTGAAGCTGAAGCTGGAAATGTGTAGTTCAGTTCAGTCGCTCAGTTGTGTCCGACTCTTTGAGACCCCATGAATCGCAGCACGCCAGGCCTCCCTGTTCATCACCATCTCCTGGAATTCACTCAGACTCACATCCATCGAGTCTGTGATGCCATCCAGCCATCTCATCCTCTGTCGTCCCCTTCTCCTCCTGCCCCCAATCCCTCCCAACATCACAGTCTTTTCCAATGAGTCAACTCTTCCCATGAGGTGGCCAAAGTACTGGAGTTTCAGCTTCAGCATCATTCCTTCCAAAAGAAATCCCAGGGCTGATCTCCTTCAGAAAGGGCTGGTTGGATCTCCTTCCATCCATGGGACTCTCAAGAGTCTTCTCCAACACCACAGTTCAAAAGCATCAATTCTTTGGCACTCAGCCTTCTTCACAGTCCAACTCTCACATCTATACATCACCACTGGAAAAACCATAGCCTTGACTAGATGGACCTTTGTTGGCAAAATAACGTCTCTGCTTTTCATTATGCTGTCTAGGTTGGTCATGACTTTTCTTCCAAGGAGTAAGTGTCTTTTAATTTCATGTCTGCAGTCACCATCTGCAGTGATTTTGGAGCCCAGGAAAACAAAATCTGACACTGTTTCCCCATCTATTTCCCTTGAAGTGATGGGACCAGATGCCATGATCTTCATTTTCTGAATGTTGAGCTTTAAGTGGTTCCCCCCAAAAAAATTTGAAGAGGAAGGAGAACTTCCAAACTCATTATATGAGGCCAGCATTACCCCAATATGAAAACTAGACAAAGGAACTTCAAAAACTATCCCAGGTGAACATAGATGCAAAAATCCTCAAAAAATAATGTGAACTGAACTAAACAATACATTAAAAAGATCCTATACCATGATCAGGTGGGATTTATTCCAGAGAAGCAAGGATGGTTCAATGTCTGCAAATCAATCAATCTGATATACCACATTAACAAAACTAGGGGCTTCCCTGGTGGTTCAGATGGTAAAGCATCTGCCTGCAAAGCAGGAGACCCAGGTTCAATACCTGGGTCAGGAAGATCCCCTAAAGAAGGAAATGGCAACCCACTCCAGCACTCTTGCCTGGAAAACTCCATGGATGGAGGAGCCTGGTAGGCTACAGTCCTTGGGGTTGCAAAGAGTCAGACATGATTGACTTCACTTTCATTTTTCACTTTCACAAAACAAAGGATAAAAATCCTATGATCACCTTAAAAGATGCAGAAAAATGATTTAACAAAATTCAACATCCATTCATGATTTAAAAAAAAAAAGCCTCAACAAATCAGGTGTGAGAGAAACATATGGCAATGTAATAAAAACCATATATGACAAACCCACAGCTAACATTGTACTCAACAGTGTAAAGCTGAAAGCTTTTCCTCTAGAATTAGGAACAAGACAAAGATGCCCACTCTGACAATTTTATTCAATATAGTACTGAAAGTCCTAAATACAGCAATCAGACATAAAAAGAATAAAAGATATCCAAATTTGAAAGGAAAAAAGTAAAACTGTCACTATTTGCTGACAATATGATGCTGTAAAAGGGTGTTGCAAAAAAACCCCCAACTATTAGAAGTAACAAATCATTAAAGTTGTAAAATATAAAATTAATATACAGAAATGTGTTGTATTTCTATTAATATACACTAATAAAGGATTATCCTAAAGGTAAATTAAGAAATCAATACATTTACAATTCTATCAGAAAGAATTATATACCCAGGAATAAATTTAAACAGAGAAGTGAAAGTCCTATACTCTGAAAACTATAAGCCCTTAATGAAAGAAATTGAAGATGACACAAATAAATGAAAAGATATGCTGTGCTCATGGACTGGAAGAATTAATATTGTTCTTACGTCCATACTTTCCAAGCAATCCACAGATTCAGGGCAATCCATATTAAAATGCCAATGATATTTTTCAGAGAGCTAGAACAAATAATCCTAATTGTGTGGAACCACAAAAGGCCCCAAATAGCAAAGCAATCTTGAGAAAGGAGATACCACATACGAGAAATCAGCCATAATATGGAGTGAAATCTTACCATTTGTGACAGCATGTATGGACCTAGAGCACCTTATACTAAATGAAATAAGACAGAGAAAGACAGATACCATACGATTTCATTTATCTGTGAAATCTGAAAGACAAAACAAATGAACAAACACGGCAAAAGAGAAACAGACTCATAGATACGGAGAACAATCTAGTAGTTCCTAGAAGGGGGGGCAGTAGGGGAGATGGCCATAACAGGTGACGGAGATTAAGAGGTACAAACTTCTACTTGTAAGTCACAGGGATGTAATGTACAGCATAGGGAATATAGCCAATAATATTGTAGTAACTTTGTATGGTGACAGATGGTCACTAACATTATCACGGTGATTATTTTGTAATTTATTAAAACATCAAATCATTATGTTTTACATCTGAAATTAATATATAAGTCAATTATACTTCAATTTTTAAAAAGTGGTTATGTAGGCTTTATATAGAGAGAAATAGAAATATATATGCCTGTATTTGTATAAATATATATATCATTTTATATGTTATATGTACATAGCATATATAATACTAGATATAATATATATTATTGTATATACATACGCATATAAAACATCTCTCTGTGTGTGTATCTTCAACCGCTGGAAAAAATGAAATATGTCCTTGTCAGTGTGATATTACAACCCTGCTTCACAAGCCTACCCAAAGATTTTTTTAATTGCCTAGGAGAATATACTTCCATTTGACATTGTTCTTGCTATTGTTTAGAGGGGACACTTTCACAAGTTAACCTGTACATTTTTGTACAATACACTTGCAAATTATTTTCATCCAGTAGTACAGATAACCCTTAAAGTTATGGTTACATTGCCCTGTAGGATATGACACAGTTTGGTATTTTATCTAATATCTATTTCTAACCCAAATCCATAGTATTTTATAGGAAAGTCTTTTTTAAAAAAGTTTTTAATAATTATGCTTTGAAAGTAGGCAGCCGCTTGCATATTCTCCACTGACCCTCTCAATTTACCAGCACCTTCTAAAAAAGACTTCTCCAAAAAGGCCCCCTGATGCCAGAAATTCTGTTAGTAACTCACTGATGAGTTTGCAGTATTACAGCACCTTAGATGAATGGTTAGCCAGACTGTCCAGTGAGTTTGGGGTTAGCTAGATTGCTTAACCCTGAATATCAGGGTTCTGTGGGAAGAGAATCATGAAGGGGTATGTTTTAGAGAAGTAGCAAAAGTCAAGAGAAGCAATGCAATGTCCAAAGGAAGGAAAGAGCAAATATGATGACCCTCAGCACCTGAGAAAGGTGGGGGAAAGCAGAATATTTCAAAAGAGGAGGCACTTGGCACAAAAATAATTAACTATCTACTTCACAGTTTTGGTCAAGGGTTAACTTGGTCCTGTTATATAAAAATAAAAAAATGAACAATAAATGAATGAGTATAACAGATCTAAATTGTTAAGAGATTGGATCAGAAAGGTTGTATTGATCTTACCTTCCAAACATTTCTGACCTACTGGAGCTGCACAACAAATAGCTTCAGGAAGAACATTTGCCACCCAGGATATGTTTGGTATTCAGTATCCACAGCTAGACCCAAATATCACTGACCCTGTCTCGTTCACTGATTATGACCTTGACAGAGTCATTTGTAGGCTGATTCAAAGGAACCAAGCCTCAATTTCATCAACCTCTCTGAACATTTTCCTACTTAATGGTTGCATGGTATAATTTATATTGGATAATGACCCTACTTCCTTCTTTACTATAGCTAGGAGACTTCATTCCCTGTTACATTAGTTTCTGATTCAACTGAACAAGCAAATTTCAGGTCTGAAATCAGGGATATGTCCAACTCCCATTCCTGACAAGTCACACATTAAGCTAAAGTCAGCATTTTTTAGAGAGTTCATCAGCAATACTAGATCTTTCCAGCAAGGTCACTGTAGCACTAAAGCAATCATGGGTGTGAATGCCCCAAGCCAGACTGAGTTAATTTAACATGAAGTCATCCAAGATAAGAGAAAGCCACAGGAATTATAAAAATATACACAGTAGGTATCCTTCCCAGGGAGGAAGGGGAAGTTTGCTGGGAGTGCACCAACATGATAAGAAAAGTGAAGCAAAGAATAAAATGAAGATTTTATGAGAAGTTAAGATAAATAACAGAACAACTCTTTTTCTACTGTAAAAGGAATAAGAGGTCAACTAAGGACTCAGCAAGGTTTTGCCGAGATTAGAAGGAAGGTCACTGGCTGGAGGAGGTGGACGTTGTAGGAAAGATGGACGAAAGCATCTTCCCAGGATTCTCCAGGGAAGAAAATACACCATGAGCCAAGGCAGAGGTGCTTTCCTTAAGGAAGAAAATGCAGCGGTGACAACCACTGGGGCAAGAGCATGTCCAGGAAGAACAGAGTCTGGAAGTTCATGTGGACCAGTTCTCCTGAGAGGAAAGAGAAGCAGTGATAGGAACAAGGATCATGGAGTCAGACTTAACCTTCCATCTTCTCAGAGGTTAGGCACCAGGCACCCGCTAAGAACAAACCTTCTCAGACATGGTGATAGGACCTCACTGCTTGAGTTGAACATCAACGCTGAATATAAAGCACCTTCCTAATGGCCAATTTCATCACTTCTGCCACTATTACCTGCTCACCCTGGGAGCATAACTGGGATAAATGCTTCATCCTAGATCAAGAATAACTAGCTAGAGCCTCTTAGGCCTAACTCGTTGGCTTCCAAAATATTGGGCAATTGCACTGATCTTCTACTTCCTTATTACTATAGTAATCGGCTATGTTCTCTTATTTAGAATAAATACAATGAGTACCCTTCCACTCAACTCCATTCATAGAATTGCAAATAATTATGCTAAAAATCAACAGCAGAAAAAAATTAGAAGAGCACTCCAGCACTGAGATATTCCTACTAATGGAGTAAAGCAAAAGTTCTTTCTTGTAGCCTAAGAACTCTACACCAAAAATTGATTTGTATGTTAAGAAAATGGTAACCCAGTCCAGTATTCATGCCTGGGAAATCTCAAGGGCAGAGAAGCCTGGCAGGCTACATGAGATCACAAAAGAGTTTGACATGACTTAGTGACTAAACAGGAAGAACAACAAAATTAACATCCAACATTTATTTTAAGTTTTTGACCTAATAACTTTGACTATAATTATTTTGACTATCTCTCTGATTAATATCCAGTATTGAAATGTGAAAAAACAATGTAAGTTGGACTTCTCTTAGATGGTGTGTTAGTTGCTCAGTCATGTCTGACTCTTTGCGACCCTACTGACTGTAGCCCGCAAGGCTCCTCTGTCCCTGGGAATCTCCAGGCAAGAATACTAGGAGGGTAGCCACTCCCTTCTCCAGGGGATCTTCCTGACCCAGGCATCAAACCCAGGTCTCCTGCACTGCAGGCAGGTTCTTTACCATCTGATCCACCAGGGATTAAGTTCCATTAATATTATAAATATTATGTGTTCTCAAACAGTAGTTATTTGAGGCAGAATAAATAAAATATTTCATTATCATAAAAAAGCTTGTGCTTTCACCTCAGAGGTGCCCATGTTGGCACCAAATAGCAATTTCCCACTTACTGTGGCCCCTGTTAGGCCCCAGTAATCTATCTCAATAAGCCATTAGGAAAATATTATATGATATTTCTACCTCATACTAGACAGGAAAATAAATTTCAAGTATTTTTTAAGTCATAAAAATATCAGAAGAAAATATCAGCAAATGTAGGAGACCATTTTTCTACATATGGGCCAAGTGTCAGGCGAAATGAAGCCAAAGGTGATATTTCAGGTGCCGTTGGTACCTAGTTCAGGCATCCCAGGATCCTTTCTCTTTTGGGAGTGCCCTAGCCCAGCTTCTGCAGGTACTGCTACAAATGTTCTCTGGAGAATCTACCATTGTCATTTTCAGCCCCAAAGCTGCTGCTTGCTCTTCCCATTCTCTTCAAGCTGAGTCTGGACCTAACTACAGTTCATATACCAGCTTCTTCCTCTTCCCCACTCTAATTCCCTCATTGCACTTACAGTTTTCTCCTGGGAGTATTTCTCTTATAAATCACCTGTATACAAATTGCCATTCAGCCTTTGCTTCTAGGAAACTCAACTATAATATCTTTTAAAATGCATATATATATATTTTTTTTTAAATTTATTTATTTTAATTGGAGGCTAATTACTTTACAATATTGTAGTGGTTTTGCCATACATTGACATGAGTCAGCCATGGGTGTATATGTGTTCTCCCATCCTGAATCCCCCTCCCTCTCCATCCCATCCCTCTGGGTCATCCCAGTGCACCAGCCCTGAGCACTCTGTCTCTGATTTAACTAAATAAACATGCAAATAAGTATCATGTGGAGAGCTATCATGAATAAATTTTAAAAGATGTTTTTATTTATGTATATATGCATGTATATAAAATCTATACATGTATAAATATTAAATATAGGTATGTATGTTATGGGTAGAATTGTGTCACTGCTGCTGCTGCTGCTGCTGCTGCTAAGTTGCCTCAGTCGTGTCCGATTCTGTGCGACCCCATAGATGGCAGCACACCAGGCTCCCCCATCCCTGGGATCCTCCAGGCAAGAACACTGGAGTGGGTTGCCATTTCCTTCTCTAATGCGTGAAAGTGAAAAGTGAAAGTGAAGTGTCCGACTCTTCGCGACCCCATGGACTGCAGCCTACCGGGCTCCTCCACCCATGGGATTTTCCAGGCAAGAGTACTGGAGTGGGTGCCATTGCCTTCTCTGCCTCCAATATTCATGCATTAAGGTACTAACCCCAAGTATCTAAGAATGTGACTGCATTTGGAGATAAGGCCTTAAAGGATATGATTAGATTAAAATGAGGTTGTTAGGGTGGTCCCTAGTCCAATCGGCACCCTTTCAAGAAGAGAAAATTAGACAAACAAGGGAACACTTGTACAGAGGGACGACCATGTGAACACACAACGAGGAGGCAGCTGTCTAGGGAAAACTCCCTGTGTTTCTCCTGTTTCTCAAACACAGTATTTCTGACACCAGATAGTGGGATTTTTTTCCCCATACCTACCAATTCTCTGACACTAGCTGGGTGAACTACAAGTCATTTCAATTCTGAAACTAAATTGAGTTAAATTAGACCCTGCAAGTTAAGCGTTCAGTCTCACAAGGCTTTCCCCCAGTACTAGGTCTCCAGGCTACCTGCAACTTCAGTCTTACTTGACTACAAACTGGAGGTTCTCATGACCCCTTCTGTGGATTCCATTATTTGCTAAAGCAGTTCAGAGAGCTCTGGGAAACACATTTAGCAATTGATTATATAATAAAATATACAATAAAGGATAAAGGTGAACAGCCAGATGAAGAGATACATAGGCAGAGTCTGGAAGAGTCCTCGGTGCAGGAGCTTCTGTTCTCGTGGAGCTGGGATTCATCATTCTCCCTGAACAAAGGGGTGTTTACCAACCTTGAAGCTTCCCAAACCCCCCACCTTGGGGAATTTTTGTGGAGACTTCATCACATGAAAAAGTGAAAGTATTAATCACTCAATCGTATGCAATTCTTTGCAACCCCATGGACTGTAGCCCACCAGGTTCCTCTGTCCATGGCATTCTCCAGACAAGAATACTGGAATGGGTAGCCATTCCCTTCTGCAAGAGATTGTCCTGACCCAGGGACCTGGGTCTCATGCTTTTCAGGCAGATTCTTTACCGTCTGAGCCACTGGGGACCTTGGGGAATTTTTGTGGAAACTTCATCACATAGGCATAATCAATCACTAACTCAGTCTCCAGTCCCTCTCTTCCCTTCCCAGAGAATGGGGGATGAGCTGAAATTTCTAAGCTTCGAATCATGACTTGGTCTATCTTGTGACAAGCCCCCATCCTAAAGCCATCCAGGAGTTGCCTCTTTAGAATAAAAGATACTCCTGTTACCTAGGATATCCCAAAGGCCTTAGGAGCTCTGTGTCAGGAACCAGGGTCAAAGACCAAATATTAGAACAAAGGATGTTTGTAGTACTCTTATCATCTAGGACATTACAAAGGCTTTGGGAGGTCTGTGCCAGCAAATGGGGACAGAGACCAGTATGTACATTTTCTATTATTTCACAGCAGCTATCTGCAAGCCAAGGAGACAGGCCTCAGAGAACCAAATGTGCAGTTATTTTGATCTTGGACTTTGAGACTCCAGAACTGTAAGAAAATAAATGTCTGTTGTTTAAGCCATTAGGCTGTGGGATTTTGTCAGTGGCTCCATAACAAAATAGTTTAAAGCAATTTATATATAACTTCCTTGGTCTCATACATACAGCAAAACATTTCAAAACATAATCAAAATATACAGAGTATCCATAAGTGATCAAGAAAAAAATGAACAAATGACTTAAATGGGTAATTCAGAAAAAAATAAATCAAATGCCAAGAAACATCCAAGAAGGAGTTTAGCCTCATTGTGTCTTCTTGTGGGTTTCATCTGCTGTATGCCCAAGCCCCATCACTCCATCAGATCTAGCTCTCTCCCATTATTATAGCCAGACCAAATGCCCAGACAATTCTGTGTATAAGTTCAGTTCAGTTCACTCAGTCGTGTCCAACTATTTGCGACCCCATGAATTGCAGCACGCCAGGCTTCCCTGTCCATCACCAACTCCCGAAGTTCACTCAGACTCACGTCCATTGAGTCAGTGATGCCATCTAGCCATCTCATCCTCTGTCGTCCCCTACTCCTCCTGACCCCAATCCCTCCCAGCATCAGGTCTTTTCCAATGACTCAACTCTTTGCATGAGGTGGCCAAAGTATTGGAGTTTTAGCCTCAGCATCCAGTCCTTGAACACCCAGGACTGATCTCCTTTAGGATGGACTGCTTGAATCTCCTTGCAGTTCAAGGGACTCTCAAGAATCTTCTCCAACACCACAGTTCAAAAGCATGAATTCTTCGGCGCTCAGCTTTCTTCACAGTCCAATGCTCACATCCATACATGACCACTGGAAAAACCATAGCTTTGACTAGATGGACCTTTGTTGGCAAAGTAATGTCTCTGGTTTTCAATATGCTATCTAGGTTGGTCATAATTTTCCTTCCAAGGAGTAAGCATATTTTAATTTCATGGCTGCAGTCACCATCTGCAGTGATTTTGGAGCCCAAAAAAATAAAGTCTGACACTGTTTCCACTGTTTCCCCATCTATTTCCCACAAAGTGATGGGACCAGATGCCATGATCTTAGTTTTCTGAATGTTGAACTTTAAGCCAACTTTTTCAATCTTCTCTTTCACTTGCATCAAGAGGCTTTTTAGTTCCTCTTCACTTTCTCCCATAAGAGAGGTGTCATCTGCATATCTGAGGTTATTGATATTTCCCCCAGCAATCTTGCTTCCAGCTTGTACTTCTTCCAGCCCAGAGTTTCTCATGATGTACTCTGCATAGAAGTTAAATAAACAGGATGACAATATACAGCCTTGACGTACTCCTTTTCCTATTTGGAATCAGTCTGTTGTTCCATGTCCAGTTCTAACTGTTGCTTCCTGACCTGCATACAGGTTTCTCAAGAGGCAGGTCAGGTGGTCTGGTATTCCCATCTCTTGAAGAATTTTCCACAGTTTATTGTGATCCACAGAGTCAAAGGCTTTGGCATAGTCAATAAAGCAGAAATAGATGTTTTTCTGGAACTCTCTTGCTTTTTCCATGATCCAGCGGATGTTGGCAATTTGATCTCTGGTTCCTCCGCCTTTTCTAAAACCAGCTTGAACATCTGAAAGTTCATGGTTCACATATTGCTGAAGCCTGGCTTGGAGAATTTTGAGCATTACTTTACTAGCGTGTGAGATGAGTGCAATTGTGCAGTAGTTTGAGCATTCTTTGGTATTGCCTCTTTTGGGGATTGGAATGAAAACTGACATTTTCCAGTCCCATGGCCACTGCTGAGTTTTCCAAATTTTCTGGCATATGGAGTGCAGCACTTTCACAGCATCATCTTTTAGAATTTGAAACAGCTCAACTGGAATTCCATCACCTCCACTAGCTTTGTTTGTAATGCTGCTTTCTAAGGCCCACTTGACCTCACATTCCAGGATATCTGGCTCTAGGTGAGTGATCACACCATCGTGATTATCTGGGTCATGAAGATGTTTTTTGTACAGTTCTTCTATGTATTCTTGCCACCTCTTCTCAATATCTTCTACTTCTGTTAGATCCATACCATTTCTGTCCTTTATTGAGCCCACCATTGCATGAAATGTTCCCTTGGTATCTCTAATTTTCTTGAAGAGATCTCTTCCCATTCTGTTGTTTTCCTCTATTTCTTTGCATTGATCACTGAGGAAGTCTTTCTTTTCTCTCCTAGCTATTCTTTGGAACTCTGCATTCAGATGCTTATATCTTTCCTTTCCTCCTTTGCTTTTCACTTCTCTTCTTTTCACAGCTATTTGTAAGGCATCCTCAGACAGCCATTTTGCTTTTTTGCATTTCTTTTCCATGGGGATGGTCTTGATCCCTGTCTCCTGTACAATGTCACGAACCTCATTCCATAGTTCATCAGGCATTCTGTCTATCAGATCTAGTCCCTTAAATCTATTTCTCACTTCCACTGTATAATCATAAGGGATTTGATTGAGGTCATACCTGAATGGTCTAGTGGTTTTCCCTATTTTCTTCAATTTAAGTCTGAATTTGGCAATAAGGAGTTTGTGATCTGAGCCAGTCAGCTCTCCGTCTTGTTTTTGCTGACTGTATAGAGCTTCTCCATCTTTGGCTGCAAAGAATATAATCAATCTGATTTCGGTGTTGACCATCTGGTGATGTCCATGTGTAGAGTCTTCTCTTGTATTGTTGGAAGAGGGTGTTTGCTATGACCAGTGCATTTTCTTGGCAAAACTCTATTAGTCTTTGCCCTGTTTCATTTCGTATTCCAAGGCCAAATTTGCCTGTTACTCCAGGTGTTTCTTGACTTCCTACTTTTGCATTCCAATTTCCTATAATTAAAAGGACATCTTTTTTGGTTGTTAGTTCGCAAAAGTCTTATAGGTCTTCATAGAACCATTCAACTTCAGTTTCTTCAGCATTACTGGTTGGGGCATAGGCTTGGATTACCATGATACTGAATGGTTTGCCTTGGAAATGAACAGAGATCATTCTGTTGTTTTTGAGATTGCATCCAAGTACTGCATTTCGGACTCTTTTGTTGACTATGATGGCTACTCCATTCATAAGGGATTCTTGCCCACAGTAGTAGATATAATGGTCATCGGAGTTAAATTCACCCATTCCAGTCCATTTTAGTTCGCTGATTCCTAGAATGTCAATGTTCACTGCTGCCATCTCCTGTTTGACTACTTCCAACTTGCCTTGATTCATGGACCTGACATTCCAGGTTCCTATGCAATATTGCTCTTTACAGCATCGGACCTTATTTCTATCACAGTCACATCCACAACTGGGTGTTGTTTTTGCTTTGGCTCCATCCCTTCATTCTTTCTGGAGTTATTTCTCCACTGAGCTCCAGTAGCATATTGGGCAATTACCGACCTAGGGAGTTCCTCTTTCATAGGCCTATCATTTTGCCTTTTCGTACTGTTCACGGGGTTCTCAAGGCAAGAATACTGAAGTGGTTTGCCATTCCCTTCTCCAGTGGACCACATTCTATCAGACCTCTCCACCATGACCTACCCATCTTGGGTGGCCCCACACGGTATGGCTTAGTTTCATTGAGTTAAACAAGGCTGTGGTCCGTGTGATCAGATAGGCTAGTTTTCTGTGATTATGGTTTCAGTGTGTCTGCCCTCTGATGCCCTCTCGCAACACCTACCGTCTTACTTGGGTTTCTCTTACCTTGGACGTGGGGTATGTCTTCACGGCTGTGTATAACGTAGGTACTAAATAATCATTGGTGACAATGTAATAGCATTTTGAGGTAGAGAGAAAACCAGCTTCAAGATAATTCAATTCAAGAAGCTATCATAAGGGTTCTTTTAAAAAAATCACAGAAGAGGAAGAATAACTAGCTCTAGAAAGTAAAAGAAAAAACTATTCATCACAAGTCAGGAAAGACACGCAAATTGAAAGGCACTGAGTTTGGGTATTTAGAGTGATGGTGACCTCAAAAAAATGTGTTTGGCAGTTTACCTTCCTCTGCAATTTTCTGGAAGAGTTTGAGTAGGATAGATGATAGCTCTTCTTTAAATTTTTGGTAGAATTCACCTGTGAAGCCATCTGGTCCTGGGCTTTTGTTTGTTGGAAGATTTTTGATTACAGTTTTGATTTCCATGCTTGTGATGGGTCTATTAAGATTTTATATTTCTTCCTGGCTCAGTTTTGGAAGGTTATACTTTTCTAAGAATTTGTCCATTTCTTCCAAGTTGTCCATTTTATTGTCATATAGTTGCTGATAGTAGTCTCTTGTGATCCTTTGTATTTCTGTATGGTCTGTATTTCACCATTTTCATTTCTAATTTTATTGATTTGATTCTTCTCCCTTTTTTTCTTGATGAGTCTGGCTAATGGTTTATCTATTTTATTTATCTTCTCGAAGAACCAGCTTTTAGTTTTGTTGATTTTTGCTATAGTCTCCCTTGTTTCATTTATTTCTGCCCTAATTTTTGTGATTTCTTTCCTTCTACTAACCCTGGGGTTCTTCATTTCTTCTTTTTCTAGTTGCTTTAGGTGTAAAGTTAGGTTATTTATTTGATTTTTCTCTTGTTTCTTGAGGTAAGCTTTTATTGCTATGAACCTTCCCCTTAGCACTGCTTTCACTGAATCCCATAGGTTTTGGGTTGTTGTGTTTTCATTTTCATTTGTTTCTAGGCATATTTTGATTTATTTTTTGATTTCTCCTGTGATTTGTTGGTAATTCAGAAGCATATTGTTTAGCCTCCATATGTTTGCATTTTTAGTAGTTTTTTTCCTGTAGTTGACATCTAATCTTACTGCACTGTGATCAGAAGATTCTTGAAATGATTTCAATATTTTTGAATTTACCAAGGCTAGATTTATGGCCCAGGATGTGATCTATCCTGGAGAAGGTTCCATGTGAACTTGAGAAAGTGAAATTCATTGTTTTGGGGTGAAATGTCCTATAGATATTGATTAGGTCTAACTGGTCCATTGTATCATTTAAAGTCTGTGTTTCCTTACTAATTTTATGTTTGGTTGATCTATACATAGGTGTGAGTGGGGTATTAAAGTCTCCCACTATTATTGTGTCACTGTTAATTTCCCCTTTCATACTTGTTAGCATTTGCCTTACATATTGCAGTGCTCCTATGTTGGGTGCATATTTATTTATAGTTGTTATATCTTCTTCTTGGATTGATCTTTTGATCATTATGTAGTGTCCTTCTTTGTCTCTTTTCATGGCCTATATTTCACTCTACTTTATCTGATATGAGTATTGCTATTCCTGCTTTCTTTTGGTCTCCATTTGCGTGAAGTATCTTTTTCTAGCCCTTCACTTTCAGTGTGTATGTCCTTTGGGATGATTTGAGAGACTAGCACTGAAACATGTACATTACCATATGTGAAATAGATCACCAGTCCAGGTTTGATGCATGAGACAGGGTGCTCAGGGCCGGTGCACTGGGATGACCCTGAGGGATGGGATGAGGAGGGAGGTGGGAGGGGGGTTCAGGATGGGGGATACATGTACACCCATGGCTGATTCATGTCAGTGTATGGCAAAAACCACCACAATATTGTAAAGTAATTAGCCTCCAATTAAAATAAATAATATTTTTTAAAAAGAAAAAAATAAAGGAAAGATAATTTTTTAAAGGCACTGAGGTTACACTTTGTAAGTTTGTATGATATTTATAACTGAAAGCTAGAAAGCTTTGCCACCTAGAGTGCAGTAAAATGTATTTTCAGCTTGTTGGTGACATTGTCAGTTGGTAAATGCAATTTGGCAATTAATTTCTTTTCCAAATCCTAAGGAATAAGTCAAAATATGTAAAACACCATGCAAAAGGCAATGTTTACAATCATGCTATTTATGATAGCAATAAAAATTAGAAACACCCCCAAATGTTTGATATTACAGGAATCATCACAGAAACTACAGGACATTCATTCAAGGGAATGATATAGACAACACCAGAAAGGGCAAATATAAGGACAAGCTGTCAATATGAAATTAACATAAATCCATAAGCTAGGGTACAAAATTATATACACATGATGCTTATAGCTATGTGAACACATGCAAATAAAGAAAGACTGGAAAGAATACAGAAAAGAATCACAGTTTTGGATCTCTTTTTCTCTATTTTAAACTTTTAAATTTTTATAATGTACATTTCTTGAAAACCAAAATTTTATTAAGGAAAACAAGTCATTATACGTATACAGATAAATGAAGCACAGATAATGTCTACAATTTTGTAAAAGATGAACCCCAACATAGGATCCCAAAATAAAGACTTAAATATTTATAAGGGCAGCTGACTCTTCATGAGATCTTACTATATGTCACCACTCTGCTCACAGCATTATAAAACTGTCCCATTTAGTCCTCCAACAAGGTAGGTATTACCTTCTCTAAATAATTACCTTCTCATCTAACAGATGAGAACACGGACACGTAGAGGGGTGAAGTAACCCATCCAGGTGCATGGTTTGTAAGTAGTTGTCACAAAGATGGCTACCTGCCCCCCAAGATATCTGTCTCCTCTTCGATAACAGAGAACCATGGCTGGGTAGTAGCAGCTAAGCCAGGGACACTTCTGTCTTATACCTGACCCCCACCTCCTTTGCATCTAGGTGGAGTCATTTTATTGTTATATAACACATCTTGTGATTTGTGTTCAGCAGGGCAATTGATGATCTATGGAGGAAGATCAGGTCTACAAATTAGTTAAAAGTCTGAAACTAAGGTGATCAATGAACAGAAACGATGGCTCTTTTATTTTAAAGCGAGTGTTAAAATGGCAATACCATTTTGCACGCATCCAATTGCCAACATTTTTAAAACATTACTTCCCAGGCTTGACCAGAGTGCCAGGAAATGGACAACTTCCTATTCTACTGGCAAGAAGTAAGACACTCCCTCTGTGGGAAAATTTATTGATATGCCTCAAGAGTTCAAGAGTTTTAGAATTCTGGGAAATCTTCAACTCAGGAATTCTTTTGGAAATTAATGAAATAAGACATGTGAGTAAAGACATATAGCAATGTAATTGTTTAATCTCAGAAATTTTTATAAGACTAGTAGAAACCACCTAAATATCTAGCTACAGGGAAGTAGATAAATTATACTTTGGCTACACAAAGAGTTATTATGCAACTACTTTAAATTATGTTGCAAGGAATATTTAACAGCATGGAATGATCATGATACATTATACAGTGTGATTCCATTCTGACTGTGTTTGAAAAACACATCTATATCAGGCATGAATTTGCTCCTTCCATACAGATGCAAGAATTACCACTTTTATTTTTCTAAATTGGATGAAATCTGGTTTAGAGTCCCATCCTGCCTAGCTGAAAGGAAGAACCACGTCAGGGACTGTTAGTTCATACCCCCCCCCACCCCCACCTACACACACTTTCCTTTGGACCTTCCTACTAACCCAGGGATAATCTGGTACCAAGAAATGGAAAAGGTGCCTACCTCTAGACTATGGTCAAGTGCCTCTGTTACCATAATTCCTCATAGAACGTCTCGATATTGACAAGGGCAGCGGTTCTGGAGATGAGTAGAGGTGCCCTTCAGAGCCCTGGACATGTCACAGGTTTGGCTACAGGCAGTTTCTGCCACTAATCTCAAAACAGCGCTGTTCAGTGCTCTCTCCCTAGGGACACATCACCAGAGGTTATGCCACTCTGGGGCACTGGGTGGGAGGGGTGCAGCTCTCAGACTCTTTCAAGCTCCCTTCTCTCCTTTCAACCTCCACTGGGCACATCAGCTCTCTTCTAGGGCTATCCCCACCCTTTATACAAAAGCACCAATTTATCTCTTTCCTCCTCCACATAGCACGATTCTCTCTTAATTCCACAAGCCTAATCTGTGAAACTAAAGCCTTGGTTGATCACATCTCAATTTTCATCCCTCAAACCCAATTCACATACACACATTCAACACACACACAAACCCAAACACAAATGAGCTTAAACCTTGGAAGACAAGGACCAGAGTGCTTTTTATCCCCTCAGTAGAATTTGAATGTTTTGAGAGAAGAGGGTAGAAAGGGAAGGGGTGAAATGGGGAAATTAATTATCTTTTTATTCTCTCCCCCCTCAGCTGTGATAATGAGACCTCAAATCTGCCACACAGGTAGGCATTAAAAAGCCTGAAAGAGGTTACAAGTGTTTGTCATTGTGGCTGGGATTACAAGAAATTCTTTTTTTTCTTTGTTAATTTTAGATATTTCCTACAATAAACAAGGGTTGTTTGATCATTTCAAGGAATGCAACATGATTTTTTCATGCTAAGATATCAACTATATTTCTTTTTTCTATTTCCTTGAAAGTGAAAGTGAAGTCACTCAGTCATGTCCGACTCTTTGTGACCCCGTGGACTGCAGCCTACCAAGCTCCTCTGTCCATGGGATTCTCTGGGCAAGAATACTGGAGTGGGTTGCCATTTTCTTCTCCAGGGGATCTTCCTGACCCAGGGATCGAACCCGGGTTTCCCACATTGGAGGCAGATGCTTTAACCTCTGAGCCACCAGGGAAGCCCATCTATTTCCTTCCCACCTTCTATTTCCTTACCACCTTCCTAATATGATGGTGTATTTTTAAACAAAGAGAAACCAGAAAGCAATGAGAATTATGTTACTGAAGAGCACAGATAATGGCTATAAAGGCATTTTAAAGAAAAGAAAATAAGGGACTTACCTGGCAGTCCAGTGGTTAGGACTCTGCACTTCCCCTGCAAGGGGCACATGCTTCATCCCTGGTTGGGGAGCTAAGTTCCCGCATGCTGTGTATCATAGCCGCATTTCCTCCTCTAAATAATAACAATAATATAAAAGAAAAGAAGAATGCTTACAAAAATACTCTTTCTGTGAGAGCTTCAGAAGAATCAGTGTATAACTTTCTGAGGTGACTAAGTTAATGACACCATTCATTTTAGATATAAATATTTGGATTGATTGCTTTCCTTGGTTGATTCTACTTATTTCCTTTCCCCCTTAAAGATCTTCCAAACTTCATACCACTCTGGCGGTGTGCACCCAAATTGCGACTATAAGTTTCTACCCCTAAAGAGATCATTTTTAGCCATTTCCCCAACTCAAAACACAACTACATTATGAGACAGGTTAAAAGATGACCCCAAAGTTCAACAAGAATTATTATTACCTTCAATTTTTCTTCTTTCAGAATCAGAGATTCTCTTGTCAGCTATCAGTAGCACAATAGGAATAGGGATACCGATCATTCCACTAAAAAGCCAGCAGCCCCATAGAGGTGCCTAGAATAATGAGAATTCTTGCACCCTCTCACTTCATTTTCCATTCTATAAACATTCTGTTTCAATGCTCTCTCTTTCTTTTTATACTTTTTTTTCCATCTGGGCATCCATCCAAATATTAAAATTCATTCTTCTTTTAAGAAATCTCCATCAGGAAGCCGTCACTACCCTTGGTTTTCACATGGATAACTCTTAGATAGGTGGTTCAGAAGTACCCTGGAGGGTGATAGGTGGGGGAAAAACCAAAAGGGCAATACATGGAATGTATGCAGCAACATTTCCCCCATGTTGGGCCCATCTGATTCAGGAATGCCTTGTGTTCATTACCAAGACCAGGGTTGATTTGATACAGATGTATTTAAGGGGTTCTTGTCATTTTTTCCTCTTTCTCAAGCTGCCCTTAGTCACCCTGAAACCATGACCAGATTTTTAGTACAAGGCAACCCCTGCAAGCCAAGGAATGAACTCATTTGCTAGTCACTGGCTCTAAGCTCAAATAGTGTTTTTTGCCTGGGTTCTGCTTGATTTTCACTGGGAGCTCAGAGAAGAGTGTATAAGGGAGACATTGAGAAGATGGTCCTGACTCCAACAGTTCTTCACACCCAGCACATCTAAAGATTGTCTTTCAGTTTAGAGCTGTAGGCCAGTAGCATCCTTTCCCCAATTCACATTGTTCTGAATCTGAACTAATAGACCATGAAGTCCCTTAGGGTTATATCTTTAATTAATTCAATATTTATTGAGTACTACTATATGCCAAGCATTGTACTTGTCTTTATAACACCAGACTTAGTCATAATAAACACACAATAAATGTTTGTTTCAGTGATTATATTTCCCCATCTAGAATGTGAGCCATAAGAGGTCAGAGACTTGAGCCTGACACACTCTGAGTGCCCAAAACTCTTTTGTTAAAGTGATGGATCGATTAATTAATTAGTAAGTGAATAAAAGGATCAACTCATACTGAAAAAGTTGTAGCTGACAATGGTGGGAAGTAGTATGTTTGTACAATGGAAATATTCTGGCTCTTGGAGTTAGAACTGAATTCAAATTCCAGGCTTATCTTCCCAATGTTGGTTTTAATATATGCGAGAAGAAACAATATTTATCTGACTAACTTGTGAGGATTTAATGAGTTAACAAACATTAAATGCTGGGCATATTCAATGATTATAAAGTACCTGGTTCTTTTTAATGGGTCAGTAATGCTACTTCCCCACCTTTCTATCTCAGATCATTATTTTTAAAGTGGGGATAATTATGTCTATTTCATAACAGAGATGTAGAGTTAAGCTGCCTCAGAAAGTTCCTTAAATAGTGTTTAACAAACATTCTTTTCTTACATTTTCTCAGTTTCATTTGGAGGCTAATGGGTGGGGCTGGGAAAAAGGAGAAAGTGAATTAGCTCTTGTTAAGGGTTTCAGTGCATGTGTTCCTCAGTCATCAACCCAACAGCCTCCTAGGAAAGGAATGTGTAACACAGACTGCTTGTGCCCTAATGTTTATGCTTCTCTTTTCTTCAAGTCTAGAATCCCTGGGTTTTAATACATGAATGCTCATATTACATTTCCCAGCCTCTCTTGCTGCTAGCTGTGTCCATATGACTGCTGCTGCTGCTGCTACTAAGTCGCTTCAGTCGTGTCTGACTCTGTGCGACCCCATAGACGGCAGCCCACCAGGCTCCGCTGTCCCTGGGATTCTCCAGGCAAGAACACTGGAGTGGGTTGCCATTTCCTTCTCCAATGCATGCATGCATGCATGCTAAGTCTCTTCAGTCGTGTCCAACTCTGTGCGATCCCATGGACAGCAGCCCACCAGGCTCCCCCATCCACGGGACTCTCCAGGCAAGAATCCTGGAGTGGGGTGCCATTTCCTTCTCTACCACGTGACTGAGTTCTAGCCAATGGAATATGAGCAGGAATGACTAATGCACTTCTAGGTCCTGCCTTCATAGGAAAGGGATGTGAGGCCCCTCTTCGTTCTTCCTCACTCCCCATTATGAGACTCAAACATAGCAGTGACAGCGTGGACAAGGACACTACCCTCTAGAAAGCAGACAAGAAGCTTAGATCTCTGAACCCTGGAGAAACCATGC
Source organism: Ovis aries (assembly GCF_016772045.2). NCBI lineage: Eukaryota > Metazoa > Chordata > Mammalia > Artiodactyla > Bovidae > Ovis > Ovis aries. The sequence continues at coordinate 59,651,997 of NC_056062.1, read as the reverse complement.
CAGACCCCAAATACTTATGTTCTTAAATCTCTGAACCCTGGAGAAACCACGCCAGACCCCAAATACTTATGTTCAGTCATCTGAGAGAGAAATAACATCTTTCTTGCTTAAACCACTGATATTCTAGGTCTTTGTTTTTTCATAATTGCAGATGAAAATAAATTTGATCGAATATGGGAAGTGTTAGGAGATCTCTGAATATCCAAGCTTTGTTAATGAAAAGCCCTCACTTTAGGATTTCCAGCCTCCCTGAAGGGTTCCCAGCCACCAAAAAAGGCTGATCCTGGCTGAGGCCTAAGGTACACCCTCTTACTAACTTGTCTATCTAGATCTAAAGTTCCTAGCTGCATCATGTGCAACCAATCAGAATCTAATCTGGTCTTGAAAGCCCCTTCCAAGGTTAACCTTGCTCAGGAAGCCCTCCCCAATGAATGGAGTTCTCCAGGATCATTCCCTTGTCTGAACTCCATGCTGCTGCTAAGTCACTTCAGTCGTGTACGACTCTGTGCGACCCCATAGATGGCAGCCCACCAGGCTCCCCTGTCCCTGGGATTCTCCAGGCAAGAACACTGGAGTGGGTTGCCATTTCCTTCTCCAATGCATGAAAGTGAAACGTGAAAGTGAAGTTGCTCAGTCGTGTCCGACTCTTGGCGACCCCGTGGACTGCAGCCCACCAACCTCCTCCATCCATGGGATTTTCCAGGCAAGAGTACTGGAGTGGGGTGCCATTGCCTTCTCCTCTGAACTCCATAGCCACTGGCTATACCACCTGCTGTTGTGTTCTAATCTCACATTGTTTTCCAGCACATGAGTTTTCATTTTTTGAATGCCTTTCCTCTTTATCTTAACAGCAAACTCATTAACAGCAAGAATCACAGTTTAGATATTTTAATCATATTTTTGAACCCCTGCTTTTGGAAGTAATCTTTAACCATGAAGCATCATGCTCTGAACTCTCAAAACACTTGCAGACTTAGTGATTTGTTTATACGTCTTTCTAAATTGGGATGTCCTCAAGGGCAAAAAAGAACATGCCACAATAACTTCTGGTATCTGATTCATGCATGTTCCTCAGTTATGCTTACTGATAGTTAAAGGAATCTTGGTAGCTGCTAACATCTAGAATAATGCCTTGTACTTAATGCCTAGATGGCTCTAGACTAACGAATTAATGCGAGTATTGTCAAGTGGGAAGTTGTTTGATCCTTAGACTTGGTATTTATATAAGTTAAGCTAATTTCAATTGCAAGGAATAGAGGTTTGACACACATGTAAAAAGGAATTTTAGTGTCTATAACAAGGGAGTCAAATGAGTGACTTCAAATGTTACCGGACACAGAGGTTCAAAATAAGTCATCAGGGTTCAGTCTCTTCCTCTCCGTGTTTTAGGTATGTCTTCTGTATTATCTCTTCTATTTCCAGAAGCCCAAGATCTAGTTCAGCAACCCTGGCAGCCTAACAGAAGACATGTTCCCTGATACCTATGTCAAAAGGGAATCAGAGTGCTCTGAGTGGATTCACTCTTAAATCACTATGACCAAAAGGTATGGGTATTCTACTGGACATATCTAGGTCACATGCCCAACACTGTAACTAGAGGGGAGAGCCAGATGAGTTAGCCTCACTCAGCCTCCAGAGAAAAGAAGAGTCACATTACCAGGAGAAGGGGGAGAGAATATAATATAGACAAGCCAGCAGATTAGTCTGTCCTCATCCTACAGTTGGTACCGCCTCCTCAGTTCAGTCTGCTCAATGCTTTTGGCTGAAATTCACACCATTCTGTATTTCTTCTCACCATCTATTTGTTACCATTATTATTCTGCAGTCACCTTAAAATATTTCTTCAGCATCTCCCTTTGCCCCTGCCCCACACCAACAAAGTGTGGTTAGGAATTTACCAAACAGGAAAAGAGTTGGCATCCCAAGATTTTGGAAGCTGCTTTGTCTCCTGACTCCCTCAAACCTACAGTCTGGACTAACTGAAGCAAGTCCCTGGGGATATCACACAAAGGGACTCTGCTTTGAGTCATTCTTTTCTGGCAGGAAGGAAATTTAGTTTGACCTTATTGACTGACCCCATCAGACTGCCAAGAAAGCACTTGGTAATTACCCTAATCAAGCAATTTGTGTTTTTATTGAGATCAGAGTCATTGTCTAAAATCTTCGTAACTGCTGGATTGCTCCACCCATGCTGAAAGGATGGAATCCTTGAATGATACAAGAATATTAAGGTCTCTGTGCTCTTTGTTTGTCAAATTTTTCAGCAGTCATTGAATGCAGTTGATTCCCAGGAGGAGAAAAAGCCATTTAAGTTTGCACATTAATTGGTTTAAAAAATGAATTCTAGATATACTTCTGCCCCAAAGTCACCCCCACCCTTTCCATGCCCTTGCCACCATGAATTCTTTGAAATCTCAACCCAAGCCAGACTCTCTAGCAATTTCTAGGGTTAACTTTAACTTTCCTAGGATTTCATTTTGCTACTAATATGGACATAACTTTACAACTTGCAAATTGCTTTTCTCCAACATTTTGTATGAGTGTCACAACAGCAATGAGATATAAATATTACCATGGTGCCCAAGAGATGAGGAGACTGAGGCTCAAAAAATATTATATAATAGGTTAGGGTCACAAGGCTAGTAAGTGGCTGAGCCAAGTCTCAAACTCAGGTCCTTTCATTACAAACCCATTGATTTTCTCCCCATAACACACTGCCTCTAATTACTTTCCATTTGATGATCTTCACTCCCCAGTAAGTCAACACTCTTCCTGAAGACTGGAGCTTTAAGCTGCTGGGTTTTATGTGCAGGAAGGTTAGCACAGCACTGTGTGTGGAGCTGATACTCCAAAACAACTTGTTGGCTTAGGAAACAGTCATTTGGCTGCTGTTGGTTCATTTTAGGAATTCAGGCTTGCAGACAGAGTGGCACACACACAGACAGGCTATATGCTCACTAGCCATCTAGAGACCATGCAAAGTGTAACAGTGGTTAGAATTGCTCGTTCACAAATCCATTCATTCAAGTGATTCTTGCATTCTGTTTTCTGTGTACCAGGCAGAGTGATGGGTGCTGGTTATAGACTGGTAAACACAAGACACAATCCCCGACCCAGGGAGCCTACACTTCTGTGAGAGTCTTGGAATCAGTGAGGTACAATCCTATGATGAGCTCTTCACTGTTCTCATCTATATTGGTTTTCTATTAATAAAGAACCAACCATCACACTCTTGGCAGCTTAAAACAACACCCACTGACTAATTCACAGTTCTGGATCTCAGAAAACTGGGCAGACTCAACTGAGTTCTCTGCCGAAGTTTTTACCGAGGCCAAAATCAAGGTGCCAGCCAGGCTAGGCTAAGACTTTGGGGAAGAATCCACTTGGAGCTCTTTTATGGATAGGGAGATTTAGGTTTTTTTTGTGGTTATAGGGTCCTTGTTGTCTTGCTGGCTATCAACTGGGTGTTGCTCTTAGCTGCCAAAGGCCACTCCCAGAATTTTCCATATGACCATATGCATCCAAATCTCTGATTTCCTCTTTTGCCACCAGCTGGGGAAAACTTTCTGCTTTTAAAGGGTTCATGTGATTAGGCCTATCCCACTAGGTATCCTTTGCTTACAGTCAGCTGTGCCATGGAACATAACCTCCTCATGAAGTAATATGTCTTCATATACATAGGGTCCACCCAGACACAGAGGAGGAGACTACACAAGGAATTGATCACTGGGTGTCATCTTAGAACCTGCCTACCACTCTCCTCTCCCAAACTTGGGAATTCATAAACTTCATAAGCTTTTGACATAGCCTAACAAGCCTCCTTTGCCTGCTCTGTCTCATCCAGGTTCAACCACACAACATACCTCTGTACCTTTGCACATGCCAGTACCTCTGCTTGGAATGCTTCCCCTGATTCTAACTCTTCCAACAAAACCCTCCTCATCCTTAAAGACTCAAAGTCTTGAAGACTATCTGAGAGAGTCTTCTCAGTACCCAGGCAGTCACTGATCAATGATGAATACTCTCTTCTCTGTGCTGGTGTGGGATTTTGTCCATCCCACTCTATAGAACCTCATCCATACTATCACAGTCTTAGTCATCAACTGTGAGGTCTCTGACAGCAGAGTTTATGTTTCATTCCTCTTTGCTTTCCCAGGGCCTCCCACAGATCTTGGCACATAGTAAGTGCCTGGTAAATGTTTTGCAGAATTGAATTGATCCAGATCTATCCACTGTTGTGGGGACTCATGATTGGAAGAGCAGTACAGGCTTTCCATGTCTCAGTGGTAAAGAGTTCACCTATCAAAGCTGGACGAGCAATACAGACTTGAAACCTAGTTTCAGTATGAAATAAAACATTTGAAATTTTTACCTCCCTTGCACACATCCATACATGTTCTGTTTGTTGCACCCCAGTTTGCCACTGGGGAACCACCACAACTCTTACTTTCATTCAAAGCTATTCATATACAAATGACCCCATTACCCCTATCAGGGATGGACTCATCTGTGACACACACTTTGCTGATAAGGGGCACCATGACTGGTTCCAAGATGTACACATGGCAATTTAACCAGTGAGAGTCCTCTACGCTAAAGCCTTTGAGCAAGGGGTTCCCTCCGTACATTGGACTTGCGGAAGCTAGTAGAATAAAGGCTCAGAGCCACTGGTGACTTTTTCTGCCGCCTTCTGGCAGAAACCTCTCACATAAAGAATAACAGAAAAATGTAAAACTGAGATGACAATAGAGACATACAGAGACCCGAAGACATCATGTGCTTCTGGAGAGAGCCACATCCAGAGCTTGTCATCATCTGAATTTACCAACAAACAAAATCTCTTCTGACTTAAATTTTTACTGACACAAACAATTTATTTATTCATTATGGCTGGATTTGTGTCATTAATCCTAACCAAGGAAAACAAAACAAACAAAAGCCAAAAAAAGTGTGAAAAATGCAGGGTGTAATCCCAGATTATGGAAGAAATTTTAAAATAACAGGGTCTTGGACCTCTTAGCTTATGATTAGTGTTCCTAAAAACCAGACAAATGGGGCCATCAGACCATGCAGCCACTCAAGAAGCAGCACTCTCCACACTGACTTGCTGGGCCCTTTGCGCCCTGTTTTGGAATCAAGAGACCAAGGGTCTTGGGGCTGATACTGAGACAGGTGATGGGACAGACAGTAATTACTGTCCATAACCTTCAGAATCAGTAGTCTATATCTTGTGGCTAAGATTTTCTGAGGGACACCAGGTGTGCAATTTGTGAGCAAATGACAATCAATGTGACTATTGATTGCTTTGACCAGTTTATTATGAGGCTGTAATTTCTTGGCCCCAGGATGTCTCCCCCACTGCCCACACTGGAAATCTCCCCCAGGATCTCATTTGTCTGCCCTCCAGACATCTCTGGAGAAGAACCTCTCCTCTCCTCCTTCCCCACATCCCTCTCCAGGCCTCCAGCCTCTCCATAGCTATGTCACAAGATTTCCAAGGAGCTTTTAGCTTACTGCAGAATCAGTTCCTCCTCAGAGCCTTCTACCACCCTCATCATTACCTCAGGGTGTTGGAACTTCGCTGTGAGCTGCTGACAGATTGTTAAAGATCCCAGCTGTTCCGGGTCTATAACAATCCTTTCAACTGGGTCTCCTTCCAGGAACAGCTGCAAAAGCTCCAGAAAGGAAGGGAGGAGACACTTTTAGCATGATAACAAATCTGTAGGGAGTGACCAGTTTACCCAGAAAGCTGTGATGCAGATGTACCCAGCCAGCAACTCTCCCCACCCTCCGGGAGAGAAGTACAAGGATGCTTTGCCTCTATGTGAAAACTTTTCATAACCAGTGGAATGAGATCAAGAATCCCCACCCCTGGCCCCAGGAGAAGAGTTTGGAAAAACTTCTAGCCTTCCCCATAATGATGTACTACACAAAAGACCTGCCAGTGGTTATGTTAGGGGAAACATTGATTGAAACCACCCCCTCTGGCCATGCACCATAACTTGCATGAGTTATTTTATGACAGGAGGTCTGGTAAGGAACTCAGAACTAACAAACCATCACCAACCGAAAGAATTCGAGAAAGGTCAAAGGGAAATGCCACATGTTCTACCAAACTTCCAGAATCCACCTCTCTGGAAGCCATCTTGGCTGAATGATGTGGGTACCACTAGGAAGGACCCTGAGTCAGAGTGATTAGTCAGAGACAACCTGAAAACTAACCCTATCACCATAAAACCTGGGACTGAGAGCCTTGTGGCAGAGCAGTCCTCCTGGGTTCCCTCACCCTTTTGCTCTCCGTCCAGGCACCCTCTTCCCAATAGAGGGTGTCAGCACGTGTGTCTCCTCAGACAAGTCATTTCTGAGTGTTAGACAAGGGCTCCCTCTTAGGCCCTAGAAGGGGTCCCCCTTCCTGCAACAGTTACAAAGTTCATTATCTTGCACACCCACACAAGTATTTTGTGCTCATTTATACCAAATTAACAACATGATAGGACTAGTGGCTGACAGTTTGGTCACGTACAGGCACTGGGCACTTCCCTGGCAGCTCAGATGGTGAAGAATCTGCCTGCAGTGCAGGAGATACAGGTTCGATCCCTGCGTTGGGAAGGTCCCCTGGCAAAGAGCATGGCAACTCACTCCAGTATTCTTGCCTGGAGAATCCCATGGATAGAGGAGCCTGGAGGGTTATAGTCCATGGGTCACAGAGTCAGACATGATTGAATGACTAAGCACAAGCATGGGGCACTGGGCAAAGTGCCCAACATGTATTTCCTTATGTATACTCATAGCAAGTAAACCAAGGCACAAATAAATTAAATAACTTGCCCGTTTGCACAACTCAGAAGTAGTAGAGCCAAAATTTGAACTCAGGTCCATCTGACACCAGAACTTATGCTCTGAACTTCTACCTTGGTCTGCTGCCTGCAGGGCAAAATGGAATCCCAGCAGTTCCATGATTGGTGCAGAGCCTGGCAATTAGTAGGAACTCACTAAAGGTGATTGAATGATTTTTTTAAAAAATGAATACTGATTCACACCACTACGCTATTTCACACGTTGCTATCTCTTCTTGAAACACTCTTCACTCAAAACTGCTTTGTCTACCTGGAAAACATTGACTGATTCTTCAAGACTTACCTTAGTCATTACATACAGTATGAAAAGACTTTACAGAACAGCCCCCTTCTTGCATCTAGTGGACAGGCTTAATCATTTCTCAATCATTTCCTCCATTTTAGAATATCTTTTAATGCACAATTCTTTTATGTAGCAAAGATTTTAATTATCATTCTCTCCCTACCCTACGAAAGCTAGGCAAGATTGTATTGAACTTCCCATCTCTGTGGCTTCAAGAAGTGCCCCTTCAATATGTCTGCATATGATCAGGCCACTCATGATGACTTTTCTCCTGCTCTCTGAACATCCTCACTTGACCTGCCTCTGCCTCACCCATACCCTACTCACACGACTGATCTTTCCTCTTAATCACAGAGCCTGATCAGCAAATGTCTATATACCTGCCCCTAGTCCCAGTTAATGATTGTTCTAATATTTATTTCAGAACATCCCCACCAGACTAGCTTATCAAAAGGGCAGTGAGGGGCTTGCTCCTCTGCTGGTTTCCCTGGTAACCAAAGAGCCAACCTGACTTCAATTCCCCCTGTCACTGGTAACCCCTCTCTCCACCTCCCAGCATACCCCAGTGAAGACTGCTGCCATGTCTTCATGTCCTGCCCGCCATCTCCTGCATACAGCAGGGTATCACTCCAGGACCTTTCTTCAAACATATAAATCTCCCTATCCCTTAAAGCATCTATGTCTCTATTGCTGACTCCAGGCTGATTATTTTTTTTTTGGACTTGAGGCTGGGAAAGTACAGCTTGCTGGCCTTTTTGGTGAAGCCCAACACCCATATCCTCTTCTCTTTCTCTCAAGCTTTAGCTTCCTTGATTTTTGCTTTTTTCCATAATTAGACCACTTTGGGATGAAATTCAACACTTTGATTTCTATAATCAATAGCAACTATTCGTGAGTCTCATAATTTGGAGGGAAGAGCATCAAAAGGAGACAAGAAGTGTAGCACTCTGCTTCTAATATCTTCTTTACTCCAACCCTTACCACATTCCCCTTATCTCTTATAAGTAGAATAATGTCTCAAATTCTTCACACAGTCTATGGCAAAGCATTTCCCTCCAGAATCCTGGCACCAACTATTGTCAAAACCTTGGAATGAAGGAACTTCAGGAGAGTAAGAATAGAGTATCATGGAGGGGAGTTGTCACACTCTACTCTAAGCCCTCATGAATTCAACACCCACTATACACAATGAAATTATGATACAGAAATGAAGAAAAACAGATCTCTACTGTTATGAAACTTACATCCCAGTAGAGGGAACACAGAAAAAATTAATAAATCAGATGCTGTCAGGTTTTGGTAATGTAAAAATTACTTGGCAAGGTAGACAGAATTAAGGTAGAGTGAGTGGTCAGATGTTGACTATAGACGTGACATTTAAACTGAGAGTTGAAGGTGTGAAGAAATCAGTCTTACGGCAAGTTTGAGACAAATGTTGTAAACTGACAGAACTATGAGGGCAGAAACTCTGAGGTAGCAATGAATTTGGGTCCTAGGGAAATGGTACCTGAGAGAACAGCCATAAAAGATGAAGACAGAGACAGGCAGTGGCGGACCACCTTAAAGACTTAGATTTTTCCTAAGTCTAATGGAAATTGATTGGAGAGCTTTAGAGACATGGGTGACCTAATTAAATTTCAAACCATTCTTCTGAATTAAATGAGACCTTATTCATATCTGCTTATAGTGTATATATATGTATATGACTTGTCTATAGACCATGAGTCCCTTGAGGCCAGGAACTATGTCTATCTTATTTTAATCATTTTATATTAAGCAACTAGCCCAGAACTGGAATACATGCTCTGTTGATGTTTTGCAGATGAATGGAAAAAATGGTTGAATAAATAAATAAATTATTCTAGAAAAATACATACTTAGCAGGCACTTCAATATTTCTGTAGTAGTTATAAAAGGTCTGGCAATTAGGAGTTTCAAGGAGAAATGATTTCATAAACTTCTTGACCTTCTGCCATCTGACTAGCTCCTATTCTACCTCCACCCTGCCTCTCTTTCTTCCCCACGTCCCCCTTTATCATGCATTAAGTCTTTTTTTTTTTTTTTGACAGTAGCAAAATAATTCTAGCCCCACTTAGACCCCAAGCTTTTAGCAGAAAATACCTGGTAACAACCACAAATTTAAACATACATGTTAAATTTTAAAGTGACAACATTAGTAATATCTTGTGAAGTCTGTAACATATAATGTATTTATAAAATACATACCTGATTGACCTAAAAGAAGACAAAAAATAAAGGAAAAAATGTAATAAAAAATAAGATGGTAAGCATAAAACTATATCAGCAATTACATTAAATATAAATGATTTTTAAAAATCAAATTAAAAGGCATTTGTTTTCAGGCTACTAAACCCAATTCTACATGCTGTATATAAGAGACAGAACGTAAATATAAGTCCATTTAAACTTGTGAAAGTAAAATAATTTTTTAACATCTAAACAAATCAAACCTAATCAAAAGAAAGCTGAGGTTGCTACATTAATATCAGGTAGACTTCAAGGCAAGAGTTAAAGAAGAGCATTTTATAATAGTAAAAGGGAAAATGCAACACGATAAAGCTGAAATTTATACGCAATTAACACAGCTTCCAAATGTGTAAAGCATAAAGCAAAGTTAACAGAACAAAAAGGAGAAACAAGCAAACTTGCAACTATGTCCAAGATTCAAAGAAAAGTCATAAGGAAAATTAAAAATTATTTTGAGATTAATAGCAATGAAATACACTCCAAGCCAGGCTTCAGCAATACGTGAACCGTGAACTTCCAGATGTTCAAGCTGGTTTTAGAAAAGGCAGAGGGACTGGAGATCAAATTGCCAACATCCACTGGATCATCGAAAAAGCAAGAGAGTTCCAGAAAAATATCTATTTCTGCATTCTTGATTATGCCAAAGCCTTTGACTGTGTGGATCACAAGAAACTGTGGCAAATTCTGAAAGAGATGGGAATACCAGACCACCTGACCTGCCTCTTGAGAAACCTATATGCAGGTCAGAAAGCAACAGTTAGAACTGGACATGGAACAACAGACTGGTTCCATATAGGAAAAGGAGTACTTCAAGGCTGTATATTGTCACCCTGCTTATTTAACTTATATGCAGAGTACATCATGAGAAATGCTGGACTGGAAGAAACACAAGCTGGAATCAAGATTGCTGGGAGAAATATCAATAACCTCAGATATGCAGATAACACCACATTTATGGCAGAAAGTGAAGAGGAACTAAAAATCCTCTTGATGAAAGTGAAAGTGGAGAGTGAAAAAGTTGGCTTAAAGCTCAAGATTCAGAAAACAAAGATCATGGCATCCAGTCCCATCACTTCATGGGAAGTAGATGGGAAACAGTGGAAACAGTGTCAGACTTCATTTTTTGGGCTCCAAAATCACTGCAGATGGTGATTGCAGCCATGAAATTAAAAGACGCTTACTCCTTGGAAGAAAAGTTATGACCAACCCAGATAGCATATTGAAAACCAGAGACATTACTTTGCCAACAAAGGTCCGTCTAGTCAAGGCTATGATTTTTCCAGTAATCATGTATGGATGTGAGAGTTGGACTATAAAGAAAGCTGAGCGCCAAAGAATTGATGCTTTTGAACTGTGGTGTTGGAGAAGATTCTCGAGAGTCCCTTGGACTGCAAGGAGATCCAACCTGTCCATTCTAAAGGAGATCAGTCCTGGGTGCTCTTTGGAAGGACTGACGCTAAAGCTGGAACTCCAATACTTTGGCCACCTGACGCGAAGAGTTGACTCATTGGAAAAAACTCTCATGCTGGGAGAGATTAGGGGCAGGAGGAGAAGGGGATGACAATAAGATGGCTGGATGGCATCACCGACTTGATGGACAAGAGTTTGGGTGAACTCTGGGAGTTGGTGATGGACAGGGAGGCTTGGCATGCTGCAATTCATGGGGTCACAAAGAGTCGGATACAACTGAGCAACTGAACTGAAGTGAACCACATGTTAAAATGTGTGGCATAAAGCTAAAACAGTGCATATATTAGAAAAAAAATATTTAAAACCAGCTTTAAGATTTCATTTTTGCAAGAAGCTAAAAAATGAAGAAAAATTTAATTCAAAGTAGAAACGGTTAATAACAATAAAAGTAGACACCAAATAAATAGAAATAAATACCAATTAAATAAAAATAGACATCAACTGAATAGAAAAGAGAAAGGCTATTGAAAAAGATCAACAAAGGTAAAACAAGTTTTCTAAAAGGCTTACAAAATTGATACAGTCCACACAATACTGATCAAGGGGAAAAAAGGAGAGAGAGAGAAAACAAATTAGGGAAGGAAAAAAAATCCATCACTACAGTTCCTACAGAAATTATAAGGATAATAAAGTGAATATACACATACATATGTGTTTGTGCAGATAGATATATGGGTAGATAGATCCTACCAAATATTTATAACTAGAACATGTAAAGAATTCCTACCTATAATAAGAAAAAGAAACTTTTTTTGTTTTAAAAGGCAAAACCCTTAAAGAGTAGTTCACATGAGAATATAAAAATTTCTAAATAAATAAATATGTTACTAGGGAATGAAAATTGAAACCATGATAAGACACACAATTAACACTAAAGAACTAATTAACAAAACTAAGTTTTGGTGAGGATGGGTAACAACTGGAATTCTCATTACTAGCTCAGTTCAGTTCAGTATCTCAGTCGTGTCTGACTCTTTGCGACCCCATGAACCACAGCTTGCCAGGCCTCCCTGTCCATCACCAAATCCCAGAGTCCACCCAAACCCATGTCCATTGTGTCGGTGATGCCACCCAACCATCTCATCCTCTGTCATTTCCTTCTTCTCCTGCCCTCAACCTTTCCCAGCATCAGGGTCTTTTCAAATGAGTCAGCTCTCCACATCAAGTGGCCAAAATATTGGAGTTTCAGCTTCAATATCAGTCCCTCCAATGAACACCTTTAGGATGGACTGGTTGGATCTCCTTGCAGTCCAAGGGACTCTCAAGAGTCTTCTCCAACACCACAGTTCAAAAGCATCAATTCTTTGACGCTCAGCTTTCTTTATAGTCCAACTCTCACATCCATACATGACTACTGGAAAAACCATAGCCTTGACTAGACGAACCTTTGTTGGCAAAGTAATGTCTCTGCTTTTGAATATGCTATCTAGGTTGAAGGGCACAAAATATAAATGGAAAGCAGAGCAGTGAGACAATATTATGGGCAAAAGTCAAGGCTATTCCCTGAAAATTACTTACTAAAATCTATCCCTCAGATATGACCCAATCCAACTGTCAACATCAACCAGTTGGTTCTTAAAAGAATTTAGAGTAATGCTTAAAATTCCAATGAGGGTGATAGGGAAGAGCCTCGAGGAAGCATAAGTTGTACTAATATATCTCCAACTGCATACACATAGCATCAATTTGGCAGGTCAGGGTGAATCACTATAACAGGAAAAAATAGATTTTTGGTAACTTAGAGTGTTTTATTGCATCAACTGCTTTGGACCTTGCTTGAAGAAAGGATATGCAAGCACTACGAGGATGATGGACATAACATCTCTAAAAGACTATTCCAACGGGAACAAATGTATCGATGTTTACCTAGCCCTGTCTTGACTGAATCAGAAAATAGAAACAGCACGGTCAATCCAAGTTCACTACTGAGGAACCAGTGGGTTTGTATTGCTGCTTCTCAGGTGTTTGTCAGAATCACTGTTGCTGTGGCTCTAACAAGCATGTTCCTTTTTTCTGGTTCCTATACTCACAAATGTTTTAAGAAATGTAGAGTGTCATTATTTAATTTCTCACATGGAGCTGCAAACAGGGAGAGGACTGTGACCATGAGCATCAAGGTCTGATTGCTGAGGATGCTTACTATTAATAGCTAACGTTTGCTGATCATTTTGATCAGTCAGCTACTGTGCTACACAGGCTAGGCTAAAAATCCTGTTTCAAAAACCCTAAATCTCAGCAGCTTAACCCAATAAACGTTTTAAAATTTCTCCCTCACTTATGCTTGTGTGTGGGTTTTGGCTGGAAAGAACAGGGAGGCCCTAGCCTACACTTAATCAGGAATCTCAGCTTCTTCAGTCATTGGCACTCTTGTCCCCTGAGTCTGCAGAGACTTATTAAGGCCACTTGCGGATAGAGAAAGAGAACAGAAATGTACATGGAGGTTTGGAGAGCAAGTCCAGAATTGATGCACATCACCTGTGTTCACGTTCCAATAGCCAGAGGTCAGGCACATGAAGGGAAGCCAAGACCTCAGAAAGGAGAACTTAGGAATTGACATCTTCACAGCTTCTTCCCCATGTACTAAGTGCTTTACATGATTTATAGCATGTAATCCTCATCACATTCTGCAGAAAATGATATACTCATGATTTTAATCTTACAGGAGAGGAAACTGAAGCTCAGATGGGATAAGCAACTTGTCCAAGAACAGGCAGCTATGTCAGAGCTTGAAGCTAAGTTAGAACACTTCTCTGGAGTTCAGACTTTTAACCATTACAGTACACAGTGGTTATATTTTTGTGGCAAATTAATAAATCAGCCTTCAGATAAGTTTCAGTGAATTTACAAAACTGTGAGTCTGAACGTGTAAATGGAGGAATAGACTCTAGAATACCATGACGCAACAGGGTACTTCCTCCTTTGAAGCTGTGATGGAGAGCCAGCCAAAACTTCTAAGTGACAGACAGTACACCCTGACTGGTCAAGCTGCAACACATAAGGATGAGTTAACAGTGAGTGAGCACTTACCATCAAGCCAAGCCTCACTTAATGTCTTACATGAATTGAACTTTTAAGAGATCTTGAATGCTGCAACTAAGATCCAGTGCAGCCAAATAAATAAATATTTAAAAAATAAAAGTAAAATCTCTACAATTCTATGAAATAAGTACTATTAATATTATGAAGAAACTGCAGCACAGATTAAGAAACGTACCATGGTCAGACAGCCAGAAAGGGTCAGAAGCAGGATTTGATCTAAGGCAGTTCTAGAACCCATGCTCTGAGCCATTATGTTAAAGAAATGTCCAACAAAGATGGTACCAATATTACTGTTGGTAAATAGTTTTCCTGCACAATGGTTTGGAGAAGGCAATGGCAACCCACTCCAGTACTCTTGCTTAGAAAATCCCATGGATGGAGGAGCCTGGTGGGCTGCAGTCCATGGGGTCACGAAGAGTTGGACATGACTGAGCGACTTAGCAGCAGCAGCAGCACAATGGTTCCCATAGGCATCCACACAGAACCAAATGTGATATAATTCAGTTAACATCTCATCTTTCTGGGAATAGAAGGCATTTCTTCACACAAAATAGATACACAGGAAATATTTATGGAACTCAAATTATTTGAATTATGTTAAATTGAAGGTTTCAATATGCTACCTTTTTCTCCTTTCATCTACAGCCATAAAATAAAAAGCAGCTAAGCATCTAATATAAACTATTCCATTTAATCCTCAGAAAATCCTACCATGGATGTAATTTAACCCCATTTTTACAGGTCATAATATCAAGTTTTAACTAAGAAACACAGTCCAATAATATCTGACTTAGATATGAATATAAACCTCTCAGTAACACTTTCATAATGAGTTCTGAACAGCTCTCTCAATGATGAGAAATATCCTTCCCTGGTATTCCAAGAATATAGGCTGTTGAAAATTCAGGACTTTGCTTTCACAATTCTATGTTTTTGACTTCCAGGGAAGTCTTTTCTGTGAAGTTCTGGTGTGAACAACAGTCACAAGTGGGAAGAGCAATGGGACAAGGAGGAGGAGGAAGCAAACAGTCCCATAATTTTAGAAAGAGTGTGAAAAAGAGAAGTTAGACTTCTAGGTTCTATTTCTAGCTCTGCTTCTGTTTTCTAGCCAGCTAGGCAGCTTTCTATTGGGTTGCCCAAAAAATTCATTTGAGTTATTCCATAAGATGGTATGAAAAAAACCAAAAAACATTTTTGGCCAACCCAATACCTTTCTATTAACTGTAAAAAGTGGAGAAAAATACAGACTACATATAAAGCACCTTGTCATGCTTGGATGAAAGATCCTGCTTTATAGCCAATGCATAACCAGAATTGATCATGTTGGGAAGTCCACATTGTGTTGTAATATATTGGCTTCGAGTTTCACAGGAATACATTTACTCTGAATATGTAAAGTCAGGGATGGCAAATTGCATCCTGAGGTGGAAACATCAAAGATGGATCTCACACTAAAAACTGAGGTTGACTATGAGCAGAGCTTGTCCCACACCAACCTGTAATGCCAGTGAAATTTGTGATCGATTCTAACCTTTCTCTTCCTGCGTTCTTTCTTCCTCATCAAATGCTCCACTCCCTATGCTTAGTTATGCTCGGTCATGTGCAACTCTTTGCGACCCCATGGACTGTATCCTGCCAGGTTCCTCTGTACATGGAAGAATACTGGAGTGGGTTGCCATGCCCTCCTCCAGGGGATCTTCCCAACCCAGGGACAGAACCCAGGTCCTCTGCATTGCAGGTGGATTCTTTACTGTCTAAGCTATGGGGGAAGCCCAAGTCCCACTTTTTTTCATATCATCTAATGTCCCCAGTAATAAGACTGTGCAGTTTACCTATCTCAGGAATATTGCATGTTAGAGGAAAAGAATCCCAAGGAAGAAAGAGACTGTGTGGCCAACACTGTGGCTACTTACAATCCCTCCTCTTTAATACTCACTTCAACCATCCTCCTGTTTGGAGAGGCTGGTGAAGAACAAGGCTGAAGTCTTTCTCTGTATTCTGATGTACTCAATCTGGGTAGAACACTTGTTGAACTTTGATGACTAATATTTTCTCTCAAGTAACATCAGCAACAACCATCCTAAATCATATTGATTGTGGTGGTTTTCAACCTGTTTTATGAAACATACTAAGAGTTTCCATGAAAGAAAGTGTGAGCCTGGTGACATGCTGCATATAGACCCTGGTCCATACAGTCTTGTTCAAGGGATGGAGTTCTGACAATATGACATTCATTTGTCATAGTGTTCTAAGAACATCAGCTCTACACTGAGTTCCTCCTTTCTCTAACATAAACAAGTGGTCCAGGGACATACTAACACTGGTGTCCATGCCAGGCATTAATTCCTTGTGATCCATAAGCAAATCTTTATAATGCTAAAGCAGTAATATTATAGGGAGCTAGAGAGTTATTTCTTTTTCAGTCTCCACTATATCTCCATTCCACATTTCCCCAAAACAGGACTATCTTCTCAAGTCTCACTGGTAGAAATGGGTCCTCTAACCTGTAGCAGAGTAGCCCCTCTACTCACCCCCACCCCACCACAGGGCATCAGTATGAATCCATGGGTCTGGGTTCAGACACTCTGATGTTCCACATGTCCCTCAATCCTTTTGTTTTCCATGAAGTAAGGCTTTAAAAAAAACTCCTCAATCTCACATAAATCACCTCAGATAAATAGACCGCTAAAGGCTACTGCCCCCACCACTTCATACATATGCCTGGATAGCCTGAATTTGTTTTAAACTCACCTGAGACCTCCATCTCTCAATCTACACTGAGAAGCTCAGACACCAGGACTTTTCTGGTGGTCCAGTGGTTAAGACTCTGAACTCTCAATGTAGGGGATACAGATTAGATCCCTGGTCAGGGAACTAAGATTCCACATGCTGCACTGCACAGTAAAAAAAAAAAAAAAAAGATGTACAGATATTGGCTAACAGAACTCAGTGTCAAAAGTCTTCCCACTCCTTTTTTTAATCACTAAAATACCTAAATATATGAAATTACTTAACATGTGATATATAAAATTTTTAAGTATCTAAGATCTAAAAAACAAAATCTAAAATTAAAACAACCATTTTTTAAAAAATCCCCAAGAATCCATCTTTGAATACCTTAATCTGCTTTCTTTCTCTCTTTGCTCTACATGTAACAATGCCCCACTTCCCAAACATACAGATGTGACTTTCATAACAACTAACTGTCCCTTCTTAAGAATCTTACTAGTGTAGTGTTTGGTCTCAAATCCCTTAATAGTCTCCTGGTGGCTTTCAGAAGTATTATGCAGACAACGTCTGCATTTTCATTCCTGCTTTGATGCTGTTTGGTCATGTCTTGGGGACTGACACGTTTCATTGATCATACAGCAAAGAGAAAAACATAGTCTTTTAGTTTAAACATGAGCGGCTGTGTCATACACCCTTGTGTTTTGGGAAATCCATCATTAGAAAAAGAGAGAGCCCTCAACAGAGTTTAAGGCCTTTATCTTGTTGTGTAGCATAGAAATCCTTGGACTAAATTAGCTGTGTAGCATTAGGTTTATGCTGCCATGATCTCATTATCTCCAGGTCCTCATTAAAAGCAGGGTATAGTTATTACTATTCTAATTTCCAAGTGTCTCCCAACACACACATATACACACAAAACCTGGGCTGAAAATAAAAAGGATAATCTCATTCACATACACATGAAGAGGTTAATCACTTTGGTTCATTATTTATAAATAATTTGCAACAACCTCCAGAGATTTTTAATAAACTTGAAATGCTCCTGCAAACCTATGTGGCTCTGCATACCTAAAATCATGGCTTCCTACTGTCTCCCCCTGGATTATATAGGGAGAAAATTAAAATATATACTCGTGGATTATCTGGAGAAGTACAGAATTGTAATGATCATGGATTGACTTTAGTGATTTAGAACAGCACAGAAACAACACAAAGACCAACAAAAACAGAGAATCTCCTCAAAGCTGGAATGTTATGAACAGTGTCTCATCATCTTCAGATCCTGACCACATTTTTGTGTGCATATGTATATTGTAAACATTATTGAGTATTAAAAATCTTCACAGACCTAGAAGCACGATAGTGAAAAAGGTGTGATCTTTCCTCCAAAAAACTCAAAGACTACTGGGAGATACTGATTCATAAAGAGGTAATAACTGTCTAATAATATAAGGGATATACATAATATAGATATAAAGCATAATGGGAAAAGTGAAAGCGTTAGTTGCTCACTGTTGTCTGACTCTTTGTGACCCCATGGACCGTAGCCCGCGAGGCTCCTCTGTCCGTGGAATTCTCCAGGTAAGAATAGTGTAGTGTTTCACAATGGGAAATCACCAAATTAATAGTTCAAAGGAGGAAATTCTTAGGATCCGCTCCAGAAATGCTACTGGAGCATGTGATCACATTCAGGATCCTGGCCTCAGAAGGAGAAAACTTATTTCTTTTCCTCTTGAAGAGGAGGTTTTGTTTACTTCCAATAAGGGAAGTATATGAGAACGAGCACTTAGCCCTCTTACTCCACTGACTACTGCCTTACTCTCTTCCCCAAACAAAGAGAGTATCCAGGCCAGGGAGTCAGTTGCCATTCATTAAGCCCCCTCAATGTGGTCTCTCGCTCCCTCCACATCTGGGCTTTTAGGCAGAAAGCGTTTTTCTTCTCTGCTTCTCGTCTCAGCATGGGAAGGGCTTCCCCCACCACACGGGAATCTTTCTTCCCCACTCTCCCTGTCTCCTCTCCCTCCTTTCTCCATCCCCATTCCCATCTTGTACCAGTTGCCAAGTGTGTGAATCGGGCCCAATGTTCTAAGTGGACAAGCTTCTCTAACCAGGTTACCAGGAGCTCTGAATTGTATGAGGTGACTGACTCTTGAATAGCTTCATTAAGAAGACACTCTGGTCCTATTTGGTGATCCCTGAATCTCTTCTCTATAGCTTAGTACACAGAACAGAGGAGGGAAGTATCCCAACCTCTCCATTTTGAACCTCTCACACTGGCTCACCAGGTCAGCCCTCTCTCCCGAGTCTTCCT
The DNA here is from genome assembly GCF_016772045.2 of Ovis aries. Lineage (NCBI taxonomy): Eukaryota > Metazoa > Chordata > Mammalia > Artiodactyla > Bovidae > Ovis > Ovis aries. Next base: position 59,633,039 of record NC_056062.1, on the reverse strand, counting down.
GGACACCTTAACTACCTTTATTCACTCTGGAATTTAACTACTGCCAACATCTCTCATCCATCCATTCAACTGACACTTGAATATTCACTTAGTGTCCAGCTCTGTAAAACATGCTAACAATTTAGCAGTGAACAAAACAGATATGGTCTCTGTCCTTACAAATTCATACCTTAGTTTGGCCAATAGATAGTAAATACACAATTACATGGAAAATGAATCACTTTTGATACTTTCTGTGAAAGAAAAGTTGTGTGAGCAGGACATCATGAACAGGACAATTTTAACCTGTTCAATGGGATGAGGGAAGGCTTCCTTTGGAAAAATGGCACTTAGAGTGAGATAGGCATTACCCAGGCAGAGAGCAGCGGAAAGAAAGACCTTGAGTTTGGAGAGAATTTGAGTGAGAGAGAGTCAAGAGTTGAGGCTGGAGAGCTAGAGGACCTTGTGGATCTTTAGAACTTAATCTTGAAAGCTACAGAAAATCCTTAAAGAATTTTAAGCAGGAGAGGGACACGATCAGCTCTGTGTTCATAAAGCTCACCCTAGCTGCCACGGGATGAGGAGATTGCAGAGAGACTACTGAGAGACTGGTTCAGAGGCCACTGACCGCCCTACTGTAGGAGCAGCGAGCATGGAGAAAAGGAGATGGCTTCAAGACACAGCCTAGAGACAGTCAACAAAGCTAAGCAAATGAAGAGACACGGAGGACGAGGAAAAGGAGACCAACAAAGACAATCCCCAAACTTCTGATGTGAGCAACAGCGTGGATGAAGGCATGCTCTTTAGAAATGGGAAACGCTGCTGAAGGAGCACACTCAGGACCCCTGAAGTGTGGGGCACTAAATGAGAAACCTTGAAAAAGAAGGACTAGCTTTGCGGTTTAGAGCTAAGATGGCGCCTGGCGGAAGAGATGAGGGCGTGGCGTAAGTTATTTGTTAAAACTTTTGATTGGCTCTCTTGATTTCCCTGCACGTGGACAGCGCGTGATCACCATAGACTCCTGTTACAGGGAAGCGCATGACGACTTGACCTTTAACGTGATTGGTGCAACTTTGGTATATTAAGATTTGACCTTTAATGTGATTGGTGCAACTATGGCATATTACAATTTGACCTTTAACATGATTGGTGCAACCCTCACAAAACCCCCTTGCTTGCCTATATAAACCAAGAGTTTGTGGCAATAAAGCCGAACTGCTTAGACAGAACCCCATTGCCTTTGATTGTCTCTTGCTCGCCCAGGCGCTGGGTTGGCGGACAGCAGGCTCACCTCTCCTCGGGACACCTCAGCTTTGCTGAGGGAAGTTCCACTGCCTCTCTCTTTCTGCAGAGCGCATCCCCCCCCCGCCCCCACCCCCGCACCGAAGAGGATCAGGAGCCTCCTTCTAGATGAGCTGAGTTTTGGGTACCAGCCATAGGAGCTGTCAGCAGAAGTCTGAGGTAAAGATGAATGAGATGAAGATAGAAAATTTGAATTTATCGACATGGAATCCCGAGTGGCCCAGTGGTAAAGAATCTGCCTGCAGTGCAGGAGACATGGGTTTGATCGATCCCTGGGTCAGGAAGATCCACTGGAGAAGAAAATGGCAACCCACTACAGTACTCTTGCCTGGGAAATCCCATGGACAGAATAGTCTGGCAGGCTGTAGTCCATGGGGTTGTAAGAGTCGGACATGACTGAGTGACTGTAAGGTGATATTTAAAGACCTGTGAGTGAGGACATCTCTAGGGAGAGCGAAAATGGAGAAGAGACTGAAGGAGTGAGATGTGGTTACCAACAGAATTAACTATTATTAACCGTCACTGGGGAGGGCTTGGTTTTGAGTTTCTGAAGAGTAATGGGCAGATGTTCTTTCCATTAAAATGATGAGATTAGGGTGGGGGTGCGGAAGGGAGGATGTGCATGACTTGGTCACCTCAGCAGCTACCAACTGAAATTCACAAAAGTACAGCACACTGGGATGTAAGGAGCCTTGCTAAATGTGAGTAGAGAAATACTCTGTTGGGTGTGTGTTATTTACTTCTGGGAATTAGGTTTTTCTCCCCATGAGTGTCCCCTGTCAACCAAGTGAAATCTTCATGCAAGGAGCCAGAGAGTAGTGATCAAATCCTACAATTCAGAAGCTTTAGGAAATTCAACAGTTCATCACAAAAGGAAGAGTCAAATTCCAAGCAATATACCAGTCCTGAGGTTGGTTTTTAGGCAACAACTGAAGTCTTTATTTCAAAAACCTTCGAGTCTATGACATTTTCTGAAGCTTTTCAGAAATCTGACCAAGGTAACTCAAAACTTCACATCAAGAGCCAGTGGGTCTTTGTCATTTAGCTTGTTTCAATTATGCCAGCTTTAATATGTACCTATTCCTGTTCTCATTTTTTTTTCTCCTCTATGACTCTTATAAATGATGTCCAACTCACCACAGGTCAAGCACAAGGAAAAGAGGTCTCAGTGTGAGAAGAAATATGTGACAGGTGGTGAAGCAGGGCTCCAGCAAGGGGATAAAATAGAATAAGACTAATTTCAACTTTTCCCACAGTGCTTAGAAAACATCACCTTGTAAGCCAAATTCGGGTATAATCATGGAAAGCAGTTCATAGCACACAATATACCTAAAAATCAATTCACTGTAAGTTACAGGACAACCATCCATCTCCCATTTACTCTTTACTTTTATTTTTAATGACCCCAAGGAACCAGAGTTGGTAGAAAAATACACTCAGCTTTTTGCTGTCCATGGGGGCTAATGTTAAGACATATTCTATACCAGTGATTCTAAAGTTTAATATACAGAAGAATCACCTGGAGCATTTGTTAAAATACCTTCATGGGCTCCATCCCTGGAGATTCTAATATGGTAGATCAGCATGGAGCCTGTGAACTTGTACTTCTAACATGTTCACAGCTGATGCCAATACTGCTGCACCTGGGTCGATATTTTGAGAACCACTTTTTACCCAACTTCCCAGAGGTATCAGTGAACTGAGTCCCAGACGCTCACAATGGTAACCTGCTCAATCAAGCACTTGTTCTTGACTTCTTTTCCTTCTCTGTTAGATGTACCTGTTTCTCTATCTAAGTTTTCAGGCATCATCTCCATAATAAATTGCTTGTACTCAAATCCTAGGCTCAGCATCTGCTTCTGGGTCTAATACAAACAAAGACAAAAGCAGAGTCATAGGGCAAATAGACAGAAAGAAAAATAATCAGAATCTTCTCATCAGGATGGCTACCTCTGTTGCTGACTCAGGGGTCCTGAAACATTCTGGAGGGTGGGGGAGGTGGTGCATTGCCTTTGTACACCTTACTCCAGAAAATTGAGAAAGTAGCAGTGACATATGCACACTACCACAGCTAGTAGGAAGCTGCTGTATAACATGGGGAAGCCAGCCTGGCCCTCTGTGATGGCCTAGAGGGGTATGATGGGAGGGAAAGGGTGGGGAGGCTCAAGAGGCGGGGGTATATGTATACTTATGGCTGACTCACATTGTTGTACAGCAGAAACCAACACAACATTAAAAAGCTTTTATCCTTGGGAATTCCCTGGTGGTCCAGTGGCTAAGACTCTGAGCTCCCAGTGCAGGGGGCCCAGGTTCGATCCCTGGTCAGGGAGCTAGATCCCACATGCTACAACTAAGACCCAGAGCAGCCAAATAAATAAATAAAAATTTAAAAAAAAAAAAAAAAAGCTTTTATCCTCCAATTACAAAATAAATAAAATCTCAGAATAAAGTGTAAGATGGATCCAGTCTTGGGCACCTGCCTGCCTGGATAATGTCCAAGTCTAAAACCTTGAAATAACCTTAGGTTCCCCACTCACCATTTACCTTCCCCATCCAATTAACCGTCAACTTCTTGCCCTTTCCAACCTCATTTCAAAGAGGTCTCCTCATCCATGTCACCTATGTCCACGTCAGACTTTCATTCATTTTCATCTTAACAGACAAGGGTCACGTGACCGCTCCTCTTGTGCTTGGTCAGCTTCCTCTTCTTTGCATCCTCGCTATCTGAATGGCAGTGAGTCTTTCAGAGATCTGGGGATGGTTGGTCTAATAGAGGGAACAGCAAGACTGAAATCACCTTCTTGTCCTGCACACTCTGCCCAGCTTCGAGGTCTAGCACCACCTTGGGAAGCCCCTTATTGATGCTAGAGTGAGCTTTATAGAATAAAATTATGACCATCCTTTAAATCCTTCAAATGGTTCTCCAGGTAAAGGTCAAGGTCAAAGAAGGCTTTCTATGATTAAGTTCCTGGTTACTTCCCCAGCCTAATTTCTTCTTTCTTCAAAACATACATTCTACGCTTAAGCCATATCAATTTGCTTTCATTTCCTTAAACAGATGTTCTCTTTCACCCTTATGCTTCAGACCACATGCCTGGAATTCATTTATTTAACAAATATTTTTTAAACTCCAGCCCTGTGCCCTGCACTGTTCCAGAATTTAGAGAGTAGTTACATAGCTGTGAATGAACTTTAGAAATATTCCCTCCTCCTGGAGCCTACCTTCCAGCAGACAATAAGCAAAATGTCAGAAGGTGACATACTTGCAGGAGAAACATAAAGCATGGAGATAGGTTGTGAAAGAATGAAAAGTTCAGTTTTACACAGGAGGTGGGTTCAGTTCAGTCGTTCAGTCGTGTCCGCCTCTTTGCAACCCCATGGACTGCAGGATGTGGGTAGAACGACTTAATGAGAAAGAAGCAAATTTGAGCAAAGTCCCACTGGAGGGAGGCAGTGAGTCTTTCAGAGATCTGAGGATGGTTGGTTCAGCAGAGAGAACAGCAAGGCTGAAAACCCTCCCTTGTCTTGCCCACTCTACCCAGCTTCTAGGTCTTCCTCCTTCAGGACCCCTACCGGCTTTCTTCTATTACAGAGAGCCTTCACTGATTCTCACTGTCCGCCCTCAATCAAGGATCCTGTCTTGATGCTCTCAGAGCTTCCAAGCATATTACGATGGCATTGAAATATTGGTGACAATACATTTCCATTAACATGTGTAAAGTGCTCACTGAACACCAGGCACTCTGCTGATATTGTTCTTGGATGATTTCCTTTCAATTCTCATCAACCCCATAAAAAGATACGTATTTATATTACCTCATTTTACAAAGGAAAAAAATGGATACAGAGAGGTTAATTAACTTCTTTCAAATCACCATAAATTCTATTAATAATCTTAGCTACGAGAACCCTTGCATAACAGAGACTCTATGCCCCTCATATTTGTATGCCCCATAACTGGTTGGCTCTAAAAAAATGGCTTCTATCTTGATGCTTTGAATAGATCTGCATACTTTGTTTTATAAAATGGAAACGTCCTCTGTATCTTACCAAGTCATGCAGAAATGGCCAGATGAATTTGGTCACCTTTGGTGAGCACATTTTCTGAGAGTCTGACTCAGAAGGGAAATTCATGTGGTGACACTCTGGGATCACCTCTTAAAGAAAGGCTGGTAGCTTTCAGAGAATTTGCAATGCAAAGCTGGTTTGGTTGCCAATTGGGAGAGACCTCCTCGATGTATTAGGACTCAGACTAAGGAAACCAAAGGTAACTTCAATTATGAGTTCGAAGTGAAAAGTCATTTGGACAGATGTTCTGAATTGCAGATGTTGATACATTATTGGGCTTCCCTGGTGGCTCAGACAGTAAAGAATTCACCTGCATTGTGGGAGACCTGGGTTTGATCCCTGACTTGGGAAGATCCCCTGGAGGAAGGCAAGGCAAGCCGCTCCAATACTCTTGCCTAGAGAATCCCCACGGACAAAGGAGCCTGGAGGGCTATAGTCCAGGGAGTCGCAAAGATTTGGACACGACTGAACGACTAAGCACAGCACAGCAATACGTTATTAAGCTACTTCTCATACTCTATATTCCCGCTGCTGCTAAGTTGCTTTAGTTGTGTCCAACTCTTTGTGACCCTGTGGAATATTACCCACCAGGCTCCTCTGTCCATGGGACTCCCCAGGCAAGAATACTAGAGTGGATTGCCATGCTCTCCTCCAGGGGATCTTCCTGACCGGGGATCAAACCTGTATCTCTTACATCTTCTGCATTGGTAGGCAGGTTCTTTAGCACGAGCGCCACCTGGCAAGCCCCATACACTGCTCTTCATGTGATAAGCAGATCTCCAGATGAGCAGCTGCAAGGAGTTATTTATATACTAATAAACAGTCTCCCAAGCCAACCCAGGTAGGCTCCATGTGTCTAGGATTTCTAAAGTTCTGCCAACCACCCTTGCCATTCTTCAGCTCCAGAATTGTTCTAAATGTCTCTCCAGCCCACAGCTTTTCAATCGAGGGTAATTTTGCTCCTTAGGGGACATTTGGCAATGTCAAAGACATTTTTGAGTTCTGATGACTGATGGAGGTGGGGTACCATTGGTATATAGTGGGTAGAGGCAAGGTTTCTGCTAAAAATCCCACAATGCATAGGACAGCCCCTTAATGAAAAGAAATTATCCAGTCCCAAACGTTAAGAATGCCACAGTCCAATCTTGTTGCCATATACAAACCCTAGTGTCCCTCTTTGATTTCTATCTAATGTCAGGAATCCAATGATACATCAAGCATGGTCCTTGTGGTTTACTGTGGAGAATCCTTGTTGCATTAAAAAAAAGAGTCCCTGATATCATATTGGGATGAATCATTGGAACAAAAATGCCCTCCAAGCCCATCCATGAGAGGAACACTTACTCCTCTTTAAAGCTCCAAAGTATCACTTTCAATATGATTACTTCCCTGACACCAGATAGATAGAACTGACTACCCTTTCCTCTGCACCCCAAACATAACTTGCACCTATTAGTTACATGCCTGTGTCCTTTACAACATCACCATTAGCTCCTCATTGGAGCACAGAGGCAACATCAAATGTTTAAATACCCAAGCCCCCAGTACAGCACCTGGTCCTTAGCAGGTACTCAGCACAAGTGTTTGAAATGAAGCATTTCCCTGTTTGAAGGGAAATGGTCCCAGCGATTGTTTCACATTCAGCTACTCCAGCTTGCGCTGTGAATGTGACTTCTCCAGTTTGCAAATAGGACAGAAACCAAGCAAACCACATAGTCCATTCCTCTGCCCTCAGCCTCACAGCACAACAACAAGGTTCAAATTCAGGAGCCATACTCCCATGTCCTCAAAACAGCATTATGAAGTCTGGGAATGGTGGAAAAGGATGATAAAAATAGGCTGCTTAAAAATCAAGCACTTTTGCACAGAAAAAGGAGATGCAAACAGCCTCTGGCACCTTCCTGTGAGTAACAGAAGTTTCTATTTTAAAAGAAAGGCAGTCAAATAAGAAGCAACTTTATCACAATGCTGCTTCCCCAGATTTCTTGGCCAAGGCAATGCATCAGCCTGTATCAGGCTCTTGGCATTCCATGATGGATCTGGCTCGTGATGATTCATAGTGGCCATGTGAGGAACGAAGGATTTCACAGGAACTCAACCCATTTTTTTTTTTAAATGCAGTCCAATAAAAGGCCCAGCTCTGTCAGTCATTCATACAGCACTCAACTTCCCTCCCCGGTAAATAACAAGGTAAGTGATGAGCCTCGCCAAAGGCATGGGCTTCCAGTCTGCTCTCAAGTAGCTAAGGATGTTCAAACCTCCCCAAAGTTTCACGAACTCAGTAGAGAAGCTGGGTCCTCGTCTTTGTCCTCCTCCTGAAACTTTCTTTGGCTTTGAATCATCTGGGTAGGTTCTGAATGACCTTCGTGTTGAGGAATTAAAAAATAATTCCCCTTACATCATTCTGACTTCCACATATTACAAGGCTGAGATGCCAAAATGTTTATGTTTTCATTAAGTTAGGGTTTTTATCACTGTCTGCTCTTGACAGGATCTGATAAACAATGCTAACCATTTAAGAAAAACACAGAGCAGAGTTCATCTGAAGGAAACAGAAGGGGTAAGTGTTACTTGTAGCCTGAATGAAGTCGATTATCATTCTTGGGGCAAATTGTTGGCTTCAAAGTTTTCCTGAAGCTAAGCCAGAAAACGGAACAGATTGCAAGTGTGTGCAAGTCAGCGCTGAGGAATTCAAATATTGAGAAGCTGGGAGGAGGGTTTTAGCATCTCTTTCCTTTTTATTTTTTTTTAAATAGTCTTATTTTTTGGTCACATCACATAGCATGTGGAATCTTAGTTCTCCAGCCAGAGATTGAACTCACATCTCCTACACTGGAAGCACGGAGTCTTAACCACTAGACCACCAGGAAAGTCTCAGCATCTCTTTCCTGAGAGAGCTTCATGGGCAGTGAGAGGACTCCCCTATCCAGCCTGGGACTGGGCGGGCCCATGGGCACAAAGCTTCGGGGGCTGACAGGATGAAGTCATACCTGGGACTTTGCTGATGATGGTGGGTGATGCCAAACACCTCTGAATGTCTATCCATGTGATCAAGGGCACAGAGTCAAGAGAGTAGTACTAGAACCCAAAACTCAGGGCTTCTCAGCAGGATGAGCAGAACACTCTTTAAGTCCATTTTGTTTGATTTCCAAAAGCAGTCCCATCACAGGATTTCTCAAATTCAGATAATTCCCTTAAACAGTGATGTCCTAGTTGCTATTACCAATAGCTGCCACTTACAAAACATTTCTCATAGGTCAGTTCAGTTGCTCAGTCATGTCCAACTCTTTGCGACCCCATGAACCGCAGCACATCAGGCCTCCCTGTCCATCACCATCTCCCACAGTCCACCCAAACCCATGTCCATTGAGTTGGTAATGCCACCCAACCATCTCATCCTCTGTCATCCCCTTCTCCTCCTGCCCTCAATCTTTCCAAGCATCAGGGTTTTTTCAAATGAGTCAGTTCTTTGCATCAGGTGGCCAAAGTATTGGAGTTTCAGCGTCAACCTCAGTCCTACCAATGAACACCCAGAACTGATCTCCTTCAGAATGGACTGGTTGGATCTCCTTGCAGTCCAAGGGACTCTCAAGAGTCTTCTCCAACACCACAGTTCAAAAGCGTCAATTCTTCGGTGCTCAGCTTTCTTCACAGTCCCACTCTCGCATCCATACATGACCACTGGAACAACCATAGCCTTGACTAGACGGACCTTTGTTGACATAAGTCAGATGTTGTACTAAATTAATACTGATAATAGAAATACAACACTTATTGCATACGCACACTACCATGTGAAAGACAGATATCTATTGGGAACCTGAAGCATTATAACACAGGGGGTTCATCTCGGTGCTCTGTGGTAACCTAGATGGACGGGGTAGGGGAGTGGGAGCGAGGTCCAAGAGGGAGGAGATATTTGTATGGTTGTTCATTCGCTAAGTGGTGTCCAACTCTTCTGTGACCCCATGGACTGTAGCCCACCAGGCTCCGCTTCCATGGGATTCTCCAGGCAACAATACTGGAGTGGGTTGCCATTTCCTTCTCCATATGTATGTACACATATAGCCGATTCACTTCATTGTATAGCAGAAACCAATACATTGTAAAACAACTAATGGAGCATGCATGCTCAGTCAGGAATACTGGAGCGGGTGCCATTTCCTCCTACAGGGGACCTTTCTGACCCAGGGATCAAACCTGCAGCTCTAGAGACCCCTGCAGTGGCAGGCAGATTCTTTACCACTGAGCCATCTGAGAATTCAAAGCAACTGTGTTGTTGTTCAGTTGCTCAGTCCTGTCCGACTCTTTGAGACTTCATGGACTGCAGCATGCCAGGCTTCCTGTCCTTCGCCATCTCCTGGAGCTTACTCAAACTCATGCCCACTAAGTCGGTGATGCCATCCAACCATCTCATCCTCTGTCACCCTGTTCTCCATTTGCCTTCAATCTTTCCAAGAATCAGGGCCTTTTCTACTGAGTCAGCTCTTTGCATCAGGTGGCCAAAGTATTGGAGGTTCAGCTTCAGAATCAGTCCTTCCAATGAATAATCAGGATTGATTTCCTTTAGAATTGACTGATTCGATCTCCTCACAGTCCACAGGACCCTCAAGAGTCTTCTCCGACACCACAGTTCAAAAGAATCAATTCTTCACTGTTCAGCCTTCTTTATGGTCCAACTCTCACATCCATTGAAGAAGGAAATGGCAACCCACTGCAGTATTCTTGCCTGGAGAATCCCATGGATAGAGGAGCCCAGTGGGCTACAGGCCACAGGGTCGCAAAGAGTCAGATACAACTGAAGCGACTGAGCACTCACATCCAAACACGACCACTGGAAAAACCACAATTTGTCTAGATGGACTGCTGTCAGCAAAGTAATGCCTCTGCTTTTTAATATGCTGTCTAGGTTGGTCATAGCTTTCCTTCCAAGGTGCAAGCGTCTTTTAATTTCATGGTTGCAGTCACCATCTTCAGTGATTTTGGAGCCCAAGAAAATAAAGTCTCTCACTGTTTCCACTGTTTCCCCATCTATTTGCCAAGAAGTGATGGAACCAGATGCCATGATCTTTGTTCTTTGAATGTTGAGTTTTAAGCCAGCTTTTTCACTCTCCTCTTTCACTTTCATCAAGAGGCTCTTCAGTTCCTCTTCGCCTTCTGCCATAAGGGTGGTGTCATCTGCATATCTGAGGTTATTGGTATTTCTCCCAGGCATCTTGATTCCAGCTTGTGCTTCATCCAGCCTGGCATTTCGCATGATGAACTCTGCATATAAGTTAAATAAGCCGGGTGATAATATACAGCCTTGACGTACTCCTTTCCCAATTTGGAACCAGTCCGTTGTTCCATGTCTGGTTCTAATTGTTGCTTCTTGACTTGCATACAGGTTTCTCAGGAGACAGGTAAGGTGGTCTGGTATTCCCATCTCTTTAAAAAATTTCTGCAGTTTGTTGTGATCCACACAGTCAAAGGCTTTAGTGTATTCAATGAAGCAGAAGTAGATGTTTTTCTGGAATTCTCTTGCTTTTTCCATGATCCAGCAGATGTTGGCAATGTGATCTCTGGTTCCTCTGCCTTTTCTAAATCCAGCTTGAACATCTGGAAGTTTTCCATTCATGTACTGTTGAAGCCCAGGTTGGAGAATTTTGAGCATTACTTTGCTAGCGTGTGGAATGAGTGCAATTGTGCGATACTTTGAACATTCTTTGGCATTGCCTTTCTTTGGGATTAGAATGAAAACTGATATTTTCCAATATTGTAGCAAAAGCAGCTAAACCCCAATTTTTAAAATACCCCAATTAAAAACAAAAGAGTTTATGGGTGCCAGACACTGTTCCATGCTTTTGTGTACTTTAGTACATTCAATCCTCTCAACAACTCCATGGAGTAAGTACTTTGATCCTAATCTTACAACTGAGGATGCTGAGGCATAGAGGCCCCATTAATGGGGTTTTTCCAGTAGTCATGTTCAGATGTGAGAAGTGGACTATAAAGAAAGCTGAGCACCAAAGAATTGATGCTTTTGAATTGTGGTGCTGAGAACACTCTTGAGAGTCCCTTGGACAGCAAGAATATCTAACCAGTCAATACTAAAGGAGACCAACACTGAATATTCCTTGGAAGGACTGATGCTGAAGCTCCAATACATTGGTCACCAGATGCCAGGAGCCAACTCAATGGAAAAGACCCTGATGCTGGGAGGAATTGAAGGCAGGAGGAGAAGGGGGCAACAGAGAATGAGATGGTTAGATAGTATCACCGACTCAATGGACATGCACTTGAACAAACTCTGGAAGATAGTGAAGGACAGGGAAGCCTGGCATGCTGCAGTCCATGGGGTCGCAAAGAGTCAGACATGACTTAGAAACTGATCAACAAACAACAATTCACATACCACACAATTCACCACTTAAAGTGTGCATCAGTGGCTAATGGTATATTCACAGAGATACACAATCATAACAAATCTTAGAACATTTTCTCTACTCCAGAAAGAAGTCCTACATCATTTAGCTGTCACCTCCCAATTTCCCCCTTTCTTCTCAGCTCTAGGCAACCACTAATCTACTTTTTGTCTCAAAAGATTTTTCCCTTCTGGGCTTTATGTAATAGATAGTCTTTTTTGACTGGCTCCTTTCACTTGGTATCATATTTTCAAGGTTCATCCATGTAGTAGTGTGTACTATTACTTCATTTCATTTTTCAAGTAGGTCACAGTCTTAACCAGTACAGTGTGCTCTTACTTTGTACACAAGACCACTGAAGCTCAGAGAAACAAAATAGTTACCCACAGTCACACAGACAACCAAAGACAGATCTGGCATCTGCTGATCCCAAATTATGCTCTCAAAAGTACTATCCTGCCTCCAAAGCATGTCTTTCCTAGGAGAAGTTACCTACACAGGGAAAAGGAACCTTAGGTGTTTTGGTAACTTTCTCCTTACTAACATGAAGGGCAATAAAGTAATGGTTGAAAAAAAAGGACTTTAGAATTAAGCTCAGAACCAAGCTGTGTGACTTTAGACCAATCACTTAACCTTTCTATGTCTTGATTTCCACATGACATCTACTTCTTAGAGTTGAGAGATAATACATGTAAGTAGCATTATCCAGTCCAAGTTCCCATAAGTGTTAGGGAACCATTGACTGAAACCACCCGCCCCAGCCAGGCAGGATAATTGCCACTTGCATGCATTGTCTCACAACAAGAGGACCCAAACAGGGAATGCAGAACTGATAAGCTACCACCAGCCAGGAGAATCTGGGAGGGGTCAAAAGAAGGGACGAGACATCAACCCATAATATTGTCCTAGGGCTTCCCACGTGGCGCAGTGGTAAAGAACTTGTCTGCCAATGCAGAAGCTATAAGACACACGGGTTAGATCCCTGGGTTGGTAAGATCCCCTGGAGAAGGAAATGGTAACCCTCTCCAGTATTCTTGCCTGGAGAATTCCATGGACAGAGGAGCCTGGCAGGCTACAGTCCACAGGATCACAGAGTCAGACATGACTGAAGCGACTTAGCATACAGACACCAACTTCTCAGAAATTCTTGTGAAATCAAGAAATCATCTGACAAAGAGATGTGCGTGCCACCAGGAAGAGCCTTGAATGGGACCAAATATGGGCACAAGCAAGATGATTGGCCCGAGACAACTTAGAAAGCTAACAACATGGCTGTAAAACCCAAGACTGAGAGCCACATGGCAGCGCCGTTCTCCTGGGCTCCCTTGCCCTGGTGCTCTCCACCTTCCCAATAAAATCTCGTGCTGTGTCAACATGTGTGTCTCCTTGAACAATCCTTTTCAGTGTGTTAGAGAAGTGTCTGTTCTCAAGCCCTGGAATGGGTCCCCCTTCTGGTAACATAAGGGCTTAATCAATAATACCATTCTTTAGAGTAATGCATATTGAGGCAGATCTATGACAAAGAAGGAGGTTCAGTTGGAGGAAAAAAGGCGAAAGCAACACAGTTTTGACCGTGTGGGAATGTTACAGCTGTTTCCAGGTCTCTAGCTCTAGGAGAAATCAGAAACGTGGAACATTTGCAAGCACTACTTCCTCTATACAGAGAAATCTGGGGAGGACCCCAAGAGAGGGCTGCTTCGTCCTTCTCTTCCTTCAGCCCACCAGTGGGTACCCCACTTGCTTTCTACACATTTTCACTCCTATACCACTTGATGCCAAAGAACTCAAAAGCTTTTGGTGGAAGCTGAGACTTCTGTACATTCCCTGGGAATCATAAGAGGGTGAAACAGTAATCTTACTATGAGCATGCCAATTACACATTCAACCAAATTTATTTCTACATTTCTCCTTCATGCAATTACAGAACGTAAGTATTAGGTTCGGGATTCACAGTAGGTTTCCAAGTTTTGAAATGAAATCATTTTTAATTAATTGAAAACTGTCTTTCTCAAAAATAATGCAAGCCTATTTTTAAGATCTTACTAGTAGGCCAAGTATCAATTTGGAAACTGCAGACATAAAAAAAAAAGTATGAAAAAAGGTAACAATTAAAACATGCTCTTTTAAAAGGGGAGAGGAAGGGGAGGCTAATTAATACTACTAGCTATAAAAGAGAAAGTTGTTTCAATCACTAAATGGATTTTTTCCCTCTTGCAAATGAAGTCTTTTATTCATTTATTCAGGTAATGCACACCTGTTGGTAAAATACAATGGTTCTGCTGCTGGTTTCAGAGAATTCATTACTTGTCAATAAAATTTTTTAAAAAACTTCTTCATCCAGGGTGAACAGGGGGAGGGGAGAAGATCTGAGGATGTTCTTAGATGGTTCAATTCAGACTCACGAAACTGCACGTATTAGACCTAACTCATTGATCCACCCAGCTCTGGACTCCTTGTACATTCATCTAAAATATTTATATTTTGGAAAATGAAGGGTGAGGGAAGTAGCACATTAGGAAAGCCTGCTTGGCATCTTCCAGGGGTATCTGAAGATCGTGAGTGCATCAATCCAAAGACTAATTCATAAGAATCAGTTATAATGAAGAATAGAAGCTAGTGGATAGAGAATCTGCTCTGAATTCAGAATTTGGGTTGTAAATTCTTACAGCTCACTTTTTTTGCTTTTAGTGAACCTTACTTTAGTGGCCACCAGCGAACCATGAATGATGTCATCCACGACTGATGTCATTCCCTCCTTCTTCCACCTCTTCAACTTCCTAGCCTTGATCACGCAACTGGCTTTGGCCAATGGGATATTAGCAAGCTTGGTGAAAGCAGAGGTTTGTCCCCTTGGAATGTGTGCTTTGGGGATACACCTTCTCAAAACCCAGTCACCATGCTGTGAGAAGACCAAATTAACCACATGAGGAGAATGGAGGTCCTCACGGAGAGTCCCAGTCGAGCTCCCGCCAATAGCCAACATCAACTCACTAGTGAACCATCTTGGAAGAAAATCCTCCAGCCCCACTCGAGCCTCTCCAGATGAGCCATGGCAGCCGATGTGACCCAGAGGAGGGATGAGCTGATCCTGCTAAGTCCTGTCCAAACTGCAGAAGAGTGAATAAATCAACAAACGTCATTTTAAATCACTGTTTTGGGGTAGTTTGTTATGCACCTTTAGAAAACCAAAACAGGAGTTTGAACCTAGAACCCAGCAAAGATGTGAACTCTGCTTTTCCAGTCCAATATCCACTTTTCTGAACCATCAAGAGGAAGACAGCCTGCCTCTTCCTCTCCACTGAGAGTCTGAGAAGGCTGGCTCAGGCAGTGCTATCCCCAGCAAGGCTACCTTTTAATCACAACAGCAAAAGCATCATTTATTCAGCTCTTTCTAAATGCCAGGGACTGTGACAGGGCTGTATATATACATAGGTATTTAGCATATTGGGCTTCACAGGTGGCCCAGCATTAAACCCGAGTCTCCTTCCAATGCAGGAGACTCAGGTTCAATCCCTGGGTCAGAAAGATCCCCTGGAGGAGGAATGGCAACCCACTCCAGTATTCTTGCCTAGAGAATCCCATGGACAGAGGGCTGGCAGGCTACAGCCAATAGGGTCACAAAAAGTCGGACATGACTGAAGCAACTAAGCATGCATGCACACACATATAGAATATCATTTTGTCCATGTAACAGCTCTTTGAGAATAGAAATAACAGTACGCAACATATGAGGACACAGTCTTGGAGAAGTTGAGTCACTTGCCTAAGATGTTCCAGCCAGTAAGTGGTAGAATTAGGCTTCCAACCAGTCATCTACTGCTAAAACCTCTTCCACCCAGGACATGCTTCCTTCACACCAGGAAGGCATTGTTGACCCAACTTGACAGCCTCTGCCTTGCATTTCCCTTTTTTCCCATTGTCTTTATGCATTTTTAAAAATGTATTTTTATCTATTCATATTTTTAGCCATCCCACACAGCATGTGGGAGCTTAGCTCCTGGACCAGGGATCGAACCCATGCCCCCTGCAATAGGAGCACAGATTCTTAACCACTGGACCACCAGGGAAGTCACATTTATTTATTTTAAATTTTATTTTATTATGGTAAGAGCATTTAACATAAGAGCTACCCTCTAAACACAAGTTTAACTATACAAACATTACTGTTGACTATAGATGCAACATTGTACAGTGGCTCTTTACAGCTCACTGAAAATTTACACTGGTAGACTGGGCCTTGCTTTTTGGTGAGTTGTTTCTTTATTGTTTTTGCTGCCAGCAGGGATAAAGGGATTTTATTAATCTTTCCACAGTCTTTAGACATTATCTTCCCAACCTCCCAAGTATAATTTTATTATTTTTGAGATGTAGATGCCAAGCAACAGACAACTTCTCTCTTCTGGGAAGGAAAAGAAAAGGAACCTATTCTCTTCAACACATCATATTTTACAGGATTCCCATCCCTGCTTTATCTTCAATCACAACCCACCCACTTCTGCTCCACTGGAGAGCTGGAGTCCCCAATGAGGAAACGTCCAGCCCTCTATCCTGTCCCAGGCGCCCTCCCTGATGTTCACAGGTGATGAGGCCAGGAGAAGGCCATGTTCTTACCGATTGAGGCTTGGTCCCTATATGCCAGTACTCACTCTTGGTGAGCCAGCCTAGGTCACATGACATGTCAAGAATGTGCCCGTGTTGGCATTAAAGTCCCTTATTGTGTCCTTTCTCCTTTTCCCCTTAGAACCACACCTATCATTTGGTTGTAGGTATAACCAGTGCCTCTGAAAGAAAAAAAGAAGTCCAAGAAGAGACTAAAGGAAAAGGGAGCCCAGGGTTGGGCTGGTCTTACCATCTACCACCCCTGCATTGGCTTTGAGAAAGCTTTGAGCAGCTAAATTTTTACATTCATAGAAACGCACTATATATTTACAGATATTAAAAATTATAACTACAAAGATAGAAAGACAGGAAGGAGTGGAGAATGGGGCAGGGTTTTGGGAGGGAGAGTTTGGAGTTCTGCCCAGTGGTTGTAACTTACTACAATCAATACTCCTCTTTAATATGGCACTTCTCCCACTGATGAGTGTACATTTGCCCTGCTAAATAGTGAACCCTTCAACAAAAGGGGTCCCATTTTAGGTATGTCTGCAATTCCATTTTATACAGCACCAACATATATATTTTTTGAATGACTGAGAATGAATGACCAATTTTTCTGAATTTCTACGGTTCTCCTAGTTGCTGGCATCCTGCCTTGTGTTCAAACTCTGTGTTCTGCCTCTTCAGTTTCTGTGGGCCATAAATCATGACATGACAGGAAGACATTGAGAAAATTGTATTTGGCCAAGATACAGAATCCCAAATCCTTGAATCCTGCCCTCCTACAATTGCCCTCCACAAGGAACTCAAGAAGATAAGTACAGAGAAGAAAAGTGTAACACAGACATTTTAGCCCATGAGAATTTCACTCCTACATCAATCTATATCTACAGTTCCCAGAGCAAAGCTGGACAATGTGAGGGCCTGTCTAGGATAAAGGCAATCCTCTCCTCTTCTTCCCCTGGGCCCATAGCCATGAAGAGGGAAAGCAGATCCATGGAAAATCACGTCAAGGCCAAGCCAAGCCAGAGAGTTACCACTTGTCCTTGTCAGCTGATCTAGTCGTCAACTCCAGGACATTCCTAGAGCAGGGCAATTCCTGAACCTGTAATTCAGGCCTTCCTTTTGCATATGTCTTGAGAAAGAAAGAGAGGAAAGATTCCAGGAGATGCCAGAAGACTCCAGAGAAACTCTTGCCACAGGGGACACAGAGCTCATCCTCTTTGTTAGGAAAGATGTTCCAACCTGTAGCACTGAGGCACAGTAAATGACCTTGACCTTAATCCTTTACCAATATTTCTCCTTGAGGGTAAAATCTGGAACTTGGAGTAGGAGAGAGGCTGTGAACATCTCCTAGAGGCCAGACGGCTCTGAAGCTACATCTGTCCTGAGACCTGCTACCTGCTTTTGATCCACGGCACTTTGCTCTACAGTTTCTGGCTTTTCAACATGTCCGGTCCCATCCACCTCAACCCTGACCCAACGTGCGATTCACCCCTCACACCTGGTGTCTTCTGAGGGTCCAGTCTTGGGAAGGGAGAACAGGACCTTTCTGTCAATGAGCTCTGGGATCTTCACATGTTCACATTCCTATTTCACATCTTCCTTGCTGGAGGGTGGATTCCAATAAATAAATACACACATACATAAATAATCATCAAAGCTATACGCATCCTTTTGTCTTTAGTTGATAATTATGAATTTTGGACCCAGAGCCTATTGTTCTCTTAGGCTCTACCTTTTCTGAAATCTTATTTACATGGATTTAAAGTATCCTTTGAAGTCACCTGAAAGTTCTGAAACATTTAAACCTTCAAAGGAAGAGACAGATGTGCCTCTCTGCTCCTCACACCCCTCGCATTTCAAGCGCCTGAGTAAGGACAGATGTTTAAAGGGTTGGGATACAGCCTTACTGTGAGGACCTCTCTCCAAAGAACACTGACCAACAGCCAACAAGACTGAGCGTTGAGTTAATACCCAATGTTAAACAAAGTCAAAAATCAAATATATCGCATTTCCCTGGTGGTACGGTGGTGAAGAATCTGCCTTGCAATGCCGGGGACACCAATTTGATCCCTGGTCTGAGAAGATCTCACATACTGAGGGGCAACTATGCCCATGTGACTCAACTACTGAACCCCCACTCTAGAGCCTGGGAGCCACAACTACTGAGCCCACGTGCCACAATTACTAAAGGCCTCACATCCTAGAACCCATACTCTGCAGCAAGAGAAGCCACTGCAACAAGAAGTTGCACCTCCCTGAAGACGCAACGGCCTCTAGGACATGCAAGCCACTGCAAGAAGAGGAGGCACTGCAACTAGAAAGTAGCCCCCCATCCCTGCAACCAGAGAAAGCCCATGCACAGCTACAAAGACCCAGTACAGCCACAAATAGATAATAGAATTTTAAAAAAATCAAGTACATCAGTTCTTAAAGCACATTTCAAAGGAAGAAACAGCCAACTTGATAGCAATCCTGAACAAATCTTGCCCTGGCGAGTATCTGATAGAGACCATGTTTGTAAGGCTTCCAAAGTCCTTCCCAGCAAGCAGCTTGGCAGTTCACAGTCTTGTTTGAGAGACAGGCCTCCAGGTCTAGGAACCAAAGCTAAGGAAGGGGAAGGTAGACCACCCACAAGTCAAAACACTATGACATACTTCTCTAACGCTGCAACCACACTAGCACATTGATCCTGCCTGTAGCCTTCATGGAGCTACATCAGGATTCCCCTGCTACAGCTGAGAAAACACATATGCCTTCTCTCACACTCAGTGGGTCAGCTTTGCCTTTGTACTCTTGAGATCTGGAATTTCTACCCACTGTCCTCTAAGTCACGAGTGTTTCTTGTTTAGTCCCTAAGTCGTGTCAACTCTTTGCAACCCCATGGACTATAACCTACCAGGCTCCTCTGGCCATGGAATTTCCCAGGCAAGAATGCTGGAGTATACTCATCTCCTAAAATTCCAGGCATTGCTGCAACTAAGAAATAAAGCCTGAGGACCAGTGGATAGGAGGGTAATGGTGCCACTGATGCTTCGAGGCTTCGTACCTGCAGACATCTTGAGTGTCTTACATGCCTCATCATTTGCCTCACCACATCTTCCAAGGATGCTCTCATCCTGCCCTCATCTAGAACCATTTGAAGGGGAAGTTAAGTGAATGCTTTTCCGAAGTCCACAGGGTTAAGCTCTTGGTGGTCTTGATTTTCTCTATCAACCCCACTTCCCAGATTTACATTTGAACTGTTTCATCCCAGTGGTCACACAGAGGACAGGACACTTAAGTGTGAAACCACAAAATATATTCTGTTCTTTCACAAAGCAAAGCAAAACTACCTCAGTCACAAAGCTTGTCATGATGCTAAAACAGTGCTAGGAATGAGAACAGAGGGCAGAGGGAGCCATAAAAAAAGAGTTTGAGAGATAAGAGTCCCCAAAAGGAAATGTTACCTCTTGATATTAGTCCTATAAAGAAAATGTACTTGCCACTAAAGCATGCTCAAGTCACCCACCTTCCACCAATTCCCATGTGTGATGGGTCTGCTGTAACCAGGGAGGGTCAAGATATTCAACTCTGTGAAAAGTAGCTTTAAAAAAAAAAATTCAATTCTTGGCATGCGTTGCAATACTTCCTCTGCTCCAAACTTAACGCTGAAGCCACCCACAGTACTGCTGTCTCAGCCAAATACAGTAAAGGAAATAAGGCTTCTCACAGAAGGCCCACATGAACGACATTCAACAAGCAGGGTCAGGCAACACTGCAAACAGGCTGAGAAGGTTTCCATGATACAGCACCATTGGGCATGCTTCAGCCAGGCAAGCCAGAGCTGCTGTGTTCCTGCCTTCTCTAAGTGCCGCTCATAAAGGTATTTCCATAAGTGAAAGTCACTCAGTCGTGTCTGACTCTTTGCGACCCCACAGACTACACAGCCCATGGAATTCTCCAGGCCAGATTACTGGAGTAGGTAGTCCTTCCCTTCTACAGGGGATCTTCCCAACTCGGGGATCGAACCCAGGTCTCCTGCAGTATGGGTGGAGTTTTTACCAGCTGAGCCACAAGGGAAGCCCAAGAATACCAGAGTGGGTAGCCTATCCCTTCTCCAGGGAATCTTCCTGACCCAAGAATCAAACTGGGGTCTCCTGCATTACAGGCGGATTCTTTCCATAGACTGCAGGGAAACAGTCCCTGGCACTTGGAACATCTAACTCTAGGGAAGACAATGCTCAGTTTTTGCCTGTGAATCCAATCCATGTAAAGTATCGAATGATGACAACGTAGAAAAAGACCTCTCATACAATCTCTTTATAGTCCATATGCCACTCAGTTGCCCTTGAGTATCTACTTTCTTACATAATTTATAATATTTCATATATGAAAGTGAAAGTATTAGTCACTCAGTTGTGTCCAACTCTTTGAGAACCCATGGACTGTAGCCTGCCAGGCTCCTCTGTCCATGGAATTCTCTAGGCAAGAATACCAGAGTGGGTTGCTGTACTCTTCTCCAGAGGATCTTCTTGACTCAGGGATTGAAACCAGGTCTCCTGCACTGCAGGCAGATTCTTTACTGTCTGAGCTACCAGGGAAGCCCCATTTCATATATATGATGTCCATATCTTCTTAGCTAGATCAAAATTTGTAAGAGAGGAAAGACCATCAAGCTCTATATAATAAATTTAAGCTATTAAGACACCTTCTTTCAACATATCTTATGATTGCCTTCAAATAAAAGACCACCTTTGTTCAATGTTTTGCACTTTTTTTTTGTACTGAGTCCTGAACAATTTGCTGTTACTCATCTCAACCTTTCTTCCTGAGCTATTGATAATTTTCCTGGTTTTAATTTTCTTTTAAAAAATATTTATTTATTTACTTGGCTGTGTTGGGATCTGTCACCCAAGCACTTCTCTGTTGCTGGGATGGACAAATATTTTCCCACTAGTTGCTGGTGGTCCCTGAGTGTCCTACTCCCTTAATGGGAAGAGACATACTCACTAAACTGGGGACCATCCTTGTGATGGGAACTTTTAGGCAATGGGAACCCCCTCCAGTACTCTTGCCTGGCAAATGCCATGGACAGAGGAGCCTGGAAGTCTGCAGTCCATAGGGTCGCTAGGAGTCGGACACGACTGAGCGACTTCACTTTCACTTTTCACTTTCATGCATTAGAGAAGGAAACGGAAACCCACTCCAGTGTTCTTGCCTGGAGGATCCCAGGGATGGGGGAGTCTGGTGGGCTGCGGTCTATGGGGTCTCATAAAGTTGGACATGACTGAAGTGACTTAGCAGTTTGGATCTTTGACATGGGATCAGTAGTAGTGGTGCTCGGGTTTAGTTGCCCCTCAGCTCCCCCCGACCAGGGATCAAACTTGAGTCCCCTGCATTGCAAGGCAGATTCTTAACCACTGGACCACCAGGGAAGTCCCCTTGTTTTAAGCTTCTAAACCTGGTTTTTTACCTCTCCTTGCTCTGTGCATTTAGCTTTGAACTCAAGACTGTCTTTAGCAGTGGGAAACAGCATAGATTTTGAAGACAGCCTTCCTGAATTCAAATCCTCACACTACCATTTACTAACAGTATGACCCTGGGCAAGCCATTTTAATTCTGTAAACCTTAATGTTCTTAACTGAAAAATGGTGCTCATAATGGCACCTACCTCCTGGAATTGTTGAGAAGACAAAATGGTTTATATGCAAAACAAATAAACAATGCCTGACAATGTAGCACTGCTCAGTAAGTGTCAACAGCTGTGAGGTACTTTTTCTGCCACCTCTATGGCCATGTGGATACTTTAGTCAACCTGGGGCAGTTCATTCTCTCAATGCTGTTCCGCTCCCAGGTTCTTTACATCTGATGAGCCAGGCCAGGCTCACTCCAGCAGACAGTGAAGAGAGTACACACTGCTCTTAAACAGACACTCTGTGCCTAATGCAGAGTGAGGCATGTCTTAGGGTTTCCCTGGTGGCTCAGATGGCAAAGAATTTGCCTGCAAAGCAGGAGACCCGGGTTTGATCCCTGGGTTGAGAAGATCCTGTGGAGAAGGGAATGGCAACCCACTCTAGTATTCTTTGAAGGAGTCTTTTGGGCTTAGAAAAGAAAACAACAGTTTCAAAGGTCCTTGCTGAATCATCTAACTTCAGAGAAAACAAAACAGAACTTTAGGTCCCACCCTGATGCTCCAGGCCAGCTGCATCTTTCTGGGACTTATCATCCCCTGAAACCTTCCACCCCCTACACCTGCACAGAAGACTTATCACCCCCTGCCCAACTACAAATGGCATCTCAACTAAAGAATACCCAAAACATCCTGCCTGATTAATGTTTCCCTTATCACTTCCACAAACCTCCCTAAAAATATGGAGCCTCCCTGATCCCTCTCCGCGCTCAGCCTGGTCTTTAGGCCAACTGTCACCCTTCCTTGCCTGAATAAAGGTAACCTACTTCTGTTGAGGTCATCTTTCCTCTTTCTGCCTTGCCTGAACTATACTTTACATTCTTGCCTGGAGAATTCCATGGTCAGAGGAGCCCAATTAAGCGACTATCACACACATAACATATGACATTCTTATCCCAGTGATTAATTTCTTATTGGCTTCAGCTTAAATTTAAATTGAGTTCCATACAGCTTTAGTTAAACAGAACAGGAACTTTTCTCCCTTTTACCTGGTTTCCTATCAGAGAAACATGTGTCTTGCTCCTCATTGCAGAGTAAAGCTCACAAATAAACCATTACCTGTCTTACATGTCCACTCTTGGTCTCACACTTAAGAGCATACCAAGAAAGCAAGATTCATTCAATCAACTAACATTTATTTGCTATGGATCCTGCCTTTAGATAGTTAATACCAATTCTTAAGATAAGACTAACACATGTGACACTATCAAAGAACAATACAAAATATATAATTAAGTGCCAAGCCAAGTAAATGGTGTTGATTATAAATACAGAAGTTCTGAAAAAGGCTTATTAGGCAGTGGGTCACTGTAATTCACTTATTTACTCAAAAAAACACTCATTGAGCATTATCTAAGCCTCAAGTTCTATAGTAGGCTTTGGACCTGGGTGGAGAACATTGTGATCTTTCTGCCTTACAGTCCTGCATGGGATAATAGCCATACGGTAACGAGAGCTAATTCATCTAAGACAATCACGGTAAACTCATTCATCTTGACTGTGACTTATTCCTCATTGGCCACTGAGACTAAGAAGGTTGTTTGGAGCCTTCTGCGAAAGTTCTTCCTTGGTCTGAAGAAACCATCACAGGAAGGCTTGTCTGTGTGCTAAGCCGCTTCAGTTGTGTCCTACTCTTTGTGACCCTCTGGACTGTAACTCACCAGGTTCCTCTGTTCATGGGATTCTCCAGGCAAGAATATCGGAGTAGGTTGGGCTGCCACGCCTGCCTCCAGGGGATCTTCCTGACCCAGGGATTGAAACTGTGTCTCCTGCGACTCCTGCATTGCAGGTGGTTCTTTACCGCTGAGCCACCAGGAATACCTTTTGCTTTGATTATGGCCATATATGGATGTGAAGTTCATAACTGCTGCCCACATCTTGCCACCAGCTTAATGACAGGAAAACCAAGGGTCAAAAGAACTGTAGGGAACCAGGGCAGTACCACCACATTAACTCAGGTTTCTGTTCTGTGTCTGGGTTTCCAGTTATGTAATGGAGTATGTAAGTTTAAGGTGGATGAAGATAAGATAAGGTGGATGAAGTCATACAGCACTGCAATTTATTAGTTGAGTAGAGCAGAAAAATATTCCAGAAATAAAGGCAGATCAAAAGAAGGAGGAGTTGGCAAAGATGTGAGAGAAGCAGAGTCACCAATTTTCATTAGTCCTTGAAGGGCCGTCAAAGAATGATGGTTAAACAATGAGAAACTGGCAATATACCCAACCTATCCCTACAGAACTTGGCTTAATTCTCACATCTTCCTCAATTTTTGTCATTTTTCCAGACATCTTAAAGAAAGGAAAAGAGTACATCTTCCTAGCACTGAGTTAATGTGCTAAACATGTAACTTCACATTGATTCCTGTTCCTGAAATCAGCCTACAAGTTTCTCTCTTAAAGGCTCTTTTGATCTCTGAGGATGTGACTGGCTACACAATTATAGCAAATCATAACACATTACCCAGTGTGCCTAGTTCTTGGTAACTATGACACATAAAAAAAAATATTCTTCTTGTTTGATATCATTAGATGATACTAACACGTTCAGCTACCTTTCTATATGGAAAAAGTGTTTTCTGTCAGTTAAAAAAAAGCCAGTATCCATGGACTAGACTTGTCATTATTTATCTTACAGATAGCTCAGGCTTCACTGTGTACCTGTAACACTGGGGAATTCCAAACCAGATTTTGCAAACAGCATTAGAGTCTTGCTACGGTTGTGTTAGGAGGATACATAGTATGGAAGCTTTGTTTCGTTCAGATCTTCAAATAGACTTCCATGTTTCTTCAATTTTTATTGAAGTCATTTCTTGTAGGTTACTTCTCTGCTGGTATTACCTGAGGATGCCTCTTGGGAGGCCGCTCAGCTCCCCAGAACTAGATAGCAGTTCCCTTTATATGGTCTGATATGCTAGGAAATAAATGTATAGATATTAAGAAACCAGATTTCAGAATTAGACTGACTTGGGTTTAAATCCTAGTTTTGTAGCTTATTTGCTATGTTACTTAATCTTCCTGAGTCACTGTGTAAACCAATATTGATTAAGAATTAAATAAAATAATGTAGGCAAGGTTCTTAAAATCATGCCTGACATAGAATGACTTTCAACAAATTTATAGAGCTGGAGACATAAAGCAGACACACATCTCATGTAACAAATGTCTAATAAATAATAGCCATTGTTATTTTTTTCCACTACTTTTAATAACACCTATTCCTCTCCCATGCTACATCCATTCTCAAATGCTCAGAGAGAAAAAGCAAAAAGTAGTTCTAGATTCCGAGTTTGCCTTCTGTACTCCCCGTACCTCATACCTACTCCAGCGTAAGTCACACTGGCTCCACTGTGATGCTTTCAGAACGCATCTGGTCCAGGTGGTCCAGGCCACTATCATGCCAGTTCTAGCCCTTCATCTGAATTTCCCACCATCTTGGGCAGTTACAAGTGCTGAGGTAGTTAGCAATGGGATTCTCCGGGGTGTCCTTCAAGAAAGGCACTAGCCCCGTGCACATGAAGTCAAGTATTAACTCTTCTGATGATGATCTGTGTGTTGCCTACTTTTTCAAGTATCTTGGTCCCTCCTTACCATCGTGTTCTAGACACAGCAGGTTTTCTTCTGCTCCTTGAACAAACCCAAAGCCTTCGCCCTTAGTTTTCACTCTCTCCTGTGTCCTCATATAGTTGGTCTGTATTCTAATGAGAAAATCAGCTCAAATGGACTTCCTCAGATAGGCTATTCTAGACTTCCATGATCAGTTTCAAACATAACATCCTATTTTATCTTTTTCACAATATGAAATGAGCTTGTCTATTTGTTGACCTGTCAAGAGGGTCTGTAGACCCCAGAATGTAATCTCTCTGAGGGCAGGCTCCTTATCTACCCTGTCAGTTGCTACATCTTCTATGCCTTGAAAGAGTATGTGGCATATAGTAGGTGCAGAATGAATCTTCTTGTCGTCTAGTTGCTAAGTTGTGTCTGACACTTTCGGAATCCCGTGGACTGTAGCCCGCTGGGCTCCTCTGGCCGTGGAATTTCCCAGGTAGGAATACTGGAGAGGGTTGCCGTTTCCTTCTCTAGCAATCTTACCAACCTAGGGATCGAACCTGTGTCCCTGTATTGTCAGGCAGATTCTTTACCACTGAGCCACCAGGGAAACCCATAATGAATATTAGTTGAACAGCATAATACTAAGATTCCAAACGCTGCTTCAGTTTATTAACAGTTTTCCCAAGCCATTTCACTGCTTACCAGAGGGGCATTTAGCCCCTGAGTTTCATGGGTTGAAAAAACCATGGGAACATTAGAAAGAAGCTATGTTGTACTTCATTTAAAGATAAGGAAATGGAGACTCAGACATGAGATGGGGTTTACAGAATTAGTACCGGAACCTGGACAAGAGCCCAGAGCTCCTAAGGTCCAGACATGTGGCCATTATATGGCCCTTCCCATAATATCGCTCTCCCAGACTCATACTTCCTCTGACCTCCAGATTGGCAGGAAGAGACCAGTGAAGTCTGAAATCACACCAGCCATTTCACAGGAATTACACAGGCACTGGGGTGAGGATAAGAACTATGCTACTAAAGCCAAGGAAAGAAGAGACAGAATCAGAGAAATCTAGACCACAGAATCCCAACCCCGCAAAAATTCCTTCTCGGATGCCATGAACTACAGATTAGGAGTTCTAAGCTGTCAATATTGGCAGTATGCACTAAGCTCTGTTCTAAGAGAACTATGGAATCTCAGCAAGGAAAGAGACCTCTAAGGTTCATCCAACCCCAATCAGATGCTTTCACCATTTACAGTACGTCTGCCAAGAAGTCATCAGCTTTATGTTAAATATCTATGGCACTGGATACTCATTGCCTCCTCAGGAGGCTCATTCTGTCTTCCAATGGCTTTGACTTGATGAACATTCTTCATTCAGCTGAGCTACAAGTCTCTTCCTCTCAATCCTATGGATTCTAGTTTGGCCATTTTTGAATATCTAAAAGCAGCTGTCATAGCATCCTTGAGTTTGGCCAGTTCCTATGGAATGATCATGTGCTGATGCAGACGATTTTCTTATGGATCACTCCCTCTCTACACAGTTAAGTGGAATGACATTCTTCACAAAGTAGGGCTTCAGGTATAGGATAAACAGCTTAGAAGCCAGAACTTTCCTTGCTCCAGAGATTATAACTGTGGGTATAACTAAACCTTTCTGTCCATGAGTGCTCACAGCCACCCCCACTCCACCTCCAGCCCCTTAAAAATAATCCTGCTATGCCTGTTCAGTTCCCACTCCTTCTCAATTCTACTAAGAAAGGATTTTTTGCTTACTGAGAGAGAAGCTAAGTTGACCTACATAATAAAGTCATAGAAAGAGGGGTAAGGAGATGAGAGATCAAAAAACTTTGAAGCCTAGTTATCAAGGAAGAGTCTCTTTTGGAGTTGAGGTTATAAAGAAAGAGATATTGAGGCAGCTACAGGGTGTAAGCGAATGGGAGAAAAAAAGGAAAAGTGATGTTCCAAAGTGTCAAGGTGGCTTAGTAATGACATTCTCTTTGATCTTCTCCAAGAAATGCAAATAGGAGATTTCTATTGCTTTTAAGTGCCTTTAGTTTAGGACTGAGTTTCCTTGGATGTGACATACAACTCTTTGACTAGACCACATACATTACTGAATTTATTAGGTTACATGCACTATGTTAATCCTCTAACAATTATTAACCATTTTTATTCAGAGTGATTTACCTTATGCTATGAACGATGCTGAGGACTTCATCTTATCTCAGTTAATTCTTATAGCACCCCTTTGAGGTAATATGCCATTATAATTCTCATTTTTCAGAGGAGGCTGTAAAACAGAGAGAGGTAAAATAAATATTTCCACAGACACAAGTAAGTAATGACATAGCTTTCAGACCATATCTTCTAACTCCGAATCCCGTACTGTATCTCTGCAGTAACCCCAGCAGAATACCTCCATGACTATTACTGTCTGCTGTTTAGTTGCTCAGTCATGCCTGGCTCTTTGCAACCCCATAGATGCAGCACGCCAGGCTTCCCTCTCCTTCACTATTCACTATCCCCCAGAGTTCGCTCAGACTCAGGTCCATTGAATTAGTGAAGCCATCCAACCATCTCGTCCTGTCGCCTGCTTCTCCTCCTGCCCTCAATCTTTCCCAGCATCAGGGTCTTTTCCAATGAGTCAGCTCTTCGCATCATGTGGCCAAAGTATTGGAGCTTCAGCTTCACCATCAATCCTTCCAATGAACATTCAGGGTTGACTTCCTTTAGGATGGACTGGTTGGATCTCCCTGCAGTCTCCAAGAGACTCTCAAGAGTCTTCTCCAGCACCACAGTTCAAAAGCATCAGTTTTTTGGCCTTCTCTATGGTCCAACTCTCACATCCATACATGACTACTGGGAAAACCATGGCTTTGATTATACAGACCTTCATCAGTACAGAACAGACAGAGAAAGGGCCAGAGTGGCGAGTCTGGAATCCGCGAATCTTCTGATGCTCCAAGGAGATTATCCTCCCTAACGCTTGTCCCACAAGCTGACAGTCAAGCCCTGACTTACCGCTGAGATCAGAGGCAAAATCTAATGATGATTGAGATTTCTGGCACTTTCCTTTGAAAGAAACCGAAACTTTCAAAAACTTTAATCTCATTACCCACAATGTTGATTATTCAATTTTAGCCCATGGGTAATTTTTTTTCCCTTGAGCACATCAGTTCAGAAACCTTCAAAAACAAAACTGGGCTTACAAAAAGTGTAATTGATAAAGCTAACTCTTTCCTAGCTGACTTTATGGTTTTCGCTAAAATGCAAGCTAAACTGAATTCTGTAATGGACCATCCTTCATAATAATTGTAGTCTATTTGTATGCAAATAGCTGAACGGCATCTCTCAATTTCAGTTTCTGGCTGTAAACTCACATCAGTTTTGGGTAGATTCTAATTATGCATCTGGTATAATAGGTATTGAATCAATGAGAAATTCTGACACCAATTTGGAGAGTTTACATTCATTATTCACTATTTGAACTTTGGAATCAAAAGGTAGGTTTTATAATAAAATGTGTTGGGTTGTAGGTGTTATTTAGTAACTGTTTAGTCTGTTTAGTAACAGGTTATTTAATTTTCATAGTGTCATAAAAGTGGAAATAATAATGACTCCCTCCCAGGATTATTGGATAATTAAATAAGATAATGTACACAAAGTACTTGGGATAGTATTTGGATCAATAAATTTTTTTTCTGTTCTCCACTGCCAGATCACCCTCATGGTCATTTGGTATTTTGGTAGCCAAAACTTAACAACTTCCTCATAATTCATTGGCTTGATTATAGCCACCCTAAAAAAGAGTTCATTCCCCATGACTCCAGCCTAACCTTTAAAAAAAAAAAAAACCCGCTTATTTTGTATTAGAGTATAGCTGATTAACATGGTGTGATAGTTTCAGGTGGACAGTGATGGGACTCAGCCATACACATATCTATTTTCCCCCAAACTCCCTTCCCCTCCCATCCAGCCTGCCAAATAATATTGAGCAGTTTCCTGTGCTACACAGTAAGTCCTTGTTGGTTATCCATTTTAAATATAGCAGTGTGTACATGGCGATCCCAAATGCCCTAATTATCCCTTCCCTCTACCCTCCCCCTCTGGTAGCCATGTTTGTTCTCTAAGTCTGTGAGTCTGTTTCTGTTTTGTAAATAAGTTAGTTTGTATCGCTTTTTAGATTTCACATATAAGGAATATCATATGATATTTCTTCTGACTTACTTCATTCAGTATGACAATCTCCAGGTCCATCAGTGTTACTCCAGCCTAAACTTTTTAAAACATTTTTCCAATGTTTTTTTTTTTCAATTTATTTTAAATTGAAGGATAATTGCTTTACAATATTGTGTTGGTTTCTGCCATACATCATCATGAATCAACCATAGGTATACATATGTCCCCTGCCTCTTGAACCTCCCTCCTAGCTCTCACCCCCTCCTACCCCGTTAGGTTTTTACAGAGCCCCAGTTTGAGTTCCTGGAGTCACAGCAAATTCTCATTGTTCTGCCTAACCTTTAATGAAACAACACCCAATAAGAACAAAGGGAGCAGGAAGCACCATCATAGGGCAGGGCCAAGCAGATTCATACATAAGGTCTGCTCTGGATCGACAACCTGTTCCCCTAGTCTCACATGACATCCTCATGGATGAAATATGCCCATTCAGTCCTGCATATCTGATGAGAAGGGCCGTGCAAGGAAAAACCCATTTATAGGAAATGTTTGATGGTGGCGGTTTAGTTGCTAAGTCATACCCAACTCTTGCAACCCCATGGGTTGTAGCCCGCCAGGCTACTCTGTCCCTGGGATTCTCCAGGCAAGAATACTGGAGTGCGTTGCCATTTCCCTTTTCCAAGGAGATGCTTAGCTTTTCCCATTAATAAAGGGAAAGTATCAATACTTTGTTAGTTGGGAGCCCAGACTTGAAAATTGCTTCCAGGACTCTTTATAAAAATATATCTGTCTTAATAGACTTGAGGGTCTCATATCTTTTGACATGATCAGCCATAAAATGTTCCATGGGAACAGAATGAGGCATACTGAGGGGAGTGGGTAGAGGAAAACTGCCATTATTTATGTCCAGAGGGGCATAGTAAATGCCTGGGACAAAGTCAGCTTCAGAGAACACATGAACATTCACCCAAATGGGTGGAAGATGCTTATGTTACTGTTGACCCTGAAGTGTGATCAAAGGAGGTCAGGCTTTAGGTTGGATAAGCGGCTCTTGACTTAAACCCAGGCTCGGCCCTGGATTCTCTGGGTAAGGTTGGATAAGTTACTAACCTTGCTAAGCCTCAGATTCTTTGTCTATGAAATGTGAAATATAGTATTAATTTTACTATGGAGAATGTTTGGATCAATGTCTCACACATGGTAAGTGCTCAATAAATAATAGCTATTGTTAGTGTTATTTTGTTGTCGGTAGTTCATGCGTTAGCAACTCCTATACGCTAGGCCCTCCAATGTGTTTGTCTATTTCCTTCAGGATATAACACCCTGCTGTGTTATTAACATTTTATAAATGAGAAAATGGACCCATGTGCTTAAATGCCACGTAGTTAAGAAAACGCTGAGCTGAAATTGGAAGCTAGGTCTGGCTAATTTCAAAGCTCACCTTGTTTCCGTCACCTAAACGTCCCCTGTGGAAGTGAAAAACCTCACTAATAAGATGCAGGCTGTATAATTAGAAAGTCTCTGATACATGAAAGAAAGAGGACAGACACCCTTACAGGTATATGTAAAATCCAGTGGAAAAAATCATGTTAGAGATCTAGACCAACAAGGTGACAATAGGCCTACCTTCAAAGATATCAGAAAGGTGGATCTCACCCTTTGCTCAAGGCAACAAGACCAGACTCAGACCACAGCTGGCTTAGATGCCAGGATGGGTGGTGCTAGGTGACCTCAAAGCCCACTAGAGTTCTTAAAATCTATGTTGACAGCAGGAAGAATTAGGTTCAGGGTATGGGGTGGCCCCAGCTGAGCTGCACATGGGACTCAAATAATTCCAACTGTGGGGAGGAACAGACACGAAGCAGCAAATCAGGCAAGTCCTGATGCCATCCACCAGTTGATTGGCACTTTTTTTTAAACTTTGTAAACATTTCCCCAAGATTGTGCAGACACAGTCTTAAACCTGTCAATTCTAGAGGCTCCAGATTTATACACGCACAATGCACTGTCATTTTCCAAGTACAAGACTGCAAAATGCTGTCTCTTTTTCATTATAGCCATCCACCGTTTGGTGGCCTTGGTTTTAATGACAGCCACTGCTTTAGCCTCTTCAAATCAGCAGGTAACTTCTTCATGAGCATTGGCACTTCTGCAATTTATGTAACATTTTTTGGCCTCTGACTTGCATCTGTGATCCATGACCTCAGGGTCTATACAGAGTCAGCACATATGCGGAAGAGGTTAAGTCACAATCCTAACCATGTCTTGCACTGACATCACTAATCATAGCCTAGATTCTTTCAATCTTGCCTAGAAAATCCTCACTACCATGTCCTAAGTGGTCAATATCAATGGATTAGATTTAGTATATGATAAAACTTACTGACCAGAGAGACCTAGTAGTCTGCCTTTCAACAAGTCACTTAATTAAAAATAAAGCTAATGACAGAAGCTTTAAATTGACTTCCCTGCTTAATTACATAAAGAAATGCTCAAAGTAGGGCTTCCCTGCTGGCTCAGGCAGTAAAGAATCTGCCTGCAATGAGGGAGACCTAAGTTCAATCCCTAGGTCAGGAAGATCCCCTGGAGAAGGGGATCTTCTCTAGTATTCCTAACTGGAGAATTCCATGGACAGAGGAGCCTGGAAGGCTACAGTTCATGGGGTTGCAAGGAATCTGACACAACTGAGTGATTAACTTTCATTTTGATTCATGCCCAAAGTACACTGGAAGCTCATAACAGTTTAAGAAAACAAACCAAAAAAGTCTCCAAATCTTGTGATACAAGAAGGAATAAGGAGCCCTGGATTCTCTCTCTTGCCATCTTTGAATTCAGCTATGTGAGTACCCACTACATGCTGTCTATACCTAAAAATTTTATATATGTTTTCTCATTTACTGTTCATAGTAGATTAAGTAGGTACTCATGTCTTTTTACAGGTGAAGAATGGAAAAGTAAAGAGGTTAAAATAACTTTGTGAAGGTCATGCAAAATCATCAGAGTTGCAGTGAGATTCAAAACAAGATCCACCTACCAATATGATCAGAGTTTTACCCTCTATATTTGATACTCTCTCAACTGTGAAGTCAAAATAAAAACAGAAAGCTAAGCTGGAAAACAACCTAGTTGGCTCTAGAATATTCTTAATGCAAGTGACACTCCCTTAAGGCTTCACATGAGTCTGCCATCTTGGAGATCAGAGGATAATATAGAGCCGTGGCACATTAGGACAGTCACTCTCCACAATCCCAGTGGGACCAGGACATCAGAAAATATCCCCTTAGGAAATGTCCTTCTAGCGGTTGTCTAAGAGATGAAAGAAAGCTGGGTAAACAACCCATTGGTTCCCTCTGCTCTGTCAGGTTCTGATTTAACAGAACATGTCTTTTCTCCATAGCCCTGTGCACAGCAGGCTCTCACAGCCTCAATGGATGTGCTTGCTGTGGGAGGGAGGTTGAGTTATGATAGTCAATGCCAACTCATCAATTACAATATAGACATCAACGCCAGAGGCCTCGTCCTCCCCGGGGTCTGTTTTGGCCACCACCCTCTCCTTTGCTTGGCCCTTGGGTGATTCCAGAGAGCATGGGAGCAAAGCCCAAGCCCCAGAGGGAAACATCCGTTCGAACAGTAATTTAATCTCCCAAATCTTCACTTGCAGTGAGAAAATCATGGCCACCTTAGCATTAGTTTCCAAAATTTCTCTCCATCTCTCAGATTTTCTCTAGTATCATTTTCTCTTCCTCTGCTGTGCTCGCAAAGGGGAAGTGTCCGTACTGACCAACGCCGCTGCCCCTTCTGGAAACTTCTTCCGCATTTCTCCTGAGACTTTGCTCCCTTGGTTATCCTCTCCCCATCTTAAAGAGAAGAGAGACAACTCAGGCAGCTAAAATTCTCCTTTAGCCAGAAAAATCTACCTTGCTTTGAGCCTGCTATGCTATTAATAAGATTTGCTTTTTTTTTTTTTTTTTTTTTCACAACATCAGGACACAGCTGACACCAAATGTGTAGGATTTTCCCACAACACCACCAATTCTCAGTTTACCAATCGGGTGTCCAATGGCTCAGTTCTGACACTAGCTACCTGGAGTTAGACCCCATAAGTTAAAGAGCTCAGTCTCACATAGCTGCCCATACTTCAGATGCCAACTGCAAGGCCAGGTCTCCTGTGTTTCTGATTGACCAGCTGTAAATCAGGGGTGCCCATGACACTCTCCTTGGGCTCAAAAATGTGCTAAAATGGCTCACAGATTTCAGGGAAACACTTTACTTACTAGTACTGGTTCATTATAGAAGCTAATAGAATGGATACAAGTCAACAGCCAGATGATGAGGTACAAGGTCCAGAAGGATCTGAAGTGTAAGAGCTTCTGTTTCCATGGAGTTTGGGGTGTGCCACCCTCTTGTCACATGGATGTGTTTCATCAACCAGAAGTTCTGAGAGCCCCTTTCTTTAGAGCTTTTATGGGGGTTCCGTTCTATAAATATGGTTGATTACATCATTGATCATTGGTGGTTAATTCGATCTCCAGCCCCTCCTTCTTGAGAGGTCAGAGGGTGGGACTGAAAGTCTCTGCCCATTAGCCACATGGTTGGTTCCTTTGGTAACCAGCCCCCGACCTGAAGCTACCTAGAAGCCCACCAAGAGTGACCTCATCAGCATAAACTCAGTATATTTCTAAAAGCTTATTAAGAATAACAGGAACTGGTGGGCCAGTGGCTAACACTCTGTGCTCCCAGTGCAGGGGGGCCCAGGGTTCAATACCTGGTCAGGGAACTGGATCCCACATGTGGCAAGTAAGAGCTCACATGCTGCAACTAAAGAGACCAGGTGCCGAAAGCTAAGATCAGGCACAGCTAAAAAAAAAAAAAAAAGGAATCTTCTCACTCTTCCTGTCACCCAGAAACTCAAAGGGTTCAGAAGTTCTATGCCAGAAACTGGGGAGGAAGACCAAATGTGCGTTTCTTATCTCCCAATATCACATCCACTATTGCCTGGCCTCTTTCTTCCTCTCCCCACCAGCATTCTTGCAAGAGTTAATTTGTACCCATCAGTCTTTACTTAATCACACCCTGTACTTTATTACCCACTGTAACATCACCTCTGAAATCGTAACTCTGAGAGAAATGACGTCTTGTTGTTCGTCCATAGGGATGGTTTGTATCAGACTGCACAATGAGGACTTTCGTTTGTGAGTGACGTGACTTTGGAAAGGGCAGGAATGCACTGGCTAGAGTATCATCAGTGATGTATATGACTGTCCATCTGTCTCATTTCTATAGCTATATGCCAACAGGGAAACTGGGCTGCATATCACTCTGGCCTCACGTTTTTTCATTGTGTTTAGCAGTTTGTTGGAAAAATCTAGAGAAAGGACAAAACTGGCCTGCTTTGAGTGACGTGGCCGCCTCCAGAGCCATTCACTATGGTAGGGGAAGCTATGGCAGTTGGGGCAGCCTAGGGTCCTGGGTCCACAGGGCTGGCTAGAGTGGGGTCATGTCTATGCTAGAGAAAGCTGGGAAACACATACACAGCTGCTGGGAAAATCATGAACTGTACAGCCACTGTGATTTGTGTCTAATAAGTAGACTTCTGGGCTTCTCAGATGGCAGTGGTAAAGAATCTGCCTGCCAATGCAGGAGATGCAGGTTCAATCCCTGGGTTGGGAAGATCCCCTGGGGGAAGAAATGGTAACCCACTCCAGTATTCATGCCTGGAGAATCCCATGGCCAGAGGAGCCTCCCAGGCTACAGTCTATGCAGTCTCAAAGAGTTGGACATGACTAAGCACAGCACAGCACAAGCAGATTTCTATGTAATGCTGAGAATGGTGCAGAATAAAACAATAGATGGCAGAATTGAGGTCATCATCAAAATCACACAGTCATTAAGGCTGAGCAGATATATTAAGCTATTCTTGCATTTCAAACCCCATAGGTAGTTAAAACCTTGGCTCAAATGGACCTTACAAGTATATAGAGCCTGAGCCATATGTTTGGAAAGTACACCCAGTAGGGCCCGTGTCTCCGGATATAAATTCCACCTACCTGTTGCTCGTTTGCCTCTGGAAAGTGTTTTTGGTTTCAAAATCTTTCAATTCAAGCACAAGTCTCTACTAGAGAGCTTCCACCCTGTTACAAGTTAATACCATTGGCAAGTGCAGTTGACATATAACTCTGAACAAAAAGGCCCTGCAGTACCAGAACCAGAAAGCTTCTGGGAAACTGGGGCCAGTGGAAGAGACGATGAGGAGCTACAGGGGCAATAAGATGTCCCCAGCCTGAATGCAGCACACAGGAGTGTCATATGGCAGGATGGTACTTTGAGGTTTTCTAACATTCCAATCGACAGTAGGGAAAACGGAGCTCTGAAAGAAATCCCGAGGACTTGCCAAGTGTGCTAAACATTCTCTTGGCTTTAGTTCAGTCCCATTTCACAGATGAGAAAACTGAGGCTCAGAGGACTTAAAGGACTCCTCTCCGTCCAAGCTTACACAGCCAGATAGTAACAGCTTTGAAATTTTCTCCCAGATCTAGCCACTCGGCTCCAAAGCACTGAAGAAGGGTAGTTAATAAATAGGAAAATATGTATCAGAAACTGTGCTTTTTACTTTCAGGCCAGTGCTCTTTCTACAGAGCATACTGCCTTGCTTTTGGGTCCCATGTTGAACAAAACATTTTCACAAGAGTTAACATTCTTTATTCTCTGCCTACAAAGGTAGGCAGGAGGTGCGTGATTTTCCCTGCTGAACGGCTCAAGGGACCTGGGCTCTGAAAGGATAAATGTAGCCCAGTAAGGATGCCATGCTAAGCCCCGAAGGGCTGGGAGCCCTGGGAACACCTTGATTTTGGTCATCAGGCTCCCACCATCCAGTGGATCCGAGAACCAGTTGCGCCGCCGTGCTGGTTGTTTTCGAGTGGATTCATCTCTCCCTGTTTTTAGCTTCAATTCCTCCTGACTGCCCTGATTTTCAGTTTCTCATAAAGAGAAGTTGTTACATTAGAACTGAGTGACTCTGTCTGCCTCGTTCCTCATTTCAGACTGTACTTTTACATTATCAAGGAAATTAAAAGCCATACATTATGTATACATGCACTACAGAAACTCATCTGAAATTCTGTTTGGCGCACATTTGCAGAACTTTTGCTGATTCAATAAACACCACCTTTACTAATCAGGTGTAAATCAGCACTCTGCTGTGAAGAAGAGTTTAGGCCCGGCTGACTGGACAGGGTCTGTTTTGCAATTTGTCAAGTTTCCAGTTATCTCTTAGTCTCTTCATTGGAGCAGGTGGAGAAGGGCGGGCTGAGTCTCAGGAGGCAAGGTGGCCTGTGGGACTCTTGGCCTGATGTCACACCTCAAGGAGAAAGGGAGAGATGACTCTCCTAGGGTGGTGACCATATCAACCACAGAGTAACCATAGTAATAGTAACACTATCGATACCCAGGGCTGGCCTCCTGGGCATGCAACCCATATAGTTACAAAGGGTCCAACTCTGAGAAGGGCCTTTGGGGTAATATTGTGTTGTCATCATCTTGAAATTCTTCATAATTTTTTTGAACGAGCGGCTTTGCACTTTCATTTTATGCTGGGCTTCACGATTAAGCAGTCAGTTTTACCAATAGCTACCATTTAGTGGACATTTTCTCCAAGTCAGACATAGAGCTAATGTTTCTCTTGCATTATGTAACAACCATTATAATATTCAGTTATTCGACAAATATGAAACCACCCTTTAGGTGCCAGGTACTGTGCGAAGTCCTGAAAATATTAAATATCAAGGAGCAACAAGGTTCCTGCCTTCATAGGACATACATTCTAAACAAGATGTGCATGCTAAGCTGCTTTAGTTGTGTCTGACTCTTTGTGACCCCATGGACTGTAGCCCGCCAGGCTCCTCTGTCCGTGGGATTCTCCAGACAAGAATACTGGAGTGGGTTTCCATTTCCTTCTCCAGAGGATCTTCCCAACCCGGGGGCCTAACCCACATCCCTTAAGTCTCCTGCATTGGTAGGCAGGTTCTTTACCACTAGCACCACCTCGGAAGCCCTCTAAACAAGATAGACACGAGTAATTTCAAGTTGTGGTAACTGTGATCATGGAGAAACTTAATAAACTGAGGTTAATGTAATAGGAAGGATGCATGTGAAGTCAGATAACCAGCAAAGGCCTTTCTGAGAGTCTAAGAAGCAAGAACTCTTGTATCCACTTTACAGATGAGGAAAGGGAATCTCAGCAGAGCAGTGGCTTAGCCGTGGTCACAGACTCAGATGACAGCAGAGCCAAGGTTTGAGGTCAAGTATGTCCTCCTCAGTGGCCAGTGTTCCAGAACAAAGCTTCTCAAACTTTAATATGCATAGAAATCACTGGGTATTCTGTTGATGTGGGGTAGGGCTAATCCTGCCCAGAACCACACTTGGAGATCAAGATCTTAAATGTCTGTGTTTGAGGAATGTGGTTGGGAGGAGCCGCCACACAGACTCACAGGTACTGTGATGTGGAGAGTCTGCTCTCATCAGAGGAAGTCTGAAGGGACTCGATGCCGATGGACAGGCTCAGGGAGACAAGGCAGGAACTCAGGGACTGCAGAA
Source organism: Ovis aries (assembly GCF_016772045.2). Classification (NCBI taxonomy): domain Eukaryota; kingdom Metazoa; phylum Chordata; class Mammalia; order Artiodactyla; family Bovidae; genus Ovis; species Ovis aries. Next base: position 59,594,691 of record NC_056062.1, on the reverse strand, counting down.
CCTCAAGCATTTCATGATTCTGCCTAAACTTCGGGGAAAAACCTGAAAACATTACCAGCACAGTTTCTGACCAAGAACTTAGAAAGAGAGAACTGACCAACAGAAAAGAAACTTTCCCCTCCTCTACCAACTGTGTAGACGAGATCCCAAGTCCAGGAATATCACCTTGAATGCTAAGAAAAGTTTCTTTACGTCCATCCTCAATCTCCCCCACTGCGCCTGAAGCTCGTTTTCTTTTGCAAAGTTCTCTATGAAGATAGAGCCTGTCCACTTAACATTTCCCCATATTCAAGTTAGTTTCAAGCCATTCTTGAGTTTCAAAATTCTAATTCAAATACCTCACTCCCGTTTATTTTTGTCCTTATAGGAATATAAGAGTCATTTTTAAAAATTGCTATAATAATCTTTTTTTCTGACTCGTCAACAGTTTTTATGAGCCAAATATGACATTATAAGATCTGACTAATTCACAGCAAAAATAACTACCTCCCAGCCCTCATAGAACATATTCCTTTTATTCCCCCACAATATATTAAAGGTGTGGTCAACTCTAACTGCTGGATCTGTTTCTACTGGACATGTATGTACTGAGTCTCTCTGTTCTGTGTCATTTGTTTGCTTTGTTCATAAGTGAAACCGTGATGATGAATACGGTAACTGGAACACAATAGGTGATTAATAAATATTTGTTGAATGAATGTACAAGCAACTTTGAGCTAGTCTCTACTGAACTATGCCCTGTATTTAAAGAGTACTTCTCTTTCAGATTATTAGGAATCTCCCTGAAGGAGGAAGTGATTTCACCTGGAGCAAAAATGTGGACATATTAGAGAATTGCTGGTGGCATCTAATAAATATTTTTCATGTGAAGGGGCTTCCCTGGTGGCTCAGAGGGTAAAGAATTTGCCTGCCAATTTGGAAGATTGAGGTTCGATCCCTGGGTTGGGATGATCTCTTGGAGAAGGAAATGGATACCCACTCCAATATTCTTGCCTGGAGAATTCCACGGACAGAGGAGCCTGGCAGGCTACAGTCCACGGGGTTGCAAAGAGTTGGACGTGATTGAGTGACTAACACTTTCACACTTGGTGGTTGACCAAAAAAGTGCAGGGGGACACTTCACTTTCTGAGAAGCTGTGGCATAAAGAGAGATTGTGAAAGAGGGAATCAGGCAGCCAAGCTTCCAGTCTTGGCCTGACTCCAAACTAGCTGTGTGTTCTTAGAAAATTTATTAGACCTCGCTAGGCTTTAGTAACCTTGGCCAAGAAATGACAGGGTGGAACTAGGTGATCTCTAAGGATCTCTTTAGTACTAGCAATCTGTGAGTCCAATCTGTGAATCCTTGGAGTTTGAAAATAGAAACTAAGGCCAAAAGGAAAAGATTTGTATAGAAATACAGGTATCCATAACAAAGGCTCCTTGGACAAAAACAGCTCTCACTGTCTACCCTGGAGTCCTATTTCCCACCATGTGGTTACTGAAATGGTCTTTATAAATGCAGTTTCCTGTTTCACCATTTTGTTGTTGTCCTTCTTCAGAATGCCTAGATACATGCCGTGTTCTATCACATCATTTGGTTCGGCCTTGGAGCCTTGTTTGGCTGCAAAGTTCACAGTTCCCCTGGTGGTGCATTTGATCTGCCCTCAAAATTCCCATTGACTTTGTGCGTTCATTGCCAGATCAGGCCCATTTAACCCACACAAGCATCTGACACAAAGATAGGTAATTAAACAGCCTGTGGGTACAACGCTCTTCTCCAAGATATTCTCTCCGCAAATCCCAGCTCCCCTTCTCATTCAGATAAACCACTCCTCCCTAGGGGCCAGCTACTTCACTTGTACCTGGGCTATGGGTGCAGATTTCGACTCCAGAGAAGCGACTCAGCGCCATCAGTCAACCTTCATTTGCCTCTGCTCTTTCCTGCATACCCGTGACCAGGAGTCCATTTCTGCCAAGAGATTTTGTCTTTGCCAGTTTCCAATCCAGAACACAAGCTCCCCACAGGTACCTAACGTGCCATATGCATGTTAGCGAATATCATCCCTGCATTCAGCCTGGATCAAGGGCTTTTCTCTCAGCATCTGGAATTAGCAGGCCTGCTGGGAGCACTGGCAGAGCAAACCGAGAATGGAAACAAAACAGCATCTGTGAAATGGGATTATCTGGGGAAAGAAGCCAAGGAGCTTTGGAAAAAGCGAAGGAAAAAACTCGGGTTGTGTGAGAGAAACATGGACTGTGGATTGTGATCATCAACGTGCCTAGCAACATGCTGAATGATTTAATAATGCCATCTAATCATCTCAATGATTCCCTGTAAACTCTAATTTACAGATGGAAGAAGTGAGGCTAGGAGAGAAAAGAGAACAGGCCCAAAGTCAAGTTACTGATCAGTGGGTTTAAACTTAGGTCAGTTTACCTTCAACATTCATGTTCTTTCCTTTTTTCATCAAACTGCTATGGGTGCAGAAGAAAGAGTGTGAGGACAAGGCAGAAGAGGAGAAGGAGGTTCAGGGGAGGAGAGGAAAAGAAAACAGGAAGGAAGGAAAGAATGGAGGGACTTCTACAGCTGCCTCAAGTGCACCCAGTGGGGCTCGTCCATGCCAGAAACCACTTACCCCACACTTGGCAATTTGGTTCCAGAAGAGCAATAGTCATTATGTGTAAGTCCGTGAAGCATCCTTCTTCATCAGGCCTCTGCTTGGGGCATTTGCCAAGTTTGGACAAGTGTCTTCACATCACCTATGACCTACTTCATAGCTCATGTTCGTCGTAGAGATGACCCATTCTTGGCTTCTACCTATGGATAGGGCCTACTATCTATCACTGTGTAAGCAAGCACCCCAAATGTAGTAGCTTATAACAACATCATTTTCTTCATATCTCTCAGGATCTGAGGGCTATTGGGGCTGAGCTGAGCAGTCTTCGCTCAGCTTGCTCATGTGGCTACATCAGGGAGAGGCTGGTACTGAATAGCTCAACAAGGCTTCCTCACTCGCATGTCTGGTAGTTGGCGCTGTGGTTGGAGACCTCCCCTGAGACTGTGCACCAGAACATCTCCATGTGACCTCTCCCTGTGGCTGCTGCTTCCTCAGACTGGGCTGCTTCCAATAGCGAGCATTCCAAGACACCCTAGAGCAAGCTTCACTGATATTTAGGACATAGCATCGAACGACTCAGAGCATCAATTCTGCCATAGCCAAAGGCCTACCCAGGTTCATAGAGAGGAAATACAGACCTCAGTTCTCAATGCAAGAAGTGGCACTTCACACTATACAAGGCGCAGGATGGGAGATCTTGCTGTGACCATCTGGGAAACTACATTCCACCAGAGTCTGCTCTCTGACCACAGTTTGCCTCTCTCTCACATACAAAATATATTTATCCCTCTCCTAAGACCGCCAAACCTCATACCATTATGGCATCAGCTCAAAGTCCAGGAGCTAGCAACTAAAAAAGGTTTAGCTGTGAGCGCAGTTCCTTCCATGCCTGAATACCATTCCTCAATCTGATGATAAGTGAACTAAAGAGACAAGCTACCTGCCCCCTAAAGACATATTTATGAAGCATTCACTCCATATTAGGCCCTTCATCCAACATTTAGGTGAGTTATTGCATTTAATCCTCAGCAGTACTGGGAAGTAATATCATCCCTAATTCCAGATGATGAGAATGAAACCCAGAGAGGCCAAGTAACTAAGATCTCACAGCTGCTAAGTGGGTATCTTTAGCTCTCCAATGAAGCTGATTTAACACACATCATACAGTATAAATCATGAACACCTGACCATAGACTTGAGCATAATTTATATTCATTAACTGTTCTCAAAGTGCCCACAGATTTCTAAGAGTTCCTGAGACACTTCCAGGAAGTCCAAGAGGTCAAAACTGTTTTCATAACAATGTTAAGACTTTACTTGCCCTTTTCACTTGACATTGACCCCCCTGATGGTGCAAGAACAATGGGATCTAAAAGGAATCAGGCCACCCTGAAGAAACAGCTGAGTCAGGGACTAGGGCTGGATAGGTAGGTACAGGTGATAACTTATGCCAGAAAGTAAGAAAGCGCTCAGAAGAATGCAAAGTGATTGGGACACATCACCAAGACATAGGAAGTAGCTCAGAGGGCTCCCTTTGGCAAGAGTTGGGACAATTTTAGCAACCAAATAATTAAGTACAGGAACGTACTGTAAACAACTGAAAAAATAAGAATTCATAAACTTATGTCAGTAAAAGAAAGTTAATGATGGATGGATAGATAGCATAGGATAGACATATATATATATATATATATATATATATATATATATCATGTGATCATGTGAAGTCGTGCAGTTGTGTCCGACTCTTTGTGACCCCATGGACTATAGCCTACCAGGCTCTTCTGCCCATGGGATTTTCCAGGCAATAGTACTGGAGTGGATTGCCATTTCCTTCTCATATATATATATATATATGTATATATATATATATATATATATGGGGCTTCAATGGTGGCTCAGAGGTTAAAGTGTCTACCTGGAATGCAGGAGACCTGGGTTCGATCCCTGGATTGGGAAGATCCCCTGGAGAAGGAAATGGCAACCCACTCCAGTACTCTTGCCTGGAGAATCCCATGGAGGGTGGAGCCTGGTAGGCTACAGTCCATGGGGTCACAAAGAGTCGGACATGACTGAGCGACTTTACTTATATATATACACACACACATATATAGTAACCACCACAATAAATATTAGATCAAGCAAGAATCATCAATGGATGCTAAATCTCATCAATGGATAAGCAGCAGGACATTTGCGTGGTCTTAAAGTTTCTCCCCACAGATTACTTATTGTGGTAAAGGAGAAAAATAAAGCACAGTGATTGTGCAGAAGAGAACTCAGAGCATACCCTAACTGGTGATCACCATTAACATTATGACATATGACTAAGGTGGGCTCCATGATGTGGTTCCTGAGAAGGATACCTAGGCAGGATTCTGACCTAGAATGCACGATCAGAATCTAATCATAATAAAATATTTTAGATGAACAGAAAATAAAGATTTTTTTCTTTTAAAAAAAGTTGTGTTTTTTTTTAAATGGAGGCATAGAGGAATGTGGGAATGTGGCCTTTACTCTCAAAAATGTCAATGTCTTCAAAGAAGAAAAGTTTGTGGAAGTATACTCCAAAATAAAAGAAGGTGAATAGATAACAGAACTAAACACAATACACAACTCCACACTGGGTCTTGCACAGATAAATGACCTCATCAGCCTAAGCGACAAAACTGGAATATGAGCAATAGAGATATTGTATCAATGTAACTTTATAAAGTTGATCAAAGTACTGGGATTATTCAGGAGAATATTCTTCTTAGGAAATGCAGACCGAAATATTTAGTGATAAATGACAATTCTATGTGTAACTTACTCTACAATGTTTCAGGAAAAAAAAAAAGGAGAGGGCAAAAGGCATAAGGCAAAAAAGGAACAAAATACTAAAATTGGTGAATCAAAATAAAAAATATACAGGTGTTATTTGTATGATTTTTACTTTTTAAATTTTTTGAAGTTTAAGGTTATTTCTAGGACTTCCCTGGTGGTCCAGTGGTTAAGAATCTGTCTGACAATGCGGGAGAGAAAGGTTCTAACGCTGCTCCAGGAAGATCACAACTTTTGGGGCAACTAAGCCCTTGAGCCACAACTACTAAAGTCCCCATGCCCTAGATCCCATGCTCCAAGAGAAGCCACTACAATGAGAAGCCTGCACATCACAACCAGAGTAGCCCCCGTTCACCGCACACACTGCAACAACCTATCATAGCCAAAAGTAGAGAAATAAAGCATCAAACAAATGCTCTGTGACCTTTAAAAAATTTTTTTAAATCAATTCTAGGTAAAAAGTGACTCAAAAAAAGCAACAATTCAAATCACTGGTTCCTTTATATAAATTCAAGAAGTGCCACCAAATAATACTAGTAGCCACTGTATCCATTTCTTCACCACCACATACAATTCTTTTAAAAGCCAGTTTCATTTTTAAATGTCACTGATGAAGCAATATGAATTATTAATTTATTAAGCCTTGGCCCTCGAGTACATTCTTGTAAATATTTTTTTTATGATTAAATGAGGTGTCCAAAAGGTCTGTCTTAAAGGAAATCAGTCCTGAATATTCACTGGAAGGACTGATGCTGAAGCTGAAACTCCAATACTTTAGTCACCTCATGCAAAGAATGGACTCATTGGAAAAGACCCTGATGTTGGGAAAGATTGAAGGCAGGAGGAGAAGGGGATGACAGAGGATGAGATGGTTGGATGGCATCACCAACTTGATGGACATGAGTTTGTGTAAGCTCCGGGAGTTGGTGATGGACAGGGAAGCCTGGTGTGCTACAGTCCTTGGGGTCGCAAAGAGTTGGACATGACTAAGCAACTGAACTGAAACAAAGTGCTTCTTTTGTGTGCAGAAGCACTGTGATTGTTTTGAGTGGGAGCACTTGGGCAGGGGCTTGTGTGTGAGCCAGATTGTTTTATTTTTTTCCCCCACGAAATTCCCTTTGGCCTTGAAAGAGTGACAGATAAACTGTGAGTATTAAGACCTAAATATTGGGCACTTAATCAAAAGTGAGTGAAGTGAAAAATGTTATTTCAGAGACAATAATAGTATTTTTGCTACTAATAATGTTTATGTTTTCATGTGAAAATTAGAATAGAAAACAGTGACTGACACTATAAGTTTGACAGTGTCTCAGCACTTACATATTTTTTGGATGAGATGGTGGTGTTTCTGATCACTATGATTTTGTATACCACCAGTGAAGTGTGGGAACATTTGGAAGATCCACATAACTCAGTTACTATTTTTCAAATGACCAGTGCCTGATGATACCGAAGTCATGCATGTATAAGAGACCCATACAAAGTGCAAGACCTACTAATGGATTTTAAAGTATCTGAGCATGAACGTTTATCAGCCAGGTTTCACACTGTAAGAAACTACTACTTGTTAAGTTTTGGTATAATATCAAAGAAGAATTTCTACAATCATCTGAGAGGCTTTAAAACACTCCCTTTTTCTACTTCACATCTTTCCTTCATAAACTTTAACCAAAATAAAATATTATAGCAAAGCGAATGCAAAAGCAGGTATGAAAATCTGTCTTCCAGATACAAAGAAATTTACAAAAACTATAAAATGACATCTCTCTTTCCACCAAGGTTTCTGGTTTTAGAGAATACAACTACTTTCATTTTTAAAATATGCCATTTATGAACATAAATGGCACATTTTTAAAATGAAGATAAATGCATGAACACATTTTTAAAAGATGTATCAGTTGTAATTTCCAGTAAGATAGCTATGTAAACTAGAGCTCTTTGAGGTCCTCAATAATTTTAAAGAGTAAAAAGGGGTCCTGAGATGGTTTTGTGTTCTTGGTGAGAAGGGCAGAAAACCAGGTGTCTGTCCTTGCACTTTGGCAGCTGAAGCTGACCTCGAAGGCCACCTCTACAGAGGCGTTCATTAACCACTCCACGCAGGCATGTAATCTAAGGTGAGCCAATTGGACTTTCTCTTCAGGAGTTTAAATTCTCAAGTAAAGTAAAGCCACGACAGAAGGTGTTCATTCTAGTTTTTAGAGACTCTTTGGAGTTTCCCGGTTCCTCTCTGTTCTAAATATGATTTCTCTAGCCCTCTTTTCTAGCCTATGAAGTGCCTTATAGCAAGACAACACATTTATTTTGTTTCCTTTTCCCCCTCTGGGTTTTGGCCAGCAAAGGATTTTGTGGCTTGCTACCCAGGTGGGTCAGCGGTAAAGAATCCGCCTGCCAATGCTGGCGACGCAGGAGACACAGGTTCAGATTTCCAGGGTTGGGAAGATCCCCCTGGAGTAGGAAATGGCAACCTGCTCCAGCATTCTTGCCTGGAAAATCCTATGGACAGAGGAGCCTGGCAGGCTACAATCCATAGGGTCCCCAAAGAGTCCCACATGGCTTAGCGACTAAAACAACAACCCAGAATACTTAGTGATATACTAATTTCTGGCTTTACCTTGAAAACAACGGCTTCCTTCACGTTTACTCCGTGCGCAACTTCTGCTCTTAACATTCATATCCTCCTTTGTGTTCCAGTTCTGGAAGCTGTGTTCTCTGCCCCAGGGCGATGAACAAGAGAGTTACAGTCTGCTCTTTCCAGTTAATCCTAAGGAGCGGGATCCAGGCTAACAACAGCCTGCGTCGGGGAGGAACATGGCTGCTAAGATATTTCCTGTTCATCAAGGTTAATTTCCTCTTCACCTGGAGAAGCCCAGGCTATTTTCTGCTTAGCCAATTAAAGCCTGTTGTTCTCTTTTTCGGAGAAGGCGATGGCACCCCACTCCAGTACTCTTGCCTAGGAAATCCCATGAGCGGAGGAGCCTGGCAGGCTGCAGTCCACGGGGTCTCCGAAGAGTTGGAGCCGACTGAGCGACTTCACTTTCACTTTTCACTTTCGTGCATTGGAGAAGGAAATGGCATCCCACTCCAGTGTTCTTGCCTGGAGAATCCCAGGGACGGGGGAGCCTGGTGGGCTGCCATCTATGGGGTCACACAGAGTCAGACACGACTGAAGTGACTTAGCAGGAGCAGCAGTTCTGTTCTTTCATTCTTAAGATTTATTTGGACACGTTGGGTCTTAGTTGTGGCATGTGGGATCTTCTTTGTGGGCACAGAGCTCTTCCTTACAACACTCAGGGTTCTCTCCAGCTGTGCACAGGCTCCGGAGTGTCAGCTCAGTAGTTGCAGCACCAGGGTTTAGTTGTCCCTTGGCATAAGGGATCTTTGTTCCCTGACCAGGAATCAAAACACATCCCCTGCACTGGAAGATGGATTAACCACTGAACTACCAGGGAAGTCACTGTTCTTCTAATTTTAAGTAGGTGGAAACATTTTGAAAAAAAAAAAAGGGCTCTAAAAACAATATCGTGTTTTTGTTATGATTATTGTGCGTGCATGCTCAATTGTATCTGATTCTTTGCGACCCACCGGGCTCCTCTGTCATGGGATTTTCCAGGCAAGAATACTAGAAAGGGTTGCCATTCCCTTCTCCTGACCCAGGGGATCTTCCTGACCCAGGAGCTGAACCTGTGCCTCCTGTGTCTCCGGCATTGGTAGGTGGATTCTCATCCACTGAGCCACCTGGGAAGCCCGTTATGATCATTATTACACAGTAAATGGGGAATCAATGGGACCTCCTGGAATCAGAAAACCAGAATTATTGTTCTAACTTTTTAACTCACTGAAGGCACATCCTTGAGCAAGGACTCGATGATCTCATGAGCTCTTCCAGCTCTGGAGTTATATAATTTAAAGTTCAGCAAAGTATCACTAGCTATCACGTCCCTTTCCGTACCTCCCTAAACAAAAATCAAGACCATCTTTTCCTAGAGGTGAGTTTGGTAGTTAATAATAGCATGGACGACAGGTCCACACAGAGTAACAAACCTGAGCAAAGTGCCTTCACTTCTCTGAGTGTCAATTTTTTCATCTGAAAAATGGGAATGATAATATCATGGCATTGTTTTATGGATAATGAGGTAGCATACATAACCCACTTAGTACAGAGCCTGTAACAGAACAAATGGTTAATGAAGGCTCCACAATAGCAGTTCTGCTATAGCAGAACGTAATCTCCACGGATTATAGTCATCCTGCCACTGAACATATTTTTGCAGACAGCTTGCTATTTCTTCTTCTGTAACTCAGTGCATTTTACCTACAACTCAGAAAGAGTTAGCCTAAATTTATCACTTTGCATAGAATCAGCAAAAACAGTAATAGGATGTACTGTCAGTGAGTAATGGCATATATTTGTAAAGGATCAGAGTTTCTTGCAAAAAAAAAAAAAAAAAGAAAGATTCAAAACCCCATCTAGAACTCTTTTGCTGCTGAAAATTGATCTGTTTGCAACTCTTCAGTCCATCACTTCCCTGAGGGGTGGCTCAGGAAATAAACCAAGAGAGCATCAGGGGCAAAGAGCTCATATTCAAAATAGGCTGCCTCTCAGGATTTGTCTTTCTTGTGCTGGGCTGTATTTCTGTTATGAATTCAGCTGAGTTACCCCCACCAACATGCAATTCATGTATGTGTTAAATCCCTAAGCCCCAGTATTTCAGAATGGGAGCATATTTGGAGATCTTTAAGGGGGTAATTAAATTTAAAAATGAGTTCCTTTGTGACCCCATGGACTGTAGCCCACCAGGCTCCTCTGTCCTTGGAATTCTCCAGGCAAGATTAGTGGAGTGGGTAGCCATTCTCTTCTCCAGGAGATCTTCCTGCCCCAGGGAGTGAACCCAGGTCTCCTGCATGGCAGGTGGATTCTTTACTGTCTGAGCCACCAGGGAAGCCCAATAGAACTGTTGTCCTTATAATAAGAGGAAATTTGGACTCAGACATGAACACAGAGGAAAGACCATGTAAAGACAGAAGGAGAAGATGGCCATCTACAAGTCAAGGAGAGAGGTCTCAGAAGAAATCAACTCTGCCAACCAGGCCCTCGATCTTGAGCTTCCACCCTCCAAACTATGATAAAATCAATTTCTGCTGTTTAAGCTAGCCAGTCTGTGATATTTTGTCACGGCAGCCCTAACAAAGTTAATCCCAGACCACACCCAGTTCCGCTAGATATTTATTGACAGCCTGCTGAAAACAGCCACACAAGCAGGTCTGGAAGTTCAGTGGATTCCTAGCTCTGTCCTTCCTGACACTCAGAAGAGGCTTTTCACAAAAGGTCTCTGGGGCAAAGGCATTATTCCAGCAGAAGAATTTGTCTAGCATCCATTGGAGTCAGGACCAGGGAAATTTAAGAATCAAGAACATAAAAAGAAGCAGCTGCTTTTCATGTTTCCAGCAAAAGATGCCAATTTTATTGTCATGTTGCTGAGTCTTGTCCAACTACAAACTTCTCACACTCTTCTGGGAGAAGCTATGGGCATCAGTGGAAATGCAACGTGAAAGCAGTCAACTCTGATGACTCCCCAACACCTTAGCTCAACTGGTAAATTGCCATCTTTTCTAAAAGTCTCCATTCCTTTTCTTTTCTTTTTCCTTTCATGGATGTGGATCCTGAGGCTAGCATGACAAAGCAATCTGCCTAGGTCCTAAATTAGTTAGTGGCTGTATCAATTAAGCTGCTTTCATGGGCAAGTTAAAGCAGTCATGATTCAAGCAGCTGTAAACAATTAGGAAATTTACTGGCTCGCAGAACTGCAAGTCCAGAAGTAGTATATAATTTAGGGTTACTCTATCTAGAAGCCCCAAAGCATGCCCAAAGGCTCAGATCCCTTCTGTCAGACATTCATGCTTGCAGTGTCACCCGAAAGATAGCTCCTTTTGCAGTCCTGGGATGGTGGCTCCTTATTTCACATTTAGTGGTCAGAAAGAATTACTTTAAGAAATTGTCCCTAAAGGGTGAGCAAGAACCTTTTTAGAATCCCCAGCAGATCTTACCTCATTTCTCAGTGGTCCAGTTTGGGTTCATATGCCCATTGATCAACCAATCATTGGCATCAACCAATTGTTGGACAGGATTATCTTAAGCCAATCAGGCATAATCCAGAACCAGAAAAAACGCTGCTCTCTTAAGGAGGAAGGCAGAAAGTACGTGAAGTAGGCAATTAACAATGTCCACAACAGTGACCCAACTGGAGCATGAACAAGGTCTGTCTCATACCAATGGCCACGCTCTTTCCCGTATACCATGCTATTTCTTATCTGAAAAATTTTTAGTCAATTAAATGAAAAAATGGTTGGTCCCATTGTTGAACAACTTTTGTCTTACACAAGAACGGCAGCATGGTTTCTTTAATGCACTTCTCACTAACAATTAAAAGAGGCTATGGTACAGAAAATTCTGATTTTCCTAGAACTTTCAGGAATGAGTCATTAACATCAAGCAAACTGTTTCATATAAAACCCATCTTCTCCCTTGCCCCACCTTTCTGTAATTAAATGTAATTGGAGCTATCCAGGAAGACTGGATGCCACTCTTGTTATGAAGAGGTATTCTGTTGTTCATTAAAGTATATACGTGACACCTAACGAATGCTCAGTAAACTGCTGGCCAGCATCTCAGAAGGAATCCATCATGATGGCCAACGTTGTGCTTTGAGCTGTGAAGAATCCCTGGGGATGTGATGGAGACACATTGGGAAAGCTCTAGCTCCTTCCTACAGAAACCTTGGCACTAGAGGCTGCTTTCTTCGAACCTAATCCTCCAGGAAGCTGATTCTCATCGTTTGGCTCAATTGTTATCCTCTTTAGAGTTTGCAGCAGCTGACAGCAAGTGAGACAAATGAAGAAATTAGAATCATACTCTGGCTACACCAAACTTTGAGCCCCAGCCCAGATGAAAGAACCCTATATACATCCCACAGCACATGAGCACCTAATATATGAGGTTAAACTAGAAAACGTGGACTTCTAGCGGGCAAAGGAACATAGTTCAGGAAGGAGAAAGGGTAAAGTCCCCCAGAAGATAAAGGTGCCATGAGCAATCTCAAATCCAGACAAGAACCTAAATCCCAATTTCACCCTCAAAGCAGTTTCCTCCCCTCAGTTCTTTTATTCTGTTAAGGGCTTCACCACCTGTCCGTCACTCAGTCTTGAAGCCTCACAGTCAGCATGAGGGAGTCCTGTCTCTCATCCTCCATTCCTAATCAACTGTCAAGACCTGTCAGTTCTACCTCCTTGACACCTCTTCTTTCTGCCTCTTCCTCTCCATTCTATTTTCTGTCACCCTAATTCAGAACCCCATTAACTCTTGCTTGGATTATTAAAATGGCCTCGCAACTGGTCTATTCACCTCCCCTCTCTCTGCTGTTCAAACCACTCTCCTGATTGCTGAATTGATATTCAGAAAGCACAGCTCCAATTCTGTCAAGTCCCTGCTTGAGAGACTTGTCTTCTTTTCCTACAAAAATAAGCCCTAAGCCCTATCCTAGCATTCAAAATCCTTGGTATTCTGACATCCCCAGGTTCATCTTCTAACCCTCCTCTGTGTATACTCATTCACACATGACTTCTCAGGATTCCTCAATCACACCTCACATTTCCCTCTCCAGCTCCTACCCAAGGATCAGTCTGTACCTCAAACCCTTCAAATTCCCAATTCCAGCTGCCATTCATCCTCAAAGACACAGCTCCAATACCATGGCGTTGGAGATCATACTTACCCATTGTGACCTTGCCATCTTCTGAAAATCCAGAAATGTTGCTTTCCTCCGATTGCATTACACTTCTATTTTTCAAATATAAGCCATCCACTGTATTCAACTCATTTATTCATTAACTTGACAAATATTTATTGAGTACTACTACTACTACTACGACGTCGCTTCAGTCGTGTCCGACTCTGTGCGACCCCATAGATGGCAGCCCACCAGGCTCCCCCGTCCCTGGGATTCTCCAGGCAAGAACACTGGAGTGGGTTGCCATTTCCTTCTCCAATTTATTGAGTGTACTACCATTTTTTAACTTAAGTTTATTTTTTGGCTGTGCCACGCAGAAAGTGGGATCTCAGTTCCCTGACCAGGGACTGAACTCATGTCACCAGTGGTAGAAGTGCTAGGGAAGTCCCTTATTAAGTAGATTATTATCTTTGCTATAGACACTAGGGATACAAAAATGAAAACTCCTGTTTTAGAGGTTACATTTTATTATGGGAAAATAATAATAATATTAAGAAGAAAAATCTGTAATTTATTAGATAGTGGTGAATGATAAAGAGGAAGGGGATAGAAGTTCTCACATGAAGGCTTTGACATTTTAGACACAGATGTCTGGAAAGCACCAACTGTGATGGTCACAGTGAGAGTCTGAAAGAAGTGAGGGGATAAACCATGCAGATATTTTGGAGGAAGAGCACTCAAGGCAGAAGGTACAAAAAAACGTAAAGACCTTGATGTAGAAATTTGCATGGTATGTTCAAATAAAAGAGATGAGGCCTGAATGGAATGAACCATACCAGGCTAAATAACAGATTGTCCCTGAATACAAAGATTGTGTTTGAAGGCAAAGACGGACGTACAGTAGAATCTTCTTCTAAAGTAGACATGAAATGATATTGACTGAAGTAATGAGTATATTTCTTCATTCATTTTTTTATTTTTACATCCATACATGCAGTCTTTCTTTTTTCCTTAAGAATTCTCATCACTTCTTTTCATGCAGGCCTATGGGAAATCAACTTCCTCAGTTTTTATTGGTGTTGAAATATCCTTATTTCATTTTCACATATAAAGTATATTTTTTCAGGGTTAAGTATTCTCTGTTGCCATCATTTTTCTTTAAGAGACTTAAATATTCTTTCCATTACATTCTGGCTTCTATACTTTCTATTTTAAAGTCAGCTGATTATCTAATTGAATCAGTATTTGAAGTTTGATCCTTTCTACCCTTGATGCTTTTCCTATTTCTCTTTTTCTTGTTTTTTCTCACCAGCTTATTTTGAAGGGTCTAGATGTGATTTTCTTTGTATTTGCTCTGCCTGGGCTTTGTAAACACGTTTGCATCTTTGGGTTGATATCAATTATTCCATTTTAGGGAATTCTGAACCATTGTTTTCTTCAAATATTGTGGTGCCTATTTTTTACCTCTCTTTTTCTTGTAGATGGCAGTTATATAGTTGGTGTTTTTATTGTCTTTCATGTCTTTTATGATCTTTTTCATACCTTACAGTTTTTTTTTCCCACTTTCAATCTGAGTTTTTCTTCTTAGATTTTCCAGCTTACTAATCTCTTCAATCAGCAGCTAAATTAGTTTTTTAAACTCTTAAATTCAGTTATTGTGTTTTCTGGTTTTAGAGTTGATTCTTTTTTAAAACTGGGTTTCAGGGTTTTGGTGAAAGGTTCCATATTGTTTTCTCTTGAATTATATTAATGATAATTATTTAAAAGTCTATATCTGACTGGTTCCAATTTTGGGTCACCTATAGTTTTGCACTATTATTCATTTCTCTCTTTGTTCTATTTTTGATAGTACTTACAATTTTTGATTGAATGCCAGATATTGCATATGAAAAACTATAAATATTTTGGATGATGTTCTTTTCCTGCAGAGATGATGTTACTCACTGCATCATCTGGCAGGTAACCAAATAGGACATGCTTTCATTAATTACTGCTGCTAAACAAAGCCACTCCAGAAGTTAGTTGCATAAGAAAAAAATAATTTATTATGATGATATTTATTATCATGATTTTGGAGGCCAGGAATTCAGGTAGAATCCAGAAGGGATACTTCATCTGTTTTTCATGCTTTTTAGAGTCATAGCTGTGGCAGTTCAAATAGCTGGAGATGATTGAGATAGAACCAAAGAGACCCATATGACTGGGGCCCCTGTTCTTCTCCATGTGTTATCTTCTGAGGAGCTGACTCTGTTACTCATGCGTTTGTTTCCTGGGATAGCTGGTAAAGATGAGAGCTAGGTGGAGTCACTTCCCACATATTATGATATCAAGGTAGTAGGACATCTTGAGAAGCCAATGGCTTCCCAAAGAGGACATGTTGACAGAGAACATTCCAAAAGGGGCAGGTGGAAGATATACTATTTTGTCTTAGCCTCATAAGTCCCTGAGAGTCACTTGCATCTTTGCATTGAGATGGCTCAGTGGTAAAGAATCTGCCTGCCAATGCAGGAGAAGCAGGGGACAAGGGTTGGACCTCTGGGTCAGGAAAATCCCCTGGAGGAGAAACTGGCAACCCACTCCAGGATTCTTGCTTGGGAAATCTCATGGACAGAGCAGGCTGGCAGGCTTCATTCCATAGGGTTGCAGAGTCAGACACAACTTAGCGACTGAACATGAACACGACTGATTGAACAGGTTCAAGGAGAGAAGAGTGGTGAAGCTGGTGAGGTAGATTATCTCATTCCCAGTAGCAATCTCAAAGCTAGATTTAAGACTGAAAGTTTTCCCTATTTCTGTTTGCCTATGGTCTTGCATCTAAACTTTCAAGGGTCCCAACTAAGAATTTGGGATGTTTAATAGACCCTTATTCCTTCGTGGTGTCTCGATTTTAATCTATGTCCCCTCAGTACTGGGAAGATACCAAAACTTGGTTTTTATCCTGTGAATTTTACTCAGTTTATTACCCATGGGAAGAGATCCCTTCAGCATCTTATCTCAGAATCTTGTTGTCTCAAGTCATGGCTGCCTTCATGGGCCCAAACCTGATATTTGTCTATTTGTCACCATGAGATTTCCAAGAGCTCTTCCAGATCCCTGCCTCTTCTGGCATTTCTCTGCCTAGCTTCCCAGCCCCTTACCCTGCAGAGCTTAATGAATAGGCAAATGTTCCTCAGGCAAAGTGGGGCACAGAATACTGTGCTTACTGCATAAAGTTTCTCTTTCCTCTCAGTCTAAGCCCCTAACCCATTTTTTCAAACAGCCCTTTTTGGCTGCTTTTCTAGTTGTCTTGATGGTAGGTTTGGTCCACTACCAGCTGTGTGTGTATGTGTGTGTGTGTGTGTGTGTGTGTGTGCGCGTGCATGCGTGCGTGCGTGTGTTCAGTCATTCAGTCATGTCTGACTCTTTGTGACCCCATGGACTGTAGCCCTCCAGGCTCCTCTGTCCATGGAATTTTCCTGGCAAGAATACTGGAGTGGGTTGCCATTTCCTACTCCAGAGGATTTTCCCAACCCAGGGACCAAACTGCATCTCTTGCGTATTCTGCATTGGCAGGCAGACTCTTTACCACTAGGACCACCTGGGAAGCCCCCCAGAGCCAGCTATACCACCACAGGCAGGAGAGACACCCACTGACTTTTCTTTGAATGACGTGTTCTGGTTCGCTGCTCTTGCCACTGTATGTTCCTGATGATCCTATTCTCTTAACTTCTGACATATTTTCATCACCTGGAATTTTCTTATGCTTCTACCCACTCTCCAGTTTTGACATGACCCACAGTATCTCTGGTCCACCAAGACCATGTTGTCCCTGCATGATGTGGACACTGCCTATGCGTCTTTGACCTCCGCAGACAAATACCTTGCTAGGAGACATCTAGTCCCCAGACCTAAGACAGAGCTTCCTTCATAGTGCACCATGGCCTGTGGAGCAAGACAAGGGTAGAAGACGCCATCAGTGTCCTTCACATCACACTCATGACAGAAGACAATAATGAACCTTGTCCCAGACTTTTCTAGAAGACTGCTTTGTGCTCTTATACTCTGATTCATAATTCACAGCATGGTTTTAAGGTTGCTGCTTTGCATAACAACTATCAAAATAGAAAAAAAATCTAACCTCTCTAATAATAATAGAGTTTAAAAAAATACCACCCATACTCATACCCTTTCTCTCTCCAGAGTACAGTAATTTTTTTGCAGGTTGCTAAATATATCAACTGATGAACCACTACCCATCTGGTGGTATGAAGAGGAAAGTAAATGTCAAAAACAGAAGAGGCAAAAGGGCCTCAGCTTCCTGCTTCACCTGTTAGCATTTTGCCAAGACTGATGTCAGATGCAGCCTCAGAACTCTTCTACATTAACATAAAAACATCAGGGTCTCAGATAAGAAAGTCTTTCCATAGTCACACCTCCGGTAGCCAGATCCACTTAGTGCTTGTGTGTCTGTGTGTGTGTATGAGTGGTTTGGTGGATGAGAAAGAACTTTCTGATGAATTAAAAAAAAATTTTGTAGCTTAGGGCTTTTACTAGAACAGAATAAGACTCAAGTTAGTCAAAGGTTAGTGCTGATAGGCACTTCACAAATAATTTTTTGAATGAAAGTGTATGCATTAACAAATACCAACTCAGTTATATTTGACTCTTTGCAACTCCATGGACTGTATGTAGCCTGCCAGGCTCCTCTGTCCATGAGATTCTCCAGGCAAGAATACTGGAATGGGTTGCCACTTCCTACTCCAGAGGATTTTCCTGACCCAGGGATCAAATCCATGACTCTTGTGTCTCCTGCATTGGCAGGTGGATTCTTTACGACTAGCACCACCTGGGAAGCCCCTTTGAACGAATAAATGTGAATAAATGAACAACTAGTGCAGCCATACATCCCTTGTTTAGTGAAAACCAACAAAAGAGCAAAACATCAGCTTTCCCAAGACTAGCACAAAAAGGAGAGTTGGGGAGTGCGTGAGGGTGGAAAATATCCAATTTTAACTTTTGCTCTAGTTATAAATTCTGCCCTTGACTTCTCAGAGCACAGGAGAACCAAGAGCTAATATGATTGAATATGATTTTACTAAAGTTGGGGGATAACAAAAGAAAAGCGAAAGAAGGCTGAATTTAGATATTCTGATTGGCCAGATACAGTGTTCCCTCTGCTTTCAAACGTTCAGTTACGTTAACGCATGATCCTCACCAAAGAGTTGCTTCCAAGTTCCTACTCTGCTTCCATGTTATAAAGAGCATATTGAATCAATCCTGCCTGAATCTACCTTCCCAAGTCTTCCAAATTCTTCCTAGGTATTCAGTCAACAAACACTCACTGAGTGCTAATTTTGGGTATTGTTGTTCAGTTGCTCAGTCATGTCCGACTCTTTGCCACCCCATGGACTGCAGCACACCAGGCTTCCCTGTCCTTCACCATCTCCTGGAGTTTGCTAAAACTCATGTCCATTGAATGGGTGATGCCATCCAACAATCTCATCTTCTGTCATCCCCTTCTCCTCCTACCTTCAATCTTTCCAGGATCAGGGTCTTTTTCAGTGAGTTGGCTCTTCACATCAGGTGGCCAAAATATTGGAGCTTCAGTTTCAGCATCAGTCCTTCTAATGAATATTCAGGACTGATTTTCTTTAGGATTGACTGGTTTGATCTTGCTGTCAAAGGGTCTCTCAAGAGGGTTTTCCAAAACCACAGTCCGAAAGCATCAATTCTTTAGTGCTCAGCCTTCTTTATGGTCCAACTCTCAAATCCGTGCATGACTACAGGAAAAACTCTGGGTAGGCACTATCTAATGACTAGTTGACAAAATGACAAAGGTAACTTTCTTGCTCTCACTTATCTCCCCATGTTGTGTCAAACAGTCACCTAAACAGAAAACTTCAGAATGGTATGTGCTAAGAAAGAAATTTGCACAAGATGCTATGGTAGAACAGATGAAGAGAACCGAATACACTTTGGGCAGTGGACTAGGGAGATTGGATCAGAAATTCTGGAGGAAGAATTGTCTGAATTCAATCTAAAAGCATCCGTGAATAGTCACCTATCATAGGTTGGGAAGGAAAGAGAATAGAATCCCAGGCAACAGGCACAGCAACAAAGGTAAAGAGGCTAAAAACACGTTTAGGTAGCAGTATACCGTTCACTGTTGCTTGAAAACTAGAGGAAACTTGGAAGGACACGGTGAAGTAGTCTTGAAAGACCTAGAAAGCCATGTAAAGGAGTGTGACCTCAGTCAGTTATAGGAGAATCACTGGGTACTTGTAGGCAACAGAGAGATGTGATCAGACATGGTGTTTAGGTGATCCACTCCCCATACATTTTTGGAAGGTATATATGCATTTCTCTAAGAAATTGGCCCATAGCTTTCATCAGATTCGGAATGGCATCAATGATGCAAAAGGATTATGGACACTGGTATAAGAAGTAATTCTAAATATGAACATGTATCAGAAATGTCAGATCATATTTTAAAATATTCACATGATAGAACTCACCCCATGCTTACTGAATCAGATTCTGGACATAGGCTTAGAAATTCATGTATGTTTTTTTTTTTCTTTTTTTAAATTTATATTTTATTTTTAATTGTAGGATAATTGATTTACAATATTGTGATGATTTTTGCTATACATCAACATGAATTGGCCTTAGGTATACATATGTCCCCTCCCTCTTATACCCTCCTTCCACCTCCCTCATAAGTACATTTTTTGCTATAGCCTCTCCCTTCATTTTTATCACTGCTTATCTCTTTTTTTTTAATTTTTATTTTTACTTTATTTTACTTTACAATACTGTATTGGTTTTGCCATACATTGACATGAATCCACCACAGGTGTACATGTGTTCCCAAACATGAACCCCCCTCCCACCTCCCTCCCCATAACATCTCTCTGGGTCATCCCCATGCACCAGCCCCAAGCATGCTGTATCCTGCATCAGACATAGACTGGTGATTTGTTTCTTACATGATAGTATACATGTTTCAATGCCATTCTCCCAAATCATCCCACCCTCTCCCTCTCCCTCTGTATGTTTTAAAATTTCCTTTACTAGTGCTGATAGCCAGCTAAGTTTAGGGGCTGCTGGTCAGGACTATGAGAGCTAGACCTTCATTTTTGCCTAGGACTCAACCACATGCTGCCTTTTCTGTTTCCTTTTACTTATTCACCTCATAAGTAACCTCACCCCTCACGTGACATCCTAACTTCACATAGGGATGTGGCCTTCCTCTCAAAGATTACAGCAGAGTAAACATAACTGAATAATCGTGCAAGGGCCACGACCCACCTCGAGTCATGCAATGGAGGTATCCTCCTGGATGACCTGTGACCCATACTAATTAGCAAAGGGCACTCAGTTTTTCGGTGGCCAACTTGGGAGTAGTTTTCCGCATCCATTCCTAAGGAATTCTCCTAAATAACCTAAGGACTGTTGTTGTTTTAATTAAAGATTCAGGGGTATACTGCAGAGTGGTTGCCTTAAAGCAGCTTGAGGCTCTATTTTTATAGACACTACAAGTGGATGGGTGAGGAAAAAAAGGGGTCCCAAAATAAAGTATTTAGACAACGTTATGCAAAAAATAGCTGAAGGAATTTGTTCCTGCCAATATCTTGAAGCTATAAATAAGGAGTTAGGGAGCAAAAAGAAGAAACTAACATGCAATGCTTCTGAGATATGCTTAGCCTAAAGAGATTTCTTTCTTCAAAAAAGTTGGAAACAGATAGGTCGTGGATATAATATTTAGTGAAAAATCTGAATGTTCTCTTCCTTACCTAAGGCAGAGAGTGGAATACATACTCATTTACTGGAAAAACTAGGTCAGATTACATCCATTCACAGATAGTCTAAGTTAAAGTTAGGCCAATGACTTGGGATCAAGAAAAAAAAAATCAGTCACAGATAATTTTCCACACTGGTCAAAAATACAAATACCAATCAGCCTGTAGCTCTGATCTCTCTTTCCATATCCAGGAGCAGTTTTACACACATGACCTTACAGGCAATGATTTCCACCAAGTGGTTCATGGTGAGAATCACATTCTTGGTAATGTCTACACACTGATTGATCCTTTGACTCAGAGTGACTTGGATTTAGAGGTGGGTTCATTTTCCCAGTGAGAATCCCCAGGCCACTGAGCTCAACCCCATTTTTAGGATCACAGGAAACAGATAATTATCATTAGCAATGGGCACTCTCACCAGTATGGATAGAAAACACTAGCTGAAGGTTTGGAAGGATCTGACATGCTACAGTTAGTGGAAACGTTATAGGAACTGGAGGATGAAATGTTCTTACAAAATTGCAATTCAGTATTTAGAAAGACCACTAAAGAAACATGACCCTCTTCATCAAAAACAGCAAAGTCTTTGAAACAGTCACAGCCCTGAGGAGCTTCAGGAAATACAATGACTAAGTGTAATGTGATGTATTAATCCTAGGGTAGAAAAGGACACTAGGTAAAAATGAAGAAACCTGTAATGCATGGGATTTTGTTAATGGTAATGTGGTAATATATCAATGTTGGTTTCATAGTCATGGAAGATGTTAACTGGATTTGGGATGTATGGGAACTATCCTTACTATCTTCTATTTTTAAAAATAAATCTAAGCCTGCTATAAAAAATACTATTAAGAAAGATGACCATGTCTTGGAAGAACAGAAAGAACAGGGGGAAGGGATAGTTAGGGAGTTTGGGATGGACATGTATACGCTGCTATATTTAAAATGGATAACCAACAAGGACCTACTGTATAGCATAGGGAACTCTGCTCAATGTTATATGGCAGCCTGGATGGGAGGGGAGTTTCGGTGAAAATGGATACTTGTAAAAGCATGATTGAGTCCCTTTGCTGTTCACCTGAAACTATCACAACATTGTTAACTGGCTATACTCCAATAGAAAGTAAAAAGTAAGGAAAAAGGAGAGAGAGAGAAAGAAACAGGACCGTCTTATTTAGTGGTAAAAGGCAGTTTCTTGGTGCTGCAGATTTCTATGGCTTTGAGGATTTAGGAAAACATTTTTTATCCTGGTATCAGTGGAATCCCAGGAGTCCATGGAAAACCTCCAAGGAATCCATGACACTCCCACTTTCATGAAGCTCTTTAAAGTGCTGTCGCTAAGTCATATCCGACTCTTTGCGACCCCATGGACTGTAGCCCACCAGGCTCCTCTGTCTGTGGGATTTTCAAGGCTATAATATTGGAGTGAGTTGCCATTTCCTTCTGCAAGCTCTTTCATAGCATGTCAAATACTGTGTGTACATAGGTTATATATATATCTTTGGGCCGGAGATCATAACTTTGATGGAATCTCAAAGGCATCTGAACCCAAAAATAGTTGAAAAATAATTGCTTTTGCATCCTGTAGTAGCATAAAACCTACATTTCTGAGTTCCAGATGTCTTACCAAGGTGCACTCGCTCTGCTTTTAGTAAAGGTGCGGCTTTGTCTTCTTCTTGGCTAATATTTAAGCTCTCCATTAGCCAGGGCTGGAATCTTGGCATGTTATTTTAATTGCTTTCAAAACCATTTTTCTCTTATTGCTAGTGAATTTTCATATAATAAATGTTTTTTTAAAAATTGAGGTATAAATAACATATATTAATGTACAAGTATTGGAAGGAATGATGCTAAAGCTGAAACTCCAATACTTTGGCCACCTCATGCGAAGAGTGGACTCATTGGAAAAGACTCTGATGCTGGGAGGGATTGGGGGCGGGAGGAGAAGGGGACGACCGAGGATGAGATGGCTGGATGGCATCATCGACTCGATGGACACGAGTTTGAGTGTACTCCGGGAGTTGGTGATGGACAGGGAAGCCTGGGGTGCTGCAATTCATGGGGTCACAAAGAGTCGGACACAACTGAGCGGCTGAACTGAACTGAATATATTGCAAAATGGTTACGCTTACAATTAATTAACATATCCATCACCTCACATACTTACAATGTGTGTGTGTGTGATGGGGTCTTTTAAGATCTACTCTTCCAGCAACTTTCAAATGCAGACTAGAGTGTTGTTAGTTATAGTTCCCATGCTCTACATTACCTCCCCAGAACTTACTTGTTAGAACCCATTACCTTTGACTACCTTTACCCATTTCTCCACCCTGCAACCCCCATTCTATTGTCTACTTCTATGAGTTTGTTTTTCTTCTTTAGATTTGCCATGTAAGTAGGACAATACAGTATTTGTCTTTTTTCGTCCAACTTCTTTCACTTAAAATAAGGCCCTCAAAATTCATCTATGTTGTTACAAATGACAGGATTTCTTTATTTTTTAAGACTGAATAATATTCCATTCTGTATAATATCTAGATACACAGATACAGATGACAGGTAGGTATTAGATACTTCATTTTCTTTACTCATTATCCATGAATAGACACAGAGTTTGTTTCAAAGTCTTGGTTAATGTACTTAGTGCTACAATGAACATGGAGGTGCAGATAAGATAGTGATTTCATTTCCTTCAGAAACAGACTCAGAAGTGACATTGTTGGATCATATGGCAGTTCTATTTTCAATATTTTGTGGATATATATTGTAGATTGAGGTCTGCAGTTGCCCACCATTTCAAGACAAAAGACCTGTATGTAAGGACCATTGTGAACAAAAGAAAATTCATAGTCATCACTGCAGCTATCCAAGCAGGTGTGAAAACCTTGCACTTTTTGTGAAGCATCTTTTTATCTCATATGAGAAATGCAGCTTTTATGTACTTGCAGGATTACTATAAGAAGGAATATTCATAAATTAATGAAACTTGAGAAAAAGCAAAAGGAAGGTGAAGGATCTAAAGCTGGAGACTTTGATGCCAGCAAAGGATGGTTTGATCATTTCAGAGAAAGGTTTGGATTAAAAAATATCAAGACAGGAAATGAAGCTTCTGCCAACAGAGAGGGAGTTGATCAGTTCCCCACTGCCATTAAGAAAATTATTGAGGAGAAAGGATTTCTGCCTGAACAGGAGTTCTGTTCTGGAAAAAAAAAAAGCCACAAGAGACATTTACTACTAAGGAATAGAAATGAGCACCAGGATTTAAGATAGGAAGGAAGAAGAGAACTCTACTGTTTTGTGCAAATGCAACTGGGTTTATGATTAAAGCTGCCTTTATCTATGAAGCTGCTCACTTTCAAGTCTTAAACAGAGATGATAAATGCCAGCTGTCAGTCTTTTGGTTGTACAACCAGAAGGCTTGGAGACCAAGAGACCTTTTTCTGGGTTGGTTCCATCAATGCTCATCCCTGAAGTCAGGAAATACCTTGCCAGACTTTTAAAGTTCTTTTGATATTGGACAATGCAACTGGCCAACATCTACAGAATTGAAGTGATCTACTTGCCCCCAAACAATAGGTCTTTAATTTAGCCTCTAGATCAGGGGATCACGGGGGGCTTCAAGGCTCATTACACACAGTACTCTGTGGAAAAAGTTTTCAACACTATGAAAGAGAACCCTGACAGAAAGATCATTGTGCCAGTCTGGAAGGATTACAGCATTGAAGATGCCACAGTTACTGAAGGAAAAAATGTGAAAGCCATCAAACCTGAAATAATAAATTCCTGCCAGAAAAAAACTGTTCCAGATGTTGTATATGAGTTCACAGAATTTACAACAGAGCCAATCAAGGAAGTCAGGAATGAGATTGTAGACATGGCAAAGGGGGGTCAGGGGTGTGTCAAGAGTTTCAAGATATGAATCATGGAGAAACGCAAGAGCTAATGGACACCACACCAGAGGAATAAACAGAACTCAGCTCGATGGAGATGCGCACTCCCCAGCCAGTGTCAGATGATAAAGAAGAAGATGCAGAAGCAGCAGTGCCAGCAGACAAACTTACATTAGACAGTCTGGCAGAAGGGTTTTGACTATTCAAGGCTGCTCTGACTTCTCTTAGGACATAGACTCTCCTGTGACATGCACACTGAAATGAAATCAAATGCTGGGGAAAGGACAGGTACCATATTGAAATATTTTTAGACAAATGAAAAAGCAAGGAAGTTGGATGGAAATTATGATGCATTTCTGAAAAGTTACACTGAGTGTGCCCACCTCTCTCCTGCCTTCCCTTCCACGCCCTCCATCTCTTCTACTCCTGAGAAAGTGTAACTCATCAAGACCCAGTGGGGCCTTCCCAGAACAGGCATTCCCACATAACCCCTGCTTTAGCGCCTCTCTGAAGAGCCTAGATGATAGTATTTGATGCACATTTCCTGAGTTGTTTGGCAGATTTAAACCACTACCACCCCCCTCCCCCAGATGGAAGGTGTTAGCTATTGAGGACCATGAGCACATAGCCCCAGGCCTCCTGGAATCAAAGGACTGATAATGCTAATCCCTGTGACACCACCCTGCTACCACACCATCGGCTGTTTAGGGACTTGTACACAAGCTGACCGCAGACAGTGAGAGTTCCCTCCCGCACCTGGGTTTTTAAAGTGCTTTAAAGGCTTCAGGGGAGTTCTAGACTTTTAGGGCATGGGCCACCTCTCTCCTTGCATGGCCTTGCAATAAGACTTCCTGTGCTCCAAACTCTGATGTTTCAGTTTCTTTGACCTCACTGTGTGTTACTTGCATCAAGAGTAGCAAGACCCACTCCTTCTCTTCCTCCTTGTCCTCAGCCTACCATGGGTAAAGAGACAAGGAGGAAGACCTTTATGATGATCCACTTCTATGTAGTGAATAGTAAATAATTAGCATCAGTTCAGTTCAGTCGTGTTTGACTCTTTGCAACCCCACGAACCACAGCATGCCAGGCCTCCCTGTCCATCACCAACTCCCAGAGTTCACCCAAATCCATGTCCACTGAGCCGGTGATCTCATCCAACCATCTCATCCTCTGCCGTCCCCTTCTCCTCATGCCCTCAATCTTTCCCAGCATCAGGGTGTTTTCAAATGAGTCAGCTCTTTGCCTCAGGTGGCCAAAGTATTGGAGTTTCAGCTTCAAAATCAGTCCTACCAATGAACACCCAGGATTGATCTCCTCTGGGATGGACTGGTTGGATCTCCTTGCAATCCAAGGGACTCTCAAGAGTCTTCTCCAACACCACAGTTCAAAAGCATCAATTCTTTGGCGCTCAGCTTTCTTTATAGTCCAACTCTCATATCCATGCATGACCACTGGAAAAATCATAGCCTTTTCAATATGTTGTCTAGGTTGGTCATAACTTTTCTTCCAAGGAGTAAGCATCTTTTAATTTCATGGCTGCAGTCACCATCTGCAGTTATTTTGGAGCCAAGAAAAATAAAGTCAGCCACTGTTTCCACTGTTTCCTAATCTATTTCCCATGAAGTGATGAGACCGGATGCCATGATCTTAGTTTTCTGAATGTTGAGCTTTAAGCCAACTTTTTCACTCTCCTCTTTCACTTTCATCAAGAGGCTCTTTAGTTCTTCTTCACTTTCTGCCACAAGGGTGGTGTCATCTGCATATCTGAGGTTATTGATATTTCCCGGCAATCTTGACTCCAGCTTACAGTTAATAAACTGTTTGTGTGTGTGTGTGTGTGTGTGTGTGTGTGTGTGTGTTTGTGTGTCTTCATGTGAAAAATCTAATAACTGTTTGGCAAGAATTGTATGAGGTGTTTCTGCATCATCATCACTGCCTAAGAATTTGTGTAGAAAATTATGTGCAAGATGTATTGAAGTGTGTTGTGCGTGTGTGTGTGTGTATATATATATATATTTAAACACTTATCTGTGATGCTAGGCTGATATGCAGTTTCTACAATTTTGAGAGAGAAGCCTACTGTACAAAAATAGAATTTTTTGAAAGTCAAGTTATAAGGCAATAAGAAAATGAACATATTAATTTTACATTAAATATCACTTACCTTATTTCTATGCAAAGTTGTGGACATTCATTGCCTTGTACTTGCTGGGGGGGTCCCATGAACTTGAAGATTTTTCTTAACTTTCTGGCCTCACCTCCAGCCTCTGTTGGCCACTGCTATGCCCTCAGTGGAGGGTGAGTGAATCCTGAGGGGGTTCTGTGTGCTCCAGGGGGAGACCTCTCTCAGCTTTCCTGCTTCCCCTCCCCCACCCCGTCTTTGGTGAGCCGCTGCCTCACACTGTTCGGTTTCTACACCTCAGGATGGAAGGGATGCTCTGCGTTTCTGCCCTCCTCTATGGTACTGGGGGACCGTTACCTTCCGCCCAGAGAAGAGCCAGCCTGCCTCCAGGGGACTTCTCTCAATCCTCCTGCCCTGCATCTACATTCATTTTCCTGCTGCACACAATTGGTGAGGCTCTCCCAGGAAAGAACTGGTAGATGGGCACAGATCAACAGGTAACTGTGTCACCTAGGAATCTGAACCCCTCACGCCAACCCATACATGGCCACTAAAAGTTTATGAGCAGTTCACCTGGTTTTCTCATTACCTCCCTCTCTGATGGAAAACAATTTCTGGTACTACTAGAATGAAAGCAGCCATGGGATAAACCTTCTCCTAAGAATGGATTATCTCTTCCTAAGATTTAGTTCATTTCAGTTTTCTCGCATCTTCATCTCTCTGTCAGGCTTTCAATTACCATGACATGTAGCTTATCGGACTTGTACTCATTGTAAGGATGAGTGTGGCAGTCTTTGGTAACTTTCTACATCCTAATCAGAAATGAAATGCTAGTTTTTCCATTTTGCAAGTCTTTAGAGCAAGATCTCTCCTAAAGATTTTGCGAAGCATAGGCTTTCTGCTCCCCTCCACATACCTGCTCTGGTTAAGTGCCACAGAATCAGTTCTGA
The DNA here is from genome assembly GCF_016772045.2 of Ovis aries. NCBI lineage: Eukaryota > Metazoa > Chordata > Mammalia > Artiodactyla > Bovidae > Ovis > Ovis aries. Next base: position 59,566,801 of record NC_056062.1, on the reverse strand, counting down.
CCCTCAATTCCATGTTTGCAACCAAAACTTTTACATTAGGAGCAAAGAAAATGGGACTCAAGGCAACTATCATTGTTGTTGTTATTACTTACCTACTTACTTTACTTTTTGCTGGGAGTACTACTTACTGTTAGCCAAGCAGTCATCCTGAGCTGAACCAACCAAATCTTCATGTTATGATGATGTTTTCATATATCTAGGGTCTGGCTTTTCTCTCTGTACATAATTCTGATGGAAGGTATTTGGGTCCATGTCTCTTTTTATTCTTTTCTGTTAAATTGCTATTTATTTCTCTTAAATGCATATCTTCAACGCCAATGAAGTCTCCTTTCAGGAATGCTAACTGCCTCCTCTCCAACACATCTACCTTTGTTGAATTGTTAGTGTGATTCTTACCGCCTTACACTATGCACATAACGCTAAAGGAAAGATGGTACCTCCTTCTTAAAAGTGCCAATGCCTGATCGAGAACTGGGTCTCAGTGACCTGACAGGCACGCAACTCCCCTTGAGTTATGACAGTGGGTGGGGTCAGCATCATATAAATGACAGGACCTAAGAAGGAAGAGGGCTGGGTTCCCTTAAAAGCGAAACAGGCTGATACTGGAAGACAACAGGTAGCAGCTGCCAAGGAGGATGGCATTTAAAATACCTTCATTAAAATGTAATTGATGTGGACATTATCAGAAGGATGAAGACCATATATGAGAAGGAAGCTTTGTCTTAACTTCCTATTTCAACCTAAAGACAAGACATAAGGCACATGTTACCTAGAAAAGAAAAATCTTCCAGCATGCAACAAGAGGGCTTAGTTCAGTTCGGTTCAGTTCAGTTGCTCAGTTGTGTTCAACTCTTTGCAACCCCACGGACTGCAGCACACCAGGCCTCCCTGTCCATCGCCAGTTCCTGGAGTTTACTCAGACTCATGTCCATTGAGTTGGGGATGCCATCCAACCATCTCATCCCCTACTGTCCCCTTCTCCTCCCACCTTCAATTTTTCTCACCATCAGGGTCTTTTCAAATGAGTCAGTTCTTCACATCAGGTGGCCAAAATATTGGAGTTTCAGCTTCAGCATCAGTCCTTCCAATGAATATTCAGGACTGATCTGATCAGGATGGACTGGTTGGATCTCATTGCAGTCCATGGGACTCTCAAGAGTCTTCTCCAACACCACACTTGAAAAGCATCAATTCTTCGGCACTCAGATTTATTTATAGTCCAACTCTCATACCCATACATGACTACCAGAAAAACCACAGCTTTGACTAGACAGACCTTTGTTGGCAAAGGAATATCTCTGCTTTTTAATATGCTGTCTAAGTTGGTCATAACTTTTCTTCCAAGGAGTAAGCACCTTTTAATTTCATGGCTGCAGTCACCATCTGCAGTGATTTTGGAGCCTCCAAAAATAAAGTCTGTCACTGTTTCCCCATCTATTTGCCATGAAGTGATGGGACCAGATGCCATGATCTTAGTTTTCTGAATGTTGAGTTTTAAGCCAACTTTTTCAGTCTCCTCTTTCACTTTCATCATATTAGCAACAAGAGGGCTAATACCAATAAATTTGTCCCTCCAGAAGAATAATATTCAATTATTTTTCTGAGCACTGAAGATAACCCTTTATTACTTTTGCCTCCATGGACTCCATTTTAATAAACATTTTAGCTGCCAAACTGAAATTATTATGGTTTTTTCTACATAGCTTTTTATTGGGTTAATTTAAATTTCCCTTCAGTAGCCATTATCATATATTGAAATTATCTGTGAATATGTAGCACATGGCTTTAAAATGTTTATAACATTTGACTTGTCAATTTTTTGTCTATGCTTTATCCTAAGATAATGGTCATGGGTGTGAACAAAGGTTTATCTTAAGAATATTTACCATGGCATACACCACATTGATCAAATGATGATTAAAATACTTACACATAATTGTAAGAAAATTAATACCTAAATATCCAAAAGTTAGGAATTAGGTTAAAAAAATGTAGAATAGTCATACAAGGGAGTTCTGTGTATTCATTACATTCTGACTCATCAAGATGATTGAATGTGTGAAAATATGTTCACTATATATTAACTTTTTAAAAACATGTTATAAAACAATATGTATATATGGACCTTTGGGGAACCATTAAAATAGCCTCTAAGTCCCCTTCTTCATAGTTTAACTTTTCTCTTAAATCCTAAGATGTAATGATCTGGTCCTATCTGATTAAAGACACATTTTAAGTTTATTTCTTAAGTAGATTTAGCCAAGGAAAGCAGGTTATTTGCAGTTCAGTTTGGAAGAGAAATCTAAACTTGGCAAATACTTTATATATTGGCAAGAGCATGTTTTCTTTCTTAACACAATTGAAGCCACCATGAAAAAAACAATAATATTTGGCACCCAAACTTCATTTTCATCTTGAGCTACCACAGTTATACTTTATTAAATGAGAATAAAAAACAGACCATTCCTCACAGTTCAGCCAGGACATCAAAACTCGAGTTCGTATAATTTCCGCTGATAGATTGCCCATTTCTGAATGCTAGGAGGTTTTCATGATGATAGACACCAAGACATGATTGCAGTTGAAAACAAGAGGCGCCTGGGACAGTAGAAAATCCAGTTCATCAGTATGAACACGCTAGACATTAAACTAAGACTGCTTGCTCTTTAATAGGCTTAGATTCTAAGACAGGGGAAGATTCCTAAGAAAAGCCATTTTGGAAAAATATTGAGTTTTAATAATAGCTAAGATATATATATTGTTGTTTAGTCACCAAGTCATGTCTGACTCTTTCGCAACCCCATGGACTATAACCCAGAGGCTTCTCTGTCCATGGGATTTCCCAGGTAAGAATACTGCAGTGGGTTGCCATTTCCTTTTCCAGAGGATCTTCCCAACCTAGAGATGGAAGCTGTGTCTTTTGCACTGGCAGGCTGATTCTTTACCACTGAGCCACCAGGGAAGCCCACAAGTCATATACTTATTATATACCATGTGCTGTTTTAAGAATGTTTTATTGATTAACGTATTTAATCCCCTTGAAGGTATAGACTAGTATTCTAAGGAAACTGAGGCGGAGAGAAAAGATCACTGAACTATCAAGAGACAGAATCAGGATTCAGACCCAGGTGTGAAACTGTGACTTTAAGCAGCACACTTGGGCAGTTAAGCGAAATCAAAAGCAAATAAAAACCTTGCATCCACTGCATAGGGTATGTGTCTTCTCTCCATCCTCCACGGCACAGTTGAGCCTCAAACAGTAGGCATCGTAGCCTAATTTGTTTCCCTTACATTCTGAGTTCCTGCAAATCAGTGTCAGTAAACATTAGAGGAGACCAATGCGGAATGATGCAGGTATCCACAATAACTTCTGGTTTTCCTTTGTCATGGGTAGACTTGGTATAAATGCTCAGACCATAAATCAACACCGGCTCCTACTTGTAAAGCAGGTGTGCTCAAGATATTTTTGCACACCATGGCATTTGTTGAAACACCTGTGATGTTGGGTTGGCCAGAACTTAAGAGTGACTTCTTCCACAAGCCTTCTTGTTTGTCCTCACACGTGGGAATGATTCTATCACCAGCCACACTGTGTGGCGAGATTTCACAAGTAGCACTGTCACAACCATGTTCCAGTTTGGGACCTGGGACTTGGCCAACTCGTTTCTGAGCATCCTCAGAAGACTTGCCTTAGACTTGCCTGGTCCGACCTCACCCTAACTTCTTGACTGGGGCAAAGAGTAGGATTTTTTTCCATCTTTATTCTCTGGGATGCACCTAGAACAGTGTTCCGTATATGAGTTGTTCAGAAAATATTTGTATATTAATATTCTGAAGTCATCACTTTAGCCACCAATCAGATGGACAAAATGAAATACAGAACAGAAAACCTGACTGATGTCTTAAATCAGCACCCCATGTGCAATCTGGAACTTGCTACCCTGCAAATACATGGAATTGGTAACTGATATCCTTTCTCTAAAACACGTCCAAAGAAAGAGGGTTGAAGGAAAGTAACAGACACGGAGAGGAAGGAGCACAGAGCAGAATGAGGAGGAGGAGGTTCACTGCTGTCATAAAAACCTCACTACAGTGGTCTTGAATCAGGGAGCTGCATTCGCACCTGGAACAATTTATAAACTCTTTTGAGAAATGCCAGTCTAATAAATGCTTTGTCAGCCAGAAATTCATGACCTTTTCATAGCAGCTGAAACCAAAGGGGGTAATGGGCACAGCTGTCAGGCTCCAGATGCTCTGGGGCCAGGCCCTGCCACGTTGTCCCCGAGTCCATGTGGAGGAACGCTGAGAACTGGGCATATCATCACTGTTCACCCTGGCCTGCTTCCAGCAGTACCAGCTGCATCTGGACTGGGAGACGGCTGCTGCTGGCAGAGCCATGCTCCCCAGGGGGCTGGGCACTGGGCTGCAGCCAGGCTGTGAGAGTTGGACCTCCACCCAGTGCACGTGGTCCAACCTCATCTTCCAATCTCCCCCAGAATCTCCACTGCACTTTGTGTTCCCTGGCACATCAAATCCTCCTTAGAACCGACATCTTTCTGCAGTCAACAGAAAAGATGGAAGGAAAACCACGCAGATGAAAAGTCATGTCATTTATTAATAATGTCTCTCTTTTTCTTCTTCTATAAATTGGAAGGAAAAAGTCTTTGGTGACGCTCTCTATAAAACAATCTATCTCAGATGGGAAAACCCAGACATAAAGTTACACAGGTCAGTGAAGTAAATCAAGATCTATGGCTTTGTATTTTCTCGCAGGCTCTCTCAACGCACACACTTCAGGGCTTAATTGCACTAGCTCAATAACAGTCTATAACAACTGGGGAAAACACTACAGCAAAGACCTGTGATGTTACTAAAAAACATTGGCAACATATTAGAAAATTATCCCAAAGGTACATCGTATACAAAATAAGATATACTTCTTTCTTCTTTACAACTTGCCACCTAAAAGAATTCGTTTCCCATGTCTTTCTTTTACTCCTCAACAGTCCTATACATATCTTTTTCTCAAAATGAATATACAAGGTTCATTATATGTAACCAGTTCATCTGCACGGCTTTCATTGTCATAATAATTACAATAGAAAGGAAAGGAATGGATTCCTGTAAAAGAAGAACAGAGAACTACTACAGAAATCAAATGGCCTTTGAGGTCTAAAAGGCAAACCATTATAAAGATAGATTGACTGAAAGGCTAGCTTGATGTGATTTTAAACAAAGGCAAAAGTGAAAGTCACTCAGTCTTGTCCAACTCTTTGTGACCCCATGGATTGTAGCCTTCTAGGCTCCTCTGTTCGTGGAATTCTTCAAGCAAGAATACTGGAGTCGGTTGCCATTTCCTCCTCCAGGGGATCTTCCCGACCCAGGGATCGAACCCAAGTCTCCCACATTGCAGATGGATTCTTTACCGTCTGAGCCACCAGGTCTCCCTAAACAAAGGTGAGACCCTGCTAATCTGCCAGTTTTCTTGATGGTTGCTACTTGTCACTTTTCCAGAGAATACTACAGCCTCCCTCTCCTCTGGAACTGGACTCCTCTGGAGTCCCAAATTAGGGTATTTCATCTAGGCTCCTGATAGGCAGCATGAAAGTAAAAGAGAAAGTGTTCGTCTGTCAGTCGTGTCCGACTCTTTGTAACCCCATAAACCATAGCCCATCAGACTCCTCTGTCCATGGCATTCTCCAGGCAAGAATACTGCAGTGGGTAACCATTCCCTTCTCTAGCAGATCTTCCCAACCCAGGGACAGATCCCGACTCTCCTGTATTGCACGCAGATTATTTACCACTGAGCCACCAGGGAAGCCCCTGAAACATCCTGGAACTCTAAATTAGTAACAACTACAGATAGTCCCTGCTAAATAAAAATCAGAGCAATAAAGTCCTTTGGTTTTTGGAAAGCGCGAAAGAGGAGATGGTTTTCAGGGGTCACTTTCCTTATTGAGATTATGTTGTAAACAGCAGCTTGTCCAGCCACAGCCTCTGGACAGCATTACTGAACTGACAGGAGAGACAGTGTTCTTAGATGCTTGATCCCATTCTTTCAAAGTAGAATTGGAGTCAGGGAGTAACTGAATGTGTACTTGCTGAAGTTCTAAGATGGAAGGAGGCACAGGCTGGTATTAATACTCATTCACTGAGAACTGAAGTCAGAACAACCTTGTCTCTCTCAATCATGCCTGAGAGAATGAAAGTGAAAGTGAAGTCGCTCAATCGTGTCTGACTCTTTGCAACCCCATGGACTGTAGCCTACCAGGCTTCTCTGTCCATGGAATTTTCCAGGCAAGAATACTGGAGTGGGTTGCCATTCCCTTCTCCAGGAGATCTTCCTGACCCAGGGATTAAACCCGGGTCTTCCGCATTGTAGGCAGACGCTTTACAATCTGAGCTACCTGAGGCCAGCAGCAAAAGAGCTTTCTTGGTTAAATCTGGCCAAGAACGACAGAGCCACCTGAAAGGTTCTTGTCCCTCATCACAGCCAATGGAAATTAGGTAAATCACTTGAGCAACTGAAGCCCTGATGTACTGGCTGCTTGTCAATTATCTTAACTATTAGAAAGCAGGGGCATTTTTATTTGAGAGTTCATGGTAATAACTGGTCCTTTTTAAACCTGGAGCTCTTGGAGATCTGAGGGAAGATCTGAGGAAGACCTGAGCTGGGAAGTTTGCCTCAGCCCTTCATCCGTAACTCAGCTGGTCTAGCAAGTCTTATTCAGATTCTGAGCTGCCGGGGCTGCCTTCTCCTTACCCCCACCCTTTAAACAGGTTTGATTAAAATTTCATTACTTCTTAAGTCAAGAGCTTTTTTTTCTCCCACCTAACAGTAACTAGAACTATTCGCTCACCTCTAATTAAAGTTCAATAAACTTTATGAAAGGCTACTAGCATAATTCTCCAAGCCAGGCTTCAACAGTATGTGAACTATGAACTTCCAGATGTTCAAGTTGGATTTAGAAAAGGCAGAGGAACCACAGATCAAATTGCCAACATCCGCTGGATCACTGAAAAAGCAGGAGAGTTCCAGAAAAGCATCTACTTCTGCTTTATTGACTATGCCAAAGTCTTCGACTGTGTGGACTACCACAAATTGGAAAATACTTAATGAGATGGGAATACCAGACCACCTGATCTGCCTCCTGAGAAATGTATATGCAGGTCAAGAAGCAATGGTTAGAGCTGGATATGGAACAACAGACTGGTTCCAAATTGGAAAAGGAGTATGTCAAGGCTGTATATTGTCACCCTGTTTATTTAACTTATATGCAGAACACATTTTGGGAAATGCTGGACTGGATGAAGCACAAGCTGGAATCAAGATGACTGGGAGAAATATCAATAACCCCAGATATGCAGATGACACCACCCTTATGGCAGAAACTGAAGACCTAAAGAGCTTCTTGATGAAAGAGGAGAGTGAAAAAGTTGGCTTAAAGCTCAACATTCAGAAGACTAAGATCATGGCATCTGGTCCCATCACTTCATGGGAAATAGATGGCGAAACAGTGGAAACAGTGACAGACTTTATTTTGAGGGGCTTGAAAACCACTGCAGATGGTGACTGCAGCCATGAAACTAAAAGATGCTTGCTCCTTGGAAGAAAAGTTATGACCAACCTACACAGCTTATTAAAAAGCAGATACATTACTTTGACAACAAAGGTCTGTCTAGTCAAAGCTGTGTTTTTCTAGTAGTCATGTATGGATCTGAGAATTGAACTACAAAGAAGGCTGAGTGCTGAAGAATTGATGCTTTTGAACTGTGGTGTTGGAGAAGACTCTTGAGAGTCCCTTGGACTGCAAGGAGATTCAACCAGTCCATCCTAAAGGAGATCAGTCCTGAATATTTATTAGAAGGATTGATGCTGAAGCTGAAACTCCAATACTTTGGCCACCTGATGAGAAGAACTGACTCATTTGAAAAGACCCTGATGCTGGGGAAGATTGAAGGTGGGAGGAGAAGGGGACAACAGAGGATGAGATGGTTGGATGGCATCATCAAGTCAATGGACATGAGTTTGAGTAAACTGTGGGAGTTGGTGATGGACAGGGAGGCCTGGCATGCTGCAGTCCATGGGGTCACAAAGAGTTGGACACCCCTGAGTGACTGAACTAAATGGAACTGAACTAGCATAGTATTCCTTCAAATGACCAGGTTTCCAGAATCGTTCAAATAAAGGCTAACATAGCCTACTGTAAATGAAAAACAAAAATCACCCCAAAAGAAAAATTGAAGGAAGTGATTGAGATTGATCCTTCTTTGAGCACCATGTCGAACAAGAAATTAGTGTCATGCACAGAAAATTCCACGTGCCATATATTTTACTTCTTCTGAAGCATCCAGTGGAAAGTGTGCCAATATGGTATGTCCAAGCTAGGTTATCTGCTGTGACATGACTACAATGATTATTTCATGGCTTTTTCTCTACAGCCTCAATTTTGGGTCATTTTGCTTTTGCAACAAAGACGATATGATTCATGTACATGTAAACTTGATTTGATTCTTATAAGCCTTCTCAAATGAATACATAAGTCAGAGTAAAAAAACCCATATTTTTAAGATTTTATGTCCTAATGTGGAGCTGGAAGAAGATACTATGTGGGAATCATAAGTGGCCGAGTCCTCTACGGAGTTTCTGCATGAAATTCATTACGTGGTTGGCACTGTACTCTCTGGTCTTGGCTCCTTCCCAATTCACGTTGGCCGACTTTGAGACCCCTGGCTATCATTAAAGTTGACTGAGAGATAACTCCTGACATCCTACAGAGATGGCTATGATTTGTCAACTTGCTGCAGTGAAATACAGCTCTTGCCTAAGTGAATTAAAATTACATCTTACTGATGGGCCTCGCTGATTTGCTAAGCATTGTTCAATTCCCAGCTGTAGGTTTCAAATGGGAAAATAACATGCCAGCCAGCATTCTAAAGAGATGTGCTCTGAGAAAGACATGAAATAAAACTATGGAGATTTCAAGTGGCTAAAAAGTATGTCAGACCCTGTTTTCATTTATGATTACCTTTTTTTTTTTCATGTAACATACATTGTTTGTGGAGAAAATGTCTTGTGAACTTTGTGACATATAAATATGGAAAAGCAATTCCCTAAAATCCGTTGGACTGCAAGGAGATCCAACCAGTCCATTCTGAAGGAGATCAGCCCTGGGATTTCTTTGGAAAGAATGATGCTAAAGCTGAAACTCCAGTACTTTAGTCACCTCATGCAAAGAGTTGACTCATTGGAAAAGACTCTGATGCTGGGAGGGATTGGGGGCAGGAGGAAAAGGAGACGACAGAGGATGAGATGGCTGGATGGCATCACAGACTCGATGGACGTGAGTCTGAGTGAACTCCGGGAGTTGGTGATGGACAGGGAGGCCTGGCATGCCATGCTGCGATTCATGGGGTCGCAAAGAATCGGACACAACTGAGCGACTGAACTGAACTGAACTGAGATCCATCCATGTGACTGGCTGGTACAATGAGGGACATAGATCTGCCAGCCAAGATGACAACTTGAGTTTCAAGTTGACTTGGGATCATTGAACAAAGCATTGCATTCATTTTTGCAAAGAAAGATAAGATACAGGGGTTATTTGAAAACGTAAAGAATTAAATACAAATTTGCAGAGGCCAGATGAATAAGGATTAATTGACAACACTTTAGGTTGCTGAGTGATACAGCTTAAGTAGCATGAAATATATCTGGGCATGTTATAGAAGGAAACAAGTTCAAGTACCATCGACCTAAGAATTATTTTTCTATAAATACCTAGCTCGGGCGGCTGCAATGGTACATATAGTGTGGCTGAGAGGAGGTACCCCATGTCTGAGATCAGGGGCAGAAGCTGGGAGGACCCCATGTCCGAGGGGCGGCAGCCAAGAGGAGTAACCCCATGTCCGAGGTCAGGGGCGGCAGCCGAGAGTGCCAGGCTGCGACAGCGCAGGAATGGCCAAGAGGAACTACCCCACATCCGAGGCCAGGGGTGGCGGCCGGGAGGAGCTACCCCAAGTCCAAGAAGCAGTGGCTGCGTGGGCGCAGGAGGGCCTAGAGGAGCTATGCCACGTCAAGGTCAGGAGGGGAGGTGGTGAAGAGATACCCCTCATCCAAGGTAAGAGAAACCCAAGTAAGATGGTAGGTGTTGCAAGAGGGCAACAGAGGGCAGACACACTGAAACCATAATCACAGAAAACTAGTCAATCTAATCACACTAGGACCACAGCCTTGTCTAACTCAATCAAACTAAGCCATGCCCCTGGGGCCACCCAAGTCAGGTGGGTCATGGTGGAAAGGTCTGACAGAATGTGGTCCACTGGAGAAGGGAATGGCAAACCACTTCAGTATTCTTGCCTTGAGAACCCCATGAACAGTATGAAAAGGCAAAATGATAGGTTACTGAAAGAGGAACTCCCCAGGTCAGTAGGTACCCAATATGTTACTGGAGATCAGTGGAGAAATAACTCCAGAAAGAATGAAGGGATGGAGCAAAAGCAAAAACAATACCCAGCTGTGGATGTGACTGGTGAGAGAAGCAAGGTCTGATGCTGTAAAGAGCAATATTGCATAGGAACCTGGAATGTCAGGTCCACGAATCAAGGCAAATTGGAAGTGGTCAAACAGGAGATGGCAAGAGTGAATGTTGACATTCTAGGAATCAGTGAACTAAAATGGACTGGAAAGGGTGAATTTAACTCAGATGCCCATTATATCTACTACTGTGGGCAGGAATCCCTTAGAAGAAATGGAGTAGTCATCATGGTCAACAAAAGAGTCCAAAACGCAGTACTTGGATGCAATCTAAAAAACGACAGAATGATCTCTGTTCCTTTCCAAGGCAAACCATTCAATATCACCGTAATCCAAGTCTATGTCCCAACCAGTAACACTGAAGAAACTGAACGGTTCTATGAAGACCTACAAGACCTTTTAGAACTAACACCTAAAAAAGATGTCCTTTTCATTATAGGGGACTGGAATGCAAAAGTAGGAAGTCAAGAAACACCTGGAGTAACAGGTAAATTTGGCCTTGGAATATGGAATGAAGCAGGGCAAAGGCTAATAGAGTTTTGCCAAGAAAATGCACTGGTCATAGCAAACACCCTCTTCCAACAACACAAGAGAAGACTCTACAAATGGACATCATCAGATGGTCAAGAGTGAAATCAGAATGATTATATTCTTTGCAGCCAAAGATGGAGAAGCTCTATACAGTCAACAAAAACAAGACCAGGAGCTGACTGTGGCTCAGATCATGAACTCCTTATTACCAAATTCAGACTTAAATTGAAGAAAGTAGGGAAAACCACTAGACTGTTCAGGTATGACCTAGATCAAATCCCATATGATTATACAGTGGAAGTGAGAAATAGATTTAAGGGACTAGATCTGATAGAGTGCCTGATGAACTAGGGATGGAGGTTCGTGACATTGTACAGGAGACAGGGATCAAGACCATCCCCATGGAAAAGAATGCAAAAAAGCAAAATGGCTGTCTGAGGAGGCCTTACAAATAGCTGTGAAAAGAAGAGAAGTGAAAAGCAAAGGAGAAAAGGAAAGATATAAGCATCTGAATGCAGAGTTCCAAAGAACAGCAAGAAGAGATAAGAAAGCCTTCCTCAGCGATCAATGCAAAGAAATAGAGGAAAACAACAGAATGGGAAAGACTAGAGATCTCTTCAAGAAAATTAGAGATACCAAGGGAACACTTCGTGCAAAGATGGTCTCGATAAAGGACAGAAATTGTATGGACCTAACAGAAGCAGAAGATATTAAGAAGAGGTGGCAAGAATACACGGAAGAACTGTACAAAAAACATCTTCATGACCAAGATAATCACGATGGTGTGACCACTCCCCTACAGCCAGACATTCTGAAATGTGAAGTCAAGTGGGCCTTAGAAAGCATCACTACGAACAAAGCTAGTGGAGGTGATGGAATTCCAGTTGAGCTGTTTCAAACCCTGAAAGATGATGCTGTGAAAGTGCTGCACTCAATATGCCAATAAATTTGGAAAATTCAGCAGTGGCCACAGGACTGGAAAAGGTCAGTTTTCATTCCAATCCCAAAGAAAGGCAATGCCAAAGAATGCTCAAACTACTACACAATTGCACTCATCTCACATGCTAGTAAAGTAATGCTCAAAATTCTCCAAGCCAGGCTTCAGCAATACGTGAACCATGAACTTCCAGATGTTCAAGCTGGTTTTAGAAAAGGCAGAGGAACCAGAGATCAAATTGCCAACATCTGCTGGATCATCAAAAAAGCAAGAGAGTTCCAGAAAAACATCTACTTCTGCTTTATTGACTATGCCAAAGCCTTTGACTGTGTGGATCACAATAAACTGTGGAAAATTCTTCAAGAGATGGGAATATCAGACCACCTGACCTGCCTCTTGAGAAATCCGTATGCAGGTCAGGAAGCAACAGTTAGAACTGGACATAGAACAACAGACTGGTTCCAAATAGGAAAAGGAGTATGTCAAGGCTGTATATTGTCAACCTGCTTATTTAACTTGTATGCAGAGTACATCATGAGAAATGCTGGGCTGGAAGAAGCACAAGCTGGAATCAAGACTACCGGGAGAAATATCAATAACCTCAGATATGCAGATGACACCACCCTTATGGCAGAAAGTGAAGAGGAACTAAAAAGCCTCTTGATGAAAGTGAAAGAGGAGAGTGAAAAAGTGGGCTTAAAGCTCAACATTCAGAAAACGAAGACCATGGCATCCGGTCCCATCACTTTACGGGAAATAGATGGGGAAACAGTGGAAACAGTGTCAGACTTTATTTTGGGGGGCTCCAAAATCACTGCAGATGGTGACTGCAGCCATGAAATTAAAAGACGCTTACTCCTTGGAAGAAAAGTTATGACCAACCTAGATAGTATATTCAAAAGCAGAGACATTACTTTGCCAACAAAGGTCCATCTAGTTAAGGCTACTGTTTTTCCAGTGGTTATGTATGAATGTGAGAGTTGGACTGTGAAGAAAGCTGAGCGCTGAAGCATTGATGCTTTTGAACCGTGGTGTTGAAGAAGATTCTTGAGAATCCCTTGGACTGCAAGGAGATCCAACCAGTCCATTCTGAAGGAGATCAGCCCTGGGATTTCTTTGGAAAGAATGATGCTAAAGCTGAAACTCCAGTATTTTGGCCACCTCATGTGAAGAGTTGACTCGTTGGAAAAGACTCTGATGATAGGAGGGATTGGGGGCAGGAGGAGAAGGGGACGACAGAGGATGAGATGGCTGGATGGTATCACTGACTTGATGGACGTGAGTCTGAGTGAACTCCGGGAGTTGGTGATGGACAGGGAGGCCTGGCGTGGTGCGATTCATGGGGTCACAAAGAGTTGGACACGACTGAGCCACTGAACTGAACTACCTAAGAGATAGTCACATCCACTATGCAGAAGAAGTCACATGTATGGGAGTGGGCTATGGCTGGGTCAAGTTGAATGAGAGATTTAGGGAGCTCTTCTGAGTCACAAGGCTGCAGAGAAAAGACCATCTTTCATTGAAATTCATTGCCTGTGTACCACAGTGCATCAGGACACGTGGGCTTTGGGTCTTGCTCTGTCAGTAGACAGCATACTTAGTCATCTCTCTCTCCCTCTTTCAATTTTCTTTGCAAGTTCCTCTTTCTCTTCCAGATGTCTACAATACAAGGAAAAGTTAAAGTCTCCTGGATTTACAGTTTCCACTGCGATTCATGGGGTCGCAAAGAGTCGGACACGACTGAGCGACTGAACTGAACTGAAGCCAGACACCTGAAGTGATTTGAACACAATTTTGTGATGAAACTTTCTTCTCACCCAATACTGGAAAAAATTTATGAGATATATGATAGTTGAGGGGCAAAACAGTTCAAAGTATTTCTTGTTTATTTAGCATAAGAGGTCTTTCTCTTCTCTATTCTCTCTTGCTTCTTCCAAGTAGAAGCAAGCATTTCATCTCAGAAGTCTTTATCTTTTACACTGGAGTTAAGGGATATAAATATATATATATATATATATATATATATATTTTCAGCTTGTATTTGCATATTTATAGTAATCAGAAGCCAAGCATTTGTAGGAAAAGAAATATTCTTTTTTTTTAAGGAAAAGCACAACCACACTACAGATTTAAAAATTAAAATGAAATAAAATGGCTTTCACATTTGTTCCTGATTATTTTTTTGCCAGATTCTTGCTCACAACAGTGTTTGGCTAAAAGTGGTATCAGGGTCCCAATGGTGAGATGCACTCCTCAGCAGTTCTCAAGTTCAGTGCTGAGAATTTAGACATTATCATTTCTTTCTCAGTAGTAAAGACTCTGAAACTTCGGGTCACTCAACCACGAAATAACTCATCTTATGACTTCAGCTTGTGCCACCACACTCATTCTTTCTTTGCCTCTAAGCCAAAGCCTTTCCCAACGTTAAGTAGATTTGCATCAGTGGCTGGATGTGTAATCTCACCCATCTCCCTGAAAAGCACTGGGTAACTATTATGGGTCAGTATTTTCACCTCATTAATATGCTGGTGAACTGTTTGCATGGTTCCTTGTGCAAACTGCACATTTCTTAATTACACTAATGTTTTCTTGGTACTAATTCTCCCACCTCTCCCAGTGAAAAAGATGACTGTACTCCCCAAATATAAAGTTTTCAGTTAGAACTGTCTACTTGGAGGTCATAATACCTTCTCCCATGCAGCGATATTTTAGAGATAAAAGTTCAAGGGGATCTGCAAATTCAAAATGGAAAGCAACCTGCACTGGCAAAGTTGATGAGTGAACCTGTCTCAGGTATGCTCGGCTATTTCTTGACCCAGGGGAGACTGACTCAGGGTGTTTTCCATGGAGTCTGAGCTTTTTGTAAATTTTGGGCACTCTGGGTGACCCACAGCAATGCTGTTAATAGGGTGAGGAGCAGCAGCTTTGAAATACTCACAACCAACACAATTTTGATTAAAGAAAGAACTCTGGTTTTTAATAGTTTTGATCATTAAAAAAGTTTAAACCTGCATAGCAATCATTTCAAAAATAATTATTTAATGTTCCATAATTAAACTGTACACAACCTAGTCTTGGGACACAGAAGCCAGTGAGGTGAAGCTGGAGCAGTCCTGTGCAGTCCTCCGAGTCAGGAGTAGAGTTTCCATTGGCCATTTTTTTTTTTCTGTCATTTTGTTCATCTTAGTTTATTTGGATGCTTGGCACAATCTGGCTCCGCTGCTGAGCGGACCTGCTCGCGGCAGAGAGACAGCTGACCCTGTCCTCCAGCCCTTCTCGCGGCCCCTCCCCAACTCGGCCGGGTTCCTCAAAGCCGCTCGATGTCTCGGTATTTCTTCCGCAGAATAGAGACCTGGTCTTTAAAGAGGACGGGGTCCAGCCTCATCTGAGAGTGGATCAGCGGCATGTAGCCAAACCAGCTGGCAAACGTATTCATGCAGCTCTGTCGCTGGGCAAAGTGGTCAGGGTCAGCCCAGCGGGAAGCCCGAGAGGTCTGTGGAAAGGGAGAGAAACAAGGAAGATGATGAGTTAAGTGCCAGGCGAGAGAGACACATGGTGGGAAACGAAGTTGGGCGCAGTGGGCATGTGTTAGGGCTCTGGGTCTGGCCTGGCCACCATAGCCGCCCCATCCATGTGGCTGGTGAAGACGCAAGCGCAGGTCCGGCTTTTCAGCCTCGCCAGATGCCTTCCCCAGACCTGTCACGTTCCCCAAAGTCCCAAACAAAGATCCACAGGCACTGACACAGTCTCTGGGCCAGGAAGGACCTACGAACTGAGCTTCAGCTGTTGTTGCTCAACAGAAAACTTCTTTTTGCACTTGCAGGTAAATACAATGACTCATAATGTGCGTATGCTTTCCAAAATAATTTTTTAAAGCCCTCCTGTGAACTTGGTTGATTCTGGGTAAGTAGAAAGATGGTTGCCACCTCTTCATTCTCCATGTTGACCTTGAGACTGGTTTAGATCATTTAAATGACTGACATTGACTTCAAAGAAAGCCATAAATGACCCCAGCGCTGAAATTTAAATGGACCAACACAGCATAATGTCTTCATCTTTGTATGAAACAAGGAAAAGGTGGGCTGTGAATTCACTAACATCAATAGGTGATTATTTAATTAATGATGCATATAACATGTTTGTATCCTCATACATTGTTGGAAAATACTTTCATAGGAAGGTACATTTTGCTGTGAGAATCACTCAGAGTCACTGTAAAATCACAAGTGTCACCATGCTTGAAAGTAACCACCGAAGGTAAACACAGATGTCAAGTTACCTTGGAGCAGCAAAGCAACAAACAAAACACTATTTGTAAAGTGTTTTCATGAGCTCATTTTAGCCTCGCAACAACCTGATCAAGTGATCTACCCACGTAATAACATTTCCACTCTACAGATGAGGAAGCAGTTTCAAGGAAGTTAGAATGGTTTGTTCAAGGCTAGAAAGGGGCAGAACTCAGGCTTCCTTCTTTTTTTTTTTTTTTTGATGTGGACCATTTCAAAAGTCTTTATTGATTTTGTTCCAATATTGTTTCCATTTTATCTTTCGGCTTTTGGCCACAGGGCATGTGGGATCTTTGTTCCCTGACCAGAGATTGAACCCATACCCGTTACATTGGAGGGTGAAGTCATAACCACTGGATTGGCAGGGACATCCCCAGGCTTCATTCTTTACCATTGGTACTAGAGGAGCTCTGCTTGGTAAGTCAGAGACAGTATCAGATTAAGCTGACCAGTTGAGTCCATATCAGAGTTGACAGTTCCAAGTGATAGTTGCTCAGTCATGTCCAACTCGATGCAACTGCAGCTTACCAACTGCAGCCCACCGGGCTCCGTCCATGGAATTCTCCAGGCAAGAACACTGGCATGGGTTGCCATTCCCTTCCAGGGGATCTGAGCCTGGATCTCCTGCATCGTAGACAGAGTCTTTACTGTCTGAGCCACCAGGGAAGCCCTAGGGAGCTCCATTTTGCTCCTATTATTTGGGATGAGCTTGTAGATTATTTCTGAATGACCTGCTCATCTTCAAAAGGCCAGACCCCCTATATTCCAGCAAGCACTCACATTTGTGAATGGAAACACTGTTGAGATCCTAAGCTCATTCTTATTCTCTTACAAATGAAAGAAAAAAAAAAAAAAGAGTCCACTACAAAGTAGTGTATATGTTAATCTCAAACTCCTAATTTATCTTTCCTCCCCCACCACTATCCCTTCTGGTAATCAGAAGTTTGTTTCTGTTTTGTAAATAAGTTCATTTGTATCTTTTTTTTTTTTTTCCAGCTTCCACTTATGAGAGATATCATATGATATCTGCCCTTCTCTGTCTGACTTACTTCACTTAGTAAGATTATCTCTAGGTCCATCTACGTTGCTGCAAATGGCATTATTTCATTTGTTCCCATGACTGAATAATATTCCACCATAAAAAGAATCTTCTTTATCCATTCATTTGTGGATGGACATGTAGCTTGCTTCCACATCTTGGCAATTGTAAACAGTGCTGCTATGAACACTGGGGTACATATGTATTTTCAAATTAGAGTTTTCTCTGGGTATATGCCCAGGAATGGGATTGCTGGATCATATGGTAACTCTATTTCTAGTTTTCTTAAGGAAACTCCATACTTTTTTCCATAGTGGCTGCACCAATTTAGAGAGCTGTTATATTCTTGACATAAAGATACCCTTGACTTTCATCTTCCCAATTATGTGCCAACCATATGCTGCCTCAGGGCTTTTGGAAGTGGTTTATTGGTATTTCCTCGTTATGCTTCCTACAAGAAAAGCGTGTCCTCATGACTACAGACCAAGCTACCAGTGAGCAAAGCAGAGGAGGAGGGCTCTCCTTCTCTTACCTGCCCCATCATTGTCTCCTTATACTGCTTCTTTTGGGTCACTTTGATTGGAGGCAGTTTTGTCACAGCAGACACCAGGAAATTCATGAGTATGTCCTCACAGTTGGCCAATTGGTCCACCATGTTCTTCAGGCTGGCTGGCAGGTAATGGGTGTAAAGGTAGTGATAATATCTGTAAAAACCAAAGACAGGTATCAGCAGGGGCCATCACTGTATAATATCAGGTGGTCTTCTTTGACAGAAAACAGACACCCATTCTTTGAATCCCTAAACACATCATGGATAATGATGATGACAACAATGATCATTTATATGGTACTTACTGTACACCAGGTAATGTTCTAAAGTGCCTACTAAGAAATTCCTCACTTAATCCTTATAAGGAACCTATGATGTAGGTACTATTATTACCCCTGTTCTACAGACAAGGAAACAAGGTGCAGAGATACCCACAGATGCAGATATTGTCTGCTCAGCCTAGCTTTAAACTCTGGCGGGTTGGTTAGATGTAAAATAAGTTACTTACACATATCATTACAAGCTGCTTTACATTTTAATTATTGGTTTAATCAGAGCTGTATTCAATACCATCCCGTAACTCAATATAACCAATTATATTGGTTCCAGCAATATAATCATTTCATTTTGGGGGCCTCTAAGCCATGTATTTCATCACTTCTTAGAGCTATTAATCTGGTGGTCAGTCATTATGGAGAAAATACAATTAATTTGAATTATTTCTCACCCTACTATTTTTTTTTTTTTGGAGAGGTATATACAGCACCTCTCCAAAAAAAAAATAGTAGGGTGAGAAATAAGGAGATCCAGCCAGTCCATTCTGAAGGAGATCAACCCTGGGATTTCTTTGGAGGGAATGATGCTGAAGCTGAAACTCCAGTACTTTGGCCACCTCATGTAAAGAGTTGACTCATTGGAAAAGACTCTGATGCTGGGAGGGATTGGGGGCAGTAGGAGAAGGGGACGACCAAGGATGGGATGGCTGGATGGGATCACGGACTCGATGGACATGAGTCTGAGTGAACTCCGGGAGATGGTGATGGACAGGGAGGCCTGGCGTGCTGCGATTCATGGGGTCGCAAAGAGTCAGACACGACTGAGCGACTGAACTGAACTAAACTGAATATACAGCACATATTGCTCAAAAGTAATGGTGCTAGTGGTAAAGAACCCACCTGCCAGTGCAGGAGATGAGACACAGGTTAGATCCCTGGGTCGGGAAAATTCCCTGGAGAAGAAAATGGCAACCCACTCTAGTATTCTTGCCTAGAGAGAGTCCCATGGACAAAGGAGCCTGGTGGGCTACAGTCCATAGAGTAGCAAAGAGTTGAACACAACTGAAGTGATTTAGCACGCACACATGCATATACAGCACAGACTTCGAGGAAAAATCACTTGACCAAATCAGATTCACCAAGTGGTGGCAGCGGGAAGAAAGAGGTGGAATCTTGCAATCAAGCTTCAGTTACCCCAAATGCTTATACCTTGTGCATTTCCAATTCCATCCCCGAGATGACAGGATTCTCTCTTTTTTTTTTTTTTAACTAAAAAAGACTAGGGTGAGATTGGTATGTTCACCTTACCAAGGAGTCAGGATTTCAAGAATGACTCAGTCAGGAACATTAGCCTTCTACACTCACGAATTTGGCCATCTTACCTGAGTCCCCTGGCTTTAAAGACCAGATCCAGGCAAACAGCTCCAAAATGTTTATTTCCATCCCTGACCTTTTTCAAACACTCTCTTCAATGTCCTCGTGTGCCCAAGACTGAGCTCCTCTATTTTCCCTAATACCTGTTCCATCTACTCTCTTCCCCACCTCTACTGATGGCTTACTCTATCCTTTTAGTTCTTCAGGTCAAAAAACCTGAGTCATCAAACTCTATATCCCGTCTGTCAGTACATGATGCTGGAGCATCTTCAAAATACACCCACAATCTGGTCACTACTTCCCACCTCTGCTCCTCACTTCGTAATCCAGGCTCCACCATCTCTTATCTAGATAAGGTCAGTCACCCTCTAATAGGCTTCCCTGCACTTCCCCTGGTCCTCTTGTACTCTGTCCTCATCACAGCCTTCACAGTGGATGCCTAAAGCATAAGACAGACTGCTCTCCTCACACCCCTCCACTGGCTCCCATGTTACCTAGAAGAAAGTCAAGTCCTCAAAATGGACAGTAGGGTCTGGCATCTGGCCTCCCATGGGATCTCGCTCACTTGCTTGCCCCTCACTCTACTCGGGTCACACGGATCTTCTGGACATTCCTCCAGCATCCTGCCTCAGGGCATCTATTCCAGCTGCTCCCTACACCAGAGCACCCTTCCAACAGGTATTCTCCTGCCTAACTTCCTTTCCTCCTCTCAAGTCTCCTCTCAAATCTCACCCGCTTAAGGAGGATCACCCTACAGCCTCCAACCAGCCCCTTTTCCACCTTTGGTACTCCTCATCCTTTATGCCGGAGAAGGCAATGGCAACTCACTCCAGTACTCTTGCCTAGAAAATCCCGTGGACAGAGGAACCTGGTAGGCTGCAGTCCATGGGGTCGCTAAGAGTCAGACAACTTCACTTTTACTTTTCACTTCCATGCATTGGAAAAGGAAATGGCAACCCACTCCAGTGTTCTTCCCTGGAGAATCCCAGGGACGGGGGAGCCTGTGGGCTGCCGTCTATGGGGTCACACAGAGTCATACACGACTGAAGTGACTTAGCAGCAGCAGCATCCTTTATGCTGCTCTGGTTGACTTTTTGCTATATAACTTATGTCCTAACATATTATAGAATTATTGGGTATACTGTGTCTCCCCTTGCTAGATTCAAGACCTGTGTCTTTTTTCTATTTTATTCAGTAGTAAATCCCAAGCACCTACAAGTCATGTCCGACTAGTTGCTCAGTCATGTCCAACTCTTTGCAACTCTATGGACTATAGCCGGCCAGGCTCCACTGTCCAGGGGATTCTCTAGGCAAGAATACTGGAGTGGGTTGCCATGCCCTTTTCCAGGGGATCTTCCTGACCCAGGGATCAAACCTGGGATCTCCTACATTGCAGGTGGATTCTTTACAGTCTGAGCCATCAGGGAAGCCCAAGAACAATGCTGGGTGGTACTCCATGAAGTATTTACTTTGTTGGTTCTTCTATAAATTCAGTCCCTCAACACACCCTGAGGATGTCTCCACATCTCAGGCTTACTGAAGATGCAAATCTACCATCACTTCTAATGATGCACTAACCCAAGAGGTTTTACTGGTTTCAAAGACACATGTTAACCACATCAACAAAACTCAAACAGGGATGCAGACTAATTTTCACTTAGGTTGTTAACAAGACTTGGCCCAAGTTCCAACTTAGGCCGCAGCCAGAAAGTCATATAGGGAACAGTGTACAATGATGTCCAGGCTCCTCACTTGTGGTAAAGAGCAGCTCCCGTCAACACCATGGAGTAGTCGTTCGTCCACTTGGACGTGTAGCCCCACCGCTCCTTAGAGTTGTCCCAGAAATGGCTGCGTGCGGGGTACCCCACAATCCTCTCGGGGAAGCTCTGCCACACGGTGAAGGCAAAATCCACCTGCAGGCAGAACACAAGCCAAACAAGCAATCAACAGTGTTAACAAATGTCAACAAAACATTACCTTCCCCCTGCTAATTCGTAATGCGAAATCCTGGGACTGTTGGGAAACATTAATTCCATGTATTCATCAGCAAATTAAACTGACTGCTTGACATTTTGCCCCATAATTATGCACATTTTTAATGTTTTCTGTTAAAGAAACTTCAGATTAGTGTGGAAATGAAAGGAGGAAAAAACCAAAACAAAACACTGGCGATATGTCCTGTAGAAATCCAGTCTGTTCAAGCTTAAAAAAAAAAAAAAAAATCAGTTGCTTCTCCCACATCCACTGCCCCACAAAGGACATGTGACCATTCATGGGTGGGAGGAACAAACGCATCTGTTTTATAAACAGGAGCAGATTTTCTATATACATCTAGCATATGAATATGTAGCATGTAACATTACCAGCACGCAGCAAAGCCATAGTCACTAAAATCAAGGCATCCACTTAAAAGCCAGAGAAAAGATGTTTAAAAAGCACACAAGTTCTAACAGGAATTAGAGCAGGTATCATCAAGAGCAGAAATTCAGGCCTCTCAGGTGTGAAGATGCTCAATGCAAGGGAAATTTAGAAACGTACCCACAGTGAAAAATCACAGTGAAAAAGCAGTAATTGGGGACAAGGCCAAATAAAGCCATGGGATATTTTTAAAGGAAATGCAGTGAAATGAGTTCCTAGTGTTCAAAATTACCCAAAGCAGGTACTTCTGAACCTGCTACAAATATTTGTAGTTAGCAAATGAACAGTTGGTTTTCAAATGTGTCCGCTGTTTCTGACTTTCCATGATTATTTGGTGAATAATAAAACAATACAGAGAAAGATTTTTTAAAAAAGTAACAGAAATGCTCATAATTGTGTAATGCTTATAATACGACAGGTACTTACATATTTTAACTCATTTAATCCTCACGATAACCCTGAGAAGTAGGTAATTTTATAGTTTCCAGTTTACAGAGGGGGGGAAGCTAAGGATATGGAAGTTCGAGTATTTTTCTGAGTTAGTAAGTGGCAGAGTCAAGATGTGAACTCAAGCCATCTGGCTTCAGATTCAGTGTACACCGTTATCATAGCCTCACTTTTAGCTCTGTTGCTACAGTGTGGGAAACAATTTATCTTATACAGGTTACACGTCCATCAACAACCTTTTCCCTATAAGTAAAGCAAATGGAAATTTCATATACTCCAAATATATTTCAAGCCTTGGCATTGTGATGGTGGCTGAGTGATGCTGGCAAGCCCAATTTCTGACCTCCCAGGGGTTTAAAAGCAGAGAAGATGGGAATTCCCTGGCAGTCCAGTGGTTAAGGTTCTTGTGCTTTCATTGCTGAGGGTGAGGGTTCAATCTCTGGTCAGGGAACTAAGATACCACAAGCTACATAGTGCAGCCAAAAAAAAAAAAAAAAAAAAAGGAAGGCAGAGCAAATAATTGTTCACAACAGCCCTAAAGTGGAAACAACCCAAATGCCATCAACTCATGAATAAATACGCCAAATATGGTATATCCACTTGGTGGAATATTACTCAGCGCTAAAGAGGAATGCAATGCTGATGCGTGCCACATGGATGGACCTTGCAAACATTATGCTGAGTGCGAGAAGCCACATATAAAGGCCCCATATTGTGTGGTTCCATTTACATCAAGGGTCCAGGGAAAGCAAATCCCCAGAGACAGAAAACAGATTGGTGGCGCCAGTGGAGAGGGAGTGACGGATTAATGGCCACGGGGTGTTGAGTGACGGATTAATGGCCACGGGGTGTCCCTTTTATAATGAAAATGTTTCAGGATGAGGTGGAGGTAATAAGTGTATAACACTGGGAAGGTACTAAATACCACTTGAAGATGGTTGATTTCATGCTTTGTGAATTTTACCCCAATTACAAGACAAAGCGAATACGCCTAAAGATGAGTATTTCCCAAGCTTTCACCATATTCATTACCACTGTCGCTTCTTTTGCCACATTCCCATCATAATATACATTTAATGACTTAGCTAATATTTTTCTTTAAACTGCCTATATTTCTTTTTTGTTTCTTTGTTTTTAAGCACCATTCTAGGTAAACAGGTCAGTGAAATCCTAGGTTTAGGAAACACCGGTCTGAGTGATCTGCAAGGGTCCTTTTTTCTCGGAATTCTTGGGACTTAGTTAGAAGATACAATTTTTGTAAACAGCCATGAATTTAAAACTTTATGAAGAATTTAGTCTGGTGCCGTAACTCAAGATACGAACACCTTAACAATACAGCTTGTGCGTGCATGCTCAGTAGCTTCAGTCATGTCTGACTCTCTGCAACCCTATCTATGGTTGGTAGCCTACCAGGCTCCTCTGTCCGTGGGTTCTCCAGGCAAGAACACTGGAGTGGGTTGCCATGCCCTCCTCCAGGGAAATCTTCCCAACCCAGAGATTGAACCTGTGTCTCTGCGTCTTCTGCATTGCAGGCAGCTTTTTACCACTGAATCACCGGGGAAGCCACGGAGGTTCAGCAAGGGGTTGGGATATACATTAAGAAAGTATGGTGGGGTGAGGGGCACCTCAAAGTTAAAATACAGCAGGTGGGTGGACAGTATTTGTCAGAAAATAGGAAGCAGGTCGTGAAAACCTGAGCATTGTCCCTGGCATTCACGACTAATGCTGCCAACTGGTGGGACAGTGCATTATGCGGTCCATTGGCAAAGAAACAGCCCGACTATCAGCACTCTTTGGGGTTTTCCATTATCCTTTGAAAGGGAGACGCAGACACTGGCAACTACTATAGAACCCGATGGGGTGTTTTCATCACATGAATTCCTTCCTGTCTCAAAGCCGTTTCAAGTCATTTCAAAGCAACTCAAAAGTAAATTCCGATAAAACTATGATGCTTGTGATAGTTCTCTTTTCAGGCTGCTCATTAGCACATCAAAGGAGGCAAAGGTCAGCTTATGGCCTCTTCTCTTAAAAACCAACATCTGTTTTCTTTTGAGAGTGTGCAGCAATCCAGATAAATGTAAATAACTAGAAAACCAACTCTGTCTAATACCCTTTATAGGACGCTATTTAAAAATCTATCCTTAATACCACAGAGAGGCATTTAAACAAGCTAAGGATCCTTAGAGAGGAAATAAAACGAACCAACATCTATTCACCTAAAAGAGAAAACAGAAATCTTTGTCCTCCACCATGCTGGGCAATAAACTAGAGGGCCAGCCTCTTAAATTTACATCTCGTATTCAAGCCAAGCTGACTTCTCATTGCTCCACTTACAACACATGTTCTTCCTGGCGTGCGCTGAGAGGCTGGAACTGCTGTTCTTTGAAAAGATATCAACCAGCACGTGGATCCATCACAACAGCTGGAAGTTATTTCACCATGGGACAGGGGGAAACAAATCCTAGTGTGAGATCTATGGCCTCGTGCCCAGGGGAGGACATGAGGCGAATTGATACTTCTGGTCCTGGGGTAACGATTTAGGTGTGTGCCGTGGTCTTGACTATCTGTTCCACCATGACAGTGTGCCGCCTTTCCTCTGTCCACTAGCCAAGATCCACTCTCCATCCTTCTTGCCACGCCCTATGCCTGAGACAATGGGACTCTATGGACTGCACAGCATGGGCTTCCTTGCTCGCTGCTTCAGTTAGGTCAATGGTAGTCGTTGGCAGGAAAATAAGGCAGTACTTCTCCCCTGCTCTCCCCGCAAGCCCTGGCTTTGGCACCAGACTCCTGGTAGGTGCCACATCCCTCCACGATCATAGTTCTTACAGGACGACAGCCTGTTCTCCATTCCTCCTTTCAGGGACTGCTGTTGTTTTTGTTTAGTTGCTAAGTCATGTTCAACTCTTTTGCAATCCTATGAACTCTAGTCCTCCAGGCTCCCCTGTCCATGGGATCTTCCAGGCAAGAATACTGGAGTGGGTGGCCACTTCTTAGTCCAGGAGACCTTCCTGACCCAGGGATTGAACCCACGTCTCCTGCGTTGGCGGGTGGATTCTTTACCACTGTGCCACCAGGGAAGTAGTTCTCAGGGACTCTGGAAACACTATTCCCTTCCTTCTCTCCTTCAGGCATAGTAGTGGGAGCTATTTCCTGCCCTCACCACTCCCCAGCTGCCTCTCCATCAGCTCCTATGGGGTCCTTTAACTCCATACCATAGTCATCCTCTGTCCCTTTGTTTGAATCACTTGATTTGAATTCTGTTTGCTGCCAGGACTCTGCCGGCTCTAGGCAGGATCTGTGTAATCAAAGTACCTGGCACAGGGACCAGAACAAAGCCAGCCCTCCATAAATACTTGTTGAATGAATGTGCACCGGGGGTGCCAGCTTCCTTTGCAGGAAGCAGCAGAAAAATGCAAGCTGGAGTGTCCCGTTCCCTGCATGTGATCGCCGTCATTCCCTTTGAACACGAAGCATCTTTTCCCCCTGCTCTCCCCCCGGCCCATCTTTCTCCTGCAGCCTCACACGTGACACAGTTGGCTGTGTGTTCACACTTTAATCCTTGAAGCACGCATCTCCCCAACTCATTCACCAAGTATTTACAGGGCTTGCGCTGCATAGAAAGGATCTGACCCAGGGCATGAGTCCCAGGGGGGTGATTTTGGTTGCCCTTCCACAGAACATCTGCTCGACTCCATTGGATGGAAACTGGGAAACATCCATGGAATCTGAGGAGCAGCAGAAACCAATAGCCCAGGTGAACATGAGTCTTGGGTATGGGGGCAGCAGGCCGTTAGAATCAGACTGGCGCCCAGGAAAATGTCTGCTGCTAACTGTTGAAGTTTTCATTAAGAAGATACTATATGAACAAAATTATTCCTATGAATAAAAAGGAATAAAAGAAGGGGAAGGGGGTGAGTAGCTAAGTCTCCATGCTTTTTTAGCAGCTACCTACCCTGAATGATGTATTTCCAACCTGCTACACTTTTGTGTAAATGTCTTTGGTCTCTCTTCAGTTTTAAGTGAGGTTTCAGAGATCAATACTCATTCGAGTTGTAAAAATTGGTTTTCTATCATATCTATCTTTCACCTTCTCTCTCTCCCCCTCACATGTGGCTCTGTGCAATCTTATTTTTGGCACAAATACGTGAGCATCTGAAAAGGCAGGGATCTCCATCTCAGCCTTCAAGTGAAACTGTTTGCTCTTGCGTGGGTAAAAGAAAACGCGCATTTCCAACCAAGCCAGAAAAGCTGCCTTTAGAACCCAGAAATAGTGTTCTCCAACAGAGGCCACGCACACCCGCATGGCAGTAGGAGGATCGCGAAAGATGGGGGCTCTGGATCGTGTGGTTTCAAGAAAATACCAAACAGGTGCCCCCGCCCACCTCCTCTGGGTCCCTCTGCACACCTGCCCACACCTGCGCCGTTTAAAAACAAATCCCAAAACAGGAGGGCAGACAGGAGGGTGAGGTGAGGCACAGCCTGGCAAGTGAGGAGCCAATTAGCAGAGGAAACAAGGAGAAAAGGCCGTCATCGAGGTTGATTCAAACCCACTCTGCAGGAAGTTCTGAAAAATGTTTGGGGCTTGGCCAAGGCAAGGGCAGAGGAGGTGCTGGCACCCTGGGGTTTGAGGTGACTGCCTGTAGGGCCCGCCACACCTCCTGAGAGGCTGCTTACCTCCGTGGTTGAAAGCACGGTGTCCTCGTCAAGGCTGAGCACAGCGTCTGTGATGATGTTGTCATAGGGCAGGAAGCGGCTGCTCATCACCTGGGAGGTGGAGGTGGGGGAGGGGGGCAGGCAGGAGGGAAGGAATCAGGAAAAGAGATATAAATGGAGAGTCTTGTTTTGGGGAGAATTTCCCCCCGCATCCTCACCTTCAGAAAGGATGCTCAACCACCATGTCACCCCTCAACATAAAAGCCTTCCATTTCCCATCAGTGCAGATTCACTGGTTCCACCATTACTGGGCACCTACTGTGTACAGACACCTTGTCAGTCAAAGGGAGGCCAGAGGTAAGTAAGATACACCCTCTGTCTTGGAGGAGTTCACAGTCTGCAGGGAGACCAAGATGCAGATCATCAGTCTTGGCCTGCTGTGAGAAATCCCAGGAAATCAGAAGATGCAGTAACCAGCTGCTTGGAAAAGCAATGAAGACCTTGGAAAAGTGACCCTAATAGCCAGGAATCCACCGAGTGTAAACAGAAATGAGGGCTCAGTAGAGGCAAAGGCAGAGAGTGGAGAGCCGGCGCTCTGAGGCCAGGAATGAGTGGATGGGGGGAGCAGTGATTTCAAGCATGGGACACACACCACTTGATGGCTGCCAGGTCATTTTAGGAGGTGCAGAGACAAATTTTTAAAATTTTCTAGTCTTCGTTTTAGCTCAGAGAAGCAAAAATATGTACACATATATATTAATAGCTATAGCAATAAGGAGTAGTAGTAGAGTTACTTAAAGATAATTTCATTAAATTGAAAAGTAAGCTGATTTAAAGAAAAATATTAAATAAACAATAGAACATGTGGTCTATGTATTAAGGAAAACTGTAGAGCTAGTATATGAATAAGATTTGGGGAGCTCCAGGATAAGGCATGGCGAGGTGAGTATATGTGTGTTTCTACACGCGTATGTGTGTGCCTGTGTGTGTGGTGAGGATCTGGGGGATCAGTTGGAAGACTGAGACCAAAGAGACTACCCTACGACAATTACAGCTCATGCCTCTGTGCTAAGGTTTCCACTGAATAACTAATGAGCATGACGATATAAGAAAAACCAACATTTTTTAAACATTTACTATGTGCTGAGGAATGTTCCAAGTTCTTCTTATTTCATCTTTATAACAACCCCATTGTATACATAAGAAAACTAAGGTACAGAAAGGTGAGTCTTGCTCACAACATTCTATCCAGCCATCGCAATCCTAGGTAGCGGTCCCCAACATTTCTGGTACCCAGGACATTTTCATGGAAGATAGCTTTTCCACAAGCCAGTGGGTGGTTGGTGGCGGTGGTAGTGGGGATGATTCAAGCACAATTCCATTTACTACTGTGATTACATCAGCTCCACCTCAGATCATCTGGCATTAGATCCTAGGGGTTGGGGACCTCCTGTAGCACACTTCAGTCGCTACACTCTACCTGTCTTGGGGTTGAAAGGACCTCAGCAGTGAACACGGACCACACATGGTGATCTCACATTCACCACTCCTCTGAAAGGCTTATTAACTGTTATGTCATCCTCTCCCGGTTCATATTTGGAGACAGAGAAAGAAGACACTTGCCATCAACTTTCAAGGCATGAAGGCCAGGGAAGGAAGCAGTTAGGTGCTGGAGGCAAAGGGAAAAGGGGGCACTTAGTCTAGCTGCCAAGGGTGAGCTCTCCACAAATCTGAGAATGTCTTCACCCACCCGCCCCTCCCAAAGAAGCCCAAGCTATATTTACATCCAGAAGCCAGCTCATCCACAAGCCTCATCTCAGAGTAGGTTTATATGTCTGTGAAGCTATTGGCGGGCTTAGGACATTAAAGGATGGAAAATGTCCACCAGAACCCACCTCCAGGAGCTCAAGGGACATATCTACAGCATAAATGGCTCCAGGCTCTGCTCCCACACATCTGTCAACTGGGTCAAGTGTTTGTTCGTTTCTCCCCTCCCCTCAGGCTTTCAAAATAAAATAAAATCCGAAAGCAATCAGCAACCCCCTATGCACAGGGCTCAGAAATCTCAGCCTGAAGCAATTCTCCTGACACTGTTTCCTTGTCCATTGACTAACTCAGAAACCATTAGTTGCCAGCTCAGCGATGCCGTGACCTTTCCCTTGTTAAGCCTACAGGGGAAGAGCTGCAAAGACAAGGCCTATAAATTCAAAACAGAATTTCCCAGCCAAAGCAGCCAACACATCAATTTCAAACTCAAGGCTAGACGTGGAAATTTAAAATGGGGAATGAGGAGGACGTATGACTTCCTTCCCCTGTTATGGGCCCAGCCACTGGGTTTCAAAGAATCCATTTCTTTTTTTTGAACCTGCTTCATTAACTAAGCTAAAGCGCCCATAAGCCAGCCACTTCCAAATTCTAGTGTAGAAACTAGAGGCTCTTTCTCAAATACCTGGAGTTCCAAAAGCTCCACACATGAAAGGAGCGTGTACTTACAAAGTCAATCCAGAGTAAGCTGGGTTTCCCTTGTTAACTTGCTTAAGAAATATTTAGCTTCCATAAAAGCCCAAGCCCTTCTAAATGAACCTACATGACTAGGAAATGACAAAGGCTCAAGAAGTTCCCTGTCAGGACTTCCCAGGTGGTTCAGTGGTTAAGAACTTGCCTGCCAATGCAGCGGATGCAGGTTGGATCCCTGGTTGGGAAACCAAGATCCCACATGCCGTGGGGCAACTAAGCCTGTGTGCCCCAACTACCTAACCCACATGCCACAATTAGAGAGAAGTCTGTACACTGCAGCGAAAGATCCCACATGCCCCAACTAAGACCTGATGCAGCTAAACAAACAAATAAATATATTTTTTAAAAAGTCCCCTGTCCAGTGGGGAAGCTAAGAAACGTTTGTAAGTAATTATACAAAGCACAAGAATTACTGACATTTATCAAGCACCTACCACATATACCCACTTTGTAAGTACATTCATATGTATAGTATCAAACGATGTGATTAATACTATCTATCAAACCAGTTAGATGTTAGGATTTCTTCCATTTACTGAAGGGGAAGGTTGAGGCACAGAGAGTTAAATAATGCGCCTGAGGTCACAAAAAAGAAAGTCTGACCCCAGAACCCATAAAGCAAACCATCAATTTACAACATCCCCTTAGAAAAGGAGCTGACATTTATCGAATGCCGTGTATTACAGGGCTGAGCACCTGTAATACATATTTCTTCTTCAAAATGAGCCCAAGTCTTAGCCCAGGTGCCCTAGAATACAGAATCTAAAGGAAGGCTTGAGGGCAAATGCTTTATTAGATGGTAGAGTCCCAGGGCGGGGCTTCCCAGTAGCTCAGTGGTAAAGAATCCACCTGCAATGTAGGACGTGCAGGAGACACAGGTTCAATCCCTGGGTGAAGGGCATGGCTACCCACTCCAGTATTCTCACCTGGAGAATCCCATGAACAGAGAAGCCTGGCACGCTACAGTCTATAGGGTCGCACAGAGTTGGACATGACTGAAGGGACCTAGCATGCACACACACAGACATGCATGCATGGTCCCAGGGCAGTGACAGTGACGGGAAAGGAACCACATGACCTACTGGAGTCACTGGCCAAAATCAAGGCTGCAAAATGAAATGTTAGTTGCTCAGTTGTGTCTGACTCTTTACAACCCTCTGGACTATAGCCCATCAGCCTCCTCTGTCAAGACTAGGACTCAACAAATGGCCAGCAATCCAGACAGAAATATGGCTGGGAGAATGGGAGGTATTTTATAAGACATTTGATAAACCTTACAGGAAAGGTACTGTTATTATCATCATCAAATAGAGGAAAACAATGGAATGGGAAAGACTAGAAATCTCTTCAGGAAAATTAGAAATACCAAGGGAACATTTCATGCAATGATGGGCTCAATAAAGGACAGAAATGGTATGGACCTAACAGAAGCAGAAGATATTAAGAAGAGGTGGCAAGAATACACAGAAGAACTGTGCAGAAAACATCTTCACGATGTTTTCACGTGAAAACAGGTAATCATGAAGGTGTGATCACTTACCTAGAGCCAGATATCCTGGAATGTGAAGTCAAGTGAGCCTTAGGAAGCATCACTACGAACAAAGCTAGTGGAGGTGATGGAATTCCAGGTGAGCTATCTCAAATCCTAAAAGATGATGGTGTGGAAGTGCTGCACTCAATACGCCAGCAAATTTGGAAAACTCAGCAGTGGCCACAGGACTGGAAAAGGTCAGTTTTCATTCCAATCCCAAAGAAAGGCAATGCCAAAGAATGCTCAAACTACCGCACAATTGCACTCATCTCACATGCTAGTAAAGTAATGCTCAAAATTCTCCAAGCCAGGCTTCAGCAATACATGAACTGTGAACTTCCAGATGTTCAAGCTGGTTTTAAAAAAGGCAGAGGAATCAGATATCAAATTGCCAACATCCGCTGGCTCACTGAAAAAGCAAGAAAGTTCCAAAAAAACATCTATTTCTGCTTTGTTGACTATGCCAAAGCCTTTGACTGTGTGGATCACAAGAAACTGTGGACAATTCTGAAAGAGATGGGAATACAGACCACCTGACCTGCCTCTTGAGAAACCTATATGCAGGTCAGGAAACAACAGTTAGAAGTGGACATGGAACAACAGACTGGTTCCAAATAGGAAAAGGAGTACGTCAAGGGCTGTATTTTGTCACCCTGCTTATTTCACTTATATGCAGAGTACATCATGAGAAATGCTGGGCTGGAAGAAACACAAGCTGGAATCAAGATTGCGGGGAGAAATACCAATAACCTCAGATATGCAGATGATACCACCCTTATGGCAGAAAGTGAAGAGGAACTAAAAAGCCTCTTGATGAAAGTGAAAGTGGAGAGTGAAAAAGTTGGCTTAAAGCTCAATATTCAGAAAACTAAGATCATGGCATCTGGTCCCAACACTTCAAGGGAAATAGATGGGGAAACAGTGGAAACAGTGTCAGACTTTTATTTTGGGGGCTCCAAAATCACTGCAAATGGCGATTGCAGCCATGAAATTAAAAGACGCTTACTCCTTGGAAGGAAAGTTATGACCAACCTAGACAACATATTAAAAGCAGAGACATTATTTTGTTAACAAAGGTCCATCTAGTCAAGGCTATGGTTTTTCCAGTAGTCATGTATGGATGTGAGAGTTGGACTATGAAGAAAGCTGAGCGCTGAAGAATTGATGCTTTTGAACTGTGGTGTTGGAGAAGACTCTTGAGAGTCCCTTGGACTGCAAGCAGATCCAACCAGTCCATCCTAAAGGAGATCAGTCCTGCGTGTTCTTTGGAAGGACTGATGCTAAAGCTGAAACTCCAATACTTTGGCCACCTGATGAGAAGAGCTGACTCATTTGAAAAGACCATGATGCTCAGAAAGATTGAGGGCAGGAGGAGAAGGGGACAACAGAGGATGAGATGGTTGGATGGCATTACCAACTTAATGGACATGAGTTTGGGCAAACTCTGGGAGTTGGTGATGGACAGGGAGGCCTGGTGTGCTGTGGTTCATTGGGTAGCAAAGAGTCGGACACGACTGAGCGACTGAACTGAACTAGAAAGAAAGAAACTGGGGCTACTAGCTGGGAGTGAAAATATAAAATTAATCAATGAGTCTGAGCATAAAAATGTATACTAATTAACCATAGGAGTCAGAATGGCTCACAGTCTGTCACACAGAATGGATCTTGTTTGAATATCCTGACATAGTCGAAGAAAGACCTATCTACCAGAAGGAGTTGTAGTTACCTATGGAAACGTAAAAACAAACCATAGAAAATTCCCAAGTTCAAAGTGAAAAGCATCCATGTGAGCACTGAGCAGGGGCTCAGGCATTGGAACTGGGGTTGCAGGCAGGAAACTTTTGTGTGCCAGAGCCTTTGGGAAACCACACCCATGGGTGAGATGGATTCAGAAGGGTAAGTAAAACTGATGCCAAGAGGCATGTGATTAATCCCTCCCTTTCCTCGTCTAGGACTTCTCTGGTGGCTCAGATGGTAAAGCGACTGTCTATAATGCGGGAGACCCAGGTTCGATCCCTGGGTAGGGAAGACCCCCTGGAGAAGGAAATGGCAGTCCACTCCAGTACTATTGCCTGGAAAATCCCATGGACAGAGGAGCCTGGTAGGCTATAGTCCATGGGGTCGCAAGAGTGACTTCACTCACTTTCACTTCCTCATTTAATGCTTATCAGGCAGCTCTCTGATAACCACATTGCTTGACCCCAGCCCTTGGAAGGGTGTGACTGTCTCTCACCTTTCTCACTATGTTCCCACCTGTTGCACAGTGTCCAGCATACAGTAGGCAGCCTACACGGGGACAGAATAGACAATGCATGGACCATCTTGTCCACATGACCGTTACAGTTCTCCCTGCATCCTGCTGAACTACATGAAATGGTCACTGTGGCAGCTCAACAGATGATTTCAAATGGTGCAACTTAATACACTGATAATTCTTATTATGGCTCAAGGATAGCTTACTTAGCATGAGACAATCTCTCACAACCTAAGTCTTTGGGAGCCAACAGGGAAAGTCTTAGATGGCAACGTCAGTGTCATTTAATAGAGACTAATTTCTATTAAATTTCATTGAATAGAGACAATCGCCACCTGATGCAAAGAGCTGACTCATTTGAAAAGACCCTGATGCAGGGAAAGATTGAGGGCAGGGGGAGAAGGGGATGACAGAGGATGAGATGGTTAGATGGCATCACCAACTCAATGGATATGGGTTTGGGTAGACTCCAGCAGTTGTTGATAGACAGGGAGGCCTGGCGTGCTGCAGTTGATGGGGTCGCAAAGAGTCGGACACAACTGAGCGACTGAACTGAACTGAATCTCTTCAGAAGGAGAAGTGGGAGACATAGGATGAGATGGTAGGATGGCAGCAGTGATTCAATGCACGTGAACTTGGGCAAACTCTGGGAGATGGTGAAGGATAGTGAAGCCTGGTGTGCTGCAGTCCATGGGGTAGCAAAGAGCTGGACATGAGTTGGTGACTGAACAACAGCAACAACAAATTTCTTCACAGTGGATAAGAGCTACAGGAAAGCAGAGCTTGAGAAAAGAGAGCTCATCCCTGGCTGCCACAAACAGAAGACATTTCAAAGAGGAGGCAGCGTGGGCTTAGAGAATATATGGAAATTTCAATAACACAGGTGAAGAGTTGAGAGAGGAATGGTCAAGACCTACAGCAAATGGGAAAGATCACCGCTAGAGGTGGGAAGGGACACAGTCCAGTAAACTGTGAATGATCAAGTCTGTCAAGGAAAAGCAATGAGAGAGGGGACTGGGAGGGCCAGCAAAGGCCAGATTGTACACAGTTTCTGATGTTAATTGAAAACATTAGCAAAAGGAGTCCCTTAAGGGCTATGAGATGATCACGAAGATCATTCTGTTCTAGGCAAAATGAGCTGGAAAATGGAAGCAGGGGGCCAGCCAGGCAGCCGGCCCTCCTGAGAGTCTCTGATGGAGACCTCAAAGCAAACATAAGGTGGAAATGTCTTTTTTAAGATCGATGTGAGGAAGAACCACTACTTTCATTGATACAACTAATTCAGATTAATCAGCTAAGCAATGCAATCAGCTCATGCATCACCACCACCAACTCTTCTTCATCCTCATCATTTCCAGAAAGATTATTTTTGCCAGGTCCTGAATTCATTTACTCCTAATAGCTATCCATGTGGTATGTATTATTATTTCCATTTTGCGGATGAGGAAACTGAGACTCAGAGAAGGAAAGTACAGACAGGGTCCCATATCTGCTAAAGAGTTAGTATTAAGACCCAGAATTCCCTGACTCAAAAGCCTATGGCTGTCACAATGGAAAACAGTATGGTGGTTCCTCAAAAAACTAAAAAGGGGGTTGCCATATGGCTCAGCAATCCCACTTCTAGGCATATACCCAGGCAAAACTATAATTCAAAAGTTATATGCACACCTATGTTCATAGTAGCACTACTCAGAACAGCCAAGACATGGACGCAACCTAAATGTCTATCAACAGATGAGTAGATAAAGAAGATAGGGCACAGATACACAATGGACTATTACTCAGCCACTAAAATGAATGAAAGAATGCTATCTGCAGCAACACTGATGAACCTAGAGAATATCATACTAAGCAAAGTCAGAAAGAGAAGATAAATAGCATATGATATCACTTATTTGTGGAATCTAAAATACAATGCAAATGAACTTATCTACCAAATAGAAACAGACAAAGATATAGATATAGAGAACCGACTTGTAGATGCCCAGAGATCACGCGGCAGTGGGGGAGGAAAGGTGGAAGGCTTTGGGATAAGCAGATGTAAGCTATTATAAACAGGATAAATAGGGTGGATAAGCAACAAGGTCCTACTGCATAGCACTGGAAACTATACTCAGTATCCTGTGATAAACCATAATGGAAAAGAATATGAAAAAGAATATGTGTGTGTGTGTGTGTGTGTGTGTAACTGAGTCATCTTGCTGTACAAGAGAAATTACACAACAGTGTAAATCAACTATGTGTGCTATGCTCAGCCACTCAGTTGTGTTCGACTCTCTGTGACCCCATGGACTGCAGCCCTCCAGGCTCCTCTGTCCATGGGATTCCCCAGGCAAGAATACTAGAGTGGGTTGCCATGTCCTCCTCCAGGGGATCTTCCCAACTCAGTGATCGAACTGAGGTCTCCTGCATTGCAGGCAAATTCTTTACCAACTGAGCCACCAGAGAAGCCCAAATCAACTATACTTTAATAAACTTGGTGCTCTGTGATGACCTAGAGGGATGGGAAGGAGGCTCCAGAGGGAGGGGATATATGTATACTTACAGCTGATTCATGTTGTATGGCAGAAACCAATACAACATTGTAAAGCGATTATCCTCCAATTAAAAATAAATTTAAAAAACAGATAACTAATAAGGACCTATGCATAGCACAGGGAA
This sequence comes from Ovis aries, assembly GCF_016772045.2. Taxonomy (NCBI): domain Eukaryota; kingdom Metazoa; phylum Chordata; class Mammalia; order Artiodactyla; family Bovidae; genus Ovis; species Ovis aries. Next base: position 59,530,788 of record NC_056062.1, on the reverse strand, counting down.
TACTAGTCAACACTCTATAATGACCTACATGGGAAAAGAATCTAAAAGAGAGTGCCTATATGTATGACTGACTCACTTTGCCATACAGCAGAAAGTAATGCAATTGTAAATCATCTATACTTCAACAACAACAACAAAAAGCCCATGGCTGTCAAAGTGGAGGACAGTCAGAGACAGGTATAGTTTTGGAAAAGTAGTCCAGGGCCAGCACCTCCCAGGGGCAGGAGGAAGATGGCAAAGGCCAACACCCAGGTGCCCCATTGCAGAAATGAAGAGTCCATGCTGATTCCACAGTGAAGTCCCCTAGGGTCCTACCTTGCTTTCTCCTTCAATGACAATGACAGGCACGGAAGTGGCAGGCCAGCGGTGTTTGGCTGGAAGGGGCTTGTCACAATTCCATAGAACTATGATCTGAAAGGGATAAGGGGTCATCAGATGGCTTGGTAAGGCTGGATTTACAGAGGCTTCCAACCCAACATTTCTTCTTTAAGACACAGAGAGAGAGAAAGAGAGAAGATGGTGTTCTAAGCAAGGCAGAGAGGCAGACCTCAAACTGTATTTAAAGTGAGTCCACTCCACTCTGTACACCTGAAACTAGCATAACACTGTAAAACAACTATACTCCCCCCAAAAAATTTTTTAAGTGAGTCTATATCCACACAACCACCAGAACCCCATTACTCTAACAACCAGAGACAGGGGACAAGAAGGGTAACCTAATAAAACCTATGTGAAGTGGGCAGGAGAAGGCTGGGGAGGAAAGAAGGCATGCCAGGGTTGTTGGCTCTTAAAAAAGTGGTTTTCTAAATTCTGGTGTCTTATGATGACGAGGAAGATAACAGCCTTGATCAAACTAAAGAAAAATGCACATTGAACATCTGCTATGAACTTGCACTACAGCAGGCAATGTGGGAGAAGGAAGAGAATTCAAGATCCGACTGGCGTGAGCTCGTGTTTTGGATTCTCCAGGATGGCAGCTTATTTCCTGGACCTTATTATTGCCAATAAATGTGTTTAGCCCCCAAATGCAGACTTCAATGTGACTGCATTCTCTTCTCATATGTAAACCTTCTCGTGTAATTTACAATTCAGAAAAACCACTGTTAAGAGTAGGAGAGCAATGCTAATTTGGAAAACACTGTTACCATAGATATCATCTTTTGCTCCCAATTTTATAATTAGTCACAGCGGCTGTGAAAGAAAAGTTGACGCCTCCTGACGCCAACGAGTCAGTTTCTGCTGTTGAAGCTTAGTTTTCTGGGTCCTTTCAGGGGCCTTTCTGAAGTTTGTTTTTCACTTTGACACTTTAAGATGGGATAATGTGTGTATATATTCTTCAAAGAGTGTGTTGGGGGCCTTCCCTGGTGGTCCAGTGGTTAAGACTCCTCACTTCCACTGCAGGGACGTGGGTTTGATCCCTGGTCAGGGAACTAAGATCCCACATGCCTTGGAGCATGGCCAGGAAATTAAAAAAAAAAAGAAATAATGCCACTTGCAGCAACATGAATGGACCTAGAGATTATCACACTAAGCGAAGAAAGTCAGAAAGAGAAAGACAAATACCATACAGTACTACTTATATGTGGAATCTTAACAACAACAAAAAAGTGTTGGTATATATTTCACTTTACCCCAGAGCAAAGATCTCTTTGTAACCTACCCATTACCTGTACCAGATTTCACTTCCAAGAACCTCTAAGCTGATGAAAAGGGAGTAACAAGGCATGACAAATGAAAGGGGAGTAACAGGGCAGGACGTGAGATGAGGCCAGTGTGTAGCAGGGAAGGAATGGGGGGTCTCCGGTCCACTAAGCGGCAGGGTGCAGGCACTCAGTCAACCCTCCCTACCTCCCCACTCACCTGGGCACAGTACTGGGACTTGGCTGCAGCCACGAGGAGTTTCAACACTGGCTGGGACTGAGAGACCAGGGGGGTCACCGCATGGATGACTGCAGTGAATTTGGAGGGGGGCTTTAAACCTGAAAGAGCAAGGGCAGAGCAACCTAATGAAGCACTGAGAAACAAGACTTCGAAAATTATTCCTCTCTGCTCCATCGCCTCACCCCAGAGCTAATGTTCCCTTCTAGCGTATTTTTCCTCTGCCTCTTATGTCTTGACAGAACAAAAACAAGGTGAAAAGCTGCTAGTGAACTGCTGCCTGAGTTTAGAGACCTGGATAATTTACAGTTCAAGGCCCATTTCCAGATTTTTCCTTTGATGGCCTTTTCCTTCCTCCCTCGGGGATACATCTTTGATCTCCCTTCTGCTTTTTAGGCACCCGGAGTCTAATTATACACACACACATAACAGTACTCACTACTCTTTACTCAAGAAAGGGTATAACTCTAGTTACTTACATCCTAGGCTGGATTTTAGTAAATGTGCTCTCTCTTCCAGGGTATTTGCATATATCTTATTCTTAGTGATGTAGTTAAAGGGCATTTAGGTTGCTTCCATGTCTTGGCTCTTGTAAATAGCGCTGCCTTGAATGGGGTGCATGTATCTTTTTGAATTATGGTTTTCTCCAGATATATGCCCAGGAGTAAGATTGCTGGGTCACAATGGTAGCTCTATTTTTTATTTTTTAAGGGACCTGCATACTGTTCTCCATAGTGGCTGCACCAGTTTACATTCCCACCAACAGGGTAAGAAGATTCACTTTTCTCCATACCCTCTCCAGCATTTAACTGTCTGCAGGTTTTTTAGATGATGTCCATTCTGACTGGTATGCGGCGATACCTCATTGTAGTTTTGATCTGCATTTCTCTAATAACTGGTGGTGTTGAGCATCTTTTCATGTGTTTTATGGCCATCTGTATGTCTTCTTTGGAGAAATGATTATTTAGATTTCCTGCCCACTTTCTGATTGGATTGTTTGTTTCTTTGATATTGAGCTGCATGAGCTGTTTGTATATTTTGGAGATTAATCTCTTGTTGGTTACTGGCTTGGCAAATATTTTCTCCTACGCTGCCATTTTGAAGGGCTTTTGCCTGATTGCTACTATTTCAGATAATAACCAGCAAGTGGTCAAGGTTAAAAGGCCAACATCCAGAGCCTAAGTGTCTAGTTCTGAAGCCCAGTTCCATCACTGAGTGGTGGTAGGATCATTACTTAACCCTCTGCGTTTCCACAGCAATGAAATGGGACTGATGGCAATAGCAACAAAGTTACAGGGTTGTTATGAGAACGAATTTAAATGAGTTAATGCATACAGAGCCTTTAAAACAGGACCTGCAAACACCAAGTGCTCAGCATGAGCTCACCACCATCATCACCATCATTGTCACCATCATCATTATTCTGGTGTGGAAGCTGCTCTACTCCCAAGAAATCTCTTCTTTATGTAGCAGGGAAACACAGCTGAGAGAAAAAGCATGTGGTTCAGACCTCTGCCAACTGTGTGCTCTGAAGCCCAAGGTGGAAAGGTATCATACATGTGCAAAATAACAACTGCCACCAAAGAGAAAGCAGTGAGATGGCTTCTTCTCCAAATGAGTCTTTTCATGAGAACTCACTGAGAAACAGGAGCCAGGTTAAAAGCCTCTTAAAACTTCATTAGTGGGGACATATGTACACCTATAGCTAATTAAAGTTGATGTACAGCCACTATGGAAAACAGTGTGGAGATTCCTTAAAAATTGCAAATAGAACTACCTTATGACCCAGCAATCCCACTGCTGGGCATACACACCGAGAAACCAGAATTGAAAGAGACACATGTACCCCAATGTTCATCGCAGCACTGTTTATAATAGCCAGGACATGGAAACAACCTAGATGTCCATCAGCAGATGAATGGATAAGAAAGCTGTGGTACATATACACAATGGAGTATTACTCAGCCGTTAAAAGAATTCATTTGAATCAGTTCTGATGAGATGGATGAAACTGGAGCCGATTATACAGAGTGAAGTAAGCCAGAAAAACACCAATACAGTATACTAACACATATATATGGACTTTAGGAAGATGGCAATGACGACCCTGTATGCAAGACAGGGAAAGAGACACAGATGCGTATAACGGACTTTTGGACTCAGAGGGAGAGGGAGAGGGTGGGATGATTTGGGAGAATGACATTCTAACATGTATACTATCATGTGAATTGAATCGCCAGTCTATGTCTGACGCAGGATGCAGCATGCTTGGGGCTGGTGCATGGGGATGACCCAGAAAGATGTTATGGGGAGGGAGGTGGGAGGGAGGTTCATGTTTGGGAATGCATGTAAGATTTAAAGATTTTAAAATTTAAAAATAAAAAACTAAAAAAAAAAAATAAAGTTGATGTATGGCAGAAATCAAAGCAATATTATAAAGCAATCATCGTTCAATTTTTAAAAAAGAATAAAAAAAAAAGAAAAGCAGTCTAAAAAACATTAATACTATGGTAGAGCTCTTATTAGACTATTAGAATAAGCAGTATTTATTGATGATAGAACAGCCTTTTTCTTGGAGGGGAGGGGTCGTACTGCCAATAAACTTGTTTAACATTTAAAACAAAAAGAATAAATGTGAAATCCAAAATGCATTATGAATTATAATTAAAAAAAATTAAATTTTAAAAAACTTCATTAGTATAGACCCACTAATTTCACACTTTAGCAGTTTAAATATGAACAAGACAGTGAAAGGACACTGAAGTTAAGCTTTGAGAGTGACTGATAAAGGTAAGAATTACAATGTATACCTCAAAGAATTATATGGATCTTTTGCAGAGAAAATTACATTTGACTAGTATTTCAGTTTCACGTTGGAAAGAAACTAGCTTTCCCACTAGTGAAATACACATTTAAGGCTTTGCCAAGTAAGAAGAATAAATATGATGTAGGGGGTTCCCTTAACAGTAAGGACAAGTCACTGCTTTTAGACTTTCCTGTAATGGTTTAAGAAGCAACATTTACACACTTCTAATGTGCTAACTCGACTAACTCCACACAAAATCTGGAGTCTTCTTGCCACATCAACTTGAAGGATGCTTTATTATCCCAAGGTTTCTCAAATTTGGAACTGTGACTGAGGGGAAATGTCCAAGATGTTACCAACATTAGAGCAAATGGGGCTCCAAATACCGGGGAAGCCAAAAAGTTTGTTCAGGTTTTTCCATAAGATGGTGCAGAAAAACCCAAATGAACTTTTTGGCCAGCCCAATGCATAAATGTCTATGGCGATAACGGTAGCCTTTTGTAAAGCTTCATCTCTCTGTTTCCTTTTCCTCATTATGACCAGCCTCTAAGTTGCCTGGAGAAGGAAATGGCAAGCCACTCCAACATTCTTGACTGAAAAATTCCATAGACAGATGACCTTGGTGGGCTACAGTCTGTGAGTTCGCAAAGAGCAGGACACGACTCAGCGACTGAGCGCAAAAGCTGCTTGACAGCAGAGCTTATATCTCCTTTGACTTTTTATTCCCACCACCTAGCACTGCATTAACACGCACAGAAGAGGAGCATCATATATGCGGAATGAAGTGCATAAGTTTCTCCTCTGTCCTATATTCTTAAATCTTTTCCCTCTCTCTTTATTAGTTTGGTTTTTCTTTGATCTGAGACAGAGAAGTTAGGATCATGGAGAAAAAAAATGTAGGAAGAGCTCTCTTAGATTCATTTTATACATGATAAGACTCAAAATTATAGCAAACTTATTGTCATGTTGGGGCTTCCCTGGTGACTCAGACAGTAAAAAAATCCACCTGCAGTGCAGGAGACCTGGGTTTGATCCTTGGGTTGGGAAGATTCCCCTGCAGAAAGGAATGGCAAAACACTCCAGTATTCTGGTCTGGAGAATTCCACGGACAAAGGAGCCTGGCAGGCTACAGTCCATGGGGTCGCAAAAGAGTAGGACATGACTGAGCAACTTTCACTTAGATTACTTAAATTGTCATGTTCAGAATGATCTGTAATTTGGGGAGCCTTCTTCTTAAAAAGCAATGACTCTACTAAACGTAAAGAACAGTGGCTCAAATCAGGAATGAGTTTTTCACTTTGCAAGGCTCTGCTGGATTTATAATTCATGACCTTGATAAACCATTTAGGATAGGGCTCTAGAAAGCAGTCTCCAACACAGGGTGTTACAAAGACACTGTGATGGAATAAAAAAATTGAGGGACTTCAGTTCCGGACAACATTTGGAGGGTAAACCAGAATAGCTCTGGGGAAGGCATTCACTTACCTAAATTAGCATAGTAGTAAGGGAAATCTCCCAGATAAGATGAATACTGTGGTAGGACGAACAATCCCCCAGGATGTTTGTTCCATATTAAACTGTTGCGTGATATGTGCTTGAATATTCTGTCCTGAATAATCTAGAAAACAAAAACATTGGCATATGGTGAGGAGGAGACTCTGATGATATCTAATGAGGAACACATTCAGGCCAAATTGGAGGGCTGATGCCAGTAAAAGTACTGGGTCTACCCCCACCCCCCATTCTCCAATGATAAAAATGTCTGGGATACATAGAAAGTAATCGAGTGTTGGAAGAGAAGGAGAGAGAGAAAGGGAGGAAATGGTTAATCCAATTGTCTAATTATACTTCAGTTTCACCATAAATTCTGTCTTGTCTTTCTATTGTTAAGTCTGTGCTCCTTTCAAAGTAGAGTGTGTAGAAAACTTATTTTCCTTAATGGCTGATCTTCCAGCATGAAGATCTGGTTCTCAGTGCACGGAGATGTCCATGTAGAGACTGAGCTGGGAGCATCTTGAGGGCATGCGCGTTCTATAAGCAGCTGAGGTTTTGATCTGTTCCTTTAATTCAGGAGGCCGGTTTATTTGTTTGACATAGTTTCACTGCCCTTTCAAATTCAATTGTAGGACTTTAGGGTACTAGTTAGCTGCAGTTTTTCTAACTTTAATCTCAGAAAGTAGTGAGTTAACTAACAATTGCTCAAAACAACCTACATAATAGGACAAAAACCATGGCATATGAAGACTAATAATAGCCAAGCTAGTTCATTAGTTTCTTTGGACTTGAAGGCCTTGCAGATCATTAAATTCTACATTTAAAGTCAAATATTCCCCCATCCTGAATCATTTGTCAGATGAATGTGATTAGTCTACTTTACAGATTTCTCTCTGTGACTTTCAAACTCTTGTAATTATACCATCTACTCATTAAGATATGATTTGGCAAATAATTAACTTGATACAGAATTTCAAGTTTTCAGCAATTTGTGTGTGCTTAAAAAAGAGAAAAAGCCTAGTATATATCTCTAGAGATTTATGACCAAAATCATCATTTTCCGGGTCCTCATTTAATGCAATGTGATTTAAGTGCAGACCATTTTAAATGGAGTTGTATTATTTGCTAAGGTTATTACCACCCTCATCTCATCCCACATGGTGACTAGACAAGTAATAAAGTGAGCTACATTTATCTTCGCAAACCTTATCATGTTTATATTTTTTAATAAGAGAAGAAAGGAAGCAAGGAGGAAATTTAGAACTCAAATATCTTAGTTCAATGATTTCTGCAGTTTCTTTTTTCCTTAGATCAAAACTTCTTGTTTCATATGACTTGGCAGAGGTTTCAAATTTGGGGAAGGTTTTAGAAACTTCACTCAAATGTTAATGTTTGTTCTTTGCGGTACAACAGAGATATGTTAAAATGCTGTTGTCCAGGCATTAATTATAAGAAAATTGTCACGGCTGTGAAGAGTTTTTACATGGTTTGCAATTCTACTTTGTACACCATTTATTCCAGTTTTTAATTATTTGTACTTTCCTATTCTACTGTCTATTTATTTTCCTTTATAGGTTTTCATTCAGGTCCTTTTTTTTTGCTTTCCAAATTTATACACCTTTAAGCATGTGGCCACTTAAACTCTGGATATCAAGACACAGAACACATTGATAGAAGACTGTTATAAGTCCAACCTACATACAAGTGACACAGAACTCAAGAGATGTCACAAATTGAATCCCCATTCACTTTGTGTCTCTGGATGGTATGATTCTCAGTGTCGACTCTTTGGTTCAGTATCACAACATGGCTATCTTTTTGAATTCAGGGATATGATAAGTCATAGTACTCCTCTGAAATACCAAAAAGCACTCTATATGCTCTTCAAATAGATCTTGACAGGGCAATATCAAAAAAGGTAGAAGAGCAATAACACATGTTGAATATAATCCAGGTCAAGCAATTTGCCACCTTTATGACTTACTATCCTCATATGTAATAAGCAGTAAAATATCACATTAATTACAACAATCTCCAGAATCTGTTAGGAATAGTTGTCTAAGTCTTCATACTTATGACTTCTTTTTTTTTTCCCTAGAAAATAAAAAATCTCATTCCTGTGCTCATTGTCTAAGCATGGATTTTTCCATTTTTACACAGCTATACCACCATAGGTATTATATATTATAGATCTTTCCATATTATTAATAGTATTCATGGTTTACTTGTCCTAAATGACCAATAATAGTGCAATTATTTCCATGCAAATCAGTGAATATATTTATGAGCTAAAACTTGCCACATTTAGGACTGATGCCTTAAGATTTTGTCAAAAGGGTATAAACACTTTAAAGGCTGTTCTTAAGTATTGCCGACTGTCTTTTTGAAAGGTTGATATCAACTTGGTTTATCAAAAGTTGGACAGAGTACGGATCTTATTTTACCAAATAGAAAGGTCATTTTGTCCCTCTCCTAATGCCTAAGTCTCCCTAATGTTACACTGGACAGCTTCCTGGATCCTTGGTACTCACTCTTAATTGTTGTAGACAAAGACATTATATTTAAAGGTTGGATACTATAAAGAAAATCAAAACACACAATCACAAAAAATTTACACAATTTTTTTCCCCTTATAGCCCCACATGGTATCTTCAGTAAGGATAGCATTTCTTATTAATGTGAATTCAAAGGGAAGAATGACAGGCTCCTTATTTTTCATTTTTATGTGCCATCTATTTTTAAAATAATGGACTATTGGTTACAGGTTACAGTCATTCTAGGTGACCCTGACTCGGTCTTTTGACAAATTCAGTGTTGCCTAATACATGCAGGGCTGCCATATGCCACCTTGCTCCAAACTAAAGCAATCTTCTATTTCTATTCTCTCTCTGATTTTAAATTTTCATTGTACAGCAGCATCAGCAATACTATGGTCTGAATGTGTACGGTTAGAGATAAGCGAAGAGAGAAACAGAGACTCCTTCATAGAACTTCACTTTAAATTGTGATTTCCAAGCTACCATGAGCTGTTCTCATGTGTTATGACAATTTCACGCCCTTTTCTTTTGCTCAGCCTGATTCCGACTGAGTTCCTAGGGTTCAGCCCTTCCTTAGTGCCAAGTTACTGTCATACAATATTCTGACAAATAATGGAATCCATGAGCATTATTTTTGCAGCATTTTATCACTGTTCCTATCCTTACTTCTCAATCTGCACCAAAAAACAAGCTCCAAAGAGCCTAGCTCTTACTAAATAGCTCCTTATTTCTAAGGTGCAGAATTCGGAAATTTCAATCAGACTGGAAATACTAGCCAAATCCCAAGCAGGACAGAGTGCAACACAGTCGAAGGTATGCACAACTTGACCCTGGCGTTAGAGAGAAGGACGAAGCATCCTGTTTCCAATTTTATCTAAGCACTACTACAACTCTAAGGCTCATAATCTCCAAAGAGCAAGTAATTCCCTTCCCGTGACCCAGAATACAGCACAGAAGCAAGAAAGAGCCTGAGTGTAGAACATCCCCTTAGCAAGAGACCTTCGAATCTACACTGTCCAAGGGTAATGCCGAATAATCCTCAGACAGCAGGCACTCCAGCAGGGAGTGAAGAATTCAACATTATCCAAGTGCTAAGCCAAGTAGGAATTTTTGATTTGTGATAGTTAAATCGTTCTTATGAGCATGTTGGCTGTTTATCTGTGTATGTGGATGGCATTTTCTGCTATTTTTCTCTGTTTTTCTGTTTACATTGGATCCTGGGGTAATCTGAGCTCTGATTTAAAAAGGGAAACTGGATGGTATCTCTCATGCAATTCAGTTGAGAGGTCAAACTGTTACAATCCAATTTTGGAACTATATGAGGAGATTTTGACAGTTGCTATAAATTTGAATGAAGTATATGGTTTGTAGTGTTTTAAAAACAACTGTGTTTTCTCTAAAGAACTGCCTGGCTCAGATCCAAGGAGAAGTAGGCCTTTCCAGGCACGGAGATGAAAACAGCTTGGCTTAAGATCCTATGCTGATGAATATAACATATCCAACTGCTATTATAGGATAATTGAGCACTGCTAAGTTAGCAGGCAAGAGACCAGAGCTATGCAATAAACCATACTCAAAAGAAACGTAATTAATGAAATACCATCTTTCATCTGGCAAATTAGCAAAGTTGTGCATGTGTGTTTCAATTACGATCCTGAAGGTTGATAAGGTTACAGTGAAAGAGGGTCGTCCCCAGATGGCTTGTGGGAATCTAGATGAATACAACCTTTCTGAAGAGTAATTTGGCAATATATATCATGAGCCTTAGTCATGCTTGGCCCCTTGGCCCGAGTAATCCAATTTCAAGGATTCCATTCTAAAGAGATAGTCTAAGATACATGTGGAAAGTCATTGATTGGATAAAGGGCTATCTCTATCTAAAAAAAAGAAAAAGAATGAATGAATTAGAGACAACAGTAACAGTCAACAATAGTAGGTCAGTTAATAAATAGAGATTCACCAAGAGATGAAATATAGGGTGAAGAAATGAAAACACGTGGTCTCAGTGTATAGCCAAAGATGCATAAAAGTGGCGCATGGAAACACTGAGGAAAGAATAACTTTAGAAATATATTGCAGGAACTCCCTAGTGGTCAACTGGTTAGACTCCACGTTCTCACTGTCAAGGGCCTGGGTTCAGTCCCTCATCCGAGAACCAAGATCCCATAAGCTGTGTGGTGTAGCAAAAAAAAAAAAAAAAAAAAAAAATCAAATAAAAATGTAAAAAAAAAAAAATTGTATTGGGACAACTACAGAACAATTGGTCAAAAAAAAAAAAAAAGGATGGTTTAGGTTTTTCAACACAGATCACATACAAAGTAAATTGGATTAAAAAAATTAATTGCCTATATTCCAGTACAAAATACAAAGCTTTAAAAAAAGTGTATGGCTGCATGCTAAGTTGCTTTGGTTATGTCCAACTCTGCAACCCTATGGACCATAGCCTGCCAGGCTCCTCTGTCCATGGGATTCTCCAGGCAAGAATACTGAAGTAGGTTGCCACTTCCTCCTCCAGGGGAATCTTCCTAACCCAGGAATCGAACCCATATCTCTTACATCTCCAGTACTGGCAAGCAGGTTCTTTACCACTAGCATCACCTGGGAAACCCCAACATGAAAATAAATACTAGAAAATACGTGCGTGTAGGTTATGCATAAATAAAATTATGAGTTGAAAAGTCCTTAGTAGCAAATTGAAAAGGCACAAGTGAAAAGACTTCCCAATCATAAAGGAACTCCTTTGGCCACCTCATGCGAAGAGTTGACTCTCTGGAAAAGACTCTGATGCTGGGAGGGATGTGGGGCAGGAGGAGAAGGGGACGACAGAGGATGAGATGGCTGGATGGCATCACCGACTCGATGGACGTGAGCCTGAGTGAACTGCAGGAGTTGGTGATGGACAGGGAGGCCTGGTGTGCTGTGATTCATGGGGTCACAAAGAGTCAGACACGACTGAGCGATTGAACTGAACTGAACTGATGTTGAAGGTGAAAAACATAAAAATAATTAAAATAAGTTCTCTCATATACACTGAAGGGAATATAAATTAGTTAATTCTATTGCAGGAAAATTGACAGTTCATGTAGAAATCAGCATTTGTCATATTCTTTGAAGCAGGACTTCAAATTCAAGGATTTTATCCTAAGAGAGTAATCCTGAACTTGCATAACAGTTTGTCACTGAGGCTATTTGCTTCAAGGATGTGTATAATCATGAAAAACCAGGAATAACTGTAGTAGTCTCAAATGGGGATCAATTAATGGAGTTAAGTGATATTATGAATGGAATATTAGTCATTAAAATAACTATAGAAAAATCAAATGAGATAATATATTATTAAGGAGAAAAAACAAGTTATAAACTAAGTATAGAAACTCTTCTTTAAATTAAAAATAAGAACATATTTATGCATTTGCATAGAAAAAAATGAACATACATGCATTCATATGTGTGTATATACGTCAATAGGGAATTATACGGATAGATTATTTTATTTTTGTGCTGTATTTTCCATTATTTTCTAAAAGGAACATGCACTTCTTTGATAAAAAGCACTTATTCCAAAAAAAAACCCAACAACAACAACAAAAAATCTAAACACAATTCACATTCAACTTTCCTTAAGAAGGTTCTTAGATGGAGGACAAGATCAAAAACAAAAGGTAGAGTTTATTACATGTTCAAATCTGCTGCTATGAATGCAAGCGAAACAATTTTCATTGAGGAGGGTGATTTTGAGGAATAAGAGGAATTTGCTTGCAATAAGGAAGCCCTTGGAAGGCATTCTACCCTGTCCCCGTCCATGGGCGGACCTGGGTACTAAATATCTTTTCACTAAGTTCCAGTATGAAATCAGTGTACCCAGAGAGGACACTTTGGTAGAGCCCAGCCCCACGAGAGCAGAAGCCAAGGCCAGGCTTCAGGTAGGTAAGTGTCCCAGGGTGGCTGGGGTATGATCAGCATTGGCAGCAAGGCTGGTAGGTACCCAGGATGGCAAGACAGCAGTGATATGCACAAAACAGGATGACTTCCATTTTCTGGGTATTTCTCAGAATGATCATACTGCATACTCCCAATGACATTCGCTTCTGGAGCAGTAATCACGTTTCCAAAGAAAGTACTTCGAAAGTGAGGCCACGAATGCCCCCACCTCATATTACAGACACCTCAGAATTACCTCGATGCTGGGCTACACTTGAGAACCTCTGCTTTGCTTCCTGTAATTCATGAGTGCAGATTCCAAAATCTTTTCTCAGCAATTTGTGCTACTTTGGTGTAGCCTCAGGCCACTGCTCTCTGCTCTACTTCCAAAGGTTTTAATCATCCCCATGTTTCCCTTTCTTTTTTTTCTCCTGCCTTAAAAAAAGCAACTTGAACATGGGCACCCATCTGCCTGGAAGATTTTCTGATTTTATAAAGCTTAACACTTTCTGCACCAGATGAGTGTAATTCTTATTTTCTTAACACATCCTTGTGATAATGAGGGGTGGGTTGCATTTATCTTGAGAATGAATTTGGCTGTTTCTGAATGCCACTGGACTACAGTACCCAGTAAGCTATTCATATATTTAGAATGGGAGATCTTCCCCTACTTGCTCACTATCTGTTTCTTAAGTGGACTCCAGAAATATGCCTTCAAAGGATGCCATGAGTGTGAATGACAGGACAATCATTAGCCACCTGTCTCTGAAATGATGTAAGACAGAGTCAATCTCTGTGTCAAGGAGTGTAATTCCTCCTAAGTCAGTGTTCCTCTGTGGAGTTCGTCCAGAATGGAGAGCAGGTCAAGGGGTTAACTGAAACATCCAAGTACAGAAAGTTCAGTGTTGCCCCATTTGACCAATTACACATTGATAATAGCAAAAGAGAAGGCTAAGAAAAACATATAAAGGACCATTATTGGAGACTGAAAGCCAAGGCATCTCACTTACCTCTAGTGTAGTTAATACAATCTTCTCAACTGAAGAAAAATAAGCCTCCCACAAGAATTGTGTCTGCTGTCTAAGTGCTAGGATTTTATCCTGATGAATAGACCTGATTGTAGAAGGAATCTGTAACACAAGGTGAACACATAATAACTATAACCGGAAAACAATGAGATGCCATTTGATCAAAATCACCCGCTCAGGTTAGAGTTTTATTCTTCAGAGCATTCTGCTTCTAGCATATAGATCTACTAAAAACCACCAACCCCTAGACTGAAAGGCCCTAAAGAGGTGTGAGCTAAAAACAGCACTTACTGGGAGTCAGCATTGATGACCTTTAATGACCAAATACACAACAGTTAGAGCTCACTTCTAAGATCTGGTAGTAGCTTATCACTTGCATAGCGTTCCTCTGCCATTTTCTATGAATCCCACATGCCCTTGAACCTGCCCATGGACAATCAAATCCTGCAGAGAAGGGGCTACAGTCTTGGAGCAAAGCTGAGAGCCATTATGTCCCAAGCACTTCTAAGACATGCCACCCTCAGGACTACTAATGACCTACAGAGGGACATTTTAGGGAATGTCTCGGAGTCTGTCCATTTAATATGCAGCTGAGGGTAATTATTTCTATGTGCATGTATCTCTTTTCTCTCCCTGAGAGCTTTCTGCTCCCCAGACCTCTCTTTTTGGCTCTAGTGCTTACCCCAAACTAATGCGATCTGTCATGTGTGCTTAGCCAACACTGCTATCTACGAGGCTGCACAATTTTAAAGGAAGGATTTATGCCCTGTCCATCCAGCTAAACACTTTCTAGCTAGGATAGTGGCTTTTATGTACAGACACACCTCAGAGATACTGTGGGTTCTGTTTCAGACCACTGCAATAAAAATGAATATCACAATAAAGTGAGTCACACAAAATTTGTTTGGTTTTTCAGTGCATCCAGAGGATTCCCAGGTGGCACAGTGGTAAAGAATCTACCTGCCAATGCAGGAAATGCAAGAGACACAGATTCGACCTCTTAGTCAGGAAGATCCCCTGGAGTAGAAAATGGCAACCTACTCCAGCATTCTTGCCTGGAAAATCCCATGGACAGAGGAGACTGGAGGCTACAGTTCACGGGGTCACAAAAGTCAGACACCACTGTGTACCACCACCACCAACAGTCCATCTAAAAGTTACTTTGGCACTATAGTCTATTAAGTGTACAGTAGCATAATGTCTGAACGCACAACATAAATACCTTAATTAAAATACTTTATTCAAAGTAAAAAAAAAAATGCTAACCATCATCTGGCAACACAGGCTTATGACAAACCTTCAATTTGTTACCAAAGAAAAAAGCATCTATGAAGCACAAAAAAGCGAAGTAAAATAAATGAGGTATGCCTGTAGTAGCTATTTAATAAATAAAAGTCAAATTGACCACAGCCATCTGAAGCCACTGAAGGAATATTATTATTTTCACTAGCAGTATAGCTCAACAGTTAAGCACAGGAAAATGGGAGTCAGACCAAGGTAAGGGCCTTGGCTCTACAGTTTACCAGCTGTGCTTCCTTGAACAAGTTACTTCATCTCTCAAAGATTCCATCTCCTCAGTTATAAAACAGGGATACAGTTCTAACATCATTGTAAGGTTGTGATGAAGAGCACCTAAGTGCTTCACACAATGCCTAACACATGAGATGTTTAACTGACAAAGAAATTATTACTACTACTATTGCTATTGACTTAGGGTGATGATATGAAAAGTTGGACCAATTGCTTAATGTTTGCCTGTGAACTTGCTTGGGTCTGGAGCTCTGAAATGTACTTCCCGGTTGTCTGGTGAGTTACCTTGGCTTGCTCCCTATCTTCACTTAAAGCCCAAGGTCTATTTCATTTATAGAGTCTACATTCTTAGGGGAGATTTCTTGTGATTAGCAAATGCCCTTTTGTGCTCACCTCTTTCTGCATGCTTGCTTCCCTAATATGTAACTAATCAGAGAGGCATGGGAGCCTGGACTGAAGCAGGAATGCTCCACTAGCTGTTTTAATAAGAAAGTTACCCATGACATCATGACTAAGACTACATCTGAATTTCCAGTGGAGGGAAGGAAGTAGGAAAATTTTTTTTTTCAAGACCACTTCTACAGGGAGCCAGAGAACTGTTTCACAGTACCTACATAAGGACAAGCTCACTTGCGATGTCCAAAAGCAGATACTAAATCCGCAGTCCCAGTGTATATCTGGATTCTCAACACTGAAGCAGCATGAGGGCAACAAATAACGGAGAAAAATATTTGCCTGAAATCAGAGCTCAAGGTCAAGGGGAAATAAAATATCCTTGAAGAAGGTAGAGAAACCATTCAGATCATCGATCCCTGATAAGCCAAAGAACATTTAATTTTATTTACTGAGAAAATTGCCCAGATAGCCAAAGAAAGATTAGAAAAAAATTATCCTTCTGAATTTTCATAACCATGCCCTCTTCTGAGTGTCAGTGGTATTTGCTAAGAGTCATACAGGTTGACACTTCACTGTTTTATTGTGATGATGAGGAACCAGTCCATTAGAAAAATGTCAAAAGCTATCATCACTTTGTGGTCTCCAGAAAACTGAGTAGACTGTGGTTATGAAGGCAGAATGGTATATCATACATGAGCCTATCAATACATCTCCTCTCTTATATAAGCCACATCTTGCTGTTACTATATCAAGTGAAATATATTCTACCCGTCTGTGCATACACGTGTCTGACAGCAGTCTGCAAAGTGCTCTGGAAGATAATTCCAATTGATTGAAAAGACAGAGTTCCAAGTTTTAATGGCATTTCGCTATTGGTTATTAATCTGCTTGTCCCGAGAGACAGGTATGGGAAAGTGATAAATTAATTGCAATTTGGCCAGATTGTTCAAAGTGGCAGAACCCAGTGAAGTCTTAATAAAAGGTCATGCATGGTAACCGAACTAATGGAATCTACCAAGACAGATACAGGAAAAGCAACAGTAAGCTCTCTTGGTGACATGACAAGACTATATGCAAATAAAAACATCTGAGCTGTTCTAAAACAGGAAATGAAAAATGGTAACATAACAAAAACATTTCCCAGAGCAGACATTTGGGCTGGGTGCCAGTTCTTTAAAAACCATTGTCAATGACAGTTCAGTCGTCATTCAATATGGAGGCAGCTGTGCAGACAGACTGCATATGAGAGGAAAATGCCAACGAGTTTGAGTGGGTGCAATGAAAAACAAAACCCCCAGCATCAAGCCAAATGTTGCTTCAGAAGGTGAAATGCTTCTGGAGAATCCACTCTGGCGAAATGGCAGAGATCAGACCACCACAGTTCGGTACCCGGAAACCACTCCGTTTCAAAGACAAACTCCCAACTTATTCACATCAAATTCAAGAGAGTGTAGGTACACAGTCGGAGAAATTATGGCTGGTATTTTTCATTCCCAAATTTCCTTTAATGAGCATGCATCTTTAAAAAAAAAAAAATCAGAGGAGGAAGGAAAAGGGCAACATGGAAAAGAACCACATCTATCACTTTGTTAGGCCTTCCATGAGTGAATGTTTTTAGGCATGCACCTAGGGAGAACTCCACTAGGTCACATGTTCTTCTCCTACTTCTGAGGTCCCAGGGGCCTTGGAGATCACAGATATGAATACCAGACACAAGGCATGTTTTAGAAGCTGTGTTCAACTTGCCTTGCTTAATTGATGGCTCTCTTTGGTTACAGATATTTCACCTGTCACTTTAGGGAGAGTACTGAGTTATTTCACCAGTCAGTTAGCAGGCTGGCCAGCACGACATTAAAAAGTCATTCTACAAATATTTGTGGTAGTTCAAGGTGAAGTACAATGTCATGAAGTAAATGATTCAAATATTATATCATTTTAGAAAAAAGAGTATGGCAATTTACGCTGAAGCTAAAGCATCATTGCACAAAATGCCTTTAAAATTCTCAGTGACTGACTATTCCTGACCTGGGATTTCTCTGTGAGTATCATATTCCCCCTTCCCAGGCAGCTATTGAGATGTTCAGACTTTTATTAGGTATCCTTGTAGAAGTTTAGTTGATATATATACATGGATTTATTTCTGGGCACTCTATTCTTTCTATTGAGCTATACACCTGTTTTTAATGCCAGTATTACTGTTTTAATGACTGTAGCTTTGTAATATAGTTTGAAACTAGGGATGATGATGCTCCAGCTTTATTCTTTTTCTCTTAAGATTGATTTGGCTATTTGGGGTCTTTTCTGGTTCCACACAAATTTTAGGACTGTTTTTCTATTTCTGTTTAAAAAAAAATGCCACTGGGATTTGGGTAGGAATTACCTTGAATCTGTGGATCACTTTGGGTAATAGGAACATTTCAATAATTAGTAAGTCTTAATTCTGCAATACAGGACAACATTGTTGAAACTTGAAGATACTACACTAAGTGAAATAAACCAGTCATGGAAAGAAAAGTATTTCATGAGTCCACTTTCATGTGTTCAGTCGCTCAGTCATGTCCGACTCTTTGTGACCCCATGGACTGTAGCCCACTAGGGTCCTCTGTCCATAAAGTTCTCCAGGCAAGAATACTGGAGTGGGTTGCCATTTCCTTCTCCAGGGGATCTTCCTGATCCAGGGATCAAATCCACATCTCTTGCATCTCCTTCATTGGCAGGCAGGCAAATTATTTTACCACTGAGCCATCTGGGAAGTCCTCCCACTTATATGAGGTATCTAAAATAGTCAAGTCCATAGAATTAAAGAGCAGGATGGTAGTGACCAGGGGTTGGGGGATGGGAACTGAGGAGTTACTCAAAGGTGGGCATAAAATTTCAGTTAAGCGAGATGAATAAGCCTAGAGACCTGCTGTAATACACTGTATTTACCTATATTCAACCATAATGAGTACACGTCAAAATTGGTAAAGAGAGTGGATTTCATGTTATGTGTTTTTATAAGAATAAAATGAAATGAAAAAAAAAATTTACATGGCCAAAAATACAAGACACCCCCCACCACACACGCACACATTTTCATTTGAGGCTGCTCTTTTAAATATACATCTTAAAGATAACACTCACCCAGACTAGATTATTTAAGCAATGATAACACTAATGGCAAGAATCAGCCCTAGAGACCTGCCTTTCTGAAAATTAATCTAAAGGCAAATATGGAAATGGGAAAGGAGTACAAAGTGGCAGCAGAATTGTACAAGAACTCTCTGGCGTGATTTCTAAATATTACAGAAATTGAAGAGGGTAGATATACACCTCTTGTCAGTATCAACATTCATGTCCTCCACCTGTAGCTTCTCCTTATCCAAGTATATACTCCCTGGATCTGAGGAGATTGCATACTAGGAAGTGAACGATGTCAAGTTAAATGACTTCATATTCGCCATGACACAGGCAATTTTCTCCTGGTAAAATTTCTCTTATATAGCTGACCTTTTGGATTCATCTTCTTTGAAAGTTTGCACGGGGGCAGCAATAACCCACTGATCTGGGGAAGGCCACCACCCCTTCCTTACCTGTAATAACAATCTCTCATCGCCTATGACGGCAGCTTGGTTCCAATTAATCACTTCAGAGAATGGCAACTCCCATCCATTGCTGAGCATCACAGGGACACAGGCGGCCTGTGCAAAGAAGGGCACCGTGAGTGTGAGGGAGGTGGTGGCAGGAGGAACCCTTCTAAACAGGAGGGTGAAATCAGTACAAATTTCAATTACTGGCATGAATCCTGGACTGCTGAGGTCAATAGAAAAGTGGGGTTTTATGAAGTCATGTGAAGGCTGTCCGTATCCAGCTGAGATTTTACCATTTGCTAGCTGTGCCTTAGAATGTGAAAACCCCATTTCTATTCTTATACCTGGTTTGGCTGACTTTACTTCTAGGGAGACAACTGGCCTCGTTGAAGAAATTTTACTGACATAACAAAATCGTTCACCAACAAAATCCTAGCATAAACCCCACCTTGAACACACCTGGTCTTGTCCATGAAAATGCTACAGGTCATGTGCAAAGTGCATCGTGCCAATGTCCTGAGAAACAAACAGCTGAACAGGACTTGGTTTTCCTGATACAGTGTTTTGTGGACTTAATTCTTACCGGGTGCTCACCAGGCCAGGCAAACATCCGAACCAGACTTGGTCCCTTCAGTGTGGAGGGATCCTGACCAACTTACTACCTGCACAGCGACCTAAGAGCCTAAAAACACCAGGCTAATGACAACATTCTGGCTGCAAAGAACTCGTAATCCTAAGCAGAGACCAATTTGCTCCATGCAACACACCCAGAGGCTAGGAGAATGTTAGGGATGATATGCTTCCTAGAACCTGTCAGCAAAGACTTTCAAGAAAAGAAAGCCCTCCTGTTGGAGGACAAGACAGAACATGGGACGCATGGTGACAGAAGCACAGATTCAGGCAGGGGCAGAGTGCGAAGGAAGAAAGGACACAGCAGCAAGGAGTGCAGGAGAGGAGGAGGTGAGAGGCGGAAGGCGTGCTTTCCCGCCAACAAGGAAGGCTGGATGCAACTTCCGGGTGAGAACCGTCAAGGGTAAATGTTATTGGCAAAAGAGTCCAGAAGCTCTGGGACCTCAGAACTGCAGCGCCTGGAAGAGCCAGGCTGAGAGAGTGCCTCTGCCTTGCTGGGGGTCATGCTCAGAATTCAGAGAAGCCAAGTGGTGACTATAACGGGGACAGAACAAGTTTGATTGTGGGAAATGCCACTCATGAGCCATCTTCACTGCTGTTGACACTGGCTTCCAAGGAGGAGGGGGGGAGCCTCCATGAGGAGCTCGGCTCTGCTGCCTGGTGGGCAGTCAGATCTACTCTCTGTTTGCAGGCCTATCTCTGAGAACCCACCTTCCCTTGAGATTCCCACTGCATCTCCTCATGTCCAAAGGCAGGGTGTAAATCCTCCTTCTGCCCCCCACGCATATGAAAGGTTGTAGATTTTCTTGGGAAAATAGATTTCAGGTGTTCCAGGCAAACCATGTGTTTGGTTTAGATCCCAGGAGATGTGTTAAGGTGAACCCTCCTCCCCTCATCCCAGCCCCTGTCTGACATCAGTTCTCAACTCTGTTCCAGGGATGATCAGGGTCTCTTACCTGCAGAGCCTCCAGGAACCTGAAGGACCCAAGCCTGCGACCACGAGGAACCAGACAGAAAGTGGCATTGTGCAGCATTTCCCGATAATCATATCTAGAAGGAGAAGAGGCGCCATCAGCAAATAAAGACCATTAAGAATGGGGGTGGGGTGAATGGGCACACCTAGGGGGCGTGAAGCCACCCATGGCAACTTGGGTGGTACACAAGCCAGCCTCACTTTTCCAGGGGGAAGGTAGGAAGGGTTGCTGCATGAGGAATGGAAATGTGACCCTTCCCACTGGACAAAGCAATTAGGGTCTTGTGCAAACAATACGTAAAAGACAAGTCTGATGGTCTCAGTGACATTTTGGCTCACTCAGCCTTTACTTCGCAAATCAGGTTTTTTCATGTCTTGGCAAAAACAGGTTGCCTTCATCAGCTTAAAAACATAATCACTGCTAGTTGTTCTTTTATAATGCCATATCATTTAGGAACTTGAAGACTGCTCTTGTTTCCTACCTACCCCATAAACCATGCTATTAAAATCTACTCAGGAAACCTCCATTCTGAGCACAAAACATTTATTTTCTCCTTCAAGCTGGAGTTTCTACTTTTAACCAAGAACATTCGGTTACCCCAGACAAACACTCCTGTGTAAGAATGGTTGGCATGGAGGAAAGAGAGAAGGAGCCAGCCCAAGAAACTGGGAAAGAGAAGAAATAACAAGAAAAGAAAAAATACTCAGGACTGTGGGAAACTGGGCAAGAGATGAGATGATCGTGTCTTTTACTCAAATACCACTGAGCCAGCTCACATTGTTATTGCACTTGAGAAAAATGCAAAATAAAACAGGAATGTCACCTGTCTCTCTATGTCAGTGGAGTGCAGGGAAACAGGGCTGGCACTTGAAACATGATTTCCACAAACCGAGTCCTAAACACACAGTTGAAAGTTCCCTCAGAGTTGAAGCAAAGTTGGGAAACTGGAGATGGCTCATGTCCTGGGAAGGCCTAGCTTCTCAGGGCTAGGATGAAATCACAGTAGTATGAAATCACTCTCGTTTTTCAAGAACTTCCTGGGCTCGGCAGACAGGTGTGACTTTGACAGTAGCATATGTCACTGGCATTTTCTGACTCTAATAGTCTAATTTAATCATAGCCTGAAGGCATTGGATTCTTCCCTCCTCTTTGGGGGATACTGATATATACATTTATATTTTTAAAGTCCACATCTATTTTTATAATCTTACACAAACTAGGCATATGGGAGTAAGCCAATTTTCAATTATAAACCCGTCATTAAGAAGAGATATCATGCAAAGGACCATTTGCTTAAACAAGCGTGTACAACTAATTTGCCCAAGAAAAGGTCACCGTGAATGGATTATCTTCATTGAGAGTAAAAATTTTAAAAAAGAAAGAAAGAAAAAAGAATATCCTTGCTGCGTTAATTAA
Source organism: Ovis aries (assembly GCF_016772045.2). Classification (NCBI taxonomy): domain Eukaryota; kingdom Metazoa; phylum Chordata; class Mammalia; order Artiodactyla; family Bovidae; genus Ovis; species Ovis aries. The sequence continues at coordinate 59,508,609 of NC_056062.1, read as the reverse complement.
ACTGTAAAACAGACTTCAAAGTGGAAATGTTTTTAAGAGGGCTCAAATTTAGCTAAATGAAAAAAATATTAAATTATGATAGTAATGGCTTCTCTTTTCCTTACCAAACATAAGGAAATAATTGACAAGGATCTCAGGCTCAACTGTTGATAATGTCTGAATATCTACCTAATCAATGGAGACCAGGGAAACACACACACACACACACACACACACACACACACACACACACACACAATGTATGTATAAAGTTTAAACTGAAACTTTTTTAATATAAAAAGGTCAAATATACTTGAGGCTACAGGAAAGTTTAATAAATACCCAGAATAGAAACCCCTAAGGGGCTGGAACAGAAGGCCCTACCTCCTCATCATTAGGCTGCTAAAAATGTAAAACCCTATTAATGTTCTGGATTGTAACAAGTTTCAAAGTTTTCAGCTGCAAAATTTACTTGAGGGAAGAAGCAGAGGGAGAAGAAAAGCAGAAAACTTGTGGAAAAACTCAAGTGACAGTTATTCAAGGTGTGGATTTTTAAGTGGTTGTAGAGAGGGATTTGCTGATGTATGGAATAAAGCTTCATGATTGAAGCTAGCGTTCATTCACATAATAGGTAAGAGGAGAAAGGGGACAAGCATTCTTGCTGGAATGAGGAACCCACTAGGTAAGCTGTGAAGTTCAGAATGAACAATGGACTTTCTGGGCCTCAGTTTCCTCATCTGCAAAATGAGTCAGCTGGGCAGGATGACTAAAGATTGTCTGGAACATTCCATAATTATTATTATTTTTTAAAATAAAGTATTTCTTAAGGGTTTTTTTTGTTATTGTTGTTTGTTTTGTTTTGATGTGGACCATGTTTTAAAAGTCTTTACTGAATTTGTTACAATATTTGTTCTGTTTTCTGTTTTTAGGTTTTTTTTAGTTGTGAGGCATGTGGGTTCTTAGCTTCAGGACCAAGGATTGAACCTGCACACTCTACACTGGAAGGCAAAGTCTTAAATCACTGGACCACCAGGGAAGTCCTCCCATTAATCTTTATTCTTTCACTAGTGTATGTCCCTTTGAGACTATCCCACTGCTCCAAAAGTTTCCACAGCCATTGCACGCATGTATGTGTGTATGTATGTAAGGGACTTCCCAGGTGGTGTTAGTGGTAAAGAATCTGCCTGCCAATGCAGGAGACAAAAGACACAGTTTCGATCCCTGGGCATGGCAACCCACTCCAGTATTCTTGTCTGGAAAATCCCATGGACCGAGGACCCTGGTGGGCTACTGTCCATAGGGTCACAAAGAGTCGAACATGACTGAAGTGACTTAGCGTGCATGCATACAGACACACGTATATTTCATAGAAATCTGCTTGTATATACAGTGTGCAATGTGTGTATTTATACTGACATACAGAAACATAAGCACATACAACTTAAAACAATGATTTTCCTATTTCTAACCATGCTCAGCCCATGAACCATCGGCTCTAGTGACAGTGAGCCTATGAATGCCTGTGTATAACAACTGGAGAAATAATGACGCCCGCAAGGAGGATGACGGTCCTAACAGAACCACACGAATGTGTGGTACTCTCCCCATTCAGCTCTTTGGTCTGCTCATATGCCCACATCTACCTCCTTCTAAGAGCTTAAACTCATTCATTTACAAAGTCATTCTTTCAGGAAATCCTATGTTCCAAGCACTGTTCTAGTCCTGGAGAAGAGGATTCTCCTGCTGCTAGACCTACCAAAGCCTCATCAGATAACTAAAAAAGGCTGACGAGGATTTCAGGGGTAGTATCTCCCTGAGGGTAGGTGTTCTAAGTATACTGTGGAAGGCTGGCCTTCCAGAATGACACAGTAAAGAATTCTGTGGATGCTCCTTCCAGCAAAAACACCAATTTACCTGATACAAATTATAAGAACATTCACTGAAAAAGTTGATATGCATGAACTTATTTACAAAACAGAAACAGACTCACAGACTTAGAATGACCTTATGGCTACCAGAGGGTAAGAGTTGGGGAAGGGGGGCTTAGTTAGGAAGTTTGAGATGACACGTACACACTGTTGTATTTAAAACAGAAAACCAACACGGACCTACTGTACAGCACAGGGAACGTGGCTCAATATTCTGCAATAACCTAACTGAAAAAAGGATTTGAAAAAGAATAGATACGTGTGTATGTCTAACTAAATCACTTTGCTATATACCTGAAACTAATATATTGTTAATTAACTATGCTTCAATATAAAACATAAAGTTTAAGAAAGAACATTCATTGACAATTTCTGGAAATTGTCCTAAGAGCATCGTGACAAGGGGAAAACCATTTGCTCAGGAAAATCTACCAAATCTCAGCAAGAACTCTGAGTGTCTAGGGGATCTGAGCCAAGATCCGCTCCATTACCAACCCTCACTAGCTCTGCCTTATAGAAGCTCTAATGTAGGTGAGTATAGCTGAGAAGACTAGGATCCCTCTACCTCAGCTCTCATCGAGAAAGTGAAAAGACAACCTATAGAAAAGAAAACAAATATTTTCAAATTATCAATTTGGTAAGTGGCTGTATCTACCAAAGGTAAAGAACTCTTGCAAACCAACAATCAGGACAAATAATTCAATTTAAAAATAGGCAAAGGCTTTGAATAGATATTGTTCCAGAGAAAATTTCCCAAGTGCCAATAAGCACATGAAAAGATACTTAACCACTAGTCATTAGGGAAATGCACATCAAAACTATGAGATATCATTTTATGCCACAAAGATGGCTATAATCAAAAGGACAGATGACAACAGGTACTGATGAGAAACTGGAATATAAATCTCATATATTGCTGGTGGGAAGGTAATACGGTACAGCCCCACTGGAAAAGAGTTTGGCAGTTTCTTTTAGAACTAAAAATGAGCTTAGTGTATGACCCAGCAATTGCACACTTGGGCATTTATCCCAGAGAAATGAAAATTTATTTTCACGCAGAAACTTGTCCATGAATGTTCACAGTTTTATCCTTAATAGCCCCAAACTGTAAACTATCCAAATATCCTTCAATGGGTGAATCATTCAACCAATTGTGGTACAAGTATAACTTAGAATACTCACTAGCAAAAAAAGGAAATGAACTACAGATTCACACAAGCAACCTTCAGGAAATTATTCTCAGTAAAAAATTCAATCTTGAAAGGACACACACTGAATTGTCCCATTTATATAGCATTAATTAACTAACATAATTACAGGGATGGAGAACAGATTAGTGGTTACCAGTGGATAGGGATGGGGGAGATGACAGGTCAAGTGAGGGAGACAATCTTTTTAGTGACCACTTCTTACCTATGACGTAAGCTTAGAAGTATAAATCATATTGAAGTTACAAACTTCTTAAAAACAAGAAATAATGAACATAAGAGATCCTAAGCAAGAAGGTAAGTAGATGAGGGAGGCAACTAATCTCAGACACAGATTTAACTAATAATGGTTTTGTTACCCTTTTCAGATGGTCATTAAGTCCCTGCTTATATAGATGATGACATCTAAGCCAGAACAGTTTCTATAAACTATTGCAATGAAAAATGCAGTAAGAATGACATGATCCTGTATTTAGCCTAGAAACCAAAACCATTCTTCGGCTGTAATAATTTTCTCCTTAAAGGTGTATTGAATAATACATGGGATACACCCCATTTAAAATGGGCCATATAATAACGCATAATTGAAGTCCTTCCCCTCCATATGAAACACATTCTTTTTTTCTTTTTTGACTGGCGGCAATTCAGTGCCACCAGGAAGTGGGTGGAGGGCAATGTGGCATTAGTGCTGGGGTCCTCATAGTACACTCTTCCAACTATAAGCATCATCTGGGAAATTGGTAGAAATGTCAATTCGCAGCCTCACCCAGGCCTGCTGAATCAGAAACTCTGGGGGAAGGGCCCGGAATTCCATGTTTTAATAAGCCCTCCAGGTAATTAAGATGGACCCTGAATTTTGAGAACCACTGGCATGGTAGTGAAGAGCTTACTAATTAAGAGCTTAGTGGTTAAGCAGCTTTAGACACAGCCAAGCCTGGGTTCCACTTTTATCTTGGCTATTCACAAACTGAGTGATCTTGGGAAAAGTTATTTAATTTGTCTAGATCTTAGTTTCCTGGTTGGCAAAATGGGGATAATACTTTTACTGGGAGGATTAAAGATACATTTTAACGAAAGCCTGTCGCACTTTATAAACAATCCATAAATGGTAGCTGTGATTATGATGATGGAAGGGAGGCAACCGGACAGAATGGAAAGTACAGCCAACTTGAAGTCAGAAAGTCTGGGCTGAAGAACTTGGGTTCTGGACCTACCACTTTCCATGTCCTGCACAAACTGTTTAGCTCCTCTGAGCCTCAGAGATGTGAGGATTTAAATGAGATTAAGTGCATACAGTAGAAACTGCAACACACTACACGACTGTAAATTCTTGTAGAAACTACAGCAATTCAAGAGGAATAAAAACATTCCAAAAGAGTAACAAACAAATGAAAAAGATCAGATTCCCAAAGACAGTACAGGGAGAAGTGTGGAGCAGACCCTTGGAAATTAAACAAAAACAGAAGCTATGAATCACAACAGCAGCTTCTAATTGAAAGGATTTTGCCTTATTATCAAAGGCTCCATAGCCAAGGATGCTGCTGGCACAGTGTGCCCACGGGTCCTCCTGGGCTTCCTATAATTCCTTGGTAGGACTCTGCCATGCGAGCCTATTTTCTGCTAATCAAAGAGGACAGGGAAGAAGTGAGGGAAGCCCGCAGCAATGTAGTCTCCGCCAGTGGTGCTATGGTTCATCTCAAGTATTTATTTACAAACTAAGGGAGGGGCTTCCCTGGTAGCAAAGGCTCCCAGTGGACGGGTCCTGGGTTCGATCCCTAGTCATGGAACTAGATTCCATATGCTACAGTTAACAGTTCACACTGGACTTAAGAATCAAAAATAATAATAAAGAAATAAAGTAAGTAAACTTCTATAGCTGATTTGTTTTCTCTCAGCCCCCCATCCTCACAAGTACTTAAACTTCTTTGCTTACCCCCAGGGTGGAATCACATTTCTGAAGGAAAAAAAGAAAGAAAGAACACAAAAACAACTTAAGACTGTTGTAGTTAAAGTGCTGTGGGATATGGGAAATAAGCTTTCTCAGCATCTCCTCTGTACTTTCTCTCATTCATTCAGCAAACATTAGCTGAATGCCTACCATGTGTCAAGTACTGTTCAAGGAACAGTACTCCTCCAGGGAGAAGGTAGATGTGTTATCAAATGATTGTCATTTAGTGAGGGATATGGGAGGATGGAGCCAAGGATGCAGAGAAGACCAATGACAAGTCACCACTTGGTTCTGGTGGGAAGAGTGAGAAGGAGGCATGTCTCCTGGAGGAAGGGAGACTCTGAGCCAAATATTAAAGGAAGAGCAAGACCCAGTCTGGGGCTTTCCTTGTGGCTCAGTGGTAAAGAAGCTGCCTGCCAATGCAGGAGGCATGGATTCAATCACTGATCTGGGAAGATCCCACATTCCACAGAGTGACTAAGCCTGGGAGCCCAACTGCTGAGCCCATGTGCTGCAACTATCGAAGCTTATACACCCTAGAGCCCATGTTTCACAAGAGAAGTCACTGCAATGAGAAGCCCCCACACCACTAGAGAGTAGCCACGGCTTGCTGCAACTAGAGAAAAGCCTGAGCAAAGCAATGAAGACCCAGCACAGGCAAAACTAAATAAATAAAAGTAAATAAAAAAAAAAAAAAAAAGAATCAGTCTGGCAAAGAGCTGAGAGGAGGCCATGGGCATTTCTGGTGGTGGAGCTAGCAGAGGAGTGAGATAGTGAGATAAACTGCCCACAGTCTGGGGTCAGGGGTGGGGAGGGGCCAATGAGGCTGCGGGTACCCTTGGAAAGATCACACGCGATAACTGCGGGACCTCAGGCATGACCCAGTGTGGGTGGTCATGAGTCTCTGAACGGCTCAATGACCTATCATGGAAGGAACTCTTAGGTAGGACTTGATATCAGCCAACTCGACAGGCAGGCACGGAGTTCAGAGGGCCCCATAACCTTGCCAATGCAGGTCCTCTCGAAGGAGGCATGAGGCTCCAGCTCCAGCTTTTTTATTCTAAAGGGCCTTTGCTCTCCGCTGCCTCCTGGGGTGGTTCACACAAATGCAGCTTCTGACACAGTGACGTCCTCAGTGGTTCACCTAGTTTCAAGCACTGGCAACAGACAGCCCCATTTCAAGGGACTCTTTCTCCCCTACTCGAAATTCTGCCCCCTGTCACATCCGGAGCTCAGTCTGAGATAGTGCTCTGTCATTTAATAACTATGGCCCTTTTGTGGACTACTACAGATTTAACATTAACAAACTTCAATTATTTATGAGAAAATCCCCAAATCCATAGCATGTAATAATATGAAATTGGTTTCAGGCACAGATTTGAACTGAGAAACCCATGAGTGGGAACCAAACTTTTAGCTGGAAAATGGGTCCATTGGCCACTATTTTATCTCTACATGTTGTCTTGTAAGTAACACAGGGAAAGTATAGGCCTCCTGTGGTCCTTGTGAATTCATGGGACTCACGGAACCTCCATCTCTTCACATCACCTGTGTGCACAGCTTCTGTGACCATGAACGAGCTACCCCACACTCCCGAGTCAGGGAAATGCACGGGGATTATCCCAGCCTGAGGTGCTGGTAACCAGGGTGGCTGCAGACTCAGGGACACTCAGCGGCTCCCAACAGGCAGGAAGGTTCTCACTATTCAGAAATGGTGAGATTCTAGCACAGGCCACTCTGCTGGGCTTGAACCTCTGGAGCACCTGGTCAGGCCAAGGATTATGAACTGATTTCTTAATGATGCTCCTCTGAATGACGCTGCCAATCCCTTTCACGCTTCTTGGCTTTCCACAGAAGACCATCTTCTATACTCATTTAAATTCATTCCAATATTGAGAAAGGAAGGAGGAATAGTGTGGGCTCTGGCTGGGGTGGGAGGCACCAGCTCTCACATACTTTATCTCATTTACGCCTCAGAGTCACCCAGGAATTGGATACAGTTATACCTGCTTTTCACAGGGAAGAAGAGAGGGCCAGACGGACCCTTGGAATAAAAATATTGTGTCTGAACACACTGGATCATAATCCCATATCAAGTCTAAACTCACTTACTCCATCTCTACCCTTAATACCTACTGAAAACTCAGAACTGTCAACTGGAACCAGATGGTAGGCGTCATCTGCACACACTGATGAGTTTAACAGGCACCAGGTACACCGTGCAGAAGGCCACCTTGGTTCCTGCTCATTATATAGCAGCTCATGGCTAAAATGTAAAAGCAAGTGGCAAAAGTAGGACAGTCATTAACAGTAACAATTATAACAATCATCCCCCCATTGATTAAATGCTTCCTGTGGGTGGGGCAACAGTCTGCATTCATCCTGCCCTTTCTCTCTACAACCCCACATGAAGTGGCCGCCTTTCATAGACAATGAAGTTGAGGAGCCAAGGTTTTGTGGGGCTTGTACAAGGCGGACTCTGTGGTCTCAGAGATGCCTAGAAAGAAGCAGTAACATGGTGCCAGCAAAGGGAAAAGTGAAAGATTTTGAATATACTGTGCCCATGTCCAACTCTTTGGGACCCGATGGACTGCAGCCTGCCAGGCTCCTCTGTCCATGGAATTCTCCAGACAAGGATATTGGAGTGGGGAGCCATTCCCTTCTCCAGGGGATTTTCTGACCCAGAGATTGAACCTGGGTTCTTCAGCATTGCAAGCAGATTCTTTACCATCTGAGCCACCAGGGAAGCCCACTCTGTGCTGGGGACGTTAACAACCTTAGGAGGGTAACCTGTTATCTGAAGGAGGTGAGCTTTTGGAGCACCTGCTTTTGTGCTCAGCAATACCAAATTCCAAATTGCTCTGAGATAAATGCAATTCCAGGCCACGTTAGTCTAAATTCTTTCTTTTATTGGAAATAAAGCATTTCTGAAAATGCTAAATAAAGGGCTTTCTGGGTACGAGGTGGAAAGAGAAGGGAGTGATAATTAAGGAGCCAGCAGCGACTGTGACCTCAGACGGATAAATAGGTCCAGAAGAGGCATACCCAGGTCTTGGCTGCAGAAGCTAAATGTCTGGGACCAACTCGAGGACAAGTGAGAAGCCTGAGGTCATTATCTTACCATTAACCTTTCATCAGGCTCTGCGCCATGAAGATAAGCCAAGTGGAGCAGGGCCAGGAAGTGTGGACTGAAGCTGAGAAGCCAGCGCCCGGGCCAGCAGTATGGGCTGTCAAGCCTCGATGGCGACTCCTCTCCCGGGGCACTCCTTCTTCCTCACATCCTTCTTCCCCTCCACCCTGAAGAAAACCTGACCCCCGAGTCCTGCCCAGAGGCCCTCTTGCTGCTCACACAGCACCCAGGCTGACCTGTCTACCGCTCCCTCCGGATTAAGTTGCCTGTTTTCTTTTTTTTTCTTCCACTGAGCTTCAGGAGGCAGGACCAAAGGATCATGGTCCAGTTTCCTCCTGAACCAACCCCTAGGGCCTGGCCTAAGGAACCACTCCAAACACAGGTATGGGGGACTTCTTCTGGAGGTCCGGTGGCTAAGACTCCAAATGCTCCCAATGCAGGGGGCCTGGGTTTGATCCCTGGTCAGGGAACTAGAGGATGAGATGGTTGGATGGCATCACCAATTCAATAGACATGAACTTGGGCAAACTCCAGGAGATAGTGAGACAGGGAGGACTGGCGTGCTGCAGTCCACAGGGTCTCAAAGAGCTGGACATGATTTAGTGACTGAACAATAACAGGGACCCCACATGCCTCAACTAAAGATTCCACATGCCACAAAGAAGATCAACGATCCTGCATGCTGCAACTGAGACCGGGCGCAGCCAAATAAATAAATACTAAGCAAAGAAACACACAAAAAAGCATAGGTTTGAAACGCTTGAAAAGTTCTCAGTGTCCACTGGTTTGCAAAAGAGCTTGGAAGCAATGGAGACACAAGGAAGAGATGAAAGCCCTTCATTATAACTATCTCTGTCCACCTACTATCACAAGATGGCCCACTCGTGACTTTGCCAGGTCTTTCTAGGATGATCCGCACTCCCTGTGTTCAGCCTGAGCCAAACTGACTTAGAGATGGGAAAGGAGTGTGGTTTACATATAGTGTCTTCCTTTTGTACATTTTCCATCCCTTTTCTGCCTCTATTTCCAAAGGCCTGGCAGTTTGTTAAAAATTTTGTCTTCTCTCTGCACACTGATGGGAGAAGGGATGGGGGAGATGTGTGTTTCAGCAGATAATAATAATAAATAGCATAATTTGAAAATCAAGTGACATGTGTACACAGCACTATTCAAACTGAACCATCACCTGGCTTTTCTCCATATCCGAACTAAAGAAAAAAACTGGAGAACCCCCTCCTGTCATGATAAACACTGCATCGGTGCAAATATGACGGCTCCTCATCCCTTCCAAAAAACTGGGCTCACCCCATTGTTCTGACCGCTTCCCTTCTTGAGCCGAGACATTCTTTCCTGCACAGCCAACCTTGGTCAGCCAGCGCTTGGATTAGGACGATGGCTGGAATTCCTGTTAGGCTGTTCTCGTCACCAGAGTAGGCACGACATAGGAGCTGTTCAGTGGCAAATCTCACATACCCTGAATTCCTGGTCAGGGCTGAAGCCTTTCCTCTGGTCCCTGCACTTAAGTGATTATAAAATACCTTGAGAACCCAATTACAAACAGCTAATGAAATGATGCTGGTTTCAGCTACTCTCATTTCCCATCTCCTTTGCCACCTTTGCCATTCCTAGGCTCCACCTTCTGACTCTGACAGTCAGAACCACCTCACTTCTGGGCCTTTTGAGCAAATGAGCAAAGGAGACCTCAGAACTCTGCACAGGCAGAGATGGTACATAATCCCCCCCCCCCAAAAAAAAATTATAGGACAATGATGTCATGTGATAACTGCATGAAGCTAGTTGTCTATGGAAAGTTTAATCTCTCCCATCTGGGTATGTAATATATAAATGCACAGGTGCATATATGCCTCCTTGAGACACAAAAATCTGTGTGATGATGAACAATCTGATGCCATATATTGCTATTGATGAGATCATCCTCCCATGAGGGGTTTGGTCACTGGAGACTGAGAAAGCCCGTAAGTCTAGACTCTGCCATTTCCTTTGGCAGAAGCACAACAGTGCCCCAGAGTAAAGAGCCTGTGAAGCTCTGACTCATCTCTGCCTCTCCTCTAGCCATCTCTGCTCAGCACTGTTCTCCTTGGGAAACAGCTAAGCAGCTATTTAACTCCTAGGTGGCCTCATTTTGGGGAGAGGTTGTGGGGCAAGAAGAATGTTTAAAGTGGCTGATGGGGAAGAGGTAGACCAGATGGCTCTGTAGATGCCTTCATGCTCTAATATTTACTTGCTGGACAAGTGAAAGCTAAGCATCTCCTGTGCCAAGTGGCATGCTGAGCACTGAGGAAACAAAGATGCAGAAGCCCCAGGAGCTGCCCCTCCACTGGTTTCTGTAATTTCATGGGAACTAGAGTCTCCTTACTCGGCTCCTGCCTTTATCTCTTTAATTCTACTCCTTGGAGTTCCCACCTAAGCAGAGCAACAAGGAGTGCACTCTGGTTCTTACTAGTTTCAGATCAGAATAATTCAGTCTCATCCCCCACAAATCCATTTTCCATAGAGCAACCAAAGACAACTTTATGATGTCACTCCCAGGCTGAAAACCCTCCACCAACCCCTCATGGCCCTGAGAATAACAGTCGCACCCCTCGCCCTGGCTGACAGGGCTCCCTGAAACTGGCTTCTGCCCACAGCTCTGAGTCCCGTCCCCTCACTCACCATCTACAGCTACACTGTCCTTCTCTTCAGCTCCTAGAAACTCCACACTCATTACCATCTCAGGGACTTGTACTTGCTATGTCCTCTGCCTGGAACATTCTTTCCCAGATCTACCTCAAGACACATATCAGCCTTCAAACAAATAGTGGCTCCTCCTCAGAGAGGCCCTTGCATACCAGCCTGTGTTCCCAGCCCTCACTCTCCCAATTCCCTATTTCATCTCGGTCCTAGGACTTACTGCTGTCTGAATTCACCCATGTTTGTCTTCCTGGCCAACTGTTCCTAGTCATCACTGTGACCCCAGCCGCTAGATCAGCACTTGGACCATAGTCATCTTTTAAGAAAGATTTGTCATATGAATGCCAGGTCTCCTTATTCCTCAGCCAATAATGCCTGTGAGGTCACAAAGTGTCCAAATCTCAGGGCACATGTACAAGGGTAATTCTATAGGACAAGTTTCTAAAAGGATAAAAGAGAAGTTTTCTCTCGTCTTTGCTGTATGCCATACCAGCCTGAAATCTCTGGTTAACATTAAGATTCATCAGCTTCTCCAAATGCCATCTGCTATGAAAGTAAGGTCCCATTAAAATGTCTTTATAAAGAAAATTTTTTAAAAAAAGACTTTTTAAGAGATGTTTATATAGAGTGATGGGATGGAAACTACATGAAATAACCCCTAGAAAATATAAGTTCTGGTCTTGACTTTGTTACTGTTTGATTTTATGTGACTTACTTTGGTTCTGAATCCATACTTATTTATTAAATGGGACAATAATGCTAGTCTTGCCTACCTAATAATGAGGCCTACTGAGGATGTAATGAAACAGTTAGATGAGTGTATTATGTAAATTTAAGTAATATCAGTAAAGATGAAGCAAGCATATTTTTGGAATGGCCTTTGTACATATGAGGCATAATGCAGAGAATGTCAAACGCCTGTTTCTTTTTCTTTTTTGGGTCCCAAATTGTTATGTCCTCTCTCCCAGATGTATTCAGTTCTTCAGAAGTGCAGATGATTTTCCAAAAGAAGCATCTGGAATAGCTAATTTGTTACCAAAGCCAGTGATTAAAACACATATGATCCTGTGGGGCTGAAAGGCCTGCCACGATTCCCAGTTTTCCACTGTGTTAGGTTTCAGCTATTAACTCATCAGTCTGTTTTTGGCATATGAATTTGGAATGAAGATGGCTCAGAACTCTTGGCTACAGGGCCCTTAAAAAGGGAGAGCAATAATGTCACATGGAATGCCTTGTAGCTTGGTTTCCATTAAGGTATCTTGGCTTTTAAATAAACTGTCAAGTAAAACTTGGCATCAAAACACAAAGTGAGTAACCTCCTTTGTAGAGGAGCTGACTGCTCAGCTGTGTGTCAGATAGATGGCTGCTAAGAATCAGCTCCAACGGCAATTGCATCCTCTCTGGAAGGGAGCTGGTACCACAAACTGCCCTCCTCAGGACTGAGTCAAAGCAAAATTCGGGGATGATCTTTATGGAAAGTTAACCCGGAAACGCCCAGCAACCATATCCCTCTCCACAAGCACCGGGTTTTGGAATTACAAAAGTTTTGGAGGTGTGAAAACATAATTGGAAAACTTTTTTTTTTCCCTGCTTAAAGGGCTAATTGATTTCACAGGTGTTTAATTATCATTTGCTGTGAGATAATACCTTGTAGTGCCATAAAAAATGGATTTAATTTTCAAGTGCTTGCAAAACCACTGCCAAAGCCAAGTTCGAGCTAAAGCTAGATAATTATTCTATAAATCAAACACACTGCCTCCTTTCTTTGAAATTTTTAATACTTGGGGATAATGATATCTGACAACCTTGAAACTAACATGAAAAGGATTTTCCTGCCAAATGCCAAAAAGCAACCAGAGGAGCATCACAGGCCGTTTGGTTCATTAATGGTGATTCAGGCAGCCTTGGGACCCACCGGTGGGGCTTCCACAACCTGCCAATGGTAAGGACACTGGTGTTATGTTGAGACACAGTATTCTCTCCCAAGACGTCCAATAAGCTCTACAGAAAAACAGAAAAGAAATTCAAAACCGCTCTTTGCACAAAAACTACCTGAAAACCACTGTAACTCTCTGAGCCCAAACTCAGAGCCCTGGAAAGTGGAGATTTTTCAACCTGATCAATAAATACTTTCCTATCTTAGGCTTAAGGCACAACACTTGTGCTTTCTGTAATAACAAGGGAGAGAAATCATGAAATAAAAAACAACAATAACAACAAAACAAAATACTGTTAACAGCTGGGAGGTACCACAAAGTTCACCCAGTGCAAACACCCAGCAGAAGAAAGTGAAGTCAGGAGAGGTCAAGGGGCAGAAACAAGATAAAAAGGACTGTTCTGAGCAAGTAGAAAAAGGAAGAAATTGCCTGAAAATTGATTTGAACTCCAATTCTCAACCAAAATCTAAAAATAAAAGAAGGAATGTTTTAAAAGGCCAAAAAAAAAAAAAAGTGGAGGGGGGTATGTTTTCATTCTGTAAGAGGAGTGGCTATTTCTCCAGCAGAGCCCAGTTTCCGTACAAGTGCTTCAGCCACCTTAAATAACTGGATGGGGATTTTTACTTGGTGCCACATTTCGGATTTTTCTTTCCTCCAACTCTTATTCAGAAGCTGCTGAAGTCGTAACACGTTCCATTAGATTAAGTGTGCTTAAATGATTTAAGAAAGCGGGGCAATCTGGCTGAGTGCACACACACACTGTCAGCATTATTTACTTTATTTAATGCCTGTGTATAGAGTGTGCACACTGCCCAAATCACTGTGCAGCATGGATTTTCAGGCAATTCAAGTCGGCCTTTACAGTATGGGTTAAGGCATTATAAAGCAAGATGCAATATAACTGGTGCCATTTCTGGACACTGGGCTTGGGTCCCCCTAGTAAAAATCTGAGCCAAAGGCAGGCAGGCAGAAAAGCCAGGGGAACACATGGGTCCCAGGACAGTCTGAAAGGAACAGGATGGAAAGGCATTCACAGCAACTGGCTTGGAATTACAATGGAAACTCCTGCAATGAATTAAAATGGTGATAATAATTACAGCTAACATTTCTTGTGTTTATTGCACATCCGACCTTCTGCATAGCAGTTTATGTCTATGTGGCCATTTGATCTTCCAAGAACCCAATGACGTGAAAGAGAAGTGAAAGTGAAAGTCACTCAGTCGTGTCCAACTCTTTGCTTCTCCACAGACTATACAATCCATGGAATTCTCCTGGCCAGAATACTGGAGCGGGTAGCCATTCCCTTGTCCAGGGGATCTTTCCAACCCAGGGACTGAACCCAGGTCTCCTGCATTGAAGGCAGATTCTTTACCAGCTGAGCCACCAGGGAAGGTAGGTAACATTATGTCTCCTACTTTCTAGAAGCGGAAACTGAAGATTACACCTAATTTGTCTAAACTTAACTTACAGCACTAAGTAGGCAGGTGGACTCTGAATTCAGGCATTCTGACTGCAGGGCCGAGTCATTATACAGTGATATGCACACTGCATATGTGTCCAGTGTACGTGCAGCGCCTCCTATAACGTTTCGAGAAGACGTCCCAGGGACTGGCCAGTGAACTCCGCCTTGAGGGACACCATCAGAACTCCTATGGAATCTACTGGACTGATTTATGATCTTCTAATCAGAGACATGCCTGGCACTGGATCTTTGATCCAGCTCAGAATCAGAGAGGATCCCCTTCCCAAGATCAGCTCACATTTAAAGTATGATTCTCAGGTCCTGGAGAGTAGGGAGAACAGGTGAGAAACGAGCTGTGGTTCATTTACTGTACTTTTTCCCAGGCAGGACCACTTTGGAACACGGAAACATCAAGGCCTCTTTCTAAGAATGCATATAATTTTTTCTTTTCAATTCCCCTGAGGGGCTGTGGTGCCCAGAAGTACAGCATACCTTTTAGATATCTTAGATGCTTCTGTGGAGCCCATGCTACATGTGTGGGTACCTGAGGCCACAGGAATAGGACAGGGAAGAGAGAAATCTGTTGGCCACTGGCATGTCATTCATTCTTGTATTCATTTGCGTACTCATTCAGCCATCCATTGCCCATCTACCAATAATACTTACTGTGAATCCACTAAGTACCAGGCACCCTATTGTCAGCAGTGGAGAATTCAGTGGTGAGCAAAACAACAAATTTCATAATGATGATGATGTTTCTTTATCTTATGGAACTGACAGTCTCTTTTGGGAGACTGATATTAAATAATGAACCATAATAAAATCAACTGCTGTGGTGAGTGTTCCAAAGAGAGACTAATGGTCCTCAGGGAGGACATGAAAGAGGAACTTGACCTAATCAGGAGGAAGGGATTAAACCGGGGGCTAAAGGATAAGTAAGGGTCAAGCAGGATGGGGGGGGGGGGGGGAGACGGGGTACTGTGAGCAGTGTTGACACCCAGTTCTCAAAGACCATCAAGAGATTGAACATACATTCAAGCCAGAACAATACACACATCACAGTGAGTCACCCCAACAAATGTGACATAGACGGATCCAGAGGCTGGCCTGTAAAACAAAGGCTGGGCTGCCTGGAAAAATGGGTACTCAAGTCTGGATGTCTGGACAGATACACAGCAGAAACTGCTGAGCATGCTGATCATATTGCTAGCATCCCAGATTTCACACACCTGCTGAGCAGCAGAGCTGAACCCACATTACAGGTAGGGAAGCTGCAGCCAGTGAGAGGCTTGACATCTTGAATAGGGAAAAGCAAAGATCCTCAGGATCATGCCAGTTCATTTTGCCTCTGCCCGCACCTCCCAGGACCTGCCAACTTCCCTACTTGAGACTTATTTATGAGCTCTTGTGGGCTTCCCTGGTAGCCCAGCTGGTAAAGAATCTGCCTGCAATGCAGGAGACCATGATTCGATTCCTGGATCGGAAAGATCCCCTGGAGAAGGGATAGCTACCCACTCCAGTCTTTTTGGACTTCCCTGGTGGCTCAGATGGTAAAGAACTCACCTACAATGTGGGAGACCTGGGTTGGATCACTGGGTTGGAAAGATCCCCTGGAGGAGGGCATGGCAACCCACTCGAGTATTCTTGCCTGGAGAATCCTCATGGATAGAGGAGCCTGGCGGGCTATAGTCTATGGATGACGAAGGGTCGGACACAACTGAGTGACCAAGCGCAGCACAGCACAGCACATGCGCCCTTCTTCCTGTTTGCCTCAACATCCTACAGGCTCGGCAGAGATGGTGCTGAGTCCCCAAATAATCATATTTTCACAGTAATTAAAAGCCAAATTCCCCAACTCCCTAAATGCTACGAGCAGCTAGAATGTCCTAACACTGAACATCTCCAGGGTGAAGGAAAGCATGAGAGAAAGGAATGAAATGATTTAATTGCAAAAGGAGGCAGCTTTAGAAGTAGCTGGAGAGGAAAACAAGCTGGAGCTTTTATAGGGACAGCCTGCTCAGGAGGAGCACCCAGGCGCCCTGTCTCCCACCTGTCCTCAAATACTGACTGCTGTGGGTCCAGCCTGGGGCCCACTGGCCCAGAGAGACCTGGGAGGGCATCTCTCTGCCACAGCGATGAGTCCTTCCTGCTGAGTTTGACAGTCTTTAAGGTGAGAAGGCTGAAAGAGACAATTTCAGTTATTAAGGCATTATGCCTGGATTGGAGCTGAGAACAACAACAACAACAAAAAAGCCAAAACTGGATTCACCTAATAAAGACACTGTTTCCTTCCATCTACCTCTCAGGCAAATTTAGGGATTACAAGACCTGTCCACAACCTCCAACACAGCAAACTCAAGATCATATTGCGAGGTCAGACCGGAGCAGACCACTACCACCTGTATCCTGAAGGCTGCTAATCCCTTAGAAAATAAATTACAGGAAAAAGTTGGGGGAAATGTAAATATATGTAGATACATTTAAATATCACAAAATGAATTTCCATTCTTTAAATCGTAGCTTCTTCTAGAATAAGGAAGCTGATTTAAGAGACCAAGGAAAAGCTCTTGGTAAGAAATAGAAACTCTATTTATAAAACAGTACCTTACATGTGTGTCATTGTTGTTTAGTCTCTATATCATGTCCAATTCTTTGTGACCCCATGGACTGACTCTACCCCGCCAGGCTCCCATGTCCATGGGATTTCTCAGGCAAGAATATTGGAGTGGGTTGCCATTTCCTCCTCCAAGGGATCTTCCTGATCCAGGGATCAAACTGGCGTCTCCTGCATTGGCAGGCAGATTCTTTATCACCTGAGCCACCAGGGAACCTTCACATGTAGAAATAATGGTAATGATAATGCTATAACAATAGCTACAACTTTTAGCACACTCATATGCTACGCACTGAGCTAAATACTTTACATACAATATCACCATCTCAGGGTCACAATCTAAGGTTAATATCCTCATTTTACAACTGAGCATTGAAGCTGACAGAAGTCCAAGAATTTGTCCAGAGTCACACAGTCCGCAGAGAAGACCAGTTAAGATCCAAACACAGTCTGTCTGCACCTGAAGTATGAGAAGCTGCTGGGGGCTTCACTGGCATTTTGTACTAGCAGTTCCTAATGTCTTAAGAAGAGGGACTGATGAGATCTTTCAAAGAATGAGAACTGAAAACACTGCAATGCACACTGGAAAAGACCCTGATGCTGGGAAAAGAGCAGGAGAAGAGGATGACAGAGGATAAGATGGTCGAATGACATCAGCAACTCAATGGACATCAGTTTAAGCAAGCTCTGGGAGATGGTGAGGGACACGGAGGTCTGGTATGCTGCAGTCCATGGGGTCACAAAGAGCTGGACATGACTGAGTGACTGAAAACCAGCAACAATTCACAGAAAGCATCACTAAACCCTAACATACAGAATTGACAGGTATGCAGACATTTACATGGCTGACTTCTTGCCGTGTAAATTGCAGATAAGTTGCATTCCAGGTAAGTTAATACATTCATAGTCTGTCTTTCATCTCTGTTCTGATAGGGTGCTGAAGACATGTGCTCCGTTGTCCAAAATCATCATGAGTGGAGAAAAACCAAATTAAGCTGCAGGTCCATCGAGTTCACTTGTCACTGTGAAATCCTTTGGTTGTAAATAACTCGGTGATCAAGTGAAGTGAAGTGAAATCGCTCAGTCGTGTCCGACTCTTTGCGACCCCATGGACTGTAGCCTACTGGGCTCCTCCATCGATGGGATTTTCCGGGCAAAGGTACTGGAATGGGTTGCCATTTCCTTCTCCAGAGGATCTTCCTGACCCAGGGATTGAAATACAGGCAAAAAACCCAGCTACTTGTTCAAAGCTTTCCCTTTGGGAGGCTGAGTGGAGATTCTGTGGAGTAACAGTGAGGAAGAATATATATTGTGTGTGTGTGTGTTTGTGTGTGTGTGTGAGTGAGTCACTCAGTCATGTCCTAATCTTTGCAGCCCCATGGGCTATAGCCAACTAGGATCCTCTGTCCATGGGATTTCCCAGGCAAGAATACTGGAGTGGCTGCCATGCCCTCCTCTAGCAGATCTTCCTGACCCAAGGATCAAACCTGGGTCTCCTGCATTGCAGGTAGATTCTTTACCGCCTGAGCCACCAGGGAAGCCCAAATAATATGTTAGTAGCTACTTAATTTTTTTTTTTAAGGAAAAAAAAACAACCTATAACTGAGAGTGACTGACCTTAAAACTTAAACTAAAGTAAGATGGTTTCATCTTGCTCTTGCTACCTGATATTGAAATCTGGAGGGTGTGGTGTAAGGTAAGATTCTTTTGGATGGCAATGCTAGATGAATCCTTGTAAAGTAGCACACGTTACAGCTACAGTCACCTGAATTCATGTTCAGACATCTGCATCCTTAAGACAACAACAGTGGAAGAGCATCAGAATGAAATGCTACCCACTTACCCCTCAGCCCAGAGACCTGCTGGGCACCCTGTGCTAAACCTACTTACAAGCTAATTCATAATTTACACAAGGTATCCAGGCATGGAAGCTAAGACATAAATAGTTTATTGACAAAGGGACCATTTGTCATTTTAAAATAATTATGTTTCTTTAAGCAAACTGACAAATTCCATCTTCCCCAATTTACGTATTGAGTCTTACAGGCAATGTAAGTCCCAAGGTATGTGTATGTGTGTCTGTGTGACAAAGAGAGAGAGAGAGAGAAAAAAAAAAAAAACCACAAGGAGATTCTATTTTCTCCCCTAAAACTTTTATCTTAAGAACCCACGATCCCTATGGGAAGATTGAAAAATGGGTGAGATACTCACATCTTCAGATGTCTTGCAGAGAAGGGATTCTCTAAATGCTGCAAATCTGGTCAACATAATGTTCACAGGGAACAACTCAACAGTGAACACTGATGTTAAACTATAGATTTTAACCTGTGGGCACAAGTGTGAAACCCTTCACCTCAAACTTGCAAACTCCACTCAAGAGAATATGGTCAATCCTGATGCAATGTAGACACTGGAGAGGTAAAATGCATGCTCTGCGAGCAAACCATGTTTTACTGTTAATTCTCTTACTGGCAGGATAATAACATGTGATAGAAACCCCAGTCTCAGCTGCTCTTAATGAGACTGGATGCCCAGTATTAACTGCACAGGGGATCGCAGACCATTAAGGATGCAGTCACCCGATTCGACCAGTAGATGGGGCACATCCACATGGCAAGTGTTCCCACTGAACTCTGCGGATCAGAAACAGTAGGTTCTGCTTTCTCCTCCTTCGCTCCCAACCAGATGGTCAAAATGATACCAAAGCGGGAAAAGGAGGACATATCTTATCTCTGAAAGAGGACTTCGATTACTTCCCTGACTTCTCTTTCAATTCTGCCACAATATAAATAAAAGAGGGAGAGGCCAGCGAGACGGCTGGTAGGGGGACAGGAATCTGAGGTGACCAGCTCAGAAGGAAGGGGTTGCCCAGGCCACCTTGAATGTAATCTAGAAAAGCCCATCATTTGGTCAGTCACTTACTGAGGAGCGACATTCAGTGAGTGCCTTCTATGGGCTGGCACTGCCCTGGGCTGGCTGCTGGACCTACAATGGGAACTCACTCAAAAATGAGACGTGCTCCATGAACATCATCAGCTATAGTGCAACACAAACCCTGGAGAAATGCACGTAGTCCGTTGTAGCTGTATGCCCTAATGGGGCTAAAGAACAGGGGCAAGAGAGTGACCCTGGGTAGAAGGTCAATATTGAGTCAAGACTGAGGGGTCAAGGAAGCCCTCTCTGAAGAAGCAACATTGACATGGCATAAAAGCTGAAGACAACGAAGCTTCCTAGAGTGGGTGTGGGAACAACCATTCTGGAAGGGGGATGTATTTGCTCAGAGCTCCAACTTGGAACATTCTTGACACCCTCAAAGATCAAGGGAAAGCAAGCCAGTCTGGGTGGGGTGGTAGTGGTGGAGAGGGAAGTGATGGTAGAGGAAGGAAGGTAAATGACATAACTCAAGGCATTTTCCCGACAGAGCATAGCCCTGGGTATGATCATACTTATCTACTCCACGGAAAACACATACACACACATAATTAGATAGCGCTTAATTTCCCAGGTGCTATTTTAAACCTCTTACATACATAAACTCCATCTACATCTCAAAGTAATTCTAAAAAGTAAGCACTATTACTAATATCCAGCTGTAGGGATGAGGATGTAAAAGGACAGAGAGGTTAAGTGACTCACCCACAGTCACACAGCTACTTCTGTGCCAGAGCCTAGACTGGAACTGGAATCACCTGACTCCAAAGTGCATACTCTTAGCTTCTATATGCTCACAATCCTTAGGAGATCATTTTACTGGGATAGTTCTGTGTGACTGTGCCTATTTTGATATGAGTACGATGGGCTTCCCAGGTGGCGCTAGTGGTAAAGAGCCTGCCTACTAATGAGGGAGATATAAGAACCATGGGTTCCATCCCTGGGTCAGGAAGTTTCCCTGGAGTAGAAAACGGCAACTGACTCCAGTATCTTGTCCGGAGAATCCCACGGGCAGAGAAGCCTGGCGCGCTACAGTCCATAGGGCCACAGAGAATCGGACATGACGGAAGCAACTTAGCATGACAGAGCTCAGTTGGTAAAGAATCCGCCTGCAAAGCAGGAGACTCCAGTTTGATTCCTGGGTTGGGAAGATCTGCCTGGAGAAAAGATAAGCTACCCATTCCAGTATTCTTGGGCTTCCATGGTGGCTGAGCTGGTAAAGAATCCGCCTGCTATGTGGGAGACCTGGGTTTGATCCCTGGGTTGGGAAGATCCCCTGGAGAATGGAAAAGCTACCCACTTCAGTATTCTGGCCATGGACTGTATAGTCCATGCAGTCACAAAGACTCACCCACGACTGAGCGACTTTCACTTCCGTGATAAGATTGGGCTTTTCTTCCCCACCTTGTACTGTGTTTTTTTTTGTTGTTGTTTTGATGGCAGGGAGGACCAGTGTGGCCCCAAAAACAGAAATCTACAATTTGGCAATGGATATAAGGCCAGACAGACTTCTCATATCCTGATAATCAAGCACAATTGTGTTCCCTGACTCCTGCCAGATGCCAGCTTCCTCTCGAGTCTGGGTTCTGTACACAGACTCCCCAAAGGGCTGTAAATCAGCGGTACTAGATATTTCCACAAAGTTTCAAACAGATGTTCACCCGGTACTTATTCGCCCAGGCTCCAGATGGCTCCAGATCCTGGCTCCTTCCTCCCGCAGACCCTCAAATCACAACCCAGACATGTCACTAACGGAGGCTGGGGAAGAAGGATGAGCGAAGTGGACCCAGTGGAGTTCTTTAGGAAGCCCCCTAGAACTGGTGGCATTTCACGTATGCATAGAAGGAGCCATAGCCCGAGTCAGCATAAATCACTGCCAGCCTTTACTACCTGGATACAGTTTTCCAAAAGATGAAGTAGTCGTACATGTGGTGGAAAAAGTTTCTGCTGCCAGTCAGCCTGCACCTGCAACAATTTATTCCAATGTCTTCCACAAGCAACTGGTTGTAGAGAATTTTACTACACTGACATCATAGCAAGGTGATTCCATACCTATCTGTCCTCTCAAACGGGAGAGAAGTAATGCTGAAAAGTGTGTTCTATCAACATTAAAAAAAAAAAATCCTTAAGAATATATTTCAAACCTACAACAAAAACATAAAAATCAGGAAAAATTCTTTAAAACTCCATTCTTTCTCAGTCCAAGGAACAGGTTTACACGTTTTTCTTTCTCTCCCCAATTACAAGGATTCTTGACTTCATCTAGCAACTGATGCACGTGGATAATAAGAAAACCCAGAGGACAGCACTGGATTGCCAAGGCTTGCAGGTTTTCTTTAAGGCAGTCTGGAGAGATTCCCTACTTCCCTCTCACTTCTCCAGAAAGACAAAGACTTTTCAAAAGAGTAGAAGCTGAGCTGAAGTTTCTTTCCTAGTTTTCCTGCCTCTGGCAGTCATTTTACTCATCTGCAAAAAAGAGGAATTATTGTGATGGAAGCCCAAATGAACGTCTGTGAGTCAGGATGAGAGCCTTCCATATGCTGGCCCATCCCATGCCAACCTTTGTGGATTCTGTTGGGATCCCTTGTAAATTTCACTTTCTGTTTATGCGGCTTTTCGTGGAGGCTCAGATCAAACCTCCCCCTATCCTCAAGCAATGGTAAAGAGGAGCCTATCAGATCATTTGCCTTTCAGGGGTATGTAAGCTTTGTCGTTAGGGAGTAAGAAAACTGTCTAGTGGGCTTAGTCAGAAATGACTTCCTTTTGTCTTTTCTTTATGAAAACTTTCTCTATTTCTTTCATCTCTCTTGGACCTTAAGAGAAAACAGCATTTCATACTCATTGTTCCCTATCTACCACATTCTACAGAGATAATTAAAGGTAAGATTATTTATTTCTGACTGTCAAAACTCTCAGCAAGGCTTACGAGGAGCAGGGATTCGAAATTCATCCTATCTCAAGATGACTGCACTAATGGTATAAATCGTGTAAATAACCAGGTGTCTGTACACACCGGATGCCTAGAAATGCATCTGGGTTGACAAATGTTTACACTGAGTTATATTGCTTTAATTTACCCTCAGATGGAGGCAGAAGGGGGTGGGCCATATCACATTAATAAAGGAAGGGGGTGTTATAGCATTTCATTACATGGAAGTTTCCCTTCCTTAGGTAAAACCTAAATGCACCAAAAGTCCTTTAAAACTGAAAAACTAACAACATGTTATTGAATTATAAACTATGATTTTCATTTAAGCAGAGCCCCTAGGACAAAGATGGCTGATTAAAACACTGGAGCCCAGAGAGGTTAGATGATTATTCACGGTCACACAGCTGGTGAAGATCACAGGACTCAGTCCAGCTCCAGAGCTCAAAATTAACTGCTCCCAAGTACCACTGCTCGCCCAGCTAGTCGGCAGAACAGAACACTCACCAAACGGAGGGAATGCTGTCAATCTTACCACCCCTTAGAAAATGTCCAGAGGATCAACTGAGCCCAGAAATGTGCTTGGGAAAGCCAGCATTCAGGTGTAAAGGGTAATTATTTATTCAAAAACCAGCTATCGATCAAAGTTACAAACCTACATTTTTATCCTTTTTGGGGGTATTTCTCAATAGTACATGATTAGCCATTCTTGGAAATGATTCTGTGGGCTGCTAGAAGTTTTTGTGGGTTGGTAGATCTTTCTGAAACTATTTCTAGGCTGCATGAATCTTTGTCTGGGAATTTGCCTCCCTGGCCTTCCAAAACATGAAGTGCATTTTTGCTTTGTTCAGATATTTTTCTTTTTTTTCTTACTACCCTCTGCAAGTCTGAAAATACAAATGACCCTGAAAAGTCCCGAGGGCATTTGGTTTTCTTTCCTTACCTCGAATCGACTCCTTCTTTTAAAAAAGAAAGCTTGGGGAAATTTATAGCCCGAAAGATGAGTGGAAAAAATGATGTTATTTCAATGCAAAATTATTCCAGGACTGTGTGTGTGTGTGTGTGTGTGTGTGTGTGTGTGTGTGTGTGTGTGTGTGTGTGTGTGTGTGCAGTGGGTGGTGGTGGCAGGGGAGAGGAGGAGGAGGAGAGTTGCAACAGAAGGTGGGTTGAGGGAAATGCCCATCTCCACGGGCAATTCAATTTGGCAGCTCCATGGAGACAAACCAATTAGTATGGATTGTCAAGGTGTTTTGTATGAATTGGCTACCTGCCCATTATGAATTGGAATGGGATTAACTAGCTCATTCCAAACACTCCACCAAACAGCAAATGGTCATATGATAATGATTTTCAGTCACTAACACCTTGGCTGGATTGGAGACTTGGACTTATACCTTTAACAATCTAAGAGATTCATTTCTTCAAGCCTACCCACTTCTCCTAAACACATCTTTTTATTTCCCTTTCCTAGCTTTTATTTTTTTTAAAGCCTCCCTGCTAATTGGGAGGCTATACATTCTTCTAAACATGAACATACGTATTAACCAACCAACCCCGTAATAACTGATTCGTATGCTCTACCATTTAAATGTGCCGGCCCTTCACTCACGGTTTTCAAAGCCCCATGACCACCCACTTGGCAAGTTAATTCCACCAGAGGTTCTAGAACCATCCACCTCTGACAGAGAAGCCCTGAGAGGCTTGGGTTCAAGATTCAGGGATTCAGTCCATGACCAAAGTCATTAGCTCTTTTAATTATTTGTCTCAGCTTCTTATAGTTGGACTTTCCCCTTGTTTCAGACACCAAGTCCAAACTTGATCTTCCAGGCCCAGAAAGTTGGCTCTAAGGACCACCATTAGCCAACAGCATGTCTGCCCACACTCTTCTCCAGACAAATGGGGCCCTAGTCTAGGGCCAACAGCTTCATGGAAGACAGCCCAAGGTGGATCTCAACCCAAACACACGCGACATTCCTCTGCGTTCCCACACGACGTGGCGGCCACATCCTTCTCAACATCCACTTCTCTCGGGGGCTCCCCAGTCCCCTTGGCGGGGATGGGAGTGACCCCTACTCCCAGGCTTAGGGGCAGCGTGTGATGCAAGTGTAAGCCATCAGTACATTCCCCAGGCCACGTTTTTTTTTTTTTTTAAGATAAGGCCTGGGACTTCCCTGGTGGCTCAGACGGTAACAAATCTGCCTGCAATGAAGAGACTCGGCTTCAGTCCCTGGGTCAGGACGATCCCCTGAAGATGGGGATGGCAACCCACTCCAGTATTCTTGCCAAGAGATTTCTATGGACAGAGGAACCTGGTGGGCTACAGTCCAAGGGTCACAAATAATCCGACACGACTGAGCAACTAATATTTTCACTTTCACTTCGGGAGCCATTTCAGCCAATATGGCTGCTGTCTCGGGTCAGGTGCCTGTAAATCAGTGTTGACCGTCTATGTAATCTAGGCAGGAAGAAACCATATAGTCCCTTTCAAGTGTTCTCACTACCAGCTGATGTGTTACAATAAAAACATGTTTTCAGGGCAAATTCTAGTCCTGCCAAAATCCTAGCCCAAAAAGCATGGCCTGATACCAGTGTCAGACTGCACTAAAGCTCTGTGGACAGGTTAGCTCCCAGGCTTCCTCCACTCAGCTGTCCTGGGGCCCTCGGGACGTCCTGAGTGACAAGCGCCTGCCAGAAACCTCACTGTGCACAACCCTGTGTGCGTGCTGCCTGGCTGGCTGGACTTCCTGTCGGCATCTGCAGGCCCCCACCTAGCGTCTGATCCCCTCCAGTGGGGACGGCACCTCTCCAGGCCCAGATCCTCCCGTCAGCTCCATGAACCCTGGTTAACCTGTCTGAGCCTGCTTCTACATCCAATGGGGAAGAACTTTAGGAAAGGAAGGCAACCTGCCAATCTGTAGTATCTGTACAGAAATGCCAACCGGTGAAGAGCTGGCTCTTGCCCATAACAGCAGTTTGTCTCTGTGATCCAGAGGACTTGAAGGATGAGCCGTAGGCTCATCTCTTGAGTCAGGGTTGGTTAAAGGACCATTCAGGTTTTGGAGCAGAGGGTCTCAAGTGTATGACGAAGTCAATTACCGAAAATGATCGGAATCCTCCAAAACATCTACCTCCCCCTCAAAAACAGTGCCTGGAAATTAAAATCAAACAAACCTAGTAAATTTCTTCCCAGCCCTCCCTGGAAATATGGGCTGTTACTGAAGAACAGCATAGCAAGAACAAAGTCCATTTTAAAAATAACATTTCATTTTATGGTATCTCTATTTCAATGTTGAATATAAATACTGGTATATAGGTTTCTGATTTTAAAATAATCCTAGTTGATTAAACTGTATTTTAATGGATTCCATTTGCAAAAGGAAGGTAGAGTTTAAATTACTTTGTCATAACGATTCATTTTCCCTCACACTAAATATATTTTCTCCTTGAAATATGGTTGTGATAGGTGAATAGTACTTTTAATAACATCGTTCTGAAAAAAAAATCAAATCAAATATAATAATCCTTTAGACTATGAACTAATTTTTTAAGATTTAGGGGAAAAACCAACTTACCATGGAATATAACACAAGGAAATCATATGAGGCCACACTGTCACCCCTATTACAAGAAGCAATGGCCCCCAAGCTGGAAACAGTACTGATTTCAAAAGAGAACATCATACTTCTTTTTTAAGGCTTTGTCTCTTACTTAAAAAAAAAATCAGGTAATGAAGAAAATGAAGAAAATGAAGAAAAACTTGGTTTAAAGAGGATCCACTATTCATCAGTTATTTCTGTGATGGTTCACTTTTCTAAACATGTAAGTAAAACTAAAAGGGAAGAAATTTGTTGTGACAATACAACACATCCCTCAAATCTCAGGGTAAAATGAGATGCACAGTCTTTAAACATCCATCTTGGAGAATTCCTGGGCAGTCCAGTGGTTAAGACTTGGAGGTTTCACTGCCAAGGGCCTGGGTTTGATCCCTGGTCGGAGAACTAAGATCCCAAAAGCTATGCGGCATGCCTCCCTGCCTCCTCCCTCACCCAAAAAAACCCACCTTGGATCCCCAATCTTCCCTCCGATTCTCCAGGTGTGGCTCTTTTATTTGAACATTTGCTTCATCAGTGCATCTTCTCAGATTCAACATTTGCTGTCAGTCTGTTCTTTGCTGGGGACTCTTTGAGATATAGGTGACACAAAGGTGTCCTCTGAGACTGACAATCACTGTAACAAGTGGACATGAAATAGAGAAATGAAGAAGATGCCTGATGTTGATATTTCTGTCCTGATGACACCATTTGTTTCCAAATTCTATAGCACCTTGCCCAACAGTCCACAAGCTCCCAAAGAGTAGTTCTGCCAATAGTGAATTCATTGCTATGGACACATGACTGATCCGTAATCCATCTTTAACTGGACTTTTTTATCCTCCTGTCATGCAAGTTGCTCCAGAGTGGCCTGCCTCTTCCCATTGCAAGTACTAGAAGAGACACAAACCCACTTCACCATCGCACAAAGCAGCAGGCGGTCACTGAAAGCAGGGACCGGCTCATGCTCTTTGGTCTCCAGCATCCATTTAGGACCCAGTGGCTCCACTACACAAGGTTCATTTACTAAAAAAAAAAAAAAGTAAAAAAAGGAACAAAATGGAATCTACTTGAATGATCCAATTTAAAAAGTCAAACTAGTATTAATGTTAGGTAGTATTTAAGGTACTGCCAACTGAGTTTCCATTCTCAGAAAGGGTAAAGCAACAGAATAAAAAAGAGAGACAGACAAATAAATACTGGCTGCTTTCAAACTATTGGAGAAGGCAATGGCACCCCACTCCAGTACTCTTGCCTGGAAAATCCCATGGATGGAGGAGCCTGGTGGGCTGCAGTCCATGGGGTTGCAAAGAGTCAGACACAACTAAGCATTTCTTTCACTTTTCACTTCCATGCACTGAAGAAGGAAATGGCAACCCACTCCAGTGTTCTTGCCTGGAGAATCCCAGGGACAGGGGAGCCTGGTGGGCTGCCATCTCTGGGGTCGCACAGGGTCAGACACGACTGAAGCGACTTAGCAGTAGCAGCAGCTTCCAAACTATAAGGCCTGAGCTCAAGTTCTGGTTTTTTTTTACCGGGTATTTTCACAGGCACTGCTTGTGTCTTACAGAAGTATTTAAAAGTATTCCCTAGCTTGTCTTCCTGTAGTTATCACTGGATCCCCATATGGTTTCCTGACATAATCAAGAAAGTATCAACTCTAACAGTGCTTTAGTTTACAGTACAGTTATTTGCAGAGAAGGGACCCTTCTGAGCATGCGTCCCTATAACAATTAACTCCAAGGCAGGAACACAGTTCTAGTGCTTTCTGTGTAAATGCACATGATGAAATGCTCTGGCACCGAGGAGCGGATCAAGCAGTCGGAGAGTTCTTCCTTCAGAAAGCTGGATAAGAAGCCCTCATCCCTGGCTCTATGAGGGGCTTCTGCACACATCTGTTTTAGCTCAGTCCCCCAGAGATATCTAAAATCTAATTAACCAATTAATTTGCAAATATATTCTAATTTATTCAAGGGAGATTTTCTTGGGTGTTAAATTATCTGACAGTGAGCCATATGCAGTACACAAGAGCAGGACCTCACTGAAATACCACAGTTTACCCCAGTGCAGGAATGACTATGCATACTCGGTCTGCTCCAGACAAATTTCTAACCTTTAATGAGAAAATGAGTTGGCATTGCCTCCATACTGGCTAGAGCCTCCCAGGTGGCTCAATTGTACAGAATCCACCCACCAATGCAGGAGATGCAAGAGATATGGACTGGTCCCTGTGTCAGAAAGATCCTTCGGAGAAGAGAATGGCAACCCACTCCAGTATTCTTGCCTGGAAAATCCCATAGATAGAGGAGCCTGGCAGGCTATAGTCCATGGGGTGGCAAAGAATCAGACACAACTAAACAGCTGAGCTCACAAACAGGCTGTCCTGATTAGGTTGTATACACTTTGGTGAAACATTGTTACATGCAACTGTGAGAGCAGAAGGTGTCCTTCCACCATCTCCCCTAGGGTAGGGCTGGGATGGGCATGGTTGCCTGGGGCTGAATATAGATAATAGGGAAAGCGAAAGTCACTCAGTCGTGTCCGACTCTTTGCGATCCCATGGACTTTACAGTCCATGGAATTTCCCAGGCCAGAATACTGGAGCAGGTACTTTCCCTTCTCCAGGGGATCTTCCCAACTCAGGGATCGAACCCAGGTCTCCTTCATTGCAGGTGGATTCTTTACCAGCTGAGCCACAAGGGAAGCCCAAGAATACTGGAATGGGTAGCCTATCCCTTCTCCAGCAGATCCTCCAGACCCAGGAATCAAACCAGGGTCTCCTGCATTGCAGGCAGATTCTTTACCAACTGAGCTATCCCAATATGGATAATGTGTTTATCTTTATCTGTTTTCCTGATTTAGTGGGAGAAAGGAGGTCTAAGTTATAGGAAATATAGCCACTGTCATACTCGGAATTACTCAGTTCAGTTCAGTCGCTCAGTTGTGTCTGACTCTGCGACCCCATGAATTGCAGCACACCAGGCATCCCTGTCCATCACCAACTCCTGGAGTTCACCCAAACTCATGTCCATCGAGTCGATGGTGCCATCCAGCCATCTCATCCTCTGTCGTCCCCTTCTCCTCCTGCCCCCAATCCCTCCCAGCATCAGAGTCTTTTCCAATGAGTCAACTCTTTGCATGAGGTGGCCAAAGTACTGGAGTTTTAGCCTCAGCATCAGTCCTTCCAAAGAACACCCAGGACTGATCTCCTTCAGAATGGACTGGTTGGATCTCCTTGCAGTCCAAGGAACTCTCAAGAGTCTTCTCCAACACCACACTTCAAAAGCATCAATTCTTCGGTGCTCAGCTTTCTTCACAGTCCAACTCTCACATCCATACATGACCACTGGAAAAACCATAGCCTTGACTAGACGGATCTTTGTTGGCAAAGTAATGTCTCTGCTTTTGAATATGCTGTCTAGGTTGGTCATAACTTTCCTTCCAAGAAGTAAGCGTCTTTTAATTTCATGGCTGCAATCACCATCTGCAGTGATTTTGGAGCACAAAAAAATAAAGTCTGACACTGTTTCCACTGTTTCCCCATCTATTTCCCATGAAGTGATGGGATCAGAGGACATGATCTTAGTTTTCTGAATGTTGAGCTTTAAGCCAACTTTTTCACTCTCCTCTTTCACTTTCATAAAAAATCTTTTTAGTTCCTCTTCACTTTCTGCCATAAGGGTTACTAACTGTTGGTAATTTGCAGGCAGAACTCTCTTTATAACAAGGCAGCCACAGCAGGTAACATTGTTTACTTAGACAAACAAGATGTAATTTGCCAAACTTGTGGATTAAAAAAGAAAAAAGGATATTCTTAATTGCTACACTGCAACATTTTATTCAGCTCAATGACTGTATAGCTACAGATAAGAATTGAGAATAACACTATCCAGTGTTACCAGGATTACCTAATTTGTAAAATGAAGAGCATCTTAATGAACATTTTGTTACCTAAAAGCACAGGGTGTGGATTTTAATATGTTTACCATGAGATGTTTGGATAGCTGCTAATTGTGTAGCATTAAAAGAGAAGCTGGGTGGGTTTTCTGTTGTTCTTGGTACTTTAGTCAAAGGATAATTATTTTTAGTATTAGCAGTATGGAAAAGAAAGACATGGTAGAATGATGAGATGCAGTTTGGTATCTAACTTCTATACTATAAATTCTCCTAGTCACTCAGTTTTTTACATCTCTAAGCACCTGCAAATCAAGTACTGGGCAGAGAGAGCAAAAACTAAAAGGATATGTATGTCCAGTTTAGGAGTGATGGAACCAAGACAGAATTTTATGTCACAGATTCTGAATTTTCCACAATGAGAATGAGGGAGAAATTAAAGAGAGAGGGTTTCAGAGTTCTTCAAGGAAATACTTCAGTTGGTTAGTTCAAAATAGTTCCCTAAAAGAGTAATCTATGAATGAAAAACTCTTTTTGAAGGGAAAGCTGTAATTTCCACAGAAATTGAGAGTTACGGAACTGGAAAAAATAGCAAATGCAGTTAAGACCAATACTGATCTCTCTTACTAGTAAAAAGAAGGAAACTAACGTGATATGTACAGATGTGCCAATAGGTCAGAGTGATTTTGGACATTCATACAAATAACAGCTCATCAATACTCAAAAGAGATTCATTTGGTATTTCTGGTTTGCATTTCTGGCTTAGAATGCCACCAAAACATAACACACCAGGATGATCTTTCTCCATCCTGAAAGATGGGTAGCATGGCATACAGCAGGTTACAAGTGCCCTGGGAGAAGTGCCCTGGTTACAAGTTCTCCCCTGATGAGGCATCTTAATCTTCCTCACCCTATCAAACTCAACCTGGGTATTAGTTTTTGTAGTTAAGTAAATTTGGAAATAATGAATCAGCCTAGCTTGTGAAAATAATCAGTTCTTTTTAATATAGAAATGAGTGGAGAGGTATAAAATGGGTAGATTATTGAATAATGCATGATTATAAATGGATATATACTGTCAAGTTTGTTTGACAATTTCATTTTTCAATGCAATTCCCACTACATCCTTAAAATAAAACCCCTAACCCTTATACCCCAATTATCCTGGGCAATTAGCTAAATGATATCTAGTATAATCCCACCACCTGATCTTCTCCCTTGCTCACATATGCATAAAAATGTACGCAGTCTTTCACTGACAACATGAACTTTATAAAGTTTTTCATTCTGAAAAGGGAACCCTCCTACACTGTTGTTGAGAATGTAAATTGGTGCAGTTACTATGGAGAACAATATGGAGGTTCCTCAAAAGACTAAAAATAGAGCTACCATATGATCCAGCAATCCCACTCCTGGGCATATATCCAGAGAAAACTAAAATTTGAAAACATACATGCCCGTCAGTGTTCACTGCAGCACTATATACAACAGACAAGACAGACACGGAAACAACGTAAATGACCATCAACAGATGAACGGATAAAGAAGACGCAGAATGGAACACTACTCAGCCATAAAAAAGAACGGACCAATGCCATTTGTGGCCACATGGATGGACCTAGAGATGACCGTATTTACTGAAGTAAGGCATAAAGAAAAAGACAAATACCATATGATATAACTGATAAATGGAATCTAAAATATGACACAAATGAATTTATCTATGAAACACAAACAGACTCACGGAGGACAGACTTGTGGGGGTGGAGCTGAAGGGTTCTATCAGGAGTTTGGGATTAGTAGATGCAGACTATTACACACAGAACGGATAAACAACAAGGGCATGTTGTATAGAACAGGGAACCGTAGTCAGTAGTCTATAATTAGCCTCAAATGGTAAAGGAAGAAACAGTCTCTTATCCCAGTGGGTTCCAATACTGCTGATCATAGAATCTAATAAACATTCTTTCTCCATCGGCCCTGAGTTTCACATCACATATTCAGGTGGCTGCATTTTAAAGATTACGTTACCCAATTTTTCACATTGCTTTATTTCCTAAATTTCCTCTTTCCAATGGTCTGGTAGGGATCTGACAGTTGGGTCAGCCAGCTGTTCTCCTTCCTACAAATGGAAGCTGCTAGAGGGAAAAATTTTAAGCCAGAGCTTGTGGGGGAAAAAAACACAAAAACCTATTAAGATGTTGGTCAGGTTTCTTATGCATGAAACATCTACAGACACTTGCCAACAGGAATGGCGACACTGTCTCTTCCCAGTGCTTTGCTAATAAGGCTGTGAATCAACTGCCTCGGATGATTATAGTTAGAGTCAGGGGATGAAGGAGGAAGAATCCTCAGTATCTGGCCCTTCCAGCCTCTTGCTTCTCAAGCAACAGCTGTGATTTCAGAGCCCTGACTGCTAATTCCACATGCATAACTGTTTTCGGCAATGTTCCAACTGTGTTCTAGTGACTTACCAGGGTCACCGTTTTATTTGCTATATTTCCATGATGCTTAAGTGAGCAAAATAATCAGTTGTCAAGTCCTGCCTTTAGGGGAGAGAAGTTGAGGGGAACAGGAAAAAGCAGAGGGAAGAATATAATGGGAAAGTGAGAAAGCATGGGATTCCAGGACCTGAGACTCCAGGTTTCCTGCTCAACAAATGCCCTCTGGCCCTTCTTCCCACACAGAAGTGGGCAACAGCCATGGGCTCTGCTATAGCAGGCTGAACTGGCCTTAGATTCAAACCTTCCAGGCAGTGAGAAGTATAATTGGCTCATGTAAAAAGAGATGCCAAGGACTATGAGTACCTACCCGAAGCTTACTTTACAATGTAAACAATTAAATTCATACAACAAATATTCTGAGCACCTATTCATGCCAGGCACTATGCCATCTCTGCCCACCAGCGGAGATGAATAATATTCTTGCCATGGCCTGTGAGAGCAAGTTGCTCAGTCGTGTTCGACTCTTTGAGACCCTATGGACTGTACAGTCCATGAAATTGTCCAGGCCACAATACTAGAGTGGGCAGCCTTTCCCTTCTCAGGGGATCTACCCAACCCAGGTATCAAACCCAGGTCTCCTGTATTGCAGGCGGATTCTTTACCAGCTGAGCCACAAGGGAAGCCCTGTCATGGCCTCGAGGCACTAAGAATTTAACCATTTACCTGTTCATCAAATAGCAACAATGGAAGGTCATAAGTACTATACACTGGAAATATTCTCAGAGCACATCAGGTGCAATGAGGTGGGGAAGCATCTACTTCCTAGGTGCGGGGAGAGCATATCCAGAGAAAGTGACACTTGAACTTTAAAGAATGATAGCATTATAGGGGGTGTCCCAGGTGGCTCAGAGGTAAAGAATCTGCCTGCCAATGCAGAAGCCACAGGTTTGATCCCTGGGTTGGAAAGATCTCCTGGAGGAGAAAAGGGCAACCCTCTCCACTATTCTTGTCAAGAAAATCCCATGGACAGAAGAGCCTGGCAGGCTGCAGTCCAGGGGAATTGCAAAGAGTTAGACACAACTGAGTGACCGAGCATGCACTCAGAATTACGGAGACAAAAGCAGGAGGAATAAGTATGTGCATGGAAACATGTGGAAAGAGGGTACAAAAAGAGCACAAGAGAAATGAGATCTCTGCAACAGAAACAGGCAACAGCAATGAGCATTCTATCTCAGAAACATTCAAGTTCATCTCAAGAGATTCTAGACCCTGGACCCACAGGCTAGGGGTGGATTCTTAAAAAAATACTTTAAAAAAAAAATGCCCCACTCAGATGGCCCAGTGGGAATCTTGAGAAATGCATTCCATCTTTGGTTGCTAGACTTTGGATTGTTTGCTATTTTGTAACAGAGTGGTAAAGAATCGCCTTGCCAATGCAGGAGACTCAGGAAATGTGGGTTGGATCCCTGGTCCAGGAAGATCCCCTGGAGTAAGAAACATCAACCCACTCCAGTATTCTTGCCTGGGAAACTCCATGGACAAAGGAGCCTGGAGGGCCACAGTCCATGGGGTGCCAAAGAGTTGGCAACAACTTAGCAACTGAGCGACAACAACAATGGAGCAGGATCCTAGGGGGCCTTCCCGGGACAGACCCCTCTCTCTCCCCTCTGAAGGATCTAGACAACAGTATATGATGCATACTTCCTGCGTTGTTTTACAGATGCTAAAACCATCACCAGTGTCACATACCCTGCAAGCCCTTCCCTCACTTGGCCTTTAAAAATGCCTCCCCGGGACTTCCCAGTGGTTAGGACTCTGTGCTTCCACTGCAGGGGCATGGGTTCGATCCCTGGTCAGGGAACTGAGATCCAACATGCTGCATAGCATGCCACCTTCCAAATGCCTCCTTGAAACCCATCGGGGAGTTGAGATATTTTGCACACTGGCTGCCCTGGACTCCTCAGTTGGTGCCCTGGAATGAAGGTTGCATTTTCCTTCACAACCTGGGGCCAGCAGATTGTCAAGCAGACCTAAGTTTGGTCCAGTGACAATTTCTTGGAAAGACTTTTCTACCTGCTAAGTAGAAGTAAGGGCACAGGGTAAATAATAATCACCCAAACAATAAAGATGAGTGTGGGTCATATTATATTGTAAAAGGCAATATTTGGAACTTTCTGAGTCTTTTCCCTGATATGGAACCCAAAAGGCCATAAAGCACTAAACACCACCACAAAATTAAACCATTACTAGTCATCATGAATACTGGAGATGCTTTTATCAGTTTGCCATTCATTCTTCATTCAACAACTCTTTACTGAGCACATATTAAGTCCCTGGCACCGTTATAAGGTGTTAGAATAACAGCAATAACGAACAGCAACAAAAGCTGTAAAGGAGGGTCACAAGCAAACATCCACAAGAAGGAAGCGCCTAAGCTGTGGGAAAGAGGGTAACACTGAAGTAAGGAAACACCATGGCCAGTCAGGAGGCTGTTTTGCTATATATAGATGCTCTGAATGGGCTGCAAACTAACCAAGGCATGTCACAGAGACACTCTAATGACCCAGTGAATAGAAGACCCTGGATCTTAATTACAGAGTCTCTTTGGTGCCTTGTTCTCCTTTTAGTTGCTTCCCCTTTGCCCAGGGCAGACTTCACCGTTTCCAATCAGCAGAGGGCAGTGTGGCTGAACCAACTTGGCCTTCCTGGTCTCTTAGGAGAAGGTCAATGAAATAACTAGCACAAGTTGGAATCAAGATTGCCGGGAGAAATATCAATAACCTCAGATATGCAGATGACACCACCCTTATGGCAGAAAGTGAAGAGGAACTAAAAAGCCTCTTGATGAAAGTGAAAGAGGAGAGTGAAAAAGTTGGCTTAAAGCTCAACATTCAGAAAACGAAGATCATGGCATCTGGTCCCATCACTTCATGGGAAATAGATGGGGAAACAGTGGAAACAGTGGCAGACTTTATTTTGGGGGGCTCCAAAATCACTGCAGATGGTGACCGCAGCCATGAAATTAAAAGACGCTTACTCCTTGGAAGGAAAGTTATGACCAACCTAGATAGTATATTCAAAAGCAGAGACATTACTTTGCCAACAAAGATCTGTCTAGTGAAGGCTATGGTTTTCCAGTGGTCATGTATGGATGTGAGAGTTGGACTGTGAAGAAAGCTGATTGCCAAAGAATTAATGCTTTTGAAGTGTAGTGTTGGAGAAGACTCTTGAGAGTTCCTTGGACTGCAAGGAGATCCAACCAGTCCATTCTGAAGGAGATCAGTCCTGGGTGTTCTTTGGAAGGACTGATGCTGAGGCTGAAACTCCAGTACTTTGGCCACCTCATGCAAAGAGTTGACTCATTGGAAAAGACTCTGATGCTGGGAGGGATTCGGGGCAGGAGGAGAAGGGGATGACAGAGGATGAGATGGCTGGATGGCATCACCGACTCAATGGACATGAGTTTGGGTGAATTCCGGGAGTTGGTGATGGACAGGGAGGCCTGGCGTGCTGCAAATCATGGAGTCGCAAAGAGTCGGACATGACTGAGCGACTGGACTGAACTGAACTGAACTGAACTGCCAAGTTTGACCCACTGCCCCAAGCAAAGCCCCCGTGAGGGGAGAGGAAGCAGGCTGTGGCCAAGTTGACACAGGACCTCTTCAGGACTGGGAGGGCCTCGCTGGCTACATTCTGTAAAACCTAGCCTTGTTCTCACTACAGTGCAACTATGGCTAAGCGGAGGTGAGAAAACATAATTGGGTCCCCGATATGCATTCAAACATTTTTGCAGGATTTTGTTCCTGATGTGGAAAACTGTTCCCACAAGGTCTATTTTTAACCGTTTTATTTTAAAGAGATCAGAAAACCTCTTCGTGTTGAAATTTCTCAGAGGGCAATTTTACAGTAATGCTACTTAAACCCAGCCTGACAATGACAAAGCAGAGGAAGTGAATGAGTACTGTGCTAAGTCCAGGGAAATATCCTCACCCTTAAATCAGGCAAGGCTCACGGAGGCCATGAATACAACAAGGTGACAGGACTCATTTCCGGCCCAGTTCAGTTATTAGAATACTGAAGTCAAGCAGAATCTCAACATTTTGGAAAGCTACTAGCTCATAATCAACTTTTTCTTCTAAACTGCATGTTAAGTTTCCCCCTCAAAGAGGCAAAGGTAGTATTTCAAGTAATTGATAACATCTTGGTTATAATAAACTGAAGTCATGACCTCTGGTTATTTAATCTTGCAGTGTCAATTAATTTACTAAGAGAAAGAAATATTCAACCTATTAACCAGAATCTGATTTTCTATTAGAGGCACATAAACAAAATTCAGGAATGTGATTATCCTAACTATATGCTTTACAAAAAAATATATATATATATGTGTATATATATATATACACACACATATCAAAAGAGAAACCCACTGGAAATAAATCCCATTATTCTTTCATTCACTGAATATTCTGTGAGCATCTACTATGTGCACTTGGGATACATCATTGAAAACAAACTCTGGCCCGCATGGAGGCTTTGTTCTGATTAATGATGGATAAGCTGCTTGCGATTCAGTTTAAAGCTTCTCAAAGGACTAATCTGAGGAGAATCCAGGAAGGGTGAAGAGGATTTTCAAAACAGTTATTGTAGTCTGAAAAATCCATTGTTCTAACCACAACCGGCCCAGAGCCCTCTCCTCCTCTCATAATTCCACAGGTGACAGTTTACAGCTTTCAGTGATTTCCATCCTAGAACCAGAGAAGCAAGAGCTGGCACTGGAGTATGGTAAGCGTAGGATGCCAGTCTGCTGGGCTAAGCTATGCTGCAGTAATAAATGACGTCAGCAATGCATCAGTCGCTTTCCACAACACGGTCACTGTCAGTCAACTGAGGGCCGTGCTCCACGTCTCACTAGGGAACCCAAGCTTGCCTCCAGGGAGCCCTGACCACCTTCGGGTGAGCAGGAACAAAGACAACGATGGAACCACTGAAAGGCTCTTAAAGCTTTTCGTGGTAAGTGACACAGGTGATTTGAGCTCACTATTTCATTGCCCAAAACAATAACAGCTGGAGGTCAACAGGGCAAGAGTATATTATTATCCTACAGGCAGGAGTGGGCAACAAAACAGTCAACGATGGGTAGGTTGTAGCATTCATCAGAGCGTACCCGATGACCCAGAAAGACGTAGAGTATTGCCAACCCTTCAATTTTCCCAAACTTGTGATTACTATTAAATGGTGACTGAATCTGCTAACAGAAAACAACTCCCTTTTACATCATAATTCCTCACCAGACCAGAAGCACACAGGATGTAGAATGGAACAAAAACCAAAACTGAAGAAGTTGGAGGAGACTCATTTTTTCTTCTGTGGTTAGATGTCAAATGATTTCTTTTCCCCCTCAATCATTCCTTTCCACATGAAGGAAAAGGAACTCAAGAAATTACAGTGTGGAAGATGGCATTTCACTTTGCAGCTAGTAAATCCTTCCTGAGATCCATATGATACTTTATACTGACATGTGGAAAGAGACAGGGCTGGGGTAACACAGACCTCTTGAATTTTTATTCTGTAGCAATTAAATGGAATTATAACACTGAAAAGGTAAATCTTACCAAATCAGAAGGGCATCCTCGGCTTTCCAGTTTCTAAACAACATATCCAGCCACGTGGGTTCATACCCAACATTTCTGATGTTGATTTCAGTTCCTGTAAGGCTTGGCAATGGTGATTCCATGTCACTAAAGAAACCTAACATTGTCTTTTTTTTTTTGACTCTCTGAAAGTGAGAATGAGCAAGTACAAGGGCAGGTACCACCTAGAACTAAGGAACATTTCATGGTTTTTCCTAAGAAACACAAAGGAGAACTAGAAATGGTTCAGTTCAGTCTCTGATCACTCCTGAAAAGCTGTGGTTCTGAAAAAAAAAAAAAAAAGAAACTGAGTTGATATTCTTTTACCTACTCTAGAAACATTGAGCCTTCCACTTATTAGAAACTCACCAGCCACACAGGTGCAGGCCTAAGGTGGCGCTAGTGGTAAAGAATCGCCTGTCAATGTAGGAGACACCAAAGACATCTTTGTGTTCACTCTCTGGGTCTAAAAGATCCCCTGGAAGAGGAAATGGCAACTCGCTCCAGGAGTCTTGCCTCGGAAATCCCATGGACAGAGGAGCCTGGGGGGGCTACTGACCATGAGGCCGCAAAGGGTTGGACACAACTGAGCACTGACTGAAGCTATGTATGTGTTCACTGGACAAGTCTTCCAACTTTTCTATGTGCCTGAAAATTTATAAATATTTAAAGGGAAAA
Organism: Ovis aries; assembly: GCF_016772045.2. NCBI lineage: Eukaryota > Metazoa > Chordata > Mammalia > Artiodactyla > Bovidae > Ovis > Ovis aries. Next base: position 59,469,616 of record NC_056062.1, on the reverse strand, counting down.
CTATAAGCAAGTCCAGAACTGAATCAGCTTCTGAACTCCAAGAGCAAACATTCTCTATACAGAATCATGAATGAAATTCCCCTGCCATGCAGAAATCTGAGAAGCCCTCTAACTTTTATCATAATGTATGCAACCGTCCAACCAAAGAGCATTTTGGGTCATGACATGTATCTAGAACCAAGCTTATGTCTTCCAGGTTTCTTTGCCGAAAGTCAACATGCCTAGCTACCAAATCAATGAATGGCCAATTCACCAAAGATAGCATACTAAGTGAACAATTTTCTGCATTCACCAAATTTCTAAATGACTTGTTTCTTTAAACTATCTATGGAGTTGGCAGTAGTTTTGATGTATGGGATGGAGTGTTCTTTAGAGCTTTAGATTTCTGAAATTGGTGACAAGTTTCTATTCTGTCTTTATAGCCTTAAAGGAATGATTAGTTCATCAAAAACTACAGATGATTTAGTTTTCTTGTGGATGTTTAATATCTAGAAATTATATTCCATAGTTACTAATCATTAGTAATAATGAACTATTAAAAATGTGGGGCTTTTTTAATATTGCTTTGTTTTGACTCTTACATGATAAGTTATTCTATTTGCTGGTTACATTGACATCTTAACATCTTCAGGAGTCTTTTACTTTAAACCTAAGCTTTTAAGTTTTGAACTTTTCTTTTTTTGAATGACGTGAGGCCTTTAGGAACGTATGTTCTGCATAAAATACAACTACCTTGTAGAAATTAAATGCAGACTATTGGAATGTACACTCAACAAAGGCAAGAATATCACGGTCTAGTTTAGGGGTGGTAAAGAGTAAGTCACATGTTACCTGTTTTTATAAATCAAGTTTCATTAAAACACAGCTAATAGTCATTTATACACTGCTATGGCTATTCATATGCTACTGGGGCTTCCCTGGTGGTTCAGTGGTAAAAAAAAAACCTGCCTGCCAATGCAAGAGATACTGATTCACTTCCTGGATCAGGAAGGTCCCCTGGAGAAGGACATGGCAACCCACTTCAGTATTATTACCTGGGAAGTCCCATTGTCAGAGGACCCCACAGACAGACAGTCCATGGAGTAGCAAAAGAGTCAGACACAACTAAACAACAACAACAATATGGCTACTACTGTGCAAACACACACACCCACAAAATCACACACACACCCACACAAACAAAAACTAACAAAAAACCAAAATACAAGCAGAGTTGAGCTGTAACAGGAACAGTTAAGGCCTGCAAAACCTAAAATATTTACTATCTGGCACTTCAAAGAAAAAGTTTTGCAATTGTGGGTCTAGTTCATTACTGGGTCCATATAGCTCTTGGAGAACTGCCTGGGTCATTTAGAGAAGTCCATAAATACAGTTGAATGAATAAATGAACAAATGAATGATTCTTGGTTTTTAATGAAGGTTGGCCAGTCTTCCCCACTCATTGCAAGGTTCCCTGTCTCACAGCTTCATGGGCTGGTTCTTCATGGTGATACGGAAGTTAAGCAGGATGAGGCAACTGGTAGAGCAAACCACTTCTGTGGTTCCAGGACAGAGGCCAACCGCAATGCAGAGGATTGATTTGTAGCAATGTAGAAACTAACCCACATTTCTACAAAGACTGTATTGGGGAACTCCAAACACAACTCAGGGGCCTGGTCTCTGAGAACCCAAGTCACTGACTGTCATTAAAAAAAAAGAAAAGAAAAAGTCAGTTGGCCAGTATTTCTTTCCCCTTCTGAAGGTCGGCAGTGATTTTGTGGTTGAAGTGATGAGCAGCCCTAAAAAGAGGCAAGCCACAAAACCATGCCCAGTGCTTCTAAACTGTAGTTGCTGCTGTAGACAGAAAATACAGGCCTTCTTTCAGAGGCTCCCTGGGACTGCCTTGGCATAAAGTATCTTCCCCAAACGTTATTTTGATGAGAAATACTATTAAGAGATCAAGTAGTGATAAATCTAATGAGAATTTTCTGCCAGGTAACACGTACCTCAAGATCTAAGCCTAGGAAGAAAACTATAGCCAGACAAAAGCAGGAGAGTTGGATTTTTATTGCTGTTATTTAGTTTCTTTTAATGGCCAGTGGCAGGTTTGTTTGTGGGGCTCGTGGCTGCGGGGAGGAGGCAATGTCTAGCAGGCTACCGTAATTTCCCATTGTCTTAATGTCACTGCCATTAAGACCCTCTACCCTCATCAATACTCAGTTCCACCAGTTCGCAATTAGCCTCAGCAAAATCCTCAGAGTAGAAAAAGGACATGGATCATTACTTCGCAGCTTTAGAGGTTTTCTTGTTTGTTGTTGTTCAGTTGCTAAGTCAGAGCTGACTCTTTGCAACTCCATGGACTGCAGCACGTCAGGCTTTCCTGTCCTTCACTATCTCCTGGAGTTTGCACAAACTCATGTCCACTGAGTCAGTGATGACATCCAACCCTCTCATCCTCTGTCGTTCCCTTCTCCTTCTGCCCTCAATCTTGCCCAGCATTAGGGTCTGTAAGTCAACTTACTTCCTCTAAAGCAAGGTTATGCAATCAGTCCTTTGGGTCTATCAGTGTGCTAAGTGCTATGAGTATTAAAAATATAATGTGGCACTATACACTATAATTTTTTTAAAAAGGTTTTACCATATGGGAAATATCAAGAAACAAAGCAATAAACATAAAAACACTCAATATTCAGTGAAGAGTTCTAACCCAGTTAAACCATCCCCAAAACATGCATATTGTCTTCAATTACATATTTTTGTTATGAAAAAGGGGATATACTAAAAAAGGGGAACTAAAAAAGGAGATGTGATTTTGAATTATCCTTTTAAGTACTGGCATTTAAAAGTGGTCCTGGGTACCTACCATGGGGGTGGGGGTGGGGGGCAGAAATCAACTCAAGGTTTCATTTGTTTGACATCATCTCCTGGTCAACTTCTGGCTCCCCTCCTAGCTCAGTTGGCAAAGAATCTGCCTGCAATGCAGGAGACCTGGGCTCAATCCCTGGGACAGGAAGCTCCCCTGGAGAAGGAAATGGCAACCACTCCGGTATTCTTGCCTGGAGAATCCCATGGACAGAAGAGCCTAGCAGGCTATACTCCATGGGGTCACAAGAGTTGGACACGACTTAGTGACTACACCACCACCACCTGGGCAACTTCTACTTCCTTTACAAACTTCTTTTTGGCCTTTGTGCCACAACTTCTGAGATTACAACTCACTTCCAGAAAATCACAGGAACTGGTCTTCACTAGATAGTGCTTCTCCTCACTGGCCCTGAATGGTCCTGCCAGTGAAAGCAACAATAATAGCTCATGAAAATCATCACAGCCATGAAACACCCATTGGCAGTTTTGAAGGTGACTCAAGCTAATGGAGCTTGAGTCAATTCAGGCCCTCTTCTCAAGGAACTTCTATTGATGCCGCTTCTCCTAGTTTTCTGAGATCCCTTGTTACCTTGGCAGTGCACAACGAGACAAACCCAAACTGGAGTTATCCTCAGGAAAGGGCCCTAGCTAAGCAATGGTGGAGTGCACCATCTCAGTGGAGTGCACCATGGAGATGGCTTCCGGAGGGCAGAGAGCTCTGGAGTGGCTCTGTGGGGCTGTCTTTTCAGAGACCACAGACCAACTGGAGTCAAGGCCAGACACATTTAACAGCATTAGCAGGTAAACTCAGAGAAGGCAATAGCACCCCACTCCAGTACTCTTGCCTGGCAAATCCCATGGACGGAGGAGCCTGGTAGGCATCGCTAGAAGTCAGACACGACTGAGCGACTTCACTGTCACTCTTCACTTTCATGCACTGGAGAAGGAAATGGCAACCCACTCCAGTGTTCTTGCCTGGAGAATCCCAGGGATGGCGGAGCTGTCCTGGACGGTGGGCTGCCGTCTCTGGGGTCGCACAGAGTAGGACAGGGCGAAGCGACTTAGCAGCAGCTGCAGCAGCAGCTGCAGCAGCAGGTAAACTGCAGTCAGTTTTGCATGTACATTAAAAAAATCTGAATTACACAGGGTAGTTTCTCTGTAAGAAGACATCAAAGCGTTCATGCCATAAAGGTGCAAATCGGCTTCTGTCTTCACATCTGTGAGCTTTTCAACCTCTCAACCAGCTTGGAGTAGCATTGGGGATTTGGAGAGGGTTGGAGGGAGGGAGGAAATCTCTGGTCTGTGCCTTCAAAGAGACTTGGGAGCTTCTGCTCATGGAAGTGGAGGTTAATAAGTGACTCTAATTGAAAAATGGTCATATACTTGAAACAAGACTCTGCTCCGAAAATTCCTCAAGTCTGTTTAAGCATGAAAAAGAACAAAACTAAATACTATGAGACCTCCCTCCCCTCTTCTCCACCCCATTCCCTGGCATCGTTCCTTGCTCCATACTAGGCAGTAAGAAAACAAAGAGGAGTCTCACATTCTCAAGAGCCTTGAAAGAAAAATGAAGGGGGAAGTGAATCAACAAATGACTCTTTGGTGCCACTGCTTGGTAAAGAAAGCAATCAGCTGCAGGTCAAGTCTATGTGCTCATCTGACCAGCTTGCGGCATCTGGAGGTGGCAGAGGTAGATGAGTGTCTTATATGCAATCATCAGTGCCAGCTGTCCAAGGGGCAGGGAGCTTCATACCACCTGTATTAAGCCTATCTTTATACTGGTATTTTTGGCATCTGAGACCTGGTAGACACTGAAGGGACTGCCCCTCTCAGAGCTAGCTAATTCCTACAGACTGTAAACCCATCAGCCCAGAACCCACACGTCCAATCCCCTCCTCTGTTAGGGTTTTATACCCCATGCCACCATCCCCTGATCCTATTCATTCCAGGGCCAGGCACCAGACAAGAGACAGCCTGTGTGCTCCAGAGTCAGTTGGCTGAAGTGATTCTCAACTAGCCAATCCTAAGACTGTTTACTGGGACTCACCCTTTCCTTCCCATCAAACCCCTTCCCACCCCCACACACACTTGTCTGGGTTCCTTCCTTGCTTCCTCTGCCTCCTAACCAACCCAGGTGCATCCCCACATGGCCCTGAATGGAACAGCATGCCCCGCCTCCACCTAAAAACTGTCAGTAACAAACTATCTTTTCAATAGCAATCACTTCCCGGTCTGTCAGCCTCGCCATATCTGAATAATAACGATAAAACCTACATCTGAAAACACCACCCAAGGATGAACAGCCACAAATTACAGTAAACACAGACAATTCACAAACACATCATGCTTCAAAATTACGATTGTGTCATAATGTATGTCAGCTCGCACACTTTCCCTAACAGCATGTTGGAAATGGCCCCATCCCCAAATTCTCCTCTCTCTACTGCACTGAAGTGAAACTACCCGAATTCCACTAACCCCTAAATATTCACCTGCTGGGTTGCTTTATTAAACCAGCACTTTGTAACGGTGCTGGGGAAGAGGGTAGGTATGGCACCAAGCTATACACTGTATAATTAATGATTAAAAAAAAAAGAAACTTGCCATTATATCCATTCCTTCTTCCAGCTTTCCACAGTAACAACATGGCTCAATGTCCCTTGGTTAGCACAAAGGATTTAGATTCACTTTTCACAAAGTGCAAATCAGCTTCGGCTTAAAAACAGATTGAAATGCAACACAGAAGGGGCTTCCCAATTAACAGAGGGTCTGCTGAGTTTGTTTCTTTTTTCTCCTTGAGTAATGCATTAGAGATTAATCTAAAAACAGCTACCAATAGGTGTTTATTTTGAAAGCTACCATGACACCATCAGAGTACAGCAAAGGGTCTCAGGGCATAGCCTACACATCAATACATCCTTCAGACTGAAGAGTTGCTGATGGAATGACCCCCTTGTAACGCACTGTAATACAGACAGCATTACCTACTAAAAAACAAACCAAATAAATCAACACTCATCTTCAATGCATTCCTATCAAGTGCTGTGTATATGTGTAAAAGTAAATATTTTAAGTAAATATTAAAAGGTGGGAGCTTGTCTAGATTTAAATGTAAATTAAACAGCAAAATCAAATTGCTATATTAAGTCAATGTTTCTTTATATCTAAAAGCTAAAGTTGTCTTAGTAATATTGATGCTAATATTGGTGGTGGTGACAAAAGGACCCTAAAATAGTCCTTTGGTTTTTTTTTTAATGAGACAAAGCAGAGAAAAAGAAAAATGTAGACTGGCAACTCTGAGATACACACACACAATAGTGCCTCCTATAGGTTCAAAAGGATGACATACCAGGAAGAGGGAAGAAATACATTTCCTGGCTCAAAATGTAGTGCTGAAATTCTTGTTTGTTTGTTTTTTTTTAATAGATTTATTTATTTTAATTGCAGGCTATTTACTTTACAACACTGTACTGGTTTTGCCATACATCAACACGAATCTGCCATGGGTGTATACGTGTTCCCCATCCTGAACCTCTCTCCCACCTCCCTCCCTGTACCATCCCTCTGGGTCATCCCAGTGCACCAGCCCCAAGCATCCTGTATCCTGCATCAAACCTGGACTGGCGATTCGTTTGGTATATGATTCTCGATAAGCGTCTAACCCCAACCAACTTGTCCTGTCAAGACCTTCCTTCCTGTCCTGCCTCTGAGTTTCTGTCAGAGGCATCCACATATTCCGAGGAAGCTGAGGGCTTCTTTCCGGTGGCTACATTATGAAAGAATTCATTCATTATTTTTTACCTTATTCTTCATTCTAACACAGGCATGTATACTTAAGGACTTCCCAACTATACAGTCTTCCAAAAGACAGAATTTCTTCTCCAGGAGACACTGGCCCTTTGGTCCTTAAGCTAGCACTGGGAATGGCGTTAACAAAATGAACTTATAATTTTGAGTCCACTGGAATTGGTTCCAATGACCAGTTGAAAGTTGCATGACTGTGCACAGTCAACACATTTAACTGTGTGACCTCTCTCGGAGTCTCAGTTTTTATGTTAACGTGATGAATCTAATACACAGCACCTGAGGTTGTTATAAAATGATACATTTGTTAAATGTTGCTATTGAGTCACTAAGCCATGTCTGACTCTTTGGTGACCCACTGAACTGTAGCCTGCCAGGCCCCTCTGCCTATGGGATTTTCCAGGCAAGAATATTGGAGTGGGTTGCCATTTTCTTTTCTAAGGATCTTCTTGACCCAGGGATCGAACCAGCATCTCCTGCTTGGCAGGTGGATTCTTAACCACTGAGCCACCAAGGAAGCCCGTATTTGTAAGATAGTAGGCATTTAATATAGAGATTTTTTTTTAATGGCAACAACATTATATGCAAAAGTATACCTTGTAAGTGAACTGACTTCAGAATAAGGTTCTTTTGATGTGTCCACAATTAAACCCTCTAGGGCAGAATAACAAATGGACCACCTTGTACTGCACTTAATTCAGTCTGCTGGTGAATGCCGGGCACTAGAGTTTCAGGGTTAGCTTCTTTCCATTTCAGTGTGAGCTCTAGTGGAAACACAACAAAGATGACCTATCAGTCAGTTTGATGCCACAAGTATTTAGTGGCTACCAACTGTGTCCTCCATACAAGAATGAGTGTCAGCATTCCTACTCTCAGAGGCAAAACAGCTAAGCTGTTGACTTAGTAAACATTTACTAAACCAAACTGGCAGCACCGTAGCATGACAGATGTAACAGATTTACCTGCAAATTGGCTGAGCACAAAAAAAAAAAAAAAAAAAAAAATTAAATTCCAAAGGAAAGTTATCCCTGAGAGACAGAAACCAGATATTTATCCAGTCACTGGGCAAGACCCAGTAGGAACCACTAGATCACTACTTTTCCTACGTCTTCTCATTCTGTGGTCAAGGTAGCAAGTCAATTACGTCCATCTTATATCCCAGTTTCAGAAGGCAGGCTTCTTACCCGCTCACCTTGTTTCAAATGGGTAAAATTAAATCAAGGGCTTCGATATTCCTAGTTAGAAATTCCATATGACATAGGATAGAAGTTAAAATCCTAGGATTAAAATAAGCAAACAAACAAAAGTTTAGGATCTGATGCTGGTTCATCAGCGTTTGAATCTGTTTCACAGCTTACTAGTTTGTGACTTTAAGTCTGTTAAGTAATCTGTGTTCCTCCACTACACATTTACGAAATGGGAGTGAAATAAATCATTGGCGGGATTTCCCTGGTGGTACAATGGCTGTTAAGATTCTGCACTCCTAATATAGGGGGTCCAGGTTCCATCCCTGGTCAGGGAACTAGATCCCACATACTGCAACTAAAGATTTCGCTTGCTGCAACAAAGACAGAAGATCCCACATGCCGCAGCTAAGACCAGGCATAGCCAAATAAATAAAATAAATAAATATTTTTAAAATTTTTTAAAAAGAGAAATAAATCATTGGAAGCACTCTACCAATAAAAAAACCTCTGCTTTACAGTTTAGCCAAGAAAACTTCCTTTTCATGAAAAGTGGTAACCTTTGTCTTACCTTGGTAACGTATAAGAAATAGTTATATCTATTTTCCAGGCCATATCTTAATTTTCTAAGACATCTACTGGCTAATAATTCTTTAGATAGAGCTATAGGCTTACACGGATTGATATTATATGACTCAGATATTTCTTTATCTTGCCTCTACTAAGAAATACCATGCTACATTTAATCTTTCAAAAATATTATAAGGACACGCCACCAAGCAAAACGTTTCCAGGAACGCCTCCAATCCCTTATTCTTTTCATACAATAATTTCTCTCTCTCACTGCTCATCTGACTTCTCTGTTTGATCAAATATCCACAATTTGAAAGATATTATAAAAAATTGATAAAAATAAGACTACTCTATTCAAATATAATAGTACTTCTCAGAATACCTATTTTTAAGAATACTAAAAACAAAAATTCTTATGGTATCTAAATAAACATGAAGTTAGTAGAAATACATGTCAAGTCGTTTTCACAGAGGTTATCATTTTATGCTGTACTGAACTATCTCAACATTATGGTGATAATAAAAATAGATGATATAATAATAGATTAAATAATACATGACATTCATATAGATTCATGAAACTTTTAGATTCATGAAAGGATTCACTTTTAGTTGCTTAACAGCTTTGGAAATAGGCAGAATAAGGTTATATAATATTTCTCATTCTAGTAACATACCATATTTATATATCCGAAAAAGGGCAATAGGGGTTAGTTAAGGGTTCTGTAAATGGTTTAGAGAAAACTGAATGCTGGCTAGAACCCAAGGCACCTGGTACTTCATTGCTCTCAGGTCTTAGCTAAATGCCTTTGAACTGTGACTTCTAAGGAAAATAGCAGCTGATGTAGCTTTTATAACGGACTCTGGTTTCCCTACTTTTCTGCTTCTCCAAGCTCTGTCTTTCTTCCAAGGCCTTCTCAACTCCCAACTCTTTCCCTTTGCCTTCCTTGACTGTCTTGGACTTTGATATTATGCTTTATTTAAATTCCAGTACCATCAGTTGTCGGGTTTCCCAGGGGCTCAGTGGTAAAGAATCTGCCTGCCAACGCTGGAGACACGGATTCAATTCCTGGGTCAGGAAGATCCCCTAGGGTATTCTTGCCTGGAAAACCCCATGGACACAGGTGCCTGGTGGGCTACAGTCCACGGAGTCACGGGGTTGGATGTTACTTAGTGATTAAACCACCAGCACCGTCACCACTTGTCACTTAGCTCTTGTTTCCTATATTTTCCCTGAACTACTAAGTAATTCAGGTGACCTAAGCCCATGCTCTTTCCACTGTTAATGATCCAATCCATCCAGAAAAAAGTACACAAAACGTACTTTGAATTCAATGATCCAATATTATGGAAAGAAAGCAACGTGCCAAAAATATGATAGCATCTTTAGGTCTAACTGCTTAAGAAAGTTCAAGCAACACCACCATATGGCTTTACAGCATACAGTGCCCAGACTATTCAATTACTCTGCCAACTCTGAAAAACCTACAGCTAGACTCTGGCACATGATGTAAAATTTGATATAACAAAATGATTTGAAAACCATTTGAAATAACTTTGAAAGAATATGATTTCAAAAAACGAATGAAAAAACTGTCTCCCCCAATTAACTATGAAATGTGGGCTTCCCTTGTGGCTCAGCTGGTAAAGAATCTGCCTGCAGTGCGGAAGACCTCGGTTCAATCCCTGGGTTGGTAAGATCCCCTGGAGAAGCGAAAGGATGCCCACTTCAGTATTCTGGCCTGGAGAATTCCATGGACTGTACAGTCCATGGGGTGGCAAAGAGTCAGACACACTGAGAGACTTTCACTTTGGGATGTATATTTTATGCCAACAGGTACTATACACTGTCACGAAACAGTAAGAGAAGTATCCTGTTTCAGTCCCTTCTGTGCTGACTTACAGAGAGTAGATATCCATTACATATTTGTTAAGTATACCCCCAAAGTCTGAGTTACCTGCTAGTGACAATGTAAAGTGTGAATTATCAGGAAGAGTTGGTTTTGCCTTCCACGGGACCTTCAGCTCTATCTAGAAACAGTTTTGGTTGTCAATCGGGTGATTGATAGGTGGGTCTTATTGGCATCCATGGGGTAGAGGGTGGGGATGTTGCTGAACATCCTATAACGCACAGGGCAGCCCCTATAGCAACAAATTATCTAACCCGGCATGTCAATAGTGTCAAGACCGAGAAACCCTGGTCTCACATATCCCTGAGATTATAGGTATTAAACTCTTGAGCTTAAACTCATAGGAGACCTGTTGTTGTTGACTTTACAATTGATATGGTATCCTGAGAGCTCAATAAAAATGAAGTCTTTAATTATCAGCGAGGACCAGAGTCTACTGAAGTTTAGAATAAGCTGGGTATTGCCAAGACTGAAGCCTCCCCATTATTTAGTTATTAACAACAGCCCCTCACATCCACCAATGAAACCGAAGGGGTGGACAAGTTCAAGGCAACAGGTCCTCCACTATGTCATCCTCACCATAAGATCCAAAGATTCTAAGTTCTCAACTGCTTTTTCTTTTTATACAGATTTTGTTTCACTGCAGCCACTACTAAAAAAATGATGGTGCTTAGCTTGAAAGAGAAATAAACATCCAGAGGGCAGTTATTTTTCCCTCCACAGCTCTCCTTCCTCGAAGCTACTCCCAGAGCCAGTGGTATACACCCCATCCTGACCGCACACCCACAACCTCCTCCACTCCCAGACTCCATCAAGCTTCTCAGGAAACGTTAGCTACTTGGTGCTTATTTGCACATCAACCAAAGTAAGAGATTTCCATCCTCACCATCTTTCTTGAGCTCTGAACACACCAAAAAGCCCTACTTTTCTTTTCAAAAGAGGTAGCTTCTCCTAATTAGAATCAGCTCTGCTAATAAAAATGACGATAAGGCATTACCAGCAATGCTGAAGGAGGCAGCACTTACCCAGGTCAGTAGGGGTTTTTCCTAAACATTTTGATTACAACTTCAACTGCTCTAAGACACATGTAAAAGTCCTGTCATTAAATTTAAACAGCCTGATGATATGCTGAACAAGACGATGAGAACGGCAAATAAATTGCTGTAATCTGCCATACTGTCACTTACCCTGCTCTTCAGCAGCTGTAATTGACTAATAGGATAATAAGGTGGCAGTTTACAAATCTGAAAGCTATACTCCTTTGTTGGAAATGCCCTTGAGGGGGGAAAAAGAAAGGTTCCGAGTCAGGAAGACAGAGTGGGTGTGATGAACATCATCACCTTGGATTCAATCTACTTAAAGATGCTTCTTATATGAAGTCAAAAGAAGTCACTGAGCACTTTTTCACATGGCAGGAGGACCAAATGCCACAGTGTCTAGTTTGCTTTTTACTAATCCAGATATAGAAAACATTCAGAAAGTCTTTCCTCCAGCCCAGGGGCCCTGGCTGAAGGCACTGTCCTGAGGACAAATGAGGGGCAGGGGAGGCCTCCTTGGCACAAGCTCACTGAGGACAAAGGCTGATCCCTGACATGCCTTCTATTTCCAGTTTCATTATCTCCTGAGCTTTGGACACTCAGTGGAAGATTTTAGTAACCTCAAAACCATACAGCCACTGCAAGGTAAGGCCCCAGGATTTGTCAGCAAGGTCTCAAACACACCCACCTAGGAAAATGCCCAAAGTAAGTGATTTTATTCCCCCCTGGAGCAGAAAAAGCTTTACCGTAGGGCCAAGAAAGGAGGATGGGTAGCTCATGCTCAAAAACACGTGACCCCAAAGCAAGTGATCTTATAAGGATACTTTCTAATGGGAAGACTCTAGCTAGCAAAAGTCAGCTTAAGTCTGGTAAGAAAATTACTTCTACCCCCAGTTCTGCTACAGCTACTACTGTTTGGAGCATACATGTCAATTGGGAGACGAGTGATGAAGAGAAGAGTTAGGATATGACGTCACACAGCATCCTGCAGATCCTGGAGGAAATATGGATCTCTTGTGAGTGAGACGGAAGCTGTTAAGGGTTCTGAGCAAAGGAAGGGTAAGAGCCGACTTATCTTTTCCAAGATTTCCTCTGGTGGCTGCAGAGTGGAGAACTGGTAGTGGGCCAAAAGTGAGTGGGGAAAGCAGGGAGGATAATTAAGAAGCTACCGTGGTCTGAATGTTTGTGTCCTGTCCCCCAAATTTTGGTTGAAATCCTTATGTTCAACGTGACAGTATTTGGAGGTGGGGTTTTCGAAAGCTGAATATGGCCACCAGGGCAAAGCCCACATAAATAAGACTTTTCTCTCTCTCTCTCTCTCCTGTTTTGGGTGCACTGGGTCTTCACTACTGCAAGCAGGCTTTCTCTAGTTGCGGCGAGTAGGGGTCACTCCCTAGTTGCGGCGTGCAGGCTTCTCACTGCGGCAGCTTCTCTGATGGTGGAGCACGGGTTCTAGGCTCTCAGACTTCAGCAGCTGCTACACGCATACTCAGTAGTTCCGGTGCACGGGCTTAGCTACCCTGCTGCATGTGGGATCCCAGTTCTTGGGCCAGGGATAGAACCAGTGTCCCCACATTGGCAGGCAGATTCTTAAACCACCAGACCACCAGGGAAGTCCCTCAGGAATGAATGCCCCTGCAAAGAGGCCCAAGAGCTCCCTTGCCCCTTCCACCATGGGAGGACACAGCAAGGAGCCTGTGACCCTGAAGAGGGCCCTCACCCAACCATGCTGGCACCCTGACCTCGGACTTCCAGTCACCGGAACTGTGAGAAATAAATGTCTGTTGCTAAGAAGCCACCCAGTCTGGGGTGTTTTTCTCTGGCGTGAGCTAAGAACCACCACAATGGTCGGGTGAGAGGTAACCACGACTGAGATTCAGGAGGAAGCCCTGGAGATAAGCCCCTGGAGATAAGACGATGGCTGGGCTCTGGCTGTCTCCCAAAGTTTCAACAAACAGGATGTTCCCGTGAGCTGGACGTGGTTTATGGGAGAAAGGAGTCAAGGGCAAGATCAAGGCTTTGGGCCTGAGCAAACGGAGAGAGGACTTGCTTTTTTTTCTGAGATGGGAAGACAGCCGAAGTTGCACGTTTGGGAGGGTGAAGGAAGACTTGGCTGTAGACGTATTATTCCAAAGTATAATCTTACATGTTTAAAACTGTTCCCTGTTTCACTTCTGGACAATCCTGGATAAGTATCTGACACATTATTATAGCCACATCTATACACACACACATACATACATACGTAAGTGTGTCAGTTGCTCCGTGTCCGACTCTTTGCGACCCAATGGACTGCAGTCTGCTAGGCTCTTCTATCCATGGAATTCTCCAGGCAAGAATACTGGAGTGGGTAGCTATTCGCTTTTCCAGGGGATCTTCCTGACCCAGAGATCAAACTCGGGTCTCCTGCAGTGCAGGCAAATTCGTTACTGCAATTTGTATACCACAAGTGTGTAGGTATTCATCTGTATGTATATGTATGTGTCTGTATATACATCCACGTGACTGATGGCTGGTTGATGCACCCTTTTTTTCATCTTCCCTTGAGGGGGTCATTGCTTCCTGAACAAAAATGGCCACGATATACCATCTTTCTTATCCTTGTGAACCTTCAGCTAAGTAACTAAGCACAGAAGTATGATGAAGTCAAAGGAAAAAAGGTGAGCATTTTGTAATCTTTCGAGAGAGGAGGCACAGAAAAGCCATTTGGACAGAAGCAAAGGTCTCCAAGAACAACCAAAGCTGTGTTGTTAATACCCCGGGGTTTAGATCCACCTGCTTCATGCCAAGGCCATATGGGAAGCTCACAGGGAGAATGGCATGAAGAAACAAAAGGTCTCTGCAATCCTCTGAGGGTTGCTGGGTGCAAATGGAATTTGGGCAGTGAGGCAAGAAGCTTCCAGGCTGACCTCCCTGGGGTACAGACAGCAACATCAATTCAAGAGATTGGCACTCAAGCGGGCCGATCAACCCCTAGGGTGCTACCGAACATCTGAGCCTGCCCCTAATCCCCGGCGCCTTCTGCTCTCACCTCAGTGTGGAACTAACCGCACTGCGAAGTGGTAGAAACTCTTGCCACCCTTGCTGTACTTCTGGTTCATGTTTGCTGAGAACAGACAGTGAGCAGCAGCGGCAACGCCTCTTGGACTCCCTCCCTCCATGGCGGGCGGACTGGGGTTTTGTGTAAGGTTGGTGGGAAGGCGAGTGAGCAACTGATCGCAGCACAAGGTTCCCGAGTCTCTCTCTCTTTCACAAGGCTGTTGAAATTAACAGCCTCTGTCCAGAGGGGCGACCACAAAGACGGCAGCCCTGTTTGTACTTACATTCCTAATTCTGCCTGCTGCCTCCATTCCCACCTCCAAGTCCTTTTTAAGTAATACGGGAGAAATATGTTCCTGTCTGCCACGAATGTAAAGTGACTCTGAATTAGTTACCTTTCCACCATGAGCAGGGTCCTGTTTCAAAGCAGAGCATGGACAGTATACCCATCTCCTCCCCAAGGCTGCCACCTCTGTCACTTGTCATTAGGGAGCCCTTGGCTGAGCCTGACTGGGGGCAAATTAAATGCATTATAAGAAACATGCTTCAAATGGCACTGCCTCCTTTATCACGGCGTCCAGTTTAATCCCTGCATTGCATCCGGAGAGGGGAGAGGCCCGCTAAGGGAAATGAAGGGAAGCGGTGGCAAAAGGAGCTAAAAAGAAACATGGAAATGTGTAAATGTGAGTGTTTAATTGAATCTAAACAGGAAGACTGGCTCAAGCGTCAACTAGTAAATTCAATCTCTAGTGGGCTTGATGTAATCAAATTGGCAAAACCTCTGGGTGGGGGAACTAACCCACTGTCAATGGGAAATCTAGAGATGACATGATCAGAATGGCTGTCAATCAAGGAAGTCTATGTAGTTACAGGGAGCAATTTGATAATATTCTGGCTTGTTTGACTTGGCTCTCATAGAGACATGTGAGGGGGTTTATCTGTGATTTGGGAAGAGCACCCCCACAATCCCCAAACATCAGATGTTATCTATGGACATAAACCAGTCATGACAACAAGAATTATACAAAGCTCCCATATTTTGGTTTAATGCATACTGTAATCACCTCGATTGTTGCTGAACACCTATACTGCCAGGCATTAGACTAGGGTGGAAAGAATTAAGCCAATCTGACTGGTATGGCCAATGTAATCAGATTACAAAACATATCAGGCACAGCAGGGTCCACTCACAACCGGAGCAAACCACAGGTGGTTTCCAGCACTCCACAATCAACCAGTAAACAACTTCACACAAGAATGAAGGGATCTCCATAAGACCCATCCAGGTCTGAGTGCTGTATGAAAATCTTAGTGTCATTAATTATCTTCCAATAATAATGCAAATGACAGCAATAATGAGACTGTTTACCCACCACACTAATAGGGACTGGTATATCAGAGTCGCCCGGAATAACCTAGGCAACAAGAAATTTTCTTCTCCCTGCAACTAGTCGCCTTGCCTTTTCTTCCTTCCTGCTGACCCACTTCAAAGGCTTCATGCTGGAAACGCTCATCAACTTCTTGTTTGCCGGAGTCAGTCACACTCCTTTTGCTTCCTGCCTGGTGCTTCCACTCGCACCCGAAGTAATGATCATTACCTCCACACTTACACCTGTAGGGGTTCACACGGACATGCCCAGACCAGCTGTGTATGGCTACCCTGGCTTGCCTCTCTTAAAGATCCCATGAGTTTCAGCCTGACATTAGAGGAAAATGTGGATAAAGCAGTAAGATTTTAAAGCATGAGGAGGGTCCTGCCTTTATATTGTACCTGGAACATCAACAAGAATTGGGAACATTTGTTGGGTTTTATTTCTACTTCCATAAGAAATCACATATTCCAAGAGTTTAAATGCAAAAGCACAGCCATGCACACATAGGCAAGAGTGTGCATGCATGTGAGCATGTGCACATAGCCATGTAAGAGTTTATACTTTTAAAAATTTGCACCATGGGGAAAAAAAATCCCAGATCACTTTGTGATGCAAACAACCATCACAAGTTTCGTGACCAAGTCTTCCCATTAGAATATTAAGCATCTTTGATTCATATAATCATATACATACAACTTTCTCTGACACACATTTTTTTAAAACTTTTAATTTTATATTGGAGTAGAGCTGATTCATTTGACCCTTGTTTGATGCTAAAAATCAGGGAAGGGGTTAAAAACGGCTAAAGGTTAAAAAAAAAAATTCGGAATATGGGAGAGTGTGTATGTGGAACGAAAGGAGACAGCCAGCTGCTTAGCAGGCCTTTTAAAAGGTATCAGGGAATTAGGCTCGAGGCCATTAATCCTACAGTCTTCACTCCTCTGCCAACTCTCACTGCTTACATTACCAAGCCATCATCCAGATTAAAAACGGGTTTCCACGAGGGCTTCTGCTGCCCTAGGAACTCTCCTCTCTACCCCCGCCCCATCTGCTTCCCCTCACAGCAGCACAGCGGAATCCACAAGAAAAATATTAAAATCAAACGAGGTTCGAGGGATTTGCGGAGATGGATGGAGAGCGGGCTCTTATCTAGGCTTTAACACAATATTCCTTCTTCAAAGTCTCTTTAATTACACTGAGAGAAAGACCAGGGGACAAATAGATGAGCTGCCTTGTGAATTCACTGCCCTTAAACGAAGGGTTCACTTTTAAGGTTTCTATCCCGAGGGAGAAGGATGAACCCTGTCCATAACTTCTTCCCTCCTCAGGTACCAAAGCACTAGTTCCTGTCCCATCACCTCTAAGGACGGTGCTCAGCCTCCTCCCTGCTCCAAGACCACCCTCCCCTGCCAGCTCCTCTAACTATGCTGGGCAACTGCGTTATAATTTTTTGACAGGGAAGAATAGGAGACTAATGCTATGTTTCTATGACACCAAAGGAGCAGCTAGTTTAAAAAAAAAAAAAATCAGCAAGAACTAGTTGTTCTCTCCATAGTAGACAAAACTGTCTGTACACGGCTTTTACCTACAAGCCTGTCAACAGGAAACAAAGCCAAGAAAGGGCTCCCAAACTTGCCTGGTGTGCTGCAGTCCACGGGGTCGCAAAGAGTCAGACACGACTGAACGACTGAACTGAACTGAACTGAACTGGTCTCAACAATGAAGCACAACACCCTATCGTTTCCTCATGAAGCAATATCCTGAGGAGAAAGACCCAGAGTGGAGGTAGCCAGGTTTTGCAATCAGAGCTTCAAATGAACCAAAGCAAGGGGCTTCCATGACTTCATCCTGGAGTCTCTACCTTGATTTCCTTCTTCTCAGAAGCAATGTCTATGGAGTCAATTCTTGGAGGAAGTGCTTCCCTCTGGGATGCTAGGCTTACTGTCCCAGACAAAGCCATCTTGGGGCTGTTCTGAACATTCACTCCATTTTCTAGTTCCAGTCTTGCAAATTTGGCAGACAGAAGGGGCTACGGACTTTAAAAGCCATGGAAATGCTGAATTTGACAGAAGTGGCTCACAAATGCTGCCTGGTTTAACAGAATCGTGGTGCCCTCATATTAGCAGGTATGATTTTAATCACATATTTTTTGATTCAGCTATTGTTAAATTATGCCTCTGTGACAAGTTGAATTTGAACTTCTTCCATCACTGCCACCTTTATGGTTTTGTAAAATGTATGAATGACTGAGGGCCACATGAAGCTTGGTAAGTTAGACCGTTCAACATCCTGAAAAGTATATTACAGGCCTTTCCAGGCAGAGCTGGGTAGAAGGGAGGAAAAAGAAGAAAAAAAAAACCACGGGAACACAAGCATGAATTCCAATTCTGTTTGTTATCTTGCAGCAATTTATTTATGTTAGACGGCTTCCACATTACTTACTAAACTCAGTCTGAAGAAGTAAAATAAAAATGAATGAATACAGTTCTCCCAAGCTCAGAAAATGATACCAATCAGGTTGGTAAATAGTCAGGAAACTACAGTTTTGCCAATTCTTGATTTGCTCTGATTCAAAGAACTGGCCCCCAAATGCTTTCTTTTTCTACCCTCCAAATCTGTAGGTGGAGAAAAATGATGTACTTGATAATCAAGCTTTTACGATTATATATAAAAAAAAATACAATTTGAATAAAAGGCCATTTACTCTCCTACTTTGGGGGAATACATTTATTCCATACTGATAAGCACACATTTACACTAAAGAGAGGATGGTCTTCAGAATAAACACTTACTGGGATGAAATTTACATTCTCTGTCTAAATACACACACACACATACTCACACCAGGCACACATTTATTTTAAAAACCAACAGAAAGACATGCAGTGCTCATATTTGCAAACACTAAAAAGCAAGTTTTTGAAAGAACAGTTCTGTATCTCTAGAAGCTGGAAGAAACAGTATTTTCTAATGCTAGCTTTATTCTAATATATTCTAATGCTAGCTTTATTCTAATATATTCTAATGCTAGCTTTATTCTAATATATTCTAATACTAGCTTTTGGGCTTCCCTGGTGTCTCAGTGGCAAAGAATCCACCTGTCAATGCAGGAGATTCAGGTTCAATCCCTGGGTCAGGAAAATCCCCTGGAGAAGAAAATGGCAACCCACTCCAGTATTCTTGTTTGAAAAATTATACAGATAGAGGAGCCTGGTAGGCTACAGTCCATGAGGTTGCAAGAGAGTCAGCCACAACTTAGCAACTGAAAAACAAAATGCTATTGTTAGGAGTTTGGAAAACATAATAGAAAAGTGACCTGTTCTAATGGTAAAGGATTCAGAGCATATCTTTCTGTATTTAAGAACCAGCTCAGTCTCAGCCTATCACTGGAAAGGAGCATGACCCAGTACATAAATAATTAGGCAACCCTGAAACATGTCTGCAGCTGCTCTAAAATGAGTCTGCTGATAAACTTGCAATGACAGCTTGCTAACGTGTTCACAAGACATCAGTTTCTCTTAAAAGTTGCTTTCGAAGGGATGAGCTGGGGTTCCTACTGGGTTAAAACACAAGTGTTCTGAGGCAGCATGTGTTCAACAGCTATATCAATCTATTAATCCAATCTAGAGAGATGGGGGAGACCAAAGAGGATGTCTCAGAGGCAACGTGTAGGCCTGTGTTTTGAAGAAGCAGCAAGGAAAATGTAACCAACATAAAAATCAAAGCTTATCGGCCATTGCAGTTTTGCAGTTGATGCCTCCTTTTGGGGTTGGATCAGGAAAGTACACGAATGGGGAAAGTGGTTCTCTCTGTGTGGCAGTCTGAGCGTAGAACCCCTGATGTCAAAATACCCTACCTTGCACTCTGTGTATGCTCCCTGAGAGACAACCTGAATTCAAACTGGAGTTGAATTTTCCTCTACAAGAGGAAGAAAGCCCTTACATGCACTGGTGAAGTTGAGGTCAATCACAGCAAAACGGACCAAGTTCCACGCCAGGTGTTGGGCTAGGATATGGATGCATCACGTTGACTGACCACAGGAAGGTCCTCACCTTCACAGGGCTCAGGTCTTACTGGGATAAGCCAACCTACGACTCATTCATTCTATACAATGTGGGGGGTATTTTGAGAGAAGTGTTCTGTGGGAGCATGATCAGGAGAAAGGCCACTGGGAGATGAGGAAAGATGGCCAGAGATGACACGTGAGTTAGGTGCTGGTCTTGAAGCACCCAGCTAAGCAGAACAACATTTGCTAAGGCAACATCAGCACCATCACTCTCCAAAGGCATAGGCTTCAATAAATGTTGGGTACTTTTCATATATGAAAATCATATGAGGATGCTCTTTGTTTTTAAGAGCAAATTCAAAACAATTGCATTGTATTATTATTGTCTGACAGAGAATACCTGGGCATAGTTGCTTACTGAGTTCGTTCTAGTTCAAGATGTAAGTGGATACAGGGCTGAGCATTGTCACTGAAGCTATGAAGTATTGTTGCAGACTGGTCTTCCCCACAGGTCTAATTCTGGGGTAGGAATCTATTCTACCCCCATTGCTGACAAATAGGGGAAACTATCATATTGCCTAGTTGCAGAGACCAAGATGAGTGACCCCAACAGCCTAGGCTAGCTGGAGAGCCAACCTCCAAGACTTGATTTGCTATTTCCAAGCCCCCTGCTCTCACAGTCCCTTGTGATTCCCTTTCAGCAATGGACTTGATGGCTCCTAAAATGAAAGGTTAGGAAAAAAAGAAGAAAGGGGAACCTTCCTTTTTGTATGAACTAGTAGCTACCATCCATTGGCATTAATAGTTACTTTTCCTCAAGTCATTATGACTTTAGGAGGGAGATGATACCTTCTCCTCAGATTTACTGATGAGGTTCAGAGATTAAGTAACACACCCAGGGACATATAGCTAATGAGTAAAACAGTCACGGTTCCAGCACAAGTCTGTCTGATCCCAGACCCTACTATGCACTGGCAGCATCGTCTGATTCCTACCAAGTGGACACTGTGTAAACTCTGCAAGAATTCAGTCTTGTGTGGAAGCTGAAAGTACCCAGTAAGAAGTCCCAGTGAAGCCAGAATTCTGATCAGCAGTAAATGACATCTGTCATCAACAAATGACATCAAGAGTTGGGTCCAGTCCAGCATTCTCCAGGCACTGCTTAGCAAAACCAGAGCACTGACTTTGAGAGTCCCCACCCATGCGCTGTTATAATTTAGCTTTCCATCACTGGTATGGATTCCCAGCCAAACAAGGGAAATGGCAAAACGTGGTAAAGAACTTGCCTGCCAATGCAGGAGATACAGGTTCAAACCCTGAGTCAGGAAGATCCCTTGGAGTAGGAAATGGCAACCCACTCCAGTATTCTTGCCTGGAAAATTCCATGGACAGAGGAGCCTGGTGGGGTACAGTCCATAAGGTCACAAAGAGTTGGACACGTATGAGCAACTGAGCACCCATGTGCGTGCACACACACATACAAGAAAACAATCCAATAGCCTGCTACAGTCTTCGGTAACCCTATGCAAACAAGAGGGGAGAACCCTGTCAGTGAAACAATACATTTTTCATTTTCTCGCATTCGTGTTTTCCTTTCTCCTCTCTCACGGCCAAGGAGACTCTCAGCTTCTTGATTTAGCACTCAGATCTTTAGAGTCCTGTCATTGTCAGAGAGAGCGATTTTAGACACACTCCACAATCTGGGTGCTAGAGATTTCTTTCCTTTAGCCCCTTAGGTGTTCTTTGATTTTCCCATCAAAGCTCCAATCTTATGAAAGGAAAGTCCATTTTTCAATTCTACAAACAAGGGGAATAATCCAAGATCTGTGCATATCACTACTGGGTTACACAACCTTCGTTGTCATAAATTTTTCATTCATTCCATCCATATTTATTAAGTTCTTAATATGCACACAAGATGGTATTTGTCTAGAAAATCAAGCCCAGCACAAAGGAAGCATCAAACCATGTATCCGTCCTGCTGGTATTTGCCCATTTGGGGAGTGTTTTATTATGTTCAGGCTCAAACCATATCTGAAGGCTCAAACTAAAGATAAGAAGCAGTAGGAAACTGCCAAAGCAAAAACTCCACTACTCCTGAAGAGATTAAGGAATAACCCAGGCAAAGGGAGAGGGTGTTCATTTAGCTCTAGGGATTCCCAGATACCAATAGAACATACTCCCTTGATGAGCCCAAACTTCCTGATGAGTGATGAGAGGAAAGAAAATGCTCTCAAAAGAAGAAAAAGAAAATGCTCTCATTTTTTATGTTAAAAACTATGTTTATTATGAATATACTAGAGCATTTTAGAGATATCCCAGATCACCTGAGTCAGAACCGACTCTTAAAAAACATGGAAACAAAGATTTATCATGGATTCAACTGAACAGAAATAAAAATGGAATTCTTGAAAGGAGTCATAGAGTGTAAAAAATTATTTTCAATCTCCAATGAGCTCTACTGAAACTCATTTCCTGTTCTTTGCTGGCCATTTGCTTGTACAGAGAAGTCAGTCTTACAAAATGACATACAACAGTCTTTGTCCAAATACCAAGTTAAATGGCGCCTCTAATTAATAATCTAAGGAGAGGCTTAATCCCAACACTGAGTTTGCAAAGGCATGAGAAGGAACTGCAAATAATAAAGGAGACTCTCACATCAAAAGAACTCCACTGTAAGAGTTGTTCTAATGACAGAAGTTGTAAACAAATTCTTAGATGCCCTTCTCATGAACTGCATTTGTATCACTCAAAGGCCATTTAAAGCACTTCCTAAGAACATGGGTTACTCAAGGGACAGTAATTGACCTGAGGTTTTTAAAATTTGTTTTTGTAATTAACCAGAACACAAAGAAGGCTGATTTATCTCTTTTAGTATCGCTTCAGGAACTTTTGGTTCTAAGAAAACCAGTTGCATCAGCTTTAAGCCAACAGTGTAACTATGAACAGGGATGCAAAGACCGGCTCTTACAGAGATCTGGAAATGTGAGAACAGCTTCTCAAAATATGAGACTGTGTCTCTGTCTCCAGGACTGCAATTATCTGGAATCAGAGTTCTTATTCTAAAAAAGAAAGGAGGGCGGGAGGGAAGCAATTCCTATAACAAACCTGGGGTTTCTATGCCCTTTTTCACTAATTTAGTTTTATTATTAGTCATGCAAACTTAGTTTAGCAAAGAGCACAGGTAAAAGGCATTTTAAGAAAAAATGGATGAGAGTAAAAGAAATATACCATTTATTAGGTTGTATATAACTCTGCAAATGTCACCTAACCGCTTTGAATTTCAGTGTCTTTGTAGGCAAAAATGGGTGTATCTGTGAAGATTGACATGCAAATATTCTTTAAAATATCACAGTGATTAGTACATTTTATGTGAGTAGAAGGTGGCTTCAAGAGAATGAAATCAGCATTCAACATTGCTGGCATTTCTCGTGTTCTCTGTAACTGAAATGATTCCCAAAGACAAGCAATGTCCCCTCCAAACAATGAGGTTTGGATATACTTTGGAACAGAGTTCTGTAATCAAGAAATTTAAGGGAACACTTTAGCTTGGAAGAAACGAGGGAAAAAAGAGACAGAGGAAAGGGGAATAAGAGAAATGGGGAATAGGAGAAGAGGAAGAAGGAGGAAAGAAGGGAAGAAGGAGACAGAGGAAATGTGCAAGAAGTAATTACCTTACGGTCAATTTCCACTGACTTTAAATACGTGAAATGCATTAAGCTCTTCTGTGTGTGTCAGTTGCTCAGTCGTGTCCGATTCTGCCACCCCAGAGACTGTAGCTCACCAGGCTCCTCTGTCCATGGGATTCTCCAGGCAAGAACACTGGAGTGGGTTGCCATTTCCTTCTCCAGGGGATCTTCCCAGCCCAAGGATGAAACCTGGGTCTCCTGCTTTGTAGGCAGATTCTTTACTATCTGAGTCATCAGGGAAACCCCTGAGTTCCTCCAGGTAGTGGTTCATTTTGTGAACCACACACTAAGGAGTGTGTTCATTTTGTGAAAACCAGTCAAGTTGAATATTAATGATTTGTGGACTTTTTCAATGTGAATATTATGCTTCATTAAAAATGCTTAGTTAAAAAAAAAATGCTTACTTTAAATGTCTTTCCAGCTCTGCTGTGTGACCTTAAGCAAATTAACATTTATGAGCCTCAGTCTTGTCTTCTGTACAATAGAGCTAACCATGAGTTCCTTTAAAAAGGCTTACAGGTATGAATGGGTATTCATAGTCTTCCCTATTTCTAGTCCACTTTGAAAAATTCTCCAGGCCAGAGTCCAAACCAAGTCTAATATGGTGCCTGACATATGGTGGGCTGCTTAACAGATCTTGGTGAATAAAAGAAGGTGACTGGTAACCATTTTCTTGGAGTCTAGAACAAAGTAGCAAGAAGAAGAAAACCATGAAAACAATCCATTTCTAAGGCCCTCTACCAGGTGGTGGTTCCCATTTTCTCCAAATAACAATCTTTGCAAATAGGGTGAAGTCCTAACATTCCTCTGAAAAGGCTATACATTGTGCTAGCTGCCTTTGTTTATATAAAACCATCTCTCCCTGCAAGAATGGCTTCCCCTTTGAAATTCTTTATTATCTCTGATTCTCCTGACTCTCAGTTTGGTATTCTTTTCCTAATTCTTTATGCAATTATTATTACTTGACCATTTCCCACCATTCAGTGTCTTACCTTTCCATTTAACTTTGCAAATTTGTTTTTTTCACAGCATACTGCATAGGGTAAGAACTCAACAAAGATTTGATTGTGACTGACTTCATTCCTGGACCTGATTTAATTCTGGAACATTGGTTCAGAACCCAGCTAAACAGTGCTTTATGCTAAGTCCCTGTTGAGTCTCATGTCAGCAGAGTATATAAACCAGGAATGCTCAAACAAATGACAAGACTCATGACAGACATAAGGAGCAGATTTCTTTCCCACTGAGTTCAAAAGCCCTCTGAATCCTTCTCAACACAGCAGTCCAGGAAACCACCAGCAATTAATATGAGTTGCCACCCGTTGAAATCCATTAGTCATCCCCAGGGATAAATATCCTCCCAAACGACAGCTTTCCAAGACCTTGTAACCTCAAAGCACATTTTCAAAAATCTGTTCCATCACATGCCCTATTTCCTGTATAATTCCTTAGAGCCCAGAACATTCATATTTTTTGTGTTAAGCTTTTTACATGCAATTGGTATACCTCAAAACAGTAACAAAAAAAGACGGTAAAAAAAAAATGGGTATCTGAAAAATTAATGAACTGTAAATATTTTCCTGGGAAAACACTTGTCCCCTTGGAAAAGAAGACTGTGCGTATGTTTCACATTTATTTTAAGAATATGGTGACATTAGTAGGTGTCCGATCTAGTAGGTCAGAAGACAAAGGTCATGTCACACAGGTCTTAACCCATCTGGCTAATACAAAACTATTATTACTCAAAATCTGGAGACTTCTGAGTGCAGAAAACAAACAAGGGAAGGGAGACTGCCTGTTTTTTAATACAGCCCCCACATCTCTCAGTATGATGACAACCCAGACCATGCCTGACTCTGCACACCCACCCATGTTGTTGTTTAGTTGCCAAATCATGTCAAACTTTTTGTGACCCCATGGACAGTAGCTCACCAGGCTCTTCTGTCCGTGGGATTTTCCAGGCAAGAGTACTCGAGCAGGTTGCCATTTCCTTCTCCAGGGGATCTTCTCGACCCACATCTCCTGCTCTTCTGTATTGGCAGGTGGAATCTTTACCACTGAGCCACCAGTGAAGTATGAAACTCACCCATAGCAGTCCTGAATTCTCTATTAAAGGACATAGCCTTCCTCATGGACTTCTTTCTTGACATCCTCCACCGCATACAACCACCCTCAAACCATTCTCAGATCCAACAAGGCTACCTTAATGAAGCAAATGCTTTCACATAGGCAAGCCCACTAATATCCAGATTCTTGCTCAAACACAAATAGGTAACCATGAAATGTTGGCATCTTAATAGCTAAAACAATCTGCCCATCTATGGGTTTAGCAATCTGCACCATCAACAACCTCATTCCAGGACTTCCCTAGTACACCACAACTCCTGAGCCCGTGCTCCAAAGCTCGAGAGCCCCAACTACTGAAGCCCACGTGCCCTGGAGTCCATGCTCTGCAAAAAAAGAAGCCGTTGTAATGAGAAACCCACACATCACAAGACAGTAGCCCCCACCTGCTGCAATTAGAGAGAGCCTACAGACAGCAAAGAAGCCTACAGACAGCAAAGAAGCCTACAGACAGCAAAGAAGCCTACAGACAGACAGCAAAGAAGCCTACAGACAGCAAAGAAGCCTACAGACAGCAAAGAAGCCTACAGACAGCAAAGAAGCCTACAGCCTATTTTGACCCACTGCAGTCAAAAATAACAGAAGTAATAATTAATTAATTAATTTGGGGGCAAAAAAAAAAAAAACTTGTTCCACTTTCAATCCTAATTTCCAAGCTTCTGAACATCAGAAAATGCTTGCTCTAGGTATCTGCATTAGAGTTACATGCAAAGAGTTGGGGAACAATCCACAAAGCCTATTTCAGGATGATGCCTATATCTGATAATAAGAGTGTATCTTGCCCAACCTCTGACTTATGTTGTCAGTGAGAATACCATTACCTTAAAACAACATTTTGAAATCACTTACTGCTGAGTACAGTGGCACTTTCGGTAGTGACACTTAAAAATGAAAAGCTCTGTTAATTATTAATAACGGAAAATGAGATACTCTGAATGAGGAATACCCTCTCACTTTGCTGTTTTCAATAGGCACTCTTTCTACCATATTACAGATGAATTCATAAAGTGGGCTGTGAAGTTTACTGTCATACCACACTTCACTTGGTAAGAATCCATCCCAGGTTTCTTGATGAAATTCACATTTTAAAAACAAATGAACTGGAGATATTTCTCCACTATTAGGACACTCTTACTTTTCAATGCAAACTATAAAGCTTGCTGATCAAGTTGTTTGTAAGTTCTGGTATTTATAAGCCTTATAAAGTACACCAGCTGCCCGTGAGACTTTTATACTTAGCAGATAACATTAACTAAGAAACATTTTGGATGAGAAGTATCCTGTTTCCTTGTAATCTGTAAGGTCAAGGGACAATCTTATCAACATGGATTACATTTCTTTTCCTGAAATATGGTCTAAACTTTAAAGGAATGACTTTTTGGTTCATTCTGGTCAAACAACATTTTCACTAATTTAGGCAATGTTTATTTGTTATCCACTAAATATTGTGCACAAGAAAGTCTCTTTAAATAAAGAAATGTTATCAATAATATAGAATTAAGGGGAATGATATCTGCTCTTTTAAGATAACTACTTTCCAAAACTTAAAAAAAATAGAACTTTAAAGCCTGTATATCTCTTACAAATCACTTTCTTTAAAAAAATTATTTTGTAATAGAATCAGACAAGGATAATAACTTAGAATTAGCCAGATAAAGGAGACTATGGCTTAAAGAGCTATTTGCTGCCCCAATTCACAAATAGCTTAGCTGGTGACAGAAAGAGATCAGGCAGCACCCAGGCCCCCTGGGTCCATATCTGGCCTTCCTTTTCAAGGAACTCTTGCTCAAACTAACCTTGGTTGTTTGGTGAACTTGAAATAAATATAAAACCAAGTGGGAACAAACATCAAAAAGAGTTTTTAGAACCTATTCATCACTCATCCAATTCACTAAGTGGAATCAGTATAATGCCTGCTGCTGTACAAGCAGGATTCAATACATTTATGTATATAATTTCTTAATGACTTTGGTTCACCCGTTACTGGCTACTTTCTGATCTTTTTGAGCTCAGCTGGTAAAGAAGCCACCTGCAATGCAGGAGACCCTGGTTCGATTACTGGGCTGGGAAGATTACTGGGTCAATTACTGGAGAAGGGATAGGCTACCCACTCCAGTATTCTTGGGCTTCCCTGGTGGCTCAGACAGTAAAGAATCCACCTGCAACACAGGAGACCTGGGTTCCATCCCTGGATTGGAACTTGAAATAAATATAAATATTTGGAATGTGGGTTCCATCCTTGGGTTGGAACTTGAAAGGAAAGAAACAAAGTAAGATCGAAGATCCCCTGGAGGAGGGCATGGCAACCCATGCTAGTGTTCTTATCTAGAGAATCCCCATGAACAGAGAAGCCTGGTGGGCTACAGTCCATGAGGTAGAACAATTGGACAGGACTGAGCAACTCAAGTATAGCACAGCAGCACCTGATCTTTTTAAAGCCCAGCATTCTCATCAGTAAATGGATTGATACCATTATAAGGATAGTATGCTAGAAGTGGGATTTTTGATCTAAATGAAAAGGATAGTTTTATATTTCTAATCACATATGAATGACCTGATCTGGCATTTCTTAATGTCCTACTCGGTTTAGAACAGGTAAAGGATAATGCATTTTGTTCATTCCTCGTCATGACAGCAGGCTTGTCTACAGTAGCCTCCATAATTCGTACCAAATAAGTTGGCTAAGGGAACTTCATAAAGGAAAAACAAGTTTTTTAATGAAAGCCGACCAGCTCTCAAATCAAACAGGTCTCCACCCAGATCTAACAGTGTAAAGCTTAGTCAGGGGTGGGGCACAGGCCTCAGAAAGGAAGCCACTGTCCTCTTGTTTCAGGCTGCTGAACCCAAAGGTGCCTTCAGTCTTTTGATCTGCAGGTTAAAGGCCTTTCACAGCCCCTCAGGAGCCCCTCCAATGACAAAGGAGTAATAACAGAGCTGTCAAAAGTAACATAAACGGATTTAAGCCTTGGCATTTTATTACCCTTCAAAGACAGTATAGTCTCCCAAATGTTTGGGAAAGAGGTATTCTATGCCACCTTCATAGGAGGGGTGATTTCTCACTGAATGGGACCCACCAAAGGCCTAGTGGCAGTGCTGACTGATTTAAAAGCCTTTGAAATGTTCATCTTTTTTGCTCTCTGTCCCTTAGTTAAACAGGAAAAAGTGGGGAGAAGAAGGCAGATTTTTTAAAAAGCCCTATTGTGATGCTAGGCACGGAGACCTCCAATAAATTCCTGGTGACCAGGTAACCCAGGTAAGATGCTTCTCACAGGCTGTGGGAGAAAGGGACAAACAGGGCTCTTCTTCCTGTAACCACAGCTCTCAGAAAATGTACTCACTCAGTCCACAGATATCTACTGAGCTATTTCTCAGATGCCAGGCATGTTCTGGACCTAAGGAGACAGTTGCGAGCAAACTGAGCTCCTTAAGTCCCTAAAAGTTCACATTCCGTGTGCTCTGCTTATTCGCTCACTTGTGTCTTTGGAAGGCAGCCCACCAGGCTCCTCTGTCCCTGGGGATTCTCCAGATAAGAATACTGGAGTGGGTTACCATGCCCTCCTCCAGGGGATCTTCCCAACCCAGGGGTGGAACCCAGGTCTCCTGCATTGCAGGCGGATTCTACCATCTGAGCCACCAGGGAAGCCCATTCTATAGCAGACAGCAATGCAGGGAAGACTTAATAAAGCAAACAAAACATGTCGAGGCCAGTTTACGATCAGAAGAGACAGCTCTGCTTATTGTCTAAGCCAATATTTATCATTGAAGTCACGGATTATAGTGAGAAGCTTTTAGGAAAATCAAAATGAAATCGATAGCTTTCAAGAGCAAGGCCCTGAGATAGGAGGGAAGAGTGAGCTTGGGATGTTTGAGGAAGAGAGACTAGAAAATCATGAAGGAGGGAGGGGGCCAGGCTGAGGCCAGTAGTCACTAGACTTAATTCCAACTGTGAAGGGAAAACTTTGGAGGGTTTTAGGGTGGTTCCCATGTGACAACAGGCTAGGACTGGGGTTCTCCACTAACCATGATCCTCCCTGTGTCCTCTTGCTCCTCTCCCCTCTATTTATGCTCAAGGCGAGGGTCTTTGGAGGAAACCATCAGAAGTGCTTTTGTTGTTCATTCTGTGAGTATTTAGACCTGAGCAGTGGTGCAGTAGCATGCATGTGCTCAGCTGTGCCCGTCTCTTTGGGACCCCATGGACCGTAGCCCGTCAGGCTCCTCTCTCCAGGCAAGAATACTGGAGTGGGCTGCCATGCCCTCCTCCGGGGGATCTTTCCGATCTGGAGATTGAACTCTCATCTCTTGCATCTCCTGGCTTAGCAGGTAAATTCTTTAACCCTGTGCCACCTGGGAAGCATTAAGAACTGAATCACTAGCCCAATCCTGAAATTTATGGCAGAGAGAAATTCTAGTCACTTAATAAGCCACGCACTGAAAAGTTCACATATTGGGATGCTAAATGAAAAAAAAAAATTTACTATGGCAGTATAATGTTGACTATAAAAGAAGTTAGAGATAAGGACTGAAAAGAAGCATTAAAATGAATAATCACAGTTAATATCATGATGGATAAGGAAAGACTGGGGACTGCCACAGACTGGAGGAGACTAAAAAAAGACAAGACTAAAGGCAGAAGGCAGGGTGGGATCCTGGTCTGGATCCAGGAACAGAAAGAGAAGCAGTGAGGAAAAAGAGAAAAAGAATCCAAATAATCTGTAGCTTAATTAATAGTATTACCACCAATGCTAATTTCTTAGTTTGAGTAATTACGCTATGGTTACATAATATGTTAACTCTAGGGAATGCTGTGTGAAGGGTATAAAAGAACTCGCCATGCTATTTTTGGAACTTTTCTCTAAGTATAAAGTTATTGCAAAATAAAAAGTTAAAAAAGGAAAGGCTGATTTGCGGTCCTATAATTGCTGGTGACTTACCTCTCTTAAAAACTTACTTTTATTTCTTATGTGTATAACTCGATGCTCTTAATCATTTAGAAAGAAAAAAATCACAGTGGGGTGCTCCATTCATTTGCAATCATTGGTTCATTATCATCATGTCTTTTTTAAAAATTTTGCTTTTTAAAAAAGTCTCTATTGAATGTTATAATATTGCTTTTGTGGTTTTTTATGTTCTGATTTTTAGGCCACGAGACATGTGGGATCTTAGCTCTCTAACTAGGGTTCAAATCTGCACCCCCTCCATTAGAAGGTGAAGTCTTAACCACTGGACCACCAGGGAAATCCTGTCATTGCCATAATTTCCCTTTCGTGGAAACTCCTGCTGGAGAAAGTGTGAAAATGAATTTATATATGAGAGGTCCAGGAGAGGTCTAATATGCATTCTCCATGGTAAGCGTAATCTGCATTCTATTTCCTTTAAGGAGGGTGTCTCCATAGTGGATTAAATGCTTCTGCCAGACTCGTATCATTTTTATAAGCCCCAGTAGGAGTGCACAAGTCAAGTCTTGGGAGGACAAGATGCACTGCTGGTGAAGATATAATTACTCCCAGAAGAATTATTCCCAGGGACTTTCCTGGAGGCTGAGTGGCTAAGATTCCATGGTCCCAATGCAAGGGTCCTGGGTTTGATCCCTGGTCAAGAAACTAGATGCCATAAGACACAACTAAGAGTTTGCAAGCTGCAGCTAAAGATCCAGCGAGGCCAAATAAATAAATACTTAAAAAAAAAAAAAAGGAAACAGATACCAGAATGAGAATATATTCCACAACCTAGCCACCTCTTCCTGTGGCACTTTTGTCTACCAACAGGCTCAAAACTCAACATTCAAAAAACTAACATTATGGCATCTAGTCCCATCACTTCATAGCAAATAGAAAGGGAAAAAGTAGAAAGAGTGACAAATTTTATTTTCTTGGGCTCCAAAATCACTGCGGATGGTGACTGCAGCCATGAAATTAAAAACACACTTGTTCCATGGAAAGAAAGCTAAGACAACTCCCACAGCACATTAAAAAGCAGAGACATCACCTTGCTGACAAAAGTTAATATAGTCAAAGCTATGCTTTTTCCACTAGTCATGTATGGATGTGACAGTTGAACCATAAAGAAGGCTGAGTGTCAAAGAACTGGTATTTTCGAACTGTGGTGCTAGAGAAGACTCTTAAAAGTCCCTTGGATGGCAAGAAGATCAAACCAGTCAATCCTAAAGGAAACCATCCCTGAATATTCGTTGGAAGGACTGATGCTGAAGCTGAAGCTTCAATACTCTGGCCACTTGATGCAAAGAGCCAACTCATTGCAAAAGACCCTGATGCAGAGAAAGACTGAAGGCAGGAAGAGGAGGAGGTGGCAGAGGATGAGATGGTTGGATGGCATCACCGATTCAATGGATATGAATTTGAGCAAACTCTGAAGGACAGAGGAGCCTGGCATACTGCAGTCAATGGGGTTGCAAAGAGTTGGACATGACAATGACTAAAACAACAACAAGGCTTTCTATCCTCTCCAGAACTCCAGGGAAGACAGCCCACCTTGTGTGGGATCTAACCACAGCTTACAAACACAAGCTTGAGACAGCGATAAACACATCCAGTTCTGCTTTTCTGCTACTTGGAACTACAGCCTGGCAATAGATAAGTTGAAGTCACAAGAGTGACTGCAAGTGACAAAAACCAGGAAATGAAGGGAAGAAGGAAGAGGAATTGATGATGGGGGGTGGGAAAAAGGAAATAATCTGAGAACCACTATGTGAGTCCAGGCTCTGCTTCATGTATGTTACACAGGTTAACCACGCCACAACCTTATCAAGGGTCATTGTCCTCATTTTATAGATGAGCTGCCCAGGGTTTACAAAGTCTAGCTAGGTGACCAACATTTTTTCCAAAAGATTATGGCAAGATCCACAAGACTCTAGATAAGCAAAATAGTATCATCCATGAGTGTGGACAAAGCTAGTGGAGGTGATGGAATTCCAGTGGAGCTATTTCAAATCCTGAAAGATGATGCTGTGAAAGTGCTGCACTCAAAATGCCAGCAAATTTCGAAAACTCAGCAGTGGCCACAGGACTGGAAAAGGACAGTTTTCATTCCAATCCCAAAGAAAGGCAATGCCAAAGAATGCTCAAACTACCGCACAATTGCACTCATCTCACATGCTAGTAGAGTAATGCTCAAAATTCTCCAAGCCAGGCTTCAGCAATACATGAACCATGAACTTCCAGATGTTCAAGCAGGTTTTAGAAAAGGCAGAGGATCCAGAGATCAAATTGCCAACATCTGCTGGATCATCGTAAAAGCAAGAGAGTTCCAGAAAAACACCTCTTTCTGCTTTATTGACTATGCCAAAGCCTTTGACTGGGTGGATCACAAGAAACAGTGGAAAATTCTGAAAGAGATGGGAATACAGACCACCTGACCTGCCTCTTGAGAAACCTATATGCAGGTCAGGAAGCAACAGTTAGAACTGGACATGGAACAGACTGGTTCCAAATAGGAAAAGAAGTACATTAAGGCTGTATATTGTCACCCTGCTTATTTAACTTATATGCAGAGTACATCATGAGAAACGCTGAGCTGGAAAAAGCACAAGCTGGAATCAAGATTGACGGGAGAAATATCAATAACCTCAGATATGCAGATGACACCACCCTTATGGCAGAAAGTGAAGAGGAACTAAAAAGCCTCTTGATGAAAGTGAAAGTGGAGAGTGAAAAAGTTGGCTTAAAGCTCAACATTCAGAAAACGAAGATCATGGCATCCGGTCCCATCACTTCATGGGAAATAGATGGGGAAACAGTGGAAACAGTGGCAGACTTTATTTTGGGGGGCTCCAAAATCACTGCAGATGGTTACCACAGCCATGAAATTAAAAGATGCTTACTCCTTGGAAGGAAAGTTATGACCAACCTAGATAGCATATTCAAAAGCAGAGACATTACTTTGCTGACTAAGGTCTGTCTAGTCAAGCTATGGTTTTTCCTCTGGTCATGTATGGATGTGAGAGTTGGACTGTGAAGAAGGCTGAGCACCAAAGAATTGATGCTTTTGAACTGTGGTGTTGGAGAAGACTCTTGAGAGTCCCTTGGACTGCAAGGAGATCCAACCAGTCCATTCTGAAGGAGTTCAGCCCTGCGATTTTTTTGCAAGGACTGATGCTAACACTGAAACTCCAGTACTTTGGCCACCTCATGCGAAGAGTTGACTCATTGGAAAAGACTGATCCTGGGAGGGATTGGGGGCAGGAGGAGAAGGGGACGACAGAGGGTGAGATGGCTGGATGGCATCACTGACTCGATGGCTGTGAGTCTGAGTGAACTCCGGGAGTTGGTGATGGATAGGGAGGCCTGGTGTGCTGCGATTCATGGGGTCGCAAAGAGTCGGACACAACTGAGCAACTGAACTGAACTGAACTGACTGATGAGTGCTCAAGTGTGAGTCTGAGAAATGGCTTTGCTGTTAGGTGTCACTGGTACAAGTAATGTAACCACAAACAGGCTCATGTGTGCTCGTCATGTCCAGCTCTTTTAGACCCCATGGACTGTAGCCCGCCAGGCTCCTCTGTGCATAGGATTTCCCAGGCAAGAACACTGGAGTGGGTTGCCATTTCCTCTTCCAGGGGGCATTCCTGACCCAGGGTTTGAACCCAGTCTCCTGTGTCTCCTGTATTACCGGTGCAGGATTCTTTACTGCTAAGTCACTGGAGAAGCCCACTGACTCATGAGACCTACTGAAATCTGTGCAAGGGAGAGAGACAAAGACTGAAACTAAGAATCTTTCCCTTGGGATGGTTCAGCTTCACACACTTGCAGAATAGCATGTAGAAAACCTTACAAGAGCTGCATGTCGTCATCATTAGAGATTACTTCTAAAAGTAATGCAAAGAGACCATCTCAGGACTTGCCTTGTGGTCCAGTGGCAAAGACTATGTGCTCCCAATGCAGGGGGCCCAGGGTTCTATCCCTGGTCAGGGAACTAGACCCCACATGCCGGACCCCACATGCCGCAACAAAGAGTTCCCACGCCACAGCTAAAGATCCCTCATGCAACAACTAAGAGCCAGCGCCGGCAAACAAACAAATATTTTTAAAAAACAATTAAAGAGATCATCTCTTCCTGACTCAGATTTCCCCCTTTAAAACTGTATATTTAAAGACCTAAGTAAGAGACAAAGGAAAAAAAAAAAAAAAACTCTTGAGAGTCCCTTGGACAACAAAGAGATCAAACCAGTCAATTCTAAATGAAATCAACCCTGAATACTCATTGGAAGGACTGGGCTGAAGCTCAAATATTTTGGCCACCTGATGCAAAGTGCTGACTCATTAGAAAAGACCCTGATTCTGGGAAAGACTGAGGGCAGGAGGAGAAGGGGGCAACAAAGGATGAGATGGTCGGATGGCATCATCAACTCAATGGATATGAATTTGAGCAAGCTCCGGGAGATGGTGAAGGACAGGGAAGCCTGGTGTGCTGCAGTTCATAGGGTCGCAGAGAGTTAAACATGACTGAGCAATTGAACAACAACAAGGAAGGATTCAGGAAAATTTTGACTTTTTACTTTATTCTTTTCCTTACTCTTTCATTTGTTTATGTTAATGATCAAGTTGTACTTTCATGTTTAAAAAATAACTAAAATTTTATATTTAAAAAACTAATTAGAAAGAAAGAAAAACCTTCCTTCAAGGCTAGAAGAGATCCTGAAAGTGATTAATTTCAG
The DNA here is from genome assembly GCF_016772045.2 of Ovis aries. Lineage (NCBI taxonomy): Eukaryota > Metazoa > Chordata > Mammalia > Artiodactyla > Bovidae > Ovis > Ovis aries. Next base: position 59,434,363 of record NC_056062.1, on the reverse strand, counting down.
TAGCCTCATGTACCGACAAGAAAACTGGAATCTTCAGAGAAATCAAGCTGGGCCTAGGACACAGACCTCCTAAATCTGGGGCTCCATGTTCTTTTGGTTTCCTACACCAATCTCAGGGACATGCTTATAGCGCCTGGTTGCAGAGGCCATGGTGGAATAGCAAAGAGCAATGAGTCTATTCTGCCCAGACTGGATCCTGACCATAACCAGTGAACCATCTATCATTCACTGCACAACATGGCACCAAGAACTATATGAATATAGCGTCCCAGGTCAAGCACAATCCGAATCAAAATTCCGTCCCAGAATTTATGTGAACATCAAAGCTGGTATTTCTATCACTAATCACATACTGAAAACTATGAGATTGGTTCCAGATAATTACAGCCACAGCAGAGCTGAGAGAAGAACAAACGTGAGTGGTAGAGTTCAAGGTGGTAAACTCAGCATTTGTTTGAAGATGCCGGCTTGTCCAAGGAACTCCTGCTCACACAAGGGTCTTGGCCTCCCTTGCTTGCCGGTCCCTTCACCAGGCCTTAATGCAAAAGCCTTGGAACTACAGCTTGGCCTCACTTCTAGTTCCAGGGACCTTAGAGCATGAGGCCCACTCAGGACTTCTCTCTAGATGTTTTCACCATGCCAGCAGCTCTGGCAAAATCTCTCCTTAAACCACATGGAGGAGCCTTTTGGCTAGTGCCATGAGTTGAGTAGAAAATCAATAGTAGACACCCTTCACCCAACACAGCCCCTTTTCCGAAGGATACCACAGAGATCCTTATGTAATCTGGCTCTAAACTGGTTCCCAGACAATTGATACATCAAAACCAACAGTACAGCAAATCACTATTTGAGATAAGGCCTAAAATATTCTGTTTTGGCTGAAAGGAAAACCTAAAATTTTAAAGCAGAGATGCTGTGGGCTGTGTCACAGCCAGTTTGATAGCAGGAAACCACTGTCTTCTGTGGCTTTTTTTGACAGAACCGGCTTTTTGCGGCATTTCACTTTTTTCACGGTAGAGATGTTATTCTGGAGGGACTGAATGATACTATGTCTTGACACAGGAAAGTTATTTATACATAAATCACAGTCACTTTACCCATGTTAACGAGGCTGTCAGCGTCTTGTGTGATTTACTGCAATCTTGCAATAGAAAAGCTTCATTTCCTTGACACCTGCGTGGTAATGCCACCGATAACGCCATGCTGCACGTGTGTTTGCCTCTTTCACTGGAGGTGTGTGAAAATCTAGAGTGTGGTTTTAGGTCAGAGGAACTCTGATACCAGGCTCCAGGACCCAGAGCATCAGCCTGCAGGTGTATACATACACAGACACACAATACTATATCCATTACCCAGCTAGGCACCGCTTTCCTAAGAGATTTATAATCACCAGGATAGAGGCTTGCATCTTAGTTTTTGCAAGGACAATTATATATTACATTTCATATAATAAAATTATATATTTTAATTTTACAAGTTATATATAATTAACTTATATATTATATATTTTATATATAATCCATGTATTATATAATTGTATATTATAAGAAAATTGTATATCTACAATAGGTATATCTATATCTATCTCACTAAAAAGGCATGACAAGGTAGAAAGAAGTTTAAAATGACAGAATTAAAGTTGGAAACAGCACTGCCAATAAAAATTCAGATTTCTAACTCTTATTAACAATATTAAGAGGAAGCTATTTCAGATAATAATGGCTAAGAGGGAATACAAAAATTCAAGAAAACCTATCAAAATCAATTCCCTTCTCCCCAGACAGTACCAATATAGTAATATTAGTATTAGTACTGATGGTAAGGAACAAAAAAGAGAAGAGGGAAAGGATTTTCATAAGCTACCACCCTGTAAAGACATCTTTTCATAAGTAGCTTCCTCCTGCAACCGTCATTTCTTATCTTCATCCTAATACCCCTAGGAAAATCTAAAAACCTACTTATGCTTCTTGGATATTGTCAATGTTAAGACACTTGCATAAAATTCTCACCCCCAATTCTGGAGGTGGATGGTGTAATACTGATTTAACAGAGCTAATGGAATAGCCTCAGAGACTCAGAACTCTCCTTGGACCTGGTATGATGAGCATATTTGCACATTCTCATAATAATACCCATATCGCTTCTATGTGTCCAGTTGAGCGGTGGTTGTCTTATAGGGAGAAAAAAAGAGAGAACAGGAGACGAGGGTGTGCCAGGACAAGCAATCATATGCTCCATCCCCGAGGGATTCTCTTGGGGGGCACTATAGGCATACAGCACCTCCTCTCCTTTCCCTTCCCTCACTCCCGACTTGGCAGGTGCACGCTGAGCTCCTGCAGATATGCACAGACGACCATGCTGCAGTCAGCACACTGGGAGGGCCTGGCAGCAAGGATCCTGCCCTGGGGGCGTCCCGAGCCCTTCCCAGGATGGCACTTAAGCCACAATGAGCACTACTAACTGCTCCCTTGCAGTTCAAGTTTCCAGCATGCTTGTATACACTGCAAGCCCCTTCACTTTACATTAGTTACTCTTCCCAAATGTCTGAGGAAGTAGGGTCAGCATCATTATCTTCGGAATTACTGACGGGAGGAGGAAATTGACCTATGGTGGTTAAGATGACTTATCCACAGCTGTGCTGGGGTTCCAGGAGTGGCTAGTTCAGAAAAGAGCCCGCTGTGTCCCTCCCCAAGACTCAGTGAGACCCCATCACTATCGTGGCTCTATAGGCCCTCACCACCCCTAAAACCCAGACGATGTAAAATTCAGAACAAAGGTATATCTTCAAAATTGGAGAACTCAGGGTCACGGTAATGATAAAGGTCATCTTTTAACATCTTATATCAAAAAGGCAATTTCTATTTTCCTTTCTCTGTTCCAAAAATGCACTTACAGCTTATGAAGTAACATCCTGATTGAGGTACATTTCCTGATGTTAATGACCGCTAAAGCCTTCAGACAAAGCCCAGGAACCAGCAACGCCTCTGGCCAGTGTCGTTAATGACACAGGAGCAGCGACTCAAAAAGCCTTGCTCTCTCATAGTAAGTAAATACTAAGTGGTGTCCCTCTTATCTGAGGATTTTGGTGCATCTTACAGACACTGCTCATTAAGTCTCACCAGGCAGCTCTGCGACACATAAAGGCGTCCCATTCACGAAGGGAGGAAACAGCAACCAGCTAATATACCTGACAGGGTAGCACTGGAGGATGTCATCATGACCATTACCTAGAAATCTCTCATCCAGATGCCTTCTTTTAAGCATCACTCCCTCACTGGCAAAATGAGAAATAATAATGCCCATTTGGCCAACTTTGTGGGGTTGGAATTAAGATCAAATGAAAGGACAGATGGAAAGGTGGCAAGGTGGCAAGTGAACTCTGATGTTTGGACAAATAAAAGCATGATTTGTATTACCTAAACCAAGCCTAGATTTGAGGCAGAAAATGCCATCTCCAAATACTATGCCCTAGACAGGAAGTCTTTTCTCCAAATAGCTTGGACGTTATTTATACCAACACACATTCTATTTCTAAGTCTGTGATCACATTCCTATAGGATACAGCAGAAGACGAAGAGAAAGCGAAATCAGAGTCAAAGCACACAGACACAACAATTAGCCTTGATTGGAATGTTTGCATATACTCAACATTCCAGAAAGTTTGTTCATCTGCCTGGAAAACATTCACAATTGAAGAAACAGAACTATATGCTCAAACTTCATAAAGGATTATCTCTCTTTATGTAGATTGTTTTTTTTTTTTTTACCCCGGTTACAAAAGAGCTAGCTTCAAAAGTTTCACTTAAATGCCTATAAGAACTGCAGACGTTCAATTGTCAATTGGATTTGCTGCTGGGGGAGATAATCCATTTGGTTCAAAGGCCGCAACTCCTGAAAAGGAGATATGTCTTCCAGAAATTCACAGGCGACTCGAACCGCACAGCCCTTAACACTTCCATGCCTACTTCCAAGCCCCCCACCCTACTTCCTAAAGAAGGAGATGCCTCCATCCATTTGAAGAGGTCAACTGATTTCCAACATCAATTAGCATCAATTAAAAGAACAGAGGGGCACTCTGCACTATGTTATTAGAGTTGATTGGTAGCTAAGTTTTAGCAGCATTTATAACCTTTTGCTAAGTAACTTTCCCAAGCATGAAAGTTACGGTGGACATCTACCTCTTTGATTGCCCAATAAATGATCCCCTTTTCTATGATAGAGGAATTCCCCACTGTGAGAATCCGCGAGGGGCGGAGAGGGGGCGGACAAGATTTCTTTTCATTATGGAAGCAGGGAGGAGCCCAGCTTCTCTCTGCCCTTACTTCCCTTGCCCGAGATGGGTTAGAAGGAGAACCTAAGGTGGCCAACCTGAGGCTCTCAGCAAACAGTGCAGGCACTGCCTAGCACCCAGTGTGTCTGGGCTGTTTCTGAGAAGGGCACAGTCAAGGTTCCAACCAGTATTCCCAGTCAAGTTCTCACCACCCCATCAATGCTGTGAACAGTCCAAGATTCCTCAGTAATTTCTTTCTCTGGTGAACTCAGTCGAAGTCAATTTCTATGATTTTCTGCAAAGAATCTTCACTGGACTTACCAGAGGATAAATAGGTATCATTTGCTAAGGCTAATGTTTGATGGGAATTTGGATGATCAATATCAGTAAGTCCCCTACACATGAAACAAGTTGTGTTCTGAGAGTTCATGTATAAGTCCGATTTGTTCATAAGTTCAACAAAGTTAACCTAGCACCCAAATAATACAATCAGCTATACAGTACTGTGGGCTTCCCTGGTGGCTCAGATTGTAAAGAATCCGCCTGCAATGCAGGAGACCTGGGTTCGATCCCTGGGTTGGGAAGATCCCCAGGAGAAGGAAATGGCAACCCACTCCAGTAGAATTGCCTGGAGAATTTCATGGACAGAAGAGTCTGTCAGGCTTCAGTTCATGGGGTCGCAAAGATTTGGACACAGCTGAGTGACTTTCCCTCACTCATCTAGTACTATACTATGATAGGTTTATAATACTTCTCACACAAACAATACATAAAAAACAAACACAAAAAAGAAAATATTTTCAATATTTCAGTACTGTACCTTGAAAAGTACAGTACCAGCTATGTCACGCGGCTTTTATACTTGTTTCTAGACATCCTGGGCTTGAAATAAAGATACTGTCGTACTGTAGTCTATACAATAAGCAAAAGCACACGCACTTGCAGAGGTTGCTCACTTGTGACAACGCATGCCAGACTCAAGAACGTCCGCGATTGGACATGGGAATGCATGTTCTCGTCTTTGAAAGCTCACAACCCGAAGGTTCACAGGTAGGAGCCTTACTGCAGTTAGCTGACTTAGAGAAGCCACAGGGAGTGTAAGGATGACTCCCTTCTCTGCCTCCCCGCCCCAGGTACGATCTGGAATAAAATTCAACTCTCATGGCAGCTGGGGCATGAGTCACCCCATTAGAATGATGCTGACTCAGCATCTTGGGGGCGCAGAGAGAATGAGCTTGGCAGTCAGTCAGTGGTGGGGGCCACGTAAGAGGAAAGAGGCTTGTGCTATCACTGATGTCCTGGAAAGCACTCCCAGCATGGGAGTCACAACAGCGAGATTCTGGCCCCAGCACTGCCTAACTGGTACTCAAAGAAGGCTCTGGGACCAGGAGAACTGACATCCTATGGGAGCAAACTGTTAGAAATGCAGAATTTTAGACTCTGACTTCATTTAGAATCTACGGAGATTTAGTAGATTTAGAATCATTTAGAATCACAACCTGCATTTTAAGAAAATAATGAGATGATTCATACAGACTGATTTGGCCAAAATTCTTTCCTCTATTTCTACTGTATTAGTGACATAATTAGTGAATGCCCTCTCTGTACATGGCACTGGGCTAGAGCTACTGCAGAAAACTGGCTGATCCCACCTATAGCTCACATGGGATTAAGAGATTGACTTTACATGTCATCAGCTACCTAGTATCCAGGGGCAGGGAGGGGTGGGTATTTTTGGCTGCTATAAAAACCAAGGGGGAGCAATTCTCAATGAGTAGAGTCCCTTTAGGTTGTATTGTTAACAGAGGCTAAAAGGACCTGATCTGTTTACGCCTTTATGCAACATCTTTATAAATCTGAGCACAAAGACAATCAGCAGCTGCCAGAAATTACGGTGCCATGGTGTACCACCGACCTCACATTGGCCTCCATGGTTACATCATGTGCTTCAGAGAAAAATACTGATCATTACAGGGCAAACAGGGAGAGTAAAAAGGAAATCAGAGAAACACACGGCTTTCTACATAGCAGATGTATAGGGAAGAGGAGCAGAGGGAGGAGGGAAAATCTGCTCCGCTATGGTTCAGAAGGACACAAAACCTAACCCAAGTCTGATAAAGATTAGGCAAAATTAACATCCCTTTATTCTGCATATTAGAGTCTGTTGGTTCAAAGGGGATTTTAATATCAGAGATAAGCATTATCAATAAAGCATATAAATAAATGGCTCTTGAAATGTATCCAATTTTTGATATGTAATGGGCTCATTAAATGATGCTTAAATCTCAGCAACCTGTTTCTCTAATAAACTCACAAGTAGGTATTCTGTTAGTTTCTGACTCTTAAATGATTTTCACTATAAATACAGACATATTCTTATGGAGGAAAATATCCCATAAGATAGACTAGAAATGTTTTAGGTAAGAAGGGACTATGCTATGTATATTTATGGCTGAGTTCCTGCTCCGTTCACCTGAAACTATCACACTGTCTGTTAATCGGCTATGCACTCTAAATTGGCTTCAGTTGTGCCCGACTGCAACGCTATGCGCTGTAGCCTGCCAGGCTCCTCTGTCCTTGGCAGTCTCCAGGCAAGAATCCTGCAGTGGGTTGCCACGCCTTCCTCCAAGAGATCTTCCTGACCCAGGGATCAAACCCGAGTCTCTTACATCTCCTGCATTCACAGGTGGGTTCTTAACCACTAGCGCCACGTGGAAATCAGCTATACCTCAATACAATATAAAAAGTTTTAAAAAAGAAGTGACTATGTTAGTGCCAGCCTAGTGCCACTGCGGATATCTTTAGATTAGAAACGAGAATGCTTTTTAAATGAATGTTCTGTGATGTCACTCCCCCACTCCAGCTATAGTCTATGGCTTTCCTCACATGACAGGAGGCAGCTCTAAGAGGTACAAGGACAGGAACTACATCTGCCTTTTCATCAATTCTTTCCACAGCATTTAATATAACACTGGCACATAAGTGTTGAGAAAGAATGAATGGATCAGTGAACAAAACAAAATATAAGCCACAACTTATGATTGCAGGGGGAGACCTGTACAGTATTTCAAAGCTGTAGCAGAACTTTGCAGAGAAAAGGATTTTTTTCTCCAAAAGACAAATGGTACCATCATCACTTCATAGCCTTTTCCAGTTACAAAAGGCACATGGTTCCAGGTGTATGAGAATATATCTGAGGTAATCTGGGCTGAAAGCCCTAGGATCCTACAATAGCCACGTCCCGTTTGTTTCTACGAGCTCTTTCATTTGAAAGTTAAGGAAATTGGGACCCGGAAGGTTAAGCAGTCTTACTCAGGTCTAGCTCAAGTTCACAGAAGAGCCTGGACTGGATCCCAGGCTGGCCTCCCCTGGTTCATGCTTCTTTCCCCTCCAGCATGTTGACGCCCTCACTCTAAGGGACAATGGTGAGCATCTTCATAGGAACGTAGTCAGTTAACTCGGTATACTCCTAATGCACCTGTCAGGGCAAACTGTGATCTCGTTCTTTAGATCATTTGGGTGGCAGAACTTCTCTTTGTCTATTTAAAGTATTTCAGAGACATTTATGGGCCCCCAAGGGCTTCACAGTTGGCACTACTGGTCAAGAACCTGTCTGCCAATGCAGGAGACATAGAGATACAGGTTCGATCCCTAGGTCAGGAAAATTCCCTGGAGGAGGGCACAGCAACCCACTCCAGTGTTCTTGCCTGGAAAATTCCATGGACAGAGGAGTCTGGCGGGCTACAGTCCATAGAGTCACAAAGAGTCAGACACGACTAAAGCGACTCAGCATGCACGCACGCATGCACGTTGGTCCCTAAGTGGATCTAAAGTGACCACTGCCTTACAGTTTGTGATCCTAAGGAAGAGCAGCCAGGTGAGTTCTTCCGGAGAGGACCAGATAAAACCCCAGGCAGGGTCTCCACTTCAATGTCCACTGAACTGACTGCTCTGTTTCCCCTACTTTCTTGCATATAGCATTTCATCACTCCAGCGGCATCATTAATGCAGAGTGTCCTGGCTCCATACAGGCAAAGAGTGATGGTGCCTGAGAATGGAATCCATAGAAGGTCATTAACTGCCCAAATTACTGGGTAAATTCAAGCACCTAAATACAGTAGGCTTCTAAAAAACTGGGGCAGGGAGGGGAGAGAAAGAGGGCAGTCACTGAACCCAAAGTGGCAATACAGGTGACTAAAGAGAATAAGGTAAGGCAAGAGGGTGGACGGTTCAACTCCAAGGATCTAGACAATCCATCTCCAATGAAAATACTTACAGAGAAGGCTCTGCTTATAAACATCTTTCTTTACCTTCTTTTTGGATGGATTTCTAAATTTTCCTAAAGAGTCCAGGTTATTGAAAATATTTGCACTGCTCATGTCTCTTGGTTAAAGACATGTCAAAAATTCTAGAAGAACACTAACAACTAAAGCCCCAAATAGCATAATGTCCTTCATCAATCTCATCTCAGAGGCTTTACCAACCCACAGAAGTCCAGCTGCTTACACATGCAATTTATTACTCCTTCAGTGAGCCCTCTTTTGGATTCTCAGCCATGTGGGATAGTCGTAACAATATAGTAACAACCATCCCTGGGCTTCCCAGGTGGCGCTAGTGGTAAAGAGCCTGCCTGCCAAGGTAGGAGACAAAAGAAACACAAGTTCGATTCCTGAGTTGGGAAGATCCCCTGGAGGAGGGCACAGCGCCCCGCTCCAGTATTCTTACCTGGAGAATCCCAGGACAGAGGAGCCTAGTGGGCTCAAGTCCACAGGGTCACAGAGAGTCAGATGCAACTGAAATGACTCAGCACAACAACCGTCCCCTCCATAAGAACACATTTATAATATCACCCGGAAGAAATGCAGGGCCGCTGACACCACAGTCTATACATTTCACTCCCTGGTTTTCTTGGTCCTCCCCTCATCTGGTTATCATCTTCCAGGAAGTCCCAACCAGCAACAAAAACACTGAACTGTGTTGCATCCAGAAGATTTCAAATAAAACCAAAACAAACTCATCTCACTGCTTTATGGCTCCTTCCTTCTCACTGCTCGGTCTCCGCTCTCCTTCCAAGCAGCTCAGGCAACAGCCCATCTCGATTGTCACACACCTCATATTAAGCATTACTCTGCCTTCTTCAAACTGATTTTGGGGTTTGTTTGCATGTTTTTGATGTTGTTTTGGCCATTCCATGCAACTTGCAGGATCTTAGTTCCCTGGGGCAAGAACCTAGTTCCCCAGCCCTGCAAGCCTGGAAGCCTAAAGCACTGGGACTACCAGGGAACTCCCTGAACTGGATTTTTAAAATCCATTCCCTGGAAAAAGCGATCTCTGGTGGGGGGGCGGGGGGCGGAATTCACAATTCCTTCTTACAAGTAAACATGACATTCACTGTATTTAACAAACATATGCCAGGTATCTGGTTGAGGGGTGGGGGGCAGGGAGGAGATAAAAAAATCAAGTAAGCTATAATCCCTGTCCAAGGGACTTCATACTCACAAAGGAAGATGGGCACAGGCAGCAGTGCCATGTAAAATAATAATGATAGGGCCTTCCTGGCGGTCCGGTGGTTGCGAATAAGCCTTACACTGCATGGGATGTGGGTTCAACCCCGGAGCAGGGAACTAAGATCCCACATGCTGTGGGGCCACAAAGGCTGTGTGCCACAACTACTGAGGCTATGCACTCTGGAGCCTGCATACCCCAGCAGAAGATCCACGTGCTGCAACTAAAACGCAGCACGGTGAAAACTAAAATAAAATGATTGTAATCACATGATAATAACATTACAGTAGCAAGAAGAATGGAGAAGGAAATGGGAACCCACTCCAGTGTTTTTGCCTGGAGAATCCAAGGGACAGAGGAGCCTGGTGGGCTGCCATCTATGGGGTTGCACAGAGTTGGATACGATTGAAGTGACTTAGCAGCAGCAGCAGCAGCATTAAGAAGAATTTATACAAGGTGAAACTGTGGAGTATACACTTAATCAGACAAAATACTTCTGTCTTACATCAGATTTGGTCGAAGGGAGGGCTGACTTCAGGAATGGGTGGCCCAGGCAATGACAAAGAAATCCAGCTCTCTCAGAAGCATCCTAGCCTTGGTTTAATGCTCTCCTGTGCATCTTAACAACTTCTGAATCAGGAGCCTGCATTTTCATTTGCTGCTAGACCCTTTAACATATAGTCGAAGCTATGGTTTTTCCAGTAGTCATGTATGGATCTGAGAGTTGGACCATAAAAAAGGCTGAGTGCTGAAGAATTGATGCTTTCAATCTGTGGTGCCAGAGAAAACTCTTGAGAGTCCCTTGGACTGCAAGGAGATCCAACCAGTCCATCCTAAAGGAAATCAGTGCTGAATATTCATTGGAAGGACTGATGCTGAAGCTGAAGCTCCAATACTTTGGCCACCTGATGCCAAGAGTCGACCCACTGCAAAAGACCCTGCTGATGGGAAAGATTGAGGGCAGGAAAAGAAGAGGGCGACAGAAGACGAGATGGTTGGATGGCATTATCGACTCAGTGGACATGAGTCTAATAAGCAAACTCTGGGAGGTAGTGAAGGACAGGGAAGCCTGATGTGCTGCAGTCCACGGAGTCACAAAGAGTCAGACACAACTGAGTGACCACACAACAGCAAAGACCCTTTAAATTATGTGGTTGGGGCTGCTTTCAGGCTAAGACCTGCAAACATCCCTCTCTGGCTCACAAACAGCTCCCTTTCACACAGGCTGCTATGGTCAAATGAGAAAGCTGAGGGCAGAAGAAGACACGATATTTGTTCAGTGGAACCTCCAGGTGAGAAGGCAAATTCCTCCTCACAGAAGAGGGTTGAAATGATGTTGCTGATGATCTGAACTCATATATCTCTGCCCTGATCATCAACATCTTAGACCTTTGGAATCAGAGAACCTCAAGGACAGGGGCCTCATTTTGGGGTAAAGAGCTGGACATTGGGGTGACTTGCCAAAGAATGAACAGTTACTTCTGGGAAGACAGGATAAAAACCAAGGCTGTTGCTCTCTCAGCTACATGAAGTTCCATTTGATGAGAACTGTTGAACTGCTCCGTTCACTGCTCATACGTAGTTAATACCTGATTGAACACTCAAGTATGTATATGCATGCATGTGTAAATGAAGGAACAAACCAAAAAGGCAAAAAAATAAATTATTTCTCAGGAGGCACAGAATCTAAAAGTTTCGATGTTTCCTTTACTTAAACTTTCTGAAAAATCTTCAGTTTTCTTTTTAAGTCCTTCAACGAAGGAATGCCTCTTTGGAAAAACACCAAACAGGGACTATAAAATAATGATGATGATGATAAGAACAATAACTTTGATTTAGAACATGACAATAGAGGAAGGCGGAGAGATCTCAATGGCAGCCGACTCAGATCTTACATCCAACAGAATTTAGTAATAAGTCTCCTTTCCTGGTAACTCTCAAATATATGAAACCTCAGGCCAGGGCCTGAATGTCTGTCAGATATGACGAGAGATGCGTGTGTTCAAGCCCAAAGGGTCTCTTGACACATGGGTCGATATTTCAAAAACAAAAAGATTAGAACAATGCATTACAGAGAAGGAATTTTTAAAATTTTTCTTTTAAAAGAGAAAAGTAAAAAAGAGACCATTTCTGTACAGAGCAAGTGCTTGTGACATTGAGTAAAATGAGCGTGCAAAGACCAAGGACTTTGAGTTATGCTCCCATTAAAACAACCTCAAAAGCCCAAGGCCAAATCGAACACTGAACTAGTGAGCCCTGGGTTGATTAAAGAAACTTCCTTTGTGGTGGGTCACTTGAGCCAAGTCTCAGTCCGTCCTGTTCCTTGGCTTTAGCAGTTGGGGTCCTCTTGGACACTTATACCTTGTAAGTCACTGGAAGGAGAAAATTAGCTCGTGAAATGTCATGCATGAAAGAGTGCTGGGTATAAAGTAAGTGCTCAATACATTGCCTATTTATGGGTTAAGTCTGATCAAGTAGTGTTCTGTATTGTACTGTCTGCAATGCTGAACTCGAGAGAGAGCTCCCTCAAAGAAAGCAGAAAAATATACACACTGTGGAGATACCAGACACAAGCTCAAAACAGATTGTCTACAGGCAGGTGACTTAAACCTAAGAAGCACCCCTTTCTCTGAGCACCTCCCACAATCACTCCATGCACAAAACAGGCCCCTACTGCATGCTATGCAACGTGGAAGGTGCCAGGGAACACCGCAATAAGCCATATGCACTGGCCTCCCACTGCAGTGCTCACGGACCAGCCAGGAGAGCGGCGAGCAGGCATGGAGTGGGAGCTGAGTAACTGCTGAACGAATGGACTGATGGAAAATGACCGAAAAGAAAAACCAAAGAATTATAAGTAGGCTCGATGGATTTTTCTGGTGAGATTCATGCCAGATTCCCCAGAACTGTTCCTATCAGGGTCAGAGGGGCAAGGTTGAGGGAAGTGAACCAAAGATGAAGATCTGCCCAGCAGTTCCTAACTCCAAAGCCCAGGCAGCTGGATGCTTCTTTTAAGATGGGTCTCTATCTGTAGCCATGTGTTTGATAGAAGTGTGGAAAGCTGGCCAAATGGGTGATCTTATCCTGAACCCAGAAGTGCGAGACTGCCTGTCACTCACTGTCACCCCCACGAGTGGGCCAGCCAACATTTTTCTTGAGATGCTCACAGATGCCCAGGGGAAGAGATGAAGCACCAAATGAAACGTGGGGAGTGGGAGGGAACCATGAGTGACAACCATCATCTCTCCCCAGGCTATGAAGACAGATCTGGGCAACCAAACGCAAATGAATTATTTTACCCAAATGTTCAAAAGGGTAGAACATTTATCCACACAATCAAGGTGTCCAAGACCACACAGACGTCTTCATTTGGAAAATGGGCAGATTTATCTCTGTATATCCACATCTGGTCCACCCCTCCCAAAAGTAATTTCCAAAAATGGATTAGGACTGGAGGATATGGGAGAAGAGAAGAAAAGATGGTGGCAAAAATGTCTATCGAGTTTAAATATATATGCCTATATTTATATAAGCAAAAGAGGAGGTGACAGAGAGTTCTCCAACAGTCAAGCAGACTGATTGACAAATACATTTCCTGGACACACAGCAGTGGAGACATGATTAGGAACTGGGAATATTGAGATGTTGAGGAACTGATAAATCTTTAAAGCTACATTGAAATATAAGGTGTGCATTTGTGAGTGAGAGAGAGATAGTGTGTGTGTGTGCGCGCGCGCACGCGAGAATGTATAAGGGAGGGAAGGAGGTTGAAGAGGGATAAGGAGGCTGGGAAGGAGAGAGAAAAAGCAAACACCTAGAAGTGGTAATTAGCTAGATATTAAGATGAATTTTAAGCTTCGCAGTGGCGCTAGTGGTAAAAAAATCCGCTTGCCAATGTAGGAGACACAGGAGACATGGGTATGATCCCTGGGTTGGGAAGATCCCCTGGCGGAGGAAATGGCAATCCACTCCAGCATTCTTGCCTGGAAAATGCCATGGACAGACGAGCCTGGTGGTCCATGGGATTTCAAAGAGTTGGACACAACGGAGCACACACACACAAGATGAATTTTACCAAGTTCTCTGGTCATCCAGAAGCCAAAAGTAAAAGGTAGGGAGAGGCTGAAGACATCTATTTTCAAAAATACCCTTCCAAAGAGGCCTGACTCAGGAAATACCAGTGAAGAACGGCTACATGCTGCAAAGTCGCATTCCTTTGTCACTCCTCTTCCTTCATTGGGGCATCATAGCGATAATCGTATTCATCCCTTAAGGTTTCTTTGGGGGCTCAGGTCAGAATCCCAAAGCTCTGCATCATCCTGTCTGGGTCTTAGTATTCTGACCACTTGAAAGGCTCCATAGCTCGTTTGCAAACTGGAGCAGTGACTCTCAAACTTAATATGGACCACATGTGAAGAAGGAAATACCCATGTGAAAAAGCATTAAGTAAATGTATTCCCTCAAATTATTTTTACTGAAATGTTACTCCTTATGCACAAATAGAAAATTTTAAAAAACAAAGAAATGTCAGTTACTTTGATTTGAGATCCTGTTTTGCTAAAAGCCATTGGTCCAAGTTGAGTTCTACAGTAGAAAAACAGAGCTCTGGTTGGGTTCCATATTTAAGATTTTGGGGGTCCTTTAGCTTCCTTTTACATAAGAAGGTTGAACAAAAAGTGATTAGGAACTTCAAAGTTTTCTTTGCAAGCTCAAGATAATCAGACTTCAGCTTCCCCAAATGTAGACCAGGAAGCAATCCCTTCATGCTGATTTTACTGAGTAGTCACTTGGGTAAATCTGAAGAGGTGCTTTGTTCAAATGAAGATAAGGCTAGTTCTGAGGCATTGAAAGCTGCATTAAATGGTAGCTAATCCAATTGCTGAGTCTGGGAGCAGAGGGAAATAAAGTTAGAGCAGACACCAGCTAAGACTACTTCTAAGAAATGTGGCAAGCTAACATATAAAAATGGGAATCCAACTCATGACAAACACATGGTACTGACTGCCTGGATTCAAGGGCACAAAACAAACATCAACAGTTATGAAATCCACTGCTTTACTTGGTCCTAGCATCATGATGACCCAGAAAATGCTTTTACGACTGTTCTTATATTATGATCAAAATGGAAACAAGAAATGAAGGAATTTGGGTTCACACCTGTGGACATCCAAAATCCAGTATGGGAGACCCAGAGCTGGCAGCAAGTGTGCAGTAGTACAGAGAGGCTGAGGAAGTTGTTCAAGGACACTCAGTAGGAATATAAAGCTAATATTCCGGGGTCCCCACGGTGGTCCAGCAATTAGGCGTCCACCTTCCAACGCAGGGGATATTCAATGCCTGGTCGGGGAACTAAGATCCCACATGCTGTGAGGCAACTAAGCCAGCACACTGCAATGAAGAGCCCACATGCCACAGTTAAGACTGAACGCAGCTCCAAATAAATAGATGTAAAACAAAAACCTAATACTCCTAAGACTCTTCCCCCTTCCTCGCTCACTCAAATCCAGCTGCACTGGGCTTCCCGCTGCTCCCTGACTAGACTCTCTCGTCTGCCTCAGGGTCTTTGCACTGACTGTCTTCTCTTCGTGGTATATTCTTCCTCTATTTCACAAGACTGACACCTTTCTCTACTCCTGTTCCACCTAAAAGCCCTGCTCAGAGAGGCCTCTTGGTCTCAGTAGATCTAGTCACTTCCAAGCACATCATAAAACCTATTTTAATTCTCTGCCTAGCCTTGAGACTCAGGTATATTTTAATCTAGGACTTTGCAGGTGGCACTACATTGGCTAGTTTGTTTACTCTCTGTCTGCAGAATATAAGCCCCATGACAGCTGGGCCTTTCTTGGTCTTATTTACAGTTTTATCCCATATTCCTGAATCCCCCAGTGGCTTAGTGGTAAAGAATCTGCCAGCAATGCAAGAGACATGGGTTTGCTCCCTGGGTCAGGAAGATCCCCTTCAGGAGGAAATTGCAACCCACTCCACCTTGCCTAGAAAATTCCATGGACAGAGGAGCCTGGCAGACTACGGTCCATGGGGTCTCAAAGAGTCAGACACAACTTAGGGACCAGACAACAAATGACGACAACACCCATCCACATGCCTGAGCCCATTATACACGGTCAATCAATAGTTTGTTAAATAACAAATGAATGGAGAACTGCACGGCACAGGGCACAGAAAGGTGATGCAACTGTCCCTTCTATTCAGCTCTGCCCATGATCCCCCTTTTGAACCTGCCACATCACACTTTTCTTATTTCGTTTCCAAGTTATCAAGTCCAGACTCCAGCTCACAGGCTGGGTGGGGAGGGCCTGGCTCCACCTGGCGCTGCCCGCTTCCCTCCTGGCTCCAGCTCTGAGAACCTCTGCCACCATCCTGCCAGCACTGCTGCTCTTGACTCCGATTCTGAACAAAGGTTATCTTTCCCATCCAGAACAGCCTGTGCCTTCTCTGATGTGCCCTGCTTCAGTACAATGTTTTGCAACCCCTTCAGTCTGAGACACACCCACACCCTTTCAGAGCCCCCCTCCCCACTGCACCCCAGCCCCTGATACAGGAAGACCAGGATTCTAAGGAGCTTGTTTTGTTCTCCTCCATCTGTCTTCCCAGAGTGAGTAATGTCTTTAAAAAAAAAAAAACTCTTTTACCTGCCTTCAGGAAGAAGGGGTCCAGGGAGGCAGGCAGGCAGAGTGGAAACAGAGCTGGCTTTATAAGAGAAGAGGGAGGCAGGCAAGCTCCGGGCCGCTAATAAGGAGAGATAGGAGGGCCTGGGGAGCTGCCCACGAGCGGGGAGAGGTCCCCCGTGCTTCAGCGGAGACCAGGAAGCCACTGCCCATTAAGCTTCAGTGCGGAAGCTCTGGAGGCAGTGGCCACTGGGGAAATTTCCTCCAAGGAATGTCACACTCCACTTCCCTTCATTCTCATCTTGATGACCCTCTTTGCTTTCGTCTGTCTCTTCAAAGGGCTCGTGCCTTTCAGTTTCTGGCTACAGAATGAAAGCCGATAGGCAGTGAATTCCCAGGGAGTCAGCCAGATGGGTGCTTTGAAAACCCAGAGCTCCAAAGAGGAAAGGCAGCTTGGTGGAGGGGAATAAACTAGGAATTTGGATAACATATACACACTATTATATTAAAAAATAGATAAACAACAAGGGCCTCCTGCATAGCACAGGGAACCATAGTCTATATCTTATAATAACCTATAATGGAAAAGAATCTGAAAAAGAATAGATTTTTGTGCACAACTGAATCATTTTGCTGTATGCCTGAAACTGACACAGCACTGTAAATCAACTATACTTCAATTAAGAGAGAGCGAGCGAGATAAAGCAAGCAAGCCCAGAATTCCTCCCTACTGTGGCTTACGCTGCAAGTAAAAGGAAAACAGACTTAAGTACTATGGGACAGGACATGGGCCTACATGCTTCTTATTTTATTATTAATTTTTAAAGCACAGAAGCTTTTCCTCCACAAAAATGTTAAACCTCAAGATATAAAAACAATTAAGAGCAGAGGTCGGAAGCCACAAAACCACTCCAGTCCTCTCACTCTGACTTGATCTCACACGTTCATCTAACCTAGGGATTCTTGAGGATTCAGCAGAACACAGCTTACAGGGCATCCTCAGGGAGAAAGGCTCAGAGCTTTATTATCAGAACAGACCTGGGCTTGAAAATCTGCTCTGATTCTTAGTAAACACTGGTCGCCTCAATTTCTTCATCTCTAATATGAAGACCTGCAAACGTCCTAGGATTGTGGTGAGAATTAGAGGGTCATGGGCATTAGGGAGCCCACCCCTTGGAGCGGCTCTTAGGAAACAACACAGTGGTTGCCGGGTTAGAGGGCAGATACCATCACCGCCACCATTAAGCCCCTGATTTTCACTCAGTCATCTTTCCATTCCTCAGACCCAAGTCTTTTTCTTGCACAAAATCCTGTTTAGTCACCTATCATGCTTACAACCCTGCGGCACTCAAACTCTGTGTTCTTGAATATCCCAATGCAAATATGTATTTTGGTAACTCATACCTTTATTTTATATTTTTTAATGTTCAGACCTCTGTCACAGTATCTTAACACAGGAAATCACAGGTACAGAGAGAACTCCGGTTGTCAAAACACTAGGTTGTAAATTTTAAGGGCAGGTATTTAATATTTAATGACAACCAACCTCGACAGCTCAATGCTGTGTTCAAAGCTCCCTGTTTCTGGTTGACAGAAGAACACCAGGCAAAGGGGAATGAATGAACTGCTTTTATCAACTCTTGCCTAAGACAGAAGGGCTCAGGAAAGAGAGGGCTTGTTCCTTTTTCAGTTCAGCCCATCACCCCATAAAGCCTCTGTATTTGGAAAATTCAAGTAGAATGGTGGCCTGATTTGGCAATGCAATTCCCCTGAGATGCTTGTAAAGAACACAAAATGGATGGCTGGTGGATGGGAGGAGAGGGTTACCTTCAGGACTGGAACTTCCCAGATTACCCTCTGGTTGGAGTCTGCTCTCAGCCAATACCTCCAGTGGAGTACTGATCCAGAAGCTCTACATTCCACTGTCAGAACTATTGATGGAAAACGCCTAGCCTGTCCAGACACAATAATACCGTTTGCATGCGTTATCTTAAAATAGGAGGTCCTGGTAAGGAACATGAAACTAAGCTACTACCAACCAGAAGAATTTGGGCAAGGTCAAAAGGAGAGGGGAGACTCCAGTCCAAATGTTCTATTAACCTCCCAGAATCCTTCTTGCTGGAATTCATCTTGGCTGAACAGTACACACAGCGCCAGGAAGGACCCTGAGTCAGAATGATGGGCCAGAGACAACCGGGAAACTAACTGTGACCACAAAACCCAAGACGGCGAGCCACATGGGAACACGGTTCTCTTGGGTTCCCTTGCCCTGCTACTCTCCCTCCGGGCACCCCTCCTCAATAAAACCTCTCGCTTTGTCAGCACGGGTATCTCCTCGGACAATTCCCTGTCGGGTGTGAGACAAGAGCCCACTCTCAGGCCCCAGAAGGGGTCCCCCTTCCTGCGACAGATCTACTTGAGATTCCTCACATCCCAACCAGTCCCATAAACCTCCACTGGTCAAGAAGACACTCCAGTGGAGAAATAAACCTCCATCTGGTCAAAAATGTCCAAATCTCAAGAAAACCAAGCTCATCTTCTGCCAAGTCAACCCGGAACCCTGACATCACAGTGATTTACAAGACACAGCAATAAGAAACGCCACTCTAGAACTGTCTACCATCCCAATTCTTTTCTTGCAAGATCGTAAATTTTCCTTATTGCGTAACCTACTTGGGGTTGGGCAGTCTCTTATATGTGGCCTGAAGCATCCCGATACACTCAGTCACGCCAGTACCAGGCACATACATCATAAACAGCACCAGGTTACTAATACTATCTTTATCCATCTCCTCCTTGACTCCCTTCCCCCACTGCTACTTCTGCATCCAACATCCTTCCAGAAAATCCTGTTTAGCTAATTCAAAACCCTTTTTTAAAAAATTTATGCTTGTTTGGCAATTTTTCCCAGCACGGCTGTGTGTATTTAATATGATTAACAGCTTTAGTCATTAAACAGCGCTTTCTTTAAGAGGATTGCACGAGATTACCCTTAGGGTCTCGGGCGGCAGTCACTGCACAGACTCGTCCACAGCCAAGGTAATGGAAGTTCATCATCATGTAACAACTCCACTCAGGACTTAATACGGTCGACGACACAACCCATAAAAATATTCTTCCTAAACTAATCAAATCATTAAAATGTCAGCTTCCACAGCAGACACTCTGCAGCGTGGAGGCCCCTGGCCCAGAGTCAATGCAAATGCAATCTCGCCAAATTGTCCTGATTTATGAAGCCTGCCTGTCTTCACACTGCCCTCTCCCTGTGGCTCAACTCGGCCTGCCTGAGTGTAGTCATCCCAGTGAGCGAATCAACAGGCTGGAGGCCAGAAGCCGGCACACAGAGCCAGCTGTGGGCAAAGTGACTCCCTCATTAGCCGTTCCCACGCAAGAAAGGCTACAAGGCTTCCCCTGAACTCCAGGGGCTTCAGAGCATTCTGCCGTTTGTTTCAAGTCTGAGGCTGCGATGAAAAGTAACTGTGGTGCGCTTTGTGCCAGAGTGTGCACGGAATCGGGAGAGAAAGAAGAGGCAGGAACACACACCGCTTTGTGGTCTATAGTTTATTAACAGAGTCTGATTAGGACAACTGCTTCCCGGGGATTCAGTAATCTGCCTGGTATTTTTAAGGCCCTCGATGGAGAACTGCTTCCTTTAGTCAGAGGCAGCCTATTTCAGAGACTGACTCTCTGAAACCACACTGATCAAAATAAACAGCTGGTTTAGGGGCCCTCTTTTCCGGAATGAGAGGATCAGAAATCTCCCTAGGAAACATCCCCCTGTACCTCACCAATCCAAATCCAGGGCTTCACAGGTGCACACTGCCTCTGGATCTCCAAAATCATTCCCGGACCACAGTA
Organism: Ovis aries; assembly: GCF_016772045.2. NCBI lineage: Eukaryota > Metazoa > Chordata > Mammalia > Artiodactyla > Bovidae > Ovis > Ovis aries. Next base: position 59,414,104 of record NC_056062.1, on the reverse strand, counting down.
CCATGTGGTCTGATTGCCCTCAGCTATCTGGGGCTCCTTCAATGTAAATTAATTAAAATAAAAGAAAATTTTAAAACTCAGTTTCTTCATCAAACCAGCTACACTTCGAGTGCTTGGTGGCCCCATGTCACTTACGTATGGCTGGTGTGTTGGACAATACAGATTTCAGGAGCAGGCCAAATCTCTGAAAACCCCCTACCTGTTCAAGGTGGTACGCTCAGAATTATTTTTATGTTGCAATAAAATAACTTGGACCTGTTGCCCACCAATATCCTTTAATATGAATGAAGGCTAATGCATGAACATAAAAAAGTAACTCAAGATACACAGATCAAAGAAATTTGGGGAATATTTATTGAGGACTCATTATCTGCCAGGTACTGGACCCTACCTATCTTATAGCTTCAATTCCCAGAGAAACCCATCAAGTATTCATCAGTACCTCCCCCGTCCAGACCACTAGCTAATTCCCAAATAAATTATTCCCTCACTTCTTTTTCAGGCTGTTTCTTTCCATTGGAAGCCTCTATTACCTATAAAAACTCAAGGCCTCACTAAAATGCCACCTATTCTATGAACCCCTCCAGAAGACTGGTTTTCTGCTGTTGTTCAGATGCTAAGTTGTGTCCCCAAGGACTGCAGCACCCCAGGCTCCCCCATCCTTCACTATCTCCCTGAGTTTGCTACAATTCATGTTGAGTCAATGATGCTATCTAATCATCTCATCCTCTGCCATCCTCTTGTCTTTTTGCCTTCAGTCTTTCCCAGCATCAAGGTCTTTCCCAATGAGTTGGTTCTTCTCATCAGCTGGCCAAAGTACTAGAGCTACAACTTCAGCATTAGTCTCACCAATAATAATATTCATAATGATATCTAATATTTATAAATTCCACTAGGCTGTATACTTTACATGGATAATCTTTTTTTAATCCCATACCCTGCGAAGTGGGTGCTATTGTTACTTCCATTTGGCAGTTGAAAAAAAAGTAAAGCCAAGAAACAAACTACTTGTGCAAAGTCCCAATGCCAATAATAATGGAGCTGGGATATGACCTAGGGCTGGTGAACTTCAGAGACTAAACTCTTCCCCAGTGCCCTGAACGCTTCCCTCATTGCAGCACATACCTCACAATTCCTCTGACTATTGCAAGTTGTGTACACACCTGTCTCAACACCATTTCCTTCCCTGGATAAAAAACACCTCAAATGCAAAAACTACATCTCATTTATTGTTCCCCTACCCAGGCCACAAGAAATAGAACACAAGGAAGAAAAGCCCGTGGAGTAAAAGAATGAAAGGACAAATGTTTTCATGTGACTCCTGGATTATGAGTGCAACTTTCTGAATCTGGTTCTAGACTAAACTACGAGGTGGTAGTCCTTTTCGATCACGAGAGAAGATTCTTGGGTCAGCCACAGAGGTCTCAGCTGTCCTCTGAACAATTTTCACGGCTGGACCAATGAGCCATGGCATTCAGTGACACGAGCTGGAATTTACCAACTGCCAAATTCTGGGTGGCAGCCAGAGTGGCATTCAGGACATGATGCTTATTTCCACTTCATCTTGCAGGGGGCCCAGTCCAAGCAGGGAGCGGACGACAGCAGGCTACCTGCTGCAGCTCACTAGGGAGATAAAGTCAGGTGACATTTGGGTTGGATGGGGGCAGGAGGAAGAAAACACAAGTGCAGACAGAAGACTTAGATTAGGCTGTAAAATCTCCATGGCTCTGGAATTCTGGGGAGCAAAGAACAACAGGCCGAGCTAGCACTCTTGGAAGAGAACCCTCGCCCACAAATTGGGAGGGTTTGGAGGAAAAGCCCCTTGGGGCAAAGCACATGGCAGCCTGGAAGAACGTTCCCGCTCATTTCAATTCAGAGAACCTTTACTAGAGGGCTATAGAGGGACAGTCCTGGGGTCTGGGGAGTAGCTATTTAAAGGTGAATTACTGTGCCTTCAAGGAGAAACTCATTAGTCTAGCAGGGTGCCACACATTAAGCCAATCCACAGTGCTACAAAGTGGATCTTGATAAGGCTTATAATGAGGCATAAAGAAAAAGCAGAGATGGTAGATAACATCATTAGCTGAGAATGAGGACTTCTGGGCTGGGGAACACTTCATATGGTGCTGGGCATGTCTGGGTCTTGAAGGATCAGTAGGAGTTTGATTGGCAGGTACAGTTGAAGCTTGGTGGTCTGACCAGATTCACTTTATGTTGGGCCAGTACAGTCCTTCCTGTGCGGTGAGTACCAGCTATTAACGTCTCCAGAGAATGCCCTAATAGCTGAGGTTACAAATGTCACCTCCAGTGGCAACCCTGGCTGGTTACCTCCCCCACCCAGAAGGCAGCCAATGACTGATCCATACCAAGGTACAAAGGTCCAGGCTTGTAGCCTCAAGGTGAGATGACTCTGAGGCCAGCCAGGGCTGAGGTGTGACTACAATGTACCTACAGCCCTCTTTGCCCAGCTTCTTGCCCCATCCTCTCCTGCTTCCTTCATGACTTCACTAGTTTCCATAGTGAATATTCTCTCAATAAATCACTTGCATGAGAATCCACATCCAAAGAACCCTACCTATGACAGTGGGCAGGCAGCAAACAAGGAAGAGAGACTGTCCAGAGGAGCAGGGATTTGGATACCTGATGAATACAGAGGGTGTCCAGGTGGATACCAGGTAGCTTGAGGGGTAAAGAACCCACCTGCCAATGCAGGAGCCCCAAGAGACATGGGTTCAGTCCCTGAGCTGGGAAGATCCCCTGGAGGAAGAAACGGCAACCCACTCCAGTATTCTTGCCTGGAGAATCCCGTGGGCAGAGGAGCCTGGTAGGCTATAGTCCAAAGAGTCGTAAAGGGGTTGCAAAGAGTCAGACACAACTGTAGCAACCAAGCAGGCAAGCATACAGAGGTGAATATCAAATGTCATGGTAGGAAGTCTATTATGCAGAACTCAAACCCACTGGCGAGTTTCAGAGAACCACAGGAAATCAATCAGTGTCTAACTTGCCAAACTTGAATATGGGGACTTGGCCACCATAAACTAAGGAAGGGAGAAAGATGTTGGGCCGGGCTCATCACTTAAAAAAAAAAAACAAAAACATGATGATCTGGGAAAACTCCAGGAAGGCTGGAGCTAGGGGAGCAACAACAAGCTGGAAAACAGGTTGGATTCTTCAGGGTCAGCTGCAGAAACAGCCTTGCACACTAGTCACTGGGGTGGCAGGAAGCTGAGGACTTCGCCACAAATGGTGCAGAGAGGGCTGATGGTAAATGCACCTTTTTCCAGCCCCAACCCCACACTGACCCCTTAAGAGGGCTGGCACAGAAGGGCTCTGTTTCCACTTCACACCCTTGTACCAAATCCTCGGCTCTTCCAAAACGGGTCCTTCAGAAAGTGTCACATGCAAAACTCAGTCTCTTTTCCTCATGGGACTCCTCATTTTATAATGAAAAGTCCAGCCTCATGCCATCCAATTTATGACACAGGTTGAGAAAGGTCACAGCAGCTGAGAGTCTCAGGCCTCCCCACCCTGTCACTCACCCTGTGAATGCCACCACTGCCACCCCAACTAGTCCTCTCTACCATTTATTCCACTAGGCACTGTGCTGAGACTGCAATCCCCATTCCACACATTCAATATACATTATCGTCCTATTTCCAGACAGGACAACGGAGGCTCACAGAAAGTATATCAGCTGTTCAACCAGTCAGGACACAAACACAGGGCAAGCTTTTCTCACAGTCCGTCATCTTTCCACCACCTTCTGCTGCCTGCTCATCCTCACTGATATCCAAATGGTCCAACTTATTCATTTGGACATAGAGGCCACATTAATCCCTTAAACCCCAGTTCCTCGCCTCTTTAAACTCAGCTCAAGGTTCCCTCCTTCCATTAAGCCTTCATTCCGAAAAAATCACACTTTTCTCTTCATCCTCCTTGTACATTTGTGCAGAGGCCATAATCATATCACCTGGATACTTGAGGTATTTACTTATTTACTGTAACTTTCCCAGGTTACAGTAACTTTCTCACCTATGAGACTATAATGGCACAGAGGTCAGACCTAGCCCATATCTTTTATACCCACAGAGCCTAGCAGGGTGGCTGATATGAGTAAATGATCAAATTTCTACACTCACAAATCCACCAAGTTCTGCTGATGTAACAAAACTGACAGTTGATAAAAAGTCAGATGGCTTGGGGTCTACTCCTAGCCCTGGGCATGTAGAAGTCATACGATCTTGCACAAGACTTGCACAAGTGTCACAAGCGTGTGACACTTTCTGAAGGACCCGTTTTGGAAGAGCCGAGGATTTGGTACAAGGGTGTGAAGTGGAAACAGAGCCCTTCTGTGCCAGCCCTCTTAAGGGGTCAGTGTGGGGTTGGGGCTGGAAAAAGATGCATTTACCATCAGCCCTCTCTGCACCATTTGTGGCGAAGTCCTCAGCTTCCTGCCACCCCAGTGACTAGTGTGCAGTCACTAAAACAGAGAGCATCCTCAGATCCATGGATCATTGGAACAAGAGTCTACTGGGCTGAAGCTCTCCGGTAGTTACAAGGATTCTTTCCAATCTACAGTTGATATACATATTTATGTTCAAACAAAACAGTCCCTATATCATTTTCTATAGCTCCCTTAAATGTATGAAATGTTCATGGAGTAAGGAAGCATTTAAAAATTGGTTTTGTTTAAATCTTTAATGTAAATATGATATTTTGCCTAAACCATCCAGATTTTAACCATGAATACCCCAACATGCCACTGTAACTGGTTTGCAGATACAGCTTTCTTATTCCATCTTTATTTAAAGGTAGAGATAGAAAATTCTTCATTGCTCTTAATGCTCTATTACCAAAGAAGAAAGTGTCTTCTCTCAAGTACACTGCTTGAATACATGTAACTGCAATATTGAAATATTCACTAGAAACGTACCTTACTTATGGCAACCAATCCCTAAAGGATGAAAGGATGTTAGCACTTGCTCAGTCATGTCTGACTCTTTGCAGCCCCATGGGCTGTAGCCTCCCAGGCTCCTCTGTCCATGGGTTTTCCCAGGCAAGAATACTTGAGTGGGTTGCCATTCCTACTCGAGATGATTTTCCTGACCCAGGGATCAAACCTGCCTCTCTTGTGTCTCCTGCATTACAGGCGGATTCTTTACCACTGCACCACCTGGGATTCCCTGAACATCGCCTAAAGTAAGTCTTCCTATTTCTGAAGAACCAAGCAAACTGCTGTGCTTGGGTTTTGTTTTTCTCTTGCTTCCAGAAGATCACTATGCCCAGAATATTCTCTTTCCTGGAAGATCAGCTCCTTGTTATCAGAAGATTCTGCCAAGATTTATGACCAACAGTGAGAAAATAGATTGAATATGTAAAAGAGTTCTTATAAAATAAGATAGAGCCACAGTAATAGCAACTCAGGCAAAGAACATGAGGAGGCCCATCACAAAAGGAAAAAAAAATGCATACAGTCAATAAATATAGGAAAAGACTTGCAACCTCACTAGTAATCACAGACATACAAGTTAAAGCAAGGGAGCTTTTTCAGCCTAACAAATGGGCAAGAAATTTTTTTTCATAAAATAATTACCTGATACCAGCAAGAGTGGGAGTAAGTAGAAATTTATAAACTGCTGGAAAGAAAGTGGAATGGGAGGTCTTTTGTGGAGAAAGAGCCAAGGAGGTGCACACAGAAATGGCTGTGTTTCTTATAATCATAAGAATCATGATAAAATCATATATGATTATATCAATAAATTATAGTCCACCTATGCCAAGGAATACTAAACAGTCACACAGAAAGAAAGTTTCCAGAGGTATATTCAATAGAATGGAAAACTGTCTATGGTGCCTATCAGGTAAAAAAGAGAAAGCAAAGATGATATTCTTGCAAAAGAAAGTACACAATGATGAACCTATGTGCAGGGCAGGAACAGAGATGCAGACACAGAGAATACACCTGTGGACTCAGCAGGAAAAAGAAAGGGTGGGACAAACCCAAAGAGTAGTGTTGACATACATACAATGCTGTGCATAAAATAAACAGCCAGTGGGAGCTTAGCGCGGTGCCCTGTGATGACCTACAGGGGTGGGATGGGGGGGGGGGTGGGAGAAGGGCTCAAGAGAGAGGGAATATATGTATACTTATAGCTGATTCACGTTGCCGTCCAGTAGAAACCAACACAACATTGTAAAGCAAGTACCCCCCACCATTCAAAATAAATTTTTAAAAAAGAGAAAATTAAAAACAAAAAGGAAAGTACGTGAGCCCAGGTACAGCGTGTGTATCGCATATGAACACACAGGTCACAAGCAACAGGAATATCTGAGAGGTAAGATGATGGTAAGTGCTTTCTGTTCTTACCATTGATATTTATTGCTGTGTGATAACCTATTTTGTTTATAATTTGCCAAGTGAAATAGGCCAGAAGCTGGGGAGCTAGGGTGTGATACCCCCACCTCCTTAAACAGCCAGCTGGTTCTTTAGGCCTCATATTCCTAATGTCATTGCGTCTCTGGCTGCAGGGTAAGCTATGCTGTAACTCCAGCAGGTCTAGTCAGCAAACCTCACCAAGCTCCATGGCCTCACTTCCACTGTCTGTTTCCCATTATATTGACTGTCCCATATACTGGCTGCGTAGTTTCAATAATATTTCTGAGACACTCTCTCAATTCCTGTATAAGGAGATGTAATAGATCCAAGGCTCCAGAGGGATAGATACCAGACACAGGGATAGATAATAGATACAAGATACAAGGCTCCAAAATCACTGCAGATGGTGACTGCAGCCGTAAAATTAAAAGATACTTGCTCCTTGGAGGAAAAGCTATAATCAACCTGCTGCTGCTGTTGCTGCTAAGTTGCTTCAGTCGTGTCCAACTCTGTGCAACCCCATAGACGGCAGCCCACCAGGCTTCTCCGTCCCTGGGATTCTCCAGGCAAGAACACTGGAGTGGGTTGCCATTTCCTTCTCTAATGCATGAAAGTGAAAAGTGAAAGTGAAGTTGTGTCCTACTCTTAGCGACCCCATGGACTGCAGCCTACCAGGCTCCTCCATCCATGGGATTTTCCAGGCAAGAGTACTGGAGTGGGGTGCCATTGCTAGACAGCATATCAAAAAGCAGAGACATTACTTTGCCAACAAAGGTCCATCTAGTGAAAACTATGGTTTTTCCAGTAGTCATGTATGGAAGTGAGAGTTGGGCTATCAAGAAAACTGAACACCAAAGGATTGATGCTTTTTAACTGTGGTGCTGGAGAAGACTCTTGAGAGCCCCTTGGACTGCAAGGAGATCAAACCAGTCAATCCTAAAGGAAATCAGTTCTGAAAATTCATTGGGAGGATTGATGCTGAAGCTAAAGCTCCAATACTGTGGCCACCTGATGCGAAGAAGTGACTCACTAGAAAAGACCCTGATGCTGGGAGAGACTGAAGGCAGGAGAAAGGGATGACAGAGGATGAGATGGTTGGATGGCATCACCAACTCAACTGACATGAGTTTGAGCAAGCTCCAAGAGTTGGTGATGGACAGGGAAGCCTGGCGTGCTACAGTCCATGGGGTCGCAGAGTTGAACATGAGTGAGCAACTGAACCAAACTGAACAAGGGAGATGGGGCTGTGTGGTTTTCTTAGTTGCACTCAATAAGTCAGTTGCGTCTGCCTTTGTGAACCCACGAACTGTAAGCCCAACAGGCTTCTCTGTCCATGGAATTCTCCAGGCAAGAATACTGCAGTGGGTTGCCAGTTTCTACCCCAGGGAATCTTCCTGACCCTGGGATCGAATCCACGCTTCTTGAGTCTCCTGCACTGGCAGGCAGATTCTTACCACTAGCACCACCTGGGAAGCCCTTTATTAGTTGATCTTCCCCCCTACTCTCCCTTCCCTGATAGCTCAGTTGGTAAAGAATCCACCTGCAATGCAGGAGACTCCAGTTCGATTCCTGGGTCAGGAAGATCCCCTGGAGAAGGGATAGGCTATCTATTCCAGTATTCTTGGGCTTCCCTTGTGGTTCAACTGGTAAAGAATCCACCTGCAATGTGAGAGATCTGGGTTCAATCCCTGGGTTGGGAAGATCCTCTGGAGAAGGGAATGGCTACCCACTCCAGTATTCTGGCCTAGAGAATTCCATGGACTGTAGTCCCATGGGGTCATAAAGAACTGGACACGACTGAGCGACTTTCACTTTACTTCACTACTCTAGCTTTAACTACAGGAAATGAAATGAGTACAGGGAGTGGAAGGCCTCTGAGGCCATATGTGGTCCTGGCACTGAGTTACTTCTTTTCTACTCTTCAGAGCTATTGACTTTCTTTCCCACTTGATGGAGGTGAAGAAGTGAAACAGATGACAGCTTTGCCTCACTGCAGCTACTAGGCACCTAACACTCTACTTAGAAATGATACACATGATAGGTTTTAAGACAGAACTGCTCCATGACTGTTAAGCTGGAAAAATTCAGATCATGGTTGGAATGTTTCCCAAGGAAGAACACATATTTAAAAAACAGACTCTACTGTCTGAGCCACCAGGGGAAGCTCTGTTAAAACAATAGGCAATTGTCATTACTGATATGGTTTCAATTTTTAAACCTACTCCCCCAAATTCAAAGTACAACAATTATTATTGATTTTTTAATAATAGCAACAACAAAAATAGCAATGATCTGGCCATTCTCGGGGTCACAATGAGATATGATATGATATGGCCTATGGGTGGAACTCTGAAATAGATAAGCCTGTTTGCGTCACCACTTTATTGATGAGGAAACCGGAAACCGAGGCTTGGAGAGGCCAGGTAACTAAGATAACATGGTTAGCAGGTTTGCAAAATGAGAAATGGATGCCAGCAGTCCCAATATCTGTAACATGTCACCCTTCCTCAATCAAATCATCACCCTCCCTCTGTGAGCTCCACGTTAGCCCCAAGAGGCCCTGGCGACTTTCCCAAACTGGACTCCACGGCATCCCTTTGGAAGACATTTGGACAGAGTAGGCCAAGTTTAATGGACCTGGGGGACCCCATCTTCCTCTTTGAAATGGACCTTCTCATAGCAGTCTAGCGTCACAGAATATTTGGCAAGTGTTGATGTTTAAGATTCCCATGTCACACCTGTGGAAACTGTAATGGAATATTAAAAAGTGTGGTTGGGGTTTAGAGAGAGTCCAGTTTCATTCAGATTTGCTTGCAAGGCACATTTGACTTGACTCTGTTTCTTTCACCTTTGGCATTAAAGCCTAAGTAATGATATTTTTTTTCCCCATTCTGAGCAAGAACCAATAAAAGGCAATGCCACACTCTAGAACAGTGGAATGCCATACTTAAGCGTTGTGTGGAGTTCAGCACCCTCTGGGGCCTGTGTCTAAAGCTGGCTGGTCACACAGGAGGAAGGTACAGACAGGCCAGGGCCTGCAGAGACACAACCAGGGGCCCGAACAACCCACAGGAGCCAGCACGTAACTTGGGATCATAAGGGAAGCAGACAAAAAGCTTTGTCAACAAAAAGAGCTGATCCCTGGCAGAAGGACCGGGAGCAGGCCTGCAACTTGTCTCAGCACCAGGCATCGATCCAGGGGAGGGGAGAGACCTAGGGCTTTTTAATTATTAACATCTCATGTTCCCGTGTGGACTTTGCCATGGGCCCTTAGGCCACCTGGCACAGTCCTGAGGGAGTTTCCACCCTCCTCTTTGGGGAAAGTGAAATGTATATTGGGGAATAAAAAAGCATTGACTTCTGGCCCCTCCTTGACAATGCTTCCTTCTTCCTTCTTCTACATTGCTTCATGAGCTGCTCACAAAGGACACCATGTGTGCCTCTGAAGCCAATTTCAGGACATTCTGGGATGTAATTTAAGAAGTACACACATGAGATGCCTGAGCCAAGCACTGTTATAAAGGAACCTCCTAAGCTTTAAGCAGAGATCTGCCCTGTCTTGTTTAAAGGGACCATAATAAGTGATTAATTCCGCTTAGGATGTGAGGGCGAGGAACAGGCAGACGTGATTATACACACACAACAGGAATAAACTAGGAAATAAGCCACCCTTAATGGGTAAATACACTTCCATGCCAGTGACGGAAGGGTAAAATGTTCTGTGTTCAGCGGCCTAAAGATCTCACAGATAGTTCAGGATTTAAACAATAAATTATCCTTGACATTTTCCCAGAGTCACCCTTTTTCTTTCTTTCGATTTCTTGTGAGATAATGTTCAGAGGAAAAAATACACAACCATGTCTTATAACTTTCAGAAATCAGCTACTGTGAATTAAACTTGATCCCCTCTGTTTAGAAGGGAGAATTTCTCTCGAGTGCTGGCATAGTTGCTTGTCTTGGGAAAGCACAAATCATCACTAAGTTCTGAAACTTTCTGGAACGTGATGACACGTTTACCACAAAACTCCTCATGGTATTCTCAAAGTCCTCCATGAAGCAGTGTTAGGTTTCCAAAGTCAGTGTCTTGATCATTAACTTCAATCGCATTTTGCCAGCTATGAGAGAAGCACTGCCCAAAGAAACCTTATGCTCAACAGAAAAAGAGTGAGCGTCCTCATTTTTAAGGAGCTCAAAGTCCATTGGGGGAAACAAGATAAACCAGCAAGTACACAACCCCTATTGGAAGCATTAAAAACAAGTAATTACCGAGTAATTAGCCTCAGTTGTGCTAGGAAGGCAGACATTATCTCAGTTCTACTTCAGAGGTCAGCTGAAGTCCCTAATTCTCCCTCCCTGTCCTCTCTTTTGAAGAGGGCCTTTCCCAGTCGCCATCAGTGGAACATAACATTGGAGGCTGTTTTCTGTCCCTCATGATGGTTGAGGAATTACCTACATCCTCTGCCTCCCTAGCCCTGTAATCAATCAACCAGCACTCTGAGATCTCAGGGAGGCGTGTGTTTTATCACATCCAACCAGCTTCCAGAAAGGATTTAAGGTGGCTCACAACAAACACTCAGATGCCCAGGCAATTCTCTTTTTTAATAAAACAGAATAGACAGCAGTATCTAAACACGTATATTGCAGGAGAAAGAGGCTCTGAACTAGTGTCAAATGGGCAGGTCTTGCTGGGAAACACCAAATTTGGTTGAAAGCACTCTGGAAAAAAAAAAATTCTGATTCTCCTCACCTAAAAATCAGATACTGGTAAAGATTGAAGGCAAAAGGAGAAGGGGATGGCAGGGGATGAGATGGTTAGGTAGCATCACCGACTCAATGGACACAAATGTGAGCAAATTCTGGGTGATGGTGGAGGACAGAGGAGCCAGGCATGCTGCAGTCCACAGGGTCACAAAGAGTTGGACACAAGTTAGCGAATGATCAGCAACAACAAAATCAGAAACTGTGAAGAGTTTATGAGAAGGCAACTCTGGTTAAATGACAGATAACAAAGTCAACAAACGTCTACATCGCTCAAGCAGCAGCTCTGATTCCTCAGCCATTTTAGGATCAAGGACTCCACTGAGGATCTACAGAAAGTTCTAGACTCTTTCCTCACAGAAGCTCATAATCATATGATTTTGCATATACTCTCAGGGTTCCTGGGACAGAGACTGAATACTTCTCTAACACTCAAATTCATGTAAGAAATCTTCAATAGTCATTCTTCACTGAATGCACAGAAGGGCCACTGAAAGCCGGACATTTTGAAGGAACCCTACGAAGAATACGTTTTCTTCCATCTGTCCTGTCCAGCCAGCAGCAACTTAAAACCATAAGTCAGAATCATTCTGCTTGAAAGGAGCTTTAGTAAAACCCAAATAATTGGTCTTGATCTTGTTTTTCTCCCTTCTTTATCTTGGGACCTGCTTGCACTCGTATGCTGAGATGTTTTCCCTGTTTAATCTACTTTGGTTTTTGAGCTGCTGGTTTTGAATTCTTGGCTCCCACATCTTCTGCATCTTAAATTCACCTAATTTACTGTGTAATTAAAACACCCATGCATGTTTGTTCTCAATTAATAGAGACAAATTATTCCCCAGTGGAAGATGACTCTACTCCAACTTGGAACTGGAAGGATGAATATGCCTGAATTTTAAATGTTGTCTAACAATGGTAGTATTCTTTGTTGAGTGTTTAAGAGAGAGGTTTATGTATCTTTGGGAGATAAAGATCCCAAATTCTCATCCTCACCCAGAACCAGATGATTCTGCAAATTCCCAATCAATTTCCCAATTCATATTATCTTCAATATGTTGGCTGCTGCTGCTGCTAAGTCGCTTCAGTCGTGTCCGACTCTGTGCGACCCCATAGACGGCAGCCCACCAGGCTCGCCCATCCCTGGGATTCTCCAGGCAAGAACACTGGAGTGGGTTGCCATTTCCTTCTCCAATGCGTGAAAGTGAAGTTGCTCAGTCGTGTCCAACTCTTAGCGATCCCACGGACTGCAGCCTACCAGGCTTCTCCGTCCATGGGATTTTCCAGGCAAGAGTACTGGAAAAAATATGTCGGCAGTTTGTATATAAGACCATCCTCAGAAGAAAGAGAAAATTAATCTGGGTAAAAGAGAAGGCAGTGGACCTGGATGAATACTATTTAGGTTGAACAATAAACACCTGTTTGAAGTCAAAGGATCCATCATAAGTCTACACACTTACAGTTCTAGAGATATTTGAAAGCATTAGAAAAACCAGTGACCTAAAGAGATAGCTGACATATTTATAATTTTGCAGGTAATCTAATGTCAGCACCTGCTTTTTAAATTATATGTATGTATTTTATATACACACTCACACACACACAGACATATACTGGGTTGGCCAAAAAGTTCATTTGGGCTTTTCCATAGAAGTTGATGGGAAAACGCAAATGAACTTTTTGGCCAACCCAATATATACATACACATATATATCAATAATTGATACACACATATCTTATGTACACACACACACATATATATATGACTGACACATATTAAGGTAGAAGAATCTGAACATAGTTCAGCTATTTCATACATAAGTTATAATACCACAGAAAGTCCCCAATAATATAAAACAAACTAGGTTATATGGTAAAGATTTCAACCAAGTAAGAAAGAATTCTTTTACTAATTAAGACTTTTGGGGGATGTTTAAGCAAAAGAAAAGAAAAGGTAGTAATAGTCACTTACTCTTGAGGGTCTGCTAATCTGAGAAACTGTGCTAAGCACTTTATTTAAAATGCGTCTGTTAAGCCCAATCAACAATCCCAATGGGAGAGAAAATTATATCCACTTGGTAGACAAGGTAACTGGGGTTTAGAGAGGGAAGACTGGATGCCATCTAAATATCTTTCTAAAAACTACCAAGGAAAACTATAACAGGCTCGCCATGCCTTCTACATGCCCTTAGAGAGGCCACAGAGCTTCCAACCAGCAGGTCACTCACATCCCTGGTTCTAAACTTGCTGGTTGTAAGGTTCAAATGGGGATTTACAATGAGGACTCTGTTCAGGGTTCAGTACACTTTAATTACATCAGATAATACCTGCTGTTCCCATTTTTTCCTGGAAATGGGGGTATGAGTCCAATTCTTGTTTATTTAAGCTCCTGTCACAATAAGCCTTCACTTTGTCAAAATATCACAACAGCGAAATGGAAGTGGTCACAACAGGAGCCAAACTGCCTGGTGCCAGTAGCATGGCCAAGTCTGAGCTGTCCCTTTGAAGCTCACATCCGCCTGACCTGATAGAAGTGGGCAGGAGCACACAGGAGTGAGAGATGGAAGGAGAAGACAGACACACCAAAGGCAAACAAGACAAAATCAGTATACCGGAGCAGTAAATGGATGGCCTACGAATTGTGCTCAAAGGTAATCCACAAATTCACCTGGATTGTTTCAGCAAAAACCACCCCAGAGCATAATCAGCCTAAGCACAGCCCTTTCTCATATGTTTACTAGGAGGATTTTACTGGCTAATAGTCAATTCATTGGAAAAGAGTCTGGGGCAGAGAAAGATTGAGAGCATGAGAAGGGGACGGCAGAGGATGAGATGGTTGGATGGCATCACTAACTCAATGGACATGAGTCTGAGAAAACTCCAGGAGATGGTGACGGACAGGGAAGCCTCCTATGCTGCAGTCCATGGGTTCGCAAAGAGTCAGACATGACTGAGCGCCGGAATAACAACAAAAAATTAAAGATCAATTAAATCAATATCAGAAATAATGGTATCAATATACATAAGGTGATGGGTCCTAGTTTAAAAAGAATAATCTTATTTGAGATCATTTTCTTATGGAAACCTTTCCTGAGGGTTAAGCAGTCCCTCTGTAAAGACATAAAGCCAAAGAAGAGGTAACATTTTAGAGTATCATTGATGACTGATCAATCTTCTTTAAGGGAAGAACCAAAATGCCTCAGCAACCCAGAGTCCACGGGAATGGAAATCTTTCTGAATGATTTGCAAGTTTCCCCCTTACACAGGGCTTCCCCAGCGGCTCAGATGGTAAAGAATCCGCCTACAATACAGGAGACCTGGGTTTGATCCCTGGGTAGGAAAAATCCCCTGGAGGAGAGCCCGGCAACCCACTCCAGTATTCTTGCCTGGAGAATTCCATGGACAGAGAAGCCTAGCGAGCTACAGTCCATGGACTCATAAAAGAGTCAGACACAACTGAGCAACTAACACACTCCTTACACAGCCCCCCATGCCAGTTACTCTTCCATGTGTTATACAAAGCCCAATTATAATGTTCGGTGTCTGTAGGCAAACTGATAGCAATGCTGTGTCCTCTGGTTTTTGTGTTTTTCTCAAAGGAAATTTCATCCTTTGTTATTCAGTAACCTAGCACCTCGGAGAAGGCAATGGCACCTCACTCCAGTACTCTTGCCTGGAAAATCCCATGGATGGAGGAGCCTGGTAGGCTGTAGTCCATGGGGTCGCTAAGAGTCAGGCATGACTGAGCGACTTCACTGTCACTTTTCACTTTCATGCACTGGAGAAGGAAATAGCAACCCACTCCAGTATTCTTGCCTGGAGAACCCCAGGGACAGAGGAGCCTAGTGGGCTGCCAACTATGGGGTCGCACAGAATTGGACACGACTGAAGCAACTTAGCAGCAGCAGCAACCTAGCACCTACTGTGACATGTACATTGGATTGATGCTTTTATTCTTTCGCTCATTCATTCACAGGCACTACACCCTTGGAATATGGAGAAGAATGGACCAGGACTCTGCCCTCATAAAGGACACCTACTGCCCATGGAAAAAAGACATGTAGCAAAACCCAGTGCAGTGATGACTGTAACAGACGTATGTGCAAATGGCTGCACACAAGCCATTCTGCCTACTCCTGATTTCTCCAATTTATGCTCTTTATGTAGACTACTTCCTCTGTGACAGCGCACTGAGTAGATGACTTGGGTCTACAAAAGAGATCTCCCAATTACAATCCAGGGCCTGTTTTGGGATGGCCTGCAAGCTAAGAATAATTTTTACGTATTTTAATGGTTGGGGGAAAAAATCAAAGAAGAATATATGAAATTCAAATTTGAGTGTTCATAAATAATTTGGGTATTATTCGTGGCTACTTTCCTGCTACAAAGGCAGAACTGAATAGTTAAGACGGAGACCATATGGACCACAAGACCATTTGCCACATGGCTTCTTAAAGAAAAAAGCTTGCTGACCCCTGATCTAGATGGTTTGGATCTCATCTAAGATAAAAGTAAACTGAATCAACATCAGAAATTATTAGTTTAATTATTAGAACTCATAAAAATGGGGGAGGCTTTACTGGCTCAGACAGTAAAGAATCCGCCTGCAATGTGGGAGACCTGAGTTCAATCCCTCCACTGGGAAGATCCCCTGGAGAAGGGCATGGCAACTCACTCCAGTATTCTTGCCTGGAGAACCCCCATGGACAGAGGAGCCTGGTGGCCTACACACAGCCCATGGGTCACAAAGTGTCAGGCACAACTGAGCACACACAAAAATGGGATTCCTGATGGCTTCTGATGAAGCGTATTTGGTAATCATCCTAGAACAAATATCCCCCATAAGTCAATCTTAAATAATCTTTAAGAAAAAAATGCCCATTATCACACGTCTTCATGAAGTACCATTCGCATTAGTTATATACATTATAAAGCATGAGATACCAAAATGTTATTTGAATACAAAATTGGTGTCATATCACCTTTACAATGTAGTTGGTTCACACCTTCAACACCTACTCAGCAAACATTTACAGAATAAATACTTCATTCCAGATACTCCGCTAAGGAGCAGGAATAGAGGATGAGCTTGACAGAGTTCCTTAAAGGAATTTATAATTTATCGGGAAAACAAAATCAACACTCAAAAACATGTGGGCGAGAAGACATTCTAGAATAAAATCTTAGAATCTTTACCTCTCATTTCAATTCTGCATTGGCTGAAATGAGGTAAGCCACCAAAGATGGATTTGTGTGCACGAAAGAGGTTCATCAATTTTACAGTAATATAAAGGTTATCTATTGGCTGATGTATTACAAGCCATATTTAGTAAATGACTGAATAATGCAGTTAGAAAACCAGAGATGTAATCGCTTTTAATTCTGGCAAGGATGTGTGTATTTTAATTAACCTGCCTCTCTTCTTGTCATTCACTTTCCCCACTGTGTCCCAAATAACAACTCTCTCCTGTTTCCCAGGAACCTCCGAGGATCTGTAAGACTATGATCTTATTTTGAGTCCTAACCCAGCTGGCCCCACAGCTGTCACTTCATCCAGCAATATAAATACATGTATCACTGCTTTAATCCATCCTCATAAAACTATGTAGCTGGCAAAATGGGGCCTGGGACCCAGATTACGGGGAGAAATGATCATTCTGCTCCCATTATTCTGCAAAAGGTGTTTTCCAGTGCTGTAAATCCCAAAAAAGCTTACAGCCTAATCAATGACCTGCGTTCTCAGGGGCCTGCTTCTCTAGCTCCTCCCAGATGGAATCTATCCGGTGGCCCATACATCTGCTGACAGTGGATCCTGAAAGCCCCAAATGTTCAGGTTCAATGTGACAAGTGACCAGACCCAAACAAAGCTGACAAAGGATGCCTCTGCTTCCAGTTCCGACTGTAGTTCGTATAGTGGGTATGACCCAGCCATATAGTGGGTCATTCCCTCCACTTTTTTATCATTGGTTTTAAATTTAACACATATTACACCACCAATGGACTGTAATGCTTGCATTACTGTAATAATCACAGCTACCACCTATTGAATATTCATTATGTGAGTGGACCTCTCTTAGGTGCTTTAGAGCAAGGGTCCCTGGCCTCCAGGTCGTGGACTGGTATCGCCAGTCAGGTCAGCGGAGGCATTAGATTAGAAATAAAGCACACAATAAACACATGTGCTTGAATCATCCTGAAACCATCACCCACCACCACCCTGCCTCAGTCCATAGAAAAACTGTCTTCTACGAAACCTGTCCCTGATGCCAAAATACACTGGGGACTGTTGTTTTAGAGAATTAACTCATGCGATTCTCACAACACTGTGTTTAGTTGCTCAGTCACGTTGGCCTCTCTGCAACCCCTTGGACTGTAGCCCCCCCTCCATCCCCAGACTCCTCTGTCCACGGGATTTTTCTGGCAAGAACACTGGAGTGGGTTGCCATGCCCTCCTGCAGAGGAGGTGGACATGAACCCAGGGATTGAATCTGCGTCTCCTGTGTCTCCTGCACTGCAGGTGGAATCCTCACCTGCTGAGCCATGGAGGAAGCCCTGAATTCTCACAATAATTCCATTAAGTACTACTGTTCTCCTCATTTCACAACAGAGGAAACTGAGGCTGAGGCCAGCTTCTTCCCCGTCCCCCCAACCTCCATTTCTGGTCTCCATCCCCCTTTTTAGCAGACTCCTCGTTGTGTGTTTACTCTCTTCCCCAGGCCATTTGCTTCAGGGGAAGACTAGCCCCACTCCAGCTCCGATTCCCCTCCGAGTTTGGATCCCACTTGGGTTAGCCAGTCATGGTGTTTCGTCTCTGCCCTCCCTCCAGCGTGGGAAACTGAGACAGAGTCTATTAAGAGCTCCAGGGACATTCTTGCTCCTGAGAGATGATCCAAGGAGGAAACTTCTAGAAGTTGTCTTGTCCTGATGTAATGAGAGTCAACTTGTGACCAACACAGGTGTGCAGAGACAGCAACGTGGAAAGGCATAAAGCACCTACAATCCTATGTGTCTGAGTCAGGAATGAACCCAGTCAAAAGCCCTCATCACTGTAGTCCTTGTTAGAGAGGGTAACAGCCATCTTTGCCTAACGATGCAGACAAGAATAGACCAGCAGGTCAAACCCAAGCCTGAATCTGAAGCCTTACTTTAAACCCCACCACAGAGCTCATCAAGGTTATATTAATAATTCAAGACTCCATCACCATTCTGCCAACTCCCTGCATCTGGGAATCATGGAAAGAAATGTGCAGCCAACAGCATACTGTTGCCCAAACCAGCCTCCCCTAGAACCACAACCCAACCAGAGGGTACCCTGGACACGGCCAGTCCGCTTACTATATATAATCAATAGTACTCAGAGAAGACAGAATCCTAAAATAACAGCCACAAAAGCAATGAATTCGAAAGTACATCATAGTAATGTTAAAATAGCTGTTGTTTACAGATCATCTGAACTCCCTGCATCTCTTTTAAGTGTGGTTATTAATAAATAATGATGCTACAGAAAAAGGTCCCAAAATGACAAGCATGGCTTTTTTAAAACAGCAAAACAGAGAGTAAAAATAGTACTTCCTTACTACTGTTCATAGAGCCCAACTACAATCCCATAAGCAGGCAGGAAGGACTCCAAGGAAGTATTTTTAAACAGAGAAAAGAGCTAGCTTTGCTTTCTCACCTTAAGATTCTAAAGTGAGAGGCAATGGCATTCCAAGCTAGGTTTCCCTACCAATGGGCATCAATATACATGTACAGCAGAAGAGAAGAGAGAAAGGGGAGGATCAGGGTAGAAACACACTGAAGAGCGGACTCTAGTTCAGGCCTTCCCAGTGGGCACCACCAGCTGAGAACTGGAAACTGGTCACCAAATTCAATCCTACAACAAGGGCAATTTACAACCATGCAGAGAAGTGGCAAGTTTGAAATACACAGTTTCATTTTTCCTGGGCTCTAACAACACAATCATAATTTGCTTTTTAACTTGAACCACCTGACAAGTTCTGGAAAAGTGATTCTCCCTGCTTTGTGTCTCGGCGACAACACTATGTTAACAGTCAAAAGAGTTATACTCTAACCAAGGTGAAGAGTCTTAGAAACTCAGAGTGCAGCAAAGAGACAAGCAGAAGATGTGAGGTGTGCGTGCTCTAAGAGTAGTCTGCATCACCTCATTATTGCTGATGTTTTCTGAAGACTGCTAAGATGCCAGGATAAAAGCAGAGGAATTGGTTAAATCCATTACCTGTGAAAAATTGCAAACCCTTCAACCAGCAGCATAGTGCCACTAAATTAAATTGACGCCAGGGGCTCTGATAAACAACCAGTAATTCCTTCGGTGTCAATGAGTTTGTGCTGCCCTCTGCCCAGAACAGAAAGGCTGCGATTCCTCAGCTGCAGGGTCCTCCCCCCTTCGCTGGGGGAGCCTTAAATGGGAGACAGATCTTGATCCTTGAAATAGGAAATGAGGAGCCCCTGGCACAAGTTTGGTCTTGCCCTGCAGAAGTCACTTCCACTCACTTGTCCCATGTTCCTGCCCCCAGAAGATTAGAGATCCAGCATACTTCTACCAATTGGTGACTCTGGTATGGACTACTACCGAAGTTGTGGAATGAATAATCCAGAATCATACTGAAACAAGTTCTTAATAAGCCCCACACAATGTTTTAATCCATCTTACTGCAAAATTGCACCCTGTTGTTCAGTTGCTAAGGTGTGTCCAACTCTGTGATCCCATTGAATTGCAGCACACAAGGCTTCCTTGTCCTTCACCATCTCCCAGAGCTTGCTCAAACTCATTGAGTCGGCGATGGCATCCAACCAGTGCATCCTCTCTCACTCCCTCTCTTCCTGCCCTCAATCTTTCCCAGCATCAGAGTCTTTTCCCATGAGTCAGCTTCTCGCATCAGGTGGCCAAAATATTGGAACTTCAGCTTCAGCATCAACACTTCCAATTAATATTCAGGATTGCTTTCCTTTAGGATTGACTGGTTTGATCTCCTTGCTGTTAAAGGGATTCTCAAGAGTCTTCTCCAGCGCCACAGTTCTAAAGCATCAATTCTTTGGCGCTCAGCCTTCTTTATGGTCCAACTCTTGCCTGCGTGGTCCCAGTCTTATCCGAAAAGGACTGGGGATTTGACCAAGACAGGTGTGTGCATCTGTATTTAGGGGTGAGGCGCGGGGGTGTTAGAAATACATTTTCCTCAAAGTTCCCTCGGGTAAATCTTTAAGACAGCAAAACCCTGTCTTGCTTATATACTCAGAGACATTTTAATGGTGCAGTACTAATTTCAAGAAATCTAAGAGTATTTGTACTAATTTTTAAATTTTTAATGGAGGCTATGGGGTAGAGGGAGTTTAAAAAGTTCATTCTTTTCCTTTTTCTTTGTTCATTCTTTAAAGAAGATAAAAATACTCATTTCCAGCTCAACGTTGAAAGCATATCTGTGCAGTTCAAGATACTTAACTATGTTTCTGTTGAAATAGGCTTTCTTAGAATAACGCCTATAGATACTGAAATGATCTTATCTTAACTGACTATAACAGCCAGCTCATTCTAAAAAAGGACTAGTGAATGTGGAACTCAGTGGTTATTTTGAAGAAGGGAGAAGCTTCTAATTCCTTTAACGAAACCAACCTCTACCCCCAAGAGTTCCTGGTAACAAGTCTTCTTGACAGATGCATTTTATTTTCAAAGGTTTAGAGACTTACCGAAATGGGGACTAAGTTAAAGCAGAGGGGGACGTCCCCCAAGTCTTCTCTCAAGTGAAAAGTTCTTTGTAAGCAATACCCCGTCTCATAGGAAAGCATCCAGCTTTGCAAGTGCACAGAAGAAGGAGTGGAGGAGAATGAGCAGCAGTGCTGGGATGTGTGACAGGGTTCAGGACATGAGATCCAGAGAGATGTCATCACAGTTCCATACATGACCCTAGACCTCCTATGAAGAACTTGACTTCCCCAAAGAACCAAGCCTGCTTTGGAGTGTGTTTCTCACTTGTGAAAGTCTCTCAGTCATGTCTGACTCTTTGTGACCCCCATGGACTATACAGTCCATGGAATCCTCCGGGCCAGAATACTGGAGTGGGTAGCCATTCCTTTCTCCAGGGGATCTTCCCAACCCAGGGATCAAACCCAGGCCGCCTGCACTGCAGCTGGATTCTTTACCAGTTGAGCCACCAGGGAAGCCCAAGAATACTGGAGTGGGTAACCTATCCCTTCTCCAAGGGATCTTCCCAATCCAGGGATCAAACAGGGGTCTCCTGCACTGCAGGCAGATTCTTTACCAACTGAGCACTTGAATTAAACACAAACCACTGCCCTGCCTACCCCACACAATTGGATAACTGAGAAACACTGACACCAAATCTACTCATAAACCAAAACAAAACTTGGTCATCAAAATAGCTTGTGAATCACATATAGACTAACCACTCATATTTCCTTCTATTTAAATCACTAATTCTAATATAATTATTAGACTGCTTACCTACTTTCCAAATTAAAAAAAATAAAATAAATGAAAATTCCTGAAGGAATCAGTCCTGAATATTCATTGAAAGGACTGATGCTGAAGCTGAAACTCCAATACTTTGGCCACCTGATTCGAAGAACTGACTCATTGGAAAAGACCCTGATGCTGGGAAAGATTGAAGGCAGGAGAAGGGGATGACAGAGGATGAGATGGTTAGATGGTATCAACGGAGAAGGGGACAACAGAGGATGAGATGGTTTGATGGCATCAACGACTCGATGGACATGAATTTGAGCAAGCTCCGGGAGTTGGTGATGGACAGGGAAGCCTGGTGTGGTGCAGTCCACAGGGTCGCAAAGAGCTGGACACGACTGAGTGAATGAACTGGAATGACTGAAACTAAAAATATTAGAGCAACACAGTAATCTTCATTGGAGTTCACAGCAAATATTCATGAGCATTTAACTATGTACCCGCAGGCTCTAGTTTTAGTTCCTGCAAGTAGAACTGAACACTTTTTTACTTTGTTCAGTCAAAAGTCAGTAATTTATTGGAGTTTATTCAGTTAAAAATAGACACAGAGAGCTGTTTTTCTGTTTTTGTTCTTTTTTTTTCCCCCCCTAAATACACCATTCATCTCCCTCCACGGGTCTTGCACTCACTACCTCTGGCTTTTCAATTAAATATCCTCATTTTAGTCCATGTGGAAGTCTCTTCTCAGAAGCCACTGCGAACCAGAAGCAGGGCGAGTTTACCTAGACTCCATGGTTCCCCCACTACTGCCTTTTATCACAGATCTATTTCTAAGGCAGGGGCCCATCAGCCAGAGGGCCCCAGAGGAACCCTGAGGACCTCTAATGTTTGACACCTCCTTCAACTAGCACCTCCTTGCACCTAGGAAACAGGTTGTGCCTGGAGTGTGGGCATGAGAATGACTGCGGACGGGCTTGTGCCTAGGAAAGGTGCTCTCACTGGGGAAAGCCAGCAAGGGATAGGCCACTTTTCTGGAGGAAACACGGAACTCGCATGGTACACAAGCCTGCCCTGCCCAGGCGCCTGCCTCCTTTCCTGCTCTCACCACCACCCTTCACCCCCTTGTGCATGGAGCATCTATCACTGTGCTCTGCTTTAAGCTCCCCACAAATAAACATGTTTCATCCTTTGTGCTTAGCATTCCTCACCAGATGTGCCCTCAAGCTATAGCCATGGGGAAGGGGCTTACTGGGGAGGGGGGCCCTACTCAGGGAGAGTGCCTGCTTAGTCACTCAGTCCTGTCCAGCTGTTTGCAACCCCATGGATGACAGCCTGCCAGATTCGTCTGTCATAGGATTTCCCAGGCAAGAATAATGGAGTGGGTTGCCATACCCTACTCCAGGGGATCTTCTCGACCCAGGAATGGAAGCCAGGTCTCTTGCACTACAGGCGGATTCGTAACTGTCTAAGCCACCAGGAAAGCCTCTACACAGGGAGAGGGTACTGTAACCAAGTCAGTTATCTACACCATCCTCATCTTCACCACTGTGATCATCATCACCTATGGCTATAGATGCTACATAAACCCTTCCCACTATCTTTCTTAACCTTCCAACCACCCTTGTGACAATGATGCTTTATCTCTGTTTCACAGGTGAGAACCTTAGAGGTCATAGAGAGAAAGGGAAAGAATGAGACTGAACCCCTGTGTGTTCAATTCTAGAACACAAGCTCACAATGAATTCATGATAATGTTTCTTCATAATACAACTGTCCAAACACCCTGAAGCAACACACACTGAAGAAGGCTGGATGTCTAAGTTCCTACCCCACCTGTGCCCCAAAGCCCAGTTTAGTGACTTACTGTCTCTATAACCATGGTTAAGTTACTCTGCATCGCAAAAGCTTCCACCTGACCGCACAGGGTTGTTAGGACCAGTCCATTTGTTAGAACATCAGATTTTGCACAGTGAGAATGTATAATACATAAAATATAAAACGCAAGCTATGGATTAATCAGCAAATTGAATAAAATGCGCATTTTTCATAGTAAAAGCTATTTTGTGCAAGTAATCTAAATGCACCCCCCAACATTTTACCCCCCACTCCACCTTTACTTTCTTCAAAAACTTACCAAAAGCTCCAAACCTAATGGACCCTTCCAGGTTTTACTCACCTAGACCCAACACAAATTATTCACCACCACCACCATCTCATCATAGAGGCACTCAACTGAGAAGAGATAGAAAGGAAATGAGAGAAAAGAATGAACCTTAGGAAACAGTTTGAGGTCTTTCATGCATCATCATGAGTACCTGGATCTGTGCAGTGAGGAACTCTCACCACGCATAATAAATGGGGGGAAATGTGAATGAAGGCAGCTGTGTAAAACTAAAATAACTTAGTTACAACTTGGTTTTGGCTGAACAGACCACCCAGGGCGGCCTTCTTGGAGAAGTGACATGCGCATCGTGAATGCTGTACCCACAGAGGACGTGGAGGCGGTGAAATCAGACATTTCATTTAGATGCTGCTGTTTATGAGAGGACTGGGGAAAACTATGCGAGTGTCAGCGCACTGAAGGGCTACAAGGAATCCTTTGTTTTTCAAATAATAACAAGGAAGAATTCCACAGGGGTGACATCTGTCTGAGATATTCTACGCCCGGCCCTGATCCTGCTGATTCTAGCAGCAAGAAAACCCTGGAAGGTGCAAGACTCTGCCTGACATTCACAAACTTTTTTTAAAAAAGCAGAATTATCTCAATACCATTTTCTGTGGTATTAAAGAGACTCTGGTTTATTCGTGTGAGTCGCTTTGGTTGCGTCCCACTCTTTGCAACCCTATGGACTGTAGCCCGCCAGGCTCCTCTGTCCATGGGATTCTCCAGGCAAGAATACTGGAGTGGGTTGCCATGCCCTCCTTCAGAGGGTCTTCAAAGGGATCGAACCTTTGTCTCATGTCTACCTGCATTAGCAGGCGGGTTCTTTATTGCTAGCGCCATCTGGGAAGCCCTAAAGAGACTCTTACTTTGACCAAATTTCAGGGTATTTACTTGTCCAAAGCATTTCTTGATTTTGAAGCAGATGTCAAGGAAAGAGCATATGGAATTGAGGGAGGAAAAAAAAAAACCCTAGCATACAAGCCTGAGGATAAACAGTTATCTTTGACATTAATCACTGACTTGAATATGCTTTGCAATTAAGATTTACAGAGAATTTAAGCAAACCCAGCACAGAGAAATCTGGATGTACCAAAAAAGTCATTATGAGCTGAGTTGACATTTTATGAGTCTATACCTGTGAATTCCTAAAAGCTTTCAAAATGAGTTTTTTCAAACTGGAAGCTACTTTCGAACATGCAACCTGCATGCATTTATTTTGGGGCTGGTGCATGGGGATGACCCAGAAAGATGTTATGGGGAGGGAGGTGGGAGGGGGGTTCATGTTTGAGAATGCATGTAAGAATTAAAGATTTTAAAATTTAAAAAAGAAAAAAATAAATAAATAAAATAAAATTTAAAAAAAATAAAATAAAAAGTCAAATATAAAGAGATTATTCAGTGATCTTCTGTTGAGAACAAGTATTGCTGCAGAAGAAAAGCATGGGTCTTGTATCTGAAGGATCGCTAGATCTTTCTCAGGAGTACATCCAAGAAAAACTGCAGGTTCACTAAAAGACGTACCTGGACTAGTGCTTTATCTGCTGGGCTAAGCTGCTACTTCAGCCTTAAAGGAGTCTTAGACATGGATCTCCCAACTTTCTGTGTAAACTATAAATTTTCCACTTGGTGTCATCCATAAATGAAGGATACAAAGTCTGTCTTGGTGAGATCTCAGATATTAATTAGTAATGATCAGTGCACAGGAGAAATAACTAGCAAGGTAATCATTTCCTTCTTTCTGTTGGCTCAAATCTTGTCCATATAGGCAGTGCCACAAAAAAGTCCTTATTTGTCAGTTTTGGTCACTGTTTTCTCCCTCATTCTTTACCAGGTGGTCTTGTCCAGAGGATTAGCTTCCTGAATTGAAAGAACCACCACCTTCTGGTAGAAGAAGGTACTGCAAGCCACACAGTAACTTATCAGTTCAGTTCAGTTCAGTTCAGTTCAGTCCCTCAGTCGTGTCTGACTCTTTGAGACCCCATGAATCGCAGCACGCCAGGCCTCCCTGTCCATCACCAACTCCCGGAGTTCACTCAGACTCACGTCCATCGAGTCAGTGATGCCATCCAGCCATCTCATCCTCTGTCGTCCCCTTCTCCTCTTGCCCCCGATACCTCCCAGCATCATAGTCTTTTCCAATGAGTCAACTCTTCGCATGAGGTGGCCAAAGTACTGGAGTTTCAGCTTTAGCATCATTCCTTCCAAAGAAATCCCAGGGTTGATCTCCTTCAGAATGGACTGGTGTCCAAGGGACTCTCAAGAGTCTTTTCCAATACCACAATTCAAAAGCATCAATTCTTCGGCACTCAGCCTTCTTCACAGTCCAACTCTCACATCCATACATGACCACATTATACTAAGCCATTATCCATGTGGAATGCCCTTTTTTCTAGGAATCTATGCTATGAAAAGCAGAAACTGCTTCCGTTGCTTCTGTAAATGTGGCAAATCAAATTTAGCCACTGCTAACTACTTTATTCCCAAGAGTTCGGGGTAGGTGGCTGTTTATCTCCAAATATAAATTAGTTTTATTATATGCAACCCACACACCCCTTGGGAGTCAGGTTCATTTCATCAAAGTCTCAATAATTTTGATGAAATAGTTATGCTGATTAAAGCTGGTGAAAGCTATTAAACATGGAATATTAATTTTAAGTACAAACCATTGTGCATTTTCAAAGAACCTGCTTTGGGGAATTAGAGTGCTTTTTATCATTTGTTTACTTATATACTTTAAATATTTCCTCTTCATCCTTTTAATTTACATTATCTTTGAAGATAGCAATGTAAAGCAAAGATAAGCTTCTGTCTAGACAACCCTCCCAGTTGATGTGAAATCCAGAATTAGTAGAATTCCAATGAAGTGCTTATAATTCTTGTCTGCTAAGTTTTTATAAGGATCCCCTGAGGTCAGCTATCACATTGGCTTCTAAAGTACTGCACGTGAAAAAGAAAATAAAAACTACCATAACTATGAATTTATGGAGAAGGCAGAACTTTTGGTACCAAGAAAGAACTGTCCAGTGGGGGCAACAAGGAGACGGTCAAAGCTGATTCTATAAAATGCCAATTATTAAGATTGGGAGGCTGAGTTAAATAGACCTTTGGCATGATCACAGCAAACACTGCCATGTACGATAAATTGTATATTGCTTTCCTTTCCTCCTCCCAGAAAGGTGTGTATGCATGGTAGTTTGGGGCAGGCGGTGGAAGGTAAGGGAGTAGATGTTAATTCACCAACATAACATTTGTACAGTATTTCACCTTCTGATTTAATTCTTTCCATATGCAATGACAAGAGGCTAAGGGTCCCTTAAAAAATCCCAACCACCTCCATTCACGACAGGTGTGCTGTGCTGTGCTTAGCTGCTCAGTCGTGTCCAACTCTTTGTGACCCCAAGGACTGTAGCCTGCCAGGCTCCTCTGTTCATGGAACTCTCCAGGCAAGAATACTGGAGTGGGTTGTATAAATTTCACACAAACATAAATCTTGGTTTTACTCACTGGTTCACTCCAGGTGTTTAAAAGAATGTCTCCTGGCACACAGTGGACATTCAATAAGTATTTGTTGGATAATCAAATGAAGTAAAATGAAGAGTCAGAAATAAATGATTTCACCAGAACCAACTCTCAAGACCTTTCATGTTAGGCTTGAGAGATGGAGTGTCTGAGAGTTAACGAGACCACGGAAAGATACAACCAGCGTATCATCTAGACCTTGAACATAAAGATAAAACATGGTCCAAATGATGTGTTGTTTTTCTTTGGTCTTGAGTACAGAATGATTTCGTAGTGGATTACAGAATGTCTGATGTCCTAGGCATCACTGAGCAAGCCAGAGAATATTAAAGATCACGCAGGCTGATTGCTACTGTTCAATTAACAACTGAGAACCAAATGGTGCTGCCAATTTGCGGACTCCCTCAGCAGAAAAGCACTACCTCCATTCTCTTCTTTAATGGATACATGAAAAACAAGGGGGAATTCAGTCCAAAGACCACCAAAAATGATGCTGGCATTCAGGGGTCAGAAGTTTCCAGTTTAATAGTCTCAAGGCCTTGCAGATTGATACTCATGCAATTCAGAATCCCGTAGACAACTCTTAGAACTTAAAGGATAGTCTTCTAATTCATATGAACAGGAAACTTTTTCTTCCTCTTCCCCTCCAGTTATTCTTGATTAAGTTACACAGAAACTGTGAAAATACTACCACACTGCCAGATATGTAATTGGCTCAATAAATATTAACCAGTAACTCGCTTGAACTTTTTCTCTAATACCCAAAAAGAAGTTATTTTTTAGAATTAAAAAAAAAAGAACTTTCTGTAACTAGTTAATTTTTAACTCTCAGTATGTGTTAACTATTCACACAGTTCACAAGGAGTAACTAGAAACTTTGCCGATCATGAACAAAAGGGCAAAATCCAGATTTCTTATTGGAGGATTAAACAAGAAAATTATTTCTTCTTCACAAAGGATAGGTCTGCGGGCTTCCCTGGTGGCTCAGACTGTAAAACATCCACCTGCAATGCGGAAGACCTGGGTTTGATCCCTGGGTCGGGAAGATTCCCTGGAGAAGGGAATGGCAACCCACTCCAATATTCTTGCCTGGAGAATTCCATGGACAGAGTCAATGGATGGCTACACTCCATGGGGTCACACAGAGTTGGACATGACTGGGTCACTAACACTTTTCACTTTTCAAGGACAGGTCTGTGACAAGAAAACCTTCGCAGAAATCAACTAGCCAAATCACTAGACACAGGTCTATTTCATCATTTAATCCTCTCCAAAAGATAAAAAGTACTGATCCAATAAGTGATGCTGAAAATTCTCCATATCAGCATATTTGTCAACTTCATATTACACTCACCATCACAGTTCCACAAAGCAACATCCATTTCCAACACATAGAATCAGATGTCTACCTTAGACTTACTACATATGTTCAGAATTCCAAAGTTTAAATTAACTTTCCCTTCTATTCAGACTATTTTCAATCAGCCACAGCCCCAGCTGATAGGATAATAACAACATCTAATATTAATTCATCACTCCTATACAATAAACATGTCTGGTTAAGTGCTTTACTGACATTATCTCATTTAATCTTTACCACAAGGAGTGTTATATTAACAGCCTCATTTTGCTGACAAAGAAAGTGAGAGTCAGGGAGGTTAAGGAATATGGCGGAGGCCATGTAGCTAGTAAGCCTGGGGTTTGGGTTTCAACTTGGGAACTTGTCTGATTTCTGAAGTCAGGTTTTTGACTACTCTCATATACTAAGGCTGACATATGCCTTCCCTTCTTACATAAGATATCTATTCTTTCCTTCATTAAATCAAACCTGAGATATAACAACTCCATTGCTATTTAAATGCAAACAAATCATCCTCAATTTGGATCAGGGGAATAACTAAAACAATAATTTTTCTTTAAGACTGAGGATAATATCCACCGATCATGTCCATGATAAAATCTATTTTTCTTTTCCCTATCTCTTTCTCATTTTTCAATCAAATACAGTTCACTTTGTCCCCTTAAATAAGGCGTTCTACTGCTATTGGGAAACCAATTTTCTCTCAAGACTTTATTGCAATATTATCAGAAAACTGGCTACTTAAACAGCAGGTAATCTTTTATTTCATGCATAATTACCATGCACTATGTTTTGATTTGATCCTAATGGCCCTAAGTACATTTTAAACAAACCCTCAACCTGCCCAAATGAAAAACATTTTGCTTCCTCTGATGCACTTGTGTGGCAATGATAATTAACACATCTTGGGAAATTCGAGCTACATCTGATTAAATCATAACACACCATAAAGGTCTTTACAAATAATCCTTTGAAGAATCCAGCTGAGAAAAATCATGAAAAGAAGAATTATGAGAAAGGAAGCTCATTACGGTTTTGCGCCTGGCACTTAAAGGTGACCCTGGCAAGGTGAGGGTTTTGAATTTGTGCATTTCCCAGTATGCACCTGAGTGTCTGAGCGAGGAGGGCTGTCTGGGTGACCAACTCTTCACTCATAAACTCCACATTTCTGTTCAGGGACCAGCTCCTATTGTTTTGTCTCTGGACCAACCTCCAAGGAAATACTGCCCTTTCATCAGACCAACGACTTAAGAAGCAACACTTATTAAATTAAGAAAAGTAAAATCCTTTCAGAAAAGGAGACCTCTTCAGGCTTCCATGCTTAAAATTTCAACTTGGTAAACTTGAGGTAATACGATCAAAAGGAAACATCACAAAATATAGGTATGAGCTGAACAAACCAAACTGCGAGGTGGGGTGGGTGTTGGAAAACCAAGCTGTTCAAAAAGTCAAATAAGAAAAATAGTTAGATAATTCAGCACAGCCATACCTTCAATAACGGAATGACTATCATTGTTATGGTTCTTGCTAACAATAATAACAGCCATTGCACTTGTCACTTACTGAGCACCTACTGATGCAGTCTGCTACTTAATCTTCAAAACATTACTGAGAGTTACTATTAACTCACAGAAGAGTAAACTGAGGCCAAGCAGTGTTAAGCAATCTTCCCAAGATGATAACAAGGGGCAACAAGCATCGTTGCTGGGGTTCAAATGCAACCTGCCTCATCCCAAAACACATGCTCTTAACTAAACACAGCCCACTCTGCCTTACCTAAAGCAATAAATATTTGACTATAACCTACCTACTGTGTACAGCTGTGTTCAGTAACCTGGATGGAGCATCACTATAATGCTGAGCACAGAAGGTGCTCAACAGTAGCATGTGGAAAGAATAAATATATATCTCTTCTCGTGCCCAAAACTATTTATTAAGTAAAGATAGGCACTATACCCCATGATGGTGTTTAAAGAAAGGAGGAAAATGCAAAATGCAGATCTGGTCCAAAAATGTTTACCATCTTTATTGGGACGATTCTTACAAATGAACAAAACAAGTCAACCCCTATGGCAAGCCTTGGGACAAAGCTCAAGCTTTCTAGAAGCCCCATGATTTGGAATCCAAAGTAAAAATGGGAATAAGCAGAATTTGGTCTCCTCCCAAGGACCCCCACCCAAGAAGTATCTCCTGCATTATTCTCTGAGAACTAAAAAGTCAATCATACGCAGAGAGGTGTTTCTTAACTGAATTGAATAGTTTTCCAAAACAATCTCTTCCACCTTTTTGTTTGTCTAGTTACTGTCTGGCAATCCATGTGTTCAGTCCTACACACTAAAAATGTCAGCCATCATGTGAGACCTTCTTTGTGACGTAAGGTGAAATGCCTCACGTTAAAACACGCGCATGAATCCCAGAATCGCCAATCCTCTTCCTTTCGAGGCCACAGTGAAATCCCGGCTTAATCTTTACAGAACTGTTTTAGTAGATGGTTGAAGAAGTCACCGGCAACTACTGGAAAACCCACGAAAATCTTGCCTGCACTATGGACGCTTGCCAGCCCCCACCCCTCATGTTGTGACAGACCCAGGCCGTTTGGTGGTGGTGGTGGTGGTGGTGGTGTGTGTGAGAGAGAGAGAGATGGAAAGCTTTTTCCGCTAGCTTATTGAATCTTTCCACCTCCTACAGAGAACTCTGAAGAAATGCACTTTTTTTGTCAACATTCAAATGAGTGTGAATCAGAATGGTTGTTCGCCCAGGACCCATCTTTTATGTGGAGTGTAGGGTCAATGAAAGGATTGAAATGGATCCAAGTTTCCTTGATTAGCTGATTTTTAAAAGGCTGGAGACAGCACACCACAGTGTGGTAAGAGGAGAACTGGTCCTTGTCTCTGCTTTACTGCAAAGAAGCTAGAAGAATTTACTTAACCATTACTTAAACCTTCCAAACCACAGTTTCCCTTTGAGAGGAATGAGGAGCTAGAACCAGACATTCTTCAGGCAGAATTCACAGACTCTGTGCTGCAGACATACTGGTCTAGCCATTCCTCTTCCCAAGACATTTTTCTACTAGAGTGCAATGAAGAGATTGTACCCCAGAGCTCTCAAATTTGGGATACCACAGAAATTCCCATGGTATTTATACCTGGGCCCCACCCTCAAAACATGAAATCTAGTTGATTAGAGGCAGGGCCCAGGAATCAGCATTTTCAGCAAAGGCCCTATGAGATTTCAAGGTGTGTGGTCCATGGACCACACTTTGGGAAAGAGTGGTTTAGCTGAAATTCTTGATGATCTGGGTGCACACATCATGATTTACCAATTACAGACCTGGCTGAGATGGGTCCAAAATTCCTTGTAAATCAGAGCTAATGATTTTAATGAGAACACCTCTGAGAGAGGGAACACACAGAGGACAAGGGCTCCAATTCTGCCACTTTATGTTACTTATGGGTGGTGTAATCCTGGGTTATCTCAGTTTTCTCATCTGAAAAAAATCAAAGTGGGCAGGCTTCTCTCACTGGATTCTAGGAAAGAAGGATGAGGAACCTGGAGGGATCACCTAGTGTGGATCTGGGTTCCGAGAAGGTCTTCAAACCCCGTTATGGCCTCTCCTGCCCCCACTCCCTCCAGAGGCACTGGGCTGTAGGGAGCTGGCCTGCCCCAGCCCCTGGGGTCCAGCCGGCTTGCCTTCAGTGCCCCAGAACAGCAGAAGGATCTGAATTTGTCTTGTTTCCAAAAGGAGGAGTAAGTAGCCTGCATAACCTGCCAGTGCTTATTTGAAACCAGACCACTTCACTCACTATAGAAATTCAAAGGAAAACGCATCTCTTCTAAGCTTCCCACAAACACTACTCCATTTCCCCTGCCCCACAGAGGCTGAGCAACTGGGGCACATTCCTGGAGTGGACATTGTATGATAAACTTTGGCCAGCCCACAAAACACAGATGGGGTCCAAAGTCACAAAACAGTTCCAGAAGTTCTCTGATCCAAATCATGCTGGGGCACACCTTTCTCAGAGTTAAGGGGATCCCAGAAACCAAAAGGGAGAAAGGCAGTTTTAAGTATCAGGGGAGAAGTGGTCTATTTATATTCAAAGGACATCACTCTCTGAGTTTTATATATTAATGAAGATTAAATCCAGAGTTTATAAACTCTTCATGATTATTAATGATCTAACTGCAAGGAAGTAAAAAAAGCCACGTAGGTTAATATCAGCGATGAAGAACTATAGAACGAGCAGCATCCTTCCTTCCCCTGCCCCCCACCCTAGAAAATCCCCCTGAATGAATGGCAGTCTGTAGACCACGGGTCCCCAACCTCCAGGCCACAGACCGGTACCTGCTGTCAGATCAGTGGTGGCATTAGATAAGAAATAAAGTGCACAATAAATGTACTATGCTTGAATCATCCCCAAACTATACTCCCCTACCCTCCCCCCCCTTGGAAAAACTGTCTTCTGCAAAATTGGTCCCTGGTGCCGAAAAGGACAGGGACTACTGCTGTAGACTGTTGATGCCTAGTAATCACCGGGGTTTGACTCTTTTTGTAAATGCCATTCCCTTTTTTAATTTTTTTTTCCCCAAAAGACATTGAGATCTGTGCCAATGTGTTCAGGATCACCAAGAGGAGAGCCATTCATAACGTGTAACAATTTTTACAGCAGAAAAATGAAATCGAGTTTGGCACTGATTGAGGCTCCTGGATTTCCAGAGAGGAGCTGAAGAATCCATTGTGCTGGATGCACATTTTATAACCTCTGCCCATTTATTCTGCAGAGCAATAAACACTGTAGAGGAATATTTACTGTTTTCCACTTGAAAAGCAAATTTGTGGCAAGGGTGCCGGACACAAATAAAATTAGTTAAGTAATAGGTAGACACCGGCAAGGTCAATTGCTGGAAGAGAATATATGAAATGCTTTCGCTCAGATGGTAGGAAGAGGTGAAGAGGCGCCAAGAGAGCAAGTTCATTATAGGCGAAGCGCACTTCTTCCATTCCAAGGGGAAAAGCACACAACACACACGTGAACACATATTATAGTGGCGAATGCACAGTCGAAGGCCGATCACTTTTCTTCAATAGTTTTCACATGTTTCACCCACAGCCAAAGAAAGATTCTGAAAACCAAGAACAGACCTGTCTGGATACTGCCTTGTGAGTGACAGTTGCTCAGGCGTGTCCTACTCCTTGCAACCCCACGGACTATAGCCCACCAGCCTCCTCTGTCCATGGAATTCTCCAGGCAAAAATACTGCAGTGGATGGCCATTTCCTTCTCCAGGGGATCTTCCTAAGCCAGGGATCAAACCTGGGTCTCCTGCATTGCAGGCAGACTCTACCATCTGGCCTGCCAGAGTACAGGATGCTTGCTGCCTTATGGCTGAACAATATTTTCAGACACACACTATGTGGTGCTGGTTGTAGAACTTGCAGGGCCTCTGTAAAGTATTTTCTATTCGTGAGAAATTAAGTGCTGGTGCTTCTGCACTGAAGTGACATCCTCAGGAAATTGATGGCCGTGGAAGATACAAGATAAAATGACAGAAGAGTGAAAATCGCCAGTAAGCCCCTCCCCTTCCACTACAACAACCATATTGGAAACCCGGAGTAGGGGTTGGAGGGGGCGGTAATCTGTTGATCCTCACTGTGGTTCTAACCAAAACTGTATGAGAACATGTAATGTGTGTGGACAGATATATGAAAACTCTAGCAACCTTCAGGATCTCCATCCCCAAATATGTGTATGGCTATTTGCAAATCAATGGTTGCTATGCTAGTTTAAGATGGGGCCTTTACACCTTAAAGAGAAAAGTCTATCAATGCATTTGGGCTGGGGAGTCAGGTGGGGAGACATGAGCAGAAAAAGATTTTTGAATCTAATTACTCTGAAGCACGTGGTATAGATGGCT
Source organism: Ovis aries (assembly GCF_016772045.2). Taxonomy (NCBI): domain Eukaryota; kingdom Metazoa; phylum Chordata; class Mammalia; order Artiodactyla; family Bovidae; genus Ovis; species Ovis aries. The sequence continues at coordinate 59,379,583 of NC_056062.1, read as the reverse complement.
CTGCTTAAGCCAAGTTAAAGTAATAACTCACATGAGCTATTGGAACAGTGAAAATAAATGAAGTAGACTCAACAGGATCTTAAGTAAGTTTTTAGACCAGTGTAGACCAGCTCCAATTGTTTAGCCGCTCATTAAATATAAAGTCTTGACCTAAGATAAAAAGTTGATCAGTCTTCCTTTCCCCTCCCAACTCACTGGGCCATAAAACAATTCCCAACTTCAAAAGTAACTAGGATTGATTAACTAAATACACGAGAGATAACAGATCAGATCTACATTGACAGTGGGGAGGGTTTTGGTTTATTTTTGCTCACATGGCACAGGAGTCACTGAACTAAGAAAAGGCCAACTCAAAACACACAGCTGGAGGCAAAGCTATTTAACTGATTGCTGTCTGAGCTGGTCAGCTTCTTTGACTGTCCAGATTCCACCTCCTGCCTTCTTGAACCCTCTGTTCTGTTACCCTCCCCCATCTTTCCCCATCTGTTCCATGGCTTCACGGATCTGTCTTTCTGTTACCCCAGTTTGGCAGACATCACAGACAATTATCACCAGGATGTGGCTTTCATTTCTCAATGCTGTCTCCCAGATGACTCTTGATTGCATGGTCTACAAGCCAGTTTTGCCAAATCCAGGGCTAGTTATAATGTTGTAAGAATACATTTCTTCCTCCAGAAGCACTTGGGCTTGGCATAAGGCATATCCACTATTTCTCATCATACAAAATGATCCAATTTTGACATAAAATCTCTAAAATAGAAACTTGGTTAAAAGCTGAAACTGAACTTCAACCTTAAGAGGTTATAGACGTATTCCAATAAGTGCTTTTTGCACACAGCTGGCTTTCTGGAATTGATTTCTGAGTTCTGAGGCACACATAACTGTTTAAATGTCCTCAACAGTGGTACATCTTAAACCTTCTGAAGACAGACTGTATTGCTTTGCAATGAGTGAAAAATGTTCCGGAAACAAATCTGGTGAGGACCCAGCTGGGGAATATCATTTGGGTCAAAGCTATAAAGTATCAACAGTGATTTTCTGGTGGAGTTTGAAAATTAGCTCTGAAAGTCATTACAAAAGAGGCACATGCAGAAATGCAGAAATGTATACAGCAGGAGCACCACCAATGGGACAGAACACGTTTTATCCCCTAAACTGGATACCGGATGGATAAGACTGTTTCATGCCTCCATTTCTTTAAATACACTATTTGGTCCCTTTGCCTGGAATACAAGCTCTTGACCCCATCCTATCTCCCAAAAATATCTAAATTTTTTCTCTTCTTTCAAAATCTCCTCTAGGAAGCCCTCTCCGAGTCTCAGCCTGACTCAGATGCCCAATATCCATGCTCCCGTGTTGCTACCCTCCCCGCCCCCATCCCCTCCTACCATCCCATTCTCACCTCTAACATGCAAAGCAATATTTAAAGGACATCAAATACATGGGTTTCCTTTTCTGCCCCCCACTACCAAACTGTCAGTTCCTTGCAAATAATGGCTATATTTTGGGGTACTTGATAGAGTGATGGCTTCACAGAGTGCTCCATAAATGCCTGCTGCCCAAATACAACCACGTGAAAAATTAACCTCCTCACTTTACTGTTACCTCATATAATTTGGCAAACCTGTCATCTGTAGTTCAATGTCAAGCCAGGAGTAATTTTACAAGAAAGATTCTGACAGTGTTGACCCTGAACTCATATGTTGTTATTTAAAAAAAAATAATCTGAATGCTGGAAAAGAAAAAGGGCTAATCCATTGATAGAAAAATAGTAACACGAGCATAAAGAAGTGGTCTTGGGGTTTAAAAAAAAAAAAAAACCACACGAACAAATCTAAATTCATGTTCAAAACAGCACTGGTAACTTGGAGAAATAAGTTTCTCTAAGAGTATCAAGCAAAAAAGTAGTCAGACCTGTATTAGAGTTATTTTTCAACTCATGGAAAAAGATACCCCATCAGGCTTACTATAAAGCATAATTCTCAATATCAAATTCAATCTCTCCCATTACAAATCTCATATGAATAACCTACTACTATTCCTCTTATAGCTGTACAGTCAAGCAGAAATAAGTGTTTACATCTATCTACATATATATTATAGTTACACAAACTTTATTCATAAATAGCCCCAAATTGGAAACAACTAGAATGTTCGTCCATAGTCCTAGTGGGTAAACACTCTGTGGTATATTCATACAGTGGAATACTGCTCAGCGAGAACAAACAGTGAACCCCAGATAAATGCAACTTTTGGGTGAATCTCACAGACGCAATGTTGAGTTACAGTAGTCAGACAGAAAAGATATCTATAGTATGATTCCATTTGTATGAAATCTAAAAACAGGATTTGGTGCTTGATGTCAGTTTATACTTCAGGGAAGGTTTAAATAAGTATAAGTTTGTTTAACAAATTCAAGTGGGAGACGACCCTGAAGCAGCACAGCAGGAGCGGAAGGGCTGGCAGGAAGAGGGAGCTGGTGCAAGGTCTTGGTGGAGGTAAGAAGAGGAGGACAGGGTGCCTCGCGGATGAGGAAATATATCAGAAAAGGTGATGGTAGGGCATTGGCAGCCCAGGTCTGACCCCTGAAGGAAGAGTGGCCCTAGATACTGAGGTCCCAGTATTTGTATCCCTGGGCACTGTGATAAGATTCTTTCGGTCACTCACAGAACTCATTGTTACACAGTACATGAAGGTTTAATGTACACTTAATATAACTCTTAATCCTGAGATTTTTCAGATAGATGATCATATCAAGTGCCCCTTCAGTATGGCAAAGTAGTAAAAGAAAGTGCTAGTGGGAAAAGAAATTGCCTAATGCTGACATGTGAAGTTCTCAACTTGAGAGGTGAAGATGATGTGGGGCTCACAGTAAACCACAAGCCATTTTAAGTCTGTAAACCTGCTACCGAGAAAACACATAGAAGGAGCAAGGAACACAGAGGATAGAAGGCAAAAATAGTCTTTGCATGAAATGCAACACTGGTTAGTCCTTCGGTTTTGGGGTCAGTCACTGACTGGCCTTGGTTGCATGGAGGATCAGATGAGAGGGGAGGGTCTGGGATCCATGTAAACATCTCAACATTCAAGACCAATGGCCTGGTAGATACATAATAAAGAAGACAAATTTGAGAACCCAAACAGTGAAGCCAGTCACTAGGTTTTCTTTCTTCAACAAAGAGCTCCCTAAGGAGAGCTATACATCATCCAGGCACTTAACTAAAGAGTTAATGAGGACATAGAGCTGATACGGTTTCATTTCAAGGAAAAGAATTCCTGACACAGTAATTAACAGTGAAGTCCCCTTAACTCAGTATCTAGGATCTTTAAAGGGGTATCTGTTTGGGTGATGGAGATGGAATACATACCCAGTATCTACTCTGTCCCATGATGTTTGGAGCCTCTCTGCTGACGAAAGGTGTAGGCACATTATACCTTACTTCATGGGGAGCTCTGCCAGCTTGGACAACCATACATGAGGCCCAGTGACGTGTCAATGTCTGGCAACCCTTCACTTACTTGTTTCGGAACGACTGCATCTGGCTCCAGCTAAAACCACATCATTACGCTCACCTTTTACACATAAACTTATTCTAAGCGGTTACAAAATAAAAACTGAGTAATGAGTTAATGACTTTTTCCCATCCCTATCTGTCAGCTTCCTTCAGCCAGTACATCACCTCTTTGGAATTTTAATGCAAATGCTAAGACCCAAAAAGAGAATCTAGAGGTCACATTCAACTATATAAAAATAACTTCTTATCGAAGTTTCTCCTTGGAAAAAAAAAAATCACAGTTTATCTAGAACTAATGAGGGAAAAGAAACAGACAGGGTTGGCTGGGTTGTGTGTCTGTCCGAGGATGTGGTGGTGTGGCAAGGCAGAGATTTCCTCCTCTGGATGATACATATAGGAACGATAAACTAAACATTCCCAGGACATCCCAGAAAGGTTCATCTTTCTTCAAATGTGTTGTGGCTACAATGATTCACTTTTAGTTTTGACCCACTGGTAACATGTTTGAAAGCAAAGCAGTGATTAACACCAGGAAAAAGACTCTAGAAAGGCTGGGTTTGGTTTGGGGTCTACCCAACACTCCCACGACTGGTCTAGAAATAACACTAACATCCGCAGATGGTGACAGAGCGCTGTGCAGCTGACCCAGCCACTTCACGTCTGATTTCCCCTCTCCTTTGATTTCTCACTCCAATCTGCGAGGGAAGCTGGACTGGCATGGTTATTACCACGTTCCACCATGCTTACCACGTTCCGTTTATGCTTAGTTCTACCACTGGTAACCAGCAGACCTCAGCATGGACCCTTTGCAAATGACTCCGAGAGACATGACTTTCCTCCCCTCTCATGCCACTGTCCCCCAGGCCCTCAGCCCAGGAGGAAGACATTGCTATGTTGGGTTAAAAACCAAATAGGATCATTTAGTCTCCATTGAGCCCCATCCACCATATTTGTCTTCATTACTGATTACAATGGCATATTTCTATGATAATGGGGGGGTGCAGTTATGATAAGGCATAAAAGGCAGTTCTAAAAGTTCTAGAACTGAGTCTGCTGCTTAAAGAATATTTAAAAAAGACAGAGAACGTACTCTAGCCAGTGGAAGCCCTCAGACCATCCTGGTAAACAGATAATGAAAAAAGGAATAACAGAAACATGACGAAGACAGCTCCCCTTCACAGTTTAAAAACTAGACCAGGCAACACATGGTCAACACTAAGTGCATAATCTCCACCACAGAATGTTCCAGATCTTGATCTTTAATCTCTACGTTTGAATGGATAAAGTGACTCTCCATCTTTCCAAAGCTCTCTAACAGAACACAGTGGCATGGGGAAACATACATATAAAATCACATTTATTTGTACCATTGGACCTTCAGTGAGTGACATACAAAAGCTAGACAATAAATTCCCATTCAGCCAAATTGTTTCTTTCTATGTCTGAAAAAGTCTCAGTCCTGTTCAATTCTTTGCAACCCCATGAACTGTAATCTGCCAGGCTCCTCTGTCCATAGGGATTTTCCAGGCAAGAATACTGGAGTGGGTTGCCATTTCCTTCTCCAGGGGATCTTCCCAACCCAGGGATCAAACCAGGGTCTCCTGCATTGCAGGCAGACTGCTTACTGGCTGAGCCAGGAGGGAAGTCTTGTCTGCTTCACAATATTTCCCTCCCTCCCTCCTCCCCTGCCCCCACCAGCCCCATGGGTTAATGCAGGTGTTTTCAGTGATGCCCTGGGACCAGTCTTCAGTGTGAAGCTTGTAGATCCCAGGAACAAGGTAGCAACGCTGTAGTGGAGAGACCCCCGTGGTGTAAATAACCGGTTTCCTGTCTAGGATAGCTTAGGGATGTTATTAATTCACGGTGGGCCAACATTCCATACCAATGTCTAGAGGCTTCAAGGCACTCTGCACAGAATTCTAGGTCACTAGCTTCTGGCCTTGACTGAGCAAAGCAACTGTCTCACAGGCTCATTCTCATTTTTCCTGTGATGGTAATTTAGAGGAAAATGACAGGGCAAAGGAGGAAAGGGAAGGATGACCTGGGGGTCATCCTGGTCCTTCCCCCCTTCCCTCTCCCCATTCCTTGCTTTCAAGATGCAATCCATTCCCAAGTCCTGCTCCAATCCAGCCACCTCTGCAGTCACTTCCCACTTCCCCGTCATCCTCACCGCTCTCCTGGATGGCAGGAAGAGCTGCCACACCGGCCTTCCCGCCCAGCCCTGCTCCTTTCCATCCACTCTCCAAAAAAGCAAACAGAGAGACTTTACTCAATGCGCAACAGAGCATGGATACAGCCCCTGCTATATAACCTTCAGTGGCTCCCTTGCACACTGACACTAAAACAAAGCCTCCTTGAGACCTTGTGCAAGCACACCCAGATTACCTCCCCACCCCGTCTGGTGTCACCTCCTGGACGGTGACACACCGTGCCAGCCATGCCAGCCTCCTTGGATGTCTCCAATGACCCCAAGCTCCTTCCTAACTCAGGTTTCACTTCCTAACTACTCCCATCAGGAATATTCTTCCCCTGACTCTTCATAAGCCGATTCATCCTGAATTCCTGACTCTGCTTAGATGCCACCTCTCCTAAGAGGCACCAAAAAAATCACATTTTACTGTCACCGTGCTTCCCCCACTGCCTGCCGCTAGCACTTTCTGTATGACTACACCTGGTGAGTTTCTTCTGTATCACAGTAGAATTTCTAATGAGAAGGTTACAGTGTCCAATTACTACGCTTAAACTCCAATTGAAAATCACTGCTATTTTCTAGCTCCCCCAGGAGAGTACAAGCTCCCATGAAAGCTGAGATAGTGGTATGTTTTTTCACAAGTGTTCCACTGAGAATCTAGCCTGATTCCTCGGACATGGCGAATAGTGTTAGCCACTCAGTCACGTCCAACTCTTTGCCACCCCATGGACTGTAGCCCACCAAGCTCCTCTGTCCATGGAATTCTCCAGGCAAGAACATTGGAGTGGGTTGCTATTCCCTTCTCCAGGGGATCTTCCTGATCCAGGGATCGAATCCAGTTCTCCTACATTGCAGGTGGATTCTTTACCCTCTGAGCCACCAGGGAAGCCCGGGACACAGTGAACCCCTTCCCATATTTTAGGTCATACCAAGCCAGATCCAGAACCTATTTTACTTTGGGAGGAGACCTTCAGAGATGGGGGTCAGAACCAAAATGCACACTGATCCCAGCGGTCCCATCTTCACTACAAAATGTACACACTGCTTTCCAGTTTCCAGTTTTCCATCATCGGGCCCTCTGCCAACTGAAAACATGGAAATCCCACTCGGAAAGTTTGCTAAACAACAACTATTCTTATTACGTTCTTCCTGTCATCTAGGTTCTGGCCCGCTGGGCTGTGTTTTAACCCAGATGGTCTTTCATTAAGGAAGGTTTGTTAGTTTGGTGAGTGTTTTCCAGGCTGAGTCCTTGAGTGGAAACTTTGCTCTGGTTTTCCAACACTGTTTTCACAGCAGCTGGAGGACACAGGCTGCTCTCCTCTCTCTCTTGTAAACAGAAAGGCCAAACCGCAGTCCCCCCGGCCGGCAGGACAAACACACTCTCCTGCCGGGAGGGCAGCCCCATGCGGCATGCAAGGCGGTGGCGGAGGTGGCCCAGGGAGCAGGCGTATGCTTTCCTAGGACTGACCTGTCATTCATGCTAAAGACAGCCAGCCCGCAAATGCATCCGGGGCTGCCTTTCAAAAGGGCCACTTGCAGGAGCATACGGACTACACTTATATGGCCTCCTGCATAAACATGCTTCCCTCACATCTCAGGAAAGAGACTTCATTTGCCCAAACCCACTTTAAAATCTGCCTTCATAGAAAATGTCTGTGGATATCGTGATCTTCATCAAAGACTCCCTCTTTATGTGAAACCAGGAGCACTGGGAACTTTAAGAGCTTTATTTATTTATCTTTTTTAAAACTATGAATTCCAACTCTAATTCAGTAACTACAGTCTTCAGACAGGAAGAGAGCAGAAACAAATCTCTGTACTGTCTACGAAGAAAGGATTGCTAAGCAAGTGATAATGCATGAATAAGATTGTTCCAAGAATAGAAAAAGCATTTGGCGGAAACTATTTTAGGGCTCCTTTCATACTTTGGAGCTACCCATTAATTTATAAACATTTGATTACTAATTACCCAAACTTTCAATCTACTCATTTAGCCAGGACTCAACAGAGCAAGGCAATCAACCCTAAGCTTGATTCCATAGGCTGTCGTGTATGTTGGTGATGTGGATGTAAAAGAAATGTTTTCCTTCAAAAAGCAAACTGCATTTCATTTTTAAAAGTTTAGGTGTTCTTTTACAGACTGAATCCGAATGAGATTTCCCTCTGTATTAGTTTCCTATTGCTTCTATGATAAACGACTGTAAACACAAAGGCTTGGAAGAACCAATTTAAGAACAAGTGGTTCTGAAGGTCAGGAGTTTAGCCCTGGCCAATGTTTTCTCTGCTCACGGTCTCACCAGATATAGTCAGGTGATGTTCTCATCTGGAGCCTGGGGTCTGCTTCCAAGCACAGATGGCTGTGGCAGAATTCAGTTCCTTGTGGTTAAAGGACTGAGGACCCCAGTTCCTGGCTGGCCATCAGTCAGGGGCCACTTTCAGCCGCTAGCAGCCAGGCCACTTCCATTTCTTGCCACATTCCCCACACCGCCTACCTCCCATCTTCAAAGCCTGCAAAGGAGAAGCTCCTGCAGGTTGAATCCCTTTCATGGCTTGACTCTTATCTTAAGGAAGTGTCCAGTCCCTTTCTAAGGGTTCGTCTGATTAGGTCAGATTCACTCAAGATAATTTCCCTATCTTAAGGTCAACTATTTAGGACCTTAATTACATCTGCAATAATCTTTTCAGAGCAGCACCTCCATCAATGTTCGATTAGATCACTAGGATAAGATGTGTGTACACCAGAGTGTGGAAATCTTAGGGGCTATGTTAGAGTTCTGCATAACCCCAGTTACTCAAAATTAAGGATTTTTCGTTCTTTTTGTTCAGGGATTGAACCTGGGCAAGAGCAGTGAAACCACTGGACCACCAAGGAACTCCCTTTCATTGCAGTTTTGATTTGCATTTCTCTGTTAATTAGCGATGTTGACTAATGTGCTTTTTGGCTCTCTGGATGTCTTCTTTGGAGAAATGTCCATTTAGATCTTCTTTCCATTTTTTTTGATGGGTTGTTTTGGACCTTGCTTTTTAGAAGGGCAGAGGACAAATATATACCCTCTGATGGGGAAGTTGGTGCTTTAGTCTAAGCGTCTGGCTTCATTTCAACCAGCGTCTGGCATCACGGTACAGAAGCTCAGAAGCAAAAAGACAAGAGGGCAAGTAAGAGGTGCTTCAGAGAACCAAAGGACAAAAACATCTAGAAAAGATGAAAATGCATGCTCTCCACTGTAGTTGCAGGGTAGCAGGGATCCAGCCCACAAGAGTTACTGGAACTCATATGACCCCAAGTTTGAGTGCTTTTGCTTCGAAGTATTTCAGAAACCACCAGAATGAATCTGGGAAGAAAAAAGTTGCTTCCATCTTCAAATGTGAAGCTCTTAAAATCAGTTGTGAATAGCTCATTTTTAGGATTACTGAGATTTGGTCACTCACAAGGCAAGAGAAATACTTTGCAGTCAGTCCACTGGAAGCCCTGCAGTAGAGGTCGTCACAGTCATTTCCCAAGATACTTGGTGAACTGCATCCCTTTGTGGATAGAGTGTCCAGTTCAATTCCTCCTTTGTCTAAGTTGGATATGTACATGTCCCCAAGCACTTTCTCGTTTCAGACCTATGCTCACGCTACTCCTCCTGTATAGTGGGATCATACTCTGCTCCTCACATGGCTTTTGCTTCTCACGATCTCCATTTAAATGTTAACTTCTGAGTGAAGCCTTCCTTGACATTCTACTAAGTACGTCCTTTGCTATTCTGTCAGTCCACTCATATATAAAACACCTCTTTTGTTTCAGGCTCTGTTTATTTTCTAGACATATAACTCTGACCAAATAAAGGCCCTGCCATCAAGGAGCATTTTGAAATAGCTTGTTCACTTTTTTTAGAGAGGGGACTCTCTGCCCCTTAGAATAAAATTTCCATGAGGGCATAGATAGTTTTGCTTAGCTCATCATTTTATGCACACCCAGCACAGATGACGGTACAAGACATCCATTTGGCACAATATCTGTGAATGAATCAAGACATAGATAACTTCTTCACTTCACTATATTGGCCACCAATTAGGAACCTAGACCCGAGGTAAACCAGATCCTGGGAATCTGGTTTACCAGATTGGGAATGTGATACATAGACACAGACTAGTTGTTGGGAGCCAGATGAGAAGAAACTAACTCCAATGGTGAGGTCTCCAGACCTGCCCTAGTTACTGCCTGTCTCAAGGCCTGGTTGTCTAACTCAGCTCATGAACTGCATCTTCCTTTTCCCAAAGTCAATTTTATATGCCTCAAAGTCAGTTTGAATCACTCTCTTTATCTAGCAACTCATTAACGTAACTGATAGCACACACACACACACAAAATAATCAGCTCACATCAAAATCTGGCTTCAGTAGCTTCCTGCTGTTCTTAGAATAAAATGTGTACCCCTTAGCAGTGCTGGAAAGGTCCTCCATGGTCTGGCCCTGCTTACCTCTCCTACCTCACTGGCCTTCTTTCGGTTTCGTAAGTGCCCAGAGTTCTTTTCCACCTCAGGGCCTTTGCATATGCTATTCCCATTGCCTGGATTGTTGTTTCCTCAGCTCTTCAAATGTCTGGCTTCTCCTTAGCTTTCAGCTCTCCCCTCAAATGTCACCTCCCCAAGGAGACCTTCTAAGTCAGCTGTGGCCCTAGCACTCATCAATTGATACATTCACATGAGAACATTAGAGGAAGGACTATGTACAAAGATGTGGGGAACCATAGTACAGTACCCCAGGAGCAAAAGAGGGCTTGGTACCTCTCTTAAGTCTGGAGGGAAGAAGTCAGGGTCTACCTGAAATCCAAAAGGAGAGTTCCATGGAGAGGGCTGCCCCCAGAGGACTTAAGACTTTAAATCCGATGATTCATCAGCTCAAGGCAACCAAAGCTCAAGCAGGTAGGGAGCCCTGGAGGAGAGCATCCTAAAATCACTCTCCTCCCTCCTTCTTTTCTCCTGCCAGGATTCCCTGTTGTCCAGACCCATCAGAAACGAGAGGGCAAGGAAGCCTATTGAAAGGAAATAGAAATTGGCAAACTTTTCCTGTAGGGAGCTAGATGATAATATTTTCAACTTTAGGGGCCATACAGTCTGTCACAACTACTCAGTTCTGACATGGTAGCATGAGAAAAGTCATGGCCTGTAAATAAATGAATGGCTGTGGTTGTGTTTCAATAAAACTTTATTAACAAAATAAACAGCGAACCATATGTCCTCGGGCTGGATGTAAAACACTCCAGATAATCTACCAGGTCAGAAAATAGGGTGGGAAAATGTGAAGAAGGTCTCTAGGGTTCAACAGAATGTATCCAGCATCTCTTCTCCAGCCACCCCATCAAAAGTATAAGTACCCCACTCCCCTCAGAGATATAGAGAAGAAGCTAGTGGTTACCAATGGGAACAGCGGCAAAATGGAGGTAGGGAATGAAGAGGTACAAAGCACTCTCCATCAAATAAAAACGCTACAAGGATATACTGTGGGCTTCCCTCATAGCTCAGTTGGTAAAGAATCTGCTTGCAGTGCAGGAGACCTGGGTTCGATTTCTTGGTCGGGAAGATCCCCTGGAGAAGGAAACGGCAACCCACTCCAGTATTCTTGCCTGGAGAATCCCATGGACAGAGGAGCCTGGCAGGCTACAGTCAGGCTACAGTCCAGGGACTCACAAGAGTCAGACAGGACTTAAGTGACTAAACCACCACCACCACCACATTTAGGACCTTAATTACATCTGCAATAATCTTTTCAAAGCAGCACTTCCATCAATGTTCGATTAAATCACTAGGATAAGATGTGTGTACACCAGAGTGTGGAAATCTTGGGGGCTATTGTCAGAGTTCTGCGCAACCCCAGTTACTCAGAAGTAAGGATGCTTTTCACAAAAAAGAAAAGCAAACTTAAATTTGTTCCCCAGTCAGCACCTCTCTCCTGGTCTTGACTTAAATGTTCTTGACACTTCAACAAGGCCAATAAGATAGTTTTAAGATGCCACTACCCACTCGTGCAATCAGATAAGATTTGTAGTTTCCTTGAAGGCATCTAACAAAGCCTATCTGTCCTTTCTGTTCTCTAGACGAGTAACACCAGTCTGGGCAGGGAAGGAGTAATGACTATCAAACTTGACTATCACAATCAAAAAAAGTATCAGAAAACTCCAAATGTCCACACGCAAACTCAGAAGTAGTCTATCCCACGGCACATGCGGGTTCTAAACATCTGGCATCTGTAACACCACTCCTTTCTCTCAAAATAAAAATAAAATTAGATGCAGTCCTACTACAAACAAGGTCAACATTGCAGCCATTAAAAAAAAAAAATTAGCACCATTTAATAGAATCTTTTAGAGGAATCTAATGATTTAGTGTATGTGTGTGTTTACTATAAAAGGCTACACAAACGTTATTTTGTTCAGAGCTAACAATATTTAAGCGGAGGTATTCTGAGTCATGACAACACACGTGGCCTGGTTCTCTACACTGTGAATCGATCTCTCTTTATCCCATATATGGTGTCTGTTTGGCTTCTCCGGTTTCCTTCCTATTGTAATTTTCAGAGAGCATGTCATTGAGAAATGGAAAACTCAAAACCCATTATTCACCATAGGAAGATGGAGCCCCTATTCTGTGCTAGGCACTGGTCTAGATGCTAGGGATAGGAGGATTCACAAAACAGAGAACTACCCTACTTTTATGGAGCCTTAGTTCTAACGGGAAAGACAATATGCAAGCTGCCACTGGAAAAAAAATTAGGCAGGGCTGGTGACGGCGGGGGCTGGAGCTGTTGTTTTAGATGTGCCCCTTCACACACACACACACACACACACACACACACACACACACACACTTCCCTTTCCTTGTGCACACAGGTACCACTTCAGTCCCCCGCCCGCATGGTACCAGGGAGAAGGCCTTAGTAAGCACTGACCTTGCCTGTAAACGCCTCGTCATTCGAGCCTAAATTAGGGAGACTTCCCCGAACTGAGCACAGGCACAGTACACTATTTGCAGATCTCTCTATTCGTGGAGATCTCTAGAAATAAGACCCCAGGAATAGAAAGTGTTTCTGGTATGGCAAAACAGCCCAAAGGAGAAAAACACACGTGTGTCTACACGTTCTGGATGCTCTAAGGGTACAAGGAGTATGGAGCTTCAGGGAAATGGAGAGGAAAAAAATTAAGAGGTCATTTAAAGGAAAAGATTAGAAAAACTTTTAGCTGAAAAAAATATAGAAACTGTCCATGTGAATTACTTTTCTTCTATGGGAATTACTTTTCTAACTTTTTCAACTATGTAAAGATGAAGCAATGGGGGTGTAGTCACACTGATTACATTTGTTTTATTTAAGTCAAAATTTATGTCACACATGATGACATCCATTGTTGCCTCTTTAGTTAATTTGCCATTTTTATGATTGAAACAAATCTCAAATGTTAGAGTCAACTCACAAGTCACTTTTCTATAATATTGTAATAAGTTATATTGGAATCAGCCTATTCTTCCTTAGCTTGAATGGTAGAATTTGATGTCGTGTTCTAAATTCAGTGACTCTGGACTGGGGATTTCTTCTTTTCCAGAAACCTACAGGAGACTTGTCTTGTTTAAAAAGGACAGAGTGAAGTAAGCCGGAAAGAAAAACACCAATACAGTATACTAACACATATATATGGAATTTAGAAAGATGGTAATGATGACCCTGTATGCGAGACAGCAAAAGAGACACAGATGTGTAGAACGGACTTTTGGACTCTGAGGGAGAGGGAGAGGGTGGGATGATTTGGGAGAATGGCATTGAAACATATATACTATCATGTAAGAAACGAATCGCCAGTCTATGTTCCATACAGGATACAGGATGCTTGGGGATGATCCAGAGAGATGATATGGGGTGGGAGGTGGGAGGGGGGGGTTCATGATTGGAAACTCATGTACACCCATGGCGGATTCATGTCAATGTATGGCAAAACCAATACAGTATTGTAAAGTAAAATAAAGTAAAAATAAAAATTAATAAATAAATAAATAAAATAAAAAGGATAGTGGTTGCTCCTGAGTGTTAGGCTATTCTTTTCATGGTGGTACTTAACACTTTACGACTTTTTGTCACCCTAAATATTCTAAGTGAAAATTTAAAAGGAGCTAATTAACAGTCAGTATCCTATACCAGTTGCAGGAATAAAAGGGTGGCAAGGTCTTTCTGTGATGCTTAAAACAAACCCAACAATTAGGCACATATGCATGTGTGTGTACACACACAGACACACACACGCACTTTGCTCAAAGTCTCCTCTTTCTGCCCTTGATACAAAGGCTAGAAATGTCTTTCTCTGTGTCTTGCACTCCCCTTTTCTACAAAGTGCAAACTTTCCAATGTCCCTGGCTCACCTCAGAAATGCTTGTCCTGGGCTTCCCTGGTGACTCAGTGGTAAAGAAGCCACCTGCCAAAGCAGGAGACATAAGTTTGATCACTGGTGGAGGAAGATCCCATATACTGTGGAGCAACTAATATTGAGCACCACAATATTGAGCTTGTCCTCTAGAGTCCAAGAGCCTCGACACCAAGCCCACCAACTGCAATTACTGAAGACCATGCCCCCAGAGCCCATGCTCCGAAGCAGGAGAAGCCATTGCAATGAGAAGCACACGTACCACAACCGGAGAGCAGCCCTGCTCGCTCCAACTAGAGAAAAAGCTTGTGCAGCAACAAAGATCCAGCATGGCCAAGTAAATAAAATTATTTTAAAACTTTATTTAAAAAATATTTATTTAAAAATATAATTTTAAAATTATTTTACAATTATTTTAATTATTTAAAAAATTAAAATTATTTTTAAATTTTAAAATTTTTTTTTTTTAATTTTTGAAAAGCACTGAAATTCAATCTTAAAAAAATGCTTGTCTTTACCTCTCCTTTTATGGAGAATAACTTCAGGACTTTATAAAGACCAAAGCCCACAAATTCAGGGCACAGTGGAAGTCCAGTGTCTCCACTATTGTGTGTTCAATACCCAATCAGCGGAGAAGAAACTCTAAGGATGAGATCCTAGTTTCAGAGAAAGATATACATTGATCATAGGCTTGTTTTCTGAAAACTGGCCAGAAAACTTCACAAATTCTTATTATGAACAGCTGGTAAAATGTATCCCAACGACTCAGAAACATTTGGCAAATGGTTAATGGGATAATTAGTCGTAAATCTTGAAGTTGTCACAAACAAACCAAACTTGCAAATGTTCAGCATGCAAGACCATTACATTTTTAAAGTACTTTTTCTTAAAGATTAGGCTTTGGATTTTCAAAGTGCTCACAACTCAGGAAAAGCTAAAACCAACAAAACTGCTTTCAGAAATGCAATTTTGAGCCAGCTTGGGGCACAAAAAAAAAACACTTTAAAGATTTCAGAATGTGAGATGCAAGGATAAAATGTTAGTCATGACCTCCTTCACCTATTCTTTTCTAAATAATATTTTCTAGGAGACATAACAGAGACAGAAATGGCAACCCACTCCAGTGTTCTTGCCTGGAGAATCCCAGGGATGGGGGAGCCTGGTGGGCTGCCGTCTATGGGGTCACACAGAGTCAGACACGACTGAAGCGACTTAGCAGCAGCAGCAGCAGCAAGAGACGTAAAGTTTATAAATAGTGAAAGTCTCTTTCCACCTTAAGTCATGTGGAAGGTCGTTGCTTCCCTAGCGTTGGAAGCAATAGGAATCTGAAGTCAGAAAATACTATGCATGGAATGATTGATTTTTATCTGTAAGCCTGCTTGGGCTGGTCCTATTTTGATGGCCAACTTTTCTCAGACACTAACTTGGAATCACAAAGAAGAAAAAAGAAAAAGTACCTTCAGTGATCTCCAGACAAGGGGGAAACCCAGCTTCTTGGTCTCTTTACACAGCCTCCCAGGAAGCTGGGTGGGGGTGGGGGAGGGTAACCAGGGCATCAACCTGCCCAGGTGCTGGCCCTTTGGCAGAAACTGTTTCATGCGCTGGCCCATCAGCACAAGCATTTCATGCACATGAAGGCATGCAGCAGGTGAAAGATTTATGAGAGATGCAGGGCCACACCACAGGGTCTGATTTACCGAAGTGAATGAAAGGGAACCTTCCTCAAAATAATGTCATCAGGGTGGACACTTAGGTCAAACTCTGAGCCAAATCCCAGGCTTTAATGTAAGGTAAAGCTCAATTTTAAAACATTCCACGTTTAACTTTCTACTTTTTACATAATAGGCGGTCACCCAGGCCTCATTTTAAACTAAGAAGATTCATTCACGTAATATCACTACATAAGGGAGACGAAAAAGAAGAGGGGAAGGACAAGAGCTGGGATATGGGTTCAGATATTGGCTCTTTCATCAATATTTGGACAAACTGTTTAAATCTTCTATCTCCTCAGTTTATTATGAAAGCTGAATGCTGAAGAATTGATGTTTTTGAACAGTGGTGTTGGAGAAGACTCTTGAGAATCCTTTGGGCTGTAAGGAGATCAAACCAGTCAGTCCTAAAGGAAATCAGTCCTGAATATTCATAGGAAGGACTGATGCTGAAGCTGAAGCTCCAGTACTTCAGCCATCTGATGTGAAGAACTGACTTACTAGAAAAGACCCTGATGCTGGGAAAGATTGAAGGGAAGAGGAGAAGAAGATGACAGAAGATGAGATGATTGGATGGCATCATCGACTCAGTGGACATGAGTTTAAGCAAATTCTGGGAGGTAGTGAAGGACAGGGAAGCCTGATGTGCTGCAGTCCATGGGGTTGCAAAGAGTCAGACACGATGAGCAACTGAACTGAACACACTTTATTCACTGATCAGACAAGTGGATAACTAGGATCTATGACATGGTTATTGCATGTAAAATATAATAAACCTACAACAAATATTAGCTATTTTTATAACTCCAAGGCAGAGAAGGCAATGGCAACCTACTCCAGTACTCTTGCCTGGAAACTCCCTTGGATGGAGGAGCCTGGTAGGCTGCAGTCCGTGGGGTCTCGAAGAGTCAGACACAACTGAGCAATTTCACTTTCACTTTTCACTTTCATGCATTGGAGAAGGAAATGGCAACCCACTCCAGCGTTCCTCCCTAGAGAATCCCAGGGACGGAGGAGCCTAGTAGGCTGCCGTCTATGGGGTAGGATAGAGTCAGACATGACTGAAGCAACTTAGCAGCAGCAGCAGCATGACTCCAAGGACAAAATCAAATTTTCAGAATGAGAGAGTGTCAAGATTGAGTGTATGAGGCTGGCATAGAGAACCCATCAGTAAATGTGGATTCTGGAGCCCAGCCCTGGGGATTCTAATGCAGGAGATTTGTGGGGGAGCCAGGAGTCCGCCATCTAACAAAGATCCCATATGGTTCTGCCGCCAAGGGACTCAGACCACACTTGGGTACCCACTGCCCTTGGAGAAGCACTGCACATCAGAGAAGATGGCGGGAACTATCAGCAGTGGGAGAAGGCAGGACAGACCAGAGGGACACCAGTGCAGGCCTCGGGCTGCCCTCCTCCCCACCCCCGGATGGTCACTTCAGGCCCCCAACCCCCAGAGTCAGGAGCAGTCCCTGCAGAGGTAGCAGCAGGGACAAGTGGACATCCTGAGACAGGACAGGGCGCCCCCTTGACAACCAAGAGATGCCTGCTCTCATATCTCCCCTTCACTCACCATGAAAAACATACATGCATTTTTAACAAGTACAACTCTGTCAAGTGAATTTGCTATGACCTCCCTTCTACAGAAGAAGAAAATGAAGGTTTTACAGAGAAGTTAAATACCAAACCACAGCAGAAGCAAGACTTGGCAGGTTCTGATGGATTCTCCGCCAAACTATAGATGAAGATCCATCTCCCCCGGCTTCACCTCGCTCCAAATAGCATTACTAAGGTCTGGAGAATATCAAAAGCCTCGTGAGGGTCTCCCTGCTTCCACTTCCCTCTCCAGTCTTATCTGTTTATCTTTGTTTATTTTGGCTTCCACGTTTGCTATCCATCTGCCCACCCCCCTCCAGGCTATCCACTCCTAGAGAACAAAGAACCGGCTCAGTCCAGTTCATCCCTGTGGCCCCAGGCCTCAGAACAGAGCCTGACACTCTCATTCAACAGTTCTTTTGAACCGGCCAGCTCCAAAGCCCATTCTGTGTGGTGACGATTCCTCTCGTGTGGAAGTACCACTTAAAGAGGCCCTGTTGAGTAGTACTTAACAAACCCCCAAGTCACCCACTCAACCACTCGACAAAGTCCAGGACAGGAAGTCAGCTACCAGCATCACCAGTCAGCAATCTGGGTGAGATTACCCACCCACCTCTGAAGTCAATGCCCAAGAACCAGAGATGCCACGCCCTGCCAGAGGATGGCCAATGTTTTCCCATCTCCATGGCTCACGTGACACCAATAATGTTCCAAATCAAATGCACGCGCACAAGGGGGAATTAAATCAAAGGACCCCTTGGGAACCAAGTGGAGTCTCCCGGTCTCTCTGTAGAGAACGCTATCCTTTCCTGACCTTGGAGATGGTAACAATGAAGACCAGGACAATTCTGTTTTGAGACAACAGGTAAGAAACAACTGGCTTTATTTTAAACAATTTCCAGAGAACTGAGACCGCTTGACAGCTGGGCACAGCATCCACAGAACCAGATGTAACCAAAGCAGTTGGAGCAGGAAAAGCAGACTCCTCAACAGAGGAGACATCTTAACACATTCCAGCCTCCCAGAAGGTGAGTGTTTATACATCTTCACCTAAATATATGCTTTCCCCGACAGCAAAATGCTCAGAAGTCATGGCAGCAATTCCACCAGCTAGTTCCCAATAGGAAGGTGAGTGAACTCGAGTTAGGTCTATAGATCCAGTTCTGGAGGACAGAGGTTCCACTCGTATCTTCACTGCCTACAACTTGATTTACTAGAGCAGGGTCCCCAACCTCCAAGCCGGGGACCAGAACTTCCTGTCAGATCAATGGTAGCATAAGATGAGAAACAAAGTGCACAATAAATGTAATGCCCTTGAATCAGTCCGAAACCATCCCCCAGGTCCACAGAAAAATTTCTCTCATGAAATCGGTCTCAGGTGCTGAGAAAGCTGGGAACCACTGTCCTAGAGATCTTGGCCATATTCACGTGCTTCATTGCCTTCCCTTTTTTGTTTTTGAAAGAACTTTTAAAAAATGTTTTTATTTTATGTTGTTGTATAGTTGATCAGTGGGCTTCCCAGGCGGCCCAGTGGTAAAGAATCCAGCCACTGATGCAGGAGACGCAGGTTCGATCCCTGGGTAGGGAAGATCCCCTGGAGTAGGAAATGACAAACCCACTCCAGTATTCTTGCCTGGAAAAGTCCATGGACAGAGGGTACGGGCAGGCTACAGTCCATGGGGTCACAAAGTGTCGACCACAACAGAGCAGGCACACATGCATAACTGATCGACAATTTTGTGTTAGTTTCAGGTGTATAGCAAAGTGTTCATCACTTTCCTTGTATTAGTCACAGCCCCCCTTTTTTCCTCTAATTTTGTGGGGAGACCATGACTCCTGAGTGAACCAGTTTGAGTTGTTCTAGATGCAATGAATGGCACGGAGAAAATTTTCAGGAAATGATTTCAGAAGCCATTGTTATCCAACCTGCAAAATAAAGCTGGCCCTCAGGTGTTGAAAGGCTCTACAGGTGTTGTCAGAATTAATACCTACTGTTCCAACACAAACATCCACCCTGGCTCTAGAGCTAGACTTGTACTTTCTCTAAACGTCAGTCCAGGCATGTGTGAATGGTGTTTATTACGCCTACTTTACAGATGGCAAAACCAAGGCACCAAGAAGTAAAACAATCTTCCCAAAGTCCAAACACAGGGTGAAGGAAGCTTTCAAACTCAGTTACCCTAGACCCCAGCGTCTTCAACATGCAGACAAGTTCTTCACGTATTCTCTTAGTAACACTCACTAAATCTTGAGTCTAATAAAGAGATGGTCTGGCCCATCACAGAGGAGGGACTGGGCCAGAAGACCACCATCATGGTCAACAGCCCAGCCTGCCCACCACCCACCTGACATGACACTCACAGACCCACTAATAGGAAGGAGCTGTAAGCTCTGACTTGCTTGTTACTCCTACTCAGAAAGAGAGGATGGTGGCTGGCACAAAACTTTTGGCCAAGACAAGTGTCTCACCTATAAAACATGTTGGTGGCTGCCCTGAGTGGCTCCTCCCTTCTCTGGAGTTTCGTCTCCTCACTTTGCTCCGTGATCAGTGGCTAAGGTAAACCTTGCTGAGGTCTCCCAGGAGGAAAGTCTTAAAATGGAAGCGCAAAGAAGAATCACTGCCCCACCTTCACAAGCCTCCCAAACACACGATAAACTCTTCCTTATTCTATTGTCAATATGAAGGTGTGCATTAAACACTCAGGAGAGCTGCTCTGGCTACATAATTAGGGAGAGCAAATATTGGTTCAAATCAGCCCCAGTGAGACCTCCCCTTTTCTGCTAACTCAAAAAAAAAAATTGTTTTCAGTAGATGGATATAGACTACAAAGGCTTGATCCCAAATCTTCCCCTGGCCTTGATGATGTCACTCTTCAGACACCCATGAATCTTTTTAACAAAGAGGAGGCTTCCAGGCTTCACACACTAACCATGCATTTCCTCCTCAGGCCTTCGGAGCATCCTATTCCCTGCAGGGCTAAAGATGACACTCTTCAGTCACCTATGCTGGAGACCCTTTGTCTCCTGACAAGGTCATCAGTACAAGCCAGAAAACCACTAACACAGAGGAAGCAGAGATGGTGCTCATTCCAAGGTGGTGGGACTGCCACGACGGTGAGCCTGGAAGGACAACGGGACACACATCTGTAGACCTGGTGATCTGTGAGCCTCTTCTTCCCAGAATTCTTTCTTATCCCACCATGGTACTGCTGTCAAGCAGAAAAACACCACTTCTTCCCACTGGACTGCCACCTCATAAAGCTCAGTGTTTGAACTTTCCAACAGACAACATCTTGCTGATTTCACTTCTGTCGCGCGTGGCAAAAACTCTTCCCTCCAACCAGAGGGGGACCCGCTGAGATCAGAAACAAAATTGCATTTATTCCTGGGGAGACAGATGTTTTCTGCAGATAACTCGGTAGACAATTTTTTAAAGAGAGAGGGAGGCAAAAGAGGAAGGGGAGAAAATATTTCTCTTTCATTTTCATACTTCCTTCCTTTTCCTTCCTTTAGTAACTCATGATTAAATGAACAGGGTGCTATGATCTGCTGGATCTGCCGAATCTGCTGCTGGCTGATCAAGTTATTAAAAAAAAAAATAGAAGTATGCATGCATTCATATGCGAGTCTATACAAAGAGAGAGCAAAGAGAATAATTACTGAAACAGGAAGCACCAGCATTTCTCCAACTACAAGAACTAATCCTGACCACTCAGAAAGTCAGCAGCAAGGGCTCAGTAATGTGAGGGTTAAAAAGCCTCACCCTTTTCTAGGAAAGAAAAGAAAAAGCTACATTCAGGCCTGTGAGGCTAGCTGTTACAACCCAACCTGGGGCTCAAGAAGTTGAAATTATCCGCAGCAGACACCTGAGCCTTTGGCCTGTAGGGCGTGCAATCTAGCCAGCCCAGCCCATGTATTTCCAGACTTGAGCTAACGGACAATGCACACACAGCAAAGGAATGACTGAACAGCCAGACTCACAGCACAAATGCAGAAATCCAACTCTCTGCAGAAATCCAAAAGAGGGATGGATAGATTCACTGCCTGTGAGTGCATGTTAAGTCACTTCAGTCATGTCTGACTCTTGGCGACTCTCTGGACCATAGCCCACCAGGCTCCTCTGTCCATGGTATTCTCCAGGCAAGAATACTGGAATGGGTTGCTGCCCTCCTCCAGGGGATCTTTCTCCCCCAGGGGTCAAACCCGAGTCTCTTACATCTCCTGTATTGTCAGGTGGGTTCTTTACCACTTGTGCCACCTGAGAAGCCCTCAGTGCCGGTAACAGACACAAGTTTATCAGCGCTCTTGGCAGAAAGTGCCATGGCTTAAACCAGTATTTCCCAAAGCATTTCATAGAAAACACCAGAAAGAGAAAAGGGGATCAAATATACTGGCCCTGAAACCTGATCTGGAAACTCACAATCCATATTAGCATATTTAAGGCTGAGAAAGAACCTGTGTGATTACAATTAACCTGGCTTTCCCCACATTTCTTTGGCTACTGAATCCAGTACCAATACCCTGGTTCTCTCTTAGAGAAGCCAGGGGAAAATGAGTGTCGTGACTGACTCAGTGACCCTTTCAAACTTCCATCCTCATCCCAAGCCTTCCATCTGCTAATGACCACCCACCCATCTCAGCTGATGCTTCTTTCCACAGATTGCTGCCAGAGGAAAGACTGGACTCATGATTTAACATATTGCTCAAAAACTAGAAAGTCAGGCTTCCCGTGGCTCAGTGGTGAAGAATCCACCTGCCAATGCAGGAGACATGGGTTCAATCCATGACCTGGCAAGATCCCAGATGTCTTGGAGCAACTAAGCCCGTGCACCACAAGCACTGAGCCTGGGCTCTGGAGTCCAGGAGCCACAACTACTGAGCCTACGTGCGGCAATTATTGCAGCCTGCATGCCCTCAAGTCCGTGCTCCGCAACAAGAGAAGCCACCACCATGAGAAACCTGGGCGCTGCAACTAGAGAGTGGCCCCCACGCTCCACAACTAAAGGCCAGAGCCACAGCAAAGACCCAGCACAGCCAAAAATAAATAAATAAAATTATTTTTTAAAATCTAGAAAGTTAGCAAAGCTATCATGATCACGGCAGCAAATACCATTTCTAAAAACAGACACCCATGATAGTGTTGCCCATTGGGGTGGCCCCTAGCCCCATGTGGCTGTTTACACTTAAACTAAATAAAATTTAAAACTGAGCTCCTCGGTTGCACTAGCCACATTTCAAGCATTCCATATCCGCATGTAGCTAATGGTTACCATGCACATTTAGACCATTTTCATTGCAGAAAGTTCTACTGGAGAATGCTACTCTAGAAGAAAAACACAGGATAGGTTTCAAAGTAAAGGAGCAGGCTTTGAAAATCTTCAATTAAAAAACTCAAGATCAGACTTTAAAAGAATGAACTGAGCTCAGCTAGCCTTATCCCTGGAGCAACAAGCTATTTTAGTCAATCTAGATCCATGGAGCTGGCTAGTCTAATTTGCTAAAGAAAAGGCTCACTTTCCAGTATTTTGTACATCTGCTAGTGAACGGAGATATTTCTAACCCAGTCGACAGTCAGATGCAATCTGATACGGCCAGAACATTTTTCTACCAGTTTAATAACACCCAGCAGACGGTCTGAATCCCAAATCTGAACACCGCTGAACATCAGCTGTTTGGACATTCATACTCAATTAAGTGAATTCTGCAGCGCGTTAAGGAACAGACGCAGGTCCAGAGAACCATGCAGAAGCGAGACAGAAAAGGATATCCAGGACCTGTGGCCAGAGTAACAGAGGCCAACTCAGAGAAAGTGCCTTTGACTGAGGCTTGGGTTCTAACCACCCCTTTTGCCCTTCCACCCGCTCAAACATCTCCCCTTCATTTTTGAGATCTTAAAAATAGGTGGAGCTCTTATTTTAGTCAATCAGCACAATTAATAGTTTTCCACACCCCAGCAATTTCTAACATCAGACTCTAACCCACTCTAGCTCGGCTCCCCCAGCAGGGGCCAATCAATAGTTGCTTTCAATGCTGACCATGTGTTCAGGCATCTTTGTTCCTCTCTCTCAGAGGCAGACCTTCCTTAGAAAAGCTGGCATGGTATGAGGACTCTCTAATCCAATCCATGTCTCCTGCTGACAGGCAACTTGTTGGTAATTCATCAATGCTCTCCCCGTGGGCTATGGATTTTTCTGGTTTGGTGACCCACTGGGTGTGTGGCTGGTTCTCAATATGCAGAGTGTGGGTGGGGACACAGAAGGATGTGGTTGGCAGGGCAACTGTACAATCTTTCTTCTTGACCAAGCTCTCAGTGTTGAGACATCCCTAGGAAAAGCCTCGCTTTTTGCTGATTCTCAATAAGCTTGTCCTTTTGCCTACATTACTGATCCCTCTCTGGCACACTCCTTAGTCAGTCTGGCATAACTTTTTTTCTTTTTTTTTTTGGCCCACACTGCATGGCATGCGGGATTTTATTTCCCCAACTAGGGATTGAACCCACACCCCCCTGTAGTGGAAGCATGGAGTCTTAACCACTGGACCACCAGGGAAGTCCCTCTCAAATGACTTTAAAATACAGTTTCCATGTGGCTTCTTCAAACAGACTCCTATGTGTCTCAACAAATCGTCTCTACTTTCTACATATTATCATGGCACATTTCACGTTGCCTTGGAAATTCCTGAGTGCCTTCCCCACTCACCCTGCCCACTCTGTTATAAGCTTCACTACTTTCAACTGCTATCCCCCCTAAAACATGTAATGCAGGTACACAGTAGGTGCTCAATGTCTGCTGCATGAATAAATGAGTAAACAGACTGGGTACCTGGAGCACAAGTGGCAGAATGACACTTTCAAGAAATAACTACAGCAATGTTTCCAGTCCCAATACTCTTCCAGAACCTTACCACTTGTCATCAATGAATTAAGTCTGTTGCCCCTCCTCTTGAACCTGGATGGGACTTCGTAAATGCCTCGATGAATATAATATGGTGGAAGCAACACTGTCTACTCCAGTGGTAGGTCAGTTCCTTGGCTCCTCTCAAGAACCTTACCCTTGGAACCCAGCTGCCATGTGATGAGGAAGAGCAGGCCACAAGGAGAAGTCACAAAGAGGTATTCCATTGGAAACAACTAAATTTTAACTAGTGGCTCATGGCTACCATATTGGATAGTACATATCTATACTTAGCTATGAAAACAAGTCTTTAGATTTGAACTGTCCAATACGGTCGCCACAAGCCAGCCACTAGTAGCTATTTATATCCAAATTAACTAAATAAAAAGTTTAATTCCATATTGCACTCGCCATATTTCGGGTGCTCAACAGTGGTGAGTGGCTAATGACTGCTATACTGGACAGTGCAGATATAGAATTTTCGTATCACCGTGGGGAGTTCTCTTAGACAGCATTGTTTCAGACGATTCCAGCCCCAGCATTTGAGCCGAGGCCCCATACATCAAGAAACAAAGACAAGTCATCTCTGCTCTGCCTTGTCTTAATGCTTGACCCATAGAATCTGTCAGCATAATAAATGGCTGTTTACGCCAGTAAATTTTGGAGTCATTTGTGATGCAGTCATAGTAACTGGAAGAACAGTTTTTCTTATTAGAACTTCTGGGACCCTTCGTAAAACTCCATTACGCCTACATTCCTTAATGCAGAATTGTAAAGGGGGAAGCAGAGAGCAACAGGTAAGGAGCCAACAGTCGTTGTTGAAATGACTTATTGTAACACAACTGAACACTCAGTCCATCACTGACCTTCAGCTTGTGTTGAGCAGAGCAGTTAACATTTTATACGAGAAGCAGCTAAAATTTCCACCAGTGCCTCTTCTGGCTATAGACCAGGAGAACACCAGATGCACTGTGGAACACTTCTCTGTGGTCTTATCCTGCTCTTGCACACACTGAGAGAGAAGATGAAATGCCTTCAATTGGCTCTCCAAGTTACAGCCTGGATTTAGGCACTGGCCCTTCCTGGTATGTATGGTGGCCATTCCCTTGTTTTTTTCTTTCAAGTCACCATGGGAAGGGCTAATTTTCCTCCCAGTATGACCAACTAGGATACATTGAAGGCTTCCCTGGTAGCTCAGATGGTAAAGAGTCTGCCTGCAATGCAGGAGACCCAGGTTTGATCCCTGGGTTGGGAAGATCCCCTGGAGAAGGAAATGGCAGCCCACTCCAGTATTTTTGCCTTAAGAATCCTGTGGACAGAGCAGTCCATGCATTGCAAACAGTCAGGCACAACTGAGCGACTTACACACACAGAGGATACGCTGAAAAGATATATATGTAAGTTTCCACCCCCACTTTTGTTCAAGAAGGGTTTGCAATTTACTATAAATGCACAGATACAATAAAGCCATATTCATTAATATAGGTCAAGGTTGACAAATTTTTCCTGTTAAGGGTCTGAGCCATAGTCAGGCAACCCCTTATAACTGACTAAAAGCAAGGGGTTAATGCCATCACCTCAAACAGAAATTGCTTTGGGAAAGCAATCAAGAACAATTAAAGCAAATCAACTGGCTGAACTGATATACATGTTTTCTATCATTTGGTAGAGGCAGAGAACAGTAAACAGCCTATTCTGGCCTTTGTCTGAAAGCATTAGCTCACATTAGATTATTCTGATTATTTTTTATAAGTTAATAAGCACAATTTCTGTTCCATTAATATCCCAATGCAGATGAAGCCACAAAATTACAAAACCCATTTCCTTCAGGTGCCAAGTTTATAAAAAGAAAAACTGCTTGCTTGGAAGGTCACTGGTTTCATCAACTGTCCAGATTGTTTTTACCAGAGATAAGGGAAGCAGAGCGCACAACCTGAGGATCAGGTGAGAACTCTGACAGGTAACAAGATCAGGAGCTCAGGATTTCACCCAAACCCACACACTGGCCAATCTGTGAATACGGCCATTCCAGCCTGATGCTATTTCCCTGCCATCCTTAGTGGCTTGTGTGATCACATGGGATCCAAGGTCACAAAGCAAAACGTGCAGGAAGCACCATTTAACCTGCAGTTCTATACTTTTCAGCTCTTTTCCACAGTAAAGCTTAGGCCCTCCTCACATAGCGATCCTCAAGACCCAAACTTAAAAGTTTTTAAATTCATTTAACAGGAGTTCTCCTTCCATCCAAGGAAATCCCCAAAATGTAGGCTCTCACCAGTGAGCCTCCCCAGGTTGTACAGAATCTCACCTCCTGCCTCAGTTTCCCTCTTCAAGCCTTTCCAGGACCATTTTGCACACTGTCAAGGTAGAATTATTCCAGAAGGCAGTTCAAACGACACACACACTGCTGTCCTGAGATGCCCTGCTTGGTAAAGCTCACTCTTGATTATTTCTGAGTTTGGCCTCCTCATATAGCTCTTGAAAAGAAATAATAAGCTATTCTCTTAACAAGCTAATAAGCAACTGTTGGCCGAGATGGGTGTTTGTCACTCTCCATCTCCCACCTCGTTGGCCTAAATGCCTGTGGTTTAATACAAAGCTCTGTTTCACCAGGGCTTGCCTCTGCTCTCCGAAGAGCTCGCAGGACCCTGCCTCACCAGCGACATCATCCTGCCTCTGCAGCCCTTCCCTGTAGCCTCCTCTTGTGACTGGCACTTCTGTGCTTCTGCAAACATGTACTTTGAGAGCAAGAATCCATTGCCATTCATGCATATGGTAAATTCTGCATTTTTAGGGAGGGAGTTTTTTCCTGTTGGGAGAATGAGGCTGATCCTGCAAACAAAAGCAAAAATATGAAAGCGCTGCACGCCCTTCACACAGATACAAGACAGCTGAACAGGGTAAAGGCTTCCAGGCCCTTCTTACCAAAAGGCCAAAGGAGTCCGAATGAGCCCATTTTCAAGAAACAGAAGCAGAAAGATTATAGGCACAGAAGTCAAGCACAATGTTCCGGTCCTAGCTCCACTCCTCCCTAACTGGGTGGCCCTGCCCTTATCTGCTAACCTCTCTCTTCACTTGTAAAATGAAGGTAACGGCCCAAGGCTTCCAAAGGAAGGGTATGTCTGTCTCATATAAGACAATGCCCAGGACATAGCAGGTCCAGGGGAAATAGCCATTCACTTCCTCTTCAACCTTTCAGAAATTCCAGGAGGAGAGGCCGCCACACAGATTTTAAAGGAGACTGTGAAAAGCCAACAGGAATCGACCAGTACCATCATTTAAAAATCTGGTTGGTCTACTTGAGTGTTTTCCAGAATTACTGGCACACCATGGAACCCCTAACTCTAGCGCTGAAAACAACCAGATTCTGCACAAAATGGTTCCCACAACCCGAAACAATGAAAATGTAAGCAAATCAAGCCCAACCACCAAACAAGTCAATATCTGATTCACAGTTACAAGAGGGATGATTCTGGATAAATTGTTAGGAAAGTGAAAGTCAAAGAAAGTCGTGACTGACTCTTTGCAACCCCACAGACTATACAGTCCATGGAATTCTCCAGGCCAGAATACTGGATTAGGTAGCCTTTCCCTTCTCCAGGGGATCTTCCCAACCCAGGGATCCAACCCCGGTCTCCTGCATCGCATGTGGATTCTTCACCATCTGAGCCACCAGCGAAGTCCAATTGATAGGAGATGGTCCACAATTTAACTCCTACATGTCGATCACATAAAGACGAGAGCTGCACAACAGCAGGCAGGCACCCCCACCCCAACAACCCTTCTTAATTCAGACACACACTACTTATCATTCTTGCAGATTCATCAAATGTGATTAAGCAACAGAATCCAAAATATATCTGTGCTTTAGTTTTAGATAATCTTGAACTTCTAATGCCATTAACTGATTAACCCTCCTACACACAAAACACACCCTTAACACGCTAAAATGTTAAAGCAGGTGGTTAGAAAAACACAGGAATCTCAAATGTTGTGAGGCTCACACAAGCCAAATCCTCAACATTATTTCCATTCAAAGAACCAAAGTGAAACAACTATTTCATGGCAGGGTGGGGAGACAGGGAAACACTAGCTTTTACTCTTTAGGGCCTTTTAATCTGGATTCCTGCCGTTTTCCTTGCTCCAGCCTCTCCTTCCTCAGTTAATACTTCACCCAAATAGTACTTTTGACATCTAGGAAGAAAAAGGAGAAGAAATATTCTTTAAAAAGTTCATAAAAAAATTTTTTTTTCACAGCCAGAACATAAACCCCAGCGCTGAGCTTCAGAAAAGAACATAAAGCTAAAAGGAGATTTTCACTACCTATTTCTTTAATATATATACATAGTGTATGCGTGTGTGTGTGTGTATAAACAGAGTTGGATTTTTTTTTTTCCCTGGATAAAGCACCTCTGGAGTTTCTTATGCCTCTAAGCACATGTAAAGTGTGTTTGTATTTATCAAATGTTACCAGAATCTCCTGTCTGTCCCTCATTCGATGCCAAAAGACAGTTTCAAAAGAGAGCAAATTATAAATAGGTTTGTAAAGTATAAAGATAGCTGATAGAGGTGTTACAGAAGTGATAGAGATGTAGATAGATGATACACAGATAGATGTCAGATAGATGGATAAACACATAGGGAGAGACAGACAGAAGAGGTAGCTCAGCATCAGGAAACATGAAGTGGTACCTGCAGGGAACCTGGGTGTACCAACAGAGGTTTCAAAGTGATCAGTCCCTATCCACCTTGAGGACCACTGGGTCCAAAAAGGCTCAGCATCACGAACGTGTTCTTTCTACCAGGACCAAACAAGCTGAAATTCTAGTAGACACAGGAATGCCTAGCACTACAGGCATCGAGTCCATTTGCACAGCTGTCCGTGTAAACAGAAGTGGCCTGAGGTGATCTCTTGTCTTCCTGGCTCAGAGGCAACATCTTAACCAGTATAGCCAGGCACTGTTTAACTTCTTATTGGTCAATAACATGCCCCAGCAAGCAATAAATATGCCCTGACCCTGCAGCTGCCCTTTCGCACTACACGCATCATTGATTTTCTGGGGCTTGGAAAACAGCCAATCTGAATAAAAGCTAAGCAAAGGCCAAGTGCCATTTTCCAGTGCCTTCTTACAATTCCTTAGTAACCATAGCCAGAAATAGAGCACTTGGCAAGTCATTGTATCATAGATGTTGGAGTTAGATTACTATCTTCCAGGAGGGGAGAGGGAGAGGACAGGAGAAGACAAGAGAGAGAGAGACTAACCAAGATTCTATACACACAAAGAAGGTGATCTGATCTATACACACCAAAAGCCCCAAGTCTACAGATTGAAGACTGGGAGTTTAGCATATCTTAGAGAAAAGGATCAGAAAGGATGGGTTAAGGAGGAAGAAATGGAACACTCAACTCCCTAAATAGCAGAGGCAAAAACAAACAAACAAAAAAAGAAAAACACACCACAGTCCTAAAAGAACAAACTATATCTTTTACTAAACACTTTTTAAAAGAAATTTTCTATTTTCTTCAATTAAAACATAAACTGTGCAAAGGGAGGGACTGGAGAACATATGTGTATATGTGTGTGTGTGTGCGCATGTGTACATGTTATATGTGTGTACGCGTGTTTTACTATTGCATCTTCAGGACCTGGTACATAGTAGAAGTGAAATAAGTGTTTATTGAATAAATTGGCAAATAGAGGCAAGAAGAGATAGGCTAGACAGAACTAAAGGAAAAAATGAAACTGTTCTTGGCTGGGGGAGGAAGGAGCGCCGACCTCTAAATTTTTCAGCCATTACAGGAAGGAAACTGAACGCAGATCACAGTGTGGATGTCCAGTTAAACTCGGCCCATCACCCGATCCCTCTATCACTTTCTTAGCCACTTGTAATCACTGTTCTTGGTCCTCGCATCTGGGGTTTCCGTTCCTGACTACTCGGACCGCCTCCGTGGCTGTGGACTTCCCTTACAACACAAACCCAGGAAATTCCTTTTGACTCAATCTCAAGCAAGTCACCCCCTTGCCTGGATGCAATTAGTTCACCCACATTCTCCAAGTAATATGCAATCCACAGTATTTATTGGTCTTCAGAGATGTGGATGATTTAAGGAGTTAGGGTATTTTGATTTACAGGATCTGAGGCCGGAATTTTTCATTCATCACGATACTCAGAGCTGTTGCCATTTCCTGAGCACCAGGCCAGTACACTCTGCAGCACCTTCACCAAACACAACTATTCATTCCCGACACAGACACTGGAAAATGGTATTATGATCCCACCTTTACACGGCAGGGAGGAGACAAAGCCCTGAAACAGAAGAGATGTGTGTAAGTTCCTAGAGTTGGAGTGGTAGTCAAAGCTCAAAGTCAGAGCCAATGGTTCTCCCCAAAGTCAGCCATCTTTTGAGAACTAGGGCTCTGTGTGCACTTGGCTGTCCCAGCCTCACAGACCATCAGGTACTGAATAAAACTTTTTGTCATGGAAGCATATCCCAGACTTGTGTGCAGCTAGGCAGACTCTTGGGACTTAGTCTAATGCCGTCATGTGAAGGCTCAGGAAAGGAGCCCCAGAGGGTGCCCATTCCCAGCATCTGTGCCCACCAGTTTCTTTAGCTCTAGATCCCATGCTCCTTCTGCCACAACAGAGCAACGCAAGAAGCAGCATCTCAACAGTGATCGAAGCAGCAACTGCAGCCAATACCTATGCTCTACTTAGCATGTGCCAGATTCCGTCCTAACCCTTCCTCAGAGGTAACTCACTGGACTGCACAATTATTCCAAGGCATATGAAGGTTTTGTTCTCTTGGTTTTACAGAGCAGAAAACCGAGGCAGTAAGTGGCCAAATAAATGAATGATCTAAAGTCACACAAAATGGTAAATGATAGGATTTTTTTTAACTGAATTTTCTTGATTTTAATACATTTTATTGTTTCTTTTTCCTTTTTTTTTTTTTACAAGCTCAGTCATTCTAAACAAAACAAATGAAATTCGCCTTCCAAGTTTTATCCTTTATTATCTCATGTTCTGAGACAAACTGATACTTTAGGTCAGCAGCTCTCCCTCAGGGTATTCGTGAAGTCAGTTGTTTTCACAATATACCAAGACCTTAATTTTGTTAAAAGGTACTGTGTTCATCATTGCTGTCTATTGTAGATGAATTGACAAACAGGTACTTAACAATTTTTAAGGTTCCCATTTTCAACATGGTGAACACTGATGGTTATAACCACACAAACCAAAGTTCTACAGAGACTTTTCACTAAGCCCAAATGTATTGGGTGGGCCAAAAAGTTTACTTGACTTTCTCCATAAGATGCTACGGAAAAATCCGAATGAACATTTTAGTCAACTCAATATAATGACAGTTGATCAAAAATGTCTGAGATTCAAAAGGAGCAAAAAAACTGCTCTTTTTTTCCTTGTAAAACAAAAGTATCTGCATAATTATATTCCTCTATCACTATCACTCCTAGTGTAGAATCCACTACTCATATGGAACTTTAGCCAGGTTAACAAACTTCTATTTCACAGAGAAAACTGGGGAGTAGGGATGAAAAACTGAGAACTGTCTGGTATACTCGAGCACTTGACAATCAAAGCAGTAAACACAAGTTACAAACTCGATAGGCAGGTATCTGTTTTTTTTAAGAACCTTTTTCTCTTATATTGGAGTATAGCCAGTTAACAATGTTGTGACAGTTTCAGGAACACAGCAAAGGGACTCAGCCGTAAATACACCTGTATCCATTCTCTCCCAAACTCCCCTCCCATTCAGGCTTCCAGGTAACATTGTACAGAGATCCCTGTGCTACACCGCAGCAGGTTCTCACTGGTATATCCATTTTCTACACAGCAGTGTATCTATGCCAACTGCAATCTCCCTATTCATCCCATGCCCCTTTCCCTCCCCCTGGTGTCCACACATTTGTTCTCTATGTCTGTGTCTCTCTTTGGCAAATAGGTTCAACACTATTTACAACAGCCAGGACCTGGAAACAACCTAAATGTCCATCGATAGATGAATGGATAAAGAAAAAAGATGGGGTATATACATACAAGGGAATATTACTCAGTCATAAAAACAAAATTGTTCCATCTGCAGAGACGTGGATGGACCAAGAGACTATCACACAGAGTGAAGTCAGTCAGAAAGAGAAACACAAATATCGGATATCAATGCATATATGTGGGATCTAGGAAAACAGCACACATCCCTGTTCATCTTCTTAAAGTGACAGAGCCAGAATTTAAACCAGACAGGCTGGTCCTGAGCCCAGGACCTAATGGACCTAATAGTCTTCAGAGATTCTGGCTCTTCCTGCACCTTTTCTCCTGTATTATGTATGACTGAAGACTACAGATTGAGTGTGAACTCATCAACAAGTAAAGAAGCACCCAGGAAAACAGCACACCCTACATTTCTTCATTCGTGGCAGAGAACCTCCACCTTGCAAATTTAGTGACTAACACACAGCACTGATGCATATGCTCCAAATAGCTCCATACAGTGGTTTACAACCATCTCCCTCAAGCAGCCACTTCCCACTGATACAACATACCATCCCTTTCAGGCTATAGGTAAGAACACAGTTAAAATAATGTTAACAGGTACTTATTGAGGTATAGCCTTTTTAAAGGTGCTTAAATCCTTTCAGGTATATACAGCTAAGTTCCTTATTAAAGATTATAGGACTCTGGAAAGCAGTTTGTTATCCCTCTTCACCTCTCTCCTTGTTAGCCATGTGCTGCATCCCAGACCAGTTCCTGCCTTACAAGGAAGGAGTCTTTTACAAGTTGTGGTCTGATTAACCCCAGGAACTTTCCACCAGTTCTGAAACAATGAAGCACCTTTCCTGCTTCTGTTTGGAATCAAACATGTTAAAATCATTAACATCTTGGCTTTAGAGAATCTCAGGATTCATATAGATCTCTGTAGTTTGTAAGTCCCTACAACTAAAAGCGCATATAAAATCTGGATTCAGAATACCTGGAACCAAATACCAGGCCTGCCCTTCTGGGACATCACCTTCCTTTCTCAGAGTTGTACTAAGTTATGGTTTGTTCATCTGTAACATGGATACAACACTTTACCTATTGTTAGTAATGCTGTCATTGTCAAATTAAACAACAACAACAAAAAATAATGGGAGATAACTGTGGATCAATGGAGAAAATACTAGAAGAAAGTCTGATGATCTGAGTTCAAGATCCATGTTCTCCTAAGCCACATCAGTGTGCAACTTGGGTTGTCATTTAACCTGAGCCTCAGTTCTCTATCTCGAGTCTTAGTTCTCTAACCTGAGTCTCATCCCCTGTGAAGAATGACGCACACTGTTTTAAGAGCTGTTTGGGGGAGGAAAGAGAGTAAAACGCATTTGCCAGGTCAAATCAATGCCATTTAGACTGCAACTGGCCCTGAAGCTTGCGGTCTGAGGCAAAATAGAGAGCACACACCCCATTAAACGGGTCTCACACAAAGGAATGTATCCACAAAACAAAACCAGACTCACAGACATAGAGAACAGAGTTGAGATTACCAGTGGTGGGGAGGGGGGATAGACTGTGAGTTTGGGGTTAGTAGATGTAAACTGTTACATATAGAATGGATAAAGAACAAGGTCCTACTATGCACAGGAACTATACTTAATATCCTTGGGTAAACCATATGGAAGAGAATACAAAAAAGAACCTATACATGTGCATGCTCAGTCACTCTGCTGTACAGCAGAAATTAACAGAACATCGTAAATCAATTATACCTCAATTAAAAACAATTTTTTTTAAAACAGTTTCCCCCAGAATATTGCCCTAGAGAATTGCAAACTCAGTGCTGTCAAGCCTTCCAATTTTTCTACCTAAGCACTGAATCCAGGTTTTTATGTGAAATCTCCCAATTATTAGAGTTGGCAATTAATTCAATTTTTAAAATTATTTGGTGGACACAGAAAACCTGTCTGCAGGTTACAGAAGAACGGCAGCACCTCTAAGGATAACAGTCTTAAACAACTTCAGGAGATCCTGAATATCTTTGAAAACCTGGATTAAAACTACTCTCGCACTCAAGGAAAATGCCTCCATGGAAATCAATACACAGAAAAGTTTGCCCCCCATTTCCTAGAGTTGTGTAAACCCTCAAAAGCCCACCTATGCCCCCAGGTTAGAACAGCATTTTCCAGTATTCTGACTCTTGCCAAAACAATATAGAGAGAAATCCCAGACTAAAGGACTCCCTAGTCTTACTCTTGAAAATAAAGTTTCAAAGGACAAACGAATAATTCAGAAAAGCATTCATTTTAGAAAACACCAGCAAAAAAGTCTCATAATTTAAGATTTAACATTTTAAAGCATTACTAACTCATCACTGAGCCCTCAAATTAACCTGGCAAAATATATTTTTGTAATTGGAACAAATAAGTTTAACTTCATGTGCCGAGTTCCTTTTCTAATAGATGCAAAAGCTCCACATAGAGACAGAACGCAAACAGTACAATGGGCTTTAGAATCAGCCAGTCCTTGAGTCAGATCTGGGGCTTCAGGCATCAATTGTTTCTCATAAGCTTCAGTTTCCCACTATCAATAGTGCTAATAACATCTACCATGCAAGCACTGGTGGAATTTAATCATGTATGACAAGGGCTTGGATCATAAAACGTTTGTGATGGTTGTCATTTTTGTTGCTGTTTTTTTAACTACAGAGTGAGCTGGTTCATTTATGTTTTGCTCATAAAAGTAACCGGGCTGATACCAAAGCTGAAGCTCCAATACTTTGGCCATCTAATGTGAGGAGCTGATTCATTGGAAGAGACCTTGATGCTGGGTCTTCACAGTATTTCATATTTCACAGTTATATATTTATTGAGACACAGTGAATAGCTTGCTTCCAATCTTCTGTTGTTACCAAAAAAAGTAAAATTAAAAAAAAATTGTTTTAGTCAAGTTACTTAATTTCTTCCTGCCTCCACTGTCTTGTTTAGAAATGGAGGCACTGTTAGTCCTACCTCACACAGTTGTTTTAAGAATGAAATGAATTTGAAATATACAAAATCTTTAGTTCCTGAAATCAGGTAAGGGCTCAGCAAGTGTCACTATTATTAAATATATAGGTCACCCCATACCCATGGAAGTATATACATAACACAGATTTCAGTAGTGGAATTACCAAGACATTTAAAAGGAAATGGGGAAGGGATGTTAAATGAGGTGTCCACTGACTTCGTTGGGGGAGGAAAAGGCCAAAGGTCACCATACAGACTTCAGAAGTTTTCAAGTCCTTTCTGCGGAAAGTGACTCTTCAACTGCTTTGGGAAAATAGTCTCCCCTCCCAGATTCTAAACTCTTCTTTGTTCTTCTCATAAACCACCCAAGTGTCCTGGAAATACCCAATTCTTGGCAGCCAAGCTATATTTCCCAGATTACCTCTCAATCCTAGAAGAAACATTAAAAGCTTGGCCAAGATCACATGTCCCTGTTTTCAGTACTGGAAAATGAGGCCATAGGAGATCGGTGGCTCTGGTCCACGGAAGGCAGTTCAAGAAAAGGACATCGAGCAAGTGGGTCAAAGCAAGCAATGACCAGATACCGGCCAATGTTTTCAGGCTCAGCAACGGCAGAGGCACACTGTCTGTATCAACACTGGCCACAGCTGCCTCCACCAAGAGCACACTAAATCCAAAACAAAAGGAGGGAAAGGCTGATGAGAATGCCAAGTGCTAGAAGTTACAAACAGGCTTCAGAGCTACTGAGCCCCTGAGAAGGAGAAGCTATAAGAGAAATAAGTGTCTCAGTGTCTCATCTGCCTGTCAGAAGATGGATGTCAGGGACTTCCTTGGGAATGCAGTAGTTAAGACTTCACCTTCCAACGCAGCGGGGTGCAGGTTCAGTTCCTGGTCGGGGTGCTAGAATGCCTCTAGGTCAAAAGACTAAAACACAAAAACAGAAGCAATATTGTAACAAATCAAATAAAGACTTTAAAAATGGTCTGCATCCAAAAAAGAAAAAAAAAAAAAAAGATGGATGTCAGAGTTGGCAGGACCCATGTATATTTGCAGACTTGGTGGCTTACTTTCCATCTTCCCTACCCCTCCCCAAACCTCCACTTCACCTCCCCATAAATCTCAGCAAAATAACAAGGGGAAAAAAGAACAGGGACCCTCAGCTGGGAAAAATTCCAACTTGGGCTGGCTGTTGACAAAGCCAATGTAAATTCTACTTAAGTGTGTTACACTGACCTCTCCAAATCCATCTCACTAGTTACAAAGAGAAGTTTTAGAGGAGTTTATTACTGACATCAGCACTGAGGGCCATCAGGGGTATATTTACAAAGCACATCGGTTTACAAGGAGCCCTCCATTACCTTGGGCTGAAGGCATCAATTCTCATCAACAACGGAGGGGCCCCCCAGGTATTCTAGCGGGCTCTGTGGAATCTCATGAAAGTTTTAAGAATTCTCTCAGTTCACATCTCACTTTTTCTCACCCTGTCGCATCTCAGGCTTCAGTTTCTCTTGTTGCCAGAAGCTACTTCCACAGCCAACGTTCATGGTGCCAAGGTTTACAGTAACACCTCGATGGAAGAGCCACATTGATGAGAGCTTTCTGTGCAGTAATTGAATTCTGCCTGGTAATATGATGCTAGCAGGATAACAGCAGTGGAAGGCAGAGAGCAGGGGTGAGGAAAAGTGAGAGCCATAAAGATACATGAAAGAAAATTTATGTACTGTGGGGGAAAGCCTGATCTGTCCAGTGATGGCAATTTGTCATCTTCAGCATGACAGCTACTCACTGCAAGAAAGTGTTATGCTCAACTGTCACCTCCTCAGAGAAGCCCACACTGGCTACCACAGTCAAACACCCTTGTATTCCTATTAGCCATCCGCTTTGCCTTCAAGATGCTATCTAACATTAAAAGTACACTCCATCTGCTCATTTGCCTACTAAATTGCAGAGGGGCGTGAATCATGCCTGCCCCATTCATACTCTATCCCCAGTGGCTTAAAGAGTGGCAGGAATAGAGCCGACAGAGAAACATCCATGAACGCATAGTTGGAATTAGGCAACAGCTTTTTTTCTTTTCATTTAAGAAACTGCCTATACAAAGAAATGGACTTCCCTCATAGCTCAGTTGGAGAAGGCAATGGCACCCCACTCTAGTACTCTTGCCTGGAAAATCCCATGGCCGGGGTGCCTGGTAGGCTGCAGTCCATAGGGTTGCGAAGAGTCAGACACAACTGAGCAGCTTCACTTTCACTTTTCACTTACCTGCACTGGAGAAGGAAATGGCAACCCACTCCAGTGTTCTTGCCTGGAGAATCCCATGGAGAGAAGAGGCTGGTGGGCTGCCATCTATGGGGTCACACAGAGTCGGACACGACTAAAACAACTTAGCAGCAGCAGCAGCACAGCTCAGTTGGTAAAGAATCTGTCTGCAATGCAGGAGACCCAGGTTCAATTCCTGGGTTGGGAAGATCCCTTGGAGAAGGAAACAGAAACCCACTCCAGTATTCTCGCCTGGAGAATCCCATGGGCAGAGAGGAGCCTGGCGGGCTACAGTCCATGGGGTTGCAAGAGACTCAACCAACCAACAATACAAAGAAACAGATTCTCCACTTAAGACTCCAGAAGGAAACAGCCTTTGATTTTAGATTTCTGACCTTCAGGAATCTAAGAAATGTAGGAGAATAAATTTGCATTGCTTTTTTTTAAAATAAAAAATAAAAATAAAAAACTGCCTATGAGATTTCTATAAACCAAAACCCGTTTCCCACTGCTGTATCATGATGTGGCAGGTGCTGTGCATGCTCAGTCGCATCCAACTCTTTGTGACCCCCTGGAGCATAGCCTGCCAGGCTCCTCTGTCCGTGGGGATTCTCCAGGCAAGAATAGTGGAGTGGGTTGTCATATCTTACTTCAGGGGATCCTCCTGACCTAGGGATTAGATGCACAGCTCCTACATCTCCTGCTTTGGCAGGCGGACTCTTTACCACTGTGCATCTAGGAAGATGTGAGAGGAGGGGGGGAAAAACCACTGAACAAGCACTGGGTCTAAGTCAGCTTTCCTGGCCTTTCACGTGTAATATTAGTCCCAGGACTCTGAGATCAGTGTTATTAATGGTATTTCAGATTAGGAAAACTGAGGTTCTGAGACTCTAAAACAACTCATCCCAAATCAGATATGTAGAAGGTGACCATTTCTCATCTGACTCCAAAACTCCCTGCATCTCTTATCTCCCACTTTGTCCCCTTTTCTGGCTCAGAGGATTTTCATTTGCATTTCAAAGGACCCGGTTCCCCTCTGCCAGGCTTCCAAGACACAGTTAATATTCACTTAGATAAATTTCAAACAGCACTTCTGATCTCACTATTTCAAGGAAACATTAATCACTTTAGAAAATGGGAAGAGTCTGTTTTTGTAAATGATTCTGAAAGGGAGAGCCTGTGTCATCGTCAGAGTACCAGACAGGACGAGAGAACGTCAGCTGCAGGTGGCCCTGATGTGGAGGGGGATGCTCAGGGATGCAGCGGGAGGGGCACCAGGTACCACACTTCAAAGACCGGCTCTCCGTCTCCACATTTCTCCTTCACACAACCGCCACCACAGACATTATTTCTTGTCTTTAAAGAGCGTCATTGTCATTTACTGATAAAGGAAAATTTACAGACTTAAGTTTTCAAAAACTCTCGCTCAAAGCAGGAAACCTTTATTTAAGTGCGTGCCAGATACTGGTTTTAATTTCAAAGTAATTCAGCAATCATCAAGAGTTATTAAGAAGGCTTGCTGGAAGCTTCCACTACACAGAGAAGACATAGGACAGCATTTCCCCTGCGCTAAGGTCTAATTCCTGAAGAGGTCGCTGTGGCCTCCCCACGTGCCACAAGTAACAGAAAGCACTTCAGGAATGACCCTGCTCCTGGGAAGCTGTGTGTGTGCACATGTTAGTTGCTCAGTTGTGTCCAACTCTTTGCAACCCCAAGGACTGCCAGGCTCCTTTGTCCATGGAATTCTCTAGGCAAGAATACTTAAGTGGGTAGCCATTCCCTTCTCCAGGGGATCTTCTGGACCAAGGGATGGAACCCAGGTCTCCTGCATTGCAGGCAGATTCTTTACCATCTGAGCCACCTGGGAAGTTACCATGTGGAAAACTAGAGGGAGAAAGTTGCCACCGCCTGCACATTCAACCTGAGTCCTCTGCTAGCACCCGTGTGGAGCTCACAGCATCCTTTAGGGCTGTGGGCCCTTCGAGCCCAGAGAACAGATTCCTACCAGGCGACTTTTTGTTTTGTTTTGTTTTTAATTTTCCTGCACTGGGTCTTAGTTGCAGCACGCAGGATTTCTAGTTGCAGCATGCAAACTCTTAGTTATGGTATGTGAGATCTAGTTCCCTGAGCAGGGATCGAACCCAGGCACCCTGCATTCGGAGCACGGAGTCTTAGCCACTGGATCACCATCAGGGAAGTCCCCCTACAAGGCCACTGGACAAGGCAGTCTGCAGTGGAAGGACTGTGTCCAGGTGAAAAGCTCTAGCATTGGTGGCAGCAGAGAACAATCACAGCAGGGGAAGAAGAGAATGGGACAAACTGAGAAAGCAGTATTGAAAGAAACGCAATATCCTGTGTATAACAGAGGGGAAATTGCTACATAGTAAAGGGAGCTCAGCGGAGAGCTCTGAGAAGACCTAGAAAAGTGAGATGGGCAGGTGGGAGGGAGGCCCAGGAGGGAGGGGATCTATGTATATATCTATGTATATATCTATGTATGTATATATACAGCTGGTTCATGTTGTGCTGCAGAAGCCAGCATGATAATGGAAAGCAATTATTCTCCAATTAAAAATTAAAAGTTTAGTGGGAAAAAAATGAGGCTGTAGGAAATAGAGAACAAACATTGATATGGAGGGAGAGGGGAGGGATGAACTGAGAGATTGGGGTTGACATACATACACTATTGATACTGTGTATAAAATAAATAACTTATGAGAACCTACTGTACAACACAGGGAACTCTAGGGGAGACCTAAATGGGAAGAAAATTCAAAAAAGAGGGAATATATGTAAATATTTGGCTGATTCACATTGCTGTACAGTAGAAACTAGTACAACATTGTAAGGCAACTATACTTCAATAAAAACTAAGTGGAAAAAAAAAAAAAGAATAGGACTGTAGGGTAGAGACAGCTGGCTGAAATTCCAGCTCGGCATGGCACCACTGTTATACCTGGGGCTGCGTACATCATTCTCTATCAGCTTCTACATCTCTCAAATGGGATGATAATAATTACTACCTCACAGGGCAGCCTGTAAGAATGATGTATATAAACTGCCTGCCAAATAACAAGAACTCAATCTAACATTAACCAAAAAAAAATAATTATTTTTCTGGCAAAAATTTTACCCCAGGAGCTATTTTTTTTCAACTCACCTTTATTGTTCTGCCTTTAATTATACCTCAAATGAAAGCCTTTTCCTAAATCTGATGTAGCAGACTGGTGGTCTGATTCTATCATCACTGCAAAGGAACCTGACTCTGGTTCTAATTTTTAATCTCTAAAATCACCCTGGTTCTTACTCTTGTCTCTAAAATGTAGCAAAGGAAGCTACCAGTGCTGTGGGTGAAGAAAGTGAAAACCATGTCTATGTGCTTACTGGTTTGAGACAGACCTCACTCCCACCTGAGCTGGGCGTCACCTATCTAGGAAGAGGCAACTAGAGTAGATAAGCCGTTCACTAGTCACAAAGAGAAGAGAGGAGAACACTTGAGAGAGGACAGGATGTGGCCCCTAGACAGGAGGGCATGGACTTGGAGTCAGAAGTCAGGAGAGGGCGGTCCTACAGCCTGAAATCCAGAGCCAGATACAGAGTTCCCAGATCTAGCAAACAAAAACACAGGAGGCACAATTAAATGTGAATCTCAGATAAATAATGTGTTTTTCGATATAACGACACCCACAGATAATTCTTTTAAAATACAAATATATTCCACTAATTTCTTAGTCTCTCTCAATGACTTTACGGGCCATACTAAAAATACTCACTGTTTATCTGAAAGTCAAATTTAATTGGCTATCCTATTATCTAGCAGTTCAAGCCACATAAAGATCTTGAATCTACCTGCTGTAGTAGTAAGACCATGGGTTCTGGAGTTCAAGCGAGCTGTGTGTGAATCCCAGTCAGATCACAAACTAAAGGTGTAATCCAGGCAGGTAATTTGAACTACTGACTCTCACATTCCATATCTGTAAATGGTCATGATAACACCTCACAGGGTTGTTCTGTAAGGGTCATGAAATAAAGATAATGATAATACCTACTAATATCTCTACTGCTTCAATTTAGTGTTCAACCAATGTTAGTTTTCTTTGCTCTTTAAGTCTCAAGCCCTTCCCACAGTAAAATGGGCTAAAGGGTACTGGTGAAAAATGAGAGTGTGTGTCGCTCAGTCATGTCCAATTCTTTGTGACCTCATGAACTAACTGGGGAATCCTCTTCTGCCCACAGAATTCTCCAGAAAAGAATTACCGAAGTGGGTTGCCATTTCCTTCTCCAGGGGATCTTCCTGACCCAAGGATTGAACCCAGGTCTCCTGCATTGCAGGCAGATTCTTTACTGTCTGAGCCACCAGGGAAGCCCCAAGGGTATTGGTAATAGAATTCAAATATATTTTCTGGGAAAAATGACCCTTTAGCCTTCCTCTCACAGGTCTCCAGGGAAATCTTCAGAACTAATCTTGGAAGGGTAGGGGATGGGGCAGGGGGCTTGGGGGAACTTGACAAAATATCCCCTTTCCCACAGACAAAAAAGTAAATTTTGGTTCACTTGGTTATGATAAATGTATTTGATGGGAAACTGCCCTGAGTTTCTTCTCGAGAGTTTCCGTACTCTCCCCCTCGTATCCCCTAAAGCGGTATTTCTTTAAAACGTGGTCTGAGAACATCAGCAGAAGAGCCACCAATAGTTACAAAGAATTCTTTTGGGCCCCAACCACAGTCCTACCAAATCAGAGTTTCCGGGGCAGCCCAGACAGCATCCCTCCTAAACAGCCCGCTTGGGTTATTCTTAAACACACTGAAGTTTGGGCACCATCACCCCAAAGCCTTCCCTGGTGGCTCAGATGGTAAAGAATCTGCCTGCAATACAGAAGACCCAGGTTTGATCCCTGGGTCAGGAAGACCCCTTGGAGAGGGAAATGGCAATCCACTCCAGTATTCTTGCCTGGAGAATCCCATGGACAGAGGAGCCTGGCGGGCTACTGTCCATGGGGTCACAAAGAGTCGGGCATGACTGAAGTGACTAATACTCCACATTTCACCCTAAAATCTCAACCCAGAGTAAGGAGCTCCATGGCAGACTTGCCTTTCCCAAAGTTTACTTGTGCTCGAGGAAAATGAATGGGCCCCGAATATTCCGTGAATGAGGGCAATGGTACATTCTAGAATGATACAGGAATAGAAACTTCAAAGCTTTTCTGTGAGAAGCAGATCGACTCATCTAACACTCTGTTTTGGAGTATTTGTGTCAAATTGACATTCCAATTTCAAGACTGTACATAAAACCCCATTCAATTATTTAGGACTGTACAGATTTTACATAACTCGAAGTTACTGACTCAATTCATTTTCCTTCAGTCTACAAGACAGATTAATCTAAAATGAATTAAGACAGGCAACCAGAAGTAATGTTACCATGGCCGGTAAACAGTCTTTAAACTGTTGGATCAGTAAGCTGCTTAAGGCTTCTGGAGAGAACTGGATGCCACATCTGCTCGACAGTCATATGCTTTCAAGCCAAGGATTTAGAAACCGTGTTCCTTCACAATGACAAAAACTTTAGACAGCGGGTGATGTTTAACTCAAGCTTCAGCTTTTACAAATAAGTATCACTTCCTTCCTCCCTGAAAAGAAAGGTAATGAAGATGATTCAGGTACCAATATTTCAAGTTATCTCAAAATGCATAAATGCCTGCAAATTACTATATGGAACACTTCTGATAATTTGAAAAGAAACATCTCTAAAATACCCTAAATTATC
The DNA here is from genome assembly GCF_016772045.2 of Ovis aries. Lineage (NCBI taxonomy): Eukaryota > Metazoa > Chordata > Mammalia > Artiodactyla > Bovidae > Ovis > Ovis aries. Next base: position 59,336,271 of record NC_056062.1, on the reverse strand, counting down.
CCTGACATCAGGTTACTTAGGGTTGAATAGAGAATGAAAACAAAGAAACAATTATAAGAAATGCTAAGAAGAATTACAATGAGGGAGTTGTGATGTCAAAGTGACATCAATGTCAAAGAATCATCATGGAAGACTTCCCGGAGAAGGTGACATCTAAACCAAGAAAGAGGGACAAGTAGGTGTTGAAAGAGGAAAAAGAAGGTTGAAATTTGTTGGCCCCCAAAGATGTTGAAGTCCTAAGTCCAACACTTCAGAATGTGATTTCTTTTTTCAGAAATAAGGTTGTTAGAGATAAAAATTCATTAAAATGAGATCATACGAGAGTAGGTTGGACCCTTAATCCAAGATGACTCGAGTCCTGATAATTCAAGGGAAAAGAGACAGGGAGGAGAATGCCATATGACATCCTTGCAGAGAAACACAAAAGGCAAAGGGAAAACAGTCATGTGACAGTCATACAACCAAGGATATCTAGAGATACCAGAAGCCGAAAGACACGAGAGAAGAAGCCTAGAGACTTCCGAGAGAACAAGGCCCTGACAACACCTCACCCGCTTTGGATTTCTAGCCTCCAGGGCTATAGGAGAACAAATGTCTGTTGTTTAAAGCCACCCAGTGTGTGATACTCTACTATGACAACCCAAGGAAACTAACAGAGTAGGACTGAGCTGGCGTGGGCAGATGGGCTCCTGGCAGGGGGAAGAGCAAGTGTAAAAGCTGGAGGTAAAGGGGAAGAAGGCTTTGGTTTCAAGGAACCACATGGATTCAGGTTGGTGGGGAAAAGGAAATTCAGATTGGTTGGGCTTCCCAGGTGGTTCAGTGGGTAAAGAATCTGCCTGCAATTCAGGAGACACAGGAGACGCAGATTTGACCCCTGGATTGGGAAGATCCCCTGGGAAAGGGCAGTACAGCCCACTCCAGTATTCTTCCTGGAGAATCTCATGGACCGAGAAGCCTGATGGGCTATAGGCCCTAGGGTTGCAGAGAGCTGGACACGACTAAAGCGACTGAGCACTTGGGGAGAAGGGAATGTGGGCAGTGGCTGGAGGACACTGTCCCTTGGGCAGCAAAGTCCATCCTCTCCTCTGTGTCACAGCACCAGATGCTCCACTCTAAGGACTGAACACAACCTTCAGGAGGGTGTACAAGAACCACAGAAGTGCTTTCAGTAAAAATGAACCAACTAAAACAACACCAGAATGGAAGTGTGCTCTCAAAGATCATCAGTAGTTACTGCTGTTAAAAACAAGTTTTCAGCAGTCACAAAACCTGGAGCAATTCTGTCTCTTCATCTGGGTGCTGGTTACACAGGTGAGCTCACTTTATGAAAAATCATCAAGCTGAGAACCTGTGATTTGTGAACTTCCCTATAAGCATGGTACTTTCATAAAATTTGCAATGAAAGAGAGAAAATGCAACATATGGCCCTCTGTTCCTCCAGAGGGACTGACACGATCCTATTTATAAAGATAAGATGTCCATCATCTTGAACTTCAATTATTTCTATCCCTTTGTCCCCTTGAATCCAAATCTGATCACCTTAGGATGAATTTTAAACCTCTAAGACATTACTAAGTAAAACCACCTCCATTCTCCTTACATATTATCCTCTCTTTTGTAGGCTAATTAAAGAGCATGTCTTGGCTGGCCTGGGTTAATAATAGAATATTACTTCATATTTAAACAATAGATCTCACATTTGAAAGGTTTCCTCTCTTGCAAAACCTCAGGTTTTATATTCAACGGTAGAGTTTTTTGATGCTTGTTTCTACCTGGTTGCTAAAGTGAACAGCAATAAAGCCAGAATTGGGTCCTAAAAAGCTGAGGTCAGGACCAGACAAAGATTCAGGATTCTGCTTCTATCCCTGCTCACCTGGATGGCATGCAAACACTCACGCCACTGCTTTGGAAACTAAAGAAAAAATCCTTAAACTAAGCCTGCAGTTTAATGAACAAAACAGGTATCAGATAGAAAACCTCTTAATTGGAAGATTACATTGCTAGTTATAACTCCAAAATGTCTTTTGCAAATTACCAAAGCAGCTCAAATCTGCACAGTCTTAATTTAAAGCAACATAATTCAAGACCATGAGGAACCTAATTGCTGGTTAAGTGAGTGTTTCCAACCATAATTGGCTTCACACAATCCTGCGCACAATCGTGTACACACATGCCTAAACCACCGGACGTGGAGGCCTCTGGACTAAGCACAGGGATGCCAAAAGAATCTTTAGAAGAATGCAACAAAAGGCGTGATCACTCACAGAGGATTTTCCATGCATTGACTCAAAGCAATTTCACTTTCCAGAATGCTTCCCTGAAATGTCAAGAAGGAAATTAGTGCTGTTCATTGCACAAGGAATTTTTTTCCCCTTGCAACTCATTTCCACCCTTCTTAGAAATTCTCAACCACTTATGGCAGAACATTGTGATATATACATACACCAATAAAGATAAACTGGTTGAATAATGCCCCCCTAAATGCCTATGTTTCAACCCCAGTACCTTAGGATGTCATCTTATTTGGAAATAGGGTCGTTATAGATGTAATTAGTTAAGTTGGGATGAGGTAATACTGGCGCAGGGTGAGCCCTTAATCCAATCTGATGAGTGCTCTTATAAAAAGAGGAAATTTGAACACACACACAGACAGCACCATGTCTGGTGGTCCAGTGATTAAGAATCTGCCTTGCAATGCAGGGAACACAGGTTTGCACTGCAGGGGACGCAGGTTCAATTCCTGGTCGGGGACTAACATCCCACATGTTGCAGAGCAACTAAGCCTGAACACTTCAACTACTACGCCTGCATACCACAACTAGAGAGTCCACGGACTACAAGGAAAGGTCCTTCATGGTGCAACGAAGATGCCACATGCTGCAACTAAGACGCCATGCAGTCAAACAAATAAATAAATGAATACTAAAAGACACACCAAATACAGAGTGAGAAGTGAAAGCGTTAGTTGCTCAGTTGCATCCGACTCTTTGTGACCCCATGGACTGAGCCCACCAGGCTCCTCTGTTGGAATTCTGCAGACCAGAATATTGGAGTGGGTTGCCATTCCTGTCTCGAGGGGACCTTCCAGATCCAGGGATCAACCCTGGGTCTCCTGCATTGCAGGCAGATTCTTTACCATCTGAACCAAATACTGAGTGTGTGTGTGTGTGTGTGTGTGTGTGTGTGTGTGTGTGTACATACATATACATGTATATAAAGATTGGGGCAATGCTTCTAGAAGCCAAGAAACACCAAAATTGCCAGCAGACCACCAGAAGCCAAGTATGATATATAAAACTGACTCTCCAGAACAGATTGTATAAGAAATCAGGCCTGCTAACACCTTGACCTGAGGTTGATGTTACTCAAGCCATCAAGTTTATGAAGGCTGTTAAGAAAGCCCTAGCAAACTAATACCACGTACATATACAACATTTTTAACTGAAATCTTCATGTACCCATGTCCTATCTGTGCACAAACATAGGCACCCGCTAATGAATAACCTTAGATTACTGACCCCTTGGTTGTCTGATTTGCATTAGTTGTGGATATATGAGGTTAATCACAGGACTGGGGAAATTCTGACTCACACTCCCCAAAGGCGGAAGCTCCAAATTTTGTCAGGCAGCCCCGAATTCACTTCAGCTCTGGGAAATCTCAAATCCCAAAAGAGAAACACAATCTGGTTTTCTCTCTCTTCTTTCCAATACAGATACAGGTATAATTTAATAATAGTGCCCTGTTTCCCAAGTGCAATTAAAAATGGCCTTCATTACTCCTCTGAATGAGTGTGTTTTATAATACTGCAATCTATGGTTCAATAAAAAAAACCAACTACTGCACCTATCATGGCAAAGCTGTAAAAAGTGATCAATGTGCTTTTGGTAGCTCCAGAGGCAGAAGGAAAAGAAATTAAAAAAAAAAAAAACAGACTTAAAGAAATACACATGAAATAACCTAGTCCAATGTGAGTGGCTTTAGAAATACATGTTTCTTCATTTCAGAAAACTATGATTTCCTTAACTTTAATTAATTCTTTTCTCTTTCCCTTAGGAGGGAGTAAAATGAGGTTAGTAACAAAAAAAAAGAAAAAGGAGGTAGAAATGGGAGAAATAGACTCAAATGCCTATGCAGAAGATGACCTAAGACTTGAATACAAGTAATACAAGAAAGGGGTTCTCTGAACTGTTATCCTCAGAAAAAAAAAGAAAAGAAAAAAGTGTGTGTGTGTGTGTGTGTGTGTGTGTGTGTGTGTGTGTGTGTGTGTGTAGAAAGAAAGAAAGAGAGAGGAAGAAAAAGTCTGTGAATCAGGGACAGGTTGGGCAGAACAGGAATACTAATTAATACAAGTAACCCAGCAAATATTAGTAACCCAGTGAAAGAGGAGAGTGAAAAAGTTGGCTTAAAGCTCAACATTCAGAAAACTAAAATGATGGCATCTGGTCCGATCACTTCATGGGAAATAGATGGGAAACAGTAGAAACAGTGTCAGACTTTATTTTGGGGGGCTCCATAATCACTGCAGATGGTTACCACAGCCATGAAATTAAAAGACGCTTACTCCTTGGAAGGAAAGTTATGACCAACCTAGATAGCATATTCAAAAGCAGAGACATTACTTTGCCAACAAAGGTCCGTCTAGTCAAGGCTATGGTTTTCCAGTGGTCATGTATGGATGTGAGAGTTGGACTGTGAAGAAGGCTGAGTGCCGAAGAATTGATGCTTTTGAACTGTGGTGTTGGAGAAGACTCTTGAGAGTTCCTTGGACTGCAAGGAGATCCAATCAGTCCATTCTAAAGGAGATTGGTCCTGGGTGTTCTTTGGAAGGAATGATGCTAAAGCTGAAACTCCAGGACTTTGCCACCTCATGCGAAGAGTTGACTCACTGGAAAAGACTCTGATGCTGGGAGGGATTGGGGGAAGGAGGAGAAGGGGACAACAGAGGATGAGATGGCTGGATGGCATCACCGACTCGATGGACGTGAGTTTGAGTGAACTCCGGGAGTTGGTGATGGACAGGGAGGCCTGGCATGCTGCAATTCATGGGGTCTCAAAGAGTCGGACATGACTGAGCGACTGAAATGAACTGAACTGAACTGAACCCAGCATTAAATTGTTAGCAGAACCACAAATGGTGGGCTAGAAAGAAAGATTCTTTTCCTTAATTATTCATCTCGTATCACTTACACCCAGAATAGGACTCCTTACATCTTTGTAGAAATGGAATGGTCATCTCCCAGGCCCTGAGGTCCCAGGAGTCTTTATCTTTCTTCCTCTTACCGCTAACCATCTTTTTTTTAATTTAAAATTTTCTATTTTGACATGTTTCTTGTTTTGTTGTTTTGGCTGTACCAGGTCTTAGATACAGCATGCAGCACATGGGATCTAGTTCCCTGACCAGGGAATTAAACCTGGGTCCCCTGCATTGGACTGCCCAGGAAGTCTCTCCCCAGCCATTCTTAACATGATGATTTGAACACACTCAAGGTTTCTGTGTGTCAGGCACTATTTTAAATACTGGATATTATGAAATATTGCTAACATCCCCTTTTTAGATTTGCAAAGGTTAAACAACTGCCCCAACTTACTTACCTTGTTGGTAAGTGGCACAGCCAGGACTGGTCTAGCATCTTCACTACCACTAACACTGCTTTCTAGTAAACAGTAGTTAAGTAACCAAAAGTCATACATTCAAAGCATGCAGAATGCTTTTTACAGTCTCATGTTGCAGACCTCTGACTAGTCCAACGTGGAAGAGATAACGTAGCCACGCTGGCTACTCAGCCCTGGTTATCAGTCTAGGGGATTACTGATAGTCTCTGCTTCTCTTCCACCTTTACTGGCATTTATTATTTTACTGTTCTTCCAATGGCTTCAGAAAAACACTTATTTTGTTTCAACAAAGAAAGAGAACCAAAAATCTGCATTTGTAATCCTTCTAAAAATGCTTGTCTGGGGAGAATTTTAATAAAATGTCATTTGGAGAGGTTGCAATCATCTGATCTCAGTTCCTACAGCCACAGAAAGCAAAAACAGTTCACTCTAACAACTGAGTTCACTGACACCATTCGAGCTTCTATTTACAAAGTTCCCCCTTTACTAGAATCAGAAAGAGACAGCTCGAGGTCTTTTCTTCACACACCCTGCTTTTAACTTTTGTGCTACATTTCAATCCAGACCTAGTTATCGATGGAGGTATCCAAGGTAGAGATGGTTTTAAAAGCATTGAGTGAAATCAGAGTTGTATTAATTGTGTTATCTAAAACACACTGCAGATGCTACAATAATCCTCTATAAAACAATGCTTAGTGTATTATCTGATCAAAGATACAAATATAGAGCTTTTTCAAATATTCAACTAGCCAGTAGCATACAAGGGATGAGTGTTATGCTAATCCTTGCTGTCACGGTCTTCTCTGATTGAAAGGAAGCATATGCCCTTCAGCATTAAGGTCTGTCTGAGGCTATTTCAGGACCATGCCTGATCGAATAGTATTATATGATGGGTTAGCATGACTGAGGGAAAACAGACCTGGACTTGTGAGTCATAGAATCTGTGTCTTCTTAGGTCCCCACTTTGCTGTGCTGGTGACCTTCTAATAAGCCCCTTAGCCTCTCTCCACCATAGCTCCCTTGCCTACAAAACCAGGATGGCCAGGATGGTTAATACCAACTCTCCTTCTGACTTGAGGGGGTGGTGCCACAGATCAAATGAAACAATATATGCAAAAAGTACTTTACAAAATCCGCCTGCTAATGTAGGAGACACGGGTTCAGATCCCTGCTCTGGGAAGATCCCACATGCTGTGGAGCAACTAAGCCCGAACGCCCCAGCTATTGAGCTTGTGCTCTATAGAGTCCGGGCACTATAACTACGGAAGCCCAGGAGCCCTAGAGCCTGAGCTCCGTGACAAGAGAAGCCATCGCAATGAGAAGCCCGTGCCGCAACTAGAGAACAGCCCGTGAAGCAATGAAGACCCAGCACAGCCAGAAATAAACAAGTACGATTATAAGAAAAAAGGACTCTGCAGAACGTTGAGCATCAGAGTTATCGCTGAGCCCTGTGGGGAAGACAGAGTTAAACCAAATCTACACCCTTTAATATAGGCTAACTTTTCAGTGATAAACTGCTGTATGTATGTTTTACAGCTTCTAGTATATTTTTGTATGTTAGAATAATATTTATGAGTTCATTTCAAAGCTTTCTAATTTCAGTTAGACTCGGTGGAAAGCTTACACATTAAAATTTCTCTATAAATCATTTATTGTGTAAATATGAACTTTTATGAAAAAAAATTTTTTTAAAAGAAGGAGTCTTTAATTGATAAGGACTGCCTCACTATACACTTTGGGTTGCTTCTAGGTACATGTTTTTCATACAGTGGGTCATTAATAATATATTACAAAGGTTTTGTTATGATCACTAAAATATGAGATCTTTAGGTCTCTCTGCCAAAGTCCTATGGAACTACTTCCAACCAGAAAATCCTTATTGGGTTAAAGTCATTTGATAGCTAAGTTACAAGATAAATGTATTTAATCTCTCTTTTGGACTAAACATTGAGCTAATAATTGTCAGGAAGGTTTTGACATTAAAAACTTATGACTCAAATAAAATTTCTCTGTTAGAAGCTCAGGTACTGAGATATGAGCACGATCAAATGGACACTTCTGGAAGATGACCAATATTAAGAACATAAAAATTGTCACCCTGGGTCAGACCAGAAGTCTAAGTTTCCACTGGACTCTATAATGTGTGATAATCTCAACAAAACATACACTGTACAGGACTGTTTGCCCATGTGATGGTGAATTCAGAGGTTGGTGGTGTCTGAATGTTGCTGGATATTGAGAAGTCATCACTGGATTCTGTCTAAACCACTCATCCCTAAACACACGCCCTGGCATTTCAGACACCAAGCACCAGGCACAGGTGCTTAGGATAATAGGTTCTATACGTTTGTTATCCTCTGGGAAAATCCTTTCCATTTCCCTTTATTTGAACGAAAGCTACTCCCTCCAGCTTAAAGAGATGCCCTTTTGTTCCAGCATCCTGGGATTAGGTGAGGAAGTCTACATTCCCCCTGTCCCTACCCTACACATCTCCCTTCATCCTACCACTCTCAAGTCCTTATCTTTCTGCTCTTCATCTGGAAACCGCACTATGCTCTGATCACTTTAGTCACCCTGATCAATCTATTTTAATGAATGCAGAAAGAGACTTGGGTTTTCCACCCAAAATAGAATAGAAACTTGGCTGAAAATCAAGAATCTCCATAAGCCTTCTGACTTATAAAACCCCAGCTAAACTGACCGTCACTGAAACCTCAGTAACAGCTTTCATGTTAGGTACAGACTGTGTTGTTGTAGACATTGTTGTTTAGTCAATCAGTCGTGTCCGACTCTTTAGATCCCACGGACTATAGCTTTCCAGGCTCCTCATCCATGGGATTTCCCAGACAAGAATACTGGAGTGGGTTGCCATTTTCTTCTCCAGGGGATCTTCCCGACCCAGGGATTGAACTTGTGTCTCCTGCTCAGCAGGTGGATTTTTTTTACCACTGGGCCACTAAGGCAGACCAAAGATTGTGTTACCAAAAGAGCAATAACTTGTTTGGTATCTGTGAAGCTGATACACATGAATATACAATGGAGGAAATAAAAAGAAAGAAGAATGGGGAGTGACATAGAAAAAAGGATACACTCTTAATTTCCCTTAAGATTAGCTCCCAAGGTTAACCCAATAATGTCTGTAATTGCTGCTCATTATTTCAATAACTTCAGATTTATTACTTTCTGGAATGCAGCTGGGTAGATTAAAAGAAACAACCAATTACTTTTCATGACTGGAATAAAGTGTGTCCCATCATTTACGGAGGAAAACGCCTGGGGAGACAGTAAGGGTCAAATACTTTGATCCTTGGATCATTCATAACATGAGGCTTGGCACCTAGGCATATTTTGATATGTAAGAACTGTATCAAAAGTCAAGCCACGTGAAAGAAGGGAAGGAAAAGAGGAACAAGTGGGTAGGGGATTTAAGTCTGTGGCTTCCATCTGGTGTCATAAACAAAGTCACAAACCACATGATATTTCAGAGCAAGGTCCCATTGCTGCTGCTGCTGCTAAGTCGCTTCAGTCGTGTCTGACTCTGTGCAACCCCATAGATGGCAGCCCACCAGGCTCCCCCATCCCTGGGATTCTCCAGGCAACAACCCTGGAGTGGGTTGCCATTTCCTTCTCCAGTGCATGAAAGTGAAGTCGCTCAGTCGTGTCTGACTCTTCACAATCTCATGGACTGCAGCCTACCAGGCTCCTCCATCCATGGGATTTTCTAGGCAAGAGTACTGGAGTGGGATGCCTTACTTCCTGGAAAATAACCAAATGTGACACAGTATTCCAAATACTTCATAAAAGCGCAAAACCAGTTCACTACTTAGGATGACTTACGGTTAGCTTGGTTTTTGTGATTAGCTAAGGAAAAAGGAACTTTGTAGAGAATAAGGTAGAGAGAAATTGACTTGAAAGATTTTTCAAGCACTTCAAATCCAGTAACAAGCAAGCAATGGGCTAATTATAAATATCTCCAGAATTCCTATTAAGAAGGATGGTTCCTGACCATTGGCAATTAAGTATGGTGCTGCCACAATCCACACAATGGATAATAGCAACAAGTACGCCTTCCTTGACTCTGGTTTAGAAGAAAGCTCAGTTAAACAGGAATACCTTGACTCCCTTGAACATCTGAGATCCAAGAAGTGGACTGATGTGACTGTAAACTGAATCCTAGGCTAAGAGAAACACACAGGGATCAACCTTGAAAAATGGATGAGCGCCAAGTCCAGACGCTGAGCTGTACCTAACAATTCATCACACCATCCCTGCCTGAAAAACTCCCTATCCTTTCTGTATTTTTACAGACACAAGATGAAAACTCCAGAGTTAAAGGGAAAAACTAAAAAGGAAAAAAGTGATGGTAAATTTGAAAGTGGCTGCGGCATAAGTAACACAGATCTCAAGCAGCTTATCAGACTCAAGACTTGAGCAAAGAAATAGAGTGGCTCACTCGTGATAATGGCAGTTCTGGAACGAGCAGTTCCATTTCTTCCTTTCTGCCACATATTTGTTCACTGTCCCATTTTGGCTCCATATCAGGTTCCAAGCACTTGTGCCAGATGCTAGGAACAAAGACATCTGACAGGGGTCTCGCCTTCAGTGGACCAGAAGTCCACTTTGCCTTCTTCTTCTCTCTAATCTACCCTATCTTATTTTCTGGATTGAGAAATGACAATGTGAAAGAACTTTTTTTAAAAAGGGGAGGTGTTTATGTTTCAAAAAAATAAACCAAAATAAAAATAAAAATAGAAGGAAGAACCCTACTTAACCAAGATTCTTCTTGACATTGTTTTATGATCAACCTTTCTAGGACGGCTAACTTCTTAGGAATTGGTTAGAAACAACAAAAAGATAATGCTATGGACTGAAAATGTGTTTGACAGTAAAACGCAACTGTTTTCCAGAAGGCAGCGTTTCCTCCCTAGCCAAAGGAAACTTCGACCATACGTTTATCCATCCAGTCAACCATTTGTCATTCATTATCCATTCATGCAACTGTGATCTATGGCAACTCTGCTATGCAGATTTCAGGCAAAGCACAGGCTCCAGGATAAAAGGGCTTGAGAAATGGGAGGGAGGGAGGAATGAAAAAAGCAAAGGGTAAGGAAAAAGCAAAGCAAAACAAAGCTGCCTGTCTTCATGGAACTTGCAGTTTAGAACAGGAAAGACACTATTCAGTCATACAAATACAGAATTTAAAAACAGTCCAGGTAACTGTTGTGAGGGACCAGGGAAGGCTTCTGTTTGCGGGACTAACAGAAGAACTAGGGGTGACCTTGGGGAACTGAGTAAGAGGAAGACCCAGATAATGAGCTGGAGAGTCAGCGAGGAACCAGATCACACGAGGCACATCCTCACAGGACTGAAACAGACTGTCTTTCACCTAAATTGCAGGAGGGAGATGACAGATATTAATATGTTTTAAACAGCAGTGTGAGAAGCTCAGATTTATATCAGTTCAAACTTTGTCTTGATGTCGGTATATGGGTGCTTCTATGTATGTGTGCTTCTATGTATGTGTGCTAATGAATCCTTATATGTGCATAGAATATCTTTAAAAGGATACAAAAGAGACTGATATTAGTAATTGCTTCCGGGGAAGGAAACTAAGAAACTATAAGCCAGGGTAAAACAAAGACCTCATTGTCATTGCATCCTGGAGGCAGAGTGGGAAGGAAGTCAGTTGCTATTAATATTATTATTTTTTTTTACTGGATAAGAAAGATGCACAGGACTAAGGTGGGCAAAAATGAAATGAAATAGAAAAGAATAGAAAAGGAAAAGCAAAGTAAACAACAAAATCAACTCTACTTAATAAGGGACCAGATCCATCCCTGACTGATGCTTGCTGCCTTCACTGTAAAGAGAACAAAAGCCACAGTGCAAAACGCGTTTCTAGGTGGTAAAAGCAGCCAAAGACCTGGAGAGCCGACATCCCAGCCAAAGAACGTTGGCTTGTGGAATGAAAACAAAAACAAAATAAACCAACACCAGCTTTAAGATAAGGTAAAGAGCTTGATATTATCTACCCCAGCCCTACTCAGATGTGCCTTGAAAGACAACTGAAGGGAAAAGAAACATTCTCCAAACTGCTACTTTCAACAGCGTTTACCATCTGGAGCAGAAAAGGTTCAAACAAGCAAAATACAAGGCCCGGTAAGCACAGGCAGAAGACTGGAAAAAAGAGAGCGAGGCGGGACAGGCTTGCAAGGTCAGCAAGTCACTGCGCGGCTAAATGAGGGGGCTGAGAACCTCCTACAGCGCAGTGTGGGGCACAGGGGAAAAACAGTGATTAAAGGAGTTTTGTTTTTTCTTTCTCCCATTGTTGTTGCTGTTGTTGTTTTCCCAGAAATACCAGTTCCATCAAAGTTTTGACAATTATGAAACATGTCAGCTGATAGTGAGAATTCATCAAATGTGCCACAAACGACAAGAAATGAGAAGCCGAATCCTGAAATTGGATGGGTTTCAAAAGTCCCTGACAATCACTGCCATAAATCACCCAGGCACATCAATCTTTGGCTGCAGGAAGTTTTGCAGGGAACAAAAATATGCAAGAAAAAAGCACATGCGGAAAAGAGGTGCCACGCTCTAAATGCGAAAGGCTGATGCTCTATTGTCAGGATTGACTCTCTAGTTACAGAGGTTGCGGTTATGCAGAGTCTAGGAGATACGGCTCGTCCTCTTGCCATGATGAAACTACACAGAGGTGTCCATCCAGACAGAGGGAGACCGGGGGCCCAAGCCCAGCCCTGCAATCTTCCTGGGATCTTGGGATCCATACTAACTCTTCTAGGAGAAGTCAGCCTCCACTTCCAAGAGGATACCACCTCCCCTGTCCACGACACCCTCCGTGCTCCACTGAAGTGAGGCCTGCAGGAGAAAACAGTACAGCCAAAGGATGTACTTCATTAAATCCCAGGATGAAAAGCTTGGGTTATCACTTCTTGTTTGCTCAGAGTCTATGGCGTAATCTTGACAAAGACTTTAAAAGGTAACAATGTCTTCTAGACGCCTCTCTTTCAACTCCGCTACGTTTATTTCTTTGAATGTAATTAAACATAACAAATATGCCTCCCAGTTATAGGTTTTTAATAAAATATAAACTCCCACAATTTCAAAAGGGTAGAATAAACTTCTGAGATCTCTCCTTGAAGGACACAACATATTCATTCCCCCACCCATGTTGAGGAGTCTGACTTCTGCTAAGCCACGAGTAGTAACTTGACTTTTATTTGATTTTCAGCTCTGCCATAAATGCTGTTACAGTCAAACTTAATTGTTAGGGGCTGGGGTGTCTTTTATCTCTGGGGGGAAATGGTGATAGCTACTAACAATAAACATCATCTGCTGATGCACCAGATTCTTGGGCTACGTCTAATACCATCAACAGTCGCTTAGTCACACATTCTCGACAGTGCCTTTTCCAAACCCAAGAGGGTTCCTTTGGAACACAGAGAACAAGATCTTCTCAGGCATCAGATTGCCCAAAGTAATGACCCAGTGCAAGCTATGAGAATCTGGGTTACCATTTAATTAAAAAAAAAAAAAAAAAGGCACCTCCAGCCCCAGAGAATAGGTCAAAAACTGACTTTCTAATCATATTTTTTTAAGACAGCAACTATAAGCACTACTTGGGGGTGGTATTTTGAAAGAACCTCAGGTGTAAAGACTAGATTTACAGTGGTACATCCTATGGGTCCATTTGTCTCATTGGGAAATTAAGAAAGGGGAGGTATCTGGTTTCCCCACGTTTAAAAGAGTTTACAAAGTCATTTCTCCATATCCTACATTATCTCAGGGAATGCTCATAATGGCCCTAAGAAAGCAGCTACATTCCATAAAGTCCAAAGAACTGAAGTTTAGTGAGTTGAACGGATCTGGCTGAGGGCATTCAGCAAAGGGACAGACTCAAGCCCAAACCTGATTCATCCTCATCCTCTTCTCCCTCAACAAGTGCTTGCCTTGAGTATCAGTGTCCATGAAAGCGTTAGTCACTCAGTTGTGTCCGACTCTTTGCGACCCCATGGACTGTAGCCCACCAGGCTCCTCTCTCCATGGGATTCTCCGTGTAAGAATAATGCAGTGGGTTGCCATGCACTTCTTCAGGGAATCTTCCCAACCCTGGAATTGAACTCAGGTCCCCTACAAGGCAGGCAGATTCTTTACTGTCTGAGCCACCAGGAAGCCCTCAGCTTCCATGAAATGTGGATCCAAAGGCAAGAAGACTCCTTTTTGACCATATCCGGCTGAGCTACAACTTCTGAGAAGCACTTGCCACGGCATTGCAAGCCCTCAGCAATTATCTGAAAAAACCATCTGCTCCATGGGCAGTCATCCTGCCCTCACACTGACACAAAGTCTCCAATCTCTCATCACCCATTGCTGTTCAGTCACCAAGCCCTGTCTGACTCTTCCCAACCCCATGGACTGCAGCACATCAGGCTTCCCTGTCCCTCAGCATCTCCCAGAGTTTGCCCAAGTTCATGTCTGTTGCATCGTGATCACCAATATTTAGTCCAAAAAAATTTCCCATTGCATTATCATCACTCAGATCAGTTTCTGCTTGCTTCCACACAGTCAGACACGGCAAACTGGCCAGAGCTGAATTTGAAGCCGTCCTCAGCTCTCTTCCTGACCGTCCTGGGAATTATTACCTTTTACTAGTGCAATTTCAGAGTTTATAGTTATCAACCATACACAATTAACAACACATATGAGTCAAGCTGTTGGATGTTTGAGCTTACTCCTCCATTAATAGGAATAACACAGTTTCTAAATGAATTACAGTGGGAATTCATGGTTGCCAAAAAGAGAGAGTTTTCACCTACAAGTGAAAGTTGTCCAATGAATTACGTGGCTGCAACCAGAGAATAAGAGGGAAAGTTGTGACCCCAACCCTCAAAGGCCCTTGTGGTGAGGACAGCAACTAAAATGCTTAAGAGTCTGCAAAAATAGATGGTGACGGACCCCAAATCTTGGACCCTGGAGCAGCCGCTCTCTTCCCAGAGCTACCAATACTCCACTGATGGCCCAGAATCACTCAGCCAAAGGGCAGGGATGCATCTGGCCTCAAGGAAAAAGAAATTCTTAATAAAAACACACTTCTAGGTTAACTGGGATAGTACAAAGTATCTCCAGAAAACTGGATACATGTGAGAATTCTCAATAGAAAATCTAACACACTCTATTAACCAGATGCTCTGCTTTTTCCAGAACATAGGAGGAATCTGCCTACTTTATTTAGGGGGAAATCTGAAAACCTAATGTCTTTCGATTTTCATAAATGAAAGGAGATTAAAATATTTATTTCTCTATACATATAGCTGATTGGTGGAGGAATCAACCACAGAAAGAAAAAATAAAAAGAAAATTTAAGGCATAAAGCTATGTGTTACAAAGAGGAACTCGCCATAATATATACATCAATATTCATCAAAAATATAAACATGTTCAGGCCATATCAGATAGATGGTGTGTGCTAAGCAATATCCAAAGAACTTTACAGACCACCCAGTTTAGGAGTTTAAAATAAGAAATTTTATAGTGATGCATTTGTAGATTCAACATTTATGAGTATAAAAAAATAAAAAGAAAAGTCTTCCAAGGGCTGGGACATATACACAAAATACGTGATTCAAAAGGTAGACCTAGGGCTTCCCTGGTGGCTTAGTGGTAAAAAAAAAAAATCCACCTGCCAGTGGTGGGGTTCGATCCCTGGTCCGGGAAGATCCCACGTGCCACAGGGCAGCTAAGTCTGTGTGCACTACAGCTACTGAACCTATGCTCTAGAGCCTGGGAGCAACAACTGCTAAAGCCCGTGCACTTGCAACCTGTGCTCGGAAACAAGAGAAGCCACCGCGGTGAGAAGCCTGTGAACCACAACTGGAGAGGAGCCCTCGCTTGCCACAGCTAGAGAAAAGCCTGTGCAGCAGTGAAGACCCAGCAGAGCCCAAAATAACCAACTTAAACAATTATTTTAAAGATGGACCCAGATCACAATGGCTTAAGACCAGAAATCAGGGAGAGAGAAGACAAAAGGTGAACTCGGGTCTGGCTCTTTCACAGATGAGCTGTGAGACACCACAGGGTAACTGACTTCTCCAAGAGACAGTCAGTCTGTCCCCAAAACGAGACTCTTGATAATGCTAAATTTCTATGATGCACCACGTGGCACAAAGGAAATGCTGAATAAATCTCACTGATTATTCGTCTGTGGATAAACCTTGACTTGAATATCCTAAGACAAAGAGTCAGTAGGCGTGGTCCTTAGCAAGTCAGCATGCCCAACCAAGACTCAACATCTTCACTTCTTTTCTCGCTCTTGACAAATGCCACGGGGTACTGACTTCAGCTGCAAAGTAGATAGAGCTCTCAGTGTGGGCAACATACTGCCTGCTCCTTATTGATTTTGAGCATAAATATTTTCCCACAAGTATTGTTTACTCTCCCCCAGGTTAAATTACAAGTTCAACCAAACTCTGAAAACATATCATTTAAACTTCACCGAACAGTTCTGGACCCCACACAATGTGGGTGGCCTGAATTTCTGCACACTGTCAAAATGTAAGAACGATATGTTTATCCAGAAAATTCCCAGGGATATTTCCTCCTGAAAGTTGCCAAAGTATTTAGCTCTCAATCGGATAATGATCAGATTTAAACCCAGGCTTTTCTCCCAGAGACACTCTGAATATCTCCCTCAAAGAAAATAACCACAGTGTGGGTCATGCAAGTCCAGGATTTTGTGAGAAAGATTTCCTTCTGCTCTGTGTCTTTCCAGATGCACAGAAGTTAAGGATATAAAAACCAACCTGAGCAGGGCAGATTCAAGGTGCTGAGAGCAAAGGGGAAAAGAAATACCAGAGGGACAAATAAATAGCAGGATTCAGAAAAGAAAAATGTTTGTACCATACAAACAAGAATTAAACCACCTACGAGCACATATTCTCTTATCAGGAATATCATTATCTAGATAGGTCTGCAGCATGCTTGGGGCTGGTGCATGGGGATGACCCAGAGAGATGTTTTGGGGAGGGAGGTGGGAGGGGGGTTCATGTTTGGGAATGCATGTAAGAATTAAAGATTTTAAAATTTTAAAAATAAATAAATAAATAAATACAAAAAAAAAAAAAAGGTCTATAGTTTAGAAAGAGAAATTAGAGAGTTCTCTGGGCTTCCCTGATGGTTCAGCAAGTAAAGAATCCACCTGCAATGCAGGAGACGGAGGTTCTATCCCTGGGTCAGGAAGATCCTCTGAAGAAGAAAATGGTGACCCACTCCAGTATTCTTGCCTGGAAAATCCCATGGACAGAGGAGCCTGGTGGGCTACAGTCCATGGGGTTGCAAAGAGTCAGATACAACTGAGTGCCTAAGCACCTGGGTCTTGGCTTCTGTTTCTAGAAAGTATAATTCTTCCTTTCTCCTCTCCCTTTCCCCAAGTAAAGGGAGGATGAAAACACAGAATAAGAAATAAAAAAGAGACCCCTGACCACTTCAACTGTTCAATTTGTAAAGGTCTTTGAAGTGACTAAATGCTTCCCTTCTCCCCACTGGCATCTGTACCATGAAAGAGGACGCACATAATGCTGGATCTGCGTCTAGTGATGCAGAGGGCATCCCTAGTCAGCATGAGTGCAGATGCATGAGAAAGGCCCAAGGGTGTCACAGCTGAGAGCGACGGACAAGGGTGGACAGGAGAGGTCCTGCCTAGTCTAAATGCGGAGCAGGCGGAGGAGGAAACAGCAGCCACGCAGTGACAGCTAACGGCTGATGAGTAAGAATCTGGGTCTGGAGTTTCCACAACTTCTAATTTGCATCCAACAGAAGCCAGAAATTTGGGTTTGTTTTTTGTTGTTTTTTTTTTAAATGAAAAATCTTCAGTTAAAGTCAGCAAATAATTCAAAATTAAAAGGCTTTAGAGCCAATGAAACTCCTCGGTGGATAGACAGTCTTTGACTTTTGAACGGTAATGTCTACTCTCCCTCGACTAGACTCATCTTCGTCAGACCACCCACGTGCAACTAAAAATGTACTTTTTATACCTCTCTATACCTGACCCTCAAAGAGACGGTCAAAGACTGTCTCACGTAAGGGTAAGCTGACTTTCTTCCTTCCTCCCTCCCTTGTTTTCTTTTCCTTTTTTTCACATATTCACCCTTCTTCTGGTGGTGGTAGTGGGAACAACTGAGGTCTACTCTCTTGGTAAGTCTCAAGTACGCAACATTGGGCTTCCCTGGTGGCTCAGAGGTTAAAGCATCTGCCTGCAATGAAGCAGACCTGGGTTCAATCCCTGGGTTGGGAAGATCCCCTGGAGAAGGAAATGGCAACCCACGCCAGTATTCTTGCCTGGAGAATCCCATGGACGGAGGAGCCTGGTGGGCTACAGTCCACGGGGTCGCAAAGAGTCGGACACGACTGAGTGACTTCACTTTCACTATTATTAACTAGGTTTACCGTGTTGTACATTAAATTCCCAGAACTTATTCATCTTACAACTGAAAGTTTATACCCATTGACCTACATGTCCTCATTTCCCCCACACCCAGCTCCTGATAACCACAATTCTGCTTACTGCTTCTATGAGTATGACCTATTTAGATTCCATACATACATACCATACAATATTTTTGTCTCCATCTAGATTATTTCACTGAGCATAATACTCTCAAGGTTTCGTCCATATTGTTGCAAACTACAGGAATTTTTTCTTTTTTTATGGCTGAATGGTATTGCATTATATTCACATAACACATTTTAAATTTCCATCCACTGATGTACACTTGCTGCTGCTGCTGCTAAGTCACTTCAGTCATGTCTGACTCTGTGCGACTCCAGAGACGGCAGCCCACCAGGTTCCCCTGTCCCTGGGATTCTCCAGGCAAGAACACTGGAGTGGGTTGCCATTTCCTTCTCCAATGCACTTAGCTTGTTTTTGTATCTTGGCTACTATGAAAAATGCTGCAGTGAACACAAGAGTGTAGCTATCTCTTTGTGAAACTGATTTCATTTCACTTGAGTATATACCCAGAAGTAAGATTGCTGAGTCACATGATAGCTTTTTAAATTTTTTGAGAAACCTCCATACTGGCTGTTTTCCATAATGGTTGTACCAACTTATATGTCCACCAACAGTGCACAAGAGTTCCCTTTTCTTAAGGTTAAATTTCAACGTGAACTTTGATACTTCTTTATGATTCAGGCTTTGCTGAAGATTATGGTTCGATTTTCAAAAATTTTACACAAGGTGATGGTTGAGATATTGGTAGCTTTAAACTGGCCATGATGGAAGAATGTGTAGGTACCACTCCCACTGGCAACAGGACAAACTACAGTTTTCCTCAACCCTAAAGCCCCTTGTGAAACACTGACCATGTTAGAACATCATGCTTAGGACGTTCCATCTAAGGGGCCACAGTCTTTAAGTCACTGGCTGAGCAAGTAGGTTGAGTATAAAATGAATGCACCAGGTTAACTGGAATGCTCATCTAAAACGAAGTAAACTATTGGGTTTCCTTTAATCCGTGGTCCTCAGAGCACAGTTTCTGGAGCAGAGGCAGCAACATCTCCTGGGAACTTGTTAGAAACTCCAGTTCTCAGGCTCTCCCAACACCCAGTGAATCAGAAATGTGGGGGCAAGGCCCAGCAACCTATAGCAAGAGCCCTCCAGGTGATTCTGGTGCCCACGGCTGCTTGAGAACCACAGCTTTCAGACAATATAGATTTGTTTCAGGGTCCGTGCTCACTTTCATGACTCTAACATAATCTAGTATCTTTAAGATGCAATCAAGGTTCCATAGTATCTTTCATACACAGTGGGAATTTAACTTTTAAGCTAAACTGAAATTGTATTCCCGAGTATATAATTTCATTAATAACCAGGCATCAGGTGTAAATTTAGCTCTCAAATGAATATTCTATGTACACTTCTTTCCACTTCAACCTCTTTAATTATGAAACATATCACTTAAGGAAAAGGCAGCACCAGTTCAGTTTACAGCTTATTACAAGAAAGTCTAAAGCAGGGTTGCTACCCATGTGGCTGTCAAGAGTCCTTGAAGTAACTTTAAGTATTTATACCAACTGCGGTTCATCAAACGCCTGCCCAATCTCTGTTCTTTCAGGACAGATCAGTCTACATATTTGTCAAGACTGCCTTGTTCCTGTAACATATGAGGTTGAGACCTTTCCATTCAAGACTGTCCTACTCCTTCGGCTGTTTGTAAATTTAGTAATTTTTTTTCCCTGTTGTCCAGTGCTCAGAAATCTTTTGTAGCAAAAAGAAATGTTAAAATGGTATCAATGATCACACTATATGAACTGTACCAACACTCAGGTCTTTGTGTCAAGATCATCAAACCATGTATATTCAGATTCAGGGCATGCTTTCTACCTCTAAGTAACGCTTCCTCAATTCAATGTCTCATTTGTTGAAAGAAAAGTTTGTATGTTCTAAAACAACTCCACTTTCTCTGATTCTGCACAACATGCATGTACTAGCAAACTCCATATGCATGCTTTCCTGCTGGCTCAGAAGGTAAAGAATCTGCCTGCAATGCAGGAGACCCGGGTTCGATCCCTCGGTTGGCAAGATCCCTTGAAGAACAGAACAGCTATCCACTCCAGTATTCTTGCCTGGAGAATTTCATGGGCAGAGGAACCTGGCAGGCTACGGTCCATGGGGTCACAAAGAGTTGGACAGCACTGAGCAACTTTCACTTTCACTTCATGCATGCTAGATAGCTGTTGCATTGAACCATCACTATATAATTTTAATCATGTTACAAAAAAGGTGGACAGAATCTAAAGATTAATTGGGAATAGGGCACAAACTGAGAATGACGATAATAGCACAAATAATAACGCATGAGCAGAGTAAGATTTATCCAACATCCATTATAACGCGTGTAGGACTCAGATTATTCAGATGGCAGAATATTATATCTCCAACGTATTGGGTTGCTCTTCTAAACATATCATTTTTAAAGAAGCAATTCTTTGTGTACTTTGTTCATTCTTGACACAATTTCTAAAAGTGACCTAGTTTAATTTCCAGTCCCTTTGGATTCTTGCTGTGGGTGATTCTGAGACAATCCTCCAAAGGTACTATCATTTTTTTTAAAGGAAGCTTTGCATTAGGGACACGTTTCCTTGGTTACCAGCATCACAAGCATATGTGCCATTTCAAACACTTCCTTCCAGCTATCTTAAGACAACATTTCTGGAACCTGAGCAGAGTCTATCTGCTTCTCAAAGAGTAGCCTGATAAAGTCCAATAGCATCTCTCAGAGTTCTAGATGATGGGCTGTTTATTTGTAGGCAAAGAAACAACCACAGCCCTGATGGTGATAGAAAAGCAAAATGGCATTAGATCACATAGATATGAATGTGACAGTATTCCAGCTTCACACACACATCCAAAGTTACAACATCCTGATGACAGGCAGCACTGTGGGACAGGGTAGCACGGGACAAAATTCTCACTTGTTGCATTCCTGATGGGGTCTACATTTTAGGCTGCTGTGACATTCAGGATAACCACCAATTCACTGGGTCAGGGACTCTCTAATTCTGTCCTTGCCAAAGGCTGCAGAGGCAGGAGAAATAACTGCACCAATGGCCAAAGCATGACACCCATCATGCTGTTAGGACACAGGGAAATCACTGCAGAGCAAGTGGGGCAGCTGCCACCAGAAAAGTAGAACTAGAAACTGTCCTAACCCAAACATTAACAACAAAAGGCGAGTTTATAAAGCTAAAAAGTTTTCAAATTTTTAATGAGAATAGCTAAGTTAGAAATGATAAAACTACACCAGATGCTTTGGAAAGCATGGTTTCTGACAATATGTTTAGTATCATGTTAAAATAGAGCATTCAGTGGTAAAGAAATCTGTCTGCAATGCGGGAGACCTGGGTTCAATCCCTGGGTTGGGAAGATCCCCTGGAGAAGAGAACAGCTACCCACTCCAGTATTCTTGCCTGGGGAATTCCATGGACAGAGCAGTTCTGCCGGGCTACAGTCCATGGGGTCACAAAGAGCGGGACATGACTTAGCGACTGAGAGAAAGCATACAAAATAGAACATTACTAAAGGGTCTTAGCGAAAACACAGCATGACTTTTGTGGGAAGGAGGATGGGAAGTAAACAATGGAAGGGGAATGGACATGTTTTGAACACTAACCCAAGACAGGTTAGAACTGGGCTCGCGTTTTTATCCAAAGTGTAACTTGGCCCTGAAACTCTCTCATGCAACGTGCATTGCCATCCTAACTTGCAAACAGGAGCCTGGAGCTCAGAGGTCCTGAGTCACTTCCAAGAGCCCATGAGTGGCAGCACTGGGAAGTCAACCGCATCCGAAGCCATAAAAAGTCAATGTATTTTCCAAAACCACACTCTATAGAATCCGCCGCAAATCCACCGACAATACAACTACTGTAAATTTTAAAACTAAATTTGCCCTTTTTTTTTAAAATTTAAACTTTGTAAACTTTTAAACTTTGTTACTTTAGGCTTATCATTTCTTCTTAATCTAGAATTTTTAGAGGAAAAAATAGAAAAAAATTGATGTTAAAATAAAAATGTCCCCCAGAAAAATGATTTCAGATGTAACTTCTATAACTCAATTCAAAGACACACACATACACCAGCAAATCCAAAACTCCTAACAGTCACAGCTTTTTAGTACAATATTTAAAATCATATTATCATCAGAAACATGATTTCTTTCACCACATAGTTATGGGAATGACCACACTTGGAATCTAAATTGAACATTTCTCTGAATTTATAAATACTCTGCATTTGAACCTCTTTCAAGTTAAAAAAACAAAATAACAGAAAGTTGACATGATGGCTCCTGTAGGAATGTTCTACTGTTTCAGCATGAGAAGTTGAATTTCATGGATTCATGAGAACAGATCCTATAACCTCTCTGTGACCTTTGGAGATACCTTCCCCATCCCTCTCCCTGAAGTCTGAGTATTGGCCCTTATCTCATTAAGCCTTACAAACAAAAGCACTTAGCAGTTATAACCCATTTTACTATTATTTCTCTTGCCTCCCTGACTCTGTATTTTTTTTTTTTTTTTTTTTTTTGAGCGGGGCGGGCGTGCGGTTCATGTCTCTGTGGCTTCCAAATCTATACTCTTAAAATTCCAACTCACTCCTAAATTCCACTTTCAAAATTCCGGAAGGCTAATAGATATCTTCACCCACACACACCCCCGGGGCCCTTCAAATTCGACATGTCTCCAACCACATGATCTGCCACTAACTAGAATCCTAAGTGTCCTTAGGGATACAGTGCCCCTGCCCAGCCAGTTAATCCAGCCAAAACCCTCAGAGGTCCCTCTGGTTCCCTCGGCCTTTCTCACTCCCCACGTCCTATCCATTCCACTGTCTAAATGTCTCTTGGCTGCCTCCCTTCTTCTGCATCATCCTAGGCCTTAATTTAGAGCCTAATTCATCTCCTGCCTGGAACACTGAAATGACATCACACCTTATCTCCAAGCTGGACCCTTTTCCTGCTGCATTCCACCACCAGATTTGTAATTCTACATCACTTGTCTGATTCATAGGGCTCTCACTGGAAAAGACCCTGATGCTGGGAAAGATTGAGGGCAGGAGGAGACAGAGGATGAGATGGTTAGACAGTGTCACAGACTCTATGGACACGAATTTGAGCAAACTCAGTGAGATAGTGAAGGACGGGGAAGCCTGGTGAGCTGCAATCCATGGGGTCACAAAGAGTTGGACACGACTTAGTGACTGAATAAGAATAGTATCTGATTCACCAAATACTTCACAATAGTAATTTCACTGAAGTTGGACAGGGTAGAATTATGGGAACATTTTGTTTTGGGGATCAATTTATTCGATAATATTTCCATTTTTAATGGCCAAATGTTACTTTTGTGATCATCAGTAAGGACAAAAAAACATACACATTAAATGAGGCACTAGGCCCACCATGAAGTACTCTTGAGCTTTATACACAAGGCCCTAGACCACCTGTCTGTCAATTACCTCCTGAAGTTCATCTTCCCCACCTGACCACCCACACCCTTGAGTCACAACACCCCTTTCTCCAATGTTCTTTTGAACCTGCAAGACTTTGCCAACTCTGTTCCCTATTCCTGCAATAGTCTTCTTCCAAGTGAACTTTTATCTTCTTCCCGTCTTAATTTCCTGTGTTAAGAATCTGCTTTATCATCAGGCTAAGTCAATGACGATCTCTGGGAAAGAAACCAGGCAATCCAAATTTTGCTCCCCAAGAGATGCTCATATTCAAGCAAGGGTAGGAAACATTGGCCTCAAAAAATCCTTGCAAGAAACTGACAAAGGGAATTTAAATTCCTATCTCAGCATCATTTTATAGGTCAAATTTCCTAACTTTATGATCAATGCAGACGGCTCTCTTCAAACTTTTCTCCAGAATATTCTAAGGAAAACACCTGTATGAAATAAACAAGCCTCCTACTGACCTTGAGATGTACAAGTGTGCATTAGGGAAAGGCATGAGAGGTGGCCATGAGCGTGCACAGTATACACATAGACACACACATACACACACATCTAAACACCAATGCCTGCCCTCAAGCACTTTATAATTTTCAGGTAAAAAGATGCTGAAAAGCAATCCACTCTTACAACAAATCAGAAAAGGGGGCTTTGTGCTTATTTTCTGTTATACACACACACTTTTAATGATCTGACTGCTCCAATGCAGCCTGCATGCATACTGTTGAGTGTGCTCTGCCTAATTTTACACATTAGTTAAAACCAAATATGAGTTCCCCACTGTAAACTGAAAGGTCCAAAATCTATTCTCTTCTCCATAACCAGCTGGGTAAGTATCCTTGGATAAGTCAGTTTTTAGTCTTTCAATTGTCCTCCTTTGAAATGATTCCAGATATGTTATTATATCAAGAAGAGATTTTAAAGGAAGTTTAAAAAAAAAAAAACTCAAAAAGAATTTGAGTTCTGGGTCCCAAAAGCATTTTGTTTTAATGCAGGAGAGAGAGAAATAAATCCTAACAGTATGTAAAACATAATGTTAAAAAAAAAAAAAAACTAAACAATTTGTTGAATAATGAAAAATCACAAAAAGAACGACTTGTATTGGAGATTTATTTGCTCCCTTAATAAATAAAATGCAAATTCTGTTAAATATATAAGGCAGGGAAGCAGGCAGGGGGAAAGAACTCAGCAATTATTAAGGCCTGCCGTCCACTCTTTGTTTGACCCTTATTTTGACCCAGCATCCAGGACTTCTCTCAGCTAGCGGACCAATTAAACTAGGTGTTTTTAATTTTCATTTATGATCAGCCATTCCCCTTCTTCCAAACTTGCATTCATTGAGGATCTAGCTATACACAGGACACTTCACACTTATAAGAGCACTTGTTGTTGACCGAGCACTGAGTATGCCCTGGGACCCTGTGCTCGTCTTTACTCCTCTTAACAACTATGCATGGTAGAGATTACTCCTCCCTCTTGCTAAGAGGACATCCAAGAAGTAAACTTGAGATTTGAAGTTAGCCTTGTTTCATGTCAAGCCATTACTCTTTGTCTTGTTCACTTGGGTTGCTATAGCACAAATGCCATAAACTGGGTGGCTTGTAACAATGGACATATATCTCCCATGCTTCTTGGAGGCTGAGAAATACAAGACCAAAGTTTTGGCAGAGTTCGGTGTCTCATGAGAATCCATTCTGTAGTTCTTAGACTGCCGTGTTCTTGCTGTGTCCTCACACAAGAGGCCAGGGCTCTCTCTGGGGTCTCTTTCATAAGGACTCTAATCTCACTCCCAAGAGCTCCACCCTCACGACCTAACCACCTTGCAAAGGACCCCACTTCCAAATACCACCCCACTGGGGCTTATGTTTCAACACGAAATGTGAAGGGAACACAACGCTTACAGCACTCTTCATTAGACCATATCAAAACGAGCCTGAGACGCCTGCCCACTCTCTGCCCCCACCCACTTTCCATAAAGGACTCTCAACGCTGACCATGACCTGAACATCCAGCTCCCCTACCTTAGCCCCCTTCCTGTGAGACAGACAGTTTTTTCCTTTCATGGACCTTGCTGTAGCCAGAAAGATCTTGCTAATTTATTGAATTATCTATCTTCTATACACACACACCAAGAAGAAGAAGACAGGTCCCTTCAGGGCAGTGGTTTTGAATGTCTAGTTCACTCTCCAACATCTTACTATCTGGAACACGGGGCTTAAAAAATATTTGTAGGGATGAATAAATAACTCATCAGATTTTGCGGCATCATCTCATTCCAAACAGTGGAAGATAATATATATAGATTATTTTTTTCTTTTTTAATGTATGTTGGGCTAGATATGCCCAGATATTTTATGTCCTGATTCTTTCTTTCACTCTAAGGGTAAGCCTACATTCTGTTAAGAACCAGAAAATACAATGAAAAGACCACCAGCTGGAAATATCAAATCAAAACTGCCAGAAAATAAATGAGAATTTTTGAAGAAAATGCTGATGAAGTGTTTTCACTGAACCCCCAAGCAGATGCCAGTAATTCACATGAATTCTGAGTGAAGGTGAAAGGTTTGAAACTTCCTTCAATTGGGCAGGTAGGAGGGAGCAATGACTAAGCAGGCTTGATGATTTTTTTTTTTTCCAAAAAATAAATGAACACACCAAAAACACAAAACCCTTCAAGCAGAAAGGCCAGAAACAGCACTTCTACTATTGGTGTTTACTACGTTAGCATTTTCACTTCACATTTTCATCCTGAAGTGTGGTTACATTTCAAAACCTCTGTCAAGGCACAACAGCCCCCAGAAAACACACAGCCCAGTAATGTTGAAAATGCTGTTTGATGAAGAAGCTTTCTGGCTCACAAAAATCTCAAATGAGAAGTAGAAAGAGCCAACGTTTGACCTCTGAAACCTTCCTTCTCATTACAGTAAGAAACCAGAGTTTGGAGCGGGTGTGTGTGTGTGCATGTTTTAAACATTTTAAACAAACTGCTCTGTTGTCAAGAAAATAAAAAATAAAACAAACCCTCGTGACCAGTCCTCAACCCACAGATTCACACAAACCCCCACAGAAACTCTCTCTTCCTACAAGTATCTTCATTGTCCAGAGATGGGAGCCCCAAGGGTAATTAAAATGATGGAGGGTTGCAGGAAACTATCTTTACATATCTTTATGAAATTACCTTTTGGTAACCTTGGGAGATGAGGCTAGGAGGAGGTGGTGGGCACATGTGCTGGAGTTACTAATTATTTCAAACATCTCCCTTTCATCACCTCTTTCCCTTTGTCTATGTTCTGCTTTGTTTCCATAAACTGGATTGCAAGCCTACTGGACCAGGGCTATGTCCAACTCATATCAGTAGAAGTTTCCTTTAGGTTTCCTTCAAGATCACCCATGCTATCGTGTTCTTCCAGATCCAGGATCCAGGATCACAGAAAAGCCTGTGAGGCACCCAAAAGCCATCTATCTCTTCTCTCCTCCCAGTTCGCGTAGCTTCGATCAAAGCTCTTACCACATTCTGTCCCACTTCCAGAAGTTTTACCTCCTCCAGCAGACTAGAAGCTCCCTGGGGCAAAGAACTCTCTCATTTCTCACAGTACAGAGGATAAGGACTAAGGAAGTATCTGTGAATGGAATGGCCTGTCCTTGTTCAGTAAATCCTTGGTGTTTTTGTCCATTGTTCACATGAGTTTCGGTGGCTGAGCCCCTAAATTTCCAACTCGGGGGCTTCTCCAAACTCAGGCCTGACCCAGACTCCAGGAGAGGGTTCAGGCTCCAAGTCACAAATTTTCCAGTCTGTCAGAGTTAGGTTATAGTAGGGGATCTCAATCTTGGGCAAAGCAAGCACTCTTAGCAGGTGTGAAATCGGGAGAAGTGAAAAGGCACACTGTTGCACAAGCATAAAACACAAAGCCATTTCTAAACAGCACCTGGCTTATTATAACTTTTTATCCAGAACAGATTAGAGAGTGACCAAAAGTATCTGTGTGGGCATCCCACAGCTAGAATATTAAAAAAAAAAAAAAAAAAAAAAAAACAAACCTTGAGAATTCCTTGGCGGTCCAGTAGCTAAGATTGCATGCTCCCAATCCAAGGGGCCCAAGTTCAATTCCTAACCAGGGAACTAGATCCCACATGTGGCAACTAAAACCCAGTGCATCCAAATAAATTAATTAAATTAACAGTTTAAAAAAAAAAAGAAAACATGGAGACCTCAAGTCTGAAAAACACTGCAATTTCCTCCTCTAGGCCTCAGGGAAGTGATATCACGCAGGGTGAAGAATTCACACTTTGAAATCATTCAGTCTTGGCTTCTAATTCCTACACAGAACCAGTATGAGGTGGTCAAATGATGTCTGCCCTCAATTAATCTTTTCAAACTCCAGCACCTACTATGTGCCAAGAACCTTTCAAGGTGTGGGAGACAGCAAGGAACAAAAGAGATAAAGTCCCTGCCTGAAGACAGTAAGGTAGGGATTAAAATCCCTGTTTCACTGGGATACTTATCTCACGGGGCTATTACAAGCATTCCATACCAAGAACTAGAGGTGAAGCCCTTAGAACAGGGTCTGGCAATTGAATCACTCTCCCTCAGTGAATGGTAGCTGTTAATTAAAGCCGGAAATGTCAATTCCTACAAGTTGCAGAAAATACACTGGGTGTATTTAAAAAAAAAGATACAGTGCCCATACGTGACATGTGGCACTCCACGTGATACCACTGAAGCCAGGCTGGGTGAGGAGATTTGCCGACTACAAGGATGAGCACTAGAGTACTCTCTCCTCTTTCCCCATTAAGATTAGGAACACCAAAGTGGTCTTTGATCTTTGAGCGCAGGGAGGAACTCTAAGAAACTGTGGTCCTTGCATCAAAGGATGGAGAAGGAAATGGCAATCCACTCCAGTATTCTTGCCTAGAGAATCCTGTGGACAAAGGAGCCTGGTGGGCTGTCACCTATGGGGTCGCAAAGAGTCGGACACGACTGAAGCAACTTAGCAGCAGCAGCATCAAAGAACATCAGAAAATCATCTGCCAAGGTGCTCTGGGTATGTGTATCAATATCCCTTCTCTTGAACCTTTCGCTTCAATCACAAGAGGCTTGTTAAGTGTCCCCTGAATCTGCCTCGTTCTTTAATCCCACCATGCCTCTGCCCAGCTCTTCCTGTTGCGAGGAATGCCCTTCCCTGTGCTCTGTGCCTTGACATATCTGCCATAATTCCACCCATCCTTGAAGACCAAGTTCCTACAAAGCACATCTGAAACCTTCCTGAACTCCAAGATGGACAGCTGGTTCTCTCATTTCTGCCCCTCTGAAGACTTATCACAGCCCCACCTATGGATTATTCTGATTTGTTTCACGTCCATTCTGTCATTAGACTACTCTGCTTAAATGCCTAATATAAAATTTAAGGCAACAGGTACACATCAAATATTTCCTTTGCTCACTTACTCAGAAAGTAATTTACTGAGCTCCGACTTTGCAGCACATTCGGTTCCAGTATGCTGGGTATATGGCAATGAATCCAAAAGCCCCAAATGCCTGCCTGCATGGTGGAATTGCAATTCTAATGGAGAAAGTACTCCTCACCTCCCTCTGCCCACTACCCTTCTCACCAGAGTAGCCTGACCACCCACAAAAAAAATTCCAAGCATGAGTAGCGGATGTGCGTGGCATGTTTTCATGAATAAATAAATCACCCTGACTTGTAAGTTCTATGAAATGTGAAGCAAACTCAATGCCTAAAGCCATGACTGTCACCCTGGGCTATCACCACCAAGTCCCACCTTTTTACATCACTGCCTTGGTGATTTGGAGCAGTTTTTTAAATAGAGATACTTTATCCATCTAAAATTAAACTTGACGCCTATGGGGAAGGAGGGAGAAGTATTTCCCAGCAAAGAGATTTTCCCAGCTGAGATGAACTACCCTTGCAAGGGCCCCATTCCAGATTTTACTTCCTGAAGCTTTCACTGGTTAAGACCATCTGATAGGACTTTTGTCTTCATGCTGAATTTCCTTGGTACCTTTACATAATGCCCCCTGCATCACACAAGCCTTCACTTATTTATTTACGTCTTTATTTATTTATTTACTTGTTTCAGTTATTTATATACTGCCTGAGCACTGTGCCTGGCTCTTTCACACCTGGATGTATTTTTCTTTCAACTCCACCGCCAGGTCCATGATTACAGAAATGCCCTCTGTGGTCACGACACCTTTCACAGTGTGAACATACAGCAGATACTCAATAAGTGCTTGCTACATTTCACTTTGCGAAATCATTCCTTCCACTTCAGCTATCGTGGGTGGCTATGGGGGGAGCCAACTATACATCCCCCCAAAATAGGTAAACGTCTAACTCACTTCCAGAAAGGGAAAAACACAAAATTTCCAAGACAAACCATCCAAAGAATAAACAATACTGGCCATGTAGGGCTTCCCACAATCTCATCAACTTTTTCTTGTCTGTTAAAAGCTAACATATAACTAGTTTACATCCATTTGTTGTGGAATTGTGATTACAGCGGTCCTTCAAAAACTGTGGTTTGCTGATCTCTCCTTCTTAACCTTAAAATGATTATAATCAAATCTCAGGATCACTGGGGCTTCCCTGAGGTCCCAGTGGTCAAGATTCTGTGCTTCTAACACAGAGGGCACAGGTTCAATTCCTGGTTGGGGAACTAAGATTCCCACTTGCTGCGTGGTGCAAGCAAAAATAAAATAAAATTTAAAAAAAAAAAAAAAACTTTAAACCTCAAGATTCCTGTATAAAGAAGACTGAAATGCACTGCTAGGTTTCTTCTCCTCTTTAACATTTTCTATGCCCTTACTATTTTTAGGCACTTTGTAGAACTACTTGTGTGATCTCACTGGAGCGGGTTGCCATGCCCTCCCATCAGATCTTCCTGATCCAGGGATTGAACCCATGTTCCCGCCTGCAATGCAGGAGACACCGGTTCGATTCCTGGGTGGGGAAGATCCCCTGGAGAAGGGATAGGCTACCCACTCTGCTATTCTTGGGCTTCCCTTGTGGCTCAGCTGGTAAAGAATCTGCCTGCAATGCGGGAGACCTGGGTTCAATTCCTGAGTTGGGAAGATCCCCTGAAGAAGTGAAAGGCTACCCATTCCAATATTCTGGCCTGGAGAATTCCATTGACTGTATGGTCCATATGGTCACAAAGAGTCGGACACGACTGAGCGACTTTCGCTTTCACTTTGCTTATGTCTACTGCACTGGTAGGCAGGTTCTTTACCACTAGAGGCACCTGGGAAGTCCTGCGTGATCTCATTTAACATCAAAATAACCCCCATGGGGCTGGTTCTTCTATGGATCCCATTTTACAGCTGATGAAATGGAGACTCAAGAAAGGGTAAGTCACACAGCTAAGAACTGGCCAATCAAACCAAGAGCTTCTGGGCCCACTGCCCATATACTATAAAGAAGACTATGACCCACCTCCCAGAATATTGGAAATAAAAGCAAAAATAAACAAATGGGACCTAATTAAAATTAAAAACTTTTGCACAACAAAGGAAACTATAAGCAAGGTGAAAAGACAGCCTTTAGAATGGGAGAAAATAATAGCAAACAAAGCACCTGACAAAGAATTAATCTCAAAAATATACAAGCAACTCCTTCAGCTCAATTCCAGAAAAATAAACGACCCAATCAAATAATGGGCCGAAGAACTAAGCAGACATTTCTCCAAAGAAGACATACAGATGGCTAATAAACACATGAAAAGATGCTCAACATCACTCATTATTGGAGAAATGCAAATCAAAAACACAATGAAGTACCATTTCACGCCAGTCAGAATGGCTGCGATCCAAAAGTCTACAAGCAATAAGTGCTGGAGAGGGTGTGGAGAAAACGGAACCCTCTTACACTGTTGGTGGAAATGCAAACTAGTACAGCCACTATGGAGAACAGTGTGGAGATTCCTTAAAAACCTGGAAATAGAACTGCCATATGACCCAGCAATCCCACTCCTGGGCATACACACCGAGGAAACCAGAATTGAAAGAGACATGTGCACCCCACTGTTCATCACAGCACTATTTACAATAGCCAGGACATGGAAGCAACCCAGATGTCCATCAGCAGATGAATGGATAAGAGGCTGTGGTACATATACACAATGGAATATTACTCAGCCAGTAAAAAGAATACGTTTGAATCAGTTCTAATGAGGTGGATGAAACTGGAGCCTATTATACAGAGTGAAGTAAGCCAGAAAGAAAAACACCAATACAGCATACTAATGCATATATATGGAATTTAGAAAGATGGTAACGATAACCCTGTATGTGAGACAGCAAAGGAGACACAGATGTATGGAACAGTCTTTTGGACTCTGTGGGAGAGGGAGAGGGTGGCATGATTTGGGAGAATGGCATTGAAACATGTATAATATCATATGTGAAACGAATCACCAGTCCAAGTTCGATGCATGATACAGGGTGCGTGGGGCTGGTGCACTGGGATGACCCAGAGGGATGGGATGGGGAGGGAAGTGGGAGGGGAGTTCAGGATGGGGAACACGTGTACACCTGTGGCAGATTCATGTCAATGTATGGCAAAACCTCTACAATACTGTAAAGTAATTAGCCTCCAATTAAAATAAATAAATTTATATTAAAAAAAAGAAGACTATAATGCCCATATACTATGCCAGGAGTCAGAAAACTCTGGCCTGAGGCCCAAATCTAGCCTACCACATGTATTTGTAAACAAAGTTTTATTGGACATGGCAAAGCTCATTGTTTATATATGGTCTCTGGCTGTTTTCATGTATCAATAGCAGAGCTGAGTCACTGCAACAGGGTCTCTATGGCCCTCAAAGCCTAAAATATTTACCATCTGGCACTTTGTAGAACAAATCTGCCAACCCCTGGTCCTGGCTACACTGGCAAAGATAAAATGTTTAAGTCATAACAATCCCCTAAAAGTCTCAACATATCATTCACAAAGTACAGAGCCTGCAATAAAAACGGAAGCTTTCCAGTGACCTTAAAAATCCCGAGTGGGAACAGTCTTTGCGAGTCGTCTGCCTTGTGTTACTAAATTATAACTGGAGCGTGGCATTAGTAAATGCCTTACCACTCCTGCTCCCATCTAGAAATAAACGTACTCGGAATATCCTAAGTATTTATTGCTTGCAGAACTGTCCGGTAGCAAGGAAACTGCCCCCTTAGTCAAAGAGCAACAGAAGATTTATCAAGTCTCTATGCAAAATACTATACTCAGATCTATACACACCAGGGCAAGAAAGTACAAGTTCAATATAAAGGACAGATGGGATATTAGTAGTGGTATGAACCTTTCTTCATTCAAGTTCTTACATCAGTGAAAGTTAAAGACTCTACGTTATCCCCAGATAGGCAATCAGGGCATGCAGAAAATAGATAACATGGCACTGCTTTGCCTGGGATGAAGGCCGCAGTGTAATTTTATCTGGAACCTCATTCACCCATCCTTTTCTCTTTAACAATCAGCCTCTGATCCTGTGCTGTCCATCTGTGAATATCTCCCTTCAGACTGAAAGCTCAGTCCCTTTCTCCCCATGCATGCTAAGTCGCTTTAGTCGTGTCTGACTCTGTGACCCTATGGACCACAGCCCTCCAGGCTCCTCTGTCCGTGGGATTCTCCAGTCAAGAATACTGGAGTGGGTTGCCATACCCTCCTCCAGAGGATCTTCCAGACCCGTGGACTGAACCTGCGTCTCTTATGTTACCTGCATTGGCAGTGGGTTACTTCCCACTAGTGCCACCTGGGAAGTCCCCCTTCCTCCCCACCCACCATACACAGTAGGTATCTGAGTCCCTGTACCAAATCCGTCCCTTCTTTCTATTCCTGCTGCCTTCTGGCTTATTCTTTTTTTTCAGCCAAGCCAGGATCTTGAGGCCCTATCACATCCTACTGCAGTTCCTACTGAGTCACAAGTTTCTAGAACCATGTCCAGTTCCCCATTCACACATCTTCCTGACCCCTCATGGACCCAGAATGAAGGCAAATTCTTGGCCCTGTGAATTCAAGGACTAATAGAGGAAGTTTAGTGAGCTAGGATGCATGCTTTGTTGTAGTTATTGTTCAATCGCTAAGTTGTATCTGACTCTTTGTGACCCCACAGACTGCAGCACCGGGGTTAGTGACCTAAGATGAGTACTTTAGGCCCATCAGTTTTGCAACGGCCAGCTGGAAAGCTTAAAGTGATGCATAGAAAAAATAAAATAAAAAATAAAGTGATACAAAATGACAGCTCATACTGATTGAGTTTCCAACTTGGGCTATGTCAGCTGTGTTCACTCTGCAGACAAGGACTGACTCTTGCCTGCCCCCAGCAAAGGACTGGAACATCTGCTGTGCCAAGGAGGGCAGGGAGGCTGAGGGACAGTGGGTAAGTGATAGGGCAGGAGTTCAAACCAAGGCAGGTAGACTGGAGAGCTCGCGCACCACTCCACTGCCCCCTG
Source organism: Ovis aries (assembly GCF_016772045.2). Lineage (NCBI taxonomy): Eukaryota > Metazoa > Chordata > Mammalia > Artiodactyla > Bovidae > Ovis > Ovis aries. The sequence goes on along the minus strand of NC_056062.1, from coordinate 59,302,164 downwards.
CTTCCACCACCTCTGAATTCTTCAATTCACCACCTTGAAATCCTCCAATATGACTTTTAGAAAATTTAACCGAGAATTACTTTTATATACTTCCCTTCCAAAATTGAAAACTCCTGGAGGGCAGCAGTTTAGTTTTATTAATCTGTGCACTTCCTCAAATACCCAGCCTGGTCCCCAGCTGGAGCCAAATGAGGAACAAAGGGATATTCCCTCCTCCAGGAAGTCTAACGGATGAATGAAAAAGGAAAGATTGCTCAGAAAAAAATCTATCAACAGAATAACTCTAAGAAGTCTTTCTTTATGGCTTGTTTATACCCCAACATATATCCACCGGGACTTCCTGACAATAATTTTGAAGAAACAAAAACCATGAAAAATTAGCTGCCAGGTTTGGAATGGTGAGTTACTGTGGAGGAGGAGGAACTAAAGGAATGGCCACATAGAGCGACTAGACTTCCTAAGGAGAGTAACTCATCTCGCTCCAAAAAATGGGCTAAAGCCTCTGCTCGCAACCCTGGCTGCACACAGGAATCACCTGGGGAAGTTTTAAAAATTCTGAGAGCCAGGCCAAGCTCAGACCAAGCACATCCAACTCTCTGGTGGTGGGTTCCAGTTATCTCTAGTTTTTAAACCTCTCCAGGGGCATCCAGCGTGCAGCCAAAGTGAAAACTACTGGAGTGAAGGGACCTTTCTGGGAATCCTGGCTCCACTAATTATAAATCATGTGACCTGGACCAAGGTGCTCCTCTCTCATCCTTCTCCCGCAAACCTCAAACAATCCCTTATGAGCTACAGGACTGCAGCTCAATCCCCTACCCCTTATAAAATGGGAATTCTTCCAGTACTTAACCCTCATAGGAGTACTGTCAGAACTGAACGAGGAGTACATCTAACTTCTCAGAACAGTGCCCAGCAGATGGAAGGCATGCAATAAATGTTATTCATTATAAATTTTTTATCAACAAAGGTATAAAGGGTTTATAATACAATCACTCCTCCATATCTACAGGTTCTGTACCTGTAGATTCAACCAACTGAAGGTCAAAAATATGTGAAAATGTAAAAATTCAAGAAAGTTCCGAAATGCAAGACTTCTTCAATTTGCTGTGCACCCAGCAATATTTTCATAACAATTACACTGTATTTATAACTACTTACAAAGTACTGACATTGCGTTCAGTATTTTAAGTAATCCTGGTGGCTCAGTGGTAAAGAATCTGCCTGCAGTGCAGGAGATTTGGGTTCTATCCTTGGGTTAGGAAGATCCTCTGAAGAAAGAGATGCCAACCCACTCCAGCATTCTTGCCCAAAAAACTCCCATGGACAGAGCAGCCTGGCAGACTGCAGTCCATAGCGTCACAAAGAGTTGGACACGACTTAGTGACTAAACAACAATGACAGAGGTGATTTAAAGAATATGGGAGGGTGTGTATATATGCCAACACTAAATCATTTTATATAAAGGACTTGAGCATTCACAGACCTTGGTATCCAAAGGGTTCCTGGAACCCATCCCCCATAGATGCTGAAGATTAACTGTATCTACCTCTCAAGCTAAGGACTAACTGTGAAGGAGCTGATATTTTTTAAATGCTTAATAAATGGCATTCTCTTTTCTCATTCTTACATTACACTCACAATTCTCTCTGAATACCTGATCCAACTTGGGGGCCCTTAATATAGAGAAACTTAACTCACCAGCACTCACTGAGGGCTACCGGATAAAAGACAGGGGTATACTCAATATGATCAAATATATTAACTACAATATAATTTTTAAAAACTTCACTGTTTATCTGAAAATCAAATTTACCTAGCTGCGCTCTATTTTCACTTGTTAAAATCTTACAAACCTACATTCAACTTTTATTGAAATTTAGGCCAAAATTCAGGGGGGAAGCAGAGTCTACCATGGACACACACGTGCACACACAGACTCACAGGCAGGGGGAGCTGGGGAAATTAGTACCTTGTACCTTTTCTGTTTCACTCCCTGGTAGCCAAAAGACATGCATTTTATGAGCAACAAGTCAGCTCCCCCACATTGGGCAAGGCAATGCATTGTTCAGATGAACAAAACCCTGTAGGAAATGATTCAAAGGCAAAGGACAGCCAGAAGGGAGAAAGTTTTCTCAAACTGACCCTTCTATTTTTCAGTCACTTACCTTACACATCAATCAAGTGAACTGGGGATTTGAAAAGAAACCCTTGCCTCCTGGTGGAACACACTGCAATCCTCCACAGGGCAAAAAGCTTAATTATAAATTATTTAGCCTATAAATGATGCAATATCAAAACCCAAAGCCACGCTATGGACTTTGAGAGTACATGTTTTGTTTCATGTTATATTTGCTTTAACCCTCCCTTTGCAAAAAACTAAGCTTATTTTACTTTATTTCATGTTTGGTCAATGAGAAGAAAAACAGAAAAAAACAGACCGATTAAGAAAATCAACTTTCTTGAAACCTCTTTCACAAGGTATTCACTTTGAATTCACAAAGTCTCTAGGAAAATGTTAAATTCTGAACTATATCCACTATAGTATTGGTGGATGTGTGAGAAACTAAAGATTTAACTACAAAAGAAGTTAGAAAGCGTTAAGTGCCAACGAGTCAGCTAGTTCTATGAGAAATGAATTAAACCACTAGATTGTTCATTGATTATCACAAACAGCAAAAGTGCTCCTGCAAAGGCATGGTTTCCAGTTCACTTGGCTAATCCCTTCTGAACAAGGATCCAAGGAATGAATATTATTTATCCAAAGGCAAGCTGTACAAATTAATCACACTCGAGTACCATGCTGGCAGCCAAACACAATCTATAAAATAATTCTAGTCAATCATCATAAGCCAATGACAAGAACAAATGCTGTTATCCATTCCCCTCCCCCCCAAAAAAAGCCAAGTATCAAAAGGCTTGACATTACATCCCTCTAATTCTTTACAGCCAACTAATCAGGAGTGGTAGATTACATGAAAATATGTTTAAAAGAAAAGAAAGACAGAAAGATAGAAGAAATTATTTTTTATAAACAGTAAGAAAAGTAAAAGCTCATATGGCCGTATCATTCACCAGTCCAGACAAAATTCGTATTAAAACCCAACTGCAATGAGCACATTGCATAGCATCAGCTTTACTCCCAGTTTACTTAGGTAAGTTACCACATGTCCTAATAACCTAAATGAGCTTGATACAATCTGATTCTTTTTCTTTTTCCCTACAAACAGTAGTAAAATGAACTATTTTTCATGGACAAGCAGCAAAATTCAGACGGTGACCCACAGGCCCCAGAACCAAGTGGTTGGCAAAGTTCCGACTTCACAAGGTGGCTAATAATACACGCGGCAGAGACAGCACAAAGGGAAAGGAGGCCAGGAAGACAAGAAATGCCCCATTCATGACGCCCCGCATCCCTGGAGCAGCCAACTTGAATGCTGTTCTTATCAGGCTGCCAGCTTCGAAAGTAAAAAAAAAAAAAAAAGGTGGGGGGGTAGGGGGGAAAATATGTGTAACTTAAGCAGGAAAGAAGGGAGCTCTCTGTTTGCGGTGCTCGCTAAGAGACAGAGGAAGACACTGCCAAAGAACCTTCATTTTCACGTGGGGTGGCTTTGTGTTTCTTTTTTGGCCCAAGGAGATGCAGTTTAGAAGGAGCCACATCAGCTTAACCAGAAGCCTGCTAACTGGGAAAAAGCACGGCCGGTGGGTGGAGGTGGTCCCGTGACCCCCAGGGGCCCCCTCGCATCCTCAAGGGAGACACGGAAGTCAACACCAGGTGCAAACCCCTCCTCTGGAGGTCAGTGCTCCCTGTCCCCCGTACCCAGCGCGCTCTCTGAAGTTCCACCAGCCTGAGGATGCCTGGCGTGCTTTCCTTTCATTCAAGGGCCAGACCACTTCTATCTACCTCTTCACCTCAAGGTAAAATGCATTTCGCTGCCTTCCTGGGCCAAAGAAAGAAGCTGGTGAATAAAGCTGGTGAATAAAGGAAGGAGGCGGGCAGGAGTGAGAAATACATTTCTAACTCGTGTCAGGCTTGGAAAAGAGTATTTTCTGCTACAGTTCTGTTAACAGGTGACCTGGGATAAGAAAAAGAAACTGAAAAACTGGTAACACTGATAACAAGCAAGAGCTGAGTATCTACGAGGTGCACACACACACCCGTATATACATACAAACACAAACACACAAATACATTATATATATAATACAGCTATTAGACATAATATAGCTATTAGATATAATATAGCTATGTGTCATTTATATATATTATACATAGTATATACTAATAGATGTAGATATATAATACTATAAATTATTGCATTTCACCTATACATATTTATTTATATTAAGTATCATGTTATATAGTTATATACATCATATTTAATATACACATACTTTATGTTCATTATCTCATTTCACCTTTACCAACATCTTCTGAAGTAGAACAATCTGCAGTTGACCTACCTTTGAGGAGCCAAGGCATGGACTCCATCCTGCCTGCCTCTAAAGCTTATGCTTTCATCCCTTACTTTCTCAGTTTTCAATCTGCCTCCACACCAGGGGCAGCAGACTCTTCCATGAAGAACCAGAGAGTAAACATTCTAGGCTGTGCTGACCTTAAATTCTCTATTGCTACAACTCACCTCTACCACTGTAAGAAGAGATCAGCCAGAGAGAGCAAGTCAATGAATGCACACGCCTGGTTGCAATAAACCTTTATGTGTGGACACTACCGTTGGAATTGCAGGGGATTTTCACATGTCACAAAACGTTTTTCTTCTCTTGGTTATTTTAAGCATTTAAAAATGTGGAAGTCATTCTAAGCCCACAGGCTCTAGTTTAGCAGCCCTGCTCTACGGTATTCATAGATGACATGTCGATTCATTTCAGAGTAGGTAAAGAGGAAGAGAGGGAACCCCAGGAACAGTATGAAACATGCAGATATAGTGATGTTTAATTAAAATGAACTCCGTTCACAAACTAGCATACAACCTTGAAATTCATCTCTTCTTTTAGATCTCTGAAGCATCCTATGAATTAAGTTTGCTTCTTGGGTACAATTGCCTCTGTTATTCTGATGGGAAAAGAAGACTGAATAAAATCGGTTGAAAATTTGGTTAAGCAGGGAAAACAAAGTAGAGAGATGATGTCATTGGGCAGGGAAAACAAAGGTGACCCTGGCCAGAGATGAACAAGACATATTACATTATGAACATCTTTCCAAGTTCTCAAGGACCGGCTGATTTCCTCACTTAAGAGTGTGGAGTTAACTTACCAACTAATCAGTGTATTTTCTCCCATGATTTTTCCAAACACAGAGTTCTGGCTAGCTGCTGTGGGTAAACCTAGTCAGCTATAAACACTACACTAGCAGTTATCAGGAAGATCAATCATGCTCTAAATTGCTCCTAAAAATAAACTGTCTCTTCTGGCTTTATTTCTCCACATGGCTGGCCTGTTATATTCTGCTATGCATTCCCAACAGAAAGTGTAAATGTAACCACGTTTTTAAGTCAAACCCGGCCTTGCCCTTGGCCTTTGGAAAGGTGGTTTATCGCATGCTTCCTGAAAAGTAAATGCTTGCTAAGGGATGGGGGCATTTCTAGGTGTCAGAAACAACTTTGAGGAGAACAGAGGAAAAACAAAAACTTAGAAACCAGGAGTGTCTGCCCCTTCAGTGTCTTTCTAGAACAAGGTCATATGTGAATCAGGTCAACTAACCCCTAGCATCATCAAACCTTTAAGAGTCAGGGGATAAAAGTGGGGAAGAATCTAAAAGAGAAAAGACGTGTGTATATGTATAACTGATTCACTGTGCTATACACCAAAAACTAACACAACATTGTAAATCAAACTCCAACAAAAAATTTTAATTTAAAAAAATGGGAAAAGGATTTGCAAGTGAACATGATTAAGGAATCCACCTGAAAATGCAGGAGATGTGGGTTTGATCCCTGGGTTGGAAAGATCAAAGGGCAAATGGGAAGATCAAATGGGTTGGGAGAGGAGGAAATGGCAACCCACCCCAGTGTTCTTGCCTGGGAAACCCCATGGTCAGGGGCGCCCAGCGGACTACAGTCCATGGGATCACAAAGAGTTGGACACGACTGAGCAACTTAAACAACAACATGATTAAGACTACTCCTCTGACCTCAGAGACCTCAGGTACATTAGCCAGTAGGGAATACGGTCAATTTTTAATCTTTGTCAATCCGTTTTGAAATGTTTAGGAAAGACTATCCAAAAAAGAAAAAAATCCTTAGGACATTCCCTCCTCCTACTTGGGATTCTTTTTTTGTGTGTGTGTGTGTGTGTGCTTTTTAAAATTTCAATCAGTAAGTCTGAACAGCAAGACAGGGACAAACATTGAGCTTTGATGGAAATAAAATGTTGCTGAAAACCTCATTCCCACTTTAGGACGAATCAAGAGTCTTCACCACAGTACACAGAAAGAATGTAGAAAACTCCCAGCCACTGACACTGCATTATCTGCTATTCAGTTTTTTCTTTTGGGGGTTGCTTGTATTTCTATAGTTTGTCTCCTTCAGTTCAACCCTAACCCCAATCAAGTCAACACACACGTCAAATGAACCTGAATTATTGGGAAGAGTTGGCATACTTTTAGGACAACTGGACCTACAGAAGCAACATACTCACAGAATGATATATGTTAAGCCCCAGAACTAGCTTCAACATTTTTGAGGTTAAAAAAAATCTTTAAACCCTATTTAATATTCACCTCTCCAAAGGAAAGAAATACTGGGCCAAAGGATTCTCCCTTTGTTTTGGAATATTTCAAGCGCTGTCCCCAAAACAGTTTTGATTCATGAGATGAGTAAATAAAGTTAATAACAAGAAGCAAAATGTTATCAAATAGCCTCTATTTAGGACAAAGGATGCCCATCTGTCTGTAGTGAAGGCTACACAAGAGCTTAAAAAATAATCTGCCTTTGCCCCAGGGGAATCAGGGTACCTCCTCTGTGTTTGGAATGTGAGGAATGTGCGTAAGAACCCTGGCCTGCAGCAGTGCTGGGGGAGCCTTCTTTGAAAGCAGGCTACAATGGGGCCAGCTGCCACTCACGACCTTGATAAGCCACTGCATCCGTCATCCTGCCACGCTCTACACTGCTCTCGCGTCGCTGAGGTGGCGGGGAGGAAGTTCTCATTTGTTGAAGCCTGACACATCCCTAATAGCATTTCCTAAGTCGTAAAAGCAGCAGAAGGCCCGGATTGGGAAACGGTCCGAGAAGGCAATCTGGCCATCATTCCAGGTCTCCAGTGTCACTGAAAAATCCCATTGGAATGGAGCCCTTTCATGTTTTTGCTTTTGTGTCTATGAAGGGCTTCTTTCAGTTCCAGGGAGATTTCTGTGAGGCCAAGGCCACTCACAGAAATTCTCTTCTAGCACACAGCCACTCACCTCAATGACAGCCACTTCATGCCTTAGACGTCATTTTCTGCTCCGCTGAAGGACACCTGGCCCCTAGGAGGCAACACAAGGATCCCTCCATGGGCTCGGGGAGAAAGAATCAGCGTGGAGACAAAGTACTGGTTTCCACACTTATCTTTCAATGCTTTCTTTTCAGACTAATTTTTTAACTGGTCTTTTCAAGAGATGGACACTTTAAAAATCAGTTCAAGAAGACTGGAGACAGGAAGACACCACTGTCTTCCCATAGGTGCTTTTCAAATTCTTCTGAAAAAAGGAAGCATTGCTAGGCTGTTTTCTTCAAGCAAATAATTCATGGCTTCCATTATAATTTATTTATTCTCACAACAACTCTCTTGGAAGGTACCACGATTGTCCCCATTTTACAGGTAAAGGAACTGAGGTGCAAACAGGATATTTGCCAAAGGCTACGCGGTTTGTAAGTGATGGAGCCGGGATCCGAATTGGTTCTGACACCTGATCAATGCTCTGAACTGTTCCACTTCTGCTAAAATAAACCTTTACAGCTAGAATGGTTTTTTCTATCACTGTATAAGCTCCAATCCTTTCTCCCTCCCAACATGAAAAAGAAATATCATCTTCATGAAGCTTGGTATAACCACTACACATCCTCAGTGTCCCTAGGGATACTTGAGAGTCGAGATGCTTGGAATTGTCATGACTGGGTAGGTGCCAGAGTGCTATTAGCATCTAGTGCGTAGAGACCAGGGATGCTGTTAAAGAGCCTACAGTGGACAGAGCAGCTCCGACAACAAACAGCCATCCAGACCAAAATGGCAGTAACGCAGAATGATCAGATGAGAACCCACATGACACAGACCTTTCTTACCCACATTCCTTCTCTTCACCCTCACTTTCAAGTCTACATGCTATTTGCATCCAAAACTAGCTAGGAAACCATCTTTCCTAACAAGCAGTCTTTCTTGTTCTTCCCACCTTACCCCCCTCGTCAAAACTTATTCATGCCGGGTCACCTCTGCATTTTTACTCAGCTAATGCCATCTGTCTAACTCCTGTACAGCCTTCAAAAGCTATTTCTTTTCAGCACAGCCTGTGGGATCTGAGTTCCTGGACCAGCGATCAAACCCGAGCCTCCTGCAGTGGAAGCTTGGAGTCCTAACCACTGGACTGCCAAGGAATTCCCATCAGAAGCTACTTCAAGTGAGGTTTTGCCTGAGAAGACCAGCCCACAGTAACCATTCCCTTCCCCTAGAATGTGCATCTCCGGTTTAGAAGTTACAATGCACCACCAACTCACAGGGTTAATAATGATCACTGCCACTGCATTCCTACCAGGGGACCCAGACTTTGGCCAAACAGATGATACATATTTAGGTTTACAAAAGGCAACCCCGAAGTAAAGATACTGTCCTGTTTTCTCCACAACTAAAACTGAAGCTCAGAAAAGTTAAGGGAGTTCAAAGGCTTCATCCTAAAGAAGCAGAAGAGCCCAGATTCAAATCCACACCCAAGGCTGAGCTCCAGCACCCAACGGAAAAGGTTGAGCTCTCTCTGAACAGGTCTCATCACCGGGCTCAGGCAATCGTGTGTCTCACACACACCTCCAATTCTCCCAAAATACCTGGTAGAATGTTCAAAATCCACCCACTGGAGGATTGGCCTGACAATAATGACCTCACGGGGGTTCAGCGGCCACTCCGTGAATGAGGTTTCTACCATGTTTTCATTTCCCCCACACTTATCTGCACCATTCTCTTTGCTTTCTCCTGCTGCATATATTTTTCACAGCTTTATGGAGGTATAAGTGACACACCATAAACTGCCCATATTTAAATTGCACACTTTGGAGAGTTTGAAGCATATACACGGTCATGAAAGCAACTCCAAAATCAAGTTAATGATCGAGCCATCACCCTTGAAAGTTTCTTCCTGGTCCTCTGCTTTACCATCAGTCCCAGCCACTCCCAGGCAACCACTGATTTATTTTTTGTCCTTGTAACTTAACTGGCGTTTCCTGGAATTTTAAATAAACGGCATTATACGGCACATACACTGTTCCCCCCGCCCCCCGGCTTCTTTCATTCAGCATATTTTGAGATACACCCATGTTAGTGTATATGAATAGTTCATTCCCTCCCATTGCTGGATATTATCCCATTGTATGACTATGTCACAGTCTCTCCATCCAGATGTTGAGGGATATTTGAGTTGTCATTAGTTGAGGGTTACTACAAATAGTTGCTGTGAACATCCATCTATGTACAAGATGCCATTCTCTCTCTTTCCCCACCCCCCCACCTCCCCCCACCCCCACTTATTCATTTGGCTGCATTGGGTCTTAGATACAAAATGCTGGCTCTTCATTGTGAGGCCCGGGCTTTCTCTGGTTGTGGCAAGCAGCCTTAGTTGCCCCTCAGCATGTGGGATCTTGGTTCCCCAACCAGGAATGGAACCTGCATCCCCTTCACTGGAAGGCGGATTCTTAACCACTGGGCCACCAGGAAGTCCTGCCATTCTCTTTTAAATTCATTCACATCCAGAGAAACACTTTGCCAGATCATAAAACTGTGTTAAATTTTGAACCCTCTTTCCAGCATACAGAAATGGAGATGAGAAACCAAACCGTGCTCTTATTGAGCATATGTTGCAGAAATAGCTAGAAACATGTTCTTCCAGGAAGATGGTGTGTCTTGTCATTTGGACCCATCCCTTAGCAATCATTTAACCTTATTTCACTTTCCTGATGAATAAAATCAAGGTAACATGACTTCCTTCCTAGGTCTGTTGTAAAGATTAAATGTTGATGACTACATACAATCATAACCTTGTACCCAATGTATAAGTACTCAGTAAATATGGGATAAGATTACTGTTAATATGAGTATCTATCGTTAAACAATGACTAAGCCTCCCCATCACACCTTTAAACAGAAAAAAGTGAACGTTTCGCTGCCTCAGTAGTGCTTAACTCTTTGCGATCCCATGGACTGTAGCCCTCCAGGGTCCTCCATCCATAGGATTCACCAGGCAAGAATACTGGAGTGAGTTGCAATTTCCTTCTCCAGGGGATCTTCCTAACCCAAGAATTGAACCTGGGTCTCCTGCATTGCAGGCATATTCTTTACCATCTGAGCCACCACAGAACTCCTGTTATTTGCGTCAAATTCCTCTAGACTGATTTTTACCTTAAGTGATCACTCAACCACTTCGAAGGCAGACAGTAAACAAAAAGAGGATCTAACAGAGTGCTTCTCATGATTTTATAAACCATGTCTTCTTTGGAGGAAAGAAAGAAATTATAATAAAATTCTCAGAAGAGTCGACACATTGTGCCTAAAAACACACCCAATGGAAGCTTCTTTCCCAGGTCTAACAGGACAGAACCAGTGAGAATGTGTTGCAACCTTTGAGTAGCTCTCTGAGTAGCTCTCTCTGAGTCTCTGAGTCACCTGATTATTCACTCAGCAGCAAGAAGGAAATGAATGGATTTAGTGAAACCCATCTAGTTCCTATGAAGACTGTGATAAATGCTCTGTGTAACTGATTTACTAACCCCACACCTCCCCTCCCCAACTTACCTAGCCCCTAATATCCACCCCTTGTACCAGCACATGTGCAGGCAAGTCTAAAAAGGGAGTGTTTGAAAGAGAAGCAGCTGGCCCCAGGTGAAGAAGAAACGTGTGTGATTTGAGCCTGGGTGAGCATCAGCCCATCAGTCCTAAAGGAAATCAACCCTGAATATTCACTGGAAGGACTGATGCTGAAGCTGAAGCTCCAGTACTTTGGCCACCTGATGCCAAGAGCGGACACACTGGAAAAGACCCTGATGCTGGGAAAGATTGAAGGCAGGAGGAGAAGGGGACAACAGAGGATGAGATGGTTGGATGGCATTACCGACTCAATGGACATGAGTTTGAGCAAACTCTGGGAGATAGTGGAAGACAGAGGAGCCTGGCGTGCTACAGTCCATGGAGTCGCAAAGAGTCCAACACGATTGAGCAACTGAACAACAGAGCACCTACCAGGAAGCCAGGAAGGGAGCCTGGAGTGGGCGGTCTGGTCCCAGTAAACAGTAAGCTTTCCACAAAGAGAGGACAGGCACCTGACTCGACATCGATGGAATCAGAAAAAAGAAAGAAAGAAAGAAAAGCTATGACAGGACAGATTGTCAAGGAGCTCTACTAGAGAAGGATCTCTGTGTGAGTTTCCTACCCTGCCTGGGAGCAAAGCAACTGGTGGGCTTGGCAGATGCGGCTGGAGAACTCGGGAGGCTGACTGTGTCAGCCTGGAGGAGCACACTCCTCAGATGACAAGTCAGCTATGCCTAGGGCCAAAGAGCGCTGGAGGGACAACTTCTGTGGTCATTTAATCGCTAAGTCGTGTTCAACACTTTGCGACCCCGTGGACTGTGACCCACCAGGCTCCTCTGTCCATGGGATTTCCCAGGCAAGGATACTGGAGTGGAGTGCCATTTCCTTCTCCAGGGGACCTTCCTGATTCAGGGCTGGAACCCTGCATTTGCAGGCCAATTCTTTACCACTGAGCCACCAGGGAAGCCCCAGAGGTACAACCTAATTTCTTCCAAATGGGCCTTGAGATCTGAAGCAAAAATATCCTCAAGGACACTCTTTTTTCTGACCACAGCACATCTGACCACAGCTACAGGATGGCTTAATGCAGACATGGCAGACAGACTAGTCTATTCCCCGAGTTTACCTCCACCCCAAAGCCCTGCCTTCTCTAAACAACCTCTGTGCTCACGTTCCCAATCTGTGCTCCCGCTGCAACGCCTAACCACCTCCTCCCCAGAGCATCTACCATAGTAATGAGCGTATGTATTTATCTGTATAATCCGTTTGATGACTGTCTGTTCCCCAGCTGCAGTGTAAGCTCTGCTCACCACTAAACCTTTCAGCACTCAGCTCAATTCCTAAGGCGCAGAACAGATGCTCAATAAATACATGGTAAATTAATGAATGTGATGAGTCGAATCCACGACTGTTCAACTTCCATTCTTTTGTTCCGCACCTGGGCCATGACAATTAGGCAACCTTCCCACTGAGTACCTAAGAGGGCCAAGTACCCAGGTCAGTGCCCAGAACGTGCAGGAATTCACTGCTCTCTTAAAATATTCTAAAATGATCTGCACCTGAGCAAACCACTATCTCTACTCAGAATGCTTAGCTGTTTGGGGAGAATGTTCCTTGAAGATAGCACATCTCTCTACACTTCTACATCACACAACCCTCCCCTCTCCCACATACATACAGACATCAATACACACCAGAACATCTAACGTCAGGAGGAAAGATGGAGTTTGGTCATTTTTGCAGCAAGCAAAACTGATGAAAAGGCATCTACCAAATTGAAAGTAGGTGATAAGGAAAAACCTGGTTGCAGCGGGAAGAAATAAGGAGGGAAAACTGGTTGCTGTGCACTAGGTAACTTCCAAATTAATGTTCTACGGATTGAAAGTAATTTCCCTTATCTTGTTCAGCAGTCATGCTGCCTACCAGTCAAGAAGTAGCCAACTTTTCAATAAGAAGCTGAAGTATCACCTAAAAGCAGCCCACACTTCGGCAAAAACTGCCAACTTCAGCCATAAACTTACAAACATGCTTCCTTCAACTGCAAGTATGCAATTCTGTAATAACTCTGTAGTCAGACAAAGGGCAGACAAATTAGGAAGCTGGAGTTCTCATTTATCCTTGCATCTCCTCAAATGGAGAGAAAACAATTATCTCACGGAAAGGTTGAAAAGAGGCTGATATCTAAGACTGTTTTGAGTTTATTTTGTGTGAGAATTTCTAGAACTGAAATTTCTCTCTGAAGAGGATTATTGTATCTAATTGATACAAAATTCTCTCCACATAAGATAGTCAAAGACCCATAAAAGTCTCCACTGAAAAGCTTTTGATGTATGTATTTATAGCAGGATACAGATTACACTGCAAACAAATTCAGATAGATAAATACATAGATAAGTGTATGGACATGGATCAGAATGAATAGAAATAGATACTGATGGATGGATGAACAGTCTGACTGATTGACAGGCAGACAAAACTATAAGGTAGCAAATTTATGTGTGTTGGCCCAAAGCAAAACTGAATTCAGCTTCCCTCAAACTAACCTTCAAAGCTCGCTTCTCCCCTCTGCTTCTCTACATCCCTACATTTTCTTCTCCCAGATACCACCTCTTTCCTCCAAACCACCAGATTCAAATTTTCCAGGAAGATCAGATAAAACAATTAACCTTAATATACAGAAGAATGACTCATAAAATGCTGGAAGGATCCTAAACAGAAAAGCACCTCCTTTGGCCTGCCAAAAGCAGGAGTCCCTAAATCTGCTACTTCAGTTCCTTGTTTCAGAGCAAGAAGTCTTTTAAGGGCAAAGGAGAGAATTCAGCAGTTCTCAGTACACACTTCTGAGGATGGAGTCATTCCTAGCTAGTCACAGGGGATGCTGACGGTACATGGGTCAACTTGGTTAGCTGGGAGCCATAATTTGATAGAATACCCTTCCCACTATGCTCCAGTGATAGCTGGCCATATGAGGAGCTTGTATCAGATTTGGAAAGTAGAAGTGGAATTCAGTCCATGATTCTCAGAGGGTCAATGGACAGATGGAAGGTGCCTGGTAGGGCCCAGCATGTCCTTGCTTTTGCTCTCACATCTGTCTTCCCAATTTGCCCTACTGAGTAACTAGACACTTGACTGCAGACCACAGAGGTGGCAACCGCAACAATTTTTAGAGAACTCTTATGGGATTCCTTGCTATGATCCCTTTTTAAGACCAGGTAGAACTTTCTTCAAATCCTCTGTCTCCCCCGCCACCCCTCAAGGCCTTCGCTTCTCTGATATTCAAGAAACGGCCAATTTCTATTAAAAAAAAAAAAAAAATTCCTTCATCCCATAACACTCACCATGGTTCTGCTTCTTTGTCTGAAACTTATTTGATAAGATAATACAGAGATAAGACCTCAGTCCACAGCCCCTGTGCCTACTACTGATCCACTTTGAAATCAGTTATAATTTCATGCAACTGGGACATAGGGACCAAAAACTTGTTCATTAGAGAACATGTTTCTATAGCTCCACACACATGACCCATCCAAACACTAGAACCACACTGAACCCCTGCAGCTCTTCACAAAACATCAGCCTCATCCCTGATGGCTCTCCACCAGTGCCCCAAGACAGCCAGGTTTCCAATATTTTGCAACTCAACAACTCTTGAGCAATAATGCCTAAGTGACTTCCTTCTTACCTGAAAGATAAATCTTTCTCAGATTCCATCCAGTCAACTACCCGTAAATTCATTTATCAACATGCCTTAAACCAGTGGTCACAAGCTGGGTTCCTGCAAGCTGATTCTGGCCCACAGGCAGGTTTGGTTGGGCCCCCTCCCCTCCCCCGCCCCGACTTTTTCAAATGGTTGAACTAGTTTCAGTTTTTGAAAACTGGGAGATTTCCTCTAAAATTCCACATTTCCAACTTCTCCTGAAAGACCTGATGATCTTGTCGTTTCCCGCACCCCCGTACCCCTTCTGCCCCAGCCCCCTCTCCTGCAGGGCAACCACCTCAGCTCCCACCCTGTACTCCACTCACAATACCTGCTAGGGCTGGGAGAACATTCGAGACTGCAGCCAGCAACATGTGTTCTTAAGAAGCCACTACTCAAGGGCCTCGCAGGCTCAAAGAGATTACCTTTATATGATGTTTGAGTTTTTCCAGTTGTTTCAACCTAGGATGTTTCTGAGTTGGTGACCTGTGGTTTTGAGGTGTCTTGGCAGATAAGGGTCATTAACATTTGGGGTTGCTAAAAATGCCTACATTTTCCAGGTCCTAATATAGCACAGCCTTCATGTCAAAGGAGAGGTGATTAACAGGTACATACCTTGTGCAATTAGGAGGCTGTAGCAACATGTCCAAGAACAAGATGGAACACCACCCAGCTCAGCTGCCCCAGGTAAAAATCACAGCATCAGAGTCCGCGAAGCACACCTGTTATTCTTCACCAAGGAGAGCTATTTGATGAAAATACATCTGCTTGTTATTATCAAAAATACTGCCTGGTATCATTTTCTCCTTCTTTACATCATGAGGTGAGAGGAAAAGCAGAAACGGTTACACAGCGGATGTTCTCAAGAGAACATGATCTTCAGGCAAGATGCCTGAGCCTGAAAGCAAGGATCAGCAGCAGACATACACGGAAACTCCACAAAAAGTTTGTGTCTGCAAACTGCGGCCGGACAACAGGGGGCAGTTACTTCCCTCCTTGCTGCCCTGACTTCCTCGGCTAAAACCAGTCATTGTAAGAGCACTGTAGTGAGAATGAAATAAACCCTGCCTGCAAAACACTTGGCAGAGGGGCTGGCACGCACATTCAATAGAGCTTCAAATTACTGTTATGTTTTATTATTATCAACACAGACAATTCATGCCAAAATTAAAAGCACATTCAACCAAAGCTGGGAAGGGGATTCCTTGGCAGCCACGCCAGTGAAAGAGAGACATTTATAAATCAAGAGTCTATAAGCTGGGGGTTGTATGCAATGCAATTTGGAAACTGTTTGTGTTTGGTTCCATTCAAGAGTAAGCAGCAACTACGTCTCCTAGAAAATGTGCTAATAAAATTCTCCATCTGTGTAGACTTGTGGTGTGGCTCATTACACACCTAAAACCATTTCATAACCCACAAGGTTCAATACCCCAAGCTTTCTACCCAAATGTTCAAACGTAAAGTAAGATAAATTCCCCATGACGGGCTCAGTTCATCATAGGCTGGGGGGCAGGACTGACTAGGTCTCTGGAGAGTGTAAGAAGCTAAAGGAGGCACATGAGGCAAAATACTCATATGTCCAGTTGATCAGCCAAATAACATTAGAAGATTTTAAAAGCACAGGCCGGTTTCTAACAAAAAGTCCAATAAACTGAGTTCTTCATCTACACAGAGGATTTGGAGATCAAATATTTCCATTCTGTCTCTCTCAAGATAAATTAGGAAAAGCAAGGACATTATCCCCACTTTATAGGACAAAAAATCTGAGTAACTAGGTAAAATGAGAAAATGCTTTGATTGGATTTTAGAGTTAATGGAAAATAACATTCCATAGGAAAATAGAAAAGAAGAAATGACTTATAATGCTTGTTGCTGTTCAGTCTGTCAGTCGTGTCTGACTCTTTAACCCCAGGAACTGCAGCACGCCAGGCCTCCCTGTTCCTCAGCATCTCCCAAAGTTTGCCCGAGTTCATGTCTATTGCATCAGTGATGCTATCCAGCCTCATCCCCTGACACCTTCTTCTCCTTCTGCCCTCAATCTTTCCCAGTATAGGGGACTCTTCCAATGAGTCCAGTGAAAAGATTCCTGAAAGTCTCTTGGACAGCAAGGAGATCAAACCAGTCAATCTTAATGGAAATCAACCCTGAGTAGTCACTGGAAGGACTAATGCTGGAGCTGAAGCCCCAGTATTTTGGTCATCTGATGCGAACAGCCGCCTCATTGGAAAATGACTTATAATGGAAGAGGTTTTTTTTTTTTTAAGAAAAAATTCATTAAAACAACAACAAAAACAATTCTCAGGTAGCACTCATTCATTTTTAGAGGTTACTCCAATTCTTTGGCTACCTGACACAAAGTGCCAACTCGTTAGAAAAGACCCTGATGCTGGGAAAGGTAGAAGGCAGGAGGAGAAGGAGACGACAGAGGATGAGATGGTCGGATGGCATCACTGGCTCAATGCACAAAGAGTTTGAGCAAGCTCCAGGAGATGGTAAAGGACAGGGAAGCCTGGTGTGCTGCAGTCCATGGGGTCACAAAGAGTTGGACACGACCGAGCAAGTGAACAACAACAAAGAGACATTTACATGCTTCCACTGATTTTTTTTTTTTTTTTCAGCTTCCTGGTCATGATGGTCTCTGCTTCTCCACAATCCTTCTGCAGTTGACATGGGTTCCAGGAAAAGACCATTTGGGATCAGCTAAACTATTCCACCGCAGGTCATTCAATACCTTGCACAATATTTAGGCAGAGGGCCAGTATGTGTCAAGTCCTGGCTGGCCTATAGCTCCAATGATAAACTGTATCCGCGGGAGAGAGGCAGACTTGCAGACACAAACTCCCAACACAGGACGAGTCATGCTTTACAAAAGGCTCCCTCAAGGGCTCAGGAAGCAGAGGAGGAACTGACCCGGTCAGCATCACCTGGGGCATGATCTCAAAACTCAACAAAGTGAGGGCAGGTGACCCAAGTCTACATGAATCATCAGAATGTTACCAGCTGGGGGAGAAGGAGGGAATTCTAGGGGCATTCAAAACAGAAAAAATAGCATGTTGCCAGCCTAGGGATGTGAGCCATTCATGAGTAACAGAAATAAGGGTGACCTGGGAAGAATGATTTGGACCAATTTAGAAAGAATCATGCCTCAAAGTGTGATTTTTTGGTTGTTGTTTTTGTCTCTTTGTTTTTTTGCCTGAGGCAAGTACAGAAAGCTTTAAACAAGAAGCTGGTCCAATTGGACCAGTGTTTTCAGGAAGAGAAGTTCTATATGTGGACTGAGGAAAACAAGGAAACTGTATACTAGACTATTGTCAAAAATAAGCATGTATGGGCTTTGCTGGCAGCTCAGAGGTAAAGAATTCGCCTGCCAATGCAGGAGAACACAAGTTTGATCTCTGATCCGGGAAGATCCCACATGCCAAGAAGCAACTAAGCCCGTGCACCACAACTACTGAGCCTTGCTCTAGAACCTGGAAGCCTCAGCTATTGAGTCCACTGCTGCAACTACTGATGCCCACACCCTACAGCCTGGCCTCTGCAACAAGAGTAACCACTGCAATAAGAAGCCCAAGCACCACAACTAGACAGTGGCCCCCAGTCACCACAATTAAGAGAAAAACCCATGCAGAAATGAAGACCCAGGACAACCAAAAATAAATTAGTTTTAAAAAAAAAAACAATGTACAATTTATGCTGCTTGCCATTTTTCTGTTACCTATCTATCCCCTCCATACTCAACCACTCCCATAGTTATCACTAGGTTATTATAATTTCATAAACTCAAAATAATATGGAAGCCTAGCTTTCTGGAACATTAAAGGTACATGCAAATATGCAAAACAGAAGCAGAAAACATCTCATACCTATCTGAAAGGAAAAATCCACTGCTAACAGTTGACCAATGATACCTTCTAAAGAGTTTTGTTTTTTTTTAACTTGAGTTACTTTTAAAACTTGCCATCACTGACAAGCACAGATTAAGTAGAAACTTTTTTTCTTTGAAACGACAAAAGATGGTAGAGATTAAGCAACTGGCAGTTATAGTAAAAAAAAGAAAAAAAAATTCAAGTTCCCTTTTAAAACAAAGAAGTGCTTATATGCTTAGTAACTATAGTGCTAATCAAGGCAATCACACATCATTCAAAATTATCACAAACCCCTATTTTCCACTGCGGTTCATCTAGGCGTTTTTGTATGAAAGGTGTACACCTCAACAAGGCTTGCCATGATGTTCAATGAAAGCAGCTACTTAGTTATTTTCCTACCTCTCCACAAAAGTGGATGAGGCATGTTCCCAAGCTTTTGCTAAAGCGCTAATCGCACCATCACAGTTTGGATGGAGCTGAAACACAGCAATTGCTGTGACTACCAGGTTCAATACTTTTGCCGATGGTCCCATCACAGGCAGATGTTTTGCTCATCTGGGTCTTAAAAACAGACTGCTTGACTTCTCTGAGGGAACAAAGAGGAGTCCTCTTAACCAGGACAGACCAAATACCCTCTTAGAAATAACCCTGCAGAATTTGCTACAAATTCTGGCCTTCAGTTTCCAACCGACCCACCCCTGTGAGACCACAAGTCCAATTCAGGAGACCGTTTTGCTGTAGGTTTTATTGAACTATTTGTTCTTATGCTACTATTATTGTGTTACTCTTATTACACGGAGACAAAAAGCATACACTTAATAAGACCAAGTGACATGCTTTTAAAAATGATTTTAAATGTGCCTCCAGATGAAACCTTTGAAAAGGCTCTCAGTTCCCCTGAATCAAAGAATAACACTCCAAAAACTCTATAGAGGGGACACAAGCAACTAAAAAGCAACAATGAACAGACCAGAGAGAACAGGACCACCATGATTTCACAAAGTTGTGTCCCTTCTCGATTTCTTCTCCAGCTTCAAGTCAGAACATTTTTAAGGGTTTGAATTCACAGTCTTCCCCAAATGAATCTAAGAATCTGGTACATGTTATAAAACTACCTACTGTGTTAAGGCATTGGGGTGGGAGTGGGGAATGGGGGTGGGTGGGAGAAGAACCCTGACATTTGAACTTACACCTTGCAAATCTGCTAAAGAAAGGCTGGTTTTAAACACAGATTTTGCAAACCAAGCACTACCGAAGATAAGTGTTTAAGAATTCTAGCATATCTGTGTATAGAGAAAATTGGGAAGATAACATTTGGTGGGTGGGCATTTTTAAATACTCCTCTTGTCCCAATTCTTTCAACTGGATGATGGGGTTACAGAAAGAGGCTGAAGTCCTTGCACTAAATATCCACCTGACCTTGGACATGTGACTAAAATCTCTGTGGGTCCCAGATGTCACACTGGGAAAAAAGGAAAGTTCATGAGAGAAGGTGAGAAGAAACTGGACTAAAAGATTCTAAAGACCACTGTAGGTCTACATCTAGTTCTAATAAGGTTACCAGCCTGAAATGTCCTAAAAGTTCTTCACCACACTTGTTTGAAAATTAGATAATTTTATGGATGTGCTAATCACCTACTTGCAGGTGGAGCTGAACTTTCTGAAAAAGTTTTAAAACTAAAACCTAATATCCTAGATGCTTTGCGAGCTAACATTCGTTAGATAAATGTCTGTTCATAAGTGATACAGCCACGTGAGGAAATTGAAGCTTCCATCTCTAAGTCTCTGGTAGGTAGTTATGCAACATGGTCATGATAATCCTCTCCCTCCATGTAAAGATCTTGAGAAATCTCCTTCTTCGATGACTCTGGGTGTAGCCAGACAACTTGTTTGGACCCAAAGAATGCAGTGGAAATGACACTATGAGACTTTCAAGCCTGAACTATGAGAAGCTTGCAGTTTCCACTCATTGTCCTCTTGGGACACTGTAGCCACATGGACCAGTTTGGGGCTTTCTTTCCTGCTGGAATGCGTTAAAATTCCACCAGCACAGAGTCTGATTCTCAGCAAGTGTTCATGAGATGGCAATTCTGACTTAAGACATAGCTTAGACTAGATGAAAGAAGCAAGGAAAAAGAGAGAATGAGAGGACTTCCCTGGTGGTCCATTGGTTAAAAATCCACCTGCCAATGGAGGGGACATGGGTTTGATACCTGGTCCAGAATGATCCCACCTGCCTTGGAGCAACTAAGCCCACGTGCCACAACTATTGAAATGCATGTGCTGCTGGGCCTGTGCTCCACGGGAGAAGTCACCGCACTGAGAAGCCCCCATGCGCCAAAACTAGAGAAAAGCCAGAGTACAGCAACCAACCCAGCATGGCCAAAGTGTATAAATAAATCAACCTGGAAAAAAAAAAAAAAACTATAATGAGCATTTTTTAAAAAGAGACAGCAAGAGACAGAATGAGAGAAGCCATACCAGCAGAAGGGAAGGAAACTCTCCAGAGCTCACTGGCTGTTTCCTGCCCAATAAACTGTCCGGTGTGGATCCAGCGCATCAATGAGCCCAGCTTTAAACTCAACGTCGGGGACGTCCCTGGTGGGCCAGTGGCTGACTCCATGTTCCCTATGCAGAGAACCTGGGTTCGATCCTTGGTCAGGGAACTAGATAATGCATAATGCAACTAAGATCTGATGCAGCAAAATAAGTAAACAAATATTAGAAAATAAAAATTAAACTAAACTGCGCACATCATAGCTAGGAAAGTGGATAGAGACAAAGGGGCTTCATCCTAGACCAAAGCAGTAGTTAGATCAATACTAACTGAAAATTACTAACATTATCCTCCCCCAATTACTAAAATTGCAAAACAACTATCCTGAGATCTTATCTCAGCAGGGTTAAGGCCAGTTACATGCTGGTTGGTTTTCAGAAATTGCACATTAAATCAGAGACCTTATCTTGACACAGGCTGCTTCTGCTAAACTCTCTCTTAGCTTGCTAACATTTGTGTTGATCCATGATTCATGAGCCCCATGCTGTAAGCATTTCAGGGCTGGATCAACTGAGTGACAACAATGAAAGGCAAGTAAATCACTGATTTCTTCAGTGTGAAGGTGAGCATAAATCTCCAGCTATAAGAAGCCACCACTGAGGCCTGTTTTTAGAGCATTTTCTGGAACAACAGTGACTATACCTCTCTGACTGGAGCTGCCTCCCACCCCTTGCATGTCCATCTTTACAAACACTCTCTCATTTCATCTTCATAGAGATTTTCATGGAGAAACCATTTTCATTTCAGAGCTAAGCAAATGAGTTCAGCAAGGTTGCATGGGGCTAGACCCCAGGTCTGGCTGACTGCAAAGTCTGGGTTCTTAAATAATGTGGTCAGTGCCTGTTATTGGCAAAAGAAAGCTTAAAAACGTAGATACACTTCTGAAATCATACCTGTCTTGAAGAAAGAGCATATTGGATTTTAACCACATGTTAAATGGTCTGGTTAAAGTAGTAACATTAAAAATAAACAGAAATTGGCACTGATAAAGTTGCATAAGTTTATCAGATAAACCTGTATCTGAAAAAAAACGTTGCCTCCTTATAGTTAGCAGGATATGTTCCAAAAATATGTCATTCCAAGTGTGTGTGCCTGAAAAACAACAGACACTGCTTAGAAAATAATTTTTAAAATCATCTTGAATGATGAACATTTTTCATATTCCATGGACAAGAAAGAGATTTGTCCCAAAGAAGAGCAATTTGCATTACTGCTATCACTGTTATCGTTTTGCTGTTGTTATTTGTTCAGTCCAAGCCAAAACTGCAAGAATCCTTGCAGCTTCCAAGTCCTGCCCTCTTGGAACGCTGCTGGCACGTCAACATGGCCAAGCTAGCCTGCTGGGAAGGGATTCCCCACAGATGCGGCCCATCTCGCCCAGTACTGTATCCGGCTCATAGCAAGTATCCATTAAACGGCAGTTCTTTACTGAGAGAAAGGCTTTCCAGATGGCTAAGTGGTAATGAATCTGCCTGCCAATGCAGGAGATGCAAGAGACTCGGGTTCGACCCCTGGGTCGGGAAGATCCCCTGGATTAGGACATGGGAACCTACTCCAGTCTTCCTGCTTGGAAAAAGCCGTGGACAGAGGAGCCTGAAGGGCTGCAGTCCACAGGGCTGCAGGGCGTCAGACACGATGGAGTGACTGAGTAGAGAGCAGACTGACAGAAAGCTAGCTTGCGGTAGGTGGAAGCAGTGAACAGTGAGACACAACCAGAGAGGACGAGAGAGGGTGCTCTCGAAGAATGCAGTTAAGCCACGGAGACCTTCCCGCTTGCCCACGACTTGTCTCTGTAGCTGAGGTGAACTTCCCATGTGCGGCACTTCACACAAAATGAGACAACAACCCATCAGCATTTTGAGCCTAAGGTTTCTTCGAACGGAAGAAGAGGGCAGTTTCACACCTGTGACAGACAGCGTCAGTCCCCAGTAGCTGCCAGCCCAGTTCTCCATCCGTCCTGTTTCGTTCTGACTTCATGTCCTCCGCTCTGGGCTGGCTATCTCAGAACTCCTGCTGGAGACCCATCTTGCAAACCTACCACCCTCTTCCATTTACAAATCATAAAAGTTTCCTGTGCTGCTGAAAAGGAAGTGAAAAATACTCTTTGGCAAAGTCTAGGTGGCAGAGTGAAAATTTGGAAGGACTACAGATTGGGAGTTAGTAGAGACAGACAAGAGGAGACATACGGCAGAAATAAAATAGACACCAACAAAGGACAACCTATGGCCAAGGTCAATGCCAGGGAAAAACTTCACAGAAGGGTTCAAAGATTCTTTGTAGCGATGTCACAGACATTTGAAAGGGTTACTTTAATCTCCTACTCTGTACCATGCAAAGGACTTGGAAATTCTGATAAGACCCAGGATGAAAGCCTACCTCTAGTGGCAATATAAGAATTCAACGATCTTTCCCTACAGGTTAGCTATGACCCAGGCTCATTAGAAAGGTTTCTGTGATACTAGCTCATTTACTTCTGACAAAAACCCTGTGAACTAGATGATACCCTTACATACCTGTTATATCCATAAGAATGAGGCTCTAAAGGAAAAATATGATCATTTACTCGAGCAGGAAATGGCAACCCACTCCAGTAATCTTGCCTGGAGAATCCCACGGACAGAGAATCCTGGCAGGCTACATGCTGCTGCTGCTGCTAAGTCACTTCAGTCGTGTCTGACTGTGCGACCCCACAGACGGCAGCCCACCAGGCTCCCCCGTCCCTGGGATTCTCCAGGCAAGAACACTGGAGTGGGTTGCCATTTCTTTCTCCAATGCATGAAAGTGAAAAGTGAAAGTGAAGTCGCTTAGTCATGTCCGACTCTTAGCGACCCCTGGACTGCAGCCTACCAGACTCCTCCGTCCATGGGATTTTCCAGGCAAGAGTCCTGGAGTGGGGTGCCATCGCCGTCTCCGGACAGGCTACATACAGTCCATGAGATTGCAAAGAATCAGACACAAGTGAGTACACCACAGACAGATAGATGATCATTTGCATACAGCTGCTTTTATCAAAAGAAGATGTATCTGACTGTCCCTGAAGTTTAAAATAATCTTAAAAGCTTTGGGTTGCTTTTAAATTTCAGTAAACATGATTTATACAGAAATGCAACACTGAAGTTGCACCGTTATCCCAGGAATTATTTTGAAGGTTTTAATTTTATTTACTTGACTTTTTTCTGATGGTCCCAAGATTCTTAGAGCATCGCATACATTTCCATATGTGTGTTTGTGTGTACCACAAATGAACATGCATGTGTACACACATACATACATCTAGAGTAAGCACTATGGCTATCTCAAAAAATAATCTCTTATCACAGAGGAAGCTCTCTCTCTCTTAGGACTTTTATTTAGTAACCAACCCCCTCAAATCAATTAGTGTTTGGCATAAGGATATTTTAAAGTTAATGTAACTTAAAATTACTTTCCTTTTAGAAATCTTGGAAAGGGAGATTAACTGGGGGATTACCTATGAGCTTGAAAAATCAAAACTGAAAATAACTGATTAAAGAAAAATTGAAACTGATCTTCGAAGAAACCATACCATCTGGGGAAGGATTCCATTTTTGGATTCCAGAATCAATGCAAATATAAATAATCTCTTAAACTGAAGTCCAAACTAACTCTTTTATGGCTGCTAAGTGCAAATTCATTGGAATCATATTTTATCATGTAGAAATAATATATTGGAATCAAAGGAATGGTACCCATCAATGCAGTTAAGTGGGGGAAGAAAGACACAAGGCTGGAACTTCTGGTAATCTCCCTTGACATAAATTAAACTAAAATTACTTACTGCAAATGGAAGTTAAGTGTAACTGTTCTCTCAACCCAGCTAGAAAAGAGATCTCAAGAGGTCCAAGCACTAAGAAGGGAAAAAAGACTTTACATAAAATATCCAATCTAAATATAAAACCATATAAAATATTAAACGTGCAATTTGAATGTTCGTGAGGCTGTTTGAAAACCTCTATTTGTGATCTGACCCTTTCAAACTCAATCCTAATTTATTTGTTTTGAAGTAGCTTTTATGAACAACTGCCTCTCATTTCAGTCATGTAAGTGGGTGCTGCAAACATACTTAAGGTGTGAAATTTAACTACATAAAGATAGTGTCAATAAAAAGCTACTTCGGTCTGCCAAAGAGCCCGTCATTCAATTCCTATAAATTGGTAGGTAGTGCATTCTGCAGTGTCCATCAGCATTCCCATCCTTAGAACGGAATAAATAAATGAAGAATAAATAATTGTGCCAGCACTTGGTTCAGGAGTCATCTTGATAGACTGCCATCTGATGATAGGATCTTCAAGACAATGTGTAAATACGGAGTGAAATTCCATAGTTCTCTGTGCGGTGACACACACCGCCATGGCACGTTGTTCTTTATCACGGGCAGGATTACAAGGCAGGAGTTAATGAGAAGGTGAGTTTCTACTGTTACAATCTTCAAGACAAAGAGACAGCTTTGTTTGCATGTGTTTTCCCAAGAAATGTAAGTCAGGTGGTGATGATTACCATCACTAATGGTGAAAAGTAAGGGTAAGAAAAGGACTGTTTCGATGAATGAAGGATGACGAAGGCTAAAAATAACTCCACTGGAAAATGACATGATTTCCACCTGCTACAGGAACTCTTCCGATCCCTGTCCTGTTCGGTCCCTCCATCTGTCCATTCCACAAATATTCCATAAAGGACAAATATTGTACTTAACCCTGGGATTTAAAAGCTTATCAAGTCAGACATGTTCCTTTTCTCTGCAATTCTAACATCTCCTTTAGAGAGTGTGATAACGACATTGTTATCATTGCTTTGAATAAACCAACAGTCTCCATCCCTTGACAGCTTCCCTGGTGGTCAGATATAAAGAATCTGCCTGCAATGTGGGAGACCTGGGTTCGATCCTTGGGTTGGGAAGATCCCCTGGAGGAGGGTATGGCAACCCATTCCAATATTCTTGTCTGGGGAATCCCTATGGACAGAGGAGCTTGGTGGGCTGCAGCTCATAGGATCTCAAAGTCCTTGGGCTTCTAGGCCTGGCATGAGGAGGGTGATGTTGCTTCCTTCCTCATTCTGGTCCACTACCCCACTTCAACTCAAAGAGTCAGACACAACTGAGCAACTAAGCATGCATGCACGCCCACTCCTTCAGAGTCTATTGCAAATCACAAAACAATCCTGCCCCATTTTATAACTGACAACATCTGACAGGTGAAGCAACTTGCCCAGGGTCTTACTTACACAGGACTAGGTAAAAAAGAAGCCAGGATTAAAAATTCAGGGTCTCTTTTCAGAATGCAACCCGTCTCTCACTGCCTACCCTTCTAGCAAGTGTTGGCCACTCAGTCGTGTCTGACTCTTTGCGACCTTTTAGACTATAGCCCACCAGGCTCCTTTATCCATGGAATTCTCCAGGCAAGAATACTAGAGTGGGTTGCCATGCCCTTGTCCAGGGGATCTTCCAAACCCAGGGATCAAACCCAGGTCTTCCGCATTGCAGACAGATTCTTTACCGTCTGAGCAAACAGGGTATCAACTCCCGGCAAAAGGAAGAAGCAATTAATCAGAGCTCTCATCAGGCAGGTATGAGCCTCCCCACCCTAGTTTCCTCACCAAAAATTGGAGACAAGAAACATATCCACCTCTGAGGTATGTGCAAAGGATCAAATTAGTTATGATCAGTTCTTAGACCAATCTGACATACAGCAAGTATTCAGAAAAATGTTAAACATTATCATTGCTTCAAGAAAGCAGAGAAGTTTCAACAGCAGTGAACAGCCTCAGAATAGAGAGCAGAAACTTGTTCCAGACATCAGAGATGTTGTAAAACAGTCATTTTCCCCAACTATCTGCCTATACTCTGCTCTTCCTAATTTAGCATTTGATCTGTTTCCTTGGGCTTCCCAGGTGGCACTAGTGGTAAGAACCTGCCTGCCAATGCAGGAGACATAAGAGACAAGGGTGACATCCCTGAGCTGGGAAGATCTCGTGGAGGAGGGCACGGCAACCCACTCCAGTATTCTTGCCTGAAGAATCCCATGGACAAAGGAGCCTGGTAGGCTACAGTCCATGGGGTTGCAAAGAGTTGGACTTGAATAAAGCAACCTAGCATGCACACACAGTGTTTCCTTACATTGTTACCTAATTGATCCAGCAAGATTCTCACCTACTCCAAGGGAGAGACCTCCCCCTCGTTTGTTTCTATACCTATTCCCTAGACCCAGGGACCAGACCCTCCGCTGACGTCTTAACTTCACGTCAGTTAAAACTTGCAGGGATTAACTCTTAAGGAAAACAAAACAGGAAGGGATCGAAGGCAATGTGGAAACTAGTTTATTTTAGAGATGGATCTAGCTATACACGTTTTCTGTTCATCCAGCCTAATCATATCGACATCTGTTCACAAGTGTGCCAAGATTTTAGCAAGGCATTTGAAAACATCTCTCCAGTCCACCTCATGGCTTGATTAAAAAAAACTAAAGAGGAAAATCCTTAGAGGAACTCTTACCCAAAGGTATCTACTAGTGGGCCTATCTCAATTCAAGGCAAGAAGGTCCCAAAGATGAACTGAAGGGCTCTCACTTGCCATTGCTGTGTCAACATCGCCGCCAAAGACGCAAGTGGGTAAGCTGACAAAATCTGAGGGAGGTCTGAAGCTGAGAAAGAGGAACTTGCTAGATTTTGGGGGCAGAATCCAAAATTATCTCATCAGCTGGAATTTGGGGCCAAATCTATTGAGAAGAAATTTAATCTAAAGACATATGTAGTTAAGTCTACCAAACAGGAACAAGGAGGATATGTTTAATTAGAAGCCCCTGTAGAAATCTTTCAGAGATTTTAGCTAACTGTAACCACACAATGAATTAGCGAGCTAAGGTTACCTGCAAGCTAATGGATTCAAATTTTAGATTACCCAGAGAGAAATGAAGCAATACTCTCATCAATTAAGCAGAAGGTGGTAGGCGTTCATCAGAGATAGATAAGCACTTAGGATCCAAGATCTAGTAAAAATAATTCATTCAAGAGAAAGAGAACCACTCATATCCAAAGCCTGTCATATACTTATCTAGCTTTTGCAGGTGAATAAGCTTCTGGAGGGTAAATCGTACTTGAGTTCCCATTCATTTCCTCCATGTGCATTCCTATGGTTGATTCACTGAACTCATCAGGTAACCATTAACACAAGCATACTCCTTAGAAGGCAAACAGAATGATTTCATAGGAGCCTAAGGGCAGACTAACATAGACTCCTATAGCATTTGCTTGGTGACTAAGCAGCCATTTTTATTTTATTTTATTTTTCCACTTTGTAAGAAATAATCCCTGGATATCCCAAAATAAAGTTGACTTACACACAGAGCTGGCTCCACTATGAGATTTACAAAAACTTTCACTGGGAAAACTAAAAGATAAATTAGCTGTCACTTGAATACTTTTGTTTGCTAGGAAGTCACAACATCTTTTAAGAGTGTCTGCAATTAAAAGCGGGAGGAGGCGCAGTGAGTTTCTACTGTCAGACACAGAGGAAGTGGGAGAGGTAAGGCAACCAGTGAAACACTCTGCCCTCTGGATCACGAAGAAATACTGCTTCTGTGGTTGGTGGCTAAAATCACATTAAAAAGAACCAAGAGTAAAGTTGGATTCAACAGGTAGAAGGAAGGAGAGGAGAGGTCCAGGATACACCGAGAAAGTGAAAAGTCAAAAATGAA
This sequence comes from Ovis aries, assembly GCF_016772045.2. Classification (NCBI taxonomy): domain Eukaryota; kingdom Metazoa; phylum Chordata; class Mammalia; order Artiodactyla; family Bovidae; genus Ovis; species Ovis aries. The sequence continues at coordinate 59,273,340 of NC_056062.1, read as the reverse complement.
AGTCCAAAGCCAATAAAGAAAAATCGAAGTTCATACACTCTGTAGCTTTTTAACTAATGCAAAAAGACCTGTATTTGTACATATAAAGGATAAACAGAATCTAGTTCAGTACTTCTAACATTATTCCATTCTACCAAAATTAATAAAATGGGAAAGATTTAGAACCCATGAGAATTTTTGAGACCAGGACAACTTTCAGAAAAATAAGTAAATGTGTATAGTGACATTAATTACAACATATAGCTGATATTTATCGAGCAATTACTATAGTCAACTACTACACTGAAATTCTGCATGGATTTCCCTGTCCAACTTTTCAACAAGCCTTTAGGGCAGGTACTGGAGCATTCTCACAGGCCGGACCTCACTAGCAGAGAGCAGGGACTGCAGGGCCCTTAACGTTCCCCTACAGAGAAGAATTTAACTCTTCAGTTTACTGCGATAGATCCTTGCCTTTGGGAGCCTCTCATTTCCCAGGCCCAGGAGGAGACAATGCAAAAATGAAAAGGAGGAAGGGATGGAGGGGAGGATGGGGTCACGGTGAAATGAGGAAATTCCCTAAGTAAACGCTGAGATGAGAGGAGGGAGGGGAGAGGGAGAGAAGGCCCAGAACCGCTCTAAGCCTCCAACAGGAAAAGTGCATTTTTCTGAGATAACAACCGCAAAGTTCAGAGGTTGCTCTAGGCGTGGTAAATCTTTCAGAGTCTTCGAAAGTCATTTTCTGTCCCAGACATTCATCCTTTTTGCGGCTGCAAAGAGAAAGGGACCAGCGACCCGTGCAAGTGTCAGGAATGCATCCGAGGGAGCCCCAGCGAAGTTGCAGGGCAGCTATTGTGCTTCAGTGAAGTTCAAAGGAAAAGACCGTCCCGGGGGACTCGCGGCGGCTGGGCTGCTTCGCGGGAGGAGTACGCGGGAGACCCGGCGGAGACCGAGCCCTGCGCAAGCTGGTCCCCGTAGCACCACCGCGCCACCGCGAAACAGACAGCAATTCCAGCGGGGAGAGGCCAAAAGAGAGAAGCGGGGGAGCCAAAGCAGCGGAGGGGGTGGGGGGGGGGGGTGCGGAGGCGGGCGGGGCGGGGGGGAGCCTTAGGGGTTCAAGGCTTTAAATTGAGAGTCTAGAGCCAGTTTAGGATCGGACCAGGGGTGCGGGGCTGAGATATTTACGTTGTTCCTGGCAGGCTAAAGAGGAGCAAGAGGTAGGGGTTGGGGGCGGGGGGGGCGGGTGGTGCTGGGAAAGAAAGAAAAAGGAAACAAACTGTGCTCGCTATTAAATATTCATGACAGCAGCTTTGCTAAGACTAATGGAAAGCATATAAATCCCTTTACAGCTTAGTTAAATGCAAAAAAGATGGATGAGGGTCACAGCGTGCTCTGGGGCAAATTGGGAAGAATATGAAAATCTGGCCCACAGGAGGCTGGGATTCTTGGGGAGCGGAGAGCTGGCTGCAAGTTTTATTTAGATCCATTCCAGTAGGTGTGGCTACCATCCCCATTCAATGACTACAATAAAGCACTACGGGGATAGTAGGGTTTCAATTACCGCACACTCCTAAAGGATTTTTTTTTTTCCCCTCCTAAAAGTTTATTTTTTTCTTCTCCCTTCTCAAATATAATGGCATGGTTAACATCTGACATGTTACTGTTTTAAGTGATGCTTAAACACAGGTCCGAATTCTCGAAACAGATCTAACTTGACTGAGCAAATGGAGATCCAATCTTTTATCTGCAACATCTTGCCAAGGCATCTGCCAAATAATCTTCCAGAAAGCACCCAAAGTCGTGGGCTCTGAGAGAGCAGAGCAAGGGAATTCTAATGTAAATCAGGACTTGGCTGGACCCACACATCTGCGCGTTTAGGAACCTCAGTTGTGCTGTGTCTCTACTCTCAAGCTTAAGCTATAAGGAAGGAAGAGAAGCCTCGGGAGTCCACTGTGGCGGAAGTGGGGAGGGCTGCATTTTTGTTGTTCAGTTGCTAAGTTGTGTTGGGCTCATTGTGACCCTGTGGAAAAGTTTATACGGAGGCGGTGCTGTGTACTAAAGAATGGTACTAAGGATCCAAGCTTCTCATTACTTAAACAATGTTTCTGTGGAAGAAGGAGTTGTTATATGTACTGTAGGGGGTAATTATTCTGTTTTCTTTTACATTTTATATACTGAAAAGAGAAAATAAATACAACCAGGTGAGGACTTATATATCACTATGAACATAGTTTATAGATTTATATATCACCACAAATGTAATTCAGGGCTGAGGGAAGCATATTCCTGAAACAAAACATAAAATCATTCCAAAAAACCCTCGTAGAAAAGTCACTGGTTGATAATACAAGAACTGTAAGATCCCCAAGTCCACAAGACACAAACTAGGCTGCTTTTAAAAGTAAATGTCAGGTACCCTGCTTTCAAGAACAAATTTCAGTTTCTACTTCCCAGTACACTCCCCTTCTAGAAGGGAAGGGAAATGGTGTGAATTGCAGAATTTTAAACACCGTCCATTGTAATCACTTAATGGACTTTCATTCCAGAGCAGGTATGCATGATTGGCTGCTTTGGATGAATTTTAACAACAAATGTAAACATTAAAAAAGTTTTCAGTGTGTCCTTCTCCTTCTCTGTGATATTCAAAGTCTTTGTATGCACTTCCATTATCATCAGTAATAATTCCTCCTGGGCATGCATCTGTCTTGACCCCTCTCCCTACAGCTCTCCCTTCATCTTTGAGCTTTCAGAGGCCAAAACCTATGTTATTCACCCTCATGCCCAAGGACAGTGAGGATGTCTTGCTAATTCCACAGGACGCTCAATGCTTGACACAGAGTAAGTGCTCAATAAACATGAGATACTCCTATTACACAGCAGTGTCTGATGAATGAATGTTCGATGGAATTTTTAGGAGCTAGAGATGCCTCTTTTTTTAGAAAATTAAATCATTTGCTGAAATTATTTTTATCGTACAATTAGATGACAAAACTGTGCAACCAAATGGAAATTACACAGGCATTTTTATTGGACTTTCTATAAGCAGGAAGTCAACAATTATTAATGGGAAAATAAAAATATATAGAATAATAAAAATAAAGACTTCATACAGATTTCACTCTGGGAGTTGTTTTTATTAAAATGTTTGGAAAGCAGTGTTCCAATTTTCCCCATTTTAAAAGTAGAGACAAGGGAAGGGAGATGAAAAATCTGTTTCCAGTCAGAACTTTCAATTAAAGAAACCACACCTGGAAAAACCCAAGTCGATGCAGTTAAATAAACAGGTTCATTTTTCTTCCAAAAAGTGCATTTTCAATTTTATTTTGAAAAATAACAAATGATTTTGACAATATCCAGAATTCCTATGAGGCAATAAACTGTCTTTCAAGATAGTATGCCAGGAATGTCAAGGGTTGTGCAGTATAAGAAAAAGGTCACCCATGAGTGGTGAGCTTCCAGCTTCAAGCTTTCTCAAGTCATCCGCGACTACAGCAACGCTCTGCACAATCTCTTAGTGCCCAGCTCAGAGGCTTCCCTATTGAGAATTCAGCTGAGACGGCCCTGGACAAAATCTCATCACAAACTTTTAGAGCAAAAATAACGAATCCATATTCATTATTTTGACTTACTATTCAAGACCCTGTCTGGGGAGACCCTTACAGGCAGGATTACCTTGCTGTATTTAATCCTTATAGCCCCAGCTCACGGTATGGCATTATGAAGCTGCTGGGTAACATTTACAGAATGAATGGACAAAGCAAAAGAAATCACAAAATTAAGCAGAATTCAGCAGAAGACTTAGGTCTTCATTATTCTGAAAAGCAATAAAACCAGAATTAACATAAAGACTAGCAATAAATAGCAAAGGAAGTGATAATAAATTCCCTTCACAATTAAAAAAAAAATACAGTCACCTTTCCAGCTAGTATCTCTGTTAGGTCCATATCTCAGAAACTATTCCTTACATTTTTGTTAAGAACTCAGCATTGTCATATTAGCCACCATTAAAATCTGTACCTGTAAAACAAAGGTGTTCAGGCCCGATTACAAGTATCAGCCTTGCAAAAATATAAATTCTCCCTATGTTAGTCTATAGACTCAACATAATCCTACTCAAAATCCAGGACTTTTGACAAAAAAAAAAAAAAATCTGTACCTATAGCATATAATCTGATTTCATTTGTGTTTCTTTAAAAATCAGAAATGGGCAAGTACTTAAATGCTTCTATGATAAATTGAGTCTTCATTCTATGCACTACTGGCAACATGTTTATAGATTACTTTTAACATTCATTATATTTTGTGTTTCTTTATAGTTTTATCAACCAAGGATGCCTCCCTAGACATGATGATTTTGTCTTGCCCATTTTATAGAACAAAATTTGTGACATATTTTAAGTCCTTTGACTCTACAGGTTACCCTTTGAACCCTTTCTGATCTTACTGTTTGTCTATTGAAGGATGAAGGGCATTTAACTACATTTTTAATTTTTAAATTTTAATAATAAGCCTTGTGAGGTCAGGAGCATTTTAGGAAAAAAAAAAAAAAAAACTCAGCCCCAAAGATCATTATGAAAGGCATTTTACATATTAAAGATGTAAGTCATTTTTCTAAAAATGAAGGGTGAATAAGAAAGTAAAGTGAACAAACAGTGACCTCTGGTTACAATACACATCATCACATCAAACCATGTTGGAAAAATTTAAATCACTCTTATTCATAAATAGGAAATGCTAAGGGATGGATGTGTTTAGTTGTCTGTTGTTTTTTTAAATTAATAATCAGAAGCCAAGCACGATACATATCCCACGATATATCTCCAGAAAAAAACAACTTAAGGGTTAAGTGAAAGATACAACGAAACATAGATTAGATGTTCAGAACATAAAGAATAGTCCAGATGGATTCAATTCAATGTTAAGAGTCTACTACATGCAAAAATTTGCTGCCAAAACAAGAGTTAAGATCTTAAATTCCATGAAGAGAATTTTTAGTTGTGCTAAAAGCACGTGCACTTACTGATTCATATTTTTGCTCCAAAAGTTGTCAGATGCTATAAAAATATTACTTAAAAACTTGTCCCTCATAGTCAAGATTTTTCACGAGTAAAATGAACACCATTAGGTGTCTTGAAGAATCAGGGGAATATTCACGTCATTCCAAAAAACCCATTTGCATCAGATCCAGTTTTGCATAGGAAAAATAATTTTATTGGGTATTAAAAGCAACATCCTGAAAACCTAGGGAAATCTGACCTCTCCATCGTAAAAAAACAGAAATGAAAAACTATAATCCAAAGAAACTGAGCAAATGAAAGATACTAATTTTTCCATCATTGTCCACAAGTCTGATGCTAATTTCTTTCTGTGCCTTAAGAGTATTAATTCCTTGAATACAACTTTTCTTGGTAAAGCACAGAATTTCTTTTGATGTTCAAAATGCAGAAAGTTCAAAGGTCAGCCTGCCACTCAACATTATGACTCGTCAAAAATCTGAACAGGAAACCCATTTCTGAACTTTGCCATACAAGGGACTGCCATCCCAAAGGGAGAAGGCTGGTCATTGTTCGGCCCGCTGGTGTTTTTGTACTTTACTTAAGGATTTATTCAGGAGGGTGACAATCACCAAGGAGAAACATTCTTCTGGGTACAAAGAATCACGGCCATTTCTTCTAACACATTCTCCCCACTCACTAATTACTTTCTCAACATTCTGGAAGCTAAAAGGGTCTAGTTGAGTTGAATAGCCCTGGGATTTAGCCTACATTATATTCTCTCTTGTACTTTACACCCTACAAAAATTAAAAAAGCAAAACAAAGCATGAGCCACACTGGGCGTGGTGGGGGGAAGAGGGACACTCGGGCACAACAAGGCTTACATGGGAATAAAAAGTTCCTTCAGTAGACAGGAAGACGAGAAATGGCTAATTATATAAAAATAGTTTCGTTTACAAAAGGTTACCAGGGCCTATAAACCCAGGGGTGACAGGTTTAGACATAAAGTGATTCACTCGTTTAGTCAATGAACATTTATTGTTGCCTTCAGGCACCCTGGTCCAGTTCTGAGTAAAAAGTAGTCTGTCCCCAAAGAGCTGGAAGCTTCATAGGAAAAAAGAGGCCAGGAAACAGATGATTTTAATATAACTATAACACTGCACCAGAAGGGTTAGGAGAAGCGGCAAAAGTTGGGTGCTGTGGAACCCCAAAGAGAGGGGCCTCTAACCATGATGGTTCAACAAAGGAAGCCAAGATGGACGTTGTTAGGGGTAATGTGATAGCTGAGGTTTCTTCTTTTTTCCCCCAACATTTTACTTAATTTTTGTAATATTATTTATTTGGCTCCCTAAGGTCTTAGCTGCAGCATGTGGGATCTTTCTTGGTGGTGCACAGACTCTCTAGTTGTGGTTTATGGGCTTAGTTGCCCTGCTGCACATGGGATCTTAGTTCCCCCCACCAGGAATTGAGGCTGTGTCCCCTGCATCACAAAGTTGGATTATTAACCACTGGATCAACAGGGAAGTCCCTATAGCTGAGTCTTAAAACAAATAAAGGTGAGCAAAAAATTAGGTTGGGATGAGGCAAGTGGCAGATGCTACAGCTGGCCAAGGAAACAGCAAATGCTGTGATCTGTACTGAAAATAGGAGTTACCAGTGTCTCCTCCATCCAGACCTCAGATCGTCACCAAAGCAATGCAAAAAAACTGTATGGAGACATCTCCATTGGTTCAGATCATCTGTACTTCCTGAGTTATTCAGCTGATAAATGTCACTCGCCTGTCAATAGCATTTATCAATGAGAACTTCAGGCCATCCCGAAATCTGATCAAATAGCTGTTTCTCTGAAGTCTATGTCATACTTTTTTTTTTTAAGTACTCAGACTTTTATTATCTTCACACCACTTTTTAGATTCAACAATATCGTCTGTAAATTAAAAGATGAATTAAAAAATAATAATAATAATTGCCTTTTCTTTGACCTCACCAGAAATTGGATCTGGCCATCAGCAAAACACACTGAAGTTGCCTTGAAGAGGGCCTGATGCATACTGAAACATTTGTCTTTAAGGGAGATTGGTTTTAATCAAATACTTGCCTTTAAAAAAAAAAATCACTTGCTGTTTAAATGGTGTTCTGCAGGCCTCGGGCATAATCAAAAAGAATGAATTTTCCTCTGAAGGTAGTTCTTTCAAAACTCAGATAATAATAATACCTTCAAAAGCACAGGGATTTCTGCCACCAAAAGAACCTGAGCAATGGAAAACTGAAAACTATGTTCTTAAATATAGAAAAAGCATCCCTCATATGTAATAACAGGGGCTGGAAAAGATGTTGGGGCCAAACAGAGAAGTTCATACAATCCCCAGGAAAATGAGGCAGAATTCATAAGGGTACATCCTCCTTTGCAAAATGTAGAGCCACCTCCACCATGAGTGCCACCAGAGTCCAACGGGAAGCCATAGATTTGGGTTCTTATCTCACTCTTCTACTAATTAACGCTTCATCTCTAGGTCTTAGCTTCCTCAGTCTTATCCTTCAATAGGTAGATGAGACCACAAGCCTTTTTTTATTTTGGTCCTAAAATTAAATTGATAATGAGTAGTTACTATACAGTGGGCACTTATCCTGTGTCAGGAACTATACTGCTGATGCTGCTGCTACTAAGTCGCTTCAGTCGTGTCCAACTCTGTGTGACCCCATAGACGGCAGCCCACCAGGCTCCCCCATCCCTGGGATTCTCCAGGCAAGAACACTGGAGTGGGTTGCCATTTCCTTCTCCAGTGCATGAAAGTGAAAAGTGAAAGTGAAGTCGCTTAGTCGTGTCCGACTCTTAGCCACCCCATGGACTGCAGCCTACTAGGCTCCTCCGTCCATGGGATTTTCCAGGCAAGAGTACTGAAGTGGGGTGCCATTGCCTTCTCTCAGGAACTACACTAAATGCTTTCAATTCTGTATCTCTCATCTCACAAAAGCAACTATAATAAGACATATATTAGTATCCCGTTTTACCAATGAGGAAATAGGGTAGAGGATGGAGGTGGGGTGGGAGATGGGATAATCTTAGTTAAGTAACACGCAAAAAAAAAGATGCCAAGTCAAAATCTCTACCATACCATTTGATATCAAACATGCTTAAACCCAAGCCTTAATCAAAGTTCTAAGTGATACACGTAATCAGATTCTAGCTGGTTTTTAAGACACATTTTACTAAAAAAAAGAAACATTTGAGCAGTTTCTTACAAAAGATTGACAAATGCAATTCAGTGTTCTTTTGGAGTGAAAGGTTCTAATCCCAAATGTCCCCCCTAACTCCCTTGGTTTTACCTCCTGGCAGATGTCTTCTATACAAGTATCTGCTTATACAGCCAGGTGTGCTTGGGAGGGCAAATCTAGATGGTCACCAAGGATGCCCTGCTTTCGTCCTTGGGCTACAGATGAGAAGAGGTATTTAGTGGCTTTCCTTCCATAAAATGTTTTCATCAATCAGCCCCCAAGGCAGGCAGTGAGGGACTGGGCATCTTAGTGACTGTGGCTCTTTCCTGACAATCTTTGCACTCCTGAGTCCCAGGAGGAGAAAGACTTGGAACGGGGCTTATAAAGAAATCGCAACTGTCATGTAATGAATTGATGCAGACGTGTTTTTAATAGCCCCATTTAATTGTACAGTCATATTTTCTGCACAAGCCCTCCCACCACTAATGCATTAACAATCTCTTACTCTGTCCCTGGGGGAATCCAGCTGTTCCATTTTCTCCTCTTTCAGCCCAGCCCCTGCACTACTTGCCTTCCTCTTCACACTGTCACAAAAGCTGAGGACAAAACAAAACACTGCGGGATTTTAGCCAGGTATTACATAGGTGTATTAAATGATGGCATTTAACTTCCGGGGGAGAGGCGGTAGTTCTCGAAAAGAGGAGTGTAATTAACAGCATAAAAACGATGGAGGGATACCATCGTAATCCCAGAGACAAGAAACGTTCATTTTCAGTTATTGCTTATTTTTACTTTCTTGGGCTTTATTTCTATTAATTTCATTTTTAAATTTTATTTTTTAATTAAAGTATAGTTGATTTACAGTGTTTTGCCAATCTCTGCTGCACACTAAAGTGACTTAGTTATACATATATAGACATTTTTTTCCCCTATTTAATTTTCAGTTATTTTAAAACCATAACATCATCAAGTCCATTACAGAGAACGGAGGGCTAACTCTGACCTCAGATTAAAGCAAGTGGATGCTGTTTCTCACCCTAAGAGAACAAACATAACAGCCCCCAAATAGCAAAAGGTATTAAAAATAGTGGATGTCTTAATGGAATCCTGTTGTGTCCAGGAGTGTGTTTATTTCTAGGCTGTCACACCATGCACCATGACACAATGCAAAAAGGATAGTCTCATGTGATAAGGTCTCCCCATTGTCCTAAGAAGCACTGTTCTTCACACCTGGCCGGAAAAGGTGCGCTTCTAAAACTGGAGGCCGTGAGATAATATCTGAAGATTACACTGGAAATCTTGTGACTTTATTATTTGAAAAATTCTCCGTTTTCCCCCAGTAAAGAGCTGTCTATTCTTTCTCTCTCTTTTTTTTTTTGATATTTACTTTGATATTTCTTTTTATTTTTTATTTATTTATTTTTTTAATCTTTAATTCTTACATGCGTTCCCAAACATGAACCCCCCTCCCACCTCCCTCCCCATAACATCTCTCTGGGTCATCCCCATGCACCAGCCCCAAGCATGCTGCATCCTACGTCAGACATAGACTGGCGATTCAATTCTTACATGATAGTATACATGTTAGAATGTCATTCTCCCAAATCATCCCACCCTCTCCCTCTCCCTCTGAGTCCAAAAAGTCCATTATACACATCTGTGTCTCTTTCCCTGTCTTGCATACAGGGTCGTCATTGCCATCTTCCTAAATTCCATATATATGTATTAGTATACTGTATTGGTGTTTTTCTTTCTGGCTTACTTCACTCTGTATAATCGGCTCCAGTTTCATCCATCTCATCAGAACTGATTCAAATGAATTCTTTTTTACGGCTGAGTAATACTCCATTGTGTATATGTACCACAGCTTTCTTATCCATTCATCTGCTGATGGACATCTAGGTTGTTTCCATGTCCTGGCTATTATAAACAGTGCTGCGATGAACATTGGGGTACATGTGTCTCTTTCAATTCTGGTTTCCTCAGTGTGTATGCCCAGCAGTGGGATTGCTGGGTCATAAGGTAGTTCTATTTGCAATTTTTTAAGGAATCTCCACACTGTTCTCCATAGTGGCTGTACTAGTTTGCATTCCCACCAACAGTGTAGGAGGGTTCCCTTTTCTCCCCACCCTCTCCAGCATTTATTGCTTGCAGATTTTTGGATCGCAGCCATTCTGACTGGTGTGAAGTGGTACCTCATTGTGGTTTTGATTTGCATTTCTCTAATAATGAGTGATGTTGAGCATCTTTTCATGTGTTTGTTGGCCATCCGTATGTCTTCTTTGGAGAAATGTCTATTTAGTTCTTTGGCCCATTTTTTGATTGGGTCGTTTATTTTTCTGGAATTGAGCTGCATAAGTTGCTTGTATATTTTTGAGATTAGTTGTTTGTCAGTTGCTTCATTTGCTATTATTTTCTCCCATTCAGAAGACTGTCTTTTCACCTTGCTTATATTTTCTTTTGTTGTGCAGAAGCTTTTAATTTTAATTAGATCCCATTTGTTTATTTTTGCTTTTATTTCCAGAATTCTGGGAGGTGGATCATAGAGGATAATCATACCAATGTGGATAAAATTTTGTAGAAATAAAACCATTATAAAGCCATAGTAAGACTGAGTATGCTAAAACAGAGATTTTATCAGATGCCTATGGTTTCTTTTAGCAAGAAAAGGATGGGCTTATTTTTTTAAATATGGGTATCAATATTCTCTTCAACCAAAAAGTTCCAACTTAACAGATAATGCAACCCAAAACACCATTTGGAGCTAAACGTAATTACAGTATTACATAGTGAATTGACCAGTATGCAATAAAAGTTTTGAAAATCCAACTTTAAGTAACTTTCTCACAAGTTCCCCTATTCACGGCACCAATAACATGTTGGCTGGTTCTCCCAACTTCATTTTGTAATCTCCCTAGCACATTCGGAAGTTCTTCTGAAACTAAAAATAGAGAAGAAAGAATTAAGTTGTTGATGAGGAAAAGAAGTCTGAAATCTCTGAACAGTGAGACTCACATGAATGATTAAACTTCTCTTCCAATCAGTTTTTGAATCTGTTACCAGGATGTGCAATAGAGTACAATACTGATGGTTCAAGAAAGTTTTGTAACTCCTAGAGCTGATTGGCAAGACCAAATCAGTAGTTGAACTGGTAGAGTTTGAGCAATGGAGAGACTGACATTCCCCTTTATATTAAGCATATTATAATTGGATAAAATTCCTTCTCAGGACAAAACAATGCCTTTAGCTAAACTCTGAGTCATCTAAGAAACAAATCTGAAATCTAAAGACTTTTGAATGAGCCTGGTACACAAAAAGCACTTAATAAGTACATATTCAAAGCATGAAAGAATAAATATACAGAACAGTCCTCTCCACAATTAACGAATCTTTATGGAGAACACTGCACTATCTTCTTCTCCTGTGGTCAATCACCCAACAGTCACCATACGTATTTAACGATCCTGGTCGTCAATGCCAGTCTAGCCCTAATCCATATTCCAAAAACAAAGAATTCAAGAAATAAATCCTAGAGTTATTAGGCAGATCTTCTGCCAATGCCCTAGTTGTTATTACCTCAACACCTCTCTTCCTCACCTAAAAGAGATTAATTAGTTCCTAAAAAGTCTCTCTCACCCTGGTGTTCTCACTGCCCAGCACATAGGAAGCCCAATAGAGGTTTTCTAAACTCAGGAATCAAGCACCAGTTTTTGTTCAATGGGTCTCAATAAGAAAAGAGTAAAAGAGGTGTAGGTCTGTGTGGAATCTAGAAAGATGGTACAGATGAGCCTGCTTGCAGGGCAGAAACAGACATAAGAACGAACACACGGACACGGAGAGGGAAGGAGCGGGTGAGACGCACTGGAAGATTAGAACTGACACACACGCACTACCCTGTGTAACATGCATAGCCGCTGGGGAGCTGCTGTCGAGCACGGGCAGCTCAGCTCGGCACGGCGAGGACCTACAGGGGTGGGATGGGGAGGAGGCAGGGGTGGCAAGGCAGGGTGGGAGTGGGAGGGAGGGGCTACATGTATGCATACAGCTTCACTTTGTCGTACAGCAAAAACTAACACAACACTGTAAAGCACCTACACGCCAAAAGCAAGAAAAGCATAAAGGAACACACCATCACTCCAGCCTGCTTAAGTCTTGGCTGATGCCTTGAGTGAGTGAAGTCGCTCAGTTGTGTCCGACTCTTTGCGATCCCATGGACTGTAGCCCACCAAGCTTCTCCGTCCATGGGATTCTCCAGGCAAGAATACTGGAATGGGCTGCCGTTTCCTTCTCCAGGGGATCTGCCCAACCCAGGGATCGAACTCAGGTCTCCTGCATTGCAGGCAGAAGCTTTAATCTCTGAGCCACCAGGGAAGCCCAAATTATCTCTGACCTAATAACCCCATTAAAGTGGACCTGGCAGAACATACCTGTCAGTTTGCAGGGGGGTGGGAGGTGGAGGGGGGAGGGGGGAATCAAAGAAATGTACTAATGACTGGTTTTATAACCCAAGCTTTGCCAGACAAACTCAGTGGGGAAGACTCCAAATCCCTTTCTGGGAACCTTGATGAGAACCTGGACCAAGGAAATCATAGGGTTTAGAGAGTAAAGATTCTAACTCTACTGAGCTAGAATAAACAGGTCTTATTCTGTTTATGTTATGGTCTGAAGTGACCATGTTCCAGATGCTACCTGACCCACTGTAAGCCCTCTCATCAGAGTTACTACAAAGTCCTCTGTCCTACCTGCTACAGCCTGAATGTTTGTGTTCCCCAAAATCCATATATTGAAACCTAACCACTAAGGGGACAGAATTAGGAGGTGGGACCTTTGGGGAGGGGAGTCAGTTATTAGGTCAGGAGGGTGGGTCTCTCATGGGTGGGATTAGTGCCCTTATAAAAGAGACACCAGGCAGATCCCTCATTACCCCCCTACACCATGTGAGGACACAGCAAGAAGGGGTCAGTTTGCCCCCTAGAAGAGGGCTTTCACCAGAACCTAATCATGTTTGTACCCTGATCCCAGATTTCCACCACCACAACTATGAGAAACAAATGTATGCTGCTCGTAAGCTACCCAGGCTGTAGAATTTTGTTAAAGCAGCTTGACCAGATTAGGAACTACCTCTGTACTTGCTACACGCATCTTCCTCAGGCTTGGCTGTGTGCACATCCATCTTCCTAACCCAATCATAGGCTCAAAGACTGTGGGCATCAGATCTTTGTTCAGCAGTTCTACAAACAAGCAAGAAACTAAACTGGGCATGTCACAGAATTCAGCCATTGTCAAGGTTGCCTGACGGAGCATCAGGGTCACTGGTGAAACCTTCAAGACAGAGACACCCAGAAGCCCACCCCTTGAGATGCTGAGTCCTTGCATAGCAATGTTTTAAAATAGTCCCTGGATGACTCTGAAAGCACAACCCAGGCTGAGATCCAAGGCATGGTGTTAGTTAAGCATCTTCCAGGTACCTGGGCCCAATCTGAGCTGGGGGCAAATGCTAACCCAATCTTATTCTTTGAGTGATTCTGGGCAAGTCATTTGACAAGTCTAAGCCTCTCCATCCTGTAAAATAGACTGATCAATACATACCAAGTGAAGCCTTTGCAAGGATAAGTGTGAGTTAAGCATAGTTCCCTCCTGATGATACACTCTTGGTGTTTAATCCAGGTCAGGTATTTGGGCTGGGAGTCCAAAGCACAGGGCCTTCTACAATCCATATTGCACCACAACAGATGTGAATTGAAAGGAACTAGGATGAAGCTTTATTGCTAACAAAGTGCAGATGTTTCAATCACTAGGTACTAGGTATCACCCACTAGCACTTCTCATGCAAATATCTTCTAACAAATTGGTGAAGGGTTAGGAGAAAATGGTTTTGAAAGAGTTGAGTAATGTTGAACTTACATCTTCAAGTTAACAAAACAATACTTGGAGGTCAAGATTATACAGTATGGAGACAAGGATGCCGAGGCTGTTAAAATAATCCATAAGCTTCCTTGGTGACGTTGCTTCTCCAAAGGGAACAATGGGAGGAAGGGTGAAGAAAAAGGGTAACACCTTCAGAATTTGGACATTACTGTGTGTCCCCATTTTGCTATTAAAGTCATACACCTTACCTTAACTATGACACTATGACAGGCTATACTTTGAGCATCCAACAGAAGCTTCATTGAAAAGTCTAGGTTTCCTTTAGATTTATGGTATTGAAGGGGTTTTTCTCTCTTCTCACTTTCTCTTGGCTTCTTCCTTCCTTCTTCGCTCCCTCCCTCTTCCTCCCTTCCTTTCTTTTAGTATTCTTACTAGAGAACATAGCACATTCACAGCCTAGTGAAAGACAATACCATTTCTACAATAGAAATCAGTGGGGAAAAATAATTTGCTTAATAGACATTCACTTACTGCAAACTTTAATGGAAGGCATCTATTATATAATTGGGAACTAAAAGCCACATTCTCACATATACTTACCCATTCTATGTTACTCATATGTGTATGTGACTTCACTTAGACAAAAAGTGGTGTTTTTACTTAGACAAAATGGACCTTTTCCATTGCAGAGCATTTAAAAGTAAAATGCTTATCTGTCCTGCATTTTCACCACCAACGAATTCTGTCACTGTGTATTCCCCTGATAATCTATTTTAAAGGGACATTTCAAGCAGCAGAAAAATAAAGAATAATATCCCTTAGATGAATCTGACTTGTAAATAAGGAAAGCTATTAAGTGCTTAGTGTTTTGGGTCTATCGTAAACACTATAAATAATCTCAGACTATACAGCTCACTTGACTTTACCCAGGGAGACCTCACTGTTTTGGCAAGGAACACCACCATATCGGGCCAATTTTCTGGAACCCAACCTTTATCCCTTTAAGAATAAAACAAAATAAAAGGTGGGAGGGATGAGGCTGTCAATCAACTAAAATAAAGAGTGTAAGAATGCCAGCAATGCTTGTATAATGTTATGTCTTGCTCATTAAGTGTCTAGTTATGGTTGTCAACTACCTAAAATTTGGTGAAAGCACAAAACCAGGTTTTTTTCACACCATCAGTACTTTTATGGAATTGGAAGTCTCTTTGAATAAACCATTTTAAGACCCAGAGTACAAAAATAATCCATCCTGAAAATGCCTTCTATTCTGAGTTCCTGGCATAAAGCTATTGTGTCCAGTGATTTCATATTATGGCCTTCCACACATAAAGGAAATGCTCTGAATCCTAAGGACTAATTACATATCCCCAGACTTCCTCTTTCCACAGAGCTTTTTAATTGGGTACTTTAACTTGCCAAGTATGTTCAAAAATGGTATTTCAAGTAAGCACGCAAAGTAACTGCCAATCTAGAAGTGGAATATCCAACCACCCCACTTTGGATAAGGAACTAATGCTCTTATTTAAAGCTATTTGTTTTCCAATAGATGACAATAGAGAAACCAAGTATTAACCTTATTGAATTCATCCGCACTCACAATAATATGAATGTTTTAGTATAATTTCAATGCCAAAAGATAAGGTGAGAAAGGGTTAGAAGTCTAAAATTAGATATCATTACTCAAACTGGATGTAAGTATATGTACTATATAATAGATATATTCACTTTATTACTTCCTGTAAGCAATTAGTTTAATAATAGACAGAATGGGGTAACTATTTAGGGGCTTACCTTTGTGGTAGACTCAGTTATTTCTGAAGCCTCCCTTCTCCGATAAAACCCTGGGCTTTGATTCAAGAGAAAGGGGCCTATATCACATACAAGGCTCTGCAACATCACACAACCACATAAAACTGTCACCGTGAAATACTGCACTGCATGATTTTGTTACTGCTTCTTTTATTCTTGCAGCAATGGACACACAACCTCAGAGGATGAATTCACCACTTCAAGGCTCGTACCCAGCACTGGATAGGAACAATAAAAATGGTCTTGGGAACAGGAGCCCCCAGGGATGTAGGCACTACCATCCAATATGACAACAGATCCACCTCTGAATTAATAATTTTTATACTTTCCACAATATGAGGGGTTTTTTTTTTTTCCCCCTCAGACAGGAATACTCCTCCATTTCCCAAAAGAAGCCCAACCCCAAAATTAAATCCAATGCTACTAAACCAGTGAGCAAATTTCCAGCATCAGATATTCATATACTAGCTTCAGATTATAACTATGGTTTTCAAAACAATTATCAGGCATTGGCAGGAATCTTTAACCAAGGATCAGAAGATCTGAAAATCCTATCAAAATGTATACAAAAGTTTGATGTGTGTTTTTTTGAAAGGAAGGTTTTAGAATATGTAGAGTGGTCTGTGACCTACCCCTCCAAAAAATCAACACCTGATATAAAATTGTTTCTTTAATTATGGGAAAATTTCATAAAAGGAGCTATCCCAATTGAACAGAATATTGAACAGGGAGTAAATATTTCCCCTTTTTTAGCCTAACATGTTTACCTAGAGAGAATGTGATGACAAACCTTTGTCATTTACGCCATAATAGGAAAAAAAAAGGCTGGATTCATGCATGTAATTGGGGAGTTTTTGTTGTTATTATTGTTATATATTAATGTACAAAAGGGATTCTTTATAGTATGAGCAGAATTTTAAAAGCTGGTAGAAACAAGCCCATTCTCAGGCTTATAAAACAAGCCTTTATAGATAATTATGTTTTATTACTCTTCATTTTATGGGGATTGTGCTATACAAAACAAATACCAGATGCCTATTTGTTTTATTCATTTCAGGGAGAAAAAAAAAAATCTTACAAGTACCTCTGTGAATAGAACTGCTTTTAATTAAACACAATGCACAAGGAGCACATAAAAATTAATACTGTTTGAAGCCAGCAGGTAGAAAGTACATGTATCACAAAGTAACTGCAGAAGACCCGGCTCCCCCCTCCTAGATGAGCTGAGAAAGAAAACACTCCCAGGCTTCCTACCCGGGAGCTGAAATCAGCAAGCGATACTCCAACAAGGTCATTCCTAGGCTTGTTCGGGGTAAATTAAGGCCAATATTCATGGAAACATAAAACCTGGAGGTGAGGGGGGTGGGGGGTAGTCTTTTAATGGCACCTGTACTAAACCATACCCCACATTACTCTCCTTGAAATCAGGCAGGTCTGCTCTGACCCACGTGGGTAAAGCTGTTGGGATGGAATGAAACAGGTTCATTTCTGCTCCATCAGAAAAATGCAAAGTGATTTTTGGCGTGGTTCTGACTTAGTCTGCAAACACCGCAGAAGGACATGTCACACACTGGCTGCTATCTGATTAATACAGTCATGCTTAAGGGGGAAAAGTAGCGGGGGCGGGAACAGAGAAAAGAACAGCCACACGAAAATTTGACCGTTTCTTCCTGACCCCAAAGACATAAATCATATCTGTTCAACTGTCAGTTCTAATCAGAAAGTGAAAACTCAGCATGCAGCATTTTAGTCCCACAATGAGAAACATTTAACTTTTTTTTTTCCATTTGCTTTTGCTTTGTTTGCTTTTGATCAAATCAGAGGAAGACCCACTCCCTACCCTAGTCTCAGACTTTCGATATCATCTGACCAGTTACGATTTGTACTCGGTTGTGCCGAGAAAACATAAACAGACATTTTGAAAGTACTATGTGAAGTAGTGCTAAAAACCTTTTCCAAATTACATTTATTTAAGGGGCCACACCCCAAATTTCACTGTCTGCAATTCTGAATCTCAGAGTAGCCCCAATTTCTGTGAAAACAGTTCTTTATTCCTGTACATAGACTTATGTTTTTTCAGTTAACAGAATTTGGTCCTTTAGTTAAATGGACACACTAAACTGTGCATTATTTTTGTATTTTAAAAAGCAATTAAAATCCTAAGGCTTTTTAACCTTTGAAACAGATCTTTAATCAGGTGTAGGCGACTGAAAAAAATACATCACTTAAACTACTAAACTAGTTATCCCGGCCCCCCCCACAAAAAAACATTCATTTTGCTAGAAGAATACTTAGTGTACCTCTTTTTCCTGGACCAAGAATGGAGGCTAAATATACAGGAAGACAGACTAAGATCAGGATTCAAATGCCACACTTGATACTCTGCTGTAACCTAATCAAAAGAATTATTTTCACAATGGAATAGCATACAGCTGTTAAAACAAGGGAGAGATTTGTATGTACTGACATGGAACAGTACTTGATGTATAATGCAGTGATTAAAAAAAAATTACAAAGGAGGAGATTGTGTGTGTGTATCTGTGTGTGTAAAATAATCCTATTTTTAAGAAAATAAATAGTATGCTATGTGCCTCAAAAACAGGATAGATACTCTCAACAGTTCAAGATGATATGTGGGTGCATTACAGGTAAGTTTCACTTTCTGTAGCATCTGAACTTTGAACAGTGCTCAAATATTAGTTCTGCAATCGTAATTAAAAACTTTTTTTTTTTTCTCAAACACTCACTGGATTGTGGTTTACGCTATTCCCTTGGGTGGCTTTATCTTAAAAGTTAAATGTAAACTCCAGCTTCTGAGATAAGAACCCTTAAGAGTTAGAACAGCTTGATTTGAATGGCAATAAGAGGGGTGATGTAGGATAAGGGAATTAGGGAACAGGAAGAGAGAGAGAAAGAGAGAGAGAGAGTGTGTGTGTGCGTACGCATGTGCATACAACCCTCACAGGAGGGAGGGAGGGTTACTAAAAAAAGACGAACTGAAGAATTAAAAAGAAGCAGCAGAGAGTAGGGTGGGTGACTCAGACTAGAGGGAGGGTTTTCGTGAACAGCCACAAAGAAATGCTTCTGACAGTCCCTGGTTAACAGCCAAAGAGGACCCAGGAAAAAAGAGGTGTGTAAAACCCATCCTTGTCAAAAGGCAGTGGGAGGTGACAGGAGCTGCTCTGCAGAGAAGTGAGTGGCAATAGACGGCCTGGAAGAAAAGAATGAAGTGGCCTAGAGACGAACCCTGGAAGCTGAAAGCCTGCCTGCAGGAAACGGCCCGGGATGCATGAGGCCACAGAACTGCATCCCTGGGCCTTCTGTGTAGTCTCTGAGATGGGATTAGAGTCCAGAAAGGCTCACGGCACCAAGAGTGGTTGGCTCAGCATGGTAGGCGGTGCCCGTTCATTAGCAGACAGTGGGGATGGAGATTCTGGTCCCAGCAGCTCGGTTGGTCCCTTCCTGGGAGGGGGCAATAGAAACAGCAGAGGAGTGAGCAGAGGCTGCTTCTCTTGCAGAGCTGTCAGGAAAGCCCACCACACTTCCCTACAAGGACTGCTCTCTCTTGGCCTGCCCTCCAGAAGGAAGCGAACTTTGAAGCAATAGAAACTGTACCTGGCCAAGAACCGAGGCCTTAGACAACACAGTGCAGCTCAAGGGCCATAAAGCAGGCTTTTCAGGATATTACAGAATTACGACCGGGAACCCACTCATAGCTAAAATGACAGTCAGAGACACAAGTTATTTCAAAGCTGCAAATCATCATCTGATTTTGGTGAATCTCTAACTTCATAAGGGCTTCCCTTGTGGCTCACCTGGTAAAGAATCCACCTGCAAGGCAGGAGACCCAGTTCAATCCCTGGGTCAGGAAGATCCCCTGGTGAAAGAAATGGCTACCCACTCTAGTATTCTTGCCTGGAGAATTCCATGGACAGAGGAATCTGGCAGGCTACAGTCCACGGGGTCACCAAGAGTTGGACACAACTGAGCAACTAACATTAACTATACTGAACCCAATGTGGGGGGGCAGGCAAAGGAGGGGGGATTCTTCTAAACCTACTTTTCCTATTCAATATCCCCTTCGGGTTGCTTATTCCAAACAAAATGAATGAATTCTACTAAGTTCCAAAAGTCTTTCTTTCCACATTTATAGGTCACCATGGCCAAAAGATACTCATTGGACAAATATTTCTAGAGGAGCTACTATACGCTCAGCACTGTGTTAATACCAGGAAAACAGATGAAAAACAAATACACAAGTCTAAAGATGAAACTTATGATTTAAGTCTTACTTAAGTCCAAGTAGAATACAAAGTATGAAACCTCCAAATAACTTTGTGATCCAAAGATATCTAGAGGCAAATGGTAGAGAGATAGCCTATTACGGTTACTCTTCCACTATGAAATGAGGTTCTATGTACTGGGATCGCAGTAAATTTTTTGGCCCCGTTGATCTGTATTTGAAAAAGATAGATACTAAAGAAAAATTAAACTAAAAAACAGTATTTTTTTAAAAGACGAAAAATTCCAGTATATATACCATAATCTTACCTTCATCTGTTTGGGTTCTGGAATTTCTAGAACAAAGAAAGGACTTCAATGGGCTAATCAAATGCAGTAAGATTGAACTAAGTACCTACCAAGTCAGCTACTGAAGTGGGAAGTGAACTCTGGGGGTACAAAGGAAAAGGAACCAGCTTTACCCAGGTATACACCTAGAGAGACAAAATAGGTATCTAGGGAGACAAAACCTAAATAATCACAATGAACAGTAGAATGACATTAAGGTTTAAAACTGCCCCAATCTAAATTCCGGAACTTCCCCAGGCACTGAATGACAGGACATAAGGAAGTCCCCCAAAGCTTGCAGACGTCTAAAATTATACCGGGTGAGGAAACAGTGGTGAGGAAGCTTCAGAGAGTCCATCCACACGTGATGGAAACAGGCCCTTAGGTTACCACCTCACCTGCTGTGTGTGCACAGAGAGAGCAATGCTTAATCCAGGCTTCTGCTGATGAGCCTGGTGATAACCAGGGAATGCCCTGGGTCTGTTGATTTATGAAAAATCACTTGGCCACTTTTCTACCCCCTCAAGGGGAATTCAAATGACAGGGTTCAAATGACAAGATCTTACACCAGTCCTGAACCAAGGAGCAGACTGAGAAAGCTGCTGTACCTGGGAATTCCAAAGCGAGTATCTCAGATGTTAAAAGACATGTCAAAAAATCCAATTAGTTCACCTCATCTAATTAAATGAGTTAACTGGAAATACAAAATGATCCTTTTATCTCCACTACTACCTAAATCTGCAAGTCAGCTTACTGGGAGAAAGAAAAGCAGTTTTTATTTTGTGGAGAAGAGATGATCGAACTGTGGTGGGGGGGGGGGGGGGAAAGTCCCTGATTCTTGGTGGAAAACAATAGGCAACACTGACCCAATAATATTCCCAGGAAAAAAAATGATTTTGAATATTTCCTCCACATACAAACAAAGATTAGAGTCGCTATTATGAATAAAATACACACCTGCTTATTCTCTGCAGCCAAGTACTATCGTGTTTCAGATGACGGCGGAAGGTCCCACTTACACTTAATGAACTGTCCCTAGAGTCTCTTTTGCAAAAGCTGATGTTAAAGAACACTCTACAGGATTCTGTGATTTACAACAAGGATATGATCCTGTTCTTTGGGGGGCAGGAGGATGTAATAAAGTGCCAAGGGATAAGGTGTGGCCTGTGTGGTATATCTTAATCACATAGTCAGGCCCATTTCAGTATGGAATAAAGTAGGAATCAGATCACATCTGGATTTGGTGGCAGAAATGGTTATTTCAGAACAGCGCCTACCACGTGTTTGTCCATAACTGCAGCTGTGTCTCTCGAGAGAAAGAATGAAAATATAAATTACGATGTGTCTGAACCCTCCCAGGTCTTCAGAACACAGGCTAAAATTTCCTCTCCAATGTTCACCCTGACTGCAATTACAAGTTTATCATCAAGGGTAGGTACAGCACTGCTTTAACTCAGCACGCAGAAAGGGTCCAGAGGTCTGGTTCCTGCTGCAGCTGATAGTGCCTTCCTAAAGAAAAGCCATCAATTGTTAACTATCATGCAAATTTGGGAACGTACAAAGTTATTCACTATTATCGCTTCCTGAGTTGCTAAGTACCCCATCATGAGGGGACTGCGCCTTCATCTACTTGAATTGAGAGAGAAGAAAAAAGAAAAAAAATAGTATTATCTTCTCTGTCTCAAGCGGGTTTAGCTCAGAAAGTCATTTCAGGTGATGCCACTGGCAAGTCTGCCACTGTTTTACTGCTTTTTCAAAAAAAGCAGGAACAATGGATGGAAGTGGGGGTTGAGGGAGGATGGATACACATATACGTATGACTGGATCATTTTGCTGTGCACTTGAAACTATCAGAACATTGTTAATCGGCTATACTCCAAGAATAAATAAAAAGTTTAAATAAAAAAAAAAGAGGCAGGAACTAGAAGATTCATGTCATTGCTTAGCTTCACAGAATGGGTGGAAAGCATGATGTGTACATTTGTAAAAGAAAAAATTATAAGACATTAAGTCATATTAACGATTTGCATCCTTGGTGAAACAACTTCTGGGAAATGAAACTCTGTTGTATTTTGGCAACAGTTACAACAGGTGGTTGGAATTCTGGGCACTTGCCAAACCACCTAGAACTTCTATATGACTAGCAAGCTACTGTACCACATTGCAGGTTACAGTTAGACTGAGCTATAAACAGAGCCAACGGAAGAAATGGAAGGGATGATAAACAGACACAGGCAGTAAATCGGAAACTGTACAAGACAAACGTGATTTAATGGCACAGGAAGATTAACGACAGTAACAATGGTTACTGATCACTTACTGTGTAGGCACTGTTCTAAGCATCTTACGTGTAATATTCACTTAGTCCTCACAGTCACAACCCTATGAAGTAGGAGTTATTATCATCCGCATGCTATAAATGAAGAAATGGGAGGAAAGAAGACGCCCAGGGTTTCATGGCTGGTGGCAGAACCACCATTCAAGCACCTGGTTTCCAAAGCCCAAGTGCATGACCTCCGTGCCATACGGTCACACTCCTGGAAGTCAAGAGACAGGTGCTCCATCCCCTATTCTGTCATAACCAGGCACATGACCTGGAACAAGTTGCCCAACTTCCCTGGATCTCTACTTCCTCATCTATATAACACAAGAGTTACATCAGATCTTTAAGGTCACGCCAATGATCTGATTTCCCCTCCTTCCAGATAAAACTGACACCAGGCTCCTCTCCTCAGATGAAGACACAGATGCAAAGACATACAGATGTGTGTACAGACAGAACTGACAGCTCCCATCAGGGCCAAACTCACAGGACTCAGGCAAGAAAACCAGTAAAGGGAAACCTGAGGGCCCAGCGAGGCCCAAAGCGTCACAGCACCCCTAGAATATCTACTTAATACTCGGAACTTAAGAGCACTCAATCTCTGAGCTTATTTTTATAAAAACTTCAGATTTATTCTGAGAGTATCATTTACAGTAGCCAAGACATAGAAACAACCTAAGAACAGATAAAGGAAATGTGGTCCAGGTACACAGTGGAAGATTATTCAGCCTTAAGAGAGAGGGAGATCTTGCCATTTGGGACAACATAGATCTTGAGAGTATTATGCCAGGTGAAATAAGTCAGAAAAAGACAAATACCATATGATAGTCATACCATACGAATACTACTTATGAATAAAAATGCGGTCAAAAAGTACAAACTTGCAGTTTTAAGATAAATGGTCCTGGGGACATAATGGATAGCATGGTATCTAGAGTTAACAACACTGTAACGTATGTTTGAAAGGTCTTTACGAGTAAGTCTTAAAATTTCTCAGCACAAGAAAAAAATTTGTAAAAATGTATGGTGATGGACGTTAACTAAACTTACTGTAGTAACCATTTCACAACATATACATATTGCTAATATATAGGTGGACTTCCCTGGTAGCTCAGACGGTAAAGAATATGCCTGCAATGTAGGAGACCCAGGTTCGATCCCTGCATTGGGAAGATCCCCTGGAGAAGGGAACAGCTACCCACTTCAGTATTCTTGCCTGGAGCATTCCATGGACAGAGGAGCCTGACACAGTACATATACATATAATATTCTACAATATATCTATATATATCATCATTTGGCAATATATATGATATATACATATATATGTATACGTAAAATCATTATGATGTACACCTAAAACTAACACAATGTTATATGTCAATTATATCTCAATTTTTCAAAAAGGTCCCTTTTGATATTTCATCCTTGTTATTCTCTTTTTAGAGAAGTCAATGGCAACCCACTCCAGTACTCTTGCCTGGAAAATCCCAAGGATGGAGGAGCCTGGTAGGCTGCAGTTCATGGGGTCTCTAAGAGTCAGACATGCCTAAGCGACTTCACTTTCACTTTTCACTTTCATACACTGGAGGAGGAAATGGCAACCCACTCCAGTGTTCTTGCCTGGAGAATCCCAAGAATGGGGGAGCCTGGTGGGCTGCCGTCTATGGGGCTGCACAGAGTTGGACACGACTGAAGCGACATAGCAGCAGCAGCAGCATTCTCTTTTTCCCTACTTGGGTCACTCCTTAGAGGTGGCTAAGTCTAAAATAAGTGGAGGAAAATACTACTCCTTCTCTGAACTTTACTAAACATTTAGGTACTTAAATTTTATCTTTATATAGAATACTGTTCAATTTTTTATAAAACATGTAATATAGCTCTACAATCTAAATACAGAGCATATTATACATTTCCAGTCTCTGAATCAATAAAAGACTGACGACCCTACACTTACAGATTTGCAACATTACACTTGCAACGCTTAAAAATGCCGTTATCATAAAAGGTGTTGCTTAAAGGTAGCTTTTTTAATGCAGTGTGAATTTTAAAGGAGCGTGCGGCATTTAAGAAATGATGTCTTCAAGAAAAATTTATTCTCTGTTGCTCAGTAAAGCTGAAGCATCTCGGTATTAGATCCGTTCTGATTAGATTTTCAGATTGCTTCAGATATACAGACCTAGAAATCATTTTAGAAAATGACCTTCCCAAGCTTTGTAAAAACATAAAACATAATTCATATTTAATCAAGTGTCATATGATGGCCACCAAACCAGAATCCTTATTTAAGAGCTACTAAGAAGCCAAGTAAGTGTGACCCAGTATCTTCTCTCTGATCTACACACCTTGAATACTTCTACACAATATCCAAACAATTCCACAAGCTAACACAAACAAGTCAGCAGATTTTTACATGCAGGAACTGGAGGCCAATGGGAGAAACAATGGAATACCTTCCCTCTGCTTTTTTCCCCTTTGCTTTTTAATTAAATGATAAATCTCAATATGAATTCATTAGAAGCCTGATAGCTCAATTAAGCACTGTGTTACTATATACTCTGGGGCAACGCTTCAATATCAGTTAACAGAGTTGGGATGTAACCTGAGCAGGAAATGAAAGCCAAAAGTTATATTCGACCTACCATTTGGGAGAAAAATTGCAATTCAGGGGGAACAGAAAGTCCCAGTATCTACAGACTGTTAAAATTAAATGACAAAAACACCATAATGGTTTCTCCTGTAGCAATAAATTCCTTAGATTCACATTACATAGTAAAGCCTGTCAGTTCATTTTAATTTGGTTTCACCGATAGCTTATTCAACAGAACAAGAACAAAAAAGAAAAAGAAAGAAAGGAAGGAAACTACTGTGGAGAGGCAGAAAAAGGTTATTGGGAGAAATATCCCCTTTGGAAATAAAAAGAAACTGGGTGAATTAGTAAATGATGCACTTGGGGAAAACACGGGGATTCCTGGGCTGTAAACCAAAGACAGGGACACCTACAGACCCATACATCGAATCAATGGTTAGCAGCATTTTGATTAAACACAGTAATCAAATAAATGAACGTTAAAGAAATGTAATTAAATACATGTCAAATAAATGAATAAGTGTGATTTACTAAATAAGTTAAATTTTTAAATTTACAAATAAACACAACTTGTTTAAATAAATGTAATTTCTCTTTTTCACTTACCCAACAAAAACTGAGTGCCCAGTGTGGGTGGGTGAGGCACAGTGCTAGGCTGTGAAGATACATCAGTGATTGAGCTCAGTGTCACTTTACCAACAGGGCCTTCCTGCCCCCACATTTACTGCAAATGGCCCCTCCCATTCTCACTGTGCATCCACATCACGTGGTGAGCGTTTCTAAACACCTGAACTTCATCCCCCAAAAGTCGGATTGGCCAGGAGGAGGACCTGGGCCCCGTTTCCAGAAGCTCCCCAGCCTGAGAGCCAATGTCTTCACCCCTTTCCAAGGGTTGTTTTCTTCCCAGGATCCAAAGCTTTCTAACATAGGCCACAATAGACATGGCCATCAGTCTCCAGTCGTTAGACTGGGGCCATCGAGGGGCAGGAATGTGTGTCTGTCTGGTTCACTGTTGAATCCCCTGTGCCTGGAAAACAGCAGGTGCTCAGGAAGTATCAGCTGAGTAAGTTCAGTGAAAAACCAACCTGAATCCTCCCCTCAGGGCCTATACAATTACTGAGGAGAGAGAAAAACAGATAGTTAAACAAATGGAAAAAAACACAGCCGTGCCAGGTAGAACAGTTCTACAAGAGCCCAAAACAGGGGACTGTGACAAGTCTGGGGCATCAAGGAAGTGACTCTGGAAGAAATGAATGGAGCAGGGGACAGCTTTCCAAGAAAGAGAGAGGAGGGTATGCGGGGGGGAAAGGGAGGAAGAGGAGGAAGGAGACTTCACTAAGAGCCTGAGGACAGAACGGCAGGGGGAGCTGCACCAACCCCAGCCCCACCCCCACCACACTGTAGGGATGAACCACGAGAAGCCCCCAAGGCAAATCCCAGTATGTGGTGGCACGGTCCTACGTTATCAGTGCTGCTGTGGATGCTTTCCACCAGTCTGTCAGGATGCCAGCATATATGCAGGATGTGTGAAATCCATTCCAGATTTCCACCCATTAGTTCCCATGCTGGACTCCCCTAGAAAAGGGGAAAAAACCAGGACATGTGCCCCAATGCACCATCCAGGGCAGCCTCTAGGCTCTAGACAAGCGGCTCTTCATCCCTTTGTGGGCACATTCTCTCTCTAATTCCTAGCCTCCACACTCCACACCTGGGGCAGCTCTTTACCTGAGCCCAGGGCCCAAGTCACTCGGAAGACTAGTCCATCAAGAATAACTAGCATCACAGGCCCACACAGCAATACGAGAAAACTTCGTATTTCTCATTACAGTACTGATATGTATCATAAAACCCCAGAAATCTGAGTTAGCAACAAATACCAGAACTTTCATACAAACCCCAAGGACACCCCTTGTACCCCAAGCCCTTGGAGAACTTGCTGAGCTTAGTATTAATAGATAAGCTTTCAAATGGAGAGCTTCTTTTTAGGGCCACCAAAATATTTTTATTTTCACCTCAGGGGTTGAAAAAAAAAGTTATAAAACTCATTACATGCTCCCTGACTTTCTTAAACAAAGGCCAGTGTACACAAGTGATGGCTTGTGGTCAGCACTATGCCATGGCATAGTTTATCTGATATTTACAGAGGCTCTGGTCGGTGTGACCGCCACAGTGCCCGGGGGCAGGACTCACAGGCATACATATGGTGTATCCGTAGGACACGCTCGGGCTCTGGGCTAGCCGAGCTTAAGCTGCAGGGCTTCTTGAATGGATAAGGAGATGTGGTCCATATATATGTAATAGCATATTGGCCATAAAAAGGAACGAAATTATGTAATTTGCAGAGATGTGGATGGACCTTGAGACTGTCATATAGAGTGAAGTAAGAAAGAAAAACAAATACTGTATAATATCACTTACATATGGAATCTAGAAAAACAATACAGATGAACTTAGGTGCAAAGCAAAACTAGAGACACAGATGTAGAGACAAACATATGTACAGGTAGCAAGAGGGAAAAGGGACAGAGGGATGAATTGGGAGGCTAGCACTGATACTATGTATAAAATTAGTAACTAATGAGAACCTACTGTAGAGCACAGGGAACTCTACTCAAGGCTCTGTGGAATAACAAGGAAATCCAAAACAGAGGGAAAATATGTACACGTGTGGCTGATTCACTTTGCTGTACAGCAGAAACTAGCACAACTTTGTAAAGCAACTACACTCCCATAAAAACAAATTAAAAAAAAATTTCAGGGCTTCTTTACTTCTTCTGGGTGTTAACGCTTCCTGGCCTGCTTCCTTCTATTTGGGTTGCCAGCTGTCCCTTCTTCCCAGACCTGCCTTCCCAAGAATCGCTCTCTCTTTAAATTGATTGCTTGGAATCTGCTGTGGGCTAAGAAACCAGATTACCAAGCTGATTAGAACTGTCTCTTCTCCAGTAAGATGAAATAAATTCTAGGTGAGAAACACGAGTGATACTCTATAAATCAATCACGCTATTGTTGACGTGTGTGTGGTCTTTATGACATCAGCTCCAGCTGTGCAGAAGCAATAGACGCCAACGTAAAGAACGCAGGCGCAGAACGCTGATGGCATTCTGGTTGATATCCCTGCTGTGTGCACTTAGGCAAGTCACTTATAAAGATTCTCTGAACTTCGCTCTGCATCTCAAATGCATATCTTCCTGCTTGGGTGGACATAAAGATTCAAGAAGATACTGCCCATTACCCAGCACACGGTACACTCTCAAGAATGCTATCATCATCATCAACCAGGCTCAAATCTGTCAGTGCCAACAGGATATGGCTTCAACAGTGTTTACCACAGCCAACTTCCCCTAACCACAGACCCCCATTTCGGGAAGCAACTTTAGGCTGCTCTTTGCAAAAGGATAGCCACCAATTCAATTAAGAATGACAATCTGACAGGGCAGCCTTTTAACCGATGAGGTCGCCACCAGACCCAGAGACGTGGCCTAATACGAATGGCTCTCCCTCGAAGAAGTAAAGATCCCCAGGGCAGCCAGTCAGGCTGGTTTCATCCAGGGCCTACATGAGCGAATTCAGTAAAGACTGGCCCGTGGTTGGCAGACACACACAGTGACAGAGGGGCCAGCCAGCGCAGAGATGAAGGTCCAGATGGAGATACCCAGCTGTTGCGCTGGGTCCTGAGAACTCACTGGAGCAGTTCCAGTCCAGCTTCTGTTCCGTGTGCCCTTCCCAATAAATCCTGTGACGTAAGGTGGCCTGAATGGTACTCTGCTCTTAGCAACCTAAGCGCCTGTGGAACCAACCCGTTCATATGCAGTATCCTTCCAAAAGTTCTCCTCAACCAATCAGGGTGCCGAAGTCACCTGCAAAAGTGACCATTTGCATTCTTGGAGCAGTCGCCCCAGGGAACTTGAAGGATGTGGAGGCAAGGCAGTGCCTGACTGCCCCAGAGACAGCCAGCTCCACGTGCCCATACCCTTGCCCCAGGCCACCTGCAAGCTCCAATGCCCATCTACATCTTTCCACAGCCCACAGAAACAATGGGTGGCCTTCCAGAGCACCTACCACAATTTCCTGAGGATTACACATCAAGAGAGAGGTGAGCAGTTATTTCTGCGGCTTAGTAAAGAGCCAAGTTATGAAACAAAACAAACCTCTGTGGCTGATTAGAAAATGACAGGAAGATGGTTTTTAATAAACACCACCACCTTGCAGAGCACATTAGCATTTCCCAGTTTTTGCATCAGAAGCATGCACCCACACTACCTCCTTTCAATGTCCTGGTGAGGGATTGTGATCCCCACTCCCAGATGTGGAAACTGAGGCTGAGAGGTTCATCACCTAGTCCAGAAACGTGTGTGGGTCAGTGACTTCCCTGGTCCGGGGTCGCTGCACTCTTCTAAAGGGCTTTGCAGGAATCAAGAAGGTATACAAGACAGGCAAAGTTCTCCAAAATTCTCACTGCTGCTCAAAGCAATTATGATGCAAAGAGAGCCTAACTAACTAGGCATAAGGAGATTGGTTCACTTTATTTTCTCTCTTGTTTTTTTTGTTTTGTTTTGTTTTTCTTTTTTTCTTGGCCACACAGGCTTGCGGGATTTTAGTTCCCTGACCAGGGATTGAACCCAGGCCCTCAGCAGTGAAAGCACTGAGCCCTAACCAATTCCCCTCTGACTTGGTATTTAAATCACTTAGAATAGTGCCTCATTTGCACTTAGAATCCCAGATCTGACCTGGACACCCCACAGGCAAAGCCACCTGCCTCAATTCACCTCCAAAGAACTATAAACTCAACAACCAAAGAGAAAAGAGATGAGGGACTTTGAGCAACTGATACAATTAACTTAAAAAAATGACACCTACCCAGGTTAGGCCCACAGATTCTGAGATCCCAGGAAAGGACTGCAGGATGCAGGGAGGAAGAAGTCTGCTCAGTAAGAGACACAACAGAGGTTTTTGGCTCCAGCAAAAACAAAACTTCAAAGGGACCAGAGCTGCGGGAGCTTCAGAGACCCCCTGCAGGACCAATTAACACCTACAAATGTTTATCTAAGCAGTCATTTCATGATGGCTACTTCACTAAATGGGTGCTCAGACTCACCTCAAGAACAGCTATTCCTCCAAAAGGGATCTGGGTGGGGGTTGGGAGAAAGGAAGTGCTGTATTTTCTGAGAGAGAACTTAGTCAAGAAGAAAACAAATCCTCAGTACAGTGAAATTCATCACAGGCCCAAGTATAATACAAGACGGGAAACAAGTTAAATCTGTTAACTAAGAAAATGGAAATCAACTAGGATATAGGTATGAGTTACTAAAAAGAACTATGCAGCCATTAAAAATCCTACTTTAACATTTTAATAGGCTTTTCCTATTTAGAGGGAGAGAAAAATGCTCTGGGATAATGTTAAGAAAAGAGCAACATGTAAAAATACATTTAAAGTCGGACTCTGACTTTATAAAACCCACAGACGAGGCTGGCCGGAAGTTTGCTGTATTCATTCCTGGATGCCTCAAGCTCCAACACCTATGCGTCTGGCACAAACAAGACACTGCAAGAAAATGTGTCAGATTCATTATTTACTATTAATTAAGCAGTAATTAACATATCTATAGAAGGCACTTGGATATGCAGAGACAGAATGACATAATCACAGAGGTGTACATGTTGGTTATAAAAGGTGAACTTCTGAAGTTCAACAATAGTGGTGAGCTCTTATTGTGGGGATTAGAGAAGAAACTTATTTTCATATTCCTATCTTTTGCATTTACCTAATTTTTCACAAAAGCTCTGCATGCTGATTGTGGTTGTGGTAGTCACTCAGTTGTGTCCGACTCTTTGAGACCCCATGGGCTACAGAGCCCTCCAGGCTCCTCTGTCCATGGGCTTCTCCAGGCAAGAATACTGGAGTGGGTTGCCATTCCCTTATCCACAGGGTCCTCCCGACCCAAGAATCGAACCCAGGTCTTAGGCTCTGCATAGCTCATAATTTTTTAGCCACTGTTTTTCTATAGGGATCCTGAGGGTAGAGAGCAGTGGTGTGCTATACTCTAGAAACTGGGCTCATTCTGTCAGAAGTGGAACCTTCCAGTGGGTCTCCCATTTCGACAGGATCACACCTTCTTACCTGGGGCAAAGATCACTCCTGTGATCTTTGAACCATCTCATAGGTTCCCTGACACCTAGTGTGGTCACTCCTGTACAATCTCACGGGTTCACTGACACCTAGGACAGGGCAAACCCCGCAATGTGCTATCACTGAGGGCAAAGGTCACATACAACTCACTTCCTCACTTTTCTGGGAAGAGCTTTTGGAGAGAATTAAAGCCAGAATCTACACAGACACAGTTATTAACACCCCTTGAACTGATCGGAAGAGGTGAAGGAGTTCAGTGTTTCTGTTGTTCAGTCACTAAGTTGCGGTCTGACTCTTTCGACGGCATGAACTGCAACACACCACGCTGATAAATGGGGCCATCCTGATCCCATCTCTGAGCCAAATTTTTCCTTGGAAAACATGTATAGAAAGGAAAGCAGCGGGGGGGGGGGGGGGGGCGGGTGGAGAGATATGATGCACAAACACTGGAATGCTATTAAACTCACACACAACTGTGAATAGACAGACATGTTGTTTGGCTCTTTAGGGTGGTAACGTCCTGTCGAGGGAACACCATCCTCGGCACTCAGAATGCCTGGTTCGGACACCGCTGCGTCCTCACCAGATGCAACTGTGGCTCCTTACTTGACCTTCTCGAGGCCTATCTGTAAAATGGAGATTTGACACTGGTTGAAAGGCTTAAGGCGCTCATAAAGGCAACCTGACGTCAGGCACCGGGCAAACGCCATGCAATTGTGAGGAGGTCCTTGCGCATTAGAGGAACCTGGTCACTGGGCAGAAGAGCTTTGAAGGAAAACCAGATGGTTGTCGAGCTCAAGAAAATGCAAACTCCTGTGTTCACATCCAGGCAAAAACACACTCCAGAGTCTGGGGCAGCCGGTGACCACTGAGCCAGAGAGGTTCCTCTGAAGAGGCAGGAAAATGACGGTCACGAGGGAGCAGCAGGAGGCTTCAGAGAAATGAGAGGAGCCACACAGCTTGGGCTTGCCCCCATTCAGGCACCCACACGCTGTGCAGCCTACGATGCACCTCACCAGAGCAGGCCTCAGCTCATGTACCTGGAGCATGGCCTGCCGAGACACCCATGAGCAGAGGAGCCAGGCCCTACCAAGCACAACCTTTGGTGTGACCTTAGCATACTCAAGGTCATTGGCAGCAGGTGTCTCATTGCCACAGTTCTGGGGAGGCACATCCACAGGCCTTCCAACAAAGGGAACATGCGTTTTGGCCAAGTCTGTGCCATCTAAAGCTGATATCACAGTCACGGGGACGACCAACAGTGGCCTCTCACAGGCAGGGCCTTCCTAGTAAGCCATTCTCTGCAGGCTTAGGTCAAAGATTCTACTGGCAACTGTCATTTGTTGAACTGGACTCAATCAATCTGCAGTGTCCTTAGAAGTAGCACAAAGAACCCCAACCTTTAGGGATTCCTTACAAATTAGGTTCTTGGGCTCTCTCCAGAAAGCAAGTTCAGAGGAATCGAGAAACGTGTGGGGGTGGGGGGCGGGGGCTAACGGGGAAGTGTTAGAGAAAGTTTTAGAACCTCAGTTCAAGAAGACACAGCTGCCAACTTCAAGATTAGCCTAGGGCTGGCCTTAGCTTTATTTTAAAACTGTGATTTTGTGGTCTATTTTAGAAATGTTGTTGGTGCCACTGTACACCTGTGGGGGAAAGGGTGCTTCTACATTTAAAACCTGAGAAGCACAATTTCCACCTTTCATTCCTCCAAGGTTCCCTGATGGATCGCAAACTTGCTCAGGTGTCTAGGAACACAGCTTGGGAAAAGGGGTAATAAACACATCATTTACTTGTACACATTTTGTGCTTGCCATGAATGCATCTGAATTCAGCTTCTCATTCAGTGAATTAATTCCTTGAGGCCAAACTGAAAGGTTCCCACAACTCCTACTTAGACACAACAGCTCCAGGGACCTCCAACTTAGTTGGCAATGAAAAGAAAAATGCAAGCCTGAGAGCAAAAGTTCTCAAGTCTGACAATGCCCTTTAGTAGCGGCTGTGCATCAACTCCTAAAACTAGATGACAAATTATGCATGTATGTGCTTTCTTTTTTTTTCCCACAAAGTTTGTCCAAAGTCTTTATCAGCTTCTCAAATGAGTCCAAGAGAAATCCTATAAGAAACACCATCAACAAGGACCTTCCAGTGGCTGGAAAGCTTTCAAGTGTGTCTGTAATTAAAGATAGACTATTGTAGGTCAAGGGAGAGAAAGTCAGAAAAAGGTTTACTCTCTAGGACTATCCCTGCCATGAACCAGTTTTCTGACCTTAAGCAAATCCATCAGTCTATCCCTCAGTTTCCACATCAGCAAAAGGAGGATGTTTGGAAGTCGAATGATCCCTTAACCTCGGGACCCTTAAAAATACCAGGATTGTGAGCTTCAACAAACACAGGAAAAAGATGTCCAAAAGGCCTGCACAGAATCCTGCCTGTTACCAGAAGAGCACCTTAAAATATTCTCCACCGCTTTCCTTGGAGGGGTCAAAGATAGAAGCCACCTCTCATTTCCTTCTCTTTCTTCTATTTCAGAAAGCCAAATTTGAAGTTTCACAATAATGCCCTCTGAAGGGATCTGAACTATGTAGTTCATGCAAAAACTACAGTCATTCTGTAAGAATGCATAAGAAGCTCAAAAGATGTAAAATAGAATTTCTCTAAAGCCTCATTACAAATCATGTAATCACCGCATCAACTTCTTTTAGCCGCCGTCATCTACATCTGTGAATATATGTAACTGATGAAAATTAATTATGAGTGTCATAAAAAATGGATGTTCTAATATAATCCTAGACGTCTGGGTCACAACTATTGCTCGATTACAAGAGAAAAGTCTTTCCCTTTATTCCACATAGCTCTTCTATACCTTTAGCAATAAATGTCTGCTTTTCACAAAAGTAACGGTGAGATGAAGAAACTAAATATTTATTGTCACTTAAGACTAAATTTCACTAAAAGCAACTTTTTTAGTTGTACATATTCTATGGTATCCTAACTTGGCCATGAGACCGTAAATTTTCAATCTAATTATCATTCCCCTAATTCTAGAGCAAAGTTATATGTAGTTACTTGTGGCAGCAAATTAAACTGAAGCATTTTCATAGACAATTGGTAATAAAAAAAGAGAAGCAGATGAAAACGGATTCTGTTTTCACAAGCCATTATCAAGTGAACACTTATAGAGCGCTCTGGAACCATCTAAAACCCATTCTACCAAAGGATAAACTAAGGTTTAAGATGATGAATCAGAAGTCACACCATGAGGCAGTATAAGAAGTGGAACTTAGATGATTTCTATAGACCTAACTGCAACATCCTCCTCTAGAATGCTGGAACGAGATTAGCATCTGATTGGAGGAGTTCTGTGTTTGATACATACATGGCTGACTTCCAGAAAACATCAGGATAAATAGCAAAGTACAGTAGTTGGGCTTACTTCAGAGCACAAGACAGGTTGCCTGCTTTGAGAGCATTCTCACCACATCAGAGTTCATTCTTCATCTTCAGATCTTCCAAAGTCAACACAATAGGAAATCATGTTCGCAAACACCATTTCGAAACGATAAAGCATCCAGATAACTCAGTGAGAGGAATGAGTTAAAACTCCAGGTCAACCAGGCCAATGAATACAAACGTTCTACAGCACCATCCCATCCCAGGAAATGAGGTTAGCGCTGGAAAGTATGCAAAAGAGGAATGAAGAAAATCCAGAAGTGGCTGTGAAAGAAATCCCTGCTCAGGAGAAAGAGGCAACTTGCCTTCCTCACTAAATGCCACTTTTCAAAGGAGACTCAATCCTGAGGGCCTGACCCCTTGTGGCCTTAAAAATAAACCAAAACAAGGGCGTGGGTGTCAGATTTCTTGGTGCAATCACAAAGGGGTCAAAAATTAGGGACATTTAATGAGCAAAAATTAAAAGTTTCTAGAGAACGAACCCCTCCTTCCCTCATTGCCAAAATCTCTAGAAAAACGCTTCAGCACAGAATGTAGACATTTAATATTCATTTGAGGCCTAGGAGGGTAAAGCAGATATGATTGTTGTATCGGATGGAGGGTGTTTCCCAAATAAATGTACAATTCCAATTTCTTAAGGTAAGATCTCAGGTCCAGCTCCTTTAGAAGAATGAAGGCCATCATGATCTTTCTACGAAATTCAGTGAGACTGCTTTAGACTGAAAGGTTAAGACTTCATCTCGAGTTACTCCACCATAAACCAGACAAAGAAATTCTTCAAAGGCTATGAGCATTTTTTTCTTACAAGCACCCACAGGAATAGGTCAATGTAAATGTCGTGTAAACAAAGCGTTCATTACAAACCACAGTTTGTTTCTTTTGTGAGAAAAATTGAAGCCAGGGCAGCTGCACCCAACATTCACAGGTAACTGCCCCTGAAGCAGGGGACAATTTAGATTCATAATTGACCCTACAGCCTCGGGCTTTGCTTATGCTTGAAGGCAAGAGGTGCTGCGGGTTGGGGAATCCCAGTGTTTGATCCCTTCTCCTTTACTGTCTACATCAAGTACAGAAGGACTTGAACTTCCCTTCCAATCTCTCCGACAAGAGGCCTGAGTGTCTGAGGAAATCCACAGACAACAATCAAACCTTTCATTTCAGGGCCCTTTCCCCACCATGCCCCTCCGTTCCTGTTCCAATCAGTTCTGCGAAGTGTTCCCCCTATTCTGCAATTCATGAATCAACTGCAAAATCCGCCAACCTCTGCCAGTTCCTCTTGTACTAGCGGAGAGGTTCCCCTTGCTTCCTTGGGTAGCACAAGGCTGCTCTGGTTTTTAACTGGCGTAACGTGGAAATGCACCGTAGGAGCTCACTAACTCTTTCAAAGCCAGACAGAAGTTGAGTAACTGGAGCTCCCACCCCATCGACCAGGAAACGGACCCTCCAAGCTCAAGTTAAAGCCCATTGGTGGAAACTAGTTTTGACCCACCCCCCCCCCCCACCCCCCAAGTCCAGTGTCTCAGTTACCATCACTGTGAAGGAAAAGCAAGAGTGAGAAAGGCTACAAAGTCTCCAGCTCAGTTACTTAGCAACTGGACAAAACTTGCTTCACTCCAGAGGGTGAGGAGGCATCTCACCACCCATTCAGAGAGTAACAGTCTCCGATTTACATGCAAATTGATAAAGACAAAAGGGAAGAGGAAATCTAAATTAGCAACTGGAGTTTACAGCAGTAGAGCTGAGGCCCAGATTTACAAACAGCTTTCTCCCAGGGAGGGAGGCAGGATATATACACACCAACAAGCACACATGAATGAGTGCAAGCATGCATGCATGCGTGCGTGCAAGATCACAGGCCCTAACCAGCTTACAGTCTCCCTTCATAAAAGTCAATGCCATCTGGGAGTAGGGAAGAGACAGGCACAGAAAGTTTAGGAGCTAAAATTAGAGCACTTTCACTACTAACACACATTTAGGGTTTACGGAAAGATGACAATTGGAGGGTGGGAGAATCCCAGGGAAAGCAGCTTCCCCTCCCTCCTCCTGAGAACAGCAAATAAAGCATCAATCTTGGGTGGAAGGTCCCTAGATTGGGTGGATTCAGAGCCTCTGGGGTCCCTATAACCTCTCACAAACCCTCTCCTGGCTCCGCCGTTGAAGCGCAGGTTCCAAACTTGGATCAAACCCACACCTTTCATAGAAGACACATCACCCTGAAGGTTTTCCAAGCAAGAGGGAGTCACTGTCACCTACTTGGCCCAAGAAAGTGCTCCAGGCTTTTCTGTTTGCCCGAGGAGCTCCAACTCTGGGTCTTCAGCTCCAAGCCACACACCAGAGAACCAGGCTGCTCGGTCCCAGGCTTGGAGCAAGAGGAAGAGGACCGGAGGGGCTCCCCTGTCCCACCCCCATTCCCCAAGCTCACACCTGGACCCAGGTGGGCAGGACCCAGGTGGGCAGGGCCCGGGGCTAACCCTCTGAGGCCCGTCACTTACTTCTCGTACTCGGTGTTGTCCCGGTCACAGCGAGAATCCTTGTGCTTCTGCCAGTCTTTGCCATGCTTGCAGGTGGTGAGCAGCACTACGTCCTCCCCGTTATGGACGTGATATAAGGCATTCCTGGTGTCTGACCCTATCCCTGTCAGGTACCTCTTCCCCTTGAAGACCAGCATGTACTTCCTGAGAGGAGGGATAGTGTTAAACTTCAAAAACCCCCTCTCCCCTCCTGTCCTGGGATGATCCTTAGAAAAGAGGGGAATAGAAACATCAAAGTTGGGTCGGAAGTTTTCAGTACTGATGCTGGCCTTAGCCAGCATCGCCTGGCCGATGTCAAACCCCACGTCCTCGGTGTAGTCAGGCCAAGTGCCGGAATATAAATTAAAAATTAAATGATTCCTACCGTTGTTCCACAAGTGGAGACTCTGCACTTTGGATCTCAAATTGTGCACATACTGAGGTGACAACTGGTCTCGGTCTAAAGTGTCCAGACTCAGGACAAAGAGGCACGCCTGGCTGGGGTCCGAGGTATAGAACCTGGAGCCCTCGATGGCCGCTAGAATGTTTTGGTAACTTTCAGCGATTTTCTCCCCTTTTTGCTGTGGGTAGACGTAGACTTTGAAGCCGTTTTTCTTGCAAAGGGTGAAATCGAAGCAGGACTCCATGCGGCACTTCTTGCCTTTGTAGATGCTCGAGTTGGCCTCTCGCTTCTGCCGGGGCGAAACGTGCACACTGGAATCCTCGTTTTCCAATTGATCCCAGGGAACGAAGGGGCGCAGAGCGTCCGGGAAGCGGGGCCAGAAATGATCCGGACTCGGGTGGTGCAAGCCATTCCGACCGCTGTGCTCTTCTCTCCGGCTGTGGCTTCTCGATGCCCTAAACTGCAAGCCTCCGAAATAAAACAAAAGGGCGAGACAAGAGCCAGCTGAGAGCAGGATGAAATAGCGTTTTTTGGCCTGCATGTGTCCTGCCTGGGTCAAGAGGATTGTAAATAAACACAAGAATCACCCAAGTTTCCCAATCAACACTTTCAGCTCCAGTCCGCCATCTTCCCGCCCGTAAAGACTTCAAACTCTCCGCTCCCACCTTCTCTGGATGCCTTTCCCCAAGCCGTGGACTGATCCAGCGCATGTGGGCGATTTCTTTAACTTTCTCCCCTTCGGTCTTTCATCTTTGGGTTGCACAATGGACGGGAGAGAGCGGGGCGGAATATCTCGCACCAGGGCGGGCGAGCAGCGGACTGTAATTCTCTTGCATGCAACAAGACCGAGGAAAGAAAGAGAGGGGGGGAGGAAAAAAAGCTCCCAATGCCCAATCAATGGCAAGACGAAGTGATTTCCTTGCCTCTCGGATTCCTCTCGGCAGCGTGGAAAACGAGCCCCTGGAAAGCAACTTCAACTCATCCAGGCTCCCGTGCAGAACACTCCAGTTCCAACAAGTCAGCCGATCCCCGGGTTCAGCCGGCTAGTGCATCTTGCAGCTGGGGCGCCGTAACCTCACAAATCCCTGCATCTCTCTTTATTCCCTTCTGCAGCAGCTCCAAGACTCCGGCAGTGTTTACTCCTGCGCTCGCCGGGCCGGCCCCCGGGACGCGCGACGGCCCGGCTGGAGAAGGCTGGAGGCTGCGGCGGCGGCGCTGGGTGACGGCGGCGGCGCGTCCTCCCCGCGGGCAGTGCCGGCCCCGAGCGGCGCTTCCAAGGCCCCCGCGCGATCGCTGCCGACCGCCGCGTTCGGTCGCCGAATGTTACCCGGTTCTGAATGTTACACTTACACATTCCATTCCCGACACGACAGCGCTGACCTCATCCATCCACGCAGCCCGCGCTGCCATTGGCCGAGCGTCACGTCCGGGGGGGGCGGTGCTTCCGCTGCGCCCATTCATAACCCCCGGCCACCGGCAGAGGCGCCGGCGCGGCGCTGGGGGTGCGGGCGGCGCGGGGACCCCGGGGCGCCTCGGCCAGGCCCCCGCGGCCGGAGCGCGGGGCTGCCCCGAGAGAGTCCGCGGTCCTTCGGCGCGCCGGGATCCGGACCCCGGCCTGGGCCTCACCACCTTGCAGCCGCCGCGCCGGGAAACCAGCGCCTCCCAGAGGCGCCTGCGGGCGCACGGAGGCTGGGGAACCGGGGACCGGCGGGCGCTTCCCCGGCCCGCTGCTCCGGCTGCCCCGGTCGTCCTCGAGAATTCCTACGCCTCGGCTGCTTGCCGGGAACGCCTCCCTGAGCGGGCGGCGAGAAGTGTTCGGGTTCCTGGAGAAGGATGCTAGAAAAGTGGAGCAGTGGGGCGAGCCTTTGGGCTGCAGAAGGAAAAAAAAAAAGACTTCATAGAAAGCGACCGCTGATCAGAAGGATGCCTCTCTCTGCCCACCTTCCACCCTCTGAGGGCCCCAAATTTTCCTTCCTACAAAGCATTTAAACAGGTCCCTTATCCCCTAAATGTGTGCTGTGTCGCTTCAGTCGTGTCCGACTCTTTGCCACCCCCATGGACTGTAACCCGCCGGGCTCCTCTGTATGGGATTCTCCAGGCAAGAATACTGGAGCAGGTTGCCATGCCTTCCTCCAGGGGATCTTCGCAACCCAGGAATCGAACCCATTATCTCCGGCGTCTCCTGCATTGCCCATCTCTTTTTTCTTACCCCCAAGGAACCACCCCAATCCCCGATAATGAAAAGGAAATACTACAACCGAAAGGAATCGTTTCAATTCTTCATGTCTGGCTGTGCACTAAGAGAAGACACCTATCCCAAATCCTCAGTAACTTTCCACGCATCCTTTCCTAGCTTCCCAAAGCCCTTTGTCTATTCTGTAGAAAGCTTCCAAGAGATCCAATCACACCGTGGAAAAAAGAAGGATCTTCTAATAGCCGAGAATAACCCGGTTGATTTAAGCTCCTCCCAGTACCGAAAGTGATGTTACTCTCTTTTGCGGGGGAGGGGGAATGGTTTTTAAGGAGCTGTCTCTGAGGGATAGATGGCTGGTAGAATGGCCAGCTGCAGATGAGACACTTGAGGCAGGAGATGACCTTTTTCACCATTAGTACAAGCTTCCTTCAGCTAGTCCTTCCTTCCTTCCCCTAGCCATAAGCCCCTACCCTCAGGGACACATCACTGGACAAATCAGATAAAGATCCAGAGTCTCTCTAAAGATCCTCCAA
Source organism: Ovis aries (assembly GCF_016772045.2). Classification (NCBI taxonomy): domain Eukaryota; kingdom Metazoa; phylum Chordata; class Mammalia; order Artiodactyla; family Bovidae; genus Ovis; species Ovis aries. The sequence continues at coordinate 59,232,771 of NC_056062.1, read as the reverse complement.
GACTGCAAAGATGTGCTTCCAAACAGTGCTTCTGGTCAAAGCCAAGTCCTTGGCCTTACACCTAAATTCTGCTTTACTGGGAGCACCTCCCACCCTCTTCCCCAACCTAAGTCACAGGGGCCTGGCCAAAAGGGACAAACAGTTGCCTAGGGCAGCAAGCTGTTTAGTGATTGTTTATTATGGGAGGGACTGAGAGCTAGGGACAGACACATCCCAGCTTCCCCCAAGGCTGCAAAAAAAAAAAAAACAAAAAACCTCCAGCGGGTGTGGACAAAGGGCATGGTTATAATGAGGCAGGGTGAAATGATCAAGTGGAAAATTTTAGACATTTGTTGTTTCAGATTGGTTTTTAATAAAGGGGTGAAGGGGCCTTGGTAGGATGTTGCTGTACCTTTCTGAAGTCTTGCCCTATCTCTGGCCTGCCAAAGATGAGATAGCTTTTCCAGATTTGACGTGCACCCCCTGCACAATCAGACAGGCCTGGGAGAGAAATGAGGCTTCAGTCATCTTCCAGATGCAATGACAGTGATGCAGATAAATGCAGTGATTGAAACCACATGTGACCAGGGGCCCGCCCCAGCCCGGGTTGCTGAGAGCATCCATGCAAGGCAAGGGCCCTTCTGTTGAGATTAGGCTGGAGATTTTCTCAGCCCAGTGGAATTGAGGCTTTGGGGACTGCAGCTCCTCTACATCCTGATAGTCATCCTGTGTGACCTTAGTGGGAGCAAGTTACAGCCCTTGCTCTTTTGCGTCTCTTTCTGCTTTGACACATTTTTCCCATCTTGCCTAACCGTTGTGGATTCCTTCATCCCACGCTCCAGGGTTACCCAGGCCTACTGTCACATTCCATAGTGGTGTACACTGTGAGAAAACTCTGGTTCAGGAAATGAGAGAAAATTTGGATTCAGACCCCCAGATCTGTCATTTACGAGTGCCTCAGGCATGTGGTTTAATCTCACGGAATATCAGCTTCTCGCTTAAAAAGTCAGAATAATAATATTTTTTATGAAACTGGATACCATAAATTGCTCTACATGTGCAACACTTTTTGCTCAAGTTCCTCATTTCAAAAGCCAACTGGAATCTAAAGTAGCCCTCTATGATGGCATCATCATTGCATCCATCTCCTTTGGTTTTATTTTCTCCCCAGCCCTTCTCAATAGCTGAAATCCTTTGTTTGTGTGTTTGTTGTCTGTATTTCTTCACTGTAAGAGGAGCTTCCTGAGTGCAGGAACCCTGTGTTACTCATTCCTCAATCCCCAAGGCTGCCATAGGTAGCTCTGGTATTCTGGCGGAGCCCAGTCACTGATCTGAATGATGAATCAATCACTAAAGTTCAACTTCACCTCAGGATTTGAACATGCTTGAAGAGAAAGGTGTCCCTCGTGGTCTCTCAAAGCAGGTCTGAGTCTCCTGTCTGAGATGGAAATATTACAAACTAGGAATATCTTCAGTTCAGTTCAGTTTAGTCGCTCAGTCGTGTCCGACTCTTTGTGACCGCATGAATCGCAGCACGCCAGGCTTCCCTGTCCATCACCAACTCCCAGAGTTTACTCAGACTCACGTACATCGAGTTGGTGATGCCATCCAGCCATCTCATCCTCTTTCGTCCCCTAATCCTCCTGCCTCAATCCCTCCCTGCATCAGGGTCTTTTCCGAAGAGTCAACTCTTTGCATGAGGTGGCCAAAATATTGGAGTTTCAACTTTAGCATCAGTCCTTCCAATGAACACCCAGGACCAATCTCCTTTAGGATGGATTGGTTGGATCTCCTTGCAGTCCAAGGGACTCTCAAGAATCTTCTACAACACCACAGTTCAAAAGCATCAGTTCTTCAGTGCTCAGCTTTCTTCACAGTCCAACTCTCACATCCATACATGACCACTGGAAAAACCATAGCCTTGACTAGACGGACCTTTGTTGGCAAAGTAATGTCTCTGCTTTTGAATATGCTGTCTAGGTTGGTCATAACTTTCCTTCCAAGGAGTAAGCGTCTTTTAATTTCATGGCTGCAATCACCACCTGCAGTGATTTTGGAGCCCAAAAAATAAAGTCTGACACTGTTTCTACTGTTTCCCCATCTATTTCCCATGAAGTGATGGGACCAGATGCCATGACCTAATCAGTCCATCAAACATCTTTAACAGTGTATGTCAGATCATGTCATTCCTCTGGTCAGAGCCCTCAAGGAAACCCTACCTCAGAATCCCAGCCAAAGCCCTCACAAGCCCCTATAAGGTCCTGGAGGATCTTCCCTAACTGTCCCCATGCCTCCTCACCAGACCTGTCTTCACCTTATTTTCTGCCAATAACTCTCTCCCTCCATCCCAGTCTACTCACTCTTCTCCAGCTGGGCTGGTTTCCTTGTGGTTTCTCATACATGCCAAACATCTCCCTATCTTAGGACCTTCGCACATGTTCATCTCAGCTAGTCTGTCCCCGGTATCCATGGTACATCCTTCCTCCCTTATAAGTCTCTTCTCAAGGCCACCTTACAAATGAGCCACCTTTGACCTGTCTGAACAACACAGCAACTCCTCCCACCCAGATTTCCTATCCCTTCAACTGCTTTAATTTTTATCCTTAACACTAATTGACATCATGTACTATTAATATATATGGTCTTGTCAATTTATCATTTATCTGTTGCATATAGAATGTGAGCTCTGTGAGGCTCTTTTAGTTCACTGCTATATCCCCAGCACTTACAACAGGGTCCATCACTAATAAGTATTTGTTGACCTAATTAATTAATTTGATTCCACTATCTGTAGGGCAAATAAAGAATATTCAAGGCTAGTTTCAGTCTCACACACACATGCGCGCACTCACACAAAGCTAAAGCTATCCCAGTGATTCAATCCTTGCTTATTTCCTCTTTCAGGAGTAATTTTTCCAGGGCCAAAAGCTCATGGCACACTTGAAACCCAGAAGATAGCAATTCTCACCTTTGTTCTGCCACTTGCTTTATAACTTTGAGTGAGTCAGTCACTTCTCCTCCCTAAGCTTTGGATTCTTATTGGTAAAATCAAGAGAAACTGTAACATAATACAGATTGTGCTCAAGTACTGTACAAATGAGTAATATATGAGAAAGCCCTTTGCAGTCCACAATACCTATGGCAAATGTAAGAGTCGACTGTCACACTCTTGGACAAAAATGGACTCCAGTGCATGAGATCATGTTTGCAGGTCAACAGCATTACCTACATGAAATATCACCCACCAAGTACTCAACAGTTTCCAGATGCTTCCTAGACTCTGGAATGGTCATTGACTATTACAAGCAAACAGGAATAAGGAAGATGGGAAACTCACCAATGGACAAAAAAGTAAATAAGACCTTTTTTATAATGTGTAAAGCACCAAAGGCACAAATGCCTTTCAAGGGTCTATAATTACATCTGCTGGAGGGAGAAAAAAAAAATGACTTCAAAATGTAAAAAAGCAAACTTAAATACTTACATTAATAAGTGTTTAAATTTTCTAAAATGTAACTTTCAGTCGACTGCCAAGGCAACCCAATTTTCATAAAGTTATACACAGATTTTTATTTGACGTGGGCACATTTTAATGCTTTGGTGATGTGTGCTGGGGTTTCTAACAGTAACCATTCCCAGCTCTCAGAAAGGTTGGGAAACTCTGCTGGGAACGTGCTGATTGGTTGTAGGAGGTGAGAAAACAGAAGGAGCCAAGGGAAAGTAGGGGCATGGTGGAGAGATTCCCAGCCAGGAAACAGGAGCCTGGGTTCCAGTTCCGTCTCTGAACTCTGGGAAACCAGGAGCAGGTGGTTTCTGAATAACAGGTGTTTCATCAGAAAAATGCGGAGTAGGACTTGATGATGGCTTTTCACTGAAACAGATAGGACAGCTCTGTGTAAACCAAGGGAGTTGAGGAAGGGAGTCACTTAGGAGGGAGGAAGCAGGAACTCTGTGGGGGCGGGGAGGGGGGGGACAATAACCAAAGGTGAAACAAGGACAATTCTCGCAAAGATGTGTCAATCCCAAGCCAGGTGCTTTGTACGCATCGTCTCTGCGATCCTCCCAAGGTTCTTAGGACACAAGTACTATCCTCATCCTCTGCTGCAAATGAGGACACAAAAACTCAATTCTGGGAAGGGGCTCCATGCAATTCCATCATCCATTTCATGGAATCATCCAATTCATCCATTGTTCCATTTGTTCCTTGAGCCAATATTTATTAACCAGCTCCTCCGTGTAAGGTGCGGTGCCAGACACTAAGGGCATTTGCCTACAGTCCTTTGTCATTTACAAGACAATTTCATGAGAAGAATTTTGCTTGAGCGTCGTCAGGACCCTGTGAGTTAGGAAGAGAGTGTTAATCCTAATTTTCTAGTTCGGGTTTTCTCAGCCGAGGCACTGTTTTTATTTTCTTGAGCATAAGGTGGGGGGCTGGCCCGTGCACTATAGGATGTTTAGCCACATCCCTGGCCTCTACCCATTAGGTGCCAAGAGCACACCCCACTCTCACTTGCATCCTCAGTGGACACCGAAAACATCTCCAGACACCGCTAAACACTTCAATGAGACAAAATCACTCCTTGTTGTAACCCATTAAGCCAGTTCAATGACTTACCCAAAGTCAGTTGATTTTCAAGTGGAGAATTTAGAATTTGACCCTCATCTTCTGACCCCATGACAAGGCTTGGCCACAACACTGCAGCTTCCTTTACAGAGTCTAAATGATCTCCTTCTGAAAGACAGGCAATCCAAAAAAAAAAAAAAAATCTCATAGGCACTAATTTAAGAAACTGTTATTAAGCCCATCTTATGTGCAAGCCCTATGCTGGGCACTCAAAATCTATAGTATAAAAATAGTGTGTCAGATCTCCTTCTAATGGGGGAGATAATAAAATAACAAGTAAATAAATAAGCAAGACAATTTGAGATAGTTCTACAGAGAACACAGAGGATGATTAAATGGCATAGATTAAGATGAGGAAAGGCAAACAGGCTCACTTTAAATAAGATGCTTAAGAGGGATAAATCAGAAGCTTGGGATGAAAACACACACTGTTATATATATAAGATATATAACTAACAGGGACCTACTGGATAACATAGGGAACTCTACTCAAAATTCTGTGATAACCTATATAAGAAAACAATCTAAAAAAGATGAATATATGTCTATGTGGTGGCTCAGTTGATAAAGATTCTGCAATGCAGAGAAGCAGATCTGATCCCTGGTCCAGAAGATCCCCTGGAGGAGAGCATGGCAACCCACTCCAGTATTCTTGCCTGGAGAATTCCATGGACAGAGGAGCCTGGTGGGCTACAGTCCACAGGGTTAAAGTCAGACACGACTGAGCAACTAACACTTAACTGCATCACTTTGCTGTACACCTTAAACTAACAAAACACTGTAAATCAACTTTACTCAGATAAAATAGGAACTTCCCTGGCGGTTCAGTGGTTAAGACTTTGCCTTCCTGTGTAGGGAGTGTTGGTCCAATACTTGGTTGGGGAGCTAAGATCCTACATGACTTGTGGCCAAAAAAAAAAAAAACACAAAACAGAAAACAGAAAAAATATTGTAACAAATTCAATAAACACTTAAAAAATTTAACACCACTACAGAAAAATAAACTTGTGCACATTCTCCCTAAACAAATACATAAAATTGTGCATACACTCCTTAAAAAAAAAAAAGACTTTAAATAAAATAAAATATAGGATGATTGGTGAGGTGCTAACATTTCAGCTGATGTCCAGCTGATGAGGAAAGAGCCCTGGGAAGAGCATACCAGGAAAAGGGTCTGACCAGTACATCGTCCTGAGGCAGAAGTGAGTCTGAGGAGCTACACCAGAGGTTTTCAAACTTCAGCAGGCAACAGAATCCCTAGACGGTCTGGTTCAAACACAGATCGCTGGGGCCCTCCTGCAGAACTTATGATTCAGTAGAGTTTGGATATGGCCCAAGAATTTGCATTTCTAGCCACTACGCAGAAGATGCTAATGCTGCTGGTTTAGGAACCACACTTTGAGAACCATTGAGTTAGAGCATCAGGTGAAAGGCTACTGTTTCTGGAGTATGCTGAGTGCAAGGAAGAGGACAGGAGGGAGAGAGAGAAGATGCAGGCACTTTTACATGCCCTGGTGCTGCAGGTAGGGCAAAGTACTGGGATTTTCTTTTCGGTGGAATGGATAAGTCCTGGAGGATTTTAAGCAGGGGAGTGATATGATCTGATTTCCATTTTTAACAGCTCCCTCTCACTGATAGTAGAGCAAAAATGGAAGCAGGAAGTCAAGTTTATACTGTCGGCTTCAGTCGCTAAGTTGTGTCCCGTTCTTTGCAACCCCATGATCTGCAGCATGCCAGACTTCCCTGGCCTTCACTATCTCCTGGAGTTTGCTCAGATTCATGTCCATTTTTCTCAAGTCTTTATTCCTTACAGTAACAACTGGAAGCCAGGACGGCAAGCCAGGAGAGAAGGGAAACTTAAGTCCTGTCTTCATAGCACAGAAACAATGACAAGAGTCAAGCCAATAAGCCAAGTTGGTGGATACTTGGCCTGCGATTGCTTATGAGGCAAGATAGTCTGTATTAGTGTTTATCAAAACTGCACATTTAAATTGAGAATTTCCTCTATGATCTTAACTCTAGTGCTTGACATGGTTCAAGTCATTTACATTTATACTTATCTGTGTCGTCCATGTGTATTTCACAGCGTGAAACTGTCAGCTATTTTCCGTGACAGGACATCCTCTCGTTGGTGAGTGTTTTCTGAGGAACAAATGGTGACAAAGAAGTTACCCTTACCTCAGTTAGCCTTCCCTCAGTCTGGATGCCATTCTAGGGGCCTTGTGAAAGTTTTACTGACCCCTGGTGGAAGCACAAGCTCCACCCTGCTGGCTTGTCTTGGTAGCTTCTGTTTCCTTCCCAAGGAATTGTTTCATTCCTCTAACAATTCATGCTCCACACAGCCCAAACTCCAGGAGGAGAAACAGACATGGAAAGAAAGAATCACAATAAAACTGGCTCCATGGTATAATTTACCAGAGGAGGAAGTTGCTACATTTGTGTGGGTCCCTATTAACATTTGAACATCCATTTATAGATGAGTAACTGAGAGAAAATGAGAAATGGAAATGTCAACTATCAAAGGTGATGAAATCAGGAAGACACCCACAATTCAAGCCAATTTTCCCCACTAGATTGTACTATTCTTTGTTATGCAATAGTCTGTCAACGTTCCCTTCACTTAGGGGAAAAAAAAATATTAAACTTCTGATAGCCAGTGGAATCAAGTTTGTCTTCTATCTATCAACTGAAAAATGTGTATCCTCTTGCACTTATATACTACCCTTGGTGCATAATTATTGATGACTGCAGTGATAACTGAGAGACTCTGCAGGATCTTAAAAGTACGTGCTAATTCACTTGAGGGAGGCTAGATTATGTCCAGTCCTATTTCAGTGATTCAAATGCAGTTCATGACTGTCAAAATCATTTAAAGTTGGTGGTCCATGTATCGTGTATGGGTAACTAGTTATTAGCATGGTGATAATATGGACTGTAAAGCTAGTTATTTGAGTGATGCTTCAAGGTTGTTATTTGATCAAATTTGCTCTATTTCCATGAATCGTACTTCTTGAGGTCTGAGGAGGAAGCCTCTAAGCCTGTAGCCTTTCAGGAAGTCTGTAGCCTTTCTAAATAGATTAAAATACACACATACATCTACCAAAGTCTGCATGGCTGGGGACTGACCTCTCGCCTGGATAAACTGTCACTCTGAAAAGTTGTAATCTAAACAAACAAAGTGAAAGTGAAGTCGCTCAGTCGTGTCTGACTCTTTGCAACCTCATGGACTGTGGCCTACCAGGCTTCTCAGTCCATGGGGTTTTCCAGGCAAGAATACTGGAGTGGGCTGCCATTTCCTTCTCCAGTGGATCTTCCCCACCCAGGTCTCCTGCATTGCAGGCAGATGCTTTACCCTCTGAGCCATCAGAGAAGCTGAAACAAACAAAAATCATTCCTCAAATTGTAAACTGTCCACCTAGTTAAAGCTATGGTTTTTCCAGTAGTCATGTACGGATGTGAGAGTTGACTATAAAGAAAGCTGAGTGTCAAAGAATTGATGCTTTTGAACTTTGGTGTTGGAGAAGACTCTTGAGAGTCCCTTGGACTGCAAGGAGATCCAGCCAGTCAGTCCTAAAGGAAATCAGTCCTGAATATTCTTTGGAAGGACTGATGCTGAAGCTGAAACTCCAATACTTTGGCCACTTGATGCGAAGAACTGACTCATTTGAAAAGACTCTGATGCTGGGAAAGATTGAAGGTGGGAGGAGAAGGGGATGACAGGATGAGATGGTTGGTTGGCATCATCGACTCAATGGACACAAGTTTAAGTAAGCTCTGGGAGTTGGTGATGGACAGGGAGGCCTGGTATGCTGCAGTCCATGGGGTCGCAAAGAGTTGGACACGACTGAGTGACTGACTGATACATAGTGTTAGGTCTACCCAAGTACATCAACTTCCCAACAAATCTCTCTCTACTTCTCTCTTTAGACACCTTTATTCTTCATTTCCCAAAGACTGATCCCCTTGTGGAAGTGCAGACAGCTTGGGAACACTAAGAAAAAAGGTATGAAGAAGACTCGTATTTAAATATATTTCAATATATTTATATGTAAATTTCAGCATAGGCTTTGTCTCATTGAAAATCTGAATATTTAAATGTCACAAATGCAAAAGCAGACTAAAAATATACATTCTGGCTTTAATTAAGCCTTGAGAAGGGAATTGCCTACAGAAGCATTCTCACTTTTCCTAACTGTTCTCTTCTACCCAAGAAGGAGCCTGCCCTCATTGAAGGCCGAATAATTCCTTATCACACAGGAAAAATGCAGACTTTAGTCCTGTTTAAGACTGGATAAGCCTGACTCCTATCTTGTTCTTTGAGGCCTGTGGAGGCTTGTTGTTAATAGGAACCCCTGGTCAAAGATTGCTCCAGGTGCAATGCAAACAGGCCCCAGTGCTTTGTAAAACTGCTCCCCATCTCAGTTATTGTCCCTCCCACCCTGACAACTTGTCCATCTAAGTTTAGATATGACCTGTCACCTGCTCCTTGGCTTGTCTGATCTTTGAATCCCTTGCAACAGGAGTTGCCAGTGGCTACAAATTATAAGCCATCCTGGGGAGGATGATGCTAATCCTTTAGGGGCTTAGGAAGAAACCACCAAACAGGTTTTGGAGAATGAGAACACTCACATCAATTGGAGGGGGTGGGACACTTTGTGGCTGTCCTGACCACCTGGCTTCTGAACAACACACCCCCGGGTGCGGGAGAAGGGCCCCCATGAATGACCTACCACTGTCTATGACCAGCAGGGTTGTCATTTCGTGGCTATCAAAGACCTTTCTGATGTTTCCCGGTCTGGTTATGGTGTCATATAGCTGTTCAGCTGTGTACACTTCCATCTGTGCAGAATATTTACCTAATGAGTTGCATTCCATTGGGGGCAAGAGAGTTGAGTGGTTAAACCCAGGAGGTTCAGAGACTGACCATCTGAGTTCCGTCATAATACTTTTACTTCACACTGGCTGTGACTTGAGGCAAGTTAATTACGGGCTCTAAGCCTCAGTCTCCCCCTCTGCTCTCCCCAATGACAATAACTACTTCAGATGTACATGAAGTAATGCATATAAAACATTTAATAGAGCAACCAGCACCTAGGAGGAGGTGCTTAGTAAATGCCTAATAATATAATGGCCTCCTACTCTCCATCTCTTCTGGGATCTCCAGCAACCCCTTAGAATTAAAGTGACTTGGTTTCACAATTGGTGTTTCAGCAGTTCTGTCTTCCAGAATTTGAATTAATGCCCTTTGTGATTAAGATTGGCATTTCAGCAAATCATGCTGAAGTGTTACAGTGGCTGCAAAGGGACATGTCCATTCATTCATTTATCCATCAATAACAAATATTTATTGAAAGCCTACTATGTCTCAGGGAGGGCACTGGGCATGGGCCATGTGAATACAACAGACGAAATGTTACCTGGGAGAGACCGTGGAGCCTACTCAGGGAGACTCACAAATAAATAAACGAATGAAGCAAGGGCCAGATTCTAGTGGTGCTCAGGGTATGAAAAGCGTGTTGAAATGGAGGCATTATTTAAATAGAGTGACCAGGCAGTGAGAGCAGAGACAGGGAGACATGTGAGCAGAGACATGAAGGCTAAGAAGGAGCCTGTGTTGCGAGGAGGTGGGGTAGGAAGCTTTCAGAGCAAAGGAAGAGCAGATGCTGACACCCGAAGGTCAGATGAACTGGGCTGCCTTATTAGGAGCAGAAAACCGGACGGAGTGGCTACAGCCTTGTGAATAAGACACCAGGCCCTGCATTTAAGCAGCTGCTATCTAAGGAGGCTGTTGGTGATGATAGGTTTGCCAGTTCTCCATATAAAAAGGAAGCTGGAGAGACTCAGAAAAACTGAGACAAGGCATTGGGGGCAATCAAGCCCATATCCCTCCAAGTACCCCATTTATCAAGTTTCTCCTTAATCCCTCCATCCGCTGATGGGCTCCAGAATCAAGCCCAACATTTTTATTTATTTTAAATTATTTTTGGCTGTACTGGGTCTTTGCTGTTGCTCGCAGACTTAGTTGCTTCACGGCATGTAGGATTTTCCCAGACCAGGAATCAAACCTGTGTCCCATGCATTGCAAGGCAGATTCTTAACCTCTGGACCACATGGGAAGCCCAAGCCCAGCATTTTAACTTTACATTGTGTTTATTTTTTTCTCTGCCTATCTCCTGGGACAAGAGTCCCAAGAAAAGTCAACCTATGTCTTATTCATCTTCGTAACTCCAGCATCTAGCACAATGCCTCACCCTTGGTTGGTGCCTTATAAACATTTGTTGATGAGTCACCACTAAATGTATTGTACTTGATGTTGCCAGGCAATGTACTAGGTGCTTTAAATATATTAATTCAACTAATCCTCTTTACACCACCTAAAGGTATATACTATCGTTAGTAACAGTTTACAGAAGAAACGAAGACACAGAGAGGTTAAGTAAGCCGCTCACGCTCTTACAGCTAGGATGGAGTTGACCTAGGATTTGAATCCAAGTAGTCTGGCTCCAAAGCCTCTACTCTTAGTCACATGCAGTGCTTCTCAAACTACCTTGTGTGAACGTCACCTGGAAAATATGTGAAAATAGACATTCCAGGGCCCTGCTTGCAGAGTTTTTAATTCAATAGTTCTATTAGTTATCTATTGCTGTGTAACAAATTACCCCAAGATTAGAGGCTTATAACAACAAATATGTATCATCTCCAGTTTCTGTGAACCAGCAGTCTAGGCTCAGCTTAATCAGGTTCTCTGGCTCAGAGACTTTCAAAGTCTCCTCTAATCAGGGTGTCGGGGAGAGCTGATGCTATTTCAAGGCTTGACTAAGGCAGATCCTGTTCTCTGCTCACTCATGCGGCTGTTGGTGGACCTTCAGTCATTACTGGCTGTTAACCTGAGATATTAGTTTCTTGCCCCAGAGCCCTCCCCAAAAGGATGTTTAAAATAGGGCAGCTGGCTTCCCTCACAGCAAGTGAGAGAGTGAGAGAGTATCCAAGACCATCCCCGTGTCTTTCTATATCTTCATCTAGGAATTGACATCTTTCTGCCTAGTCTTAGAGATTACCTCCTGGGTGAATATGGGGTGGGACCCAAGAATTTATATTTCTATCAAGTTCTCAAGTGATGATGACAATGATGCTCCCAGTAGGGAACCACACTTTGAGTAACACCACTACACTATAGTAGAAGGAAGGGAGGGGGTGGAAGAAGGAAGGAAGGAAAGAAGGGAAGGAGGGAGGGAAGAGAGAGAAGAGGAAGAAGGAAACCCAGGAAACAATCCTTGACTGGATCACATATTGTATTTACACAGGGCCTTTCTCCATCCTGGCCCATCCTGACCACCACCTGTACACCCGAGGCTCCTATCAAAAACTGTCAAAAAGGTAACTGTGAACGTAGAAAACCAGACGTCCTCTCTGTCACTCCTTGGAAAAGCATGACCTGACCCCAGGTTGATACATCCTGTCTTCCACTTCCCGTAAGTCTACCCTCTAGGCAATACAGAATAGTTCCCTGATGGCCCCTAACCCTGCCTAGTGACTTACAACCTCATGGAGCAAAGCAGGGGGTTAATTTCAGGAGATTCTCTTTCCTGCCCCCTGCTTTTGAGAAGGATTGAACTTGAAGTGCTCTTGCTGCTGCGGTTAGACAGGACTTTCTGGTTGATCTTCCCTCTGAGCATCTTCCTCCCCTTCCTGACCATGGTGGTGCTGGACCCCCTGCTGCCTCGTAGTGGAGAGAGGGAAGGGTGGCTCTGGAAGGCTGGCCCCAGCTCTCTCTCTTGCTGGCAACTCCAGAAGCTTCGTGCAGCACGCTTCTCCTTCCCCAGCAGGAAGGAGGAGTGTTTGCTGGAGCTGAACAGCTGCTCAGGGTGCAGGGAGGCGAATGTTACTAAATATATGTTCTCGTTGTACATTGGTGTGTCAAGAAAAATTATATCTCCATGTTCTCCACTTGGGTGTTCTTTAAAAAAAAAACAAAAACACAAACTCCTTACACGAGCACAGTGTACCTCTTAACTCCTGCCCAACAACCTGACTGAATTATTCAGTTGCTGTCTAATTTATTTTTTTCCCCACACCCTTCAAATCACAGTCCCCTTGTCACATTCTGGGAGCTTCTGGTACATTCTACCAGTCCCACTCCACACGCCACTTGGCTCTTTGGGTGTCTTCTCCTTCCAGGCTTGTTTCCAAGCATTTTTCAGGGTGGAATTCAGAGTAACATGCTTGAGATTGCCAGGGAAGAAGGATCTTTAAAATGTGGGCAAGTTATCATGGTATTGGGCTTCCCTGGTGACTCAGGTAGTAAAGAATCTGTTTGCAGTGTGGGAGACTGGGGTTCAATCCCTGGGTGGGGAGGATGCCCTGGAGAAGGAAATGGCAACCCACTCCAGTATTCTTGCCTGGAGGATCCCATGAGCAGAAGAGCCTGGTGGGCTACAGTCCATGGGGTCGCAAAGAGTGCAACATGACTGAGTGACTGACATTTTCACTTTCATACTTATCATGGTATTAGTGCTGTCTGTCCTTTTTGTCTAAATCATATATCAATTTCTAGAAAGCTATAAATGTATCATATGTACTACATATATGTGCATGTGTAGCATATGTGTGTGTGCAGAAGTAGGGCCTTAAGTCAAATCATTACTATTAAGCTGTGTGTGGGTGTGTTAGTCACTCAGTCGTGTCCAACTCTTTGCAACTCCATGGACTATAGCCCACCAGGCTTCCCTGTCCATGGGATTCTTCAGGCCAGAATACTGGAGTGGGTTGCCATTTCCTCCTCCAGGTGATCTTCCCAACCCAGGGATCAAACCCAGGTCTCCTGCATTGCAGGGGATGCTTAATTATCTGAACCACAAGGGAAGCAATATTATGTTGACTGTGCTGTTTTTATGAGTAAGTTCAGTTACTGATTTGAATGCAGCACTGAGATCCTCCCTTTAATTGGAAAGAAACTGATGAGCACCAGTTGGTCTTATTAATCTAAGGTGGGAAATTGCTTTTTAAATGTATGAGGCCCAGGCTCCTAAATATTCTCTTAGTCACCAATATGGAATTGACCTAGACTCACAATTATTCCTGTTATTCCCTTCAAACCAATCTTTACCTCTTCTTTCCTTTACTTACACTGAAAGCCAGAATTCTCCAACCTACCCAGCATCTAATTGTGCGCAATAAACTTTTGTTGAATGAATGGCTAAGAGATAAACCCATATTCTCAAGAAAAGCTAATTAAAATAAAATGGAGTAGATACATGGTTTAAATCAAGTCTTGCTTTAAGACCAACTAATTTACTGAAATCTGAAAATGGATCACTTCGGCTTGCTAAAGCTGTGGAAGAGAACTGCATGGAATGAAAGGCTCCCTTTACTGAATCCCCTCTGTGTGAAGTTGATCATTTCATCTGGCGTCAAGCATTGCTGTCCATGTCTCTATAGTTTTGCTGCTCCTATCTTATTGCATCTGTTGATTGAGACACTAGAAGTTTCAGAAGGACTGTTAACTTCATAAGGACAAGAATGATCTATTTTTCACCTCTGTTTCCTGCACACCTCGCACAGTACCTGCCACACTGTTAAGTGTGCATAAAATTCATGTGGAATGAATGAGGGAAGGAGTGAATGAATCCATAACTTAATGTAATTTTACCAAGAGGGTTGGAAAGATAAAATAAAAATTTAAGTCAAAGGTTTGGAAACAAGTACGTCTTGGAAATCAATCATCAGTCTGGTAAATCATCTTTGAAATGATACAGGCCACTAGCAGCATGGGATTTTCTTTACGATAAGTTGATTTTCATTCACTTTTCAGTGCTTATAATCAGTGAAAGGAGGCACACATCTAGAATTGCTGTCTTATTTCTCTAAGCCTATTGAGTCTTATTCTCAGTAGATTTACTACTGTCTAGGTCAGAGATCCAACCAGTCCATTCTGAAGGAGATCGGCCCTGGGTGTTCTTTGTAAGGAATGATGCTAAAGCTGCAACTCCAGTACTCTGGCCACCTCATGCGAAGAGTTGACTCATTGGAAAAGACTCTGATACTGGGAGGGATTGGGGGAAGGAGGAGGAGGGGAAGACAGAGATGGCGGGATGGCATCACTGACTCGATGGATGTGAGCCTGAGTGAACTCTGGGAGTTGGTGATGGACAGGGAGGCCTGGCGTGCTGCAATTTATGGGGTCACAAATAGTCAGACACAACTAAGCAACTGAACCGAGGTCTTGTTTTCAAGACTGCACCCAAGTATTCATTTGGCTCTATGGAGTGGTCATTAACTGTCCCAGAATGAATGTTCCTAGAGTAATGAAGTGGCCCCATGGCCAAGCAGCCAACATCAGGTTTTGCAACTCAGCCATCTTCTTGGCCCCTTCCCAAGTCTCCTGTGGGGGAAGGGCTTGGAGGCAAGCTGCGAAGACCCAAGGCTGAGTCCTTGGGAACCTGTGTGCCTCTTCTGTCTTCACGGCCAGTGTCGTCAATAAACTGTTTCCCACTCTAAACCTTTTAAAATAAAGGTTTCCCTTGCCGGAGACATGATGAGATGAAATTTACTATAAAACCATGCTGCCAGAGAAAACCAGTTTTACCCTTTAAAAGCTGGAATGATTGCTTCCCCAAGGAACTCTGAAGTCTGAGAGTGATTCAGTGGCATTGATATCACTCTTGAAAGAAAAGGGAGCCTTTTTTCCACTTCCCCTTTTTCTTCCAACGACAGGTATGTGTCCGGCCCCTCACAATGTGAGCACAATGTCATTGGCAGAAGGGATCTCGTTCTAGGTATTTGTCTTTCTGCAGGGGCTACTCCAGGGACCGACAGGCAAACAATCAATGATTTATCTTTTAAAGTTTCTAACTTTGTGGCTGAAATGATTATAAAGAGCAAATTTTTGCAAAGATTAACAGAATATAATAAACGTGGGGGAGGGGTTATACTTTTTCTTTCTTTGGCTGGTTTCTTTTTAAATTTATTTACTTTTAATTGGAGGATAATTGCTTTACAATATTGTGTTGGTTTCTGCCATCCATCAACAAGAATCAGGCTCAGATATACATATGCCACCTCCGTCTTGAACCTCCCTCCAACCTCCCACCCCATCCCACCCCTCTAAGTGGTCACAGAGCACCAGCTTGAGTTCCCTGCATCATACAACCAATTCCCACGGGCTATCTATTTTACATATGGTAATGTATCTGCTTCCCCGCTCCTCTCTCAATTTGTCCCTCTCCTTGCGCCACTATGTCCTCGAGTTTGTTCCTTGGCTAGTTTCTGATATAAGAAACAGCACAGGCAAACTCAAAAGTGCTTTACATAAAATGTCTTTCCCTTAGCTTCTCACTTAACTGGTGGTCTAGAAATTGGCTTTGGTTGGTGATGCAGGTTAATAGTTTCAGTAAGAATCCAGGGGGCAGAAAGAGGAAAGCAACCAATCACACAAAAGGAAACCCCATAGGTGCTTCAGCTGATTTTTCAGCAGAAACTTTACAGGCCAGAGGGAGTGGAAGGATATATTTAAAGTATTAAAAGGGAAAAATCTTACAACCTAAAGTCTTCTATCAGGCAAGGTTACCACTCAGAATTGAAAGATCAAGAGTTCCCCAGAAACAGAAAAACTAAAGGAGTTCAACACCACTAAACTGGCCCTCCAAGAAATGCTAGAGTCTTCTTTTAGTAGAATAAAAAGGACATAACTAAATAAGAGAACATATAAAAGGAAAAATCATGCTGGTGAAGGCAAATAGCAAAAGTAGTGGATCAGCTTCTTAAAAAACCTACAATGCGGGTTAAAAGACAAAAGTAGTGTAGTCAATTATAACTACAGTGCGTAATTAAGGGGTACACAAAATATAAAGTATGATATTAAAAATATGAAACATTGGGAGGAGGAGTGAAAATATAGTGCTTTTAAAATGTCTTCAAACTTAAGCAACTGGTAGCTTAAAATTGAAGACTACACATACAGGTTGCCATAGAAGAACCTCATGGTAACCACAAACCAAAAACTTACAATGGATACATGAAAAGTAAAGGCCTTCATCCATGGCTCAATGGTAAAGAATCTGCCTGCCAAAGCAGGAGATGCAGGTTTGATCCCTGGCTCAGGAAGATCTAGAGGAGGAAAAGGTGACCCACTTTCCAGTATTTTCATCTGGGAAATCCCATGGACAGAGGAGCCTGAAGGGCTACAATCCATGGGGTCACAAAGAGTTGGACACAACTGAGCACACACACACAAAGGAAAAACAATCCCCCCAGGCTCCTCAGTCCATAGGATTCTCCAGACAAGAATACTGGAGCAGGTTGCCATTCTCTTCTCCAGGGGACCTTCCCAACCCAGGGCTCCAACCCTCGTCTCTTCCATCTCTTGCACTGGCAGGCAGGTTCTTTGCCTCCAGTGCTACCTGGGAAGCCCAGTAATACTGAAGGAATCTGCCAAACCACAGGGAAAGAAACCAAGAGAAGACAGTACGTGTTGTTACTATATATACAGTCATACACACATAAAATGAAATACTACTCACTCATAAAAATAATGAAATCTTGCTGTTTGCAGCAACGTTGATGGAACTGGAGGGTATCATGCCAAGTGAAAAATGTCAGAGAAAAGAAAATACCTATGATTTCACTTATACATGGAATGTTAAAAACAAAACAAACAAAACATAACAAAAATAGACTCATAGATACAGAGAACAAACTGGTAGTTGCCACAGGGGAGGGAGGTCGGGCTGGGGGGGTGGCAGATGACAGAGGCGAAGGAGATTAAGAGGTATGGACTCACCGTTAATAAAAATAAATAAGTTGTGGGGATATCACACGCACACGTGGAATACCGCCTGTATTGTGGTGATCATTTCATAACATATGCAAATATTGAATCACTATGTTGTGTACCTGAAAGGATTATAATGCTGTATGTTAATTATAACTCAATTTTAAAAAAGAACTCAGGGTTCCCATTTTTCCATCTACTTCTCTATCAGTAAAGTCGGCAATAACGCTATAATATGGCTACACCTGGTGGCTCAGATGGTAAAGAATCTGCCTGCAATGCACAAGACCCAGGTTCAATCCCTGGGTCAGGAAGACCCCCTGGAGAAGAGAATGACTACCCACTGCAGTATTCTTGCCTAGAGAATCCCACAGAGGAACATGGTGGGCTACAGTCCATGGGGTCACAAAGAGCTGGACACGACTAACACATGGCTACACCAGCTCTAGGCATCTGTCCTCACATAACCCCACCGAAAGCAGGAAGAAAGAGGAGCCACACCAGCTTTTGGCCATGCCGCTCTCCTTCTAATTAAAGAGGAAAAGCGCCACGGAACACCCCTTCCCCGGCATCTTTTTACGTTTCATTGACCAGACGTGAGTCCGTGCTATAAATCACCAGCAAAAGAGAATGCGATGACCGCGACTGGCTGCATTAGCCTGGGTTCTCCAGAGAAAGGGAATCAGTAGAGGAAAAATATGTTCCTATGTATACGTCTGTGTGATATAATTATATGTATATAAAGAGATTTATTATAAGGTACTGGTTCATGTGCCGATGGAAGCTGACAAGTCCCAAGCTCCACCGTCGGCAAGCTGGAGGCTCAGGCTCAGGAGAACTGATGCTGTAAGGTCCAGTCTCAGCACAAGTGTGAGTTAGAAACAGAAGAACACTGATGTCCCAGCTCTGCAACACTCAGGAAAGAGATCTTTGTAGTCTAGGCAGGCTACTGGATTGGATGAAACTCATCCACACTGAGGGGGGCAATCTGCTTCACGAAATCAACTGATTCAAGTGTTAAATCTCATCCAGAAGCATCCTCACAGACACATTCAGTTTAACCAAACATCTGGGCACCCCATGGCCGAGTCGACACAAAATTAGCCACCGCTGTGGTTTAGATTAAGAGTAATCCATCAGGGCTGAGCCTACTTTTCCTAGCAAGTCACTGCTCAATAGACAGACAATATTTGGAGTGTGTTAGCAAGACAAAAGATGGGATATTGGCCAGGCCACAGGTTGTTTCTTTGCAGGTGTTTATGTGTTTATGAAAATTAAGCTTTTAAAAGTGGGTTAACAACAAACTCCAAAAAAATGTGGGTGATAGTCATATGACTGTCTCTCTGGGGCAGTACAAAACTATATATATATATATATATATATATATATACACACACACACACACACACATATATATAATTCTACACACATATTATTGTAGAAAATCCTAAAAGTGTAGATAAGTGAAGAAGTGATAAAAATGATCTGAAATCCCATTATCAAGTGACAACCAGTGTTAAAATTTCCATATACATATACTTCTAACATTTTCCTATTCATATTAACACATTTTTAGAGAAAAGCGAGATCATACTGAACAACACTATTTTGCAATGGAAATTCTCTCCTGCAATATACTTCACACATATTGACTTATTCCATATTGACTTACACAGTTCTACTGCATGATTTTTTTTTGGTTATACAGTTGTTCCACATTTTGCTTAAGCAATCCCCTATTGGACATTTAACTTATAAAGATTTTTCTATATAAAAAGGGGTCCTGTTCAGAATGTTGCAATACTCAGAGTTTTTCCATCCTTCAGTGAGAGGCTTCCCATATATAGCAGTGCCCCTGGTGCCAGCAACTGGGGAATGCACAGTCCTAGAGTGTACTTCTCATTTCTTTGAATCCCTTCTTCTTTAGTGTGATATTAGTTGTGTGTGAATTGCTCCTGTCCTCAACTAGTGTTTTCAGAGCATTAAGAGCATTCAAGACCCATTCCCCATACTGCTCCATACTAACTTTGGAGGCAATGGCAGGGGAACCTGGAAAATGTGACACTGTTAGCAGGGTTCACAGAGCGTTTTTAAAACATGTGCTTTCAGAAATCTGGATGGCATCCTCTAAGACCTGAATTACAAATGTCTGTTCCAAAGCCAGAGCAATATTTGCTACATTCAACAGCTCGTTGGACTTCTTTCTGGAACCAGCCTAAATTCTCCTCTTCGGTCACAACCATTGGAGCCAAATGTTATTAATCTTAGGAGCTTTTCGTGGGTAGATTTACTTACATGTATTTTCATTACCAAAACTATAGTTAATGTGTGGGTGATTTTATAATGTGACCAGGTGGTGGTGAGTATGTGGCTTCCCCGATGGCTCAGTGGTAAAGAATCCACCTGCCAATGCAGGAAACTTGGGTTTGATCCTTAGGTAGGGAAGATCCCTTGGAGGAGGAAATGGCAACCCACTCCAGAATGCTTGCCTGGACAATTCCATGGACAGAGGAGCCTGGCACCTTACAGTCTATGGGTCACAAAGAGTCAGACACAACTGAGCATGCCTGCATGTTGGCCAGTATGCATTTATTATGTGTTTTGGGGTGAGAGAGATTACATAACCATGAATAATACTGTATATATCACATTAATTAATCAGAACTATATAATTTTATCTGAATAATTTCCACATTGACAAAATTGGCATTTTCATCTCCTATTTATTACATTCTCTCATTTTCTAATGTTATTTTTCTTCCTAAGATTTCTTATGAATATTAAAATCAGGTCCTAGAAGCCAAGACCCAGCTCAGTGCCCCATGTAGAAAGCACGTGATAAAGGACTTTTCCCTTTTCCCTTTTGTACGATGTTGTAGTTTACAAAGCATTCTGATGTACGTTATTCATTTGGTTTTCTTGACCCTGAGAGGGAGGTGACACAGTCTATCCATTCTGCTTATGAGAAAGCATTAAATCTGGCTATCAGTTCTACTTCCTTTTATAGATCACAAATTATTTCAAGACAAATGACTCCTCTGTGCTTCTTTCTCTCAAATAGCTCGACAAGTCAGGGTTCAATGAATGACACAAGGAAATAACGAGAATGTTTCTTTCCCATTGAAATCCACCTTAAAACAGGGTGGTCATTTTTTTTGCCTCCAGAAATTTTGCTGCTGATAGAGAAAGACAAAATACCTTTTCTAATGTGAATTTATGGAATGATTGTCTGTCCCATAAAAAATTATTCTCCAGCTTGGAGCAATTAAAGTGGTCTCTCTCCTCTCCAAATTAATGTAATTAATACTACAGTCTTTGTTGTTTATCATGTCTTGATAATATCACAAGGGAATGAAAATATTGGCTCTTTTATCCCTTTAAATAGCTGAGATGAAACTGTTGGAGCTCTAATGTTACAACAGCTGTTTCTCATGTCCGGGAATATAATTGGTTGGTACTGAGGCTATTTAAATTGTAAGAAATTGACTTTGGTTTTATGCTTACCTACTTCTGGTGAAGGGAGAGATGGGAAATGTTAGCTTTCTCCTGTAAAGAAAAGACAAAACCTTCCCCTCAATGAGATGGAAGCTTCCAGGTCTCATCTCTGTAATTTTCTTTACAAGCGCACCGTCTCCGGGTTTGCTGGATAACACGGCTGGGAAAGCAGGACCATTCTAGCTTTCCTCCTAATTAGCTCCCAGCCCAACACAGCTGGTTGAAATGCATCAGGGCTTTCCCACGAGGGCCTCTTTCTGGAAGTAACTGTAAAGTGGTCTGGTCTCCCGTGGCAAATTCAGTGTGGGATTGGAGAACATGATGATTCCAAACAATCTGCAGAAGGGAGATTCTTTTGATCTGAATACCCTTATTGCCTGGGGACATGGTTCTCAAAGCGTTGTCCCGGATCAGCACCATCAGCATCACCTAGGAACTGGATGTCCACACAGATTCCCAAGCCCACCCTAGTCCTACTGAATCAGAAACCTGAGAGAGAGTGGACACAGAAATCTATGGCTTAACAAGTTTTACAGGTAATTTTGATATACACTAAACTGAGGCCCACTGGCTCAGAGGACAACCAAGTTTTCCTCGTGTGCGTCAGTCTACTCCTAGCTTATTTATTACTTAACCTCCATCAATATGTTAAAGAATAGAGCCTCTGGCAAGTACACACTCCTATATACCAGCCCCCAGAGAGTAAGCTCACCCCCTCACTGTCGCTCTTTTCCTCATTTGTTTCTGGAGTTGTAGGGCCCTGCCTCTCAATCTGTACTGGACACACGAATCATACAGAGATCTTGTTAAAATGCAGATTCCAATTCAGCATGTCTATAGAGTGGGGCCCGAGAGTCTGCATTTCTAACAAGCTCCCTAGTGATGGTGCTGCTGGTCCAGAGACCACACAGGTATGACTGGAGAAGTGACTGGAGGACCTGGCAGTCTAATCATGAAATCAAGTGCACACTGGCACAAATGACAAATGATCCTACAGGACCTGCCAGTTGGTCTGTACAAAGTGAGAGATCCAAACAGTATTACAAGAGGTTACCAGGTTGGATCTTTTTAAAAATAATTTTTCAATTAAAAAAAAATTTCTTTTGGCTGCACTGGGTCTTCGTTGCTGCCCACAGGCTTTCTCTAGTTGCAGTGTGCAGAGCTTCTCATTGTGGTGGCTTCTCTTGTTGCAAAGCACAGGCTCTAGGGCTTGCAGGCTTAGTAGTTGCACGTGCTCAGTTGCTTCGTGGCATGTGGGATCTTCCTGCACCAGGTGACCCCTGCAGTACAAGGAGGATTCCTAACCACTGGACCACGAGGGAAGCCCCAGGTTCCATCTTGAAGGGGCTTAGACAAAGATCTTTCTTTCTATTGGAGAAAAGTTGTTTGTATCTACTTTCTTCCTCTTTGTGTTCTCAGAACCCTCACGCTTTCTTCCCCCTCGCCTCCTACAGAATACCTTCCTCCCTCCTTTCCCTCCCACTCCCCACAACCTTTGTTCACCTGCCCAATATTCTCACTCTGAAGCTGCTTTCAGAGTGTTGATGCTCCCATCAATTCTCATGAACCAAAAGGCTAGAACCAGGACCAAAACCACAGAATGAGATCTAGTGGGAAAGTCACAAGGGGACTCTAAGCGGAAGATGGAACTTCACTACCGAGAGAACTTTTCCAGTTGCAAAACCAGATATTCACCACTGCGTTCTGATTTCCCTGGTGTTCTCTAACCAATGAGCTATAGCCTCTCCATCCTTTAGGCTTTCTCCTTAGACTGGAAAGAAATCAAGTACTTGTTAGATATTTCCAGCAGCTTCCAGACTGGTTAAAGTTTCCTTTAACCTTTGAAAATGACTTCGAAGTTTCCCCTTGAGAAAACCTGGTAGGATGCACAGCTGGTATCTTCGTTCCTGGAGCTGGGTCCCTAGCACAGCTGCAGCTATGTAAATTGGGGGAGAGGGAGCCACTTTGACGTCTGCTGTGAAATAATGTCAGGAGACCTGAGATGTGAAATTTAGAATAAAACTGTGATCAAGTCGGCAAAGAAGACAACACAGGGCTTCCTGTTTGGACAAATTCCAAGGCAGTTTCTTTCTGCCTCCTCTTCCCTGTCCATTTCTTTGGTAATAGGGGTTCTTCCTCCACTAGAATGTGACCTCCATTTCCCAATAGTGCTTGTCACTGCACTACAGACACTGGGTTATGCAGACAATAGGAGCAGTATCAGCTTAAACTGAAGAAGAGTGCTGTGTTCTTATGCTCCACAAGTTAGCACAGGGCCCTCCAACAAATACAAATACACCGGAGGGAATTAAAACACCACCAAGACTTACACTGATCAGAACGGCCATCATTATAAAGCTTACAAATAACAAATGCTGGAGAGGATGTGGTGAAAAGGGAACCCACCTACACTGTAGGTGCCCACTGTTGGTGGGCATTAAACTGGTGCAGCCCCTATGGAGAACAGTACGGAAATGCCTCAAAAAATTAAAACTAGAGATTCATGTGATCCAGCAATCCCACTCCTGGGTGTATATACAGACAAAATTATAATTCAAAAAGACACATGCACCCCAATGTGCATTGCAGCACCATGCACAACAGCCAGGGCATGGAAGCACCTAAACGCCCATCAGCAGAGCAGTGGATAAAGATGTGGTGCATATATTCAATGGAATATCACTCAGCCATAAAGAGGAACGAACCAATGCCACTTGCAATAGCATAGATGGACCTAGAGGTTATCACACTGAATGAAGTAGTCAGAAAGACAAATACCATATAATGTCATGTGTGGAATCTTATATGCAGAATCTAAATATGACACAAACTCATGAAGCAGAAAGAGACGTATAGACATAGAAGACAGACTTGTTGCTAAGGGGTGACAGGGAAGGGATGGACTGGGAGTTTGGGACTGGTGGATACAACTATTATATATAGAATGAATAAACAACAAAATCCTACTGTAGAGCACAAGGAACTATATCCAGTATCCTGTGATAAATCATAATGGAAAACTGCAAGAATGTGTATATATATATTTTTACATATGTAAAATGTATGTATATGTGGAGCTTTTTTTTTTTTTTACATTTTGTGGAGTGAAGATTAGAGAGGAAAATTAAGTATCAATATTAGGCAGAATGAATCAACATGAAGAGGTATGGGACAGACATCTGCTTGGAATGGAGGAATCAGGAATAGGGTGAGGATGGAGGTCAAACTTGATTTGAGCCTTAAATGATAAGGAAGGAGGTGGCCTGGAGCAGGGATAAGCACACGGATCTTAGAGTGTGTTTCCTGATTACCCAGTGGCAGGTGAGTGACTTGGGCCAGGTGTAGTCAGTGAACATCCAAGTGAAACAGTGCATAGCCACACCATGAGGGTCAGAGAATAAGCCCAAGGAATAGTAACCATTCTAGATATTTCAAGCAGAATAGGACTTAAAGTAGTGAGGAAAGTGGTTACAAAATTGCAGGAAGACAGGCAGGAACTTGAAACAGGGGCCACCTCTAGGCCTCAAAGCTTCTCTTGCAGCTGCCACCTCCAATTCAGAAGCTGCAGAAGAGCATGCTCACATCCCAGCTACTCCACAGCCTCAAATCTCATTCCCAGACCAGCTTCCCTGGTCACGGCACAAGCTCCCATGTGATGATCGTGTGCATCAACCAATGCCAGCCCTGGAGAGGATGGTACTTCTCCCTTCCACTTTCTAATCTCATGAGAGGACATCTCCTGGAAGAATCCTCCGTTGCATCTAGACTTAACAGCAAGGAGAGACTGGGGAATGTGAAGTGAAGTCGCTCAGTCGTGTCCAACTCTTTGCGACCGCATGGACTGTAGCCTACCAGTCTCCTCCATCCATGGGATTCTCCAGGCAGGAATACTGGAGCGGGTTGCCATTTCCTTCTCCAGGGGATCTTCCCGATCCAGGGATCGAAACCGGGTCTCCCATGTTGCAGGCAGATGCTTTAACCTCTGAGCCACCAGGGAAGCCCTTTAGCTTTCTGCGCATGTGACAGAAGGTGAACTGGAGACAGAGGTGGTAGACATGGATGCTAACAATATCTAGCACAGCTATCAAGCGCAGTGCAGAGAATCAAGAAATGCCAGTCTGCATTAGAGGAACAAGTCAGGGTGGGTGAAGTCGACCTAGAGACTGGTGTCAGGGTTTTGGCCGATAAGGAAAAAAATATTTTCTTTAAGCTGAAGGGAACTCCAGTGATGGAAGGGAAGGACTGTCACAAGGAACTAGCCGAGAAAGGAAACATAACTGTGTATTTCTTCCATTCAGCCAATGAAAACTAACAGTAGTTTTCCTTTCTCTCTGGCTATGATTGTGAAAATAATATCACAGCTTGCTCATTCCCCGAGGCTGAGCCCCACATCTTCCTCCTGCTTATCCACCGAAAGGCTGAAGCCAGTTTTCCATTAGCTCTCTTTCAAGTTCTATCAGCTGGGACCTTCCCCTTCCTGCTCAGCCCCCTAGGGTGATAAGCACATTTTCCAGCAGCTCTGGAGTCATGGTTGCTTACAGAGACGGTGCCAATCTAAACAAGGCCAGCTGGAAGGCGCTGCCTCCAAGCTTTCCTTCCCTCCTTCCAGCTGAAACCACAGGGGCTTCTGACCCTCATGACCAGCAGACATGAGCTGAAGCAAGACAAGTAAGTGTCATTTCTCCAGGGAGGAGCAGGCCTGGTTCTATTCTTCCAAGAACTTGGACACCCTCGAAAAAGACACAAGTGAAGTACAGGGATAAACAATAACGGAAGTGGAAGTACAGACAGAACAATGTACTGTAACATCAGAGTGCAGCCAGAATGTTTTCAACCTTTCACCGCAACATATCCTCCCCCAAATCAGGGAATTTGCCTGCCTGACGTACTGCTCCGTTTCCCTGTGCTAGGACAGTACTTGGAATGGAATAGGCAAGACCCTTGCTGAGATGGAGGGCCATGTTGTGTTGCAGAGAAGTTGTTGCTTAGTCGCTAACTCATCTCCAGCTCTTTGTGACCCCATGGACTGCAGCATTGCACGTTCCCCTGTCCATCACCAACTCCCAGAGCTTGCTCAAATTCATGTCCATTGAGTCAGTGATGCCATCCAACTATCTCTTCCTCTGTCATCCCCTTCTCCTGCTCTCAATCTTTCCCAGATCAGGATCTTTTCCAATGAGCCAGCTCTTCACAGGCAGAGAAGTTAGCACTCAGGAAATAGTCTGGCACTCAGCATTTGCTCCCCTGCATTCTGTAGCCTCTTTTGCAGTCTGGTTGGTCTCTACAATTAGTTCTGGCCAATAGGCTGTGGCCATCTGATGCAAACAGCTGACGCATTTGAAAAGACTCTGATGCTGTGAAAGATTGAAGGCAGGAGGAGAAGGGGATGACAGAGGATGAGATGGTTGGATGGCATCACCGACTCAATGGACATGAGTTTGAGCAAACTCTGGGAGATGGTGAAGGACAGGGAAGCCTGGCATGCTGCAGTCCATGGGGTTACAAAGAGTTGGACATGACTTGGCCACTCAACAACAACAAAATAGGCTGTGAGTGGAAAAGACACCTGTCATGTCCAAGTCAGGGCAATTAAAAGTTCTGAGCTTTCTCCATTTTTCATTTCCTTCCCTGTGGCAATCTTGGGAACCAAGTCTTGATTCCAGTGCAGAAAAAACTCTGACCCTCTGAGTCTCTGGAGACTTCCCCCAGCCTCACTGGTCTGCATCAGATTTTACATGAGTGAGAAATAAAGTTCTATGAGATTAACTTACTGAGGTTTCACACCTTTTCTGTTATTGAAGCATAGCCTAGACTATCCTGGCTAATAGACATTGAGTCACTCATATATTAATTCAGCAGATATAACTGAGCACACCAGCATTTGCCACAAGGGCAAGAATAAATTTAGATATTGGCATAAAATATAGGAAGCTATAGAATCAAATTCTAAGAGACTGTGAAATTCAACAGACATTGTCAACGCTCACCTGACTCAGGTTTTATGAAAGTCTTGGGATTTCAATAGCTACTTGTATAATGGAACAGAAAGAGTAATTTGAGACTGCCATATGCTTAGAGAAGACTCAAAAAGAAAAACAACTTTTTAACATATTTATGTGCCTTACATTCTACAAAGGCTGTCACATTATCCTACTAGGTTCTTCTCCATAATCCTGGCAGAGTAACAGGTTAAGTACTGTTGTTCCTTTTTTGCCATGGTTTTGGAAAATGAAGTGTAGGCATGGAGAGGGCCAGATAGCTCATTTGTGACAGAATCTAGTCTCAAGCCAAGGTTGTCAGTTTTGAAGTCAATATTCTATACACCAAACTGCCTTCCAACAGTCTGATATTGAACTTTCCATGATGCAAAAATACAAGTGCAGAAACTGAGATGTAGGTTAAAGGGACAAGAATGAGGTCCAAAGAACCCTGGTGAATGGTTTTTATATACAAAGTCAGAATGTTAGTTCTGATTCACTGGGTAATAGGAACCATATGGATCCTAAATGGAGCATCATCACAGTTAATTTATCTCTGCTAAGGCACCTGACTCCATGACAATTATTAAGGATGTGAGCAAGAACGAAAAGACCAGAAAGACAGTCAGATGTAGAGAGCCAAGTCCACAGAGAAGAATAAAGGAGGTTGAGGGAGAGTCCTGGTCCTGGTCATCCTTTGTGACTAGTTTCTGGAAATTTGGGGGAAATATCCTGTCTCTGGGACAATTCTCAATGGCATATGTCCTAGGACGACACCCCAGCTTGTCTTACCATGAAGCAACACCTCTTTAGGCTCAGCTGCTGATAGTCACACAAATCTTGTGGTAGTGGTTGTGGTGGTTTAGTTGCTAAATCACGACTGACTTTTGTGACCCCATGGACTGTAGCCAACCAGGCGCCTCTGACCATGGGATTTCCCAGGCAAGAATACTGGAGTGGGTTGCCATTTCTTTCTCCAGGGGATTTTTCTGACCCAAGGATTGAACCCAGGTCTCCTGTACTGCAGGCAGATTCCTTACTGACTGAGCCACTAGGAAGTCCCAACTGTACACTGATTCTCACTGTACACTTGGAAGTTTTAGAAACACATGAAAACCTTGGCATCTGCTTAGGAAAGTGTTTGCAGGTCAGCTGCAGAGGGAGGCCATGCCTCTCTCCCAGGTCCTTGGATTTCTCGTTTCTGCTGCCAAAATTAACAAATGCTAGAAGCATTTGTTAGAATGCTAGAAGCAGACTCTGACTATTCAACAATGTATAAGCCATGGACTGAAATGGCATTAACCTTTACAGAATCAACCTCAGCATTAATTCTCCATTCAAATCCTAATTTTATTTCTAGGCAGAGTCTATTTTGGCAACATTGCTTATATTCCTCTAGAACTTTCCTCTTGCCTTATGTCATCTCATGTCTCTCAATCCTTTACATCCTAACTCAAGTTTCTCTTCTGGAAACGTCCTGACCACCCTTACCCACTTTCAACCATACATTTATCCATTCAATTCACATCTACTGGGCTCTCGCTTTATTGGATAAATTGTGCTAGACTCTAGGATCCCTATGGATGACTTATATTCACGGACTAGATTTCAGACCACAGTGTCTGCTTCCTGCTCTTTGTTTCTACAACAAATTCAAGTACTCCTATATAGGTTCTTACTGCTGACATGAGTGTTTGGCTATCTTTGCACAGGTAAGTTCTTTGATGGCACAGACCACTCATGTCTTGTGCATTTCTGATTCCTGCAGTGTCAGGCAAAGAAGTGGGCTACAGGATGAAAATATCTATTGATGTATATGAGTGACCCAACCAGTCCATCCTAAAGGAAATCAGTCCCAAATAATCAGTGGAAGGACTGATGCTGAAGCTGAAGCTCCAATACTTTGGCCACCTGATGTGAAGAACTGACTCATTTGAAAAGACCCTGGTGCTGGAAAGATTGAGGGCAGGAGAAGGGGATGACAGAGGATGAGATGGTTGGATGGCATCACAGTCTCAATGGACATGAGTTTGAGTAAATTCCGGGAGTTGGCGATGGACAGGGAGGCCTGGTGTGCTGTAGTCCGTGGGGTTGCAAAGAGTTGGACACAACTGAGTGACTGAACTGAACTGAAGTAATTAATATTATCCAGGGTCATCTAGTTTGCAGGAGAGAGACGAGAGAGAGGAGAGTGAGGGAAGAGCAGGCATGTCTCAGTCCAGTCTGCCTAGAGCACAGATCCAGAGATTTGTTTGAATCATGAATAATCCAACACAGGCATGGCCCAGCACCTGTTAATTGTCAGTCTTATTAAGGAAGTATGACAGAGGACCTCTTTCGGTTGAATAATTTACCTTATACTACTTGCTTAAGTTTACCCCTGGACATGACACTGTGAAACACAGGACACTTTTAAAAAATTAATTCTCAAAGGTTGACTTGAGTTGTGTGTTTTGGGAGAACAGTCAAGATCAGCGACTACCTGTGTATCTGATATGAGGAATTACCTGGGCTGGGAAGAACCAACGGACACATAGTACCTAAGTGTTCAGATAGCCTTCCTTTCAGATAATATGCGTTGCAGAACTTATTTACAAAGTTAGTTATATAGGATCCCAAGTCAATTTGCATAAAATATTTTTCCACAGAAATGAAAAATCTTTGACTATGAAATGAGGATTCTTTTTAAAGCCAGAAGAGAACTTCTCAGTGGGTAAAGAATCTGCCCGCAACGCAGGAGACTCGGGTTTAATCTCTGGGTCAAGAAGATCCCCTAGAGGAGGAAATGGCAACCCACTCCAGTATTCTTGCCTGGGAAATCCCATGGCCAGAGGAGCCTGGTGGGCTACAGCAGAAGGGGTCACAAAGAGTCGGACATGACTGAGCACGGGCACAAAATAAGAGAACTTTAGGGTTGAACCCATCCCAAATGCTCACTTCACACATAAGGAAACTGAAGCATAGATAACCTAAATGACTTGCCAAAGACCATACAATCTGAAGTGGAATTAAAGTGTAGTGCCTGTGATGCCCTGGTGGAATTCCCTGGTGGACTTCCCTGGTGGTTCAGACGGTAAAGTGTCTGCCTGCAATGCGGGAGACCCAGGTTCAATCCCTGGGTCAGGAACATCTCCTGGAGAAGGAAATGGCAACCCAGTCCAGTATTCTTGCCTGGAAAATCCCATGGACGGAGAACACTGGTAGGTTACAGTCCATGGTGTCACAAAGATTCAGACACAACTGAGCGACTTCACTTTCACTTTGTGATGCCCAGGGCTTCCCTGATAGCTCAGCTGGTAAAGAATCTGCCTGCAATTCAGGAGATCCCGGTTTGATTCCTGGGTTGGGAAGATCTGCTGGAGAAGGGATAGGCCACCCACCCCAGCATTCTTGGGCTTTCCTGGTGGCTCAGCTGGTAAAGAATCCACCTGCAATGCAGGAGGCCTGGGTTTGATACCTGAGTTGGGAAGATCCCCTGGGAAAGAGAAAGGCTACCCACTCCAGTATTCTGGCCTAGAGAATTCCATGGACTATATAGTTCATGGGGTCACAAAGAATCGGACACAACTGAGCACCTTTCACTTTCGCTTTTGTGATGCTAATCTGGGTCTTTTATGCCGGTGAGTCACAGAGTCCTATGTTAGGAAGTAGCACCTGCTGGCAAAGTGGGACCTAGCTGCCTCCTTCTCTCTGTCATTATCACTACCCAGGCTGAGGGAGGTCAGTGGTGCTCTTCTAGTGTGGAGTGTAGACCTAAGAATCTTTAGCAAGGAGGGTCTAAAGCAAACCTATGAGCATTCATCTCCAACTTTCCAGACAAGAGAGAGGCAAGACTGGATCAAATAGAGAGGAAAGGATGTAGAGTCCAGAACTGGAAACAATACCCTCAAGTGCAAGGCGGGCAGAAGGCAGGAAAGGATGGGAGGACCGAGGTCTCTGCACAGACATTTCCCAGATCCCCTGACCTAGATTAGAGCCCCTAGCTTTTATGTTCCCTTATGTTTGTTTCCCATGGCTGATAAAAAAAAATTTTATCACCGACTTGCTGGCTGAAAACAACAGCAACGAGTTCTCACAGTTCTAGAGGCCAGAATAATCTCCAGACTGTTGGCAGGGTCCATTCAGGGCCCAATCAGATAAACCAGAGCTGTCTTTTCATTTCAAGATCCTGGGCCTAACCATATCAGCAAAGACCCCTTTCTTTTGTCCCCCTCAAGCAAAGTCACATTCACAGACACCAGGGAGTCTACATGGATGTCTCGGGGTGGGCGGGGGCAGTTTCTGGCCAACCACAGTCCTTTACCCAGTTCCTGTTTTTTATAATCTCCACCCCCCACTGTGAAGGTCCAGAAGGACATAAGCCTTGTCTGCTTTATTCACCACTGCCGCCAAAGCACCTGCCATAGTAGATACTTAATAAATGTTTGGAAAATACAAGAAAGGAAAGAAGGAAGGGGGAGGGGAAGAAAGGGAGAGAGGGAGGAAAAATCAGAAGAGGAAAGGGTGAGGAAAGAAGAGAAGCAGAGAATCAGAGAGAGAGCAGAGGGAAAGCAGAAGAGAGGAAACAGGATCTCCAAATCTCACTACTAACTGTTGTACGATAGAAAATAAGGAAGAGTTTTTAGATGATGAAGGTCAAAATTAGTAAGTGATGAAGCTTGCATTTCATTTGAAATGCACTCCTTTCTAATACAAAGCAGCTCCTACAGATGCTGGGGGTTAAGTTAGGGTCAATTCAGTTCAGTCGTTCAGTCGTGTCCGACTCTGCGACCCCATGGACTGCAGCATTCCAGGTTTCCCTGTCCGTCACCAACTTCCAGAGCTTGCTCAAACTCATGTCCACTGAGTCAGTGATACCATCGGACCATCTCATCCTCTGTCATCCCCTTCTCCTCCTGCCTTCAATCTTTCCCAGCATCAGGGTCTTTTCCAGTGAGTCAGTTTTTCACATCAGGTGGCCAAAGTACTGGAGTTTCAGCTTCAGTTTAGGTTAGGGTGGGAGGGATGAGATACAAAGAAGTGCCTGGTGTGCTGTCCTCAAGCAGTTCATAGTCTACGGGGGAGCTGCTTCCTGGATACAGATGGCAGTGTGCCAGGTGCCAGGTAAAGAGGGTCCAGGTTTTGAAAAATGTTTAGTGCTTTTGGATTTTATTTTACAGATCAACACTGAGACAGGGTTTCCAGGCATACTATTTAAAATTTGCTATTTTGATAGTAAATAATAATTTTATAGCTATTGTGTAATTTCAAATACAAATATCTATTATGACTCATACTCCACTACTGCAGACCATGAGATTCTCTTAAGGGGTAATTTATATTTAGCATTAATCCAATCGTTGGAAAATGTCCACTTCAAAAGGCACAATTATGTCATTCCTACAATGCATTTCATAAATGAATTGGGGTCTTCAAATCAGAATGTTCTTGACTGTTTACTGGCATTTGTGAATTACATAAGATCAAGATAGCATTTAAAGTTAACCATTATCTCGAGCATTCATTCATTCATTCAATTCTTCCCAAATTATTTACTGAGACTCTATTGTGAGTTGTTATGGAAGCTGGAGATACAACTTGAATAAGAATATGGCCCTTCCCTTTAAAAAGTTCATCATCTCTCTTAGGTTCCCCAGAAAACAGATGCATTGATCAATTGAGGAGTGCAAGAGGTTTATTGGAGAGCAACACCATAAAAGTGAGGGTGAGGAGGTGAGGTTGCGGAGGGAACATTTTCGGCCCCCAAAGCAGACATGACATGTGTGAGAGGAAAGATGAAAGAAGTATGATGAGGCAGCGAGCACCTCAGACCACCATGCAGATCTGACAAAGTTGGCCAACTCAGAGCTTTCCCACTGAAGGAGCTGGGAGTTGGCCCCAGTGCCACTATTATGCTCAGTCATTGGCTGGGGCTGCCGGAAAAGATCATGGTCTCAGCTTGAAAGCTGGGGCAGATCCTGAAGGCATTAACAGCTGGAGGCTGTCAGCTAACTGCACTCCTTGCAGTTAAATAGCAAGCTCTTTCTTGAAGGGAGATCAAAGTGATGCAACCCCATGGCTGCCACATAATGTGACTGGGGAGAAGGCAAATAAACAGGCAATTTAAATCCAGTAAGGGTAATGACAGGGTGCCATGGGAGCTTAAAGAGGGAGCATCAAACTTGGGCTTGGGAACAGAACCAAGTCCAAGAAGATGTAGTTTATAAGACGATGCCAGCATTATAAGTAGGAGTAGCCAAATAAAGGGAGTAGGGATAGGTACAGAGTGTTCCACGCAGGGAATCATGGTGTACAGAGCTTTGTGGGGGAGAAAGCCTGACATATTTGGGGAAATGGCAAGACCTTCTACTGTATGATTTTAGTATCACATCGGAGGGACAGTGAAGCAAGAGATAAAGCTGAAGTAAACAAGGGGTAAATAATTAAGGACCCTGCCTACCATGCTAAGGAATTTGGGCAGGACAACAACATGCAAAGTGGTCTGTGATTTGAACACTCAGTGACCAACAATTTTCCCCATTAACCTTTCTAGAGAATCTTGAAGACTCCATGCTTCAATTCTCTAGATTTAGGCTCTAGTGAGCCTTATGAAAAGGCAACTATGTTACCAGTGAAGAAGCATATAATTCATTGTCACCCATGGTCATTTTTGTTCAATGTTTTTATCCAAGGCCACTTAGTCCATGCCCCATGAGGAGAGAAAGCACAGGCTGATGGGGGTGTGATTAAAGAAATAAAAAGTTTATAGCCACGTAACTCTTCATGGCATCAGAGCAAGAATGCAAAGAATCATTTTGGGTTCCCAGATTCAGAAAGGGGGACAGAGAAGAGCCAAGAATGTGTTTTGCCTACTTCTAATTTAGAAAGCTATGTTTTGTTGTTGTTGTTGTTTTTTAAATAAGCCCTGAGATTTCACTGCTGTGATTCTATTCTGAGGAATAATCATAAATTTAAAGTTTTATAAAGTTTGCTAATGGCAGTAATAATGGCTAATATCTACATGGTTTCTGTCATTACCACGCTGTTTCACAGTTGATTTTATATAATATTCAGAATAGCCATTTTGTCTTTAAGAAGTCAGAACTCTTAATTATGCTCGTTTCCTATCAGATAATTAAAGTTCTGAGTGGTGAACATGTCTGTGGTTACATAGTTATTGTATACAAAGAGGTTAAACAAAATATTTTTTTAATAATAAATAGTCTATAGGAAACTATTAAATAAATCTTGGGTATGTGTATAAAAAGAAATAGTAAGTAGTTATTAAAAAGATATTTTCAAATTATCTTTAATGACATTAACAAATACTTACGGTATCAGTTCAGTTGTTCAGTCATGTCCGACTCTTTGCATCCCCATGAACTGAAACACACCAAGCCTCCCTGTCCATCACCAGCTCCCTTGAGTTCACTCAGGCTCATGTCCATCGAGTCAGTGATACCATTCAGCCATCTCATCCTCTGTCATCCCCTTCTCCTCCTGCCCCCAATCCCTCCCAGCATCACAGTCTTTTCCAATGAGTCAACTCTTCGCATGAGGTGGCCAAAGTTTTAGAGTTTCAGCTTTATCATCATTCCTTCCAAAGAAATCCCAGGGCTGATCTTCAGAATGGACTGGTTGGATCTCCTTGCAGTCCAAGGGACTCTCAAGAGTCTTCTCCAACACCACAGTTCAAAAGCATCAATTCTTCAGCACTCAGCCTTCTTCACAGTCCAACTCTCACATCCATACATGACCACTGGAAAAATCATAGCCTTGACTAGATGGACCTTTGTTGGCAAGTAATGTCTCTGCTTTTGAATATGCTATCTAGGTTGCTCATAACTTTCCTTCCAAGGAGTAAGCGTCTTTTAATTTCATGGCTGCAGTCACCATCTGCAGTGATTTTGGAGCCCCAAAAATAAAGTCTGACACTGTTTCCACTGTTTCCCCATCTATTTCCCATGAAGTGATGGGACCAGATGCCATGATCTTCGTTTTCTGAATGTTGAGCTTTAAGCCAACTTTTTCACTCTCCTCTTTCACTTTCATCAAGAGGCTTTTTAGTTCCTCTTCACTTTCTGCCATAAAGGTAGTGTCATCTGCATATCTGAGGTTATTGATATTTCTCCCGGCAATCTTGATTCCAGCTTGTGCTTCATCCAGCCCAGTGTTTCTCATGATATGCTCTGCATATAAGTTAAATAAGCAGGGTGATAATATACAGCCTTGATGTACTCCTTTTCCTATTTGGAACCAGTCTGTTGGTCAATGTCCAGTTCTAACTGTTGCTTCCTGACCTGCATATAGGTTTCTCAAGAGGCAGGTCAGGTGGTCTGGTATTCTCATCTCTTGAAGAATTTTCCACAGTTTCTTGTGATCCACACAGTCAAAGGCTTTGGCATAGTCTATAAAGCACAAGTAGATGTTTTTCTGGAACTCTCTTGCTCTTTCAGTGATCCAGCAGATGTTGGCAATTTGATCTCTGGTTCCTCTGCCTTTTCTAAAACCAGCTTGAACATCTGGAAATTCACGGTTCACGTATTGCTGAAGCCTGGCTTGGAGAATTTTGAGCATTACTTTACTAGCATGTGAGATGAGTGCAATTGTGGGTTAGTTTGAGCATTCTTTGGTATTGCCTTTCTTTGGGATTGGAATGTAAACTGACCTTTTCCAGTTCTGTGGCCACTGCTGAGTTTTCCAGATTTGCTGGCATGTCGAGTGCAGCACTTTCACAGCATCATCTTCCAGGATTTGAAATAGCTCAATTGGAATTCCATCACCTCCATTAGCTTTGTTTGTAGTGATGCTTTCTAAGGCCCACTTGACTTCACATTCCAGGATGTCTGGCTCTAGATGAGTGATCACACCACCACATCGTGATTATCTTTTTTTTGTACATTTCTGTGTATTCTTGCCACCTCTTCTTAATATCTTCTGCTTCTGTTAGGTCCAGACCATTTCTGTCCTTTATCGAGCCCATCTTTGCATGAAGTGTTCCCTTGGTATCTCTGATTTTCTTGAAGAGATCTCTATTTTTTCCTACTCTGTTGTTTTCCTCTATTTCTTTACATTGATCACTGAAGAAGGCTTTCTTATCTCTTCTTGCTGTTCTTTGGAACTCTGCATTCAGGTGCTTATATCTTTCATTTTCTCCTTTGCTTTTTGCCTCTCTTCTTTTCACAACTATTTGTAAGTCCTCCCCAGAGAGCCATTTTGCTTTTTTGCATTTCTTTTCCATAGGGATGGTCTTGATCCCTGTCTCCTGTACAATGTCACAAACCTCCATCCCTAGTTCATCAGGCACTCTATCTATCAGATCTAGTCCCTTAAATCCATTTCTCACTTCCACTGTATAATCATAAGGGATTTGATTAGGTCATACCTGAATGGTCTAGTGGTTTTCCCTACTTTCTTCAATTTAAGTCTGAATTTGGCAATAAGGAGTTAACAATTTGAGCCACAGTCAGCTCCCGGTCTTGTTTTTGTCAACTGTATAGAGCTTCTCCATCTTTGGCTGCAAAGAATATAATCAGTCTGATAATCAGTCTGAAACTAAGCCATGCCCATGGGACCACCCAAGATGGGTGGGTCATGGTGGAGAGGTCTGACAGAATGTGGTCCACTGGAGAAGGGAATGGCAAACCACTTCAGTATTCTTGCCTTGAGAAACCCATGAACAGTATGAAAAGGCGAAATGATAGGTTACTGAAAGAGGAACTCCCTAGGTCAGTAGGTACCCAATATGCTACTGGAGATCAGTGGAGAAATAACTCCAGAAAGAATGAAGGGATCGAGCCAAAGCAAAAACAATACCCAGTTGTGGATATGACTGGTGATAGAAGCAAGGTCTGATGCTGTAAAGAGCAATATTGCACAGGAACCTGGAATGTCAGGTCCATGAATCAAGGCAAATTGGAAGTGGTCAAACAAGAGATGGCAAGAGCAAACATCGACATTCTAGGAATCAGCGAACTAAAATGGACTGGAATGGGTGAATTTAACTCAGATGACCATTATACCTACTGCTGTGGGCAGGAATCCCTCAGAAGAAATGAAGTAGCCATCGTGGTCAACAAAAGAGTCCGAAATGCAGTACTTGGATGCAATCTCAAAAACGACAGAATGATCTCTGTTTGTTTCCAAGGCAAACCATTCAATACCACAGTAATCCAAGTCTATGCCCCAACCAGTAATGCTGAAGAAGCTGAAGTTGAACGGTTCTATGAAGACCCACAAGACCTTTTAGAACTAACACCCAAAAAAGATGTCCTTTTCATTATAGGGGACTGGAATGCAAAAGTAGGAAGTCAAGAAACACCTGGAGTAACAGGCAAATTTGGCCTTGGAATACGGAATGAAGCAGGGCAAAGACTAATAGAGTTTTGCCAAGAAAATGCACTTATGGTATAGTTTTTAGTGAAAAAAAGTGGAACGCAAAATTGTACATACAATATGATTTTCCTAGGAAACCACAAACAAAATGGAAAAACCTACAGAATGGAAGAAAATATTTGTAAGTGATGTTACCAACAAGGGCTTAATTTCCAAGATACAAAAATAGCACATACAACTCAACAGCAACAAAAAATCAAAACAGTAACAACAGAAAAACAATGAAAAAAAAAATGGACAGAAGACCTAAATAGACAACTCTCCAAAGAAAAAATACAGATGGTCAATAGGTACATGAAAAGATGCTCAACGTTGCTAAATATTAGAGAAATGCAAATCAAAACTACAAAGAACCACCATATACCAGTCAGAATGGCCATCATTGAAAGGTTTACAAATAATAAATGCTGGAGAGAGTATGGAGAAAAGGGAACCTTTCTACACTGTTGGTGGGGTAAGTTGGTGCAGCCACTAGGGAAAATAGTATGGATGTTCCTCAGAAAACTAAAAATAGAATTACCAGATGATCCAGCCAATCCCACTCCTGAGCATATACCTGGACAATACTATAATTCAAAAATGTATATGCACCAGTACATTCAACACTGTAAATACAACACTATAAATGAATTATACTTCAATAAAAATATTAAAACAATATGATCTTTTTAGAAAACAGCTTTGCTGAGGTGTAATTTATATACTGCAAAATTAACCAATTTAAGTGTGCAATTTAATGATTTTTAGAAAATCTTCAGAGTTATGCAACCATTACCACAATCTACTTTTAGAATATGTCCATCATTCTCTGCAAACCTCTGCATAAAAAAATCCCTATGCTTGCTGGCACTTAATCCCTTTTCCTACCCTGAGTCATAGTCAACTTTAATATATTTTCTTCTCTACAGATCTGTCAGTTTTTAACACTTCGTATAGAAATTAAATCATATAATATATTGCACCAAGCTTTTACTTACCATAAGGTTTTTGAGGTTTAGCCATGTTGTAACACGAATTAGAAATTATTTTTATGTCCCAAATAGCATCCCATTGTATGGTTATAACACATTTTATTTATCCACTCACCAGTTGGTGGACATTTCTTTATTTAAATTTTTATTGGCGTATAGCTGCTTTACACTGTTGCGTTAGTTTCTGCTGTACAGCAAAGTGAATCAGCTACACATTTACATATATCCCCTCTCTTTTGGATTTCCTTCCCATTTAGGTCACCACAGAGCACCGAATAGAGTCTTCTGTGCTATACAGCAGGGGCTTCCCAGGTGGCTCAGTGGTGAAGAATCCGTTTGCCAAGTAAGAGTCACAGGTTTGATCCCTGGGTCAAGAAGATGTCAAGAAGCATGGAACGGCAACCCACTCCAGTCTTCTTGCCTGGGAAATCCCATGGAGAGTGGAGCCTGGCAGGCTACAGTCCATGCGGTTGCACAGAGTCTGATGTGACTTAGCAACTAAACAGCAGCATCAGTGCTATAGAGTATATTTTCAATTAGTTATCTATGAGATACATAGTATCAATAGTGTACATATGTCAACCACAGTTTCTACTCTTTGGCAATTATGAATAATGTTACTACGAACGTTTGTGTGGAAGTCTTTGTGTGGACATGTGCTTTGTTTCTTTTTCTTGTTTTGGCTTTTGAGTAGATACTTCAGTGTGGAATTTCTGGGTAATATGGGAAATATGTGTTTAACTTTTTATGAAAGCACAAACTAGTTTTCAATGTGGGTGTTTCATTTTACATACCCACCATCAATGGAAGAGCATTCCAGTTTCTCCACATTCTCACCAACACTTGTAACTCTCTGTATTTTTATTATAGCCATTCTAGTAGATTTGAAGTGATAGATCCTTATTGTTTCGATCTGAATTACCCTAAAGACTAATGATATTGAATTTTAACATAAGTATTTGCCATGTTCAGTTCAGTCACTCAGTCCTGTCCAACTCTTTGCAACACCATGGACTGCAGCACACCAGGCTTCCCTATCCATCACCAGCTCCTGGAACTTACTCAAACTCATGTCCATCAAGTTGATGATGCCATCCAACCATCTCATCCTCTGTCA
Source organism: Ovis aries (assembly GCF_016772045.2). Lineage (NCBI taxonomy): Eukaryota > Metazoa > Chordata > Mammalia > Artiodactyla > Bovidae > Ovis > Ovis aries. The sequence continues at coordinate 59,193,464 of NC_056062.1, read as the reverse complement.
TCCTCTTCTCTTCCTACCTTCAATCTTTCCCAGCCTCAGGGTATTTTAAAACGAGTCGGCTCTTTGTAGCATGTGGCCAAAGTATTGGAGTTTCAACTTTAGCATCAGTCCTTCCAATAAACACCCAGGACTGATCTCCTTTAGGATGGACTGGTTGGATCTCCTTGCAGTCCAAGGCACTCTCGAGAGTCTTCTCCAATACCACAGTCCAAAAGCATCAATTCTTCGGCATTCAACTTTCTTTATAATCCAACTCTCACATCCATACATGACTACTGGAAAAACCATAGCTTTGACAAGATGGACCTTTGTTGGCAAAGTAATGTCTCTGCTTTTTAATATGCTGTCTAGGTTGGTAATACTTTTCTTTCAAGGAGCAAGAATCTTTTCATTTCATGGCTGTAGTCACCATCAGCAGTAATTTTGGAGCCCAAGAAAATAAAGTCTCTCACTCTTTCCATTATTTCCCCATCTACTCGCCATGAAGTGATGGGACTATATGCCATGCATGATCTTACATGATTTCCCATGTACATATCTTCAAAACGTTTCCCCATTTTTACTGTTTGTTTTCTTATAGTTGAATTTTGACTGCTCTGTATATCTTGTGGGTACAAGTCCTTTATTAGATAGGGATTTGCTAATCTTTCCTTTCAGTTTATGGCTTGATATTATCCTTCTTCAGCAGAGTCTGCCAAAGGGTAGGCATTCTTAATTTTGATTAAGTACAATATAATAATTTTTCCTTCTATGGATTATACTTTTTGTGACATCTAAGAAATCTCTGCTTAATCCATGGTTCTAAAGATTTTCTGTTTTAGTTTAGAAGTCTCAAAGTTTAAGTTTTGCCTTAAACCCATTATCTGTTTTTTAGTTAAGATATATTTGTATATAATATGAAGTATGAACTGAAGTTCATTTTTCTATTTTTTTCATATTGATAGCCAATTGTTCCAGTGTCATTTATTGAAAGGATTATAGGAAAGACTAGAGATCTCTTCAAGAAAATTAGAGACACCAAGGGAATATTTCAAGCAAAGATGGGCACAATAAAGGACAGAAATTGTATGGACCTAACAGAAACAGAAGATATTAAGAAGAGGTGGCAAGAATACACAGAAGAACTGTACGAAAAAGATCTTCATGACCCAGATAATCACGAGATGGTGTGATCACTCACCTAAAGCCAGACATCCTGGAGTGTGAAGTCAAGTGGGCCTTAGGAAGCATCACTATGAACAAAGTTAGCGGAGGTGATGGAATTCCAATGGAGCTATTTCAAATCCTGGAAGATGATGCTGTGAAAGTGCTGCACTCGACATGCCAGCAAATCTGGAAAACTCAGCAGTGGCCACAGAACTGGAAAAGGTCAGTTTACATTCCAATCCCAAAGAAAGGCAATACCAAAGAATGCTCAAACTAACCCACAATTGCACTCATCTCACATGCTAGTAAAGTAATGCTCAAAATTCTCCAAGCCAGGCTTCAGCAATACGTGAACCGTGAATTTCCAGATGTTCAAGCTGGTTTTAGAAAAGGCAGAGGAACCAGAGATTAAATTGCCAACATCTGCTGGATCACTGAAAAAGCAAGAGAATTCCAGAAAAACATCTACTTGTGCTTTATAGACTATGCCAAAGCCTTTGACTGTGTGGATCACAAGAAACTGTGGAAAATTCTTCAAGAGATGAGAATACCAGACCACCTGACCTGCCTCCTGAGAAACCTATATGCAGGTCAGGAAGCAACAGTTAGAACTGGACATGGAACAGCAGACTGGTTCCAAATTGGGAAAGGAGTATGTCAAGGCTGTATATTGTCACTCTGCTTATCTAATTTAAATGCAGAGTATATCATGAGAAATGCTGGGCTGGATGAAGCACAAGCTGGAATCAAGATTGCCGGGAGAAATATCAATAAGATCAGATATGCAGATGACTTCACCCTTATGGCAGAAAGTAAAGAAGAACTAAAGAGCCTCTTGATGAAATTAAAAGAGAGTGAAAAAGCTGGCTTAAAGCTCAACATTCAAAACACTAAGATCATGGCATCTGGTCCCATCACTTCACGGCAAATACATGGGGAAACAATGGAAACAGTAAGACTATTTTCTTGGGCTCCAAAATCACTGCAGATGGTGACTGCAGCCACGAAATTAAAAGATTCTTGCTCCTTGGAAGAGAAGCTATGACCAACCTAGACAGCATATTAAAAAGCAGAGACATTACTTTGCCAACAAAGGCCTGTCTAGTCAAGCTTTGGTTATTCCAGTAGTCATGTATGGCTGTGAGAGTCGGATTATAAAGAAAGCCGAGTGCCGAAGAATTGATGCTTTTGGATTGTGGTGTTAGAGAAGACTCTTGAGAGTGCCTTGGACTGCAAGGAGATCCAACCAGTCCATCCTAAAGGAAACTAGTCCTGATATTTATTGGAAGGACTGATGCTGAAGCTCCCATACTTTGGCCACCTGATGTGAAGAACTAACTCATTGGAAAAGACCTTGATGCTGGGAAAGATTGAAGGTGGGAGGAGGAGACGACAGAGGATGAAATGGTTGGATGGCATCACCAACTCAATGGACACAAGTTTGAGCAAGCCCAGGGAACTGATGATGGACAGGGATGCCTGGCGTGCTGCAATGGGGTCGCAGTGAGTTGGACACAACTGAGCGACTGAACTGATAGCTCTCAGTGGAATCGCCTTTCCCTCTTCATTGCAAATCGATTGACTGTGTGTGTATAGGTCTATTTCTGGACTCTATTCTGTACCACTGATCTATGAGTTCATTTTGTCTCTAATACCACACTGTCTTGATGACTTATCCTAGGAATTTTCAACTGAATGGATTTCATTCCTCCAGGAGCAAAGTGCATACCTGAAATTGCACACTTGCTTGAATTCCCTTCCCTTTCCTGTCCTACTTTCTCCAGGCTATTCCTGGTTTCTGCTGGGTCTACAACTTAGTGAGTTCACATTCACACAAACTTTTTTTTTTTTTTTTTAATCTATGTCTGTTTGGGGAAGCCTAATCTACAAAAATGTACAAAAAGAGTATAGCCCCTAGAGCATTGTTGTTACTCAATAAATGTTAGCTATTATGACTATTGTTAATTTTCCTCATCTTGTATTTCAGGGGGAATCCTTTCACGGATATGAGAAATTATGCCATTTTGCATTTTTGCTTCGGGCAGGCTATAACCTTATGGTATTATTTAACTATCTTGGTATAATATTTATACTTAGTAACTAAGCATAATACTATCTTTGATTAGTATTACAAAAGTGGTGCATGTTCATTCAGTTTTTTTTTTCCCATCTATTTACTTCTTCTTGGACAGATAATTGCTTTACATTGTTGTGTTAGTTTTGGAACAACAACATGAATCAGCTATAAGTACACATATAGCCCCTTCCTCTATAGTCTCCCTCCCACCATTCTAGTCAACTAATGTGGCTGTCTTTTCTTTAACTTTTGAAATCGCAAATCTAAATTGCCAAGATTAGAGTTCAGCAGAAGGATGTACTGTTCTATAAAAATCAAGAACCACCACCAACTTGGAGTGGTCATGGCAAATACAAAATAACAGATTAAGATTTTGAAGTATCAAAAGTCAATGCCAGGCTTGCTTGGTGGTTCAGTGGTTAAGAATCCACCTGCCAATGCAGAAGACATGGGTTCAAGCCCTGTCCAGGAAGGCTCCACATGCTGCACAGCAACCCACCCATGCGCCACAACTCCTGAGCCCTTGCTCTGGAGCCCAAGAGACACACCTACTGAAGCCTGTGTGCTGTTGAGCCCACGCTCTGCAACAAGAGAAACCACCACAATGGGAAGCCCAAGCACTACAACTAGAAAGTAGTCCCACTTGCCACAACTAGAGAAAAGCCTGCAGAGAAACAAAGACCCAGCACAGCTAAAAAGAAATACAAATAAAATTATATATAAAAAAATCAATGCCGAAGTTACAAGACAGGGAGTCCCAGAGGTGGCTGGGAAATCCAAGGCGAGCACAGACCCTCTGTAACTGTGCAATGGAAACTAATCCAACCGTGTGGTATCTGACCTGGCACCTTCTCAAAGACCCAAGAGTACAGGGGTCACACTTAGCACCAGTTCCGATGTAAAGACCAGTCCAATTTTGGTCTTTACAACCTAGGAGAGATGTAACAAAGTAGAAAAGGGTTCAGAAAAGAGCAAAGAACAGTCACATAATTGGCAAATTGAACCTCTGAGGAAAGGTTAAATGAATTTGGATTGTTTACTCAGAAAAAGCAAGGCCAAAGGTTTACTTAATGCTTATCTTCAAGAATTTAAAGTTGGCATCTGACCCATATAGTCTACTTCTGCAGAAGAGGAAACAAGTTCCCCCCACAGCCTGTTCCGTAAATAAGTTAAGAGTTAGGATGGAATAAAAAACTGAGATTCAAAACAGCACTAATTTTTTGATTTGGGAGTAATTAAGGTTTGCAAAAAGTCCAACACTAAGTGTGGAATTTCTGTTTCTAGTGATCTGAGAAACACAAGCACAATGCCATTCATGAGCAGAAGTGGATGGTTTTCAAGTGGTGGCGGAAAATCCGTGAAGGGTCCCATCACTAATATGACTAGATCTGTTTAACATCAGCAGTTGCTGTGCAAGCTGCTGTTCAGACCAGCGGGTACAAGCTGGGGGCTCTGCCAGCCTGCTTCAACCTCAGGCTGGCTGAAGAGAAGCTGAGAGGATCACCGCCAAGAGCCATGTTTTCCACTCACTGGCTGTATCAGTTTTCACTGCATAACCTCCCTAAACTGTGTTAGTCACTCAGTCGTGTCTCTTTGCGACCCCATGGACTGCAGCCTGCCAGGCTCCTCTGTCCATGGGATTCTCCAGGCTAGAATACTGGAGTGGGTAGCCATTCCCTTCTCCAGGGGATCTTCTCAACCCAGGGATTGAACCCAGGTCTCCTGACTTGCAGGCAGATTCATTACTGTCTGAGCCACAAGGGAAGCCCCTCACCACCTAACAGAACACACCAAAACTCAGTGGCATAGAGACTTCCTTGGTGGTTCAGGAAGTCCAGTGCAGAGGACATGGGTTCAATCCCTGGTGGGGGAGCTAAGATCTTGCATGTTTCACAGCCAACAAAACAAATCCGCATGAAACAGAAGCAATATTGTAACAAATCCAATAAAGACTTTAAATATGGTCTGCATTCAAAAAAAGATCCTAGAAAAACCCTAGTGACATGAAACTATTTCCTCATGTGGGTCTGGGTGGCTAAACTCCACGCTGTGGACTGGCTCTGCTTCATAAACGGGTGAATGGGAAAAAGTGACTCAGGGAAAAGGACTCCTGATGGTGATGGGCGAAGGACAAAAGAGCAAGCAAGCCCTACTCCTCAAGCATGTTTTAGACCCTTGCTTGCATCCCATCTACTAACATGTCATTGGGTAAACTCAGAACCAAGAGGAAGGAAAGCATACCGTGTCTTCTGTGGGAGGCACAGCAAAGATACATGATCAAGGGTGTGGATCCCAGAAGGAGAAAAGGATTGGAGTCAATAATGCTATCTACCTCTTGGGGAGAGGAGAAAGGTCAATTTACACAGGGTGCTTCTGGCAGCTTAGGTATTAAGGTGCTGGTCATAACCAGAGCGGCTCATGCTCAGGTGTATTCTTGCTTACCTTGGCTGAACTAAGCTTCATTCTTCACACTGGTCACAGAAACGAGCTTCTCCATAGTTACTGCTTTAGAAGAGGGATGACTAAAGGCAAGACCATGAACCAAGGATTATAGGCTAGAGTGACATCTCTGTTTCCCATCATCCAAATCTCTCTAATGCAGAAATTCATTCACCACCTCCTATATTTTTAATCTGAATCAATGATATCGAAGTCTACCCAGTCATTCAATTCAGAAACCCAAATTTCACTGTCGGTCCTCCTTCTCCTTCAACCCTTCATACAGTTTAACTCCCTTTAATCTACATCTGAAATGACACAATCCCCTACTCTCCCTGCTATCGTCCTCATCGAGAAGTTCATTGTCTCTCCCTTGGATAACAGTCGCCCTACTTGTTCCACCTGCCACTGTCCTTCACCTCTTGGTCCACCTACTACATTGCAGTCTATTTCCTTTGAAAAAACAAAAACGGATGTCAAAACCTGCTTAAACAAAAAGCTGAAGGATAGATTTTTTTTTTTTAAGGACAAATTCCAACACCTCCATCATGGCATTCAAGGACCTCCAAAACCTTGCTCCCTTTCCCGCTTCATCTCATCTCAAGTCACCTGTATTCCAGTCACACCTGGGGGCCACACAATCTTCAAACATGCCATTCACAACGATGAATTATTGTATGTTTCTGGCAGTCCCTATGTTTGGAATGCCCTTCCTCTGCCAGACCAAATTTCTAGCCATCATCATCAATATCACTGTCCTCTCAGAATTCACCAGTCTCTTCTCTGTGTTCCCATGGTGCTTTGTTCATCATGTTACTCTAGTGCAGACCTCGTATAAACATGCATGTATCGATTACTTACAGAAACCCCAGGAAGAAAAAAGTGCATCAATAATGCCCACACAATGCAGAAACTTTTTTTAGAAAGCACTTAGCCTGGAAGTTGTTCTTTCCCTACCTGAGACCTAGGGTGTTCTACAGAACCTCTTACATCAGTAAATTTCAGGACTGACAAGGAATCTATGTGGCTGGAACAGACAGTAGTGCAGAGTGGACACTGGAGAATAGTGAGCATCCTATAGTCCAGCACCGCACACATTTGTGCAACAGCAAATTGGGAACAACAAAAGATTGGGTGGTACTGAAATATAATGACATATAGTGAAGTCTTAAGTGAGACTAAATGCTTGAACCTTGAGAGCAATGACAGAAGGAGGTATTAATTGTTGGTAACAGTATGTCAGCCTTGGAATAAAAAACTAAGCAAATGGTCTCACAAGTGACCAGTTTTGAACCCACCAAAGGAACTGAGCAGACAGATATGGAAGAACTGGAGAGAAGCTGAGAAGAACTAGACCCTACATGACGGTGACGTCCCTTTGGGCAACACTGTTAGCAAGACTGCTCATACACTAATTAAATTTTAGTTGGCTCTGCATATTAGTTACAGCTTAGTTATTAAACTTTAATACTGCATATGTATGTATAATCAACATGCATATATTTATTAGTATTTAGTAAATTACATCAAATCTGCTTTAGCTTGTAGGCCCAACCTGATTAATCTTTTTCACTGATTTTTATTAAGTCCTGGGTAGAAAGCTATTGCATTTTACCACAGTTAGAATGGACTCAACTCTAAACTAGAATAAGAGTGTAATGGTCAGGACTTCTCTGGTGGCCCGGTGGTAAGGAATCTATCTGCCTGCCAATGCAGAAGACTTGGGCTCAATCCCTGATCTGGGAAGATCCCACATGCTGGGGAGCAACTAAGCCCGTGTGCCTTAAGTATTGAGTCTGGGCTCTAGAGCCCAGGAGCTGCAACTACTTAGCCGACACATTGCAACTATTGAAGCCTGCATGCCCTTAGGCCTGCGCTCCCCAGCAAGATAAGCCGCAGCAATGAGAAGCCCCCGCCACCACAACTTGACAGTAGCCCCTGCTCGCCGTAATGGGAGAAAAGCCCCGCACAGCAAGGAAGACCCAACACAGCCATAAACAAACAAACTTAAGAAAGAATCTCATGGTCAGAACACGCAGGACAGATACCTCATTACAGAATGGGGTGGCTGAACAACGTATTTCCTTGTTGGGTGGGCCACAAGGAATGATAGTTCCCCTAATACAGTATCTTAAAGTTCTTTCTAGATCTATTTAGTTATGAGAGCTACAAAACCAGGCATCACATTGTATCCACTGTAGTGCTGAGTCTGGTATGCCACAGGTACTCAGCCAGTGCTAACTGATCTAAATTACACTAGTACCAGAAAGATGCCCACTGATGCACCCTGTCAGAGCTGAAAATGGATGTGCTTCAAGGAAGGTGATGCCAGGCTCCTCCTTGGACCAAAGCCTCAGGGAGTTGCTGTGTTGCTATGGCTAGTGAATGGAGTGTGGGCTGGGGAGGGTGCTTGTGGCCAAGAATTCATTACTTTTTCACAACACACCTTAGCACATTTCTAGTCTGTCTGGCTTCTGGGAGGATGAATAATGAAAATGAAACGGTACATGTCCAAATCAGCAATGTCCAAGCACAAAGAGTTGAATAGGGTGAAGCAGCCTGGAATATTTATTCTGGTTTCAGATATTTTTTTCTCCCTTCTCATTCTTTAGTTAATCCACCTAGCTGAGCAAAATTGTGTGTCACAAGCATAGAAACAAATCCATGCATTTCTATCCAGCACCAAATACTTTTTGTGTCTTAAAGCATGCTTCCCCCCATAATATATAGTGCTAATACATGGTTTATTTTCTGCCTTATATAATGAATAATCTCAAAGTCACTGTCCTGTTTTAGTAGAGGGCAAGGGGAGCTATAAAATGGGGCCAAATTCGCATGGAATTAGCTGAGGAAAAAATTCACTGTATCTGTCATTCCAGCTCAAGCAGGGTCGCTCTTCAGCTCAGTGACCATAAAAAGACTCACTGATAGCAACTCTGTTCATGGCAGTGGCATTTGATGTGGCAATAATAATACACCATCAATTACATGAAAACTCCAAACTAAACGTTTGCGATATGAGATAACGTCAGATTGTATCAGTGAGAACATTTGGCCTAATATCACTTGCCTGGAACCCAAAAGTCTTTCAGCCAACTTGTTTTAAGACGTGAGTGCCATTTTCTGTGGGTGGAAGGACAGAGTTGAGATGTCCTTTTGTGTTTCAGGGGTTTGCTGGAGGAACACTGGCTAGCAAGGCTCCTCGTGGGGCAGAGCACTGGATGTTTTGAAAGGGCTCTAGGGATGTACAAGAAAAGGAAATGCTTGCATTCAGTAATTTTTAAGTAGCTTAAAGTAAATTAAAAACAAATACTACTATATCTATCAATTCCTACATTTCCCAGAATATCCAGATTTGGAGTGTATAATTCAATTTAAGAAACATTTATTGGCACCCATCATGTCCAAAGGCACTGTGTTAGACATTCATGGTAATACAGAGATAAAATTACCATACAGAAGAGGCAGAGTATATATGCAAATTACTATAAAATATGGCAAAATGCTGGGGGAAGAGATGAAAAATACTATGCTAATGGGTTTTGAGTAGAGCGGCAGAATACCAAGTGGAGGGAAGGAGCAAGGATTCAAGTAGCCATCGGTCATCTGCTCTTTACAGACATCCGTATTTGACATGAATGAATGAATGAATCAGTGATGTAGTTTGTCAGATAAGCTGAGAGATCACTATGGATTTTAATCCACAGGTATGGGGAGACGAAGATATTCAAGAAGGAGGGAAAAAAATATAGGCAAGACACAGCAGCAAGAAAATTCACTGTGATACTGGGGAAAAATGTGGTTTGGTATGATTGAAAGAGGTTTCACAGGGCAGGCGTGGCTATGTACACTGAAGTCATGCTTTGTCAGGACTACAAAGTTGATATTAAAATCTTTTATTTAATTCAGGGATAGCATTTAAAACTGGCAAATGGTGTGATTTGAATAGGACTGTGGGAAGATGAATGTATTCTTAGAGTGAAGTACTGATACATAGTTTTGGACCAGAGAGATTTGGCCTCCAAAATTAGTCCCACTAGTTATAAACGGAACAATTCTGTGCATGTTACTTGACCTATGTCCCAGATTCCTCATTAGTAAAATGGGGATAAGTCCACCTTGAATGTACAAATCCATGGACCTGAAGAATGCCAACTCCAGAATAAAGCTGTCTTAAGCAAGGGAAGGTTGGAAATTGATCTGGGGAAGAAGATACAAAGGGAATTTTCACATCTGCTAAAGCAAATATGGCCAAAATTTAGCACTGTCCATTTTAGTTGTTCAGAATATTTACATTACTTTGAACAGTTCTAAATATTTTAAATACTTCATAGGTAAATAAGCCCAACTCACAGCCATGGTTGCTGGATATAACACTTATCAAGTGTGTGACGCAGGCCCTGGCATACAGCAAGGGTTCATAAATGAAAGTTATTTCATTGTTGTTTTTATAATATTACAATGAGATGAGTGGAATAGGAAATATGAATGAAAGAGAACAGAATAGAATCTGTAGAATAAAGTCATGGGACATGGAGGACATCTCTGTATAGCTAAGATGGAAGAAGTGGGACCAGATTTGTCTTCCTACTTAAAATAACTGAGAAAATGGACAAATACATGAAACAAAGTTTTTCAAGGCAGTGGATATCAGACAACAAAGGGCAGTGTTCTCAGAAAGATGGCAAACATATGAGGTGAACCCTATGATGGCCCCAGTTTATTGCTTGGAGAGCAGTTCCAGGCCTTGCAGCAAGAAAAGAAAAAGAACTCAGGTGTATCCCAATGGTCTTCTTGAGTTGAGGAGACAAAGAGGTGGGTACAGGGAGGTCAAACTCCCAGGGACCTAGAGTTTTCGTGGAAGGAAACACATGAGAAGAGAGGACTCTGGGTTCTGCAGAGGACATCTCTTGCATATTCAGCTGAGTAATGATTGGCGCCTATTCATAAGGAAAGCTATCCAAGGCTGGGAAAAGAACCATCCAAGAGGATCAGAGGGTACAGTCCATAAGATCTCAGACAGGACCAGGAAGATTTCATGCTCACATCAGCAAGAGTAGAAAATATTGTAATTCACAAGGCATAAAGCAGGGTACTCAGCAGGGTTTTACTTCACTAGTGGAGAAAAATTAATCCTGGACTAAGTGCTGCTCTGGTTCTGCCTAACAAAGCTTTATAGCAAGACTCAAAAGGATCAGACTGTTTCCAATTTCCAAGTAACTTAACCATATTCCAGAACAAGCTCACAAATATTTATGGGAATATAAAAATACACAAAACCCAACAAGATAAAACTCACAATAGTTAGAGATTAATCTAACAAAAAATGAATAATACCTGTATACTGAAAACTACAAAATGCTGCTGTGGTTCATTTAAGCGGACAGGATAAATGGAGAGATATACTTGTGGAGCTCAAGGCTTGGTATTACAATACATCTGTCTTCTCCAATCTGTGATCTACAGATTCAATAAATTCCACTCAAAATCCATACAATTTGTATGGAAATTAAGTGGCCCGAGAATAGCCAATTCTTTCCAAATGAAGAACAAACTTTACATTTCCTGGTCTCAAGACTTATCATGAAGTTACAATAATCAAGATATGTTATATTGACATCCTTGTAGACAAATTGATCAGTGGTATGAAATAAAGAGTCTAGAAATGAAGAAAGATCCACACATATATGATGAATTGATTTCAACAAAGCAGAGAAAGAGTTTTGTTAGAATTTCCCACAAATGTGGGTGCAGAACAATATACTATCCATATGCAAAAGAAAAAAGGAATTTTGATCTACATCTCAAGCTATACATAAAAATTGACTGAATATAGATCACAGATCTAAAATGTGTAGCCTGTAACCATACCACTTCAGGAAGGAAAAATAGGAGAAAATCTTTGCTATCCTAGATTAAGCAATGATTTCTCAGATACAATACCAAAAGCACAATCTATAAAAGAAAAAAAATTGGACTTCATCAAAACTATGAACTTCTCTTCAAAAGACACCATGATGAGAATGAAAAGGCAAGTCACAGACTAGAAAGAAATATTTGCAAATCGTAAATCTGACAAAGCACTTGTATCCAGGATATATATAAAGAGCCCTCAAATGTAATAATATTAATAACAGTATATTTCTCTCACAAGTAAATTAACATTTTAGCAAAAGACTAAACAGATGCTTCACAAAAGAACACAATGGCAAACAATCACAGGAAAAGATCAATATCATTCTAAAATGTGCCAAGTAACCTTTAGTAATAGAAAGCAGATAGCTGCCTGGGCTGGGGAGGGGACAGTTGGGAAGGGGAGCCTGAGACATTTTTTGTTATAGTTCTGTTCACTATCTTGTGTGTTTCATGGATATATACATATGTCCAAATTTATCACATTAGACACTTTAGGTACAGCTTATTGTATGTAATGTCAATTGTACTTCCGTGAAAGTATTAGCATAGTTATGGAGACTGCGCTCTAATTAGCAGGAAACAGAGAAAAACAAAGGTAACTCCAAGATAATGTCGACGATTCAACTCTAGGTGACTCCATAAGAGATAAGAGAGTGGGGAAGAAACAGAAGACTGGAGGGTAACAATGGATTCATTTGGGACATGTCGACTTGGGAGAGCCTGATGGGGATGTACAGGTGGAATACATTGGTGGAATCTTGGTTTAGACTTTTTGAGAGTCTTGGGCAACAGGTAAAGAAGGCAGAGATGGTTTTAAAAAGTGATTATTGAATTCCTACAAATGGGCAAGACTGCTAAGGGAAAGTGCGTGGAACTTTGAGGAATTTCTACAGCTATGGGGAAGAGGATGAAAAAAGAGTAACTGTGACATGGAAGCTATGGTTGGTAAGGGAGGAAATGCAGTATTAACTGAGGTCACAAATTCAAGGCCTGAGAGGGATTCGAAGATTAAACAGTCTCCATATCAAGTGCATCATTAAAGTTGAGGAGGTGGTGGTTTAGTCACTACATCATAACTGACTCTTGTGACCCCGTGGACTATATATAGCCCACCAGGCTCCTCTGTCCATGAGATTTTCCAGGCAAGAATACTGGAGTGGGTTGCCATTTCCTTCTCCGGGGGATCTTCCCAACCCAGGGACTGAACGCAGGTCTCTGGTACTGCAGGCGGATTCTTTACCAACTGAGCCACTAAGTTATTGGCATCTGGGTTCGAGAAACAGAAAAAAACCCAAAACCCCTGCTTTGACGGGTTATAGAGACCAGAATCTGCTTTTGCGGGATTAAATACTGAATGGGTTTAAATAAACAGGCAGGCGTAACCTTCCTTATTTTTTAAGAATACAGATGACAAGGAGTTTGTGGAGATGCTGGGTTGATGAAATTGTTTTTCCCTAGAGTTTGGATAGAGTATGTTTTTAGAGGGGGAAAGCAGCAGCAGGAGAGACCGCAGATCTAAACCAAGATAAGAGAGATACCAGAGCTGTTTCTTATATTCGGCTACACCCAGAAGCACTTGGGAGAGTTCTGCAGCCACAGGATGCCTTGGTGAGTCAAATCAGAGTATCTAGGTGGAAAAGGAGGTGTTCCTTTTCCTAACCTCTATCTATGGGACAGGTCTCACCTTAGTCCCTCACTGCTGTTTTAGTCTCTGTCCTGTCCTACTCTATTATGACCTCATGGACTGTACCCTGCCAGGCTCCTCTGTTCATGGGGATTTCCCAGGCAAGAATACTGGAGTGGGTGGCCATTTTAGTCCCTTATACTTTACTATGGATACATTTTGGTCAGGGAACATTTGTTCTTTGTCTCATAATTCAATCTTGTAAGTATGGAAGTGAAAGGTCTTATTTGATGTTAAAGCAATAGCAGGCATCAGTAGATAGGTGTGGGGGAGGCGGGGATGCGAGGGGTATATTCAACTGCTCTTGAATCTCACCCCTTCTGCTGCTGCTGCTCCTAAGCCGCTTCAGTCGTGTCTGACTCTGTGCGACCCCATAGACAGCAGCCCACCAGGCTCCCCCGTCCCTGGGATTCTCCAGGCAAGAACACTGGAGTGGGTTGCCATTTCCTTCTCCAATGCATGAAAGTGAAAAGTGAAAGTGAAGTCGCTCAGTTGTGTCCGACTCTTCACGACTCCATGGACTGCAGCCCACCAGGCTCCTCCACCCATGGGATTTTCCAGGCAAGAGTACTGGAGTGGGGTGCCATTGGCTTCTCCGCACCCCTTCTGCAAGAGAAGCCAATCCCGAAGGAACTAAACTCATTCGGGGTCACTGAGTCATGGGGCGCAAGGGGAGAGAGGAGAAGCCTTCTTCTTCCCTCCAGGGCTGCTATCTTACCTGCTCCGCTTCCAGGTTGCCGCTAGCGACCACACCGCCAACTCAGCTCTCTCCTGCTCCTCCCGGCTCCTCCCCTCGCCTCCTGGCTCTCCTCCACGCTGCCCCAGGTCCGGTGGCGCATGCTCACTGCTCCTTCCTCCTCAGGCCCACCTGGGCTCCTGTCAGTTTCTCGCTCCACTCACGTTTCCCCACCCCCACCCCTGAGGTCCCAGGTGGTTCCCATCAGCGATGTTAGCTGCAGGTGTCTGGGCTCCAGGGAGGAGGGCCTGGCAGGGAAGTGGGCGAAACGAAATGGGGCCTGGCTGGGGAATAACTGGGAGCCCAGGTCATCAACCGGCGTCAGGTTCGGGTGTGCTGGCATATGGGGAGGGGGAAGGTAAGCCCTAAGTGTAGAAAAGTGTTGGCATTAATGGTTGTTTAGTTGCTAGGTCTGTCCAACTCTTCCGCAATCCTGTGGACTGTAGCCGGCCAGGATCCTCTGTCCACGGGACTTCCGAAGCAAGAATACTGGAGTAGTTGCCATTTCCCTTCTCCAGGGGATCTTCCCGACCCAGAGATCTAACCTGCATCTCCTGCATTGCGGGAGGATTCTTTACCACTGAGCCACTGGGGAAACCCCTGGCATTAATTTACAGGTCCTGGGATACCTAACAAAGAGTGAAGGGAAACCTAAAAGCTTTGTTTTTGCTGGAAATGCACTCCTAATTGTATTGTTTATAGTCTTCCCCCAGTCACCAGTTATCTGTTAAGTACAAAATATAATAAAGTTAATTTATCAGAAAAAGGAAAAGAATATCAAACCTGAGGGGCTTATATTATCTCAAGGCAAGAAGCAAAAGCGTGGGTAGGAGATATGACGAGGGGAATGGGTGCCTGCTTTCAAATGTTACCTGGCCACTCTTGGCCCAAAACCAAAGGCTATTCTTTGTGTAAGGCGCAGGAGGAGGAGGAGGAGGGAGACAAGACACTTTCTAGAGCTCTAACCCTGTTGGCTACGACATATAATTATTATTTGGGGTCAAAGTCAATGTCAGTGTGGAGAAATATGAGCCCTTCCAAGAGAGTGTGTAATTTTAAAGCATCTCTTTTTGTCCATTCTCTGGACTTTGAAAGTCATCCCAGCCAGTTTCTGCTTCAACCATAACAAGGTGAGAGCCATCAGGAAGGCCCGGCCACCCACCCCACTGTCAAGGGTCACCCCAAGCAATAATACTGTGCAGTTCAACACTGGTCCCTTCTCTCCAGCCTTCAGAGGGGCAGATTGTGTGTCAAAAAGACTCCAGCTACTGTGATCTTTTGTATTTTCTTCAGTTAGATCAGTTCAGTCGCTCAGTGGTGTCCGACTCTTTGCGACCCCATGGACGACAACACACCAGGCCTCCCTGTCCATCACCAGCACCTGGAATTTACTCAAACTCATGTCCATTGAGACGGTGATGCCATCCAATCATCTCATCCTCTGTCGTCCCCTTCTCCTCCCGCCCTCAAATCTTTCCCAGCATCAGGGTCTTTTCAAATGAGTCTGTTCTTTGCATCAGGTAGCCAAAGTATTGGAGTTTCAACTTCAGCATCAGTCCTTCCAATGAATATTCAGGATTGATTTCCTTTAGGATGGACTGGTTGGATCTCCTTGCAGTCCAAGGGACTCTCAAGAGTCTTCTCCAACACCACAGTTCAAAGCAGTTCAAATTCTTCGGCACTCAGCTTTCTTTACAGTCCAACTCACATCCATACATGACTACCAGAAAAACCATAGTTTGACTGACAGACCTTTGTTGGCAAAGTCATGTCACTGCTTTTTAATACACTGTCTATTCTACTTTCTGGTTTTGGTTACTTCTTAAGCTCTTCTAAGACTGTGAGCTGGTGTTTTTTATTGTCAACAGGTGACTGCTGCCTTGCTGAGATGCAGAATGGTATGGGGTAGGGACGGTAGGCTTTAACCGAGACAGGCTAGGGTTCAAAACTGTGTTCTCCCTCTTACAAGCTGCGGGAAAGTGTTTTCATTAAGTTCCAGGCTTTTATCTATAAAATTAGAAATACATAATGCCTATTTTTGTGTTTGTGCATATATGAAAACTAGAGACTTTCTCTTTATCATCTATCCATCTTCTATCCATCTATCATCTCTTTATCTATCATCAATCATTCTAACTATCCCCTGATGAAGGATTTGAAGCATAGTGACATCGTGAGTACACAGTACGTACTAGCTGTTATTATTTTCTTCTTTCATGCTTTTAAATTTGTTTAAAATCTTTGACATCAGTAGTTCTCAAAATATGCTCCCCAAATCAGAAGTATCACTATCATCTGGGAACACATTAGAAAGGCAAATGATCTTAGACCTACTGGATCTGAAACTCTGGGAGGTGGGGCCCAGTGATTTGTGACTAACCGAGTTCCCCAGGTGATTCTGATGCACCCTAAAGTATGAGAACCACTGTTCTAGATGACTGGGCTTGCAAAAGGAAATGGGTAATGAGGGAAGGCTTTTTCTTGTGCTTTGGAATTCTCAGCTGTGTTTTAGACAGCTGAAGTTTCTGCCGTATAGACCCAGCGATAGTATACGCTATGCTACACAATCCTTTATCGTTAAACATGGCATTGATGAAGCACTTGCTTTAGGCAAGGTATAGGTTTTAACCAATGGATTTTGATGCCTTTTGTGATTCTCTGTTTCACTTGGATTACTTATATTTCCAGACTGATTTCCATGCTCTCTGAGAGCAGGGCCTTCCATGACATTCATGTCAGCCATTGTGCCAAATACATTATTGTCACCTGCTTGCTAACTGATTGGGTCTGATGGACTTTTCATCTTTTTTAGAAATGGCAAAGTTCTAAATAATGAAATGATACTTACTCCTTTTGCCTTTCATGGTTTGAAGCATAATAATAAATGACACAGTCAGGTCCATGGTGTTTTGTATTTTTTTTTAAACATGTATCCTCTTCATCCTTCTCTTAAATCCTTGTTCTGTCTTCACCTTTGGTTTTGTCCTTGAAAGATCTCCGCTGGTATAGCATCTTGGCTTCTGGGTTGGTATGCTGGGTTTCTCAACTTTATCCGATTTCAGTTCCGTGCAATAAATAATAGGCATTTAAGCTAGAGTTTTAGCTATGAATAGCTTCTCTCCTCATAACTTCATCTTATATTTATTGCTTAAAATGATAGATTGAAAGTCATCACCTAGCAACTGGCACATTTTTCTCTTGTGGTCTAGTTACTTGTAATGATTGACTATTGCGATCGCTCCACTGGCTCGTCCTGGTCAAAAATGGATGTAACGGGTCTATAAATAGAGGTCCATTTACATACTCCTAGGCTTATCAGTGCAACTTACTGAAATGAGTTCATTTGTACAGAATACTCTGACTATCAATTTACTTCTCCCATCTTCAAAAGGAGTAGCCGATTTGAGCCTATCTAGGATTTTATACTTCCAGGACTTTATTAGTTCTGTTATCTCAAACCCCAGATCTCCTGTTGGAGGCTGGCTTTTGTGTCTCATTGAAGAAAGCAACTAAAAAACCAAAAGCCAGAAAGAACACAAACTTGTTTCTATCGCTTCATGTTCATTTCTCGTACAGCACTCTGTCACAAAAACTTAATGCTTTGTACTTTAAAAGAGCCTTTCATCCCCAAACCTCAAAGAACCTTAGAAATAAGTAAGCCTGATTATCTGCATTTACAGGTTGGGAATGATGCACAAAGCTGTTAAAAGTGCATTGTGCATCGTTGCCAAACTGAGGAAGAGGCTCATTTTAATTAAATGCATGTGAAATTGGTTGATTTGGTGTTTTAAAATATTTATGCTAGGTTCCACTATACCTCAACAGACCATGGATATTAACAAATTGACAATAAGAGTAAGCCCAAATTTCTCTGGTCCTTCCTTCCTTCTACATAATTCAAGATCTCAGCTTCCTGTAAAGCCCTTCGTGTGTATCTGGGGATCCCTAGAGGACATCTCTTCTGTGCTCACAGACCAATGGCCTCTTCTGCTTCTCTGAGCATCACTTTCCAATCAGGTGCCAGAATGCAGTTCTCCTCCGTGGCCTACCAGACACCTTCACAGAGTTAACCATCCCTCCTAGGTGCCCAAGTTGCATAGTGTCCAGTAACCTCCAATGATGCGGGAAAGAAGGCCCTCTTCTCTTCGTATCATGTTCTGGGGCATCAGGAGCACCAGTGTTTTAAAAGTGGTTTTTCTTTTCAAGGGAAACAGAATCACTTCTTACTTTTCCTCATGGAGAATCAGGCTCAGAGATGTGACCTGATGACAACAAATATCACATTGGACTCAGAACCTTCCATCTTTCATGCTCTTATCTGATGTTGAGGTTCTACAAAAAGTTGATATTCAACACTAGAGCCCTGAGGCCTGATTATATCAGGCCAGGTCCCAGAGAATAGGAACTGCTTTTCTCTTGCCCACGGATCAAACTTGCTGACTGCCTAGCAACGTGGATGTGGAAAGACAGAGCTTGGACTCTAATGTAGAACCTCAGCATCAGACAGGCTGTGACCCTCGTGGATCAAGATAGCAGGAGCACTCTCCACTCACGTGGGAACACAGACAAAAGTGTGAACACTGTACGAGCTACAAACATAACCAATCACCTTAATTAGAGGAGGGGGATGGTAAGAGAAAGCGGGGCAAGTCTATGATTGGGTATCTAAATAAATCTTATTTATAATGACGGAGAAATGGGGTGAGACCTAGCTGTAACTGGTAAGAAGTTTTGTCTCACTTCCCAACAGGATTAACCCACAGCCAAGCCTCTCGCATCTTCAATGCTTTCCCAGATTACCCACTGCCAGCCCAAATCCTAGAAATAAATCCTCTCTTGCATCCCCTTCTAAGACTCCCAATGTTCTCCAGGGTGTGTGTGCATTCTCGTCCATTACAAACAGCAGTAAACACAATTGAGCAATCACAGCCGTGTTCCTGGAGTTCTATGATGGAGGGCATTGACATCTAAGTGGACGCAAGGACTCCCTTCCCCTTTGGTGTCTGCTTGGCTTTGACCAATGGGAGAAACCAGTAGAAAATAGAGGTTAAGAGGAGAATGAGGTAAAGGCAGTTATTCTCCCAGTACCTGCCCCCCACCCCTGCCAGGTGTCCTCTCTTTCTGTATTCCAGTGACCACACGGTCTTGTCCTGAGACATTGCACCAGGTCTTATTGGTTTCCCTAATGCCACACCTTTTACATAGCATCTTTATTAAGAGCTTTTCAACTATTCAGTTTGAGAGTGCTGTCATTTTTTTTGCTGGGACCAAAGCTGCTTACTGGATTCTCCTCTTTACACTCTGACCCTTTTATCTTACACTGCATTCTTCCTGAGATACTCCTTTGTTCTGTTGCACACAGACCTCTGGTTCATCTGCTTCACCAGTTTGCCTGGTACGTCCCCAGGATCATGCTCTGACAAGTTATCCTTTTTGCTGCTCCACCTTACTTAATGAAAAGGTTTAGGAAAGACCTTCTGAAATTACTAAATTTCAAGATCAGCTGACTGGCAGGTCATTCCTTTCCTTTTCTGAATGCTAAGTCAGAAAACTGCACACCAGTTGTGAAAATCAAGTCCCAGAGAAAGGATTATAAAGACATCCGTAAGTAGAATAAACCCATTTTTGTTATTGAAAAGGATATTAGGCAAACCCATCCATGGCTCTAACCATGAATTATCTAAGAAAATGATAAACCTTAATTAACATATTCAAAAATGTTAAGCATCTGAACACTTTTTTGTTTTCCTTTTAAAACCAGTAACAGGTTGACTATAAAGCCCAGAGTACACAGTAGACAAATTTTCTTTTGAGGAAACCATTCCACGAGGAAATGTAGATTCTAACACAGTATTGTAAGTTTCAGCACACTATTCATTCTCCTTGTGACTTAGTTTGGCTTTATTATTGTTTTATCAAAGATGATACATTCCTTTTAAATAGGTGATTTTGAAAAGCTTTCCTGCAGATGCAGTTGTTTCCAAATTACATGTTGGGGCTACGTTTCTTTGCTCCTGTAGGAATACATCTTCACTCTTATCATGTAAGTTAGTATGAAAATCAGATTTGCTTAAAGGAAATTGTTTTAGAGCCATGCTTCAGGAACATGTGGAGTCCTTCAGTCAGACGCAGCGCTGTTATCAGCAGAATCCTGTGGCCCCCAAGGGCTCTTTCAGAGAGACCTAGGGATAGTTCTAGGTGGCTTTTGAAGAGGCAATATGTTGAGTTGCAACATTTTAATTGCAATTTTAAAAGGACTTCTCTGGTGGTCCGGAGGCTAAGACTCATGCTTCCAGTGCAGGGGGCCTGGGTTCAATCCCTGTCAGGGAACTAGATCCCACATGCTGCAGCTAAGAGTTTGCATGCCACAACTAAAGATCATTTAGTTGTGATCCACAACATTTCACAACTAAGGCCGTGTGCAGCCAAATAAGTAATTATTAAAACCAAAAAGGGATGAAGAAGAAATAAAGGCATTCCTTCCTCCTGTGTGTTACCGCCAGGAACAATCTTCACTTAAATAACTAGATCTAGTTAAAGTAAATGTAGATATTATGGAGATTAAATTTTTACATGGAGCAAAGCATGTGGACATAGTCGATTCAATTCAATGTGGTATACCCCACTTCACTCTGGGGCTCCAGTTTCATCCATCTCATCAGAACTGCTGAGTAATACTCCATTGTGTATATGCTTTCTTATCCATTCATCTGCTGATGGACATCTAGGTTGTTTCCATGTCCTGGCTATTATGCGAAGTGGTACCTCATTGTGGTTTTGATTTGCATTTCTGTGATGTTGAGCATCTTTTCATGTGTTTGTTAGCCATCCGTATGTCTTCTTTGGAGAAATGTCTATTTTAGTTCTTTGGAATTGAGCTGCTATGTTGTGATCCACAATTTTACAAAATTCAATGCAATCAAAAGCTAAGGAAAACACCACAGTCATCAAGACAGTACTGGCCAAGAATATACAATCGTGGTGCCTGGTCAACCACTTGTAAAGAATGGAGATAAAAACAAAAATAAAATTTTACAACAAAAGGAAAAATATAAGCAAGGTGAAAAGACAGCCTGAATGCAAGCAACTTATGGAGATTAAATTTTTACATGAATTGGAAAAGACCGTGATGCTGAGAAAGATTGAGGATAGGAGGAGAAAGGGGTGGCAGAGGATGAGAGGGTTGGATGGCATCATCAACTCAATGGACATGAGTTTGAGCAAACTTCAGGAGATAGTGAAGATGGTGAAGACTCCTGGCATGTTGCAGTCCATGGGGTCGCAGAGAGTTGAACACGACTGAGTAACTGAACAACAACAACCAAATGTCAAATTTAAACTCATGCAATTTTTAATTAAATTTAAAATTAAATTTTAATCCATGTAATTTTTAATGCAATTTTCTTTTTCATTAAAGTAAATGGGACCTTCAAGGAAATTTCATGTTTTTAGTGGGTTGTTTCCACACTCTCATACCCGGAGGGAACATTTAGACTTTTGTATCTGCTAGTAGGCAGTATCTACAAGTTTTACAGAGGGTGATCAGTTTATCTGAGATTTGGAAATGTACAAGTGAATTACTGTGTGAGGCAAGTTACTTAATCCTTTTAAGCCTCAGTTTTCTCATCTGGGGAAACAAGTATACACTGAGCTTAAATTCTTCTTGTGAAGATTAAATGCTCCACATATTGAAAGAAACGTGGAACTTAGCACATTTCCAGGCCCAATATATCCTACTATTACTATTATTATAATTATTGCTGATATATTAATTTAAAAACCAATATTCCTTATAAAACATGGAGTGAGGCTCAAAGTCACCTTTAAGATGTCATATTCTATGGGTAAATGTATACTTTGCAAATTCTCTTTCCTAGGAATACATCAGATATTTCCCAAACAATAAGACAGATCAATTTAATTAATGGTACCTTTTGGAGGAGTATGGAAGGCATGCTAGTACAAAAATCAACCCAAACCTCACATTTCTGGTTAATTGGTTAAGACAACTCAATGGGGGAAGTAATCTAACAATCGGTTCTAAGACAGTGAAACAGCCACACTCAAGACAATGATGTTGGGCTCTGCCATTCACACCAGACACACAAATGACTCAAAATGGGTCACAGACCTAAATGTAGGTGGTAAAAAACTCTTTGAAGATAACATGGGAGTAAATCTCCATGACCTTAGGTTAGGCAACAGTATTTAGGATAGGACAGCTATGTTGTTGTTTAGTCATCAAGTTGTGTTGGACTTTTTGTGACCCATGAACCATAGCCTGCAAGGCTCCTCTGTCCATGGGATTTTCCAAACAAGAATACTGGAGTTGGTTGCCGTTTCCTCCCCCAGGAGATCTTCCCAACCCAGGGATCAAACCCCCATCTCTTGCATTGCAGGTGGATTCCTTACCGTTGAGCCACTGGGGAAGGACCTTAGGTTAGGTAACAGTATCTAGGATGAGACAGTTATTATGAGATAATAAATAAATAAATACATAGGTCTCTGCCTCCTGTTCCTGGCCCAGAGCTTCTAAAACTCTTGAAATTTCCTAAGTGATAAGAGCACTAGAAGTGTCTTTTGTTCTAATGGCTGGTCTTTGACCCTCATTCCTGACCCAGAGCTCCTAAGTCCCTTGGAATTTCCTGGGTAGCAGAAGCATCTTTTGTTCTCATGAGACAATACTTGGTGAATTTCTGGGTGGGAGTTGGTCACCAAAAGACCAAACCATGATTACAAGCTTGGAGATTTCAGTCCCCACCCCTATCCTCTAGGAAGGTGAGAAGGGGCTGGAAACTGAGTTAATGATCAATCACGCCTATATGATGAAACCATCACAAAAATCCCCAAAGTACAGCATCCCCAAAGAAGCACCTGGAGAGCTTCCAGGTGTGTGCATGCATTTGTGTGCAGTGAGGGTGACATACCTCAGCTCGAAGAGGACAGAAGCTTCTGTGCCAAGGACTCTCCCAGACCCTGCCCTATATGCAGCTTCATCTGTATCTTTTTATCATGTCCTTTAATAATGAACCACTTCCCTGGTGGCTCAGAGGTTAAAGCATCTGCCTGCGTCTGCCTGCAATGCGGCAGAGCTGGGTTCCATCCCTGGGTTGGGAAGATCCCCTGGAGAAGGAAATGGAAACCCACTCCAGTATTCTGGCCTGGAGAATCCCATGGACGGAGGAGCCTGGTGGGCTACAGTCCATGGGGTCACAAAGAGTTGGACACGACTGAGCAACTTCACTTTCACTTTAATAATAAACCAGCAAATGTAAGTTTATTTTTTTTTTCTGAGTTTTATGAGCTTCTGTAGCAAATTAATCAGACCCAAGGAAGGGGTTGGGGGAACCGCCCATTATGGCCAGTTGGGCAGAAGCATAGGAAACCAGCTGGATTTGAGACAGTCACCTTAAGTGGGGGCAGTCTTGGGGGACTGAGCTCTTGGCTCGCGGGATCCGACCATCTCTTCGGGTAGGTCATGTCAGAACTGAGTTGAACTGTAGGATACCCAGCTAGTGTTAGAGATGGTTTGGTGTGGGGAAAACCCCACACACATCTGGTGTTAGAAGTGTTGTGAGTGTGGTAGTCATATGAAAAAATCACAGTGGGAAGAGTGAAGTGAGTTTTTCCAAGTCAACCGTGAAACTATGCAAGTAACTATACCAAAATGTAAAACTTCTGTGCTACAAATGATACTATCAAGAAAATAAAAAAGCAACAGACAGAAGGAGAGGAAATATTTGCAAATCATATCTCTGATAAGGCACTTGTATCCACGATATAGAAACAACACTTACTGCTCAATGAGAAGACAAATAACCAAATTAAAAAATGGTCTAAGGACTACTATATAGAACAGGGAAGCAGCCTGGATGGGAGGGGAATTTGGGGGAGAATGGAGACATGCATATGTATGGCTGAGTCCCTTCACTGTTCACTTGAAACTATTGGCTATACCCTAATACAAAATAGAAATTTAAAAAAAAATTAGTCTAAGGATACAAAGAGACATTTCTCCAGATAAGATATACATATGACAAACAAGCAGGTGAGAAGATGCTCACTAACATTTTTAGTCATTATGAAAATACAATTCAAAACCACAATGAGATACCATTCTGTACCTACTAGGATGACTGTAATGAAAAATTCACACAATAACAAGGGTGGTGAAAGCATGGAGAGACTGCAGCTCTCACACATTGCTAACAGGAATGTAAAACCGTTCAGTCACTTTGGAAAACAGTCTGTCAGTGCCTCAAAAAGTTAAACATATAGTTACTATATGACCCAGAAATTTCAGCCCTCGGTATAAACCCAAGAGAAATAAAAATGTATATCCACCCAAAAGCTTGTAGAAGAATGTTGTAGAACAGCATTATTCATAACCACCAAAAGTGGAAAACAACGAAAATATCCATCAGCTGATGGGTGGATAAACAAAATGTTGTATATTCATACAGTGAAATATTTGGCAATAAAAATGGAGTGCTGATACATGCTATGACATGAGTAAACTTTGAAAACATCATGCTATGTGAACTAAATCAGTTACAAAAGATTACATATTGCATTATTTCATTCATACGAAATGTCCAGGATAGGCAGATTTATAGGAACAGAAGGTAGATTTGTGGTTGTAAGGGGCTTGGGGGAAAAGGTTTGGAGTGAGACTGAGTGACTACTGAGGGATGCAGAGTTCTTTTTTGGGGTGATGAAAACATTTTAAAATTATGTTGTGCTAAATGGTTGCATAGCCCTGGGAATATAGTTTAAAACATTGGAACTGTCTGCTTAAAATAGGTGTTATGGTATAGCAATTGCATCTTGGTAAGGCTTTTTAAAAAGAAAGGGAAAAATTCCCAAATAGATCTTGAATGCAGATTTTCTAGTCAGTTTCTTCAGCATCAATTTCTAAAATATAAAATGTATATGTGATTATTGCATTGGTTTAGCTTGACACTATATTGTACAGCCAAATCCACAGGCATGTTTGAACAAATTGGAGACCAAATTGAAAATTTGGATGGGTGTGTAATTATGAGTTGAACCTTGATCAAAAGGCATTTTAGTCTAATTAGAGTTACCATTGGTTTTTTTTTTTTTAACTGGAGGATTGTTGCTTGACAATCTTGTGTTGGTTTCTGCTGTATAACAACTCAAATCGGTTATAACTATATATAAATATGCATATTTAATATATATATCCTTCCCTCTAGAGCCTCCCTCCCAACACCCCCATCCGACTCCTCCAGGTCATCACAGAGCACCAGGCTGAACTCCCTGTGTTTTACAGCAGCCTCCCATTGGCTATCTATTTTACACATGGTTATGTCAATGTTATTTTCTCAATTTGTCCCACCCTCTTCTTCTGCTGCTGTGTCCAGAGTCCATTCTCTATGTCTGTGTCTCCATTCCTTCCCTGCAGACAGGTTTATTAGTACCGTTTTTCTATATTCCATATATATGCATTAATATATGATATTTGTTTTTTTCTGACTGACTTTCACCATTGGATTTTTAAGTACCAGCTTCTAGAATTAAGTTTCCTGTTCCTTACATGAGATAGGAATGACTTATTTCAACCAGCCCCTTTTCCTACTGGACAAGTGATACAGTGTTGACTCATGGTTAAAAGTACAAACTCCTAACTGAACAACACTCTTCCTTGCAATGCTCAAAAATTTTTTTTCCCAGGTTTTCTTTCTGTTCAAGTATTGATTGAGGCAGGCCTCTGTGCAGCTTGCAAGGTGTTGGGCATTGTCAGGGTGCAATGTTAGAGCTCTGGGGCCACCCACTGACTGTCTTTTCAGAGGTGAAGGTGCAGCAGGTCAAGCTGGTGGATTAAAGAACAGAAGTACTTGCTTTAAAGGACCCAGAGGCTTAGCTCAAAATCAGTGTCCCTACAACCTCCATCTCAAAGACAAAATAAGTTGTCATTGTACATTACAAACCTCTGTCTTTTAGAGAAGTAATCTGTTTTCTGTGGCAGACTTTTTTGGGATGTGATTTTTGACATATATATGTATCTGTATACATATAAATATGTAACTCATTTGGCAATTAAAAATGTTGTAATTCTTGGTTAGTAATGGTAATATTTTTAGATGGTATGATGTATAGCAAAAAGGGCAAATTGTTTCGAGTCAGGAAAACAGGGTTTAAATCTTAGTTCTGCATAACCTTGGGCAAGTCTTGTGATCCTTCCTGTATTTTGGCCCCCTTGTCTGTTGACAGGCTAATCATTTTACCTGTTTATAGGATTTACCTGACGGTTTCAATGGGGCAATGTTTGCCAAAGTGACCTGATGAAATGGAAAGAGCTCAAGTATAGGATGCGTGCATGCTAAGTCGCTTCAGTCGTGTCTGACTCTTTGCAAACCTATGGACTGTAGCCCACCATGCTCCTCTGTCCATGGGATTCTCCAGGCAAGAATACTGGAGTGGGTTGTCATGCCCTCCTTCAGAGGATCTTTCCAACCCAGGGATCAAACTTGTGCTTCCTATGGCTCCTGCATTGCAGGCAGATTCTTTACCATGAAGCCACCAGGAAGTCCAAGAATAGGGTATTCACTTGTATAATCAATGACATTAGGACTCTCAGAAAACTTAATAGTTACAATAATATTATTTAATATGTAGTGAAATTCAAATTTTCCTTATCTGTTCCCCCACTGCCCCCAATCCATTATAGCTTTTTGTTGTTGTTTTTGTGTGTGGGGGGGGGTGGGGGTGAGGAGAGTGGTTACCTGGGTGATTAAAAAAAGACTTTCCTACTTAGGTGGCATTTGAGGGAAAAACAGAATATTGAGAAAGAAATAGCTACATGATGATCTGGTAAGAGAGGATTCTAGGTATGGAAAATAGCAAGGCAGGAGGCCCTTTCAGAAGCCCAGGTGGTAGATATTTATGCCAGTTTATACGCTGCCATCTGGTGCAAACACACTGCCATACACTTTCCCCCAAACCTCTCTTACCCACTGTTGGTTTGCTGAATTCAAACTTTCATAAATCAGAAAATTTGAAACCATCACCTGGATGCACTTCTTGTAATCCTGCAATCTCGTTTTGACCATCCAGTTGTGTTCAGTCAATTCTATGAATCTTTTCTTATTTTTTTAATCTTATTTTATAAGTGGAAGATGAAACAATCCATCTTCTGAGACTAGAGTTAAGATGTATAAGTACCATCAGTGTAATGTAGCTAAGACTTGAATTGATATTAATAATGTCAAATTAATTGTCAATAATGATCAAACTTATTTCAGGCCAAACAATTCTACGTTCCACTGAGAAAGAAAAGAAGAAAATTTAAGGTCATATACACAGTTCTAGAACTATTTCCTGAAAAAGTGAAGGGCAGTTAAGAATGATATACAATGTTTTCTTTCTTTTGCATGGGCTTCCCAGGTGGCGCTAACAATAAAGATTCCACCTGCGATCCAAGAGACATAAGAGACATGGGTTCAATCCTTGTGTTGAGAAGAGCCTCTGGAGGAGGGCATGGCAGCCCACTCCAGTATTCTTGCCTGGAGATTCCCATGGACAGAGGGGCCTGGTGAGCTACAGTCCATATCATTGCAAAGAGTCGGACAAAACTGAAGCGACTTAGCATGCACAGACCATCTCCTCGGGCCTAATGCATGATTTTCCAAACAGTTGAGATTTTTTTTTTACACATTTCTCATATTGAACTAGCCAGAATAACTAATGCTAAGTGCCACAGGAGACAACTCCTGAAATCTTGGCTTGTGCAGTACAGTTCTATTTCTTGCACATATAAAGTCTGATGCAGGTGGAGCATCTCTTTGTAGCCTCACCATCTGGCATGTGTGGCCTCCAAAGTGGCCTTGGATGCTTGGCAGAGAAGGACAGAAGGAGGCAGTCTGACTGTTCATTGCTACTGCCAGGAGCTCGGGGGAATATCATCACTTCTGCTGCCAGTTCTCAAGTGCCAGTCCATCCTGTTATGGGCAATAGAGGGGAGTCCTTGGAATAACTGGTCAGAATCAGTGCTGTCTCCACAGATGTTCTGTGTGAAAGCAGGGAATCTCTAGCTTGAAGTCTTCAGGGACACCTGATATGACTGGCCACTCTAGTTGGGGTGATGTTTACAGTAAGAGAAGCGAAGACATCAAAAGTCCTGTTTTTTCTTAGCACTCCATTCTGGAAATCTGTCTTTTCTCCTGTCCTTCAGCCTCAGGTTTCCTCCTCTAATTCTGAAGACACTGGGGCTTGCTGGATGATGCTAGTGGTAAAGAATCTGCCTGCCAGTGCAGGAGATGTAAGAGACATGGATTTGATCCCTGTGTCAGGAAGATGCCCTGGAGGAGGGCATGGCAACCCACTCCAGTACTCTTTATCTGGAGAATCCCAAGGACAGAGGAGCATGGTGGGCTACAGTCCTTAGGGCTGCAAAGAGTTGGACATGACTGGAGGCAATTTAGCACACACACAGTATATATATATGTGTGTGTGTGTGTGTGTATATATATATATACAACTGATTTTGTGCCCTCCATGGTGGCTCAGCAAATAAAGAATCTGCCTGCAATGCAGGAGACACGGGTTTGATCCTTGGATCAGGAAGATCCCGTAGAGAAGGAAATGGCACCCCATTCCAGTATTCTTGCCTGGGAAATCCCAGGGACAGAGGAGCCTGGTGGGCTACAGTCCATGGGGTCACAAAGAGTTGGACACAACTGAGCAACTAACACTTTCACTTCACTTTTGGCCTCAGGTTTCCTCCTCTACATTTTGAAGACCAACTCCTTACTAGTATAGGGTCGAGGTGAAAGAGGAAGCCAAGTTTTGGTTTAAGCCAGAAGAGGCAAGAGTGGGAGGATATGGTTTACAGTCTGGCTCAAGCAGTTAGGGGTCAGGTAAGAGTTTGGCATCAAAACTGTGGGTACAGATAAGGTAAGGATGGACTTGGATGATGCCTAATGCACTCAGATTCCCGCTACCGCATAAGACCACATGGCAGCATCTGGACAGCACAGACCAGCATCTCCCATCACCACCTGCTGTTGTCCGTAAAGAGAAAATCATGTGACAAATCACTTTAAGAACTAAATTCAGAAACACAGTTTGTGGCTGCAAAGCACTGTTGCATTGGAGGTTCAGCCCAGTGCCTGGCAGCCTGAAGGTGTTGTTCTCAGCTGGGCTCAGCTCTGGACAGTTAACAGACTAGACGGTAACAAATGGCCTCCAAGTCAGCCCCCATCTCCATGGCTCTTGAGGGGAAGTTGGGTGCGGAAATGGCCCTTTGGACAGGGTGCCAGCCAGCTTCGTTAGCCTTCTGTGTTTGAATCTATTGCTGTTTCTCTTGGGATCAGCTGAGGAATGGGAATATATGTCTCCTTCTCACTCATGGCTGCTGGTGGGGGAGAGACTGGCCAGAAATGTTTACTATCTATATTTGCTTCTTTGTAGCTCTTGAGGAATATATGACTGAGCTACAGAAGGTGAGAGACAAAGGTCTGGAGGCATACAGGCCTAAAAGGTAAACCTCAAAAGTAACTACGTACATGGCCCATTCCCCCAATGTGAGTCACTCAGTCATGTCCGACTTTGTGTGACCCCATGGACTGTAGCCTGCCAGGCTGCTCTGTCCATGGGATTCTCCAGGCAAGAATACTGGAGTGGGTTGCCATTTCCTTCTCTAGGAGATCTTCCTGACCCAAGGATTGAACCCTGGTTTCCCACATTGCAGGCAGATTTTTTTTTACCGTCTGAGCTACCAGGGAGGTCCCCTATGCCCCCAGACCAGTCCCTAACTATAGACAGAGCCATGGGACTCATCCTGGCTAGTGAGCGATGACTCATCATATTCCTTTGCTCTATGGGCCTACTATCTGAAAGTTTCTAGTATCTAAAAGACTTGGAGAGTTATTGCAAGAATTAAATATACAGTGCATTCAAGTGCCTGCCGTATTACAAGCACTCCAAACACGACTGTTGTCATAACAGGTTGGTTGCTAGGCGGCTCTAGTCATGAGCAGATGATCTTGCTTAGTCCTTATTCTCAATCCTCTAGGCAGCCTGCAGATTTGATGAGCTCATAAACAGAGATCACATGACTTTTGGCCACACAGAAATTTTTTTCCACCTGGTTGCACATAGTTGCTGTGCCCTTTGCTGCCTTTGATGGATGTGATAAGAAGCTGCTGGATGTGAAAATCTTTATTGCATATGCTATAATGTTAGCTGCTCAGTTGTGTCTGACTCTGTGCAAGCCCGTAGACTATAGCCCTCCAGGCTCCTCCGTCCATGGAATTCTCCAGGCAAGAATCCTGGAGTGTGTTGCCATGCCCTCCTCCAGGCGATCTTCCTGATTCCAGAGATCCAACCCAGGTCTCCTGCATTGCAGGCAGATCCTTTACCATCTGAGCCACCGGGATGTGCTGTAGGAACATTGTCTATAGCTTCACTCAGGGTCCTATCAAGAAAGATGCACTAAGAGACTTTTCTCAGACTCAAGTGGGAAGGAAAACTTGACTTCCCCCAAGGTGTGCCTTCTCCAGTTTTTTCAGTCTTATCATCAGAGAAGACCGAACTCATACTCCCAGGGGTTGGAGGCATAACCCTGAGCAGTATGAGCACAATTTCTGTTTTATGTTAAAAATTCATGTGATGTTTATATTCTTCTCCACTAGACATCCATGTTTAGTTTTAGGGATGTTGTAAATCTTATATCAGCTTATATGCTTGCCTCTGATGTTGACATGAGATTTATGGCTCCTCTTTAATAACGACGGCCAACGGAGATGGACTTCAGCCTGCATCCTTGTCTTGATCTTCTAGTTACTGTGCAGTTTCTCCGGTTCTGATTTTAGTTTATTTATAACTTTCTATTTTATGGTATATTTTCTTGTGAATTGGCTCAACTACTTTGTGGATATAAATGGGTTATGAATAAATAAAAGCATTCATATAAGCCTTAAAAAAAAAAAAGACTTGACAAGCTTGAAATAATTCCATCTGAGGACACAGACTATGTTCTTGGTTTCCTACAAACAGACATCTCACCCCCAACCTCAGTTGAATTGAACAAAAAGAAGGTGTTTAAAATTTTAACAGAAACAACACAAAAAAGCATAGCTAGTATTCTTGTTATCTACAGAAAATCAAAAGTCCTAATTTGAAGAGAATACATTAATAGTGATTTCAGAGGACAGATGTTGGAATCAGCATTTGAAAGAGTGGGTCCACTTCCTTCCTCGGTTTACCAAAGGCAGTAAAGAAAAATATTTTTAACCGCAGTGCTCATTATATTTTCAGCTTCACACATTGGGACAGAAACCATGTGATAGTCATATATATCTTTATGACAGAGATCCAAAACTAAGTTATCTGGTCTTTTGGGGACCCTTAGAAATAGTGAGAGGCTCAAAAAATGCAGAATGAGGACTGCAAATCTGATGCCTGTTTATCTCCTTGTCTCCCCTCCCAAACAACAGCCTCCATGAGGACTGGACCTTGTCTGCACAATTTCCTGGTGTATTCCCAGGGTCCACCATGGTGTTTCCCACGGGAGACACTCAGTAACTGCTTGTGGAATGAGTCATGACTATCTCCCTCCTGTGAGAAGACGTTTGCTGTTTACTAAAGGCCAAAACGTTGCTGGCTTCATTGCTTCTGCTATCATCTCACCTTCATCAAGTAAATTCTGTTTTGTTACTTAAGGGAAGCATTCCTAAAATGCGATGAGGTTCAGAAGGCCCTTGAACCTCTTGAAAATTTATGTAAAGATTTGTATGTTGGGTACACTTTTGGACAAGAGCATCCATGGTTTTCAGAAGAGTTTCAAAAGAACTTGTGACTTTGAAGATGTCAAGGACAATTGATATGAGGGATTAGTCATTTAGTAATCAATTAATGTGTATAGTACATGCTCTATTAATGTGTGTATATTCTAATGGTTGAGATTTTGTGTTTCCCGGTCAGAAAGAGCTGAGTCAGTTATGCAGTCTGACCTAAGAATGTAATCCCTTTAAATTCTCTTAATTACTTCACTTGTGAAATGGGAAAAATAATACCTAACAATATTGTGAGGATTCAGTGACATAACATGTAGAATGGTCCACCCATGGCAAGCACTCAGTTAATGGAGCTATTATTTTTGTTAGGGTCAGTCAATTAAACTGTATTCCCGAGACTATTATCACATACTCATCTGGATCGATTCTCAAGATAACAATTTTTGTTCTCTAAAATGAAATAAAATATATCTTTTTAAAAAGATTATTCTGTTTTCATGTACCATGGAATGATTTTGGAATGTCATGGAGAAAAACACAGAGGGAAAACAGGGAAAGGATTTATCTGTCTTGTGCAGCATCAATGAGGAAGTCAAGATGGACGAAGCAGAATTGGGTCTTTGTTAGAAACATTTCCAGCTTCTTCCTCCTTCCCTCCCACCTTCATTTCTATCACTGTACTATGCATACACCAAAGCACTTTGAGAAATATAGTCAAGTTAGTGTACACCTTTATGAATGCTTCTCTAAAATACAGCTTTGGATTCAGCCTCTCTCTAAATCCACTAATTTAATTTTTGAACAGAGTGTCATCACAGGAATCATACTAAAGTGGCAAGTTTGATACACTTTTTTTTTCTAATTCTTTGAAAGATTGCTTCCCACCCCCTCTAGTTCCCATTGTGTCCAAGAATAATTTTTTAAAAAGATTTTTGGCGTAACCAATAAAAACCAGCACCTGTTCATGTCAGTGAGGTGACTACCTGTAGTCTATGTGCTCGTGCAATTGCTCAAATTACGGTCCAATTTGTCTCCTTTGAAAACCTCCCAGAACATTTGTGAGACAAAACCAGGTAATATAAAAAGTCTTCTTTAGTCTTGATAAGGAAGCCAAGGTACAGTGGAGTGGAACTTCTAGATATTTTTTATACTTGTTTTTAAAAGCAAAATTTTGAGATAATGTGGTACAAATTATAGTCATACTTAAAAGGTTGTGCTACAAAGGGATATTAGAGCCCATCTATTCCAAACTGCTAATATTTCAAAATTAAAAAATTAAAATCCAGGAACTTCCCTGGTGATCCAATAACTAAGACTCTACATTCCCAATGCAGGGGGCCCGGGTTTGACTCCTGTTCTGGGAACTGGATCTCACATGGTGAAACTAGAAATCCTGTTTCCTACAACGAACACCTATTACCTGGCACAGCCAAATAAATA
Organism: Ovis aries; assembly: GCF_016772045.2. Classification (NCBI taxonomy): domain Eukaryota; kingdom Metazoa; phylum Chordata; class Mammalia; order Artiodactyla; family Bovidae; genus Ovis; species Ovis aries. Next base: position 59,160,264 of record NC_056062.1, on the reverse strand, counting down.
AAAATGTGACTTGGCCAAAGTCACATTACTGTTTTCCCCTTTTCCCGTATGTTAGTGGCAGGGCTAGGATGTGATAGGCTCATAGGTTGATTAGGTAGCAGTTGCTTCACAATTCAGTCAGTTCAGTTCAGTCGCTCAGTTGTGTCTGACTCTTTGCCACTCCATGGACTGCAGCACACCAGGCTTCCCTGTCTATCACCAACTCCCAGAGTTTACTCAAACTCATGTCCATTGAGTCAGTGATGCCATCCAGCCATCTCATCCTCTGTTGCCTCCTTCTCCTCCTGCCTTCAATCTTTCCCAGCATCAGGGTCATTTCAAATGAGTCAGCTCTTCGCATCAGATGGCCAAAGTCTTGTTGTTCTAACTGTCGCTTCACAATTAATTAATAGAAACAGGCACATTCTTATCCCATTTTCTGGCCCTTAGATGTCTATCAGCTTCTAGCAGGCCCATCTTTTGCATGACTTATTTCCTGAGGGACTTTATAGTCATCTGGTCAAGATAACACATTGTCACCAAACTGATGATGGATTTAAAGCAGCATTTCCCCATGTGCTTCTTCTATGCACCATTCGTTAGTACTCTCTGGGGACAAATAGCTGATGCTTGAATGAATTTTGAAAATGCTGGGCTGAACAAATATATATTATATATATTTTTGCAATCTATAGCCTGCAATCCTTCTCAGAGCCTTTAATATGTTAACCTGCATCATGTGTGTCTAAGAGTGGGGTAAATATATCATGTTTTCAGAGCTTACTCAACATGGAGCATTCTTGCCTCTCTCCTTAATCCCAGTATCTGAGAATGAGTGAGGCTTAAGTTATCATCCTTCTAGAGATATTTGCATTTTTCATATGGGATTTTTATCCCTTATTATTTGTTGAGCTCCTTATTTTCTGTGTCTTAGGATGTAAGATCTTTAAGGCAGGGAGAACGTCCTTCATCTCTAAATCACCAACACTTAACCCAATACCAGGCACTGTTCCTGGTACACAGAACAAATAGCACAAGATCCATCTATGATTGCTCAATGAATAAACAAAAAATGAGTTCAAACTCCCTACAGCTTGCTTTCTGGAGATAGAATTTGAGCTATCTAAGGCAACTAACCACATTAGCCATCTGTTACTCTTCATTTTTTGGATCATCTATGTTACAGTTCTGGGGTAAGACTTATTAAGAAAACTCAATAAAGAAAATTATTAAGGAAAAATATTGCATTATCACATCCTCTATCTTTCTTTGATCACTAAAGAAAAGCGAATGTTTACCAGCTTCTGTGAGGTACAATGAGGGCAGTAGGCATAGGAAAACAGAGCTGGGAAAGCAAAACTGGGAAGATTACAGGGATAAGCAATGGGACTTAGAACAATGCAAATGGAAGGAAAGAGAGTTTAGTGGGAGACCAGAACCAGAAGGAGAAGGAAAGGGTCAGCGTTCAGTCTACTCCCAAAGAAAAGCAATGCCAAAGAACGCTCAAACTACCGCACAATTGCACTCATCTCACACACTAGCAAAGGAATTCTCCAAATTCTCCAAGAAAGGCTTCACAGTATATGAACCATGAACTTCCAGATGTTCAAGCTGGATTTAGAAAAGGCAGAGGAACCATAAATCAAATTGCCAACATCCGTTAGATCATCAAAAAAGCAAGAGAGTTCCAGAAAAACATTTACTTCCGCTTTATTGACTATGCCAAATCCTTTGACTGTGTAGATCACAACCAACTGTGGAAAATTCTCCAACAGATGGGAATACCAGACCACCTGATCTGCCTCCTGAGAAACCTGTATTCCAGTCAGGAAGCAACAGTTAGAGCTGGACATGGAATAACAGGCTGGTTCCAAACTGGGAAAGGAGTATGTCAAGGCTATATATTGTCACCCTGCTTATTTAACTTGTATGCAGAGCACATCATGAGAAACGCTGGGCTGGATGGAGCACAAGCTGGAATCAAGATTGCTGGAAGAAATATCAATAACCTCAGATATGCAGATGACACCACCCTCATGGCACAAAGTGAAGAACTAAAGAGCCTCTTGATGAAAGTGAAAGAGGAGAGTGAAAAAGTGGGCTTAAAGCTCAACATTCAGAAAACTAAGATGATGGCATCTGGTCCCATCACTTCATGGCAAATAGATGGGGAAACAATGGAAACAGTGACAGACTTTATTTTTGGGGGGGCTCCAAAATCACTGCTGATGGTGACTGCAGCCATGAAATTAAAAGACACTTGTTCCTTGCAAGAAACCTCGATAGCCTAGACAACCTAGACAGCATATTAAAAAGCAGAGACATCACTTTGACAACAAAGGTCAGTCTAGTCAAAACTATGGTTTTTCCAGTAGTCACATATGGATGTGAGAGTTGGACTACAAAGAAAGCTGAACGCTGAACAATTGATGCTTTTGAACTGTGGTGTTGGAGAAGACTCTTAAGAGTCCCTTGGACTGCAAAGAGATCCAACTAGTCCATCCTAAAGGAAATCAGTCCTGAATATTGATTGGCAGGGCTGATGCTGAAGCGGAAGCTCCAATACTTTGGCCACCTAATGAGAAGAACTGACTCATTTGAAAAGACCCTGATGCTGGGAAAGATTGAAGGCAGGAGGAGAAGGGGGCAACAGAGGATTAGATGGTTGGATGGCATTACTGACTCAATGGATATGAGTTTGAGTAAACTCCAGGAGCTGGTGATGTACAGGGAGGCCTGTCCTGTGGCAGTCCATGGTGTCGCAAAGAATCGGACATGACTGAGCGACTGAACTGAGAACCAGAGGAGTCTGGTGGCTGGTAGAGTTCTTGGTTGAGGGGCAGAGGGGGGACAATCAGGTCTAAGGAAGGGAAGCACCTGTTTTGGATGGAAGAGGAGGATGGCATGCATGGGAAAAAGGACTTTTAAGATATTTTCTGTATAACACATAACCACACTCTGACTCACACTTTCTGCTTTGGAAGCTTCATGAAGGGCAAAATAAAATCTGGAAATGTGTTTGTTTACAGTTTTATTCCACTGTTGGACTTCCCTCTAGAGATTGGGCAATGGGAGACCTAATTATATTGTGTTTAAAACTAACAAAAACACATGAGAGAAAAATGGGACTCTATCAAGTGGTCCATTTCTCATGAGAAGGGGGACATCTTCTCTTGTGAAACAACTGTATACACTTCTCATTATCCACTCCCTCTTTACATCTCCCCAGTTGCTTGCAAAAACAAAAGAGCTTGGTTGGAAAGGCACTTTAAAGCTTATTCTTTTAGTTGCTTTCATCAATGTACGTACAAAATCACGAAAAATAACGGAAAGCTATTTTACAATGCACGCATGTCTATATACCATAAGAATAGATTTATGTAAAAGAGAAAGTATTAACAATCCTAATGATCTCATAATCACCAGAAGAAGACTCCTTACCTGTGGACTGCTTTCTCTGGAACAAAAGACCTAGCACGGCAGAATACATTTACTAGGTCCTCTGAAGGGATTTTATATGATTCTGAATCATTCTAAGTTAATACATAATTCTTTTAATTATTTTTTATTGATGGATAATTGCTTTACAAAGTTTTGCTGCTTTCTGTCAGACCTCAACATGGATCAGCCATATGTATACATATATCCCCTCCCTTTTGAACCTCCCTCCCATCTCCCGACCCATCCCGCTGCTCTAGGTTGATACAGAGCCCCTGTTTGAGTTTGCTGAGCCATACAGCAAATTCCAGTTGGCTCTCTATTTTACATGGTAATGTAAGTTTCCATGTTACTGTTTCCATACATCCTCCCCTTTCCCCATGTCCATAAGTCTATTCTCTATGTCTGTTTCTCCATTGCTGCCCTGTAAATAAATTCTTCAGAACCATTTTTTCTAGATTCTGTATATTTGTGTTAGAATACAATATTTACCTTCCTCTTTCTGACTCACTTCACTTTGTATAATAGGTTCTAGATTCATCCACCTCATTAGAACAGACTCAAATGCATTCCTTTTCATGGCTGAGTAATATTCCACTGTGTATCTATACCACAACTTCTTTATCCATTCATCTGTCGATGGACATCTAGGTTGCTTCTATGTTCTAGCCATTGTAAATAGTGCTGCAATGAACAATGGGATACGTGTGTCTCTTTCAATTTTTGTTTCTTCAGGGTATATGCCTAGGAGTGGGATTGCTGGGTCATATAACACATAATTCTGACGGTGAACTTCTCATGACATAACTATCCTTTTAATTATAGTTGCTTTACAATGTTGCATTAGTTTCTGCTGTACAGCAAAGTGAATCAGCTTTATGTACACATATATCCCCTCTTTTTTGGATTTCCTTCCCATTCAGGTCACCATTCTTGCCTGGAGAATCCCATGGATGGAGTAGCCTGGCAGGCTACAGTCCATGGGGTTGCAAAGAGTGGGACATGACTGAGCAACTTCACTCACTCACTCACTCACTCAGGTCACCACAGAGCAGAGTAGAGTTCCCTGTGCTATGCAGTAGGTTCTCATTAGTTATCTACTTTATACTTAGTATCAGTAGTATATATATGTCAATCCCAATCTCCCAATTCATCCCACCCCTACTTCTCTCTTGGTATCCATATGTTTGTTCTCTATGTCTGTTACAGTTTTATTTCACAGTTGCTATGACCCTATTTTTGCTTGGTAAATAAAATCATCTATACCAGTTTTTTTCAGATTAGTTGCTCAGTCATGTTGACCTCTTTGTGACCCCATAGACTGCAGCCTGACAGGCTCCTCTGTCCATGGGATTTTCCAGGCCAGAATACTGGAGTGGGTAGCCAGTCCCTTCTCCAGGGGATATTCCTAACACCAGGATTGAACCCGAGCCTCCTGCATTGCAGGTTGATTCTTTACCATCTGAGCCATCAGGAAGCCCTAGATTCTATGTATATGTGTTAGCATACAATATTTGTTTTTCTCTTTCTCACTTACTTCCCTCTGTATGATAGTGTCTGCCCTTGGTTCAAATATGGCCACCACATTTACCCAGGCAAGCATGAGTTCCTGAAATGCAGAGATGGCAAGAAAGCTTTCTTTGTACTGGCAAAGTGGTACTTAGGGGAATGTGCATATTTCTGGCTTGGGTTACCTAAAGCTACCTAGGTAACCTGCTATCATTCACCCAACTCTGAAAATATCCACCTCTGAAAACACGTCTGGCTTTCATCTTTCATTACCATGAGTTCATTTGCTTAATGAAGAGCTTGTGGCAGTTGTTAGGCTCAGCAGAAAGGAAGGAAATAAGGTGGGAAGAATTAGGAACCAAGTTTAATCCTAACATTGTTAAGCAACTATTATATACCAAGAGATGGAGATACAAATACAAATAAGATGAGTGTCCTACCCCACAGAGACGGAAAAGAAAGGAGAAAGGTGAACTAGGTTAGAGATTGAGATGGAAAAAGGGAGAGAGAAGGAGATAGATAGAGGTGTTGGAAGGTAAGGCAGAGAAAGGCATCAAGAGAAGCACACAGAAAGGGAGCAATAAGTTAAAGTCAGAGAACTTAGCAACAGAGGAAAAGGAAGGAAATTATGAGGAATGGACCAAAAAAGGAAAAGGAAAAAATAGCCAAAAATGATCCAAGAAAAGTCAGGACAGAGAGGAGGTGGGGTTTGTAGGGGTCTAGTTTTACATCTTCTGAAGAAGTTCACTGACAAAAAAACATGCCCCATTTTCCATGTTCTTCACTTGTGTGAATAGAAAGTGGGAGAAAATTGTGCCTTTAGAGTTATAGGGTGTGTAGACAGCTTTAGAAGTTTTATATATTGGGCTTCCCTGGTGGCTCAGACGGTAAAGCGTCTGCCCACAATGCGGGAAACCTGGGATCCATCCCTGGGTCGGGAAGATCCCTGGAGAAGGAAATGGCAACCAACTCCAGTACTCTTGCCTGGAAAATTCCATGGACAGAGGAATTTTGTAAACTACAGTCCACGGGGTCGCAAAGAGTCGGGCACGACTGAGCGACGTCACTTCACTTCACTTCACTTCATATATGGTCAGTAAACTAAAGTAAAAGGTTCTCACACATTTCGTTTTTGGAAACCTTTTCTGAGGAAAACAAAAACCCTCAAATCCCCCAAAACACTAGATTCTTTGTAAACATGTAATAATGAAAAAAAAAAAAGGCAGTGAGTGTTTCCTTTCTTTTTCACGTGATTTACACGGTCCTTTTGCCTTTTGGGGAAGGAAATGTGTCTAATATCAACTGAGGCAATTTATCATATTCAGCAAAGTCATAGTGGCTGTAAGTACTCATTACAATGTTTCCTTGAGAAAGGGAAGGGTGAAAATGGGAGTTTGGAGCAGATAAAATGGTCTATTGTTTATATTTGGTGCATTGTATTGCTCAGCGGATTTTTTTGAGGAAAAAAAAAAGTTGGTGTCTTTTAAACAGGTGGTTGAGAGTGGAGTATATCTAGATGTTTGCTGAACTAGAGAAGTGCCCTTGTATCCCGATCTCTTAGGCAGGTGTTACTTGAAGGCATCTCAATTGATAAAATACAGATAGCTGACACTTGGTCATCACCTGAGAGAGACGGAGATAGAGGTGCTGGGGGATGCCATCAATCACGCAATGATAAGCACTTAAGACTCTCTGGGGTGAAAGTTAATCGGCAGGCCAGGATCTATCGTGCCATCTCTTTCCGGGGTGTTAGCGTATCTGCGGAGGAACAGACCTGTGTCTTTTACCCAGCTGTGCTCCACATGAAAGTGTTCAACAGTAATAGCCATCATGCTGGTGGGATTTGGTGCTGGGGGAATTCTGTGTGCTGGGAGCTGGAGGGAGGCCACCAATTCATTCCACATGTTATTTCTCCAGGAAACACAGCATAATTGAGGACAATTTTCCACCATGAATTGCATCATTAGCTAACACAGAGAAAGTGAAATGCTGTTAACTTTCTTTTTTTCTTCTGCAAAGCTGATGAGCTGAAGAAAATAGAAATGAAAAGTTTAATGTAATTTTTTTTCCCAAGGATATAGGTTGAAAATCAGAATCAAAACACTTTTACACGGTAATAGAAATCCCACATTTTAATACATTGCCATGCACATAAGGAATCAAGTAATGCTGAATACAAAATAGTCAAATATACAAAAATGATAAAGCAGATTTTCAAGCCTGATAGAGATCATGCTCACAGATACAAGGGGGCAAAAATCTGTAGTTTCATTTCTATCAATTTAGAAAGAATCATGCCCCCACCCCGAAACTCTTTTTGAGGACAACCCAGAACACAGGGAAACATTATAAGAAAAATGTAAAGAAGACCCAAAGGGAATTGGCAAGTTGATAGCTGCTTAAGATATGGAAATTGGTAGTTCAAAATTGTGGTGTGCAATAATTCTTGTGTTTAGAGAAAGAAGTTTCTAAACATTGTATGCCCTGGGAAACTCAGGGAACTAAAATGAACATCCAACAGAAAAGGCACTCTTATTTTACTACATAACCAGCTTGTGTCCTCCTTAAGTCTAGTCTTGGGAATTTTCTAGGGTGCATAGAGGAAAAAAAAACAACAACCCACAGTTGCGGGCAATGAATAAGGAAAATATTTAATTAACCACTCTTAGGGGACTAAGAGATTTCAGACTGCTGGTTTAACTACTCACTTAAGGAAGCTATAAAAATGTCTCCCATCTACGTAGGCTTTTGTGTTATGAAATGTGCTTTTATAGCCATGTTTGCTAGTGTTTGTAAAATAGTGAACTTTCTTTTTTTTTTTGGTCAGAATTTTTCCCACTCATGTGCAACTGAAAGCATTCCTTTCATATTCAGTTCCCATGGTGTGATTTTTCTTCCTCTTCCTTTCCTAGCACAAAGACACCAGCTCACCTAGGAAGCTCGATGTGGCTGTTTCCTGTGACCCGCAATTCATCAACTTCACTGGCTTTCTTTAACCTGAGGGTTGGCAATCTTCACCTGCGCTCAGCCCAGCCTGAACTCTCTCCCTCAGCTCGGTCACAGCGCTCTAAACCTTCGAGAGGTGGAGATAAACGGTCACCCTGGCCGTAGGTTCTGCAGACCAGCCCCCATGTATTGTGTGTGCATACAAAATGCTTGAGTTACCTTTACCTTTTTTATACGTTGTACCAAAACATCTACTGAAGTTTCTTCCTAAGTAGCATTCCTCCAAATAATTTGGTAGCTTCCCCAAAACGTTGATTGGTACTTTCTTACCATTGCACTTTTTAGCATCCCAGAATGGACTCAGTAAAAACAGCTATGAGAGAAAGGCATAATACAAGGGAAAGGAACTCACTGATGAAAGCCCATAGCCCTGCTCACCATGATGAATACACAGACATTGGTCATACAGAACAGCTTCTCCCCTTAGCTCAATTTGGCCTCCAAACAACCCTGTCTGCTAAGGCAGAACAGGTGACATCCCAGACAGATGAGCAAAGGCCCAGAGAGACGAGCAATTTCTCTTGAATGCAAGTATTCTTGAATTCGAAACGGTTTCCCCTTTATCAGAGCAGTGCCACTCTCCACAGTATCCTAAGAATATTCAAGTAAACAGTTCAATATTTTCTTTTCTCGGGTATTTTTGATGGATAATATATAATTGTGTTACAATATGGATCTTTTCTACAATTTTGTGTACAGCTGTTTAATTTGGTACCTAACACTATCAAATAGCTGGATTAACTGGAACTACAGCAGGTGTGCTGGAGTGACACCAGAATGACAGTGGAATTCGTTTCAAAACATTCGCGCTCCCTTGGCTTTTCAGCAGATGAGTTGCTTCTGTGCCAATCACGACTGAGACAGGGCAGGGTCAAGAAGCTGGCTCTATTCAGCTCTCTGAAATAGGAACTTCCACTTGTTAAATCACGGTCTTCTCAAACCTGGCCGCATAAGGATAGCGTTTTTTGACTGGGGAAGGAGAAGTAGGGGCGTTGGAATCACTCAGAGCCCCTGAGAACCTTCTAATTCTCTTTGAGTGAATTTAAGCAAGTGGAACCCAGACTACCCCAAGTGGGAGGTCCACACTCACTCAGCAAAGAGGCTACTGCTTTTCGAAAGAGAAGGGTGATGTGATGGGAGAGTGAGATTATGATGAAAAAGACAAAGCTTCCAGTGTTCAAATGTGAATCCTACCCCCTTGCATGCTCCCATTTCTCTTTAAGGTTTCCACCTATAAACTGGGTCCTTTTGATGTGAAAAAGAACCTGGTTATGGGCTTCAAAACTTCTGCAGCTGGTACACAGGGAAATACTTCTGGTATTTTCTCAAATGTCTTAAATGGGAATTGGTGTAAAAGTGAAGGTGTTAGTTGCTCAGTTGTTTCCGATTCTTTGCGACCCCATGGACTGTAGCCCACCAGGTTCCTCTGTCCATGGGGTTCTCCAGGCAAGAATAGTGAAGTGGGTTGCCATTCCTTTCTCCAGGGGATTGTTCCGACCCAGGGATCAAACCCTGGTCTCTTGCACTGCAGGCAGATTCTTTATTGTCTAGGCTTGCTCAAAAGCTGCGACAGAGTGAGTGGGAAGTGACCAATGCAAACATATAAATGCAGTTGACTGTGGCTTAAAAAAACACTGAAAATAGATATAAAGAATTAGAATTGATTTAGGGAATCATATCAAGGACCAAGGCGGTACTCAAAATTCAAACTGCATTTTTGGAATTATGCTTGAACAGAGAGTCTATTCAGAAGGGGTCTTTATAACACGTGTGCTACTTAAGAGGGAGGTCGGGCTGCCCTCTGAGGAGATGGGAGAAGGCCAGGGTATGCTTGTGGATTGGAACAGAAGCGACCATCAAGGTATTTAATGGCAGGTGATTTTCTTCAAGCTTATGTCACAAAATCAATACCCCTTCCTCTGAGAGAAGCAATGATCTAAATAATGTGTCTCATTTTATAATTTTCTTGTGAGTAAAGCATTTGAATATATTTTCATCGGAATTGGGGGGTGGGTGGTGGTGATTAAATACAACCACATGAGACAGATCTGTGGGCTTCGGCACATCCACCCAGCCTAGAATTCCACCTGTAGTAGCTGTGTGTGCTAATGCGCCAAGGCCACGCTTCGGCACATCCACCCAGCCTAGAATTCCACCTGTAGTAGCTGTGTGTGCTAATGTGCCAAGGCCACGTGAAGGCAACCTATTTATTTCCTTTGATCCAAATGGCTGAAATTTAAAAGGCTATAAACAATGCAGAAGGCAACCAGCCTTAAAGATTTTAGGTGTTAGTATCTCCAACTTTGGCTTAATTTAGCAGTCTCCTTGTTTACATCAAATGGCTGTTTCAATCACTGTCCTTTAGGCAAAAAGGCCTGGCTTTAGGAGCCTTTCTAAGGCTTCCGTAAACATTGGAAGTTTGCAAAACAAGACAACAACGAAACAAACAATGAAACCCCACACCACTGGCTCCCACAGCTGAAAAAGATATTGTATAATCAGAAGTAATGTTTAAATATCTATAACTTCAGCCAGTCACCTGCAATTCAATGCAAGTCATATGGTTACTTTGAAATTTTATGAGGCCTGAGCTGTTGGTGCCTGCTAGTGCTTGATATAATTGCAGAAGGGAACCTCTGAAGTAAGGATGCTTGGGGCTCTGCAAGGTTTTAAATAGCCCTATATGTGGCAATGGAAACTCTAGATTTACAGTGCCTTCTGTACCATTTTCTGCTGTTCTGTGTTGGTAATTTCTCAGTCTGTGCTGCTGAGTCAGTCAGGGTTAGTCATTCAGTCGTTTCCAACTCTGCGACCCCACAGATGGTAGCCCACCAGGCTTCTCTGTCCATGGAATTCTCCAGTTGAGCAAGATGTCTAAAACCAGTCCCTACTCAGCGGCACTTCTATCTGTCACAGGCAAATTTCACCCTGAAAAGGCCACATCTTAGTGCTTGCCGCACTTGCCCAGAATTTTCCCTGCAGAGCCAAGATGATGGTCAGAGGAAGCCAGGGTGCCATGCTCCTAGCCATCTTCCCAATGAGATCTCCAGGGAAGACTCTATTTCGTGCTTTTCATTAAGGGCTGGTGTAACCTCCTTGGCTAATTTTTCCTTAAGCTTACCACAGGTGGTTCACCTTCAAAAGAAGGCTCCCCATCTCCTTCCTGGAGTAAGTCACCAGAGCAAAACAATGCAAACATAGTTCTCTTTGACCTTGAAGCTGTGTCTCAGAGCCAGGAATATTTCGCATTCATAAAGCAGAACTCACAAGCGAGTTCCCTGGCTACGGGATGAGATGCACATCTCAGGAGACTAAGGAGAAGGACCTGCTTGTCTTTGAAACTGAGTCCCCGGCTGTGTCCTGAGCAGGTGCATCTCCTGGGCTGTCCTCTCTTGTGATCACACGGCCCTTGTTTTGATTATTGGCACTGGCCTGCCATCACCACCACCAGCCCCCCACCTCGCCCCCAGATCAGAATCCTTGTCCCAGTGTTGTTTGGGCAACTAGCTTTCACCAAGATCAAACTTAAGAAGGAATTCTTAGTCAGTCCTGGGGAAAAAAGGTGACAACTATGATTCTCTGTTTGAGTTCTTTATATAATACTTGAAATCTACCCAAGGAACCATGTGAAAAGAAGAAAGAGATTAAAAGGAAAAAAAAAACCCACAAAAAAGCAAGAAAATGAGGTGGAGGGGGTGTGGGAGAGGTGAATAAAAACAGCCTTTAAGGCATAGAAGAATTGGTGTCTTTTTAAAGATTAAGTTTTTAAAAAGAGACGACAGGCAGCTTTAAGTCTAGTTGTCAAGTAACAAAATTACTCTAAAGAATGCACAGGAAAGCATCACAAAGAATGAAGCTGCTAAGCACAGGAAGAGGAGGTTTTGGTAAGAGAAAGTACTAAGGGGGTCTTGAAAACTTTTCTTCCATTAGACTTGTATTGTTCCTATCCCAAAACAATTATGTGACATTTGCAAAGAAAGCCTTTGTAAGAAACAAGGGAGTGCATCTATTAGAGGTTTTAACCCTTCGTTTATATTCTCACATAAGGTTGATATTCGTTTCCCTTTGAAGGTTAAAAAAGAGGCTTAATTCCCGCAGAACGAAGGACTATTCACCTCAGTCTGGGCAACTGAGAAGGGACTCTGGAGGGAATCCGGGTTATTTCTCTGTAATCTGGAGGTAGAAGTGGATGGCGCAGTTACACACCTCACAGAGCCTAAGCAGGGAATCAGACATGCCATTACCCACAAGAAAGCTGACAGTGTCTCTGTCCCCCAGCTGCATCTTAAACTACTCGGGTGATGTGCTTTTTACCCTAGCAGAACCACCGATGCTCTGCATATTTAAATTCAGTTCTAGAGCCCGAACTGAGCTTATCTGCCTTGGCACCCCCAGAGAGTCTGATAAGTATTTGTTTCTGTTCATTCCCAAGAGTGCCTTTCCTGTGTGAGTGTAGGGGCCAGACTTTTAATAAAAGGTGCAGCACAAGTTCAAGTAAGAGGAAAAGTTAACGCATCAACAGTTTACAGCCCTTAGACATCAAAGCCTTTATAGTCTTCCTTCCCATTTCCTGCCTCCTACTAAACAAAACTCGACAGAGCCATCTCTGGGAGGTAAAATGTCCTACACGCATCTTGGGAGGAAGGTACAACGCAGCAGGAAGTAGCCACGGGTAACTGTGGGTCAGCACAGAACAAAGAATCCCAACGCTGAGAAGGAAATCGTTTCTCCAATTTTGCTGGTTTAGGTCATGACTGTTCTGGTTTTAAGCCACCACATTTCCAACACCATGCCCTCAAATGATTTCAAACAGAGGTTGACAGTTTGGAAAACAGTAGCAGTTCATATGCAAATATGTGGTACGTGCCAGGAATTAAGGCATTTTTAGAGAAGCCATCTTCAATGGGGCTCTTTCACTGTCTCCATCTTTGCCCTCTCTTATTTCCACCTTCACCCACTATCTTTAAATAACCGTCCAGTACACTTTGACTCAAAAGAAAAGGGCTAGACAACTCTACTTATTTACTTGTTCATAACATATTTTGCAAAAGCCAAAGTAAGGATGAATCACCACCATTTAATGAATATCTATCTGCTCCATAAAGCATGTCCGGTTTTCCAAGGGTGTTAACAGTCATTAACGTTCCCAGCTAAACCAATGCATTCCCAGCTACAGTATCTCAGCACCTGGCAGTAGCTCTGTTGAGTTCCTCAGGCCCAATTCTGTATCCCCAGGACTAGCTATAGAACTGGGCTTCCAGAGATGTCAGCATAATGATGAATGGCTGTTTCTGTATAGGGATGGGAATATAGGTGACCAGGGTGGATATCAAGAGAAGCAACTGAAACTTGCTTTGGGAAGCGCTCATCAGCTAAATCTGGGCGCTGGAAGGGTTGGCGGTGCATAACGGGTGCAAATACGTGGCCTGATGCTGTCCATTACCTCCCCCTCTGCCGCCTGCTTCCTCAGTCACGGGAACTGTGTGCAACCGTCTCCCCTACATTGCTCTGGAGGGGTGAATGCTGTCTGAATTCAGTTTTCACTGTGGAAAAGGTGGGGTTGGGATAGTGTTTGGGAGGAGGAGATATAAGGGCAGGGAGAGTCTACCTTGTAAACCATAGTGCCCCAGCTCAATCCTTGGCACATAGTAGATGCTCAATAGACACTTGATTTCTAAAGAAAAGAAGAAACAAAGACTGGAGTGAGCTCTGCTGTTGGAATCGAACCTCAGGAGACGGGTGGTGGAGACTGAGGTGTCCAGGGGCATTGGCAGCCAGGCTTTGGCCTCTTCATTTTGGATCTGTAAAGAATTATAGTGTTGGTCCTGATGCTGACCCACCAAAGGGCCAGATCTTGGCGGTGACCGAAGCTCCTGTGCGTTCCCACTTGGAAGCCCCCTTCTTTGGCACCACAGCCTGCAGGCTCACAGTGAGGCATCTGGCCCGGTGACTCACCCGAATCACCTTTGGATCTCCCTCCTTCCCTGTCAAGCTTCCAAATCTCAGGCAGGACGTTTTCTAATGGGCTGTGCATTTCCTGATACCCCCAGGGGAGGAAAGATGTGGGGAGAACAGACAATGAGTGTGTGTCTGGTGACCCTCTAAAATGCCAAGCTTGCTTGTGCTGGCTGGGTCCCAGGGTTGTTACATGTATTTAAAGAAAAGTCTCCTATGCCTGCGAGCCACAGACTGGGATTGTGGGCACACAGAACATACTTGGCTGAGTTTCTGATTCAGTCAACTTTACATTTTCAGGGGGAAAAAAATGCCTAAAGCATGATATAGGGTCAGTCAACATGAACATTCCTCTAATTCCTAAAGACAAGCAATAACTGGGCTGACTGGCATCCAAGGACTGTGCTTTGTTGTAAAACATAGTAAAAAATATTAGTTATGGGTATAATTCCAGATAGGATTAAAAAGGACTGGTAGGTTCTCTGCTGAGGAAGAAACCTAGTGTGTGGTTGGAAACTCTTGCTTCCCTAGACATACAAGGGGTCACGCTATTTTTTCCTCTTCAGAGAACTGAGATCAACACTTGACCTAAAGCGTTTTCCAAAGTGTTAAAGTCACACCCCTTTATTCTGCTGTCCTCACTATCAACGCACCATAGTCTAAGATGAAAATATGGCCATTTCCCCCCACTTTTGGTGAAAGAACTCTTCTATAGAAAGAGAGAGTATGTACACTGGCCAATTAGAAAGAAGCCTCCTGTGTTTGAGTGTGTGGATGTGCTTGTGCTAAGTTGTGCCCAAGAAGAAGAAAGAAGAGGAAACGCCCACCATTCCCCAGGCCCACCTTTATCTCCCTTTGGTGCTGTAAGAAATCCAGTAAAGTGTCAAGAGATTAAGTCTAACAGTATTGTGGCCATATTTACCAATCTGTCCCAAACTATGGGGTATATGCTGAGAGTGGAGTCTTGCCTTGGACAGTCTGAGCCAAAATAGGACAAAATTTATAAGAAAGAAGAAAAGACTTGTCTTCTCACATGTACTGAACGTGCTGATGCGTTTCGGTGTAGGGTTATCATGTAAAGTGCTGAAGAGTTGGACAGACTACCTTTAGACACCATAACTAACACAATCGAGACATGTTTATATTCCTACCAGGGCATAATATTGTGAACACTTCCACTGAGATTGCAGGACTGCTGTAATTTTTTTTTTCTAACACATCATGCCATCTGCACACATAATAAAATAATCCAGTAGTTGCCATGCTAAAACAGGACCTGTAGTGAAGGGCACAGACAGCTCCCCAAAGGGAGCCTCAGTTATGCACAGTGATGAAAACTGGAAGCAATTTTCCAGCTAATGGTCTGCCAATGACCACTTGGAACAAGTTGGCACTGTATATTATGCACCTCATTTAAAAATCCAGAGCAAACTAAGATTTTCCAAAGCCCGTAATCTTGACTGAATGGGTGGCTTTTCAGTTAATCTGGTTAATCTGTCAATGCTCCAAGGGTATCTTCTGGCAGTGCCATGAGTTAGTCTTTCTGTGAGGAACAGGCCATGTTCGTATTGACTGGCAGGACAGCAGCTTGGAAGGCTAACTGCATTTATGGAGAACCCTCGGCTGAGGCTGTAAGAGGAAAAAGAAGAAAACATGATAAATTTCTTTATATTCCCATATTCTGGTATGTAGCAATAATCATATTCAAACAAACTTCAACATCCTTAGGTCAAAGAGAAAGCTCTAGTGGAGGTAATGGTGATTCAGCTTCAAGGCAGACACAGTGATGGGCTGTATTCTTGGAACGCCCTTCATTTTTTTTCCCCCAGAGCGTGGAAGATATCTGTCTCAGGGACACGCGAACTTGAATGCAAGGAAGGGGAAAACCAGATCCTTGGAACTGGCATTTGGCCCTATGACAGGGCTGCGGTTTGGGAACCCATGCTGTACACTGTGGGGTTTTATGCATTTACTTGATCTGGAAGATCAGATTGGGAATGGTGTGGAAGCATTTCAGGGGGCGTAATGTGTATAGTTGGTAGCCAGGGGCACTTCATTCTGCACTAAGAAGCTTTCCCAGGATAAAACCCAGAAGGAAATATTGGAAGCAGTATGGGTGGAGGTCCTGCCTTCGTTAGTTGAAAAGGCAGACTGGCTGAGTAGGTTAGCGATTAGGTAGAGAAAGTTATTAAAACCTGAGCAGATTGAACTACTTGAATGGCAAACGTGCTCTTGACCTTGGCAATGCTGGTACAGATATATTTGTCTAATTTTTCAAACTTCATTTTCTAATTGCCTTTTATCTCAGTACTCCCTACAGATCTTATACCATATACACAGGTTTTCACTAATTAGTTAATAAAAGAGCACAACTGAATATTTTGCTCAGAAAAATATTTTGGTATTAGCTTAATTTAATACCCCAAACTATTGGGCAATGGAGAGAAATCAAAAGTTATTACTGTTAAAAAAAAATTCCTAGGCTTTAAAACAGGCTTTTCAAAACATGAGAGAATGTACAGTTTATAAGTAAGTGTTTCATTCAAACTTATGATTTTTGAGACAAAAGGTGCTATTTCAGTGTATTAAATATAAAACAATATACACTACTGATAAGACTGTAATGAAAGTAGAATATTAATATATTGCTGGTGGCATTGTAAGCTAGAAAAATAATGTCAATTTATTTAAAAATTATTAAAAATTCACATTCATTGACTCTGTTCCCATTCTAGGAGTGCATCCTAAGGAAATACTTTTTAAAAAATGAAAGAAGTTATATGCACAAATGTGCAACCCAGAGGTTATTTATAATAGTGGAAAATGTAGAAAACAACCAGTTTCCTATTGTTAAAAATTTAGGTTAAGTAAATTATAGTACATTAATAAGATGAACGATTACATGGCCATTAAAGTAATAATGATGATGATGCTGTGGCAAAGTGGTGAGCAGTTGCGATAGACCACAATACAAAGCTTATGTCCACACGGCTATATTTAAAGTGGATAACCAGCAAGGACCTACTGTAGAGCACAGGGAACTCTGCTCAGTGTTAATTCCGCTCATGTACCAACCTACATGGGAAAAGAATTTGGAAAAAACCAAACACCACAACAGACACAAGTATATGTATAACTGAATCACTTTGCTATACACCTGAAAATATCACATTGTTAATCAACTCTGCTGCTGCTAAGTCGCTTCAATCGTGTCCGACTCTGTGTGACCCCATAGACAGCAGCCCAACAGGCTCCTCCCGTCCCTGGGATTCTCAACTCTACTTCAAAATAAAAAGTTAAAAAAAACTTACATATATGTATAAAAAAGAAATGTAGGGAAAAGTGAAGGCTTTAGGACTTTGATTTATTGTTGTCATGATGTTTTACAAAAGAACAAAAAAATTCAGTTCACAAGGGTGCAACTTTGATCCATAAGCCTTGGCTAACTAAAGCATCCACAGTTATTTTCATTCACTAATACTACTAAGAAAAGAAATATTTATAATTCGATTAAGAGACAACATTCTAGCATTATTAAAGGGGGTTAGAAACTGATGCAAGTAAAAATCTTTTATCCAAGTCAATCCTTAAAGGAACTGTATAGCTGGAATGTACAGAAGGAAATGGCAAACCATTCCAGTATTCTTGCCTGGAGAATCCCATGGATGGAGGAGGCTGGTGGGCTACAGTCCATGAGGTTTCAAAGAGTCAGACACAACTGAAGCGGCTTAGCACGCATGCAAGCACACACGCATAGCTGGAACAGCAGATTTCTAGGAATCTGACATTACATGGTATCACTCAGACTTTTGCTAAAATCAGCTCTGGAAAATGTGTGACCTTGAAAAAGAATTATTAAGAATAACATAAATTTAATGCATCCATCTCTCCTAAATTTTTGACGGTGCTACCACATCTTATCGTGTGCCTTCCTAATGCAAAGTGCTGTGCCACATATACAGAACATGCTTAATAAATGGTTGTGAAATAATGAAGAAGAAAGTGATGTTGGAGAAGGGGAGGTTTTTCTCTTTTTTAGGGCTTACTTCAATATCTAATTTTACTGGAGACTTAATCCTGTGGTTGGGGCTGCAAATGAGTGGGAATTGTGTCTGTATATTTCTCAAATCTAAGGACTACTTGGGCTTCCCAGGTGGCACAGTGAAGAATCTGCCTGCCAATGCAGGAGATGTGGGTCCGATCCCTGGGTGGGGAAGATCCCCTGGAGGAGGGCATAGTAACCCACTGCAGTATTCTCGCTTGGAGAATCCCATGGACAGAGGGGCCTGGCGGGCTCCAGTCATGGAGTTGCAAAGAGTAGCAACTCTTTGCACATGAGGACTCATGCACATGAGGACTACTCATGGAACATGTGCATCCCAGAAATGACCACATGTGGATCTGCAACTAGTGAACAGTAAGAAGCTCCTGAGTCTTTTCTTCAACATTACTATTGAATGGTTTAGGCATCCTGGGAGCTATTTCCTTCCTTAGTGCAATAGCTTCAGAGTCCAGCATGAGCAGGGCCACATCAGAGTCCAGTGACTGAAGAGCATGAGTTACTGAATCAGGCAGATCTGGTTGATATCCCAGGCCATCACTTAGCAACTACAGGATATTGAACACGTGAGTTTCTCCAAACCTCAACATCCTTACCTTTAAAATTGTGATCACGATTCCCACCTCACTGGGTTGATGTAATGCGGAAATGGGTTCACAGCAAAAGTTCTTTGCATGGTGTTTGGGGAACAGTCAATATCTGCTAAGTGATGGGTGCTTATTATTATTACTACTGAAACTTCTCAAAATTCCCTTGAGAAACTAGATATGATTAAGGTCAGTGTACTAATGCCACAGCTAGGGGTCAGGAAGCAGAAACAACACGGCCCCGAGGCCAAGCCTTTGCCCCCTCCAGTGATGGGTAACATTCCCCTCACCTGCCAAGGCCCCAGTGAGTGCAGCTGCCTTCCCCTCTCACCCAGATTAGTGCCGATGCCAACAGACAGTGTTGTGATAAGGACAGTTTATAACAGACACTTGAAAGGCAGGAAGATGCTGGCTCTGGAGACAAAGGCCAGCCTGGAGAGGATTCGAGAACATGCCTGGGACTGAGAGTGTCCAGTGTCCCCTCCCCCTACTCCAGCTGCAAGGGAGTGTTCAGGAAAAAGAAAAGACGGTGTGTGCGGGCAGCCCCGGCCCTCACGGGTTGGAGAAGAAAGAAGACTTCGTCTCTTAAAAGGGTTGTTCAGTGTCTTCCATTCAACCAGAAGGGCCATATCTTCTATCTGAAAGTGTCTCTCCTATGACTCATGTTTGAGGACTTCAGGGTGGGCCTGAATGCACTCTGACAATTTATAGCAGGTGTGAGATGCACCGTCCAAAGGAGGGAGACCCAGAGTTGCCTCCACAACAATCAATAAGAAGCAGAACTGGGCTTCCCTGGTGGCTCAGTGGTAAAGAATTCACCTGCCAATGCAGGAGGCACGGGTTCAATCCCTAGTTCTGGAAGATCCCATATGCCTTGGAGCAACCAAGCCCGCATGCCACAACTATCGAGCTGGTGCTCTAGCACCGGGGAGCCGCCGCCGCTGAGCCCATGTGCTGCAGCTGCTGAAGCCTGCTGACCCGGGAGCCTGTGCTCAGCGACAGAAGCCTCCACAATGAGACGCTGGTGTGGTGCAACTAGAAAGTAGCCCCTGCTCGCTGCAACTAGAGAAAAGCCTGCACAGCAATGAAGACCCAGCTTAGCCATAGACAAATAAATAGGGATCTTCCTGCCCTGGGGATCGAACCCACATCTCTCAGGTTCTCTGCATTGGCAGGTGGGCTCTTTACCACTAGCGCCACCTGGGAAGCCCAAATAAATCAATAAAATCATGAAAAAAAGAGAAGCAGCAGAACTAATATTCACTGAGCAGCTATGATGGCCAGCTAAGATTTTATAGGCACTCAATGAGTCACCACTGCCATCTTCAAGGGCTGAATTGCATTATCCTCACAACACACCTAGAAAAAATGAGGCTAGGTTCATTAACTTGTCACAGCCATCCTGCTGAAGTGCCCAGAGCTGAGGCTGGAAAGCAGATCTGTTCTCACCACAGTGCTCTCCTGACTCAATAGGAAACATGTATTAGGAAAGCGAGTTGCTAAACTCCAACAGGAATGCAGGAGACAAAGCAAGTAGCTGTGTCTTTATAAAAGCTGCTGCTGCTGCTGCTGCTGCTAAGTTGCGTCAGTCTGACTCTGTGCGACCCCATAGACGGCACCCAACAGGCTCCTCTGTCCCTGGGATTCTCCAGGCAAGAGTACTGGAGTGGGGTGCCATTTCCTTCTCCAATGCATGAAAGTGGAAAGTGAAAACTGAAAGGGAAATCACTCAGTCGTGTCCGACTTTTAGCGACCCCATGGACTGCAGCCCACCAGGCTCCTCCGTCCATGGGATTCTCCAGCCAAGAGTACTGGAGTGGGGTGCCATTGCCTTCTCCCTTTATAAAAGAATGTTCATCAAATGTGAACCCTACACATAAAGAGCCCTAAATAAGAGGTTTGGCCTAGAGAAAGAACATTTCTGTCTCACAGTCTAAAGCTGTCCTATGTTTAGAGCAGTGGTTCTCAACTGGGTGCAATTTTTCTCCCATTTGGCAATGTCAGGAGACATTTCTGGTTGTCATACTACCGGCATCTAATGGGTAGAAGCCAGGGACCCTGCTAAACATCCTGGGATGCATAGGACAGACCCTCACTTCAAAGAATTATCCAGCTCAAAATATCAATAGCACTGAAGCTGGTTTAGAGGGTACAGGTCCTTGTTTATCTTCTATTCCTGGTTGTGAGTCAAATATATCACTCCCAAAATAGGCCAAGATAAAAACCAACTTAAGTGTGCCTCTTGTGTGTACAGGAAATAAGGCTAATTTCAAACCTCACTCCCCTCTTCTCTTCATCATTTGCTCATTTTATTTGATTTTATATTCAATGTAATCAAAACCTCTGATACTAAATCATTTCTAACTTTTAGAACCCTCACAGGCATACTATTATAAGAATCAAGATGGGATATTTTAAACAGGTATGCTCAATTAATTAATCAGTAGGTATGGAAGGAGTTAGGAGATAAAAGAAGGACAAAGAAGGATTTATGTGGTAATAAAATTCAACTCTGCTCACCAGCCCTCTGGTGGGAGAAGTCACATGTGCTCTCAGCTCCACTGGTTTCATTTCTGCAACTACCAGCCCTCTTGATGGTTTGAGGAGGGGGGTATTCGCCTCCTGAGAATGTGATGAAGAAATCAGCGCTACCTCTGTCTGGATGAAGATGGAGGTCAGAATCTCAGACAAGATGAGTATCAGGAGGGCAGAGGACTTGGGTTCAGGGCAATAAAACAGATGACACACACAAACTAGTCTGTAACTTCTCAAAACCCTTTCGTAAACTGGAGTCCATAATGACTCTGTGACAGTTAATTTTATGCGTCAACCTGACTGGGCCATGGGGTGGCCAGAGAGTTAATTAAACATTATTCCGGGTGTGTCTGGGAGGGTGTTTCTGGATGAGATTAACATTTGAATCAGTGGACTGAGTCAAGCAAGTTGCTCTCCCTAATGTGGGTGGTCAGTATCCAGTCAGCTGAAGACCTGAGTAGAAATAAAAGGTTGCTTTAGGGAGAATTCATTCTCTATGCTGGCTTTTGAGTTGAGATATCTGTGTTTTCCTGCCTTTGCACTGGGCTTGAACTGAAATTTATACTGTCAGCTCTTCTGGATCTTCAGCTACCTGACTACAGATCCTTGGCTTTCTCAGCCTCCAAAATTGTGTAAGCCATTCTTTGCAATATCTATCTATCTGTTTACTATCTCTCTTTCTATTATCTCTCCCTCTCCCTCTAGATAGATGGATCTATAGATAGATATACAGATATATCTCCTATTGGAGACCAATATCTCCTATTGATCCTGTTTCTCTGGATAACATCAACTAACTCAGAGTCTATAGACCACAATGACCACAGCAGTAAAAAACTATCCTTAACTAAGTAGTCTGTGTCAAGCATTGTGATAAGAGCCTGTTCCATTTTGCAGCAACTTGAGGAGGTAGATCCCATGACCTCCATTTACAGATAAAGAGGCAGGCTTGGGGAGATAAAGGACCTTAGAGAAGCTGTAGCCTTCAGGCCAGGCTACAACCCTCAACCTGATTATGACATGTCCGGGGCCCATTGATGCCTCAAGTGCTAAGAAGACACATGAGGGCCCAAAGCCCCATGGGAAGACCTTTAGGCAATCATTTACACCCAGGTGGGATAGGAAGGCCTTGGTTTCCACCTTCTATCCTTTCAGCCCTCAATTTTATTGTTTCCGTTAGAATGTGAAGGACTCTGGATACTGTAAGGTCTGGTGCAGGCTTTGCTGTCATGATCAGCTTGGGTTGCTGCCTCTCTGTACAGAGTTTGAGGGTTCCTAAGATGAGTGACATTAGACACACACACACACACACACACCCACCCACCCACCCACCCACCCACCCACCCAGAGAGGAAGAATGCACTTGTGCACAAGCTGCCCCTTTTCCTCAGCACTAAGGGAAAAAAACACCCCACTGACACTATATTCACCCCCTTCCTCCTCTACTATAAATGAAATTGCTAGTCTACACAAGGCTTAAACATCTCTCAGAAATCAGCTCCAGTTCCTGTGGGTTAAGCTGAGTCTCTGAATTCCAGGGTGATAAGAACTTTGCCATTTTAGTCTGAGGTTCTCAAACTTAACTGCATCTGACTCATCTCAAGGAGCTTCTTACAATTTTTATTTTGTCCAGCCTATCTCCAATTTCCTCTGATTCAGAGTGTCCAGAGGGAAGTCTAGAAATCTCTCTATTTAACAAGCAGCTTGGTGATTCTCACGAAGCCAGCCTGGCACAAATCCATGGGCGCCCCTACATCTTCTCCTCAGTACTTAAATAGTAGTTATTTGTCTTTCAGACAGAGAAAAGTGTGCAGACTGCGGGGGAAATTTGCTTTATAGTCTTGCTCACTTCATGAAATAAAATACCAAGAGTCCTGGATATAATATAGTGCAATGATCCAAATACTGAGTTTTAGAGTGAGGCAGACAGGAGAGGCAAGACCTGAGCAAGCCATCCAATCCATCCAAAGCCCCAGGTCCATCTTCCCAGTATTGTTTAGTTTCTACAAGCCTATTCATGCATCAGCTACTTAATTAAGCAGACAAGCAACATTTGTTCCATTGAACATTTAGTAAGATACCCGCCTCCCCTCCTCCCTTGGAGGGTGCAGGGCTTGGAGAGTTTCCTGTCTCATTATACTTATCATACTGTATTAGAATCACCTGATGATGTGTCTGCCTAATGCTTCTCCAAATTCACTGTGCTTGGAAATTCCCTGGACAGCATGGTAAAACCCAGATTTGGGGCCCTGAGTGGAAAAAAATCTGATTCAGTAGGTTTGGAGTGGGTTTGTAAATGTGCATTTCTACCAAACTTGCAGGGCACACCCACATCACCCATCTGAGGACCACTCTTTTACGCATCACTACTCCGAACCCCAAGCTTCTTTGGACAAAGAGTAAATCTTTTATTACTTTTTTAAATTGATTTTTAACTGAAGGATAATTGCTTTACACTATCGTGTCGGTTTCTGCCATATATCAACATGAATCACCATAGGTATACATATGCCCCTTTCTCCTGAACCTCCCTATCACTTCCCACTCCATCCCAACCTCTAGGTCACAAGGGGACACAAGCTACATAAAAGAGAATGAACTGTGCCAAGGACAATGATCAATGTCACTGTACAGACTCTAAGAGGGGAAGGGAATTTTAGAACAGTGCTTCTCAAATTTTAATGTGTCTAGGAGTCACCAGGGTATCTTGATAAAATGCAGATCAAGTGTGTCTAACAAGTTCTCAGGTGATACCAGTGCTGCAGGCCTGTGCCCTCCACTTTGAGTAGCAAGGCTGTTGAGGTTCTTCATCTAGAGTAGCACCATCCAAAGGAGCTTCTGCAATGATGGACATGTTCTTTGTTGTTCAGTTTCTCAGTTTGTTGGATTCTGCAACCCCATGGACTGCAGCACACCCGTCCCTGCAGCACTTACTTCCCTGTCCTTCACTATCTCATGGAGTTTGTGCAAACTCTTGTCCATTGAGTTGGTGATGCCATCCAACCATCTCTTCTGTCGTCCCCTTCTCCTCCTGCCCTCAATCTTCCCCAGTATCAAGGTCTTTTCCAGTGAGTTAGCTCTTCACATCAGGTGGCCAAAAATACTGGAGCTTCAGTTTCAGCATCAGTCCTTCCAATGAATATTCAGAGTTGATTTCCTTTAGAATTGACTGGTTTGATCTCCTTGCAGGCCAAGGGACTCTTAAGAGTCTTCTCCAGCACCACAGGTTTATCCAGTATGGCAGCCATTAAACACATGTGGCTATTTTGACCACTTGACATGTGGCTAGTGTCTCCATAAAATTAATTTTAATTCATTTAAATTTACTTTCTTTTTCTTTTAAAGACTCTGCAAATATCTACTTTAATTTTTAAAATTTTCTGGCCACAAGGCATGTAGGATCTTACTTCCCCAACCAGGTGCTGAACCCTCACTCCCTGCATTGAAAGTACAGTCTTAACCACTGGACTACCAGGGAAGTCCCAACTCATTTAAATTTAAATGGTCACACGTACCTAGTGGCTACTAAACTAGGCGGCTGCTTTGTGGCATTAGAAACTGAGAGTGAGCGATTTAGTATAAAGGGGGTTTCAGAAAGAAGAAACCTAAAAAGCAAGGCGAGGTCACAATACTTTTACCCATATCATAACTTTTATTTTGACTGCCACCCTCTTCCCTTTCTGCTGTCTGAAGGGAGGGCTCAAGGCTCCCCTCTGCTCTCCATCATGTTCCCAGGGTCTCTCTCTAAACAAAACAGTAATTAGGAAAGGTTTTATAAACGCTCTAAAGTATAGAAGATTATCTTGTTTACATAAACTCTTTCAAGTTGGCAAAACCAAGCAAGAAGTCTTAGGAGAAATAGTTCCTTTGCGATGGGCCCTTTCACCCTGGGGTATGTCTAGCAGGATTCTGAAGACAGGCTCCAAGGTTACTTCTCTGCTGTGGGTTTTGGCCCTTTGGCCTGGAACATATGGGCAAATGCAAACAGTCCAGGCATTCTAGAAAACTTCACAAGGAAAGACAGCTCAGTTCATGTTGAGTTCCCTCAAAGGAGAAAACACTGAGGGTGGGTAAAGGGTAGGGTTTCATTTAGTCTGAACTGGACTTGTTGGCTCTGGGGATGTTACAGTCTACATTACAGTTAACGAGGTTTGAGGATCTTCCTTGGGCTGGTGAGTACTAATTTCCATTGAGGAAAAAGTTATGAGACTTGAATGTTTTAATGATAATAGATAATTTCTCTGGGTTGGCAGAGCTACAAAGCATGTTGCTACGAAACTGTGTGGATGGGGGCTATTTCTTTTGTGTATACAGTTTCCCCTTAAAGAATCCACTTGGCATGAGTTGCAATCCTGCTCAGGGACCCTTGTGATTAATTGCTTGAACTGGCTGGTGGCCATCAGCAGAATCTTGCAATTTACCAAGTTCTACACAGAATTATGAAACTGAAGGTTTAATGGGATTTCAGGTAATAGAGCCCAGATGTCTGAGACTATGATGTTTGAAATTATATCGCTTACAAGGCTGTAGGGCTACAACCTTATTTATTTCTTGCTTAGTAAATTTCCGTTTACATCTTTATTCCATCTTGGACCAGTCAAACACTAGAGCCCTCATCTTGACATAACTTCATCTAGAGAAGTCACTCACGCACACCCACCTGTAACAAACAGCCTGAATATACATGAACACCCCACCTTCCTGTCCAGGCTCTTGGGATTATGTTTCACCCAAGGACATCATAATTAACAGCCTTATCTCCACCCTGTCGCTATGCAGAGCTTGACTTCCAAATTGCTTTCACACATTTAGTTGTATTTTATTTTGTCAGGGCCCAGGAGAAGTGGTCCGGAACATGTATTATCACCCTTTGGGTGAGGAAACCAAGGTACACAGAAGAGAAGAGATGATCACAGTTAATGTTTGTGGAACACTTACCTGCCAAGAAGTAACTGTTCTCATAGGTGACAGAGCATCATTTCCTTTAAACCTTTTAACGCCTTTGAGATGATGTGATTATCAACTCCAGTTTGCTAACTTTGATAACTCCATTATCAATCCAGAAAACTAAGGCACAGTGGTTGGGTCACACTGAGGACAATGGATGGAGACAGGATGGAAGCTGGTACCCTAGACTCTGCCTCCTCCCTAAGGAAATAGCACCACAGGTAAGATCTGGAGTCTGCTGGTGCTTATGCGGCATTCACTCCATATCATTTGCAAGACGGAAGGCAAATCCTCAGCACATTTTTCTAAAAGAGAAGCCCCCTGGACCCTGATTCCCCGGTCTCCTCCGGAGCAATGCCACCTCCTGAGTGTTCTAAGGAGAGCAAGGAGATTCTGTGTAATGGCACCAATTCAAGAAGAACACTTGGCTCAATATTCCAGGCCCTTTACAATTACACTTTAGCCCATTCTTCCAGACATATCCACCCTGCATTCCAGGCATAGTAACTGATGGAATTTGTCCCATCCTGCCCTTCCTTGGTTTACATGGTCCTTCCTTCCATCCTCATCCTCCTGCCCCGATTCTTCTGTTCCTATTGGGCCAGCTCACAGGCCACTTCAACATGGCCTTACATATTCTCATAAAGCATCTATCTTCCTGTTCAGAACCTCTGCAAGATTTTGTTGAATGAACGAACAAAAGGAATGAACATCATTTTTGGATTGCTCTACCAGGCACTATGTGAGACACCAGAGACATAAAGATGAATAATCCTTGTCATTGCCCTCAGGAAGCTTCTCGTCTATGGAGAGATCTGTATACAGGAAAACCACTATCATATAACATCCTGGATAATATTACAGAAGGAAGGGTGCTCATCACTGTTAACAGATATGGCTGGGAATTCTGCCCAAGACTCACCCACCCTCCTGCTTAGGGAAACTTCACATGTGAAGGGCTTGTATTTTATGCATCTTTCATCTTTCATCTTTCAGTTGAAGACTGCTGAGCATGCAGCAGTCTCTAAACTAAGCAACTATGTGGTGGTGGTCTAGCAGTTTTCCCTATTTTCTTCAATTTAGGTCTGAATCTGGCAATAAGGAGTTCATAATTTGAGATATGCAGATGACACCACCCTTATGGCAGAAAGTGAAGAAGAACTAAAGAGCCTCTTGATGAAAGTGAAAGAGGAGAGTGAAAAAAGTTGGCTTAAAGCTCAACATTCAGAAAATGAAGATCATGGCATCCGGTCCCATTACTTCATGGGAAATAGATGGGGAGACAGTGGAAACAGTGTCAGACTTTATTTTTGGGGGGCTCCAAAATCATTGCAGATGGTGATTGCAGCCATGAAATTAAAAGACGCTTACTCCTTGGAAGGAAAGTTATGACCAACCTAGACAGCATATGGAAAAGCAGAGACATTACTTTGCCGACTAAGGTCCGTCTAGTCAAGGCTATGGTTTTTCCAGTAGTCATATATGGATGTGAGAGTTGAACTATAAAGAAAGCTGAGCACCGAAGAATTGATGCTTTTGAACTGTGGTGTTGGAGAAGACTCTTGAGAGTCCCCTGGACTGCAAGGAGATCCAACCAGTCCATCCTAAAGGAGATCAGTCCTGGGTATCCACTGGAAGGACGGATGTTGAAGTTCAAACTCCAATACTTTGGCCATCTGATGTGAAGAGCTGACTCATTTGAAAAGACCCTGATGCTGGGAAAGATTGAGGGCAGGAGGAGAAGGGGACAACAGGATGAGATGGTTGGATGGCATCACTGACTCAATGGACATGGGTTTGGGTAGACTCCGGCAGTTGGTGATGGACAGGGAGGCCTGGTGTGCTGCGGTTCATGGGGTCTCAAAGTGTCAGACACAACTGAGCAACTGAACTGAACTGAACTGAACTGTTCTGAGCCACAATCAGCTCCTGGTCTTGTTTTTGCTGACTGTATATAGAGCTTGTCCATCTTTGGCTGCAAAGAATATAATCAATCTGATTTCAGTACTGACCATCTGGTGATGTCAATGTGTAGAGTTTTCTCTTGTGTTGTTGGAAGATGTATGACCAGTGTGTTCTCTTGACAAAACTCTGTTACTCTTTTCCCTGCTTCATTTTGTACTCCAAGGCTGAACTTGCCTGTTACTCTAGGTATCTCTTGACTTTTTACTTTTGCATTCCTGTCTCCTATAATGAAAAGGAAATATCTTTGGGGCATTAGTTCTAGAAGGTCTTGTAGGTCTTCATAGAACCGTTCAACTTCAGCTTCTTCAGCATTACTGGTTGAAGCATAGACTTGGATTACTGTCATATTGAATGGTTTGCCTTGGAAACGAAAAGAGATCATTCTGTCGTTTTTGAGACTGCATCCAACTACTGCATTTTGGACTCTTTTGTTGACTATGAGTGCTACTCCATTTCTTCTAAGGAATTCTTGCCCATAGTAGTAGATATAATGGTTATCTGAGCTAAATTCACCCATTCCAGTCCATTTTAGTTCACTGATTCCTAAAATGTCAATGTTCACTCTTGCAATCTCCTGTTTAACCACTTCCAAAATACCTTGATTCATGAACCTAATATTCGAGGTTCCTATGCAATATTGCTCTTTACAGCATCAAACTTGACTTCTATCACCAGTCACAGCCACAACTGGGTGTTGTTTTTGCTTTGGCTCCATCTCTTCATTCTTTCTGGAGTTAGTTCTCCACTGATCTCCAGTAGCATATTGAGCACCTGCTGACCCGGGGACTTCATTTTCCAATTTCCTATCTTTTTGCCTTTTCATATTATTCATGGGGTTCTCGAGGCAAGAATACTGAAGTGGTTTTCTATTTCCTTTTCCAGTGGACCACATTTTGTCAGAACTCTCCACCATGACCCATCCGTCTTGGGTGGCCCTACATGGGATGGCTCATAATTTCATTGAGTTAGACAAGGCAGTGGTCCATGTGATCAGTTTGATTAGTTTTCTGTGACTATGGTTTTTACTCTGTATGCCCTCTGATGGATAAGGATAAGAGGCTTACAGAAGCTTCCTGATGGGAGAGACTGACTGAGGGGAAAACTGGGTGTTGTTCTGATGGGCAGGGCCATGCTCAGGAAATATTTAATCCAATTTTCTGTTGAAGGGCAGGGCTGTGTTCCCTCCCTGTTGTTTGATCTGAGGCCAAACTATGGTGGAGGTAATGAAGATAATGGTGACCTGCTTTAAAAGTTCCTGGGCACGTAATTTTCAAAATTCAGACTTAAATTGAAGAAAGTAGGGAAAACCACTAGACCATTCAGGTATGACCTAAATCAAATCCCTTATGATTATACAGTAGAAGTGACAAATAAATTCAAGGGATTAGATCTGATAGACAGAGTGCCTGAGATCTATGGAGGTTTGTAACATTATACAGGAGAAAGTGATCAAGACCATTCCCAAGAAAAAGAAATGCAAAAAAGGCAAAATGGTTGTCTGAGGAGGTCTTACAAATAGCTGAGAAAAGAAGCGAAGAGAAAGGCAAAGGAGAAAAGGAAAGATATGCCTATTTGAATGAAGAGTTCCAAAGAAAAGCAAGGAGAAACAAGAAAGCCTTCCTCAGTGATCAATGCAACGATATAGAGGAAAACAATAGAATAGGAAAGACTAGAGATCTCTTCAGGAAAATTAGAGATACCAAGGGAACATTTCATGCAAAGATGGGCTCAATAAAGGAGAGAAATGGTAGGGACCTAACAGAAGCAGAAGATATTAAGAAGAGGTGGCAACAATACACAGAAGTGTACAAAAAGATCTTCATGACCCAGATAATCACGATGGTGTGATCACTCACCTAGAGCCAGACATCCTGGAATGTGAAGTCAAGTGGGCCTTAGGAAGCATCACTATGAACAAAGCTAGTGGAGGTGATGGAATTCCAATTGAACTATTTGAAATCCTAAACAATGATGCTATCAAAGTGCTGCACTCAATATGCCAGCAAATTTGGAAAACTCAGCAGTGGCCACAGGACTGGAAAAGGTCAGTTTTCATTCCAATCCCAAAGAAAGGCAATGCCAAAGAATGTTCAAACTACCACACAATTGTCCTCATCTCACACGCTAGCAAAGTAATGCTCAAAATTCTCCAAGAGAGGCTTCAACAGTACATGAACCATGAACTTCCAGATATTCTAGCTGGATTTAGAAAAGGCAGAGGAACCAGAGATCAAATTGCCAACATCCACTGGGTCATCGAACAAACAAAAGAGTTCCAGAAAAACGTGTACTTCTGCTTTATTGACTATGCCAAAGCCTTTGACTGTGTGGATCACAACAAACTGTGGAACATTCTTCAAGAGATGGGAATACCAGACCACCTTACTTGCCTCCTGAGAAATCTGTATGCAGGTCAAGAAGCAAGTTAGAACTGGACATGGAACAACACACTGGTTCCAAATAGGGAAAGGAGTACGTCAAGGCTGTATATTGTCATTCTGCTTATTTAACTTATATGCAGACTACATCATGTGAAATGCTGGGCTGGATGAAGCACAAAGTGGAATTAAGATTGCCGGGAGAAATATAAATAACCTTAGATATGCAGATGACACCACCCTCATCACAGAAAGTGAAGAAGAGCTAAAGAGCCTCTTGATGAAAGTGAAAGAGGAGAGTGAAAAAGTTGGCTTAAAGCTCAACATTAAGAAAACTAAGATCATGACATCTGGTCCCATCACTTTATGGCAAATAGATGGGGAAACAATGGAAACACTGACAGACCTTATTTTTCTGGGCTCCAAAATCATTGCAGATGGTGACTGCAGCCATGAAATTAAAAGATGCTTGCTCCTTGGAAGAAAAGCTGACCAACCTAGATAGCACATTAAAAAGCAGAGACATTACTTTGCCAACAAAGGCCTGTCTAGTCAAAGCTATGATTTTTCCAGTAGTCACATACGGATGTCAGAGTTGGACTATAAAGAAAGCTGAGCACTGAAGAATTGATGTTTTTGAACTGTGGTGTTGGAGAAGACTCTTGAGAGTCCCTTGGACTGCAAAGAGATTAAACCAGTCCATCCTAAATGAAATCAGCCCTGATATTCTTCGGAAGGACGGATGTTGAAGATGAAACTCCAATACTTTGGCCACCTGATGCAAAGAACTGACTCATTTGAAAAGACCCTGATGCTGGAAAAGATTTAAGGCAGGAGGAGAAGGGGATGACAGAGGATGAGATGGTTGGATGGCATCTCCGACTCAATGGTGATGAGCTCCAGGAGTAAGCTCCCAGGAGTTGGTGATTGACAGGGAAGCCTGGTGTGCTGCAGTGCATGGGGTTGCAAACAGTTGGACACGACTGAGTGACTGAACTGAACTGAAGTTATATGACAGTGACACCTAATGAAAGACTGCCATAGAAGTGATGGAGTCTCTCTCATTAGGGTAGGAGGGGCCCTTAAACTGCTTCCTCTCTGTCTGTTCAGTGGAAATGCAGAAGAGGGTGGCAGGCCCTTGCTGACCACTATGGTAGCCCCACAAGGAGCTGGCCCAGATAGGATGGGATAGAGGAAGCTTCCCATGTCTCCTTAGGGTCTCCTTGCTCCTTAGAGCAAGCAGCAGCCCAAACCATAGCTCTTGTCTGTAAGGTGCCAGGGGATGCTTGATGTACTGCCTTAAAATGATAGTTTGGGCGAGTGATATCTGCCCTACATTCTAGGCATAGTAACTTGGAGAATTTAAGAGTTGGGAAATTGTTCTTTAAAAGTCACTATTTCAGAGCATTAATTCCTGATTGCTTATTGGTGGTGGCTTAGTCATTAAGTCGTGTCTGACTCTATGTGATCCCAAGGTCTGTAGCCTGTCAGAGTGCTCTCTATGGGATTTCCCAGACAAGAATACTGGAGTGGGTAGCCATTCCCTTCTCCAGGGGATCTTCTTGACCCAGGGATTGAACCCGGGTCTCCTGCATCGCAGGCAGATTCTTTATCAATGGAGTCACCAGGAAATGTGACCCCTTATAAAACTCTCTGCACTAATGGGCTTTTTCATTGGTTGTTCTTCTCAACAGGACTGTGCGGGGATCCTGGGCAGGGGCCCAGCCCTGTAGAAAGCTCGCTCTCTCGAGAGGAGGAGGTTGGTTTGCGGGGCACTGTAGCGGCACTGCGTTCATGATCGTGAAATGTACTGGAGGTGGCAGTGGAATGACTGTCATCACACAACATTTAATATCTTTCTAGAACTACCCACCTGTGTTGCTCTACAATTTTAAGGAATCACTGTGGGGTAATGAACATCAGTGATTATTCCACTCGCTAGTCTTAAGACTGGTCAAGTTATTTAACCTCTCTAAGCCAAGGTTCCTTCATCTGTAAAAGGAGGGAATTCATGTGTGGTTTACAGATGGTTTTGTGAGAACTACTATATTTCATTGAATCCAAAATGCATTTTTTTTTTTTTAATGTATCATGGACAAGAGCTTCCCTGCTAGCTCAGCTGGTAAAGAACCTGCCTGCAATGCAGGGGACTCTGGTTTGATTGCTGGGTTGGGAAGATCCCCTGGAGAGGGGACAGGCTACCCACTCCAGTATTCACAGGCTTCTGTGGTGGCTCAGACAGTAAAGAATCTGCCTGCAATGAGGGAGACCTGGGTACAATCCCTGGGTTGGGAAGATCCCCCAGAGGAGGGCATGGCAACCCACTCCAATATTCTTGCCTGGAGAATCCCATGGACCCAGGAGCCTGGCAGGCTACAGACCATGGTGTCGCAAAAAGGCAGACATGACTGAGCGACTAAGGATATATCGTGGACAAAGGAAGAAGAAGAAAACACTGCTCATGGAACTATGAAATAATGCTTTTTTTTTTTTTTGACAGTCGTGAACAACGCATGATATTTAGTTTTTTTTTTTTTTTTTTTTTTTTAATTTTTAAATTTTAAAATCTTTAATTCTTACATGCATTCCCAAACATGAACCCCCTCCCACCTCCCTCCCCATAACATCTTTCTGGGTCAACCCCATGCACCAGCCCCAAGCATGCTGCATCCTGCGTCAGACATA
Organism: Ovis aries; assembly: GCF_016772045.2. Taxonomy (NCBI): domain Eukaryota; kingdom Metazoa; phylum Chordata; class Mammalia; order Artiodactyla; family Bovidae; genus Ovis; species Ovis aries. The sequence goes on along the minus strand of NC_056062.1, from coordinate 59,127,220 downwards.
GACTGGCGATTCAATTCACATGATAGTATACATGTTAGAATGTCATTCTCCCAAATCATCCCACCCTCTCCCTCTCCCTCTGAGTCCAAAAGTCCATTATACACATCTGTGTCTCTTTCCCTGTCTTGCATACAGGGTCGTCATATTTCTAAATTCCATATATATGTGTTAGTATACTGTATTGGTGTTTTTCTTTCTGGCTTACTTCACTCTGTATAATCGGCTCCAGTTTCATCCATCTCATCAGAACTGATTCAAATGAATTCTTTTTAACTGCTGAGTAATACTCCATTGTGTATATGTACCAAAGCTTTCTTATCCATTCATCTGCTGATGGACATCTAGGTTGTTTCCATGTCCTGGCTATTATAAACAGTGCTGCGATGAACATTGGGGTACATGTGTCTCTTTCAATTCTGGTTTCCTCGGTGTGTATGCCCAGAAGTGGGATTGCTGGGTCATAAGGTAGTTCTATTTGCAATTTTTAAGGAATCTCCACACTGTTCTCCATAGTGGCTGTACTAGTTTGCATTCCCACCAACAGTGTAGGAGGGTTCCCTTTCTCCACACCCTCTCCAGCATTTATTGCTTGCAGATTTTTGGATCGCAGCCATTCTGACTGGTGTGAAGTGGTACCTCATTGTGGTTTTGATTTGCATTTCTCTAATAATGAGTGATGTTGAGCATCTTTTCATGTGTTTGTTAGCCATCCGTATGTCTTCTTTGGAGAAATGTCGATTTAGTTCTTTGGCCCATTTTTGATTGGGTCGTTTATTTTTCTGGAGTTGAGCTGCAGAAGTTGCTTGTATATTTTTGAGATGAGTTGTTTGTCAGTTGCTTCATTTGCTATTATTTTCTCCCATTCAGAAGGCTGTCTTTTCACCTTGCTTATATTTTCCTTTGTTGTGCAGAAGCTTTTAATTTTAATTAGATCCCATTTGTTTATTTTTGCTTTAATTTCCAGCATTCTGGGAGGTGGATCATAGAGGATCCTGCTGTGATTTATGTCTGAGAGTGTTTTGCCTATGTTCTCCTCTAGGAGTTTTATAGTTTCTGATCTTACATTTAGATCTTTAATCCATTTTGAGTTTATTTTTGTGTGCGGTGTTAGAAAGTGATCTAGTTTCATTCTTTTACAAGTGGTTGACCAGTTTTCCCAGCACCACTTGTTAAAGAGATTGTCTTTACTCCATTGTATATTGATCTACCTCTCTTGAAAATAAGGTGTGATGATGTGTGGCTTTATTAGGGCTTTCATTTTGTTGATTGACTATATTGTTCTTTTCAAGTATACTCTTGAGAGGTCTTTGTAGTTCCTGAAGTCATCAAGTTGATTCCTCCATTTTCCATTGTGGGGGTTACTCATTGCATTGAATTTGTAAATTGCTTTGGGTAGTATACTCATTTTCACTATATTGATTCTTCCAATCCATGAACATGGTATATTTCTCCATCTATTAGTGTCCTTTGATTTCTTTCATCAGTGTTTTATAGTTTTCTATATATAGGTCTTTAGTTTCTTTAGGTAGATATATTCCTAAGTATTTTATTCTTTTCGTTGCAATGGTGAATGGAATTGTTTCCTTAATTTCTTTTCTACTTTCTCATTATTCGTGTATAGGAATGCAAGGGATTTCTGTGTGTTGATTTTATATCCTGCAACTTTACTATATTCATTGATTAGTTCTAGTAATTTTCTGGTGGAGTCTTTAGGGTTTTCCATGTAGAGGATCATGTCATCTGCAAACAGTGAGAGTTTTACTTCTTCTTTTCCAATTTGGATTCCTTTATTTCTTTTCTGCTCTGATTGCTGTGGCCAAAACTTCCAGAACTATGTTGAATAGTAGCGGTGAAAGTGGACACCCTTGTCTTGTTCCTGACTTTAGGGAAATGCTTTCAATTTTTCACCATTGAGGATAATGTTTGCTATGGGTTTGTCATAGATAGCTTTTATTATGTTGAGATATGTTCCTTCTATTCCTGCTTTCTGGAGAGTTTTTATCATAAATGGATGTTGAATTTTGTCAAAGGCCTTCTCTGCATCTATTGAGATAATCATATGGTTTTTATTTTTCAATTTGTTAATGTGGTGAATTACATTGATTGATTTGCGGATATTGAAGAATCCTTGCATCCCTGGGATAAAGCCCACTTGGTCATGGTGTATGATCTTTTTAATGTGTTGTTGGATTCTGATTGCTAGAATTTTGTTGAGGATTTTTGCATCTATGTTCATCAGAGATATTGGCCTGTAGTTTTCTTTTTTGTGACATCTTTGTCAGGTTTTGGTATTAGGGTGATGGTGGCCTCATAGAATGAGTTTGGAAGTTTACCTTCCTCTGCAATTTCTGGAAGAGTTTGAGTAGGATAGGTGTTAGCTCTTCTCGAAATTTTTGGTAGAATTCAGCTGTGAAGCCATCTGGACCTGGGCTTTTGTTTGCTGGAAGATTTCTGATTACAGTATCAATTTCCGTGCTTGTGATGGGTCTGTTAAGATTTTCGATTTCTTCCTGGTTCAGTTTTGGAAAATTGTACTTTTCTAAGAATTTGTCCATTTCTTCCACGTTGTCCATTTTATTGGCATACAACTGCTGATAGTAGTCTCTTATGATCCTTTGTATTTCTGTGTTGTCTGTTGTGATCTCTCCATTTTCATTTCTAATTTTATTGATTTGATTTTTCTCTTTGCTTCTTGATGAGTCTGGCTAATGGTTTGTCAATTTTATTTATCCTTTCGAAGAACCAGCTTTTGGCTTTGTTGATTTTTGCTATGGTCTCTTTTGTTTCTTTTGCATTTATTTCTGCCCTAATTTTTAAGATTTCTTTCCTTCTACTAACTCTGGGGTTCTCCAACTCTTCCTTTTCTAGTTGCTTTAGTTGTAGAGTTAGGTTATTTATTTGACTTTTTCTTGTTTCTTGAGGTATGCCTGTATTGCTATGAACTTTCCTCTTAGCACTGCTTTTATAGTGTCCCACAGGTTTTGGGTTGTTGTGTTTTCATTTTCATTAGTTTCTATGCATATTTTGATTTCTTTTTGATTTCTTCTGTGATTTGTTGGTTATTCAGAAGTGTGTTAACCTCCATATGTTGGAATTTTTAATAGTTTTTCTCCTGTAATTGAGATTTAATCTTAATGCATTATGGTCAGGAAAAGATGCTTGAATGATTTCGATTTTTGTATCAAGTTTAGATTTATGGCCCAGGATGTGATCTATCCTGGAAAAGGTTCCATGAGCACTTGAAAAAGGTGAAATTCGTTATGGTCATTTCTTACATATTGTGGTGCTCCTATATTGTTTTAGTTATTTATAGTTATATTTCTTGTGAGTGGGGTATTAAGTGGCCTTTTGTCTCTTTTCACAGCCTTTGTTTTAAAGTCTATTTTATATCGGGTGAGTATTATTCCTGCTTTTATGAGGTCTCTATTGCGTATTTGCCTATGGCCTTCTTTGTATGTCTCCAGTTTTTGTGGGTCTAAGCAGCATATAGAGAGTATTGTTTTTGTATTCATTGGGGTCTTTGTCTTTTGGTATATCTCAACCCATTTAGTTTTAAGGTCCCTGATAAGGTTCTCTTGTGCAGATATAGAGGGTTTTGGGTTTTGGGTTCCATTCGGCCAGTCTTTGTCTATTGGTTGGGAATTTTGGACCTGGTACGTTTGCTGAATTCAGCTAAGCTTGTCTGTAAAGCTGATTTCTCCTTCGTATTTGAATGAGATCTGTTTTATACACCTGTGTTTCCTGTCTTTCCTCACTTTAAGTATGTTTGCCATTCCCTTCTCTCAGAAGAGTTTGTCTGTAAAGCTCAGATTTCTCCTTCGGGAAATGAGATCCTTGTTGTTTTTAGTAATCTGGGCTGTTGGTTGATTGTCTTTATGTGTCTTGTTTCTTTGGGTTTATCCTATTGGCCTGAAGTGTTTCTTGGGATCATGTTATCCTTATGGGAACTATATTTCCTGTGGTTTTTCTCATGATCTTTCTTTCTGTCTTCTTGATCTGGTTACTCCTATAATAAATGTTTGGGGTGTGCCTTGGTCTTTGAGATTCTCTGTGCTTGGACTTGGGTGATTATTTCCTTCCCCATTTTAGGGAGTTTTCAACTATTTCTCCTCAATCTTCTTGATTTTCTCTGTCTTCTTCTTATTGGGACCCCCAGATGTTCTGATTTTATTTGTCATAGGTCTGATATTTTGACTCTGTTTTTCTTCTAGGTCCTTTTAACCTACCATCTTCTAATCCTTGTCTTAGACCTGTTTCTTTTTGATTTTCAAGATTCTGATCATTTTATATTATTCAAATTTTCCTCTCCTAGGTTCCTTTCTTGCATCTTTTCCTTGTCTTTGGCTATTTATCTGTGTTCCATTTTGACTTCGTTCCTCTTCTTCCTCTTTTGTTTGGTTTGGTGGGCAACTCTGTTCCTTTACCTGCTGAGTATTCCTCTGTCTCTTCATCTTGGTTATATTGCTGCGTTTGGGGTGGCTTTTTATATTCTGATAATTTGTGGAGTTCTCTTTATTATGGAGCTTCCTCCTTTGGGTGGGGTTCTATCAGTGGCTTGTCAAGGTTTCCTGGTTAGGGAGGTTTTGGAGTTTTGGTGGGTGGAGCTGGGTTTCTTCTCTCTGGAGTGCAGTGGAGTGACCCGTAATGGGTTATGAGACATCAAAGGTTTTGGAACTTGTTCAGCCCTTGGGCGTTGGAGCTTGGTTTCAGTGTAGGTATGAAGGCTTTGATGAGCTCCTATTGCTTAATGTTCCTGAATTCAAGAGTTCTCTAATGTTTTCAGGCTTTAGGTTTAAGCTTCCTGCTTCTGGTTTTCAGTTTTATTTTCACAGTAGCCTCTAGACTTCTCCATCTATACAGCACCGATGATAAAACATCTAGGTTAAAGATGAAAAGTTTCTCCACCTTGAGGGACACTCAGAGAGGTTCACTGAGTTACAAGGAGAAGAGAAGATGGAGGGGTAGTTAGAGGTAACTGGAATGAGATGCGGCAAGCTAGAGAGTAGTACTTCCTTATGTGCGCTCTATAGTCTGGACCGCTCAGAGGAATTTACAGAGTTATACGGGGAAGAGGAGAGGGAGGAAGTAGACAGAGGTGACCAGGAGGATAAGAGAGAGGAATGAGTAGGAGAGAGACAAATCCTGCCAGTAACCAGTTCCTTAGGTGTTCTCTACCGTCTGGAACACACAGAGATTCACAGAGTTGGATAGAGAAGAGATGGGGAGAAAAGAGACAGAGGCCACCTGGTGGAGAAAAGGAGAGGCCAGAGGAGGAGAGAGTGGACAAGCCAGTAATCTCGCTCTCAGGTAAACTTGGGTAGTGAAGTTTGGGTTTTTAAATGTACAAAATTAACAACAAAGATTAAAAATCTGGAGTAGAGGTTGGATTTTCAAAGATACAATATTAAAGAAAAGCAGAAGGAAAAAGGAAGAAAGAAAAAAAAAGAGTTATTAAAAAACAAACAAACAAACAAAAAAAAAACAAAACACCAACAACCATCCAAAGAGTATATATGGTGTTTGCCTTAAAAAAAAAAAAGTCTTTTTTTTTTAAAATAGTAATACTAGGTTATAGAAATAAAAATAAGAGGAGAAAAAGAAGACTAAACAATTAAAAAAAGCTCGGAAAAAAAAAGAAAAAAAGCAAAAGGCAAAAAAAAAAAGAATGATTTTAAAAATATTAAAAATTAAAAATATATCTTGCTTTTCTCTGATGTTATGGGCCGTGTGGGCTCACTTCCAAGGTGGTTCCCTCTGTTTAACTTCTTCTGTTTGCTGGTTTTTAGGCTCACTAGTTCAGTCGCGCTGTGGGGAGGGGGGATGCTGCAAACAAATAGCACTGTCGTGTGCACACAGTATCTCTGCCCCGCTTGACCTGTCCTTCCTCGCGGCGCACAAACCGCTCCGGCTCTACGATGCTCAGCCGGGAACCGTCTGGGGCCGGCCCTAGGCTGCGTGCACTTCCCGGTCCAAGCCGCTCAGGTTCGGCCCTCAGGCAGCCCTCAGAGGCACAAATGCGGCTGGGACTGCGCTTTGTGCCCTTCCCAGGTCCGAGTAGCTCAGGAGTTTGGCGAGCGCAACCGCCGTGGCTTGTCACCTTTTCCGCCGCTGCCGCTCAGCTCTCTGGGTGGACCGCTGGCGCACCCCGTGAGGCAGACTGTGACTGTCCAGCACCCCCAGAAGTCTTAGCAAAGGAGCCTGCTTGCAGTTAGGTAAGTAAAGTCTCTCCGGGTCTGCAATTGCCCCTTTCCAGTCCTTACGGCTCTGGCTGCCTGTCCCGGCGGGGAATGGTCTGCAGCCGGCTTTTCCGTTCCGTCCTTTGTTCTGTGCTGGGTCCTGGCGGTGTCTTATGTTCGAGCTTTTCGCGTGGTAGCTATCCCACAGTCTGGTTTGCTAGCCCAAGTTAGATCGTTCTGGTGGAGCGTGGGGCGTTCCTGCCCGATTCTTACAAAGCACTGCAGCCCGCGCCTCCCGCGCGTCCCTGCCCTGCCCCCACTTCCCAATGGCGGATGCAGGCGTCTGTGCTGCTTTTCCGCTGGGGGAGTTACTGGTGGGCTTGTAATCTCTTGGTTTTAATTATTTATCTATTTTTCCTTCCTGTTATGTTGCCCTCTGTGTTTCCAAGGCTCGCCACAGACTCGGCAGGGAGAGTGTTTCCTGGTGTTTGGAAACCTCTCTTCTTAAAATTCCCTTCCCGGGACGGGCTTCCCTTCCCGGGACGGAGCTCCCTCCCCACCTCCTTTGTCTCCTTTTTCGTCTTTTATATTTTTTCCTACCTGTTTTTGAAGACAATGGTCTGCTTTTTTGGTTGCCTGATGTCCTCTGCCAGCCTACAGAAGTTGTTTTGTGGATTTTGCTCGGCGTTGAAATGTTCTTTTGAGGAATTTGTGAGGGAGAACGTGATCTTCCCGTCCTATTCCTCCGCCATCTTTCCCTCCCTCCTGATATTTAGTTTCTTTGGTATTTCTTTCATTTGCTCTGAAGAACCTGGCAATTTCTGTAATTTTAGGTGCAAGCTTTATGTATGACAGGCATTCCTTTTGCACGCATCCTAGTAATAAAGTCAACACACCTTCATCTACTTGTGGCATCTTCCTTTAGGCAGTGTAAAGCTCACGATTACTGCTTTGCAGAAAGATATGAAATTGAGGTCATTATCCCAATGTCAAACATTTGCCTCACTAATGGTGTTCTAGTTCCATGACTTTCAGCATTCAGGATAAATTTTTGCTTCAATGCCAAATTATAGTGTAATATTTCTGAAGACATTTTAAAATAGCAATTAAACTCAACAGGTGAAGTGCTAATAGTATATATGACTTGAGTGAGATGATAAAAATATCAACAGTCAGCCAAGTTCATGTAGCCAAGACTGCCATATGACCTACAGTGATTATAATGTAAAAAGTACAATTCAGAAGTGTTGATAGTATACCTCAGAAGCAAAGAAACACAGGAAATAAAATAACATTTATTATGGGTATTGCGCCTAACAGATGCTCAACAAATTTCAAACTCCTTTCCATCCATTTAATAACAGAGAGTCGTGAATCTCAAAAGAGCGCAGGGAGGATAAGCCTCATATGGTAGCAAAGAGAGAAAATACTGGATTGAAATACGACTTGGGATAAAATTTACATTCTAGGAACTAAAAACTATGAGTTATCTCCATGGAAATCAAAGTATTTTGATTTCTGAGTGAGAGACAGCTGCAAATTCTCATCACAGCCCCTCTTCCTAACTCCTGTTGGGGTATTTTTTTCCTACTCCTTAAAATCTGGGCCAGGCCGGTGACTGCTTTGTCTAACAGAATATGGCAGAAATGGCACCATGTTATAAGTAAGCCAAGGGGCTACATGGAAAGGCCCACATGGAGGAGAACTGAGGTTCCCAGCTGACACCCCAACTGAGGAACTAGCCACCTGCCTTGACTAACTTGCTAGACATTGGAGTGTGCCATCTTGGATGTGGATCTCAGCCCCAGCTGATAACATGTGGGGCGAAAAGATGAGCTCCTTGTTGAGTCACCCAAACTGCAAAATCATAGCCAAGTAGTGACTGTTGTTGCTGTGGGCCTCTAAGACTGGGACTTGACTTATATACACTACTTACTACATATAAAACAAGTGACTATGGCCCTACTGTATAGCACAGGGAACTCTACTCTATACTCTGTAATGAACTATGTGGGAAAAGAATCTAAAAAAGGATGGATATACAGCTGAAACTAACAACACTGTGAATCAACTACACACACTCCAATAAAAATTTTAAAAAAATGCGGTGGTTTTTTAATGCAGCAACAGGTAGTTGGAATTCACTACCTTGTTAATTTTCACAGATACTCTAAGAAGGTCTGTTCAAGAACCTTAAAGAAGCAGGACCTGGAAGTCAATCTAGATTTCTTGATTACTGGACCGAGGCTTGTGCATAATTAGTCTATACACTGGGGTTACTGGGGATGAGCAGGACTTGGAGGGTTCTGGTTGTCTTACTGCTCAGTTCTCATCTAACCATATGATGAGAGAGGTATAGGGCTTAAAATTCAACTCATTGTTTTTCTTGAGATCTGTAGATTATAAATGAAAATTTTAAGAAAGTCCTTTCTCCTCACCTTCAAGGAATTTCTTCCATCACTGGAAATCCTTAAAAGAGCTGAGTCCTGCTGGGCCCAGGAAAGAAATGGGCTTCCCAGGTGGCGCTAGCGGTAAAGAACCCACCTGTCAATGTAGGAGATCTAAGAGACTTGCGTTCGATCCCTGGGTCAGGAAGATCCCCAGGAGAAGGACATGGAAACCCACTCCAGTATTCTTGCCTGGAAAACTGAGGAGCCTGCTGGGCTACAGTTCATGGGGTTGCAAAGAGCTGGACATGACTGAAGTGACTCAGCACATACGCATGCAGGAAAGAAATAGAGAAGGGTTAAGAAATACTCAAAAGGGGGAAAGTTTCAGTCCGCCCCCCCTCCCCCAATACACACACAATCTTAAACGCTTCTTGGAATTTGGAGCAGAGTTCACGAATTAGATGCAAATGTGCTTGTGAAATTCCCAACCTTTTTTAGATATCCAGTGGTGGCCTCAAGGAATAATATCTTAGTGGAAACAAGCAAGAGTCACTAGGGACTCATTCATCTCAGTCATGGGTTATTTAGAGTGAAATCTGAAGGAGATGTAGATTACCTTGTTGACAGACTAACACACAGAATGGAATCAGTCATGTCTTTGTGACAGAAAGGCTCCACGTCGAGACAGAAGTCTGGCTGACCATGATGTTACTTTAGACAGCAATCAAATGTATTTCACATCACTGTTAATTTTCTATGCCAGGATGTCAAGATCTTTTGTCTCAACAGCTCACGGCCTGTATGCCGAGGCTATGGTTTCTGTAGTGTTAGAACCGACGCTAAGAGTGTGTGCCCTTGGCAAAGATGTCTGTGTCTCAAGAGGCAAGACTGTCAAGCATTTTTTTTGCAGTGCAATGTTCAACTGAAGAGGCTTAAAGAGACAGATCTTTGTCTTAAGGAAAGTCCAGACATCGCTGAAGCAGGAAGCCTTTTAATAAGACATATGTGAAGGATGCTATCTAACATGAGTATGGATGTTAGAAACTTGTCTATTTTGGAAATTAAGAAGGGGAAGGAAAGTCAGCTTGGTGTCAAACTCAATACAAATTGCTGGTGTTTATCTGTGCTTTAAAGTGATAGCACTCATGAAATTGTCATTCTTTCCCATGACTTGCTGGTTGATGACAAAGCTACCATTTCTTAATGAAATTGGTTGTGCAGGAGACAGGGTCTTACAGCATTTGGACATAATAGTTTAGAGTAGAAAGTGCAGTGGAACAATAGCTGGAGATGGAGGTGGAGATTCGACAGGACTCAGTACTTAAATGAGAGGTTTAACAAGAGGTCAGGCTACTACCGCAGTTGTTAGATGTAAGGAGAACTTATCTGAAGGACTGAAAAAATCTGAGTAGAGTGAGTAAGCTATAAACATTGGAATGTTTACAGCATGTATATTTTGGAATTATGATTTTCTCTGGATATATGGCCAGGAGTGGGATTGACTGAACAAGAACAAAAATGGTAGCTCTATTTTGAGTTTCTTAAGAAACCTCCACACTGTTCTCCATAGTGGCTGCACCAATTTATATTCCCACCAACAGTGTAAGAGAATTCTCTTTTCTCCACACCCTAACATTTATTGTTTGTAGATTTATTATGGTCATTCTGACTAGTGTGAGGTGAAACCTCATTGTAGTTTTTTTTATAGCACTATTTATTAATAGCCAGGACATGGAAAGCAACCTAAATGTCCACTGAACAGAGGAATGGATAATGAAAATGTGGCCTATATATAGAATGAAATATTATTCAGCCATAAGAAGGAATGAAATTGTGTGATTTGTAGAGACCTGGATGGACCTCAAGACTGTCCTACAGAGCTAAGTAAGTCAGAAAGAGAACAAACAAATATTGTATATTAGTGCATACACGTGGAATCTAGAAAAATGGTACAGATGAACCTATTTGCAAAGCAGAAAGAGACACACAGGCATAGAGGACAAATGTACAGATACCAAGGGGGGATAAGAGCGTGGGATGAATTGGGAGGCTGGGTTTGACATATATACACAAGTATGTATGAAACAGATAACTAATGAGAACCTAAAAATAAAAGAAATGAGCAAACTAGAGAAATACAACTTCTCTACAAATGAAAAATCTGTTACTTTCAAACATAAAACCGAAGTTACAGTCAAATTCCTCTGTTTCAAAAGTTTGTGTCTGGCCATTCCAGTAATCTAGAACAGGTGCCAGAAAACTAGAGCACCTATACGGAAAATCCAGCCTGCCCCCTGTTTTTATAAATCAGGTTTCATTGGAATGACCACACCCATCCATTTATGTGTCTATGGTTACTTTCAAATTACAGTGGAAGAGTTGAGTTGCTACAGAGATCATATAATCCACAAAGCCAAAAATATTTACTGTGGTTCTTCACACACACAAGTTTGCTGACAGCTGATATAGACTACCAAAAATAAATTTAGTACTAGTGAAAAGGCTTTAGGAAGATTCTATATTGCAAGGGAAAAAGCTGTTATGAAGTGCTCTCTATTCCATGGATGTACAGGAAACACCCTTTCATCCACACTCAAACAAGTTCCATGAAGTAAATCAGGATACAGCGTAGTGGGGACCCACACATGGTACCATTTAGTAGGATTTGGCAGAGGGCTGAAGAAACAGAAAATGTACTGAATTGCAACAGTCTGGGGGCATTTAACATAGGGATACATGTACCATAGCTTAATAAACTTAGGTGCACTGTTTTTATTGTTTTTCAGTCACTAAGTCATGTCTGACTCTTTGCGATCCCATGAAATGTAGCACACCAGGCTTCCCTGTTCTTCACCACCTCCTGGAGTTTGCTCAAATTCACGTCCATTGAATCAGAGATGCCATCCAACAATCTTGTCCTCTGTCACTCCCTTCTTCTCTTGCCCTCAATCTTTCCCAGCCTCAGAGTCTTTTCCAGTGAGTTGGCTCTCCACATCAGGTGGCCAAAGTATTGGAGTTTCAGCTTCAGCATCAGTCCTTTAAACTAATATTCAGGGTTGATTTTTTGGGGGATTGGCTGGTTTGATCTCCTTACTGTCCAAGGGACTCTCAAGAGTCCTCTCCAGCTCCACCACAGTTTGAAAGCATCGGTTCTTCAGTGCTCAGCCTTCTTTATGGTCCAACTCTAACATCCATAGGTGACTACTGGAAAAAGCATAACTGACTACACGGACCTTTCTCAGCAAAGCATACTGCTTGCACATTCTATATTAGGTTTTCCTCTCCCAGTGCTTGCTCTCAGCATTCACTGTTCAGACTTTGCAAAAGTTTTATTCTTCTGCTCTAACCTATTCAAATGCTCTCATCACAGGAGTCTGCCCCGCAGAACTGCGTGTCTTGTTCATCAGCACACACGTGAATATTCACTATGGGCAAGAGATTTTGCTAGATTCTGAAGGGGACTCAGGGCTGGGTAAGGGAATTTTTGCCCACAGAGTACATCACATATTAGGGAGGAAAGATAATATACGTATGTAGTTGACCCTTGAACAATATGGGTTTAAGCTTTGTCGGTCCACTTACATGTGGTTATTTTTCAATAAATAATACAGTCAGCATTCCATATCTCTGGGTTCCACATCCAAGGATACGGAGGGCCAACTATGGAATAGGAACACCTGAGGATTTTGGTATCAGTGGCAGGTTCTGAAGCCAATCCCCCACAGATACAGAGGGATGGCCATGGAATGATGACAGTATAAATAAAGTATTAGTTGATGCAAAAAAAAAAAGTGATCACTGTTGCATAAATTGAGAGAGTGGAATTTGAACCAGATCTTGAAAGAAATGAGAAAAGAGTGGAAAAAGCACTGCAGGAAGTTAGCGATGGACAATTGCTTTCCGAGACCCTCTAGGGGTGTTCCTCACAAGGTAAGTTCCAGGGTACGAGGCTGTATCTGGGGCTTTTTGTCATCACTCCACATTCCATCTGTGCCTTCCACAACATCTCTCACAAATAAACTCTCCTTTGATTTTGGGGGCATGCTATTCCTAATACCCTGAATATTCATTGGAAGAACTGATGCTGAAGCTAAAGCTTCAACACTTTGGCCACCTGATTCAAAGAGCCGACTCATTGGAAAAGATCCTAAGGTTGGGCAAGATTGAGGGAAGAAGGGGGTGACAGAGGATGAGATGGTTGGATGGCATCACTGACTCAATGGACATGAGTTTGAGCAAACTCTGGGAGAGATGGTAAAGGACAGGAAAGGCTGGTGTGCTGCAGTCCATGGGGTCCCAAAGAGTTGGACACAACTCAGCAACTGAACAACAACAATTCCTAATACCCAGTAAAGTTTTCTGTCCTCTCTTGCTTAGCCCAATTCTCTTTATTATTTGAGGTCCAGCTTCTCCGTGGGGCCTCACAGGGGGCTCTGTTCCATGGGGCTTGGTCCCACATGCTCTTGCAATGCAGGACTCCCATGCAGCACACAACAAACACAGCTTACAGCCAAGTTCTGCAGGACCAAAGCTGATCCATCCTCAGTAGGACAAGCATACCAGTCACAGGCTTGGGTGTTAAACTGCTGTAGAGTATGCCTCAACACTTATCCTCAAGTTATCGACTTACTCCACTGTGGATTAGTCATACACAGCTTACAGCCTAGCCCTGGTCTGTGGCTCACACTTACTTACTTACTCACTCATTTATTTCACAGTATCAGTCTCAGTTGTGGCACACAGGATCTTTGATCTTCATCAAGGCATGCAGATCTTTAGCTATGGCATGAAAACTCTTAGTTGCAGCTTGTGGGATCTAGTTCCCCAACCAGGGATCAAACCTGGACCCCCGGTATTGAGAGGGTGGAGTCTTAGCCATTGAACCACTGGGAAAGTCCCATGCAGTTGACACTTTAAATAGTGCTGCTCTGGCCTCACTTCATCTGTTTTCACAAATCTTTAAAGCACTTATCTTTTTAGGAACTGAAAACTGGTGGGATGTAGGTCAAACTTTAATTTGACACGCAAAAATGAAGAGGAATATACTTCTTTGAAAAATCGGTAGTTGTGGCATCATTGTCCCATATTCTGAAATGACAATAGTTGGCTGGAGCTGAGCAGAGTTACCTCCTGAGATGTGCCACGAACTCCCCAGCCCTCCAAAGTCCCATCACACTCCTGACTGTTCCCAGGACAGCATACTTCTCTGTTTTGGGCTTGCCTGAGCCCTACAGGCATTTGTGTTGGCCACACTGGTCTATGATGTGCATTTTCCCACTTTAATTATATTAGTATATGCCCTAATTGCTTGCTATGTGTTTGTCTTGTATTCACATCAAGATGCAAATTTCTGGAGGGGGAGAGACTGCGCCCCTTATCTCTTCTCAGTCTCTCTCAGTAGACAGCACAGTGCTATGTGCTCAACAAGCTCATGCTTAATAAATACTTTTAGAAAAACAGAATAAACACAGATCTATTCTGTCTAGGTTATAATCTACAGCACAAATCTGAAATCAAATATGCAAGGCAATTTGCATTCTCTTGTGGAAGAAAGGCATCTACATATTCTCTGACACTTTCTCTCAATGAGAGGTGGCATCTATTTCCCTTTTCTTGAATCTGGGTTGGCCTCTGTCTGCTTTGAACAGTGGAGAATGGGATCATGATGCTATGCCAGGTCTAGGACTGGCCTGTAAGAAGTGGGCAGCTTGGTCTGTTAAATCTCACCACACTATAGGAAAGACCACATGGAGAAGACTTGAGAATCTATGGAAATAGGAAAGTTGAACCCAGTCTTCCAGCCATCCCTGCAAAGCACCAGGTACACAAGTAAATCTGTGTTCGACCAACCCTGCCACCAGCTGAATGCCACATAGGAACCACATTCAATGCCATGTGAGGTCGAAAAGCAGCCTAGCTGAGCCCTGCCCCAGTTCCCAACACTCAAGTGTGTAAGATATAATGAAACGGTAGTTGTTTTATTATAAACCACTAAGTTTTGGGTATAGTTTGTTACATAGCACTAGAGAAATGAAACAGAATCATCCTGATTTCTACTATTTATCTGGTAGCATTCTTATAATCAGAATTCTAGTCCTCATCTGGTGACAGTAATGGCATATATTAAAAGTGATCATGCTTGTCTGGCCCTCTGAGTAAATGGCTGAGGCTACTCATCGCTGGAGGGACTGGCCTGGGAGTTCTGCTGTTGAGAGAATCGGGGTCTTGTGATGCACACACCACTTTGAGTGAGTACTTGGGTTACGTATAATTCCACCATCACATCCTTCAGCAATGGACATGGTGAATAATATCTTCTTCTCTACAGCAATTCTGCTGGGCTATTAATTTTTTATTTTATATTTTAGAAAGCTGCCTATCCATTGTTTTGATCTACATGAATAATCTGACCATGGTTCTGTATTTTATGGCGTTATCTAATAGTCTAACAGTCTATGACTATCAGGTTGTGGAATATGAGATTTGATAGCCTCTAAGAAATGTTTCCTTTCAATTGCCAGATCCCTGAAATCTAAAGGTCCTTAAGAGGTGTACATTTAAAAGAAAATCTTACATCCTTCCCAAGAGTCTGTTTTTAGTTCATCACTACATTTTTCTTCTCCCATTCTCATCATGCTGTAAAATCAGTTTCTCAAAGAACTGTTCACAGCTATTCTCATGGGTTTCCCAATTTCCTGTTGCATACCTTGGGAACCAATTGGCCATAATCATGATTCAAGCACAGAGAGACAAGATCTAAGCTTGGTCGAGGTTGCAAAGGTAATGGAAACAGTTAATTCATCCATTCCTGGTAATTTATACCCACAAAACAAACAAACAAACAGATCAAAGTCTTCCCAAAGAACACCTTTTCCATATTTTGATGTGGTCACTTTACAATTATGTAAATAGAGATTATGCAAATACGCAAAACTTGTTGTTATGACAAGGGTTTAAAAAGCAGGAGGGACATAGTGTACACAGTGAAAAGATGACACATTGTTGACTATGATGATATAAAGGCCTCTGGAATTATCTGCATATGATTTCCTACAAAAACCCCCAACCAAGCGGGAAAACTTCCTGAAGTTAAACTGAGGGCAAAGAAGTGCTCATTAGAAATTAGAAAGTCACAGTGAAAAGAAATAAATGAAGAAAATATGTTTTGCAGCATTATTTACTATAGCCAGGACATGGAAGCAAATTTTATGTCCACTGACAGGTGAATGGATAAAGAAGATGTGGTATGTCTATACAATGGACTATTGTTCAGCCACAAAAAGGAATGAAACCTAGAGATGTGGGTGGATCTAGAGACATCATAAAGGGTGAAGTAAGTGAGAAACAGAAAAATATATGTATATTAATGCATACATGTGAAATCTAGAAAAAAAGCATAGATGATATTATTTACAAAACTGAAATAGAGACAAAGATATAGAGAATAAATGGTAGGACACCAAGGGAGGAAAGTGGGGGGTGGGAGGAACTGGAGACTGGGATTGACGTATATACACTATTCATAATACTATGTATAAAACGGATAACTACTGAGAACATACTGAATAGCTCAGGGAACTCTACTCAGCACTGTGTAGTGATCTAGTTCAGTTCAGTTCAGTTCAGTCGCTCAGTCGTGTCCTACTCTTTGCGACCCCATGAATCGCAGCACGCCAGGCCTCCCTGTCCATCACCAACTCCCGGAGTTCACTCAGACTCATGTCCATCGAGTCCGTGATGCCATCCAGCCATCTCATTCTCTGTCATCCCCTTCTCCTCCTGCCCTCAATCCCTCCCAGCATCAGAGTCTTTTCCAATGAGTCAACTCTTCCCATGAGGTGGCCAAAGTACTGGAGTTTCAGCTTCAGCATCATTCCTTCCAAAGAAATCCCAGGGCTGATCTCCTTCAGAATGGACTGGTTGGATCTCCTTGCAGTCCAAGGGACTCTTGAGTCTTCTCCAACACCACAGTTCAAAAGCATCAATTCTTCGGCACTCAGCCTTCTTCACAGTCCAACTCTCACATCCATACATGGCTACTGGAAAACCATAACCTTGACTAGACTGACCTTAGTTGGCAAAGTATCTAAATGAGAAGGAAATCCAAAAAAGAGGGAATATGTATACATACAGCTGATTCACTTTGCTGTGCAGCAGAAACTGACACAACAGTGGTAAAGCAACTATACTCCCATAAAATTTAATTTTAAAGAAACAAAATATTTTTGTCTCCCTTACTATGTGTTTATGGTCTGGCTTATGCAGTAACATCAATTCAAATCTATATTAACTAAAACAATCTCTGCCCACAAGTGGGTCACAATCTGGCAAGGAGGGAGGTAGAAAGAGAAGCTATTAATAACTATATTCCAGTGGGAGACATGCCATGTGAGTGGCATAGAAAACATAAAGAATAATTAATTACATCCAGGGAGTGGGAAGAGGCTCTAAGTTGAATCTGCACTATGAGTAGGGTATCTCCTTGCATAGCTAGAGGACCAGCACTGCTGGAAGAGTTTTGCTTTAGCTAAGGTGTGGAAGAAACAAGGAACTCTTGTTTCCAGAAGGGCAAGATGTGAAAACAATATCAGATATGGCTGAGTCATAGGATGAGTTAATTGAGTTGGAGGAGGCTTGCAACCTCATCTAATGTTTGGAGCCGGATCATGAAGAGACATGTATGCTCAGCTAATGTGTTTAGATTTTATCATGTAGGTGATGAGTGGTTAGGAACCTCTGTAAAGCAGAGACTGTGCCATGATCATATATATGGTTTAGAAACAGTGTTCTGTACTAGCACTGCTGACAAGGTAATCATGTATTTTTCACAGTTGCCCTTTTACATTTGTTGGAGGGATTATTTGGTTACAACTAATTAGAGAACTGAGATGCTGGAGAAGACTCTTGAGAGTCCCTTGGACAGTAAGGAGGTCAAACCAGTCAATCTTGAAGAAAATCAACCCTGAATACTCCCTGGAAGGACTGATGCTGAAGCTGAAGCTCCAATACTTTGGCCACCTGGTACGAAGAGCTGACTCATTGCAAAAGACCTTGATGATGGGAAAGACTGAAGGTAGGAGGAGAAGGGGACGACAGAAGATCAGATGGTCAGATGGCATCACCGACTGGATGGACATGAGTTTGAGTAAGCTCTGGGAGATAGTGAAGGACAGGGAAGCTTGGCATGCTGCAGTCCATGGGGTCACGAGTCAGACACAGCTTAGTGACTAAACAACAAAGTTAGAGAACAGAGGGCCATGCAGGCAAGGTCCATCCTTGCTTTTGCCCAGGACAGGCTCCCTAGCATCCAGCACAATGTCTGGTACATGGCAGAGGTTCAATGATGGCATTCTGGGGTAAAGATTCCTTTCAAGAATCTGGGTGATTATTTTTAAAGTCTTTATTAAATTTGTTACAATATTCTTCTGTTTTATGGTTTTTTTTCTTGGTCACAGTACATATGGGATCCCAGCTCCCTGACCAGGGATTGAACTCACCAGCGTCCTGCACTGGAAAGTGACGTTTTAACCACTGGACTGCCAGGGAAGCCCCAATGACGACTTGTTGAATGAATCAAACTGCTGAGTATTAGCACAGGCCAAGTAAGAGATGACAAAGGCCTGAAGCAGAGCACTACCAGTAACAATGGACAAGATAGGAGAGTTTTGACAGACATTTCAGAAATGAAAATCCTGAGTTACCTAAGAGATACAGCGGGAGAAAGAGTGGGTGTTCAATGGAGACAGCAAAGTTTCTAGAGTGGATGACTGAAGTAGAACAGTTATTAAAAAATAAGGGGGAAGAGGAATGGGCTTTTCTTTCTTTTTTTTTCTCTGAGAAGAGAAGATATTGAATTTGCCTCTCACTATGTATTTGAGAAGCATACAGGACATCCGGGTAGAGACATCACGGTGAGCAGGAGGCAGACACTCACAGTGGGAAAGACTGAGAAGCCAGAGGATTTGTCCTAGGGCATGTCCTGAGTGTCTCTTAACTCAGGTTTCTAACTTATTAAATGGAAAGTATAAGAATCTCTGTTATAGGGACTTCCTTGGTGGCCTAAGGAAGATTGGGTCACAATCTTCATCTAATGATTAAGTCTTGGGTCACAAAACTCTTCATCTAATGATTAAGAATCCACCTTCTACTTATACAACGTTGCAATTATCTTCCAGTTAAAACTTTTTCTAAAAGTCCATTAAAATATGAAAAAAACACATATCAGAAAACATGCTAGGCTATTTATATTACTACTTATCTTCACAATAATCTTGGAACTTAAATCCTGTCATCTCCATTTTATACACAAAGGTCACAAAAGAATCTGCCTTCTAGTGCAGGGGACTCAGGTTCAATCCCTGATCCAGGAACTAAGATCCCACATGCCACAGGGCAACTCAGCCTTTGCACCACAACTAAGACTCAGCCAAATAAATAAATATTTAGGAAAAAAAAGTCTCTGCAATTACTCAGGATGATTTTACACTCATCTAAAACTTATGAGAAAGTATATTTTTAAAAACGTATTTTTAAAGTGTAGAGAGCTTTAAAGAATAGTGCATGCCCAATAGAGCTGTGTGTGTGCTAAGTCGCTTTAGTAGTGTCTGACTCTGTGACCCCATGGACTGTAGGCCGCCAAGCTCCTCTGTCCATGGGATTCTCCAGGCAAGAATTCTGGAGTGGGCTGCATGCCCTCCTCCAGGGAATCTTCCTGACTCAGAGACTGAACCTGAGTCTCTTATATCTTCTGCACTGGCAGGCAGATCTTTACCACTAGCACCACCTGGGAAGTCCCTAACAGAGCCCATTCTTCTCTAAATCATGTCTGACTCTTTGCGACCCCATGGACTGCAGCCAGTCAGGCTCCTGTGTTCAGGCTTCCATGTCCTTCACTATCTCCTGGAGTTTGCTCAAATTCATGTCCAGAACCTAGTACTAATCAATTCAACATCATAAGTTTAATGTCTATGGGACACTTGACTTGTTAAACTACAAATAAGTCCCCCTCTTTTGGGCAGCAGCCTTGTGCATGAGTTTGATAGCAGAGTAGTCTAGGCATGTCATTAATAGTAGAAAAGTCTCTCTTCCTATGTTTTCTACTGAAAGTCACATTTTCCACTGTAGACAGAATGAGATATTACTATGAAGATTAAAAGACGCTTACTCCTTGGAAGGAAAGTTATCACCAACCTAGACAGCATATTAAAAAGCAGAGACATTATTTTGCCAACAAAGGTCTGTCTAGTCAAGGTTATGGTTTTTCCAGTAGTCATGTATGGATGTGAGAGTTGGACTACAAAGAAAGCTGAGCACCAAAGAATTGATGCTTGTGAACTGTGGTGTTGGAGAAGACTCTTGAGAGTCCCTTGAACTGCAAGGAGATTCAACCAGTCCATCCTAAAGGAGATCAATCCTGGGTGTTCATTGGGAGGACTGATGTTGAAGTTGAAATTCCAATACTTTGGCCACCTGATGTGAAGAGCTGACTCATTTGAAAAGACCCTGATGCTGGGAAAGATTGAAGGTGGGAGGAGAAAGGAACGACAGAGGATGAGATGGTTGGATGGCATCACCAACTCAATGGACATGAGTTTGAGTAAGCTCCGGGAGTTGGCAATGGACAGGGAGGCTTGGCATGCTGCAGTCCATGGGGTTGCAAAGAGTTGGACACGATTGAGTGACTGAACTGAACTGATGAAGATTAAGGTTCCTAGTAATAAAACTCATGCTCATATAAATGGATTCTTTTGACAGTCTCTGGAATCTTGTCTTTTATCAGAAAGTCAGACACATCTTTTATTTTAACATACCCTTGCTTCTAAAGTTGCCACTTTCTTCTTCAGCCAACATCCAGGACTTCAGCCCCGCATCCCAGGCCCATGGCTTCAGTGACTAATTCAAGGATGGGTGAGTCACTTTCCTGCTACTTCCCATAGCTCCTGGATTTCCCCTAGAAGACACCAACCCACTGAGTCTCCAAAAGCTGAAAACATCTCAGGATTTTGACTTTGGGTCAGTTCTAAGTTTCCGTCAGAGTATGACGGAGATGAACAGATAAGGGTTCTCAGTTCAGATGACTGACTTCAAGATTTCTAACACCAGACAGTCTGGCAACTCTGTCCTGACACGGAGGTAGATTTGCTTCTGTCCCCAAAATGAACCTTAAGCGTGGATTCCTTGTGGGATGGAAAAGTTGAGTCTCTGAGAACAATCAATAGGGCTATATCTTTTGCCCGTCTCAAGTTCTTTGATGTGATATAAAAGCAATAATGTGCCTGGGAATGAACTCATAAACAGTTATTCATTTTATAGCATAATAAAAGTACGGCAAGATTGAATTGGGATTTAGGCAAAGAATTGGGTTGGCAGTAAGGAGATCTGATTTTTCTTGCCAACTTGCTCACTGTATCATCATTAGTAAATCAGCAGGTGGCTCCTGACCTCAGTTTTTCCACTAGTGAAACATGAATAGGATTGGCACAGTACAGTAGATAAACATAGAGTGATAATTATTGCAATATACAGTGAAAGCTTACTATGTGTTAGGCTCTTGTCTTGAATTTAGGTAAGAGCAATGAACAGAACAGAGAAAAAGAATGTTTGCATTCATAGAACTCATAGTCTAGTGAGGGGAAAGACAATAGACAATACAGGTAATAAGTGAATTATTTTGTATGCTGGAAATTGATAGGTGCTATAGGAAAGGGCCTCTCTGGTGGCTCAGTGGCAAAGAATCAGCTTCCAATGCAGGAGATATGGGTTCGATCCTTGGTCTGGGGAGATTCCCTAGAGAAAGAAATGGCAACCCACTTCAGTATTCCTGCCTGGGAAATCCCATGGACAGAGGAGCCGGGCAGGCTTCAGTCCATGGTGTCGCACAGTCAGACATGACTTAGGGACTAAACAACAACAACAATGTATTAAAGAAAAAAAAAAAAAAGAGTGGCTAAAGGTGTATTTGGAGCCACAGAGTGGATGGAAGTGTTGCAGGCTCTGGAGAAGTCTGGATTCTAGCTTTGGCTAGTGAATCCCTCAAATTCAGAACAAGTATATTATAATATGCTCAGGTCATAGGTTGTCATGATGATTCAATGAAGTAAGGGAAGAAAAAGTTCTTGCATCCAAGTGTTACTATTATTTTGCTTAATTTCTAATCTCAAATACTTTGACTCCAGAATTGAGATTCTCAGATAACAAATTGCTATAAAGAGCAATATTTTAAAATTACAAAGAAAACCAAGGCTATAGTTTAGCCCAGGTGGTTTGCTTCATGATATGGCCAATTATGGAAATAAAAGTGATGCCTGCTAAAACAGGAGTATATCTGAGGTTCACACAGGACAGACATCTGCAGGCTACAGTTTAGTTCCAAGAGTAAAAACAAAGCAAAGCAAAACAAAAACATAAAAAGGATTTATCCATTTTAAAACAAGGCTTTTACATTTTATAACAGGTTTCACAAGCCTCCGGAGGCTGGCTCTTTGGAGAATGACACACCTGAACAGTAATCAGAAGAGGTAAAATCACCTCCTCTGGGCATTGACGTGAACAGATTTCAGTTTTCCTTTGTCATGCCAGGAAGAGAGTGCTTCTGGCAGAGGTGTGAATTTCGGTGCCTCACTCGCAGAACTGCTGACCTCTGTGGGAAATCTTTCAGTCCTCTGATGTTACTTATTGTTGAGCAAACAGTATTTTGGGTTTCTATTGGTTTCCATCCATTTTTATTCAATGACATTATCCTTGCTCACCTATTAACAGATATTTCTCAACTGAGATTTGTTGAAAGGGCAGAGGATGGGAGAAAGCATCTATTGGAATGACCAAAAGATTTTGTTGCTTCCCTCCTGCCCTTTGCTTGTAGAGGTCATAAAATCATTCATGGGAGAAGACTTTTTATTAGGAAACAGTAAAAGTAGCTCTCCTTGATCTCCATCCTATATTAGGTAAATGATACATATCTTGAGGCTAATACTACCAAGAATCCAGTTCTCTTTTTCTCCCTCCCTGCCTCCCTCTCTCCTTCCTTCTCTCTCTCCATCCTTCCCCATATGTTAAATGTTTGTTATGTTCCAGGTGCTACGCAGGCACAGACATAAAACTTAAGAGCTTATAGCTCCAGGGAGAGAGCCCTCTGCCTCTGAACATGAGGCCGCCTTGGCCACAACTTAAAAGAAGGTCACTCCATTAACTTGACAGAGAACTTGGCCCGGCTCCCCAAGTGCCACCGGGGAAGTGGGGCTGCCAGGGCTCTCACGGCTGCCGGATGCCAGGGAAGATCCGGAAGCCATCGGGGAGTGAGTGGGCCTGGTGCCCTGCTGGGGGCAGCGGGATCATTAAGTTCACTAACTGCTTGCAGGGGAACAGGGTTAATGGGCCAGAACCTTCCTGGAGCTCAACTAAGTCCCCCCAAGAGCATGTTGAATGATGTAGGAAAGTTTATTTTAACTCTGCAAAACTTTGGGAAGGGACTCCTGAGAAGGAAGTCGGGCCCAGATGTGGAAAGATAGGATTAAACAGTCCCTGTCTTCAAAGAACTTCCAGTTCAAGTCATATACATCAAGTGACAAGTTCAGGGCAGGGGAGCCAGTGCTTGACATCTAGCTCACTAAAACACTGAAGCATGTCTGTAAGAGGAGATGATAAACTGAAGTCAGAGAAATGACTTGGCTAAAGATGTAGTGAATTATAGCCTGTTTAGTCTAAAGAGTAACCGCAATCACATGTTCAGGCTTTCTCGGCACTGGGTCTCCAGGTACAGACTTGACTCAGCAGATTTCCGGGTCCCAGGATTTTATGTGTGCAGTAAGAAGACAGAAGAGTTCAGGCATAAGGAATGCTTACTCTGTGTCTGGTGCTGTCCAAAGTGCTGGTGTGTACCAAGTGTTTCATACTTATGTGTGTGTGTGAGTCACTTGGTTGTGTCCAACTTTGCAACTCCATGGACTGTAGCCCACTAGCCTCCGCCGCCCATGGGATTCCCCAAGCAAGAATACTGGAGTGGGTTGCCATTCCCTTCTCTAGGGGACCTTTCCAACCCTGGGATTGAACCCGGGTCTCCTGCATTGCAGGCAGATTCTTTACTGTCTGAGCCACCAGGTTAGCCTTTATTATTTCATTTCAGCACTTTCCAGGCGGGACTAGTGGTAAAGAATTCACCTGTCAATGTAGGAGATGCAAGAGATGCGGGTTCAATTCCTGGGTTGGGAAGATTTCCCTGGAGAAGGAAATGGCAACTTGCTCCAGTATTCTTGCCTGAAAAATTCCAAGGACAGAGGAGCTTGGTGGGCTATAGTCCATGGGGTTGCAAAGAGTTGGACTGAGCATGCGTACATATTACATATCTCATTTAATTCTCACAAACCATCTGTACAGGAGGCACCATCATCGTCCTCATTTAACACTTGAGGAAACCAAGGAATAAGGAATTTATAGAAGAATTCATATGCTCAAGAACTTGATGAATCAAGATTCCAGTCTTCTCTACCTGATGACTGTGATCTTCTTAATACACTGCTGCCTGGGACAAGCTCTTTCCCTTTTGGGCATAGTGATGATTGATAGCAAGTAAATATTTCAGCAATGGAAATTCTAGAATATGGATAAATAATTATGGGAGAAGATCTAAACCAAATGCATCAGAAGGATTCTGTCCTCATCAGAAAGCCAAGCAAGCCCTTTATTGAAAGAAGGCTGGCCCTTGTATATTTTTAAAAATCTCTACCTTGAAAAACCTTCTATCCATCCATCTACCCAAGAAACAAATATTTTAGGAGGATCTATTCTATGCTTTGTACTGTGTAAGTTGCTGGGGATATAAAGTTAAGTTTATATATAGTCCTTGCCCTCAGGCAGGTCATCACAGCGATGGAGGGAGAAGTCTCATAAAAACGCAATTAGAATCCAGTGATATCCATGTTGTAATTGAGGTAGAAGCAACATGCTATGGCCAACTTCGGGAAGTCAAGAACTTTTAGAGGAGGTGACATGTAAGCTGAGGATAAGAGCTGCTTAAAGGAACATGACAGTTTTAAATATGTGCATGTGTAAAAATTGAGGAACAGTGAGCTGGTTAATGAATGGAATATTCCAGGAACAACTGGCAACTTGAGAAGCGGAGGACACTGAACCAGGAATAGGAAGAACTTGGGTTTTCCTCCTTCTTGGGGCACATATGAAGCCTGACACTGGGTAAGCCACTCTGCCTTTCTGAGACACTTCCTCATATATTAGACAGGAATATTAACACATAGTCTACCTCTAACTCATAGGGATGTGACTGAACAATTATGAAGCTTAAGAAGAACATCTTATTGATACAATTATTGTGATGATAAATGAATTTATCTCCTCCAATCCCCAACTGTCCCTCATGCTACAAGCATAAGTCTCAACCTTAAGGGAAAGAAAGATGACCCATGACTCATAAATAAGACTTAAGAAACATGTATGTCTTGTACCAGGAAACGTCCAGATTGTTTTCTCCCTGAACTGTTTATGTGTTCCAAAAGTCTATATCATACCTTATCATTAACTAGGGCTCACTTTGGGTTTTACATTTGGCCTTTTCTTCCCCTCCTAATTTCACACTGGGTCTGTAGACCTGCCCTTCCTACTTCCCCAGGCACCATTTTCATTATTTTTGCTTCTATGGTGTTGACCAGGATGACTAAAAGAGTGAAAATCCACAACGAACTCTAGAAACTTAATGAGTTAACTCGGGGTGGGTTCTGAAGCTCAACTGAACATATCAGGATGAAAGCATTCAGAAAATAAACTCCCATACCCTCTCTCTGGCTTCCCCTTCATTACAGACATTAGTTCATCTAGGGTTCCCCTATGGGAAGACCTCCCTGGAATAAGAGAATACGCACAGCTGCCCTCCTATGACCAGTAACGACTGTCATCTGAAGTTTCGAGCCAGAGCCCAATTATCTACATTCATTGCATCAGAGGCTTTGATTCCTACTAGTTATGGGGTACAGAAACACACTACTTCTCCTGGGATGAGGAGGAATATGAATCTTTCATATAGGAAAGGGGTTAAAAAAAGAGAACTGAGAGTAACTGGTCTGGAAAATAAGTGTTTTTGGTAGTTGCCTAGATATATCTGAAAAGCTGCTAAGGAGACAAAGGATGAGTAACAGGAGTTGGAGGGCAAGGAAGCTAATGGTGCCCTCTGTCTAATGAGGGCCTTCGTGGGCCAGATACTACACTAAGCACTTTACTTGAAATAATCATTCCATCCTCACAACAACTCTATGATACAGACACTATTCTTGTCACAGCTTTAGAGATGAAGAATAAAGAGGCTAAACAACTCACCCAGGGGACTGCAGCCAGTAAGTGATGGAAGAAGGATTCTAATCCCAGACAGAAGTATCAGACACATGGCTTCCTGGACCAGCTACATGTAAGGATCATTCAAACAACTGGTTCCTAAACAACCCAGAGGAATCAGAATTTCTGGAGATGCCATCAGGGACTACATAGCTTCCTAAAAGTGTCCATGGCACTTCGGAGTACAGCCAGGTTTGAGCACCTCTGGAAGACACACGCTCTGTATGACCTGGAGGGATAGATACCAATTCTGGGATAGCGCAAGGAGCCAGGTTTCAGCTCAGTGAAAGGCAGGAGTTTCTAACAGGGATGACCTGGAGATGGCAGAAGCCACATTGGCAGTGAGTGTGCTTCCTCCATAGTGGGGCTAGATGATCACTCAGCACAATATAAATATGGGGATTCTTAAGTCTTTCCCAATCAGTCATTCAACTGATATTCAGTGAACATAAACTACGATACTCCCTTGGTATCTGTGTGCGATTGGTTTCAGAACCCCTGCAGATACCAAAATCCATGGATGCTCGAGTCCCTTAGGTAAAATGGTGTAGAGTACTCAGCCCTTCATAACTACAGGTGTGTGAATTCACAGATGCGGGACCTGTGGATATGGAGGGCTTACTGTCTATGTTGCCTGTTGTGCCAGGCACATCATTCCACTAGTGAAAACTGAAGGCAATCTATTGGTAGGTTTCTACCTGCCTCTCTGGCCATTGGTAGCTGATAGATTTTTAAAATCTGAAATAGCTGGGAGAAGGTGCTCCTGCACTATAGTTCAGAATACACTAAGGAGATGTCTTCTTACCTAAGTCTTTTTACTTGTTGACCCATTTATTTGCTTAGCAACAACTTATTGATTGGATACTTATTGATGACTACTTACCCACCCAAATTTATGTTCTCCCTTCCAGGAGTAGCTGCCTAGCCAGGGATTATGTGTCCTAGCACTCCTTGCAATTAGGTGTGGCTAGGTGACTAAGTTCTTGCCAATAGACCATGAACAACAATGATGTACACAGCTCTAGACCAGGTCCATAAAAGCGTCCTGTGAGGCATTCCTTCGTGCTTTTTCCTTCTGGCTGGATTGAACAGAGAAAACCTCCAGGGAGTCTTTAAAAACCACTTATTGATGATGGCAGAACCTCTGCTGGTCTGGGTTATTGAATGACTGCATGGATGAGGGCCATCCTATGTACCTGACAAACCTGCCTAGGATCATTATTCATGCAAGAATAAAAGTCTGTGGTGTTGGAAGTTTCAGTCATTTCTTTGGTTGACGTGTTATGGCAATTAGCCTACCCTTGTACAGGTCTGTGAACAAGACAATCTTGGTCTGTATCTCAGAATTTGCAGCTCTGTTTGGGGAGACAAGTTACAATCAAGGTGTGACAAGGCAAGCTCCCCATAGTAGCACATAACAAGGGCATCTAAATCATCACCCTGAGGGATCAAAGAAATGCCACCCAGTTTGACTTGTTGTTTAGTTGCTAAGTTGTGTCTGACTATTGCAACCCCATGGACTGTAGCCCACTAGGATCCTCTGTCCATGGGATTTCCCTGGCAAGAATACTGGAGTGGGCTGCCATTTCCTTCTTCAGGGGATCTTCACAACCCAGGGATTGAACCCATGTCTCCTGCATTGACAGGTGGATTCTTTACCCCTGAGCCATCAGGGAAGTCCATCCAAGCTGAGACCTAGAGGGTGAACCAGAGTTCATCAGAACAGGAAGGAGGAAGGATGGTCCCATCAGAGCAAAGTTGGGGCAAGAAAGAGCATGAGGTGTTTGAAGAAATGGGACAGGTTGAGTAGGGCTGGAGAGTGTCAGAGGACAAAGTTGGGGAGTGGAAAGTTGCTGGAGAATTCAGGTCGTCTGATGGAAGAAGAGTGTTGTGTCCCTTTCTGTATACTGGGCTCAGAGGTCCCCATTTCATGGGAAGGGTACCTTCTAAGACACTGTGCTGTAGAGTTCCCCTTTCTCATTTCTGCTTAGCAAGGAAGCCCAAAGCGTGCGTTTGCCTGAGTGCATGTACACACGTGTGCATGCACGTTGGGGTGAGAAGGAGAGACAAAGGGAAAGAAGATGAATTTAGTCGATTCAGTCATTTTTGAACTGAGTCATATCAGAGCTCCAAGACAGGGGAGGGTGTTGCCTCTCAGGGTGTCACCAGCCCATGCTGGATGAAGGCCACCGCACCAGGAGATTTGTGCAGTGGGATCACCAGCTCTGGCAGGCTTAACAGAAATGAAGAGTACCAGCCCAATTCCAGTTTAAACAGACAATACTGAAACCCTGCCAGGAAGAATCTGAGCAATATTTTGCAAACTTTAATAATGGCTCAGAGAAACCGATCAGAGCATTTGGCTTGGCCGTGCATTATTGCTTAGCAGGACTCGTGTAATAGCAGAGAGGAATAAATCTATTTTTTTCCCCCCATTTGCAGAGAATAATATTTTTCTTCCTCCCAAACTGAGAGGAATTCGGTCAAGCCTAAATGTATTTGTTTTGTTCCTTATTTCAACTTCTCTATATATCACCCACAGGGTTTTGGCATCCACTATTAAGGTAGTCGGTTTACTGCCTGCAATATCTTCTCTTAATGGAAACTGTATTCTAGAAACCGGAACCTTCATTTGTAGCACTGTTGTCCCACTTGCCAGGTACTAGCCATGAGAATTAGTTAGAAGGTTTCTTGGGATATGCCGAGCAGTGGGAGAGCTGCATAATTATACTTTTTCTGGGATAAGAGAAATTGACAGTTTTCTGGATCCATGTAGTAGAAAGAGCATGGGATGGTTTTGGAATCTGAAATAAGGTCAAATCCCAGATCTACAACTCACGAACTGGGTGACTTTGAAGAAGTTGTGTTAGAATTCTGGGCTTCAGTTTTCCCTCACCTGTAGAATGAAGATGTCCCAGAAAGACTGGGGGCAGGAGGAGAAGGGGGTGACAGAGGACGAGATGGTTGGATGGCATCACCGACTCAATGCACACGAGTCTAAGCAAACTCCAGGAGATAAAGAAGGGCTGGTGTGCTGCCATTCATGGGTCACAAAGAGTCCATGACTGAGTGACTCAACAACAGTTAGGCTTTCAGGAAAATTAGAAAAATTAGAGGAGGCAAAGTGTGTCAAATGCCTGGGATCCTACCTGTCTTTTGGGAGAATCCTATCAAATGGCACATCTCACCTCTTTTTCCCCCTCCAAAATGGAGAGAAGAGGACATGAAGCCCTAGACTGAGCACAGAGGCTTGTTTCCAGGTTAGCAGATGAATAAAGAGAAAGGTGAGATCATTAGTTAAGGACTTCCCCTCGGGAGAAGGGAATCTGAAGAGTCCAAAGGACAAGAGCGTGCTGTGTGCTGTGCTTAGTCAGTCAGTCATGTCCAACTCTTTGCAACCCCATGGACTGCAGCCTTCCAGGCTCCTCTATCCATGGGATTCTCCAGGCAAGAACACTGAAGTGGGTTGCCATGTCCTCCTCCAGGGGATCTTCCCAACCCAGGGACTGAACCCAGGTCTCCCGCATTGCAGGCAGATTCTTTACTGTCTGAGCTACCAGGGAAGCCCAAGAATACTGGAGTGGGTAGCCTATCCCTTCTCCAGGGGATCTTCCTGTCTAGTAATCGAATCGGGGTCTCCTGCATTGCAGGCAGATTTTTTACTGTCTGAGCCACCAGGGAAGGAGATCCAAGTAAATAAGAGCCTTCTAGAAAATAGCAACCTAGCGATTAATGGAACTGGGTCCCTCCCAGCACTGTTAGAATTTAGCCCAACTTCACGAAAAATTCGGCCTCACTTTGGGAATAACATTAAAGAAAGATGGACAGAGACCTTAAAAAAAAAAAACTTTAATACTTTATGAAGAAAACAGAACTAGGAAAAAATCGTGGGGGAGGAAGTCAGACAGAATTATTTTTCTTTAGGTGAGACTGGTGGTTCCCCAATTGTTTTGGGTGAGGTGTCTGTACATGAAAGGCATTCATGGAACATTCTTTCTCATTCATTAGTCTTTACTGGAATTCTATTTCCTTACAAGTCTTTCCCAGACTACCCCTCAAAGGAAGCATTGTCTGTCTACTTTCTTACCTTACTTTTATTTGTCGTAACATTTATCATCCTCTGAAATTACACAAATTGATTTGGTTTTGTGTTCATAACTTGTCTCCTCTGGCGAAATGGACCTGTGATGGCAGGTTTTCTATCTCACTTGCTACAGTGCATGATGCCTGATACGGAAATATTTACTGAATGAAGCAATGACCAATGTAATACATATTGTATACAGGGACTGCTGCTTTTATTTTTAGAGGTTAGGAGGACAATTAAGTAAAGACGAAATTTAATTACTGCTGTAAAATAAGACATTAAAAATAGATCATTCCTCAGCAAATATAGCCCACTTTTTCTTGACTTATAAATACTTAAGAAGCAGAATTGATTTTTATCCACTTTTTCTACATCAGTATCCACACAAAAATTCAATGTTTGGCCAATAAATCCCAAGTTATGTTTAGATAAATATGCTTAGGTTTTAGATTCATCTTATTTCTTAGCAGTCAGAAGGTATTATCCAAATAAGCGGTCATTTCTACCATCATTTCCCTTCAAATCTGCTCAACTGTCTCAGAAGTATAAACCTTACATTTTAGGGTCAGCAAGATGCCACTCTCAACCTATTAACAAGTAACATATGTGTTATAAACTCTTTAAAGAAATGTGATCATCATAAATCTACTTTATCACATGTGCCCTGCTGTCTGCAGGGTTTGCACATTTTGACAAAAGAAGAATCATTTCCCATAGGAAATCGTAAGTCTTACTACAAACTGAAAGGTATCTTAGCAGTGGCAATGATACAGCTTTATAAGACACTTTACACTTCAGAGTGACCTTTGTTTCATTCTCAGTTGTTGGGGTCATACTTGAAGAGTGGACAGGGAGGTGGGGAGCGTACAGATACAAGGACTATCCCGACCGGCAATTAGTGCTGTGACACTCCACGTGCGAAACAGGCAAATAACCATGCAGGGCTCACAACTCGTCCGGGACTGTCTTCGTCCTCTATGGAATGTGCTGAATGCTCTAAGACAGTGGTCCCCAACCTTCCTGGCACCAGGGACCCATTCTGTGGAAGGCAATTTTTCCATGAACCAGGGATGGTGGGATGGTTTTGGCTTGATTGAAGCACATTGCATTTATTAAGCACTTTATTTCTATCATGGTGGCTCAGATGGGAAAGTGTCTCTTGCAATGTGGGAGACCAGAGTACAATCCTTGGGTTGGGAAGATCCCCTGGAGAAGGAAATGGTAACCCACTCCAGTACTCTTGCCTGGAAAATCCCATGGACAGAGGAGCCTTGTAGGCTACATTCCATAGGGTCTCAAAGAGTTGGACATGACTGAGCGACTTCACTTTTACTTTCTTTCACTTATTTCTATTATTATTACATCAGCCCCACCTGAGATCATTAGGCATCAGATTCTGTCTGCTCTAAGACATGCCTTCCTTTATGTGCTCCGAAAAGGACCAAGAAGAGTTTGTGCTGGGAAGACGATGTAACAGGAACTGCACACCACTGACTCTGGAGGAGGTGCTCTCCACTGTGAGCCACGTGACCTACTACAGACCAATCCCCTTCCAGCCCCTGCGAGCTTGCCAGCACTGGGACCTACTTTCCAGGGTTCCGGTGACAGGAAATAAGCTGAAGGTGCAGGTACTTAATGATATCCTCCATCAATGTTAGCAGTCCTGAAAAGCTGTTTGGTGATCACTTCATACCCTTAACCGATTCCTGCACAAATTCCTCACTGCAAGGAAATCTGTTTTATTAAAAAACTGGAGCAGAAAAGCCCCGCTGAGGAGCGGGGTCCCATTTGTGAGAGAGAGGCCTGCAGCAGGGACTAGAGGCAGCGGCAGCCACACCTTCACAGCATTACAGCAATTATACCCTGTGTTATTAAACTCTGTGGTATCCAGTTCAACTGGTGAAATAATAAGAATTAAATACAGCCCAAATAGTAGCACTTTCCCTCATCCGTGAGAGTGGCACTCGACAATGAAGTTTCTCTAGGTAAATTACCAAGTTCAAGCCCTAATTTTAGGACGGGGCAATGCTGAAACAGTTGATTACTGCATCAAAGATTATGTGTGTTCTTATGAACTGTTGAAATTGATGAAATAAAAATAAAATGGTAGATTATTA
Organism: Ovis aries; assembly: GCF_016772045.2. NCBI lineage: Eukaryota > Metazoa > Chordata > Mammalia > Artiodactyla > Bovidae > Ovis > Ovis aries. Next base: position 59,095,113 of record NC_056062.1, on the reverse strand, counting down.
CAGGCACACTTATGGGGGAAACCCTTGTCTGGGCTGACTTAGAGTGGTTCTGCATCGCTATATGAAAAGCTTCTTGAGAAGTGATTACAACTCATGTCTACAGAAGGCACTGCAAACAGTATCCATCTTCTGTAAGAGATTTGATATAGGGACTGAACTGAACAATTTCCTTCATTATCAAGCTTGATCTTCAAGATGAAAAGACACACTTTCGGGAGACTGAGAGCTCCCTTTGTGACTGACTTTCATAAGAAACAAAAACAACAGGACTTCCCTGGTGGTCTAGTGGTTAAGAATCTGCCTGCCAATGCAGGGGACACGGGTTCGATCCCTGGTCTGGGAAAATACCACATGCTGCAGGGGAGCTAAGCCCGTGTGCCACAGCTATTGAGCTTGCACTCTAGGGCCGATGCTCCACAACTAGAGAAGCCACCACAACGAGAAGCTCACACACCGCAGCTAGAGAGTAGCCCCGGCTCGCTGCAGCGAGAGAAAGCCTGCATGCAACAGCAAAGGCCCACCACAGCCAAAACAACAACAAAACCCCGTGACAACAGTGGTTCACTGCACAGAACTAACAGGGAGACCACACAAAGTCAGAAGCTTACCCTCCTGACTTTTAGTCAGTTTCTGAGGTCAGAGGACACAGAAGATTGGTACCTATGCTTTGGCATCAAGACAGATTCCACAGCTCTGTCACTTTAAGCTGTGTATTTTCAGACAGTTTCTTGCCTACCAGAAGCCATACTTTCCCTGTCAGTAAATTTAGGATGGTAGTCACAGAATCTTTTTCATAGGGTTGGTGTCAGGCTCTGGGTTAAATGCTTAGATGAATTATTCCATTCAGTCCTCCCACTGACTCCACTGAAAGGGCTCTGAAAATGGTAGCCACTTTCCATGATTCCACTCTGCCTCTGCAACTTAAAAACTTTGTGGTCCTGGGCAAATTATTTAAATTCTAGGGACAGCTGTTGCTTTATATGGAAAAAGACAATATGTACTTAGCGGAATTGTTGGAATAAGTTACGTACTCTTGTTGTTGTTTAGTCACTAAGTCATGTCTGGCTCCTTGTGACCCCATGAACTGTAGCCCACCACATATCGGTTCAAATCCCAGCTCTGGAAACACTAGTTTAGGCTGTTTCCTCGTCTATAAGATGGGGATAATAATAACACCCCAATCTATAGGATTACTGAGAAAGTCACCTGAGATCAAATATCTGGTATCAGCCGTGCTTGGCGCATAGTCAAGGATCATACATGCTAGCCAAGCTAATATTATTTATCTCAAGTTTTGGCATTCCAGTATCAGAATGTACTTTAAGAAGTAAATCAAATAAAAAGAAAGATTGTGCATATAAGAGATGTTACACAATCAAAAAAGAAATGATTCAAAGGAACATACTTACAGAACGGAAGCAGACTCACAGACTTAGAGAACCAACTTATGGTTCCTGGAGTGAAAGACGGGAGGAAGGGATAGTTAGGAAGTTTGGAATGGACATTCACACACTGCATATTTTAAATGGATAACCAACAAGGACCTACTGTATAACACAGATAACTCTGCTCAACGGTAGGTGGCAGCCTAGATGGGAGTGGGGTTTGGAGGCATATGGATACATGTACAGGTATGGCAGAGTCCCTCTGCTGTCTACTTGAAACTATCACAACATTGTTAATTAACTATACCCCAATATAAAATAAAAGTAAAAAAAAAAAAAAGAATGTACTCTAGCCTGCTAGGATTTTCCTTTATTTTCTCTTTTTTGTTCTGGTAACATATGTATAACATAAAGTTTATCATTTTAACTATTTTAAATGTCTTATTCAGTGGCATTAAGTATATCCATATGGTTGAACAGCCATAGTTTCCTCTTATTTTGTGTGTAAAGCCCTTGAGACTCTGAATCACATCTTATGACTTGCCCAAAGTCACATTGAACCCTGGAACCTGTATATTTCATCCCTCTAGGGTTCCCTAGATTTTGGAAGGATCTCTTCTTTCTCTCATGTGAACAAGTTTTAGAATGAGCAGCAAAGCTGGGCATTGACTTAAAGCATTCATTCCATCAACATGGAAAGAATAAATGCAAAATGAAATAAATAAATATTCCATAAATATTTCTTTGAGCATCTACCATGGAAAAGGCATGTAAGAAATATGACAGAAGAATCTGTTATTCCTTATAACAGCCTCATTGGCATTTGGTTGGTAGCATTGTAAGTCTTCAGGCTTCCCTGGTGGCTCGGTGCTAAAGAACCCACCTGCCAATACAAGAGATGTGGGTCTGATCCCTGAGTTGGGAAGATCCGCTGGAGAAGGAAATGGCAACCCGTTCCAGTATCCTTGCCTGGGAAATCCCATGGCCAGAGGAGCCTAGTGGACTGCAGTCCATGAGGTGGTCGCAAAAGAGTCTGACATGACTTAGCAACTAAACGATAACTGTAAGTTTTCAATCTATAAATGAGGCCATGGAGGTCCAGAGAGGGTTGCTAATATATCCAAGCCCACAGAGTTGGTAAATAGTGAAGATACTTTGGGTGAATCTGGTGACAAGGCTTGTTAAGTTCTTTTAGGGGTAAATTTTTTTTTTCCTTGAGTCATAATAACATAATATCAGCATAGGATATGAGTAAACTTTTTGTTACCGTGGGAAGAAGAAACAGTCTTCTCTGAAATAAGGGTACCTGAAGTGAAAGAGGAATTAGGTCTCATGTTCACAGACTGAGAACATTCTTAAATTATCACACCAGGGTATTCTTATGCCTTGGGGATGGGAATGTTGTTGTTGGTGTGTAATTTGTAACATAGGAATGGATAACTCATACAAAATTTGAGATTTATCTTTGGAGTTACACAGTTCTAGATTTGCATTCCAGTCTGGCCAGTTAGTTTTGCAGCCGTGGGCAACTCATTCCACATCTCTAAGCCTCAATTTCTGCATCCACAAAATGGAGATAATAATACTAATGCCCAAGTTTTTCTTTTCTTTCCCTCAGAATAAATAAAATGGTGCTTGTTAAACACAGTGCCCGGTGCACAGCAAGCAGTCAGTATTTAGAAGTTATAATCATTATCACTATGAAACGTTTGGGGAGCTCATTTGGGCAAATATTTGAAATACTGATTCTTCTTAAAGTACTAGCTATAAGCCCTTGTCAACTGGATTATGCAGAATAAACCTTTTTACGAGGAAAACATGCTCAGAGAACACAGGTTTTGCCTGCTATTGCCTGCGGTGCTGAAGGACATGCCAAGATTAAAAAGCCAGAACCAACCAGCAGCCAACCGAGCTCTTCTCTCCTTGTCCACAAAATGCTGATGAAGAGCATTCTGTAATATAATTAAGCTTACATTGAAGAATGAGTCCTCCATCAGCCCATCATTCAATCACCTTCTCCTTAACTAGCAAGAGTTGAGGACTTGGCTTCACCTTTCCCTGCACACAATCACCCAACCTTACGCTCATGAGTCCCACCCCTGGGATAGTATTCACTGATTTTAGGGGCCAAAGTCTAATATTTCTCTTGAACGTGTCTTTTTATGGTCTGCATGGAGGTCAAAGGGAACTACACACTCATTTTCTAACAGGGTATTTTCTGATGTGAGAATGGTCAGAAACTTTTGTCTGCTTCCCATTCTTCCTATCCAAGTTTCTGTTCTTTTTGGCACAATGGTTCATCCCATCGCTAACCTGAGGGCAGGTTTAGGAGATGATTCACCTTGAAAACCATAATTTGTCTGCCATCACCACCTTCAGAACAGGACTCATTAAGGAAACTTATATCCCATGACAGTGTTCAAAGAAAAGAGTGACCCCTGCCACACTGATACCTCTTTTTTTTTTTTTTTTTTTTTGAGGAAAGGATCATCTGGCTTACTTCTTAGACAAAAATGAAAGGTCAACCCAGACTTATGAAAACATTATGTTTTGATGTGATCTTTCATCAGGTTATGAACAATTTTCTCATGGAGAAGTTTAAGACGACTGCCTTTTGTTGGAAACGATCTTGACTCCTAAGTACTATGGGGAGATATTGATAGGGAACAAGAGCCTTGACTGTAGACCTTGGCATGGCCACCGATTAGCTATGTGAACTTGGGCAGGTCAGTGCACCTCTCTAAGTCAATTCAGTTTCTTCATTCATACGGGGAAAATAATATCTGTTTCACCTAGCTTTCAGGATTTTCATAAAGATCAAATTATATACATATACGCTGCTGCTACTGCTGCTAAGTCGCTTCAGTCGTGTCCGACTCTGTGCGATCCCATAGATGGCAGCCCATCAGGCTCCTCCATCCCTGGGATTCTCCAGGCAAGAACACTGCAGTGGGTTGCCATTTCCTTCTCCAACGCATGAAAATGAAAAGTGAAAAGGAAGTCGCTCAGTCGTGTCTGACTCTTTGCGACCCCAAGGACTGCAGCCCACCAGGTTCCTCCATCCATAGGAGTTTCCAGGCAAGAGTACTGGAGTGGGTTGCCAGTGCCTTCTCCGATATATATATATATCTCAACATAATATATATATATATACATATATACATATATCAGCATAAGCCACATATATATAGCAACTCAGATTCCCAGTGTCAAATGAAAGAAAAGAAAAAAAACTATGGTATCTATAACCCTGTATCATGTGTATGAATTACAAACATTCTCACTCAAAACAACAGTAGATGTTAATTATATGTCAAACATTGTAGTTTTTGCTTAAGTGGGAGGAGACAGAGAGAGCTTTGAGAGAGCTGAAAAAATTGCATGCTATAAACCAAGTAGTACAGTTAATTCAGCTCTGTGCAGCTGAGATTCAGAAAGAAAACTGGCAAGCCCAAACTCTGATTTGTTTTTGTAAAATCAGTTTATCCAGATGTACATATATGTCTGAAGGATCAAACACATTTGCAATGAAATATTAACAGCGGTTATTTCTTAGTGCTGGAACGGCATCTGACTTTTACTTTCTTCTTTTGCTTATCTGTATAGTCTAGACTTTCTAGACAATGGACACACATTCCTTTTGTATGAAGGAAAACAACTTTACTTACAAGTCCTAAGGGGATGTGTCATGTTTTTCTAGCTTAATAACCTGTACCCATGCCCACAGTGTGGAGCTTTGAAGGCTCGGGTCCCTGAAACATGACCTGAAGTTCTTATTTCTGGTTGTGCTTCTCATGAAAATGGAAAGGGGCAAAACTTTAAAGAGCTGAGCAAAAGGCAGTTGCATTTACCGAGAGAAAGAATTCTACATGAAGAAAGAGAGAGAAGGCACACTGGGCAGGCATTTTCTTTCCTTGGCTCCCCAAGAAACTCAAGAGTATACAGTTAAAAACATTTTCTCTAATGTGGACACAGTGGGGGAAGGGGAAGGGGGGGATGAATTGGGAGACTAGCATTGGCATACATACACTATCCCCAGTGCAAAGCTGCTGTATACATGGGGAGCACAACTCTGTGCTCTGTGATGACCTCGATAGGTGGGATGGGGATGGCAGGCAGGGAGGATTCAGAGGGAGGAGATATATGCATACATATAGTTGAACCACTTTGTTGTACAGCAGAAACTTAAGACAATATTGTAAAGCAATTATACTCCAAGAAAACATACAAACAAAAACATTGTCTCCAAGAGTTACCAGGCTTTTTCCTCTATTAGAAATCCATTGGCAAAGAACACATAAAATATCTGTCCTCTTCCCATTCAGGTATCAAATGAAGCCACTGACTTCTGTCTTTAATCACTGGAATTTGAAAACAATTGCAGTCCTTTCCATGGGGTGGCCCTTTCTGAACATTTTGCAGGGAAAAAAAAATCCATTCACACACACACATATATGATGGATGTGTTATCGTAATGATTCTTGATAGCTGGCATTAAAATTCCTCTGAGAGAAGAAACAATTTCTGTTTGCTGAAAATTTGGGGGATTTCCCTGGTGGTCCAGTGGTTAAGACTTTGAGCTGCCAATGCAAGGGGCATGGGTTTGATCCTTGGTCAAGGAACTAAGATCCCACATGTTGCATGGTGTGGTCAAAAAAGGTAAAAACAATTTTTTTTTTTTTTGAGGAGGGGGGATGAACTCTACAGTGTGGATGGAGACAAGCAGTCAAAACCACAAAAGTTGATGATAAAATGCCCTGAAGGATATATATAGTGGGAGAAATCCTGTTTTGTTCTCCAAAGGAAAGTGTAGCAAAAACTCACAAAGGGGAAGAAACAGAATATATGGAGAGGAGTCAAGAGGAAGTTTAAAAGTCTGAAGAAATAACCAGAAATAGCCTGATGCAGGTTTTTATAACCAGGGATGTCCACTAATAAATCTGAAGTTGTGAGGTCAACAAACAACTTCTCTTCCTGGCCTATTTCCTATTTCCAGTAAGCCTTATTTATGGGAATAGGGTTGGTGCTGAGTTTCCTATCAGAGAGGCTGTGTGCGTGGAAGCCAGAGCCCAGAGCACCCCGAGGACACCTGAGACTCCTCAGACCCCACTTCCGCAACAATCCTACCTGGATCTTCAGAGGGATCACAGGTGGCAAGCTGTTTATTTTTGGCTTTACCAAGGAAACAAACCCAAGGCATGTCAAAGTAGGAAGACAACTTCCTTTGAGGGGAACTGGACAAATGACCAAAGACGGCTAAGGAATCTCACTTTTCTATTCTCAAGACACCGTGAGGCTGAATGAGTTTTCAGAGGAGCTTCTCCAGTCACAGTGAGCTGGTTTAATAGCCTGGTTCCCCTGTAGATTTTTACTATGGAACTTAGAATACTAGGTATATATCAGTAATGCACTCTGGATGCTAAGACAGAGCGGGGATTGAGTTTCCTGAGTCATACAGTAAATTTCCTCTGGCTAGGTAGTTTACATATGGTAGTGTATATATTCCCATGCTACTCTCTCCATTCATTCCACCTTCCCCTCCCTTCCCTTCCCTGAGTCTGTAAGTCTGTTTTCTATGTGTCTCCATTGCTGCCCTGCAAATAGGTTCATCAGTACCGTCTTTCTAGATCCCATATATATGCATTTATATGTGATATTTGTTTTTCTCTTTCTGACTTACTTCTCTAGGTTCATCCATCTCATTGGAACTGACTCAAATGTGTTCCTTTTTATGGCTGACGGCTTATCTTTTTTTAACCCTTATTGTGATCCGAGGAGGTGAGGAGGATTATCCCTCACTTTGCAGAGGAGGGAGCTGAGCTCACAGAGGTTAAGTCACTTGCCCAACATTTCAAAGAGTTAAGAAGTGATGATGGCTCCAGGCTTTGACCCTGACCTGTTTGCAAAGTCTAGTCTCTTTCTGCTTCTGTTATCCTTTCTCTTCTGAAGGAATAATCAAAAGATATATAGGAGCTACCTTCTGGGAATACTTAATGAAAAAGGGCTGACTGACAAACCATTCTCTTTTGATGTTTCCATCATTTCTGGTGATATGTTCGTGCGCTTATCACAGAATCTTCCCCTTGTAAGGGAAGCCTCAGAGAGCCTCTAAACCAGAAGATCTTTTTGGAACTGGGATGGGTGTGAGTGGGGTTGAAGCTGAATTTTGACTGAGAAAAAAATAACCCAGGATAAGGGCACTGGGAATCCACTTCAGGCAGGAGAATTCATATAGGGAAAGGCTGAGAAGTAGCTGGAGGAGGCAGTCAGCGTGGAGGTGGAATCTGCAGGGCTAAAGCAAGGAGTATGCACAAACATGGGCATGGGTAGATATGTGTTTTCAGTTCCAGGCAGGCTCAGCTCCCTTCTGCTAAGCCAATGAGTATTCATCATCTACTCTGCATGTATCAAGCACGGTGCTACATGCTGGGAACCCAAAGATAAATATAGCAGGGCATGTGTGACCATTAGGAGCTTGGTCTAATTGGAAAGTAGAGTGGATCCTGTTGATGGCCTTCAAAATATTCTTCATACCTTCCCCCTTCCTACAAGGACCTGAGCTTTCCAAACTTGGTGTTGTGCCATGCTAAGTCGCTTTGGCCAGGTCCAACTCTTTGTGATCCTATGGATTCTAGCCACCAGGCTCCTCTGTCCATGGGATTTCCCAGGCAAGAATGCTGGAGTGGGTTGCCATTTCCTACTCTCGATCTTCCCAACCCAGGATAGAATCTCTCTCTCTTACATCTCCTGCATTGGCAGGTGGATTCTTTGCCACTAGTGCCACCTGGGAAGCCCCCTTCGAGGCTTGGAGTCTCAACAAATCATCACATTCCTATCTCCTTTGTAGCCATGATTGGTTTGGTGATGGTGCCATTCGTTCACTGACTCAATCTGAGAAAGTGCAGAGCTTTTCTCTTCTCACGAGGGGAAGAGAAGTATCAACTAGGAAACTTGTACTAGGAGTTGTGGCAATCATTATGATACCATGAGGGATTAGTCTGAAGGAAAATCCAGGAAGACTGGGTCAAGAGAAATACAAAAGTGAAGCCTAGTGATCCCATGAACCTCTGTATCAAATTATACCTGAAGCCTCTGTACCTCTTTCATTTATATGAACCAATATAATCTAGTCTGAGATGGATTTTCTGCAATATGCAGCAAAAAGTATAATCATTTAAGGAGATTTAAAAATAGATCATTACAACATCAGTTGGTTGAATGCTAGAATAAAAATATAAACAGTGGTGAGGCATTGACCCCACCTCTGGGATAGAGGGGAGGATTTCTAAGGAAATAATAATTTAACTAAGCTTTGAAGGCTGACCTAGAGTTAGGTGGGAAAGGGGTATCAGGTAGTGGGAACAGGATGAAAACAGGCACAAAGGAATGAACTATTATGATATTTGTGGGGAGCTTCAAAGAGTTTGGTATCACTAGATGTTAAAGTGCAAAGCTTGGCTGGCTGGCAGCATCACTGGGAAGAACTCTGGGTTTCACTCAATAGTGAAAAGGAGACAAGGTTTTAGGCAAAGAAGTGATATGTTCAGATTTACATGTGGCTATACAATGGAGGATACAAACTGGGAGACTGGGATTGACATATACATACTATTGATACTACGTATAAAATAGATAACTAATGAGAACCTACTGCATAGCTCAAGAAACTCGACTCAGTGCTGTGGTGATCTAAATGGGAAGGAAATCCAAAAATGAGGGGATATATGTATACGTATAGCTAATTCACTTTGCTGTATAGTAGAAACTAACACAACACTGTAAAGCAACTATACTCCAATAAAAACATTTTTTAAATGGAGGATACAATTAAAGAAGATAAGGAACTCAGCGGGTATTGATTCAATCACATTCATTCACTGTGCCAAATGGTGCTAGGCACTCACATACAATGAACAATAATTATGGAAAAGAGACACAGGAGCTTAAGGTTGGTTGGAATTATTACAGCAGTTCAGGTGAGAGAGCCTAAGAGGCAGAACGGGCCAGTGGCTCTGGAGATGGGTGGATAGGGACATTTCACCAAGGGAAGACATGAAATATATATCCAGTAAGAACTGTGTTTTACTCACCCTAAATATGGTCTCATGATTAATTGCTTTCCAAATGACTCATTGTTTTCCTACAAAATCACTGCAGATGGTGATTACAGCCATGAAATTAAAAGACGCTACTCCTTGGAAGGAAAGTTATGACCAACATAGATAGCATATTAAAAAGCAGAGACATTACTTTGCCAACAAAGGTCAGTCTAGTCAAGGCTATGGTTTTTCCAATAGTCATGTATGGATGTGAGAGTTGGACTGTGAAGAAAGCTGAGAGCCAAAGAATTGATGCTTTTGAACTGTGGTGTTGGAGAAGACTCTGGAGAGTCCCTTGGACTGCAAGGAGATCCAACCAGTCCATTCTGAAGGAGATCAGTCCTGGGTGTTCATTGGAAGGAGATGCTAAAGCTAAAACTCCAATACTTTGGCCACCTGATGAGAAGAGCTGACTCACTGGAAAAGACTCTGATGCTGGGAGGGATTGGGGGCAGGAGGAGAAGGGGGCGACAGAGGATGAGATGGCTAGATGGCATCACAGACTCAATGGACATGAGTTGGAGTAAACTCCGAGAGTTGGTGATGGACAGGGAGGCCTGGCGTGCTGTGATTCATGGGGTCGCAAAGAGTTGGACACGACTGAGCAACTGAACTGAACTGAACTGAACACGGAAAGCTACTATTTCATTTCTGTTCATAATACTGGGATCACATGGTATGATTTCCACAGTGAATATTTCTATCTTGATTAAGCCACATGGAGTTCTGTTCTTACTCTTGGCTACTGCTGTATGAGCTTTGGCTCCAACTTTGAAGAGACTTAAGAACGAATAGTCCAGGATCAGACTTGTGGCCAACACTGATGGATTTGTGGTGGCTTCCAGAGGGTGGTGTTGAGAAGAAGGCTGGATCAGATTGATTTTTGATGCCTGCCCTGGGCATGGAAAGGATCCGATGGCAATCATGACTGTTTATCTGCTAACCTGGCCTTAGTCCCCTCTTCGTTTTGGCCACTATCTGATAAAACAGTTAGTGAGTAGGTGACTATTTTATTAAAAAAAAAAAATCAGAAGATGAACACCGTTTTCTGAAAACAAGTGCAATAAATGGAAGCCAATTAAAATACGATTGGTGCCAAATGACCAAAAGCACTAGAAAGCTTTCTTGCTAAAATACTCTTTTAACTTAATATATATTTCTCCTTAAAATAGTCAGCTCACTAAAACAAATCCATTTTAAGATAAATACAGCTAGGAGCACCTCTTTATTCATGAGAATCTGTTCATGCTCAAGAACCATCCACTGAGTGGAATTGCCCCTATTGTCAAAATACCACTTGAACTGACAATTATTTCATTTTCTTAAATAAAAGGGAGTAGATATGTGTGTCTGTAGGTACACACAGACATAATTTTCTTCTGTTGCAGTTTTTGTTCTCATAAATCACTTTGGATATCCTACACAATAGTACTTTGTGAAAGATATTTTTATTTTAGAAAGCAGGAAAGATAATTTTAATGACAGGTAGCCTCTCCTCAACAAAAGACATGCAGTAATGCCAGGATTTCTTGATACTGTCTGTAAGATACTAGGCTCACTTTGCTCTTATTTTAAGCAGCAGCTTAGGGACCTCCCTGGTGGTCCAGTGTTAAGACTCCACACTCCCAATGTAGCAGGGTTCAATCCCTGGTTGGGGATCTATATCCCACATGCCACAGCTGAAGATCCTACATGCCGTAACAAAGATCAAAGATTCCAGAATATCCTGCATGCTGTAACTAAGAGACAACACAGCCAAACAAATAAATATTAAAACAAAAACACACCAGCTTAGTCCCTTAGAATAATCTGAGATGAAGTGCAAACTTTGAAAAGGATTATTTTTCAAGGATACCATGAAGTCTTGGGGGGAAGGCTTTAGAGGTCCAGCATGCTGTTGGTCTCATCACTAATTGGGTGACTGGGAGCAGGCACTGCTGATGAGGGCACCCCCACACTCCAGGTTTGGGGATGAGAGGATGGATGGAAGATAAGCTGAGCAAATGTCCCCCAGTCTCTTACTCTGAGCTGAGTTTCTGGCTTTTGGGACAGAAGGACAGCCAGTCTGGCTGACTAGGAATTTCCCAGATCGTGTGAGGAGGCTGGTCTGTGTGGGTGGGCAGGGCACACCAGCATGCGGCAGCACACGATCCAGCTGTTTGACCCATGCGACGTGCAGGAGGCTGAGGGAAGGAAACAGCATGCAGCTGGAATGTGATGCGTTTGAATCCTGGGTCATCAAGTACCATCTTAAGTGAGTTATGAAACTCTTTTGAGACTCACTTCCCTAATATTTAGAATGGGAAAAAGCAGAGGGCTATGAAAGGATGAAATAGAATATTTTATATCAAGTACCTAAAACAGCAGACTTCCCTGATGACTCAGATGGTAAAGAATCTGCTTGTATGCAGTGGGCACTCAATCATTGGGAACAATCTAAACTTGTTCAGTTTGTTGAATCCGCTCAAATATCCCAAGGCTTAGAGTATGAAATGCTGAGCTAAACAAAGGGATCAAAAGTCAACCAGCTGTTTTCTCTTGCCAAGCTGGGATGACTTTTAGAGAGTCAAAGACAGACTTTCCCCTCCCCAGCTCTATAATATTTACCATGTGCCAATTACTGATTTAAGTACTTCTCACTCAATCCTCACAACCTTATTATTATGGCCATCGTTTAAAATGCACAGGGACTTTCCTGGTGGTCCAGAGGTTAAGAATCCACCTGCCAATGCAGGGGACACGGTTTGATCCCTGGTCCAGGAAGATCCCATGCCACAGAGCAACTAAGCCCGTGTGCCACAACTACCGAGCCTGAGCTCTAGAGCCCACCGGCCGCAACCAGGGAAGCCACGGCAATGGGAAGCCCGAGCAGAACGGCTAGAGAGTAACCTCGCTCGCCACAGCTAGAGAAAGCCTGTGAGCAGCCACGAAGACCAAGCACAGCCAAAAATCAATAAATAAAGTGCATAAAATGCATACACACAGGTTGAGTAACTTAAAGTGAAGTGAAAGTGAAAGTCGCTCAGTCGTGTCTGACTCTTTGTGACCCCCATGGAATTCTCTAGGCCAGAATACTGAAGTGGGTAGCCTTTCCCTTCTCCAGGGGATCTTCCCAACCAAGGGATCGAACCCAGGTGAGTAATTTAACCCTAAGATAAAACTACCTCTTCTTATAGTTGCTGTCACAGATATGTGCATAGGGTCTCACTGAGCCAGACACAGGAAAGAGTGGTTAGGTGGTGGTGGCTGAGTGGCAGAAATCAGAAAGGGCTTCATGGAGGAAGTGATCTAGGATTATTCCTTAAAGCCTTTGGATTTGGTCTTAAAATGATACTTAATCCAGGTGCATTCTGCAGTTATGTTTAAGAAGCTGAGCAGCCACCTATAACACAGAGGGGCCCCAGGTGTTTTGAATGACAGTAGGGTCCCCGCTGCTACAATCCGGGCATCAAAGCCAGCCTTACTTTGGTTATAAATAAGGCGATTATCTGGCTTGAAACGAGGTGGCAGAAGTAATCTTGCACCAGGGGCTTCTTGTCTATCTATTGTCCCATAGATCATTGTACCCGTCCCCCTTCCTTCTCTGTGAGCACTGAAAACCTTTTGCTTTTTGGCTACTTCTGCTTTAGAAGTTCTATCCCCAACTACTTTCTTGGAATGGAAATTTAATCTTCAAAACTGTTCTGCACTGCTGGCCCCAGAATTAAAAGCAAGCACCTTCAATGGGGAAATTAAATTTATTTGATATACCTGTACATGTATAAAATTGGATCCAGCGCCCACTGGGTTTGCAGCCGCACACAAAATGCTTTTGGCTATACTCTGAACCTAATACCTAATTCGTAGCTGAAAGCGGGCCAACCTCAAAGACCTTGTCTCGCACTGATCCCAAGCAAGGTGATCATTAGTCGAGAGCGGGCATCATTTTCCGGTAGAGCTTTCCCCATGTGCGTGGTGTAATCGACAGCCAAGGAGCCTTCCTTGGGGAGCTAAATATTCAGTTGACTGACTTTTCATTAAAAAAAAAAAAGGAAAGTGATACCCAGGGGGAAAGACACTTCAATTATAAATATCTATATTTCATTTTACACTCTCCTTTCTGAAGCTTCCGAGTCAGGCTCTGGCTGAGTGCAGCAGAGGGCAGAACCCAAGGTCTGCATTTGCCTATGTCTTGGCTTTAAGAGCAGGCTGTGTAAAATAAGCTTGGTCCTTCTCAAACCCTCTCCATGTTCTGCAATTTAGCTGCTATGGAAACTGTCACTGTGTTTTCCTCCCTAAGTTCATCTAGGACAACTACGTATCTATTAAGATGAAGACTGGGTTTCTCTCTCTTTTTTTTAGCATATCATTTTTATTTATTTACTTACTTATGTTAATTGGAGACTAATTACTTTACAATATTGTAGTGATTTTTGCCATACATTGACATGAATCAGCCATAGGTGTACGTCTGTGGGTTTCTTGGCTCAGTGGTGAAGAATCTGCCTGCTGATGCAGGAGATGTGAGTTTGATCCCTTTGTCAAAGAAGATCCTCTGGAGAAGGAAATGGCAACCCACTCCAGTATTCTTGCCTAGGAAGTCCCATAGACAGAGAAGCCTGGTGGGCTATAGTCCATGGGGTCGCAAAAGTGAAAGTGAAGTTGCTCAATTGTGTCCAACTCTTTGAGACCCCATGGACTGTAGCCTACCAGGTTCCTCCATCCGTGGGATTTTCCAGGCAAGAATACTGGAGTGAGTTGCCATTTCCTTCTCTAGGGAATCTTCCCGACCCAGGGTTTGAACCCGGGTCTCCTGCAATGTAGGCAGATGCTTTACCGTCGCAAAGAGTCAGACAAAACTTAGTGACTGAACAACAAATAACAGCAAGACTGGGCAAAATGCACAGCAAATAGGACCGAGTCAGTGCGGGTGGCCAGGAGGCCTGTGCTGATCCTCAGAGGGCCAGGATGGAGGCAGGGGCTCCATCAGATGATCTGGTCTGATTCTGTCCAGTTACAAACAAGAGCTCCCACCACAGTCCACAGAGGCTGGCTGACTTGTGCGAGGTCCCATAGCTGGCTAAGGGCTGAGCTAGGAGACGCCTGTCTTTTCTCTTTAGCTGGCCCAGTCATCATCCAACTTTACTGTCCAGTTCCAGTCCAGTACCATTCTCGCTTCCTTTATTGGCTCTTTTTGCTCCTTCTCTCTAATTTTTATTTATTTGGTTGTGCTGGATCCCAGGTGTGGCATGCAGGAAAGCCTGGGCCGCCTACATTGGGAGAGTGGAGTCTTAGCCACTGGATCCCCAGGGAAGTCCTCTGTTTCTTCTCTTTCCTCCTCTTTTAATTTTTCATGTTTCTTTCTTCTTCCCTCCCTCCTTTCTCTCACTTTCCCTTTCTTTTATTTTCTCCTCTTTTCCCTATCTTCTTCCTTCTTAGACATCTTCTCCCCACCCCATCTTCCTTTCTTTTACCAAAGGCTGATTAATTGCCCAACATGGGTGAGTGGATTGGCCTGGGCCCTGGGCGCACACTGGTGGCTTGAGTAGTCCCATCCCCCATGGAGCTGTAATCTGAGCCTCTGGAGGTACAAGGCACATCCTGCCTTTATCCTCTGTTCTGCCCATCCCTGCAGGAGTCCCGGGCTGGTAGGAATTCCTGAAAAATTTGGCAACTGGGGTGAGGAGAGTATGGCAGTGTTGCTGAGAATTGAACAGGGATGCCATGCGGTGAGAAGCTGAATACAGGCTTGTCATGTGGCTTTGATGATGGAGAGCGGGCAGCCATCGGGGAGGTGAGCCCTTGGCCACTGTAGCTGCTCTGGTGAGAGATGGGACTCTCCCGGATACTCCTTCGGAAACCACCTGCAGATACACACATCTAAACAAATCTAAGCTTTTGTCCAAACTGAGTAGGGTTGGGCGGTGGCTGGTGTTTTCGATGAGAATCCTTGTGGAAAGGCTCAGGACTGTGAGCTCTCTTATTGTGAGGTACAATCTCAGGTAAGTACATGTGATGGTTAATCTTATGTGTCAACTTAATAGGGTCACCAGATAGCTGGTTAAACTGTTTCTAGGTGTGTCAGTGGGGGTGAGATGAACATTGGAATCAGTGGGGTGGAGTAAAGCAGACTGCCCTCCCCAGTGTGGGTCATTGTTTAGTCACTCATTTGGGTCCAACTCTTTGTAGGTCCATGGACTATAATCCACCAGGCTCCTCTATCCATGGGATTTCCCAGGCAAGAATACTGGAGTGGGTGGCCATTTCCTCCCCCAGGGGATCCTCTCACCCAAGGATCAAACCCACATCTTGCACACTGCAGGTGGATTCCTTACCACTGAGCCATCAGGGGAGTTCCCCCAGGGTGAGTGCGCCTTAGCTAATCTATCAAACGCCTGAGTGAGAAAGAATTCTCTCTCTCTGACTGTCTTTGAGCTGGGACATCACTCTCTTCCTGCTTTTGGATTTCACACTTGGACTGACCGAGCTCTCATGGTTCTCAGGCCTTTGGACTTGGAGTGGAAATAAGTTCTCCTTTGTCTCCAGCTTGCAGACAATAGAATGTGAATTTCTCAGCCTCCATAATCATGTGGGTCAGTTCCTTACAGCTAACAGTACGTGTATACGTATGTATCCATCTACCTTGATCTCTTTCCTTTTCCTACAGGTTCTGTTTCTCTGTTTCTCCAGAGAACCTGGACTGACACATTATGTTTGTAAATTCTGAGTAACAGGACTCAGTTTTCTCAATGCCAAAACGGAAACAGTGGCAAGACATATTTTATCCCATTTCTGTGCAAATGGTTTAAATTATCTACAGTAAACTATAAACTATCATGTTCTGTATGGTTACTTTTACATAGAATGCCCTACTTGTTTTTGTAGGTATGAAGACATGTTTTTCGTGTCTTATGGTCAAGCTGCCTTGTAAACAGTTGGTCCCTAATTTATCTTTGGTGTCACTGCTGGTGACAGCAGGTATTTGGGGAAGTTTATGTTCCTGATGTTGCTGCTGCTGAGATGAGAACATATAATGGTGATGTACTCACATACTCTGACATTTAGCATGTATTCAGCTGGTTAGCAAACAAATGAATTAACCAACTGGCCTATCCCCCAACCAAGGCCAGGCCCCAGAAAAGGAAGATAAATTGATCAATGCATATGACACAAATAGGCAACAGAGAGATGAGCCACATGAAATTAAACCCCACTTACCCTTGGACTTCTCTGGTGGCTAAGAGTCTACCTGCCAATGCCGGGGACCTGGGTTTGATCCCTGGTCTGGGAAAATTCCACGTGTCCTGAAGGAACTAAGCCCATGCGCCACAACTACTGTGCCCACACGCTGCAACTACTGCCGCTTGTGTGCGTTAAGCCTGTGTTCCACAATAAGAGAAGCCACCACGATGAGCAGCCGCAGCACAAGTGGAGAGTGGCCTTCAGTCTCCTTAACTAGAGAAAAGCGCACACAGCAACGAAGACTCAGGGCAACCAAAAATAAATAAAAACCCACTTCTATTTAATTCCCAAATAGTTATCAAGTGTCTGCTATGACCCAGGAAGAAAATGCTCAGAATGGGAAACACAACACTTGGGCTGACAGTTTATAACTATCCTTTCAGTGAAAAAGTTCTCGCATTTCCGTCTTGTTAAAAGGTTCCATTGTACCCAAGAAAATTGTCTCAAACACTTCTTAGAAGCAGGTGAAGTTTAAATGACAATGACAACCACCATCACGACAATGATAATGCTTAAGCCACAGACGCCTGCAAATAAAATAGATTCCATCTATGGGAAAATTGGCCACATCTGTTGTAGATAAAAGATGAACGATGTAGAGGAGGGTTTTTGGAACACGGGCCAGAAACCACTCATTTGAGAATATAACTTAAGTTCTGAAAAATCATTCTAGAATCAATCCCCTTCATGTCAAGTATTAGTTTCCAGTGACTCTTTCCACCCTGGGGTTTGCAGGCTGGGGTTGACAGGAGGGTGAAAAACAGTTGCAAAAAATGGCAGAGATGTAACACTCAATCTTCCCAATAGCTGCTATCAGCACTGCAGCCTCCTTGTTGGAAAAAAGAAAGTTCCAGAGACTATGACTCAGGCCCCACGGGAAAAGACGTGAGCTATATTGGAAGGGATTGAAGTAACACCCCCCATGTCATCGTCCATTTTGCCACATCAGGCTCTTTGGAGACAATAATTAATAACACGTATCTAAATTGTTTCCATTCCCTCTGTCCTGAGGGCTCACTCCCTCTTCCTCCATCCTCCCGCCCCATTTCTTCCCAAGACATGAGTTCTAAGAGTCCCTTTGCTTCCTCCATGAACACATCACACAGCAAGCCTTTCAAACACACCAGTGCCCACTGTAGGGCGGTGCTGTTTCTCCAACTTTCTAGCACACAGCCCAGAGCTGGTCTTTCCTTCGTCTCTCTGGCCGTGTTTTCCCATCTTTCTAGGGTTCCTCTCACGCTCTGAGATCTGCCCTTTGTTCCTCTCCCAGACTGACTTCAGAGACGATGATCGACAATGGGTGATTCTCTCCCCCTGTTCGTGCTCATCACCTCCCCCAAGCTGAAGTCTCCTGGAGGCAGTCCTAGAGACCAGGTAGCTCTATGTCTTCCCTTTGATTTCTCGTATTTCTTCCCAATATCTCCCTGAACATTCTCTCAATCCTGGTTATCACCCTCAGTACTTCTGAGTCGATGTCTCTGGAATGTTGACATCCACATAGATGTTAATAATCTTACAGAATCACTTTCAAATTGAGCGCTTAAATCACATTATTGTGATGAAACCAATACAGATGGAGGAAAATCCAAATATGCCCGAATCTTTAAAGAGCCAGGTGTGCACCATCTCCTTTATTTCTCTTCTTCCTAAGGATGATCATTCATGCTCCATCTCCATGGGGGGAAAAAAAATTAGCAGAGAAAGAAAGAAAAAAGAACAAAATGAAGTTACCTTAAATCTTATTGTCCAGAAAAAGCTATTGTTAACCTCTTAAGATCTATTGTTTCAGAATTTTTCTCAATGTAGTGAATATAAAATAAATAACTGTACATATACACATGTACACACACATTTACTTATAATATACAAAAGTTATTCTTCATAACTAGTGTACACATACGTGGTTACAAGTTATATTTTAACAACTATTCATATTTGCCATGAGAAGACATTTCCTCATCAAAACTATTTCTGGTGTGCCATTTTCTAGGTTAGATCTCAAAAGTTAATTTAACCTATGAAGCATAAGAAGAACTTTAATATAAAAGGGACAAAACAGAAAACCTATTTTCAAATTGAGTTTTGCCAGTTTCAAATAAAGTCCTGCGACAGGTCCAGTTTCAGGCCACAGTGGGCAAGACTAATGGGGATGAAGTCCCCATCTCCTAATGGTTAAAATAAAGATAATTCAGATCTGAAAGGTTTGTAAAAATTCTCCTAAATCACCTATATGAAAATGGCCAGCCCCTCATTATCCCATCTTTAAAAATAAAAATACTAGTTCAATGACCCAAAGGCTTGTAAAAATTCTCTTAAATCACATACATAAAAGTGACCAGAGCCTAGCAAGTTCTCAATAAATAATTACAAAATGGGCAGCAGGGCCTCTTTAACTCAGTCTATTTGCATAAGAGTTATTCTTTCTAGCCCCAGAACCCACTGTCCAATGAGTCATTTAGGTGATCTTGGATTCAAGGAGAATTCAACCCAGAATTCAGCAGTGACATAGCTCTCACCTCTATACCCCTCATCCTCATTTCCTAACAGGTCCCTAATGCTGAGCCCTGCCTAAGCTGAATTCATGGCACATCACCCTCCTGTTTGCTCAGACTCCAGACACAACTGGCTTCAAGAAAGGGCCCCAGATCCTGTGTGATCATCTCATTAGAAAAGGCACTTTGCTGCTCTTTGTTGTGAATGTTGACAAAACAGAGCAAAGTTCCCACCATGCTCCAAAGTCACCCATGTAACTCCTGCTGTATTCTGCGGAGGCTAAATGCCAGAGAAGTGATACCTTTCACCCAGAGCAGCCCATGATTTAATCAGGCGCCTTCTGCATGGCTGAAAGTCACCATAATAAAAAGAACCATTAACCCAGCCCAATTAACCTATCTGAAATATCACAAGACTGCAGAACCCAAGAGACACACAGATATTTTTTCTGACTAATGTTGCCTTTTTGAAAACACAAACATGTGGTTACTATGCTCTAAGAATTCCTTTATCTTTCAAGGACAGGCTATTTTCTTGTCTCCGGCCAGGTCAGATTGTCTTGACTTCTTTAACAGAATGCCTCACTGCAATGACCAGATGAAATCTGCAAGTATAAATCACAGCATCCCTGGGTTCATCCCGTGCAGGGATTAGCTCAGATTCCAGGCCATGGCCTGTGGTGATCATGCTACCAGCAGTGACCTCAGGTTTCACAGTCCCTGGGGAAATTGGTCATCTTGGCCTCCTTTCTCAAGGATCTGCCCGGTTCAGAATCACCATCTGAAAACCTGTCACCCATGGGGAATGTCAAGACCAGACATAGCCTTGAGGGAATGCAGTGAGTCAAATGCTGTTTTTTCTTCCCAGTGTTCAGAGTCTTACGGGACATGGATCCCTTTTTAAAATTACGTACAGAGCCATTTTTAAATGGAATGATTTTCTCCAACCTTGCACACCGCTCAGCTAGGAGTTCCCCGACAGGTTGCTTTATTCTGGTGTGAGGGATTATTCCTTGCTACAGTGGACAGAAATAGCCTAACTACCTGGGCAAACTGTGGTTAGAGATCACTGAGGTTCTATCCACTGACAGATTCTATCCACTGGTGGCAGGGGGACACCGAGAGTCGGAACCTTTCTTCCTGTCCAGTGAAAAACACAAGCATTTGCAATGGAGGGAAGAAGAGGAGGTAGATTCTCTCTGTGAGCTGGAATCTGCTGGGCCATTCCCAGTCTGCAAACTTAAAAGAAGAACCACACAGAACAGGAAACAGAATGCTGGTTAGTAATTTTATTTCCCCACCCCCCTCTAGGACATCTGCACTCCTCTCTTTATCTGTGACCTGAAAGATTAGCCTGTGATTTCATTACAAAGCACTTTCCTCACCTGGATTTTTGAAGTCTCTGACTTGTCATACCTTCCACGAGTTTTCTTCATACTGATAACTGGGAAGTGAGGTTTGTTCTTGTTTAGTCTCTTAGGCTGTGTCTGACTCTTTGCGATCCTATGGACGATGAGGCTCCTCTGTCCATGGAATTCTCCAGGCAAGAATGCTGGTGTGGGATGTCATTCCCTTCCCCAGGGGATCTTCCCGACCCAGGAATTGAACCTGTGTCTCCTGCATTGGCAGAAGGATTCTTTACCACTGAGCCAGAAGTGAGTTTATATCCTTGTTATTCATTCCTGTGTTTCCCTCCATAAACATTTTTTGAGAACCTACTAAGTGTCTGGTAATACGTCACTATCCTAGGTGCTCACACGAGACTTATTTAAAATATCAAGGAACATTTTATTGCCTGACATCACACCAGGCTCTGGGCAGCTTCTTAGATGACATAAATGATATATGATCTCCTTGTATAATTTCTCAATGGATGTAAGAGTGAGGAGGGTGGTGAGACTGGAAAAAAAAACCTGTTTTCTTAAATGCTTGTACCCAATTGAAAGGAATGTTTGAACTACCATCAGGTATTTTTCATCCTTCTCTTATTTCTTTCTAAAATCAGGATATGGGAAAGTTGATGTGGGTAATATCATGGCCATATTAATAGCAGTTGTGATATCACCATGTGACCCGGCAAGTATCCCTAAGGGGAGAAGCACTGGGAAGTGAAGAATAAGAGAGCCTCTGCGTGGCTCTTCCCAGATGGCACTAATAGTAAAGAACCCACCTGCCAGTGGAGGAGACATCAGAGAGGCGGTTTCCATCCCTGGGTAGGGAAGATCCCCTGGAGGAGGGCATGGCAACCCACTCCAGCATTCTTGCCTGGAGAATCTCATGGATGAAAGAAGCTGGCAAAGAATTGGAGACAACTGAAGTGAATTAGCACACAGCACACCACATGGCTCAAACAAACCAAGTCCATCTGCCAGGCTCCTGTACATCCAAACCCAGGGAGCGAGTTGATCCTTGTATTAGATACATTCTATGAAATCTGACTAGCTGTTGTTAAAATCCTCAGCAGATCAGAGACAGCAAATTAGTACACTTTGATATTTATGGGAAAATGACAGCTGTCAACTTCACAGGAAGAGAGGGAGGGAAAATCAAAAGCAAAAAATACAGATACTTGTCTATGGAAACAGGGGAGAGTAGGGATGTGGGGACATAGCTCTATCATGTCTCAAAGATGGGATGCCAGTAAGGTAGTCGAGCAACCCAGAAGCCCATGTTTAACAGGCCAGGGACGTGATCAATGTATTTGAGAAAAATCGCTATCTAAAATGGCTAAGATCAAAAAAGAATGATGAATGCAGTGTTTCTCAACCAGGGGATGGTCTTGCCCTCTAGAGGACACTGGGCAAAGTCTGGAGACATTTTTTGGTTTTTGCAATTAGTGGTGGGGGGTGCCAGTGAGCAGAAGTCAAAGATGCTGTAAAACATCTTATAATGCAAGGACAGCCATGCTGTCCCCAACACACACACACAGAGAAATATTCTGAACCCCAGTGTACATAGTACCAAGATTGAGAAACTCTTGTTTAATGCAACAGATTTAATTATTTGAAAAATTCACTTATGTGGCCCATCTCAGTTGCTAGTGATGCAGGAGAAGGAGACACGTTAACTGTCAAGATTTTTTATACCGATGCAGGCACCTTTGATCTTCACAATAATCTTCAGAGAAAGCTGAGGAAGAGAGTACAATCTCCACTTTAGAGACAAGAAAGCTGAGACACAGAAGGTTAATGATGCTTTCAGTGATGAATAGATATCTAGGCTCCTCATCTTGTGCTTGTTGCACAAAACCACTGTCTTTTGTGGTGGTTTAGTTGCTGAGCCCTGGCCAGCTCTTTGCAAAACCAGGGACTGTAGCTCACCAGGCTCTTCTGTCCAGGGGATTTTCCAAGCAAGACCACTGGAGTGGGTTGCCATTGCCTTCTCCAGGGGATTTCCCTAACCCGGAGATTACACCCTAGTCTGCTGCACTGCAGACAGATTCTTTACCGCTGAGCTCAGAGGTGTTGCAGTCAACGTGCCAGAAAATTTGGAAAACTCAGCAGTGGCCACAGGACTAAGTCCTGAAAGTGAAAATGAAAGGTCAGCTTTCATTTCAATCCCAAAGAAAGGCAATGCCAAAGAATGCTCAAACTACCACACAATTGTACTCATCTCACACGCTAGCAAAGTAATGCTCAAAATTCTCCAAGTCAGGCTTTAACAATACATGAACCGTGAACTTCTAGATGTTCAAGTTGGATTAGAAAAGGCAGAGGAATCAGAGATCAAACTGCCAACATCCACTGGATCATGGAAAAAACAAGAGAGTTCCAGGAAAAACATCTACTTCTGCTTTATTAACTATGCCAAAGCCTTTGACTGTATGGATCACAAGAAACTGTGGAAAATTCTTCAGGAGATGGGAATACCAGACTACCTTACCTGTCCCCTAAGAAATCTGTATGCAGGTCAGGAAGCAACAGTTAGAACTGGACATGAAACAACAGATTGGTTCAAAATTGGGAAAGGAGTACGTCAAGACTGTATATTGTCACCCTGCTTATTTAACTTATATACAGAGAACATCATGAGAAACTCTGGGATAGATGAAGCACAAGCTGGAATCAAGACTGCCGAGAGAAATATCAATAACCTCAGATATGCAGATGATACCACCCTTATGGCAGAAAGTGAAGAACTAAAGAGACTCTTGATGAAAGTGAAAAAATTGGCTTAAAACTCAACATTCAGAAAACTAAGATCATGGCATCTGGTCCCATCACTTCATGGCAATTAAATGAGGAAACAGTGGAAACAGTGTCAGACTTTATTTTGGGGGGCTCCAAAATCACTGCAGATGGTGACTGCAGCCATGAAATTAAAAGACGCTTGTACCTTGGAAGAAAAGCTATGACCAACCTAGACAGCATATTAAAAAGCAGAGACATTACTTTGCCAACAAAGGTCCGTCTGGTCAAAGCTATGGTTTTTCCAGTAGTCTTGTATGGATGTGAGAGTTGGACTGTGAAGAAAGCTGAGCACTGAAGAACTGATGCTTTGGAGTGGTGTTGGAGAAGACTCTTGAGAGTCCCTTGGACACCATGGAGATCCAATTAGCTCATCCTAAAGGAAATCAGTCCTGAATATTCATTGGAAGGACTGATGCTGAAGCTGAAGCTCCAATACTTTGGCCACCTGATGTGAAGAACTGGCTCATTGGAAAAGACCCTGATGCTGGGAAAGATTGAAGGAAGGAGGAGAAGCAGACCACAGAGGATGAGATGGCTGGATGGCATCACTGACTTGATGGACATGAGTTTGAGTGAGCTCCGGGAGTTGGTGATGGACAGGGAAGCCTGGCGTGCTGCAGTCCATGGGGTTGCAAAGAGTTGGACACGACTGAGTGGCTGATCTGAACTGAGCTCAGAAAGCGAGAATCAAAACAGTATTACTTGCTGTGTGTGTGGTGTGCTCAGTTGTGTCCGACTCTTTGTGACCCCATGGACTGTAGGCCCCGTCAGGCTCCTCTGTTCACAAATCTTCCTAGCCAAGAATACTGAAGTGGGTTGCCATTTCCTACTCTGGGGGATATTTCCAGGGATTGAACCCAGGTCTCCTGGTGGTAAAGGCCAATTCCTTACCACTGTGCCACCTGACTAACGGGTATCAAATTTAATTTTAATAAATCAAAACAAAGTCATGGGACTTAGGTCAAATACAACAGGTCTTTTGTTCTCTTGCTCATTGTTCTCCAAAGAGCTTTTGAGTGGGGAACAGATGCCAAGCACTGTTCCAGTGGCTGCACGCACAGCGGTGAACACAACTGACACCTCTCATGAAGCTGGCAGCTGAGAACATCTTACACTTGCTCACTAAACACTTGGTGATAGGTCTGGATAAGATTCTCCAACAATCCAAGCAAAGCCTTGCAAAATTCCAAATCCTTTCCCTGTGTCCTATACACCTTGCTCTGGAGTCACGCTGATGATCTGTAAACAAGATTCGTATATTTCCACCTTTTTCTCTTCCTCTGCCTGCCCTTGACATCCAGAAAACTTACATTCATTCTTTGAGATCCAGAATAAATTTTCCCTAATAGCAGAGCTGGTAGCTTTGTCCTCTGGGCTCTCACATTATTTTGTAAGTTTCAGGAGCATGTTAATTACAGTGAATGCTGACATTTACCTGCTCTTGTGTCAGCCTTCTACCATTAGACTGAGTGTCTTGAGGGAGGTCACAGTGGTGCTGGATTCTTCCCTTTGCCCTTTCCAGCACCTTCTCCACCTTGCTCTGAGACCTGGGAGACTGACCTTTGTGAACTGCACAAATGAGCTCCCTTTTTCTCTGGCTTTAGGAGGGATCTGCCAATGGGCAGCACCAGCAGGAGTTTCATGGGACAGCAGAGAAGTGACCTTGGAATTCATCTTCTTCAGCTCTCTCCCCAGCAGGGCATTCTGATCAACTATAGCTCATTGCATCTCCCAGGGGTAGCCCAGTCATACTGGCCTCTCTCCAGGTTCCAGGGCTCACTCCTTCCCTTGTTCATTGAGGCCAAGATGTGGTAAATATCTCCCCACTGTCACAATGCCCCTGGGACTGCACCATTCCTTGTGACTTTATCTAAACCCAATCCATTCATCTGCAATTAGCCCCTTTTCAAACCTCTCCTAAAATTATAGAAGTTAATTGAGCCATCTCCCTCCTTTTTATAATATTCTTACTATAACAGGAAACTGGCTCAAAGAGGGTGCTCAAGAGATGTTTACTAAAAGTGTAAATGAAGGAATACAGATGTTACCAAAATTTTTTTACTGGAAGTCTTAGAATCTTTGATTTATTTAAAAAAAAAAAAAGCTACCTTCCTCAAAGGCTTCACTTTCTTCAGAAACAGTGAATTATTTTTTTGATCTTGACTAGACACAGTATCACTTATTAGCACTGCTGTTCTTTGTCACTTTACAGGAGATAGAAATAAAAGTGACGTCTATACTCTCCCTAGAGCATCCAACAATTCTTCCCCTGAACTCTTCATTACAACCTCAAACACAAAACAAAATCAAAGCATGAAACTTCTGTCCTGACCCACAAGCCCTGGTCAGAAAGTTTCTACCTCTGAGGATACACATAATAACAGGTGGGTAGACAAGAGAGGGAAAAATAAATAAATTCAATGAGACTCTAACATTTCAGCAAAAGTTTTCACCCAAAGTGAATATGACACATGAAATGAGCATCAGCCTCAAAGATCTTCTTTTGGAACCTCATTGGTAACTGTGTTTTCTAACTTAGCAAGTGCCTCCTGCTGTTAATGTGAAAACTGGTTTCAGCTTAATTTGGCAACCCAGAAAACACGTTATTTTTTGTAGCTATTATCATCCATATTTAGCCCTTTACCATGCTGTCAGTGACTTGGAGAGTTAATAGTAATTAAAACTTTTGACTATTTATAAAATATTTGCAGTAAGTGACAGGTCTTATACTGCAAACTCCTCAAAGGTTATCTTTTAAAAAACTATTTATTTATTTATCTGGCTGCATCAGGTCTTCGTTGCATCACGTGGGATCTTTTGTGCAGTGCACCGACTGCCTAGTTGTACCAATTAGGCTTAGTTGGTGACAGGCATGTGGAATCTTAGTTTCCCGACCAGGGATCGAACTCAAGATCCCTGTATAGCAAGGCGGATCCTGAACCACTCGACCACCAGGGAAGCCCTGGCAAATGTTATCTTTATGACAGTACTACAAGGCAAGTAACTATCCTGCCATTCTACGGACAGCAAAGCTGAGTCTGGGGAAGGCTGCTGCAGAGATGGGATTTCATTCCAAGCACGAGGACTTAGGAGCCACACAGTGGAAACTGCCCTTCTCTGAATAACATACACTCACCCCTAGCAGCAGAGATACACATGTGGATACACAGGTACCTTTGAAGTTTCAATCCACCAGTCTGTTAGGGAGACCAGGTCCCTTAGTTCTGAGAGTGGGTTTGGAATGATGCCAAAAAAGAGGTAAGGAGAAAAAGAATATAAAATACTTTAATTTAAAAAGTCTATGAATAATAAACGCTGGAGGATAAAGGACCCGGCCCCCTGACATTGTTGGTGAGAATGTATTAAGTCATTGGTGCAGTCACTGAGGGTCCTTAACAATTAAAAACAGAGCCACTATATGATCTAGCAATCCCACTCCTAGGCACAGATCCATATAAAACTATCATTCAAAAAGATATATGCACCCCAGTGTTTACAGTAGCACTATTTACAATAGTTAAGCCATAGAAGCAACCTAAATAACCACTGACAGATGAATGGATAAAGAGGATGTGGTGTGTACACACACACACACACACACACACACACACACACACACAGAAATATTACTCAACCATCAAAAAGAATGAAATAATGCCATTTGCAGCAACATGGGTGGACCCAGAATTATCATATTAAGTGAAGTCAGATCAAGAAAGACAAATATATGATATCACTTACATGTGGAATCTAAAAAATATGATACAAACGAACTTATTTACAAAACATAAGTAGACTCACAGACATAAAAAGCAAACTTATGATTACCAAAAGGGATAGTGGGTAGGGGAGAGATAAATTAGGAGTTTGGTATTAACATAAACACACTTCTCTCTCTCTCTCTCTCTCTCTATATATATATATATATATATATACACACACACATACATATATATACATATAAACTGTTTGGCACAGGGAATTATACTCAATATCTTATAATAACCTACAATGGAAAAGTATCTGAAAAAGAATATGTATATATGTATATAATTATGTAAGTGAATCCTTTTGCTCTATACTTGAAACTAACAGAACCTTGTAAATTAATTACAATTTAAAAATTAAAAAAAGAAATTCTTTATTTTAAAATTTCCAAAGACAAACTGATTTCTACATGGCAGTAAAACCCATTTATACCCCTGTTAATAGTCTAAGAATCTTCCCCTCTAAGAGAGAGAAAGCCCAAGGCCCACACTAGCTTGACTGTCTCTTTAAATGTTACCCAGCACCTAATATATTACAAAGACACTACAATGCAGAACAGATGGAAGAACATAAAGCAGATGCAGATCTGAAGTCTAAATAGAGACGAACAATTCTTCAGTTAAAACAAGAAAACGAGGTGGCAGCACAGACGACATGGAAAAAGAGGCAGTTTACAGCCGAGAGAAGTCACTGGGAAACACACAAGTTATCACAGCTGAGGGAGCAAAAAGATGCCATCTTGGCATTTGAAATGACATCCCCTGATGTCTTCCTGGCGCACCAAACAGGCTTCTGTGGGATACTCAGGAGGAAAGCTAAAGGAGACCCAAAGCCTTTAAAGCCTTGGGTAGGAAAAATGGTTGGATACAAACTATCCAGGGGTTTCAACGGACTTCCAGAATCGAATTCATTTATCATGAGTATTTTCCATATCAGGAGGAGGAACCCAAATAATCATAACCAAAGATTAGGTGGAGAAGAGATGTGATTTCTCCTGACCGGTTTTTAACTTAGTTTCATTTTAATATTTTTTAAAGATTTTTTTGGATGTAGACCATTGTTGAAGTCTTTACTGAATTTGTTACACCATTCTTTCTTTTACATGTTCGGTTTTCTGGCCCAGAGGTATGCGGGATCTTGGCTCCCTGACCAAGGATTGAACCCGCACTCCCCCTGCATTGGAAGGCGAAGTCTTAACCACTGGGCCGCCGGAGAAGTACCTCGTTTTAATTTTAACACTTTTATTTTATGGACATTTCTAAACACACATAGAAGTAGCGAGAACAGTGCTATGAACCCACGTGAACCACCACCCAGGATCGGTTGCCATCGCATCTGTCACTCTTGCTTCATCTCTTATTCCCTCTCCACTTATTTCTCTTGGTATTGTAAAGCAGTCTTGATAAAACGCTTTTTTCTTAGTTTCCCTGTAAAAAGGTGCCTGCTTCCTATAATTGATTGTGGGAAGAACAGCTGCCAAGTGTTAAGCACAGAATTCTTCAGAAATACTAGTCAACCAGTGATCATTTTAATTCTTACATGTGGACACATGAAAACAATGGCAGAGGGTGTGGAATGATGAGACTCTCACTGTTAATGCAGGAGAGGAACAAAACAGGACAGGAAAATTGGTGCTTTTAGGCCTCCGGCATTGTTTCAAACATTAGCTTTTGGGAAATGTGAAACCCTTCAGACATGCATTTAACCAAAGTCACAGAATTCTGTTCAGACACACAGAGACATGTATTCCAGAAAAAAGAAAAAAAAAAGTTATTGAATTAATCCACATCGTTCAGAGCTGGCTTCTTATTGCAGTATTATCCTAAATGCTACCAAAAGATGGAGTGGGGAAAGACATGACTTCCGGCTTCTAGAAGCCAAGACTTCCATGGTAAGGACAGAGCAACTTCAGGAGAAAGCACCCAGCAACCATAAAGAGTAGCATATGTGAAGATACGAGGGAAGAATTTTCTGTGGAAATGCTTAGGAGATACAGGGTAATTGTTCCTACTCAGAGTGAAGTGGGGAGCCAGGGCTCTGCCTGCGAGGCAGGGGAGGTGAGAATGGAGCTGGCCCGCTCAGTCAAGGTGCTGACAAGCGAACGCATAAACAATCCTTAAAAGGCTCACAATAAGTGAAAATGCAAGCGACCACTCCTCTCCTAAGCCCTGAGGACATGGTTTTCATCATGTAATGTGAGACTTCCTGTACTCTGTAAAAAGCTAAAGCCATCTTCCCTTGCCATGGAAAGAACGCTACATGTAGTTGTTTCCTAACATAAGTTTCAATTTTATTTTCCATTTCAGTCCAACTTTCGACACAACCTTTTAGTTAGCTCTCTCTCCAGAAGGCTAACGGTTCCTGGGTAACTACCCCTGTAGTTCTCTTGGTGTCTCTGCTGCCCTTTGAGGTGTCTCTAGTACAGACACTGACATGTACTCTTTCACGTCCTGTTCTTCCCAAGTTCCGTTAAAGGGTAACGTGCAAATCCTGGACTTCCGGCTCTCCTTTACAAAATTCTCCTCACGGTTCAGTTTAATGACATAAATACCATATTGGAGTAGTCTTTTAGTTTCTAACACCGGAGAAGGAAGATAAAATTGTTTTCAAAGAAAATATTCTGCAAGCCTTGGTGACCCATCACAAAGTCTCCGAGACATTCCTAGTTGGTGGTTTTCTAAAGCTGGCTAGAACCTGTGCTAGAGTGAAGAGACCACTGTGGCCGTATGCACATGAGTGGAACAGGTGAAGGCAGAAGGCCAGGGGATGAGAGAAAAGAAAGCAAATGCACGAGAATTGGGCTAGGGACTACCTAGTGCCCTGACATGGGTGTGTGTCCCCAGGGTGATCCTGAGACACACTGCTGTTTACCTTCCCCTCAGCTTTTCCTCCCTGGCTGGGGAACTGCTGGGGAAGGGGATGCTGCTGAAATTGTATGGACCCGACAGCATCGCAAGGCGAGGACTTAATTTGAGACATAACTCCTTTGTAGAAAGGAATGAACCACCTACAGAATAAGGTTAATTCTGCAGTACTTCCTCTGACCTCTACTATATTGCTCCTCACACGGCCACTGCAAGTTTTACTATCCTGCAAAGAGCAGGGCTCAGGTAATGCTGCCCAGTTACTGCCAATGGTGATCACTTGAGGGAGTGGAAACGGCCTGCAAGGAGGCACTTAGATCATGAGGACATCCTGAATTTAGTTATCCTGGCGCTCTCATCACTGCTAAACTTGCTACGTATTCCCAACTCTCCTTTGGACTTAGACGTCTTAAAAATGTCCACAACTGGCTCATTGATTAGGACTTGGCCAGACAGCTCCAGGTGGCTAATTGGTAAAGCATTATCTCAAAAAGGATCTGTCTTTAATTATAGGCATTTGACATCTTTATGTAGGTTGTAGGAGATATTAAATGCATTTCAACTAGACATCCATTGAAGCCATATGGCAGCCCTGAATAAGTAGAACAAATTCGGCATAACGGAGCATTATTTATTTATTTCAGGATGGCAAGACAAACTATTAATGGCACATTTTACAAGTTGGGGCTAGAAATTTAGGAGTCTAGGTAGTAGGGAAGATATCTTTTAAGGATGGATGGAGGATGATATAAGGGCAGACAGAACCCGAAGAGCAGGGGTGAGAAACCGATTCTCCAGACTCCAAGAGGAAAATCAAAGACATAAAAGGGTGCAATGATTACGTGTCCTTCTTTTCACCCAGGAAGTCAGTTGGAACTGGAGGCCCTCTCTTTGGGTCCATTTAGTCATTTAATTCAACACTTACTTAGAGTCTATTAGTAGAGCAAGTGATACGGATCAGACCCGTTAAGAGGTTCACGGACACTTGAGTGGTCTGTGAATGGGCATCTGGGACTCTAACCTCCTAAAGTGCATGTAAAATCTGTACACAAGAATTTGTCTGGAAAAGAAGTTCATAGCTTTCATGAAACTAAAGGCCTCAGACCAAAAAAAAGCTTAAATACTATGTAGCTCCCTATCAAAGACTGTAAGGAATTTTACAATACAAGAGACTAAGGTAAGTGAGTGTGACTGCCCCTTCACTGACCCCATATTTTTAAACTTTTTAAGAGGCATAGATTCTATTTATCCAGAAAAAGGTGGGTAAGGAGACCCCATAAACTCCAGAGAATTCACGTTTTACAATGCTTTGAATCTCAGAAAATAATTTTTACTATCGGCAAGATAAAAAAACGTCCTAAAGAAATACAACCAAAAATGGAAGATAAATAAAAGCAGTTAGAAATGAGATGTTCTGAGAAGGCTGAGGCCACCTGGTTCCTATTATTCCTAAGTGAGGGGACATCATTTCATCAGCTTGAGACACAGGCATCACTTCAACAGCACGTGGGCAGAGTGGTTTGCTGGGAAAGATGTCCAGCAAAAGATGTCTACTCAAAGAGTAGAACGCTTTTTGCTCCACACTTTAGCTGTTGAGACAAAAGTCCAACTTGTCTTTTCAGCACGTACTTCCAGCCTACTTTTATTAATCAGTTTGGAATCTATATATAATGTGTGTGTTAGTTTCTAAGTCATGTCTGATTCTTTGTGACCCCATGGGCTGTAGCCTGCCAGGCTCCTCTGTCTGTGGAGTTCTCCTGGCAGGAATACTGGGGTGGGTTGCCATTCCCTTCTCCAGGGGATCTTCTCAACCCAGGGATCAAACCCAGGTCTCCTGCACTGCAGGCAGATTCTTTTCCATCTGAGCCACCAGGGATATATATGATATAAAGATGTTTAAATCACAATTATCTAGGCCTAATTTAAGGAACTGAATAGCTCTACGAGATCTGCTATAGTGACTGCCTTGGTGGCCCAGTGGTTAGGATTTGAGTTTCCAGTGCAGGTGGCCAAGGTCCCTGGTCAGGGAACGAGATGCCCCTGTGCAACTAAGGGCCTGCAGGCGGCAAAGAGGACCTCATGCAGCAAAAGAGAAACAAAAAAAGATCGTATGGTATTCC
This sequence comes from Ovis aries, assembly GCF_016772045.2. Lineage (NCBI taxonomy): Eukaryota > Metazoa > Chordata > Mammalia > Artiodactyla > Bovidae > Ovis > Ovis aries. The sequence continues at coordinate 59,062,974 of NC_056062.1, read as the reverse complement.
TCTTCCCCGCCTCCTTTCCCAGCTGATTATTTTGGCATTCACCTGGATATCTCTAGATGATATACTTACAATGCTACTGAATTGTTTTTCAAATTTTAAAAAAGTCAATTTCCCACTTAGCTCTCCTCTCTCCGTAAATTTCCGTCACTCTTGCTACCCTTCCTATCACCCCTTAATCCCCATGTAGGACTTTGCGCTCAGTCAGTATTCACTGTTTTCATTATCACACTATTTAAATGCCATACAAAACTGAGGAGGGCGTAAACTACTATCACAGTTTCTTTCCTGTATGACTACTGTTTTCCTGAAAGGTAGCAATTATATCCTGTTTTTCAATTTGTTTGGTTTTCTAAATACTTGTCACTACTCAGCCTCAAACTCTACCACTTTTTGAAATACCCTCTGAAGATGTTTCACACTTCAGGTACTCTATCAATTTCATCTTTTTGGAGAAGAGGCTCCTGGATGTTTGCTCTTAACTGTGTCTGAGGTAGCCCATTTCCAGAAACCGTTTTTACCCTTTTCAGGGATAAGGCTTCAGTCATTAGCTAGGGTAGGGGGCATGGCAGTCTTCTGCCTATAAGGAGAGGTAGAGGGGCTCTGGGGATCTGATTATTTCTCAGAGTTTCCATTGCTCTTCTTTAATTAGCTCAGATACTAATACCTCAGACTGCTAATAGATTTGCCACGTGTCCATTTGCTTTCCAGCTCCCAACATTTGCGAACTGTCATCTTCTCTTTTCCTTTCCATGTCTTAATGGATTTATGCACTAACATGTTTCTTTGGTGGTGTTTTTCTTTTTTTAAGCAGGAAACAAATGTAGAAGTGTGTATCTACTCTGCTTTCTCTATTTTTAAGAGTGTTTTAGAAATCAATATTACAGAAAGCCCAGGAAAATACTTTAAGTAGGCATCAACAGATATTATAAGACAATAGCCAACGTATGCTTATCCGTAACTTACAGGTGACAAAAAATGAGGCCCATTCTGCTTCAAGTCAGTCATTTGCTGGGCTAATATAAATATTGAACACCTTATACCCCTGTCCCCTTTCACTTAACCTTCCTAATTTTAGGCTTCTGTGGAGCTTTGCCTTCTTGATAATCTATGGCTGCTGTCAGGTCCCAAATACCTGAGAACTGCCTCGGACAATCAATACCTCTGTCATGCTCTATTACAGCTGATCAATATGGACAAGGATGCAATGAGGTGGAAGCAAGATGTTTTATTCAATCAAGTTTTGGGTCTCTTTTATTGACCCCCAGTATTTTGGGAGTGTTTATAAAACTTCTATACTCTTCTCATTTGGTTTATTCCAGTTAGCACATTTTTTTCTTTTTGTTTGTTTGCGTAAAAACCCTGAACATTCCTCCTTTCAAAGTTGCAGAGTCACCCATCAGCACGAACAGGTCTGGATCCTAGCTGTATCTCTGTCCCTGTTTGTGTGATTTGGGGTAAATAAGACCACAATGGGGTTTCCCTCGTAGTTCAGTCGGTAAAGAATCTGCCTGCAATGCAGGAGACCTGGGTTCAATTCCTGGGTTGGGAAGATCCCTGGGAGAAGGAAATGGTCACCCACTCCAGTATTCTTGCCTGGAGAATCCCAGGGACAGAGGAGCCTGGCAGGCTACAGTCCATGGGGTTGCAAGAGTCAGACATGACTTGGTGACTAAAACCACCACCACTCCCACAGTAGGCATCTCTCATCTGTGCAGTGGGAGTTGTTAAGACTCACCAACTGGTATTTCAATGTCAGCTGGTGTCAGCAGACACATTTAGCATGGTTGGCACAATAAAGAATTTCTTTGGATGTTCACAGCAGCGCTATTTACAATAGCCAGGACATGGAAGCAACCTAAATGTCCATCAACAGAGGGATGGATAAAGAAGATATATATATACATATATATATACACACACACATATATAAATGTATATATATGTATACAGTGCGATATGTATGTATATATATAATGCAATATTACTCAACCATAAGAAGGAACAAAATTGGATCATTTGTAGAAACATGGATAGACCTAGAGCCTGTCATAAAGCGTGAAGTATGTCAGAAAGACAGAAACAAATAAATTTTGTATATTAACGCATATATGTGGAACCTGGAAAAATTACATAGATGATCTCATTTGCAAACAGAAACAGAATCACAGATGTAGAGAAAAAATGTATGGATACCAAGAGGGAAGGAAGGGGAGGTTGGAGGAACTGGGAGATTGGGATTGACACACAGCCACTATTGATATTATGTATAAAATAGATGACTAATGAGAACCTACTGTAGAGCACAGGGAACTCTACACTGTGGTGATCTGAACGGGAGGGAAGTAAAAAAAAGAGGAGATATATGTACATGTATGGCTGATTCATTTTGCTGTACAGTAGAAACTAACCGGAGAAGGCAATGGCACCCCACTCCAGTACTCTTGCCTGGAAAAGCCCATGGACGGAGGAGCATGGTAGGCTGCTGTCTATGGGGTCGCTAAGAGTCAGACTGAGCGACTTCTCTTTCACTATTCACTTTCATGCATTGGAGAAGGAAATGGCAACCCACTCCAGTGTTCTTGCCTGGAGAATCCCAGGGACAGCGGAGCCTGGTGGGCTGCTGTCTATGGGGTCACACAGAGCTGGACACGACTAAAGCGACTTAGCAGCAGCAACTAACACCACATTGTAAAGCAACTATACTCCAATAAAAATTAATTAAAGAAATAAAGATGAGAAAAACGTACCCTTCAAAAACTTTTTCTTTTAGAATGTGAGTGCCTTAAGCGGGAATATTGGTGGGAGAAGGGGAAAGAACTCCACAGTTCTCTGCAGTCATGTCTACTTCCTACTATGGTAACATCACTAGGCTGCTTCACAAATTGCTATGAATTTTCTACTCCTTAAGTATATTTGTTTTATTTTTTGCACCATGACTATTCTCTCATACCCCCTTTAGCACTAACCTCCTTTGAGTTTATGGACACTGCAAATAACGTTAGTCAAAACACCCCAGAATCCTGGGGCGGCAGAGGTAACAGGCTCTGCAACCAGATAAAATCAGCAGGAGTCTGTTAAGAAATCAAGCAGCTTTCCTCTCCTGCTATATGTTTGTGGTTTTTTTCTTTGATCAATGCCCAAGAACAAGCTGACTCCTCTATATATTTCCATTTCCTGAGTGGACATTAGTGTCAGCAATATCATTACCACCCACGTTCTTGTCTCCTTTCTCACTCTGTGTATGCCATATTTAGATTATGAATTCCCAGAGGGTAGGCTGGTCTTATTTGTGTTTGTTCATCTTTCTTTTTTAAATGTTTATTTGTATTCCAATTTTGCATTGTACACATAGCACATTAAATGGAAACATTCCTCATTCTTATCTGGTCTCTTTTCAAGAGGTTAGGGAATCACAGAACATATTGTGTGCTGAATTAGTGCTTTTCTGGAGCTTGGCCATTAAAAGGAAAATTAATGACATATATGAGATAGTCTTTCTTAGCAGTCTCCTCTGAACATCCTTGACAATCTGCTAGATCATACACTTGATCTTATAATCCAAAAGACAACAACAGTGACATATTTCTTGGATTAAAGAGAAAAAGAACACATTGCAAACCAACAGAGAACAAATAAGGATAAAGGAGAGATAAGATAAATTATTTATATAGTAAGCAGGCCAAGCGGTCACTGCATCAGCTGAATATAATTATTAGGTAAATGGGGCTCATAGGAGCTTAAAGTTTAAACCACATGGAGCAGGAGTAAGTTATCATATGCCTAATTATTAAACTGAGAAACCATGGTTCATTGGTTGGAATTCTGGGAATGACTTGAATGCAAGGAAAGAGTATGAAAGAGGGATTGCAATGAAAAGGATTTTTTTATTTCAGGGTAAGAACCTGTGATGACTGACTGGACAAAGAAGATGGAAAAATAATTAACCTGCGCGAAAAGGAGGTCTGCAGCTCTGAGAGAAGAGGACTCTAAGGGTGAAGCCTTCAGGAAGGCCCTGTGATGAGCTTCTATACCAGGTAATGGTCACTACTGAACAGATGCTAATACATGGTAGACTGTAAAGAATCCAGTAAACATTCAGGACCCCTTCACCCCCAGCAAAAACTGTCACAGGCGATGCAAACACACAGATGGGAAAACAGAGAACCTGTCTCAAGGAATGTGTCCTATTGAAACAGGGCTGAGCACCATGCAAATGGGTATAGCCTTGGAGGTCGGTACACATGTCTCCGGAAGATCATCAAAGGGAAATGAACAAGGGCCTGGATCCATGACAGTCAGAATGACCATGATGTATTCAACGCTCACACTGCATGCAACATTTTCTTGGAACCCTACATATGCTATTCTATTTCAGAAAAACAATCAATAATGGTTAACATGTACTTGGTACTTATAAAATCCAGGCTGATAATCGGTTTGTTTAACGTGCATCGGCCTGGGCTGAGGCAGGTATTATATTTTCTGCTTCGCAGATGAGGAAGTACCTTGGGAATTTAAGGAATTTGCAAATGACCGAATGAGCATGTAGTTATGAATACTGTATGACATGGGTCTATGGCTGTAAGAAGTGAAAGTGTGGGTTTAAAAGAATGTGAAGAAAAATAATGGAGGAGAATTTGGCCACAACCAAATAAACACAAAGGACAATAGCTAGATGAGTCCATGTGAGGTGTCTTATATGTAAATTGGCAAGTTTCCAGAACTGATGCCTTTGATAGGGTTGTTTTTGCTGTTTAGTCACTAAGTCATGTTCAACTCTTTTGCAACCCCATGGACTGCAGCCCACCAGGCTCCTCTATCCGTGGGACTTCCCAGGCAAGAATGCTGGAGTGGGTTGCCATTTCCCTTTTCAGGGGATCCCAAACCTGCCTCTCCTGCATTGGCAGGCAGATTCTTCCTTTGATAGGGTAATAGGACGCTATATCAAAGAATGCGTATTCCATCCACATTCATACAATTTTTTGTTTTATACATTATGAAATATAGTACAGACAATACAAAATGTAGAGTCTAATAATAACAAACACCTGAGTACCTCTTGAAAGCTTAAGATACAGAAAACTGTACACAAGCCCTTCCCTAAGCTCATCTCCTTTGCTCCCCTCAGATGTAACCAAAATTCTGAATTTTAGTTCCTTATTTTTCTTTATAGTTTATATATGTATTTTGTACACACTGCTATATTGAAAATAGATAACCAACAAGGACCTACTGTATAGCACAGGGAACTCTGCTCAATAGTCTGTAATAACCTAAATGGGAAAAGAATTTGAAAAATAATAGATACAGGTATCAATATATGTATAACTGAATCACTCAGCTGTATATTTGAAACTAACTTATCAATTATACTCCAATATAAAATAAACATTAAAAAATTAAAAAAAGAACAGTGTTTAGCATATAAAAATACATGAGAGTTTGCCTGTTTCTAAATTTTATGTACACTTCATGTAAATGGAATGATACTAATATATGCATTCTTCTGTGATTAGTTTTGTTCAACACTACTTACCCATGTGAAGATACAAAGATAAGGTCTATTGGTTTACTTGATGTGATAGAAGGGCATTATATGAAGATGCCAAGACTGATTTAACAATCCAAGTCAAGGGATAGCTGGGGAATTTCTAGTTTTATGCTATTGAAGTCAAAACTGTTCTGAACATTCTGGTGCCTATCTCCTGGTATACAAATTACTCACCAACCCACATTTCTCTAGAACCTGCAAAGCTGTTTTGAATACATGTAGTGATAGCTAGCCTCCTCATTATGTTGCTGATTTTAAAGGGGCTTTCAAAAGTACTTCACCATTAAATATGATGTTTGCCATAAGTTTTTTTGTTTTTTTTGTAGATATATTGGGTTGGCCAAAAAGTTTGTTTGGCTCTTTCTGTTACCTTTTATGGAAAAGTCTGAACAAACCTAACTGGCCAACCCAATATATTATCAGATTAAGAAAGTTCCATTCTATTCCTAGTTTGCTGAGAATTTGTATCATGAATGAATTGTAAAATTTTACTGAATGATTTTTGATATGTATTGAGATGATATATGATGTTTTCTACTCAGCTGACATGACACATCACATTCAATAACTTTCTAACAACGGACAAACCCTGGGAGAGGATGAGGGCAGGAGGAGAAGGTGCGACAGAGGATGAGATGGCTGGATGGCATCACCGACTCAAAGGACATGAGCTTGAGCAAGCGCCGGGAGATGGTGAAGGACAGGGAAGCCTGGCGTGCTGCAGCCCAAGGGTCACAAAGGGTCAGACACGACTGAGCAACCGAACGGCAACAACAACTGTGCTTCCAGGGATAAACCAAATTTATGATACATCTTTTAAAAATCTTATTTTGGTTTACTAATGTTCTTTTTACCTGTTACTGTTCTAGATATTTGAATTGTGTGTAGGTTTATTATCTTATACTGTCTGTGTCAAGTTTGGATCCATGGTTAATATTGGTCTTGTAGAAAAAGTCTGGGATTATTCCCTCCTTCTTTCACTATTGCCTAAAATATTTTATGTATTTTGGAATCTAATATTTGGCATAACTCATAAGTAAAATTTTGTCTAGTGTTTTCCAGTAGAAAAAACTTCACTGATTTAATTTTACTCATGATGAGATCCAGAGAAGGCAATGGCACCCCACTCCAGTACTCTTGCCTGGGAAATCCCACGGACGGAGGAGCCTCATAGGCTACAGTCCATGGAGTTGCTAAGAGTCGGACACAACTGAGCGACTTCACTTTCACTTTTCACTTTCATGCATTGGAGAAGGAAATGGCAACCCACTCCAGTGTTCTTGCCTGGAGAATCCCAGGGGCAGAGGAGCCTGGCAGGCTTCCGTCTATGGGGTCACACAGAGCCGGACATGACTGAAGCGACTTAGCAGCAGCACCAGCAGCATGATGAGATCATTCAGGTTTTTTATTTTTTTCACAAATTAGTTTTGATTATTTATATTTTTAGATTATCCATTTGACCTAAACTTTCAAATTTATCTGCATAAAGAAGTTTATAATTTTGCCTTATCTAATTAACTTCTTGTGCATTTGTAATTACTTTATATCTATTATTTATGCAATATTTTTGTGTGATCAGCCTCATTATTTCAAAGAGTAATGATGATCTCTATTGGTATTTTCTTTTTTTTTTTTTTAATCTCAATTTCCCTGCTGGTATTTCTGGGTTTACACTGCTGCTCTTTTTCAAATTTTTCAGTTGATGATTCACTCAGCACATTTTTTTTTCCTAATGTAAGCATTCAAGGCTATAAATTTTTCTTTAAGTATTACTTTAGCTTCTTGTCACATATTTTCTGAAGTATTATTTATATTATCACCTAATTTACATAGTTTCCATTATGATTTATTCTTTGATCCACAGGTGATTTAACAGTGGGCTTTAAAACTTACACACACATGTATTTACCTTTTTACAACTGATTTATTTATGTGTGATCAAATGGATTCTTTAACATTTGTAGAGACTTTGTGTATGCCCTAGTATATGATTAATGTTTTATGAATTTTCTGGGTCTCTCTCAAAGGAATTTCTACTCTCTGGCTGTTGGAAGACTGTTCTATATGAGTCCTTTCAGTCAAGCTTATTTGTTGTGTTGTTCTAGTTTTCTATATTCTATTAAAAGCAATAAGCAAAAACTTCTTACTATGATGTGGTGTTGTATATTTCTCACTGTAATTCTATCAGTTTGTCTTTACGATTTGAAGCTATACTATTCATTACATAAAAGTTCAGCAGTATTACAGTTTTCTGATGAATGTTAACTTTTAAGAAAATTCAGTATACCTCCATATCTCTAGCATAATATTTTTTGGCTTTAGTTCTGTTTTTGTTTGATATTATTATTATATTAATGAAAGTTTCATTTAGGCTAATGTCTGCCTGGAATAGCTTTTTCTCATCTTTAGTTTCAACCATTCAGTGTCTCTTCTAAACAACACATAGCTGGATTCTGTCTGATAGTGTGTGTGTGTTTATCTAGTTGGATAACTACTGACTTTTAGTAGGGAAGGATAATATAATCACCTTGGTTTCGGCTACTGAAATAACTAGATTCATTTCCCCAACTTTATTTTGTGGCATCTGTTCCAGTCTTTCTATACTTTCACTATTATCATTTTTCTTTCTTGACTTCTTGAGGATTTTTGAGGTTTTTCTCTCTCTTCACAGTTTTTCTTCCACAAGCTTAGAAATTAGACTTTATGCAGTCTCTACCATTTGGAGTTGTGGAAAGCAAGACTTCTGTGGTGTAGGCTTTATTTTTCCTAATTCACCTATGGAGAATGTTTGGACTTTGAGGTTTTGGCTCTTTGTGAGGGACATCTGATTCAACTTCCCAATATGCTCAGCTCCGGTCCACCTTTCTTCACAAGTGCATAGCTCTAAACTAGACCACAAGTGCCAGCTCCAGGACTTGATCACTCCTGTGAAGTAGAGCTTTCTGGATGTTTCTTGACTTTGTATCTCTATATCTATCAGTCTATCATCATCTAGCATGCTTAAATGCAGACTGGGAAGGCTTTTCTCTAAATGTCTGGTCATTCATCTAGCTAGAAATGAAATCCCAGGCTTTGGTTCCAACACACTCATTCCCTTATGTTGGTTTGACAGGTTTATGCAGGCCTAGCACAATAGGGATAAACAAATAGATTTGACTTGAATGTCTCCTCTAAAATTTGCAGAATTCTACTCGCAATGATATTATTTAGGGATCAAGGAAACAGAAAGGATTAACCCTAATGAGATGCTTTCCCTTCCACTATGTATACTATTTTTAATACTCACTTTATTTAATCCTTATCATGACTCCATTGGAGAGTTTTTATTCAGTGCAGTTCAGTTCAGTTCAATCGCTCAGTTGTGTCTGACTCTTTGCGACCCCATGAATCGCAGCACGCCAGGCCTCCCTGTCCCTCACCAACTCACGGAGTTCACTCAGACTCACATCCATCGAGTCAGTGATGCCGTCCAGCCATCTCATCCTCGGTCGTCCCCTTCTCCTCCTGCCCCCAATCCCTCCCAGCATCAGAGTCTTTTCCAATGAGTCAACCCTTCCCATGAGGTGGCCAAAGTATTGGAGTTTCAGCTTCAGCATCATTCCTTCCAAAGAAGTCCCAGGGCTGATCTCGTTCAGAATGGACTGGTTGGATCTCCTTACAGTCCAAGGGACTCTCAAGAGTCTTCTCCAGCACCACAGTTCAAAAGCATCAATTCTTTGGCGCTCAGCCTTCTTCACAGTCCAACTCTCACATCCATACATGACCACAGGAAAAGCCTTGACTAGACGGACCTTAGTCGGCAAAGTAATGTCTCTGCTTTTGAATATGCTATCTAGGTTGGTCATAACTTTTTTTCCAAGGAGTAAGCATCTTTTAATTTCATGGCTGCAGTCACCATCTGCAGTGATTTTGGAGCCCAAAAAAATAAAGTCTGACACTGTTTCCACTGCTTCCCCATCTATTTCCCACGAAGTGATGGGACCGGATGCCATGATCTTCATTTTCTGAATGTTGAGCTTTAAGCCAACTTTGTCGCTCTCCTCTTTAACTTTCATCAAGAGGCTTTTGAGTTCCTCTTCACTTTCTGCCATAAGGGTGGTGTCATCTGCATATCTGAGGTTATTGAGATTTCTCCCGGCAATCTTGATTCCAGCTTGTGTTTCTTCCAACCCAGCGTTTCTCATGATGTATTCTGCATAGAAGTTAAATAAGCAGGGTGACAATATACAGCCTTGACGTAGTCCTTTTCCTATTTGGAACCAGTCTGTTGTTCCATGTCCAGTTCTAACTGTTGCTTCCTGACCTGCATACTGATTTCTCAAGAGGCAGGTCAGGTGGTCTGGTATTCCCATCTCTTTCAGAATTTTCCAGTTTATTGTGATCCACACAGTCAAAGGCTTTGGCATAGTCAAGAAAGCAGAAATAGATGTTTTTCTGGAACTCTCTTGCTTTTTCCATGATCCAGCGGATGCTGGCAATTTGATCTCTGGTTCCTCTGCCTTTTCTAAAACCAGCTTGAACATCAGGGAGTTCACGGTTCATGTATTGCTGAAGCCTGGCTTGGAGAATTTTGAGCATAACTTTACTAGCATGTGAGATGAGTGCAATTGTGCGGTAGTCTGAGCATTCTTTGGCATTGCCTTTCTTTGGAAATGGAATGAAAACTGACATTTTCCAGTTCTGTGGCCACTGCTGAGTTTTCCAAATTTGCTGGCATATTGAGTGCAGCACTTTCACAGCATCATCTTTCAGGATTTGAAACAGCTCAACTGGAATTCCATCACCTTTGTTTGTAGTACCCTCATTTTATAGATGAGGTACCTGAGACCACATTTTGAGATTATTAAATTACTGAATTGGGATTCAAACTCTTGCTTATTGAATCCCAGAGTCCATTGCTTTTATCCTGACTCTTACTACGTTTTCCCCAAATAAAGAGCTCTGAGAGATTCTTTCCAGAACTGGTAAAAACAATTCTGGTTAGTTTTTCACTGGTAATTTTCAAAGCAAACAATGCAGCTATTTACCCTGCGTTTGTTGGAACTCTGCTAATTGCTAGCACTCATTCTGTTAGCAAACGTGGTATTTATTGACTCCAGAAAGAGACCAGATTGTGGGAAAGCAAACAGTGATAACATAAACAAATGCTTTCAAAGCAAACCTTTGTTTGGGTCCTAATGTCAAGCAATTTTTAATTACCATTTTTACTTTTGACCAAATATCTCATAATTCATACTCTTCAAGCCTCTGAGGGTAACTAAGCCTTCCATAAAATCTCTTGATGTTGGTTCCCATTCTAATTCTCATTAAACACGTATCTGTTTATGCAAGAGCCCACGTAGTTCTGCAGGCTAAGCCCAAAGTATTATTGGAGGCAACCTTGCCAAATCTAATGCCATAGATAAACTAATCTTACTTAATTTCAGTGCTTTATCACTGTGGAATTTAGCACAGGCAAAGAGCTGAGGAAAAGGCTCTCTTTTTCTGTCTTTCCACAAGTCCCCCTTTTTCCTAGCTGAATTTGAATGTCTAAAGTGGATCCAAGAAAGTTCCAGCATGCAGGCAGCATAGAGAACAAAGCATAAAGATGCTACATGGGCCCATTTTCATTGATCAATGGCTGTCTTACCAGTGGAACAGAGCCATTTCTACTCAAAACCAGGTGGAAAGCAACATATCCAGAAAAAGCTTACTCTCAAACCATAAGAAAGAAAAGAAATTATTAGTCAGTCATGTCTGACTCTTTGTGACCCCATGGACTGGCTCCTCTGTCCATGGAATTCTCCAGGCAAGAATACTGGAGTGGGTAGCCATTCCCTTCTCCAGGGGATCTTCCTAACCCAGGGACTGAACTCTGGTCTCCTGCATTACAGACAAATTCTTTACTCTCTGAGCCACCAGGGAAGCCCTCAAGTCATATGGAAAGGAGTTAAAGTTTGCATCACTATAATTTAGAGTTCAGTGATCACAAATGCAAAACTATGTCCGGCAAGTTTTCTATTCTGAGGTTTCATACATGATCAAAGAGACAAACATGGCAGTATAAACTGAAGGAAAGCCAAAGTACATTGTTTTCATCATATATGGCCAAGTGTATTTGCAAAGTGGCTCATAAGATGTCACATCCCAAGTTATAAAAGGATCTAAACCCTTTCTTGTTCAAGATTTGCTCCCAAATACAACTTAGAGGAAAAAAGGTACTAGCACACTCTCCCAGTGGGTGGCTCTAGCTTTCTTATTAAAATGAAAAGGGTGTGTTTACATAATCTGGGCATTCAGGAAAAAAATTACGCAATTCTGTGTAATTTTCCCCAAAGAGTTGAAATTGAACAAAAATCAACTGCACATCTGGGTCTGTGGCTGCTTCAGCCTCCAGTGCAAAAATGAAGATGAATTCCAAGGGATCAAAAAGCTCAAAAGTGCTCACCCCTGACAATTTTTTCCCTCCATGTGATGGAAAGTATAATAGCTATTTTTCTGAAATACAAATTACAATCAGCTGGTGTTAGTGTTATTATTTTAAGACCTACTGATCAGACCAATAGCCCTTTATTACCAACTGAGTACACATGCAAAGAAAAATATCCTAACACCTTCCCTTGCTTTTAACTGGAAAGGAAATCTAGATCAAATGGGGGTGTGCCTTTGTGTATTTTAATATTAGGCAATAATCATACATGAGCATCATCTTATTAATGCTTATGATTAACTCTAATAAGAAATGGTTACATGAGAAGTGATGCAAACACTGTATCTTTTTAAATGATTTTAATCACTCATTTTTGGTTCACGTTTGGATTATGCTTTGACCTGTAGCCAAGGCTATGGCTATCAGACACAAAGTTGAAATGGTTCATTCTCCCACCACTTCCTTGTTCTGACACTGCAGCATGCATTGGCAGTGCTTTAAGTAAAAATTCTATTTTAATAGTGTAATCTGGACATGCATATTTGATGCATTTTGCTGATTTCCAGCATAATTCTATTCTCCCTGTGTGTCTGAGATTTGTTTCATTTTGGGGGCAGCCAGGGGGAAATGACAGCTTGGTCCTACGGCATTCATTTCCCCAAAGAGGTAGTTGGTAAAGCAAACAACTAGAGCACAGACAACCACATATTTAAACACACAGACACACGTGACTTAACCTTGGCAAATTTCATATCTGCCAGTGATTCCCTCCTAAATGACACCACTGAGATTCTCAGTTGACCTTTGTAGTTTGTCTCCCTGGCCACATGGCACTGGGCCGTCTTGTTAATTTCATGATGGCAATGCAGGGAGCATAATAAATGCTTCTAGGTTTTATTCTGCTGTGAGTGCCCTGATCAACCATGAAATCAATAGTGTTAACGTTTTCTTTAGCTCAACAAGGAATACCAAAAGCAAATCCCTTTGTAAATGATAGCACAATGTCGTCATTCTTAGCCAAAATATACCTTTCAGTCCAGTCCTTATGATGTTAAACAAATGCAAAACATTTTCCTAGTGCCATTTTGTAGCCAAGCAACTCAGAGAGGATTGCAGTCACTCAAAGTGCACTGAGCTGCACTGTCCACTCTAATGCTATAAGGGCAGAGATAAATGAATTTGGGATGGAATCATGGATAATATTGTCATCATTGATACTGAAACCGTGCAACTCAGATTGGGACTTGAATCCACGGTCTTTTAATTGAGATCACACACCTGGTCTTAGGACCTACGGAAGCTTAGGTTCTTGATGTCTCATTGCAGAAAGAATTCAATGAGAGACAAAGTGATAGGTAAGAAGTGGGTTTATCTAGAAAGAAACATAAGAAAGAGTGTGAGTCATCTCGGAAGGTAAGAGACCCTGAAATATAGCATGGTTGGTTTTTATGAGCTGGGTAATTTCATAAGCTAACGAGTAGGAGGATTATTCCAACTGTCTCAGGGAAGAGGGGAGCATTTCTAGGAATTGGGCCACTGCCACTTTTGGCATTTTATGGTTAGCTCTAAACTGTCACGGTGCTAGTGGGTATGTCATTAGCTAATGTTGGGGGCTTCACAGGTGGCTCATCAGTAAAGAATCCACCTGCTAAGCAGGAGATTTGGATTTGATCCCTGGGGTTGGGAAGATCCCCTGGAAAAGGAAATGGCAACCCACTCCAGTATTCTTGCCTGGGAAATCCCATGGACAGAAGAGCCTGGTGAGCTATAGTCCATAGGGTCGCAAAGAACTGGACTTGACTTAGCGACTGCTGCTGCTGGTGCTGCTGCTGCTGCTAAGTGGCTTCAGTCATGTCCAACTCTGTGTGATCCCATAGACGGCAGCCCACCAGGCTCTGCCGTCCCTGGGATTTTCCAGGCAAGAACACTGGAGTGGGTTGCCATTTCTCTCCAATGCATGAAAGTGAAAAGTGAAAGTGAAGTCACTGAGTCGTATCCAACTCTCAGTGACCCCATGGACTACAGCCACCAGGCTCCTCCATCCATGGGATTTTCCAGGCAAGAGTACTGGAGTGGGGTGCCATTGCCTTCTCTACTTAGCGACTAAGCAACAACAATTACAATGAACATACAATGAAGCTCAAGGTCTTTTGGCATCTTGGATCTAGTTGGTCTTAGCCAGTTTTTGTCATGTCCTATGGTTATATTATTCTTTTAAAGGTTGTGCCCTGTCCATCTTCCCTCCTGTTTCAATACCTCCCGGCGATTTGGTGATTACAGCTCTCAATATAAATACAGTGACAGCCAGGATGATGATATTCAATGACCCTGAGGGGACTGTGACCCTGGCCCATCAAGCTTAGGAGAAAGAAAACAGATTTCCTTCCAAAAGCCTACTCCAAGCAGCAGCAGAAGGGAAAGAAAAGGCTTAAGCATTCTTCAGAAATGAGGAGAAACTGGTTTGAACCTAGCTTCTAGGGAACACACATAAATGGTGACAGGAGGTAATTTTCTCATTAGGCAACTGAGACTTATCTCAACTGTATGACTATATATGTATTGTGCCCCAAGCACTTTGGTGGGAGAGGTTCTCTAGAAATAACAGTTCTTAATAATTGCCAGCTATGTCAGCCACCTGCACAGCAGCAGGTGGTTCCACGCTTTTAGTTTAAGTGGCACCAGTGTACATTCAGGAGCCCCGAGTGGAAACTGCAAGGCTGCCCTGCTTTTGGCCTGTGGTAGTGATCATATCCTCAGCATAGTCTCAGCAGCACCTTATGTGTACCTGGACACCTTATAGTGTTCAAACTCAACATATTCTCTAAATTCAATTTCAGAAGCTGGCAGTGGTGCTCGTAGGGCAAATATAATTTTTCCAACAGATATGGCAGTTGAAGCACATGTTCTTTTAAGGCCAGGAAAGCAGATTAGTCTAGAATCAAAAGTGTCCTAAGAGAACTCATTTCAGCCTCTAATTTCACAGATTAGGAAATGGAGAATGAGAAAGGTGACATGGTGAGTTAGTAAGAGAGAAAGAATTGAGGTTCCTGGAGACCTGGAATCCAGTGTTCTTTAAAAATGCAGCATCAGAGAAGCCCCTTGTTCAAGGGCCTACCTGTGTGTAGTGATGGTGGGCTTAGGGGTGAAAATGCTATGTGACAGTAACTGCTTCTAACATGCTCACTGTTTTATTGTTAGTTCCTCGCACGGAACCTGTGACAGGTAAACAATACATGTCAGGTGAATGAATACGTGCCCATGCAGGAGAGGCAAGAGACATGGGTTCGATCATCAGAAGATCCCCTAGAGTAGGGAATGACTACCTACTCCAGTATGATTGCCTGGAGAATCCCATGGACAGAGGAGTCTGGTGGGCTACAGTCCATGGGGTCACAAAGAGTCAGACACGACTGAGCTTGCATGTATCCTAAAAGACACTAGACATTTTAAGGAACCGCTGATATCTGTCATAACGGGATAAGCTCTAGACTGGAGAGAAAAGGGGATATGCCATCTACATGGCAGTTGTTTCTGTAAACATGATACAGATACATCTAGAAATAGTTTAGAAACCCGCACTGGGTGGCCATCAGGCCCCAAAGAAGCTGGCAGGGTTCTGAGGAGCTTTAGTCATGCTGGCCTTATATGTAGATGCCTTTAGTGTGACTCAGCAGACCCCTTACTGAGTATGGCTCCAGGGATGGTTACAAACCCTTCCCCAGTTTCTACACCCACACCTCCTCTATCCTCCCTAAGATGCACTCATCATGCATTTTTCTACATGAAAGGCTATGGGTCTCACTGAGTGGCGGGCGGTGGGGTGGGTGGGTGGGTGGTGAAGTGTCATTTCAAACTCTATCTCCTCTCCCACCATCTAGTACAGAAAGCCACAAGTTATGCACAGGAGTTGCATGCTTCAGGTGTTTTTGGCAGAAGCAAAGTCAACACCAGAAAGACTTTAATGACTCTGTTTTAAGGCAAGTTATTTAGACAGGGGTAACCACCTGATCTGCCTCTTGAGAAATCTGTATGCAGGTCAGGAAGCAACAGTTAGAACTCCACATGGAACAACAGACTGGTTCCAAATAGGAAAAGGACTACATCAAGGCTGTATATTGTCACCCTGCTTATTTAACTTCTATGCAGAGTACATCATGAGAAACACTGGGTTGGAAGAAACATAAGCTGGAATCAAGATTGCCAGGAGAAATACCAATAACCTCAGATATGCAGATGACACCACCCTTATGGCGAAAAATGAAGAGGAACTAAAAAGCCTCTTGATGAAAGTGAAAGAGGAGAGTGAAAAAGTGGGCTTAAAGCTCAACATTCAGAAAATGAAGATCATGGCATCCAGTCCCATCACTTCATGGGAAATAGATGGGAAACAGTGGAAACAGTGTCAGACTTTATTTTTTTGGGCTCCAAAATCACTGCAGATGGTGACTGCAGCCATGAAATTAAAAGACGCTTACTTCTTGGAAGGAAAGTTATGACCAACCTAGATAGCATATTCAAAAGCAGAGACATTACTTTGCCGACTAAGGTCCATCTAGTCAAGGCTATGGTTTTTCCTGTGGTCATGTATGGATGTGAGAGTTGGACTGTGAAGAAGGCTGAGCGCCGAAGAATTGATGCTTTTGGACTGTGGTGTTGGAGAAGACTCTTGAGAGTCCCTTGGACTGCAAGGAGATCCAACCAGTCCATTCTGGAGGAGATCAACCCTGGGACTTCTTTGGAAGGAATGATGCTAAAGCTGAAACTCCAGTACTTTGGCCACCTCATGGGAAGAGTTGACTCATTGGACAAGACTTTGATGCTTGGAGGGATTGGGGGCAGGAGGAGAAGGGGACGACTGAGGATGAGATGGCTGGATGGCATCACTGACACAATGGACGTGAGTCTGAGTGAACTCTGGGAGTTGGTGATGGGCAGGGAGGCCTGGCGTGCCGCGATTCATGGGGTCGCAAGAGTTAGACATGGCTGAGCGATTGAACTGAACTGAACTGAACCAACTAGGAGCTGAGTGACACCAGATGGTAACAGCATGATTTGCCTTAATTACAGTTTATCAGGTCCTTTCACTTCCATTTTCTGTTTTTTTAAAAAATATTATTTATTTATTTTTGGCTGTGCTGGGTCTTTTTATTTATTTATTTTTTAAAATTAATTTATTTATTTTAATTGGAGGCCTTATAGTTGCTCAGAGGCTTTTTCTACTTGCAGAGAGTGGGCACTATTCTCTAGTTGTGGTGCAGGGGCTTCTCATTGCAATGGCTTCTCTTGTTGCAGACCATGCACTCCAGGGCACATGGACTCAGTAGCTGCGCTCCCGGGCTCTACAGCACAGGAGCTTAGTTGCCCCGTAGCATGTGGGATCTTCCTGGACCCAGGACTGAACCCATGTCCCTTGCAATGGCAGGTGGATTCTTAACCACTGGATTACCAGGGAAGTCTTCACTTCCATTTTCTTATATGACCATCTCACCTCTGGGGTGTAAGTAAAAACAGTTCTTTTTTTTTTTTTCCAGAGAGGAAGTCAATGTTTAAACTGGCTTTATTACATGTTCAATGTCAGCTGTCTTGGAGAAACCTACAGTGTGCATGGGTGTGCTTAGTCTGATTCTTTGAAACCCCACAGACCATAGCTCACCAGGCTCCTCTGTCCATGGGATTTTCCAGGCAAGAATACTGGAGTGGGCTGCTATTTCCTATTCCAAGGGATCTTCCCAACCTAGGGACTGAACCCGCATCTCCTGCATTGCAAGTGAATTCTTTACCGCTGAGCCACTGGGGAAGTCAACACTTGTGCTGGGGGCTTCTGTTGGGTTGGCCAAGAAGTCTGTTTAGTTTTTTCATGGAAGAATCTGAACAAACTTCTTGGCCAACCCAATAATACTGCTGCTGCTAAGTCGCTTCAGTCGTGTCCGACTCTGTGCGGCCCCATAGACGGCAGCCCACCAGGCTCCCCCCTCCCTGGGATTCTCCAGGCAAGGACACTGGAGTGGGTTGCCATTTCCTTCTCCAATGCATGAAAGTGAAAAGTGAAAGTGAAGTCACTTAGTCATGTCCATCTCTTAGCAATCCCGTGGACTGCAGCCCACCAGGCTCCTCCGTCCACGGAATTTTCCAGGCAAGAGTACTTAAGTGGGGTGCCATTGCCTTCTCCAATAATACTAAGTTCATTGTTCTTCCCATTTTCCTAAGGGCATAAGGTTCAAGGTGGGCAAAGGCTGTCTCTCCCTTTGATGTGTTCTATACAGGCTAGGGAAGGTTGTCTGCTGAGCAGATTAAAAGCTGGGCACTGGCAGCTGCCTATTTCTTGGATCAGCTCAAGAGCTTTCCTCCAAAGAAAGGGAAGCTTCTGTGTAAACCCAACCTGTCAGTCTCCTATGATTTATTTCTCTTGCCTTTCACATGTACAATATTTTGCTCAAAGCCTCCAGAAGTTGTTGAAGTTGAAATTCCAATTAACCCTGGCAGTAAGTGCTGTAACTATAGGAGAGTTTTTTATTCTTTATGAAATGAGAATGAACCTCTAATGTTTTGAGAATCTGCCGAAACTGGAGAGGGATCAGGATTTAGATGCTTCAGTCGACACCACCCAGTTGTTCCCTCTAGAAATTCAATGCGGGTTTTCAAAGCAAATATGACTATTTTTTATCGTGTGAGCTACTTTCATTAGCTGTGGTTCCCTGAACATTTATTTCACTTTTACATTAGCCAGATACATATTTTTATTTTTAAAATTTTTCCTTTCGGCCTATCATTTCAGCCCAAATTAGGTATCAGGTAGAAAGAACTGGACAATTGCTCTCATGGATTTTTTACAAACAATAAAAATTCCAAAGGGCCCAGAGGTATCACAACTAAAATCTACTTCTAAGTATGGCTCCATGTGGAATTTCACTTTATCCTGATACTTGGCTGGGAGTCATGGGAAAAACTACACAGTACTCCTTCTCTGGTGCTTTTAGAGACAATGTTATCTTTGGGTAAAAATAAGATATTGCCTTCTAGGCTCATTTAGAATTCATTCTTGATATTAGAACTGTATCAGGTATGCAAAGTATTTAAAATACAAAGTAAGAGATTCTTATTCTCTAGGTGTTTATGAGCGAGTTTTGGAAGGGTGCATTTATAGCCCAGGTATTCTATTCCCATATCTGTACTCATAAAAGATGCTGCTAACCTGTCACCACATTCTCCTCACAGATAAGTGGCCTTGTAATCGTTGTCTAATCAGCCACACCCAATCTGAACTGGCGTGTGAAATGAAGCTGTTGGCCACAGCTGAACTGACACTAACTAACCTGAACTTGAGTAAGAACCTCAAGTACTGAACTCTAGGGAAGGGAGGCACATCTTAGACTCCAGTGATCAGCCTTCTGCTAAGAGAAAGGGTTTCCCCTGGCACTTGTTTGTACGGCTAGAAGTTGGAGAGATTGGGGTCGGGGGAGGTTAGAAACAGAATGAATAAAGACTTCAAATAGCCAATGTATAAACAGAGGAGATGAATATGGAATGTGTACATAAATATGGAACAGAGCTTGTCCTGGGGTTGGAGAGTAGGGTTTTCCTCTCACTGTCTGGGAGTTTGACTCAGAAAATTCTCCTATTACAGAATGTTTCCATTCATAAATTCCAACATGGAGACACAGTGGCTTCTATTCTGTAGATGCCTGCAGGCACCCTAAAGTAAAATGTGTCGCATTCTGGAAGGTGTGTGAGTTTATTTTCAAAGAATAAAGATGACAATGAGTCATAGACTTCATATCAAGAAAATGGGTAACACATACGTGACTTTAAAAGACTGCTAAACCTCCTATCCACCAAAGATGATTAAATGAAGCCTTTCTAAATATACATCTTTAGACTCATTATGGGCAACCCTGATGATCACTTTTTGCCCCCTTTATGACAAAATGAAGAAAGCTCCAGTTTCTTGCCTTTCTTAAAGAGAGATGAAACAATAAGATAATCTCTTCATGTTTAGTAGTTAAGGTGAGCTGTGTACGTGGCTTGAGGCAGAACTGGCTAGCATGACCTTATAACTTCCCCTCAAGCAATATGATTCCACAAAATTTCACACGACATTGGACAAGAATCAGCATATCCTGTTTTGAAAATCTGCACAATTAGATTGACAAGTGAGTGATTCTGATTGCCTGATGTATCCCTGTTCCCTCCAATCTTCATCCATAAGGAATTTGAAATAATCCCACTTACACTATTTAGACCAAAATGGAACATCAAAGTTACCTGGAAATTATGTTATAAAAATTCATTAAATTCTCTTACAATTGCCAGAGGTGACATATGGATACTTACACAACTGTTTTTAAGGAATCAGGCTATAGGAGAATCTTGGAGAAACAGTAGACAAAAATTCATCTGTTGTTGGGAACTACATGATCCCAGGCAGAGATAAATGATCTAGCCCATGTTCCCTCCAAATGTCATATTCTATTCTACTCAGGCAGGTTCCTGCTGATTCCTTATTCAGTTTCTCTGCTCTTAGCCATGTTTGTTCAGGAGTGGTCACAAGAAAGAGCCTGAACTATTGGCTGAAGGCATGGATTTTTGGACTGGCTCTCCAAACTCTGAGTGTTTTGTAAATCCATTTTGCCCAAAATGTGTTGTGGGTACTCAAGTCTTGAATCAACCTTTCATGAGAGAACCAATAGTCTTCTTATTATGGCGATCATATTAACATCAAGGAGGACACAGAATTTTTTTTTTTTAATTAGGTAAGCAGAAAAACCATAGAACAATTTGAAGGTTTATTGTATTTAATGACCTCTGAATGTTGCCTTTAAAAGAAAAGAAACAAATGCTATTTCCTCGGGTTACTGGGTTATCAAATAGATTTTCTTAAAACCCCATTCCTTTTTCTGTCCTGTTACTGACAATGAGGATAGTAGAAATGGCCAGTCTTGAAAGACAGTGGGGCTTAGTTTCGATACCAGATATTCCCATTTCTAACTTGATAAGGGTGAAAGAAGGGAGTGAACAAGTTGGCTTAAAACTCAACATTGAAAAAACTAAGATCATGGTATCTGGTACCATCACTTCATGGCAAACAGAAAGGGAAAAAGTGGAAGCACTGAGAGATTTTATTTTCTTGGGCTCCAAAAATCACTGTGGACAGTGACTACAGCCATGTAATTAAAAGATGCTTGCTCCTTGGAAGGAAAGCTATGACAAACCCAGACAGTATATCAAAAGGCAGAGACATCACTTGGCCAACAAAGATCTCTGTAGTCAAAGCTATGGTTTTGCTGGTGGTCATGTACAGATGTAAGAACTGGACCATAAAGAAGGCTGAGCACCATCGAATCAATGTTTCAAATTATGGTGCTGGAAAAGACTGTTGAGAGTCCCTTCGACTGTAAGGAGATCAAGCCACTCAATCCTAAAGGAAATCAACTCTGAATATTCATTAGAAGGACTGATGCTGAAGCTCCAATACTTTACCCACCTGCTGTGTAGAGCCAACTCATTGGAAAAGACCCTGATGCTGGGAAAGACTGAAGGCAAAAGGAGAAGAGGGTGGCAGAGGATGAGATGGTTGGATGGCATCTCCAACTCAATGGGCATGAATTTGAGCAAACTCTGGGAGATAGTGAAGGACAGGGGAGCCTGGTGTGCTGCAGTCCAGGGGGTGGCAAAGAGTTGGACATGACTTAGTGACTGAACAACAAACTACATGTCAGTAAACAATTTGCTTAAACTTGTTCAGCCTTGGCTTTCTTGTAAGCTAGGAATAAAAGTTTACCAATTTCACTGAGTTACTGCAGGGACTGAATGGATCCTAGTTCCATACCTGGCACATAGTGGGTGTACAAATCAGTAGCTATTACTATTAGAAAATTATTATAAAAATCTGATCCTGTGAGAATCTGTGTTTGATACTTGGAGGAAGACAGCACAGCTGGTTGTATTACTGGTGCTCGAGTTCGGTCGGTGGGGAGAAGCATATGTTAGACAGCTGTGTTGGACTCTTCCGAATGAGATGCAGTTAGGAAGGGCAATTTTTTTTGTCTTTTTTTTTTGTGGGGGGCATTCAGTTCATCTTAGTGTGGTTTCCTGTCTCCCATCAATCTCTCCTCTGAAAACCATCCAACCTCTTTTTTCTTTCTAGTATCTTTAAGAAAAATAATAAAGGCCAACACTACCACACCCTTATTCCATTGAGATGACAGCATGTTCTTCCGTTACCCCTGAGGGGATATCTCATAACCTGGCAAGGTTCTCTCTCTCCTTTTAACTGGGAAGTCAGAGTGGTGGGACCAGGAAGCTGTGAGTAAGAAACGTATGGCTCCAAGGAGGAAGGAAGAAAGCATGCATGAAAGTCAGTTGGATTTGTGACTTTTTCTTTTAATAAACACTGTTTTATTATTATTAAATTTTTGGGGCTGTGCCTATAGGTCTTCCATGGTAAAGAATCTGTCTGCAATATGGGAGACCTGCATTCGATTCCTGGATCAGGAAGATTCCCTGGAGAAGGGAAGGGCAACCCACTCCAGTGTTCTTGCCTGGAGAATTCCCTGGACAGAGGAGCCTGGCAGGCTATGGGGTCACAAAGAGTTGGACATGACTAGTGACTAAACTACCACGTGGCATGTGGGATCCTTAGTTCCCCTGCACTGGAAGCACAGACAGTTAATCACTGGACTGCCAGGGAAGTCCCATATTTGTGTCTCTTGATCAACAACTACGTACCAGAAGAACTAGACACATTCCACTGAGGGAGCTTGGAGAAGTCAGACTGAGGATTCATAGCCCCAGTGCCCTTCAGATCATCTATACTTAGATCAAAATTTGGTTTCTCTGGTGGATATTTCATCTGGAATTACCAATCTGTACCCACCATGTCAAATATAGCTAGGAAGGTACCCTGGTCTCACGTACCTGAAAGAGGTCACTTTTTTTACCCCCCACTCAACTGTAATACTGAGTTGTTCTGAGGATTAATTAAGACAACACATGTGAAGCATTTTCAGTGCCTGGGATATAAGGAACCATTAGCAAACTTAGGGCTTTCCAGGTGGCTCAGGGGTAAAAATCCATCTGCCAAGCAGGAGATGCGGGTTCTATTACTGGGTCGGGAAAATTCCCCTGGAGAAGGAAATGGCAACCCACTGTAGTATTCTTGCCTGGGAAATTCCATGCACAGAGAAGTTTGGTGGGCTACAGTCCAAGGGAACAAAAATGCTGGGACTCCAGTGAGCAACTAAAGAGCAGATAGCAGCAAACTTAGTCCTTGGAAACTAACGAGCTAGGAAGAACACTCTCTATGTCAACAACAAAATGAGAAATGAGAAGTCAAAGCAAAGAGCTAAGGTCATGAAAAGGAAAGAGCTTTCTGATGGAGACGGTTGGAACAGTGCTGGGAGATAGAGGGAACCCCAAAAGTGACATTCATCACCTCTCCCTCCCTCCCAAGACACTTGGTACCCAGGTTTTATTAATCTGTTTAACTCATGGTATTACTTTGTAATAGAGAGTAAAGAAAGAGAGAACTTGGGCTTATCTGTAGGGATTTGTCTTATTTCACGGTTTGAAAGTGCAAGTCGCTCAGTCGTGTCAGACTCTTTGCGATCCCATGGACTATACAGTCCATGGAATTCTCTAGGCAAGAATACTGGAGTGGGTAGCCTATCCCTTCTCCAGCAGATCTTCCTGATCCAGGAATCAAACTGGGGTCTCCTGCATTGCAAGTGGATTCTGTACCAACTGAGCTATCAGGGAAGCCTGTTTGACTTTCTGTTATTGCCGTTTACCCTTCTTATTTATTTTCCTTATTGTCCTCAGGAGATATTAAGAAAGTGTGGACCTGCATGAAACTATGACTGGTGGGCTTTCAAGAACTTGGTGGTTCAGGGGAAAGCCCCTCATAAATCATGTGCCCTGTACAGTCACATTCTTCCCACCATTCATCTGGTTTTAGCCCCAAAAGGAAGAAAAATAACATGGGAAACTGCCACTTTTCCAGATTGTTTAACTTAAATGCCATGTTTTTCATAGAAACTAATTTGCCACTAAAAGCAACATTGTCACAAGCCAAGGACTGACTGTCCTGAAGACCAAGCTTGGGCCTCTGAGCAGTAGTAAATTTTCTTAGCATAAAAAAAACGTAAATGATGATAAATGATGCTAATAATAATAGCTACTAATTATGATGCCAGTTCGTGTGCTAAAACTTTTACAGACATTATCTTTAATCCTCAAAACAATGCTGCAAGGTAGATATTATCCTCATTTCAAAAATGCAAAGATTGAGGCTTAGAGACATTAATTAACATGCAAAGGTCACAGTTAGCTTCCAGTAGTGCTTCTAGAAGTGCTGGTCCACAAGACAAAGCTTTTTTCATGCCATCTGTCTGTGATGACCTTCAGAAAGCCAGATATTTTCAAAGTCGTGAAAATTCAGATTTTCATTGCTTTGGACCCTCTTCTCCATCATTTTTTTTTTTTCCTTCTGGAATTGA
This sequence comes from Ovis aries, assembly GCF_016772045.2. Taxonomy (NCBI): domain Eukaryota; kingdom Metazoa; phylum Chordata; class Mammalia; order Artiodactyla; family Bovidae; genus Ovis; species Ovis aries. Next base: position 59,038,520 of record NC_056062.1, on the reverse strand, counting down.
AATTTGCAACCATTGGGGACTAGGGCTTTAAGGCAGTGATTTCAGATTTCTTGAAGACCATCATAAACTATAATTAGCTGGTAATAATTAGCAAAAAAACAAATGCTTCTTAAAAAAGCATTCATTCACTTAAAATGATTTTTAATTTTATAATGACTAGTATATAATTATAGCAGAGCAGAGCTATTTAGTTAGAAAAAATAACTTCAAAGATGAGAGCCCATTTAGTGTTTATTTGCTTGGGGTTCTAATTACTTTGAAAACTACCATAACTTTGCATATGATCACTAACAGCATTCAATAGCAGCTTGGAGGGAAGCAGAGGCCATCTTTTTTTTGTTTTTTCAAGCTCCATTAACATGAGGGAAATAAATAATAAATGATAAATACCAGAGGCACGTATTCACTGTGTTGTCATTATTATTTATTTTCCTGCTCTGTTGCCAGTTTAGGTCTCTTATGCGAGAAAAATGAGAACCAAACATGTCCTTCCGGTTATTTGCAAAACGAGGCCAATGGAATGGGACCCGTGAGGAACACTAAACAGGGTACTGTTTTCGTGTACTATATTAGGAAGTCCTGGTATCTTCAATTTGGTTTCATTACATTTTCAATCCAAGTGTGTGTCGATTCATCTTCTCTTTTTTCCATAGTTAAGATTTATGCACTTTATCAATCACCCCACGACAGTCATCTCAGCGGTTTCATTTAGCAGAATAAACCAGTCAAACCCCGTCAGACTTCTGCGGCTGTCACACGGCAAAGTTTGGATTCCTGGCAATTTGAATTACTCTTGCCAATATGAGATTTTTCAGAGCGATCCATCTTAGGGCCATGTAATCTATCACACCTCCCTCTGCTCTTTTCCTAATTGATAGGTTGAAAGAGAGACACCCGCTAGACCTTGCAAATGTCTCTCCGAAGCAGCCTCAGGATAGAGATTCCTTGGCGGCAGCAGCTTGAAATGGCAGGCAGTTAAACGTTCCGTTCTCCAAATGTAATTTGGATGCTATGAGGGGCCTGTGGGGCACCCAGTGAGCCCACCTTTTCTAAAAAAGCTTCCATAGGCAATGTGTTCGCTGCATGCTCAGGTGGTCTAAAAAGACAATGGTGCCAGGTGTGATGGGCCAGTCATTCACTATAGCTTCTGAACTTACAGTAGTGGTAATTGGATTCAGGGGTGGCTAACGCTCCCTTAAGTGGCTGACACCAATTCTCATTCTTAGCCACACTGCATTTTTTTTAATGTTATCACTTTTCTGAAGCCAACTGTACTTTCCCTAAAGTTCTGAAAGGATACAGTTCCAAACATATTTAGGATGGATTCAAATAGTTGGGGCTTCCCAGGTGGCGCTAGGGGTAAAGAACCCACCTGCCAATGCAGGAGATGTACATGGGTTCGATCCCTGGGTTGGGAAGATCCCCTGGAGGAACACTGGAACCCACTCCAGTATTCTTGTCTAGAGAATCCTATAAACGGAGGAGAACATACTCTTTTTTTTTTTTTTTTGAGTTCTCAACAGCTCATCTGAGTTGCTTACCAGCTTGCTCGGAGATATGGTGTACAGAGTTTGATTCCAAATTTAGCTCTCATCAGAAAGAAGCAACCTTGGGATCTCCCTGGTGTTCCAATGGCTAAGTCTCTGCTCCCCACGCAGGGGACACAGGTTGGATCCCTGGTCAGGGAACTAGATCCCACATGCCACAATGAAGAGTTCATATGTTGTAAGGCTCGGAGAACCGCACTCTGAAAATACATTCTCAGTATTTGCTCAAAGCCTTCCAGCTCCTCCACGTTATGCTGCAACATAAGACACCGCATGCCACACCTAGGACCTGGTACAGTCAAATTAATAAATAAACATTTTTTAAAAAAAAGAAAGAAGCAATCCTAACACAATTATTCTTTGAAGAGAGGTGTCTTCTGAGCTTTTCTAGGTCTTACTGTTAATTTGATAAAATATAAGTGTTTGTGGGAGGCAAGTTTCATAGTAAATGATTCAAATAGGGAAGATACAATGACTTGGAAATTCTTACAGAGGATCAACTAAGCAGAAGTATGGCCCTTGTAGAACAGCATGGCCCATGAGACCAAAATAAAAAATGACCAGTTTGATATTAAGAAAATTTAATGAGAAAGCCAGAGAAGAAAATGGGTTACTACAGTGCAATTTTTACAGACTTTCAAATGCAGCTGTGCTTCTACAATCTTGGAATTATTAGCACTCAAAATTCCTCAGGCTCGCAAGTTTATCAAGCAGCAGGGTGTTTAGCAAAAAAGAGGACTAGACTGAAAAATCAACCAACCTGTATCTTAGCTTTGACCTTGCACTAAGCTGTACAGTCTCAGGCTGAACCATTAAACCCACCAGACAATGAAGAGACTGGAACAGACAGCGGGTGGCAACTAGTCACCCTCAAGAGTGGCAACTCCTGGCACTTTTTTCCAACCAAATCATAAGAGTTTCCAGGGCCTCCTGGCACTATTTTTGCTTCTCAGAAAAAGTCTAACAGAAATCACACATCTACCCATGGTAAGATAACACTGGAAAATTAAAATGTCACATTTATTTTTTTAAATCATATGAACTGAAAGGGCAAACAGTAGTTTAGTTGTTATTCTATGCTAAGGCAATACTCTAATTGGAGGATTGTGTTTTTACTTAGTGGGAAATCTAATTAATTGCTATTTAATAAGTGTAAATTGTAAAGGGGATCTTTCAAAAATTAAAACTCAGAGGGAAAAATGAGTTTTAATGGAAACCTGAGGGTGGCCAGTTTAGAAATGGTTTAACAGAAATCCCTTCCAGTTTAGGACTCTTATTACTCCAACTCTATAGAGATTAAAATTGCTTTTTTTTTTAGTTTTTCCCCAGTATCTTTTGAGTTTTAGCACAGAACAGGTTTTATTTACTAAACCCATAGCTTTATAACTCCCTTTCCATTCAATTCTATATATACCTGCAGCAAGGGAATTTTACCCAAACCTCACAATTTCCTTGGCTTACACAGCCCTCGATTCACTGGCCTAATTATTTTAATGAGCAGTTTAACTGAAATGCTGGCTTACATTTATATTTCAAATTATTTGTGTACAGTTCTTAGTACAATGAAAACCTTGAAAGTCTTTCCTATTCGTGACAGTGTTTCACTGTGTTTAGTTGTTAGGAACACTAACACATAAACTAACTTCATTTTATTTCTATGCATACATCTTCTCTTTTATCTTTCTTTCTTTTTTTTTTTTTTGCATTTTAACAATGGAAAAAAAGATACTAAAGTTCTATCATTTTGGTTGCTTAGATGAAAAGAGAATCTACCCAAGGCCTACAGGGGAGCCTAGATCAGGCTAGCAGGAATAAAAAAAACTAGCATCATTCCAAGTCACTTCAGCCATGTCTGACTGTTTGTGATCTCACAGACTGTAGCCCGCCAGGCTCCTCTGTCCAAAGGATTCTCCAGGCTAAGGATAACTGGACTGGATTGCTGTGTCCTTCTCCAGGGGATCTTCCCAACTCAGATTGAATCCACGTTTCTTATGTCCCCTGCATTGGCAGGTAGGTTCTTAACCACTAGCACCACCTGGGAAGCCCATAGCAGCATTCCTTGGGTCAGCCATATAGCCTAGGGTGCTTGGGTATTCCCACTCTATTTGTTCCCATCATTTGGCAAATAATTTTCTCAAACAGGAACAAAACAGGAAGTGGGGGAAAAAAAAAACTGACATGTAAAATCACTTACTAATCCTAGTCCCCGGGGAATGGAAAACAGAATTCCCCTCATGGTCTAATTATTCTTTGGTATCTTTAATGAAACCAAATCATAAGAGTTTCCAGCATCTGGCTGATGTTTCAGAGGCCTGATTTCCACGTGTTCTTGGCTCTGAAAGGAAATATATGCTATACTTCCTGAAGTCTCCTTATGATCATCTATTTACCCTTTAGTTCCCAGAAAAATCTTCGTCATTTTTCTAACATGGAAGGAAACATTTAGAGAAACAGAAAAGGTCTATATAAACTGTCGTGTGTTTTGCCTGCTTGAAATCAAAATAGCGTGACTTCAGAGTTTGGTTTTTCAGCAGCTGACTCTTTAGTGACAGCCTGTCCTGGATCCTATGCATGACCCTGCTTTACCAGGCAAGAGTCTCTTTTCATCTGTGCTCTTGCATGTGGGTATATAAAAGGAGGAAACTGCTACAGAGTGCTGCTTTAGAAACTGAATTCTATTATTGCCTACTACAAACTGTGGCAAACCAGAATCAGGCGATTTTGGTAAACCTAATAAAACACATTCTGGAATCCTTGTCTCAAAAGCTATATTAACTGATTCACAGGAATAAAACAGCAAGAATATAATAATAGCTACTTCTATTACTATTAGGCCAGGCTAGATGTCAATCTTCATTCCACTGGGGGGAAAAACAAACAAGCCTTTGCAAATCGGGCATTATTTCATTTTACTTATGCAAAGTTTGAAACTCAGAAACATTAAGCACCTTCCCCAAGACCCCATAGGTGCTGATGGCAGAGCCAGCCAGCCAGCCAGCCAGCTGAATGTCTTCCAGGTACCCTAAGGATTCTGCAGACTCATTCCCCTCTTTACACACATGAGATGCTGACATTTAGCCATAAGGTGTTTAGACATGGTAAAATATTTTGAAATGCTAAGGATCTGTATACATCCAATTCTGAAGATTCATGATCGCTGATGTGAATGTTACTTTGTGGGCCAGAAAAAAAGTCTGTTTTGCTCAGTGTAATAGTGGCACAGTTGTTTAGCCGCTAAGTCACATTGGCCTCTGCGACCCCATCGACTGCGGCTCACCAGGCTCCTCTGTCCATGGGATTTCCCAGGCAAGAATACTGGAGTTGTTTGCCAGTTCCTCCTCCAGGGGATCTTCCTGACCCAGAACACGCATCTCCTGCACTGGCAGGTGGATTCTTTATCACTGAGCCACCTGGGAAGTCCAGTGGTGGCACAGACTAGGCATCTAATCCAAATTTGTGAATGAAAAGACAACATACAAAACTGAAAACTGAAAATACAGAAGTCAATTTATATTTGGTTTGGAAATACATGTTGTCCTCAGCAGATTTATCTTCTTAGGAAATAACTCCTTGAGCATTACCATAGCCACTTTGCCTTTTTTTCCTTTTTTTTTTTTTTTAACACTTTAGTGAAAATCAGAGCCAGATGTGTGCTGCTAGAAGCCAGATGAAGATGTGAAATGCAAACCACCCCCATGCACAGTCAGATCATAGATCCCAACTGTGGCATTTCCTACCCGTGGGGCTCCAAGCCCGTCCTTCCAAAAAATCCCAACCCCCTTCACAACCAGTCAACTGGCCCACTGGGGTTCCTATGCTGGACGAGATGTGGAAGGGAGAGGGGAAGGGGCATCGGATGCCAGTGAGAAATGGTGTGCTACTCTGTCTTCAGACACAAGCTAGCTCTATAGACTACTCTCCCACTTGATTTCCTAGGCATTGAAGGCCCATCTGAAAGCTGATGGTTTGCTGGTCAGTCATTAAGTCATGTCTGACTTTTTGCAGCCCCAGGGACTGCAGCCCGCCAGGCTTCCCTGTCCTTCACCCTCTCCCAGAGTTTGCTCAAACTCAAGCCCATCGAGTTGGTGATGCAATCCAAGCATCTCATCCTCTGTCGACTGTTCTCCTCTTGCCCTCAATCTTTCCCAGCATCAGGGTCTTTTCCAATGAGTCAGCTCCAAAGAACTGGAGCTCCAGCAGCAGTCCTTCCATTGAATATTCTGGGTTGATTTCCTTTAGAATTGACTGGTTTCATCTCCATGCTGTCCAAGGCAGTCTCATGAGTCTTCTCCAATACCACAGTTCGAAAGCTGATGGTTAATCCACGCTAAAGTAAGAGCAGTGCAATCTATTCGGTTGAACAGAACTCGGTCTCAGTTTGGGGTATCCTTGCGGCTCAGTCTGAGGGTGGGTTGCTTTCATGTCAGACACGTCTGCCTGCCAGGTTAGGTGGGGTGAGCTGCTAGCTCAGCACCAAGGTGTGAGCTGCAGTTGGGGACGTGAGCAGAGCCTGCTGTGCAGCATCCAAGAGAAAAGCTCTTCCTTCCAGACTGACAGCCAGCAATGCCATTTTCTTGTTCAATGAGTGCAAATCTTTTCATTTCTACCCCAAAGCACGGGAGCCTGGCTATACATTTTGACTCTCCCCTGAGCTGAGCAGACTGAAAAGACTGACACGGGTTTAACAGACACAATCAACTTAGGTGGGCCCCACAGTCGGCAAATGGAACATAAAGTTAATTGTTTCACTAGCGGAAAGAAGAAATTCAGAGGCTTTCCTCGCTGGTAGGGCTGGGCGGGCTTCAGGCACCCTCATGCTCAGCTGAAATTACCAGTAGTTACATGTCAGGAGGGCCTGTTTCTGAAAGGTTTTTTCCAATGTGACATTAATAATTTATGAATAGGCCAGTACACAAAACTGTATTTGTAAGAAGGACTGAGAGGTAAGATAAATAGGAACTTAACTTCTTAATAAAAATGGAAAGATGAAAAAGACCAAAGGAAAAAAAAAAAGCATTTGTGGGTAATATGTAGAGTATAAATATTTTCTTGGGTCTATCCCAAGAATCAGAAAAAAAGAATCAAGTAGGATCATGCCATAAAAGGTGATGGTTTGTGTGTTCTTTCTCTTCTGATCTACTCTGTGAGCATTTTGGCTGGGTCTGAGTACATTAAATCTGATTAGAGGTTGTTTTTAAAATTGTTTCAATTCATCTAGTTAAGGAAGGCTGAGATGCATTCTAGCCTATCTTGTGTATGCTCAACAAAGAATTGTCAGCAAAGTTTGGAATGTGGGAACTTTATTATGTAACTGTGAGAGAGAGCAAGAGGAAGCACCCAGATTTAGTTTGCAGTTTTCGCAGTTGGAAAAAAAGGAAAAACACTTCTTTTCTTTAATGGAAAGTTGGGAAAACTGGGCAAACACATCATCTAGACACAAAAGAAATGGAGTTTGTCTAGGTCAATTTTGGGCATATTGATTCACTTAGACTTCTCCATCAATTAGATACAACATAACATGAAATAAAGAGAGAATTGGATTCCTCTAATCAGCTGAATTACAAGGTCAGAGCTCTAAATTATTGCTTTGTTGTTGGAGCAGCAAATTATTGGTGAAAGGGATATTTTTATTTCTATGCATTCATTTAATCTCCGTATTTATATGCTTTTCTAATAGCCATCAGAAAAATGCTGTGATGCAAATATATGTTGCAGTTTACTATACATAGATTACATTTTTCATCACTCTAAATCTTACAGATGTTTTGAAGCTCTGAAAGAACACTCTACTTGCTGGAAAATAAAACCATATCCAAACTGGACAATCAAATCTCAACAGATAGCAAAGATGCATAATTCCACCTAGGAATTATCATTGCTAGGTACTCGATTTAGAAAATCTACAGCAGCTTTTATTAAATAAAATCCAAAGTAAGAAAATGAATGTAAAACCCAGCATACAATGGACTATGCTGTACTGAGTTGCTTAGTTGTGCCTGACTCTTTGCTACCCCATGGACTGTAGCCTGCCAGGCTCCTCTGTCCTTGGAGATTCTCTAGGCAAGAATACTGGAGTGGGTTGTCATGCCCTCCTCTAGGGGATCTTCTCAACCCAGGTCTCCCACATTGCAGGGGGATTCTTTACCATCTGAGCCACCAGGGAAGCCCAAGAATACTGGAGTGGGTAGCCTATCCCTTCTCCAGGGGATCGTCCTGACCCAGGGATTGAATCAGCCTATCCCTTCTCCAGGGGATCTTTCTGACCCAGGGATTGAACTGTGGTCTTCTGCATTGCATGTGGATTCTTTACCAGATGAGCTAACAGGGAAACCCATACAATGGATTGCTGCTTCTGCTGCTAAGTTGCTTCAGTCGTGTCTGACTCTGTGCGACCTCACAGACGGCAGCCCACCAGGCTCCCCCGTCCCTGGGATTCTCCAGGCAAGAACACTGGAGTGGGTTGCCATTTCCTTCTCCAATGCATGAAAGTAAAAAGTGAAAGTGAAGTCGCTCAGTTGTGTCTGACTCGTAGCGACCCCATGAACTGCAGCCTACCAGGCTCCTCCATCCACGGGATTTTCCAGGCAAGAGTACTGGAGTGGGTTGCCATTGCCTTCTCCGATACAATGGACTACTTACTACTAATAGTAACTCCAGCTGTCACTTACTGAGCATTTACCAAGCAGTTCACATCAGGCTCAGAGGTTAAAGCGTCTGCCTGCAATGCGGGAGACCTGGGTTTGATCCCTGGGTTGGGAAGATCCCTTGGAGAAGGAAATGGCAACCCACCAGTATTCTTGCCTGAAGAATCCCATGGACGGAGGAGCCTGATGGGCTACAGTCCACAGGGTCACAAAGAGTCGGACACGACTGAGCATTTGCTTATTTATAGTGTCACATTAGGTCAGGCGCTAAGGGGGATCCACTGAAAGAGAAGACCAAGTTCTGGCTCTTAATGAACTGAATACATAAGTAATAAAAGAAAAGAAACAGGGGAAAAAATAACCATAATGGAGCACTTGTATGGGCCAGATCAAACCAGTCAATCCTAAAGGAAATAAACCCTGAATATTCATTGGAAGGACTGATGCTGAACCTGAAGCTCTGATACTCTGGCCATCTGATGCAAAGAGCCAACTCACTGGAAAAGACACTGATGACTGAAAAAGACTGAGGGCTCCAGAGAAGGGGGTAACAGAGGATGAGATGGTTGGATAGCATCACCAACTCAATGGACATCAACTCTGAGAGATGGTGAAGGACAGAGAAGCCTGGCATGCTGCAGTCCACGAGACTGCAAAGAGTCAGACATGACTTAGCAACCAAACAACAACAATGGGCTAGACATAAAGCAAACAGCTATACTTATATGTTTTATCTTTATAATACATCTACCAGGTAGGTGTTACCAAGTCCATCCTGCTGGTAAGGGTCAATGAGTCTCTCCCTTATCACATAGCAAAGAACTACAACGATCTTATCCAGCATCATCTCTCAACACTCTCTACTCCCAAGAGTTTCTTAGCACCTGTTTTTTCTGTTTCTCCAATGCATGGTGCTTTTATTTTTTGTCTTTGAACTTCTATTCAAAATGTTCCCTTTACCTCCATATGTCATTGAAACACCTCTTCCTCAGAGAAGGAAGCCATCCTTGATTACTCAGGCCAAGTAAGCCTGTTACATGCCTGTACTTAATGACAAAATTCGTAATTTCCCATTTATTTGTAGACACATTTGATCAATCTCTCTCTATCTCATACACTAGACTATAAATTCCCTGAGGGCACAGAGCCAAGGTGAGAAGTGAAGCTTGCTCCTTTTTTAATGCCATTTGACCTCTACTGTGTATTTGTCCGTTGCATTATTCAAAAGCATTTGCCATCTTGTGTTGTTCTACAAAAGAAGGTAAACAAAGCTTTGGTCTTAAGGCCCAATTGTGAAGTGTTGGTTTGTTCATTCATTCATTTATATTTTCATCATGTATTCATTTATTCAGTTAATATTTGTTGACCACCTAGCTGTGCTAGAGACTCTTCTAGGTGTCTGGAACACAATGAATAAAACAGAGAAGAATCCTTAGGATGCATGACATTCTAGTCAAAAATACGCTTGGTCTATCATCTTGATCCAATTTGTAAGTGTCTGCTCTGTATAACCCTGTGTGTATAAGATTGTATGACAGATTGACATGCAGACTAATGGACTTTTAATTCATATGAACATATTAAATAGGAAGTCCGTAAAATGATAAGTTAGTGAGAAGCCTTCCATACTAGATATAGTCAAATGATTGCAGTGCCTTTCCAGAGCCACGTATTTATTCTGTTCACGTTCTTGTGGCTCCACGGGAAACTGGAATGCCATTCATCTATTTATTTTAGACTGTATCACGTCTTAGTTGCAGCATGTAGAATGTTTCATTGCAGTGTGTGGGCTCTTCGTTGTGGCACCCAGGCTCAGTTGTCCTGTGGGATCTTAGTTCCCCGACTAGGGATCGAACCCATGTCCCCTCATTGGAAGGCCGATTCCTAACTGCTGGATCACCAGGGAAGATCCCTGGAATGCCTTTTGGACAGGTCCTGTCATGGATGGTTTAAAACCACAAAAGAAAACTAAGGTCATCACTCTGCAGTTGTTCTGCACTTTGTCCCTAACTTGATGATACAGCTGGTCTTAAGAATATCCGAAAACATGACCTGGACTCTGATGGTCATTCAAACTTAAGAGTCACCCAAATGGTTAAGCCATGGCCATGTCACTGGTGTAAGGAAACCACCTTTGAAAGTGACAGATGTCACAGAGACAGCATACATTAGATGTACGAGATTTGGTGTGTTCATTTAAAAAGCAAAGAGAAGAAATATAAATGGTTAGTAAATAATCAGATAGGAAAGCAATTCAACATTATCAGTAAGATAAAAGCAAATAAAAATCGCTTGTCATTTTAAAGCTAATTCGAAAATATTTAAAAGAAAATAGAATACCTACTTTGTGAGACTTTTATGGGAAGGGAAACATTTTACATTTTTGATGGGAGGGTAAATTTGTATATATTTTCCGAAGGGCAGCTTGTTCATACAGGTATGTAATATGAATTCTTTAAAGTATGCATATATCCTTCTTATAATTTCACACAGGAAAAATAACTTTAATAATATGCTAATTTTTATTGTAATAATACACAGACAGAAAAAGTCAAATGCAGCACTTATAATTGAAAACAGCATCCACCTGTCCATTTCTGCCCATCTTAGTGAACTTCTTGCCAGACATAACCACTTTTCACATTTTAGCACTTTCTTGTAGCATTTACATCAATTGTTTATACACTTTTATGACGGGATTTCCTTGCAGAGAATCAAGGAACAGATTTTTGGTAGATGTGTTTCTAGATCTACTCTAAAAATATTATCACATTATGTGTATAAGACTTAGTCGGCCTGTCTTTATAGAAATAATGAGAAAATCAGATGCAACATTTGTTCAGATTGTCTGAATAAATGATAGCCTAAATGTATAACAGAATATTAAGTATCTAAGTACTATAGATGACATGGCAATAAATATATAAGAAATTATCTTTAGATAGAAGCTGGCACTCTTCTGAATTTCAAAAATTCTCAACAAATGTATGTCTACTTATCATCAGGACAACAAACACCATTTTAAAATGTGATACTTTTATATTTTGTCATCTTGAGGCTTTGATTTCATGTAATGTCGTGTGGTGTAGTATACCAGGAAAGGGTGGAGGGAAGTATATATATATATATATATATATATATATATACATTTTTTAGGTGAAGTCCTACTCAATATTCAGATCTAAGCTAACTTGTCTCACTCTCCAGGAAACTTCCTTACCAGTCAGTCTAGGTCAGGGGAGTGTGCATTTTTAAATAGTATATTTGGAAAAAGTCTTTGCTTTTGGTTTAATTCTGTTTGTGAGAGATATTCTTAGGGTCAATGATACAACATGTACATAAAAAAGAAGAGAGTTCCACTAAAATCCACTTTAGTCATGAAGTGTGCTGTGTGTAGAGGTGTGGACAGGAGAACTGACAAATAAATGGGATACCATAGCCTGGCAGATACAAAGTAGGCAGATGGTCAAATTCTTCAAGGTTTGGGGGGCAGGATGGGGTGATGCACATGTGGCAGAGTCCAGAGAGGGAGGGTCAGATTCATCAAAATAACCCCAGCAATGGGGTAAAGGAACTGGGATCTTCTGGGGGGCTTCCAAGGCTTATAACCACGAAGAAAGGCCCATGAACCTTAACTCTGAAGACGCCTGAGGGGAATTCTGCTCTAGTCAAGTCAGTAAACCAGACAGGGAAAGACAAATACATGATATTGCTTATAGGTGGAATCTAAAAAAAAAAAAAAAGATACAAATGAACTTATGTACAGAACAGAAATAGACCCACAGACAAACAAAAAACAAACTTTTGGTTATCAAAGAGGAAAGGGGGGGAGGGACAAATTAGGACTTTGGGATTAACATATACACCGTACTATATATAAAATAAATAACAGACAAGGACTTATTGTATAGCACAGAGAACTATACTCAGTATGTTGTAATAACCTGTAAGGGAAAAGAATCTCAAAAAGAATAGGTGTGTGTGTGTGTGTGTGTGTGTGTGTGTGTGTGTGTGTGTGTGTGTGTGTGTGTGTGTGTGTGTGTGTGTGTGTGTGTGTGTGTGTGTGTGTGTGTGTGTGTGTGTGTGTAGATAACTGAATCACTTTGCTGTACACCTGAAATTAACACAACATTATCCAGCTATACTTCAATTAAAGTTCTCATGAAAATAAAAAAAGAACACGTCCCTGGTGATCCAGTTGTTAAGAACACACCTGCCAATGCTGGGGACATGGGTTCGAACCTTAGTCTGGGAAGATTTCACATGCTGTGAAGCAACAGAGCCCATGCCGTGTGCCACAACTACTGAGCCTGTGCTCTACAACAAGGGAAGCCAGCGCAATGAGGAGCCCACACTCTGCAACAAGACAGCAGATCCCACCTGCCGCAACTAGAGAAAGCCTACACGCAGCAGTGAAGAGCTAGCACAGCCAAAAATAAAATAAAAACTAAAAACATGAATCAGACTGCCTAAAAGAAATTCTGGGATGACTTCACTGGCAGAACAAGGTAGAAGAGAAACAGAGGCAGGCAAGGCAGAGCTGTCCAGTAATGAGATTTGGACGAGAAGAAAAGGGCCTTGGTCTCCTTCAATAGGAAGCAAAGGATGGGCGGGTAGAACCATTCGGAAAGTGTAAGAATATTCAGAGTCCAAGGAGCTGGCAGCTGGAAAAACTCAGATGAAAGATCATCATCCCAGAATGCATCTAAGTGGCTTTAGGAGATGTTTGGAAGGATTAGCAACAATCTTTGTGGCCTACAGACCCATGGCTGTAAGCTAAGTACACATGTGTGTACTTAGTCACTCAGTCGTGTCAGACTCTTTGCGACCCCATGGACTATAGCCCATCAGACTCCTCTGTCCATGGGGATTCTCCAGACAAGAATACTGGAGTGGGTTGCCTTGCCCTCCTCCAGGAGATCTTTTCAACCCAGGGATTGAATCCAGGTCTCCCACACTGCAGGTGGATTCTTTACCATCTAAGCCACCAGGGAAGTCTCAAGTACATACAGGTCAATTCAAATAGATTTGGGGGGGGATGGGGAGAGTAGATGGAAGATTGATCCAACCTCTCAAGTCTGCATAGTTGCCTCAGAGCTGGGCAACTGGTTCGTCTCGTGATCATGTGAAAGTCATGCACATTAGGATGAGTTAGACAATGCTGCCCAAACCTCGCTGACTGGATAAACTGACAAGAAAGGCTGCTTCTTCTTTCACATGCCAGCTTTATGTGAGTAAGGCTGTTTTCCTTCACCAGTAACTCACAGATCTAGGGACCCTCCATCTTGGCAGACCACCATCTTCAATATATAGTCTCCACTGTTGCCCAGGAAAGGAGAGAGAGAGTGGAGGACCATGTGGGAAATGGTGTGTCCCGATTAGGAGATGTCATACACGAGCCGCTGGGCTGCAGCCAGTCATTTGGTTCTAATGTAAGTACAATACAAGCAGAGCTGGGAAACACAGTGCTTCTGTGTCCTCAGGAGAACTGGGGTCACAATGGTTTTCAACGTGTTGTCGAGATCAACAGAAACAGAACTAACTGGGTTTTTGTCAGAAAAGAAAACTCAGGCTCCACTGAAGACCGACTGAATCTGTAGTTCAGATTCAGTGTATTTTGACCAGCTCTTCAAGTAATTCTAACAGATACTAAAGTTGGAGACTCACTGGTGAAGGGGATTAGATAGCCAGTCTCTTTCTTTCTTTTTTTGCTAATTTTAAAATGTTACAGATTACAGACAGACAGTGCATCTTCACATAACTATATATGCCTCTGAGCATTTATATACATACTCTGCTGGGAATTAAAATTACAGTTTCTACAACATGCAAATTTAAACATATTTTGGGCTTCCCTGATAGCTCAGTTGGTAAAGAATCTGCCTGAAATGCAGAAGACCCCAGTTTGATTCCTGGGTTGGGAAGATCCTCTGGAGAAGGGATAGGCTACCTACTCTAGTATTCTTGGGGTTCCCCGGTAGCTCAGTTGGTAAAAGAATCTGCCTGCAATGTGGGAGACCTGGGTTTGATCCCTGGGTTGGGAAGAACCCCTAGAGAAGGGAATGGCTACCCACTCCAGTATTCTGGCCTGGAGAATTCCATAGACTGTGTAGTCCATGGGGTCATAAAGAGTCAGACAATGACTGAGCGACTTTCACTTTCACTGTGGAGAACAATATGGAACTTCCTTTAAAAAAAAAAAACTAAATGTACAACTACCATATGACCCAGCAATCCCACTACTGGGGATATATCATGTGAGGAAACCAAAATTCAAAATGACACATGTACCCCAATGTTCATGGCAGCACTAGTTACAATAGCCAGAACATGGAAGCAACCTAAATGTCCAGCATGTGTTTCTGAGTGCTCATTTATGGAGTCAAATAATTTTATGCACTTGTAGGCAGGCATTTATTTACTTAAAAGTTAAAACATGTCTGACAGCGGTTGAATCATTTGCAGAAACTCAAAACAAACAAGCCAGAGTAGAAATGCTAATGATAAATCAGAGCAGGATCAGATAAGACTGACATGGGAATGAAACCCTGGGAAAAGAATGACATAAAAACCCTTAAGAGAAAGAGAAACTTAGGGAATGCAAAGAGTGAAAAGTGATGGGACCACGGACGTGAAGAATTAGCAAGCTGTAATCAAGGTGGAGGACCCTTAGCATGCGCAATGTGTACAAATGTGAACACTGCCAAGAGGGAAAACATGAATAAAAATACAGAAAGATGTAATGGAAGTGGCTCTGTTGACCCACGGACAGAAACATTTTCTTTGTTATTAATTGCTCACTAGATGTATGCCATGCAAAGCTGAACGCTACAAATACAAAAGCAGCTTAGTCGTTTCTGCCCATAAATGTCCCCTAGCATGAATCACTGACCAGTATTTAATCTCAGACACCTACAAGATGCTTCAAAAGATGGGATACAGAATTCATTAAGTGTTGCATCTTAAAACAATGAGATTGTTCATTTGTTTCTAATAATCATATGCATAAACTGATTGCATTCATATTTCATGAAAACTTAGGACTTACTAGAATTGCCATAATGAGAGTAGACATTTTTGTCTTTTAACCAGTTTTTCAATTACAAAAGCAATGCAGGCTCATGGACAAAAACGATACATGCAGATGGTCACAAAATGAAAACACTTTCTTCTATGATTCTACATTTCTTTAAAATTTATTTTTAATTGGAAAATAATTACTTCACAATATTGTGATGGTTTCTGCCATACATCAATATCAGTTCCTGGACATACCCACTGCCACTAGTTCCTTACATTATCCTTAGAGAATTTTTCTACAAGTAGAGAGTCCTTAACCTGCATCTTAGGAATATATTATTTAAAACAGGTACCTTAGCTGCCAAAAAGAAGGCAAAGACAACACAAATAGAAAATGACAGTGGAAGCTGAGAAAATTTTTAAAAGCTCAAATGAAGAGCAAGAAAAAAATAAGCATAGGAAAACATTAATGTTGGAATACAGTAAAGCTCTTCACAATATTTTCCAGTGCCATAGAGTTGAGCATTTTTGCTGGGGTGGATTCAAAGGACAAAAGATCAGAGAAGGAAAAATTAAACCTGTATATTACTTATGGAAGCCAGAGGAGGGGAAACTGAATGGCTTCCAGGGAAGAACTGGGACTATCCTTAGTTGTTCTTAAATTTCTCAGGTCATATTGTGTAGTGTAAATGGCAGTGTCTTGACTCTGTAGCCACATTCATCTAGTCTTATGCTCCTTAATTTATTTTTAATGTCTTTGTCGAGGATCTACTATATGACATTAGCTCTGATCTCAAAGAGCTTATGGTAGAGCTAGAAAAAACACAAAGAGCAGAGATGAAACATTTGGGGAGTAAGAGTTGGTATATAAAAAGAGATAGATTGACTATAATTAAGTGGCAGCATGCACTTAATTAAATTCAAGCCATAATCCACATTCTGATCTTAAAAGTCTCCTACAACTTCTCACTTCCCACTGTAACTAATATCTGGAGTTCAGCTCAGTCCACTCATGTAATTTATCAATTACTGTTTCCATTCTCAAACAGAACTCTGCTATTGTTGAAATGTGTATATGGTTGTGTGTTTAAAAATACCTGTTTGATTTTGGGGGAGGGAGGGTGAATTTGATTACATCTAGTGATTGATTCTTCTAACTTAATTCCTCTGGGAAAATATGTCACAGGATCATAAACTCCAGAGAGAGAAGCCCGAGAAATCAACAAGGTCAATCCCTTGCCACCAGGTGGGATAGAACTTCTGACTGATTTCCTAGCCAAATAGTTACAGTGACATCCGTATGCATCTTTTCTTCCTGCATATATTGAATCAAAGAACAACCAGGCATCTGGTACTAAGCATTATAAAGTCATATGTGATGCTCACTAATACAAAACGCCTGGAAGGAAATGAAGTTAATACATATGGCATTCAATTTACAAATGAAGACTCATTCATCATCAAAGATCCAGAATGCTCACTGCCATGACATAAGAAAGAACTTAGGAGGAATATCTGTTCTCCTTTGTGTATCATCCCCCTCAACACAGCAACTAAGAGGAAGACATGTGTGTATTTCCTGGACTTGATCTGGGGCCTATAGCACATTTCACAAAGGCATTCAAGGGCCCGATGTCTTTCAGACAAGACTGTTAGCCAGTTTTATATCATAGACAACTTATACTGTGGAGTCTTTAAAAGAGTATTACTTATGCATTATACCAAAGCCATAAACATTATTGGAGGTTCTTAAAAAAATTACATCAATAGACCAAATAGAAGACAGCTTTGGAATGGAATCCTGTGGTTGTACCCCATACACCATACAGTTTTCTTTTCCAGCAGGAAGAACAGGCAGCTTGTTCTCCCTCACCTCATAGATCTGATTTGAGGAGATACTGACAAGAGAACTTTTTACAAGAATTTTATGGTTAACAAAGTCAATGAGGAAACAGAATCCTCCTATGTCTTCAACGTTGGCAGTACCTTTCTTAGGATGTCAAAGAGAAAGTTTCTTTCCCTTCTGATTTTGACCTTTTCTATTTGGCAGATGTTGATTTTTTCCCCTTCTGCCTGTGTTTCTAATGGAGCTTGAAATTAACATGGTTTTTTTGTTTCTCTCCTAATTTGTGTGCCACCATCATCAATGTTGTCAGCATAGTTCTGGGAATAGGGTTTGTTTACTGCTTCTGTTGAGCCAGCAAACGGAGAAATGCAGAAAAGACTGTTCTGCACATCCCCTTTCAGGGTAGAGTCCCTTTTCATTCACAGACACAGCCTTTACTAAGCAGCCAGTAACCTTTCTGAGTGCAGAAGCCAACAACCATTCTCAGTGCTTGTTCTCAATGACGCAGTTGAGCTGTTTCAGACAGAGCTGGGTATACCCTGACCCCAGACGCTCCTTGTTAACAGGTAACACAGAGACTGAACAGTTCCCCATATATTCCCCATCTCCAAAGATCCCTTGTAGGCTTTTTGGGTTTTCACTTCTTTTCCTACTCCTTTGTGAGATTACCCATTTCCGTATCTTCAGATATATGTGATATATATATATATATATATATATATGGAACATCTGAAGATTTGTGTGTGTATATATATAGTATTTGTGTGTATACATAATATATATATTATATAGTGTATATATATATTATATATATATAGTACTTGTTTGCTAAGTCACTTCAATCATGTCCAACTCTTTGGAACCCTATAGACTGTAGCCTGCTGGCCTCCTCTGTGCATGGGATTCTCCAAGCAAGAATACTAGAGTGGGTTGCCATGCCCTCCTTCAGGGAATCTTACTGACCCTGGGATTGAACCCATGTCTCTTGCATCTCCTGTATTGGCAGGTGGTTTCTTTACCATCTGGAAACCCCCATACATATTTCAGCAGAGGACAGTATTTTGTTTCCAACATTTTCATCCAGAAATAATGCCTAGCCAGGTAACACTTATTGGCAGTTTATCCTGGTCCACAACTTGGTTTGGTGCTATTCCAGGCACCCATTTGCTTTCTGGTCCATACATCACTCTTCTTTGCTTACTTTCTTGGCATGAAATTACAGTTCCCAGACAGTCCCTGCCTCCTGGCTTCCAGACAGTTCTTGACAATGTGAGGCATGAGAAGGAGACTGGGGGCAAAAGCGGGGAAGGCCAGCACATTCCTGGGTCACTTTGTTTCTGGGGTCATCTGGGGCAGTGACTGTCATCTCATGGCTCCAGTTCCCACCGGACTGCCCACTGGGGTTCCAAGTTCTGCCAGGTACCTCTGAGCTCTGAACTCTGCCTCCTCCTGTGTGCCCCAGCCCTGGGAAAGCTTTCCACTGCTCTTAACCTCTGGGTTGTCTCACTTTTGCACTTGTTCTGCCAATTCTATTAAGTTCTCTATTCTAAATATACCCCGAGTGGTTTCTGGCTTCCTGACCGGAATCTGAATGATAACCATTCCACTGGGAAAAGAAGGTCCAAATTTTCTTCGCATGTAGAATGGATGGCAGTGACTCCTAGCTGTGCTCAATGTGTCGTCCATTTAGTAGAATATTTAGGGACTTCCCTGGTGGTCCTATGGTTAAGACTCTGTTGTGCTTTCTATGTAGGGAGTGCGGGTTTGATCCCTGGTCAGGGAACTAAGAACCTACACACCACAGAGCACATCCAAAATGCTAAAAAACTGAATATTCAGAAGGGATTCTGCTTCTAAGCTAGACTTGTAGTTTGCTGTGGCCATGTGAACGAGTCCTGGCCACAGTGATGTGATCAGATAAGTGGTGTGGCAGAGTCCAAACTTTTCAAGTGAGCTGCTCTGTCCTCGCTGTACCTTCTTCCCCTCTTCCTGTGGTTTGGAGCATGGATGGAACCACTGGCATTCTATCTTGGAACATGAGGATGTGGGCCAAATTTGGGAGAGAGCAGGACCAAAAGACACAGGAGCCCGAGTCCTTGAGAACTTTGCAGAGAAAAACCAGCATCCCAAGTATGCTCTGCCTCCCTCTGCAGTTTTACATGAGAAGCAAAGAAAATTCTCTTTCCTCTAAGCTTCTGCTCTTTCCAATCTCTTTGCAGCCAATTTGAGTTCCAAACCAATTCAGGACCTAAATCATGAGCTCAGTGTCTGTCCCAGACTGCTGATTAATTTTCTTATACCTTTCCTTAACAAATTAAAGCAAGGTCCTTGATCCTCTGACCTTATTCCAAGTTTCGGCCTCCTCCTGTTTATACTTAGAATTGACCTACTCTCATCTACAAAGCTTCCAAAGATTTTATTCCCTTTAACAGCTTCTGCTCTGCTTATTAAGTTTTCTCTGGAAGGGAGGAGTTGGGGGGGGGGGGGTCAAAGCCAGCTACTTACTGAGCCTATATCCAACCTAGAAAATGATTAGAGTCTGGATGTTAGAGAATTTTTAATTAAAAGCCTGGGAACATTGTTCCTCAGGTATTAATAAAGCCAGCAAAATGGAAAATCAGCATGGCTCAACACCACAAGAAACACTGTTAGTGTCCTGGTCTCATGGCCCCTCTTCCTGGAGCCGATGGGCTGTAACTGTACCTAATGGCTGCCAAGTACAGATAAATCTTACCTATACTTCACCCAAGCGGGTGTCAATTAGAAGTACGGACTTCTAGGATGGTAGTTCCAAAACTTTATTGTGCATGACAATCACTGGGGGGAATTTGTCTGAAGTGAAGATTTCCACCCTTCTGCTCATGATTTAGTTGGATTGGGGTGGGGGAAGGGTCACGAACTTGCCTGATGGAAAGGACCCCAGGCGTCTCTACAGTACCTGGTCTATGGACCACATGAGGAGAGATTGTGCCCCTGGGAACTCATGAAGGCTACAACATTGCCACAAGTGTAGAGTTGTCATCAGCCGGGGGTTGGGCTGGGCCACATGAAATGATGCCTACCACATTCCAGGAACTCCGCTAGGTATCTTCCAGAAACCATCTAGTTCATGCTTTTGATAACCTGTATAACTATCATTACTACACTTGTTTTGCAGTAAGCAACCTGAAGTGCAGAGAACTTAACTTGCCTAAAGTTACAAAGTGGATTCAAAGCCGGGTGTGTGTTGGAGCTAAGTCTACTGGTTCCTCTTGTTTTGCTCCACACCCTTCCCAGTCATGCTTTGTATTTCCAGACACTGATCTGGGCGGACTGTATCACAGGGTCCTCTGGCTTCTGGTTGGGTTGCTGCTGCTGCTGCTAAGTCACTTCAGTCGTGTCTGACTCTGTGTGACCCCATAGATGGCAGCCCACCAGGCTCCCCTGTCCGTGGGATTCTCCAGGCAAGACACTGGAGTGGGTTTTCATTTCCTTCTCCAGTGCATGAAGGTGAAAAGTGAAAGGGAAGTCGCTCAGTCGTGTCCGACTCTTCGCGACACCATGGACCGCAGCCTACCAGGCTCCTCTGTCCATGGGATTTTCCAGGCAAGAGTACTGGAGTGGGTTGCCATCGCCTTCGTTGGGTTGAGTCCTGCCAATAGGAAGTGCTAGGAGAAGACTGCTGAGGAAGGAGGAAGGGAGTTCAGGGCACTGATTCCCCAGCCTCCCTCACTGCAGTCTCCAGGGGTGAATCTTTTAACCAAAGGCCACAGCTCTTGTCAGCGGCTCTTGTCCCATGACTGTCCCCTCCTAAGTCCCTGTAACTATTCCCTCTTTTTGCCTTTTTCAGCCTGAGGTTGATCATTGGTACCCTTCCTCTTTTTCTCTCTAATTGGGAAGAGTGAGTTTGTTGAGGGCAGGGTCGATATCTTTTTATCTTTGTACACACTGCATCGAGAATAGTGCCTGTTTCCTGGTAAAACAGTAGAAAAATGTTAGTGTATGTTGACATGAATAAGCACTTTACTAGTCCAACAATGTGCTAAATATTCTCTATTAACTCATTTAGTTCCTGTTATTATTTTTTTTCTTTTTTAAGGACAGATTTTTTTTTTTTAAAGAAAGCTATTGGATGTTTCTCCTAGAAAAATGAAAACTTTCATTTGTGCAGAAATCTGTACACTAATGTTCCTAGCACCCTTATTTGCAATAGCCCAAGACTGGAAATAATCTGTATATTCTTCCTTGACTACAAAGTTAAACAAATTGTGGGACATTCATCCATGGTATATGAGGCAGCAATAAAAAAGAACATACTCTTCACCCATGGCAACAAGTCAGATACATCTCAAAGCTCAGCGGGGGGAAAAAAAAAAATCTCAAGAGGTTATATACTCTGTGATTCCAAGTAAGTAATATTATTGAAGTACCTAAATGACAGAGATAGGAGGAGGAGGAAATAGAGACTGCCAGGGGTTAACATGGATGGTGGAGATAGATGTGGCTATATTACAGCACAGAGGATCTGTGCTGATGGAACAGCTCTGCATCTCAACTGTAGTAGTGGTTACACAAAGCTCAGTGTGTATGTGTGTGTGCATACTCAGTCATGTCTGACTCTTTGCGACTCCTGGACTGTAGCCTGCCAGATTCCTATGTCCATGGGATTTCTCAGGCAAGGACACTGGAATGGGTTGCCATTTCCTGCTCCAGGGGATCTTCTTGACCTAGGATTGAACCCACGTCTCTTACGTCTCCTGCAATGGCAGGCAGATTCTTTACCACTGAGTCACCAACACAAAGCTACACCTGTGATAAAATCACACACATACATACACACACACCCCCACACCCACACACTTGCATGCTTGTAAAACTATTGGACTGTACCAATGTCCGTTTTCTAGTTTTGATATTGTACTATGGTTATCAAGGTTTTAGTAATGTGGAGTGAGAGGTAAAGGGTACATAGAACCTCCTTCTACATTTTTTTCTGCTGCTTCCTCTGAATCTATAATTATTTAAAAATAAAAAGTTGAAAAAGAAAACGGGCATATTTTATGTCTTCATGTTTTCATTGACAATAGAGTTTCACTATTCTACTTTTAAGATGATATTTAGATTTTATTTTATTCTACAGAATGTATGAGCCACATAGTCTAGTAGAGACAGAGAAAAATGTATAGATGTCAAGCCTTTACCTGTTCCTGTCAATTTTAAGTTAATGGGGATCATGAGAGCTGGAATAGGGACATTTGAATTGACTGAATTGCATTCCCCCATCCCCAAATTCATATCTCGAAGTCCTAACCCTTAGGACTTCAGAATGTGACCACTTTGGGAAATAGTATCTTAAAGAGGTAATTCAGTTAAAATGAGGCCTTTAGGGAGGGCCCTAATCTATTATGATTGATACCCTTATAAAGAGAGAACATTTGGACAGAGACACATAGAAGGAAGGGCTTTCCCAATGGCTCAGTGGTAAAGAATCTGCCTGCAATGCAGAAGACACAGGAGAAGCAGGTTCAATCCCTGGCTCAGGAAGATTCTCTAGAGGAGGGCATGGCTACCCACTCCAGTATTCTTGCCTGGAGAATCCCATGGACAGAGGAGCCTGGTGGGCTACAGTCTGTAGCGTCCCAAAGAGTCAGATGTGAATGAAGTGATTGAGCACACACATATACCAAAGTAAGAGAATACAGGGAAAAGCCGACCATCTCCAAGCCATGAAGGAGCTCTCAGAAGAAATCAATACTACTTATACCTTGATCTCAGACGTCCAGCTTCCAGAATTATGAGGAAATAAGATCTCCTGTTTAAGCCAGCCAGTATTTGGTTTCTTGTGATAATAGCACTGGCAATCTAACACAACATACCCTACCCTCCTGGGCGAATCCACTTCTAATGTGTATCAATGAAAACACTTAGTTTTGTTCACCCACATACATATCTAACGTAATCCGGAGCAGAACTCAGTACAGAGCAGCCCTAAACTGGAAGCTATCCAAATACCCACGAGCTGTAGAATGCAGAAATAATTTGTGATGGGTTACATGCTGACCAATTTAGAGCAGTGAAAATAAACCATCTAAAACTGTAGTTAGGACTTCTCTGGTGGGCCAGTGGTTCAGAATGCGCCTGCCAAGGCGGGGGACCCAGTGTGATCCCTGGTCCAGGGTGGGGCAACTAATTAAGCGCATGCACAACAGCTACTGAGCCTGTGCTCTGGAGCCCTTGAGCTGCGGCCTCTGAGCCCACGCACTGCGACCACCGAAGCCTGAACGTCCCAGAGCCTGCGCTCTCCAACAACAGAAGCCACCGCAGTGAGAAGCCTGCCCAGCACAGCTACAGAGCAGCCCCCACTTGCCACAACTGGAGAAAGCCCCAAGAAGCAATGAAGACCCAGCGCAGCCATAGAGAAACAAATGATGAGCATGTTAAAAACAGCTGTAAACAGCAGTCTGAATGCACGATCCACAATGCTGAATGAAGCCGTACACCAAGAGTACATGATGAGTGAGTCTATTTATATGACGAGCAAAAACAGACGAGGCTTTTCTTTACTGTTAGAATTGAGACTTGTGTTACCCTCGGGGGGTACCCACTGGAGGGCAGCATAAGCAGGGGTTTTGGGATACTAGCCATGTTGTATTTCTTTATCTGTATGCTAGTTTCAGGGGTGTGCTGACTTTGAGAAAACTCTGTGAGCAGTTAACATGCATGGTCGTTTCTATATGTATGTGTGTGCAGGCTAAGTCGCTTCAGTCCTGTCTGACTTTTTGTGACCCTATGGACCATAGCCTGCCAGGCTCATCTGTCCATCGCAAGAATATTGGAATGGGTTGCCATGCCCTCCTCCAGGGGATCTTCCTGACCCAGAGATTGAACCCATGTCTCTTGCGTCTCCTGCATCGGGAGGGAATTTCTTTACCATTCGCAACATGTGTGGCAGGCTCTATGTGCATACTTCAATTGAAAAATTTTAGACAGAGGTTTTCTATGAAAAAGCTGGGCAGCGTCCCTGATATTCTAATTTGCCTCTATTTGCTTGAGGGGAGACAGACAGGAGTGGCTGCTTTCTGATTCCAAGTCTGGTGAGGTGGCTTCAAGGAACTCTCAAACATCCTGACATATGTTTCTGGGATCTCAGGGGACAGAGAGAGACATCTAAAGAGCCAGAACCTGCGGCTTGCTAACTGCTCTGGTGGCAGACTAAACAAAAGATTTTAATGTCAGAGACAGTCTGTCCTCGTTTGTCTGTGCAAGGACTACACCCCCATTCCCCCTGGAACAGAACCTGGGCCCCCCTGCATGAGAGAGCTGGTGTGGAGTCACTAAGATCTCCTCAAAGAAAGAGTCCACTTAAAAAGGGAAAACACCACTCAAGCCAAGAAGCTGATGTGCTGCTGAAATAGCATCAGGTGAAGAAATAGAAGCTTGTAGAAGGACACAGATGCATTTGCCCTCATCAAAAGAAACACAATGAGCCACCTCCAGCGGTGTGGGGAGCAGGGTAGTGTCCTGAGAGGAACACATCAAAGAGGAAACACTTGCCAGCCCTCATGAGCAAGGGTCCGCTTATGGTAGTATTTGTCACGCAAGAACTTTTGTGACCACCATGCCTCTCTCAACCTGTTCTCATCAGGAAAAGGTGAGAAACCCCTAGTCAGCAAGGGAATGAGCTGCATGTGACACTGGATACAGGAATGTAGCCTATATTCTTTTTTCAACACGTTCCACACTAGGAAAGAGAGGAAACCCATTAAAATTGGAATTTCAAGTCGTAACTCAGTCATCAGACTCCTAGTGGAAGTTGTGGCCTTGGGAAAGATAGTTAAAAGTCACAGAGCACATCTTAAAAGTTCTCATCACAAGAAAAAAAAAAATTTGTAACTATGTGTGGTGACAGATGCTAACCAGACTTACTGTGATCATTTCACAATAAAGGCATGGATCTAATCATGTTGTGCATCTGAAACTAATATAATATTCTATGTCAATGATATCACAATAAAATAAAATAAAAACCATAGGACTTCCCTGGTGGCACAGTGAATAGGAATCTGCCTGCCAATGCAGGGGACACGAATTCGATCCCTGATGCAGGAAGATTCATGTGCCTCGAAGCAATAAAGCCCACTGGTCACAACTACTGAAGCCTGCGTGCCTATAGCCTTCATACCACAGCTAGATAGTAGCCCCTGCACTCCACAACTAGAGAAAGCCCACACACAGCAGTGAAGACCCAGTGTGACCAAAAATTAAAAAAAAAATTAATAAAAAAATAAAAACCACAGAGTAATTTTCAAGGGGTCATAAACTGATATGATACTCATAAAACTTATACCAAGAATATGTTTTTCTCTCCCAGTGGTTCACATCATCGTTGGGCTGTATCAACCCCACTTCCTCAATAACCGACCAATAGGAACTGTTGGTTCAGTAGAAGTAGGAGTGAGGGAGGGGAAGCAATTGAGGGCAACCCTAAGGTTTTGATCTTGGGTGATCAGAAGAGACTGATATCCATAGTCAAAATACAGATGCAGGAGAAAAGCTCAGGCTTGGTGTGGAGGCAGTATATGACTTCATCCTTAATGTGCTGGGTGGGAGGTACTTCTGGGCTATGGTGTGAAAATGGTCTTTGCACAGCTGGGAACTTAGAGGGAATGAAACTTAGAAGAAATGGCTGGGGCTAGACTTGTCAGTGGGCAGGTGCAGTTGAGGGCTTGGGAGTAGGTGTGGCTCCCCGAGAAGAGGAACATTATTTTTTAAGGAGTGATTAGCGGCTGCTGCTGCTGCTAAGTCACTTCAGTCACGTCCGACTCTGTACGACCCATAGACAGCAGCCCACCAGGCTCCCCCATCCCTGGGATTCTCCAGGCAAGAATACTGGAGTGGGTTGTCATTTCCTTCTCCAATGCATGAAAGTGAAAAGCGAAAGTAAATTTGCTCAGTCGTGCCCGACTCTTAGTGACCCCATGGACTGCAGCCTACCAGGCTCCTCCGTCCATGGGATTTTCCAGGCAAAAGTACTGGAGTGGGGTGCCATTGATTAGTGGAGTTGCTGGTAAAGACACTGCCACATGCATAAGGAAAAGAGAAGAGTGATTTTCCTGAAGGTGACTTAACAGAGTCCCCCGAAGAAAAATGGGATCAACAGTGGCAAAATTCTACAGATTTCAGGGCAAAGGGATACTGAAAAGTGTTTGCTTAACCTCAGAGGATGCCAGTGATCTTACCATTTTGGGAAAAGAAGTTGGGCATGAGAGCCAGGACACAGTGGATGGCAGAACAAATGAGATGGGAGAAAGTATAGATAATCCGTACAGACTGCACTAGAAACTTACTTATGTAGGGAAGGAGGGCAAAAGTTTAAACTGCCAGATTCAAAAACTCATGTCCCCCTGTCATTTGAAAAACAGCATCTGGTGGCAGGGGATATGGGATCAAACCCCATATCCAGGGTTTGATCCCAGGTCCAGGAAGATTTCACATGCCGTGGAGCCACTAAGCCCCTTAGTCACAACTACTGAGCCCACAAGCCGTAACTACTGAAGACCACATGCCTACAGCCTGTGCTCCGTAGCAAGAGAAGCCACTGCAAGGAGAAGCCCATGCATTGCGACAAAGAGTAGCCCCACTCGCCACAACTAGAGAAAGCCTGTGCAAGGCAACGGAAGACCCAGCACAACCAGAAATAAATAAATAGCTTAAACACAGACAAACAAAAAACACCTACTCAAGTGTTTCTTTATCAATGCATTAAATGAGAGGATTTATTGGCCAGAAGCATAACTAACACAATTTGAGAGTGGTGATGAGAGCAAATGCTGTTTCAAGGTAACGTCAACCGGTATGTGATTAAAAATCACATGTGATTCTAGTAACAAAGTCACAAGAACTGTTAAGAATAGTGAGGTTTTATACTTATGTTCATAATAGAAGGAAATGTTAAATTTCAATAAAGTATAATTTATATACTGAATTCAGCAGAAGACTAAGTATAATATTATTTGATTGAAATGTATATACAATATTTATGCAATTTATTCCACATGAAAAGAGCATATATCTCTAAATTCATCAGTCCTAAACATATTATTTATATTTATCACATATTGTTGAACAACAATATATATTATATATCTCCAAATTCATGAACCCCCAATTCATGAATCCCATCCATGGTTCCTTGGAGGAGGAAGAGTTCCTGAGATGTAAGGTTAAGAATCTTTCACTAAGGGAAGAGAGGGATTTTGTCTTGAAGGAGAGGAAATCTGTTTATGATAGAGTGGAAAGTCCCGAGTTTTCAGCATTATAATGGGATAATGGCGTGAAATAAGATTGTGGAGGTAGCTAGGCTCCTTGAGTGTATCTCTTGACCCCCTGTTTATTAACTGTGTGATGTTAACCATTTAACTCTTTTACACCTCAGTTTCCTTATCAATAAAATGGGATGATCAGTAGTAACCCACCTCACAGGTCGTTATGAGGGTTACATAAGGAATGCTTCAGCCAGTATTACACCTTCTGCTCACCCAGTATCCCTCAGCAGACATGACCCCTTCAGTTCTTGGAACATGTCACATTCTCTCTTGATCAGAATCACTGTGTATGCTGTTTATCTGTTTGTAAGACACTCCGCACTGTCCTCAACATGACTGACTCCTTCATCCTCTGGGATTCAATTTAAATGCTACCTCCTTAGAAAGCCTTTCCCAGAAGCCTATGAGTCCTATCTGAAATAGGACTCCCATCATTATTGTCTGTCTCAGCATTTTTGGTACAAATTTATAACTGTTCTGTTAGCTGCTGTCTCTTATGAGCTCTGTAGTGGCTGGAGTTGTCTCTCTCTCGATCCTCTCTCTAGCCCTGTACCCACCACCAGGTAAGTTTTCCATGCTGCTGCTGCTGCTAAGTCGCCTCAGACGTGTCCGACTCTGTGCGACCCCATAGATGGCAGCCCACCAGGCTCCGCCGTCCCTGGGATTCTCCAGGCAAGAACACTGGAGTGGGTTGCCATTTCCTTCTCCAATGCATGCAAGTGAAAAGTGAAAGTGAAGTAGCTCAGTTGTGTCTGACTCTTAGTGGACCCATGGACTGTAGCCTACCAGACTCCTCCATCCATGGGATTTTCCAGGCAAGAGTACTGGAGTGGGGGTGCCATTGTCTTCTCTGAAGTTCTCCATAAAAATCATTAAATAAGCCAAAAGATACGGAGCAACTGAAGATACAAGGGAGATCCCCCAGCTGTATACATGCTTGCAGATTGTGCTTCAACTTTTGATGTGGGTATGGATTTTATTAGTCTATTCTTATCTTGTCCTGGAACTGCTGGAAAGAAAGACATATTGCTTGCAGTAAAATGTTTTTTAGTCTTTCTTCTAACACTAGGAGCATCCCCTCTCTGGTCAAGGCTGAACCAATAAAACAAGAGAAGAATAACAAATTCTGGGCTGTGCTAGGATGGTTGATGTTTCTGCAGCCAGTGCACAGGGCAGCTATAGAGAAGCCACTGGCTTCCCCAGAGCCAGCCTTTTGCTCTCATTCTAGTTCTAGGCAATGTGAAGTGATGAAAGAGATATTGATCTAGGCTTCAGGAGCCAGACTTCTAGTTCTGATAGTTCATGTTTAATTGGGGGATTTCGAGATCAACCTCTTTGAGCCTTAGTGTATTTCATCTAACAAATGACAATTTAAAGATATCTGCTGTGGGATAGGCTGTTAGCTATGCCCACAAGTCCATTCTTCCCTTCACTCTGAGCACAAGACTAGACTATAATTCCAAACTACCCTTGAGGCTGGTGTGGTCATGTGATTAAGCTCGTGCTGATAGGATGTAAGCACAAGTGATGTCTATCACCTCTGTTTCCTGCTCAAGGCCCTTTACTTCCAGATTGGAATAATAAAGATTGGAGCAGTATCAATATCAAAAATGGTATATTAAAGATGGCAGGGGCTTTCCTGGTGGCTCAGATAGTGAAGAATCTGCCTGTAATGCAGGAGACTCGGGTTCAATCCCTGGGTCAGGAAGATCCTCTGGAGAAGAGAACAGCTACCCAGTCCAGTATTCTTGCCTGGAGAATTTCATGGACAGAGGAGCCTGGTGGGCTACAGTCCATGGGGTTGCAAAGAGTCAGACATGACTGAGCGACTAACACTCACAAAGATGGCAGAACGGCTGTTAGCTCTGGCCCGTAAATCCCTGTGTGGAATAGTCATCCCTTGACTTGCAACCTTCAGCTAGGATGTTAAATAAGAGACAACGAAGCCACTAACTCTTTGGAATATATTTGTTATAGCAGCTATTGTTTCTCCAATACATGTCCTATCTATAGAATTGTGAAAGATGGTAGTTCTGATGTATAAGGAAGAGCTTAAGGAGGTAGAAAGTGCTATTAAATTCTGTCATTATTTTTCTTCTAGCTTATTTATTTACTTGGATTGGATTCAATCCAAATTATTTACTTGCATCATATCTTAGTTGCGTCACGAGGGATCTTTCATTGCGGCACACGCACTCTCTAGTTGTGGCCCAAGGACTCAATGGTTTCGGCACGCGGGCTTAGTTGCTCTGTGGCATGTAGGGTCTTAGTTCCCTCACCAGGGACAGAACCCATGTCCCCTCCATTGCCAGGCAGATTCTTGAGTGCTGGACCACCAGGGAAGTCCCTTCTTCTAGCTTTTTTGAAATATAGATGACACATCACACTGTGTAAGCTCAAGGTATACAATGTGAGGATTTGACACACATATATACTGCAAATCATCTTTTTAATACAGAGAAAACAAGTGCATATCAGAGTGCCTGACATATAGTTGATATTTCGTGTTTACTTTTTGAAGGAGTGACTGAACATGTTGCTGATGAAAAGCCTGAGATTAAAAAAAAGTCTATACAACACAAAAACACAGGAAAAATATTTGTTTGCTCAGGGAAAACTTTTAACTGGTTCATTTGTGCTCATAAAAGTAAAGCGAAAACCTCCTGGATATGTGCTTTTTTCAAAGAAGATTGTTTTTCTTTTTAATACTTTTTCCATCAACAATAAATTATAAAATACTAAAGGACATTTTGAAATAAGAAAAATATACCCTAATCACACCACCCAAACACACTCTTTCATTTTTACCCATTGCCTTAGACGTTTTATCTATATGCATGTCTATTTTTCATAGCTGCAAATCTGTTTCTTCTTTTTCTTATTTTTAAAATAAACTTTAATTTGTACTCAGTAAGGAAAGCACAGGCTTGGTAATTCTCCAGAAGTGATTCCAACAAAGAACCACCTAATATTTCTAACAGTTCCAATTTAATTTTGCCAGGGGGGGTTCCATTCTTATTAAAAAGCATACCAGGGACAGGAGGTGAGTTTCATAAGAAAGTACACAGGAGTGTTAATTTCTCAGTACAATTAGGGTTATAAGGTTATAGATGTCACAATCTACTTCCTTTGAAGAGTTTATTTTGTGGGTCTTACAAAAATTGTATGAAGGGCAAATGAGTACATATGGGTCTTATTTAAGGGTATAAATGAATTCACAGATTAACTCCACAAATGTTTCTTGAGTGCCCACTATGTGTTAGGCAGAATGTGGACCATACTGAGTAAGAGGCACTCTTTACCCTTGGAAATGTTAAATAATGAACGAAAGACAAGAAGATACATTTCAGTGAGCACAGAGGAGGAGGCAAGGCCATCACATGGAGGAAATGAGACCTGATGCTGGGCCAGGAAGCCAGGCAGACAAATGGGTAGAAGGAAGTTCAGGTTGGCTAGACACATGAACCAGAAAGAGTGAAGCTCACAAGACGGCAGGTTATTCTACCTGACGAGCACACTGGGGGTGAGTGGATGAGAAAGAGGGTGCAAGCAGAGGTCAGATCACGAAGAGGAAGGAGACAAGCTTCACCATAGCAGTGATGATGTTTGCTTAGCACGCCTAGGCCAGTGCTCAGCAATTCCATCTGTATTTGTGGAATGAATCAAGCCACATCATAGTATCCAGTTGATCATTTCTGGTCTTAGTCCGGATTCTGGTTGTAAAGGAAGGGTATACCCAGCTGCGAAGGGACAGCTATTCTTCTCTCCTCAAAGACTACATTTACGATGGCCCTATGGCCATGCCAAGTATGCTAAGGACCACTACTCACTTCTCAAGGCAGAACACTGCTTCACTATTGTTGATCCTGAACTGCCTGATGCGCAATAGCAGGGGTCATGCACACTGAGCCCTCATCTGAGAAATGGCCCCTTATTTCAACTTCATTTTTCAACGACATCAGGAATGTCACAAATGTAGCTTCTTAAGACATGCTTGCAAAGCAGATGTATAAATGCCATTTCCAACTCTTATTCCTAGAAGCAAAGAATCAGGGTGGGTGGCGAGAGAGATGGAGAAGTCACAGCAGAAACAAGGGAAGGCTGAGGGAAGACTTCAAATTGTTTCTTTATTCTTGATTCTAGGTTTGTTTTTTATTTTTAATGCCTCTTAGTTGAAATTGAGCATTAATGATGTAAAGTTGCCAGGGATCTTACTCTCTAGGGAGAGGAATAGTTTAATAAACCAGATCTAGCAATATTGAATTCTTTGGAGGCAAAAACAGATTTGACTCACAAGAGCCCAGCAGGGTGGCTGACTTTGGAAACATTTTGCTACCGCTCTGCTGGGCACGCTAAGAAAGCCTGGTGCTGGCTGACTCCATGGGGGGAGCATACAGATTCAGCTGCTGAAGAGTGATGTGAAATTAAAGACAGAATGAAATGTGTGATCTTATTTAATCACATCTGGTGCTTCAATTTCTCAATAACAGCACCCTGTTCCACTGTGTCAAATTGGAGAATGACAAAAATATATATATGACTTATAGCTAGAAGATGGATTAACTCTCTAATGCCTGCCAATCCATTTCAGGGATCTAAAATGCAAATGACAACTGAGTTTTTCTTATAAAGAATTTGGGAGCAATTACCCCTGAATCGACATGAAGTTACCATAAACTGAGGAGTACGTGGTGAAATGTCACCTCCTGTAAGAGACCCAAAACTCAGGGTCCCAGCTAGGTGATGACTTGGAGAACATTTGCTGTGCAGCCGCTAAGTCACGTCCGACTCTGTGACCCCATGGACTGCAGCATGTCCGGTTCCTCTGTCCTTCACCGACTCCTAGAGTTTGCTCAAATTCTTGTTCATTGAATCAGTGATGCTATCTAACCATCTCATCCTCTGCTGCCTCCTTCTCCTTTTACTTTCAATCTTTCCCAGCATCAGGGTCACCAAGTAAAAGAACCATTTCAGCCTCTTTTAGGAGTTTACTAAGATATGAATCTGTACTGGAATTGCTATTTAAATCATCCCACCCCCCACAGCCCCATCCAACTCTCTCACAAAGAAGCTGCTACATTATGGCGACTGGAGGTTTATACTGAGTAGTGGACACAATACACCATGCCATTCTGCAGGACCAGGATGCTTCCTTGGCTAGTCAGATACTTATACTTCATGGCAAGCGAGGTCCTAAAGGTTAGTCAGGTGTTTCATCTAACATAAAAATAGTTATTGCAGTTAAATGTTAAATTCTTCTGGGGTGGGGGGGGATGCCTTCTACATGATGCCATTTAGCAGCAGAAAGTAAATGCTTCGGTATAATTAGCTTACCATAGCTGGTTTTCCATCCCATTTACAGAGAAGCAAATCAAAAAGGAAAACAACTTAGCAATAGCTCTCTTGGTCCCTTCCATGGAGTGAGCACGCAGTGGCATGCAAACATGTATGAGTGATCCCAAAGAGGCAGGCAGTTCAGAGAAGATTTATTCAAGAGACTGACTCAGTGAAGGGCATCATGTAGGGAGTACATGAACAGATAGTCCAGAATTCTAATGTCATGAGTTTTTCAGAGGCATGGACTTTCAATATTTTTTAAAATGAACTCCTACCCTGAGAAAACCATAATTCAAAAAGACACAAGTACTCCAGTGTTCACTGCAGCACTATTTACAACAGCCAGGACCCGGAAGCAACCTAAGTGTCCATCGACAGATGAATGAATAGAGGCGACGTGGAACATATACACAGTGGCACACTACTCAGCCAGAAAAGGAATGAAACGGGGTCACCAGTAGAGATGTGGATGGACCCAGAGTCTGTCACAAGGGTGACTTGAGTTGGAAAGGGAATATCGTTTATTAATGCATGCAGCTGGAATCTAGAAAAATTACACACATGACCTTAGTTCCAGGGCAGGAATAGAGACACAGACATAGAGGATGGGCATTCGGACACAGTGAGGGAAGGGGGGGGTAGGATGAATTAGCAGGCTTGGCTTGACATAAATACACTGTGCGTGTTAGGTGCTCAGTCATGACTGGCTCTTTGCAACCCCATGGACTATAGCTCATCAGGCTCCTCAGTTCATGGAATACCCAGGCAAGAATACTGGAGTGGGTTGCCATGCCCTCCTCCAGGGGATCTTTCCAACCAGGCATCAAACTTTGGTCTCCTGCATTGCAGGCAGATTCTTTATCGCCTGAGCCATGAGGGAAGCCCCATAAATACCTTACTATGTGTAAAATAGATGACTGTTTTAGCTATACAAGGAACTGCTGTATGGCACAGGGAGCTCACCTTGGTGCTCCGAAGTTACCTAGATGGCTGGGATGGGGAGAGAGGTGGGAGGGAGGGCCAAGAAGCAAGGGTTGTATGTGTGTATATAACTGATTCATTTCATTGTATGGTAGAAACTAACACAGCATTGTAAAGCAATTATATGCCAATTTAAAAAAAGTAACTTCTCCTGCCAGAGATCTGAGTAACTGAAGGCTCTCCTGGTTCCTCTCCTGTTTATGAAAGTCGAGGTTGGCAGCATATACATTACAGTCTACTGCAATCTTTTGATCGCCTGAGACTGAAGGCCACTTGAGGGCAGAAAACCTGGTTTGCTCATCTTTGTCATCCATTTCCAAAGCATATGACGCAGCAGCTCCACAGCACAGGTTCTCAATAAACAGGTGTGAATGGGACCATTCGCCATTCCAGGTAGCCTTATGCTGGAGAGTAATCAGTCATTTCCCAGTTTATGGAAAAACAAGAGATAAAATGCCACTAGAGGGGGTTAAAGGCTGGAGGGTAATCAAGTGAAGTTATATTAAAATTAACTTTCTGATTTTATAAAGATCTGCTAGGTGGGCCCTTTATAGACACTGAATGAGAATTTATAAAAACAAAAGGTTGATGAAGAGCAAAGGCCCATTCATTTCGTCATGTGGTATATATATTTCTTTAGACCCTTGAAGAGCTGAAGCAGTTTTGGCAGTTCCTGGCCCCACCCTTTTGTTTGCAGAAGGACAGACAAATCTGACTGGTGATGGTGGGCCATGGCAAGAAGCATGGGGGCTGCCTCAAGATTGTGACACCTCCTTTTCAGAAGACGCATCTTCACCTTGAAAAGTTGTGAACGCCAGAGATTTTAAGGCTTGCCAGATCTATTTTCAATGTCCAATATGTAGAGTGAGAGTGACATATTTTATCCATTTACAGAGTCTTACGGATACTATAGACTTTAAACAAGTCTGTAATAATACAGGATATGATTAGTATAATATGTTAATCATTCCATGTTATA
The DNA here is from genome assembly GCF_016772045.2 of Ovis aries. Lineage (NCBI taxonomy): Eukaryota > Metazoa > Chordata > Mammalia > Artiodactyla > Bovidae > Ovis > Ovis aries. Next base: position 59,003,862 of record NC_056062.1, on the reverse strand, counting down.
TTTTGGATTAAAATAAGCTGGTCTGCTCTGTTTACCTTCTTCTTAGTAGACAAAGCAATGGCTATGACCATGCTTCTCCCTCTTCGTGAAACCCTTTGGAGACCTGCCCTTCCTTTTGGAATAAAACCAAAATCCTGACCATGGCTTACACGGTCCTGAAGTGTGATGCCCTCATCTCTGACGACCGTCCGCCTGTCTCACTAAGCCCTCCTGCTAGTTTCTTCAGTTTACCGAGTTCTCCTCAGACCCCAGGCTCTTCTACAGGCTACACCTCTTGAAAAGTTTCCTCTCCCCACTTCTTTGTTTGATTAACTTGTTTATTCTTTGGTCACTCCTTCGGAAATCCTTTCCCTGACCCTGTAGCCTCGGTTTTCCCTTATACACTATTACACAGTCACTTCTTCACAACTGTCCTTTCTTAGTTATTTGTGCCATTTTTTCTTTACTGTCTATATTCTGTCCTATATTTTAAGGGTCAGAACAGCAGTGAAAATGTATGCCTTATTCATTGCTATGTCCTTAGCACCTGGTCCAGTTCAAAACAGGTGCTCAACAAATAATCACTGAATGACTGAAAGTATCTTTCAACTAGAGCTGACTATAGGTTTGAAGCATTGGGCACTGTGATGGAGTGGATGGAGGTGGGCTTTGGACAGTGAATATAGCTTCAAAAAGAGGGACACGTCATTTCAACTCCCTGAGCCTCACTGTCCTTGTCTGATGGCATAATGGCATGAACCCTGCCTTTGAAGGAAGTGAATACATGCAGTGTTACTTTTCAATGATGTTCTGTATTAATCATGGTCATACTACTGCTGATATTACCCTGTGTTATGGTTCTAGCCATTATTCCTGTTTCTGGAGGAAAAGTCTCACATGAAAGCAAGTTTCCCCACCTTCCTCCTTTCAGAAATCCAAAGAGAAGCAGGAGTAGGGAACTGCCTTGTCTTAGTGCTAAATCAGGTTGCCTAAAAAGCCATTCATTAGTATCTAGAAAACTCAAACTGAGGGAAGGCATACAAATTCTCATTCTATGAGTTGATCATAGTTGTTTGGGAACAAGTGGAAGGCATTTTGGGAAAGTCAAACAACATCACTAAGCATCACTAGATTAGGAAGCCTGGCAACATGGGTGGTGGCTGGAAGGAACATGGTCCCATGTGAAGCCCCCTTCCCCATGACAGACACAGGGCCCTCCAAGCCACAGTGGGCTGAAAGTGGGGACAGCTGAAGGGTCATCCTTAGGTATTTCCTTTCTTACATGGCTTATTTTTCCTTTTAATTTTTTAAATTATGAAGTATCATTCATGAAAAGGAGTTATGAAAATTATTGAGATTAAATATATTACTGAAATTATTAAATTCCCAGGTGACTCAGTGGTAAAGAATCTGCCTGACAATGCAAGAGATGTGGGTTTGATTCCTGGGTCAGAAGATCCCTTGGAGAAAGAAATGGCAACCCATTCCAGTATTCTTGCCTGGAGAATCCCATGGACAGAGAAGCCTGGTGGGTTACAGCCCATGGGATCAAAAAAGAGTTGAACATGACTTTAGATTACATACAAGGAGTTATTAAGCTACATTAAAACTTTAAATGCACAAACATTTAAAATCATTGTCATTAAAAAATCAGTGTTACTATTAAAAATAACCATAAAACAAATACTCAAGCATCACCTACTGATTTTAGCAAGTAGAATGTCAGCAGTGACTTCAAATGTCTGGAGGGTCTTATCCCAGCTCCCTCTCCTTCCCTTCACCTGTGATCATCTGTACTTGGGTTCATTGTTCACTTGCTTTTTAAAAAATACCTCTACCTCTACCACCTGTATACATATCTCTAAGTAATGTATTGCTAAGCTCTGCCTGTTTGGAAAGAGATGTGAATCAATCATACCGCATGGCTTCCATTAGACCCTTGTTCAACTTTGTTTCTGACATTTGTCCACACTGAGGCATGTGGCTAATTAGAATTTACTTTCCATTGTGCAAACAGCAAAATTTATTAACCATAACTGCAGATGGATATTGGGCTTATTTCTAGTTTGGGGCTATTATTTGACTTTTTGGTGCACTTACTCCAACATCCAGGGGAAGGGTTCTGGAGGCAGGGCAGTCTGCTGGAAGTGGAGAGAGTTAATTTTATGGAACACTGTGGAATATGCTGCTACTGCTAAGTCGCTTCAGTCATGTCCGACTCTGTGCGACCCCATAGATGGCAGCCCACCAGGCTCCTCTGTCCCTGGGATTCTCCAGGCAAGAACACTGGAGTGGGTTGCCATTTCCTTCTCCAATGCATGAAAGTGAAAAGTGAAAGTGCAGTGTGGGAGAATAATGCCTATGGCCCAACCACTCAGAACTCCTGTGAAGTGGGGATTGTAACCTGTCAGCAGTGTGGTCATTCCTAAAGAAACAGGACAAACATTCTGGAACTAGATAGGATACTGCTCCAATTCATGTAAGTTCTACCCAGATGTAAATTCTAACACATGATTAGACAATTCACCAGAGGTATTAGATGCAGCCACACTAGGTAAACAGAATAGTGGGGAGGGTAAAGTCTACCCAAGACATGGAGAAACCGGTCTTGATACACGAGTTCCCAAACATGTAGCAATGCTGAGTAAGGCAAAGTTCTCTTGCTGGGTCTGCTCATGAAATTGGCTCCTTTCCATTCTCCCGAGGCAAGTGAATGACGAAACTTATTATGTAAATGCAGCTCAAGTTAAGAGTGCCTGGGAATGCAGAGAAGTTACCCAAGGTACCAATGAAGACTAAGTTATCAAATAGGCTCCCACCAAGGCATTAAAAAGTGGTTCCACACCACAGACCATAAACATGATCTAAACCCAAGGAAATAAACATAACATATGAGGGAAGAATAGACTGGAAAAAATTCACCACAAGAGAAAGACAAAAGTTTAAGAGTAACTACCTTGTATTCTCAAGGTAATTATTCAGAACACAGACTTGGTAAAGGAAAGGTCATAAGGCAACAAATGGAGATAAAAAGGGATTTTATGAAAAGAATTGTTATTTAGTTGCTAAGTTGTGTCTGACTCTCTGAGACCCCATGGATTGTAGCCCGACAGGCTTCTCTGTCCAAGGGGTTTTCCGGGCAAGAATATGAGTGAGTTGCCATTTCTTTCTCTAGGGGATCTTCTCAACACAAGGATCAAACCCATGTCTCCTGTACTGCAGGCAGATTCTTTCCTGAAAAGAATACAAGTAAGCAAATAATTCCACTGTAGAATTTAAAACTGCTAAAAAGCAGTGAAGAGGAGAATTGTTCCTGAATTAAATGGAATTAGACTAGTGGAATAGGCCAGTGGTTCCAAACCTATATGATCACAGAAGGGGGAGGATACTTAAAATACATATTCCTAGGGTTACATATAGGAGATTTTGATTGAGTGGGCCTTTGGTGAAGCTAAGGAATCTGTACTTCAAAAATACCCTGAAATGATTCAGAAAATCAATCTGCTTTAGTAACTATTAAGGTGAGACACTCACCAGAATTTTAGATTTAGCCAGAATTCAGAGAAAGAGAGAGAGAGAAAAAATCAGGTACACAGTATATATAGCTATGCACAACGAGAATAAATGAGGAAGCAATCAGAACCAATCTGAGAGAATCCATTTCAAAAATGTATACTGCCCTAAAGAAAGTGAAAATATAATGTATAAAATGGTAGAAAACATTTGCAAACCCTATATCTGATAAGGGGTTAATAGCCAAAACATAAAGAATTCATACAACTCAATAGAAAAAACAAACAAACAAAAAAACCCAGTTTAAAAATAGGCTATGGACCTGAAAAGACATTTCTCTAAGGAAGATATACGAAAGAACAAAAGGTACATGAGAAGATGTCCAGCATCACTAGGCATTGTTGTTGCCTAGTTGCTAAGTCATGTCCAACTCTCTTGTAACCCTGTGGACTGTTGCCTGCCAGGTTCTTCTGTCCATGGGATTCTCCAGGCAAGAATACTGGAGTGGGTTGCCATTTCCTTCTCCAGGGGATCTTCCCCAACTGGGACTGAACCTGCGTTTCCTGCATTAGCAGGCAGATTTTTTACTGCTGAGCCACCAGGGAAGTCTCACTAATCATCAGGGAAATGCAAATTAAAACGACAATGAGATTATCACTTCATTACCCATTAGAATGGCCATCATCAAAAAGACAAGTGATAACAAATATTGGTGTGGTTATAAAGAAAAGGGAATCATTGCGCACAATGAGTGGGACTATAAATTGGGACAGTTGCTATGGAAAAACAGGATAAAGCCTCCTTAGAAATTAAAACTACCATATGATCTAGCAATTCTACTTTTGCAAAAATGTATCCATCCAAGGATGGAGGGATAAAGAAATTGTGGTAAATATAAACATTGGAATATTAGTGTGCTAGTCGCTCAGTCGTATTCGACTCTCTGCGATCCCATGAACTGCAGCCCTCCAGGCTTTTTTGTCTATGGGATTCTCCAAGCAAGAATACTGGAGTGGGTTGCCATTTCCTTCTCCAATGCATGAAAGTGAAAAGTGAAAGTGAAGTCGCTCAGTCCTGTCTGACTCTTCGAGACCCCATGGACTACAGCCTACCAGGCTCCGCCGTCCATGGGATTTTCCAGGCAAGAGTGCTGGAGCGGGATGCCAGTGCCTTCTCCGTTTGAGCTATATGGAAGCCCATTTATTCAGCTATAAAAAGAGGAAACATGACTGTTGTGATGGCACAGATGGAACCTGAAGGCACTATGTGAAGTGAAACAGGCATACAGAGAAAGGCAGATAACTCTGTGATTTTACTTACATGTAGAATCAAAAATAGAGAAAGAGAAAAAATCATAGAGAAGAGATCAGAACTATGGTTATCAGCAGTAGAGGCTGGAAGGAAAGGGATTTGGAAGAAGATGGTCAAAAGGGATGAACTAGAAGTTAAAAGATAAGTAAGTTCTAGGGACGGGGGAGCCTGGTGGGCTGCCGTCTATGGAGTCGCACAGAGTCGGACACGACTGAAGCGACTTAGCAGCAGCAGCAGCAGCGGGGATGTAATATACAACATGGTTATAGCTAACACTGCTGTATGATATACAAGAAAGCTAAGAGAGTAAACCCTAAGTGTTCTCATCATAAGGAGAAAATCTTTTTCTTTCTTATTGTATCTATATGAAAAAGTGGATTTTTATTGAACCAATGTGGAAATCATTTACAATATATGTATTGATAGATCCCCTGGAGGAGGGAATGGCAACCCACTTCAGTATTGTTGCCTGGAAAATCCCATGCACAGAGGGCTAAGCCCATGGGGTTGCAAAGAGTAGGACATGACTGAAGGGAACGCACGCACGCACGCACGCACGCACGCACGCACGCACACACACTGATACATCAAACCATCATGTTGTGTGCCTTAAATTTACACAGATGATGTATGTCAATGACTTCTCAATAAAATTAAGCTAGTAGAAAGGGTAATAAAATGGATAAATGTAAACTCCCCAAAAATGGATAGTGGAGAAAAATCTGAGATGGCAAAAAAAAAAACAAAAAAACAAACCCTCTAGTTAAAGTTTTACTGTGGGCTCTGTGCAAACTGAGAAACATTTATGTCCACTGAATATCAAGATTTTTTTTTTAAAGAAACTTCCTCAAATCCAGGGAAAAGAAATATATCCTGTATACAAGAAAAAGATATCAGTTGAATCTGTCTATGTGTTTTTCAGGGAGAATGGTTACTTCCCAAATTCTATCAGTAATAAAGGAAGGCAAGGAGAAGACATTTTCAGCCAGGAAAAGGCTTTAGAATGCTGATGTGTTCTGTCTTCCCAGGTGGTGCTAGTGGTAAAGAACCCACCTGCCAACGAAGGAGAGGTAAAAGATGCAAGTTCGATCCCTGGGTAGGGCAGATCCCCTAGAGAAGGGCATGGCAACCCACTCCAGTATTCTTGCCTAGGAAATCCCATGGACAGAGGAGCCTGGTGGACTACAGCCCATAGCGTCGCGAGTCAAACATGCCTGAAGCGACTTGGCACGCATGCGTGTGTTCTCTCTGGTAACTGAGCTGCACCAGCAGTGTGGACGCTGAGGAAAGCAAACGTTGTTAAATAGCATTGTTTCTAAGGAGAATGTAAATGCGATCTCAATCTTGAAGCAAGAGGTCCCATTATGTGACAATCAATAGCTTAATCATTGCGAACTGAGATAAAAAACTTGGAGTAACAAAAACTGGGAGGAAGGGTGGTATGGGTTGGAGCTGGAGGAAGGAAAAGTGTGAGCATTTTTCATCTGTACATGGGGGTGAGTCAAGAGATATTGTTTCATTTTTGACATTAACAGTTGAGAAACAGAGGTTTAGAACATAGATTTTAAACACATGTCAGTATTATTTTAAAAAATCTGATGGTAGCAGTCAAAAGAATTTTAAACAATTTCCTTTACCTTCCAGATTCCTGGAATGGGATGGGGAGAGTGGGAGGGAATCAAAGAAAAACTCATAACATAGAGCAAAACTCATCACTGTCATATTTTTTTAGAAAGGGGAAGAAACAAAAGAACCCCCCCCAAACTGAAATCAAACGTAAGCTAAGAGAACAGAATAACAAATAATCGGCTTTTATAAATATACATATTTATGAAAGTCTAAAAATATGTGCACCAAAATGGTAACAGTTGTTCCTGCATGGTGGGTTTAGAGTAACTTTAACTTTTAAATTTTTGACTAATTTAAAAAAAATTTTCTGGCAGCAATTACATATTATGTATGCGATTAAAAATAAAACGTACACTGAATATTCCTCTTCATTCATCTGAATGAACACTGATCACGAAGCCGCTCATTAAAACTAGAAATGGCCAGCCTAGCTGCAATGGCTGAGATTGGCATTTGCTGTGATTATGCAACTTGTTTCACTAATTTGACTCATTTCCCCAAACAGGATGCACAGGTGGCGTTCATTTATTTAGTCACAACACTAATTACTCTTTACAACTGCTCTTCCCTGGTTTTCTCAGTATAACCGTTGCAGTAGTAGCAAAGCACCCTTGGGTGCTTGCTTGTGTGTGTGGCTAAAGGTGTGGGACCTTGGCTGCTAGCCCAGCGAGACTTGGTCCTCAGCTGTGCGGCAGTCCCTGTGAGGCTATTAGGCTCTCTTGTTACATGTTAGCTCCTTAGCACCATACACCTTTTTTTTTTTTTTAGGATTTTTTTTCTTTTAATGCAGACCATTTTTAAAGGCTTTCTTGAATTTGTTAGAACATTGCTTCTGCATTATGTTTGTTTTTTTACACCCCCAAGTCATGTGGGATGATTTTAGCTCCCTGACTAGGGATTGAACCTGCTCCCCCTGCATTGGGAGGGGAAGTATTATTCACTGATCTGCCAGAGAAATCCCAGCACCATTCACTTTTATCTGCCTTCCAGTCTCTGCCGTTATATTTGCCCCCACCACAAAACTTAGCCCCACCGGTGAAAGTCCCTCAGTTGTGTCCAGCTCTTTGCAACCCCAGGGACTGTAGCCCGTCAGACTTTTCTCTCCATGGAATTCTCCAGGCCAGAATACTGGAGTGGGTAGCCGTCCCTTCTCCAGGGGATCTTCCCATCCCAGGGATCAAACCCAGGTATCCCACATTGCAGGTAGATGCTTTACTGTCTAAGCCACCAGGGAAGCCCAGGAATACTGGAGTGGGTAGCCTATTCCTTCTCTAGGGGATCTTCCTGACCCAGGGATTGAAATGGATTCTTCTGCATTGCAGGCAGATTATTCAGCTGAGCTACCTTACTTGTGGCCATACTGAGCAAGTCCTTTCTTGAATCTGGCTGCCATGCCCAGAATGCTTTGTTACATTAGGGCTGCTCCGAGGGTCCACAGCCTCCTTTGCCTATCCCCTTAATTCCCTGTATATCGTGACTGCTTTTAGTTGTCTATTCTGCTGAGGAAATGTCTCTCTCACCACATGGGATGCCTGCAGGCAGGGAAATATGGTGTTTGCTTCCAGCAGGAGCACAGTGCCTAAAAGGTAGAAAGTGCTCAACAGACGCTTCTGTGTGGAAAGCTCCTCTGAGCTGCTTCCCTTCAGCCTCTTCTTCCCTTGCTCATACCTCGCTTTATTGCTTCTCATGAGAACCTGAAACTGAGTCCCCCTGAAACTGAGTTCCCTTTGAAACTTCATTCCCTTTCTTGTCCTGTTCCCCTCAGGACTGAGGGATATCAAAGAAAAGGTTGTGGGGGGGGACTGAAAACTAGCAAGACCTTGTGGGGACCAGTCTCCCCATTTCCCACTTTCCTTCTGTGACATTCTCTGACTTCCAAAGAGCAGACTCAAGCAGTTAATGATTAGAACAACAGTCACAGGCTTTCAAGTTCACCCTGAAGGAATAAAGTTAACAATCTGATGCCCTTCCCCGCAAAACCCAGCAGAGGATGGTGATTTCATGCTGACCACAAGCACACACCCCCCAGACTGGTTGGAATGATTGAGATTCCTGAGACATCACCCATTTACCTCACTACCTACCAGTCAGGAAAAGGACCAGGAGCTGATCACCTACCCTGAGACTGTCACCTCTAACATTGGCTTTAAAACCCCAGAAAGCCATTGAAAGTTTGGGTATTTTGAGCATGAGTTGCTTACTCTCCTTACTTGGTAAATAAATGCCGTATTTTCCTTCACCACATCCTGGTGTCGGTAGATGGGTGAGTGAAGCCAAGTTTGGTTCGGTAATAATTTTAGGGTCTAAGAAGCAGTGTTTGGCAAAGCATGTTCCCTGCGCTTGTGAGCTCCACAGAGCCACTCTCCCAGTGCACAGATGAGATTTCTATGCAACAAAATAAGCTGGCGAGAGTTCAACGGCAGGGTGGCTGTGGCCGGCTCCACCCTCACAGAAGAGTCCAGCTAGCTTGTGCTTCCATCCCTCCATCTCCTACCCGAAGCTCCATCCTTCTCTGGAAAGAAGCTGGCATCAGGCTTGTTCAGCTTTGTTCATCGTGATCACAAGTGGGTCTCTCCTGACAGAGAGGGAAGGTTCACAAAGGCCTGACACTGAAACTGAATACTCCCAAGTTGAAGAGTGACGTCATCCAGCCTTGTCTTTTAGAATATCATCAAGTGATAATCCTTTTGTTTTACAACTTACAAATGAAGGACAAAATAAAGTGCCTTATGGTCAGGCTGGGTAGACGGAGTCCTGAAAACAGCGGACCACACTCAAAAGGCATCTAAGTCACTAGCAGCTCAAGAGACCCTCTGAAGAACTGGGGTTTATGCATTTTACTTGCCTCTCACCTCCTCTCTGATCACTGCCCCCCCCTTGACTTCTACTAGGTCACCTCTACTCAGATCACACTGTACTCAGCGTCCAAATAGCCCATCACTATGCCTCTGGTGAGTGTCCCATTCCTTCATGCCCATTCTGCAAACCAACAGTCATCCTTCAAGATGGTGCCCAAATGCCAACTCTTCTGCAAAGCACTCTTTTTTAAAAATAATTTCATTTATTCATTCATTTATTATTGGCTGTGCTGGGTCTTTGTTGCCGACAGGCTTTTATCTAGTTGTGGTAAGCAGGTTTCTCATTGCAGTGGCTTCTCTTTTTAAAGAGGTGCACAGGCTTCAGTAGTTGTGGCTTCCAGGCTCTAGAGCACAGGCTCAGCAGTTGTGGCCCATGGGCTTATTGCTCAACGGAACATGGGATCTTCCCAGATTAGGGATTGAACCTGTGTCTCCTGCATTGGCAGGTGGATTCTTTACTGCTGAGCCTCCAGGGAAGCCCTGCAAAGCATCCTTGAATGATTTTGGCCACAGTTAGACACAGAAACATGGTACTGGGGCAGCCATTAGTACTATGCTATTGCATTAGAATTGATCTGTGTTTATATCTCCATTTATGTTTTTATTCAACAACCAGATATTGGCTAAGTGACATGAGTGGGTGAGCTCTTTGAGGATAGAACCTGCTCCTGTCATCCCTGTGACCCTAGACCTCAGCTCTGCACCTGTGTAAGTTATGAGCACAGTCCATAAAAATGATGAAAAGATAAAGCCCAGCTCTTTGATATTCAGGAATGACTAGGCTCATTTGATAACAGAGAGGAGCCCACCTTTGTATCTAACATATGTAAGGAAGATAACACAGTTTTACTTTTTTAAAAAATAAATTACTCTGTCAGGAATTTCTTCTCAAATCCACTTTGAACTGCACCTCCCATAATTTGAGTCTCCCCTTGATCCTCCCTTGCCTTGAAAATGACAAAATGTTGCTCTCCATTACTATTCCAATATTTGAAAATTATTCTAAAATTTTCTCAGCTAGTCCCAACTAACAAAAATATGTGATGTTAAGTCCAGGTTTGATGCAGGATACAGGATGCTTGGGGCTGGTGCACTGGGATGACCCAGAGGGATGGTACAGGAGGGAGGTGGGAGGGGGGTTCAGGATGGGGAACTCATGTACACCCATGGCAGATTCATGTTGATATATGGCAAAACCAATACAATGTTGTAAAGTAATTAGCTTCCAAATAAAATAAATAAATTTAAATTAAAAAAAGAAATTTCCAATATATAAATACAGGATCTTTCTACACTTCTGAAGATCTTAATTTCCCTTAGTTATCTTTCATCATTTCCATTGTGGAGGTTTTCCACATCTTTGTTCAATGTTTTTCCAATAAATTTATTATTAAAAAAAAAGAATCTAAATTAACTTTATTCTTATAGAGCCCAGTTTTCAAGCCTAGATATCCTTGACAAATACATTTCTCCTGGGGACTGAAAGTCTTTGCATCACATGTCACTGCTGTGGGACCAAAAGCTTCCTAGGTTCGGTAAAGGCACAGCCTTAGTTACAGGAAGAGACTTCCTACATCTAAGAGTGTACGGGCCTCAGAGACCCTTTACCTATTGTGCGACATTCTTGACGGGGCTGTTAGGGCCCTTGTGGTTGTCTTGTCCATTTTCCTCCAGGCTTTCCCTCCCCTTTCTTTTGTGCACGTGACTTTGCAAGTCTGCACTATGACACATTTCCCTGATCTGCTAATACCAAGGGGTTTGAGGTTTGTTTTTCCAAGTAACCGTCTTTCTGAAACACCTGAGGGGCTGGCCACAAGTTACTTTGTCCTGAATCCCAAGTGTTAATATAATGTCAAGGAGGACCTGCCAGAAGATTTTCAGCAATTACTGTCCCACAACTTAGTGTGTTATAGATTGAAATGCGTCTCCCCCAGATTAATATATCAAAGTTCAAATTCCCACCAGGTCAGAGTGTGAGACCTGATTTGGTGGTGTAGATGGAATGATGTAAAAGATGAGGTCACACTGGAGCAGTGCAGCCCCCAATCCAAAATGACTGATGTTCTCAAAACGGGAAAACTGGGAGAGAGGCATGTGAAGACTGGCATTATCCTGCCATACAAGAAGCTACCAGAGAGGCAGGAGAGAGGCCCCGAACAGAGCTTTCCTGATGCCTTCATGTGGATATTTGTTGTTCTAAGCTACCCAGTTTGGGGCACTTTGTTTAACTCATCATGGGATATACTAGCTGCTTGCTTAGTTTATCTGGCTATTCTGAAGGGGGCAAGAATGTTTCCCTTTACAATTTATATCGAGTGTTCAAGTTATGCTATGTACTATGTACTCCCCTGGGAATGATTAGACTTGGACATTGTCCTCGGCCCTGAGGAGGACAGCAGTGAGACTGTAGCAGGAGGGACTGGCTGGGATGAGGAGGAAGAGAGAAGGAACAGCACATAGATCTCCACTCCCTCAAAACCTCCTAATATATGCAGACTGGTGTGTATTCGCATATTACAAATTAGTTACGGTTTGGCAAGATCAATAATCTGCTGAGACTCACACACCCAGAGAGTAACTGCACAGACCTGGAATCCAGCTCTGTCCGACTCCAAAAGCATACCAGGATTTTCCTTCTGGGGAAGGAAACTGAACATCAGGGTGTTACCAAAGAAAACTGCCCACTATCATTTTCTTATCTTATATGGGTAGGTTGTGATTGTTTTATCTGAAGTCAAGCATTTGGACAAAAACAATCTTTCTTTTTGGGTCTATGATATTTTGTTGCTGTTCAGTTGCTTAGTTGTGTCCGACTCTTTGCAATGCCATGAACTGCGGCATGTGAACCATCAGTGTCTTTCACTATCTCTCAGCGTTTGCTCAAATGCATGTCCATTGAGTCTGTGATGCTATCTAACCATCTCATCCTCTAGGAAGCTTATGGCTACAGAACTGTCTTCATGAATGGAGGAAGAAGGAACCTCACGCTTCAGAAAATTTTTCCATGTAGTCCTCATTTGAGAGTTCAGCTCTCTGGACTAAGGGACAAGACTATGCAACCAAGAGGGTCCGTAGTCATTGCTGGCTTGGGACCAGTAATCCATGTTATGTGCTAGTTTTGCCTTTACACACCAGGGTCTCTTCCATGTTTTGAGTCCCAAGGAACTGAGTGATTTCAGACCTCAGAAGCAGAGAGACCAAGCATGCTATCTTGATATGCTTTCTTTAACCTCATTTCACCTTCTAGTCACCTCCTGCAGATTAAGCAATAAAACTTTTTATTCACTACTCATCTAAAGACAGGGAGGGATCTTGGGCCATAAGAGTCCAGACTTAAACAAAATCACCAGGGATGGAGGGTCACACAGGAAACACTCATCACAGTTAAGAGCAATGCACAGACCAATGGAAAGTGGTAAAACTTAAAAGAATAGAAACAAAACTAGCAAGCAGGCTCTACTTTCAGAAATATGAAACTTCTTCCCCTTTGAAACTGGAGCTCTCCAGTTAGAACTGCTGATGAGGTTCATGGGTCAGTGCCACGGTAATTACAAGCTAATCACCACTTGCTAGCAACAGTTTCTGTAGTTGCTCTTTAATCTAAAAAGAAAAACTTTATTTTTTATAATTGTACCTAATTATCAAGACAGTGAGTTTGTGATTACTTTGGATTCCAATGATGGGATGATGAAAAAGCTACGCTTTAAAACAGAAAGTGGCCCTTGATAAAGATGACATTTTCTTCTCAAAGCAGTAAGATATGGATATTTTAAAACTGTGAAGGATGGGAAAGACTTTGGGTTGCAATGTTGTTGTTTTTACCTTTCCTTGTGGGATTTCTACTTGAAGGAGCTCAGAGTCTACTGAAGACAGAAAATTAACTACTGCTTAGGTATTTCACCAGGTTCTACTAACAAACAGAAAGTCATTTCCACCTGTGGGGATCAGCCTCCCTGGGCTAGAACACAAGTCTGCTGCTTGGAAATTAACCAGATCCTGGCATCACCCTATGACAAATTCCTGACATCCTTGTGGTCTTGCTATGTAACACAAACAAAAAGAAAACTTTCAAAACTCCAATACATGGTAAGCACCGTTCCATACAATGTTGATCACATCAATATATTGTCACTGATACTCAAGCTCCCCAGGAGAGTAAAGAACAAGAAGTCACTTATCTTTAAACAAAGGTCTTTGCCTCCTCTATCTCCCACCTCCCAAAGTCCTCGGTATAAAGAAAGAAAAAGAGAAAAAAGACATGAGCTGACACTTTGCCAAACTGACTTGGGGTGGAAAACAAAAGGCAATTCCTCAAAGCCCCTGTGGGCCAGGCTGATGAAAATCAGTGACTTCCTCATCACTCTTAACACACAAAACAACTCTGGTGTTTGCCCTGAACTTTTCAGCTCTGGCTGCAGCTCTGAGGGGTAGTGTGATGAAGCAGTCTTGCTGCTGCCTCTGCAGTCTCTGTCAGCAAAGCCTGATGGAACGATGCATTAGTGATTCTGCTCCTGCTTTTCTGACAGGTCCCTGAGGGGGCTTCTAAGTAATTGTGCCTGGCCTTCCACAGCTCTAATGGGACATACCTCCCTTCTTCTTCCTCCCACCAAAGCTAAGACCTCAGCCCAGCACGGGGCAGCTGTCTATTTAGGGTGAGTGGTTGGCAGCCTCCTGCCCTATTCTGGGCTCTTCTGAACTGTGTTTCCTTGAAGCTTGTCATTCCATCAGGATATGGGTATAACAGCAGCTAGATACAGACAGAACGATGTTTCTGAATAAAAGAATGTGCTACCTAGGAGGCATAACCAGTATTTAATTTGCTGCCTGTGTGCGATAGACTGTGAGCTCCTCAAGGGCAGGGGCTGTGTCTCATTTGTCTTTGTAGCCTCAGTGACTAACATACGTTCATTTGTTCATTCATTTACTCAAAGCTATTTACTGAGAGCTGGAGATACAAGACGAGAAAGGCACAGGCTTCTGCAAAGCATTAGATACTTCTTTTGCCCCACAGGCTGGACTGCCATGGAATAAATACATCTTCTAATATGTTACAAGAGACAAAAATATCCCTCAAAATAAGTAATACAAAAGTAGAGCTATCTTACTCCTAGGCTCCTCGAATGTCAAAGATGAACAGGACCTGCTTTTACTGATAAGGAAAGCAACTCTCAGAAAGAACTGACCAATCCTTGATCTTGCGCTCTCTTCACCTTGAGCAAGGTGGTCCATGGAAGATAAAGTACTTCAAGCAGAAATTTCCGTTGTTCCCTGCAGCCCTCCTGCCCGCAGAACCCAATTTTGTCATGTATATACATTTATTTTTAATATTCTAATTTTCAAAAATTCACATAACTTGAGGAGATCTCCAGACTGGTTTAAACAAGGATTGAGAACTAATGCCCACAAGAGCCAGAATGTAAAATGGCTTTAAGAAAGTAAGGCCAGGGGAAAGAATGAAGGTGAGGAGAGAGCAAAGAAGAAATACAGGCTCTTGTTTCAGTTCTCTGCTCCAAATAGATGGCTTGAGCCAAGGAGTTTCCTCTTGCCCATGCTTTTGTTGGGTAGGCATTCAAAAAGGGCTCAGCTGGGTGGTCCATCCTTGATCCATATGGTGTCCCCTTATGGGGGCGGAGGGTACATTTCCAAGATGGCTTCTTCAGTCAGGTGTCTGGCATCTGGGGGATCCTTTTTCGGGGGGCGGGGTGTGCCACACAGGGCTTGTAGGATCTTAGTTCCCCAACTAGGGATTGAACCCACACTCTTGGCTGTGAAAGCTTGGAGTCCTAAGCACTGGACCATCAGGGAATTCCTTCCTGGGTGCTCCCTGACCTTTATTTTTCTCCACTGAAGTCTCTTCTAGGACATCTTCCTGTGGCTTGGGCTCCACACAGCACGGTAATCTCAGGGCAGGTGCGCTTCTTACGTGGCTACACTTGGACAAGTGTGGGAACTACATACTGCCAGTTTCTGCCACATCATAATGGTCAGAGCACTCACTCAGCCTTCAAGGGGAGGATACCCAAGCACCACCTCTCAGTAAGAGGAATGTTAAGAGAATCTCCAAATGTCTTTAGTGCGCCCTCAGTCTGTTTCAAAGAACGGCCACTAGGTATCAGGCTGTTGCACTGGTGGACTGAGGTCCCATATGAAATAGTTAAAAAATTTTAAGTAGAAGATGGAAATTTATATTTAAAATATAAATATTTCAAATTATTAATTCAACTTTATGAATTAATTCAAATTAATTACTGAAATTAATTCACAGTTTCTGAAAAACTCTGTTGTCAAATATGCATGTTGGCAGATTCTGGCTGTGCCCAACACTATGCACCCTGGGCTTCAGGCACTAAAAGAAATTCTTATAAAGGAGCTTTAGGAAAATGCTGACATGTATTTGGATATTTTCTGCCTATAACTGAAAATAAAGATCTTAAGGGCGTTTTATCATCTTTGACAACAGAATTTTACTGAAAACACACCAGTAGGTAAATGAGGGATCTTTCTATGTAACTCTATCATGATCCACAAGAGAAAACCGAATGTCTCCTATTCTGAGAATTCCCTTCTCCCATGTCTATCTTGGTCAAAACACAGTTTGATGAAATGTAGAGTGATTTCCATTTCTTGTTGAATTTGACTCAGAACCAGAGATACAAGATATGATGGTGGTAATGACTTCATGTCTCAAAGGAAAGAAAAACAAAAAGTTCGGAAACTAAATAAGAAGTCACTGATATAAACGGTCCAAGTTCCATATGAGCACTTTTTAAACTTCAGTGACTGACTCACCTTCTGAGTCAGGAGAATCAGGGGATGTTGTAAGACACAGCATTTTGAGTCAAAACTCCAGATGATTCTGAGAAAGGTAGCCCTTGAACCACATTGTGA
Source organism: Ovis aries (assembly GCF_016772045.2). Taxonomy (NCBI): domain Eukaryota; kingdom Metazoa; phylum Chordata; class Mammalia; order Artiodactyla; family Bovidae; genus Ovis; species Ovis aries. The sequence continues at coordinate 58,987,684 of NC_056062.1, read as the reverse complement.
AAGTCGCTCAGTTGTGTCTGACTCTTTGCGACCCCATGGACTGTACAGTCCATGGAATTCTCCAGGCCAGAATACTGGAGTGGGTAGCCTTTCCTTTCTCCAGGGGATCTTCCCAACCTCGGGTCCAAACTCAGTTCTCCTGCATTGCGGGTAGATTCTTTACTAGCTGAACCACAAGGGAAGCCCTAACCACATTGCTAGTACTCAGTTATGAGGGAAGGTTTTTGAGAGAGAGCTGGGCATAGCTCAAGTATGAATCATGACCACCCCCCCCCCCTTTTTTTTAACGCTTACCATATGATTTTAATGGCCTTCTCAATGAACACAACCATTCATACAGTTCAATTTCAAATGTCTAATTACATAGTTAATGAGGTTATTCATTTTTGTCAGATCAGTAACCTGGTGCCTTATTTGCTTAAAAGGGATTGAGCAATCTATTAACTCCAACAACAAGGAAATGTGCAATTGAAATCTAGCGTTGTTCATGCATGATTATTGTCTCAACAGGCAGAAATCTGTTGTGAACAAAGCTGGAGATCAGCAAAGCCCAGATTTAATTAGATGAAGAACCAAAGGTGCACTGCAGTTTGCCGAGAAAGTAAAATGTGCATCTATCAAGGGTGGTTCTAAACACTGAAAGGTCTTGATTTCTAGATTGATGAATCATACCTCCTTTTATGAGCTGGTAGCTGTGGCAGTAATGGGGCCAAGAGAAGAACGTGGGCTCCATCTGCCTGACTCAGTGGGGAAAATGTGCTTGGAGTAGCAGGTAGGGTTTCTAAGCCTGGATTGGCAGTTGCTGGCTAACTTAGCTCAGGGAAGTCATCCCTTCCTTGTGGCTTCCATTTCCTCTTCTGTACGATGAGGAGGGCCGGCTTGGGTTATAACAATGGTGAGCACAACTGTCCACGTGCCATACCTGAGAAGGAGCCTGCTCACCCAGACCACCTTGCTCTCCACTCATCCCTGGCCTCCTAGTCCTCCTCTGTTTAGCCCTGTCCCCACCCGCTCCCAACCCCACCCCACTCCAATCCTCTACTCAGCCACATCCAACAGAATGGAGCAACACCTGGGCTGAGACCAAATCTGTAGCCCTGGCAGAGGATCTCTGAGGTCTCCTCCTGGTTGCATGCAAATTAGGGTTTGGGAGGGAGAATCAGGTGAAAAGAAACCACAAAGAGTAGTTTTGGAGAAGGAAAAATATTTTCAGGGGCAGGAATTGTCCTGGAATAGAAACATGCAATCTGAGAAGGGGGAGAGGGGAGCACACAGCTTGCCAGCGAATTTTAGACCCATCCTGGTTATCATGGTGATGGAGGTCTAGGTATAGTCATCTTCAGTGAATTCTAGCAGGACAATTGGCTTTGGGAAAGGCAGGGCTGGGATTAGGGTGAGCAAACTCATGGATAGACACACGCATGAACCTGGGCGTGGGGGCCTCCCTTATATTTTGCACCAGGCTCCTCATGCACCTCACCCTAGTCCCAGCCCTGAAGAATTGCAATATAGGATGATGGCGCTGCAGGCTTCTGTGAAGTTGTCACCTATTTCACAGACCCCTGGGGGCTGAGTGGGAGTGGGTCTTGCAGGAGGGGAAATACAGACGGATCAGCTCAGGGTAGGCCAGGACTTCCACAGATCTGATTTACTAAAGGGCATTTGGTATTAAGGGGAAAGGCTTTGGATCTGTGTTGGGTTAGCTATGCAACTGCGGTCAAGTTACTTAACCTGTTTAAGTCTCAGTGTTCAAGTCTTTCAAATGAGAGTAAGATGGTCTTCTAAGCAGGAATGCTGTGAAGACAGGGAAGGCATCCATGGCACCCGGCACACAGTACTCCATCATTACATGGAAAGTCTTCTTTCCAGCCTCCATTCCACCCTGAGTGTCAGGAAATGAAACAAAACAGGGACAGCAAGCTTCTTGCCAAAAATGGATGTGGAAATGCACGTCCTTGGGCAGAGGAAGCCTCGCAGGTCTTGACATGCATTGTTGGCTTTCTGAGTCATCACTGCTTTCTCTTGTAGCACCTCCCATCCTCCCATCCTGCTCAGGTTGGATTTGATCGGAGGTGGATGGTACAATGTCAGGATCTCGCCCACTAGGAAAATTCTCCCAGTGCTGCTCCGAGGCCAGGATTCCAGGAACAACCTTTACGAAATCTGTGTCATAGGCCTGCTTAGTAAGAATTACAGCTACCACTTAGTTATGTGATCAGCGTGTGCATGGCCCCTGCTAGGAATCTATGAACATTATCCACATCAGCCCTTCCTCATATCAGTCTATAGATGAGGAGATAGAAGCAAACATGTTTCATGACTATAGACATGGACTAGGAACTCAGTCTGTTCCTGAGTTCTTAATCACTATTTGCTACTGAAGCATCATCACTCTGGAAATGCAAAGAACACAAGAAGAGTTCGTTATGTGCAGAGAGTTTGAAGAGGCAGAGAAGAATCAGCACTTGAGTGTGAAAAGCAGTGTAACAGTATAAAGCAGCTCAGACAGTCAGCTCCTTGGGGCAGGGACTTTGTTTTATTCTTTTTTTGTATCTCCATTTTCGAGTGCATTGAATGGCTCTTAGCAGGAGCTTAACCACTGTGGATATGGATGTATAAGGAGATAAAATAATCATGTGAAGGCATATGCTACAGATAAGAGACACTGGTGGGAATTCAGGGAGGTCCACAGTGGTGCAATGGAGAGGGCCAGCTTCATGGAGCACTCTGTGAGCTGGGATTTGGAGAGGTCAAAAAGATCAAAGAGGATACAAGAAACACATAAATGAAGGCATGATCCAGCGTGAGCATAGAGCATTGGGACTATAAGGAGGACCAACTGCTTATCCAGTTGCCAAACAGCCTGCGAAACCAATAACTGACTGGTTCTTGGTATAGAACTGTATGTTATCTAGAAACAGGTCAACCATGGCTGTGAGAACAAGGTCAAAGGCAAACAGTGTAGGCAGGTCTAGACATACAATATAGGGAAGTGAGCTGGAGCAGGCTGGCCTACAGGAAGTACAGTTCTCCACCCATGGTGGAGGATATGCAAATATAACTTCTGGAAGCTGTGAAAAACACCAGGAGGACAAGTCAGCCATGAAGAATGTGAGGAGGAAGGGCATCAGAGACAGGGCTGGAAGGAACACATGCTGGGGCTGATCACCCTCTTCAGATGGTTTTTCATGCACCAGAGCAGCCTACCTGCTCTCGGGAGACCCTGGGCACATCTGTTTATTCTCTAAAATGAACTCAAGGAAATTGTATTTACCAAGGGATAAGCCCACAGGCTCAGCCATGAGGCTCAAAAAGCCTCCGTTTACTAGAGTCGTCTAACTAGATATATAAAACAATTCCTATGCACCAATATAATTTGACATGATACATTTCATACAAATGCTAATATAATATTTATCTATATAAACAATTTTATCCTGGGCTAAAGAGCTAAGGCTAAAAAATGGGAGAACACTGGGGCTTCCCTGGTGGCTCAGTGGTAAAGAATCTGCCTGCAATGCAGATGTGGTTTGACTGCTGGTCCAAGAAGATCCCACATGCCATGGAGCAACTGAGCTCATGACACGATGACTGAGTTAGTGCTCTAGAGCCTGTGAGCTGAAACTACTGAAGCCCACATGCCTCTAGCCCGTGCTCCGCAACAGGGGAAGCCACTGCAACGAGAAGGCTGCGCACCGCAACTGGAGTAGCCCCTGCTCGCCGAAACTAGAGAAAGACCCAGCACAGCCGTAAATAAATCAAGGAAGTGAATCTCTAAAAAAATGGGAGAACTTGAAAGATGGTTTCATCCTTATCCCGGTCACCCAAATGTGCCAAAAATGTGATGAAATTGTAGCCAGCCAGCTGTGCTCTGTCACTGTTTAGTTCATCTGGGTGTCCCAGCCAGGAAGGAAATCATTACTTGGTAATGACCTCCATGTGGGCCTCAGGAACCCTAACATTTCCCAGAGGGGTGATGTGGGGTGATCGCCACCTCTAACTTGTGGGGGTAAGGATGTGAACAGCTCATCCTTACCCACACCGTACACTGTGGACCCCCAGTGGGCCATGTATTGTTAAAAGGCATCGTGAATAAAACTCTTTCCTGGTTGTGACAGGGATCCTTAAGAACATCTCAGGTTTGCTGATTCACTAGGGGGACCAGCAGGACTCAGCAGAGAGTTGGGCTCACAGCTAAGATGTATCACGACAAAGGGATGCAGAGCAAGATCTGCAAAGGGAAAGGGCCCCCGGGACGAAGTCTGGAAGAAACCAGCACAAGTTTCTGAGTATCCTGTCCCCAGGGAGGCACACAGGATGCATTTAATCCCTCCAGCTATCATTTGTGACAACACGTGTGAGGTGGTATCTACCAGGGATGCTCATTAGAGAGTCATCGCCCAGAGTTTCTTTTTTTTTTTTTTTATCAGGATCTGGTTACACAGGCGTCCTCAGCCTGGCATGTACCAAATTTCTAGACTCCTGGAAGGAAAGCAAGTACTCAGCATGAATGATCTTGTATGGACAATTTAGTCACATGGGCACATGGGCCATTCTGACCAAAAGGTAGTGGGAACTCTCCTGAAGTCCATTTGGGGCCAACCTCGCAAGAAAAGCAGTCTCAGTCTTGTTATGCTAATTTCCTCCATACAATAATCTTATTCAGTCTAGAAAACTGTATGTCAGGGCCACCTGTGGGAGGTTAATAATACACATTAGCACATGAAAGTGCTTCGAGAAGTACTATAGCGTAAAAGGACTGGCTTTAAATTTTAACCAACATTTTTCAAACCTATTTGGTCATTATCCTTTAAAAAATACAGTGCTTATTACATCCTTTTGGATACTAGCATTCTATAGAATATGATTTGGGAAATACCAGCACTAAGTGTGTGAACCTGAATTACTTCTCTGGCTTCGGCTTTCACCATTTATTAAACACACTCATAACAACAGCTGGCACTTATATTGCTCTGACTGTGTGTTAAGAGCTTTTTTATACAATAACTCATTTAATCTAATAAGAGGTTGGATGAGGGAACCTCTAAGTGGGGTGAAGCAGAGCAGTTGGGGGAGACGTCGAAGACACTGAATCACCGCCCGAGATCACGCCCCAGCTTTGCCAGTTACCAGCTGTACGACAAGTTCTTCAACCTTGATGTGCCTTGGTTTCTTTACCTCTGAAATGAGAAGGTGCTTAATATACAAGAAGTGCTGCACATGTGGTTGCTGATTTTTTTTTTTTTAAGTAAATGAATTTCTTTCCAGCTCAAGCAGCTTTGATAATATGCTCTATGCCGTGAACCACAGAGGGGCACCGAAAATAGACTCTTGTGGCTTTAGAGACTAAGGGATGGGACAGTCAGATTAAGGTGGCCTGAGGGAACAAGAAAAGCCCCGGGTGGAGCTTGCTCCAGGTCCCAGGAAGCCGTGACACCCACGGCCAGTCAAAGCCAAGGCTCATGCCAGGGAGTAGACACAGACCATCACCGGCGAACAGGCACTATTTCCTGAGAGTCTAGGACTGAGGCCAACAACATAAGTGATCTGCTTTTGACTGTAAATAAAGCAAGACTCCAAACAGCCTTCAATTAAACCTGGTGATTTTATCCATATGGTGGAAGAAAGGGACCTTGCAAGAAAATCCCCTCTGAATCAAGACTCAGACAGATCTACGTGGTGGAAAAGAAGAACAGGGAAGGATGCCAAATTGAAAAATGACAAACTGCCACCAGGAAAAAGCCAATTTTTAAATATGCCTTAACACTTTTTTTTCTCTCCCATCTCAAGCTACCTCCAATTGAGGAATGTTCTATAGAACTGAATAATCCTTCATCGAGATATATGGAGAGTCAGCAGTGTCATTCTGGAATGTGAAGGACAGTGATATATTTTGTAGTGAGTCGATAGTCACAGGTGGGTGTAGAGACTGGGAGGAGAAGACCCCTCAGCATGCTTGGGTGTGCTAAAACTGTTGCTTAAATAAAGAATTTTGCAAGGACTTGGTGAGGAAATTACGTTATTATCTCTTTGAGCCAAGCCGATGATTGTCATACCCCTGATTGTTCACACAGATAATTCCTTGTGGCCATGCTTCTTGGACTCATCCCTCTCTCTCTTTTTTTGCAGGATCCAAAACATTCCACACACTTTCACTGTGCCGTCCATACCTGTCAATTCCTAATTAACACTGACCTCAGTGCTTGGCTCACCATTTAGGTCCAAAAAACCTGTGTTGAATAAATGAAGTCATTTATTCACAGATCTGTCTGTTTTCAGTATCCAGTGTTGGCCTCCTTGTCTAGCAACATCTGATGGGTCCAAGCCTGTTTATTTCTGAATCCTGCGTTCTACAAATGTCTATTAGATAAGTGAATACATATATGCCTCAATTTAGGGATTCAGTGGACACACACGGAAGGGCTAATCGCATTCTGGTTACCTCAAAATGGATCTTCTTACTTCTGGGATGCAAGCTTTGTAAAACATGCATAGATTGGTATCCGGATTCTTAAATGTGGTACTTAAAATAGCCATATTCTCTGCGGGAATCCTGCCTACTTCTCAAGAGCTAGCCCTTTCCGCTTTTACTTTTCTTGCTGCCATTCCTAGTTCTGATTTTTTTTTACTTTACTCTCTTTAATCACATCCCATCACCTCCCTGACATCTCTGTGTGACAATCTCTTATGTCAAGAACACAATCTGTTCTTTCTTGCCATGTTGGAAAGAAGTCTTCAAAGCTCACTTTTTCCCCCATGACTTCGTCTTTAGTAGCTATATGCTTCTTCCTCTAAATATTAATGAGAAAAGATTTAAATCTGTTAAATTTATATCCCTGTCATTGACTAAGTAAAATGGAGTACTTACTGTGGTCAACACCTTTTAGGGTGTCTGTCCGTCTCACAATGACCCCAGCGGATGTCTTTAGACAGCTAGGGAGACAGATTACAATCCTATTGTTCACTGTTGTTGACTGGATCAAAGGTGGGTGAGTCAGGCTTCCTGTTCAGGGAATATGGAATTGGGTTGGGGTAGGGCAGAAGATAATTGGGAGAAGAAAGGTGAGAAATGGAGAGCACTTGAGAGAGTTCTGAAGGCTTTAGTCATAGTGAACTTGAAAGAGTGAGGCATCGTCTGTTATTCTGTGACTTGAGTTGCAGAGATACTGTGATTAGAAAATGAGGTCAATAGAAAAGGAGAAATGAGAGAGAGGAGAGACAGATAGACAGAGGGAGAGCAAGCAGGCTATTGTCTAGATCCCAGTTCATAGTTCTATTGAGTTGGCCAAAAAGGTTATTGCAGTTTTTCTGTAAGATGTTATGGAAAACCCAGAATGACCTTTTTTTTTAAACATTAAATATTTTTATTAAATCATTAAAAAATAATAAACCCATTACATCTTAATCTGTTTTATGAAATAAATATTTTCCAAATTAAAAAATCAGTGAAGAGTGACATTCCTTTACACTTTTTTCAAATTTTCTTAATATCTGGCATACTTAAAAAAATAATTCTCAAGTCTTTTTTTGCATTTTTTTTGTAGTTCATTGACTTTTAATTGATATAATTTTTTCTTCTAAAACACACACACAAATTAGAAATATAAAAATTGGTACCTAATCTATATTTTTTTCTATGCTGCTTCTCCTCTATCCTCAATTTTTAGCATTTTATTGTTATCAATATCTCATAATTTTTTCTTTGAAAATTTTTAGTGGCAGCATGGTATAGTCATGTGGATAACTGATGGAAACACTTATCTACTTTTTGTTTGCTTATTTTTGCTTTCTTTTAAAAATTTATTTATTTTTGATTGGAGGATAATTGCTTTATAATTATTGTGCTGGTTTCTGCCATACATCAACAGGAATCAGCCACAGGTATACATGTGTCCCCTTCCCTTTGAACTTCCCTCCCTCCTTCCACCCAAGAGCTAGGCTGTCACAGCGCTGGTTTGAGCTCCTTGCATCATCCTGTAAATTCCCACCGGCTATCAGTTTTACATAAGGTAATGCATATGTTTCCATGCTACTCTCTCAATTTGTTCCATCCTCTCCTTCCCCTACCGTGTCCACAAGCTGAATGACCTTTTTGACCAACCTAATATTTCTACCCAAGGCCCTGTTTCCTGACTCTTGGCTCTGAAGCCCAGTCAAAGACTTCTTACCTATGTGAATTACCAAGCCCTGTTGTTCTACTGAAGCCACTTTTGGCTTTCTGTTCTTTGCAACCACAAGAATCCTAACTCAACTAATGGGAAAACTGATTACAAATAGGATTGTCAACAATAACCCTTACATGCATTCAACATTGTGCACACTTACGAACTGCTTATTATTATTAATACCTACTACAAGCAAGTACAAGAGCAAAGCTGCTGAAGCAGCCATCCAAAGAACTAATAACTGGGCAGCAGCTGAAGGTTAAAAAGCAAACCAGGGAAAGGGAATGGGTTTCCTGAAACGATAACTTATATGAGAAGTCATCATCAGATCACTAGCGATGACTTAGTTTATTAGAGTCCCTGAGGGTCGGATGATTATAGATCAGGAGGAGAGCAGCAGGAAGTGTTATCAGGAGAGAATAAAACAACGAAACAGATGGATTTCTGTGTTTAAGATGAAGATTACAAGAGCACAAAATACTGGCTCTGCTCAGGTGGTTCCGAAAAAAAAGAAATGGCCTCTGTCTTCATGGTGCCTAAGAAATCTACTTCACTCTTACAGATACCAATACAGCATTACGCAACTGTCAATTTAATGATGGAAGTGCCACCAAAGATTCATATTAAACAGAAACCAAACATAATAGACAGTGGGGAAAAGTGGGGACCTGAACTAACTAACCATGTTTGAGGAAATAATTGAGGCAATAAAAAGATCAATAGGAAATCAGGCCATTCTCCAGGATGTAAGGATCTCTCAGGGGAATGTTTTAAAAGACGAGCATTTTATGAACTCATCCCATTTTTAGCACACTAAGAGATGTAACTCAGGTCACTGTTATCACTGCAGAAATGGATACAAAACGAGACTCCAGGGAACTGCAGAGCTAGTGCATGTATGCATGCTTAGCTGTGTGCGACCCCGTGGACGGTAGCCCACCAGGCTCCTCTGCCCATGACAAGAATACCGGAATGGGTTGCCATCTGGCTGATAAAAACGAACTTGGTCACACTGCTCTCTACTCAATGTAGCCCTGCAGATATATCAAGAACAACAGAAACATTGTTCCAGGTCAGAAAAATTCAGTAACTATGTTGCTTCAGAAAATTTGGAAAACTGAGGGGTGCAAAGAAAATAAAAAGCACCCTCAAACAACCAGAGATACCACTTAAAATTTTGGTGCATTTCTTTCCAGTTTTCTTTTTTTCCCTATAAGATACACTCACATATCTACTGTGTATACACTAAAAATAACATTTTAAACATCCTGCATATGCTATTTTCATAGTCTTCATTTAATGTCTGGTGAGAACTTTCTCTTGTCATTGCATATAATTTCAACACTGTACACATTCAATTATATGGTTTTGTCATAGTTCAACCAACACATTAGATATTTATATAGTTTCTACTTTACCATTTGCTATGGACTAAATGTTTGTGTCTTCCCAAAATTCATACGCTGAAGCTCTAATCCCTAATGTGAATGTATTAGGAAGTGGGGCTTTGGGGAGGAAAAATGAGGTCATGAGGCTGGAGCCCTCATGAATGCGATTAGTGCCCTTGAACATGAGCCGTGAGAGAGCTTGCTTTTTTCCCTTCTCTGCTACCTCCAATACTGCTGCCTGCTACCCCCAATTATGCAAGGATGCAGCAAGGAAGAAACTGTCTGCAAACCAGGAGAGTTCTCGCCAAGAACCGAATCAGCTATCACCTTGGTATTGGACTTCCCAGTCTCCAGAACGATGAGAAATACATTTTTGTTGTTTAAGTCACCCAGTCTATGGTATTTTTGCTTTAGCAGCACAAACTAAGCCACTACTTTTTTAAACATTAAAAAAAAGAGAGTGTTGTTTATTTCCACCTCCTTTCCCTGTCCCTTCCCCATGATCCATTCTCACCTTTTCTGTCTGGTCCTGCTCTGGGAAGCTGACTCCTGTGGACTGCATTACCTGTGATCTCATGCCATCTTGCTTCTGGCTGTTTTTATCTAGTGAGGGACCAGCAGGAGGCAACAGGTAAGAGGCTCGGCTATTCTCTCATTCCCTCCCTGCTCAGATTGATGGTTCTGCACAGGCTACACCACTCTGCTATGGAGTCTGCAGTCAGCTGACCCCTCTCCCATGGCTACAGCTCTCTGAAAACTCTATGAACACAGTTTCTCCCTTTGCTCCTTCTGGCTTCTGCTTCTGTTAACCCCTGGGTGACTAAACACCCTCATGGTTTCCTTTAACCTCTGCTAAGTAATTGCTTATTAAAAAAAAACAAAAACTAAAAATTATTTGGCAGTGCTGGGTCTTAGGTGCGGCATGCCCAATCTGATTCCCTGACCAGGGATTGAACCTGGGTCCCCTGTAATGGGAGTGTGGAGTCTTAGCCACTGGACTACCAGGGAGGTCCCAGTAAATGCTTCTTAGTTATCTTTAGATTCTCATCTGATATGTATTGAAAGTTTCAATGAACACCTAGTATACTATGTGGTATAACTCTGTGGAATTCCTTTATTTATAGAAAGCATAACAAAATCAATGCTATGTTACCCCTGTTTCAAATACGGGAGGCTTCATGCAGGTGAAATACTTATATACCAAACGTAAAATAGAAGAATGGTCTAGACTCAGGAACCTCTTCTTTGACACTTTCAGAAAGTCTCACTCATCTGATTTCCCTCAATGCTTTTCCCTCTGTGATGTTCACAAAGCACTCATTTCCCCCTCCCTCAAAGCCTCTGCTTGTGCTGTTACCCCAGATAGAGTGGCCCTCCAGTTTCCTCCCTACTTCGAAGCTCAGGCTGGAGTCTTACCTCCTTCCTGAATTCCTGGAGCCCACAGCCATCTCTCCTTAGAATTACTGGAGCTGCACTGTTCAATATGGTAGCTAGTAGCCACATATGGCTGCTTACATGTAAATTAAAATGAAATTAGAAATTCAGCCCCTGAGTCATGCTAACCATATTTCAAATGCTCAATAGCCACAGGTGGTCAGTAGCTACTGTAGTGAGCAATTGAATCTAGAATATTTCCATCATGTGAGAAAGTTCTATCGACACAGCTATCCCAGAACACTTAATTATGCATGACTCCACTGGTGCTGCTGTGCTGTGTGCTCAGTTGGGTCCGACTCTCTGCAACCCCATGGACTGTAGCCCACCCAGCTCTTCTGTCCATGGGATTCTCCAGGAAAGAATACTGGAGTAGGTTGCCATTTCCTACTCCAGGGGATCTTCCCGATCCAGGAATTAAACCTGTATCTCTTCCATCTCCTGCATTGGCAGGCCGATTCTTTACTACTGCACCACCTGGGAAGCCCCATGTATGACTCCAATGAGTATTAAATTATAAATACTCTTGTATTGTTTTTGAGTTGCAGAGTCAATGAAATACAGGGAAGAATCTTCACTCTGAGTCCAAATAGCACTGGGCACACAGGAGATGCTTAGCAGATGTGCCTGCTGACCTGAATAAGGACCGTGACTATTTCTCAGTGGAACATTAAAACGCAAGGAACCATTAACAGTGGAATCTAGGGAATAGCAACGGTAGAGTATGGACAGTTTGCTGGTAGTTGTGGTAGGGATTCTTCTGGTCCCGCAATGATAAAGGCAAAAACTCTATGTTTTGTAAAATGTTCTCATAAAGAACGTCTAAACATTAGGAATGATTCTTTAACAAGTTATATATCCTGACCAAATGAAATCATCAAAAGGACCCAAATGCATAGCTATCTTTAGAAGCTTCTAAACCACTCTTCAGACTTGTTCACAGACAATGAAAACCTGTCTTTAGGTACTGCTATAGTAATGATTGTCATTCTGATTGACAAAGAGCTGGCCAATGTCAGAAGCAATTTAATGGCAGTGTATATATCCTATACAATGTCCAATCTCTTATCTCATTGGCTTGAGATGATTGTTGACCTTTAACAGAAATTCAGTGTTTGAGTGATTAGGACAGTCTTATAAAACACATACCTCATCTTTTTACTCATCTCTGCTAAGAATGTCTTCTTAGATGTGTGTTCATTTCCTATCTACCATTTATTCAGATCTCTGACAAATCTTTGCAAAACTCTGTTTGAATCCTATAGCAACCCTGTGAGCTAGATATTTTTGTTCTCATTCGACAGCAGAGAAAACTTACCTTCAGAAAGGATCTGACGTTGCCTCCTAGGTGATGGGGGACAGAGCTGGGGTCATAACCTAGATTCTCTGACTCTGAGGTTCATTCTTGGGGCCACTTTGCAATCCTTTATCCTACAGCAACAGAAGTAATGCTGGGGTCAGGGGTGGGGAGCTGGCCGAGGACAGGGCATGATGGACAGCCTCATAATGTCACTCCATGATTTCTCTCCTCAGTGTCCTCTCTCATCCCTCTCAAAGCCCTTTGTGATCTTCATTTGAACAACTATTATCAGAAGAGACTCAAGATGGGTGACCCAGTCAAGGAAGCACACCCGGCATTCTGGGAGTACGCCCCTGCAGTTCTCTTATTTGATGTAAAACAAGACCTGCTGTAAGTAAAGGTCAGGAAGGCTTTGCGGTCAAGTGACTGCACGCCCCCCTTCCCCCAGCATCCTCCTGCTGCTGCTAAGTCGCTTCAGTCGTGTCCAACTCTGTGTGACCCCATAGACGGCAGCCCACCAGACTCCCCCTGTCCCTGGGATTCTCCAGGCAAGAACACTGGGGTGGGTTGCCGTTTCCCTTCTCCACTGCATGAAAGTGAAAAGTGAAAGAGAAGTCACTGAGCCGTGTCCAACTCTCAGCGACCCCATGGACTGCAGCCTACCAGGCTCCTCCGTCCATGGGATTTTCCAGGCAAGAGTACTGGAGTGGGGTGTCATTGCCTTCTCTGTCCCCCAGCATCCTGGACACATGTATTCTGATGATTCCTAAACCTACAGGTTTGTGCCAATCCTTCACTGGAGCATCACACTCAAGACACCTGCTTTCTTATGTGTATCAAAGGCACTTCAGACTTAACAAGCTCCAAACCGACCTCTTCATGTTTCAGTCCATCCTCCGCCTCACACTCCCCCTTCCAGGCTCCTCCACCTGCCCAGAAGTTCAGGACAGGAACCCGGACTCACTCTGCAGTCTCCCTCAGTCACACCCAGTCCATCACCAAGTCCTGTTGAGCCCACCTGCAAACAGAGCCACCCTTGTTGTCTCACTCATCTCAGTGGCCACCACCCGAGTTGTAACCATCACCTGCCTGCCCTCACCTGGATTTCTGCAAAAGTCACCGACCTACCCAGTTCCATCCCGCCCTTCTCCAAGCCATTTTCCCGACAGCTGCCAGCATGATCTTTTACAAATGTAAATGAGATCTCATAGCTCCTCTGCTTAAAATCCTTTAATGGCTTCTCATTTTATTTATGGAGACACTATTCCAGATCCTCACTGTGGTTCCAAGGCCCTGCAGGATTGGGCCCCTGCTGGGTCTGGGCCGTGTGATGAGCTCTGTAGTCTGGTCTGTGGCCTATGTTCAGTTTCTAGGTAATGCTAACCTCCATTATGCTCCAAAATTTGGCACATGTTTTCCCATTAGCCTGCTTGTTCTTCCTCTGCTCTACCCAGCAACCCTTATTTCTCCTTCTTGTCACCACTTAAATGTCATTGTTACTCCCCAGCCTAACGTAGAGCCATTCTTCACATTTTCAATGATTTCTTCATTACCCTTGATGAAATTTCATAGCGTACACACAGACAGATACACACACACACACACACACACACACCCCTCATTTCCTGTGGGCAGGACCCCAGAGAGGGATGTGCTACCTGAACAATGCTGCAGGGGGCAGTGCAGCTCCCTTGGAGATGCCTCCCTGGTATTGGACAATGGCGGCCATGCTTCTGAATCTGAGGAGTCTCATATAACTCTCACCATAGACTGTTTCCAATAACCACTGGCCAACTTTGTGATATTCCTATTGGCTTTCATTAGGTCCTTTGAAGGCAAGTTTGAGTCCCTACAGAAAGCAAATTTGAAACCTTAAAAGTCAGTGTGAGGGGAGGGGAGGGAGGGAGGCTCCAGAGGTAGGGGAGATATATATATATATATATATATATATATATATATATATATATATAGTTATGTCAACACACTATTGTAAGACAATTATTCTCCAATTAAAAAAATAAAAATTTACATTATTAGAAAAAGTCCATGTGAGTCTCTACAGAACTTGAATTGTTATACGTGCAATGATGTACTTTTTTTTTTTTTATTAAACTGCAGTTCCAACACTCTACCTTGCATGTCTTTTCTTCATGCCATTATGGTCAAAACTGGTCACCAGATGACAAAATTAATGGTAGAGAGAGGCCAGAGCAGAATAAATATAAGCAAGGAGCACAGTAAACTTAGACTATGAAGAAAGATCGCTGATTGGTTGAAAATGTTCCAGAGTAGTAGCCCCATGCTCATGGGCTGAGTGTACACTGAGGTGAGCTCTAGCAGCCGACTGCATGACTACAGAGTGGGGGAGTTCAGAGAATGGATAAGATACCGGTTAGCAACTATATTGGATAGTTATAGGTCTAAACAATTTTTTTTAAAAAAGGAAACATTTAAGAAAGAAGTAGTTATAATGAATCAGTGCTGCTGGGGATGGCATTACATGAGATGTGACTATATTTACATGCAGCCTTCTTTCTTTTCTCACATCCACCTCCCTTTGAGGTTCTAAAAATCAACTGGGTCCTTTGTAGAGACGTGGATGAACCTAGAGTCTATCATACAGAGTGAAGTCAAGTCAGAAAGAGAAAAACAAGTATCGTGTATTAGCACATATATATGGAACCTAGAAAAATGGTACTGATGAACCCATTTGTAGGGCAGGAATAGAGAAGCAGATGGAGAGAATGGATGTGTGGACCCAAGGTGGGGGTTAGGAGAGGGTGTGATGGATTGGGAGAGTAGCACTCACATATTTAACTACTGTATATGAAATCAGTAGCGAGTGGGAAGCTGCTGAATAACATAGGGAGCTCAGCTTCATGCTCCATGATGACCTAGGCTGGTGGGTGGGGGGTTGGGAGGGAGTTTCAAGACAGAGGGGATATATGTATACATATCGCTGATTCACTTTGTTGTACAGCAGAAACACAGACAACATTGTAAAGTGATTATACTCCAATACAAATAACATAAAATCACCTAGGGCAGGGACCATTTCCGCTCTATTCTGAACTGTAACTCTAGTACCTGGCATGGAACAAGGCACCAAGGAATAATGAAATATATTCACAGGGTATTGCATTATTTGAAAAAGTCAATGTGAGTATCTACAGAACTTGAATTGTTATACGTGCAATGATGTATTTTTTTTTTTTAAACTGCAGTTCCAACACTCTCCCTTGCATGTCTTTTTTTCATGCCATTATGGTTTAAACTGCACACTTAGGATGGTGTCTAAGAGTGGGCTTCGAAGAAAGCCTGTTCAAATCCTTGCCCTGTCACTTCTGAAACTGGGACCTGGTTCAAGTCTCTTCAATTCTCTGTGCCTCAGTTATTTTATCCACTACGCAGGGAAAATAACAGCTTCCATCTTAAGAGTCTCATAGTTGTTGAAAGGATACAACAGTATAAACAGAGCTTAAAACAGAGCTGATACATAATAAATATATAATAAAGGATAGTGATTATTGCTGTTGTTGCTAGTCACCCTGGCCTCACCTGGGACTAAGGATTCTGGATTTGTGGATCAATTTTAATATGACTCTAGAAGTTAAAAGTCTAAGTCTCTGAAACACTCACTGGACTGAAGGATCCTTGAAGGCAGGGTTGTCTTGAATCAGTATAGTATTTAGCATCCAATACGTGCTCAGTAAATGTCTATCCAATTGAATACTCTATGAGCTACATTACAGGGTCTGGGATGGTGCTCCTAAGCCGAAGCCATTCTCCTACCTTTGTAAACACCCAGTCACCTTTTTCTCTTCACCTGGGCAGTAGGATTTCTGCCACGGTCGACACTTTCCACACCCATATCAAAGGACAAGGAAGTCAACTCTTTCTCAACCTTTCCTTTCTAAGCCTAGGGCTTGAATGGAATAGGCTCCCCAGAGTCTGAGCAAGAATTATTTCAATTATCTATACTGTCACAACACTTACTATCTACCAGGGAGTATTTTAAGGATGAGGAAACTCAAGTACTGCAGTCCCTAATCCCAGTGCTGGTTGAATTCAACGGACTGACTTCCAGCCCAAATGTCTCTCACATTAGAAGCTGCCAAGTTGTCAAAATTTCTGCTCTTATTATGATGCAGAGAAGAAAACAGATGACTTCAAGATTAACATTATGCCTATTCCATTAAGGAGTAACTTGTTAAGCTGTTGGAAACTCAACGGTCAAGCCCTTTAAACCCAGTTTTGTGTTCAAATTTAGGTAAAAAAACAAAAACCCCGAGACTCCAGATGGAGTCAAAGCCTGTTTATAGTTCAGCAGGGAAAATGGCAATATGTGTCATGAAGGACCCAGTTATTTTTAATCACAGAGCTACTCTTTATACCCATAGGGATTTTTATCACCAAGGATGGGTGATTAAAGAGTTCGTTATCTGCAGCTGTGAGATCACCAGAAAGTCTAAATAAAAGTCTACCAGTGCCAGGTGGGCATCAGCACCCTTTCCCATCCTTTCAGTCAGATGGAGAACTGCTTTAACTGTACTTGTTTCTTCCTGGTAAGAACTTAAGGTAACATTTATCCCCTTTGGTATGTGTTCTGGAAAAGTAGATGAGAACTCTTAAGAACCAGTGCATCAGTCTGCTGGAAAGGGGACATGATTCTCTCATGCCAGAAAGACTCTAGTGAGTCTTCTGCTAGCCTACTTGTCCAACTCCAAGGACTGCATTATTCATCACTGAGTCCTAATACCTAGCCTGACACATAATAGGCACTCCACAAAAGTTGTTGAACTAGTGAATGAATAAGTATGTTCATTCCGTTTTCATATCATAAAGCACCTATTATAATGTTGAGTGTGTGCTAAGTCATGATTGACTTTTTACAAACTCATGGACTGTAGCGTGCCAGGCTCCTCTGTCCATGGGATTTCCCAGGCAAGAATACTGGACTGGATTGCCATCTCCTTCTCCAGGAGATTTCCCCCATCTAGGGATCAAACTCACATCTCCTCCATTGGCAGGCGGATTCCTTACCACTGAGCCACCTGGGTAGCTCATTATAAACTGTGTCTATTATAATGTTAGACACAGTCTATACTCAGTAGGTAATCTAACCCAAAATCTGATGGGAAAGATTGGGTAGAATTTAAACTTTGCATCATTCACTAGCATTTTGAAAAGGCCCGTAGATGGCCAGATGGTCAAAACATGACCTCTGACACGTTCCTAAGGTCTGAAGCGACTGTGGTGATGGGTAATCCTCCCTTTCCTGCTCGAGCAGGACACACGGTGTGTACAAACATCATCAAATATGGCTCCTCTGATGACCGTGGCTTGAGGAAACAGCCATTCGCACATCTGCTAATCGCAGCTTTGTTCGTGCAGCTTTTACGGGGAGGAGGAACCATTTGTGAACCTCTTAAACTGGCACAAGACACTTTTCAGTTCATTCTGTGAGCAAATGTGATGTGCCCGAGACCCTGCTAAGAAAGTCCAGCCCAAAGAACTAGATAAATAAATACAAATGGATTCATTTGACTCAGTGACATGTTCATTTAATTAAAGCACAAAATCAGCTCTAAAACAAATGGTTATCCCTGGCAAAGAAGCAGAAACTGGTCTTTAATTAATACATTTCTAATGGTTCTTCTGCAGGCTGAGAGGGGTCTCCAGTGAAGAAATGGGGAGTGGAGAGAAGCTGGGGAGCATAAAAGAGGGAAAGGGAAGAGGAAGCAAAAAAGATAACGCATATCTAAACTTTTAGAAATGGAGAATTAGAGGCCATTTATTTTTGCCTAAGTAAGGTCAAATCCTGCTAGATCAAAATTATTATAGTAAAACTCTTCGTACAGTAAAACAGATATCAAAGCCTCAAGAGAGGATCAATTAATTAAAAAGATTACAAAACAATTTTAGATCAGTAAAACTCTTCCTGCTATTATTTCATCTATTCCTCCCTTCCATAGTGTGGTCTGAATTTTAGGGACCCAAATGGCAAAAATCAAATTTTCCAATAATTAGCAGTAATAAATACCCACATATGTAGCTTATAGTAAACATGAACTCATGACGAGCAAACAACATAATAGAAATGGGACAAACTGGAAAGTACAGTCAAATGCTTCGCATGTATTTTCAGACCCTCTGTATGCGAATCTCATCAATGTTCCATGGTTTTTAGTGCTAAACATTCGCTTTACTTCTCTGATATAACTTGGAAAGACTGAGTCTTCTGATATAAACATCAAAGCTCCATCACCTCTTACGAAGTAGACACTTGAAACCTTTGAGGTCACTGTTAATAATTTTCTGTGCACTCCTTTATGCCGAATCAATTTCAATTAAATCAATTAAAATGGCAACTGGCAATCAATTTAAATTTCACATCATTGATCTAATAAGATTAAGATTACTAAGGATATTTGAGGGACATCAGGAAATGCTGGGTTGGCATCTCTGCTTCATTATGATGTCAAGTTGGGAGATGAGCAAATTTGATTTCTTAGTGCTCCCAGATCTCAGGTATGCAAGAGACAGCCCAGCAGAACGACACCCTCCCTTTCCTAGCAGCCCTAAATCATGGAAAATGGGGGATGGAGAGTGATAACCAGGTGTGATAAGCAAGCTATTAAGAAAAATCTTTTATTTGAACAGCCTCAAGCATTAATGTTTAAAAGTGCATTGGCACTGAGAGTTTTTTATAGAAGAAAAATAACTGCATCTTTGAAAGAAGAGATACTTCAAGGCAGGCAGGTAGGTTGGAAAGAAAGGGCATTGGTTTTGGAGACAACTAGTTATCTTACCCACTGGGGTGATTAATTTTACATGTCAACTTGACTGAGCCACAGGTTGCTCAGATATTTGTCAAATGTTATTTTGAGTGTGTCTGTGAGGGTGTTTTTGGATGAGATTAACATTTGAATAGGTAGAGGAATAAAGCAGATTGCTCTCTCCAGTGTGGGTGGGCCTCAACCAATCAGTCAAAGACTTGCACAGAACAAAAAGGTTAATGCCCTCCTCAAGTAAAAGCGAACCCCTCCTGCCTGACTTGTCTCCCGGCCTTTGCACTTGAACTGTAACACTGGCTCTTCTCGGGTTTTCAGCCTGCCAATATTTGGACTGGAACGACACCGGTGGCTGTCCTGGGTCCCCAGCTTTCTGACTGTAGATCTTGGCCCCCATAATCCTGAGAGCTAGTTCCTAATGGACACTCAGTTAATCAATTCACCGCCCCACCTCTCTTTCCCTGCCTATGCTTGTATCTCCTGTATAATATTTTATATGTATCTCCTATTGGTTCTGTTTCTCTGAAGATTCCTTGCATCTACTAGTTTTAATTGTGTAGCATTGCAGCTCTCTGGGCCTCAGTTTTTTTTTATCTGTAATATGACAACTACCTTGCAAAGTTATTGTATGAACTAAATATGGAATTTAAAATGCCAAATGTGCAAATAGGTGCACAATCAGTATTAGCTCCAGATTTGCCCTTTGTGATAACATTGGTAACCTGTGCCTTTGAAATAAAAACAGCATCTAATGGTAATATTAAGTATTCATGATTTTGAAAATGACTGTCAAATGATGAAACCTCCGTGGTTTCCAATATAAACACCTAAAGTGTTCTTGCTGGAGATGAGACACGTACTTTTCTTTGTCTTTTCCTCTCTTGTAGCTTTACTGGAGGTCCTACCACTATAGCTTTGCCCTGATATCTGTCACATGCAAGAGATAGTGGAGGTGCTGTGTAAATTACCTTCTGTCTTGCCCTGCAGGACTGACTGTCCAGGAGAGTTTGTCTCATTTCTCCTGGGGAATACGGGATGTGGGATTGCAGTGGTGCTGTCTCCTGAGAACTGTGGAGAAAGGGCCGCTTAGATCTTGGGGACCTCACCTACAAGGCTGGGGGATCTGTTAGATGGGCTCCCTTCCATGTGGGTTTTAAGGTGAGATACCCTCCTGCACTCCAAGGGCTGATGCCTCTCTCTGAGTTCACCCAGGTATGACAAGCAGACTCATTAAGCCCAAAGGGAGATTTACTCTGATGCTAGGGGAGAGATGGGTGCCTGGAGTACTCTGTGTACTGAACCTACACAGTGCCCCCAACCTTTCATTAGTGTCAGACTCATATGGGGGTGAAGCTATCTAAAATACTAACACTTGGGCTGGAGAGCCTGACATGACAGTTTCAGAGTAAGGTCTCGAAATCTACATTTTGAAGAAGCCTGCCCAGATACTTCTGCAACAGGGAGGGCATGGATTTGGGGGAGCAGACTGGGGTGCAGAAGAGAGAATGATGCTACTGTACAATCCTCTCATCCACTGGTTCTTGATCTACCATCCCAGGTAGCCTAGTCTCTTGAGTTGCTTTTTAAAAAAATATTATTTATTTGGTTATGCTGGGTTGTAGTTGCAGCACACGGGATCTTTGATCTTTGTTACAGCATGTGGGATCTTTAATTGTGGCATGCAACCTGTTAGTTATGGCACGTGGGATCTAGTTCCTTGACCAGGGATTGAACCTGGGCCCTCTGCATTGGGAGCACAGAGTCTTAGCCACTGGACCACCAGGGAAGTCTCTAGTCTCTCGAGCTGATTCCTCTTCACCCTCACTGCCACCACCCTCGCTCAGGATGTCATCATCCCCTGCACAGGTCAATGCAACAGCTTCCGGACTGGATGTTTCGTCCTTCTCCACTGCCTCTTCTCATCTTTTGATATACAGATCTGATCAGCATAGTCTCCAGTCTAAAACCCTTCAGTGTCTCCTCATTGTCTCTAAATTCCTTCTGTTCAGTCACTCAGTCGTGTCTGACTCTTTGTGACCCCATGGACTACAGCACGCCAGGCTTCCCTGTCCATCACCAATTCCCAGAGCTTACTCAAACTCACGTCCATTGAATCAGTGATGCCATCCAACCGTCTCATCCTCTGTCATCCCCTTCTCCTCCTGCCTTCAATTGATCCTTCCCAGTATCAGGGTCTTTTCAAATGAGTCAGTTCTTCGTATCAGGTGGCTTAAGTATTGGGGTTTCAGCTTCAGCATCAGTCCTTCCAATGAATATTCAGGACTGATTTCCTTTAGGATTGACTGGTTTGATCTCCTTGCAGTCCAAGGGACTCTCAAGAGTCTTGAGAGTCCCTTGGAACTTAAGGGGACTTGGAAATTCCTTAAGGGGCTCAAACAAACAAGGCATTCACATCCATGACTGGGTCCCTTTTCAGCCTGGCTTCCTGCTGGCTGATCCCTTCTCCCTCTCTCTCCACCTGTAATCATACTAGCCTTCCTTGTGTTCCTGGAATGCACCAAGCTTTCTCTCCAACCTTGACCTTAGAAGAGGCTATTCCCTCTCCCTGAGACACCTTCCCAAATCCCATTTGCCCTAGTTTACTGCCTCTTCCTCTTTGAGATCTCAGCTTCTTGAGGGAGGTTTTCCTGATCTTTCAGAGTCAGGGAATTCCCTCCCCAAAGTGTAACTAATGTTCCCTTTCACATCACCTGTTATGTTACTATGATTCTTTCTTTGATGAGTGCCTTCCTCATTAAAAGGCTTCCCTGGTGGCTCAGAGGTTAAAGTGTCTGCCTGCAATGCGGGAGACCCGGGTTCGATCCCTGGGTTGGAAAGATCCTCTGGAGAAGGAAATGGCAGCCCACTCCAGTATTCTTGCCTGGAGAATCCCATGGATGGAGGAGCCTGGTAGGCTACAGTCCACGGGGTCGCGAAGAGTCGGACATGACTGAGCGACTTCCCTTTCACTTTTCACTTCACTTTCCTTATTAAAACACAAAATCCATGTATGGGAGAACCATGTCTACTGAATTTCACCAACACTCAGTAAAGGCAGACACATAGCAAACACTCAGTAGCAATGATTTGTTAGTAAATAACCTCTCCAAAGTTCTTATCATCTTAGCAATTTTATATCTGCTTGATGATTAAAGAGAAAATAAACACACTCTGCTAATTATAGCACCCAGTTCAGTTCAGAGGGCACTTACTCTCGGAATCTTTCCAGACACATTCCTTCCAAATCAGACGATCTTCCTATAAGGTCCTAGAATTCTACATTTACCTATGTTACTCCTCATATCTATCTTGCTTGCCTTCAAGGTCAAGAAATGTCATATTCATCCCTGTATCCCTAACACATAGATAAAGTGCTGGGTACATGGTAGGATCTCAATAAACTTGTTTTTAGATGAATTACTGGATGATTGTATAACTGCTACTATAAAGGGTTAAACAAACAAAAAAGGGATACAAAGAATGGAGGGGCTATTTCAAGGAAGAACAAAAGATTTTAATTCTTGGTTGGGGCACAAGGCTGGGCCATTCACAGTACATGTATGTATGTGGGGCCTTCTAGAACTGGCATGTAGAAACTCGGATGTAAGCAGAACCTTGAACATCTACACTGTGTAGAACTTAACTCCAGGCACTGAGATTTGGTTGCCCCAAAGAAAAAAGCCACAGCAAAAGTAATATATCATATATAATATGAGGGACAGAAATCCTAAAGCATTTAGATGGCATATTTTCTCTCTTTCTTCTTAAAAAAATCCAACATGACTGCATGCATCCTTGCCAATGGCTTTGATTTTCTCATATCAGGTCCAAGTGCCATTGTCCTTCTCAAGTGCCTTTCTAAAAACCCATAGGAGAGTTGAATACCATACAGCTCAGATTTCAGGATCCAGACTCCCCACCAAAGAAATGGACCAATGTCAGTTGTGGAAAACCCACATATCACCTTCGCTGCAATATCAGTCACTGAAGGTTCTTCAAACCATGAGGTGACATAACAGTGCAATCTCATGGCCGTCTTGAATTGTCCAAACAAGAAACACCAACTATATTTTTGATTTCATTTAGAACATTTAATGCAAAGGGGTCAATGGCGAAGGATTTCAAGGTTGATGATTTTTTCAGAGACAGACATGAAGCATTTGGAATCTGTGGGGGTTTCCTAATGGGAACGGGAACTCTTTACCATGCAAAAGATACCATAAGACACAGAGTTGTGGGGAAGTAATGAAAAGAATAATTCCTGGCAGAATGTATCCAAATTAGAAAGATATGTGAACACTTCCACCATCTACTAGTTAGAGGGGCCATCAGGACACTCAGAACAAGCAGATGTTTTTCAGCCATGAAGACTACAAGAGATTGGAATCAAGGGTCCATTTCAAGCCTCAAACAAAACACTTTCTTGAATGGCCACAATGAACTTCAGAATGAAAATGAAATGGGAGTGGACACGAGCCAGGATGCACGCGTCACTATGCTAACTCCTACCGATGAACTGATGTGAGAGCTTTAATGATCCCCCAAAGAAGTCTGTGTTTAGGAAACTAAACACAAAGCTCATACCAAGGAGAATTTCTCTGAAGGCACAAAGACCTGGTACAATTAGAAATATTCCTAACTGAAGACTATGTGAAACAGGGTGTGAAGATCCTAAAATCTATTGAAGGTAAAGCCCAAGAAGGCAGCAGGTTGAAGAAAGACTGTCTTGGAAACTGGGAAGGGCATGCGGTTGGTAGGGCATGATCAAATAACACTGAAGGAAGAAGAGGCAATGGAAGACTCCAGTGGGACAAAGGACTAATTCACGAGTAATCCTATCAAATTACTCATTCAATGTCCTCACCTACTGTGAGCCCCTGGACAATTAACTGGGTTTTATGAGAAAAGGTTCATGCTATGGTCAGTTGAGTGTCACTGAGGAGAATGCTGAAGACTTGAAAATATGAGGTACAACTCAGTGTATGTGGTGGGGGTCGGGGGGGTGGCTTATGTATTTAAGAGTCCTCACCAAAGGTATATACATTTAAGAACCATAGCCACTGCCACTGTACTAATCAAATCAAGACAATGAGAGCACAAAGGAATACAATTTGGGGCAATTTGCCCATGGATAATGCAAACTGGCTATGTAGCGACTCTCTTTTATTACAAACCCATTTCAAAAATGATACTGTATTTATTGTTTTCATAAGATGACACTGAAAATGAAATAAGAGCTGGTAACTAAGGAGAAAAGGGCAACAAATTACACTTAAATCAGCAAAACACATTTAAACAGAGGCTTCACTCTCTGTGAGACACGGTGTTGGGAAATAGGATAGCACAGCAAAACCAGATGACAACTGAGGGGGCCCACGGTCTGCAGGGGAGACAAAGACACCCATGCGCCCGTGCTGAGGCCAAGCTTCCGCTCCTGCCTCATGCCAGCTCATGTCCCTCTGTCAAAACTTTCATCCTTTGAGATCAAGCTCTTCTCCCTGCCTTTCTTCTCAAGGTTATTAATGCCTTATTCACGCGATCACCCAAGTGAAGAAGACTCAGAGTCACCTGTACTCCTCCTGTCCCCTCCCGACTCACATGTAATCAGTGAGCAAACCCTCTGAATTCTGTTTGTAAAATGGCTTTCCAGTCAGTCCCTGCTTCACCCCCATCCTTTATCACTGTGTTAAACCACCTCCCTTTGGCCCCTTCCCAGGCCATTAGAATAACCTACTAGTTATGCTTTGTTCTCTAGTCTCTGCCCTCCCCCATTCATTCCCCTTTAATTAACTTCCAACTTCTATTGACAGAGTTACACCTTCAGCAAATCTCCCTTATCCTCTATTCCCAGATGAGGTTATGTTCCAGTTCTGTGCCATCACTGCACATCTATGCATCTCTGCCACGGCACATATAACCTATCCTTATGGCTAGACTGGATGCTCCTTTAATCCCTAGTGTCTACCACAGAGCCTGTTGCTCATTGGAAGAACAGGATGGAAGAACAAACAGATATTCAACAGACACTGTATAATGAATAGATTATTGGTATGAACAGTGCACTTAGAGAGGACAGAGTGATTGGTTCTACCTGAGAGATAAGGTAAGGCTTCTCAGAAGAGGTGATGTCTCATCCTGGCTTGGTCTTTTTTATTATACCATATTCATAACAACTTGGTGAAATAGATTCTGTCCCCATTTTTACAACTAAGGAAACTTAATCTCTGACAAGTAACTTGCCCAAAGTTAATACACCTATGATATGCTTTATAATGGATTTCTATGGAATACTAAAGAGTTTGGATTTTATTCCTTAGGCAACTGGGAGTCATCAATTTTTTTTTTTTAGGAGGGAAATAATGTCATCAGATATATATTTAAAGTAACTCTGGCCACCGAAGTTGGAAGTTAAAAGAGAATGAATGGGGCAAGGGAGAGACTAGAGAGCAAAATCATAACTAGTAGGTTATTCTAATGGCCTGGGAAAAAGCCAAAGGGAGGTGATTTAACACACTGACAAGGATGAGGGTGAGGCAGAGACTGACTAGAAAGCCATTTTACAAACAGAATTCAGAGGGTTTGCTCACTGATTACATGTGAGTGGGGAGGGGACGGGAGGAGTACAGGTGACTCCAAGCCTTCTTCACTCAGGTGATGGTGTGAATAAGGCATTAATAACCTTGAGAAGAAATACAGGGAGGAGAACTGGATGGAGACCTGGTGGGAAAGACAACTGGGTTGACTTCAGATATTTTAAATTTGAGATGCCAGTGGACTACTCATCAGAGGTTCACATCTTTTAAGGAGGATATTAATGTAAGGAACTGAAGCTTCATAGAGGTCTAAGATGTATTTGAAAGTAACTTTGAAGTAGGGGATGGTTAAAGCAATGGGAGTGGGCGAGGCTCTCTAGACAGCATGCAAAAGGAGAAAAACCAAGAGGACTTACCTCCAGGGGGCATCAACATTTGGGGAGTGGTAGAGGGAGGCGGCAAGCCACCCGCCTGAGAAGGAGCCATTAGAAACCAAAGGGGAGAACCAAGGGGTCACTATCATGCTCATGGAATAGATGAGCACTAAGGAGGAAAAACGTAATGCTCTCCAATGATGATACAGATGAGCCAGTTATGAAGAGACCTGATATGTGACCATCAGGTTCATAGCACCATGACACAGATGAAATTAGACATGGAGAAGCCTGGAAATTAAATAGAATAGACTGAGAGATACCAGAAAGAGCCATCAAACATAGCTCATGTACACATAACAAGGAATCTGATTCACATTTTCTCTTCTAGGAGCTGCAGATATTACTGGATTTTATTCCTTAGTAAAGAGGCAAAGGAAGCGTTTTTCAGGGACAACCGGGGAAAACCATACCCTACTGCCTGTACATAGATGCTAGAATTTTTAAATTGAATTAATGAGTGAACTGTAAACACATTTGACCTAAACCTACCTTAGACAATTTATTAGGAACTCCCAGGAAAGCAGGGCCCTCTAACAGTAATAGTGGCTCCAGGAAGTGCTAGGGAGGACATTTGCAGAGATGCAGTGACTTTCAGAAAAGCTCCAATATTTTATATGTATTAAAGTCAGTCTCTACTGCTGTTCTGTTTTGATTATCCTAAGAATACTGGCCTAGCAGTTCTTACCAAGTTAAACGTGTTGTATGCAACCCAGCAATCACTTCTAGGTACTTTTCTAATGAATGAAAACTGATGTTTATACAAAAACCTGTATGTGCACGCTTTTATTTATCCTTTTTAAAGATTTTATCTTGATGTGGACCATTTTTAAAGTCTTTATTGAATGTGTTACGATATTACTTAGGCTGGTATGTTTTGGTTTTCTGCACTGCAAGGCATATGGGATCTTAGTTCCCTGACCAGGGATCGAACCCACACCCCCTGCACTGCAAGGTGAACTCTTAACCACTGGACTGCCAGAGAAGTCACTGTGAAGGCTTACCAGCGTTGTTAGTGTTTGCCCAGATTGGAAACAATCTAGATGTCCTCCACTTGGGGAATGGATAAATAACTGTGGTATATCCATCCAACTCAATGCTAAAGAGTGAGCGTGAATGAACACTGACACACACCCTCAGCTTTGGTACGGTTCAGTGCATCACAGCAAGTGAACGAAGCCAGACTTTATGAGTCCCATGACATGACATTCTGGAAAGGGCAAAACTAAGAACAGAAAACCCATCAGTGGCTTCCAGACGCTGGAGGTAATGAGAAGCGTTGACAACATGGGGGTAGCAGGGAGAGTATTTTCTGGAGTTATAAAACTGTTATATCTTGACTGTGGTGGTGGTTGTTATACAACCACATGCATTTATTAAAACTTGCAGAACTGTACATTAAAAATGGTGATTTTACTGTATGTAAATTATACCTTATTAGAAACAATGAGAAAAAAGAATACCAGCCTGGGAATTAAGAGAACTGGGATCTAGTTTCAGTTTTGCCACTGACTAGCTGGGTAACCACAGACCATCCTCTAACCGTCTTTGGGTCTTGGTGCTCAAAATTGTAAAATGAGATTGGAAATTTTCTCAAAAAGTCTACTGATGTGCTCTAACAAAGACTCCTTTCTTTAAGCAAGGTGGTGGACCAGATGGCCTATTCCAATTCAGATGGCCTACTTTAGTTGCTAAAGTATCGTTGTGGGGGTGACTGGACTAAAATACTCAGTCTGTACACATGGTTCTGAAAAGTCTTCTTGGCTTAGGGAGTAGTGTTTCTAATTTGCGTTGTTCCATAAGATGGAGCTTTGGGCAAGTCCATCTGGTCATGTAATTCTCAACTAAAATTTGACACATATATTTTTGACAATGTGGAAAAAGCCCTTTGGGAAACACTAATGTTTAATGAGCTATAACTGGCCTTGGTAAACAATCATACTCTTATTTTTTTTTTTTCCATTTTGCAGGCACTAATTAAAAAGGCCTTTGAAGACTGGCAGCATTTACTGTCTTCATTTGCCTTATCCTCCAGCAGGAACATTGCTTTCTACTGCTTAAATTTACCCAACCTTCACCGTTACTGTTGCATTTTTATATTATCCATGTATCTATAGCCAAGAAAGACACTGAAAAGGGCACTGCAGGAGTGGTTCTACCCTACAGTGTTCCTGGGGTTGAGGGAAGCAATTACAGCTCAAAGGGGAAGATATTAAGAATAAAACTGTAATCTTGATGATGATGTTAAAAGTTTACACTTTTGACCTTGTGAAGCAGGGGTCCACAAACTATGAACTAGAAATTGTGCTTGTGAATAAAGTTTTATTGGTGCACTACTATGCCCCATTCACTTCAGACTGTCTGTGGTTGCTCTCCCATGACGGGTGGGGGCGGGGTTTTACAACAGACATTCTATGGCCTATAAACACTAAAATACCTACTATCTAGCTCTTCCCAGGATAAGTCTGCCAGCCCACTTTCATAGACTATGCCATGAACTGTGCTATATAGTTTTCACATAAAATCTCATGCAATCCTCGTATCATTGCTGTGAAATAGGAATCACTCTCTGGACAGATCAGAGGTGATATAGTGTAATGGATAGTTTGCTGTGAAGTCAGACAGACCTGTAGGAGGCTTTTTACTAGCTGTCTGAAACTGCATCTATTATTATATTCTCTGACCTCAGTTTCCCCACAAGTAAATTGAAGCTAACGACAGTACTGATTATGCTAGGGTAAATGTCAAGGGTTGATGTGACAATTAGTGCATTGCTTTGCATATAGTAAATATTTAATACTCATCAGCTATATGAGAAACAGCTTTTAGTATCCCTGGGTGTTTTTCTTCCTAGAAATATCCTGTAATAAAGAGCTAAGGATGCCCCCTGTAAGTTTGATTATAGATTAATTTGGTGGATCCCAGAATAATTTGCACCACTCTGTGTATTACATAAAGCACCTTTTTTTCCCTTGTCTCTCATGCATCGAGCATAATAAATAACATGATATTATTTCCTGCTCTGTACTGCATTTCACAAAAGACAGCTGCAGGTGCCCTGATATGGTTGAGTTTCCTGCAGGAACATGGAAGCAAGCAAGACCACCAGATGAATAGCCTGGCCACTCCACAGAAGACCGAAAGGCTGCAGGAGGGAAGGAAGCACCTCAAAGGCACCAAAGGGAACGAGAGTAAAGCAGGGCCAAACACTGATTATGTTGCTGGCAAATATCAGGCAGTTACAGGGCCATTGTGAATAAAGGCAGGGCAGTTAGAGACCAGCATTTTAGCTGAAGGATGGTTTTGGCTTTAGATAATGAGCTGCTTCAGGAATTTTTGTCACAATTCATTGAAAGAGCCCATAAATGGATGTATTTACTACGAGTCCACCATACACATTTTTAAAGCACCTTACAGTTTTTCTCTCTGGTCAGCATGCAGAAGAGGGGCAGGAAGAAAAAGGAGGGCGGAAACTTCATCTCTCCTGTGCTCAGATAACCTACAGTGACAGGCCGGAGCCCTCCTGGTCTATTTGTGATGATTTTGGCCATATTACTGTCATGGGGCTCCTGGTGGCTAAGTGACAGTGACTGGTATAGAAGAAAAGTTTCAGGTAAATTTCAAAACATCAGTTAAAAGTTACAAAATTACCCTTAATTATCTATTAGTTTACTTCCTCTAGAAACAGGGTAGAATGAGCTTTCAGATGGATGTATCTAATTTGGAGGTCTGATTACAAACTGAAGTAACTGATTTCTGTATAATTTCTACATCCAAAAGGATGTTATTTCCTTGAGAGGAAATCTTTAGAGTCCATTCATTTGTTTCATTTTGGAGTTGATTTCCAAGTTTGTGGCAGGTTCTTTTGAATGCCTCTAGTGGGCATTCAAGACTTCATCCTTGGAGAACTGGGTTCCTCTTTAGAAATGGCAGCCCAATATTTAGCTATAGATCTTGTAAATAAAGTGGGTAATCAAGCATGGAGAAACATGGTGGGTCCAAGATAAAGCTTGGAAAAAAAACAAATAATCCAATTATAAAATAAGTAAAGCATCTATAATAGATGTTTACCCAGAGAAGATACACAAATGGCCAGTAAGAACTTGAAAAGGTGTCCAATATCATTAGCTATCAGGGAAATACAAATCAATATCACAGTGACATTCTACTTTACACATATTAGAATGGTTATAATAAAAAAGACATACAATAACAAGTGTTGGCAACTATGTGGAGAAACTGAGACCCTCATAGACTGCTTGTGGGAATATAAAAGGGTACAGGTTGCTCTGGAAAACAGTCTGGCAGCTCCTGTAATGGTTACACATGGGAGTTACCTTATGACTCTAAAATTCCATGCCCAGGTATATAACCAAGAGAAATGAAAAGAAGTCTATACAAAATGTTGCACAAGAATGTTCAAAACAATATTATAGAAAATATCCAAGATTCATAAACAATCCAAGTGTCCGACTGATGAATGAATAAATCAAACGTGGTACACTCATATGATGAAATACAATTTGGCAATTAAAAAAAATGAAATATTGACACACGCTTACAACATGAGTGAACCTTAGGAACATTATTCTAAGTGAAAGTAGCCAATTGCAGAAGACCACGTATTGGATTATTCCATTCATAGGCAAGGTCTAGAACAGGCAAATAGAAAGCAGATTAATGGTTTTTAAAAGCTGTTGGTTGGGGAGCATTGGGAAGAAATGGGGAATGACTGTTAGTGGGTATTGGGTTTCTTTCTGGCGTGATGAAAATGTTTCAGAATTAATTGTGGTGATGGGGCACAACTCTGTGACTGTACTAAAAAATCATTGAATTTACACTTTAAGTAGTTAAACTGTTTATTCTGTGAACTCAATATTCTGTAGGTTATCTCAATAAAGCATAGTATAAAAATAAAGCTTTGATATAAACCAAGGAGGTTGATTTACTTTTGCGGCTTCTATTACGGACCACCAACTATGTACTGTGCTTACTGTCATACTGCACTGAGTGACATATCTGTTTGAGCTCATTTAATTCTCATAACATCCTATGAGGTGAGTAGATTTACTGATCTCACTTTTCAGAGATCAGGAAATTGGAAAATAGACAGATTAAGTAACTTCCATGAAATAACACACCAGTAAGTGTTGGGGCCAAGATTTAAAATTCAGGCCTGTGTGAAATTCACGGTTTCTCCTTGTTTCTTTTAAAATATTTTAAACAGTTAATATGAACATATTTCAAGACACAAAATGACTTAAAAAGCATAAATCCTGTATCTCCCTTCTTCCCTGTCCCACAGGTAAGAGTCTGTATTAGCTTCTTATGTATCATTTCCTTACGCACATAAAGCACATATGCATATCTCTCCCTCTTTCATTTGCAAATGCAGCATCCTCTCGCTCCACCTTGTTCTGCACCTTGCTTTTTCTACTTCATTCAGCATCTCCAGATCCTTCCATATCATTAGTTCTCAATCTCGTGTTTATAACTTCTGAGAACACAACACTGCCCAGATGTACCACAACGTATTTATCTGGCCTCCCAATGGTGGACACTCAGGTTCTTCCTAAACTTTTGCTACTCCGTTAAAGCTTATGTTTTGAAATTGCCTTCCAAAGCATGAAGGAAACACATAAGAAACTCAATCAATTGTGAATTAAGTACTCATCCTCACAAACTGGCTCCTTTGAAGGCAACAATCCTCATTTAAATGTGTTCAGTTCAGTTTAGTCGCTCAGTCGTGTCTGACTCTTTGCGACCCCATGAATCGTTGTATTGCAGCACGCCAGGCCTCCCTGTCCATCACCATCTCCCGGAGTTCACTCAGACTCATGTCCATCGAGTCAGTGATGCCATCCAGCCATCTCATCCTCGGTCGTCCCCTTCTCCTCCTGCCCCCAATCCCTCCCAGCATCAGAGTCTTTTCCAATGAGTCAACTCTTCCCATGAGGTGGCCAAAGTACTGGAGTTTCAGCTTTAGCATCATTCCTTCCAAAGAAGTCCCAGGGCTGATCTCGTTCAGAATGGACTGGTTGGATCTCCTTGCAGTCCAAGGGACTCTCAAGAGTCTTCTCCAACACCACAGTTCAAAAGCATTAATTCTTCGGTGCTCAGCCTTCTTCACAGTCCAACTCTCACATCCATACATGACCACAGGAAAAACCATAGCCTTGACTAGACGGACCTTAGTCGGCAAAGTAATGTCTCTGCTTTTGAATATGCTATCTAGGTTGCTCATGACTTTCCTTCCAAGGAGTAAGCGTCTTTTAATTTCATGGCTGCAGTCACCATCTACAGTGATTCTGGAGCCCAGAAAAATAAAGCCTGACACTGTTTCCACTGTTTCCCCATCTATTTCCCATGAAGTGATGGGACCGGATGACATGATCTTCATTTTCTGAATGTTGAGCTTTAAGCCAACTTTTTTGCTCTCCTCTTTCACTTTCATCAAGAGGCTTTTTAGCTCCTTTTCACTTTCTGCCATAAGGGCGGTGTCATCTGCATATCTCAGGTTATTCATATTTCTTCCAGCAATCTTGATTCCAGCTTGTGTTTCTCCCAGTCCAGCGTTTCTCATGATGTACTCTGCATATAAGTTAAATAAGCAGGGTGACAACATACAGCCTTGAGGTACTCCTTTTCCTATTTGGAACCAGTCTGTTGTTCCATGTCCAGTTCTAACTGTTACTTCCTGACCTGCATATAGGTTTCTCAAGAGGCAGGTTAGGTGGTCTGGTATTCCCATCTCTTTCAGAATTTTCCACAGTTTATTGTGATCCACACAGTCAAAGGCTTTGGCATAGTCAAGAAAGCAGAAATAGATGTTTTTCTGGAACTCTCTTGCTTTTTCCATGATTCAGCGGATGTTGGCAATTTGATCTCTGGTTCCTCTGCCTTTTCTAAAACCAGCTTGAACATCAGGGAGTTCACGGTTCACCTATTGCTGAAGCCTGGCTTGGAGATTTTTGAGCATTACTTTACTAGCATGTGAGATGAATGCAATTGTGCGGTAGTTTGAGCATTCTTTGGCATTGCCTTTCTTTGGAACTGGAATGAAAACGGACCTTTTCCAGTTCTGTGGCCACTGCTGAGTTTTCCAAATTTGTTGGCATATTGAGTGCAGCACTTTCACAGCATCATCTTTCAGGATTTAAAACAGCTCAACTGGAATTCCATCACCTCCACTAGCTTTGTTCGTAGTGATGTTTTCCAAGGCCCACTTGACTTCACTTTCCAAGATGTCTGGCTCTAGATTAGTGATCACATCATCATGATTATCTGGGCTGTGAAGATCTTTTTTGTACAGTTCTTCCGTGTATTCTTGCCACCTCTTCTTAATATCTTCTGCTTCTGTTAGGTCCATAACATTTCTGTCCTTTATCAAGCCCATCTTTGCATGAAATGTTCCCTTGGTATCTCTAATTTTCTTGGAGAGATCTCTAGTCTTTCCCATTCTCTTGTTTCCCTCTATTTCTTTGCATTGATCGCTGAGGAAGGCTTTCTTATCTCTTCTTGTTACTCTTTGGAACTCTGCATTCAGATGCTTATATCTTTCCTTTTCTCCTTTGCTTTTCGCCTCTTCTTTTCACAGCTATTTGTAAGGCCTCCCCAGACAGCCATTTTGCTTTTTTACATTTCTTTTCCATATGTTAGTAGGAAAATATTTCTTAAAAACAAAAATAAATTGCATTACACTGGAATCATAGTCCCATGTGAGCTGAGAAAGACAGTGTATCTCTAGAGACTGGAGAGGTGAGTTACACTCTTTCAAGGGAAAGTGCAGGGATTTCCCAAAACGAAGGAACGTTCTAAGACATCTGTTTATACCTATCTAGCATCTTATTTCCAGTGATGAATATTTTCAGAGATGAGGGATCAAATATTCAATACTGAATCACATTATCACTTGCCTGGTACATTTTTATATGATATGCAAGTTAAGTCACTCAGTTCACCTGGGTGGAATGGAGTTACAATTCTTATTATAGCAAACCTAGACCCACAATGTTTTAAGGCAACCCTAGCTGATTTTAGAACTTCTATTATGAATCATGACTTGTCAATTTCTGTTTCCCTTTTCTTTTTTTGAAAGAAATCATCCTTTCAATAAGGCATGGATTTTCAAAGGCCATTCGACATAAAATGAGTTTGAACATTAACATGGAAAGGACAAGCAATAAAAAAAAGTAATAGGAGTGCAGACAAAATTTCCAAGAGCTAGAGAACATGATCTCTTCTTCTAAAGGGAATGAAATGAAAGAATTCTAAAGGCACTGCTTTTCAAAGTGAAAGAAAATGACAACTGAATCGAAAAGGCTGAACTCCGCATTACCTTCCCAGAACACAAACATATATTTAGCTTAATAGAGTTGAGTACTATCTCAGGAAAAATCTTATATATTATGCATCTAGGGCAATGAAAGCTGTAGAAAATGATTTTGCAGAGCAAACACATGGCAGACTGTCAGTAGGAGAGGCAAAAAAAAAAAAAAGAAAAGTCCAAAGGTACACTTGATGAGCTCAGGTCCCATTCTGTGTCTCACCCCAGGAGGAGAACAGCAGAGCGGAAGAAACGCCAGATGCTGAACAGAACCGGGCAGGGCGGCACTGTGACTGGAGCTGAAATGGTGTGTGTTTTCTGATTACAAATGTAGTACGGATTTATACTTGCAGATTGGAAAAATTTAGAAAAATAAAAAGCAAACAGAATCACCCACGGTGTCACTCCCCATGGAAAACCATTATCAAAATAGTGGCTAAACCATTTTCAACTCTTTTCCTATGTGCATATAAAAATATGTCTTTACAAAATTGGGCTTATATTATAAATGAAATTTTATATGTGACCTTTCCCCCTTCTTCCTATTACTTTTGAGTACTTTCCCATGTTGTCATATATTCCTTGAAGATGTAATTCCAATGACTCCATTATATTGTATCTTCTCAGCTTATGTAGAATTATCTGATTCTCCCTGTATGGCTGAACTTCTAGGTTGTTTTTAATTTCTCAGTTTTATACATAGCACTGCAATGGACATTCCTCTGATAAATCTTTGAATCTCTCTGTACTTCTTAAGAGAAACTCAAAAGTATATCACTAAGTTGGATTCACATGTAAGTAACTTTGTGTACCTGTTAACTATAAACTTACCACTGAAAGTCTCTGGAGACCAAAGCAGATAATGCACACCAAATAAACAATATATTTCCATATTACCTGAAGTCTGTATCTATCCTTCTAGAATGGTCATCTTTCAGGCAGTACTTTACTTCCTCTAGGCAAACAGACTATTACTGGGTTAATCTAAATGCAGTAACATAAAACTTGGCTGACCCAGATTTCTTCAATATCAGCATGCATGCAATTACAATATTCTACAGGTTGAAAAATACCCAAGGCTCTCAAAAATACATATTTTATCATCCTTTCATCCAAAATGGTGTACAATGAGCATTAAAATAAAACAGGGTTATAGCTGACGGCGGTTGATAGCAACCAGATCTTACCTAGACATATAACGTGCCTTAAAGTTTTCTTCAAGACTCAACTTTATTCTGTCACTTCCAGGTACAGGGCTTTTAAACGCTTTCAACAAACTGGAATTATTAATGATTCTTCTTTAGAACTATATGGTTGCAATATTCCAGTTTTAAATTCTCCATAGTCTATTTAAAATTTTATTCTATTTGCTTTTCAAGATGATAAATAGGGTTTGCAAAATTCCTAGAAAGTGTGTGTATACATACATATGTATGTACATATAGATATGTTGTTGTTGTTTAGTCGCTAACTCATGTCTGAGTCTTTTGTGACCCCCATGGACTGTAACCTGTCAGGCTCCTCTGTCCATGGGATTTCGCAGGCAAGAATACTGGAGTAGGTTTGCCATTTCCTTCTCCAGGGGATCTTCCCGACCCAGGGATGGAAACTGCATCTCCTGCATTGGCAGGCAGATTCTTTACCACTGAGCCACCTGGGAAGCCCCCACATGTATTTATACACACACACACACATACACACACACACACATGGACGGAGACATACCTCTAAAATGTTTTTCTCCCATTAGTCAGTGAAAAGCGAAGTAAAGCAAAACACAATAAAAATGCCACTTCTATCAGGGCCATATGAACCACAGTGTCGCTCAAATCCCAAGGCCCCTGCAGAATGGGAAGTTAGACTCAAATAGCGGGGCAGCACTGTGCAGCTGTGCCAGGCGCACACTGTGCAACTCTAGGGGGTGCAACGGTGCCCTGATCTATGTTACTGGTACTCTCTGGGGCTTGTGCAGTGCACAACCTCTATAGCTGAATGTGATGGAAGACCTTGAAATTAGTTCAGATAATTCTGTTTGTTTATCCATTACTCATCTGTATCTCCTTCCCCCTATTGAGCTATGAAAGAGAGAAATTTTAGGAGGGGAGTGACCTTTAAATCTGTATAGGTTTTGGTTTTTTTTTTTTAATGAAAGAAATGTGCAAAAAAACACACACCCCAAACCCCAAAACAAAACAATTCCGTTTTTCCCCAGCTCCCCTCTGTCGTGATGGTAAGGGTTTCTTTCCTCCCACCTCCCCTCTCATCCACCCACTAGACAGCAGCAGGGTACCTTGCGTGAGTAACTGTAGGTTTCTGACTTCTTCTCGCACCTTCAGCTGGAGCACCTGTTGCAAGATGAGCTGCCGGAGGTTCTCCTGGGCGATCCCCATTCGTTCAAGCTTTTTGTCTGTAAGTCTCAGCAGGGCTCGCCCTGCAGGGTTTCAAGAAATAAAAGGAAAAGCAGATGAACAATGCTGGAAAAGGATTTCCGTCTTCCTCTGGGCTGACCTTGCCCTAACAGAAGTCTCCATCTAAACACAGACACTTTAGAATAGAGGGTCCTCCTTTGCGCCCGCTGACAGGAATGGATAGGCAGGATGGAAAAAAATCCACAAATTTAAAAAAGCACTTCAATTTTTATCTAGTTATTGGCAATCCCCGACTGACCCACGCATTGAGTTAAATAGAACAGCAACATTTTAACCTGGGTATTTGGGTCACGGATTGCAGGTTTCCATAGAAACAATGCTCTCTGTTGGTGATGGGTTCTGAGGCTCGCCTATAGGAACCCGTGCCACTGATGAGCAGCCTGAAGAGTTAGATGCTCTAACCGTGGTTATAGGGAAACTCCAGCAATGATTAACCAGGTTACAACAATGTTTCTGTGAAACACGCATTTAATGTTCCAGGTCCCATTGGCAAGCACCCACCTCCGGTGCTGCACCCCTGGTGCTGGGCTGGAGTTTCGTCTTTGGCTGGTGGGACCTATGCTACTGCTGTTTTACTCACTGACCCCATGGACTGAAGCTCGCCAGGCTCCTCTGTCCATAACATTTCCCCGATATCGGAGTGGCTTGCCTTTTCCTTCTCCGGGGGATCTTCCCAACCCAGGGATCGAACTTGCATCTCCAGTATTGGCAGGTGGAATTTTCATCACTGAGCCACCAGGGAAGCCTGGTGGGAGCTATGCCTTAGCTCAATCACTGGTCTAAGGTGAGGGTCCAGCAGGGCTGAGCGTGGGCCTCGAAAACACTACAAAACAAGGAGCCTTGGATGTGAGTGCCCTCAGAAAAGACACCCTGGGCCCTGGGTAGCCTGGAATAGTGTTGGTTAGTATAAGTCACTCAGTCATGTCTGACTCTTTGAGATCCCATGGCCTGTAGCCCACCAGCTCCTCTGTCCATGGAATTCTCCAGGCAAGAATAATAGAGTAGGTAGCCATTCCCTTCTCCAGGGGATCTTCCCAACCCAGGGATCAAACCCAGGTCTTCTGCGTTGCAGGTGGACTCTTAACCATCTGAGCCACCAGGGCAGCCTGGCACAGGTTCCTTTCAATCCCTTTCTTTCCCTGGTGTGGGGGTAGGGTCCTGCATGCTTCCCTTGCTGCTGTGATTTCTATCAAGTTCTCCAACTCTCTCCACTCTGCCTGCTCTGGAATAAGCACACTTTCCTTGGAGAGTTTGTGTAAGAAATAAAGGGAATGACTATTGCTAAATGCCACAGCACCCCCCTGTGCTCCTCAACACCCCCAGTCACCAGACTTGCAGGTCTTCTTTCACTTTAACTGATGACGAATAGACACAGTCCACCAGTGATTAAAGGTAAGTCTTTGGGTACACTTTGCTATACACTCCAGGAACTAAATTCTCTACCTCCTTGCAAAAGAAATCCAACAGCCCAAAGGTAGGGTTAATGGGCTTTTTTTTTTTTTTTTTTTTTTTCTGAGGAATAGCAAAACCTAAGTGTCTTCTGAGTAGAGACAGGTGAATGGGGAGAAACAGTTAGGAGCAACCTATGCTGTTCATGCCTCTCTTTACCTTCCTTGAATCTTCGCTAAATGCATCAGTCAGAGGAAGTTAGATTCCATGCTGCAATAACAGGTAGGCCCAAAATATCAGTGGCTTCAATGATGTTTATTTCCTGCCTATTCTCATGTCAACTGCAAGTCCATCTATTTTGAAAACTGCTGATCACTGCATCAGAGGAGAAAGATGTGCTGGAAGGTCTCAGAGCAACAGTGAAATGCTCAGCCTGGAGTTACTGACAAATCTTTGGCCAGAAGTAATCACAGGAACTTTCCCACCCACCAAGGGTCCACACCTGAACTGTGCTTCCATCATGCGCCAGGCAGAAGTGGGGGGAAGAGATACATTTGATGGGGAGAACTGATGAGAACCACACCAGTACTGATTTGGCCCCGGACGGGTGCCTAGCAAGGAAGTGAGTGCAGGAGGTTGTGGAGGTGGGTGGTGGTCTGAAGCCTCAATAAAATCTGTACGAGGAAGAGGAAGGAGAGGTGGGGGAAGGGGAACCCCAGGAAGCTTAGCAAGAGCGGGCAGGTCATTGCAGCCATGAGAAAGGAGGCAAGGGACACACACACACACGCTCTCAAGCAATCGTGTCTGTCTACTGTAACGGGCAGACTGATGTCCTTTTGGCCAAAGATGTCCACGTCCTCATCTCTGGGACCTGTGAGTTTGTTACTTTATATGACCAAAGGGACACTGCAAATGTGACTTCATTAAGGATCTTGAGATGGTAGAGTATCTGACATTATCCATGTGGGTCCAATCTAATCATGTGGGTCCTTATAAGTGAAAGAGGGAGACAGGAGAGCCAGAGAGGGGAGAGATGTGATAACAGAAGCGGGCACGGGAGTGATACGGCCACAGGCCAAGGAACTGAGCTTCTACACGGTGGAAAAGGCAAGAGAACGGATCTTTCCCACACCCTCCAGAAGGAATGTGGCTCCTCCTTGATTTCTGCTCCTGAAGACCTATTTCAGACTTCTGATCCCTACAAATCTAAGATAATAAATTTGTGTCATTTTAAGTCACTAAGTCTGCAGTAATTTTTTCCAGTAGCAATTGGTCTTGTGACTGGAACTCAACATGTTTTGGAGAAGTCAACTCATGGCTTTAGATTTCCTTTCCAATTCCTGTCTTAATTTCTGGGCACTGGCACACTCCAAGGTGGAGAGCTAAGGAGTGGTAAGTCTAAGTCCCAGGCTTCTAGGATAGCCCTGCCTTCAAATATTCTGCTATCAGACCTTGGTCTTGAAATTTCATTCATTAAACACATAATGGGACTTGGGTATCATTTATGTGGCTATTGGCCTCCAAATAGCAGGAATCTAGTGCTTTATACAAGCCTTCAACTCAACAATGAATACTGCACTTTTTTTTAAAAAGGCAAACTAGGGGACTTTCCTGGTCGTCCAGTGGTTAAGACTCCACTTTCCAACACAGGGAGCTTGGGTTGGATTCCTGATTGGGAAACTAAGACACCACATGCTACCCAGTGCAGCGGGGGGCACCTCCAATCAGAAAAAAAGGCTGGTTAAAAAACGAAACACAATTCAGATTATCCAAATCCCTTCCACCAGCAGATTATAGATAGCATCTCCCTTTCTGTTCCTCATTATTTGGGCTGTGGTTTCACAAGCTGGAATGTTCTGCTGAGGTGTTGGTAGGGCAAAGGAGAACTTTGGTCCGGAGAGGCTGGCTGGTCCATCATTAGTGTTGGGAAGTCAAAGGGAGGGTTTTATTCTAGTGTACATGGCTCAGTTTCTTTACAAGCAAAGAAACAAAGATGCTCCCATCTAAGAAACTCCAACTTCAACATTTCCATTAATGCATCTGACATGTCAAAGTGTGGATACAGAAGCCCAATCAGAATGTTATCTCATCAGTTCTGAATGGGTAAGTTACAAAACTCTTGCAATAGTCTGTGCATTTCACACTATGTGGTACAAACAATTATACCTATCAACATTTCACCTCTTACAGGCTTGGCTGTTCAAGTTATTCTATCAAACCCTGAGACCATACATGTTCTTGCTGTTATTTTTTTTTATTGTTTCCAATGATAGAAAGGAAAATTGACAAAAGCTGAAGAATATTTAAAGCATGAGAGTTTTTCCTAATTCTTACTACTTTAGTTGTGCTTTATCTTCCTCGGTAAGAAAATAAAAGTCTTAAACTACAGGAGAGAGATTAAGGGAAGTTATTTAAGAGAATTTCCTGATAAAATATCTTCTGGAAAAGATCATGATAGGTACACCAAGGAATTTAGGAACAAAGTCTGATTTGCTGACATCCCTAGATGGTTTTTACGGAACCATTCAAGTCTGTGGTTCCAAAAACTCTTGACAAGCATTAGATATTTTACAGGAGCAAATGCCTGGGCAGCCTCCTCACCAAACACCTCCTGCTGATCACAAAATAGAGTGTCTAAACAAGGGTGAGTCATGGGAGTGATAAGGAGTCAACAATCATCAATTATATCTCGTTTTTTGGCAATTTATATTGTCACTTTTTGTTGCTTATCATAAAAATCCAACTGTTAATTTAACAAACATTTTTTGAGCACTGACTGTGTCCTTGTGACTTTGCTATTCACTCTGGGGATAATGAGGAAGAAGACAGTCAGGGTCACTCCTGGAGCTTTCAGATTGATATGCAAGGCAGATAACGATCAATGTTTACAGGTGTGTCAATGTTAAGAAAGGGCAAATATGAGAGCCCAGACTGGGTGAGCTAAACTAGTCTTATCAGGGAGCTATCAGTGAGTAGGGTATATTTAACCTGGACTTAGGGAGTAAGTAATAAGAGTAAGTAAGTCAGACCAAGACCACTGGATAAAGCCAAGAGTTTTTAAAGAATCCAAAAACCACGTAGATGGGTTTCCCTGGTGGTTCAGTGGTAAAGATTCTGCCTGCCAAGCAGGAGATGCGGGTTTGATCATTGGGTCAGGAAAATCCCCTGAAGAAGGAAATGGCAACCCACTCCAGTATTCTGGCCTAGGAAATCCCACAGACAGAGGATCTTGGAGGGCTCTAGTCCATGGAGGCTCAAAGAGTCGGACATGACTTAGCGACTAAACAGCATCTAGATGAATGAGGAGGCTGCTATTACAGAAATAAATTAGAGGAGTGCTATATGGCAACCCACTCCAGTGTTCTTGCCTGGAGAATTCCAGGGACGGCGGAGCCTGGTGGGCTGCCGTCTATGGGGTCGCAAAGAGTTGGACACCACTGAAGTGACTTAGCAGGATTATGACCTTTCTAGTCCTGCCGTTTCTCACAGAGTGTCTTGACTGACCACATGGCTCTGTGGTCAGCTGCCTACACAGGGAGGGATCAAGGAGAGAGAAGTCTTCTGAGGACCTCCTTGGTGGTCCAGTGGCTAAGACTCTTCATTCTCAATGCATGGAGCCTGGGTTTGATCCTAGGTCAGGCAGGGAACTAGACCGCATATGCCACAACCAAGACCTGTCACATCCAAGTAAATAATAATAAGTATTATTTTTAAAGTTGGGGAGAGAGAGAAAAGTCAACCCAATTTCAAAAAGGAAGCATCACCTAAATTTTCTGATACTCCAACTGATGCCAAATGGCATTTTGGTAATCCAGACTGTTGGGACTTTCACAGAGTCATAGATTGGAGTTGGAAGAAGCTTAAAAGCCCCCATATTGATTATTCTCGTGCCTATTACCTCTTTCCTTTATGAAGTACTTACTGAGCACCATCTATGCCTGACCCTACTCTGGGTATTGGAGCTGCAGGGAAGTTTACCACTCCTACCCAAGGAAGGCAACGCACATAAACCTATGTATGAGGGCAGACAGGGCCCCCTACTGGAAGGATGGTGCTATTGCAGTTAAGGTGTTGAGAAAGGGGTCTCTCTCGAGAGGTGACCTTGGAACACACAGAAGTGTCGAGGCAAATAGAGGAATGTCAGGAAGGCTAGCGTCACTAGGGCAGTGAAGGCAAGAGAAGTGAACCTAAGAAACGAGGTCCAAGGGAAGGCAGGGGCCAGATCACACAGGGCCTTCCAGGCTTTGGTGAGGTCTCCTGACTTTATACTCAATGGGGACAGTTTTGGGTAAGGGATGAACTGGGCATAATCTCATATATGCAAAGACTCCCTTGGGTTACTACGTGGGGAATGAACTGGGAGTGGGGAGTAAGTGAGGAGCAATGGCAAGAGCCAGCACACGACCAGGGCTGTCAAAACAGGAAGTGGGGATGCCTCACTCTAGGGTGGAGGTAAGGACATAGTAAGAAGTAGTAGAATTCTAGGGACTTCCTTGGTGGCCCAGCAGTTAAGACTTCACCTCCTGATGCAAGGGGTGCAGGTTCAGTCCCTGGTTGGGGAGCTAAGATCTCCCAAGTCTCGTAGCCGAAAAAATCAAAACATAAGACAGAAGCAATATTGTAACAAAATCAACAAAGTCTTTTAAAAATGATTTAAAAATTAACTTTAAAAAGTAGAATTTTGAATTAGGGTATCTACAAGTGGGGTATGAAAGAACAGCAGACATCAGAGATAAACTCAGGCTTCAACCTGAGTCACCAATGGCTGGGGGCGCCATTTCAGGGCAGGAAGTTGAGTCACTGCCCCCAGAGAGGATGTCCTAAAGGGAGGAAATCATGGTAGTATTAGTGCTATTCTTATTCTTCTTATTTTTTTTTGAGAGCACTTGGGATTTAGAGAAGTGATGGAAAGTATGGAATTAAACAAAGGAGGACAGTTAAAATACTCCTTCCTACCCACAGTGTTTTCATTCATTCAATACTCTCCTCAGTCCCAAAGCTCTAAGGTAGTTGGGGTCAGGTAAGCTCACGCACATTCTAGTGGAATTTAGAGAAAA
Organism: Ovis aries; assembly: GCF_016772045.2. NCBI lineage: Eukaryota > Metazoa > Chordata > Mammalia > Artiodactyla > Bovidae > Ovis > Ovis aries. The sequence goes on along the minus strand of NC_056062.1, from coordinate 58,944,435 downwards.
CAGAGGGACCTCTTGTGAGCCAAGGTCTGTACTGCTGAACCCTAGCAATGGTCTTGGGTGCTAAAACTGTTTCCTAGAACCCCTTTCAGAAGTTCCAGCCAGGGAATATTCCAAGAGGAAGTTCACCCAGCAGAAACATGGATCTGATGCTCTGCTAGCAATCATGGAAAATCAGAATTTTGCCCCAACTGAAGCTTAAGCATTACACAGAAGCTGCAATGTGTGTGGGCTAATACAATGCCTGCTCCATAAGAATAAGAATCTTTCCTGTCAGGCTCTGCACATCACACGTGCCCCAGTGTTGCCATGGGCTGATACGCAGTAACGATCGAGATATATTTATCGAACGATGTCCTCAGAGTCACTAAATGCATGTTGTCTTCGTTACTCACATACTGATGATCTCAAGGTTGTTAAACTAAGTGGCTTTTCTGCTGCAAGAGTCATTGTTGGACAATCAACAATGAGAAATTGAACGTAATAGAGGGAGGTGGTGGCCTTTTATTGGGGTCGAATACAGAAACACCTGCCAAGTTGAAAGGCGTAGAGAACTGGGAATAAATGACCACTTCACCTTCCTACAAGCTTGAACATGAAAGTGTTAGTGGCTCAGTCATGTCTGACTCTTTGTGACCCCATGGACTGTAGCCCACGAGGCTCCTCTGTCCATGGAGTTCTCCAGGCAAGAATACTGGAGTGGGTAGCCATTCCCTTCTCCAGGGAATCTTCCCGATCCAGGGATTGAACCTGGGTCTCCTGCATTGCAGGTAGATTCTTTACTATCTGAGCCACCAGGGAAGCCCTCCTATAGGCTTCCCAAAAGACAAATGCCTTTTTCTGCTTTTCAATAAGCACCAAGTGAGACTGCAAGCTTTGCTGAGCAGATGGGGAGCAGGAATGGGAAAGTGACAATAGACTTGGGGAGTGGTGTCCTAGTTTCCCATAGTTGCCCTAACACATTACAAATGAAGGGTTCCAAACAATAGAAATTCACTCCTCATAGTTTAGAAGCTAGAGTTCAACTTTGGTGTCACTGGGCTGAAATCTAGATGTTAGCGGGACCACAACCCCCTCTGGAGGCTGTAGGGGAGGATTCCTTCTTTGATGCTTCTAGCTTCTGCTGGCAGTCAGGGTCCCTTTGCTTGTGGCCACATTGTTCTAATCTCTGCCTCTATCTTCACATTACCTTTCCCTCTTCTGTGTGTATAATCTCGTCCGGCCTCTCTCTTATAAGGAGGCCTGTGATCTGCTTTGTGTGTGTGTATTAGTCGCTCAGTCATGTCCAGCTGTTTGCGACCCCACGGACTATAGCCTGCCAGGCTCCTCTGTCCATGGCATTTTCCAGCAAGAATACTAGAGTGGGTTGCCATTCCCTTCTCTGACGCAGGGATCGAACCTGGATCTCCCACATTGAAGACAGATTCTTTACTGTCTGAGCCATCAGGGAAGCCTGTGATTTACCTTAGGGTCCATTTAAATAATCCTGGAAAAACCTCTTCCTGGGAAGACCCTTAACATAATTCCATCTACAAAGAGTCCCTTTCCCTGCTGCTGCTGCTAAGTTGCTTCAGTTGTGTCTGACTCTGTGCGACCCCATAGACAGCAGCCCACCAGGCTCCCCCGTCCCTGGGATTCTCCAGGCAAGAACACTGGAGTGGGTTGCCATTTCCTTCTCCAATGCATGAAAGTGAAAAATGAAAGCAAAGTCGCTCAGTCATGTCTGACTCTTAGCGACCCCATGGACTGCAGCCCACCAGGCTCCTCCGTCCATGGGATTTTCCAGGCAAGAGTACTGGAGTGGGGTGCCACTGCTTTCCCTAGTCCCTTTCCCTAATAAGGTAACATTCACAGATTCCAGGGCTTAGGACCTGTGTCTCTGAATGACCACTATTCAGACTGTTTTAAGTTGGAAGGAATCTCTGAGAGTTCTGAATATGGCAAAGGGTTCATTGTGCTTCCCATGAGGAAATGAGGCTCAGAGAAAGTACTTGACTAAAACCACACAGGAAATGGGAGGAGACTTGTGTCTAGACACGTGTCTGGTCTGGTGTCTAGATTAGGTGACCCCTATCTTCTGTTCAGGGAACTATAGCAGAAGCCCTGGCACAGCTTTCAAAGATGACTGACTGCATGTTGCAAGGCCTGATGGGAATTTCAGGGTAAGCAGGAGTGGGCCGAGGATGCGGCTTCAGCTCCGACCCTATTGGAAAGTCTTGATGCACCTACAAGTGAGCAGGGGATGCCACTTTTCCTGTAGAATGAATGACGGGGCCTCTTGCAGAAATAGAGGTCACTGAACAGCTCTCCAAACAAACAACCATTTGCGCATGGGGCTAGCTCCAAATCTGATGCTGGTAAAAGTGACACGTAAGGTGGATGCCCCTGGATCTCCCCCAGTCCTGGATGGGCCAAAGTAACAGAGTGACGGGGGCTGGGCAGACCGCCAGGGACCACAGCCTGAACCCATGTTTCTGCAGTCTCACCATGGCTCCAAAGTCACAATTTCTGGAATAACGATACAATACAAGGAGAGAAGCATAAACACAAAAGTGTGGGATTATGAGCTAAATGGTGCAGATAAAGGCTCCGGAAAGCACATGTGAGTCTTAATCGCCTCAGCTCTACAACAGGGCTAAAAATGACCCCATTTCAGGAGGTGACTGTGAGGATCAAATGACAAATACCAGCACGTGCCCTTTGCCAACTGGACCCACCATGACGATGCCATGTGGGTCCTACCTGGGCACCATGGTTCTCTGGCTGCCTGAGGATGCTTCCCCCTGGTTCCTTCCACTCCCCGTCACAATAATAGCAACATTAAACACTGTTCCAAGGGCTTTACATGGATTACCTCATTTTCAACAACTCTCTGAAGATACTATTATTATCCATAATCAATTAAAAGCTACTAAACATAGCTAAAGGTCACATGTTTACTAAGCTGCAGATCTAGGAGACAAGAATATATAGGCTGTGCTCTTTAACTACCTCCGTAAACTGCCACCCAGGAGCTCTTTACATAGCCTGACACTTCTGCCAATTTTCAGGCAGGAAAGGCAAGGGTCAGGAAGTGATTACTGCGCCTGAGGACTTAGAGGCAAGCAGTGGGAGCACGGGAATAACCTCACGGTGCACTAGGCTGAGATCACCCTTCCACTCACCTTGCAGTGGAGAATGACAGGGGAACGAGGGGTCTTTGAGGGGAGACGTGAAACAGCTTCATCCCTTCTTCCTCATAGGTCTATGTCTGTACCAGGGATTGAACACATCTCATCTTTTGCTTTTGGTGGGGAGGGCTGTTCCTCCTTACCTGGTCAGGCTTTTTGTGTGCATGCCAAGTCCTTTCTGTTGTGTCTGACTCTTTGTAACCCTATGGACAGTAGCCTGCCAGGCTCCTCTGTCCATGGGATTCTCCAGGTAGAATACTAGGGTTCCTATGCCCTCCTCCAGGGGATTTTTCTGAGCCAGGGATCAAACCCACATCTCTTCTGTCCGCTGCCTTGGCAGACAGGTTCTTTACCACTAGTGCCTCCTGGGAAGCCCTGGGAGGGCTTTCACTAAGTTAAAAAGTCCCTGCAGGACTTTTCAAGTACTGCATCATTTTCTTATGTTTACCTTTTATTTTCTGATCCTTTTCCATCTCCTATTATGTAAGATAGTTTAAATCACCTAGCTAGAGCCTGGCTTGATGGAGGCACTGAACAAATTTCTTAAATTAATGCTGGGTGTGTGACCCAGACAGGGCCAATAACATTTACTAGAATGATTATGATTTCTAAAGAGGGATGTTCTCTGTCTTTCTTAGATTATGTCCCAAGGGGCAAAATAAGCGTAGACTTGCTGTCAGTGGCTGTCTCTACCACCATATGGAGAGAATATGCTGGAGAGTTAAGCCAACAGAGAGAGAAGAGCTGAGAAGAAGAAAGGGAGGTGGTGAGAGCAGAGAACGAGAGGGAGGTAGATAAGATAACATTATCTGATTTCCTGAATACAGCCCTGCCTGAAGTCAGATATTCCTGGGTTTCTCCTTGATAAAAGTCAATATCGAGGGGGAGGAGGTGGGGAACAAGCTGACCTCATGTACCGCATGTACTCAAGAGAATCTTGACTTTCAGAGTCAAGCTTATCTGCAATTCTCGGTTGAGCTGCGTCCTGGCCTGCTTATCACCATTTCAAGAAAGTCCATCAGGAGGTAGGTGAGGAAGAATAATCAGAACCTATGGTAACTTATTTTTAAAAAGTTGATTATTGGCAGATTTTGGCATTTTAATTATGATACCTTACAAATTATGTGGAATATACCTTAAGACCAACTGCATACGTCTGTATTTTAGATGCACCTGGGTTCACCTCCTTATCCAATTACACCAGAGGTTACAGACTCAAATGTTGTCAGGATAACATAACTGTGTGAAGAGGAACCCTCTATGGGACAACTGGGACTAGGTGGATGACAGTGGAGGTCAGTCTGGCTTTTTTCCCCCTAAAATGTGCAATTCTGATACATTTTTGTTATGCTAGAATACAGGTTGAGTGTTGTTACTTCTATTTTTAAGCTAGGAATGGAAAATCCAGAAGTTTCATGAAAACTCCTAATTTAAAATTTGCCCCCACCTCATATTATAATCCAAACAAAGCATGTAGATGGGTCATATCTGACACATAAATTGCCACTTTCAATAGCTAACTTTTACCCTTTGTTCCCTCACATAGTGTTGAAAAAGATTCTTGAGGGTCCCTTAGACAGCAAGGAGATCAAACCAGTCAATCCTAAAAGAAATTAACCCTGAAATTCACTGGAAGGACCGATGCTATAGCTAAAGCTCCGAACCTTTGGCCACCTGATGCAAAGAGCTGACTCCTTGGAAAAGACCCTGATTCTGGGAAAGATTGAAGGCAGGAGAGGAAGGGGACGACAGAGGATGAGATGGTTGGATGGCATCACTGACTCAACGGACATGATTTTGAGCAAACTCCAGGAGATGGTGAAGGACAGGAAGCCAGGCGTGTTGCAGTTCACGGGGTCGCAAAGAGTCGACATGAGAGAGCAACTGAGCAAAAGCAACAGTCCCCACATCCCACCCACTGGCAGTGGAAAGGGATTTAGGCAGCCTTGCCTTCAGGATTTCGACTGAGTCAAGGGTCTGAGATTCCATTCTGTGGGAGCTATTCTAGATGATCAGCTAACGAGACCAAGGGTGGCTGACGACTAGTCTGAACTGGCTCTTTGTATTTTTATAACCTAATGGGGAGTGCAAACTTATCTTCTCAGGTAACTGCTAACCCAGGTCCTGATCAGTACCAGAGTGAACAGGACTCTGAGGTCAGCCAACCCATTGCCTCACTTCCTGGCAAGAAGGGGCACAAAACCTTCCAAGACCAGTAAGTCCCCTCTCATTTCTACCTGAGAACACAGCCCACTGCCAAGCCCAGTCACTTACTTGGCTACATTCAGAATGATTAACAGTAAATTAAAGACCGCTTCCCTGTGTTGAGGAAGAGAAGGGTTATTGGACATTTGCACTATGGTCACTGAAAGTAATTTACCATACCGACAGGGACTGTATGTTGATTTTTTAAACCAGTCTTAGATAAAAAAGACTTTTCTCTTTTAATTTTTTAAAATTTATTTATTTATTTATTTTTACTGAAGTACAATTGATTTACAGCCTTGTTGTCAGTTTCTGCTATACAGCAAAGTGACTTAGTTATATATATTCTTTTCCATTGTGGTTTAATCCCAGGATAAGATGACTGTTTTAGATAACCTAGGTTTTTGGTTGAATAGATTCAGGTGCCGATGATGTTTAAAGGAGGAAATGAAAATAATGCTAATACCCAGCCAAAATATTAATATAAAGGTAAGAAATTATAGTGCTTTTCAAACAGAGGGAAAATGTGGCCTGTGCACTATTTTTCGGCTCTCTAACAAGGCATAGACAGCTTCCAAACAGTAAATTAAAGGTCAAATCCTTGTATGTTGTTGGCAGGACACACAGTTACCAAATCCTCTCCAAAAATTAATTTAAGAAAACCTTAAACATTTTGTTTGGGGATTCTGTTTTAGACCCTGGGAAGACTCAGTAATTACTTCCCTTGTATCTCAGAGCAGATTTTTCAAGCGAGGAAGTATAATATCAACTTATCCAAGACTATGGTTGAAGATTTATGATATCATAAATCGCCTGCAAGGTTTTTTCTGCTTTGGCTAGGTAGACCAGACCTGTTGGTGCATTTGCTTTTATTTGTCAGTGTTTGTATGCATTGCTTTGGGGATTCTCAGGTAATCGAACGTCACTAGGTGAGCAACCCACTGTGCATTAGGCATCTTTCAAAATTAATTACCAGGAAGCATGTGAGATATTGACAGTCTCCCCTCCCCTGCGGTATTCCACTCATGGCCATAAATCTGACATGTACAGAGCCTGAAGAGGTGGGTGCTAGGCTTGCAGGTCTCTCTGCACAGGTTCATCCCAACCAGTGACCCAATGCCAAAGGAATGTTAAAAAAAGTTTCAAAGCTTTTTTTTTTTACAGCTATTTGGCTGCACCAGGCATTAGTTGCAGCATGCGGGATCTAGTTCCCTGCTGCTGCTGCTGCTGCTGCTACTAAGTCGCTTCAGTCATGTCTGACTCTGTGCGACCCCAGAGATGGCAGCCCACCAGGCTCCCCCGTCCCTGGGATTCTCCAGGCAAGAACACTGGAGTGGGTTGCCATTTCCTTCTCCAATGCATGAAAGTGAAAAGTGAAAGTGAAGTGGCTCAGTCGTGTCCAACTCCAAGCGATCCCATGGACTGCAGCCCACCAGGCTCCTCCGTCCATGGGATTTTCCAGGCAAGAGTACTGGAGTGGGGTGCCATTGCCTTCTCCAAGGGATCAAACCTGGGCACTCCGCCTTGGAAGTGTGGAGTCTTGACTGGACTGCCACAAGTCCTAACACAAAGCAACTATGTGATAAAAACCTATAGCAAGAACCATGAATCTACTAGGAAAGCTTTGGTGAAAAAGAAAGAGGTCTTGGGTCTGGAATTGAAAGTCAGGGTTGGCTTGACCAGTTACTTGCTCCATGGTTACTACTGTGATGACTCACCTTTCTAGGCCTCAGTTTCTTCACTTGTAAATCTGGGGATGAAATGATACCCTCTGCCCCATGCTGTGCTGATTAAGCACTCAGTGAAGTCAGTAGAATAGAGACTGTCATTGCCATTTCTAGGAAACAGATCAAAAGAAATGTAAGATCCTATAGGGAAGGGTGTAGTTCACTCCGAAACTATGATGGAAGCACCTGAAAGAATGACTTCCTGATGGTGACACTGGGAATCCTTTCTCAGGATGTTGGGGTAAAAGGGAAAAGAAAATTTGACTTAGTACGTCCCAAATTTCAAAAGTCATTAATATGACAAGCAAGTACAGTGGATCTTATTTGCTTGACCTTGTCTATTTGGGAGCTATTGACATTTGAGGCTCAGCATTTCCAGTGGCTCAGTGGTAAAGAATGTGGCTGCAGCGCAGGAGACATGGGTTTGATTCCTGGGTTGGGAAGATTCCCTGGAGAAGGAAATGGCAACTCACTCCAGTGTTCTTGCCTGGGAAATCCCATGGACAGAAGAGCCTGGTGGAATACAGTCCATGGAGCTACAGATGGTTGGACACAACTGAGCAACAACATCAACAACAAATTCCCTGTTGTGGGGCTGTCCCGTGCACTGTATGAAGTTTAGCCTAGAGGCCAGCAGCACCTATTCCCACCTGTGGTGGTCAAAAGTGTCTTCAGATTTTTGACAAATGCCTGCTGGAGGGCAAAACTGTCCTTGATTGAGAACCACTAATGTAGATGTTCACTTTCAACTAATTGATTCTCAGAATGCTTATCCAAGACACAAAGTCATCGTCAGCTTTGGAGGTTCCACAGGACTTGGGCAGATAAGGAGGCAAACCAACACAAAACATACTTTTGAGAAAGCACCTACTATGTGTCAGGCACATTCCCATCCATCACCCCATGGAGTCCATAAGTTACACTGGGAAGTCTCCTTTTTTCCATTTTAAGGATGCAGAAACAAGCTCATGAAGATTAAATGCCAAAGCATACAACTAGAAGAACAAGGATTCCGGTTCAGTTCTACCAGGAAAAATTTCCGTGCATTGGGGCTTGATGGCCCTCAAAGCCCCTAACCACAACATTTCAAGTGAGGTTTAACTGAGACAATAACAAAAGTGAAATTAGATTCCTCTGTTTGATAAGTGACAAAAATTTGAGGAAAGCAAGACTATAAAAATTGACAGATACTGTTTGGCATTGCTTCAATGTTGAAGAGACAATAAAAAATGCACATGTACATAGTGTTCCTTTCTGTCCTCCAAGAGGGAGTAAAAGTAAGGTCATCAAGCTTAAAGTCCAAAATTTGATGTCAACAAATTATACCACTAAAAGTTATACTGGAATAAGATAAGCAGCACAATCAGATTCTCTGTAATGTTCCTTGTATTTCTGTCTCCCTACAGGTTCTGTTTCCTCATGTCTTCCCTCCCCACATCCCCTTCTTGACTGTTGGGCTTTGAGGGTTGGCTAAAGTCTTAACCTCTCCCAGACTCCCCTGAGAATCTACAGGTAAAACATCCGGTGATGTTACAGAGATGTCTTTTCCCCTACTTTAAGCACAGGTATGTCTTGTCATTTTTCTGTTGCTAACATTCAGAATAGTGTTTAATAAACTAGTGATATAGTATTTGGAGAGAGTCAAAATGAACTTTGTCATTGGAAACTCAAGTAGGAGGGCATGGCAGACCCTAAGGCCACCAGTCCCATGTTGCAATTTCCTGTATATTTGAATTGGCTGCTTCACCATGTCTACAGTGCCAGCACCTTGACTTTGCAATTGCAGGCTTGCAACAGCCCCCTGGTAGTCCAGGCGAGTGTTGGTGCTAAGGGTTGCGGAACTTGAGACATGGATGGATGGATGATAGCTTTATTTTCTCCCTTCTCTCATCCGCAGGATTACAAAGCTGGACAGGAGGAAGGTGGAAAGAAAAGAGTGAGAAGAGAAGGGAGAGGGCTCGTGTTAGGATGAGTGAGATCACTCCTGAAGACTGGCAGCACAGGGGAAGGGGAGCTGGATGACTCAGACAGCAGGGACCAATGGCTTTATGACGGTCAAGGGCATGTCCGTGGAGTCAGATGCTTGGGTGCAAAACAGATCTCCACCAATTACATGCCATGCTACCTTAAGCAAGTTACTTAATCTGACTTAAGACTTCATTTACCCACCTTCCTAATGGGTGGGATAACAGCACCTCTGTTATAGGAATAGTTATGAAGATTAAATGAGATGATATAAAGAAAGCACTGTGCCTGGTACATAATGATCTTTCTTTTTTTAAAAGAAATATTTTTATTTATTTGACTGTGCTGGATCTCAGTTGCAGCACTCAGGATCTTCTGCCGCATGTGGGATCTAGTTTCCTGACCAGGGATGAAACCTGGGCCCCCTGCATTGGGAGTGCAGAAGCTTAGCCACTGGATCACTAGGGAAGTCCCCCAATGAGCTTTCAATGCAAATTAGCCATGGATGATGATGACAACTGGTCCTAAGACTAAGGATTTGCTATAGGTGAGTCTCTGATGAGCAATGTGGCCCCTCTGCACAGGTGAAATGTACTAAACAACCAACTTACACAGTACAGCCAATTATTACATCAACACCTGCACTGTACCCTCCTTCACTCACTGTTACTCTCAGCCACTTGAGCTTGATGGCTCAAGTCACTTAGCTGTCCTTATTTTCCTTTCTTATAATTCCACTATTACAGGATGTGTACCTCATATATTTAATCTCAAATTGAGTCCCCTTTAAAGAACTTTAAGTTGTAATGAGACATTTCAAGAATTATTTGGAAAGAAAGCAAAGCAATGCCCACTTTGGTTTTATACAATAGCCTCATATGAGGGCCAGTGTTTTGGGACCAAAATGCCACATACAAGGCATCTGATCTCAAAAAGTTTCAAATCATTGTCGTAGGAAACACTTTGCTTACTGTGCATACAAATAAAGACATGCTATAACCAATAAAAGCGATTGTAAATAATAAAAATAGACTCAGAAAACTAGGAAAAAAACTGAAGGAAAAAGTGAGATTCTTTCGTAAAATTTTTTGTTCTGACATATTTGGCAATAAAATACTTTATTTAAACCTTAGTTAACTCATTCTTCTAGCAATAAGGGAATGACTTAGTTTAATGTTGTATTTTCATTTTTGGCGGGGAAGAAAGCAACCTGAACTTGAGTAGAAAGCTTGGGTTAGAATCTCTGTGCTTCTACCCACTAGTGCTATGAACTGGAGCTTACTTAAGGTGACTATGTCACAGTTTCCTCATCTGTAAAATGGGAATATTGACCTTTGCAGCTTTGAGCTTTCTAGGTGAAAGTTAAATTAGGTAGGAAATCCAGGTGGTGCCAGTGGTAAAGAATCCACATGTCAATGCAAGAAACACAGGTTTGATAGCTAGGTTGGGAAGATCCCCTGGAGGAGGGCATGGCAACCCACTCCAGTATTCTTGCCTGGAGAATCCCGGGGACAGAGGAGCCTGGCGGGCTGCAGTCCGTGGGGCCTCACAGCGTCGGGCATGACTGAGCGCACCCGCGCTGCACTCACTGCACGGTGCTGGGCTCAGTACACTTCTTCATTATTAAAACAGCGACTTCATAAAGGAATGCCTTGTTTCTACCGTTACACTTATTATATTATAGTATTATCATGCATTTGTTCACATGCCTGTCTTCACTTCCAAATTCTGCACTCTTTATAAAGAGAATGTGAGTTTCATTTAACTGAGCAGCTCCAGTGCTCAGCACTTGATAGGTGTTCAATAAAGTTTTGATGGATTAATGGACCTGTAAGAAAAGGAAAAGAGGTGGTATCATCCCCATTTTTGAAGGTTAGAAGAAACAAAAAACGAGGCCCAGAAAAGTGAAGAGACCTACCCAAAGTCACATGCCTAATACTAGCAGAGCAGAGATCAGAGCCAAAACATCTGATTCAAATTCACACTGTGTCTAGAAAGGTCATGCCTTCAGCTAATAAACAATAATCTAATGCAGCCATGAGGCTGGATGCTGGGCACAAGCAGTGAATACAGTGGTTTCTGTACCCACAGAGCTGAAATTTAGCGAGGGAGGAACACTAAGATCTGAAGGATGAGAAAGACTGGTGAAGAGTACAGAGAAAGAGGTTGAAGGCAGAAGAAAAAGTATATGCAAATATTCTCCACAGACTATTACTTTCAGTAAAGGCAAGAAGGCCAGAGAGTGGAGGTGGCCTTGTGAGGAGGGTGGAGACCAATGGCCTGAGATGAGGACAGACAAAGTTAAGATCATTCTTGGTCTTGGAGGCAAAAGAAGGATCCCATTACTTATTCTAAGTGTGATAGGAAATCAAAATACAGTTTTAAGCAGGGCAGTGACAAGATGCCATTTGTATTTAAAAACTCACTGTTTGGCTATAAAAAAATGTCCCAGTTGAAGGTCAAGGTGACATCTGGAGGTAGAGAAGCTAGTTGGGAGACTAGAGCTTTAGTTGAGTCCATAGATGATGGTGGCTTCTACTAGAAGGTGATTATGGAGATGCAGAGAGAGGAGATATTTGGAATGTAGAATCAAAAGGATTTGGTGATGGATTAGGTATTTGAGGCAAGAGAGAAACAGATGCCAAGGATCATCTCGGGTTTCTGGATTGGTCAAGAAAATAAATAAATTGGTTAATAAAATAAAAGAAAGGGTAATTACTGACATGGCGAATACTGAGTTTAGAAGTCAGAAGAGAGAAATTAATACTTCTGGTTAGGATGTGGAATAAATCTGAACTGCCTGTGCCTATGAGATATTTACCAGTAAAGTGGATGTGGAAGTGTACAAGCTGGAGCTGCAAAGAGCAGTCAGGTCTGGAGTTTAGCTTGGGAGCCAAGATCATAGAGATGACACATAAACCCATCATCAAAGAGAAAGGGAGATTAACAGAGGAGAGGCGCTAAGGCTGGTCCTTTGAGGACCTCTAGCATTAAGTGGGTAGATCAGTAAAACAGGCCAACAGGGACACACTGCTAAATGAGTGCTTAGAGACAGGGAAAAAAAAATCTGGGAGAATGAGATATCAGAAGGAATGTGGTTTAAGACAGAGACAAGACCATTTGTGATGGACGCTGAGGAGCCCAAGCAGGTGTAGTAACTTCATATTTTGTAATGGAAGGTTCTTAAGACATGGAATCCCTCACATACAGAATGTATGGAAGGGTAGAGTCCAACACGCCAGGTCATTCAACCACGGAGCTCCTCGCCTAGGTGAGGTATCTTTTGTTTGACCCAACAGATAAACGTGAAGGAGTTACATGGAAATGGGTCAGTGAACCTCTGACATAGTCATTTTTACCAGCAATAAAAACATCACCAATAAAATTAAGTGGACAGTTATGGGCTGGGTATAAATGTGAATAGTTTCTCATTCTTTAATTTATTCCTTGGGTTAGTCCTCTGGATAGGTTTAATTGCTACCCCTATTTTAAAAATGAGGAAAACTGGGCTTGAGAATTTTAGTGACAACCACATGGAGGGCAAGAGACAGCAGAATGTTGAATGATTATTTTTCCAATTCCACAGTCATCATCACTGCCCATTTTGCTGCCTGGTTTGTCTCTTTATTTGAACGAAGCTTTGGAACAGGAAGAGAATCTCTTTTAAAACATATTCGAATTTCTAGACCTCATTAGAGTATACTTGCTACATAGCAGGGCATCATTAGTGGTTGATGGAAGGGTGGGAGAAAAGGAAAGAATAGAGGAAGAAAAACAAGAGAAAAGCCGAGACCAGATAACTCAGGTCAAATCAATTTCTGACAATGATCTGTTCTAACGGATGGGAGACTCCGTGCCGTGTCACTTAGACACTGAAGAACTCCCCAGGTGGGAGTGACTGTTGCTTGAAGCCCTTCTGGGTGATGTCCTGGGCTGAAAAGAGTCACGCTGCCCAAGGTCATGACCCTGTTTCTGAGAGCAGCCCAGAAGCGGCGACTGGTGGGTGGGTGGGAACAAGAAGGCATAGGTGTAAAGGTCCAGCCCCCAGGTACCGCTGCCCTGGTCTGGATTAATTCCAAAGGTCAATCCCTGCTCCGAAGCTGGTTGAGGTCTTGTGATGACTGAATCGCAGCCTGAATCCTGCATCTTTTGCTTTCCTAGCAGGTGGCAAGTAGGACACCACCCAATAAACTCCCAACACTCAGATCTCCTCCTCTAAGCCTGCTTTCTGGGGACGCCCCAAGCTCTGACACGGACTCAGCAGGCAAAGCGGTGCCTGATAGAGTCTCTGACAAAACAAACTTGACATGTTGCCTGAGTTTAAACCAGCCCAGGTGCTTCACTGCCCCAGCCAGGATGCCCTGAGGTCACCCATCTCCATGGTAAGTAAGTGTGTGTGCAGGGGATCAAAAGGAATAGTGGCCTCTGCAATACATAATTAGTAAGATAAATCTGCTGCTAAAAATTGTATGTGTACATTATCTATTGATTTTATAAGTGTCTCCTTTTCCATAAAACACTGTGGGCACTATGTAATAATAGCACACTCTGTATTTGATCACTATGTAAATCCTAAGTACATATGCATATATGCATATACATACATATATTTTCATACACACATAAATATCTATGTATAATCTATCTGTTATGTGCTTGATGTGAATTATTTCATTTGAGTCTTATATACAAGCATAATTACTTCTCTTATTTTTCAGATGAGAAAATTTAGCCCAGAGATGTTAAAGATTATGACAAAGACCTCCTGGCAAGAATAATTGATGTTTTGGGTCAAATCTGGCACTATGAGACTTCAAAAAAACTAATTAATTAAACTGGCTGAGCTGGGTTTTAGTTGCTATAGTTTCTTGAGTTGCAACAAGTGGGACCTAGTGCCCTGACCAGGGATCAAACCTGGTCCCTCTTCATGGGAGTGAGGACTCTTAGCCGCTGGACCACCAGGGAAGCGTCAAGCCTATGCTTTTAGTCCCTATACCACACTGAACATTGATTTGGGCAAATTTATTGTAAAAAGCTGTGACTTTAACAAGAGAAAAACAAGGACAGACAGAGACTCAAGGATCCCTTATTTTACAAATTTAGATGTTGTATACTGGGTTTCCTTAAATCACAAGACACCAGGATACACAAGTCAAATTCACAAACAATAAAGCCATGGGGGAAATGTATCATTGTCCTTCGCCTCTAGCGGAAGCTACATCTTCTCAGCAACTTAAGTGAGCTTGCTTTTCACAAGTGAAATGTTTCCCTTTGTATGCAGACTAATGGAGCATTGCAGAATACATGCTTTCAGCTACAAAAATCTGTAAATCAACACACACACTCCACCACGTTGTGGCCGTGAGAACACACACCCTCAAAAGCCAGGAGACAGCTTCTGTCAAAGGAAGAGCTGAATACTGATCAGCCCATAAAAACAGAACTGAGACTGAAGAAACATCTTATACCTGATAAATCCACTGCTATCATAACATCAACAGCTTGGAGTCAACAAAAACTCTATTGGTTAAATTAAGTCTTCTACATAAAGATGTCAAATGTTACAACCTCACTATTACAGTGAAGAATAGCTCCAAAATGTGTCTAAACTGATGAATTAGATGATTCTATCCTTAGATAGGACTTTATAGAATCAACAGTCCTAAAACCATATATCTCTACTCTAGCATCAAATTTCTATTGGTTTGGGCTATATCTTCCTTGCCATGTCATCCCAATGCTAGCCATTTGGACCATTTTCACATCTTGCTTCTAACATAAAGAACACAAATGCCTGCAGTGACTATCCCTAGATTTCTTCCTTAATCATACAGTGCTAAGAAATCTGGACACAGTTGAAAGTTGAATCTGTAACAGTTCGTTCAGATTTTTTTTTTTTTGGATAGTAAAACAATAGTCTTCCAGGCTTCCTTTATTTAGAGTCCTGTATATTTTTTGGATCAGATTATTATAGATGTAGGCTCTCTTTAAATTACCGAAATGTTAAAAAATCATAAGGACATAGAAGTCAGCCCTGATGAGAATTCACCTTTTAAATGAACTAAGCCATGAGATTCATCGATAGGATCATACCCCCACACACACACCTTTTGGGGACACTGGGAATGCTCAAATAGCCGCTAAATGTGCCTTCAGATTTAACCTTGAGATTTGATTTTCAGAACGTCTTTTCATCACTTACAAATGTAGCCACATGATTTTTCAATCCAGCTTGTAAGATGAAAGTAAGCCTTTCTTAAGCATGATTTACATTTCCTGTATTTATTCCTTATAAATTATATTTTAAGCCCAATATTCTGATTTATGAAGCTCCATATCCTTTTCTTTTCAGAAGAAAAAAGGCACATGTGTCCACGATTAGATTCTAAACAATCCAGTGGCTTTAATTGTGAAAAACCTATGCAACACAGGGAAGTTTGAGGAGAAGAAAATCAGATGCCTACAAAAAGAAATAATAATTCAGTATTACAGAGTCATTGAAATTAAGAAATGGAAGAGGCTTGTCAAATCAAAGCTTGCAATTGACACCCAGATTTAATATGTCAGGGATGTTGGGTCACCAGAGGTGCCTCCAATCTTTTGATAAAGTGGAGAAACTGAGAAAGAACATTTAAAGAGCAGGGCCCTTAATCAAAGGCAAGTCCTTATAGATCAAAATATCAGAGAGAAACATGTAAGATGCAGAGGAGAGGCAAATGGAGAAATGACACTGAAACATCAAGCAGATAACACTTTATTTGAAAGTTTTCTAGATAGAGATGTGAGTTCTGTGTGGTTTCTGTGCTGACAGTGTCCAGGGGTTGGTTCATAAGGGAACTGTTAAAGCCAGAAGAGCCAGAGGGGTCAAAGGATGAAGGATATTATTGTGTGTAAAACCCCAACCTTTCATCTATGGAATGTAACCTAATCCTTAGAAATCTCCCGTTCTGTTTTCCTTCTAGTAAAGAGCAATGGCGCACAGTAAACATTCTTCTGAATATATGTGCATTGGGGAGAGAGGAGATTTGAAAGCAGGTGTCCTGGGCTGACAAAGCATAAACAATAAGGAGCAGATGCTAGCATTTACCCAAATAATCAGAGCAGAATTATCTAAAAATTATCTAAAAAATGTAAGCATCTTTAGATTTTACCATATGACCATTGAAAAGACACATTTTTTGTAAGGCCTGGTCTTGTCTGTCTTTTACTGTTGTCCTCTGCTTAAAAAACAAACAAACAAACAAAAAACTGATAGTAGGAACTAGTCGCTACAAGTCATTTAAAAAGAAGATGCCTGCAAGAAAACAGGGAAATGGGGTAAAAAGAACTTGCTGGTGAGCAATCTCTAAAATTTATCAGAATCCCTGTTGAGAGTCCGCCCACACACCCTGCACTCGGAATTGGGTACACAGCCTCTTTCCTGATTTATTGCATCTCTCCACACATTGGAGAGACGAGACCAGCATCTGCCATGTAGGAAACACCGCATCTCCGCGCCAGCCTGCCAACTCCTGTAACACAGCTCTAGAGTTCAAAAGGATTTGTTCATTTCAACCAGTCTGCTGTTGCAACAGGGCAAATGAAAACAAGGGTAAAGAGACAAAATAGGTCCTAACCTGTTGAGCAAATCGGGCTCTCAACTCTTAGTAACAACAGGGAATAAAGTCTGCTGTACATTCATGCTACAAATACACATGCTCTTACGTGTATGTGTGCAGTAATGAGGTGTGGTTTCTTTGTTTTTTAATTAAGATGTGTATAGCAGAATGGTTAAGTGTAGTTGTTTCCACTCATATAGATAAATCAAGACATCAAGTCAAGTACCTTAAATATGTATAACTTTTATTTGCCAATTATAACTGAATAAACATGGAAAGAGAAAGAGTAAGAGTTCTGGAGTCAGATCGCCTGGGTTTAAATTCTAGTTGTTTCACTTATCTGCTTGATCAATTTGAACAACATTTTAAGTCCTTTTATCCTCAGTTTCTACATGTGTTTTTTAAAAAGGATAATAATAGTTATTCAATAAAGTTGTCTTTGGACAGAATGATGCTAAAGCTGAAACTCCAGTACTTTGGCCACCTCATGCGAAGAGTTGACTCATTGGAAAAGACTCTGATGCTGGGAGGGATTGGGGGCAGGAGGAGAAGGGGACGACAGAGGATGAGATGGCTGGATGGCATCACCGACCCGATGGATGTCAGTTTGAGTGAACTCCGGGAGTTGATGATGGACAAAGAGGCCTGGCGTGCTGCGATTCATGGTGTCGCAAAGAGTCGGACACAACTGAGCAACTGAACTGAACTGAACTGAATAAAGTTCTCATGAGAATGAGAATTAAGTGAGATGATATACATATATACTAAACACCTGCCACACAAGCTCTTGTAAGAGCTGCCATTAGTAAATTAAAAACAACAACAAAAGTAGTTTATAAAAAGGAGTTGTGAACATTTGGAGGGTGTGACCTTAATGGCTTGGCTTCAAATACTGGCACTGACATGCCTCTCATGACATAATATAGTAAAGTGTGGAAGTGAATCAGAGGAGCAAGGGACGCTCTGAACTGGTAAGCCAAAAACAGCACCATCCTCTTACAAAAGCTTATAACTTGAATTACAAAAGCCATGGGATCATCAATGACAAAAATGTTTACATGCATTTTGAATAGAGATAATATATTGCATTTGGTCTTCAGCAATATGATAGGCCTTGGCATGGTATGTTTTGTCTCATTGATTGAATTTTGGTACTTGTCCTGTTTTGTGTTCTCTGAGTTCCTTGGATGTATGGTTTGATGCCTGCACTAACTCTTGATAATTCTCCGTCTCCCAAAGAAAATTCAAATATTTCCTTGACCTCATTCTCTTTTCCCTCTGGAATTCAAATTACCCATACATGATCATCTGATATGAGTGATCATCTGATATCAGTGGTGACTGTGATTTCCTGAGGCTGTCCTGATTTTTGGGTACCTCAACTGCTTGCCTTGCAATACAGTCAACATAGATTTAACCCAATTTCTACATTACCATTTGAGATCTCTGTCATTCTAATCCGTATGCAGTGGTTTACATACAGCCTGCAACATCTATAGAAGTTACTAAGAGAGTTCGGTACACATTTGGTACACAGTGCGAGGACAGGAATTCTGATTCAGTGGATCAGGGTTGAAGCCAGGAGTATCATCCTGAATAAAGTTGAGGTAGGTGATTTGCAGGTTATATTTAGAGAAACATCAGCTCAACAAATCTCTGACTGTGGCACTCCAATAAGCTCTGGAAGATTAATGGCCTTCTGCTTGAACCTATGCTTTTATTCATTCATCTTAAAATCATCCTGGTTTTAGATTAAGAATAAGCTTTTCTTATCAGCCCTGGGATTTCTTTGGAAGGATTGATGCTAAAGCTGAAACTCCAGTACTTTGGCTGCCTCATGCGAAGAGTTGACTCATTGGAAAAGACTCTGATGCTGGGAGGGATTGGGGGCAGGAGGAGAAGAGGATGACAGAGGATGAGATGGCTGGATGGCATCACTGACCCGATGGACGTGAGTTTGAGTGAACTCCAGGAGTTGGTAGTGGACAGGGAGGCCTGGCGTGCTGCGATTCATGGGGTCGCAAAGAGTCGGGCACGACTGAGCAACTGAACTGAACTGAACAGCTCTCCTAAGATGGCTAAAATTGATAGCACTGACAACTACAAGTGTTGACAAGGATGTGGAAAAACCTGAATTATCATGAAACGCTTGTCAAAGTGTAAAGTAGAATGATCACTTTTGAAAACTTTGGAGTATCTATTCAGGCTCAAAGACCCAGGAATTTCATTTCTTGGTATGGAAATGAGCGATTCTTTCTATCAAAATACATGTACAAGAATATTCTTAGAAGCTCTATTCAAAATAGCCCCAAATTGGAAATTATCCAATGTCCCTAAGCAATGAAACAGAGAAATTAGGAGATATCATACAATTAAATAAAATGCTTGGCGGCTCAGCAGGAAAGAATCCACCTGCAATGCAGAAGTGGCAGGTGAGGTTTGATCCCTAGGTTAGGAAGATCCTCTGGAGAGGTAAATGGCAACCCGCTTCGGTATTCTTGCCTAGAGAATCCCATGGACAGAGGAGACTGGTGGGCTACAGTCCACAGGATTGCAAAAGAGTTGGAGATGACTGAGTGACTGAGTGTACACAGCAGTGAACAACAGATTACAGTTACACTCAGCAACACGGAAGAACCGCACAGAGAAAATATTGAGTGAAAAAGCCAGACACAGAGAATTTTAAGAATTAATAAATCTAATGTATGACGGTAGAGGCCAGAACAATGGTTCACTCTGAAGATAGCTAGGAGGCAGCAGAGGGACACTGCTGGGATGACAGAAACAATCTAAGATGAGTGAGGTTTATGGGAGTATATATGCATCTATGTAAAAATGTATTGAGCTGTACATTTAAGATTTGTGTGCTGACTATATGTAAGTTACACCAGAAAAACAGCAAGAAAGAAAGAGAAAGAGAGAAAAGAAAGAGTAGGAGGTGGGAGGTAGGGAGAAAAAGATAAACCACTTTGCCTCAGAATTAGAAAATCTGGAAAACAATTCTGAAAGCCCTTTGGTCTTTGTCACTAATGACTTCACAGATTTTATTACATTCTTTCTCAGCCAGCATGTTTCAGACTATAAAGAAAGCTAGATGGAGTAAATATTTCCTGTTAATAAATATTAACAATCGATGGAAATCACATGTGCAAAAAGATAAGTCCTGCTGGCTTCTTTTTTGGTCTTGGCTATATGGTCAGTCACAAAAAATGTTTTCCATGGGTAAATACTACAAGGTTCAGTGATTTCAGGAGGCTGGAGAATGTTGGTTTAACTAGGTTATATAAAGCTGGATTAAACCAGATTTAAGTATTTCCCTCTGACGAGAAAAGAGTCTTAAAGAAGAAAAATATACAAGGCCTTCCGTGAAATGCCTGGCTCCAATATTTCTTACAAGGCAATTAGGTTAAAATAAACACTGTGCATTCCTCAAGGAAAATAAATCACAAAATGATAAAATAAACTCAGAGGGGAAAATGTTGAAGGGAGAAGAGGGAGGTCAGCCCTGTATTTTTGCATTCATTACACTAGGAAGGACAATGTATGAACAAAAACCACAACTTTATTTTTAAAATTCTCTAATTTTTAAAATAATCAACTAGGAATTTCCTCCCTGCCTCACTGACAAATGCCACTGGAGGGACAGGCAGTGAGGTGGGTCTGAGTGATTGCTGGCAAGACTTTTCTATCGCTGCCTCCAGATTATTACTCTCATTTCAGTTCAGTTGCTCAGTCATGTCTGACTCTTTGTGACCCCATGCATAGACTGCAGCATGCCAGGCTTCCCTGTCCATTACCAACTCCCAGAGCTTGCTCAAACTCATGTCCACTGAGCCACCCAAACATCTCATCCTCTGCCGTTCCCTTCTCCTCCTGCCCTCAATCTTTCCCAGCATCAGGGTCTTTTCCAATGAGTCAATTCTTTGCATCAGGTGGTCAAAGTATTGGAGTTTCAGCTTCAGCAGCAGTCCTTTGAATGAATATAAAGGACTAATTTCCGTTAGGATTGAACAGTTTGATCTCCTTGCAGTCCAAGGGACTCTCAAGAGTCTTCTCCAACACCACAGGTTCAAAAGCATCAGTTCTTCTGTGATCAGCCTTCTTTATGGTCCAACTCTCACATCCATAGATGAGTACTGGAAAAACCATAACTTTGTCTAGATGGACCTCTGTTGGCAAAGCAACGTCTCTGCTTTTTAATACGCTGTCTAGGTTGGTCATAGCTTTTCTTCCAAAAGAAACAAAAAGGAACAAGCGTCTTTTAATTTCATTGCTAGAGTCACCACCTGCAGTGATTTTGGAGCCCCCACGCCCCAAAAGTCTCTCACTGTTTCCATTCTTATTCCTTCAATTTACCATGAAGTGATGGTACCGGATGCCATGATCTTAGTTTTTTGAATGTTGAGTTTTAAGCCAGCTTTTTCACTCTCCTCTTTCACTTTCATCAAGAAGCTCTTTAGTTCTTCACTGATTATTACTCCACTCTCATAAAAGATCCTTTTCCTTTGGTGTTTACACCCTCCTCCAGTTTCTTCTTTACTTCTCTTGTCATCATTCATCTTCTCAATCATCCACATCCCTTGAGGAACATGGCACATGGATTTCAGATGAATTTTTCCATCAAATCCTACTCTCTACCATACAACTGAATCTACTACCTCCTATTATCCTACTTCAGACACTCACCATTAGAGCCACTCTCTGGACTTTGGCATCATTGTGAATTATTCACGCTCTTCAAGTTCAACCCTCATCACCAACCTCCTCTCTGCCCAGCTGTCCTCTCCCTCTGGCTATTCTGTCCTTCAGCCTTGCTGCTGCTGCTGCTAAGTTGCTTCAGCTGTGTCTGACTCTGTGCGACCCCATAGATGGATGCCACCAGGCTTCCCCATCCCTGGGATTCTCCAGGCAAGAGTAATGGAATGGGTTGCCATTGCCTTCTCCAATCCTTCAGCCTTATGCACATTCAAAAGCCTTCTACTCCTTTCCCCACATCTATAAATTCCTATGTGAGTTCACTTTCTTATTCCAGTTCTATAGTCAGTTGCATACAGACTCCATTGACAATATCCTCAAATTCATCATAGACCAACTAGGCATCAATCAAAGACCACACAAACCATCTGTCATATTAACCTACACATTACTTTAGAGAAGTTGCGCCAGTGTGGCAGAGAAGGCAATGGCAACCCACTCCAGTACTCTTGCCTGGAAAATCCCATGGACAGAGGAGCCAGGTAGGCTGCAGTCCATGGGGTTGCTAAGAGTCGGACATGACTGAGCGACTTTACTTTCACTTTTCACTTTCATGCATTGGAGAAGGAAAAGGCAACCCACTCCAGTATTCTTGCCTGGAGAATCCCAGGGATGGGCAAGCCTGGTGGGCTGCCGTCTATGGGGTCGCACAGAGTCGGACAAGACTGAAGCGACTTAGCAGCAGCAGCACCACCAGTGTGGACCACAGCCACCACAAGCCAAGTCACGGTTTCCATCCTCACCTGGATCCTCAGACCTGCTCAAGAGTCATGTGAATAGATACCACTTCTATTCCAAGTTTGTCAGTATCCTAAATTTCCCTATCAGCCACTACCTACCATCACTGTTAGAAGGGCTCTGCTTTGTAGAAATATCTGGGGGTTGACAGAAGAGAACTCCTCCAGTTTTTCTACTCTAAAATCAACCAACAGACTCTGCTTTGGGTTGGAGGTAGACAGGACAGTCAGATTTTTACCTTCCACCTTCCTAAAAAAGGATTCTTGAAGAATCGCAGTCATCAACTGTCTTGTTTTTTTTTCCAGCTTAATAGGCTGCTTTGTAGCAACTCTATTTTATAAAGTAGTATTCTTATTGGATTTTCTATGCTTACTGCCTTTAGTTTGGAAAGCCTCATTATTTGCTGACTTAAAAGAAAGTCCACTTACTTAATCATCAAGAATTCTTTTATTTCAAGCAAAGATCAAAAGGCCATAGTGGCTCAAAGCAACACAGGTAAAGCCCGTGAGTAAGAATTTAAAAAATTTAATCCCAGCATGGTTACTGATGTTCTAGGTGGCATTAAGTGAGAAACTTCAACTCAGTATGCCTTCATTCTCAAAAAAGAACAAAAAAGATATTAACATTGCCAACTTAGCTCAGTTAATTGTTCAAGAGAATTAAATGATTTATGAGGCTACTATGAAACATAAAACCCAAGACACCAAGAAGTTACAAATGGGAAGCGTGCAGAAAGGAGGAAAAATTGTTAATCTCCACTGATACAGAGTGTTAATTTTTCAAATCAGTCTCCACTGGGTATGCACTTTATAGGAAAATAAGTTCCAATCTTCCATAATGTTTTGACTGTATCACGGAGGTAATGAGCTGTTGGAAAAAACAGAGATTTCTGCAATTTACTTTCTGTCGCAGATACAGTAATTTCATGTTCTTTCAACTTTGTGTCCACCCCTACTTTGTGACAGACTTTTTCTTTTATTAATGCACCTTCTGTTCACTGAATGTCCTCTGATAAAGTGAACTGCTTTCACTACAGTAGGTCTGTACCCTAGGGGGTGTTCCAGGTGACTCACTAGGGTGTGGGGGCTTCTCAGGTGGTTCAATGATAAAGAACCCACCTGCCAAGCAGGTGGGCTCGATTCTTGGGCTGGGGAGATCCTCTGGAGAAGGAAATGGCAACCCACTCCAGTGCTGTTGCTGAAAATCCCATGGACAGAGGAGCCTATGGGCTACAGTTCATGGGGTTACAAAGAGTCAGATATGACTTAGTGACTAAACAACAACAACAAAGAAAAAGACTAGATATTCATAATTTTTTAACCTAAAAAATAAGGCTCCATTATTCAGAAGGTTATGGTGTATTTAAAGTACTCACAGCAGAAAAGTGGGAATTCCATAGGCTTGGGGAGGTAGCAGCATTTTCCACTCCACTGGATCCTGATCAGGGTACTATGACATGTTATTTTAACTCAAGTGACTTACACAAAATAGACAAGAATGTTAAACAAGTCTTGAAATGGTGACGCTGACACTTTTACTTCAATGAAAATCATTTACTAGCTTCACTATGAGATAAAAGCAACAGTAATATGCTATTCTAGGAACAGGTGAAGGTTTCAGCTACACCTGATTTAGATAAGATGTTGAACCTTGTGCCTAAGGTTGATATCAGAATGGGATGGGTCTTCGGATGGGTGGGGCTCATGAGTGCCTGGATGTGTGCTAAGTCACTTCAGTTGTGTCCAGCTTCTTGGACTTTTTATCGATCTTATGAACCGCAGCCTTCCAGGCTCATCTGTCTACGGCATTCTCCAAGTAAGAATACTGGAGTTGGTCGCCATGCCCTCCTCCTGACCTAGGGGCTGAACCCACATCTCTCATGTCTCTTGCATTGGCAGGTGGGTTCTTTACCCCTAGTGCCATCTGGGAAGACCAGGGCTTATGAATGAAAGTGAAAGTCGCTCAGTCGTGTCCAGCTCTTTGCAACCCCATGAACTATACAGTCCATGGAATTCTCCAGGCCAGAATACTGGAGTGGGTAGCCTTTCCCTTCTCCAGGGGATCTTCCCAACCCAGGGATCATATTGTGGGCAGATTCTTTACTGGCTGAGCCACAAGGGCTTATGAGAGTTGAGTATAATTCACACATGGGAAAAATGTCGATAACTTGTTTGTGGAATAACCATGGTGGTTTCCAAACATGTCTGCAAATTCTTTCATATTCTTCCCATAAAGTCTGTGACCCCACTCCTGGAATCTGGGAGGTGGTGTGTCTGCTCTGACCTACTGAGCTCAGCAGAGCTTACTGTGTGGTCAGAAAAGGCCATGTGGTTCCTGCCCTAGCTCTTTTGGGAGGCTGACTGTGGGAAAAGCCTGCACCATGAAAGGATTTTGAGTCTCCCTTAGACCTCATCAAGCTGGAACAAAGTACAATTAAAAGTCCAGCTGAGCCCAGACTTCTAGCCAAGACATCAGGCATATGAGCAAAGCTGCCCTGGATCATCCAGAACAGTCTATCTACCAGATGAATACCACTGACATCATGACGATCAGAAGACTAGGTCAGCTAAGCTCTCCCTGAATTCTTAATCCATAGAACCTGTGAAGTCTAATAAATTGTGTTTAAGCGACTAAGTTTTGGAATATTTCATTGAGCAACAATAGATAACTAAAACAGTTCACTGTGTATATCTAGGATACACTGCATAGTGGGGTGGGAGGGGGGTGGCCCTGTGACTTGTTTTGGTCAAGGGAATGCTAGCAACTGTTTCGCAAGCAGAAGAATGGATAGCATTTGTAAGATTGGGGTTCTCTTCTCTTGCACCTCCATCACTGCCATGAGAAGATGCGCCCAGGCCAGCCTGCTGGCAGGTGAGAGGCATGGCAGCAGGGCAGAGGCTCCATTTGTCCCTGTCATCCTGGTTAAGTCTGTTCCACACAAACCAACAGCCAACTGGCTCACAGACAAGTGGATGAGTCCAGCCAAGCCCGGAAGGACCACTCATCAAATCTACCCTAAATCACTAGGCTGTGAACTAGTGAGCTCAATAAATATTTGTCGTAACCCACCCCTTAAGAGGGTACATGCGTATTATGTATCTTTAATAGCAATACAGAATCAATACAACAAGGATTTTTATTTCAAGGCACTTTCCTAATAAAAACCACTCTGTTTCTAAACATTCAGTTTTGTGCACTGTCCCTAAAACACTTGGCATATTCAAACTACTATTTTTTTCTGATGATGCTCTTTCCCCCTTTTCTGGCTCTCCTAATCCTACATATTCTTAACAGTCTAGCTTAAACTCTGGAACTCTAGAATCAATTTAGTCCACTCCATCCCACCACAGCTTCACCTCTGGATTCCTAGAGAATTCACCTTCTGTACCATCTTCTTGACAGTGAACTGTATATTGCTTCGTGATGTTACTTAACTCACAGGTAGGGAGACTGAAACTCAAAAGTACTTTAGGATCTCTGAGGGTGGTATCTTGTGTCCTACCGCTTCTCACCCTTCTTCCCAGCCCTCCAGCACATAATCTAGTTTCATGCATGCAATAGGTGTTAAATGAATACAGGAAGAGAGCAAAGAATGTGCCATAGCTTTTGAAAGGGTCTTAGACAGCTAGAAACAGTGTAATGTATATTTTATAACATTGCTTAGAGTCATTTTTTATAACTTTAGATTTGAAAGAATAATAGAATACTTTATGGAAGATAATTGAGCAATTTGGTCAGGGGTTGTGGGGTGGGAGGGAAATCTGCCGAAATCTTGAATGTTTTCAGTGATTTTGGAGGCTTTATGGGCAAAAAGGTAAGAAACAATTGCTGTCAGGCTTAACTATCTGCCAAATGACTGCTCATAATGGCATAGTTTTATTTCCCAACTTGGAGGGTTTGCAAGTCATTAATAAACTGAGCAACATTTACCAGGTGTTTGGTTAAAGCCTGCTTATATAAAGCATTTACAAATGTTTATATTCTACAGAAATCCTCCCACTGTATTCAGAGTCAAAACAGAAGAATCATTTCCCTCTGAATGATCGCATTTTTCACAAAAGGCGTTATATTTCCAAAAATCCTAAAGAGAAGTGCTCCTCTGCATCTTCTCTTTGTCTCAACTTTCTCCCCAGGGAAATTACCTCAGAAGAAAGTGGGGAGGCTGAACTAGAGCAAATAATCGCCCACCAAAAATCACAGTTTAGGGACAATGTGTTATACCTCAATTTTTTCATTAAAAAAAAAAAAAAGGAACAAGAGGAAATAACCTTTTGGCATCTGTTTGGAGAAAAATTAAGTTTTCTCTATACCCTATCTATTTCATCTCTAAGTAGAGGTTAAACAAAGTTACTAATTTATCTTTCCTCTTATTTTTGAAAAAGGAATCTTTGTGGGATTTACCCAGTCCTTATATTCAGGCATTAAAAATGAGAATAAAAACATAATCCACACTGAAATAGATCTGTGTTGAAGGGACAGGGTTTGGAGGTGGGGTGAGGAATAACTCCTGAGATCTACTAAAGAATGAGAGTAATCCCTTTCATATTAACCATAAAAAGAAGGCATCACTTATATGGCAGTATGAAATGACAGGTGTGAATAATCCTATAGAAAATTTTCTAATTAAAAATACATGTCTAAGACTCAATTGTCATTGCTTTCTTGAGCCAGTTTGGGCCAAGACTGACCACACTTGTAAGGTATGTGTGTCCTACATACCATAGGGCATTTAACATTGAAGCCAATTAATTTATGACTAAATTAATTTACAATTTGATAGAAGTTTTAGAAACTTCTATCATTGGCTGTATGTCACACTGGCTGTATGTCACTTCCTTTATGTCAATTAAAACAGAAAAACTTGCATATCAAAGGGAGACTCCTACCAGGACTAAGTGGAGGTAAAAGGAGCTACCTACCAAAAGTCAAGAGGAACTCATGAGCTTACCACAGTTAACTTGTGCGGAAGCTCCCCCTTGAGGAGCTCAAAACAACTGCACAATTCAACTGAAAAATTACATGGCCAACTGCAAAGTTCAGCTGAAAGATTCCATCACCAGCTCTTGTCTTTCAGAAGAAACGGCTACCCACTCCTTTAGGAGAAAACAAAAAAATCCTTGACAAACATGTCTGAAAAAGACTATTTTACAAAAGGTTTCAATGTTCATTTTTGGCTTCCACGCAAGACATTTTATTGTTTCACTGGTATCTCCAAAGTGAAATAAGACAAATACTTTGGCCACCTGATATGAAGAGCCAACTCACTGGAAAAGAGCCTGATGCTGGGAAAGATTGAGAGCAGGAAGAGAAGGGGGTGACAGAGGATGAGATGGTTAGATGGCATCACTGATTCAACTGACATGAGTTTGAGCAAGCTGTGGGAGATAATGAAGGATAGGGAAGCCTGGCATACTGCAGTCCATGGGGTCACAAAGAGTCGGACATGACTTAGTGACTGAACAACAAATATATATAACACAAGGGTACCTCCTGTCACCAGCCAAGACCTATCTCCTTTGACAAACTTGAGAAAATACCACTATAAAAATGAAGATAATGCTGTTCTAAAGTAGCATTTTTCTGTGTGTAGACTGTTACCAATGATTAGTTGCTTTGGGTTCTGAGAATGACATGGGGAAGAAAACACACTTCTTGATAAATAGCTACAATTAACTGGAAAACATTCTATCTGGCTGAATGAGAATTTGGAGAGTCTGCTTTTGGTTCAAGATGTGGTGGTTGTTTAGTATCTAAGTTGTGTCTGACTCTTGGAGACGCCATGGACTCTAGCCAGTCAGGCTCCTCTGTTTATGGGATTTCCCAGGCAAGAATACTTGAGTGGGTTGTCACTTCCTTCTCCAAGGGATCCTCCCAACCCAGGGATAGAACCCATGTCCCCTGCATTGCAGGTGGATTCTTTACTGCTGAGCCATTAGAGGAGCACACCATAAAGGCAACTCTTGGAAGGTTTGGAAAGACTTGGAAGGAATGAAGCAATTTTGTGGTAGCCTCAGGTCTTCAGTAAGCATTCTTCTCTAGGATCAACAGGCTCCTTTTCCAAGTCTGTTTTAAGAATGCTCTAACCAATCTGCCCACATAAGACAAAGAAGTAAACCTCCAGGGCACGCTGCACAGTACAAGTGGCAACTCACAAGTCAGAATCTGCCCATTTCATGCTAGAACTAAGAGGGCTTTATCAGACTAACAATGCTTGGGGCCTCAGGTGACTCAGAGATCTTCTATTAACCCTGTCTCAACGTTTGGATTTATCGTGGGTGGTTTTCCTTCTTCCTTTTAAAGTTTTTGGAGACATTTCCCTCAACACAATGAAGACAGACATAAATTTCAGGATTCTAAGAGGAGAATAGGGTTTTCTTTCTATCATATCAGGGCAGCTCAGTGCCAATAATAGTTTAATAGTTCCTACTGAAGTGAAAGCAGGGAGGCAGTTTGCAATATGCATTGTCCATCTAAGTCCCAGTAAGATGGCATTAAATACTGGGTGTAGGGAAAGACACAGAGAAAATGTGGTATGAAGTGTTGAGCTTCATAATCTTATTATTGTTAACTGTGTTACCTATTCTTATTAACCATAATTGTCAGAAGTTAATCAGATCCAGTAAAGAATTTAGGCCAAGAGGCATTAAATGTTTTATTCAGGGCATGTTACTCAAATTCTGGCAAAGAGTAATCAATGACACTAGGCTTTTACTTCAGTCTATCTTTAACATGCCCCAGGGAATCAGCTGGAATCAAGGAAATCTTTAAACTTGGGCAGAATCAAATGACAAAGACATGGTTTCATCTAAAATAACATTTAGGCTGTTGAACTGAATGTTGCAGCTGCCAAAATTCCAGATCGAAAGAATTGTCCTATGTGAGAAAAACTGAACCATTTTGTGGTTTACAGTTTCATTCATTTTGGGTTGGTTAGCCTGACTAGTACCACCTGGGAAAACTAACACAATGGAATCAGGGAATAATCCTTCAACCTCATCTAACCCCATTAACTTTTCACATTTTTTCCCCCTCAAAATCTGTTTTTCATCCCATCTTTTTCATCCCTCAAGCCCAGCTCACATCTATAGTTACTTGAAGAGTAAAAACCTGTGTATTAGCCTACCAAGCTCCTCTGTCCATGGAATTCTCCAGGCAAGAATAGTGGAATGGATTGCCATGTCCTTTTCCAGAGGATTACATAGTACACAAATATAATTTTGATGATTCCATTAACTTCATGCATTTTGAGTTTTCAAAGTCTTCTGGATTATCAAAGGTGTTTTCCTTAGACCAATCTCAGAAATGAACTGCAGCAGATAAGTTTCTAAATGTCATCTTTCTAGGGATTTTCCCTAAATGAAGCTAAAGGAATTAGGTTAATAGGAGATGTTGTGAATATAGGTGTTTGCATGGAAGAAGATCCAGTACTCCAGAAAACCACAGATACTAAATTCTTTCTCTAAAGGGGCCCAGCTTTCTTCCCACTACGGGCTTGTGTCTCCATTCTGCTAGTGCTGGCCATCTAGTAACTGCTCAGCAAATGTTTATTGAGCAAATTAATGAGCACTAATTTAAAGATAATTAAACAATTATCAGGTAATGAATGATTTGTAAATTAGCAATTTGTAATAAATTACAAATTATTTTGTTAATCAGTGAATAATTAAACTTCAATAGAGAGAACAATAAAATATTCAGGAAGTAAATAAACTGCTAGAATAAAAAAGGAAGATTCCTCTAACAATTAAAGGTCCAAACTAAAGAATATTTGCAACAGAAAATAAATATTATTTTCAAACACTGTTAAGATATAAATGAGCCCTGAAACAAAATTAGATAAATTAGTGAGTAGTGCAATTCACCATGCCATTTTGCATAATAACCTGTTATTAATGAAGATTTCTTAAATATTCAACTGCTAAACACCCGATTTAGAATCTTATGGTTAACACACACTTGAGAGGTTTTCTGTTTAAACTCCACTGTTTTGCAGATGAAGAATTGGAGCCCCATTTCAGTGTATGACCGACCTGAGTTTACTTGGCTAGCACATAGCTGTCTTTCTTTTGGGTCAGTTTTCTCTTCTATCTCTTCTGCCTGCCATTAACTCAATCTTTATTTCTTCACTGCCTACCATGTGCCATTTTGATGGACGGGGTCAGTCTTGTGAATTAAGAGGTAGTGGCTTCCCAATAAATGAGAGTATAATTGTAATTGTTATCCTTTTAAACTATGACGTCTCAAAGATAGGAGCTATAGCATCCATTATCTTCTGAACAGAACCTGGTTTTTCCCTTAGTGGTTCATACAATAATCATTTCTATTGATACTGCTTCCAAGCAGAGAGTAGAATTCATTTCCCAGTCTTCCTTTTTTAATGTACTAAGAAAATCTAACTGAAATGTGCATAGCCAGAGGTGATAAAGAGGGAAAGACACAGACTACAAAAACTTGCAAAAGCAAGCCAGCTAATTTCTTAAATAAAAAGCAGAAAAAAATGACAAGTAGAGTTTTCCAATCAGGAAGCAGGTTTTGCCAATGTGTGATCAGTAGAACATACATTTTTTCCCCATAGTTTCAAGTCCATCTGTCCCTGACATTTTACTAATTATCTCAGAATAGTTTCAGTGTAATTTCCCTTTCTCTACTAGTTCTAGTTAAAGGTAACAATATCTTTTGGTGAATAATACCTTTGGTATTAAAAGATCTTTAACAGCTATGCTTGGGCTACACAGATTAGAGCTCTCGATCTGCTAATAGTTTGCATGCTCTATAGCATATAATAGCATAGAATGTTCTATAATAGCCAAATATGACCCTACACAGGATTTACTTAACAAGGGCAAAATGAGGGGATTAGAAGGCAATGGCACCCCACTCCAGTACTCTTGCCTGGAAAATCCCATGGACGGCGGAGCCTGATAGGCTGCAGTCCCTGGGGTTGCTGAGAGTTGGACACGACTCAGTGACTTCACTTTCACTTTTCACTTTCATGCATTGGAGAAGGAAATGGCAACCCACTCCAGTGCTCTTGCCTGGAGAATCCCAGGGACGGCGGAGCCTGGTGGGCTGCCGTCTATGGGGTCGCACAGAGTAGGACACGACTGAAGCGACTTAGCAGCAGCAGCAGCAGGAAGGTGAAATTAACTTGGACTGGAGCAAAAAAATGTAGTCTTTGGTGTCAGAGTTGAGCACTGCCATCTACTGGCTATGTGGTCTGGGTCATTTTTCTTTTCTTAGTTTTATATTCCTCGTCTGAAAAGAGATTCCCATTAATACTGTATCAACAGGGTTCTGAGGTTAGATGATATGTATGAAATATCCCTTTATAAATTGTAAGTGTGATATGAATAACAGTGGGAAATTTCTTATGAGTAACAAAATCTACACTATTTTGGGGACATCCTCAGAATAGTTAGCTGAACACATTTAAGTCCCAGCTTAGAGAAACAAATAGCCTGCCCTTTATATTCTACTGGGCACTTTCTGTCTGTATCCACCCAGCTGTAACTGCATTCTTTCCTCTGTACTCTACGTTTGTTGAGACTAATCTTTTACCTAAACTTAGTAGGGGGCCTCCCTGGTGGCTCAGAAGGTCAAGAATCTGCCTGCAATGCAGGAGACCCAGGATTGATCCATGGGTTGGGAAGACTCCCTGGAGAAGGGAAAGGCTACCCCCTCCAGTATTCTTGCCTGGAGAATTTCACGGACAGAGGAGCCTGGTGGACTACAGTCCATGGGATCACAAAGAGTTAGACACGACGGAGTGACTAACACTTTTACTTTAAACTTAGTGGGGGCATATTTTGCAAAACCAGAAGTACCTACATCTTGTCCTCCTTTTTCTCTGTGCTCATCTGATCTTCACTGTGAATTTACCACCCTATGGCAGGTTGGAGTTAAGATCCTTCCAAAATGACACCAGCTGTCTCTTCTAGAAATGCTCAGCATCCCCTGAAAGATTTATAAAGGCGGTCACGGTGGCAACATGCAACCTTCTGAAACTCTCATGGTGTATATTTTCCCTGGGAGGAACTGTAATGCCCTCCTGCCTCGTGTTACCTTCTGGGAACCAACCACTGGGGGAAGGACACTGAAAATTTAATGAATTTAAGAAAAGCTGTAAGCTACCCCTTTGGAGCAGCCCTGAGGAAGAAGGAAACTGACAGAAAGAAAAACATTCAAAGAAATTACGCTGTCCTCAAGGGTGATTTCTATAGAGGACAATAACAGCAATTTGGAGATGGAGTATTTTTCTGCTTCCTGTTTACCTCTGGAGCTGATTTCACTTACTGTGCTGGCAACAACCAGGGCTATGATGAAGGAATCTGATTGACTGGATCAGAGGTACCAATGCTAGTGAAAGAAAATGTGACTCCCAACTGCACAACCGAGAGCTACTGACATGGAGATTAACGGCCTTGGGAATGTAGTGTTTTGCAGGCACCTCTGTGAATGTTGGCTGAGCAGGTAAAGAATCTGCCTGCAATGCAGGAGGCACAAGTTCAATCCCTGGGTCTGGAAGATCCCCTGGAGGAGGAAATGGCAGTATTCACTCCAGTATTCTTGCCTGAAAAATCCCATGGACAGAGGAGCCTAGCGGGCTACCATCCATGGGGTCACAGAGTTGGACATGACGGAGCGACAGAGTCAACATCAAGTCATCATCAACTTCTGTGTGAGTATGAGAAAGGAGAATTCAGAATACAACTAAGAATATACGTCAGGCAGAGAGAGAGAAGGGAGGATGAGGTGCTGAAGGAGAAGTGTATGAGAACAATTTATCTGGAAAGTGGAGACACGCACAACATCCAGAGAATGACCACTAACAGCCGAAGAAAATATTCTGCATTCAACAGCTGACATAGAACTGCACTTGCTATATATTTTTAAGTGGAAAACAGAAAATTATTCCACTCTCTAAGGTATAAGGCCATTTCTTATAAATGTGTATGCAGAAACAACAATCTGAAAGGATACACATCAAAATGTACCAGTGATTATTTCTGGATGTTGGAATTAAAGCAGTATTTCACTGAGTTGGTCAAAAAATTGGCTCCGGTTTTTCCATACGATGTTATGGAAGAACTCTAATGAACATTTTGGTGAATCTAATATATACTTTCCTTTTTGTGTACACATTTTTTAAGTTTTCTATATTGTATATACACAAAAAGGAAAAAGGTAATACATGTTTTTTTAAAACTATGACTTCTACATTTCTTTTATAACCATCACTAAGAAAACATATTTGAGCAGAGGAAGGAAGAGGTTAGAATAGGGGTCTGCTGGTTACAGCCTATGTAAATAAAGTTTTATTGGAACACAGTCACCTCATTCATTTACATGCTGCACAGACAGAGTTCAGTACTTGTGAGAAGACCATATAGCCTGAAAAACCAAATGGCCCTACCTGGCCCTTCACAAAAAAAGTTTTCTGACTCCTGGGTCCAAAGAGTTCTTTCCTTGATATTGTATTATCCATTGCATCCTATTAGTAGGTGAGCTTGAGAGAGTTGGAACCTCCCTGTCCATTTTGCCCATATATAAAGAGAAGGATAACTCTCTTTATAATCATTAATGCATAAAAAGTATTTAACACTGTCCCCTGCGTATTAGAATATTCTCAAAAGCATTACCTATTATTGACTACTTCCTTTATAGCAGATACATCATTCCATTATTATGAGAAACCTAATACAATTGCCAATTTTGTTGGTCAAAACTGCTCCATATTGGCAATTCCAGTCACCCACTTTCTCATTTCTTTTAATTATAATCTCTGATATAGTATCAATGTCATTAAGGTAGTATGGGGTTTGCTAATTTGCCATAAAGGGCTGGGATTCAATCTGGCACTATTGCACCCAAGTCCAGACACGCAGATGACAGAATCCAAAACACTCTATTTGTATTATGCCTTGTTATTTGGGCAACACAGGCAAACCAGCACTAAACATCGCTATGGTGTGACAGATTCTGCATTCCTGCCCTGCTGCCCTAAACAGAAGCTTTTCAGACAAAGGACATTCTTTCCACCCTACAAGATAACACCTGTCTCTTGCATTTCAGTGGGCCCAGCAAGCTTCCACGACATGGTGACAACCAGTCTTGGCACTGAGCAGAAAGCCAGACACAGCCTGCCAAAATATCCTTGGGAAGACCTGTCTGAAGGAAATATGGAACTCCGAATTCTGCAAAATGTTGAGAGTCTGTCATTCAAGTACACTTAAAGATGGCATTTGGGGGCTTGGTACACATTTTGAATAGGAGTTCTTTAAAAAAGTAAAGTGGGGCTTCTCTAAGAATGAGATGGGAAGAGAGACTTGATTATCCATGGAATGTAATTATAAGACATTGCAGATAGGAAAGGATAGGATAAGCTTCATGAAAAGGAGGCAAATCAGGAAACTGAAGGACTAATCAAAGTATTCTTATCAACAGAAATGAAGAACAGCTTTAAGTTCAGGGCTCAGCCTATCAAAGGAAGAATAAACTCAATTTAATCCAATCAACACTTATTAAATTCCTATTTTATGTCAGGCACTGGGTTAACACAGCTAGAGATGGTAAGATAAATCAGATGTTCTTTCTACCCTAGGGGAGTTTCTGGGCTGATGGAAAGGAGATAAACATGTAACCAAATGATAAGTCTTATAATATTAACAGTAATAGCTGCCATTCGCTGTTTAAAAAAAAGAAGTAAAGAAAATACAGGATGGAAAAATTAATTCTGCTTGGTCCAGGGAAGGAAGGGAAGAGAGGAAAAATCTGAATTAGGTCTTGAAAATTACTAAAAGCTCACTAGATAAATATATTGCAACAAGAATTAGTGTGGTCTACCGCAGTTGTAGAATCGGTGGACACAAGGAATGACTCAAATGAAATCGAGGAATATTTATGCCAAGCTTAAGAGTTTGGATATTATCCAGTAGCTTTTGTTTATACACATATATAATACATGGGTTGGTTAGTTCACTTCAGTTGTGTCTGACTTTTTGAGACCCCCTGGACTGTAGACCACCAGCCTCTTTTGTCCATGGGATTCTCCAGGCAAGAATACTGGAGCGGGTTGCCGTGCCATTCTCCAGGGGATCTTCCCAACCCAGGGATCAAACCCGCATCTCTTATGTCTCCTGCATTGGCAGGCGGGTTCTTTACCATTAGTGCCACCTGGGAAGCGCACACATCTACATCTACACACACACACACATCTACAAATACATGCATACATGCACAAACATATATATACATGCGTGCATGCTCAGCCATGTCTGACTAGTTGCAACTCCATGGACCTCAGCCCACCAGGCTCCTCTGTCCGTGGATTTTTTTCTAGGCAACAATACTAGAGTAGGTTGCTGTTTCCTTCTCCAGGGGATCTTCCTGACCCAGGGATGGAACTCACATATCCTGCATTGGTAGGCGGATTCTTTACAACTGTGCCACCTGGGAAGCTTGCGTCTACATACACACACACACACACACACACACACACACACACACACACACACATATACACACACACACATACACAGGGAGTGTGTATGCAATGTCAATGCAGAAGTGACCTGGTCCAGTCTGGTATGAAATGACAAAAGATGGTTTCCCAGAGAGCCATAAAGTTGGATCATAGGAGACTGCTTAGGAGGAAGACAGAAATCCTACACCACAGAGATGGGAGTAAGAATAGCAAAGAGGGGGTGTAGATAGGATACAGCATGTTTTCAAATTGAAAGTGGAGGCAGAAATCTGAAGACCAAGAAGGAAGGGAAAAACAGATGAATAAGATTCTCCTCTGGGGAGGAGAAAGGGCATGTGGGCAGAAAGAAGAGCATGGTTAGGGTACAGGCCTTGGGATTTTTTTTTCCCCTTAGAGACATAAGGGAAACAGTTATGGAGGGGTAAAAATGCAGATAATATTGCAGGGAGGGATATTGAGACAATTCATCACTACTGATCTCTATGCTACTAAGAGAAATAGTGGGGATGAGGGCTTTGTGGAAAGGGAGTTAGGTATGACACCACCTCTGGCAACCAGAAAGGGAAAAAGCTAGAGATTGGTGAAAGACTTATCCAACAGCTTCAGAATCCACCTGGGCCAACAAGTCATACCTCGGTGATGTCACTCATCTCTGCATTTGATTTTTTTCCAGGAGTGCTTTGAGCTTATCATTTCACTTATCATTAAAGATGCTATACCACTGACGGGTGTTGAATGACACTTCAGAGGAAAATCTAATTTCCCTAACCTGACACTCAAGCCTTCTCTAGTGCAGCTCTCAATCTACTCCTCTGATCTATCTACACCTCCACCATTTTTCTCCTCAGAATTCAGAAATCCAAATGTTTGCAGGCTCAGGCAGGTTTAACACAAGTGTTAAAAGGCATGATCTGAGGCAATAGGGAGTAGTGAGGTTTGTGGCTCAAAAGTTGTCATATTTTCTTTTCAAATTCTATCAGGATAAAACCAAATATACACAGTTTGACGTTTCAGGGACTTTCTCTTCTAAAATTTCATACAAATGAGCTCAGTCTCCTCCAAGTAGAGTTTCTAATAAACCACAAATAAGAGTTCCTTCTCAAATTCTCTTTGGTACTAATTCCTAAGTTTATTTTCTGTATCACTCACTTATACTTGTATGGTGCTATCTTTATAGCATAGAGGTCAAAACATGAGCTTTGGATTCATATGGCCCTGGCTTTAAACCTTGACTTTGCCACTTTGAAGCTTGCATGACATAAGATACCAAGTTTTCCAAGTCTCATTTTTTCTCATTTGTAAATCAGGAATAACAATACCTTATGGGGTTATCATGAAGATAAAATACATGCAAAATACTTACTAGAGTGCCTGGCATGCAAACACCCAAATATTTTTAATAATGAATGGTTGTCCCCAACACAGTAATTTTCTTAATTATCAAGAATCAAATTTTCTAAACTCTTTACTCTCTGAGTTACTAGAGAAATGTACTGAGAGGATTTGATGCTAAGTATTCAATTGGGAGATAAGTTGATATTTATTTTAAAATGTATGGGGTGAAGTAAAATTTTGGTAGACTGGGAAATTGAAGCTGATAGTTTTTAGGGCCATAATTATACAGTGAAAACAAGAAGTATACACACACATATATTATATACAATATACACACACATATGGGGCTTCCCTGGTAGCTCGGACAGTAAAGAATCTGCCTACAATGCAGGAGATCCAGGTTTGATACCTGAGTAAGGAAGATACCCTGGAGAAGGGAATGGCTACCTACTCTAGTATTCTTGCTGGAGAATCCTATGGACAGAGGAGCTTGGAGGGCAACAGTCCATGGGGCCACCAAGAGTTGGACACGACTAAGCAACTAATACTTTCACTTAACACACACACACATGTATTTCATCATTCTCTACCATTTGCAAAGTAATTTCTATACTCTCCTTTGCATCTTACAAACCTTTGTATGGAGTTCATTCAGCTACATATCTACAACAACAATAGCAATAATAACTAACACCAACTTTGTAAAGTCAGAGAGGTTAAACAGACTTGGCCAAGGCAACTCAACAGTGGAGGGGACTCCTTGTTTTCTCTAATCTTTCATAACTTTCCAAGATCTGAAGGTTGTCAGGAGCATTAAACCCTTAACAGCTACATCACCCTAAAGTAACTATGGGAATTGGAAATTATACCTAATGAAACTCTGCAAGAGGAACACCAGAGTGCCAATACGAATGGTCTAGAATGATGCTGGCCAAGACCTCTTGAGGACAATCACATTTCGTCTAAACATTTCCATAAGCTTTTAAAAATTAATAGAATCAGTCCCGCATGTGGGCTTCAGTTTCTCTCCATTAATAATGTACAGGATCATGCTTATCACTGTAAACAATGCCATCTGAAGGAGGAGAGTCATTGGTCCACTTAGCAGATGGCCTCTAAAAGAGCATAATTTCCAATCCCCCAATAGCGTGCAGCGACAGAGGCTTGGCCCATAAAACTGGGCTCCATGCAGATGGGAAATCTGACTTGACAAGAAGGGAGTACACATATATGAATTTTCAAACAAGGATTGGGAGCAAAACCAAGGGGAGGGGATCTCCAATTTTGCAATCTGACTTCAGCATGTTCCCAAAACACACAAAGTAAAAAGGAAAACAAGACAGCATAATTAATAAAACCATCAGGAAAAAAGGAATCAAATGGATACAGAAGCTGAAAAGCAAACAGGGACTTCTCAGGACAGATTAAGTACTTCATCAACTTAATTTCTCTGACAGGGTAAAAAGCTCAGTGTTCAAAGTAAGGGGCAATGGAAGTTAGACCTTGGATCACAGTTGATTTAGTATAATGTAGTGACATTCTTATAGGGAACTGGAAAGGTGGAATAAAGAAAAGAAAGAGAAGGAAAAGCTGGATCTGGTGGAAAGAGTTAAGAACTATGAGATTGAGTTGGTGGCTATAAAACCTTCACTCTACTCCTGGAACTGGAAGTGGAAAAACATGCTCACTGAAAGGGAGTCTTGTCCGTTTCAGGTCCCCACTCTGATTATTTCTAAGTGAGGCAACCTGCTAGACTCTCCCTAAGAATGGGTCTCCTGTTCTTCCACAGTGATGTGACCTAGCTTGTAACATTTCTTGGTAATCTAAAAATCTGTGTGCCCTTGCACAGATCGGCTTAGCTCTGGGCTTCTGTTTACACAGGTGAATAGGAGGATGGAGGAGGAGTCTTCTAGTCTGATAACATGGAACTGACGGTATCCTACTTTTCTAGTGGTAAGCATGAAATGCTTCTCACTCACTAAACATGGGCCAATAATGAGAAGGATGGCAGGTAACATTTACTGAGCTCTTACCCCATGCCAGGCACTGTTGTAAGTATGTTTTCAC
This sequence comes from Ovis aries, assembly GCF_016772045.2. NCBI lineage: Eukaryota > Metazoa > Chordata > Mammalia > Artiodactyla > Bovidae > Ovis > Ovis aries. The sequence continues at coordinate 58,905,395 of NC_056062.1, read as the reverse complement.
TCCTCTCATCTCCCAACAAGCCTGTGTGGGAGATCCTGCTGATGTTCAGGGCTCAGTTTGAGTCACCCACTGAAGTCTGCGGCTCACTTCCTCACCTGTAACAGCTTGCAAGATAGAGAGCTACTAACTTGCCAGTTATAGGTGCCTGACAGGCAGACAGTTCTCAGCAGAGCCCCTTGCACATAGAAAACCTCCAAAAAGCAGTAGACAGTATTTAAGATGTCAGGAGTTTTCTTTTAAAAAAAATTTTTAACACCAAAAACATTTTATATTGGGGTATAGCCAATTAACGATGTGGTAGTCACAGGTGAACAGCAAAGGGACTCAGCCATACATATACATGTATCCATTCTCCCCCAAACTCTCCTCCCATCCAGGCTGGTACATAACACTGAGCAGAGTTCCATGTGCTATACAATAGGTCTTTGTTGGTTATCCATTTTAAATATAGCAGTCTGCACATGACCTTCCCAAAGTCCCTAAATACACCTCCCTGCCCCCACAACCATTAATTCACTGAGTCTGTGAGTTTCTTTCTGTTTTGTAAGTTCATTTGTGTAATTTCTTTTTAGAGTCCACATGTAAGGGGCGTCATATGATTTTTTTCCATCTCTGTCTGACTTAACAATGGGTTTTCTGAAGCAGAATTACTGCTTTAGTAAGAAGATTCCTCCTGGCTGGCACCAGCATGTCTCAGGTCTCGGAAGCCTTTGGTGTAGGTCTGTTATCTGGTGCTGGCTGGGAAGAGGGTATCTTGTGAGTAAGAAGGGCACTGGTGTAAGGATTTAAAACACTAGTTCCTGACTCCAGCTCCCCATTTCCTGGACGTGGGACCTAGGCAAGCCTTCTCCTTGAGTCTGTTTCTGAAACTATGAAACCTATAAAGATGGTAAGGGGAAGGGGAAGGTCATCCAAGAGAGAACCAGTAGCAATAACAACTCTCCCACCTGTGAGAGGAGTCTGGATTATAATAATTCCACAGAGGGCAGTCAGTAGATGAAACAAGAGCAGCAGTATACAGGGACTATTTAAGTTTATGCTGCTGTTTTTTTTTTTTTTTTAAGAATATTCCTTCTGTTCTCTTTCTGATCTGTGAAACAACAAATACCTCATTTGGTGACAACTTCTACTCTTATCCTGCCAAACACCATCTCTGATATTAAACAAATGATGTATTTAGAATATCAAAAAACGTCCCCCAAGAGCAATAGTTTCTTTAAGCTAGCTTACAAAGCAGTGCTGATCTGTGATGAAAGTGGGAGAAATAAAAAACAATGTATGTTTTTCTTAAAATAAAATGTACTTCATTTTTATCTAAACCATGAGGTTTTTGTTGCTGTAGTTAAACTTCCTTTGGTTTATAAAATGGTGGTGAGAGTAGTTTTTAATTGAAAAAAATTATGGAAAGCTATGACAAACCTAGACAGCATCTTAAAAAGCAGAGACATCACTTTGCCTACAAAGGTCCATATAGTCAAAGCTATGGTTTTTCCAGTAGGCATGTATGGATGTGAGAGTTAGACCATAAAGAAGGCTAAGCACCAAAGAATTAATGCTTTCAAGTTCTGGTGTTGGAGAAGACGCTTGAGAATCCCCCAGACAGGAAGGAGATCAAACCAGTCAATACTAAAGGAAGTAAACTCTGAATATTCTGGGCTTCTGTTCTGGATGCTGAAGGTCCAATACTTTGGCCACTTGATGTGAAGAGCCAGGTGGCTCTTCTCATTGGAAAAGATACTGATGTTGGGAAAGACTGAAGGCAAAAGGAGAAGGGGATGGAAGAGAATGAGATGGTCAGATAGCATCACTGACCCAATGGACATGGATTTGAGCAAACTCTGGGAGATAGTAAAGGAAAGGGAAGCCTCTCACACTGTAGTCCCTGGGGTTGCAAAGAGTCAGACACAACTTAGCAACTGAACAACAAATTAATGAGTAAAATATAAAAGTACCAACTATCTGCTATTGCAACAAATACTTTGTGAAATTTAACTCATCTGTGAAATACAAGCATCTTGGACACACAGATGTAGATTCAATAAGAATCTCTATTTCTTCATCAGCAGTGTAATCTCCCAACAACTGGTAAAACTATACCTTTCTATATAAGAATGTCCTGATATCTGATTATTCTTCCAGTGAAAAATGCATAGAGTGGATTTGCAAACTCAATCTCATTACATATAACTATATATTATTATTATAGACCAATGAATATAAAACCATATCTACCTTTAACATAAATGATCCTATAACCAGTATGTAATAATACAGGATGACATTCCATTTTTTCCTTTTAAAAACAGTATGTCCATTTTAGAAAAGCTGGAAAACACACAAGCTTTTAAAAACTTTGAGATTTAACTTATTTACGATACATTTCACATACTTGAGGTGCCAAATAGATAACTCTGACAAATATACAGAGCATTTTCAACAGCACAGAAAGTTTCTTTGCTCCTTTTTATAATCAGTCTCCCCTCTGGCATCCTCCTGGCCAGAAGTAACCACTGACTTCACTCCATCACTGTAGTTCATTTTGTTGTTTTAAAGTCTCATATGATTGGAATCACACTGTATCTGTCCTTTTCTTTCTAATGTCTTTCACTGAGTACAACGTGAGATTCATACATGTTGTCATAGGTATCAGTAGGTGGTTCCTTTGCATGATTCTGTATTATTTCTGGTGTGAATATATCAAAATCTGTTTATTCAGCTTACTCTTGAAGACTTAAGTCTTAGTTAAAATTTTTGTCTGAGTAATGCTGTTTTGAATATGAACAGACTGGAATTTTTATGAACATATGTTTCCAATTCTCTTGAGTAAATATCTCTGAGTAGAACGGCAGGATCATCTAATAAGTATATGATTAACCATCTAAGAAATTCAGCTTTTGCATCAGGTGGCACCGTATTTACTCACAGCAGTGTACAAGAGACCCAGTTGTTTCATATCTTCAGCAACACTTGGTATTGCCAGTCCTTCGGATTTTAGCCATTCTACTGGGATTAAAGTGATATCTCACTGGGTTCTACTTCCATCTTCCTAATAACACTGCTGAGCATATTTTCACATGCCTATTGGCCATTCTTTTACTCTCCTTGGGAAGGATCCAGTTTTTTTGACCTTTATTATTGGTTCATCTCTGTTCCAGCTAAGCAGTCTTTGGGGGCCTGTAGCTTTAGCATGTGCCTTTCTCTCTAAATTATAGGATGGAGATCTCACCTGTGACATCAGCCTTTTGGGTCCAAAAATACCCCTGCTGGTTTTCAGTTTTTCCAGCGTTTTGTTTTGTTTTTTTTTGGTTGCACTATATGACTTGTGAAATGCTAGTTCCCCAAGCAGAGATTGAACTTGGATGCTTGGCAGCGAGAGCTCACTGTCCTAACCACTACACCACCAGGGAACTCTCTGTGTCCAGCTTCTCTTGTGGTAAGGATCAGACTGATGACATCCAAGTTCTTTACATATCAAAACTGATATTTATGCATCTCATGAGATTATCATATGACTTCATTTACACTTAATATGCTTGATATGATGAAAAACACGGATTTTAAAAAACAGAATCAACCTCACACTCCTATACACACATGACCATGATATACTATCCTTTCTGTCTACTGTGAAGTTCAACCTGCTTCTATTTTCTCAAGGTTTGTATGTTTATATTCATGAAGGATATTGGTCTATACCATACCATTCTTGTAATATCTTTGTCAGATTTTGGTATCAGGATTAATCTGGTCAAATAAAATCAGTTTGGAAGTACGCCCCCTTTTCTCTATTTTCTGAAAGAATTTGTGAAGGTTTGGTTGTTAATTCTTGACTGTCTTAATTCACTGGAAAAAGACTTCTGTGCTTGAAGCTTTCTCTATGGGAAGTTCTAATTAAAAGTTTAACTTATAAAGAGATCTGGGGCTATTTAAATTTTCTAGTTTTCTTGAGTCAGATTTGTTATAGTTTTTAAGAAATTAGTTCTTTTCATCTACATTGTTAAGGATATGGGCACAAACCTGTTCATAATATTTTCTGCTCTTTTAATCATGTAGAAGGTTTAGTGGTATCTCAAACTGTCACTTGATTCTATCTCCTCACCCCCGCCCTTGTTCACTCTATCTAGACATTTATCAATTTTTGTTGAAAACAATCATCTTTACCTTTGTTAATTTTCTCTATTGTGTGTATGTTTCCTGTCTTACTGACTTTAGCTCTGAGATTAGTATTCTTCCTAACTTCTTAAGATAAAATTTTAATTCACTGACTTCAAGTCTTTCTTTTCTAATACAGGCATTTCATGCAATAATTTCTTGCTAAGTTCTATTGAGGCTGTACCACAAAAACATTAGAAATATTAATCTTTCTATTGAGTTGGCCAAAAAGTTCATTTGGGTTTTTCCATAACATCTTACAGAAAAACTCAAATGAACATTTTGGCCAACCTGATACTATCATTTAGTTCAAAATATTTTCTATTTTCTTTTGTGATCCCCCCCCTCCCCTTTTCCCACGTGGTTACATGGTTGTGCATTAAGTTTCTAAATGTTTACTTCTTAATTATTTTGGTACTGATTTCTAACTTAATTCGGTTTTGGTCAGATAATGCACCCTGTGCCACTACAGTTTAATAAACTTAATTTACATTTCACTTTAAATTAATGAATTTAAATTTCACTTTAAATTATAAAAATGAAAATTTACAAAATTGACTGAGACTGATTTGCGCCCAGACATATAGTCCATCATGGTGAATAAGTCTCTTGAACTGCAAGGGTGTAACATTCTAAAGTTATTGGGTATAGTATTCTGCCTTGCATGCAGTAGTGGTCATAGAAATCTTATAAAACAAGTGAATTTACTATGATGTAACAAATAAATGAAATGAGTATTAATAGAAATGGACTGGTCAAGGGGCTAGAATGAAACTACAGTTGACCCCTGAACAATGAGGGTGGTTAATCTACCTGTAATATACATATACACACACACACACACACACACACACACACACATATATATATACATATATACAGTCAGCCCTTTGCATGTATTGTTTCCCTGCATCCGAGGATTCAATGGACAATGGTACTGTTGCCACTGAAAAATATCTGCATGTAAGTTGACCTGTACAGTTCAAACCCACTTTGTTCAAGGGTCAACTGTATTTTGAGAGAAAGGAAGTCATCAGTGTAGCTAAAGATGAGAGGATGACTACAACTGAGAAAGCAGATGTCCAGAGGTCACAAGGAGGGGTCTCAGGAAAGTAGAGTCAGAGAAGGTTGTAGAAGGGAACAGGAACCTGCTTTCTGTAACAAGAGGCAGAGGACAGATGGGATAGAGGGTAAACAGTTTTAGGGAAGTTCCATTAGACAATGTGAAACTTCTCAGTATAGCAGCAACAAGACCTTTACTAGAAGAAAGGTCTTCTACTTACCTTCTTCTTTATGAAGGAAGGATGTGGGAGGAGGCATTTGGGGATGGCCACTCAATAGACCACTGTGATGAAGAAAAGGCCAGGGGAAGGAACCATGGCTCCATGAAGGCCTGGCATGACAATCTGTATTGAGGGCCTTATTCCTCAAAAGTTTCCAACCCAGGAACCTAAATGGGATCTAAGGATGGGTTTCAGCTAAACCTCTACAGAACTTACTAATAATTAAAATGTTCAAGTATCAACTCAACATTACACGTCCTATCACAGCGTTCATCCTAGGAGCTACAGGGTTACTGAACCCAGATTAGGAAGAGTAAGAAAAGCTTTTGTAGGGGTTAGTATCTGAACGGAAGCTGGAAAGGAAGCTGGAATCATCCAGAGAAAGGGGCGTGTTCTTCTGAAGACCTAAATGACATTCTCAGAAAAGCTTTATTAGGAATGAAGCTGATATTTTGATCTCCATTAATATTTTTCATTGAAAAGGGCATTTTTAAACTGACCCTATAAAACTTCAGATGACTTCTGAAGTCCCTTTCAAAATTCAGAAGTCTATTATCCTGAATCATCAAGACAATCAAACTCAGCACCCTTGGTTTAAGAATGCTGAGGAATACAGAGGTAACATTACTAAGCTTTATATCAAAGAAGAATAAGTGCTGTTATTGGAAAATTAATTTACGGGAAACTCATGCCCTGATGATGTCAAAACTTTACAATGCAGAAATAAAATGTTGCTTGAGATTCAACTAAAAAAATGTAGAGCAGTTCACACCAAAGAGAAATATAACATACAAACAGGCACAAGTAGAACACACTACCCAGAGCAAAATCTAATAAAGATGAGAAAATGTGTGGATACACATGAGGCTGTGTGGTGGTTCAACAAGCCCACATTTTACTGGGATATACGGGGCTCTACAAAGTACTGTTCTCACAGGTACAGCATGTAAAATAATCATTCCACTTCTTTAGACACTTGTTAACTGCATACCGCATTGGCCTGGATGGGTAACTAACAATAATGAAAGACTAGGAAGACTATGGCAGAAGGTTAGCAAATGCACAGAGTCTACAACCTAAAGGTCTGGGCTTCCCTTGTGGCTCAGCTGGTAAAGAATCCACCTGCAATATGGGAGATCTGGGTTTGATCCCTGGGTTGGGAAGATCCCTTGGAGAAGGGAAAGGCTACCCACTCCAGTATTCTGGCCTGGAGAATTCCATGGACTGTAGAGTCCATGGGGTCACAAATAATCGGACACAACCGAGTGACTTTCACTTTCACTTCACTTTCTTTTATTCAATAGCAGAAGAAGAACTGCCAAATTTCAGGATGCTACATCCCAGGGGAATATTCTGCAAAGGGGGATGAGGTACAAATGGGCAGTGGCTGGGGCACAAAAAGAACCAGAAATAGTCACTGATTTTGGAGGAGGCCATTGAGAAATATGACAAATCAATACTGACCATCTGTAGGAGACATTTACATAGTAAGCATTTATTTCTGCAGGCATCTAAAGGATTCCCATCACTGTTCCATGAAGCAGGTCATGTGGAAAGCTTTTACACATTTAAAACAGTTTTTACAAACACACTGTGTATTTTGGGGCACTCTGAGTGCCTCACCCATGAAAATAGGTCTTTAAAGTTGGCAAGAGGAAAGACCCCTTTACAGATGGAGGGCTTGATGCTGAAAGAAATGAGTTGCCTTTAGCGACCACCACAGGAAGAATTCTAGGCACAGCTAGAGGCTGAAATCGCCTCAAACCTGAAAAGATTGTTAACTGTGCTTAAAAGATAATCTGAAAGTTGCCTGTGAGCTTACACCTGGTCCCAGTTGAGCTTCCTCATCAGCATTCCAAGCCCTGCCTCAGAAAGCTGGGGAAAAGAATCTTGCAAGCACAGGAAAATAGACAAATTTCTTTCCTTCAAGCCTAATCTGATGATTTAAATCTATCCAGTCTAATGCCTCTCAGGTGTTCTAACCATCTTATGCCTGTTAAGAGCGCTTCTGCAGGGAGTTACTACCACTAGTAGCGTCTCTTCTGATTAAACACATCTGCCACAAAATAGCAGGTGCCTTCTGGACATAGTGAAATTCACAGAAATCCTAATAGGAAATTTGCAAAAGGTTTTGAATGCTGGTGTGTAAAAACATATTTAAGTTTTCTCAGACTTTGGAGAAACTGGACGGTGCAGTGTAGGAGAAGTTTATTTAAAATTTAATGTCTTTTAAATAAAGGCAGTCCTTTGAGCCTCTGATCCACCAGTAAAGCCCCCATGGACTGTAGCCTAGCAGGCTCCTCTGTCCATGGCATTTTCCAGACAAGAATACTGGAGTGGGTAGCCATTCCTTTCTCCCAGGGCTCTTTCCAACCCAGGTATTGAACCTGGGTCTCCTGTACTGCAGGTAGATTCTTTGGCATATGAGTTACCAGGGAAGCTTCAAACAAAGGCATCAGAAAGATATTAATAGAGTGGCTGCTGCTGCTGCTAAATCGCTTCAGTCGTGTCCGACCCTGTGCGACCCCATAGACAGCAGCCCACCAGGCTCCGCTGTCCCTGGGATTCTCCAGGCAAGAACACTGGAGTGGGTTGCCTCTTCCTTCTCCAATGCCTGAAAGTGAAAAGTGAAAGTGAAGTTGCTTAGTCGTGTCCGACTTCTAGTGACCCCATGGACTGCAGCCTACCAGGCTCCTCCGTCCACAGGATTTTCCAGGCAAGAGTCCTGGAGTGGGGTGCCATAGAGTGGAGTTGCTGGCTAAAATCAAATTTTAAAAATGAAACAATTAACAAGGTTAAAGGATAATTTTCAAAAGTGTTAAAAGCATGACCTTCCTGAAACACAAAAATCAACACATGTTTAAGATTCTGTTAAAACTGAAAAGATATTACAATGAACTCAAAGGAGAATCCAAACAGCAGACACATTTTTAGATCAGGAGTGATGTGAGTGTGTAAAGGAGTGGCAAAATTCACCTTTTCCACAGTGGACTGCGAAGTCAATTGCACCTCTGTGGGACAGAATTTATACGCCTACAACAGGAATTATTTTATACTGTTATCAGTTTCCTACAACTTACAGAGTTGTAAAACAGCTTTGTAGAATCAGAATTAGATAACCTGGAATGATGTGCTATTGAAGATGCATAGTTTTCTATGGAGGCACAATTTTTTTCCCTACACAGATCACTGCTCATTTTATTTATTGCTATATTCCCGAAACCTGGAACAGGGTAGATGCTCCATAAATACTTGCTAAACAGATAAATGTCTACTATGTATCAGGCATAAAGCTAAAGCCTTCACATGCATCATCCTCTTTAATCTTTCCAACAACCTTTTAAGATAAATATTATTCTCATATTACTAACTTGAAACTAGCTTGTGTAGCGTTGCACAGTTATTACTTGTCAGAGGTCGAGGGGTGGAGAGCAGGGGCAGAGGCAGGTGGAGGAGGAGGATTTACCTCAGGATTGTAATCAGAAAGCCTGCCTTTTTTTTTCTTCCTTATTCTTTCTTCTATTCAATACTTCCTTTAAATTTATTATTATGGTATCATGTGCCTCTAAATTAGGGGATTGTTTATGGGCTTCCCTGGTGGCTCAGAGGTTAAAGCGTCTGCCTCCAATGTGGGAGATCCAGGTTCGATCCCTGGGTCGGGAAGATCCCCTGGAGAAGGAAATGGTAAACCACTCCAGTACTCTTGCCTGGAGAATCCCATGGACAGAGAAGCCTGGTAGGCTACAGTCCATGGGGTCACAAAGAGTCGGACAGGACTGAGCGACTTCACTTTCACTTTCACTTATATATAACAGAGATATAGACATGATTCCTTGATGAGCTTGATACTGGAGATCCTGGCTTTAAGAAAGTAAATGAACAGCATTATTCAGGAGAATCTAAGCATAAGTAAGAGACATATGAACATCTTTATTGTGGTCTTGCAGACAAGAACAGAATATTCCCAGCCCAGATCCCAACCCCCATCCTTAGGTGCCGATTACAATTTTTAGGATAATAAAGATGGATGAATTCAGCAGTGTTTATGTGTATAGTTTGTTTTCACAGAAAGCAGAGCAGCACTGAGGAAGACAGCAGTGGCTAACATTTACTGTGTGATTACTATGACCGTAAAGTTCTTTCACAGCAACACTTTTGAGGCAGGTACTACCATCAGCTCCTGCTTATGGATAAAGAAAGCCGGAGTATACCAAGTCACCTTCACAGAATCACACCGCTAAGCTGCAAGTCTGGGCACTGACCTAGGACATTTAACTACTGCCCAATCCTCACTCTAAGACTCTCTACAGACTGCATCAGTTGAGGTTTTCTCTGCCGTCATGCCTTGATTTTTCACAACCCTGTTTGCCTAGGTTTACCAGAGTCTACAAGGGCACGAAGATTCCTGGAGCTTCCAGCACCACCGGTCTGGAACCTGCAGGCTGGCTGAAGTCCTGAGAGCTATCTTCTGGCCACTTGGCACCTGTGATCATTTGGGTAGTTTACATTCACCCTTGGAGAGGCAGGGTCAGCAAGCAGGGGACAAAAGTAGTCTGTCTCAAACAGGTGAATGTCAGAAAGATGTGTGCCAAACGTTAATCTGAAACCGTTCTAAGTCCCCCAGTAGTCCCCTGCTTTCTTTTCTTCCCAGAAAACAGGCTGCCCTCAGGATGAAGCAGTAGTATGGTTTTAGACACATCCAGATGAGTTTTGACATGAAGAATAGGTATGCAGGTGTCACTAAATGGTTAGTGGTTTATTATGCCATTTAATTTAATCTTCACGACTCTCTGAAACAGGTATTATTGTTATTATCTCCACTTAGGAGATGAAGAAGTGAGGTTGAATAACTTGCCTAGGTTAAAGAGTTTGCCCAAGATCCCAAGAAGGTTGGGATCTACCAATACCAGAGGTATCCATGGAGACCAAAAGCAATGACAGGTATTTGCAACACGCCACTTAGCATAAAGCCTTTGGAAGTGGTACCATTTACTCCATAATCACTGAAGCATGAGATCTTTATTTCTGAGGGGTATAATGCTCACCCTCTTCAAACCATCGTAAATGCTTACCCTTCCCTCAAGAGGATCACAGGATTCCTACTCCTAATAAAAGGTAACACTACTTTCAAATACAAAATGAAAAAGGCATTGCTATTACTATCAAACAAACATTAAGAAAGACCTTCTCTGGTGGCCCAGTCGGTAAAGAATCTGCCTGTGATGCGGGAGATCTGGGTTCGATCCCTGGGTCAGGAAGATCCTCTGGAGAAAGGCATGGTAACCCACTCCAGTATTCTTGCCTGGATAATCCCATGGACAGAGAAGCCTGGTGGGCTACAGATCTGGACTGAAATCGGGACTTGTCAACTTTATCCCCCCTGAGGCACAGTTTTGGTGCACAGAACATGTTCCTCTGTCCTTTCATTACAGAGTTTGAAAAGAGAAGGGTGGGAGGAATGGGTGAGGCCTGCAGAAGACCCCCTGACCCTGATGAGCATCCCTGTAGACCCACCAGCTTCCTCTCACCCACCCCATTCTCCAGGTGAGCGCCACGATCCTACAGGCTTTTACAGTTCATTATACTGTCACATTTCCTGCTGCCAAGTGCTTCTCGACCTCCACATACAATACTTAAAGCCCCTTGATCTAAACGGAGGCTTAATTATTGCTTTGAAGGTATTCATCTCGGGGGCAGTGAGTTAGTATTATTATACTCACTCCAGAATTTTCCCATTCAGAAATCTTTTCTACTGAAAACATCTACCTACGGATCTTGTAACCAAGCTCATTTGAAAGGCTTCCTCCCTTTCTTTTCTCAAGGACTGCAACACTTTTATTTTCTCTAGAATCCTCCCACCCCTTAACCCTGATTACCACATACATTTATATTGGACACTCAAAACCCATGGCTTCCTGTAATAATCACATTTGCTTGTTAAGTTGCAGTGGCGTGCCCAGATCTGGAACAACTTAAAGTAAACCCAGGCCAGAAAATTTCAGCAGGAAGATGCTTTTTCATTGTGAGGGTGTGGGAAAGGCCATCGAGCTGGGTAGAGGGACTGAGTTATTTCGGATACTGCATACTTTACCAGTTATGTCGTGCTGTTTGAATGACTCACTGTAGATCTGATACTGATTCGGACAATGTTTCTTCAGCCACTTGCAGACATCCTGCTGGGTCCACAGGGCCACTGGTTTTGACAGCTTCACTGTAGCCGACTACAAATAAAGAAGGAAAAAAAGGTCTGTTAACGCCAGTCCCATGCCTAGAGAGGCACTACTGTTAGAAGTGCTGTAGTGTGGTAAAGCAGGGGTCCCCAGCCTCCGGACCACAAAGCAGTGCGTCCTGTCAGATCAGCAGCAGCATTAGCTTAAAAACAAAGTGCACGATACATGTAATATGCTTGAATCATTCAGAAACCATCCCTGCCCAACCCTGGTCTGTAGGAAAATTATCTTCCATGAAATGGGTCCCTGGTATCAAAAACATTGGGGATCACTGTCAAAGCTACAGGCTGGAATCCCTGAAGATGAATATCTGACTCTTGTCCTCCTTTAATGGTCTTCATACTCCTGAAAACTAGGAAGAAAAGGTCCAGGTGGAGAAAGCCATGAAGACTACATTTATTCTCGAGTTCTGTTGGGAAAAGTCCCCAGGAAGCAGTGTTTTCTGATGACTACTCTAACAACAAGACAACTGGATTGCTAAGTAATTGATTAAATTTTGGGGGTGAAACAGCTTCCCCCAAATGGCTTCTCTGCATATTTTAAGACAGTGTCGATTTCTTACTATCCTCCAACATCTCTAGGACCTAGGATAACTGGCCCCAGCAGGTGCTAATACTTATTTTAGGAACATTATAGGATTTAGATACTTGCATACAACACATGTAAGAATTAAAGATTTTAAAATTAAAAAATAAAAACTAAAAAAAAAAAAAAAGAAGTATGCAAGTGGGCCTGGGAGCTCTGGATGTAGGGCGGTCCTGTAAAGTCTAGGAATTAATTATGCATAGTAGGTAAGGGAAAAAGTCAATTCCATCAGCATGTGGGGATGGTAATAAGATATTGGCTGTAGCAAGACTTCATGTAGAAGCCAACCAGCTGAGGTCTTTTATTGTTCACTGGATCTTTCAGGGAGGTTTATGAAACAAAACACAGAGGTGGACCAATGGCAGGTTACAAGTACATTCATTCATTAACAATCATCAATGGTGTTAGAGGCTCATCTTCCTCACAGACCCCAGGAACTTGGTTGAGGAGAGATGGAAGCTTAACCAGCTATAGCTTTTTTTTTTTTTTTTTTAATCATTCTGAATCACTATTTGCATTCTGGATCAGGATTTTAATATAGGTGGTTCTTTAAAGGATGCTGGATGGTACACAGACCTGGCCTTAAATATTATTGACATGTCTTTCATTTCCCTTTATACTTTCAGGTTATGGCAAGGGGAGAGCCTTGATTTTGTATAAGTGTTATTTAATATATTTAATATCTTACAACACATACTGACATGATCTTTGACAAAAATAGGGCTTCCTTCAGCCTCAGAACTGTCATCAGAAAGCAGAATTTTCATCTAGCACATAATAACTGCTCTGCTTTTTTTTATATTTAAGGTTACCCTAAATCTTTTCTTTTAAAACAAATTTGAGTTAAAAAAAAAACCTAGGTCATTATTTACAATTGCCAAGATACAGAAGCAGATTAATGGATAAAGAAGATGTGTATACATATACAGACATACACAGAAACAGACAGACACACACATATACATACAATGGAATACTACTCAGTCATAAAAAATAACGAAATTTTGCCATTTGCAGCAACACAGACATTGAGGACATTATGCTAAGTGAAATAAGTCAGAAAGAGAAAGACAAATACTTTCCCTTATCACCAAATATCACTTATAGGTAGAATCTAAAAATAAAACAAACTAGTGACTGTAACGATAAAGCAGCAGACTCACAGATGTGGAGCACAAACTAGTAGTTACCAGCGGGGACAGAAAAGGGGGCAGGAGCAATACAGGGGCAGGGGAGTAAGAGGTACAAACCAACAGGCATAAAGTAAGATACAAGGATATACTGTACAACATGGGGAATGTAGCCAGTATTTTATAATAACTATAGAAGGAGAATAATCTCTAAAAATTGTGAATCACTCTATTATACACCTGTAACTTTGAAGAAAGCTGAGCACTGAAGAAATGATGCTTTTGAACTGTGGTGTTGGAGAAGACTCTTGAGAGTCCCTTGGACTGCAAGGAGATCCAACCAGTCCATTCTAAAGGTCCTGGGTGTTCTTTGGAAGGAATGATGCTAAAGCTGAAACTCCAGTACTTTGGCCACCTCATGCGAAGAGTTGACTCATTGGAAAAGACTCTGATGCTGGGAGGGATTGAGGGCAGGAGGAGAAGGGAACAACAGAGGATGTGATGGCTGGATGGCATCACGGACTCGATGGACGTGAGTCTGAGTGAACTCCAGGAGTTGGTGATGGACAGGGAGGCCTGGCGTGCTGCGATTCATGGGGTCACAAAGAGTCGGACACGACTGAGCGACTGAACTGAACTTATGATATTGTACATCAATTTACTTCAATAAAAAACAGGTCAATTTCAAGAAAAAAATTAAGGAAACAATAATACAGATGGTAACAGTGAAAACAGAGGATAATTCAAGTGTAGACAACTGTTCAGGTGTTATGTTGTATTAGTATATTTCCAATTGTATGATTCTTTGGGCCATCACTTATAAAATAATCACACACACACAAATCAATTTTTGCTTTGTGCTGTGGTAAGTTTTTTCTCTCACTCTTAAGAGTGGCAGATTCCATTTTTCCAAAGATGATTTTCCATGTGCACATATATGTACATACACACATACATATCTGCTCTTCATTTATTGTGACTGGCATTCCTCCACTGATATTTGGGGTTGATATTCCCTCCCCTTGAACTCTGACAGGGATCATAGGGAGCTGGGCCATGGAATATAGTGGGATTGATTCTGTCTGTGACTTCTGAGACTACATCATGAAAGAGATACAGCTTCCACCTGGCTCACCCTCTCTGGCACTCACCCCTTTGAAACCCAGACACCATACTGTGAGGAAGCCCTGACCACATGAAGAGAACAGACATAGGAGTTTTGGTCAATTCCTCAGCATGAGATCTCAGCTGACAGCCACCACTAACTTACCAACCATCAGACAAGTGAGTAGACAAGCTGCAGATTATTCCAGCCACCAGGATTCAAATCTTTTAGTTCAAACTCCCAGATACCCTGATGCAGAAACATATCAATTGCTGGCCCATATAATCCACAAAGAACATTACCCCACTGTGCTGGGGTAATGGCAACCTTAGCAACTGAAACACTCAGAACAGAACTGTGACAACTGAGCTTCCCAGAGAGCCCTGAACTTCACAGATGCTCTATAGAGCCATAATGAACTAATGATACCATTCTCACCGAGTCTCAGGGCATAGCCCTGCCTTGTTACTTAATCAGCTGGATTGGAAGTCCAGCCCTCTCTGCTCTAGCCCCACTGTGTGCTGCTCACGTGGCTCCTAATTAATCTCATCTGCCTCTTCCTTCCACTCCACAGCCTCTGGTCGCAGACAGGAAGCCCTTTTGCCTCCAATCACGGTGTACAACCAGATCAATTATTTTCCTAATTTTGATAGATAGAAGGGCCTCTGGCCTGGATAGAGCAAATGCTTTGTTGTTTAGTTTTTTCCTTTTGGCCCCTCATCACCTTTCCCTCACATGATTAAGAAACCAGAGAAGATTTGGCTCTTTTAGTTAGAAATGCACTTCCCACCATGTTTCACAAGTCAGCACCTCCGAATCTGGCTCCTTCCTGCTCTAAAAAGTTTCCTTCAGATTAGTTGAATGAGTTCATAGCTGACACATCATTGCCCTGAAACCCCTAGCAAGTTTCTTGCAAGTAAAGCTAATCAAATCTTTTGAAAACGCCTATAAACCAGTCACAGAAGGCTGTAAATTAGGAAGGGAGAGGCAGGAGGGTAAAACTGCTTACACATCAATATACCAAACTTCCTGGGAGGTTATTCTTTTACTTGCTCATTTCCTAGGGAATGAAGTACCCTCAGCACCAAGACAAGCCCTATTAAATGGAGATTCAGGAGAAGATGAATCCAAACATCTCAAGTCGATGCAGAATATACCCTTACCAGCCCACCATGTATGCTTGTGTGATAACTTTCCTTTTATTATAAATCCAGGTGCACTGAGGCTAACACTCCAGGTGCGGCCTTGATTTGCCTTCACTCTTTGTTCTTGTTGTTTAGTAACTAAGTCACGTTTGACTCTTTGTGACCCCGTGGACTGTAGCCTGCTAGATTCTTCTGTCCATGGGATTGCCCAGTCAAGAATACTGGAGTGGGTTACCATTTCCTTCTCCAGGGGATTTTCCCAATGCAGGGATTGAACCCACAGCTCCTACAGTGGCAGGCTAATTCCTTACCACTGAGCCACCAGGGAAGCCCACACTCTCCTCTTACTCTGCAGTAATTTGGTGTTAGATGGTAAAGCTTAGGTGGTAAAGCTTTAGGCATATATTTTTAAGATTATATGAGCCTATGGGGATATGCCTTCCTGTAAACAGGCATAACAGATATGATGGGGAGGGACAGAGATTCCTACCGTTAATAAGCCCTGTTTGTCTCTTACTCGGAATGTGATGTAAGTATTGGCCCCATTTATCAACTGACTCTCAGCCTTGGCTCTAATCTGAACTTGCTATTAGTTGGCTACACGTTAACTTGTGAAGAGCCATTGTGACCCCCACTGCCCCGGTCTGCAGCTGCTTTCTCTATTCTCAGAGCAGATTTTCCCTTGTTTTGCTTCAACTTGTCCTGGTGTAGCCCCGTCAACTTCCACCCCTCCTCCATTACGATGCCCCCAACAGCAGCCAAGCTTGCAGAGTCAGTGCCATCACCTGATTTCTTTACAGGGCTTAGACTTTATTTCTCTGCGCAATTTGGAACAACAAACACGCGTCAAACTCATGTCAGTCTATTCAATAATCACACTATCTCCCTGGGAGGTGTAGAGCTATCCACTCTTCATGGTGTTACTTCCTTGCCCCTCCCATTCAACAGGCATGCCTCTCTCTACACCCAACATAAGATAATTTTCTTGAATATGGTGTATTTCCCCTCACAGTAAGAGTCTAAGCCAAAATAATAGTTCATAAAACAAAGAGAGAGTATTTCATATTTATTAGAAAGTGATTTAAAAAAAAAACCTTGCCTGAGGCAAACATTAGAAAAAACACCTGTCCTATTTCTTTCTCCATGCTCAGGAGGTCTGCTGCATCTGATTTCCAGCCCTGGAGACAATTTTGGTTTATTCTGCGGCCCTGAAAGAGGCCGGAGGCAGTTTGTTATCTTAACCCCTATGCACTGGACACCATGCAGAATTCCAGGCATTTTCTTTCTGAATTGGTCCTGGCCTTTCTATGGACAATGTGAATGTGCATTTCAGACGACTTCACTTTCTGTTTTACAGACACCTCACTTTATGTAAAAGACACATGACATTTCTGAAAGTCCTTTAAAAGGACTTTAAAGGAAAGTTGTCTGCAAATTATTTTTTGCAAGAAATTCCCATTTTAATTTTGCTTTAATCCATAATTTCAACTATATTTTCTAGTAGTTTCTGATTTGCATTTAATTGGAAAGGATTCTTTTGTTTTTTTAAGAAAGTTATTTATTGGCTCTGCTGGGTCTCCATTGCTGCATGGGCTTTCTCTAGTTGTGGTGAGTGGGGGTTACTCTCTAGTTGGGCTTTTCATTGTGGTGGCTTTTCTTGTTGCAAAGCATGGACTTTAGAGCATGCAGTCTTCACTAGTTGTGGCACATGGGCCTAGTTGCCCCATGGCACGAGGGATCTTCCTGGACCAGGGATCGAACCCATATCCTCTGAATTGGCAGACAGACTCTTAACCACTGGGCCTCCAGGGAAGTTCTAGAAAAAATTCTTAAGTTATATGTTGTTTAAGGTAAACTTGTGGCATTTCTGCTAAGTAATAAAAAATGTTTTAAAGGAGCTTGATATTGAAAGAACATATTACAAAATATTTTAAAGCTAAATTTTATCTTATAATTCAGTTATCCATTATTTGTTTTGCAATATAAATTCTTTTTATGTTTTTAATTTACTAGGTTTCAATTTATAAGAGAACGCTGAAATTTTAAGCCCCCGATGGCTGTGCAAACTCTTAATGAGTTTGGCTCACATGAAGCCCAGTGGGTTGACTGGAAAAAGTAGAGAAGGCAAAGACTATTTACTGCCATTGGCAGGACAAAGAAAGCTTTATGGCCAAATATCAGAAAGTGGTCAACATACTTGCTTATAATGAGATGCTGCAGGTATTTGTAAGCTCGAATATTGCTTCTGCCTCTCTTACCATCTTGTAATGTATTTTCTTTAGTTTCAGGTCTTCTCTTTTATTGTCTTCCATTGTGTAATCTTATTCAAGATTAGAGAAAGGAAGGAAGAGAGGGGAGGAGGGATGAACACGTACACTCACACAATAACCCATTAATGTCTGTCCTAGCAGTTTTTATGCTCATTTACCAAAAAAGGGTCTTTAACTATCAAGAAGGATGGGCTAGTTTACAGAATACTTGGCATTTAAATGAAGTAATTTTTAAGTACTAATAATGCCCTCTTTGGCCACCTTGACTCTTTCAAGGGAAAAATGTGACTTAGACAAATTTTAAAAGGTTATCTCTTCTATTATATTTTATTCCCCGGGTAGTTTATGAGATCCACTTGGTCCTTCTCAGGTTTAAACCAAAATATTTTATGGTGAATGAAGCTCTTAAACATCTTGCCACCCCATGAGAAGATATCTCACTGCTAGAAAGTTTCCAGGTAAAAGTTAAACACTTTTCCTCTTGAATGAAGGAAAGATTCATTTCATTCACATTTTCCAACATTGACTGCTGCTTCAGTTATCACCTGGATCACTGTATGCTCCCTAATTGTGGTGCTCATCTCTTGTGAGCAGTGTAGCGCCTCTAACTAGCAGTAGCGGCTACGCAGCTTCAGTCCTTTTTCCAAGTATACAGCATGGCATTGATTAATTCCTACAACAGTTCTTCATCGGGCATCTGTTTCAGAGCTCTTACTTTCCATTCTCCTCCATCAGGTATTGCAGCTTGTTAGTATTGCCTTCAAAAGGTAGTGTCCTAAATGTGGTGACTACAAAAGTGGAATGTGTTATTAAGTCTAAACCTTATTACTGAGTCATATCAATGACTTATACTGAACTTAGGGGAAAGTTCTAAAACTTGGCATCTTCTTTAAATGAATTTCTGTCAAATTAGCACTGACTCTGAAGCAGATTTTTTATCAACATTAATTTCGCAGGTTTCAGTCCATCATTTGAGATCCTTATTAAATAGGGCATTTGGTTATTCTCCCATATCTGCACCATCCATGTAAAAAAAGGTCTTTGAGGTCCTCAATAACTTTAAAAAATATAGGAGGGTCCTGGAATTAAAAGCTTGAGAATCACTATTTTAAGGCATCATCATGGTGGTGGTGCCATTAAAGAAAAAGAAAAAGATGTTTGGCCTGCCATAGTTGTTTTCCCTTAACTTGTCCATATTAAATTTTTGGTGGCTTTGTTTCCTTCCAAAATGCTCTGAACTACAGAAACTGAAAATTTGAAGGAATCTAAATGGTAGGTTCAAGATTAAACCCAAGGCAAGAGTCCAATCCAGTTTAAGACATCTGAAATGGTGACCAGATAGGATCAGGATGGATATATCAAGGGGGTGTGTGTGTGTGTGTGTGTGTGTGTGTGTGTGTGTATAAACAACCACTTGAATACATAAAGGTCAAATGTCAATCCTGTACCTAAAAATAATTACTACATTTTTCTTTTCTTTTTTTGAAGCTGCACAGATCTAGAGAAACCTAGGCCTGCGGAAATGGCAATCTAGATTCAAGATTCTCTCTGAAAGTCTGCAGCTTTAGACAATGTGTCCTGTGAAAGATGCTATTATTTCATGTCGATAAGCAATAGTCTTTTGTATCAAATATATCAAATGGTCTTTTGTATCAAAGCCAAAGTCAGACCTCCATCATCTTTCTCACTGCTTTTTGAGTTTTACTTTTGGAGCAATTCAAGACAAATTTCACTACCTGCTGGACTTATTTCCAGTTCACACATCACACTGGGGCTCTCCATGGGATCACATGTCTTTTTTTTTTTTTTTTTTAAACTTTGGTATATGATGAATCCCAAATCATATCTCCAGGCCTAACTTCTCTTCAAACTGTATAACTTGATGACTTCACATTTCTATTTGCATATCTAGGAAACATTTTTCTTTTTTTGATATGTTTTTTGTTTATTCAAGAAATATTTATAAAACATTTATTACATGCTTGGCCTGTTCTAGTCAATGGGAATAGAGCACTACACAATTGTTTTCTTCTTAACCACACAGAGTTTATGTGTTTATATCTAACCTGATCCCCACCTCTTCCCTCCTTTCCCTCCACAATTCTTTGTTTGTTAGGAAACAGTCTAATTCATCTTCTCCAAAAATGACCTCCTGTTCTTCCTCCCCAGACTGCTGTCTACAGCTCATCTGAGAGAGATGGCCTGCTTCCTGTTGCTGAAATTCCGAATCTTGGATTAATCATGGATGCCTTTCTTTCATAGTCCATGTCTCATCTACTGGGAAAACTTGAGGGGTCTACTTTCCATTAAATGCAGACTCCACTTCTCTTTTCATCACCAACACTGTTACAGTCATGATTAGAAACACTATTATGCCACATCTAGATTACTTCATCAAGGTACCCAGTGCACCTAACAGAGCATTTTGTTTCCCCCCTGCCCTTATTTTAAATCTTTACAATGTTCTACACAACCTCGAGCAGTCTGAGCACCTAAATCTGTGACGCCACCTTCATTACTTTTTTCTAAAATATGCACTTCCACTATGCTTTCTTGCTGTTACACATGCCAACTATACTCACTCCTTGTTTTGCCTAAAATGGTCTTCTCCCAGATACCTACACACAGCTATTCCCTCACTTCCTTCAACCCTTTGTTCCAATACTACCTTTCCAATATGTCCTGCCCAATCTCCCCTAATTAAAAATGCAACACTCTCCCCTAGCTTCCAGAACTCATTACCTTGTTCCACTGCTTCCATGTCCATAGCAAGTACCAGAGTTAACTTTGTGTTTTGTTTATTATCAGTTTCTTTCCACCAGCTTGCAGCCTCCTCAAGGGCAAAGATCTTTTTTATTTCACAAAGAATCCCACACTTCAGAACAGTGCCTGGCACACAGCACTGATAATTTGTGGAAGGAATGAAAGAAAGGTCTGTCTATCATATATCACAGCTCCTATATCCTTGAGTGTCAGAAAACTGGTTCAAGTCCCAGCTGTGCTCTTGACATTCCCAGGTTGGGAGTAAAACAGGCTTTCCTCCGATTAGATTTCTCTCATAGTGAGCCAAAAATGCAGAGGCAGTCTGGCACTATAATTCTTAGCAAGATAGCTCACATTTCTGATCCTCTTTTTTTTTTTTCTAATCATTTTTGAATGATACAAAGAGTGATGTAATGAAAGAACTTGGCATGTAGAATCAGGCAGACCTGGATGGAAGGCCAGCTCTGGCAATCACTAGCACTGTGACCTTGGGCAGGTCACTGAATCTTTCTAAACATGCTCCTCAACATGCTGGAAACAATTCCAATCTTGTCCTTGGTGGAAGGATGAGAAATAGTTGATCTAAATGCTTAAAAGTGTCTTCACACACTATGTTCTCAGCAGAGTTATGGTCACATCTCTTGAAGGGCACCAGGACACCCGCCTACTGGATTCTCAGGCCTGATGCAGGGAAGCAATAGTGCGGTGGACACAGTCAGTCTTCAGAATGTGGCTGACTTGAGCTCAGTTACAGGCGTTAGGAGTACTAAGCAGAGATCCAAAGGAAAACAGCTGGTATGAAATGAGGAAGACAAAAAGGCACTGGTGGAAAAGGTAGAAATAGGAGCAGGGAGCAAGCAAGCAAATGCAGAAGAAGGAAAGAAAGGAAAGATGAAAAAATAAAGGTACCCAATTAGGAGACATGAGGAAACGATCCTCCTTATTCAGGCTGGCTCTGCTGCAACCACACAAATGTCACCTCATGCCTTCCAACAATAGGTCATGCCATTGGTTTTTATCCGACTCAGAGTCAGCTCTTCCGTGTCTCCAGGGATAGTCAGACAGAAAGCATCCTAATTTCACACCCAAGATAAATCCCCGATTCCCCAGGCACCTAAATATATACCAAGGCACATCATCCAGATGTGTAGACTCTATTGCTCACAAGCTGTGAAGCGGATGCTTGCATTCAACACTGGTTAAGATCTGCTGCATCCCACGTGTGGGATACTGGGTATGTCTCAGGGTTTCTAACAATAAAACCTCATGGAGGGAATACACAGACGTATGCAGGCAGTCAACAGGAAACGAGATCCCTCTGGCGTCCTGGATGGCTTTGACTAGCAATGCCTGCCTTTCCTATCAGCCCAGATTGTTGCACCTGTCAAGAGGAACACGAAGGGAGAGGATCACTCTGTCCTCTGTGCGTGCTCATAGTACGGAGGGAAACCCATCAGTTATCTGCCCAGATGAGCACACCCTATGGGCAGATGCAAGGGGCCAGGGCACATGTGCACTCCAAGCACATACCTGATGGGCAAACCCCTGCAAGAACACTGCATGAACAGAAGCACAAATCAAACAGGAAGCATAAAAATGGTTGTTGATCATCCCTGTTTCACATTTTTATGAAAATTCCTTTGGAACAACAACGTGGTACATTGATAACAAAAATGTCCTCAGTGCAAAAAACCAAAAAAGACCCTTTGCAACATGATCCAGGGTCCTTAGATTCCCAAGGTAGCACCTATTTCTTTATCCATCTCTTAAATATATGGGTAGGAGAGAAGGGAGCCTGGTGACTTGCTTTGATCAGAAGAGCAAGGCAGAGCTGATGATAGACGAGGTCAAGAGATCTTTTGCACTTGGGCCTTCTTCTTGCTCCTCTGAAATTGCTAGAACAGGCCTGGTTAAATTGGACCAAATTGGGCTTGAGAAAGTGGCAGAGGAGATTAATGCCATTCTAGACATAATACTAGGCACAGTTTTATAACAGCATATGGGAGCAAGAATTGTTTTAAGTGCTTTAGATAAATCATCTTTAATCTTTCCAAAAACCTACAATCTTTCCAACAATCCACAAAGTAACTATTATTTTCAGTTTATAAAGGAACAGGCTTAGAGGGGTGAAGTAACTCATCCAAGGTCACACTGCTAGTGAATTCAAACTCCGTTCTTACTCCATGAACATAGTGGGAAATGAGGATTATATCATGTTGGCCTGATGGATGCAGGGACAAAAAGGTGTGACATCTTACTGAGGTGCCCAGTGCTAGACTGCTTCCTTAACTGAATCAATGAAGATAAATCTGAGCTGCCTTTGTCCTGAGTATGCCAAACAGAGCTGGAATTGGCACCAGTCATAAGACCCCTAGTCCAGGGCTCTTTATCCTTATTATGGAAGGAGGCACATTTTTTTTGTACTATATGGGGAGGAAGGCAAGGCTCATCTGTGTCTCTCAACTACATCCCCAATAAAATGTGGATAAAAACATCTCTCTCCATCTTGCAAAGCTGTTGTGATGACCAAATGAAATAATCAAAAGGCTAAGTGTTCACTTTGGATGAATATACAGAAAAAGAGAGGGCTGGTGGGTCTCGGGAAGTTGAGGGCACCATGCTGTTGGCACTCAGGAGGAAACAAAAGCCCTAAGAGAATGTTGCTCTAGCTATATTCAGCAGGGACAGGATGGGGACTTGGGTTTGGAAAGCTTAAAATCTCTACAATCTGTTAGGGTCAGAGCCAGTCTATGTAAAGCTTCTAATACTGGTGTTATCAGGCTTTAAAAGTCAAGCCTATATAAAGGATTGTCATTCTCCAGGCCCATGACTTCTCAGTGGCAGAATGATTTGTAAGTTCAACTGAGCCACATGAAACTTAGTTCAATGAGGGCCGTTACAGACTAAGTGTCTGCATCTCCAACACATATGTTGAAGCCCTAACCCTCAGTGTGACTGTATTTGGAGGCAGAGACTTTATGGGAGTAATTAAGGTTAAATGAGGTCATATGGTGGGGTCTTGATCCCATAGGATTACTGTCCTTAGAGGAAAAGAGACATCAGAGAACTCTTTGTAGCTCTCTCCAGGGTGTGGACACAGCAAGAAGGTGGCCCATTTCCAAGCCAGGAAGAGAGCTCTCAACAGAATCTGCATGCTGGCATTCTGATCTTAGACTTCCAGCCTCTAGAACTGTGACAACAGAAAGTTCTCTTATTTAAGCTACTCAATTTGATGGTGTTTTATTATGGCAGCCCAAGCTGACTAATACAGGGGTGAATTCTAGTTCAGATAAACTGGCCAGATGGACAAAATAATCTGACAATCAAAGGCTGATAGAGCTCTGAAAACCTTAGTACGTAAAAGGGAAGAGAATAAAGTAGAGTAACACGCATTTTATCATAAAAGCAAAAATACATTTTTCTTGTATATGTACATTTACCTTTTAAGTACTTTCATATAATTAAAGAAAATTTTACTTCAGATTGATCTCATTAACACAATTACCTTTATTGTCATAAACTATTTTCCCCACCAACCATGTCTACGCACAGATTTTTACCATATTTCCCTCTGAACAAAAAATCATGTACTTTCACTAACTTACCAATTTAGGTCATTTTTATGCCTCTATAGTCAACCCTGTCTATTTTTAACCTTCTTGTTGCTATCAAGGAAAGTATGCACTTTTTTTTTTTTAAAGAAGCTATACAAAAGAGCTTACACTGAGAAACAAAAGTTCCATGTCTTCTCACTGGAAACTAGTTCTTCCAAGTTGAACACACACACAGCCTAACTTAAATATCTCCCTTCTCCAATCCCAGTTGCAATTTCCAGGGGCAATCTCTTAGTGATTCCTCTTTCCAGTCTCTTTAACTTACCAAACTTAGAGAATTATCTGCAGATTTCTCCATGAGAAGGATGAGAAATTCACACACATAATGCTAGTGCCCCCTTCCTCCTCCTTGGTTTACTCTTTCTATTAATAACTTTAGCTCTTAATTGGTTATCTTTGTAGCCTTGATATATTTAAATATAGGATTTTCCAAATAAGCCCCTTTACATTTTTTCTGTGGTTGTTCTTTTCTTCTTCCTACATTTTCACTACTTGCTCACCTCCTTCCAAGAGCCACCTCCATCATCCACAATATTATTTTTATA
The DNA here is from genome assembly GCF_016772045.2 of Ovis aries. NCBI lineage: Eukaryota > Metazoa > Chordata > Mammalia > Artiodactyla > Bovidae > Ovis > Ovis aries. The sequence continues at coordinate 58,880,573 of NC_056062.1, read as the reverse complement.
TTGTCATGGTTAATGGTGGATATTTCTCCCTACAACCTCTATCTGGTCTGCCGCATTATGACTGTAGACAGATTCAAAGTTAAAAAAAATCAGTAAGCAGCATTTACCCTATTATGACTGTGTAAATACTGTTCAAATGTTGAGCCAGTTAGTCTGGTTTGGATTTTTTCCTTCTGTCACATTCTCAGCATTCCAATGTCATATTTGCTGAGAATCTCAAAGAAGCTTCCCAACATGAAAACCAAATAGACTTTCTTTTCTTATATGTCAACAGTTGCTTAAACTCATTCCACAATTTCGTTTGCTGTTTCCACGTATCATCCATACAGTCATCAACATTAAGGGCCAATAAAATGTGGTTCCATGGGCTGGTCCATCCATTACCTGTTTCTGTATGGTCCACAATCTAATTAATAATAGGTTTTTATTTTTAAATAGTTAAAATAACCAAATAATAGTAATATTTTATGATGAGTAAAAGTTATGGGAAACTCAAACTTCAGTGTCCATCAAGTTTTATAGGAACTTAGCTATGCCTATCTGCCCTCAGGCTACAAAACTAGAGTGAATGATTTTGACAGAGACCAAATGGCTTGCAAAGGTGAAAATATTTACTATCTGGATCTTCACAGAAAAAAGTTTGCCAACACTTGTTCTACACATGGGGAGAGATTTTAAAAATAAATTTTAAAATTTATTTCAAAAATTGCATTGTAATTTCCATGGGCTGACTTATTATCAGATATGTACCTTTTTCACAGCATCCAGGACTTAAAAAAAAATGAATGCATTTTATACGGATGCAGTATGTTTCTGAATATCTCTGAGGATATAAGAAGAATTTTTAAAAGGATTTTATTATTCAAAAGTTCTCTTTGCACATATTTGGCTTTATCTGTAGGTTTCCTGCAAATATCTGGTTTATATCTTAATCTCCTAATGAAAAAAAAAAGAGGCAATGGAGACTAGACAGGGATTTCTGTGCATTTGCACTGGGCGTGATGCCTGAGTAACCTATTACTCAAAATGATCCCCAAATGCCAGAATGAAGATGACCTCACTCTCGAGCGCTAATACCCATACAATATGCTCCAGTTCATCCCACACACTTAAAAAAGTTAACTTTTAAGAGACATACTATTTCTTTGCTTGAGGCATAGACACCTGGTCATTAGGCTTTCTTTCTACAAGCAGGAATGGGCAAGGAAAAGACTGATGAACATTGCTTTACTGACCCCTCTTTTTATGTCCTGTTTCTCACTCCTGTCCACAAGTCTAGAACCTCTGAGATTTTACAGTGAAACTCACTGGTGTCTCTCCCCGCTTCCTTTCTCATTGCTGTTGCCATCAATGTTTATATTCCCCTACTGTTATTTTCTTTTTTAATAACTTTTTATTTTGTATTGGGTTACAGCCAGTTAACAATGTTGGGATAGTTTCAGGTGAACAGCTTCCCTCTGGCTCAGATGGGAAAGAATCTGCCCACAAGGAGGGAAACCCAGGTTCGATCCCTGGGCCAGGAGGATCCTCTGGAGAAGGAAATGGCAAACCACTCCAGTATTCTTGCCTGGAGAATTCCATGGACAGAGGAGCCTGGTGGGCTACAATCCATGAGGTCACAAAGAGTTGGACACAGCTGAGAGACTAACACTTTCACAGTTGATTAATAATGCTGTGATAGTTTCAGGGGAACAGCAAAGGGACTCAGCCATACATATATGGATCCATTCTCCCCCACCCATTCCCCTCCAGGCTGCCACATAACATTGAGCAGAGATTCATGGTATTTAGCAGGAAGAAGACACAGACATCTGTGCTCAGTTTATGGTCAGTACAAATGATTGCCATATTTACTTATTTCTAAAAATTGTTATACTATTTTATACATGCAAAAGAATATATGTTCACATATAGGCACACACACTTGTGTTCCAATGAAAAGCTAACAATGGAGAAATGGAATCATTTCTCCATTAATAGACAATTTATATTGTTCCTGAGTTTTCTGCCACAATATATTTTGAAAACCCAATCTCCCCCTCCCCTACCTCCAGCTATTGCCCCATTTGTCCATTCTCTCCACAGAAAGACAGAAAGAATTGTCTAGGGCAACCGTCTGTTTCAGCACCGCATGCCATTGACCTTGTTGGGCTTCCCTCCCTCCTTCTCCAAGTGAATATGCCCTTGTCACGGCCACTGAGGCATCCAGGTGGCCAGGTCCAGTATCACTTCTTCCGATAGCACACCTCCCTTCCTGTGGGCCCTCAGTTGCATCTGACACCACGAGACAAACTGTGATGGTGAAATACTTCCTTCTCCTGGTTTCCATACATCTCACTCTGATGGTTTGCTTTCTATCTCTCCAGTTACTTCTCTTTTTGCAAGCTGCTGCTTCTCTAGATGGATGGACAGATGGTGTGCTCAGGTGCTCAGTCGTGTCCAACTCTTTGCATCCCCATGGACTGTACCTCATCAGGCTCCTATGTCCATGGAATTTTGCAGGCAAGTCTACTGGCATGGGTTGCCATTTTCTACTCCAGGGGATCTTCCCGACCCAGGGATCGAACCCGTGTCTCTTGTGTCTCTTGCTTCTCCTCTAACTCACTCCTAAGTGGTCTGTTCTGGAATTGATCCTAGAGCCACTTCTGTTCTCGATGTGCACTCTCACCGGTGGTAATTTCAAGTCCTGTTGGCTTTAAATACTGTCTATAAGTCAGTGATACCAAAGTTTTATACTTCTTCCTCAGTATCTCTAACTTATTTAGACAAGTCACCTATTTTATGTCTCACTTGGATGTCCAACAGGACTTTTAAATGCAACACATCCTAAAACGAATTCACAGTTTCCCTTAATTCTGTTTTTCTGCCACTGTTTCAACATCCTGGAAGATAAGGCCCAAAGTCCAGTAATCATTCTTTCATTCCTTACCTTTCCCTCACCCTTCTTCTAATATACAAATATACATGATCCATACCAGGACTACGGAGTCTGCATGAAAATTGTGTCTGGGATCCTTCTACTTAAAGTTTACTTCTTCCAACCCCCAAATGTAACCATTTGTCACCTAGACTTCAGCAATAATTTCTGTCTCATTTCCCAACTTCCACACTTGCCATCTATAATCTATTGTCCATAGCTCAACAAGGATAAACTCTTAAGTGTGTAAATCTGATTCAGTTCTTCTGAATCTTCTGATTATCTTCTCCTTCCACTTATAATAAAATCCAAACTTCATCCTCTAGACTGAAAAGCCCTTTCCTGGGCTCCAATTCTTCTCCAAAGCTATCTCCAATTCTTACTTGCCTTGGCCTTAATGTTCTAAGATCAAGACATTCTCACCTTTTTTCTGTTCCTCCAACACACGAAGCCCATCCCCGCTCTAGAGTAAGCACCAAATCCTAGCCATTTTCTCAGCTCTGCTCCTGACTAGCACTGGCTTGTCATTCAGATCTCAGTTTCAAAGTCACTTCCTCAGGGCTGACTTCCTTGAGCATCAGTTCATAACTAATTCCCCAAACATTTTAATGTATTATAGTCCTTGTTATCTAATAATTTTCCATTTACTTGTCTACTACTATACTCTCTGCACCTAGCACTTGGCACACAGTAAATATTCTTTAGATGACAAATAAATGAAACAGTTAATATAGGTCTACCTCCAGAGTCTGCACTGATTCTCGATTATGATGATGTAAAAATTCTAAAATGAGAATACAGAATTACACTTTATCTCTTTGTGTCTTTGTGCAAGTTAAAAGAAATATATTTTTTAGTGCAGCTTTAAGATCACAGCAAAGTTGTGATTTGGGCTCCAAAATCACTGCAGGTGGTGATTGAAGCCATGAAATTAAAAGACGCTTGCTCTTTGGAAGAAAAGCTATGACAAACCTAGATAGCATATTAAAAAGCAGAGATATTACTTTGCCAACAAATGTCCATCTAGTCAAAGCTATGGTTTTTCCAGTAGTCATGTATGGATGTGAGAGTTGGACTATAAAGAAAGCTGAGTATCGAAGAATTGATGCTTTTGAACTGTGGTGTTGGAGAAGACTCTTGAGAGTCCCTTGGACTTCAAGGAGATCCAACCAGCCCATCCTAAAGGAAATCATACCTGAATATGCATTGGAAGGACTCATGTTGAAGCTGAAACTCCAACACTTTGGCCACCTGATGCGAAGAACAGACTCATCTGAAAAGACCCTGGTGCTGGGAAAGATTGAGGGCGGGAGGAGAAGGGGATGACAGAGGATGAGATGATTGGATGGCATCACTGACTTGATGGACATGAGTTTGAGTAAGCTTCGGGATTTGGTATTGGACAGGGAAGCCTGGCATGCTGCAGTCCATGGGGTCACAAAGAGTTGGACACGACTGAGCGACTGAACTGAACTAAAGTTGAGTGGCAGGTACAGAGATTATTCACATACTTCTGCCCAAGCACATGCACAATCTCTCCCATTAGCATTATTCACCATTAGAGAGGTATGTTTGTTACAACTGATGATCCTACATTGATACATCATCATCCAAAGTGTCCATGGTTTACATTAGGATTCACTCTAGGTGTTACACGTTTTTTGTATGTGTCTGGACAGATGGATAATGATAGCTATTCACCATTATGCTACCATAAAGGATAGTTTTGTTGCCTTAAAAATCTTCTGTGCTTAGCCTGTCCATTCCTGCCTCTTCCCTAACCCCTGACAACCAGTGACCTTTTATACTATCTCCATAATTTTGACTTTCCATAATGCCACAGTTGAAATTATACAGTATGTAGCCTTTTCAGGTTAGCTTCTTTGACTGAGTAATTTAAGTGTCCTCCACTGAGTCTCTAATTCATCAATGACAGGTCAGGTGTCCCTAGCCCAGTGCTGGTCTGCATGGACACTCATGCTCTGGTGAGATGTGCCGCTGCTGCTGCTGCTACTAAGTCGCTTCAGTCGTGTCTGGCTCTGTGCGACCCCATGGATGGCAGCCCACCAGACTCCTCGGTCCATGGAATTTTCCAGGCAAGAGTACTGGAGTGGGGTGCCATTGCCTTCTCTGGGTGAGATGTGAGTCTCTGTATTTGCCTGTTAGTCTCTCTAAGCAAGGAGGCAGGAGTTTGCTCTGTGACCTCACTTCTCTTGTGGATCTAGGAAGAGTTATTGATTTTTCAGAGTGTTCAGCTTTCTCTTGTTATTAGGATAGAGGGATGATTCCCAAGCTTCTTACATGCTGGATCAGAAATCAGTCTTCCTTGTGCCATTTGCTGATCCAATTTGATGGGAGAGAAAGGTTTTTGTGTAAGACAAAGGGGCACAATGAAGCAACCTGCCAAGCAACAGCAATCTTGGATATCTGAATTTGAAAATCATGAGGGTTCTGTCCTCATTCTTTCATTCATATGCATTTACTGGTCACTTTATTAGCACCTTGCATTGTATATTACGTGTGGGTTACTGAGCACTGACCGACACAGTGGAGACATTCACAGTGTACTTCATATTCGCACACGAGTCTGAAAGACCAAAGGTTAGATAAGGGAGGTTGGATGACACCGTGAACAGGCACTCAGCTGGCTCTGTTCAAATTAAATTCCAGAGACCTAGATTTGTATCTTGGCTTTTCCATACACTGGCTTTTTAATTTTAAGCAGGTGGTAATTTCTTTATGCCTCTGCTATGGTGACTTTTAAAGACACTTGCTCCTTGCAAGGAAAGCTATGGCAAATCTAGACAGAGTATTAAAAAGCAAAGATACCGCTTTGTTGAAAAACGTCCATCTAGTCAAAGCTATGATTTTTTCCAGTACTCATGTACAGATGTGAGACTTGGACCATAAAGAATGGTGATCACTGAAGAATTGATGCTTTCTAAACTGTAGTGCTGGAGAACACTCTTGAGAGCACCTTGGACTGCCAGGAGATCAAACCAGTCAGTCCTAAAGGAAATCAGCCTGGGAAGGATTGATGCTGAAGCTACAATACTTTGGCCACCTGATATGAAGAGCCAGCTCATTGGAAAAGAGTCTGATGCTGGGAAAGATTGAGGGCAAAAGGAGAAGTGGGAGGCAGAGGATGAGATGGTTACATAGCATCACCAACTCAATGGATGTGAATTTGAGCAAACTCTGGGAGATAGGGAAGGCTGGTGTGCTGTAGTCCACAGGTTGCAAAGAGTTGGACATGACATAGCAACTGAACACACATGATGACTTTGATGAGAAAATAAACTCAAAACATGTCATTTATTCTGTTACTCTTGATGATTAATAATTATTAATAACTGATAGCCTCTACCATTACTGTTATTTTCTTTTTGCTTCTAGTGTTGCTATATCTACTCTTCCTTCTATGGCTACTCTAACTATTGCTACGGAAGTGTAGGTCACGTGCAAATCAGAACTAAGCATGTTTTTAGAAACACTCACTGACAGCTGTGTAATAAACCAGTGTTTGTTATTTCTCAGTGGCCTAATTTACCCAGATCTACTAGAAGGAAAAAATGCAAAGGATTTGATGATTGCCATTCCATAACCTCTTTCAAAAACAGTATGAAAAGGTAAGAAACATGGCATTGTATCCTGTTGATTTCTTAGATCCTGGCATGAATTGGGCAGCTTTATTTACAAGAGAAATAAAGGCCAGAGAAGAGTAGGCCAACCTTCTCTCTGACCACAAAGAGCCAGTTAAACACAAACCGAAGCTTCCAATCAGTACACACACGTCTTGACCGAGAGAAGCATTTTCGTTTGTTGTCTTTCTTCCAATCTGTCTTGTCTCTTTGGTCCTTGTGGCTGTCAGATCTTCTCTAGTGAGGATCATTTCAGGGGCATAAATAGAAATCTGGAATCTCACTGAGCAAGGCTCACTCAGCACATGAATGTTATTTGTGAAAATGAAATCTGGGATATTACAGAAGTGCTTAACAAATCCAAAACAGGAAAAACTCTTCCACTCACCAAGCATCATCCAGTCTGTAGGAAGGAGTAATGACACTGAAAGGTATGCCAAAAATGCCATTTCATTCCTTACCTAAAATCGCATTTCCCCATAAATCATCGAAAACCCTCTTTCAAATGTTTGCTTTTTGTCTCCTGTTTATTCCCTTTTAATAAGTTCCTCTTTTCACTTTTTACTCCATTTCCAGTTTTTCTCTCGAATTTACACAGGTAGTTAAATTTTTAAAAAAAAAGACTTTATTCTCTGCCTTTGCATGCTCATTATTTTCCATTTATTTTCTGGGGTCTAATTCTGATCTTTTAGCCATGTGGAATTCTGAGCAGGTGCAAAAAGAGGCTGGAGGTTCAAAGGTATTGGCAGCATTTCTTGACCTCTTTGATTTGAAACCACGTTATCTTAATAATAGAAATATCTGGGTTACACATTGGATATACAGACCAGAGAGAATTGAGTGCAGGACATTTTTCTGATCTTTCAAAGAAAAGCCCAGAAAAGGATTCCAAACTAATTTTCCACTGATTCTCTGTTCCTCCATTACATTATTTTTCTGTACCTTTTATACATCAGTGGAGTCCTTCAGAGTCATTTAGAATTATTGATTACAAAGCAGCAAAAATCTTTCATATGGCAAGCAGGGTGAATCCAGCCTCCCTCGCAGCTACCCTTTCAATCATATTATTCTACTCATCAAATGTATTTCACTCCATAATTCTTTTTAGAGTCAAACTAGTTTTCAAGTTAGTATTACTCATTGAAAAGTGACCATATAAAAAGTTTGAAATCTGTAGATTTAATGTGCCCAACACTTAATTTCATGCTCTGTTTGTCCCATTGTTCAAAGCAAATAGTAGTTAAGTTTTCAGCTCTCTCTCTCTCTCTGTGTTTATTCAGTTCATAGCTCCAGCTTTTTACAATATTAATATATTACTTTTAAAAAGTCTCCTACACAGGAAAGGCGTCAAATAATAATTTATAATTGTTATGTGATAACAGTGGCTTTGTAGTTCCTCTTTGCAAAGTGGCTTGATTTCCATAGTTAACATATGCAGTGGCACTTCTACATTTCCCCTTACTTTCTACTTTAAATAAGTCAACCCTACACCCAAATGACAGAGGACTGAGCAGAAGGGCAGTACTGAAAGCAGGGAAAATGGCTCTGCATATTGTAATTCAAATTATTTAAAAGCCACTTAAAACAAGCAAACAATTATCAATGATATTGGATGACTGTTTTCTGTCAGATGCATACCAAGGTTTTTAAATATGCTGCTAAGTAGCCTCTCCTAACTCTCAGAGTTCAAAAGAAGAGAATTTCAGCATGAAGAATTTTTAATATCAGGCAGAAGACCAATGGCTAGCTAACTTTTTTTTTTTATTACTTTACAATACTGTATTGGTTTTGCCATGCATCAACATGAATCCACCACGGGTGTACATGAGTTCCCAATCCTGAACCCCCTTCCCACTTCCCTCCCCATACCATCTCTCTGGGTCATCCCAGTGCACCAGCCCCAAGCATCCTGTATCCTGCATTGAACCTGGACTGGAGATTCATTTCATATATGATATTATACATGTTTCAATGCCATTCTCCCAAATCATCTCACCCTTTCCCTCTCCCACAGAGTCCAAAAGACTGTCTTATACATCTGTGTCTCTTTTGCTGTCTTGCATACAAGGTTATCATTACCATCTTTCTAAATTACATATGTATGTGTTAGTATACTGTGAAGTTAAAGTTAAGTTGTTCAGTCGTGTCCGACTCTTTGCAACCCCATGGACTGTAGCCCACCAGGCTCCTCCGTCCATGGGATTCTCCAGGCAAGAATCTGGAGTGGGTTGCCATTTCCTTCTCCAGGGGATCTTCCCGACCCAGGGATCAAATCCAGGTCTCCCACATTAGAGGCAGACACTTTAACCTCTGAGCCACCAGGGAAGCCCTAGTATACTGTACTGGTGTTTTTCTTTCTGGCTTACTTCACTCTGTATAATTGGCTCCAGTTTCATCTACCTCATTAGAACTGATTCAAATGTATTCTTTTTAATGGCTGAGTAATACTCCATTGTGTATATGTACCACAGCTTTCTTACCCATTCATCTGCTGATGGACATCTAGGTTGCTTCCATGTCCTGGCTATTATAAACAGTGCTGCGATGAACATTGGGGTACACGTGTCTCTTTCAATTCTGGTTTCCTTGGTGTGTATGCCCAGCAGTGGGATTGCTGGGTCATAAGGCAGTTCTATTTCCAGTTTTTTAAGGAATCTCCACACTGTTCTCCATAGTGGCTGTACTAGTTTGCATTCCCACCAACAGTGCAAGAGGGTTCCCTTTACTCCACACCCTCTCCAGCATTTATTGCTTGTAGACTTTTTAAAAGAATAGCTAGAAGATTCATTCCCTCATGAAATATCTAATCAAGTATCTACTACATGCAAAGTGCTCTGAGATAGGCTAGTGAGAAAGAACAAAAGGACCCCTGCCTGCAAATGGTTTACATTCTAGCATAAAAGACACACTTAAGTCAGCAATGAATTGTGATGAGAGACGTGAGGATAAAGCTGGGTGAAGAGAGAATGTGGAATCAGGGCTGTGAAAGCACAGTAAGGATGTCTATATCAGCTGGGGGAACGGGTGAAGTTTATTTCCCAACAACTGGTCACTAAAATAAAAACTGATATTTTGAAAAACATTAACACATATAAACCTCAATACAAGACTATGAAAATTAACATTGGTGTTACAACATTGATTTTATTGAAAAGTGTTTCCTTTCCAATAGAATTGTGTTTTCTAGTAATAACATGGCCTCCAATCTGCTCTGAAGTCTCATATGCTGTTGTTGTTGTGTAGTCACTAATGCGTGTCCAACTCTGCATGACCCTATGGGAGGTAGCCCGCCAGGCCCCTTGTGCATGAGATTCCCCAGGCAAGAATACTGGAATGGGTTACTATTTCCTTCTCCAGGGGATCTTCCTGACCCAAGGACTGAACCTGTGTCTCCTGCATTGGCAGGCAGATTCTTTACCACTGAGCCACCTGGGAAGCCCCCCCCATATGATACTGACTCTCACAAATGCTCCATCCCCATGAACTATGTTTTATTTGCATTGTTCTATAACCACAGAATTGCATTGTCCAATAGGCGCACAGAACATTGTACTGTTTGATGGACCATGTATAAAAACAGAAACTAACAATCAACAGCCCATCCTTAAATGGAGGTAAGATTCATTTATTCAACATTTACTAAGCACTTACGAGGGGCTTCCCTGGTAACTCAGGAGTAAAGAATCTGCCCGCAATTCAGAAAACACAGGTTCAATCCCTGGGTCAGGATGATCCCCTGGAGAAGGGGATAGCAACCTATTCCAGTATTCTTGCCTGGGAAATCCCATGCACAGAGGAGCTTGGCGGGCTATAGTCCATGGACTTGCAAAAGAGTTGGACACGACTGAGTGACTAGACAACAACAAGAAGCAAGTCTTATATACCAGGCACTATTCCATCTGCTGGGGACACAAAGATGAAAAACAAGGGCTTGAAGTCAAGGGTTTCAAAAGAGACAGAAATATAAGTGGGTAAGAGCAGTATATGGTAGCAGCAATGGGTTGGCCAAAAAGCTCATTTGCAAGATCTTACAAAAACCTTGAACATACTTTTTGGCCAACCCAATCCAAGGGAAAAGAAGTGCAGCAGTTGAGGTGGGCACCCGTGGGAATACAACCAGTCTGTAGCCCAAGCGAGTGAAGGTGAAATGCAGTCAGAGGGAGGGAAGAGTCAACAGCAGGCAGTTTCAGGACAGGGACACACGAGGATATCAATGAGATGGAAAGAAGAAACCAAAGGGTTGAGAAAGTTGAAAGAGTATGGGAAAGGAAGACTATCAGTGAAGAAGGAGAATAGGAGAGGAGTTGGGAAGACCATGAATGACGCAGCCACAGAGAGTGACATGGTGAGGTTCTCACGCGTGGTGGGGACACTTGCGTGCACACACTTACACATTCTCTCAAGCTGTGCTGCGCTGGGTGCTGGTGAAGCAACAGCAAAGGAGACCCATTTCTATGGTCGCATCGGGCAAACTTGACATGATTGGTACCCAACAAAACATCCCAGGCTCATTACCCATCATGGCCCCAGAACTACTTCCCCAGCCACATAAACTATTTCCCCTGCCCCGTCTCTGCACATTAAGTTTTATCTTGCTAGGGTGTTACTTTCACTTGACCTGAAGAATTCTTGCACACCTTTTTAAGCCCCAGGTCAAATGCAACCTCACTGGGAGGACCTCCCCAATACTCGCTCTGCCTTGTTCCCATAGTTGTTGGTAACATTCTTTCATTAGAGTCCCATTTCCTGTGGGGTTTAATTATCTGTCTATACATCTGTGCCTACACACAACTGTGAGCATTTCAAGGACACTCATACTTCTGCCCATCATTTCTACCCTTCATTGGCTCCCCCACAAGGCCTGCCATATAAGAGGTGTTGATTGTGTACATGTTGGGTTTTATGTAATTTATTATTCGAGCATTTAACAAAGGCTCAGATACCTGAGGCAGAGACATTATACCATGGCTGTTTTATTTTTAAAAGGTATACACGGTGGGCTTCCCCAGTGGTCCAGTGATTAAGAATCTGCCTTGCAAATGCAAGGGATACTGGTTTGGTCCCTGGTACAGAAAGATCCCACATGCGGCAGAGCAACTAAGGCTGCACACCACAACTATTGAGCCTAAACTCTAGAGTCTGGGAACTGCAACTGCTGAGCCCACGCAATGCAACTATGGAAGCCTGCACCTACAGCCTGTGCCCCACAGCATGAGAAGCCACTGCAATGAGAAGCCCGCAGGGTGTAACGAAGAGCAGCCCCCACTCGCCACAACTAGAGAAAGCCCACGTGCAGCAATGAAGACTCAGCACAACCAATGAGTGAGTAAGCAAACCTTAAAAAAAAAGTATACATGGTAATTCTTAAATGCATATTTTCTGTAACAGTTCAAAGAGGACAGATGTATAAAGAGTCACCCACTCTTTTATACTATTTTCCCAACTCCATTCTTCTCAGCAGAGTTAGCAACTATCATCACTTTGAGGTATAGCCTTGCATGCATTCTCTTTCCTATGTGTTTTACACCTACATACACACAAAATAGGAAAAATGGTTTTCTGTGATCCCTGCCCATCCTTATTTTTTACTTAACAGTAGATTTTTGAAGTATTTTCCACCCTAAAACATACAGATGTGGTGGTGGTTGCTAAGTCGCGCCCAACTCTTGTGACCCCATGGACTGTAACCTGCGAGGCTCCTCTGTCCATGGGATTCTCCAGGCAAGAATACTGGAGTGGGTTGCCATTTCCTTCTCCAGGGGATCCTTCCCAACCCAGGAATCAAACTCAAGTCCCCTGCATTGCAGGCAGATTCTTTACTGACTGAGCTATGAGGGAAGCCAGATTCGCTTATTTTCAAAAACTTACAGTGTTCACTAATAAACATAGACATGTAGAGGAAAACCTTAAGTTCTTACCCAAAAATATGCAAATATTGAGAAAATGGATAATATTCATGGAGAAATGTGCTTTCTCAGACTAGCTTTGTCTTTTTGAAGTGGAAATTAGTGTGTTTCTAAACGTTTACAAAGTGCAATTCCACTTCAAGTTCTGTCTTGAAGCAGAGACACGTGTGTATAAATATATATGTATAAATGTATAAATGTGCCTGTGTGTTGCTATAGTATTTGTACAGTGAAAACTTGGAAGCATCCTCATATGTGCATAAGGGTTTAATAAATTATGGAATACCTGCATATTGGTTTGTGACTCTTGGTTCTGAGGTATTGAAAGAATCTAACTTCACTCTGGTCCCATGTCTGTCCCTTCCTAAGGCTGCTTTATTTAAAATCTCTCTCATTTCTAATATTTTCAAATACTATAATTCAGGGCTATGTATGCATTAATAGAGTCCCTTTAGAGACATCACTTATTTCCAGAGATTTTAATAGCCTTGTCTTGATTTTCTTCCCACACAAAGTGAAGGATGTGGTTATTCTGGTAAACTAGTAGAAGCCTCTCCTTCATTCTGACACCAAATCTGAATTTGACAAGGTAATAGTTTTTGCCTTATTATTGATAATAGGCATGTGTTGAATGTTAGCTACATTTAAGGCACTGTGGAAGGGATAGTGATAAAAACACAAAGATCCACCAATTTCACACACACACCGGATACTCTGGTTGTGCCAATGATGGATCACTGAAAAGCTAATAGGTAGAATGTTCGCATGTCTGTCCATCCATCCACCCACCCACCCATCCATCTTCTGGCTAGAATGATACAGTAAAAGGTGGATTAAATAGAACCCTCCACAAAACCAAACAAGAAAGAAGAAAACAGAGAAAGAAAAGACAAACACAAACCTGGCACCATGGCTGGAAATAAGGACAATAAGAAATGAGAACAATTTTCAAACTCAGAAGCAGATAGCCCAAAACACCACTTGGAAATACAGAAGGTGATTGCTGGTTACCTCCAAATGCCAGGATAAAAGGTTAAGCTCTGTAAGAAATAAATGAAAATGGGAAGAAAGTGTTGAGTCTAAAGAGCATCTTCAATTAGTATAGGGTATGGACGGCTCCTATCCAGACTAACACACTGGAACTTCACAGGTAGTGGCACAAAAGTAGAACCTTGAACCTAGACAGATTCACAGAGCAGAGGCGGCCCAGTTACAGCAACGGGGGAGGTGCCCGCGCAGGAGGCAGAAAGGTGCCAGGTGTCGGTGGCACATAGCGGCCCAGGTAGGCGCTAGTTTTAATTTCTTAAAATTTATTTGAATTGGAGGATAGTTACTTTACAATATTGTGACGGTTTGTGTCGTACATCAGTATGAATTGGCCATAGGCGTATATGTGTAGGCCAGCTGGTCTAGAAAAGAGCCATTTACCCGGGAATCACAGGGAGAAACGGCACATGTGAACACCATGTGGGAAGGCGAGCAGGTGGCGAAATGGGCAGGAGAAGCAGGGCTGCCCGCCTGACAGGTGGAAGCTGCCTGGCAAGGGCTCAAAGAACGCGGACTCTGGGAGGCCACACTGGGCACCCTAGCCTTGCAGGAATCAAAGGACGAATCGGAAAATCCAACGAAGGAGAAGAGAATGGCAATCCTATTTCTGACCAGTACCAGGGCACAATATGGGGCCACGTCACAGCCATAAGGGTCAAACCCAGAGCAGTCCCTGTGGCCAGACCTGACCCTGGAGGAGGATTCCTTAAATTCCCCCTTGATTAACGACCACTCAGCATGTCATGCCCTCAGCCTGGGGTAGAATCCGTAAGTGTGGTCACATGGCTTCAGCTGTGGGCATCAGAAGGATTCCAGGGCCAGGGGCCAGCCGAGTCATCACGCTCAATTACTGGGTTTGGCAGGTGGAGGAGGGAAAAGTATGGTTTTGGAAACACTGCTGGAATTATAAGGCCTTAATTAGATTACTGGATCACCCTCTGACTAGCAATGAATGTCCTTGGGGAGGTCGTTTAATCTCTGTGAGACTATGTCTGAGTTTCCACATAGAAAAATATGAAAATCATATTTCAGAGGCAGCTTACAGGAGTAGCTTTAAAGAGCCCACAGTGATACTGAAAGGATTAGGATTACAGTGGATCCTTCATTTATATACTGCCCTTCACCCTCTGGCCTTGCAAAAAATAGAGGAGACCTGGGAGAAGTCCCCTCAAATAACCACTGCAAAGGAATGCACTAGTGTTACGTCTGTGATAGGTGAAGAAATTAACTTTGCTGAACCCAAATGAGTTGTGTTGTAAGACAGATTACTATTTAATACGACTGAGCTATTTATCTTGAAGAAGCCTGCAGAGAGAAGTAGGGACAAAGAGACTTAGGATTTCCACCAGCCCGTGGAGTTGAATCAGAAACACTACAGAGAACACTTCAGAGAAACGATGGCTCCAGAGAACAGGGGCTTCTAAGGTTGACAACAGTTAGAACCAGGGAAAGAATCAGATAAAGTAAAGAGAGCTATTTATATTTGGTAAAGTGGTATTAACTGAAAATCTAACCAGTAGAATGTTGACTGTTTGGCTAAGAATAAAAGTTTTCTTCCAAAAGTTTCCAAATGCAAATTAGGAAGGAAAAAAAGATGTTTGAAAGTGGAGTAAAGGATACACAGAAACAATTCTGTTTAGTATTAGCTGACCTCTTTATTTTGAGCTAATACAGCACCTGTTAAAGTCTTCTGGGGGGCTGCCCTGCTAAGCTTTGGAGGCAACATTTGCAAACGGCATTACCTGAAACTGGAGCTGCTGCTGCTGCTGCTAAGTTGCTTCAGTTGTGTTCGACTCTGTGCGACCCCATCGACAGAAGCCCACCAGGCTCCCCCATCCCTGGGATTCTCCAGGCAAGAACAATGGAGTGGGTTGCCATTTCCTTCTCCAATGCATGAAAGTGAAAAGTGAAAGGGAAGTCACTCAGTCGTGTCCAACTCAGGCTCTTCCATCCATGGGATTTTCTAGGCAAGAGTATTGGAGTGGGGTGCCGTTGCCTTCTCCGAAAACTGGAGCTAGTAAGAATCAATTATAAATGGAAACTGCAGCACCATGGATGGACGTAGAGAGCATCGTACTAAGTAAAGCAGAGAAAGAAAACACTGCCTCACTTATATGTGCAATCTAAAAAATAATACAAAGGAATCTACTTACAAAACAGAAACAACTCAATGACATAGAAAAAATACAAAGGGAAAAGGGATGGTGGGGGGAGGGGATAAATTAGGAATATGAGATTAATGGCTATTCACTACTATATATAAAATAGATAACTAACAAGGATTTACTGTATAACATAGGAGACAATATTCAATATTTTATAACCTATAATTAAAAAGAATCTAAAAATATACATATGCAGTTATATCTATATATAACTGAATCACTCTGCTATACACCTGAAACTAACACACTGTTGAGATTATTTTAGTACAGTTATTACATATTATATAGTTACAAACAGTATAGTTATTACATATTACAAATATATTGTATATATGTATTATATGTACAATGTAGTTGATTTTCAATTAAGAATTAAATAAAATAAAATGAACAAAAAGTGAAGTGGCTCAGTCATGTCTGACTCTTTGCAACCCTATGGATTGTAGCCTGCGAGACTTCTCTCTGCCCAGGAGATTTTCCAGGCAAGAATACTGGAATGTGTTGCCATTTCCTTCTCCAAAATGAAAACAAAAACAAAAACAAATAAATGGAGATTTATCTCACCATAAGAAAGGGTTTGGAAATACCCCGAAGTCCTAATAAGATAACCTGGAGTTTCCCAAGGAAATTACAGATAGAAAGTAGTGGATGTTGTGCTTTGCCGTATTGCCTTCACACAGAATGGTTTGGTCTTTAGGGAGTGAAAGAAAAGGTCAAATGCGTGGTTGCCAATGTATCTGGTACGACCCGGTGGAGAGGGTTCTCAACATCCTTTGCTACAACACTGGATGAAAATTAGAATAACCCAGAGAATTTTTAAAAGAGCAATGTCTGAGAGCCATTCTAATCAAATAAAACTGGAATCTTTGAGGGGCATATTGTGGAAGCAATGATCATACTTCATAGCCTGCACTGAAAGTTGATGTACACAGTTGACCCTCGAACATCATGGGTTTGAATTGCATGGGTCCACTGACACACAGATTTTTTTTTTTCAATACATACTATAGCACTAAGTGATCAACAGAGGGCTGAATCCACAGATGTGGATGCAGATACACAGGGCCCACCATATTTCTGACTGTGTGAAGGGTAACACTCTTAACCCCCACATGGCTCAGTAGTTAACTGCATACCTTCAGATGAGCGAGTGGAACTCATAAAACTTGATGGCTTTCTAATGTGATGACTCAACTTCCTTTGCTCTAGCACCATGATTAATAAGTACCTTCTTACAGTTATCTCATTTTCTAGGTTGATTCTTGTTATAGAGGCTAAAAAATGTGATCTGCTGACCTAAGGCATCCATCTGCCTGCCAGCCAGTTAGTTATTTTTAAATCAATTAAAGCAACTTATTTGTCAATTTTCTTGTTATTTTGAAGACCCCTATAAAACTTCCAGAATCTGTTTAACTAGAGATAAAGGGATATACATAGCTTCAGATACATACAAAACAGAGGCTAAGACCTGGATCCCGCCTGACTCTCAGGAGAGTGTGTAAAGCCTCATCAGTGTCACAGAACTTTAACAGCAGTTATTGTATTTCAAAAAGGATAATTAACTCCTATTTTTCATTACGGCAAAATAATAACTACATACAAAAAAGCTGTTAGGAATGCATTCTTGACAACCTTGGTCTTTTGCATCTAGAGAGACCAACATCCTTGTTTGCCTGGGACCAGGGAGGTTCTTGGGCTTCCCTGGTGGCTCAGCTGGTAAAGAATCTGCCTTCAATGTGGGAGACCTGGGTTTGATCCCTGGATTTGGAAGATCCCCAGGAGGAGGGAAAGGCTGCTCACTCCAGTTTTCTGGCATGGAGAATTCCATGGACAGTACAGTCCATGGTGTTGAAAAGTTAGACACAAGTGAGCAACTTTCACTTTCTCTCAAGGAGATTCTTGGAAGCTGGGATTTTCAGCTTACAAACTGAGACAGTGCTGGGGAAACTAACCCTTAGGGGTTCCTAGAACTTAAGACTTTCAACGCTAAGTCTGGGATGAGTTGGTGTCCGTGCATACCCATAGTTTTCTAAGATGGATTAACTTTATTTAAAAAGTGTCACTGATCCTTTAGTGGTAGCTAAAGGGGAACAATCAAATTAGAGGAGAAATCGCAAATGTTCTGTCTCACATCCTCACACCAACAATGAGAAACCAGCACACACTCCACCACACAGCCCGAGTCAACACCTAGCACAGTGTGTCTTTAGATGAAATCTTGATCTAGGACTGAAAAATCATAGCTCAGGCACTGGCAACATGGAAAGAGTAATCAGGAGTCTCAACACAGGTCTGAGAGCTTAGAGAACATGGAGAGAGTTCTTAGTCCAGGGTAGCCAGTTGGTTCCATGTCATAGAAGCAGAAGCCAACCTTGAACCATGTGACCACTGCTAACATTTGTTGAATACTTAGTCTAAGAATTCATGTCTGACTCTTTGCAAACCCATGGGCATAGTCCACCAGGCTCCTGCATCCACAGGATTCTCCAGGCAAGAATACTGGAGTGGGTTGCTATTTCCTTCTCCAAGGGATCTTCCCAACCCAAGCCAGGGATCAAACCTGGGTCTCCTGCAATGCAGGTGGATTTTCTGCCATCTGAGCCACAAGGGAAGCCAAGACATTTACAAAGACTATGTAGTTTAATCGCAACTTATGAAAGAAATCCACTTACCATCTTCATTTTATATACGAGAAAACTGCAGCTGTAGGTATGAGTTTTATTCACCCATGCGTTTCCTCCATTTCCAGTCCATTGTAGGCACACAATGAATCCCACAAAATATATATTATTAGCCACACACACACAAAAAAAAACTTTCAGTGTGGGAAGTACTTTAAAGGATAAAAAGTCTTTTGCTTTTTCAGGTATTCTGCAAAATGGCTGATGTCTATTTAAGCAGGTTGTAATGGAGCATCCTTTACAAATTACTTAAAATAAAGATAAGAAGGGAGAAGGATTCAGATTAAAATTATTAACCCAACGCTCAAGTAAAATGAAACTACAGATGATACGTTCTGGCTAGCAGTAATTGGGGGAGAGAGAGGGAAAGAAAAAACAGAGTGTCTGTGTTAGGAAGGAAAATTAAACTGAAAATTAGATTCCCTGCCCACAAATTTTTTGACGAAACTTAAAGGAAATTAATCAACCACTTTACACTTGCTTTGCTGATCACAGAAGGACTCTGACTCCACTTGACATAAGCAAATAAAGATGGTAACACTTGACATGTAATTCTTGGCTCACTTAATTGGATTGCTTCACGAACCATTTTCAGTAATCAATGGTTCCTAGTAGGAATCACCAGAGAAGATACTATGCTGTTGGGGAGAGAAAATGACAAAACTGTGTTTTCTTGAGCTATGTATTCAGAGACAATGCCCATTATCAAATGCTTCTGACCCCTGCCTATAGTTCCTTGTCCCCTTGGCTACTTCTGTGCTCCTTTGGACTCTTACAACCAATTACAGCCTGGGGATCCTAAGGTCAAACTGCCCAGGCTCAAACCAGTACTCAGCAGCTATACGACTCGCTGTGGTTCATTTTTGTACCACTCTGTTTCCTGGTCTGTAAAGAGGGAATCACTGTATCTGCCTCCCAGGGTTGTTGAAGGATTAAGTGATGCAATCCATTTAGTGTGCTTGGAATAATGTCGACTACATGGAAACATTTGTAGGAAGGTTCATTACTATTTTCATTACTGTTTTTGCTGTTTCTATTTCCAAAGCTGTGCTATCTCTACTTGGAAGTTAGGATCTCTGATTCGGGCTCAGTTAGAAAAGTGGGAGAGCCATCTCTTGTGCTTCCCTGCAGAGGGACACGTGGTTGTGAGTTTTGCTACAATGCCAACTCAGTGTAAAGCTGTTTAGTCGCTAAGTTGTGTCTGACTCTTTGTGACCCCATAGACTGCAGCACCCCAGGCTCCCCTGTCCTCCACTATTTCCCAGAGTTTGCTCAAATTCATGTCCATTGAGTCGGTGATGCCATCCAACCATCGCATCCTCTGTCATCCCTTTCTTCTGCCTTCAATTTTTCTCAGCATCAGGGTATTTTCCAGTGAGCTGGCTCTTCACATCAGGTGACCAAAGAATTGGAGCTTCAGCTTCAGCATCAGTCCTTCTAGTGAATATTCAAGGCTGATCTCCTTTAGGATTGACTGGTTGGATCTCCTTGCAGTCCAAGGGACTCTCAAGAGTCTTCTCCAACACCGCAGTTCGAAAGCATCAATTCTTTGTCACTCAGCATTCTTTAGTCCAACATGACTAATGGAAAAACCATATCACTATATGGACCAGTGAAAAGTAAGTAACCTCAAGGTATCTAGACTGCAGCCACTCCCCTTATGGGCTTGTTGGACACACCATCTAGTACAGCTCTGCACTCTGCAGCTCCTGGCAACTGCAAACCTGTGGGCAGCTGGGCACAGGCCAAAGAGCCAGTTGGTAAGGATCTATTTGAATCCTGCCCCACCAATTACGGTCTGAGACAACAATGCAGAGTAGATGGTTCTTGATCTATTTATGACCCAGTGTCAACCTATTTATGACTCCGGTTGCTAATCAGACTACACTTTCCATCACCCTGAGGGTCTTTTAAGTCAAGAGCAGCCCAACAGGCCACCAAACTTGTGGGTTTTTGAGTCTCATTTCTAAGGAAGGGAGTCAGTATTTCACTATGCCGCCGGTCACTTTATCTACCCACTGGGAGATGGAGACCTGTTTCAAGCCAGCACATCTTACTCTGAAAATCTCACTGCTATAAACCACAACTCTCATTTTGTGGCAAGTGATATGATAGACTATCAACAGTACTGATGTGGAAATGAACAATGACAAATAACAGAGTACCCTAGCACAGGAAGTGTGCACACACACACGCATACTCCAAGGCCCCATACTCCTAGGCCAGACTTCTGGCCTAGGAGTATTAAACAGCTGTGGATGATGGGCAAACAGCTGCAGCGATGAGACCAAAAAGTATATCATACCATCTTTGGCAGATACACCAGGCAGTAACATGAACTAGCCAAGAGGGCTGGGTCTTTGCCAACCGCCTCTGAAAACCAGCCCGTCTTCACATGCTCACAAAACCCCCAGCACTGTTGGCAGCAGCATCCTCCTTAAAAATGCCAGAATGCCTTCTTTCCTCTACCCTGCTTTTGTTTCCATTGGCTCAGAAATGCCTTTGGAAAATATCTCCCTGCAAAGGGAGATCCAAGGAGCCACGCGGCGCTTCCCAGGGCTTTGCTGATATGAAACAATAGTCTATTTCTAAGTTGAATGCTTTTAGTTGGTTCAGGGTTGGTTTTGTAACTGTCTCATTCCCTCCACCCTCCTCTCTTTGCTTCAGAAGCACCTGGCAAAACGCTGGGCAGAGAGCAGTTCAGGCGCATTGAAGTCAAATGTAGCTTCATTGCAGGAACAGACTAGATGTTTTCCTCCAGTTTTAGCCCTGTGATTAAGCTTCTGATGAACATTCTCCCATAACTAGAGGGATATGTAGGACTCTTGGTGGCCTAACCATGGGTGGTGTATCATTCTTGTCATTGGGCAGAGAAGTCAGGGGCGGAAAGCAATGGCCACACCAAGCAGACAAAGAGAAGCAGCTGATCCTGCGACTTCCCTGGCAGTTCAGTGGTTAAGACTTCACCTCCCAATGCAAGGGGTGAGGGTTTGATCTCTCGTTGGGGAGCCAAGATGGTAAAGCGTCTGCCTACAATGCGGGAGATCCAGGTTCGATCCCTGGGTCGGGAAGATCCCCTGGAGAAAGAAATGGCAATCCACTCCAGTACTCTTGCCTGGAAAATCCCATGGACACAGTCCACAGGGTTGCAAAGAGTCGGACATGACTGAACGACTTCACTTCACTGGGGAGCTAAGATCGCATAGGCCTCGTGGCCAAAACACCAAAATATAAAACAGAAGGGATATTATAACAAATCCAATAAAGACTTTAAAAAATGGTCCACTTAAAAAAAAAAAGTCATTAAAAACATCGGCTGTACCAATGAGATGCAAGGTGAGAGTTGTCATCCAGTCTGAGGTTGCTGCTACATCACATCATTTAGGATTCTGCTGCACTGCAGGTCACCAATACACTCTTCTCCCTGCCTCTGTCTACGCTGTTCTTTCTGGGATGCCAGGGCCTGACGCATGTCTCCCCAGCCACTAGGCTGGCCAGACTCCCTCTTCTATCCTCCCATCACACAGCAGCCAGAAGTCCATCTCATCCCCCGACCTTTGAAAACTGCCTACACTGTCTAGATGCCCTTGGAACTGACTGCCTGGTTGTGCGCATTTTTGTGGCTCTGTCTGATCCACGAGAGGGAGAAGCCTTGCAGTGTGGCAATCATGACTGCTCTCATTCCTGTTCTGCAAGACTGTCAGAAGAACCGTATAGTGTTTAAGTGTTATCTCCTCCCTTTTATACCTGGGAGAAAAAAAGTTCCTGGAGATTCAGTTTGCTTATTCTGACACACTGCTGGTTTGCTTTTCTTTGTGGACAGTTAGGCAAGAATAGCTAAAATATAAGCAGGTCCACTCTTTGCTCCTCCACAAACAGTACACATTTGTCACCCACAAGTGTACACACTTGCACTGACAGGCACGTGCTACAATTTTTGTATTTTTATTTAGCACTAGTTGTAACTGAAGTTACATTTGAAAACAAGCCAAACGTCCAATGACAGGGAAGCATTTTAATAAATTATGGTAAATGGGTAGAATGGAATATCCTTTATTGGTTAAGAGAAGAGATAAAATCGCATATACTGACATGAAGATTTCTTAGTGCTGAGAAGAGTGCCTCTAAGATAGACCACAAGTATGACAAACAAATTACAAAACTATATATAGTATGTCTCATTTATGCTGAAGAGCTATTTATACATATGTAAATGAGAAAAGAAACAGTGGTGTGGAGATATATCACTTTTTACTTTATATTTCACTTTTTAAAAATAAACGGTTTGTGTTCATGTATTACCTATGCAATTAAAAAAATGAACATGGGAAAAGATATTAGAACATAGGGGGGGAAAAAGGTTGCTTAGATGTTGATTGAAAAGCAGGAGTTGGACTTTAATTTTGGAAGCTCCCTCTCTAAAGAGTGGACTTGGAGTTGGCAGACCCAGATCCTGGCTCTGGTTGTCAGTGCTGACCTGGAAAACCTTAGCAGAATCACCCAACTTTCAGAAGGCTTGCACCTGATTCTTTAGACAGAAAGTGGGAAACTGATGTCTGTCCTTCAAGGCACTTTTATGTCATAGCCCCTTAAAGATTAATGCGTGTGAGCATGTGAACGCCCAATTGTGTCCAGCTCTTTGCGACCCCATGGACTGTAGCCTGCCAGGCTCCTCTGTCCATGGGATTCTTCAGGCAAGAATACTGGAGTGATAGCCATTCCCTTCTGCAGGAGATCTTTCAGACCCAGGGACTGAACCCATATCTCTTTTATCTCCTGCATTTGCAAGTGAATTCTTTACCCCTAGCACCACCTGGGAAGCCCCAAAGTCTATAAAGGGCAACCCAAACACTGAAAATACTATTTATCACTGTGACTGTTATTCCCATAAAGAACTCACAGTGTTTCACACAGGTAAGACACATACTATAAATTAGAAAAATGAATGACTATGAGAAGATGTAAATTCAGTCTTCTGCATTAGCTCTTTTCAAAGAGTTCTTTCAGTCTTTCCAGGCTATCTCACTGGGAGAAAGTAAGCAAAAGGTCTGAATCCCTATTTCATCTGATCTAAGATGCCACTGATTTTAAGATGTGCATTTATTTTAGGTACCACCAAGACAGAAAAAGAAAGATGCTAAATAAACTGTCACACAATGATGCCGGCTTTTTAGAAATGTGAAAACGTGAAAGGAGATGTGAATACAGTATCTAAATGAGAGGCTTTGGGCAAATTAGCTGATCAGTTATACACTGTGTCTCTCAAGTGAAATTACTAATTTAATAATAAGGCATGGTGCTCACCTACCAGTGATGTGTTGTGGTGCCTTTTCCCTTTTGGATGTGCTGGCCACAGCATTTTTTTAAAATGTTTTAAAAATTATAGAGAATAGATAATTACTAGTGAATGCTGACCTTTTCCTTATTATGAGTAATTATGCTATTAAAAGCATCATTTGGACCTTAATTTGGTATACAAATTATTCAATTACCTAATCTGCAGTTGTAAGGACTTTTAGCAGCCACCATTTTGGGGGAGAGCAGAAGGGCACTCAGTCCTGGGCAGTTTTAACTAGCACTATGTTGCAAAAATTTTAGTTGCATCCAAATAGTATTGAAGTAGTGTCTGACCTGATCCTTCCATTGAAACGTTACATGGTACCAAACTATAACCAATATGTTACCACTGATAGCATCTGTGAGAAGAAACCTGATTTTAAAAAATACCTTTACAAAGCCAAAATTGAAACGTCATTAAAAAATGAAGCCAGAGGTTAAGCAAAAATAAATCTTCCTTAAGATGTTCAGACTTGGTGTCCATAAAATTTGCCCCTTGTCCTAAAGTATCTATGTGCTGCTTTTGTTTTGGGTTAGCACCAGTGATGACTGCAGAGATGGTGGTAGAGACAAGGGTGGTGATGGCAAGAGTAACCAGGTACCAGTATCTTTCCCAAAGCAGGATGGTAGACTTACCAAAGTGACCTTTATTGCCTAAAGATACTGGAGTATAAACAAAAACCCCGAAGTGAATTTCAAGCCCTGTTTGGTTACAGCTATAGAGTCACTGGAAAACCATTGTTGCAATTTCCTCATGCGTAAAATGTGAATAATATAAAGCACCTTTTAGATTATTGTAAGGATGGTGGTGATAACTCTCAAGAGGCTGTCATACAGGTGAGTTTCAATAAGAGGAAAGAAGAGGAGGAGGAATTATTGTACTTACTCTGTGGTTTTCCATGTAATGCCCTAACAGAATAAAGTAGCTGATCATAGTAAAAGAACCTGTATTGCTTTCTGATTCAGAACAATAAGATGATTCGGAAAATTTTACAAATTTCAATCTTATCCACAGCTATTGTCTTACAGTAGATTTTGATAGGGACCAAAGATGGAAAAAAAAAAAAAAGCTTAAAATAGAATAATTGGTCCCAAGAGGAGTTCTGGATATTTCCTATTTTTCCATCTGACTGCTCTTAGTCCTTCCCTGAACTCCAAGGATACAACTTTATACACTGATCTCTTGCTTCCAGTAGGTGTGAGGGGAGGCACTAGGAGAAGATGAGAGGGTGGGGCAGGCAGAGGACAGGGTCTCTTGCTGCCTGATTCTGAGCAGTCTTGGCAGTGGCTGGACCTTTCTCAGGTGGCCCTATCCATGTCTTCAGCTCACACCTCTCAAGAGTCTTTTCCTTAACATTTATTCTCAAAAACCCAAGTTGAGTATGCCATGTTTCCTCCTTTATCAATGGAGAGTCCAAAACAAGAATATTCTGTCCATTCATTCTGTACTTATAAGCACAGCAGAGACCTTAAAACCCTGTGGTCCCAGAGACCCTAATTTTATAGATGAGGAAACTCACAAAGCTATAAAAGCCACTGATGTTTTTGAGTCTTTGATTCTCTGCCTTCCTGGCTTTGTCATTCCCATGTTTCAGAGCTTCCAGTTAAAGGCCCCACTCCCAATTAAGGCATATGAGATCCTTTGAAATCTGGCTCCTACTTCTTTCTCCAAGTTAATACCTCACCCCTCATTCACTACATGTTAACTAATTATGCCAAACTAACCGTGATTCTCAAACAAGGCACACAGCTTCACACACACTGCTTCTTCTAGCTGGAAGGTACTGTTCTCACCTTGTTTCCTGGCTAACCCTTACTCATTGCTTGAGATACAGCTAGGATATCATACCCTCCAGAGTTCTCCTCACCACCCCACGCCAAGTCTCCGCTATACTTATACACTACTTCATACTTCTATCCAAACACATTCAAAATCTGTGATGAAACTGTTGACTCATTTGGCTGTATCCTTACCCAAAATGACTAGTCACTTGAAAGAACTGTATTTTTTATTCCCAGACTTTAACAACATAATCATGATTGTCACCAACATTGTTGTCATAGTCGTATTTGTCATTAGCATCGCATTCAGTCAACAGGTTCCTAAATAGTGCTTGTTATGTGTCAAACATTGTTCTTTGTGGTTTTGAGATATTCATTCATTTACTGCTGCCATCAACTCAATGGTACAAATGATAATTTCACCCTCATTTTACAGTTGTAGTGGCTGAGGCATAGACTAATAAAGTAAACTGAACAGACTATAGAACTAGTAGGTTGCAGGGCTAGGACTGAAATCTAGGCATTCTATGTCTTACATTTCTACTCTTAATATGTCTATATTTCTTTTCAGGGGCACTTAATAAAGGTTTGTTGGATTATTTAATAAATGCTAGTTATCAAACTGGATACTGGGAATATATGCCTAAGTCTGGTTAGAGAAGACTTTTGGGAAAATCCCATTTGAGACCAAAGAACCATTAATCTCCATGTGATTGTCTTCCCTTCTTGGGAGAAGCAGATGGGACTGAGTTAACACCTATCCTTCTGAAACTATTCCAAAACATTGCAAAATGAGAAATACTCCCAAACTCATTCTATGAAGCCACCATTACCCTGATACCAAAACCAGACAAAAATATCACAAAAAGGAAAATTACTAGCCAAATCCCCAATGAACATAGATGCAAAAATCCTCAACAAAATACTAGCAAACCAAATCTAACATTAAACTGACCACATACCATGATCAAGTGGGATTTATTGCAGGGATGCAAAGATGTCAATCTCCACAAATAAATGTGATACATCACACTAACAAGTTGAAGAATAAAAATCATATGATCACTCAATATATGCAGAAAAAATTTTTGATAAAATTCAACACCCATATAGAGTAAAAACTCTCCAGAAAATAGGAACAGAGAGAATATACCTCAACATAATAAAGGCTGTATAGGACAAATCCACAGGTAACATGATCCTCAGCAATAACAAGCTGAAATCATTCCCTCTAAGATCAGGAACAGGACAAGGATGCCCATTCTCATCACTTATATTCAATACAGTTTTTTAAGTCTTAGTCACAGCAATCAGAGGAGAAAAAAAAAATCAAACTGAAAAGGAAGAAGTAAAACTGTCACTGTTTGCAGATGACATAATACACAGAAAATCCTAAAGATGTCCCTAGAAAACTACAAGTGCTCATCAATGAATTCAGTAAAGTTGCAAGATACAAAATCAATATAGAGAAATATGCTGCACTTCTACACAGTAACAGTGTAATATCAGAAAAAGAAATTAAGGAAAGAATCCCACTCACCATCACATCAAAAAGAATAAAATACTTATGAATAAACTACCTAAAGAGGCAAAACCTGTACTTTAAGAACTGTAAGACACTAATGAAAGAAATCGAAGATGTCACAAACAGATGGAAAAATACGCTGAGTTCTTGGATTGGAAGAATCAATCTGTTAAAATGACCATACTACCCAAGGTGAACTACAGATTCAGTGCAGTGTGGGCAATTTCTCAGGATTTTTCTGCACTCTACTTTTTAGGGAATATAGACAGAATGCTTAGCTTTTGGATTTTTTCTGTCGCTTGGTGTCTGAATTTTCATCTTATGATGATAGAGAATCCAGGTTGAGTCTAGCCCAGAGAGACAAGACATCTTTAATTCTACCAAACCCCTTAACAATTCTAAAGCTCCCAGACTGCACTTTAGTCCTCCCCACGGCTGACTTTATCATCCTGCATGTATGTAGAACCAGACAGACATCTTGTGGAGGGCCTTCAAGTGGGAGGAAGGCTAAAGATGCCTAGTACGGTTCCAACCCAGTTCAACAAATCGGAACAGGTGGCTCTAGGAACAGGACAATACTAAGCCTGTTCTTAAAAATTACTAAAAATAAATACTAAAATTATTCATGCCTTTATTTGCATCCTGGCAGCTCCAAATATCAAAGATTCTGCCAAGAAACCTCAGTGCTCAGAAAATGACATTTGTTCCTCTAGCACAGCGGTTCTATGCCAGTTCTTGAGCAATGCTCGAAGCTTCTTCCCAGTTGCTGGCAAGGACTACCAACACAAGACTTCTAGAGAACCTGCCACTGGTTCCCACCCAGACACATTCAGCAGTCTTGTGCCTGCTCACTTCAGCAGCCTTCTCTCATCATTCGGATGAGCTCTAGCCCCAAGGTGCAGCACAGTCTGAGTCTGTGGTCTCTTTGATGCCCAGTTCAAGACAGCTGTCTCATAACCTGCAACAGCAGCATCTGCTTATCGTCTAAGACACAGCAGGAAGTGTTAGCTGCTCAATCGTGTCTGATTGCTCATGACCCATGGATTGTAACCCACCAGTTCCCCTTTGTCCGTGGAATTCTCCAGGCAAGAATACTGGAGTGGGTTGCCATTTCCTTCTCTAGGGGATCTTCCGAACCAGGGATCGAACCTGGGACTACTGCATTATAGGCAGATTCTTTACTTCAACCCAGAGACACTTTACTCAAATTACTTTCTTTTCCCTATTTTGATCTTATGTCTCTCATTTTTCTAGTCTTTCCCCTTTATATGCATGGCTAAGAAGACCCTTTAGCTTGAATAACAGTAGAAATTCTGTCAGTCTTCCCACGTGGTGCCAGTGGTAAAGACCTGCATGCCAATCCAGGAGACACAGGAGACGCAGTTCTGATCCCTGAGTTGAGAAAATCCCCTGCAGAAGGAAATGTGACCCACTCTAGTATTCTCACCTGGAGAATCCCATGGACAGAGAAGCTTGGAGGGCTCTAGTCCACAGGGTCGCAAAGAGTTGGACATGACTGAAGCCACTTAGCACACACTCACGCAAGGCTTAGAGAACACTAGTAACAGGATCAGTTCAGTGGCTCAGTCACGTCCAACACTTTGCGACCCCAGGCACTGCAGCATGCCAGGATTCCCTGTCCACCACCAACTCTTGGAGCTTACTCAAACTCATGTCCATAGAGTCGGTGATGCCATCCAACCATCTCAACCTCTACTATCCCTTTCTCCTCCTCCTGTGTAACAGGATACACACAAGGATTTATTCTATAATTTATTCCTGGGTCAATTCTGTCATACTGGTTCTAGGGATCCAAAATTCTGATAAGGAGGCATTAATATTACCTACTAGGATAAAGAGATCAAGTTCTGTGACTCATTATGGTCTGTAGTGATCTCCCAAAGAGACAAGAGAGTGGATACAGCCCTGGAAACCACACAGAAAGTTTTCAACACTGGCACCACCATTTGTAGCTGTATGACCTCTTAGCTTCAAGTTGCCTCAAATTGTGTATCAGAGATGAAACTGTGTATATCTCATGAAGTGATGATTAACTGAGATGGTTTTTAAAAATCACATGGTATAGCATAGTAGTTAGTACTTGGTTCAACTCTCTTCTCAATAATTATCTGATTCTAAAGTTAAAAAGAACCAGACAGTATTCTTAGCACATAGCATCATCACACAGATGCCAGTTCATCAAAAACCTGGGAACCTATTAAGAATTAATATATGTTCAATAATACTGGCTGTCTCCAGTTCTCAGTAGGCCTTCATTCTTATTCTAGTCATCATCCAATTACTAAAATATAAATCCTTTCCTATCCCATTAATTTAATAAACTTTTTTTTTAAGACAGTAAGCTCAATGACCACCAGAAAATTAATTCCTTTGAGCCTTAGATAATTAGCATGATGGCCTGGCCAATGTATTTTCTTCCAACAGTGTTCCCCTTCAAGGAAAGCCGTTGTTCCAGTTTTGACCGGGACTGGAGGGGAGCCCTGAACTATATAGGTTTAACTGCAGAATCATCAACCAGCCAAAGACAAAGGAAAACAAAGCGACCCAGGAAAGGGCAACATGGCTTTGTGGAGTGCAACTGCATTTCCTTCAGCCATAAAGTAATGGACCTGGAGCATAAGCCCCCCAAAGCTATAGTATATACGGATTTTATTTAAAACATATAAGGCACTTTACAAGTAGTCATTAATCCTCACAGCAATGCTAAGAGGTGCCACAACGATTCCCATTTCATGCCTATGGCAACTGAGGCTCAACAAACTTAACTCCTAACATTACAGCTTGCATATGGCACAACCTGATTCCAACCCAGGCAGCCTAGCCCAAGAATCTCTGCTGTTAGCCATGACACCGGACTGCCTCTCCACGCCACTTGTGTGTGAGTCTCTTCCTAATGACCAGTTGCTTCAGGCAGTGTCTGTCACCCTCAGTCCCCAAAAGTAGACAGATCTACTTTTCACAATTCTGACTCTCCAGCAGTGAGGAGGAGCTCTAAGAGCTCGTTAGGAGAGAGCGGACACTCCATTATTTGATATTAAGCTACCCCAGCCATGACAATATGTCAGAGTGACTCAAGGCCAGTGTCAGCAATTTCCTCCCGCCACACCTGGGAAACCAATTTCAAGACAAATGGATTTGGTAGGTCATTTTCCCTCAGTCACTTAATGAGCAGTGCACAGTCAACATACCTCCAGGAATTCCCTTGGTCAACACTGTAGGCTGGCTCCCCACGTCCCTCAGAGTAAAAGTCAAAAGTCCTTATAGTGGACCCCGGGACTGTCCTCGTCTGTCTCTGTGTCTTGGTCTCACAATGACATGTGGCCAGTCACCCTGCACTTGCTGCCCTCCATCCACTCTGGCGTCTGACTTGCCAGGCAGGCAGTGCCTCAGAACCTTGGCACAAGCTGCTCTCCTCATCCAGGGAGCTCTTCCCTGATGTTCTCATGGCTCACTCTTCAAGTGTTTGCTCAACTGTGACCCTCTCAGTGAAGCCTTCTCTGACAATGACCCTACTGGCCAGAACTTCTTCCTTCCTCTCTTTTGCCCCCATAATATCACCATCGTCTTCTATAATTGCTCCCAGAAACTAAGTCCTTACAAAGGTAGGTATTTTTTATCATTCTGTGTTCACTGTCACATCCCCACACACGACCACTGCGGCATTCCCCCTAACACGATCACCGGGGCACCCCTACACAGCCTCACAGCACCTCTTCTGCTGCTGTTATCCAAATGATCTCCCAAAAACAGTATAGAAGAGAAGGAAGGTAGAAGGGAGAGAAGTATAACCCCCTACCAGAGTCATATTTGGATTCGACAGCAAGGTCATCAGAGGACATGAACAACAGCACCCCCCTACACACACACATATCTCAAAAAATAATTCAGCATACACTTTTGAAAACTTAAACATCAGCAGAGGTAATGATTCTCTAGACAAGCAGAAGCAGTGGTTCTCGCGCCAGGCCAACTTCTGCAGGAGAGGATGCTGGGCTGGATGACTGGTGCTGTGGAGCTGGGCAGCATGTGTGCCATGGGTCCTTGGTCAGGGACAGTGGCAGATGAGCAGCATCATGAGGAAATCAAGTCACACACAAGAGAAGTAATCCCCCTGGGCAGCGTGAAGGGTGGCCTTAAATGCAGGCATTCAGTGTCAGGACTCACTATCACCAGTATCAAGAGCAAAGCTAACCAATCACTAAATAACCCAATGCATTAAATATGGTAATAGAGGTACGAACTGTTGCAACAGCCTCTGGGTTCCCTCACACTGTCCTGGGCCCCCTCCAAAGCAATATCCACAGAAGCAATCAGAGTGACTTAAAAATGGCAACCAAAAGGTGCAAGCCTCAGCCATCTCACTTACTTTCATTACCCTTCAGATCTAGACCCCTGACCTGCAAGATTCCATGTGGTCACCCCCAGGGACCACTTGGGTTCTGCTCTCAGAGCTCTCCTCCAAGCCCACAGGGCCTCAGTTGGGTTGGCCATCCCCAGTTCCATGAGGGTCTTTATGCCTCCCTATGTGCAGTCCCCTCTACCCACCCTGGGCTTCCTCACCTTATTTCTCCCCCATTAATTTCAGCACAATGATTTTTTTCTCATCCTGCAAGTTCTCCTTTGAACATCGCTTCCTCAGTGCAGCCTTAACTACACAGTTTAAAGTCTATTGTTCTTCACTCAGAGCACTCTGTTCTTTCTAGTCTTTAAAGTAATCTGTAATTAAGTACTCAACAGTTTACATCACTGTATAAGCTCCTTGAAAACTGGGGCTAGTTCTAAGTTGACCCTTTGAATACTGAACACCTAGCACATAGCAAGAGGTTGAAAAAGATGAATAGCTAGCTGGCTAGGTGGTTGGCCTGTCTGGAAGGAAGGAAAGGTAGGGAAGAGGAAAAGAAGGAAGAAAGAAATAGGTTTTAGGGGATAAAGGAATGCTAAGGAAAAAACCTAATTCTCCATAGGAATAGGAAGTAAGTTCCTAACAGGCCTTGCAGAGGAGGGTCACTCTGAACCATTTCTACCAAAGAACTGAAGTCAAAAACTTAGCCAGCCCTCTGCGATAGAGGGTATAAGACTAAGAGATAAACTACTATGTATAAAATAAGCTACCAGGATACACCGCACAATACAGGGAATATCATCAGTATTTTGTAGTAACTTTAAGTGAAGTATAATCTATAAGAATTTTGCACTAAGTTGCACACTTGAAACTAACAGTATATTGTAGATGAACTATACTTCAATTAAAAAAGTGATTTTTTTTTGGCTCAAGTTGTGTGGTTTGTACAAATAATACATTAGAATTGTAATTTTATTTCAATCTAGAAGTTAATTTTGAAGCAAACTGTTAGGATGATATAGACTTGAGATGAATTTCACAATATTTAATAACATTTATTTTTTAGAAGCTATCTCATTATGATTACTCTGATTGTTAACAGTATTACTACAAAATTGGCTAGCAATCTGTAGTCAGCAAATGCATACCCTTTGCCATCATTAATAATAACATTTTTGCTCCAGTTCATTAATGATTCTAAATGATTCTACAAATTTGTGGATGAGACTGACTTACATTAATGGGGGGAAGACAGAGCTACGAAAAGGGCTACATCAAATATGATGTGCTGTGTGTTAAGTCGCTTTAGTTGCGTCTGACTCTCTGCAACACTATGGACTGTAGCACACCAGGTTCTGTCCATGGGATTCTGCAGGAAAGAATACTGGAATGGGTTGCCATGCTCTCCTTCAGGGGATCTTCTTGACCCAGGGATCAAACTTGCATTTCTTATGTCTCCTACATGGGCAGGCGGGTTCTTTACCACTAGTGCCACATGGGAAGCCCCAAATGTAATAAAGTTCCAAAATATACAGCTCAGACAATAAGTCAAGTAGGTAGCCAGAAAGAAGAGAGATCCGAGAAGGTTCCATAGACAAAGCAAGATCTACAGTGCACCTTGGAAGACACATAGAGATCTGCTTACTTGGAGCCAGGCAATGTCCCAAGAGTTACATACATTGCTGCTGTTGTATAGTTGCTAAGTCGTGTCCAACTCTTTGTGACCCCATAGACTGTAGCTCCTCTGTCCATGGGATTTCATAGGCGAGAATACTGGAGTGGGTGGCCATTTCCTTTTCTATGGGAACTTTCCAACCCAGGGATAAGATTTACAAATATAAATTCATTTAATTCCCCCCACAACTCCGTGAGGTAGATCAGTTATTGTCTCCATCACAAGTGAGGGAAGATCACGTAGCTAATTACTAGAAGAACAGGGATTTAAATCCAGGCAGTCACAGCCCTCCAGGAAGGATGCCCAATAACATGCGTTAAATGACCATCCATCTTTTTCATTCCCCAAAATCATCATCAGTAGAAATCCTTTTCATTAAAAAGGTACAGGATCCCATAGCTTCAAAGGCATGAAATGAGCATTCTATGCAGCTAAATGATACCCACCATCCGAAAGCAAACATTGTCAGTCATGTCAATTTCCTCTCTAGAATAAAGACGACTTTCTGAGGCAAAGATATCTTAAAAACTAGTCACAACACATGTCACTTCTTACACTTTCAACTCCCACTGTTTATTAATGCTGAACAGCTACCAAATCAAAGATAAGGAAAACAGATATGTTTCTTTGCTTGCTTTAAAACTGCCCAACAATCAGTAATTCAGGTCATCCATAAAGTTAACCTCATGTGTGCATGCTCAATCATGTCTGACTCTGTGATCCCTTAGACTGTAGTCTACTAGATTCTTCTGTTCATGGAATTCTCCAGGCAAGAAGACTGGAGTTGGTTGCCATTTCCTTTTCTGGAGAACTTTCCAGCTCAGGGTTTGAACCCATGTCTCCTACATCTTCTGCATTAGCAGGCAGATTCTTTACCATTGCACCACCTGGGAAGCCCCTGAGTTCACTTCACCTTTTATTACATCAGAATGTAATAAAAAACATTCAGATACTTTTGCAGAAGGAGTCTAAGAAGGACCACCAGAAAGTTTGCTCTGTAGTGAACAGAGTTTTCATTGACTCTTGAGTGTTATTCCCAGGGAAAGCACAATGATGAGAAGGTAAATACATTTCACATTCAGTAAAACTGGCAATTAGAGGGCAATGCAGCAAAGTAATTTTAACATCTGATCTTTGTCATCCATCTCAATCTAAAAAAAAAAATTCAGGTACAAATATATTCGTGCTAGTTTTATGCAGAATATGATGAACTTCATGAATAAATTATTAGAGAGACATGGGAGAAATAAAAGAGCATTAAACAAAATTATTTAATAAAGTAATAACCATGTCAGAAAGCACATCTGCTATTTGTAACAATCAAGACAATAACTGGGAGTGTTTGAGGTTAAAACACAAACCATCAGCAACATCTTAGTAATTCACTGCACTTGACATTTTAAGGAGACACTATTTTGCATTTGCACGGAATTTTTAATGGAGAAACATACCACTTAGATTTGCAAATTGAAAGGGACTGACATTATAAGAACTTAGTCTTAAATCACTTTTTACATTTATTGCTCTGCTTATGTCATCTAACGTGGTCATTTACAATTTGCTTTAACAAATAAGAACTTCTGTCAATCACTCAACTCTTGCCATATTGAGACCAAGATTGCCATCTAGTGAATGTCATTATAACATTTTATTTAATGGTCAGTGGCCAACTTTGATTTTCTGTCTCAGTGATGAGATTTGGCTACCACAACTCGTATCTAGATCATTAATATTAACAAGTTTCCTAAATACCTAATAATATTAATAATTCTCTTTTAGCAAAGAAAAACGACCTACATTCAAGAATATATGCAATTAAAACAGGCAACATGAAAGAAACTCCTATTTTTGAGGGTCTTTGAAAGTTCAGACGGGTGTGGCAGGATCTTTTGAATACTAATTCTTAAAACAACTCCATATTGTAATTCTTACCCCCATTTCATAGATGATAAGACTGAGGTGCAGAGAGACGGGCCTGTCGAAGGTCACCAGATAGATTCAAAGCCAGGTTCATTCATTCAGCAAATATATCCTGAGTGCCAACTCTGGGTCAAGGACTGTTCTCAGTACTGAGGACACAACAGGAAACAAAACAGAGAAAGTGCCTAGCTGCACGGACGTTCATTCTGGTGGGGATAAACAGTTATCATGTAATGTAATACCACGGCATGTGCTATGAGGAAAAGGGAAGGGGCAGTAATGAGGGTGGGAGATGATCTCTAGAAAGGAACAGGTGAGCGGAGACTTCAGTGATGTAAGTCATGAGGATGAAGTGGTGTGATTAGTGGGAGAATGTATTGAAGTGTGTTAGGCAAGAGAATTCCCAACTGATCATGATTTTTTTTTTCATTATTGAGACATATTTGACATGCAATATTGTATAAGTTTAAGGCACACACATGTTGGTTTGACACATTTATATATTGATCTGCAATATTCTATTACACGTAAGCTCTGTGTGTGCTCATTCATTCAGTTGTGTCCAACTCTTTGCAACCCCATGGACCATAGCTTGCCAGGCTCCGTTCTCCATGGAATTTTCCAGTGAAGAATACTGGAGTGGGAGTGTAAGCTGCCATTTCCCACTCCAGGGCATGTTCCCAACCTAGGGATCAAACCTGTGGCTCTTGTGTCTCCTGCATTAGGAGGTGGTTTCTTTACCACTGCGCTACCTGGGAGGCCCCAACAAGTAGGTTACATCTGTATTATTGGTACAGCTTTATCATCAAATATCACTGTCTCCTTAGGAAGGAAAACACATTCGTTGAGACAGCAGTTGAAATTCTCTTTCAAAATCAACAGTTAATTCCTCCTGTGGAGCTTTGCTTCTTTCTGGCTGTTAAGACACGTCTGCCAACCCTTGAGTGCTCTCCTTTAAGACGGGCAAAAGAAGGCAAAACAGTCACCCTTTGTCTTTGGCGGAGTGGTTACAGACTCTAAAAATGCCACTTCTTTCTCTCCTTCCTCTCTTTCTCTCAGTCCTTCACTTAACAACAATCTATAGCATATGTATGCTGGGCGCTGGGAATATGGAGACCAAGGAAACCAGACATCAGTCCCTGGTCCTACAGGGCTTGCATGCTCTTAGATCTGCTCAAAGCTGCTGATCGTGGCCCTGGCCTCCCTGCATGCAATCTGCCCCTGGGTTGTCTCCAACTGCATCAGCACAATCTGTAGAGCCAAACCTTGGCTTCTCAATTGGACTGTTGCTCTGCCAAGTGTTCCTTCGCCAGCACAGTTTCTCTGTTACTTTGGTTCACGTAGCGCACAGGGTCAGCAGTGAGGAGATGAATGCAGCGGCTTCTTAATCAGGCAGGACCAAATGACCCCGGGCCCAAGATATCCACTAACATTTTAAGTAAATGAGACAAGCTGCTTTGCAGATACCTCCTCTTTCACCACATTAATTACCCTGGGGGAGATAATAGCAGGTTGGCCAAAATGTATTTTTGGGTTTTTCCATGATATGTTAAAACCCATGTTTTGGAAAGGCCCAAATGAACTTTTTGGCCAACCCAATAGATTAAAACAATTCCCACCAAAGGTGCAATGACTTATTACATACAAAGAGGTGAGGGTAGGGTACAGAAGGAAGAAGAAGAAACTAAATTGAGTGGCTAGATGAGGAGAGAAGCAGAGAGGACAAAGGAACCAGAATAAAGTGAACCTCCCTTATTCCAGTTTTTCAAAGTTAAAACCTCCTGAAACAGATTCTTCCTTCTACTCCCTTTTCTTTATCCTGGGTTATGACGTGTGGGTTGTGGAAGTCAGGGGGCAGAATACAACAATGCATATGTGTTTTACATATGCGTATTGTACACCAAATAATTCTGCCTTGAGTTAGGCAATGTTTATGAAATTCCTTGGGTAGGTCCAGCAGCTAAAAGAAAAACAATTTTGGATTTTCTGATTCTCTTTTTAAACTAGCCAAACATCATTAAAATTACCTAATACTGGGTATGGTAAATCCAAATTTAGCTGACTGGTTTCTGTCCTCAATCTTCTCATCTGTGAAACCACACTTATATATCACAGAGTCACTAGAGAATGGGATTAAAGAATACTTTATCAGTGTGCTGGTAGGAAACAGATGACACAAGGGGTAAATGAAGAGAATTTAGTGTTTCAGCTGAATACATTGGCCACCTGATGTGAAGAACTGACTCACTGGAAAAGACCCTGATGCTGGGAAAGACGGAGGGTAGAAGGAGGTAACGGAGGATGAGATGGTTGGATGGCATCACCAACTCAATGGACACAAGTTTGAGCAAACTCCAAGAGATATTTGGAGGCAGGAAAGCCTGGAATGCTGCAGTCCATAGGGTGACAAAGAGGTAGACATGACTTAGCAACTGAACAACAAGGTTCGGTAGGCAGAATAAAGGCCATCAAAGATACTAACATTCTAATCCCTGGAAACCTGGAACTGGGGCAAAAGGAACTTTGCTGGATTGATTGATGTTAAAACCTTGAGAAAGAGAAATTATCCTAAACTACCCGAGTAGGCCAATCTTAAAAGTGGAACACAGTGGCAGAAGACAGGGTCAGAGAGATTGGCTACGAGGACTCAATCTGCTGTTGCTGGCTTTGAAGATGGAGGAAGGGGCCATAAGTCAAGGAATGTGGGTACCTCTAGAAGCCAGAAAAGATAAGGCAGTGGGAGGCAGATACCACCTCTAGGGCTGAAGGGGAGAGAGCTGCTAATGCACCCTGAAGAGACCTGAGCCAAATGAGAGGTACTGCCCAATGGCAGACGGTAGCTGCTGTCAGTCAAAGCTTGGTATGAGGGGAGAAGAGAAATAAACACTTCAACCTCACTCTCCTCCTGCCCTTTGGTCTCCTGCTGGTGTTTCCCAACTGGAAGTCAGAGGTCAAGGGAGCCTGGGTGATGTGGTCCTACCAGGGTCTGAGTAGGGTGAAGATGGGTGAGGCTGGATCCATGGGGTAAACAGAATACCCAGTACCAAATGCACATAAGGACCTGGTATGCTGTAGGCTCTCCCACTCAGGCAACCCACTCTACCACTCTGGGTTGTTAGTGGCTCTAGCCTTTTGATATTATCATTCTCTGGCTATTTGATACAACTGTGATACAGCACATATTATGAGACCTGGTTGCAAATATCCTCTGGGAAATGTATCTGATTCAAAAGATTATGAGTTTTGTGAAGGGGAGTTGAAGGGAAGGTGCCCTAAGTTTAATGAATAAGCAGAGAATAAGGTCCAGAAGGAGCTAGAAGACAATCCAGGCCACAACCCAGCATGTGTCAAGGGTACCTTCATCTATTTCAGAGTTCACCTAGATGCTTCTGCCATGCAGGCTGGGAGTGGCCAGCCATGTGGTTGTTTAGCAAAAAGGAAGAACTCCAAGTCTAGATGCTTCGTGTGGCTTCTGGGAGCCCTGAAAGGAAGGAGTGAAGCTTTACTGTGCTTTAACCTAATATGTATTATGCCTTATGCTAGACATTTTCACAAATATTATTTTATTCTACTTGTTCAAATGAACTTCTGAGGCAAGTATTACTGGTCCTCCTTTAGAGAAGAAAATAAAACTAAAAAATGAAAAATAACTCGGTTAGAGATAGTGTGTGATAGAACTGGGATTTGACAGTAATCTTTCCTAAGTCCAGGCTTCTCTGGTAGTTCAGTTGGTAAAGAATCCACCTGCAATGCAGGAGACCCTGGTTTGATTCCTGGGTTGGGAAGATCTGCTGGAGAAGGGAAGACTACTCACTCCAGTATTCTTGGTCTTCCCTGGTGGCTCAGCTGGTAAAGACTCTGCCTGCAATGCAGGACACTTGGGTTCCATCCCTGGGTTGGGAAGATCCCCTGGAGAAGGGAAAGACTACCCACTCCAGTGTTCTGGCCTGGAAAATATTATACACTGTATATCCATGGGGTTGCAAAGAGTTGAAGACAACTGAGCAACTTTCAAAGTCCACTCTTCTGTTCATTTTAACACAGTCTAGCATGGCTTCAAATCATGGCTTCATAACCTATCAAATGCATCATGACTTTCTAGTCTTTCAGTCTAATTAATTTTACATAATATAATATATTGTTACCCTGCAACACCAAAATATTGACTATGAAGTTCAATAATGCAGCTGATGAATTACAATGAATGTATGTTTATTCCCATAAGTAAGCATAGTAAAAAGGGGTTTCTAGTATCAAAAGCATCAAGTCAGCACACAAAAAATGTCAAGAATATCTAATGTGCATTCACAATTACCATCAATAATCATGATCTTTATACCCCAAATATATTGTGTTCCAAAAGATACAGTTATAAAGGATGGATTGCATACATGCTCCATTCATTCACTTTACTAATATATTTTTTTAATGACAGGATACATGATCTAAAGTGCTTGAAATTTACAATAATAAATACTTAAAAGTAAATTTAACCAAGGAAGTGAAAGAGCTCTACACTGGAGCTAGGAAACATTAAAAACAAATTGAAGGCAACACAATAAAAAATTATCCCATGTTTATGGATCAGAAGAATTAAAGTTGTTAAGATATCCACACTACACAAAGCCATCAACAGATTCAATGCACTCTCTAGCAATATTAGAATGACATTTTTAAAAGATGTTTAAAAATCCTAAAATTTATATGGAACCACCAAAGACTCAAATAGCAAAGCAATCCTGAGAAAGAACAACAAAGAGAGAGGCAACACACTTCCTAATCACAAACTATATTATAAAGCTTCAGTAAACAGAATGGTATGGTACTTATATGAAATCAGACACATAGACTGATGGGGCAGAATCTGGAGAACAGAGATAAACCCATACATGTATGGTTACCTAATACTTGACAAAGGGGCCAAGAATACTCAGTGAAAAATATAGTCCCTTCAATAAATGATGCTGAGAAAACTGAATATTCATGGGTAAAAGAATGAAACTAGACCCCCGTCTTACACTACTAACAAAAATTAACTTAAAGTGAATTAAAGACTTAAACATAAGATCAAAACCCATAAAACTCCTAGGAGAAAACATAAGAAAAATGCTCCTTGATATGGGTCTTGGCAATTACTTCCTGGATATGTCACTTAAAACACAAGGAAGAAAAAAATATAAATAAACAAGTGAGACTACATCAAGCTAAAAAACTTATGCACAGGCAGGCAAATCAAAAAGTCAACCTATCAAATGGGAAAAATATCTGCAAACCATGTACTTGATAAGGGGTTAACATTCAAAATCTATAAAGAACTCATACAAATTAATAGCAAAATCATCACCCAATTAAAAAATAGGAAAAGACCCATTTTCCCAAAGAAGATATATTAATAGCCAAAAGGTACATGAAAAGATGATCAATATCACTAATCATTAGAGCAATGCAAATCAGAAACACAATGAGATATCAACTGACACTTGGGAGGATGTCTATTTTTAATAAGAGATAACATATGCTGGCAAGGATGTGGAGAAAAGGGAACCCTTGTGCACTGTTAATAGGACAGTAAAATGGTATAGCCATTTTGGAAGATTATGGAAGCTCTTCAAAAAATTAAAATTTAAACTGCCATGGAAGTGTGAAAGTGTTAGTCCCTCAGTTATGGCTGATTCTTTGCAACCCCATGGATGGTAGCCCACCAGGATCCTCTGTCCATGTAATTTTCCAGGCAAGAATACTGCAGCAAGTAGCCATTTCCTTCTCCAGGGGGTCTTCCTGACCCAGGGATCGAACCTGGCTCTCCTGCATTGCAGCAGATTCTTTACCGTCTGAGCTACTACATGAACCAGCAATTCCACTTTCAGGAATATATTCAGAGGAAATGAAATATTATGCTGAAGAGATATCTGCATCTTCATGTTCACAGAAGCATTATTTACAATAGCTAAGAAATGGAAACAACCCAAGTGTCCATCAACAGATGAATGGATAATGAAACTATGGTATACATAGACATCAAATATTAGTCAACCATAAGAAGGAGGAAATCTTGCCATTTGTACCAAGGATGGATCTTGAGGGCATTATTGGAAGTGAAATAAGTCAAAGAAAAATATGATCTCATATGCGGAATACAAAAACAGAACAAAACCCTCAAACATATAGAAAGAAAGATCAGATTTATGGCTCACAGATTGGGGTGGAGGGGGAGGGGAAATTGGAGGAAGGTGGTTTAAAGGTATAACCTTCCAGCTATAAAATAAATAAGCACTAGGACTATAACTTACATCTTGATGACTACATTTAACACTGCTATATGGTGTACAGGAAAGTTGTTAAGAGAGTACATCCTAAAAGTTCTCATCACAGAGAAAACATTTTTCACTGTTTTTTGGTTTTCTTGGTGGGGGGTATCTTATATGAGATGATAAATGTTAACTATATTTATCATGGTAATGATTTCATGATAAACATAAGTGAAATAATTACTCTATAAATCTCAAAATTATGCAGCGCTGTGTTATCATATCTCAACAAAATTGGAAACAAAATTTAAAAGAATATGGTCTTTGAAGACAGATGCTTCACACAATGTATCCAGTATACTGGACAATACTGGACAACACTCCCATAGGACTCAGAATCACAACACAGAATATTGAGGTATATAGTGTGTGTGTGTGTGTGTGTGTGTGTGTTAGCCACTCAGTTGTGTCTGATTCTTTGTAATCTCATGGACTGTAGCCCGCCAGGCCCCTCTGTCCATGGGGATTCTCCAGGCAAGAATACTGGAGTGGGCTGCCATTCCCTTCTCCAGGGGATATTCCCAACCCAGGGATCGAACCCGGGTCTCCCGTGTTGCAGGCAGATTCTTCACCCCTGAGCCACCAGGGAAGTCACACAAACAGTAAGATAGGCTATTAAAAATTGTATAATGCAATAATTTTTTTACATATGTATACACCACCCAATCACAACCTAGATGGAGACAGTGGAAAGTTCTATCACCGGTGAAGCTTTCTCTTATGTCCCTTGCTTAACCAGAACTTGTCACACATTACCCTTTTCCCCAGTCTCCAGCCCTCGGGGGGCCTGCTATTCTGGTGCTTCTCCTCCATCTCTTAGTTTCACCTTCTCTTGAACGACACATCACTGAGATAATACAGTAGGCACTCTGGCACCTGACTTCTTTCGTTTAGCATGAAGTCTGTGATTTTATTCATATTGTTACATGCATCAGCCATTCACTCCTTTTTTTAATGCTGTGTAGAAAGTATACCATTGTTGGTTTTAGTTCTTTCTTCCCTTCTCTGATTGACAGACACCTAGGTTATTTTCAGTTTGTAGCTATTTTGAATAAAGCTCCTATGACACGAAACTTTGTTTGGACATATTTCCATTTTCTTGGGCAAATACCTAAGAGTAGAATTCCAGAGTCACAGGAGTTGCTTATTTAACTTCATAAAAAACAAAGACACATCCCTCCCTAACATCCTCCCCCCCAAAAAAAGAAAACCCGCCTAACACTTATTTGAAGAGGTTGCAGCAATTCATACTTTAGCAACACTGAGTAAAAGAGGAGTTACTCCACTTTCCAGCCAAACCCTGGTATTGGCAGTTGTTTCAATTACAGAGATTCTGGTAAGAAGGTCATAATGTCTCATTTTGTTTTTAATATGCATTTCTTCAGTTAGTAATGATGCTGAGCTTTCAAAAATTTTCTCCAAGATAATGAAGACATTCCCTTTGCACAGAACTTTTAAAACAGTAGAAGAGACAAACCTTCCACTGCCAGCAATTTCAGCCACATGCCTCCTCTCAAGTTTCTTCTGCACCAGCTATAAAACATGGACTTCTTCCCCTTTAAAGGTCTCCAGAGAAACCACCTTGACAAATTTCCTTCAGTGATCTGTTCCGGTGCTTTAAAACCCTTCCTATCAGGATATTTTTTCCTTTGCATCAACTGGAAATTACAATCCTGTTCATGTGATGGATTTATAATGCCTTTAATTCTCACATTAAAAATGAATTTAAAACATTTTTAGCTCATAACGTCCTTCTGTTCTAAGCACAGTTGTAATGGTTTTTGCTTTATTGTGCTTTTTTAATATTAGCTTCATCTTCTGTTTGACTCATGGAAAGGAAGTAACATGATTTAACTGTTCAAAACATCATGCCAATTGTTAGTATTAGGATACTGAGGTCCTGGTGAACACTGAGGTGGGGGATGGGAGGGAATGGAGGCAGCTCCGTTGTCCAGAAACATCCTAGAAGTTTCAGATTAATACAGTCAAGAAATGGTCCTTTTCCATACCATTACTATGCACCGACCCTGCCTATGTTTCTTCCTTGCAAAGTTTTTTGTTTGTTTATTTTTGAGTAAAATGTTTTAAGTCCTAACTAGTTCTTCATTTTCTAAAATGGGAGTCTGATATTGCTGATGTAGTAAATCATTATTATAAGCTAACATTTTACAACTACTCAGATATGAGAGTCATTCAACTTTTCTATTTAAGATGCTAATCAACTTCACTTAAGATGAACTGGAGAGGGGCAACCCATTTATTGAGATTTGGTTCCCATGTTCTTGGTAATTAGTTTATAATTGTGGACCATGTCTATCATTTTCCTAAACCTTAAACCAGCCACTCACAGAAATTGAAAGTAAAACCATCAAGCATTGTGTGTTGATAAAAGATGGTTTCATTTTCATCTTTTAACTCCCTAAAGGACAGGGAAACCAAAGAGAAAGCAAAATATCAGAGGAAAGTGGATGAAACTGTGTTCAAGGAATCACAATGAAGCTAGGATGGTTTTTTAAAAACGGAAATCTGAGTCAGGACTAGCTTCACCTAGAATTACCAAAAAATTCCAAACATGCTTTTTCTTCTCTCTTCCCTCTATTCCCTTCCCTCTCCTTCTCATAAAGTCTGAAGGCTTGTCACTCAGGGCCACTATGTAAGCTCTTCTTGAGGTCCTCAGGATCTGACCCGAGGATCAGTGTGGCCAGCATCCTCAATCACCCTTCAAGGCCACAGCCAAGTCCCTGGGAGCAGGAAGG
Organism: Ovis aries; assembly: GCF_016772045.2. Lineage (NCBI taxonomy): Eukaryota > Metazoa > Chordata > Mammalia > Artiodactyla > Bovidae > Ovis > Ovis aries. Next base: position 58,836,550 of record NC_056062.1, on the reverse strand, counting down.
AACAGGAAATGAAGAAGGTGGGCATACCCCCAGCTGCCTCCTAGAGAAATCTCCCAGGAATTTATATCCCCTTGACCAAAACTTGGCAACATGGCCACAAAGAGCTGCAAATTAGGCTAGGAAATGAAGCTTTTGCTCTGGGCATGCAGTCATGCCCAGATAAAAAATTTTGTTACTATTAAACAAAGGAAAAATTAGTACAGGAGGAAACCTGGTAGGTGCTGCTGGACCAACCACATCCTTCTATAAAGTAAAGGCAACCACCACATTCCCCTTGCCCCAGCAACATACCACGGCCCTTAATATGATCCACAAGATTTTTTACTGTCTAGCCCTTGACTATCCTCTTTCGTCACTTTCCCCATTCTTCTCCATGTTCTAGTCACATTTTACTTCCATTCCTGAAATAAGTGAGTTTTGCTTTTTCCACTTTCCAAGTTCTTAGGAAACTCTTCTCTCATTGTCTCTTCATCTTCACTTGAGTCACTCTTTCTCATCCTATAAGAATCTGCTTAAATGTCATCTCTTTTGGGACACTAAGCTGTCTTGAGTATCTTCCCTTGCTTTATCCTACTAGAACACCATAGCATAAGGCTTATCTCTCATGCAATTTCTTATTTAATGTCTTTCTCACTCATCCAATTCCAAAAGCCATGAAGGCAGGGACCCCATCTATTTTGTTCATCGTTGCATTCCTGGTACCCAGTACACTATTTTTATTTTACAGATAAAAGTTACAGATATTAAAATGCATTCAGTTCAGTTCAGTTCAGTCGCTCAGTCGTGTCCAACTCTGCGACCCAATGAATCGCAGCACGCCAGGCCTCCCTGTTCATCACCATCTCCCGGAGTTCACTCAGACTCACGTCCATCGAGTCTGTGATGCCATCCAGCCATTTCACCCTCTGTCGTCCCCTTCTCCTCCTGCCCCCAATCCCTCCCAGCATCAGAGTCTTTTCCAATGAGTCAACTCTTTGCATGAGGTGGCCAAAGTACTGGAGTTTCAGCTTTAGCATCATTCCTTCCAAAGAAATCCCAGGGCTGATCTCCTTCAGAATGGACTGGTTGGATCTCCTTGCAGTCCAAGGGACTCACCTTAAATATACAGTTGATGAGCTTTGAGAAGCATGTTCACCTTGTAATCAACATTGTTGTTGTTAGTTACTAAGTCATGTCTGACTCTTTGTGACCCCATGGACTGCAGCATGCCAGGTTCCTCCTTCCACTATCTCCCAGAGTTTGATCAGGTTCAAATCCACTGAGTCGGTGATGCTATCTAACCATCTCATCCTCTGCTGCCCACTTCTCCTTCTGTCTTCAATTTTTCCCAACATTGGGGTCTTTTCCAATGAGTCAGCTCTTCTCATCAGGTGTTGATACTTCAGCTTCAGCATAACCAATACCCTAATCAGATATATGACGATTCCATTCCCCCAGGAAATTCCCTCATGTCCTCTTCCAATTAGTTCCAACCCCTTACAGCATCTTCTATTTTCTATCACCATAGGTGGTTTTTGCCTGTTTTCATACCTCATTTAAATGGAATCATACAGTCTGTTTGCTTTTGGGTCTGGTTTCTTTCAACACAATAAGATTCAGTCATGTTGATGCGAGTACAAGCAATCTGTTCTCTTTTAATGTTGCAGAGAGCCATTATCAACCATAATTTGTTGATCCACTCTCTGCTGATGGACATTAAAGTTATTTACACTTTCAGAGTATTATGGATAAAACTGCTATGAATATTCATGTAGAATTATTTACATGGCCATATGTCTTAATTTCTCTTGGAAATACTTAGGGTAGAATTCTGAGTCATTGGGCAAGTATGTATTTAACTTTATATTTACTGTGTTTAGGTTTGAGATGCTGCTGACAGTTTTTGGAAGGTAGTTGCAACATTGTATATTTCCACTCACACTGAAAGAGAGTTCTGATTGCTCCACACCCTCAGTGACTTGATATTGCTGATTTTGGAAGTTTTGACTATTCTAGGAGTATGACATTGTTTCTCACTGTGGTTCTAATTTATATGCCCCTAATGACAATATGGAACAGGGCAGACCTGGGTTTGATCCCTGGGTCAGGAAGACCCCTGGAGAAGGAAATGGCACCCCACTCCAGTATTCTTGCCTGGAAAATCCCATGGACGGAGAAACCTGGTGGGCTGCAGTCCATGGGGTCACTAAGAGTCGGACACGACTGAGCAACTTCACTTTCACTTCTCACTTTCATGCATTAGAGAAGGAAATGGCAACCCACTCCAGTGTTCTTGCCTGGAGAATCCCAGGGACGGGGGAGCCTGGTGGGCTACTGTCTATGGGGTCGCACAGAGTCGGACACGACTGAAGCGACTTAGCAGCAGCAGTAGCATTGACAATATCGAACAGGGCAGACCTGGGTTTGATCCCTGGGTCAGGAAGATCCCCTGGAGAAGGAAATGGCAACCCACTCCAGTATTCTTGCCTGGAGAATCCCATGGACAGAGGAGCCTGGTGGGCTACAGTCCACGGGGTCACAGAGTCGGACACGATTGAGCCACTTAACTTTAACTAACTAATGACAATATATTTTCCTGGGCTTATCAGCGACTTTGATATTTTTTTTTCTTTTGTGAAGTGTCTAAGTTTTAGACAATTTAAAAAGTAGGGCTGTTTTCTTTTTTAATTTGATCTGTATGACTTTACCTATTCAGAATACAGGTCACTTGTCAGATACATGCATCGCATATATTCCTCCCAGTCTATGCACACACAATGTTTAATGGTAAGAATTAATATATTCCGAGTTTTAACAAATAAAGAGTATATACCTAATGTGTACGACATTTTCTGGTATTAATTTTATTCTATTTTCTGTATAACTTTAAGTACACAAAGGTTTATTTTCACAGGCCTCAGGAAATGGGTAGAAATCACAGGACAGTCTCTTTTCCCACCAAAAAAAAGTTGCATATTTTGGTAAAGTGTTTGTCCTATAGAAGAAAACTGAAATTTGCATTCGCAAGGCTGTGCAAGATTTTTAATGCATGCAACATGCTTTGCTATATGTATACACGGAAATGATCACCACAATCAAACTAATTAACATATTTACCACATCCCATAATGTACGGTGAGAATGTTGGAGATCTATTTTTTTGGCAAATTTCCAGTATATAATACATTATTACTAAGTATAGTCACCATGCTGTACATTTGAGCTCCAGGATTTATTCATCTTATAACTGAAAGTTTGTATCCTTTGATCAATACCTTACATTTCCCCCCACCTGCTAGACTCTGGTAACCACTACTTTTCAACACTTTTATTCTAGATTCCACATATAGGTGAGATCATGCAATATCTGTCTTTTGTTTCTTTCTTTGTGCAAAATGTCCACCAGATTCATCCATGTTGTCACAAATAGCAGGGTTTTCTTCTTTTATAACACTGAATGATATATGTACATATATATCAATATATAACACACAATGGAATACGTATATACACATTTTCTTTATCCATTCCTATCTATCCATAGACACTTAGATTGTTTCCGTGTCTTTGCTACTGTGAATAATACTGCAATGAACGCAGGAGTACAGATATCTTATCAAGATAGTGATTTTTATTTCCTTTGGATATATTACCAGAAATGAGGCTGCTGGATCAAAATTACTTTCTTAAACATATCAAAAGCCAAAAGAAAGAGTGATGTGCGTCAAGTCTTATCATATCTTAAAGGTCTGAGTCATAGATTAGAGTAATATACTACACTAAAATGCAATTCAGTGCAGAAGACATCTGGATATACCAGCATATTCAAAGGAGGAGAGAAAAAATAGAAAAACAGAAGAGGAATTCAATTGGAAAACCTAACACCAGTGATCTGTTAGTAGTCAATGGAGCTAATGTTCAGGCTTGAATATTTATGCTGACACTGGACAGTCCAGAAAAACATCATTTCAAGCAGAAAATAAAGAATATTTGCTACCCAGCTGATCATGGGAGAAACTTGAAGGTCATCTTAGAATTCTCCCTCTCCTTCATCGCTTATCCAGTTGATCACCATGCTAACTGTACTAATTTTCTCTCAAATTGCTTACTCTTTTCCACTCTCACTGATATGACTTCAGATCCTCATCAGCTCTTACAAGCAAAAACCTCTTAATGTTTTCTCTCATCCTCTTTTTGCTGCTGCTCATTTCCTGTGATTCTATTAAACAAAGCCCAGGATCCAGGGCATCAAATGAAACACATCACCTGCCTCTCCTGCCAAATAAGAGGCCCCAGAGGTGTCCATGTTCTAATCCCCAACATTTGTGAGTGTCTTCCCTTCCATGGCGAAAGGGATTCTGCAGGCACTTTGTGATTTAGGTGGAGGGAGATGATCTGGGTTATCCAGCCATGTTCCACATAGTAACAGGGGTCCTTTTATGGGGAAGGCAGGAGTATAGAGCAGAAGACACTTGGAGGTGATTTACCGCTGGCTTTGAAGATGGTGGGAGGGGTTGTGAGGCAGGGAGTACAGGAGTCCTCTAGAAGCTGGAAAAGAGAAAGTAATAGACCCTGCCTAGAACCTCGAGAAGGAACACAGCCCTGACAGCATGTTGATTTTAGACCTTGAGATTTCTTTATTCCAGACTTACGACCAAACAACAACAGCAACAACAAATGACTCCCACTACAGGAAGATAGTAAACTTGTGTTGTTTTAAGCCACTATTTGTGGCTATCTGTTGCAACAGCAATAGGTAACTAATCCTATAGCTTTACCTGCCTTTATTTTATAAGCACCAGTGTAGCTATGTGTTAGCTATGTCATGCATGTCCATGAAATCTCATTCCATCTGTTGGACTGTGGGGTAGAAGCTCCATGAAGGCAGGCAAACATATAATTTTAAAAATTTTTATTGGAGTATAGGTGCTTTACAATGTTGTGTTAGTTTCAGATGTATAGCAAAGTGAATCAGTTATACATATATTTATTTTTTATTTTTAGATTCTTTTCTCCCATAGGCCATTACACAGTATTGAGCAGAGTTCCCTGTTCTATACGTAGGTTCATATTAGATGTTTATTTTATAAATAGTGCTGTGTATATGTCAATCCAAATCTTCCAATTTATTCCCTCCTACCCTAAACCCCTGGTAACCATAAGTCAAACATATTTATTGAATGAATCAGTAAAGGGCTTCAGGCCTCTACACACGGTGTTTCCTCAGTCTTGAATGCCTTTTTCTTATTCACCTGGTTAATTCCTATGCAATCAAACGCACTGGCTCTGTTCTTGGTTTTCCCCTAAGGAACTGGTTGGCCTTTTCTGGCTGGTGCTCCCAGAAAAGACTTTCATTTCTTTATCTCAATTATTTGTGTGCATGGCTGACTACAAGTTCATAAGGACAAAAACCACCTCCTTATGAGTGCTCAGGACATGTCACACAAAGCCGATACGATAAATGTCTGTAAATGGATGCCTTCCACTAATGGCAACCCACTTCGGTATTCTTGCCTGGGAAATCCCATGGACAGAGGAGCCTGGTGGGCTACAGCCCATGGGGTTGCAGAGAGTCTGACATGACTGAGCAACTAAACACATTCACTCACCGCTAATCATATATGGTGAGAACAGGGGTTACCAGTGCTGCAGTCCCCCATTTGTGTCACCACGAAGAAATTACAGAGACTCCCCTAGGCTGCTTTTCTGTAGGCCGAGGATATGACACTACATACATTATAGAGCTACTCTAAGAATCACATGAGTAAATGTCCATAAAGAAGATGGAGCACCTGACAAGTACCTGACAGGCAGTGAATGTTGGTTTACTGTCATTATCCTCATCACTTTGTTGCTGCTGTTCAGTTGCTAAGTTACGTCTCACCCTTTGTGACCCCATGGACTGCAGCACGCCAAGCTTCTCTGTCCTCCACTATCTCCCAGAGTTTGCTGAAACTCATGTCCATTGAGTTGGTGATGCTATCTAATCATCTCATCTTCTGCTGTCCCTTTCTCCTTTAGCTGTCAATCTTTCTTAGCATCAGGGCCCTTTCCATTGAGGCAGCTCTTTGCATCAGGTGGCCAAACGATTGGAGCTTCAGCTTCAGCTGCAGTCCTTCCAATGAATATTTAGGGATTTCCTTTAGGATTGACTGGTATGATCTCCTCGCAGTCCAAGGGACTCTCAAGAGCCTTCTCCAATACCACAGTTCAAAAGCATCAATTCTTCTGGGCTCAGCCTTCTTGTCACTAACAGAGGACGTTAAAGACTGCGGGGTGAACTTAAGCAATATGTATAAAATAGGAAGAGATCCAAATGTGTCAACAGATTGTCACGGGATGTGCCCCTGTGGGTACAGGACTGACCTGGCACTTGGGTATCGAGCAAGCCATCCAGCACAGGAGAACTCCACATTCCAAAGCTTCAGTGGGTATAATCAGTGTATTATCAACATTCATATTCTCTCCTAGCCCCCCAAAGTGGTTCCAAATAAACTGACTCTGAAATATTTTTCTTCCAAGTTCAGCTGGGTATGCCTTTGACATGATCACTTTAACTAAGAAGCAAATCTGTACATGGTGACCAACTGAAAACTGGGTAAGAAATTTCAATATCAACAAGAAAATAATCTTCAAAGACTTGTAGGTATTTCTGGCCAGTTATTTATCTTATCTCTTTCTCTCTTTATAATGGTTATGAGAATGGGACCTGGATCCTGCTGCCTGGTTGAAGCCACAGTTACTGATACTCAAATACTCAGCAATACAGTTTCTTCAGGTGTAAAACAGAGCTAACACTGACTTCTTAGGGTTTTAGCAAGAATTAAGTGATGTAATAAATACAAGGCACTCAGGGAAAATGCCTGACACATTTAGGCACTCATTAAAAGTTAACTCTTACCATCATTAATTAGTATGCTTTCAAATAATACAATGTGTTATATCAAGGGTATCAGACAGGCTATCTATTTTGGACTTAAGAGACTAGAAAACATGTTTATTAAGAATCATAAGCATTTGGGAGTATTTATTTCCTCTAAAAAAGGTGACTTTCTGAGGCCCCATATACTTAATTGAGAGCTTTCAAGTTCTTAGATACATAAAAAAAGGCTGAACTCTATGTAAGAAATTCGTTAAGAAATGCTAATGAACTACGAAATGTTAGAGGAGACATCAATTAGACTTTAAGACCAGAATGAAGTTTTCAAAGACAGAAACATATGGAGATGATGAAAGAAAGGAATGAAGAAGATGGCAGAGGAGTAGGTGGATGTGGAATACATCTCTCTCCATGGATACATCAGGAATGCACCTTCAGACACATAAGTGCCTGCAGAACACCAGCTGAGAGCAGACAGGAGTACCTGACCAGTGGAAAAGAATATACAGAACCACGCAAAACCACAAAGGAAGGAGGGGGAAAAACACGAGTGTTAGTAGGACTTGACCTGCCCTCAGAGGGTGGGGGAACTGAAGCAGGGGTCTGATCCCCACATCGGGGCAATTGTCTGAGTCAGAGGAGAAACTTTAAGGCTGAGGGTGAAACAGCTGATCTCTGGCAGCCTAACTGTAATGAGAATCAGACAGTTCTTGCTGCAGCCATACATACCCCAGGCACGGACGCAGGTCCCCTGGAAGGTGCAGTGGCTGGGAGCTGAAATTTAGGGATTGTGGAGCAATCCCAGGGCAAGCGCTGCTGTTGACTGTGGAGAGATGAGTGGAGAGGACGTGAGAGAGGAGACTGTGGTGGGAAATGCATGCAGAAGAAAGCCGCACAGCCATGGAAGCAAGGTGAGACTGCCGAGTCACACATGGGGTGGAGCCATCACCATAGCTCTCTCTCCCCAAATGCCAGCATCTGCAGCTGAACAAGAGAGAGGCTGGCCCATCAAATGCCTGATGCACAGAACTACAGAGTAGGACCCCACCTAGGGTGCTCCTTTAAGTGCCTGACCTGCTGATCTACAGAGTAGGACTCCAGCCAGGGGGGGCCCCCTCTGAGTCAGTGCCTGACACACTGAACAACAAAGAAGGACCCCAGGCAAGGGAGCCCTCTAAGTGCCCGAATGGGCAGAGCTATGGAGAAAGACTGGCCAAAGAGGCCTTCTGATCACCAGCTATAAGAGGCTAGAGAAAAGGCTCTGATAGGGCCAGAACTCCTATGGCAGAGGCAGTCCATGTCCCTGCACTCTTGGTGCCACCAGGGTCCCTGCAAGCAAAGCAGCTGTGACACCTTCATGCTCAGCTCCCACTGGGAGTCGCCACAGTGAGTCTTGCATCTATGCATGCACGGTTGCTTTGGCAGTGTCCAGCTCTTTGCAACCCTGCAGACTGTGGCCTGCCAGGCTTCTCTGTCAGGGAGAGGGGTTCTCCAGGCAAGTATACTGGAGTGTATCAGCCAACACTGGTTGTCATACCCTTCTAGAGCACTATATTTCCTGCTGCCAGAACCTGGTGCTGCCAGAACCCCTGTAACCCAAGCAGCTGCACCACCTCCACACCTGGCCCTCACAGGGGCAAACCCAAGCCCTCCAGGGCAGCCTCAGGAGCAAACCCCAGTGGACTAAGTTACTAGACCTAATCAGTGAATTTAGAAAAGTTGCAGGATACAAAATTAATACACAGAAATCACTTGCATTTCTATATACTAACAATGAAAAATCAGAAAGAGAAATTAAGGAATCCATGCCATTCACCATTGCAACAAAAAGAAATATCTAGGAATAAACTTACCTAAGGAGACAAAAGAACTGTACACAGAAAATTATAAGACACTGGTGAGAGAAATCGAAGACAACATAAACAGATGGAGAAATTATTCCATGTTCCTGGGCAGGAAGAATCAATATTGTGAAAACAACTATACTACCAAATGCAATCTACAAATTCAACATGATCCCTATCAAATTACTAATGGCATTTTTCACAGAACTAGAACAAAAAGTTTCACAATTCATATGGAAACACAAAAGACCCTGAATAGCCAAAACAGTCTTGAGAGAGGGGAATGGAGCTGGAGGAACCAACATTCCTGACATCAGATTATACTACAAAGCTACAGTCATCAAGACAGTATGGTAGTGGCACAAAAACAGAAATATAGACCAATGCAACAAGATAGAAAGCCCAGTAATAAATCCATGCACCTATGGGTACCTTATTTTTGACAAAGGAGGCAAGAATATACAATGGGGCAAAGACAGCCCCTTCAATAAATGGTGCTGGGAAAACTGGACAGCTGCATGTAAAAGAATGAAATTAGAACAGTTCCTAACACCATATAATAAGATAAACTCAAAATGGATTAAAGACCTAAATAAAATACCAGAAAATATAAAACTCTTAGAGGAAAACATAGGCAAAACACTCAACATAAATCAAAGCAAGATCCTCTATGACCCACCTCCTAGAGTAACAGAAATAAAAGACAAAAGTAAACAAGTGGGACCTGATTAAACTTAAAAACTTTTTCACAGCAAAGGAAACTATAGACAAGGTGAAAAGACAACCCTCAGGATGGGAGAAAATAATAGCAAATGAAACAACTGGCAAAGGATTAATTTCCAAAACACACAAGCAGCTCATACAACTCAATGCCAGAAAAACACACAACCCAATCAAAAAGTGGGAAAAAGACCTAAACAGACATTTCTCCAAAGAAGACATACAGATGGCTAACAAACATATGAAAAGATGCTCAACATCGCTCATTATTAGAGAAATGCAAATCAAAACCACAATGAGGTATCACCTCAAAATGGTCAGAATAGCCATCATCAAAAAAGTCTACACACAATAAATGCTAGGGAGGGAGTAGAGAAAAGCTCTTGCATTGTTGGTGGGAGTGTAAATTGATACAGCCACTATGGAAGATGGTATGGAGATTCCTTAAAAAACTAGGAATAAAACCACCATATGACCCAGCAATCGCACTCCTAGGCATATACCCCAAGGAAACCAAAATTGAAAAAGACACATGTATCCCACTGTTCACTGCAGCACTGTTTATAATAGCTAGAACATGGAAGCAACCTAGATGTCCATCAGCAAATGAATGGATAAAGAAGTTGTGGTACATATACACAATGGAATATTATTCAGCAATAAAAAGGAATGCATTTGAGTCAGTTCTGATGAGGTGGCTGAACCTAGAACCTATTATACAGAGTGAAGTGAGTCAGAAAGAGAAAGATCAATATCATATTCTAACACCTATATACGGAATCTAGAAGAATGGTACTGAAGAGCTTATTTACAGGGAGAAACAGACAGGCAGAACAGGTAGACTTATGGATGTGGGGAGAGGGCAGGAGAGGGTGAGATGTATGGAGAGAGTAACATGGAAACTTACATTACCATATGTAAAATAGATAGCCAATGGGAATTTGCTGTATGTCTCAGGAAACTCAAACAGGGGCTCTGTGTCAACCTACAGGGGTGGGATGAGGAGGGAGATGGGAGGGAGGTTCAAAATGGAGAGGATATATGTATACCTATGCCTGATTTATGTTGCGGTCTGACAGAAAAGAGCAAAATTCTGTAAAGCAATTATCCTTCAACAAAAAATCTTTTTAAAAATAGAAAGGAATGATGTTAGGAAGCTGGAAGATTGAAACAGAGGAGTAATTAAACAGACCAAGTGGGAACCAATAATTACTGCACTGAAATAATGGGGGGCAGAGCTATAGCCAAGTGCATCACAGTGAACCTGGACACCCTTCCCAGACCCAGCAGATTCTGATGCCAGCTGAGACAACTGACTTTGCAGCCCACTTAGGGTTTCAATGACTATTGATCACAGACATTGACTCTTTACGCAGCTGTATGCTACTCCCTGGCTTCCAAGGTGGCGCTAGTGGTAAAGGACCCAACTAAGACACAAGAGACTCAGGTTCCATTCCTGGGTAGGGAAGGTCCCTGGAGGAGGGCATGGCAACCCACTCAAGTATTCTTGCCTGGAGAATCCCATGGACAGAGGAACCTGGAGAGCTACAGTCTATGGGGTTGCAAAGAGTCAAAGCAACTTAGCATGCATGCATGCTACTCCCTGGAATACGGGCTCATTAGCATGGTACATAAAAGGTAAAGACATTGTTTTCAATGAAATATTAAGAACTTAAAACTAATCTGTTTTATTTAAACTCTGCTTGAGAGTCTTGTATCTTGTGTTTTGTCCCAACCTTCCTAGAGGTACATGGCAGGTGTTGGGAATATCACCAAACCAAGCTGGGGGATTCCTGCTCTGAATTTCTAGTAACATTCACAACTTCATCCCTTCTTTCTGCCTCCAAAACCTATGATGCTAGATGTTTTGTGCTAATATAGATCTCCTTTGTTTTGTTGTTTAGTTGCCAAGTTGTGTCTGACTCTCTTGTGAGCCCATGGACTGAACCCCACTAGGCTCCTCTGCCCATGGGATTTTCCATGCAAGAATATTGGAGTGGATTGACATTTCCTTCTCCAGGGGATCTTCTTGACCCAGGGGTTGAACTCGTGTCTCTTGCATCTCCTGTGCTGGCAGGCAGATTCTTTACCACTGAGCCACAGATCTCCTACCCAAACTGAATTCCTGGGAAAAGGTTGGTCTTTACACCTGGTATTCCCATGGCTTACAGAGTTCAACATGTAGAAATGACGTTGCTAAAACATCTTGATAGGAAGAACAAGCCCCAAGGATTTACTTTAAACAGAATTATGTCTATTTATTCATTTATTCCATGGGGTCGCAAAGAGTTGGACATGACTGAGTGACTTTCACTTTCACTCATTTATTCATTCAACAAATACAGACAGGGCTCCAAAGAGGTGTGAGGTATAAAGTAGAAACGGTTGATTTAACTTGGAAAGGAGGTGAAGCACCCTCACTCTGAGAATCTAGAGCCTTGTATTACCACATGAATTGGGCACATGCTTTATGACCCTGCCAAGTTCAAGTGGTTTGACACCCCTTCACTCCCCAGTGAACACACACTGGTTCATATACAAAACGATCTGACAGTGGCTGTACCACTCAGTATAGGGTAGGTTATATAGCAATGACTCCCAAATTCAAGAGACTTAACAATGAATGTTTACTTTCTAATCATACTACAAGTCAAGTACAGCAGCTCAGCTCATCAGAGATGCTCAGGAACCCAGGGTGATGGAGACCTCATCCTGGCATGGTTTCCATGATGACCACACAGTGGAAGAGACCACTTGGTCTGAAACTGTCCATTACATCCTCCAGCCTGAAAGTGGCAACCATCGCTTCCACTCAGTCTCCCTGGCTGGAACCACTCAACCAGATGGGAAGCAGAAAGTTCACTCTCCATGTGTCCAGAGGAGAGGTGAACCAAATATTGTTAACTAGGAGTAAGTGATTTAACACAAGTGGCTTGCGATAAGGAGGGAGAGGAAGTGTGGAAATACGAAAAGGACAATTAACTTGATCTAGTCCCACCTCCATGACTGATTAGCCCCCTGTCTACAAAGTCACTTAACTTCCCTAAAATTAGATGGCAATCATTTCTCTCCTTCCTACCTTGGATGGTGGGTCTACAGTTTCAGTGAAGCAATGGGCTCCGAAAAACACTCTGAAAGCAGACATACTCTAGAAATGTAGAATGGTGCTGAATATGAGTTTCACTAGTCCAAGGAGGACATGGTTGGCCAGTGCTTGAGAAAAACTGGTAAACACTAGAGACTGCCAAGAGATCAGCATGGATAAAAACACAAATGACTTATGAATCTTGGCCACAGATTCCAAGGACAAGAGCATCAAGGATTTTTTCCTATTGGATAAACAAAAGAAAGGGCTTCCCTGCAATGCAGGAGATGCCGCTTCGATCCCTGGGTTGGGAAGATCCCCTGGAGGAAGAAATGGCAACCCACTTCAGTATTCTTGCCCGGGAAGTACCATGGACAGAGGAGTCTGGCAGGCTACAGTCCATGGGATTGCAAAAGAGTCACACACAACTTTGCAACTAAACAACAACAATGCAAATAAAAGGATGCTGACCCTCCTTGACCTCTGAGTCTCCTTAAAAGAATCAATCAACATATGTGATGAGAAGAACATCTGGAGCACAGGGACAGTCTCCATTCAGGAAAGTCATTCCCGATTCTTCTAGCCAAAACCACTCAGTCTTTCCTTTAGGTTGAGAATACAATTATCTGACCTTCTTTTCATATTTATTTTGTTCTTACTTGGATTAGAGTCAGTGGTAGTCTTTTTCCCTGACCCCCGCCCAATTCGAGGTCACTACAGGTTAGACTCTCAGCTCATTCACCTCCATTACTGCCTAGCATGGTGATCTGTATCCAGCAAATGTGGATGGGGTGCCTCTCTAGCCACTTTTTCTGTCATTTCCATTTTCTCTGGAAAGGGCTTTCTCAAATAGCCCTTAACTGATGGGGATTTGGTACCTTAGAGCCAGTCTAGCATGATCACGTTTTCTTGATGTGAACCTTCCTTTTACTCATCTTCCCTTTATTTAAACTTTCAAAACTGTCAGTCTTCCATCCCATTCTCTGATGTCTTGCATTCTACGAAATTAGCTGTTCATCACAGCTGCCTAGGAAGCTTTCTGAAATATGCATACACATTCCTCATCCCCACAAGATCTGTTATATCATCATTTTCTGGATGTGCCCTCGGAATCCATCCAGTTTGGAACTGGCCCTCTGAGTGACATCTGGGAAGCACCTTTACAGTGGGCTTCCCTGGTGGCGTAAATGGTAAAGAGTCTGCCTGCAATGCAGGAGACCTGGGTTCGATCCCTGCGTTGGGAAGATCCCTTGGAGAAAGGAATGGCTACCCACTCCAGGATTGTTGCCTCGAGAATCCCCATGGACAGAGGAGCCTGGCTGGCTACAATCCTTAGGGTTGCAGAGAGTAGGACACAGCTGAGCCGACTAACACTTTCACTCTACAGTGTGTCTTCCTGGGTGATATGTGGTACCTCCCATAGACTACAAGTTTATTAGCAGAAACTTACGCTACTTAGTCTAATGCAGTGCTTCTCAAAAATGCATATAAATCATCTATAGCCTGCAGGAGATTTATCAGTCACTGTTAAAATCCAGACTGATTCAGCAGGTCTGGGGTTCAGTCCACGCTTATGCATTTCTAACAAACCTCCAGGCTGTTGGTGGAGAGATCATACTTTTAACCATTCTGTTAGTTTGCTTATTGAGAGGCTATTTTAAAACAGCATCTTCCAGGGACTGTTATGCAAAAGCAATCTTTTATTAGCTTGAATATTTACGTTAAGTTTTTAACACTGCTTATTATAAAGTCAGCCAATTCTAAAGGCTAGCAAAGCTGTTTGATGAATGCAAAATTTGAACTCACGGGTTATGTAAGACAAATGCATAATATTAGCATGTGTATTTAGTTTATTTTTGCATGTTTCCTGATGAATGCCCTGATTCACAGAGACAAAAATAATCATCATCATTTACAACTATTTAGCAGCCTGTTTACAATCTTAGGTTAGGTGTCAATGAAACAAATGACAGGCAAAGCTTTTCTCTCTATTATCTGCAAGTCAAGGCAAGTTAAAGTACTAATGATCTACAGTGCATTCATCTGGAATACCTTGAAGGGTATATTTTCATTACAGTGTTCAATGAGTGAAAATGTATATAAAACTGAACTCAAGAGGAAGGCAGTTTAAAAACCACACCTTGATCCTAATAAGTGGATTCTGTAGGCTTTTTCAGCATTAAGTTATGGCCTCAGCAGAGGATGAATTTGAAAATAGGGGAAAGGCTAAGAATAGCATCACTTAAAGGTCTCTTAAGTGGTAAACTGAGAGTAGCACCTTTGTCTGATTTTCTATGCCAGGCCAAGCACATAGGCCTGGTTTCTGGGAAATTTCAGGATAAGGATTCTTTCCCCCTCTTCTCTTGGTAAAGTTCATGATAAAACAATACATTTGTCAGAGCAAACCACTAATGTGACAAGCACTATAAATAACCACAAAGAGCAGAGAATGCTTGTGTGTGAGGCAGAAATATTAAAAGCATCAAGGTAACAATTTTTTATGCTCAGTGGATGGTTCTGCCTCAATATTAAAGAGCTCAGTGGCTTTTAATGATGAAAAAATTATGCAAACATTAAAAAACAATTTTATATAATTATTTGGAGTTTGCTTTCATTTTACAAACAGCAATTTAAAATAAATCCATTAATGCTGTCTGTGGGGATTTCTCGCAAGTAAAAGGAAATGTATCAACGTACTGTCATTTGGTTTAATACTAGAAATAATCGCTTTTTCCAGGAGTGCATTATAAAAGGAAATTAAGAAACTTATGTGATTATTTCTGTGGCTAGGACATTAATGACTCCTGAGTATTTAGTGAGTAGAGTTCTTTCATGAAAAAGTTTTAGAGTCATCTGTCCATTTAACAAATATTTATGCATAGGATAACAGTGCTTAGGACTCCCTTCCCACTAGCCAACGGCACTTCTTAGGCTCAACTTATCAATGCCTCCTTTTCACGCTCTAGGATGAGGTCAAAATTCATCCACAAAGCGTGAAAAGTCCATTGAGAGTTGGCTATTTGTTTCAAGACGTCATCTTTCATCACTTAAAAAAGTTGAGTGTAGACCCCGTTCCAAGGCTAAACATTCGGTCAGACATCAAGCGCCACCTGGTGGTGGGAGGGGGAATCACAATACTGCCACCATCTCCCTCTCATTCTCTGGAGTCAATCCTTCACCATGATTACCACCTCTATTTTCTGCCACAGATACAATCCAGTTAAAATAATTGCCTGGAGCAGGACTAAAAGAGAAAATAAACACAAAATGGTTGCCTAAGGTGATTTTGTAGCCTGAGAGGAGCAGTGATGCTAACTTTGCAAGTTGGCCATAGTGGGTGGGTTATACCTCAAACCTCCTTATTTAAGTTTATTTTGGGGGTAATCAAAACTTAAGTCCTCAAAAACAGTGTCTTAGATTAGCCACCCCATAGAAATGGCCTTCATCACATTATTTCCTTGGCTCATCTAGATCCTCTGCAACTATTAAATCAGTCTTTCCCTAACCCCTCATTCTGTTTTTCTTTTTTCTTTTTCTTCTATTACCATAATTCACCATGCCTTCATCTATATTCTGAGGTCACAGTTGAGTGGGAAGGAAAGGTTGTTACCTACAATGCAGTCATGCACCCACCTTCATAAACCCATGGCAAAACAACACACGCCTGTCTGTGATCTGCCTTTTCCAGACCAGGCATTGCAAAGAAGCCCAGATGCGAGCAACACAGTAATAAAGGCTAGATTTTCTTTAATGAGTACATACCTAGCGCCAGGTCCATCTAACCCTTAAAACACTATAAGGCCCACCATAAGGGAATGGTGACTTGGCTGTTAATCATTCTGTCTATTCTCTCAAAATATACACAGCTGGTGAGACCATGTGGGCAGCAGGGTGTGCCTTTGACTTGCTATTTCCAAAAGGCTTGGGTTGATACTGCGAAAACTCAGGGCTTATCAGAGGATGTAGTGGTTTGAATAGCACACACTCCACCTCCCCCGCAAAAGCTAAGTCCATGTCCCAAATTCCTAGGAACTGTGAATGTATTTTTGCTTCCATGTGACTTGTATCATCACCACTTATTATTTTTTTTTTCCTTTTTTGGGTAGGAAATGCTTTTCTGTATTATTGTTAAGTATGGGGCACTTAGGGGCACACAGCAAGTCCTCAAACAATACATACTATTTTCAACCAAATTTCTGGGAGCAATCAAAAAGGTAGGCAGAGCATGACAGAGGTGGAGATATGAATAAAATAGATAAATGTATTTTCTCCAAACTCATTTCATTCTTCAACTTTGAACATGGTTCCAGGCCCAGGCAACATTAAAAATGGTACTCTAATGGTACAAAGTGATCGAAAGTCTGCTATCATACCATCGTGATGGATCAAATCTCTTATGAAATCTGCTCTGTAATAACAGTTCATATTCTTAATAATGCTCTGGCCTAAATATTGAGGGGGAGTTGCCACTTGGGAAGCAAGTGCATGATAAAAAAA
The DNA here is from genome assembly GCF_016772045.2 of Ovis aries. NCBI lineage: Eukaryota > Metazoa > Chordata > Mammalia > Artiodactyla > Bovidae > Ovis > Ovis aries. The sequence continues at coordinate 58,819,545 of NC_056062.1, read as the reverse complement.
AAATACCAAGAATATTAGCCCTCTTCCTTTATGTTTCAATAATTGTCTGGTGAGGACTTCCCTGCTGGCTCAGTGGTAAAGAATCCACCTGCCAATGCAAGAGACAGAGGTTTGATCCGTGGTTCAGGAAGATCCCAGATGCTGTGGAGCAGTTAAGCCCATGTGCCACAGCTACTGAGCCTGTGCTTTAGAGCCTGGGAGCTGCAGCTATTGAGCGTACGTGCTGCAACTGTTGAAGCCCATGTGCTCCAGAGCCCGTGCTCAGCAACAAGAGAAGCCACAGCAATGAGGAACCTGCACAGTGCAACTAGAGAGTAGTGCCCTTTGGCCACAAGCAGACAAAAGATCGTGCAGCAGTGAAGACCCAGTACAGCTGTAAATAAAATAAATAATTGTCTGGTAAAGCACTCCTTTCTTGGGTGATTGTGAACTGACCCTCCAGAAGGTATGAGAAGATCACAAATATAGAAACGTGTACATCTCTTTGTTTCTCTATTGCTATTTTACAAATGTCAAATAATCGCTTAAAACTTTAGAAATTCTTGTATGAATGAATTTGGGCAACTAACCAAAGTTTAATAAGATCTAACCCTCCGGGACTGATTCACAGCTGAAACAGTCACTTTGTCTATTGTGATTAAACCCACAGGCTACACCGCATCATGGCTGGGACAACAGCAGGGAGGGGGCCTGCACCTGAACTTCAGCAAAATCACTGGAGGGTGTCAGAAATCACTTCCCAAGGAACAGAAATTGTACTGTGTCTTCATGAAATGGGCTTGACTCTTGGAGGGCAAGAATGAATACATCTATACATGGTCTGTTCTTAAAATGGCTCTATTTTTGAAATGTAGAAATACGTGACTTAATAAAAATCCAGTTTGTAACTTCTTTGACTTCTGACCTTAACATGTCTTAAATATTCAAGAGTCACTGTTATCTCAGATGTGAAATCTTGATAGAAAGGTGATGTTTGATAATACATTATTATACCCTAAAGTAACAATATATGTAGTTACTGTATAACAAATTATTTCAATAATTTGGAATAACATTGGGAGATAGAGATAATATTAAGGGTGAGAATTATCTGTGCAAGTGAAAGAAGTTATACATACATACACACACAAATATACAGTTGACCCTTGAATAACATGGGTTTGAACTGTGGGTCTACTTATATGTGTGTATTTTTCAATAGTAAGTGCTACACTATTTATTATATGTTTGGTTGAATCCATGGAGGGGGAGGACCAACTATACATTACAGGCATTTAACAATTCTTCACAGAGTTCCTGTCAAAAGCTTCCTTGGATCAACAGTTAAAAAGGCTAATAACCCCAACGTGTTCAAGAGTCAACTGTACATGATTTTTCCCTTTTCATAGTCCTACATTTTAGTGGGAAAGCGACTCTTCTATATGTGTGTTAGGTTAGTACTTTACAATTACTAATTTTTTATAACTGTGGTTCTCAATTTTTACTTCACATAAAAACCTCCTGGGAGGCTTGGTGATCAGCACTCATCTCACCAAAAAAAATTCTTCCCCAAGAAGGCTTAGGGCGGGGCGCAGAAGCCTTCACTGACAAGCACGTCATGTGATTCTGGTCCAGACCACACTAACAAGGAGGAATTTCATTCAATTGTTCAATATCACAATCTTTTTTTTTTTTTTTTGAGAAAGAGAACTATACTTATTTATGGAGGTTAACTTTCATAATCACTTCATGGCAAATAGATGGGGAAAAAATGGAAACAGTGACAGATTTTATTTTCTTGGGCTCCAAAATCACTGCAGACTGTGACTGCAGCCATGAAATAAAAGACACTTGCTTCTTGGAAGAAAAGCTATGACCAACCTAGACAGCATGTTAAAAAGCAGAGATATCACTTTGCCAACAAAGCTCCATATAGTCAAAGCTATGATTTTTCCAGTAGTCATGTATGGATGTGAGAGTGGGACCATAAAGAAGGCTGAGTGGCAAAGAACTGATGTTTTCTAATTGTGGTGCTGGAGAAGATTCTTGAGAGTCCCTAGAACAGCAAGATCAAACCAGTCAATCGTAAGGGAAATCAACCTGAGTATTCATTCGAAGGACTGATGCTGGAGCTGAAGCTCCAATACTTTGGCTACCTGATGCAAAGAGCCGACTCATTGGAAAATACCCCAAACTGGGAAAGATTGAAGGCAGAAGAAGAAGGTGACAGAGGATGAGAAGGTTGGATGGCATCTCTAACTGAAAGGACAGGAGTTTGAGCAAACTCCAGGAGATAGTGAAGGGCCCGGAAGCCTGGTGTGCTGCAATCCATGGGGTCCCAAAGAGTCATATGCAGCTTAGTGAATGAACAACAACTGTTATAATATTCCATTACTGCCTATAAAGTATGTATAAAATTCAACCTTGAACTTTGAGTAAAAGATTCCTCCAGACAATTCTAGGAAGAGTCATTCATACAATAAATAAAGTGAGAGTGCCCCTTCCCTCCATTATGCATATACCTTTGCTTCGCCAGAGTCAGCAGACAAAGGGGTGTCATGCTGGACAGCACCTACTGGTCAAGTTTAGATATTACAGTCTAGCTCTGCTGCTGCTGCTGCTGCTAAGTCGCTTCAGTTGTGTTTGACTCTGTGCAACCCCATAGATGGCAGCCCACCAGGCTCCTCTGTCCTTGGGATTCTCCGGGCAAGAATACTGGAGTGGGTTGCCATTTCCTTCTCCAATGCATGAAAGTGAAAAGTGAAAGTGAAGTCACTCAGCTGTGCCTGACTCTTAGCGACCTCACGGACTGCAGCCTACCAGGCTCCTCCATCCATGGGATTTTCCAGGCAAGAGTACTGGAGTGCGGTGCCATTGCCTTCTCCGACAGTCTAGCTCTATGAGGCACTAAATGCCTCAAACCTCTCTAACCACTCCAAAAAACCCCCCAAAGCAGCAGCGGGCGCAGGAGAGCACTATTTCTTCATTTAACAATTCTTCAGAGTTCCTGTCAAAAGCCTCCTTGGATCAACACTTAAAAACTCTAATAACTCAAAATATTCAGTAGATAGAATGCAAAGAAAGTGTCAACATGGTTACTTTTCTATGGATTCTAACGTTATCAAAGCTTGAAATTCTTCTTGAAAGTCAAGTTGAAAGGTATTAACACCACCTCTGTCATTTAAAAAATAAACTGACTGTGACAGCCTGGGATATTATATTTTTCTTCCCAAAGAACCTACTGGAATTCAAATATTATCACTGACAACTCATCTAGAACTGTAGAAGGAATTTGAACCATCAACAAAAGGGATGTCTTAGTGCAACAGAGTCACTGAATTAGAAAAGAATAAATAAGTAAATATGGAAGCTCAAAAGCTGCAGAGATTAATTTAATTTGGTTGCTTCCCTGGAAAGCACTCAGAATGATGGAAATAGGAAAGTGAAAAAAAAAAAAAAAAAAGATTGATTCCTATTTAGAGGAACTGACAGCAATTGAAATTGAAATGTTCATATGAAAGAGAAAGCCATTAAAAACTGTAGGTGATTTGACAATTCCACCTTTGTCCCCCACAGTTTACGGTGTTATTTTAAGCAGCGTAATATGCAGTGTCTAGCAGGTCAATTGACAAATTTAGAAATCTCTGGATAGTAAAAAAAAAAAAAAAAAAAAAGAGTGCCTGAATAGACGTTTTGTGGATTGGAAAATCTGGGTAGATTTGATAATGCAAACTTCAGAGCAGTGTTTGCTGAACCTCTGCTGCGTCAATTATCATGGCAGGGCCCTAGCAACTCTATAGTTCCGGTTGAAGAGGCACTTTCTTTCTTAAAGCTTAACATTTCTGCTTCAATAGCAAGTTCTAAACTAAAGGGGAAAAAAGACAATTTCGAATATTTCTCAACACAATGCAACACAAAATTCACAACAGAATGAAGGTCTGTACTGGGCTTGACAACCTCATAAAAATCAGTTAGTAGCAAATTAAACAGACACAATTTGGTTGTATTAATAGTTTAAAGCATTTACCACTGTGGCGTCTTGAAAAGTATCCATTTATTGAGCAAAAGCACACAACAGTGACAAATTCACATCCGTATCAAACAAAGCTTTGGCCTCTTTGCAACCACTTGTTGCTACTTGCAGGACAGACATACAAAGCAAACTTGCATGTATTCCTGTTTATCAGTGATATTGAGACTCCAATCCTAAGTGAGAAAATCACAGTTGAACCTTTCTAAGAGAACAAAGTGCTGCAGTGGACTTCTTTTGTCTTCCAATTCTGCATCCATTCCCCTTCATCAGGAACTAGGAACTCCAGTTTCCCTGGAGGCACCTACAATCAGCGTGGTTCCTCAACTCTGAAGATGTTGGCAAGAATTCCCAAGAAAGAGACACCCGTCTACTGGACCTGACCTGGGGCCTGTACACATGCAGAGGCCCTGCTGTAGAGCCAAGAGAGAAAACGGAGGCCTGAAAGAGGAGATTCCTGACACTGAGCTCTGGATCCGCCGGGTCTGGCTCCCATCGGCTTTTCCAGTGTTGCGCGATGTTGTGCTTAGTCGCTCAGTCATGTCTGACTCTTCGTGACCCCATGAACTCTAGCCCGCCAGGCTCCTCTGTCCATGGGGATTCTCCAGGCACGAATACTGGAGTAGGTCACCATGCCCTCCTCCAGGGGATCTTCCCAACCCAGGGATCGAACCCAGGTCTCCTGCACTGCAGGCAGATTCTGCTCCATCTGAGCCACCAGAAAAGTCCAGTGTTGTGTCACGAGTCCATACGTATTGATCCCATCATTTGACTGATTAACTGCATAAGACAGTATAAGGTACTTTACTATCACTTAGAATTGAACAAATCCCAGAGAAAGTAAACAATTCACATTTCACTGAAACATCAGGTTCTCAGTAAACAATATTTTTATGAGACTACAATAAAGGGTAATTAAACCACCAGGCTGTTGGCAGAAACACTGAGTCTTTCACTGCAGCGCTGAAATACTCAGCATGTTAATGAGTTCCTTACGATCTAGTTTCCCAATGAAATGGTCCAGAAGATTGTTCTCGGCTTCCTAAGATCTCCCCATACTGGTCTAACCATATCCAAACCTACCCTACCCTTTCATGCCTCTTTGATACTGCTTGTCATTCCCTTGCTTCTGAATGTATACCCAAAATCTCTTCCCGCTGTTCCACATACAGACTATCCTTTATAGGCAGGTTTAAGCAACATCTTCTCCATGAAGCTTCAAAGAAGTCTTCTGGTCAGATATAATTATTCCCTTCTCTACGAAGCTCTTATATCAAGCAATGCATGTGTAAAACCTTCCGGACACTTTGGGGGAGTATATAAAGTCAGTTATTTTTAATATGATTGAGCACTCATCATTTTTTTTTTCTTGCACTTGTATTGTATGTGTGTGTCTTCTTCATTTGACTCTTAACTGCTTGAAGGCAGGAACTGGTTTTATCTCTCTGCCTTGTTGACTGTCTGGGCATAATTAACACTAATAGTATTCATGGAGTTCAGACATGCACTAGTCATTTTATTTTTCTCTTGCAAAAGCAGAGCCCATGAAAATTTTAAAATCTCCCAATCCCAAATGCAGTTAGCCCAAGGAGAAGGAAATTTAAATATTTTACAAATAAAGTATATAAATAATCCAGGAGTGAAAAATCTTAAAGGAAGAAGAACTCTGAGTACATCTATTAAAACATATTAAAGGATGTAGGATGCGGGACAAGCTGTGGGGATTATAAATGGCTAACAGAGCTCATAAGGTTCCTGTGAAGCTGTAAAATTACATCTACCCTGCTTTAAGAGGATGCTTCCCAAAACATCTCCCCCTGTCACAAATCTCACAAAATCCCACGGGCGGAGGAGCCTGGTGGGCTGCAGTCCATGGGGTTGCTAAGAGTCGGACACGACTGAGCATCTTCACTTTCACTTTTCGCTTTCATTCATTGGAGAAGGAAATGGCAACCCACTCCAGTGTTCTTGCCTGGAGAATCCCAGGGATGGGGGAGCCTGATGGGCTGCCGTCTATGCGGTCGCACAGAGTCAGACACAACTGAAGTGACTTAGTAGCATACATGTTTTAGAATAAAGACCAGGTCAAAGCCAGCAGAATCAGCTATAAAAAGGATAGAACTTGGCTGCTCCAGAGAGAAAAGAAGAGCCTCTACGCCAAAAACCTCAAGTACAGAGGTATTTGGAGTATTTGGAGAGAGGCATTTGGTGGAGTCAGGGAAGGGCTGCTGAACTTCAAATTTATTGGGCTGTCTGGTATGGAGTGTTTAAAGCCAGGCAGCTTCTTCAAGTCACATAATATTTAAAGCTAGTTTTTAAGCCCCATATTACTTTCTAATTTCTGATCACAGAGGGCCCTAAAATGAGTCATGGGACCACAGCAGGAATTTTAAACACATGTGTAGTGCTGTGTGGGCTTTCCAGGTGGCTCAGTGGGTAAAGAATCCACCTGCCATGCAGGAGACCAAGAGACATGGGTTCCATCCCTGGGTTGGGAAGATCCGGTGGAGGAGGGCATGGCAATTCACCCCAGTATTCTTGACTGGAGAATCCCATGGACAGGGGGAGCCTGGTGGGCTACAGTCCACAGGGTCACAAAGAGTTGGACATGACTGAGCACACACACACACACACACACACACACACAGGCACACAGTGCTGTATATTTACCAAGTGCTTTTGTATCCATGTTTTCAGTTCCTCCACAGAACAAATGTGGAGAAAGGTATGATGATGCCCATTTTCAGACTAACTTTATAGCAGGCTCTGGACAAGGCAGAAGGGAGTCCCATGAGTCATTCATTTCCTCACTGCCATTCATTCACAGCAAATATTCATTGAGCACCAACTACAAGCCAGGCATTCTCATTCCACGCTCTCTTCAAGGCTTTAAGATGAGGAAGGCTAACGAATCAAAGATGTCTTCTACTCCTTCTGTCTTTAACATATTCAGAGTGGATCACCAACTGTGCAGGCTGACCATCTGAATCGCTGGCTGTTTTCTCCACATGAAATGCTGATTTAGTCAATTTAAGGAAATTAACTATATGGACAATCGTAGGTTATAAGAACCTTTGGTAATCACCACTCTACTCTGTTACTGTGAGTCTGATTTTTAAAAAAAATTCATAAATAAGATCATGTGATGGGACTTCCCTGGTGGGCAAGTGGTTCACCTTTCAACGCAGGGGATGAGGGTTCGACCTCTGGTAGGGAGTTGAGATCCCATGTGCCTTGTAGCCAAAAAAAAAAACACATAAACTAGAATTAATATGTTAAGACATTTAATAAAGACTTACAAATGATTCACACAAAAAAATCTTTTAAAAAAACTGGTATTTCTATTTCTGTGACTAGTTAATTTCATTCTTCATAAAGTCCTCCAGATTTATTCACGTTATTTCATACACAGGATTTCCTTCTTTTTAAAGACTGAACAGTACTCTATGTACATTTAATACTGACTTCTCCAACATTTTCTTATCTCTTATATATACCCTCTATCTTCCTGGTATTACTTATTCACTTTACAGCGTGCTATTATGTATTGGTTTAAACACGACTTTACAATTGCTTCTGAGTTAGTACTATCTTGCCTCTGCTGGTTTTGCTGTGGTGATGACATCCTACTCTTGTAAAACTGTTTTGGACAAAAGTTTTATGTTGTTTATAGGATGCTGCTGACATGAAGCATGTACAATTGCTCAGTGCAGGGAATCCTAGGCATTCTGGGAATATAGAAAGTTGTCCTTGGTACAGAAAGACGGCTTAGCTCTTAACAGCCCAAAGATTTCATTTTTCCTTCCCTGGACCATCAATTTTATGGTTCAAAATATCTTTTCACTTTGACTCATTTTTCCTTAAACCTCATCTGTGGCTCTTTGCTACTGTTGATGCTTTTCTTTCAGTTCAGTCGCTCAGTTGTGTCTGACTCTTTGTGACCCCACGAATCGCAGCACGCCAGGCCTCCCTGTCCATCACCAACTCCCGGAGTTCACTTAAACTCACGTCCATTGAGTCGGTGATGCCATCCAGCCATCTCATCCTCTGTTGTCCCCTTCTCCTCCTGCCCCCAATCCCTCCCAGCATCAGAGTCTTTTCCAATGAGTCAACTCTTTGCATGAGGTGGCCAAAATACTGGAGTTTCAGCTTTAGCATCATTCCTTCCAAAGAAATCCCAGGGCTGATCTCCTTTAGAATGGGCTGGTTGGATCTCCTTGCAGTCCAAGGGACTCTCAAGAGTCTTCTCCAACACCACAGTTCAAATGCGTCAATTCTTCGGCGCTCAGCCTTCTTCACAGTCCAACTCTCACATCCATACATCAGTTCAGTTCAGTTTAGTCGCTCAGTCGTGTCTCCGACTCTTTGTGACCCCATACATGACCACTGGAAAAACCATTCGAACAAAATATTGGTATCCTCTGTCCATGGGATTCTCCAGGCAAGATTACTAGAGGGGTAGCCATTTCCTTCTCCAGGGGATTTTCCCAATTCAGGGATGGAACCTGGGTCTCCCACATTGCAGGCAGAATCTTTGCTGTCTGAGCCACCAGAGAAGCCCACTTTTTCGTAGTTCTACAAGTTACAAATTCCAAGACAGTTTAAGGAAGTCTAGAGCTTTCTAAGGCTGACATTTTCTTTATATGGGTGAATATCTCTCTCAGCAAATAATCAGTGGGAAGAAACCATTTTTTCAAAGGGGTCACTAGACATACTAGCTACCCAGGGGAACCAACGAGCTGGGGGGCAAAGGGCAAGATTGTCTGAAGTGAGACCAAACACGTAGGAACCTAAATCACTTCCGGTGCACAGACAGATGCCGACACACAGTGGTTACATCAAATGCTCTGGAGTCAGGTTCACGGGCCAATCACAGGTCTAGCACTTATTCAGCTGATTGACTGGGGAAATGACTCAACTGCTCAATATCTTCATTTCCTCATTTGTAAAGTGGGGCTAATAACAGTACCAACCCCTTAGGGCTACAGAATGGATGAAAGATTATGACAATAATGTCTAACAACAGTTCCTGGCACATGGTGAGTGACTGAGAAATACTTAAAACCTCAAATGGAAGGGAAGTAGATCACACCCATAAAGGCATTCTATAGAAATTCCAGATGATGTTTCATCCAGGTGCTTGCAGAGCACAGGATTATTAACAAACCACCAGGGACCATTGTGTGCGCTGGGTGCCTGCCCAACAGGATATGAAAAGTCACAGAAAGCAACACGATCAGTCACACACACATCGGGTGGTTTCCAGAGGAAATGTGACAAGACATTTGAGATTATTATAAAATCAACCAGGATTTATTTGTAATAGCTTTTAAATGGGTGAGTTTATAAGAATTATTTTAGTTGCAACTCCATCTAATTTAAATTGGCTGATATCTACCTATTCATCCTTGAAATGGGTCACAGGAGGGAGGTGATTAAGACACACAAAACTAGGAAATATGATTTTCATTCATGGTTGAATCTGGGGCTGGAAATGATGCCATTCAGGTTCTGTTTCTCTTCTCCTTTCCAACAGGCAAAGATGGTGGTCAAGTAACCCCAGACTCACTTCCTACCAGCTTAGCAACCCCGAGGAAAAGAGGGCAGTTATCTTCAATAGCTTTGGCAAAAATGTCTTACATGGATTCCCAACTGGCCTGGTCTGGATCAAATGTCCATATCTGAACTAATCACTGTGGTCAAAGATATAGGAAACTACCAGGCTTAAGTCATATGCCTGCCACCATGGGCTCCACCAAACAACATGGAACAGGTTCCCAACAGGATTGGGGACCTGTCATACTACAGACAGATAAGCTTTCCATATAGTCTCAATAGCTCCGAGGCCAAAACTTGCATCCTGATAAATTAGAAAAATAGCCTCTTTTACCCCATCCCTTCTTCCAGTATGTGCCCTATGCCTGAAGGGTTACAGAATGACAAAATGTACTTAGCACTGTATTTCAAGCATTTAGCACAGTGCTTGTCTGACGTTCCCTAAGTTATGAATAAACTGTTGTTGTGCTCAACTGGGGGTAAAGGAAAATCACCCACTGACACAAGAGCCTGTCACCCTTCTCTGCCCTTACTAGATAACGCACACACAGAACACTCCTTGGAGTGATGTTTTTTCATACTCCGCTGTCCCACCATCATGCTGAGCACCTCTGGCCTCTTGAAGAAAGGCTTCAGGAAGTGTGCTCCGAGCATCATCAGCACCACCAGGTCTCCTCAGGGCTTCTGAGCTGGGATTCACGTTCCTGGAATGCACAGCTCTGTCTTTTTATCTCAGTATCCCCAGTGTCAGGCCCAAGGGCCTAGTATACAGCGTGTGTTCGATAAATGTTTGTGAAAGGAATGGATGAGCTTTTGTTTTTAAATTTCTTTATTTTTGGCTGTGATGGGTCTTCGTTGCTATGTGAAGGCTTCCTCTAGCTTCAGCCAGTGGGGCTACTCTTCATTGAGATGTGCGAGCTCTGGAGTGCTGGCTCAGTAGTTGTGGTGCATGGGCTTAGTTGCCCTGCGGCATGTGGGATCTTCCTGGACCAGGGATTGAAGCCGTGTCCCTGCATTGGCCGGCAGATTCTTAGCCACTTGACCACCAGGGAAGCCCCCAGATGACCTCTTAAAGAAGGGAACTTGGAAATGAGGGGGGTTTATAATGGTGGCTCTGGACAACAGAGCTAGGTTGGAGAGGCAGGAGAGCTGGAAATGCAGAAAACAATCAGTAGAGAGGAACAAAGGTCAACAGTCTGGGTCTGAGGTCCAGCCTGTTTAAACCAACAGACAAGCAGGCCCATCATGTGGGAACAGCAGAAATCCAACTGCAGGATGGCACTGCTCTGCCTCCTCATCAGACTCTCAGTGGCTAAGCATCTTCCCAGAGGTTTCCAGGGGTTCTCCACACACCCCTAAGTTAATCTCACCATCCCTACTAAACCCTAAGGAACTCCTCCAGTGACAATCTGCACATAATATGAGCTACCACTTACTGAGCACCTATCGTGTACCAGGCATTTTGCCAGACACTTGACACCTTTAGTTATAACGTTGTTTAGTTGATAAGTCATGTCTGACTCTTTGGAGACCCCCATGGACTGCAGCCTGCCATGTGATTTCCTAGACAAGAATACTGGAGCGGGTTGCCATTTCCTTCTCCAGAAGATCTTCCCGACACAGGGATCGGACGCTTATCTCCGGCTTGGCAGGGGATTCTTTACCACTGAGCCACCTGGGAAGCCCCTTAGTTATATTAGTGAAAGCCACTCAGTCACGTCCGACTCTTTGGGACTCCATGGACTATACAGTCCATGGAATTCTCCAGGCCAGAATATGGAGCGGGTAGCCTTTCCCTTCTCCAGGGTATCTTCCCAACCTAGGAATCAAACCCAAGTCTCCCACATTGCAGGTGAATTCTTTACCAGCTGAGCCACCAGGGAAGCCCAAGAACATTGGAGTGAGTAGCTTATCCCTTCTCCAGGGATCTTCCTGACCCAGGAATTGAACCGGGGTCTTCCGCATTCCCAGTGGATTCTTTACCAACTGAGCTAGCGAACCCAATCATATTAGTCATTAATAAAGTTATATATATATATATAAAGTTACATAATAAAGTTATTAGTTATGTTAGCCGTTTATAAAGAAGAGTTTAAATAGCTAAAGCTTAAGAATGAGCATCAGTGACAGAATTTCAGTGCAAGTCTCGATGAAATTCTTATACTCTTTCCCCTATACAAAAATCTAAAGTCCTCTGGGACTGTTTTCCTAATCAACCTAGTGCAAAGGACTTACGTCCATTCTAAAATACATTAATCAGTTTTATTCTTTTTGATGATTTATGGAGGCACAGTGGCTGTACATTTGCTTTCAAGTGCCATACCCTATTTGATGATTTTACATGAGCTGAGAGACTGCTGATGCAGTTGGGTATGCATCCCTGTGATAATACGGTTCTGCCTAAAGATGATCTGCTTTATGGTATGGCCTGAGTGAACATGCTCCAATTACAAAAAGGAGCAAGAAGTCCACTCTTCAGCAAGAGTGTCTGAAGCTGTGAACTTTTAAAATTAGGACTTGCTTTTACTGGTCACAACTAAATAAAGTGACTAACTTATACTCTGTGTATTCTAGATAATATGATTAATAAAGCCACAGCTACATCATTTGTGCTTGAGTTATCAGTATATTTAAGTTCACAGTACTGAAAAACATGTAATAATTATGTTGGTACTTCTATGAGTTATAATTGCCTCTCGTATGATTACTGATAATTTCAGGTAATTGTCAGCAATATGAAAAACTTAAAAAATTTTTTTCGGTCCCACACTAGTTATTCCTGTAGGGAAGGAATTGGCTGAGAGGGGAGTTGAGGAAGGAGAGGGTGGGCATTCCAAGTTTGATTTTCTTGGTTTATTCTCTAAAATAAAAACATTGCTAGAATCTAATGATTTAATTACCTCATATGACAACCATAGGCTGACACACACCACCAGCTTCTAGCAAAGAAAAAATATGTACAAAAATTCCTTTTCATCTTGCAATTCCTGACTTTTCAGGAAGTGTAGTCGATTTAAATCATGTGGAAAGCCTACCTGAATGTTTTTACATCTGAAATGCTGGAACTGGCAGGCATGGTGAGAGATCACACTTGCATGGTTGTGAGATATCTCAAAACATGGCCATTCCTACTGTCAAGGAAAGAAAAAGCACCCCAACACAATGCAAGACCATGTTTCTCCACACTATTAGGATAAGGATACAAGGAGCTTTTTTTTTTTTTTTAAAGGATCATTTTAAAATATAAAGGCTCAGGGGCATCTATACATGGACACGTTCCCTTCCAGGGAACTTACACTAATTATCTGTATCTAAAAACACATAACTTATTTGTGAAGATTCAGGCTCTTAATGGTTAACTGTTAACAGATAAAGGACTAGCTATCCAGGAAACCAGATGGCTTGGGCTTCTCTTTTGGAAGACTCATCAATAAGATGACTAAAGATGATCACTTACATCTTTGCTTTATCCAAATATCAAAAGGTCAGAGTGGCTCGATTTACTGTTTCTTAGACAAACTTTTTTTCATGGATTTAGAAAGGAGAAGAGCAAAAAGATAGTAAAACTCCAATCAGCCTGAGAGAAAGGTTAAAGCCATTCTTTTTTATATCCATTCTGGGTAGCAATCCATAAAAAATAATTAGGCCAAGGGTAAACCTATTAGGTAGCACAGATTCACCATCGGGCTCGTCAATCTGTATTTGCCCAGGCACTAAAGATTAGCTGGACTCCAGGTATAATTTGAAAGTATATTAAGTGTATACATATACATTTCTCTTCCTTCATGTCCTCTCATCTGCTGCCTGACTCCTCCCTTTTCATCTAAACTAGCATCATGGTGCACATTGATCTCAAAATTGTCATTTTCCCCCTGTCCATTTTATTTGTCGCATTGTCCAATTTTTCACATGTTTCCAAACATCCATCATGCAGGTGTTATCTCTACCCAGCACTCACTGTCTGTCACATTTCCCTTGATCCTCCCTTTGAGCTAAGCTTCTTTAACACCAGCTGCCATGTCTACCTCCTTCATCCCTGTGCTGAGCAGAGGGGGCTTAGCACAGGGGCCCCGACTCTCAGAGGCTGGTTATGTGAGGCAGAGGATTTTGTATTAGAGGCCTGTCAGAGCAGGCCTGGAGGAGGACACATTTGAAAGCATCTTTCTTATTGAGAGATAAGGGTTCTCTGTCACTGTATTCTTCTATTCCCGCCTTTACCTTCCACACAACGTCCATATTTATCCTCCAGCCGCCTGCATATGTGACAATGTTATTGCTGATACTGTTATATGATCAGATACACACACATATGGCTGGAGTCAGTGATACATGACCTTCAGCCCTGTCTGTGCTTAATACACACATCTGGGCTCCATACCACACCAGGCTGCCCCGATCATCTCTGTCCAAGGTCCTGATTTTCCTTAATGGTACTAATAATGCTAAGTGATAAGGCCGAGAATTTATCAGGCTTCTTTCTTGCCAGGTAATTAAATTCATATCCTTGTCACCACCTCATTTAGTTGGCATTCAGTCAGATCCAGAAGCTACAGAGCAAAGGAAGAGAAGCTTCCCCATTCATTGTGTGCCTGGATGGAGGGGGGAGAGGGTATTTTTGCTGAGATTTTCCAAACTCACTTTGGATTACTCAATAGTGGAATCTTACACTGACTGACAATATGTGTTTGTTAACAGGAAATTCATCATCCCAAGGAAGTACTGGTTCCTTAAGAAAGCCTATAACCTCTACGGTAGCCAACATAGTGCAGTTCACCCAGTATTGCCCAGGTTACAAAGTCTCGGGGATGAGAACTGTGTCCTCTCCTCAGTCTGATATGATCACAGTATTCTGTGCTGTGGTGGCCACTCTGTAAACTACTAATTGTCTGAGGAAAAGAGAGAGGGGGAAGGGAAGAACTAAGAGAACCCAGACACATCATCCAAATATTTCAGTGTCTGCTGTACTTTCCACTCCTAACAGCCTGGTGGGCAGAGGGAGTTTTTCAGCAGTCTTATGGGAGACTTAAGCATATGAATGTTTTCAGTAACTTAAAAACCTGTGCCTCAAACTACATTCCCACACCAGACAACTGGTACCAAGTTCAGCACTCAATAATCATCTTCCGTCAGCAAACATGAGCTTTAATGGTTTCCATCAAAGGGAAACAGAAAGGAATCATTTCAAAAGACACTCTTCTACAAAATTGCTGTGAACTTTTAATCTATTTGTGACAACTGCAGATTAAGGAATTTCATATCCAGCTTAATTGTAAGCCTTGTCAGCAGGACTTTCCTGATTTGTTATACTGAGAAACAAATGTATCGTCAGACGGGAAACGAATCTGAACAAAATCAACACAACTTAATGGAAAAAATAATTTTTAAGGTTTTTAATTTATGTAAAGGCTTTTCTTTACATGAATAATAATAAAAACAAGACACTGAGTTGGTCTTGAGGGTATATATAAAGCAAGGAGTCATGAGAAGCCATCCCAAGACAGATGATGCTGGTGTAAACACATTTTATACATACCCACACAACAAATTTTGCTTAGCTCTCTTTACTTAATAAAATACACAGTGTTCCGGGATGTTTTGGTCCTTGGAGGTCATTCTGATATTTGATATTTCTCTAGCTGAAAATGCAATTTTATCTGGCTTTACAAAAGGTACTCTTAGATAGATATCTAACTCATAAAATAGATTTTGTACCTGAAAAGAGTTGGCCCAGTTGAACCGAGAGTGGCACAACATGTTTGCTCTGTGATGTACCAAAGTTTTAAAATTAGCTTTGGGAACCTCAGACTTTTCAGAGCTTGCTGACTCGGCACATGGTTTATTGAAGACTGTGAGGAGGGGAAGTGGATGGTGGTGGTGGGGGTGCCCTCTCAACCTCCTGTGGAAATGGAAGTTATTATTTGCCTGTGGACAAAAGACACAAGTCTACCAAGAGGTCCAGACTTCAAATAGTCCATCAAACAGAAAGCAAGCACCAAGGTCAGGGTAGCTGAAACGGAAGCAATTAACATCAGTTCTCAGCATCCACTATAACAGTGTGTTGGTTCCCCCCTTTTCACGGCTGTCAGGTTTATCTTAATGAAACACATATGTCATCACAGAGGACCCCCCCCCCCACCCCGGGCTTACAGAATAAAGCTAAGCTTCCTACATGGCATACTTTGCTTTTCTCTCATTTGGTTGGCTATATCTGCCTGGCAAAGCCACAACCTTAGATAAATTCAACTCTGTCTACACAATACCCTCAGCATCCCAGCTGAATAAGGATGGAGAATAAAACTCCACTCTAGTGACTGGCTACCACTGAAATTCAAGGCCAGTAACTTAAGAGGACCTTAGTGTTTCTGGGCATCTCCAATATGTGTCCCTCATCTAATCAGTCACTCACTCCCTTCCAGTGTCTGCTGTCCATCCTCACTGTTGAATGGAATTCTAATCCTCATTTCTGAGACCAGAGGAGCCAGCAGAACAGAGCTCCCCAATCCTTCCCCATCATCTTTCCACTTGCCCATCTTGTCTCTGAGCTCATTTGCTTTGTCTTCTCTCTTGTAACTCTGGGACCTAATTGAAATCAAGACTTTGATTTAAACACTCGACCTCACACCCTCGTGCCTACTTCAAGACATTACTCAGCCTGTGTCTACTCTCCTTCCACTTCAATTCCCCTCTCTATAGGAGATCAACCCCATCAGGATAGAAATATCTTTCTCTATTTCTACCCCATGTCCCCACATCTACCTCCTATTCCCATTGCATGTCTCTTTCCCTCCTTTAGAGTAAAAAGTTTCAATACTGTTGTCCTTGCTCTTGTTCTCCAAATCCGGTGGGTTCATTCTTTCCTGAATTCACTCTCACCAGGCTTTTTAGCCCCACCACCCCACTGAGACAGCTCTATTAGGTCACCAGTGACCGATTCCATGTGCCCAAATGCTAGAGCCAGTTCTCAGTCATCAAAGTCAATTTATCAGGTACATTTGATTCCATTCTCCTTCTTTCTAGAAGCACTTTGTTTTAGCGTCCAGGACATAACTCACCTCCTTTCCTTCCCACCTCACTGCTTGCTCTTTCTGACTCCTTACTATTTCTTCCTAGTCTCCCTGATTTCTAAATATTGGAAGCCCTGGCATCCAGTCCTTGCAGCTCTGTAGAACTCTCTCTTCCTAAGACGACTCATCCAGTCTCAAGGCTTTAAATAGTGCTTATACATTAACACCTCCCATAGCCTGGACTTCTCCCCTGAACTTCAGGCTCTCTACTGAAGCTGTCTGCTCACCGCCTCCGACTGAACATGTCTGAAGGAGGATTCCTGATTTTCATCCTTCCCAGCAAGCCTATTCCTCCTGTAGTTCCATTCAGTTAACAATTATGACCCTCTAACTGCTCTGCTCAAAAACTTTGAGTTGATCTGAACTGATTCTTTTCTCTTATTCATACACTTACGTGTGATCCATCATCAAAACACGTGGGTCAATCTTCAAAATATACCAAGTGTCTGACTACTTCTCACCATTGCCCCTGTTTCCTTGTTGGTCTCCCCCTTTTTCTCTCCTGGGTTATCAGGACAGCTTCCCAAGTGGTATTCCTGCTTCCCTACTGTGTCCCCTACAGTCTGTTCTCAACACAGCAGGTGTGGCCCATTGCAAGTCAGTCAGAGGCTAATAAACCCAATGATGGGGCTTTCCCTGAAACACGGGCTTGTTCCCTGATTTGGGAAGATCCCATATGTCATGGGGTAATTAAGCCTGTATGCCACAACTACTGAGCTTGTGCTCTAGAGCCCAGAAGCCACCATTATTGAGCCCTTGAGCTGCAACTACTGAGCCCTGGTGCCATAGAGACAAGGCTCGAAAACAAGAGGAGCCACTGCAATGAAAAGCCCACGCGCCACAACTAGAGAGTAACCCTCAGAGCAGTGAAGACCCAGTGCTGCCAAAAAATAGTAACAGCTTAAAAAACCAGTGATGCTTTACCACCTCACCCAGAATGAAAACAAAGATGTTCACCATGGGTACCCAAGCTCTACATGAACTACAATTTCCACTAATTCTCCACTCTTGTCTTACCACTCTTTTCATTTTTCTTATTTTCAAGCCACCCAAGCTCCTTGCTGTTTCTCCAGTCCATCAAGAGTGCTTGGTATCAAGGTCTTTGTATTACGTTCCCTCTGTTGAAGTGTTTTCCCCAGGGATTCACTTGGCCAGCTCCTGCGTTCTCTTCAGGTTAGCCTGTTAGAGAGGCCTTCCCTGACTGCCCCTTGTTATCCCTCAATCTACCCTCCCCAGTCCATATACCCTTTTCTCTTTATCCTGCTTTATTGTACTTTTCAATGGCAATTACCTGGAGAAGGAAATGGCAACCCACTCCAGTATTCTTGCCTGGAAAATTCCATGGACAGAGGAGCCTGGCAGGCTACAGTCCATGGGATTGCAAAAAGTCAGCCAAGACTGAGCAATTGAGCACAGCAGATGGCAGTTATCAGCATTTTAAATTATACATTTACTTGTTTGTTCACTGACTAAAATCCTTACTAGAATGGAAGCTCCTGCGCCATAAACAAGGACTATTTTGCACTAGTCTGTGTTCCCAACATGCAGAGCAGTGCCTGATCCATAGCAAAAGTTTAATAAATATGAGCTGAATAAACACCAGCCATTTCTAATACTATGTCTCCATCATACCAAACCATGTCTTTCCCAATGATTCCACACTTCATTTCCCATGTACTCTGTGTTATTTGGTGTCAGTGAAACACTTGCCCTGACTCCTTGCCCAAGGAATGAAAACCTTAAAGTATCTGATGTATCACAGATATCTCTGAAACCTGCCCTGCTTCAATCCACCTCTCCTGTACTCCCCAAAGAGTTCAGCACAAAACAGCTCTGTCCCTAGTTAGATTCACAATGACTTGTTCATATGTTCGGAACAACACTGCCCAAGCAACTGCTAGCCTGACTCCATAGGACGAGGCTGACAAACATCTGCTCTGGGCCACAGCTTGCTGACATCAGTCAAAGTTCCTAAATTTTTCTGTTAGCAGTTTTTAAATATTGAAGAATCTAATTGCATTTTATTGTAATTATCTTGCTTTTCTGTGTCCTGAACAAGACTGGATATAAGGACCACGTCTTATCTGCCCCAAAGGCTAGTAAAACTTGAGTGTGTGGAGACTGAATGAACCCTATCAACTGAAAATAAGGAACCCTGGAAGCCCAGGAGCATCATGATGTTTTATCTGGGTTACGTCATTTAACCCTCTGAACAACCATAAGAGGAAGAAACGATGAGTTCCCTTCACATTCGTGGAACCCCAGGCTTAAACAAGTGAAATAATTTTGCCCAAGGTCAGTGGGAAGAGCCCTGAACTATTTATTTAACCTCTGCCATTTGGTCCACGACATTATGTGGTCCCAGAAATGTCACCAGGAACACTAGGGAAGATTCCCCAAACTGGCTACAGATCAGAATCATCTATGACCCCTGAAACACTGTGGAATCTTTGGTCTCACCCCCAAAATTCTGTTTTGGTTACTCTGGGATCAAGCCCAGAATCTGAATTTCAATAGGCATCCAGGTAATTCTGACGCAGCCAATTCACTAACCAGATAAGATTGCCAACAGGAAACAAACAGCACATGAAATGGGAAGATGAGGAGGAATTTAATGCAGGGACTAATTATAATAGTGTGGGCAGGGATCAGGTGGAGCAGAACACCAGCAGAGAGTTGTTAAACCTCTAGGCTGAAAGCGACAAGGCGAGGGAACAGCTGCCCAAAGTTTACAGAATTGATATAGTTGCTAGAGAAGACAGCCTGGCAGGAGCGCAGATGGTCAGTCAAGGCCAAAGGTGGTTAGGAGACAGAGATCAAATAGGTAGTCAATGGGAATTTGCTATGTGATTCAGGAAACTCAAACCAGAGCTCTGTAACAAGCTAGAGGGGTGGGATGGGGAGGGAGATTCCGAGGGACGGGACATAGGTATACCTATGGCCGATTCATGTTGATGTTTGGCAGAAACCAACACAATACTGCAGAGAAATTATCCTTTAATTAAAACATTAAAACATGGCAAAAAAATAAGTTATAGAAAAAAGGAGTCCATACCCGAGCAAAGAGGAGAAAAAAGAGAGGTATACTTGTCTGGAGGACTAAAAGGAAAAGTTTTTATGTCAGGCATTTGAAGATCAGATTCCTATTGTAAAGAAACACTGATCCAGTAATTGCACTGTGAATCTCTGACACATCTACCATCTGCTGATGCCACCCAAATGTCTCCCTTAAAAAAAATTATTTATTTTTAGCTGGAGGATAATTGCTTTATAATATTGTGCTGGTTTCTGCCATACACCATGAATCAGCCATAGGTATACATATGTCCCCTCCCTCGTGAACCTCCCTCCCACCTCCCACCCTATCCCACCCCTCTACGTTGTCACAGAGCACCGGATTTGGGCTCCCTGTGTCATATAGCAAATTCCCACCGGCTATTTTACATATGGCAACATATATGTTTCTGTGCTATTCTTTCAATTTGTCCCACCCTCTCCTCCTCCCCTCACTGTGTCCACAAGTCTGTTGTTGGTGTCATATGTTACCACATATATGTGGAATCTAGAAAGATGGTACTGATGAGCCTATTTGCAGGGCAGCAATGGAGATGCAAATGTCTTCCTTAGATGCCTCCTTTGCTCTCGGGTCCCAAACACAGGTAACCACACTTGCCTACTGAATACTCATATATCCATAAATCAGAGATGCCTCACATCCCCCACGCCCTGCACATGGGACCAAAGCATCCTGCATCTTCCAGTGTTCCTACGCAGGAAAAGAAGCCCCCACCCGCAGGCTCCTGACCAGAAGCTAGGGATTCATCTCTAACTCTTCCCTCTCTCTTCCTTCCAGTCAGCTGATGGCAAGTCCTTTATTCCCTGCTTGATCTTTCAAATCCATCCCTTTCTATTTTTTTCCACTGCCACTGTCATTGTTTGAGGCAACACCGTTCTCTTCTTGGATCATTGCAGGAGCCTCATAATTGGTCTCCCTGCTTCACACTAGTCTCTTTGGAGCTGCCAAAGCATTCTTTTCAAAATACAAACTGATGCTATTTCTCCCAGGCTTCTCCTTCGACAGCAGCTCCCCACAACATACAGGTGATGTGCAGACACCAACTGTGGATGTAATGTGGTTTATTCCCATTTTTTGCAGTTTTGCTAGTGGAGAGGAGAAACTATTGATTTTTGCATATTTATGTGGACCAAGTGTTCGTTACTTCTAACACTAATATCAATCTATCATGAATTTTCTAGGCATAGACTTTTATAATAAGCACAGGTGATAAAGTATTCTTTTTCTACTATTTATACCAATTTTTACATTTTCATTCCTCCAAAACAATTCTGTTAATACTACTGGTGACGGTAGCCACCCTTGTCTAGTTCCTGATTTTATCTAAAATGATTTGAATGTTTTACAATTTAAGTCTCATTAGCTACTGAATTCTGTTCTTTGTAAACAGTCTTTACTTATGAAATGCTCACATCCTTACTTAACTTTCACTTTAAGTAAGCATAGCTGCTGAAGTTTAGGAACTGCATTTAGAAGCATTTTAATCATGGCTTTCCTTTCATTTGCATCCGAAATGAATTACACTGATAGATTTCCTAAAACTGAGTATCTTTCTGTTCCTGGAAAAGAGTTTACCTAGTTACAGCATATTACTCATAGTCACAATGCTAGATTATTTGGTATTTATAATCACATGATATAGACATGCAGATAGATAGATAGCTATAGTTATATCATGATACACACGTGTAGACATATAGACATGTTCCTTATATATATTTTAAATCATATTTTGCTATTTGTGTTAGGCTATTTCTCTTTATAGCCTGGGATAGTATAGTAACATCAGGATTAACTACTTTTTTAAGTTTTGGAATAATTCTTTATTAGTATAGCTAATGTACAATATTACATAATTACAAATGTACAACACAGTCATTCACAATTTTTTAAAGCTAGAATTATTCCATTCTAGTAATAAAGTATTGGCTATATTCTGTTTTGTATATCCTTATGTTAATAGCTTGTACCCATCAATTCCCTACCCCTTATTGCCCCCCAACTTTCATCTCCCCACTGTAACCAAGAGTTTGACCCCTATATCTGAGTCTGTGTCTGTTTTGTTATATTCACTAGCTAAGCCAGACAGAGAAAGACAAATACTGTGATATCACTTATATGTGGAAACTTCTGATATATAGACAACTTAGCTATATAATGGCCTGTTTCTCATGCCTTCTATTTAAAAGTCAGGAGACCTTTTGCTACATTTCTAATATCTTCTATGATAATTACGAAAGCTTTCCTCTTCCCAAGAAAATGTATAAGCTTTCTGGTTTAAACTTAATTTTGAATTTGTTGTTCAGTTGCCCAGTCGTGTCCAACTCTTTGCAATGCCACGGACTGCAGCACTCCAGGCCTCTCTGAATTTGTATCCAGTTGAATTCATTCCTGTTGGTACACATGCCTGCAAGTTTGATGAATGCACGGAGTCACGTACTCACCACTTTCTGCTTCCTCTGGACAGACAGGCGTGCTGAGTCTAAGGCAGCTACGGGGCGCACTTCTGTGTAACTGGGGCTGCCCTCGGGCAATGTGGTGAAAGGCAAGAGAGAAACAGTAACGGGGTGATCCCCCCATCGCTCTTTGGACTGGGTTTATTATGGGGAGGGGTTGCTTTTTCTGATTCTTCTGACCAAAGACCATTTTCTCTCAAGGTTTTAGGTACCTGCACCTCTGCTGAGGCCACCCTTGGAGTGAGGATAGGGCTGAGAGAGAAAAAGAAACAAGGAAAAGAGAGATTTCTCCCACTCTTTGGTTTGCAGGAGGCCCCCTTTCCTGGTCAGAAATAGGGGGTTTCTCTCTTAACTTGTAGTTGTCGACACTCTCTGCAAAGTTCAGATTTCAGCCAGGCAGGGGCGAAACAGGAAAACCATGAGCCTCACCGCTGTGCCGGCAGTTCAAGTTCTGACTCCCTCCCCATGTGTGTGTACTATTTACTGTTGAAGCCTCGGGCAGCTTCTTTTGGTTTCCAGAACTTCTGCTGTAACCACTGGAAGCAATAAACTGGGTAGGGCTTCTCAGAGTAGGCCAGCCCCAGATATGACCTGTAATTTGCATCCTAAACATTTCTTGGGCTCTCAAACTTACTGTCCCAAGGGTTTACTCTGTATCCTTTTACAAGTCTTCCAATTTGTTCTCTATCTGTGGTTTTATCTCCTTTCTTGCTCCTAATTACACACATTTTTGCTGTCTCTCTCTTTTTCTCCACTACAATCAAGAAGAGGTTATCGATTTTATTGGTCTTTTCAAAGCACTGGAGTTTGGACTCACTTAACTTTTCTACAAGTTATTATTTTCTGCTTCACCAATTTAAGTCTTTATCTTTACTACTCTTTCCCAGGTTTCATTTTTATGTTCTTTCTAAATTCTTAAGACACATTTGAAGTTCCTTTCTTTTACTTTGTAAATATTGATATCTAAAGCAATAATACATTTCCTTGAGTTCAGCTTTTGATACGTCCCATAAGATTTTGGTATAAGATTTTTCTCCTATTTAGATTGCTTTTGAGGTGGTTCGCAATTCAAGTGTTGACTTCTATTTTGATCCAAGATTAATTCAGGAGAATTTAATTAATATAATTAAGATAGTTTAGGTCACTTTATTATTTATTTCCTTTTTAAACTTGTTTTTAATTATTAGATTATGTTAAAAGAACATGGTCTATGAAAATTTTGGGTATAATATTCTTGAAAGTATAATATGGACATACAAAAATACACTCCCCCCTTCCCTTTCACAGAATTCAAAGTTAAATATATGTAATTTTATTTATTATAACATAGTTTATCTGATCTAGGTGATTTTGAAAACTATATAGCAAGATTATACACTAAAATTGAACTAATATCAAGTTCCTTGGCATTTTAATAAGTTCTGCTTTTTATTTTTCAGTCTTATTTGATGCTTTTATGCTTATGACTAACAGGTCTTCCTTTTATATTGTGCCTATAAGTAATGTCCTTATTTATCCTGTTCACTGCTTTTAACCTCGGATTCCTATAAGTTTTATATTAAATTACCACCTCTATTTTTCTTGGTATCTCTTTGCACATTCCTGTAATTTAAACCACTTTTCAGCTCCTTGATTTAAAAGGGCTTCGTGTTGCTGGATTTTGTTTCCTGAATCTGTATAAAATAAGGGAAGTTGTCATGTTCATCATAAGCCACTGATATACTTAATTTTATTCTTTGCATCTTCATTGTTTTCTGTTTATTTTGGGCTTCCCAGGTGGTGCAAGTGGTAAAGAATCCACCTGTCAGTGCAGAAGATATGAGAGACAGGAGTTCTGTCTCTGGGTCGGGAAGATCCCCTGGAGGGGGGTATAACAACGCAATCCAGTATTCTCGCCTAGAGAATCCCATGGACAAAGGAGTCTGGTGGGCTACAGTCCACAGGGTCACAAAGAGTCAGACATGACTAAAGCAACTTAGCATGCATCCAGCATTCTTCGTATCTTCATTGTTTTCTATTTGTTTCCTTTACCTTGTTTTTCTTGGCTTAATCAAGTTACCACTCACTGCCTCCCCCCACAGGCACTCCACTCAAGTTCGGCTTTTCTTGACACTATTAGGAAAAACTGAACATGGACTTATTATTTTATAACATTAAGGCATTTTTTAAAACTAATTTTGTTAGGTGTGATAATGATATCATGGCTATGCCTTAAAAAAAAAAAAAAAAAAAGCCCTTACTGATTATAGAAACATCCTGGAATATTTTCCAGTAAAATGATAGAATGCCTTTGTTTATAGTACCCTGATATCAGGAGACAGAAGAGTTGGAGCGATACGTAAAACTAGGCATTTGTTGAAACTAGGTGTTGGGTACCTGGGGTCCATTTTACCCCCTTTTCCCTATTTTGAGTATGTTTCAAAATTTCATATTAAAAAAAACTAAATCCATATTTTTTATTTACACAAAAGCTTGTTATGTTATTACTGGATTTCCTAAATGTTTGTATCATTGTTTTGCATTAATGTTACTGGCATCTTCTTATCAACTTCCGTAGCACTAGTTCAGGAGTGAGCAAATTTCTTCTGTATATGGGCTGTCATTTGTTGACCCCTACAGGAGTTAGTTGCTACCTATTATGAGTGTTTTCCATATCTTTCTTCTCTCTGGATTCTGGGCCCCTTTTAGGTTATTATTATTTTGCCTCTTCCTGGCTCTATTCATCCCTGAGATTCAGGTTCAGCTACTGAGGCCCTTACACAGTAATCTGGTAAGAGGTCAAAGGCACATGGACCAGCCATGGCTGGGTCGGCAGTTGCCATTTCTAAGTGTGGGGGACATTTCCACTGCCTGCCCATATCCAGTTCCTGCCATCTCTTGCACAGAA
Organism: Ovis aries; assembly: GCF_016772045.2. Taxonomy (NCBI): domain Eukaryota; kingdom Metazoa; phylum Chordata; class Mammalia; order Artiodactyla; family Bovidae; genus Ovis; species Ovis aries. The sequence goes on along the minus strand of NC_056062.1, from coordinate 58,794,497 downwards.
AGAATTACATTCCCCTTCAACCCCTAAGGTTACCCATACCCACACGACTTGTTCTACCCAATGAAAATATGTGTCACTTTGGAGAGACAACACTGAAGGGTCAGTGCGCAATTACTCATCTTTTCCCTCCTCCTGCACTAGTAACTACCGACTTTCCAGATGGTGGTGCCTCAGTCAGCTGGGGTTCCTGATGTGGAGACACCTCCGATGATGGGCAACTGACATATAATATGAAAAAGAAAATTGCTGTCCTTTTGTCACTGAGGTTTAGGGGACTTTTCTTTTTCACAGATTAAACTGAGACTGCCAGGACTAATACAGCATGCCAAGGAAGTACATTTTTTCCTTGAGTCCCTCAGCTGGAGAAGCCAGCATTCTCCTACTCACACAGAAAGGAGAAGCTCAACCTATGTATTCTCATTCCTCAGCCTGGGTCCCTGGGGGTCAGAAGGTCCTCCAAGAGGTACTTCCAGGGGGTGGTGCTGCCCTTAGTCCCAGAGTCCACAGCACTCTGCAGACCAGGTCTTTCAAGGAAGCAGGGTGTCCTGATACTCCCAAGGGCTGTCTGCTACTACATGGTTCCCAACTTGGCCCTCTGGCTCTGGACTCCATCAGGTCTCCAAGAGCTCCTGCCTCACCTGTAACTGTTCCATCCAGGACAGAGGCAAGGCAACTGGGTTGCAACTAGGAAGCATGGGGGCAGGGACCTGATTCTGTGTAACCATTTTTCCAGATAAATCCCAAGGTCAAGTTTACAAAGTCCTTCTAATCTAGCTCCCATCTTCACTCTCCTCTCATCCTTCCCAGTTTTCTATCCATCTGACTCCAGGCTTTTGCCACGTGGCAGTCTCTACTATGCATTCTGCCTTCTTTACTACAATAGTGCCGTTTGCTTACTCTTCCTACCTACTCACATTCCTGGAGATGGAAATGGCAACCCACTCTAGTATTCTTGCCTGGGAAAGGCCAGGGACAGAGGAGCCTGGTGAGCTATAGCCCATGGGGTTGCAAAGAGTTGGACATGACTGAAGCAACTTACAGGAGCTCACACCCAGCCCCCTCACAAATCTATCAGCATTATTCTCAGTTCCATGGTTCTTGCTAAACGCTCCCCTACTCTTGTATGCCTCCAACATGAGAATACTTATGCTATGGTGTGATTGATCGTTTATTTTATAGCCACACTTGGCATGGTGTCTAGCCCATGAATGAATACACCCTGTCTTTGATTTCTTCAGAACTCTACAATCTAGTCATGAAGACACAGGTAGATAAGACAGTCTAACACACACATGCAGAAACAAAGAACACACACGAGTGTGTGTTGGTGGTAGAGTGGTGAGCATAGCTGCCTTCCGAAGAAAGAGCACACAGGAAAGAGTGGATTTATTTTGCTTTCATTGTTGTGTGCTCAGTAGCTCAGTTGCGTCCAACTCTTTGCAACCTCATGGACTGTAGCCCCCCAGGCTCCCAGGTCTGTTAGATTTTCCAGGTAGGAATACTGGAGTGGGTTGTCATTTCATCCTCCAGGAGATCTTCCTGACCCAGGGATCAAACCCATGTCTCCTGCTTCTTCTGTGTTGCAGGCAGATACTCCTTACCACTGAGCCACCTGATAAGCCATCTTATTTTGCTTGGGGAGGAGGCTAAAAGTTATCAGAAAATGCAGCTTAACAAAAGAAAATTAACAACTTAATTGTAACATGCCCAACATGAAGTGATGAAGTCATGGTAGAAATTTGTGGCAAGCAGAAGTAACATAATTTACTGTATACCTGTCTTCTAAACAAGGAATCAAGACAGATTAAAACAAAAGGTACAATAAAACTTTAAAACAGGCATAAAAGACAAGAACCAACTCATAAAAGGGAGCAAGGAGATAGAAAGGACTAACTGTACCAAAAACTCTTGGATAAGTTGAAAAATAATGATGACAAAAGTAGGATAGATAAGCACTTTAGTCTGCATCAAACTCTGATATGACAATAGGAAAGGGATGCTCTCATTCTAGGAAATAGCACAGTGTCTAGGCACAGACATTACTAAAGTAGATAAACAAATCCAACAACTGTTGGAAATCTCTCCTAAGACTGCCAGAACCCTAGCCCCTAGTCTGGACTGATCAAGCAATCTTCTGATGGGCCGCCAATACTTGCACCAGGTGCCTCTATCCTGGGAAATTAATGATTTTGCATTCTGGTTCAGAATCAGTCTCTTCTATGCTTGACTACTATAAGTCAACAACCCAGAACCTCTTCAACTCTGCTTAAACCAAGAATGTATGGCTTCTAAAACCTTGAAACATCAAAGCCAGACTATGCCTTTATCATTTTAACAATTAAAGAAGTCACAAATGAAGTGAACAAAAGCAAACACAGGTGGAAACAAGCATAAGTCGTGGGGTTCTGGCTGTGTCCTCAGCCCTGAACATGTTCTTCCTAAATGTTTGCTATTCCCCTCGTCACCACTGGGAATATCACACTGCTTCATATCTTCTGATTCAAATTCTTCTTATTCCCTAATTATTACTCTAAATCCCAACTTTCCTATGACTTTCTCTAAGATTCCAGCTCATTCTGATCATCTATAATCTCACTACTGCACAAAGTTAAGTAGACAACCCCTGCACAAATCTAGGAGATTGTGCAATGCCCAACCTACACAACCAAATGCATCAGCCCTGCCAACTGCCCATGCACTTCTATTTGTATGTTTCATTTAACAGATTAATTAATTTCCTTTTGCAAATCCACATTTCGGGAGAATCTGTTTAATCTTCAGAGGCAGGTTGGAAGGTCCTTACAGATAAGTTCGCCCCAGGACATACTGAAGGCACTAACTGAATATTTCTTAGTTTATGCAATTCTTACTCATTCTGCCAAAGAATTAAAAGCAGAAAAATGCTAATAGATATCAAAGACTTATTATGCACCATGCAAGTAATGTAGGCAAGTAATGTAGAACAATGAACACTTCATAAACTGTTAATGAAACTATTCTTTGGTAAGGCTTCTGTTTAAGTTATTTTTAGCTCAGTCAGTAAAGAATCTGCCTGCAGTGCAGGAGACCTGGGCTCGATCCCTGTGTCAGGAAGATCCCCTGGAGAAGGAAATGGCAAACTACTCCAGTGTCCTTGCCTAGAAAATCCCATGGACAGAGGAGCCTGGTGGGCTGCAGTCAATGGGGTTGCAAAGAGTCTGACATGACTGAGTGACTAACACTTATAAACTGTGTATACCCTTTGACCCAGCAATTCTACTTTTAGGAACCCATCAAGAATTCAGTTGTACACAAAAATGCGTGTACAAAGATTCTTGTTTAAAAACATTTTGTTGTAAGGAAAAAATTAAAAACAACCTATTAATAGAGTAGTTAAATTATGGCATATTCATTAGAGTGAAAAATTGGAAATGCTTCACCTAAAATAGTTAAATATCACAATAATACAGAAAGTGTGGCTATCACTCTTCATCTATACATTGAAACATTACACAAAGGCCCCTACTGTCAAATTGGTATGACCTTTCCTTTTGCTTCTATTTTCTCATAAATATACACAAATATAAGTACCTTTTATATAAATTAACCATACTGTATTTGTGATTCCATGATTCAGTTTTTTTTTCACTTAACAAGAGATCTTGGAGAGCTATCAATATTTCCATAGTCTCGTTCTTGGATCTCCCTCATTCTTTTGAATCTCTACATCATATTCCATAAAATACTGAATATACTATGATTGATTTGGCTATCCTCTTATTGATGGGCTTTAGTGTGTTTCTAATTTTTCATTCTAATGATAGACACCATAATGTAACTACTCCCATTGATAAAGATTGGCTCTCATTTTTTTCTAAGAGTCCTGATACATACATTATTGTGCACAATTGAATTCTTGATGGGATTCCCAGAAGTAGAATTGCTGAGTCGAAAGGCATACACATTTTATATCTTAGAATTAATGCCAAAATAACAAACAGAGCCTTCACTAAAAAAAAAAAAAAAAATACTTCCACTCATTGTGTATGGAAGTGGTCACTGTTCCACATCACTTTTTTTTTTTAATGTTTGCTAATCCAATGCAAAGGCATCTCATTTAAAAAATGAATTTTTTGATTCATGAAGTTGAGTCTTTCTATAAGTTTATTGTGACATGAAAATTTCTTCTCCGAGTTGCCTATTTATGTGACTTATTTTACTGATTTGTTGTGGATATTTGTTTTACAGAACACGTTACGATTATTAACTGAATGTCTGCTTTATATGTTACAAATGTCTTCTCCACACTGTCACCTATGTTTACCTATGTTCACAGTGATTTCTTTTGTATTTCAAAATATTTAATTTTATGATGCCTAAGAAAATCTTTCTCCTACATTGTCTTCTGAAATTTTTAAAACTTTATCATAATCACCCTTTAATCCATCTGGAATTTATTTTTGTGTATGTTATAAAGTAAGCATCTATTTATTTGTTTTCTTTCTTTCTCCTGAAATGTCATTATCTTCATTAGGCAAATAACAAAACTAACTCACAAAGGTTAAAGAAGTACACTGATACTTCAGAGATGGCAAGTGGCTTTACTGGGATGTATTAATAAACCTGTTTGCCTCTTTCTACCAAACCAAGCCATCTCTCAAGAGTAAAGCACAGTACATTCCACACAAAAACATTATTACACTCTGTACAAACAGTCTAAAAATGTCACTCATGTCTGCTGCACCGCTTTATCAGCAAGAGGTACGCTGGCATTGCAGATCATATATAGAGATACCTGCCAAGGTCTCCTCTGCATTTGCTCAGAGATGGAATCACGAAGTCCAAGAATAGAATTCCATTATTATTCAGCACCAGCTAACTGCTACCATGAAAATGAGGATGCCTCAGATCGACATTTTCTCAAAAGACAATTCTATGTTCTCCTGGCTGGCATGGAAGCTGAGTGATAATAAACACAGAAGTGTAGTCTACCTAAGATTCGGAAGGCTTAACTATTCTGACTCCAGCTATAACCATCCATTCCCAGAGAATCCTGCCCTGCTGCAAACTACATGGAGAGCTGGCTTTAGCACCTTCCCTCTCATTTATCTCATGGGTTAAGAGTAGCAACCCTGGACTGACTTCTCAGCTACAATGAATTCCTCTGTGTCTGGGAATACCCCCCATATTGCCTGACGCAGAGCCACAGGATCCTAGGGAATCTAGGGTCTGCAGCACCACTGATCTGCCAGAGGGACATTACTAACTCATACTGGCCAAACTCTCGCTCTCCCAGGATTCAAAGTGGGAATGAAGGAGTCAAGCCAGCCTCATTTCATGGCTGAAACTGGACAGTATAAGCTTGGAGCTGTGCGTGGCCACAGGCTGCCACATCCAGTGGGAAACTGAGTAATCATCTGCAGGGCCAAAAAAAAGTGAATTGAATATTATAGTATTATAATACATAATATAATATATAGTATTACAAAGGAAGAGAGACGAGAGCTGGAGATGGAAAACCACTGGGTTTCTAATGACTTTCTGGCTGGGACCATGCATTCACCAAATATTTACTTTGCACCTAGTGGGTGCCAGATGTCATTTTAGATGACAGAGGACTAGAAGATACAGTTTATTGTTATAGTACCTTCTCCTTTTTTTGTGTAGCTAACTGACAAGAATTTCTGTTTCTTGTAACCAGAGACCTATAACTAATACGGGCCCACAAATGCAAGAATCCTCTATCTGTGGGATGCCTTATGCTCTCGACTGTTCCAGGTGTCGGCTCCACTTATTAGGCACTCAGCCCATCTACCCTGTCTCATGAATAATTTTATAAACCTCTTCCATCACCTTAAGGTGACTCCAAGTTCTTCCAGCATAGTGGTTCTCAACCACCGTGACACAGGTCCCCAAGGTATTGTGATCAGCAGTGAGGTAGGTCATTACTAATTTTAATGTTATAATGAAGTGCTAAAGTTGGGGAGTGCTTTACGATTGTCCCCACCCTCTGAGCAGATTCAAGGTCATCTGTAATAAAGTGTGCTTCACTTGTCTTCCCACGTGCTTTCTTGTGGAAGAGGAATCTGATAAAGCCAGCATTCGGGGAATTGTGCATAACCCCTGGGATATACACAGAGATCTGTTAGTTATGTGAAAACCACCCTCACTGTTTGTCAAGGTAGATAAAAAGTTAAGAATCACAAAGACTGTGCCATTCACAGAATTCTAAACATATCACAGGAGCTCCATAAGCCACTGCAGTTTCTATTGCCGGTGCTGCAGAAAGAAGCCTTTCCATTCCTTAGGCCTGCACCACCGCTACTGGCTATACGGTCAGTGTCCGTGTGTACTCTAGGCCTTAGCTATGGGAACTATTTATCTCAGCCCAGAATACATACAAAGCTTGAGTAAAGTCAAAGAATGAGGTCTAACAAAGGTAAAGACAATGCAGTTAACATGTTGGCTTCTAGTTGTATTCTTTTCTCATAGGAAATACTCCTTTCTCAGCCCATGGCATCCTGGTAGGCCAGTGATGGGCTTCCCAGGTGGTCCCAGTGGTAAAGAATCCATCTGCCAATGCAGGAGATGCGAGTTCAATCCCTGGGTTGGGAAGATCCCCTACATGAGGAAGTGGCAACCCACTCCAGTATTCTTGCCTGGGAAATCTGATGCACTAAGGAGCCTGGAGGGCTACAGTCCACAGGGTCACAAAAGAGCCGGATGTGGCCTAGTGACTAAACAACAAGGCCAGTGATTGGTCCAGACATGAGCAAGCGATTAGGGAGACTGAAATGATGGAATAGGGGTCTTCTTAAATCTCAACTAACAGAAGCCTGTAAGCCTAGAGATACCAGGACCTGTCTTTCCGAGAGCAAGGAGCCATCCCAGAGAAAACAGGTGTATGAGTATGATTTCCTTAAATCCTGTGACCCAGGAAAGTAGATACCTATTAAGCTCACTTTGCTGATGAACTAGAACTCCTAATTGTCCAAAGTCATTTCAGTTTATGTCTTTCTGGTTTGCCCTTCTCCAAGCAGGTATATAATATTTTACACAAATCTGTAGCCAATCTGAAAATGCCTCTCCATGAGACCTTGTTTGGCCAAACAAGATGACACCATTTTGAGTGTCACTGACTTGTATTTAAGTGCATTTAAGCTTGGCGTCAACTGAACCTCATCTGTAAACGACCTGATAATAAGTACTTGAGGCTTTACAGGACACAAAGTCTGTCAAACTCCTCAAAATTGCCACTATGGTGTTAAAGCAATCACAGACAATATGTAAATAACCATGTGTGGCTGTGTTCCAATAAAACTTTATTTATAAAATAAGCAGGGGAGAATGCAGCACTTGGTTGTTGTAAGAGTTTCCTGTTTTCAGCTATAAGTCACTATGCAGTGAGATTGTCAATTCCCTATTGACAAATTCCATATGTTAAAATTCTTTATGTTGTTTTATTATTTCCCCATGACTAAGTACACACACACACACACTCTTCAGTAACTGACAAAATGCCAGATCCAAAGCACACAAATATACTAACTGACCAAATTAATAAAGGTGTTAACTCATGATTTTGAATACTTTTATTTTTGAAGATGAATATCTTCATCTTATAAAATATCTTCAAATGTCAAATATCTCATTTACAATAAAGCAAAGAAAGTGAAGGTGAGCAGGCACTGCTAGATGGTGGGCATAGGCCCACTGAAAAGGGGCAGAGTCCATTTTACCCATGTTACCCCACATAAGGTTGAAAGAATTATTGAGCTAGTGAGAAACAGTCTCCTTCGGCTGCATGGATTGTAAGTGTCAGGACATCCAGACAATAGCAAGAAAATGATACATCAAAAAGATATTTTCCTTGAGTTCTGTAAAGATGATCAGATCACCTCATTCTCAGTAGGAAAACAGGTACACCTATTGCCATTAATTTTCAAAAAAGCATTTGTCTTAAAAATTAAGCCTGGTGGGCTGCCGTCTATGGGGTCGCAGAGTCGGACATGACTGAAGTGACTTAGCAGCAGCAGCAGCAGCATGAACAATTAAATGCTTTAAATATAAATTAAAAATATTTCTGAGATGATAATATTTGCTACAAACTTAGTCCTTAACATACTGCACTAAAAAACATAGTACAATTTTACATATACCTTTTAAAGTTGTGGTTTGTAGGGGAGTCATCTGGAGAAGAAGGCAGAACTTTGATTTCAACTTTCAACACCACTGTATGGAAATACCAGGGTGCTGTCCCAAGTCTTGCAGAATTAGGAAACCAGAGAACAAAGAAAGGCAATTTTATGAAAATCACTTTTATGAGGTTACTTAAAATAATGTCCAAGTGAAAGTTAATTTCTAAGCCTATACACATATAGTTATGATAGGTTGCCTGTAATCCTCATTTAACCAAATGAATTTTATTTCTATGATAAGGAATAATTTGCCCTTGAAGGACAAACTAGTCCTGTGCATAATATATAAAACAGAACCATGGACTTCTCAAGGTTGTCTGTATTTTCTTTTTGCCTATGCTCCTCTCTGGCATCAAAGACTGTCCCTAGTCTATGTCAAAACACCCAGGCACCTTTGCATTCGATTAGTGATATGGAAGACAAAATTAGAGAAAAAAGAAGTGAAGAGGTGAAGGAAGGAGGGAAGGGCCAAAAGAAGAAAAGAAAGAAAAGAGGGAAGCAAGGCAATGTACAGCCTGGTGACTACAACTGGAAGATGAGCAAGTTCTGGGGGATCTAATATACAGAATGGTGACTGGAGTGAACAACTCTGTATTATATATTTGAAAGTTGCCTAAGAGTAGCTCTTAAATGTTCTCGCCACAAAAAAGAAATGGTAATTATGGGGTGTGATAGAGGGTGTTGGCTAACCCTAAGATGTTAATCATTTTACAATATATAAAGGTACCAAATGAATATGTTGTACTCCTTAAACTTACACAATATTATATGCCAATTATAGCTCAATAGGGATGCCCACGTGGCCCATGGGTAAAGAATCCTCCTGCCAATTCAGGAGACGTGAGAGATGTGGGTTTGATTCCTGGGAAGGGAAGATCCCCTAAAGGAGGAAACGGCAACCCACTCCAGTATTCTTGCCTGGAAAATCCCATGGACAGAAGAGCCTGGTGGGCTACAGTCCCTGTGGGGTTGCAAAGAGTCAGATATGACTGGGTAACTCAGCACAGCACATAGCTCAATTAATCTAGGGGAAAGACACTGTATGATACACCTGAAGGGTGCTAAGAGAATAGATCCTAAATGTTCTCAGCACACATAAAAAAAAACAAAAATAAAAAAGGTAACTATGGGAGCGGATGGATGTGTTAACTAATCTTAGTGTAGTAATGATTTTACAATATATACATACATATATCAAATCATCATATGGTATATCTCAGACTTATACAATGTTACAGATTATATATATATATAATATTTTAAAGAGGGAAAGCAGATGAAAAAAGGTAAAAGAGAAAAAGGAATTAACCAGTAAAATGGGCTCACTTTGATGGTGAGAATCCCATAGTGTATACAGAAGTAGAAACAGAATGTTATACACACAAAACCTATAATGTTATAAATCGTTATTATTTCAGTTTAAAGAAAAACCACAGCCAGCCTAAGAATGAAGGGGAAAAGGGCTATACTTGTAGGCCTAGGAAAAAAAAATCAAAAACGCTTGTCCCTTGTTTTGGACATTCCCAGAGTTTATGCATTTAGTCCTAAGCTCACCACCTTTCACACTCATGACACCAATTACACCTCTATAACTTCCAAATCTCTATCACTATAACCTTTCCTGGCCTCTCATTTGGAGTCTGACATCACCCTTTAGTAGGAGACCTACCTTCATGTCAAATCCCAATGGGAAAAAACAGTAACTCACCTTCTCCTTCAGCAAGCTCCCCTTTCCCATGCCTCTATTTCAGTTCATAGTGGAAACCTCGGGAGTCTTGACTCCATATCCCTTGACAACAAAGACTCTTCCTTCACAAGATATTTTTGCATCCATTCCTCACTTTCCCTTCCTTCTAACAACATTGAAAATCTTAGGTACTCATCAACTTCTAGGATGGTCTTCATAATCCTCCTTCAACACTTTACTGCCAGCATCTCCCCATTGCAAGCCATTGGGACTAAATGACTATTTACGCCATTAGTCTCCTGTTCAGAAAAATCCACTGGGGGCCCATCTACCTAGAGAACAGAGTCTAAGCTGTTGGGTCTGGTATCAGAGCTCCGTCACCATCTGTTTGGTTCTAATCAGTTTATGTAGTGTCCTCGGGCTATGTCATTCTTTTAAAGGTTGTGCCCCACCCCCTTCCCTCTTGTTTCAGAAGTGAAAGTGACCTGGCTCAGTCCTGTCCAACTCTTTGCAACTCCATGGACTGTAGTCCTGTCCAACTCTTTGCAACCCCATGGACTGTTGCCTACCATGCTTCTCCGTCCATGGGTTGCCATTTCCTTCTCAAGGGGATCTTCCCAACCCAGGGATCGAACCCAGGTCTCCCACATTGTAGGCAGACGCTTGACTGTCTGAGCCACCAGGGAAGTCCTTGTTTCAGAAAAACCACAAATAGGTATTTGCCCTCCTCTGGCCTCCTCATCCTCATTCCTGACTAATAACGTGGACAAAAGTCAGTCCGTAGCTTTCACCTGACTACTCCACTTCTTCCTCAACACATCCTGCAATGTTGCCCCCTAACTGTTCTAATCACTCACTCATTTTGGAAATACTAAGAAGAAAGGATGGGGAAAAGGTTAGACTTACTGAGAACATGCTTCATGCCAGGTATTGTACTACTGTTGTTGTTGAGTCGCTAAGTCGTGTCCCACTCTTTGCAACCCCATGGACTGTATCCCATGGGATTTCCTAGGCAAGAATACTAGACTGGGTTGCCATTTCCTTCTCCAGGGGATCTTCCTGGCCAAGGGATCAAACCCATGTCTCCTGTACTGGCAGGTGAATTCTTTAGCACTGAGCCATGATGAAAGTGAAAGTGGAGAGTGAAAAAGTTGGCTTAAAGCTCAACATTCAGAAAACGAAGATCATGGCATCTGGTCCCATCACTTCATGGGAAATAGATGGGGAAACAGTGGAAACAGTGTCAGACTATTTTTTGGGGCTCCAAAATCACCGCAGATGGTGATTGTAGCCATGAAATTAAAAGACACTTACTCCTTGGAAGAAAAGTTATGACCAACCTAGATAGTATATTCAAAAGCAGAGACATTACTTTGCCGACTAAGGTCTGTCTAGTCAAAGCTATGGTTTTTCCTGTGGTCATGTATGGATGTAAGAATTGGACTGTGAAGAAGGCTGAGTGCCGAAGAATTGATGCTTTTGAACTGTGGTGTTGGAGAAGACTGTTGAGAGTCCCTTGGACTGCAAGGAGATCCAACCAGTCCATTCTGAAGGAGATCAACCCTGGGATTTCCTTGGAAGGAATGACGCTAAAGCTGAAACTCCAGTACTTTGGCCACCTCATGCGAAGAGTTGACTCATTGGAAAAGACTCTGATGCTGGGAGGGATTGGGGGCAGGAGGAGAAGGGGATGACCGAGGATGAGACGGCTGGATGGCATCACGGACTCAATGGATGTGAGTCTGAGTGAACTCTGGGAGATGGTGATGAACAGGGAGGCCTGGCGTGCTGTGATTCATGGGGTCGCAGAGTCAGACACGACTGAGTGACTGAACTGAACTGAGCCACCAGGGAAGCCTAGGCATTGTACTAGATGCTTTCATATAAAATGAAGAGAAGAAATGAAGAGAAAAAAAAAAAAAAAAACAGAAAAAGGTGGAGTGGGGACCAGAAGTTGAAAGAAAGCCAACAGAAGGTGAATGAGGACCTTGATTCTCAAATTGTTTCATGCTGGCTGTGACAGACCTCCCGAGGACAACTGATCAATGAAGATGCCCAAGTATTAGTCATACAGTCATAATCTCTAGGCTGAGATAAAGCTCTAAACTATACAAATACATATGCACAGGCACACATATACAAACTGACACGCAAGCTTTTAAAGAAGCAGCTCAGGTAATTCTACGCAATGCACAAGTATTTACATATCCTAGGTGATGGTATCTACTACTTCTTTTAGACCCCATAGTTTCTCTCCTATGTATGTTGACACACTATTATTTTGATATTGTGCAGGACCCTGTGGTGTTCCTGGGCACAAGAGCCTGTCTGTGTCCCCATTTCTTCCTTAAAGAAGTAGGCTTCATTCAGCTTCCATGACCTTCCCTGAGTTCCAGCAAGCAGATTCAAATAGTTGCTAATTAGGGAAGGGAGAAGATAGATGCAGAGACAAGGAAGGAACAGTCAAAATAAACATTACTGCAGCCTTGGAAAAGGGTCCTGGTTCCCCCCCAAGGGATACACAAGCCGTTTTACAGATACTGAAACCTCCATCAGGTGGGAGAAGTTAACTGTATCCTGCCCACAAGCATATAGACCCCAGACTGGTTGGACCTACAAGATCGATCATGCTGACTCCCACTTACCTCACCACCAACCAGTGAGAAGGATGTCCATGAGCTGATCACACCCTCTTTGAATCATTACTATAAAATGCCTCACTGCTCCCTCCAGGTCAGGACACACAGGCTTTTTTGGTTTGTTTGTTTAATATATATCTTTTGGTCACATCACACAGCATGTGGGATCTTAGTTCTCCAACCAGGGATTGAACCTGCATCCCCTGCACGGGTAGCACAGAATCTTAAACCACCGGACCACTAGGGAAGTCAGAGGGACACAATTTTGAGGGCGTGAGCCTGCTGTGGCCCTCTTTGCCTGGCAACTGTGAGATGGGAAGCAGACATAACAAAGAGACTCACCCATGACTTAGGTGCTCAGGGAAGGCTCTTGGGCCAAGGAATGGTTAAGGTGAGACTTTAACAATGATGAGTAGCACTGAGTTATCAAAGCAAGAGGTGAGAGGAGGGGGAGTTTTCTGTAAATCCCAGCCCTGACAGGAAAAATTCTCAACCAGAATCACAGGACATCAGATAGCTTGTCCCAGCAGCCCACACCTACTTTCTCCATATGATTCCCACCAGCTCTTAAAGTGTCCAGAGGAGGCCCACTGGGAGAGAAAGCTTAAATCTGCAGGCTGTCAAAGGAACAGATGAATGGATCTGCTTGAGGGCCAAGCGGCAATGGAGCAATAAATCCGCCCTATAAAATACTTCAAATTTAAATGTGTAATCATTCCTATTTCTACAGAGGAATTTTTTGTTTTAAGAAGGCAAATGAAATCACAACGTTAGTCTAAGTGGCAAGCCCCTCTACACCCCCACCGCATCTCTCCATTTAGTCAGCACAACTTGTAACCATTTGGGAATGGCTTTATCATCCAAGGTGATGTCACCAGCCTCAGCAGCTCAGCAATATGGGGTGGGACAGAAGGAATGCATTACACAGACTCAGTGGGAAGCCAGCCCAGCAAGCTCTTGGCGCCTGGAGTAGAACAGAAGGCCACATTGGTCTGCTTTACAGTAGGCTTCCAGCTTACACAAAAGCAAACTTAGGCATTTCATTAGGGGTACAAAGTTTTCCCTCATCCAAGATTACTGAAAATCATTTTTCTTCTCTTTGCCTTTTTTAAAATGGCAAGAGCCATATTGAAAAAGAATATTTATAGGATATGCAGATTCTTACTTAGGATTCATTCGGAATTTAAAAAGAAAAGAAAATAGAAACCCTGAGCCAGGAAACAAGAAAGTGCAGAGATGGCAAATATTCCAGAATCTAACCCATGACCACTGCAAGATTAGCTCAGGCTTGTCACCTGGATCTGGGGAGACAAAAGGAAAACGTCTTCTCCAGGGATTTCCTGATTGAAATATCAGAAAACACCCAAGGATCTACTGAAAGCCTTTTGGACAGCCTATTTCCTGTACTTGGAATGCCCACTCCCAATTTGTCAGTCAGTCAAGAATGACTGCACTGAGGCTTTCCCTGGTGTTCCCATGGCAGAGGTGATCTTCCACCTCTGTTATCCCAAACCTGGTCCCTGGTACATACTTTCCCTACTGCAGATAGGATAGTGGGTTACAGAGACTCATTTACACTCCTGATGCTACCACACTAGACTATAAGCTACCAAGGGCCAAAGCCACATCCACTCACCCAAGGATTCCTGTGCCTGGTACCGTACTTGGCAGGCTATACTCATGCAAGTGGAGCAAAGTGTTAATGAAGCATCTATGCTGCTCTCCACTACAAGAACTGTGGTCTTTCTGGGTCTCATGAAAAGCATCATGATACCACATCAACTCAGATTCATAGGTTAATACTGTATATTGTATACAGCCCACGTTGGGAACAATTCTAATGTTTTTCCATATAAATCTAAAATACGTATTTTCTTAATACTTTTCACTAAAATGATTCCCTTTGTTACTTTTCACCTTGTCCTAAGCAACAATCAGGAAACCATGATTATGTGTGCAAATCTTATTTGGTTCAAACACACAGCGAAATATTCAAATTATTAAACTGAGCACTGTTCATCTGTACACCACCTCCAATCCTCCAGCACATGGTAATAAGAGTGGGACATTTACCTCCCCCTGAAGAAATTCTCGGAGAAGGCAATGGCACCCCACTCCAGTACTCTTGCCTGGAAAATCCCATGGACAGAGGAGCCCGGTGGGCTGCAGTCCATGGGGTTGCGACAGAGAGATCTCACTTTCACTTTTCACTTTCATGCATTGGAGAAGGAAATGGCAACCCACTCCATTGTTCTTGCCTGGAGAATCCCAGGGACAGGGGAGCCTGGTGGGCTGCCGTCTATGGGGTCACACAGAGTCAGACATGACTGAAGCGACTTAGCAGCAGCAGCAGCAGTAAGAAATTCTAGATTAATAAAATATTCAAGCAGAAAAGGTCGCAAAGATTGCCAAGCCCGAACAATCCATAAGGAGATAAGGAAACCGAAGCTCAGGAGAGTTTTTCTTTCTTTCTTAACAGATAAAGTTAGTGAGTGACAGCGACTGGACAAACATCCAGGGCCCCAGGGCCCATTTTAGTCTTTTTGCTCTGACAACTGGGACAAATAAGCAGAAGAGATGAAAGCTTTCAAACATCCAAAGCATTTTTGCAAATAACTTCAAGATATTTTAAAACATGGCGTTTAATTTAAAAGACTGAAAGAAAAGTTCTAGTGGGATAAAGGACACATTCTTTTTCTTTTTCTTCCTAATATCCTAATAACTTATGAAGTGGTCACAGTACTTTAACAATGGAAAAAAAAAAGTACAGCCTATATAATGGTTAATTTCATGTGTCAACTTGACTAAGTCATGGTGCCCGTGTAATTGGCCAACTGTTATTCCAGTTGTTTCTATGACGGTGTTTCCTATGAGATTTACATCTGAGTCAGTAAAACTGAGTAAAGCAGATTGTCCTCCCTGATGCAAACCGGTCAGTTCCACCAACCTACTGGCTAAAGGCCAGAACAACAAAGAAACAAAGTTGAACAGAATAACAAAGCTGACCCTCTTGGGTAAAAGAACCCCTTTTCCATCTGACTGCTCTGAACTGGCGCATCAGTCTTCCTACCTTGAGGCTCAAACGGAAACACTGGCTCTTTTTGAATGCTGAGATCACCAGTTTGTGGACAGGCACTGTATCAGCAGATCCTGGGTCTCTAGTTTTCTGACAGCAGACAATTGGGAAGTTCTCAGCCTCTATCACTTCTTGGCAAACAGATGGGAAAAAAGTAGAAACAGTGACAGACTTTATTTTCTTGGGCTCCAAAATCATTATGGACAGTGACTGCAGCCATGAAATTAAAAGACACTTGCTCCTTGGAAGGAAAGTTATGACAAACACAGACAGTGTATTAAAAACCAGAGACATCACTTTGCCAACAAAGGTCCGTATAGTCAAAGCTATGGTTTTTCCAGTAGTCATGTGCAGATGTGAGGACTGGACCATAAAGAAGTCTGAGTGCTGAAGAATTGATGCTTTCAAATTGTGGTGCTGGAGAACACTCTCAAGAGTCCCTTGGACAGCAAAGAGATCAAACCACTCAATCCTAAAGAAAATCAACCCTGAATATTCATTGGAAGGACTGATGCTGAAGCTGAAGCTCCAATACTTTGGCCACCTGATGCAAAGAGCTGTCTCACTGGAAAAGACCCTGATGCTGGGAAAGACCGAAGACAAAAGGAGAAGGGGGTGACAGAGAATGAGATGGTTAGATAACATCACTCACTCAAGTGACGTGAATTGAGCAAACTCTGGGAAATAGTGAAGAATGTGGAAACTTAGCGGGCTGCAGCCTATGGGTCACAGGGAGCCAGACATGGCTTAGTGACTGAACAGCCTCCATAACCATGTGATCTGATTCCTTACATTAATCATGTGCACACACACACACACACACACACACACACACACACGGGATGTGGCAGGGAGCAGGGACAAGCCAGGCACCAGTACCGAGTGCTGACAGTGCAGAAACGACCAACAAACAGATTTTAAGCTAAGATTGCTAAGGACACTTATTTAAGAATAATTACTCAAATCACTACCTGGAGGGCCACAGAATGCCAAAAAAAAGCAAAACGGCCTGTGACTACAAACCTAACCAGTGTTTTGGGGATGAGAAATGATAGGAGGGGTGCAGACAAATTTGAATTTATTTCAGTTTCTTACCATCACTCACTGCTTAACCATTCTGAATTTGGCTTCTCCATCCATTACTCAAGGCACCTCTTACTCTTATTAGAAATGCTGTTTTCTTAGTCTCATCTTTCCATTTCAGCAGCATTTGCCACTCTTGGAGAAGGAAATGGCAACCCACTCCAGTACTCTTGCCTGGAGAATCCCATGGAGGGAGGAGCCTGGTAGGCGACACGCCATGGGGTCGCAAAGAGTTGGACACGACTGAGTGACTTGACTTTCACTTTGCCACTCTTAATTCACTCCCTGTGGAACTTCTCTTCTTCTCGGGTCCTGTTTCTTCTCAACCATAAAGGTGTACTATGCTCCTTTCTCTTATTTTGGGGGCATCTCATCTTCTATCATGACTTGAACTATCCTCTTTGGTTAAATCCTACATTTCTGTTTGGCTCTAATCTTAAATTCTGTGCTACCCAGGGTAACTACTACCAATTTTCTCCAAATTCCAGCAGTACTGTCCAAAATAGAACTGATAATCTTGCATACTCTCTATAACGACCCTTGAACAACTCATGTTTGAACTGCAGGGGGTCCTCTTATATGCCTATTTTTAAAATAAATACTACAGTACTACACGATCCGTGGTTGTCTGAACCTGCCGTTGTGGAATCATGGAGACTGACTTTAAAGTTATCCCCTCTTCTCAACTCTGGAGGAGTGGAGCCCCTCACTCTCATCCCATCCCCATTGTTTAAGAGTCCACTGTACTTGCCTTCCCCTCTGACTTCCTTATTCCTTTAAAAGGCACTTCATCTGCTCAGCCACTTGAGCTGGAAACCACAGCTTTATCTCTGGTTCTGCCCTCTCCCTTTCCCCGCATATCCAGTCAGTAAGCTCAGAATATTCTCTTAAATAAAATCTCCTGAATTGTTCTCTCCATTCCCATTCATGTTCCTGTATTATTGCTGCATTCTCCCATCCGGTCGCCTTTTTTCTAACCATTTTTGCTGCTCCTTAATTTTATATTACCAAAGCATTGGTTTTATGTCTTACTACTATTGTTTCTGGAGAAGGAAATGGCAACCCACTCCAGCATTCTTGCCTGGAGAATTCCATGGACAGAGGAGCCTGGTGGGTTATAGTCCATGGGGTCACAAAGAGTCGGACACAACTGAGAGACTAACACACACACACAACCAACCAACCAACCTGTTGGTTCTGTTTCTCTGGAGAACCCAAAGAAACCCTCTGTGATGTAGGTGGGCCTCACCAACCAACTGAAAGCCCTACGAGCAATGAACTGAGGTTTCCCAAAGAAGAAGAAATACTGCCTCAAAACTGCAATACACAAACCCTGCCTGAGTTCCCAGTCTGCACCCTGCCTCGTGAATTTTGAACTTGCCAGGCCCTACAATCATGAGCCATTTCCTTACACTATCTGTCTCAGATGTGTAAGTGGGTAGGCAGGCAGATGCCTAGTTAAGTAGCTAGGTAAAAGATATGTGGATGAATAGATTCATGTCTCCTGGAGAAGGAAATGGCAACCCACTCCAGTATTCTTGCCTGGGAAATCCCATGGACAGAGAAGCTGGGTGGGCTACAGTCCATGGAGTCACAAAGAATCAAATGTGACTGAAGTGACTGAGCATGCCAACTTATATCTATATAACCAATGGGTTCTGTCCAGAGAACTAATACGCCATATTTTTCCAGGTTTGTGCATTTGTAAGAGGCTCAAGTCATACTGAATGATGACCCATCAGGGATCTGGGTAAAAAAGGGAAAAAAAACCCACTAATTCAACAATGACAAAAGTGAGACATTCATCTGTTGTTTGTTAACACAGCAAATGTGAGAATTAAGAAAAATAAGCAACACGGTAACAACACAGATCAATTAATGATAAATTTGTTTCAATTACAACTTTCTCAGCACGTGCGGAAGAATTCTTTTCCTGATGTTGTTTATCTTTACACTTGATTTCCATTCTTAGTTTTGTTTAAAGCACTGACAACTAAGACGTTCTTACCCAAGTTTCACAGTTTGCTTATGGTACTTTTGTCTCTTTGAGTGGGTGCCAAAAAAGAAATATAGTAAGTTTCCTAAAATATTTCCCTAAAACAACACTATTCCTCCTCTTCTTTCCCCTGCCCCACTCTCAGTGATGCCAGTGGGTTTCTTCTAGTGTATCACTGTGTATTATAAACAACAAGCTTGTGTTTCTCCACACTATCACAGGGACACTAGATACAAAGCCTTTTCTTAATGAATCAAACAACTAAATGAATTCTACAGCCCACATTGACTATATTTTAAAATATTAAAATCGTAAAATATGTAGCTCTTCTACCCTGCAAATCAGCACACTGTACATTCCCCCCATCCAACTAACAACACAGTGTGCCAATGAAGGGCAGATCAGCTCTGTTATATGTTTATCATTGTATTTCCTAAACAGAGAAACAAACCATAAGAACAAGTTTGAAAAAAAAAAAAGAGAATGAAAAGTTTGTCACTATGTCCAAATCTTTGCAACCCCATGGACTGCATACCACCAGGCTCCTCTATCCAAGGGACTTCCCTAGCACGAATACTGGAGTGGCTAGTCATTCCCTCCTCCAGGGAATATTCCTGATCAGGATTGAACCCATGTCTCCTTCTTGGCAGGCAGATTCTTCACCACTGAGCCACCCGAGAAGACCCGTTAGCTACAATTAGCTCGACTATGCAATGCATCCTCCTTCTCACTGCAACATGAAATTGGGCAAGGGTTATGCCTGGATCCTTGAACATCAGGTCAACTTACTGTGTAGTAAAGTGATTTTTAAATGATTTTGGGGACACAATTACCAATCCTTGATATTTGGGGATTTTCAGTGAGCACTTAGTCATTAGTTATGTTCTACTAAATTGGTTTAGAAAAAAAAAAATGAAGAAATCACATCCTGGGAATGGGGAACTAGAAAATATCAGAGTAAGATGATTATGTACAGAGTACTGAGTCACAAGTACAGAATTTAGATTTGGGGTCCTCAGTCTTATGCCTCGTTAGGATTATCTAAGTGGAAGGAATAGAAATCTGCCAATCACCTTACAGGGGAATGTTAATGATTTAAATGGAAAACCATTCCATTTAGAATATGATTTTTTATATTCTCAAAGACTCAACATTCATCCCTTTGAAACTGTCGCTCCCATACCTCTAAGCATAGTATTCTAGAATTGCTTTTAATGAGAAATTTCAAGCATAGCGAAGACCACCTTGTAAGACTTGGTCCCCTCTCTTGCTTCCTCTAGTATGTACACACGTCATTGACCAGTTGGCAAAGATTTATGTACCCATAAATATATTTTTACATTCTTAAACTTGATATTGCCATGCTGCATATATTTTTCTACAATTTGAATCTTACTCATCAAGACCTATGCATTTTGAGCTTTAGATACTTCTAGACCAATCATTGGAGAAGGCAATGGCACCCCACTCCAGTACTCTTGCCTGGAAAATCCCATGGACGGAGGAGCCTGGTAGGCTGCAGTCCATGGGGTCGCTAAGAGTTGGGCACGACTGAGCAACTTTACTTTCACTTTTCACTTTCATGCATTGGAGAAGGAAATGGCAACCCACTCCAATATTCTTGCCTGGAGAGTCCCAGAGACAGTGGGCCCTCATTTATGGGGTCACACAGAATAGGACACGACTGAAGTGACTTAGCAGCAGCAGCAGACCAATCATTTACAATTATGTTTAGTATTCCCTGTGTGAACAAAATTCATTTATCCGGTCTTCTACTTCTGAATATTTAGGTTATTTTTTGTATTATAAACAACCCTATAGTTAACACTCATGAAATGTCTTCTTTCACATTTTCTATACAAGGATATAAGATGCAGCCTCTAGGTTATAGCATGTGTGCCTTAACTCTGTCACCTTAGCTTAATTTACAGATAGAGTGTGTACTCCTTGTTAGTCCAAGGTTCTAACTCTATCTACTATATCAAGATTTTTTACTGTGTTGTCCATATTTTCTGCATCCTTTCTAATATTGGTCCACCTAGGCTCTCAATTCCTAAGAAAAGCTAAAGCCCTCTTCTCTGACGGTCAATCTGTCAATTTCTGCATTCAATGTATTTATCTATTTTGAGGCTATTTTATTAGGTGCATGCAATTTTGATATTACTGGGGAACTCTTCCTTCTATCATTATACCATGATAAGGATGACTGCCAGACAATCTTGGAAGGGAATTGCTGTAAATGGTCTGTCCCATATGAGTGATCAGCAGTTGTGAAACTGAGCTAATACTCAATGAAGTTGATCAGGTTTGAGAGAGAAATAAGCCCATACTGCTCACTCTCCAATCAGATGTGTCAGGAACAGAGGTGACAGTCTAATTGACATCTGTCCAACCATAATTTAGTTGGGTCTCAAACCAGGAGATGGAAGAGAGTTATTTACTGATCCCTTATTATCTCAGAGACTCCCTCCAGAAGAGATTTTAGTTCTGGGATTTGTCCCAAGGCTATTACTGGCACAAAGCTAATTTGGGGATTAATTTCTCAGCTGGCAGCTCCTGGAACACATGGGAATTACAAATATAAATTCCAAATTCACAGGAAGCCAGGTATATAAATTCAAGTTTTTCTAGGAAGACTTTTCTTTCCCTACCCAGAACCCACATGAAGACAGAGATATTTTCTTTTGCTTTCCTTTTCTAATGGGAAGACCCTTAGACTACTCTTGCTCAGAAAATGTTGCCGTTTTAGATCTCTTATTTTATGTGGGGTGGGGGAGCAGCTCGAACTTTCTCACTCCCTAACTCCACATGAGTTTTAAAACCCAAGTGTCAACCTTCAACCAAGGGCATCACAGTGTTGTGCCAGATTCTCATCTCCCGGTTTTGGTTTCCTTTTTATTTCTAGCATCTGGTGGTTTCCTTTAACTTCCTTAGATGCTCTGCCATGCATTGTATAGGATTTCTGGTATATTTCATGTAGCATTTCTTGCTATTTATAATGAGAGGGCTCTCAGGTTATCTACTGTGCCATTCTGCTAGAACTAGAAGGGGTAACACACGAAAGGCACTTCAAGCAGAACCCGATGCGTGATAACTGCTAACAGGTGTTTGCTGAAATTAAAAACATTCTCTCCTCTCCATTTCTTTGCATTCAAGTAATGTAACACACGTAGCAATTATAGTGGCATACTTACTGAATGATTACACAAAACCATGCCTTTTAATATATTCTTTGCAGCCAAAGATGGAGAAGCTCTATACTGTCAGCAAAAACAAGACCGGGAGCTGACTGTGGCTCAGATCATGAACTCGTTATTACCAAATTCAGACTCAAATTGAAGAAAGCAGGGAAAACCACTAGACCATTCAGGTACACCCTAAATCAAATCCCTTATGATTATACAGTGGAAGTGAGAAATAGATTTAAGGGCATAGATCTGATAGAGTGCCTGATGAACTATGGACTGAGGTTCGTGACACTGTACAGGAGACAGGGATCAAGACATTCCCCATGGAAAACAAATGCAAAAAAGCAAAATGGCTGTCTGAGGAGGCCTAACAAATAACTGTGAAAAGAAGAGAAGTGAAAAGCGAAGGACAAAAGGAAAGATATAAGCATCTGAATGCAGAGTTCCAAAGAATAGCAAGAAGAGATAAGAAAGCGTTCCTCAGCAATCAATGCAAAGAAATAGAGGAAAACAACAGAATGGGAAAGACTAGAGATCTCTTCAAGGAAAATAGAGATACCAAGGGAACATTTCATGCAAAGATGGGCTCGATAAAGGACAGAAATGGTATGGACCTAACAGAAGCAGAAGATATTAAGAAGAAGTGGCAAGAATACACAGAAGAACTGTGCAAAAAAGAGCTTCACAACCTAGATAATCACAATGGTGTGATCACTCACCTAGAGCCAGACATCCTGGAATGTGAAGTCAAGTGGGCCTTAGAAAGCATCACTGTGAACAAAGCTAGTAGAGGTGATGGAATTCCAGTGGAGCTATTTCAAACCCTGAAAGATGATGCTATGAAAGTGCTGCACTCAAGATGCCAGCAAATTTGGAAAACTCAGCAGTGGAAAAGGACTGGAAAAGGTCGGTTTTCATTCCAATCCCAAGAAAGGCAATGCCAAAGAATGCTCAAACTACCGCACAATTGCACTCATCTCACATGCTAGTAAAGTAATTCTCAAAATTCTCCAAGCCAGGCTTCAGCAATACATGAACTGTGAACTTCCAGATGTTCAAGCTGGTTTTAGAAAAGGCAGAGGAACCAGAGATCAAATTGCCAACATCTGCTGGATCATCAAAAAAAGCAAGAAAGTTTCAGAAAAGTATCTCTTTCTGTTTTATTGACTATGCCAAAGCTTTTGACTGTGTGGATCACAATAAACTGTGGAAAATTCTGAAAGAGATGGGAATACAGACCACCTGACCTGCCTCTTGAGAAATCTGTATGCAGGTCAGGAAGCAACAGTTAGAACTGCACATGGAACAACAGACTGGTTCCAAATAGGAAAAGGAGTATGTCAAGGCTGGATATTGTCACCCTGCTTATTTACCTTATATGCAGAGTGCATCATGAGAAACGCTGGGCTGGAAGAAGCACAAACTGGAATCAAGATTGCTGGGAGAAATATCAACAACCTCAGATATGCAGAGGACACCATCCTTATGGCAGAAAGTGCAGAAGAACTAAAAACCCTCTTGATGAAAGTGAAAGAGGAGAGTGAAAAAGTTGGCTTAAAGCTCAACATTCAGAAAACTAAGATCATGGTATATGGTCCCATCACTCCATGGGAAATAGATGGGGAAACGTGGAAACAGTGTCAGACTTTATTTTGGGGGGCTCCAAAATCACTGCAGATGGTGATTGTAGCCATGAACTTAAAAGATGCTAACTCCTTGGAAGTAAAGTTATGACCAACTAGATAGCACATTTAAAAGCAGAGACATTACTTTGCTAACAAAAGTCTGTCTAGTCAAGGCTATGGTTTTTCCAGTGGTCATATATGGATGCAAGAGTTGAACTGTGAAGAAAGCTGAGTGCCAAAGAATTGATGCTTTTGAACTGTGATGTTGGATAAGATTCTTGAGAGTCCCTTGGAATGCAAGGAGATCCAACCAGTCCATCCTAAAGGCGATCAGTCCTGGGTGTTCATTGGAAGGAATGATGCTGAAGCTGAAACTCCAATACTCATGCGAAGAGTTGACTCATTGGAAAAGACTCTGATGCTGGGAGGGATTGGGGGCAGGAGGAAAATGGGATGACAGAGGATGAGATGGCTGGATGGCATCACGGACTCAATGGACGTGAGTCTGAGTGAACTCCGTGAGTTGGTGATGGACAGGGAGGCCTGGCTTGCTGCAATTCATGGTGTCACAAAGAGTCGGATATGACTGAGCGACTGAACTGAACATTTCTGTAAAGTAAACCTAGTGGGTTTTTTAAATTGCACTTTAAATTGATAATGTGCTTTTTGTTAAGGGAGGGCGCCAGTAAACAATGCATTTTTATTTTAAAGCACAAATTGAATATATCCTCAAAAAGCAATCATATAAACTAATGACACATTATCAACTGTGAATTAAAGTGAGTGCTTTTTAACAATTATCCTACATATTTATGGTGAAATAGGGGTCAACAAACTAAAATTCAAGTTGGGGAAGCATCCCCTCATTTGCTCAGGGCCTCAGCTGTGGAATCACATGACCGTATATACTGTTATAATTTGTAAAATTTGCTAAGGTGATGTATCTTACCCATAGTAACTTAAGATAATTGGCCCCTACTTTTCCTTCCGCCTTCCTATTGGGCAGTCTTAGAAAATCCACTGATATGTTGGGGATCCTGCTAAGGGGAAGTTGAGCCAGAACCAACTTAAGCTTGAGTTTAGTAATAGGTATTTATATAGCCTATATGCTATCACATGGTCAACAGTGCTTCCATGTATAGCTAAGTTACTATTAGCTGTCTCAGCGTAGTATGACTTCTAAGAATATTTTTCTCACCTGCATGGACTCAGTATCATTTGGCGCTGGAAGTACAAGCATAGTGAAGGAAGCAAGCTTTGAAATGTAATGAAGCAAGGTGCCAGTCTGAAAATTTCTTCGACTATGTAGACATGGGAAGCTGAAAGCTGAGAATCTAGCTCTTACACCAAGTCAAAAGAGACCTACGGAACAGACTTGACAATATGACATAAACACACCTTTTTTTCCCTTTGTGTAGGAATCTTAGCAAATAGATTCTATCATGATTCCTATCTTAGGGCTCAAACCTATAGTATTACTGCAACCAGTGGTAAGTATATTTATATGAGAGATCATATGATACCAACTCCAGGATACACTATCCCAGGAAATTTTGGTGAAACCCACTAGAGGAAATAATGAATTATCTTTCTATACTTGCTATAGAATATACTACAAAAATTAGTGTTCTAGGGAGAGACAGTCAATGAACAAGCAGTCAAAAAAGGAAAAAAGTATTATGTATCAATTAATAAAATTTTATTTTTTGGATTTTGCGATGTTTGTGATATTTATCAGCTCTTTCAGATGTATAACTTTTGTGTTTTATTACTCTAAAGTTGAACCATAAGAAGGCTGAGCACCAAAGAATTGACACTTTCAAACTGTGGTACTGGAGAAGATTCTTGAGAGTCCCTTAGACAGCAAGGAGGTCAAACGAGTTAGTCCTAAAGGAAATCAACCCTGTATATTCATTTGAAGGACTGGGCTGAAGCTGAAGCTCCAACAGTTTGGCCACTTGATGCGAAGAGCTGACTCATTGGAAAGAGCCTGATGCTGGGAAAGATTTGAGGGGAAGAGGGGAAGGGGGTGAGATGGTTGGATGGCATCACTGACTCAATGGACATGAGTTTGAACAATTTCAGGGAGATAGTGAAGGACAGGAAAGTCTGGGGTGCTGCAGTTCATGGGGTCCTGAAGAATTGAACACAACTTAGCAACTGAACAACGATAAGAGATTCTAAAGTGATAATCATACTCTATTGATTTGTGTACTTGAAAGTTTTGTGGCTAAAGTTTCAAAACTATCTAAGTATCAGACCCCACAAAATCTACTGCAGGACAAAAACAAAAATCAACTAGACTAAAAGTGAAATTTTAAGAAGGCATTTGATGAAACAATGAGATTTGAGGGCCAGTTTTAAGAAAATTTAAACTTTTGATAATGCATAGCAAATAAATCCTTTTATTCATCCATTTAGTAAGAGCAAATTTTTAAAGAAAAGGAAATTTCTATATTTTAAGCTATACTTGCATTGCTCCTCTGTAGGATTAATTTAAAATAGGAATTAAAACCATTTATAAAATCTCAAACTTTAACTCTGGGGTTATGATCATGATCTTAAAACTGCCTTCCTTAATAAAAGATGCCAAGTATTAAATTAAAACTCTTAACCTGACTTGAAGCAAAAACAAACGAACAAAAAAATTAGTGTATTAAAGTTTATGGCTCATGGGACTATCTAATTAACAAATTTTGTTCAGAAAGCTATAAAATGTTAAGAATAAATTCCTACTCAGTCTACAAATTTAGAAACTGATACTCAGTAATCAAGTGTAAGACACAATTTAGAAAAATAATATTAAATAATGCAAGTGTGCACCATTTCTAAAAACAAATCCCTTTCCTAAAAATGACAAGATGGGGACTTCCCTGGTGGTCCAGGGGTTAATGACTTTGCCCTCCAAATGCAGGGGGTGCAGGTTCGATCCCTAATTGGGGAGGTAAGATCCTACATGCTTCATGGCCAAGAGGCTCCCCCAAACCATAAAACAGAAGCAATACTGTAACAAATTCAATAAACACTTATGAAAAATTAGGAGATGGATGAGAAACAGGCTTGACATCTAAAATAATAACATAGATTCGATTTCTTTCCTCCTTGATTTTCATGTC
Source organism: Ovis aries (assembly GCF_016772045.2). NCBI lineage: Eukaryota > Metazoa > Chordata > Mammalia > Artiodactyla > Bovidae > Ovis > Ovis aries. The sequence goes on along the minus strand of NC_056062.1, from coordinate 58,767,910 downwards.
AAAGACTTATACGTTGCCAAAGAAGGGATGTAGCCTTTCCTTGTTTTGTTCCTTTTGAGGTAACTGCAGTGTGTCCTGGGGGACTGTCCACCAGGCACTTGAAAGTGAAGGAAGCGGGCTCAGGAGAGCTGTCAGTCCTGGAGGTCAGGCTGGCTGGTCATCTGCACAGACATTGCTGAGGGGGAAATGGTAAGAAAACCAAAAAGAGGCTGATTTCCAGTCTTGGAAATCACTATATACTATATATGAGGGATAACGCTAAAAAATAAAAATAAAGACTGTTGTAATCATGGCTTGTGTAAATATAGAGAAAACTGGTACATACATTTAGCCAATAGCATTTTATAGAAGAAGAAAATACCAAAAAAAAAAAAAGATAAAGCTAAGGGAGCCAGTCATTTCCAGAAAGCTCGAGAGTTTAAAAGTGAGAGGATGAATTTAAAAGTGAGCAGACTTTCACAAGTTCGGTGGTAGATTCACCAGTGTTAATTTTACTATTAGTCATACATACATATTTTATATGCTATTCCATATTATCAAATATTATATATACCTTTTTAAAGAGTGGAAATGCACGCATGAGCCTGCTGCTACTGCTGCTAAGTCGCTTCAGTCGTGTCCGACTCTGTGCGACCCCATAGACAGCAGCCCACCAGGCTCCCTTGTCCCTGGGATTCTCCAGGCAAGAACACTGGAGTGGGTACACTTTATAAATAATCACTAAGATTGTTATTATTTTATTTTGAGGTATAGTTGATTTAAAATATGTAAGTTTTAGGTGTACAACATAACAATTTGCAGTTTTTAAAGATTATACCCCATTTGTGGTTAGTATAAAGTACTGCTGTATTCTCTGTGCTGTACAATCTAGCCATGTAGTTTTATTTTATACATAATAGTTTGTACCTCTTAATCCTCTACCTCTCTATCTTACCTCTCCTCCCACTGGTAACCACTCGATTGTTCTTTCTGTGAGTCTTTTGTTATATATATTCACTAGTTGGTTTTTTTAGATTCCAGATAAAAGTGGTAATGTATAGTATTTGTCTTTCTCTGACTTATTTCACTTAGTATAACACCCTCCAAGTCCATCCATGTTGTGGCAGATTTTCATTCCAATCTCATTAATAGCCATCACTGTCCAGGCCCCAAGTATAAAGCTAAAGGCCATCTCCCACCTTGCTCTAACTGAGGGATGGCTCCAAAGAGATCTTCTCTAGGAGAAAGGTGGAGAAACCCTTAAAATACTGAAAATAACCAACCCCTATACAACTTGAAGTTTCTCATAAATATTTGGAGTATTGAATAAAGTCCCAAGAAAAAAAGGCCATGATGAAGTGACAGGATGAAAAATCTGACTCCTAATTTCATCTCTGAAACATTTTTGCAGGCTTCTGCAAACCACCCCTCTTCTTTGCCCATCAGTTTTCTCACCAGTAAAAATGAGAAGGCTGGATGATTCCAAACATTCATGCTGATTATGACTACTCCTTTCCCCTATATTTTCTGGGGTTTGCCATCAAGGCACACAAGCCTTGTGTTTCCTGAGAAGCTGCTGCAAATTGTGGGGTTCCACTGGGGACCATCCTCAACAAAATGGTGGCGTTGGCTAGAAACTGCCATGACTCACTGAAGTACATTAATAAACACTACTGCAAATAACTTCCCTGAGCTCAACCCCAGTTGTTGCCAATAAATATTAGCCAAGGTAAGCCCAAGAGGGAAAGGGGTCATTCAAGGAGAAGCACTAGATTCTTAAAGTTGATGTATAAATGGTGAGAGACATAGCATATATTTGTGTTCTGGAAGGAAAAAGAGGGCAGCGTCTCCAAAACGAAATAATTGCTTCAGTGGATTAAACCACATACATGCATACACACGCACACAAATAACACTGGAAAAAAGCAACAATTAAGCCCAACAGGTACAGCACTGAGCACTCAGTGATACATTCGAGAAGAAACCATGAGCTAAAGAAAGTCACAGCAACAATGTGAGATGGGAACGGTGGCTAGCTGCTGTCAATTACAGACAAACACCAAATGGGGCACTGGGAAGACGTGCCCCATAATGTCCTGATGCTGGTTACAATCGCTGGGGCCCAGGAGAAAAGCTTTAAAATCTTCAAACAGCAGTATAACTTTAGTTTGGTTGTTCAAAGTGAAAAGGGCACTAAGAGTCTCCATCTGTTGAAAAGAAAGTCATGATCGATACTGACTCTAGAGGATTAACTGAGCCCACCTATCTTTGTCAGGGTTTGCACTTGGCTTGACGTTCAACAAGATGAGAAGCTTAGGTTTGGGACAAACATTATTACATTGTTCTCAGATGCCACCTGGATTAAACTGATTAGGCTAGGCTTATGCTGCAGTGGGGCTTCCTTAGTGGCGCAGTGGTTAAGAATCTGCCTGCAATGCAGGAGACACGGGTCCAATCTCTAGGTTGGGAAGAGCCCCGGGAGAAGGAAATGGCAACCCACTACAGTATTCTTGCCTGGAGAATCCCATGGACAGAGGAGCCTGGCGGACTACAGTCCATGGGGTCACAGAGTTGGACATGACTTAGCGACTAAACGAAAACACATGCCATGCTGACAAACATTCCTCAAACTCTTGGAACACAATGAAAATTTATTTCTTGCTTATACAAAGTCAGCTCCAAGTCGGCTCCTGGGCAGTCTCTGTGGTGACCTGGTGATCAAAGTTTCTTTGACTCTGTGCTATGCCATCTGACCTGGTGGCTACCACACTCCCCGAAAGGGAGCTGGAAGTTTGCATCAGAATGTTTGCTAGCCCCAGTCCATTACGGCAGTGTGTTTCTCTTACAGGCCACTGTCTGGAACTAGGCATTCTGGGAGACCAGCAAGTACAGTCTTACTGGAGCCCACGAGGAGAGATGTGGATGTTGGTGAACGTAAGTGACAACTATAATGACGGAACTAATAAAGAGCAGAGACTCTCACATCCCTACAGAAAGTTAAGATGCCTTCAAAGCTTAAAAACGACCTGCTGTTCATCCTCCCAACCCCTACTCCTTTTCCAACTGGCCATGCAATGCACTGGCCTCCTTCCACCAAATGCGTGAAACAGTCAACAGTAGGCAAACATGACGAAGGGTGGGGCAGCTTAAAAAAAAAAAAAAAAAAGCTGAAAAAAGTGAAGATGATCTACTTCTACCCAGGTGCTTTCAGGCTATGTCATTACCCTCCAAACTGAAGAGCCTAATCCTTAGGCTCAAAATTCAATAATGACAGGACAAGGCTAACAGTCCAAGTAGCAGCACAGAGTCATGGAAACCGCAGAGATATCACCTTTTAAATGTCAGGACTTCTGAAATATCCCTGAGTTTCTACATACGTGATCCCTCTGCAACACACAGAGTACACACCATAATATGACGCACGTGACCGCTGACCTATAACTGTAGCCCAGATCACCCTTGGAAACTGGACTTGCAAGTTTAATGACTTACTTGACATTTTCTTTTGGATGTAACTCTGAAATTGTAAAATTAATTATGGTCAAAAAGAAACTTCTGATTTCACCTCAAATCTTCCCCTATTAACATCTTCTTTCCTTGACTTTTTTTTTTTTTTTCCATCTTACTAAATAACACCAGTATCTGGTGAGCTGCTCAAACCAGGAACTTAGTCATCATCATCACTTCTCCTTTGCCTCATGGATTATACCTAATCTCATTTTATCACTTCTGTCTCCAAAATAAACTCCAGATTTGCCCAGTTCTCTCCATTTCTATTAGTATCACCAGCTCACCTCCATCAACTCCAGTACCCACATTCTAGTCTATTTCTCCTCTTGCTCGCTTCCAACCAACCCTCTGCGGAGCAGATGGGGTCTTCTCTTTGTAAGCCCGTCCCCTACCTGAAACCTTCCATCAATTTCTCCGTCACACAAAATATAAGGTTCAGGCAAAACCACAGGATCCCTAAGATCATCTTGAGCCCCCGTATACCCGCCACATAGGTCTCTTTCCTTTCCTCAGGAGGAGACACACCTCCCTACCTCAGGGCCCTTGTACAAGCTGACTCTGGTTCAGAAGCGTTCTCAGTCGCATCTTTTGGCAAGGCCGCTCCTTTCTGACACTTAGATTTCATTTCAGAACGCACCCTTTCTCCCTTTCCTCTTTCAGTCCCCTAGCCTCACCTCCATCTTCATTTCCTGTCTCAGTTTCTCAGACCTCAGCTGGTTTCCTTCCAAATATATACCAGAACTTGTGCCATAGTACATGTTTGAGATCCAGTTTCCACTTCTATCTTATTCAATACACTATCACCAGAGAAGGGGTCTAACAGATACTTCGAATGTTGAATGATATGTGCACTTTAAGGAGATAAGTCATTTTCACTAAATAAGAGAGGGCTTACTATACTTTTTTATACTATGTCAGTGTCCTTTACACTGAAGGTCACAAACTTAAACTCCCTATAGAAGCCTGGCAGGAAACCTCATGAATGAAGACGGCCAGGCATAGGCAGAACCAAAGTAGAGAGACTATTCATCAAAAAGGGGCAGCTGCTGACAACTCCAGCTGGTACCAATTTAGGCTTATCATATCCAGATTTTTAAAAAATTTTCAAGAGAAGCGGGAAATCTGGAGTATTTAAAGGGAGAATGTTAGGGGTTTTCCACCGCGGAAGATTAATTTAAACCTTAAGTATGTGTGGGCAAACAAAACTTGTTGGTAGACCCAATATGGCTGCAGGCAGCCAATTCAAAACTTCTGCTGAAAAAAGTTATTTTCTCTAGTCCATCTTGCCAAAATGTTTTCCAAGGATAACGATGATACGAAGAACAACAATAGAAGCAAATGTAACAGCATGCTTACTATATGCCAGGAGCCATTTTGAGCATTTTATACATAAATTCCAATGATACGATCAACCACCCAAAGAGGTAGGCACTATGATTATCCCCACTGGACAGATGAAGACACTGAGGCAGAGAAAGAATAAGAAACTGGCCCCAGGTGATACAGCTAGCAAGTAGCAGGGTAGACTGGGGATCGGATCCAATGTCCCAGGTCAGTGTCCTTCACTATTTTATATCAAGAGCAATCAAAATGTTGAAATCACATATCCTCGATTTAAAAAAAGTTCTGCTTGGTAACAAATCCAAGCTTTGGTGAATTTCTTTCTTCCATCTGGGTTCCACTGGTGGCTCAGATGGTAAAGAATCCACCTGCAATGCAGGAGACCTGGGTTTGATCCCTGGGTTGGGAAAATTCCCTGGAGGAGGAAATGGCAACCCACTCCAGTATTCTTGCCTGGAGACTCCCATGGACAGAGGATCCTGCAAGGCTACAGTCCATGGGGTCCTGAAGAGTCAAGACACAACTAAGTGACTAACACTGTTACTTTCTCTTCTGTTTGTTACAGTTCTGGCTACCTCTGCTGCTGCTGCTGCTGCTAAGTCGCTTCAGTCATGTCCAACTCTGTGCAACCCCATAGATGGCAGCCCACCAGGCTCCCCCGTCCCTGGGATTCTTCAGGCAAGAACACTGGAGTGGGTTGCCATTTCTGGCTACCTCTAAGTTGTTACTATTATTCAGGGCATCGATAGGATTAACCCTCATTTGTCTATTTAGTACAACATGAGAAAAGGTTGGTATCAGATTTCTCCCCAAAAAAGATTACACAATGTGCAAGTTAGACATGAGTGCATTTATGAGCTAAACTACTTAATTATAAAAAGAATAGGGAAGCAATGAAGTTCAGCTTTTGGTAACATTTGGCCAAAATTCTATAAGGATTTGGCTTTAGCCTTGGTTTTTGGCAGGCCAAGTAGCCAAATGCCATTTTGGCTCTAGTTTTGGCAACCTTGAGCTTGTGCAAAATAATGATCATTTGGTCATGTGGGTTACTTACACCTCTGACCATCACTACACTGCTGGTGACACAGATAGGGATGCTCCTTAGGGCTTATTATTGCTATAGGAAAATTCCCTTTCCAATAAACGTAGGTATTTACATGTAATTAAGCTAATCTCCTGGCTTGTTTTTATATTAAAAGTTAGTCAGGTGAAACTTAAATGCACATTGATTATATGAATTCATTTACACAAGAAATAATTGTGTCCCTATAACATACCAAACATAGTTTGCCATTTTAGGGATAGATCAAAAGACAAATCAGGTCCCTGCCCTCACACAATTTACATTTGGAGGGATGACATAAAATAATAATACATGTAATAGATAAGAAGATGATACACTGTTTTAGAACGTCATGGGTATGTTGAGTGTGGGAGTGAGAATAACGAAAGAGTCAAGGATCAGAAGCACTGGGAAAGAGTTCGCTGTTTAAACACAACAGCCCAGCAAATATCACTGAGGTTACGGTTGAATAAAGGTTTCGAGAAGATGGAGGAGAGAGTCTTGGGCATCCTGAGAAAAAGAAGCTGCAGGCAGAGGGAACAGCAGTACAAGGGCTCCCAGGTGGGAAGATACCCGGTTTAATCCAGAAGGAGCCTGAACATGAAGAGTGTAGCAGCAGATGACATGAGTGACTTACCAGGGAACAGATCACGCAGAGCCCAGGAGGACATGGAAGGGACTCTGGCTTTTAATTCGAGGAAAATGGGGAGCAATGAGAGGTGTTTGAGCAGAGGAACAACATGATCTGACGGGCATGTGAATGAGATTATTCCAGCTACCGAATTGAAATTCCTGCTTTACAGTATTGTGAAAACATCTTTTAAGACAGAAAACCACAGGAATGGCAGTAAAATTCAGCTTGATCTTGAGAACACGTAACAAGTATCTTCTTTAAACACAATCCTAAACTTTCATTTATGGGACTGTTTCAATGAAACTGCCTCATGAGCTACAACCAACATGGCAAGCCCAAGAGTTGAAGTCCTCATTTCAGTCAGTTTTAAGTGGAGAGGATGAAAGATCAATGACTTGGTAATATCATCATTAGCACAACCTGCAGGGGCACAGCTTGACCAAAACATCTGTTGCTCCTCCACTGATCTCAGCTGAAAAGAGTATATTTTCAGTATCACAAATGTGCACTACAAAACCCACAGGAGTCAATAGCTGTGACTCTGCCTGTGATACCACTGTGATACCACCACACTACAATGGCAATTAAAAGAAAAAATCTGCTTGGTATAAATTTAAGTTGTAATAAATAGGTATTCTTATTAGTATTTCAGGTTTGTCCTTGTATGCCAGACATTTTTTCTAGGATGAAGATATTCAACTTCAGCCAAATAGTGGCTGGATACTTGGTCATTTGGCATTTGACCAAAATGCACATTTGGTATATATTCTGAACCAAATGTTTGCGGCCCCTCCTCAATTCACAGGCTGAAGCTCTTACCCCCAATGTGATGGTATTTGGAGGTAGGGCCTTTAGGAGATAATTAGGTGTAGATGAGGTCATGAGGATGGGGGCCCCATGACAGCATCAGCATCCTTTTCAGAAGAGAAAGACAGACTAGAGCTCACTTTTTCTCCATGTGAGGATATCGGCAGAATGCTTCCATTAGCAAGTCAAGAAGAGGGCCCTCGCCTGGAACCAAATTGACATCTTGATCTTAGACTTCCCAGCCTCCAAAACTGTGAGAAATACATGTCTATTATTAAAGCTACCTAGTCTATGTTAAGGTGATGGCACCCCACTCCAGTACTCTTGCCTGGAAAAATCCCATGGACAGAGGAGCCTGGTGGGCTGCAGTCCATGGGGTCGCCAAGAGTCGTACACGACTGAGCGACTTCACTTTCACTTTTCACTTTCTTGAATTGGAGAAGGAACTGGCAACGCAGTCCAGTATTCTTGCCTGGAGAATCCCAGGGACGGGGGGGAGCCTGGTGGGCTGCCATCTATGGGGTCGCACAGAGTCGGACACGACTGAAGTGACTTAGCAGTAGCTAAATCTTGGTAGTCTAGTTATAGTCTTAGTAGTAGTCTATGTTATAAGCTATGTTATTATGTTATAGCATCCCAAGCTGCTATAACAAAATATGTATGGTCACATGTAACAGCAACACCTGAAAACTATTTCTCAGTCATGAATCCCTGGCAATAATGATCAAAGTGCTGTCTGATACCTAGTGGTCTGATTCTCAATTTAAGACTTCCTGATCATTTAAGGAGAAGCCGCTTTCTTTTATCATCTGGTTATGACTTCAAGGCAAAGGGGGAAAAGTTAGGGGAGTCAGCTGATGACTGAGGATTATGAAGACAGCTGTGGGTGGGGGTGGAATCTTGGCCAACACTGGAGGGAGCAGAGGGACTGATGTGCAGGTCGGAGACTTTTTAACCAAGTCAAGTTTGGAATACCAACCACAGACCACAAACAGGTATTTCCCTAGCCTAAGGGACAAGCTAGAACTGTGAAGAAGGGTAACTAAAGAGCTTTGGATGCAACTCTTGATTGCCCTGTGGACAATGTTCCACTTGCACCCACCATCCAGAAAAGCATCCTCTGCCACTAACAATCATTACAGCAAGATGGATCCTCCTGCTCGCCTCTACAGAGACTAAAGATAGTACAGTGGAGTGAGTGAAAGTCACTCAGTTGTGTCCGAATCTTTGTGACCCCATGGACTACACAGTCCATGACATTCTCCAGGCCAGAATACTGTAGTGGGTAGCCTTTCCCTTCTCCAGGGGATCTTCCCAACCCAGGGATCAAACCCAGGCTCCTGCATTGCAAGCAGATTTTTTACCAGCTGAGCCACAAGGGAAGCCCAAGAGTACTGGACTGGGTAGTGTATCCTTTCTCCAGTGGATCTTCCCAACCCAGGAATTGAACCGGGGTCTCCTGCATTGCAGGTGGATTCTTTACCAACTGAGCTATCAGGGAAGCCCAGAGATAAACATTACGGGGCAAAAGAAAGGAAGACCCAGAGGCAAGGAACTTCTGGGTCACATCAACTAGCATTTCGTTTATCAGAAGTGTATTCTTTAAGATGCGCTGGACACTGCAGCAGGCACTGATGCTGTACCAGTGAATAAGACACAGAAGATCACTGCTGTCAAGGAGTGTACATGTTACTGGAGAGACAGAAAAGAAACAGGATGATTTCAGACAGGAAGAAGCTCCATGAAGGACACACCATGATATCAGAAAGCGTGACTCGAGTGGTCAGGCCTCTCTGCAGAGAAACGTCTGAGCTGGGACCTTTGTGACAGGGAATCAAGGTGCAAAGACCAAGGAGGTAAATGCAGGCAGACATGATGGAGGGTACCAATGCGCTCAAGAGAGAGCAGGACTTTGGCATACTCCAGGAACAGAAAGACAAGTATGTCTGGAGCTCAGATGACCAGAGGAAAATCTGATATGAGGTGAGATTGGGGAGGCCAAGCAAAGCCTGAATGTTTTGGATTCTCACCGTAGGAATGAGTCTGGATTTTTACTTTAAGTGAAAAGGATGCTAAGAAGGTGCATGGTATCCTTTAATTCAAGATCGCTGTGCGGGAAGAGGACCACAGGAGGGCAGGAGTGAAGTGGAAGCAAGTCAAGAGATAGTGAGATGGGTCCGGGTGATAGCAGCGGATGTGGGAACATGAGTAGATTTCAGAATAAGCAGTAGGGGGAGAATGAACATGATGTGTTGATGGATAATCTATCTCTGAACAACAGAACTGCCTCTACAATTCACATTTTTTTTCTACATAATACAACATACTGTTTTTTCAACTCAATCATTATTACAAAATCATTCTCTTTTCTCAGTGTATGAGTGATATCTTGCTGCCTGCTAAGTCACTTCAATCGTGTCTGACTCTTTGCAACCCTATGGACTGTAGCCTGCCAGGCTCCCCTGTCCATGGGAATCTCCAGGCAAGACTACTGGAGTGGGTTTCCATGCCCTCCTCCAGAGGATCTTCCCGACCCAAGGACTGAACCTGCATCTTTTCCATCTCCTGCATTGGCAGGTGGGTTCTTACCACTAGTGCCACCTGGGAAGCCCCATGAAAGATAACAGGGCAGTTTAAAATGATATATTACTTATTACCATGCTTTTTCCTGTTACAACTATTAACTTTTAGCAAGTTATACCCAAATAGAATATAAGTGTTAGCCATTTGTATATTTATAGAGAAGAGAGAAGAGAAGGCAGGGCGTTCTTATAAAATGACTTAAAGTGCCCCTTCCCCACACACCCTCTCCTAACATTTATTTGTCCAGATCCTGGGTGTACAGTGTCTAAAACCGACCTGTCCAGTGCCTCCCATTGGCTGAGGTGCAGCTGAGACATCATGGAGCAGGGAAGACACACAGGCATGCACCTACACACAGGCCCACCTGTAGGCATCTCAACGAAACGCATCTACTTCTGCAAAGTCACATGGGGACTGCAACACCCACCATGAAGAACCAGTTACTATCTGGCTTTTCATAGCCAAAGTTTGCAAATCACATGGTCACCCGAGTCCAAGTATTCATAGCTCAAAAACAACTGTGATGTAGGATACCAGGAAAAGCCAAAATATACTTGAATATCGTATGCAACAATACACATTTTATAAAAACGTTTTAGCATCTGTCTCTGTGTGCAAGGAGAGAGAGAGTCAAAGGGGGAAAAGTGTACGTATATGTTCAGAGATGCTGTCCATCTGGTGAACTACAATGTCCCTCACTTGGAATAAGCATCAGCCCTCAAGCTATAGGTACAGACAAAGGTCCAACCTTGCTTTCTTCTACCACCTTCTGCTCTTCCTCTTACTTGGCCTTACGCTTCTCCCAACTTCTCTTTTATCTTCTTCTCGAGTTCTTCACTTGGCAGAGTTGACCAGGGCTCTCAGATGCCTCTAGGCTTTTCCAGTGTCACCAATCAAGGACTCGGAGTCTCTTCAACACAGCCACAGAAGCAGACCACTGCTGTCACGAGTGCCTCTTATGTTTGTCTTTTTCTTAGGTTCAAATTACACACTTGCCTTTTTATAAATGCAGGCAATTCTGAAATTTCTCAATCAGTTCTGACAGGCATGACTCTGTAACTGTGGTCATGGTTGAAAAGTTTACATATTGATCCCCAGCATTTCAGACTGGAAAAGAAAGGCATTTGGGCAGAGTGCTATCAGACAAGCCACCCCTAGAACTCACCCTTTCTTCCAGAAGACTATCTTTACTGTGTCAAATTGTCAATGGAATTGTAACTGGGCTCTGACCCACCCACTGATAGGGGCTCCACTTCCCCTGAGGCCAACTTTCCATTCTATCCTCAAACGGCATGCACTGCAGTCTGGGTACACAAGAAAAGGAATACCAACCAAGTGGCTGCAAGCACCTGTTGTTTCGTATAGAGTGGCAAGCTCTGGCCATGTGTCAGAATTATGATGTTTTAGGTCAGGCTGCACCACTACTAGCCTCAAGATTTTGAGAAGGCATGTCATCTCATCACCACCTATGCAATAAATTAGGTAGTCGGATGCTCCCTAAGGCCTTGATTGATTATTCCATGAAACTATGGCTCCAATGCATGCTCCATTGTCACACTTTTCAGAGCTCAACACTTCAGTTGTAAATGCTTACCTTTTCAAATACGGGTTGACTGCAGTTTCTCCTGAGATCTTTCCAAGTGTTCAGTGCATGTGCAGGAGGGGCCTGGAACTCACACGGTATGAAGTCATTTTGGCTTATCTCTCTTGTTCTGACCCCTGACAATTCTTAACTAGGTATGTGGTCATAATGTTTCTCATGCATTATGTCCTTTCCTATCACTGGTGACAGTATATTGGGTTGGCAGCCTCTTTTGGAGACATTCTTACTCCCCAAGCCAAGAAATACAGATAGCCAAGAATTAGATCATTCTATCCCCAAATTGCTGTAGGCCTTCTCAGAGGCAGCTGAGCAATGTGATTTGATCAAGGTTAAGTACAATCCCCCCTTCATCTTTAACCCAAGACAGAACTCTCAGAGCTTTCTGTTTCAATCCCAGATTATGGCTTCCGTTCCCACTCTAACAAACATCCACCGGCTGCCCTACAGTCAGCTCTCATTTATCCACCTGTGGCTTATCCCAAGCACCGGGCTTTCTCCTCTTTCCGCCTCCAGCACCAAACTCCAGGCCAGCTCCTTTAACTCTGTGCCAAAGAAATACAAACTAAATCTAATATTAGCCTAATGAGAAAAGGCTATCTGCTGCCAAAGATTCACATAATGCAGCCCAGAGCCAAATGTGGGCAATTATTCACTGCTTTGGATGCTGGCACTGCTTCTCCCTTATATAATACAGCAATCAGGATCTACTGCATTTCCCCCCAAGAAAGAAAGAATACATGCAGTGTTTTAACCTCTTCGTCTCGTTGGCCTGATTCTCTGAATAACAGATTCTCTTTTCTTTCCAAATAAATCAATCATTTGTACATTTAATGTTAAAGAGATGAAAAAAAAATCCTGGTTTTATAGTCATTATACTTAGATTTCAATTTAATGTTCCTCTACTTTTTAGCCAGAAGCTAAGTTTTGCAAGTCATTCTTAGTTTTCTCAGCTGCAAGATGGAGATTTTATAAATAAAAACATAGGAGTCAATCACATCTGAACAAGAGACACACAGAAAGCCATCAAGACTCTCAATCATTATTCTGATTCACTGCTTTACATGCTCTGGTGAATCAGCATTGCTGGTATGAAAAAATAAAGATTAACTTTATGAAACCCTTACTTTATAGGCATGAAAACACAGGGCAAGTTTCTTCGTAAGCACCTAGAAGATCAAGTCTAGAAGTCAAGAGTTTCGACTTCCCAATGCTGTATATAGGCCACTTGTGAGGACACAGTCCAGAATTTCAAGGTGGGGAACAGCCAGCATGCTATCTACCAATGGGCTGATCTTAGTCCAGATCCCGAGTTGCTATGGAAACGCAAATTCCAACCATCAGACAATTGAGGGCTATAACCTTCAAAACAGACTCCCCTTTCCACATTTTTTCTCATGATTGAAGCACATGTCCCTCCAGGCCCAAGGACAAGGGTCAGAGAAAATGTTCACACAATTCCATCTGTTCATCTTACTCTTATAACCAGAAAACTTCAATGGCTTCCACAGATCAGAGCAGCCTGTCCAATAGAACTTTCTGTGATGTTCTATGTCTGTGCTAGCCAAGACACTGATTCCTAAGGCATCTATACTCTCTGGATTCGCAAGTCCTCACTGGCATTTAGGACTCCCATTGATAAATACCTTTTGCAAATTCACACATCAAATGTATCTGTTTTTGTTTTCCCAACTAGACCCTATGCTACCCAGTAATAAGGCTTAAAAGTGAGCTTGGTTCTCTATTGATTTCTATTTCATTTCTCTTTCATTTAAGACAGCCAATGACATGGATAACCATCTTTCTAGAATTACAGCTCTAGTCTTTTGAGTCATTGAGGGCAAGGGTCCCCAAATCACATTTAAGATAAAGAAACAGAAAGATGCTTTTTCCAAGGATGTGTAGACAGAGAGATTTTTTAATTATAAAAGCAATATGAATTTCACAGTCAAGATGGTAAATTATACTTATGCTATACAATCCCCTCTCAGTCTCGATACTAGAAAATATATTTTAAAATTTATATATTGCCATACTTGAAATCAAGGAAGAGATATCTTTAGGTGCCAAGAGCTCATAGCAGTGAGGAATGATGAAGCTCAAGACGCCTCCTGGAGATCTGGAATAGGAACTGGTTTCAAAGCCTCGCCTGGTTAGACTTGGAATGGCAGAGCCCCCAGGCATGACGGGGAGATGGAACCAGGCTCCACTGTGAAGCTGCAGATGAGACAGCACATCTGGGGGGACTTTATTTGCATAATCAGTAGCAAAGACAACATCAGATTGAGACATAATTAAACACCTGGTCAAAGCTGCTACCTCCCAAACAGTTCAGGAAGAGACAAACACAAAAGCACCTCATCAGTGCTTGCTTCAACAGCACACAGACTACAAAAGCACCTCAACACATGGCATATTTCCCAAGACAACTCTCTTCCTTGGCAAATCATTCAGCAAGAATTTGGGCCCATGGGAGGAAAGACAATACCCTCAAAGGTAGAACACCAACGCAACAAATAGGAAGAGTCACAGCTGAGCTGCTTAAGTTAATGGGACACCTGAAAAGAGCTTTAAATAAATATGCTTAAAAGAGTTCAGTTTAGTTCAGTTGCTCAGTCATGTCCGACTCTTTGTGACCCCATGAACTGCAGAACGCCAGGCTCCATCACCAACTCCTGGGGTTTACTCAAACACATGTCCATCGAGTCAGTAATGCCATCCAACCATCTCATCCTCTGTCATTCCCTTTTCCTCCTGCCTTCAATCTTTCCCAGCATCAGGGTCTTTTCAAATGAGTCCGTTCTTCGCATCAGGTGGCCAAAATATTGGAGTTTCAGCTTCAGCATCAGTCCTTCCAATGAATATTCAGGACTGATTTCCTTTATGCTTAAAAGAGTACATATATTAAAAAGAAACTCCAATAAGTGTAAACGAAGAAAAATTTCCCCATAATCTCAGCTCTAGATATAAACTGTCTCCTGAGAAATCTGTATGCAGGTCAAGAAGCAACCGTTAGAACTAGACATGTAACAAGAACTGGTTCAAAATTGGGAAAGGGGTACGTCAAAGCTGTATATTGTCACCCGGCTTATTTAACTTAAATGCAGAGTACATCATGTGAAATGCCAGGCTGGATTAACCACAAGCTGGAATCAAGATTGCAGGAAGAAATGTTAATAACCTCAGATATGCAGATGACATTACCCTAACGGCAAAAAGCTAAGAGGAACTAAAGAGCCTCTTGATGAAAGTAAAAGAGGAGAGTGAAAAAGCTGGCTTAAAACCCCACACTCAAAAAACTAATATGGCATCTGGTCCCATCAGCATATAGCAAATAGATGGGGAAACAATGCAAACAGTGACAGACTTTATTTCCTTGAGCTCCAAAATCACTGCAGATAGTGACTGCAGCCACTAAATTAAAAGACGTTTGCTCCTTGGAAGAAAAGCTATGACAAACCTAGACAGCATATTAAAACACAGAGACATTATTTTGCCAACAAAGGTCTATATAATCAAAGCTATGATTTTTCCAGCAGTCATGTACGGATGTGAGAGTTGGACCATAAAGAAGGCTGAGCACCAAAGAATTGATGTTTTTGAACTGTGGTGCTGGAGAAGACTCTTGAGAGTCCCTTAGACAGCAAGGAGATCAAACCAGTTAATCCTAAAGGAAATCAACCCTGAATATTCTTTGGATAGACTGATGCTAAAGGCGAAGCTCTAACACTTTGGCCACCTGATACTAAGAGACAACTCACTGGAAAAGATCCTGATCCTGGGAACGACTGAGGGCAGGAGGAGAAGGGGACAACAGAGGACAAGATAGTTGGATGGCATCAACTACTTAATGGACGTCAGTTTGAACACACTCTGGGAGATAGGGAACAACAGGGAAGCTTGCTGTGCTGTAGTCCATAGGGTCTCAAGGAGTCATACATGACTTAACTATCAGCCTTAAAATGGAACACATTTGAGTCAGTTCTAATGAGGTAGATGAACCTAGAGTCTATTATACAGAGTGAAGTTAAAAAGAGAAAAACAAATATTGTATATTAACACATACATATGGAATCTAGAAAAAATGGTACTGATGAACCTATGTGCAGGGCAGCAATGGAGATTCAAACAGAGAGCAGACTTGTGGACACAGTAGGGGAAGGAGAGGGTGGGACAAATTGAGAGAATAGCACAGAAACATATATATTACCATACATAAAATAGCCAGTGGGAATTTGCTACATGACACAGGGAGCTCAAACCCAGCACTCTGTGCAAACCTAGAGGGATGCGATCAGGTAGGAGGAGGCAGGAGGTTCAAGAGGAAGGGGACACATGTATACCTAAGGCTGAGTCACGGTGATGTATGGCAGAAAACAATACAATACTATAGAACAATTATAAATAAAAATAATTTTAAAATATAAATAAAAATAAAATTTTGAAATAAATTAAAACCATTTAAAAATAAATAAATTAAAAACAGTTATGGAATAAAGTCTTTCAGACTTGGTGATGCCTTTTTACGGGGAAAAGATATTCACAGGAAAATGGGAACATGTTACACACTGTGCAGGAACCTGCCCGTCTTCCTCTCCCGTACTGTAACAGCAGCGCACTCATTTGCTTGCATAAACACTGCTATAGATTGAAAATCTGTGTTCCCCTAGAATGCACACCCTAACCCCCAATGTGATAGTATTAGGAGGAGGAATCTTTGGGAGGACAGAGCCCTCACGAATGGGATCAGTGCCCCCATGAGAGAGATTCCAGAGAGATCCTTGGTCCCTTTCCACCATGTGAGAACACAGTGAGCTGATGGATGTCTATGACCTGGGTAACAGGCTCTTATCATACACTCCAGCAGGTGATACCTTGACCTTGAACTTCCCAGCCTTCAGAACTATGAGAAACAAATTTCTATTGTTTATAAACCATCCAGTTTCTTTAATTTTTATTGGAGTATAGTTTCTGGTCGCTCAGATGGTAAAGAATCTGCTTGCATTGTGGGAGACATGGATTCAATCCCTGGGTCAGGGAGATTCCTTGGAGAAGGGAATGGCTACCCACTCTAGGATTCTTGCTTGGACAATTCATGGACAGAGGAGCCTGGTGGGCTACTGTCCCTGGGGTTGCAAAGAGTTGGACACGATGGAGTGACTAAAACTTTCCTTTTGCAGTTGCTTTATAATGCTATGTTAGTTTCTGCTGTACAGCAAAGTTAACAGTTATATGTATACATATATCGCCTCTTCTTTAGATTTCCTTCCCATGTAGGTCACTGCAAAGCACTGAGTAGAGTTCCCTGTGCTATGCAGTAGGTCCTCATTAGTGATCTATTTTATACATAGTATCAATAGTGTATATATGTCAATCACAATCTCCCAATTCATCCCCTAGTCTTCCCCTCTTAGGGGCCATACGTTTGTTCTCTACGTCTGTCTCTATTTCTGCCTTGCAAATAAGGCCTCTATAGTATTTTTCTAGATTCCACATGTATGTGTTAATATACAATAATTGTTTTCCTCTTTCTGACTGACTTCACTCTGTGTGACGGTCTCTAGGTCCATCCACATCTCTACAAATGATTCCACTTCGTTCTTTTATACAGCTGAATAATATTATAAGCCACCCAGTTTAAGGTGTATAATAGCACTCTGAACAAACTAAGGTAAATATACATAGGTCTCCGCCACCCTTAAAAAGACAGAATTCTGTTCAATTCCATGAATATACAATCTCTTTGGCCAAAGTTTTATGAATGAACATTATTTTCATATTATAGACATCGCTAGAGTGAATATTCTCCTGCAGCCATCTTTGCACATCTAGGTAATTATTTCCTTAGGACAAGTTCCTAGAGAGGACATTACTGGCTCAAAACTTACACTCACTGAAAATTTTGGTAACTCTGTCCTCCAGAAAATCTGTACTGATTTGCATTTCTGAGTGGCTTTACATGATGCATCTGTAGCTAGAGGTTTTTTAAGGTAAGTGTAGAGTAGGTCAAGTTACCAGAGATTCAATTATTTACCTAAGGAAAAAGATGACTCACAACTCCAATAACCCTTGGAGTGCAACCGAAAGGCATATCTCAGTGTGTCCATACATGCACAGAACATGTTCACACTGTCGGTGGTACAGAATCTCTGGGGTATGTGACACTGCCGGTCTGCAGTAATCCTTATTTTTATTTTTGCCCCTGCTCCCCAGCAACCACCACTGTCATCAAGTCCTCCATGAAAAAATAAATACTTTGTAACAAGAGCTCCTAGTCGGTCACTCCTAAACATGTCATTGTGAAGACATTCAGAATTCCCTTTCAATTCAGTTTGGGGGTTTCACTATAGACAACCTGGAAAAACTCCGACGAATCTGCCTTGCAACTCGAGTCTAAACCTGAGGAAAGGTTCATTATAGATGACTGCATTCTCAGTGAAGTAGGTTTTCAGCAAAGCAAATGTAAAGTGAACTAGAGGCAAAAAGCACTGACATGAAAACTGGTTTTACTACCACATCACACATTCCAGATAATTCAGAAGTTATCAAATCCTATCAGGTTTGAATCCAACTTCTTATATCACCGAATCTGTTCTGCAAATAAAAGAGAATCTGGAAAAGTTGAATTAAATTAATTAAACTAAAGTTGAATTAAAATCAGGCAATTGTCAATTAATTTGTTTTCTTTTCCTCCACTGTAATGTTTAATATTTTATGCATCTCTGAAAAGATCCTACTCAAATAAACCATTTATCTTCCTAGTTAAAGAAGACCTTTAAGACATTTTTTTCTCACTCTTTCAAGATGGAACCAACCACTGGCTGACCAGATTTAATGTCAAAATAGGGCTTACTTATTCCCAGCTCCTCTCACGTAACAATAACCAACGAGTTTTCTATGAGTTGTAATTTCTCTCAGCTAAAATGTGCAAAATCTCTGCAATATCTCCCTTGCTAATTGTTCCCCACTCCCTACAACACAGATACACACACACTCTTTTGTCATCAGTTTTTAATTATCCGCACTAAAGTAATTGGTAATTATCCAAAAGTACAGACAAGGTAGAAAAATTCACATCTGATCTTGGAAGGCTTTTTTCTTTTCTTTTTTTTTTTTACGGGAGTGGGAGGGAATTATTGTATAACAGCCAAGCAACCTTTCTACTTGAGGCTTTTCTTGGGGGACTGCAACATCTGCTTTCCAAGGCACGCATATATTCATCCCCTCAACAAGCATTTGAAAGGAAATCTCTTGGAAGAAAATACCATAGCAAGATGAGTTCTCTCAATTTCCAAGGGGCAAACTAACATACACCCCCAACAGAAGCATCTTCACTGGTTTCAGACAAAAATCCATACAGTGCCAGTTCCATGATGGAGAACCTTTGAAAGAGGCTGCTCTTACTAAATAATCATCTATTCTTTAAACTCCCAGTTTACATCTATATTAAAGACTGAAAGACTGAAGAACACTGCAACAAAATTGAGCAATTATATCTTTAACCAGGGTCCTGTTTACTACTGTCTACGTGATAGAATTGTTACAGAAACCTAATAAGCCAGTATGTCAAAGTTCTTCCAACAGTACCTGGAATACATGTATATATTTAATAAAATATCACTTGTTACTGTGATGGTCAGCAAAATCCCCTCATACTCATGCAGCCAACTGAGCCTTTTACAAAATACTTGTACATATACAGTATTCAACCTGACGGAGAGGATAGCGTTTCTGGTACCCATTCTATAGGCGAAGAATCTGGGGCTTGGAAAGTCATATGACTTGTCCAATATTAGCAAATGATCAATTAAGCCTGGTAAACAGATTGTTAAGTCCAGGCACTCATCCCTATAGCTCATCCTATACCATCCTCAGAGCCTCATGCTCTAAGACTGACCACAAATGTGCTTTGATTTCACTCTAAAGGTGAGGAAGTCACTATTTTCATTTCTTATTACTTGCAATCGAGGAGCAGTGTTTTTTGAATCACCAACAATAATTAATGAAAGTACTGTCAGTTCTCCCCTGGGGCTGGACCACAAAATACAGAAGCTACAGCTTCAGAATCTCTTTACCTTATTGGAGTATCACCTACCTTAGTTGTCTCGGCTTCTGTCTGCAGTCGCTTGGGGGTTCCTTTTTGGTCAAGCACCTTCTGGAAAGTTTTATTTTTAATGGATTGAGACTCAACACCTTCACCTTCAATTTGTAGTTTAATACTTTCACCATGGGCAGGGTGATCAATACCCCGTGGATTCAAACCGCAGTGGAGAGCTAGGAAAGAGGAAAGAAATCTAACTCAGAAAACAGATCCTATAAAGAAGGTGTCCATGAAAGACAATACTTCATTTGGTCGACATGGGAAGAAACAAGACATTTCCAAGTTGAGGGGTGGAACCATAACTATAGGAAATAATCTGGGGAAGAGGGACCACGGTATGATAGCAAATCCCAAGCTCGGAAGTCAGAAAGACGGCAGCACAAATGCAGGAAGCATCAGTTTCAAGAAGTTTGACCTTGAGCAAGTGACTAATCCTCATGTTACAGATGATAATACCAAATCAGGCAACTTAGGCACTGCCTCCCACACATGCAGTTATTTCAACCCCTGCAGTTTAGTGTGTATCTATGCTTCCATCTGGAACACTGTTCATTCATTCCTTCCAGCTTCTGAATCTTCCCTATTCTTTGAGCATCCACTCAGTATTCAACAAATATGTATTGAGCAAATAGTAAAAAGTCAAGCAGGTATTTTGTTCCTAGCTCTCACTTTTCCCTTAACAAGTCCCATCCCTTCCCATCATTTCTGATACAATCAATCTGCCCATGACACTCAAATCTTACATCCAGCCCAGAGAGACCTCTTTTTTTTTCTCCTGACAGGTGTGTACTTGCTTTTTAATTTATTCTAATTGGAGGATAACTACTTTACAATTTTGTGATGGTTTTGCCATCTATCAACATGAATTGGCAACAGGTTACAGGTGTTCCCCTCCCCCTGTGTCCCCCTCCCACCACCCTCCCCACCGTATCCCTCTGGGTTATCCCAGAGCACGAGCTTTGAGTGCCCTGCTTCATGCATCAAACTTGCACTGGTCATCTCTTTTACATATAAAACAAAGGTGAGCATGATGCATGTGCTGGGAACTGAACCCGGTCTCCCACGTGGGAGGTGAGAATTCCACCACTGAACCAGCAATGGCCCTGTCGCATACAGCCCAGAAAGACCTCTCTTACAAGCTTCAGACGTAAGTAAGACTGTCACTCATCCCAATGTCAGTATATCAGAGATCTCACATTTAACATGTTCACACTGAACCTTGATTTTTCTACCCCCAAATATTCCCCTTCTCCAGTCACTACAGAGAAGCTCAAGAGTCCTCCTTGATACCACTCTCCCTGTAAGTCAGTACATCACTTCCATCTTTTACCAGGGCCAGTGAGTGCTGCACTCAAGATGATGCTCCCATCCACCTCCCTCACCCCATCTCCACTGCCATGACTCTGGTCCACGTGACCCACCTGTCTCACCTAGACTGACCGCCCCACTGCTCCTCCTCCCTGGATGCCCACAATCTCATTAAAAAATGTATACGTCAGTTCACAAGACTCTTCTGCTATGAAACAGAGACTCACTGGCTTAGGGAACAAACTTATGGTTCCTGGGTTGGGAGGGATAGTTAGGGAGTTTGGGGTTGACATGTACACAATGCTTTATTTAAAATAATCAAAGATCTCCTGTATAAAAAATGTAGAGGGGACAAGAGAATAAGATAGATGATACTGGCCATGCATTGATAATCCTTGAAGCTAACTGATAGATTCATGGGGATTTATTTCACTACTTCTACTTCTGTGTATATAAAAAAGTTAAACAAACACGCAAACTTTCTAATGGCTTCATTGTACACCCAGAGCATTCAAAAGTCTTTAACGTGGGCAACAAGGCTATGACATTATCTGTTTCTTTCTACCTCTCCAATTTCCTCACCCACTACAGTATCCCTGGTCCACTCCACCTGTACCACCCACTTCCTTGTCTCTTCCTTGAACACTCCATGCCTTCTGGACTTTGCATATTATGTTTCTTTGTCTGAACAGTTTTTCCCCATTCTTCAGCTAACTGATACTCAGCAGTCAGGTTTTGGCTTAAATACCAACTCTTCAGACACACCTTTCCTTAATCCCCTCCCTCATTCTCCCCCTCCCCCACCCCACATTAGATCACCTGCCTGGAATGACAAGTATTCAAGAAACATTGCACGAATCTTAAAAAACTCACCGTACAATGGTCCCTATGCATGTGACCTTATTTATACCACTTTATAATCTTATTTCTTTGTTTGGCTGTGCTGGGTCTTCCTTGCTGCATAGGCTTTTTCTAGCTGCAGTGAGTGGGGGCTACTCTCCAGTTGCGGTGCACGGGCTTCTCCCCGCAGTGGATTCTCTTGTTGCGGAGCATGGGCATGCAGCCTTCAGCAGCTACGGCACACATCTCAGTAGCTGCCGCTCCTGCGCTCTGGAGTACAGGCTCAATAGCTGTGGCTCACGGGCTTAGTTGCTCTGCTGCATGTGGGATCTTCCAGGATCAGGGATTGAACCTGTGTCTCCTGCATTGACAGGCAGCTTCTTTACCACTGAGCCACCAGGGAAGCCCTATTTATACCATTTTATCTAAAAAATTATCTGAAATTCTTTTCTAGTCTTTTAAGTCTTCTAAAACAAGGCCCAGCCTATTTCACGGTGCATTGTAGGCGCTCATGTATTAGTTCATGCCTCTTCCCTCGGGTTTTGTGATGGATCTCAAATAATTTTCATGAAAAACCCTGATACATAATTATATTCATTTCACAGACAAGGGAAATGAGGCTCAAAGGGTTATAATCATAAAAAGTCACACAGTGTCTGCTGAAGGTCACAAAGATCATGTATCATTTAGGTTGCAGATGATTTCAAGTTTCAGATGAACAAACCCAAAATAGATTAAGCAGTGAAGAAAATCATTAACTTTCAGGAGAGGAAGTCCAGTAATGGGAAAAGTTCTGTGTTAGCTGATTTCCCAGTTCAATAGGGCCATCAAGACCCTTTTCACTTCTCCATTCTACCATCCATAACATCACCTTAAGCCTGGGTCCCCCATGGCACTACAGCTATAAGATTCTAGTTCACATCTAGCAATAGAGACAGCTTGGCTGACCATAGTTTTCCTCCCTCAATCCTCCTCCAAACTTGGGTTTTTCTCATTGGTCCAAAGTGAATCACACACATCCAATAGTGAACTAAAACACTGGTAGTGGAGGCAGGATTACCCTTAAACCACCTAAGGTCAAGTCCCCAAACCATATCGCTGTTACTCAACAAGGAGGGGTGGAATGGATGCTGGAGAACCAAGCACAATACCCAGTTCAGGCAGTCGAATAAAAAGAACGCAACCTATGAAAGCATGAGGCTAATTACTGTTAATAACAATCAGCTTCTCCATCTCTAAAGATCAGCCTACTTACAATGAATTTTCAATTAAATATACTAAAACTGTGATTATTAAAAAGAGGTGAGCTTGTGTAGGGAGATGGGGGATTTAGACATTAATGAGAAAAGAAAAAAAAATGTGTATCTTTGTTCATACTCAAGCTAATGAGAAAAGAAAAAAAAATGTGTATCTTTGTTCATACTCAAGCATGATTCCCAGTTGTTTCCTGCCTTGAAATTCACATCCTGAGAAATATCACTGAGCTGTTGGGAGCTTCCAGTATCTCCCGTCCTCCTCTGCTATCACCTCCCCTCTCAGACTGTCATACTTCCCTCACTCTTGCTCACGTTGGTCCCTCCTCCTAGAAAGAGGTTCTACTCCGCCCAAATCCTACTTCCTTCTTTGGGGCACGAACTCCTATTCAGCTCACGTGTCTGTTCCAATGTCTTCACAAAGTCTTCTATGAGCTCTGGCATCGTGGGCTTCATCTCCTCCCTGTCTGGGGATGTCTGTCTAATTGATCTGTCTCATTGCTGAAAACTGCCAGCTCTATCTTCACTGCCCAGTCCAGAATCTGGCACATAACAGGCAGTGGAGAAACATCTGTTCAGCTGCCGAATGAACCAGCAATCGTCTATCTTTACACAAACACGCCTTACATCAAAATGCCTCTCTTCTCTGCTAGTAAATACTGAGTGTACAGAATGTAAGATCTCTATAGACATGAAGTGGGATATGGCATTTTGACTTTCTATGCATGTTGCCTTCTTCATACACATTTTAATCCTTCATAACTGTTCCCTCTTCACTTATAAATCCAGTAGCCGATTTATGTTTCTGTGCTTGGGTATATTTATTTAAAACTGTTCCTGACAGGCTTTGTTTTCTTTTCCCTGAAATTTCATGTCCCTAATATTTACAAATCAAGCCACTTTCAAATGGCCTCTTGTATGCCGTGACCTCCATCTCTTTGTTCATCATGTAAAAGGTGCCCCCATTTGCTTTCTCTTTTCTGTTTTCATTATGACCCTTTCTTGTTTTCACTAAAGTTCTTTACTCAGATTAATGGGCTCAGTTGCTCACAGGTCAGCTTTGAGACCTTACTGTTTCCTGGATCTCCCTAACCTCAAAGTCTTGTGGTTTGCGGATTTTTAATTATTGTATTAATACTGCAGGAGGCTTGCAGTCTTTACCTGAAGCGCTGCCACTGCAGCTTTACAGTTGCTAACAGTGAGCTCTTAACATGAGTTAAAGACCAGATTTTTACAGATGTTGCTCTTTTAAAAAGCTAGAGAAGGGACTTCTCTGGCAGTCCAGTGGTTAAGGTTTTGTCTTCTAAAGCAAGGGCTGTGGCTTTGATCCCTAGTGGGGGAGATAAAATCCCACATGCCTTGAGGCCAAAAACCCAAAACATAAAACAAAAGCAATATTGTAACAAATTCAATAAAGACTTTAAAAATGGTCCACACCCAAGAAAGGAAAAATCTTTAAAAAGCTAGAGAAAATTCTTCATGCAAATACCCAAGTTTTAGCATTGTTTTGAGATGCCAATTTGAAGGCATCATCTCTTTTTCACATGCAAAAATCCACTCCCTCAGAAATGGAAACCCTCGTGTGTTGCTGGTGTTAACGTAAAATGGGACAGTTTGTGCGGAACACTATGATGATTCTTCAAAAATAAAAAATTAAAATACAAAATACTATTTGATCCAGCAATCCCAACGAAAGTAGGGATTTGAATAGGTATTTGTCTATCCGTGTTTAGAGCAGTATTCATAATAGCCAAAAGGTGGAAAGAACCCAGGTGTCCGTTGATGGATGAATGGACAAACATAATGTGATATATATGTGCCACATCATGTCATTAATAAACTTTGATTTTCAAAATAAATTTTGTATAGATGGTTTTTTTTTTTAAAAAAAAAAAAAGGAATGAAATTCTGATACATGCTACAATAAGGGTGAAACTTGAAAACATTATGTGAAGTGAAAGAAGCCAGTCACAAAAGGACAAGTATTGTGTGAGTCTATTTCATTCAGAGAGACAAAGTGCAACAGTGGTTACCAGAGGCTGGAGGAGAGGGGACTGGGATTTATTGCTTAGTATGAAATTTCAGCTTGGGTTGATGAGAAAGTTCTGGAGATAGACAGTGGTGATGGTTGCACAACGGTATAAACATATCTAATGCCATTGACTCACACTCAACAATGGTTACGGTAACCAATTTTGTTATTTCTACAGTAAAATTTTAAAACCAAAATGTACTACCTCTACTTTCACCTCCCTATCACCTCCCAAAGCAGAAAGTTCCAAAAATATTTTTAGTCTTCTTTCAATCATCTACTTGTGCTTTTCAGGTATGTTTCTTTTTCAAAAAAAAAAAAAAAAAAAAATAGACACAATAGCTCAGTGATAGCCAATTTCTTTCAAATGTTCCTGAAAGGGGCACGGTCTCCAGAAAGGACCCCAGCCTGACCAGCAGAAGACATGCTTCACTCGCTGGAAGTGAGCCTGGGCCATCCTGATCCTGACCTCTGAGGGATCCCATTCCAATGGGACTTCGGTCACAGTAACAAACTCTGCCTAAGCGCCAGGCTTCATTTCATCTTGAGATGATTCAAGAGGAGCCGAGGGACGTGCTGGCCTCCCGACACTCATTTTTAAGAACAAGTGGATCTATTTGTCAAGGAGTTACACAGCTGCCCAGTCCTTTTAATTCCCACCCATGTGACACTCTCCCTTGTCTCCTTACAACTCATTCAAGTTGAATGGTCCTTTATTCCCAGCATCACTGAGAAGAGAGATGCTGTGCAAACACTGTCAGTGGTGCTGCTCTGGCTTCTGCACCTACGTTTGTACCAACTCATAGATGCTGCTTGGAACTCTCGAGATGTCTTATGCTTCTCTGCTTTGCCAGAATTGATCTTTTCCCATAATATACTCTTCCCTTTCCTTAAATACTAAATGCTCTTTCTTCTTTTCCCTGTGAAGCCTTAATTGACTTTGCATTCATTAATATCTTTCTAAGCAATGTTGACAATACATCTTTTTCTTATTAGATCTTGTGTGAGTATACACCGTGCATTCCAAGTGTTTATTAACATGTCTGCTTACCCTATAACTAGAAGCCCCATGAAGCAAGGGACTTCTTACTGAGTTTTACAAACCCAGTGCCCAGCCACCTGACTACTGTACAGTTACCCTAAAACAATAAGATTGATTCAATAAGATGCTTACAGAATAGGCAGAGGTATGATGGAAAAGATGCTGATCTAATCCTACTGACTGTCATTCCCTTCTGCTGAGTAGTTTACATCTTTATTTTTCAAAGGAAGATTGGGATTGACATGTATACATTATCATGTGTAAAACAGCTAGCTAGTGAGAAACTGCTATATACCACAGGGAGCTCAGCTCGGTGCTCTGTGATGATCTAGATGGGTGGGATGGTGGGGTGAGAGGTCCAGGAGGGAGGGGATATAGGTATACCTATAGCTGATTCACTTCACTGTATAGTAGAACATTGTAAAGCAACTACAATCCCATTAAAAAAAAAAAAACTTTAAAAACAAAAACACAACAAAAAAGAGCAAATAAAAGTTCTTCCAACATAACTGGATAACTCAAGCTATGGAAAATTACAGAACCCTAGAGCTCCCAAACCTGCTGTTTTGCTTGACTGCTTTGTGCAGAACAGAAACTGCATTATTCATCTGCATACCTGCAAACTAAACAGTTGACATGTTTGGCACCTCATAAATGTTGCTAAATGAACACATGACCTTATGACACAAATATTAATATACTCCAATCCTCAGCCTGAGCTATTAAAATTGAGATAGACTGTTTACAATTTCATGTCTATTTCTTGCTATTAGCTAAAGTTCTTGGAGGACATGGCCCTTGTTTCATACCTCTCATGTATAATAAACACATACTAGACACTCTCCAAGTACCTGTTTAATTAAGGGAAGTGCCTCATGCATTATATTTCGGATTCAAACTCAGCAGAACTCTACCCTCTAGAAGTCACCCAGGCATCACAAAAAGCTGCTTGCTCTCTGTAGCAGACACTTCCAGTTGGCTAAACATTCCCAGTGCTCTCCTCCGTGGCCATCTCCCACAACATGGCTTAAAGTCAAAACTCAATTTCCCAGCTTCCCTTGCAGCTACAAGTGGCTGGTAACAGATTCCTACCTACAGGACCTAAGCAGGCATTTGATGGGTAAAGAGACAGTCCTGGAACTGACAAAAGAGAACAGATGTGGATACCATCCTCCTTTCCCTCCCTCTGTCTTGAATGCTGATGTGTTCTCTAGAGGTGCTACAGAGCTTCCATGACAGCAGGGCTCCAAACGTAAGTGAAAGTCAAGAGGCTAGTGGCCACATTGGCTCTGCCACCATAGGGCTACCCAACTATTTTCATAGTTGCCTCCCTCCAGACTTGGTGCTCTGACAGAGAAATAATCCCTTCTTGTTAAGTCACTTTGAATCAAGTATCCTCTAACTATCAGATGATCCATTCCAAACTGACACATGATTCCATTTTAACTAGTTACATATGGTTGCTTAGCTCTTCCTTAAGGAGGAAAAAAAAAAAAAAGAACACTGAAATCCTAGCAAACGATTCCAGTTTGGGTTGCATAACTCCCATTGACTTAGAAAGCTGCCTAAGTATAATAATACCTTAGCAAGGAAGGTGTACATTAAGAATACACTGTTCATATTGTTATGAAGAAAATTATCATCAGAAGTAGATAAATCCAGGTCTTCCACTGTGGAGACCTGAGGCAAAATTCTTACTCAAACGTGGGACTCTGGTATCCACAATATTCATAAGAACTTCTGTATGAATGAATGTGTTCCTGGGAGTCAGGTCACTAACGTTTTAACATGAGAATATAGCGATGTCTCAGGAAAGAAGTTTGGGCTAAGCTAGTGGATACAGAGCACAGTGGCTATTTGGGCAAAGGAACCTGTCCAGTGGACATCCCCTAGGGCAGGGGTCAGCAAATTCCAGCCCACAGGCCAAATCCAGTCTGCCACCTGTTTTCATATTCCTTGTGATCTGAGAATAATTTTTACATTTTTTAATGGTTGGGAGAAAAAAAAATAACCTAAAGGACTATTTTGTGACCTGAAAAGAATATATGGAATTCAAATGTCAGTGTTCATCAAGTTTTACTGAAACACAGCCATCCTTAATTATTTGTATATTATCTATGACCACTTTTGTGCTATAATGGCAAAAGTGAGTAGTGGTAACAAAGACCAGGCATGCATGCTTAGTCGCTCAGTTGTCCGATTCTTTGCAACCCCATGGACTGTAGCCTGCTAGGTTCCTCTGTCTCTGGGATTTTCCAGGCAAGAATACTGGGGTGGGCTGTCATTCCCTTCTCCAGGGGGATCTTCCTGACCCAGGAATTGAACCTGGGTCTCCTGCACTACAGGTGGATTTTTTACTGTCTGAGTCATAGGGAAGTCACCAGAGATGATATGGCCTGCAAAGACTAAAACATCTGCCAGCTGGCCCTTTACAAAAATAAGTCTGCTGAGTGAGCCCTGTTCTAGGGTAGAGTAGAACCACGTTCTGGAGATCCCAGGGTCTTTCACTTTATCATTAAAAAGTGCCCCAAACTCATGGATCTTTGGGGACCTCACCTCTGACTTATTCTGCACTCCCCCACTCCCAGGCAATTTAGATAAACTAAATCACGTTCGATTTTATCATCTGGGTCAGACTATGAGGAGACAGAATAGGATTTCCAAACCTCTCCTTGGTCAGCTCAATGTGGTTCTACAAACATATGCCAAAACTTAACATGTTTTAGATACAGTCTGAAATCCTTTGCTCACTATCAAAAAGAACAAAGTAAAACATATACTTCTAAATGGGTAACTCAGAGGCATTAGAAGAGGGCATGTCCATTCCTAGCCAGCCTGGAAGGGACCAGTTAACAGATGGACCCCTTCCTCTGAACAAGAAGAGACTGGAGAGAGAAAAGGCACTCTGCTGATGGAGGAGGAGGGGAAACCAGCAAGGACTGTGGACGGCCAGATGCCCAAAACACACTGTACTGGCCTCAGGAGTCTGCCCTACGGTAGACGGTAGCCTTGACAACTGCCTTGTGGCTGTCACAGCAGAGCCTGGGTGAGTGTCGGTCCCAGCCAGGTGTTTAGGCCATGTGCAGCTGTGTCGGGACTCCGTCTCCTCTGAGCCACGTGAAGAACACTCACGCTGACTCAATGTGTCCACAGAGACGACGTTCCCTTTGTAAAACAGATTAAGAGAATCTCATTTCCCCAAGACTACTTAACTGTGGCAACCACAGCAAGTATTCACCCTTCCTACCCATGATATCTGGACTAAACACAGCAGAAATTCAGATAATGCTTAACTTACACATTTCACCATCAGGACAGTGGGGGAAGGCTTTGGACAACCTCCATTAACTGTTATTTCATGAGGAGAATACAAAGGCAGACAAACTCAGAAGTTCTGTGAAGCTTTAGAGGACTCAGGTATCAGACTGATAAGAAAACAGGTGGTTTACAATGGTGACTAAAACATTTTTATCCATGATACTATAAGAGGATTTCATGCCATGAACCAGTGCCCAAACAGCTGTATTTATGTACATGAACTGAACCAAGTTTTCATAAAACAGTATTTTCCTTTACTACATGTAATCTACTATGATTTGTTTTTCTCAAAAATTTGTAAGGTAGTACCTCTTGGATGCTTCTGAGAAAAGAGAAGACACACACTTTTCTCAATTTTCTCTACTAAGAAAAAACAAAAATCCTGAGCATTATATACAAAGCAAATTAAGACTGACTTTGAAAGATGAAGAGGAGTTAGACTATCTAGGGACCTTGGATCTCAAGGAAAGACATGAAGGTGAGTTTCCTAGGTGCTCTCTTTGCCTCATATATTCCAGACTTGGAGCTGAAGAAGCTGAAACCTGGAGATGTCAAAGGGCACCAACAAAAAGTAAGATAATAAGAGCCTGTGCTCTGTAGACAAAGGACCATGACAAGGGCAGCCTAGCAAGATGGAAACTTCTAGATAGTAATTGCTCTACTCTAACATCACAGTAAAAATGTAACTCAACCACTCATATCAGCAAAGGAGAAGCCCAACTTCTACCCTGCCCTGGGCTATAATAAGGTATTCCAAAATCTCCAGTGGGTCATAGAAGGCTAAGTAAGGAGCCCAGACCTTCATCTCTGTCTGTTGGTAATAAGGTTACTTCCACACCCCTGCAATGTCACCTGAAAAGTGTGAAGTTTGCACTTCCACCCCCAACAAGGAGGCAGTCCCTCCTTTCTGGGGTGATGTCAGAGCAAGCCTGGTGGCGAGCCTGGGCTTTCATCACGCTGTTTATCATCAGTGATAAACAGCAAAGAGGCCCCATCTCCCAGCATTCAACTTAGGCAGAGTGAGGAACCTGAATTTCTAACTCTACTTGGCTAGAGTGGTGTTAAAGAAAAGCAGTTAAAACAGAAGGCTGAAGTAAGAAAGATTCAGTCTCATGGAATTCCCTGGTGGCTCAGATGGTAAAGAATCTGCTGCAATGCAGGAGATCCAGGCTTGATCCCTGGGTTGGGAAAAGCCCCTGGAGAAGGGAATGGCTACCTGCTCCAGTATTCTTGCCTGGAGAATTCCATGGACAGAGGAGCCTGGTGGGCTACAGTCCATGGGGGCACAAAGAATCAGGCACAACTGGGCAACTAACACTTCCCTTCAGTGTCTCATAACATAAAATGAAAATGTCCAAGTTCTGATTGAACAGAAAAATCACACATAACCAAGAAGCAGGAGGACCTCAAACTGAATAGGGAATGATCAATCCATAGATGCCAATACCAAGATTACAGATCTCAGAATTATTTGACAAAAATTTAAAAGTGGGCCATGTTAAAAATCTTCAGTGAGTAATTAAACCCCCCTCTCTCACACACACACACCCAGAAAGCTTCAGCCAAGAAAATCTCAAAAAAAGAAAAAAAGAGACAAAGAAGAAAAATGGAAATATCATGACTAAATAATATTCAAAATAAAAAGCTCAGTGGACACATTCAAGTGCTGAGTGGAGGAGACAAAGATTTCATTGTAAAGAGTCAAGGGAATTTCCTTGGCAGTGCAAGTGTTCTACATCTTGCTTCAGTTACACAACACGATGTGAGTATCAATACTCAGTGACCTGAACACTTAAAATACTTGCTTTCTATTGGATATTCCTTGGAAGGACTGATGCTGAAGCTGAAGTTCCAATACTTTGGCCACCTGATGCAAAGAGCCGACTCATTAGAAAAGACACTGATGCTGGGAAAGATTGAAGGCAGGAGAAGGGGGCGACAGAGGACGAGATGATTTGATGGCATCAACGACTCAGTGGACATGGGTTTGAGCAAACTTCAGGAGATAATGAAGGACAGGGAAGCCCAGTGTGCTGCAGTCCATGAGGCTGCAAAGAGTTGGACTCGACTGAGCAACTAAATGACAACAGCATACTGAATATAAAGTAATCTTTAAAATGTAACAAAACACAAACGCTGCTGCTGCTAAGTCGCTTCAGTCTTATCTGACTCTGTGAAACCCCATAGACGGCAGCCCATCAGGCTCCCCCATCCCTGGGATTCTCCAGGCAAGAACACTGGAGTGGGTTGCCATTTCCTTCTCCAGTGCATGAAAGTGAAAAGTGAAAGTGAAGTCACTCAGTCATGTCCGACTCTTAGTGACCCCATGGACTGCAACCTACCAGGCTCCTCTGTCCATGGGATTTTCCAGGCAAGAGTACTGGAGTGGCCATTACTGAAATGCCATTGCTTTCACCAAATACAAAGACTAGATACACTTAAATATTTACAAGTGTTTTGGGGTTTGTTTTGTCTTTCATTTTTATTTTGTTAAGACTTTTTTTTTTTTTTAGTTTTTTATTTTTTAAATTTGAAAATCTTTAATTCTTACATGCATTCCCAAACATGAACCCCCCTCCCACCTCCCTCCCCATAACATCTTTCTGGGTCATCCCCATGCACCAAGTCTTTATTGAGTTTGTAACAATATCGCTTCTTGTTTTATGATGTGTTTTTTTGGCCATAAAGCATGTGGGATCTTAGCTGCCCACTGAACTCACATTCCCTGCACTGAAAAGCAGTCTTAACCACTGGACTGCCAGTGAAGTGCCTACTCTGAATCCTGTGTTTTTATTCACATCCCTCCCCTCTATTCAGCTACAAGCTGATGCAAGCCCAAGGTCTATACTTACTAACTGTATATATTTCATCATAGCCAAGTTATATCACTTCTTTTCCATGAAATGGAAATACTAATACGACCTTATTACTCAGCCACACATTGTTACTGTATTGATAACACGAGATGGCATATATGGGACACCCAACACTTAGCGCATAGTCAGTGAGCATCCACACTCCATTTACATCCTTCTGTCATCCATCAACACAGAGAAATATTTGGCATTAGCAATTTTAACAACTGTTAAACAAGCAAAATGGTATCATGTAACCTTAAAGGATAAACACATTACAGACGTGAAAAGTAGGAGCCCTAAGTGAAAAGGGAAAACTAAAAGGAAATTTAAAAAAAAAAAAAAGGTGAAGCAAAGCCAGAAGAAAAAAAATGACAGTTTTTCAAATATATAAACAATCTTGGTGAGAGTTGAGGAATGAGGACAGACATAAAAATAAAAGCAAATTGCTGCACCTTGAAACATATGCTCTAAAGGTGAGCTGATGGCTGTCTGTCAAACCAAGCTAATGAACTGAAAGTGTCTGATTGTTTAAAAAGTCTTTACATAGTACAATCTGGTATTTTGAGAAGGGAGGAGGAAGTATAATAATGTAGAATTAACATATGGAGGATGTTGCATTTTCTATCACTAAGGTATTTTTTAGGAGAAGGAGGGAATTAGAAATCAGGAGAGAAAGACTTGACCCACTTAAGGCCACCATGAAAATGGCTAAGGTAAAAATGAAAACAAGAACTCTTTCACATGACATACAATGCTGTTCCCACCACACCATGATACTATGGGGAATAAGAGGTTTTTCTTTTTCTCTCTACATCTTAATTAACCCTTAGTCAGTAAAACCATTAACTCAGGTGGTAGGCTGACCAGGTGGTAGGCTTTGGACAACTTACTTTGCATTAGGTTGTCTTATCCATAAAATTGGAACAATCATAACTTTTCTACAATGCTTTAGAAGGGTTAGATGAAATGTATTTAAAGTGTTTAGTCAACGCTTGGCATTTTGCTAAATGCCTCACAGACGGTAACCGCCGCAGTCAATACTTCCTTCAGTCTCATTAATATCATCTTTGTGATACTGATTTCTTCTAAAGCAAAGACCAGGACCACAAATACACACAACTCCACTAAAAAGAAAAGGCTGACTGGTTGGTGTGGCTAGGAAGGGGAGAAGAGGACAAAAGGTCAGATAGAGGCTTCAGAGAAGAAAAGCAACTTTAAAATTCTCTTGCAAGGGTCACCCCACAAGTGAAGTGAAAAAAGAATATTTCAGGAAGAAACATCAGTTTTCTGTCAAATCACAGAAACATGAAAAAGGCCTGATAGGTTCTGGTTTGACTTGACGAATGTGGGTGTTCTCCTTCCCCAAGGGGGTGGAGCCAGATCAACTTGGCAGACAATTCTGTTTGCTTATTTTCTCTATTCATAGTAATGCTCAGGCTAAAGGAACACTCAAGTTTAAAACAAGTCCCATCCCTCATTTCACCTGATCGTCACAAATGTATATATGCTATCTATAGGTGCATATATGTATGGATTGGTGTCCGTGTACAAGTACATGTAAGTCAAAAATCACATTACCTAAACGATCAAAGAAGAGCTATACCAGTGGAAGAAACAGACGATTGTAATTTAAAGATTGAGAATCAGCATTTTAAACACTTGTGATAGGGCTCAGTGTGTAAAGAATCCACTACCAATGGAGGAGATACAAGTTTGATCCCTGGTCTGGGAAGATCGTACATGCCGCAGAGCAACTAAGGCCTTGTGCTACAACTGTTCAGATTGTGCTCTTAGAGCCTGAGAGCCTCAACTACTGAGCCCACACGCTGAAAAAACCGAAGACCACATGCCTTACAGCCTGTGTCCTACAATGAGAGAAGCCTCTGCAATGGGAAGCCTGTGCACAACAATGAAGAATAGTTACTGCTCTCTGCAACTAGAGGAAAGCCCATGTAGCAACGAAGACCCACCACAGCAAGAAACAAACAATTAAATATAAAAAATAACTAATTTTAAAAATTGTGGTGATCTGAGGACTAAAAGTAGCTCAAAAGTCAATAAAGCCTTTAAAAGGCATATCATTTCCTGGAGACTAATTTTTTTAAAAAATGCTCATGTTCAAGTTTCTCAAGTTTACTAAGAAAATTGATAAGATGCCATCCAAATTAGCACCACAAAGTGTAGCTCAATACTCCTTGGTCAATCCTTTGAAGCCACACAGTCCAACACAGGAGTCAACAGCTGCATGTGGCTATTTTAATTATATTTAAGAACAGATGAAATTTAGTTCCTCTGCCACACCAGCCACATTTCCATTGCTCATCAACCATGTGCTGCTGTGGCTACCATATCAGAGAGTGCAGATTACTGAACATTTCCATCATTATAGCACGTTCTAGGGCTAGTACAAACTTGAAAAAAAAATCAGTGTCTTTCTTCCCAATGCTGAAATCAAACTGCTTTGTTCTATAAATGTTACTTGAAAAGGAACTGAAAAAACAAGAATTTGGAAATGATTTCTGGCTTTTCTATATTTGTTTCAGTGATTTAAATAACCATATCTACAACACCTTCTAGAACTAACACCAAAAAAAAGATGTCCTTTGCATCACAGAGGGCTGGAATGCAAAAGTAGGAAGTCAAGAGAAACCTGGAATAACAGGCAAGTTTGGCCCTAGAGTACAAAATGAAGTAGGGCAAAACTAACAGTTTTGCCAAGAGAAAACGCTGGTCATAGCAAACACTCTTTTTCAACAACCTAAGAGATGACTCTACACATGGACATCATCAGACCGTCAATACCAAAATCAGACTGATTATGTTCTTTGCAGCCAAAGATGGAGAAGATCTATACAGTAGCAAAAACAAGACCTGGAGCTGACTGTGGCTCAAACCATCAGCACCTGATTGCAAAACTCAGGCTTAAATATAAGGAAGTAGGGAAAAACACTAGGCCACTCAGGTATGACCTAAATCAAATCCCTTATAGAGCAGAGGTGACAAATAGATTCAAGGAATTAGATTTGATGGAGTGCCTGAAGAACTACAGAAGAAGGTTTGTAACAGGAGGTTTGTACAGGAGGCAGTGACCAAAACCATCCCAAAGAAAAGGATGCAAGAAGGTAAAGCAGTTGTCTGAGGAGGTTTTACAAATTGCTGGGGAGAGAAGAGAAGCAAAAGATAAAGGAGAAAAAGAAAGATATGTCCAAATGAAGGCAGGGTTCCAGACAATAGCAAGGATAATAAGAAGGTCTTATTCAAAGAACGATGCAAAGAAATGGAGGAAAACAATAGAATGGGAAAGACTAGAGACCTCTTCAAGAAAACTGGAGATATCAAGGGAACATTTCATGCAAGGACAGGCAAAATAAAGGACAGAAATGGTAAGGAACTTAGAGAAGCAGAAGAGATTAAGATGAGGGGGGCAAGAATACACAGAAAAACTGTACAATAAAGGTCTCAATGACCCAGATAACCATGATAGTATGATTACTCACCTAGAGCCAGACACCCTTGAGAACAAAGCTAGTGGAGGTGATGGAATTCCAGTCAAGCTATTTCAAATCCTCAAAGATGATGCTGTTAAAGTACTGCACTCAATATGTCAGCAAACTTGGAAAATTCAGTAGTGGTCAAAGGACTGGAAAAAGTCAGTTTTCATTGCAATACCAAAGAATGTTCAAACTACCATAGAACTGTACTCATTTTACATGCTAGAAAGGTTATGCTCCAAATCCTTCAAGCTAAGTTTCAGCAGTAAGTAAACCAAGAGATTTCAGATGTACAAGCTGGGTTCTGAAGGGCCAGAGGAACCAGAGATCAAATTGCCAACATTCCTTGGAGCATGGAGAAAGCAAGGGAATTCCAGAAAAACATCTACTTCTGCTTCACTGACTATAAAGTCTTTGAGTGTGTGGATCACAACAAACTGTAAAATTTTTGAAGTGGGAGTACCAGACCCCCTACTGGTCTTCTGAGAAACCTGTATGAGGGTCAAGAAGTAATGACTAGAGCTGGACATGGAACCAGAACTTGGTTCAAAACTGGGAAAAAGAGTATGGCAAGGTGTATATTGTCACCCTTTTTATTTAACTTATATGCAGAGTACATAATGAGAAACACTGGGCTGGATGAGTCACAAGCTGGAATCAAGACCGCTGTGAGAAATATCAATAATCTCAGAAATGCAGATGATATCACTCTAACAGCAGAAAGTGAAGAAGAACTAAAGAGCCTCTTGATGAGGGTTTAAGAGAGTGAAAAATCTGGCTTAAAATTCAGCATTTAAAAAACTAAGATCATGGCATCCAGTCTCATCACTTCACAGCAAATAAAAGGGGAAAAGTGGACACAGTGACAAATTTTATTTTCCTGGGCTCCAAAATTACTGCAGACAGTGACTGCAGCTGTGAAATTAAAAGATGCTTGCTCCTTGGAAGGAAAGCTATGACAAACCTTCTGGGCCATAAATCTAACCTTGATAAATTCAAAAAATCAAAATCATTCCAAGCATCTTTTCTGACCACAATGCACTAAGATTAGATCTCAATTACAGGAGAAAAATAATTAAAAATCCCAACATATGAAGGCTGAAAAACACGCTTCTGAATAACCAACAAATCACAGAAGAAATCAAAAAAGAAATCAAATTATGCATAGAAATGAATGAAAATGAAAACACAACCCAAAATCTGTGGGACACCATAAAAGCAGTGCTTAGAGGAAAGTTCATAGCAATACAGGCACACCTCAAGAAACAAGAAAAAAGTCAAATAAATAACCTAACTCTACACCTAAAGCAACTAGAAAAGGAAGAAATGGAGAACCCCAGGGTTAGTAGAAGGAAAGAAATCTTAAAAATTAGGGCAGAAATAAATGCAAAAGAAACAAAAGAGACCATAGCAAAAATCAACAAAGCCAAAAGATGGTTCTTTGAAAGGATAAATGATTGGCAAACAATTAGCTAGACTTATCAAGAAACAAAGAGAAAAATCAAATCAATAAAATTAGAAATGAAAATGGAGAGATCACAACAGACAACACAGAAATACAAAGGATCATAAGAGACTACTATCAGCAATTATATGCCAATAAAATGGACAATGTGGAAGAAATGGACAAATTCCTAGGAAAGTACAACTTTCCAAAACTGAACCAGGAAGAAATAGAAAATCTTAACAGACCCATCACAAGCACAGAAATTGAAACTGTAATCAGAAATCTTCCAGCAAACAAAAGCCCAGGTCCAGACGGCTTCACAGCTGAATCCTACCAAAAATTTCGAGAAGAGCTAACACCTATCCTCCTCAAACTCTTCCAGAAAATTGCACAGGAAGGTAAACTTCCAAACTCATTCTTTGAGGCCACCATCACCCTAATACCAAAACCTGACAAAGACGCCACAGAAAAAGAAAACTACAGGCCAATATCACTGATGAACATAGATGCAAAAATCCTCAACAAAATTCTAGCAATCAGAATCCAACAACACATTAAAAAGATCATACACCATGACCAAGTGGGCTTTATCCCAGGGATGCAAGGATTCTTCAATATCTGCAAATCAATCAATGTAATTCACCACATTAACAAATTGAAAAATAAAAGCCATATGATTATCTCAATAGATGCAGAGAAGGCCTTTGACAAAATTCAACATCCATTTATGATAAAAACTCTCCAGAAAGCAGGAATAGAAGGAACATACCTCAGCATAATAAAAGCTATATATGACAAACCCACAGCAAACATTATCCTCAACAGTGAAAAATTGAAAGCATTTCCCCTAGAGTCAGGAACAAGACAAGGGTGCCCACTTTCACCACTACTATTCAACATAGTTCTGGAAGTTTTGGCCACAGCAATCAGAGCAGAAAAGGAAATAAACGGAATCCAAATTGGAAAAGAAGAAGTAAAACTTTCACTGTTTGCAGATGACATGATCCTCTACATAGAAAACCCTAAAGACTCCACCAGAAAATTACTAGAGCAAATTAATGAATATAGTAAAGTTGCAGGATATAAAATCAACACACAGAAATCCCTTGCATTCCTATACACTAATAATGAGAAAGTAGAAAAAGAAATTAAGGAAACAATTCCATTCACCATCTCAATGAAAAGAATAAAATACTTAGGAATATATCTACCTAAAGAAACTAAAGACCTATATATCGAAAACTATAAAACACTGATGAAAGAAATCAAAGAGGACACTAATAGATGGAGAAATACACCATGTTCATGGATTGGAAGAATCAATATAGTGAAAATGAGTATACTACCCAAAGCAATCTACAGATTCAAAGCAATCCCTATGACGCTACCAGCGGTATTTTTCACAGAACTAGAACAAATAATTTAAAGATTTGTATGGAAATACAAAAAACCTCGAATAGCCAAAAGCAATCTTGAGAAAGAAGAATGGAACTGGAGGAATCAACGTGCCTGACTTCAGGCTCTACTACAAAGCCACAGTCATTAAGACAGTATGGTACTGGCACAAAGACAGAAATATACATCAATGGAACAAAATAGAAAGCCCAGAGATAAATCCACACACCTATGGGCACCTTGTCTTCAACAAAGGAGGCAAGAATATACAATGGATTAAAGACAATCTCTTTAACAAGTGGTGCTGAGAAAACTGGTCAACCACTTGTAAAAGAATGAAACTAGAT
The DNA here is from genome assembly GCF_016772045.2 of Ovis aries. Taxonomy (NCBI): domain Eukaryota; kingdom Metazoa; phylum Chordata; class Mammalia; order Artiodactyla; family Bovidae; genus Ovis; species Ovis aries. Next base: position 58,728,961 of record NC_056062.1, on the reverse strand, counting down.
CACTTTCTAACACCACACACAAAAATAAACTCAAAATGGATTAAAGATCTAAACGTAAGACCAGAAACTATAAAACTCCTAGAGGAGAACATAGGCAAAACACTCTCAGACATAAATCACAGCAGGATCCTCTATGATCCACCTCCCAGAATACTGGAAATAAAAGCAAAAATAAACAAATAGGATCTAATTAAAATTAAAAGCTTTTGCACAACAAAGGAAACTATAAGTAAGGTGAAAAGACAGCCTTCTGAATGGGAGAAAACAATAGCAAATGAAGCAACTGACGAACAACTAATCTCAAAAATATACAAGCAACTTATGCAGCTCAACTCCAGAAAAATAAACAACCCAATCAAAAAATGGGCCAAAGAACTAAATAGGCATTTCTCCAAAGAAGACATACAGATGGCTAACAAACACATGAAAAGATGCTCAACATCACTCATTATCAGAGAAATGCAAATCAAGACCACAATGAGGTACCATTTCACACCAGTCAGAATGGCTGTGATCAAAAAGTCTACAAGCAGTAAATGCTGGAGAGGATGTGGAGAAAAGGGAACCCTCTTACACTGTTGGTGGGAATGCAAACTAGTACAGCCACTATGGAGAACAGTGTGGAGATTCCTTAAAAATTGCAAATAGAACTGCCTTATGACCCAGCAATTCCACTGCTGGGCATACACACCGAGGAAACCAGAATTGAGAGAGATACATGTACCCCAATGTTCATTGCAGCACTGTTTATAATAGCCAGGACATGGAAACAACCTAGATGTCCACCAGCAGATGAATGGATAAGAAAGCTGTGGTACATATACACAATGGAGTATTACTCAGCCATTAAAAAGAATACATTTGAATCAGTTCTAATGAGGTGGATGAAACTGGAGCCAATTATACAGAGTGAAGCCAGCCAGAAAGAAAAACACCAATACAATATACTGACACATATATACGGAATTTAGAAAGATGGTAATGATGACCCTGTATGCGAGACAGCAAGAGACACAGATGTATAGAATGGACTTTTGGACTCTGAGGGAGAGGGTGGGATGATTTGGGAGAATGGCATTGAAACATGTATACTATCAGGTAAGAAACGAAGTGCCAGTCTATGTTCGATACAGGATACAGGATGCTTGGGGCTGGTGCATGGGGATGATCCAGAGAGATGATATGGGGTGGGAGGGGGATTCAGGATTGGGAGCTTGTATACACCCGTGGTGGATTCATGTCAATGTATGGCAAAACCAATACAGTATTGTAAAGTAAAATAAAGTAAAAATTAAAAATAAAAAGCAGAGACATTACTTTGCCGACAAAGGTCTATATAGTCAAAGGTATAATTTTTTCCAGTAGTCCTGTGCAGATGTAGGGGCTGGACCATAAAGAAGGTTAAGCACTGAAGAACTGATGCTTTTGAACTGCGGTGTTGGAGAAGAGTCTTGAGAGTCCTTTGGACCACAAGGAGATCAAACCAGTCAATTCTAAAGGAAATCAACCCTGAATATTCACTGGAAGTACTGATGCTGAAGCTCCAATACTTTGGCCACCTGATGCGAACAGCTGACTCACTGGAAAAGCCCTGAGGCTGGGAAAGATTGAGGGCAGGAGGAGAAGTGGGCAGCAAAAGATGAGATATTAGATAGCATCATCAACTCAATGGACATGAATTTGAGTAAACTCTGGGAGACAGTGGAGGACAGAGGAGCCTGGTGTGCTACAGTCCCTGGGCGTACAGAGTCAGACACATCCTAGCGACTGGACAACAAACCTACATTTTAAGGATAAGAAAATGATGAAATATAATGCCATAATCTGGAATTTTGTAAAATTTTTGCTCATTGATCATGAAGATCCCTTGTAACCTGTCTATTGTCCTTTCATACACATTTCAGATAGAATTTTATGAAAGTGATGTGCTTGTTTGGATACTTTAGACAACTGTCAGATGTTTGAAACATCTACTCCCCAACTCTGCTCTGTTGTCACAATCAGTTTTTGTTGTTGTTGCTGTTATTGCTGTTATAAGCTTTTAGAGACCCAAGATATCTGAGAAAGACAAAGATAAATTAGGAATCAGAGATAATTCAGCTCTGGCAAAGCTCACAGTGTACTAAAATAGTGGCTCCCAAATGCCTACCCAGAGAAGAGAAATATATGCGATGTAAATGTCATTGGTTCTCAATGAAAACAGACTCTTAGGAGTTTTCCACTGATCATGTTTCCAGTATAAAGCCATGTCCTTCATTTTGATATTGTTGTCCTTGAATTTCCTGATGTCAACTGTGTATCTTTTATGAAATTAGGTAAGAGTTTGTGAGTACCTCTGTGCTGTGAGTTTGCTAAGTCGCCTCGGTCATGTTCGATTCTTTTGCAACCCTATGGACTGTAGCCCACCAGACTCCTCTGTCCATGAGACTCTCCAGCAAGAATACTGGAGTGGATTGCCATGCCCTCTTCCAGGGGATCTTCCCAACCCAGGGATTAAACCTGTGTCTCTTATGTCTCCTGCACTGGCAGTCAGATTCTTTACCACTGGTGCACCTGGGAAAACCAAGTACCTCTGAATCTGTGCACATAAGTTTTAATGTTAACAAAAAAGTTATAGGAACTCAGCATCCTCATTTTAAAAAATTACTTGTCTATATGAAAACTAGAAGATTGAACATTTCTATGATAATGACCATAAATAAGCATTCCAACAGTTATTTGCAGATGATAAGACACAGTGGGAATAAACACTGCTGAAGTAATGATGAGAGGCTTCCAAAATGAGAAGGAATAATTACTTCCAGCTACCACCACTATCTCCTCTAAAACAGGCAAGGCTTCACAGGAACTTGGAATTTTAGACTGGGTTTGAAGAGGTGAGGTTTGTACTCAGATCAGGAGAAGGCATCTAAGCAGAAGGACCAAGTAGGAGACTGGGACTGACATATACCCAGTACTATATATAAAATAGATAAACTAATAAGAGCCTGCTGTATAGCACAGAGAACTCGATTCAATACTCTGCAATGGCCTATATGGGGAAAGGAAAAAAAAAAAAAGAGTGGATATATGTATGAAAATGAAAGTGAAAGTTAAGTCACTCAGTCATGTCTGATTCTTTGTGACCCTGTGGACTGTAGCCCACCAGGCTTCTCTGTCCATGGGATTCTCCAGGCAAGAATACTGGAGTGGGTTGCCATTTCTTTCTCCAGGGGATCTTCCCGAACCAGGGATGGAAAACAGGTTTCCCACATTGCAGGCAGAAGTTTTAACCTCTGAACCACCAGGGAAGCCTTGGATAGATGTATAATTAATTCCCTTTGTGGTATACCTGAAACTAACACAATACTGCAAATCAAGTATAAACCAATAATTTTTAAAAAATAAAAAGTGCAGATTAGGGAAGTCTGGAGCATTTACAAGAGGGAATAAGTCTTTTAAAACCTAAATGAACACATGAAAAGATGCTCAACATCACTCATTATTAGAGAAATGCAAATCAAAACCACAATGAGGTACCACTTCACACCAGTCAGAATGGCTGTGATCCAAAAATCTGCAAGCAATAAATGCTGGAGAGGATGTGGAGAAAAGGGAACCCTCCTACACTGTTGGTGGGAATGCAAACTAGTACAGCCACTATGGAGAACAGTGTGGAGATTCCTTAAAAAATTGCAAATAGAACTACCTTATGACCCAGCAATTCCACTGCTGGGCATACACACCGAGGAAACCAGAATTGAAAGAGACACATGTACCCCAATGTTCATCGCAGCACTGTTTATAATAGCCAGGACATGGAAACAACCTAGATGTCCATCCGCAGATGAATGGATAAGAAAGCTGTGGTACATATACACAATGGAGTATTACTCAGCCATTAAAAAGAATTCATTTGAATCAGTTCTGATGAGATGGATGAAACTGGAGCCGATTATACAGAGTGAAGTAAGCCAGAAAGAAAAACACCAATACAGTATACTAACACATATATATGGAATTTAGAAAGATGGCAATGACGACCCTGTATGCAAGACAGCAAAAAAGACACAGATGTGTATAACGGACTTTTGGAATCAGAGGGAGAGGGAGAGGGTGGGATGATTTGGGAGAATGGCATTCTAACCTGTATACTATCATGTAAGAATCGAATCGCCAGTCTATGTCTGACGCAGGATACAGGATGCTTGGGGCTGGTGCATGGGGATGACCCAGAGAGATGTTATGGGAAGGGAGGCGGGAGGGGGGTTCATGTTTGGGAATGCATGTAAGAATTAAAGATTTTAAAATTAAAAAAATAATAAAAAAAAGAAAAGAAAACAAAAGGAAGGGGATATATGTATGCCTATGGCTGATTCATGTTGAGGTTTGACAGAAAACAGCAAAATTCTGTAAAGCAATTATCCTTCAATAAAAATTAAATTAATTAAAAAAAATTTTTTTAAAAACCTAAATGAAAAAAAATCATGAAGATGAGACAGGATAATCTGGGAGCAGATTATGAGAGAGTAATGTCTTGAGTATTAGGATAAAAGGTAATATTTTTCACTAAACAGTTGGAAAAGCAAGATTTTGAGCAGGGAGAAATTAGCTAATATGTTTCAGGAACATGGATGACTATGATGAGATCATTCACATGTTGATATGCATGTGGCCTTCAGATACAGTTCAAAGGTGAAAGAGTCACTCACTCATGTCTCACTCTTTGTGACCCAATGGACTGTAGCCTGACAGGCTCCTCTGTGCATGGAATTCTCTAGGCAAGAATACCTGAGTGAGTAGCTATTCCCTTCTCCAGGGGATCTTATCTACCCAGGAATCGAACCTGGGTCTCCCTCATTGCAGGCAGATTCTTTTACCACCTGAGTCAAAGATACAGTTTAAGTCTCATTAAAACCCTCTCCCCTATCCCAACACATACTTGTATTACTTCATCTGAACTCCCAAAGCTTTCTTTCATGATTCAGGGCAGTATGCTACCACTTCAGGTCACCACTCAAAAGTTAGGCATCAAATGGATCATGTCGTTAATTATCAACATCATTACCTTTGTTGCTTTCAGTACTGGGCTCACCATAAGGACTATGAACAATGCCTGCTGGTAGAAGTCAACACATACTCCACTGCCCTTACGTTCCCACCTGTGAGCCCTACCACTGAGCACTGGTGGGTGTGCATGTTGTAGACATGTTAAGCATACACACGCACACTGCCCTAGGAGACAATGACGACAAAACCACAAGCGAATAGCAGCGAGTGCGAGTGAATATTTGAGAAAGGATTTATATTCCCACTTAGCTCTTCGAATCAGACAATGCTTCTAAAATATTTTAGCAGTGTCTTCACTGATTGGTCTAGCTCTTCTTGGCTGGTATACAAACAAAAACAATGCTAAAGAATATTCTCTGAAAGATTAGCAATTCATTTTATGGTGGTATAAATTATTTCTAAAGATGCTTCTAGTCAGTTCTCAATATGACAGCAATTAAAACATTGTAAACACCAACTGTTACACTATCTCAGTCTCTCCTTAAGATTAGAGAGGAGAAGGGAGTGGGGATCAAGCACATAAAGTTCAGTTCACAGAAACTTATCAATCCAACTGTTTGCCTTCTTGGCTGCTGCTATTAAAAACCACGAGAAAAAAGGTACTGCTCTAAGTTTGTACTTTCCAATTTCAGCGGAATCCTCAGGCTTTGCCCCACCTTCAACCAGCCTACTCATTCCTCCCAAAAGTCTATTGACATGCTCGTCTCACCCTATATAATACTCTTTCCTCAACTCTGTTGTGAATATATTGACAAACTTTTCTTTTCCCACTTCCAGACATTAGATTGTTACATAGTCCACTGTTGTTTCTAATTTAGGTCAACCGACCTGGGCACTTTTCTAAGCACTTAAGGATGCTAGGGTGGATCAGATTGCCTTAGTTGTTGTGTCCAACTCTGTGACCTCATGGACTATAGCCCACCAGGCTCCTCTGTCCATGGGATTTTTCACACAAGAATGCTGGAGTGGGTTGTCATTTCCTTCTCCAAGCACTCATGCTGCTAGGGTGGATCAGATTACTGCTTGATAAACATTCGCTCTCCTACCCTCGGAGCAGAATACGTTCCTATACGATGACTCTGGTCTTGACCATGTGAGTTCATTTGGCCAGTGGCTGTGAGTGTAGGAGATATGAGCAACAGAGTTCAGCATGCTATGAAGTTTGCTTGGCTTCACATGCACCTGTCATAAGCAGGGAAAGGGCATGCCTAGAGGCAACTGCTCTTTCAAACTTTGCCCTAGGATGAGACACACAGAGTAGAACGGATGCCAGCCTCTCTTAGCCGAGAGGTAGACAGAACTAGAGAAGGTGGCAGGTGCCAGACCCACAGGAGTCTGAAAGCCACAGTAGGATTCTGCTCTTTATCCCAAGGCCAGTGGGGACCTTTCAGGATGCAGCTTCTAGGGAAAGTCTTCTCCCTCCCATCCCGGTGCTGTTTGAGGTCCCTTTAATTCCCATGTTGTTATGGAAGCACAACTGTGCTGTTACACAGCACAATGATTGTTTATGCATTTACCACAACACCAATGCCAATTTCTCTCCTTACAATGGTAACTCTAATTCAAGCAGGAGACAGTAGTGACTAAGCTCTGGGAACGTCAATGAGAGTTTAGAGGCACCGATATTTGCCTCGATGGGTTTCACCCGCTTTGAACACGTGACCTAAACATTTCTGCAACAGGATAAGAGAAAGACATCCAGAGGGAGGGGAGCAATCCACAAGAGCCATGCCTATCTCGGAGCAGATTCTGAAGGCTGGCTCTGTGGGCAGCAGAAGGGAATCTGAGAAGCAGCTGGTGCTGGAGGAGGTGGCTCTGCCAGCTGATACTAAAATAAACCGGGGACTAGCAGGCATTTCATCAGCCATCAACCCTCTGCCCCTTTGTACACGGCTGACTCCTTGTTATTCAGGCCTCCACTGCAGCAGCATCTTCTCGGCGAAGACATTCCTGACCACAAAATCTAAATGGCTTCCCAGGCAAATACCACCCCATCACTCCATTTCAGTTCTCAAACACATAGCACTAGGTGCTCTCTGATACAGAATTGTGGATGTGTTTACTGCCCAACTCCAGAAATAAAAAAAGTAAGTCATGAGACAAAGGAGCCTTGCCTGTGTCATTGTTATAACCCTAGCACAGGGCCTGGTTCATGCAGCAGCATTTGGCAAATACCTGTTAAATGAGTAAGTGAATGAATGAATGGGCTTGTCCTCTTTTACACACCTCCTTGTCTCTGGTATTTGTTTTCCTCTGCAAGACTGCTTCGAATGTTCCTTTTTAACAGGAATCTTCAAAGTCCATAAATGCATGCAAGGTTTAACACGTATGTATGTCTCTATTTTTCTGGGTAAAGAAACACTAGCTATCAGAGAATGAAAAGATCAGTACCTGCTGTGGACTGAATTGTGACCCCCCTACACAAACACACACAAATTCATATGCTAATGTTTTAAGCCCCAATGTAACTATACTGGGAAACAGGACCTTTAAAGAGGTAATCAAGGAAAAATGAGGCAATGAAGGTGAGCCCTAATCCAACATAACTGGTGCCCTTATTTAAAAACAACAACAACAACAAAAAAAAAAAAACAAACAAAAAAAACAACTACCCTTTACTTGAGTAAGTAGGTAGGCTATATTCCTTACATACATCACCCAAATTTGGCTGGATGATGAATGATAGAATCACCTCATTTATTCATTCCCCAAATCTGGATGGACAATAGAATTGTTCCCATTTCTTAGACCAGTAAATGAAGTTAGGATCTAAGCCCAGTCAATGGGTCACCTTAGCTACACATTACAGTCACTTGGAGAACTTGTTAAATCATTCTTACTTAGCCAACCAGAAAGAGCTCCCAAGTTCATTGGTCCTCGAAGAGCCCAGGCATCTCGTCCTTCTAATGAAGAGACAGAATTAAGAACCCCTGAAAAAGGCAATCACAATTCCCAGATCTTGTGATAGTCTGCCTCTCCAGGTACTCATTGCAACTACTACTGTATGACTGTCAAAGGGCTCCTGCTCATGGCATGCTCAGTGAATCTTGGTTATTTTGTCCCAGTCCACCTCCATCCTGTTTCCACAACAGCCCAATATTTCCTTGGGGATAATGCCCTCCCCTCCTCTTTCCACTCCTTATGGTTCAGGGGGGATGTCACCAATTCCTGAGCTCAAGCACAGGCACTGGCCCTAAACCCCTCAGCACAGTCCCTTACCCTTGATCACATGACCTCTGCTGTCCAATCAGAGAGACCTCTGCACTTGTGAGGGATAAGATGTGTCCACAGGAGGCTATGAGGCAGGAACTGCTATGGCAGTCCTGACCTCCCAAGATGAAAGCCACCGTGTGAACAGGGCTACCACAGCAGAGGAGCCAAAAGAGAGACAGATTTCAGGTGACATAACTAGAAACCTAGCCTTGGGAAAGGTTTCATCCAGATCTGCACCCAGGCTTCTTAGTTGGGGGAGCCAGTATAAAGCCTGTTTGTACTCAAGCCTGGTTGAGTTAGGCTGGGTTTTCTAAGGCTGAAATTCATATCACACGCGTCACATCAAACACACTCCTATTCTCATGACTACAAGGGTCTTCAGATGTCAGTGGAGTGGTTTTTGAACTGTGTGTTAGGTAAAGAACTGGGATTTTTATCCTAAGTTCAACAGGGTGCCTCTTGAGGGTTTTAAGCAAGCAAACTGCCATTTCAAATTTTTTCTAAAAAGTTATCCTGTATCTCTGTAAGCAACACATTTGGGAGGCTCAAAACTAGAGTGAGAAACCCTAAGATTAAGGCTCTTGGGTTCTCCAGGTGAGAAGAGATGAAGACCTAAGTTAGGACAAAGGTAGTGAAAATGAGAGGGCATGTGTTTGTAAATTATTTAGATCAGGGGTTGATTAGCTTTTACTGTCAAGGGTCTGGATAGTAAATATTTACAGCTTTGCTAACCAGACAGTGTTGCAATTGCCCAACTCTGCCACAGCAGTACAAAAGTGAATGTTGCTCAGTCATGTCCAACTCTCTGTGACCCTGGGGACTACATAGTTCACGGAATTCTCCAGGCCAGAGTACTGGAGTGGTTAGCTGTTCCCTCCTCCAAGGGATCTTCCCAACTCAGCGATCAAACCCAGGTCCCCTCCATTGCAGGCAGATTCTTTACCAGTTAAATCACCAGGGAAGCCCAAGAATACAGGAGTGGGTAGCCTATCCCTTCTCCAGCAGATCTTCCCGACCCAGGAATCAAACCGGGGTCTCCTGCATCACAGGCGGATTCTTTCCCAGCTGAGCCACCAGGGAAGCTGCAGTACAAAGGCAGCAATAAATCCATAAACTAATGAGCATAACTCTGTCCTAGGATGGTCGTTTGCCAGACCCTGACTTAGATAGTAAAATGGGTCAAACCTGGTAACTGACTGGAAGAGGAAAAGGAAAAGTCAAGTTGCTGGGTTTCTGCATCTTTATATTCTCAGTGTTTGGTCCCAGGATCATAAACTCATTGAGTCAGAGGAGGAGAGAAACTTATTAAAATTATATAGTTTAACCACCTCATTTTATTGGTTGTGATATTGAGGGCAGGTGCCTCTGATGTAGCAACTAGTTAGCAGAATTTCCAACTGGCTTCAGCAGTGCCTCTGTTGCACTCAATTGTTCTTTTCCGTGCCTTTTCCAAGGGAAAAGATAAAGGTTTCCCTCTCTGCCTTGAGACCACCATGTTATATGTAATAAAAATTATTGTCTATTTAATAAGCAATGCTAGGCATCTATCATGTGTTCTAGGGCCACTGAGAGACTGCCTCCCATCTGGAAACCTTAAAAATCTTATCTTTGTTTCACACATTTTCCCCAAGCCATTTTTGTGCTTCTGACTTTCTTTTTTAAAGATCTGATACTTTTTTAAAAAAGGGTTGTGAAACATACATCACACTTCTTTGCTCTAAGGATTATTCACTTTCTAATCTGAACAATGTTTTATGTTAAAAGCATATAAAGAATTTATTTAAGCCAAGAACTAAAGCACTGCTTATTCAGCCTCATGACAAGAAAAGAATAAATCACAGACATGTATTATCAGAATATAACCACAGTTGACTCCAATTGAAGACCAAAAAAATCTACTATGAGGCAAGTAAAATGCCTTATGCCTGCTATGCAAAACCAAAAACCATACAAAGAAAACGCCTAGAAGAAAATAGGCCAAATACTGACAGTGGCTGTCTTTCAAAGTTAGGTCCCTGGATAATATTTTTTTCTTTCTACTTTCCAAAGGGTATATGTAATAAATGTGTAATTATAATTATTTTAAAAGGTTAAATTGACTGGTAAGGAAATGCTTCTATGTTGCATTTTTTTTATTCTTGAATTTCTAATAGTATCTTTCTCTAGGATAGTAACAGAATATAGCTAATTATGTAAAAAAAATTTTTTTTAAACCTTCAGGCTTGCAACAAACTATGCTTTTAGGTCTTTGTAACTGGATAAATAATTTTTTAAAATAAAGCTTTGTTAACTGGGTAATTTATTTTCCTTCATACATAGTGAGTGATTCTTCTTTATGTAATTCCAGACACCACACTCTCCCCATTATGACCCTGTTTCCCTGTACAGTACCCTTTTTTTTTCCCTCTCATCTCCTGACAAACCCAACATGGTTGGCTGACTGAGTCTAAGTTCAAGCTTTTCTGAAAGATTATCTTTAAACATGGACTCACTGCCCTCAGGGGAGAGGTCTTGCTCACCTCCTTCTTCTTTCAGGGAGTCTTGACCTACTGGCGGCTCCCTGAGACTGGGAACCCAGATGTTCAGACAGACGACAAAGGCGTCACCACAGAGCACGTGGTCATGCCAACAGGCGAGTCCTCTGGGTTCCACAGTTGGCTCTTCCAGAGAGGCCAGCTCAGCATCACCCAGCTCTCCTCCATTTCCACCCCAATGATGAAGAACTGGTGGGAAGACACAGAGGACAAGCGAGGAGAAAAAGCTAGGTCAGAACGGAAAGAGGCAGCTGTGGGAGACCCATGGGGACGTCTCTCTAAGTTCAAAAAGACCCAATCAGCAGAAAGGAGCAGATGGGCAAGTCTCTAGGAAGCAGTCAGCAGAACATGTGCTTAAATCAAGTTCCAAAATGCCGCCATCTGAACACACAAGGGTCTGCAGGTTCCTAAGAGGAGCAGCTTTGTGATCTGAGCCAGCACTTTTCCACTCACCTTTTCCAGGCTGACTTATAGCTGGCTGCCACTTCAACAACCACCCCTGGTCTCAAATATAAAATACACTTTTACCCCAAGAAGTTCCATAAACAGAACACTCTCTCTTTCAGGGTTGCCTCTATTAATGTGTTAGTTTGCCTGACTGCTTTTGTCAAATCTGAGTGGTTATATGCACACTAGAGCACTAGGATGGAAGTTACGAAACTTAAGGCTTTCTTCTCACCCCATTGTACATTGTTCAAAAAGCCTGATGTGCTGAGAAAAATATGAATTCAGACAACAATTGTTTTCTGAGCACCTACTATGCACCAGTTATTCTTTTAGGAACTCATACACACACACACACACAGGTTATAATCGTAGTGGAAGAAAATTTCTGGTTAAAAGCATCCTCTTTGGAAATGGGTATTCATAGAAAATCTACGCTTAGATTGCCAACTTTTTTAAAAATAATAAAATATACCTAGATAATGGAAGTTAATTGGTGACAAGGCTTATACTCAGCAATCAGATACTAGAGTTTGAATACTGGGTCTTCTGAGTAATTAACCAGCCCAGCCCAATTAAAAACAAACCGACACCTACAACAACAACAAAAAAACCCCTAGAAGTCCTGACATAAGATGACCCACTCCCTTGTCCTAAAAAATATTCAGCCAATTCATCTTACAATGAAAACCATGACTGACAGACCCAATTCAAAGAGATCTTCCTAATTTTTAGCATGGGCTATTTAAATATAAGGAAAGCCTAATATCTACAAACATCTGACAATATCCAGTCAAAAAAGACTAGAATGACTAGAAAGAAAAGTGCACTGGAAGAAATACAGAGTGAAATAAATTTCAGTTGAAAAAATAAAAATGTTAGCATTAATATCCTCAATAAAATATAAAAAGATTACATCCACAAAACAAGATTAGGATGCTATAAAAACTTCAGAAAACTAAAAAAAAATCTCTTTGAAAAGTTAAAAATGATAGTAGAAATTATAAGTGCCATAGAAGTTTGAAAAATTAATCTACCAGAAAACAGAACAAAAAGAACAGAGACGAGAAATAGGAAACACAGATTTCAAAAATAAAAACCAGTCCAGGAAATTTATCATCTCAAAAATAGCAGCCAGAGAAATAAAGAACAGAATGAATTGGATAAAAGGAAATCAAATAAATAATTCAAAAAACTTCCCAGAAATGAATGACATGAGTTTCTACTTTAAAAAACCACTAAGTACACAATGCAATGGATAGAAATAGACTCACACCAAAGCATATTCTCATCAAGCTTCTCAGCACTAGAAATAGAAAAGATTTAATAATTTCAAAAAAATGTGTATTTCATACCAATGATCAAGAATGGTGAAGCTTCAGATTTCTCAAAACCAGGACTGGAAACTAGAAGATATTAGAGGCTTCAACATTGGGAGGGAAGGCAATGTTCAACTTATTTTTAAAAGCCTAATCAATTTATCAGTTAAATACAAGGGCAGAATATATACCTCATCAGATACGAAGTTCTCCAAAGTATGCTTGCCATGTACCTTTTCTCAGGAGGTAACAGGGGGATGGGATCCATCAGAACAAAGGCGGAAACAAAGTAAGAGATAGATCTAGGGTCCTAGAAGAGGGAATATAACACAGACGCCAAGAAAGGCAACCCAAGGAGACTGGCGAAAGGAAACCGAAACACGGCAGCTCTAAAGCAAGTCTAGAGATGGACTTCCTTAAAACCAGCCAGAATTCTTTGGGGAAATTTTTCTTCAATGAGAAGAGATTGACAGAATACCATATGAATGCATGGAGAAGAGTTTAACAAACAAATTTTTGTTTGGAATTAGTGATAAGTTTATAGGACATTAAGAAAACAATCCCTCATTTTAAGCAATTTTTTAAAGAAAATAACTCATTTTGAAATTAAGCTAACAAAACTAATAAAATCCCGTTTATAAAGTGCTTAATATACTTCCTTGCACATAGTAAGTAGTCAAAGAATTTAGACACTATGATGATGTTCTTAAATATACATACATATACAGGCTTCATTCTGTTTCTTTTATTAAGTAGCCTCATACAGATACTTAACCAAAGCGTGTTTCCTCATATGCAAAGTGGGGATACATATATTGTAGCAGGCATTATAAAAAATGATTATAAGCCACAATCCTTGGTGTACAGTAAACCCTTAATAAATGGCAGAGAATATCTGTCTATATTCACTTATTAAAAAAAATGGGCATGACTCACTGTCTGAAAATGTAACCCTAATTTACAAGTATCTAACACTTAGAGGGCTTCCCAGGTGACTCAGTGGTAAAGAATCTGCCTTAAATGCAGGAGACGTGGGCTCGATCCCTGGGTTGAGAAGATCCCCTGGAGGATGAAATGGCAACCCACTCCAGTATTCTTGCCTGGAAAATTCCATGGACAGAAGAGCCTGGACTATTTGTCCATGGGATGGTAAACAGCTGGACAAGACTGAGCATTCAGGCAGCACTTGGAGGACACAGTTACGTAGTAGCTGAATATAAAAATAACAGTAATTCTGAATGTTTACATGATCAAAGATTTTAGAACGTTAAGAATAAAGATGGCTGAACATCCTCCATAGGATAAACAAGAATACATCAATGAGACATTAGGGCAGTGGTCCTCAACCTTTTTGGCACCAGGGACTGGTTTTGTGAAAGGCAATTTTTCCACAGACTGGGGTTGGGGGGGATGGTTTCCAGATGATTCAAGTGCATTACATTTATTGTGTCCTTTACTTCTATTATAATTACATCAGCTCAGATCAACAAGCATTAGATCCTGGAGGTTGGGGACCACTACATTAGGGAATAACTAGATAGACAGATTTAGGAGACCAAGATGAAACTTCAGAAGCAAAGGTAGAAAACCTTGTTAAAAGAACATTTTTAAGAATAAAAGGAAATGAAGTGAAGTTGCTCAGTCATGTCCGACTCTTTGCGACCCAATGGACTGTAGCCTACCAGGCTCCTCTGTCCATGGGATTTTCCAGGCAATATTACTAGAGTGGATTGCCATTTCCTTCTCCAGGGGATCTTCCCCACCCAGGGATCGAACCTGGGTCTCCTGCATTGAAGGTAGATTCTTTACCATCTGAGTCACCAGAGAAGACTGAAACACATACACCTTTCATTATAAAACGTATTTTCTATGGTTGTGACCTTGACAATAACCATCAACAAATTACAGGACTAGCGCTGTGATGATACCTTGAGAAATGTGGACAGTTACATATCTGTTGCCCTGTCAAGAGCTCTAATCATTGTCCTCAGTAGTGCTGCAACTGAAGAGAATGAAACTGAGCATCATGCCTACAGACATTTTTTAAGAACAGAAGGGGGCAGAAGAGAGAAGGCAATGGCAACCCACTCCAGTACTCTTGCCTAGAAAATCCCATGGATGAAGGAACCTGGTAGACTGCAGTCCATGGTGTCGCTAAGAGTTGGACACGACTGAGCAACTTCACTTTCCTGCATTGGAGAAGGAAATGGCAACCCACTCCAGTGTTCTTGCCTGGAGAAATCCCAGGGACGGTGGAGCCTGGTGGGCTACCGTCTATGGGGTTGCACAGTCAGACATGAATGAACCAACAGCAGCAGCAGCAAGGGGGCAGAATAAAATTACACCAGGTACAGTCAATTACCTACATAAAGTCAAGGAAGAAATATAAACTCTCCCAGGGTGATCTACTGGGTGTATCACGGTGGCCTCCTTGTTTAATAGCAACAGAATGGGCACTGAAGTCATCTGAATTGGTGGTTGAATTCTTGATCCATCATTTACCAACTGGTCACCCTGTTTGTTTAACCTATACTCTGAGCACATCATGAGAAATGCCAAACTGAATGAGTTACAAGCTGGAATCAAGATAGATGGGAGAAACACCAACAACCTCAGATATGCAGATGATTCCACTCTAATGGCAGAAAGCAGGGAGGAACTAAAGAGCCTCTTGCTGAGGCTGAAGCAGAGTGAAAGAGCTAGCTTAAAACTAAGATCATGGCATCTGGTCCCATTCAGTCCAGTTGCTCAGTCGTGTCCAACTCTTTGCGACCCCATGAATTGCAGCATGCCAGGTCTCCCTCTCCATCACCAACTCCTGGAGTTGACTCAAACTCACATCCATCAAGTCTGTGATGCCACCCAGCCATCTCATCCTCTGTCGTCCCCTTCTCCTCCTGCCCCCAGTCCCTCCCAGCATCAGTCTTTTCCAATGAGTCAACTCTTCGCATGAGGTGGCCAAAGTACTGGAGTTTCAGCTTTAGCATCATTCCTTCCAAAGAACACCCAGGACTGATCTCCTTCAGAATGGACTGGTTGGATCTCCTTGCAGTCCAAGGGACTCTCAAGAGTCTTCTCCAACCTCATGGCAAATAAATGGGGAGAAGGTGGAAGCAGTGACAGATTTCCTCTTCTTGGGCTCTAAGATCACTGAGGATAGTGACTGCAGCCATGAAATCAGAAGACGATTGCTTCTTGGCAGGAAAGCTATGACAAACCTAGACGGTGTGTTGAAAAGCAGAGATATTCCTCTGCTGAGAAAGGTCTGTATAGTCAAGGCTATGGTCTTCCCAGTGGTCACATACGGTTGTGAGAGCCAAAGAATTGATGCCTTGGAACTGTGGTGCTGGAGAAGATTCCTGAAAGTCTCTTGGACAGCAAGGAGATCAAAGCAATGAGTTTTGAGGGAAATCAACCCTGAATACTAGTTGGAAGGACTAATGGTGAAGCTGAAGCTCCAGTATTTTGGTCATCTGATGTGAACAGCCAACTTAGTAGAAAAGACCCTGATGCTGGGAAAGATTGAGGGCAGGAGTAGAAGGAGGTGACACTGGATGAGATGGTTGGATGACATCACCAACTCAATGGACATGAATTTGAGCAAACTCTGGGAGATAGAGAAGGACAGGGCAGCCTGGCATACTGCAGTCCATGAGGTCACAGAGTCAGACACAACTGGGTGACTGAACAATGCACAACAATGATTTGGGGGAAGTTATTTAATCTGTCTGGGCTTTAATTTTGTTATGTACGAAATGAATATTAACTACCATCTTGTAGGGTTACTGGAACAGTCAGAGGATTTAAGACTACCAGTATGGCCTGGACTCCAATCCATCAGTAAAGTCCTTGTCTATTAACAACCAATAACAGCTATATCAGTATATGTTGGCTGAGCAGCAGTCCCAGCTGCTAATATCAGCAAGTGCCTAATAAATGTTAACTATTCTTATTCTTAGTTTCTTATTCCTGTTTTCATATTTTTTTCTTTCTAGGGTAAATAGGAAAATTTTTCATACCTGAAAAGTGTTTGTTTAAATATTACTTTCATAAGACTATTTAGAAGATACAGTTATAGTGAATCAATAAAATACTAGGAGAGAGAAAGAGAAACTTATCACTTGAGCCAAGGATTAGAGGCCTCCAGGGAAGTCCACGACTTCAGGTTCCATTCTGGCTGCCTTCACTCATAACTGAAGAAAATTCTTGCTCCCTTTTAGAGTATCCCACTTCAAAGTAGGCACTGTACCATCCCTTCCAAATCATGGCAGCAAACAGAGGCCATAATAAAAAAGACTTGAGATGCTGAGTTCTAAATCTGAGCTCCGTCACTAATGAGTTATGGGGCCCTGGGCAAGAGAGCCTTCGCATCCTAATTTATGAAACGGGAACAGGAGCACCTGGTCCAGCTGCCAATAGGTCAGCTGTGGCTCCAACGAGAGGCTGTACTCGGGAAGGCAAGCCAGAGTAGTAGGATTGCAATGATGAAGGCCTGGGGTGAGCCCCAGCAAACGTGCTGTGCCAAAGCCAAGCAACTGAATTTCAGTTAAGAAACCCTGGCCAGGCAAAGCAGGTCAGAGGGAGGCAGGAGCTTCGTGGGTTTGTAGAGAGGCACTTAGCAAGCAATAGACGGAACATTAGCTGGGGAAAAGCACTCTCCCTTATCATTAGAATCAGGGACAATGGCCTCAGCACCCTGGAAACCTAAATCTTAAGGCCTTTAAAAGCAGAAAGGAGGCAGGAGATGGAAGGAAATGGAGATGATGTTCCCATCTTGGCAAAACCGAACAGTTGGCCAAGTTTATTTTCAGCATCATTTCACCTTTTTTCTTTTCACCTTTCTGACATCACTCCTACTTGCTGCTAGTTTCCTGAAACCCTGACCCCAGGCTGCAGAATCAGGGTGCCCTTGCGGTATCCGCTGGCTGGCCTCTACACCCAACCCCTGGTCCCCAGGCAAGCACCCCCCGCCCACCCCCACAAAGCCTAACCTCTCCAGAAGAGGACTCATGTTCTGAAAATTATTCCCTCTCAACATGTGAGAATTCAAAGTCCTCGATTCCATCCTTGTCCTACCTGGAATTAGTTATTACAAAATAAACTCAGGCAAGAAATGGTTACTGTCCCACTGACAATGTCAGTGGATGTCCTTAGAGATCATCCTTTAAAAAAACTTCATTGATATAACTGACATAACAGTATATTAGTAGGTGATCATTTAAGTCTCATAATTTAAAAAATTCTGAAGATGATAATGTCTGAATCCAGTATTCCCCAAAGTGTCCTAACTAGGAAACCTGGAATGAACATCTTTTTAAGACTTTCTTTTTTTTTTTTTTAATGTGGGCCATTCTTACAGTCTTTATTGAATTTGTTATAATATTGCTTCTGTTTTAGGGTTTGGTTTTTTTGGCTGCGAGGCATGTGGGAGCTTAGCTCCCTGACTAGGAACCAAATCCACACCCCCTGCATTAGACGGTGAAGTCTTATCCACTGGATCACCAGGGAAGTCACAAACATCTTCTGTTTTTAACCAAACTGCAGTTTTACCATGAACTAGTTGAGTGACCACAAGCAAGTCACTTAACATCTCTGCACCTCTTTTGTTATTTGTAAATAGGGATGATGATGGTACCTACCTCACAAGAGTCATGTGAAGGTTAATGAATTAACATGTGATAAGTTGAGAACAGTGCCTATCACAGTACAGGTAGTAATATCTTTAACAGTCATGTGTTTTATTTTATAGTTATAACATTCCTTACCTGTACCAACCACCCTTTCCAGAAAGGACACCTTCTCCAAGACATAATATATCTAAACTCTTGCTGGTGCTGATGGCCCTTGCTCTAGAGGTTACCCCTTTTATCCTTTGTATCTTCAAAATCTCCCTCTCCACTGGGTCAATTCACACACAAACTAGAAACACTCTCAAATATTTCATAGTTTGAACTGCTTCTCACCTACATGAGACCCCCTTGTTTTCCTTCTTCCAACTTTTCACAATATTTACAACTCCCTTGACCTCTCCCTTTCCACAACTCCCTTTCCTTTCCACTTTCACACTTCTTTCCATTTCTTGATGATACATTTGAATCAAGAGTAGCTTCCTCAACACCTCCAAAGTATTAGAATGTGGACTTGCTTCCCCATTTCATCAGAATGCTTTAAATTTTTACCAAACCACAGGGTGCTTCCCAGCACATGTCTTGCTGGCTATCTTAGTTCATCACGTGATGCTGAGACTCTCCACTCTGAAATGGTACCCCATCTTCCACTGACTGCTTCTCCTCATCTCCTTCAGCCTCCTCTTCCTTATCCTGTCCCTTAAACTGCTGGTACTGGTGATCCTGCTCAGCACACATGAAATGTCCCTGACTTACCCACCTACTCTCTTGCCTTAGACATGCACATAGAAGGATGTGCAAAGTGAACGTGTGGAAGAAAGACCTTCTAGGTGGGGAGACCAGCATAAACAATATGGTAGGGAGTCAGCACACAGCTGATCCCTGGGCCCCTCAAGTATCAGGGAAGGTTCCTAAGGGAAAGGAGTGGAGATCAGCCTGAAGCAGGAGGGCAGTGAGTCTGGAAAGGTCGCTGACTGCTAAGGAGTTTGGGCTTGATTTTACTGGCAGTAGAGTGTCCCTGAAGAGTTGGGAGTACTTATGTTGCTGCCCACCCTATAACTACACAATCTCAAATCCTATTCTTCCCCGCCCACCCCCAACTCTGAAATGTTTCTCACATCTGTTCCTCTGTTCCTTTCTTTCCCCTTATCTTATTACTTTAGCTTCTTTGGTTTTTCAATTTCTCCAGGCTGTGATCAAACTTTCCATAGAAGTTAAGTTTTAAAAAAACAGATGAACAACAAAACAAACAAACAGAAAAATGCCCTTTAAGAACATCTTCTGGGAAGTCAAGGGAAGGAGAGGACCTTTGCTGTGGGCATGGCGGCTCCTCTGATTGAAAGCAGAGCCCCCTACAGTGCCCACTCTGCCCAAGTCTATATCTTCTTTTTTTTTTTTTTTTTTTTAAGATACATTCACAAACCAAGCCTTGAATCTGAAGCAATCATAAGCCCCATGAAGGAAAGGTTGGTGGCCTTACATTCTTTTATATCACCCGGTGAGTGCTATTCACAGAACTGAGTTTATCACCAGTGCACAATGAATGTTTATTATCCAAATAGGAATGCACACTCATTTGTGCTGGGTACATAAGTGAATCTGGAAACCCACAGGGATAAACAGCAGCAACAAAAACCCTAAGACCTCAGGCTCTTACACAGAAGGAAACTAAAGTGCAGAGAGCCGAGATCAAGACAAATATCTCATTAGAGATTTGATCTACAAAACCTGGAAGAGTTTTCCCTACTGTAGAGCCCAAATAAGCAATGTTTTGTTTATTACACTGTTTTATTCTTCCCCTTAAATTATCAACATTTCCAACAAACAGCTAGTAAAGTAGAGCCAAACTACCAAACTGAAACAAACTCAGAAAGCAACACAGGACTGTGAAAAAGCTTCCCTGGTGGCTCAGTTGGTAAAGAATCTGCCTGCAATGCAGGAGACCTGGGTTCGATTCCTGGGTGGGGAAGATCCTTTGGCGAAGGAACAGCTACTCCCTCCAGCATTCTGGCCTGGAGAATTCCATGGACTACATAGTCCAAAGGATTGCAAAGAGTCAGACACAACTGAGCGATTTTCAGTCTCCCTGGAACATGGCAAAGTTGGCAGCAAAGCCCAGTCCCACCACCAATTAGCTGTGTGGCCTTGGAGAAATTTCTTATCTTCTCTGAACCTAAAGTCTCTCAGCTATGGGCTGGGAAATCAACTATCTCATTGCATTATGAAAACTAATGTCTGGAGAAGACTCTTGAGAGTCTTTTGGACAGCAAGGAGATCAAACCAATAAATCCTAAGGGAAATCAACCCTGAATATTCACTGGAAGGACTGATGCTGAAGCTCCGATAGTTTGGTCATCTGATGCAAAGAACTGACTCATTGGGAAAGACCCTGATGCTGGGAAAGATTGAAGGCAGGAGGAGAAGGAAGTGACAGAGGATGAGATGGTTGGATGGCATCACTGACTCAACAGACATGAGTTTGAGCAAACTCAGGAGATGGCAAAGGACAGGAAAGCCTGTGTGCTGCAGTCCATGGGTCGCAGAGTCAGACAAGACTTTGCAACTGAACAACATCGGGAGAGTGGCCATCAAGAGGCTGGCTTAGAGTAACCAGTAGTAACTAATGAAAAGACGTTAATCTTTCTGTTTACTAAACAAATAGTTGTATGCTTTCTATGTGACAGACATAGTTATTGGCACTAGAGATTAATCAGAATATATTTTAAAAAAGTAAAATGGCTGTTCTAAAGAAGATCTAAATAAAGATAAAAAAGATCTTTATTCCCTGGAGAACAGAATGACAGCCCCAGTCCCCTTTCCCAAGAAAAATACAATATCCATATACATATTGTGCATATGGTTTAAGGGGGTCAAGGATTCCATGAGACCTTCAGTCCTCTCTTGTGATTTTAGATTAAGATTTAGATTAAGAATCTTGCCCCCACACCAGCATCTCCAAATATACTTACTAAGAATGACTCAGGCCATGCGTTAGATTCAAGGCCCCATTTCTGACTCAAAAAAATACCACCCAAGGGAGGAGAGGAGGAACGTGGATGTTATCAAGTGCCCCAGAGGAATCTCATTACTAAGGAAACACTATCTAAGCAGATTGGTCTTCAGAACACTTGTTTTTCCTAAGCTTATCCACGGTATTACAGCACTATAAATCAAATTCTGCTAGAGACTGGCATACATTGGATCCTCAGTAAATATCTATGAGTGTAAAATGAAGACTATTTCACTTCTAAGCTATAGGAAGTAAATGCTAAGTAAGTAAGTGAAGTCACTCAGTCGTGTCCAACTCTTTGCGACCCCGTGGATTGTAGCCTACCAGGCTTCTCCGTCCATGGGATTCTCCAGGCAAGAATACTGGAGTGGGTTACCATTTCCTTCTCCAGGGGATCTTCTGGACCTTGGGATCTAACCTGGGTCTCCCGTATTGAAGGCAGACACTTTAACCTCTGAGCCACTAGGGAAGATGAAGTAAATGCTATACTCACCTAAATTTCCAAGATGCCTTAACACCAAAGGGCAATCCTATAGTTTATTCAGGCAGATTTAATTTAAAACTTTTTTTTCACTGTGGTTATCTCAGAGAGCAGAAAACAAACAGAAAGCAAAAACTAAGGCATCACAGAGTACCGACACACACCTGGTTCTAGCCTCAGAGAGGGAAGGAAAAAAAGGGTGATGACTCAGCCAAGACCAGGAAGTAGATGTCCATTTCTTGGCAACTGGTTGCTCTTTTTCCTCCAGCTGTAAACCACTGTCATCATGGGGGAAATAAGCAACTCAACAAAATTAAGTGCAACGTTCATCTACTGAAGCCTGGTTAATATTAAATTTTCACCTCTATGTAATACACAGGCACCTTCTCAAAAACAAACACAAAAACCCTACATTGACATTTTACAACCTCCAACAGGGTAGCACTACATTAAAGCAACCATGTATCATACAAATTCTGGGCTATTCCAAATTCAAATACCCCAAAGACCACTGGGAAATTCTGAAAATCCTAATGCATCCATAACCAAATTATAACTCCAAAACCATGTTTTGCACTTGGAAGCGATTCTGTGGGAAAGCCCTCCATCTAATTTGTGGCTGAGCAAAATCTGGTCTTTGCAGGTGAATCAAGCACTGCTCCCACTGTATAAAGGGAGAGCTCATGAAAGACCCAATTTTCAATCAGATCACACACAGCCACACTTAAAATTTAAATCACTAGAGATCGAATCAATTAACCTTTTCTTAGGCTTCATAAAATGGAGTCCTTGGCTCCACCGGAAGCTCCCCTTGGCAGGCAAGACCAATTCCTTCCAGGGATAGGAAGTAAAATTTTCCTGCTCCAGTTCAATTCATCTATGGCCTCTCAAGCATGTTCTTCCCCAATTTTCCTCCAAAGGGAAGCCCTCCCTCATCTGGGCTCCATTCCTTATCTGGTTTTCCACAATAACAACCACCAAAACAAAACAACAAACAAATATCCAGAACTTGATGGCAAATTCCTGTTGCTTTTTATTATAAAGGGAATTAAACAGCTTTCTTTTGGATGTGAAACCAGTGATGTTTCCAGGCCAAATCCATCCTTGAAGTCTGGACTAACCTGGAAACCAAGATACATTTTGCCATTGCTTTACTTGCATGCTCTTCCATAATGCAATTCAGGGAACTCACTTCTGGAAAACTATTTCCTTCTAATTGTCCCCATTAACGTAATTCTCTTATTCTTGTGAGGTCCTCATTATTAGCAGATGATTAATAGAGAAAAAAATCCAAATTGAGAAAAATACATATGAGACAGTAACTCTAGAGAGCGGTTTGGCAGTTTCTTATACAGTTAAAACACACACGGACTCAAATTCTATTTGGAGCTATTCATACAAGAGAAACAACAATGTTTACACAAAAACCTGTATGCAGCTGCTAACAGTCATTTATTCATAATTACCCCAAACTGGAAACAATCTAAATATATAATTGGTAAATAACCTGTGGTACATCCATTCAATAGAATGCTTGCTATTCACCAATTAAACGGGCTGAATGATGAATTTCAAATGCATTATACTAAATGAAAGAATTCAGACTCAAATGGCAACATAGTATATGATATCATTTTATCATAGTATATGATATTTTATATAACCTGGCAAAGGCTAAAGTATAAAGACAACTCAGAACAGTATGTTAATCAGAGACTGTGAACAAAGTGTAAAGTGAACAAGAATTCTTTTCAGGGTGTAGGAATTGAACTTGATTTTCTTCATGGTTACAAAGAACTACAAAAGGTAAATTTTACTGAATGTAAATTATACCTAAATAATCTGAACTTTAAACTTTTTAAAGTACTAATGTAGAAAGAGAGGGAAGGAAATACAGAGTCAAGTTTCAAAAATTAAGAATCAAACAGTTTGAGTGATACTTGGAGAGAGAAATGGAGATGTTTATCTCCAGTTTAGTCAACTTAGATTAAAATTTTAAGTATCTGTTAATTCTTAGAATTTTTAAAAAAATCAATTTTTTTTTGTTATATAGCTCCTCCAACAAGATTCATATCTGCAAGCCAAAACATTTTTCATTTTATGTTTGACTTTTCACAGCCCATTTATAAAAGAGATCATTTTCTCCCCAAAGTATTTCAGGGCATCATTTTTCACCAGAGACTTCTCTTAATCCTTATTTGGTCTAATTCTTTCCTTGGTTCCTACCAAATCAGCATGGTAGGTCAATTTTCCCTTGTTTAATGGTTACCTGGCCTAACTAAGCCAAATCTTAATTGGGTCACAGCTGTCTCATTCTGTCAGTTTTCCAATGTTACTTTCACAGAGTCCATGAATTTTCTTCCTCTTTTGCATGATCCGAAATTTCTCTTTGCAGTCAATTTGCATGCACAATTGTATAACTAAGCAATTATCAGACTAAGAGAGCCCAACCTACAAAACTGTGGGTGTTGAGTGGAAAGTAAATTTTTGGTGGAGAGAGATTAAGTGTTGAGTCTTTAGTGAATAAACACACTCATATTATAAGGAAACTCCGGGAGATAGAGAAGGACAGGGAAGCCTAGTGCGGTGCAGTCCACGGGGTCGGAAAGAGTCAGGCACAACTTAGTGACTGCACAACAACAATTATGATCACTTTTGCTTCCTGCTGTTAATCTCATAATGTCAGGGAATCACATAATGAATAAAATCAAATACTACACTTAACAGTGAGGATGGCTTTTATTTTACCTATTATATTTTGTTGGTGTTATCCCAACTCTGAGGATCTGCATGCCTTCATTAGCAGCTAATACACAGACACTGTAATACCATTGGGCTATAAAAATGGCTTCTGGACAGAATAGCACCAAACACCTTCCAGAGCATCAGCAGCAGCTGAGGAACAAAGGAACTGAACCAGCTGGTTCCTCCCAGCACCAGGTGCCCTGGGAAAAAGGCTGCAAAGAGAAGGCAGTGAGGCAGCCCCCTGTCACCCAACAACCACCACCCCTGTGTGCTCTTCCCTTGGGAGGCAAGCTATACGAGCAGCTTCTTGCACCCACACTTTAGAAAAATCAGACTAAATATAGCCGAGTGTGCTCTCATGAGCCAGCTCTGAGCTGGTAGTGCTGTGACATCCATATCAGAAAATTCGGGAGGAATCAGGAGAGCACTTTTCCTAGCTCACTCTTGTGACAAAAGGACCACAGGCAAGATCCAACTGGGCTGCAGGGAGTGCTAGAGGTCTGGCCAAGCGGATGATGCAGCCCATAGAAAAAGGAACATACCAGACGTGACAGGCGCATGCCCGTTCACCACCGTGCCCATAGAGGACTAAACAGCCACAAAGCTAGAACTTGGTTGGGGGGAACGCCGTTAGGGAACACACATCCCACTCACAGCCCTCTGTTCTATGTCCTTCCCCCATGCCCCAATCATGAGTATTGTGTTCCAAAGCTCACTCAAAGGCGGTCCCCTTGGTTAGGTCATCCCATCCAGCTCTGAACTAAATGCTCTGTCTGTTCTCAGACCTCCCACGTTATGTTGCTTGTACTTTTATTTAGCACTTGTATCATTCAGCTTTCATCTGAACCCGTCTCCAGCCAAGTGGACACAGGGGAAGGCTAAGCTTTCTTCTTTATGGACTCCCCCCCAAATTTAGTAGAGTTCCTTGCACACAGGCAATGTTCTCCAGCTTATTAACAGCAAATGCCCAATGCGAGAGAAAGAGAGTCCGCAATTTTCTCCTCTTTCTCCTAATTCACCAAATGTACAATGTCTGATGCTTACCCCCCAGGGAACAGGAACAGGTTTTGGATCCCTGGCTGCCCCTCCCGTAATGTGTCCCCAGGGCATCTACTGTGACTCACTCAGCATGTGGATGGAACACAGCTTCACTGGCTACATGTTATCACATATTCCATATGTCTTCACCTTCTCAGCACCAGCCCTGGTTCCTTCTGGCCTAAGTGCACAGCGAGACAGAAAAGAAAGAAGGGTGGCCTGAAAGGAATTAGCAAGGGTGGGGCCAGGTAAGAGTAGGATTAGACTGAAGTCCTGTCCAACCAGTCAGAGATCAGGAGAAGAGCTGGGAGCGGCAGGAAGTCAGGCTAGGGCTCCCACCTCTCCCTCGTGCACCGTCACTGGACAGGAGCCCATCCATGATGGGCTTCCATTCATCACTCTCAAGTCCTAAAACAGAGTGATTGGTTAAGCTGCTGCTGCAGGAAAGTCTTATCTTGTGGGATACAGAACAAAATAAATATTAAGAAAAGACGGAAAAAAAAAAAAAGACCCTTGGTGAAAAGTGAAATGCAGGAGACTTGAGTAGCAAGTAGCTGAACACTGACACGGATGCTACGCAGAGTCACAACGGAAGCCGGTTGACAGTTGCACTGCCTTTACAGCGTCCACTTTTGCAGATGAACGCAGCTAAGGGTTCTCCTTGGGGAGAACATATGGCCTACTGCAGAAATCAGATGCACCCATAAGCTCACCCATTCTTTCAGGCTGCCACTCATTCGTTCACCCAACCTCACAGAGAGTCTATCATGGGTCAGGCAAAAAGCCCCACCAAGGAGACGTGCACAAAAACCATGTTCCCCACATGGAAACACAGCTAGAAAAACTGGAGGTGGGCTAGCACCCAGATAGCCATCTTCCTCCTTGATTCCTGTGCCATGGGGGGCAGTCCAAAAGGAAAGCACTGCAGGTCTCTCTCCACTCTCGACGGGCTCTCCTCTGGTGAGGAGAAAACAAGTAGCATGCAAGCCTGTGAAAGGGAGCAAGGCATCCGTAGTTGGGGCCTGTCTCTCTCTGGGTCCTAGGTTCTTGCTGCAGGAGCCCATCTCCTCTCTGCAGGCCAAGCTGCCAATGTCACAGAGACAGGCGTTCCTGTAAGGGGTAAACTCTCTGCTGGGGTGCTGCTGCTGCTGCTAAGTTGCTTCAGTCGTGTCCAACTCTGTGTGACCCCACAGACAGCAGCCCACCAGGCTTCGCTGTCCCTGGGATTCTCCAGGCAAGAACACTGGAGTGGGTTGCCATTTCCTTCTCCAAAGCAGGAAAGTGAAAAGTGAAAGTGAAGTCGCTCAGTAAGTGTCCGACTCTTCGTGACCCCATGGACTACAGCCTATCAGGCTCCTCCATCCATGGGATTTTCCAGGCAAGAGTACTGGAGTGGGTTGGCATTTCCACTTTACCATCCAGCCCAAAGTCAGAAAAAAATAACTCCTGTACCCTTCTAATCAAGACAACGTCTTTATCTTGAATTGTGATTGTGACTCAGTTCAGGGCCAGCAGGGTACAGTCACTTTTCGTGACTACTTCTCTTTGCCAAGAAGTTCCAACTATCTTCTTCCTCTTTCCCCAGCCACTGTTAGGATTACTTATCCTTACAATATTTTGGTGATGGGCAGTTTTGTTACTCTTTCACAGGAGAAAAACTATAGAATGTGAGCACCGAATGACTAATCAGAGGCTATCTGATAAGTGAGCTTGTTCATTTGAGATGGAGAATGCAGAGCCCCTAGCCCAATGTCACTTACAGCACCCAGCCTTCTATTGGAAATCTTTTTGGAAGGGTGGTGAATATTGGGACTCACCTTTCTGCCATGGAAGAGGAACTATTAATTTATTAGATCTGGAATAGAAACACTATATATATCGTATTTCTCCATTCCACTTTTCTTATACAGCTGAGGATGATGCAGGGAAAGGAAATGGGGACCAAGGTAGGAAAAGTTTTCTTTTGCTCCGAAGCATTTATATTGGGTTGGCCAAAAAGTGCGTTCACTTTTTTTCCATAACGCTGTATGGAAAAACCTGAATGAATTTTGGGGCTAACCCAATACTTCACTCAAAAAAAAGTTACTAAGTGCCAAAGTGCCAGGTACCAATCTTGGAATACAGAAGTGGATACAACACTATGCCAGATGAATCTACTTTTTCCCTCTGCCTACAACTCATGTTAGAAAAGTGTCTCAATGGATACAACTGTCTCCACAGTCTCCATGGAGAATGGATTACTCTTGGTTTCTGCAGGTTACGTCCTTTCTAGAGGTCCTAGTTCTCCAGCTTAACGGAGTAATTTCTTACAACATGTTTTTAAGAAGGAAATGGATGCCAAAACAATCTCAATCTGAATGCAGACCATAACACATTCTGTGGCTGGAAAGCACAGCTTTAAGTTGCCCACAGGTATAAGACTTGGATCATAACCAGGTTAGGGACTACACCTAGGATGCTGTAATTACTTTAAAGAAAACCTAACTCAGGATAGCCATAAAATACACAGGCAGCATCTCTTTTTCAATGTAAACTCAAAGCTACAGGTTCAACAAAATGAATGAGCCACTTAATTGCTCTTAACACTTTTACAAGTTCAAGCTTACTTAAGAAAACAGGTTACACACTGCAAGAAAAAAAACAAACACCTTCTAATTTGTTACTAATTACAAAAACTGACATGAATAAGTAAAAATTCCGGGTAGAAAACAAGTTCCAAACAGTACTGCTTTTTGAAAGAAGGATGGTAATATAAATAACAGTTACGGAGAATCCACCTTCTGGGTACCCTTAATAAGCCCTTTTCTTTAATACTCACAACTTTAGTAGTACCTAAAAAGTAGTGTGCCTATTTTTTCCAGATGCAGAAACTAAATCTCAGATGTTAAGTAACATGTATTATATTTCCTATACCATTCCCACTGATGAAATTCCTTATTCTCAGTGTTTCTCAGTGAACTTGGGAAAACTGGTTGTTCCCTGGTCTTGGGTTGGGAATTTTGTATGAAAAGGCCATGCACGACAGGACATTTAGCATTGCTGGCCCAAGGGCACAAAATATCAAGCCAGACCCTGCATTATCTCAAACATGCCCTAGGCAGAAATAGCCCTCTCAGATGAAAACCACTGCTCTAGAAGAGACTTTGAGCATCGGAAGACTAAAGAGAGGGGGCACTTCCTTTAAAAGCCTCCCTACCTTCAAACCTCTCAGAAATCCTCAGAAAATTTCATGCACCCTTAGGGAGTCAGTTACAAAAGCTCCACGGATTTATTTCCCATGCATTTCATGAGTATTTGTTGAATACCTATCATGGGTCAGGTAGTATACTACAGCCTGGGAGTATAAAATGTCAAAAGCATATGGTCTCTGCTCCTAAGGGGTTGCAGTTTTACTACAGTCTAGTGAGAGACATGAACTAAGGCAAGTGTTAGGATGAATAGAAGCACAGGTGCTAAGGGAACAGAATGCTACAGGCACTTCCCACAGACTGGGCGGACCACTCAGAAGTCAGAGGGAAAGGAGGGCTAAGACAAGTTCCCAGAGGAGTTTACCCTGAGCCTTGAAAGGCCAAGTGAGAGTAGCCAGAAGGGCCAAGTTCAAACCAAGAAGCTCGCCTTTGTAAAGACCAGAGACAGGAATATTTGCAGCCAAAGTTTAAAACGTTCCCTTTATTCTTCAAGTTGAAGCTCATTGTGATTCCAGCTCAGGATCTCCTGTTTACTAGACAGCCACTTTAACCAAACAAGGCACTAGAAAATAAAATAAGCTCTCCACAGTCCAGGCATACTTCCTTTCAAAGCCTTTGTTTTTGTAAGGTCTGGCTTCACTGGTATAATAACCCATCAGACAAGAAATATGACTAATTCTATACTTCTTCCAGCAAGCAGGAAATTGTTTTCAAGTATACCCTGGACTGGCAACCAGTGGGAGTGCCCTTGAGGACACAGAAGAGTGGGGAAGAGAAGCTATCATGTCATCTGAGGGGTGAATAGAGAGGGTGCCAGTAGGTCAGCCTGCCCTTGGCCTCAGCTCAGTGAACTTTATCTTGGTGGTGTTTTTTGTTTTTTTTTTTTCCTTTTCATCTAAAGTCTTGCCTCAGTTACCATCAACTGTAACAATGCAAAAAGTCAGATTCTCACTCTACTATTCATTTGCATGGAAAAGAAAGCTGGTTATTTTTTTAAAGTCACATATATGATTTGTTATTTAGAAGCTAAGTTGTGCAACTCTTTGTGACCCCATGGACTGCAGGACACCAGGCTCCTCTGTCCATGGGATTTTCCCAGGCAAGAAAACTGGATGGAGTGGGTTGTCATTTCCTTCTCCAGAGGATCATGTATGTGTGTGTGTGTGTGTGTGTGTGTATGTATGTATGTATGTATGTGTGTATAAACATAATTTTATAAATAATTTAAAAGCCAAATATATACATTAAAAGGTAGATAGAAGTGCCCAGCTGGGGAAATCTTCAAACCTCAGACAGTCCAAAAGAAGTCTTCTAAGTTAATCGATGTTGATTACAGGAGCTGGGGTGTTGCTTCTTCAAGTTGCTAAGTAACTAACAAGAGTAATCTAACAAGAGTCAGAGTAGCTCAGTTGCTCTCACCTGGGGTGGGTTAGAGAGAGGAGAAGGAGGCCAGTAAGCTCTCATGGTTTCTTCTTGCCTCCAGCCTCCAAGGAGTAGGCTCATTTCCCCTTGGCAAGGAGCCTGCCACAGCTGGCAAGCATGCCCTCTTTCCAACACCCATTTCCTCTAGGACCTGAGCCACACTCAGGAACCATAATTCTGGAGATGATCGGATGCTCCCCTTTAGTCTCACGCTCATTTCACTTCATCATTCAGACACAGTTTGGCTACTAGTGCGACATCATAAACCCGTCTGGCCCATACATTTTACCCAGAAAGCACCCTCAGCAAAAAAGCCAGTCTTCCAAGGTTAGAGAATCTGAACGAAAACTTGGGATTCCATACAAACCGTCCATCCCGGCTTTCAACCGGGAAGTTCAAAGGAAGCAGGATCATAGAGCCCGCACTGTAAAGCCAAAGGCCAAAATTATATGAGGAAAGAAGGTGGGCTTCAAAGAAGAGGATTCACCCCAATCGAAGAGGTTGATTGCCCTCATCCCTGATTGATTGTTTCTGTAAACTCTGACAGCCTCGGGAGGGTTGTATGAACAGAGGCAGGTGTAGGGACACCTCCACCCTCTGGGTACATCCACTGCTGTCGCTTCTGGGTACACACGACGTGGGGCCCTCGACCCAGTAGCAGTCCATGCTTCCCCATGACGCACCTGGTGAGGGTCCTTTCCCACGTGCGGGCGGGGGGAGCGGGGGTGGGCAAAGCGAGCATCTACCAGCTGTGAGGCCAAGGAGCTGGCTCCGGTGTATGGGGTGGGAGGTGGGGAGCATCAAAAAGGGCACCTCGGGGCTGAAATCTCAAGGCGATCTCTCGGGCTTTCCCCCATTTCCAGCACATCGTTTCGCATTAGGGACACTCTTCGCCTCCAACCCTAGAGTCCTGCGCAATCGACTTGTCTTTCTGAAGCAACTGAATAAAGCGCCCACTGGCCTTCCGTGGCTCAGGTGAGTGCCAAGAAGAGGTGTTAAGAGGAAAGGGCCCGCTCGCCACCACCCCCTTTCCTTTCCTCCCCAGGTTCCCCAAGCTTCAGCGGGGATGTGTGTATTGGGGTGCGCGCGTTAAGAGGGAGCTTAAAATGCCCAAGCGTCCCTTACCTTCCACAGCCATTCTCTCAGAGCTTCCCTAACGCATGCATAATTTTCTTGGCGGAGATACTCCTCCTGCCCCGCGATCCCACCCCCTCCTCGCGTTTTCGCCTAAATATTCTGCGCTCATCTGTTCCAGGACCAACCTGCCGCGGTCACGCAAAGCGAGGCTGCCGGCTCCGGGCTCGGCGCAGAGCAGCCTGGGGACTGTAGTTTCGTCTCTTCCCACCGACCCGGGAGAGCACCCCGAGTCCTCCGTGGGGGGCGGCCCCGCCCCCACAGTGGGTTGGCAGCTCCGGTTTAATCGGACCCAGGCAGAGAAATCCCTCTGGGTGCGGGGCTCTCATCGGTGGACCCGGGGACCCCGGGGAGGCGGGGACTACATTTCCCAAGATGTCGCGCGCGGGGTTTCGTTCCGCGCCAGGAGTAAAGACCCGTGATTGAGATCAACCCTGTCGATTAGAGGAGGGTAAGCACCTGGCAGGGCTCTTGCGGGAGGCAGGAGGCGGCGGGGTTTGAGGTGTGACCTTCTGGGTTTGTCGCTGACCCCCTTGGCCACCTAATTAGTGAGGTTATCAGAGTCACCGGCCAGGTGTGTTTTTCCGCCTGGGCCAGAGCGCCGCTGTGTTGGGTGCGGTTGAAACTTGTTCCTCTAAGACCCGGGAGGTGGGTTAGGGAGAGTCTTGCTGGGTGATAGGACTGTGTTCTGATCCTCCAGGCGGTTCAGGTGGCTAAGCAGCGTAGGGATGGGAGATGGCTTGAGAATTCCGAACAGGCATCTCCCCAAGGGGTTATTAGGAACAAAATCTAGGAACCAGGATTCCACCTGAGCATGTCAGATGTTGGAAACTACTTGGATTCCAAAAGTGGAGGCTTTCAGCTTGGCTGGCCTGGGAGCCCTTTGGCGGTCTGTTGATAAAGTCTAGTAATTAAAACCATCTCCTGCGGAGAAGGCAATGGCACCCCACTCCAGTACTCTTGCCTGGAAAATCCCATGGACGGAGGAGCCTGGTGGGCTGCCGTCCATAGGGTCGCGAAGAGTCGGACACGACTGAGCGACTTCACTTTCACGTTTCACTTTCACGCATTGGAGAAGGAAATGGCAACCCACTCCAGTGTTCTTGCCTGGAGAATCTCAGGGACGGGGGAGCCTGGTGGGCTGCCGTCTGTGGGGTCGCACAGAGTCGGACACGACTGAAGCGACTTAGCAGCAGCAGCAGCAGTGCGTTCTTTCAACTTAGGCAAGTGTGTCCCGACTCCAGGTGCTGGAGGACAGGAAAAAGAATCACGCGGGAGGCAGTAGAATTCCGGAGTTGGTAAATACTGATAAAAATAAAGTTTCCAGACTTTTTTCTTTCCCCTTCATGTGAAAATACATATGCTTTTATCGCTTGCAGAGGTAAAGGCATATCGCTTGCATTGGGAACCAATCTGACTCAGGACTCTAGTAAGATTTTTAAAGGCTCATTGTTAATTGGCTATACCCCAATACAAAATTTTAAAAATAAATAAAGTTTGAAATAAAAGAAAAGACCTTGGGCTCAGAATTGTATATGGCACTGTTTCCTCCCAGCCCCTAGATGATCTGCCCCAGCCCTATATTTAATTTTTAATTACTCTGGGAAATAACTTTAAGGAAATACAGGGGTCCGATCCTTCCTGTCATGATGACTACTTAGATTTTCTTTGTCCCTCCCCTCTTGGTCATAATGTTTTTTTAACTGAGCATTTTCGTGTGTGGGTGTGTACGTGCACACCTGGTTTTATGGTCACTGAGTATATGCTTAGTCCTCCTATTGGGTAACATGGTTGTGTCTGGGCACTTTTAAAAATACCTGTGTGTAACCAGTAAATGCTCTTGATGATACTTTTTAACTCAGTTCATAGAGCTGTATTCAAGTCAAATACAAGCCTTCCATCCTTGATACAGTAGAGAGAGTCCTGTTCAGAGCAAAAGAATTGTTCCAACCTGACATGCAGGTCAGCATTCTAAAGTCCAGAAGGAACTAACACACAAGTGCTTCTCTTCCAAGTATATAACTGTTACGTCTTTCCTCACATTGAATGAATGGTAAAGAAAGCCGTGGGACAGGTAGTATCAACAGTTCTTAGCCTTGTCCGTACATTCACCTTTTGCAAACACACATTCTTAGCCTCACCTTAATCTCACAGAGTTAGGGTTCCTGAGGGTTGGGGCAGGGACACTTAAGTTTTGAAAACCCACAGGAGATTCTGACCGGCAGCGAGGGTGCACATCATTGGTCTGTTTTCAAGCTTTTCAGGATCTGGTTAATATTAAAATGTAAAAGTCACTGAAATCCATTTTTAATTTAAAAATTTCATTTCAGCTCCAGTTGTTAAGGTATTTCCCCACTGATGTGCATTTCAGTTTCAGTTTCCTTTTTAGCATAAATGTAAATAAGATGTGAAGTAATCATTAGTTTAGCCACAAGAAATAGCCAGTATTTACCTTTTTAAATCCTACAAATACAGCAGTTTCATGTGGTTCCGCCTAATAAAGGGGAAGCAGTAGTTAAGCAGGGATTTTCCGTTTTGGCTGAATATTAATATTACCTGAGAACCTTGGGAAACAAAAACGGTTCCCACTAGAATGATCCTCCCCAAAAAGAAAATACCAACTCTTGGCAAGATTGTGAAGCAGTAAGGACTCATATGTACTACTGGCATTGTGCGAATTGATACAACCACTTGGGAAAAACCATTTGGTGTATTAAGCTGAATATATCCTTATCCAGTGACCCAGCAGATCCACTCCTAGGTGTGTACCAGACTGATGTGCATACGCATCTTTAAAACAACCTGGGTGAGTCTGGAAATGGACTCTTTCCCAGAGACTTCTTGGCTATAGGACTTTTAGGACGTATAGGACTATTCATGACCATGTTCATTATTTTTGTAATAACTACAGACTGGAAGCACCCAAATGTTCATCAACAATAGGTTGGATAAATTAATTTATATGGTATCCAATATAGTGTGTGTGTGCGCGTGCGTGCTCAGTTGCTCAGTCATGTCTGACTCTTTTCGACCCCAGGGACTGTAGCCCGCCAGGCTCCTCTGTCCTTGGGATTTTCCAGGCAAGAACACTGGAGTGGCTTGCCAGTTCCTCCTCCAGGGAAATCTTCCTGACTCAGGAATCAAATCCATTTCTGTTACATCTCTTGCATTAGCAGGCAAGTTCTTCACTAGTGCCACCTGGGAAGCCCCATTTTATTAGTTAGATGCAGGTTATTCAAGGGGAGAGGGTTAGTCATGATCATGAATTCCAGGTGAAGGGAATCATTGGAGGTCATCTTAGAGGCTACTTATCACAACACACAGAATATCTGGCTTTTTTTGTTCAATAATCAGAAGTACATATTGTGTGATTCCATTTATACAAAGTTCAAAACATATATAAAACTAATCTATGGCATTAGGACCATGAGGGCCTCTAGGGCACCTAGGGATATTCTGATTGTTTAGGTGTGTGCTGTTCACTTGCATATGTTTGTGAAAATGTATAGAGCTGTATATGTATGATTTGTAGAACTCTTCCACAGAATGTGTTTTCTACTCTAAGTCTTTAAAAGAATAATCTGCTTAGATTTAACTAATTGATAAATGATCTGTTTATCAGCCACTCTGTCTATGCCTTCTCATCCTTTGCCCCAGCAAAGTGATAGTTCCATTCCATTTAGCAAGTACGGTTTGAGGACCTACTGTGTGCCAGGCACTCGTCTGGACTCATGTGATACACGAGAGACTGGATTTCTGGAAATGGCCCTCAAGAGTCTGTGCTGTAATCCCTGAACCTGGGAATGTGGTGACAGTCCTCCTGTCATTGTGAGGAGGCACGGTAGGGGCTCCCCAGGTGGCTTGTGGGAGAACCTGCCTGCCAATGCAGGCAATGTGGATTTGATCCCTGGGTTGGGAAGATCCCCTGGAAGAGGGCATGGCAATCCATTCCTGTATTCATGCCTGGAGAATCCCATGGACAGAGGAGCCTGGTGGGCTGCAGTCCATGGGTCTCAAAGAGTTGGACATGACTGAGCATGCAACCACGCATGCAGGAGGCCCAGTTGACCTTAAAAAGGAAAGATTATCCAGCTGGTCCTAGTCTAATCAAGGAGTTTTCTCCAGCTGGAAGCAAGAGACGGGCAGGAGGGGAACTCACAGTGACTCTAGGCATGAAAAGTACTCAACACTCTGGTTACTTATTTGAAGGTAAAGAGGGCCCCAGCAGGCAGCCAGCAAGGGCACATGGACCTCAGCCCTGGAGTCCTAAGAAACTGAATTCTACCAACAACCTGGGTGAGTCTGGAAATGGACTCTTTCCCAGAGACTTCCGATAAACTTCCAAACTACCAGACACCTTGATTTAGGTCTTGTAAAACCTGAGCAGAGAACACAGGTGTGTCCACTCAACTGTCTGCACTATAGAACTGTGGGCTAATAAACCAGCCTGTTTTAAGCTGCTAAATTTACCTATTTTGTGTTATATGAGTTTAGTTTGTTATGCAACAGTATGCAACATCCTGTTAAAGAAGGCAGTTATCGTCCCATTTTGTGGGTGGAGACAGACTGAAAAAATGATAATAATACCAAGGCTAACAAAGTTCATCAGAATCTCTGGAGGTAGGACTCCCATACCCTGTGCTGTTTTTCTTTTATTCAAGTACTCTAGGAGATTCTAATCTGTAGCTTCTATTGCACAATCCGTTAAAGGGATAGAGACCAAAATGTCTGGGTAAGAAGTAAACAGGGGACTTGGCATCCTCCTCTATTAACTGTTTTGTTAACCCATCACTGAATCTTTTTTTAAAAAACTTTTTATTTTATATTGGAGTATAGATGATTAGCAGAGAAGGCAGTGGCACCCCACTCCAGTACTCTTGCCTGGGAAATCCCATGGGTGGAGGAGCCTGGTAGGCTGCAGTCTGTGGGGTTGCTAAGAAGCGGACACGACTGAGCAACTTCACTTTCACTTTTCACTTTCATGCATTGGAGAAGGAAATGGCAACCCACTCCAGTACTGTTGCCTGGAGAATCCCAGGGAAGGGGGAGCCTGGTGGGCTGCCGTCTATGGGGTTGCACAGAGTCAGACATGACTGAAGCAACTCAGCAGCAGCAGCAGCAGCAGCAGCAGCAGCAGCAGCAGCAGCAGCAGCAGCAGCAGCAGCAGCAGCAGCATAGATGATTAGCAATGTTGTGATAGTTTCAGGTGGACACCAAAGGGACTCAGCCATCCTTGTACATGTATCCATTCTCCCTCAGAGTCCCCTCCCATCCAGGCTGCCACATAACATTGAGCAGTTCTCTGTGCTGTACAGTAGGACCTTGTTGGTTATCCACTTTAAATATCTCAGAGCATCACTGAGTCGTGTTGCACCTTCTTGAGTGCTGGCTTCCTCTCCATGCCCTCCCCTTCATTTAAGTAGTATCAGTGTCTTGACTCTTCCACGGGGACAGGAATGGACTCTAGTTCTGCTCACCTTTGATGTTCCAGCCACCGGCACTCTGGCACATAATGAATATTTAATACATGTATTATGCATTTATAAATAATACCTGACTGAAGGAGTTTGTGAATAAGCTACCTAATGATGATTAGGTCTCCATCTTCCCCTGTGAAACTGCAAGTTCATACTTGATTTTTGTTTGTTTTAATTTCCATACTCTTAGAAGTAGACATTTTCATCAATTCAAAAATGCATATTGTGTATTAATGCAAGTGTGTGGACTCCAGAAAAATAGTACAGATGAACCTATTTGCAGGGCAGGGATAGAGACGTGGATACAGAGGATGGATTTGTGGACACAGCGGGGGTAGGGGAGGGTGGGACAAAATGGGAGGGTAGCACTGACACGTAGGCACTACCATTCAAAACAGATAGCTGGTGCGGACCTGCCCGAAAGCTCGCGAAGCCCAGCTCGGTGCTCCGGTGAGGACCCGGAGGGGTGGGGCAGGGTGGGGTTGGGGGAGGCTCAAAAGGGGGAGATGTGTTCACATATAGCTGATTCACTTCACTGTACAGCAGAAACTAATACCACATTGTAAAGCAATTATACTCCTATTAAAAAAAATTGATACCTTAGAGACAAGCTAATCCAAGCCCCCTCATTTCACAGTTAAGGCAGAAAAGCGAAAGTGTTTGCCCAGATCACATTGTGGCCAAACAAGTATTCACAACATAGGTCCAGACCAAGGCTCTGGACACAAATGGGGCAGGAAAGATTTCTGTTGCTCTAGACTCAGCTTGGAGAAGGCGATGGCACTCCACTCCAGTACTCTTGCCTGGAAAATCCCATGGGCGGAGGAGCCTGGTAGGTTGCAATCCATGGGGTCACTAAGAGTCGGACACAACTGGAGCGACTTCACTTTCACTTTTCACTTTCATGCATTGGAGAAGGAGATGGCAACCCACTCCAGTATTCTTGCCTGGAGAATCCCAGGGACGGGGGAGCCTGGTGGGCTGCTGTCTATGGAGTCGCACAGAGTTGGACATGACTGAAGTGACTTAGCAGCAGCAGCAGCAGACTCAGCTTGGCTTGGTTTGCTGGCTTAGCTTTAAGTCAGAGAAGCTAGCGCCACTGTGCTCCTCACTGCAGATTTGTGGGGAGACTGAAGGAGCCCTTCACCAGGCTGAAAGGGGAAGCCACTGTCATAGTAATGGCAGAGGAGCAAGAGGGCGAAGAAAAGCATGCAAGACATTAAGGTCCGGCTTAGTACTGGAGCACTGCCCTTTCTTCCTGGTGTCATTTGCCAAAGCGAGTCACGTGGCCAATCTCTTTCGAGGAAGTACACGAGGAAGCCATGGAATGGATGTGAGCTTAAGGAAGGATGAAGGATTGGGCTAAATCCTAAATCTCTACCATGACTGTGTATCCATCTCCTATGGCTGCTATGGGCAAGTTCTGTAAGCTGGGTGGCTTAAAATTTACTCTTGGTCCTGGAGGCTAGAGTTCTGAAATAAGTCCAAGTGTTGGCAGGGCCATACTTCCTTTGAAGGCTCCAGGCATGCATCGTCTTTTGACTCTTCCTAGCTTCTCGTCTAGTTTGCTAGCAGTCTCTGAAGTTCTTGGCTTGTTGCTTCAGCACTTCTTGGAGACAGATCTCCATTATCACTTGGTGGTCTTCTTCCTTGTGAGTCTGTCTTGTGTCTCTAAATCTCTCCTATGAGGACACCAGTCATTGGATTTAGGGCTCACCCTAATCCAGTATGTGGAGAAGGAAATGGCAACCTGCTCCAGTATTCTTGCCTGAAGAATCTCATGGACAGAGAAGCCTGATGGGCTATAGTCCATGGGGTTGCAAAGAGTTAAACTTGACTGAGTGACTTTTACTCACTCACTAATCCAGTATGAGTTCAGCTTAATTTGATTACATCTACAAAGACCCCAATTTCAAGTAAGATCACATGAACAGGGACCTGGGGTTAGGAGTCCAACACATCTATTTCGGGGACACAATTCAACCCCCAGCAGACTGGAATTTCTTGTACCATTTTTTATAAACTAGAGCAGCTGTTCTCAAGGTCTCAGTCCTGGATGCAGGGCATGAGCATTATCCTGGGAGCTGGTTAATTAAGATTCTTGGGTTTCAGTTCAGACCTACCAGGACCCAGCAGTCTGTGATGTCACAAGTCTGCCAGGAGATTTCAGTTTGTGCTAAAGTTTGAGAACCACCACCAAAGAAGACATTAGAACCCAGACTTTGCAAAGAGGTAAATTTAGCCATTGTTCTTATTTTTTTAATTAATTATTTTTATTTATTGCTGTGCTGAGCCTTCATTGCTGCACAGGGGCTCTCTGTAGTTGTGGTAACCAAGCGAGGCTACTCTCTAGCTGTGATGTGCAAGCTTCTCATTGCGGTGGCTTCTCTTGTTGCAGAACATGGGCTCTAGGTCATGGAGATTTCAGTAGTTGGAGTGTGTGGACCTAATTGCCCCGCAGCATGTTGTATCTTAGTTCCTGGGCCAGGGATCAAAGCCACGTTCCCTGTATTGGCAGGTAGATTCCCAACCACTGGACCACCAAGGAAGTCCCTAGCCATTGTTCTTAAGAGGGAGTAGGAAGTGGGACCCAATCTCAATTGGGTGCTAAAAGCAGCAGGTTTACCCAATTTATTGAGTAATAAGGATATAATTCTAAGGAATCTAGTCCTATTTGCCTCATGGAATAGTGGATCTGATAAAGCCCTGTACTTCGAGCCCAGAGTCATCATAATGAATCTTCATTTTCTGTGGGTGTGAAAAAAGATGGGAGGGGTCATCGGGGCTGGTTCCTGAATCTGGCATGAGCTTCACTGGGAAGAAAGTGAGAAAATGTAGCAAAGCTCTGAACAGTGTTCAGTACATTTGTGGAAATGATTATTACTGAAGACCTATTGCTGACTTCACAGTTCTGTCTTCAGCCAGTTCTGGAAAACAGTGACCCCAGGACCCCATATGCACAGAGCTAAGAAAGAAAGATCCCACAGTTGAATATAGCATTTCAGGCATGGAAAGTTAATTTACCAGAGAAGCCATGTATAATGTTCAACTAAATATGACAAAGAAGGCATCAGTTTAGATGGGGTTAGCATCTTAAGTCGGAGAAGGCAGTGGCACCCCACTCCAGTACTTTTGCCTGGAAAATCCCATGGACAGAGGAGCCTGGTAGGCCACAGTCCATGGGGTCGCTAAGAGTCGGACATGACTGAGCGACTTCACTTTCACTTTTCACTTTCATGCATTGGAGAAGGATATGGCAACCCACTCCAGTGTTCTTGCCTGGAGAATCCCAGGGACGGGGGAGCCTGGTGGGCTGCCATCTATGGGGTCGCACAGAGTCAGACATGACTGAAGCGACTTAGCAGCAGCAGAATCTTAAGTTAAAGTGGAGAGTAAATATGAAAAAACAGGCAACTTTGCCCTTGAAAATGCTTTACATTGCTTTTGAAATATAGAAAACATATTGAAATTGTGTATATATATATATATATACACACATATATACACACATATATACACATATATATACATATTGGAGAAGGAAATGGCAACCCACTCCAGTGTTCTTGCCTGGAGAATCCCAGGGACGGGGGAGCCTCATGGGCTGCCATCTATGGGGTCTCACAGATTCGGACATGACTGAAGCGACTTAGCAGCATACACATATATATACACACACATATATACATATATATATATAAAATCCTGCAGAATAATTTCCTAGCTCAGCAAAATTGGAAAACATAAAGACTGTTAAGCAAATGTCTGTAAATTTAAAATATTCTTTCTTTAAAATAACAATCAAATCCCTAGTTCTGAATGGGGTGATGGATAGAGGTTTCTGAACTCTAATATCTTAATATACTATTTGGTTTTGTGGGGATAAAATGAGAGAATTAAAGCTCCATCTTAGAAGAGAGGCAGTTCTCCAAAGAAATGGGAGTTTGGTTCAAAAGATTTAACCTGCCTACATGAAACAAACACTGATGGAGTGGTTATGATTTGCCAGAAATTCTTTTAAGTGCTTTAAGAACACTCTAGCATTCTGACTTTGCAGGCCATGTGCTTAACCACTATGCAAGCTCACCTTTCTAATTTTTTACATACTGTATTTCCACCATATGCAGTTGTGCAGAGTTTAGACCAAGGTCAAAACTTGGAACTGGGTACATTGATATCAGGTGTGGACCCAAAGGAGCCACCCCCATGTGTCTCCGTTCTTGAATGGTGGGCGAGTAACACGGACTAAACTTCTGAAGCCTTTTTTTTTTTTTAGTTTTATGCCTTCCTTATTTTCCCAAAGGCAGAAAATACAGCAGAGTAGTATGTTGTCGCAAAAGCAAAGAATGGGGTTGAGCCTTAGTGGTTAGAGATGAGAAAAGTCTATCCGTTGTCAGAGACTAAGAGTCGGAGGAATTCATGCAGTTGGAGGCCGATAAAAGGCACTGCAGGTGCTGATGACAGATTACTGTCCTCATAAACCTGAAGGTATGATCTAGGGCTCAATCCTCGTGTCTGCCAAACTCAGAGAAGTTAAAGAAAAATGGGACATAGGAGATGATTTAGATTGCACCTGGGAGGGAAAGAATGAAGCACGCAAGATGTGCCTTGTGAGATAAGGCCAGTATTAGCATAGTGCAGATCCAGGCTCTGTCTTCTGCTGGCTTTTCCAGCCCACGGTAACTGTTGGAGAAGAATTTGACTTTTGAAAGGTATTTCTTTTTTTTTTTTTAATGAGTTTTTATTTATTTCTTATTTTGCGTGCTAAGTCACTTCATTCATGTCTGAGTCTTTGCAGCCCCATGGACTGTAGTCTGCCAGGCTCCTCTTTCCATGGGATTCTCCTGGCAACAATACTGGAGTGGGTTGCCATGCCCTCTTTCAGAGGATCTTCCTGACCCAGGGATCGAACCCGCATCTCTTATGTCTCCTGCATTGGCAGGCAGGTTCTTACCACTAGCACCACCTGGGAAGCCCCGATTTATTATTTTGTTTATTTTTGGCTGTGCTGGGTCTTCCTTGCTGCGTGTGGGCTTTGCTCTAGTTGTGGCAGGAGGAGGCTACTCTCTAGATGTAGTGTGCAGGCTTCTCATTGTTACGCCTTCTTTTTGTTGCAGAGAACAGGTTCTAGGGCACGCAGTCTTCAGTCGTTGTGGGGTCTGGAGTCAGTAGTTGCGGCTCCCGGGCTCTCAAGCTCGGGCTCAGTAGTGGTGCCACGTGGGCTTTGTTGCTCCATGGCATGTGGGAATCTTCCTGAACCAGGGATCTAACCCGTGTCTACTGCATTTCCAGGTGGATTCTTTATCACTGAGCCACCAGGGAAGCACCGAAAGGTATTTCTGTGAGGTCTAGTTTCATTCACGAATCCCCAAAGCTAGAAATGTGAATTTCATGGTGGTGAGGGGAACTATCTGCTAATATTTGCCCCACAGTTTCAAATGTGAATGAGGCAGTGTCTATTAGGTGTTTTGATTGACACAGACTATATTTGTTAAGGCAATCTCTGCCTTATTCTTATAGGCCTTCTATGGACCCTTGGGTGTCCTTCGTCTCATCCTCTAGGGTTGTCTTAGGCAAAAAGCGAAGGCAGGTACAATGTCTTCCTAAGGGCACGTTCCCCTACAGCGCTCCCTTTTGTGTGCTGGCTGTTTCATGGACTCTGTCTTTGGAGTAGACAAATTCTGGACCCTGGAAACACAGAGATCTTAGTTAAAATCTGCCTTTCCCCACACCAGCTGAGTGACCTGAATAAAGTATTACTAATTAACATCTCCAACTTGGTTTTCTTATCTATGAAATGTATAACCACATATCCCCTTCAGGACTTAATTTTTTAAAATTTATTTTTATTTTATTTTACTTTTTAAGAATTAACTTTTATTGGAGTACACTTGTTTTACAATGTTGTGTTAGTTTCTACTGTACAGAAAAGTTAATCAGCTATATGTCGTGTATATATATTATATATATATATATAAAATATATATGTATATGCTGTATGTAGCTATATGCCCTTTTAGGTCACTAGGGAGTGTTGAGTAGAGTTCCCTGAGCTGTATGTTAGGTTCTCACTAGTTATCTATTTTATTCTGTGCTGTGGTTAGATGCTCAGTCACGTCCAACTCTTTGCGACCGTATGGACTATAGCCTGCCAGGCTCCTCAGTCCATGGGGATTCTCCCGGCAAGAATACCAGAGTGGGTTGCCATCCCCTCCTCCAGGGGGTCTTCCTAACCCAAGGATCAACCCCAGGTCTCCTTCAGTGCAGGTGGATTCTTTACAGTCTGAGCCACCAGGCTTCCCAGATGGTGCTAATGCAGGAGACACAGGAGATGTGGGCTTGATCCCTGGGTCTAGAAGATCCCCTGGAGGAGGAAATGGCAACCCACTCTGGTATTCTTGCCTGAGAAATCCCAGGGACAGAGGAACCTGGCGGGCTATAGTCCATGGGGTCACAAAGAGTTGGACATGACTAAGCATGCGTGCCTGAAAACGCTGAAACCAGTAGTGTGTATATGACACATATATGTTGATCCCAGTCTCCTAATTCATTCCTCCCCCTCATCCCCTTGGTGTCCACACATCTGGTCTCTACATCTGTGTCTCTGTTTCTGCTTTGCAAATGAGATCATCTCTACCATTTTTTCTAGATTCCACCTATATGCATTAATATACAGTGTTTGTTTTCTCTTCCTGACTTCAATCTGTATGATAGTCTGTAGGCCCATCCACGTCTTTAAAAATGGCCCCAATTTTTTCCTTTTTGTGGTTGAGTAATATTCCATTGTTTATGTGTACCACATCTTCTTTTCAGGGCCTTTTGAGAGTAGGTTATCTATCTCTCTAACAGATTCACCTCAAACTTTATGGCTTAAAATTAAAAAAAAAATTATCTCACCCAGTCTCTGTGGTTCAGAGAATCTGAGAACAGTTTTGCCAGGGGATTCAAGCTCAGAGTCTCTCTTGAGTTTGTAGTCAAGTTGCTGGTCAGGGCTGCAGTCATCTGAAGGCTTGGCTGGGGCTGGGGGGTCCACGGCTGTGGCGGCTCTTCACACACCTGGCACATCTGTGCTGGCTGTAGATGGGATGCCTCTGTGCCTTGCAACATGGCCCTCTTCATGGGCCAGCTGGACAGTCCTCACAGAGTGACAGTGGCTTCCCCTGGAGAGTGATCCCAGGAGGAAAGCACCTGGCTTTGGTGACCTCATCTTCGAATTCATACAGCACTGCTCTGGCCTAGTCTACA
This sequence comes from Ovis aries, assembly GCF_016772045.2. Lineage (NCBI taxonomy): Eukaryota > Metazoa > Chordata > Mammalia > Artiodactyla > Bovidae > Ovis > Ovis aries. Next base: position 58,685,035 of record NC_056062.1, on the reverse strand, counting down.
GGCTAGAAGTGAGCCGCTTAGTCTAGCCAGTGCTCAAGGGATGGAGAATTAGGCTCTCCATTTTAAAGGGAGTGTCTGAGAATTTCTGGACTTATTCTAAATCACTATAAGAGGTAGCATAAGTAAAATTCCTGAAATAAGAGTTTAGTAAATGCCAAGACTTAAATAGTATCTTGTTCTTCTTTATCTCTGCAGTACCTACAATAGTGTTTTTCATACAGCAAGCATCCTAAGTAGTGAGATAACATTTATTACATAGTGAACTAAAGTTACTGCCTGCCTTGTGTCATGTTTTGTGCTAAACATTTTCAGTGGAATACCTCATTTCATTGTCACAATAATCCTGGGAAATGGATGCTACTCTGTTTTTATTATCCCAGTTTTACAGATGGGAAAACAGAAGTATGCACGGAGAAATTTCAGAAATTTCTTGATTTGGGGGCTTCCCTGACGGTTCAGTGAATAAGACTCGCTGCTCCCAATGCCAGGGACTTGGGTTCAATCCCTGCTCAGGAAGCTAAGATCTCACATGCTGCAATGAAGACCCAGTGCAGCCAATATAAATAGTCATCATAATAAAAAAGAAAAAGAAAAAGAAATTTCTTGTATGTTAACATATGGAGGGGTGTGATAGAGCCGGGAGTTAAAACTGTGAGTCTTCCTACAATTCAAGGCTTCTAAAACTATTCATGTGAAATATTCCCTCCTTTGAGATTTATTTGCCTTGAACTATTTTGAGAGTGGGTGAAATGATACTTGAATTGTGAAGCCTCTTTCTTAAAGCACTTCTCTCAGGTCTAGAATGCCATGAAAATTCCCAGCCAAGATTCAGAATGGGAAGCCCAGGAATTCCTCCCCCACACTCTTCCTTTCTCCAGTGTTGGATATAACACTCCCATACCCTCTGATTTCTTCTGTCCTAACCTTGAGGTTTCTCCTTGAAACTGATGTTTGAAGGTTCTAAGGTTAAATATAAGTTTGAAAACTGCAAAACTGGATGATCTTAAAGATCCCTTCTTGCTCTAAAGTTATATAATGACATGAATCCTTCTGCCTATTCCTCATCCTTATAGAAGTTAGTGATCAAGTCTGGTCAGTTTTTCCTCAACAACTACTCTCTTGACTCCTCTTCTCATCCTCAGCCACCATCTTCATTCTACACCAGATGAGAACTGGGATTGAAACATTATTCAGTTCAGTTCAGTTCAGTCGCTCAGTCATGTCCGACTCTTTGCGATCCCATGAATCACAGCACGCCAGGCCTCCCTGTCCATCACCATCTCCCAGAGTTCACTCAGACTCACGTGCATCAAGTCGGTGATGCCATCCAGCCATCTCATCCTCTGCCGTCCCCTTCTCCTCCTGCCCCCAATCCCTCCCAGCATCAGAGTCTTTTCCAATGAATCAACTCTTCGCATGAGGTGGCCAAAGTCCTGGAGTTTCAGCTTTAGCATCATTCCTTCCAAAGAACACCCAGGGCTGATCTCCTTCAGAATGGACTGGTTGGATCTCCTTGCAGTCCAAGGGACTCTCAAGAGTCTTCTCCAAACTACAATTCAAAAGCATCAATTCTTCGGCGCTCAGCCTTCTTCACAGTCCAACTCTCACATCCATACATGACCACTGGAAAAACCATAGCCTTGACTAAATGGACTTTTGTTGGCAAAGTAATGTCTCTGCTTTTCAATATGCTATCTAGATTGGTCATAACTTTTCTTCCAAGGAGTAAGCATCTTTCAATTTCATGGCTGCAGTCACCATCTGCAGTGATTTTGGAGCCAAAAAATAAAAATAAAGTCTGACACTGTTTCTGCTGTTTCCCATCTATTTCCCACAAAGTGATGGGACCGAATGCCATGATCTTCGTTTTCTGAATGTTGAGCTTTAAGCCAACTTTTTCACTCTCCTCTTTTACTTTCATCAAGAGGCTTTTTAGTTCCTCTTCGCTTTCTGCCATATGGATGGTGTCATCTGCGTATCTGAGGTTCTTGATATTTCTTCTGGCAATCTTGATTCCAGCTTGTGTTTCTTCCAGCCCAGCGTTTCTCATGATGTACTCTGCATATAAGTTAAATAAGCAGGGTGACAATATACAGCCTTGACATAATCCTTTTCCTACTTGGAACCAATCTGTTGTTCCATGTCCAGTTTTAACTGTTGCTTCCTAACCTGCATACAGGTTTCTCAAGAGGCAGGTCAGGTGGTCTGATATTCCCATCTCTTTCAGAATTGTCCACAGTTTATTGTGATCCACACAGTCAAAGGCTTTGGTGTAGTCAATAAAGCAGAAAGAGATGTTTTTCTGGAACTCTCTTGCTTTTTTGATGATCCAGTGGATGTTGGCAATTTGATCTCTGGTTCCTCTGCCTTTTCTAAAACTAGCTTGAACATCTGGAAGTTCACGGTTCAGGGCATTGTAGCTGTCTCTAAAGAACATTTCCAGTCATTGTCATCTCCAAACTATCTTGTGTCCAGAGGCCACATAAAGCTCCAAGAATATCCTTTTTGGTTGTGAAAACCTGTTGCTAAATAAATCCCTTCAGTTGGCTGTGTAGCAGTCCTCATACAGGACACCACAGATATTAGTACACATCAGTAGTTTTTGGAACGTATAGTCTTAAAGTTAAGTAGTGTTCTTTAGTGATAGAATTTCTTGAAGAGTTTGATATGCTAATGTGTAGTGTGAATCTTCCTATTGTTGTTGCTCACTCAGTTGTGTCCAACTCTTTGTGACCCCCATGGACTGCAGCAGGCCAGGCTGCCCTGTCCTTCACTATTTCCTGGAGCTTGCTCAAACTCATGTCCATTGAGTTGGTGATGCTATCCAACCATATCATCCTCTGTCACCCCCTTCTCCTCCTGCCTTCAGTCTTACCCAGCATCAAGGTCTTTTCCAATGAGTCAGCTCTTCTTATCAGGTGGCCATAGTATTAGAGCTTCAGCTTTAGCATCAGTCCTTCATTGAATGTTCAGGGTGAATTTCTGTTAAGATTAACTGGTTTGACCTCCTTGCTGTCTGAGGTACTTTCAAGAGTCTTCTCCAGTACCACAGTTCAAAAGCATCAATTCTTCGGTACTCAGCCTTTTTTATGGTCCAAATATCGCATCTGTACCTGACTACTGGAAAACCCTTAGCTACCTGAGAGAGAGAGATAATATAACTCAAAAGATTGGCTCTTTTGAGCTTTTTATGAACTCAAGTGAGGGAACTCTCTTGGGTTGTCTATTTGAAAGCGGTTTCTTATCACCAGGCCACTTCCCTGAGACTTCTCACTTGGTAGTAAGTCCCTACTTGCTGTACTACCTTCACACGTGAAATTCCAGAAAGCCATTCCTCAATAATTGTTGCTCTGTTTCTCCTTTACTGCCCAACCATCAGCCTCCTCAGAGTCACCACTTCAGAATACCAAGAGGGGTGTGTGTGCCTGTATACATATGCATAACTTTCTTTACTAAAGAACGGGGTGATTTTATGAGAGAATTGCCTACAGAGGATCTTAGGATAGAGAAAGTACTCTGTATGATGCTGTAATGATATAGACCCTATGGACTGTAGCCTACCAGCTCCTCTGTCCGTGGGATTCTCCAGGTAAGAATACTGGAGTGAGTTGCCATACCCTCCTCCAGGGGATCTTCCCAACCAGGGATCAAACCCAACTGTCTTATGTCCCCTGCATTGGCAGGCAGGTTTTGTTTTGTTTTGTTTTGTTTTTACCACTAGTGCCACCTGAGAAGCCCACACACCATTATACATTTACCCAAATCCACAGAATGTACAGCACAGAGCAAACCCTAATGTAAACCATGAATTTTGGTGATGATAATGTGTCAGTAAAAGTTCATCATTGGTAACAGATGTACCACTCTGATAAGGGATGTTGATAATGGGGGAAGCTATGGGTGGGTGAAGGTGAGGGGTTATAAGAGTCCCTTGTACTTTCTGCTCGGTTTTCTAAAACCTAAGGAATTACTGTTGGAGAAGGCGATGGCACCCCACTCCAGTGTTCTTGCCTGGAGAATCCCAGGGACGGCAGAGCCTGGTGGGCTGCCGTCTATGGGGTCACACAGAGTCGGACACGACTGAAGCGACTTAGCAGCAGCAAGGAATTACTGTGCTTCATAGTGTGAAATTTTGGCTAGTTGTGTGTGGAGCCTACAACTGGACTGAAAAATAAAGTCTGCTTAAAAGGAAGAAATTTAAAACCAAGTACTAAACTTAACTTCTTCAAGGTCCAGAAATATACGTGTGTGTGTGTGTGTGCATGCACACACATACGTGTGTATATTAACAAAGAAGTCACTCCTTAAGTGGGGCTTTCCCGTGTGGCTCAATGATAAAGAATTCACCTTCCAATGCACAAGATGCAGAAGATATGAGTTTGATCCCTGGGTTGCGAAGATCCCCATGAGAAAGAAATGGTAATCCACTCCAGTATTCTTGCCTGGATAATTCATGGGCAGAAGAGCCTGGTGGGGTTGCAAAAAGAGTTGCAAAAAGTCAGATACAGCTGAGGAACTGAGCATGTATGTATGCAACCCTTTACTAGGTGGGTCCTCTTTGAAAACAACCGCAATTTCTAATCTGACTTCCCCGTTTCTGGTTTTGCCCCTCTATCCAAAACAGCCTTATCTTCCAGACTTCCCATTGAAATTCCATTCATTTTCTGGAAAACCGCAGCTCCTACCCATTGAGTTCTTACAGTACCCATTGTGATTCCCCTCATTAAGATGTCCTTCCAAGTCCAAGTTACTGAGACCAAAGTAGCACCCTTGGGTTTTTATTTAGTCGGTCAGTGATTTCTTCTCACAACTCAGAAAGCCACAGAGTTGTATGGGGGAAAGGTCTTGAAGCTCTTTAGTTTTCAGCTTCGTTCAAGCAGGCATTTATCCTCCAAGCCATATTTCTTTGGGAGTTTTCCTAAAGATACACCTTTAAAAAACCTATCAGATATATTAGAACAACACATAGCTCACCTTAAAGTTATTTTAATTCTCAAGGAGAGCACAACCCTTTTAAACTCTAATGAAAAACAAAGTATTTTCTAACTGCTTTGAAATTTGCAATATAACTTGTTTGTCCATTGAAGGCAGTAAATTTTATCATGCAGACTAATAATGGACTCTTTTTATGCTTTACTTTGGAACTTCTGGATAAAGAAAGTAGCCATATGTCTCCGGAAGCCTGTTGCCTTAGCTTTTGAAGGAACATTCAACCAAGTAAATAGTTAGGCACTGTGCTGGACACTAGAAATGGAAACATGAATAATACAAGTCTCCTGACTTGAGAGTATGCCTTCAAAGACATTTATCCTTTCATTTGTTGAATGTCAAGTGCATCCTGAGCACCTACTGTGTGCCAGGTACTGTATTGGGTGGTAGGGAATGTTTTAGACTGTGTTCCCTGGAAATAGTCTCAAGGAGTGAGAGTTTTGAATTGTGTGTGAAAGTTTATTGGGGAATATTCTTGGGAGATGCACATGAAGGAAAGTAAGATGGGAGAATTGGACAAGGAGAAAAATGGATCTTCAGTGAAGTTACAGTGGCGGCCTCATTCTATTCTACCAGGAGCTCTGGAGCTGAGATGCCCCTTTAGAGATTTCCTAAACTGGCTAGGAGGCCCAGCCTAGGTATGCCTATGTCAGCCAGTCAGTGGTGGCCCAATGTCTGTAAGAGGGTCTGTAACTGAGGGTCTGTAACTATGACCCAGTTTCTCTAAGACGATCTATAACTATGGATCTGTAGCTATCTGTTCCAGTATCTGTAGATACTGTTCCAGTATCTCTTGCTGCTGCTGCTGCTGCTGCTGCTGCTGCTGCTGCTAAGTCGCTTCAGTCGTGTCCGACTCTGTGCGACCCCATAGACAGCAGCCCACCAGGCTCCCCCATCCCTGGGATTCTCCAGGCAAGAACACTGGAGTGGGTTGCCATTTCCTTCTCCAATGCATGAAACTGAAAAGTGAAAGTGAAGTTGCTCAGTTGTGTCTGACTCTTCGCCACCCCATGGACTGTAGCCTTCCAGGCTCCTCCACCCATGGGATTTTCCAGGCAAGAGTACTGGAGTGGGGTGCCTTCACCTTCTCTGCCAGTATCTCTTAGGGGGACTGTAATGATGGGTCTGTAACTACGGCCCAGTGTCTCTTAGAGGATCTGTAACTATATAAAACAAGCCAGTTTTCTGCAGCCTGGGGCAGTGGCCAGCAAGGGTCATGACTTTGAGCCATCAGAAATTGACATCCCCAGAAGCTGGGAGATGGGAAGTAACCTGAGTGGGAACACAACATCCATTATGGGATGGTTATAGCAGGAACAAGGATCTATCCATGCCCTCAGGGAGCTGATAGCCTCACTGATGAGCCACAGCAGCAAATAGGTGAGTGCAAGTGCAGATAGGTTAGTACCAGAGGAAAATACCTTGAAGACACAGGGAAAGCGCATCTCACCCAGTTTTAGGGCTCCCGAGCTGGATTCCCAGAAGAGATGGTGTCAGTGATGATGAAAGGAATTAGGCATGTGAAAGCAACAAGGGTGGAAACTGTTAGAAAAGAGTCTTCCCGATAAAGGGAACAGTAAGTACAAAGGGTGAGAACATGGCATGAGGGGACCTCACATGGTTAGGAAAGTCTGGAGTGGAGAGTGAATTAGAACGAGTGGTGCACAGGGAGGCAAAGGTGCCAAGCAAGGGTTTGAACCTCAAGGTTGGACCTGAAGGAGCAGGGAGGCCAGGTCCCGCAGTTGGGGATTTTGCCCTGATTATTCCTAACAATCACGGTTTCCAGCAGGGAGTTATATGATGAAATGTGCACTATGGGAAGATCATCCTAGCTGCAGGGTGGAGAAAGGAATCCAGATAAAAGAACAACATGGGGGGCCTATGAGTGGCTGTGTAGATGGCTAATTCATTAATTTCTGGTAAAAAATGAGTGACCTAAAATAGAGGCATGTCAGGTGTGGAGAGAAATGGATGGATTTGAGAGATTTTAAGGAGGCAGAATCCATAAGACTTGACTGATTGGATATGGGCCTTCAGGGGAAAAAAGGAGTCAAACTCAGATTTGTCTTTGAGCCAGAGCAGGCTGGCAGTGGTGTGAAGGATGGATCTGCAAGAGTGTCAGACTGAAACAAGGGAGCCAATTAGAGCCATGATAAACAATGTATTTTTGTATAGGGACCCACTCAGAAAAAAAAGAAGAGAAGTTTATAACCGTACTCTTTGTTCAAATGAAAATAGCATTATAAAATTATGTGAAAATAATATTGTATGTTCTTATAATTTAAATTACCTTTGTTAGAAGAATATCAGTGAGAAAATTGGCCCTGCTTTTAGCCACTTAAATATATTAGTATCTGGGGCAAGTTTAGACATAGCACTAGGGAGACAGCTTGCCATTTTTTGGTTCATTTTTGTGTAGTGCGTTGGATCTCCAGAGAATATTCTAGAGTGTGTTCTTTTTCTATCCTTGATGCCACCCTGAAGGTAGGAATTATTGCCTTTCTGGAATAAAGAAGCAAAAATGGAGGCTCAGAGAAGTACAATGGCTTCACTAGGATGTGCATTCCATTCAGTGCTGAGTTTCCTGAGGTTGCTGCCATTTCTTGCCATGGATCACACAAAGATAAAATCAGTGTGCCTGCTCCCTGCTTCTTTCAGCAATGTGTGTCTGTGGCTGCAGGATTGTCTGTCTGCTCAGGAGAGAGAAAATGAGCCAGATAAAGATGCCTTATTATCAGGGAGCCCCAACACCACCTCTTTCCACCCAAGGTGCTGGCCACCTGAGCATTTTGGCTAACTGAACACATTCAGGCCACTTCTGAGAGCCCTGCCCTGGGCCATCCTATCAAATAGGCTTTGATTTTTGGCTACCTGGAGCACAGGACCTGGGCAGGACAGAGGTGATTTCTCCAAACGGAGATTCCTGTGCTGTGTAGGGTCCGAAAATCTGCCAGCCAATTAGACCTTGGTTTCTGGGTTGTATTTTGTAGCCAAATAAAGTAAATGTAGCTCAAAGAGCCCCATTTCCCAAATCAGTGATGCCATCACCTCCGGGGAAGATGACTCAGCCCTGAACTGGAGCAGAAGTAAGGAGAGGAGGAAGGGGAAGGGAGGGCAGTGGAGGAGAGGGGAGGGTTCTGTTTTGAAACTGCCCCTCAGGCATTGTGAAGCCAGGCATTCTCTGGCTACACAATAGCCTCCTTTTTGACAATCACAGAATTAGGTTTCAACATACAGTGAGGAAGGAGCTTGTTTCTTAATCTGGCGATTTAGAAATTAAAGATGTAATTAAGTATGATTACGGATAAGCTTGAAATATATATTCAGCCATTTCAGGTTTATTCATTAGTCTCTTTGCAAGCACTTGGTAACCCTCTTTTCCCCCCTTGCTTTACTGAATTATAATTGATACATAACATTGTGTAAGTTTAAGGCATGCACACTGTTGATTTGATATACTCATCTTTTGCAAAATGATTACCACCATCCTGTTAGCTAACACACTTCATCACATAATTACCATTCTGTTGTTGTGGTGAGAACATTTAAGATCTACACTCTTAGCACCTTTTAAGTATATAATACAGAATTATTAACTGTCATCGCCATGTTATGCATTAAATTCCCCAGACTCATTTGTCCTGTAATGAAGTTTATCCCCTTTGACCAACATTTCCTCAGTTGTTCCCAGCTCTCAGCCCCTGGTAATCACAGGGATCTATCTACTCTCTGTTTCTATGAGTTTGGCAATTTTAGATTCTATATATAAGTGATATCACACAGTATTTATGTTTTCTCTGACTTATTTCATTTAGAATAATGCCCTCAAGGTCTATCCATGTTGTTGTAAATGGCAGTATTTCCTTCTTATAATTTTTGTATATATCAATATATAAATTATATATATAATTTATTATATTGTCATTCATTGTCATTCAGTCCCTAAGTTGTGTCTGACTCTTTGCAACCCCATGAACTGCAGCACCCCAGACTTCCCTGTCCTTCCCTGACTCCTGGAGTTTGCTCAAACTTGTATCCGTTGAGTCAGTGATACCATCCAACCATCTTGTCCTCTGTTATCCCTTTCTCCTCTTACCTTCGACCTTTCCCAGCATCAGGGTCCTTTCCAATGAGTCACCTCTTTGCGTCAGGTGGCCAAAGTATTGGAGCTTCAGCATCAGTCCTTCCAGTGAATATTCAGGATTGATTTCCTTTAGGAAACTGACTGGTACTATATATATATAAAATTTACTATATTATAATATTATTATATAATATATGCAATTATATATAGTTTATATATATATATATATTTTAGACAGAGAAACCATATCTTCTTTATTCATTTGTCTGCTGATGGACACTTAGGTTGTTTATTTCCCTACCTTGGCTGTTGTGAATAATGCTGTAATGGATGTGGGAAAAGCATTTTGTAGTCTTGATTGCTTTGCATGGTTAGTGCAAACTTTTTTTTTGTCATCTTCCTTACCACCTTCTCTGAAGTCAGTCTCTATCCGGAACAGCTTTAATCTACTTCTGGAGTCCCACAATATTGTCCTTCAAATGCACAACAAATTGAGCAGAGAGCTGCCTTTAGCATGAGAAATGCTAGTTGTAGAAAAACTGAAGAATAGCTCTAATTTAGTTGTGAAAGTAATAGTAATAATGTAGACAGCCGCCATGGATTGAACACTTGTGTGTGTGTGTGTACTCAGTTGTTCAGTCGTGTCCAACTCTTTGTGACCCCATGAACTGTAACCCACCGGGCTTCCTCTCTCCGTGGAATTTTCCAGGCAATTGAACATTTACTCTTAAATTCTGAACTAAGTGCTTTACACTCAGGGACTCAATGATAGGTCAGGATTCAAGTCTATTACAGCCTAAGGAGCCTGCAACTTCTACAGCAACAATTTAGGCCTTGTGAAACCTTCCCTTCTTCCCTAGCCTTTATCTAGTTCTTTGAATTGTCCTCTTTCGGAACTCAGCATGCTGACTTGGTGCCATCATCTGCATCCTCTGTGAAGTATGGAAGATGCCTCTTCTTGCACTTTTATGCTTTTCACATGGGGGCATGAAAGTGCATTGCTCCAGGTTTTTTTTTTTCCCAGGCTGCCTCTGCTCTTAATTTCTTCTGCCGCCCTGGAATCTTCCTTAAGGACATATCTCAGGCCAAGCCATCCTCTGAAGGCAGCAATTCTCAAGATTCCCCCGTCCTGGCCTGGACACATTCTTATAGGTGTAGGCATATTTTGACAAAACCCTCAACCAAAGAGCTGTCTCATACAGCAATGGAAGAGGTCAGGTGGGCTGCCAATCCCTCTTCCACTCTGCTCTTCAGGCATGTGCAGCACTGTAATAGGAATAATCTCGAACGAATTCTAATCCGTTCAATTTAAAAGCAGGCTCCTGTGAATCTTATTCCACAGAAATTGTGCGTGCAAAAAGTGTCACACCTGTATGTAGAAAATTCTAAAGGAACCACCAGAAAAAGGGACTGGAAATGATAAATGGGTTCATCGAGGTCACAGGATACAAGATCGATTTACAAAAATCAATTGTAATCTTATACACTGGCAATGAGCTATCTGAAAATGAAATTCAGAAAACCGTTCCATTCACAATCACAACCAAAAGAATAAAATGCTTAGGAATAAATTTAACAAAAGACGTATAAGACTTGTTAACACTGGAAATGACACAATACTGGTGACAGGAATTAAAAACGACCTGAATAAATGGAGAGACATTCTATATTCGTGAATTGGAAGATGTTAATTTTTGACAGTCACTAACCAAGTCCCAGCAGGTGTCCTTGCTAAACTCTCTGTTCTGCCCACATGATAAGCCCTGTGCCCCCACTCTCCTGGGTCACCCCATTAGGTAGAAGATGGGCTAGCCTTGGTTTTCTCCAGATGCAGACCTTTATGCTGTGAAAAGATTAAAAACTTTCAGTTAAAATTGGCTCTGCATCATATGTTATGGCCAAATGAACTAAATGTAGCTAAATGAAGTCTCTATACATCCTGAGTAAGCAGATGTCATAACCATCCAGAATCAGAGTGCTTCAAAAAACATCATTAATCAAATGGAAGAACAACTACTGATTGGATTGAGAAAATGTTCATAGAGCACATATCTCAAAAGGGATTTATGTCAGTCTTTCAGTTGTGTCCTGCTCTTTGCAACTCCATGGACTGTAGCACGCCAGGCCTCCCTGTCCATCACCAACTCCCGAAGTTTACTCAAACTCATCTCCATTGAGTCGGTGATACCATCCAGCCATCTCATCCTCTGTCATCCCCTTCTCTTGCCCTCAATCTTTCCCAGCATCAGGGTTTTTTCCAGTGAGTCAGTTCTTTGCATCAGGTGGCCAAATTATTGGAGTTTTAGCTTCAGCATCAGTCTACCCTTGTAGCTCAGTTTGTAAAGAATCTGCCCGCAATGCAAGAGACCTGGGTTCAATTCCTGGGTTGAGAAGATCCCCTGGAGAAGGAAATGGCAGCCCACTCCAATGTTCTTGCCTGGAAAATTCCATGGACAGAGGAGCCTAGTGGGTCGCAGACCATGGGTTTGTAAGAGTCGGACATGACTTAGTGACTAAATCACCAAGTACATGAAAAGATGCTGCACATCATTGGTCTTTAGGGAGATAGAAATTAAAACCACAGTGAAATCCCACTTCCTATACAATAGAATGACTAATAAAATGAAGATAAAACAAGTGTTGGGGAGGATGTGGAGAAGCTGGAACTCTTGCTCATTGCTGTTAGAGATATAAAATGGTGCAACTGCTTTGGTACACAGTTTTTTTAGTATTTTACAACACTACCATATGGCCCAAAAATCCCACACCTATGTATCTACTCAAGAAAAATCAAAATATGTACACAAAAAGCCTTCTAAGTGTTATAGCATTTTTATAGCACAAAAGCCCCAACCTACATTCAAATATCCATCAATTTGTGAATGCATAAATAGACTGTGGTCTGTCCATATTCTGGAATACTCTGCAGTAATAAAAATAATTGAAGTGTTTATATATGCTACAACACGGATGAGCCTCAAAAAGCTTATGCCAAGTGGAAGAAGATTAAATACTATGTAATTCTCTTGGTATGAAATATCCAGAAGGCAAATCTACAGAGATAGAAAGCAGATCAGTGGTTGCCTGGAACTCAGATTGGGAGCAGGGACTGACTATAAACAGGCATGGGAGTGGGAAGGAGGGGCGGTCTATGCAGACCTGTTGGGGTGATGAAGATGTTTGAAAACCAGATTGTGGTGATGTCTGTACATCTGTATAAATTTACTAAAAATCATTGACTTGTACTCTCACAGTGGTTGGATTCTGTGAATCTTATACCTCAATAAAACTGTCAAATAAAAATAGCCAGCAGAGTTGAGAGTGGGAGGTATGGATAGAATAAGTTGGCAACATATTGATAATTTTGGGAGCTGGATGATGGATAATGAAGGCTCATTATGCTTTTCACTTGCTGTATATATTTGAAATTTTCAAATAAATTTAAAAGAAATTATTAAAAAGGGAATGTCACACTTAATATTTTTAAGTGGAATGAAATCTGACCCAGTCTTTATATCCCAGCACTGGAGGAAAGTTAGTTCTGTCATCACAGACACCCTGACCAGGGTTTTTCATCAATCTGGGGAGGGGGGGGGCGGGCTCCTGCAGTACTCCAAAAAGTCTTCAGGCCAGCAAGGTCAGGGTGGAATGACCATTATCTGGTATGAGTGAACTTTAGCATAAGTTAGCAATGTCGCATATGTGCCAAATCTGGAATAGGCATCTCTTCTGAGCTCTGTGGCATCCATGTAGAGAACCCGGATCCTGGTCGTACCCCTCTGAGCTGTGTGCATTCATTCCCAAGGAGGAGCATGGCTCTTGGACAGGCCAGGGTGAACCACAAACCTACATCATCTTCTGGGTTGTGGGAGTAACTCCAGGCTCACCCCACTCTCTTATCTTAACCTCTTCCGTGGATTTAGTCTTTCACAATGGCCAGGACAGGAGTTCATCTTGTAGCCACTATTTAGATTGTGCTAATGCATCAGAGGAGAAGGGGACAACAGAGGATGAGATGGCTGGATGGCATCACCGACTCGATGGACATAAGTTTGGGTAAACTCCGCAAGTTGATGATGGACAGGGAGGCCTGACATGCTGCAATTCATGGGGTCTCAAAGTGTTGGACACGACTGAGCAATGAACTGAACTGAATGAATGCATCTGAGGTATGAACTAATAATATATTCTTTGATTTAAATGTGTTTGTGTGCCTATATGTGTAAAATACAGAGAATGATACATGAGTAGCTCTCATCTTTTCAAATTCATCTTCAGCATGCAAGCTTTAGTGCATTTGTTAGGGGAACTGCTGACCAAAATCGCCCACCCTGGCCAGGCAACAGGAGGTCTTGGTAAGGAATGTGGAACTAACAAGCTACCACCAACTGGGAAAAAATCAGGAACAGTCAAAAGAGGGGAGATGCCAGTCCATATGTCCTGCCAACCTCCCAGAATCCTTCGCACTGGAATCCATCTTGACTAAGGGATGTGTTTGCCACCAGGAAGGACCCTGGGTCAGAATGCTTGGCCAGAGACAAACTGGAAAGTAACCTAATTACCATAAAACCCCAAATTTCAAGCCATGTGGCAGAGCAGTTCTCCTGGGTTCCCTTGTCCTGCTGTTCTCCGCCCAGACTTCCTTTCCCAATAAAGTCTCTTGCTTGGTCAGCATGTGTCTCCTTGGGCAATTCATTTACAAGTGTTAGGCAAGAGCCTACTCTCAGACTTGGCAGGGTCCCCCTTCCTGCTGCACTTTCACTCCTTGAATCATTCACAAAACAAATGTTTATTGAGCCCCTCTAGGTAACACTGGGCATCATTTGCCCCACTGGAAATATAACATCAAACAAAACCCACAGAGGCTCTGCTTTTATGCAACTTAGATTTCAGAGCTTTTAAGATCAAGTGTCGTATGTGGGCTTTCCAGGTGGCACAGCAGTAAAGAATCTGCCTACCAGTAGGAGCCACAGATATAAAGGTTCCATCCCTGGATTGGGAAGATCCCCTGGAAGAGGAAATGGCAACCGGCTCCAGTATTCTTGCTTGGAAAATCCCATGGACAGAGGAGCCTGATGGGCCACAGTCCATGGAGTCGCATAAAAGTTAGACATGACTGAGTGAGCCCAAGAATCACATGGTAATGCTGTTAAAATGTAGATTCTGATTCCATAGGTCTGGAGCTGCTTGAGATTAGCATTTCTAACCAACCCCCAGGTGAGGTGAATGCTGCTGGGACACAAAACACACTTTGAGTTGCAAGGTTCAAGGGTAGAAAGCAGGAAAATATGGCAAAATGCTGAGATTAAGTTTTCTGTATTGAATTATTTGCAATGAGCTTCCTGTCTGTATTGACTGATGGTTATTGTCAGGCTCTGCCCTGAGGGACCGGACACTTCTTACTTGACCCCTAAGTGGATCATTTTTCTCTCCTGTGATGAGGACCACCCAGACCCAGCAGTGTACTCATACCACACCCTTCAACTCTCCTCAGGGTTTGTTCACACCCAGTGGCTTCTCTGATTAATTCTCAGGTCAGGACTTGTGTGTCAGAATTCCCTTTGGGATCCGATCCTGTTTTGCACTTCAAAGGCCCGTCTGGCTGGTATCAAAGGTTTGTCTAGAACTTTGGAACTGAACTTGAGCCTTTCTGGCTTTATTTGTTCCCTCTTTCCTGTTTTCCACTTTTAGGTAACTGTGTTAATAAGGGGAGAATGGGGGGAAAAAAGATGAAAAATGTCCCTGTGTTCTGTTTATTTTATCTATTTATTTTTGACTGTCTGGGTCATTGTTGCCATGTCGGCGTTTCTTTAATTGATATGAGCGGGCAGTGCACAGGCTCTCGGTTGCAGTGTGCGGGCTTCTCATTGAGGTGGATTCTCTTGTTGTAGACTCTGAGTTCCAGGGTATGTGGGTCTCAGTAGTTGCATCACATGGCTCAGTAGTTGCAGTCCCCTGGCTCTAGAGCACAGGCTCAATAGCTGTAGCTCACAGGCTCAGTTGCTGCATGGCATTGTGGGACCTTTCTGGACCAAGGATCAAACCCGTGTCTCCTGAGTTGACAGGCAGATTCTTTACCACTGAGCCACTAGGGAAACCCTGTTTAATTTTTTTATATGCCATACTTCCCTTGAAAGCAGTCTCTTTGTGTTTGTGTGATTGTTGCACAAAATGGGTTAATTCTCAGCTGGCCACCAGTTTAGTGTGGAGCACCTGCGTGAATCATTAAAATACTGATTGTCCTGGGGTTTCTTGAAGTTGTTGTGGGGGTTAGGGAGATTGTGAGACTGTACTGATAAAGATGTACCATGAAATCAGTATGTAGGAACAGGCTTCTAGGAAGACTTGCAAAAGGGACAGACTCTGAAGCTTATATCCTTGCACTTTGATTTCTGCCCTTTCACCTCTCTCTTCTCTGTCTTTCTGGAACATGGCGAAGATCCTGGAGATTGAGTAGTGTCTTGCAACCATAAAACTGAGAAGCTTTGAACTTTCAATTTCGGAGCAGGGAGATAAAGAGCTCCTGGGACCTTGCGGGCATCTGTAGTGGTTACACTCTGGATTGTGTGCTAAATTGCTTCTGTCCTATCCAACTCTTTGCGACCCTATTAGCTATAGCCTACCAGGCTCCTCTGTCCATGGGATTTTCCAAGCAAGAATACTGGAGTAGGTTGTCATTTCCTCCTCTGGGGGATTTCCCCACCCAGGGATTGAATTAGCATCTCCTGCATCTCCTGCATTGGGAGGCAGGTTCATTACCACTCCCGTTTGATCTGGATGCAGGATTTCAACATGAGTTGAAATCCAGTCTCTTAAAATAAATATAGTAAGAAATTTGTATTTTGTTGTATGTGTAATTGAAAATCATCAGAGGACTTTGAGTAGAAGAGCTCTATGGTCTGATTTATGTTTGTAACAAATGGTCCTATCTACTCTATGGAGACTAGACTATAGGTTGTACTGAGGATATCAATTAGATACTCATTGCAGTGATTATGAAGAGAGATGGCAGTAGCTTAGCCTAGGGTTATGTAGGTGAAGAGACAGTTTGCAGGTACTTTATAACGTTTTTTTACAAAAAGAAAATAAAACAATATATAGTAAGATAATACTAGTCAACATTTATTGAGTATCATTATGTGCCAAAACAGTGGCTGACTTTATTTTTGGGGGCTCCAAAATCACTACAGATAGTGATTGCAGCCATGAAATTAAAAGGCGCTTACTCCTTGGAAGGAAAGTTATGACCAACCTAGACAGGATATTAAAAAGCAGAGACATTACTTTGTCAACAAAGGTCTAGTCAAGGCTATGGTTTTTTCTAGTGGTCATGTATGGATGTGAGAGTTGGACTAGAAAGAAAGCTGAGCACCGAAGAACTGATGCTTTTGAACTGTGGTGTTGGAGAAGACTCTTGAGAGTCCCTTGGACTACAAGGAGATCCAACCCATCCATCCTAAAGGAGATCAGTCCTAGGTGTTCATTGGAAGGACTGATGTTGAAGTTGAACCTCCAATACTTCGGCCACCTGATGTGAAAAGCTGACTCATTTGAAAAGACCCTGATGCTCGGAAAGATTGAGGACAGGAGGAGAAGGGGACGACAGAGGATGAGATGGTTGGATGGCATCACTGACTCAATGGACCTGAGTTTGGGTAAACTCCCGGAGTTGGTGCTGGACAGGGGTACCTGATGTGCTGTGGTTCATGGGGTCACAAAGAGTCGGACATGACTGAGCGACTAAACTGAACTGAACTGATGTGCAAGATAAGATTCTAAGCATATTCTATAACTCACTCAAGAGTTCTGATGAGATGGATGAAACTGGAGCCGATTATACAGAGTGAAGTAAGCCAGCAAGAAAAATACCAATACAGTATACTAACACATATATGGAATTTAGAAAGATGGCAATGATGACCCTGTATGCAGGACAGCAAAGGAGACACAGATGTGTATAACGGACTTTTGGACTCAGAGGGAGAGGCAGAGGGTGGGATGATTTGGGAGAATGGCATTGTAACAGGTATACTATCATGTAAGAATCGAATCAAGTTCAAGTTTGGGAATGCATGTACACCCGTGGTGGATTTATGTCAATGTATGGCAAAACCAATACAGTATTGTAAAAGTAAAATAAAGTAAAAATAAAAATTAAAAAAAAAATCTTTACACTAGTCATGTGAAGCAGGCATTAGTTTTACCTGCATTTTATGGGTAAGAAAACTAAGAAGTAAAAAGATAAGTCATTTTCTAGTAAGTGATGGAGGATCCTTTCCTCCATATGTGTGTGTTGGGGAAGTGGGTGTTTTGTGTATGGTTTTGGGGGTGTAGTTATAGATGAAGTCATCCTAGAAGAAAAGGTTAGAAGAAAATATAGCAAACGTTTCAGAAGTTTTCCATCTGCATGTTAGGCTTACATACAACTTCTTTATACTGTTTTTCTTTTCCCATATTTCTACAGTGCTATTTTTGATATAGGAAAATTATTAATATACAAAAACTATTGTGGTTTAGAATTATGGTGTTTAGCAGTAGATTTAATATCATGTCAGCTGTTTGTAAGCAAAGAGAGAAAGGATCAGTGTATAGTTCTCATGGGCAGGACAAGAGTGACATCAAGCTGAGCTGTGGAAAGTAAGCCATGGAACAGGTTAAGTTCCTAGACCTCTAGAGCATGACTGTAGCATCCTCATCCTAGCCCAGTCAACTGTCCACTAATCGATAATGTCTTCTAGGAACAGTCTCATTCCAATAACCAAACTTTTCAACTTTTCCAAACTCTGGCGTTATAGGGAAGCAGCTCTTTAGCACACAGTGTGCCTGTTTGTTCAAATGTGCTCTCCATGTTTGGGTTCTCTGTGCCATGTTGGCTTTCGTTGAAGAATTTCCCTTGTCTGACATGACATCATTTAGTTTATTTATGCTGGAGAACCCTCGGGGAAATACTATACCTGTGTTATGGATATGTGTATGTGGATATAAATTGTAGAACAGATCACTGGAAGGTGAATTTAAATTCCTGGTCCTCAAGCTGTTCAAAGATAAGCTTATGCACCCTGGACTGGTGTCAGCAAATGAGTAGAGGGCAGTCCAAATTCAGCTGGGGAGTGGGGCACCCCTAGACAAGCTTTTAGACTCCAAATCCAATAAGTGTCAGGGGCTATTTTTTAACAATCTAGATTTTAGTAACTTCCCTGGCAGTTCAGCAGTTAAGACTCTGTGCTTCCAATGCAAGGGGGCACAGGTTTGATCCCTGGTTGGGGAACTAAGATCCCACATGCCACATGGTGCAACCAAAATATATATATTTAAAAAAAAAATCTAGATTCTAACCTCTCTACAGGCAGCGAATGTTTGTTTCATTGCTTAAAATAGCCCAATCTGTCTAGTCTCAAATTCCTTTGCATGTCTACTATATGCCGTTTTTAGCACTAAACTACTTTCAGTTCAATACCATGAATATAGTAGAAGAAAAAAATGCAACGTAAAATATGTCAAAAATAGAAAATAAAAAATAGTTAAAAAAAAAAGGACTCAAAACTCAGAGAGTGAACAATTGATAAAAGAATATTCAGATACATATTTTTTTTTTCCTGAGGGATTTGAGAATGTTGGAGTATATGCTCCATGTTTTCTTTATTCATTGGTTTAAACATCATATAGTTTGTTCTTCCCAATCTTTTTTTAAATTAAACTTTTTATTTTATATTGGACTATATCTGATTAACAAGATTGTGATTGTTTCAGGTGAACAGCAAAGGGACTCAGCCATACATATATTTGTATCTATTCTCCCCCAAACTCCTCCCCCATCCAGGCTGCCACATAACATTGAGCAGAGTTCCCTGTGTGTACAGTGAACCCTTGTTGGTAATCCATTGTAAATACAGTAGTGTGTACATGTTGATTTCAAACTCCCTAACTCTCCCTTCCCCTCATCCTTCCCACCTCCCACCCCCAGCAACCATAAGTTCCTTCTCTGTGACTTTGTTTCTGTTTTGTAAGTTTAAGTTCATTTGTATCCTTTCATTTTAGATTCCACATATATGGAATGTCATATGATACTTCTCTTTGACTTATTTCTCTCAATATGACAGCCTCTAGATTTATCCATGCTGCTGCACAGTGGCACTATTTGTTTCTTTTTCTGGCTGAGTAATATTCCATTGTATATGTGTACCACAGCTTCTTTATCCATTCCTCCATTGATGGACATTTAGGTTGCTTCCATGTCTTGGCTATTGTAAACCGTGCTGCAGTGAACGTTGGTGTGCCTGTAATCGTTCGGACAGTGTTTTCTCAGGATATATGTCCAGGAGTGGGAATGTAGGGTCATATGGTATATGCTGCTTGTTTTTACATAGAAAATTTGAAGGACATACAACCCATGATAGTAGGAGCTCATATTAAAATTTTGGTTTCATTACATTTTCTGCCATCTCTGAGATTTGACCAATTGATAAGTGAAGGTAGCCATCAGATTAGGTAGTCATTATATGGACTGTCAGTGGAAAAGAAAATGATGATGAAGAAAAAGTGTTCATTATACAAGCAAGAAGACTATAAAAAGATTAGAATAAAGAGGCTTTTGAGTTGAATTGAATAAGAACCAGAAAAGGTTTATTTTTTATTTTTTTAAAGCTTTGAAATATACATGGGAGCTTAGTTTAAGCTGAATGACAATACCAATGTTTGGGTAAAACAAAGAGTACAGATTTCAGTTGAGCAAGGCACTCCTTCCTAAATGGACTAATTCTGATAAATCACTAAGACATGGGCTGCTGGATTCTAAACAATGAATTTATACAAAAGGAAACAAAGCCACATAGACATTTTTATTGGAGATGTTCTCACTATGTCAGTACCAAGCTATAAAACAATCAAAGAACTGAGCATAATTACAGCCTCTCTCAACAGAACAAGGAGAATTGATTTGAGAAAAGCCCTATTGTAACTCACTGACTCAGGGGTTCCCTGAGGAGGACCATAAATCAGGTTCAAGGACAGGGATCACATCCATGCTGCGAAAAGCCTTGGGTCTGATTTGTATCAATGGATAGGAGTTTGGTTATCTCATGTAGGGCTTCCTTGGTGGCTCAGATGCTAAAGAATCTGTCTGCCAGTGCAGGAGGTACAAGAGACTCAGGTTCGATCCCTAGGTTAGGAAAACCCCCTGGAGAAGGGAATAGCTACCCAGTCCAGTATTCTTGCCTGAAGAATTCCATGGGCTACAGTCCATGGGGTCACAGGGCTGGACAACTGAGCGACTAACCCTATATCTTGAAAACAACAGAAGAATGATCCTCAGTCCAGAGGCCCGTGGTATGTGGTTTCATTCCCTGGTGGCTCAGAGGGTAAAGCATCTGCCTACAATGAGGGATACCCGGGTCTGATCCCTGGGTTGGGAAGATCCCCTGGAGAAGGAAATGGCAACCCACTCCAGTACTCTTGCCTGGAAAATCCCATGGTCTGAGAAGCTTGGTAGGCTACAGTCCATGAGGTCGCAAAGAGTCGGACATGACTGAGCGACTTCACTTTATAACTCATGAGATGCAGGATTGCCTTAGGGAAGGACACCAGCTTCTCTGAGCCAGTTTTCTTGTTTCCAAAATACAAGGCAATCTGATTCTCTTTCCTCTAAAACTTTGACTTGTATTCTTTACTGCAAATCCAAGGCAGAATTGTAAAGTTTAATTGCTAACAAATGACAAGTGAAAACCCAAATGTTGGAAGAGAGCCTTGCAGCCTGGTTTGATTATATTCCTCTTTGTCAAATATTCCCTTGAAGAACCCCTTCTTGTGTGAGGTTTATGTGTCTCTGCCCTGTTGAACTCGGGAGTGGCTATGTACCTTGTTTCCTTTAATGGAATACATATGTCATGTATGTGGTAATGTAGATGGAAGTAATGAGTCACTTCCAAGATGAACATTTTAGATTTATCATGTTTCTTCTCTCTGTTATGATGGCCACAGACTTATTGGAGATGGAGGATGTTCTGTCAGCCTAAGTCTGGAATGACCAGTATTTGCAGCAATAATGATCATGCATTGTGAGCACAAAATAAACCTTTGTTTTAAGCCACTGTAATTTGGGGGAATCATGTTCCTGCAGGAGACACAGGTTCGAATCCTGGTCGGGGAACTAAGATTCTGCATACCACACAGCACATCCCCCCAAAAAAGGTAAATAAAAATAAAATTTAAAAATCAGTAAATAAAAGATGTATAGTGAGTCTAGGTAGCAGATATTAAAGGAGGCAGTGTCTGGAAAGGAAGGAGAAGTTAGATCACACGGAAACTTGCAAGTCATATTTAAGATTTAAGATTAATCTGAAGAGTCAATGGAAAATTCACTGAAGGGATTTAGGGAAGATGCTTCCTCTTCCTCTAATACCCTTCCCGCGCAGCCCTTCATCTTATCCAGCCAGCAGCCTCTTCTTTAACCTTGAACTTTGTGGACCCTCCCTAGGCAGATATAGCTCCTTCCTCTCTGACTTACCATTTATGCATACATATCCCTGAACACGTTTATTTTGTGTTTATTCACTTTCCTGCCTTTCCCACAACTGAAGACCTAGAAATCCCAAGGGCCGGGTCTTGTCTTTACCAGCTCTGTATGGCAGAGTTCTAAGCTGACCCTCACGGGCCATGTGCTATACTGTATAATCTCCCCACCCCCTACCTGAGTGTGAGTGGAACCTGTGGCTAGGATTGGATATCACTTCTGCAATTAGGTCACTAACCAGTTAGTTTACTTGGTTAATGAGTTAATCAAACGGAAGATTATCCAAGACAAGCCAGACTGGCCTAGGAGCAAATAGCCAAGTTGTAAACTGCCTACTGGAATCACATGGTAAGGATGTGTGTGACCTCTTATAGTGGAAATTAACTCTTCCAATAACCAGTGAACCTGGACGAAGACCCCAAACCTCAGATTAGAATCACAGCTTCCCTGGTGGCTTAGATGGTAAAGAACCTGCTTGCAATGCTGGAGACCCAGGTTTGATCCCTGGGTCGAGAAGATCCCCTAGAGAAGGGAATGGGTACACACTCCAGTATTCTTGCCTGGAGAATTCCATGGACAGAGGGGCCTGGCGGCCTACAGTCCATGAGATCACAAACAGTCAGACACGGCTCAGCGACTAATTCTAATTTCTAATGTAAATTTCTAATTTACATTACTAATTCTAACTTCTGATGTAAATAAAATGTAACATTGGGCTCCCCAGGTAGCCTTAGTGGTAAAGAATTCGCCTGCCAATGCAGGAGACATAAGAGAAGTAGATTTAATCCCTGGCTTGGGAAGATCCCTTGGAGTAGGAAGTGGCCACCCACTCCAATATTCTTGCCTGGAAAGTCCCATGGTCAGAGGAGCCTGGCTGGTTACAGTCCATATGGTCACAGAGTTGGACATGACTGAAATGACTTTGCACACCTGGCCCACACCTTGATTTCAGCTGGGTGAGATCTGAGTGGAGAATGTGGCTAACTTACACCTGGACTCCTGACCTGTGAAAACTGTGAGACAATACAACTGTGGTGTTTGCATTGCTGGGATTGTGGTAATTTGTTATGCAGCAAGAACACAGCAGTGGAAAACTAATCCACAATGTGATTGTATGCCTGTAGGAAAGTTACCTACCTTCTCTGAACCTTATTTCCATCATCTGTGAAGTGAGCATGATAATTATATCCCCTGTTGTTGAATTCAAATAGATACTATATGCAGACTACCTAGTATCTTCCGAATGGATTAATTACTCTCTCTGTTGCCTCCGCCCCACCAGTCCCACTGTCTATGCCAGTGCTTTTCTGGAACATTCTTCCCAGGTGTCCCTTCAAAAGCCAGCACAGGCATTCAGGCTGCCATAGGTATCATTTGCCCAGCAGCCTGTCCTAAGGGCCACTGTTCTGATGAAAATTACTATTGTAATGCATAACCATGAGGAATCCAGAACGAAATTGCTTTGGGAGTCTTTGTGTGATTAACATTTCAGCTGTTTATGGAGTCTTTTCCCTATCATTTCCTGTTTTAAAAAATTAATGGGCTGATCTCTTTATTATTGAAAAGCGAGCAGGGAAAGTTCAGCTAGAGCATAAAGAAATAGTTCTGTATGATTCCAGTAAACATTTCTGAGTAGGAAGAATATTTGGAAGACTTTTTTTTTTTTTAATGCTCTTTTAATCCCTACAACTTTTTCTGTTGAAGTCACTTCTCCCAACCTCACCTCCTTGCTCACTGCTCATCCCTCCCATGATTTGGGGATGAAAGACATTTGAGTCGAGAACATTGTGACTCTATAATCAGGCCAGTGGTATTATGTTTGACAGGATTGTGAGATCCATCAAATCAGAGTTTTTGAGTCCAAAGACTCTTTGCAGGCCCTGTAGCTTGAATCTCTCATTTTCCAGATGAGAAAACTGAGGTTTGGGAGTTTAACTGGCCAAGAAGACACAGTTAATTAGTGACTAAAGTTTTCTCTGAAGGAAACCAAATCTCCTGACATAACTTTCCTCAAGTCTCTGCACTGATTACTTTTGTGATTTATGTATGGAAATTTAAACCCTTCTCCTTTAGTATAGGCCCTATAGTGCAGGGGCTAGAGCACTGGTCTTGTGAATCAGGGGTCATGAGTTCATATCTTGCTGGGCCTGATGAGCAGTTCTCTTACTTTTGGGCTTCCTCGTGATTCAGATGGTAAAAAAAATCTGTCTGCAATGCGGGAGACCTGGGTTCAGTCCCTGGTTTGGGAAGATCCCCTGGAGGAGAACATGGCAACCCACTCCAGTATTCTTGCCTGGAGAATCCCCATGGACAGAGAAGCCTGGTGAGCTATCGTACATGGGGTTGCAAAGCGTCAGACATGACTGAGCGACTAAGCACTTTCAGTACAAGGATCAAATGCTTCCTTCTTTGTGAGCAGACAATATGGTACAGACATCATTGTGGGCCCTGATGATCTGTAATGCGACTTATCAACTGAACCTCCAGGGGGAATGGAAGGCTTTCTTAAGTCAGATGGAAAGATCCAATTCAATAAGAAGGAAAGATCTAGGTTAGATTTAAGGGGCAGAAATATCTCAGTTGCAGGAACTCTCAAGTGGGATTGAGAAATAATCCTTAGTGAGATCATCAGTGAGACTGTAGATTGCATATTCCTCAGTTGGATGTAGGCATTAGTTCCTTGGTCTTACCCATTTTTCCTCTCTGCCATCCCAGTATCTTTTTGATGTGCTCATGTGCTCAACATGCACTCAGTTGCTTCAGTCATGACTGACTCTTTGCAAAGAGTCCCCGTAGACTATAGCCTACCAGACTCCTCTGTCCATTGGATTTCTCAGGCAATAATGAAGTGGGTTGCTATGTCTTTCTCCAGGAGATCTTCCTGACCCAGAGATCAAATCCACATCTCCTTTGGGGTTCCTGCATTGGCAGGTGAATTCTTTGCCACTGAGCCACCAGGGAAACCAATATTTCTGATAACTAGCATTTATATATCAAAACAGTCCATGTTCTCTTTTTCCAAGAGGTAAAAAATAAATTCTGTTCCAGGGTCTAATCAACCTGAGATTATAGTAAAGCTTTGGGCTGGGTGAAGCATTTCCTGTGTGTGCAGAGGAGTTACCATAGCACACCTGAGATTGCCGTCCTTAGAAGATTCTGCTTGCAGTATTGACCTTGGCTGGCATCTGGGAACTTGATTGCAGACAGATCCTCACATGGATGTTAAATGGCCCCTTAACTGACAAGAGTGGCTCACTGTGCCTAAACTGTTTGGACAAACAGTATCATTCAGGCTGAACACCTGCTTTCCTGCTGGGATTCTAGAATTTTGTTACCTGACAGGCAGTGGGTGCCTATGTGCCCACCTTCCAATGAAAATGTTGCTTATTGGGTCTTCAGTGATCTTCTGTGGTGGACAGTATTTCATGTGTGCCGTAACAACCCACTGCTGGAGGAATTAAGCGTGTCCTGTGACTGCCCAAGGATGGTCCCCTTGGGAGCTTGCATTTGGTTTTCTTCAGACGGTGTCTTATGTGCCCTTACCTGTGTTGACTTTGCTTTGTATTCCTTTCATTGTAATAAATATTAGCTGTGAGTTCAACTTTATACTGAGTCTTGTAATTCCTCCTAGCAGAAATTACAAACCCAACCTGGAGCAGATAATGAGTCTTCTCTTCCTTAGGGGTATATACTTAGGATCGTCCTGTGGTATCCAGGGACACTGGTGCCAGGACCCCCATGGATACCAAAATCTGCAGATGCTCAAGTTCCTTTTATAAGATGGTGTAGTACAGTCAGCCCTCCCTTTTCCCAGATTCCTAATGTGCAGATTCAACCAAAATTCAGGCAAAATTCTGCTTGTGGTTGGTTAAATGCATGGAATCATGAATATGAAAGGGCCAACTGTATCTTTTTTTTATTATTATTTTTATTTGAATACTATATTTTTATTCTTTTTAATTTATGTTTTAATTAGAGGAAAATTGCTTTACAATATTGTGTTGGTTTCTACATATAACAAGCCAACTTTCCATGAAGTCAGAGCCTACTGCTCAAGTAGAAGCTAGAAGGGCCTTCAGAAAATAAAATAACTTCTCTATTGATTTTTTCCAGAAGATATTTTAATTTCTGAAAGGTCCCCCTAGCATCTACTTGAGCAGTAGGTTCTGACTTCATGGATCTCAAGTTTAAAAGCCAATATGAAGAATGACAATCTACTTAAAAATATTCAAATATAATACCATATGTCTTTTATAACAATCATTTCCCTCTGGTTTCCCATCTACCCCTCTCCAGATCCTGTATTTTTTTCTCTTTCAGTTTTCTCCTTTCTTTTTCTCCATTTTCTGTGGCTTTGTCTGTATTATCTTACATCTTGGGTGGTGAATTTCATGACACCAGAGACTATAAAAATAGCAGGATTAGCAGAAAAAAAAAAAACAATACTAGTATATGGAGGCTCCATTTTTTTAATTCAGAAATTTATTATTATTCGTCATCTAATTAAATTGCTTAACATTTTTGTCCTTCTCTTTTCTAATTTCATAAATGGGACTTATATTACCTGTTCACCTTGCAAAGATACAGAGGGGAATCATATAATTTTTACGTAAGAATTTGAGAAATTTGAGGCACACAGAAATGTTGAAACCCTCCTGGAACCCTGCACAAGTGTATTTTATGAGAAACATAGGCTCTGTAACGTGGGCCTTTTATCTCTTTATTCATAAAATGATAAAGAAAAGAATATAAGCATCCTTAATGAAGAAGGTCAATAGAAAAAGAAGATTAAAAGAAGGCTCGATTATTGACTTCAGCTATTCAAAGCACAGCCATGAAGAAGAAACAGTAGAATAACTTGTATGATTCCACAGAATATAGAGTCAGGACTAGCAGAAAAACAAAACAAAATGAAAACAAACAAACAAAGAAAACAACAAAAGAACAGAGGAAGAAGAGGAAAGACCTGGGTCAAGCAGTGGAAAAGTATTATCAGGAAACACTAGTCATTGGGGCTGCTCAGGGTCAAGCTGAACCACAATATCTTGCATGTTGTATGTGGAATTAACATTGGATTCATGAATGAACTTCTTTTCTGAGCCACTCTCACAATTTTTGCTCTAATGTTCTCTGTTCTACTATTTATTGAGCCTTTTCTTAATTGATTGACTCAATTTTTAAGATAAATTTATTTTAAAACTGTATTTTGCCTATTTGATGTCTTGGTTATTTTACTTAGTGGGCATTAAAATACAAAAGCTACTTTAAAAAATTTGTCAGTGAACCCCAAACTAGATGGCTTCCAAGCCTGATATTACATGGACATCATTAAGCCAAATGAAAGGCAAAACTGTAGCCCTGGAGCCCTGACTTCTATCCTTATGAACCCTTTGGTCACTTGGCATCACGCAGTCTTTCTTGAAAAGAAGGATGGGGCTGGATTTGTGGAGCTGAAAGCACCATCGTGCCTCTTCCCAAGGAGAACCACTTGTGCATCTGCTCATCTCTCTCACACCCCACCAGGCCAATAGGTGCCATCCAGCGTGAGAGCAAACTAGGATACATGGTAGTCCTACTTTTTCCTCGCTCTTGCCGCCCTGGTTTTGCACCTCCCAAATAAAGCATCGGCACTCTACTTTTGCTCTGTTTTCTAGGATGCAGGCTGAGATCTCCCTTTGTTTCAAATGCACACTTAGTCTGCAGGAGTTATAATCCTGCCCTCCCCCCACCCCAGTCATGATTGATTGATTAGAGCAAAGAAGGACACCTGACCCAGGATGTATCCATTTTATTCTAGCCTGAGTTTGGAATTTCAACCTGAGGATGATGTAGCAATGTACCACAAACTGGGTGGCCCCTGAGGCCTAGCAGTGAATAATTTGTTACGGAGTCTGAGCAAAAAAGCATGTTGAAACTAAATATATATATTCAGTGAAGGATAAACCAGTGGCTGAAACAGAGGAAACCATACTGCTAACATCTCAAGTATTATAATCAGCCAAAGCGTGTGCCTGAAGCAAGTGACCTTTATCAACTGAGGCTAAAGGCAGATGTAGAAATTTTGTAATACCTTTTGATATCTTAAGTGTACCTTTGGTGTATTATATAATAAAGGTTACTTATTGGAGAGATGAAAACCATGTTTAATGAGCGGTGCTTCAAAATAGCTTGATCAGACAGAAGTACTTCCTTCCCAGGGCCAAGTTCACATTTTGGCAGAACTTAAGTTCTTTTTTTATAGAGGCCCATATCATATCATATTTATTTTAACAAGGGTAATGGTACATTTTAGCTTATATATAATCATCACAAGGGCGCTTCCCTGGTGGCTCAGATGGTAAAGAATCTGCTCGCAATGCAGGAGATGTGGGTTTGATTCCTGGGTTGGGAAGATACCCTGGAGAAGGGCATGGCAACCCACTCTAGTATTCTTGCCTGGAGAATCCCTGTGGATAGAGGAGCATGACGGGCTACAGTCCATGGGGTTGCAAATAGTCGGGCATGACTGAACAACTAAGCACAGCACAACACACAACCATCATAAGATTTAACTGTCGTTTAACAGTTAGCAAAAGGATGTGTAATAAAGTCACTCAGTCATGTCCAACTCTTTGCGACCTCATGGACTGTATCCCTCCACGTTCCTCTGTCCATGGAATTCTCCAAGCCAAAATAGTGGAGTGGGCAGCCATTTCCTTCTCCAGGGGATCTTCCGAACCCAGGTCTCCCACATTGCAGGTGGATTCTTTACCAGCTGAGCTTTACCACGGAATCTTTATCAGAAAGCTTCTTTACCAGGTAAGCCCAAGAATACTGGAATGGGTAGCCTATCCATTCTCCAGCAGATCTTCCCGACCCAGGAATCAAACTGGGGTCTCCTGCATTGCAGGTGGATTCTTTACGAGCTGAGCTACCAGGGAAGCCCTAACAAAAGAATACCTTCTGTATATATAATATCATTTATTAACCCATACTTTACAATTTTCTTTTTCTGTTTTAAAGCCAGTATTTTTTTTTTTACCCTTTTTTGGGTGGATTTTGGAATTTTTATAGGCCTTAGGCATAATGCTTTTGGTTCTCAGTAGAAAAAAATGGCTGTCTTTGTATCTTAATCTTTTATAAAAATTTAACCATTCTGTAATTACATTTTCCTTAACAACTTCAAAAGATAATTAAGAAGTAATATAGTATTAAAATTGCTACAGTATTTGCTCTCAAGAACTATCTAGAAATAAGCCTGTGTTTCTGTCACATGAATGGTTTTGTATTTTAAAGTTACTGTTAGTAGCTTCTGAAATTCAGCCATCAGTTCAGTTCAGTTCAGTCACTCAGTCGTGTCCGACTCTTTGCGACCCCATGAATCGCAGCACGCCAGGCCTCCCTGTCCATCACCAACTCCCAGAGTTCACTCAGACTCATGTCCATCGAGTCAGTGATGCCATCCAGCCATCTCATCCTCTGTCGTCCCCTTTTCCTTCCACCCCCAATCCCTCCCAGCATCAGAGTCTCTTCCAATGAGTCAACTCTTCGCATGAAGTAGTGCATTTTGGTTTATTTTATGTCAAAATGCTTGAAACTACATAAGCAGGCTGATGTCTGCTGTGCTTCTGAACACATTCAACTTTGAGTAATGTATACCGATGCTCATGTTAAGTCAGCTAACTATGAGATGTGGTTTGTCTAATTGCACTTTAAGACCACTTTATTAAAAAGTGCAATTAGACAAACCACATCTCATAGTTGGCCGACTTAACATGAGCATCAGTATATCTTACTCAAACCTGAATGTGTTCAGAAGCACAGCAGACATCAGCCTGCTTATGTAGTTTCAAGCATTTTGACATAAACCAAAATGCACTACTTCCATGATAAGAAAATAAGAAAATAACAGCTGCAGGTATTGTATTTCCTGCTTAAAACTAGAAAGCAATTAAAAATACTTCCATTTGCAAACATTTCTCCTTTCTCTGAATTAGACTCATCCAAAGAGAAGACTTTGCTCAGCAGGACACACTCCACCAGTTCAATGCAGTTATTGGGTTGGCCAAAAAGTTCATTTGTGTTTTCTATAACATCTTATGGAAAAACCTGAACAAATTTCTTGGCCAATCCAATACATCAGCTAAACCTCACAGCATCTTTCAGGATTCAGCTCAGGGCCTAGCCTTGTGGAGTTTTCTCCCCTCTCAGACTTACTCTAACACCTGTGTTTCATCTAGCTCATGGCTGGGTACCGTCTTGTATTATTTTCCAGCTGCTTTCTGTTGGAAAATACTTTCATACCTTCAGAAATAGTAAACTTGAAAAAGCATCTGTTAGCTGGTCTCTGAGTTAAGAAAGGAGCCCCACTAAGCAGAAGCATTAATGCTGTGAATTGTCCTATGTACACTATCAAATAGTTGCCTTGTCTTTAATAGCTCAGGTAGCCACACTGTTCTTTCAGGCCTGCTGGTCTATATCCAAGTAAGTTGAATCTGTGCTTATTGATCTGATCTGAACTAATTCTCCTCTTTTCCAAAGCTACCAATTATTGGTTGAACTCCAACTTTATTCAAAGTTCTATTTTCTCAAAGAGAAAAAGCATCTATAAAGTTTAGAATAAAGGGGCTGAATTAATAAACACAATTTTTTTAAAATAAATGAAGATATAAGTTTAATTCCCTAGGTTCCTTTTCCTCCTTAAATATCCCTTGCTGCATGGTAGAATAAAAAAATTTTTAAAAAGCCATTAAAAAAAAATCAAAGTATAGTTGATTTACAACGTGGTGCTAGTTTCAGGTATGTGTTCGTGCCTAGTTGCTCAGTCGTGTCTGACTCTTTGTGACCCCATGGACTGCAGCTCACCAGGCTCTTTGTCCATGAGATTTTTCAGAAAAGAATACTGGAGTGGATTGTCATTTCCTCCTCTAGGGGATCTTCCCTTACCCAGGGATTGAACCCGAGTCTCCTGTGTCTCCTGCATAGCAGGCAGATTCTTTACCTTCTGAGCCATGAGGTCTCATTAGTTTCAGGTATATAGCAAAGTGATCCATATTCCTGAATAAATACACATCTAAATGTAAACTTTGGCGATGGACATTCGGTTCAGGTCAGTTCAGTCGCTCAGTCGTGTCTGACTCTTTGCAACCCCATGAATCGCAGCACGCCAGGCCTCCCTGTCCATCACCAATTCCCAGAGTTCACTTAAATTCATGTCCATCGAGTCAGTGATGCCATCCAGCCATCTCATCCTCTGTTGTCCCCTTCTCCTCCTGCCCCCAATCCCTCCCAGCATCAGAGTCTTTTCCAATGAGTCAACTCTTTGCACGAGGTGGCCAAAGTATTGGAGTTTCAGCGTTAGCATCAGTCCTTCCAAAGAACACCGAGGACTGATCTCCTTTAGAATGGACTGGTTGGGTCTCCTTGCAGTCCAAGGGACTCTCAAGAGTCTTCTCCAACACCACACTTCAAAAGCATCAATTCTTCGGCACTCAGCTTTCTTCACAGTCCAACTCTCACATCCATACATGACCACTGGAAAAACCATAGCCTTGACTAGATGGACCTTTGTTGGCAAAGTAACGTCTCTGCTTTTGTATATGCTTTCTAGTTTGGTCACAACTTTTCTTCCAAGGAGTAAGCATCTTTTAATTTCATGGCTGCAGTCACCATCTGCAGTGATTTTAGAGCCCCAAAAAGATAAAGTCTGACACTGTTTCCACTGTTTCCCCATCTATTTGCCATGAAGTGATGGGACCGGATGCCATGATCTTCATTTTCTGAATGTTAAGCTTTAAGCCAACTTATTGACTCTCCTCTTTCACTTTCATCAAGAGGCTTTTTAGTTCCTCTTCACTTTCTGCCATAAAGCAATGATATTCTGTGCTGGTGAATTTAAATTAAGTGATGGAAGTTTAAGGAGGCACTCTCACGTGTAGTTTTGTGTTGTATCATCTTTAGAAACATTGATAGTATTTATCAGAAAAGTCTTGCAACTTTTCCCCAGAGGCAGCTTGGAATAATGGTTAGTTCAAAGACCAGTACTTCTACACAGTCCCAGTGTGACTCCAGGAAATTACTTAATCTTGCTGCCTGTTTTCTTATAGGTAAAATAAGGATAACAATAGTACCGACGCCTTACATGGCTAAAATAAATAAGTCAATGTTATTAAATTAAGAGCAGTGTCTAACAAATCATATGGCCTAGATAGTCTTCTAAAATACTTTTTGAAAAAAAAAAAGAAATAAAATAAAATAAAATACTTTTTGACACAGTATTTGTGCTTACAGAAACTTTGAGAAAAAACTCAGAGATAAGAACCAGAATCTGGAATTAAGGATGAAAATTAAATACATTTAAAATATCAGACAAGATAGAAATGGTTAAATTCATAGGTTATATACATATTTGTATTATATAACCACTAAAATTTTGATTTTCACAGAATGTGGAAATGGAAAAATTCTCAAACATAGTATCACATGTTAAAGGCAGTATGGAAAACAGTTTATATAGATTTTGTCCCTTATGCTATTAGAAGGCACATAGGAAAAGTGCCAGAGAAGGCAATGGCACCCCACTCCAGTATTCTTGCCTGGAAAATCCCATGGATGGAGGAGCCTGGTGGGCTGCAGTCCATGGGGTCGCAAAGAGTCGGACACAACTGAGTGACCTCACTTTCACTTTTCACTTTCATGCATTGGAGAAGGAAATGGCAACCCACTCCAGTATTCTTGCCTGGAGAATCCCAGGGACAGGGGAGGGCTGCCTTCTATGGGGTCGCACAGAGTCTGACACGACTGAAGCGACTTAGCAGCAGCAGCAGCAGGAAAAGTGCTAGAAAGAAATACCAAAGTAGTAATAGTGCTGATCTCAAGATATTGAAATTAGGAATGATTTTTAAAATTGTGTTCTCTATCTTTTCCATAGGTTCAAAAATTTCCCCCAAATATGTTCTTTATTCTTATATTTAAACATAGCAGGAAAAGCATATTTAAAAAGTCACATGAAGGAAGGCAAAATTGAAAGGCTTTTTTTTCCCCCTTGAACTGCTGTATAAATGTACAGAATGGGAATCTTGAATACTTTCAAAGAATAGCTTCTTTTAAAGAAAGAGATAGTTTGAAGGTCTAATTAACTAGTTTGAAGATCTAATTAACTATGTACTTCAGTATATATATATATATATGAAAATATATATATGGGTTTTTTTTCATTCTTTTCCTCCTCAAAAAGAAGCTTCAGTGCTGATATTCCCTGGTTAGGAGGTAGAGCTAAAGCTGATGAATTTTGGATCAACTCAGCAATAACTCAAGTCAGGAGACCAGTGGGAACCAAAGGCAAGTTTCAGAGCAAAGAACCAAACAAACTACAGATTGATGATCTTGGGAGTTGGTACAGTAATTTGTAAAGGCTAAATGTTATCGCAAATCTGACAGCTGGAGACACCAAAACTCACTCCATCAACTGCCAGCCAAGTGACCCAGTTCCCTTGCAGCCTTGGGGAGTCACTTATTTCACCCAACAGACTCCCCTTCCTGTACATGTGAGTTTTAAACTCAGATCCCCCAGTTTCTTAATGAAAATGTACCTTTGAATGTTTTGAGAATTTTTCTCCTCTCATTTCCTGGCTTAGAGAAAGAAGTCTGCCTTCATGTTGAATGTCCAAAGAATATTTACTACCTAAGCAATTCCTACCTGGATTTTCTTAAAATAATAAGAAAGGAAAAAAAGGTGCTTGTAAACCTGCCCACCACATCAAAGAACATGTAGAAGTCACTGGGTAGTAACATATTAATTACTGATAGTAATGGCTGAGGTATATTGCTTTTGTTTTTATGGTAGCTTTGTGACCATAATCTAGGGACCCTGGAGAAAGTTACATAGAAAACTGTTACAGTTGAGGACCTATCTTTTACGAAGGAGATAGGCGCAAGATACCTCTGCTGCCACTTTTAAAGGGAAAGTGATAATTGATCATTCCTTTCATTCAAAAGGAAACATTCTTAATTTACAACCTTTAAAAGAAATGGTCTTTATTATACTGCAGAGTATTCTAAGTGTGCATCATGGCTAATATTTTATGCATACATTTTTTCGGTTGAAGGCATTTGCCATAATTCAGCTTTAACAAACTCTGTTCTCAGCTGTAACTCAGAGCATGACATATATCCGTTGTCCAACTATAAATCTATGGTTGTTATTATACTTTTATGAATCTGATTCATGCAGGAAGCATTATCCATGCAACTTTAATTAAGGAGTTAGGAATTTCCCCATTTGAATTCCTAACGTTCTATACATTTTATTGTATCTTCTCCCAAGAGCCCCAAATGAGATATTTGGATTACAGATCCTTAGAAGAATAAAATCCATAAGCTCTAAATCAGGGGTGGATAAGCGGATTTGATCCAGCTTCAGAACTGACTTTGATGGTTCAAATTGCATTGAGTCTCTTAGGATTAGACTGGTCATTAATATCTAAGTTTGAAATCTGTAGTTTTTTTGGTATTTGCTGTTTTCAGGATATTAAGATGCAATCTCTTGTTGTTTGGATTCTTATTTCTGAGAAACACTCCAATCTTTTACTTGGGTTCTTCTAAAGCCAAGATTCTGTTTAACTTGAAACTGATAGAACAAATTCAGGTGGGAAGCAGAGAGAAATCTACATTGGACCTATTACATTAGATGGTGTTACTTTTAATATAAAGGGCTTCCCAGGTGGCACAGTGGTACAGAATAAACTGCCAGTGCAGGAGATACAAGAGATGGGGGGTTTGATCCCTGGGTTGGGAAGATCCCCTGGAGGAGGGCATGGCATCCCACTCCAGTAATCTTGCCTGGAGAATCCCATGGACAGAGGAATCTGGTGGGCTGCAGTCTGTGGCGTCGCAAAGTCGTACATGACTGAGCACACACGCACACACACACACAAGTACACACTTTTAAAATGATGAAATTGTGGATATTTATTTGTGCCTATACGTAGATGATTTTACAGAAACGCGTAGAAATCACACATCTCTGATTGGCATGTGTCTTTAGTTTGACTGTATGTTTAGACCTTGCATTCCCACCTCAGTCCTGACTTTCCATTCTAATGTTAAAAATACACACAGCATAACAATTATAATATTAGCTCTTAAATACCAGCCCTGGAGGAAGGTCACTCACTGAATGCTCATAACTAACCAGTCAGGTCATCGCTATGATTACCCACATTTTTCAGATGAGAAGACTGAGGCAATGAGAGGTTATGCAACTTGCCCAAGATCACAGAGTCAGAAAATGGAAGAGCTATGAATATGAGCCCAGACAGATCTGGCTCTGAAATTCACAATCTTAAGCATTATTCTCTGCTGCCTGAACTGATGTAACTCTGTCAGCACACATTTATCGAGCATTTTCAAACAGCACTGCTCTGTCTTATCTGAGAACAGAAAACATTTAAGACTGTTTGACCTCAAAGAGCTTGCTGTTGGGTCACAAAACACGAAGTGCACACATACTCTTAAGGAATATTTTGTTAATAACATATATTGAATGATTTCTCTGTGTCAGTTGGTTGCCATACTAATAGCTAAATCTGAATAATCACAGAAGGGGCTATTTTTTAATCTCTGTTTTACAAGAGAGTAAAGTGGAGGTAAGTCACTGAAATCCCACAGCCAGTAAGTAGCAGAGGTGAGATCTGAACTTAGACAGTCTTCATCCAGGGCCCCTGCTCCTGACCACTGCAGTCTACCCTGTAGTTCACTGGATGTGAACACACCTTCTAAATGGATGTGATGGGTAGTCGCAGAAGAATGCGGTGAGAGCTTAGTGAGGGTGGGAAGGGTAGAGGGTCCAGTTAAGGAATTACTCAGCTAATTGATTAGCTCCATAATATAGATATATGTTATGAATTCATTTATTTGTTTTCGGCTGTGCTGGGGCTTTCTCTAGCTGCCATAAGCAGGGGCTGCTCTCTAGTTGCACAGGCTTCTCACTGTGGTGGCTTCTCTTGCTGTGAATCATGGGCTCTAGACCCACTGGCTTCACTAGTTGTGCTGCGTGGGTTTAGTTGCTCTGTGGCATGTGGGATCTTCCTGGACCAGGGATCGAACCTGTGTCCCCTGCATTGGCAGATGGTTTCTTAACCACTGGACCACCAGGGAAGTCTGACTCATTCAATATTTACTGGTTATCTTCATTGTCTCAAGCCACATTGAAATGCTTTTGGAACCAATAGGCTCCCTTTGTTTCCAGATCTCTGCACATTCCCTGCCAAGAATGTCCTTCAAGCCCTGCTGCCCCCAGTGAAAGTAAAAGTGAAGTTGCTCAGTCGTGTCCGACTCTTTGTGACCCCGTGGACTGTAGCCCGCCAGCCTCCTCCATCTGTGGGATTCTCCAGGCAAGAATACTGGAGTGGGTTGCCATTTCCTTCTCCAGGAGATCTTCCCAACCCAGGGATTGAGCCCGGGTCTCCAGCATTCCAGGCAGATGCTTTAACCTCTGAGCTACTAGGGAAGCCCTAAGTACCAACCTAAGTGCCACCCCCAATATCAACCCCCAAATCAGCCTCATCACTTCTACCATCTCCACTGCCTCAGCCATCACTGTGTTGGGCTGATTCCTCTCAGCTTAAACCTCACGGCTTTTGGGAAGCCTTTCTTTCCCTGCAAGAATGGGGTGGGTGCAGTCACATGTCAGCCCACTCCGTGAGAGCACCTGCCACGCTAGGGCGTGACTGCGGCTTCCCCTGTTGGTCCATCCGCTCATGCCCTGCTCTACTGCACCTTCCCCCAGCCCGCATTCCCTCACCCATCAGCAACAGCCTCTGAGCTTGTTGAGTCCTGGAACTGTGTCTTACTGCCTCCTAACACAATGCCTGACACATTGTAAGTGCTCTATAAAATTTTTTGGGATAAAAGACTGGGTTCTATGTGCCAAGCACACTACATATAAAGCCTGTATTATGTGACAGCATTGACTACACATTTATTTCCATGATCTCATTGAATTCTCATAATAATCCTCTCAGATAGAGAGTATGACTTTGGTTTTACAGAGGGCGGTTCTGAAGCTCTAGGACAGTAAATAACATCCTCAAAGTCACCTAGTTAATGGGTAGTTGAAATTAGAAATTAGGTCTCTCTGACCCTAATCCTGCATTCTGGATGGACCAGTAGTTGCAACAGAGATTCCAAAGGTGAAGTGCAGTTCTAATGAAACACATGGATGATGCAAAGGAGTCAGAAATCATCTCTACTTGTGGTTGCTGGGGCAGACAGCAATATCATTGTGGCGGGGGTGGTAATACACAGGCTTGATCTTGAAGGATAAGTCTGTCTTGGTTTGGATGAGAGCAAAGAGCAGGGTCAGGAGGTGCAAACATTGGGAATCTTGAGATCCCAGTCTCTTTCTTCAGGGAGTGGCGAGGAGGCTTCTCTCACAGGAGCAGAGGGACCAGGGGAAAAGCAGCCAGTGGTACCTGGATTGGAGTGTAGGGAGTGGAGCCAGGAGAAACTGGCAGGATTGGAGGAGCGACTAATGAATGTCCCCACCTTAATTCTAAGAGACTGAGTTCGAATTCCTAGGGAAAGTGTGGTCTTTATCAAACCCAGGAAAAGATGTTAAATTTTGTGTGATGTCAGCTGGGAAATCAGTTGACAAGTTGAGGGAAATAATTCCCTCTCTCTAATGCATGAGAAATGGGAATCCAAAGCCTTTTACTTTGTTAGTGAAAGTCAGAGTGTTCGTTGCCCAGTCATGTCTGACTCTTTGTGACCCCATGGACTATAGCCCGCCAGGCTCATCAGTCCATGAAATTCTCCAGGCAAGAATACTGGAGTAGGTTGCCATTCCCTTCTCCAGGGGATCTTCCTGGCCCAGGGACTGAACCAGGTTTCCTGCATTGCAAGCAGATTCTTTATCAACTGAGCCACTAGGATCTCTTCAAATCACATGCCATAGAGAGCAGAGTGGAGACCTGAAAGTGTGGAAGAGTAATTGCGTCCTCTTTCTTCCCAGTTCCTTCCTGCAATGCCTACTGTATTAACTGTTGCTATTGTATTTGCTAGTTTTATTTATATGCTAGATATTGTTCTGGGCTTTCCCTGGTGGCTCAGCGGTAAAGAATTCACCTGTAGTGCAGGAGACACAGGAGACTTAGGTTCAGTCTCTCTGGATTAGGAAGATCCCCTGGAGGAAGGCATGGCAGCCCACTCCAGTTTTCTTGTTGGGAAAATCCCATGGACTGAGGAACCTGGCGGGTTACAATCCATGGAGTCACAAAGAGTAGGGCACAACCGAAGTGACTGAGCACACAGAGGCTGTACTACACTCTTTCTTTTCTTTGCTTATTTTGTTTAGTCCTCTCCCATGAAAGGTTCTTTTTTTACCTTTTTTTTTTTTTTTTTTGTTGCGCTCGGTCTTCATTGCTTTGTGTGGGCTTTCTCTAGTTGCAGTGAGCAGAGCATATTCTTTTGATGCGGTGCCAGGACTTCTCACTGTGGTGGCTTCTCTTGTGGAACACAGGCTCCAGGCCTTACAGCCTTCAGTAGTCGCAGCTCCTGGGCTCAGTAGTCACAGCTCCCAGGCTCTAGAGTGCAGGCTCAATAGTTGTAGCATACGGGCTTAGTTGCTATGTGGCATGTGGGATCTTCCTGGACCAGGGATTGAACCTGTGTCTCCTGCACTGACATGAGGATTCTTTACCATCAAACCACCAGGGAGACCCGCCCCCCCCACCCTGACCTCCACCCCCAGCCATGAAAGTTTCTATTCCTTCCACTCTCTAGATAAGAAAATAGAATATCGAAAAGGTTAGGTGACTTGTCTAATTCCATGGGTTATTCATAGCAGCCAAGAATTAACCCTTGTATGTCTGATATCAAGATCTAACCATCTTAACCAATATCACAGGTTAAAAACGTAAGTATCAAATATTCAATGCCTCCTCTGAGCCAAACACTTTATGTAAATGATGGGTGAGATATGTACTCTTTCAAATCATTCATTCATTCATTCTGAAAGGGTAGCAGATTTGTCTAAAATGTACACGCTGTATTCTCTGCAGCAGTTCCTTCTCTTTGTTGTCCACTATCTCATTTTCTAATTCCAAATTTAGGAGGCATGAGATGTTGATGATGTCTCTCAGTTATTAGAAATTCTCTTTTAGAATCTTCAAGTCCACAGTGAGAGTCTATGAGAACAACTCCATGCAAGAGCTTTAAAAAATAAATGTGTGGTGCCAGTGTACTCTCAGTCTCCTTTTAATGAGAAATGGACAGGTTATTACGCTATTACATGGTACATCCTATTCCTGGAAGCCATCTTAAGCTGTTCAGGATAATGTATCTCTACACTACATCGGCCTCTTTGTTCCATAGATGCTATTTTTTAGAGTTTTATGAACAGCAAATGGCTCCTTAGGAGACCATTGTAATCGCTCAATCTGGATTTTCCAGCAGTCTTGGTGTAAGGATGATAGAATGCCCAGGGGGTAGTACCAATTTGAAAAGGATGATTAACTCCAGATTTCCCCCATCCTGGGGACATTGTGAATGGCTGGATCAAAGTCTGATGTGTTCCAGATGATGTGCGAGGATGTACAAACATGCCGGCTTTCATTATAACAAAGACTGGGAACACAGGAGTGCATTATTCATTTGTTTAATCAACCAACAAGTATATAGCAAATGCTTATTCTGTATCAGGCACTGTTCGAGGTGCTGAGAATACAAAGTCTCCAACCTCGAGGAGTTTATATCTTCTGAGAGAAGGTGAGCAACAAGTAAATAAATAGTTTCGTTCAAATCAGGCAAAATATAACAAGATCAGGAAATAAGGAGTGTTATGGGCGAGACACACTATTTTGTGTAGAATAAGCGGACACAGGCCTCCCTAAGGTTCCATCTCAGCAGAGACCTGGTGGAAGTGACGGAGTAAGCCTGGTGGATGGCAGGACAGGAGTGTCTCAGGCAACAGGGCAAGGTCCCTGGAACAGGCATACATATAAGGTGTAGGAGTGTGGATGCCCTTGTGGCTGGAACAAAGTGAGTAGCGGAGAGAGTGATGATAGATGTCATCAGGAAGAAGCAGGTGGGAGGCAGCGGAAGGCTGGGGTGCAGACCATCAAGACTCACATAAACCTTTGTAAAGAATTTAGATTTTCTGCTGTGTAAATTGAGAAACCACTGCAAGGGTTTGAGCAGAGGAGTGACATGATCTGGCTCACCTTTTAAAGTCTCTGTCTCCCTTTAAAATAAATGTGGAAGGAGAAGTAGAAGAAGTAAAGCTATAGGTAGGAGGCTGTGTTAGTCCAGGGAAGAGATGCTGCTGCTTGGAACAGGATTGTTACGGAAGAGATGGTGAGTGGGGATCTAATTCTGGATATTTAGGAAGGAGAATTAACTGAATTTGCTGATAGGTTGAAAGTGAGAGAAAAAAGAGAAGAATCAAGATTTTTATTTCTGTACACTGACAAGAGTAGGGGTATTATTTAGTGAGATTTCAGGAGGAATAGACTGGGGGTGTGGGAGAATTATCTGTGTTTAGGACGTGTTCAGTGTGAAATGCTTGGTTGACATCCATGTGGAGTTATAGAGGAGGCATTTAGGTAGTAATTTTGAAGGTCAAGGGACAGATTTGGGCTGAAAGATTAAATCTGGGAGTCATGAGCTTGTAGTTAATCCATGAGTCTAGATGAAATCATGTAGGCAAGTGTTGGCAGGAAAATAAGTTTTTGTGTGGTCTCTTCAAAGGGCTCAGTTATTTTATCAACTTGGTATAAAATTTCACACATGTTATATTTATCCCATCCCTTCAGAGGGCACAATGCTTCCAGGCTCTTCCTCGAGTGATTTCAGGTTAAGTACCACTTAAGCTAACAGCAGTTTTTGTTTCTAAAGTTCTTAGAGACTTAACAGGGAACAGCCAAACAGACAGTGTGCCCTGTAGCATAACACAGCAGTTCTGAGCAGCTTTCTTGCACTATTATGAAATGTCAGTGTGGCAGAACCACACAGTGGTCAGAATGCCCATTCCTCCAAAGTATCTACCAGTGTCACAAATGTGTTACTGACTTCTTTTCGATGGGAATGGTAGCCACTGGTCAAGGTCCCAGAGCCATTTTGCCTTTTAATGTATAGCTTCATCCTAAATGCATATTTAGTGTGTATGCGTGCATATTCAGTTGATTAGTCATGTTTGACGCCTTATGACCCCATGGACTATAGACCACCAGGCTCCTCTGTCCACAGGATTATCCTAGCAAGAATACTGAAGTGGGGTACTATATCCTCCTCCAGGGGATCTCCCCTACCCAGGGATCAAATTGTCATCGTGTGTGGCTCTTACATTGGCAGATGGATTCTTTACTGTTGAGCCACCTGGGAAGCCCAAATGTATATTTGGGATGTATATTAAATGTATATTTAGCAGCAGCTTGAAAAGAGGAATCTGTATGCAGGTCAGGAAGCAACAGTTAGAACTGGACATGGAACAACAGACTGGTTCCAAATAGGAAAAGGAGTACGTCAAGGCTGTATATTGTCACCCTGCTTATTTAACTTCTATGCAGAGTACATCATGAGAAACGCTGGACTGGAAGAAGCACAAGCTGGAATCAAGATTGCTGGGAGAAGTATCAATAACCTCAGATCTGCAGATGACACTACCCTTATGGCAGAAAGTGAAGAGGAACTAAAGAGCCTCTTGATGAAAGTGAAAGTGGAGAGTGGAAAAAGTTGGCTTAAAGCTTAACATTCAGAAAACGAAGATCATGGCATCCAGTCCCATCACTCCATGGGAAATAGATGGGAAACAGTGGAAACAGTGTCAGACTTTATTTTGGGGGGCTCCAAAATCACTGCAGATGGTGACTGCAGCCATGAAATTGAAAGACGCTTACTCCTTGGAAGGAAAGTTATGACCAACCTAGATAGTATATTCAAAAGCAGAGACATTACTTTGCCAACTAAGGTCCATCTAGTCAAGGCTATGGTTTTTCCTGTGGTCATGTATGGATGTGAAAGTTGGACTGTGAGGAAGGCTGAGCACCGAAGAATTGATGCTTTTGAACTGTGGTGTTGGAGAAGACTCTTGAGAGTCCCTTGGACTGCAAGGAGATCCAACCAGTCCATTCTGAAGGAGATCAACCCTGGGATTTCTTTGGAAGGAATGATGCTAAAGCTGAAGCTCCAGTACTTTGGTCACCTCATGTGAAGAGTTGACTCATTGGGGAAGACTCTGATGCTGGGAGGGATTGGGGGCAGGAGGAGAAGGGGATGACCAAGGATGAGACGGCTGGATGGCATCACTGACTCGATGGATGTGAGTCTGAGTGAACTCCGGGAGTTGGTGATGGACAGGGAGGCCTGGCGTGCTGAGATTCATGGAGTCACAAAGA
The DNA here is from genome assembly GCF_016772045.2 of Ovis aries. Classification (NCBI taxonomy): domain Eukaryota; kingdom Metazoa; phylum Chordata; class Mammalia; order Artiodactyla; family Bovidae; genus Ovis; species Ovis aries. The sequence continues at coordinate 58,643,082 of NC_056062.1, read as the reverse complement.
GTCAGACATGACTGAGCGACTGAACTGAACTGAACTGAAAAGAGGAGAGCTGAGGATTCTCTAGTTAGGGGCATCCACTGGTGTCCCATACCAGGAAAGTCAAGAAAAGGAATGCAGAGGAAATCACAGCCCTGGAAGTGAATGGTAGATACATACCTATTTCACTGTAACTATTTTACATGAAGAAAAGATGCTGCAGTGGTTCTGAAAGGGAACATATGAACTATTTCTCCACAAAGTCCCATATGTGGGTTCTATTATGACATGGATGAGATTCAGATAGTTTTTTTTGGTTTGTTTGTTTTTGATTCAGGGTGTTTGTATCAGGAGGATGGGGACATACAGAGAAAGGTTGTACCCACTGGGATGGGGAAGGTCCATGCAGTGCCAAGAGCTGCCAGAGGTTGAGGAAGGTCTAGCCAGGCAGGCATATAAGGGCTGGTGGACAAATAATGATCGATGGGCATGCAGTTGATGAATGGCATCACACCGCAGAGGTGCTCTGACTTCACCAAAGCCTGGAAATGGAGGTATCAGAAGAACAAAACTAGCAGAAATCAAAACTGGGAGGTCTAGCCATTCGTAGCATTTAAGTAACTAGCCATAAGCCTGGGCCTGGGCCAGGGCTCCAGTTTTAGGACATAGGAATAGAGACCCCTGGCTATGTGGGCTCTCAGCTCCTTGACCAGGAACTGAACCAGCATCTGCTGCATTGCAAAGTGAAGTTTTAATCACTGGACCACCAGAAAGTCTCAGAAGCTGAACTTTCTAATACAGTGATTTTCCAAAACTTCAAATAATTTTCCAAGTATGGAGGCTGAATTCCTTTGTAAGGCCTTCTGTGATATCTTTAACTTTCAGCTTAATTTAATGAAGACAGCTGTGATTTTAAAACAGAGTGCATAATGGTAGGTACACAGAAATATTATAGATTTTTTTCATAAGTTCTTTTGCATGATACTGGCAGGGAACAGTAGAATAAGTTAATTTTTTTTTTTCCTTGAATTTGTACCATGTGGTTATTGCCTTAATTTGGACTACAGTGTTGGTAAAGTGCTTAATTTTACCAGAATTAAATCTTGTTATTTTTTTAGCCTCCACAGTTGGTATAGCTGTTATGGTTGTAACTCAAAATAATTATTGACAATGATTGAATTTTAAACTGAAATATTATAAAATTAAAATACTCCTTAGTACACAAATATATTGTGAAAGATACTAAAAGAATGTTCTTACACTTCCAGTAAAATATGTCCAGAATGCTAATTTTATTAATTTATATGAGCTTTATGGAGTGTGTAGGCTGTTTCTGCACTGAGAAATTTAAAGAACAAATTTAGATAACTATCATTAAGTACTTAATTTTTTTTTACCATATATAGACAATTGAGTTTAAAATGAGGCTTTGATGAAAATGTTTAAGTATCTCAGTTTTTAACTTTATTCTGTGAAAGGTAGACAAAACATACTTTGAGTATTTTACTAAATTTATTTCTCAATTAACCATTTCACTTTTAAGAAAACAAATACATTAACATAAGCAAAAAGAAGAAAATAAAAATCATCTATGACCTCCGAATCTAGGGAAAATAACCAGAAGTGTGTAGGTAAATAATAGCTTATAGTTTTTAATGTGAAACATACAAAAGAAACATTCTTCTAGAGATTTTCAAAAAAATATGACCATATTTGTATACGTTTTTAATAGAGAGTAATTTAATTGTGACCATTTGTGTGTCTCTCAGTGGCTGTGCCTTAAATTAAAAGTTTTATTTTAGCTTGATTCTAATTTCTGATATTTCAATGATTTATTTAAACTAGATTCCTTGTTGTTGTTTTTTTTTTTTTTAAATAATCTCCAATTAACTGTAATTAACTTCTGGATCACCAGGGTAGAAACCGATTTTAAAAGTTATCAACTAACACAATATTGTAATGCAACTATACATCAATTAAAAAGAAAATAATAATGACCCTAGTTTTAACCCTTTTAGCTAGCCACCACCATCCAGTACAATATTTGACTTTTTCACGGCAAAAAAAAAATTTTTCTTTTAAGTAATTTAGTTGACTTCTGCTTCTGAGTCAGACCTCTTCTTCAGTGTTTCTGCTGTATTTATCAACCCTAGACTTTATTGTTTTTATTAACAAAAGACTCACTTCTTTTACAGGATTTTCCATCTTGGAATAATTTTGCCTGCTTGAAAATATTTTTTTCTGTTGTTTTACAACCTATCTCCATTTGGTCTCTAGCCTTCAGAAGCATCAGAGAAAGTCTAATACTTCTTCTCCGTGACAGCAGCCCAAGCACAAAGTTAAACACAGCTATAAATCCCCCTGTCCTCGCAGTTTCTTTCCCCGTGTTTCCTCCTCTTTAGCATAAGTGCTGCACATTCCCTGAGGTCCTCTTTATATTTCAGTTTCAAAATACCTAGCAAACTATGTGGGGAACAGCAGATAACTTCACTCCATTATTATAGAAACTTATCAAGTTCAATAAGGAGTATTATTTAAGTTAGATACAAATTTGTCATGAAGAAGAGTTATAATATATATTTTTTTCCTAGAGAGGTAAAATTCGTTGAATTGCTATGTTGAAATTGGGCCATATAACTTACAATATTTATCTTTCAGTGATGTTTTATTGGGCTATTAAAACTCATATTTATTTCAATAAAATTGGATTTTTTAAAGGCCTACTTAGATTCATTTGGTATATTTATGGACCACCAGACATTGGCCATGGGATAATCCTGAAATTCTTAGCTCCTTAACTATCCCAGCACATTACTAATACAATAAATAATTTCACAAGTTATCTAGTAGCAAGATATGGCTCTTTGAATACACTGCATTTAAAAGCAAAAAGCTGCAAATCTACATACCTAATTATACTGCATGATCATTTCTATCCCTAATTCCTTAATCAAAACAGTCATTAGCAATGCAAATAATAAAGGAAATTGGATTGTGAAGGAAATAAAGATTAGTGATTCTAAGATCAGAAAGCTCGTTTTAGCAAGTCAGGTTGAAATTGGGCTCTATTTTATTATTTATTCAAATAAATAATGCAACTACCTTGTCATAAACCTTTTCAGTTTTAAGCACTAGGTATTTGTTTTCTTTGATGCAAATTTTGCATGTGTTAAAAAACAAAATTCATTTGAGTACATTTTAAAGTTCTGGTATTCAATGATTCATGAACCAGGAGGCATCTAATCTAGCAGATAAAGAGGAGGAGCTCCAAGGAGCTGTACATAATGAAAGACTTATTAGGCAGAAGGGAGTGGAACGAGGAGTTTATACTAGACAAAAAAGTGGGGTGGTTATTGCAGGGTCACTTTTCTTTAGGGGATGGCAGATGTCTATCAGGCAGATTTTCTGACCAGTGCTAATCAGGTGATTCCTGATTGACTGGCTTAAGATTCCGTTTCTGGTATAGGGAATCTAGAAAGATGGTACAGAAGAATTTATTTGCAAGGCTGCACTGGAGAAACAGATATAGAGAACAGACTTACAGACACGGGGAGAGGGGTGGAGAGGGTGAGATGTATGGAGAGAGTAACATGGAAACTTACATTCAGTTCAGTCACTCAGTCGTGTCCCACTCTTTGTGACCCCATGAATTGCAGCACGCCAGGCCTCCCTGTCCATCACCAACTCCCGGAGTTCACTCAGACTCACATCCATCGAGTCAGTGATGCCATCCAGCCGTCTCATCCTCGGTCATCCCCTTCTCCTCCTGTCCCCAATCCCTCCCAGCATCAAAGTCTTTTCCGATGAGTCAACTCTTCACGTGAGGTGGCCAAAGTACCGGAGCTTCAGCTTTAGCATCATTCCTTCCAAGGAAATCCCAGGGTTGATCTCCTTCAGAATGGACTGGTTGGATCTCCTTGCAGTCCAAGGGACTCTCAAGAGTCTTCTCCAACACCACAGTTCAAAAGCATCAATTCTTCTGTGCTCAGCCTTCCTCACAGTCCAACTCTCACATCCATACATGACCACAGGAAAAACCATAGCCTTGACTAGACGGACCTTTGTTGGCAAAGTAATGTCTCTGCTTTTGAATATACTATCTAGGTTGGTCATAACTTTTCTTCCAAGGAGTAAGCGTCTTTTAATTTCATGGCTGAAATCACCATCTGCAGTGATTTTGGAGCCCCCCAAAATAAAGTCTGATGCTGTTTCCACTGTTTCCCCATCTATTTCCCATGGAGTGATGGGACCAGATGCCATGATCTTCGTCTTCTGAATGTTGAGCTTTAAGCCAACTTTTTCACTCTCCTCTTTCACTTTCATCAAGAGGCTTTTTAGCTCCTCTTCACTTTCTGCCATAAGGGTAGTGTCATCTGCATATCTGAGGTTATTGCTATTTCTCCCAGCAGTCTTGATTCCAGCTTGTGCTTCTTCTAGTCCAGCATTTCTCATGATGTACTCTGCATAGAAGTTAAATAAGCAGGGTGACAATATACAGCCTTGAGGTACTCCTTTTCCTATTTGGAACCAGTCTGTTGTTCCGTGTCCAGTTCTAACTGTTGCTTCCTGACCTGCATACAGGTGTCTCAAGAGGCAGGTCAGGTGGTCTGGTATTCCCATCTCTTTCAGAATTTTCCACAGTTTCTTGTGATACACAGAGTAAAAGGCTTTGGCGTAGTCAATAAAGCAGAGATAGATCTTTTTCTGGAACTTTCATGTTTTTTCCATGATCCAGCGGATGTTGGCAATTTGATCTCTGGTTCCTCTCCCTTTTCTAAAACCAGCTTGAACATCTGGAAGTTCACGTTCATGTATTGCTATAGCCTGGCTTGGAGAATTTTGAACATTACTTTACTAGCGTGTGAGATGAGTGCAATTGTGCAGTAGTTTGAGCATTCTTTGGCATTGCCTCTCTTTGGGACTGGAATGAAAACTGACCTTTTTCCAGTCCTGTGGCCACTGCTGAGTTTTCCAAATTTGCTCACATATTGAGTGCAGCACTTCCACAGCATCATCTTTCAGGATTTGAAACAGCTCAACTGGAATTCCATCACCCCCACCAGCTTTGTTCATAGTGATGCTTTGTTCTTCTGTGTATTCTTGCCACCTCTTCTTAATATCTTCTGCTTCTGTTAGGTCCATACCATTTCTGTCCTTTATCGAGCCCATCTTTGCATGAAATGTTCCCTTGGTATCTCTAATTTTCTTGAAGAGATCTCTAGTCTTTCCCATTCTGTTCTTTTCCTCTATTTCTTTGCATTGATCGCTGAGGAAGGCTTTCTTATCTCCCCTTGCTATTCTTTGGAACTTTGCATTCAGATGCTTATATCTTTCCTTTTCTCCTTTGCTTTTCTCCTCTCTTCTTTTCACAGCTATTTATAAGACCTCCCCAGACAGCCATTTTGCTTTTTTGCATTTCTTTTCCATGGGGATGGTCTTGATCCCTGTCTCCTGTACAATGTCACGAACCTCATTCCATAGTTCATCAGGCACTCTATTTATCAGATCTAGGCCCTTAAATCTATTTCTCACTTCCACTGTATAATCATAAGGGATTTGACTTAGGTCATACCTGAATGGTCTAGCAGTTTTCCCTGCTTTCTTCAATTTGAGCCTGAATTTGGTAATAAGGAGTTCATGATCTGAGCCACAGTCAGCTCCTGGTCTTGTTTTTGTTGACTGTATAGAGCTTCTCCATCTTTGGCTGCAAAGAATATAATCAGTCTGATTTCGGTATTGACCATCTGGTGATGTCCATGTGTAGAGTCTTCTCTTGTGTTGTTGAAGAGGGTGTAAAATAGAAAGCCAATGGGAATTTGCTGTATGTCTCAAGGAACTCAAACAGCTCTGTATCAACCTAGAGGGGTGGAATGGGGAGGGAGATGGGAGGGAGGTTCAAGGAGGAGGAGACATACCTATGGCTGATTCATGTTGCGGTTTGGCAAAAAACAACAAAATTCTGTAACGTAATTATCCTTCAATTAAAAAAAAAATTCCACCTCTGGAAAAGTTGAAACTATAATGAAGTCTAGATTTGCTGATGTGGGGCTTAGCATAAGTGACTGTATTTGGGGCCTATTGTTTTGTTTATAATGCATGAAATCCATGGGTATCCAAGGGATTAAATTATTATGCATTTTAACAGAATGACTCACCCCAAGTCAGGGCAATGGTTTTTGAGTTTTCATTGTTAAATTGGTTTTAGGTCAGTTCGGAAAGGTACTTCTGTCTTGGCTGTTTGTCTGGCTGGAGCCTCTGGAGTTCAAGAATTTCAACTATTCAACTGAAAGCAGTGCTTTCATGACCTCACATGGGTTCTAGTTAATTCATCGAAAAGAAGCAAAGCAGTACTTGGGAGAACTATAAATAAAATTAATTAAGCTTCCTACCAAGGCAAAGATTGGCAGAGAAGCTTGTGCCAGCTCCCACCTCTAGGACAGTCTGTGCCTTGGAGGCTGGTTAGGTTCACTTGGTCTGTGTCTACATAATGCAAAAAGCATCTCTGCTATTTAGATTTCTAGTTGGTACATATTAGGAATATAAATATTAATAAAAATGCCTACCCTTAAATATTACATGTCACAGTTAATATTCTGTACTCTCTGTCTAGATACCTGCTTTTCAATATTTGCTGTTAGAACTTTATTAATAAATTTGAAGCTTGTGTTTTCTCTGTGAGTTTAATCTCGAAGACTATGTTCAAACTAATGAGGGAAAAAATATATGAGCCATTCATTTATTGATAAAAGACAGGAATGTAGCAGACACCCTACAGTTTTAGCAAGAGAAGATATTACTGAGATAAATGTTGTCTTAGACACAGTGTGCTTCATCTTCTGTTTAACATGGCAGAGGAATATTTCACTGTCTCTTGTGGGTACCAAGTTTCCCTATTATTGAAGAGCTACTTCAGCAAGCTATCAGAATGCTGAAGAGCTTCCTACATTGGTAGGAGACTCAGTGGCATGCATGCATGCTAAGTCACTTTAGTTGTGTCCGACTCTGCGACCTTATAAATCATAGCCCGCCAGGCTCCTCTGTCTCTGGGATTCCCAGGCAAGAATACTGGAGTGGGTTGCCATGCCCTCCTCCAGGGGATCTTCCCAACTCATGGAACGAACCCACATCTCTTAAGTCTCCTAGCAGGCAGATTCTTTACCACTAGCACCATCTGGGAAGCCCAGACCCAGTGACAGTGGCTATCAACTTGGCCGCCCATTGCAAGCCCCTTGGGAACTTTACAAACTACTGATGTCTGTCTGGGTCCTAGCACAAGAGATTCTGAGCTGATTGATTTGGGGTAAGACTTTGGTCAATGGGAATTTTAAACATTTCTTAGGTGATTTTAATGGGCAGACACAATTGATAACAGCTGTTCTAAAGTCACTTCTGAGATTAGAAGTCACCTTTAATACAATTCTATAATTTAAAAATTTAATCCAGTTTCATGAGTTTTAAAATATGCTTCCCAAGAAAACCTTAGGTCTGCAAAATAATCTACATCAAGAAATTCTGTGACCAAATAAACTTGAGAAACATTATATATCTTATCCTGCTCTAAGAGAAATTCCGTTTACCTTGATACATTCAAGACAATGGTAGAGGTACTTGTCTCATTTAGGGTTTCCCAGAATTTTAAACCAGGATTTATTTTTTATTTATTTTCTTTGGCCCCAGGCTGTGGCATGCAGGTTCTTGTGCGACCATGGATCGAACCTGTACCCCCTACAAAGGAAGCAAGGAATCTTAACCACTGGACACCATGGAAGTCCCAAAAGTCTCATTAAAATATATATATTATTTTGCTTTTAATCACCTCTTTTTATATTAATTAGGGCTTCCCTGGTAGCTCAGCTGGTAAAGAATCCACCTGCAATGCAGGAGACCCCAGTTCGATTCCTGGGTTGAGAAGATCCTCAGGAGAAGAGAACGGCTACTCCAGTATCCTGGCCTGGAGAATTCTATTGACTGTATAGTCCATGGGGTTGCAAAGAGTTGGATATGACTGAGTGACTTTCACTTTGACTATATATATATATATATATATATATATATATGTTTTAGGCCACACCATGTGGCCTGCAGGATCTTAGTTCCCTGACCAGGTATTGAACCTATGCCCCCTGCAGTGGAAACACAGAGTCTTTACCACTGCCAGGGAAGTCCCAGGATTCTCATCTTTTATAACAGCTGTTTTCATCTCCTGAAACTAGCATTCTTTGGTCTGCGCATTGGTCATTCTGCTTTGTGTTTTGGTGGTTTGTTTCTGAGTTCTGTGTTTAAAAGAAATCCCTGGCCTAGACGCTTATCTATACAGTACATCGCAAAATTCACCTAGCTCTTTTTGGTCACAAGATCTTATATTGGTAATTATTATATCTGTGTGGCTGTTGAATACAGTGCTTGTTGGTAAGAACCTCACTAGAGATACCTTGTTTCTGGGGCTATTCGTTGTAAACCTGGTGTTTATTAGTGCAAAGGGCCTGGTGTTAAGGTGATCCATCTTTAGTGTCCTACGTGACGAGCAGGGGAAGACTGCTGATCTTGTTTGAAAGTTACCATATTACCAGTGACCTAAATCTCCTTTAAATGGACTCCCTCTGCAGTTTAAGTCATGGATTCTTTGACTTAAAATGCTTCTCTCTTTCTTAAAATGCCTTAAAATTGTGAAAGCATTAGAGAAGGTGTTTCTTTGGCAGCGAGGAGAGCTGGAGGATTTGGGATGTGAAAAGAGTAGGAAATGGAGTGAGCAAGGTTTTGTGGAGATGCAGCCAAGAAGGGGGAGTTTTACTCACAAATGGGAGTTAGATTAAGGGGTTGGCAAATTGGCCTTGAGGCTAGAGAAGGCAGTAGACATGTCATTTATCATTTCTCCTTGGATAGAAATGAAGATGTGACTGGAATACACACCAAACAGTCAAACTACCCGTGCAGTTGACTTCGCATCTCAGGTGTTGTCTTATTTGGTTTCTTGTCAGAATGCCAGCGTGGCCTCCTCCTGTGCTTGTTTTCTTTCCTCGGCTTCTGTAACCATGTATTTTCATTGCTTATGCCTTATGGCTTTAATTCCTCCTTCTGGTCTCCCCCAGGTTGGTGATGACCCTCTAGCTTTTTGCTCAGATGCTGGCCTGTGCCCACCCAATTCCATTATGATACTAGTTCCAGGTAATGAAACGGTTTTCTCTTAACCATATTAGCTTTATATTAAATATCTAAATCATATAGCTGTATAGTTACTGTAATATCCTTGAGAGGAGGAAGTATGTTGCTTATGTGTGTCTCCCCATATCATGGCAGACACTTAACAGGATGTCAATGAATGTTTGTTAAGCTAAGTTGGCTGATTAATCCCATAAACACTCAGGAGTTCCAGTAACACAACAGGTGAGCAGTGGCTGACTGAGCCAGGCTTTATTTGTATTTACAGCTGCCCCCCATCCCTTGCATTGCTGCCTGAGCTCCGTCTCCTGTCAGATCAGTGGCAGCATTAGATTCTGAAAGGAGCAGGAACCCTACTATAAACTATGCATGTAAGGGATCTAGGTTGCATGCTCCTTATGAGAATCATTCCAAAAACATCCCCCCTCTCCCACTCCCACCCCTGGGGCAAATTGTCTTCCATGAAGCCAGTTCCTGGCGTCAAAAAGGTTGCCATGTGTGCTTAGTTGCTCAGGAGTGTTGATCTCTTAGCGATCCCATGGACTGTAGCCCGCCAGGCTCCTCTGTCCATGGGATTCTCCAGGCAAGAATACTGGAGTGGGTTGCTAGTCTTTTCTCCAGGGGGTCTTCCCTACCCAGGGATCAAACCCAGGTTTCCTGCCTTGCAGGTGGATTCTTTACTACCCGAGCCACCAGGGAAGCTTGAAAAGGTTAGGGACCACTGCAATAGGGAAATGGAATCAAGGCCATCAAGAAACATCACCAAAAGGAATATAACTTATGTTTTCTTTAATGCATACATACCTTTTATCACTGATAAATGTCACCAATGGAATTTATTAGTATTTATCATAGAAGATTTTTAAAATAAAGAAAGAAATAAAGAACATAAAAACAGTGCACAAACCCACCCCCCTAGAAGTAATAGTTGTAAATAATTCTGAGTGGTTCCTTTCAGATCTCTTTTTGTGCACAGGTAGGGGCCTACCCATGTGTCTGAATTATACTTACAAGAGAATTTGGATCATGTTGAAAAAAATTATTTGTACCCTCTTACATTCAGTGTTATATTCTTTCACTTGAGAAGTGTTTAGAGGGCTTAATATCATGTACCAGGTATTATTTTAAGTTCTAAGAATACATTCAGTTCAGTTCAGTTCAGTCCCTCAGTCGTGTCTGACTCTTTGTGACCCCATGAATTGCAGCACGCCAGGCCTCTCTGTCCATCACCAACTTCCAGAGTTCACTCAGACTCACGTCCATCAAGTCCGTGATGCCATCCAGCCATCTCATCCTCTGTTGTCCCCTTCTCCTCCTGCCCCCAGTCCCTCCCAGCATCAGAGTCTTTTCCAATGAGTCAACTCTTCACATGAGGGGGCCAAAGTACTGGAGTTTTCCAGGAGATCTGCTCGACCCAGGGATCAAACCTGTGTCCCCTGCTTGGCAGGTGGATTCTTTACCACCAAGCCACCTGGGAAGCCCTGAGTCCCATAGTCTTCCCTCTACTCCTTGGATCCGAGGTTCCACATTCGTGGGTTCAAAGGACCACAGTACTGCTGTGTTGTACTATATGTATTTGTTGAAAAAGTTTGTGTGTAAGTGGCCCCTCGCAGTTCAAACCCATTTTTTTCCAAGGGTCAACTGTATTTTAGCCTCCTGGCAAAGATCCTGGGGTTTTCCAAATGGTCTTTTGCTGATTGCCTTCTTCGGTTAAAATATTCAGTTCAGGTGCTCTCATTTAGTAGAAGTACATTAAGCAAAGCAGATGTTCGGTGAAAGTCAAGTGTCCTTCAAAGAGTAATAACAGCATCCCAGGGGCTCCCTTTGCATGTGAAGCCGTCTCTGAGTCTCAGCATAATAATTTGTTGGGCAAATCCCATCGCATCAATCTGCATGAAAAAGGAAAAATCCAGCTTAACCTAGATGAACATATCTGACAGTACTGTCCAATGTAGACTGCAATCTCTGTTTTCAGAATATTAATAGACAAGGCCCAGGTGTTGTCAGACAAAAATTTTAATCCTAATCACTAATTCATAAAATGCTCAAATTTCTGAAGGCACATCATAAACTTATTGAAAAGAAGACATATCCAAGGACAAGAATGGATTTCTAAGTGTTAACACATTGCAATCTAAGTGGAATACTATTTAGTTTAATTAAAGGAAAAAAAACACAATTGTGTGTTTTTGAAAGAAATTTTGTATGTTTTTAAAAAGTTTATTTGTTTATTTTTGTTTATTTATTTGGCTGTACTGGGTCTTAGTTGTGGCACGTGGGGTCTTTTTAGTTGAAGCATGCGGGATCTAGTTCCCTGACCAGGGATGGAACCCGGGCTCCTGCACTGAGAGCACAGAGTCTTAACTGCTGGACCACCAGGGAAGTCCCAGCTGTGTGTCTTTTTTATTCCACCATTGAGGGTCACCATATCAAGGAAATTAAAGGGATTTCAGCTGGTTTCAAAAGCAAAGCATCTTTGTTTTGGTACAAAAGTGAATGACTCCATGTTTTGACTGACTTTTAAATTTATAGCTTTATTTGTTCTTTTTTCTTTCCATAGTTTGCCTCTTTGCTTCCCTTGAAGACACATCCCTTAGAATGTATATAACTTGGTTTGTTTGTTTTCCCATTGCTTCTGTCATGCAGTCTCCTGAAGTCAAAGATCTGATCTGCATAGAGTAAATTAAGGTTTTTCAACCTTAGCACGACTGGATAGATAGCTCTTTGTTGAGAAGGGCTGCCTTGTATGTTGTAGGACTTCTAGCAGCAACCATGGCCTCTGTTCACTAAATGCCAGCAGCACTGCTCTCCCCTAGTTTTGATAACCAAAAGTATTCCTCTCTGTACTTCACCTTCCATTGTCTACCTAACAGCCACGGTGGCCTTCCCTACAATTAAGATTGGGTCACTTCCCTCCTTGTGACATTCCCGTTGTTTCTCTTGGCACTGCGATGAAATCTGAATTCCTTGCAGCATCCATGAAGTCCCTCCGTGGTCCTACCTCTTCTTCCTGCCTTCATAGGCTACCCATGACCTCTCTTTCCTCTTCTACGTTTATCCTGGTCAAAGTTACCACCTCAATGAGGCCTTCCCTGTCTACCAGAAATGTACCCCCTCTCTCCTTCTAGTCACTCTATCATCTGGTTTATTTTCTCTCCAAGCACTACTAAAACCCAAGATTGCCTGGTGTCTGTATTCATTTACTAATTTATTGTCTTTTCCCAAGCCCAGTAGAAAGTAAGTTCCAAGAGTACAAAAGCAATCTCTGTTTTGTTCATTACTTCTTGCCCAGTGCCTACCACAAACCTGGTACTTTATAGGCACTGAAAAAAATATGCTAAGAATGAATGAATAAGGACTTCCCTAGTGGTCCAATGGCACAGTAGCTAAGACTCTGTGCCCCCAATGCAGGGGGTCTGGGTTTGATCTTTAGTCAGGGAACGAAGTGCCACATGGTGCAACAGAGTTTGTTTGCTGCAGCTAAGGATCCCGCATGTCACACCAAAGATCCAAGAGCTTGTGTGCCCCAGTTAATATCTATAAATAAATAAAGAGAAATATTTTTAAGAAAAAAGAATAAATGAATAAGCAAATGGGTACAGATAGGCAAAACTAGTGACTAGATATATGTGTTTTCTTTTTCTATATTCAAATTTAACAATTCAGTAATATTTCAAATAGTCAAACAAGTACAGAGAATAAAGTAGGCCTCCTCATGTATCTGCTATCCAGATAATGAGGGCTTCCCAGGTGGCTCAGTGGTAAAGAATCTGCCTGTCAGTGAAGGAGATGCAGGAGACATGTGTTTGATCCCTGGTTTGGGAAGATCCCCTAGAGGAGGGCATGGCAACCCACTCCTATGTTCTTGCCTGGGAGAATCCCATGGACAGAGGAGCCTGGTGGGCTACAGTCCATGGAGTTGAAAGAGTCAGACACAACCGAGCATCTAACACTTTCACTCCCGCCGTCAGGAAGTTCACAGTCTGGTAGGTGGCAGGCATGGACAAGGAGACCATTATAGATAGTCTGATAAGTGCCTTCAGTTTGAGATGAAGCATTAGGGACTAGGGACGAGAGAGACTTTGGATCAGAGCTGGAGTGTTACATGTTGGAAATCAGGGAACCTTGACTAGGGTTCCCTCAAAGACCCCTCTGATATATTTTGGTAGAGACTCACTCCACGTGGTTAGTGAAAGGAGCATGCTCGCATATGCTGCCTTGCCAAGTGAACAATAGCTTTTGGCAGTTGGCTATGTTTCATGGCCCCAAGAGCCTTCAGATTTGGAAGGTCTTCAGTTTCCTCATCTCTTTTGCTTTCCATTATTGCCTTGATGTATGTGCAACTCTTAAGAGTTCCCTACTTCCAAAAAAACCTTCTGAGCCAGTAGGGGAAAAAAGCTTGTTTTGAAGAACTTCCAAACATTTGTGGATTGCCATCGTTTGCTTTGTCTCTGCTGCAGCTAGGCAAATAAGTACCATCTGATAGTAATATAATATTGATATTCTGCCCTCAGTGATGTGTTTGGTACAAATACTGTGCCTGAGCATTTCCTTTCGAGTATGGCACTGTTTCAAGTGGGTACAATGGTATTTTCAGATATTTTCTGTAATTCACATAAACGTGGCTAGGGTATCAAGGTGTGGTTAAGTAAAGAGACTCCTATATGAGTACTTTGAAAAAGAAATTAGGAGAGAGAGTTTATGACCTAGTAAGGCCAGCTCATTAGTTCTTTGGTTGAATAGTTGCTCAATGTGGTTTAAATCTGTTGGGTATGTTTCATGGAACAGCAACCAGGACAGTCAAGATTCCCATAATTATTACATTGCAATTATCCAAGAACTCAAAACGCAAATATCTTTCAGATTAACTTAATATATGAGAGGCAACTCATACTCTTGTTGATTTGGGGAGGAGGTGGGTAGAAGCCATGCACACTTTCCCCACGTGTTTTCAATATGATTTAAAATATGTCAAAGCCATTGAGATGTTGTTAATTTGGGAAGACAGACACAGAGAGGAGCTCAGATGGAAGGAGTTGAGAGTTTTCTATTCCTCATCTGAAGATAACCAGGTCATCATCCTGAGAATAAGTCTCTTTACTCTCCTTCTGCTTCAGGTTTTAGCCATCCAAAGTAGAATGTGAGATTAAGAAAATGAACTTATTGTTGCCGGGGTGGGGGGAGGGAGAGTTAGGGAGTTTGGGAGGGTCATGTACACACTGCTCTACTCAAAACAGATAACCAACAAGGTCCTACTCTATAGCATGTAGAACTCTACTCAATGTTATGTGCCAGCCTGGACAGAAGGAGAGTTTGGAGGAGAATGGATACATGTACATGTATGGCTGTGTTCCTTCACTGTTCACCTGAAACCCACAACATTGTTAACTGGCTATGCCCCAATACAAAATAAAACGCTTAAAGTTTAAAAAACAAAACAAAGTAGAACATGAGAGTGATTTTGCTTATTATTCCTTGATTCTCTCTCCTCTACCCCCACTTTTTTTCTTAACTTTTTTGCCTCTGGTGGGTGGGTTAGTCACTCAGTTGTTTCCGACTCTTGTGACCCCATGGACTGTAGCCCGCCAGGCTCCTCTGTCCGTGGGATTCTCCAGGCAAGAATACTGGAGTGGGTTGCCATTTCCTTCTCCAGGGGATCTTCCCGACCCAGGAATCAAACCCAGGTCTCCTGCACTGCAGGCAGATTCTTTACCAGCTGAGCTATTGGCACACTAAGGTGGGTTTTTCCTTTGCTTTTGTTGTTGTTAGTTGAATTTATGTAGGCTTTTCTTTTTTTTTTTTTAATGTGTATTGGAGTATAGTTGCTGTACAATGTATTAATTTCTGCTGTATAGCAAAGGGAATCAGCGGTATATATACATATATCCCCTCTTTTTTGGATTTCCTTCTCATTTAGGTCACCACATAGAAACTCTGAGTAGAGTTTCCTATGCTATATTGAGTAGGTCTCATTGCTTAGTAGCTGAGTAGTATCTGGCTCTTTGTGACACCATGGGCTGTAGCCCACCAGGCTTCTCTGTCCATGGAATTTTTGAGGCAAGAGTACTGGGGTGGGTTGCCGTTTCCTACTTCAAGGTTCTCATTAATTATCTATTTTATACATACTAATGTATATATGTCAATCCCAATCTCCCAATTCATTCCACTCCCTCCATGTTAGCCATAGTTTGTTCCCTGCATCTGTGTCTCCATTTTGTTCAGGGTTTTCTTAAACCACTTTCATTATACCATACCTCCCCCAGAAGCAAAATAGTGACACTGTCTTCAAGAATGGAGTAGGGAGTCATCAGTAAGGAAGTTCTTCCCCAAGGCTTAAAGATATCCACTTTCTAGTCTGTTTCTACCCCTGTAGACACAAATGTCAAAATCCGTATTGCTGGTGGCATTTGAAATGGTATATGCACAGTTCAGGAAGCATAACTGTTTATCCATTAATCACTCTGGGCTACCAGTCAAAATATTTTCTCTGCAAAAATGCCTTTCCTATTTTGTACCAATTAATATTGGATGAAACTCAAGAGTCACAGTTAATCTGTGGCAAAGCTTATATTTGCTGTCAGGCATGCAGACATGAAAAATGCTCAGTGCAATATTTTAATTAATAAAAATATGCTGAGAAGTGTATTTTTTCTGAAGTAGATTTTTATTACACTTCATTACATTTCCAAATTTAATGGACACATATATTATGTCCTGTCACCAAGGGAACCGCATCAAGACAGGCTTTTTATAGGCTGTTGGATGTAGCTGTAAAACTCTCACAAAGACAAAATTGTTTCTTGTAAGTTTAAAAGAAGCTGTGCTCATTTACAGTATGTATAATTTACTGCAGAGCTTGGGGCAATAGAGAAAGTCTTTATTTGATTTAGAGACTAACACTTCTTTTTATGAAGCTCTTAAGTTTTAATTATTTCAGGTCTACGTTCACGAAGATACAACTTGGCTATTATGAAAGTAAATTAAAAAAACACAAAAACTACATATAAATTAAAAAAGACAAAACATTTTATAACTGTTTAAAAAGCAAAGACTTTTGAAAACAAAAGTTTCCAAAAATACATAAAGGTAGGAACTGCAGTGAACCCTAGTGTCCACCTTCAATAACCATCAGCATTATCCGTACTTATTTTATCTGTAGCCCTCCCACCACCAATTTTATGGCTAAAGTATTTTAAAGAAAATCTCAGACATTATGTTATTTTACTATCAAATACTTTAATATGTGTCTTAAAAAAAGAAAGGGGCAAGAAAAATGTCCACATAGTGAACAAATTTCTACATTCCATAAAAATATCATTAAACAATATGACAGAACAGAGATCAAGCATATAGGTCATATTGGGCTCATTTCAGTTGTTACCAAAAAAAAAAAAAAGATAAAAATATAAAAGATTTTCAGATTGCCCCCAAGAGCAACATCTGATTCTCCACTGTACCCAGGGATTGAACCCAGGTCTCCCACATTGTAGGCAGACACTTTACTGTCTGAGCTACAGAGCTCGCTAAAAGGGACATACCTAAAATTAAATAATTTCAAAGGTTAGAAGGCTGGGCAATTGAAATTAAAAAATCACAGATCAATATAGGCAAAATATGATGAAGATCAAAAATATTAAAAGGTATTTTATAATACTAAAGTCTGAAAATCACAAAGAAAATGCAAAATTATTATTACCCATTCCTCTAGTAACACAGCAATGACTTTCAAAAATCAGAAACTACTAGAGATGTGAAATAGAAATACAAAATAATAGAAATTTTTAACACACTTATCTCAATCCTGAGGAATCAGAGGAAAAAACACCAATAAAGATTGAGAAATTTCAACTAACATAATAAGGTGGAGCTAATAACTCTATTGAAGTTTGAACCCTGGTTAACAGAGGTTATGCATTCCTTTCATGTGAGAATCTTTAGGATTCAAATTACTGCAAGCTGATGGGGAAAAAAAAAATCATAGAGTTTGAACTACGACTTAACATTCTGCAGCCCTTTCAAAGTTAGAAAACATGTTCACTCTTTCCATTCAAAATTATTTATGCATTTTTTCATGTTCCATTCACATGGTTCCATCCCAAACAGGGACTTATTCCAGCTATTGATGGTTTTCCACATTAAAAGTCAGCATTGGTGCTGATTTTTGCATTAGGCAGAGCTTGAAATGTTTTCCTCAAATGTTTCCAACTTTAACCTGCAAGGAACTATCCAGTTTAGCCTCATATGAGCTTTTTGCCTTTTTCTAAATGCCGGGAGAGTGCTATAAAATTTCACAAACATTTCAATTGTTTCCCAGTCCGTCACAGTGCACGCGTGGCAAGTGCATGGGGCTTCTTAGATAAATGCAGGTCTCTTTAAACAAAAGTGAAAGATTTGTTCAAAATCATTACTTTCCTTCTTTGTTCAAAGATTCTTCTACTCCCAAGGGAAAATATATTTAGGATGTTACTTTTATAGCCCAAGGGTTTCCCTGATAGCTCAGTTGGTAAAGAATCTGCCTGCAATGCAGGAGACTCCGATTAATTCCTGGGTTGGGAATATCTGCTGGAGAAGGGATAAGCTGCCTACTCCAGTATTCTTAGGCATCCCTTGTGGCTCAGCTGGTAAAGAATCCGCCTGCAATTTGCGAGACGTGGGTTTGATCCCTGGGTTGGGAAGATCCCCTGGGGAAGGGAAAGGCTACCCACTCCAGTATTCTGGCTTGGTCTGGCTTGGAGAATTCCATGGACCGTATAGTCCATGGGGACACAAAGAGTCAGACACGACTGAGTCACTTTAATTTTCACTTTTTATAATCTAATTTCCCTAGAAATACAGCGCTTGTTTAAATGTACAGTTGATCCTTGAACAACCTGGGGGTTAGGGGTGCCGACCCTCTGAGCTGTGGAAAATTCTCCTATAATTTATTGTAGTAGGCCCTTGTATCAGGATTCCTTCCTACCTACGATTCCTCCATATCAGCGGTTCCATATCTGCAGATTCAACCAACCCTGGATCAAGTTAGTACTGTACTTACAGGTCTTCTTTACCTATTTACAGTAAATGGATTCATGCAGTTCAAGCCATATTCAAGGTTCAACTGAACTACCTTTAGGATTTTTTCTGTCTATAAGGTATAGGTATGGCATTTTTTTCCTTCCAGTTTTTATAAGATAAATTGAATATGGGTGAGTGATGGAGCATGGTTTATATCAGTGGCCAGTTATTGGTTTTAATGGGATCACAGCGGCCAGTGGCCAGTATTGGTTTTAACGGGATCACAGCAGGGACCAGTAATCTATAAAATGGTCAAAACAGTGTGCATGCATTATGACAAATGAATAGGCATTCCAAGTCAGCGGCTGGCTGCTCTGCTGGCTTGGCATTTATTCATCTGTTTACTCTTGTGGGCTTTTTGTTTCTTTTAATAACTGGGGGTTTGTGAACTGCTGCAGGTGACATTTGCAAATACAGCAAAGTAACTATGAATGTGGATTTTGGGTGTCAAGTTGTTTTGGAAATTAGAATTGCTTACTAGCATTGTGACCACTGCAATTTACTTAAGGTTTCTTATTTACCACCTGTAACATGGGAAGCATAGTACATTGGACCCTTGAATAACATGGGTTTGAACTGCACAGGTGGTTTTTTTTTTTTTTCTCTTTTTCACCAAATAGGTACAACACAGTCTGGAGTTGACTCCAGGAATGTAGAACCCAGTACATTGAGGAGTGGCTATCAAGTTATACATGTATTAATATTTTCAATCATGTGAATGATGGACAGTTGGCACCCCAGCCTCCACATTGTTCAAAGGCCAGCTGTAATAATACCCAACTAATGGAGTTGTTGTGAGGTTTCAGCTGAAGATTTGTTTTGAAATGCTCAGCATAGCACCTAAATACATTAAACATTCTATTGATGCTAACAGCTACACTAATAATTACTATAGTCTTTTAATAATATTTAATTAATTGAAGAGAATGAGAAATTCTTTTGTCATAAAAGTGAAATGAGGTTCTAAAAATTTTATTTACCTTTGTGTGTGTGCTTTGTCATGTCCAACTCTTTGAGACTCTAGGCTCCTCTGTTCATGGGGATTTTCCAGGCAAGAATCCTAGAGTGGGTTGCCAGCCCTCCTCCAGGGGATATTCCCCACCGAGGGATCGAACCTGCATCTCTTTTGTCTCCTGCATTGGCAGGCAGTTACCACTACTGCCACCTGGGAAACCCTTTATTAACTTTTTTTTTTTTTTAAGTCACTCAGTCGTGTCCGACTCTTTGCGACCCCGTGGACTGTAGCCTACCAGGCTCCTCCCTCCATGGGACTCTCCAGGCAAGAGTACTGGAGTGGGTTGCCATTTCCTTCTCCAGGGGATCTTCCCAACCCAGGGATCGAACCTGGATCTCCCACATTCCAGGCAGACGCTTTAACCTCTGAGCCACCAGGGAAACGCTTTACTTGTGGTAAAAAAACACATAACATAAAATTTACCATCTTAACCATTTTTAAGTGTACAATTCAATAATGTTCAGTCACATTATTATGCAACAGAGCTGCAGAACTTATTCATCTTGAAACACTGAAGCTCCCTATCCATTAAACAAGGCTTTAAAAAAAAGCCAAAACTTTTTGTGCAAAATTGCAAAAAATAGTCAAGAGAATTTTCATATATCCCATACCCAATTTACCCTATTGTTAACATCTAACATTAGTATAGCTTCCCTGGTGGCTCAGTGGTAAAAACAAACAAACAAACAAAAAAAAAAAACCCTGCCAATGCAGGAGACTCAGATTTGATCCCTGGGTCGGGAAGATCCCCTGGAGAAGGAAATATGGCAACCCACTCCAGTATTCTTGCTTTGGAAAACCCATGGACAGAGAAGCCTGGTGGGCTACAGTCCATAGGGTCCCAAAAGAATTGTACAGGACTTAGAGACTAAAAAAAATATTAGTATGGTACATTTGCTACAAGTCATGATGTTGATACATGGTTATTAAAAGTCCATACTGATTCAAATTTCCCTAGTTTTTTCCTAATGTTCGTTTTTCTCTTCCAAGACCCCGTCGAGGGTTCAGTATTATATTGCATGTCTCTTTAGGTTCCTTTCACCGTGACTTCTCAGACTTTTGTTGTTTTTGATTACCATGACAGTTTTGAGGATTTTTGTATTTTATAGAATGCTCTTTATTTGGGAGCTGTCTGGTGTTTTGTTCATGATTAGACTTCGGGTAGAGGTTAATCAATATGACATCTTCAGTCAGACAAGACTGAGCGACTGAACAGCATCTTTAATATAGATTGTCTGGCTAAGATAGCACTTGCCAGAATTTTCCTCTGTAAAGTTACAAATGTTTTAATTTGTAATTCCTTAATGACAAATGCTATTGAGAATCTTTCTATATGTTTTATTTTATTGGAGTATAATTGGTTTACAATGTTTTGTTTGTTTCAGGTTTACAGCAAAGTGAGTCAGTGTGTGTGTATATATATATATGCAAAGTAATTCAGTATGTATACATATATATATATATATACATACTGCATATGGGGGTGGTGGTTTAGTCCCTAAGTCAAGTCTGACTCTTTAGCAACCCCATGGACTGTAGCCCACCAGGCTCCTCTGTCCATGGGATTTCCCAGGCAAGAATACTGGAGTGGATTGCCGCTTCCTTCTCCAGGGGCTCTGCCTGACACAGGGATCGAACCTGCATCTCCTAGATTGGCAGGTGGATTATTTAGCACTGAGCCACCTGAGAAGCCCATACTATATACGTGTATGTGTGTGTGTGTGTGTGTGTGTGTGTGTGTAGTCTTTTTATACTCTTTTCTCATATAGGGTTTTCATATGCTGACTTTTGTTCCATATATCATTTTTGGTGAATAGTCTGTTCAGATCTCTTGTTCATTTTTAAAATGCTGGTTGCTAGTGTTGAATTGTAAGAATTTTTTGTGTGTTTTGGGTACAAGTCCTTTGTCAGATGTGCATTTTCCAAATATTTTCCCCAAGACTGTAGCTTGCCTTTTCATTCTTTTAATAGCATCTTACGCAGAGCAGAAAGTTTTTATTTTAATAAACTCCAACTTCCCAATTTTTTCTTTCATGAATCATGCTTTTAGTGTTGTATCTGAAAACTCACCAGCAAACACAAGTTCACGTAGATTTTCTACTTTGCTCTTTTCTAGAAGTTTTATACTTTTTCGTTTACTTGTAGGGCTGTAATCCATTTTGAGGTCATTTTTGTGAAAGGTGTAAGGCCTGCGTATATAGGAGTTTTTGTTTGTTTATTTCGTTTGTTGCATGTAAGCTAAGCATCCAGTTGTTTTAGCACCACTTCTAAAAAGACTGTCTTGGCTCCATTCCATTGCCTTTGTCCTTTAGTTGTGCTCATTTAGTTCAAAATGCTTTTTCATTTCTCTTAGAACTTCTTCTTTGGTCCTTGTGTCATTTGGAAGTGTATTGTTTAACCTTCAAGTATTTGGGAAATTTTTCAGCTGTATTTCTGTTCCTGGACTTATATTTTAATTCCATTGTGGGATAAGAACAGACTTTATATGATTTCTAGTCTTTCAAATGTGTAGAAGTATATTTTATGGCCCACCATGTGGTATAAAAGCTTTTTAAGAAAGATTTTTATTTAACTACTCTATTATTATTTTTTCCTCCCAGTAGAAAAATACACTTATAAAACATTTTCACTATTGAAAGACTTGTTGGAAAATTTTTTTATCCCTTCAAAACCCTCTGGCCTGTGTCTCCTTTCTTCAGTTGAAACAACTGGCTTTGTAATCGAGTGTCAATGGTGTTAGTAATAATTTTAGTAGAGGAAGCAACTGCATTTATTAAACATCTTCTGTTTTCTAAGTCCTATGCTTTCCCTATGTAATCTTGGTTCTTATAACAACCCTCTAGGATGGATGCCATTAATCCCTTCATGCTGCAGAGGTGAGATAATAAACTTAGGTGCCTAGTTACCTATCTGACGGGGTTCCCTGGTGGCTTAGATGGTAAAGAATCGGCCTGCAATGTGGGAGACCTGGGTTTGATCCTGGATTGGGAAGATCCCTTGGAGGAGGGCATGGCAACCCTCTCCAGTATTCTTGCCTAGAGAATTCCATGGACAGAGGAGCCTGGTAGTCTACTCCATGGGGTCAGAAAGAGTTAGACAGGACTGAGCAACTAAGCACAGCATACCTATCAGATAAGTGACAGAATCAGAATGTGGACCCTGGTCAGTCTGACTCTTGGGAGTATTTATTCCCCTGTTAACCTGGAACTTTCTTTGACATTATCAGTACTTAAAATATTATATTCATGTTTGTAAAGTTCTGTTTCTTTAATATTACCTCTTGAAACTTCCTTTATTAATTTGTTAAATTAAAACTCAGTGTTCAAAACACTAAAATCATGGCATCTGGTCCCATCATTTCATGGCAAATAGATGGGGAATAAGTGGAAACAGTGACAGAGTTTATTTTCTTGGGCTCCAAAATCATTGCAGACAGTGACTGCAGCCACAAAATTAAAAGACGCTTACTCCTTGAAAGAAAAGCTATGACAAACCTAGACAGTGTATTCAGAAGCAGAGACATCACTATGCTGACAAAGATATGTGTAGTCAAGGCTATGGTTTTTCCAGTAGTCATGTACAGATGTGACAGCTGGACCATAAAAAAGGCTGAGTGCTGAAGAACTGATGCTTTCAAATTGTGGTGCTGGAGAAGACTCTTGATGGTCCCTTGGACTGCAAGGAGATCAAACCAGTCAATCCTAAAGGAAATCAACCCTGAATATTCATTGGAAGGACTGGTGCTAAAGCTAAAGCTACCATAATTTGTTCATCTGATGCAAAGAGCTGACTCACTGGAAAAGACCCTCGGAAAAGATGCTCGGAAAGATTGGAGGCAAAAGGAGAAGAGGACAGCCGAGGATGAGATAGTTGGATGGCATCATCGACACAGTGGACATGAGTTTGAACAAACTCTGGGAGATGGTTAAAGGACAGGGAAGCCTGGTGTGTTGCAGTCCATGGGATTGCAAAGAGTCAAACACACCTTTGCAAATGAATAACAACAAATTATATTTGATCACTTAATACCTGCCAGGCCCTAGAGCAAACCAGACACGGTCCTGCCATAGAGAAGCTTGTGGTACAGTAAGGCAAGAGATATTCATCAAAGTTCTCAAAAAATAAATGTGAAATCATGTAATGCTGTAGCAGTGTATAACTGGTTGGACTTGATGTGATGTAAACAGAAAGT
The DNA here is from genome assembly GCF_016772045.2 of Ovis aries. Classification (NCBI taxonomy): domain Eukaryota; kingdom Metazoa; phylum Chordata; class Mammalia; order Artiodactyla; family Bovidae; genus Ovis; species Ovis aries. The sequence continues at coordinate 58,619,686 of NC_056062.1, read as the reverse complement.
GACATGACTTTTTCTGTTTCTGCCTTGAAATGTTTTTTGATAGATTTGCTTCCTTGTGCAAAGAAAGTATCTTTGGCATGTCCCAGAAGTTTTTAATTTAAATTTTTACAGGGATAGTTTTAGATTTAATAGAATTATAAGAAATGATACAGAGAGATCCCATGTACTCTTTTCCCAGTTTCCCCTAATGGAGACATTATATAAAACAGTAGTATAACATTACTTATAGGATAATGGCATTGATAAAACCAGCTGATCTTACTTGTAATTCTCCAGGTTTACTTGTGCTCATGTGTATATATGTGTATGTGTGTATATATGTGTGTGTATTTAATTCTTTGTAATTTTATCACATGTTTAGGTTCATGTATCTACCACTAGTGGAGAAGGAAATGGCAACCCTCTCCAGTATTCTGGCCTGGAAAATTCCATGGACCGAGGGGCCTCGTAGGCTACAGTCCATGGGGTCTCAAAGAGTCGGACAGACTGAGCGAGTTCACTTTCTTTCTTTCTGTAGTTACCTTTGGAGAAGGAAATGGCAACCCATTCCAGTGTTCTTGCCTGGAGAGTTCCATGGACAGAGGGGCCTGTGTGGGCTACAGTCTATGGGATTGCAAAGAGTGGGACATGACTAAGCAACTAACACACACACACACAGACACACACACACACACCTCTACCACTAGAGTCAGAAGTTTTATAAGTGAGAAGTTTTATCACTACAAAGATCCTTTATGACACTATTTCATAACAACATCGGCCTTTCTCTACTTTTTACCCCTATTTCCAACTCCTGAAAAACACTAACCTCCGTTTATAAAATTTTGTCATTTAAAATATTATATAAGTGAAAATCTTACAACATGTATGCAGTCTTATGGGACTGGCTCTTCTTAATGCAAGATAATTTTCTTGAGATTCTTCCAAGCTGTTGTATATAACAATAGCTTGTTTCTTTCTAATGACTGAGTAGTGTTCCATGGTATGGATATATCCAAAATCTGCCAACCATTCATCTATTGAAGGCACGTAGACTTTTTCCAGTTTTTGGATGTGGCAGATAAAACTGGAATAAACATTCATATACTGGTTTTAATGAGAACTAAAGGCTAAAGGCTGAGGGCTAAAGGCTCAGGAGCGTAATGACTGGATTGTATGGTAATTACACGTTTAGTTTTTGAGAAAGCAGCCTTACTGTTTCTACAGTGGCAGTACCATTTTACATTCCTATCAGTATGAATGATCTAATTTTTCTTCATTCTTACCAGTATTTAGTGTTGTCACTGTTTTTTATTTTAGCCATTCTGATAGGTATGGAGTGATAGCTCTTCCTACTCTTAATCTCTGTTTTTCTGATCTAATGATGTTGAATGTGACTACAGTTTAGAAAGTGATGGTAAGTCCCTGGTGATGGTTCTAAGATTTTACTATACATAGGAGCTCACTGTGGCTCAGATCATGAACTCCTTATTGCCTAATTCACACTTAAATTGAAGAAAGTGGGGAAAAACCACTAGACCATTCAGGTATGACCTAAATCAAATCCCTTATGATTATACAGTGGAAGTGAGACATAGATTTAAGAGACTAGATCTGATAGAGTGCCTGATAAACTATGGATGGAGGTTTGTGACATTGTACAGGAGACAGGGATCAAGACCATCCCCAAGGAAAAGAAATGCAAAAAAGCAAAATGGCTGTCTGAGGAGGCCTTATAAATAGCTGTGAAAAAAAAGAGAAGTGAAAGGCAAAGGAGAAAAGGAAAGATATACCCATTTGAATGCGAGTTCCAAAGAATAGCAAGGGGAGATGAGAAAGCCTTCCTCAGTGATCAACGCAAAGAAATAGAGGAAAACAGTAGAATGGAAAAGACTAGAGATCTCTTCAAGAAAATTAGAGATACCAAGGGAACATTTCATGCAAAGATGGGCTCGATAAAGGACAGAAATGGTCTGGACCTAACAGAAGCAGAAGATATTAAGAAGAGGTGGCAAGAATACACAGAAGAACTGTACAAAAAAGATCTTCATGACCCAGATAATCACGATGGTGTGGTCACTTACCTAGAGCCAGACATCCTGTAACGTGAAGTCAAGTGGGCCTTAGGAAGCATCACTATGAAAAAAGCTAGTGGAGGTGATGGAATTCCAGTTGAGCTGTTTCAAATCCTGAAAGGTGATGCTGTGGAAGTGCTGCACTCAATATGTCAGCAAATTTGGAAAACTAGCAGTGGCCACAGGACTGGAAAAGGTCAGTTTTCATTCCAGTCCCAAAGAAAGGCAATGCCAAAGAATGCTCAAACTACTGCACAATTGCACTCATCTCACACGCTAGTAAAGTAATGCTCAAAATTCTCCAAGCCAGGCTTCAGCAATACGTGAACGTGAACTTCCAGACGTTCAAGCTGGTTTTAGAAAAGGGAGAGAAACCAGAGATCAAATTGCCAACATCTGCTGGATCATTGAAAAACCAAGAGAGTTCCAGAAAAACATCTATTTCTGCTTTATTGACTATGCCAAAGCCTTTGACTGTGTGGATCACAAGAAACTGTGGAAAATTCTGAAAGAGATGGGAATACCAGACCACCTGACCTGCCTCTTGAGAAACCTGTATGCAGGTCAGGAAGCAACAGTCAGAAGTGGACATGGAACAACAGATTGGTTCCAAAAAAAAAAGGAGTACATCAAGGCTGTATATTGTCACCTTGCTTATTTAACTTCTATGCAGAGTACATCATGAGGAACCCTGGACTGGAAGAAACACAAGCTGGAATCAAGATTGCTGGGAGAAATATCAATAACTTCAGATATGCAGATGACACCACCCTTATGGCAGAAAGTGAAGAGGAACTAAAGAGCCTCTTGATGAAAGTGAAAGAGGAGAGTGAAAAAGTTGGCTTAAAGCTCAACATTCAGAAAACAAAGATCATGGCATCTGGTCCCATCCCCTCATGGCAAATAGATGGGGAAACGGTGGAAACAGTGTCAGACTTTATTTTTTGGGGCTCCAAAATCACTGCAGATGGTGATTGCAGCCATGAAATTAAAAGACGCTTACTGCTTGGAAGGAAAGTTATGACCAACCTAGACAGCATATTAAAAAGCAGAGACATTACTTTGCCAACAAAGGTCCGTCTAGTCAAGGCTATGGTTTTTCCAGTAGTCATGTATGGATGTGAGAGTTGGACTATAAAGAAAGCTGAGTGCCGAAGAATTGATACTTTTGAACTGTGGTGTTGGAGAAGACTCTTGAGAGTCCCTTGGACTGCAAGGAGATCCAACCAGTCCATCCTAAAGGAAATCAGTCCTGGGTGTTCATTGGAAGGACTGATGTTGAAGCTGAAACTCCAAACTTGGCCACCTGATGTGAAGAGCTGACTCCTTTGAAAAGATCCTGATGCTGGGAAAGATTGAGGGCAGGAGGAGAAGGTGATGACAAACGATGAGATGGTTGGATGGTATCACCAACTCAGTGGACATGAGTTTGGGTAGACTCCAGATACCTCCAGCTGTCCTGAACGTCAGCATGCACTTGCTTCTGTGCCTTTACATGTAGCATTTTCTCTGCCTAGTACATTGTTTCCCCTGCTTTCTTTCCTGAATCCCAGATGATCTCCTGCTGATCCTCTAAGCTAGTTCAAGCCTTCTTCTCTGCCACTCTGCTTATCCATTGCCATGGTTTCTCCTACTTTCTGTATCAGTTTAGGTGACCCAATTTTTAGGCATCTTACCAAATCCTACTATTTATTCATTGCTTCTGTGTCCCAGTGAATGAGAGGTCCTAACTCACACCCCGGGATACTGCAAGGTGAATTTTGTTCTTCACCAGTTCCCACCTGCCAGATGAGGGAGAACCAGCTCCCAGGCTCTAATTTTCTAACTTTCACCTGGTTTTTGAAACCAGAGCAGCTCTCTGGCCTTTATTGTTGCACAAAGTACATCTTTGGGTAGCTTCCCAACAGCTCGTTTTCCCTGGACAAGGAGGATGCTCACGTGAGAGAATGAGAAGAGTAGCTGGGCAGTAAAAAAAAAAAGGGGGTGGAGGGGGGAATCATTCAAGGGTCAAGGTCTTAGTGGTTTTTAATCCAGAATGTGTACAGATGGTAACTCAACCAAAGTAAAGGAAAAACCCAAACAAGCCCTACCTCCATCTGTTTACATAGTTATCATCAGAAACAGCCATCATTATGTACTTTATGCCTCTATCAGAAGTGCTTTATTTTTCTCTAGTTCCTTCATTTCCTTCTATATCTGTCTTCTTCAGATAGATGCACCTCTGTTCACTTGGCTAAAAATATAAAATTAAATAGCTGTGTTTGGGCATTGCCTAAATCTGTAAATTTACCCTCATTTTCATCAAGGCCTTGAAAGTAATAGGAAAGTCTAGGAGTATTAAAAGTTATAAATACTCATCCTCGTCAGAGCCTTCTAGGTATATTCCTTCAACCAGGCAACCAATTTTCAGTTCAGGTGACTATATTCATATCTAAGCCAATTCAAACCAATTTAAGAAGTAGAATTTTATGAAATTTTGTCATAAGCTTCACCAAAGGCCAATTATAAAACATTTACTTCATTTCCTTCTGTCATTGATTTTCTGATTTGTTGGCAAAAATCTATGACTTCAGTCTAATGTGATATTTTCTTGGTAAGCCCATCTTATCTTTTGCTTATGCGCCCATTGTGTTCTAACTGTTTAAAGATTTTTCATCTTATTATATTTGTTTCATTATATTGCTAAGGTAGAGTCTCTGAATTATAATAGCTGGCTCAGCCATTGTTATCTGCTCTGTGGAATGATACCACATCTATCTTCCTCTAATCTCATGGTGTGTCTTGAGTGCTTTGTTTAAAGAGAATTATAAGCAATTCAATTGATGTTTGCTAATTTTCTTGTTATGCTAGGATGCATATCATCCAGACCAAATGTTTATGTTCGCATTTACTCTAAATACTCCCCACCTGCATTTTGCCAATACTTATTTTTCAGTGCTTCCTTTATTCTCATTGAGCAAGTTTATTTTTCTAATTTGACTTGGTAAACAGGAATTGAAAAATGACTACAATCATTCAGCTAAGTTTAGAGTCATAATAATTTAGTATTCTATCTTTTTGTTAACAGACCTGTCTAATGTAGAGTTTATATTTCTCCCTTGGCATAATTTGTTTAATGCTTTTTATTCCATTTTCTTTTTTTGCCTCTTAATAGCATTGATTTTAATCTGGATTTTTACTTACATGATCAGTTCTCAACATATCCCCTAACAGAGCAGGTATTTTTCATCTTTCTTTCACTATCCATCTCTGTGGGACCATAAAGCAACTTACAGGCATTAATTTTTATGACATGGAGATCAAAGTTAAAAAAACTGTCAACAAAAATTACATAAATGACTGCAATCATTTGCCTTGATAAGAACTTGAGCTTTTAAATCCTGGCAGTTTTAAATTCTGTCTGTAAGTATGAAAAATCTTCACTTGGCACGGATGGGGCATTATAGGAAAACACTGTGCTTTTAATATGGTAAGTAATAGAAATCAGAGAAAAATGAAAGGGAAGAAATCCATCCACATGTAGATAGCATGACTGACACAGTTAGACCCTGTGATCTAAAAGTTAGAAAGCATACTGCATGGTGAGGGCCTGGAGAATTGGTTTTTAATAAAAAATATGTAGTGATTGATATACTCTCAATGTCTAGAATCTTTCTTTGAAAAGAAAAATCTCACCAGTTGTACACATGATCTATTACTTCTCAAAATGAGACTAATAAAGACGAAGATTGCCCAAGGGGACCATACACACTGTCAGACAAACAAGGTGATCACGGCTAACAGTACAGTTGGCCAGAGTCTCTCCTCTGGTGGTTGTACTTGGCCTTCTCCCCAGACCATTGCATTTTGGATATGAGGATATGAATGTCTGGTCAGAGAGCTGCCAGCAGTTCAGCTGAGCTGTAGTATAAAGAATATAAATGTAGGCACGGGGACCTTGAACACCCACATTCTTAATTGGGAACCCAGTGAGAATCATCAAACATACTAAAGGAGAGTATCACATGGTCAAAGAAGCTAACCCTTTTTTGATGCATGTTCCCATCCCCCAAACAAGTAAGATTGGGGGTTTCTGAATCAGAGTTCAATCAGCTAGGCAGAACCAGGAGTGTATAAACACACACACACACACACATACACACACACACACACACACACACACATTTATTTTAGGAATTTGGCCATGTGCACTGGGGAGAGCTGGTTAAGTATTCTTTTAACGTTGTTGTCGTTGCACCTGCTACTGGAGCTTGAAGTCCAAAGCTAAGGAAATCCTGAAGGGAAGATGGATATAAAGTGGGTTCAAGCAAGATGAAGCTGGGACCCACAAGCATGAGCTGGGGCCCTCCAGGATGGACTGACGTCCATGTCCACTCTTCTTACCTCTGATCTTGGTGGTGTGAATGCTCTACAGAAGCCAAGGCCTTTGTCATAAGGTTAAAACCCCCATCCCTGGTCCATTTGTCTAAGATGCTTCTAATAAAGAGATTGACTCCATTTTTGTTTTAGCTGAGAGCATCCAATCCCCACCACACCCTTTCCCCTCTGCCCCACAGCTGGGCAGGCTGATAAGAAAACTTGGATACTCCCTGCTTTGGTTCTTATGGGAAGTTCAAATCATATAAGCCTTAGCCCGTATGTAGAACCTATCACTCTAGCAGAGTTGGAGGATTTGGGGAAAGATGGAGAAGTTGCAGACCCAACCACTGTCTCAGGTCAGCAAAATGCTCTGTAACAGTGTGCTTGGGCTACATTGTTAGCCCTACAGAAGGACTGTCCTCCAGGTCTCTCATGAGAATCTACCTTGTGGTCGAGCCTAACCTGAAACATTCAGGAAAAGGAATGTTGGGAAATGTTCAGCCCAGCCAACTCAACACATTGCGAAGTCACTGTGGCTCCTCTTTGATTTCTTTCTTTTTTTCTGATAGCCATAATCATTTGCTAACTGACATACCCTCATACATGATATACAGTTCTCAGCATCTTCCCTTTTCTCCTTAAATGAAATATTATTAAAGCATTTAGCATAAAGTCTTGCACATGCATAACACTTGAAAGTTAGCTATTACTATTTTATTCTCACAGAAAATGACTTGAATTTATTGTCATTTTTCAGGGCTGACCATTTGCATCAAACTAAAGAAGGCTCTTGATTTCCCTGGCCTTGACAGGCTCTGAGGATAGGACTCAGAAAGTGTGGAAGGAATTTTCGCCCGTTTGGTGTCCTATGGTGGTACTGCCCCAGAGGAAAAAGTTTCTGATTCCTAACAGAAGCAGATTTCCAGTGCAAGAAGTCCATGGTATCCATGGGACCAGGTATCCACTGTCCATGTTAAGTGTGATTTTCACTGGACCTGTAAATCTGTTGAATTTATTACATTCTCTTTCATCTCTTTCTTTTTTCAGAGTTAAAACAGTGTGTGTGTGTGTGTGTGTGTGTGTGTGTGTGTGTGTGTGTGTGTGTGTGTAGATATAGCTCTGGTGCTTGTTTTTCTTAGGTCATTCATTCCTTTTTAACAGTTCTCCCTGCTGCCCTCTACTCTGGTTTTCCTGGTACAAGACTTACTGTACTTTGACTTTTTTTAAAAAAAGGATCCAGGCCTATTAATTTTCTCAAGTACGTTTCAAGAGCAAAACTAGAAGCTTGGAAAAGGGAAAGTAACGTGCAGAAAGTTTAATGAAAAATCGGCAGCAAAATAATCCCTTTGTTTAGCTGGTTTGCAATAGCAGGCAGGCTCAGCAATGTGGAGAAATACAAGTGGTATTTGTTAGAGGCTCTCTGTGATGCAGGTTGGGTTTTAGGAAAGCAGACTCTGAGATGAAGATCAGCATTTAGGGCTTTTCTTAGTGCTCTTGGGGTCAACCTATGAAAGGAAAGAGAAAGAAACAGGATTATACAGGGAGAAACGCCAAGTTGAGATGTAGTCTCACTGGAAGCCTGAGCCATTCCTAAGGGGGTTCTGTTCTGAAGATGGCCTAGACCTTCAAAACTGTCCTTACTTGGGGTGGGAGAGCTCTCCCTTTATGCATGAATGCTAAGTCGTTCAGTTGTGTCCAGCTCTGCGACCTAATGGACTGTAGCCTGTCGTGCTCCTCTGTCCATGGGGTTCTCCAGGCAAGAATACTGGAATAGGTTGCCATTTCCTCCTCCAGAGAGTCTTCCAGACCCAGGGGTCCAACCTGCATCTCCTGTGTCTCCTGCATTGGCAGGTGGATTCTTTACCACTAGCGCCACCACCTGGGAAGCCCAAAAGTAAAGTGTTAGTCACTCAGTCGTGTCTGAATCTTTGCGACGCCATGGACTGTAGCCCGCCAGGCTCCTCTGTCCATGGGATTCTCCAGGCTAGAATGCTGGAATGGGTTGCCATTCCCTTCTCCAGGGGATCTTCCCAACCCAGGGATCAAACCCAGGGCTATTGCATTTCGGCCAGATTCATTACCATCTGAGCCACCAGGGAAGCCCATTTATAGGCCTGTGTTAATCAGTCATTGGATGTGAGTTGTTCTGGGACAGGGAAAAGTTCCCTGACCTTGGGTGAGTGTCTCCCTTCAAGCTAAGGCACCCCTGGAGAACACTGGCAGTTGAGACCTGTCTGCCAACACCATTCCCAGCACTGGGCACTCAGACCTTGATTCCTGACAAGGAATCTGAATGGTGCCTCACCGCATCTGATATACTGTGACAGAAGTGCTTATGGAAGGTCAATTTTTTAGAAATGCTTTCTTTCTGTCGTGCTAATATTCTCCACTAACCCAATATCCAGTACCTATACCATTAATAGTTAAGGGAATAAAACCATAATAAAAGGTGCCTTTGATTTTTTTTTATGAGTCTCATGGTCAATGTCATATTTTTCTTATAATGTCTTTATCTTATAGTCCTATAGCCGTGTCAGTATGTTATCCTTGAAAATTATTGAAAAAAAAAAACATGACTTTTATAGACTTTGCCTGGGGGAAAAGACCATTTTCTGTTCTCTTAGTTGTACTTCTGGTCCCAGTCAGGTTTGGATGAGCTCAGTGTATCTCTAGAGCCTGGATAGAGGAGACAAAAATAGCTGGAATAATCTTTCTTCTGCCCATCCGCCTGCCTCTTGTTCTGATCTCTGTTCTGTACCCTCTAAGGCTGGTCTTTGGGGGCTATATTTCCCCTCCACCCTTTCCAGCTTCTTCTCATTGGGCTCGGCCAGTGGGAGACAAGAGGAAGGGAATGAACATGTGAAGGGAGAAGAGGTTGGGGAATTTCTTCCCTGTCACTCCCGTGTGTCAGCACACCTCCTGTGCACTAGCTGTATCCTGGGATTGCAACCCAGCCAGGCAATCCCTCGTCTAGATTCAAGTGTGTGCATGCTCAGTTGCTTGAATCATGTCCAATTCTTTGTGACCTCATGGACTATAGCCTGCCAGGCTCCTCTGTCCATGGGGACTCTCCAGGCAAAATACTGAAGTGGGGAAGTGGGTTGCCGTGCCCTCCTCCAGATCTTCCTGACACAGGGATTAAATCTGCATCTCCTACATTGCATGTGGATTCTTTATCACTGAGCCACCAGGGAAGTCCCCCTCTAGGTTTGAAGCTCTCTCTAAATCAGCTCTAAATTTGGGCCACCATGCACATGGTCAAAGTGGCAATTATTTTCTCCATTTTTTTTTTTTAACCATTACTAGCTTTGTTACATAGTTCCCAAGAGAAGTGCCACCAGAAATCTGGTCAATTAGATGTCAGTGTCACTCAGGATCAATACAACACCTGTGAGTTTTTATACTCGACCAGATATTTATGTTTTCTAATTAGGATCTGTAGTTGGTTGATGAGAGTGATAAACCCATAGGCAGTGTAGAGGGTTGGCTGTGGGTCCTGAGGCAACAGTTTATCATCATTAGCAGAGTTGAAAAGGCAGCTACCAAGAAAACTTGGAAGATCTCCTGCAAAATGAGCGAGGACACCTGCCAAGGTCAAGTACTCTGACTTCTCCGCACCTTTTCTCTAGGCTGCCGGCAGCCAATTCTCCCGTAGTTTGTTCAGGTTGCACCTCGCCACCCCCCACCTGGCAACCTTCTTCACCCCTGTCTCCTGACAACAGCTGTTATTTAGTGACAGAGTGAATGATTGAGAAGAACACATATAACAGGGCACGTTAGGGACTCCTTTCTCCCCAGGGACGGAGGAGCCTGGTGGGCTGCCATCTATGGGGTCGCACAGAGTCAGACACGACTGAAGCTACTTAGCAGGAGCAGCAGCAGCCCCAGACAGAGGTTGCTAAATTTCTGAATTCTCTTGAACTGGAAGAATTAGGAGATACTGATTGATTGAATGAGAAACTGATTGAAGGATAGTTGATTTACAATATTGTGTTTGTTTCAGGTGTACAGCACAGTGATTCACTTTTTTTTGCTGATTATATTCCATTGTAGGTTACTATAATATATTGTATATATATTATAGTATATAATATATACTGTGCTATACAATAAATCCTTGTTGCTTATCTATTTTATGTGTAATAGTATCTGTTAATCACATTTGCTTGTTTTTGTTCAGTTGCTAAGTTGTGTCTGACTCTTTGCAACCCCCATGGACTGCAAATGCCTATAGTGGGCAAATACTGAGTAGTTCTGGCACAGTTATAGAGGCAAGAGCTACCAAGACCTGGACCCTCTCCCCCTCTACTGACCACGGATTCCTAAGATTCTTCTGTCATACCAGGAGGGGAAGGCGGCCAAAATTTTTGCTGAAGTTGAATTTCTCTCCAACCAGGTAGATTGAGAGCTTTCCTATAGCTCAGATTATAAAGACTCTTCCTGTGATGCAGGAGACCCAGATTTGATCCCTGGGTCGGGAAGGTCCTCTGAAAAAGGGAATGGCAACCCACTCCAGCACTCTTGCCTGGAGAATCCCATGGACAGAGGAGCCTGGTGGGTTATGGTCCATGGGGTCACAAAGAGTCAGACATAACTGAGTGGCTAACACTACTACCAGGTAGATTGAGACTTAGAGCAGATATAGTCTGATTTAGAGAAATACACAAGTGTGCTCTAAACGTGTATTCTACATGCTCTTCTGTTGATTTTCTCTGTCCTCTCTCAGCCTCACTCTACAGTCTGCATGGCCGCATCCACAGGCTGACTTACTCTCTGGCTTTCATTGGGTCCACCCAGGGCCAGATTTAGGGTAAAAGGAGCAAGGTCCCCAGGGCCTTGGTGATGGCCCCCTTAAACTTTTTGCCTCATCTGGGCCCTTTATTTGCCAACAGGAATCAGGATGGAGGAGAGTGAAGTCAGGATGTTTGTTCCCCTGCCCTCACTGTTGGTTTGCTAAGGGCGGATTGTATTCCTCCACGGAGGCGAGTCGTTTCTGTCAGTGAAAAGTGTTAGTCGCTCAGTTATATCTGACTCCTTGCAACTCCATGGGACTGTAGCCCACCAGGTTCCTCTGACCATAGAATTCTTCAGGCAAGAATACTGGAGTGGGTAGTCATTCCCTTCTCCAGGGCAATCTTCTTGAACCAGGGATTGAATCCGGGTCTCCACACTGCAGACGAATTCTTTTTACCATCTGAGCCACCAGGGAAGCCCTGACTCATCCAGAAAGTTCTTCTGGGATCCCCTAAGCATGGTTCTCTTACTCCTTTCAGAGCGTATGTGGGATGGGGTGACATCAGGGAGGAGGACCTGGGGGTAAGAGCTGCTCTCTGCTAGAGACCTAAGATTCTACTGTTTTCTGTTATTTCCTCAGGGGACTCCACTCTTCTGCATCACAACCCTGTAGTGCTGCATGCTTCCTTTTAGGGCTCCGAATCCTGCCCACACCTTTACAGATAGTTCCTTATTAAAGCCACCCATCTGCTTACCTAAATGGGCTTCTGTTTCTTGCTGGGACCCAATGTGATACAGCATGTAACTTGTCTTAATCCCTAGAGCCATGGTCCAAAATTCAACTCCTTTATATTTATAAAAGTTCTGACCAACCTAGACAGATTGTTAAGCAGAGACATCACTTTGCTGACAAAGGTCTGTATAGTCAAAGCTATGGTTTTTCCAGTCATCATGTATAGATGTGGAAATTGGACAATAAAGAAGGCTGAGCATGCTTTTGAACTATGATGCTGAAGAATACTCTTGAGGGTCCCTTGGACTGCAAGGAGATCAAACCAGTCAATCTTAATGGAAATCAACCCTGAATACTCATTGGAAGGACTGATGCTGAAGCTGAAGCTCTTGGCCACCTGATGTGAAGAGCCGACTCATTGGAAAAGACCGTAATGTTGGGAAAGACTGAAGGCAAGAGGAGAAGGGGGAGACAGAGGATGAGACGGTTGGATGGCATCACTGACTCAATGGACATGAGTTTGAGCAAACTCAGGAGATAGCGAAGGACAGGGAAGCCTGGCGTGCTGCACTTCATGGGGTTGCAAAGAGTCGGACATGACTGAGTGACTGAGCAACAACAGTGAAATCGTTTCCTTACCATTTGTCTTCCTTACTAGTTTTCTGGTTCCCTTAGTAGGCAGGGCCACTGAGTTGTCACCCACCTGTCTACAGAGTCTAGCAATGTGCTGAACATGTATTAGGTGCTCAATAATGCTTGCTGACTGATCTACTATCTTGGCAAAATCTAGGTCACAATATCTGGATATAAGAAAAAAGTCAAGGGTTATTGGATACCTGTCTGTCTGAATAAAAATCTTGCAATAAAGGAATAGATTGAGAAAGGAGAGGAATATCTGTCTTCTGTCCCTGAGTCTACAATATATCTTGGATTTCCTTGAGCCCTTTAATTTTCTCTCTGTCATTTCTTGGCTATCAACACCCCTGTCTGGTGGATATGGCAAAACTGCTTTCAGTAAGCAAACTTCAGGGGGAAAAAAATAAAAAAAGCATGATAAACACAGCACATGCTCATTTCTCCTTAATTGCCTGATCCTCCATCTGTTGGTCTAGGATAATATTGATAAAGGAATTAAAAGACACCACACCATCTCCTGAATCAAATGAGAATAGTCATTCTCAAATTACAGAGCATGACATTTTTATGTTTTGCAACATGAAGAGGAAAGAGCATTTAATTTATTTTAATGTGGTTAATTAGAAGCTAGATTAGATCCTCTAGTTAACTCATAGGTTCTTGACTTTTAAGACCAGACATTGTGTAGCATCTCATTTGCACAGTGGTAGCTGCTGCTGTTAATATTGGCTTGTGTCTAATTAACGGGGATGCTTACCTGGAATCCCAAATACAGAATCTATAAACTAAAAGTGAGAACTAATGTGATTTTAAGGAGGGAATTACTCTTAAGAGCCAGCTGCATGTTGCTTCAAACTAAGCACAACTTTGATGCTTGAATATGTCAACTCATTTTTATATGTGGGAGAAAGTTACTTTAAAGCCTAGCTACTTTCTCATGGTGAGACTAGATACAGTGATGGAAAATTTCAAACATGATAAAAACAACACTGTGGTCAGCACTTGAGGCAATTTCTATGGAGCCTGGGGAAATGGAAAAGCTACTTTCAGTTTGATCTTAGAGCTAAGACAAGATGATGATTTCTGGATGGGTTCTCAAGTGGAAATTTTTGCTTCTCCAGGGAGGAGATTCACTGAATCACTGAACCTGATTTGGAGTTGATAATAAGCTACAACAAACAATTGCAAATTTCATTATAGGTTACATTACATGATCAGGAATGAGATTGGGCAAAGAAAATACTCCAGTGGCTTAGATTTTAGAGACGCTTGAAGACTTCAGTATTGGAAGACCAGGGTAGTAAGATGTGAAGTTCGGTTTTCTTTTTAAGTGATTTTATGAGGTCTTAAAAAATACTTCAGCCACTTGCTTGGTAGACATTTGATCTTAAATTGGCACCCAGCCACAGTTGTGTTTATCAGATGCAGGTTTCATTTGAAGCTCAAATATTGGAAGAGAGTTTTCAGAAGGTCATCAAGTCTCCTGAAGGTCTGAGGTCTAAGTTTTCTCCCTAATTATATTTCACCCCCTCTATCCTTCCACTCCCCACCATTGCCCTTAATCTTATTCTGGAATTATTTGTTTTCCTCTGATTGAAATCATAAGTAGTATCATTGAATTGAGTCCAGACAGATCATGAAGTGAATATATAATATATTTTATTTCACCTTGGCTATCCTCCAAGTATGTTCAGACGATTGTTCTAGATTATTTGAAGGCATTTGATGGTATTTTGATTATTGCCTAATATTATTGTATGCTTTAAAAATGCACTGAAATATGTCTGTCTTTAATTAGCGCATCTCTAATTCTTTATTTTTTAAAGAAACTATTTAACATGTTCTTCATTTCAAGCCCAATCATGTGAAGTTCTTTGTGATTCACCTTTTGCAGATAGGAAAAAAATGAGATTTTTAAGGTGGATCTGTAGCCCATCCGTAATTGAATAGGAAATGCTTAAAGGATTTAAGTGTGAAAAGCCTTTTTAGCTGAGCAGTAGAAAATCTGAAAGCAAGCATCAGTATTTGTGCTCTAAATACGGCAGGTTGTGGGCTTCCCTAGTAGCTCAGCTGATAAAGAATCTGCCTGCAGTGTAGGAGACCCCGGTTTGATTCCTGGGATTGGGAAGATCCCCTGGAGAAAGGATAGGCTATCCACTCCAGTATTCATGGACTTCTCTGGTGGCTCAGACTTTGAACAGTTTGCCCACAATGTGGGAGACCTGGGTTTGATCCCTGGGTTGTGAAGATGCCCTGGAGGAGGGCATGGCGACCCACTTCAGTATTCTTGCCTGGAGAATCCCCATGGACAGAGAAGCCTGGCGGGCTATAGTCCAAGGGATCACAAAGGGCTGGACATGACTGAGCGACTAAGTACAGCACATGGGAGGATGTGTGGGTTACATGACTCTGAGATCTGGGGAAAGTTTAAAAAGATAAACAATACAAGATAACTAATGAGAACCTACTGTATAGCCCAGGGCCCTGTACTCAGTGCTCTGTGGTGAGCTAAACAAGAAGGAAATCCATAAAAGAGGGATGTATGTAAATATTTAGCTGACTTACTTTGCTATATAGCAGAAACTAGCACAGTATTGTAAAGGAACTGTACTCTAATAAAAATTAATTTTAAAAGAAGCTTATATAGGAAGCCAATTGTGAAACAAGTATCCATGTATTACACTTTGCCTAGAAGTTCTTCATTTTTGTTAAAAACCATGGAATCAAAATCGGTGTGTTCACAGAAGAAACTAGAATGTCAGGGATGTGTTAAGATGAAGATAGCCTTTTGTTGTCTCTGAGTTCCAAGAGTCATGCTGTATTAATAAAGTGGTGATCTGGCTTACAGCACAGAGAATTTTTAAAAATTATTTTATATATTTAGTTTTTTTTTTTTTTTTCCTTGGCTGTGCTGGTTCTTCTTTGCTGTGCGCGGACTTTCTCTAGTTGCGGCAAGCAGGAGCTGTTCTTTGTTGTGGTGCGAGGGCTGCTCACTGCGGTGGCTTCTCTTGTTGTGGAGCTTGGGCTCTAGGGCGCAGGCTCAGTAGTTGTGATTTTATTTATAATATTTCATGACGGACATTTAAATTCTTATGTAACAAATTCTCCTAAAATGTTCCTTTGTGCTCTCTGCTGTTATGCTTCTAACATAAGCATAACAGAGCTTTTCTCTACGATTATCTGCTACCTAAGCTATTTTCTCTGGGTCTTCTTTTTTTTTTTTTCCTCTGGGTCTTCTTATATGACACTCTTTAACTCGGATTTCATTTTTTTTTTTTTTTAGTTTTTTTATTTTTTAAATTTTAAAATCTTTAATTCTTACATGCATTCCCAAACATGAACCCCCCTCCCACCTCCCTCCCCATAACATCTTTCTGGGTCATCCCCATGCACCAGCCCCAAGCATGCTGCATCCTGCGTCAGACATAGACTGGCAATTCAATTCACATGATAGTATACATGTTAGAATGTCATTCTCCCAAATCATCCCACCCTCTCCCTCTCCCTCTGAGTCCAAAAGTCCGTTATACACATCTGTGTCTCTTTCCCTGTCTTGCATACAGGGTCGTCATTGCCATCTTCCTAAATTCCATATATATGTGTTAGTATACTGTATTGGTGTTTTTCTTTCTGGCTTACTTCACTCTGTATAATCGGCTCCAGTTTCATCCATCTCATCAGAACTGATTCAAATGAATTCTTTTTAACGGCTGAGTAATACTCCATTGTGTATATGTACCACAGCTTGCTTATCCATTCATCTGCTGATGGACATCTAGGTTGTTTCCATGTCCTGGCTATTATAAACAGTGCTGCGATGAACATTGGGGTACATGTGTCTCTTTCAATTCTGGTTTCCTCGGTGTGTATGCCCAGAAGTGGGATTGCTGGGTCATAAGGTAGTTCTATTTGCAATTTTTAAGGAATCTCCACACTGTTCTCCATAGTGGCTGTACTAGTTTGCATTCCCACCAACAGTGTAGGAGGGTTCCCTTTTCTCCACACCCTCTCCAGCATTTATTGCTTGCAGATTTTTGGATCGCAGCCATTCTGACTGGTGTGAAGTGGTACCTCATTGTGGTTTTGTTTGCATTTCTCTAATAATGAGTGAAGTTGAGCATCTTTTCATGTGTTTGTTGGCCATCCGTATGTCTTCTTTGGAGAAATGTCTATTTAGTTCTTTGGCCCATTTTTTGATTGGGTTGTTTATTTTTCTGGAGTTGAGCTGCAGAAGTTGCTTGTATATTTTTGAGATGAGTTGTTTGTCAGTTGCTTCATTTGCTATTATTTTCTCCCATTCAGATGGCTGTCTTTTCACCTTGCTTATATTTTCCTTTGTTGTGCAGAAGCTTTTAATTTTAATTAGATCCCATTTGTTTATTTTTGCTTTTATTTCCAGCATTCTGGGACGTGGATCATAGAGGATCCTGCTATGATTTATGTCTGAGAGTGTTTTGCCTATGTTCTCCTCTAGGAGTTTTATAGTTTCTGATCTTACATTTAGATCTTTAATCCATTTTGAGTTTATTTTTGTGTGTGGTGTTAGAAAGTGATCTAGTTTCATTCTTTTACAAGTGGTTGACCAGTTTTCCCAGCACCACTTGTTAAAGAGATTGTCTTTACTCCATTGTATATTCTTGCCTCCTTTGTCAAAGATAAGGTGTCCATATGTGTGTGGATTTATCTCTGGGCTTTCTATTTTGTTCCATTGATCTATATGTCTGTCTTTGTGCCAGTACCATACTGTCTTGATGACTGTGGCTTTGTAGTAGAGTCTGAAGTCAGGCAAGTTGATTCCTCCAGTTCCATTCTTCTTTCTCAAGATTGCTTTGGCTATTCGAGGTTTTTGTATTTCCATACAAAGCTTGAAATTATTTGTTCTAGTTCTGTGAAAAATGTGGCTGGTAGCTTGATAGGGATTGCATTGAATTTGTAAATTGCTTTGGGTAGTATACTCATTTTCACTATATTGATTCTTCCAATCCATGAACATGGTATATTTCTCCATCTATTAGTGTCCTCTTTGATTTCTTTCATCAGTGTTTTGTAGTTTTCTATATATAGGTCTTTAGTTTCTTTAGGTAGATATATTCCTAAGTATTTTATTCTTTTCGTTGCAATGGTGAATGGAATTGTTTCCTTAATTTCTTTTTCTACTTTCTCATTATTCGTGTATAGGAATGCAAGGGATTTCTGTGTGTTGATTTTATATCCTGCAACTTTACTATATTCATTGATGAGCTCTAGTAATTTTCTGGTGGAGTCTTTAGGGTTTTCCATGTAGAGGATCATGTCATCTGCAAACAGTGAGAGTTTTACTTCTTCTTTTCCCATTTGGATTCCTTTTATTTCTTTTTCTGCTCTGATTGCTGTAGCCAAAACTTCCAGAACTATGTTGAATAGTAGCGGTGAAAGTGGGCACCCTTGTCTTGTTCCTGACTTTAGGGGAAATGCTTTCAATTTTTCACCATTGAGGATAATGTTTGCTGTGGGTTTGTCATAGATAGCTTTTATTATGTTGAGGTATGTTCCTTCTATTCCTTCTTTCTGGAGAGTTTTTATCATAAATGGATGTTGAATTTTGTCAAAGGCCTTCTCTGCATCTATTGAGATAATCATATGGTTTTTATTTTTCAATTTGTTAATGTGGTGAATTACATTGATTGATTTGCAGATATTGAAGAATCCTTGCATCCCTGGGATAAAGCCCACTTGGTCATGGTGTATGATCTTTTTAATGTGTTGTTGGATTCTGATTGCTAGAATTTTGTTGAGGATTTTTGCATCTATGTTCATCAGAGATATTGGCCTGTAGTTTTCTTTTTTGTGACATCTTTGTCAGGTTTTGGTATTAGGGTGATGGTGGCCTCATAGAATGAGTTTGGAAGTTTACCTTCCTCTGCAATTTCTGGAAGAGTTTGAGGAGGATAGGTGTTAGCTCTTCTCGAAATTTTTGGTAGAATTCAGCTGTGAAGCCATCTGGACCTGGGCTTTTGTTTGCTGGAAGATTTCTGATTACATTATCAATTTCCGTGCTTGTGATGGGTCTGTTAAGATTTTCTATTTCTTCCTGGTTCAGTTTTGGAAAATTGTACTTTTCTAAGAATTTGTCCATTTCTTCCACGTTGTCCATTTTATTGGCATACAACTGCTGATAGTAGTCTCTTATGATCCTTTGTATTTCTGTGTTGTCTGTTGTGATCTCTCCATTTTCATTTCTAATTTTATTGATTTGATTTTTCTCTCTTTGCTTCTTGATGAGTCTGGCTAATGGTTTGTCAATTTTATTTATCCTTTCAAAGAACCAGCTTTTGGCTTTGTTGATTTTTGCTATGGTCTCTTTTGTTTCTTTTGCATTTATTTCTGCCCTAATTTTTAAGATTTCTTTCCTTCTACTAACTCTGGGGTTCTCCAACTCTTCCTTTTCTAGTTGCTTTAGTTGTAGAGTTAGGTTATTTATTTGACTTTTTTCTTGTTTCTTGAGGTATGCCTGTATTGCTATGAACTTTCCTCTTAGCACTGCTTTTATAGTGTCCCACAGGTTTTGGGTTGTTGTGTTTTCATTTTCATTAGTTTCTATGCATATTTTGATTTCTTTTTGATTTCTTCTGTGATTTGTTGGTTATTCAGAAGTGTGTTGTTCAACCTCCATATGTTAGAATTTTTAATAGTTTTTCTCCTGTAATTGAGATCTAATCTTAATGCATTATGGTCAGAAAAGATGCTTGGAATGATTTTGATTTTTTGAATTTATCAAGTTTAGATTTATGGCCCAGGATGTGATCTATCCTGGAGAAGGTTCCATGAGCACTTGAAAAAAGGTGAAATTCGTTGTTTTGGGGTGAAATGTCCTATAGATATCAATTAGGTCTAACTGATCTAATGTATCATTTAAAGTTTGCATTTCTTTGTTAATTTTCTGTTTAGTTGATCTGTCCATAGGTGTGAGTGGGGTATTAAAGTCTCCCACTATTATTGTGTTATTGTTGATTTCCCCTTTCATACTTGTTAGCATTTGTCTTACATATTGTGGTGCTCCTATATTGGGTGCATATATATTTATAATTGTTATATCTTCTTCTTGGATTGTTCCTTTGATCATTATGTGGTGGCCTTCTTTGTCTCTTTTCACAGCCTTTGTTTTAAAGTCTATTTTGTCGGATATGAGTATTGCCACTCCTGCTTTCTTTTGGTCTCTATTCGCGTGGTATATCTTTTTCCAGCCCTTCACTTTCAGTCTGTATGTGTCCCTTGTTTTGAGGTGGGTCTCTTGTAAGCAGCATATAGAGGGGTCTTGTTTTTGTATCCATTCGGCCAGTCTTTGTCTTTTGGTTGGGGCGTTCAACCCATTTACGTTTAAGGTAATTATTGATAAGTATGATCCCGTTGCCATTTACTTTATTGTTTTGGGTTCGGGTTTATACACCCTTTCGTGTTTCCTGTCTAGAGGATATCCTTTAGAATTTGTTGGAGAGCTGGTTTGGTGGTGCTGAATTCTCTCAGCTTTTGCTTGTCTGTAAAGCTTTTGATTTCTCCTTCGTATTTGAATGAGATCCTTGCTGGGTACAGTAATCTGGGCTGTAGGTTATTGTCTTTCATCACTTTAAGTATGTCTTGCCATTCCCTCCTGGCCTGAAGAGTTTCTATTGACAGATCAGCTGTTATCCTTATGGGAATCCCCTTGTGTGTTATTTGTTGTTTTTCCCTTGCTGCTTTTAATATTTGTTCTTTGTGTTTGATCTTTGTTAATTTGATTAATATGTGTCTTGGGGTGTTTCGCCTTGGGTTTATCCTATTTGGGACTCTCTGTGTTTCTTGGACTTGGGTGATTATTTCCTTCCCCATTTTAGGGAAGTTTTCAACTATTATCTCCTCAAGGATTTTCTCATGATCTTTCTTTCTGTCTTCTTCTTCTGGGACTCCTATAATTCGAATGTTGGAGCGTTTCATATTGTCCTGGAGGTCTCTGAGATTGTCCTCGTTTCTTTTAATTCGTTTTTCTTGTTTCCTCTCTGATTCATTTATTTCTACCATTCTATCTTCTATTTCACTAATCCTATCTTCTGCCTCCGTTATTCTACTATTTGTTGCCTCCAGTGTGTTTCTGATCTCATTTATTGTGTTATTCATTATATTTTGACTCTTTTTATTTCTTCTAGGTCCTTGTTAAACCTTTCTTGCATCTTCTCAATCCTTGTCTCTAGGCTATTTATCTGTGTTTCCATTTTGATTTCAAGATTTTGGATCATTTTCACTATCAATATTCGGAATTCCTTCTCCGGTAGATTCCCTACTTCTTCCTCTTTTGTTTGGTTTGGTGGGCAACTCTCCTGTTCCTTTACCTGCTGAGTATTCCTCTGTCTCTTCATCTTGGTTATATTGCTGTGTTTGGGGTGGCCTTTTTATATTCTGATAATTTGTGGAGTTCTCTTTATTATGGAGCTTCCTCACTTTGGGTGGGGTTCTATCAGTGGCTTGTCAAGGTTTCCTGGTTAGGGAGGCTTGTGTTGGAGTTTTGGTGGGTGGAGCTGGGTTTCTTCTCTCTGGAGTGCAGTGGAGTGACCCGTAATGGGTTATGAGACATCAAAGGTTTTGGGATAATTTTGAGCTGCCTGTATATTGAGGCTCAGGGAGTGTTCCTGTGTTGCTGGAGAATTTGCGTGGTATGTCTTGTTTTGGAACTTGTTGGCCCTTGGGTGGAGCTTGGTTTCAGTGTAGGTATGAAGGCATTTGATGAGCTCCTATTGCTTAATGTTCCCTGAATTCAAGAGTTCTCTAATGTTTTCAGGCTTTGGGTTTAAGCTTCCTGCTTCTGGTTTTCAGTTTTATTTTCACAGTAGCCTCTAGACTTCTCCATCTATACAGCACCGATGATAAAACATCTAGGTTAAAGATGAAAAGTTTCTCCACCTTGAGGGACACTCAGAGAGGTTCACTGAGTTACAAGGAGAAGAGAAGATGGAGGGGTAGTTAGAGGTAACTGGAATGAGATGCGGTGAGATCAAGAGAGGAGAGAGCAAGCTAGCCAGTAGTCACTTCCTTATGTGCGCTCTATAGTCTGGACCGCTCAAAGGTATTTACAGAGTTATACGGGGAAGAGGAGAGGGAGGAAGTAGACAGAGGTGACCAGGAGGATAAGAGAGAGGAATGAGAAGGAGAGAGACAAATCCTGCCAGTAACCAGTTCCTTAGGTGTTCTCTACCGTCTGGAACACACAGAGATTCACAGAGTTGGATAGAGAAGAGATGGGGAGAAAAGAGACAGAGGCCACCTGGTGGAGAAAAAGGAGAGGCCAGAGGAGGAGAGAGTGGACAAGCCA
Source organism: Ovis aries (assembly GCF_016772045.2). Lineage (NCBI taxonomy): Eukaryota > Metazoa > Chordata > Mammalia > Artiodactyla > Bovidae > Ovis > Ovis aries. The sequence continues at coordinate 58,597,851 of NC_056062.1, read as the reverse complement.
GTAATCTCGCTCTCAGGTAAACTTGGGTAGTGAAGTTTGGGTTTTAAATGTACAAAATTGACAACAAAGATTAAAAATCTGGAGTAGAGGTTGGATTTTCAAAGATACAATATTAAAGAAAAGCAGAAGGAAAAGGAAGAAAGAAAAAAAGAATTATTAAAAACAAACAAACAAAACAAAACAAAACAAAACACCAACAACCATCCAAAGAGTATATATGGTGTTTGCCTTAAAAAAAAAAAGTCTTTTTTAAAAAAATAGTAATACTAGGTTATAGAAATAAAAATTAGAGGAGAAATAGAAGACTTAACAATTAAAAAAAGCTCGGAAAAAAAGAAAAAAAAAGCAAAAGGCAAAAAAAAAAGAATGATTTTAAAAATATTAAAAAATTAAAAAGATATCTGACTCTTCTCTGATGTTATGGGCCGTGTGGGCTCACTTCCAAGGTGGTTCCCTCTGTTTAACTTCTTCTGTTTGCTGGTTTTTAGGCTCACTAGTTCAGTCGCGCTGTGGGGAGGGGGGATGCTGTTTTTGAAGACAATGGTCTGCTTTTCTGGTTGCCTGATGTCCTCTGCCAGCCTACAGAAGTTGTTTTGTGGAGTTTGCTCGGCGTTGAAATGTTCTTTTGAGGAATTTGTGAGGGAGAACGTGATCTTCCCGTCCTATTCCTCCGCCATCTTTCCCTCCCCGGATTTCATTTTGATATATGTGTGAGATGAGTGTCTAACTTGACATATTTTCCTCCAAATAACTCATCTTCTTACCTCTAACCCCTGACCACCTCTGCCCCAGGAGCTAGATCACAGGATAGATGATTCATTAAAAACGAAGGAGTAATTTTAAAAGATCGCCTCACTTAAGGCCCATCCTGCTAGAGAAGGGATGCCCACCTTGCTTTTGTCATTCAGAGATTCACTGAATATAGCATTGAGTTTTCTGAAGAGAAAGCTTTTCAGGCTGTCCCCAAGCCCTCATTAATTCTAGACCAAAAATAGTGGAACTTGATTCCTTTGTGCTGCTGAATGTTATTTTCCTGGGATAAGATGTGATTTTTTTTCTTTTGTTTTAATTCCCATCATCACCCATGATGCTCTTTTCAAAAGAGGGGGATAAAATTGACTTCCAGCTTCTGCTATGCCCTGGAATAGAAGCCATGCTTTTATGATAAATTGCACACACAAGAAAGGCAGCAGGACTTGCTTGTACTGAAATGAGAGTTGCTTCTGGCTCTGTTTAAATGACTTTGTTCCACATTTCTTTCTGAACTCTCAGACAAAAGTGATCATGAGAGTTTAATCTCGAGACTTGTGCCATCAGCTGTTTACTTTCCTTAGACTATTTTAATCCCTACAGGGCCTCAGTATCAGCCAGAGAAGCAGCAGTTTCGTGGTAGTTCTTCCCTTGGGTGGAAATAGTCAGAGAGGAACACCCAAGGTTTGCCTTACCTTCCAGCTGTGATCCAGTGTATTTTCACCAGTTTGAAAAGACTGAGGGTGCAAGGAAAGCTTTGTTGTTGTTGTTCAGTCAATCAGTTGTGTCAGACTCTTTGCGACCCCATGGACTGCAGCATGCCAGCCTTCCTTACCCTTCATTAGCTCCTGGAGTTTGCTCAAACTCATGTCTATTGAGTCGATGGTGCCATCCAACCATCTCATCCTCTGTCACCCACTTCTCTTCCTGCCCTCCATCTTTCCTAGGATCACAGTCTTTTCCAACGCATTGAGTCTTTTCCGTATGATTGGGCTGTCGATATGATGTGGTAGTCACTATCGTGTAGATGCTGCTGCTCTGATTTCTCCATTTGTCTGGATTTCTACCTGCTTCTTCACTATAGAGGCCTGCCGTGGGCATTGCAGACCTTGCTATTAGACTTGTGCAAAATTGGATGTGTTGCCCACAGGTGTGGAACTCCTAAGAACTAAGAATTGCTTCAGTAGAATCCTTGTTTGATGTAGGTAAAGAGTAGTGTGGCCAGAGGGAGTGATGAGGTCCAACAATAGAGCTTTTCTTTTTTTAAGCATTAAAACCATTTTTCCCAAAGTCTTATGAAAATATTGCTTTTAATTACTACATGATGCTTTAGGATACAGATGATACCATATTTACATTTTAATTTAAGCTAAGTCAAACCTGACTCCCGGCCTCTTCTTGCCAATATTGATGGAAGGGCCACCCTTTCCTCTTCTTTCTCCGTCCCTCTTATATTTGACAACAGTTCTAATGTAATTGTGTTTATGCTTCCCTGGTGGCCACTGACGCCTTGGCTGCTTGCCCTGACTCCACGGTCCATCAGAGGAGAAAGGTTTATGCCCCTCCCACTTCTGTTTTTTCCATCTCAGTCACAGAGCATTTTTGCCAAGGTTACCAAGACCATGTTCTTAACCCCAAGCCCTAATGAGCAACCACACTGCCAGCCCCTGATGAGGAATGGCTTACCTCAAAGAGACTGTGCTTTGAGAAAGGCATCTTTGTTGTCGTTTAGTTGCAAAGTCGTGCCTGAATCTTTGCAACCCCATGGAGTGCAGCACACCAGGTTTCCCTGTCCCTCATTATCTCCTGGAGTTTGCTCAAACTCATGTCCATTGAATTGGTGATGCCATCCAACAATCTCATCCTCTGTCACTCTCTTCTCCTCCTGCCCTCAATCTTCCCCAGCATCTACCATCATTTTATTCAAATCCAGGAGATTTACTATCTCTCAGGAGCTTGGGAGTTTCCCTTGCCAATCTTCACTACGTAACATCTCCATGATTTTCCTCTTTAGGTGATTCAGAGTAGTTTCAACATTAACTAGAGCTTTGGACATCAAACCCCTCCTCAGAAGGTATCATTAGGGTATAATTTCCCGCTCCTGGCTCTTGGTTAGGGTGGGTGTGGGGGCAATGAGGGGAATGGAGGAAGGGATAGTAAAAGGCCTTTTTTTCCTGCAACCTAAAGGATTGGGGAATACAGACCTACAGAGCTAGGAAATAGGGCCTGACCACTCTCCTGAGATGTGTGACTAATAAAGTTTCGGCTCTGTTATCATAGACTAGCTGAGAAAAATCACTCACATTTAGTTATTTAAGTAGGTAATAGTATTATATTAAGTTTTCAGCAGATCACAATGCTGCACTTCTATGACATGTGGAATGTCAAGATGCAGACCTGCTTAGTTGTAGATGCTATAGTGCGAATGAGACAAGGTTTTGATGCTCTTCCTACTCAGCATCCTGCCAGTGTCTTAAGGGTTCCTGAGCTACCTTTTGGAGCCCTGGTGGGTCCATGGATCCCAGTTTAAAAACCATTGCTCTGGAGTATAGTTGCCTTATGGTGTTGTATTAGTTTCTGCTCTATAGCAAAGTGAATCAGCTATACATATACATAAACATATATCCTCTCTTTTTTAGATTTCTTCCCCATTTAGGTCACTACAGAGCACTGAGTAAGGTTCCCTGAGCTACACAGTAGGTTCTTATCAGTTATCTATTTCACACATAGTATCAGTAGTGTATATATGCAGATCCCAATCTCCCAATTCATCCCATCCTCCCTCCTCCCCCATTTCCTGCCTCTGTCTCTATACATTAGTTCTCTACGTCTGTGTCTGTTTCTCTTTTGCAAATAAGATCATCTATACAATTTTTCTAAATGCTAAGTTTAAAAATATTTTAAAAAATTAACATTTATTGGAGTATAGTTGCAGAATCTAGGATACACATATACCTATGGCTGATTCATGTTGATGTATGGCAGAAACCAGCACAATATTGTAAAGCAAGTATCCTCCAATTAAAAAAATTTTTTAATGAAAAAACAAATAAATAAATAAAAGTTAAGGACTCAGATATGAGAAAGATGTAGTCTGAGAGCAATCAATCGTGCTAAATGATAAAACAGAAAAGTGTATTTACTTAAATATTTATGTATTGCTGATATGGAATGGAATTTAACACCGTTATTCAGATGTTAGAAATTAAATAAATAAAAACCGTTACTCTGATATGAAGATAACCTTTCTCCACCCCTATCATGACATTTTGGTCTAAGAATGTAAGAATGGCCGAAGAGGGATCTAGCCACCTTGGGTGCCCTTTGTAGGTGGGATATTTTAGAGGAAATGGAAGGGTTTGTCTGCAACATTCACTTTCTAAATAACATCTTCAAAGAATAAAAATGTTCTCTGAAGCTTTTTCATTTCCCTTAACAGAAGCATATACCTTCTCTAGTGTACTTACTATACATCAGACTGAGTTTATGCATAAGTGAAATTTATAGAGCACTTACTATGTGCCCAGTATTTTTTCCAGACACATCACATGTGGTATTTATTGTTTTTGCTTACAAATACTTAAATGTGCCAGGCATTGGTCTAAGAACTCAATGAACATTAACTCATTCAGTTTTTGAAATAATCTTTTAAATATGTAAATATGATTATTCATCCCCATTTTGCAGGTGGGGAAATTAAGGTGTATATAGAGAAAAAGAATTTCCTGAAGTCACACCTACAGCCAGAAGCAAAACTAGATTGCAACTGTGACATTCTAGATCCAGAGTTAAGGTTCTTTACTTCTATACTATGTTTTCATGACACAAGGCAGCTCAGTTAGTCTCCTCAAAAAGGTAAGTAAAATTTTAATAGCTCCATTTTACCAGTGATAAAACTGAGGCCCAAAGTGTTTAAATAATTTGCTTGAACTCATACTACTGCTGAGGGAAAAAACATGGATTCAAATCCAGGTATCCAAAGTCCACAGCCTGTCTAAATAATCATAGTTAAATCTTCAAGAGGTAAATTTGTCAAGATCATGCTGCTGATAGAGCAGAGCCTGGAAACATACCTAGATCTGTCACTCAATTCTGTGCTAAATAATTCACTGAATGTTTAATAAAGTATGTGTTTAAGTATTTTTGAAATCTATTGAAAATATCTTTCCTGGTTGTAAGTAATGATAATATTAATGATAACTCATACTATGTTTTAGGCATTAGTATTAATTGAGATAATATATAGGTATTTATAAAAATCAATGAGTATATATAGAAGAGTATTTAGAGAAAAGCAAACATCGTTGCAAGTCCCACATTCTAGATAACCACAGTTAACATTCTGGTGAGAGTATTTACAGGTATCTTTCTCTGCAGATTTCATGCCTTCACTGTATGTACAATCATACGATTTTAGGTAAGTGGAATCATATTCCAAACACTATTTGTAACCTGCTTTTATCCATTCATTACTTCAGTCAAGATGTTTATTGAAAGCTTTAACACTTAGAAAGCAATTTGCTTGAAACAATATTTTCCCATTTTGATGAACAGAAAGATTGATCTTTTACGAGCAATAAATTGTATTAATCAGCATGATCAAGGCTTCTGCACAGTAACAAATTCACCTCTACAACTCAGTGGCTTAATAAAATAAAGGATTACTTGCTCACACAGTTGACTGTGGATTCAGTGCAGCAAGGGAAGAGACTGCTTTTCATGGCTTCAGTTTAGAACACTGTTCTTGGTCCTCTAATCAGAACTAGCTACCTGGTGCCACCTGGCTTCAAGAACACTGGGACATGTAACCTCTTTTGCATGTCTGGGGAAGATAAACCTGCTGCATAGCACAGGGAGTTTAATTCAGTACTCTGTAATGACCTAGATGGGTGGGGTTGGGAAGGAGGGAGGTCCAAAGGGAGGGACTATATGTATACATACAGCTGATTTCACATTGTTGTATAGCAGAAACTAGCACAACATTGTAAAGGAATGATGTGCCAATAAAAAGAAATTAGGGAGCTCTAGTAATATCCCTCTCATGTCAGGACTCTGCTCAGTTCAGTTCAGTCGCTCAGACGGGTCTGACTCTTTGTGACCCCATGGACTGCAGCACGCCAGGCTTCCTTGCCCATCACCAACTCCTGGAGCTTACTCAAACTCATGTCCATAGAGTCGGTGATGCCATCCAACCGTCTCATTGTCTGTCATCTCCTTCTCCTCCTGCCTTCAGTCTTTCCCAGCATCAGGGTCTTTTCAAATGAGTCAGTTATTTGCATCAGGTGGCCAAAGTATTGGACTTTCAGCTTCAGCATCAGTCCTTCCAATGAACACCCAGGACTGATTTCCTTTAGGGTGGACTCGTTGGATCTCCTTGCAGTCCAAGGGACTCTCAAGAGTGTTCTCCAGCACCACAGTTCAAAAGCATCAATTCTTCAGTGCTCAGCTTTCTTTCTAGTCCAACTTTAACATCCATACAGGACTACTGGAAAAACCATAGCTTTGACTAGACGGACCTTTGTAGGCAAAGTAATGTCTCCCATCTGCAGTGGTTTTGGAGCTCCTAAAAATAAAAAGTCTCTCACTATTTCCCTGTCGATTTGCTTTGAAGTGATGGGACCGGATGCCATGATCTTAGTTTCCTGAATGTTGAGCTTTAAGCCAACTTCTGACTCTCCTCTTTCACTTTCATCAAGAGGCTCTTTAGTTCCTCTTCACTTTCTGCCATAAGGGTGGTGTCATCTGCATATCTGAAGTTACTGATATTTCTCCTGGCAATCTTGATTCCAGCTTGTGCTTCATCCAGTCCAGCATTTCTCATGATGTACTCTGCATAGAAGTTAAATAAGCAGGGTGACAATATACAGCCTTGATGTACTCCTTTCCCTATTTGGAACCAGTTTGTTGTTTCATGTCCAGTTCTAACTGTTGCTTCTTGACCTGCATACAGATTTTTCATAATGCAGATCTAATGGTCTGGTAGTCCCATCTCTTTCAGAATTTTTCACAGTTTGTTGTGATCCACACAGTCAAAGGCTTTGGCATAGTCAATAAAGCAGAAGTAGATGCTTTCCTGGTATTCTCTTGATTTTTCAATGATCCAACGGATATTGGCAATTTGATCTCTGGTTCCTCTGCTATGTGGATGTAAATAATCCTTTCTTGATGGATAGTTATATAGTTACTATTGTTTCTCCGTTATATATAAACAATGCTGTGATGAACATACTCAATATATATTATAGACTTGCATCCATTAATTTTCAATTTAAATTCTTAGAGGAGGAATCACTGATTCAATAATAGAAAGATTCCAAATATTAATATCTCAAAATAGGTGATAGATAATCCCCATCCCTACACTTCTAAGTTTAACTATGAAACACAGGAACTTAAAGCCCAGCAAGTATGTATCCCAGATTCTCTTGAGTTAGGGATTTGTTTAGAATTCACAAATTAAGGAGGAGCCATGGTTCTCTGGGTCAGCTGAAGACTGACACAATACTATTGACTCAGTAGTATAGGTTGTTTTTTTTTTTTTTTTTTTTAGTAGTAGGGTTTTTAATTTTTATTTATTTATTTTTGGCTGTGCTGGGTCTTTGTTGCTGTGAGGGCTTTTCTCCAGTCATGGAGAGCGGGGGCTGTTCTCTAAGTTGCTGTGCATGGTCTTCTCATTGGGGTTGCTTCTCCTGTTGCAGAGCACGGACTCTAGAGCACCTAGGCTCAGTAGTTGCAGTTTCCAGGCTCTAAAGCTTGGACTCAATAGTTGCAGCACAGGAGCTTCATTGCTCCACACCTCATGGGATCTTCCTAGACCAAGGATCGAACCTGTGTCTCCTGCAGTGGGATGCGGGTTCTTTACCACTAAGCCACTAGGGAAGCCCAGTAGTTGAGTTCTGCCTGTGACTTCCGAACTCCTCAGCGAGGCTGTCAGAGTCTTCAGGCATACTTCGGAGAACCACGTATTGCAGTGTGGCTGAGAGCCTGGTATATCAGGCGTGACTTGTTTATGATCTTCCACCTCCAGACTTCCTGAAAAGGGCCTTCGTGATCTACATGCTCCCAGACTCCCAGCTGTGTCATAAGCCTCAGGACAAGTGACTGCTGTTCTCCTAACTGCCCCTGGATTGATGCCACACCTACTGCCAAATTGCTTTTCAGGAAATATGTACCAAAGAAACTCCCAACAACAGCAGTCCATCAGAGTGGCATGTCTTCACACTTGTGAACTTGCTACTCTCAGTATTTTTCAACATCAGCAAAAAAAAAAAAAAAGACCAAGAAAGAAAATTCATCGTGATTTTTATTTACGTTTCTTGGACTGAAACTATCGTATTTTGTTAGCCTTTTCTTTTTCTTCCTTTGTGAACTGTGTGTTAATGTCTTTGGTTATTAGATCTCCTCTTTTGATTAGTGTGCAGGCTAAGTCACTTCAGTTGTGTCTGACTCTGTGCAACCCCATGGACTTTCGTCCACCAGGCTCCTCTGTCCATGGGATTCTCCAGGCAAGAATACTGGAGTGGGTTGCCATGCCCTCATCCAAGGGATCTTTCTGACCTAGGGATAAAACCCATGTCTCCTGCATTGGTAGGCAGGTTCATTACCACTAGCATCACCTGGGAAAACTTTTTGGGTTAGTACCCTTTCTTAAATCCTCTCCTCTTTAACATCAGGCCTCTATTTGACACTGCTTCTTTTGTATTTCAAGGAGGAATCATTTGTTTCAGTATATTAGATTTGGAGAGAAAAACTCAAATGTGTTAGAGCAAATAACTATGTCTCCAAGTTAGAGAGTAGCTAGGTGTTCATCAGGATAGGGTGAGTCACTGAACAGTCTGTCAGGGTGATTCCTTCTCTCTGTGCCCAGGAGGACAGCGCCTTTAAATATGAAGAGCATCTTACAGTAGGAAGCATTTTAAATTAAAATAATTTTTAGGGCTTAGTAATGGTATTAGGTTAGTATATCTCCCTTTGTTACCTCCATTCACTACCTGTCCTCTTTAGGTCCATATGTGTGGTGCATCACATCTTTGGCAAGGAAGAATGTAATGCTCTGCTGGGGAAAGGAGTTAGAGGGAGTAGGTTTATGCTTTATGGCTTTTGATCAACAGAGGATCACCAAAGGATCTTTGGTGTGGGCTTTGTCTCAGAATCTGTGTCACTCAATTCTCTAGGAACCACTGCCAATCAAATAGACCTGTCACATAAGATATAGCCTCATTTCTGTTCCTAGGTCTGAATCACTCTCAAACGCTTTATATTCCCTTCCAGTTCTTAATTCTCAATAAATTATGGCCATTTGGCCACAGTTCCCTGATATTTTTGCCTTGATTCCTCTGCTTAAAGTCTACCTTGATTATGACACTGGTTTCTCTCTCTAAATATATATAGAGAGCACTTTCTGATGGGGGTCTTTTTTTGATTGCCAGGACATTGTCATATTATTCAGTCTCATCTGGGAAAAAGGTCCTTTCTTTGCTCCTATAAGGCATTACATTCTAAACAGGAAAATAGCAAGTTTGTGGCATCTTTTTCACGTCCCTCATGGCAAATGGCAATCAAAAAAAAAAAAAAAAAAAAGACCACCATCAGAAAGTGCTCTCTCTCTATATATATAGAGAGAGAAACCAGTGTCATAATCAAGGTAGACTTTAAGCAGAGGAATCAAGGCAAAAATATCAGGGAACTATGGCCAAATGGTCATAATCTTTTCCCCAGATGAAACTGAATAATATGACAATGTCCTAGGGAAGAACATGGAGAAGGAAACGGCAACCCACTCCAGTGTTCTTGCCTTGAGAATCCCAGGAACGGGGGAGCCTGGTGGGCTATCATCTATGGGGTTGCACAGAGTCGGACACGACTGAAGCGACTTAGAAGCAGCAGCAGGGAAGAACACAACTTTCTAACGCAGGCTCTCTCCTCTCCAAATTCCTGGCAGATATTCTGTTTTAAGAAATCTATGCTAGCCATATTTTCTTTTTACACACTCTTAATAATAGGTCAGAAAGGAAAATAGACACACCCAGACACATATATACAGTCTTTATTTTGATGTAACAATATATATTCATACAAAGAATATCACACAGTTGCAGAAGAGACCACCTAATGAATGGATGTGGGATATTCATTTTTTGGGGTGGGGTTGCATTTACCAGTCTGAGAATCATGTTGATGTATGTTATCCATCACGTGCTTTCTGACTGTGAATGTAACTTGTTTCAGAATGAAAATACATACTTGTGAGGGTTAATATTTATTGACTATTAAACATTTTACTGCAAAACCTCGTTCTCATGCATTTGTTGCTCATACAAGTTCTTTTTATATGAAAATTAGAGTATAATCATTCTTAAATTGTTTTAAAGTGGGCCAGTCAAAAAGCAGAACACTTCAAAGTACAGATAGCAATTAATATCTTCAGTTTCTTTTAAAATAGGAATTGCACCCTCTAAATCTAGTTAGCTATTTTTGGAGCAGTCTTATTCAAGAATATCAAAATACTTTAAAACATATTATCCTTCCCTTTGAAAATGTATCTGTGTAGGACAAAATTTTCATACTGTTTTCAATTTAGAAATAACCTTGATACTGCTCATGATAAGATAATCTGACCTATTAGTAGTTTTGCTCATGTTAAAAATATCCATCACCACCTGCAAGTGGGTTGTATTGTTCCCCACACCCCGCCATGTATACCTGGAACTTGTGATTGTGAACTTATTTTGAAAAAGGTTCCTTGAAGATGTGATTAATCTAAGGATCTTGAGATTAGGATGGCCCCAAATCCAATGATATGTATCCTTATAAAAAGAAGGGATGGCAGAGAGAAATAAAAATATGGCTTCCACATGAAGACAGACTCAGAGATAGAAATTATGCAGACACAAGCCAAGGAACAACTAGGGCTGTCAACAGCTGCTAGAAGCTAGGAGAGAGGTGTGGATTCTCCTAGCTGCTTAATTTTGGACTTCCAGCCTCTAGAACTGTTGGAAAATAACTTTCTGTTGTTTTCAGACTCCACATTTGGGTAATTTGTTACAGCAGCCTATTCTTTCCTTTATTCTCCCTTCTCTTCTTTTCCACTTTCCTTTCTTCTTTCCTTATCTTTTGATTCACTTAACAAACCTTTGTGTGCCTATAAGTGATAGGATAGTCCTACTGTGTAGTCTAGAGAAATTGGAAATATAACAATTATAAAAGGCACAGCCACCTTGTCTTAAAAGCATTTATTTTACTACATTGTTAGCATTTCTATTGTACACAGTCTTTCTTGCTTTTCTCTTATCATGAGTTCTTGTGGCCTCTTCTCCATTGACCTCAGTAACTGAGCATGCTTCTGACAAATGTCACTTTAAATGTGAATATTAAATTATTTGACTTTGTGTATGCCAAGCATTGTTCTGGAAAAGTTGAACTGGTTCTCAGTAGTGATCATACTCCCCAGCAAAGGCACTGGCTAGTCTTGGGAATGGGAGCCTTTGTCTGCACCCACCCTGGTGCACTCCATACTTTCAGGGCTCTGGGGATCCAGCACCAGCCACTGTGGCCCTGTGTCCAGGTCTCCCTTCTCCCACTCTGCCCACCTTGAAATGCCCTCCATCTCCCTTCCCTTTCCTCACCAAAGCTTCTATTCCCTCAGTTCCTATGTTCTTTTTCAAAAAATAGATATCAAAGTTTTATTTAATATAGATTTTTCTGTTTTGTTTTGACTTTTAATTGGAGAATAATTGCTTTACAGTGGTGTGTTGATTTCTGCCATCAACAATGTGAATCAGCCATTAAGTATAAATATGTCCCCTCTCTCTGGAGCCTCTGTCCCCACCCTCCTCAGCTCCCATGTTCTTTGTACTTTCCACCTCACCCCAACTTCCTGTTACAGCCTACACATATTACATGATCTGGGTGTCATCTTCTACCATGCCTTGCTCACTAGGTGTCAGATGCACCAGTTTCTTTGATGTTTCTCCAAGATTCCAGTTATACTCCTGCCTCAGTGCACAGGAAGGTTCTTCCTGAAGCAGTCACATGGTTCATTCTCTCACTTCATTCAAATCTCTGCTTTTAAATGTTATTTCTGTAGAGAGAACTCTGATCACCCTACTCCCTAGGCTACTTTATTTCTCCTCATTGCACTTTACTGGAAGTTAGACCATATGTTTACAAATCTAGTTTTTCCTGATTTAGAATGTAGGTTTCAGGAAGAGAGACTCCATCTGCTGTGGGTCTAGTCTCTGGAACTACATCTGGCACATAGTAGGCATCCATATTTGTGAGTGAGGGAATAAATGAAGTGAGAGCCAGCTACTGGGATGAAGCAGTGAAATCCAAAGATAGTTGTTGCCCCTCCTTATAACACAGATGCATGGTAGTGGTATCTTTCCAGTGACTTTTTAAAAATATGCATTATAACAAGCATTTACAATGTGTAAAGTGCTTTCAAAAATTCAAGTACCATATTGCTTAAAACAGCCCCCATTTTTATAGCTAAAGAAACAGATTCAGTGAGACTAATTGACTTAGCAGCTAAGGGCACACAACTTAAGAAAGGCAGAGCTAGAATTCAAACCTCGGTTTCCAGATTTCAAATCCAAGACATTAAGAACCATCAGCACCACCACCACCACAGCAAGCCCTGAAAGTCTGTACATGACAGTCTCTCTCTCAATGACGGAGACCTTCCTATACTGTGTCGATGGGGGTTGAAGATAGTATTTCATGTGATGTTGGTCTGATTATCACTAAGTCATCATATAGGCAGCCATTTATTTCTTCAATGCTTGAAGCATGCTCCTAATGATTGAGCACAACTGCTTACACTTTCTAAGGCTGATGATGTCACTGCATCTTCCATGGGTATATTTCCACCATCATGTCATTGTCTTGCTTATGGACAGCAGGAGTGAAAATGAATATGAATAAGAGCAGCAGTTAACATCCCCTGACCACCTGCCATATGCCAGAGACTTTGCATCCATTACTTCTAATCCTTAAAACCACCCTGAGATATTACTTTCTGCATCTTATGATCAAGAAAACAGACCTGGAGGGATAAGGAAGCTCTTCCAAAGTCACAGTAACAAAGTGCATGGCTATTATTTTAATCCCAGTCTTGACTCTAAGGATGGACTCCTAGCCATTGTGTTGGGGTTTCAGTCTTTTAGAAGAAGAGTCAGTATCAGTCACTGCGGATGCCTGAACAATACAAGTATTCATACCAACAATTCCTGACAACCACAACCTCATAGTCAATGGCAAAATTTTTCATTTTCATTCGAGTGAAAAGTATACATTTTACCTGAACATGCATACTTCATGCTTAATGAATATTTCTTAAAGTTTCTCTTGTGATTATAATTTGAGGAGCTGGCTGCAAAAAGATAAACCATGTATCAGTTTATGGATTAAAATTCTTCTAATTTTTCTCCAAATTGCATAAAACATAAATCATCTTATTGAGTATGTGGAGGTTTCAGAGAATAAACATATTCTGGCCTAAAATCATCATGAACTGGTTCAATAAAACTTGTCCAGAGAAATGTTTTGATTTTTACTGTTGCTCAGGCTTTGCTCGTATCAGATAAAGGACTTAAGCTGTCTATAATTAGATCTCAGTCCTGTTATTGGATCTCTAATGTTTTTTGTTTTGTTTTTTTCTGAAGTAAGAGCCTGTGCATAAGCAGGAAGAGGAGCCTGAATAAACAGAAGCAGAGAGCATCATAGTGGGGTTTGACAGTGAAGAGTTGAGGTACACCAATATACATATTGGATGTTTGGCAATTTGGGGGTATTATGTTCCCAGAACAAAACAGCAGAAATTGAAGCCTGACCAGCTTCTGGGTCATTGTTTTCGTGATCCATGTTTTCAGGGCTTGTGGTCATCATTTTGGTCACCAACCATACCAATCTTGAGGAAAGATACACATATCACATGGGTATCATACCTGAGAAAGAGCAGAGTGGGGGCTTCTTCCATCTTCTCCTCTTTGTCTTCACAACTCAAGCTGATCTGCCTCTTTCCTTTCACCTCCTTTTTACTGAGTGGCATAAGGTGTTCTTTTCTAAAATTCGAGTAATTTTAAATTTTATTTATTTTACTTTTTGGCCATGCCATGTGGCATGCAGGATCTTGGTTCTCTGACCAGGGATCTTAGTTCACCTACCAGGGATCTTAGTTCTCTCACCAAGGATTGAACCAATGCCCCTTGCAGTGGAAGCACGAAGTCTTAACCCGTGTACCTTGAAGGAAGTCCCAGATGTTCTTAATTTTATGGAAACATTTGAGTTGCTGCTGCTGCTGCTGCTAAGTTGCTTTAGTTGTGTCCGACTCTGTGAGACCCCATAGATGGCAGCCCACCAGGCTCCCCTGTCCCTGGGATTCTCCAGGAAAGAATACTGGAGTGGGTTGCCATTTCCTTCTCCAATGCATGAAAGTGAAGTCGCTCAGTCCTGTGTGACTCCTAGCACCCCATGGACTGCAGCCTACCAGGCTCCTCCGCCCATGGGATTTTCCAGGCAAGAGTACTGGAGTGGGTTGCCATTGCCTTCTCTGAACATTTGAGTTACAGAGTATCAAAATAAATTATCCTATCTTATGATTCCTGGACTTTGTATAATATTTTTATACTAAAAATATAGCTAACCTTACAGGAATTTCCCTTTAGACTAAATTTTACCTTGGAGTTATAAAATACAGGGTTAGTAGAGATGAAGTAAGTTGTACACTGTTTCTGATGTTCTGCTTTCCTTTGCTAGCTTGAATAACCTTGCATTTGAAATTTTTTTGCAAATAGATTTTTTTGATGTAGACCATTTGTAAACTCTTTATTGAATTTGTTGCAATATTGCTTCTGTGCTATATTTTGGTTTTTTGTCCATGAGGCTTGTGGGATCTTAGCTCCCCGACCAGGGACTGAACCCACACGACCTGTACTGGAAGGTGAAGTCTTAACCACCAGACCACCAGGGAAGTCCTTGAATTGCTCTTTTTGTGTGTTACTGTAAGTACTCTTTGCTACTAGGGCGTGAAGCATATCAAATCAGTGTCATCAAAGAACTCCAGCTATATATGTTCCAGCCCTAGATATGGACTGTTAGTTGATTGTAGTCAGGACTTTCCATTTCCTTCCTTAAGATCTTAGAAGTCATTTAGGAAATGGGTAACATTTATCTCTTTCCAGACGCAAAAGTGAAATATTTAGATCAGACCTGTCTAATAAAGTGCTTCCCTGGCGGCTCTGATGGTTAAGTATCTGCCTGCAATGTGGGAGACCCAAGTTCGATCCCTGGTTTGGGAAGGTTCCCTAGGAGAAGGGAATGGTTAACCCACTCCAGTATTCTTGCCTGGAGAATTCCATGGACAGTGCAACCTGGCGGGCTACATGTAGTCCATACGGTCTCAAAGAGTCGTTTAATAAAACTTTTTCAGTGATGGGAATGCACATTATCTGTGCCATTCCTATACAATGGCCACTAATTACATGTGCTTAGTGAGCACTTGAAATGTAGCTAGTGTGACTGAGGAACTGAATTTTTAATTTAATATATTTATTCCTAATGTATTCAATTTAAGTTTAAATAGCTACATTTCTGGCTAGCAACTCCTCTTAGTGCTGGTTTAGATTGTTATTCCCATGAGCATGTATGTTCCAAGACCAATAATTGGAACTCTCAATTATTAGTGAATGGCCAAATCTAGTTTTTGCCAATGAAGATACATCATGCAGGCAGTTTCTTGAAAACTATGTCTGCTTCTTTGTAGGACTCTTGGATAGGCCTGTTACTCCAGGTTATCTTCATTTTCATCTTGATTGCAAGGGTGGGTGTATAAGTCTCCAAGTGTGTGATTTCAGTGGTGATTTGCCATTAGAAACTCTTCTAGACTGAAATTTACTTACACCTGAGCTTTTTAATCAATATGCTTTCCACTTATCTGATTTGGACTCTCTTCACGTAATGATTATATTCTGTGAATTACCAACAAAAGTTTTCTGCAGAAAATAAGTAAACAGCCTTCTCAAGGTCACAGTTTTTTCAAACAAAAGAAAGATATTGCTGTTTGGAATCAAATGGAAATTTGGTGTGTTAGTTTTCAGGGCTTCCCCAGGTATTTCTGGTTCACTCCCATCTGGCTAAGTACTTCCAAGCTGTGCTACAATCAGATGGGGCCATGTGATCATTCTGGCCAATGAATTACAGGAAGTTCTGCGTGCCACTTTGGGGTCAAGTATTTAATTGTTGATGCAAGATACTACAGAACTCTTTTTCCTTCAACACAGCAATTGGCAGTCTTCAAGAAGGTGCCTGTTCCATCAACTTGGGACCCTGGAGGACTAAGATGAGCAGAGACTTCTTGAAAACTTGCAAGATATACATGATATGGAAAAGATATATGATATGGTTAAGAAACAAATCTTTGGTATTTGCTGTCAGCAGACTGATACATGTCTAAGTAAAGGTTGTGAATAGTTCAAAATAGCAGTGAAACATGGAGAGGGATGAACTATCCGAAGTTGAAATCAACCAATTTCACCTTTGTCAAAACCTGCATGACACTAGATGAGGACATCAAGAAGGCTTGGAAACCTTGGGGAATCAGGCAATTTGTGGAGCCTTGGATAAAGTGCTTTTTAATAAACAAGTATCCATGCAGTTTTTAACTGTAGAGTGAAAAAGGTGCTTTTGCGGGGGGGCTCCAGTAGTTTCAGAATAAATTATTCCCATGTTAAAGGATCATGCAGAACATCCCTTGATCTGTGGCCAACATCAGTTGAAGAGAGTATCCTGAGCACGTGGGGTTATGTTTTGATCTGTATTTCTTAGTTTTGAAGAGGAAACAGTGATGGAAAGAGGATAAATAGCTTGAGGCAGGATGTTGGCAAAGATATATGCTTAATTTCATACAATTACTGTTTCTTATCCTGAAGCCTAGGCTTGAAATTTGTGTAACAGTTCTTATATTAGGAAATCTAATAAACTCTAATAGATATTATGTTGATAATACCAGGCTTTTGGGGTCTTCAACCCCAGTTTTATTAATAAGATCTCTTAAAAGAATCACAAAAACTATTGTTTTCAATTTTAAAAAACCTTATAAAAATTATTATGAGCTAATTCAGTTCTTCAGGTCCCACACACTCTTAATGATTAATTAAAGCAGTGATATTAATTAATAATAATTATTAGTATTAATTATTATAATTCCATTACTAATAGTGCCAATTATAGCAACAACAATAGTAATGATAGTAATTAATAGCTTCTATTTTAATGATCTTTCTATTCCTCTGGCAATATAGTAAACATTGTACTCAAATTATCTCATTTAATGCTCTCAACACTCTATTTTATATTTTACAGAAAAGAAAAGAGTTTTTAAAGTTTGGGGAACTTGATGCAGGCTCAATAGCTGATATGTAGCAGAACTCTTACTTGAAATTTGAGTTGTGTGACTCCAAAGACTATTTTCTTTTCTTTTTTTAAATTTAAAATGCAATATTTATTTGTTTATGCTATTACATTGCTTCTTTCTCAAATTGAAGTTCATATATTGGCTTTTTAAAAATATATAAATTTATTTATTTTAATTGGAGGTTAATTACTTTACAATATTATATTGGTTTTGCCATACATCAACATGAATCCGCCACAGGTATACACATGTTCCCCATCCTGAACCCCCTTCCCTTCTCCCTCCCCGTACCATCCCTCTGGGTCATCTCAGTGCACCAGCCCCAAGCATCCAGTATCATGCATCAAACCTGGAATAGCGATTCGTTTCATATATGATATTATACACGTTTCAGTGCCATTCTCCCAAATCATCCCACCCTCTCCCTCTCCCACAGAGTCCAAAAGACTGTTCTATACATCTGTGTCTCTTTTTCTGTCTCACATACAGGGTTATCATTACCATCTTTCTAAATTCCATATATATGTGTTGAGTGAAGTGAGTGAAGTCGCTCAGTCGTGTCCAACTCTTTGCAACCCCGCAGACTGTAGCCTATCAGGCTCCTCTGTCCATGGGATTTTCCAAGCAAGAGTGCTGGAGTGGGTTGCCGTTTCCTTCTCTAGGGGATCTTCCCAACCTAGGAATCCGACCCAGGTCTCCCGCATTGCAGACAGACGCTTTACCCTCTGAGCCACCAGGGAAGCCCTTATATGTGTTAGTATACTGTATTGGTGTTTAAGCTGTGGTACATATACTCAATGGAGTATTACTCAGCCATTAAACAGAATACATTTGAATCCGTTCTAATGAGGTGGATGAAACTGTAGCCTATTATACAGAGTGAAGTAAGCCAGAAAGAGAAAATACATGCGTTAGTATACTGTATTGGTGTTTTTCTTTCTGGCTTACTTCACTCTGTATAATAGGCTCCAGTTTCATCCACCTCATTGGAACGGATTCAAATGTGTTCTTGTTAATGGCTGAGTAATACTCCATTGTGTATATGTACCACAGCTTTCTTATCCATTCATCTGCTGGTGGACATCTAAGTTGCCTCCATGTCCTGGCTATTATAAACAGTGCTGTGATGAACATTGGGGTACACGTGTCTCTTTCAGTTCTGGTTTCCTCAGTATGTATGCCCAGCAGTGGAATTGCTGGGTCATAAGACAGTTCTATTCCAGTTTTTTAAGGAATCTCCACACTGTTTTCCATAGTGGCTGTACTAGTTTGCATTCTCACCAACAGTGTAAGAGGGTTCCCTTTTCTCCACACCCTCTCCAGAATTTATTGCCTGTAGACTTTTGGATCACAGCCGTTCTGACTGGCATGAAATGGTACCTCATTGTGGTTTTGATTTGCATTTCTCTGATAATGAATGATGTTGAGCATCTTTTCATGTGTTTGTTAGCCATCTGTATGTCTTCTCTGGAGAAATGTCTATTTAGCTCTTTGGCCCATTTTTTGATTGGGTTGTTTATTTTCTGGAATTGAGCTGCAGGAGTTGCTTGTATATTTTTGAGATTAGTTGTTCGTCAGTTGCTTCATTTGCTATTATTTTCTCCCATTCTGAAGGCTGTCTTTTCACCTTGCTTATAGTTTCCTTTGTTGTGCAGAAGCTTTTAAGTTTAATTAAGCCCCATTTGTTTATTTTTGCTTTTATTTCCAGTATTCTGGAAGGTGGGTCATAGAGGATCCTGCTGTGATGTGTGTCGGACAGTGTTATCCTAAATGGTAAAAAATTGAAAGCATTTCCCCCAAAGTCAGGAAAAAGACAAGGGTACCCACTTTCACCACTACTATTCAACATAGTTTTGGCCACAGCAATCATAGCAGAAAAAGAAATAAAAGGAATCCAAATTGGAAAAGAAGAAGTAAAACTCTCACTGTTTGCAGATGACATGATCCTCTACATAGAAAACCCTAAAGACGCCACAAGAAAATTACTAGAGCTAATCAATGAATATAGTAAAGTTGCAGGATATAAAATCAACACACAGAAATCCCTTGCATTCCTATACACTAATAATGAGAAAATAGAAAGAGAAATTAAGGAAACAATTCCATTCACCATTGCAATGAAAAGAATAAAATACTTAGGAATATATCTACCTAAAGAAACTAAAGACCTATATATAGAAAACTATAAAACACTAGTGAAAGAAATCAAACAGGACACTAATAGATGGAGAAATATACCATGTTCATGGATCAGAAGAATCAATATAGTGAAAATGAGTATACTACCCAAAGCAATTTATAGGTTCAATGCAATCCCTATCAAGCTACCAATGGTATTTTTCACAGAGCTAGAACAAATAATTTCACAATTTGTATGGAAATACAAAAAAACCTTGAATAGCCAAAGCAATCTTGAGAAAGAAGAATGGAACTGGAAGAATCAACCTGCCTGACTTCAGGCTCTACTACAAAGCCGCAGTCATCAAGACAGTATGGTACTGGCACAAAGACAGAAATATAGATCAATGGAACAAAATAGAAAGCCCAGAGATAAATCCATGCACCTATGGACACCTTATCTTTGACAAAGGAGGCAAGAATGTACAGTGGATTAAAGACAATCTCTTTAACAAGTGGTGCTGGGAAAACTGGTCAACCACTTGTAAAAGAATGAAACTAGAACACTTTCTAACACTATACACAAAAATAAACTCAAAATGGATTAAAGATCTAAACGTAAGACCAGAAACTCTAAAATTCCTAGAGGAGAACATAGGCAAAACACCCTCCAGACTATTTTCATAATATAATATAATGTACAGTTTTTTTCTGGACTAAGCTTTAGTTGGCTCAGATGGTTAAAAATCTGCCTGCAATGCAGGAGACGCAGGTTCGATCCATTGGTTGGGAAGATTCCCCTGGAGGAGGGAACGGCAACCCACTCCAGTATTCTTGCCTGTAGTATCCCACGGACCAAGGAGCCTGGTAGGCTATAGTCCCTGGGGTCGCAAAGAGTCAGACACAACTGAGCAACTAACACACACACAGATGCTTTAGAATGTTAGCTTTAATATAGTCTGTACCTCAGTTGTATTTGGTTAAACTTTTTATTCTAAAGCATTACCCATTAAAAATAATTAAGAAAATAATCTTTAAAAAATTTAAATTTCATACCTCAGATGAATTCTTTGATGGCCTGTTATCTTTTAAAGGTATAATGCTTAAGGAAAATGTGAAAGCCAAAGCAAAAATAACAAACATAAGTTATGCAGTAATTTTTTTTAAATGAAAAGGAATGCCAAGGCCACAGCTTATTTATGACCTATTACCCTGTGGAGCCTTCAAAGGAGGCATGGTGCATCAGGCTGGGATAGGCTTGTCTGGCAATTTCTACTGCTTGGTATGCCATGTTCAATTCACATCTAATGGACAGCACACAGGTAAGCTGATTTTTTGCACTGCCTCTGAGCAATTAAGAGACCTGGGCAAGTTTCTACACCTTCTCGGAAGTCATTTTACTTATTTGTAAAGTGCAGGTGTGGACTGAGATGACTCTAAGCTCATTCCATTACTAGCTGTCTCATATCCTGACATCATGAAAAATTTTGTTTCTGATAGATTCATGGGTTGGTCAGCCAAGAATTTTCCTGGGGTACCAACTGATAAGACATATGTGGCAGATTCAGAGTGTTAATGTAGCTCTTTAGGAACTACAGTTCCCATAATTCCCTTGTGTACAGCTCTGGGCTGGAGTGAGCCACAAAAGATGTTTCACACAAGATTTGGAAGGTGGAAGGAACAGCAACATTCAGTTTATGCTCAGGATGGTACGAAGTGTTGTTGCATCCCAGGCGAGTTGTTATCTATCTGCTGACACTTCTTTAAAAATATATATTTTTTAAATTGGAGGCTAATTGCTTTTTTTTTTTTTTTTAGTTTTGAAATTTTTTTCCTATTTTTTTTATTTTTATTTTTTTTGGCTTTTTATTTTTTAAATTTGAATATCTTTAATTCTTACATGCGTTCTCAAACATGAACCCCCCTCCCACCTCCCTCCCCATAACATCTCTCTGGGTCATCCCCATGCACCAGCCCCAAGCATGCTGCATCCTGCGTCAGACATAGACTGGCGATTCAATTCTTACATGATAGTATACATGTTAGAATGTCATTCTCCCAAATCATCCCACCCTCTCCCTCTCCCTCTGAGTCCAAAGGTCCGTTATACACATCTGTGTCTCTTTCCCCGTCTTGCATACAGGGTCGTCATTGCCATCTTCCTAAATTCCATATATATGTGTTAGTATACTGTATTGGTGTTTTTCTTTCTGGCTTACTTCACTCTGTATAATCGGCTCCAGTTTCATCCATCTCATCAGAACTGATTCAAATGAATTCTTTTTACAGCTGAGTAATACTCCATTGTGTATATGTACCACAGCTTTCTTATCCATTCATCTGCTGATGGACATCTAGGTTGTTTCCATGTCCTGGCTATTATAAACAGTGCTGCGATGAACATTGGGGTACATGTGTCTCTTTCAATTCTGGTTTCCTCGGTGTGTATGCCCAGCAGTGGGATTGCTGGGTCATAAGGTAGTTCTATTTGCAATTTTTTAAGGAATCTCCACACTGTTCTCCATAGTGGCTGTACTAGTTTGCATTCCCACCAACAGTGTAGGAGGGTTCCCTTTTCTCCACACCCTCTCCAGCATTTATTGCTTGCAGCTTTTTGGATCACAGCCATTCTGACTGGTGTGAAGTGGTATCTCATTGTGGTTTTGATTTGCATTTCTCTAATAATGAGTGAAGTTGAGCATCTTTTCATGTGTTTGTTAGCTAAATTGGAGGCTAATTGCTTTTGAATGTTGTGTTGGTTTCTGCTGTACAACACTGTGAATCAACCATAAGTATACACATGCCCCCTTTCTCTTGAACCTCCCTCCCACTCCCACCGCTTCCCACCCTTCTGGCGCCACATCCAGTGCTGCAGCCAGACCACTCTCAGCTTCTCTGACTCCTGGGTCAGGTGGAGATTTAGCTGCATGAAAACAGGCACCAGCTTCTCTTTCAAATCATTCCCATCGTCCATGTCGGAGGCTCAGTGGCAGTGCCACTCTGATGCAGTTTTGCAGCCATTCTCCTGGGTCCCAGCCCATTCCTGTAAGGATCTTTTTCAGCTTACTTGCCTCACTTCTCATCCTTCTTCTGTTCCCAAATGCATTGGCTGCTCCCCCTCGCTGCAGAAGCCATAGCTCAATAGATTCTTTAACTCACATTTGTTTAAGATTAAACCCCTTCTGTAAGTCTCTTATTATATAAATCTCCTAATGGCCCTGTTTCTCTGACCTAGCTCTGACTAACACAAGTTGCAGAAACATCTCAGGGAAGGTAATTTGATCAAGAAAGGAGAATCTAGTGGAATTCTTAGAGAAATAATGTTTATCATTGGAAGGATTTTTTGTTCAGCCATTTGTGGGACTTTAGTGGGAGAACTGAGGCAACAATCAGTATTTACTAAGTTGCCCTTGAAAAAAGAGGTGGGGGTCTAGTTCAGTTCAGGGCTTTCATTTTTTGAGAGGGAATGCATATTAGGGAGCCAGGATGAAATTGACTAGAAGGCAACAGAGAATGAGGCTGTAATTAGTAGTGTTGCTACCATGTTTCCCCAGGCAGAGCTCACAATCACCTGTAAACACATATTAAAACCTATTTAAATTATTAGGCTACCTGATACAACACCATGCCTTAACGTGGCTTTGAAAACCTTGGGCCATTTCTATTCCACCCATGCCCTAAGTCGTGTAGTGCCACTTCAAAAATGGCACGTTCTGCAACCATCAACAAAAATGATTCCCTCTTTCACTTGGAGTGTTAAAATAAGTAATCAGTATCACTCCTGCTGCTGCTGCTGCTGCTCCTAAGTTGCTTCAGTCATGTTCGACTCTGTGCAACCCCATAGACGGCAGCCCACCAGGCTCCCCCGTCCCTGGGATTCTCCAGGCAAGGACACTGGAGTGGGTTGCCATTTCCCTCTCCAATGCATGAGAGTGAAAAGTGAAAGTGAAGTCGCTCAGTCGTGTCTGACTCTTAGTGACCCCAGGGACTGCGGCCTACCAGGTTCCTCCATCCATGGGATTTTCCAGGCAAGAGTACTGGAGTGTGGTGCCAGTGCCTTCTCCAAATCAGTGTTAATACCCCATCCTAAATCAATTTCTGTCGTTTCGAACAACTTATGTTTTTCTTTACTAGTTAAAGGCACAGTAGTGGCGCCTCACGTATAAGCAACACATTGCTTCTTGGTTTGAGTGACTGTCATAAGTTTCAAATTCCCAGAAAATAATGTAGGAATTTTGAGGTTCAGGCATCCCTAACTGCATGGTGCCATCTAATTCAATTTATTCTTTTGTTCTGTCACCGATAGAATATAAAAGAAGCTTCAAAAGCTTGTGGAGGAGGAAAACTCACAAATTTAATCTTAGTAACATATATTAAAAATAAACAGAATGATGGTGAATCATGATAGAGATGTGAGCACTCATTTTCTGTGTGATTGAAGGAGTGTTGACCCTCAGGGGTGTATGGCCATCAAAGATAGCCAGAGTCATCTCACAACACTTCACAAGCACCATGTGTGTGTGTGATCAGTCTTGTCTGACTCTTTGCAACCCCATGGACTGTAGCCTACCAGATGCCTTTGCCCATGGAATTTTCCAGGCAAGAATACTTGAGTGGGTTGCCATTTCCTACCTTCCTGACCCAAGGATCGAACTTGTGTCTCTTGAGTCTCCTGCATTGGCAGACAGATTCTTTATCACTGCACAAATGCTATACACAGGCAGAAGTAGTGTTGTCTGCAAAAGCTGAAGTGGGCCCTCTTCTTTCTTTCTCAGTTTTTCTAGAGTTTTCCTTTGTTAATAGGCTGAATCAAACCTTCTAAGTATCTCCCTCAGCCCGTTCATCAAATGTGGGAAAAAACATAAAAGGAACAGAAAAGCAAAGCGTAGTATGTTGTCGTCCATTAAGCGTACTGTTTAATAAACATTCTTATTTTCCATGCATCGTATTTGCATCTGATGTCTCCTGTGGTAAATTTTTATGTCAACTTGACTAGGCTGTAGTGCCTGGTTGTTTTCCAAATATCAATGAAGATTGCTCTAAAGGTGTTTTTTTAAAAGATGTGATTCACATTTAAATCTGTCGAATTTAAGGAAAGCAAACGGTACTGGTGATGTGGGTGGGCCTCATCCAATCAGTTGAAGGTTGTAAGATCAAACATTGAGTTCCTGTGGAGGAAGGAATTCTGCCTCCAGGCTGCCTTTGGACTCAAGGCTGCAACATCAGCTCTTGTCAAAGTTTCCAGCCTGTCAGCCTGTTCCACAGCTTTTGGACTTAGCCCCTGCGTCTTGTAAGCCAGTTCCTTAAAATAAGTCTCCTTGTCTCTCTTTCTCTCTGCCTCTCCCTTTTTCTATGTGTGTGTATGTGTGTGCATGCCAAGTCACTTCAGTCATATCCAACACTGTGTGACCCTGTGGACTGTAGCACGCCAGGTTCCTCTGTCCATGGAATTCTCCAGGCAAGAATACTGGAGTGGGTTGCCATGCCTTCCTCCAAGGGATCTTCTGGACCCAGGGATCAAACCCAGGTCTCCAACACTGCAGGCAGATTCTTTACCAGCTGAGCTACCAGGGAAGCCCTTTTCTATGTGTGTGTGTGTGTGTGTGTGTGTGTGTATATATATATATATATATATATGTGTGTGTGTGTGTGTGTGTGTGTATATGTGTGTGTGTGTATATATATGTGTGTGTGTGAGTATACACATTTATGTGTGTACATGTGTGTGTGTTTGCCAAGTCACTTCAGTTGTGTGCAACTCTTTGCAACCACAAGGACTGTAGCCCACCAGGCTCCTCTGTCCATGGGGGATTCTCAGGCAAGAATACTGGAGTGGGTTGCCATGCCCTCCTCCAGGGGGTCTTCCCACCCAGGGACTGAACCCGTGTCTCAGGTCTCCTGCATTGGCAGGTGAGCTTTTACCACTGTGCCTGGGAAGCCCTTATGTGTGTGCATCCATCTGTATATCTGTATACCTTACCTAGTTATCTATCTGGATATGTACATCCTGTTTCTCTGGAGAACCCTGACTAATACCACACATTTTAAACAACTTTATTAGAAAGATAAATAAGAACATGAGTTTTTGTATCAAAAACTTCTAGGGATTTGAATTCTAGCTTTGCAACTTATTAACCTTCTAACCTTTGGGAATTTTTTTTAAAGCCTCTGTAATCTTCATTTTTTAACAGCTGTAAAAATAGGAATTATAAAATAATAACATATCAGACTCTGTGTGCCCGACACTGTTAAATGCCTCACACACATTACTTGATATTCACAGCTGTCTGAAGCAGGGAAGTGATATGGACACATTTGCATCTCATCAAGTTTCTCCCTACAGGTCCGAGGCTCTGTGGTGGGAGAAACAAATCCCCTGCATGTCCATGTGCTCTTTATTCTACCAGTTTGGGGCTTTGGTAGTTTCTCCTGATTGGACCCAGGTCCAAACTTTAACATTTATTAAAAGATTTACCCAAGCTTATTAAACAGATGTCACCATCATCAATACAAAAATGGCAAATAAAGCTCATTTACTTTCCCGTGAAGCTGACAGATTGTAGAATCCCCTCATATTATCCAGAGGACAGGCTCTGGCTACATCTGGGGTTGAAGATGCTCCAGGCTGTTTTCTCTGTAGGATCAATGAGATTTTTTTTGACAATACATGCTGATGAATCCAAAATGTGGCCAATAACCCTTTGTAGTTTCTCTCAATGCAAACATAAGAAACAAATACCATACATTAACACATACATGTGGAATCAGGAAGAATGGTACAGATGAACCTATTAGCTGGGCAGGAGCAGAGATGCAGACACAGGGAGTGGATGTGTGGCCATGGTAGGGAGGCAATGAACTGGGAGATGAGGACTGATGTCTGGGCACTGCCATATGTAAAACAACTAGCTGGTGGGAAGCTGCTGTATAGCACGGGGAGCTCAGCTCCGTGCTCTCTGATGACCTAGAGGGGTGGGATGGGGAGTGGCAGAGAGCTCAAGAGGGAGCAGATATATGGGCTTATATAGCTAATTCACTTCATTGTACCACACTGTAAAGCAGCTATACCCCAATTAAAAAATATTTTAGATGACTAGTGCTGCTGCTACTGCTGCTAAGTTGCTTCAATCATGTCTGACTCTGTGCGACCCCAGAGATGGCAGCCCACCAGGCTCCTCTGTCCCTGGGATTCTCCAGGCAATGCATGACACTGCGAGACTGCAGGGCTATTCTCCTGCCAATGCATGAAAGTGAAAAGTGAAGGTGAAGTCGCTCAGTCTTGTCCAACTCTTAGCGACCCTATCGACTGCAGCCTACCAGGCTCCTCCGTCCATGGGATTTTCCAGGCAAGAGTACTGGAGTGGGGTGCCATTAGATGACTGAGCCTATTTCTTTTCACTGTGTTAGTACCCATTTCTTTTTATTCTCAGGGCGCTGAAAATTGGTGAATCATTTACCTCCTATATGTCCAAAAGTTTGTGCTTTCTGTGAATATTCCAAGATCCTAAAGGACCTCAAGAGAAATTTTAAAGGGATAGTGTTAAGTGAGAAGTAAACATTGTGTCTTCATATAAGTGCACTGATTCTTCTTCTTTTTTTTTTTTTTTCTGTTAAATCTGCTATCCAGTATTCTTCACTTCTATTTTAAATTTTTTATGCATAGGGCTGGATGATATACCAGAGTTGTTGTTTAGCTTTTATTCTTATGTAATATTTTCACTTCCTAGACATCCCTTCTAATCTCCAAATTGCCTTAAAACCAAAACCAAATTGCCTAAAACCCAAGTCTTGAATAATAGCTGTCCTCCGAGTTCTCTCTGTATTTTTGGTGTTAGGTTAAATGTATTATATGCAATTGTGTGTGTGTGTGTGTGTGTGTGTGTATTAGTCATTCAGTTGTGTCTGACTCTTTACAACCCCATGGACTGTAGCTTGCCAGGCTCCACTGTCCATGGGATTCTCCAAGCAAGAATACTGGTGTGGGTTGCCATTTCCTTTTCCAGGGGATCTTCCCCACCCAGGGATCAAACCCGGGTCTCCTGCATTGCAGGCAGATTCTTTATTGTCTGAGCCACCGGGGAAGCCCATTATATGCATTATCTCAATCAATTCCAAAGTTTTTTCTGTTGGGACTCTTACTCATATTGAAGCTCATTTAAATTCGTGCTTAAGAATGCCACTCAGCTCCCCCAGGTCAGGCTGCTATGGAGTGGTGGAGCTGGGTGCTACTAGAGTTACCTTGCCTGTGAGCTGGAGACCCAGCGGGGCCCTGAAGTTTGCATCCCCTCTGGCAGTCCTGCATCAGTGGCTGCTCAGGAGGAAGGATGAAAGCCCAGCTCCCTTCCTTGGGTCGGGGATGATTCTGAAGCTTAACTTCCACCCCAGAGCTCCTCTTTGTTTTCTTTTTTTCTTTTGCCTGAGTTTCACCACTATGCTTGGCTTCCAGCACTTCCCTGTTTTACATCTTTTGATCTCTTGCGAGTCTTTCCTGTGACGCCATCCTTAAATGACCACTTGTATGTGAATCCTTCCTTAGGGTCTGATACTGGGTACCCTGGACCTATGGTACCAACCCAGGGTTGTTGATATCAAAACTTCTTTTCTTCTGTATCCAACTTGAGCCTCAGCCTAAAAAGTGCCAGTTATTCTTCTATATAAGAGAAAATTCTGATTATGAGCAAGGATAATTACATACACAGTGTGTACACATTTATTCACTTGCCAAATATTTATTAAGTTCTTACTGCACACGGGTCTGGTCTAGGTACTGAGGATACTATGTCAAACAGAACAGCAGGTAGGTCTCATGAATTTACCTTGTAATAGTAACTTATATGCAGAGTACATCATGAGAAACGCTGGGCTGGATGAAGCACAAGCTGGAATCAAGGTTGCTGGGAGAAATATCAATAATTTCAGATATGCAGATGACACCACCCTTATGGCAGAATGTGAAGAGGAATGAACTAAAGAGCCTCTTGATGAAGGTGAAAGAGGAGAGTGAAAAAATTGGCTTAAAACTCAACATTCAAAAAACTAAGATCATGGCATCCAGTCCCATCACTTCATGGCAAATAGATGGGGAAACAATGGAAACAGTGACAGACTTTATTTTCTTGGGCTCCAGATGGTGACTACAGCCATGAAATTAAAAGACGCTTGCTCCTTGGGAAAAAAAAAAAAAAAAAACCTGTGACAAACCTAAACAGCGTATTGAAAGACAGAGGCATCACTTTGCCGACAAAGGTCCATATAGTCAAAGCTATAATTTTTCCAGTAGTCATGTATGAATGTGAGAGTTGGATGTAAAGAAGGCTGAGCACTGAAGAATTGATGCTTTCAAATCGTGATGCTGGAGAAGACTCTTGAGAGTCTTCTCCAAGGAGATCAGTAAATCTTAAAAGAAATCAACTCTGAATATTCATCGGAAGGACTGATGCTAAAGCTGAAGCTCCAATACTTTGGCCACCTGATGCAAAGAGCTGACTCATTGGAAAAGACCATGTTGCTGGGAAAGATTGAAGGCAGGAGGAGAAAGATTGAAGGCAGGAGGGGAAAGGGAGGGTAGAGGATGAGATGGTTGGATGGCATTACTAACTCAATGGACATGGGTTTGAGCAAACGCCGGGAGACAGTCGAGGATAGGGAAGCCTTGCATGCTGCAGTCCAGTTCAAAGAGTCAGACACAACTTATTGACTGAACAACAATAATTATCAATAATGATAAGTGATATGAAGCAAAGAAAACAAAGGGAAGGACTGATTTCAATAGGGTGATCAGGGAAGGAGCGTTGAAGTGAGATGGTGATGTCCTCAATAAGAGCTAAATAAAAAGAAGTTGCTGGTGGTGTGACATTCTGACATCCTGCAGAGCCTAAGTGGAAGCTAGATTTGGAGAGCTGGAAGAACACAGAGAAGGCCAGAGTGGCTAGAGTATAAAGAGGGAGGGAAAGAGAGAAAGGTAAGAGAATAAAAAAGAGCTAGAGGCCAGATGGTAGAAAGTATGTAAGCAGTGGGACAGCATTTAGGTTCTATTCTCTGTCACCCGTGGAGGTTTGTATTTTAAAGAGATCACTCCAGCTACACAGCTGAGAGCTGAGGATAGAGGGGCAAGAATGGACACAATGACCATTTAGCACGTGATGGCTATACTTCCCAAGGAATATAATCGTCAATCGGGTTAAGATGGTCCATGTGGATATGGAGAGACATGAACAGATTTGGCTTTTGAGATCCAGCTGCTAAGACATGGAGATGGATTGGATGTGATGAGTGAGGGCATTAGAAGTATAGGATAGCTTCATCCATTTAGGGGGTGAGTGATTGAGTGGATGTGTGGTCATTTAATAAGAGGAGGGAGCTGGGGCTTTGGGGACAGGATAAATCACATTCATACAATGTAGAAATCTAGTACTTATTGAATCCTTTAGTTTTGTAAAATGTGAAATTTATCTTGGTTCCCATGGCCTTTAATGAAGAAATTTATGTTGGTTAATGGCAGCCGTTGCCTTTGGTAGTGAATGTGTTGCTTCTGCAATGAATAGGGTCCTTTCAAGAAGTTCAGTTGTATTCTACTATGGAGGTGTTCTCTCTGGGAGAGTCCTCCCAGCAGTTGTGAATTCTATTCCCAATCACACATGGTCCCATTCTTTGCCCTGCAAAGAAATGGCAACACCCATTGAAGTCAGCCATAGGAATTTGGCTTTCACGGCCGTGAATTGTGCAGTTCCATGAATCCTGAAGATAAGAGTCGGAAAAAAAAAAAAAGAAGAGAGAGCGAATTGAGCAGAAGTGCCTGGCTCTTGCTTCAAGGGTGAGCTTGTGTCAACATTTCTTAAGCATGATTCTTACTCTTAAACCTTGGAGAATGGCTTTTGTAATGAGAAAAGAATTCCCCTGTCCCCTCCCTCAATGTCAATGTTTACGCTTCAGTCATTTGGCTTGTAAGAAACATCTGCTTTTCTTTAAAGGGAAAGACTTTATTTTAATTGTCAGTATCTGAGAGGAGATTTCGCTTCTTATAGGACTTGATATCAGCCTGTAACAGGCTTCGCAAGGTAGAATCACACTGTCTGAGTTGATGAAGTTTGACTTTTAGGCTTTTGGTGATGGAGTCCCCCTGGGTGAGGAGGTTAGTAGTCTGTAATCCCATTTCCTCAGAGTATGATTCTCACTTGGAAGTGAAGTCGCTCAGTCGTGTCCAACTCTTTGTGACCCCATGGACTGTAGCCTACCAGGCTCCTCCCTCCATGGGATTCTCCAGGCAAGAACTGGAGTGGGTTACCATTTCCTTCTCCAGGGGATCTTCCCGACCCAGGGATCGAACCCGTGTCTCCAGCATTCCAGGCAGATGCTTTAACCTCTGAGCCACCAGGGAAGTCTTGGAAGTCTTCCATTGAAAAAACATTTCTATAATTCTTCAGCTTTCCCAGTGTAAAGATGTGTGTGTGTGTGTTGAAGCTAGATTGAGAAAACTTGTTTTTCATTTATTCAGAGAAAGCTTTTGATTTCAAACAAGGGTCACCTGATTAGCGCACGGTGGTCTATGCGGTAATGTCAGCACCAGGCCAGCAGATGGCAGTCACACCACACTGCGCTTTGGCATTAGGCGCAGCATTAGAAGCCAGGAGTTTGTCCAGTTCACAGAGGGAGGGTCTGATACACTCTGCGCCTTGGGAGGAGGCGGAATGTACATGGAGACTATTTGCAGGGAATCCACTACATAAGTCTATAAATTTGGCCTTGACGCTGAGGATATACTTAGTTGGAAAAGGAAATAAAACTGAGTTAAAACACACACACACACACACACACACACACGCCCCTTCTTAAATAAATCTGTCAAAATGAGCTATGAGGTGAACATCCCAAGGTCTTGGACTCATTTTGGGCTTGCTTTTACTGTTACATGGATCAATATAATCATAGTTGAGGAGCTGGCATGAAAACATAATGGCCAAGAGAAAAGGGCTGGGAACAACTGCAGAAATATTTTATTTTGGGGAGGATTAGCTGAGCTCTGGGTGGCTGGAGAGGGTAGGGAAAAATAGAAGAAACTTGGAAGAGAAATTAGAAATTTTAGAACTCTACTTTCTTCTATAGAGAGGGCATTACCAAAGATTCTGTTTGGAAGAACACTGCTTTTTCTCCAGCTAGAAGGGAGACATCGCATGTAATTGCTGTTATACCAGCTTTAACATATTTGTGCTTTCTGGAATTCCTATCCTCCCAACCTAGCTGGTCTGGGTCATTCTTCCATTCCCACTGGTTAAATGGTTGCCTCTCTTTTTTTCTAGAAGGTGTGCCGTCTTTGGGACGGATGTAGGGGTTACATGGCATCGGGAGGACCTTCCTATTTCTCCACCTGCAGTATGGTTTCTGTATCTGAGGAAAAATCACATTTTGTCTCTGTTTATATTTGGTTT
Source organism: Ovis aries (assembly GCF_016772045.2). Taxonomy (NCBI): domain Eukaryota; kingdom Metazoa; phylum Chordata; class Mammalia; order Artiodactyla; family Bovidae; genus Ovis; species Ovis aries. The sequence continues at coordinate 58,566,144 of NC_056062.1, read as the reverse complement.
GTTTTTTGGGGGTGTCTCACCAAGAAAGGTGGAGAAGGCAATAGCAACCCACTCCAGTACTCTTGCCTGAAAAATCCCATGGATGGAGGAGCCTGGTAGGCTGCAGTCCATGGGGTCGCTAAGAGTCGGACACGACTGAGCGACTTCATTTTCACTTTTCACTTTTATACATTGGAGAAGGAAATGGCAACCCACTCCAGTGTTCTTGCCTGGAGAATCCCAGGGACGGGGGAGCCCGGTGGGCTGCCGTCTATGGGGTCGCACAGAGTCGGACACAACTGAAGCGACTTAGCAGCAGCAGCACCAAGAAAGGTGTGGGACCAGAGCCCTCTTTAAGGAAGATAGACACATCCAGAGTTAGGAAGAAGCCTTGAATCTCATAGCAATGACTACATAGGTCATGGATTTCTGCATAGGTTTCTTTTCCCATAGAGCTATTGAAACGAGGACTGTTGTTTCTGATGCAAATTTTAAAAGAGATCGTAGAATACCTACTGACAAAGCTATCCACAAATCGTCATAAAAATGGTACAGATTTAAGCATGAAGGCATCCGTAAGAGGCATGAGCAGCCTCCTGGCTTGACGTTCTAAGTTGGTTGAGGGTTTGCTTATTCTCCATTTCGGTAAGTGGAAAGTGACATGATAATCATCTGTATTTGATCAAAGATTGGAATACACCCTCCGCTTGGGCTACAGACAATCGGGGATGCATTACCTGTAAAGAATTTAAAAGCGTAACCACACTGACTCAGCTTTGTCTGCGTTTAAATTACCACCGTGCCTAGCAGTTCTTTAGCACCGTCAGGGAAAAAAAGAGTATTTTTATGGTCTACTTTACAAGCATTTGCCGTGATCACCACAGAGTTTTCAATAACATATATTTATGTTTCAAGTGAGCACGTTTCCATCTCCTCTTTAATAAACATTGGGTTATATACAAACGTTAATTCAGAGAATGCCCAGCTCTGCAGGTGGCCTCTGACACATGTGGACTCAGCCCCCAAGTTCATTTCCAGAAGAAATTCCTAATGGTTTATACTCCTTGGAGCTTCCTCCTTTAGCAGTTTGTATTTCTAACTCCCATGGTGCTATATATTTCTGCATTTAAACAGTGCATTTGAAATAAACAAAGATAGCAGTATGTGATTTTTGTTCCTGATTATATATTTTCTAGTGTGAAGAAACCAGCCATAAAAATATTTGCACACAGCCAGAATCAATTTAATGATGTACTGATAACAGCAAGTTCCAAACTTTCCCCTGAAGATTGGCGCACAGAAATGGTGAGAAAGGCTTTACTCTATGCCAGATGTAAGGGATTTGGACATTTACCTAGAAAAATGAATCAAATTCTATGAAAAATACCCAGAGAAATAACAAAAGATGCTCATCTTACATTGTTGGAAAAATAACAAGGCAATGTTTAAATGTCCTAATCATTTCCACCAAGTTCTAGACATTAATTCTAAAGCAAAAGAAAAACTTAGAAGTTTTTACTAAATATAATAGAAATGTAAGATGGATTCCTGATGAAAGTATTTTAGTGGAACTTTTTTGACTGTAAAAAATTTGGAATAATTCAAATTGATACCAAAAAAAGACGTGGACAGTACACATTTTCTGAAATTTATTTCGAAATGGTATTTTTATGAAACTTTGCCCCATTTTAGATTATATTTTCTTAGCTGTTTTTATGTCTCTTGTTTCATGTGAAAGAAATTTTATGACGTTAAATGTGTTCTTCCATCAACTATCAGTGAACACAGATTGACCGAAAAAGTCTGCATTGTCTTGAACCTAAATATGTGGGGAAAAAAATGACTTTGACAAAATCATTGACAAATCTGTAGAATGTTAAAGCTAGAAAAACAGGAACTGTAATTCATTGGAACTATTAGTCCTTATTACATTAGGTCAGTATGTAGGTATACATTTTTTCCCTTTAAAAATCTGCAGTGCGGTTAAAACGACTAATCCATTACCTGTTTCCTTAAGTTTCTTTTTTGTTGTTGTTTCCATTTAAAAAATTGAAGAAATTATGTATGTATCGTAAGACCTGATGGCTGGCTTTTCATCTTATAATGCACGTGCCTGCCTTAAGCTTTGATTGCTGAGGCATCCACTTCAAAGTTGGCTATCTAGACTAAACACAAGCCGGCCATACAGCTGGATGAACAGCCCGGTCACCTCCCCACACTGAGGTTCCTCTGTTTCAGAGTTAATTTCAGTAACCGACCATTTGGAATACATGTTTTTTCTCTTCCTGTGCTTTAAATTCCAGCTCTCATGTTTTAAATTCACCGGTAAAGAATTGAGTCTAGGAGTCAGACACTCAGTCATGTCCTAGTCTTTGTGACCCCACGGACTGGAGCCAACCAGGCTCCTCTGTCCATAGGATTCTCCAGGCCAGAATACTGGAGTGGGTTGCCATTCCCTTCTGCAGGGTCTCTTCCTGACCCGAGGATCAAACCTGTGTCTCTTGCACTGCAGGCAGATTCTTTATGGGCCCCTAGGGAAGCCTCTGAAGCCACCAATAAAAGCAAAATCCCAGGCCAGATTTGCTCTTTTCTTTCTCTCTCTCCTCCTTCCCCCTCCCCTTTCCCTCCCTCCCCTACCCACTCCCCACACCCTGCAGCAAACTCTCTGTGTGGTCCCAGGTGAATAATAAACCTCTTTTTTTCTAGTTTTCTGATCCTTTTTTCTGAGGACATCTCACAGTCTTAATAAGAACCACAAGAGATGATCCAACTACAGTATTGGTTATGGATAAGCTGAAATCATCACAAAACAATATAAACGGTTCTCTAAAATGAAAAATTAATTCTATTTCCATTTTGGACCATTATTATTGTTTCATTTTGTGTGTGTTACTCCAAATAATTTTCTTATGTCAAGGAAGAGGGTATTTAAAAATAATCCCCTATGTCAAATATGCTAGAATTTACTGTGGAAATATTTCCAGCTTTGCATTTTTCAGTTCAGTTTAGTTCAGTCGCTCAGTCATGCCCGACTCTTTGCAACCCCATGGATCGCAGCACGCCAGGCCTCCCTATGCATCACCAACTCCCAGAGTCTACCTAAAACCATGTCCATTGAGTCAATGATGCCATCCAGCCAGCTCATCCTCTGTCGTCCCCTTTTCCTCCTGCCCTCAATCTTTCCCAGCATCAGGGTCTTTTCAAATGAGTCCATTCTTCTCATCAGGGGGCAAAAGTATTGAGTTTCAGCTTCAACATCAGTCCTTCCAATGAACACCCAGGACTGATCTCCTTTAAGATGGACTGGCTGGATCTTCTTGCAGTCCAAGGAACTCTCAAGAGTCTTCTCCAACACCACAGTTCAAAAGCATCAATTCTTCAGTGCTCAGCTTTCTTTCTAGTCCAACTCTAACATCCATACGTGACCACCGGAAAACCATAGCCTTGACTAGACAGACCTTTGTTGGCAGAGTAATATCTCTGCTTTTTAATATGCTGTCAATTCTGGTCATAATTTTCCTTCCAAAGAGCAAGTGTCTTTTAATTTCATGGCTGCAGTCACCATCTGCAGTGGTTTTGGAGCCAAAAAATAAAGTCAGCCGTTTCCACTGTTTCCCCATCTGTTTGCCATGAAGTGATGGGACCAGATGCCATGATCTTCGTTTTCTGAATGTTGAGCTTTAAGCCAACTTTTTCACTCTCCTCTTTCACTTTCATCAAGATGCTTTTTAGTTCTTCTTCACTTTCTGCCATAAGGGTGGTGTCATCTGCATATCTGAGGTTATTGATATTTCTCCCAACAATCTTGATTCCAGTTTGTGCTTCTTCCAGCCCAGCGTTTCTCATGATGTACTCTGCATAGAAGTTAAATAAGCAGGGTGACAATATACAGCCTTGACATACTCCTTTTCCTATTTGGAACCAGTCTGTTGTTCCATGTCCAGTTCTGACTGTTGCTTCCTGGCCTGCATACAGATTTCTCAAGAGACAGGTGAGGTGGTCTGATATTCCCATCTCTTTCAGAATTTTCCACAGTTTATTGTGATCCACACAGTCAAAGGCTTTGGCATAGTCAATAAAGCAGAAATAGATGTTTTTCTGGAACTCTCTTGCTTTTTCGATGATCCAGCAGATATTGGCAATTTGATCTCTGGTTCCTCTCCCTTTTCTAAAACCAGCTTGAACATCTGGAAGTTCACGGTTCATGTATTGCTGAAGCCTGGCTTGGAGAATTTTGAGCATTACTTTACTAGCATGTGAGATGAGTGCAATTGTGCGGTAGTTTGAGCATTCTTTGGCATTGCCTTTCTTTGAGATTGGAATGAAAACGGACCTTTTCCAGTCCTGTGGCCACTGCTGAGTTTTCCAAATTTGCTGGCATATTGAGTGTAGCACTTCCAGAGAATCATCTTTTAGGATTTGAAACAGCTCAACTGGAATTCCATCACCTCCACTAGCTTTGTTCATAGTGATGCTTCCTGAGGCCCACTTGACTTCACTTTCCAGGATGTCTGGCTCTAGGTGAGTGATCACACCACTGTGATTTTCTGGGTCATGAAGATCTCTTTGGACAGTTCTTCCGTGTATTCTTGCCACCTCTTCTTAATATCTTCTTCTTCTATAAGGTCCATACCATTTATGTCCTTTATTGAGGGCATCTTTGCATGAAATGTTCCCTTGGTATCTCTAATTTTGTGAAGAGATCTCTGGTCTTTCCCATTCTATTATTTTCCTCTATTTCTTTGCACTGATCACTGAGGAAGGCTTTTTTTTTTTTAAATCTCTTTGTTATTCTTTGGAGCTCTGCCTTCAAATGGGAATATCTTTCCTTTTCTTCTTTGCTTTTCATTTCTCTTCTTTTCACAGCTATTTGTAAGGCCTCCTCAGGCAGCCATTTTGCTTCTTTGCATTTCTTTTCCTTGAGGATGGTCTTGCTCCCTGTCTCCTGTAGAATGTCACAAACCTCTGTCCATAGTTCATCAGGCACTCTGTCTATCAGATCTAGGCCCTTAAATCTATTTCTCACTTCCACTGTATAATCATAAGGGATTTGATTTAGGTCATACCTGAATGGTCTAGTGGTTTTCCACCCTTCTGTTTAAGTCTGAATTTGGCAATAAAGAGTTCATGATCTAATCACAGTCAGCTCCCGGTCTTGTTTTTGCTGACTGTATAGAGCTTCTCCATCTTTGGCTGCAAAGAATATAATCAATCTGATTTCGGTATTGACCATCTGGTGAAGTCTATGTGTAGAGTCTTCTCTTGTGTTGTTTGAAGAGGGTGTTTTCTATGACCAGTGCATTCTCTTGGCAAAACTCTTAGCCTTTGCCCTGCTTCATTCTGAACTCCAAGGCCAAATTTGCCTGTTATTCCAGGTGTTTCTTGACTTCCTACTTTTGCATTCCAGTTTCCTATAATAAAAAGGACATCTTTTTTGGGTGTTAGTTCTAAAAGGTCTTGTAGGTCTTCATAGAATCGTTCAACTTCAGATTCTTCAGTGTTACTGGTTGGGGCATAGACTTGAATTACCATGATATTGAATGGGTTGCCTTGGAAATGAACAGAGATCATTCTGTCGTTTTGGAGATTGTATCCAAGTACTGCATTTTGGACTCTTTTGTTGACTGTGATGGCTACTACATTTCTTCTAAGGGATTCCTGCCCACAGTAGTAAATATAATGGCCGTCTGAATTAAATTCATCTATTCTAGTACATTTTAGTTCGCTGATTCCTAGAATGTTGACGTTCACTCTTGCCATCTCCTGTTTGACCACTTCTAATTTACCTTGATTCATAGGAACATTCCAGGTTCCCATGCAGTATTGCTCTTGACAGCATCAGACTTTGCTTTTATCACTAGTCACATACACAACTGAGTATTGTTTTTGCATTGGCTCTGTCCATTCATTCTTTCTGGAGTTATTTCTCCACTGATCTCCAGTAGCATGTTGGGCACTACTGACCTGGGGAGTTCCTCTTTCAGTATCCTATCTTTTGCCTTTTCATACTGTTCATGGTGTTCTCAAGGAAGAATATGAAGTGGTTTGCCATTCCCTTCTCCAGTAGACTACATTTTGTCAGACCTCTCCACCATGACCCATCCATCTAGGGTGGCCCTATATGGCATGTCTTAGTTTCACTGAGTTAGACCAGGCGGTGGTCCACGTGATCAGGTTGGCTAGTTTTCTGTGATTGTGGTTTCAGTTTGTCTGCTGTCTGATGCCCTCTCTCAGCGTCTACTGTCTTACTGGGTTTCTCTTACCTTGGACGTGGGGTATCTTCACGGCTGCTCCAGCAATTCACAGCTGCTGCTCCTTACCTTTGATATAGGGTATCTCCGCACAGCCACCGCTCCTGACCTTGGATGTAGGGAATCTCCTCCAGGAGATATTGCATTTTTATGTACTTTAAATTATTTTCTCCTGGAACAAGTCTGAAATTGTTAATTCAATTTATTGGGTTGGCCCAAAGCATCCATATGATTTGAAAAACCCCAACGAACATTTGGCCAACCCAGTACTTCTGATCACTTTAAACACACTCAGTGTCAGCTCTTCACACTGTTGTCTGAGCAAGTTATGGGTAAAATATACTTCTGTAAGCATAAGTTTTATCACAAGCTTTTTTCTACATATGATATGATCTTATAATTTTTTTCCTTTATTCTATTAATGTGGAATATAACATTGATTTTCAAAATGTTAAGCTAAATTTGCCTTCCTAAAATAGACTCCACTCTCTTGTGTTGTATAATCTTTATAGCTATGTTATTTATATTATTTAAATAAGTGAAATGACTGGACTTATTTTTATTATAATGTTCTATCTGTTATCAAGTTCATGTCAGTTGCATGAAATGAATTGGAATGTGTTTGCTTGCTTTTCTATTCTCTGCAAGAGTTTTGTGTAAGATTGGTCAGATTTTTTGCTTGAAGATTTGATGTAATTCTCAGTAATTCCATGTGTACCTGGAGTCTTTGGTTTGGTATGGAAAAATTTTAATTATGGCTTCAATTTCTCTAACAGGTATAAAACTGTTATGATATTTGTCAGATAAATGAGATTTGGGACAAATGTATACTAAAAAATGACCAGTTACTTTTCTAAAATTCAGATTTAACCATATCCTATACTTTTCTGGTGATCCTATAATGTCCTCATTATATTTTGAATGTCTGAACAAGTAACAATGGTCTGCTTTCATCTCCATTAGCTATTATTTGTGCCTTTTTTATCTCTTTTCTCTTGATTAGTCTCATTAGAGGTTTATCAATTTAATTAGTCTTTCCAAAGAGCTAACCTTTGGGCCATTTATTGTCTTTACTGTATATTTTCACTCCCATTAATTTCTACCCCTGTTTATTTTCCTACTTTCTCTGTTTCACATTTAGTTTGCACCTCTGACTTCTTGGGATGATCATTTGATCTTTGAGTTTGAGCTTTTTCCTTTTTTGTTATAGGAACATAAATTTCTATCTATGATTTTAAATCAGTTCTCAGTCTCAAGGACTTGAATTTTATTTCGCAAGTGATAAAGAGCCTCCAGTTTTATGCACAGGAATGATAACTTTATATTTGCTTTGATGTGTGCCACTTGCTGTGTTTTCAAGGAGATCATTCAGGGAGGCAGAAGACTAGAAGTAGAAGGGCATATGGCTGAGGATAGAATATTGAGGGGCAGTCTTCAGGAAAGGGGCGGTCAAAGGACACAGAGTCACTGTTATTAGAGAGAAGGGGCAGACAGAGAAGAAAGAGCTTCTGGTTTATCCTGAGTTAATGAAAATGAGTTGAGGCAACAGAGACTAAGTGGAGGGGATTTTTCCAAGTTCCTCATTATTCCCCAAGTCATATTTCTTCTTACGATTTCCTTGGATGTTGGATTGTTGTTTTTGTTTAGTTGCTAAGTCATGTCCAATTCTTTTGCAACCCTGTGGACTGTAACCCACCAGGCTCCTCTGTCCATGGGATTTCCCCGGCAAGAATACTGGAGTGGGTTGCTATGCCCTCTTCCAGGGGATCTTTGGAATCAAACCTGTGTCTCCTGTACTGGCAGGCAGATTCTTTACCACTGAGCCACCAGGGAAGTCCAGATTTTTGATACATATATCTAAAATATGTATCCATATATATATATATATATATATATATATATACACACACACGCTATATATATTATATATAATACATATATAACATAATAGAATATATAACAGACCTCTAAAACAAAGGACACATTTACTAACTGTTTTACACAGGGTTACACAGCACACCAGCACTTGGGCTTCCCAGGCATAGTTAAGCTCCACCTACAACCGTCAGACCAAAGACTCTGTTGACATACATAGAGCGTCAGTGATGACCATCCTGAGGTCTTCCTCACTTGGCCCATCAGGGGAAGTCATGAACCTGAAGCCAGCACTACCCCCATCCTCTCATTTTGTCCATCTGATTTAATTAGGTAGATGCTACAAAATGTCTTTAGCGACTAGGCGAAAGGTAGCTTATAATTAAACATCAGTTTTCACTTTAGTTGGAGATGATAAAAGATAAAGTGACTTACATAATGTAAGAGAGAATAGTTGCATTGAATACAAACGAAGCCAGATTCTGTATTGATTTTTTTTTTTTTTTTTTTTTACTGAAAGAGAAAAAAGTTTGGCTAGAAATAAAACTTTAGTGGCTTGTTTATCGATAAGGCACACCATTTTTTTCTCAGGTATACTTAATTTTTTTTTCACACAAAATAAATAATGTCTAGATGTATTTTTGTAATTTTAATTTTTATATTAGGGTATAACTGATTTACAATGCATTAGTTTCTGGTGTACAACAAAAGTGATTCAGTTATACATATACATACACATTATTTTTCAGACTCTTTTTGTATATAGTTTATTGCAGAGTATTGAGTAGCATTCTCTGTGTTATACAGTAAGTCCTGTTGATTATTTTATAATAGCAGTATACATATGTTAATCCCAACCTCCTAATCTATCTCTCTCTCCTACCATTTTCCCCCTTCAGTAACCATAAATTTCAAGCCAACTTTTTCACTTTCATCAAGATGCTTTTAGTTCCTCTTCACTTTCTGCCATAAGGGTGGTGTCATCTGCATATCTGAGGTTATTGATATTTCTCCCAGCAATCTTGATTCCAGCCTGTGCTTCTTCCAGCCCAGCGTTTCTCATGATATACTCTGCATATAAGTTAAATACGCAGGGTGACAATATACAGCCTTGACATACTCCTTTTCCTATTTGGAACCAGTCTGTTATTCCATGTCCAGTTCTGACTGTTGCTTCCTGGCCTGCATACAGATTTCTCAAGAGATAGGTGAGGTGGTCTGATATTCCAATCTCTTGAAGAATTTTCCACAGTTTATTGTGATCCACACAGTCAAAGGCTTTGGCATAGTCAATAAAGCAGAAATAGATGTTTTTCTGGAACTCTCTTGCTTTTTCGATGATCCAGCAGATATTGGCAATTTGATCTCTGGTTCCTCTGCATTTTCTAAAACCAGCCATGGGAAATAGCTGGGGAAACAGTGGAAACAGTGAGGGACTTTATTTTAGGGGGGCTCCAAATTCACTGCAGATGGTGATTGCAGCCATGAAATTAAAAGACGCTTACTCCTTGGAAGGAAAGTTATGATCAATCTAGATAGCATATTCAAAAGCAGAGACATTACTTTTCCAACAAAGGTCTGTCTAGTCAAGGCTATGGTTTTTCCAGTAGTCATGTATGGGTATGAGAGTTGGACTGTGAAGAAAGCTGAGTGCCGAAGAATTGATGCTTTTGAACTGTGGTGTTGGAGAAGACTCTTGAGGGTTCGAGATCCAACCAGTCCATCCTAAAGGAGACCAGTCCTGGGTGTTCATTGGAAGGACTGATGTTGAAGCTGAAACTCCAGTACTTTGGCCACATCATGCGAAGAGTTGACTCATTGGAAAAGACTCTGTTGCTGGGAGGGATTGGGGGCAGGAGGAGAAGGGGATGGCAGAGGATGAGATGGCTGGATGGCATCACCAACTCGATCGATGGATGTGCGTTTGAGTGAACTCTGGGAGTTGGTGATGGACAGAGAGGCCTGGCGTGCTGTGATTCATGGGGTCGCAAAGAGTCGGACCTGACTGAGTGACTGAACTGAAGTGAACTGAACATAAATTTGGTTTCTAATACTGTCAGTCTTTTTCTGTTTTGTAAATAAGTTCATTTGCAATGTTTTTAAGATTCCACATATAAATGATGCCATATGATATCCGTCTTAGTCTGACTTACTCCTCTGAATATGATAATCTCTAGGTCCATCCATGTTGCTACAAATGACATTTCTCATTCTCTTTTATGACTAATATTCCATTGTATATATGTCCCACATCTTCTTTATCCACTCCTTTGTTGATGGACACTTAGGTTGCTTCCATGTCTCGGCTACTGTAATAGTGCTGTGATGAACATTGGGGTTCATTTTTCTTTATAGTTTTCCTCGAATATATGCCCAGGAGGAGACTGCTGTATTGTATGGTAGCTCTCGGAGAAGGCAATGGCACCCCACTCCAGTACTCTTGCCTGGAAAATCCCATGGACGGAGGAACCTGGTGGGCTGCAGTCCATGGGGTCACTAGGAGTCGGACACGACTGACTGACTTCACTTTGACTTTTCACTTTCATGCTTTGGAGAAGGAAATGGCAACCCACTACAGTGTTCTTGCCTGGAGAATCCCAGGGGCAGGGGAGCCTGGTGGGCTGCCATCTGTGGGGTCGCACAGAGTCGGACACGACTGAAGCGACTTAGCAGCAGCAGCAGCAGCATGGTAGCTCTGTTTTTAGTGTTTTAGGGAACCTCCGTACTGTTCTCCTTAGTGGCTGTACCAATATATATTCTCACCAACAGTGTAGGAGGATTCTCTTTTCTCCACACCCTGTCTAGCATTTACTGTTTGCAGATATTTCGATGATAGCCATGGTAACCGGTATAATGTGATACCTCATTGCAGTTTTGATTTGCATTTCTCTGAAAACTAGTGATGGTAAGCATCCTTTCATGTACTTTCTGGTCATCTGTATGTCTTCTTTGGAGAAATGTCTCTTTAGATCTTTTGCCCATTTTTTTTTTAATTGAACTTATTTTCTGTTTTTTGAGCTGTTTGTATATTTTGGAAATTAGTCCTTTGTTGGTCACATCTTTTGCAGATATTTCCTATTCTGTGGGTTTTGTTTTGTTTTGTTTTGCTAATGGTTTCCTTTGTTGTACAAAAGCTTTTAAGTTTAATTAGGTTCCATTTGTTTATTTTTGTTTTTATTTTCATTATTCTAGGAGGTGAATCCAAAAATATACAGCTGTGATTTATGTCAAAGAGTGTTCTGCCTATGTTTTCCTCTAAGAGTTTTATAGAATCTGGTCTTACATTTAGATCTTTAATCCATTTTTAGTTTATCTTTGTATATGGTATTAGAGAATATTCAAATTTCAGTCTTTTACATGTAGCTGTCCAGTTTTCCCAGCACCACCTATTGAAGAGACCGTCTTCTCCGTTGTATATTCTTGCCTCCTTTGTCATAGATTAATTGTAGATGTATCTTTTTTGAATAGCCATCTTTAGAAACCAACAGGAGGAGATATCAAGAGGAGTGGAACCTAGTGATTCTCCAAGAATGAGCTGCAATTTATAAATGTGCTTTTACCCTACCAAATTCCAGGGTCTAAAGTTCTTGCCACTGTCTCTTTCCTGGCACGTTGGAAAGAAGCCTATGGTTTATTTCCCTTTTTTCCATTGGTTCTTGAGTCTCACCATGTGCAGGGTTGCTCAGCTGATTTGTCTGTGGGAAGGGGAAAAATGTCCTTTTCAAAGGAATCAACTTTTGTGGTTACAAATTTGGGGTTTGAGTAGACATTGGCCAATTTCTTCTGAAATCTGAAACTTCCTTGAAATTCTCACCACCATGTTAATTTGTAGAAAATTGAGATATTTAAAAAGTTGTGCCCCTCCATAAAATAAATAAATAAATTTTCAAATCACATAACACCATTGTATATATACACACTATGTGATATATTATGGTTTAAATTTTAATGACAAGGAATAGCTTCTTTAGATTTAGCACTAAGATATGGGATTGAGTGTGATTACAGGATCAAGAAATAGATACTTTCCTTGTCCATAACCAGTTCCAACTCCGTATTATTTTTAATATCAATACAAGCAAGCTAACACACAAACCTAGGTCCCTTGACTACCCTTTTGTGTTAAATGTAAAATCTCTCACCAGGAACTTAGTAGAGGAACTCAGAGAGTCACAGAATTATTGAGCTGCCTGTAATGATTTCACTGTCGTGATTAACTTTTTTATTTTTATTTTTTATCACTGCATCTCTCTGTCCATGTATTGCTGAGGGTGAAGCTGTGTTTTTGGTGAATAATCTATCCCCAGGATGGGAGAGGATATACAACTGTCTATGCATTTATCTGGGGCTTTGCAGGTGATGCTAGTGGTAAAGAACCCACCTGCCAATGCAGGTGATGTGAGCGACGCAAGTCTAAAAGGTCTTAATGCCTGGTTGAGCTAGAGATACATGAGATGAAATATCTGTCTTTGTAATGGGAATAGAAAGAGAAGAGATAAAGCACAGGGTGAAATACAGAGGGCCAGGATAAGAGCAGTGACAATGAAGAGGGAGAGATATATTAAATTGCTTTTAGGAGAAAAAAGGCACAGAAGTGAAGAGTTTGGTTTTTGAGTCCTCGTATCCCTATACTTCTACTTCCTAGGGCCCTAGTTCAATCATTTGTGCCAGTCCAAGTTTTTTAAAGTTCTCAGAATCTTACTTTCCTTATTTGTAAAATGGGCTAATAGTACCTACCTCATAGGGTTTTTGTATGGTGTAAATGAGATAGTTTGAAAAAAGTTATCAGCGTCCAGTGCTTTGAACATAGTAATTCATGTTTCCTATGAAGTAACCAATACAGGTTGGCTATTTTACTGTCAGGATTCTCCAGAGAAACAGAACTAACAGGATAGATATTATTGTATTTATTATAAGGAATTGACTCATACAGTCTGGAGACTCAGAAGATCCATGATCTTCTGGAGACCCAGCAGAGTGGTCGAATAGGTCCTATGTGAGTCTGAAGACCTGAAAACCAGGTGAGCTGGCTGTGTAAGTTCCAGTCCAGTGCAGGAGAGATCGATGTCCTAGCTTGAAAACAGAGAGAGCGAATCCTCCCTCCGCCGTCTTTCATTCTCTTCAGGTCCCCCATAGATTGGCGGCAGCCCACCCACATATGGAAGGGCAATCCACTTTACTCAGTCTGCCTCTTCAAATGTCTATCTCACCCATAAACACCCCACACATACACTTAGAATGGTGTTTAAATCAGTATCTCGGCACTTCATGGCTCAGTCAAGTTGACACATAGAACTGATCACCACATCTATTATAATTACTACAGCCACATAGCCTCCCATTTAAATCCCATTACTGCACTTTTCTGTCTGTAAAACTTTGGTAAAGTTGCTTAATATCTGGCTAAATTAGTCATCATTGTTGTTTAGTCGCTAAGTCATGTCCGACTCATTACGATGCCATGAACTGCAGCACGCAAGGCTTACCCATCCTTCACTGCCTCCTGGAGCTTGCTCAAACTCACGTCCATTATGTTGGTGATGCCATCCAATCATCTCATCCTCATTTGACATACATCCAATCAGAGCAGATTTCTTTGGGGTTGCCTGGGAATAACATAATCTTTCCTCTTTCCACCCTCCTCTTTAAAGCTATATTCATCCTTTATAAAATGTGCATCTCTACTTTCACATACCAGGAAAGATCTTTGGTGCTATTTCCAGTGAGCTTTAACCTATGTAAAAATGCTGGGATACGTCTTGAAAGCTGGCTCTCTTCCTTCCACCACAAACACTTTGTTTTATTTTTTTTAATATAAATTTATTTATTTTAATTGGAGGTTATACTTTACAATATTGTATTGGTTTTGCCATACATCAACGTGAATCTGCCACAAGTATACACATGTTCCCCATCCTGAACCCCCCTCTCTCCTCCCTCCCCGTTCCATCCCTCTGGGTCATCCCAGTGCAGCAGCCCCAAGCATCCAGTATCCTGCATTGAACCTGGACTGGCGATTCGTTTCATATATGATATTATACATGTTTCAATGCCATTCTCCCAAATCATCCTACCCTCTCCCTCTCCCACAGAGTCCAAAAGACTGTTCTATACATCTATGTCTCTTTTGCTGTCTCACATACAGGGTTATCGTTACCATCTTTCTAAGTTCCATATATGTGCGTTAGTATACTGTATATGTCTCACTGTCTCACTATTTAAATGTCTCTAATGTCTCACTATTAGACACAAGCCCACATGGACTCATCGTATGTTTGTAACTCACATAATATTTTTATCAGTTGTTTTTCATCATATTACAAGTCTTCTAAGAATACAGACACTTTCAGGTGTTCTTAAGGAGAGTGTGAATTGCTTTAACCAGCCTTTTCCAGAAAATAAGGTATGTATTCTTTGACCTGGGCAATCTCATTTTGGGAAACATATCCTGTAGATAACAATAGCCTCTGAGATGCAAAGCTATGGTTAATGATATTTCCTATATTGTTATTTGCAGTGACAATAGAAGTGGAAACAGATGGAATAGAAGGAAAATTGACTAAATTATAGTATTCCGTAATATAGATTATAATGACCAGAGGGATGTCCATGACATTTTATTAAAAACAAAAGCAAGCAATGGATCCATATGCATAATATGACCCCATGTTTAGAGCATAATTATAATATTTTATTTGTAGTTTATATCTTTGCATGAACATATATATTTATTTCAAATATATATGTATTGATCATAGAGGAAGGGGTGGGATAATTCGCATCAAACTATTAACATTGATTACTTGAGGGTTGATGGAATAAAAATGAGGTAGAGTGAGATTGTTAATCTTTTCCTTGTATCCTTGAGTATTCTTATATTTCATTATTAGAACAAACTTGCATTATTTTTTAATTGAAAAATAAACCCGATAAATGAAAGGAAAAATAAACCTTTCACTATTATCTCATGAAATGATAAACCATCTATTTTGGAACAAGCCGTAATAGACATAATGAGAATGATGTGATAATTAGCAAGACTTGGATAAATAATCTTAACTTTGGAGTCAGAAGATGCTGGCAGTGACTGATCTCCTTGACAGAATTTGAGAAACTGGGCTTGCTACCTGCTTTAAAATGTCATCACTCCTAGAGTGTCTTCTGGACCTTCACCTGTGCTTTTGAACTTGATTACTGTGTGGGGTGACCTATCAGAGAGTTCACACACTGGCAGGGATTAGATGATTGATTTTATTTAACCAATATTTATTTAATGAAATCCATAATAATAGTATTAAATTAATACTATTCAAATAATATTTAAATAATATTAACAAGTATGAAGTGAAAGTGAAGTCGCTCAGTCGTGTCTGACTATTTGCGACCCTGTGGACTGTAGCCTACCAAGCTCCTCCATCCTTGGGATTTTCCAGGCAAGAGTACTGGAGTGGGTTGCCATTTCCTACTCCAATTAACAAGTATGAGTGTCAGTAATTTATCATACATGCATGCTTGGTTGCTAAGTCATGTGTGACTCTTTGCAACCCCAAGGACTATAGCCCTCCAGACTTTTCTGTCCATGGGGTTTTCCAGGCAAGAATACTGTAGTGGGTTGCCATTTCCTCCTTTGGGGATCTTTCTAACCCAGGGATTGAACTTGAGTCTCCTGTGTCTCCTGCATTGGTAGGAACCCTTGGCCTTCCCAGGTGGCTTAGTGGTAAAGAAACTGCCTGCCAAGCAGGAGATGTGGGTACAGTTTCTGTGTTGGGAAGATCCCCTGGAAAAGGAAACAGCAACTCCCTCTAGTATTCTTGCCTGGGAAATCCCATGGATGGAGAAGCTTGGTGGGCTACAGTCCATGGGGTCACAAGGAGTTGGACATGACTTAGCAGCTAAACAACAATAATTTAATAATGTTAATAAATTATTAACAATAATTTGTATTATTTTAATAAATTGATAATAAAGTTATCAACAATTTATCAATTGTTAAATCATTAATAATTAAATTAACAAATCCATTAGCCTCCTAAAAGAGCAGAAATGACATGCAAACAGCTCAGTGTAGACCAGGTAGTAGTCATGGGAGAAAAGCCCTAGAAAGATCCCCAAATCACAGCAATGCCCCATTCTGCTGGAAGTCTTCTGTCAGGAGTGGGTTGGAGGTGGTACTGGAAAGTCATAGGTGCTCTTAGAACATAGGAAAAAACAGGAGAACATGTGAAAGAATGGTAGAGGCCCTCTAACCCTTGAGGGAAACCACCCAGCTTAGGGAATGAAAATTGGGCGAGGGAAGAAGAGAAAGTAATGGAGTTGAAAGAGAAGGTGGTAAACGATGTGTTTGGACATTGAATCAGTGTGATACTTTGCAGTGACAGGTGAGCAGAGAAGATGATGAATGCCAGGAGGTCTGGAAGGGCCAGGAAGGACGTGGGAGGTCATCCAAAACAAATAACGCTTCATTTGATGTTTGCTTATCATTGGCCTTGCTTGTATTTAGTCTCATTCACCAGCCAAGTCAATTCCGAGGGCTAATTTATAAAGCGAGGAAGTATGAATTATCTTCATTTACATAATCATTTTTCATAACCAAGATGTCTTAAGCATCCAGAAGGTTTAATGTGTCTCTGCATGCATAATGGCATCAAATGATATATTTGGATTTCTCCTTTGAAAGGTTTCATTCTCCTTTGGCAAAGCAGAGCTTCTTGAATGAAGGGAAAGAACTACTGCTCGTCAGAAAATTATAGTAAAAATATAAAGGACAGAAGTCAGTGTTGTAATAAGGACAAGAGACCCACAAGAAGACCAGAAAATCTAATTGGTTTGAGATAACATGAAGCAGCTTTAACATCTTGTATAAACTATTTAAATACTCTTGGTCTTTATGATCTACATACATCTGTAAGAGGGAAACTGAGGAGATCTATGATTTCTGTGGTCTTGTATGTTACAAAATTCCCTAGGCCAGGAATTCTTTTGAAACTGATTCACAGACTTGGAGGGAGTGATGGGAAATAAAGATATAGACTTCAAAGTTATAGAAAATTAATAGTTAAGAGGAGTCTCACTAACCCAGGTACAAACTCTAGCTCTAACATATGTTAGCAGGTAACCTCGAGAAAGTTTCTTTGTGCTTATGCCCCCCTAAATAAAACTGAGGATAAGAACAAGTCTCTAGCAATCAACGTGGTGATTTAAATGAGATAATATGTATTAATGTGCTTTACAACACCTGATAAGCTGCAAGTGTTCGGATGGGGTAGAAAATAAAATGAAACATTTCAGTTCATGTAAGAGACAAGCTTTTCTTTTTTCTTTTTTAGGTAATGATTTTTCCCTCCAGATGGGGAAAAAAACAGGATTGTGAGCATCTTGGCCATAAAAACACAAGTAAATATGGTAGTGATTTAGCAATACACAGTAAACAGACCATTTCACAGCAGGAAGGAAGGAAGGAAGGATCGAGAGTTGAGCAAACAAAAAAGGAATAATATCCAGACAGGGAACTAACCAACTCAATGGCTAAAAATACTGTGGGATCATCAAGGAAAGTGAGTTGTTCCTTGGGTCACGAACCCTGTGATTTATCAAACCTAGCATATTCCCCTT
Organism: Ovis aries; assembly: GCF_016772045.2. NCBI lineage: Eukaryota > Metazoa > Chordata > Mammalia > Artiodactyla > Bovidae > Ovis > Ovis aries. The sequence continues at coordinate 58,548,427 of NC_056062.1, read as the reverse complement.
CAGGAATGTTCTGTAGTGACCCTGTGGTTACTCCACTTCTGGGGCTACCCTGCATTTCCTAGCCTCACTGGGGCTACTAACTGGATCCTGTGCAAGTTTGGCTGTGACTGTCGTGAGTGAGAGAAATGACCTAGGCCAGCATCACCACCGTCACATGATACCTCAGGCTTAAAATCTTGGTACGGGCTCATAGCACCTGCCCCTTCATAGCCCTCTCATGGGCTGACACCAAGAGAGTATAAACCCTTCCACGTGCAGTATTTAACTCATTGTGAGAAAAATGAAGATTTCAGAAAGGGCAACAGCGTATGTACCTGCAAACAAACTTTGGGCATGGAAATATGTCACCTGCCAATGTTTTGGCTAAAACAGACAAGCAGTCAATACATGCCCATTATCTTCTTCTTGTCTTATGTGCTGAAATAAGCCATGTCCCTGCCCGTGGTGAGCTTACAGACCAGCAGTGACACACAGGAAACCATCTTAGGAAGGAAAGGGTGACCCAGTGGTGACAAGCTGAGATCATTGATATATATTCCTGTCTCCCAGAAGTCCACAAGCTGATGAGAGGGACAGAAGTAAAAGGGGAATGGTTCTATAATATACAGGTTATAAGGATTGATACAACTGGGCAGAATGGAGACAATGAATATATAGACGATACCTACTGGAACGTTCTCCTATGTGCCCCTGGGGTGCAGTGGGAGAACATCTAGCCAACTTTAGAAATCTCATTGAAATTCTAAGAGAAAAGATTGGGTACCAGGGTGGAATCAAATTGCTTTCTCCACTTTTTCTTTTCTTTCCTTTTTTTTTTTTTTTTGCACTTTGGAGCATAGACCACATTTCCCCCCCCCCGATTTTTGCCTCATTATTCTGATAGTTTTTTTGGTTGAAGTTGGCATGAGTGAAATTATGAAGGCATTGCACAAAAGCATCCCTGAATTGTCTGAGCTCAAAATTTATCTCAGAAAAATTCTGTTCAAAATGATGTTTTTTTATGGTGACTTTATTCTATCATCATTAACCATCTTGGACCAGCAGGTCTGGCCTTCTGTCTTGACCTGGTGTGCCCTCAATCGAGACAAAGGATCAGAGACACAGAGTTGAGACAGCACTGTGTCAGAGGCCCTGGGAGTGTCCCTGTATGAGCCATCACATGGGGGGTGCACATGAAGGAGCAGTGAGGAGAGGAAAGCCCTGCCTTTTCGGTAAAGGACACATTTGATCTTTTCCAACCACAGCAGAGGACAAGGCAGGTTTCCTGGAAGCAGCTCAGGGGAGGGAAAAGGAAAATTAGAAGGCTTCATCTGAAAAGTTGGGGCTAACCTTGAATTCCTAATTGCCGCAGGTCTTAGAAGCATGTCTGTCTGTGGTATACCAGCCTTCAGCTGGGTGGCTCCTGGATCATGTCTCCTTAGTCAGCCCGGCTGATGGCATCAGCACCATCAGCTTCCTTCCAGGAAAGCAGTGCCCATCCTCTGGTTTTCTGCTGAGTTGGTCTGGCCCTACTTAAGAGGAAAATAATTGGTATTCTTTACTCCTATGTTGGGCAGTCATTTCCCTTTGAGCCACCCTTCACATCAGGGCCAGCCCTCTGCCAAAGTAGGCACTAGACAGTTTGTTTTTAAGCACTTCATTTTTTTCTCCTGGTGCCCATCACTCATCCTCTCCTTCTTCCCTTGGCCCCAGTTTTTGGGACTCTTCCTGTTTTCCTGTGAATGTCAGAGGTAACTGTGGCCTCATCACTGTGGAACCTGCGCTCAGACTGCAAACTCTGTCTCCTTTTGGTATTGTCCATGTGCTTTAAAAGTCCTTTGTCTCATTGTGCCATGCGCCAGACACTATGTCAGACGCCATGGCTGTAACAATAAACAAGACATGGTGCTCATGCTTATGGAGCGCACTGTTTTCATGAGGCAGACAAGAATATCTGTGTCACCACAGAGATGCAGAGTCATGAGATAGCAGAAAACACTGGAAGAAATGTCACTGTGGCAGAGCATGGCGACCCCTAACTACACTCTGGAGTTTGTTCTGGACAGGCCACTAAACAAGCGTGCTGTAAACACAGGGGTGAGTATGAGCACTCCCTGTAGGAAGCCCATGGGAATGTTATTCAAAAGATATCAAGATCAGATTTGTAATTTAGAAAAGTCTCTTTTCTAGGTAGATTCAGGGAAGAGGACTACCTAGTCCTATTTATGTCAGAAATCCAGATGAGAGATGGAGTAGCCTAGATTGAAATAGTGGAAGTGTGGGTAGGGAAGAGGAGACAGATTTGGAAGATATTTAGGAAATAGAAATTGTACATTTTGGTGATTGCTTGTGCCATTGTATGGGAAGATGGTGAGGGAGACAGAAGCATCTAGAATGACTCTATAAAGAGTGTGACAGAGGCTAGGGTGCCTTCCCAGAGATGTGGAATGCACAGTGTTGTTGATTGAAGACTCTTATTTTGATGGTAGCGGGTGTAGATAAGGCTTAACCCAGGCTCAAACACTTTTTTACAGTGTGCGTGTCATTTTCATACCAAAGTGGCATCTGATTGGTCTTATTATGTTAAAATATCTTTTTAAAATTACATCCCTAGGGAATTTTGTTAATGCTGGCAGTATTAGAGACCATTGTAAAGCAATGGAAGAAATGTCATTTTGGGGCTGGAGGGCATGGTGGAACTGCCTGGAATCAAATTTGTATCATCTGGGTCTCTGCTCACTGTGTTTCCATGTGATCCTACCCTCCCTACACAGTTAATTTTTCTCTGACTTAAAAATTTTTTCTAATTTCTATCTGCTCTATTTTTTAATTCATTCTTTTATCCCTCCCGGTTCCATTATTGCCAAAACCCTGTCCTCTGTACAAAGTGTACTGGCTACAGCACAAGAGACCTCCCAGTTATGTGTACTTGTAATCTAAAAGGAAAAGAATGAAGATTTCTTTCCCATGGACCTAGGATTCAGATAATCTCATTGCTGCCACAGAAGACATTTTGGAAGGGGGGTGATTAATAAACCAGTAAACATTCCCAAATCCTTGCTATTTCTGAGACACATAAGCTCAATGGTGTTGAGAGAGCTTAAGAAAGGAAGATACTTGAGAAATAAGAAAAAAATACTTTAATCTTTAAATATTTAAATTATTTAAGCTCCATGCCCCCTAGTTCTTTCATTTCTATCAATGCAGCTCTTAAACATACTCTTTGTTTTTCTTCCCTATTTCTTGACGTATGGGTGTCAAGTGAAAGACTTGAATCCCCCATGCTCCTACTCCCACAATAGTTATATTTTGTTAGGATGTGAAGGAAGAGTTGGACTATAAAGAAAGCTGAGCACCAAAGAATTGATGCTTTTGAACTGTGGTGTTGGAGAAGACTCTTGAGAGTCCCTTGGACTGCAAGGAGATCCAACCAGTCAATCCTAAAGGAAATCAGTCCTGAATATTCATTGGAGGAACTGATGCTGAAGCTGAAACTCCAAGGCTTTGGCCACCTGATGCGAATAACTGACTTATTTCAAAAGACCCTGATGCTTTGAAAGATTGAAGGTGGGAGGAGAAGGGGACAACAGAGGATGAGATAGTTGGATGGCATCACCAACTCAATGGACATGAGTTTGGCTAAACTCTGGGAGTTGGGGATGGACAGGGAGGCCTGGTGTGCTACAGTCCATGGGCTCACAAAGAGTCGGACACGACTGAGCAACTGAACTGAACTGAAGGAAGAGAAAGAGCAATAGACTCTCCCGAGGAGTCACAGAAGGAATAGTGATGCCTATGAATAGAAAAATGTTGTTTAATAAACACTGAACTGGAAATCGTGGAACCAGAAACAAGCACAGAACCAGAAATCTTGCAGTTTTTGTAGCTTAAACATGATAGACAAATACTTTCACCATTCATATGATCAGGCATCTAGCTACCTAGTGCCCTTCATTTTGCGGTGGGAAAGAGCACGTCTATCTGTTACGCAATGTGGACCTAGGAAGTGGTTTTGGATTGGTTTGGCTTCTTTGAGATGGTTTTGGATAAGACTTTGTTATGAAAGCTAAACACAAGTTATGATTGCATGCTATAAGAATGCCCCAGATCCATTGGCTGTTCAGGCTCCTAAACCCACACTGAAATCCTGTAGAGCCATTGTTGTCAGAGGCAATTTAGGAAGAACAGGACAAGAGTTAGCTCCTGGAAAACAAGAAAATGACTTTGGGACTTGATTCTGAGGATGAGCAATGCAATTGCTACGATAATGGATAGTGCTCAGTTCCACTTGGCAGAGGCACCTCCCGTGAATGAGTTTGTCCAAGTGACATGCCAGGACCCCTACCAATTCAGTGACATAATAGGGGGTTAGCATAGGAGAGAAAGTCTCAACACATTCCAGTGAAGTTGAAGGTAGGGGAGAGGTGTCACGTTTGTTTACTGGCATTTTACATCCTAAATAGAAAAACAGTGAATTGCTAGACTTATATAGAAACATGAAATTCAGTAGTCAATGAGAGTTGAAAATGGAGTGGGAGAAAGAGGAAGACATATTCATTCACAGGAAAATTTTGTAGAAATTGCTTGTTCTTCTTAAATTCTACCAGAATTATCATGACAATAAAATAAGACTGTTTTCCTTGAGTGCAATGACCATTGTATCCTCAGTATGCAAGACATTTTCTGGTATATAGCAGGTGCTCAATAAATGTCTGCTGACTGAATGAATATATGATCCAATGCTTACATTTATAGACAGACATCCACATATCACATCCATAAGACTTCTATTGTGATACCTAAGTAATATAAATTTTGTCTACCTATTATCTGTAACAAAAAGTCAGTGAAGTTCTTCTATAAAAAGGTCAGATAGCCAAACTTTTAACTTTTTCAGGCTAAGAGGCAAATTGGGATTATGTAGGTACCTCTATAATACAAGGGAAAACAAATGTCCATTATATTTTACTGACAAAATTAAAAATACAATAATAATCAAGTGCACTTGTTTGTAACAGAATGACAAAGGTGGAATTCTTTTGGAGTAAGACTTCATTTATTTGATGTCCTTGTCATCACAATGTTTTGCAAATGTCCACTTGTTAATGTTGATGTGTCATGAGATTTTATTTAGTTCATATAGAGTTTGAATTTTATATAATTTTTACCTGTCACTAAATATTAATTGTCTTTGATTATATTTTCATGCCTTCTAGAAGTGAAGAAGGGCATTCTTCACTCTCAGGCCATAGAAACACAAGTGGCCCATGGGCTGCACTTTGCTAACCCCTGATCTATATCTACTGGTTTTGAAAAGCAGTTTATTTATTTATTTTAAAACCTATCATTGAAAGTTACACTTGAAAATTTGCATCTAATTACATTGTTTGCAATCTATCACAATACAGAAAAATCCCTACATGTGAGAGTTTTTTCTTTGTTGTTTTTGTTTTTTAATACTTTTGTGTGAGTATCACACTGAGAACCATTCCCAAAATAATTCATTTTGATATCCTCTTGGTTAACCTGATAGCTTCACTCCAAAACTGAGTATGATTCTTGGCTAGACTGGACTAGAGGACAAGGACTTAAGAACTTCCTATCCTGGGATAAAAATACAGTGATGAGGACAGAGCCCTCAGGAACTGCCAAGTCCTCTAAATGCCCAAATTTGAAGTTATTTTTTATGTTGTCCTTTTGGTCGGAAATGCTTGAGATGCTTTTGTGCCTTGTAAGCCTTGCTCCCCACTGTCACTTCCAGGCCGTCCCTCCTTCTTCCTCCCTGAAAACCCCAGATTCTTTGAAGTGCATGTCGTTGCCTTTATCATCCCTCACCCTGCCTTCCTAGCTCTATGTCTCTGCTTCCAAATGTCTTCTCCTCCTTCATCGTGTCCTCATCTTTTAGCCTCACCTATTTCTCTGTAAATCACCACATAATATAGTGCTGAAGGACAGAGAATCTAGAATCATATGGACTTGGATCAAAGCCTGGCTCTTTCAGGCTTGTCTTGTTCCTCGTCCTTTAAACTATGAAATGGGTGTAAAAATAATACCTACCTTGTAAGGACGTTGTGAGGATTAAATGAGATTTAGAAAAATAATAAATGATTAGAACAATGCCTGTCGCAGAGTGAACACTCAGTGGATTCAGAACCTTCATCATCATTGGAAGATATCTGGTTCTTGTTAGTGTTGTTAACCCTCTGAATTAAGGACCCCTGGAACAGCCCAGGGTCTAGATAACTGAGATAACTTCCAAATTGTTTAAAATTCTCTCAGTTGGGTCTCTGGGGCTTGCAGTGGAAAGAATGATGATCCAGATGTCTCTATTCTTATTTATTCGATCTCTTGTTTTTAGTAGCATTTATCATTGTTGACCTGTTTCTCCTTCCTGAAACATATTTTTCTTTAGACTTTTGTGACTCAGTCCCTCTCTTTTCCTGCCACCTAACACACTATACCTTGAGCTACTTACTATTGGCTCTTTCTTCCCTGGCACTCTAAATTTTGATGTGACACAGGGCTCTATCTTTATCTTTCTTGGTTTATTTATCCACAGGGTCTCCCTAGGGTACGAATTTAGTGCAAGTATACCTGTAAACGGAAAACTCTCACTTTTCTATCTCTGTCCAATCCCCTTCCTGACTTGCAGATTTATTCACTTAACTGCCTACTTGACCTTTCCATTTGGCTGTCTAATAGGCATACTAATTGTAACATGGGCAAAACAAAAGTATCATCCCACCCCCACCCACCTACTGTATCTGTTCTCTCGTAAGGTTTTGCTATCTCATTAAATGTCATTTCCACATAGCCTGTCATACAGGCCAAAAATCGAAGATTTGGGGATTTTGATTCTTTTCTTCACAGTCTACATACAACCTTGTATGTTTTTTCACCAAAATGTGCCCTGAGTGTGACCACTGTGCACAAATCTCACGGCTAAAACCTGAGTTCAGTCTCCACCCTCTCCGGTCTATTTTTCTACAGTGAACTCCAGTCTCACTGATCCCCATGCCTTCATGTGGGCTCTTCATTCAGAACCACTATTCCAGAATACAAATCAGATCTCATCATTTCCCAGATAAAAATATACAATAACTTCCTATTAAAAATGTCAAACTCCTGCCTTTGCCTGTTAAGCGCTACAGGATCAAGAGGATGCTGCCCTCTCTAAGCCCCTCTCTATTTTTCAACTCAGCTACTGAGATCCAGCTACTCTGGCTTTCTTTCTGCCCTATAAACAGATCAGCCTTGTTCCATTCTCAGAGTCTGTGTTAAACTCAGCATTCAAAAAACCAAGATCATGGCATCTGGTCCCATCACTTCATGGCAAATAGATAGACAAGGTAACAATGGAAATGGTGAGAGACTATTATATTTTCTTGGGCTCCAAAATCACTGCAGATGGTGACTGCAGCCATGAAGTTAAAAGATGCTTGCTCCTTTTAACTAGGTCAAGAAAAGCTATGACCAACCTAGACAGCATATTAAAAAGCAGAGAGACATTACTTTACCAACAAAGGTCCATCTAGTCAAAGCTATGGTTTTTTCAGTAGTCATGTATTGGACCATAAAGAAAGCTGAGTGCCAAAGAGTTGATGCTTTTGAACATGGTATTGAAGAAGACTCTCTGAGAGTCCCTTGGACTGCAAGAAGATCAAACCAGTCAATCCTAAAGAAAATCAACCCTGAGTATTCATTGGAAGGACTGATGCTGAAGATCCAATACTTTGGTCACCTGATACGAAGAACTGATTCATTGGAAAAGACCCTGATGCTGGGAAAGATTGAAGGCAGGAGAAGGGGATGACAGAGGATGAGATGATTGGATCACGAACTTGATGGCCATGAGTTTGAGCAAACTCTGGGAGTTGGTGATGGACAGAGAAGACAGATGGACCCATGGGGTTGCAAAGAGTTGGATACAACTGAGTGACTGAACTGAGCTGAATTGAGCAGAGTCTTTGTACTTGATCTTCTTTCTCTTTGGAATAATCCTTTTCCCCACCTCCTTGCCTCCCACCCCACCCAGATTTCTGTTTAGCTGCCTTTGACTTATCATTCAGAACTAAATACACATCTCCTGCTAAGAGAGATCATCTCTGAAGACACTAAATAACCCAGCATCCACATTCACTTGCTGCTACTAGTTTCGTGTTTTAATGTCATCATATGTATTAATAGTAAAACATAAATTGGGCTTTTCAGGTGGCACTGGTGGTAAAGAACTGACCTGCCAGTGCAGGACACTTAAGAGTTGCAGATTCAATCCCTGGGGCAGGAATATCCCCTGGAGAAGGAAATGGCAACCCACTCCAGTATTCTTGCCCAGAGAATCCCATGGACAGAGGAGCCTGGCAGACTATAATCCATAGGGTCACAAAGAGCCAGACATAACTGAAATGAATTAGCACGCATGCATGCATGCACTCAAAACATAAATTATCTGTTTATTTGTTTTTAAAAATATGGTCTATTTTTCCAGTGAAGATAGAAGCTTCTCAGGTAGAAGGCTCTTGTTTAACTGTATCCCTGGTGTCTATTAATACTTGGAGTCTTGACGTCAGATTTAAGCCCTTGCTCTTAGTTGCTAGGACTCCAACTCTGCTGAGATTGTAGGTGTCTGTTGTTCCCTTTGCTTTCATTCATCCAGCTGAGATCAAGGCAAATACTACTACTGTTACCGTTATTTACCATTTTTATTTGGGAGAATCTTTGTTTGTTCTTTTCTGCTTTCTTCTTTTCGGGAGTAGATGTTTGGAACTCATCGAAACTTTGAAGCTGGTTTTATATGGGTTGGAATATCAGCCATGGTTTTAGGCAGATATTTTCACCTCTCTTTCTCTCAGTTTCCTCTTATATGAAATGGTGATGATCTTTCCTATTTTTCGGAGTTTTATTTTATGTAATAAATAAGCAAATTTCACTGCATAAAGATAGTAATCAATCAATATCACTACTCTTATTCTTTATTCATTATGTCTTATTATCTTAAGAGTATGGATGCCAGAGAGATTGGCCGTTGATCCAATCTGTGGACTTCAAGTTCCACTGGCATCAACCTGGTCCTGTGAGATACTGTGCATCACCCTTCCACGAGCAATGGCTTTCTCTGTGCCACCTTCATTTCTTCTGGCTGGAAACAGATACAATGGAATGGACAAAAACACAGTGAACAGTCCCAGATACTTATTTCTTGGGTTGTGTTGAGCAGCTTATACTTTTGTTGTTGTTTAGTCACTAAATCTTGTCTGATTCTGCGACCCCATGGACTATAGCCTGACACGCTTCTCTGTCCATGGGGTTTTCTAGACAAGAAAACTGAAGTGGATTGCCATTTCCTTTTCCAAAGTTACACTTTAATTTCTTTTAATTGCTTAACTTTTGTTTTCCTCATCTACATAATGAGAATAATAATTGTAGGCCTTGCATCATGGTTTTTATAGTGAACATCTCTGAGTTTGCTTTATGAGAATAGTCTTCAATTTTCTGGGATCTTCCTCCCAGTTCCACTTCCATTTCTTGTCATCCACATTTTTTTTTTTTTTTTTAGTAATAGAGTTAATTAACCCAGAGGAGTGAACAAGATAAACAGAACTTTCTTTGCCAGGATTTTTTGAATTGATGAGTGCAAAGAGAATATCTTTCCAGGGACAGATGTTTTAAGATATAACTCTTTGGAGCCATTGGTAGCCCAGTTCCCTCCCAAAGGCAAAAACTTGTCTGCAATAAGAAGGAATAAGTGATACATGCAGAGAGAACAGAGAGACCCAGAAAAAGACTTGAACTTTGAGTTGCTGATTCTTAGTATTCCTGAAGCCACGCTGCCTTTGTGACTTTCATTCATTTGGTCTGCTTGTTTAAACTTTGGAATTTGGAATTTAAATTTGGAATTGAGGCAAACTTTATCCTTTTTCACCCACATGAGTTGGAGTCTTATTTCTGACACTTGCAAACAGAGGATCCAGAGAATCATCCAGCCTGTGGCCTTTTGTAAGTTGTGAACCTTCTCTGAGGCTTGGTTTCCTCAGCTATGTATGCATATATGTGTTACTCGCTCAGTTGTGTCTGACTCTTTGTGACCCCATGGACTGTAGCACTCCAGGCTCCTCTGTCCGTGGAATTCTCCAGGCGAGAATACTAGAGTGAGTAGCTTTCCCTTCTCCAAGGAATTTTCCCAACCTAGGGATCAAACCCAGGTCTCCTGCATTGCAGGCGGATTCTTTACCATCTGAGTCACCAGGAAACTCTTCCTCAGCTATAAAGGGCACAATACTTACTTTTATTTGAACACCTAACGTGGTGTCTGGCACATGATTGGTCATTCATATTAAGTAACTATTAGCATTATTAACAATGTACTGCTGTCAGTGATAGAATCTGACTCATCTTCTCTCTTGCATTCTGTCTTATGAACAGGCCTTCAGAGGGAAAACAGACTGAATGGTATGCAAGAAGTACCATAAAGCAGAAAATCTTACAAAGACTCCTGGAAAGCTCACGCCATAGTCAAGCTAGGGAATTAATGGAATTTGGAATAGATGAGTAATGAGAAGAGAGATTAGATTAGCAAGGCTGGTATAGTCAGGATTTCTCAGAGTTCTAACTACATAGTCTCCAGGGTACCAATTGAAATAATTTTGGTCACTTTTTTAAGTAAAACTTTTGATTGTTACTCTGAAAGCAGTTATTTTCTTATTTTACACATGCTATTTACAGAAATAATAGGAGACATAAAATGAGGGAAATGTTAGAAAATAGAGTAAGAGTTATGAGCCAGCTGTTCTAGAGGTAAGGAATATAAACATGGAACCACTTCCGCCTCCTTCATAGGAAGACAAGTTGTGATAAAATATTAGTTTCAGTGTAACATAGGCAATCACTCCATGCTTTTTAAAAATTTAATGAACTTTATTTTTAGAGCATTTGGAGGTTCACAGCAAAATAGAACAGAAAGTACAGGGAGTTCTCATATTACATACAACCTCCCCTTTATCCATGTCTGGTATCAGAGTGAGGTATTGGTTACAACCTTCCACCACTTGGTAATATGCAGTTAAGTTGCCTCCATGTCTTCATGGTTCGATTGATCATTTCTTTTTAGGACTAAATAGCATTGTATTGTCTGGATATGGCACCATTTGTTCATTTTCTTACTGAGGGGCATCTTGGATATTTCCAAATTTTAGCAATTGTGAATAAAGCTACCATGAACCTCCATGTGCAGGTTTGTGTGGACATAAATTGTAGATTCATTTGGGTTAATATTAAGAAGCATGATTGCTGGATCTTTTGATAAGAAAGAGTGTGGTTTTGTAAGAAACTGCCAAACTATTTCCCAAGGGGTTATATAATTTTTCACTCCCAATAGCAATGAATGAGACTTTCTATTGCTCCAAATCCTTGCCAGCATGTTATTTTCACTGTTCTGGATTTTGGCCATTCTGATAGATATGCAGTGGTATCCCATTTTTAATTAGCGTTTCCCTGATAACATGGAATGTGGAACATCTTTTCATACACTTATTTTCCATCCATATGTCTTCTTTGATGAAGTGTCTTTTCAGGTCTCTGTGCCACTTTTAAAATCAGGCTGTTTGTTTTCTTATTATTGAGTCTTAAGAGTTCTTTGTATGTTTTGGATAATAGTCCTTTATCAGATGTGACTTTTGCAAATATATATTTTTTCCTATTCTATGACTTGTCTTCTCATTTTCTTGAAGTTATCGTATTAATCTGTTTTGAAATTGAAAATATGATTATTTATTTTGATGCACTCACATTGACATGCCTTGCGTTTAAGAACATCTCAAGACCACATGTGATCTTCATGATGCTCCATCATCCACCTCTGATTCTGTGGACAATTGTTTACAGGCCATCTCATGACAGAATTACTGAGGTAATCCAGACAGCTGTTGCTGTCTCTCTCCCTCAAGATATTTTCCAAAATTAGAGAAGGCAGAAATACCTTCATGATAAATTACAATATAGCCTTAACTGATATCAAACAGGACTATTATAGCACCTATTTAGAAAATCTTTATCAACATAGTACAAGTATGAAATAAATTGACTGTATCTCCTCCTGCTGCAAAAAAAGAGAAATGCAAGCATCTTACTTTATGTGAATAACCTTGTTGTATTTTCTAGGAGTGAACTTAAGAAGCAGTGGGGGTCAATTGACTTCTTCCATAAGGAGCAACTCAGCATAAAATTTTGTTCATTGTAATTGCTAAACATTCAGTTTTAAATATCCCCAGGCAAGAAGTCAATTTATTGCGTCTTTTATAGGGATTCAGTCACTCTTGGACCACAAGTGGATTTATATCTAATTCAAGCATTCATTTTGCTCCTTAATTCATCCTGATGGCTCCTGAGAATCTAATCCTTAAAATGAGATGTTTTCTTGTTTATGTATTGATGTTCTTTATAGATGAGGCCAACAGTGGTCTCACACACACAGCTACTATGAGCTAAACCATTAGCAAGGCTAAGCCTTTTTATTTCACATTGCCTGGTACTGTATTGTGGGGTTTCAAAAAAATATGCTTGCTTGAAAGATCAAACCTCTGCTTTGGGGGAAAAAAAACTAACTTTATCCTTAGACCTCTCTGCTGTTCTCTCTTCACTGTTATAATGAAATTTTAATGCATGGCATATTTCCATTGTTACCTCAGCTGCCAGGAAACAGAATACCATGCACTGCCTGTGATAGAAACTGATTATTTTACTTGGCCTTTACTTGGCCATAGCCTGGGGACAAACCTCAATTGCCTCTGTGTCCTTTGGATAATTTTTATTGCTATTTATTATCATGAGCATGCTTAATTTTTAGTCGATTTAAATGATTTCTGAAGACATTCCAGGGCATTCAATAACTTCTGTCAACAGAAGTTCTTGAGCTCTGGGCAAGTTATTGAGTTGTCTCTCAGCTTGAAACCCACCCTTTTATATTCAGCTTTGTGATGCTGTCTGTGGCTAGAACTATGAAAATCACAATTTGGTTCTGCCAGCAGGCTCCGTGTAGAGTTCACCAGTAGGGAGAGACAGAGGGAGATCACAAGTGTTGAAGAGGAAGAAAGGATATCCTCCTTCTTCCCTAGCTTCTTGGGGTCTTCCTGTCTGCTCTCTGTTCCCAGTAGCTTCACCCAAGCATGACTTCTCCATCCCATTGCAGTTGTTCCTTCTCAAAGCAACAGCTGGATCCAGTGTGCCACGAGTTCTTCCAGCATGAGCAGAGCCCGTTTCATCATCTATCATCTTCCCAGGCCAACCTTCAACAGTTCTTCTTCAAAGGTCTGGGTCCCAAGCCTACCAGGTCACTCTGAGCTCAGAGGCACCAGCCATGAGATCCCTCTTCTCAGAGCCCCAAGTTTCAGCTCCACAAGGACTCTCTCCTAGGTTTCTGCATTTTAGAATTTCCAGCATCTTCCTTATCCCTGTGACTAAGCGGTGGTGTTTGCTTCCTGCTCTAGTGACTTCTGGGACACTCGAGAGTTTTCTTTGTACCGTTCTGGTACCTACTTAACAAGCTCACAGTACTTAGCACTTCCTGATACTAAATTTCCTGTCATCAAATAACTGATGTAACTTCTGATTCCCAGTTGACTCCTCTAATGCAGATACTAACCTGGATCAAACATAGTTCTATGTGCCAGGAAATAGTCATGACCCACATAAATCTACTGCCTTCACAGAACTGATCTTACAGAGTTAGACATGCAACACACATAAACACTTATTATGATGAGTATTTTTTCACAATTATTAAAACAAATACAGCCAAGTAAGGACTTCCCAGGTGGCGCTAGTGGTAAAGAACCTGCAATGTTCATCACAGCACTGTTTATAATAGCCAGGACATGGAAGCAACCTAGATCCCCATCAGCAGATGAATGGATAAGAAAGCTGTGGTACATATACACAATGGGATATTACTCAGCCATTAAAAAGAATCAGTTCTAATGAGGTGGATGAAATTGGAGCCTATTATACAGAGTGAAGTAAGCCAGAAAGAAAAACACTGATACAGTATGTTAACACATATATATGGAATTTAGAAAGATGGTAACAATAACCCTGTATGAGAGACAGCAAAAGAGACACAGATGTATAGAACAGTCTTTTGGACTCTGTGGGAGAGGGCAAGGGTGGGATGGTTTGGAAGAATGGCATTGAAACATGTATATTATCATATGTGAAATGAATCGCCAGTCCAGGTTCAATCCATGATACAGGGTTCTCGGGGCTGGTGCACTGGGATGACCCAGAGGGATGGGATGGGGAGTTCATGTTGGAGAACACATGTACACCCGTGGCAGATTCATGTCAGTGTATGGTAAAACCACTACAATATTATAAAGTAATTAGCCTCCAATTAAAATAAATAAATTAAAAAACAAAGAGGACCTGCCTGACAATGCAGGAGACGTAGAGACGTAGGTTTGATACCTGAGTGGGGAAAATCCCTTGGAGGAGGACGTGACAACTCACTCTGGTGTTCTTACCTGGAGGATCCCATGGACAGGAGCCTTGTGATCCATAGGGTCCATAAGATTGCAAAGACTTGGACACAACTGAAGCAACTTAGCATGCACAAATTCAGCCAAGTAAAGGGGAAGAGAGTGTCAGGAAGGGGATGCTATTGTATTGTGTGGGATGGTAGAGAAAAGGCCTCTCTGGGCAGGTGACATTTGAGCAGATTTGAAGGAAGCATAGGATCAATTATATAGCTATGTGGAGCAAGACAGCATCAGTTCAGTTCAGTTCAGTCGCTCAGTCATGTCCAACTCTTTGCGACCCCATGAATCGCAGCACGCCAGGCCTCTCTATCCATCACCATCTCCCGGAGTTCACTCAGAGTCGCGTCCATCGAGTCAGTGATGCCATCCAGCCATCTCATCCTCGGTCGTCCCCTTCTCCTCCTGCCCCCAATCCCTCCCAGCATCAAAGTCTTTTCCAATGAGTCAACTCTTCACATGAGGTGGCCAAAGTGCTGGAGTTTCAGCTTTAGCATCATTCCTTCCAAAGAAATCCCAGGGTTGATCTCCTTCAGAATGGACTGGTTGGATCTCCTTACAGTCCAAGAGACTCTCAAGAATCTTCTCCAACACCATAGTTCAAAAGCATCAATTCTTTGGTGCTCAGCCTTCCTCACAGTCCAACTCTCACATCCATACATGACCACAGGAAAAACCATAGCCTTGACTAGATGGACCTTAGTTGGCAAAGTAATGTCTCTGCTTTTGAATATGCTAACTAGGTTGCTCATAACTTTTCTTCCAAGGAGTAAGCGTCTTTTAATTTCATGGCTGCAATCACCATCTGCAGTGATTTTGGAGCCCCCAAAAATGAAGTCTGATACTGTTTCCACTGTTTCTCCATCTATTTCCCATGGAGTGATGGAACCAGATGCTATGATCTTCATTTTCTGAATGTTGAGCTTTAAGCCAACTTTTTCACTCTCCTCTTTTACTTTCATCAAGGGGCTTTTAGTTCCTCTTCACTTTCTGCCATAAGGGTGGTGTCATCAGCACATCTGAGGTTATTGATATTTCTCCCGGCAATCTTGATTCCAGCTTGTGTTTCTTCCAGTCCAATGTTTCTCATGATGTACTCTGCATATAAGTTAAATATGCAAGAGAGCATAGGATATGCAAATGCCCTGGGAGCGATGCATACTTACTATAATCAGGAAATGGAAAGACCAGTGTGTTTCTAGTAAAGAGTATGCATGCTCAGTCACTCAGTCAAAGAGAGCAAGTGGAAAAGTGATAGGAGATGAAAGCAGAAAGGAGGCAGGAGGCCAGAAGACCAGGTCCAGCAGGGCCTGGTAAGGATTTTTACTTTTTGTCCTATTAAAATGGTAAGCAGCTAGAGGATTTCAAATATAGGAGGCACAAGCTAGTCCTCAATGATCAAAACCTTTTTCAGCATCTACTTTTTGCTAGGCATTTTTCAAAAAGCAAGTAATAGAGCAGTGAACAAAACCGGTTTATTCCTGCCCTTCTGATGGCAGAGACAGAGATGGAGCTCCCACATCCAGAGAGGATATGTCTGCTGGTCAGTGCTGTGCAGAAGAGTAGAGCAGGGAGAGGGTGTAGGGAGTATCTTGAGGAGCAAAGCCTGATGGGAGCAAGGGAAGGTAGGAAGGCCAGAAGTGAAGTGAAGTGAAGTCGCTCAGTCGTGTCCGACTCTTTGCGACCCCGTGGACTGTAGCCTGCCAGGCTCCTCTGTCCATGGGATTCTCCAGGCAAGAGTACTGGAGTGGGTTACCATTTCCTTCTCCAGTGTATCTTCCCGACCCAGGGATCGAACCCGGGTCTCCCGCATTGGAGGCAGATGCTTTAACCCCTGAGCCACCAGAGAAGCCCAGGGAGGAGGCAATTGCAATACGCCAGGCAGGAACTGACAGTGACTTGCACCGTCTTCTTTTGGGATTTGCCCATGCCAGTCCCCCTCGAGACCTTATTTACCTGACTAGCTCCTTCCCCTCCTCCTTCAAAGCATGGCTGATAGTTCCCCTACTCATAGAAGCTTTCCTGTTTTCTAGAGATGAGTTTAGACATCTCTCCTATGAGCAAAACCCCAAGGCTGCCTTGATCTTCTACAGTTAATCAGACATATAGAAAGCTGTGCACACCCTTGTGGTAATCAAAACTCTACATGTTTAGTCATGTCATTAACTCTGTTTTGGCTTCAGAGCCCTTGGTTGAGGAAAGAGTTGAGGAAATGTCACTGTATACCAAAGACACAAAACTAGAGGACCCAGAGCAGTAGAGATGCTTGGCAGGCATCATACCATCCAGTGAATACTTGTCATGGACACTCCTCAATATGTTCATATTTAGAAGCAGCCTTATAATAATGAAAAACATTTCAAATTGAATATATATATGTGTGTGTGTGTGTGTGTGTGTGTGTGTGTGTGTGTGTATGTATATATATATATATTGCTCTGGAACCTAGTGCTTTGCCATTATGGCCTTAAAACACCCTTATTTTCTCAAGATTTTAATTATGCTCACTTTTCTTAAGGTCTTTTTTTTTACTCCTTGATTGTAAACATACAACCACTTTTAATCCACAGCTCATAGCATGCTGTAGAAAGAGCTATTTGCTTCTTCTATTAAAACAACATGCAAAATATATCACATGTTCATTTCCCGAAATATGGAATGAATTTCTTTAAACCTTGGAAACACTCCACTTCCATGAAATAAATTCTCCCCAGACTGGTAAATTCCCTGAGATTATCATAACAGACTGAAGTCGAACTGAGAAGGGATTTCTATTTTGAGAGAACAGTGCTTTTGGCAGTCAGCAAAGCCTTCTCTAGACATCTTTTTGAGGACGGGATAACTCATCTGAATTCATCATAGCCAGAAATAAGGATTCTTGGTGCCTGATGTAGGTGCATTACCGGAAGGATGGTAAGTCTGGCTTAGTATTGCTTGCACGAATTATTTATGGTTGGCACTCTCCATGTGTTAAAAAAACAAAAAACAAAAAACAAAAAAACTCGTCATGTTTGGTTAAATGTTCCTGTCTTGCTTTTCATTGTTTATTTGAAGTCTACCTTCAAAATGCTCAAATTAAGGTTGTTGTTGGACAGACCTCTATCTGAAATCCAGGAAATAGTTTTCCTTTTGGCCCCAGTTAGAAGCCACGTCATGTATATTAATGCAATTTTCTCATTCTAGATGACTTGTTGTTTCTCTGTTGCAGCCAGGCTTTTATTAACATGCTTAAACCAATAAATCCTCATCTGTATGGAGTGAGCTAATTGTGTCGTATAATGAAGAAGGCTGAATTTCATTTGTCAAATTTATGTTCGCACACAGCCTGCCTCATTGAATGCAGACCAGCTTAAGGAGGAAGCATGTATCCAAAAAAACTACACTGATTGAGTACTCCCCCCAAAACATCTTTCCTTGCTGACGACGTTTTAAGAACTTAATTCTGTACATTTTATTTTTGGTGAAAGTATGCAAACTCGTCCTATTAAAATATTTATAAATTTACTTAATGATACATCATTTTCTTTGTAACATTTTTTATTGGAGTAGAGTTGATTTACAGTGTTGTGTTAGTTTTAGGTGTACAGCAAAATGAATCATTTATGTATACATACATATATGTGTATGTACATCCATTCTTTTCAGATTCTTTTCCCATATTCTTTTCCCATATTCTTCTCTACTTTTATAAA
Organism: Ovis aries; assembly: GCF_016772045.2. Classification (NCBI taxonomy): domain Eukaryota; kingdom Metazoa; phylum Chordata; class Mammalia; order Artiodactyla; family Bovidae; genus Ovis; species Ovis aries. The sequence continues at coordinate 58,530,231 of NC_056062.1, read as the reverse complement.
GTATAGATTAGAGTTCACTGTGCTATACAGTAGGTTCTTATTGGTGATTTAGTTGCTAAGTCGTTTCCATCTCTTGTGACCCCATGGACTGTAGCCTGCCAGACTCCTCTGTCCATGGGATTCTCCAGGCAAGAACACTGGAGTGGGTTGCCGTTTCCTTCTCCAGGGTTCTTATTAGTTATCTTTTTTGTATATAATACTGTATGTATGTCAGTCCCAATCTCCCAATTTATCCCTTCCCACCTTTACCCGTCAGTAACCATAAGTTTGTTTTCTGCATCTGTTATTTTCTGATGATTAGAATGCTTATCTTGCCCACAAACTCTTTCTTATATGAAAAATATCTCACTGTTATCTTATTTTACTTCTCCTTAGAATGACTGCTCTGTTCTTCTTCACTAGGCTAAATCCTCTTCTCTTTTCAATCTAACTGAAATCTTACCTTGCAATCTTACCTCATTTGGGCAGAATATTGTGCAGATCATGGCAATTTCACTACTAAGTTATGTTGTGTGCTCTTAGTGGAATTAATACAAGTACATATTTCCTGGATATCAAAGATTCATCCATCTATAAGAATGACTTTAATTTATTGTTGTCTTAATGGAAATTTTAGGACATTGGAATTGAGTTCTATCTGTTTGCTTTGACAACAATCCTGAGATTATTGTAGAAGACATTGGTTTCTTTGACTTTTTCAGAAGTTATTTACCTTTATTCAAGTAATAGCACTCTGATGTACCTTGGGGGTCCTTCCAGTGATTCCTCTAGATGCCTCCTTCTGAACATATAACTGATTGGAATAAATTAGGTTGAGTTTGTAAACTCTTGTTCCACCTGTTAGCTCAGAGAAGTCTTCATTGCATTAGAGTTGAGGGTGTAAGGATATTACCCTTGAATTCTGGGGGCCATTGTGATGAGAAAGCATACTTGAAAATTAAGCGGTTTTAGAAGAAAGAGGCATATGAGAAAGATTATGTCTCTCAGGCATATATCAGACTTCCTGACAATATCAAGTACCTGAATCCAAGTGTGCCAGAAGCTAGAGACTCCTAGGTTTTTAATAAATAGTCAAGAAATTTCTTTTATTTCTTACTTATTTGTGTTGTTATTTATACAAATTTGGGTTGTTTCAATATTTGCAGTTGAAAGAGCTCAATATTTGAGTCTTGATTTTATAATTGAAGAAATTAAGCTGAAAGAGATTTAGACAGCTGCGGAGCTGATAGTAAATGAAACTGAAATTGCTAGTCAGGTATATCTGCCTTTCTGGGCCATTCTCTGTCTGCTCTGCCATATTCTATTACAATTTTCTGGTATGTTTTGGCTCCCATGTTGATGTATTTTGACTCCTCCAAAATTGTTTACTTATTTAGATGTATAAAGTCCATGACTTGCGGTTGTAACATTTTTTCCTAGTATTTTGGAGGAAGAGAATATGAGGGACACTGAAACTTTTGTGTTCCGAGTATTTATAATAGAAGTTCCATTAATACCCATTGCATTTTCTGGTGTTTAATATTCATCGTATGTGGTCTTTCTTTGGGTTCAGAGAACCTTGGTTGAAGTCAAAGTAATTCTTATTCATAGAGCAACTTACTAGTTTTTGAGTCCGTGTTACTCCAGTGTCTGTTGTCCACAATCCCTGTCTCTGTCAAGCAGTGTTATTTTCAGAAGCACAAAGACATTGAGTTGGACCATCACAAGGACACATATATTGGAAATACTGGGAAAATTATGACTATTCTTAGGCTGAATCCAGAAACAGGGTTGAGAGAAACATCTAAATTTCATTCTTGGAATTGTCACTGCATTTCAGGGTGGCCTTGGACAAAGTTATTTTTCTAGGTTTCTCCAAAAGGCAGAGAATAAGGGTGGGAGAGGAATAACCAAACATTTCCAAAAGAATACATTTTTTTTTTCTTTTTGCAATGTTAAGTACTACAGTCCCATTTTCCTGAAATTACTGTAAACGCACAGGCCAGATCTCAGAGAGAGCCTTTTGAAATTCCAAAAATAGTTATTTTCATTTATAGCTGGAAGAACAAAAACAAGAGCAAAACAAATAGAAAACAGGCTGGGTGCACTCACAAAGCTCCAGGCAGGTGGGTCCTTCTGGTCAGTTTCACTTCCTAAGACCTAATTAGCTAGTCTGCCTTGGTGGCATTTTCAGAAAGGAAACTGGAATCCTTGCCTGTAAATGTCCCTGTTAGCTCAGTGTATGTGTTTTCATTGGCCCTTCGAGAAGACTCAAGTTCTATTATGGTTTTGTTGATGGCTAACAGTGTTCTTGGCGCGGAACGAGATATAGAAGAAGGTACCAGATCCACCCAAAGGCGTTTGCAACCTGAGTTAGTAAAACAAATAACTCGCTATTAGTCTTGACCTTGCTGGAAATTGGGCTTAAATATCAGTAGTACTAAATTCTGGAGTATTTTTATTTGCGCCCCTCTGGGATGGGCAGGAATGACATTGTGGAGTAACTGTATTGCCTGGTATGCTTCCTTTCGTCCATTTTTGGCATGTCTGTATTTCTTCCATACTCCAGGGCTTTTTCCATGGCTGAGTCAACCACATACGTGGTCTTAGCATCCATTTGCTTGGATGTAATATTCATCTTCACTTTAGTTCATTATAGTTAACTCTCATTTTTCTCCATCTACTGTGTGTGGCAGAAACAGTATTGGCCCAGATAAACCTTAAGTAGTTTTTTTTTTTTTTTTAACATGGGAACATTTTTTTCTTATATATATTTGTGTGAACATTCATGACACTTCAAACAAAGCAGTGAATGAGTGTGAAGACCCTATTAGACAGCGATTGCAATTTATCCAACATCCTCGGCCCATGTAGTTTGTTTTTGTTTTTTTTTTTTTCATATTGTTAGGGAAAGAATATATTACACCTCAGACTTCCTGGTGTTTGTACCTTTGGGAAGGGTGGGTGAAACAGAAGAAATAGTGGGGGAAAGTGGAGAATCACTGGTGGGGCAGAGCTTGGAAAAAGGAGGCAGGCAATTAATAATTTGAAAGCCCATTTTTTTCAAATGAGCTGGTCTCAGGTTATTGCCAAAGAGAAGGATATATGAGGAAGAATAATTAAAAAGAGCTGTTTAAAGAGTTAAGCAGGGTTTCCCTGGTGGTCCAGTGGTTAAGAACTCACTTTGTGATATATGGGACACTGGTTTGATCCCTGGTCCAGGAAGATCCCACATGCTGTGGGTCAGCTAAGCCCATGCACTGCAACTACTGAAGGCCAGGAGCCCTAGAGCCCATGCTTTGCAACCAGAGAAGCCACTGTGGTGAGAGGCCTGCTCAGTGCAACCGGGAGTAGCTGCCTCTCACCACCACTAGAGAAGGCCCACATAGCAGCGAAGACCCAGCACAGTGAAAAATAAAATAATTAATTGTTAATTAAGGTTCTAAAAGAGTTAAGCAAATTGTGGATCTTGCTGCTAGTTCATATATATAACTCCTGCTTATAAGCCATCCAAAGTCTGCTGGGTTTGGTTCAGTTCAGTTGCTCAGTCATGTCCAACTCTTTGCGACCCCATGGACTACAGCACCCCAGGCCTCCCTGTCCATCACCAACTCCCGGAGTTTACTCAAACTCATGTCCATTGAGTTGGTGATGCCATCCAACCATCTCATCCTCTGTTATCCCCTTCTCCCACAGTCAGTCTTTCCCAGCATCAGGGTCTTTTCCATGGAGTCAGTTCTTCGCATCAGGTGGCCAAAGTATTGGAGTTTCAAGCTTCAACATGAGTCCTTCCAATGAACACCCAGGACTGATCTCCTTTAGGATGGACTGGTTGGATCTCATTGCAGTCCAAGGGACTCTCAAGAGTCTTTTCCAACACCACAGTTCAAAAGCATCAATTCTTCAGTGCTCAGCTTTCTTTATAGTCCAACTCTCACATCCATACATGACTACTGGAAAAACCATAGCTTTGACTAGACAAACCTTTGTTGGCAAAGTAATGTCTCTGCTTTTCAATATGCTGTCTAGGTTGGTCATAATTTTTCTTCCAAGGAGTAAGCGTCTTTTAATTTCATGGCTGCAACCACCATCTGCAGTGATTTTGGAGCCCCTCAAAATAAAATCTCTCACTGTTTCCACTGTTTCCCCATCTATTTGCCATGAAGTGATAGGACCAGATGCCATGATCTTAGTCTTCTGAATGTTGAATTTTAAGCCAACTTTTCCATTCTCCTCTTTCACTTTCAACAAGAGTTTGGTATATAAAGCTAATTGAAATCTGCTGCTTAGGATTAATCTACATCAATGAAATAAATGGACTATGGTCACATGCATTAAATCTTATTATTTTTTTAAACTATTCCCATCTTAGAATTTTCATCAAATTTAAATACACCTTTAATAATCACTTTAGAATGTAAACTCTCACCTGTTTAAAAAAATTGGGGATGGATTATTTGAAATAGAATCAATGGAGCAAGGGATATGAACATTTTCATACTTGATATACTCTTTACAGTTTTCAGAATTATAATTAATTCAAATTTTCATTGGCTAAATTTTCATTATTGAAATTAATTTACATTTTCACTTGAATGAATTGTATAATTCTATGTTGAACAGAAGAAGCCAGACACAAGAGACTAGAGATTGATAACTCTTTTTCAGTGAAGTTCAAAAGCAGGCAGTTCATCTATGGTGTTGGCACTCTGCATAGTGTAACCCTTGGTGCGGTGGTGCCTGAAAGATGAAGGCACTCTGGGATGTTTGAAATGTTCTATTTCTTGGTCAGGATGATAGTTGTATGGGTGTGTGCCCCTTGTGAAAATTTATCAAGCTGTAACCTTGAAATTTGTGTATTTTTCCAGTCTATATTTTCCATTTAATTTTAAAAAGATTACTTAATATTTGTTTATGTCTGTTAGAGATGTTTGCATGTATAATATGTGCCATTTGGAGCCACTTCGGCTAAATAGTTGAATTTGCTTGTTTTTAAAATTAGTAGCTGTTATTTGACTTCTGGGAAATATTTGTTACATAAATAATTTCCAGTTAATAAAAGGAGTCAGTATGTCTTGGGCAGTAGCCTGATGGATACCTAAGGATTATGGTTGGTAGGCGCCCTTATCATAATCAAAGGCAGTTAAGCCAAGAGCAGAGTGCTGTTCGTGTGTGAGCACTCAGCCCTGTCTGTGAGTTCAGAAGGAGAGCAGTGAGACTGGATGATGGCGCTTTTGTGGGGGATTAAAGATGGTCTGTAAGTCATTGTTCCTCTGATCCTGAGATGCGTGGCCGCTACTGCGACCCTCCTTCACTCCATGGCCCACTTCTGTCTGCCCGTCCTTTCTACGTGTTCTCTCCCTCCTACTTCCTCTCTCTGTCTCTCTCTCTCACACACACACAAGGAAAGCAGACCTTTAAAAGACTGGTGGACCTGGTGTATAAGAGAGCTGAAAGAGAAGAAATAAGACCCAGCAATAAGAGAGAGGAGGAGGAAAACAAAAGGGGAAAGTGAAAGAAATCACGACAGATGTATGAGGAGCAACTGAATAAACTTTAAACAAAGCCCAGCTAATAATGGCAAAATTGGAGGGGCTTTACACAATTCTATTTTTTATTAATTGACTAATTGATTTTAATTGGGGGATAATTACTTTACAATATTGTGATGTTTTTGACATACATCAATATGAACCAGCCATAGGCATACATGTGTCCCCTCCCTCCTGAGCCCCCTTCAACCTCCCTCCCCACCCCATCCCTTCAGGTTGTCACAGCGTACCAGCTTAGGGTGCCCTGTATCATATTTTTTAAAAATGTTCAAAATATACTTAGTATATGCTAGGCACTGCCTCTATGCTACATGCCCTATATAATTCCATTTAATTCTATTCTTATAACTTTGAGAAATCCGGAGGATTTTGAACACAGTATGTCAGATTCCAGTCTACATACACTTTATTCATTAAACTAAACCCTCTTATTCAGAGCCCTTTGAGTCAGAATAATAATGCAATATATAGGTATTTTACTTATTTTAGATATTTATTTATTCTCAAGGACCTTTATTTCATATTTTATTTTTAAAAACATTATTGTGGTAAGAACATGTAACTTGAGATATACCCTTTTAACAAATTCTTGAGTGTGAAATACATTCCTGTTGACTAGAGTGCAGTTGTATGGCAAGTCTCTAGAATTTATTCATCTTGCTTAACAGAAACATTATGCCCACTGACTAGTCACTCCCCATTTCGCTCTTCCCTCAGTCATTGGTAACCGTCATTCTGCTACTTGATTCTGTGAATTTGGTTATAGAATCAAACAAACAAACAAAAATGGAACCATGCAGTGTATATCTTTCTGTGACTGGCTTTTGTCATTTACCATAATGCCCTCAAGGGTCATTCATGTTGTCACATATTGCAGAATTTTATTTTTTAAAGCTGGATACTATTTTATATGTGTAAATATCACTTTTTCTTTATGCATTTGACTGTCAGTGGATATTTAGGTTGTCTCCACAACTTAGTTATTGTGAATAACGCTGTGAATATTGTATTAATATTGCTTTCAGATCCTGATTTCAGTTCTTTGGGATAGATACCCAAAAGTGGGATTTCTGGATCACATGATTGTTTTGCTGTTAATTTTTTGAGGAACTCTAATACTGTTTTCCATAGTGGCTGTGCCATGTTGCATTCCTACAACAGTGAACAAGGGTTTCAGTTTCTTCCTACTTATACATTTGTCTTCATCAACATATTTCATCTTAAATGATTTGTTTTTGTTCCTTCTGATCGATTTGTGCATGTGGCCACATGTGGTTCCCTGTGCCCATTGGTATCTGCTACTTGTTACTGGCTGTGACCCTATCATTTGGGCTCTAACCAGCGTTGGCCTACAGCTGGGCAGGACTGCACGGAGCCACTCCAGGCTGCGTGGACCCTCTGGCCACTCTGGTCTGGACTCATTCCGCCTTACCATCTATCCTCCTCAGCAGGGCTTATCTGGAACTTTACCAGCTCCCAAGGGTAAAGATAGGTCATTGGTCAGATGACCATGTGCCTTTAACTGCTGACCCTGATCTGTGTGTACTGGGTTTGAGGGAGGATTCTTGTGGCTTCTTTTTACTCCTGGTTTATATTTAAGCAAAGATTAGATTTGCTACACTCGTTTCACTGACACATGAAAGGTTGGGTGTGCATGATTAGATAGTATGCCACAAAACCAATGGACTATAGAAGTCAATTGGGCCAAATATATGTGATCAAATGGAGCATTCACATTTAAATGGCTGTAAGTTTTGTAAAGGCCAGTTAAAGGATCATCACAAGTATTTGAGTATCCATGACCTGCAAGCATTGGGTTGGCCAAAATATTCATTTGAGTTTTCCCATAACATCTTCCCCAATATTATGCCAGGTAATTTTGGGAATACAGAGGTGTGATGTCAAGGCTGGAATGCAGAAACAACTGAATCAGATTGTCAAATACTGTGCTAAGAAACAAACTGTGGTGAGGGCCAAGAGGCATGTGAAAAGATGCTCAGTATCACTAATTATTAAGGAAATGCAAATCAAAACTAAATGAGATATCAGTTCACACTGGTTAGAATGGCCATCATCAAAAATCTACAAATAAATTCTGGAAAGGGTGTGGGAGAAAGGGAACCCTCCTGCATTGTTGGTGGGAATGTAAATTGGTACAGTCACTATGGAGGCTCCTTAAAAAACTAAATAGAACTACCATATGACCCAGCAATTCAACTCCAAGGCATATCTCTGAAGAAAACCATAATTTGAAAAGATATGTGCACCCCAGTGTTCACTGCAGCACTACTTATAGTAGCCAGGACATGGAAGCAACCTAAATGTCTGGCAGCAGAGGGATGGATAAAGAAGCTGAAGCACATACATACAGTAGCATATTACTCAGCCGTAAAAATGAACAAATAATGCCATTTGCAGCAACATGGATGGAACTAGAGATTGTCACACTGAGTGAAGTAAGTCAGAGAGAGAAAGACAAATATTGTATTAAACCATTTATATGTGGAATCTAAAAAAAAAAAAAAGGTACAAATGAACTTATCTGCAAAACAGAAATAGAGTTACAGATGTAAAAAATAAACTTACGGTTGCCAGGCGGTAAGAGGGGGAAGGATAAATTCGAAGATTGAGATTGACACATATATACTACTATATATAAATTAGATAACTAATAAAGACCTGTTGTTTAGCACAGGGAACTCTACTCAATACTCTGTAACGGTCTACATGGGAAAAGAATCTAAAGAAGAATGGATATAAGTATATGTGTAACAGATTCATTTTACTGGACACCTGAAAGTTACACAAAATTATAAGTCAACTATACTCCAGTAAAATTTTTAAAAATTTCTATGCATTGTCAATAGCAAATGCTGAATATCTTTATTAAATAAAGTGAAAATACTACAAAAAGAAAAAAAGTGTGCTGAATGAAGATGATTAGGAAAAGGAGCTTAGCATGGGCACATACTAAGATGGGATACATGGTCGCTTGAATGTACAGATAAAATGATCTACACAAATGATCCCTTCTATGTCTTTGCAGATCAGATATAATGATAATTGGTGGTTTGTGTAGAGTATGTCTTCACTGGCCAAATAAATTATGGCAAGCTACTTTAAGAAAATATATGTAGATTTCTCTACAGTAGGATCTTAGCTTTTTTTGAATGATACTTTCTAAACTCCAAGAGAGAGATGAGTTTTCTGATATCCCACATGTTTTGCCCCTCAAAAACATTTTTATATGAGATATCTTCCAGAATTAGTTTTTAGAAAGTCTAGAGACAATAGTTTGACATTTTCCAAGTCATCTGCCTGTCATTTCATGTTTTTCTTTCTTTCAAGTCTGAAGGAGAAAATCCAGGTAGCACAATGTAGTGGAAAAGTGACTGGAGAGTAGCCCAAGCCCTAGGCTTATCACTCACGGTTGTTTTGGTTTCACCTGCTAGGAAGATAAACCCACCCCTGCTTTCCTAAAGAAAAGTGAACCTAACTTGAGACTTCTTGACCCAGAATCTGCACCAGTCAAAACATTTCAGGTTTTCTAAGTTAGGGAAGAAATACAGGTGCAAAAACTCTTTAGGTGCATTCTCTACATGCATTTTTCTCTTTTTCTCAAAATACTCGGCTCTGAGCATTTGTCTTCTGCCTCATTTTGTGTTTGCCCAGAAAAACCCCATTAGTGGAATAGATCACTGTTGTAAGAGCTCTAAAGGGACGTGTCAGTTCAAGTCTTCCATCTTACACATGAAGAACATAAACTTTCTTTGGAGAGTGACCTTCTCTTGGAGTGTAGTAGTAGTTAGAGTCATAAAGTCACCGGATTCAGAGTCTGTGCCACTTCCTATAGTGGCACACAGCAACCCTAGGAGATCTCTGAGGGCTGAATCCCTTGACACAAGGCTAACCTATGGGAAATGCCCAGGGGAAATTCATCAGTTTCACCCAGATCCTCCTACTCTTCTCAGACTACTCAACTTAAATATAGTTTACTCTTATCTCTTGGGGAAAAATATTGAACACAAGCCATAGGATTCAAAAACTCCATTGGTCTGTTAGGGATTTACCTAATTGTCCCAGAATGACAGTCCTCCTCCCCCTCCCAAACACAAACAAAAAACCCCTATTAACAGATGTTAGATTCCATTCTCTCAAGGGTCCCAGGAAATGATTGAATTTAACACTTGAGGGTTTCAGAATAAGTGCTGGGGAAAATGCATGGTGTCCGTAAACCTCAAGCAATTTAGCTGTGGCTGCCGAGGCATCCACAGAAAGAGGTTTTCAATTGGTATATTTATACTTTCTTTACTTAGTATTGATTCTAAATAAGGATAAAACCCACCCTTGATGGGAAGCCTATGAGTAAGAACAGATGAATTAAAGTTTGTTTTATCTTCCCACTTTCCTTCTGCTGTAGCCAAAAAAAGCCTTCCTTTTAGAGGCAAACGGGATGTATTCTAGCGGCAGCCGCCACTGCTTTCAGAACAGCTAAAGGATGAAGTGGTAGGATGGCCTAGGGCAACAAAGGTTCTGGGTTCTGGTGCAAGTCCAGGGTTATCGAAACATTTTGTCTATAAAACTGGGGGAAACAGACCATCTTGAAGGCCCACAGTCCCATGAACTTGCTCTGTGACATGCTGTGTATTGATGCCCAAGCCTGCCACTTTCTAAACCCTGTATTCCTCTTAAAACACCTGCTTTGGAGTCATTGATAAAGCAAGTGCTCTCTCTCTCCCTTCCTTAGGTCTTGCACCAGACAAATTTCACCTTATGTATTTGCTTATTGATTATTTGTAGGATTGAGAATAATCTGTGGGTAATTTGCCTTATGTCAGAAAATGAGTGGTGAGAAATGAATGACCAAGGTATGATTATATAGACATTATCTGCTCATAGTTGTGTGTGCGTGTGTGTGTGTGTGTGTTATATGCTGTTGTTGCTAAGTTGTATCTGACTCTTTTGCAACCCAATGGATGTAGCCCACCAGACTCTGTCCATTCTCCAGGCAAAAATACTGGAGTGGGTTGTCATTTCCTTCTCCAAGGGATCTTCCCTACCCAGGGATCGAGCCCGTCTGTTGCATTGGCAGGTGGACTCTTTGCCACTGAGCCAGCAGGGAAGCCCATATGTGTTACTGTAAAACATCATTAAGTCAAACCCACTCAAATGGGAATTGTGATGATTCGACGAAACAAAGATAGCGTCCAAGTTCATCTGTTTCAGGTATGCAGTAAAGTTGGTGAATATGTGGAGATTGCGTCCATACTTTAAAGAACAGTCTTTTCTGACACTCCAGTCATTCTACCCCTGCCTAGATAGAGTCCACACCTACCTGTAGCCTATTTTTTAAGTTCGAGCACACAGCTACTCTACCCTGTGAAGCGACATTGCTAGGGCTTGACTGATATGGTTTTACATCCTGAAATTCCCTTCATCTCCTCCTGTTGCCCCTTATCTTATATGGTTTATTTAAGATGTCCTGATTAAGGTCAACCTTCATTCTCTACCATTCAAATTCACTATTTTCTTTCCCAGAGTTTCAGAGTTCAGGAGTTTCATGATAATTTTCTCATGCCTCTAATAGAGTACTTATTTCATTCTGCCTGATATTATATTAAGATATTGAAAGAGGGATAATAACAAAATAGAAAAAGAACAGGCTTTGGAAATACAGAAGAGATTTCAGCTTTGGAAAACTCTGGCTGAAAAATGTTAGGCAAGTTATTGAATCTGTTTACATCTTAGTTTTCTTCTCTCTAAAATGAGCATAATAATGACCTTGCTATTTTTTGTCATCATAAAATGAGCTAATAGATATAAAGAGCCTTGCACCATGCTTATTGGGTGGTGGGTAATAATTATAGACTTATTATCAATAAGAATGATATAGAAATTTTATCTTTCTATCATTTTTGTAATGTTTTCATTTTTGGAAAACTGTGTCTGTTTCAAAAATACTTGTTGAAGAAAGAAATAACTCCCTTGGCATGTTTTAAATTCCTGTTATCCTTAGAGAGCTGCTACAAAATTTCATGCAATCTACTCAATGAATAAAGAATAGAATTGTTCGATAATGTAAGCAGAGTTGTGATGATACAATGGCATGATTGTTCCAGGCTATTTCATTTATTCACCAACATAGCAGTTCCGTGGGACAACACTTGGGACTCACATTAAGTTTATCTTGAGAATTTTCTGTGCACTAGGCTCTGTACTTGGAGGACAGAAGTGGTCAGCAATAGCAATTGGTAATTACTGATCATCAGTAATTTTACCTGGGCCTAGACATAGGGTTTTAGATTAATTATTACAAGCAATACCAACAATGATTTTATGAGGAAGATAGTAATAGTGTCTTCAGTTTACAAAATTGAAAGTCCAAAGAGGTGAAATAACTAATCCAAGTTTATGGAGATAGAATGGCCGACACTGTACTTAGACTCAGGCACGTGACTCACCAGACCCACTGTTCCTGCTCTGTCAGGTAAGACTTTATCCTCAGGCAGTTTCCACTCTAATCAAATAAAGGCAATTGCTGTAATGTAATACACTGTCCAGTCCAAGCTGATTCAGAGCACAGAGGAGATGCCATCAGAAAAGCGGTGGGCTTGCTAGGCATTCTGACTCCCCAGGTCCCCCAGTTACTTCCTCTGTTAGACTTGGAAGCCTCTTGGCTCGTTACTGGTGGGTTTTCCCCTCACTTTCTCATAGAACTGCTGTGATTCATTTAGCTGGAGGTTTCAGCTGTGAGGGAAAGTACCAGTCTTTGGTCCTGTTACTCATTGGCTATGTAGAGGAGTTACATGCGGTCACTCAAAGACATCAAACATAATAATGCTGCTTCTGACATCTGAACTCGATAACCCCTCTGCTATCTCTAGTTCCTCTGAAAAACAGTTCTGCAAACGCGGCAGTAACTGTTCTCAGAATACTTTCTGCATGGACTTTGATTCTTTCAAGTGTGGGTCTGGGAAAAACCAGAGAAAAGATAAATTACTATAGCAGCAGCAGGCTGGCCAGACTTGTTCACATTCTATGTGTACAATAGCTATTCTCAGAGTCACTTAAAGAAACCGTCAGGATTCCAAGGAGAAGGAATGATCAAATACATATATACACTATTATGTATAAAATAGGGAGAAGGCAATGGCACCCTATTCCAGTACTCTTGCCTGGAAAATCTCATGGATGGAGGAGCCTGGTGGGCTGCAGTCCATGGGGTCGCTGGGAGTCAGACACGACTGAGCGACTTCCCTTTCCCTTTTCACTTTCATGCACTGGAGAAGGAAATGGCAACCTACTCCAGTGTTCTTGCCTGGAGAATCCCAGGGACAGGGGAGCCTGGTGAGCTGCCGTCTATAGGGTCGCACAGAGTCGGACACGGCTGAAGCGACTTAGCAGCAGCAGCAGCAATGAAAACCTCCTATATAACACAGTGAACTCTACTCAATGCTCTATGGTGACATAGAGGGGATATATGTATATGTGTAGCTGAGTCACTTTGCTGTACAGCAGAAATTAGCACAACATTGTAAAGCAGCTAAATTGTAATTTTTAAAAAGCCTCTTGGAAAGTAAACAAATAGTTTTCTTTCTCTCAGCTGTCGGGGACGAGACTAGACATTGCCCCTTTCTAGTGACTCATGTTAAGTTCTTTACACACAAGTTTTCCTTGGATTAAGACTTAACTTTTTGTTACATTCCTTTGTTTGTACCTTGTCTTAGGGGCTGCCTACCTAATTAATGAATGCATTCATACCTGATTGCCATTTGACAGAGAGAAAGCTAGTTCTTATACAAAGAGATGGAAGGAAGGAATCCAAAACACAGATGGAAACAAGCTAAGGCATGCTGGAAGGCATTATTAACCAAAGGAAGAATACAGTTGGGGAAAAGGGAGATAGGAAAGAATAAGGCAAAGTCCCTTTTGCCTTGAGCTGGTTCAATTATCTTGTTGATAAATATTACAACCATTCATTCATTCTTTATTTAGCCTTCCCTCTCCTCCAGACACTCCAGTATTCTTGCCAGGAAGATTCCACGGACGGAAGAGCCTTGCTGGGCTATAGTCCATGGGGTCGCAATGAGTCGGACACCACTGAGCATGCATGCTGCTTCTCCAGACAGAGTACCAGGCAGTCACCAAGAGAAAAACAAAGAGGAAGGAGACTTGGTGCCTCCTTCAGGTTCACAGTCTAGCAGTGGACACATGCATGCACGACTAGGGTTACAGAAAGGCTGATTTTACAAAGTGTAGAAGTGTACACAGTGGCTTAGAGTCATGGAACCGGTGTCCATAAAGCGGAATAGGAAATGGAGAGGCAGCCTTGCCTAGGAGTCTGGGAGGAAGTTCACCCCCTGCTAGGTGGAGTTGCCTTCAGTGCTGTATACTTGCCTACATCTTGGGAAAACCTGCAGGCAGTCCCTTGGCCTCCTGGGAATTTATGTAACATGTTTTGCTAAGTAAGTCTGAGGCAGGGTTGTGCAGGGAGATAATGAGAATCTAGCAATTAGAGCTAAATATTTTGTATTTTTTATGTGCCAGACACCATACTAGTCTATTTAATGATCTTGGCAACCCTACAAGTGCTTTTATTATTCCCATTTTACAGATAAAGGAACTGATGCCGAAGGAGGTTCAGTAATATGCTCACAGACACACAAGTGACATGGCAGAGCTGTGATTGCCTTCAGTAGTTCAGTTTTAAGTCCTAAGCCTTAATCGTTCTTTCTGGATACCCAATACCTCATAATGCAGGTAAGTGGAATCTCCATTTGCAAGAAGCTCTAAAAGAATATATCATGATAGGGATCCAGAGGGATCTGTGGGAATGCTAACTGTTAGAAAGTGAAGCATGTACCATCCTGGGATAGACATAGTCCTTTGGTTTGGGGAGATAGGGGAAGCCAAGTGAGAAAGACTTAAGCATCACTAGTGGTTGGAAGCAGGTGTATGGTTAAAAGGACTTGGAATAGGATAGTGTCTTCCCAGTGATACAAAAACTGAGTTTTGCGTACTATTTATGAACCCATTTTGAAGGAAGGATGTGGTGATGTGCTTTGAGCCTAAAATCTCTTGTCCTCTGTTCAGCCAGACAGATATCTTTCATCATTTTAGTGTTCAGATTCAATATTGGTATCTGTTGAATAGGAAAACAGTAGTCACTTTTTTGGTTCAATGGATGAGTTTAAATAAATATTTTTGTTTTGTCTGTGGGAAGCTGTAATGAAATGGAACTAGCCTTCCAAATGCAAGTTGCAATATGTAATTAGGTAGATAAACATGGCTGTAGAAGTTCGAACTGCATGAACCTTTAGCAAAAAGCCGAGAAAAGGATATTATAGATGTCTATTGGTGAGGATATAACTCTGACTGTGGCCCGATGAGCAATGTTTCCTTGATGATAGCTTTGCCTCTTAGCTTTAGTAAATATGTGACTTTGTTTAATGCCCTGAAAGAGTGTGTTTTCAGTTGAAGATAGTCATTATTCATCTTAGCTTTGGGCATCAGAACTAAAAGGCAATGATGTAAAACCTATTATTCATTTAAGATTTCTTAAGGAGCATCTTGACTTCAGGTAGAAAAGAAACACAATTAGGGTGCAAAACAGAAATCTGATTTTAATATTTTATACACAAGATTTGGATCTTTCTTGAAATGAGGGAGAGTCTGATAAAAACATGGTTTCTTTCTACCCTGTGTCTCCTCCAGCCTTTTTATTGAACTGAGTCATAGAGTGTTCACTCTAGCCAGCTTTCTGCTTGGTATTTTGTCCCTTTGAGCCTTCTAGTCACCCATTAATCATTTTTTTGTGTTTTAACGTGTTTCATGTAGTTGGCATGTGCTTCACGGGTAACTTAGAAAATAATGGTGCAACAGCAACTTAGCAGCAGCAGTAACACCTTTGCACAAATATCTTTAAGGAATTGCGAGTAGGCTTCTGGGAGAGAAATTGAAAAGTAAGATTACTGGGCCAAAATATAAATGCATTTGAATGTGATGAACACTATGGAATCATGTTGTGAAAAGGCTGTTTGTTCTCTTGCATCAAGTGCTGAGTGTCCATTTTCCTGCATTTTTGTTATTATTAGGTATGATTTTTTAATTATTGTACATCTGATAGGAGAAAATGTCATGTTAGTGTTGTTTTAATTATTTCTAGTTCCTTGGTAACCACAAAGATGAATATCTTTCAATATTTATTGATGATTTGCTCTCTTTTTTTTTTTTAACTGTCTATTCAAATTCTTTGTGCATTTTCCCTAGTGGTTTCAGTTATTCTTAGACTTGTAAGAGCTGTTAATATTGTGAGTGTTGATATTTTTTGTAATATTTTCCCCCACTTTTCTTTACTTTTTGAAGAATCTTTATCGGCCTTTTGGCTGAGATCGCAGACGGTAAAGCGTCTGTCTACGATGTGGGAGACTCGGATTCGATCCCTAGGTTGGGAAGATTCCTTGGAGAAGGAAATGGCAATCCGCTCCAGTACTATTGCCTGGAAAATCCAATGGACAGAGGAACCTGGTAGGCTACAGTCCGTGGGGTCGCAAAGAGTCGGAAACAACTGAGCGACTTCACGTTCACGTTTATATTTTTCAAAGTAACTAATTTGAAAGATTTAGTAAAATCTATCAATGTTTGTATATGTAGCCTTTGAGCTTTGTGTCTTACTTAAAAAGACTTTGATGTGTGCGTGTGTGTGTGTGTGTGTGTGTGTGTGTGTGTGTGTCTAGGCCTCCCTGGTGGCTCAGCAGGTAAAGAATCTGCCTGCAGTTCTGGAGATGCAGGAGATGTGCTTTCGATCCCTGGGTTGGGAAGACCCTATGAAGGAGGGCATGGCAACCCATTCTAGTATTCTTGCCTGGAGAATCCTGTGGACAGAGGAGCTTGGGGGGCTACAAGTGAAGTGAAGTGACTGAGCACACAGCACAGTGCTTTCTGTTCATAAATCAGTGCAAAATTTGTTAATAGTCTTATTAGAAGCTTTTTCCTTCTGCTGCTTTTTGAAGCTTCTGTTATATATTTGATTCTTTCATTTGTGTATATAATGAAATAAATAGCTTATTTTTTCAAATAGATGTCTACTTTTTCTATCTGCATTTTAAATAGCAAGCAATTTTACCTCTAAATTGCGCTATCACCTCTATCACATAATAAACTCTCATATATATATATATATATATATATACACACATATATATATGTTCATTTCCAGACTTTTATATTCTGTTTCAATTAGTCAATTCCCGTTAGTCACCTCAATGTTTTAACAACTGTCAGTTTACATTTTGATTTGGTACATTGAGTTTTGTCTATGTTGATACAGAATATTTTGGCTATTCTTGGAATCTGCTCTTTTGATGACTTTGGGAAGAGCTAGTCAACATCTCTTTGAAAACTCTCAGTGGAGTTTTGATGGAAACCACGTAGTATATGTAGACCCACTAGAGAAAGAAGAGTCGTCTTTCCAAGCAAGGGTGTCTCCTGGCACAGGATGTCTGCCCGCATGGTATCATGAACTGCTGCCTCTAAAATGTTTGCATTGCTTAACGCTCCCAAAGTTAACACAGAAGAAAAAAATTTCTCTTAATGAATGTTAAGTTAAAACCCTGCTTTATTTCATCTGCAAAATGAAGCTAAGATCCTAGGACGTCTGCCTGGGTGAGTTCCGGGCATGTCATTTGAGAAGCTTTGCCATCTGGCTTTAGAGGTGATTCACAGTGGGGTTCCTGCAGGATGCTAAATGTTGGAAAAATTATGAAAACCTGGGACTAGATTATTTAGATGAAATTTATTACATGTTCAATGAAGATCAGTTTTTATTGGATCGTATAACTTTTATCTAAAGCTGTGTACACATGACTTAGAGGGTACCACTCAATTCAGTTAATTCTCATTAAGGAAAATTATCAGTATAATTCGATAAGACAACCTGCAAATGTGTTATTTGACATTATATAAACCAAAATGATTAGATAAATGAATAAACATTCCCCTTTTCATTTTCTCTCCTTCCTTCCAACAATGCCTTGTTTTATTTTTAAAAGATTGGAGAAAATTGATCCATTCTCCACAGTGGTGGTAGTGTTGTTTAGTTGCTGAGTCGTGTCTGACTCTTTTGTGACCCCATGGACTGTAACCCACCAGGCTTCTCTGACCATGGGATTTCCTTGGCAAGAATACTCGAGTGGGTTGCCATTTCCTTCTCCAGGGAATCTCCCGACCCAGGGATCAAACTTGTGTCTCCGGCATTGGCGGGCAGATTCTTTACCACTGAGCCACCTGGGAAGCCCCTTCTAAAGTATAGTTTTTATTTATTATAACATTGTGAATTGTACAAATTGAAGGCAAATCTGAATGTTCAAACAACTTGAGTAAGTAAATTTTGTATATCCATAAAACATCATTATTATACAGCATTTTTAAAAAAATTTATTTTTGGCTGTGCTGAGTTTTCATCACTGTGTGAGAGCTTTCCTTAGTTGCAATGTGCAGGCTTCTTGTAGCAGTGGTTTCTCTTGTTGCACAGCAAAGGCTCTAAGGTGTGCAGACCTCAGTAGTTGCAACCCACATGGGCTCAGCAGTTGCGGCTTGTGGTCACCAGAGTGCAGGTTCAGTAGTTGGCACATGGGCTTAGTTGCCCCACGGCATGTGGAATCTTCCCGAACCAGGGATGAAACTCATATCCTCTGCATTGGCAGGCGGGTTCTTTACCACTGGACTACCAGGGAAGTCACTATACAACATTTGAAACATCGTGATAGAGCTTGTAGTATGTGTGGCATGAAAGGTTGAAGACAAATTGATCAATCTGTTGGGAGCATACAGAATATGATCCATTTTTGTTTAAAATAATTTATAAAAATTTCTATTAAACACACAGACATATCTAAAGAAATATGAAAAATAAGCACTGAACCTTGGATTTGGGAAATATACAATTATAATTCTACCTTATACATATTTATATCACTTAAACATTTTATAATGAGCATACACAAGTTCTGTGGGCTTCCCAGGTGGCACTAGTGGTAAAGAACCCGCCTGCCAATGCAGGGGACATAAGAGACATGGGTTTGATCCCTGGGTTGGGAAGATCCCCTGCAGGAAGGCATGGCAAACCACTCCAGAATTCTTGCCTGGAGAATCCCAATGGACAGAGCAGCCTGGAGGCGTAGAGTCCATAGGGTCGTACAGAATCAGACATGACTTAAATGACTTAGCCCGCATGCACACAATAAAAATTTTCATTTGGAAAATATAGTTTTTAGATTAGTTACTAATGGTTTTACTTCCTATAATAACCTTTTCTTATAGTCATAGATTATTGAGAGTTTATTATGCCTCAGAAATCATGTTTTATTCTACTATAACCTATCTGTAGATACTATCTGTAGATGGAGAAGCTCTGTACAGTCAGAAAAAAAAGACCAGGAGCTGACTGTGGCTCAGATCATGAACTCCTTATTGCAAAATTCAGACTTAAATTGAAGAAAGTAGGGAAAACCACTAGGTCATTCAGGTTTGACCTAACTCAAATCCCTTATGATTATGCAGTGGAAGTAACAAATAGATTCAAGGGATTAGATCTGAGAGATAGAGTCCCTGAGGACTCTATCTCATATTCCAGGAACTATGGATGGAGGTTCATGACATTGTACAAGAGGCAGTGATCAAGACCATCCCCAAGCAAAAGAAATACAAAAAGTCAAAATGGTTGTATGAAGAGGCCTTACAAATAACTGAGAAAAGAAGCTAAAGACAAAGGAGAAAAGAAAAGATATACACATTTGAATGCAGAATTCCAAAGAATAGCAAGGAGAGAAAAGAAAGCCTTCCTCAGCAATCAGTGCAAAGAAATAGAGGAAAACAATAGAATGGGAAAGACTAGAAAGCTCTTCAAGAAAATTAGAGACACCAAGGGAACATTTCATGCAAAGATGAGCACAATAAATGGTCCAGATGTGATATGGACCTAACAAAAGCAGAAGCTATTAAGAAGAGGTGGCAAGAATACACAGAAGAACAATACAAAAAAAGATCTTCATGCCCCAAATAACCATGATGATGTGATCACTGGACTAGGGACAGACATCCTGGAATGTGAAGTCAAGTGGGCCTTAGGAAGCATCACTACGAACAAAGCTAGTGGAGGTGATGGAATTCCAGTTGAGCTGTTTCAAATCCTAAAAGATGATGCTGTGAAAGTACTGCAGTCAATATGCCAGCAAATGTGGAAAACTCAGCAGTGTCCTCAGGACTGGAAAAGATCAGTTTTCATTCCAGTCCCAAAGAAAGGCAATGCCAAAAACTGTTAAACTACTGCACAATTGCACTCATCTCACACTCTAGTGAAGTAATGCTCAAAATTCTCCAAGCGAGGCTTCAATAGTTCATGAACTATGAACTTCCAGATGTTCAAATTGGATTTAGAAAAAGCAGAGGAACCAAATCAAATTGCCAACATCTGTTGGATCATAGAAAAAGCAAGAGAGTTCCAGGAAAATATCTACTTTTGCTTTATTGACTACGTCAAAACCTTTGAGTGTTTGGATCACAACAAACAGTGGAAAATTCTAAAAGAGATGGGAGTACCAGACCACCTGACTTGCCTCTTGAGTAATCTGTATGCAGGTCAAGAAACAACAGTTAGAACTGGACATGGAGCAACAGACTGTTTCCAAATTGGGAAAAGAGTACGTCAAGGCCGTATATTGTCACTCTGCTTATTTAACTTATATGCAGAGTACATCATGTGAAATGCCATCCTGGATGAAGCACAAAATTGCCAGGAGAAATGTCAATAACCTCAGATACACAGATGACACCACCCTTATGGCAGAAAGGAAAGAAGAACTAAAGAGCCTCTTGATGAAAGTGAATGAGGAGAGTGAAAAAGTTGCCTTAAAACTCAACATTCGGAAAACTAAGGTCATGGCATCTGGTTCCATCACTTCATGGCAAATAGATACGGAAATAATGGAAACAGTAGGCTTTATTTTTTAGGGCTCCAAAATCACTTTAGCAATGAAATTAAAAGACTCCTCCTTGGAAGAAAATCTGTGACCAACCTAGACAGCATATTAAAAAGCAGAGACATTACTTTGCCAACAAAGGTCCATCTAGTCAAAGCTATAGTTTTTCCAGTAGCCATATATAGATGTGAGAGTTGGACTATGTCAGCACTGAAGAATTAATGCTTTTGGGCTGTGGTGTTGGAGAAGACTCGTGAGAGTCCTTGGACTGCAAGGCAATCAAACCAGACAATCCTAAAGGAAATTGGTCCTGAATATTCATTGGAAGGACTGATGTTGAAGGTGAAGCTCCAATACTTTGGCCACCTGATGCAAAGAACTGACTCCTTGGAAAATACCCTGATGATGGGAAAGATTGAAGGCAGGAGAGAAGGGAATGACAGAGGATGAGTTGGTTGGATGGCATCACTGACTCAATAGACATGAGTTTGAGCAAGCTCCAGTAGTTGGTGAAAGACAAGGAAGCCTAGTGTGCTGCAGTCCATGGGTGTGCAAAGAATCGGACATGACAGAGGAACTGAACTGATCTGTAGATACAGCTCAGGAATGTTGACCTCATTACAATTTCTTGAAAGATTACTAAGTGCCATCCACTAAACTGTGTGTATCAGATTGCATCATTTAATCTTCAGAGCATTCCCCTGGGCTAGGTATTGTTGCCATTTTAAAGGTAATCATAACTGAATTTCAGAGAATGTGAGTCATTTGCCAGAGTTCTTCAGCCAATTAATCAGCATAGCACAGAATGAAACTTTAGCTTCTGATTCCAACTATGGCTTCCCCCATATGGAAATTCATAAACACAAGCTAGAGACACTGTTTAGAATTCAAGGCCACAGCCTTCCCATGTGCCTTTTTGATTAACTTAGTAAGACTGCCCAATCATCAGAAGGGGTAAAGTTGATATCATGGAAAATCACTGTTTGCTTAGGTCTCTAGCCTTCAGATCTGTTGTCTTGATGAAAACTAAAGCCAATTATTATCATCTTTCTTTAGAGAGTATGTTAGTTAACTCAGACTATGTAACAAAGTGCAACAAACTAGGTGGCTTAAAAACTAGTAATGTCTTCTCTCCCAGTTCTAGAGACTAGAAGTCCAAGTTCAAGGTCTCAATAGGGTTGCTTCCTTCTGAGAACTGCTGCTAAGTCGCTTCAGTCGTGTCCAACTCTGTGCGACCCCATAGATGGCAGCCTACCAGGCTCCCCTGTCCCTGGGATTCTCCAGGCAAGAACACTAGAGTGGGTTGCCATTCCCTTCTCCAATGCATGAAAGTGAAGTCTCTCAGTCGTGCCCGACTCTTAGCGACCCCATGGACTGCAGCCTGCCAGGCTCCTCCGTCCATGGGATTTTCCAGGCAAGAGTACTGGAGTGGGGTGCCATCGCCTTCCCCATCTGAGAACTCTGAGAGACAGTCAATTCCATGCCTCTCTCCGAGCTTTTGGTATTTTGCTGACATTCTTTGGAGCTCTTTGTCTTGTGTAAGCATCATCCTGATCTCTGCCTTCATTGTCACACGTCTCTCTCCCTATGTGGCTGTCTGTGTCCAAATTTCCCTTGTTTATAAAGACATCAGTTATATTGGACCAAGGCCTCACTCTGTTCCAGTATGCCCTCATCTTTACTAATTACATCTGTCATGTTCAAAGCAAAGTCATATTCTGAGATATAGAGGTTGGGACTTTCGAATATAAATTTCAGGGGACACAGGTAAGTCTGTAACAGAGAGGAGCTTCTTTCTCCCTGGACCCGAGGAACATGCTGAGGGATGCTCTCTTTACATTCATCAGCTGGAAACCCTCTGCACCCCACTGTCTGTGGCTGAGAGCACCACCGTTCTGTGTGAAAGTCCTTCAATATTCTTCTCGGTTTTCCTTCACTGTTTAGACACTTTGAAGAAGACATTTTATTTGAGCTTCTTCTTTATATGCAGTGTTCTCCTAGGCAACTTGATGCTCGCTTTGCATGGTTGCTTGGGAGGTGCTGTACACTTTAGTTTGCCAGGCTTTGGGGTAAAAATGACTTCATTTCCTGGAACCATCCTATTCATAGCTCAGAAGAGATGTAGACCTCTGTATGCAAAGTGTTATATTTACTGGGGCTTCATACATTTCTGAGGCAGGACCCTCATCTTAAAAATTTATAATGTCAAACCTATATATATATATATTTCTCCCCCCCACCCCGAGATGCAGCCTCTTCAGTTCAATTCAGTTCAGTGGCTCAGTCGTGTCCAACTCTTTGCGACCCCATGAATCGCAGCACGCCAGGCCTCCCTGTCCATCACCAACTCCCGGAGTTCACTCAGACTCACGTCCATCAAATCCGTGATGCCATCCAGCCATCTCATCCTCTGTCGTCCCCTTCTCCTCCTGCCCCCAATCCCTCCCAGCATCAGAGTCTTTTCCAGTGAGTCAACTCTTCGCATGAGGTGGCCATCTGAGATGCAGCCTCTTAGAGTAACATAAAAAGTAACCAGAAGTTTTAGATTGAAATTAGCACTAGTCAGTAATTTCTTGTACCTAAACCAAAAAACCCATGAATTTCAGATCAGGTTTTTCACTTAGACGTAGCTATGAGGGTGTTAAAAAAAAAAAAAAAAGAAAGAAAGAAAACCACATGTGGCAGATACTCCTAGTTTTCTGCATATTCCTCCTTTCTGCTTTCAATTAAGGCAACCCAGTTTTTAGTAGAGAAGCAACCCTCTCTACTTTCCTCTGTGGAATTTCTGGTAGCCAAGCCTCTCCTGGTCATATGACCTAGTTTTAGCTAATGAAGTGTGAGCAAAAGTCTACTGGCTAGAGCTTTTGGAGGAGCTGTAGTTTTTTTGTTTTTCCTTCCCAAACTGTGGCAATGTCATTCTCATAATTTTAAGATGATTAAAAGGTACTTCATCTGAGCAGTGGGCAGAAGAATGACAGAAACATAAAGAACTACATTTATGTGCAGCTAAGAAAGTGGAAAGAGTTTGTTATTCATGAGTAGCTGCTCCAGCCCTGAACTACCTTTCTCTGGACCTTATTACATAAGAAAAATAAACTCGTATTTAGTTAATATGCTGTAACTGGATTTTGGACACATGGGTTGAGTTCAGTCCTGACTGATGCATCAACCATGTCATATTGGACAGTATAGTGCCACCAGCTTGAAAATGCTTCTGCTGTTTCCAGGGGAAGCTCCCAATAAAGGGATGTCATTATCAGAGTGGTGACTACTAGGTTTTCCAATTGATAACAATGACGACAGCCTCTAGAAATCTGGCCCTTAGCAGCATCTCTGGGAAGCAGGGGATCTTTGAATTTCTTGTTAAATCTTTAGTGTCTCTCACACATCTCCAGCAGGCTACAAGACAGATGCTGGGCATCTGTTAAAAGATCAGCTCGAGGTGTTTCTTCAAGAGCTCATGGAGAGTATGTTCCTGTTGCTATTATAATTCCTGCTACCACTTATGTTAGTTGGATAGCACAGAGGTCTTTGGAAGAAAAAGTCTCTTAAGAGAACTTTCGGAAAGCACTGGGAATTGCCCTAAGAAAATAAACTGTAGTCCCAAGTGGCATTATAATTTTAGTGTTTATCTAGTCAATTTTGCATTTTCCTGAACCCAAAACATTTCCTAATTCATGTAAGTGGGAACTCATAGCCCTTAGCTGTTTGTCACTTTTCTGGAACTTTGGAAATTAAAATAGTTAGCAGATTTGACAAGAAACCCATTTTCTTCTTATAGCTGCCCCTTGAGATGTAAGGGCACGGTTGGCAGGGGGTGGGGAAGGAGGGGTTAGATGTGACTACTCATGGTCCTGAGGTAGCAGACTTACTCTTCGGAGTGATGAGATTGTGCTGAAAGTAGACAGTGGTGGTGATTGCATAACTTTGTGAGTGTACTAGCAATCACTGAATTGTATACTTTAAAGGGTGAATCATATGGTATGTTAATTACAGCACAATGAAGTTGTTATTTTAAAAACAAAGGTAAGAATATTATTACAGAGCCACTGAATGAGAACTTTATAATATGACATATGTTCCTAATATGATTCTAATTCAAATCCCAGTTTAAGAACCCCCACTGTGGCACAAGTTCTACCACTGAGGGATGGAACTCCATACACATACACACATGGACACAAATGTGTGTGTGTGTGTGCTCAGTCAGGTCTAACTTTTTGCAACACCATGGACTGTAGCCTGCCAGCCTCTTCTGTCCATGGAATTCTCCAGGCAAGAATACTGGAGTGGGTTGCCATTTCCTACCCAAGGGGATCTTCCTGACTCGGAAATCGAACTCCCATCTCTTGGGTCTCCTGCATTGACAGGCAGATTCTTTATCACTCCACTGAAGCCCACTTAACTGAAGTCTGTATAATACACCAACTACAATGCTAGGGTTCTTTTAAATGCCTTTGCTTTCTTGACTGGTCCCAACCTGTAGCCTCATGTCCTATAAATAGAATGTTGTGGAACATAGTCTAGGAATCATCGAGTGTGGCCATGAAATATTGCCCATGAAAGATTTATTTCTACTTTTCCACCTTTCAACTTCGTAATCTACTGCTCACGAGATGTTATTTTACTTCATCAGAATTTGAGTTGAAATTTGAGAAAAAAATAACAGAAATGTCCAAAGGTAAAGTTTCTATTATTGTCGTGAGCTTTCTAAATTATGAGACCTTCAGAGAAAGTGTAATAACTTTGTGAAGCTGGCTATTAGACTATGTCTTATTCGTCTTTGAAAGCCAAATACTTATGTGACATAAACTTGATGATCACTAACTCTTTTCAAATAGACTATTTCTGTCATGAGGGAAAACCTCAGACATCCTCTTAACTAACTCCCTTCTTTCCCCCTTCCCAAATTAAATGATTTGTTCAAGGTCTCTTACCATTTTAATTGGCAAGTTGAGGCTGGAACCAAGGTCTTGTGTCTCGGAAACTGATGCCATTCTTTCATCTTCATTCCTATCATCAAAACACAGCATTGTTAAGCAATATTTCATGTAATGGTAAAAAAAAAAAATGTGCTGCAGGATTATGGACATCCTTGGTGATAAACCAGATCTTAAATTTGGAAGAATGTTGAAGAAGGAGATTTTATATCAACAATTTGTGGCTTAGAATTTAGTATTTTTCTGTTGACTTCTTTATATTAACTGAATTTCCATGACTCCGTCCCCTTGGATTGCAGTTGTAATTATGTAGCAGTTAACATCTTCTCTGGGCCCAGCATATCCCATAATTAGCTGTGTTCTCTCCACAGTGTATGACTCAACGCTATGTGGTTCTTCTATATCAAAGGCAGGGTGGCCAGATTTTTTTTAACCACAATACTTGAGCATGTAGTGGCAGATGGCTGCACAACCCAAGTGCATCAGGTCCTTTTGAAGAGTAACCTCACCAAAAACAAGCAAACAAACAAACAAAACCAAACCCTGAGATTTATTTTTAAAATAAGGAAAGAACCTTCTTGGGGATGTTTCCAAACACTGCATCATTTAAAAAGAAAAGCATCTCCCTCTCTCTCTCCCTCTCTCTCTTTGGAAGAACTAAAATAGAAATAAATGAGTTAGAACTTTGAGGTCAGCCTTGATCAGGAAGGAGGGCACCTCTTGGTCTCTAATCAGAGGGCTACGGAAGTTTACTCGGTTGACTCGGGCACTGGGCATAATGTAGTTTGTAGTAGAAAGAGCATAGGACTAAGGATCAGCAGACGCAGTTTCTTCTTGGTTCTTCAGCTAATTAAGTATCTGAACCTTTCTGAGCTTTGGCGAATCCAAGTATCTGAGATCACTGCTCTAACACCACTATTGTAAATGCAAGATCTTATATCATTAGGGCAGTCGAAAAAATAAAGCACTTCAGGCTCCCTCTGTACAAACACGTTCATCTACATCATTAATATATATCTCCCTGTAAAGAACCCTAGGGAAGAAAAGGTCTCAGTAGCTGCCCTGGTAAACTTATTACAGGCTTAGTGAAACTCACCATTGGGACTTCCTTATTATATTCAGAATAACATATCAGGATGTAGAATATTTTATTCACCAGAATTCCATAGGGAAAAACAACTCTTATTTGTGGGGGAAAGCATTTGGAATGGAAGGCTGGACCCAGTGGGTATAAATATGAGCTTTCCTGCTCTGGGTGCCTTAAGGGAACAGATTTTTTTGCCCCTCCCCAGAGGGAGGGTGTTAGAAGAGGGAAGAGAGGATGGGGCTCATACAACGATTAGGTTGCTCCATGATGTGCGAGGTCACACTGCCCCATTCCCCTCAACAGTTGAATTTTCTCAAGAGTGCATAATGCTGCTAATGTATGTATGTGAATATTGGAAGAGAGAGAGAAGTTGCGAAGGAACCCTATTTTATACTCACCTTAATTCTGACTATTATCAAGCTTGGGTATAGGAAGGAAGCAAAGAAAAATAAGAGAAAACCAAACTTGGGGACTGGCAGAAATATTTACAGAGCTCTGGATTTCCAGGTCTATGGAATTGGACTTCAGATCAAAGTCGACAGGTCTTTAAAAAGACCTGCACGTACCAGCTAACACCTATGATCGGTGTACGTCCCACATTCCAGGTACTGTGCCAAATGCTATATGTGTATTGCATATGTGCATGTAGAGATTTGTTTTCATCATTAAAGAACCCTGTGAGATGGATAATTTTAAATTAATTTTATTGGTATGTAATTGATTTACAGTGTTGTGTTAGTTTCTGCTGCGCAGCAAAGTGAATCAGTTATACATGTATACTTAGCCACTCTTTCTTAGATTCTTTTCCCATGTAGGTGATTACAGAATATTGAATAGAGTTCCCTGTGGTATACAGTAGGTTCTTAATAGTTATCTGTTTTACAGATGGTAGTGTGAATATGGCAATCCCAGTCTCTCAGTTTATCCCTCCCCTCCCCTTATCCTCTGGCAACCATAGTTTGTTATTTCCTACACCTGTGACTCTATTTCTGTTTTGTAAATAAGTTCATTTGTACCACATTTTTACGAGACTGATACGGTGCTGGCTGTACTATGAGGGCAGACTATAACACATTTTTAGATTTCACATTAAGTGATGTCATATACTTGCTTTTCTCTGTCTAACCTATTTCACTCAGTACGACAGTCTCTAGGTCCATCCACATCACTGTGAATGGCATTATTTTGTTCTTTTTTTATGGCTGAATGATATTCCATTATTACTGTCCCAGTTTCACACTTGGAGAAACAAAGACCCAGAAAGGTTACATAAATTGTCCAAGGTCACACAGATATGAAGTGTAATTTAGATTCCAAATATGCTCAAACATTCGTGTATTAATTATTCATGACTATAAAAATGTATCAAGCAGTTTCTCTACTAGACATCAGAGGGGGTACAAAGATGATCCTAAAGTGAATCTTGCCACAGTGTATTTATTTTTATAGTCTAACAGTGGCTACAGGATGAGATCAGAACCATGCTATTGAGACAAAATAAAGCATGGGCCGGGTGAGAGGTTTCAATGCTGACAATTTCAGAGGGTCAAAGGTCGAATTCTCCCCGCCCCTTGGTGCAGTCTGAGGCCTTTTCTCTTGTGGTGCTGAAGAATAGAAGTTTTATGTATGTGTATCATCAGTTATGACAAGGATCCACCTCTTCATTAGTTTCAATACTTCTGGCAGTCTCTGTTGAAAAGCCTTGAGCTGTGGTCTGTGGTCCGCTCAGAAAGCATGCCACGTTTCACCCTGTACATTCCCCGTTTGGTGTTTTTCCTCTCCTCCCATTCCTACCCCTGGTTCTTGTTTTTCTCTCATCTTCCTCCTTATCTCTCCCTCCTCTAGCTACCACATGTACGCATTCCCTTCCCAATCCTGCCCTGAAGAGATCTTAATGACCTATTTTCCCAGCAAAGTAGATCTCTTTAAGGGAGAGAGTGCTTGTTTTGGATTTCTTGTTTTATTGCCAAGACAGATCTTTCTTTATGTAGAATTTTTTTCATGAGTTTCTAGACCTACCTGAGCCTTCTGGTCCTTAGCTGTCCCCTCCTTTCTGAGGCTCCTCTGAAATTTCCATTCCTCAGCCCTCTTCCTTGATCTTAACCATCTTGATATTCTATTGCTCATTGGCTCATGATTCCTCTAAATATTTGATGAGCGTGTATGAGTAGTATGATAAACTCAAATCAACCAAGTATTTCATGTGCAGCTTTCTTAAAAATTGGGAAGAAGAACCTACAGGTGGCCTGCAGGTTGCTTTTTATTTGATTTTTCCTATTTCATCAATTCTAAAGTAAAGTTCACTTTCCTGGGGAAGAAAGGGGCCCTTATATCAAAGTGATGTTATAAAAAACAATTTTGAATGTTAGAGCTAGTACTGGCCCTAAAGTCAAAGAAATTGTGTAAATCTCAGCTCTACTACCTCATAGTTCTCTGATTGGACAAAATTATATTCAACCACTCTGGGTCTATTTCCTTACCTGTAAATTGGGATGATAAAACTGTACCTATTTAATAAAGTTTATTGTAACGGTCAACTAAGATAAATATGTGTTCAGAACATAGTAGGTGCTTAATAAATGGAGGCAGTTGATTAGACTGACAATCTAAAGCATGTCTACTAAGGAAAGCAACTTTGGCAAAAATGTAAAAATTCTCGAGTTCCCACTTTCTCACTGACCTGTATGCACCAATATTGGAAAATAATACATGGGTTGGCTACCTTTTGGTTTAGCCTATTTACAGTTCTATAGCTATATAATAGGACTGTTTATAATTGAATTACAAAGTTAGAGAAGCATCAGGTTGGCATTCACAGCTGAAAAAATATCACACTGCTGGGTCTAGATTTTGTATCTCTGCAATCATTTCCTGAGAAGCCTTCCAACTATATGATTTCCCATAGTTGTAGGCTTTGTTATTGTTATTTAAGGACCCTTTTGGGCTTGTTATCAGTTCTGGCAACTGCCGCAAAAGTGACTACATGGTGAAGAGTGGGTTCAGTATGGAGGTTGGGGCTGTCTGATTCCAGGGGCAAAGATTCTTTGTAACAACAAAGTAGACATATATCTTACCTGGAGTATAACGTCTATGTGAGGAAGTAACTAGGGGTCCACAAAGAAAGTGGGCTCACAAGCTGAAGAATGATTCAATTAAAAAAAAAAAAAACAAACACTTTCCTGTACAGTAAAGCTCCATGTTCATCACTGTCTTGTACATAAAAGACTATAAGGTAAAACTCTTTTGAACCAGTTTTTCTAACTTCTGTTGGCTTGAGAAACCTGGTATGTTACATGAAAAGAATAAGATAAAGTGCTCAAGGAATAACAAGTAACTGCCATCATTTATTAAGAAATTATATTCCTCCTAATTATAAAAAGTAGATATTCTTTATTTCCATTTTACAAATGAATTTTGTGAGGTTTAGTGGTATTAAGTTATTTGCCCAAAGTTCAAGAACTAAGAAATTATTTTCAAGAATTCATCAGTTCAACAATTCCCTTCCATCCAAAAATATACACTAAGAATTGTTTAGTAATATAATGTGCCTTTTGTCCTAATAATTTCAAAAGACATTTTTTCAGAGATACATTTAGGAATGCTTAAATATGAAAGAATCCAGTTTGAAAAGCATGAATATTTCTTAAGGTTTTCCATACAACACAGCAATGGGTCAGGATAGCTTCTAAAATCCATTTCCATGGCAAAAAAAGAGGTTTTTTTTTTTTTTTAATTCTACAAAACCCAATATTTCTTAAAAGCATGAGAAATTTACCTATGAAAGATACATATTCAGTCCTAGAATACTGGGAAGTCTTCAGCAAATTCAAGAGGCGGTAACACCTATTTTTCATAAGAAAATGCAATATGATTCTAGAACTTAGCTTGCTTAAGGGTGTGAAATCTTGTCTTTCTACATGTCAAAGCACTAATCACAGCTTTAGTGCTATGCCCTTCGATGAAATTTTATGGGGTGAATAAGACTTATACATAACAGACATCTCCAAAAGTCTTGTTTCCATGTCTTTTTATGATTAAAGCAAACAAACAAACCTGAAACAGAACAAGGATAAACACTTCTCCAAACATAAAACATAGGCTAGTAAATTGAGGAAAATGAGGTTATGATTATTTGAAATTTTACTGCATTGAAAGATGGTGACTCCCATTATTGACTAATGATCATTTAGCAAGATTTTCTATAGATTAGTTCCTTTCCCATGATGGTTATTCCCATTTTATTGGCAAAGAAATGGAGGCTGATAAGTATTAGAGTGCCCCAAAACATACTGCAAGTTATAATAAATAGGCAAGCTTTAAGTCCTTTTACTTAACCAACTAGATCACCTCTAAACTTCACTCCTTCTGCTGCATTGTACTGTCTCTGGTGGTAAAAATCCGTCCTGAAGTTCAGGATAACTTCATTATACAGAGATTGAGCTTAGGAAAAGAACAGACTGGTTCCAAATAGGGAAAGGAGTATGCCAAGGCTGTATATTGTCACCCTGTTTATTTAACTTATGTGCAGAATACATCATGCGCTATACTGGGCTGGATGAAGCATAAGCTGGAATCAAGATTGCTGGGAGAAATATCAATAACCTCGTGTATGCAGATGACACCACCCTTATGGCAAAAAGCAAAGAAGAACTAAAGAGCCTCTTGATGAAAGTGAAAGAGGAAAGTGAAAAAGTTGGCTTAAAACTCAACATTCAGAAAACTAAGATAGTGGCATCTGGTCCCATCACTTCATGGCAAATAGATAGGGAAACAGTGGAAACAGTGAGGGACTTTATTTTTTGAGACTCCAAAATCACTGCAGATGGTGACTGCAGCCATGAAATTAAAAGACGCTTACTCCTTGGAAGAAAAGTTATGACCAACCTAGACAGCATATGGAAAAGCAGAGACAGTACTTTGCCAACAAAGGTCCATCTAGTTCAAGCTATGGTTTTTCCTGTGGTCATTTCTGGATTTGAGAGTTGAACTATAAAGAAAGCTGAGCACCGAATAATTGATGCTTTTGAATTGTGGTGTTGGAGAAGATTCTTGAGAGTCCCTTGGACTGCAAGGAGATCCAACCAGTCCATCCTAAAGAAGATCAGTCTTGAGTGTTCATTGGAAGGACTGATGTTGAAGCTGAAACTCCAATACTTTGGCCACCTAATGCGAAGAACTGACTCCATGGAAAAGACCCTGATGCTGGGAAAGACTGAAGGTGGGAGGAGAAGGAGACGACAGAGGATGAGATGGTTGGATGGCATCACCGACTCAATGGACATGAGTTTGAGTAAACTCCGGGAGTTGGTGATGGACAGGGAGGCCTGGGGTGCTGCAGTCCATGGGGTAGCAAAGAATCAGACACAACTGAGTGACTGAACTGAACTGAACTGAAAGAACACTCCTCTAGAGTTATCTGGATCAGCAGCACCAGCCCACAGAGGGGCTTTTTAGAAATTCAGAATCTTGTAACCCACCCCCTCCCTGCTACATCATAATCTACATTTAACATCAACTCTTGGCGATTTGTGTGTGGTATGAGGATGTTAGTCACTCAGTCGTGTCCGACTCTGTGCCACCCAATGGACTGTAGCCCACCAGGCTCCTCTGTCCATGAGATTCTCCAGGCAAGAATACTGGAGTGGGGTACCATTTCCTATTCCAGGGGCTCTTCCCAAGGCAGGGATCAAACCTGGGTCTCCCATATTGCCAGCAGATCCTTTATAGTCTGAGCCATGAGAAAAGCTATGTGATTTGTGTATAGATTAGTGTGTATAAGCTCTGCCCTAGAAATATGTGTGCACACACACACACACAGCATCTCACAACGTGTTTATTTAGAGGATAAAACAAAGTTGTGCCTTTTCAAATAAGCCTCTTTCCATTCTTGGTAGTGAAAAATATTTGGACTGTTTTGATTTCTGTCAGGAATATGGCAGAAGATCAAGAATGTGTGCTTTGAAATCAACCACTAATTTATTCTGCCAGATTGCTTTTATGTTATCAGTGCTGAGGAAATTAAGCCTCGCCGGGACAGTTTCTCACTGGAGGCACTGACGTTCACAATCTTTCCTGTGGAAGGGGAAGCAGATGGGCCTGGACGAAGATATTATGCATTTGACTAGCAAAGCAAGGATCTTTCATGAGCTGCCCTGGAGCAAAGTGGGAAGAGTTCTGTGTTAATTTTTTAATGTCTTTTTAATTAAAAGTGTCAAGCCAGAGTCCCTGAGTTTCACAGAGAGAGCCGAATTCTTCTGTTATCATCTTGAAATGAAAGCCAATTCAAAGAGCCATTTATTATGATTTTGCTTTTTTTTTTTTTTCTGGTTTCCTTGTTTCCAGTTTTCCCTACTTTTGGTGCATTTCAAGGTGAAACCCAGCTAGTGTTATTTGTTAACTTTGCTCGCTCTGCATTAAGGTCATCTGGAGCACAAAACAGATACTTACCTGCATCAGTCAACTGTGGCCACAGTAATACAGCATAATAGCACAAAACATGTGTGGCATTCAACAATAAGCATTTGTTCCTCATGCCATGTTTATAGAGGTGGGGGCTTGACTCAATCAGAAGGAGCGAGATGAGGGCAGCTTCCTGCTGAGGTCCATGGGTTTCTCATCTTCCTCCAGGGACCAGCAGACTGGGCGTGCTCATCTCAGAGATGCAGAGGTTAAGACTGCAAGCAGAACCATACAAGATTTCTTATTGCTTCGTATCAGAACCAAACACTACTGTCTCCAGTGCTTTATGCTATTGACCAAAGCAGGCCATGTGGTGAAACACCAAGTCAGATGGCAAAGAGATTTATTCTACTTCATTTAAGAGAAGAAATACAGAAGCACATAGTAAAAGGTGTGGATGGAGGAAGAGGTGAAGAACGGGGGCTTTTGCTTCCATTTATACCATCTACCACACTGCCTGTCTCATTTTCTTGAGATTTCTGAAATTCAGAGATTCCTAGCCTAACATTTCTATTAACAGTAGGCATTCTTATATGGTATCAGGATATATATTTCATGATTTCTTTTTCATATGCTGAAAAGGGACCTGCTTAATGCTGTGAACTCGATTTATTTCCAGTCCTTTGTTATGCTCGTAGTCAATGTGACATTATAGAAAACCATGTCATACTAATTACAAAATCATTTCAGTAACCCAATATTATGGACTTTTTCCTTGCCTGATAATATAGCCTTTTTGAGATGATCAGATTACACTGGAGAGAATTGCTGAGTGTAAATAGTGGTGAATTATTCAAATACCCATCATTAATCTATTGAACGATAACCTCAAGATAGAAAATTCAAGGAATTCTTCTATGTATTAAGAGCATTAAAATCCTCCTTTTCAACAACTCTTTCAGATAAAAATTTTTTCTTTAATTTTATGCTTAAAGTACTATATGAAGAAAATGTCTTCCACAGTTTGGAGGAAAAGACTGGCCTAAAAGTAAAGCAGAATGGTTGTCTTAGGTGTGATGATTTGAGTTACCAAAATTCCCTTCCTTTCCCAGTATCTAAAACATCACCTTAGAGTTACTCTTTGGGCTAAGATTTTATTCATTTTTCAGATATCTACCATCTGTGAGTGCCCAGCACCAGTGGATGAGATGGTTTCTTGGTGAAGAGCATGGCATCCCCAGAACATTTGGATGTGTAGTGATAGAGGATTGTAGGCCAAGGAAGCTTCCTGTTCTTATGTGTCCAGTGCCCTAAGCTAATATTAAGGAGTTAAGTCCTTTATATTATAATTCAAGAGAATAGAATAGGATAAAAACCTACAGTGCAAGGTCTATATGGTAGGAGAGTATTATTTCTAAATTCAGGAACCATACTTAGCTCTGAGGATTTGAAGAACACTTGTATAAATTAATGGAAAATAATGCACACTCGTAGGAAATTTTACGAGCATGAACCTCTTAAAATCCATTCATGAATTAAGAACCTAAAGATGACAATTTTTAGAGGTCCTTATGTCTCCTAAGTATTTCTCTTGAGCACAGAAAGCTACTCTCATTCCTGATGCCTTATAAGGAAATAATCTATAGAGATGTGACTCAATGCATTTATGAAGTCCAAGGGGATAAGAGTGACCAGATCCCGAGTCAAATAAAATAGGTAGGGAATTGATGTCTCAGTCATGCTGCTGGATATATTAAAGCAAGTCAGGCTTCAGTTTATGATTACAATACTGATACATAAATGGTATTGATTGGCACCTGGTCTTAGGAATACTTGTCTGCCTGAGTTATGTTTTAAAGTCCTCCTCGCTGTGATACTTTGAATAGGTGGTTTAACATCATGCCTCCTTGATTTGGTTAGTGGGCAAAGATGCTCATTGCAGGATGTGTCAGGACAAAGCGGATGTATGTCTGCAATTACCATCAGTATGATGAGCCCTTCAGGAATTTCTGGTTGCACGCACTAGTTAATAGAGGAAAACAAAATGTGACCTAGAAGGCTATGTGGTCAAGTGAAAATGCTGCGGTTTGGGGGTCAGAAAGACCTGGGTTTGATTTCAGCTTCATCAATTGTTAACTCTATGATCTTAGGTTGGTTATTCAATTGCATTGAGCCTTAGACACTTCATGTGTAGAATTGGGCTGAGAGTACCTGTTTCTCAGTTCTGTTGTAATGGTGCATATAAAGCACTTAGCTTCAGGCTTGATACAAAGAAGATGCTCCATCTTTGTTCTCACCCTCCTTTAACATTCTAGACAAGTACTATCCAGTAATAGATTGGTTCTTTAATTAGACTGAAGGGTGGGATGGGAGGGAGGGGGCATGGGTGTATCTATGGCTGATTCTTGTTGATGTATGACAGAAAACCACAAAATTCTGTAAAGTAATTATCCTTCAATTAAAAATGTATGTATATATATAAGCATCAAGAAGATCTATATTGGACAGCCTCTATTGGAAGCATCCAATGCGGGAATACTGAGAATGTGAGATGCCATGTAGCAGGAGCAGCAGGATTAAAGGAACTTGCCATCAGCCTGAGGGGACCTCCCTAGGTTTTTTAATTTTTCTCCAGGGACAGTCCTGAGATCTTCCCGTGTCTCCTCAAGATCTGCCTATTCCCAGCCTTTAGTCCCAATTGGATGCTTCACATCGGTCCAGAAGGAAGGAAGTTGAAACATGACTGATTTTCTCCCCATAGTTTCCACTTTTATCTGCAGAGGACAGCTGTGTAACCTTCACTTTGGAGGTGTTTTAGAGGTAGGACTATACCTGAAGGAAGGAATTTTAAATTTTCCCGGATTTCTCAACATCAGCAGTATTGACAGTATGAGCTGGGTCATCCTCTGTGCGCCATCACCTCTGTGCGCCATCACCTCCGTGATGGTCCTGTGCACCATCACCTCTGTGCACCATGACCTCTGTGCACCATGACCTCTGTGCATCATGACCTCTGTGCGCCATCACCTCTGTGCGCCATCACCTCTGTGCGCCATCACCTCTGTGCGCCATCACCTCTGTGATGGTCCTGTGCACCCAACGGGAGCCTGTTTAGCCGCATCACTGTTCTCTACCCACTAGATGCCAGTAGTGCCCCCTGTTCCTGATTTGTGACAACCAAGACTGTCCACAGACACTGCCAAATGTTCCCTAGGGAGAAAAATTGCCCCCGGTTGAGAACCACTGTTGCAGTCCTGCCTTTTCTCCTATAAATGGCTGTTCCTCTCATGACACTTTCTTTTCTTTACACTCTTTGAGTTTTCTTTATTCGATCATGTTCTAGTTTTACCATAAATGTCTGTTTTTTTTATGTTTAAATTAACCCATGGCTTCATATATAGATATTTTCATATTTATTTATATTGCATAGATGTTTAACTAGAAACATAAAGGCAAGAAAATCCTGCTTAAATTGTCTTCAGCTGGACTTTTAGTAAAGCAAGATCTTGAGCTAGAAAGGTATCTTTTTTGTGTGTGGTATATTATAGAGTTAAAACTTGAATCATTAAGGACATTTTTGATGCTCTATTTGCTAGAAATTTAAGAGGTTAGACAATGACTTTTAGATTCTCCTGCCTCCTTTAATTTGATCTTGGACAAGCTAACTTTGGCTTCTGAGAATGAGG
Source organism: Ovis aries (assembly GCF_016772045.2). Lineage (NCBI taxonomy): Eukaryota > Metazoa > Chordata > Mammalia > Artiodactyla > Bovidae > Ovis > Ovis aries. The sequence goes on along the minus strand of NC_056062.1, from coordinate 58,493,610 downwards.
ACAGTCTCTGCAGAGGAATTATTGGTCTCTGAAAGGCACCTCCATGCTACTCCATGGAGACTGAGGATAACATTGTTTTTTTGGATCATGCCTGAAAGAGCATTTCAGACAGGCATGAAATGAGACCATGCATCTAGAGGATCTTGCGCTATATCTAGCCTGGTACCTGCTAATGAATATTGACTCTTTTATCAATACCATTATTTTGATCACCATCACTCCCCTGGTTAAACTCTAGTCCACTTTACAGATAAACTGTGTGAGTCTTTGTTGGCTTGTCTGCCTTTGTTTTCTTTATCTCTTTGAGCAGTAAATTCACGCCTTACATTAGGTTATAATGGTGAATTTATTTTGAATAATTCAATTCATAATGCAAATGTAGAAGCTTTATGTGGTTCCATCCAGTTCATAAAGTTTATAGGAATACACTGAATAAACACTTGGAAATTAAATAGTCAAGACCCAAAAGGTATTTCTTATATCCTATCGATGGCCTTCAAGGATAGGCAGAAAATGTTAGCAGGAGCAGAGAGATAAAAACGAAAAAGTCATTATTGCTAATTGCTAGAACAGTCCTAGGTATTTCTGTGAACATCAGGGCAACAGTAGTTTCTTTTAAAGCATCCCCAAGGGAACCTTATGGGTTATGGTAGCTGGCATCTCCTCCAAACCCATGTTTTGCTTCTTTAAAAGGGCTCTGTCTTCTTTAAAGCCCTGGATTTCCCAGTTCCGTGTTGAGGCATTGTACTGGAAAATTAGGGCATTGGATCAGAGGTGGTAGAACCAGGTGCTAAGAGGTTATTATAACTCCTCATACTTAAATAGGATACGGTGGGAGCTGTGAGCCCCGAGGCATCACTGCTGAGTGAAGGGACCTGTGAGGAAACCTGGATGTTAAAGTTCTTTCCTCTGGGCTTAAGGGAGGAAGGCAGTTGTAAGTGGGGAGAAGGGAAGGGGGTGGGGGACGCAAAAAACTTGTTAACATATATTTCACCAGGACATAGAGAGGGTTTAACTGAAGCCATACATGTTGGAAGTGAGCAGTTTAGCCAGGGCAGCATTGGTGATAAAAAATAATGGGCCTTCTCTGGCAGCCCAGCAGTTAAAGACTTCACCTTCCAATGCAGAGGGTGTGGGTTCGATCACTGATTGGGAAGCTTAGATCCCACATGCCTGGTGGCCAGAAAACCAAAAACATAAAACAGAACCAATTCAATAAAGACCTACAAAAATAATGATAATGGTAACATAGTTGGTATTGCGTACCAAGTACCCTGCTAGACACAGTGCCAGGGACTCTACGTACATTCTGTGATTTCAACCTCAGAGCAGTCCTCTGAGGACGATGACTAACTTTAATCGTGCAGATGAAGAAGCAGCAAGATGGGAGCCTGAAGAAACTGGTTCAAGTGGCAGAACTGCCCAGGGCTTGAACCTCCTCTCTGTTGGGTGTCTCAACGTGTAGCACACTGTTCAAGTTGATCTATAATTGGATGCAGGGAGGAGGGCGAAAGGATAACAGCCAGGATCAACAGTAGCAAACAAGTGTCATGGAAATGCTCACCAGAGGTTTGATGGCAAATCCTTTCTGACGAAACCCAAGGCTGTTCTGTGAGATCACATGGAGACTCCATATTCTCAAGACTAGCAGAATGGACAAGAGCATGTCCTCTCTTCCCAGAAACATGTCTAGTGGCCTTACACTGTAAAATTGGACCAATCTGGTTTGTATAGGATAATGTTTAGGTTCAAACCCACTCCTTACTGAAATGCTCCATGACTGTTTCCTCTATTCCTAAACATATCTGTCTTCCCTTTCATCTTCTATCTGGAACTGTGAGAATAGTTAATGGGAATGTGTTTGTGAGAAATTCTTTGATTCACTTTGGAAAAATTATGCAAATTCATAATGTAATAATCTGATTTGTACTATCCAGAGAGAGTTAACTGAAGAGGAAAATTAAATGATTATGGGCCTAAGTAGATGATTTATGAGGAAAGGCTACACAAGTTCTAACAAAACCAAAACCCCTATAAAGGTTGATATGCAAGAAAAATAATGCAGGCTGGGACAAAGGCTTCTAAGTAAGATTAACAGGCTGAAATTGCCCCCCTGCCCCAAAATTGTTGTGTCCCTTATGACAAGTATCAAGACATTCAGATTAATGATATACTGAATACTTTTATAGAGGACCTTACACCCTCCAGTGTTAGAGGGCCTGAAAACAAATATGGTAACATCTAAAACATTTGGAAGTAAGGAGGGTAGAAGTGGTGGGATATAATGATTAATGGTTTGGGGACCTTGCTAGATGAGGTCACTGACTGCTAAGGTTAATGGCAAATGTAGTTTATGTGACTCCCCTGTTTAGACTTAGAATGTAGTAAAACATACATTAAGAGTTAAGATGCCTCTTTGAGACCATCTATGATTTATAGGCTCAGATGTTAGCAATATATAATCTTAGACAAATGAGGGTAGAATATTTCCATAATACAAACTCTCATGAATGTTGGGCAATTCTGTACCAGTGTTAAGAGAAAGGCTGAATGTATAACTTCCTTCAGGGAAGTAGTAAAACAATACTAGACAGGAACTTGTGATCTGGGTTATTTTATAGCAAGTAGGCAAGGTGCCCTACTTGTCTTGAATAGTCTTTCTGCTGTACATGTGATTTGATGCTAAAATTTACAGGGAGTTATTGACTTTAGAAAAGAAGTGAGCATCGGATATGGAAGCAGAAGTTTCTCACTGTAGCAAGATGAAAGAATGCTCATGAAATAAATTTTAAAAGTATCAGCTCTTTGGGTCAAGATCTGAGATGATTCATTGCAACAACTATCTATTGAGAAGTTACCTGTGCACAGCACCGTTCTAGGAACAGAAAAGGGAGCAAAATGAATACTGGTGCTCAGGGTCTGGTGAAAAGATACAAATCATATTAAAAGTTATCCTTGAATAAAAGGCAGTGTTATAAAAGGAAGGCCTACATGGGAGGGGGCTTCACTGGCAGCTCAGTGGTAAAGTGCAGGAGACTTGGGTTTGATCCCTGGGTCAGGAAGATCCCCTGGAGAAGGAAATGGCAATCCATCTCAGTATTCTTGCCTGAGAAATCCCATGCACAGAGGAGCATGACAGATTGCAGTCCATGGGGTTGCCAAGATTCGTACATGACTTAGCAACTAAACCACCACTACCGTTGATAATGGGTGGAGGGAATAAGTAGAAATTCATATGAAATGAGATAATTTACAGTTTTTCTTCAAATCCGTCAGGAGATGAGGAATAGGAAGCAAAAAAGGATTTACAATGAAAAACTTTCCCCAATTAATTTGGAGGGTAAGTAGACCGAGTGTTTGTGATCAGAGGCAGGCTGGCACTAGTCCAGATAGTCTTATGTCTCTAAGACTGGATTGTGCCCCAGGGCTTTTAAGAGCAGAGATTTCCTGGAACCAGTTTTAAGTTATGCTGTTATAGTCTGTTTTCTGCTCTATTACATTGTAGTCTAAAGTAATTATTGGGTATAGTTATGAAATGAGTTGGAAAAACTAGGGTCTCCTTTGTGTAGCAGGAGTAGTTTTAGCTCCTGGAAACTTCCAAGCCAAATAGAACAGACAATTACTGAACCCACCATATCCCATGTTCAATATATAAGGGTCTTCCCTCCTTGAATGTCATAATCTCTTAAGCTAGGTTCATGGATTTATACACCTCTCCAAGGGGCACATGGCCCCAAAAGATTAAGAATCACCTAAGTGTATACTACATATTTTGTGCTTTTTTACTGCATTAATTTTTTAAAATAAGTATTATACTGTACTTCTTTTCACTACGTTGTTGTTATGGTTTGTCTCTAAGTCATGTCTGGCTCTTTGCGACCCCGTGAACTGTAACATGCCAGGCTCCTCTGTCCATGGAATTTCCCAGGCAAGAATACTTGAATGGATTGCTGTTTCTTTCTCCAGGGGATCTTCCCATCCCAGGGATCGAACCTGAGTCTCCTGCATTGGCAGGCAGATTCTTTACCACCTTGCCACCAGGGAAGCCCTCTTTTCACTAGGTGTGTCCCTGCTCAGTCGCTCAGTCGTGCCCCACTCTTTGCAACACTATGAACTGTAGCCCACCAGGATCCTCTGTTCACGGGATTTCCCAGGCAAACATACTACAGTGGTTTGCCATTTCCTCCTCCAGTGAATCTTCGTGACTCAGGAATCAAACCCACGGCTCCTGCGTTGGCAGGCCAATTCTTTACCATTGAGCCACCTGGGAAGCTCCTTTTCACTGTGAACCATCTCAAATTCTCTTAGGTACAAGGGTTGTAGATGATGAATGAAAGTGGACAAATAGTGCTGAATGATGATTATTTAACTGACTTAAAATTGAATGTGAGTTCCTCAATTTAAACAGGAATAATTATATGACCCAGAAATTCCATATATATATATATATATATATATCCATATATATATGTATATATATCCAAGAGAATTGAAAGCATGTATTTAAACAAAAACCTGTACAAAAATGTTATAGCAGAATTATGCATGCTACTTCAGAAGTGAAGATAACAAATTTCCATCAGGGGCTGAGCAGATAAACAAAATGTGATATTTACATACAGTAAAATATGATTTAGCCTTAAAATGAACTGAGTAGATACATGCTACAGTATGGATGAACCTAGAAAATATTATTCTAAGTCAGATGTAGAAGGTCATTAGTGTTCAGTTCAGTTCAGTTCAGTTCAGTCACTTAGTCGTGTCCGACTCTTTGTGACCCCATGAATCGCAGCACACCAGGCCTCCCTGTCCATCACCAACTCCCAGAGTTCACTCAGACTCACGTCCATCGAGTCCGTGATGCCATCCAGCCATCTCATCCTCTGTCGTCCCCTTCTCCTCCTGCCCCCAATCCCTCCCAGCATCAGAGTCTTTTCCAGTGAGTCAACTCTTCCCATGAGGTGGCCAAAGTACTGGAGTTTCAGCTTTAGCATCATTCCTTCCAAAGAAATTCCAGGGCTGATCTCCTTCAGAATGGACTGGTTGGATCTCCTTGCAGTCCAAGGGACTCTCAAGAGTCTTCTCCAACACCACAGTTCAAAAGCATCAATTCACTTACATTTATGCAAAATGTCCAGAGTGGGCAAATCCCTGGACAAAAGGTAGATTAATGGTTGCTAGATGCTGGAGAAAGGAGGGATATTGTCCTGTTACAACGAATGGGATTTCTTTGGTGGAGAGGAGTGATGGAAATGTTCTAGAATTAGAAGTGACAGTTGTATATAAAAACTACTCAAGTGTGTGTTTTTAAATGGTAAATTTTTAAGTGAATTATATCTCAATAAAAATGAATGCGCTAAGTCAAAAAATAAAATAAAACTAAATTAAAAACCTACATCTATGGTGGTATTCCAAGAAGCCTCTGCATGTTGTGTGCATGCTAAATCACTTCAGTCGTGTCTGACTCTTTGTGACGCCATGGACTATAGTCTGCCAGGCTCCTCTGTCCATGGGATTCTCCAGGCAGGAATACTGGAGTGGGTTGCCATGCCCTGCTCCAGGGGATCTTGCTGACCCAGGATTCGAACCCACCTCTCTTTCATCTCCTGTATTGGGAGGTGAGCTCTTTACCACTAGCGCCACCTGGGAAGCCCTCCAAGTGTCTCCCATTTTCTCTCTGGAAGGGGCATGACCCCATCCATGCTTTCCCAGCTACTGCTTGGGAGTCTGGCTTCCCACCAGCCTGCATCTAGGGCTGAATGGGATCTTCCCCTTTGGGATCCTAAAGAGCCTTGTCACACTCTCAACTACTGGGAGTCACTAAAAAAAAAACAAAGACAGCTTAGGCATTCATAGAGGTTTGAGAGACAGTCAGGAGCTTGGCTGGGCCGATTGAAGAGGTTCATCTATGCAGAACCAGTCTGTCAAGACTGGGAGAAACAGCTGTTTTATCTGATGCACAGAAACAAACACATTTAGTCCTGAGTTTCTTTCAGCTTAAACCCTCAAATTTAACCAGCCTATTAAGACCACAGGAGTTGGAAACAGAAATCTTTTTGTGTTATCAGTATCATCTGGTGATGCACCCTCAGCACTGATTTATACAGATGAGCGAGGGACACCAACAAATTAAAAATATTCCAACATGCTTCCATTGGGGTGCAGCCATAAACCAACCAAGCCACACTCCTGCCTCAGACCCCTTAACTCTAGTCATATAGGAGCCATTCGGAGGCTTGCTGTATTGTGCATTTCAGTCCTGGCCACATAAGAGGTGATCAATTAACACTGGTCAGATGAATATATCAGCCAATACAGGATGAGAAAGGGGCTCTGTGATTCATGATTCATTGCAGCTTTTAAAATTTACAATGCCAACTTAATCATCTTCTTCATCTCTAATCAAGGCCTTTTAAAATTTACTCTTCATGTGCTTCAGTAATGTGATAAAGGGTTAGCAGGGGAAAAAAAAAAAAAAGCAGAACTGGAGGGAATAAGTATGAATTTCTCTCCCTTCTAGCACAGAATAGTATTCCTCTGGCATTCCCAATAGATTAAAGTCTTCTTTGAGGCAATGAGGAAGGCCAAGATAATTTAACTTTAATTTGATCAGTGGTGGCTTTTCCAGATGAAGACATAGGCATTTGGTTCCTTAACCAGTTGTTGAACAGCCACTGACATACCTGTTAATGCATTCTTATTTCAAACAGGTGTTTCATATTTCTTTTAGAGGCAATCTCAATAAGAGACACAGATAAGGTACAAAAATGTTTATCTTGCTGATTGAAGCATGGTCTTTAAACATTAAACTGAAGTTTTCCTGTATCTGTAATGTTCTTGAAAGCTCTATGTTGTTAAATTTCCACAAGGAAAAATACTGTCAACTTTTATGATGTCTGTCTTCTTATTTTTCTTAAGCTGTGTGAAACTGTATTTTCTGCTACTAATCTGAGTGTTTATTTTTAAGATCTAATTTCAATATTTAAAAATAATATGTTATAATTCTACTTCTTGACTTATCAAATTTAGATGCTACATATTGATGCCCTTGAGCTTCTCAGGTAGCACTAATGGTTAAGAACCCTCCTGCCAATGCAGGAGACATAAGAGATGCAGGTTCGATCCTTGGGTCAGGAAGATCCCCTGGAGGAGGAAAAGACAACCTGTTCCAGTGTTCTTGCCTAGAAAATTCCATGGTCAGAGGAGCCTGGGAGGCCACGGTCCATAGGGTCTTGAAGACATGCCTGGAGCGACTTGGCACACATGCATTGATTCCCTCTGTGAAAGACGAGAATGTAAATTCATGTAGTACTTGCATTTAAATTGTAGCTAAGTGCAGCATTTTAAAACACACAGCTGAATGTAAAAGCTTTCTTTAGCTTTATTGCTACTTCTCTGGCTATAGAAGTCATACATGCTATAGTAAACATTTTGGTTTCCTGCCCAGAGCTCTTCTATTGGATCATTGCCTCTATCCTCCAGCTGCTGTGAGTGCTGGCTGCTAATGACCAATGCCCTGATCATGGGGTTATCCTCACTCCCAACACTCTAGGGGGCTACCATGCAGTGACTGAGAGTGCTCAGACCAAGGGACCAGCTGTATGGGAAAGTAGGTGTGACTATGGGTACATAACCATGGGCTCTCTGGTTCTACCTTATAACTCAGAATTCTGCTGCTCGCCTGACTGAATGGTATTTAGACAACTGAAGCAGCAGTTGATCTGCAAGCATGGAGAAAACACCATCCTTCTGGTAAGTATATCAAAGTAACGGACTTCCCAGCTCAGAGACCAAACCCACGTCTCCTACATTGCAGTCGGATTCTTTACAGCTGAGCCACTAGGGAAGTACCAGTATTCTCTGTATGTATATTCAGTCATTGAACCAATTCCCTGTTTTTCCTGATAATTAGATGTATAAGGGCTATGATTAAAAGTATTTGTACATACATCTTTGCACACATCCAGTTATTTTCATGGGATGCATTTTTAGAAGTGCAACTATTAGGTTAAAGTACATAATTTAAGGATTTTACTTCTTTCTGACAAATACCCTTCAGTGAGCTTTGTATGAAACTGACAGTTTTCCCACAGCTTTGCTGGCACGTGGACAGTGACATTTTAGTGCTCAATAAACCTATAGATTGATAAAAACTCTGTCTTTATTTAGACAGTGTGCCTGAAGAACTATGGATGGAGGTTCATGACATTATACAGGCGGCAGTGATCAAGACCATCCCCAAGAAAAAGAAATGCAAATAAGGCAAAATGGTTGTCTGATGAGGTCTTACAAAGAGCTGAGAAAAGAAAAGATGCAAAAGGCAAAGGAGAAAAGGAAAGAGATACCCATTTGAATTCAGAGTTCCAAAGAATAACAAAGAGAGATAAAGTCTTCCTCAGTGATCAATGCAAAGAAATAGAGGGAAACAATAGAATGGGAAAGATTAGAGATCTCTTCAAGAAAATTAGAGATACCAAAGGAACATATCATGCAAAGATGGGCACAATAAAGGACAGAAATGATATGGAGCTAATAGAAGCAGAAGATATTAAGAGGTGGCAAGAATACACAGAAGAACTATACAAAAAGATCTTCATGATCCAGATCACCACAATGGTGTGATTACTGGACTAGAGCCAGACATCCTGGAGTGCAATGTCAAGTGGGCCTTAGGAAGAAACACTATGAACAAAGCTAGTGCAGGAGATGGAATTCCAGTTGAGCTATTTCAAATCCTAAAAGATTATGTTGTGAAAGTGCTGTACTCAATATGCCAGAAAATCTGGAAAACTCAGCAATGTCCACAGGATTGGAAAAGGTCAGTTTTCATTCCAATCCCAAAGAAAGGCAATGCCAAAGAATGCTCAACCTTCCGCACAATTGCACTCATTTCACAGGCTAGCAAAGTAATGCTCAAAATTCTCCACGCCAGGCTTCAATAGTATGGGAACTGTGAACTTCTAGATGTTCAAACTGGTTTTAGAAAAGGCAAAGGAGCCAAAGATCAAATTGCCAACATCCACTGGATCATGGAAAAAGCAAGAGAGTTCCAGAAAAACATCTATTTCTGCTTTATTGACTATGCCAAAGCCTTTGACTGTGTGGATCACAAAAAACTGGAAAATTCTTACAGAGGTGGAAATATCAGACCACCTGACCTGCCTCCTGAGAAATTTGTAAGCAGGTCAAGAAGCAACAGTTAGAACTGGTTCCAAACTGGGAAAGGAGTATGTCAAGGCTGTATATTGTCACCCTGCTTATTTAACTTATATGCAGAGTACATCTTGAGAAATGCTGGGCTGGATGAAGTACATGCTGGAATCAAGATTCCTGGGAGAAATATCAATAACCTCAGATATTCAGATGACACCACCCTTATGGCATAAAGAGAAGAAGAACTAAAGAACCTCTTGATGAAAGTGAAAGAGGAAAGTGAAAAATTTGGCTTAAAGCTCAACATTCAAAAAACTAAAATCATGGCATCCCATCCCATCACTTCATGGCAAATAGATGGGGAAACAATGGAAACAGTGAGAGACTATTTTGGGGGGCTCCAAAATCACTGCAGATGGTGACTGCAGCCATGAAATTAAAAGATGCTTGCTCCTTGGAAGAAAAACTATGACCAACCTAGACAGCATATTAAAAAAGAGACATTACTTTGCCGGCAACGGTCCATCTAGTCAAGGCTATGGTTTTTCCAGTGGTCATGTATGGATGTGAGAGTTGGACTAGAAAGAAAGAATTGATGCTTTTGAACTGTGGTGTTGGAGAAGACTATTGAGAGTCCCTTGGATGGCAAGGAGATCCAACGAGTCCATCCTAAAGGAAATCGATCCTGAATATTCATTGGAAGGACTGATGGTGAAGCTGAAACTCTAATACTTTGGCCACCTGATGCAAATAACTGACTCACTGGAAAAGACCCTGATGCTGGGAAAGATTGAGGGCAGGAGGATAAGAGGCTGACAGAGGATGAGATGGTTGAATGGCATCACCGACGCAATGACATGAGTTTGAGTAGGCTCTGGGAGTTGATGATGGTCAGGGAAGCAGATTTGCTATAGTCCATGAGGTCGCAAAGAGTTGGAGATGACTGAGCGACTGAACTGAAGTGAAATGAAACCTATAGATTAGAACTGATAATTTAGAGAGAAAGTTTTAAAATGATCAACTGAATAGACTTTTAAAATTATGGGGTCACAAAGAGTTGGACACGACTGAGCTACTCAACTGAATCAATATTTGAAATGAATGCTTAAAATACAAAAATATTGAAACTATTAAGTCCTTACAGGTTTAGTGATTAAAATAACTTAATTGAATTTTTATAACCTAAGGAGGTACACTTTTTAAATTATTATTATCCAGTAAAACAGGGAACAGACCATCTGTGAAACAGACTAACCTGCTTTTATTTATACAACTAGTTAGAGACAGTTTGGTCTGCCTGACTCCTAACGTCCGAGTTTTCTACATGGCCTTCTATCTCTCACAGGTTATCTTAAAACTCCAAATATTATAGTATAAAAATAAAGTCAAGGGACTTCCCTGTTGGTTCCATGGCTAAGACTGTGCTCCCAATGCAAGGGGCCAGGTTTGATCTTTGATCAGGGAACTAGATCCCACAGGCTGCAACTAAGACCCAGTGCAGCCAAATAAATAAAAAAATAAAGTCAACAAAGAGAAAGATCTGATGAATGTTAATTAAGAGGCTGATAATATCTGAAATATTAATGGAAAGCGTCCCTATGTGACCTGTTAAACCTTTCTCTGTGTTGCCTGTTACCCTTTTCCATAAAGGTAATCATTGCTTTAGCAGACGCTTACCATCAAGAATAAAAATGCAGACCCTAAGAAGGTAAAATCAAAAGGATATCATTCCTAATGTGACTTTAGCCCAGAGGGGCAGAGATTTCTTTTGCTTTCTCTTTTCTTTTTTTCCTCCTGCCTCAGTGGAAATTAAAAGGGGTTTGCTGCATTTCCTTGGCAGGTCTTTCCAAGAAGTTTTGAAGAGTAGGAGACCATTCTCTCCCTGACTCTCTCTCTTCTCTTTTTTTCCTGCTGGAGTTTGCTGAGCTGCAGTCGGTTGTATTTGCTGAGGCTGAGGCAGGAGTGAGCAGCAGGAGTAGTGACAGAGTGGCATGCCACCTCCAGGCAGGAAAAGGGCAGAAGTTGTCCTCTGTTCCTGTGGCCTGCACATGCCAGGGAAGAAATCCAGATGAGGGAGCTGAAAATTGATAACTAAGTTGACTGCACACTGTCAACGAAGCACTAAGTATGGGAGCTGTGGGGACTAGACCACCCTAGCAATGGAGCAACCAAGATGGGGGTCCACTCTATTGGGGAAAAGGGTCAGTCTACACGAAATTCAAAGAATCTATAGCCTCAATATCAGTATTTCTGAGACACTTATCTAAGTTGCTTTTTTTATCTTGCCCTGCTCCAGCCAGTGAGATGGGAGAGGGTGAAGAACTGCCCTGTTAGCCGACTTAGAGCCTTGCCACTTTTCTAAATTGACTGATAAATCACCTGATGGCACCCAATTTGCTGAAGCAGTGTGGATGTAGTTGCAGTAATAAGGTGTGGAGTGGGTGCAGTAAAGTGGAACATGCCCCAAAACAAATTATTTCATTTATAGAGATAGTTTTACTACTAAACATCAGGTCTTGTCTATCCCCCTAATTTTAAAATATTTGATTGGTTCCAGATGGAATGGTAACATCTCAATATAAAATTTGGCAAAAGTGAAGTAATTTCATGTTATTTTATGTGGGACATTCAAGCAGAGGATGGAGGGGAGGGCAATTGAAGATATGAGTCAAAGCTTGGTTATGCCACATGAATTTTCATTGAACATTGGCTGTATGATTCAAATGCTCACTTGATAATGTTCTTTTTGCAACAGTTTTAATCAGTGTAAAAATTGTTGTATTGTAATAGATGCTTTGGGGGGAATAACAGCAACCCCAGGTCTTATAGCTGGAATTGACCCCAGTATAGCTGGAATTGAGACAGAATTTTATTGACCCATCACCTAAAACCATAACTTTACCCACAATCCAATATTTGAAAAGAGACGGGAAGTTTCATAAGCTTCCATGCCACAGCATACTCAACATTTAATTCTATTGATAGATGAGGTAGAGAAATAGAGTGGAAGAGGTGCTGTTTATGGAATCCTAACAAGGAAAGGATTCCTGCCTGAAGACACAATTTGGTTTAGCAAATTTATAGACAAGTTTGAACATGTAATAGTCTGGGTCATCTAAAGACTATGGGCTTCATCCAATTCACATGATAAGTTATGAGAAAATGTATTTGTCCACATGCATTTTTACAGGTATGATTGACTGTAACATTTGGATATGAGAAATGTTCATTTTCTTTGAGTGAATTATATTTAGGCCTAAATTCTTTTTCATCAAGGCAAAAAGAGAGTCCATCTCATTATTTTGGAGGAAAGGAGGAGCAAGTGAGAGAGAGATGGAGAGTATTTTCTATCTTTGGATGATACAATAATCCAAAAGAAGTACAGCTAGCTAAGAAATGGGTTAAGGGTCTGGTCTTTATTTCAGGAGGCCTTTATTTCCCTTGATATAAGGAGAAATCAACATTGCTGACTTTCTACACAGCAGGCAGAATGAAGCAAATATTATTCTCTTGATATTTAAGGGACTTAATATCCCAGTGAGGAAAATGAGATTCAAACATGTGACTAGATAATGTAAAAGTAACTAATTGAATAACTCAGAATATAAGGGCTTTGAGGGTGCAAAAAAGTAATCACCTTCTAGATGAGTTGGTTAGATTGGACTGGACAAGATAGGTCTGTGGCATGAAGTAAAGGTTAATGTGAGGTTTTTGAAAATTAATTTTTAAATTTAGTTTAATATTTTTAAATTTAAATTTAATTTGATTTTTAATTTAAATACTTTACTTTTTATTGCTTTACAGTGTTGTGTTAGTTTCTGCTATAGAGCGAAGTGAATCAGACATGCATATACATATATCCCCTCTTTTTTAGATTTGCTTCCCGTTTAGATCACCACAGAGCATTGAGTGGCGTTCCCTGGGCTATAAAGTAGGTTCCCTTTAGTTATCTATTTGAGGCATAGTAGTGCATATATGTCAAACCCAGTCTCCAGATTCATCCTATCCCCTCCTTCCCCCCTCGGTATCCGTGTGTTTGTACTCTATGTCTGTGTCTCTACTTCTTTGTGAATAAGATCATCTGTACAATTTTTCTAGAGTCCACATGTATGTGTTAATATATACAATACTTGTTTTCCCCTAATGTCAGTTTTTAAGGCAGGATGATGTGATATGTTATTTGTTCTCTTGAAGTGAACAAGAAGTACTTTTCCCCTTTCCTAGCCTAAGAATGCAGACAGACTTTCCGATTCTAGCAGAGGCTTTGGCCTTGGCCCAAGAAACAGAGTTTTCCAGACCTCTAGAAGCAATTCCCTTCTCATTCTTAAATTCTTTTATTAGGGATGTGGAGGCTCACTGAAGGAGCGAGGAGGGAGGCTGAACTTGGAGGCTGTATGTTCAGTGACATAAGTCAGAGAGAGAAAGACAAATACTGGATAATATCACTTATATGTGGAATCTAAAAAACACAAAAGACTAGCAGATATAACAAGAAAGAAACAGATTCACAGATATTGAGAACAAACCAGTGGTTACCAGCAGGGAGAGGGAAAGGGGGAGGGGCAATATAGGGTAGGGAATTAAAAGGTACAAGCTACAAGGGTATATTATAGAACTTAGGGAATGTATCCAATATTTATAATGACTATAAATGGAGTATGGCCTTCAAAAAATTTTGAATCACTATATTATACACCTGTAACTTATATAATATTATACATCAACTATACTTCAATTTAAAAAAAAGAAAAGACCCAGGGAGAGATGGAAAAAGCTTCTCAAGACCAGAAAACTATGGGGGTTTTGAAGTTTTGAGAAGTCCTGGCCCCTTGCTACATTCTATGCAGTGTGCTAGATGAGGTGCGCCTCCAGACGCTATGAAGGAGGCTCTGAATCCTTGAAGGCAACAGTGAGGGCTGGTGAAAGACAGCTGTTAGGAAGGGCACCTCTGATCCTGTCTTTCTTCCCCAGTGCTAGTCCCTGACTTGGCAGGTGTCAGAGCACATCTGAACTTGGACTTGAAACACGTGACATGGGACTGGAAAATGGGAAGCCCAGAGCCTCTCATCTCATCCGCCTTTCCAGACAAACTCTGCAATGGGGAGTGGACTATTTCTGCTGACAAAAAAGCAAGGGAAGGGTCCTGTGCACATCCTGCGAAGAGAAAGTCACTCAGTTGTGTCCGACTCTTTGTAACCCCATGGACTATAGAGTCCATGGGATTCTCCATGCCAGAATACTGGAGTGGGTAGCCTTTCCCTTCTCCAGGGATAGCCAGGGATCCAACCAGGTCTCCTGTATTGCAGGCAGATTCTTTACCAGCTGAGCTATGCTTTTCTCCCAGCCAGTTTCAGGGAAACCTGAAGGTGATGAAGCTCAGATCCCTGACTCCTATACTGCCAACAGCAACATGGGTATAACCAAACTGGAAAGATCTGGATTGGCAGGAGTGGGGAGGGATGAAAGTTCTCAGAAGAATAAAACAAGATTCCATTTCAATTGTGTCTCTGGGGATTATTCATGACAGGCTTTAGAAATCCAGAGGATTGTAGACACAAGTGGAGATTTCAAGGAAAGGGTACCTGGACTGTCCTCTTTCCAATTTCTTCAATGCCTGCCTCTATTTCTAAGTAGAAAACTGAAAAGAGGCAGATGTCAGTGAGACAGTCAGGCAATAACTAGCTTATTCACAACTGCAAGGCTGCAACGAGAATTGCTGAAACCTCAGCCATCCCTTGGTTCAGGTAAAGCATTTTTAGGATGAAATGGAAAATCAAAACTCTATTTGAAGAAATTAGCTTTGAGAATTGAAAGTAAAGGTGGACTGGCTATTTCTGAGAGATAAAAAGATAGCTTATGGTTATGAGGCTGTGACTAAGGCCAGGGCAAGAGGAACGATTTGATCTGATATCCCATAGCCCCAGGCGTGAGGACTGACTGGTACCTCCATTTCCACTTTTACACATACTAACCTTGTTGAGCTCTAATCGAAAGGAAAAACTTCAGTCTGGATGAAACACTTTTTAACTGTGTCTAATTGTCCCCACTTAGGTTGAACATGGCTTTGTCTTCTTGGTTATAAATCTTGACACACTTAGAATCATCTGGATTCTTTCTTAACTCAGCATTCCAGACCAATGTATCTCTGGCACTGGACCCAAATGCCAGGCTAGGCAACTCCAAAGTGAGGGTACAGTTGAGGCCAAATACTAACTCATCCCATCTTTCTCCAGTATCATCACTCCTACCTTCTGGAATCCCAGCCTCCAGTGACTACCAACTATCTAAATGATAGTTTTTGCAGATATCAGTAGTTTTTTTTTTTTATAATAAAAGAACAAAAGACAGATTAAAGGATACAACGTATTGGGTGTGAGTAAATGGGACCTTTGTACTTTCTGCTCAGTTTTGCTATGAAACTAAAACTGCTCTAAAAAATAAAATTTATTAAATGCATTTCTTAAAATCTTGAAACTGGGATTGTCAGTTTGGCCTACCATAACAGATATCCCATAAACTGGGTGGCTTATAAACCACGCAATTTATTTCAAACAATTCTGGAGGCTGAGAGGTCGAAAATCGGGGTACTGGGAGATCCTGTGCCTGGTGAAGGCCTGCTTCCTAGACAGCCTTTTTTTTTTTTTTTTTGTAACCTCACATGGCATAAGGACTGAGGGATCTCTCTGGAGTCTCTCATTTTTTAATTTATTTATTTTTAATAGAAGGATAATTGCCTTACAATACTGTGTTGTTTTCTGCCACACATCCCATACATCTACATGAGTCAGCCATGGGTATATACATGTGTCCCCTCTCTCTTGAGCCCCCCTCCTGCCTCTCATCCCATTCCACCCCTCTAGGTTGTTACAGAGCCCCTGTGTCAAACAGCAAATTTCTACTGGCTATCTGTTTCACATATGGTAGTGTATATATTTCTATGCTGCTCTCTCCATTCGTCCCACCCTCTGGAGTCACTTTATAAGGGCCATTCATGAGAGCTCTGCCCTCATGACCTAATCACTGGGCCCACCTTCTAATGCCATCACCTTGGAGATTAGGATTTCAACATATGAATTTTTGGAAGGCAAACATTCAGCTCATTGCATCCCATCCCTGTCTCCTCCAAATGTATATCCTTCTCACATGCAAAATACATTCAGTAGCCTTAAAAGTCTTAACCTTCCAGCATCAACTCTAAATTTCGGTGTCATGTAAATATCAAAATCAGGTATGGGTCAGACTCCAGGTGGATTCATCCTGAGGCAGTTCCCCTTCAGCTGTGAGCCTGTGAAATCAAGTTTTGTACTTCCAAAGTACAATGGTGGGACAGGCACAGGCCAGATATCCTCATTCCAAAAGGCAAGAAGAGAGGAGTTATGGATCCTGAGCAAATCGGAAACCTTAAGATGTAAGAATCTTCTTTGATTTTTTGTCCTGCTCACCAACTGTGCTGGGGCAGAAGTCCCACCTTCTAGACTGAAGTGTGGGTCCCCAGCTTTGCTCTGCAGGGCTTTCGCCCTTAAGCCTCCAGGTTGCCCTGCCCTCCCAGCTTTGGGAGGCCCCATACTCCTGACTTTGCTGACACGAACCCCACCATAGCTCTCACAGGTTGGATGTAGTCCTGAAACTGCACAACACAAGTTGGGACTTGAACCCCACTACCTTTTAAGTCACACACCTGGTCTTAGGACCTAGTTCACATTCTTTTTGCCTTAGTGCAGAAAGAATGCAGTGAAAGACGAAGTGATAAGTAAGAAGTGGATTTATTAAGAGAGATACGTATTCCATAAATAGAATGCAGTTCAGCTGAAAAGGCAAGAGTGGTCCTAGGAGAAGCACACTCCACAGATAGAGGGTGGACCATCTCAGAAGGTGAGAGGTCCCCAAATATGCAGTGGTTGGTATTTAGCTAGGTAATTTCATAGGCTAATGAGTGGGGGTTTTATTTCAACAATTTTGGCGAAGGGGCAGGGATTTTCAGGAATTGGGCCACTGCCCACCTTTTTGGCCGTTTACGGTTGGCCTTGAACTGTCGTGGCACCTGTGGCTGTGTCATTTAACATATGCTGATGTAGTACAATGAGCATATAATGAGACCTAGGGTTCACTGAAAGTTGAATTTTCAGCCATCTTGGGCCTAATGGGTTCTGACCAGTTATGTCATATCATCAAAGCTATATCATTCTTTGAATGGTTGTGTATCTCTGCCCCCTTTCCTCTGGGTTCAGTCCTGTGCCTGTGGCTTTCCTGGACTGGAATTGCCTGCTGATGGTTTCACTGTTGCGGGGTCTGGGGGATGACCTTGCCCCCAGGTTCTACTGGGCACCACTCTAGTGGGGTGCTGTCTGTAGTAGCCCCACTCCTACAGTGTTTTTGTGCCTGGATGGCACACCTGTGGCTCTGAGACACTATTTTCCTTGCAAATCTAGGTTGAGGTAGCCACGTCCCCTGCTTCCCAGGTGACTACACTCTGTGCCAGTGGAGAAGAAGACCCAGAAATCTGAGAACTGTTTTGCCCATTAGAAGCCAGAGCAGTTATATACGTTTATATACATTTTATTTATATAGTATATATAAATTATATAAAAGTTATATAAATTTTGAAACAGAGGGCTCAGTTCAGTTCAGTTCAGTCGCTCAGTTGTGTCTGACTCTTTGCGACCCCATGAATCGCAGCACACCAGGCCTCCCTGTCCATCACCAACTCCCGGAGTTCACTCAGATTCATGTCCATCAAGTCAGTGATGCCATCCAGCCATCTCATCCCCTGTCGTCCCCTTCTTCTCCTGACCCCAATACCTCCCAGCATCAGAGTCTTTTCCAATGAGTCAACTCTTTGCATGAGGTGGCCAAAGTACTGGAGTTTCAGCTTTAGCATCATTCCTTCCAAAGAAATCCCAGGGTTGATCTCCTTCAGAATGGACTGGTTGGATCTCCTTGCAGTCCAAGGGACTCTCAAGAGTCTTCTCCAACACCACAGTTCAAAAGCATCAATTCTTCGGTGCTCAGCCTTCTTCACAGTCCAACTCTCATATCCATACATGACTACTGGAAAAACCATAGCCTTGACTAGACGGACCTTAGTCGGCAAAGTAATGTCTCTGCTTTTGAATATGCTGTCTAGGTTGGTCATAACTTTTCTTCCAAGGAGTAAGCGTCTTTTAATTTCATGGCTTCAGCCACCATCTGCAGTGATTTTGGAGCCCCAAAAAATAAAGTCTGACACTGGACATTAAATTATGTGGTACTGACAGTTTCCAAAATCCAGTTCTAGCCATCCTTATGGCCCCTTACAAGATCAAGAAGGAATGTTACACTTTAAGGAATTGTCTTGTTGGTGCTAGAAGAATGATTATGATTTATGGTCGAGCAGGTATTTCTGCTGATGGGGGAGTTTGGTCGATGCATAGGGCAGATATGCGATGCATGGTAGAGGGGAGAGAGGAGACAAAAGGACAGAGAAAATTCTTTATGTTTAAATTGTTATTATCTTGCCATAAAATATTAATTTTCTTTAACACAGGCCAAAGAGCATGGAGGCCCCGCAGGCACTGGTGGCCCTTCTTTTGAAATTCTTTTCATGAGCTTTGGATCACCTTGGGGAGAAGCAGGGGTCATTCTTCCAGTGAACCATAGCTCCTGGCTTCTGATAAGGCTTTCTGCTTTCTGCCTTATCAGATGGTGGTTTGGCCACATTGTGAAAGTTGTTTCTCAATAGATGGTCTCAGTTTTACAATATGGACAAGCTGAGAATGTTCTGTACCTTTACGCTTCTGTTCCTTTCTGATGAACAATTCCATCTTTAAACCACCTCTCTCTTCCCCCATTTTACTATAAGCAGTCAAGAGCAAAACAGTCTGCTCCTTCACGTTTTCCTTAGATATTTCCTCAGCCAAATACTCTATTTTATTGCTCAATTGTGATGATGAAAGCTCAGCTTCTCCATACACTGGTGCCGAACCAAATCTCAAAGGTGAGTTTTGGGTGAAGTAGGGAAGAAAGTGAAGTCGCTCAGTTGTATCTGAAGCTTTGCACCCCATGGACTGTAGTCTACCAGGCTCCTCTGTCCACGGGATTTTCCAGGCAAGGGTACTGGAGTGGGTTGCCATTTCCTTCTCCAGGTGATCGTCCCAACCCAGGGATCAAACCCGGGTCTCCCACATTGCAGGCAGACGCTTTACCATCTGAGCCACCAGGGAATATTTATTACTTTGCTAGGCAAAGGGGGACACAGTGGACCCCTGCCTCAAAAAAAAACTGTGTGTCCCAACTTGGAGAGGATAGTGAGAGTTTTTATAGTAATGGTTCAAAGAGGGCATGACCAGCTTGTGGACATTCTTCTGATGGGTTGGTGGTAAGTAAGTAGGAGCCAGCATCGTCAGCCTTCAGGTCCAACTGCTCTGGGGTCTACCTGCTTGTGGCAACATGCCATTTTTAATCATTAACGTCTCCGATCTGGAGGGGGTTTCAGTATCTGCAAAATAGGTCAAAGGTATTGTCGTATGTTTACATTGGTAGGGAATAAGGACCTTGCCCCAAGGCTGCTCTTGACTGTTTCTCCCTGATCTCATATCCCCTCCCTTCTCTAGTTAGCAACTGCTTGAATCTACCCATTGGAACTCAGGGAAGGTCATGGAGGCTGAATGAAGGCTATTTCCTGTAATCACAGAAATGCAGAATACAGAAAGGCTTTGTGCCCAGGAGCCCCACCGGGCCCTTCTCAGTATCAACCTTCACTCTTCAGTATCAACCTTCACTGCTCAGTATCATTTGCTTTCAAGTGTAATGTTATCATGAAAGCAAGACTTAAGAACCAGGCAGAAAAACCATCACTTTACAGGAGAGATTTAATCCAAGTGTACAAACAAGATCCTGATGGTAAAGTAAGCCCATCTTCTGGTTTGTATTAGAGACAGAGTCTTTACTGAGGTAATTAAGTTAAAATGAGGCCTAATCCAAGGACTAGTGTCCTTACAGGAAGAGGAGATTAGGACAGACAAAGAGACTTAAGGAACAGGAAGGTGGAAGGCAGCCATCTGCAAGCCAGAGAGAGAGGTCTCGGGGAAAATCAGACCTTTCTCCAAGCCTCTAGGACTGTGAGAAAAGAAGTTTCTGTTGGTACTCCATCCTGTCTGTGATTTTCGTTATGGCTGCTCTACCAAAATAATATAATTTCAAATTTCTATAGATAGGTTTTTCAGCTTACAGAGCTCTGTTTCTTGAAGTGCATATATCCAAGTATAGGTCTTGTAGAAAGCGTGACCTTATTTACAACCACCCCTCCTATATTCGCTGAATACATCTTTCTGGTCCAGAATCCTTTCCCTTTGTGTATCTGGGGCCCTTGATCCCAGATCCCAAAGGGGAATTATTTCCTCTCTGAAGAAACATTCTACTAAGAATTCCTGATGTCTTAGGCTCCCTCATCATTTCCTTTATTTCTCCCCCAGTAGTGGAGTGAGTTATTTGATTGATGAATTTGGAGGGAAAGAGGATATGTGTATCTCACCTCCTTCCTTCCTCATTGTCATGGAAGGCAGTCTGCCTTCAGAAAGCATATAGCCTAGTCCGTTAATTGGAGGCACCCCTGCTTGGAGAGGCTAATGATTATCCAGTGCTGTGCGTGACAGAGTGGGTAACAGCAAGCCCATTGTTACTGCATACCTTTCCCAGTTATTGCTGTGTGGCAAACCATCCAAAAGCTTAGTGGCATATCAACAGAGGAATGGATAAAGAAGACGTGGCACGTATATACAATGGAATATTACTCAACCATAAAAAGTAACGAAATTGTGCCATTTGCTGAGACGTGGGTGGACCTAGAGACTGTCTTACAGAGTGAAGTAAGTCAGAGAGAGAAACACAAACATCACATAGTAACACATACATATGGAATCTGGAAAACTGGTACAGATGCATCTATTTGCAAAGCAGAAATAGAGACACAGATGTAGAGAACAAGTGTATGGACACCAAGGGGGGAAAAGGAAAGGGGGATGAATTGGGAGATTGGAATTGACACGTATACATTATAGATACTATGTATAAAATAGGTAACTAATGAGAACCTATTCTGTATTAATAGCATAGAGAAACCCTACTCAATACTCTGTGGTGATGAAGAGGACATATATGTATACAAATAGCTAATTCACTTTGCTGTGCAGCATAAACTAACACAACACTGTAAACCAACTAAGCTCCAATTAAAAAAAATATCTTCGTGATGTAAAACAGCATTTTTATTAAGTTCA
Source organism: Ovis aries (assembly GCF_016772045.2). Taxonomy (NCBI): domain Eukaryota; kingdom Metazoa; phylum Chordata; class Mammalia; order Artiodactyla; family Bovidae; genus Ovis; species Ovis aries. The sequence goes on along the minus strand of NC_056062.1, from coordinate 58,472,203 downwards.
TAAGTTTTGGGGTTGGAAATTTGGACAGGACGCACCAAGGATGACCTGTATCTGCTGTGTGATGACTAGAGCCTAAGGTTGGCTGAAATAGCTGGGTTTGGCTATCTGGTTTGACTGGAGCCATTTGTTTTGGACTTTGATTCTGGCCATCATCTGGGGTCTTCAGTGTTTCTCCAGCAGGGCTAGAATGTTCAAGGTTTTCACTGACTTATCTTTGCCTGGGCTGCGATGGTTGAAACAACTACAGCTACCTAGGCAAATCTGCTCCTCCACAAGGAGGTTAGCTTGGGCTGCCTCACACTGTGGTGGTCTCAGAGTAGTGAATTTCTCTGAGATATTATGGTTGACTTTTCCCAGAGTGGACATTCCAAGAGACCAAAGTGGAAAGTGGAAGGCCTCTTCTGATCTAGTCTTGAAAGTGACATGGCGTCATTTTGGATGTAATCTGTTGCTTACAGTTGAGTCCCAGAGCCACCCAGGCTTTAATAGGCAAGGGATGGCTGCACCAGTTAGTACTGGGAGGTGATCAAAGGTGGGTGGGAGGGGTGCCTTTTTTAAGAAATTAACTACCACAGTGCTTAAGCTATGTTCTTAAATAGGTAATTAAGGTGCTACTGGCATCTTCCTCTGGCTTATTCCTTTGTTATACTTTCTGCTTGCTTCAAAACTGAGACCAGGAAAATTGAAATATTTTTTACTGATCTTCCCGTACATCAACAACAGCTATCATCTGTCCTTGCAATATGGTTTGTATCAGAAGTATCCTAATTATAGGCAACATTCAAAAACGCTCTGCTTGCATGTAAATAGGAGGATGTAAATAGATGCTTGGGGATTGGGATGTTGTCTAACACCATGTGTTAGACACAAATTGGCATCACCTCTTAGTTAAGAAATAAATTCTAAAGACAGAAAAGGATTTTGAAAATGTGATTGCTAAAACATCCTTGTCATTGTCATTCCCAAATTCAAATTTAATTCTTTCTCCTTGTAGCCAAATGGCTATTGGGGCTACAAGGCAGTTAGAGCATGGAGGATGTGAATGAGAGCGTTTTTGCAGGAGTTTCTATGCTTTGGACATAAAAGAGCCTGATTGCAACACAGATAAGCACTGTGGTGAGTTTGAACCAGATCTGGATCCTGAGAGGCTGGGTCAGTGTTGGTCTATTATTAATTATCGCAGAGGAAAAACTGAACCGATGAGCTGAGTCCACCCAACTCCCATGATTGAAAGGTTTCAAGAGACTAAGGAACAGCTAAGTTTCCTCATGTAATTACATGGGAGTCATAAAATCTGCTGGCTACATCTAACTCCCATGGGAGCAGAGTCCACTGTGCCACTTAGGATAGTCCAGTGGCTGGTCCCAAATGAGCAGACAGAAAAAATACACACTGGATGGTTCCCACTGCCCAGAGAGAGAAAGAACAATCCCATCAGGAGAGGCAACCCCTGCCCTTCCAAGACCTGGTGGGTGATCTGTATGCAACTTGAATAATAAAAGTTAAAGAAGCTAAGAAGTTTTGTTGCCACAGAGAAGTGATTCTGGCAACTAAGTGACATAATATTTTAAGTAAAATATCAGTGGATAAATTGAAGGAGAGCTAGTCCTTACAGAGATTTAAATTAGATTTTGGGAAGATCAAGTGGAGGAAATTTTCTGAGACTACTTAGTCAAACTACAAAGAGATAGAATTCAAGAGAAAAAGATGAGAAAAAGATGACTCTTTAAAAAGAGTCACAGGAGACACAACATGCAAATAATAAGAGTTCCAGAAGGGAAAACAAGAAGATTGTGCAGAAAGGCAATAATTAAACAAATACAAGAAGAAAAATGTCTTCAACTGAAGAAAGACCTGAATGGACAGTGAGGTTTACTGAGGCAAATTTTATTAAACTCCTAAAGTCCAAGGATAAAGAAAAAATGTCTAGGCCTCCTGGTAGAAAGAACAAGTTTGCTGAAGACTAATTTAAAAATTCAGGTTGGTAATAGACTTCTTATGTGCAGAACCAGCAGTTGCCACCCACAGAATGACATCTACAGATTACTTAGAAAAAAGAAGTGCACTCATGGATTCTGTGAGCAGCCAAAATGCAGTTCCATTAGCATGATGAAATAAACACATTTATAGGTACAAAAGGATACAACATATACGTTATCCAGGTATTCTATAGGAGCAATTTTCTGGAGAATGGACCACAACAAACAGCAAGTAACTCAAAACACAGATTGGAATGAGGTGTTTGAGAGGTGGTAGGGGAGAAACTGAATCTATGAGTGGAAATAGGAAGAACGGAGTATCTACAAGTCTCATCCTAAGAGGTGCAAGGGAGATGGAGGGCTGTAGTGGAGGAATGGGCTTCCCAGGTGGCGCTAGTGGTAAAGAAGCCACTTGCCAATGCAGGAGACATAAGAGATGTGGATTCGATCCCTGGATTGGAAAGATCCCCTAGAGGGCGGCATGATGACTCACTTCAGTATTCTTGCCTGGAGAATCCTATGGACAGAGAAGCCTGGCGGCTATAGTTCACGGAGTTGCAAAGATTTGGATACGACCGAAGTGACTGAACACACACAGGCATGCAGTAGAAGAATAGAGCACTTGATGAGGGGTTTTGAGCTAAAATTAGTGTTAATAGAGAAATAATGGCTTTAATTGTAACTGCCAGGAAAGGGGAGAATACTGTTAGTACCCAAAGTATAGTGAAAGTGAAGTCGCTCAGTCGTGTCCGACTCTTTGCGACCCCATGGACTGTAGCCTACCAGGCTCCTCTGTTCATAGGACTCTCCAGGCAAGAGTGCTGGAGTGGGTTGCCATTTCCTTCTCCAGGGGATCTTCCCGACCCAGGGATCGAGCCCGGGTCTCCCGCATTACAGGCAGACGCTTTACCATCTGAGCCACCAAGGAAGCCCCAAAGTATAGTAGAAATCCCATATTAATAAGCAGTTCTACCTGTAAATAAGCTACAAGTATAAAAAGGAAAGATGTCAACATAAATTAACAGAGTAAGATGAAAGATATAAAAAATATATATATTGTGATTTTTTTTTTTTTTTTTTTTTGGAACTGTGCTACAGGCCACTTGGTATCTTAGTTTTCCAACAAGGGATAGAACCCATGCCCCCTGCACCACTGGGTCACAGGGAAGCCCCCTACATATTGTGTTAATTATGTTATTTTTCCCAAATTAATGGTTTATTTCCACCTGTAACACTAGCAAAGGAGTCCAAAATAGACTGACGTACAAGGATATAGTTTAAAGGTAACAAAGAAAGATGTGAAGTATGTACACTGAGGAAGGGAAAGGGATTTTTTTTCATATCAACCTTTTCCTACTTTGCAATTTCTGAATAGTAGCAATGAAACATTTTCCTCCAGTTTAATTTAGTATGAAGGAATACAATTTTTATGATCAACCATTTGACCTTAAGTGTAAAGCATAAGAGATTTTGGCTGCATTAAAAAAATAACCCAAAATTTGATGAACTAAAGTACCAAAGATGTATTATGTTGTAGTTTATGTGGGTGAGGAATTTTGGAGCCGCTTAGCTGAATGGTAATGGCCCTCTTGTTACTCATTACCCTCTCATTACTTCTTATTACCGTATGAGTTTTTTATAAGGTGAGGACATTGGTGGGACCTGATACTTAATCTGAAGGTTTAAGTGGGCCAGAGGACTCACTTGCAAGATGGTTCATTTTCACATGGCTATTGGCTGGAACCTAGTTTTTTACCTGACACCTTCAGGGCAGCCCTCTACATGTATAAAGTCATTTGAACCTGTGTTGCCTGCCTGATTTGAATAGATTAGTGGATCCTCCAGAATATCTGCTTTATTTGTGAAGGGCTGCACTTTCCAGGCAAGGTATTCTTTGGACTTCTTAAAAGTTGAAGAGAAGATAGAGCTTCATTGATTTTTAGAAATAGATTGTGTGACTGTTTTGATTTCTGATTGCTAATAAATTGTTATATGATTAATTTTACCTTACCCTCTATGTATGTGGAGAAGTTAACATTTAGTTTTTATTCACCTTTAATTATTGGAGATTATTAGTATTAATTTTAAAAATCCAGATAATTATAATGAAAAAGTAGTTAATGAATGTGAAATAATGATTTATTCTCAAATACCCTCAAAACTAAATATATCATTCTAAATGGTCAAATATTAAAATTGTTTTAATTAAAACAAAAGCAAAATTTTGGAGAAGTTATGAAAATGTTTCTTTTTACTGATGAAGTGTTATATAGCTAGAAAATCAACAAGTACATCATCTACGGAATAGTATTGTAATAAGAACTAATAGGTAAATAATGTAAAATAACTGGATATACAATAACTATATAAAAAGCAGTGGGTTTTCTCTGTGATAATGGTAACCAGAAATAAAAGTAAGAAAATATTCTATTTGTAATGGTTAAAAAAATGATAAAGTTCTTAGAAATGAATTTAAGAAGAAAGGCATCAGAACTTAATAGGAAAGTTTAGCAGAAAACTTAGAGGAAAAAATTGGTTCCTATTGAGAGACATAAAAGGGTATTCATGCAATTAGAAAGACATATCATGGTTTTAAATGGTAACATTAAGTAAATAAAAACATCAATGCTTCCAAAATAATATTAATTCCAATTACAATTGTAAGAAGAGTTTTTGGTAATTTCATAAAAGATGTTCTTGGTGGTGGTGGTTTACTTGCTAAGTCATGTCCAATTCTTGCAACTCCATGGACTGTAACCCACCAGGTTCTTCTGTTTATGGGATTCCCCATGCAAGAATACTGGAGTGGGTTGCCATTTCCTTTTCCAAAAGATGGTCTTATGGAAAAATAAGTAACAAACATAGCTTTAAAAAGGTATGAAAAATAAATGCCATGATAAGGATATTACCTTGCCAGACATAAGCTACTGTAGAATTTATTTTGGCATTTAAATAGATAAATAGATTGTTGGAACAAAATAGAGAATTGAAAAAATAAGCTGTAATATTTATGAATTTTGGATATATAGTAATATTGGCACTCTGTTTCACTGGGGGAAAAGATAGTTTATTCAGAACAGTTGACATTTAAATTCCAGCTGAATTAAAGACTTAAAAAAATTGCTTTAAAGAAATAAATGAGAATCTTAGAAGAAAATCTAAGAAGTTACACATACTGCCTATGTATGAGAGAGAATTTTTAAATCAGGACAGAAAATTCAGATAGTAAAAAAGACACATTAAACATATATAAATATGACAGAAGATACCAAAGTCAATGGATAGATGATAGATTTGTAAAATGTGTTTGCAGATACACAAATTCAGGTGACAGCTTAAAATTTATAGGACACAGAGAATATATAGAATCTGAACTGACCTGAACGCATAACTCACTAGAATTTTGAACAAAGGCTCTAAATAGGAAATTCTTAGAATCACAAAACTGTGTGATAAAATCATTAAATTCACAATTAATTGAATCTGAAGATAGAAAAGGATGTGAAAGGTGTAAAGAAGTAAAAAATAAAGAGAAAAATAAGCACTGAACAAAAAATTTCCCAAAATATTTGATATAAACCTCTTTGTATGAAATTTTTAATGGATATGAATATATGTATAAAACCTTTAGAAAATAGATCAAATTAGATCTATATCTACAGGTACTAGGCATTTTACGTATATATAACTGAGTGGAAAAAGTCCACATTTTATAGAAATATGTATACTATAATTCTGTTTTGTTAAAAAATAATAATGATAGCAATCGTATGGACATACATATGTGCATGTACAAATTTGATGGAGAAAATGGTTTGGAAGAACACACATGAATCTAGTTACTCTGTGTGTGTGTGTGTGTGTGTGTGTGTGTGTGTGTGTGTGTGAGTGAGTGGCAGGGGAGTGTTGTTGAGAGTGGTAGCAGACAGCAGATTTGCTCATCTGTTCTTTTATAGTGTTGTTTTCACACATTATAAGGATGTATTACTCAGAATATTTGAAAAACATCAAATGCTGAAAATGCAAATATATATATAAATCAGTTTCCCATGCTATATTAAAATAATAAACTGTTAATTACAAAATGGGATTCTAAATCATTGTATAAAGTGAAAATTGGGTATTGACAGAATTCTGTCAATATAAAAAGTTCTGATATCACTCATGAAATACATAATGCTTGATTTTTAGCATCCAAACATAAAATACTTTGCATGTTGAAGTTTACAAATGAAACATCCTAGGGAAGAACAAAGGACAGTCTCTTTGCAGGTGTCTGAACAGGGAACCACTCTGCTGTCATATAACTATCAGAACCCTGGGGGTTAAGAAGGATGAATGCCGAATTCTCAAGTATTCTTTCTTGCCGTGATGTTTACTCCATTCAGGCCCAGTATCAAGTTTCTAAACCACAATGCATGCATTTATCAGGAGGATAAAAATAAATAGTCAAATCACATTTTTAGAATAGTTTAATTTCTAAGATTACTTTGAAAGTTATATGATCTTAATGGCTTTATATAATTATAAGTGACAGCTCCCAACCTAGCTAACAATCAAATTAAATCTGACTACATATCAAGTTGTTTAATTGAAATCTGCATTTTATAAAAAGAAAAGTTGAGGAGTTTCAAGTAATTTATACAAAGACACATAGGTAATACGGAGCAAGAGGAATTTGATACCATATCTGCCTGAAACCTAGGCTCAGCCTAAATAGTTCTCCACTTACACCAACCTGCAGTGGAAAGTCTAGAGAAAACTAGCAAAGCAACTCACAAATCCGATTTGTGATTTCACCAGGTGAAAAACAGAAAATTGAGAGACAAGGAGGACAGAAGGCATGCATTGGTATTTCTGGGGGTGCATGAGGATCAGAGGTGGGATGTTGATGTAGGATAAGTATATGGAAGAGGTGAGAGGAAATTAACTTGGCCCAGGGAAATCGAATTGGCTTGGAACTGAGAATCGTGGGTGACTTAAAAACTGCAGTGGCCTCCAACTAGTAATTTGCACTTCATCCTACCTTTATTTCTTGTCCAAAGGGAGGAAAAAGGCCTTGAAGAACAGGAGTAGGAGGGAGAAGAAAGGAAGGGCTGGTGGGAGGTTAAGCCTAGGTCGGTTTCCTTCCTGACCTCACCCACGTTCTCCCACTCTTCCTGTCTGCACTCACTCTCTGCCCAGGCAGAGGCTGCTAAGTCAAGCTGGGTTTCAAGGAGGCTTTGGAGGAAACTTAAGGCTTAAGATGGAGCAACACCTCCAGGGTGACTGTTAGGGAATTTGTGGCTGAATTCCTGGGAGGCAGTTGTAACTCCCCTTGAGTTACAGGGGCAGACACCCTTAAGGGGTAGTGTCCTTTAAATGGCAAGTGAATGGATGGGTCAGAGTATGACCATAATCTTATTTGTCCTGCAGGATGTAAATGTTGGTAACTTGAAACCACAGAAATTCGTCTTGGGGGCTCCAAGGAACTCAGGTTTTTTTTTGTCTCAACACAGAATTCATCGAGAGGTGAAGTGATAGATAAGAAGTGATTTATTAGAATAGGATGCTTCTGAGGTTTACAGGCAGGCAGGCGAGAGGTTGCCACCCTGAGAACTTAGTGGGCTATAGTTTTATAATCAAAGGAAAACTCGGGAAGGGGAGAAGACCACCTTCTTCCTCATTCTTGAGTAGACATCAAGCTTCCATCATCAGCTCCATTCCACATTGGGTGGATTGAGGGTGGAGTGTAGTTTTCTTGACCTTATATGGTCAAAGTGGGACCGACGTGGTGCAATGGAAATGAGCAAAAAGTCAAAAACATATCCTACAATATGATAAATCATTTCATGTTTTAGCATAATGTCACATTTTCCTTATATTTTTTGTTTTTAGAAGCATGTCTCAGGAATCATTAACTTACCTCACTGGGCAGGATGTGGGTCTCGTTTCACCTTGTTTTATTGTTTTAGGGCATGTCTCACGCTTCCGTTGCATAGTTTTGTTGCTAAGCAAGCCTGCTTGGTTTTGTTGTTAGGCAAGCCTGCTTTCTCGAGTGATCATTAACTTACAGGGGTCTCTCATACTTTTGTTTTTTACTTCTTATCCCTTGGTGGTGGTGGTTTAGTCACTAAGTCATGTCCGACTCTTGTGACCCCATGGAATATAGCCCGCAGGCTCTCTGTCCATGGGATTTCCCAGGCAAGAATACTGGAGTGAGTTGTCATTTCCTCCTCCAGGGATTTTCCTGATCTGGGGATCAAACTCAAATCTCCTGCATTTCAGGCAGATTCTTTACACCTGAGCGACCAGGGAAGCCACTTACTGCCCCTTAGTGAGATTAGCTATTTAATCACCTACTTTGTACCTTTATTCTACTCCCATCAATTTAGCAATTATTCAATTCTCTGAACACCAACTGTGTGTCTGACAATTCAGTTTTGTTCTGACACTAATTGTCTGGAATTAGCATTAGACTTCGCAGATCTAAAGGCTCTGTCACAAAGACCATTCCCACTTCAGAGGCCAGTGGCAAGCATCAGATCCCAGGTTACCAGCACTTCTGTCTGACTTGGCTACAAATTCAAGGGTTCCCTCAAGCCCCTCCTAAGGTTTGACAATTTCCTAGGACAATGCAACTAGGTTTCCCTGGTGGTTCAGATAGTAAAGAGTCTGCCTGCAATGCTGGAGACCGAGATTCGATCTCTGAGTTGTGACAACCCCCTGGAGAAGGTAATGGCTACCCACTCCAGTATTCTTGCCTGGAGAATTCCATGGATAGAGGAGGCTGGTGGGCTACAGTCCATGGGCTCGCAAAAAGTCACACACAACTGAGCAACTAACACTTTAGGGTAACTCACAGAACTCAAGACAGTATTTTACATACTATTACTGGGTTATTATAAAGGATACAACTCAGAAAGAGCCCAGTGGAGAAGATGCAGAGATCAGGAGAGGAGGGAAGGGGCGTGGAGCTTCCACCTCTTCCTGAACATTCTACCCCCAGCACCTTGATGTGTTTGTTCACCAGCCTTGAAGCTCTCTGAATCCCACTGTTGAGAGGTTTTCATGGAGTTTCATTATATAAGGCATGACTGATTAATAATTGGCCATGGATGATTAAATGCAATCTCTATCTAGCCTCTTATCTTGTCCTGGAGGACAGGGGGTGGGGTCAAAAGTTCGAATCCTATAATTATGCTTGGTCTTTTGAGGCAGCAGTCCCCATTGTGAAACTGTCTAGGGACCCCTCCAGAGTCACCTTATTAGCATAAACTCAGCTGTGGTTGAAAGAGGCTTGCTTGGATACCAAAAGACACTCTTATCTCTTAGGAAATTCCAAGGGTCTTGGGAGCTCTGGGCCAGGAACTGAAAATAAAGGACCAAATATTTCCCATTATACTGTAGTGACATGTTTTAGTATTAAAAATTGAACTGAATGAGGAGGGCTACAACTTTTCTTTGTTATATTGTTTGATAACCTATCTCCAAATAAGGTTACATTTTAATATACTGGGTATTAGAACATATGAATCTGAAGGGAACGCAATTCAGCCCGTAGCACCCTCATTGCTATGCTTTGGTATTTCATGTGAGATGGACAACTTTTGAAGCAGTCACCATGGGCTGTTATGGAGGGTTTGGTATGGAGGGGTAAATGATACTTGACATGGACTAAACATTCATGTCCATAGAGAGTGTGAACACTCTAAGGAGAAAACACCTTAAATTATCCTTTTCACTGGAAAGTTCCTTCTTGGACACACCATACTGCCTGGTCGTCTTATTCTATTCTTAGCTCGGCGTCCCTTCCACCAACTCCCACAGTTTGACTTCATCCTCCCACATCCCTTGTTGTTCACAGATGTTGATTTGGCCCTACTATTTTTCATCAATTCTACTCATATTTTCAGAATATTGGAACAGGGTTATCTTTAGTGGTGTCTTTCTCAAATACCAATATCTTTCAGCCGGGAAGACAGATTTGTTCTGTTCTATTTCTCTGTTGTGTTTTAAAATGATGGTCTATTTTTATCCAGAGCCCAAGCCACACTTTAGCACAGACAAGTAAGAATTTCAGAGGGTGGGATCTTGATTTTTTCAGCTCTCCAGGTGATTCTGCGCCATAGAGTTAAGAACCACGGGTCTAATACAGCAACATGAGGAATGGCAGGGTGGTGGAGGGTTGGCAGGGCATACTGTTCCAAATAAAAGATGCATATACATTTCCCCAAAGCAGGTATGAAGTCTTAGAGACAGTATGATCTAAAGACACATTATGACAAACATATTTTTTTAATTGGAAAGTGATTTAAACAGTTGTTCCTACATTCAGTGGATACAACATCTTATCTCATTGCAAAAAGAAGTTCTAATTTCTGTTTCAAATTGGATTCCTGATTATAGACTGTACCCTGATAGCTTTTGGTACATGAGAGGAAAACCAAGTTCAGAAGTAATTACCCTTCGCTGCACAAAAAGTTTACTGGGCTTTAAAAATTAAAATATTTTCATTACTTTTTTTGGCTATTTGAAGTTCACTTTTGAATCAAATTATAACGTTCACATAATTTAAGGGGCTAAATCATTCTAGAATTGTTTATTAAGAAAATAGCACCTTTGTTTGTTGGTTTTTTTTTTTTTTTTTTTTTTTAGATTCCACATGTAAGTTAAATTATCTTCTTGTGTTTCTCCTAGTTTCTTTGTTTAGGTCTTGAGCTGCTCCCTTTTAAAAAAAATTATATTTTTTGTTAGTTTTTAGAGTTCAAAGAACATGAAATCAACCACCTTGAAGTTTACATTTCAGTGACATTTAGGGCTTTCACAGAGTTGTATAGCTATTACCACCATCCTGTTCCATCTTCATCATCCCAAAAGGGAACCCATCGCCCACTGACCTGTCTCATTACTTTTTGGTAAGATCAAATGCTGCATTAGCTCTATTGCTGTGTAACAGATGAGTCTGATACATAGCACCTTACATCAGTTTCATGCATTGTCTCATAGTTTCTGGGGGTCGGAAATATAGACATACCTTAGACTTTAGTACAGGGTTTCTCACAGGCTATAATCATTGTGTCGGGGGCTCTAGTCATGTCAAGGCATAACTGGAGGAGGGTGGATTTCCAAGTTCACTCACATGGCTGTTGGCAGGATTCAGTTCCCTGCAAACTACTGGATTGGAGGTCCTAATTCCTTGCTGGTTATGGTCGAGAAGCCAACTTCAGTTCCTTACCACATGAGCCTCTCTACAGGGATGCTCACATCAGGATAACTGGTTCCATCAGAGCTAGGAAGTCAGAAAAGAATAGAGGACTCTGAGAGAGAGAGAGAGAAAAGGAGAGAAAGAGAGAAGGGGCTAGGGAGAGAAACAGATCTGACATGACAGGAGTCTGTTTATAACCAGCTTTGGAGGTGACATACCATCTCTTGTGCTGTGCGTACCCTGTTTGTTAGAAGCAGTAGCTAAGTCCCACCCAGTCAATGGAGAGGGTTACACAAGGGCGTGAATTACAACCACCAAGAAGTGGGGATGGAGGCCGTCTCAGAACTGCTCTCCATGCTTTGGTATGGTTTTCTCAAGATATTTTGATGGCAAATCTGGCTTCTCCAGATATAATGGTGGCAACTTAAGGATCTGTTATCTAATTCTGAGTCAGAAGTAACTTAAGAAAAGAAATAGTGGCTTGGATTTATTTACATTTTTGGCCTGATAGGTAGTACCAAGACATATTGTAATCATCATAATAAAAATTCATTGATCATTGATGTGTTTTATATATACATAAAATCTCATTTAATCATCACAAAACACTTCAAGGTACCAGATGTTACACTGACTAAAACAAGAAAAATCCATATATAATAAGATAGGTACTATTATTATCTCCATTTTTTAAACAGAGGAAAATGAAGCTTAGAAACTTGTCTGAAGTTAAGGGAGAAAGTGGGTAGCAGGTTCTAGATTTAAGCCTAGCTGCACCAAGTCCAAAATATGTTCTCTTATCTGCCATAGTACCTAACATATGGTATTTTGAGTTAGTTATAAGTAGTGTGAATACCACTGGTCCAATATCTTTTCCCTTATCTTCCTCTAATAATAATATAAAATCCAACTGTCTCATTTTACATGTTTCCCCACTTTATGTTATGGGAAAGAACAGTGTCCCATACACATTACTTTTTCTGAATGCCTAAAACATGATGAACATTTTAAAAATATTTACTTTGGTTTTCTAGAACTATGTGCATAGGGAAATGGGTTGGTCTGCAATCTAACATTCTTTCTTTGCTTTGGCAAGAAGCAATGGTTTTCAAGTCTTCTGGCAAGTGTAATGAATATTTTTTTAAAGAAAATATTATCCTGGAGCTACCTGAATCTATTATGTGTGGTAAGATTCCACATTGCTTCCCAGTTGTTTTTCTACTTCTCCAAGGATTTGGCTTTTCTGCATATTTTGTTACTCGGTGGGGGTGGGGGGGTGGGGGGGGACTATGTCTCTCTGCCTTTATTTCTCACATCATAAAACCCATATGCACTGGGGATAACCGCTAAAGAGATGGGTCTTCCAGTATCACCAGTGGGTAAAACACTGAGAATTACCCCAGTGCACAGTGTGCGTATATGATGACTTTTCCTTTTTTTTTTTTTTTTTTTACAATTAGGAGATGTAAATTTGGCTAAAGAACAGAGAAATTCTTAGTTGGTGGTTAGAGTCATGGAGGGAGGTTGAGGCAGAAGTGATGTTTAATTTTTGCAAGGATTGCTGGTGAAAGTAAAGAAGTTAGAAGGCTGATGCTTCAGTGAGAGAATTTCTCCAGCAGTGACTGAAACCCTAGGTGTTCTCCATAGGCTAGGAACTGAGCAGTCAAGGGGGTTACATATGATGTCAGCTAGTTAAACACACCTCCCCGCAGTTGAATTTTGGGAAGATGGTGTGTTATAGTTCTCAGTGAGCTCTAGGCCCTGGGTGACAGAGCCAACTGGGCCCACGGTTTGTAGTTTTTGACTTGAGAGTGGGAAAAGCCTTGATCGACAGAACAAGCAAAACTATAGGAAACAAAGGAAGTACAAACAGATTGCATTTACTGAAGGAAACGGGTATGCTACAGGCAGGAAACCACGAAAGTCCCTAACCACACATTAGTCACAATTGCATGGTTCTCCATTGCCTGTAAGGTATGAAGACATTCCTTTAATAGTCAATGCAATGTCTTTTGTGTTTCTCTGTCTTAAAGGAAATATCTGCTCATGATGACCAGAAATAAAATGTGAATAAAGGTTATAAGCTAACATATTCTCAAGTATTAAATTGTGTGTGAATTAATTAAGTGTGACTAAAATTATGACATGAGATCTGATTTAAGATTGGCCTCAGCACCAGTTGGAATGAGATGAAGGTTTGCTGCAGCATATTATTCCAATTTCACCATCTTTACTTCAAACCCAACATGTTCCATGGCCTTGCCTCTGAGTTAAAATCCATTTAGCAGACTCTTGAGCTGTCAATTTGCTCAAGGTGTCTTTTTCAATATATTTTCTCTACTTTGAGTAGCCTTCCTTTCTTTTCCCTAAGACCACTTTGCTTTATTAACATTTCTTAATCCAGTAATTCAAAAACCTGGTAACACCTCTATTGAATTCCTCATAGGCTGCTCAGTTTGAAATGATTGCATTCCTTCCAAATACTCCATGCAAATATATACCATTGTATTTATCATATGTTATTATAATTTCTTATTTCTGTGTTTACCCCTTCCAAATACGCTTTGCCTTATTCTTCTTCATGTAGAGAAAAATAAGTGGTGTTGAAAGGCTACAGACTGAAATAAGTCCCTTTTCTGAATAGGACTGGTTTCAGAGAAATGAGCACAGGATCACATAACTGACTCATGTTAAATCATCTAAGAAGCCAGACATAAAAGGCCACCCATTGTATGGCTGCATTTATACAAAATATCCGGAATAGGCAAATCCATGGAGACAGAAAACAGATTAGTGGTTATGAAAGGCTGGGGGAAAGAAATGGGGAGTAATTGCTTAATGAGTATGGGGTTTCCATTCAAGGTGATGAAAAATTCTGTAACCAGAAAAATTCTGTAACCAGATAGTGATAATGGCTACACAACATTGCAAATGCTCTTAATGCCACTGAATTGTACCCTTTGTTACAATGATAAATTTTATGTGTGTATTTTGCCACAATTAAAAGAATAAAATAGAAAAGAAAAATAAATGACTATACAAATATATTTTAAAGAAGCAATAAAATCAATTCCCATATATCCCTGTGTTTCTAAGGCTTCTGATCAGAGTGTCCTCAGTTCCTTTGCCTCTCCAGATTCTTATCCTTGATCTTTTAGGATGCTGTGATGTGAATCCATAACTTATAGACTCTCCACTATAGTTTTATTCTATATTGAGGTCCCCATAATGGGGGAAAAAAGATAGGATTTTCATACAAAGAAAATGTGAATAAATATTATCAGAACCAGGTAACTTATCAGGAATGGCAGGTAGTGTTTTTCTCCCTTTATATACAAAACTGTTTTAATTCACATAGTAAAAATAGCTGTTTGAAGAAGAGCAATAGTAAAATATCAATAACCTCAGATATGCAGATGACGCCACCCTTATGGCAGAAAGTGAAGAACTAAAGAGCCTCTTGATGAAAGTGAAAGAGGAGAGTGAAAAAGTTGGCTTAAAGCTCAACATTCAGAAAACTAAGATCATGGCATCTGGTTCCATCACTTCATGGCAAATAGATGGGGAAACAGTGGAAACAGTGGCTGACATTATTTTGGGGGGGCTCCAAAATCACTGCAGGTAGTGATTGCAGCCATGAAATTAAAAGACGCTTACTCCTTGGAAGGAAAGTTATGACCAAGCTAGACAGCATATTGAAAAGCAGAGACATTACTTTGCCAACAAAGTTCCATATAGCCAAGGCTATGGTTTTTCCAGTGGTCATGTATGGATGTGAGAGTTGGACTGTGAAGAAAGCTGAGCACAGCAGAATTGATGCTTTTGAACTGAGGTGTTGGAGAGTCCCTTGGCCTGCAAGGAGATCCAGCCAATCCATCCTAAAGGAAATCAGTCCTGGGTGTTCATTGGAAGGACTGATGTTGAAGCTGAAACTCCAATATTTTGGCCACCTGATGTGAAGAGCTGACTCATTTAAAAAGACCCTGATGTTGGGAAAGATTGAGGAAAGGAGGAGAAGCGGAAAACAGAGGATGAGATGGTTAGATGGCATCACCGACTTAATGGACATGAGTTTGGATAAACTCTGGGAGTTGGTGATGGACAGGGAGGCCTGGCATGCTGCGATTCATTGGGTCACAAAGAGTCAGACACGACTGAGCGACTGAACTGAACTGAACTGAACTGAATAATAAAATAATAGGACAAGTATATAAAGTAAAAAATAAAAATCATTTAATAAAGTGTCCTCTGATGGAGACAAAGCTATATATAACCAAACTGTGATTTTGTTTTCCTTTTCTGGATGCACAAACCACATTCCCCAGACTCTTGTGTAGCTGGGGAAGGACTGTGTAAGTGTGTTCTGTCCAGTGAGATTTCAGTGGCAGTAATGTAACCCACTTCTAGGGTTGGCTATAAAATCCCCATGCAGTCATCGTGCTATCTTTCTTTTCTGCAATGATTTTAGAAGTGACATGTATGAAGTTAAGTAGAACCATAAGTTAGGAGAAATCTGGATCCCTATGTCCCTGCTTGAAAGATGAGCTGCCAAGAGAGCCAGGCAACTTGCATAAGACCATGGTATTAATAAAAGGATACTTGAGTTGCTATTGCATTAAGCTTCTTGGATAGAGGGCCTATTTTTTATCTTAACATAACCTCTCCTATTCTGACTCATTTATTTCTCAATCTTACTCAACAAGGTAACTAACTATATATCCAATTTTTCAATCAACATATAGAATATTTCTTTCAAGTCTTCTCCTTATACTTTAAGGTAGATCCCAGATGAAGTTTAGGAAGCCATGTGTTTTTCTAGGGAAAAAACATGCTAGGAAGCCATGTTTTTTTCTTAAACCAAGTAAGGGAATCCCTTTCTTCTCACTAGGCATTTGCTTAGGAATGGATATGCAATTGATTCTGGTCAAGGGAAAATGAGAATTCCTACAGAAGATTTCTTGGAAAGGTGTTTCTATATGCTATAAACAGGTAGCTCTTCATATTTTTCTAAACACTGTTAAAAACTTTGATTTGTGGTACCATGTCATATCAAGACAAGTTATTTTGACAACAAAGTTTACATGCCAGAGGAAAAAGATGGGAGCAACTATTGTCCTTTATATTGCTGACCAAATAAATTAACCAGTACTCAAGATCCACTTCTTATTAAAATTTTGGCATATGAGATAATAAAACTTTCTTATTTTTTAGCTACTTTGAAATGTTTTTATGTTACTTGCAATCAAAAGCATCCTAAGGCAGATTGATATTTGTCTCCTGTGATTTTAATATTTCAAATAATATTGCAGCAAATATCCTCTGCATTTATCATTGTCTATGTAGTTTATTTCAGGGTCAAGGAGCATAAGCACCTAAATTTTAGTAGATAATACCATAATACCATATTTTTCTCCAAAAATATTGCCTTCCTTTTGGCTTCTAAGTTTTCCAATCTGGATATCATTAATCTATTTAATTTTGCTAATCTGATAAGCAAAATAACTCATTGTTTTACTTTATATTTCTTTTGTCAGTAATTGAGTTGAACATTATGGGCTTAATGACTATTTCTAGGGCTTTGATAAGTTGTCTTTTCAAATCTGTTGACCATTTTCCATTGACATTTGTATTTTTCTTATTAATAGGAACTCTAAATAAAAATATGATTATTAGCCCTTGCATTACAAATATTTTTTCCAGTCTGTTGATTATATTTAATGTTACTTTGAACATCTGTTCCTATATAGGAATTTAACATCATTATCTCACCACTCAAACCACTCAAATTGAATGCCTTCCAATTTTTTACTTCTTAAAATCCCAGGTGTTATTCTCAGTGTGTGTTTTTTTTTTTTTTCCCCAAAAGGACCAAGAAATATTTAAAGTGCAAATAGCTCAAATTTTAAATGACAAGATACTTAGAGGGCTAGGGTATTGGGACAAATGCTTTTACAATTTCATTTTATATATAATTGATTTTCCTTTAACGATATCTTAAAGAAAGGGCATATATGTTGTTGAGTACTTACTGTATGCAAGATATTTCCCTAAGGACTTTACATGTGACTTGTTTTTCAATTTTAATCCTCTTGACAATCCTATAAATTGGTTTTTAGTATTAGTGTTTCAAGAGAAGCTAAATTAATAGCTTGCCCATGGTCACATGGCCAGTAAACAGTAGATCTGTGTTACAGGTCTCAGTCCTATTCGTTTCTTAAAACTTCCTTTAACCAAGGGGCTATACTTTTGCTGAGAAATGCAGACACTGGATAAGCATATATAACAAAATTCATATTTCTCCCTTTGCACTTCTCCTTATGATACACTTTCTTTTATCTGGGAGCGAAGAATGAAAACAGCAAATCTATGTGACTGAAACACTATTCTTTTTTTCATCATACCATGATGCCTATCTTTGAGCTTAAAAAAGAAGTGGGATATTTTTATTTTGTTTTTAACTTGTTTGTATGAACTGTTCATCGACAGAATGGAATCAAGTACCAACATTAACAGGAAGAACTTTCATGGTCCTTGTTGGCAGGGTTCATATGTTTTGGAGACATTGATAAACTGGGTGGTGGCTTTGTTTCATTTATCACCAGGCCTTATTTTTTAGGGACTTACCTTGCTGAATCCCTCCTGTTTAAACAGTCACTTCCTCCTGTCTCAGCTGGCTGTCTTTGATGTCTAGTACTGTCTGGTATTATTTTTAAGATGAGATTGTGGGAAGAAAAGAGGAAATGTGTCTGCATATTGCACCCACCTCTGATCCAGGAGAGCTTTTCTACTTTTGAGTTGTACTCTGCCAGGGGTTTAAGCTTCTTTGCATACTAATCCCAATCTGAACCCAGTCTGATAGCCTTTTCTTAAATAAACGTTCAGCATAGCCAAAATAAAAGAACCTTTAATTCCGGGACTTTAATTCAGGGTTTTTAAGTCTTGAAAATAGGATCTGCAAAAACCCTAATCAAAGTGGCTAATCTTAAGAGCACCACTTTTTGAAAAAATTTATCAAAGTGGTTGGAGTATCAGAATGGACTTAGGCAGGTGACTGAAATAGCCCAGATAGTGTTTTCTGTACACGTAAAGTGGAGGCATTGAAGCGGCGTCCCCGCAGTTTCTTCTGCTGCTCAGTCTCATTCTCGAACATCAGAGCCACCCTAGACAAAAGCAGGAAGCTGCCTGAGCTGGTCTTACATGCTTTATCTTCCCGTCACATTTTGTTTTCCCCTCTGAGCACTCTACCTTGTAGATGTTTGTATCTTGCCCCATGAAGGTTTTAGCGTCTCTGATTCTGGGTTCTCTTGCCCCAGTTCTCTCAGACATTATCTCTTGTTCTCAAAATTGCTGTATTTATGGTCTCCTAAGGCCTTTCTCCTAAGGGCTTCCCTGGTGGCTCAGATGGTAAAGTGTCTGCCTGCAGTGCAGAAGACCCGAGTTCAGTCCCTGGATTGGAAAGATCTCCTGGAGAAGGAAATGGCAACCCACTCCAGTATTCTAACCTGGAAAATCCCATGGATGGAGGAGCCTGGTAGGCTACAGTCCATGGGATCACAAAGAGTCAGACACGACTGAGCAACTTCACTTTCAAGGCCTTTCTCCTTGGCATGAAAATGACGTATTAACTAGTCAGTTAATGTGGGTTACCTTGTCTTTTATTTTAATTGATTAATTATTTATTTATTTTTGGTTGTGCTTGCCAGGCCTTTGTTGCTGTTCAGGCTTTTCTCTCTTTGAAGAGAGCAGAGCCTAATTTCTAGTTGCAGTCTGTGGGTTTCTCATTGCAGTGGTTTCTCTCTTTTGCAGAGCTCGGGCTCTCGGGTGCAGTGACTTCCATAGATGTGGCACCTGGGCTCAGTAGTGGTGGCTCCCAGGCTCTCGAGCAAGGCTCAGTAGCTGTGGCATGTGGGCTACGTGGCATGTGGAATCTTCCTGGATCAGGGTGGAACCCATGTCTCCTGCACTGGCGGGTGGAGTCTTTACCGCTGAGCCACCAGGGAAGCCCAGTGGAAACTGTATACATGTTGGTTGGGCCAGTGGGAAAGCTTGAGGGTGTAGGTGGATACAGAGCTCTTCTCAGAAATCTCTAGCAAACAGCCACTTGATCTGTCTTGATGAACAGAACATAAATGCTCTATGTTCCTGATGTCCTTGAAGAGACTAAATGACCTTGATGTCCTTTTTCCTTTTGTAAAGCTCAGTATGATCCTTTTTTTAAACAAAGAGCTTATACCCTTTTAAGGGGGACATGGAATTTCCCAGGTGGCACTAGTGGTAATGAATCCAGCTGCCAGTGCAGGAGACACAGAGATGCGAGTTCAATCCCTGGGTAGGGTAGATCCCCAGGAGAAGAGAATGGCAACCCACTCCAGTATTCTGGCCTGTAAAATTCATGGACACAGGAACCTGGTGGGCTACAGTCCATGGGGTCACAAAGAGTCAGACACAGCTGAGCACACACACACCTAAGGGGGTCAAGAAGACCGAAGCCTCCTATTCATCCACAAAAGCATAGAGCCCAGTCAGTGTCAGCTATTTCCTATGATAACTCCTTTAGGTAGTAGGGCAGACAGGACCTGACAAAATCACCGTGGCCTCTCTCTTCATTTTAAGATTCCTAAGTTTTAGTCATTGCTTATGGAGACATATGCTTTTCCTGAAGAGAATTTTGAGTTCTCTGTGGTCCGGGCTTAGGCATTTTACTTCTTTTTATGCTCCACGGTGTCCAGCACATGCAGGGAACATAGAATTGCTTAATGAATACTTGCTGACATATCATCTCTCTGGAGAAGAGACCAAAACAGCTATATAGTTATTACCTCATTTTTCTAGGATAAAGCACCCTTTGAAAATATCAATAGCATCAGTATCTTTGTTTTGCAGAGAGAGGAAAGTGAAAGCTGAAATGACTTGTCTTATGTCACAACTGGAGAGTGTGACAGTTAGGATTAGAACTAAATTTGGACAAGTAGCTAAAGCAGAAAGTACCAGATCTTCTGTGAACCCTCTGCTGCCCTTCATGTCCTCATGAGCAAGTTTAGAGCAAAGGGAAAGAATAGAGGAGGCCCTGAGCATGTGGACTGCTTTCTTAGGAGAATTACAACCAGACAGTTGTAGATATGCTGGATGCTGGTATAGTGGAGATAAAATGATGGGCTTTTGCTTTGTCCTTAAAGGTGCCATCCAGTGTCTTAGCTGTCTACCTTAGACACCCTTGTTATGTTTCACCATCTCAGATTTTGAAGTGATATAGGCAAAAGCATGCCCCAGATTTGCAATTTGCTAGTTGACAGATCTTAGAAAAGGTACAAGGTAAAGATTCCAGTGGACACGGGGAGCGGGGGAGAGGGTGGAGTGATTTGGGAAAGTAGGATTGGCATATATACATGAACTCTGCTGTGCTTTGCTTCGGAGAAGGCAATGGCACTCCACTCCAGTACTCTTGCCTGGAAAATCCCATGGAAGGAGGAGCCTGGTAGGCTGCAGTCCATGGGGTCGCGAAGAGTCGGACACAACTGAGCCACTTCACTTTCACTTTTCTCTCTCATGCATTGGAGAAGGAAATGGCAACCCACTCCAGTGTTCTTGCCTGGAGAATCCCAGGGATTGGGGAGCCTGGTGGGCTGCCGTCTATGGGGTCGCACAGAGTCGGACATGACTGAAGCGATTTAGCAGCAGCAGTGCTTTGCTTAGTTGCTCAGTGGTGTCTGACTCTTTGCAACCCCATGGACTGCAGACCACCAGGCATCTCCGTCCATGGGATTCTCCAGGCAAGAATACTGGAATCGGTAGCCATGCCCTCCTCCAGGGGGTCTTCCCAACCCAGGTCTCCTGCACTGCAGACAGATTCTTTACCATCTGAACCACCAGGGAAGCCCAAGAAAACTGAAGTGGGTAGCCTATCCCTTCTCCAGGGGATCTTCCAGACCTAGAAATTGAACTGGGGTCTCCTTCATTGCAGGTGGATTCTTTACAAGCTGAGCTACCAGGGGAGCCCATATATACACTACCATGTGCAAAATAAATAGCTAATAGGAACCTGCTGCATAGCACAGGGTGCTCAGCTCTGTGCTCTCTGATGACCTAGGGGGTACGATGGGGGTGGGGGAGAAGGCTCAAGAGGAAAGGGATATATGTATACATAAAGCTGATTCACCTCGTTGTACAGCAGAAACTAATACAACAATAGAAAGCAATTGCAGTCCAACTAAAAAATAAATTTTAAAAGAAAAGATTCCAGAGCTATTCCTGTTGCCTGCAAAGCCCTACATTATGGGCCTCCTGGCAGCCTCTCTTCTAGCCCTATGGTCCTCCTTGCCATTTCCTTACCACATCAAGCGTGTTTTGTCTCAGGGCCTTTATACATGCTGCCCCCTCTCCCTGGAATTCTCTTCCTTCAGAGAGTTGCAGTTCTGGTCCCTCACTCCACTTGGGTTTCTGTACCTTCTCAATGACACTGGGCTTTCCTAATAGTCCAATCTCAAGTACTGTCTCTGAGTTATCATATGTAAAGCAAGAATACTCATCACACTTTCCTAACCTTTAAAAGCTAATATAAGGGAAAGCTCATGGTAAACTTTAAAGTAACATATAAATATAAAGAGTTTTGGTTGTTTTTATAACTCTAAGAGACCTGCAAGAACATTTTACTCAGTGCTTTAAATTTAAATGTTGATCAATTTGTTTTTCTAAATTGGATTGACCTTTTGAAGAAACTTTTAATTGATTTTTTTCTTTCCTTTTTAAGGATTACAGTCATGATACATTCAGTCAGCACTCTGTATCTGTGATTTCTGCATCCACAGATTAAATGGACAGTGAATCAAAATATATACATATATATAAATTCCAGAAAGTTCCAAAAAACAGAACTTGAATTTGTTGCATGCTGGCAGCTATTTATGTAACATTTACATTGTATTAGGTATTATAAATAATCTAGAGGTGCTTTAAAGTATATGGGAGGATGAGTATAGGTTATATGCAAATAAAATACTATATCATTTTTATATAAAGGACTTGAGTATCCATGAATTTTGGTATCTGCAGAAGTACTGAAACCAGTCCCCCATGGATACTGAGAGACAACTGTGTATGATGACTCATAGTGATGATCAGATTATATATATATATAAAAGGCAGAGGAACCAGAGATCAAATTGTCAACATCCGCTGGATCATCGAAAAAGCAAGAGAGTTCCAGAAAAACATCTATTTCTGCTTTATTGACTATGCCAAAGCCTTTGACTATGTGGATCACAATAAACTGTGGAAAATTCTTCAAGAGATGGGAATATCAGACCACCTAACCTGTCTCTTGAGAAACCTGTATGCAGGTCAGGAAGCAACAGTTAGAACTGGACATGGAACAACAGACTGGTTCCAAATAGGAAAAGGAGTATGTCAAGGCTGTATATTGTCACCCTGCTTATTTAACTTCTATGGAGAGTACATCATGAGAAACGCTGGACTGGGAGAAACGCTGGACTGGAATAAACACAAGCTGGAATCAAGATGGCCGGGAGAAATATCAATAACCTCAGATATGCAGATGACACCACCCTTATGGAAGAAAGTGAAGAGGAGCTAAAAACCCTCTTGATGAAAGTGAAAGAGGAGAGTGAAAAAGTTGGCTTAAAGCTCAACATTCAAAAAATTAAGATCATGACATCCGTTCCCATCACTTCATGGGAAATAGATGGGGAAATAGTGGAAACAGTGTCAGACTTTGTTTTTTTGGGCTCCAGAATCACTGCAGATGGTGATTGCAGCCATGAAATTAAAAGATGCTTACTCCTTGGAAGAAAAGTTATGACCAACCTAGATAGCATATTCAAAAGCAGAGACATTATTTTGCAGACTAAGGTCCATCTAGTCAAGGCTATGGTTTTTCCAGTAGTCATGTATGGATGTGAAGAAGGCTGAGCGCCAAAGAATTGATGCTTTTGAACTGTGGTGTTGGAGAAGACTCTTGAGAGTCCCTTGGACTTCAAGGAGATCCAACCAGTCCATTCTGAAGGAGATCAGCTCTGGGATTTCTTTGGAAGGAATGATGCTAAAGCTGAAGCTCCAGTACTTTGGCCACCTCATGCGAAGAGTTGACTCATTGGAAAAGACTCTGATGCTGGGAGGGATTGTGGGCAGGAGGAGAAGGGGACGACAGAGGATGAGATGGCTGGATGGCATCACTGACTTGATAGCCGTGAGTCTGAGTGAACTCCGGGAGATGGTGATGGACAAGGAGGCCTGGCGTGCTGCGATTCATGGGGTCGCAAAGAGTCAGACATGACTGAGCGACTGAACTGAACTGAATATAATATATAATTTTTGTGCTTCTCCACAATAGATCTAGATCAGCTCATTGTTCAAAATGATCTGTTCATTGCTTCTGTTGTCTGATTTCATTAGTCTTCAGACCTCAAATTTATGACTCTAGCTGCCTTTGAAAACAGGGAATTTTTCCACTCTCACACAATCAGCAAGTTAGGACTCTTTTTAGGTGGAAGATAATAAGCTTCATTTCAGACATAGCATCTATGATGTGTTGGTGCAACTTTCAAATAAAAATCCTTACTGGGTTTTGCTGAGGAAAAGTATAGGCAAAAGGAGAAGGGGATGGCAGAGGATGAAATGGTTGGATGGCATCACTGACTCAATGGTCATGAATTTAAGCAAATTCTGGAAGATAGTGGAGGATAGAGTTTCCTGGTGTGCTGCAGTCCATGGGGTCACAAAGAGTCATGAACGACTTAGTGAGTGAACAACAGCTACTAGCGGAGTAGGAAAAAGTTCACAAGAGTTACTAGATGTCATCTAAATGGAGATACAAAGGTTAAAGGTGAAAACTGGCCATTCTGCAGTGCAAATTCAATATTAAAACAGCAAATTGGAATGACACAGTAGTGCCAAGTGCTTACTATATGCAGGTAGTGCATTGTGGCTTTAATGTATTGTTTGACTTAGTTTTTGTAATAATTGTATGAATAAGTGCTGACTTTATTCCCATTTTTAGTTGAAGTATCCAAGGTGTAATGAAATAAATTAATTTGTAAGAGCTCACAGAGCTAGTGAAAATAGGAGCTGGAATTTAAACCTAGGTTTTCTAACATGAAAGCCAAAGCTTTTAGTCACTATATTAGACTGTAGGGTGTGTAATTTATTCAATGAAAATGAAAAACCTATTCTCAGCAGGAAGGCTATTCCCCAGCAATGCATTACTTGAGGAACCCATGAGTCCTTGAAATGATTCCAGTTTTTCAGTTACAGACCTCATTTTACTGCTGCTTCCTTTTACCCAGTTTCACAAATATTTTATTTTTTACAAATTAAAGGTTTGTGGCCAGCCTGCATTGAGCAAGTCCCTCTATGTCATTTTTCCAACAATATTTGCTCACTTTGTGTCTCTGTGTCACATTTCAGTGATCTTGGAATATTTCAAACATTATTGTTATTATTATATTTGTTATAATGATCTGTGATCAATGATCTTTGATTTTACTGTTATGACTCGCAGAAGATCCAGATGATGGATAGCGTATTTTAGCAATGAAGTGTTCTTTAATTAAGATATGTATATTGTTCTTTTAGCATAATGCAGCTGTGCATTAATAGAGCACAGTTAAACATAACTTTTGTATGCACTGGTAAACCAAAAATTCATGTGACTTACTTTATTGCAGTATTCACTTTGTTGTGGTGGTCTGGAACTGACTCCACAGTATCTCCAAGATATGCCTTTACTTGGCTCTGTCAGAGTAGACTCCAAATCTAAAGAAAGATTTCATATTTCCTATTTATACATGGGGTATTCATAACATGTCCTTTAGGCAAAACCTATCCCTCTTTCTTTAGAGTGCCAGGGAAATTGCATGTGACATAGTCTTTTCTGTCGAGTCACTTTTATCTCTGTAAGTATTGAGATATATATTATACGAGTTTTTGTAGCTCCTTGAAAAAATATAATGTGCATATTATAAATGAACTGAAATAGTTCCTGGCATGAAAGTAAAAAAATGATGAATGAAACCTAGTGTGATTTGCCTATAATTGTGCTCCTCTGTGTCTGTCTCATGTCCTTTTCTCCATTTCATTCCAAACAGGTCTAGCACAGAACAAATAGCATGCTAAATCATACTAAATAATTCAGCACAGCACTTGCGGATGTTTCCGGGGGAATGTGTATTAAAGATGATGGTAATCTTCGTACAGAGGAGAAAGATCAGAGAGTTTTTACAGGTTTGGGAAATATATTTAGACATCCATTTATAGTCTTTGCTTTGTTTCTTTTAAAGATATTTTTTTTCTTTCAAGCTTTTGCGTGTAATATAGGAGGAGTGAGCATATGACCTTTCTTTTAGTTTCTATTAGAAATTCAAGGGACTGACACCACACTGAAGAGTTTAGCAACAGGGGAGTTGCTGTGGTTAGACCGTGTCACTGGGGTTCGAAACACATACACATCCTTGGACAGCAAGGATATCAAACCAGTCAATCCTAAAGGAAATCCAAAATATTCATGGGAAGAACTGATGCAGAAGCTCCAATACTTTGTCCACCAAATGCAAAGAACTGACTCGTTAGAAAAGACACTGATGCTGGGAAAGATTGAGGGCAGGAGGAGAAGAGGGTGACAGAGGATGAGACGGTTGCATGGTATCACTGACTCAATGGACATGAGTTTGAGCAAACTCCGGGAGACACTGAAGAACAGGGAAGCCTGGCGTGCTGAAGTCCATGGGGTCACAAAGAGTCAGACAACTGAGTGACTGAACAGCAACACCAGAGGAGGGAGACCTGAGGCAGGGCTGGGAATTCTCACAGGCCAACAGCAACAGACAGGAGTCATCCGGTATCCAACTTTGTACTTGGTTAGACTTTATTGTCAAGTCTCCAATTCTTGCCAGGTAGGACTGCCAAGAATAAAGCAGGTTTGAATCACTAGGTAGATTATCATGATGGAGATGAGACCCAGACAGAAGCAGAAAGAAGGGCAGTTTTCAAAACCAAGGCAGGGGTGCTGCTGCTGCTGCTAAGTCGCTTCAGTCATGTCCGACTCTGTGCGACCCCATGGATGGCAGCCCACCAGGCTCCCCCGTCCCTGGGATTCTCCAGGCAAGAACGCTGGAGTGGGTTGCCATTTCCTTCTCCAATGCATGAAAGTGTAAAGTGAAAGTGAAGCCGCTCAGTTGTGTCCGACTAGTAGCGACCCCCTTGGACTGCAGCCTACCAGGCTCCCTCTGTCCCTGGGATTTTCCAGGCAAGAGTACTGGAGTAGGGTGCCATTGCCTTCTTCTAAGGTAGGGCTAAATTCTCAGTATTTAGCTGGAGTGGTTTAAGTACCTCCTGTTTTCTATCTCCTGTTTCCTATCACTGCAAAAGGTCAGTGAGACAATTCTGTAGGTGGTGTCAGAGATCCAGACGCAAAACTCCATCTCATCCTCTGGTTTGCAGTTCTCCAGTAAGATCACAGCTCCTCTTGGGTGGCCAGTCTCTTATAGTGACAACATTTGTTCTAGTTTCTAATAGTGGCTCTGTCAAATACTGACTCCCCCAAGTATTAGCAAAATAATCTGTTGATAAAGCAAAGCTGAATGTTTTGCTTATCACAGTAAGACAGACCACTTTGATAAGAGTCTTAGCAGCAACTCGCAAGAGAGAGAACAAAGTCAGATAGTGGGTTGGCCTAAATGTTCATTCGGATTTTTCATACCATCATACGGTAAAACTCAAAAGAAGTTTTTGGCCAATCCAATATATATGAGATTTTAAAGGTCTGATTTAAGGTGGAATTTTCAGCATGAGGACTTGATTAGCATGGGGCAAAACTCATAATATAATAGTTTGAGATTGGTAGACACCATGAGATGAGGGTTTTCAGTTGAGTTAAGTAATGAACAACTGCTTGATAAACTTGGTGGAACTGTTATCTTAAGAATGAAAGATTTACTTAAGTGAGGATAAGACAAGCTGTGTGGTAATAAGATGAATGGACTTTCGGGAAGTTCCTAAAACAAGCAATAAAGTTATTTGAAACTTCATCTTCCTGAGCTGGAGTTGCCTGAAATAGCCAAGTCATGCTAATATAGACTGTGAGCTATGTGGGTGTATCTGGTTTTAGTTTTCAGCTCCCACCCTCTCAAGCTTTTCAAGGATGGTAAAGGCTCCACACTGGTCCTAGCCACATCCAAGTGCTTCAGCATCCTGTGGTTGGGTTTCCTTCCCAAACTGCACCCTTGTCAATAATCTATCAAACTTGTTTCAACTAACCCATTTGACTGTGCCATCTGTTTCTTATTGGGACCCTAATTGATAAAGACAATGATGACTTGGATAAACATTTATTCACTTGTATATACATATTAACACAGTAAATCTCACAGATTTTCTCTGTTGCCCATTATTAATCAATCACCTAGTCAGTTCAGGGCTTCCATGATATCTCAGTTGGTAAAGAATCTGCCTGCAATGCAGGAGACCCCAGTCCGATTCCTGGCTCAAGAAGATCCCCTGGAGAAGGGACAGGCTACCCACTTTAGTATTCTTGGGCTTCCCTTGTGGCTCAGCTGGTAAAGAATCCGCCAGCGATGCGGGAGACCTGGGTTTGATCCCTGGGTTGAGAAGATCCACTGGAGAAGGGAAAGGCTACCCACTCCAGGATTCTGGCCTGGAGAATTCCATGGACTGTATAGTCCATGGGGTCACAAAGAGTCAGACACGACTGAACAACTTTCACTTGTCAGTTCAAGTCAATCTGATAGCAGTTTGTTCACTGAAGAGCAAACCTCAGTGGAGAAAAG
Organism: Ovis aries; assembly: GCF_016772045.2. Lineage (NCBI taxonomy): Eukaryota > Metazoa > Chordata > Mammalia > Artiodactyla > Bovidae > Ovis > Ovis aries. The sequence goes on along the minus strand of NC_056062.1, from coordinate 58,444,241 downwards.
CAGCCTCACTGGTCAGGTTGGGGTAAGCCCAGGAATAAATATCCAGTGTTTCTGAGCTCTCACCTTCCCGTCTCCTGCTAGCATCTCCCCCTTTTCACATCCATCTGGGAACCAGAGGGCACAGCAGCTCAGGACACAGCTCCTAGATCCAGAGAAGGGTAGCAAAGGGTGAAACATAGATCTGGAGAGAAAAAGGAGACCATTAATCACACTGGAGCCAGAAATAAAAATCAATACAAATCCAATATGGTGCAAACTACATCCTTAAAAGATGAGATGTGGGACTTCCCTGGTGGTTCAGTGGTTAAGACTTCACTTTCCAATGCAGGGAGGGCAAGTTCAATCCCTGGTTGGGGAGCGAAGATCTCACATGCCCGTGTCTGAAAAAAAAAAAAAAAAAAACAAATCATAAAGCAGAAGCAGTATTGTAATAAATTCAATAAAGACTTTAAAATGGTCCACATCAAAACCAAAAACTAGATCTGTGAAAACTGACCTAGAAAAACTGGACTTTCTAGAAATACAGTCAAGTAACATTTTCAAATCTGATTTCAAGTTCAAAAATAAGAAAATCACATATGGTGAAAGTTACCCTGGAAATTCCCTAAATTGCCTACCAATACAGAGTACAAAGATTCCTGGTAGAGTGCAATAATGTGTATGTATAACTGGCTACTATATGCAGCATACCATTCCACAGAAGGACCTTAATCAGTAAGTAATTCAAATGTTTACAATACACAATTTTGTGAAAATTTCAAATTGTTCACTCCTTTCTATGTTCTACCTAAGATTTTAAACAATTTTCCTAATTTTGGTCAGTGTTTCTCTAAAACCTTCAAATAGTTTTTGTTTTTTGTTTTTTGTTTTTTTTAAGAAAAAAGGAAAACTCCATTTTGAAATACTTTGCAATTTAAGGAAAATTTTTATGAAATTACAAAGAACAACTATATAACCTTTACACAGAGTTACTACTTTTGAATATTTTGCCACATTGTCTTTTTTATTGTCTTTGCCACACGCATACCCATAAACACACAAACCTACACACACACACACACACACACACACACACACAGATTTTTTTCTGAACCATTTGAGAGAAGAATTGCATCCATCATGATTCTTTATCACTCAATACTTCAGTGTGTATTTCCCAAGAATAGATTGTTTTCTTACATAACCACAGTCTAGTTTTAAATTTCAGGAAAATTTCTTATTGCTGCACTGATTTTATAAAATGTATAGTCCATTTAAAGTTTCATCAGTTAAAAAATTGCAAATAGAACTACCTTATGACCCAGCAATCCCACTGCTGGGCATACACACCGAGGAAACCAGAATTGAAAGAGACACATGTACCCCAATGTTCATCGCAGCACTGTTTATAATAGCCAGGACATGGAAACAACCTAGATGTCCATCAGCAGATGAATGGATAAGAAAGCTGTGGTACATATACACAATGGAGTATTACTCAGCCATTAAAAAGAATTCATTTGAATCAGTTCTGATGAGATGGATGAAACTGGAGCCGATTATACAGAGTGAAGTAAGCCAGAAAGAAAAACACCAATACAGTATACTAACACATATATATGGAATTTAGGAAGATGGCAATGACGACCCTGTATGCAAGACAGGGAAAGAGACACAGATGTGTATAACGGACTTTTGGACTCAGAGGGAGAGGGAGAGGGTGGGATGATTTGGGAGAATGACATTCTAACATGTATAATATCATGTGAATTGAATCGCCAGTCTATGTCTGACGCAGGATGCAGCATGCTTGGGGCTGGTGCATGGGGATGACCCAGAACGATGTTATAGTTTGGGAATGCATGTAAGAATTAAAGATTTTGAAATTTAAAAAATAAAAACTAAAAAAAAAATAAAAATAAAAAAAATAAAGTTTCATCAGTTATCTCAAGAATATCATTCATAGCAGTTTTTCTTCCAGTACAGAAACTAGTCCAGGGTTGAGTATTATACTTAGTTTTCATGTTTGTTTTTTTAAAATCTTATTTAATTTGAGATGGTTCCTTAGCCTTTCTTTTTGCCATTCCTGATCTTGATATTTTGAAGATTACAGGCCACTTATTTTACAGATAGCCCTTCAATTTGGTTTACCCCGTATTTTCTCATAATATGATTCTGAGCATGTACTTTTTTGATGTGATTTCCCAATAAATGATGTCATGTGCTTCTTACGCTAGCATATGTGTAGACACATGATGTCTGGTTGCCCTTTATTCCTGATGGTAATTTCCATCACTTGGTTAATTTTCCATCACATCATTTTGCTTGTCCACTGCATAGTAAATTGTACTTCTTATAAATTATAATTGGTAGGGAGATATTTTGAGATGATGTTAATAACTTGTTTCTCATCAGTACGCACCTTGCCCACTTCTCAATTCCTTAATTTCTGATTGGAAAAATCACTGCTCAATTCTATCCCCATCATATATAGAAAGTTTTAATGTGTGAAATCCCTTGGGGTGGATTTTCAAAATCACTGAAACTCTTAGATGTATTTTAAATTTTGGCCAAGCTGATTGAATTCATGTAAATTAAATGTGGGGCTGTCGAACTCCTATTATAATAACCGTAAAAGAAAAGTCCTCCGGGTAGAAGCTATAATCAGTCACATTTGATATGGACAAAATGAGTGACCAGTAAATCAGATATACAGTGTACAGTTTACAGAAAAATGATCTTGATGAATATAATTTCAGTAAAGTAAACATAAAAATGTTTTAACTGTGCTGAATAGCAAATCCAATCATAAATTAAACCACAATAGTAAATTAAACTAGCATAATGATATTTACCCTGAGTTCTTGCTTGACAGAAAGTTTTCAGTAGTGTTATAATTCTGAATAAAATGTTTGCATTGATAAAAATGGAACCCAGAGGCCCATGGCATTGAAAAACTGAGGTTAAAATGTCAAAGAGAGACAATAGAGCTCTTCTTCATTTAGAAGATTGTTCATATGGCTTCATTTTGGTGTGATGTCCGCAACCCTTCATTTTGTTTTTCTACCTTCGTACTCACAAAATCAACTTGTGAGTTGGAATTTTTTTTCTGCTCTACCTAGCATAGTGAAACAACTGTGGACCTGGTCATACTGTGAGACAGGCCATGAGGCTCAGCCTAACCCAGAGAAAGCCTCACTGTTAGGAGAGAACTGAAAACTGAAATCCATAAATCTATTTTTTCTCATCTCAGCAAAATGAAAAAAAGATCTGGGTTTTCTTTCTCATGTGATGTATTTTGTCAAAATTCCCCTCATTTTAATTTTTCCAACAATCGAAGCACTTGGTTTAGGGCAAAGAAATATAAATTGATAGAGAGTGACTTAACTAGGAAATGCAAATCAATAGCAGCTTCCTTATACAGGAACTTCTTGCTCTGAAATGTTTAGCAAGATGTTATTTGTTCTAAAAATGTGGCTTTAATAAATGATAGCCTGTAGTGATGCTTTTTACATTTCAAAGAACTATACAGTGATATTTCATAATACTTCATTTATCTCAGCCCACAACCAACTAAAACTTTTTCATGCATCCTATAGCTATGATAAAGAGGCAATAGAAAAGTAAATAAATCAGATTAGAATAGCAGTAAAAAAAAAAAAAGGGCGGCACTGTCTAGGATGAGTTAATACATAATACGTAGGTAACATAGATATCCTGTATTTCCTATCAATAAATCTCTAATGAGAATTGATGCATAAAATGATCATTCAGAAGAACTTTATGTAACTTTTGAGTGAAAATATGAAGGTTATTTTTGTACTTGGTCTTGTGTTGATATTCTGATAATTTTCTGATAAGAAAACAAAAATTCTGAGTCAGGAAAATTAAGTTCTTTAGTTTAATTAGTTGATATAACTAGTTAGAGAGAAAAAAATCATTAAACTGAAAACAGACCTTTAGATTATGATCCTGAATATACCATTTCTAGCTGTTCGGCACTGAGGTCATCATTTATGGAGTGGTGGTTTTGTCTTCCCATGTTCTCATTGTCTCTGATCCTACCCTGTGCTGATCATGTGCCAGTGGTTTGTTGTTGTTATTTAGTCACTAAGTCGTGTCTGACTCTCTTGCTACTCCATGGACTACAGTCCTCTGTCCATGGGTTTTTGCAGGCAAGAATAATGGAGTGGGTTGCCATTTCCTTCTCCAGGGGATCTTCCCAACCTGGGGATGGAAAACGTGTCTCCTGCATTAACCGGCGGGTTCTTTACTACTGAGCCACCAGGAAACCTGTGCTTTCTGGATTACCCCCATGTTTATATGACTCTTCTTCTATGCCAACAGTTGACTTGGACCCAACCGCACCAATTAAGGTCCTTCTCTAGGGTTTGGCTTGGCCCAGAGTGAGCATCTCAGCAGTAGTTGAAGCTCTATGATATATAACTTAGCTGTCAGTAGCCATGTTTACCTGCTTCTGCATGCTGCCAGTCCGCAGGGAGAGGGAATAAGGCTAATGTACAGAAAGGAACAGTGGCAAAAACAAGCCTGGTAAAGTTCATGTCTCTGGTCCAGTTGCTCCTGATACCTCTTCTTCCCTGCACGTCCAGAGACTGGGTTGTTCCACCCTTATTTGGCTTTTGCCTTTTTAAGTTGGATAGTATCTCATTTAGATCTGGTTGGAATATTAAGCTCCCACTTTCATGACCCATAATCAAAGTCCTGGATGTAATTTTGTCTTGTTATGTTATTTTTTTAAAAGATGACTTTCCAGGTTGTATAAGTTTAATGCCCTCATAAACCTGGACTCACTTTTGATCCTAATCAGCACAACTTAACTTCCCTAATTTTCAGTTAACTGATTTGTAGAAGATGGGAAATCAATCTTAAATGTCACTGAAATTCTGAGCCTCTGCTACTGTATAACTTCCCTCATTTTTACAACCATTGGGAAATGGCTCTTTTTATTTAAACTTACACTGAGACTGTGATGAAGTGTCATTGATTAGTAACAGGGAGAATTTTGAGGAGGAAGTGACCAAGAGTACTGGAAACTTGAGGGGATTTCAGGTAAGATTCTACCTGTCGATTACCCCTCTGGAACAGACAAAGGGTCTCAATACTGAAGGGACAATTGCTGAAATGAAAATTCTAGGTATTATACGTTGGGAATTTTTTTTTCATTAAAATATCATACTTCCTCTCTGGCAACTAGATGATACTTGGAAGTTTTGTGGTCTAGTATTTGATTCTTGCTTTTTTTCCTATTTTATTCACATTAACATATTAAAAATGTAACACTCTTCAGGTATATTGAATATACTGTAATTAGTTTACTATAAGAAGGATTTTATTATCAAGAGATACACTTTTTTTTATCATTGTTTTAGATCCTGCTGTCCAGCTATCGACACTAAATTTTTGCATGTGGTTCTGGTGGCCTCTTTTTCTTACTATATAATACATCTCTACATTTTCTGGTTCTAAATGTAATTGCAGTTTTTCCATTAATTTACTCACTTTAAAAAAAGTTTAATAGTATAGTTGATTTACAATGTTGTGTTACCTTCAAGTGTACAGCAAAGTGAATTAATTATACAAATATGTCTCAATATAGCCACTCTTTAAGATTCTTTTGTAAAAAAGAACTTAGAGTTAAATTTGAAAAGATAGTAATTAGCAAAAAGTGTTTTTTAACTTTAAAATTGATATATGGGGTAATAAAACATAGGTTTAATTGGATATGATTTATTACTCTCATTGTCATGTCCAGTATGCAAGTCACAAGTTGAGTACTCTGTTCAGAATAAGGAGTTAAACAGGGCCAATTTTACATATATGTGAAACGAGCCAAGGTTAAGATTATCTGATAGAACTAATTACTAAGAATCCAAGGTCAGTGGAGGAAAAGGTCTGCCTAACCCAAGAAGCTGAGATTTGAACTTGGAGGGGCAGGGATGGAGCAAATGGAGAAGGGTTGGTATTTAGAAATGACAAAGATCCAGCAGGATAGCACAGACAGTAACGGAAACCCAATGTAACGTATGTGACATTGAGAGGAGGCAGGCAGAATGTGACCCAAATATCTGTCAGTGCATGTGAGCCAGAAAACCTAATAGACAGCAGAGCAAAATATTCATTTGATGGAATGTCCAGTAAACGGAGAGCCAACCAGTAAGGGTCCTGACTTCTAGGATCAGAGGAGCAAAGTAGGGAGGTTGGTCCTGATGATCTGGGCTAGCTTAGGATCCCAGTCCTGGAAGCCTAAGCTTGAGCAGCCAGAAGCCACTCCACTCCCTCTAAGTCATTCTTCATACACCACTTCAGATCACAGCTGCTATTTAATCATACTCTTTCCCAGTTTAAACATTTAATGACCTCTGTTGCCCAAATTCCTTAGCATGACCCCAGAAGTTTCTCATGAACTGAGTTATGCCTTCCTCACCAGTTTCATTGCCTGTTCTCTATATTCTGGTTTGCTGTTTATTGTTCAGTCACTAAGTTGTGTCCAACTCTTTGCAGCCTTGCATCAGGCCAGGCTGTATATATATATGTGCATGTCTAGTTATAGAGTTATATCTCTCATATATATATATATATTCTAATACATGGAGCTATTATGATTTCTAAAGAGTAACTCTACTTCATGCATATACTTTATGCATATGCTATCAACTCTGATTTTACTTTGAAAAACTTTACTTGTCCTTCAAGTCTTAACTTAAGGAGCACTTCCTTTATGAATCCTTTGCTCATTCTCTCAGTTGAATTGGTCCCTATTATCCTTGTACATTCTCACATTATAGTTGCACTGAATTGTGTTGAAATTTTATTTTACATTATTGTCTCTTATACTTAATACCACCTCATTGTGGATAGATTTCATGTATTAGTCATTAACCCTAATCTTTAATGGTGTGTCTGGCCCTTATTGGACCATCAATGATTATTGAACAAATAACAAGACAGGTCTTCAATTAATAAATCTGAAGCATCAGGTGGAGGTTTGAGACAAAATAAATAAAGCAAGATCTAGTTATAGAGTGGTATTTGTTCTCTTCTTCTATACCAAACCCCAGTTATTTACTGGCTCTTCTCTAACTTCTCAAAATTATTTTGGGGAAAAAACAAGGTCATAGGTAAAAATACAAATCAAAAGTGGTATGCAAAGCAAAATCTTAAGTGTTGGACACCTGCCACTAAAAATGGCAATATTATTAGACCATGTCAAACATTGACTATATTGATATTTGAAATAGTATCTATAAATATAAATACATATGAAATATACACATAAATATATAGCTATTGTATGTGATTTAAAAGTGTATGTCTAGTAACTTCAATCACATGGATAAATTATGTGAACATATTGAACACCAAGAAAATACTTTGCTAGTAAATTGCTTCATCCCTCAGGACACAGCTGGAGATCTTAAAGAGAAACTTTTGTGGAGCTTTGCAGAGGACTTTGCAGTGATGGTAGCTTAGCCAAAGGCATTGTTTTTCTTCTGAGAAATGAAAGATGCTTATATAATTTTGTTCCTCAATCTTTCCCCACTCAAATAACCTCACCCTGTGTTTCAGTCGGTTTGATTAGAGAAACACAACTTTACTGAAATATATGCAAATGTCTCAATAAAAGATTTATTATGGTAGCTCGGCCGCTTGCACAATTGTGCAACATGGTTAAACCATTATGTGAGATGCTTTCTTCTGGGTCTGATGGTGGAGCCAGAAATCCTTAGGTTGGAAATTAAAAAGGAAGATGGGTGTGAAATTAGGGAAGTGAGCTCAAGTGGGAACCTGGGAAGCTGACTGAGACCAGGAGGACAGGCTAAAATCTGTGACGCTCTCCTGCCTGACCAGCATGGTGGTCTTTACACCAGCAACGTTGATGATGGGGTATCTTGCAGGGAAAGCTAGTTCCCTTCATCACGGATCTAAATCTGCACAGGGCACAAGAGCCAGAGAAGCCAAATGAGACTCTGGAAGGGGGAGTTATGGGAGGGCATTTTACCCCAAGATGCTCATCAAGCAATAAGCAACAGTGTGTGCAGACTGCAAGGAGCCTTAGTGTCTGCTTTGACCTTCTGAAGATAAAAACTGTGGCTGATACTTCATTGCTAGCCAGGAACTATGCAGAGAAGGCAATTTTGAAGAAACTTAGTTCTATTTAAGCTAAATTGACATAGTATAAATCCACCACGTTCTGAATGATTGTGTAAAATTCCATCTCTGTACCTTTTATTTTTCTTAACCTAACCTGTTCTTAACCTGCATCCTTGGGATAAAATCCTCTCCCCAGATATCCTAACTCTCCCTGCCAAAACTGAGCTTTATTTGCTGTTCAATAGATGAATGAATTCAGCTCACTGTATCAATTTTCCAGTGCAATGTTTAACTTTTATTTGTTTCGTAATGGGTTCCCAGAACTAGTAATCACACTCAACCCACACTGTCTAGCAGAAACTTGTTTAAAATGAATTCTGGTTTAATGCTTTTTCCATGTTACTCGGAAACGCAGTTCTTGCTTTTTTTCCTAATTTCTCCTGCAGCTGAGTCTTTTGTTTTACAAATGTGGGTAGATCCGTATTATAATGAAAACCTGAAAAGGATTAGTGAGGCATCCTGGATATTGGAAAAATGAATTTATTGTTTAAAATCAAAGTAATTTTTTCCCAGTCCACATTTGAAGGGGAATATGGAAAGTTATGCTATTAGAAATAATTTGCTCATTTGTATATTTTATACAGATTGAGTATCTTTGCTTTAAACTTGGCTTTCATATGGAGATTATAAAGTGCTTTGTCAGATTTGCAAACACATTTTGAAAGCTTAACCTTGACTAATGCATCACACAGATGTTCCCCCTTTTTTTCTAGCTCCACATGATAGAAGCAAAAGTGGAATACCCATAGGAACTGGTAAATTAATGGTGCTGGGTCATGAAAAGTTGATGAGATAGGGACCAAGGAGGATGTAGTTGCGAAGACCTAAAGCCATCATGACGCAGCATCTCTAGGCCAAGTGAGTACTGTAGTTTCCTATAGAAGGTAAGAACCTCCTGAAAAAAAGGGCATCAAAACTGATGGGCAACTGTTGGCGGCAGGATGACCCAGTCCTTTGTAGTCTTGGCAGAATCTTCTCTTGAAGGGTAAGGAAAGACAGAGGGAGTACCAAGAAACTCTGGAACAAGGAGGAAATAAACAGTTCAGATACAGCACCTGGGAAACTCTGGTGCTCAGAGATAGCCAGTTAGAGGCAGGCTAGCAGCACTTATAGGGGAGAGAGGTAAGGAAGCAACTGTGTTCCACCATGTTCCCAAAGGACCTCAGTCTTGTCTGCATACAGTCATCTTGCAACACTCACAGACCACTTCACCATCACCAAGCCAAAAACCAGACCCATTATATACAAGTAATCTTTGGGCTAGTCTTGAAATGGCAACCCACTCCAGTACTCTTGCCTGGAAAATCCATGGACAGAGGAGCGTGGTGCACTAGAGTCCACGGGGTCACAAAGAGTCGGAAATGACTGAGCGACTTCACTTCCACTGTATACCTAGAATCTATCTTTGAGCCATTTTGCTGAGATCTCAAATGCACAAAGACCCTTTGGTTGGCATTATGAAGAACATGAGAAATAGATGATAGGGTGTAAGATAATAGCAATTTCACTGAAATATTGTTAATAGAATTTATTTCCAAAATTGTTCTGTGGATGCTGCCATTTATAAAATGAACACAAGAATTTCTTCTGAGGTTGCTTATTCCGCAAATATTTATTGAGCATGTACTAGGAACAAATGCTAAGGAGATACCAGGTAGAAAAACCCCAAGGCCTCATGGACCCTGTATTGTAGTAACCTTGCCACCTGTTCGTCCTTTTTCCCATTCCCCAAGGTAGTGGATCCAAACCCATTTAGCATTTACAACTCTAAGTCTCCCCATCTTTGTCTCATATCCTTCACCCTTAGTAGGTAACTTTATACATAACTTCACAAAAGAAATGGAAGACAACAATGCAGTTTTCCCTCTACCTCCCTGTAGAGTATCCGGCCTCATTCCCTTTCTTTCTGCGTCAGAAGACTGGGCAATAATTTTGGAATGTTCCCCCGGGATTAAGAGGCCAAGGTGCTATGAACATGCAAGTCTCTTATGGATGTTTCTTTGCAACACTGAGAACACCTGGTATATTGCCTAATCCAGGAATGCCTTCATTTGCTGACACACCCCATAGTTTTAGCATGCCCTCAAAGCATCCACTGCCTTTGACTAACTCATTCAGTTCACTTCAGTTCAGTCAGTTCAGTCACTCAGTCATGTCAGACTTTGCAACCCCATGAATCGCAGCACGCCAGGCCTCCTTGTCCATCACCATCTCCCAGAGTTCACTCAGACTCACGTCCATCGAGTCCGTGATGCCATCCAGCCATCTCATCCTCGGTCGTCCCCTTCTCCTCCTGCCCCCAATCCCTCCTAGCATCAGAGTCTTTTCCAATGAGTCAACTCTTCTCATGAGGTGGCCAAAGTACTGGAGTCTCAGCTTTAGCATCATTCCTTCCAAAGAAATCCCAGGGCTGATCTCCTTCAGAATGGACTGGTTGGATCTCCTTGCAGTCCAAGGGACTCTCAAAAGTCTTCTCCAACACCACAGTTCAAAAGCATCAATTCTTCGGTGCTCAGCCTTCTTCACAGTCCAACTCTCACATCCATACATGACCACAGGAAAAACCATAGCCTTGACTAGACGAACCTTAGTCGGCAAAGTAATGTCTCTGCTCTTGAATATAATATCTAGGTTGGTCATAACTTTTCTTCCAAGGAGTAAGCGTCTTTTAATTTCATGGCTGCAGTCACCATCTACAGTGGTTTTGGAGCCCCCAAAAATAAAGTCTGACACTGTTTCCACTGTTTCCCCATCTATTTCCCATGAAGTGATGGGACCAGATGCCGTGATCTTCATTCTCTGATTGTCGAGCTTTAAACCAACTATTTCCCTCTCCACTTTCACTTTCATCAAGAGGCTTTTAGGTTCCTCTTCACATTCTGCCATAAGGGTGATGTCATCTGCATATCTGAGGTTACTGATATTTCTCCTGGCAATCTTGATTCCAGCTTGTGTTTCTTGCAGTCCAGTGTTTCTCAGGATGTACTCTGCATATAAGTTAAATAAGCAGGGTGACAATATACAGCCTTGACGTACTCCTTTTCCTATGTGGAACCAGTCTGTTATTCCATGTCCAGTTCTAACTGTTGCTTCCTGACCTGCATACAGATTTCTCAAGAGGCAGGTTAGGTGGTCTGGTATTCCCATCTCTTTCAGAATTTTCCACAGTTTCTTGTGATTCACACAGTCAAAGGCTTTGGCATAGTCAAGGAAGCAGAAATAGATATTTCTCTGGAACTCTCTTGCTTTTTCCATGATCCAGCGGATGTTGGCAATTTGATCTCTGGTTCCTCTGCCTTTTCTAAAACCAGCTTGAACATCAGGAAGTTCACAGTTCATGTATTGCTGAAGTCTGGCTTGGAGAATTTTGAGCATTACTTTACTAGCATGTGAGATGAGTGCAATTGTGTGGTAGTTTGAGCATTCTTTGGCATTGCTTTTCTTTGGAATTGGAATGAAAACGGACCTTTTCCAGTCCTATGGCCACTGCTGAGTTTTCCACATTTGCTGGCATATTGAGTGCAGCACTTTCAAAGCATCATCTTTCAGGATTTGAAATAGCTCAACTGGAATTCCATCACCTCCACTAGCTTTGTTTGTAGTGATGCTTTCTAAGGCCCACTTGGCTTCACATTCAGGGTGTCTGGCTCTAGATGAGTGATCACACCATCTTGATTATCTGGGTCATGAAGATCTTTTTTGTACAGTTCTTCTGTGTATTCTTGCCACCTCTTCTTAATATCTTCTGCTTCTGTTAGGTCCAGACCATTTCTGTCCTTTATCGAGCCCATCTTTGCATGAAATGTTCCCTTGGTATCTCTAATTTTCTTGAAGAGATCTCTAGTCTTTCCCATTCTGTTCTTTTCCTCTATTTCTTTGTATTCTTTGCATTGCATTCTTCAGTAACAAGGCTTTCTTATCTCTTCTTGCTATTCTCTGGAACTCTGCATTCAGATGCTTATATCTTTCCTTTTCTCCTTTGCTTTTCTCCTCTCTTCTTTTCACAGCTATTTGTAAGGCCTCCCCAGATAGCCATTTGGCTTTTTTGCATTGCTTTTCCGTAGGTATGGTCTTGATCCCTGTCTCCTGTACGATGTCACAAACCTCATTCCATAGTTCATCAGGCACTCTATCTATCAGATCTAGGCCCTTAAATCTATTTCTCACTTCCACTGTATAATCATAAGGGATTTGATTTAGGTCATACCTGAATGGTCTAGCGGTTTCCCCTACTTTCTTCAATTTGAGTCTGAATTTGGTAATAAGGAGTTCATGATCTAAGCCACAGTCAGCTCCTGGTCTTGTTTTTGCTGACAGTATAGAGCTTCTCCATCCTTGGCTGCAAAGAATATAATCAATCTGATTTGGGTGTTGACCATCTGATGATGTCCATGTGTAGAGTCTTCTCTTGTGTTGTTGGAAGAGAGTGTTTGCTATGACCAGCGCATTTTCTTGGCAAAACTCTATTAGTCTTTGCCCTGCTTCATTCTGCATTCCAAGGCCAAATTTACCTGTTGTTCCAGGTGTTTCTTGACTTCCTACTTTTGCATTCCAGTCCCCTATAATGAAAAGGACAACTTTGGGGGGGTGTTAGTTCTAAAAGGTCTTGTAGGTCTTCATAGAACCATTCAACTTCAGCTTCTTCAGTGTTACTGGTTATGGAATAGTCTTGGATAACTGTGATATTGAATGGTTTGCCTTGGAGACTAACAGAGATCATTCTGTCATTTTTGAGATTGCATCCAAGTACTGCATTTCGGACTCTTTTGTTGACCATGATGGCTACTCCATTTCTTCTGAGGGATTCCTGCCTGCAGTATTAGATATAATCTCATTTAGCATACACAATTGCTTCTTACAATGAATCTTTTATTAGTTGTTAGTTAGCAAGTCCTATGGGGCTTCCCAGATGGCACTAGTGGTAAAGAACCCACCTGCCAATGCAGGAGACATAAGAGACTTGGGTTTGATCCCTGAGTTGGGAAGATCTCCCGTAGGAGAGCATGGCAATCCACTCCAGTATTCTTGCCTGGAAAATCCTATGGAAAGAGGCGCCTGGTGGGCTACAGTCCACTGGGGGGCAAAGAGTTGGACACAACTGAGGCAATTTAGCATAGCAAGTTCTATAGAAGAAGAGTTATGGGATTATAAATACTAGTGTTATTAAGAAAGAGAGTGTCCATAAAAACTTCCCTTTTAGTTTGTGAGTTGCAGAGATGCCAAGAGCTCAGTATAAAAAATAGAGCTTTCATAAATACTAGATAATCTGACATAGAGTGATAAAGTCAAAAGACAGTGGACCTTGGAACAGGAAATCCTTAGTTTGCATTCCAGTTCTACTACATAGTAGCTATGTGACTTTTGTAAAATCTATTTAATACCTGTAGAACCAAGTTTTATCACTTATGAAATGAAGATAAAAAAGATAAAAATCTTCTCACAGTTATTGTAAAGAGTAGATGAGATAGTATACCTGACATATCCAGGACTTGATTTGGGTTTAATGGCAACTGATTCAATATGAAAGGCCAGTTTTCCTTTTTTTTTTTTTTTCTTTTTGTAAATTTATTTAATTGGAGGCTAATTACTTTACAGTATTGTATTAGTTTTTGCCATACATTCATATGAATCTGCCGTGGGTGTACATGTGTCCCCCATCCTGAATCCCCCTCCCCCCTCCCACCCCCTCCCACCCCTCAGCATCGTCCCAGTGCACCATCCCTGAGCACCTTGTCTCATGCATCGAACCTGGACTAGCAATCTATTTCACATATGGTAATATACATGTTTCAATGCTATTCTCTCAAATCACCCCACCCTTGCCTTCTCCCACAGAATCCAAAAGTCTGTTCTTTACATCTATGTCTCTTTTGCTGTCTCATATATAGGATCATCGTTACCATCTTTCTAAATTCTGTATATTGCATTAATATGCTGTATTGGTGTTTTTCTTTCTGACTCACTTCACTCTGTATAATAGGCTCCAGAACTGATTCAAATGCATTCTTTTTAATAGCTGAATAATATTCCATTGTGTATATGTACCACAGCTTTCATATGCCAATGGACATCTAGGTTGCTTCCATGTCCTAGCTATTGTAAACAGTGCTATGATGAACATTGGGGTACATGTGTCTCTTTCAATTCTGATTTCCTCAGTGTTTATGCCCAATAGTGGAATTGCTGGATTGTATGGATGTTCTATTTCCAGTTTTTTAAGGAATCTCCACACTGTTCTCATAGTGGCTGTACTAGTTTGCATTTCCACCAACAGTGTAAGAGGGTTCCCTTTTCTCTGCACTCTCTCCAGCATTTATTGTTTGTAGACTTTTTCATAGCAGCCATTCTGACCAGCGTGAGATGGTACCTCATTGTGGTTTTGATTTGCATTTCTCTGATAATGAGTGATGTTGAGCATCTTTTCATGTGTTTATTAGCCATCTGTATGCCTTCTTTGGAGAAATATCTGTTTAGTTCTTGAGCCCATTTTTTGATTGGGTCATTTGTTTTCCTGGAATTGAGCTGCAAGAGCTGCTTGAATCTTTTTGAGATTAATTCTTTGTCAGTTGCTTTGTTTGCTATTATTTTCTCCCATTCTGAAGGCTATCTTTTCACCTTGCTTATAGTTTCCTTCATTGTGCAAAAGTGTTTAAGTTTAATTAGGTAAGTCCCATTTGTTTATTTTTGCTTTTATTTCCAATACTCTGGAAGGTGGGTCATAGAGGATCCTGCTGTGATTTATGTCAGAGTGTGTTTTGCCTGTGTTTTCCTCTAGGAGTTCTATAGTTTCTGGCCTTACATTTAGATCTTTAATCCATTTTGAGTTTATTTTTGTGTATGGTGTTAGAAAGTGTTCTAGTTTCATTCTTTTACAAGTGGTTAACCAGTTTTCCCAGCACCACTTGTTAAAAAGATTGTCTTTTCTCCGTTGTATATTCTTGCTCCTTTGTCAAAGATAAGGTGTCCATAGGTGTGTGGATTTATCTCTGGGCTTTCTATTTTGTTCCATTGATCTATATTTCTGTCTTTGTGCCAGTACCATACTGTCTTGATGACTGTAGCTTTGTAGTATAGCCTGAAGTCAAGCAGGTTGATTCCTCCAATTCCATTCTTCTTTCTCAAGATTGCTTTGGCAATTCGAGGTTTTTGTATTTCCATACAAATTGTGAAATTATTTGTTTTAATTATCTGAAAAATATCATTGGTAGCTTGATAGGATTGCATTGAATCTATAGATTGCTTTGGATAGCATACTCATTTTCACTATATTGATTCTTCTGATCCATGAACATGGTATATTTCTCTATCTATTTGTGTCATCTTTGATTTCTTTCATCAGTGTTTTATAGTTTTCTATATATAGGTCTTTTGTTTCTTTATGTAGATTTATTCCTAAGTATTTTATTCTTTTCACTGCAATGGTGAATGGAATTGTTTCCTTAATTTCTCTTTCTGTTTTCTCATTGTTAGTGTATAGGAATGCAAGGGATTCTGTGTCTTAATTTTATATCCTGCAACTTTACTATATTCATTGATTAGCTCTAGTAATTTTCTGGTGGTGTCTTCAGGGTTTTCTATGTAGAGGATCATGTCATCTGCAAACAGTGAGAATTTTGCTTCTTCTTTTCCAATCTGGATTCCTTTTATTCCTTTTTCTTCTCTGATTGCTGTCATGAAAGAGAAAAATCTACAACCCAGATTACTATACACAGCAAGGATCTCATTCAAACATGAAGGATAAATCAAAAGCTTTACAGACAAGCAAAAGCTGAGAGAATTCAGCACCACCAAACCGAATTTTCAACAAATACTAGAGGATCTTCTCTAGACAGAAAACACAGAAAAGGTTTATAAACTTGAACCCAAAACAACAAGGTAAATGGCAACAAGATCATACTTATCAATAATTACCTTAAATGCAAATAGGTTGAATGACCCAAGCAAAAGGCAAAAACTGGCTGAATGGATACAAAAACAAGACCCCCATATATGGTGTCTATAAGAGACCCACCTCAAAACAAGGGACACATACAGACTGAAAGTGAAGGGCTGGAAAAAGATATTTCATGCAAATAGAGACCAAAAGAAATGGAGTAGCAATACTCATATCAGATAAAATAGACTTTGAAATAAAGGCTGTGAAAAGAGACAAAGAAGGACACTACATAATAATCAAAGGATCAATCTAAGAAGAAGATATAACAATTATAAATATATATGCACCCAACATAGCACCACAATATGTAAGGCAAATGCTAACAAAGCATGAAAAGGGAAATTAACAGTAACACAATAGTAGTGAGATACTTTAATACCCCACTCACACCTATGGATAGATCAACTAAACTGAAAATTAGCAAGGAAACACAAGCTTTAAATGATACAATGGACTAGTTAGACCTAATTGATATCTATAAGACATTTCACCCTAAAACAATGAATTTCACCTTTCTCTCAAGTGCACATGGAACATTCTCCAGGATAGATCACATCCTGGGCCATAAATCTAGCCTAGGTAAATTAAAAAAAAAAAAATTGAAATCATTCCAAGCATCTTTTCTTTCTTTAAAAATTTTTTTAAAATTTTTAATTTTTTTTATTTATTTATTTTTTTACTTTACAATACTGTATTGGTTTTGCCATACATCAACATTAATCTGCCATGGGTGTACATAAGTTCCCATTCCTGAACCCCTGAACCCCCCTCCTACCTCCCTCCCCATACCATCCCTCTGGGTTATCCCAGTGCAGCAGCTCCAAGCATCCTGTATCCTGTATCGAACCTAGACTAGCGATTCTTTTCTTATATGATATTATACATGTTTCAATGCCATTCTCCCAAATCATCCCACCCTCTCCCTCTCCCACAGAGTCAAAAAGTCTGTTCTGTACATCTGCGTCTCTTTTGCTGTCTTGCATACAGGGTTATCATTACCATCTTTCTAAATTCCATATATATGTGTTAGTATACTGTATTGGTATTTTTCTTTCTGGCTTACTTCACTCTGTATAATCGGCTCCAGTTTCATCCACCTCATTAGAATGGATTCAAATGTATTCTTTTTGATGGCTGAGTAATACTCCATTGCGTATATGTACCACAGCTTTCTTATCCATTCATCTGCTGGTGGACATCTAGGTTGCTTCCATGTCCTGGCTATTATAAACAGTTCTGTGATGAACATTGGGGTACATGTGTCTCTCTCAATTCTGGTTTCCTCAGTGTATATGCCCAGCAGTGGGATTGCTGGGTCATAAGTCAGTTCTATTTCCAGTTTTTTAAGGAATCTCCACACTGTTTTCCATAGTGGCTGTACTAGTTTGCATTCCCACCAACAGTGTAAGAAGGTTCCCTTTTCTCCACACCCTCTCCAGAATTTATTGCCTGTAGACTTTTGGATGGCAGCCATTCTGACTGGTGTGAAATGGTACCTCATTGTGGTCTTGATTTTCATTTCTCTGATAATGAGTGATGTTGAGCATCTTTTCATGTGTTTGTTAGCCATCTGTATGTCTTCTTTGGAGAAATGTCTATTTAGTTCTTTAGCCCATTTTTTTTATTGGTCTTTTATTTTTCTGGAATTGAGCTGCAGGAGTTGCTTGTATATTTTTGAGATTAATTGTTTGTCAGTTGCTTCATTTGCTATTATTTTCTCCCATTCTGAAGGCTGTCTTTTCACCTTGCTTATAGTTTCCTTTGTTGTGCAGAAGCTTTTAAGTTTAATTAGGCCCCATTTGTTTATTTTTGCTTTTATTTCCAGTATTCTGGGAGGTGGGTCATAGAGGATCCTGCTTTGATTTATGTCGGAGAGTGTTTTGCCTATGTTCTCCTCTAGAAGTTTTATAGTTTCTGGTCTTACATTTAGATCTTTAATCCATTTTGAGTTTATTTTTGTGTATGGTGTTAGAAAGTGTTCTAGTTTCATTCTTTTACAAGTGGTTAACCAGTTTTCCCAGCACCACTTGTTAAAGAGACTGTCTTTAATCCATTGTATATTCTTGCCTCCTTTGTCGAAGATAAGGTGTCCATAGGTGTGTGGATTTATCTCTGGGCTTTCTATTTTGTTCCATTGATCTATATTTCTGTCTTTGTGCCAGTACCATACTGTCTTGATGACTGTAGCTTTGTAGTATAGCCTGAAGTCAAGCAGGTTGATTCCTCCAGTTCCATTCTTCTTTCTCAAGATTGCCAAGCATCTTTTCTGATCACAGTATGCTAAGATTAGATATCAACTACAGAAAAAAAAAAAAACCTACTAAAAATACAAACATATGGAGGCTAAACAACACACTTCTGAATAACCAACAAATCACTGAAAAAATCAAAAAAGAAATAAAAATATGCATAGAAATGGATGAAAATGAAAACACAACAACCCAAAACCTATGGGATTCAGTAAAAGCAGTGCTAAGGGGAAGCTTCATAGCAATACAAGCTTACCTCAAGAAACAAGAGAAAAATCAAATAAATAACATAACTTTACAGCTAAAGCAACTAGAAAAAGAAGAAATCCAAGGGTTAGTAGAAAGAAAGAAATCATAAAAATTAGTGCAGAAATAAATGAAAGAGAAAGAAAGGAGGCTACAGCAAAAATCAGCAAAACTAAAAGCTGGTTTTATGAGAAGATAAATAAAATATACAAACCATTAGCCAGACTCATCAAGAAAAAAGGGAGATGAATCAAATCAACAGAATTAGAAATGAAAATGGAGAAATCACAACAGACAACACAGAAATACAAAGGATCATAAGAGACTACTGTCAGCAACTATATGCCAATAATATGGACAACTTAGAAGAAATGGACACATTTTTAGAAAAGTATAACCTTCCAAAACTGAACCACTAAGAAATAGAAAATCTTAACAGACCCATCACAAGCACAAAAATCAAAACTGTAATCAAAAATCTTCCAACAAACAAAAGCCCAGCACCAGATAGCTTCACAGGTGAATTCTACCAAAAATTTAGAGAAGAGCTAACATGTATCCTATTCAAACTCTTTCAGAAAATTGCAGAGGAAGGTAAACTGATAAACTCATTCTATGAGGCCATCATCACCCTAATACCAAAACCAGACAAAGGTGCCACACAAAAAAAAGAAGAAAAAAGGAAAAAGAAAACTACAGGCCAATATCACCGATGAACATAGACGCAAAAATCCTCAACAAAATTATAGCAAACAGAATCCAACAGCATATTAAAAAGATCATACATCATGACCAAGTGGGCTTTATCCCAGGGATGCAAGGATTCTTCAATATTCACAAATCAATCAATGTGATACACTACATTAACAAATTGAAAGATAAAAACCATATGATTATCTCAATAGAGAAAGACTTTGACAAAATTCAACATCCATTTATGATAAAAAGTTTCTAGAAAGCAGTCATAGAAGGAACATACTTCAACATAATAAAAGCCATATGTGATAAACCCACAGCAAACATTATCCTCAATGGTGAAAAATTGAAAGCATTTCCCCTAAAGTCAGGAAGAAGACAAGGGTGCCCACTTTCACCGCTACTATGCAACATAGTTTAAGGAAGGCCAGTTTTCTTTAGAATTCCTTTTCACCCTCACTCCCAGCCTCATTTGTTTGGGTCATAACTCTGTCGTTGAGATGCAGCTGATGACTGGAGTTTCCCAGAGGAACTGACCAAATACTAATGTTCCCGAATGGTTAATCCACTTTGAGACAGTAGGAATTTGGGACTGTTGGGTTGAGAGGTGGGTCTTACCTATCTGAGGCAAGTTTTGGACACAATTTTGAGTAACAGAAATCCAATAAGCCTTTTCTCAACAGAAGGCTTATGCTACCTCTAAACAAATTGTATTTATGAAGAGTCCCTTTTTTATACTGTCTTGACCAAAATTGAGATGATCCATTAGTAACAGGAATTAAAAGTAGAATATTGAGTGTATCCTTCCATTTTCTGCCAATAGAAATCCTGCTACTTTGTTAGTAAGACAAATGCTGGAGCAGAAACACTGATCAAGAAACTTCTGGCTTCAGAAACTGACACAACATTGTAAAGGAATTTTCCTTCAATTAAAAAATAAATTAAGGACATGGAAGCAACCTAGATGTCCATCAACAGACAAATGGATAAGAAAGCCGTGGTACATAAACAGAGTGGAATATTACTCAGGCATTAAAAAGAATACATTTAAATCAGTTCTAATGAGGTGGATGAAACTGGAGCCTATTATACAGAGTGAAGTAAGCCAGAAAGAAAAATAACAATACAGTATACTAACACATATATATGGAATTTAGAAAGATGGTAATAATAACCCTGTATGCAAGACAACAAAAAGAGACACCGATGTATAAAACAGTCTTCTGGACTCTGGCTAGGGTGGGAAGATCTGAGAGAATAGCATTTAAACATGTATATTATCATATGAAATAGATCGCCAGTCCAGGTTCGATGCATGAGACAGGGTGCTCAAGGCTGGTGCACTGGGATGATCCAGAGGGATGGGATGGGGAGGGGGGTGGGAGGAGGTTGTAGGATGAGGAACATCCTGTAAACCCATGGCTGATTCATATCAATGTATGACAAAAGCCACTACAATATTGTAAAGTAATTAGCCTCCAACTAAAATAAATAAATTTTTAAAAATAAATAAATAAATAAATTTAAAAAAGGAAAAAACCAGATATAGCATTATATTAAAACTAATAGCAATAACAAGCTCTCAACTACACTAAAAAGAATTAGTACAAGGATATATGAAAAAAAGATTTTTTAATAAACTGAAAGAAGAATAAAAGTTAAGCAAAATCAAGTATTTCACACCAACAAAAGTATTTTTTGTTACTAACACAAAGCAGTATTACACTTAAGAAGCCTCTTTGAAATGTCTATTGCTTTCATAAACCTGAAAACTGTCACTAAAGGATATTGTGTACATAGAGATTAAAAAGTGTACATGAGCAGTTAATATTTCACCCTTAAAATAAAAATCCTTATTTCCAACAGCTCAGTGTTTAAATATAACTAAAAAGAATGGGTAGTAAAAGTAAAGTAACTGTATTTAAAACATTAATTCCATTGTGTACTCTCTGATTATGTTTCTATTTGAACTTATACAGTGTCAGCAAATTTGAGACATGCTGAAAAACTAGTCTTATCAGACATACGTAGAAAGCATTTTTAATCCTCTTTAATAATGTGCTTCAAAAAAAGAAATGAAATGTCTTAACAACAACACAAAAGAAACTTCTGCCTTCAGATTTGTTTAGATATATTCACAAGATTTTGGTTAACGTGGGAGTTCTTGTCCTCCTAGATGAACTTGCTGATTCATTTGGTGGAATCTTATCCATCTTCCTTAGTGAAGAGAAATAGGATCATTTGCACAGGATACAGCAGAGACCAGAGCCCCACATTTGTTTTAATCTCTGGTGATGCACTGTGCAACAATCAAAAAATGCCCTATCTTTATTTGTTAGAATTGGCTTGATATTTGCCAGTTTAATGATGGATTAATATGGGAGTTGAATGAAAGTGAGAAATGGAAAATATTCTCAGAGGAAGCTTAAAAAAAAAAAAGAAAATGTTGTTTTAATATATGATCATTAGCTACTATTAATGAATCTGTTCAGTTGATGAGGTGCCACTGTTTAATTATCTGAATTACTGAAGGGATAGAATTTGGTGGAGGGGCTTCTTCCCCCTACCCCTTACTTCAGAATTTACTGTTTCTACCAACAATTCATAGTTCCTTAGTCTTAGCGAAACACTGGTATTAAATGATAATGGCATTGATGATCCTTAGACGTATCTCTTTCTTTTCCTAGGACTTATCTGTTTATTATAAGATGAGAATAAGAAATGAAGTAAATATATTTACTTATTATTTCAAATTTACACACTTTTCTTTTCGAGTGTTTATCATCCATCAGGCACTGAACTAAGTATTGGATATGAAAAGATGAATGTCATTTCTGTACTAGTAGGTTTCAGAGTTTAATAGGAGAAAAAGTCAATTTGTCATAGAAGTCAGTGCACTTTGAGCCATGTTTTAGGTCAGATTTACTAAAAGCACAGCCTGAGATGGGAGCCCTTGTGCAAGTGGTTTACCGATGAAGTGTTTGAGGAGAAACTTATAAAGAAGTGAAGGAAGCAGATTAGGACAGGGGAAGAAGCTAAGCAGCGGTGTGGGTTTGGCTAAGTCTAGTTTCAGCCTGATCTCCAGGAGAGCTCTGGAGTCTGAATGACAGCAGAGATTTGCCCTACCTTGAGTCAAAGGACTGGGCTTTTGTACCTTTGAATCATCCAGTCATTTGATGAGGGCACTGCTCATAGGCATTTCTGGGTTTCTATCAGTCAAACACAATTCTCTGGAGAAAGGTAACTACAGGCCCTTAGCAGCCAAGATTCACAGAAGCTGGAGGAGGGCATGGCAACCCACTCCAGTATTCTTGCCTGGAGAATCCCATAGACAGAGAAGCCTAGCGGGCTTCAGTCCATAGTGTCGCAAAAAGTTGGACACGACTGAAGTGACTTAGCATGAACGCACAGAAGACAAGTGCAGTGACTCAGCAAAGACAAGCAGAGAAAGGAGTCATCTGCCACTGAGTACGAAAATGAGTATAACATGGCTTTAGATCCCAGTGAGTCATAGCCTCTTTGTGTAGACTGACATTATACAATTATAGTATAGTATGACAAGTATAATCATAAAAGCTTGTACAGGGTAATGTGCACAGGAGAGTGATTACCTGGTTACATGTTCATTGACACTTTAATCTCATTGCAGAAAATACTGGAGGTTTTTTTTTTTTTTTTAAAAAAAGCTATATCTTTCTGATGTTAAAGAGTATAGTCATGCAGTATGATACTGGCACAAAGATAGAAATACAGATCAGTGGAACAAAATAGAAAGCCCAGAGATAAATCCATGCACCTATGGACACCTTATCTTTGACAAAGGAGGCAAAAATATACAATGGAAAAAAGACATCTCTTTAACAAGCGGTGCTGGGAAAACTGGTCAACCACCTGTAAAAGAATGAAACTAGGACACTTTCTAACACCATACACAAAAATAAACTCGAAATGGATAAAGATCTAAATGTAAGGCCAGAAACTATAGAACTCCTAGAGGAAAACATAGGCAGAACACTCTCTGATGTAAATCACAGCAAGATCCTCCATGACCCACCTCCTAGGGTAATGGAAATAAAAGCTAAAATAAACAAATGGGACCTACCTAATTAAACTTAAAAGCTTTTGCACAACGAAGGAAACTGTAAGCAAGATGAATAGACAGCCTTCAGAATGGGAGAAAATAATAGCAAACAAAGCAACTGACAAAGAATTAATCTCAAAAAGATTCAAGCAGCTCCTGCAGCTCAATTCCAGAAAAATAAATGACCCAATCAAAAAATGGGCCTGAGAACTAAACAGACATTTCTCCAAAGAGACATATAGATGGCTAACAAACACATGAAAATATGCCCAATATCACTCATTATCAGAGAAATGCAAATCAAAACCATAATGAGGTATCATATTACACCAGTCAGAATGGCTGCTATCAAAAAGTCTACAAAAAATAGATGCTGGAGAGGGTGTGGAGAAAAGGGAACCTTCTTACACTGTTGGTGGAAATGCAAACTAGTACAGCCACTATGGAGAACAGTGTGGAGATTCCTTGAAAAATTGGAAACAGAAATACCATATGACCACAATAATATATAGGCTT
This sequence comes from Ovis aries, assembly GCF_016772045.2. Lineage (NCBI taxonomy): Eukaryota > Metazoa > Chordata > Mammalia > Artiodactyla > Bovidae > Ovis > Ovis aries. Next base: position 58,420,366 of record NC_056062.1, on the reverse strand, counting down.
CCCCAGTGGCTCAGTGGTAAAAAATCTCTTTGCAATGCAGAAGTTGCAGGAGACACAAGTTTGATCTCTGGATCAGGAAGATCCCATGGAGGAAGGCATGGTAACCCATTCTAGTATTCTTGGCTGAAAAATTCCAAGGACAGAGGAACGTGGCAGGCTACAGTCCATAGGGCTGCAAGAGTCAGATGCAACTGAGCAACTGAGCATGCAGGCTTAATATTATATACATTATATTAAATGAAACTTTAAGAAAGGAATAAGATGGAAACTGGTCATTACAGCCTAACGATAAAACCTTTTCCAAGAAAGTAAACTCATGATGATAGTATTTTTCTTTTGAAACTAGAAAGAAAGATGTCAATATGGATATAATGTTACCAGTATTAGTCAACTTTTGTTGAGAGACATAGATACATTTTTGTTTAATAATGGACTTGGCCAAGTTAAATGATTAAGGTATGTTTTCATAAAACATTTTTCCGAAGGTAGTCTACAATATCCAGTGATGTTTTCTTTTAGTGACACATTGTTTCACTTGATACATTTTGGAATTAATGTTAGCTGTAAGTTTGTAGAACTTCCAGAGAAAATAGGCCTAACCCAGAACTGGGAACATCTCTGAATCCAGGTTTTCATTTCTTGTCTTCTATTCCTCCAAAATTTTATTTAGTTCTGGTGGCCATAAATAAATCTATGTTTCAGTGTACTTATCTGATGCACTGCCCACTTGAATATTTGTATTTAAAGAACACAATAGAATTAAATGAGATTTCTTTGCATGTGTGACTAAGTATCAGTTTCTATGGTTTGCTGATTCATTTTAAATCCTGGTACACAGTGCTTAACTTAGCAATTGAGAAATTGAAAGACCATTTATTTAATTGTGTTCATTATTACTGGAGATTTGCATATTTCATATCCTTTGTAATGATCTTCCCAAGATTTTCACACAAGTTAAATTCATAACCTAAAAATGTATGTTTCATTTAAAAACAAAAAAATTGAAAGAAAACAGATTTTCTGTGACCCCATAATTACCTTCCATATTTGCTCTTTTGTATGTGTGAATGTTTTAAAAATTTGCTGGTTCATCTGACATTCTATTTAAGAAACAAAGTTACATAGTCTGAATATCATGTTCATTCATCATTGTTTGATGACTTGAGTGATAGATGACCATAGAGAGAAGAAATTTCTTATGAAATGTAAGGGAAGAGAAAAAGAAACAAATACATATACACTCACACACACACACTCATGGGTAAATGGCCTGATTTAAGTAATATCTGAAGCTTACCATCAATTGGACTTTCACAAAAGTTTCTGAAACAAAGCTACATTAGAAAGTATTGGCAATTTATGTCTTTCTAAATTTTGTTATTATTGCTTATTCTTTCCTGAGAGAAGAAAATACTTAAGATCTTAATTAAATATAACAGGACAGACAGATAGGAAAATTTATCATTTTATTTCCGTAACTTTTGTCTTATATTACATACCTCCCCTAGGGGTAAGTAAAGAGTTTAAATTTGGGGAGCTATGCTTTTCAAGACTGTGTCTCTGTAGGCAAAGTGGAAAGTTTAAAGTAAGCATTTAAGTAATTTATAAGAGAGATAGAAAAAATTTTTACAAAACCATTCTCTTAGCCAAACTATTAAATCCCTGATTAACCAACTTGGATATTTACTGATGTCCATTTCACTTGCAATGCTTAGACTCAACTTTGTGGCCTTTTGAGCAAAAAAATTCCTTTGTGGTTCCAAATTAAATTAAATAAGAATAGGCTTTGAATTTGGCTGTTTCTCTTTTGTATCTCTGTATTTTAATTTAGGAGAAAGCAAGCATTTGGAGGAGCTTTCACTTCTCTTGGTTAGCAAGCATTTGGAGGCGCTTTCACTTCTCTTGTGTTGGTCATCCATGGTTGGTTCGGTCCTTTAGGGATTCACAGTGTAGCTTGTAAAGTTCATTCTGGTAGCATCACCCTGCCTACTCTCAATCCATGTGGTTCAGATATGGCAGTACTCCCTTTTTTTACCCCCTCACCCATCCCAGCCCCCTGGGGGAGGTCATATGACCCAGAAAGAAAGTATAAGTCAAGTTGCTCAGTCTTGTCCTACTCTTTGCAACCTCATGGACCGTAGCCCACCAGGCTTCTCCGTCCATGGAATTTTCCAGGCAAGAATACTAGAGTGGGTTGCCATTTCCTTCTCCAGGGGATCTTCCCAACCCAGGGATCAAACCCAGGTCTCCTGCATTGCAGGCAGACGCTTTACCATCTGAGCCTCCAGGGAAGCCCCATATGACCCAGGTTAACCATCAAAACATGTCATCCTCATGGCCAGGATGGGCTCATGATCTGAAACTGAGCCAAACCATAGATATTCTTGTCCTTGCAACTATTCAATTAACATAGTTGTCTTTTGAACAACACAAGTTTGAACTGTGTGGGTCCACTTATACATGGATTTTTCAGTAGTAAATATGATCGTTTTACATGATCTGCAGTTGGTTGAATCTGTGGATGCAGAACTGCAGATGTAGAGGAATTATGGATGAGAAGGGCTGACTGTAAGTTATATGCAGATTTGCATCGGTGCAGAGGGTTAGCGCCCGTAACCCACATGTTGTTCAAGGGTCAGTTTTCCTTTCTTAAAGAGTAAAAGAAATTTCTCTTTTCTCTTGGTTTTAATTCCTATAAATTGAAAAGCCAAATGAAAAGACGTTTTCTCAGTCTCATTCCACTATTAAAAAAATAGTGTGTCAGGAACCATGGTCACATTTGGTTCATCTAAATTATCTAAACTAATGTCCATGATGACTCCCTGAGGTAGGTACTTCTCTTATCCCTATTTACTCATAAGAAACTGAAACTTGGACGTACTAAGTAGCTTTTTAAAGGTCACATGCTAATAAGTAAATTGTCTGTCTTGATGGTCTGCCTTGAAGCCACTCAGTCTGATCTGAAACTCATGCTGTTAACCACTGCACATTGTCTCTGATAAGTCTAGAGAGCAGAAGGAAAGCCTACATTAAGTAGTTTTGCAACATCAAAATAAAATGCGTTTGGAACAGAGGGATGAAGGAGAAGTGGGAGAAATATATGACAGAAAACCGAATAATCAGAGGGGCTGTATTCTGTTCAGCTATTGGAGATTCAGATCTGAACATCTAGAATGGTCATGGTACAGAAGTGGGTAACGCTCAATTATCTGAATCCTGGCTGAGGACCTGCCAGGCAAAATCTACAACTCGAAGCAGCCTGGTGGCATCACATAACATTCAGAGTGAAGGCCATAGTCTAGAGTATTCTGAGGTTTGCTAGAACTAAGCATGAATCTGGTTTGATACCCTGTTGCTTCATATGTTTGTCGATTAATTAATTTCTTTGTATTTAGTCAGTCATCCTTTCGATTTTTATTGAATACCTACTACATGCCAGGAATTAGATACCTGGCCTATGCTGCTGCTGCTAAGTCGCTTCAGTTGTGTCCGACTCTGTGCAACCCCATAGACGGCAGCCCACCAGGCTCTGCCGTCCTTGGGATTCTCCAGGCAAGAACACTGGAGTGGATTGCCATTTCCTTCTCCAATGCATGAAAGTGAAAGTGAAAATGAAGTGTCTCGGTCGTGTCTGACTCTTCACGACCCCATGGACTGCAGCCTACCAGGCTCCTCTGTCCATGGGATTTTCCAGGCAAGAGTACTGGAGTGGGGTGCCACTGCCTTCTCCGACCTGGCGTATATCAAAGCCTATATCTGCTTTTAAGGAACTCCTAAGAAAAGGCAATGGCACCCTACTCCAGTACTCTTGCCTGGAAAATCCCATGGACAGAGGAGCCTGGTAGGCTAGAGTGCATGAGGTTGCTAAGTCAGACACAACTGAGCGGTTTCACTTTCACTTTTCAGTTTCATGCATTGGAGAAGGAAGTGGCAACCCACTCTGGTGTTCTTGCCTTGAGAATCCCAGGGACGGGGGAGCCTGGTGGGAGGCCGTCTATGGGGTCGCACAGAGTTGGGCACGACTGAAGTGACTTAGCAGCAGCATTTTAGAACAAGGAATAGAAGAGTTAAAAAGAAATTATAGTGAAGCAATAAGTGTTCATTAAGTTTCTAAGTTTCTTTTAGAAAAAAGAAAGGAAGAAGAGAAAGTGTATTAGAGTAGATTTAGTAACTGGTCCTATTTTGTAACATACAGTTGAGCCAAGGAAGATACTTCTAATATTTACTTTTAATGATTTAATTTATGTAATTATGGATAAATTTAATTCTGGAAATGTTCCAAGATGCCCTTCTCTCCTGGGGAACACAAGTTTTATAAACAGCAATCTTCCCCTCTTAAGGTGGCAGGGAACCATCTTAATTCTTCAGTACCTCTGCTAGAAGCTACATATAAAGAATTTTATGCCAAAATGCTGTGATATACTTGGGAAAAATACAAGAAATTAGATCCACCTGAGATCCAATTAATTACTGGGTGTATGATATTGTGCAAATTATTTAACATTTCCCAACATTAGTTTCTGTAACTGTAACAAGGGGAAGAGTATATGAAGTTTAAATGAATTAATAAATATGAAGTGTACCTCATGTTAGTAGTCACTCGATTACAAATGTTAGTCTTCTTCCCTTGGTTTTTTCCCCATGGTCTCACAGTTTCCCTTTTCTCATTTATCAAACTGAGATAATAAAGTTTACTTGCAAGACTGAGCATTCACTGAGAGAATATAAGTGAAAAATAAATAACTAAATGTTTGCTGCTGCTGCTGCTGCTAAGTCACTTCAGTCGTGTCTGACTCTGTGCAACCACCAGGCTTTCCCGTCCCTGGGATTCTCCAGGCAAGAACACTGGAGTGGGTTGCCATTTCCTTCTCCAATGCATGCAAGTGAAAAGTGAAAGTGAAGTGGCTCAGTCGTGTCTGACTCTTTGTGACCCCATGGGTTGCAGCCTACCAGGAAACTCCATCCATGGGATTTTCCAGGCAAGAGTACTGGAGTGGAGTGCTATTTGGGACATAGTAATTACTCAATAAGTATATATAAAATTTTCCTGATATTTCTCTTGCATACTTAAAAATATACATGATTTACAATCTTCATTGGCATAAATATTTCTCTGACACATTCTAAGAAGAAAATTTACACATATCTGAATTATATTCTTGACTCAGGGTCAATTATAACTTGCTTCAGTTCAGTTCAGTCGCTCAGTCATGTCCAACTCTTTGTGACCCCATGGACTGCAGCACGCTAGGCCTCCCAGTCCACCACCAACTCCCGGAGTTTACTCAAACTCATGTCCATTGAGTTGGTGATGCCATCCAACCATCTCATCCTCTGTCATCCCCTTCTCCCGCCTTCAATCTTTCCCAGCATCAGGGTCTTGTTTGGGAAGGCAAAATAGAAACTTAACGCAGGAAGCAGGTCACAAAGACATACAATGTATAATGGAACTAGTTAAGACTTTAGGTAAGATTATATATATTTATACCCTTAATGGCTTCTTTAACATTATCCTAATCTTCCCCAAAATAAAAGCAATGCATTGGAATCATAGATGGTTCAAGGAAAACCATTGCCTTATTAGTACTACGGAAATAGTACTTTAGAAATAAAATTGTTATTCATTTATCACATATATGTTTATAATAATTGGCCTGAACCTTGTGGCTGATAATCTGGTTATGTAGAAGCCCACTCATTTCTATAAAGTAGTTTCCTACTCTTAAGTCGATTCTATTTTCGTTTATATCAGAATGCTGAATAATGCAATGTGGAACTGTTTTTTTTTTTCTGATTTAATACCAGCATAGGAACTCTTCTCTGGAATAATACCTAATTAAAATTCACTGTTGCAGATGTGGGTTGTGGACCTGGTCAAAAGGCATAAACTCCCAACCTGCCTTCTGATTGTTTTAGTAGAAGATTTCCAGGCATTATTTTGAATGATCCCAACCATGCATTGCAGGTAATGAGGAAAGCACAATTTCATACCTAGATCCTTAACTCCTTGACTTCTATTGATTATAGCATTATTTTCCATTTGATGGGCTGGAACTTCCCCTCAGATTAGAAAGAAGACAGCCCTTTACAGTTTATAAGCACAGCTCTGTTAGGAGTGAGAAATAATAGCACAGAGTTTGATTTTTTATAGTCAATTTTATTTCTACTTTAAGGAACAAATTATTTTTCATTACGTTTGTAAGCAGAGGCAGAATTGCTCTTGCTAAAAGTTAAAGTATGAACAGTCTCAGCAAGGATAATTGAAATCTACACATTTAAATCTATTCTATTTTATTTTTTCCGAATGGATATTAGCCCTTACTATATTCCAAACAGTATGCTCAATGCATATATGTTGGATTAAGTGTGTTATCCATTATTCAGATTGGTCCCTCAACATTAAATAGTATCTCCTGATTTTATGCAGTTAAACCATTTAACTAGTCATAGATAACTTTGATTTCCTTCTTGTCTTCTTTTTGTTACCCATAAAGTTTTAGAGCCACAATACATTCTCAGAATATATCTGTCTAAGTAAAACCTAGTTTTGTGAGGGAAATCTCCTATAAAGGGTCTAAGAGTATATCCAAGAGCCAAACGGGAATGTTTTCTGCTTCAGTTCAGTTCAGTCGCTCAGTCGTGTCTGACTCTTTGCGACCTCATGAATCGCAGCACGCCAGGCCTCCCTGTCCATCACCAACTCCCAGAGTTCACTCAGACTCACGACCATCGAGTCGGTGATGCCATCCAGCCATCTCATTCTCTGTCGTCCCCTTCTCCTCCTGCCCCCAATCCCTCCCAGCATCAGAGTCTTTTCCAGTGAGTCAACTCTTCCCATGAGGGGGCCAAAGTACTGGAGCTTCAGCTTTAGCATCTCCTTCCAAAGAAAACCCAGGACTGGTCTCCTTTAGGATGGACTGGTTGGATCTCCTTGCAGTCCAAGGGACTCTCAAGAGTCTTCTCCAACACCACAATTCAAAAGCATCAATTCTTCGGTGCTCAGGTTTCTTCACAGTCCAACTCTCACATCCATACATGACTACTGGAAAAACCATAGCCTTGACTAGACTGACCTTTGTTGGCAAAGTAATATCTCTGATTTTGAATATGCTATCTAGGTTGGTCATAACTTTCCTTCCAAGGAGTAAGCATCCTTTAATTTCATGGCTGAAGTCACCATCTGCAGTGATTTTGGAGCCCCCCAAAATAAAGCCTGACACTGTTTCCACTGTTTCCCCATCTATCTCCCATGAAGTGATGGGACCAAATGCCATGATCTTCATTTTCTGAATGTTGAGCTTTAAACCAACTTTTTCACTCTCCTCTTTCACTTTCATCAGGAGGCTTTTAGTTCCTCTTCACTTTCTGCCATAAGGGTGGTGTCATCTGCATATCTGAGGTTATTGATATTTCTCCCGGCAATCTTGATTCCAGCTTGTGCTTCCTCCAGCCCAGCGTTTCTCATGATGTACTCTGCACCTAGTCTCTTTTGTTCCTCAGGAGTTTTAAAACTGACTAGTGTGGCAGGTAGGTTCTAAGATGTCTCCCAAAGATTCTTATCTCCTTCTCATTCACATCCTTTTAGAGTCCCTACCCATTGAATGTGGGCTTATCTAGTGACTTGTTTCTAACTAATCCCTAGAATAGGGGAAAGATGTTGGGATGTCATTTTTGTGATTAGGTGACATAAAATTATGACCTCCATCTTGCTAGCAGAATCTCTGTTGCCATTTCAATTTGCATACTGCCATCTTAGGAAAGGTCATGTGGCAAGGAACTGAGGTATACTTCTAACCAACAGCCAACTGGGAACAGAGGTCTGCAGTCCAATTACCCTTGAGAAACTGGATTTTGCCAATAAGGCTGTGACCTTGGAATTGGATCCTTTCTCATTCAAACCTTCAGATGAGAACGCAGCCCTGGACAAATGTCTTGGCTGAAGCCTATGAAAGACCCTGAAACAGACAACTGAACCAACCTGTGCCTAAATTCCTGACCCACAGAAGCTGTGAGATAATAAATTTTTTTAAGCTGCTAAATGTGTTCTAATTTGTGATGTAGCAATAGATAACTAATGTGATTAGATAATTTTCAAACCTTTGAATTTTCATCAGTCCTACCACTAACTTAACTGACAAATTACTTGGTTTTACTTTACCTAATCTTTATTTTGCTTTTATGAGAACACAAATACTATAGTAAAATGACCACAAGACTAAATGAGCATAAATTTATTCCTAGAGTCTCTATTGTCTTTTGTCCCAGGTCAGGTATTAAAGTCTGGTTGTCTGATACTATCCATTATGGAAGGCTTGTTGCTCGTTTTACACTTAATCCCTTGGACCCTCTGTGCTTTTTTTCACAAAATGAAAATAATAGGGCTACCTTCTGTTGAAGTCTGCATTTCATTGAATGCTTTATATTCAACGTCAGCTTTAATCTTCAAATCTTATTTTGTGTGCAGAGAATCTCTAAGACAAAGAAAAAAAAAATAGAAGTATACTATTGAGTGATGTCAGTAAGATGGCAGAGCAGAAAGCTCTGGATTCTTCATTTACCCAACATCCTAATTCAACCATGACACAATGACAAAAATCTCTTTGTGAGACATCCAGAAACTGGTTCAAAGCTTTGTGTAACCTTGTGTGTGTGTACACTCAGTTGCTCATGTAACCTTAGCAAGCAGGAAACTAGGGACATTGAAGTCAGTAAGGAAATCTGAGACACCCTCTGTGTATAATTTGCACCCCCAGCATAGCACTATATGATCAGAAGGAAATCCCCAAGATCTCTGCCTTCCTCAGGGAAAGGAATGAGTTGAACCTGACACTAATGACCCAGCTTCTCTGGGGGCTTCCCAGAAGCCTGGCTTCTGTATTGCTTGTCTCAAGAGTGTTGATGGAACCTGAAATACTCCGGTGGTTTAGCTGCTAAGTCATGTATAACTCATGGCGACCGCATGGACTGTAGCCTGCCAGACTTCTCTGTCCATGGGATTTCCCAGGCAAGAATACTGGAGTTGGGTTGCCCTTTCCTTCTCCAGCCACCTTCAGACCATTGAGACTAGAGATGGTGTTTTAGGCTAGTAATTATTTTGGCCTTCTCCCAGATCAGCACAGAGTGAGCAGAGGAAAAATACCAGCTCCAAATTTCTCCTTGTGGAAAGGAAAATCACACATCTGAAATATCAAGTTTTCAGGAGACAGCCACGAGGAGTGAATTCTGTCTTGTCTATCTTAGACCACTAAGAAGACCTGGCATACCCCTGTCTGGGAGCAGAGTTGGCAATCTGTAGAGCCCCTCCACCCAGCTCAGCACGGGGCAATATGGTTTTTCTGTGTCAAAAACACATAAAGTTGTAATTCTGATAGCTTTACTGGTAAGTTGTACTGGTACAGTAAATTTACCGGTAAAAGTGAAAGTCGCTCAGTCATGTCTGGCTCTTTGCAGCCCCATGGACTACATAGTCCATGGAATTCTCCAGGCCAAAATACTGGAGTGGGTAGCCTTTCCCTTCTCCAGGGGATCTTCCCAACCTAGGTCTCCCACATTGCAGGTAGATTCTTTACCAGCTGAGCCACAAGGGAAGCCCAAGAATACTGGAGTGAGTAGCCTATCCCTTCTCCAAGGGATCTTCCCAACCCAGGATTCAAACCAGGGTCTCCTGCATTGCAGGCAGATTCTTTACCAACGGAGTTATCAGGGATTTGCATCCCCTCCAGTAATACAGGAAAGTGGCTGTTGCCTCATATTCTGGATAACTTATATATCAACAACTTTTTAAAGTATTTCATAATGTGATGGGTGAAAACAGTGTCTCATTGTAAGTTTATTTGCACTTATTTTCTAGTAAGGATGAACAAAACTGCATATGATTAGTGTTTTTTTTTCTATAAATCCTTAAAGTTTTTCATTAATTTTTTTTTTCTTGGTGATTTATGGCTACTTATTAGGGAGATTGGCCCTTGTTTTCTTAGATATAAGTTGAAAATAGGTTTTCTCATTTTGCCCTTGAGAATTTTTATTTTGATTATTATAAGTTTCGCAATGCCAAAATCTTTCACTGTCAAATTTTCACACTTTTTGTTTCGTTAAAATTGAGAATGCTAGTTGTTCAGTTGTGTCTCACTCTTTGCAACCCATAGACTATAAGCCACCAGGCTCCTCTGTCCATGGAATTCTCCAAGCAAGAATACTGGAGTGAGTTGCCATTCATTCTCCAGGGGATCTTCCCGACCCAGGGATGGAACCTGGGTCTCCTGCATTGCAGATGGATTCTTTACCATCTGAGCCACCAGGAATATTTTTAATGTGTTTGGGGAGACATTTACAACTCAGACATCATATATCAAAAATTGCTACCATGGTTTCTTCTCCTTTTTATGATTTTTTTTTTAGTTATATTATTGATCCAATTAGACTTTTATTTCAGATGGTCATCCAGTTATTCTGATACCATGGATTGAATAAACTTTCTGTTCTTCACTGATTTTACATATTATCTTTTCCATGTGCTTAATCTCCACATACATTTGGGATTGTTTTTTGAGTTATTTTTTTGTTCTTTGTATCTATCAATTCATGTATCTATAATATATTCTGTAAATTATTTTGCCTTATACAACATTTTAACATCTTTTAAGCTTGCCCCTTCTCAATATTCTTCTTTTGTAGAATTACCTTGGATAATCTTAGTTATCCTTTACATTGACTTTGAAATCAGCTTTTTGTTTCACAAATAAATGAGTTGCTATTTTTGGTAAAATTGCACCAGACTTATAGGTTGATTTGGAAAGAATTGGCTTTATAAAGTTGTCAGATTTTTCCATCTAAGATCACTGTATGCCTTGACATTTGCTCAAGTCTCTTTTTTGTCTCTCTGAAGAAATTCTCAGTTTTGTTTAGATAGTAAAGACTACTGATAAGTTGGCATTCCTGGTGGCTCAGACGGTAAAGAATCTGCCTGCAATATGGGAGACCTGGGTTCCATCCTTGGGTCAGGAAGATCCTCTGGAGAAGGAAATGGCAACCCACTCCATATTCTTGCCTGGAGAATTTCATGGGCAGAGGAGCCTGGTGAGCTACTTGTGTCCAAGGGGTCGCAAAGAGTTGGACATGACTGAGCAACTAACACAAAGTGTTATCTAAGCTTTTTTTTTTTTTGTTCCTATTGTGAATCAAGCGATTTTTCTTTAAAACAACTAATTTTAATTCTATCCAGGAAGGCTACTAATTTTTAGATATAAAATTTGTGCCCAAACTTCTTGCCAAATTACTTATCTGTAATAGAAAAATTACAAAAAACTTTCAAGAAATTGAAAAAACTATTTTTAAATTGTATTCAGTTTTTCAAATATACAGTAAAACAATAAATATTCCTTCTTTCTAGTTTTTTACCTCAACTTTCTTTTTTTCTTAACTGTATTGAATTATACATCTAGAATTGAAGTTAAATAGCAGTGCTAACCATTTTTATTTATCTGGAATAAGTGACAAATATGAGACTATTCAAGTAAAATAAATCTTTTATTATTCTAATTGAGAATTTTATCTTATGGATTTAATTTGCATTAATGTTATTACTGTCACGTTTTGGCTTTTTTTTTTTCATTTTTTCTTTTGGACTTCCAATATATTGGAAGTTGGTCATATTGATCAGTTGATGAAACATTAACATTTGTGAGCTGTGGGAACTCCCTCTTATTTTAAAAAATTATTTATTCCCATTTATCACTATATTCCATGTTTTTCTTTTCTTTTCATAATAAGTTACCATCCTTGATGTGAGCTGCTTTGGTTTTGGTTGTAGGTGTTGTTGCAAAATATGTATTGTGTGTATGTATTATTAGCTTTCATAAATGGTTTTATATCATCTATCTCATTAAGTACTGTGTTTCTGCTGCTGCTAAGACCCATCATATTGCTATATGAAAATCTCCTCTGTAAGTTCTGTTGTCATACTGAATTTCCTGGGGTTCGTGAATTAGGTTTCGTCTCTTAATGCTCTAGCTGACGATTGCCTCTGATTCCCTGTCAAACTCTTACTTGCTCCTATGGAGACTGTGTGAGAATTTCTTTGGATTATTCACTCAGGATCTTGGGTTCTGTGATGTACTCATATGCAGCCAGTAATGCTAGGTGGCTTCTCAGAATGGAATCACCAGTCTGTACTCCTGTCAGCAGAGCACGAGAGGTCATATTCTCCCACAATCCCTACCACTTGCTTGTATGAAATGTGTTTTCTATATGCTGATTCCTTGCACTTTAATTTCCCCTGTGTAATGATTGGTCATATATATTTTTCCAAAGTCTTCATTTTCTAATCTATCATATATATTCTTTATATAAATGATACCATACCAATTTCATGTTATTGCTAGGTAAGATTCTTAATATATTATTTGCATTTGAAGCTGATGAAGTTCTTTCAAGCTTTACAATTTTGTGATAAAAAAAAAGTTTTAAAAAGATGACATCAGTTTTAAAAAGATTACATCCCTTTTTGTAGCAAGGGTTTTGCTTGTAAATTTCCCACAAGCTGCCTGTCTAAATAAAACAGGAAGTGTCTAAAAATTCTAAGGAAAAAAAAAAAAACTAGGATAGGGATGAGTGGGAAGTCAAGGTAGGCACAGCTATTATTTCAGAAATATATTTACTCACTCATTTAATAAACATCTACAAAGTGTATTATGTGCTGGACACTATAATGAAAGCTGATGATACACAGATGAGTAAGACAGTCACCTCCCTTAGAAAACACATGTCCAGTGGAAGAGAGAGCCATGTACAAACAAATGATCTGCAAATATAACTACAGAAACATTAGCAAAGCACAGAGGACAGAAATTTCTTCCATTTTATGACTCAGATTTTCCAGCCTTAAATTAATGTGTTTATTATAATGATGACAAATTTTCAGAGTCATATTAGGGAAGAAATAGAGAAAAAATAGAGTTGAATCCATTGATTGTTGGATTTGGTCAACAAATATTTATTGAATGACTCATTTTATCATCGTACCAGGTGTCAGGGATACAAAGGTGAGCAACTGGTAAATGATAACCTTCAGAGGACAAAAGAAGCAGAAGCAGTATATCACTATGATTCTTAGGTCACAGTGATCCAGAATGTTTATAGTTGCTCAGCCATGTCTGACTCTTTGCGACCCCATGGCCTGAAGTCCTCCAGGCCCCTCTGTCCTTGGGATTTCCCAGGCAAGAATACGCATTCCTTAATCATCTGTGCTGAATGTCAGAGATCATAATAGTGTATATATATGGGAGTAAGCATTTTAATTTTGTGATTGTGGCTACATAATGCTGATTCCATCTTGTCTTACTAAGAACAACGATGCATTAAAAAGAATAAATCTTTCCATAGACTGGTGGTTCTTCTTGCATACATACAGACCTGGACCTCTTCAGGATGTCCTTGGGCAGAGATGTAATAAACAAAGTTTGTCTTCTCCACTATTCAAGGCTGAGATGGGTACAAACAGATTTATGGTATGTGACAGCAGAGCAGAGGTCAGTTGTGAAGTCTATGAAGTCATAAAAACTAGAGGTGATGTAGATTTTAAAATTAGATACCAGTCATTTTATTTCTAAGGCAGTGATGTGGTCCTTTGAAGCCCAGAGTTTCTAGGGAAGAGCAATTTTGGAACATTTTTTTCTTTAAATCCTCCTCCATTCTGTTCTTCCTTCATTATGTAGCATTCCAAGGTTTATGTAGGACTGACTCCATCCCTAGATCAACTGGAATATTCCTATCCTCTTTACCCTATTGAGTGGTTCATTGGCAGCTTGAGAAGCCTGCATGGATGAGCTGCACTTTGAAGATGGAGTAGAATTTGGATAAGTGGAGAACAGAACACGGGCAATAGTGAAGAAACAGGAATATGTAAGGTTTGCTCAGGAAGTGTGAGCAAACCTTCTTAACACCTAAAGCCACCTAGGTGATTAAATTCGGTCCTTTCATTCAGTTGGCTATTATACTGAATGGTACATAGTACTGTATCAATAGACAGGCTTCAACAAACGAAGTTGTCTCAAGATTGAGAAACTTCACTATCAAGAAAAACTCACTGATTTTAGAACTAAAAAGACCTAGGACATAATCTTGAACAATCCGTTCATTTTCAGGTACAGAAACTGGAGCCCAGAGAGCTTAAGGGGATGGAAGCAGTAAAACATGAGGGGAAAAGTACAAGTTGTAAGAATCATTTAAACGCTCTTTCTTTAATTTCCAGCACTGGAAAAGTTGCAGGAATGACACAAGAAACTGTTGTAATTTGGGGAAAGGGCATGTACGGAGCACCAGACGCAAAATAGATACCAAATAAATATTCCCTTTCATTTTTGTTCTTCCCTTTATTGATAGTAATTAGTCATGCTAAGACAGAATTAGAAATAACTTTACCTGGACTCCCAAGAAAGTTCCTCCCACACAGCACAGCTGTCCTTTGTTACAAATACCGTAAGGAACCACAGAGGGCTCTGCTAAGTCACTTCAGTCATGTCAGACTTTTTGCAATCTATGGGTTATAGCCTGCCAGGCTCCTCTGCCCAAGGGATTCTCCAGGCAAGGAACTAGAGTGGGTTGCCATTTCCTTCTCCAACAGAAGCCTCTCAATTCAGTCACTCAGTTGTATCTGACTCTTTGCTATCCCATGGATAGTAGCACGCCAGGCTTCGCTGTCCATCACCAGCCCCTAGAGGTTACTCAAACTCATGCCCATCAAGTTGTTGATGCCATCCAACCATTTCATCCTCTGTTGTCCCCTTTTCCTCCCACCTTCAATCTTTTCCAGCATCAGGGTCTTTTCCAAGGAGTCAGTTCTTCAAATCAGGTGGCCACAGTATGGAAGTTTCAGCTTCAGCATCAATCCTTCCTATGAATATTCAGGACTGATTTCCTTTAGGATGGACTGGTTGGATCTCCTTGCAGTCCAAGGGACTCTCAAGAGTCTTCTCCAACACCACAGTTGAAAAGCACCAATTCTTCGGTGCTCAGCTTTCTTTATTTTCCAACTGTTACATCCATACATGACTACTGGAAAAACTATAGCTTTGACTAGATGGACCTCTGGCAGCGAAGTAATGTCTCTGCTTTTTAATATACTATCTAGGTTGGTCATAGCTTTTCTTCCAAGGAGCAATGGCTATAGTCACCATCTGCAGTGATTTTGGAGCACCCGGAAATAAAGTCTCTCACTGTTTCCATTGTTTCCCCATCTATTTGCCATGAAGTGATGGAACTGGATGCCAAGATGTTAGTTTTCTGAATGTTGAGTTGTAAGCCAGCTTTTTCACTCTCCTCTTTCACTTTCAAGAGGCTCTTTAATTCTTCTTTGCTTTCTGCTATAAGGATGGCATCATCTGCATATCTAAGGTTATTGATATTTCTCTGGGTTATTATCTTCACTACCTCCACCATAGCTTGGTCTCCAGGTTAAACAACAGGGAGGGAACAGAGCCCTGCCCATCAAGAGAAAATGGATTAAAGATTTACTAAGTCAATCAAGGCTATGGTTTTTCCATGTCATGTATGGATGTGAGAGTTGGACTGTGAAGAAAGCTGAGCGCCAAAGAATTGATGCTTTTGAACTGTGGTGTTGGAGAAGACTCTTGAGAGTCCCTTGGACTGCAAGGAGATCCAACCAGTCCATTCTGAAGGAGATCAACCCTGGGATTTCTTTGGAGGGAATGGTGCTGAAGCTGAAACTCCAGTACTTTGGCCACCTCAATGGAAGAGATGACTCATTGGAAAAGACTCCGATGCTGGGAGGGATTTGGACCAGGAGGAGAAAGGGACGACAGAGGATGAGATGGCTGGATGGCATCACTGACTCAATGGACGTAAGTCTGGGTGAACTCCGGGAGTTGGTGATGGACAGGGAGGCCTGGCGTGCTGCGATTCATGGGGTCGCAAAGAGTCGGACATGACTGAGCAACTGAACTGAACTGAACTGAGCATGGCCCCACCCATCAGAACAAGATCCAGTTTCCCCCACAGTCAGTCTTTCCCATCATAAAACTTCCATAAGCCTCTTATCCTTATCCCTCAGAAGGCATACAGAGTGAAAACCACAAACACAGAAAACTAATCAAATGATGACATGGACCACAGCTTTGTCTAACTCAGTCAAACTATGAGCCATACCGTGTAGGACCAGCCAAGATGGATGGGTCATGGTGGAGAGTTCTGACAAAAGGTGGTCCACTGGAGAAGGCAATGGCAAACCACTTCAGTATTCTTGCCTTGAGAACCCAATGAACAGTATGAAAAGGCAAAAAGATAGGACACTGAAAGATGAACTCCCCAGGTTGGTAGGTGCCCAATATGCTACTGAAGAAGAGTGGAGAAATAACTCCAGAAAGAATGAAGAGATGGAGCAAAAGCAAAATCAATGCCCAGGTGTGGATGTGACTGGTGATGGAAGTAAAGTCCAAAGCTGTAAAGACCAATATTGCATAGGAACCTGGAATGTTAGGTCCATGAATCAAGGTAAATTAGAAATGGTTAAACAGGAGGTGGATGGCAAGAGTGAACATAGACATTTTAGGAATCAGTGAACTAAAATGGACTGGAATGGGTGAATTTAATTCAGATGACCATTGTATCTACTACTGTGGGCAAGAATTCCTTAGAAGAAATGGAGTAGCCCTCATAGTTAACAAAAGAGTCCAAAATGCAATACTTGGGTACAATCTCAAAATGACAGAGTGATCTCTGTTTGTTTCCAAGGCAGACCATTCACTACCACAGTAATCCAAGTCTATGCCCCAAGCACTAATGCTGAAGAAGTTGAAATTGAATGGTTTTATGAAGACCTACAAAGCCTTGCAGAACTAACACCTGAAAAAGATGTCCTTTTCATCATTGGGGACTGGAATGCAAAAGTAGGAAGTCAAGAGATACCTGGAGTAACAGGCAAATTTCATCTTGGAGTATGAAACAAAGCATGGCAAAGACTAATAGAGTTTTGCCAAGAGAACGCACTGGTCATAGCACACACTCTCTTCCAACAACACAAGAGAAGACTCTACACATGGACATCATGAGTTTGGTCAATACAGAAATCAGAGTGATTATATTCTTTGCAGCCAAAGATGGAGATGCTCTATACAGTCAGCAAAAAAGAGACTCGGAGTTGACTGTGGCTCAGATCATGAATTCCTTATTGCCAAATTCAGACTTAAATTGAGGAAAGTAGGGAAAGCCACTAGACCATTCAGGTATGACCTAAATCAAATCCCTTACAGTTATACAGTGGACATAACAATAAATTCAAAGGATTAGATATGATAGACAGAGTGCCTGAAGAACTATGGATGGAGGTTCGTGACATTATACAGGAAGCAGTGATCAAGACCATTCCCAATAAAAACAGAAATGCAAAAAGGCAAAATGCTTGTCTGAGGAGGCCTTACAAATAGCTGAGAAAAGAAGAGAAGCAAGAAGCAAAGGAGAAAAGGAAAGATATACCCATTTGAATGCAGAGTTCAAAAGAATACCAAGGAGAGATAAGAAAGCCTTCCTGGGTGGTCAATGCAAAGAAATATAGGAAACAATAGAATGGGGAAGACTAGGGATCTCTTCAAGAAAATTAGAGATACCGAGAACATTTCATGCAAAGATGGGCACAGTAAAGGACAGAAATGGTATGGACCTGACAGAAGCAGAAGATATTGAGCAGAGGTGGCAAGAACACAGAAGAACTATACAAAAAAGATATTCATGACCCAGATAACCAGGATTATATGATCACTCACATAGAACGAGACATCTTGAAATGCGAAGTCAAGTGGAGGCATCACTACAAACAAAGCTAGTGGAGGTGATGGAATTCCAGTTGAGCTATTTCAAATCCTGAAAGATAATGCTGTGAAAGTGCTGCAGTCAGTATGCCAGCAAATGGGGGAAACTCAGCAGTGGCCACAGGTCTGGAAAAGGACAGTTTTCATTCCAGTCCCAAAGAAGGGCAATGCCAAAGAATGTTCAGACTACCACAAAATTGCTCTCATCTCATACACTAGCAAAGTAATGCTCAAAATTCCCCAAGCAAGGCTCCAACAGTATATGAACTGAGAACTTCCAGATGTTCAAGCTGGATTTAGAAAAGGCAGAGGAATCAGAAATTGAATTGCTGATATCCATTACATCATAAAGAAAGTAAGAGAATTCCAGAAAAACATGTATTTCTTCTTTATTGATTACGCCAATGCCTTTGACTGTGTGGATCACAACAAACTGTGGAAAATTCTTCAAGAGATGGGAATACCAGACCACCTTACCTCCCTTCTGGTCAAGAAGCAACAGATAGAACCAGACATGGAAAAACAGACTGGATCTAAAATTGGGAAAGGAGTACTTCAAGGCTGTATATTGTCACCATGCTTATTTAACTTATATGCAGAGTACATCATGCAAAATTCTGTGCTGGATGAAGCACAAGCTGGAATCAAGATTGCTGGGAGAAATATCAATAACCTCAGATACGCAGATGACACCACTCTTATGGCAGAAAGTGAAGAGGAATGAAAGAACCTCTTAACGAAAGTGAAAGAGGAGAGTGAAAAAGCTGGCTTACAACTCAGCATTCAGAAAGCTAAGATCAAGGCATCCAGCCCCATCACTTCATGGCAAATAGATGTGGAAACAATGGAAACAGTGAGACACTTTATTTTCCTGGTCTCCAAAATCAATGCAGGTGGTGACTGCAGCCATGAAATTAAAAAATGTTTGCCTCTTGGAAGAAAAGCTATGACCAACCTAGACAGCATATTAAAAAGCAGAAACATTACTTTGCTGACAAATGTCCATCTAGTCAAAGCTATGTTTAAAAAAAAAAAACAAAAAACAAAGCTATGGTTTTTCCAGTAGTCATGTATGGATGTGAGAGTTGGACCGTAAAGCATACTGAACACTGAAGAACTGACACTTTTCAACTGCGGTGTTGGAAAAGAGTCTTGCGAGTCCCTTGGACAGCAAGGAGATCCAACCAGTCCATCCTAAAGGAGATCAGTCCTGAATATTCATTTGAAGGACTGATGCTGAAGCTGAAACTCCAATACTTTGACCACCTGATGCAAAGAACTGACTCCTTGGAAAAGACGCTGATGCTGTGAAAGATTGAAAGCAGGAGGAAAAGGGGACAACAGAGGAGAGATTGTTGGATAGCATTACCGACTACATGGACTTGAGTTTGAGTAAGCTCTGGGAGTTGGTGATGGACACAGAGGCCTGGTGTGCTGCAGTCCATGCTGTCGCAAAGAGTCAGACAGGACTGAAGGACTTAACTGAACTGATATCTGGCCAGAAAGGACCAAGGCAATTCAACCAATCCGAGTATGTCAGGAGGATACCTCAGGTTTATCTAGAAAAGCAATGGATCCTGCCTAGGGGTAGAGGATGAATAATTCCTTTACTAACAAATGGTACAAGGGGCTTACTCCACTTCTTATAAATCTTGGTTGCATATCAGAATTATCTGTGGAGCATATGAAAGATATGGAAACCTGGTTCCTATCCTAGAATTATGGAAACAGGAATTGGGAGAGGAAGCACAGGCATATGGATTTTTGGGTGACATATGGTTGGATATGATGATAAGTTTGAAGGGGTTGGGAAGCCCTGGTCTATTTTGTGCCAGGTATTTGCAGAACATTGAAAATACAGGCATGAATGAAACATAACTGGTTCTATTCCTGTGTTAGAAGACAAGACTCTGTCCTAGAAAAAGTGATAATCAGGTGGGAGAGACAGGCAAGCGAAGATAAATAATCCACCAGATAAGAGTTAAGACAGAGATAAGCACAAAGTCAGAACACAGAGATGGGAAAGTCCTACTCAGTCTTGGGAAAGGGAAGAAGCTTCCTAGAGGATGTCACATTTGTTTTTTAACTTTTTATTTTATATTGGAATATAATCAGTTAACAATATTGTGTTAGTTTCAGCTGTGCAACAAAGTGATTCTGTTATACATATACATGTGTTTATTATTTTTCATATCGCAAAACAGAAACAAACTCATAGGCTTAGAGAACAAAACTTAGAGCTACGGGAGGGGGGCAGGGGAAAGGTGGGGAAAGGGATAGTTAGGGAGCTGGGGATTGACATGTTACACACTGTTATATTTAAAATGGATAGCCAACAAGGACCTCCTCTGTAGCACAGGGAACTCTGTATATTCTGTAACAGTTGGGGAAATAATTTGGAAAAGGATGTCACCTTGGAAGCGAAATGCAAAGGATGTGTCGGTGTCTCCTAAATGAAGGAGGTTTGGAAGAATATCCCCAAGCAGAGAATTGAGCCTCCAGCACCCACAGAACCTCACAGGCAGGTCAGATGATTCCTGGGAGAAGCCTCAGTGCAAAAGATTAGGGCACTTAAACGTGAAAGTCACTCAGCTGAGTCAGACTCCTTGCAACCCCATGGACGGTATAGCCCATGGAATTCTCCAGGCCAGAATACTGGAGTGGGTAGCCTTTCCCTTCTCTGGGGGATCTTCCCAACCCAGGAATCAAACTTGTGTCTCCTGCATTGCAGGCAGATTCTTTACCAACTGAGCTATCAGATAAGCCTAGGGCTTAAACGTGGGCCAGGGCTTTTAGGTGCGCCTGAGTTGGAGGCTGTGATGCTGATCTGTTGCATCACTGACTTATAGCTGTTTCCTAGGCCATTTTCATTTCTTCCAACTGGACATTTACTGGATGCCTCTATACCCATGAGACAGTCATAAAAAGAACTGGTAATAGAAATACACTAGAGGGGCAACATATTCCCTGGCCAAGTTCAGTGTGACAGAAGCAAAGCATTCGGGGAGAGATGGTGACCACGGACAAAGCTGGGAGGAAGGTGTACACCAAACTGCGAACAGGATTCTTATGCTCTGCAGGAGTCTAGATTTCATCTAGTTGGCCATGGGGAACCCTAGTTATTCTGTGCAGGGAAGTGACAGAGTCTGATTTAATTTTCTGGAAAAGTCATTCTAAGCATATGCAGGTTTTCTTTCTCCAACAGTATGCATAACGGGAATCCTATCTTAGCCTTTTTGTTGTTGTTCTTGCTTTGGGGGATTTTGTTTATTTCACCAACAGTGCTTAGCAGAGTCAGGGACACATGAAGAAGTGAATAGTTAATAGATTCATTAATTGATTGGGAGGCACCAACTCTTACTTGAGTTAATATAGTGGACCTAACAGAAGCAGAAGATATTGAGAAGAGGTGGCAAGAATACACGGAAGAACTGTACAAAAAAGATCTTCATGACCCAGATAATCATGATGATGTGATCACTCATCTAGAGCCAGACATCTTGGAATGTGAAGTCAAGTGGGCCTTAGAAAGCATCACTATGAACAAAGCTAGTGGAGGTGATGGAATTCCAGTTGAGCTGTTTCAAATCCTGAAAGATGATGCTGTGAATGTGCTGCACTCAATATGCCAGCAAATTTGGAAAACTCAGCAGTGGCCACAGGACTGGAAAAGGTCAGTTTTCATTCCAGTTCCAAAGAAAGGCAATGCAAAAGAATGCTCAAACTACTACACAATTGCACTCATCTCACATGCTAGTAAAGTAATGCTCAAAATTCTCCAAGCCAGGCTTCAGCAATATGTGAACTGTGAAATCCCTGATGTTCAAGCTGGTTTTAGAAAAGGCAGAGGAACCAGAGATCAAATTGTCAACATCCGCTGGATCATGGAAAAAGCAAGAGAGTTCCAGAAAAACATCTATTTCTGCTTTATTGACTATGCCAAAGCCTTTGACTGTGTGGATCACAAGAAACTGGAAAATTCTGAAAGAGATGGGAATACCAGACCACCTAACCTGCCTCTTGAGAAATCTGTATGCAGGTCAGGAAGCAACAGTTAGAACTGGACATGGAACAACGGACTGGTTCCAAATAGGAAAAGGAGTACGTCAAGGCTGTATATTGTCACCCTGCTTATTTAACTTATATGCAGAGTACATCCTGAGAAACGCTGGACTGGAAGAAACATAAGCTGGAATCAAGATTGCCAGGAGAAATATCAATAACCTCAGATATGCAGATGACACCAGCCTTATGGCAGAAAGTGAAGAGGAACTAAAAAGCCTCTTGATGAAAGTGAAAGAGGAGAGTGAAAAAGTTGTCCTGAAGCTCAACATTCAGAAAACAAAGATCATGGCATCCGGTCCCATCGCTTCATAGGAAATAGATGGGGAAACAGTGGAAACAGTGTCAGACTTTATTTTTTGGGGCTCCAAAATCACTGCAGATGGTGACTGCAGCCATGAAATTAAAAGACGCTTACTGCTTGGAAGGAAAGTTATGACCAACCTAGACAGTATATTCAAAAGCAGAGACATTACTTTGCTGACTAAGGTCCGGTCTAGTCAAGGCTATGGTTTTTCCAGTGGTCATGTATGGATGTGAGAGTTGGACTGTGAAGAAGGCTGAGCGCTGAAGAATTGATGCTTTTGAACTGTGGTGTTGGAGAAGACTCTTGAGAGTCCCTTGGACTGCAAGGAGATCAACCAGTCCTTTCTGAAGGAGATCAACCCTGGGATTTCTTTGGAAGGAATGATACTAAAGCTGAAACTCCAGTACTTTGGCCTCCTCATGAGAAGAGTTGACTCATTGGAAAAGACTCTGATGCTGGCAGGGATTGGGGGCAGGAGGAGAAGGGGATGACAGAGGATGAGATGGCTGGATGGCATCACTGACTCGATTGACGCGAGTCTGAGTGAACTCCGGGAGTTGGTGATGGACAGGGAGGCCTGGCGTGCTGTGATTCATGGCGTTGCAAAGAGTCGGACACGACTGAGCGACTGAACTGAACTGAACTGAACTGGATGCTATGTGGCATCTGATAGTTAAAGATCGCAAGCAATCTTTTTTCTTTCTTTCTTTGGCTGCATTGGTTCTTAGTTGCAGCATGTGGGATCTTTGATCTTTGTTGCCGCATGCAGGATCTTTAGTTGTGATAGCTTATGGTGAATGCTGTCAGATTCGTGATCTCAAAAGAAGATTCAGCTTCGAGATCAGGGGCCAGGCTTGATTAGTCAGAGCTTTTGTGTGGCAGAAGGATAGAAAAAGCTTCTGACATAGACATCAGAAGGGGGACAGAGTGCCCCTCTCACTAATCTTAGCAAGGGAGCTATATACTTTTTCAAACGGTTGTTACAGTAAATCAAAAGACTGTCTCAAGGTTGTAAGGGTCTTACCAGACCCACTCCCGCAATTTACACTTTAAGATGACAGGATTTGAACTAATAATAGAAAGATCTTACCAGACTCACTCCCAAAGATATCAAGATTAGTCAGAAGATTTCTAAGAAGAAGAAACAGTCCTCAAGCAGGATACATTGTTGTTATATAATCCTTGAAGGTAAAGGTGAAAGTGAAGTCGCTCAGTCATGTCCAACTCTTTGCAACCCCACAGACTGTAGCCTACCAGGCTCTTCCATCCATGGGATTTTCTAGGCAAGAGTACTTGAGTGGGTTGCCATTTCCTTCTCCAGAGGATCTACAGAGTTTAAGATGAGTTGTTTTGTTGTGTAATCATCAGCTCTGGGCTTAAAGAAAAAAAAAAAATTATGTGACTAAGACTAAGGAATGTAGAAAAAAGTTTGTCCTTTTCTTCTCCTTGAGAGCCCCAGACCCTCTTCTCTTTCTCAGGGACCCCAGACTTCTTGTCAACCTACCTAAGAATTAACTCTCTCAGTTGCAGCATGTGGGATCTAGTTCCCTGACCAAGGATTGAACCCGGACTCCCTGCATTGGGAGCATGGAGTCTTAGCCCATGGACCACCAGGGAAGTCCCTAAAGGTCTCAGGTGATCTTAAATTCTGCTTCTTAATTTTAACATGCACACAGATTACCTGGGATCTTGTTAAAGTGGAGATTCTGATTCATCACGTCTTGGGTGGGGCCTGACAGTCTGCATTTCTTTTGCTGATGATCTGCATTCTCACAGTTTGAGTGGTGGCGCTCTTAACATTCAGTTGTGTTGCCTGATTTGTAGACGGTCAAAAGGTGGATTCATCTGTGAACAGTGGAACTTTCTACAGGGATGGTGGAAATGGAGAAGCTTCACCATGAGAAAGTAAGACTCCTTGGCTGAGACACCTAGGGCCCCTTGGGACTGGTCTGGAAGGCAGTGTCATAACTATGAGGCCGCTAGGGTAGACCTTGTTGTTATTTACCTTTAAGGGAATTTCTGATGCTGCCACCAGTTTCTTCCTCACACCACCAAGTATTGATTCAGCTAGAAAATCCATTAGTAACAGTGGAGTTGATAATAGAACAGCAGATAAAGTCAGAGAGCTCTGAAAACAGCATGCTCTCAGTGTGAAATTTGTTTAGACCTATATAGAATAGGGTCTTTTCATAGAAAGTTTCAAGTTTGAAATTTGATTATGGGCCAGTTCATCATTGCTTAATGTTCTCCTCTTTTTCTTTGTTCACTTACTCATTGTCATGTAATGATAACCTGGATGTCTCTGAGTCTTCACTGTCTTATAGGTATAAAAGACAGTCGCATAGGTTAGGCTGCAGTTTGCTCCCTTGATGTTATTCATTATTATGAACAGGTGCTTTGTCTCTATTTTAAGGCCCCCTGATTTTTCTACTGGTTCTCAGAGAAGCCCCAGGCCTTGTCTTCTCTCATTTCCGGTGTTTATGTGGGTCATTGCCTGCCTTTCCATCATTCAGCAACAGACCCCAGTGGCTGCTCCATCTCAGTTCCTCATGACACCACCCACTCCATGCTGGCTGCGGCCTCCGCATCCTTGGACTGGAGCCTCCAGCCCCCTTATGAGCCTCATCTGGGAAGTATCAAGAGCAGTAGCGAAGACAATTGTCTCTATAGACAGAACCCCACATCTCAGATGTGTGATTTGGGCAAGTTATTTAACCACTCTAAACCTTAAATTTCTTCCCTGTAAAATGAGAATAACTAGATTTCTGTAATCTCAAGATTTTGAGAAAATAAGGTAATCCCCTTAAGCTCCCAACACTTCATTCCTGGCACATAGAAAATTCTCAATAAATGCTCACCATTATTCTCACCACTTCTCTCTGTATTGTTATACCAGTTTGGACGAGCTTCATTTTTATTTCACCACAGCACAGCTGAGACCAGTTGATAAGGTTTCCATGACATGGCTGATGTCTCACGGATAACTGAAGGGGATTAAAATCTGGGAAAGTACAACTGCTCTCTAATACAAAGGCCCAGAGATAATACAACCAAGTGCATTCTTCTGGAGTCCCTTCCAAGTGCCTCCTTGCATTCCTACTGGTGACTGTCTTTCTGGGTCAGAAGATATCCTCCCTGCACATTCAGAAGAGTGTCCTTGAGCCTATCTAGACTCCTTTGAGTTCAGACTCAGAGGTCAATTTTGCATTCTCAGGTTCATTTTCTTTTCTACTCCTTTAGAAGGGAAGGTTTTTCCTACTCAGGAATATTACCTTACCTTGAAATGAGGACCAATGTCTCTTTCCCTTCCCAGTCTTGCTCCAGGATTCACTTTCTTTTTTGTGCGGTGGATAAGCCAACCCTGGACCAGTCATTATTCAGTCTCTATTAAGGTTCGTGTGGTGATAATCACTCATAATAATAATAACAATAGCAGTTAAATTTTCTCATGTTTTCTTCACCCTTCTGCCCCTGAAATATTTGTAAAATATGTTTCTTTTTTTTAAGGAACCTCTATACTATTCTTCATAGTGGTTGTATCAATTTACATTCACACCAACAGTGTAGCAGTGTCCTCTTTTCTCCACATCCTCTCTCGCATTTATTGTTTATAGATTTTTTTGATGATTGCCATTCTGACCAGTGTGAAGTGATACCTCAGTGTGGTTTTGATTTGCATTTCACTAAATATTAATAACCAGAGTAGGAAATGGCAACCCACTCTGGTATTCTTGCCTGGAAAATTCCACGGACAGAGGAGCATGATGGGCTGGCTACAGTCCATGGCATCATAAAGAGTTGGACACGACTGAGCAACTGAGCACAGCACAATTTTAGTAATTAGTGATGTTGAGCATCTTTTCATATGCCTCTTGGCCTAATACAGTATTAGAAAGCAAACTATACACCAGTTTAAAAAAAAGACAAAATGGGAAAAAGGACACTAGTTATTTGAATTTAAATGTTTCACAATATGTTACTCTAACAAAATGTAAAGTCAAAATATATAGAGAGTCAAAAAATTAAGTAAAATACCATATGTTTCACCCTTAAAAAAGTAAAAAAAAAGGTCTTCTTATTTCACTTTCTGTTTCAAAGTAGTTGTTGTCCACCCCCATCCCTGGCACTTAGGATACGAAATATATATTAACACATGAGGCTCTTTGTATGTGCTGGTCTTCTGAAATGCCCTCTGCTCCTTTGCTTTCTCAGAAAAGAACACTCAACCTTCACGGCCAAGCTTAAATCTGACTTCCTCTCTGGATTCTTTCTAGAACCTGGCACCCATGTCCCCAGGCATCAACCAGGTCCCCTCCTCCAGGCCCCAATGACAGTCTGTACATTTCTTCACCACCTCACGTCATACAATACTTCACTTCCAGTTCTGCCTCCCTCTTTTAAAGGGAGCTCTATTAAAGCACAATCTCTAATCACATGAGTGGCCAGTGAATTTACCTTTAATTTATTGAGTTCTTTTTCATCTACTTTTTTCTCTGATCCTTGGAGAAGGTCTGCGAGATACGTAGGGCAAGTATTGCATGATCTCTGCTTTATAATATGAGAAAAAGAGTCCATAGCCACCCCATCTATGTGAGGGAAAAGGGAAGTAAACAGAGCCTGAGTTCTTTGGACTTTAATTCCATTGCCCCCTTTCACTACTTTTTATTGCTTCCTTTTAACAGAAACCAAACCTTGGTAGGAAAAGGATAAGGTCCCCAGGAAGACAAGACCTGGACCCAGGAAGGGGAGATGGCAACATGCAGAGAAACCACACCTGCAGAATTATGAGGACTCAAAGGTAAGACGGAGTTGCGTGTGACGAGAGCTCTGGGTGTATTGTTCGCTGACTGGCTTTCAGACCTGAGGGAAGCCGCTCTTTGACTCAAACAAAGTGGATAGGAATGAGAGTGGGAGACACCACAGCAGTTTACACTTAGAATCCGGTCTCTAGCATCGCCTTGCAGAGTGTCCATCATTCCTTTTCAGCCACCCTCTGGATTGCTCTAAGTGACCAATAATTTTGTTAAAGTCTTCAACTGCTGGTAAGAGTCCTTTTTAGAGCTAAAAGCAAAACAAACAAACATGAAGCCCTACGGAGCTGAGAATAAGCTCTGGAGAGAGTGAGAGCATTGGAAATAGTTACTGGCCTGAGGAAGGAGATCACAATGTACCTTGTCTCCAACCCCAGGAGCTTGTCTCCTCAGCCACTCGCAAGTGCTGCGGCCGGTCTGAGCTTGGTGGGAGTTGGGGGGAGGGAGGTGCGGGGGAGGGGGTGGTTCAGGGGAGACGCCCGGGACAGGAGGGCTCAGAGCTATTTCAGACTCAAGGCCAACAGCCACGGAGACCTTGAGTTACGTCACCAAAACTGTCTGGACTTGAGGGCCCTGAAGCCAAATGCGGTTTCCAGAAAAAGGATCCGCCGCACATTTGGAAGCCCATCAACCGAATGTTGTCTCATCACTCTTATGCTTGAGATCTTTTCATTTGTGAAGAGCATATTATTTTGCTTAATTATGGGCTTTGAGGAGATGGCATAGAACAGCGGAAAAAGCATGAGCTGGGAGTCAGGAAGACCTGGGTCTGAATCATGGCTCTGCGGTCCACCAGCTGCCGGGCTCTGACTGGGGGCACCTCAGTCTCCTCGTTGTGAACTGAGAACATTCTTGTAATAATTACCCATCTCACAGGAGAGTTGTTAGGTTTAGATGGTTAATGTGTGTCGAGAGTCATATTGTGCTGCCGTTCAGATATTTAACGATCAGCAGCTACGATGAAGAAAGTGTCTTTTAACATAGTGACATTTGGCAAATGAGATTTCGTTTTCACTCCAGAGGCGTGTATATGGTGGTGTGTTTTCTATATATATATGACTTCCTTCTGCTTGCAAAATGCTGTTTATATGAAATTACATTTCCCAGAAAGGTAGTACTGCTATTATTCAGTATCAAAATACCTCCCCAAATTCACATTTCCTAGGAAGTTGTCTCAGATGGAGCCTATTGGTGCCCTACTGATGCTTTTTTTTTTTTTTTCCAGAACCTGGATATTTCACTTTTTAATTAATTTTATTGGAGTATAGTTGTTGACAATGTTGTGTTAGTTTCTACTGTATGGCAAAGTGAATCAGCCATATGTGTACATTTATCCTGTCTTTTCTTGATTTCCTCCCGCTTAGGTCACCACAGATCACTCAGTAGAATTCCCTGTACTATATAGTAGGTTCTCATTAGTTATATTTTATACACAGTATCAATAGTGCATATATGTCAGTCCTAATTCCTCCGACCCCTTTTCCCCCAAATGTGTCCATATGTTTGTTCTTTACATCTGTGTCTCTATTTCTGCCTTGCAAGTAAGATCATCTATACCATTTTTCTAGATCACACATATATGCATTAATATATGATATTTGTTTTTCTCTATCTGACTTACCTCACTCTGTATGACAGAGTGATCATTCATTTTTAAATATTTATAGTTTATTTTGGAATCATCTATGGCATGACTGATTATCCTTTTCTTTAAAAAGGGTCACGTTCAGAAAGGAGGTAAGATCAGAAGCCTTTATCTGCAAAACTCAGTCACTTGCTACCTGATACTTGTCTCTCTATCTCAAGTATGGGGGTAATTATTTGACCTATGTGTTTTACAGTTTTTTTGTACTTTTTCCCCTGGGGGGGGGGGCGGGAAATCAAACGAACTCATAAATGGTAAAGAATTTTAAAATTATAAAAGATATAAAAATTTAATTTACGATGTGATTTTTGCTATAGATCCCTTTGAGCATATAGGAAAATTCTCTGTGCCAAGGCCACCTGACTGATGCTATTGACTGCTTCATGCCTGGGTGTCACCTTGAGGTTACTTAGCACCTCTCTTTGCCACCGGATGTTAGGAGATTGAGTAACTTTCTTGAGTAATTGTTTCCTCTGACTCACATTCCTTGGCGTCCCCATAGTGACAGTGTACCACCTAGGGTGAGCAAGGAATTTCCTCTCTATGGTTGTTTAAGGACTAGCCCCAAACTTTCAACTTAGTCTTTGTTTAACATGTCTCCCAGTACTACCTACCTGAATAGCCACAGAACAAATCTGTGCAGAAGCCAGATTTGGGCTTGCTGATATGTATTTTGAGTATATTTTCTGGGAAGCACAGAGTCTCCACTCCTCTAATGAGATTCTCCTTAATGAGATACTCATCTCTCCTTAAGGACCTAATTAAGGTGGAAGATCATAGTTACTACATGACACTTGTTGTTTTGTTGTTACTCAGTTGCGAAGTTGTATCTGACTGTTTTGTGACCCCATGAACTGTAGCCTGCCAGGCTCCTCTGTCCATGGGATTTCCCAGGCAAGAATACTGTGCGTTGCCATTTCCTTCTCCAGGGGATCTTCCCAACTCAGGGAAGGAACCCACATCTCCTGCATTGGGAAGCAAATTCTTTACCACTGAGCTGCCAGGGAAGCTAGTAAGTGCCAATAAATAATCCAGAGATAGTTATAGGTGTACTTGACTATCTTCTTTTCCTTACTTTACCTATTTCTTGTTTCTTCTTCTTTTTTTAACCCCTTCCCTCTTTTATTCTCCCTGCACTACATTGTCTCCCAATCAATAGACTCACTATGGCATTCTTAGGTATATGTTACTACTTGCATTAGAAGTTCAGTCAGTGCCCTGTGGAGGGTTCTGCATCCACTAATTCAACCAACTGCGATTTTTTTAAGATTTTATTTTTTGTGATGTGGACCATTTTTAAAGTCTTTATTGAATTTGTTTCAATGTTGCTTCTGTTTTATATTTTGTTTTTTTTGGCCATGAGGTTTGTGGGTATTTCCAACCAGTCCATTCTAAAGGAGATCAACCCTAGGCGTTCTTTGGAAGGAATGATGCTAAAGCTGAAACTGCAATACTTTGGCCACCTCATGCGAAGAGCTGACTCATTGGAAAAACTCTGATGCTGGGAGGGATTGGGGGCAGGAGGAAAAGGGGATGACAGAGGATGAGATGGCTGGATGGCATCACTGACTCGATGAATATGAGTCTGAGTGAACTCTGGGAGTTGGTGATGGACAAGGAGGCCTGGCGTGCTGAGATTCATGGGGTTGCAAAAAGTCGGACACGACTGAGCAACTGAACTGAACTGAACTGACCTAGCTCCCCAACCAGGGATAAAATTCACACCCCTTGCATTAGAAGGCAAAGTCCTAACCACTGGATCACCAGGGAAGTCCCCCAGGTGTGATTTTAATCTGTATTTGGCTGAATCCACTGCACTGTTGGTTGAATTCATAGATGCAGACCCACAGATACCAAAGGGTAAATGTGCTATGCCATATTATGTTGATAAGGGATTTGAAGAGCCTTGGATTTTGACATCTGTGGGGTTCCTGGAAGCAATCTCCTGTGGCTACTGATATGTGACTATACCCAGAGCACAACTGTAAACTCTTAGTCCAGGTTCTAGATTCTCATCCCTTGCTGTGTATTGCTATTACCTGGAAAACTAGAAAACCCTGATGCCTTGGTCCCAGTCGAGTTTGCATCTCTAGGGGGGTAGGCCCTGGGCCTGGTATTTTTAAAAAGCTTCCACAATGATTCTAACATGCATCCAGGTTACCCTGGTTAAAGATACTTGGAAAGCGAAGATATGACAAGGCTATACTAAAAATAAAATAAGATTTATGGCTCGAAGAGCTGCAATCATGTGGTTTGGCCACACTTGCTTGTTTCCTATCCATCAAATAACAAGTGTTTTTTTTGAGGACCACAAAAAGAGGGGCTGGTCATGCCCAGGCAAACCCTGTAGCTTGTAGTTTCCGAGATAAGGTGAATGGCCATGAAACACTCTTAGAGCTAGTATTGATTGGGAACACACTCTGAGTCATGTGCTACACTAGACACTTTTCATGCATTATATCATTAAATGTTCTTAACAGCCCTGAAAGGCATTATTATTCTTCCCAGTTTCCAAATAAAGAAACATATAGATACCAGGTGATTGCTTAAATAGCTTAAGAGCTGGCCACTAATTAGAAGTGGAGCCAAAAACTTGAATTTGACTGCTGTCTTCTTTTTAAGTTCACTGCAGCAGTAATTCCCAATCTTGGCTGCCTTATTAGAGCCATTGGAGGAGCTTTGTGGAAAAAAAGCAAAAAAGAATCCTTTGCTCAGGTTAACACCTGGACCAGTTTAATCCATGTCTCTTAAGAATGGGATCCAGACATTAATAGTTTTTAAAGTATCACAAGTGACTCAAGTGAAGTGAAGTGAAAGTCGCTCAGTCATGTCAGACTCTTTGTGACCCCATGGTCTATTCTGTCCATGGAATTCTCCAGGTCAAAATACTGGAGTGGGTAGCCTTTCCCTTCTCCAGGGGATCTTCCCAGCCCAGGGATCCAACCCAGGTCTCCCGCATTGCAGGCAGATTCTTTACCAGCTGAAGCACAAGGGAAGCCCACAAGTGACTCAAATTACTGCTAGTTACTGGAGTGTTTAGCAGAGATTGATCTGATAGTTTTGTGAAAGAAGGATTGAAGTCAGCGAAGCGGTTACTAGGCAGATCATTCAGGAAGTTGGACAACTTAGGCTTCTTTGGGTCTGAATTCTGAGTGGCAATGCTAGTAGTAGAAATGGAAAGGAGGGAATGAATCCAGGAAACCTGGAAAAGAAAACCAGCTCTAGGGAAATTAACCTACCTGAGAAGGACAAAGGAAACACAGAGTCAAAGACAACTTCAGGTTTTTAAGTGTGGCAGGCTTAAAGGGTGGTTGATGGTGCCCATGGCAGAATTGAGATGCTAGGAAAGAAAACAAGTTTGAAGAGTAGGGTCAGGTAAGGTAGGATATATAATAAAGAATTTTACGGACTTTGTCCCAGGAGACTAAATCTTTGTACTGTCCTAACTGATGAAGAGTATCATTTTTATGCTTATAATGGGTTGCCCAAGAAGTTCATTTGAGTTTTTCCTTACCATCTTACCAAAAACCCAATAAACTTTTGGCCAACCCAATATAATCACAAATGTTAGGCTCCTAGATAATTTTAGCATAGAGGCTGGTTGTAAGATCAACCAACCATGTTGATTAGTGTTGTGACTTTGAGCTATCTTGACCTCTGGGACATGGAAGAGGGCTGGAAACTGAGTTCAGTCAATCCTGCTCATGTAATGAAACCCCGATAAAAACTCTGGACACTGGAGCTGCCTAGCTGGTAAACACCTTATTCATGTGCTGAGAGGGTGATGCATCTGATTCCACAGGGAGAAGGCATGGTCCTCCCAGGACTCTTGTAGATCTTGCCCCTAGGAGTAGTCTTTATAATAAACTATGATCATAAGTATATTTCTTTCCTGAGTTCTGTAAGTTATTCTGGCAAATTATCAAGCCTGAGGAGGTTGTAGGAACCCATTCTTCATAGCCAGTGAGAAGTGTGAGTGGCCTGGGGACTCCCTAAAACGTGTGGCTAGTGGATGCCTCTGAAGCCAGGTCAGTCTTGTGGAGGACCTTTCCCCATAATCTATGAGGTCTGTGCTACCTCTGGCTAGTTAACATCAGAACTGAATTTCAAGACTTCCTTGATGGTCCAGTGGTTAAGAATCTGCCTGCCAATGCAGGAGACATGTGTTCAATCCCTGGTCCAAGAAGATTCACACACTGCAGAGCAGCTAAGCCCATGTGCCACAACTCCTGAAGCCTGCCCGCCTAAAGCCCGTGCTCTGTAATAAGAGGAGCCACCGCAATGAGAAGCCCGCATACCACAACCAGAGAGTAGCCCGTGCTTGCTGCAACTAAAGAGAAAGCCCAAGCACCAAAGACCCGGTGCAGCCCAAAATCAATCAATCAATTAAAAAAGAATTTCTGTTCACCCACTTGGGCTGAAAACAGAACAAGTAGACACAAACACGACATAAATATCTGTGGTCAAACTCAAAATTGCATGAAACCAGTTTGCCCTCCACACTAGGGCAAGAAAATGCAGGAAATACTAAATACAGCTTTTAAATGCCCACTTCTTGATTCTTAACTGACTGCTCTCTGACTTCCCCAAATCTCTTTGGATCAGTATGATAAAATGAAATATCAAGAGTTTGAAAGACAAAATGGAGCTTAAAATCTATCTCTGTTACTCCCTTGCTATGAAATAGTGGGCATACAACTTATTCTCTTTTGGCCCTGGCCTTTTATCATTCAAATGGGAATATTAAGGGCTAATTTGTAAAGCCGTTAAGGGAATGAACATAAAAAGATAAAATCTTGGCAAATGACGGATGCCCAGTGATTGCTATTTTCTTCTGTCCTTTAAGATTATTTCCAATTGGAATCATTCTTTGAGAGAGATTTTCTTTTATCCAGATTCATCAAAAGGAAGTCAGAGTGACTGATGTGGCTCCCCTGAACACTCAAAGACCTGTCTGACTTTGTGGCAATAGGCTAACTCAGCCTGTCAGATGTCAGTGACTGGGTAGAGATTTGTCTTTAAAGAGGGTCTTCCCATAATTGTCCACCATCTCTGCTGAGCACATGAACAGAGAACATCTCCAGGGTATTTGCATCTGCTCTCTCCATGGTGCCTGCAGTGCCGCGTATGGCATTTCTCACTAACCGTCTGAGTTGCAGGTGCTCTGTGTCTGTACTCTGCATGGCAGCGCTGTCATAAGCAGTCCAAAACTTCAGTGAAGCCCAGAAAGCCTAGGGCTCAAAGTAAAAGCCAGGCCTATGGATACCTATGTGTCTCCTTAACTGCCTTCTCTTGACCGGCCTCTCTTCCATTTTGGGGGTGAAGTGGTCACAACTCTGAACCAAATCATCAGCATAGTTTTCTGGAGGAATGATCCTTTCTCATTTCCCTGGTCAAATGATTTCATTTCCCTGATCAAAATGATCACACAAAATGATTGGGACCCATCCTTTGTGTGAAGTTTTAAAAAACACTTGTATGCTCTGCCATGTACTGTGTTAGAAATTTACATGGGATATCCAGATAAGTTTCTAAGGTTTTAGTCTATGGATTATGCAGACAGAGAGGCTGAGCCCTAAAACAATCACACTGCTTAAGAGAAGAGACAGGATTTATTTATTTTTTACACAAATATTCGTAGAAGCTTTATTCTAATAGTCTCAAACTGAAAACAAGCTGTGGAACCTATAAGATCTTTTTTTTTTTTTTAACACAATCACACAAGGGAAAAAACCTTTTAATATTCAACACTTCATGCATTCTACTACACCTATTCAAACATCCTTCAGTTAGTCAAGAAATGAACTAAAAGTAAGAACACAAGATGACAGATGGTACAAAATTAGTGTGCACTAACTAAAACAAGATTGAGGGCAAGAGGAGAAAGGGGTGACAGAGAATGAGATGGTTGGATGGCATCACCGACTTCATGGACCTGAGCTTGAGCAAACTCCAAGAGATAGCGAAGGACGGGGAAGCCTGGCGTGCTGCAGTCCATGGGGTTGCAACTGAGTTTAGTTGCTAAACTGAACAACAATCACTAAGACAACATGTATAATTCCGCTGAAGTAAATACACTCATCATACATATTATTAAACTGTTGGATATAATTCCTAAAATATTATATACACACATTGAATATTAAAATATTTAAAATCAGATGTGTCTTACTTTAAAGCCCCTTCCCTTTACTGAAGGTTTATTAACTCACATGGGCCTGCTTCTGAGAAAGATGGCTACTTATTCTGAAGTGGAATCATCTCATATTTATTCTCAGATTCCATAAAGTTTTATTTTTTATAGAAACTTTATTATGAAATTCTTTATTCTCTAAATGTGGCTTAGTCAATAGAGGCTATTTTCAATAATCAAGAAAAGATGTAGTACCAGTTATACCCAAGTGTGAGTGGGCAGGCTTTAGGGTTTTTTAATACCCAGTTTCAACTTCATAGTTTGGGTTTAAACAGAAATTTATTCTGGAGGCTTTAGCAAAGCTGCTTCTCTTGCCATCTCCTCTTAGTAAGCAAATCCTGGATGCTTTCCTCACCATGAGTGCTTAATGGCAGAATACATCATGTCATCATCCAAGGCAGAGTTTTTTGAGTGGCATATTCTCCTGGCAGGAGGAAAAAATCTGATCCAGGTGCCACAAAAAAACAGATGGAATTTTCCATGCAAAACTATTAGTCTTGGATTGCTGGCTAGTGAATTCTGTTTTTCAAAAGTATGACTTTGGACTGTTACTGTCATCCTATTTCAGGAGTGACGTTTGGCATCTTGAGCTAAAATCCAAAGGTGTAATTGAGATAGATCAGTGGTAGGAAGTAGAGGACTTGGGGTAGCTGTGACACACCCAGTCCATGTAGTAGGTTATAATAGAGGTCTCAATTTTAAAAATGGTGGATGTCAAGGGAAGTCAGCTGCTAGGGCTGTGAGGACTTAGTAAAATGATATAACAAGTGGATTAGGGAGAGTTAATGAATTAGAGATTGTTGAGATTTAATGAGTTGATGTCTGCTATGGGCTTAAGCTTAGGGCTGTGTTCCTAGCAAGTTCTTAAAGGGCATTTCCTGTGAGTTCTAAGGTCATTGTAGAAACAATAGCAAATCGAGGACAGATCAAGGATTTCCTGGCTTTTGGCTTTATAGAACATCATTTTCTCATCTTAGTTTTAAATTATTTTTTATTGAAGTATAGCTGCTTTACAGCGTTGTGTTACTATCTGCTGTACCGTAAAGTGAATAAGTTATATGTTTTTATATATCCACTCTTTTTTATATTTCCTTTCCATTCAGGTCACCACAGAGCATTCGGCAGAGTTCCCAGCGCTATACAGCAGGTTCTCGTTAGTTATCTCTTTTATGCGTAGTAGTGTCTATATGTCAATCCCTATCTCCCAATTCATCCCACCCTCCCTCCCTGACTTGGTAACTGTAAGTTTTTTCTCTACATTTGTGACTCTGTTTCTGCTTTGCAAATAAGTTCATCTGTTCCATTTTTCTAGGTTCCACATATAAGGGATATTATACGATATTTGTTTGTCTCTTTCTGACTTACTTCACTTACATAACATTGTTTTCTAAGAACCTAAATGGACACAAATCTTGGGATAACGGGAAAGCATGTCACAAACGATAGAGATTATTATTACTATTGCTGTTGTTATTATCACCATTAACATCAGTATCAAGAGGTAGTTGAACTGTCCTTTGATAAGTGAAATGATAGATACCTACACAGTGATTAAATGCACTCAGAGAGGGAAAGCTAGTTGTTTCCCATGTCATCAGAGAAGCACAAAGTTAAAAGAGCATTGTAGTGGAGTTCTGAGTCTTAGGAGGTCTGAGTTCTTCCAGCTGTGCAATTTGATTGGGATCCTTAACAGTTAGAATACATTCATTTCCAAAATTGCCCAATAAGAATTCTAGCATCAACTCCT
Source organism: Ovis aries (assembly GCF_016772045.2). Classification (NCBI taxonomy): domain Eukaryota; kingdom Metazoa; phylum Chordata; class Mammalia; order Artiodactyla; family Bovidae; genus Ovis; species Ovis aries. The sequence goes on along the minus strand of NC_056062.1, from coordinate 58,383,782 downwards.
AACCCGTGGAATCAAAGTCATCCTGAAAGTGTGCTGGGAATGTGTATTTTGAATAAACATCTCACGTGATGCTTATGATTAGATTATTTCTTATAAACACTGGGTTAGAACAATCTAGAAGGGCCCACCTGCTCTAAAATTCTAAGAGTTTCTATTAAGGAAACCTTTTTTTCCCAGTTTCAATTTCAGAGTGAAAGCTCTTAAGTCCTGGAATTGTGTTCTGTTGGCAGGGTGGGTCCATGTGTATATGTTGTAGGGAAGTCACTAAGCAATAAGATTACTTTTAAAATGATTAAATTCGAGGTCATCATTCCCTAGGATGGTTTAGAAATGACTGGACCAAGACATGAGAGGTGAACAGATGACCTCGTGTTGTCTCTTAGAAACCTATGATTCCACAAGGATGACACGGGTTTCATGCATGATCTGTCCTGTTTACCCTCTCTTGTCTGAAATCAGTGAGTCACGAAAAACCAAAATTGCTACAGAAATGTCAATTTGGAAGACGTCTTTGTGTTAGTTAGAAGGATTTTTGTGGAAATATGACTTAAGATTTTGTGTCTCAAAAGATGAGGTAGAATTTCCCTGGAAAAAGACTCAAGAGAACCCAAGGAAATGGGAGATTTATTTTGTATTAAATACTTGGAAAAAGCCAAGAATCTCACTCCATTAGTCATAACCAAGTGTCCAGTGATGGTGCTGTTCCTCTCATGACTCTTGGAAAGATGGAAGATGCTTTAATGTGACCTCCTCTTCCATTCTGGGCTCCCAGCCCTCATCTGTGTTGTCTATTTACTTCATGGCTGAAACTGTTCTAATAGTCAACCCTTCTGCTTTCATTGTCTCTAGCCTATTTCTGCTCCAATCCATTCTCTACGCTCCTGCCAGAATAATCTTGTAATGCTACCTTGCAAACATCAATACCTTTCTTAAAACCTCAATGGCTCCTATTGTGTTTATATGTAAATATTATAAAACTAAAGATTCTCGCAAAGAGTCGGATACGACTGAGCGGCTAAACGGAACTGAACTGAAAGATTCTCAGATGGATAAGTACTCCTAGTCATTACTGTTAGCTCCTCAAATCCAAACAACTTTGTCCAGTGTTTAGGGACCTAAATGAGGACTCCTGCTTATGAATGACAGAAACTCGCTTGAGGGAGAAGGAAAAGTCAATTGTTCACAAAACTAAATATCAGGAAGAAAAAATGTAGCTAGAACCAGGGACTTAAACATCATTAGGATTCTCTGCCTATCTTTTCTCCTTAGTTCTCTGTTAGCTTCTGCCAGCTTAAAAAGGGTACAACATGAGAGTTTCGAGTTAAGTTTTATTTGGGGCAAAATGAGGATTATAGTCTGGGAGATAGCTTCTTAGATATCTCTGAGAAACTGTTCCAAAGAGGCAGTGGGGAGGTCAGCATATATGTGGTTTTGGTGAAGGGGGAGTATATACAATCAAGCACATATTTTTTACCAAAGACTTCTAGTCTCATAAAGGTTACTGCTAGTCACCAGGAGCAGACAACACCATGAAGGATTTTAGTGCTTTTCTAGACATGAGGAGTTACAAGAACTGGACTCATAAAATCATCTCTTGAAAATATCTGACTATCTGAAGACTTGTTCTGCCAGTTTTTTCCAGAGCACAGAGTGCCTTATTTCTTCTCTCCAGCCTGAACTCCTTTCAAGGGGGTGTTGAAAGTCAGCATCTGCAGCAGCACTTGATTTAATCCTTGTAGAGATAGATGCAAATGCTAATTTGTAGTTGACACTCCCTCTCTCTGTGACCTCTAGTGGCTTTAGGTTTACATTTTTATAGTTATTTCATTGGACAGAAAAAAAATATTCAAGTCATTTCAAATTACAAATCCTGAAGAAGATATATCTTTTTGAATACCTTGGGATAGCAATGGGGAAGCATAGAGGTTGAAAAAGAAGGAATTAATATCAGCCCCCATTGGAACTACATGTAGAGTTTGGGGTAGGGTGGGAGAGAGCAGTTCCTTAAAAGAAGGAGGTGCTTATCAGACTAAAATGAAGATTTGGGGGTAAATCAAGCAATTTTTTCTATTGCTAGCACATTGAGGGTTAAAATAAACTTCTATGAACATATTTAATGCTTCTCTTTGAATTTTTATATAAAATGACATAACTATAGACAATGTTTCTTCAATACGTTATGTACCTTTCGGCCTCTATGACTTTCGCGGTTCAATTTCTTATATCTCAAATATCCTACCTTTTCTCTCTGCTTAGATGTGGCTATGTGACCTAACTGAAGTTACTGTTTCTTCTTGGCTTTCTTTGGGCTTCAAAGGTGACATGTGATGACTATGCCATGTTTATACAATTCAGTTGGCACTTAGTGTATCCTGTCTGGTATTAACAGTTACTCTTTCATGTATATATCCCGTCTTCCCTAATAGATTATAACCATCCTCAGAACAGATATATTTAAACTCAGTTACAGATGATTACTGCTGGCTATTTTTACTGATAAATCCCTACTTCATGGTTTCCTAGATGTGAAGAGAGAGGAATTTGTCAAACAACAGCAAGAAAGTCAAAGAATGAGAATACAGTTGCTTTCAGTATCAACAACTTATAGTAATTGAACTGATAACACCCACTGTTATGAACTTTGATCAAGGAAAGAGCATGGTAGAAGTTTATTCCTCAGTGAGTTTGGGTATCAATTTAGGAAAGGCTATCCACTCCAGTATTCTGGCCTGGAGAACTTCATGGACTGTATAGTCCATGGGATCACAAAGAGTCGGACACGACTGAACGTCTTTCACTAACTTAGGAAACATCTTCAAATGTTCTCAGTATTTTGAAAGGAGCTAATCCCAGGGCTAGTTCCATGGGCTTCCTATGTGTCTCTGTGGTAAAGAATCTGCCTGCCAATGCAGCAGATCCAGGGGATTTGGTTCCATCCCCGAGTTGGAAAGATCTCCCAGAGTAGGAAATGGCAACCTGCTCCAGTATTCTTGCCTGGAAAATTCCATGGGCAGAGGGCCCTGACAAGGTACAGTCCATGGGGTTGCAAAGAGCTGGATGTGACTGAGCACCCATGCACATCCAGGGCTATTTCTGCACTGGTAAAGAAGAGTGTAGACTTCTCTGTCTTTAAAGTCCTTTTTTTCACACTCATCTCTATACCTGAATGTAAATACCTCTCAGTTTGACAGGGACAGTTTCAAAATTAGCAAATTAAAACAACCTAAGTCTACACTCTTGAGAGGAGTGATGGCTTGCTACTTGTGTAAACCTGGGTATAAAGTATATTGTGTTGAGCACTCTAATTTGGAACTCAAATATTTTTTCAATAAGTTAACACATTAGATTTTCATCATATGAATAAAATACTGAAGGTAGCCTATTGAATTAGATGCTTAATAAAATAGATAGGATAGAAAAACACGGTTTTGTAGATTAAAACTTCAAGGAAATTTTCCATGACACGTGTAGAATAAGGATTTCAAAATTGTTCCTTGGCCTGAATCTTTTTTTCCCCATTATACTAATTCATTAAAACTGCTTCACAACTTGTGTAAGTTTCTACATGGACAAGAGGAGATAGTGGTGGGACTGCACTCACAAGGATAGTTTTAATTCCCATCCAGTCTTTCACATCAAGTCTTTAAACAACAAAATTGACCAAGTTTTGACTTCCTCCTGGGAAGAATGTGTAGAGCTGAAGGATGTAGAGAGCTGGAGTGAGTGACATTCTCAAACTTATGATGAAAATGAACCAAACTAAATTCAAATCTCAGACTTAAAAAAAAAAAAAATTTGGATGTACAACGCCAAGAGTGAACTCTAAGGCAAACTATGGACTTTGGGGGATAATGATGTGTCCTGATAGCTAAGGAAAGGGAACAGGAGAAGGGAAAAGTTTATTCTTGGGACAAAGCACAGAATTAAGTACTGAACCCAGAACTGCAACCAGGGAGCGGCAAGAAAACCGAGAAGGCCATACACCCCAGGGACACAGCTATGTTTACGGGCCTTAATGAGAACACCACCAGCTGTGGGCTTCCCTGGTGGTCCATGGTTAAGAATCTGCCTGCCAATGCAGGGGACATGGGTTTAATCCCTAGTCCAGGAAGATCCCACATAACCATGGGACGGCTAAGCCTGTGTGTCACCACTACTGAAACCCTAGAGCCCATGCTCTGCAGCAAGAGAAGCCACTGCAATGAGAAGCCTGCACATTGCAATGAAGAGTAGCCCCTGCTCACTGCACCTAGAGAAAGCACAGCAGCCAAGACCCAGTGCAGCCAAAAATAAATAAATAAAAATAAGGAACAACAACAACACGGTAATGGTACCTCCCACCCCGCACTGTGAAACTATGACACTTCAAATAACAACAGGAAAAATACTTCTGGGCAAGGGTTTTTAGAGGAATAAGAATGTGCACAGAGAACCAGTTTGAGGCACAAGCTAAAGGGAACAACAGAAACTCAGGATCCTACAGCCATTGCTTTGATGTACATCAGCCACCTTAGAAATAGGTATCTATAGAGATTTGAAATCTGTGATTCATGGTGTGTAACCTAGCAACAACAACAACAAATCACAGAACTAGTGCAGTTACTAACTGGATTAATGGAAAGTCTTCCTTTACAATTTGAGCAGAAGGAAAACTGCCCATGACAGTGGAACTGGAGAGGTTAATTTTAAAAGTGCACCAAGAACTTATACAAGTCAACATCTGAAAAAACCAATCAGTTAAAAAATGGACAGAGAACCTGGATAGACATTTTTCCAAAAAAGACATACAGATGGCCAATAGACACATGAAAAGATGCTCAACATTAATAATCATCAGGGAAATGAAAATCAAAACTTCAAAGAGTTCTGATAGCCAGTCAGAATAGCTATCGTCAAGAGAACAAATAACAAGTTTTGAGGATGTGGAGGAAAGGGAACCCTTGTGCACTATTGGTGAGAATGTAAATTGGTGCAGCCACTATGCAAAGAAGTATGCAAAAAATTAAACATAGAACTACAATACAATTCATCAATCTCACTTCTGGATAGTTTTCTGAAGAAAACAAAAACATCAATATGAAAAGATACACGCACCATATGCTTATCACAGCATAGTTTAAAATAGCCAGTCTATAGAAGCAACCTAAGTTCTGTCCATAGATGAATGAATAAAGAGGATGTGGTGTATATATGCAATTAAATATTATTCGGCCATAAAGAAGAATGGAATCATACCATTTGTGACAACATGGATGAGCCTAGAGGATAATATTCTAAGTGAATTAAAACAGAGAAAGACAAATGTCATATGATTTCACTTATACGTGTCATCTAAAATACAAAATAAATGAACAAACAAAAAAACAGAAGCAGAGTCATAGACACAAAGAACTAACAAGTGGTTGCCAGAGGGAGAAGTATGGGGATGAATAAAACAGGTGAGGGAGGTTAAGAGGTCAAATTTCCAGTTACCAAACAAATGAGTCACAGGGACGAAGTATACAATATTAATAATGTGATATCTTTGTATGGTGATAGATGATAACTAGACTTATCATGGTGATCATTTTGTAATTTGCAGAAATATCCAATTTCTATGTTGTATACCAGAATTAATATCATGTTGTAAGTTAACTGTAATTCAGAAAGAAACACAGAAATTCATAGGAAAAGAGATCAGATTTGTGGCTACCAGAAGCATGGGGTAAGAGGTAGGGGGACAGGGAATTGCTTGAAAATGGTCAAAAGGTAGAAACTTCCAATTATAAATAAGTACTAGGGATATAGGTCTAACCTGATATCTCAGTTGGTAAAGAATCTACCTGCAATGCAGCAGGTCCCTGTTCAATTGCTGGATCAGGAAGATCCCCTGGAGAAGGGATAGGTTACCCAGTCCAGTATTCTTGGGCTTCCCTGGTGGCTCAGAGGGTAAGGAATCTGCCTGCAATGGGGGAGACCTGGGTTGGATCCCTGGATTGGGAAGATCCCCTGCAGGAGGGCACGGCAACCCACTCCAGTATTCTTGCCTGAAGAATCCCCATGGAAAGAGGAGACTGGCAGGCTATAGTCTGTGGGGTTGCAAAGAGTCAGACATGACTGAGCGACTAAGCACACACAGAACTGGGAATGCAATGCACAATATGATTAAATAATTAACACTACTGTATATTGTATATGCAAGTTGTTGAGAGAGTAAATCCTAGGAGTTCTCATCACAAGGAAAAATATTTTTTCCCTTTTATTTTGTATCTATGTGAGATTATGTGTGTTCACTACACTTGTGATAATCATTTCATGATGTATAAGTCAAATCATTATGCTGTACACCCTAAACTTAAAGAAAATAAAGACTGTGTGGTATTGGTGAAAAGACAGACTGATAGATAAATGGAATAGAATGGAGTCCAGCAATATACCCACAGAAATATAATCAACTGATTTGTAACAAAGACACAAAGGCAATTAAATAAAGAAATGCTAGTCTTTTCAACAGATCCTATAGGAACAAGTGAATGATCATATATCTGAAAAAAAAGGGACTTCAATATATGTGTCACATTTTATACAAAAATTCACTTTTATCAAGGTTCATATCAACAGTAGTCATGCTGATATCATTTGCCCCTGGTATGATGTAAGAAGGACAGTTACCTATGTGATATTCTTCCCCCAAATCCATAATATCATCTGTTCATGAGAAAACAGACAGACTGAAATTAAGGTGTATTTTACAAAATAGCTTACTGGAGATATTTTATATAATATTTTCAATGATTCTGTAGGTCTAAAATTATTTCAAAATTAAAAGTTAAAAAAAAGAGAGAAACTGACATGAATTTACATATTATATTTCCCTTGGAGGAGAAGCTTGAGGCAGACTCAACCCAAAGGAACAGGCAGGGAGTCCAATCAAATTAGCACTTAAAGGATTTATACTTGATGCCATTAAACTTCCAAACATTTCTTAAACTTAACTGATATGTATGAGGCCATTTCATTTTCTGTGCACAAGAACTTTGGTGGAAGAACTGGCGCTTCTGAAGGCAACAAGCTGGCTGTTAGTTAACCCCTGCCTTCCTACGTATGCCTTCAGCACTTAATTTCCACATTTTCCACTCCCAGGATTGCAGCTTGGAACTCTAATTCTCCAGGCTTGAGCCTCTTGACTTTACCTCTGCCATTTATTTCCCCAGATTTATTAGCTTGTGTGACATTTAGCAGGATCTACCCTTCTGTCAAGGGCTTCCCTGGTGGCTCAGTGGTAAAGAATCCATCTGCCAGTGCAGGAGATGTGGGTTCAGTCCCTGGGTTGGGAAGATCTCCTGGAGAAGGAAACGGCAACCCACTCCAATATTCTTGCCTGGGAAATCCCATGAACAGAGGAGCCCGATGGGTTACAGTCCATGGGATCAAGAAAAAGTTCAACACAACTTAGTGACTGAACAACAATAACCCTTCTGTCAAAGCAGCCATAACGATCTGATTTCACAAAGGCAAGGTTGACCTACATTAAGGTTTCACATGTAATGTAGGTGTTGCATTCTAAATCTTAGTAAAGTGCCAGAAAGAGATATGCAGACTGTGAAAGGATGAGGTGTGGACCCCATTCACAGTGATATCCCCTTCTTGGGAACTGAAGCTGATGAAGACAGACCCTCACTGGCCATGTATTTACACCAGTCCCTATTTGAACAACCAGAGTCTCTCTGCTAGGAATTAGACATTTGAACTAAAAGATACAGAAATATAAGACTAAGAGGAAGTGTAGGAACTTCTGCCACCCAGGGGCCCAGAGATTTCTTAATTCTACTGTTTCTGAGGCTTAGATACAACCTGTAATAGTACCTATGGCTGTTGTGGCAAATTACCACAAACTGGATGACTTAAAACAACAGATATGAATTCTCTCATAGTCCTGGAGGCCAGAATTCCAAACTTCGGATGTCAGCAGGGCGTACTCCCTACAGAGGCTCTCAGGGAGAAAGTGTTCCTCTCTTCCCTAGCTTATGGCTGTTTGGCTTGAAACCACATCACTCCCATCTCTGCCTCTGACTGCATATTGTCTTTCTTTCTGTCTTTCTGCTCTGTGTCTCTGATGAAGACATTTGCCACTGCATGTAGGTCCCACTTGGATAATCAAGGATGATTTTCTCATCTCAAGACAACTTAATTACATGTACAAGGAAAGATGATTTTTCTAAAGCACATTGACAGATTCTGGAGAATATGGTATAAACATAGTTTGCGGTGGGAGTACCATTCAACCAAATACATCACCCTTCCATTTAATGTTTTCTTAAATTAAATAGTGCCAGTTTCTAGTGCATGCCTGCTTGCTCAGTTACCTCAGTCATGTCGGACTTTTTGTGATCCTATGGACTGTAGCCCACAAGGCTCCTTTGTTCATGGGATTCTCTAGGTTAAGAATACTGGAATGGGTTGCCATGCCCTCCTCCAAGGGATCTTCCTGGCCCAGGGATCAAACCCACATCTCCTGTGTCTCCTGCATTGGCAGGCAGCTTCTTTACCCTCTGAGCCACCTGGGAAGCCCACACGTTTTTATCACTGGCAACCAAAAGAACTTACGTAGTTTTGTCTCTTGATGCTAATGGCAGCAGTTATAAGTGGCTTGTGTCATCTGTTTATTAAACTTGACTTCAGAAATTCTTCAACTTACGTGTAGTAAAAACTACATTGGAGCATATTAAAAATGCAGGTTTCTGCCCTTCTCCCTAGAGTTTCTCAAAAAATTGGCCCAGGAATCTGCATTTTTAACAGTGTTCCCAAATGGTCCTGATGATGAAAGAAAGGGAAAATTGTGAAACCTCGGATCCATTCATGTCCCATTCAAATAAAAGCAAGAGGAGAAGCAATGAAAAATAATTTGAAAACTTTAATTAATGATGTTGTTTATGTAGTAAAAACATAAAATCTTTTAAATAAGGTACATTCAATTTCTCAGAGCATCTAATATTCAGATAACTTATATTTCATACACTTTCCAACATTAAACAATTGACTACATAATGTATTTTCTAAAAAATGGTATTACACCTTATACAGGTAAAAGTATATTACAAAAATACTCTACACAGGAAGAAGAATGGCAGTACCTATTAGGAAATGCTACAAACATTCTGTTAAAAATATATATTTTTATCTCTTTTGTGTATCATAATAATAAACAGAATATATATATTTTTCTTTCTAAAATTAAGTCTTACACAGTTTCCCTTCAGGATGGTAATATGTACAAACCTTATATCTGAATGAATATAAATAGCAAATACTATAATAGTGTTACAGATATATTAGTAACTTTTACAGAAAACAAATGGCTTTTAAATAAAAGCCTCTAGTACAGCTGAAATCTCAAAGCTATTTAAATTAGACATTCTGATATTTAGTAAGACACAATGGAGTCTCATTTCTTATTTCCAGTTGAATTACTGCAAGCAGTAACAAGAGAAAATAGAGTCAGTAGATACTGGACCAGATGCGTCAGCTGGATAAACAATTTGGGGTTTATTATACTTTAGGGGAGAGATAAGCGTTCTTTCTCCACACCATAGTTTCTTTTGGGCCCTGGGGTCAAAGCCAGTCCTTGGTGATGAGAAAGAAATCATTGTTCCCTCCTCAAGAGCCTGAGAAACAGTCTACTCATTTATTAGATCTGGTCCATGGTGAGGAAACAGCTCTGTGACCATTTCCGGTTATAAGCAGCTTATCTTTAACGACTGGACCTGGTTTCCTATCATTTCTAAAAATAGCTTCCGATATAACCTGTACATGGTGAAGCTGTGAAGGAACCGGATGGTCTTCTTCAGACTCTGAATGACAGTCTTGGGGAAGTGGTGCTTCTTCAAGTGCTTTAGGGCGTGCAGCAGGCCCTTGCGGGTGTCCTGGTCGCCATTTTTTATCCTCCACAGGCTGAGCAGCTTCAGGAGTTGCTCACTTGATTTGCACGTCTTCACTGTTTTCTCAACGTCTTCTGTCGTCACTTTCTTCCCCGGCAAGCTTTCCATCAACTTTAGAAGCTGCTCAAAGGTGAGGTTCATGTGTCCAATATGCCTCCTCACGCTGTTTTCACAGAGGTCGATATCTGAATGAAGCGAAAACACAGAGACATTCATCCACATAGTCTATCTAAAGCCACTATAGAACTACCCTGAGGCAAAAGGGAGTTCCGCAGCATTTCATAATTTTAAGGCTGACCTCCTCCTTTCCTTTGAGGGAGGGCTCAAGTCACGCTAGTTATTTCTGAGAACTGAGTTCAATATTATTTTGTGTTACGATAGAATAATATGCTTTCTGTATTCTCTGCCTCTAACACAGCTTTGTGAAAAGCCCACATTTGGAAAATAACAGTAAGAAACTAGGGACACATTGCTCTCAGTTTTCTAAGAAAATCTGAAGCAATGAAAAGCGTAACATTTTAGAAAAAATACAGTTAGCTATTTTGTAATATAAACTTTCATTAATTGATACCAATATATGTGCTATTTGAAAAATTAGTTGCTTCAAATAGTCTTTAGTAAATAGCACCAGAGGATTATCAGCACACAGGAGATCTGAAAATCCAATAATTCGAGGCCAAAGAACAGTAGGATACACATGACCTAGAGAATATTTTGGTAATGAGCTAGGACATAAACATAGATGGAGTAAGTAATGTTTCTGTTGATGGCATGAGTCATTTAGTATCTGTCAGACCTAAGGCAAGTCCCCTCATCTTTCTGGGCTAAAATGTCTTCATTTATAAAACAGGGAATTCGGTCCCATCCAATTCTAACTGTCTCTGTTTCCCTACTTCCCTTCCCTTCTGCCTCAGGGCTAATTATACTTTCAAAAAATGCATTTTGTTTGCCAAAAACAGAAGACAAGTTTATTCTGCACAAGTGAAAGCATTCAACTGTCAAAGATGTTAGTCTCCTAAAATCTGTTGCCTCAGTTTCAGATGTTTGAGGCTTTAGAGTTGTGTAGGATTCCTCAATCATTTAACTACACATGAAGAGCAGAATGGATTTGTCATTAACATTGCATCATGAAAGGCACCCCCCCCCCAACCATTTTTTTTTCGAGAATGTCCAATGCTAATTCAAGTCAGAACTTTCTCTTCTGTGTATCCCAAAGCTTATAGTACACTCTGGATGAAACTTACTTCCTTTTCCCTTCTGTATTTATTCACTCCCATCATAATACACACACACACACACACACACACACACACACACACACACACACACACAGAGTTTCAAAAGGAGATTCTTTACAAAACTAAAATATGAGAGTACTTGGATTTAAATAGCGCTTTTCTCCAAGAAGCTCAAACACTTTAAAGAACTTATCTCATTAATCCTCACGACATGTGCTATTAAAATGGTAATTTTAAAATAGACTGTATTGTGAGGATTAATGAGAGGATACCTAGACACTTAGAGGCTCTCTGGAGAGAATTACCAGATAAATACTACATACTTTCTTGGTAGAACTGCAAGGTAAGATCTAAAATAGTTAAAGAACTTCTAGATATATCAGACAGGATGCTCGTACAGCTGCTAAGGGATCCAGAGTCAGATTTCCTGAGGTTTATTCCTACATTTGAAATGTATTTTCCCTCCTTCCAGAGAGACAATTGAAAAATTGGAGAGTAGAGAAGGTGAAAATAAAACCCCGCATGACTGATCTAGGAACAGCTTCTCCTCTATCATTTGAAAACTATTTCAGTCCAACAATAATTCCCAAAGGGAAACAGCATCCATACAACTAAACCAACAGGTACATAGTCTCATTTCTGTTGTATGATGAGCAGATGTTCTGATTTCTGTTTGAGTTGTTTAGTTCAGGCTACCATACCTTGGATGATCTTCTTGACCATATCTTGATCTTTGTTTTGATGCTTCCATAACTTCAGCAGCTGGAAAGTCTGTTCTCGTGAGTTGTGTCGCTGTTTTATCCTCTCTACGCTCTCTGCATTTACTTTGGTGCCAGGCAGATTGTCTACTAGGACACTGAGCCAGTTCGGGGTAAGCTTTGTAGGAACAGCAAACCTGAAGAACGCCTCCTCACACAGGGTCATGTCTAAAAGGAAGGTGGGAAGATTAAGAAGATTTACTCAATAATTTGGGCTTCCCTGGTAGCTCAGATGGTAAAGAATCTGCCTGCAATGGAGGAAGCCTGGGTTCAATCCCTCAGTAGGGAAGATCCCCTGGAGAAGGGAATGGCAACCTACTACATTATTCTTGCCTGGGAAAATCCCAGGGACAGAAGAGCCTGTTGGTCTACAGTCCATGGCATCACAAAGAGTGGGACATGATTAAGTGACTCACACTTTCACTTTCACTCAGTAATTGGATTCTTGGATATCTAGTGGATAATAATAAGAAGAAGAAGAAGAAGAAGAAGGAAAGGGAGAGGGAAATAGAGAAAAAAAGGACAAAAACCAACAAGGTTGTGTTTTCCAGAATATTGCATGTTAAAATAAAAAATTTTAATAAAATCAACCTTCTATTGCCTGGTGTTAGTGGCAGATTGGTTCCAAATAGGAAAAGGAGTATGTCAAGGCTGTATATTGTCACCCTGCTTATTTAACTTATATGCAGAGTACATCATGAGAAATGCTGGGCTGGAAGAAGCACAAGCTGGAATCAAGATTGCTGGGAGGAATATCAGTAACCTCAGATATGCAGATGACACCACCCTTATGGCAAAAAGTGAAGACAAACTAAAAAGCCTCTTGATGAAAGTGAAAGAGGAGAGTCAAAAATTTGGCTTAAAGCTCAACATTCAGAAAACAAAGATCATGGTATCCGGTCCCATCACTTCATGGGAAATAGATGGAGAAACAGTGGAAACAGTGTCAGACTTTATTTTTGGGGGCTCCAAAATCACTGCAGATGGTGACTGCAGCCATGAAATTAAAAGACACTTACTCCCTGGAAGAAAAGTTATGACCAACCTAGATAGCATATTCAAAATCAGAGACATTACTTTGCCAACAAAGGTCCATCTAGTCAAAGCTATGGTTTTTCTAGCAGTCATGTATGGATGTGAGAGTTGGACTGTGAAGCTGTGAAGAAACCTGAGCGCTGAAGAATGGATGCTTTTGAACTGTGGTGTTGGAGAAGACTCTTGAGAGTCCCTTGGACTGCAAGGAGATCCAACCAGTCCATTCTGAAGGAGATCAGCCCTGGGATTTCTTTGGAGGGAATGGTGCTGAAGCTGAAACTCCAGTACTTTGGCCACCTCATGGGAAGTTTGACTCATTGGAAAAGACTCTGATGCTGGGAGGGATTGGGGGCAGGAGGAGAAGGGGACGACAGAGGATGAGATGGCTGGATGGCATCACTGACTCGATGGACGTGAGTCTGAGTGAACTCCCGGAGTTGGTGATGGACAGGGAGGCCTGGCGTGCTGCGACTCATGGGGTCGCAAACAATCGGACACGACTGAGCGACTGAACTGAACTGAACTGAACTGAATGGCAGATTGCCAATCCAGCTCGGTCCAATGAAATATTCTTTTAGAATATTTTGGAGGGGAAGAGTTTACAAAATGTCTAATAAGAATATAGTATTGCTATAAAAAATTACAGCAAAAATTCTATTACTTAGTATAATATTAACATATCTTAATGTAACTATTAAACATTCTGTTGCAGGTTTACCTAATATCTAAAAGTTACTTCAAGACCAATGTCAAATCATTGTCTTTAAGAAAGCCTGAAAAGTAACCTGAAATAGCATATTATTTTCTGCACACACACATACACATAGTACCTTTGGGAACTAGGATGGATACAGAAGTATAAGCATACATTAAGTGGGAAAATAATCAAACACAAAAACTTGTCATTTAGAAAAAAGGTCCAATAAGCTGAGTGTCTGGGTAGCATTAGTCTGTCCTAGGGATTAAGAGTCTGTCTTTGGATTCATTAGGTCTGGGTTTGAATCCTTACTCTGCCATTCAAGTTCATACAGTAACTTGAACAAACTTCACAGTGTTTTTATAAAGATTAAAACCCATATAGCAAAAGTGTCTGGCAAATAGTAAGTGTTCAAGGAGTGATAGAAATAAAATTATAAATGGATTAAAGAGAATGTTAAAGTTAGAGGTCACTCCTTTTACCATCCCTCCTCACATTCCATCATTTAATAAGAAAGCAGACAGCATGAATGACTTAGCTAAGATTTTTATAAAACAGAAAAAATGTTGGAACCAGGCTTAAATCTTAAATCTCCCAATCCACGTTGCTATGGTTTATATACGTCTGCTGCTGCTGCTGCTAAGTCGCTTCAGTCATGTCCGATTCTGTGCGACCCCATAGACGGCAGCCCACCAGGCTCCCCAGTCCCTGGGATTCTCCAGGCAAGAACACTGGAGTGGGCTGCCATTTCCTTCTCCAATGCATGCAAGTGAAAAGTGAAAGTGAAGTCACTCAGTCGTGTCCGACTCTTAGCGACCCCATGGACTGCAGCCCACCAGGCTCCTCCGCCAATTGGATTTTCCAGGCAAGAGTACTGGAGTGGGGTGTTTATATACATCTATGTTGCACAAAAAGATGTTTAAAGAGAGTCAAGCTGATTAAATACTAAAAGGTCAGTTATCCTTGGTGTGATGAGTCCTTGGTAGGAGGTCTGTGATTAGTGTGGTGGCAGGAGTGACAAGATGAGGACACCTACCTGATTAGCATCATCACCGACATGGGGTACACTCAGATACCTTGAACTTGGAGTTAGTGACCCTTCCTGAATAGAGTTTAAGACATATACAGGAACTCAGTACTTCTGTGCAATAGATGCAGCAATACCACAGGTAACAAAGCCAGTATTGCCTTTCTAATTTGTCATCTATTTATATCACCATGGCTCAGATGGTAAAGACTCCGCCTGCAATGTGGGAGACCTGGGTTTGATCCCTGGGTCAGGAAGATCCCCTGGAGAAGGAAATGGCAACCCACTCCAGGATTCTTGCCTGGAAAATCCCATGGACAGAGGAGCCTGGAGGGCTGGGATGGTCCATGGCATCGCAAAGAATTGGCACAACTGAGCAACTAACACAATCCAGTCCAAGTACTCTCAAGTACTTGGTTTCTTAGTTGCCAATTTATACTTTGGCTAATAATACAGATGTGTTTAAAAGTGATAAAAAATGCATAGCTTAAAAACATTCTGCAACTCGGACTCTGATAATGTGACCTTCAACACAATCTTACTCCACCCCTTTTCTGTGGGTAACGTGATTCAAGTGTGAGCACTATAATAGGAAGATGGAGACTTTTTGAAAGATTTTTGAGTTGTGGCTTTAGCAATGATGCACAGAGAAAAGTCTTGGTTAAAATTCAAGAAAGGGAAAATATAAGTTTAACTAAGAAGGACCAGAGGGTCTTGTATTCATCCCAGAGGTGGTATGAAGATTGATATTTTGAAACATAATTACCTATTCCACATTTGTGAGTCGATGATTCGCTGCTACCAGAACATATATTGTCATGCGTTGCATTTCCTTTCTGAGTTAGAAGGAGCCCAAATGCACTGCAATTCGTGTGTTTTCTACAGGGCGCTTTGGATGATGTCTCATTCGAGAAGAACCCATCTGGACATCTTTTGCAAACTGTATTTCGCTCCGGGGTTCCTACAAAAATATCAAGCCGTTTAGCACATTCTTCTCAAGTACTCTCGCAGCAGAAACCATCTTAACAGAGTTGGGGTAAGACTTTTCACTTGGTTTTTACTGCTACTATTATGTTGCAGGAAACTTCAGGCATTTTCATTTTTTACTTCATTAGACAGAACAAAACTTTTACAGTGAACCCCTTAGGCATTCTTTCCTCCTTGCAATACAAACACAAATGTCTTCTATTGTTACCTACAAAGTACATAATGGGAGAGGAAATAAAAGAAGGGTAGGATGTTCAATTAGTCCTGCCTGTGCTGAAGTTGTCAGGAAGATCTTGTTGTCAGCGATAACTGCTGTGTAACCGCTGTAATATCATTCTTTGAAATCAGTACCCATGGTATGCCACATCGTTAAATCCCAATCGCTTCCTACGGAATTTCTTTCATTCCTGAATCCTAATTGTGAAGCAATTCGTAAGTGTGCTAACCCCAAGAAGTAAAAATTTACAACATTATAATAAACTTTTGAAGGTGGCAATAAAGTTAACTGTGGACTCAAGTGTAAGCCTGCAGTTACATAATAAATGGAAGATGATATACCATTTGCTTAAATGGTTGAGTTTAAAAAGGGCACAGTCGTTAAAATTTCAGGCAAGGGTGACTGAAAGGGCATTTTCTTTCATGGTGTAAAGATACTTGATAAATTTGGGGAAATTATTGGCAGGAAAACTTGAACCAGTCAACAACCCAAGATGCTATTAAAAATAAACATCTTTAAAACCCTTGACTCTATGCCTGAGTAGATCATACATTATAGTGTATTTGCATATGAAAATACCTCCATCTAGTGTAAGCTAGTTGAACAGATTTAGACTCTAGTGTTCAAATGTAGCTTTTACAGGGCAATTCTGGCTGACACAAGGTACCAAATACTAAAGAGACAAATAAAAGTTAAAGAAAGTTAATAAACTTCATTTATTAAAACTTTTAACCTCCCATCTCATTGTATTCTCTACCAAAAAAGGGAAAAAGAGCACAGTGAATTTGGTTTTATTTTCACCTCTGGCTTCTTTCTTTTCTAAAGGGTTTGATGATGCATTGACCAGTAAAAATGACAAAAGGATGGCAGAAAAAAAGAAAAGGGGAGACCAAGCATGAAATTTTAACATGTTAAATGCCATTTCCAGGGTTGCAGTGACATCATCTTAGGAACCACCTTACAAAGAGGTCTCTCTCTGGTTTTTTTAGTACTTTCTCTCTACACTCCTCTCCTTAAAGGGGATCCAACCCCATACCAAATTCTACAGTATCATAAGCAGAGGTATTTGGGCATGGACTGCATGGTATTATTTTATTGTGAATATTCTGGGAATAAATGGTCTTAGACATCTGGACCCAAATCTTCCTTTGTCAACCGCACAAAGAAGAATCTTGTCATTCTTCACATACGTGTTGATGGCTTGGGTGTTCTTCTACATTCCAATGAGAAGGTCATAGGCACAGGACATTCTTCCAGGTAATTTAGCCTTTAATGTTCGTTACCAAGAGGAATGCAAGAATTATAGAAGGAAAGTTTCTTAATATATGTGGAGGCTTTATGTAATGACCTTTCTGAAAATGACTTCCCTCTCTCATGATTGATAGAACTTCTTATAAAAGGATGTATGCATCTAAGTAAATGATTTTGCCTTATTAATGTCAAGAGAAACACCCAAAGTATAATCTGGCAGGCAAAACGTGAAACAGAATGGCAAGAGGAATTTTGCTTTTCAGTTGAGAATTCACCATGCTAGGCATAAACAATTATATAAGAATTATACAACTAATAGAACTAACTACAGTTGATGCTTGAACAATGGTGGGTTAGAGGACCCAACCTCCTTGCACTGGAAAATCCCATTATAACTTTATAGTCAGCCTGCTATAGCCAGAGTTCTGCATTCACAGATTCATGCAACTGGGATTAGGTATTACTGTAGTATTATTGAAAAAAATATGCATAGAAGTGGACCTGCGAGGTTCAAATCTATGTTATGTTGTTCAAGGGTTAGCTGTAAAATCTGAAGAGAAGGCAATCTGACTTCAAAACAACAGAGAATGAGTATTAAATACTCTTTAGACTAAAATTGCAGAATCTTGCCTTCCCTTTGGTCTGGAAATCTTTTATATTTTAGGCAGAGAGAGGTGAGAAAATAAATAAACCTCTGTGTACCTTTGTGCTAAGACTTCTGTTGCCTGCTTACTTCATTCTATAAACAGATTTTCATGCTTATATGAGTAAAATTCTTACTATTTCCATTATTTTTCCAAACTTTCTAGTTTCCAAACTGCAATGCCCTGCTTAATGAATTTTCCTACATATATAAATTACTGAATTGAATTAAAAGCATTTGTTTCTGTTGGATGGGCTTCTCCCTCTACAACTTGGGTTAGCTTTTGAGTCCCAAATTGTCATCCAGTAAAAATTAGGAAGTGTCACCAATTTCTCCCTCAAAGACTTATACTAGGAGCATTTTAAAGAACTGTCATGCAATTTGCACCTTCTATGACTGGTTTTATAAAATTAACAACTTAGGACACTTAATAGTTCAGTTTTTGAATATATTTAATTCGTGTCCGACTCTTTGTGACCCCATGGACTGTAGCCTACCAGGCTCTTCCGTCCATGGGATTTTCCAGGCAAGAATACTGGAGTGGGTTGCCATTTCCTTCTCCAGAAACCTAAAATGTTGATAATAATTTAGACTCTATATTGCTACTTCTGAAAGTCAAAATAGTTACAAGTAATTCACATCCTCTAAACACACAGTTGTCAACTAGGGGTGATTTGGCCATCCAGGGGACACTTTAGTGGAAAGAGTACTATTTTAGTGGCTAAAGACCAGGGATGCTGCTAAACATGTTACAGTGCACAGGACTGCTGCCCACAAAAAGAATTATCCAGCCCCCGAAGTTAGTAGTGCTGAGACTGAGAAACACTGCTTCAAATTGAATAATTGGAATCTATACCCATACTGCTTTCTCCAGAAAAGTGAGTGAATACTCTTAATTTTTCCAGGCCAGGAGAACATGCAGACTATACTGAAATTTCATGAATGTAGCCAAAAAAAAAAAAAAAAAAAAAAGGTGGGTTGCAGCTTTAAAAAATTCAGTGCAAACTGGCCTTAATCTCTGCTCTTCAAAATGCAAAAAGAGAAAGTACTTTGTTTGTAGACAAGTACTTACTCTTGGCTTGCCAGTCTGTTTTGTCTAAGATAAAGAATCAGCTTCACAGAAGAGATGCTGCTATGGCTGTTATCCTCCCAGACACTCAACTCCCCTGCCAAAGGAAGAACTAGCTTCATTTTTAATAATGAGCTGCACTTCCCCTAGCCATTCTCACTTTTTATATAATTAATTATAACTACTCACTGTTTGCACGCCAGAGCCTCATTAATATCAGCATAATTACTCTCTTGATAACAATTAACATTTCTGATGTTTGTCCAAAAGCACTGCACTCTGAGGCTGTCCATGCCAAAGTGAAACAGACATATAGATCAGCTATGAATGGTGCAATGAAGAGTGTGTCCCTTTAAGAAAGAGCAATCCATCATGCATCTCATTAGAGAGTGATTTGCTGCATTTGAGATTTGTCACTAAATTGGCCCATCGTGGCAAAGTGCTCCTCTGAGGAATGGTTCTTTGGCAGCCATCCAGACACATAGTACATACCTAGCAGATTCCATTACCTTTGTAATTTGCTATCCTGTAATGTCATCAGGACCAACTTGTTCCCTTAAACTTCCCCCACTACCTGACTCTGTGCGATGTTAATGAACTTGGCTGGTACATACCTGGGTGTAGCACTCCAAACCCAGGCGGACAGCTCCTGTGCTTCAAGCAGAACTCCAGCTCCAGATAGCGCCCCTCCTCACATTCACACACGCGGTTATGGGTGCGACTGCACTCCTGCTTGACGTACTGCAGTTCCTTGCACACTGGGCTGCAGTACAGACACTCGTCACTGGTGTGCCAGGTGTCCGTGTAGTGGTGGTCGGGACAAGGGGCACACACGGTCTTCCGCCTTGCTGTGCAGGGCTGCTTCAGGAAGGTGCCAGGAGGACATTTGTCACACATCAGCTGACGAGAGCTCTCGGGGTCATAATGAAGGTACTTTGGAGGAAAGGTTTCCTGGGTAGTCCATTTAATGGAGATGTCTAGGAACTAGAAGAAGAAAGGGAAATAGTGGTATGTTCGCATGGAAATGGGGTGATTCTGTGCAAAAGCATCATTAACCTCAGTCCTTTACTACCTGGAACCTCATGCTCTTCCTGCCTACGGAGCTAGGGCCACAGAAAACATGTTCAGAAGCCATAATCTTGCCTCTAAGTAGATTAATCTTCAAGACCATGATGGCAGTACCAGCAAAGTATATTAGGAAAACATAGCTCATAGATAGCTGCAGTGGAAAGCTCATCAGAGTAGAAATTATTACACTTAGATGCACAGCTAAATAGCCTGTGTGCCTTGAGTAATACTTTATCTCCCTGGGTTTTAGGATAATCATTAGATTAGTGAGTTGGGTGAACTAGTGAGTTAAGTGAACTAGATTCTCAGGATAGCTATACCAGGATCCCTAGACTCCTTGATAAAAATGTAGATTCCTGGAATTTATATTCCTAAAAATTCTAATTCTACAGATGTGAAGTTGGGACTGAGGATTTTAAAATGTCCTGCAATGATTCCCATCTGTAGAACCCATACACAATAAATATTATTTCACTTATTCAGTTGTTGATAGTTATGTACCAGGCTCTATTCTGGGTATTTCGGATACAGCAGTGAATAAAATAGTCAACAAACTCTGTCTTATGGACTTTATTTTAATAACAAATTCTACATAGATTATGTGTTAGAAGATGACTGTTGTAAAAAAGTGAGCAAGTAAAAGATTGGAAATATGGAGGGGAAGGTGGAGAAATTACAATCTTTATATAGGGTGGTGGTCACAGTAGTATATTTAAGACCAGATATTTTTCTTTTAGTTTTCCTGTTCTAAGATGTAATGATTTCACATGTATGTAAACAGTTGGTGATTGTACTCACTCTGGTCATTCATTCACTCATGCAGCAGATATGTACTGCATGCTTACCAGAAATATGCTGATGAGAAGATGTAATCTTTGTGCAGCTGGTAATCTGCTGTAAAAGTAATAAAATTTTAAGGCTGATTTTTCCTCCAGAATATCAGTGCAGTCTTGAATCTTATAGGTGAGTGACATCTAGAAAATGAAATGATCACCTCTCTTAAGGTTAATTGGGGAAAACTTGAGGGAGCAGGCAGAGTTTCAAAAGTTTCTATCCATTATGGCCGAAGAGGTGTGTGCATAGTAGAGAGACAGTTTTGTGGGCCAGAATCCTGCTTGGAAGGTGGCTCCAAATGAGTATTCTGTCTTGTATTCTAGATCTCTAAAGGTCTTCAAGGGAACACTGACGTAGTTCTTCACACTAATTCAAAGAAAACGTGTTGTTTCTGTGTAGGGGTTGTTTGTTTGGCTTTTATTGTTTGTTTTTGGTACAGGGATCAACACTGACTATTTTCAGGCTTTTGGGAAACGACAGGCCAAACACAATAATTTTTTCTAAACTCTCTTCTTTGCAGAACTCAGCAAATCTCACAGAAACCCTTTGACCTGGGGGAAAGTGTGCCAAGTAGGAAAATAGCACTCCTTTTTGAATGAGGAATGACAGAAGTAAAGAAAGGCCTTTTTTATAAGCATTTGGGCATTTTAATAAGCAATAGAATCCACCTGCCAATACAGGAGATGCCTAAGATGTGGGTTCGATCCCTGGGTTGGAAAGATCCCCTGGAGAAGGAAATGGCAACCCATTCAAGTGTTCTTGCCTGGAAAATTCCATGGACAGAGGAGCCTGGTGGGCTACAGTCCATGGGGTTGTAAAGAGTGGGACACAACTGAGCATGCATAAACACATGCCCTCATTTCTTATTGGGGTACGACTAGCAACAAGGCTGTTTGGACCTAATATGAGCTGATAAACCAGAATTGAAGAATAAAATATCTTACCTACGGCCACAGACCTTTTAACTGAGAGAGCAGTTTTCAGAGTGCTATAATGTAAAGGACCCCTAACCTACAAAAGATAGACTACAGTGGAAAATTGGGGCTGCCGTGATATTTTCAAGACACTTTCATGACCCAACGGTTTTGGGGAAAAGGATGTTCTTGAATTCCCCTGGGGCTTTTTATTGGCTCAGATAAAGTGGGTCAACAGTAGGAGAAAGAAATGGACCAGTAATGAGTGAAAGCTCTGGTTTGGTCTGTATCTTTCAGAAATCTATTCATTCAACATATGTCTCTTGACCACCCACTGTGTACCAGGTATTGTAGAAGGTCTTAGTATTTGGTGACCCACAAAACAATGATGCTCTTCAGACTGCTCACAGTCTAGCGAGAAGACAACGATCAATCTTTTGAAGGAAATGAAGCAAGATGAACTAACTTTGTTGCTACTTGGTCATTCTAATAATATTGTACTATATTTTTTAAAGGCCCTTTGTGTGGGTTTAGCTCAGATATTTCTAATGTCTTCAACACTAGGGAATGAAGTATTCCTGATGCAACTTGCAAAGATGCACGAAAGCAATGAGAAATGTTTTTATTTTTTTCTCTGTCTTGATGTTCACTTTCGATTTCCTGAAAAGCCACTTTTGAGGGTTCTGTTTTCTCAAGAGGGCCACCTCAGAGGTCCAGAGGGACATATTTGTCTTGCTTACTGCGGCTGAGTGAGCCCCATCCTGGTAGGGCTGGCAGTCCTGAAACTTAACCCTGCCTGATTTCCCATCATCCTGCCCTTCCCATGACAACACAGCTCATTTATCCATTAGCTGACTCTTTTCTCTCTTACCAAGAAGTGATGAGGATGAAATGAGAAAACCCCACAGATGGTGTATGTGTTCCTCACTAGAAGCAGCGACACAAATACAAGATCTGACCAAGAATATTGATGCAATTTGTATCTTTCTAGGCAATTGGACATGACACTGTTGGTTTTCTGAAACCATGCTTAAGAAATTAGTTGCCATTTCTTCAAAATACAGGGAAGCTGAGATGAAAGGAATCCACAGAGAAAAAAATAATAAATTAGGTTGACTTAGGATTAGAGAGCAATTATAATAGTGAAGATCATTTCCCCTAGGCTACCGCATGGAATTATCATATATATTTTTAAAAATCGGAAAGCCTTAAGGAACTGCAGACTTGTTTTCAGCAAATTCTATGGGGCCTCTGTGATTTATTTGAAAATTTTCCACTTTGGTAAAGAGACAGAACTCTGTGTGGCCAAAATTGGATGCTTAGCTCTCCATCTCTGGTTAGCCTCAATCCCCGCATGGAATTTCTGGAACCAATTCTTGACAGAGGATTGGCAAAATTAATAAACCTCTTCATCTCAATCCCCTCTCTCACTTTCTTCTGCATTTTCTAGAAAAGCAATGAAAAGGAGGACAGTCCATCTTAACACTGGCTCTGGGTCCTTTGCCAGCTGATAGCATTTAAAGTCTAAGAAGAGTACAAAAGTAATTTCTGTGTGAAGTGCATAAACACTGATAAATATCTGCAAAAGCTAGGACTCGTGCAAGGGGTCTCTGCAGAAGCCGAAGTGTCCTATATAAGAGTGTCCTATATTATAGTTTCCTGTAAAAGAAGCTGCTTTTTCATGTTTAACTTTTTTTTAAATTAGAGAATAACTGATTTACAACATTGTGTTTTTTTCTGCTGTTCATCAATATGAATCAGCCACAGATATACATATGACCCCTCCCTCCTGAACCTCCCTCCCATCGCCCTCCCCATCCCTCCCCATCCCACCCCTCTATGCTGTCACAGAGCAGTGGATTGAGCTCCCTGTGTCACACAGCAAATTTCCACTGGCTGTCTATTTTACATGTGATAATGATAAAGAAACATTAAAATGGAATTTTCTCTCCATCTTTTCTTTCTTCCTCTTCCCATTCTATATCTGTCCACCAGCTACAAAAGTACAAAAGTAAATGAGGAACCATCCCAGGTCACAGTAATTAGTGGAAGCAGAATTAAAACCCAGAGCATGTGCCATAGAATAGTATATTTTGACCAAATCCAAAACATTGCATAGCCCTAACATGCTAGTTTTTCATTCAGACTCAAGAGCATAATGTTAGGAGATCACAGAAGTGAGATCACCCAATGCCTTCCTGAAGTCCAGATGAATGGATGATATTTCTTTCTTTGTGCTAAGACTAGCACCTGTTCAAGGTAACTGATATGGAAATTTCTTAGATGACATGTGATTTCAGTATAGCTGACTACCGGTATCTGCTTCTTCTTAAAGGATATAGGAATATACTTCCTCCATCAAGTTTATTTTTGCATGATGCAATGTAGTCAATCCCCTGCTACTGCGCTTGCTCTCTGGTATGAAGAACCACGAGTGACCCAGTGGGTTTCCGTTTATGGAAAATTCATTAAAAGGAGCCCACACAAAGCTTGAAATAACTACTTGGTTTGGGAGTTCCTTTTGTGATCCCTCGTCATGATCTTTGCCACAAAGAACTATTTGAGGACTACCAGAGTTAGCTAAACTTCTGGTCAATTTGGAAACCATGATATTTTACAGTTCATCTTAGCCAAGAAAAGAAACATTCAGGATATATACCACAGTGAGTTTCCTAAAGATCTCTTGTTGTATAAACTACAAAGCTTATTAAAAAAAAACAAAAAACTCTTATTTAACTTTCTATAGTCTTATGGTATAATGGGGCTTCCTTGGAGGCTCAGACAGTAAAGAATTCACCTGCGATGTGGGAGATCTGGGTTCGATCCCTGGGCTGGGAAGATCCCTGAGGAGGGCATGGCAACCCACTCTAGTATTCTTGCCTGGAGAATCCCATGAACAGAAAAGCCTGGAGGACTGCAGTCCATGGGATAGCAGAGTCGGACACAACTGAACTATTAAGCATACACATGGTATAGTGGCCTCTTCCCTATTTCCTCCAATCCTTAAATTATTTATTTATTCATTCATTCAGGAAACACTTATTGAAACAATTACTATGCTCAGGAAATATTGCTAAGCAATAGAGCCGAGTAAGTTAATGTTTCTGTTTCCTAGGAGAATTCATCCAAAAGCCTCTGTTGGTGTAAAAAGTCACAGATCAGTGCAAAACAATGAGAGGGAAAACAGACGAAAAAAAGGATCAAGCAAAGACTCAATAGAGAAACAGGTCAGAAATGAGAAGCTGAAATTAGGTAGCAGTAAGGAGGAGAGAAAAGATGAATATTATGTGTTAGCTGATTGCCCATGGAGGGAGGTACTAGAAAGAGTAAAGGAGGACATGCCCGTGAATTATGACTAGTAGGTATGTGGTGTTGCTGTTAATCACTGACAGCAGGAGAGAGAAGCAGTTATGGAGGAAGACAATGAATTTGGTTCTGGGTCTTCCAACAATAAGACTCAAGTGGTGATGTCGAGTAGACACTTAAATATATGTATCAGGTATTCAGGATAGAAATGCAGCTAAAGACACAGGTTTAAAGGGATGAAAGTTCAGTCCCTGGGTCAGGAAGATCCCCTGGAGGAGGGCATGACAACCCTCTCCAGTATTCTTGCCTAGAGAATCCCATGGGCAGAGGAGCATGGTGGGCTACAATCTATAGGATTGCAAAGAGCTGGACATGACTGAAGTGACTTAGCACAAGGTTATGAGCACATAAATGGTTCCAGAAACAGAAAAGTAGGATGGCATTACCCAAGATTTTATACATAAACAAAAAAATATTAAAATATAACCTTGGGACTTTACAAACATTTGCAAGATAAGATGAAAAAAAGAAGGAAAAAAAAACCTGTAGGGATATTACGGAACATTTCAAGAAAAATGCTAAATGGATGATGAATAATAAGATATGAAAAATGTACAGCGTTTAGATCCATTAGATTGATATGAACTAACCAGATCTCTTTGCTGGGAACCTGTACATTAGAGTTCCAAATTCAGTTCAACCACCAGCTTAATAACCCTTGGCCATTATCTTAGCTCTAAAAAGAGATAATTCTTATTTCATCTATTCCTATACAATTGTTTTCAGTTGAGTAAAGGGATACAAATAAACTTGGTAAAGAATAAGATTCCAGACAAGAATGAGTCATGACTACATATGCTAATTACACAGGAGGTGGGAAATAGGGAACATTTTGAATCAGATTCATTTTTGGAGACATTTTGAAGTCTCTTGTTCAGTAGGAAGTCACAAACCTAAAATGTGCCACAGTCAGTTATTTATCCTATTCTTAAGTTGTCTCCAGAAAAAGCATCTCTGACTCGTTTTTAAAATCAGTTCAAGTATCTTCCCAAATTGTATCACTGATTTGGTCGAAAGGCAGTTCCACAGATTTGCTTAAAGGGCAAAGATAGAAAAGGATTTGTTTCCATATACCTTAAATGTTTAGCATGGTATCTTACAGGCTTCCCAGGTGGCGCCAGTGTAAAGAACCTGCCTGCCAATGCAGGCGCTGTAAGAGATGTGGGTTCAACCCCTGGGCTGGGAAGATTCCCTGGAGGAGGGCATGGCAACCACTCCATTATTCTTGCCTAGAGAACCCCATGGACAGAGGAGCCTGCGGGTTACAGTTGCAAAGAGCCAGACACGACTGAAGCAACTTAGCAAGCAGCATGCATAGTGTCTTAGGGCTTCCCTGGTGGCTCAGAGGGTAAAGAATCAGTCTGTAATGCAGTAGACCTGGATTCAGTCCCTGGATCAGAAAGTACCCTGGAGAAGGGAATGGCTACCCACTCCAGTATTCTTGTCGGGAGAATCCCATGGACAGAGGAGACTGGCAGGCTACAGTCCATGGAGTCACAAAGAGTTGGACATGATTGAGTGACTGACACTTTCACTGCTTTTTTCATGGTGTCTTATACACAGCAAGTATTCAATATATATTTTATTCAATCCAGTAGATATTGAATACCGACTATGTATAATTAGGATTGCTGGTGATTCTATAGACAGATACAGAGCCTCCAGGGAAAGGATGCATTTTCAAGGACAAGCACAAAATCTGTAACTTGCTCATCTGTAAAATGATAGTGATGACAAAATTTGCCTAAAGGAAGTTTTGTTTTTTTTTTCTAAGCATCTTTCATTTTGCTTGGCATTTTGCCTGGATCGTTCTGCTTGTGTTTAGCTTCTGTTTTGAAGGTAAATGTGGGGAAGGCAGGTGGCTCATTTGAGAGGTTTATCTGCTGCTGCCATTCCTCTACCTGAGGGCCTGCCTCTGCTTAATCATTTCCAGAACAGCCAGGACGAGGTCTCTAGGTGAGGATGCAGAGCAAATGCATTAAATCTATTCATCTATTAGGACCTTACGTGCTGCCACCAGCTTTCGCTGCATAAACAAGAGAAAGGAAACAGGAACAATTATGATTTATTAGATGAATCGCTGGGCCAGATTTTACACTCTTTGCTTCCCTTGAGGCTGAAGAACTGTCTCTAGGTACAACTTAACTTTAAATGCATTTTGTTGTTGTTCCTTTCAAGAACTTTCCCTTTAGTTGTTTGTTTGGAGGCTTTTAGAATTAATTAGCAGTACCTTGTTTATGTCTGGAATCTACCAGAATTGTCAGAAAAGATTTGCTTCTGATGCTTTTGCTGCTTCAGAGTTTTACAGATAATTAACATTTGCTAGATTAACAAATAAATGAGAAAAATCTCTAAGAACTTGTGATGCAAGTAAACACGTCAAACTTTCCAAGGCAAATGTGTGGACATCTCCCGCATTTTGAATCTCAGATCTTAATATTTCTTCTCTTTGCTTGTTTAGTCGTTCACTCAATTGTGTCCAGCTCTTTGCATTCTCCTGGACTGTAGCCCATCAGGCTCCTCTGTCCATGAGATTTTTCAGGCAAGAATACTGGAGTGGGTTGCCATTTAATTCTCCACAGGATCTTCCTGACCCAGAGATCGACTTCATGTCTCCTGTGTCTCCTGCACTGCAGGCGAATTTTTACCTGCTGGGCCATAATCACCAGATTTGGGATATAACATCCATTTTGAAAATTTCAACTCAACAACAGAGCTGGCCACAATTTTCCTTATAATTATATCCATTCAAGCCCACCAGACAAGCACAAGGGCGATATCCCAAGTTCAGAATTTTCCAGCTACAGAGTCCCTGGCACTTTAGACTTAGAATTGGCAATACATTTTAATACGTTGATATTTTTGAACATCAGTTATTACTTCCCATTTTATTTCTACTTTTCCTTGAAGATAATACGTTGTTCACATCATCTTATGAAATAATCTGGTTGGTGATGATTTAGACTGAAGCCCAGTCAATATATGGTTAAGGGCATCTGGAGAGAGAAATTTAGAAAAGAACAGCCATGGTGGTTAGGAAATGAAATAGAAACTAGAAATGGAAATAGAATAAAACAGGATGTGACTTAAACATGTAGATGTTTATCATGTGCCTACAACAATGTGAAACATCCTCTTGGAAGTACTAGATGCTATGGTGAATAATAATAGCATAGTATATTATAATACCATTACATAGTAAGCTGTATACTTCACTTGTCATCCACCACTCCAATCATCTCTGAGGTGATAGTATTATCCCCATTTTGTAGATGAAGAAACTGAGCCTCAGAGAAGTTGAGTGATTGCTCAAAAGTCACAGAGCTACTATACATTCAAGATAGGATTCAAATCTAATCCTGTCTGAACCTAAGCCTTTAACTATTGACTCTTCTCACTAGGGGCCTGCAGTGTTAGGAAGGAGACAGGCATTTAAGTGATCACCTATGACACCAAGTAGAACTCTGGAAGGTCTATATTTTGTCCATCTGTCCATACAGCCATCCATGCCTCATCCTATATCTATTCATCTATCTATCTAATATTTACATCATTTATCCCGGTGAATAAATTCCTCACTCTTCTGTCCTGAAATGCAGTAGTTCACACAACTTCTCTAGAAGATGGTCCTGTGGGACTGAGCAGTCAGTTACACTTTATACAAAATAGCAGCTTCTCAGTCAGTCATGCACCCCTTTAAATTTGTCTTCCTTTTTTGCTTACTCTTTTGCTAACCCCTGCTTCCCTAGGATTGCTCTTTCTAATAAGGAGCTAAACTATAAAGTGTTTGCCTCATGTTCTCTATCCTAAAGGGTCTGGACTTAGAACTCAAGTCCAGTAAGGAAGCTGGGCTATTTAATTTCATCAGAAAAAAAAAAAACCCACAGTGGCCCCTCTAGCTGAAGGAGGAGGTGAAAAAAGCATTTAAAAAAATCCATTGGGATCACTTTGCCCAAGGATATGACTCTGAGTCCCATCCCAGGACGTTTGTATCTCCAGCAGAGAAAAGAACTCTGGTTGAAGGAACTCAGAGGCTTTCTTCTGCTTTATGGGTATTTTTCACTGGACTCCACTGCTAGATTTCAGCTCCTATTAGACAGGAAAAAAAAAAAAAAAATCCTCAGCTAGGTCACCTTAGGGAAAATTAATTCACTTCTCTGAACCTTGATTTCCTTGCCTGTAAAACAGATTCCAGTCTCTGCATCAGAAGGTTTTTGTGAAAATGAAGGCTTATTAGCATTGTCCTCTGTCCAGGACCTAGGATCTTGTAAAAATTAATATCTGGAACGAGGTTGGTTTGCTGGGAAAGAAAATGTTGGGAGTCATATACAGGCAATGAGGTGCTCTAATGTAGAAGTGACTTGTATCATTTAGACTCACAGATCTGCCAGACTGATCACATCCACCTCTTTCCTCACCAGAGAAAGCTGGGAGGTGCAACCTTACCATGTTTCTGGAAGGCAGGACCACGGAGAAGGCTTACAAACAGCAGGAACAGCTACATCATTGTTCAGTGAACATCACTCATACTATCTAGCTGACCCATTGTTTTAGCACAATCTCATTGATTTTTTCCCCTTTTACTGGATATTAGTTGAGTTGGGCTTCCCTGATGGCTCCCACGGTAAAGCATCTTTCTGCAATGTGGGAGACCCGGGTTCGATTCCTGGGTCAGGAAGATTCCCTGGAGAAGGAAATGGCAATCCACTCCAGCACTCTTGCCTGGAAAATCCCATGGACGGAAGAGCCTGATAGGCTACAGTCCAAGGGGTCGCAAAGAGTCGGACACGACTGAGCGGCTTCACTTTCACTTACTGGATATGAAGAGACAGGAAATACAGTGTGGGAACAGAGGATTCTGTCTCTCAGCCCATGTAGTATTCATTCTCCAGGGCATCTTCCTGACCCAGGAATCGAACCCAGGACGCCCCCATTCCAGGTAGATTCTTTACCATCTAGCCATCAGGGAAGCCCAATATAGTAGTATTCCACCACAGTATTATTGGTCATGCCAACCTACCCATTAACACGCTTATTTTACCTGAAGGTGAAACGCTTCCTTGTGAATACAAATTCAAAGAAAACTCTGCTCAAAGAGGCTAAAGAGATTGCTAGTGACCATAATTACATCTCTGTAGTAAGTCCTGAGGGAATAGGGCTTCTAAGTAGGATATGAAAACATGCACATGAATGGCTTCTGTGCTAGCTAAAGACAAAAAGGTCTGGTTTCCTTTTTTTTTTTTTTTTAATAGTTTTTAGCTTAAAAGAATAATCTGAACCTAAAACACAGAAGTCTTACTTCTTAAAAGTAGGTAACATTTCAAAAAGCTGCTTCCTCTTTTGATCTCCTTGACTTAAACAGAATTTCTTATCAATGAAACCAGTTGAGGAACTTTGACAATTGCAACAAAGTAGATTTTTAAAAATTTTCTTTAGTATGCTTTTTTTCATAGATAACTAAGTCCATTTGCTTTTTGTATGTCTGGCATATTAAATAGTATCAATATGTAATAAAACATTTTAATTTATTTTTAATGACAAAAGCATAATTTTTTTTTTTTTTTCCCACTGTGCAACCCGCTTCAGTGCCTACAGCCTACTGGTAGAGGCCAGGCAATGGTTCGGGCCGGGTTTGCTCTGGCATGGGACACTATGAAGAGGCCCAGGGGGATGAGCCAAAAGCGTAAAATTATAGCAGCCCTTCCAGATATCATCTGGTACAACACACCTATTTTAAAGGTGAGCAAAGTAAGACCCAGAGAAATGAAGTCACAGGCTGGACCTCAGAGTCTAAGGCAAAACTGAAGAATAAGATCTCTTGCTTCTTAACTGCTATTGTGGAGGTCTTACTATCATTACACCTCACAGATGACTTCCTAAATTACTTTTGTTGGTGGTGATGATGGTGGTATGGATGCCAGAGGGAATTTAAGAATAGGACCTTGATATCCATATTTTCTAAGAATAAAATACATTTTTTAACAAGAAAGTAATATTACATGGCAATAGAGGTTTAGGGATCAAAGACCAGAGAAGAAGATTGAATTTACCTAAGGCAGTCACAAAGCTTAGATGAATTACTGACTTTTAAATCTATATTCATCTTGACACTGATATTTTCTGTTTTATAGTTGATTATTTAAGAGGCTGTTATAGAAAATGCTTCCAAGGTACAGACTAAGTGGAGGTGAAGAATCCTAAGGCTAATCTTTTTAATTTTATAGAAGATGATTTGAGGAAATTAATGGTTTTCACCATATTAAAACTATGATAAAAAGAGGTGGATTTAAAAAAAAATCTCAATAGGAAAGTAATAAATCAGAACTTTTGGGAGCACATTACTTTTTTAGAAGGGCTCCAGAAATGAAATTGCATTTCCTCCTGTATCCTCTATCCATTTATGGTCTGGCTGATTCAGGTGCTTCTGAGAAACTGGGGTTGAAAAAAAACTACCCAAGCACCTGGGAAGTTATGTCACCTTGTAGTTGAAAGAAACCATTTTAGTGTGTCTGTAGACTGTTCTGGCCTTTGGAACATTCATTTAGCAAGGCCAGGTAAATGTGAGAGGGAGTGGGTACCCCACAGCTTCTTACCTAATGTGTTGTAACACTATTCTTATCCCTTACAACTGTCTAAAAGAATTCTTTTTTTAGACTTTCTATGCTAGTTACCCCAAAATAAATATTCTGTGGTAGTGAGTTCCTAAAACTAATTACATGTCACATAAAAATACCATGTGTATTTCAAGTTGGCTATACCTCACTCCTTCTTCTTGCATGGATAGTTTACAGATGTTGCTAGGATTTCCGATTGACTAGTTCCTGCTCTTGTGGGTTGCGAAGTTTTATTTTGATTTTTGTTTTCTTTTCTAAACATGGCTGCTAGTACTGTTCATATGTGCATTTTTTTTTAACCTATCAGTATCAGAAATGCACTCTGGGGCTGTCTCCTGCCCTCCTCTCTTGCCCTGTGAAATCCTCCCTTCCTATGGCTTTCAAAACCCATTCTCTGCTCATGACCCAGATTATCTGATCTCCAGTCCAGGCTTCTCTGAACTTTTTGAATCCAAATGCCTATTTGACATCTCCATTGGGATATTTTAAGAATGTATCACATTTATCAAACCAAAAAATGAACATTGATGGGAAGGTCAGAAAGGGGATTCAGCTAAGGTTAGCTAGCTGCTATACCTAGCACCTGCAAGGGTCGGTATATTAGTCTGGTTCATTGTTGTTGCTCTCTTAAGAATGGACCTCCATGAAGGTATTGTACCTTCACAGTAGAAATGGACAAAAATAAGTAGGAAAAATACTGGTCAGGTGGGTAGGACGTTACATTTATATTTTGAAAGAGATCAAAGCTGACATGAGAATGTGAAATCTCTGACAGTAAGCTACATTTTGTTGGAATATCCATGGAAACTGCTGGTACATTATACAAACACCCCAGCAAATCTCATCGTAGCTCCTTTGACTCAGCAAACACACATTTAGTGTCAGGCACTGTGGAGACCTGGAGGCTATAAATATGAATTGGAAAAAAATCTCTGTTTGCAAAGAGTTCATATTTTGTTTACCACAGGGGTCGTGCCATCCCCTAGAAGTTCTGGAAATTTGTGTGGGATTTTCTCTTGTCACAGTTTCTGTGTGCTGCTAGATGCCCCACTGACCAAGAATAATCCCATATTTCACACACTTTCTTTTTCTTGGCCGTGCCATTTGGTATATGGGATCTTAGTCCCCCAATCAGGGACTGAACTTTCGACCGCTGTGTTGGAAGCACACAGTCTTCACCACCAGACCACCAGGGAAATCCCACACACACTTTCAAATGTCCTACTGATGATGGTATAAGTGATCTAAGCTTAAAAAATATATATTTATCATTATATGAGCCTGGACGCAAACTCCACATATATATATATATATATATATATACACATATATACATATATACAAACACATGTATATATACATATTTGTGTATATAATATAAACACACATGTGTGTATGTGTGTGTGTGTGTGTGTGTGTGTGTGTGTGTATGCACACATATGGGCTTCCCAGGTGGCACAGTGGTAAAGAGTCCACCTGTCCATGCAGGAGAAGCAAGAAGAGTGGATTTGATCCCTGGGTCAAGAAGATCCTCTGAAGTATGAAATGGCAACCCATTCCAGTACTCTTGCCCGGAAAATTCCATGGACAGAGGAGGCTGGTGGGCTAAAGTCCAAGGGGTCACACAACTGAGCGACTGAGCGTGCACACACACATACATACATACATATATGTATATATACACACACACATATGTAGACCTATGTGTGTGTTGTAATATTTTTATGCCTATTGATTTTCAAGGAATTTAACAACATAAAATTTGATAGCAGGTTGTGCATGCATGCATGCTAAGTCGCTTCAGTCATGTATGACTCTTTGCCACCCTATGGACTGTACTTTGCCAGGCTCCTCTACCCATGGGGATTCTCCAGGTAAGAATACTAGAGTGGGTTGCCATGCCCTCCTCCAGGGGATCTTCCCAACCCAGGGATCGAACTTGTGTCTCTTAGTCTCCTGCATTGGCAGGCGGGTTCTTTACCACTAGTGCTATCTGGGAAGCCTGAAAGAGGGTTGTATTTTGTTTAAAACTTTAGTGAGATTTGTTTACCACTTCAAACAATCACAGCCCAAAGCCAACATCAATCATGGTTTTGAACACCATGTGCTCTTGTCTATTTCTCATGGCCTGTTCATGACAATTCTACATAAAGATGCTAATATATCATTACTTCATTAAATCTTCTAGTGAAGCTTATTTCATTATAAATCATTTTCTTTTTATTTCTCCTTCAGAGTATGGTTATGCCAGTATATTTATTTGAGAAAATTCTGTATGTAAGTAAAAATATAAGCACTCTCAATTTCATTTCCGGAGAGCCCGGGAGTTATTGCAGCTGCTGCTGCTGCTAAGTCATTTCAGTTGTGTCTGACCCTGTGCGACCCCATAGACGGCAGCCCACCAAGCTCCGCCGTCCCTGGGATTGTCCAGGCAAGAACACTGGAGAGGGTTGCCGTTTCCTTCTCCAGTGCATGAACGTGAAAAGTGAAAGTGAAGTTGCTCAGTTGTGTCTGACTCTTCGCGGCCCCATGGACTGCAACCTACCAGGCTCCTCCATCCATGGGATTTTCCATGCAAGAGTACTGGAGTGGGGTGCCATTGCCTTCTCCGAGAGAGTTGTTACAAAGGATTTATTTAATAAGCGCATGGAAGAAGTCCGATCTGATGGAGAACTACTGCTCCATAAGGTAAGATACACAGGTACACCGATAATGTTGGCATCTCCGCTCCATAGTAACAACATTAGGGGCAACCCAGGCATCATTAGGCAAGACTTTGAAGAATGTAAACATAATTTTTTTTTTTTAAATAAAAGTACTCTTTCTCTGCAATATACTTCACCATGCTTTTTTTCTTGGGCTGCAAAGAAAAGACTCAGGTTGAATGAAGTACTTCTGGTCAATGAGATACTGAAGGTAATGCTTCTCACAGAAAGCCTTCATGGAAAGGGAACATGCAAGCAGGGAGGCGGAGGGTTGCTTAGAGCAAGACCCAGCTGGAAAGTGAGTGGATAGGAGGACAAGAATATTTGAGTGTGTTTAGTGCCCCTTTGAGAGATACCTCAATACCTCTCCTTCTAAACTATGTAGATAAAACATCTGTCACAGAATGCCTTCTTCCCTGACCAATGGTATCTGACAACTGTGGTTTTAACCTAAGAAATAAAATTAAAAGCCAGATTGAAATTGGGAATAAGAAGTACAATTAAAGGCCAGATAGAAATTAGGAATTGTGCTGAGAGTTCATGGATGATAGAGGCCAGAGAGGTTGCTGGAGACAGAAGTACAGGACTGCTGCGGAGTGTATGTTAGATTCTCCTAGAAACTTTAGAGTTATCATTCTCTTAAACAAACAAACAAAAAGGCTAGACAGATACACTCAACCACTGGGGGAGGGCAAGGAAACCAAAATAAACATAAGGAGAACCAATGTATCAGGCAGTTGTCCTGAAAAAAAAAATTCACTACCTCCAAATGCTTCACCCCACCCCCCACCGCAAGTCCTAGTATCTTAACATTAATTTAGACCTTAGCTTTGAGAAGGCCAGTGGCTAGTTCTGGAGCTCCTTGATGGGAAGTTCCAGCCACCAGTGAAAATCTAAGACTTGGCTAGGATGTTCCCAAAGCATCAGGAGGCTCCTTGAGCAACCATGAAAGAAATGATGTGGTGATGCAACCACCTCACCTTGCAGAGCAGGTCTCTAACTACATGAGTGAGCATTTCAGAAAGCCCATGACTATGGCATTAGTCCTCATGACCACACCCTTTCAGTGCTGCCTACCAGCATATCCTCTGCTGTCACAAAAAGAATCTAGAATTCTAGTTTGCCTCACAATTTTATCTTCTTCCACTTCTTAAATTCAGGATGCCTTGATTTTATCTCCAAATATGAAACATTTGGAGTGTATAATGAGAATAATAAACATTCTATTGCTCCTGCAAGGTAATAGTTGGTGGCCATCTCTCCCCCATCTCTGAGCATCATCAGCACTTTGTTTACATAATTCACTTGGGTCTAGAATGTTGACTAGAAGCTAGTGTTAGTGGAATGGGAACTCTATATTATGTGTGGCTATCTTGCATGTGTGCATATTACTATCTCTATTTTATAGAAAACTAAAACACAAGAGAGATATAAATTGCCCACCATCTTTTATCAAGTAAAATACTGGTATTTGAATTTTGAATTTTGACCCCAAATAACCAAACTCATAACCACTGCACAGCAGCTGCCTTTATAAGGTCTTGGAAGGCAGGATCTTTTATATTCCCAAGTCGCCTCATACTTCCCCTTTTGTTATTCTCATTTAGACATTCCAGTGCCTGCTTTCTCCATTTTGCCGTGTGGTCCATGAGGACAGAAATGGTGCCCATGTTTTCCATCCTATGTCTAGTATCCAGTGGCCTGCCTGGTACAAAGGACTAAATAGCAGTAATGCTTCCAGTCCTTAGCACTACCTCTTGGTGTTTATGAAAGGGCATCTGGACTTTTCATATGTAACTGCAAAGTATCTTTTATCACTTATTTATAAAATAAAATCAATCTCAGAAGCTATAGAAGGGAAAGGGAGCACATTCCTATTTGAAGTATTTACTAGGTTCAAGACCCAATAAAAGGTTTCTTTTCTGATAATGCTGTAACATCTGCAGTTAGTATTATCTACATACATATCTACATCCTTATACAGACCAGATATCAAAACATTTGTCTACTTATTATTCTGGAACACTTAGAATACTGGAGTGAGTGGGTAGGCATTCCCTTCTCCAGGGGATCTTCCTGACCCAGGGATCAAAACCAGGTCTCCTGCATTGCACGCAGATTCTTTACCATCTGAGCCACCAGGGAAGCCCATTATTAGGTATACATATTATTTAATGGAAATTCTGAAATTTAAAAGTTACTGATAATATGTTTATTATTAATCAAATCTTTGACAGCATACAAAAGGCTAGAAAGAATAAAAGTGTCCCCATATTATAGCAATTATTTATACTAGCCAAAACCTATAATGATTAAGTCGCTTGTGGTGTAGCCATGCAATGGAATATTATACAGCACTGAAAATGGATGGGCATTTGTACATCCAATACGGGAGATGATCCACAGTGGATAGCAGCCAGACACAAAAAAGTACATAAAGTTCATTTACTCATGGATGGTATTATAAGTCAGAATGTTGATTCCTCTGGCCATGACTGGCATGGTGATAGGGACGAAGCCCTTGAAGCTTCTGGGGTCCTGGTAATGTGATGGTGTCTGAGCTGGGTGCTGGCTTATAAGTATTCACTTTGGGAAACTTAATTAGGTTCTTATGATTTGTGCAGTTCTTTATATGTGTCCTTTTTAAATAAGGGTTCACTTTTTAAAAAGTTCTCCATATTAGTGAAGTTATATATATAAAATATATACCCACATATATACAAATCTATATATACACATATATGTATACATAGTACCTATACATAAGATTAGCTTGCTTAAGTGTGACCTTTTATTAATCTACCTTTCCTTTAGTGACTTTGCTGTTTATTTACTTATTTAAGTGTGTGTATCCCAAGATCTAATTGGAGGACTTCCTAGGCTTCCATTCACTCTTAGTGGGTTGGACATTCACATTCAAGCAGTTACTGCAACAACTTTCAAAACACATATGCAGCTTAAATATGGATTTTCCTGTCCTTTCATGAATGTCTGATTCATATCTCAATGCAGTCTACATTTTACTGACATAAAGGAAATAAATCATTGGTCATAGAATAATCTACATAGAAATCTTATTAACTTGATTGGTCAAAATGTAAATTTAAGTAAAAGAAGCTAAAAATTACAGACATTCCTTTCTTTTCCAAATTTCCTTTCTTTTTCCAAATTTAAAATAACTTTTAGCTCTATTGAGTGCAGAACCTCAATTATTTAAATCTATTTTATAACCTAATTAATGTTATCTCACCAGTATTTTCCACATTACATTGAAATGTCCTATTTTAATAATAAAATGTGATTAAAATGTTAAATTGCACAATAAGAAATATGTGTGTATGTATGATCTTTTCTCTGGTGCCAATTATTCAAAATTTCCTATAATATTTGCTTAAGTGGCAAATAAGCCTAATGATGTCATATTCACTGCATCCAAACTTTATTCTAATTACAGTAGTTTTAAGAATTATTATTCTTAGCATTAAGAATAATCTCCCAAATTACTTTGATAGTATTATTACCACTAATAATTAATAATAAGGATGCCCAAGTTAAGCAAAGATGGTATGGAGCCATCTGAGATGAAGAAAGCCAATAAATAAAATGGATAAAAAATCATTCCAGAGCTCTTCTTCATAAACCCAGCAGGAACTTTCCAGTGTAAAGGGACACCCTAGGAGAAGCACAATCAGCTTGAAAGAGGTCTCCTGTTCCAACCTGACCCCAGATCTCTCCTGGGAAAGGGAGCAAGTTGAGCTTTGTCCCCATCAACAGGCGGGCAGGTCGGGAGACCAGGAGGCGAGGAGCCTCCGCGGTCGCCCAGAGCACCGCTGCCGGCGTCCCGGGCCAGGAACTTACCACGAGCGCGCAGCACAGCAGCTTGTTCATTGTGGTCCCCGGGAAACCTCAGGCGCTCGGAGGCGGCGGCTGCGGGGTGAGCGCTACGGTGCGTCTCGGCTGCCCGTGCACTCATCACTTTATATATAGTGTCCCGGCAACAGGAAGTATCGGCTTGGCTTTGATCATTCATTCCCTATCTGGACCAAACTTTGCACCTTTCTTTTTTAGGAACCTTGGGCGGGAGTCGGGCGGGGAGTTGGGGCGGGGGGAGGGGTGGGGGGATGGGGAGGACGGGAGGGGAGGTGCGAAACGCTCCAGGGTTAACACTTTCAGCGCCAGGGCGGAAAGAAGTGGCACGAGCGGTGGGAGTAGGGGGTGGGGCGGGGATGTCTGGCCCCTGGGAGGCGGAAAAAAAAAAAAAAAAGCTGCAGAACAAGGCAGCTGCTGTCTCCGTGCGGCTCTGAGGTTTCCTGGCCCCTTCCCGCCAGCGGCCGGCCTCCTGGCAGCCGCGACCAGTGGTGGGAGGACTGGGCGCACGCTGGGCAGTCGCTTTGCTGGGCTCCTCCACCCTGAGCGTAGGATCCAGCCAAGATCTCTGCGCAGCCTGCAGTGCGCCCCAGACACTACACCCCACTCCGTCTGACCCGCTTCTCAGGGGTTCTGAGATCCCCAATAACAAGTATTCTCATTCACGAGCTGCGCTCAGAGGCTCTTCTTGGAGTTTGCAGTCATTTATCTCCAAGGTTGCACAGATGGAGAAGAAACTTCTCTAATTTATGTTTTGTTCGAAAGCCGATGCCTTTTCCCACTCACTTTTTATTGCCTGGGGTAGTTTCAGCCAGAGAGAATCAGTAGAGGACAAACTTCTTGCCTAGGGCAGAAAAAACACCGCCGTAGGATTTGCCACTATACTGAACTAAACTGATCGTCTTTATCAACACCATCATCATCCAAAGGTTTTTGGTACGTACTGAACTTCTGAAGTTGCCTCTTCCAGGTCTTTCCGTTGCCCCCAAGCTTTTGGTGGAAGTTGGCTCTGCCTAAAGGGTTCTTGACTCCCCCATCCACTCCCACCAGCTGCTTTTGTGAGAGTTGGACCCCATGACTTCTAAAGGGTAGACCCCTTCTGAGGTCCTGCAGTTTGCTGATTTGTTTTTAGGTTGCCACCAGAGCTCTTCACTTACAGAAGCTGGGAAAAAAAAAAAAAAAATCACTGCAAAGCCAGCCTCCCCATCAGGGCCACGTGCTCAATTCTCACCTCCTGAGAAGGTCAGTTTCTGCTTTTCTCCAGAGTTCATGGAGAGGGAGATGAAGGTGATTCTCTCAGGCTCAGACTATCCCATGCAATAAAAAGTGGCCCCCAGGAGCAAGTATTACCAGCAGGGATCAGAGTATCTGTGCTTTCAAACCAGCATCTTTCCACCAGAAGGTCAAAGTGGATCCATAGACAGAGTAGAAAATATTTAGAGGGAACAAGTTCAGCTCTTCTACTCCGACTGTGAAGTACAGAAGACAGAGTGTCTTACTCAGCGTTCTCTCTCCACAGCATGATGGTTTCTTAAGTGAACTAGTGAGTGAGCAAAGGTCAGTGCATACTGACCAGATGGTTTAACTCCAGCCCTGCCCCTCCGCTTCTGAACTTCAGCTTTGACATCCACAGTCTGAGCTACTAGCACTTAGACTGACCATGGGACTCAGGTAAATTTGAATGTTAGTTGTAAAATACTAAGTAAATGGTAGTATTATTGTCTTTATGAGGTGATGCCTACCTGGGATACTGCCTGAAGGCATTTTTCTTGAACTGTTGTATAATGCTCACATGCAGGAGTCACACTCTGGAGAAAACTGATCAAGGACTGAATCCTGCAGTCTTAACCCTGGGAAAGTGCTTATGACTCTCTATCGTCTATCAATTAAAAATAGTAGTTATTACAGAAATGTGGCATGGAACAAATGAAAGTATTTTGAAAAGTAATGCATAAATTAGATTAGTAATGCATAAATGAGGTTAATCACTAACCATGAGCAGTCAATAAGTAAATGTATATAAGATAACCTAGCACATTGCCTGGATAGGAAATGTTTACTAAATTATAGCTATGATTGTTCACAGGCAGTACATATAAGATACCAGGCTTTAGAGCCAGACTTGAAACGCAGATCTCCTGCGCTCTGGCTCTATTACCTCAGGCAGATTTTAACTAACCTATTTGTATTTCTGTTTGATTTCTTTATTGGTGTCGTGACGATAAAAATCATACTACCCTCACAGGGATTAAATCAGCTGAAACGTGTAAAGTGCTCATCGTACTGTTTAACATGTAGTAAGGGTTCACTAAGTCTAGCTATTATTGTTATACTTATCTGAGGTGCTCTTAGGGACATTTATACAAGCACTAGGTGAGTCTGGACTCTAAGCTTCTGGGAGCAGCAATCATTTATTTTCTTATGATATTTCTTGAAACTTTTAGCTCCGCATCTGGCCTCCCTATAACTATCTGATGAATAATGGCAATAGAGGTGGTGATGGTGATTTTGGGGTGTGTGTGTGTGTGTGTGTTTTGGGGGAGGGAGGAGAGGAAGTGTAATTAGCTGTCATCTTGAGAAAAGCCAGGGCCCCATTTTTATAGAGTCACAGAGTAGACAGTGTATTGACTGTGCCCCTTTCGGGACCTGACTGTGGGCTGTTTATTAATCACCCACTGACAGGAAACAGACACTCTGAGTTTGCAGTCACGTCATTTGTTATATTCCTGGAGTAGTCTGGCCGATCCCCCTGGCTCTTCCCATGGGACCCACTACAGTGAGCAGCAGGCCCTGAACACTTGGAGGCTGGAGTCCATCTTCAGTCTAGATTGGACGGGACTCGGGGATTCAGAACTGAATCCATGGGGCGATGTCTGAACACTCGCTTGGCAGACAGACTACATCCATCTTCCCATGACAGATCCTTCATTGGCATGGGCCAAGGGTGACATGAAACAGAGTGTCTGGTAAATTTAACCTTCTCTTTCTGATCACCAGAGATGTGTGATGCTGACTGTAGGTGACACCTCATCAGATAAGCCATCATCTTCTCTTCCCTGAACTGTTTTGGGTTTGGTCCCATGTTGAACACATTTTCATTGCGCACATTTCTGATTGTCCCTGCTTCCATTTCAGCCACTGCTATGGCTTAAAGAAATGGTGTCTGAATATTGGGGACCCCCTTGAGAAAAATACTTACCTCTTTTTAACACAACAGCCAAGCACCTGCTATAGGAGGCCATTTATAATCATCGTTATAACAGAAATGCCTGAAACTCAGGACAGGGATTGATTTGGTCCTTTGGGAGACAAGACAAACTGATGGGTTCCCTAGAGACTGACTGAATGCCTAGAACATCTTACACATAAGCTCCCACATATGGAAACTGGAAACACAAGTTCTGAGGTTGTGTACGGGAAAGGTTATTAGTAGAAGAACAAGAACTCATTCCTTCTTGTTTCACTGTTACTAAATCTTTTTCTGGTTTCATAGGAGATGGAACAGAAAGAGGAGAAATAGGTAGTTATCCTATTGATTTTATTTCATTAATGTTTGCCCATTTCTTCATTAACAAATACAATTTTAATTATTAATGTTCTAGACTCCCAGGGACAGAGGAGCCTAGTGGGCTGCTGTCTATGGGGTTGCACAGAGTCAGACATGACTGATGTGATTTAGCAGCAGCAGCAGCAGCAGACAAAACATTAATTTTAGCTATTAATGTTTTATTACTGGACTGGATTGTCATGCCCTCCTCCAGGGGATCTTCCCAACCATGGCAATCAACTCCAGTATTCTTGCCTGGAGAATCCCATTGACAGAGAAGCCTGGTTACAGTCCATAGGGCTACAGTCAATAGCGTTGCAAAGAGTCGGACACAACTGAAGCAGTTAAGCACAGCACATTAATGTTTTAAGGTGTTACAAGCTCTGTGTGAAAATTGATATGTACTTGCTTTAAAAATAGTGTACAAGGGAACTCTGGTCAAAGTTATGTAGCAGCCTGGAGGGGAGAGGAGTTTGGGAGAGAATGGATGCCTGTATATGTGTGGCTGAGTCCCTCTGCTGTCCACCTGAAACTGTTATTAACATTGTTCATTGGCTATACTCCAATACAAAATAAAAAGTTTAAAAAAAA
Source organism: Ovis aries (assembly GCF_016772045.2). NCBI lineage: Eukaryota > Metazoa > Chordata > Mammalia > Artiodactyla > Bovidae > Ovis > Ovis aries. The sequence continues at coordinate 58,341,437 of NC_056062.1, read as the reverse complement.
AGCATCCAGAAAGGCAAGGTTATATATAGCTGAAGCACTTTCTGCTTCAGTAGGTCACCCATTTCTTAAAGATCTGCAAATATTAGACCAGGAGTCATTAAGGGCTGGTTACAGTTTCCCACTCAGTAGTAGTATGATTCCAACATTGTCAGTCATTTGTTAAAATAACCTTTTCATTGAAAGCTGGCATAAATCAATCACACAAACATGTAAATATTCAAATCTGTAAGTACATGGAAAGAAATAACCATAGGAGCTACTGGGCCAGTGTGATTGTAAGCCACATCTCACATATGTTAACTAGCAGTGAGAAGATAGCCCTTGGACAGGGAGAACAGTGTTAGCAGACCTTGAGGTAAGAGGAAGTGAGGTGTGATTTCCAGGAACTAGAGGAAGCCCGGTATGGCAGAGAGCAAGATGTTGCCTGGGCTGGAAGAGGCTGCAAAGGAGAGTGGACAGTGGTCAGGCTGCAAAGTGTAATTGATCCTATTCTTCCTCCAAACATTGATAGGAAGCACTGGAGGCTTTAAACGTGAGAGTGACATGATCATTATAGCTTCTGTGGGGTAGAAATTCTCTGAACTTCACCCTGCCAACCTCAGGGTCATATCCAAGCATAGTGCACAATAGAAAGCCTTCTTAAATTAAGAAAATCACAGCATAAATGGAAAAATATTTTTATTAACTTAATTAAATTTAAGCTTTTTTAAATGCCTGCCTACGGTAAAAATTTAAATAGTATTAATACATATCCCATGGAGGGTAAATTTCCATTTTGCTTCAGACCTCCACTGCCCATTTATAGAAGCTTCTACTATCAATGGTTTTTATATGATTGTTCAGATCATATAAAGACACATATTTATGGATAGATATCCTGTTGTTGCACTGATGATAAAGAATCTGCCTGCCATTGCAGGAGACACAAGAGACGTGAGTTTGATCCCTCGGTCTGGAAGGTCCCCTGGAGAAGGGTATGGCAACCCACTCCAGTATTCTTGTCTGGAGACTCCCATGGACAGGGGACTCTGCCTGGCAGGCTACAGTCCATGGGGTCACAAAAGAGTCAGACACGACTGAGCGACTAAACAACTACAAATTCTTAATATTAATCTCACCACTTGGTGTGTGCTTGGGGCAAGAAGGAATACCTAAAATAAGTGACTACTACTCTCTGTAACGCATGTCATGTAGCACTGGAGGGAAGACTCTAAGTGGGAAGTCTGGTGTTTCAAGCTCTATAAAGAAAGCTACCTCATTTATGATTCAGGGCTCAGCAACTTCTGCTAGCCCTCCAAGAGAAGTGCAAGGTGGGAAATTTGCCTCAGTCAGCTCGGGCTGCCCTATCAAAATACCGTAGACTGGGTGGCTTTAACAGCAGGCATTTACTTCTCACAGTTTTGGAGGCTGAAAGTTTGAGATTGAGGTTGAGGTGAGTTTGAGATTGAGATGGATATTGAGTTTGAGATTATGGTGAGACCTTTTTTCCTGGCTTTCAGGTGATCAGCATCTCACCGTGTGGAAGCATGACCTCTTCTCTGTGTGTGTTCAGAGGGAGAGAGGCCTCTTTTCCTATTTTTATGAAGTGAGCAGTTCCATAGATTCCACCTTTATGACCTAGTTTAAACTTGTTTCCCTCCTAGAAGCCCTATCTCAAATAGAGTTGCCCTGAGGGTTAGGAGTTCAAGATATGAATTTAAGGGGGAACACAATTCAATCCATAGCAGCATATTTCTATTCCCCTCTTTTAGGGTATATAAGCTCATGCTTAATTTTCAAGGGAATTTAGACTTTTGCAGTACTTGCTAGAGTGCTCAATAAATGCCATGAATATAGAACTGTAAAGTCATAGTTTTTCTTACCCTCAAATTTCTTTTTGCCTCCTTTTTGGGATTCTCTTTCTCCTACTCAATTTAAGAAAATAACTTCCATAGTTCAGGCAGTTTCGTTTTATGTCTGTATTTCCTTCTGAACACATCACCTGATTGCAGATTCTGGTTTCCCTGACTGAGTGAGGTTGGCAAGATACTAGCAGGGGAAAATTTTGTATATTCTTTGATAAAAGTTCTTAATAGAGGGAATTCCCTGGTGGTCCAGTGGCTAAGTCTCCGTGCTCCCAATACAGGGGCCCTGGGTTCGATCCCTGGTCAGGGAACTAGATCCCACGTGCCACACTAAGAGTTCACATACTGAAACTAAAAGATTTCATATGCTGCAACTAAGCCCTGGTGCAGCAAAATAAACAAGGTTTTGAAAAAGTTCTTAATAGATGAGCTGAATTACGTTACATAGCATAGCATACCCTGCCCTCTTAAACAGAGAAAAGCGTAAGTCAAGCCTTTCTGCACAGGTGACACCCATCACAATTTTCTCTTTGAAATTATTGTCAAGAATGGTGCCAAATTCATGGTGACTCTCAGTGGGGAATTTGGGGGAAGAGAGAAAGGCATTTCAATAGACCAAAGCATGGTGTCTGTCGTTCCTCTTCAGCTAGAGGAAGTGACATGCCTGTCTGCCAATACTTCCAGTTACTTCACCCAGGATTTCCTGAAACTTAGATACCATCTAGTGTCTACTCAGGCCCACGAAACAGGTTCCCTAATTACACAGGGATGTACATCCAAACAACTACTCACCTGAAGGCTTCTGAACAACTATGTGTGATGTCTTCCTATCAGACGAATGTAGCCAATCTACACAGTTTCCTCTTCTAAGGTCCTTCAAGAAATTTGGTCATCTCTAGTGTCAGTTCAAAGATTCTGCCCCTCTCCCAACCCCAGTGCATTTTGTTTGCACCTGGCAAATGAAAATAAGACAGATAAGAATCCTTAGAACTATTTTCTCAGTAGTCAGTTAGGTGTTTCTGCCTGGGAAAGTCCCCTTCTTTAACTAAAACAAACCTTTATAAACAAAGATTTTGATGTAATAATTTTCAGAGAAACTAACCTGCAAGATAAAATTGCTTCCTGAAATGAGAGTTTACCTAGAAAAGGCTTAGCCTAAAGGAATATCTCTAAGTGACTGTTAAGCTAAAGAGGGAAATTAAGTTGTTTAATATCCAGCTGAAGGGACACTATTAATGTGACAGGTTTTAGTACAAATAAAGTACTTTATCATTTATTTATTCAACAAACAAGTAATAAAGTACTTAATACTTAGTGGGTACCAGATGCTGTACCCCCAATTTAGACAGAAATAGTTAACCACACTTCTGAAGCTTTCAGTCAGGTTGGGGAGAGACAGTAATGAAATAAACTGGGAAATAAACTCTTTGAATGTGATAAGCCAGTTTCAGAAAGTGATAAGAGGGTTGAAGTCCATAATACAAGTTAGCATAATGGTGCTTGCCTAGAAAGGGGCTACATTAGCTGAGTTTCTTAGGGAAAAGCTCTTTAAAGAAGCAACTTCTTTTATTTATTAATTTTTTAATTGGGGAATCATTGCTTTACCATATGCTGGTGAATGAATCATAATATATATATATATATATATATATATATATATATATAGCATGCATATGCTTGCTAAGTCACTTCAGTCATGTCTGACTCTTTGCGACCCTAAGGACTGTAGCCAGCCCGGCTCCTCTGTCCGTAGGATTCATCAGCAAGAATACTGGAATGGATGGCCTTGCCCTCCTCTAGGGGATCTTCCAGACCAAAAGATCAAACCCACCTCTCTTTATGTCTACCTGCCTTGGCAGGCATGTTCTTTACAACTGGTGCTACCTGGGAAGCATAGATAGATAGATAGATAGATAGATAGATAGATATACCCTCCTTTTTGAGCCTGCCTGCCCACTCCCATTCCACCCCTCCAGGTCATCACAAGATGCCAGGCTGGGCACCCTGTGTTATACAGCAGCCTCTCACTACTTCTCTGGTGTACTTACACATGGTAGAGTATGTATGTCGATGCTACTTCCTCAATTTGTCCCACCCTATCCCCCACTGTGTCCGCACGTCCATTCTCTATGTCTGTGTCGCCATTCCTTCCCTGCAAATAGGTTCATCAGCACCATTTTCATAGATTCCATATATATATATGCATTAATACATGATAGCTGTTTTTCTCTTTCTGACTTACTTCACTGTGTATAATAGCTCTAGGTTCACCCACCTCATTGGAACTGACTCAAACTCATTCCTTTTATAGCTGATAATGGTCCATTGTATATATGTACTCCATCTTCTTTATCCATCCATCTGTTGATGGACATCTGGGGTGCTTCCATGTCTTGGCTATTGTAAATAGTGCTGCAGAGATCATTGGAGGACATATGTCTCTTTGAATTGTGGTTTTCTCAGAATGTACATGACTGAAGCAACTTAGCAGCAGCAGCAGCAGCAGCAAGATGTATAACGCCTGATCAGACGATGGGATGATGAGCACATTGTGTATTCTGGGAGCAGGGGTGAGGGATCAAAATCTTCCAGGTACAGCAAAGAGCAAGTGTGGTGACCCAGATGAGAAATGTGACTGGGCTAAAGCCAAGGGAGTAAGAGAGAGATTTAAACCATATGTGCTCAGATTGATGGACAGGGCTAGACCATGCAGGGGCCAGTGGCAAGATGTAGCAACAATGCCTCCATCAGGCAAACACATATTCTTAACATCAGAGGTAGATTAATTCAGGGATCAAATTTAGGGCATTGATACTGAAAATATTTTACTTCTAAATATTTTGTTGTTTTTGATGCTATTGCAAAAGCAATTTCCTTCTTAATTTCTGTTTCAGAGAGTTTATTGTTAGTATATAAAATGCCACTGATTCTGTGTGCTGATTCTGTATCCTTCAGTTTTGCTGAATTTATTCATTAGTTCTAACAGCTATTTGATGGAGTCTTTAGGGTTTTCTGTATATAATATCATGCCATCTGGAAGCAAAGATCATTTTATACTTCTTCCTTTCCAATTTGAATGCCTTTTATTTATATTTATTGCCTAATTGTGGTACTTTTGGTACTAAGTTGAATAGAAGTGATGAGCGTGGGCATCCTTGTCTTGTTTCTGATCTTAGAGGAAAGACTTAACCTTTCACTCTTGAGTATAACAACCGATACAAAAGAAATACAAATGATCATAAAAAGCTACTGTGAACAATTTATACCAACCAACTGAACGAACTTGAAGAAATAAAAAATCTTAGAAACACAACCCATCAAGACTAAAATTAGGAAAATGGAAAATCTGAACAGACCAGTTACCAGGAAGAAGATTAAATCAGTAATCAAAAATCTTCCAACAGATAACAGCCCAGGGCCAGATGGTTTCACGGGTGAATTCTGCCAAATATTTAAAGAAAAAATAATACTAGTCCTTCTCCAACTCATCCAGAACTTTGAAGTGAAAGGAGCACTTTGAAACTCTTTTTATGAGGCTGGCATTACCCTGAAATCAAAGCCAGACAACATTACAGAAAAAGAAAACTACTGGCCAATATCCCTGATGAATACAGATGCAAAAACCCTCAACAAAATACTAGCAGACCAAATTCAACAGCACATTAAAAGGATCCAACATGATTAGGTGGGATTTATCCCTGGGTTGGAAGGATGGCTCAACATATGCAAGTCAATAAATATGATACAGGGCATAAACAGAGTGAGAGGGATAAAACTTATATGATCATTTCAATAGATGCAGAAAAAAAGTTTGACAAATTCAATATCATTTCATAATAAGAACTCTTGGTATCTTAGGTATAGAGGGAACGTGCATGCGTTCTTGCTTCATTTATGTCCAACTCTAGGTGACCCCATGGACTGTAACCTGCCAGGCTCCCCTGTCCATGGGATTTTCCAGGCAAGAATACTAGAGTGGAGTGTCATTTCCTTCTCTAGGGGATCTTCCCTACCCAGGGATCAAACTCTCCTCTCTTGCATTTCCTGCATTGGCAGGCAGATTCTTTACCACTGTGCCACTTAAGAATCCCCATAGAAGGACTATACCTCAGCATAATAAAGGTCACATATGACAATGTCAGTGCTTAAGGTACTCAGTGATCCTAAAAATAAAGGACAAAGAATTGGCTACATTCTGTATTCCTACGAAGGTCTATAGAGGGAGTTAAAATATTTTAGTCAAATGTTTCTCCACATATTTTTCATTATTATTCCCAAAGGAGAAATTTTTAAGTTGATATAACTTAATTTAAGGAGAGAAATTAAACACTAAGGCATAAGATGTTTTCAGGTGAGGTTGTGCTTTGGAAGAACATGAATCCCTTGCAATATTTCAGGCTTTTTTTTTTTTTTTTTTTTACCCTTCCCCACCAAATAAATTTTGCCACTTGTGGAACATATGTCTCCCACTGAGAATACATGCTTTAGCCAATGCCCTGATGAAATACCCATAATTTCAGCACTGAGAGCCCATTTTACCACCATTATGTAGAGTGAGAAGTCTTTGGTATTGCGGGAAGATGGACAGAACTGAATTCCTAGAATGTGGACCTTCTGTTGAAATGCTAATTCACTTTCTGCCAAGTGGGAGTCCTGGTTAAGTCAACTGCCTACATGCACAGGGTAGATTAACATGACTAATGTGTATATGACACATTATATACACGCAGTGCCAAAATATTCTACAATAAATTTCAGACACACAGGAATTCAGAACAAGGGAGTGGCAGAGAAAGAGCTGTGTATGGGGAATAGCTTAGACAATAATAGGAGAGACAGGATAGGATATGACTCTGGAGGAATGGTAACATGTGTAAGTGAAAAATTGTTTCATTTACAAATTGTGTCACTATAGTTCCTCCTCCTCCTCCTGTATGTGAAGTGAAATGGTCTTTGAAGGTTCATATTTCTGTAGGTACCACATGGTAGTCAATAAGAATTACGTAGTCAGACATGACTTATTGACAGGATAACAACAACTGAAAAAGTGTAAAACAATAACTAAAAATACTATACAAAGAAATATAGTAAAAGCTCAATAGATAAATTAAAATAGAATAATTACATGATTATTTAGCTATCAATAAACATTATAAAAACAGTCCATGGGGTCGCTGAAGGTTGGACATGACTGAGCGACTTCACTTTCCCTTTTCACTTTCATTCATTGGAGAAGGCAATGGCAACCCACTTCAGTGTTCTTGCCTGGAGAATCCCAGGGATGGGGGAGCCTGGTGGGCTGCCGTCTGTGGGGTCACACAGAGTCGGACATGACTGACGCGACTCAGCAGAACCTGAGAACAGTCAGGGTTACCTTTTGGGTCCTAGTGAGAAGGGCATGGCAACCCAGGCCAGTATGCTTGCTTGGAGAACTCCATGGACAGAGGAGCCTGGCAGGCTACAATCCATAGGGTCGCACAGAGTCAGACATGACTGAAGAGGCTGAGCACATTAACTGTTACGATTTTTTTTTTTTCTCTCTTAAAAGACATGTTGCTTCTGTTGGGAGGAGTTCCAGTAGAGGCAAAGACACACTTGCTATTGTAAATTAGGACATTAGAAAGGATTTTGAACTGTGGTGTTCCAAATCAAAAGGACCCATGAGGCCTGAGCGAGACCCATGAGGGAAGGGGCAGCAGGAGGGGCAGGGAAGAGACAGGCCTCCCCGCTTATCCTCTGTTTTAACTCCTCTCTGAAATACCTAGGTAACAGATAATAATATTTGGTGAGTTGTTTTGCAGATGTGAAATCCCACCCCACCCCCAACCAAATAGAAGATATTAACCTTTTGATGACCATGAACACATAGCCTCAGCCCTCATGGAGCTTAAGGACTAATAACTTTAACCTCTGTGACACCAGTCTTACCTCACCATCAGCCAGTCAGAGACTTGTGCACCAGCTGGCCCTATAGACCCCTCTTCTTCCCTGCCACCTGGCTTTTAAAAGTGTTTTGCTGAAACCCTTCAGAGAGCTCAGGGGTTTTTAGGTCTTGAGCCACCTATCTCCTTGCATTGCCCTTCAATAAACTTTTTTCTGCACCAAACTCTGACATTTCAGTTTGTTTGGCTTAACTATGTGTGAGGTACAGGTACTCGCATTAACAGTGGAACCAAAAGTTGGCCCTAGACACAGAGACATCGCTTTGCCCACAAAGGTCTGTGTAGTCAAAGCTATGGTTTTTCCAGTAGTCATGTATGGATATGAGAGTTGGACCACAAAGAAGGCTGAGCACCAAAAAACTGATGTTTTCTCATTGTGTGCTGGAGAAGACTCTTGGGAGTCCCTTGGAGAGCAAGATCAAATCAGTCAATGCTAAAGGAAATCAACCTTGAATATTCGTTGGAAGAACTGATGCTTAAGCTGAAGCTCCAATACTTTGGCCACCTGATGCGAAGAAGTGACTCATTGGAAAAGACCCTGAGGCTGGGAAAAATTGAAGGCAGGAGGAGAAGGGGACGACAGAGGATGAGATGGTTGGATGGCATCACTGACTCAAGGGACGTGACTCAGGGAGATGGTGAAGGACAGGGAAGCCTGATGTGCTGCAGTCTATCAGATTGCAAAGAGTCAGACATGACTTAGCTACTAAACACCAATAACAGACATCATGACTGAGTGGATCCAACTCCACTCACTGTGCAACAGGAGAAAGCCTTCTTGGCAGGAGTAGGCTCATGGCTGGGGCTTTCAAATTCATGAGAGCTGTGGGTCTTCCAGGCAAAAAAAATATGTATAAACACATGAATTTTGCATTCAGTTTCAGAAGGTTCATAGCCTGTGACTCCAGGAGGGAAACCGATTTGGAATATGATGAAACATTTTGCAGCTCCATTTTAAAGAGATGTTTGTACCTTGGTTAGTAATAATATTGTTGTATCATCGTTTGTCATGTTTCAATATTTGTGTTTCTTGGGTTCTCGTCTAGGTTACCCATCCTGAATTTTCAATATTACATAAATGAACCTTGTTTTCTTCTCCCTAGTGCATCACTGTCCTGACCGAGTCTATAAATGGGCTTCACCTCTGACACTGTGTACTCGCAGCTCAGCTCACATCTCAGGGTAGCTGATTCTGCTTGGCAGGTGTGGGCTGTGTGATTGAGTCATTGGAGGAGCTCAAAGAGGTATTTGTTAACAGGAGCAGGGAACAGTGACTGATTCAGTAGCTCCCTGGGCTCCAAACAACCTGGTACTTACCACAGTTTACATCTGAAGGAAGCCCTGCTGCTGCTTCAGTGGTTGTGAGATGCTGGGGAGATGAAAGGAACACAAAAGCAGAAGTCCCAAGGGGCAGGCACAGTGGGAAGTGTAGAAGAGGGGGTTTTTGTGGCTTTTCCTTTAAACTCAAGTAAGATAAGGTCTAGGGGTGTGTGAATGCGTGTGTGTGTGCGCACACGTGTGGGCTCAGTTGTTCAGTCATGTCCTGCTCTTTGTGACCCCATGGACTGTAGCCCATGGGATTTTTCCTCTGTCCATGGGATTTTTCAGGCATGAATAATGGAGTGGGTTGCTATTTCCTCCTCTAGGGGATCTTCCTGACTTAGGGATGAAACTCGAGTCTGCTGTGTCTCCTGAATTGCAAAGAATAAAGATCAGTTTCACAGCCAAAGCAGTCATTTTAGATGAAAAGCAATAGAGCAGAGTGTAGCTATGTTTCTGTTGCAGGAAGGCAGACCCCTTCCAGGGCTCGAAACTGGGCTCTTGTCTAACACTCGGAAATGAATTGTCCGAGGAGATACATGTGCTGAAAAAGCAAGTGATTTTATTGGGAAAGGGCACCCGGATGGAGAGCAGTAGGGTAAGGGAACCCAGGAGAACTGCTCTGCCACGTGGCTCACAGTCTCAGGTTTTATGGTGATGGGATTTGTTTCCGGGTTGTCTTTGGCCAATCATTCTAATTCAGAGTCTTTCCTGGTGGCACACGCATTGCTCAGCCAAGATGGATGCTAGCGAGAGGGATTCTGGGAAGTGGACGGACACACGGTATCTCCTTTAGACCTTTCCCGAACTCTTCTGGTTGGTGGTGGCTTATTAGTTCTGTATTCCTTATCAGGATCTCCTGTCATAAAACAACTCACGCAAATGGTTACTATGGTGCCTGGCCAGAGTGGGCGGTTTCAATCAGTGTACTTTCCCTAACACTTCATTTCTCTGGGTCTCAACTTCTTTCATCTATACAATGGAGAAGCTGTAACAGTATTATTTTTTAGGAGTGTTTTGAGTAGTAAATAGGGATATATATGTAAGAACAATGCCTGGCAAGCAGTAAGCTTTCCACAAACATCAGTACCTCTGTCATCAAATTCACTGATGTATTACTTTAAAATGATTGTAACAGGTGCTATGTGGACATGGATGTCTAGGCCATTGAATGGAGAGATTTTATAGTTTCAAAGACTGTTTATGCTACAGTTACCACCTATTTAAAAGTATAAACTGGATATTTAAAGCAGAAAACCTCCCAGCATCCATGGCAGTCAAATCGGGGAGGGGTGGAGGGAAGCCAACTGAACGTGGATATCCAGGTGTCTTTTTTGCCTTCTGGGAGTTTATTGCCTCGTCTCTTTAATCAGAGCTTGGCCTATACTGTTACACATGCTTTTAAAAAATTACAAAAAAGAAGTGGCACAGGAGGTCAGAAGGCATAAAGACAGTATGGCAGAAACCACTACGATATTGTAAAGTAATTAACCTCCAATTCAAATAAATAAAAAAATTAAAAAAAAAAAAAGAATCTGCCTGGAATGCGGGAGGCCTGGGTTCGATCTCTGGGTTGGGAAGATCCCCTGGAGGAGGGCCTGGCAACCCACTCCAGCATTCTTGCCTGGAGAATCCCCACAGACAAAGGAGCCTGGCATGCTGCAGTCCATGGGGTCGCAAAGAGTGACATGACTGAGGGACTAAGCCCAGCAGCATGGTGTGAAGTCCTTAGGAGATTAGGCTGAGAAATGGAGTATTTCCTGCCGTATTAATAAACAAGGATGTCGGGGTCTTCAGCCATTCCAGCCCTCCAGGGCACACAGAAGGAGAAGTCTATCTGCAGGTCTGGCAGCCACTCCCTCCTGGGAGCCCACGGAACTCAGGGTGTGAAAACGCAGGAAACTGGTCCCAGATAACTGAGATGCATATGAAAGGAATGATTTCAGCGAGCTCAGACTCTTGCATCTTCCCATAAATAGAAAAGTGCTAAACTCCTTCACTTGGGGTATCTGGCTTCTTTTCATTAACAATAATCTCTTGATGTTCCGGCTACCTGCCCTTTGTTACAAAATATCTGTATGAGCTGGCTCCTCCCCTTGCCTCCTTGGAGCAGTTCTCTCAAGGCTACTTAAGATGCGGCCTGCTGGGCTTAAGTCCTAAAAATTTCCTCCGAATAAAACATAACTCTCAACTCTTAGGTTGTGGCTCTATTTTAAGTACATAGGAAGGATACATTGAAATGGGACTGATGAAGGTCTGGCTCCTGGCAAGTCTTCCTAAGAGTGAAGGGTTTTGAGAAATAAGCAGGCCTTTCAGAGACAGAGATGAGAAGGAAATTGGTTCCAGGCAGAAAAAACAAGGCTACTGGAGGCCCAGATGTTGGGTAGGAGTGGACGTGTGTTGTTGGTGGTGGTGGCTTCCCTGGTGGCTCAGACAATAAAAGAATCTGCCTGCAATGTGGGAGACCCAGGTTCCATCCCTGGATCAGGAAGATTCCCTGGAGAGGGGAATGGCAACCCACTCCAGTATTCTTGCCTGGAGAATACTATGGACAGAGGAGCCTGGTGGGCTACAGTCCATGGTGTCACAAAGAGTTGGACACAGCTGAGCATGCGCACACACACTACCTATATTGTCACACTCACTTTAAATATATCTCTTATTTTATCATATAACCCATAAGACAATCCAAAATTTTATAGTTCTTTTTAAAAATTCTTTTTATTTATTTGTGTGTTTGTTTATTTTTGGCCACACAGCGGCTTGCTCAATCTTAGTTCCCCAAGTAGGGATTGATCCCAGGCCTTGGCAGTAAGGTCGTGGCAGAGCCCTAACCACTGGATCACCAGGCAATACCTTGTACAGTTTTTTTTTAAATCAAGAGAGCATCATGAGATCATTTAATCATTTAACCTTTGACCAATAACTGACAAGTAGGTAAGTTAAAATATAGTTAACATTTCTATTAGAAAATTAGAAAATATAAGAAAGTAGCACTCAGAGAGGACCAGTGACCAATCCAAAGTGACAGAGTTAGCAAGAAATAGGCTCAAAATTAAAGCAGGAGCTTGAACTGTAGATTCAAAACTTCTGTGCTCCATTATATTTTGCTGTTTCTGCTTAATTCAAGCTGTTGTCCATCATTTGATGGTAAGCATCTGTAGATTAAAGGGTGTTTTTTCTTTAAAAACATAATTTTATTTATTTATCCTTGTCTGTGCTGAGTCTCTGTCTCTGTGCACGCTTTTCTCTCAGCAGAGAGTTGGAGCTACTCTCTAGTTGTGGTGACAGGCTTCACTACGATGGCTCTCTTGTTGCAGAGTGCAGGCTCTAGGGTGCACTGCCTTCAGAAGTTGCAGCATGGGGTCTCAGCAGTTGCGAGTCCCAAGCTCTAGAGCACAGGCTTAATAGCTGTGGTACACCGGCTTAGTTGCTCCGCTACATGTGGAATCTTCCCAGATCAGGGATCGAACCCATGTCTCCTGCACTGGCAGGCAGAATCTTTCCCACTGAGCCTCCAGGGAAGCTCTAAAAGGTATTTTCAACTGTTAGCAGAACAGTTCCTTGTTTGATTATTTGAGGCCTGTGGGTAGGTACCAAGATGGAAGATTACAAGTGACTCATCTGATACAGAAGCTGGCTCTGTCTCCATAAAGCTAAAACTAGTCAACAGCATCACAGGACCCTGCCGTGGCTGACGTGGCTGCGAGACATGTTGCACCTTGTTGATTTTTTGGCCTGCCTTTCTCTCCTCCCTTCTTCCCGTCCCTTCACTCCCAGGCTAGAGGAGCAGAGGGAGCCTAACATCGGAGCGCTACCTTTTCTGGCTGGCTACCCATCTGCGTCAATATGGTGTTGGCTTTGGCGCCTTGGTGGTTGGACTCGAGACCATCTTTGGGCAGTTGAGATGATTTCTTTCTAATGGTTTCTTGACCCACAAAGTCGGGAGTAGGTTATTCTTGCTTAGAGAGACCTCAACGTTTCAATGGGGAGTTTCGTTTTGGACATTTTTTAATGCCATGCTCAGTTCACAAGTAATTTTTTAAAAAAAGCACTAAATCATTTCCAAAGAAATGACTTTGCCAGTTGGCATGTCAGCTTGTGGGCCTAGAGCTGAACTCATGCTCTCCAAGCCACACTTGTAGGGAGGAGGCAGACAAGTCAGTCAGCCCTCTGTTGTTTTGCATTACCTAAGAGCCAGCCCTTCCGCAGAGCAGTGGTGTGTGTGAAAGTGTTGAGAAACATTTGCAGTCTCTTTAGAACCTCATAAAGTTAACAACTTTCCATGGAAGGGACTGTTGGAGTAGCAAGTCCAAGTCAAACTGGATGAGTAACTACCTATAGTAGAGATTAACTAGCTGGCTGGGAAAAGCCAAGATGAGTAAAGACCTACTTTTTCCATGGGATGTACCTATGTATTCCAAGGAGCAGTAATCTCTGAATCTATTGCTCATAGACAAATCTCTGAATCTATTGCTTATAGACAAAACTCATAAAAGTTTCGTTGAGTGAATAGATGAATGCCTAATGTGTATATCACAAAGGCTTTTATAAAAACTTTTCTTGGAAGGCCCTTTTCCCAACATAAATATATTTGTTCTTAATTTGCTCAACAGATATTGTAAGAAACTTTTAGGTTCTAAGCATTGTATTCTGGATAGATACAAATAAATCAGGGTTCACATGTTCAAGGCATTTACAACCTAGTAAGGAAGACAGATAAGTGACAAGTTGAAACAGAAGGTGCTAAAGGTGAGCACAGAGTGAAATGGGAGGTCATCGGGGTAGCTGTGGTCGGGGCTCGGGAAGCCCAGAGCTGGCAAATCAAGGCAAGGGTCCAACAGTTAAAAGAAACAAATAGGATATCAACTAGAATTCAGTTGAAGAGTTACTGAGTAAAATGATAAAAAAATACCATCATTTATTGAGTCTCCTTTAAGTTTAGGGTCTTTTTATATACATTATCTGAAATTCGGAGGTTATATTAAATAATCTCTAAGGTGTCATTGCGCTTTTAACATTTAAATTCCATAATTATCAGCCCATTTTGACAAACAGTTATTGAGGAGATATGATGTGCTAAACTGCTAAACTTGCTGCAGAGTACTGGAGGAATGAAGATGAAATAAGAGAAAGAAATAATCCATTCATTTAAGATGCTTACGATCTTGAGGAGGAGACGATTGATGGCTTCAATATAAGGGAACAAATAATTCCCTCTGCTTCTGAGCTTTCAGCTACTATCATTGTCCTTCCCAAGAGTGAGCAGAGATTCTCTTAGTAAAGACATTTAATTCTGCCTGCCACCAACAGATGGAGCAGGTGGTTACATCAGCCAGACATGTTGCATTGCATTTGAGAGCTAGTGAATGAGGGAGCTTTGAAAACCTAAGTAAGAAAATGAGCATTTGTATGCCAGAGTAACATGGGAATTGAAAGTAAGGATCATTTTGTTCCACATGGATGGTGATGGGAGATAGGAGGTGCTGTGGAGTGGGTCAGAGATGCTACTGAGGGAAGTTTAATAGAGCATTAATGTGTCAGTTAAAGTTTGAAGCAGGTATATTAGTTGGGAGGAATTGGGGCTTCCCTGGTGGCCTAGACCATAAAGAATCTGCCTGCAATGCAGGAGACCTGGGATCGAAAGGGAACGTCTACGAACTCCAGTATTCTGGCCTGGAAATTCCATGGACAGAGGAGCCTGGCAGGCTACAGTCCATGGGTCACAAAGAGTCAGACATGACTGAATGACTTTCTCTTTCACTTTTTCTTTCATACTAGTTGGGATGGCTTCAGTTGCAAAAGACAGATTACCCAAAGATGGATTTGGGTAAGAAATGTAATGAAGATAGATTTGATAAGAAATGCAATTATTATTCCACATAATACAAATTGCAGGAGCAGGGAAATTCCAGGTTTAATGCAATGGCTCAAAGTAGCATTGAGAATGCAATCTCTTTCTTTCTTTCGTGCTTGGTCTTTTTCTCAGGATATTGGTTTCTGGTCTTTAGCTTTTTCCCTCATGATTGCAAGATGGCTGCTTAATCCCTCAGCATTTTTTAAAACAACAGTATCTTAAAAAAAACTGAAAGGGGGCAACTTTTCTCAAAATCCGTTTAATCAGAGAGAAGAGCCGTGTTTTTCTTGCCCTGTTTCCTCTGTTTCTTACCCAGTCTCAGCAGACTTCCCTTCAGTTTCCAGTGGCCACAACTGGCGCTCCAAACGCAAGGGAGGCTGGGAGAATACGTACCTGGTGTTTTCAGTCTCCGTGTTGGATGGCAGATTCTGTCTGCTGGGAGGAAGTGTGTGTGTGAGGAAGGAAGCAGGGAATGGTGTGGATGCCAGGTAAGCTTCCAACACTGTCTTCAAAACAGGAAAAAAAGAAGTGGAGAGTCATTAACGGATCTCCAACTCAGGCCCTGGCACAGCCTTTTGCTTTCAGAATTATAGGCATTCAATTGATATTTGTTGATTGTGGGATCATTGTCATAGAAACGGAAAATCAATGTCAAGTCCTGTAACTGAGTAGTAAAATCAGTTATTCTTTCCAAGCCATGACTTTGATGAAGAAAAATTTTTTTAATTTTGTCACTTGAATGGGTAACTGTTGATATTTCTACTAGGTTGCTAAATTAAATAGTAATTCAACATCAAGAGAGATAGTGGTGGTGTTTTTTTTTTTTTTTTAATGCCTAATTTAGCAACAGTTATATAATTTAAAAGCAAATCAGGGAAAAATCTGTATTTAATTGAAAAAGACCACATCCTAAGAATTGAAAATTTACTAAAAATACCATGTGTGGGGCTCTAATGAAAAAAACAGTGTGTAAGATGGCCACAGGGCTATGGAAAAAATTTAGTATGTCCTAATGATGTACTTAGTGTCTGTTGTTTACACATGGAAACTCACAACAAGGAAGCAAAATTAGGACACCAAATTAGGACATTTTAAAAAATCAACTCTGTGTACAACAGATATCAACATTTTTTAAAGCTTCCTTTATAAAGAAATTATCCTCCAATTAAAAAAAAAATTCCTTTGCCTTTCTCACAAGTATAAATAGAACGAAAAGCCAAAAAGTTGTCTTCTGACTTTAACAACAACAAGAACATTAAATAGAGAATGACAGAAGGCACAAGTCATTGTGTTGGTGGGTTGTAGATTATTTTAAATAATTCATATGAAATAATGCAGATAGACTGCAAAATTAGTCTGAGCATGTCAAACACACTGATCCTTTGAAATGACTTCTCACCATGTCTTTTTAAGCCGGCTAAACCCTTTTGCAGAATTGTGAGAGCTTGTCTGGAGAACAGAAAGCATTAAAGATGAATAAAATATATGGGGTTATTTCCCATTGCTCTTTCCTGGAAGCAGTTGCTCCATTTTTAAATGACTGGGACTATTTAGCTCTAACCACAATGTATTTCCAGTGGAGGGTTTTTTTTTGTTTTTGTTTTTTTTTTTTCATCTAGAGTTTTATTCTTTTGCTCCACTCCACCCTAATTTTCTTCTCATGAATGCAAAGGCATGTTATAACTCAGGAAAAGGGGCTGCAAAGTATCGTAGGTGGTTGATTCATCTTTAAATCTTTCATGGGGTTTGCTGTGATGTGTCAAGCAAGGTACCACATTTCTGCTGTAAAGTTTTGTTTCCATCTAGACTAGATTCACAATCTTTCTGAAGTTGTTAGATACTTTTGTTGACCAGTTTTCTAACACCACTTGGAGTTCCTGTATTTGTACAAGTCCTTGGAGATAATGATGGAATTTCTGCCCTTTTTTCAGTGTCTAATAAGACCGGATGCAGTGTTCTTCCTCAGGAGTCCAGGTTAGAGCTACAGAGGGAGCTTTTACCTACCCCCAGGCATCTACTTGCCTTAGTGCACAAAATCAGAAGCTCTACAGTTGGGCTTGTCAAAAATATACCTGAAAATTCTTTTTTTTTGAGTTATTCTGATGTATAGATCTGGTTCAAACCATCAGACTATTGGAAATCATAAATTTACTCTCAAAAAAAAAAAGAGAGAGAGAGAGAAAACAAAAAGAAAAGAAATAGCAAAACAAAGGCTACATAGACAACCCTTGAACCTGATTAGAGGGATAGCTAACCAATATGGCAAAACTGGGAACTGGCAGAGTATCACGGTTAAGAGACCAACTCTTTGGATTCAAATTTCTGCTCTGCTGTGTGACCTACTTCAAATTAAGTCACCACTCTGAACCTAAGTTTATTCCCCTTATAATCAGTATAATAATAATGCCTGTAGTATTTTAGGGATTTAATTATGTATTACATATAAGATTAAAAACTTATGAAGTATTTGCTAATACATCAACATAAAACAGTTATTCAGACAATGTCAACTCTTTATTATCTCAGGCTGCTCAGGGGCTCAGATTAGAAGTTAATATCTTTGATTTTAAAAATGAAAACATGAGTAATTATAAATAAAAGCATTTTTGTTTAATGGATTGACTATTTTAAAGCCTGAGATCCATAGTGGGATTTTGTTTTAGTTCCTAGGTATTATAAATTTTGGATCCATATTTAATTTAATTATATTAGCATTTAGAATGCCGGAGCCCCTTTTAATTGTATTAGTAAAACCATAAGGTATTATAAGAAGAAGGCCATGGCAACCCACTCCAGTACTCTTGCCTGGAAAATCCCAAGGATGGAGGAGCCTGGTAGGCTGCAGTCCATGGGATCACAAAGAGTCGGACATGACTGAAGCGACTTAGCAGCAGCAGCAGCAGCAGCAGCAGCAAGGTATTATAAAATGACATCTAGAAATTGCTGTTTTGATTAACTAAAGATGTTTTGTGTTTTTTTTTCTGGTGGGTCATGAATAGTTTGGGCTGCACCATCCAACAAAAAGATTAAGAATGCATTTAGTGCTTCAACAAGAAGGCAGGAGAATAAAATGGCAATTCTTAAAATTTTGGGAAATATTTCAAAACAAGCATTCAGTAGTCATCATAAAGTTAGATATTTATCTTAGTTCCTATTTTGTGCTTTAGAGGTGTTTTCTTTTTAAGTTACAAATGGGAGTGGAGCACAATAATCTTTAATAATCTTTTCAGTGCTTGAGAGTATCTTGTTCTTAGTCTGGTTCTGAGTCAGACTCCCTTCTGGGGATGTGAGAATTCCACGTGAGTGGTTTCTTTAGACAATGCCCTCTCAGTAATGCCATTTCAAGGTGAGGTCAGTAGAAATACTGTAACAAAAATGTTTGCTCTTATCCCTACATGTATGGCATAGACATTGAGCCATCTAGTTCATCCAAGAGACAGGAATCATCTGATACATAAGTTCGCCTTCAGTAGCTCTGGTTTACCATTAGACAGCTTTGCTAACTTTGTGATAGACTGTAAGGTCCACATACAACGGGACCAGGTGGACTCCACGGTTCTTAGTATCAGTAGTTGTGGCTTGCAATTTCTAGAGTGTAGATTCAGTGGTTGTGCTGCACGGGCTTGGTTGTTCTGAGGCATGTGGAGGCTTCCCAGACCAGAAATAGAACCCACGTCCTCTGCATTGGCAGAGTCTTATCCACTGCACCACCTGGGAAGTCCAGTTCCTAGTATCAATATCAGCAATGAAAGCATTCCAGAATTTTAGAATTGTGAGGCGTCTTATGGTGGGACAAAAAATAGTCCCTTGAAGATGTTCACATATGAATATGTTAACCTGACAAGGTAGAAGGGACTTTACAACTTTAATTAAATTAAGGATCCTGAAATGAGGAAATGGTGCCGGATTGTTGACTCTTGCAACCGCATGGACTGTAGCCCCCCAGGCGATTTTCAAGGCAAGAACAGGTTGCCATTTATTTCTCCAGGGCATCTTCCTGACCCAAGGATTGAACCCGCATCTTCTACACTGCAGGCAGCCTCTTGCGTTGCAGGTGGATTCTTTGCCACTGAGCCACCAGGAAAGCCCGTCTAATCATAAAGAGCCATAAGTGAAAGGCAAGAGGATCAAAGTGGGTAGAAGGAATTGTGACAATATAAGCAGAGACTGGAGTGATGGAGCCAGGAGCCAAGGAATGCCAGCATCTTCTAGAACCTGATAGAAGCAAGAAACTGATTCTCCCCTGGAATCTCTAAAAGAAACCAGCCCTGATGATATGTAGATTTTAGCTCTGTAAGACTCAATTTCAAACTTGTGACCTCCAGAACCATATGCTATAAATTCGTGGGATTTTTAAGCCACCAACTTGTGGTAATACATTACAGCAATTATACGCAAGTAATACTAACGTCATAGAATCATCACATGCCATTTTTAAAAATTGTTTGTTGTTGCACTGGGTCTTCATCGCTGTACTCGGTCTTTCTCTAGTTGCAGTGAGAAGTGGTTAGTCTTCCTTACAGTGGACGGACTTCTCATTGTGGTGGCTTCTCTTATTCTGGAGCACAGGCTTCAGCAGTTGCAGCACCTGGGCTCATTGTTTGCAGCTCCTGGGCTCTAGAGCCAGGCTCAGTAGTTGTGGCGCAGGGGCTTAGCTGCTCCATCACATGCGCAATCTTCCCAGATCAGGGATCAAACCTGAGTCCCCTGCATTGGCAGGTAGACTCTTATCCACGGCCCCACCAGGAAAGTTCCCCCCCCCCCTTTTTTTTTTTGATTGAGTGATATAAGGCCCAGAGAGCTTGGTCATTCATTCCTGTAACAATTTATTGAACTTGAACTTCTAGCATGTGCCAGGCACTGTGAGCAACCAGGCATACAATCCATGCTATGCCTTTCTGAACTTTTCTCCCAGGACCCTGGGGTTTAGACTCTGGAGTGGAGAGACCCCCCCACAAAAAAAAAGATATTTGGAGTTGATGAATACTGATGATAGTAGGTCTGAACCCCAGAATTGTACTCTTTCCATTCCTTCCAAGGACTTGAAAATTTGCTTTTCTTTTGATTTTTTTGAACTGCCTAGGGCATACAAACTCCTTCATCTACACAAGCTGGCTAGAGTGTGTTTCTGTGGCTTTTATGCCCACTCTAATATGTTACCTAAATAAATAGCTGACAGTCGTGTCCTCTGATTATATCAAAGGTCTGTTGATAGTGTTTTAAGACCAACAATTTACTTTTAGCAAGCTCACTTGATTCTGCAGAAATAGTCTAAAGGCCATCAGTCCACTGATGTTTCATCCCCAAGCAGCTAAATTCACATCCTAATCTCAGTATTTGAGAAATATTTTTCTCTATGTGGAAAGAAAAATATGAACCACAGACTGAATTTGCAGTTCTCTAATGTCTGAGCTGCTCAAGTGTATTATGGAAAGAGTAGTTTGATTGTAAATATGAATTTCATAATAATTTCAAGAATATTATATACCACCAGCAAGTAAGAAAATTACCATTGCTGGATAACCTCTAAAAGACTAGCCATGGAAGGGATGATGGCAGCTGTATAATGGCTTGAATAAGTAGCTATCACCCTCCTTGAGGAATAGCAAGTTCTTCAATAAAGAGAGAGCTTCCCAGGTGGCACAATTTGTAAAGAATCTGCCCGCCAGTGCAGGAGATGCAGATTTGATCCCTGGATAGGGAAGGTCCCCTGAAGTAGGAAATGGCAACCCACTCCAGTATTCTCGCCTGGGAAATCCCATGCACAGAAGAGCCTAGCAGGTTACAGTCCTTGGGGTCACAAAGAGTGGACACAACTAAGTATGCATGTATGCAACAAAGAGAAGGGATAAGTTGGAAAGCAGAGGTAACTGCCTTACAGGGATTAAGGTCTATCAGGTGTAGCCTAATGATTTCATGCATAGATGCTTGATGAATCTGGTTCTAGACACCCTGAGAACTTCACTGTGTCTCCCCTTACAGAGCTTGCCAGGCTCTGATGATAGCAAGATTCAACAGGTTGGTTAAGTGATTGAAGTTGAAAGCCAGGTTCCACCCTTTGGTTGCCTCTGTCGTCCCCTTCTCCTCTGCCTTCAATCTTTCCCAGCATCAGGGTCTTTTCCAATGAGTCAACTCTTTGCACGAGGTGGCCAAAATATTGGAGTTTCAGTTTCATCTTCAGTCCTTCCAATGAATATTCAGGACTGAGTTCCTTTAGGATTGATCTCCTTGAAGCCCAAGAGACTCTCAAGAGTCTTCTCCAACACCACAGTTCAAAAGCATCAGTTCTTCAGCACTCAGCTTTCTTTATAGTCCAACTCTCATATCCATACATGACTACTGGAAAAACCATTGCTTTGACTAGACGGACCTTTGTTGGCAAATTAATGTCTCTGCTTTTTAATATGCTGTCTAGCTTGGTCATAGCTTTTCTTTCAAGGAGCAAGAGTCTTTTAATTTCATGGCTGCAGTCATCATCTGCAGTGATTTTGAAGCCCCCCAAAACTAAAGTCTGTCACTGATTCCATTGTTTCCCCATCTATTTGCCATGAAATGATAGGACCAGATGCCATGACCTTAGTTTTCTGAATGTTGAGTTTTAAGCCAGCTTTTTCATTTTCATCTTTCACTTTCATCAAGAGGCTCTTTAATTCTTCTTTGCTTTCTGCCATAGGGGTGGTATCATCTACATATCTGAAGTTATTAATATTTCTCCCAGCAATCTTGATTCTAGCTTGCGCTTCGTCCAGCCTGGCATTTTGCATGATGTACTCTGCATATAAGTTAAACAAGTGGGGTGACAAGATGCTTCCAGGCTCAATATCATGGTGAAGAGGGAGACAGAGTCCTTGACTTCATGGAGTTCACAATTATGCTGAGCCTGCTATCCTTCCAAAATGGAGAAAAACCACTCATACAGGGACAGAAAGGCAATGAACCATTATCCCTACCCAAGAACCAAAGATCAGATGGGTACAGTGGGTGTAACCTGGTTGACATTGGTTCTGGGCAGCCTGGAGGTGTGATTCCTGCAGGGCTGTGGCACCTTCATTGGTGCTTCTGCTCTGAGTTCCCTGACCCATTATGCTACAATTACACCCAACAAAATGGCCCTCTTATGGAAATGATGGGACTTCTTCCACCTGCACTACAGAAGATGCAGGAGATGTGAGTTTAATCCCTGCATCAGGAAGATGCCCTGGAGGAGGGCGTGGCTACGCCCTCCAGTATTCTTGCCTGGAAAATTCCGTGGACAGAGAAGCCTGGCGGGTTTCAGTCCATAGAGTCGCAAAGAGTCGGACATGACTGAAGTGACTAAGCACACACACAGCCTCATTCAATCACATGAACTCACACTCTGCCTAGCCCCGCCGTCCCCTGAGACCAAAATAAAGCCGAATGTTTCCCATCCTGATCTACCATCCATCCACTTGGGGTGTGTTAGACCCACCTGCGTATGCTGTTGCTGCTAAGTCGCTTCAGTTGTGTCCGACCCTGTGCAACCCCATAGACGGCAGCTTACCAGGCAGCCTTAGGTTAACTTTCTGAAGAAGCTGAGAAGCAACCAATCAAAAGGCTATTTATTTCACTCCCTTTCTGGAAACGAATGACAGTTTTGGGAAGCATGGTGATGATTCTCAGTGGGTTCCTGGCAGCAGGCATGAGCTCTGTGATGTGGGGCCTCTTTCCACCAAGGTGGGAAGGCAGAGGTCCCTGTTGCAGTTCTGTGTGCTCCCACATGAGAAGGAGTGTTGGCAGTTCAGGACTTTGAAAATCAAGGAGGAACACCACTGCACATTGAATCCAGCAGTCAGTACCTAGGGCCGGGCAGAGATGCCCCAGTCCTGGATGCTACCTAGCAGAGTGCACTTCTTGGTTCCTCACCAAGAGAGGGAGTGGGAAGGACTCTACAGTAGCTATTGATGAGCTGCTTCTTTATGCCCAGGAGTGGTTTGAAATGAAACACATAGTTTTTCTGTGTTCTTGGAGTAGCTTAAGCAGGACTGATGGTGTGGGGAATAAAAACATCATCTGGGAATTCATGTTGCTTCATTATGACATGTGGGATCTTAGTTCTCCAGCCAGGGATCAAACCTGTACCCCCTGCAATGGAAGCTCAGAGTCTTAACCACTGGACTGCCAGGGAAGTTCCAATCTTGAGTGAATTGTGTGGTCTCTCTGAGACCCAGTTTTCTTACCTGTGAAATTGAAATACTGACATCTTATAGGTGGTCAATAATTAATGTATGTTAAGCAGTGTCTGGGGCCAAGTGGACTTTCATTATGTGTTCACACCTTTTTCCTTCTAAAGCGAGCATGACTGACTACTTCCTTTTGCTCCTTTATCTCTGGGAGAAAGCATTATATGTCTTTGAGGGTTACAGTGCCCTTTCCAGGCATCATATACTGCACCCATCATTTATTTTCTTTATCCTCCCAATAATTTTATGAGTGAGAACTACAATGATGCCAATCTTAAAGTGAAGCACAAAGAACTTAAGCATCTTGGTTAATGATCACAAAGATAGTGCTTGTCACAGGTATGACTTGTGCTCAAGCACTGGACCTAAAGCCTCTTCACTTTACAGTCTTTGATCTTTCTTGGAGATTTGCATGGAGTCTGACTTTGTTGTGGCCAAAGATTAAGCCATGTTTAGCATTATCTCTGTCTACAGGGTGGCTTCCCAGGTGGCTCAATTGTAGAGAATTTGCCTGCCAATGCAGGAGACTCAGGAGCCATGGGCTCAATCCCTCAGTTGAGAAGATCCCCTGGAGAAGGGAATGGCAACCTACTCCAGTATTCTTGCCTGGAAAATTCCATGGACAGAGGAGTCTGATGGGCTACAGTTCATGGAGTCCCAAAGAGCTGGACATGACTGAGCAACTGAGTATGCCCACATGCTGTCTGCTGGTCTTTCTGTTTCCATTGTTATCAGAAACAACTTGATATAAGGTCAACTTCAGCCATGTTGAGCCTTCATTTGGGAAGGAGCAGCTGCATAAGTGTTAGGCTGAGTGTGGCCCCCTTTTTTTGTAGGACTGGAATACCACATTTTAATTTTGGTAAGGTCTCAATTGTTTAGTCACTAAGTTCCCCAGGTACATGGAAAACTATGGCCTGCCTTTCACTTAATTCAGTGTCATTTTGCTTCACTCTTTATGTTCCTAGAGAGGCCTTTCTGGATTGTACTATCTAAAATAGCACTTCTTTTATTGCTTTCTGCCTCCTTACTCTTTTTTATTTTTATTTTGATACTGGTTTTAACCATATGAAATGTTATATACTACATTTAATTGTCTGTTTTTCACTACTGGAATGAAAACTCTGGAGTAAATACTGTCTGTTCTGTTCTTGCAGTATATGTAAAATGACCCATTTAGTTAAATAAAGGGGAAGTTTGTTAGGACAATAGGTGATGGTGGTTCAGATGGTAAAGAGTCTGCCTGCAATCCGGGAGACCCGGGTTCTATCCTTGGGTCAGGAAGATCCCCTGGAGAAGGAAATGGTAACCTAGTCCAGTATTCTTGCCTGGAAAATCCCGAGGATGGAGGAGCCTCGCAGACTACAGTCCACGGAATCTCAAAGAGTTGGACATGACTTGGTGACTTCACTGTTGTTAGGACAAATACAAACTCTACAGAAAGAAGAAGAAAAGAGAGTGCATATTTCTTCTAATGACTATCCTGTAATCATCAAAAAGAGTAGACCAAAGTATTACCATATTCTGATCACTGCAGAAAGGTGTGTGTCAGTCGCTCAGTCACGTCCAACTCTTTGTGACCCCATGCTTGTAACTTGTCCGACTACTCTGTCCATGGAATTCTTCAGGCAAAAATACTGGAGTGGGTAGCCATTGCTTTCTCCAGGGGATCTTCCTGACCCAGGGATGGAACCCAGGTTTCCTGCATTGCAGGCAGATTACCATCTGAGCCTCCAGGGAAGCCTGCAGAGAGGTGTTCAGTTCAGTTCAGTTCAGTTGCTCAGTCGTGTCCGACTCTTTGCGACCCCATGAATCACAGCACACGAGGCCTCCCTGTTCATCACCATCTCCCGGAGTTCACTCAGACTCATGTCCATCGAGTCCATGATGCCATCCAGCCATCTCATCCTCAGTCGTCCCTTTCTCCTACTGCCCCCAATCCCTCCCAGCATCAGTCTTTTCCAATGAGTCAACTCTTCACATGAGGTGGCCAAAGTACTGGAGTTTCAGCTTCAGCATCGTTCCCTCCAAAGAAATCCCAGGGTTGATCTCCTTCAGAATGGACTGTATCTTCCTTTAATTAAGATGAGAATTCCTTTAAGGGCTTTCATTTCCCTTTACTGGTATCTCATTAAGCAACTTTTCTATCACTCAGTCAGTTTTCTAATTACCTTGTTCCTAGGCAGGACTGTGAATGCAGAGCTATTGGGCACAAGCAATCCGATCACTAGAGTTGTTCATTCCCACTGAATCAGTATCTCCCTTTTGTATCTCCCTTAGTAATCAGTAAAGTGATGTTCTTGTTTATAAAGAAACATCAGAGCTAAAATTTAGGTAAACTCACAAAATCAGGTTTATGAACCTGGAAAGCCAAGGTCTCAGCTCTCCACTGTGATTTTCCTCCAACAGGTGGCAGCCGTGATGAAGCACATCTGGAAAGATTACCCAACCTTATCCATGACTCTCCTCTGCAATCCAGCAAGGCATATACATTTTGAGACTAGTTAGATTCAAGTTCATATTGGTTTAGATGTAGCAATTGTGGATCTTCATAATTAACCTAAATGAGCTTAAGGTTTATAGAGTTTTACTGGGAGAAAAGGGAGACATTGCTATAGCATTGACCACACAATTTACATTTAATGGACAGATTTTCATTTTGTGAAATGCAACAATACAAAGCAAAAATGCTGCAGACATTTTCCTCTCAGTAGCTCCCTAATAAAGCTTAAACTGGCCAACTTCCATGCCCTTCAGGACTCCAGAAATACAAACAGGAAATTAACATTTCCATAGCAATAACAATTCTATAATAAAAGCTGAGGCAAAACAATAAAGCAGTAGGTCAGGATAAAAGCAATTTACCTTTTATTAACATGCTAACACTATATTGGAATAAAGTTTAAATATTAAAATGAAAGTATAGAATTAGAGTAACATTTATAATCAAATGACTGGTGTTTTTTTTTTTTTTCTTTCATTTTTAGGCATGGCTTCCCTCTTGTCTTATAGCAAGGTGTGAACTTATAGAGCATTTCTAAATTCCCTCAACTTGTAAGTTCTGTTATGTCATCCATTAATAATTTTGCCCAAGTGAGGCTTTATTTCAGGCATAAATGTTCTTTTCAAAGAAAAGATGATTCTTGTATGATTTGTCATACTGGTTATTTGCTAATATTCACTCCATTATTGTGAGAAGCTATATACACTAACGTGTTAGTCACTCAGTCGTGTCCGACTCTTTGTGACCCCACGAACTGTAGCCCCCCAGGTTCTTCTGTCCATGGAATACTCCAGGCCAGAATACTGGAATGGGTTGCCATTTCCATCTCCATTTACACTAATGAGTGTAATGAAAAAAGTAGCAAGTCAAATCTTCTTTGATCTGATTCTTCAGACATCCCTAGTAAGCCAAGAGGGTGACAGTTTGTCCTTTAGGCATAGACATATAGCCTAGAAATGGTAAAAGTTCCTTGAGTTTCCTGTACTTGGACCTTTCCTTTCCAAACTATTGCATATTCCTTTCCTCTAACTATGAAAGATGATGTGGTGGCTTTCTAAGACAGTGAAAAGATATTCAACACTGTGCAGAGGAAGGATGAACTGAAGGCCAAGAAGAGAGAAAAGGTACATTCCCTGGTTGGGATGAGCGACCAGGAGATAGGGTGTTTAGTTCCACAAACCATGAAGTTGTCACTGTAATCTTGAGCTGTGCAAGCCTCTATGGCCTTCTGTTCCTATCAACTAATGGACTTATAAAGTAGATAAAGTTGCTAACAGTTGGAACATTGATACAGAAAATTAGAATCCCTTTTCCTGTGATGGAATCTATTTTTTGTCAATTATCTTTTATTGTTTAAGGAATACGTATTCGGTTTCTTTAAATGGTCTAAGTGCCTTAATAGTAGTTTCTAAATCTTCTACTTTAAAATTGTGTTGAGCACCAAATAAGATCCAAGTAAATTCTCATCCATAAATGATTCTTTATCCTCTTTTCTTTTCTCACTTTACCTCTTATTCCTGAAATGTGATTTTGATGTGGGACAGGCATGCTGATTTTGAAATAGTTGCAACCCTCAACATAGCAGTTTACACAGAATCCATAGAAAATATCTCTTTCTAGATCTATGTACTAGCGCTAGAATATCATCCCTTTATTGGGTTGACAAGTGTGTTTTAATAAGTTATAGTACTGATGAGACAGAAACGTGAGCTCCTCAACTTAAATAAATGCAAGCCTGAGAGCCAGAAATGACTCCCTTGTGCCCCTAGTTGTGATAAATTTGTGTATTCATACTTAAAACCGAAAAATTACTTTTCTTAACATAATCCTAAGGGGGTTAATATTAGCGAATATTATGCCAATCTCAATGCCTGTAATTGTAGTGTACTGAACACTTACAGGAAATTGTGTAAGAATTTGCTTAAATGGAATGCTGCCCTCTTATGGTTACACAAATCCTTCTAGAGCCAAACATAAAATTGTAGTCTCAAGTTAGGGCAGTTAATAGAGGGGTTTAATTAGTGGAAAGACCACAAAAAATGTAAGCCACACTTGGATTTTACGCACTACAAATTAGAGTGGCATAGAGGTGACTCATTGCAAGTTCATATACCTAGGTAACATAGAGCCAAGGATAGAACCCAGTTTATTGCTTTTCTCCTTATTTTAATAATGCACATTTGAACATAATTTTAATTTCTACTTTCATAATTCAGATATTTCAATGGAAATCACAAACATCAATTTTATCAAAGGAATGAAAATAAGATTAATCATAATAAATCAAGATGATGTCAACACTTTCTAAACATTAGAGCACTTCAGCATCTTATCAATTCAGAAAATTTGGAAAGTTCTCAAATACCAAACTTAAAAACTTCCAGTTTTCAGGACATTTTATTTATATTCTTCCAAGATCATTCTTATCATCTGAGGAGTCCACAGAACCAGTTTAATACATATCTAAAATGGGGATGTCTGTCAAATACTAGATAAAAGCATTTTATTTTTCCTAAAAATTTCCATCTTTCACAGGATAACTATTTGCATTTTTATTTTTGTTCTCAAGGATGGTTTTTATTTGAATCAGCTTTATTAAGGTATAATCTACCTACCAAATTATAGAGACTTTAGTGTACAGTTGAATGAGTTTTGATAAATACCTATAATAATGTAAGCATCAAGATATAGAACATACATATATAGATACAGAACATATATTAATGTATCACCCAAGAAAGTTTCCTTGTGCTTCATTTCAGTCATTCTCCCCATTCTGGTCCCAGGCAACCATATATCTGTTTTCTGTCTTATCTGTAAAGATTAGATGTGATTTACACAGACCTTCATATATAAGAACTTATAAAGTAGATACGCTTTCATGTCTGGCTTCTTTCTTTCAGCATAATGGTTTAATTTTCATCATTGTTGTTTTATTTATCAGTATTTTCTTCCTGTTTATGGTTGAGTTGTATTTCATAGTATGGATGTACCACAATATTCATCTTCTCACTATCTATTGGATATTTGGGTCGTTTCTATGTTTTTTAAACTTTACTAAAAAAATACTGCTGTGAAAATTCATGTAGAAGTCATAGTGTGGTCAGATGTTTTCATTTCTCTTAGGTAAATACCTAGAAGTACAATTGTTGGCTCATATAATGTGTATGTCTAACTTTGTAGGACACCACTACACTGTCATTCAAAGTGACCATATGATTTTACATTTCCACCGGAACTATATGAGAGTTCTAGTTGCTTCAAATTCTTGTCACCACTTGGTGGCATCATATTTTTCATTTGAGCTATTCTTGCGGTTGCTAGGCATCTCATTTCAGTAAGAGTTTTGATTTGCATAATCAAAATCTAATGATGGATCATTTTAAACCTTTTTTCATATGCCTATTAACCGTTCAAATACATGGTTAAATCTTTGGGGCATTAAAAAAATTAATTTGCAGCTTGTATTCGAGTTGTAAGTATGCTTTATATATTCTAGATGCCAATCTTTTTTCAGGTATATGTATTGTCAATATTTTTTCCCTCAGCCTGGTTTGCCTTTTCTTTATCTTTCCGGCCATGCAGAATGGCATCTGGGATCTTAGTTACCCAATCAGGGATCAAACCTGCGCCCCCTGCAGTTGAAGAGCGGCATCTGAACATATCAGTTCAGTTCAGTTCAGTCGCTCAGTCGTGTCTGACTATTTGCGACCCCATGAATCCCAGCACGCCAGGCCTCCCTATCACCAACTCCCGGAGTTCACTCAGACTCGCTTCCATCAAGTCAGTGATGCCATCCAGCCATCTCATCCTCGGTCGTCCCCTTCTCCTCCTGCCCCCAATCCCTCCCAGCATCAGAGTCTTTTCCAATGAGTCAACTCTTCACATGAGGTGGCCAAAGTACTGGAGTTTCAGCTTTAGCATCAGTCCTTCCAAAGAAATCCCAGGGTTGATCTCCTTCAGAATGGACTGGTTGGAACTCCTTGCAGTCCAAGGGAATCTCAAGAGTCTTCTCCAACACCACAGGTCAAAAGTATCAATTCTTCAGCGCTCAGCCTTCTTCACAGTCCAACTCTCACATCCATACATGACCACAGGAAAAACCAGAGCCTTGACGAGACGGACCTTAGTTGGCAAAGTAATGTCTCTGCTTTTCAATATGCTATCTAGGTTGGTCATATCTTTTCTTCAAAAGAGTAAGCGTCTTTTAATTTCATGGCTGCAATCACCATCTGCAGTGATTTTGGAGCCCCCAAAAATAAAAGTCTGCCGCTGTTTCCCCATCTATTTCCCATGGAGTGACGGGACCGGATGCCATGATCTTTGTTTTCTGAATGTTGAGCTTTAAGCCAGCTTTTTCACTCTCCTCTTTTACTTTCATCAAGAGGCTTTTAGTTCCTCTTCACTTTCTGCCATAAGGCTGGTGTCATCTGCATATCTGAGGTTATTGATATTTCTCCCGGCAATCTTGATTCCAGCTTGTGTTTCTTCCAGTCCAGTGTATCTCATGATGTACTCTGCATATAAGTTAAATAACCAGGGTGACAATATACAGCCTTGACGTACTCCTTTTCCTATTTGGAACCAGTCTGTTGTTCCATGTCCAGTTCTAACTGTAGCTTCCTGGCCTGCATACAGATGTCTCAAGAGGCAGGTCAGGTGGTCTGGTATTCCCTCTTCTCTCAGAATTTTCCACAGTTTCTTGTGATCCACACTGTCAAAGGCTCTGGCATAGTCAATAATGCAGAAATAGATGTTTTCCTGGAACTCTCTTCCTTTTCCATGATCCAGCAGATGTTGGCAATTTGATCTCTGGTTCCTCTGCCTTTTCTAAAACCAGCTTGAACATCAGGGAGTTCACGGTTCACGTATTGCTGAAGCCTGACTTGGAGAATTTTGAGCATTACTTTACTAGCGTGTGAGATGAGTGCAATTGTGTAGTAGTTTGAGCACTCTTTGGCACTGCCTTTCTTTGGGACTGGAATGAAAACTGACCTTTTCCAGTCCTGTGGCTACTGCTGGGTTTTCCAAATTTGCTGGCATACTGAGTACAGCACTTTCACAGCATCATCTTTCAGGATTTGAAATAGCTCTACTGGAATTCCATCACCTCCACCAACTTTGTTCATAGTGATGCTTTCTAAGGCCCCCTTGACTTCACATTCCAGAATGTCTGGCTCTAGATGAGTGATCACACCATTGTGATTATCTGGGTCGTGAAGATCTTTTTGTACAGTTCTTCTGTGTATTCTTGCCACCTCTTCTTAATATCTTCTGCTTCTGTTAGATCCAGACCATTTCTGTCCTTTATCGAGCCCATCTTTGCATGAAATATTCTCCTGGTATCTCTAATTTTCTTGAAGAGATCTCTAGTCTTTCCCATTCTGTTGTTTTCCTCTATTTCTTTGCATCGATCCCTGAGGAAGGCTTTCTTATCTCTTCTTGCTATTCTTTGGAACTCTGCATTCAGATGCTTATATCTTCCCTTTTCTCCTTTGCTTTTCACCTCTCTTCTTTTCACAGCTATTTGTAAGGCTTCCCCAGACAGCCATTTTGCTTTTTTGCATTTCTTTTCCATGGGGATGGTCTTGATCCCTATCTCCTGTACAATGTCACAAACCTCATTCCATAGTTCATCAGGCACTCTATCTATCAGATCTAAACCCTTAAATCTATTTCTCACTTCCACTGTATAATCATAAGGGATTTGATTTAGGTCATACCTGAATGGTCTAGTGGTTTTCCCTACTTTCTTCATATTAAGTCTGAATTTGGCAATAAGGAGTTCATGATCTGAGCCACAGTCAGCTCCTGGTCTTGTTTTTGTTGACTGTATAGAGCTTCTCCATCTTTGGCTGCAAAGAATATAATCAATCTGATTTCGGTGTTGACCATCTGGTGATGTCCAAGCGTAGTGTCTTCTCTTGTGTTGTTGGAAGAGGGTGTTTGCTATGACCAGTGCATTTTCTTGGCAAAACTCTATTAGTCTTTGCCTGCTTCATTCCACATTCCAAGGCCAAATTTGCCTGTTACTCCAGGTGTTTCTTGACTTCCTACTTTTGCATTCCAGTCCCCTATAATGAGAAAGACATCTTTTTTGGGTGTTAGTTCTAAAAGGTCTTGTAGGTCTTCATAGAACCGTTCAATTTCAGCTTCTTCAGCATTACTGGTTGGGGCATAGACTTGGATAACTGTGATATTGAATGGTTTGCCTTGGAGACGAACAGAGATCATTCTGTCATTTTGAGACTACATCCAAGTACTGCATTTCGGACTCTTTTGTTGACTATGATGGCTACTCCATTTCTTCTGAGGGATTCCTGCCCACAGTAGTAGATATAATGGTCATCTGAGTTAAATTCACCCATTCCAGTCCATTTTAGTTTGCTGATTCCCAGAATGTCAACGTTCACTCTTGCCATCTCTTGTTTGACCACTTCAAATTTGCCTTAATTCATGGACCTGACATTCCAGGTTCCTATGCAATATTGGTCTTTACAGCATGGGACCTTGCTTCTATCACTAGTCACATCCACAACTGGGTATTGTTTTTGCTTTGGCTCCATCCCTTCATTCTTTCTGGAGTTATTTCTCCACTGACTTCCAGTAGCATATTGGGCACCTACTGACCTGGGGAGTACCTCTTTCAGTATCCTATCATTTTGCCTTTTCCTACTGTTCATGGGGTTCTCAAGGCAAAAATACTGAAGTGGTTTGCCATTCCCTTCTCCAGTGGATCACATTCTGTCAGACCTCTCCACCATGACCCGCCCATCTAGGGTTGCCCCGTAGGCATGGCTTAGTTTCATTGAGTTAGACAAGGCTGTGGTCCTAGTGTGATTAGATTGACTAGATTTCTGTGAGTATGGTTTCAGTGTGTCTGCCCTCTGATGCCCTCTTGCGACACCTACCATCTTACTTGGGTCTCTCTTACTTTGGGCGTGGGGTATCTCTTCATGGCTGCTCCAGCAAAGCACAGCCACTGCTCCTTACCTTGGACGAGGGGTATCTCCTCCCGCCACCCTTCCTGACCTTCAAAGTGAGACGGCTCCTCTAGGCCCGTATACCAAATAATAGTTAAGAAGTTCCATGTGCTGTAGGCCTGAACCTTGGAGGACAAAATCAGCCTTGGGACCTTTGTCCTTTCTTGTCAGAACAGATAATAACATTTGCTTTGGTGAGGTTCCCCAAACCTTGTGACTTGAGTACAAGAACAAAGTATCTGACGCCAAGATGTTTGCAACAACTAACCCCCCATCACCACCCCCTGCACCGCCATCTTCCCTATAAAAGTGCTTTGCTGAAAGTTTTCGGGAGGAGTTTCTGGTTTTTAAGGCTTGAGCCACCAGTCTCCTTGCATGGCCCTGCAATAAACCTTTCTCTGCTCCAAACTCTGATGTTTTGGAATTGTTTTTGGCCTCACTGTGCATCAGGCACATGGACTTACATTAGATAACAATGGGACTGCTTGTGAAACTGCTTCTGGAGAGTGGAAAAAAGAAGACCCACACACATATATTCTAAGTGGAACTTTAGAAATCCATGTATGTAAAAAGAAAAAAATCCCAAAAGCATCCAGAGAGAAAAATAGGGAACTTACAAAGGAACAAGAAAGATTGATATAGAATCCTCATTTTAAAAACTGGCTCCAGAAAATATTTAAGCAGTATCTTCAGTATGCTGAGAAAAAAGATTATGAGCCTTGAATTTAATGCCCAGACCAATTATCATTCACATAAGTGGAAAAATAATGACAGAGGAAGACATGCCTGGACTTGGAATATTTATCACTGCAAACTCTATCTGAAATGTTTATTAAAGTTATATTTCAACAAACTTTAAAAAAAACTTCAAGCTGCATTTCATCAGAAACATTTATAAGCAACACCAGTAAAACATTTTCTTCAGAATAATAGTGCTCTGATTTCAGCTCTAAGAGGTAGAGCTTAGAAGTCAACATTTCTGCCCTTATAACAAGGAAAAGCTGAACAAACTAAAAATCAGCCAGTTTTCTTGGACCGATTTAAAGAACCAGGGTCACATGGCAAACACCAGAGTCAGATATGACAGACTATTAGAGGATTTTAAGTAACTACATTAAAGGTTCTAATGGAAAAAGTAGACAGCATGAAGGAACAGGTAGATAATGTAAGCACAGAGATGACTCGCCTAAGAAAGAATCAAATGAAAATGCTACAAATAAAAAACAAAGTAACAAAAGTAAAGAATGTGTTTGATGGGTTGATTACTAGACTGGACAGGGCTGAGGAAAGGATCAGTGAAGTTGAAAATAGTTCAAATTTCCCAAACTGAAATACAAAGAGAAAAAAATAATGAACAAAACAGAGCAGTATACATAAAAGAGAATGCATCAAACAATATCAAAAGATGCAACATACCCATAACTGGAATATCAGAAGCAGAAGAAAAGGGGAATGGAGAAGAAGAGACACTTGAAGTAATGATGCTCAACAGGTTTTTAAAATTAGTTGTTGTTGTTCAGTCACTCAGTCATGTCCGACTCTTTGCGACCCCATGGACTGTGGCACACCAGGCTTCCCTGTCCATCACCAACTCCTGAAGCTTGCACAAACTCATGTCCAGTGAGTTGGTGATGCCATCCAATCATCTCATCCTGTTGTCCCCTTCTGCTCCTGCCTTCAATCTTTCCCAGCATCAGGGTCTTTTCCAGTGAGTCGGTTCTTTGCATCAGGTGGCCAAAGTATTGGAGTTTCAGCTTCAGCATCAGTCCTTCCAATGAATATTCAGGACTGATTTCCTTTAGGATTGACTGGTTGGATCTCCTTGCAGTCCAAGGGACTCTCAAGAGTCTTTTCCAACTTCACAGCTCAAAAGCATCAATTCTTTGGTGTTCAGCCTTTTTTTATGTTCCAGCTGTCACACCCACACATGACTACTGGAAAAACCATAGCTTTGATCATACAGATCTTTGTTGGCAAAGTAATGTCTCTGCTTTTTAATATGCTGTCTAGGTTGGTCATAACTTTTCTTCCAAGGAACAAGCATCTTTTAATTTTATGGCTGCAGTAACCATTTTAAATTTTCATGGCTGCAGTAACAATTTTAAAATTAGTGACCAATATCAAACCACAGATTCAGGAATATTAGAATACCAAGCAGGATAAACACCAAAAACACCTTCATACATGGGCATAGTATATTTAAGCTGCAGAACACTAAAGGCAAAGAAAATCTTGGAGCAATGAGTAAAGTCATAATCTTGAAAATTCTCAGATTGTATCAGTGTGCTAGTAGCATGTGACAAAGGATAAAATGTAAGCAAATTTTTTCTTCTCTTATACATAAGGTATATACACAGACTAGCTCTAGGTAGTAATAGATTTCATATACTCTCTATTACTTCAGAGATACTGCCTCAAGATTCAGTTCCAGGCCACCACAATAAAGGGAATATGACAATAAAATAAGTCACATGAATTTTTTGGTTTCTCAGTGCATGTGAACGTTACCTTTATATTATACTGATATACTGTAATTCATTAAGTACGGCATAGCATTATGTCTTAAAAAACACTGAACACGCCTTATTTCAATAATGAAATAATGCTGTTGGCAAAATGTTGCTGACAGACTTGATCAATGTAAGGTTGCCATAAACCTTCAATCTATTAAAAAAAAATGCAATGTCTCTGAAGCACAATGAAGCAAAGTGCAATAATAGGAGATATGTCTGTACATACTATAAAACGGTGAGGACAGCAACAGTATGGGAGTTAGAAAGAGGACATAAAATTTTTGAAACACTAGAGGGAAATGATAGATTAAAAAAGAAAAACATATCAGCAAAATTATACCTACACTGAAGAATTTGAGATCATTAAAAAAGAACATGATGTCTGACTCTTTGGGACCCCATGGACTATACAGTCCATGGAATTCTCCAGGTCTGGAGTGGGTAGCATTTCCCTTCTCCAGGGGATCTTTGCAACCCTGGGATCGAACCCAGGTCTCCTGCATTGCAGGCAAATATACCAAAAAACCTGAGAAGAATATAATCCTAGGAGGAGGAAGAGACTTGAAATGGGAAAGAGAGAAAAAATGTTTTTTCTTACCTATGTTGTATACATACGCACACACATATACATGTATATGTGTGTATATATATATACTTGTGTAGAATGTATATAGTCTGGAAAATGATTTTTTAAAACTACCAATCTTTCTGTGTAGATCCTGTCTTAATATTGAAGAATGGAGGATAGGTCTGAATTTCTCCTACTGCACTGTTAATTGAAGGGCACAATTAACATGGAGAACTCTATAAGAATACAAATTATTTCTCTCCACAAAGCCTTCAAATGTCATGTTAGGAGATAGTGCTTCAAAGGGAAATAATTTGTTCCTGGAACACAATTTTTCATTTAAACACAATCTTCATTTTGAAGAGAAAACAAATAGACACAATATAACCCAGCTGGCCTTATGCCCACTTATGTCCCGCAAGTGCCATGTAAAACCATGAAAGGAACCACATCAAGGCAGATTAGACCACTGAGAACTTCAAGGAAATCACATCTGCCACACGTGATTTGTCTGTGGACCTTTGTTAGAAAAAGCAAGCCAAGTGGCCCAGGGCTAATGGGAATAGTCATCAAATTGGAAGTTATCTTTTGAAATGAAGTGAAGAACCAAGAATCTTGAAAAAGTCTGGAAAGATCATCAACTTCATAGACATGGGGCTTGCTTTCTTTTAGGGAATAATTAAAAAAAAGAAAGCATAATGCTATTCATTGTGCTTGAAGGCATTTTTATCCTCACAAATTGGACAACCTTTTATTCTTTCCTTTCAGCCCAAGGAAGAGCTGCTTAATTAGTTTGTTTTTATTTTTACAAACTAATAGGCTTACCTGGTGGTTCAGTGGTAAGGAATTTGCCTGCCGATGCAGGAGACATGGGTTCAATCCCTGGGTCAGAAAAATCCCCTTGAGAAGGAAATGGCAACCCACTCCAGTATTGTTGCCTGAGAAATCCCATCGACAGAGGAGCCTGGCAGGTTACACTCCGGTTGTGAAAGAGTTGGACGTGACTTAGTGAGTAAACAACAAATTATAATAAACTGTTTTTTAGCATTTAAAATATTTCTGAAACATCTCATATATCATTTCTAATCTAGAAGTCAGTGTTGTATAGTATGTTAGGAAAATGAGCTATAAAGCCACACTGCCTGAAAAAGCACCCCAGCTATGACACTTACTGTTCAAGTGACATTCATCAAATGTATACCTCCCTGTGTCTTGATTACCTCAGCATGAGAATCGGGAACTAGAGCACATTTCATCCTTGTTGTAAGGATTGAGTGAGATACAATAAGCACATTTCTCACAGCCCTCCTTGGAACAAATTAACACCAATGAAGAATAGTTGTTAAAATCCTCATATTAACCTCATGAGGTAGATCCTCGTGCTACAGACAAGAATGCTCAGACCTTGAGAGGGAAAGCAACTGGTCCAAGATTTTACAAATGGTTGGTGGAAACGGTGGAGACAGAGTGCAAATCCAGTTCATTCTGACTACAAAACCCCTGTTCTCAGCGCTCATTAAAATAGATTATTTTGTAACTTTTTCGTATCACAGTCTTTTGCCTTTACACTTGGATATAAACTCAAGAAAGTCAAAATTAGCTGTACCTTCTAGTTGTAGATTTTCCTGTGTGGCCCAGATCAGTACCCTGGAAATACATGGGCAAAAGTTGCCGAAAAAGAGAAAATTGACACTTATAAAGTACTGAAGAAATGTCTGCCAAGAACTAGGGCCAGATACTGAAATAAATTTCATCCATATTTAATCTTTACAACAATCTCAAGGGGCAAGTGTTATTATCCCTGTTTTACAGATGTTATACAGATGTTGTTGAAAGGATAAATTTTTCTTTCCCCAGACTGTGTGTTTTCTTTGTGGAATGCACACAGTAAATGAGAGCAAGACCTTAAAGCCAAATCAAGCTTGGTAAGAAGCTTAGTTCAGCTACTTACTGAAGTGTGTGATTTGGAGTTATAAAATTTCTCGGAGATTCATCTGTAAAATGCAGATAGCACATACAACCTCTATCAAGGGGTAATTGCATTAAATAAGGCAATATGCATAAAGCCCACTATAGAATCACTGTAAGCAGTTAATAAATGTTAGTTATTGTTATTACTGTTGTTACACTATTAATACGAGTTTCAGTAGAGTCAACTGAAGTGAAAGGACCTTTATTCAACTTTACCCTGACCGTCAGTGTCTGTTTTAAAATGAGAAATATCCTCTTTAAAATGAGAAAGCTTTGGAGGTCAATTACACAGGTAATTGAATCAGTTTAAACAACTCCACTGGGCAGAACCTGTCCAAAATAATCATTGTTTCAGTAAAACAGTTGATAGGACTATTTTAAATAAAACAGTAAAAATATTACTTCCTGACAGGAGTATTACCTATAGGTTTATAGAAATAGGCAGCCTGTGGACTGCAGATAGAAATTATATGCAGCAAGCATTTCCTCTGAAGCTAAAGGATATGACCTTAGAAAGGACAATGCAGCCAAACTTATTGAGACTTTATCATCATTTGTTGGTTGCACTTCAGATGTCCAAAATCCCTTGGGGTAGAAAACTTCGCACATAATATTTTTATTTTAGAAACTATGATAAACTCTGTTTTATCCAGAATGATCAGTAAATTGAGAGTACTAGTTATAATCAAATAATATTTGTCAAATATCCTAAGTTAATTAAAAGCTAGAATATTCAAATCAAATATTATACCATCAGTAGTAAACATAGCATTCAACTTTCAGCAAGTAAAATGCTTTCTTTTGACTGTTATGAAACTGCTTTAGAATCTTAGTGTGTCCCAGTGTTATCATTAGAAAGCTTAACTGTTATGATAACATAAAATTTCAGTGTAAAGTAAGGAAGATTTTCTCACACTGAGCAGTTCCAAAATGAGATGGGTAACACTAGAATTTTGGGGATTCCGTTTGCAGGGAGATTTAAACAAAGGTTGCAGGACTGCTTGCCTGGAATGTTGCAAACCAGATGTTGACATGGAGCGAGGAGTTCCAGAATTGATGTTTCCCACAGCTGATTATCTTCATTTTCTAGAACTGTGATAAGAAAGTACCACCAGTTGGGTGGCTTAAACAGCAGTTTATTTTGTCCAATTCCAGATGGAGGTGTCATCAGAGCGGATTTCTCCTGGGGCCTCTGTGGCTTGTAAGTCATCTCCTGTGTCTTCACGTGGTCTCCCCACTGTATGTTTGTGTCCTGTTCTGATCTATTTTCATAAGAACATCAATCGTATTGAATAAGAGGTCACCCTAATGGCCTCATTTCACTTCAAAACCTCTTTAAAGACCTGTCTCCACATAGTCATCTTCTGAGATACTGTTTGCTTGGTTGGTTTAGTCGCTAAGTCATGTCCAACTCTTGCTACCCCAAGGACTATAGCCTGCCAGGCTCCTCTGCCCATGGGATTCTCCAGGCAAGAATACTGGAGTGGGTTGCCATTTTGGAGTGATGATTTCAATAACTGAATTTGGGGGATACACAATTCAGTCCTTAACACTGGTTTTGTAAGAGAATCACTTGGGGACTTTGTTAAGGATTCTGAGTTCTTTAGAACCACTCTTAAAGATTGGAAGGTCAAGGAAATTGCATTTTTAGTAAGGATCCAGTAGGCATTGGTTTGGTGTTCATTTGTTTGCTTGTTTGTTTTTAAGTAGCATAAGATGTATCTCAAGCTTGCTCAACTAAAATGGAGAACTCCTTAGATTACACATAGCAGCCATGAAATTAAAAGACCCTTACTCCTTGGAAGAAAAGTTATGACCAACCTAGATAGCATATTCAAAAGCAAAGACATTACTTTGCCAACTAAGGTCCGTCTAGTCAAGGCTATGGTTTTTCCAGTGTTCATGTATGGATGTGAGAGTTGGACTGTGAAGAAAGCTGAGAGCTGAAAAATTGGTGCTTTTGAATTGTGGTGTTGGAGAAGACTCTTGAGAATCCCTTGGACTGCAAGGAGATCCAACCAGTCCATTCTGAAGGAGATCAGCCCTGGGTGTTCCTTGGAAGGATGATGCTAAAGCTGAAACTCCAGTACTTTGGCCACCTCATGCAAAGAGTTGACTCATTGGAAAAGACTCTAATGCTGGGAGGGATTGCGGGCAGGAGGAGAAGGGGACGACCAAGGATGAGATGGCTGGATGGCATCACCGACTCGATGGATGTGAGTTTGAGTGAACTCCGGGGATTGGGGATGGACAGCGAGGCCTGGCGTGCTGTGATTCATGGGGTCACAAAGAGTCGGACACGACTGAGCGACTGAACTGAACTGAACTAGCTTACACAACTGAACATTTCAAGACTAAAGTTTCTTTTCCTAGATCAAGAAGCTAAATGACACTATCGTATAAATAATGCTTTAGCAGCCTCACTGTCCTTTCTACATTTCTTCCATCTGTTTTCTCAGTGTCACCTCCATTTCTCAGTTCCCTGGTGGTTGGAAGATGGCTTGACCAAGCCCCTGTGTCTTCAGAGGTTCATGTTTAGCAGAATTGAGGGTAAATCTGGTTAACTTTTTACAATACAATACCTAATACAAAAGATACAAAGTATATAATTATACAAATCATAATTCGAAGTTTACTTTTGTAAGAGATTATTAATGCTGATAGTATTGACTTAGTGCTTAAGCATTAACCTGTATGCTGACTGCATCATATGCGTATTTATATTCACATTAGGTGCAGTGATTCTCACCATCATACAGAGAGGAAAACTGAGTCTCCCAGAGGCTATTTCTTGCCCAAGGTGTCAGAGTGAATAAAAGAGACAGAGCTGGAATTCACATTTCAACACTGGTTTTCAAATTCTCACTTCTAAATGCCATATTCTGCTGCTCATTAACGTGCTAATTATCGGTTTTAACACTTTTTTTTCTTAAAATTGATTAATTTTCATTAAACATTTTCCATATAAACTTTTTTCCTTTTAATTTTACTGAGTCATCCCTGACAGACCACCCTGTGTAAGTTGAATGTCTATAGCATTGTGACTTGACTGACTTTTATTGTGAAAAATTAATCACCATAAGTTTTATCAGCCATCAGCTCACATAGATGCAAGGAAAGTTTTTTCTTGGTGAAGAGAACTTTTAGAATTGATTCTCTTGGCGGTTTCTAAATGCACCACCCAGTAGGGCAACTTAGCATCAGTAAATGTTACTTTATATCCTGGAGTTAGCTCTCTCCAGCAGAGCTGCACTACCTGAAATGTCAAAAGTTTTGATGATAAAAGGAAAACATATTCTTTATCCTACTCATCCTTATGTACTAAAAAGACCATTTGTCGGCCTGTCATTTACAAAGTTGTCATCCAAACTTTCTTAGCCCTCGCCACAGGAATCTTTATAAGGTGACAACTTCTTAATTCAATTTAGTATAGGCAAATGGAAAAAAAGTAGTCCAGAAATGCTTCTTAACTCCCCTACTGAAGCTGTGAGTCCCACCTGATAACTACCAGCTTGACAAGATAACCAACTTGCAGACTGCAAAAAAAAAAAAAAAAAAAAAAAACACAACAACAACAAAACCCAGCATTCACTTTGAGTTGTCCTTATTCAGCTAAGTACGTTTATTTCACTGTTGGACTGTAGCAAAGTGTTGGTAGGTCTTTCCCTGGAATGTGGGCAAGATGCCTATGTCCTGTTGCTGAGAAAATGCATATAAATGCCCAAGCCTGTTTAGTGGTCTTTACCAAAAATAGCTTGGCCTTTTGACTCACCCAGGCTGCCGGTAAACTGTTTTTTTTTTCCCCCTCTCCACAGATACACTAAATCTAGTAACATCACGTCAGTGCATTCCAAATTGGAGGCAACACTGACTTTGTTTTAGTTTGGGAATCCTTATTATTGGTTCATAAGTTGGATCAGAGAACATTGAGAGAAGAAGGATCTAACAGATATTCAGCCTTCAGTCCAGCCTCGTAGATTTATAGATAAGAAGCAGAAGCCCAGAAAGGTTAAGTGACCCACACAAGCACACATTGCTGGTAAGTGGCAGACCCAAAATAACTCTGGGCTGCTAATGCGTGAAGCAGTCTGTTTTCTGCCAGGGTCTCAGCCGGAGATTTCATGGGTGGGTTGTGCCAGGTCCCCCTCAAGAGCAGTTTGGGGGAGTGATAGCAAGATATGAGTCTTGGCTGCCCTTGTATTTACAGAATTTTCATTTGGTCATGTGCTGCTTTCGCAAGAAGGAATTTGAGAATCAAGTAATACAAAAACCAGGAAAGCAAATAGATGTTTTGATGCTCAAACTTGACCATGGGTGGCTTTTAACAGGGCCTTTAGGGAAAGCTAGTTTGCATTAGCAAGCTTCTCTGAGATCTTTCGATGCCCCTCAGTCATTCCTGTGGCTCAGGTGTCTAAGCCTCACACCTTTCCAGGTGGTCCAAGTGCACTGTTTTGCACAGAGAAAGGATCCCAACAGTCTGCTCTTTACCCAGTGATCAAAACCTCTGTTTCTCCGTATGCTTTGAGAGCTGGGCCAAAGTTTCATTTTCATACAGATCTTTTCTTTTCTCTCTCGGATCTTCCTCTCATCTGCTTGAATTTCAGGATAGGCTTTCGTTGTGTTTTGTTTTCCACTGAAAAGGGTATAAATTACTTCTATTTTATTCAATCTGATAGTCCTGTCTGTAACGTGAAGTTGGGATTTGCAGTTACAAGATGAAATCTGATCATGCTAAAGAAGGGCTTCCCTGGTGGCTCAGCAAAGAATCTGCATGCAATGCAGGAGACCAGGGTTCAATCCCTAGATCGGGAAGATCCCCTGGAGAAGGAAATGGCAACCCACTCCAGGATTCTTGCCTGGACAATCCTATGGACAGAGGAGCCTGGAGGGCTATAGTCAATGGGGTCACAAGAGTCGAACTCGAATATAGTGACGAAACCACCACCACTAGCAAAGATGGCAAGTATGCCTTTGCTAAGTAGCTATTAAATTTCTCTTTAAACAAATATCCAGAATATAATAAAACCTGAATAATAACTATTTCAGTTTAAAAGGGAGTAAATCGGGCACAGATCATGGAGCAGCACTTATTGTGGATGCCAGTTTTACAAGTGAGGAAAGCGATCCTCAGAAAATAAGGAATGTGGGTCAGATACAAAGCTAGGAAGTGAAAAAATAGGAATTTAGAGCTATATTTATATGTGAGGCTCACTAGGGGTCTTGTTCTTTCCATTTTGCCAGGCAGTCAGTCTCTATAACCATTTGACTGTCAAACTGTTTGACTTTTTAATGGGAATATTAAAATCTGTTGTGAAGTGTTTTAACATTCATTATGTCCTTTGCTCTTTCTAAAGCTTTGAAAGGAAACTAGATGTTACTTTACCCGTTTGCAAAGAAAGATACCTGAGGGTATGTTGCTGTTTCTTTTCTTTTCTTTTTTTGCATTAGCAAAATGGCAAAATAGAAAGACCCTGAATTCATCTCTCAGGAGCACAGCCAGATCACATCTGCAGAATAACCATATAAGAAAAAGACCAAAACCTACTAGAAAAGATCTACAACTGAAGACATAGAGAAAGAACCCAAATGACATGAGGTTTCCCACCATCCCTATATTGAGATGCAACTGCCAAATAAAATTGTACAATATTGAAAAATATAATTAAATTTTAAAAAAGATACCTGAGCTTCAGAGAAGTTAGTTGACTTACCCAAAATTGACTGCCCAGAAGCAACTAATATGGGACTCAAATCAAAGTCTTGTAAGTCTACAAAGTGAATAGTGAAAAGCATTGGCAAAGTGGGCTCAAGAGACCCAGGCTCAAGTTCAAACTATTCATTCCACTTATTTGAAGTATATCCCAGACAGATTACTTATATCTGTGATATTCAGTTTCTAGCTGTCTGCTAAGTGGGACTGAAATAACACCCTGTGGCTGGATTGTTATGAAATAAATCTGAAATATCTTTTCTGACTAAAAAGTAATTTATATGTGCTATGAGTAAAATCATTTAAAAAGTTATAACTTTTACAGCTTAAGAGTTCAAACTTTAAAACAATATTAAAAGTTAAGAGACTATAACCAAATACAAAATAAAAAGATTTTTTAAAGTTAATAGATCCATTTATGATGTGACTGTGGAAATTCTCTTTTGCTCATAAAGGTTATTTAATCAGTTTGATCCTCTCAAGTAGGTGCTCATTTAATTATTTTGGCCATTTTCTCTTCTAACTTGATAATCTATAAGATAATTAGAAATGCTCAGCGTCTGTTACCTCCAGGATATCTGTGTAAGCTATAATTATGAAAATACATCTTAAGCAGATTTCTAGATCCTGAAAAGTAATACAGTTCATACCCTAGTCCTTTTTCTTCTTTCCTTTCTAGTAATTAGGGGCTATTTGAGGGAGAAAAACTGTGATGTGGATGAGTAAAAGACGACATTTTTGAAAGGCTAATGGAGGCAGATTTTTAAAGGAGGCTCTATATATAATACATGAGATTATGTTCATTTATCAGCAAAAATCTAGTTGAGAGAATCAAAGCAATACTTGTCTAAGAGTTCATTTCTTCTTCAAATTAATCACTATCACATTTTTCTTAAGCTTTTACTTTTAAAATGACATTTTCAGTAAGCTGAGGAATGTAAACATTCTAATACCTTTCATACAGCTTTTTTCCTGCATTGTAATTGACAATTTTAAAAAACAAGATGAATGCATTCAAAACAAAGAACAAAACAAGGGTGCACATTTGATTTTAGTTACTCTCTGCTGCACTTGGTAATAAAATGCCCAGTTG
Organism: Ovis aries; assembly: GCF_016772045.2. Lineage (NCBI taxonomy): Eukaryota > Metazoa > Chordata > Mammalia > Artiodactyla > Bovidae > Ovis > Ovis aries. The sequence continues at coordinate 58,296,932 of NC_056062.1, read as the reverse complement.
GAATTGGTCTTCCCTCTTCCTGCAGGGTGACATCTTTAACCCAAAGGAACCAGTGGTTTTTGTGGGAATTGAGATGGGAACAAACGCTTATTAAGCACCAGTAATATGTTAGACACTAATCCTCATGATGATGCTGTGAGTTAGATATTAGGGTCCTCGGTTTTAGTTGAGAAAATACACTCAAAAGTTTGTTTGTTTTTCTTCAAATGCCACGACAGGCTGATGAAGACCAACTCTGAGTGATTCTAAACCTGCTGTCTACTCTAGGCTTTGTAAGGAAATCTCTCTGTAGGCTCTGCCTTTTTCATACCCCTTTCTCCTTCATTGGTCATGCTTTATAACTGGTGAGTGTCTGTGTGTCTTCTGCCTTATGGAAACTCTCAAGTGTTAATGTACCAGGTTTCATGGTTTGTAAAGTTATATACAGCAGACTAAAGCACAGATAAGTGCAGCTTCTCAGTCAAGGGGTATTAAGGAAATCTTTCGGATGGCAATCAAATAGAGGTGTTGGTGTTAACAAGTGAAAAACAACCTGTTCTATTTCATATAATAAAATCAGTTCATCACAATGTCTACCAAGGCAAAGCACTGAGGACTAGTACTGGAATGTTCAGCAGACTAGCAATCAAGAACTGTTTTTTTCCAGGTATGAATTTGCCAATTATAAATCGTGGGAGTCAATTAACCTCATGATTTTCAACTATAAGATAAAAATTATAGTCTTTCTGCCACCTCATAAGATTGATTTAAAGATAAAATGAGACATTGTAGGTAAAAATTGTTTGTATTCCTATAAAACTGTAAGAATTTAAAAGGAATCAGTTATATTTTCCTTTTTCTTATATTCCCCAACAGGAGTAAATATTCCGATTTTTCCCATTGTGGATAGACTTAAACCCCATGTATGTATTTAATAACTAACACCTACCCTAAGTGTCTATTCAGTTGACTCCATTTTTATATATGATAGAAGGGACAGATTGCTTTTGGTCATGTGTGGAGGAGCCATGAAACCATCACCTTGGCTGAAAAAAAAAAGATTAATTAAATACAAAAGCTCATGAATAAAAGTCCTTGAAATGCCAAGTGATTGTGATATTCTTGTAAATATGATCTTGAGATGAAAATTTAAGAACTTGGTTTTGTTTGGCTTAATTGTGTTTTCTAAATAATAGCCCATCCCCGATATAACTAATATGTATTGTTGTGTTTGAATTTATTGAGTGCTTCCTGTTTGTCAGGCACTAGGCTAAGTGCTTTGGTTACATTATCATTTAATTTTCATAAGAACTCCAGACATTAAGTAATGTTACCAATTGAGGCATAAATGCATTAAGTAATTTTCCCAAGGTTGCACAGTAAGACATATACAAGATACATACAAGATTATGGAAATGATTTTCCTTTTGCCATTCATTTGTTTATTCATTGAGATTAATTGCAGTACTTTGTATGAGGAGAATCGGCATTTAGATGACATTTGAAGCCATGGGAATAGTTAAAATCGCCTCAGGACGTGTATTCTAGAGAACAGACAAAGGCTGAGGACAGAGCCCTAGGGGTTTCCTATACTTATAGATGTAAAAAAAGAGAAGGAGCCGGTAAAGGAAATTGGGAAAGAATGTCCCAAGAAAGGAGAAAAAACACTGTATAAATATGGTCTCAAAAACCTTGAAAATGAAATTAAGAGATAAGCTTAGTGAGATTTGTTGACTCCTGCTGAGATGTTGAGAAAAGGGGGAACAGAAAATTTGCCATTGACTTTGGTAAGATGTAAGATGTTAGTGACCTTGAAAAATATTATTTCAGTTAATGATTGTTCAGTTACAGTCAGACTAGGAACAAATACAATGTGAGGAAGAGGAAGCAATGAGTAAAAAGGTTCTTTAAAATGGAGCAGATACCAAAATGAAAACTGAAAAGAATTACGGGGTCTTTTTAAAAGATGAATATTAAGGAATGAAAGAGAGTTAGTCGCTCAGTTGTGTCTGACTCTTTGCGACCCCATGGACTGTAACCCACTAGGCTCCCCTGCCTGTCCATGGAATTCTTCAGGCCAGAATATTGGAGTGGATTGCCATTTCATTCTCCAGAGGAACTTCCCAACCCAAGGATTGAACCCAGGTCTCCTACGTTTTAAATGTAGGAGATTCTTTACCATCTGAACCACCAGGAAAACCCATGAGCTACCAGGAAATTTGTGGGCAAATATGAATGATCCTGTGGTGAGGAAGAAAATGATGTGCAGTAAAGAAAGGGAATATTGTGGCCTCCAGAGCACCAGAGGAGGGGAAGGCCTTCTATGAGAGCAGGATACTTGATCCATTAAAACAGGAAGAAGACAGTGGCAACAGAGGCAAACGGAAGGAAGTGCTAGCCTCAGAGAGAAGAAGATGAAATTGTTTCTTTCCTGATTGTTTTGGGGGAAATTATCCTGCAATGTTTTCAGCTAAGAATGAGATGGAGGAAAGGATGGCTATCAGAAAAGGGTGGTAGAGTGGAGAATGGGAAAGTAATTTTTCTGGAGAAGTGTGGTAGGATTATCAGGCATTGCAGAGTTCATAAATTAAAATGAGGTCTATCAGCATACCTGTGTCCTCTCTTCCAGCAACATATAGCCTCTTAGGTGCAAGCACAGAGCAATAGGATAGCTGAGTTTAATCAAGCTTGAGTTTCACCTGGCAAAAAATGGCACAGTAAGATAAAGAGGAGGAGAAAGTGATTTAAGAGTATTCGCAAGGAAGTGAAAGCACTTCTGAAGATGAGATCTAAGCAGGGAAAGAGCACAATGCAGAAGAGGGTGATGGATGTTTTTAAAAGTGATGGCAATGACGACCCTGTATGCAAGACAGGAAAAAAGACACAGATGTGTATAATGGACTTTTGGACTCAGAGGGAGAGGGAGAGGGTGGGATGATTTGGGAGAATGGCATTCTAACATGTATACTATCATGTAAGAATTGAATCGCCAGTCTATGTCTGACGCAGGATACAGCATGCTTGGGGCTGGTGCATGGGGATGACCCAGAGAGATGTTATGGGGAGGGGAGGTGGGAGGGGGTTCATGTTTGGGAATGCATGTAAGAATTAAAGATTTTAAAATTTAAAAATAAAAAACTAAAATAAATAAATAAATAAATAAAACACATAGTAACTGGAAGGTAATAGTTTAAGAAATAGTTAAGCAAAAAAATAAAAAATAAAAAAAATAAAAGTGATAAGGGAGGGACTTTCCCAGCAGCCCAGGGGTTAAGACTCTGCCTTCAAATGTGGTTGGGCAGAGGTGTGGGGCACAGGTTCAATCTCTGATTGGGGTACTAAGATCCCACATGCCCACGGGTGCAGCTGAAAAAATGTTTTATAAAGAAGAGGTGAAGGAAAGTAATGGAGATCTGGTTCATTGTGTATATTAAGAGTAAGTGAATTGGAATTATAGGACGTTTCCAAGATGGCCCAGTTATTTGGCAGAAGGGATGTGCATATGAATGTAATTGAGATGGGGTATAGACGGCTGTGATGGATAGATATGCCACACAAGTGTATGTTCCTCGGTTCTTTGTCTCGTCACAACAAAGATTTGCAGTGACGGATATTAAAGCCCCCTCGGCGTCTCAGGTCTTGGATAGACCGTGTTATAGCTCTCAGGTCTCGAATGGACCGTGTTATAGCTCTTAGACAAATCCGTGTTACAGCTCAGTGTTACAGCTCTATTTTATTTAGAAGATAGCAGGAGAATCCATCTTCGAGGCGTGAGGACACGTCGATCCAAAGACACGAGGAGAAGAGCACCCCAGTGCGCCGTGGGCGGGGGGAGAGAGAGAGAGAGCTGGCTTTGGCTCCTCTATTTATATGTTTATCTCTCCCTGAGCCTGTCCTGTGTAAACTGGGCCAGCCAGGAGTGTTGTTTGTTTTACCTGAGGTCCTCACTCTGGTCCTCGGCCCTTCTTTTGTTCTATTTTCGCGGTCTTTTCCCTTCCTTGTCTTTTAGCCGCCGCCATTTTGGACTCCTTTTCCTGACTCTGCCTACCTAACAGATAGAAATGCTGAGGCTGTTAAGAATGACTGAAGGAAGTGTGGTGGAGAGGAAGGTAGTGGGCTTGGTGGTGAAGCCAGTCATGGACGCAGAGAGAGTGCTGGAGACCACGACAACTTCACATGACGTTCACACGGGTGAATTCACACAGGATGCGCAATGTTAACAAAAGAGCGGAAGAGTCACGGCCTGCAGATCACTGTGATGATGGGGAGAGCCCTGCTCTTCCTGTCAGCCCTGAGCCTGAGTGAATATGGGAGAATAAAAAGCTTCCATGTGAATGAGGCACAGGGGTCTCAGGTTTCCTAGGGAATACTCTTAAGTCAGAATGCATTAGGTGATGCGGTTGAGGCTTTTAATAATTAGTATCATAGTAGAAAAATTTGGACAGGAAATGAGAAGTAGGTCATTGAAAGGAAACCACAAATTTCAATAAGAGTACAGTATGCAGATGACACCGCCCTTATGGCAGAAAGTGAAAAGGAACTCAAAAGCCTCTTGATGAAAGTGAAAGAGGAGAGTGAAAAAGTTGGCTTAAAGCTCAACATTCAGAAAACTAAGATCATGGCATCTGGTCCCATCAGTTCATGGGAAATAGATGGGGAAACAGTGGAAACAGTGGCAGACTTTATTTTTGAGGGGCTCCGAAATCACTGCAGATGGTGACTGCAGCCATGAAATTAAAAGATACTTACTCCTTGGAAGGAAAGTTATGACCAACCTAGATAGCACATTAAAAAGCAGAGATATTGCTTTGCCAACAAAGGTCCGTCTACTCAAGGCTATGGTTTTTCCAGTAGTCATGTATGGATGTGAGAGTTGGACTGTGAAGAAAGTCGAGCACTGAAGAATTGATGCTTTTGAACTGTGTTGTTGGAGAAGACTCTTGAGAGTCCCTTGGACTGCAAGGAGATCCAACCAGTCCATCCTAAAGGAGATCAGTCCTGGGTGTTCATTGGAAGGACTGATGTTGAAGCTGAAACTCCAATACTTTGGCCACCTCATGTGAAGAGTTGACTCATTGGAAAAGACTCTGATGGTGGGAGGGATTGGGAGCAGGAGGAGAAGGGGATGACAGAGGATGAGATTGTTGGATGGCATCCCTGACTCGATGGACATGAGTTTGAGTGAACTCCGGGGGATGGTGATGGGCAGGGAGGCCTGGCGTGCTGCGATTCGTGGGGTCACAAAGAGTCTGACACGACTGAGCGACTGAACTGAACTGAAAGGAAATAGAAACAACAGGCTGATATTTTGCCTGGTGATCAGGCAAATGGTATCCTAAAACAAGGTTGTTTATGTTTTGCCTAGAGGCTAAATCCCAGTAGTGCCTTTGTAGATTGAAGAGGGGAGAGGAAGGAGAGGGAAAAGTGACTCTAATGGTTTAGCTACTGCCTTGACAGAAAGCCCTGCTCTGGCCAAATGAAACAGTAGAATGGAGATTGAACACTGTAGTGATCCAAAATAACGGACCAAATGCCATGTGGTGACACAGCATCGAGTGATGCAGGAACTACTGTAAGCTTATAAAAAGTTAAAGTGTTAGTCACTCAGTCCTGTCTGACTCTTTTTGACCCCATGGCCTATAGCCCACCAGGGTCCTCTGTTCATGGAATTCTTCAGGGAAGAATACTGGAGTGGGTAGCCATTCCTTTCAACAGAGGATCTTCCTACCCCAAGTATTGAGCCCAGGTCTACACTGAAGGCAGTTTCTTTACCATCTGAACCACCAAGGAAACCCTATAAATGGGTGCTCAAAAAGTATTTGTTAACTGAACTAATGTTCCTTGACAAGTAAGGCTTGTAAGACCTATTGATTATTTGAATTCTTTCCACCCTAAATCTGGTTGGAATCCCTGATGGCTCAGACAGAAAACTATCTACCTGCAGTGAGAGAGATCTGGGTTCGATCCCTGAGTTGGGAAGATCCCTTGGAGAAGGAAAAGGCAACTCACTCCAGTACTCTTGCCTAGGAAATTCCATGGATGGAGGAGCCTGGTGGGCTACAGTCCATGGGGTCACAAAGTGTTGGACAGGACTGATTGACTTCACTTTCACTTTCTATTCCACTTTTACTGAGCCTGAACCAGTAATTCTTTCAGTGAGTGAAGTGAAGTCGCTCAGTCGTGTCTGACTCTTTGCTACCCCGTGGACTGTAGCCCACCAGGCTCCTCTGTCCATGGGATTCTCCAGGCAAGAATACTGGAGTGGGTTGCCATTTCCTTCTCCAGGGGAATCTTCCCAACCCAGGGATTGAACCCGGGGCTCCCGCATTGCAGGCAGACTCTTTAACCTCTGAGCTACCAGGGAAGCCCAATTCTTTCAGTAAAAGTGATTATTTAATATTACATTGTTTTGTTTCCAAATTTAAAGTAGGCAGTGGAGATAACCAGTTACAGTTTTTAAAAATGGAGACTTGGAATCATTACAACTCCTCTATGGTTTTAGCATTCATAATTTACAGTTTATGACACCAAAGCTTGAGCATTTGTGTTTTTGTAGAGGTAAAGATCAAAACCATATTGAATTTGACAATCACTTTCATCCTAAAATTTTTCTTTTCATGCTCACAAATATAAGCTTAGTTCTATTACTCTGTGCCTTACAAAGCAAGGATCAATGAATAATGAAGTTGATCTTATGTATATAGGTAACTTGGGAAAAAGTAAGTCTGGTTATAGTCCCATTTCATAAATATCAATATTCAATTATATATTTGATATGATTGTATGAATGTGCCTGTGTATGCTTTTTAGTGTATATATTCATAAAGTTTTAGTACTTTTTATTAAGTATATTCTTTAAATTAATGAATTTCATTAATTTAATAGAAAAATCTTTAAATATATTAATAAAACATCACTAGCCTATTTCTTGAAATAGTTGTATCACAATAATATAACTTAAACATTTCCTAATGAAATACCTAAAAACATTTGGTTATTAAAAGATATGTTTCAGAATTCCCTGGTGGCCCAAAGTTTAGGACTCTGAACTTTAACTGCTGAGGGCCTGGGTCCAATCCCTGGTCAGGGAACTAATATCCCTCAAACCACAGAGCATGACCCCCCACCAAAAAATATATTTCATGTTACTAGAAGAAACTTTTTAAATTTTATTTTTCTTGAAGTTTTTTTTATGTGGACCTTTTAAAGTCTTTATTTATTACAATATTGCTTCTTTATTTTTCTTGGCCTCAAGGCGTGTGGGATCGTAGCATTAAGATATTAAATATTACCTGTGCTCAAAAGGAACTGAACAACCATGGTTAGAGGCTGACACCCAAATTCTCAAAATATTTAACCAATCACTTAATGGACCGGAATAAATGGGATCATGTAGACCAAATTTTCTGGATGATGGCATTTTATTTACAAGGCTTGAATGTTCTGTTCCAGTGACCAAATGCCTTCAAGTCTCTGCAAGTTCTTATCTAGTTAATTACATTGCTTCACAAAGGAATCTCATTAAAAGGGCCAGTAGGGTTTACCCAGGATAGTTAGAAAGGGAATCCAGTAGTATTGGGCGAAAGCTTTGTGGAAATTGTTGGCCAAAAAGTATTACCTGGCTAGTATCAGAAAGTAAAGCCAGAAATAAATGAATGGTTTTAGATTATTGAGAGAGAGATGAGACTGAGAAACTGGAAACTTTAATGATGTTAAAGAAAGTACTTTATTGGAATTAGAGAAAATTAGAAAGTTGTGGTTGGAGAGAGAATTCAAGCAAAGGGATTTGAATCAGCTTTGAGGAATTGTCTCAAAACAATGGGGATCCAGATGAGTGACATGAATCATCACTAAAGATAACTTTGAACATCATTGCAAAACCCTGGACTTTTGAAACCCTCTAAATCTGGCTTTAATTCCCTACTCTTCCACTGAGTAACTGAGTAACTTTGGATGAGTTAGGGCAGGAAAGTTCTTTCCATAATCATATGTGATTTAATTTTATCTTCATTGACTTAGTCCCAATTGAACTTACATTTTGCAAAGAGAAATATTTTTGCTACTACAGAGAGAATATCATTACTATTTTAGTGACTGAAATGTATAGATAAACATTCAGGAAAGCTCTTTGTGTGGCCAGTTAGAATGGAGAGAAGTCGAAGTCTTTACCAGATTGTTTTTCAACTACTTGTAAATAAGTTGTGCACGAATGCTCAGACATGTCCGACTCTTTGTGATCCCATGGAGTGAAGCCCACCAGACTCCTCTGTTCATAAGAATACTAGAGTAGGTTGCCATATCCTAATCCAGGGAATCTTCCCGACCAGGGGATCAAACCTGCATCTCCTTCAATGCAAGCAGATTCTTTACCTGCTGAGCCACTTTGAAACTGTGCTTGATAAGAGAGCTGTGTTTCAGTGTGATGTAAGGATTCAAAGTCAGGAACCACATAAATGTAAATTGTGTGCAGAATAAATTGTAGTCTATGTCAGGTTCAAGCTCACTGGTTTTAATACTTTTCTGAAATACTTGGTTGGGTCCCAAATGGCACAATTATTTCCAAAAAGTAAGAAGTATTTCTCTTTTTGATAGAGTCTCATATCATTGTCTCAAAATGATTTCAGCATAAACAGAATGAGTATGTGATTGGCATCCCTGAGCATAGGATGAATTAACTGGATGTCCTTTTCAGGATGCTTGGAAAGCAAGAGGATATCATTTAGAGGGATCTGGATTTTTATCTTCTCTTTTCTAGTTTGATCTTGGTTGTGCCACTTAACCCATATCCTTACCTCTAAAATTGAGATGATAATACCAAGCAAGTTGCCCAGATTCCCTGCCTTTTTCACATTGTGGCACACATTAAATTTTGTAGCATTGCTTAGCACACTAAGACAAATGGATGAGGCCAGAGAATACTAACTTGGGGTTTCCCAGCTATGGTAAGCGTCTAGCCTCCTTGAAGGGATCAATATCGTACCATATATACAACTAGGAGGACTGGATAATATAGATATCAACACTTCTGAGAATGAAATCGGACACGTTAATAATAACACCCGGATTGGTACCCTAGGCAGAAAATGAAATGTGGGTGTGTCTGTTAATCACTCAGTTGTGTCCGACTCTTTGTGACTCCATGGACTGTAGCCCTCCAGGCTCCTGTATCCACGGGATTCTCTAGGCAATAATCCTGGAGTGGGTTGCCATGCCCTTCTCCAGGGGATCTTCCTGACCCAGGGATTTAACCCAGGTCTTCTGCATTGCAGGCAGATTCTTTACTGTTTCAGCTGCCAGGAAGGAGGACACTGAAATATTACTGGGCGATTGAAATATTACTGAAGTATGAAACTGAAATATTACTGGGAAAACCAGAACATTTGTTCAACCAAACTATCACAGCAAGCAGCCTACTTTTAGGGAAGTTCTAGACTCAAATGATAGCTGATATATTAACCACTCAAAAGTGGTTAGCTGTTATTGTTATTTACAGGAAAACTAAGTGTAGAGAACTTTTCTGATCCTTAGGGAAATAGTTTTTTCCAAATGAAGTACTGGTTCAGGATTGATACCCACCATCTATTCTAGTAACTTCAGCTATATGATCAAGGAAAACAAGAGTAAAAATCCCAAGAATCCTCTTAATATATCACCTTTCCTAGTATCACAGACTGAAGTTGCTTTAGTTTCAGTCTTCTCCCTTTTCCTTTCCAGTTGCCAAGATTTATCCTTGAAAGTTACTACAGGAATGAATAGCAATCTCTCTGCAACTGAAGTTTTTATTCTGAATATACCATCTATAGGCTATTCATTCCCCACCTTACTCAGCCCAGGGTCTCACTCTTGAACTCCATACTGATATTCCCAATTATCTTCTGAATGTATAAATCTAAATTTCTAACCCATTCTTCAAACTCTATGTATCTAAAGTGAACTGTATATATCCAGTGCTTCACCCACACCAACCAACTTTTCCCTAGTCTATGCTTCTAACTTGCGTATAGCGCCATTAATGGGCCCCTCCCTCAGTGAAACCAGTCAGCTTGGTGCTGATTGATTGCATCAAACCTCTTCCACCCTGGAGGGAGAGATGGTTTATTTGTCCTGGAATTATCATATATAAGGATATGGGCTTGCCTTTTCTGCCTTCAGTGCTACAACTAGAAACAAAATTAAAGGCTTACAAAATGCTTAAAATACCATCATAACTGTGGGATCTATTTAACTTATTTTAAATTCAATCATCAAGAAGGCTACTAGAATGGTGGAAATACTTATTAAACACTCAACTAATGTGCCAGCTCAGTAATATTGCCCTCAGGGTTTCAGCATTATCGTCAGAATGGAGTAAATATATTGAATCAAGGATCAAGAGATGCTGCTGGGTCCGCAACAGGTAAAATACATGAATCCAAGAAGCAATAGATTTACATAAAATAGGTGCTGTTTTTTGAAATTCACATGTAAAATTTGTGCTTGGACTCTGATGAACTTGAGGAACTATTTTCCTAAAGGATTTACCTCCAAAGGAAAAAGGAAGAGTTCTACTCTTTGTGAAGCTAGAGTGACACTTTAGTCACTCTGGTATCTTCATGCTAGTGAACCAGTAAGTGAGAAAATGATTATAGCACTGGTGTGGGTAACTGATCATGATTTCCATGAGGAGCTAGCATTGTTACTATACAGAGGAGGTAAGTTGGAACATTTATTAACCGGAGTATTTACTTGGGGTTCTGTACCCACTGATTATGATGAATGGGCCAGTGTATGTCATGTCAGGCCATGACCTAACAAAGGCATGAGTCCTAAGTCCTCAGGAGTCTCTAGACCATATCATTAGGCAAGCAACCTTGACTACTAGGAAAGACCACTAGACCAACCAAATACAGGCTAAGGGTGAGGAAAATATTCAATGGATAGTGTATCAATTTTCTCAGGCTGCTATAATCAAATCCAGAGACTGAGTGGCTTAAACACCAGAAGTGTGTTTCTCCCAGTTCCAGAAGCTGGGAAATTCAAGATCAAGGTGGTGGCCCATGTGGTTCCTGGTGAGAGCTGTCCTTCTGGCTTGTAGATGGTTTCCTTCTCATTGTGTGGTCACCTGGCCTTTCCTTGGTGCAGGTGATGAAAGAGGGGAGAAAGCAAGCTCCTTCGTTTCTCTTAATTATAATCCTACTGGATTAGGGCCTAACCCTGTGACTTCATTTAACCTTACTTGTAGAGGCCTTATCTCCAAATACGGTCACATTGAGGGCTAGGGATTCAGTGCATACATTTTGGGGGGACGTAAGCATTCAGCCCATAACAGATAGTATATGAGTAACAGAATAAATTAAGATCATGTGCTTCGGTACCAGTTACAGCAGCAGGAACTGGAGCTAGTACCCTTAATCTTCTTTTAATAACTACCTTTGAAATGGAACTTTGTCCTGGATTGGACTAATGGAAGGCCAAAGTGGATCTGAGTAATATAAGAGGTGGATGGTCCTGGAAGAGGATGCTATTGGACATCTTTTGTGCACAACTTCAAACCTTCTTAGAGCAGTTATGAGACACATAAGTCTTCAGGCCTCAGGCTCAAGTGACATGTTGCTTGTATCCGTAGCCAGTTAGAAGATGCAGCCTCATGCTGGCTTCTCTTCCTTTTCTGTTTGGCTTTCCCGTGTGCTCACTTTTGCTTTGGGGAATCACTTTCTAAATACAGAATCTTCACTCAAGAATTTGTCTTAGGGAGAACTCTTGCTGAGACATCCAGTTTTCCCAAGATAAGTACAGCAGTAAGCAAAGGAACTGATGGATGATATGGACCCACTAAATATTTATGTAACAAATACTGGTCTCTGGACCTGCCGTGTTCTTTCTTTGGGTCTGTCTGGATCTTTGCTCAGGAATTTCTTTCTAACCCAAACTCCTCCATCAGATTTATCATCTGTAAAACTCCTGCTCATTTTTCAAATCTTACTTTATTTGCAACTCTGCAATGTAAACTCCCTGAATTCTTATAAGAAGCATAATGCAATTTGAGCACCAAACAATTTGATCTGTGGAAATACTGAAAGAGTACGTTTCCCAGTCTGCATTGCAAGGAGCTAGGGCCATGTGACTGAGTTCTCATCAGGGAAATGTGATCAGAAGTGATAAAAGTGATTTACAACCCTAGCCACAAAACCTTACGCATGATTTTACATTTTCTGTTTTTGTCTATGCGGTTATAAGTGAAGGATCAAAGATGACAAAACTGTAAGTTGGAAGCAACCTGGCTCCTAGTTTATCACTTGGGAGAGAGTTGCATAGAAGTATCACCAAACCACACTGAAATTTACTAGAGTGAAAAGTAAATTTGTGTTAAGCCCCTAGGATATTAGTCTTTATTTCTATTAATACTTCAGTACAGCCAACCACACCATCACTAATATATTCCAGGCAGACATACAGAGTTCCTCTATGTTCCTACTGAACTCAGATATATCTGTATCAAATAAGTAAATATCAACTGTAATAGTTTCATTTCATTTCTACCCACTTGACTGTAGCCTTTCTGGATTCCCTAATGTTGGTACTGCTTTGTGCAGTTACTGATTGGATGGATGCAGAAGGGCATATGGGTTTGCTCAGTATGGTTCTAGGAGAAAAATTTTTGGAAATTATTGGGAGATATATTTTGATTGACTAGGAAGAGAAGTTTCTAAAATTTTTAGCTCTGAAACAAAGAGTTTTTAAAAGGGCTGCATTTAGAGGGGATGAGAAATTTATCATCGACATAAATTTAAAGACCAGTTGTCCAAACTGTTCAGCTCACTAGTGAATTAAATCCAGGGAAGTCAAAGGACTTGCCCAAAGCATATTTTCAACAGAACTGGAAGTAAAATTGAATTTCTTACCTTTGATGCCAGTTTTTTTTTTCCTTCTTACATTAACATTCAGAGAGTTTGAGGAACTAGAAATATCAAATTTGTATTAGATCTGAGTTCAAATCCTGAAAATTGAATAATTATGTGTTTTTTGGTTAATTACTTAATCTGGCTCAAGAAAGTTTTCTCCTTTATAAAAATGGGGTACGATATCTTTGAAGATTTTCATGAGATTTTGTTAAATGCAGATCTTGATACAAGGTTGCAATTATTATGATCATATTTATTAAATTTTAGCAATTATAAGAATCTTCTTATCCAGTTTATTATTTGTGCTTTACCAGTATGGTACTAAGTACATTTCAGCTACGTTATAGGTCAGAGAGGTTTTGGTAGCTAAACTGAAACCATTAATCTTATGGGAAAATGCAGTTCAAAATGCAAACCAATGAATTCTAAGTGAATTATGGAACCCCATAATTTTTTTAAACTGAGAACTCTTTGGGAAGATAATTTTATGATAATGTGACTCAAGTCAATTGCAAGCAGTGTGAGTAGAAGAGGTATGGGAAAGAGTGCCTCTGGGAACTCACTGAGGAGGCTGGAAAGTCCCAGAATGCCACCCCCTTTCTTAATTTCCTATGTTCCCAGTTTACTCTGAATTAGTATTCTTCATAATTTCCATGAAAATGAGTAATCTAGTAAATGTAATTCTGTATGGTCAGGGAAGAGCTCAATTGACTGAATCGTTATCAAAAGAGTAAATTTTTGTCACTGAGATTCAGCTTGTGCTTAAGTTTTGGGTCTATGAGAGCTCAGAGGTTTGCATTTGTTCAGGGAGATAATCTTTCCAGAAAACTGGATGCCTGGGCAATAGTGGGTGTCTCATGGGAGGCATTAAGACAGATGTGTGTGTGATGATCTTATACAGCTATATAATAAATCCTGGCTGTGTCTTTTACTATCTTTGTGACCTTGAGAAAGTTACTTCAACATTCTGAGCCTCAGTTTCTTCCTGTAAAATGCCCACCTCCATTGAATTGTGATGGTTAAATATCTGGCACATAATAGGTACTCAACATTTCCTCCCTCCCTGCCTTCCTCCATTTTTTCCTTCCTTTCTTCCTACCTAATTAAGCAAGAGTGAAAAGAAATGGTGTCAGTTTGTAAAATCTAATTAGCAAACTCATTGAGCACTAACTTGGAATTCCTGAATACAAACACATACAGTGTTCCAATAGCCTCCTTAGGGTAGTGCCTTTCATACCCTGATTTATGCTCTTGCCAATATTCAACCTTAAAATTCACCTTTGACGTTATTTCAGTAAAACACAGACAAGCGAGGGGGGGAGGGAGGGGGCACCACTGGCTCAGAACCTCCCATGCAGATCCCTTCCCCTTAAGAACAGATTAGTGGGCAGCTAGAATAAAGCCTATAGAAAGGACAGATTCAGGGGGCACAGCACAAATGGGGATCTGACTTTGATTTCCTGCTCTATTCCTTTGAAAAGTTGAGTAAATCACCTTTGATTTGCTTATCTGTGGATTAAGGATTAAACTCACTTCAAGAAGGCTGTGCTATGGCTCTTGGTTGATGATTATAAAGTAGTTTAACAACTTACTCAGAAATGAAGTAAAGAAAGCTTAGCTTTTCAGTGGTATCTTTATCAAAGTAAAAAAAAAAAAAAAGTAACTCTAGGGCACATAGTATGTGCTAGGGAGTAATCTAATCCTCACAACTACCTTATGATATAGGCATACTATCATTCTACCTTTACAAATGAAACAGAGGCATAAAAAGTTTAAGTAACATGTCCAAGGATGGCTGTGTTGAAATCTGATTCCAGGAAATTGGCCCCCAGAGATTTTGTGCTTAACCATTATGCTCTACTGTTGAATTTGGCAAGTGGGTTTAGCAACTCTTAATTAAGAGGTAACACATCTCAAGAAAATGTACTGCATTTTTTGAGAAATTTTTGTTGCATATTGTATCTGTGGTAAAGTCTTATTTGACATGGCAGCGTGTAAAATTGGCCAAATATTTCTCAAGATGTTGGGAAATTTTCCCATATTTCATAGTTATATATCCTTCTTTTGCCAAGATAAATCCCATAGAAGAGGTGTCTTCTACATAAGGTATGAGAACCCCAGAGGTGTGCACAGAGAAATTCTTGGAAGTACAAAAAGAAATACTAGATCATTTACTTTATCTCATTTCTCTATTGTTAATTATTTTAATAAGCAATATATTATTTTAATAAGCAATATATTATTATTACAGGAATTCTTCTACATGATTTATAAACTCATATTATACTTATACTGGAGATTAATCCTCAATAATATATTTTCTGATGGAGAAGATATGACAACAAGATTGGAGGCCCTAAAATTTAGGAAAATAACCTTTAATGCGTTACTGCGGTGAGTCAATTTGTGCTTTCATAGGATCATTTAAATTATCTTCTCAACAATCACTGGATTTATGAGTAATATCAAAACTACCAATATGTCTGTGGTATTCACCATAATACAAAGTTTCTCAGATTTCTACTATAGGATCTAATGCATACTAAACTCTCAAAGAATACTGAAGGAAGGAAGAAAGAGAAAGGGAGGGAAGAAGGAGGAAGAGAGGAAAAGAGAAAGGGGAAGATGACTTCTTTTTATGCAATATTTTATCCTTAAGATCATAGATTTTGTAAACAGTCTTGATCTTTTCCCCACAGCTAGGAAACTCTTTTCATAAGAAACACAGATTATTCTTGGGTTCACCCTATCACAATGTTAATCTTAAACTGAACAAATTTGGGGTTTGCTGAGAGTTCAGGTAAGCATTTGCACACTGCTGAGTATATGGAACTTAGCAGACACTCAACAAATTTCTATTTAGACAATAAAAGTTTATCTCCTATTTCAGTTCAGTTCAGTTGCTCAGTCGTGTCCGACTCTTTGAGACCCCAAGAATCGCAGCACGCCAGGCCTCCCTGTCCACCACCAACTCCCGGAGCTTACTCAACCTCATATCCATCTAGTTGGTGATGCCATCCAACCGTCTCATCCTCTGTCATCCCCTTCTCCTCCTGCCTTCAATCTGTCCCAGCATCAGGGTCTTTTCCAATGAGTCCGTTCTTTGCATCAGGTGGCCAAAGTTATTGGAGCTTCAGCTTTAGTATCAATCCTTCCAAAGAATATTCAGAATTAATTTCCTTTAAGATTGACTGGTTTGATCTCCTTGCAGTCCAAGGGACTCTCAAGAGTCTTCTCCAGTACCACAGTTCAAAAGCATCAGTTCTTTGGTGCTCAGCCTTCTTTATGGTCCAACTCTCACATTCATACATGACTTTGACTATACAGATCTTTGTAAGCAAAGCAATGTCTCTGCTTTTTAATATGCTGTCTAGGTTGGTCATAGTTTTTCTTCCAAGGAGCAAGTGTCTTTTAATTTCATGAATGCAGTCACCATCTGCAGTGATTTTAGAACCTGAAAAAATTAAGTCTGTCACTGATTCCATTGTTTTCCCATCTGTTTGCTATAAAGTGATGGGACCAGGTGTCATGATCTTCATTTTTTGAATGTTGAATTGTGAGCCAATAATTGGCTCTTTCACTTTCATCAAGAGGCTCTTTAGTTCCTCTTCCCTTTATCCATTAGAGTGGTGTTATCTGCATGTCTGAGGTTATTGATATTTCTCCCAGCAATCTTGATTCCAGCTTGTGCTTTGTCCAGCCTGGCATTTTTCATGATGTACTCTGCATAGAAGTGAAATAAGTAGAGTGACAGTGTTCAGTCTTGATGTACTCCTTTCCCAATTTGGAACCAGTCTGTTGTTCCATGTCCGGTTCTAACTATTGCTTCTTGCCCTGCATACAGATTTCTCAGGAGGCAGGGTTAGGAGGTTTTGTATTCCCATTTCTTTAAGAATTTTCCAGAGTTTGTTGTGATCCACACAGTCAAAGGCTGGCGTAGTCAATAAAACAGAAGTAGATGTTTTCTGGAACTCCCTTGTTTTTTTGATGATCCAGCAGATGTTGGCAATTGGATCTCTGGTTTTTCTGCCTTCTCTAAATCCTGTTTGAATATCTGGAAGTTCTCAGTTCATGTACTGTTGAAGCCGGGCTTGGAGAATTTTGAGCATTACTTTGCTAGCAAGTGAGATGAGTATAATTGTGTGGTAGTTTGAACATTCTTTGACTTTGCCTTTCTTTGGAATTGGGATGAAAATTGACCTTTTTAGTCCTGTAACCAATGCTGAGTTTTCCAAATTTGCTGACATATTGAGTGCAGCACTTTCACAGCATCATCTTTTAGGATTTGAAATAGATCAGCTGGAATTCCATCCCCTCCACTAGCTTTGTTCATAGTGATGCTTCTTAAGGCCCACTTGACTTCACAGTCCAGGATGTCTGACTCAAGGTGAGTGATCACACCATCATGGTTATCTGGGTCATTAAGATCTTTTCTGTATAGTTCTGTGTATTCTTTCCTCCTCTTCTTAATATCTTCTGCTTCTGTTATGTCCATACCATTTCTATCCTTTATTGTGCCCATCTTTGCATGAAATGTTCCCTTGGTTTCTCTAATTTTCTGGAAGAGATCTCCAGTCTTTCCCATTCTATTGTTTTCCTCTATTTCTTCTCATTGTTCATGGAAGAAGGTTTTCATTTCCCTCCTTGCTATTGTTTGGAATCTGCATTTAGATGGGTTTATCTTTCCTTATCTCCTTTGCCTTTCACTTCTCTCTTTCCTCAGCTATTTGTAAGGCCTCCTCAGACAACCATTTTGCATTTTTAATTTTCTTTTTCTTGGGGATGGTCTTGATCACTGCCTTTCGTACAATGTTATGAACCCCGTCCATAGTTCTTCAAGCTCTGTGTCTATCAGATCTAATCCCTTGAATTTATTTGTCACTTCCATTGTATAATTGTAAGGGATTTGATTTAGGTCTTACCTGAATGGCCTAGTGGTTTTCACTACTTTCTTCAATTTAAGTCTGAATTTTGCAATAAGGAGTTCATGATCTGAGCCAAATCAGCTCCTGGTCTTATTTTTCCTGACTGTATATAACTTCTCCATCTTTGGCTGCAAAGAATATAATCAATCTGATTTCAGTATTGACCATCGGTTATGTCCATGTGTAGAGTCATTGCTCATGTTGTTGGAAGAGGATGTTTACTATAACCACTATGATCTCTTGGCAAAACTTTGTTAGCCTTTGCCCTGGTTCATTTTGTACTCCAAGGCCAAACTTGCCTGTTACTCCAGGTATCTCTTGACTTTCTACATTTGTATTCCAGTCCCCAGTAATGAAAAGGACATCTATTTTTGGTGTTAAGTTTTAGAAGGTCTTGTAGGTATTTATAGAACTGTTCAACTTTAGCTTCTTCAGCATTAGAGGTTGGGGCATGGACTTGGATTACTGTGATATTGAATGGTTTGCCTTGGAAACAAATAGAGATCATTTTGTCATTTTTGAGATTGGACCCAAGTACTGCATTTAGGACTCTCTTTACAGATGAAGAAATGAAGACCAGAGCAAGTAAGTAACTTGCCCAGTGTCACACAGTGAGCCGCAGATGCAAGATGCACCCACACATAACCTGGCTTTAAAACCCTTGCTCTGAAGTCACTACACTACTACCCAGGAACTCTCCCATCTCTTCCCTCTCATATTTTAAACTTCTTTCCCCCTTTAAGGATACCTTGGAGTTTCACTGTATTATACTTATGTTGGGCTTTGCAAGCTGAAGAGGAGAGGAAATGCCATGGGAGTTTTCCCAGAGTACTAAGAAAAAATTAGTTAAAGCCAGTACCACTGGGGCAGCAGCCTAGAGTGACAGGCTGCGATGGTGCAGGAACGGCCGAGAGGAGCTACCCTGCGTCCAAGGTCAGGGGCGGTGGCCTAGAGGAGCTACCCCGCATCCGAGGTCAGTGGCAGCCGGGAGGAGACACCCCGCGTCCGAGATCAGGGGTGGACAGGAGACACCACCTCATGCCTGAGAACAGGGGTGGTGACCTTGAGGAACGATCCCGAGCCTGAGGCCAGGGGCGGCAGCTGGGAGGAGCCACCCACGCCCGAGGCCAGGGCTGGCAGCCTGGAGGAGCAACCTGAGGAGTGGTGGCTGTGCAGGCAAAGGAGGGCCTAGAGGAGCTATCCCACGTTGAAGGTCAGGAACGTCGGTGGTAAGGAGATACCCCTCATCCAAGGTAAAGAGCAGCAGCTGTGCTTTGCTGGAGCAGCGGTGAAGAGATACCCCACACCAAAGATAAGAGAAACCCAAGTAAGATGGTAAGTGTTGCAAGAGGGCATCAGAGGGCAGACACACTGAAACCATACTCACAGAAATCTAGTCAATCTGATCATACTAGGACCACAGCCTTGTCTAACTCAATGAAACCAAGCCATGCCTGCGGGACAACCCAAGACAGATGGGTCATGGTGGAGAGGCCTGACAGAATGTGGTCCGCTGGAGAAGGGAATGGCAAGCCAATTCAGTATTCTTGCCTTGAGAACCCTATGAACAGTAGGAAAAGGCAAAATGATAGGATACCAAAAGAGGAACTCCCTAGGTCATTAGGTGCCCAATATGCTACTGGAGATCAGTGGAGGAAATAACTCCAGAAAGAATGAAGGGATGGAGCCAAAGCAAAAACAATACCCAGTTGTGGATGTGACTGGTGATAGAAGCAAGATCCGATGCTGTAAAGAGCAATATTGCATAGGAACCTGGAATGTCAGGTCCATGAATCAAGGCAAATTGGAAGTGGTCAAACAAGAGACGGTAAGGGTGAATGTTGACATTCTAGGAATCAGCGAACTGAAATGGACTGGAATGGGTGAATTTAACTCAGATGACCATTACATCTACTACTGCGGGCAGGAATCCCTCAGAAGAAATGGAGTAGCTATCATGGTCAACAAAAAAGTCCGAAATGCAGTACTTGGATGCAATCTCAAAAACGACAGAATGATCTCTGTTTGTTTCCAAGGCAAACCATTCAATATTGCAGTTATCTAAGTCTACGCCCCAACCAGTAATGCTGAAGAAACTGAAGTTGAACGGTTTTATGAAGACCTACAAGACCTTTTAGAACTAACACCCAAAAACGATGTCCTTTTCATTATAGGGGACTGGAATGCAAAAGTATAAAGTCAAGAAACACCTGGAGTAACAGGCAAATTTGGTCTTGGAATGTGGAATGAAGCAGGGCAAAGACTAATAGAGTTTTGCCAAGAAAATGCACTGGTCATAGCAAACACCCTCTTCCAACAACACAAGAGAAGACTCTACACATGGACATCACCAGATGGTCAACACCGAAATCAGATTGATTATATTCTTTGCAGCCAAAGATGGAGAAGCTCTATACAGTCAACAAAAACAAGACCGGGAGCTGACTGTGGCTCAGATCATGAACTCCTTATTGCTAAATTCAGACTTAAATTGAAGAAAGCAGGGAAAACCACTAGACCATTCAGGTATGACCTAAATCAAATCCCTTATGATTATACAGTGGAAGTGAGAAACAGATTTAAGGGTTTAGATCTGATAGATAGAGTGCCTGATGAACTATGGAATGAGGTTCGTGACATTGTACAGGAGACAGGTATCAAGACCATTCCCATGGAAAAGAAATGCAAAAAAGCAAAATGGCTGTCTGGGGAAGCCTTACAAATAGCTGTGAAAAGAAGAGAGGTGAAAAGCAAAGGAGAAAAGGGAAGATATAAGCATCTGAATGCAGAGTTCCAAAGAATAGCAAGAAGAGATAAGAAAACATTCTTCAGCGATCAATGCAAAGAAATAGAGGAAAACCACAGAATGGGAAAGACTAGAGATCTCTTCCAGAAAATTAGAGATACCAAGGGAACATTTCATGCAAAGATGGGCTTGACAAAGGACAGAAATGGTCTGGACCTAACAGAAGCAGAAGATATTAAGAAGAGGGGGCAAGAATATACGGAAGAACTGTACGAAAAAGACCTTCACGACCCAGATAATCATGATGATGTGATCACTCATCTAGAGCCAGACATCTTGGACTGTGAAGTCAAGTGGGCCTTAGAAAGCGTCACTATGAATAAAGCTAGTGGAGGTGATGGAATTCCAGTTGAGCTATTTCAAATCCTGAAAGATGATGCTGTGAAAGTGCTGCACTCAAAGTGCCAGCAAGTTTGGAAAACTCAGCAGTGGTCACAGGGCTGGAAAAGGTCAGTTTTCATTCCAATCCCAAAGAAAGGCAATGCCAAAGAATGCTCAAACTACCGCACAATTGCACTCATCTCACATGCTAGTAAAGTAATGCTCAAAATTCTCCAAGCCAGGCTTCAGCAATACGTGAACCGTGAACTCCCTGATGTTCAAGCTGGTTTTAGAAAAGGCAGAGGAACCAGAGATCAAATTGCCAACAATCAGCTGGATCATGGAAAAAGCAAGAGAGTTCAAGAAAACCATCTACTTCTGCTTTATTGACTATGCCAAAGCCTTTGACTATGTGGATCACAATAAACTGTGGAAAATTCTGAAAGATATGGGAATACCAGACCACCTAACATGCCTCTTGAGAAATCTGTATGCAGGTCAGGAAGCAACAGTTAGAACTGGACTTGGAACAACAGACTGATTCCAAATAGGAAAAGGAGTATGTCAAGGCTGGATATTGTCACCCTGCTTATTTAACTTATATGCAGAGTACATCATGAGAAACTCTGGACTGGAAGAAACACAAGCTGGAATCAAGATTGCCAGGAGAAATATCAATAACCTCAGATATGCAGATGACACCGCCCTTATGGCAGAAAGTGAAGAGGAGCTAAAAAGCCTCTTGATGAAAGTGAAAGAGGAGAGTGAAAAAGTTGGCTTAAAGCTCAACATTCAGAAAACGAAGATCATGGCATCTGGTCCCATCACTTCATGGGAAATAGATGGGGAAACAGTAGAAACAGTGTCAGACTTTATTTTGGGGGGCTCCAAAATCACTGCAGATGGTGACTGCAGCCATGAAATTAAAAGACGCTTACTGCTTGGAAGAAAAGTTATGACCAACCTAGATAGCATATGAAAACGCAGAGACATTACTTTGCTGACTAAGGTCCGCCTAGTCAAGGCTATGGTTTTTCCTGTGGTCATGTATGGATGTGAGAGTTGGACTGAGAAGAAAGCTGAGCGCCGAAGAATGATGCGTTTGAACTGTGGTGTTGGAGAAGACTCTTGAAGGTCCCTTGGACTGCAAGGAGATCCAACCAGTCCATTCTGAAGGAGATCAACCCTGGGATTTCTTTGGAAGGAATGATGCTAAAGCTGAAGCTCCAGTACTTTGGCCACCTCATGCAAAGAGGTGACTGATTGGAAAAGACTCTGATGCTGGGAGGGATTGAGGGCAGGAGGAGAAGGGGACGACAGAGGATGAGATGGCTGGATGGCATCACAGACCTGATGGACGTGAGTCTGAATGAACTCCGGGAGATGGTAATGGACAGGGAGGCCTGGCGTGCTGCGATTCTTGGTGTTACAAAGAGTCAGACACGACTGAGTGACTGAACTGAACTGAATCATGGTAATCCACATCTTATGTTGTTTTAACACTTCAGTTATCAAAGTAGTCATAAAAAATACTTTTATATTGAACATTTAATACTTCCAAAATATTTTCCGATTTCTGACAAGGAAAGAGATTTTGATGTAAGGTCTAGCCATAGCCACAAAGCTAAGGAATGAATATGTATCCTCCAATGTTTGGTCTTGGACCCTATAAATAATTGATTGAGCTGATACCCTTTTGCAACAGGCAATTTAGATGAGTAATTGCTCTCTATACAAATAACAATTCCTTGAATTTTTACTGAGCCAGATTGGCAAGTAGGGTCCACAGTAGCTATGACTTTTTGGTGGTTATCAGCTGTGTTGAGAGGGATGCTGAGGCTCTGTCAAAATAAATGATTGATTAGTCATGGCTTTCACTGGTACATGTATAGTGATTGAGGGAAAATTTTCAGCTATTCGCTGGACCTCTTACTGAGATTTATTTTTTAGAATTTGTTCTCTTATTTGTTGCATCTTCCAAACAGAGTTATCCCTTTGGTGATTTTACAACCCTATAGTCATACTTCTGTGATTTTATATTAATAGCTGTATAAATATCTAATGATATTTTTCTCATTCTCACTCTTGAAATCAGAGACCTTGTGTATCTGGGTATTTCTTCAGTCTGACACAAATCCTGGCAGATTGTTGGACTTAATACATTGTTACTGAAGGATTTATGGCTAAAAGTGATTTTGTGGGATGAGCATGATTAGTCGTCTATTTGAGAAAACAGATTTCTGTGAAAGCCATCTTGAACTGATACAGAGTTAAGGAGGTTTTCCTCTCACCTGTCTCTTAAGATGTAAATGACTTACCTCATGACCACTGGGGCTTTTGAAAGCCATTAGTATTCTAAGAAAGGACAGAAGTGTTCTGAAGTTGCTCCCTCTAACTGACCTACTATACTTTGGAATTAAACTCCTGTGTTTCCTGCAAACTTCATCAGTTCTCCACAGACATGAAAAGAAATCGTTTCCACCGAGCCATCTTGCTAGGAGACCTTTACTAAAATTGTCCTGAAGAAGAAATTATTCTTCACCCTTGGGGTCACTTGGTAGCTAAAACAGACTTCTCCTTTTTCTTTTAATCTGTTCTACTTCACTGCCCTCTTTTTTTGTGTGTTCTTGAAGGTATTGCCTTATTTACTTTGATGGTTTCTCAACTAATTGAATACAGCAGTGAGTCCTTTCTTCCTTGACTCTTTTGGATGTTTCTATTTCCCCAGGGGGAAGGGTCCCCATCAGATAGCTTGACTTTGAGCTACTTGCATATTGAAACTACTTTAAAAGTTATTGTTATTTATGAGGCTGTTAAAAGTTTTCACATTTGGCTGAAACAGAGAGTGCTGGAGTGATACCAGCCTTGGATTGTGATGGTAGATTTCCTAATTCATAGGTAGGGGGAATAGTCCCTAAAAACAAAAGGATGGATATATCTTGTGGCTTCATATTTGGGTCTCTGTGTGTTGTGGTCAAAAGGGTCCTAATATGATTTAAAATAATAAGTAATAATAAATGGTGAACTTATTTGCAAAGCAGAAATAGAGACATACACAGAGAGAACAAATGTATGGATACCAAGGAGGGAAAAGGCAGGGATGAACTGGGAGGTTGGGATCAACATGTATACAGTATTATGTATAAAATAGATAACTAATGAGAACCTACTGTATAGCACTGGGAACTCTACTCAGCGCTCTGTGGTAACCTAAATGGGAAGGAAACCCAGAAAAGAGGGAAGGTATGTACACATATAGCTGATTCACTTTGCTGTACAGCAGAAACTAACACAACACTGCAAAGAAACTCACCTCCAACAATAATTAAACAACAACAACAAAAGCAGCTATGAAAATACTTGCATAAGAAGATAAAGAGCATGAGCTAAGTCCAAGTGAGACAGAAACTCTACTGAAGAGAAAGAAGTAATTGTCTTAGAACCAAATCCTCACCTCTGACACAGAGATGACTTGTTTCTGACCCCATAGTTACCAAATATTTTCTGATACTTTCATATGTGTGTGCTTGTATATAGACACACATAACCCACAGAAAAGGAATATCTTCCATAATCAGTCAAAATAGTATATATTTTGCGACTCCGTTTCCTCCATCCTCATCTACCTAATCCATTGTATAAAATACTTTCAAACACATTTTCATCATGATAAGGATTTTATTTGACAAACTATAAAATCCTAGGAAAAGATTCCCACTCCCTTCTCCTTGGGCACACTGACCGGTACCCTGTGACTCTCCAGGGCTCAGGATTTTCCAAGAGTCTATGTTTAGCATGCAGTATGAGTAATGAATCATAGTGTCCACCTGTCAGTGTCATAAACAGATGGTATAAATATGCTTGCATAATGTGACTCAAAACACATCTCCAGTTTTAGCTGGAGTTCAAACAGTATTCGCAGTTCCAAGAAACCTGTGGCTTGCGACTTCCGGGTCAGTGGGAGGAGAATGCCGGAAAAGGGAAAGTGGGTTCCCTGTTGTCCGTCTGGACAGCCTGTCAGCACAGTGCCAGGGCCCCCGGGAGATGGTCAGGTGAGAGAGGAGTGACAGGAAAGCCTGTTTTCCATTTGCTCCTGAAGCCATTCATTTTAAGGACTCCCAAGAAATTGGTCCTTGGAGCCTATGGGAACGGGTGGCATCATACAGGCTCCTCCCTCTTCCTGGAAGGTCTTTCCCTCCTTTCCACCCCCTCCTGGTTTTTTCTTTTCTTTTCCTTTTTTTTCCCTCGCCGCCCCGTTTGTTTCTACTCTCAGTCATCAGGTCCCAGCTTCAAAGTTTTTTCCTGCTTGAGGGGAGGTCTTTCCAACCTGAGGACACACAGATGACACACAGGAGGGGGATCCTCAAGGGCAGGCATGGTGCTGCCTCCTACATTGACGAGTGCCTGACACTGGGCGCAGGCAGTGCTTGGCATTGAATACTTAACGTTCATTTGAAGGCTTAACCCAAGAAGCAAACTATTGATAAAGCTAAGCAGCCCAGTTAAAATTCCAGGACCATGGTATCTGACTTCTTAAAAAGTGATGAGAATTTACCTTGGGGCGGGGGAGGGGGGGGGGGGGAAGGTGGGGGGAGAAAGAAAGAGTAAAGGAAACTGAGTCATCATTGATCTGGGAGGTTTCATTCATTCCTCACTGCGTCTCTCCTACAATACAGAAATCAAGTATTCTGTCCTCTTCGAAGTCTTGTCTGACCTCCCGAGACAGCAGTAGCCTTCCGTTCTATGATCACACAGCGCTGGTTGATAGTCCGGCTTCTTTATGTCCTTTTATCCTACCATATAGGTCTTCTGGATAGCTCTAGAGGTAAAGAAGACGCCTGCTTATGCAGGAGATGAGGGTTCGATCCCTGGGTTGTCAAGATCCCTTGGAGTAGGAAATGACAACCCACTCCAGTGTTCTTGCCTGGAGAATCCCATGGACAGAGGAGCCTGGCGAGCTACAGTCCATGGGATCACAAAGAGTCAGATACGACTGAGCAACTGCATACACACACTAGGTCACTAGCTACTTGAAGTCCTGAACTGGGTGTCTGGTTCTTTTGCCTCATGCCTCATTCTACCTTTCCTAGGATCTGGCATATTACTTAGCACAGGGTAAGCACTCAGATTTGCTGAAATGATTAAATGTTGGTGCAAAACATAGAACATTTATTCATTTAACCAACAGTCAATAAATATTTATTGAGAACCCAACTGTTTACCAGGCACTGTTTTCAGTGCTTGGAATACATGAATTAAAAATTTCCTACTCAAATAAACATTTTAGAAGGTTTTAACTTTTTCAAAAACTACAATAATGGTTTCTAGGTTTGTTTTATAACTGTGTTTACCTAAGAGATGCACACAGATACCTAGTACAAGTTGCTAGATTATTGTTGTTTAGCCTCTCAGTCACGTCCGACTCTTTGCGACACTGTGGACTGCAGCATGCCAGGCTTCCTTGTCCTTCACCATCTCCCAGAGATTGTTAAATATTAGGTGTTAAACTCCAAGGTTGTGATTAAGAGTTAAGCTTAACAGTATCTCTTCTGTTATGGGAGAACCTAGTACCCTGAAGCTGTGCAGTCACAATACAAAACGGGAGCTAAGTTAGCCAGTAGTGTTAGTGCTAGTTGCTCAGTTGTGCACGACTCTTCGTGACACTATGGACTGGAACCTGCCAGGCTCCTCTGTCCATGGGATTTTCCAGGCAAAATATATTGGAGTGGGTTGCCATTTCCTTCTCCAAAGTGAGCAAATAATTTCTGTATTTACCAGTGTTACCTTGGGCATGGATGTCAGTATAGCGGTAAACATTCTTTTCACTTTTTCATTATAAGTGAAGTGAAGTCGCTCAGTCATGTCCGATTCTTTATGATCCCATAGACCATAGTCTACCAGGCTTCTCTGTCCATGGGATTTTCCAGGCAAGAGTACCGGAGTGGGTTGCCATTTCCTTCTCCAGGGGATCTTCCTGACCCAGGGTTCGAACCCAGCTCTCCTGCATTGCAGGCAGACGCTTTACCCTTCATTATAAGCATCCTATAAAGATCTGAAGGTTAAAAGACTAGCGATCTTGAACTGGTTCCAAAAATTGTACTTAATTAAATTTTATTTTTAAAAAAGCACATAGTCGGAGAAGGCAATAGCAACCCACTCCAGTACTCTTGCTTGGAAAATCCCATGGATGGAGGCGCCTGGTAGCCTGGTAGGCTGCATGAAGAGTCAGACACGACTGAGCGACTTCACTTTCACTTTTCACTTTCATGCATTGGAGAAGGAAATGGCAACCCACTCTGGTGTTCTTGCCTGGAGAATCCCAGGGATGGGGGAGCCTGGTGGGCTGCCATCTATGGGGTCTCACAGAGTTGGACACGACTGAAGCGACTTAGCAGTAGCAGCAGTAGCAGTCTTTCTTAAGAGAATAATCTTATTTTTGAGTATGTTTAAATCAAATTCACCTAGGAACAGATATTTTGGTAGGTTTGTTTTAAGCTAGAATCATTAAAAATGCACAAGAATCTCAGGCTGTGCAATCTTTATCTTTTCTTATGATGCTACTTTTGTTGTAGAGTGTTTAAACAACTAGGGCTTGCTCATTATCAGTCATTTTGACATTGCAGATGATATACAGAATATAGCAATTCATGTCAATTATTATCCACAGTCATACTTCATTTCTGAGCTAGTAAGCAAAAATTTTAGAAGCAAACTTTCAATGTTAATTGGAAAATCAATAAACTTCGGATGTAATGAACTTTGTGCCTATTTCCCCAATTTTAGAAGCTGCCTCAATTTAAATCCATGGTGTTAGTCCCATTAATATTGTTTTGGGGACAGGCAGATAGGTGACTTTTTATTCTTCTATCCTGTCAAGGGGACATGGATCACATTATTTCCAGATTTATACCAACAGAACTTAACATTTCATGAAGGACTTCGCAGCACTGCAGACTTCACAAACAGGTCCTCTCCTTTGTCCCTGCAGATGAAGTACTGTAGCAATTATATCTAAGATGGGGACTCTCCAAGGAGTCTGTGTGCTCAGTCACTCAGTCATGTCTGACTCTTTGCAACCCCATGGACTGTAGCCCACCAGGCTCCTCTGTCCATGGGATTTGCCAGGCATGAATACCGGAATGGGTTGCTTTTACAATCTCTAGGGGATCTTCCTGGCCCAGGGATAGATCCTGTGTCTCTTGCATCTCCTGTATTGCCAGGCAGAATCTTTATCACTAGTACCACCTGGGATGCACCTAGGGAGTTTAGGGGCAGGAAATGAATGTCCTCTACAATCAAAACATAGGGTCTGGAGGAATTACTCCTTTTTGAGCTGGTGAAGGCTGAAGGCTTCCATCTGGAAGGAAATGGAATAGACAGAGTTTGGTCCTGGGTGAGTCTGCACCTCAGGTCAAGGCCTTAGAGATCCCACAGACTTGTTGAACACCACCCCGTTATGTTCCTGGAAAGACCCATCCTTAATAAGATTGTGAAATAACATTGTTCTTTTCTGGTCTACTTTCTCTTTCTAGATCCATCAATGCAACATAGTAGAAAAATGACTAGAGTTAAATTCTGAACCCAGTTTTGAGCCTAGCTCTGTCATTTACCAGTGATATGACCTGGGGAAATCAATATACATATTATGAGACAATATGTTTCTCTGTACTATGCAGCCAACAACACATAATCCATCAGTTGCTGGGAGGATTACATAGGTGGATGCATGTAAAACAGCTCAGTCCACGGAGAAGCACTCTCTATACTTGATTATTATTACCCTTAAAGCTGGCTTTGGGACAAAAATGGGCAAGACCATCTCATGATTAGTGTTGCTCCCTCTGACAATCATCTTGCTCAAATGCCAAGATTCCTCTCACTTCTGCCCCAGCAACACTCAAATAGAATATCTTTATGTTTTGGAGAAAAATAAAAGCTGTAACTGTCAGAACTGTGATGGAATTGTCAACAGCCTCATAAATTGATCAGCCTCATAAATTAGATCAGCCTCATAAATTGTGAACCGAGTACAGGTTCTGTTTGTTCTGACAATTTAATCGCTGGCCAGATTTCTTTAACGAGAGCAAATGAAAAACAAACAAAAAAAACCTCCATGTATCCTATCCAACTTCCATACAGTCAGGGCTCTCCTACAGTCAAGCAGTTATAACCCCTTAAACTTTTTATTTCCCATCTAAATCTGTGTGGGATGAAACAGAAAAGATACAAGAATCTAGGTGAAATGTTAGTGTTATATAAAAACTATTTCAGGGACTTCCCTGGCAGTCCAGTGTAGAAGACCCTGCTCTTCCAATGCAGGGGCTGCAGGTTCGATTCCTGGTTAGGGAACTGAGATCTCACATGCTTCGTGGTGCTGCCAAATTTTTTATCTTTTAATTAAATTAAAAAAAAATTTTAGCACTAAGAAGAAGAAACTGTTTGAGATGGGGAAATTAAAGCAGGATTTGCCTTTCATTCATGGTATTGACATTGGGAAAAGCAGACCACTTTTTTCACACCCCATGTCCAATCTCTCAGGACATTCTTTTGTCTCCTCCTTCAAAATAGATCTAAAATGTGGTCAAGTGGGAACTTCTTCCCACCTCCTCTTCTTCCACCCTCATGTGAGCTATAATCACCTATTGCCTGGATTATTGTAGTAGCCTCCTAACCAGTCCTCACTGTGGCTTCTTCCTCAGTCTGTTCCCAACTCAGCAGTCAGAGTCATCTTTCTAAAAAGCAAGAAGGATCCTAACAGTCTTCTGTTAAAAACCCTCTAATGTATTGTAAAGCAATTACCCTTCAATTAAAAATAAATACATGTTTTTAAGAAGTACCTGAATAGAGGCGTAATGCAAGTCAGTGATTGACTAGGGCTAAAGAAAAAGAAAAATCAGCACTCCAGTGGCTTACATCTCAGAACAGCACTCCAGTGACTTATATCTTACTGAGTAAATGCCAAAATCCTGAAAGTGTCAGGAGACTCTCCTTACCCAACTTTGTCTCTGTGATATTATCCCCTATTAGTTTTCCCTTGCTCGCTCTGGATTCCTTGATCTTCCTCCTGTTCACTAGGTACTTCCTGCTTGAGGACCTTTGCACTGGCCATCTGCTCCACCGCAGGCAACCGCTGTCATCTATGCTCTTCCCCCAGACACCCACCTTGCACTTGAACATGCTTCAAACCTTTTCCTAAATACTGTTGTCTCAAGAAAGTCCATCCAACCACCCTATCTATTTAAAATCGCAAACTGCACACCCGTTTCCTTCTTCTTAGTACTGCTGATCCTGCTATATGTTTTTCTGTAGCACTTATCACCATGTAGTATGCCATATATTTTACTGGTTTATTCTATTTATTATTTATTGCCTGTCTTCCATCCATTTCTCCCATTATCAACTCCAAGAATGCAAGGATTTATGTCTATTGGTTTCATTTATGTATCGCATTTGGAGAATAAATAAATGGATGATCTTCCTGACCAGATATTCTTGAGGGTGGTATTTTTGAGGGACACTTCAGAGACAAGCAGAGAGCTGGGGAAAGAGTATTTTTTAAATGGGAGGAAACAAGTGATTGAGTTATAGAAGGAGAATGGTGGGATAGAATTTAATGAACAGAAATAAAACTGAGATGATATATTCCAGAGTGTGATTTAAAACCCCCAGTTTCTACACATTTTACTATTCAGCTTAGTTCTCTCTTTGTGACTTCTGTGAAAATTGGATAATATTCTGGTTTTAAATTTTAGTTGTGTGGAAAGAATAGATAACATTTAGTGAAACAAAGCAATGATGTTTCTGTTAGAATGTATATCTCAATCATTATATCTTTCAGCAAAAGCAACATCCCATTCTGTATTTGTCTTTCAATCAAGTAATTTGATGTCAAGACATTTGGTGAAAGCTGCAGTTACAGACCTTCATTTGAAGTTGGAGGAATAGCTATTTGAGAGGCAGGAGCAGGATTTTTGCTGCTGCTTTTGTTTTAAGAGAGAATGTGACAGTCGTGTACTCCCAGCTGCTTTTATCCAGAGCCAGACACTGAAGGTCAAAACCTCACATGGATGCATATTCCTTCTGGAAGTCTCATTTGTCAGAAACATGCCAAGCTGGGAGGTGAAGAGTGTATAGCACAGTTCAGACGTTAAATTTGTGTTGCTATGAGAAAAAACTGTGACTCTTTCAAGCTTCCATTTCAAGAAAGTGTTTTAAACTTTGTGTTTTCATGCCTCTGGTTGGGTAGGGGCCTGTATTATTAGCTTTTGAGAAAAGACAGAGTTGACAATTACCAACCAGTTATTTCTCAGCCATTCCTAGAATATCCTTTGGGACCTTGAGTCTCACCTTTTATGAAGAAAGTCTTCAAGAATTGGAAAAGATAGAAGTGGAATAAATTAGGAAAAAAACATTTTAAAATTATTTTTAAAGCTTCCGCAGAAATTGGGCTTCCCTTGTGGCCCAGAGAGTAAAGAATCTGCCTGCAATGCAACAGACCAAGGTTCAGTCCATGAGTTGAGAAGATCCTCTGGAGAAAGAAGTGGCAGCCCACTCCAGTATTCTTGCCTGGAGAATTCCACGGCCACCTGGTGGGCTACTGTTCATGGGGTCTCAGAATCAGACACGACTTAGCAACTTTCACTTTTTGAAATTGGGGGAGATGGCATTTTACTTGTTTTCTTTAATAGGGAGGCCTTTTATGGGGCCTAGATTATATGAGTGATCACAAATGGGAATGGCTACATAGATTGGGATGCTGGTCACTGATTATTAAGGCTCAACTCTTAGGGGAGAATCACCTCCTCTTCCAACACACAAACACACATACACCCATACACAATGTGCACACATACACATCTATAATGTTGTACAGTCACCTGGTTTTAAGGGTAGTGGGCAGAGTGTCTGTCACCGAATATCCTAGATGGCGTGAGACCGCCAATGTTCTTGTATTATGTTTGTATTACGCTGAGGAGGAGGTGTCCTACTGAAGCCTGGTTACATTTTCTTACTTTTTTCAGAAACACGGAGGGTGAGAACAGGCCATTTGATTTATTGAAAGAGAATAATATTAAATTTCTTGCTAAGAGGTTTGGAGATTAAAAGTTCTACCTGCTAAAATGGTTTAAAAGGGAAATTGAGGGAGGATTTTAGAATGTATCAATTAAGAGTTCTCACACTACTTTTTTTTTAAGCCACAAGAAATCTGGGC
This sequence comes from Ovis aries, assembly GCF_016772045.2. NCBI lineage: Eukaryota > Metazoa > Chordata > Mammalia > Artiodactyla > Bovidae > Ovis > Ovis aries. The sequence goes on along the minus strand of NC_056062.1, from coordinate 58,264,808 downwards.
AAGATCATTGACACATAATCTCTCAGCCCAGTTACAGTGAGTTATAGTAAGCTGGGATTATCATAACTAACAGCAAAGATCCCACTTTCTGTAAGATATCCATACAACTTCAATAACATATATTTGCATCTACATAGTACCATGTCTCAGAGCTCAGTTTCCATTTCAAAGCTTCAGGGTCTATTCCTTCCAGAACATGGAAATTGGAAGGTCATGCATTTGATCTTTGCTTCCCAGAGCTAAATGGAGAGAAAGTGATACCGAAGTATCTGGCAATTCAATCCACTGAGTGGAAAATCTGAAATGTTCCAGGCTTCAGCATTTTGTTTTCAGATTTACCACAGAGATTATTTTTTAAAGTTTTAGCTGCTATTGCCTCTATGACATAACGCTTGGTACTGCACACTGCCTAGAATAAATGAGCACAAACATCAGCATTTAAACATGGTTTCTGTGCTCTGTGGGTTCGTGGGAACTACTTTCTGTGGTTATTTCCCCAGGCCACCCACCCCTGTGGCCTTAGGTCAGGAACTTCTTACCTGAAACTTGGCTTCCAAAAAATCGACAAATACGGGCACCAGGCACAAAGTGACCAACCACGCGGCTTGACCACATCACAGTGTGGGATTTGAGGATTCAGTTTTGGGAACCTCCAGTTCTTGAGAAAGGAGAAGACGTGATGTGAATGACTGTTCATAGAACCTCAGATGTTTGTTTAAGATTCATTGTAGTTGCTGTTCAGTCGCTAAGTCGTGTCCTACTCTTTTGCGACCCTATGGACTGTAGCCTGCCAGGCTACTCTGTCCATGGGGTTTTCCAAGCAAGAATACTGGAGTGGATTGCCTCTTTTCTACTCCAGGGGATCTTCCCAATCCAGGGATCGAACCCATGTCTCCTGCGTCTCCTGCATTGGCAGGCAGATTCCTTACCACTGTGCCACCTTATTACAAATGATATTACTCCAGGATCCCTGTGCTTTCACAGCAGACACAGACCCAGCTCAGTCTTCACAGATGAACAATGTTAGAAAACACCAAGTCTCCATCCTGGCTCCCTTGAAAGCCAGTCTCCTTGAGAGCATATTTTACAAGAACTCCTTGACCTTATGTTCTTCTATCTCATTCTCACATCATCCTGTTCTTTCCATAACACAGTAGTATAGTTCATGCTTGCATCATGTCATGTCAACAGACTTCACTTGGATTGCTCGAACTATCCCATTGCCAGAGTCAGTGGACACTTGTCAGTCCTTATTCCATTTAGTCTCTCTTCAGTGCTTGACGTAGTTGACTAGTTCCTATTTCTAGTCAACTAGAAATGGTCTCCTCTCTTGATTTTGACAATACGTAGTTCAGCATATTCTCAATTCTCTTCTTCTCAAGAATAATTTTATTGAATGATTTTCTGCATCATGAAGTAATACAAAAAGTAGAAGTCATAATGTGTTCATTTATTAATCATTTTTTTGCAGTCCTGGACATTGCCCTATGATCTTTGATTTTGCAGAGGTACATAGAAAAGTGTTTTAAAACATGGCTATTACAACCAGTCCAGTTGAATTCCAATGCTATCCCTGTCATTCGGTGGCTGTTTAGAAGAGAGTCCTGAGAGGATACTCTGAGATGAAGATCGGTGTAGGATGTTTATTAAGGAGTGCTCTTGAGATCAAAGCTGTGGGTGTTAAGGAGGGAAGCAGCATTGGACAAAAAGAGAAGTAGAGCTATGTAGACTCCTATCAATCTAGACTCATGGAGTTGTCTGAAGCTGATCTCACATGCTAGCAAAGTAATGCTCAAAATTCTCCAAGTGACACTTCAACAGTACATGAACCAAGAACTTCCAGATGTTCAAGTTGGATTTAGAAAAGGCAGAAGAAACAGAGATCAAGTTGCCAACATCTGTTGGATCATAGAAAAAACAAGGAAGTTCCAGAAAAAAAACATCTGCTTCTGCTTTATTGACTAAAGTCTTTGACTGTGTGGATTACAACAAACTGAAAAATTCTTCAAGAGATGACAATACCAGACCACCTTACCTGCCTCCTGAGAAATCTGCATGCAAGTCAAGAAGCAATAGTTAGAACTGGACATGGAACAACAGACTGGTTCCAAGTTGGGAAAGGAGTACATCAAGGCTGTATGTTGTTACCCTGATTATTTAACTTATTTGTAGAGTACGTCACTCGAAATGTCAGGCTGGATGAAGCACAAGCTGGAATCAAGATTGCTGGGAGAAATATCAGAAACTTCAGATATGCAGATGACCACACCCTTATGGAATAAAGTGAAGAGGAGCTAAAAAGAGCCTCTTGATGAAAGTGAAAGAAGAGAGTGAAAAAGCTGGCTTAAAACTCAACATTAAAAAAACTAAGATCATGGCATCCAGTCCCATCACTTCATGGCAAATAGATGGGGAAACAATGGAAACAGTAAGAGACTTTATTTTCTTGGGCTCCAAAATCATTGCAGATGGTGACTGGAGTCTGAAATTAAAAGATGCTTGCTCCTTGGAAGAAAAACTATGACAAATCTAGACAGCATATTAAAATGCAGAGATGTTACTTTGCCTACAAAGGTCCATCTAGCCAAAGCTATTTTTTTTCCAGTAGTCATGTATGGATGTGAGAGTTGGACCATAAAGAAAGATGAGCACCAAAGAATTGATATTTTTGAACTGTGGTGTTGGAGAAGACTCTTGAAAGCCCTTTGATCTCTCAAGGAGAGTCAAACCAGCCAATCCTAAAGGAAATCAATCCAAAATATTCATTGGAAGGACTGATGCTGAAGCTGAAGCTCCAATGCTTTGGCCACCTGATGCAAAGAACTGACTCATTTGAAAAGACCCTGATGCTGGGAAAGACTGAGGGCAGGAGGAGAAGGGAAAGATAGAGGATGAGATGGTTTGATGACGTCACTGACATGAGTTTGAGCAAGCTTTTGGAGTTGGTGATGGACAGGGAAGCCTGGTGTGCTGCAGTCCATGGGGTCACTAAGTGTCAGACAGGACTGAGCAACTGATCTGAACTGAACTGGTATGGGCTTTCAGAACTTTGTCAAGCTTAGGAGGGGCTTTGCAACCCTGTTTCTACCAATTATTGGTTGTAGGCTTCCCCTGTGCTGTGTGCTGTGCTTAGTTGCTCAGTTGTGTTCAACTCTTTGGGACCTCTGCCAGGCTTTTCTGTCTGTGCGGATTCTCCAGGCAAGAATTACTGGAGTGGGTTGCCATGCCCTCTTCCAGGGTATCTTCCCAAACCAGGGAAGATCAAACCCATGTCTCCCGCCTTGCAGGCAGATTCTTTACCATCTGAGCCACGAGGGAAGCCTAGGCTTCCCCTAGGGAAGATATTATGGCTTTGGTTGATATGGCTTTCTTAGAATGGGACTGGGAGCTGAGGGCTGTTCAGTAGCAATACTGCCAGCCATTATAGCCATGTGTTCTGTTCCTAAAGGGAACAGGAAGTCTTGGCATAACCTCACAGTTTGCATTACAGTAGCTCTATATCCTTAGGGAAGTTATTTAAATTTTCTATGTCTTACTTTCTATAGCTATAATGGAAATAATGATAGTACCTACCACATGTTTTTGTGATGGTTTAAAATTATATCTGGCACATAGTAAGTGACTGGTAAAATCAGGTATTGTTTAAAATTCAATAGCCACTCAAGACAGCTAAAAAAATAAATGTGCTACAGGGCTAAACTCAATAGATTGCCAGACTGTAAGTGTGCCCACATTCAATCCATGAATTCTATTGATCTTTTGTTTTAAATATCCTACTAGTGATGTGTTCTCCAGCCCCAACAATATTCCTTCCCTAGTTCAGGTCCCTATTTGCTATTGTCTAGACGTGAACTTCCTGATATTCAAGCTGGTTTTAGAAAAGGCAGAGGAGCCAGAGATCAAATTGCCAACATCTGCTGGATCGTGGAAAAAGCAAGAGAGTTCCAGAAAAACATCTATTTCTGCTTTATTGACTACGCCAAAGCCTTTGACTGTGTGGATCACAATAAACTGTGGAAAACTCTGAAAGAGAAGGGAATAGCAGACCACCTGACCTGCCTCTTGAGAAATCTGTATGCAGGTCAGGAAGCAACAGTTAGAACTAGAAATGGAACAACAGACTGGTTCCAAATAGGAAAAGGAGTACGTCAAGGCTGTATATTGTCACCCTGCTTATTTAACTTATATGCAGAGTACATCATGAGAAACACTAGACTAGAGGAAACACAAGCTGGAATCAAGATTGTCGGGAGAAATATCAATAACCTCAGATTTGCAGATGATGACACCACCCTTATGGCAGAGTGTGAAGAGGAACTAAAAAGCTTCTTGATGAAAGTGAAAGTGGAGAGTGAAAAAGTTGGCTTAAAGCTCAACATTCAGAAAACGAAGATCATGGCATCCGGTCCCATCATTTCATGGGAAATAGATGGGAAACAGTAGAAACAGTGGCAGACTTTTATTTTTGGGGGCTCCAAACTCACTGCAGATGGTTACTGCAGCCATGAAATTAAAAGACGCTTACTCCTTGGAAGAAAAGTTATGACCAACCTAGATAGCATATTCAAAAGCAGAGACATTACTTTGCCGACGAAGGTCCGTCTAGTCAAGACTATGGTTTTTCCTGTGGTCACGTGTGGATGTGAGAGTTGGACTGTGAAGAAGGCTGAGCGCCGAAGAATTGATGCTTTTGAACTGTGGTGTTGGAGAAGACTCTTGAGAGTCCGCTGGACTGCAAGGAGTTCCAACCAGTCCATTCTGAAGGAGACCATCCCTGGGTGTTCTTTGGAAGGAATAATGCTAAAGCTGAAACTCCAATACTTTGGCCACCTCATGCAAAGAGTTGACTCATTGGAAAAGACTCTGATGCTGGGAGGGATTGGGGGCAGGAGGAGAAGGGGACGACAGAGGATGAGTTGGCTGGAAGGCATCACTGCCTCAGTGGACGTGAGTCTGAGTGAACTCCAGGAGTTGGTGATGGACAGGGAGGCCTGGCGTGCTGCGATTCATGGGGTCGCAAAGATTGGGACACGACTGAGCAACTGAACTGAACTGAGACTGATATCTTTGCTCTCAATCTTTCTCCTTCTTAAGCAATCCTTTAGAGATAGATAATGATCTTTTATACAAATTCAAATACAATTATTTGAATTATCATAAAATCCCATTTGAATTATCATAAAATCCCATTTCCAATAAGATGAAGTATAAGTTTCTTAGACAATCGCATTGTCTATTGCCACTCCCTTACATGTAGCTCTGGCTTCCCTGCTGGCTGAGACAGTAAAGAATCTGCCTGCAATGCAGGAGACCTGGCTTCTATCCTTGGGTCAGGAAGCTCCCCAGGAGGAGAAGGCAGGATAACATAGAGGAGAGAGAAAGTACTTAACACTATTGTCCATAGTGTCATATGATGAGCCCTGAAACTGGACAGTTCTCGGTTTAAATCCGAATTCAACCCTTATTAGTGAAGTGATCTTGGACCAGTTATACCCCTGATTCCCTCGGCTTACCCTGGAAGTTCCTTGTCAAGATTAAATAAGAAAATGTGTACAAAATACACCAAGTATGTACACAGTATTAATAGATATGAGTATTAATGTGGTTATCTGCATGTCTCCTCCATTTAATTATAAGCCCCTCAAGAGAAGGAGCTTGTCTTATGCATCTTGGTTTCCATGACATCTAAGAGAGTGTCTGGCACATTAAATGAATAACTGCTGGATACATGGCTAAGGCAAAAGTTTGATACATATCATATATCATACTGAAATTTCACAGTAGTGTAAAGGACAGACTTTTGGAAAAAGTGAAATGTCAAGTGTATGACACAGAAACTTAAGGAGTTGTTCTCTCTATTTTAAAATGAGAATGCTCCACAATCTTCTTTTTGAGAAAGTGAAGGTCATTTCAAAGGTCAATTCATATGTGGTCTTGTCATCTCAGATAGGTAAACACTTTTTTTTCCTGATGACAGGAATAAAAGTCACAGTAACTAATTATTGGTAGTATGGTATTCACTCATTCATTCATTCAAAAATTACTTGAATGTTAATAATACTAGGTACAAACAATAAAAGATAGACAAAGACAAATCTCTGTGCATCAGTTTCTATCACTAAGATAGACATCATAATAGTAGTTCCTTCATTGGGGTTTTTGGGAGAATCAAGTAAGTCAATATGTGTAATGAGCCTAGAATAAGTCTTAGCACAAAGCAGTACTTATTATATAATTGTTTTGAAATTTTTGAGAAAATACGGTCCTTTACATCAATTCATTGCCAGAAAACTCTGAGCATGTGAAGACATGCTTGTGAAATTGACCATACTTCATATTAAATACAATGACTACCCTACCACTCATGCACAATTCTGAGTTATTGTGTATAAAAGTATTTATAATTATTTTATCCTGTATTTTATATGAAGATTTCAAAATTCCACTGATGACTCTGGGATGGAAGGATGGCAGTTGTGAGAGAGCATCGCATCATGTTGTGTTCTAATCATCACAGATGGAAACCATATTTAAAGGTCCAGTGTATTCTTTGGAAAGAAAGACAGAGGGTGGTGCCAGTGTTGCATCATATTCCAGACCAGATTAAAGGTCTCTGGAGTTGTGGTTGTGCACACCCTGTTTTATGGTTGTGAGAAGTCATGCCACAGCCAATGGTACATGGAGCTTCATCCAGCATTCCATCTCTAAAATATGTAAACCAAATGTAGTATCATGTAGCAATAACTGATTATCAATCACAAGGGTCTGGGAGGTTCTCCTTCATTAAAACTAATCAATTGAGTGCTCACTCTCTGCCAGATATTAGGATAGACAGGAAGGTACCAATAAAAAGAAAACACCCTCTAGCCAGGAAATTTCCAATTAGTGGAGGAGCAAGACAAGTAAAAAATTCCAAAACAGTATAATAATAGAGGCATATGAAATTCACAGCAATGAGACCTGGGGAGTAAGGTCTGTCAAATACAGAGGAAGCTGCCTTCAGGGAGGAATAACCTGAGTTTTGAATGGTAAAAAGAAGTTAATCATCAAACTAGATAGTGTCATGAGAAGAGCATGATTAGAAGAAAGGCTGGAAATCTTGGCATGTTAGGGAAACTACAAGTATTTCAGCATTTGAGGTCAAAATAGTTGGGAATTGAGGTTGAAGAGGGCTTTTTTGTCTTGTATGTCTTATGGAAGAGTTTAGGCTTTATTCTGTGGACAGTTGGAATCCATGCATGTTTTTTGACAAAACAGAAACATGATCTTTGTTTTGTTTGTTTTGTTTTAAAGTGATACCTCTGGCTGTAGCATGGAAAACGGGGAGTGGGGAGCAATAGGAGATTCTTAAATAATTCAAATGATAAATGATGAGGGTCAACATTTACATCATTATGATGAAGACGGAGCAATGGGGTAAACTATATACGGATAAGAGTAATAAGACTTACAGGACTAAGTCACTGATTAGCTTGAAGTGTTGGATGAAAATGTAGAAACGTAGTAGTTGAAAAAGATCTTGCAACATTGTACATCAACTGCATACCAATTAAAATTAATTTAAAAAGGAAAAGATCACCATATTTCTGACATAGCAAATCAATTAGTGAATAGTGATGCTGATGATTGTCATGGGACATGCAGTTGAAGGAGATGGTTAAAGTAGATAAGAGCAAAACCATTTACAGAGGGACTCCCCATTCTCATGTGTCTTACTGCAGACCTTTTCTCCTTGATCAGTTAGAAGTTAATCCAAAAGAAGGGTAAACAGGAAGAAAAATTATGTATTACATATATGTTACGTTATGTGCATGCATGCTCAGTCGCCTCAGTCTGACTCTTTGCGATACCGTGAACTATAGTCCACCAGACTCCTTTGTCCATGGGATCCTCCAAGAGTAAAAATACTAGAGTGGGCTGCCATGCCCTCCTCCAGGGGTTCGACCCAGGGATCAAACCTGCATCTTCTGCATTGCAGCTGGATTCTTTACCCACTGAGCCACCTGGAAAGCCCATATTATGTTATACTTGACCTTAATTAAACTTATAATGACAATTGAGCATTCATAGAGGGTAAATGTAACTTAAAACCCCATATGTGTATCACATCTTAGAGAGTAGACTTTGACTTAAGAGCGTTACATTAATGATGATGATGATGACATATTAACTTGGCACTTACCGTGTATCAAGCACAATATTAACCTCTTCACAGTCATCACAGAGCAAGCCTCTAAGACAAGTACCATTGTTCCCACTTTACAGATGGGGAAATTTGAGATTTAGAGAGTTTGCTTGCCCACTGTTGAGACACTAGCCAGGATTCAAAATGAAGTCCTCTCGTGTTGTGGGATGAGCAGAGGGTCAGGAATTCAGAAATTTGGTTTAGAGTCCTAATTTAGCTATTTATTGTCAAGGCAGCAGTCATGCCACCCTTTGTCTGTAAAATATGAGTTGAGGGATGGATTGCTAGGGCAGGGAGAAATTGGAAAAGTTGAAATTAAAGACCTCTGTAGCCCCTTCCAGCTTTGTGTTCTGTGGTTTGGACTGTATAATGGGGTATTCATCCTGAGAGTGACTCTGAGCTCAAAGGATATGGTAACTGATCTACACAACCTACCGAGAGGGCAGGCACTTCGCCAAAAGGAACGCATGCCATTGCTCAGTCAGTGTGACCATTGGTTTAATCCTTGCATTTATGAAAAGCCCTTTCCAAGATTCCCGTGGCTATGGTTTTGTACTCAGCCTGAGGCATTACTTGGATTATTGCCCTTTTGTTTATAGGCAAAGCAGTGAGAGGAGTTTCTCTGGAAAAGGAAAATCTCATTCTCTTGTAAACAAAGGTCTTCTCGGCCATAGTCTGTGTTTAAAAACAATTCAGAAAGGAATTTTTTTTTATATTTCAATATTTTATTCTGATCATATCTTGTGTTGAAATATATTACACAGAAAGATAATTTTGTTCATTATTTTGTACTAACAGAGAGAAAAGTGTACTCAGTATCTCCTGTCTCTTATGCTCTGTCCAACTAGTAATATCATCTTTTTCTTAATCTTTATTTTATATTGAGGTATAGCTGATTAACAATGTTGTTATAGTTTCAGGTGAACAGTGGAGGGACTCAGTCGTACATATACATGTATCCATTCTCCCCCAAACTGCCCTCCCATCCAGGCTGCCACATAACACTGAGCAGAGTTCCCTGTGCTCTACAGTAGGTCCTTGTTGGTTATCCATTTTAAATATAGACCTGTGTACATGTCTATCCCAAACTCCCTGACTGTCCCTCCCCACCCCCCACCCCCCACCTTGGCAACCATAAGTTCATTTTCTAAGTCTGTGAGTCTCCAGAAAGGGACTTTTTGTGATGCATTTGCTTGAATTTTGTCACCTCTCTTTCACTTTGTAGTTCTGTTGCCCAAATATGGGACGATGAAAACCCCCTCTAAGTAGAGGTTTGGAGAGTCTGAATATTTCCAGAAAAACCCATGGAAGGGTCTTTTTCAAGCCACAGATAGGGGCAGAAAGGTAGGTGAGTAGAAATATCAGAAGTTTCTAACTTTGGTTTTTTAACTTTGGGATATGAACTGCTGATTCATTTTGGTAGCAGGAAAGTCCTACTAAACTACAGTAGTACTAAGCCCTAACTACAAAGTTAGGGCTTCCCAAGTGGCATAGTGGTAAAGAGTCTGCCTGTCAATGCAGGAGATGCAAGAATTGCCTGTTGGATCATCGGATTGGGAAGATCCGTTGGGGTAGGAAATGGCAACTGACTCTAGTACTCTTGCCTGGAAAATTCCATGGACAGAGGAGCCTGGCAAGCTACAGTCCATGGGATTGCAAAGAACTGGACATGATTGAGTGACTGAGCATGCAAAAAAAAAAAGTTAATCCTACTCTTGGGGTTTAGAATAAAAGACATGTACATTGAAAACAAGCACTGGCTCTACCATTTATTAGCTATGTCAATCCCAGATAATATGCCTGAACTTTCACTTCTCATTTGTAAAATAGGAATCGAAATCTTTGTTTCAAAGATTACCATGAAGTTGAAAGGCAATAATACATGTAATGTACTTAGTCCAGTGCGTGCCTATAGTTTAATAGATGAGAACTAACTGCATTATTCAAAAATAGCAAAGACTAGTATTTTGAGTTCAGTTCAGTTCAGTCGCTCAGTCGTGTCCAACTCTTTGTGACTTCATGAACTGCAGCACGCCAGGCCTCCCTGTTCATTACCAACTACCAGAGTCTACCCAAACCCATGTCCATTGAGTCATTGATGCCATCCAACCATCTCATACTCTGTCGTCCCTTCTCCTCCTGCCCCCAATCCCTCCCAGCATCAGGGGCTTTTCAAATGAGTCAGCTTTTTGCATCAGGTGGCCAAAGTATTGGAGTTTCAGCTTCAACATCAGTCCTATCAATGAACACCCAGGACTGATCTCCTTTAGGATGGACTGGCTGGATCTCCTTGCAGTCCAAGGGACTCCCAAGAGTCTTCTCCAGCACCACAGTTCAAAGGCATCAATTCTTCGGTGCTCAGCTTTCTTAACAGTTCAACTCTCACAGAGTTTGAAGAATACTAATATAGTATTCCCTGTTTATTGGGCAAGATCTCCTACAAAATATTTTCTTTAACCTTGTTTATTTAGCCTCTTTACAGCACACATGTGTAACAATCACAGCAGATACTGTGTCAATAAGCAAGCAGAATGGAAAATAATTAATGTAATGTGCTTGCATGCATGGAAGTCTCTATCAGAAATTATAATGCTCACGATCTGTATTCTCCCAGAATGAAATTAAAGCTCACAATGGCTTTGTGTATGCATTAGCTATTATTTTGTAATTTCAGGAATATCTGCTATCTCTAGTTTGCTGTGATTATTTTTGAAAAGCAGAAATAGGAAGAAGAGATATGAAACTGTGCTGGATTAATAAGAGTGCCCGAGGCATGGACAGAGTATTATTGTACTTCACACAAAAATGGGGTGACTCAGCTGAGCTCAGATATCAAACCTATCTGTACCCAGGAGGATGTTAATTTTCAGTGAAAACTCTTGGATAGATGCCAGTAAATTCTGGGAAAAGGAAATAATATTATACAGATTCCTTCTCTGAGATCTTTGATGTCCAGAGAGAAACGCTTTTTGAAAAGACAATTATTTTCTCCTTTGGCTCATCTTTGAGGATTGCTGCAGCTGGGTCATTTTGTACCCAAAGACCACCACAAAGTTCAGAGAGTGTAGGAGGGGCCTTCCCATTAAATCTTTGGTCAACCATTCACATTTTCCAAAAGTTAGTTGACAATTACAAGGTTTGGGGACTTTCAGTTATAATTGTATTGCAAAAATAATAAGAGAGGAACCAGGCAGAGGTTATGTTAAAAGGCCCTTGGTGGCTGTCAAGGACATGTGGTTCAGCCTTTGAAGTCAGTTTCAATAGATTTTCATGTGAAATAAGTGGAGTAAAATGTTGCCATTTCAGATTTCACAAGTGATATTGTTTAATGTACTGATGTTGTTTCTTGTAAATTTGTTTTAGAGAGTTATTTTATTTCCTCTGACTACTATTTCGGAACTCCTCTATTAAGCGAAGGAAAACAGGGGGTTGAAATTACATCTCTATTTCTATTTTTACGTTACTTAAAAAAAATTAATTCAAGCCCTTTTTAAAAAAAAAAATTAAAACAAATACAGAAAGCTAAACGAATGTGAAGTAACAGTCTTGTTTTCCTAGTCTCTCTTCATATCCCTCTCAAAATTTCTTTTTGTATACGTCCAAAAAAATACAAAACCAAATTTTATGTGTAGACCCACTTAGGTAGCAGATATATTATATTGTGTATTTTACTCAAATGGAAATATAAAATACTATAGAGTACTTTGATTTCTCTCTTAATGTTTCTTGGAGACATTTCAATATTATTATATATAGATCTTTGCATTCTTTTTAATATTTGCAAGTCATTCTATTGTTTAAATGTGCTGTAATATAGCTAACCAGTGATTTCTATATCTTGCTATTACAAATACTGCTGTAATGGACAAGACAAATTCCTTACATGGCATTTCTTGGATCAGTGCATCTTAAATTTTGACAGATTAATAAAGTTCCTACTAAGAGTATGTGTGAATGCTTGTTTTAGGCAGGTATTCTATTGTCTGTGTGTGTCATCCTCTATACCAGGTTGAGGGTGTGGTATCAATCGATGTAAGCAAAATAAGTAAATAAAGAACAGAAACTTGGATACAACAAAGGTGTTAGTCAGGGTCCCAGCAGGGAACAGAACACCCACTCAAATGAGAATAATTTAAGGATGAGTCATTTACAAAGAACTTTTTGTAATGATGCAAGTGGATAGACGGGAAACCCACGGAATCATGCAGTAATCTGCAGGTGGCAAATAGTGGCTGAGATACAACCTCTGAGGCATAATGGAGAGAGGAGGGAGCAGATATTGGACTTAAGGGAAGTAACATAGAGAAGTTCACCTTGAGAGAAGTTGTACATGGCCATATGTTGAGGGCCAAGGCATCGTGAGGGTCCCCTTTCCCAAAGTTTCCTGGGGGTGGGGGGTCCCATTGGCTTAGCAAAGCAGAAGCCAAAACCCATGCTCTTCATTGAGGTCCATACCAGTCAATTTCACAAGGCAAACAGGATGGTTATAAAGGATGAAGAATACAGCAGCTTCCCACTACCTATCTATTTTATACATGTAGTGTATACATGTCAAGGAAGCTCAGCGTGGTGCTCTGTGACGATCTAGAGGGAGCATGGTGCTCTGTGATGATCTAGAGGGATGGAGCTAGGGGCGTGGGAGGGAGGCTCTAGAGGAAGGGGATATGTGTATACTTAGACCCGGGTTCAATCCTTGGGTTGGGAAGATCCCCTGGAGAAGGAAATGGCAACCCACTCCAGTATTCTTGCCTGGAGAATCCCATGGACAGAGGAGCCTGGCGGGCTACAGTCCCTGGGGTCGCAAAGAGTCGGACACGACTGAGTGACTTCACTCACTCACTCATTCATAGCTGATCGATGTTGTTGTACAGCAGACATGAACACAACCCTGTAAAGCAATTATATTCCAGGTAAAAAATATCCTATGACAAACCTTAAAGGCAAAGAATATTAAAAAAGAATGGATATATATATATATATATATATATAACCAAATCACTTTGCTGTATAACAGGAATTAACAATTGTAAACAACGTAAGTTGAACAATTATAAATTACAATGAACAACTGTAAATTATTTACAGCATTGTTAAAATTAACAATTGTAAACAATTTACGACATTGTAAATCAACTATACTACAATAAAAATAAATTTACAAAAGAGTGAAAAATAGATCTGAATAGGGAAAAAAATTAAAATCACCCCAACATAAAGATGATTTCTATCACAACTGATTTCCAGAATGATTCATCCCAAACCAGATAGGACCTATACAACCTCAGCACATATCTAGGGGCAGAGTCTGTTTTTTGTACAGTGTATCTCCTTATTAACCAAATATTTTATTTTGTGAGTCATCTGTGGGGAGGAACCATATCTAATTTATTCATCACACTTTTAGCAGAACCCAGAACAGTGCCTGGCACAGATGAAGCACTTAATAACTAGTAGTTGGGCAAATAAATGCCAGAAAAAAGTTTCTTATTTCTGAACTTGACATTTTATAATGTTATTTAAGCCAGCTTCTTCATTTTCATTTCCTAAGACTGGTGGTGGGAAATTGTCTTCTAGAGAATGGTGGGGCTCTCCTACTTTCATGAGAGGCCAGCCCTAGAATTGAAGTCATACCAGCTTGGTTCTTCCAAGGGACTTGCCTATATGGTGAGTTCCAGGGTACAGGATTTCACTCATACACAGAGCATGTGTGTGTGTGCACAGTTGCTCAGTCGTGTCTGACTCTTTGCCACCCTATGGACTGTAGCCTGCCAGGCTTCTCTGTCCACAGGATTTTCTAGGCAAGAATACTGGAGTGGGTTGCCATGCCCTCCTCCAGGGGATCCTCCCCACCCAGCGATCAAACCCGCATCTCCTCTGTCTCTTGCACTGCAGGCAGATTCTTCACCAGATGAGCCATCAGGGAAGCCCACACAGCATAGTTGACGGGAATAATTACAGACATATAAACAGCATTCGAGGTGATGGGAGGTTTCTATTCCTACTCTTTCCAAAGTGTTTTTTCCCCTTCTGGTTTATTGAGATTAAATTGACAAACAAAATTGTGTATATTTAGCAAGTACAATGAGACGACTTGGGACATTGTTACCACAGTCAAATTAACTGACACAATTCATCACCTTCCATAGTTACTATAGTTGCTACAACGTACATTAGATCCTCAGTCCGCAAAGGGTTCTGAACTCTCAACTGATCACCTCAAACATCTGTTCACAGTATGAACTTCCTTGGTAGAGATTTCTTTTGCCAGTGCTAGATTATTATTTTTGGAAATCTTTGAATCTAATTGACATTCATTCCATTAAAGCAGTGATCACATTGAACTGTATTTTTTTCCTCTTGAATGACTGTATTAAATATAAATTTTGTTGTCTAGCTGCCTGAAGTTTCAGACCCTGTCTTTTTCATTATGAAATCCACAACATGAATCTCGGCACTTAATAGATGCTTGATAATTAGCAGCTGAATTTATTCAGGTCAACATTCTGCTTTCCTTTTTTAGGCTTTCCTGGATACATCCCTAGACTTGGAGATACACCAAGAAAGTTGATTCTCACTCTTTTCTGCTACTGAACAGAGAGCATGAAAATGACCGTGGTAAGACTTGGGCTTTAATATGAGACCAACCGGAGCTCACATCACAGTTTTGCCATTTCTAGCTTGATAACCTTGAGTTATCAACTTCTTGAGTTATTCAACTTCTCTGAGGTTGCTGAGAATGTAATAGGTTTATGTACACAGTACATTCACTGACATGAAGAAATACTAGCTTCCCTGCTTCTATCACTCTCTTTTCCCTTAAGGGTATCAAAAACTATGCTCTGGTTAAAGTCAAAGGAAGGGACTGTGGATTCAAATAGGGGCATTTAAAGACCTTGCAATTTTAGAAAAATTCATGGCATGATGGGAATCAACATTCTTCCATTAAACTTTACTTTCCATGAGATGTGGAAACTTAATCCTAGTACTGCTTAATTTTCTATATTTATTTTTTGGCCACACCACATGGCATGAGGGATCTTAGTTCCCCAATCAGGATTCGAACCCATGCTCCCTGCAGTGGAAGCTCAGGTCTTAACCACTGGACCACCAGGGAAGTCCCAATCTTAGTACTACATTAAATGAACAACTGAACAAAATACCATAGCAATTTATGTACATTCACTGTCCTCTTTTCTACATAAGCTGGTAAACTTGTTTTAGGAATGTATAATATTTGAATCAATGGATGTTTGTGTTGAAATGATAGTGTTATAACCTCATCCTCATTCATTCGTGAATCTTGTGATCCATCTTTGTGGGTCTTTAGATTAATCACTGATATTTTGTTCTTGAGTTAACCTGTCCACACAATTTAATAAACACACCAGGATTATTTCCCAACCTTATCAGATGCTGCTACATTAGCTTTCTTCAAGTTCTTTTCAGTTTTACATGACCATATAAGTATTACGCATAAAACTATAACATGAAAAATATAGTATACATTAAAATCAGATAAAATGACACTATATGTAAAATTAAATATGTGCAATTGTAGCAGTCTTACTAATAGCATTAAATTATATAACCCAAATTCTGTTTCTAAAGGCTCAGGAGTCTCAGTGTATGGCATGCATAGCAGTGGCCCCCTGTCCCTGTTCACCTTAATTGCCCCTTTCCTCACCGTGTCTCTCTGAAGCCTTTATTCCAGTCATGCAGACAGAACCTTCTTTTTGCTTCACCGAGGCTTTCTTTTTAAATTCTGGAACATGCACTTCCTTCTGTTTATTTCTATTGTGCCCCAACTTCCAATTCCCCTCACACCCCCAGGGTCAGTTCCCTCTGCTCACCCTTCAGTTTTCCACTTGAAACAGCTGCTTCTACAGAGGCCATTCCTGACCCCTCCTAGGGTCACTCACCCTGCCAGGTCATCCTTGGCACACTGCCCTTCCAATGGGCGGTGCTTCCCCTATGTCAATGTTAATGCTGGTTTAGCTTTCTTTTTAATTTTATGTAATGTTTATTCTATACTGGAGTATAGTTGATTTACAATGTTGTGTTAGTTTCGGGTGTACAGCAAAGTGATTCAATTATACAAATATAAGTGATTTAACTTCCCGACTCTTTCTTCGTGTTATGCGACCTCAGAGGAAAGGGCCTGTGCATTGCCTTATTTCTCGCTATGTACCTGTTGTCTGGCATAGTGCATGATCCATGTGTTCATGCATGTTACATCACTTCATTCATGTCTGACTCTTGGCCACCCCGTGGACTGTAGCCCCCTAGGCTCCTCTGTCCATGGGATTTCCCAGGCAAGAATACTGGAGTGGGTAGCCATTCCCATCTCCAGAGGATCTTCCCAACTCAGGGAACTATTCCAGGTCTCCTGCATTGCAGGCAGATTCTCTATCAATTTTACTCACCTCTATATCTGTGAAACAAGAGGTGGGGTAAATGGACTTCTAAGAAATCTTCTGCCTCTGACCCAGGCAATATATATAATATTAAACTATCCAATGAATGGATTCTACTATTTTCTTCCTGGTAAATTGTTTTTCTTTATGATAACTCCAAGTCATGATGCATAAAACACCAGAAAGAAGAAAGCAGATACCAACCACGAAAATTACATCATTAGTTAGGCTTGATTCTTAAGTTAGCTATTATTTTGTTTTTGTTTTGGGGGACCTAGCATAGCAATAGTCTTAAAAGCAGACATTCTTGAAGGAGAAAAAGATGTTCTCAGTTCCTTAATATCTCATTGGCACATCAAGGTGATAGATTAAACCATGTGAAGTGAAGTTCAGGATATGATCTAAGGGAAGAGCAAAAGCCCATTCATCCTAGAGCATGTCAGGAGAAAGAAGAAGGTCAACAGGAAGCATGTAGTGAAATACATACCCTGTGGGTCTCTGTTGTCATTGTTGTTTAGTCGCTAAGCCATGTCTGACTCTTTTGTGACCCCATGAACTGTAACCCGCCAGGCTCCTCTATCCATGGGATTCTCCAGGCAAGAATACTGGAGTGGGTGGCCATTTTCTACTCCAGGGGATCTTCCCAACCCAGGGATTGAACCTGAGTCTCTTATGTATCTTGTGTCTTCCCAGCCCAGGGATAGAGCCTGAGTCTCTTATGTATCTGCATTGGCAGGCAGCTTCCTTACCAATGAGTCAGCAAGGAAGCCATGCTGTGGGTCTCTGCTTCGTTTAAATCCCAAACAAGAATTTCCATACTGATAAGGGATATATTAGTCATATCTTTAGCAGGAAGATGTACATTCAAAGCTTTGAGCAAAGAAAATTTGATGAAAGGACTATTTACAGAGAGGTATGGACAGAATGAAAGAAACCAGTAAGAGATGAAGAAGCACCAAGGATTATCAACAGAAGGGAAGCATCAGAAAGGGGAGCTGGGTTTTGGGATCCACAAGACAAAGAGTTTTAACTGCATGCAAGAGAGTCATTCAACAGGAACTGTGACTATTGATACAAGAGAGAGCCAGTGTCAGACTTCATCCCTACAGGGGAGTGTGAAGGGAACACCTCTACTTCTCTCCCTCCCCACCTCCTGAACTCCAGCTGATGATGCTCAGCGATTTGGCAAATTCAACCCCAGAAATTAGAGGTCAAGTGAGACTCTAATCTGGTCTAAAAGGGACAGTGGGATTCCTTCCCCCGCCCCCCAGGAAAAAATAACAGGAGCAAATGGAGAATAACTAACACAGAATAATTTCCAGACACATGGGGTTGTACTGTGTGTGCCTGGACATAGCCTGTGAAACTTCACAGTTAGTTTGGCACCATGTCAAAGGGGCATGCAAATACTTGTCTGAGAGTGGACTTCTATGGAACTTGGCCCCTAACATGGATGGAGCTGGGTCTTAAACCTATTTGTCTTACTCCCAAGCCCATGCTATTATCTGGTGCCAACTATTTTTGGCTCCTGTTGTCAGATCCTCAGCAGAGAATCTGCTGAAGCAGCACTTCTTTTTTCCAGTCTGATCTCCAAATGATGGAGTACCATTTCATTCTTGTAGGAAAATCTGAAGGTGTATTTTTTTTTAATGGCATTTCCTTCAGTACATCTGTTCAGTAGCAAAACACAATAAGAATGCATTTTCATCATTTTGATGAAATGGATCCAAGACTAAAAGAATACCACCTAATAGAATTTGCCAAATGTTAATGAATTTGAAATCTTCCTTTTCCTAAACTATGCTAACTGGGTTCAAATTTTTACCTTGCCTCTTACTTACAATATGACTTTGGCAAACTGTTTGAATTCTTTGTATGTCATTTTCTGTACCTGTGAGATTGAGGTGAAATAAGATAGCTGTTAGGAATCAATATTTTCATGTACCTAAAGTCCTTTCAAGAGTGATTGGTATATATTAAAGATTAAAGGGACTTTCCTGGTCGTCTAGTGGTTAAGAATCTGCCTGCCAATGCAGGGGACACAAGTTCAATCCCTGCTCTGGGCAGATCCCACAAAGCGCAGGGCAACTAAGCCTGTGCACCGCAACTACTGAAGCCCTCGCCCCAAAGCCTGTGCTCTGCGACAAGAGAAGCCACGGCAATGGAAACCTAGGCACCGCACCAGAGAGCAGCCCTCGCTCTCCACTACTAGGAGAAAAGCCCGTGAGGCAGCAAAGACCCAGCACGACCAAAAATAAATAAATGAAGTTACAAGAAAAAACAACTGTGACTCCCAGCTAAATCCACATTTCGAGAAAAAATGATTAAAGACTCAGTAAATGTTATTATTACATCTCTTAACAATAACACCTTGTGCTTTTTATTCAGCAAACTTTTAGTGGACACCCACTCTACAGGGAAGACCTATAAAAAATGGTTGTTGTGCTTAACATCAGAACTTGGTAGGAAAAACAGACTAGTTAATATAAGGAACTGCATGGCAATTCAGAGAGAGTCATAGAGGTCTGGGTTACACTAACTACCATGACTGACTGGTGGTGTCACAAATTCAAACTGGCCAGACAATGGTTGAGATGTGAAACAGGCAAGAAGGGAAAACCAAGCTTTGTGATCAATATGACAGTCATTCCTTATTTGTGATACGTTTGAACTTTTGTGTGTTTTTTCTTTAAGGTTTTAACGTTTTAAAAAGTCTTTTCAAGAAATAACCCTGGTTTTATGGAATTTTCACAAGGGCAGCCGCTCAAAGACACAAGCTCAGTTGCTAGCACTACAACTTGCTGGCTGTGTGATGCTGGACCATCCTCTCTAGCATTCTCATCTGAAAAATGAACCTAGCATCCACCCTTTTGTGCTGCCCCCATAAAACACCATTAGGATCAAATAAGCTAAACGCATGCGCTAATAAGAGTGTTAGAAACATGAGATTTTGTGCAAATGTAAAGAAGAAAGTTGTTATCCCATGATATACCCTGAGATGACACTATAGTTGTTAAAGACACAGGGTTTGCATTTCAGATACTGTTGCTGTTTAGTCACTAAACAGTCTTTCATACCACTAAAAAGACTTTAGTCTTTTATGCCCCCATGGACCGTAGCCTGCCATGCCCATCTGTCCATGGGATTTCCCAGGCAAGAATACTGGAGTAGGTGGTAATTTCCTTCTCCAAGGGATCTTCTTGGCCCAGCTATCGAACACACATTTCCCACCTCTCCTGCATTAGCAGGCAGATTCTTTACCACTGAGCCACCAGGGAAGCCTTGGATTTCAGATATACTTGTGTTTGAATCCTGGCTTTGCCACTTACTAGCTGTGCAAACTTGACTGAGTAATTAATCTTTCAGACCCTCATTTTATGTAATGGATCATTTTGAGACTTTGTTGAGATTGTGTGTAGAAAATATTTAGCACATTATTAATATCAAAGCTCAATAAGCTCTTTAAAAAACTATTCTTTATACTGCAGCTTGGGTAGGAATGCATCATAGTAATCAAATGAAGAAGCAATCTTGCACCTAAAGTTTATAACTAAGAGTCATAACAGAAGAGAGAAACTATCTATATTTGTATTTGTGTCCCAGGGTCAGCAAGATGACTTGAGGAAGTTTTGAAATGTTAGAATTCAGACAAGCAATATGGAAAGTCAAAACAATATACCAAATTGTGCCTGTGGCATATGCAGAAGGTAGATAAAGCTTATCACTTCTAATTTAAAAGGGGAGATTTATTAAACTAGATAAGGATCTAGAATTTGTGATAAATTTTGTTTCTGTTTCTTATCCAACCACTTTTATGTTTTTAATAATTTACACCTCTGAAGTTACATGGACCATGTAACACTTTTATCACCCAGACTTTCAAAAGACACAAAGACTTGCAGACACCCAAAAACAATAGCAGGAAGCCAGAGAATTTACCTAAAAATTGAAGGTGAGTCAAATAGGAAAAGTCTTCGTAACCAAGAGCAACCAGACAGCGTCTAATGTGACTTTCCCACATGAAAGACTGTTATAACAAAAAACCCCACCAGTATCCTAAGCCGTAGAGTTTTGCTAAACACACACATGAAAAAAACATTTCCTGTCTGTACTGAACTACCAAGTTGCTGTGACATTATGTGTCTGGGTATGACTTTCAATATAGATAAACAATCTTGCTCTTTTTCAGAGATAACATTACCAAGAGTATATTCCAGACTCAAATTCTGTTTGTTTTCTTATTCAATATTTGTTGAAACTTCATATTATTTTCATAATTGGCCTCTATTTTCATATATGTATATGGAAATGCAAATAGAAATTTGGGGGGGGCATAGAAATCCTAGACCATTAGGGCTAGAGGAAGACTTAATAGTAACTTGCATGTGTGCTAAGTCACTTCAGTCGTGTCCAACTCTTTGTGACCCTATGGACTGTAAGCCACCAGGCTCCTCTGTCCAAAGGAAGAGGATTCCAAGGGAAGCGAGTCTCTAGGCAAGAATGCTGGAGTGAGTTTCCGTGCCCTTCTCCAGGCGACCTTCCCGACCCAGGGTCAAACCTGCATCTCTTACGTCTGCTGCCTAGGCAGGCAGGTTCTTTACCACTAGAGCTGCCTGGGAAGCCCCATAGTGACTTAGTCAGATGCAAATACTGAACCCAAGGGAGGATGATGATTCTTTGAAAGCCTCACACTTAGAAGTGAGACCACCATATCTTCTTTTTCCTTTTACCTTTCCACTATATAATGCTGCCTTTCAAAATAAGTCAACAAAAACAAGTCTTAAGAAAAAAAGTTAAAATAGAACAAATACCTGTACAGGGGAGTTTTCACTATTGTGGATATTGGAAACACTCAAACTAGGGAGATCACATATCCTAGTTTGTCCAGAGTAGTTCAGTGTGCATCTGTTGTCCTGTTGTAATAATCAAGAGTCCCCCATTTGCTCTCATAAATGGGTGATTTAGAAGATAATTTCTACAGTCACCTTAATGAAGGCAGAAGTTTCTTGCTGAATGTAAAGGGTCACATTTTACTTGCAAAGAACCTGAAGGTACATTCTAACTTGGCCTTCCATAAGGAAGTATACACAAACTATTTCAAGTGTTTGGGATTGAAAAGAGGGTGGGGGATGGGAAATACTGTGTACTTGAAAATGAGCAAGGTCACACACAATGGCCGTAGTAAAGCTGTGCTCAGTTGCTCAGTTGTGTCTGACTCTTTCGACCCCATGGACTGTAGTCCACCAGGCTCCTCTCCAGGGAATTTTCCATACAAGAATACTGTAGCGGGTTGCCATTTCCTACTCCAGAGGATCTTTCCAACCTAGGGACTGAACCTGCATCTCCTGCATCTTTCGCAGGTGGATTCTTTACCACTGAGCCACCTGGAAAGCCCAGAGTAGAACTAACCACTACCAGAAAGACCCAAGCATGTACATGTAGCTTTGCAAGATGTCTTCGGTGAGAATTTTGGTTCTGGCTTTATTTTTGTTTTTAACAAACACATATATGAAAAAGTAGTAAAAAAAAAAAAAAAAGTAGTAAAGCTATGCTGTGACTGAAAAAACACGGCTGGGAAAACACATTGAGACCCAAACTCATGTTTCAGCAAAATGTAACTTGAGCCTTATTACTCTAAATCTCTGGATCTTATCATCTCCATTATTTATAAAGTAAAATGATTCGATGAGACTATCTTTGTTTCTTTCCAGCTCCAATTTTAGACTCCCGTGGATTTTAATTAGCTTCCATGATTTTATCATTTCTCAGGAAAAATTATTACTCACACAGCCACCCCTGCCTCCACCATCATCATCACCAATTTGCCTCAAGCTCTTGATGAAATTTCCTCAGAAATTTCAGAAAGTGAGAACCACAAAGAATTTCTCCTCCTGGAATTTTCCTTGGGCATTAATACAACTTTACACACCCTAACAACTTAAGGTCATGTTGGTAGGCCTTTGTTTCAGATTTCACCTTCCAACACAGAGAGTGAAAGTTTGATCCCTGGTAGGTGAGCTAAGATTCCACATGCCTCACAGACAAAAAAAATTATATGTAAACAACAGAATTTGTTATTGTAACAAATTCAATGAAGACTTTTATAATGATACGCACTAAAGAAAAAAATAATCTTAAAAACAGCAACAACATAAAACAACGTAAGTTCAGAACAATAGGGGTCCATCTCTCCATCCCAGTGTTCTGGGATGTCACTGCACGTTTCGTGTTTTTATCTTTTTAGCTCAGTGGCAAACGGAGGCTCTGCCTGTATACATGGAATGGATAAACTGTGGCATGACCAATCGGCTCAACTCTGCTTTTTCTCCCCAGTTGGTTAGAATTTGGCCCAGCAACTCATGATGACAATAGGGAAAACTGAAACAATAGGATTAGATACGCTATAACCTCATTTGATGGCATGAATAGACCCAGCTTCATTTTTTCCGAACTCCATTGTTGGGTTTTAATGAGAAGTCCAAAGGTCAATTACTTTTTGACCGCCTGTATGAAGAGAAAACTGATAGCCGGGAAAGTTGATTGTATCATTCACTCTGCACACAGAGCAAATTGGTTTTCTATTTATGGAGAATGTTTTTAATTAGTGTTTGAATCGTGCATTAAAACTGGGCGACTATAAATAGTTAACAACTGTGATATTTTATACCTTAAAATTAAAAACTACCCCCCCCCACCTCAGTTTGCTCAGTTTGATGAATTCTAACCCATAGCTCTCTGTTTACATGTTTGCTATTTTGGTTCTGTGTAATTCTAGAAATAACTAGTTTCAGACAGTTATGGTTTAGTGAACGCAGGGAATTGCTTTTGCTAAAATTATTGTTGCTTGTTTCTAAAACTCCTTCAGAATAAATCTACGGGCTTCGGAAAAGCAAAAGTTATTTCCAATGACACATACTATTTGCTGAAAATTTACGGTAGATTGACTCATGCATCTTTGCATTGTACTTAGATTAAAATACTATAGCTTTGGTTGAGGTGCAGATGTGTCAGTGGCCTCTCTGTGGCTTAACAGTTTGTTTTGATAGGACGTAGAAAGTTTACCTAATTATAGGAGGCTCATTATTGGTTCTGAAGGAGGAAAAAAGTCATCTCAACATTGATTTCTTCTGGAAATGAATCATGCAGTTGTATAACTTTTAGCACCACTGTCTGTCTCCATCTGTGATCTTCTTTTTTTTCTTTTAGTTAATGTGAAGTTTGTCATTTCAAATAATGTCTGATGTCTGGCCCCAAGCTATTTGTAGATTTATCCTACCCAACATTTGTCACTCATCTTTGTTTAGATTCTGCAGCCTTCATTCTGGCAAACTTTTCATTTTAGCCTTGCTTTTGCTTTGTTCATGGCTCTGTACAGATTATAATGGACTCTTTCAGAAAGAGTATGATTAATGGTGATTATCATAAGTCCATTGATGTACAGTAAATTGGAATTCTTGACATAAATTTATCATTCAGATTAAATATTAGCCTCATCTTATTTCAACAGTTGCTCTGCTCATATTTTATATTGGGCAACCCATCCTTTTAATGGTACCACTTAAAGGAACAATAGACAGTTCAAACTATTCACTCAACACATCCAGTCTCTATATTGAAGCTAGAGATGTTGGAATTCTTCTAAACATGAAAGATGCCTTGATTTTCAAACAATTGTAATTTTACAATTAGACTTCCTTAGTTTTGTGTGGTATTGTATCTGTTTTATTGTAGTTTTGTTGTTGTTCAGTTGCTAAGTCAAATCAGACTCTTTGCAACCTCATGGACTGTAGCACTCCAGGCTCCTTTGTCCTCCTAGTGAAATGAAAGTCACTCCAACAACTCTTTGCAACCTCACTTAGTCATGTCCGACTCTTTGCAACCCATAGACCGCCAGGCTCCTCTGTCCATGGGATTCTCCAGGAAAGAATACTGGAGTGGGTTGCCATTCCCTTCTTCAGGAGATCTTCCTGACCCAGGGATCAAACCTGGGTCTCCTGCATTGCAGGCTGATTCTTTATCACCTGAACCACTATGGCATAGGGCCTCCCAGAGTGTGCTCAAATTCATGTCCATTGAATTGGTAATGCTATCTAGCCATCTCATCCTCTGCCACCCTCTTCTCCTTTATCTGGGGCTTCCCTGGTGGCTCAGATGGTAAAGAATCTGTCTGCAATGCAGGACACCCAAGTTCTATCCCTGGATTGGGAAGATCCCCTGGAGAAGGTTATGAATGTTGTTGCTTATTTAGAAATAAATTTTATTTCATTTAGACCTGCTCTTGAGCCATAGACTGTCTTGTTATGGCCTTATGAGTTAGTCAATGGCTTTATCACACATTGAACCATAGAATTTTCTTCCCCACCTTTAGCTTTCATGTGAAGTAACCAGCATGAACTTGCATGTCAAGAATTCAGCAAAGAACGTGATGAGATCTTGGGAAGAGCATTCCCTTAGGAAACCTTAGCTTAGCTGACTTAGTTCTAAGTAATCTGGTTCTTCTACTTTGGACTCTACTCAAAAATGTGTTTGGGGAGGAATATATACACACATTATTAATGGGTACCTTCTCAAAAGAGACAGTACATCATTATCACAAAGAAGCAACCACTTTCAAATAAAAGAGTAGATGGAGCAGTGTACAAGGTAAACATCTTGGTTCCATCTGAGCCTTGGTGAAACTGGCTTACCACTTCGGCTCTGTTACCACATGGGCAATGGATCAGGCAGCTAGAGAAGCATGGACTCGTTTCAGCTGTGGAAGCTCAGGGCGTGAC
This sequence comes from Ovis aries, assembly GCF_016772045.2. Lineage (NCBI taxonomy): Eukaryota > Metazoa > Chordata > Mammalia > Artiodactyla > Bovidae > Ovis > Ovis aries. The sequence continues at coordinate 58,239,435 of NC_056062.1, read as the reverse complement.
TCCAAGCCAGAAGTGTGGCCACGGCCAGCTGTCTCGAGCCTCTGTGTGTGCTCAGTAACCAAGAGTATGTTACAACATGTGCTGTGTCACACCCAGCCCGTAGCCTTCCAGATCAAGTTAAGAGAGTCTTTCTTGCGCTGATGCACCAGCAAGGAAGCTTCATTTGAATTATAGGGATCAGGAAGCACAAAGGTAGAGAGACTAAGTCTCAAAGTGAAATTTGGACTTTCACTTTCCAGCTCTTAATAGTGGCATATCTACCTTTGTCTTTTTAGAGGACTAATATACATGTAATATTCAGATGCAGGTTCTTCAACAACCCACCCCCACCATCAGCTGGAATGGAGATATTTCTTCTCTGAAAAATGTGCAAATAAGGATATATATTTACTTTTTTAAACATAAACACCCCCCCCAGAGGTATTGTTTTATTTCTGAACTAAAGCACTCTAGTTTTCTACATTTTTCTATAGGAATGTGATTACATAGTATAAAGAAAAACTAAAAACTAATAGGAGAAAACAGATGGCCTTGAAAGTCCAATGTCAAAGGTGTCATGCCAATTACAGTGAAAATCCAATTAATAAAACACAGCTCTCAGCAATAATGCAAATAAGTGGAAAGTCTGAATTACCCTCTTATTTAAAAAGCATGTCTGGAAAACAAGCTTATCTCATAGATGTTAGCAAAATATGATTTTCAAGATAAATTCTAGAGTTGGAGCAAATTTAATCTATCTCCATACATAAACCTGTCTATTGTGGAATGAGTCATCATTCCACATGGTAACTCCTAATGCTCTATACTCAATCATCAAAACAGAGATAATTTTTAAAAAACATCCTTATTTACTAAGCCACAAGAACAGCATAATCAAATTTTTTAAGTTTGGCTTGTTTTTCTAAATTGGTTTTTTAACAAAGAGATATTCTCAAGTTCAAAAGCTAAGTCTTACTGTACTGTCTCCAGTGCTTAGGCAAGTACATGGCAGAGTCAGTACTCATAAATTCTTGATGAATCAAAGGAATTTTCTTTTAACACCAATTATAGGAGTTGTATAATTGGCCCTGAAGAAGAAACAAAAAGCCATCTCAGCATTGATTGCATCTGGAAAAGAACCATGCTATAACTTCTAGCACTCCTGTCTGTCTCCATCAATGATCCAAAAATTCAATTATCTAAAAATTCAGTTTCCTCCATTTTTCAGAAATACACTGTCAGTGTGGTTGAATTAGCTTTTGCTTGAAGAGATAAACTGGCTTTCAAGGCTGAAGTTGCGACTCTGAAACTGCCTGTACTCATAGTTCAAATGATGATTACTAGCCATGAAACCTTGGGCAAGCCACTTAACTTCTAAGTACCTGCTTCTTGGTAAGAATAGTGCATATCTACTTGGCTTTTTGTGAGCATCTAATTCATACATGTAAAGCACTTCTAAAAGTGAATGTTCCCCAGCACTTCGTAAGTCTTAGCTATTTTATTTTGGTGGATTACTAAAAGGAAAGCATTCTATTTCAAATCTCTTGTCACATAATTTCTAAGAATTTCTATGGTAATCAGAGCATAACTGATTTTCTTTTTAATATTTTACTGGATGTCAAGAAAAAATAAGAAAGTTTACTTGGCCTGTGAAGTACTGATTTAATTATAAACTCACCATTGGGAATGCAAACTAGTACAGCCACTATGGAGAACAGTGTGGCGATTCCTTAAAAAATTGCAAATAGAACTGCCTTATGACCCAGCAATCCCACTGCTGGGCATACACACTGAGGAAACCAGAATTGAAAGAGACACATGTACCCCAGTGTTCATCGCAGCACTATTTATAATAGCCGGGACATGGAAACAACCTAGATGTCCATCAGCAGATGAATGGATAAGAAAGCTGTGGTACATATACACAATGGAGTATTACTCAGCCATTAAAAAGAATACATTTGAATCAGTTCTAATGAGGTGGATGAAACTGGAACCTATTATACAGAGTCAGAAAGAAGTCAGAAAGAAAAACACCAATACAGTATACTAACACATATATATGGAATTTAAAAGATGGTAATGATAACCCTGTATGCGAGACAGCAAAAGAGACACAGATGTATAGAATGGACTTTTGGACTCTGTGGGAGAGGGAGAGGGCAGGATGATTTGGGAGAATGGCATTGAAACATGTATACTACCAGGTAAGAAACGAATTGCCAGTCTATGTTTGATACAGGATACAGGATGCTTGGGGCTGGTGCACGGGGATGCTCCAGAGAGATGGTATGGGGACAGAGGTGGGAGAGGGGTTCAGGATTGGGAACTCATGTACACCCATGGCAGATTCATGTCAATGTATGGCAAAACCAATACAGTATTGTAAAGCAAAATAAAATTAAAATTAAAAAAAAATAAAAATAAACTCACCATTATCCCTTGAAATCATTTTATGGCAGCCTTAAAGTGATATGATTTCTTCAGAAGTTAGTAAAGAGGTTTTCTATCCAAGAGGAGTTTAGAAATCATGAGATAGAGGATGTAAGAAGCAATATAGACGCACTGGTGGCTCAGATGGTAAAGAATCCACCTGCAAAGTAGGAGACCTGGGTTCAGGGTTCAGTCCCTGGTTGGGAAGGTCCCCTGGAGGAGGGCATGGCAACCCACTCTAGTATTCTTGCCTGGAGAATCCTCACAGACAGAGGAGCCTGTCAGTCTATAGTCCATGGGGTTGCAAAGAGTTGGACATGACTGAGCAACTTAGCACACACATAGTCTGATTAAATGTCTGGATGTCTGTGTTATTCCTCCAGAAAAACATTTTATAATTTTTGGTGTGATAATTTATTTTACTCTAATACAACAGCTTATACTTTTTAAGACAATGAAAAAAAATTGTTGTATGATTTAAGACCCATGTGGAAAATAAATTTTTGTTGAGATAAAAAGACAATAAATCAGTTCATATCCAGGTCACTAAATACCAAGCAATCCTTTGCCACTATGGAAGCATATCTGAGTGGTTCTATCCTGGATTTACTGACTTGCTTATAAAATGGGGAAAACAGGACCAAGTCAGGAGCTTGCTGCCTATGTTGGTCAGGTAGCTGTGATCTTTCCATCACTCTTACAGTGATTCAGTTAAGCAAATTAATTTTTCGTATATCTAAAATATTCTGAGTCCCACTACCAACAAGGAAGGTTAAAGTATCAGTAAGTAGTTGGGCTAAAGATGAAACAGAGCAAGAGTGAGAGCTAATTGCTTTTTCAAAATGAATAAATCTTACTTCCATCCTTTTTCCAAAGCTTAAGTGTTTGAGTGAAACACCCATGTCCTTTAAAGCTGTAGACTGAAACCCATTTTCAAGTTGGAGGGATAAGGGCTGCAAGATTTTTAAAATTTTTTTCATTTACTTATGGATGATAAGAGTCTGTAATGAAATCTAGAGTTTAATTAATTATTTAAAATGAAGTAGAAATAAAAGCACAGTTCAGTTCAGTTCAATTGCTCAGTCGGGTCTGACTCTGCAACTCCACTGACTGCAGCACGCCAGGCTTCCCTGTCCATCACCAGCTCCCGGAGTTTAGCGGAACTCATGTCCATTGAGTTGGTGATGCCATCCAACCATCTCATCCTCTGTCGTCCCCTTCTCCTCCTGCCCTCAATCTTTCCCAGCATCAGGGTCTTTCCAATGAGTTAGTTCTTCACATCAGGTGGCCAAAGTATTGGAGTTTGTTTCAACATCAGTCTTTCCAATGAACACCCAGGACTGATCTCCTTTAGGATGGACTGGTTCGATCTCCTTGCAGTCCAAGAGACACTCAAAAGTCTTCTCCAACACCACAGTTCAAAAGCATCAATTCTTCAGTACTCAGCTTTCTTTATAGTCCAACTCTCACATCCATAGCATAAATTATAAGTAATGTAACTCATTCATTGCTCTTTCCAGATTACTGTTTTAAGTGGTACTTGGATTACTGAAACATTTTTCCTTTTTAGTGATGTAGTGAGAAAAGCACCTAGATAACAAATCAGATCTGAATTCAAATCCTTGTTATGTCCCACCCACCCATCTGGCTGAAAGCAAGCCTCTTAACCTTCCTGAGCCTTTGTTACTCCACTTATAAAATCAGATTTTTAAGAGGAAGATAGAGATCATGAGCCTAATGAAACTGTTGTCCATGTTTTACAACATCAATTGAAGAATCCAACTCAGAAAGTCTGGGCCTTGATCACAAGCAAAAGTGCCTGGCACACAGATGGAGTGAAATAAATGTTCATTTGAAGATTCACAATGCTTGAATAAATAGATGAATGTACAGTAGATAATACATTCAATGGACATGAACTTGAGGAAACTCTGAGAGATAGTGGAGGACAGGGAGCCCTGGCATGCTGAAGTCCATGGGGTCACAGAGTCAGACTCGACTGAGGGACTGACATCATAGTAGATAAAACAGTGACATTTATTCTCCAGCCTGACCGGAAAAAATAATAATAATAATGGTAGAAGCAGCAAAATAACCCTCCTTTTAGACCATGATTACATTATATAAGTTGTCAGTTTCTCTAACGTATAACGTGTACATTGCTCAATATATGGAAGCAATATGGCAAACTGTAAAGGTACAGGTTCTGAATCCAGTGGCAGAGCAGGAAATGCTCTGGCTCAGCCCAAGTGCAGCTTTTAGATCCTGTACTTGAATCCCATCTCTGCACCTCAATGGCTAAGTGATATTAAGCAAGTCACTTAAATACTCTGTGCCTCAGTTTTGTCACATGTCAAATGGGAAAGATAACAGTATTATTTTAGTGTTCTAAGCATCAAAAGAGACAACAAAAGTATTCAGTACTCCCCAAAATCAAGACCTTTCTGGGGTAACTTTGTCATTCTTTGAAGAGCTGATGGGAAATATACCAGGATGGCAATGTTGCTATGATTATTTCCATCTACATTATTGAAACAATTGAAGTTTCTCATTCTTAGCCAAAGTTCATTTGGCTTGGCTTAAGCCAACATATTCCTAGCAACATTCCACAGTTTTAGCTTAGACCTAGCAAAATGGATGCAGTTTTTAAATAGGAAGTCAGAAGTCAGACAAATTATGGAAATAGTAGCAACAGGTCTGTGCATATACTGATCTCTCATAGAGGTTATATTAATGTCACTTAGTTATAATTCTGGGCATCCCTGGTGGCTCAGTGGTAAAAAATCTGCCTGTAAGGCAGGAGACACAGGAGATGCAGGTTCAAGCTCTGAGTCAGAACGATACCGTGGAGAAAGAAATGGTAACCAACTGCAGTATTTTAGCCTGGGAAATCCCATGGACAGAGGAGCCTGGCAGGCTACAGTCCATGGGGCTGCAACGAGTCAGGCATGACTAAGAACACATGCAACTAGGTGTAATCCTGAGAGCTCCTTACAAGTCTTCTCTGCCAGGTGAGTACTTTAAGTTAAAAAAAAAAAAACAAGTCTTTCCATTATTCAAGGCATTATATCATTAAATTTCCAAAGCTCCAAGGCTATCATTTGGACCTTAATTTCTAAGATCTGAACTCGAGTTCTGATTGAGGTACTTATTGGTTAAACAAATTTATTATGTCTCCTAAAGTCTCTCTGAGTCTTGTTTACTCACAGAGTTAATAAGATTCTCCATTTAATATAATATCTGTGGAACAAATTACAAATAGAAAATCAAGCCAGTGCTCTCTCCCAAGGTCAGTTGATGTTATTTTTGTGTCTATTTCATTTTCAGAGGAGAGAAAAATAAATATGGCAATGTTGTCATCCTGCTGTATTTTCTATCAATTTTAATTTAATTGAAAAAAATGTTGCTGGTGGTGGTATGTATCTTTAAAAAGGATATTTTATTTTAGATTATTGGGAGAATTTAGTGGAAGGCACACAGTGAGAAAGCAAAAAATATCTGCAAAATGCAACAAAAAAATGGTTTTGGAGAAACTTTGGCAGCCCAAGAAGGAGGGAGAGTGAAGATACATAGAACCAAGAAGAGAAGATCAGAGGCAAATTTCTTTTTAATTAATTAATTTTTATTTATCTGGTTGCACGAGGTCTTAGTTGTAGTTTATGGGAACTCAGGCCCCCTCTATTGGAAACACAGAGTCTTAACTACTGGACCAACACAGGGCAGTCCCTCAAAGGTAAATTTCTAGAGGAAAATATAGAGAAGGAAATGCTGGAGAGAAGGTGACAAAGGGGAAATTCCTAGTATGTTATTGGCTAGAGAATTTTGAAGAAGATGAGTCCCTTATACTCAAGTTTAAGTTGTTTGATGTGCTCAAAAATACCCTCTTTTATCCTCAGGGCTTGGGTATTCTTGCCTGGAGAATCCCATGGAAAGAGGACCCTAGCAGGCTGTAGTCCACAGGCTGCAGAAGAGTCAAGCAGGACATAGGGACTAAAGAATAAAAGCAGTTGTTCTCAGCAGGTGTTTTGCAGTCAACAGTCAGAACCCTGCCTCCACCACTTTCCCCTGAAACCTTAGGTAAGTTACTCAACCCTTCTAAAGTCAGTTCCCTACTTGCAAAGTGCAGTAATTGCCAACCACACAGGACAGCAGGTCGGAGAAGGCAATGGCAACCTACTCCAGTACTCCTGCCTGGAAAATCCCATGGATGGACGAGCCTGGTGCGCTGCAGTCCGTGGGGTCGCTAAGAGCCGGGCACGATTGAGCGACTTCACTTTCGCTTTCACTTTCATGCATTGGAGAAGGAAATGGCAACCCACTCCAGTATTCTTGCCTGGAGAATCCCTGGGACAGAGGAGCCTGGTGGGCTGCCGTCTATGGGGTCGCACAGAGTCAGACACGACTGAAGCGACTTAGCAGCAGCAGCAGCAGGACTGCAGGTAGTATAACATGAGATTAAACTCCCTCAAGTGATGGATTGCACACACTTGAACTTACACAATGGTGTATAGTCTTTCCTTCAGTCTCAATTTAGTTGACTGACTTGAAATAATTTAAGAATGCAACTTGTGAATGTGACTTTTTTTGGTCAGGGAAACTCTTCCGTAGCAATAGATTGCCAACAAGTCATATGACAACGCTTGCATTTTAAACTAAATGTACTAAACATATTCATAGAAGCAGCATGCGACAGACAAGGAGCCACTTAACAGAAATACCATAGACCTGGGGTTGAAGTATTGAAACAAAACCAAAATTGAGTTGAGTTCAATGGTGTGGCCCAGATATCATAACACATTAACCTATGTACATGTTCCCATGGTGTCAGGAATCACACACAGCATTATTTCTGGGAGTCCCTAAATTCTGACTGCTGTTTTCTCTGATATAGTCTACCTGAAATTAACTTGTTTAAAAATATTATAGCAACAATGCAGGATACAGGATGCTTGGGGCTGGTGCACTGGGATGACCCAGAGGGATGGTATGGGGAGGGAGGTGGGGGTGGGGGGGGTTCAGGATTGGGAACACGTGTACACCTGTGGCAGATTCATGCTGATGTAAGGCAAAACCAATACAATATTGTAAAGTAATTAGCCTCTAATTCAAATAAATACATTTAAATTAAAAAAATATTATAGCAACAAAATGCTCACTTTCAAGCAACATCTTTCCCTGGTGTTGTATATATTGTGACATGTCCGTGTGAGATTTTTCAATCCTGTGGAATACAAAGTAATAGGGGTAAAAGACTTCTGTATCTATGCCTGTTATGAGACAGACATTTGGAGTTCATTTATGGGAACTTAGAAAAGGAAAGATATTTGCTTGACCACTAAATTTAGACCTTCTCAGAAGTATTTCATGAAAATATGTGCTGAAAATTGTATATGATGTAAGTGACCAAATTTCATAATGTAAAATCTCTGAAATATAAACAGACCATTAAAAAAGGAACATATCATTTATTAGGCACATGTTTCCCAGCAGAGTTGAAGTAAATATTTATCTCTATAATGCAGGAAATATTTTTCCCAGGAATGGGTGATATTCTGGAATTCATCAGTTTAACAAATGCCTGATAGTCTCTCTTGACTTCTCCGTATTGAATGTCAAGCAAATAGAGCAGGTCAACCAGATGCTCTTTAGTCTGTATGGAGAGCTTGTTGCTGTGGCTTCTCAGAAGCAAAGGGCAAAAGAAGTGGTCAACAGCAATTACCCTGAAGAACGTTCATCCCTGACCTCTATACGCAGCAATGAGAGAGGCAAAGATGCCCTTTAGTAATTCAGCCTGTATCTGTTTAGTGCCTGTCTCCAGGGAACTCAGGTGCAATGAACCTTTGTTTGACCCATCTCCATAAGCAGGGCATGGATCTTGGTCTCCACATTTGAGAAATATGATGTGGCACAAGAGATCATCTTTCCAGAGACAAAATCTGTAATAAAATTGAAAGTTGGGTCCAGGCTTTTTAAATGTCAAGTCACCATTCTTGTTTAACACAGTTTCTGTTAGAAATATTCAGTCTAATCATCTATTTTTCCTAGAGAGCATAAAGCAATTTAAAAGAGATCATGTATTTGAGCTAACTACAAAAAAAAAAAAAAGCCTTGTCAAAAAGGAAAAAGAAGTGCATAAAGTATTAATTTCCCTTTCATACTGCCAAAAGAATGAAAGAATCTCTTAGTTATAAATCCAAACTTTCTTCTTTTATATGGATTTGACAAGCTACCAAATTCTATTGATTCTTCCTTTATTCTACATTGACTATCTGACCTCATCCACTCTGATGACTTTAATTACAACCTATATGTGGATGACTTTCAAATCTGTACCTCTGGCTGAGATTTCTTTTGGACCATCCAAGACCTCACCTTGAATATTCCACAAGGATGTTGAACTAACATACTCAAAATTTAATGTCATCTTTTCTTGAAATTTGCATTTCTTGTCTCAGTAAATGACATCACTTCCAATTGTTCAAACCAGTAACCTGGGAATTTCTCTGACCCCTTCCTCTCCCTTGCCCTCCATTTCCAAGCAGTATGTCTTGTTATCTTCACTTTCTTTTTAAAATCCATTTGCTTCACTGTATATCCATTCTTGCTTCCAAAGCCCTGATCTACCTAATCAAACTATTTGATCTCTTAGCCTCCCTGGCTGATAGCATGGGGACATAATCCTGGCCAATGAGCTGTAAGAGGATTTCACCACAGAAGTTCTCCGGGATAATTCTTTGAAAAGATGACTATCGAGCTGTCTAATTATCTCAGCCCCTGGTCTACAGTCTTTCCCTTCATCCTGCCTAGAATGTAGGTGCAATGTTTGAAATTATGGCAGCTTTTTTGTGACTATAAGGAGAAAAGCCACATGAAAATACAGTGAAGCCAGAAAGTAGAAGTCTTGGTCCCTGATGATAGCATGGTTCTACTATGTGATTAGTAAGATTAGGATTCTCTGCTTTCAGATTTCTTAGTATTTGGGGGGGAAAAAAAACAATAACAACAACAAGCAAACTGAAAAACCCATCTCCTATCTTGTTAAGCAAATAAACCATTGTTTCTTGGTTTCTATTAATGAAGGTCTACCTCTGACATATCTCTCATATTCTGATTCTCAGATCCAGCAGCAACATCCCCTTTCTTAAAATCTTTCTTGCACGTCCACTGCCTTTAGTATCTTTTCCAAACTCCTAAGCAACACCTACAATGTCCTTTGGATCTAGTCCTTACCTTCAGCTTGAGCCTCATCCATCCAATCAAGTTCCAAACTCTAGCTTCAGTCAACTACTTTCAGTTCCCCACACATATCTTTCTATCTCTCAACCAAGTCTTGGCATATACTACTCTGTCTATGCAAGCTGTTTTCATTTTATCCCGTCTCAGCTTTATTTGAGGAGAATGCAATGGCACCCCACTCCAGTACTCTTGCCTGGAAAATCCCACGGATGGAGGAGCCTGGTGGGCTGCAGTCCATGGGGTCGCTAAGAGTCGGACACGACTGAAGCGACTTAGCAGCAGCAGCAGCTTTATTTGTCTAATTCCAATAAGGTTTCCAAAACCTGCTTAGGAAACATCAACTAAAGGAAAATTTTCTAATCTACCAAACTTAAGTCAAATCCCTCTCATCTAAGTCTCCATGACAACTGGATACCTGGTGTTTGTCCCTATCAGAATGGGAAAAAAATTAAGAAATAACTTACACTGGCAAGTATTTTTAAACTTCTCTGCCTTCCTCAAAAGATAATGAATTCCCTAAGGAAAACTCTGTGCCTTATGGGCACAGATATTAAACTATAATATCTGATAAATCATTCCAGATATTATACTATAGTATCTGATAAATAATACACAGTTGTTGAATCAGTAGGTGAATAAATGCATTTGTGTCACACATATCTATCATTAAAACTCAAACCCCTATCATTATGTGCCCATATAATTATCCATTCTAATTCATCCAATATTATTCAAGAAATTGCTGGGTATAATTAATCACAGAACAAAATAATGAAAATCAGAAACTTGCCTTGAGACACATTAGAACCAGAAGAAGGTATTGATCTCTAAGTAAATGGTTGGGGATACTCATGCTCTTTAGTGTAATTAATTTTTGTAATTAAGTTTATACTCAGATTTAGTTAGAATTTAGTACTTTGTAATATATTAAGTTTTTTCTTTTCTCTGGTTACTGTTTTTTATTGATTGCTTTGATTGAAAAAGCCTCACATAAAGACACTCTTTAGGTGCTAACATGGCAGCAGTTTTAAGATTGATGACTTACTGAATCTACCAGAACTGATTTCCAAAGTGGAGGCAGAGGCAAATTTTTCTAATTGATGGATTCTAGGCTTACAAACACTTCTTGAGAATTAAAACATTTCAAGAGTTTGGAAGGTAATTTTAACATTAGTTGTTTTTCATTTCTGTGTGATTTTTTTAAGTTTTAGGGAGGTATAAATTATATACCATACTATTAGCCAATTGTAAGTGAAGAGTTGGAATTTTTAGTGTATTTATATAGTTGTGCAACTGTAACTGTGATACAGTTTTATAACAGAGCCATCACTTCCCAAAGTTCCATCGTGCCCATGTGAAATCAATTCCTGCTTCCACCCCCGGCCTCAGGCAGCTACTCATCTGCTTTCTATCTTGAAAATCTTGCCAATCCTAGAAATTTCATGTAAAAGGAATAATATAATATGTAGGAATTTTTGTCTGGTTTCCTCTACTTGCATGCTCAGTCACTAATTCATGTCCAACCCTTTGCGACATCATGAACTGTAACCCACCAGGCTCCTCTGCGGAATTTCTCAAGCATGAATACTGGAATGGGTTGCCGTTCCCTTTACCAGGGATCTTCCAGACCCAAGGATAAAACCCATGTCTCCTGCATTGGCAGGCAGGCTCTTTACCATTGAGCCACCAGGGAAGCCCCTGGTTTCCTCTCCTTAAGGATCATTTGGAGAGGCACCATCATCTACGTTGTTAAATGTATCAGTAGTTTGTTCCTGACATTATTGTATACTTGATGGACAAAATCTATCCACTGCTTGATGGACATTTGTCTTGTTTCCAATTTTTGATTATTATGAATAACACTGTTATGAACATTCATGTACAAGTATTCGTGTGGACATATATTTTAATTTCTGTTGGAAATCTATCCAAGAGTTGAATTGCTAGCTTATATTTTAAGTTTATATTTAACTTTTAAAGAATCCGCCAAACTGTTTTCCAAAGTGACTGTACCATTTTAAATCCCTACCAATAAAGAATGAGGGTTCCAGTTTATTACATCCTAGCCAACATTTAACTATCACTTGGTTTATTATTATGACTAGTCTAATCTGTGGCTAATGGTATCTCATTGGAACTTAAGGAGTAATGACAGTGGGCATCTTTTCATACCTGTATTAGCTATTTACTGTCTTTGTAGGAATGTCAGTTCAGTTCAGTCACTCAGCTGTGTCTTACTCTTTGCGACCCCATGGTCTGCAGCACGCCAGGCTTCCCTCTCCATCACCATCTCCTAGAGTTTGCTCAAACTCATGTCCATCGAGTCGGTGATGATGTTTGTTCAGTTATTTAGCTCATGCTTTTTTATTTAGTCAGTTGCATTTTATTATTCAGGTTTTTACAAGTCCTTTATTGAATATATGGTTTGCAAATACTTTCTTCCAATCTGTGACTTGTCTATTGATTCTTAATGATATATATGTGTGCTTAAGTACAAATGTTTTAAATTTGAAAGTAATACAATTATTGATTTTTTGTAGGCCATGGCTTTGGTGTAATATCTAAGAAATTTTTGCCTAACTCAAGGTCACAAAGATCTTATTTTATGTTTTCTTCTATAAGTTTTATAGTTTTGTCCCTTATATTGCAGTTTTTGATCCATTTTGAGTTAATTTTTGAGTACAATGTGAGATGCGGTTCTAAGTTCTTTTTGTGTAGCAATTCAATTTTCCCTGCAGCATCATTTGTTAAAAAATACTATCGCTTTCCTCACTGAATTGTCTTGGTACTTTGCTAACAATCAGTGTGAAGATTTATTTCTGTATTCATTAGTTGGTTACATTAATGTATAAGTATGTTTTCACATACATTGTTCCGTATTAAGTCTGTCTGTGGCAGCAAAGCTGCTGGATTTGGGGGACTTCCTTTTACTGATAAAACTACTGTGCTCACAATCTTATATGGAGGAAAGATGGAATTGGCATTACACATGAAGGACTCGTACGTTCATTTTCTTATACAAAGCTATGACAGTTTTTCAAGAATAAATGTTTCTACACTTATTATCTGCTTTGGTCAAATTTTAGAACTATGAAATAGTTTATTTTTAATAATTTTGCTTAGTTTCATGCATGTTATGTGAAAAGCATGCTCTGCTCTCTTCCTGTAGCCATATCCTACCCAAGATTAATTTTTAGGGGAAAGAATATGCTCATTGCGTCTCATCTTAGGACACCTGCCTGAAGGAGTTGCTTGAAACTATATGATAAGGTAATCTTTGGAGTATCTGAGTCCATATGGCAGCTTGCATCTACATATTTATGCTCTATTTCCTCCAGAATGTCACCAAAATAGCAATAATGGAATACAAATAATAATAATAATCTATTATGGTAGATACTACAGAAGAGAAGAAGCAATAGAAAGTGACTACAGATAACACAGAGCAGTGAATGCAGAAAGGCTCAAATTAAGGACATACTACTGAAATCTCAGTAGATAAAGTCTAAAGAAATGCTTCTAAAATGAAAACAATATTCTGTACAAAGAGTAGACAACTTGAATGACATCAAGCTTCTTAATAGCAATACTGGAAGCTAGAAGAAAGTAGAATGATGTTTTTACATGTCATGGTGAAATTTCTTCCAACCCAGAATTCTATACCCAGCCAAAATATAACATAATTTGGAGATAGAATTATTACATTTTCAGACATGCAGCATCTGAAAAGTGTATCTACAGCTTCATTCTTTTTCAGGAAAATACAACACAAGGTGAAGGATAAAACCAAGAAAAAAAAAAAATGTGTATACAGGAAAAGAAGTGGTTCTTAGACAGTGAAGAAAAGTCCCCAAATGAAATCTCTACCTCAAGCCTAAATAACATTCAGTCCAGATGATACAAGTAACTTGAGGCATTTCTAAGAAAAGCAGAGGAAGAAGTATTTCTAAGAAAAGTAGTGGAAACTAGTTGAAGATTTTACACTTTACACAGAACTGACAAATCTCAAAGAATGAGTAGTTATTATAGGGTTTGTACATAGAAAGCCATGTGAAAGAAAACACCACCATTATTAAATATTGTGAAAACAAAATTAGTTCAGGAAACAAAATGTCATCATACTGCACTATGTGATTCAGCTATGAATAATTGTTACAGTCATGATAACACACTGAATATTGTATTAAATGATAACATTAAATTATAAAAATAAATAAATGAAACATATGTGGAAGAAGATGTAGGACTAGGGATGAAAGAGAAAGAAATCTCCACTTTCCAATTAAATCAATTTAATTGAAAAAATAAAACTCAAGAATATCAGTATAAATTTTTTGCTTAAAAATATAGAAGAGATAAAAGAAGAAGAAATGACTATAATACTGTCCTCACAGGAGCAAGAATAAAGAATAGGGCAGGAGTAGCAGGAGGCTTGTGTTTTATCTCATAAACCTATTAAAACAATTTGACTTTTAAAAAAATATGCCTCTATAAATATGAGACAAAATATTTAAAAAAATTTATGAATGTCTGTTAGCATTTTGCTTTCTAAATATGTCATTTTGAAAGCCATTCTATTAACTTCTATTTTTTACAAACTTCAAACAATTAAATTAACTTACAAGAGAGAATTTTAAGCAAATAAGATGCTTATATGGGAATGGACAAAGACCAAACCAAGTCCAGAGTTGAGTTATGTGAGCTGGTCAGGAAATTCCTTCAGGAGGTGAGGTTGTCATTTTGTTGTTCTCCTGTTTTAACTAGTAAAACGCTTCGGCCTTGGGATATGCTTGTTTCATATTCTGCTTTTCATTTCCCTCCAGACAGCATCTAAGCTGGATGCACAATAATTAAAATGCACAAGAACAGATGTTACACATTCTCTGTCAGGCACCAAGTAAATATATAGTATGTCATTCCTTCCTAGTAACTGGGAATGAATATCACAAGAATGGTATCTTAGTTTCCTAGGCCTGCTGTAACAAGCTAACACAGAGTTGGTGTCTTAAAATAACACAAATTTATTATCTCACAAATATGAAGGTCAGAAGTATGAAATTGAGGCTCGGCAGGCCTGAGCTCCTTCTGAAGGCTCTAGGCAAACGGTGGTTCCTAGATTCTTTTAGTTTTTGGTAGCTCCAGGGGTTCCTGAGCTGGTGGCTGCATAACTTCAACCTCTGCCTCTGTCCTCATGTGACCTTCTCCTTTTGTCCCTGTGTCTCCTCTGAGTGTCTCTTATAAAGACATTTGTTATTGGATTTAAGGACCACCCAGGCAATCCAGATAATTTGCTTCCCTGGTGGCTCAGACAGTAAAGAATCTGCCTGCAATGCAGGAGACCTGGGTTCCCTCCTTGGGTTGGAAAGATCCCTTGGAGAAGGAAATGGCAACCCACTCCAGAATTCTCGCCTGGAGAATTCCATGGACAGAGGAGCCTGGTGGGCTACAGTCTATGAGGTTGCAAAGAGTTGGACATGACTAACACAACACGTGGATAATCCAGATAATTCATCTTGAGGTCCTTAGCTTAATTACATCTGCAAAGCCCCTTTTGCCAACTAAGATCACATTCACAGGGTTGGGACATTGAAATGTGCACATATTTTTTATGCGGTCACCATTCACCATGAAAAATGAGTAGAAGAGAGGGAAAGGAGAGAAATACCGCTTGTTATTCACTTCAGTGGTATGTCATTTTGGAAAAGAATAAATCTTAAACCTACAATTTCAAATGCCTTGGGAAATGGAAGATGAGAAATTAAGGAAAATGTGGAATCACAGGACAATTTCATAAATGAGTCATTAATTCTTGTCTTTTTAGATTTATTATTGTGTGTGTGTGTGTGTGTGTGTGTGCGCGTGCACACGTGCACACACACACACACGCTTGGTCTTGTTCAACTCTTTGCAGCCCTGTGGACTATAGCTTGCCAGGCTCCTCTGTCCATGGAGTTTTCCAGACAAGAATATTGGAGTAAGTTGCCATGTCATCTTCCAGGAGATCTTTCTGACTCAAGGATTGAACTCACATCCCTTGTTTCTCCTGCAGTGGTAGGTGGATTCTTTACCACTGGCTCCATCTAACCTCTTCTAATTTTATACGAACTGAAAACTTGATTGATTTATTATTTATTTCAGAATTATGTTTTAAAGAAAAGGCAGAGTTGACTTGTACTTCAACTTCTGACTTAATTTTCTAAATAAAGGAGAATTACTTCTTATATCTCAATATTTTTCAAGAAAGCAACAGATATTTTTCACAAGAAATACGTTTAACATCGTCTGATGACTTCCTTTCATTTATTCAATCCTTTCTCCCCTTTTAAAATTTCTGTCATTCATTCATTCCATATTTACTGGGTTATTGGGGAACCTGTACAAAATTTTTAAACAATAGTGACAGGCTCACAACTTTCAATGTGGTTGAAATGGGCTCACAAATGTGGTTTCATTAGTACCTTCTTTACATTATTTTTTTTTCTTCATTGACAGATTTCATAGTAAATTATTCTAGATTCCATTTCTCACTCATCACACCATTTAATTTTTAACAGCACTCTGCTTTAAGCACTGTTTAAAACTCTTAAGGAGAACTAATACAGCATGTTTTTAGATGCTGAGGGTAAGTAAGCAGGAGAATTATATGTCAATAAAGTTGTGTTATTATAGTTTTCTTATGATTGTGACTTTTCAATAATGACTTTCCCAGTGGTCATAGGACTCCTTGTTATTCCTTTTCTCTCATCTTGATGAAATCTCTCTACCAAGTGATCTCTTTCATTCATAAGGTGCTATTTATAAATTATTGACTTCTAAATCCCATGGGTTATCTCAGCCTTCATCTTATGCTTCCATGCATTCATTGGGACCAGTTATACACCTAGACTTTCTTGTCCTTTGGCTTCCTTGACATTTTGCTCCCTCTGTGATCTATTTGCTAACCCTCATTTCACCTTCTGATCCCCTGAACTTAGAATCTCTTGGCATTCATATTCTTGAACTTCTTTTCTCACTTAAAATTCCACTTTTATCTATAATCTCCATTCTTTTCACTCTCCAATTGAAATCTCAAATTCTAGACTTTCTCCTGGAATCATAACCTGCATTCCAAAATGCCTGCCTTGTGATCTCCATCCTGTTATTTCCCTGACCTTTAAACTTACCCAGCCTCATTATTTTCCTTTCAGAATTATTTTTTCCATAACCAGGCTTTCTTAGTGGCAATAGTGTTTTTCTTGTCATCCAGATTAAAACTGAAAAGCGTTTTTTAAGATCACATTTCTTGGTAAATCATAGCTAAAAGTAGAGCAGTCCTCTCTAGTCTACGAAAGTCCTCTTCTTTGAATATCCATCTATTTATAATCTCCCATATTTATCAGTGAGGGGAAAAGGGAACTATAATTTCCAAACCAGATTAGAAAGAAATCAATCTGGAGACCATAGTCTCCATGAGAAAGAACAGAACAATGTGATGCCAATATATGAATTATTTTAAAAAAATTTCTCTTTGCCTCTTATTCTCACCATTCAGTGAGTTACCGAGTCAAGTACATTCATCTTCTATAAGATCAAAAAGAATAAGAACACAGTTTGAGCTTTAAAGATGTTTATCACAATATTATAATGTCAGAAAGTTTCAATTCCCAACAATAGGGCATTGATTGATAAATATTGATAAATTGATAAATCACATTGATAAATCACATTTTATATATAGGATGTGTGATGAATAACCGGAAATAATTCAAATTTTGATATGATAGTCTATTCATAAATATGGAAAGATATGCACTGGTGAGTTTAAAAAAAATGTTGGAAAGAAGCAGGAATAGGGCATTCAAGGAAAAATACTAAGGACTATTGCTTTAAACGGTTACCAGTGGATCTCTGTATATAGATGTAATGAATGCATTTTCATTGTGTGCCAGGCAGTGCTTAAAAAAGAAATGAAATAAGTGAAATAGATTTAGAATAGTCTAAATAGCTTAAAGAACACCTATTTTCAAAGAATCATAGAATTCAGAAAGTACATTAAATATCAAGTCCACACTCACTTTATATGTCTTGAGGCAACTGCAGTTGAGTGATTTTCTCTGTGTCATACCTCTGGTTATGACAGATGTGAAATTTGAGGCTTCTAACGTCATTCTATTAATTCCATTTTCCTATCACAGTTAACTTGACAAATGCATCCACTTTGGACATTTTAAGCATGTATGAAAATGAATGCACTTTCAAATCTTGAGAATATTCAGCTTTATGGAATGAAAATAGCATTTTAAAGCAAGAATTTTTAGACATAATTTGTATTTGAATTTCTTTTGTACCCCTTTCAATGGGGACTATTAGGGTTCTCCAGAGAAATAGAACCAACAGGATATATCTTTATCTATCTATGTCTTCTCTGTATCTTTGTGTTTATATCTATATCTGTCTGTATATATCTGTATTGTTGTTGTTTTAGTGGCTAAGTCCAACTCTTTGTGACCCCATGGACTGTAGCCTGCCAAGCTCCTCTGTACATGGAATTTCTCCAAACCATTTCCTCCTTCAGGGGCTCTTCCCAACACAGGGACTGAACCTATGTCTCCTGCTTGGCAGATGGATTCTTTACCATTGAGCCACCTGGGAAGCCCCTATACATCAGTTCAGTTCAGTCACTCAGTCATGTCTGACTCTTTGCAACCCCATGGACTGTAGCACGCCAGGCCTCCCTGTCCATCACCAACTCCCGGAGTTTACTCAAACTCATGTCCATTGAGTCAGTGATGCCATCTAACCATCTCATCCTCTGTCATCTCCTTCTCCAGCCTTCAATCTTTCTGAGCATCAGGTTCTTTTCAAATGAGTCAGTTCTTCTCATCAAGTGGCCAAAGTATTGGAGTTTTGGCTTCAGCATCAGTCCTTACAATGAATATTCAGGGCTGATTTCCTTTAGGATGGACTGGTTGGATCTTCTTGCCGTCCAAAGGACTCCCAAGAGTCTTCTCCAACACCACAATTCAAAAGCATCAATTCTTCAGTGCTCAACTTTCTTTATAGTCCAACTCTCACATTCATAAATGACTACTGGAAAAAGCATAGCCTTGACTAGATGGACCTTTGTTGGCAAAGTAATGTCTGTGCTTTTTAATATGCTGTCTAGGTTGGTCATAACTTTTCTTCCAAGGAGCAAGCATCTTTTCATTTCATGAATGCAGTCACCATCTGCAATGGAGCCCCACCCCAAAAAGTCTCTCACTATTTCCCCATCTATTTCCCATGAAGTGATGGGACCAGATGCCATGATCTTTGTTTTCTGAATGTTGAGTTTTAAGCCAACTTTTTCAGTCTCCTTTTTCACTTTCATCAAGAGGCTCTTTAGTTCTTTTCTGCTTTCTGCCATAAGGGTGGTGTCATCTGCATATCTGAGGTTATTGACATTTCTCCTGACATTCTTGATTCCAGCTTGTGCTTCATCCAGTCCAGCATTTCTCATGATGTATTCTGCATGTAAGTTAAATAAGCAGGGTGACAATATACAGCCTTGACATACTCCTTTCTCTATTTGGAACCATTCTGTTGTTCCATGTCCAGTTCTAACTGTTGCTTCCTGACCTGCATGCAGATTTCTCAGGAGGCAGGTCAGGTGGTCTGGTATGCCCGTCTCTTTCAGAATTTTCCACAGTTTATTGTGATCCACATAGTCAAAGGATTTGTCATAGTCAATAAAGCAGAAGTAGATGGTTTTATGGAACTCTCTTGCTTCTTTGATATTCCAACGGATGTTGGCAATTTAATCTCTGGTTCCTTTTGCTTTTTCTGAAACCAGCTTGAAAATCTGGAAGTTCACAGTTCACATACCATTCAAGCCTGGCTTGGAGAATTTTGAGCATTATTTTACTAGTGTGTGAGATGAGTGTAATTGTGCAGTAGTTTGAGTGTTCTTTGGCATTGCCTTTCTTTGGGATTGGAATGAAAACTGACCTTTTCTAGATCTGTGGACACTGCTGAGTTTTCCAGATTTGCTGGCATATTGAGTGCAGCACTTTCACAGCATCATCTTTCACAGCATCATCTTTCAGGATTTGAAATAGCTCAACTGGATTCCATCACCTCCACTAGCTTTGTTCATAGTGATGCTTTCTAAGGCCCACTTGACTTCACATTCCAGGATGTCTGGCTCTAGGTGAGTGATAACACCATCGTGATTATCTTGGTCTTGAAGATCTTTTTGTACAGTTCTTCTGTGTATTCTTGCCACCTCTTCTTAGTATCTTCTGCTTCTGTTAGGTCCATACCATTTCTGTCCTTTATTGAGACCATTTTTGCATGGAATGTTCCCTTGGTATCTCTAATTTTCTTAAAGAAATCTCTAGTCTTTCCCATTCTATTGTTTTCTTCTATTTCTTTGCATTGGTCACTGAGGAAGGCTTTCTTGTCTCTCCTTGCTACTGTTTGGAACTCTGCATTCACATGGGTATATCTTTCCTTTTCTCCTTTGCCTTTAGCTTCTCTTCTTTTCACAGCTATTTGTAAGGCCTCCTCAGACAAGCATTTTGCTGTTCTGCATTTCTTTTCCTTGGGGATAGTCTTGATCCCTGTTTCCTGTACAATGTCATGAACCTCCATCCATAGTTCTTCAGGCACTCTGTCTATCAAATCTAATCCCTTGAATCTATTTCTCACCTCCACTGTATAATCATAAGGGATTGATTTAAGTCATCCCTGAATGGTCTAATGGTTTTCCCTACTTTCTTCAATTTAAGTCTGAATTTGGCAATGAGGACTTCATGATCTGAGCCACAGTCTGCTCCCAGTCTTGTTTTTGCTGACTGTATAGAGCTTCTACATCTTTGGCTGCAAAGAATATAATCAGTCTGATTTCGGTATTGACCATCTGGTGATGTCCGTTTGTAGAGTCTTCTATTGTGTTGTTGGAAGAGGGCGTTTGCTATGACCAATACGTTTTCTTGGCAAAACTCTATTAGACTTTGCCCTGCTTCATTCTGTACATTTTTCAGCATATACCTCTGTATATGCCTATATCTATAGATATGCATATCTGTACCTCAAGAAAGAGATCTATTAGATGAAACTGGCTTACATGATTGTGAAGGATGTGAAGTCTCATGATCTGCCTTTTGCAAGCTGGAGACCCGGGAAAGCTAGTGGCATAGCTTCAGGCTAAGCCCAAAGACCTTAAGAATTGAGGAAGACAATCATATAAATACCTGTCCCAGTCCAAAGGCCCCAGAATCAGCATAAATGATGCTGTAAGTTCTAGCCCAAGTGTAGGCCAACACCCGTCCCAGTTCTGGCACTCAGGCAGAGAGCAGATTCTTCCTTTCCCTGTCTTTTTGTTGTACTCAGGCACTCAAATAATTGGATGAGAGCCCCTCTTTTGGGGAGGCCAAACTGCTTTACTCAGTCTACCAGTTCAAATGCTAAGCTCACCTGGAAACATTCTCACAGACATGCCCAGAAAATGTATAGCCAAGGGTCTGGCCCCCATGATCCAGTCGACTCCTAAAAGCAACCATCACAGAGGCTTTGGGAAAACTGCTTGACTTTTCTGAGCTGCAAAACAAGGGAATTACTATCTGTTCCACAGGGCTATCTTCAGGTTTAAAGAAAATAAGCAAGTTAAGAGACCAAGGCTATCTTTGCACATAATGACTATTCAAACAATGCCAGTTTCTTTCCCTCCATTTCCTTGTATGACTTATGAAAAGATAAGTCTAGTCATACTAGTATTTTGTTATGCATTGAACTGAGTCTCCTCAGGCCAAAAAAAATAAAAAATAAAAAAATCCTATGTTGAAGTCCTACCCCCAAGACCTCATACTGTAGTGCCTTGAGGCACTACCAGGGGCTCTGAGGGAGCCTGGATCTGATCCTCTCTTGGTGTCTTCAGAAGATACATGCTTTGCCAATGCCTTGAACTCAGATTTCTAGCCTCCAGAATTGTTGTTGAGTTGCTCAGTTGTATCTGATTCTTTGTGACCGTATGGACTGCAACCCATCAGGCTCCTAGGTCCATCAGATTTCCCAGGCAAGAATACTGGAGTGGGTTGCCACTTCCTTCTTTTAGTAAAATTGTCATGTTGCACTCTCATGCATTTTTATGTACTATGATTTGGCAACCCTTAACATATCATTGCTTAGAAGGCCATGGCATCCCACTCTAGTACTCTTGCTTGGAAAATCCCATGGACAGAGGAGCCTGGTAGGCTGCAATCCATGGGGTCACTAGGAGTTGGACACCTGAGTGACTTTGCTTTCACTTTTCACTTTCATGCATTGGAGAAGGAATTGGCAACCCACTCCAGTATTCTTGCCTGGAGAATCCAGGGACAGGGAAGCCTGGTGGGCTGCCGGCTATGGGGTCACACAGAGTCGGACACGACTGAAGCGACTTAGCAGCAGCAGCAACGTATCATTGACTCAGTGGTAAAGAATCTGCCTGCCAATGCAGGAGACACAAGTTTGATCCCTGAGTCAGGAAGATCCCCTGGAGAAGGAAATGGCAACTCACTCCAATATTCTTTCCTGGGAAATTCCATGGACAGAGGATCCTGGAGGGCTACAGTCCATGGGGTTACAAAAGAGTCAAACATGACTTAGCTACTAAGCAACAACAATATATCATTAGGCAATTGATGTCCCTTGCCCCTTTGGCCACATCTGTTAAACAAAGCTTTGTCCACATTTCACAGTATTTCTTTAAGACAGTGTAGAAGGCCAGTTACTAGGGCAAAGGCTATATATATTTTTAACATTCTTGATACTTCTTGCCTAATTGCTTTGCAGTAAGTGGTGTTCTTTCCTTTGGGGTTTAACCCCAAGACAATTCTTTGTAGCAAGAGAAGGAAATAAGCTTATGGAGAGCAGTAAGAGTATTAGTGTTCAACTGCCACCAGAAGCAGGTAATGAATATTTCCTTGTTAAAAATCTCAAAGCCATGCACAATGATTATATAATATGTAGGTAATTCACAAAATCTCTGGCTCAGTCTTTCTGGAACCCCAACATTTAAGTGCAATTTAGGCATTAAATTATCCATTCATGTACTAAGCCAAAGGTGTATCTGTTCTATTCTCTGGAGTGTTTCTACTGACCTACACACTTGAGTGTTTAGTTCAGAGATAATTTTCAATAAACTCTTGTCACTTGAAAGTAAACAGTCTGGAAAATGTACAGCTCATTTGGAACACTGAGAAAATAAACAACCTAAGATATGCTTCCTTCCTGTCTTTACAGCCCTTTTTGGAATGTGTGTTCCAGATGTTTCCCTTTCTTCCCCAAAGAAGAAGTTTTCATTAAAAATCGAACTGTTTATTTGGCACTTTGGGGCAGCCCTTTTTTGAGGAAACCGCAGCAATGGGTGGCTTTGGAACCCGAGTTCGAAGAAACCAGTGCATTCTCCTGGTGCTCTTTCTTTTGCAAATTCAGAGTCTGGGTCTGGACCTGGACAGTCGTCCTACGACTGAAGTCTGTGCCACACACACCATTTCACCAGGACCCAAAGGTGAGGAAAGAAAAAAGTGAAATTTTCCCATCTAATACGTAAGCTCTCTTACTTCCTCGCTCAGTGCCACTCTAGCTCCCACTTTCTCTACTCTCCCCCCTAGAGTTCTACTTTTCTTCAATTTTAGGAAAATCAATGTCCTGGTACTTCCCTGATGTTAAGTAAGAGAACCTGGGGAGGGAGTGAAAGCCGGGATGTGATAGAATTCACGTGGGACAGGGCGCTATTCCGCCTTCCATGCAGCTCCCGGGGGGATACACAGACACAACGTTGACTGTCAGGATTCCTTTTGTTAATAACATCTCTATTCTTGGACTGTTTTTACTCCAACTGTTTTCTCATACTGATTCTGGTAAAGCTACTAGACAAAAGGTCAGTAAACTTTAATTCTTTCATACATTTCATAAATTAACGGACTTCTGGGTTCCAATGAAGAGGGGTCCATCATGAATTGGAGGTGGCAGTAAGGAAAAAAAAAATGCCAAAAAAGGAAAATGGCACTGTCATCTCAGCTTATTGTTTTTATTTCTTCCATGTCTTTTAAACTTGTGTCCCCTATTAATCATATTTTTCTACAGTCATAAAGTATGTGGTCCATTTTGAGCAGTGTTGGATAACAGAAAAAATTACTTTAGTGAGACATGGACCGGGCTAAAAATTTCTGTTTCATTTCTTTCTAGCTACATGCTCTTTAACAAAAGGTTTAACTCTCTGAACCTAAGCTCTTTCATATTAGGGGTGGGGGAAAGTGTTATCATCCTCTCCATTCACCACTGGGGTAATGATTAAATAAAGTAATATTTGCAAAAAATATTTAATGTCTGGAACATAGTAGTTGCATAACAAACATCAGACATGTTTCCCCTTTTTCTTGTAGCCTGCTTTTTCCAAATAGCATTTATTGTAAATGTTGAAAGATCAGTAAGTTTATAATTATACTTCTATGTTCTTCAAAACCAAATAACCCCCTCCAAAAAAATAAATAAATAAAAATAAAACAAATAAAGGATTGGAGGTGGTATAGAAATAAGCATTTCTTTATTTGCAAGTGGAAACTTTAGGGCTAAGAGCCTTCAGCAGAAGGATGATAGAATATTGGAATTCTTTTTTTTCAAGTAGGGCCAAGGTCCAAATGCACTTCAAGCAACTGGTTGATTAAAAAAATGCTCCTGTTTTCTTGGTTTCAGCTCTGACCCTTTTGTTCTGGAAGTGGTCACTGCAGTACAGATCGGTGCTCCTTCATTAGTAATTCATGCTGTTTCTCCAGGCTAGAGGGTGGAAGAATTGCAGCTGCTTAAAATTTTAAGTTGGAAAAAAGGTCTTAAACACACACACACAACAGAAAAACATTGCCCTGTGCTTGTCAGTGATTTAAATGTGTATTGCTTAAAATGCATTTTTCTTAATCAGTGAATTAACTTCCTCCTAAGATTGCAATCTAAGTTTTAACCTTTGATACCATAAAATAAATGCAAGCAAGAACAATGAGACCTTAGGGCTTCCAAATAATTTCTTGGGTGAATAAATGAATAATGCCAGGGTCAATGTTTAGAAAAGAAAGTTTCAGTCAGAAACAAAGTATTAACTTAAAACCATTACTGGACTTTTCACAGAATAGAGGAAACTGTATGATTCTAGGGTGTTCATGGAAAATGCTAAAAAATTAAAATTTTGCTCTCTCTTCAAAGGAAGAATCCATTTGAGAATAGAACTGTTAAGCAGTTTTCCTTACAGAGAAACTGCAACTTTCAAACTGGAGGAAGAATGGACAAAGTATTGTCAAAATAATGTCTAAAAGACAGTGTACTCCAATTCAATGATTCTAGTCATTTCAACTCAGCCAACATATACTGAATGTGCTAAGCACTATTTTATGTACAAGAGATGCATATATATATATATATATATATATATATATTTCCTGATGCCTCAGATGGTAAAGAATCTGCCTGCAATGCAGGAGACCTGGGTTCGATTCCTGGGTTGGGAGGATCCCTTGGAGAAGGGCATGGCAACTCACTCCAGTTGAATGCCATGGACAGAGGAGCCTAGTGGGCTACAGTCCATGGGACTGCAAATAGTCAGACACAGCTGAGCAGCTAACACTTTTACATTTTTCATATATATATGTATATCAGTGTCATGAGCAATGAAACGGTAAATAATTTAGGAGGGAAAGCAGAGAGCAATTAATACGTGTTGAATACCAGCATAGTGTCCACATGAATCTTCCAACTCTCATTTTTTAATTTAACACAAAACTTTTCCCTTCCCATTAGCAACTCTCTTAAGATTCCAAACAGTGGAAACCCCTTTAACTCTCTTCCTGAGTGTGTGTAGAAATTATGAGATGATTACAAGTAAGAATGTGACAGAAGGAAGAAGTGAGTGCTCCCAGGGAAGAAAGACTTGGAAAGGACCCCTTAAGAACCCTGGATTCCAGAACTAAGTCTGTTATGGACCTGGTACAATTTCTTCTCCTAGAGCCCAGGGACCTGGCATCAAATGGATTCCACGTTTCTTATTAAAGTGACTCCAACATTCTGGAGCATACTGAATACCTACTAAGTCCCAGACATCAGTGAAGTGAAGTCGCTCAGTCGTGTCCGACTCTTTGCAACCCCATAGATTGTAGCCTACCAGGCTCCTCTGTCCATGGGATTTTCCAGGCAAGAGTACTGGAGTGGGGTGCCATTTCCTTCTGCAGGGCATCTTCCCGACCCAGAGATTGAACCCGGGTTTGCTGCATAGTAGGCAGACGCTTTACCATCTGAGCCACCAGGGAACCCAGGCATCATGTACAATGCTAAAGGCTTCAAGCTAAGGAAAAAGCTTGTACCTACATTTCAAACTGGTGTTAGGTTAAAAACTCTTGGGGTCAGGACCCACGTAACTCATTTTTTCTTTGCAAATTGCCTCTATGTGCACAACACGTATAGCATCAAGAGCCTGTTCATCACTGCCCTCCCTCTGCTCTGTGCCCTGTGCTAGACATTGTGGATACCCCAAAACACCAAAACACAAAAATGATTTTTGTCTTTCCTCAAGATATAGACTGGCATCCACCCTACCTCATCCTCTTATGAACATGATGATGGCCCTCCCCACCCCTGAATAAGGCAGATTTATGTATTTATCTCTACAAAATGATAAAAAAGAAAGGTTTGCTGGCTAAGTAAACATTTTAAAGAACTAGATTATTGCTCTTGTTCAAAATATTTTTCCTAAAAGCAAGCTGGTCTATGTTTTTCTTCATAGCTAATCATCTCAATACCATATTTATCAGCACTGTGCTCAGAAACTTCTAAATACTCTGAGAACCAGACAATAAAAGGAACTTTCCCTAGATTCATTTAGGAGACTTGGAATTAAAGAAAAATATATAGAATGGCAAACAGGAAATTGTTAATGCTAATCTGTCATATAGTACGTTGTTTAACACAGAGACACCATTTTTTCTTGCACTATTTCACAAGCTTGACTTAGTGGAAAACATTGGATTGTACCTGCTTGATTTTCATTCAGGATGGTATCACATCTGTCTATACTTTAGTTTCTTTATTTGCAAAATGAGCTTCATGGCAGACATGTTTTAAGAACAACATCAGATAATCAGTGTGAACCTTAAACTGTATCGGCATCATGAATAGATGCTTAACAAATTCTGTTTTTTTTTTTCCTCTTCTTCCTGTTCAGCTAAGTCCATTGAACAGCAGTTTTGAGAATGAGTATTTCTCTAGTCATCAAACATTATTTGTTGAAAGCCATTTTTATTTTTCTTTCTGCACCTTAAATTTATTATTTTATGCTGCTTAGTAGAAAAACATTCTTTTTCCCCCCAACGTTGGTGGTTTCCTTAAACAAGTTATGTGAAATTCTGACCTCTAGTGGTTTTACTTCAAAACAGCAATGACAAGAAATTTTAGTAAGAAATGTTAAAAAAAGAAACGTAACACCACTAAGAAATATTTGGGTGATAAGTAAGTCCTGACTGACTCTTTTTGACGCCATGGACTGTAGCATGCCAGGCTTCCCTGTCCTTCACTATCTTGTTTAATTTTTTCAGTCGTCCTGTGTGCCTGTGTTTAGTCGCTCAGTCATGTCCAACTCTTGCGACCCCATAGACTGTAGCTGCCAGGCTCCTCTGTCCATGGATTTCTCCAGGCAAGAATACTGGAGTGAGTTGCCATTTCCTTCTCCAGGGCATCTTCCCAACCCAGGAATCGAACCTGGGTCTCCTGTATTGCAGGCGGACTCTTTACAGACTGAGCTATGAGGGAAGCCCTATAATTGCCCTATGTGGTAGCAATTATTTTAAACCTAAGGATAAGGAAATACTCTCAATGAGGTCAAGTGGAGTTTCCAAGGTCTTCCACTTAGATGTTATAGTCATGCAATTTGAGCTTGACCCCTGACCTTCTGGTATGGGTCCATGGTCATTCTGTGACGTCTACTAGTTTCTATTAGAATAATGTTTGAAAATACAGCCCACTGACCCCTTTTTGATAAGAATAGGACACTGCCTCAGAACATGGAGTTTATGCAACCTCACAGGCCAGCATTGTACTGTACTACATGCTCAGTGTGATGACTCGCCTCTCTGATAATGAACTCCATCACTTCATTTGTCTGTTTAGAAACGATATTTAGAATGGTATTTTACCCTACTGCTTATTTTGGCTTTTAGCTTAGGAGGCTTTTCTTTCAATGACGTTTGTGTGTATGTGTGTCTATGTGGACTCAGAGGTCCTTTGAAATCCATCTGGCTTCTCCCAACTTCTCCCACCTCAAACTACTTGCCCACTTGTTTGCTGCAGCCTTCCTTGCTTTGTCTCTCATTCCCAATCCAGGATCTTTGCACTGATGTTCCTTTTTTCTGACCCAGACTTGCCCCAAATCTTCCCAAGGAGAGTTCCTTCTCATTTTCGGTTTTAGCTCCAGTGCCATCTGCACAGTAGGGCCCTGCCTGAAGACCCCTGCACTCTCTGCCATAGTTTCCAACACATTTTATTATTTTCACAGACTGATTGCTATTTATATACATACTATCAGTCCTACAATGCAAGTTTCATGAATGCAGAGACCCTAGAAGAATTCCTGACACACAGTGATGGCTCCATAAATAATTTTGATGTAATTGTTTTGTAGTGGCTAAGTCATGTTCAACTCATTTGCAACCCTTTGAACTGTAGCCTGTCAGGCTCCTCTGTCCATGGGTTTTCCCAGTCAAGAATTTTGGAGTGGGTTGCCATTTCCTACTGCAGAGGATCTTCCCGATCCAGGGATTGAACCTGAGCCTCTTGTGTGTCTCCTGCATTGGCAGGCAGATTCTTTACCACTGAGTCACTGGGGCTTCCCTTTTGACCCAATGAATTAACCCAAATTTTCCAAGATCCCCTGACAGTTCCTTGTAAATACTTTCCAGAGATATTCTGCAGATACCCCCATAAGTTGTGCAATGCTTTAAAAAAAAAACAACCAAAACTGCTCTTGGAAGGCACTGTCATTTCACCCCTTCAGTGCTTAAAGAACTTTCCCACCAGTGGCCACTGTAAGCACAGCAGTGCGCAGCTCCCCTGGTGCCCCTGTGTTGGCCTGGCCTGACCACTAACTCAGTGACACTTTACTCGGTAAGGAAGGCTTCCCTTTGCTTCTGAGGACACGGCAACTTTACAAGTAATGATCATCACTCCACACTTGTGGCCTGTGATGAACTCATGCAGCCAAGAAAGGCTCTCTCCTCTTCAGTTTGACTGTAATGGCCATCTCAGTCACTGTGGCAATAGTAATACTAGCGTACATTGAGCAGATGCCACTGGCCAGGCGCTGCTTGAATGCTTTCCAGCCATTTTTAAGTTAAACTCTCTCAATAGACTTTGAGAGAGGAGACACAATTCTCATTTGAGAGATGAAGAAACTGAGATTCAGAACTATTAAGTCACTAGCCTAAGGTCACACAGTTGGAAGGTGGTGGGTTGGAACTCAATTCAATCCCAATTGGACTCCACGCTCCAGTCATAGGGCTAAACCATCTAATCAGCTGGAGGGGTCCCAACCGACATCAGAGGATTTTACAGGGCAGGATGAAATAGCTATTATACTTAAGTTTTGGCTTAAAAATCCTATCCATCCCTATGGAACCCATGCGTGGGTGGACAAGAGAACTAATCTTTGAGTGCCAGACACTACAAGATCACATGGCTTTGCCAGTATGTAAACCTCTTTCTTTGGGATAATTTCTTTCTCAGCAAACCCCTTACCTCTAGGATTTGGACTTCATCTGGCCAATCACTATTTTTCTGAACATGGCCCTGGATCCCAGCAATTGACACGCGAGTTATTTTTCAAGAATGTTTTCAGTTTCCAAACAGATGGCCAGTATGCCCAGCAGTATCTGGGTCACTTTCACACTCTGATTGGAAGTGTAACTACCTTTTAAAGTAACTGTACCTTTTAAAGTAATTCCAGATTACTTAATTTAACCCCCGTTATTTTCACATTTGTGAAAACTGAAGCCCAGAGACATAAAATAACTTGTTCTAGGCCACACAGTTGCTCATCGATGGCAGAGCTAACAGTCATCTTCCAGATTCCCAACCAGTAAACATTGTTCCATTTCACCATGTTATATCATTGTCCTCACGTTTTGTCATCCTCATTAGGCATGAAATGATCCTTTCCTTGGAGTTATAAATTAACATTAGAAAAGGAGGTCAGTGCATAAACATGGTACAGAATTGTTTTAGCTCGGTCACCTTGATACAGATTAAACTGCTGAGTTCTTTCTGGTGACTTTATCAGAGAGGTTAAGCAAGTAGGTATTTTCCTAAAACCTTTATATTAATTATATTAATTCACTAGAGTCTTTCATTAAGAGTGTTAATATGTATGCTATGCATGAGGACGGACCAAAATTTTAAGTGGCTTGGCTATTTCAACTTTATATTCCAGTATATGGGTGTTCTGAACCATTCTTTCCTCTCTCCTTTTCCCTTTGAATAGATGTCAAGAAAAGAGTTCAAGGTTAGGTCAGGACAGGAAGAATAAAACTTTAGTCAATCAAAGTGTGGACGAAGATGAGTCAGTAGGTAATGACAAAAAGAAATTGTTTCATTTAAAAAAGTTTTATGCATGACTTATGCCATTTTTTCCTACAACTTGCTTATGTAATAATTTGGCTATATAGCAATCATTACTAGGGACTGTAGTAATAGAAACTCACTTGTTGATAAAGATCATGCACTTTGAAGATAGAATATATGGTTTTTGAATTTGACCTCTGTCACTTTCATATCTGGAGTTCCCTGGTGACTCAGTGGTAAAGAACCTGCCTACCAATGCAGGACAGATTTGATTACTGGGTCAGGAAAAGCCCCTGGAGAAAGAAATGACAACCCACTCCAGTATTCTTGCCTGGGAAATCGTATAGACAGAGGAGCCTGGCAGGCTACAGTCCATGGGGTGGCAAACAACAGCAAACAACATTCATCAGCCTTGGTGTCCCTGTTTTCTAAATGGAGATAATTATATTGTCAATCTCAAATTCTTAATCTGAAAATTAAGACGTGTTTAGCATAGAGCTTAGCTATCATTTTCTTTTTTTTTTTTTCATGAACTTCCACAGCTCGACATTCAGAAAACTAAGATCATGGCATCTGGTCCCATCACTTCATGGGAAATAGATGGGGAAACAGTGGAAACAGTGGCAGACTTTATTTTGGGGGGCTCCAAAATTACTGCAGATGGTGACTGCAGCCATGAAATCAAAAGATGCTTACTCCTTGGAAGGAAAGTTATGACCAACCTAGACAGCATATTAAAAAGCAGAGACATTACTTTGCCAACAAAGGTCCATATAGTCAAAACTATGGTTTTTCCAGTAGTCATGTATGGATGTGAGAGTTGGACTAGAAAGAAAGCTGAGTGCTGAAGAATTGATGGTTTTGAACTGTGGTGCTGGAGAAGACCCTTGAGAGTCCCTTGGACTGCAAGGAGATCCAACCAGTCCATTCTGAAGGAGATCAGTCCTGGGTGTTCATTGGTGGGACTGAGGCTGAAGGTGAAACTCCAGTACTTTGGCCACCTGATGCAAAGAACTGACTCACTTAAAGAGACCCTGATGCTGGGAAAGATTGAAGGCTGAAGGAGAAGGGGACAACAGAGGATGAGATGGTTGGATGGCATCACCGACTCAATGGACATGAGTTTGAGTAAACTCCAGGAGCTGGTGATGGACAGGAAGGCCTGGCATGCTGCAGTTCATGGGGTCACAAAGAGTCAGACACAACTGAGTGATTGAACTGAACCGAACCGAACCACTGCTGTTACTAGTCACCATAAGCCTCTCCCCACATCCCTAAACAAAGGCTCATAGGTGGTAACTTTGGTTCTACAGACAGAAATCTACCGGGGAAAAGGACCCACTTCTGCTGCTTACTGCCATTTCCTGCCTATTTTAGTCTCACTGCAAAGTAAACTTTTATTTATCAGAAGTTCACAAACTTGAGTCCACCATTTCTCTTTGTTAATGTGGCTTCTTTTTCCTAACTCTCCAACTGAACCTGGGGCTTCTTATCAATTAAATAGGAATAATAGTGTAAATACTCCCTAGGAATGTAGTAGGATTAAATGAATAAAGACATAAAAAGCCAAGCATCAGTCTTTTATCTGTAAGATGGGTTGATAATGGCATGACTGCTTCATAGGACTGTGATGAGGAGAAACGAGTTAAGCCACATAAAGCACTTAGCACTATTGATATTCCTGGATTTTTCTTCTTTTTTTTTTGCCTTTAAGAACTATTTTCCTATAGCCACAGTCTCCACCCTGGGAAGGCACTTCCGTTGGTCTTAGGTCATTATCCATATATATCTAACTTTTTACTTGTACTTATGAAATTCTACTTCTGGGCACTTTCTAATTCTGTTAGAAATGGTTTTATTTGATACCTTCACATCTTTACAGGATATTCCAACTGATAACCAGTCTGTCTGATTTTTGTACTGGTATTTGATCTGTAATATTCTAAAATTTTCTAGAATTCTTTAAATTATACTTTACAGTTTTCTCTACTCTTTTATGAAAGAGTTATAAATATATGTGGTTAAAATCTGACACTCAGAGACTCAAGTGAAGTAGCGTCTGAATAATTTAATTGTTCAAATTTTTTATCATGGCTATTCTTGATCTAAAAACATTATTTCAAGTCTCTTGAAAATACTTGTATCTGTGAAATGAATTATATGAATATGAGTTTTTAGAATTCACAAAGTTTTATCCATTATTTTGCTTTGGCTCCACTGACATGCTATAGGAATCATTATCTCTATTTAAAGAGAAGGAAACTAAAGCTTCTGATCCTTTTGAAGGTCATTTATTTGACATATCACCAAGGATGGGTGTACATATAAGACATTACAATATCAGTTGCAATAAAAAAAAATAATTTACATGGTGTGTTCTTGTTGACTTAAAAAGTATTCACAATGTAAAAGTTGAGAGCTATGTTTTATTCGGTGGGAATTTTTAGGACCTCAAGCCAGGGAGGGAGCATCTCAAGTAACCTTTAAAGAACTGCTCTGAGGAGGTGATGGGGGCAGTCAGGGTATATAGAAGTTTTGCAAGAAAGGGCAGGTAGTCTGAACATCAAAAGACTATTGTTAATTAAAGGAAAACCAGATGTCTCAAGTTAAGGAATTTATCTCTTCAGAAACTGTTCCTTTGATATACATCTCAGCTACCTGGGGCCAGTGTTCTTTGTTTTCATATCTGGAGTGAAAACTCATCCTGAGGTGAGTTTTCTTAAGGAGTGGCTGTAGTCACAGTTGAGTTCAATTCAGTCGCTCAGTCGTGTCTGACTCTTTGGGACCCCATGAACTGCAGCAGGCCAGTCTTCCCTGTCCAACACCAACACCCAAAGCCTACTCAAACTCAGGTCCATCACATCGGTGATGGCAGCCAACCATCTCATTCTCTGTTGTCCCCTTCTCCTCCAGCCTTCAATCTTTCCCAGCTTCAGGGTCTCTTCAAATGAGTCAGTTCTTTGCATCAGGTGGCCAAAGTATTGGAGTTTCAGCTTCAGCATCAGTGCTTCCAGTGAATATTCAGGGCTGATTTCCTTTAGGATGGACTGGTTGGATCTTCTTGCAGTCTCATGAGTCTTCTCCTACACCACAGTTCAAAAGCATCAAGTCTTCAGCACTTAGCTTTCTTTATAGTCCAACTCTCACATCCATACATGACCACTGGAAAAACCATAGGCTTGACTAGATGGACCGTTGTTGGCAAAGTAATTTCTCTGCTTTTTAATATGCTGTCTAGGTTGGTCATAATTTTTCTTCCGAGGAGCAAGTGTCTTTTAATTTCATGAATGCAGTCACTATCTGCAGTGATTTTGGAGCCTCCCCATCAAAATAAAGTCTCTCACCACTTCCATTGTTTCCCCACCTATTTGCCATGAAGTGATGGGGCCAGATGCCAGGATCTTAGTTTTCTGAATGTTGAGTTTTAAACCAACTTTTTCATTCTCCTCTTTCATTTACATCAAGAGGCTCTTTAGTTCTTCTTTGCTTTCTGCCATAAGGGTAGTGTCATCTGCATATCTGAGGTTATTGATATTTCTCCTGGGATTCTTGATTCCAGCTTGTGCTTCCTCCAGCCCAGCGTTTCTCACGATGTACTCTGCATATAAGTGAAATAAGCAGGGTGACAATATACAGCCTTGATGTACTCCTTTCCTGATTTGGAACCAGTCTGTTGTTCCATGTCCAGTTCTAACTGTTGCTTCCTGATCTGTTTACAGATTTCTCAAGAGGAAGGTTAGGTGGTCTGGTATTCCAATCTCTTTCAGAATTTTCCACAATTTATTGTGATCCACACAGTCAAAGGCTTTGGCAAAGTCAATAAAGCAGAAAAAGATGTTTTTCTGGAACTCTCTTGCTTTTTTACTGATCCAGTGGATGTTGCCAATTTTATCTCTGGTTCTTCTGCCTTTTCTAAATCCATCTTGACCATCTGGAAGTTCACAGTTCATGTACTGTTGAAGCCTGGCTTAGAGAATTTTGAGCATTGCTTTGCTAGCGAGTGAGATGAGGGCAATTGTGCAATAATTTGAACATTCTTTGGCATTGCCCTTCTTTGGGATTAGAATGAAAACTGACCTTTTCCAGTCCTCTGGACACTGCTGAGTTCTCCAGATTTGTTGGCATATTGAGTGCAGCACTTTCACAGCATCATCTTTTAGGATTTGAAATAGCTCAACTGGAATTCCATCCCTTCCACTAGCTTTGTTCATAGTGATGCTTCCTAGAGCCCACTTAACTTCACATTCCAGGATGTCTGGCTCTAGGTGAGTGATCACACTGTCATGGTTATCTGGGTCATGAAGATCTTTTTTGGTATAGTTCTGTGTATTTTTGCTACCTCTTCTTAATATCTTCTGCTTTTGTTAGGTCCATACCATTTTGGTCCTTTATTGTGCCCACCTTTGCATGAAGTGTTCCCTTGGTATCTCTAATTTTCTTGAAGAGATCTCTAGTCTTTCCCATTCTATTGTTTTCCTCTATTTCTTTGCATTGATCACTGAGGAAGGCTTTCTTATCTCTCCTGGCTATTCTTTGGAACTCTGCATTCAAATGGGTATATCTTTCCTTTTTTTCTTTCGCCTTTAGCTTCTCTTTTTTTCACAGCTATTTGTAAGGCCTCCTCAGACAAGAATTTGCCTTTTTGCATTTCTTTTCCTTGGGGATGGTCTTGATCACTGCCTCCTGTACAGTGTACATAGTTCTTCGGGCACTCTATCAGATCTAATCCCTTGAATCTATTTCTCACTTCTACTGTATAGTCATAAGGGGTTTGATTTAGGTCATACCTGAATGGTCTATTGGTTTTCCCTGCTTTCTTCAATATAAGTCTGAATTTGCCAATAAGGAGTTCATGATCTGAACCACAGTCTGCTCTCAGTCTTGTTTTTGCTGACTATTTAGAGCTTTTCCATCTTTGGCTGCAAAGAATGTAATCAATCTGGTTTGAGTATTGGCTGAAGTCTGGTGGCTGCTAAATGGCAGGTATTCTTTCCTTCCTGAGTTCCCTCAGGGCTCACCATCAGTGGCGACTTGCAATCGCTGTTGGCTGTAACATCCTTTCTTTACTGATATGGGGGGAAATATCCCTTTTCTCATTCTGCCTGGCCTGAGATGAACAGATATCTAGAAAAAGATTTTGTTATTCAGAGCTATGACAAAGTCATCTCTCTTTCATCAGACCACATGCTGAGTGACCATATGACCAGACAACCAAAAGGAAGAGGCCCATATGTCCAATAGGAAGTTGGGAGATGGAGTGAGGCAGCAAGTGTGACAATGTGCAACAGACCAAAATGAAAGTCCCCGGAGACTGGGAGGCTTTGATATACCAAAAAGGAGGGTCTCTCGATCTATTTTTATCAGTGCTGCCCTAGCACTTAAGGAGCAAGGCTGGACAATGTGAGCAATGATCTCAGGGCAAAGCCAGTGCTGCACCATAGACAGAGACCAAACACATTGAAAGAAAGCTCACACAGAGTGTGCAAAGGCGAGGGATATGACCTGCTTTCCTAGATGAGAGTACTCCTACGGGGACATTATACTTTCGTTAAAATGGGCCACTCTTATTAATATATATTCCCAGGCAGCACAGTGGTAAAGAATATACCTGCCAATGCAGGAAATGCAAGAGACTCAGGTTCAGTCCCTGGATTGGGAAGATCGCCCAGAGTAGGAAATGGCAACCCACTCCAGTATTCTTGCCTGGAAAATCCTGTGGACAGAGGAACAGGTAGTCTGTAGTCCTTAGGGCTGCAAAAAAATGCCAGACATGACTGAGCACACACACACACTTAACGTATATATATGTGTATGTATACGTACACATATATATACGTACACACACATATATACGTACATATACATATATATACACGTACATATGTACATATATATATGTACGTGTGTATATATATATAAACATATATATGTATGTATATTGAGAAATAAAATATTGCCTGCCATATCAGTAAACAAAAGATGTCATAGTCATCAGTGATAGCAGCCACTTCCAAGGGTCAACCAGTGAGCCCTGAGGAGACTCAGAAAGGAAATGAAGAATGCCTTTCATCTAGCAGCCACCAGGGGGCTTCCCAGGAGCCACTAGTGGTAAAGAACCTGCCTGCCCATGCAGGAGACGTAAGAGACATGGAATCGAACTTTGGATCCGGAAGATCCCCTGGAGGAGGGCATGGCAACCCACTCCAGTAATCACGCCTGGAGAATCCCATACACAGAGGAGACTGGCAGGCTCTGGTCCATAGGGTCACAAAGAGTGAGACACAACTGAAGTGATTTAGCATAGCAAACAGTAGCGATCAGACTGTAGCCACTCCCTACATGAGCCCTGAGAAAACCCAGGAGGTGAAAACACAGGATACTGGCCCAGATAACTGAGGTACACATCAAAGAAACTATTTCAGTGAGCCCAGACTCTTGCATCCACCCATACATTAAAAAAAAAAAAACAAAAACAAAAAAAAACATTGAATTCCATGGGATATCTAGTGTTTTTTTTTAACTAACAGTAATCTTTTGTTCCAACTAACTGCCCTTTGTTGCAAAGCTCTTATATATCCTAGCTCCCTGCTTACTTCTCGAAGCAGTTCTCTCAAACTTACTTGAGATATACCTTCCTCTTGGACTTGAAGTACTAAAAATTTCCGCTGAATAAAGCATAACTCAGTTTTTAGGTTGTACATATTTTTTTAGTCGACAATATCTAGATCTATATCATCCTCTTCTGATGATCACGGGGAGCAATACTACCATGTTGGTGTTATTCTGGTGTTGCTCAACCATACAAAAATGGCACATTTTTCTGCTCCCTCTTTCTGACTGACTAATATTTTAAGTCTCAACAGATGAGCATGTGCAAAACTAAAATGTCCAGCATTCATGGCAGCCAAGGTGTTTCTGCATCTTCCTGAAAAGTTTTTTTTTTTTTTTAACTGGGAACAGAATCTATGAAAATGCTTAATTCTATTACCCATCCTTCTTCACCCCTTTCTGTCTTACTTTTTGAAATTAGAAATATGAGTAGGGGTGGGAGATTAGGATGCAGTACTCTGCCCTGTCAAAAAAATATTACAATGTAACAAAATGATTGACTCAATTTTCTGGTCATCAGAGACCTAGTCTGAGAGAAGTGGTATCCAGTGGAGGGGGAGTTAAGTGTTATTCTACCCCCATTTAGGTAAATAAGATTGATATTTTAATAAAGTAGAAGACAGAATTATTTTCCCTATCCTAGCTCCAATGACGTCTATGTAAATATTCATATGCTTCATTATGCTTTGTTAATCTAATTTTCATTGTACTTCGGGTTTTCTTTTTTCTCTTCTCTCTCTCTCCTCTTTTTCTTTTAAGTTTTCACAGCTGTTCTGTAGAAGTAGTGATATTTATCAGGTCTGACCAATGAAATGATAGTTTAAACCTAAGGCGCCAATGGAAGTTTTTGAGTAGGAAAATGACGTAAATTACATCTTGTTTTTCAGGCAGATAAATCTCTTGGAAGGGGTAACAATAGATTGAAGGATGTGAGAAGGTCCTGGTGGAACATAAATTAAAAAGAAAGCATACATTAGAGCTGTTGGGAGAGGGTGAAGGGGGTGTATATTTCAAAAGAAAATTGGCAGATTATACTGAGTTCCAAACTCTCTTTGAGTTGCCTGTGAACATCCAGATGTAAACGTGCAATAGGCAGTTGAAAACAGAGATCCTAAATAATTTTTAGGCATTTCCTCTCTATAGAAGCTAATCACACGACCTACTGTCTTTACTCTTAGTTATTATTTTTTGTTAACCAAGTTCGTGCACCCGACCTACAGTGCAGCCAAACAAACTGAAACGTCGGAGTTTGGAAGCAGAGAAATATTTCCTGAAGGGCCATGCAAGGAGATGAGGTTCCTCATGATCCCAAAAGCCTTGTGCTCCCAGAAGGGTTTCAGCAAAGCATTTTTGAAAGCTGGGTGAGGTGTGTTGGTGGTGGGGTCCACAGGGTACTTGACCTGCTTGTGTACCAGTCTCTGATTGGCTGATGGTGAGGTAACATGGTGGTGTAACAAGGATTAATTTTATAGTCTTTAGGCCCTAGGAGGCCTGGGAACGATGTGCTCATGGTCATCAAGTAGTGAACATCTTCATTTGGTGGGGGTTTTCACATCTGCAAAAAAACTCAGGAAATGTGCATCAGATACCATTATCTAGGTACTTCAGAGAGGAGCTAAAGCAAAGGATATAGGTAGAGGAAGGCCTGTCCTAGGAAGGCCCAGTGGGTCCTGCTCAGTAACTTTTGTTTTTTTTCAGTGAGAGTCAGCAGGGAGGACTGCCTTTCTCATAGACAATTTGGATATCCATGGATTGGGCTGTTCATTTATATAATAACAGAGTTATTACTTACACAGAGTATTACTGTGTAATTAGTTATTACTAACAGAGTAACTCACAGAAACTCTTTTTCTTTAAATTTGCTTCCGCCCCCATTATGTGCTGGAAGGAACTTTAGACAAAATATTGTTATGTTGCATCTATAGGGTTTGTAAACATTTCAATACCAGAAGCACAGATCTCTGGAAGCAAAAATACATATCACTCAGGGCATGGGAACCCAGCACAACCAAGGTGTGAGCTGAGAAGGACATTGCTTCCCTTTGGCTTCTCTTTGTATTGCTCTAATTTCTTTTTCTTTTTTTCACATTTTTTTTGAGGGGGGTTCTTATTCTATTTTAGTTTTTTTAATTTGAAGTATAGTTGATTTACAGTGTTGTGCTAATTTCAGGTTAGTTTCAAAGTAATTCAGTTATATATATATATATGTACATATATATATATAAATGATATATAAATATATGCATATTTTCAGATTCTTTTTCCTTATAGGTAATTACAAAATTTGTATCACTCTAATTTTTCTAGTGGCTAGAAACTCTAGGCGCCTATCATAATGCACTGGGTTGACCAAACAAAACTTTTATTTGAGTGTTTGTATAACATCTTATGGAAAAACCCAATGATGTTTTTTGTCAACCCAATAATATTTCTCAAGTACTCACTGCATTCCAGTATCATGTGGCCCTTGCAGGTATCATCACTTTACTCATCTCCACAACACTCTGAGGAAGATATTTCACTCTTCTGATTTACTGATGAGGAAACCGAGGCTGAAAGAGTTGATGCGGGTTGCTAAGTTCTCACAGCCTGTGAGTGCCAATCCCCCATGCCCTGTTCTTCACCACTGCATTGCATTGTGGGTCACCACGCAGTCTAGACAGGTTGGATACACCCTCCTTGCATTTGTTTCTACTGACTTGGCTATGAGTACGTTTAAGTATTGAATGTATGTTCAGGCAGAAGAAAATCTGTCCCACAAAGCTTAATATTGTATTTGACGTTAAGGATAATGTTAGTTGCTGTTGTTTTCCTCCTTGTTACTCAGACATGCAGTGACTGCAAAAGACTTGAAGGTTCCAAGGAGGAAATCTTTTTAAGGTAAGTAAGCCTGAACAAAGAGTAGGTGCTTTGTATTTCAAATAAGAAAGATTGTAGGATTCTTGAGGTTCTCCTTTTACTTTGCTAGGTTATGCACGGGTGAGGTGAAGGAGAAAGGAAGTTTATGGGTCCCTGGAGTTGATGAAACACAGTAAAGAGACTGGTTGACGTCGCGGCCACGCATATTAACATTCCAGCTTGGCCCATAGTAAGCACCCAATAAACATTAGCCACTATCATTATTAACGTTGATATCATTAGTAGATAAGTTCATACAATATGCATTCGTGCTCAGTTCCTTCAGTCATGTCTGACTCTTTGCCACCCTATGGACTGTAGCCCACCAGGCCACTCTGTTCATGGGACTCTCCAGGCAAGGATACTAGAATGGGTTACCCTACTCTCCTCCAGGGGATCTTCCTGATGGAGGGATCGAACTGGCATTTCCTGCTCTGCAGGAGGATTCTTTATCACTGAGTCATCAGGGAAGCCCCTAGTACATTACCAGTATCTCCTTAAGGACTTCCCAGGTGGCTCAGATGATAAAGAATCTACCTGCAATGCAGGAGATCTGGGTTCAATCCCTGGGTTGGGATGATCCCCTGACAAAGGGAATGGTTACCTATTCTGGTATTACCTTGCAATTGTTTAATGTATTAATAGAGAAAAAGCACTTCCATTTTATTTCTTATTTGATAGATTATCTTGTCATCAGAGGAAAGAGCAGTATAGATGAATAAAAGCCAAGTCTCTTTTGTTGTTGTTGATCAGTCACCAGGTCGTGCCTAATCCTTTATCAACCCCGTCGACTGTAGCCCACCAGGCTCCTCTGTCCATAGGATTTCCCAGGCAAGAACAGTGGAGTCATTTGCTATTTCCTTCTCCAGGGGATCTTCCCAACCCAGAGATCGAACCCATGTCTTGTACATCTCCTGTGTCTCCTGCGTTTCAGACAGATTCTTCTTTACTGCTAAGCCATCAGGGAAGGCCCTAGTCTCCTCACCCCTACATCATTGTTAGTTGCCAACAAAATACACATTAACTTCCCTTTTATAACTCTCATGACACTTTCAGGACCTTGCTTGGTGCCTTCTTCCTACTAAACTTTTAGTCTTAGATCATGTTTTGTCTGAGGCAGTGTTGTATCCTTAGGATCCAGCCCAGAACTTGGGAACTGGTAGAAAGTCAATAAATATGTGTTCAAGCAATGAATGAGTGAGCGCATTGTGAAGTTCCAAACAGCTCTTGAAAACTAAGTGTAATGTCTGCCTCTATCACAAAAAACTTACACTCTTAATTTAAATAACAATGCATTTAAAAATAATACTTCAGGGCAGCAATTAGAAAGTAGTAACAAGGAACCAGATGGTGAGTTTCCAAGGAAATAATTCCATCAGTAAATTCAGAGAATTTAGAATTTAATTTGAGACAAGACTTATGGGTAGGATTTATAAAAGGAGAAAAGGCCAAGATTCCTTTGTATTATTTTCGATTTATTTTTTTAATTGCAAGAGTAATTCAAGCTTGTTGTAACATATAACATGTATAAATGTGTATAAAATAAAGATGTATAAAGAAAAAGCTAATGATCTCTCTTTTTACTATGGCTTCCTTTTCAGATCCAAGTCTCCCATGTAACCATCATTAATAGCTTGATATTAACACTTTTCTCTGTATTTGTTCTGTTTATTTGTTCTTTCTTCTGAATCGGATCGTATGCATCTGACTTTCCAAGAGGCATTCTTTAGATAATAGAACATGGAGTTCACTCCTTAATTCAGGGATCTTTCATTGTTTTTAGTAGTTGCATAACATTCCTCATATTTTCATGATGATAAACTTTCAGATTGTTAGTGGCTTTTTGTTTTTACCACTACAGGCATATATACATATATACATTTGTTCTTATAGTTATTTCCATAAAATAGGTTTCCTATCCCTGGTGGTTCAAATGGTGAACAATCTGCCTACAGTGCAGGAGACTCGGGTTTGATCCCTGGGTCAGGAAGATCCCCTGGAGAAGGAAATGGCAACCCACTCCAGTGTTCTTGCCTGGAGAATTCCATGGACAGAGGAGCCTGGTGGGCTATAATCCATGGGATTGCAAAGAGTCAGACGTGACTGAGCAACTAACACTTTCATTTTTCTTTCAAGGTAGACTGTGTTGATTTTTTATTTTAATCATCATTGATAGAGTATTTTCCAAAAGTGTAACAATTTATGTTGCCAAAAACAATGACAGTGTTTTCTCTTTCTGGCATCTTCAGATACAATTAATCTTTTGAAATTATTACTAAATCTGATGGCAAAATATGATACAGACATTTACACAGATATATGTTTTTCTGACTAATAGTGAATCTGGACATTTTCATTCATTATTTGCTGTTAATATTTTTAGATTATCTTTTAATCTTTTAATTTCATTTATTGTCTTTTTTTGGAAATTGATTTGCAAAAACTTTTTGTATGATAAAATATTAATCATTTTTTATGTCTTAGTGTTTGATTATTTTTCTTATCTATCATTTTTGTTGGTAAAATTTATATATGTATGTGGCATCTTTTATCCTATAAAAACTTTAAATTTCTCATATAGTCATATAAGTCTTTTATTTTATAACTTTTCCCTAGGAGATGAATTTCAAATAGAGAGAAAGACATGTGCCTTTCAATGGAGACACACATTGAAAGACATTTTCATGAACTGTGAACAGACACATTGGGCAGGAATAAAAGGTTATACAGGTCAGTGTCAAAAAATAATGCCAGAAAGTTCCACTCTTGCCAGTGTGTTAAAGTCCAAACACTAGACTAATTAATTTGGACCTGACCTAGAAACACAGAGGAACTGCTGAAATGTTTTGAATAGGGCAGTTTTATAATGAAAATGTGATTTTACAAAGATTAAGTTTGCATGGTGGTTTTAAAGACTGAAGTTCAGTGTCAAAGAAACCAGTATTTCAACAACTATGTATTGAACAGACACAGTGCTAGGCACTTGGAATCACCAGTGAATAAAAGACTGTGGAGACCATTTAGGGCTCAGTTGCAAGGGTCAGTGTGTGAGGATAGGAAGAGGTAAAATAATGCCAGTAGAAACAGAAGGAAAAAGAAAGGATGGATGTGAGAAAAAAAAAAGCATCAAGATGGGAGATAGGAAGGAGGAACGAGGACTTCCCTGGTGGTCCAGTGGCTAAGACTCTGTGCCCTCAGTGCAGGGGACCGGGGTTCCATCCCTGGTCAGGGAACTAAATCCTGCATAACTGTGATTTATTAATAGTTTGCTAGGACTGCAATAACAAAATACCACGAACTGGGTTGCTTGAGCAACAGAAACTTATTGTCTTACCATTCTGGAGACTGGAAGTCCAAGGACAAAGAGTTGGCAGGTTTAGTCTCTTTTAGCCAAGACCCCTTTTGTTGGCTTACAGATGGCTGTCTCCTCACTGTGTCCTTACATAGCCTTGTCAGGGACGAGCACAAGTAACCCTCATATTCCTTTGTGTGTTCAAGTTTCTCTTCTCATAAGGACACCAGTCAGATTGGATTGACTGCCCTAAAAGCCACGATTTAAGTGAACCACCTTTTTAAAGGCCTTATCTCCAAATCTAGTCCCATTCTAAAGTGCTAGTGCAGGGCCTGAACACATGGATTCTGGGGTTATGGTTGCTGTTCAGTCTCTAAGTCATGTCCAACTCTTTGTGACTGCATGGACTGCACCACACCAGGCTCTTCTGTTCTCTACTATCTCCCAAAGTTTGCTCAAATTCATGTCATCACTTCATGGGAAATAGATGGGGAAACAGTAGAAACAGTGGCAGACTTTATTTTGGGGGGCTCCAAAATCACTGTAGATGGTGACTGCATTCATGAAATTAAAAGATGCTTACTCCTTGGAAGGAAAGTTATCACCAACCTAGATAGCATATTGAAAAGCAGAGACATTACTTTGCCAACAAAGGTCTGTCTAGTCAAGGCTGTGGTTTATCCAGTGATCATGTATGGATGTGAGAGTTGGACTGTGAAGAAAGCTGAGCACCGAAGAATTGATGCTTTTGAACTGTGGTGTCGGAGAAGACCCTTGAGAGTCCATTGGACTGGAAGGAGATCCAACCAGTTCATTCTAAAGTAGATCAGTCCTGGGTGTTCTTTGGAAGGACTGATGCTAAAGCTGAAACTCCAATACTTTGGCCACCTGATGCGAAGGGTCAACTCATTGGAAAAGACTCTGATGCTGGGAGGGATTGGGGGCAGGAGGAGAAGGGGCTGACAGAGGATGAGATGGCTGGATGGCATCACTGACTCAATGGACATGAGTTTGAGTGAACTCTGGGAGTTGGTGATGGACAGGGAGGCCTGGTGTGCTACGATTCATGGGGTTGCAAAGAGTTGGACACAACTGAGCAACTGAATTGAACTGAACTGAACTGATGATGTCCGTTGAGTTGCTGATGCTATCTGTCTCATCTTCTGCTGCTCCCTTGTTTTGCCTTCAGTTTTTCCCACCATAAGGGTCTTTTCCAATGAATTGGCTCTTCGCATCAGGTAGCCAAAGTATTAGAGCTTCAGCTTCAGCATCAGTCCTTCCAATGATTATTCAGGGGTGATTTCCTTTAGGACTGACTGTTTTGCTCTCCTTGCAGTCCAAGGGACTCAAGAGTCTTCTCCAAGACCACAATTTGAAAGCATCAGTTCTTCAGTGCTCAGACTTAATTTTGGAAAAAGGATACAATTCAGCCCATAACAGACTATGAAACTCCTGTTCTATCCATTGCATCAAGCTTCTGGAGTAAACCTGAATGATGGTCGCATCACTACATTCAACTTGAACAGACTTATGGTTCTTAAGACTGAGCCCCTTGAAAATTTCACCTTGATCAAAAGCTGTTACCTTTCATGTAAGATTCTCCCTGGGACAGCTTTTCTCCTCGAAGGCATGCAGTTTCCTGAACATGGTTCTTTTGTAACCATATTCCTCCTCTGGACAGGTACAAGCAATATTTTATGAATGTTTTAGTATTTATGTTTTTATTTGTCTGCATTCAGGTCTTTGTTGTGGCGAGCAGGATATTCGATGTGGCGCATG
This sequence comes from Ovis aries, assembly GCF_016772045.2. NCBI lineage: Eukaryota > Metazoa > Chordata > Mammalia > Artiodactyla > Bovidae > Ovis > Ovis aries. The sequence goes on along the minus strand of NC_056062.1, from coordinate 58,194,617 downwards.
AATTTTCTATTTGTGGTGTACAGGCTGTTTCTCTGTGGCATGTGGGATCTTAGTTGCCCACCAAGGATCGAACCCATATGCCTTGCATTGCAAGGCAGATTCTTAACCGCTGGACCAGCAGGGAGGTTCCTGTGGACATTTTAAATGTGTTAGGAAAAGTGTTGGCTGTTTACAAGAATGATCTTATTTCATGCGCATTCATCATAAGGAGGTGACGTAATGTTAGGGAAGCATCTCAGAAAATATCTTAGAGAACCTGTGTGCTACCACCGTCTCTTTACTAATCATGGAGAAACATATTGTTTATTGTTCTTAAGCAAGGTTGACCAAGGTCAGGATCCCCCTTATCCACAGATAGCATGCCTCCTGGTCGTGAAGATGGGAAAAATAATGTTTCTTTAGAAATCATACCTGCTCATTTTTTTTATGCTTTCATTAAAAAAAAATGAAGAAAATTGCCCCTTAGAATCTCAAATGAAGAAAGCGTGCTGTGATAAAAAAATGTCATGATAGGTCTGTAATCTCACTCCACTATCCCCCAGTGCTATCTCTGGGGGAATCAGCAAGTCATGCCTGGTTTTAAATTAAAGATAATCTTTAATTTTCTTTAATAATAATCTTTAATATTATCTTTAATCTTGTCCTATATATATATATATATAAAGATTATCTCTTATTGGATCTAATTAACCAATTGGTATCAGTTCGAGTATAAGAACATTTAGACCAGGGGTCCCCAATCTCTGAGATCTAATGCCTGATGATCTGAGGTGGAGCTGATGTCATAATATTAGGAATAAATGTAATGCCCTTGAATCATCCTGAAACCAGAAGAAGGACTGTGAATGTCCCTCATCCCTACTCCCATCATATATAACATTATTCTGGCAGTAGTGGAAAAAGTACAAAACTTCCTGTGAATTTTCTTTAACATTTCCAAAACCAATTCTCTAATTTTTAATAATTACTTCCTTTGAGCAGGGGGTAATGACCTAGGCTCAGCTATTTCATTTCAAACTAGAATTTAATTTTAAAAGACTTTTTGCTTGTTGGGGGAAAAAAAAATTGTACCTAAAGAAAAATTGCTTAGCTGTGTGCTCTGCTGGAATTCTGCTGGAGAGATTACTGCAGCAAGCTGGTGGCCTGGGGCCGGGGGCTGAAACAAATCATTTTTGTAAAATTGAAATGAGTTCATTACAGTTGATAGCTTTTCATTTAATTTTTAAATGTAAAGTGGCTATTTTTAAAAGAAGGAAAGTAAGTCTAAATTGCCCTACTAATCCAATGAAATAGTGCCAAGAGGATAAAAGCAGACAACTGTGAGCCATGTGGGGATCCTTTCCAAAGCTGGCTTTTATGCTTCTCTTCTGTTCTCATTAAAACAAGTCCCAAAGATCAAATGAAGCTGGGGCCCAAGCTCCAGGCAAGGGGACAAGTTGTTTACTCCATTGCAGCAGCAGCCCTCTCACCACCAGGCCGGGATTCAGGCACACAGGTCAAAAGGATGATAATCCTATTTTCACCCTCCCAGGTCTCTATCAGCAACCACCAGAGAGCAGCAGATGACTAAGTCAGTCACCTGGCTGCCTCCGGTTAAGGACTCACTTGAAAATGAATGGGAAAGCTTACAAGAAGGCAGAGAAGAGGAATAATCATGGCACTAATAATTCCTATTAGTGTGGTTTTATGATTCAGAAAAGCACACACGTGCCTGCATTTGATCTTGCCTTTTGGTGAGCCAGACGTGCATCTTTGGTCCCATTGTGCAGAATTGTTGTTTAGTCACCAAGTCACGTGCAACTCTTGCGCGAGTGCAGGGACTATAGCCCACAGGCTCCTCTGTCCGTGAGATTCTCCAGGCAAGAATACTGGAGTGGGTTGCCATTTCCTTCTCCATGGGATTTTCCCAACTCAGGAATTGAACCAGCATCTCCTGCATCTCTTGCATTGCTGCTGGTGCTGCTAAGTCTCTTCAGTCGTGTCCGACTCTGTGCGACCCCATAGACGGCAGCCCACCAGGCTCCACCGTCCCTGGGATTCTCCAGGCAAGAACACTGGAGTGGGTTGTCGTTACCTTCTCCCTCCTGCATTGACAGATGGATTATTCACCACTGAGCCATCAAGGAAGCCTCATTGTTTCGGAATAACAATTCCCAGACCCAGAAATGTTAAAACAGAAATTTGTTCCCAATCATACACATTGTTCAGAACATTGGTTTTGAAGGCATTTTCCCTGGTTTGAATTCTGGCTTTATTACTTATGATCGATGTGACTTTGGGAAGTTATTAAACCTCTTTTTGACCTCATTTTCTCTTCTGTAAAAGGGAGATATCCATCTCAGAGGTTGTTGTGGAGCTCAAATGACAGAATGCAGGTCCATGACTAGGAACTCTTTGGTGCTTAATATTCAATAAACATTATCACTGTATTTGTAAAATATTTCACAGCTCATAAAACATACCCAGTATATTTATTAAGCTCCAGAGTCAAGCACTTTGCTAAGTTTTGGGGGTGGTAGAAAAATCACTCAAGACCCCAGGGATCCCACAGGTCACAGATGAGTATAAAGGATAAACAGATAAACACACAGCATGGATAAACAGACTCATAGAAGGTGGTACTTTAAGGAGAATTTAGTACAGCCTGAGAGAGTCAGAGAGAGCTTCCTGAAGGAAATACTTACCTAATTTTACCTAAACTAAAACTCTGAAAAGGGTATTATTGTGGCATTCTGCAAATGAGTGAAACAAGGTCCAAGGTCAAGGGCTTCCAGAGGTCCCTCAGCTCGTGAGTGGCAGAGCCAGATCTCACTTATAGTAAATTACCTCAAGGATACATTCCCTACGAATTAAGTCACTGAGACATTGAGCTGGGTTTTTTTTCCCCACTCTTTCTTACTTTAAGAGGAACAAAAACTCACTTTCTGCATCTCTCCTTTTCTCCTTGAAAAATCTGGTGCAGCGTCAAGTTCTATAAAATCCACAGTCTGCTAAGAATTGCACAATCCTAGAGTGGAAGGGACAATTGTTTTTAGTAGGGATCCAGAGGAATTTGGGAGCAGGAGGAGAAGGGGACGACAGAGGATGAGATGGCTGGATGGCATCACTGACTCGAAGGACGTGAGTTTGAGTGAACTCCGGGAGTTGGTGATGGACAGGGAGGCCTGGCGTGCTGCAATTCATGGGGTCGCAAAGAGTCAGACAGGACTGAGCGACTGAACTGAACTGAACTGAGAGGGGCAGAGATAGACGTATTGTTGAATCCTAGTTCTGCCACTCACAAGTTCTGTGGCAATAGGGTAACAACTTAGTCTCAGTGAGTCTCAGTTTTTCCATCCATAAAATAGAGCAGTAATCCTTTCTATGTCCTATAATTGCTGTGATGAGCAAATTAGCACAGGGCTGGCACACATTATAATTGCTCAGTAAATACTCACTAATAACTTTAGCTGGAGAAATGCCATCTAGTTCATCCACGTCACGTCGCTGACCTGATCACACTAATCATCTGTGAATTTTTTTCTGAAAGCCTTCCCCTGAAGGAGATACTAGAGTTTCATGTGTTCAGGGTTCCAGTGCCTGACCAGTCCCACGATCTAGAAATCTAACCTGTTTCATACTTTGCTATGCTTTCATTTAAACATTCTGTTCTCGGAAAAAAAATTAGAGAATGGCTGATTGTGCTTTTTCTGGATAAATGAATGTCTCAACATTCTCTCTCCCACACTAATCTAATCTAATCCCAGGAATTTCATTTTTGTTTTTTGAAGTCTCTTATCTACCACTTTCCACTGGAGATAACCAGGACTCCTTCCTGTCCTGAGATTGCTGCGGTGATAAGGCAGGTAGCTGGTCTTAATAATATTGTGGGTTGTGCTTTTTATTTTCAAAGCACATTCACATGCCTTCCTTGTTGATCCTAATACACTGGGAGAGTTGGGGAGGACGGTGATTATCTCCACTTGGGGAGGACGGTGATTTCTCCACTTGAAGGGTGGGGAAACTGAAGTATAAAGGAAAGAACAAAAGCCACCAGCACTGCTACGCATCATTACATTCTGGGTCTTTTTAAATTTTTTTATTATACACTGGAGTATAGTTGATCAACAATGTTGTGTTAGTTTCAGGTGTGTGCAATGTTTCAGTCTTTTCTGCATTTTCGTTGTTTAGTTGCTAAATTGTGTCTGACTCTTTTTCGGCCCCATGGACTGTAGCCTGCCAGCTTCCTCTGTCCATGGGATTTTCTAGGCAAGGGTACTGGAGTGGGTGGCCATTTCCTTCTTCAGGGGATCTTCCCAACCCAGGGATCTAATCTGCATTTCCTGAACTGGCAGACAGAGTCTTTACTGTTGACTACCAGGGAAGCCCTTCTTTTACACATAGTATCTTACTTAAATTTTTCAGGAGCCTTCTTTACTAGATATTATTAGTTCCATTTATAGAAGACAAAAATGAGGCTCATAAAATGAGCCTCACATATTCAACTTTCTCCAGGTACTGAATACTAGAGCTGAGAAACTGCAGATTGATCTCACACCAAAGCCAATAAGCTCAATCATTGACTTTTGCAAATTTGCTTGACCTATCAGTGACTAACACGACAGAAAGTCAGGATTCCTGGGTCACAGTTTAGGACACCTTCCATCAAACCACTCATTTAGTCCTTGTTGACTGGTGAACTGCTAGAGCTAGACCCACCTATGACTAGAACAGTCACTGCTCACACTGACCTGCTTTGCAGCTATTCCCCACTCCCAGCAAGTTTTCTGTTCTTACCTTCTAGATCCATGCCTATGATTTTGGGATTCTCAAGCATCTGTGATTCTCAAGTCAGACAGCAATAAATATATATGGGTTTTCCAGATGGACACAACTGAGCATGGACACATACACACATATTATACAATTAATGTATACTTAATATATATACATTCAGAAAACGAAGATCACGGCATCTGGTCCCATCACTTCATGAGAAATAGATGGGGAAACAGTGGAAATAGTGGCGGACTTTATTTTGGGGGCTCCAAAATCACTGCAGATGGTGATTGCAGCCATGAAATTAAAAGACGCTTACTCCTTGGAAGGAAAGTTATGACCAACCTAGACAGCATATTAAAAAGCAGAGATATTACTTTGCCAACAAAGGTCCATCTAGTCAAGGCTATGGTTTTTCCGGTGGTCATGTATGGATGTGAGAGTTGGACTGTGAATAAAGTTGAGTGCCGAAGAATTGATGCTTTTGAACCGTGGTGTTGGAGAAGACTCTTGAGAGTCCCTTGGACTGCAAGGAGATCCAACCAGTCCCTCCTAAAGGAGATCAGTCCTGGCTGTTCTTTGGAAGGACTGATGCTAAAGCTGAAACTCCAATACTTTGGCCACCTCATACAAAGAGTTGACTCATTAGAAAAGACCCTGATGCTGGGAGGGATTGAGGGCAGGAGGAGAAGGGGCTGACAGAGGATGAGATGGCTGGATGGCATCACTGACTCGATGGACATGAGTTTGAGTGAACTCTGGGAGTTGCTGATGGACAGGGAGGCCTGGTGTGCTGCAATTCATGGGGTCGCAAAGCGTTGGACGTGACTAAGTGACTGAACTAAACTGAATATATATATTTATACATATAATACATTGATATGCATGTATATGGATGTATATACATTCATGTGCTTCCAGAATTTGCCAGATTCTCCAGCAAGAATAAAGATTTGTCAGGCCAAGCAAACTTCTTAGGGTTTTACCAACAAGGATATTTCTTTAAATACCAAGTTGGATGTGTGTTGGTTTGCAATTTGGGGAGTTTCCTCAGTGAAATCTGAACATGTCCCCATACACGGAGGGCAAGGAGTGAAAAAGAAAGGCAGGCCACTCCAAATTGGTAGGTGGAATGTTTCATAAACAAAGAAAGCCTCAAGATTAGTCTTCAGCAGCCTTAAGACAAGTAGATCTCTGCACTCACCCACCAGAATCTTAAAGGTTTATTTACATAGATGCCTTAACTGGGCTCAGTCATATTTTCAGCCTAGGTGGTTTCAACATGTTATTGTCTCAAGGCTGCTTCCTTGAAATGGCTTCAGCTATGCAAACAGGCTGGAACGTACATTCCACGGACAAGGGAGAGGGTGAGGAGCTAGGGTCTAGCTTGCTGGTCAACCAACAGTCACCTCCTCTTGATTACTTCCTCCAACAACAAGGGAAAAGTGAAAGAAAAAAGTTAATGGGAATCTCTTCTCTTTCTCTGAGTGTCTAGTTCACGTGTGCCTATTGGGCATAATCGCCTTGAAACTGTAAGGCAAGCACTGAGCTGAGAGATGAATTCTAACCATGTTCAGTTTCTCCTGGGGAATCTGTGCTTATGTTACTATTTGAGCTGCTCCACTCATTCATTTTTCATTTCAAAAGGAGATGATGGTGAAAAAGGAGATCCAGGAGAGGAGGGGAAGCTTGGCAAAGTGGGACACATGGGACCAAAAGGTAGGTGACACGACGTGACTTTGACACTTTTCTCTATACAGGATTTGGCCTGGAAGTTTAACAGCTTCCATAACACCCTCTGCTCCAAAGAGTTATGAAATATATTTCACATGTGAATTTAGTCACCACCAGACAGTTCCCTGGTGGCTCAGAGGTTAAAGCGTCTGCCTGGAATGTGGGAGACCTGGGTTTGATCCCTGGGTTGGGTAGATCCCCTGGAGAAGGAAATGGCAACCCACTCCAGTGCTCTTGCCTGGAGAATCCCATGGAGGGAGGAGCCTGGTAGGCTACAGTCCATGGGGTCACAAAGAGTCGGACACGACTGAGCGACTCCACACACCAGAGAGTTCCCATGAGATTGCTTGTCAGCAAGACTTGGACACAGTGCTCAGGCTGCACCATTAGGGCTCATGAAAGAGGAACACCCTGGGAATTCTGGAGCATACCAGTCTCTGGGAATATCTGAGAAACCATTAGTGCTAGAAACACAGCTTTGTTCATTGCTGTGTCTCTTCTCAGAAGCCACACCAAGCAACTCTGGTTTAGAGTGTAAGGAGGAAGATAAGAAAGAACAGAAAGAACTGTCTGATCCATTGATTTACTCAGTTTTCCCCGAGATCTCCCAGTAAGTGGTGGGGTATTTATGGGAGAGGTACAAGCAAAGAAAATGAGAGTAACACAAAGGATTTTTGTGCATGTTTTCATCACAAGACAGGACTTAACCTTGACAAAATACAGCTTCTGCATTATGATGTCAAAGTGTGTGTGTCCTGAACGCTAGAACCGTTCCTCGCAACTGCTGCAAGGTGGTGGCCCTGGACCACTGATTTTCATATCTTCAGTAATTTAAAGAGAAGCAGACTCATAGGCTTTTGCGGCTTCAATTTGAGAAATGCTGACTTAAACTCTTCTTAGTCTGAAAATAGGCTTCCCTGGTGCTGCCGGTGGTAATGTAGGGAATGCCGGTGCCAATGCAGGAAATGTAAGAGACACGAGTTGGATCCCTGGATTGGGAAGAAATATGTACAGTCAACTGCAGAATTATTCTCACATATAGATACCTTTACAACTGGTAAACATTTTTTAGATGATCACAGATTAAAAACCCAAATTAATAACAATTTTGTAGGAACTCAGGAATTCCTGATTATATATGTATATATTTTAAATAAAAATATGGTGGAACAATCTTTGATGTCCCTTTGATTGCTAGGTTTTATGATTGTGCATTCGCTCCCTTTTTTAAAAATGTCAAATTTTGTTTTAAGGTAGTGAGGAAATAGAACCCCAGAGTGAAGCTAAAATGGATCTCAGGAGGAATAGGATTTGAATAAAATACAAGAATTCTTTCACTCAGCCTCTTATCTGACCTTTAGATTAAACATCCTCTGCTCGAGTTCTTTAGAAATATTGCATCTGTAAGCATTTTAATATCATCAAACCCAGGACTGTCATACTCACTCACACTTTAATTTTAGTGCATACATTATAGTGCTATTAAAATAGGTGATATAGCAAAGAATATATATTATATATCGCAGATAGAAGAATGCACTTTTAAGTATTTCCTTCGAGTAAATATCATATATTAGGCATATCATTAAAAGTAAGATAAAACCTTAAGATATAAAGATGACAATTTTGCTTTTCAGGAGTTAAGGGAGAATTGGGTGATGTAGGAGATCAAGGCAATATTGGCAAGACTGGGCCCATTGGGAAGAAGGGTAAGCTGTATTTTACCATTCTCCAGTAGCAATTTAAAGCAGATGGAACCTACCTTTGATCTATTTTGAAATGTTCTGTATCACAAAAATGACCCTTTTCCTTTCTTTTAAAATACGAGTTCTCTCTTCCGAGCGTGGCTGTTTCTTCCATATGTAAGCAATGTGTCTTTACAAAAAAGCCTTGAGCAAAATTCAATTGAAATTCAAGGACAGAGTCAAACATAACGTTCAGTTAAACTGTACATAGAACTGTCTCCTGGGACCTCCTGGTTATAATCCTTTATACGATTAAAATGGGTGTCATGACCATGAAGCACACTCGGTGTAGAAAACAATTATTCATAAAAATCAAGGTAGCCAAGAACAGTATAATATTGTATTTTAATTGGAGTGGAATAATAATAATTCTGTGTCTGAGATCTGTTAACAGAGTAGGAATCTGAAGTGTATATATCTACATCCTTTCATTTTCACTCATATTTTGATCCTGCACATTCCTGCTTCACTATTATGTAAAACAGAGGTGGCCTTCTCTTTATTATTTCAGCACTCTTTATCTTCTTTTCCTAAAGCCCCACAATGGTAGCAGGTTCTTACTGCTTTTGATATTTACCAATTCATACAGACATTGTACTATTGGTTTGAAGATGCAGAGTGATCCCTTTTTACTTGGATACACAATTTGTTTGAACCTACCAAGTGCTCCAGTGGAGATGAATTGCATCAGAGTATTTTAAGCATATACTTGCAATGCTTGAACTCATACAATAGTAGTAGGAGGTGGCTATGGAACTGTACCTTAGTACAGTATTTACTCCAGTTAAATTTATACAGTTATGATTTAATACTGAATCATTATGTTTGTCTGCATTTCTCACAGCTGGGAATGGCACCATGTATGGTGACTGTGTATGGAAGTTTCGATAAATATTAACTTTCTATAATCAATTTGTATATATTTTATGGTAAAAATGATACAATAGACTACTATCTATTTAATGCATATATTTTATATATTCATGACATACCTTTTCCTTAATTTTTTTGGTATTTCTAGTCTACACAGTTTATCTGTGAGTTTTTTTCAAATTGTTGCAAATCTCCAAAAGCTTCCCACCAATGGACCACATGATATGTAGTTTGTGTATATTTCTACTTCATATATTTAAAAAGAGCGAGATTTTTTCAGCCCTGCTGCACTGACTTTTGATCTGTGAGGTGATACTGTCCCCACTGGAATGCATGGATTAAGAGTACTGTCTCCTTTTGCTCTTTCGCAAAGATGTCAAGGTGTCTTCTCCTGCCCTCTGCCTTTACTCAGACAATTTTCTACCCCTACACACCTCTTTGTACATCACTGTCAGTCAAAATACCACTCATTCTTTCAAACCATGGAAAAATAGACTTCTTGATAAAGCTTTTCCTGAACCCCTCCTTTCTTTTGTGCTCCCAGCCTGAGCTTGATCATCCATTAAGGTATGAACATCTTCTATCTGGATTATTCGGTCTGCCATACAGTAGAGTATTTAAGCTCTTGAGGTTTGAAATCAGAATGATTGGGTTTCAATCCTGACTCAGGGTCTTTCTTGTATATATTTGACCTTGTGTACATTTCTTAATCTATCTGTGCTTCAGTTCCCTCACGAACAAAATAAAAACAATTACAGCCTAAAAACCAAAAAAGAGTCCTGTCTTCTGATCCAGCTTTTCTCCATCATACTTCTCCTTGTATTAGTTTTTGGAGTAGATACAAGTATTTTGGGAGCTAGTTAAGAAGAACTTGAATAGGGGAAATATTTCATTTGGACTTACTGGAATTTATCTCTGTAGTTTGTAGTCACTTCCACATACAGTTAAGTTCCTGCTAATAATTCTGATGTAGGAATAGCTTCCAGGAATACTTCTACCACCTACTGTGCAGATGTATCCAAAGTCATGATGGAAAAGTACAGGGGCAGAAGTCAGATCATCATAGGAATATGTCCAGGGCATCCAGCCCAAGAAATGTGTAGGTTGTGCAAAAGAAACAGGGTATAACATGTACCAGGCAGAGTTCATCGATGGAAAAAACTTTCAAATCTAACAGCTCATATATGAACAAGAGTTTACAGAGGTATTTTCAAAGTTTGACAATATTCTTGATTTACATACACCATCAACAACAAGTTGTGAAGGTGAGAAAAATCACTTGCATTATTTATAACAAAGACAAAAATCAGATTTCTGCTACAGGCTATGAGAGATTCACCTGCATGAATCTTTCTGCTAAGAATGACTAGGTGAGTCAAAAACAAACAAACATATTTGAAGGCATGAGAGGGCAAGCAAATTGAATAGACTTTAGAGGCTGTGATCTGGAGAAGAAGGGGACCACACTAATCCATTTTTCCTCATTTACAGATTCACACGTGAGGCAGCATTAAAGGACTAAGAGACTTGAACAGAAAGTTGCTCAGACTTAATTGGTGTTCAAAGTCTGCCAGAGATGACTGGCCCAGGAAATGGGCCACTTTTATTTTTCATTTCAAAAATAAAAACCTCCAATTAGAACTTAGGAAATTCTGAATAAAAGTCAAACACACACCCATTCATGTTTAAAAAAAGAAATCTTAGCAAACTGAAAATCAAGGGGAACATTTAATATGAAAAGGAAGAGCATCAATGAAAACTTATTTAAAAATCATACTTGGTAGTGAAATACTGAACACTGCTCACCTGATAATGAAAATGAGATAAGTATAGCCCTCATCAAGTCTAGTCAACATTATAGAAGAGGTTTTAGCCAGAGCAAAAATGCCAGAATAAGAGATAAGAATCACAATAGTTGGAAATGGAGAAATAAGAGGGTGATTATTTCCTAATCATGTAGCATACCCAGGATATTCAAAAGAATCTACAGATAAGTTATTTGTATTGTTTTTTAAAGATAGCGCAATGGTAAGAATCCGCCTGCCAATGCAGGAGCTGAAGGAGATGCAAGTTCAATCCCTAGTGAAAAAGATCCCCTGGAGGAGGGCATGACAACCCACTCCAGGATCCTTGCTTCGAGAATCCCAGGGACAGAGTCGGACATAACTGGCGGGAGTCGGACATAACTAAACATGCAGGCAGGGCTTTAACTTACAAAAATCAATTTTTGTTTCTAAGTACTAGAAACAATTCTAAAAACTGGAATTAAAAAGATTCCCTTTATTATAGCAAATATCTAGAAATAAATCTAACAAAAGATGTATAAGCTCTCTACAACAAACACTACATGATTATAATAAGAGAAATTAAAGATTATCTAAGGAGATGGAAGTAAAGCTACATTCATAGATTGGGAGACTCAATATTGTTAAGCTGTCCCAAATTTGATCTGTAGTTTCAGTCTTCTCTCAATTAACATCCCAGAAGTAGTTCTCTTGGTATCTGATAAACCAATTCAAAATTTATATGGAAATGAAAAGGACCATGGATACCCAAAGACTATCTTGAAAAATAAAAACAAAAGTGAAAGATTTAAATCAAATAAATGTTAGAAATTAATGTTTAATAAATTTAAGCATTTATTATAAAGCTAAACAGTTAAGATAATGTTGATTTAGTGCAGAGACGAATAGACCAGTAGAAAGAAATAAACAATGCAGAAACAGACCCCAAACTTGAGTTATGAAAAGGTGATATTTTTGAATGGGAAATGAGACGTCTATCAATAAATATTGCTAGGTCAAGTGGATGAATAAGAATGCAGCCAAACGTACACGGCACATTGTATGTGAAAAGAACAATTATAGGTGCACACAATCCATTTATTAATTAAAATGTTACATTTTTAAGTGAATTTTGTAATGTTGCACTTGACTACTTTTCTTTTTTTTTTCTTTTCCTTTTTTTTTTTTTTTTCACTTTACAGTACTGTATTGGTTTTGCCATACATTGACATGAATCCACCACAGGTGTACATGAGTTCCCAACCCTGAAACCCCCTCCCACCTCCCTCCCCATATCATCTCTCTGGGTCATCCCAGTGCACCAGCCCCAAGCATCCTGTATCCTATATCGAACCTAGACTAATTTCTTGTCTTATAATGTGTTCATTTTTATAAGTACTTTTCAATTTGGAATTTGGTATTTTTTTAAAAAGTCTCCTCAAATTGTATACGCTTTGGATAAAATCATCATGAATCTGCCTCTGGTTATATCAGCTTCACTTAACAAATGGTTAAGGGATGGAAAGGTGTAACTAGAGTATGGGATGTTGGACTTCAAGATTTCTGAGATGCAATCACATTATATAAGGTTAAGATCTCAAGTATTTCCCTGGAGATGAGCAGAAGAGGAGGGGGAGACTAAGTTATTGCAATGAACACATCCAGAATTCAAGACCTTCATTTTTCAGTGAATTATTCTAGATGTTGAACTTTCCTAGATTTAGATATGTCAAATCTAGATGAGACTCCTACCAGGAGAGTTGAAGTTCATGACTTTGAGCCAAGTCTTAATCCTTCCATAGAATAAGACTAGATTGCTCTTGAAGAGAGGGTGGTAAACAACAGAGACAGGGGAAGGTCGAAAACTGTGCTAGGTTATCTGAGCCTCAAAATGGATGAAGTTCCCAACATTGGAGAAGCAGCAGTCTGGAATGGATAGGGTTAACCAGTCTTATCTTTCTCAGGATGACTGCTTATTCAAACTCTGATGCTTATGCACCTAGAGTACACCTATCACTTTATTACCACTATGCCTTATTAACTTGTCTGTGACATTCAACAGGGTATGAATTTCTGGAGGAAATGAATGGAAGCTATATCAGATCTATTTGTTTAAATACATATAAGTTTTATTTGGGAAATCCTGCTTTTTAATCATTTTATTCTAATGTCTACTATAATGGAGAAACTTTCTAAATGTTTATTGCTGTAAGAATGAAAAAATAAATGATATATGTCATTTCCTATGATGTGACTCTCTTTTCTACTCTTTATTTCTGTTAGCTACTACTTTCCCTCAACATCAGTTTTCAACACTGGCTAAGTTTTTTTCTCCTCCAGAGATATGCCTTGAAAATTTATGATCATGTCCTGGAATATTTTTGAAAATGGAGGTTCCATGTTCTGGCTCACCTGGATTAATTTCATCTTTAATCTGTACTTTGAAATTTATTGTCCTTATTTTGTCACTGGTCCTTCTAAATTTTTCACTGACTCAGATTAATCTCAACTTTCTGGGCTGACCTTAATGTTATCACTTGAATGGAGAAGATAGCTTTCTGGATGTCAATATTTCATTTCAGGAATAGGAAAGGATGATTTAGTATAGGTAAATTCAATCTCATAGCAAAATAGATGCTTTTATTTAAGGTCAATAATCCTTTTACAGTGAAAGTATTATGGTGTTTTGTTTGTTTACATGCAGCCTCTGATTCTTCAACCTTAAGACAGTTAATACAGAGGTATTCTCACTTATGGGTCAAAAATTAACTTTTATATGTGGCTTTGAACCAGATTTCATTTTGGGGAAATAGACACAATGAGCTCACATCCACCATGAACTGGCTAACTACTTGGCATGCTTTCCTTTCCTGAAGCTCTGATTTAGTATGTGGAAGCAAACATTGGTTAAATACCCTCTAAAGTCAAGCACAGACCTAATCCCATGACATTGTCTAATTTATCCTTCTTATGACTTTAGGCACCATCATTCGACTTTAAAAATGAAGAAATGGAAATTTAAAGGAATTAAGTAACTGGTCCATGTTTAGCTAGTAAGACGCAGAGTCAGCATTCAAACCCTGGTTGTTCAGACTTCTGTGGTTTTTCACTTCACCATACTGTTTTGACTTTCCCATCTTTTAAAAAAAAGGAAAGGAATTCATGTCAAAATACTGGATAGCAGTCACCGTGCTTACATCTTCTCAGAAAAAAAATCCATGTATCAATTCAAGAATCTGTTCTCCACATTGTTAATATCCAGTTAAAGGCTGCTGCTTCAAAGAAGCCTTCCTTTCCTACTCTGATCCACAGTCATCTTTGCCTTCTCTGAATACTTGCCAGGCATTTCTTTCATTTCTCTCTGTTAGGGAGTAATTGCGCTTGTGTCTCATCTCCTTGGCCTCTTATGTGCGCTTTGTTTTCCTTAAAAACCTAGCATTTTGGTCATGCTGCACAGCTTGTGGGATCCTACTTCTTCAACTAGGGATTGAACCAGCACCCTCAGCAGTGAAAGCATGGAGTCCCAACCACTGGACTACCAGCAAAGTTCTCCAAAAGCCTATGATTTTCTAAAGCAAATACTTTATGTATACTTTAAAAATGTTTATTATTGGACTTAGACCAGAACTAGGATCATAGCAGAATTAGAATCAGTTTTCAACTCATGTTGAATTGAAAGAGATTCACATATAAAGAAAATAAATTATTTTTAAATTAAAATATGAAGCCAGATTCATATGATCTTTCAAGTCCATATTGTTTTTGGTGATGATAAGACTTACATTACTTTCAACATTTTATAGCTCTTTTTGAAGACTTTGCTTCACTTCATTATATTGCTGGTTAAATTATTTGAAAAGTACCACAAACTGGGGAGTCAGAAGTGGTTGGGTTTTAATAGCAGCACTGCTTTGGATTGTTGGATGTCCTGAGTCATTTATTTTGCCTTCCTGACTCTCAAGTTCTTCAGTTGTTAGAATAAAGATAATGATAGCGCCTAGCTGATTGGATTTCGTATAACAATACCTCTAAAGTATCCAAACAATACTTGACAAATGATTGGCACTCAGCAAACATATATTCCCTTTCTTCCATTAACATTGTCTCAAATCTAGTCTTATCTTTTCCAGTTTACACTTAAGGGAAATGAGGAGTTTTCAGGACACAGATCTGATGTGTCCAGATCAATCTTCCTTATCAGGATGCTTGGCATACTTTTATGCTTCTTTCCCAACTACATCTCTGCTGTAGAGTCTACCACCTGGCTCCCACCTCCACCTGCTGAAACTCCAGCACCATCTCCTCAGGAGAGCCTTCCTCCATTCTTCCAGCTGGAGCACTATCTCTACCAGCTCCCTCTAACTTTGGACAGAGTATGTTATCCCTGTTCATGGTATCTCTTACAATATTTATCACATTCCATTGTCATAGATTTCACCATGGTCTCATTTCACCTAAGCCCAAGGTTCAGAGACATTCCACTGCATACTCAAACTTTTATCCTTTTATCTGGGGAGCTCCTGAAGGTCTGGCATCGCTGTAAAGAAAAGCATCCATGTGGGCCAATTAGGAAATACTCAGCAAATCCTTGGTGCCCTGGTCAGCATGAATTTCTGGATGATGAATGACCAACACACACAGAACTCTTAATGAAAAGTGATCAGCAAAGACAGAATAGCTAATGGACAGGCAATATGGGGAATCCTTTGAGTATTCCCTTTTTGTTGGGAAAGGAAGGAATTAGGCAGAACCTCAGTGCTGACTCCATTCCCCTTTACATTGTCCCCTCCGTTGTTTACCCAATTCCTAGCCATATCATTGTCCTACAAGAGTAAACCTCATACTCTTCTTTAGCCTGTATGACTATCATCCTGTATTTATCCCCCTGAATTTTTTCTTATTCTTTTTCCAGATCTCCATTGAAGCATAAGCTCTATTTTACTTCTATCAAGATCTTCTCTTTTGATTCCCCCAAAGTTCAGCCAAACATTTCCTCTTATAAATCAAAAGCTTTTGCTTTCAATTATTGTGTCTGATGTGGACTTCAAGAGCCTATTTTGAAGTTGAAAAAAGTCAACTTTTTTTTCTCTCTGCTTTAACAATTCTGATTCTCAAATTTATTTTGTTGATGTCTCTGACTAAGAAAAAGGTCACATACAGAAAAGAGCAGAAAGGAAAATTATCAAGGTTGATATTTCAGAATAATATTTTTGACACAACTTTATATTATCAGTATTTGCATACTTCATATCTCTTCCAATAAGCATAAACTCTCTCAAGCCAAAAGTTTAATCTTATCTCTCTTTATATCTTTTCAAAGTACCAAGCAAATGTTTTGTCTTTCATAGAGTAAGTAAATAGTATGTATTTGTTGAATTAAATTGAAAAGGCACAATACATGTTTTTGAAAATCCAAGGGCAAAGCCACATGGAAGAATTTAGGGGCATATTATAATAAATACCCAGACACTGCGTTATGCTAATCAATTGATTCAGATATGTAAAGCAACAGAACTTTAAAAATTAAAAACATGCAGAATATTGTGTTAGCTGTGCCTAGAAGGCCACATCATAAAAACATGTTCATGGGATAAATGACACAAAATTAAATGTTTATATGTTCCACTGGAATTCTGTATTCCATCTAATTAAATTATGACTTGTTTGATTAGTTATACCTGTGCAGCGAACTCAAAACCAAATTATTTTTATAATATTAGTAAATGTTATTTGGAGATATTACAAATGAAGTTTAAAAACTCTTTCTTCTTATTTTAGGTATGTAATATATTGTCTGCCTGATATAATCACATTTCATTATGTTTTATGCATTTAATTCTACTCATTAATAGTACTATTTTATTTAGTTGTTCTTTTCATGGCTATTGTTTTTCTTCAGGTGACAAAGGGGAAAAGGGTTTGCCTGGAATACCTGGGGGAAAAGGCAAAGCAGGTATAATATGCTCATTTTTTTCTTTTTTAAATCAGTTTTTATTGTAGTGTGGCTGCTTTACAATGCTGTATTAGTTTCTACTGTTCAGCAAAATGAACCAGCCACGTCTTCTTTATCCATTCCTCTGTTGATAGATATTCAGGTTGCTTTTCTTTTTAATTTTTAACATCATTACAAAACTATTTGTCTCAAAAATAAATATATTTAATAGAAGAACAATAGTCTGTTCAGTGTGATTAACCTCCTTTTCCTTGGGCCAGAGGAAAGGAAGGAAGGAAATTCTGCTCTGTCTCTAGTGATGACTTTTCAGGCCCTAAGGAACGGGTGGAAGGAAGGTGGTTCATTCCACCTCTGCCATGCTTGCTTGAGGTAGCAAATCTCGTGCATCAGGAAGCAGCCCTCATGCCCCTAGACCAAGAGGAAAATCCACAAGGGCCTCAGCAATAGGACCAGCAATAGGTTCAGCCTTTCACCAGAGTCTCAACCAAACGCTGGCCAAGCATTTTGTCACCTGCAAACTGGCCTGATGGAGAGAGTCCTGGCAGCTACAGAATATGCGTCAGTGGCCCGGAAACCTCTCCCTGATACTGAGAAGAGGACTCTTTCCAGTGCTCGATGCAGGGAAAGAAAGTAGCTCATTCTTGGTGAGCTTCAATTATTTCTATCCATAAAGGTGTGAGTGCATGTGCGCTTAGTTGCTCAGTCATATCAGACTCTTTGTGACCCCATGGACTGTAGCCTGCCAAGCTTCTCTGTCCATGGGATTTTTCCAGCAAGAATACTGGAGTGGGTTACCATTTCCTCCTCCAGGGGATCTTCCCAACCCAAGGGATCAAACCTGCATCTCTTGCATCTCCTTCATTGGCAAGTGGATTCTCTACCACTGAGCCCCCTGGGAAGCTCTTATCCATGAAGATGTAGAGAAGCCTAATTCTAAGAACTATCTTAAATTCCTTATATTTAACTGTGAAAATGGATAAATAAAGCCACAGATTTTTTTCCCCCTTTGGCTAGTAAAATTCATTTTGCTTTTCAACCATCAGAGAAAAAAGCAAATGGAAATCTTGACATGAAGCATCCTTTAAATAGGAAAAAAGAAGCATTTGAACTTTACATCATTTTCCTTACAGCTTTTTCTCTGCCACTTTATCAGTAGATGATTGAAAAGGTAAATGAGTGAAGGGGAATTAGTGGCAGAAATTAAAATCATAGTTAATCCACAAATGGGACAACTTGCTCTTAAAGTTATAAGATGAATCTAGTCACAAGATTTAAACTTAGTCCTTGAAACATTAAGCCATACTCCAAATGGATAATCAGAATTAACATTAATTTTGTCATGAAAGGTTTCTCCCAGCTATCAACACAGTAACACAAGAGAAAACTAGAAATATGTTTTTAAAATGCTGTAAAGATTTTATTCTGAGACTGTAGAGGTACATTCTGTGTTCAACAAAAATGCCAAATGGTTCCCAATATGTGAGCAGGGGTTTGTCATATTTACTGTTCTTTTTAAAAAAACTGGTTTAGAACTCTCTGTTAACTCCTTCAAATTATTGTAAAAGATATATTCAGAATTCCTGTATATTGGAAACCTTGTCTTTAATAAAAGATGAAAAGCATCGCCATTCACAGAAAGACATAGCTAGACTAGAAAAAGACAGTAGATATTAGGAAGAGAGCAATTGCCTTTCTTATCCATTCTTCATGGGCATCAACGTGAATTGACAGCTTTGTCATTTAAAAGGTACTGTTTGTGATTGTGGAAGATACCGAAAAGTTGTTGGACAACTAGACATCAGTGTGGCCCGCCTTAAGACTTCAATGAAGTTTGTTAAGAATGGTGAGTCTATTCTCGTTTGCTTTGTGCTATTTATCCATGGATCTATCTCTTTCAACATGGAAATTCTTGGATTTTCCTGGCTGTCTAGTGGTTAGGGCTCTTCCCTTCCATTGCAGGGGGCATGGTTTGTTTCTCTGGCTGAGGAACCAAGATCTTGAATGTCACATGACCTAAATAAATAAATAAATACAAAGTTAAGAATAAAATAATCTATTTTTTAAAGAAACAAAAACAAACAAACCACTGCAATTCCAATATCCCTAGCAGAAACTAACTTAGTTTGGGCAAAGGATGATTGAGATAGTGCCACCAGCTTATAGATCTCCTAGAATCCTGATTATCCACTTACTCTAGTATACTTCAGGTCCTGTGGACATACATGTGTGCATTCCTATCGGGATGAAAGGGGATCTTAGTGAGAGAGGGGAAGGGAGAAAAGGCAGAGTTTGAGTAGCTGGGCCTTAAGAAAAACGAGATAACAAGAGCCCAACAACCAGTATCTTAAAAGACAAAAATCATAATGAAAACAGTAGTTGCTTTGTTGATTACTTGCAATAATACTAATTTTCATGATTAGAGTGAAGTTTAGAGAGATTACCTTGCCCATAGATACATGCTAATGAGCAGTGGAGGAAAGATTTGAATACAAGTTTCACTGACTCCTTATGCATTTCTCTAAACTGGGCAATAGTCCATGTTAGCCATTTTTGTTTTCTCTCGTATTTCCCTGGGATGGTTAGCAGTAAAACCCTTAAAGTGGGGCTTCTGTGCTCTCTCCTGAGACAGTATGAATCAGGGAGCTGTTCTAGTTGCTGTTACAATTACTTGCACTTTGTTGTACTTTTATTTATTGGGTTGGCCAAAAAGTTCATCTGAGGTTTTCCGTACAATGGTACAGAAATATTATAATCCAGTCATATTTATTTACATGAGTAGAGGCACACAAATGCTATCTTGTGTCCACCCTCATCTTGTAATACTAGAGGCATAGCAAAGGCTTGATGTTAATTAACCCTCAGTTATAACTCTGGTTATAACCTGTACAGATGCTGCCTCTGACGTGACTTCGACCCCAATGAATAAACCAGACTCCAGAAGTTTAACATAGCGCTATAGTTCTTAACATTTGAGTACTCATAATTTTATTTATAAATTTAAACTTATAGGCCCTGAAATATATATATACATATATATGTGTGTGTGTTTGGACTGAAAAGCCCAAAACATATATAGCGTATTATGATCTTGGGATGATACTGACTCCCCAGTTCTGTCTTGAATCTTACTCAGAAGCTCAGTCTACTTTATATACTTGAAGTGAAACATGTGTTGTTCAGTTTGCTAAGTCCTGTCCAATTCCTTGTGACCCCATGGACTGCAGCACACCAGTCTTCCCTGTCCTTCACTATTCCCTGGAGCTTGTGCAAATTCACGTCCATGGGTTCATTGATATCATCCAACCATCTCATTCTCTATGGCCTGCTTCTCCTCTTGTCTTCAATCTTTCCCAGCATCAGGGTCTTTTCCAACGAGTCAGCTCTTCACATCAGGTGGTCAAAGTATTAGAGCTTCAGCTTCAGCATCAGTCCTTCCAATGAATATTCAGGACTGATTTCCTTTAGGATTGACTGATTTGATCTCCTTGCAGTCCAGGAGTGAAGTATAGACCATCTAAATTGATGCACATATTCACAGTCTGGGAATCTGGCCAGAAGTAGATGAAATTCTGTATTATTTCTGTATCAGTCCAATAAGCCTTTACCACTATCCTGCACTGTTGCAGGCACTGAGACTACAGAGTGACAAGGACATGGTCTTGGGCCTTAAGATGTTCACAAGCTCAAGAGATACACAATTAGGCTAAAATGTGTCAAGTGCTATGAAGTGAAGGGGTCCCTGGAAGCAGGGGAGAAAGCGCAACAGCACCTGTCTCTGTCCAGGGGCATTGGAAAGGCTCTTATAGGAGAAAGCATTTTGACTGAAATCTGAAGGATGGGTAGGAATTTGCCAGATAAAGCACTAAGAAGACTTTCCAGGCATGAAAGGTATGGAAGGGGAAGAGAGAAGGGAGTGCTCATGGAACCGTAAGGGTGGCAAAAGCGTACACTAGAGGGGGGAAAAAGTGTCTGAGATGAGCTGGGTGGCAGTTCATATAATGCATCTGTGTCCAAACAGCTCTCTGCTTCACATTGTGTGGGAAGTAAAGGAGGAAAGACAGGGGAGGGCCAATGACAGGAGTTGGTTCTCCATCAGACAGCGACAAAGGTGGACAAAACACTGAAGCAGTGCCTAACTCATGATAGGCAAAAGAATAGTTAAATCTTGAATAAATTAATTTAAATCTAGCGATATTATACATTTGGCTTCTCTCTGTTTGAGACAGATAATCACCTTCTTCTTTTCCTCACTGCGAAGTCATAGCAGGGATTAGGGAAACCGAAGAGAAATTCTACTACCTCGTGCAGGAGGAGAAGAGCTACAGGGAATCCCTGACCCACTGCCGCGCCCGGGGGGGAATGCTGGCCATGCCCAAGGACGAAGCTGCCAACACGCTGCTGGCTGACTACGTCTCCAAGAGTGGCTTCTTCCGGGTGTTCATCGGGGTGAACGACCTTGAGAGGGAGGGTCAGTATGTGTTCACAGATAACACTCCCCTGCAGAACTACAGCAACTGGAAGGAGGGTGAGCCCAGCGACCCCTATGGCCACGAGGACTGTGTGGAGATGCTGAGCTCAGGGAGATGGAATGACACCGAGTGCCATCTTACCATGTACTTTGTCTGTGAATTCATCAAGAAGAAAAAGTAACTTCCCTCTCCCTACACATTCATCATTTCCCTGTGACTATCGCCGCTGTTATTTTTATCCATCCTTTTCTAATTACACTAAATTCACTCTGACTCCAGGCAAGTGAGAAATGCTAGACTAAATTTTGGAATCTTCATCACCATGCTTATCCACGATGATTTTGATCATTTTCATAAATGGTATGTTATTGATTCAATAGCTCACCAGGTTAGGGGTCCCAAGAGAGAACTTGAATCACTTGTTGTATAGGAGATGCTTGTCTACTTCTCAAATGGAATGCTCTCTTGATATTTGCTCTGTTGACTCTTTCCAAGGCCCTAAACCACTGTCTGTATGGCCCAGTGAATGATGAATTGGACAGTGGATTGATGACTAGGCTCAAAGCCAGATATACGAGAAGGTAATGTCAAGGTGTTATCTGTCTTTGAATCCAAGGTCCCCAGTTCTTTGGCCAGTCATCCACCATGGCCATAGCCACGCTTGCAAGGTCCTCTGTTTGCACAGACATTAAACACTTTAACCTTGAACCTCCATATGAGGACCTTCTAGCCTAGCCACCGATTCTAGGCCATATGGAATCATGTAGTTAAAATTTATGCTTCTGATTGACAGCTTTCACTGAAGTATACCAAACAGGGGCCACCTTTCTGTACACAGACAATTTAATCCCAGGCCTCCAGATATTAACCCTCTGATCTGAGGAAAAGGGAACTCTAGAAATTGAAAAGATGAAAAGAGAAACAAACATTGTATATTAATGCACGTATGTGGAATCTAGGAAAATGGTACAGATGAACCTATTTGTAGGGCAGGAGTAGAGATGCAGATGCGGTGAGCAGTCATGTGGAAGTGGGGAAGAGGGAGTGAGGGTGGATTGGGAGATGTGGACTGGCGTATGTGCAGTGCCATGTGCAGAACATAGAGCTGGCGGGAAGCAGCTGTGTAGTACAGGGAGCTCTGCGGCGCGGTGCTCTGCGGCGCGGTGCTCTGCGGCGCGGTGCTCTGCGGCGCGGTGCTCTGCGGCGCGGTGCTCTGCGGCGACCTGGAAAGGTGATGGGGGAGAGGGAGGGGGTTCCAATCGGTGGGGGATATATGTATACGTATAGCTGATGCACTTGGTGGTATAGCGAAAACTAACACAACATTGCAAAACAACTGTACAGCCCCGCCCCAAAAAGAACCCTCCCCAAAGAGAAAAGGTTAGTTCCCAAACAATATTCTTTATAATCTCGTGCTAAGATGACCTCCTTCTATTAATATGTCTCCATTTTTTCCTCATCTTAGGTTTATCCATAGCAACTTTCCTTCTCTTGGGCATGGAGAAGGAGGGAAAGAGTTTGTGAAGCCTTCAGAGAACTCTGGAAACTTCACAGTGCTACTAACATCATGTCTCTAAGGTCTTTGTCTGCCTCTAATATATCACTCATGGTGACATTTCATGGCAGGTGCTTTATTCTGTGTAACTGTATGTTGCAAAAATCTCACATCAGTGGTGCTTTCCTATGATATCATAAGATGTCATTTCCTATGATGTCATTTCCTATGACATTTCTCCTATGACATCACAACAATGTGTCAAGTATGGCATTTGGAGCATGCCTAAGACTCACCTATATTATAATACTAAACTGGTAAAATTCTACTTTGAACTGCAGATCAAACCTCAAAGCAGCTCTCATTTGAAATTTAAAAATAAAAGTTCAGCCAAACCCTAGATTATCCCCTTGTAAACTGCTGCTCCAGTTATAGTTTGTGACATACAATTAGACTGTTTAAAATGCTGGCAAAACAGTTAATGAAGTAAGAGAAACAGATCAACAACATATGTTCACCTTAAACCATCTGTTCATGATTTCACCCATGACTAACTGGTTATGAGAATGGATTTAATTAGGTTATTTCCGTGAATGTTTCAAGGGTCACAAACTCAGGTCCTACAGGGGCCACACAGATGACATAAATAAATGAAGTGGTACAGGAGGGGACCCTGATGCACTGAACACAGATTGCCCTCCTAAAGAAATCAGCTGCTTCTTAGTCGTTGCTATTTTTGCCATGAAGGACCCAGTGCCACTACATGATCTGATATTTAAGAGAAGTCAGAAAGCTGGAAATTTGTGAGATAGTTGTCTATTTTTAAAAGTTGGTGACTCATGATTCTTAATCTAAATTCTAAGCCATATAAAACAGACCTTCTCACCTCTGAACAAAAGTTCTGAAGGTTCTAACTATATAGTAGGTCATTAGGACACAGTGATGTCAAAGTCAAGGTCTCCCATTTATACCACGTTCAATTCAGCTCCAAAGTTAAGGCCAGCCATTTATACCACATTCAGTTCAGCTCAATAACAGGAATTTGGTCAATGTTTATCATTCATCAGGTTAATCAACTAGTTATGGATTCAGACTTTTGAGAACATGGCATATTTTAAAGGCAGAGCAATTAAATCAGAATTACAAAGCAAGACATCAGATCAAAGTCAGGATCCTTGGGTAGAATGCCAGCCAAGAGCTCGAGGAACAAGAGTCTAAAAATACTTTGGTAGGTAGGTTTATTCGCTAAGTTGAGTCCAACTCGTGTGACCCCCATGGGATTCTCCAGGCAAGAATACTGGAGTGGGTTGCCATGTCCTCCTCCAGGGGATCTTCCTGACCCAGGGATCAAACCTGGGTCTCCTGTATTGCAGGCAGACTCTCTACCGAATGATCCACCAGGGATGACTTCCAGGATGAGAAAATAGAGAGAGAACAGACACCAAACATTGCCGACAGGCAGCTCACATTGGGACCCATATTCTGAGTTGTTCTAAGCTCCCCTAAGTGTGAATATTAATTATGTGTACTGTCAACGCTATTCTTATTTCTCTTATGATCTTTGTAATAATAACAACATTTCTCTTAATGACTCATCTTTGCTGCCAATGTTTCCAAAAGAAGATGACAGAGTTTCAGTGAATAGGATTTATCCTGCAATCTTGCCTGGGAGAAATTTCGAAGACACCATGCACTTGATTAGATTTGCAGTGAAACTTACTTTGTTTCACATATTTATGCCCTCACATATTTATTTTCCAAGTAATCCTGATTAAGTATGAAGGGCAGACATTTTTAATGCCATCTTCCCAAAGAGAATGCTGAGGTCCAGGGAAGCTAAGCAATTTACCAAAATTAATATGTGAGAAAAGCAGAACTCCAGCCTGCTGATTAAAGTCTCAATCCAGTGTTATCTCCTGATTTTACTCTTATTTTGAATGGAATTTCATCCATGATTCTCTTGTGATAACAGAGGCTCAGATAATCTCTCTTGATTACTTTCCAAAGTTAAAGATCAGGGCTAATTAACAGAGATGCTGGGAATTCAGAAATGTGTGTTACAAATATGGTCCTCGCAGGTTGCTCTTTAAATCTGAGAATGTCTACACATATCATCCATGTTGAAGAGGAGACAGGGCAGCATCACGATAGTCTTGCGGATAAATTACAGGGATAGCTATAGGGAAAGCAAAACAAATATATTAAAGGCATGATACAAATGTATTTAAAAAATAGAAACAGCCTGACGGACTTAGAGAATGAACTTATGGTTGCCAGGGTGGGGAAAGGATAGGGGGAGGGACAGTTAGGGAGTTTGGGGTGGACAGATACACAATGCTCTATTTAAAATGGATAACCAACAAGGACCTACTTACTGTATAGCAAAGGGAACTCTGCTCAAGTTATGTGGCACCCAGAATGAGAGAGGAGCTTGGGGGAGAATGGATACATGTATATGTATGGCTGAGTCTCTTTGCTGTTCACCTGAACTGTCACAACGTTGTTAATTGGCTATACTCCAATATAAAAATATAAAATGAGCAAGTAACTATTTGTCCCATAAAATAATTCAGTAGAGCATTTCCTTAAATAGCATTTAAAATAAATTTCATTCTCAAAAGTTAACTGTTTATTCAACTTTTTAGGAATATAGCCAGGCATTTCCCAAGGATGACACAAAGGTTCCAGGGGATGAAAATTAAAAATTTATTTACAGATGCACAATGCTGCCTTCTCAAAGCAACACATTCTTATAACTAGGCAAGAGGAAAGAGCTTATGTACAGAGTCATCACCTAAACACAATAAAAAGGTATACATCCTGTGTTGAGACACATATAACAAACATTGATTACACTTTGGATAATTCACCTATAAAAATACTGGTATTAAAAAATGTATTTTTTCCTGCTAAGATGTATGTTGCCCAAATATGAACTGCTTTGATTGTTATTAACCAATTAATTTTCAGCTCTCTGGTTGCATACCTGGAGATGTAAAACATCTATGGAATAAGAAAAGTTAACAAAGTAGCAGTACCCACTGCAGTTGCCACAGTTACGGTATACATACAGTTTTTATATGAGACTTTCTTTTACTACCCCCCAACAGATGGCCATAAAGTCCATATCCGAAGGGTTTTAGTAATTTGCTAACCCCATTTGAATTCTTTTTCTTACAGTGAGCTAAAATACTTCCCTCTGATGTCCATCTGTCTTTCTGCTGTTTATAACTCTGAAAGGCCTGGCCCTGAGACAAGCTAGGGCAGTCTCTTAATGAAAATACAAATCAGGGCAGGAGAACTGCTCACTGTGGCACTGGTTACTAAGGTGAATATCAAGTTTTGCACATTTCTCTAAACCTAGATGTTATGCCCTACACTCAGTGAATTTAGATTTTGTTGGTGAGGCATTAGAGGCACAGATAAAGAGTAGAACTGAGATTCAAAATCATGTGAGCATTTCAATTATAAATAATCTGTTTATTGGACTGGCTAAATAGTTCTTTTGGGTTTTTCTGTAAGATGTTACAAAAACCCTGAATGAGCTTCTTGGCCAACCCAGTTTAGCAGAAGGTATGTGGTGGACAGGGTTAAAGCCCAAGGGAAGAGGCTGTGTCAGTGGTTTGGTAACACCCAATTGAGTGGGTTCAAGGCAGGTGTCCAATGCCAGTGGGATGAAGTCCAGATGTGTTAAAACATACATGGTGAACAATCGACTTAGGTGGAGTATAGAGCTCACTAACTCATTAATTCACCAAATACTCTTAAGGAGCTTTTACTATGATATGAGGGCTAGAGACGCCATGAAAATGAGACAGATCAGATTTCCAGCCTCATGAACAGAACTCTCCTCTGGCTCATTGAACATTGAGGCTACCATACTAAAGCCAAAAAGTTAATCCATTGTTGGGGATGGAATATATAAACCTATTCTATCTTTACTCCTGCTTCCTCTTCAATGTAACACCTCTTCAAAATTATACTGAAACAAGTCAGACAAGGAAACTTTTTTGATAAAAGTACCGCAGTACCATTTCTTGAAGAGCAACATTAACATATTTCTTCAAATACATTTTTACATTCCTGTAGGCTGACTAATTTTGATGTGAACAAGAAGTTCCTGCATCATTGGGTATACCCACCCACACCACTTCTTTACAAGACAGAATATATCCTTGTGTCTGTGCTTGGATGAACATTGACCCCTGATAAATGTTCCTCCACAATATTTTCTTCTGGTGACCTACACCAAAATTTAATGAAACCCAGATTTGCCACAGATGGTCACTTTCATAATAAAGGCAGGTAGGAAGAAGGGAGAAGTGAATCAGACATTTTATAATTTATTAAAATGTGAGTATGTGAATTTATTAATTCAAGGTAATTAATTACCTTGAATTAATCATCATGTTGGCATTTGCAACTGGAAAATAAGACAGATCAAACTGTGTCCATACAATTTTAAAATATATAACACTTTGGCTGATGTACTTTTCACTTTAAAACCCTTCAGTTCAGTTCAGTTCAGTCGCTCAGTCGTGTCCGACTCTTCGAGACCCCATGAATCACAGCACGCCAGGCCTCCCTGTCCATCACCAACTCCCGGAGTTCAGACTCACGTCCATCAAGTCAGTGATGCCATCCAGCCATCTCATCCTCTATCGTCCCCTTCTCCTCCCACCCCCAATCCCTCCCAGCATCAGAGTCTTTTCCAATGAGTCAACTCTTCACATGAGGTGGCCAAAGTACTGGAGTTTCAGCTTCTGCATCATTCCCTCCAAAGAAATCCCAGGGCTGATCTCCTTCAGTATGGACTGGTTGGATCTCCTTGCAGTTCAAGGGATTCTCAAGTGTCTTCTCCAACACCACAGTTCAAAAGCATCAATTCTTCGGTGCTCAGCTTTCTTCACAGTCCAACTCTCACATCCATGCATGACTACTGGAAAAACCATAGCCTTGACTAGACGGACCTTTGTTGGCGAAGTAATCTCTGCTTTTGAATATGCTATCTAGGTTGGTCATAACTTTCCTTCCAAGGAGTATGTTTTAATTTCATGGCTGCAGTCACCATCTGCAGTGATTTTGGAGCCCCAAAAAATAAAGTCTGCCATTGTTTCCACTGTTTCCCCATCTATTTCCCATCAAGTGATGGGACCAGATGCCATGATCTTCATTTTCTGAATGAGCTTTAAGCCAACTTTTTCACTCTCCTCTTTCACTTTCATCAAGAGGCTTTTTAGTTCTTCTTCAATTTCTGCCATAAGGGTGGTATCATCTGCATATCTGAAATTACTGATATTCCTCCCGGCAATCTTGATTCCAGCTTGTGCTTTTTCCAGCCCAGCGTTTCTCATGATGTACTCTGCATATAAGTTAAATAAGCAGGGTGACAATATATAGCCTTGACATACTCCTTTTCCTATTTGGAACCAGTCCCACACAGGCTAATTTATCAAGAGTTAAGTAAGCCTTATTCTTTGTGCAAATCTGGTTGTGGGCTTTTGGGGGAGGTGGTGGAGATGAAGATTGTCTACAACCCATCCCCTGATACATTTATAGGATGTCAGTTGGGAAGAGTAATCATAAGCTCTATCACAATATGTGAAAAGCCAAGATACAGAAACATTTCCTAAGTCTTGAGAAAATGAGATAAGTGGAGACATAATTACGAAACACATTCAATTTAAATCCAATAAAATCTAGGTTAATATTTTTACTAAGAAGTACAGAAGAATGGGATGGGAGTGGGGTGGGAAGGAGGCTCAAAAGGGAGGGTATATATATGTAAACATATGGCTGATTCACGATGCTGCACAGCAAAAACTAACACAACACTGTAAACAAATTATTAATATATTCCAATAAAAAGACTAATAGATAAAGAACTATAGCACACATAATGGATAACTGTGGGAGACTCTTTCTTAGGAGATCGCAATTTCATATGCATATTTCCTGAATCAACTCAGAGAAGATGATTCTGAAGAAATCTTACCAGAAGAAGTATATGTGTTTTTACACATAGATGTTTTCTGGAAATGTTTATGTTTAAAATAATGATATGTTTCCCCAAGCTCCCTGATTTTTCTGATCTTATCTTTGATTCTGCAGACATTGGTGCATTTCAGGGACTCAATCTCCAGGAAGAATGAAAGATTTTTGTACAGGCACTTACAAGCCCCAAAGTTCTCTCATCCACAAAACCAAGATATTATCTTTGCCCTAAAGGACCTTAGGACTTAACGAATAGAGTAAGCCAACACAGGAAGCTATTTCTACACAGTCCAAAATATTGGTCTCTACATTTGAGAAAAAGGAAACCCCAAAATACATTGTGAGACACTGGAGTGAAATATCAAAAAACACTTTTTTTGAGAAGCTTGAAAATATGTTTCTGGGTTTTCTAACCCTAAACACTCTTGCACAGAGAGATTTTATTAAAAGTGTAGGGCAGGGAATAAATATGTATGTTTGTGTTTCCATCTTTGAAAGTGTAAAAGAAAAAAATTCCTAAGCTCTTCTTTCTTCATATAATTTCCTATATTATTGGGGGTGGGATGGAGCATTACATGACTTTTCCTTTTATTTTTTTAATTTTTTTATTTTTTTTTTCTGGGGGGGATAAACAGTCTTTATTTCACCAGCAAATAAATTCAGGTCATCTCAGGTTTGGTAACCAAACAGATCATAAGAAAACATGTTTGCTCTCAGATTTTTTAAATTGTAAAATTTAGAAAAAAAGGGATTGTGGAAATATATATATATATACATAGGCCTTAGAAGTTTATATATAAGAATAAATGTATAAATAGATATCTTTGTTGTTGTTTACTCACTAAGTTGTATCTAACTGTTTGTGACCCCATGGACTATAGCCTGCTAGACTCCTCTGTCTATGGGATTTCCCAGGCAAGAATATTGGAGTGAGTTACCATTTCCTTCTCCATGACTTTTCCTTTTAAAATGTTGTGTTTTAAGTTTTCCTCATCCTTACATTTTCAAAAATTCAAGAGCTCAGGACTTCCCTCGTGGTCCAGTGGTTGAGAACCTGCCTGCCAATGCAGGGCACACAGGTTCGATTCCTGGCCTGGGAAAATCCCATATGCCAAGGGGCAAGTGAGCCCATGTGCCTCAACTACTGAAGCCTGCACATCCGGTGGCCCATGCTACACAACAAGAGAAGCCACTGCACTGAGAAGCCCGAGCGCCACAGCTAGGGAAAGCCCACACACAGCAACAAAGAAGCCCAGCACAACCAAAAAGAAATTTAGAAAAATTCAACAGCTTAGTATGAACTAATATCCAGGTCTCACCAATTCATGCCTGTATGAATTATCAAGATGGTAGGCACAGAGTGAAATTGTGCAAGAAAAGAAAAAAAGGGATGTATTCCTTTGATCATCACAAAGCCTCAGGTCCATTTGGACAGAAATAACATGATATCTGGATCCTGGTATGTAAACTTCTTCCACTGGAAATCTTTACTGTCAAACTTTATAATCACTTCTAAATAATTTGCATACTTGGGATTCTGAAATCTTACATTTAACATAGTCATGATGGCTTATTAATCTCTGAGAACTCCCAGCCAGAGTTGTTGGAAAACATCCTCACCCTTGGCAGAAGTATAATTATCATATAGTTACCAGGATGAGAATTCCTTAGTTCCTTTATTCTTAATTTGGCTTCTTCCATTGACACCCAGTGATGAAGAGTAAAAGGCAATTCCACTTTATTTTGTGCAAAGATCACTGGAAGTAACCCCACCTTCATTAGGTTTCTGTGCTCAGCATCCATAAGAGATCTTTGGATAAACATTTGATCTAGAGAATCTCCTTCCCATCAAGTTCAATAAAGTCCACTTCACCTCACCAGAACCAGACACATCAATTCTAACTGGTATCACAGCTTCGGGAAATATTTGTCCTAGAAGAATGCCATTTTTACTGATATACGGTGTAGCTTGGGGTCACAAACACTTCTCACCATGCTCCTATTGGATGACCTCAGCTGAGGCTATTTGGCGTAGTAAAAGATAATGTGGGAAATACTCAATGGCAAGCAGCAGAGGAACCTAAGACTCACTGGACTTTAAAAACCTCAAGGAATTAAACCTTTGAGACTTTGTCATATTTTATCATTTTCTGTATCTCAGCTCTTCCAGGGCTTCTCAGAAGTCTCGTGTTTAAAATCAAGTACCTCTAACTTCAAGATATTTTGTGGGCATTGAGGTTTCTGGGAACAGTCCTGTGACCTACGTAATCAGCAGCTTCCCGCACTGTCACTTTTGAAGACAGAGCTCCTGGTTTCCATCTCTGTGTTCACATTCTCAGCATTCCATCTTTCTGCTAAACTTGATCTCTCCAACTATCCTAGGACAATAAGGAAGAGTTAATCTCTCATCTACCTCCTTTCGAAAGAATTTATGCTGACAGCAGCATAAATTCTTTTTTTCTCATTAACTGACTATGCAAAATAAGACTTTGATTCTTTTACCGCCTGGTATTAGGCTTAGCCTTAACCTATTCTGACACGATGAAATGCTGTTTTCTCCTTGTTTCTTTTTCTCCCATATAAGCTATTCGATCAATTTTACCGTCCAGCTCATGATGCTAAAGGTCTTAAACCTAGATCAAAGAAATCGAGGATGAATTCAAGGACTGAAGAAAAAAAATCATCAATGCTTTATTAATTAGCAAGAGTGTTATCCGCCAAATTACACATCTGAACAAGTTTCCTTTTTTCTCACTATGATTCGCTCAAAATACTGGTAATACTCAGCACCCCATGTGGGGAGAGTAATATACTATGAGAAGTCCTGAGCAAATCAAGCTTCCTTCTCTTCAAAACACCTTGTCAGAAACAATTTATGCTATTATATGACATTAATTCTGCAAATCAGCAAGCCATATCATATATGCTTAAACAGTAGGTTCCAGAATTTGAAATTCTATGCTGGCAATTTTAAAAGTTCACTTTACTTGAGTCTGTATCATAGCACGTAGACATTTCCCATTCGTGTTATTTTAGAGACTTTTCATGGGCATTCCTGACCAGAGTTCCCCACAGCTATCCTGGACATACAGGTGGGATTTGAAGGTACAGAAATGAGGTGGGTTGCTTTGGGTTACAATGTTGAGTGAGGAGACCAGATATCCCACATCTGAGATCTGAGTTATTCTAATATTTAAAGGTTAGGGAGAAGGATAGGGATAGGTTTCTTAAGATACATTGTTAAAGAGTAGACAGAAAATAGTAGTAGACTCAGGAACATTTCAAGAAGGGAGCGTCAACTTTATTCAAAGTCTATGAGAGTTCAAAGACAAACCATTAGAAAGCACCCGTTGGACTTGTCA
The DNA here is from genome assembly GCF_016772045.2 of Ovis aries. NCBI lineage: Eukaryota > Metazoa > Chordata > Mammalia > Artiodactyla > Bovidae > Ovis > Ovis aries. The sequence continues at coordinate 58,162,450 of NC_056062.1, read as the reverse complement.
ACATGAAGTCCTAAAAGAACTTAGCAAAAGAAATCTCAATAGAATAAGAGAATCAGGAGATAAAGTAGAGATGGGTTTAGGGGGTAATGGACTGTGAAGAAGTAGAGAGGATATGCGTGTGTGCATGCTAAGTCGCTCCAGTCATGTCCAATTCTTTGTGACCCCGTGGACTGTAGCCTGCCAGGCTCCTCCGTCCATGGGATTCTCCAGGCAAGAATACTGGAGTGGGTTGCCCTTTCCTCCTCTAAGGGATATTCCTGACGCAGCAATCGAACCTTCATCTTCAATGTCTCCTGCATTGGCAGGCAGGTTCTTTACCACTAGTACTACCTGAGAAGCCCCAGAGGTGGTATATACAGGTAATATTTTTTCAGGAAGTTTTCCAGTAGAAGAGAGTTGAAACAATCAAATCAAGAATGGAAACTGGACATTATCAATCAAAATAATAGTACAATACTAACTAAAGTAATTTGAATGCTATGTTAAGCATTTTACATGTGGTTTCAATTTAATCCACAAATCAGCCCTATATGGCGCATGCTGTTACCATCTCCATTTTACCATGAGTAAATGGAGGCCCAGAGATGACAGAGCATCCCTAAGGTCACCCCACTAGGATTTCATTGCAGGCAATTCAGTCCAGTGCTTTCATTGCTAAATCACTGCACTGTTCCGTCTTACCATGTAGTTGGCATATTTGGAAAGTCCAGAGTTTCTGCTCTGGCCTGGCTAGTTAGGTTTCAGATAAAACCTTCACAAATCAGTTTTTCTGGGCATGTTGTCAGTGTGTATAACACACGTATTGATGGATGTGTGGAGAAGAGGAAAAACTGTACAAAAATACTCCTGTTTTACAACAGCTCCATCAGTCACGAATTGGTTTGGAACTTAGGAACATATTGTCTGTACCTCAAAAAGAACAAATGGATATTTCAAGAGTTTTGGAGACTACTCTTTTTTTTTTTCTGTCCTTCAGAAGGCGAGGAAAATTACTGCCTCACATAAAGGAAGTGACTCTAATAGAGACAGAGCATTCCAGGGGGATCTGGTGGAAAACACTTAAATTCAAACATGATGAAGTTCCTGAAAGAACCTTAAGAAGCAACTGCTTTGACCTACAGGAGGGAAATGATGTAACTAGGGTTTGCTGGGCTGGAGTGATGTGACTGTGGGATGCAGTGTGGCAGGAAGATGGAGTGCTCAGGGGTCATCTTAAAGGACACTGTGAGTGCCACTGGAGGGAAGCCTGGGCATGTGGGTCCCCCCTAGTGAGGATGTCTAGTCATTTTGGGGGATTCTGAAAGCATTCGGGTCCCACTGCTGTAGAAATGGTATTCTAGCCTGGAAAAACCTATTCCCTGCCTTCCTCTTGTATTACTGTGATGTACATAGTGGGACAGGACTTCCCAGGTGGTTCAGTGGTAAAGAATCTGCCTGCCAATGCAAGAGATGTGGCGCTGATACTTGGATTGAGATGATCCCCTGAAGAAAGAAATGGCAACCCACTCCAGTATTCTTGCCTGAGAAATTCCATGGACAGAGGAGCCTGGCGGACTACAGTCCATGGGTTTTCAACAGGTGGACATGCCCTAGTGACTAAGCAACAACATGTTTGCTCAATAGCTACTTTATAAAGGGCCAGTTCAGGAAGAGAGTTCAAGGTCTCTTGGTGTTCTTTGGTCCTACTATGTTCAGAGCAGTATTTGAGGAGTGTTTTATTCAGGGTCCTTATGGGAAAGAGATGCAGCATGTAAATGAGGTAATTGAGAAGACTTGAAAAGGGGAACTTTTACAAAGGTGTAGGCAGAGTTAAGACTGAAGTGACTGAGCTGCATGCATATGGGCAGTTAGGAGAAACCACCAACAGGTGATGAAACATGGGGGGCAGTAATCACCATGCCTGCAGGGCCAATGTGAGGAATGGGTTACCAGACCTGGAGAGAGCTCATGGGAGAGCGATCCAAGAGGAACTGTGGCTTAGATGTAGGAAAGCAACCTTCTGCCAGGTGGGGAGGGAAACCAACTGATCATTAGGTGGCTAGCATCTCCTACTGCTCCCTATTAACCTACAAGTGCTTCCCATTGCTAATCCCAACCAGAAACCAGGGTAAAGGATCAGCTGTTGTAGGCTAAAAAATTCAGCCTCTCTAGACTCTAACCATGGTGGAGCCAAGTAAAGATGGAGTTGAAAGGCAAACAAAATAATCCATCAGAGAGACCAGAGTCCAAGCTCTCTTCTTTAGCAAGCAGAGGCTGACAATGCCTATTAGGGCATCTAGAAACCAGGATATGATAAGGAATTTGGAATGCCATTAAAATTAGAAAGGCAGCAAGCAATGGAGAGCCAGGATTAATAGAGATAGTCCTGACAAAGCATCAGAATACAGAGATGAGTAGAATGGTAGATAGCAGATGTGAGGCAATGGGACTTGAACCCAGGATGAAACAGGAAAGTTTCAGTGAAAGTTAGAAGGTGAGGCTAGGAGACACTCTCTAAAATGGTAGAGTTGCTTATAGGGAGTTTTCACAAAATCTTTACAGATTTATTTTTAGGAGAAGAAAAAACTACTAAGTCTACAGAGCTGGTTTTGGCAGATGCAAAGGGGACTAAAAGATATTCCTAACTTTAGGAGTTTCTCAATCACCAATGCAAAAGGGTCAGATGGAGTTCAAGTATGTCATCCATATCCACATATTCTATCATCTCACATCTTTAAGCACGCTCTTGTGATCCCCAATCCTTGAGAACTTTAAAAAAAAGTTTCCACAAGACCCTGAAATTCTTTGCTATCATAGGCATCATACTTAAGAAATAAAAATATGTATATACAGTTTTATGTTTAAATTCTTCAAAAAGTCACCAATAAATTGGTTATCATGAGTCTATTTTAACTCTAATCGTAACAACATATAAAGTAAGACTCAAATTTTATTCTCAATCTGTCAACTCAATCAAGCAAAAGTCATTTGTGCAAAGAGTGTGTTTCCCCATTCTCTCTGCACATTACTTCTGGGCTTAGAGCTCTCCTTTTGTACTGTTTCAGGCCAGAATATTTTTTTTTTACTTTTTATTTTATATTGGCATATACTCAATTAGCCATGGTGTGACAGTTTCAAGTGCACTGCAAAGTGACCCAGCCATACACATATGTGGGTTTCCCAGGTGGCACAGTGGTACAGAATCAGCCCGGCAATGCAGAAGACAAAGGTTCAATCCCTGGGTCAGGAAGATCCCCTGGAGAAGGAAATGGCAACCTACTCCAGTATTCTTGCCTGGAAAATCCCATGGACAGAGGAGCGTGACAGTCTACATACAGTCCATGAGATTGCAAAGAGTCAGACATGACTGGGAGACTGAGCATACATACACATACATGTACCAACTCTTCCCCAAACCCCTCTCTCACCCACATGCTATGCTGCCATATAGCATTGAGCAGAGTTCCCTTTGCTATACAGTAGATCCCTCTTGGTTATCCATTTTGAACACAGCAGTGTGTACATGTCAATGCCAAGGCCAGAATATTTTAACAGCAAGAAAGAGCAACTCAACTCAGACCAACTGAAGCAGGGGAAGAAAGTGGGAAACACAGGGCTGTTGCTAGATTGTGATTCATCTGGATCCAAGTCCTGAAAGGACTCCTCCTTTTCTGGGTTCTTGTCTTTCTGTCCTTACAGACTCTCATGCCTTGATGGAATGCTGGCCACTTGTCAGCCTCCTGTAGACTCTCATTCTTCCTCTTCACCGACCTCAGCGAAAATACAGTGTGTCCTGCTGGCTGTGACACAAGATCCCATTGTTGTCCCCACAGAGCTTGGTGTTGGTCTGTCCTGGCACTAAGGCAGGAGAACAGGTGGGATGGGGAAGGAGTAAGTAACAATTCCAGTAACTCATGGAATCTCTCTCTTTCCATGTCATCTCCCTATCTAGGAATGCATCTATCTTTGTATGGAGTAATACTGTTTTGAATAGTGTTGATTAGAATTGAAGGCCTGAATAGGAAGAAGGGAAAGAAATAAAGAGGGATAAAGGACCTAGGTGTGCCATTACTCCATCTTCATTTTGCCCAGGAGACATCATCCATCACAATCAACCCCAATTACTTGTAAGGAACATGCATCCTTGAAAGTCCTAGACCTGAATTTTGCTCTCGTATCCAGTGAGTTAAGACCAGTGGGATTTTTGATATAAATATCTAAGGAGGCACCAATATCCATCCTGCTAAATTGTAAATTGCCTCCTACAGCCATTCTCCCCTTCTGTTCATCCTCGCCTCCCAGTTTCTCAGTTAACTAAGGCAGGCAGGCTTGTCTCTGCCAAGTGATTCAGCCCATGGAAGCTAAAGTTTGCCAATGTTGCAAAAATAAATTTATTTGCACTTCCATATCTCATCTCAAAAATGCATCTCAATGCTGCCATCTCATCTACAATACAGTATGTTTATTCTAATATAAAACAATGTGCCTACTGGTTGTTTCAGGCAGTAGAGAAAAACAGACCATATTTCTCCTTTGCACTGGACCTCTTTGGCACACTGCTTGAAATATCTTGGTCCAATAAGCAGGGCTGTATTACTGCCTCACACAGAAACCCAACTTGGGTAAGACCATGGGGGTGTGATTGCCAGCTGGAAATCAATTTGATTGTGCAGGATCACTTTCACACTTACTGAAATTTTAATTGCCCTGAGTATTTTTACAATTACCAGACATTTCCTAAATGAAGAACTAGCAATTATGGCAATGACCATGAGGTATTTCAGGGTTTCATTATGTTCATGGTGATCCTATGTATCTATTTTTTTTAATCAAATTGACATTTTCAAGGTGAGAAAGGCTTTTTCTGTGACTGAAAAAGAACATATGGCTGCTAAGTTGACACATTATACCTGGCAATTTGACAGCACCATCAGTCAATCTGAGAATCTAAAGTTGTTCCGGCTACAAGAGTAAGTGCATGTGTGGTCTTTTATTCTGCGGACCTACCACTCTTTCTGGTCCCACAGGGAATACATTTGACCATTGATCTTTAGCACCTCTGTTTCTATCACTGGGGCAGCTCCTTCTTGTTCATGGTTCTCCTTGGCCTGTACTGATGCAGGTGTTAAAGACCATGCCTTCTTTCGGGGTTGAATAGCTTTTGATGCTTGCGTGCGTGCATGCTAAGTCATTCATGTCCCACTCTTTGCTATCCTATGGACTGTAGCCTCTGTAGGTTTCTCTGCCCATGGATTCTCCAGGCAAGAATGCTGAAGTGGGTTTCCATGCCCTCCTCCAGGTGATCTTCCTGACCTAGGGATTGAAACTGCATCTCTTATATCTCCTGCTTTGTCAGTGGGTTCCTTACCACTAGCACCACCTGGGAAGCCCATTTGAAGCTTGACTGTTCTTCCAAAGTTTGGGACCAAAAGATTGTTTTAGGTCTCATCCAAAGGAATTTTTAAAGCCAGAGTTGTGATCTCTTCAGGAACGCAATTCCTTTAAAAATCAGTAGTCTTCTCCTCTTCTTGCTCTAGGTTCCATGTGCCAGCAACCACACACACAATTCTCTGATAGGAAGAATTTTCAAACCTGATGTATTTCTGCTTGCTTTCTCTGTGCCTGTCCCATTCCCTCTCTTGGAGACTCTCTGGGGCAGTGCTTGGAAAGTCTACAGTCGGTGTGTATGCCCAGCAGTGGGATTGCTGGGTCATAAGGCAGTTCTATTTGCAATTTTTTAAGGAATCTACACACGGAGGAAACCAGAATTGAAAGAGACACATGTACCCCAATGTTCATCGCAGCACTGTTTATAATAGCCAGGACATGGAAACAACCTAGATGTCTATCAGCAGATGAATGGATAAGAAAGCTGTGGTACATATACACAATGGAGTATTACTCAGCCATTAAAAAGAATACATTTGAATCAGTTCTAATGAGATGGATGAAACTGGAGCCGATTATACAGAGTGAAGTAAGCCAGAAAGAAAAACACCAATACAGTATACTAACACGTATATATGGAATTTAGAAAGATGGCAATGACGACCCTGTATGCAAGATAGCAAAAAAGACACAGGTGTGTATAACGGACTTTTGGACTCTGTGAAAGAGGGAGAGGGTGGGATGATTTGGGAGAATGGCATTGAAACATGTATACTATCATGTAAGAATCGAATCGCCAGTCTATGTCCGACGCAGGATACAGCATGCTTGGGGCTGGTGCACGGTGATGACCCAGAGAGATATTGTGGGGAGGGAGGTGGGCGGGGGGTTCATGTTTGGGAACGCACGTACACCTGTGGTGGATTCATGTCAATGTATGGCAAAACCAATACAGTATTATAAAGCAAAATAAAGTAAAAATAAAAATTAAAAAAAATAAAAAAATTAAAATGGCAAAAAAAAGAAAGTCTACAGTCTTCATCTGTCGTTTCCCAGATTACTTTATTTCAACGGAGAAGTTTTATTAAACCTTTTCTTGAATGTCTTCTAACATCACATCTTTTTTTTTTTTTTTTTAACAGTCCAGGTCCTCTGTCTTTTCTACACCCATCACGCCGTGAATTCATATGGATGGATAGGCTCCAACTTGAACTCAAGTTCCTTTTCATTGGTTCTCATGAAGCGTGCTTCTCTGGGTAGGGCAGGCTGGTGCTTCAGTTGGACCAAAGTACCTTTCTCTTTAGCTTCCTTCTTTCTCTGATCATCTTCCTTCACACGTTTCAGGAAATTTTCTCTGCTCTTAGAGTGCTTAATAGCCTTGAAAGGCACATTAATTCTCTTGGCAGGAAACTTGCCCTTAACGTGTTTGTTTACAATGTCAACAGCATGCTGGGTGACATTGCGGACTCTTCTAGTTTTGCCATGGTAACACTGGTCAGACGTTCCTTCTGGAAAAGTGTCCGTTCCCTTGATATCTACAATATCACCTTTCTTGTAGATTCACCTGTATATAGCCAAAGGAACAACTCCAAGTTTTCTAGAAGGCCTAGAGAACGTGTAGTGGGAACGCCTTTCCCTTTGTGTTGGTCATTTTGGCAAATTACTAAAAGATGGCAATTCTGAGAAGAATTGAGAATTAAAAGAAAGGAGCATCTTCTTTAATTTTTGGACGACTTCTGACATGGCAAGAACTCACTTTCTGCATGCTACTCTCTTCAATTCTACTTACATACTGGCTAGTTCCTGTCAGATTTTTTTGCGTAATAACCTTGCCAAAGGCAGCCAGTAATAACCAATAGACACTAGTGGTCTCATCTTATGCATCCATTTCTCCTAAAGCTAACAAGTTAAAGGTGCTTATTCTGTCTCTGGAGTTACTAGAAGCACAGTTTTTTTTCCACCTGCTCTTCTACAGTATAAATAGAATAGCTAGCTTCTCATAATCCCAGCCTGTGACATGGATCTTCTTGATGCCTAATAATGAAGCCAATGTCACATATTATAACTTATTTAAAGTGGTCTGATTCAAAATGCCAATTCCTTTACTGGTCAGGATACATCGAGGTATGTCTAAGTATATGCACTCTCAAATCTTAGGGGTTTAATGCAACAAATGTTTATTTCTCATTCATACGACCCTTAAAAATAGACTGGGCAGTACTTCTCCATCTCTTGGTGGCCTTATGTAGAACCACTAGCTTCCTAGTTGCCACAAAGGAGAGAGAGGTCTGAAAGACTGCAGAAAATTACTTTAAAGGCCATGCCTGGAAGGAAGTTCATATCATTATTGCCTACATTCTTCTAGCTAGAACTCAGTCATTTTGCCCTATCTAGCTGTAGGGCAATCTAGCAAATGAAGCCTTTCTGTGTGTTGAAAGAGGAAAATGTAGTAAACACATACCATTTTCTCTGCTGCCTGCGAATACAAACTGGTAGTTAAGTATAATGACCCTGATTTTACTGTGCATTGTCATGGGACATTAAGCAAGTTACTTAACCTCCATGTGCTTCAGTTTCTTTCCGTGTAAAATGGGGATTGTGAAAGGGTAACTACATCAGAGGGTCATAGGTTTATACACATAAAGTAATTAGAGCAAGCCTGGCATACAGTAAGTGCTGTGTAAGGTTATATAAGTGTTACATAGCAAGCTGTTGAAGTGTCAGTACAGAGCACACCAAGATAATTATCAAAGAGCCATTTTATAATAAGTTGATTTGACTAGAAAGACAGATATTTAAAAATCCCAGCCCATGTGGCTCTAAGGCCAAAATAACACATCCTCTCATTCTGTGTCCTATTATTTTAGCTCATTTCAATTTTGCAGGATTTGTTTTAGATTGTGTGTTGAGCCAATAGGATGAGACACTAGTGAAAATTCTTCAGATGGGCCTAATTTGATACTCACGTTAGAAATACTCCTCCTGAAGGCTGTAGAGGAAATATCTGATTAATGACTGCCAAAGTCACCAGGAATCGAATGTGAATTAGAAAATATTGTCTTTTATTTATAAAACAGTTTATTTACCAAAAGTTAATAAGCAGTTCTTATGTGCTAGATATGGAGTTAAACAAAAAAGCTCTAAATAATTGATTTTCCACCTGGTGGTAGAAGATTGTGTGCCTGTGGCGTAGAATTCATTATTATCTACATTTTAATAAATTAGAAGTTGGAGTTTGAAAAGGTGCTATAGATGCTCTACTTTTCTTCACTAGCACAGGAAATGAAGTGAAGATCTGCATCCAGGCGATATCGTGGCAGCACCCAGATTCTTTATCCTCCTCCAGCGTATCAGTCAAGGTGCTGGCGGGAAACCGCTAGTACACTCAAAATGGATAAGTCAAGGTGAGTTTTCAAAAGGGACTCAATGGACTTCCCTGGTGGCCCAGTGATTTGAGAATCTGCCTGCCAATGCAGAGGACACAGGTTCGAACCCCGGTCCAAGAATTAAGATCTCATGTGGCAGGGCGACTAAGCCTCCGGTCAACAGCTACTGAAGCCAGCATGCCTAGAGCCTGCACTCGACCACAAGAGAAGCCACCACGATGAGAAGCCTGCACACCACAGCGAAGAGCAGCCCCCACTCTCTGCAACTAGAGAAAAGCCCTCATGCAGCAGTGAGGACCCAGTGCAGCCAAAGATTTAAAAATGAATACTTTTTTTGATGTTCAGAAAAAAAGGAACTACTAACAAAATTGGGGGCAAAGTGTGGGGAAACAAAGTACATTAGGGCTGGTAAAAATTGAGCACAGTTTCCACCTACAGGTCTGAATGGAAAGAATACAAAATAACTATGGGAAGTGAGAGAGAGGAACCTATCTATAAGAAAATAAGAACTTAGGCCCGTCATCGGATGAATGGATAAAGAAGATGTATGTGTATACAATGGAATATTACTCAGCCATAAAAAATAATGACATAATGCCATTTGCAGCAGCATTAATGGACTAGAGATTATCATACTAAGTGAAGTAAGTCAGAGAAAGGGAAAAATGTGAGCAGAAGGATAAACCAGGAGCTTGAGATGAACACAGGCACACAAATATATATAAGGTGAATAACCAACAAGACATGCTATATAGCACAGGAAACTACTCAATATTCTGTGATAACCTATATGAGAAAAGAATCAAAAAAGAATGAATATATATATATATATATGTATAACTGAATCACTTTGCTGTATACTTGAAACTAACACAGCATTGTGAATCTATATGCCCCAAAAAATTAAAATTAAAAAAAATGAGAACTGAGTTCCAGGGACGTATGAAACCCAATGTGACCCCACAGGGAAGGGTCAAGGGCCATAAATACTCAAAGTCTCCCTCCTTTGGATCTCCTGCCAGTGTTTCTCACTCACCCAAAGCACTTGGAAGCTGGAGAGAGGCTGTGCAGCCTCTGGGATAAAATAAGAAGTTGGAAAAAGAAGAAAGAGAGTGAATTAGAAGGAAGCATGTGAAGATACTCCAAGTGGAAAATGAAGGAAAATGATTCTGAAGTGGCAACCAAGGTAGTCACCACAGCTGCTTTCATAAAGGGTACAGTCACCTATTTATACAACAATTTTTCTGGGAAGTTATGTTACTCAAGAATTTACAGTGGATTTAACTTAATCTTCATAGAAACAGCCCTCTTTTACTGTAAGTATTACCTCTGTTCATTAATATTGAATTATTTCATTATAGTAATGTGACCTGGCGAAACAAGTTTGGAAACAAACACACTTGCCTCTCAGTAAGCACACATATTAACAGGTGATAATTGAAGCAAGCAGGCTAAGCCAGATGTCCACTCTCTGCAAGAATTCAGTGCAATGGGTCATTGTAATTTATCAAGTGATGAAGTACATCGGTGAAACCAGCAAATAGGATTGATAAGGCAAGGAAGAGAGCTTCTAGTTGCTAGGCTTCTGGTTGTTTTACTCTGATATCTTAAATGGAGAAACATTTGTCTGGCTAGAATATTTCAAGTCATTTTATCTAATCTTTTCTTACAGTATCAACAATTTTCAGTTTCTTATCAAAGCTGTCAATGATGGTTAATTTCTGTGCAATCCTCATGTCTGAAAATTTCATGGATCAGCATCTCCTCCAACTGCCTGTTTGGTCCATTTTAACAGCCTAGTTTTGCAGGCAATGTCAATGATTAATGAATCCTGTGTGGTGAACCAGCAGCTTGCTTGGTATTTCTGACCTGGGTACTTTAAAACTCATTACTGGTACCTACTGAAGCTTTTCTAATGGATTTAAAATAGACTGCACTGCTGTTAACATGATTCTGCTCTTACGTGATCTAGATTTTCATGTTCCTTGTTTGTGTGTTGCAACTTGTCATTGTTAGGCACTATTAACAGACATGCTTAAAAAAAAGTCAGCCTACACTCAGGGTAACAATTTACCATATATCATTTAGATAAAGTTACATGTCTAAACAATGGGCTTTTGACACATGATAGCACTTCTTTAATGTAGAATTTTTGTGTCTAATATGACAAATAAAGCCAGGTCTATAAGAAAATAGTGTGCTGGAATGCTCCCTATAATGGATATTGATTATTTGCTCAATATTTCTTTTTCCAAGTGGCTGTAGCAGGGACTGGTAAACATGTTACTCTATCTCTGTCCCTCTGTGGGTGGGAACATGCTCTAAGCTGGCCGAGCAAATAAACTTCTTTTCCTGATCACTGTGATTGATTCAAGAATGTGGCTCAAGCACAAGCCAACCACTTTTTGTTGAGATTTAACATATGGATGATGGAAGATATGAAGTATCTTTCTTCCTCTGGGATTACAAATAATAAAGGTGATGGAAACTGGAGTTGTCACAGACATCTTTCCTTTTTCTAATGGAGGAAGCCACCTACACTAGGAAAGAGTGGGAATAACTCATAAAGATAATCACTTAATTTAGCACATAAAAATACATTATTACCAATTCTTTCTCTGCTATAAAGTATAAAAGCTAGAGTCTTCCTGCATTCCAATTTGACTCATTTATGCTAATTTGGATTTCAGTCTTTGAGACTTTAGATCCCTCTTGGCTTAGGAAGAGTAGAGAAACCTGATAAATATCCCACAAATACTGCCTTCTATAAAGGATGAAAATTGGGGTTAACAGAAGAAAGAGAAATGAATGTGAATGACCAGGAAGAAACAAAAAAAGAAGGGGAAAAAAATAAAATTATAAGCCATAAGCAAGCAGACATCAAATCTGGATTGAAAACCAAATTGTGATCAAACTTGGTGGTTTCTTAAAGAATTAAAATAGAGGAACCTGACGGTAGATTCCTTGGCTCTCTAAGCTGTGCTTAATTTGCCAGCTATTTTGGATTCTCAACAAGCAGAATTTCTTCCCATCCCACCCTACTCACTCTTTCTCCCTTTTTCATTTTTATGTATCTCACTGTGCCCTACATATAGCAGTAGTCTCATGTTTGATGTTAAAGTAATAATAATGTGTGTGATATGTAAACACACACATATGCAAACACACAGAGAATAAGAAAGTATATGGTATAAAGAAGGAAGGGGATTGTTGGTTAATGATTTAAAAATAGAAAATTCTAACTGTATTTGTATACTTGAGGATGTAGCAAAGTGAGTGAGAGTAAGAAAGAGATCAAGACAAAAACTTTGACACAAAAATTTCAGACTAATGGAAGTCTTAAACTTCAAATTCTGAAATTTCAACTATAAAAGAATTTCAATGTAAAGGCTGAACATTATTTCAGTAAATATTCAGTTCACACTATATTCCATGGTACTTCCAAATAACATGAACCAAATGGTTTCTGTAAAGAAAATTAGTGCCTTCATACAAACAAATGATTGACAAAATTTATATTTACAGAATGCTCTTTAGATAATAATCATGTCCTATGCAAAACCAGGGACCAATTTTGTTTATTTTTGTCTTTTTTCAACATCTATCCCATCTATCCCATCTATCTGCACATAGCAGATGCTCAAAAAAAGGCTTATTGAAAGAATGACTGTTACCCTTGTAAAAACTTAAATGACTGGTTGCCTGGCTATAGAGGTATACCTATGCATGAAATAGGCAGAGTACATCATGAGAAATGCTGGACTGGAAGAAACACAAGCTGGAATCAAGATTGCCCGGAGAAATATCAATAACCTCAGATATGCAGATGACACCACCCTTATGGCAGAAAGTGAAGAAAATGAAGATCATGGCATCCGGTCCCATCACTTACTGGGAAATAGATGGGGAAACAGTAGAAACAGTGTCAGACTTTTATTTTTTTGGTCTCCAAAATCACTGCAGATGGTGACTGCAGCCATGAAATTAAAAGACACTTACTCCTTGGAAGAAAAGTTATGACCAACCTAGATAGCATATTCAAAAGCAGAGACATTACTTTGCCGACTAAGGTCTGTCTAGTCAAGGCTATGGCTTTTCCTGTGGTCATGTATGGATGTGAGAGCTGGACTGTGAAGAAGGCTGCGCGCCGAAGAATTGATGCTTTTGAACTGTGGTGTTGGAGAAGACTCTTGAGAGTCCCTTGGACTACAAGGAGATCCAACCAGTCCATTCTGAAGGAGATCAACCCTGGGATTTCTTTGGAAGGAACAATGCTAAAGCTGAAGCTCCAGTACTTTGGCCACCTCATGCGAAGAGTTGACTCATTGGAAAAGACTCTGATGCTGGGAGGGATTGGGGGCAGGAGGAGAAGGGGACGACCGAGGATGAGATGGCTGGATGGCATCACTGACTCGATGGACATTGAGTCTGAGTGAACTCCGGGAGTTGGTGATGGACAGGGAGGCCTGGCGTGCTGTGATTCATGGAGTCGCAAAGAGTCAGACACGACTGAGCGACTGAACTGAACTGAACTGAACTGATGCGTGAATATATAGATAAATATACCAGGAAACAATTATTCACTGGTTGTTTAATTATAGATAGAAACCTTTGTTCTTTGCAAAGATGTTTATTGTCTTTAATTTAATTGGGTTAAAAAGATAATCTCTGCCTTGAAGAGGGATGTAGTTTCTTTGAAAAATACAATACACATTATGATATCTAAGATTTGTTTATGTTTGCAGTATTGATCAACATAGCACTTTTAAATGTCAGATAAAACTGGAACATAAAATTTTATAACATCACATTTATTACCTACTTTAATTTAAAAGTTATTGTAGTTTGTAAGCTTAAAGTACACAATTTTACTTCTCTTAATTATTTTCTGTTTTAAAAGGGCAAAAATCTTTGTCTTTAAAAGAGATAAAATATGACCTGCCAAAATTTATAGTCAATTTGTGGAATCAATCTGAAGTTAAAGAATATATTTCAGAATTTTACATGCAGAACTAAATTTCTCTTCTGTTTGCTACATTCATTTATTCATTCATTCAATGCACTGATCATTCCAGAGTAATATTTACTGCTGAGGAATTTGTGCCTAAATTTCTTTCATTAACTTTGTACACCTGATTTTGTAAATAACTTGGTTCAAAATCTTTATTTATTCTAAGCTATTAAATGTCTGATTACCAGGATAAGTCCACTGCTCACAAAGGTCTGGTTTTAAAATAATTTAGGCAAAATGAGCAAAAGTTTACTTATTTAGGATATATAGTCTGAGAAACTATTATTAAAATGAATTAAATAGCTCACTTTATTCATTGCCTGAAGACTAAAATATCAGTGGATGACAGTTATACCTTCCCATAGTATTTCCCCAAACATAATTAACCAAACTTGGAATCTTTTGTTTAATAAATATACTCACTGCTAGACTCTAAACCCTATCAGAGTAGGGATATATTAGCACTGTTCTCCACTTGATGTCCAATGCACACAAAAGCATCTGCCACATAATAACCCAATAAATATCAGTCGAAAAGAACAGAATGGAAAGATAAAGTCACACAGAAGTCCTTCCAACCACTTATTGAAAGTATAATGAGACATTTCAACATGCAAAAGAAATTAAAACTACATCAAAGAAAATTAACTAAAATCTTTTATATATTTCATACATGTGTTTGATTTTGATATTGATACATAAGTATGTATTGCATGTATCTGTTTTGATGTCATTTCTAGATTGTCATAGACTTTGAATGCTGACAATATAATAAAAATAATAGCAATAGTATAGATAAATGTTTATCAAGCCCTCACTATGTACCAGAAGCTATGTGCTTGACGTGTATGAATTCATTTAATTCTCACAACTGCTCTACTAGGTAAGTAAAATTTTATCCCCTTTTACAGAGAAAGAAACAGTCTAATTCTACAGGCACTATAAAATAAATGGAAAACAATGTCATCTTTACAGGTCGACCAGCTTCTCATATGACCACGGAGGGTGGGGGGGTGGGAAAGAGAGAGAAGAAAGAAAGGTAGTTAATTAGTTCCTGATCAATCCTATTAAGTACACATCAATAAAGACCACTCAGCTATAAACTAGGTTATGTCACCTAATGCAGGAAGAAAAGGCAGTTTAATCGGGTGAAGTTGTACAGTGTACATACTGCAATACGTTCCATAGGTCACTCATCCTTTTTCACTTCAGGCTTGCTTTTTGTATTGCACAGGGTAGGCAGAGTAAACAGAATGACTAAGTAAACAGCAAATGGCAAATTGTACTGTTATTCTGAGACTTTGTGTATACTAAAGATTCCACAGAATCAAGCTAAATTTAGCAATCAGTTCAGTTCAGTCGCTCAGTCGTGTCTGACTCTTTGCGACCCCATGAACCACAGCATGCCAGGCCTCCCTGTCCATCACCAACTCCCAGAGTCCACCCAAGCTCATGTCCACTGAATGGTAATGCCATCCAACCATCTCATCCTCTGTCATCCCCTTCTCCTCCTGCCTTCAATCTTTCCCAGCATCAGAGCTTTTCAAATGAGTCAGCTCTTCACATCAGGTGGCCAAACTATTGGAGTTTCAGCTTCAGCATCAGTCTTTCCAATGAACACCCAGGACTGATCTCCTTTAGGATGGACTGGTTGGATCTCCTTGCAGTCCAAGGGACTCTCAAGAGTCTTCTCCAACACTACAGTTCAAAAGCATCAATTCTTCTGTGCTCAGCTTTCTTCACAGTCCAACTCTCACATCTATACCTGATGTGAGAAAAACCATAGCCTTGACAAGACGGACCTTAGTCGGCAAAGTAATGTCTTTGCTTTTGAATATGTTGTCTAAGTTGCTCATAACTTTCCTTCCAAGGAGTAAGCGTCTTTTAATTTCATGGCTGCAATCACCATCTGTAGTGATTTTGGAACCCAGAACAGATGGAAAATAAAAGGTCTTATCACAGGGCAAGATAATGCAAGGTGGACCTTTCCATGAGCAAGTTTATCTTGATGTAAAATTGAAATTATGTCCTGAGATGCCTAACAAGCTGAATAAGTTTTATCGATGCTGCAAGTCTGTCTGCACAGCTTTGTATGCAGCTTGGAGAGAGAGTAACATTTAGATAGTGAATGTAATTTATGTCTGCATTTCTATTCCTGCTCTGCAAACAGGCTCATCTGTACCATCTTTCTAGATTCCACACATATTTGTTCAAATACGATGTATTTCTCTTTCTGACTTACTTTACTCTGTATGACAGGGGAGGAAGAGGAGGGTAGGACAACTTGGGAGATTAGGACTGACATGTTTACACTACCATGTGTAAAACAGATAGCTAGTGGGAAGCTGCCGTATAGCGCAGGGAGCTCAGCTCAGGGCTCTGTGATGACCTAGAAAGGTGGGATGGGGCTGGTGGGAAGGAGGTTACAGAGGGAGGGAGGGACGGAGGGGATATATGTATGTGCTGTCCTTAGTCGCTCAGTCATGTCTGACTCTTTGCGACCCCATGGACTGTAGCCCGCCAGGCTGTCCATGGAGATTCTCCCATCAAGAACACAGGAGTGAGTTGCCATGCCCTCCTCAGATATATGTGTCAGTTCAGTCGCTCAGTCGTGTCTGACTCTCTGCGACCCCATGGACTGCAGCACATCAGGCTTCCCTGTCCATCACCAACTCCCGGAGCTTGCTCAAACTCATGCCCGTCGCATCGGTGATGCCATCCAACCATCTCATCCTCTGTCATCCCCTTCTCCTCCTGCCTTCAATCTTTCCCAGCATCAGGGACTTTTCAAATGAGTCAGTTCTTCGCATCAGGTAGCCAAATTATTGGAGTTTCAGCTTCAGCATCAGTCCTCCCAATGAATATTCAGGACTGATCTCCTTTAGGATGGATTGTTTGGATCTCCTTGTAGTCCAAGGAACTTTCAACAGTCTTTTCCAACACTGCAGTTCAAAATATGTATATGTATGGCTAATTCATTTCATTGTACAGCAAAAACTAACACAACATTGTAAAGCAATTATACTTCATAAAAATGTAATTTATACATATATATTTAAATGTGTGTTTATATTAAAAGTTCATATTTATATAAAATACAATTTATTGATCTCTTTACATAAGCCAGGTATCACATAGAGTACTTTTCATTGAATTACCCCATGTGCTGTTCCTAACTGCTCTTTGATGGTGTTATCACTTCCTCACCAGGAGGGTGAGAAAGGGGAAGTTAATAACCTATCCCAGGTTACACGGAGCAAGTGCTAGAGCTTCACCTGAACACAGGTGGATTGACTCTAGCACCCGTACGGTTTCAGCGCTCTGTAAACTCTTTAGAAGTGTTAGTCTCTCAGTTGTGTCCGACTCTTTGCGACCCCATGGACTGTAGCATGCTAGGCTTCTCTGTCCATGGGATTCTGCAGGCAAGAATACTGGAGTGGGTTGCCATGCCCTTCTCCAGGGGATCTTCCTGACCTAGACATCGAACCCAGATCTTCTGCATCATAGGCAGACTCTTTACTGCTTGAGCTACTTGGGAAGCCCAAACTCTTTGGAAGCCGGGTTGCATTTGATAAGGGCACACGAGCAACTGGCCCAAATGCAATTACTGTAAATCTTGAGGCGGAAATAGAGAAATATGTCAGCAGGTTACTACTGACCTTGATCAGGCTTGAGCTAATAAGAGGCCAGACTGAGGCTGTGTGTGATCATGGGTCTGAAAAGGAAGAGGCAGATGTGAGAGCTATTTAGGAGACTGCTTGGCCAGAACTTAGCATCCATTAGATGTAATGGTAAAGGGACAAAGAAGAGAATCCTTAGGTTCCTGGTTAAGTGATGAGAAATGCACCCCCCCAAATGCATGAAGATTTAGGAAAGTGGTTTGTTAATTATGTCTAGTAGGAAAATGTTGAATTTGAGGTAATTGCCTTCAGTTGGAGATACTCAGAAGGCAGATAACTATGTAGGAGTGAAACTTGGAGAGATTAACCCTATAGAAAAAGATATTGGGAATTGTTAGCTTGGGGGTGAGGCATCACAGAGTAGAAAAAAAGATAGGAAATCAAGGAGAAGAAGCCTAGAAATAACCAGATTTAAAGAGTTCCATCATGCTTCCCAAGACCAAAGCTTGACTTCTTCAAGAGATTCTTTAATATTTAATCTTAATTACTGATCAATTTCCATGCTAATAAATTGTTTGTATTCCAATAAACATTATTTGAATAAAATAATAACTAAACACAATAACAATTTTAAAGTAAAGCTATATTATATAAATAAGCAATTAAATATAAATATGACAAAATAAAGTACAATATATATAGACATATAACATAATATAAATAAACAAATTTAGTATAATTAGTGCTATCAATAAATAAAATAAAAATAAAATAGGACCCCAAAATGACAGTCTAACCATAGATCTGCTGTTTGTGTGATTGCACTACTTATTAAATGATCTTATTATAAAAAGGAAGAGAGAAAATATTGGAAGTGTAAAGAAACAAAAAAATCAATGATTTTACCACTTGACAATCACCTTTGTTTATAAATCAGCTTATTTACTTCAAGTAATTTATTTGTGGAAAGCATAAAGTATGCTCACAGTATTTAAAATAAAATTAGAATAATGCTGTATATTTACTTTGTGTTATTATTTTGATTTGCTTATTAATGTAAAACTATGAAACAGTAAAATTCACTCATTTAGAAGCACAATTCATTGAGTGTTGGCTCGTGAGTATACCCACGTGCCCAATAAGGCATGGAATGCTCTGTCACCCCAGAAGCCTTCCTCATGTTTCTTTCCAATCAATGCCTTCAACTCACGGCAACCCCTGTTTTGATTTTTATGGCCATGGATTACTTTTGCCTATTCTAGAACTTTCTATAAATGGAAGCCTGCAGAATGTATTCTTTTTTGTCCCACTTCTTTTGATACCACCATATTTTGGAGACTTATCCATGTAGCTGTGTATATAGTTTACCTTACTGATTGACATCATAATTTGCTTATCCATTCAACTACTGATAAATATTCAAAGTGTTTTTAGCTTGAGGCTATTACAAAAAAACCCTTCTCTGATCATGTTTTACAAATTTCATAAACGTATGTTTTCACTTCTGCTTTTCAGAACTCTAAAATAATAAATTTATGTTGCTTCTTGGTACCGAATTTGTTACCAAAGCATTAGCAACTAATACCTTTACTTTTACATATTTTCAGAATTGGCTTATTCTAACAGCCCATAGCGCATCAAAACCTCTCTAAATGCATTCCAATTGACACCAAAAACTCTTAAAATTCCCACATATGAGTACCTTGAGTCAGACATGTCTTTAAACACAGAATTCTTATATAAAAGAACAAAAAAGATGTGTATATGTATGTGTGCTGGGAGGCAGGCATCCAAAGCTACTAGCAAGTCTATTTCTGTCTTAACAAGACACCTATTATTGACACAACTATTTCCAATAATTCAAGAATATCTGCCACTATGAAATGTGTTCAGTTTTGTAAAAGTTAGGATACAGTTGACATGGTGAGAAATTGCTTATTCCACCACTCTTCAGAGAAATCTGAGCAGCACTGGAAGCTCCACCTTCTGCTGACAGTGAACACCGCTCCTGTTACTTAGCACCCCACACCTAATCCTCTCGTGTGACAGTTTCATTTATTCCCATTCTTAAATGCTGTGAAGAGATGACCCACAAACATCTCTGCATTGTTCCTTTTCCCATTTACACTCAAACTTTACCTGTGTGCACGCGTGTAATTATCGTTTCCATTGAATCAACAGCATGACTGGTCATGCTTAATGATGCATGATTAATCATTAGATTAAAAGAGGTTTTTGATATTTGATCTCAAAGGCCAACACAAGTAGTAAGGTACATGGCCTTGATCCAAGACTTCTTTATATATATATTGTGTGTTTTTACTTCCTCATGTCAAGAAACAGGTAATGCTTTACCAAGAATGTAGATGAACTGGTTTGATTGGTTTTATTTATTTTTAAAACATTTAATGAAAAGAAGCAGGAAGCAAATGTTTTCTTTAATTTTGGGTTTCATTCAAATCTACATATCTAATGCTTCAGTTAAACATTGAAAAATACATTCAAGAATGATTTAATAGGAAAAAAGTGGGTATAAAATTTGACTTTGTTATAACAACACAGAAAACTCTGGCTCTAAAAATTTAGTTTTATTACCAAGTGATTGCATCCTAGTTCATAAAATTTTCTGTGTCAGCCTTGAAACTGGAAATTTCTCACATTCCCCCCCCTCCGCCCCCCGCAAGATAAATTTTATAAAGCATAGATTATAGTCATTTTCCCTTTTTAGGGGAATCTAAGAGTCAGGGGCCTGGAGGAAGAAAGGCAGCTTACATTGTGGTGTCACTCTCCTTTTTTATTTTCCAGACAAATCACCACTGAGTTAAATCAACGTATATAAAGTACCTATTGTGGACATTAATATTAAATGTCAAGAATAAAGTGAATAAGACACAGTTCCAGC
This sequence comes from Ovis aries, assembly GCF_016772045.2. Lineage (NCBI taxonomy): Eukaryota > Metazoa > Chordata > Mammalia > Artiodactyla > Bovidae > Ovis > Ovis aries. The sequence continues at coordinate 58,142,164 of NC_056062.1, read as the reverse complement.
TTGAAACATGCCTGTCAAAGGACAAATAAAAGTCTATTAGATATATTTTAAGATCTGTTTTTTTTTTAGTTTCAAGATCAGCAGATTCAATTTTAATTACTTTTAGTGAGTTTTGGTTCTTGCTGGGGAATTATAAATTTAAACAATATATATCTATATGTAAAAATAACACTGGGGCTTCCCTGGTGGCTCAGTGGTAAAGAACACATCTGCCAATGCAGGAGATTCAGATTCGATCCCTGGGTCAGGAAGATCCCCTGGAGAAGGAAAGGGCAACCTACTCCAGTATTCTTGCCTGGGAAATCCCATGGACAGTGGTGCCTAGTGGGCTGCAGTCCGTGGGGTCAGCAAAGACTCAGTGAGTAAACAAAACAACAACAAAGACAACATGCCCCCCCCCCACTTCCTACTCCAAAGGCCGTAATTAACCAGATTCCTTAAAGGGTGAACAACTCTTCCAGGTTTTCCGAAGGAAACTTCAGTCTTAAAATTGAAATCCTATATGCTGAAAATCCCTGTCAGTCCCAAGCCCCCTGAGCCATGTGGTCACGCTTCTTATGCATGACCAGGTTCAAGTTAGCCAAATTTTTAAAAATATGCCTTGTTTTTCTCGTGTATGCCCAGCACTCTGCTAGGAATAGTATATGAACTAATTAGTGCTCAAACCAAGAGTTTGATCTTTTGACAAGGAGTTAAGTAATACACTTTATTTATCTCACTATTTGAAAAAGCAACAAGAAAATTTGATGCCTTATATTATTTAAATAATAAAGAAAAGCAAACCTTCAGATCTTTCAGTTCTCAGTTACAATCCCTCCAGCAATCATTTCACTTGGTGTTTTATTAGTAGGTTCTCATTTAAGAATTGCTAAGGAAAAACGCTATGCAAAACAATTTTATTCACTAAGATATCAAAGTTATTATTAAAAAATAAAATGATATTTGTTTATTCCCAGGCTGGGATAGAGTATCTGTGCTTGATTGTCTCAGAGACATCTCAAATTTAGCATGTCTTAAAAGGAACTGTTGACTTGAGGGAATTCCCTAGTGGGCCAGAAGTTTAAACTTCAAGCTTCCCTCTGTAGGGGGCATGGGCTGATCCCTGAACAGGGAACTAAGATCCTGCATGCCTGCACATCACAGTCCAAGGGGAGGGGATGCGGAGAACAAAATCATAATTGAAGAACATAAAGAAAAGATTGCTAACTTGATTTGGTTATTTCCCAAATCGTTTCCCCTTCCTCCTCCTGTCCTCTCCTCAACTCTCTAAATGGTGTGACCACCCTACCAGTGAATCAGCTACGATTCTAGGTTGTAAGCATGAGTCCTTTTTATTTCACTCCACCAAGTCCTCTTTATCCTGTCATAAGTACCTGTGGAATCCATGTTTTTCTCTCCATCTTCACTCCACCTATCTTAGCCCAGACCACCATTGCTTCTTTCTTGGATCACTCAACAGCCCCCTAACCAGATCCTCTCACTCTTACTCACTCTAAATCCATTCAACATTGAAAGTATACTTAAAACACACCTTGGGAGTCACTTATCTGTTTCAAAACCCAGCAATAGCTTCCTGTGGCACTTGGGGCAAAATCTGAATTTCTAACCCTGGCCCTGAAATACTCCAACTGATCTGCCTTTGCCTATCCTTTCAGACTCATTTTCCGCTCATTTTCTCATTTTCTTCCCCCACCTTCATTTTCTGCTGCTCATTGACTCACTGCTGGCTTTATCTCCATGGTTCTTTGTTGTTGTTCAGTTGCTAAGTTGTGTCCGATACTTTGAGACACCATGGTCTGCAGCATGCCAGACTTCCAGACTTCCTTGTCCTTCTTCATCTCCCAGAGTTTGCTCAAAACGCATGTCCATTGAGTTGGTGATGTCATCCAATCGTGTCCTCTGTCATCCCTTTCCCCTGCCTTCAATCTTTCCCAGCATTGGGGTCTTTTCTAATGAGTTGGCTCTTTGCATCAAGTAGTCAAAGTATTGGAGTTTCAGCTTCAGCATCAGTCCTTCCAAAGAATATTCAAGGTTGATTTTCTAAAGGAGTGACTATTCTAGTCTATTCAGTCTGTTTTAATAAAAACACCATGGATTGGGTACTATGTGAACAGCAGAAATTTATTTCTCCCAGTCCTGGAGGCTGGAAACCCGGTATCAAGGCCCCCATAGAGTCTGTGTTAGGTGAGGGTCTACTTCCTTATTCAAATACAGCTGTTTTCACCATAGAAGGGATGAGTAAAATCCCTGGGGTCTTTGTAAAGGGCCCAATTTCATTCATGAGGGCTTCACCCTCATGACCTAATCACCTTCCAATGGTTTCTTGCCTCTTAATATCATCACACTGAGGGTTAGGTATCAACATATGAATTTAGGGACAGACATATTCAATCTACAGTAGGTTCCACAAAGAAGCTTTAGGCTTTAGGATCCTCACACAAACATTCCATCTTCTGCCAAAGATTCCCCGTCTTCTTGCATTGTCGAAATGTTATCTCCTCAGAGGTACCTTCCCTGACCTCTCTACTTAGACTATTACCAAGTCCAAGCTTGCTCTGCTCACCACAAGGTAAGTCAATGAATTTGAAATATCATCTCCTCAGAGGCACCTTCCCTGACCACTCTGCTTAGACTATTACCAAGTCCAAGCTTGCTCTGCTCACCACAAGGTAAGTCAATGAATTGGAGATGAGGTGTTGGGATCAGGAAGGGACTTTATTCTGGAGCCAGCTGATCAAAATGATGACAGGCTAGCACCTCAAAATAACCATCTTGTTGGAGCCTACATGTCTGATTCTTTTATGGATCAGGTGGGGAGGTAAGGAAACAAAATTTAAAAAACCATTTAATTCCTGCAATCATCTCCTAGAATGACAAGCCTCAGGCAGGGGAATGTGTTAGCTCCACTTCCTTTCAGTCATTTCATGGGTGGTGGGAAATGAAACATTCCCTGTCATATCAACAAAGTTTCCATATCTATCTGTCATTCTGGCTTCCCCAGATGTGAATTTCTGGGCAGCACTGGTAAACTGCTGAGGAGAGGCAGGGCGATGCACCATTTGTCACACAGAGGATTCACATTCCTTCACAGGTAGGCAGGGTCAGGCTATATCCCTGAGGTAGGCCATTGTTGTTCCTGTTGCTCACTCACCCAGTTATATCCTACTTTTTGCGAACCCATGGACTGCTGCACACCCGGCCACCCTGTCCCTCACCATCTCCCAGAGTTTGCCAAAGTTTGTGTTGGTGATGCCATTCAGCCATCTCATCCTCTGACTCCCTCTTCTCCTTCTGCCCTCAATCTTTCCCAGCATCAGGGACTTTTCCAATGAGTCATCTGTTCGCCTCAGATGACCATTATGCATGCTTATAATAACAAAAGGAATTAAAATCACAGAAGTAGATCCAGTATTAATTCAAAATTAACCCTTCCAGGTTACAAGAATGGGAGAGTTACTTTATTATAACTTGTAATCAATTGCCAGTTTGCCTCTGAACTGTGTTTGGTGTCTTCCCACCATCAAAAGGTAAGCTACATAAAGCCAGAGGCTGGTATCTTATGCGCTTTCTTTTTCTGGTACCTAGAGTGAGGTCTTGGAGAAGGCAATGGCACCCCACTCCAGTACTCTTGCCTGGAAAATCCCAAGGATGGAGGAGCCTGGTAGGCTGCAATCCGTGGGGTCGCTAAGAGTCAGTCATGACTGAGCGACTTCACTTTCACTTTTCACTTTCATGCATTGGAGAAGGAAATGACAATCCACGCTAGCGTTCTTGCCTGGAGAATCCCAGGGAAGGGGGAGCCTGGTGGGCTGCCATCTATGGGGTCGCACAGAGTTGGACACGACTGAAGCAACTTAGCAGTAGCAGCAGCAGCAGCAGCAGAGTGAGGTCTGTGACAAAGTGAGTGTCAAATTAGTGTCTCTTGCAGAGTAGGTGATTTTTTTGTTAATGAAGGTTACACACTTTAGGTTATAGATAATTTCATCCTACTGAGAGATCAATCGGAGAAGGCAATGGCACCCCACTCCAGTACTCCTGCCTGGAAAATCCCATGAACGGACGAGCCTGGAAGGCTGCAGTTCATGGGGTCGCTGAGGGTCAGACACGACTGCGCGACTTCACTTTCACTTTTCACTTTCATGCATTGGAGAAGGAAATGGCAACCCACTCCAGTACTCTTGCCTGGAGAATTCCAGGAATAGGGGAGCTTGGTGGGCTGCTGTCTATGGGGTCGCACAGAGTCGGACACAACTGAAGCGACTTAGCAGCAGCAGGAGCAGCAGCAGAGAGATCAATACTATTCATAGCAATACTTTACAGATAAGAAAACTGAAAATTAAAATTTCTGGTGGAATTTTTTTCCCTGGATGGTCACGTGGGTAGAAAGTGGTGACATTATAATCAAACTACCTCAGTCTACTCAGTTAACCAGGTTATTTCTGGCCCTGAGACTCTGTGAGAACTATAGGTTCTAAGGAGCTGAAGCAAATCAAATGTGAGCCCTAAAGACTTCTTTTACCTAATTAAGAATTATAAAAATTGTGATTTCTATTATTTTCCCATTCTCTCTGCATTTCTTAGCTGGAATTCTTCCATTACCAAGGGAGCTTAAGATTACATGTGTTTCACATATATCTTGTTGTGAGTAATTGAAATTACTAAACAATGTGGATTCTGAAACTTGGATAGGACTTTTGAACACACTTAACAAAAACTGTTCTGAGTATAACAGAAGGAGGAAATGATTCTTCCGATTTCCCTCCCTGCCATTGTTTGTCAGGACTCTTTCCTAGGCCATAGAGCAATTCATATTATCTTGAAGGAGGAAACAGAACAGGCTCTATCATGAAAGCAGGACTCCATCTTGGGCCAGACTGTGGACTTTGAGCTATATGCTCAGTATCTATGGAAATGACATACCACCTGGAAAACCAGGCCCACAGAAGGAAGAGCCCCAGGGCTCATACCTAGACTCTCCATCACCTAAAAGAATACCCTAATTATGTAACCATATAGAATCATACATTTTATTATGCTTATTGGGGTGGCAAGAATACACAAAAGAACTGTACAAAACAGACCTTCATGACCCAGATAAACATGATGGTGTGATCACTCACCTAGAGCCAGACATCCTGCAATGTGAAGTCAAGTGGGTCTTAGGAAGCATCACTACGGACAAAGCTAGTGGAGGTGATGGCATTCCAGTAGAGCTATTTCAAATCCTGAAAGATGATGCTGTGAAAGTGCTGCACTTATTATGCCAGCAAATTTGGAAAACTCAGCAGTGGCCACAGGACTGGAAAAGGTTAGTTTTCATTCAAATCCCAATGAAAGGCAATGCCAAAGAATGCTCAAACTACTACACAATTCCACTCATCTCACACACTAGTAAAGAAATGCTCAAAATCCTCCAAGCCATGCTTCAACAATACATGAACCATGAACTTCCAGATGTTCAAGCTGGTTTTAGAAAAGGCAGAGGAGCCAGAGATCAAATTGCCAACATCCACTGGATCATCGAAAAAGCAAGAGAGTTCCAGGAAAAACATCTATTTCTGCTTCATTGACTATGCCAAAGCCTTTGACTGTATGTATCACAATAAACTGTGGAAAATTCTGAAACTGATGGGAATACCAGACCACCTGACCTGCCTCTTGAGACACCTGTATCCAGGTCAGAAAGCAACAGTTAGAACTGGACATGAAACAACAGACTGGTTCCAAATAGGAAAAGGAGTACAGTAAGGCTGCATATCATCACCCTGCTTATTTAACTTATATGCAGAGTACATCATGAGAAACACTGGGCTGGAGGAAGCACAAGCTGGAATCAAGACTGCGGAAGACATATCAATAACCTCAGATATGCAGATGACACCACCCTTATGGCAGAAAGTGAAGAAGAACTAAAAAGCCTCTTGATGAAAGTGAAAGAGGAGAGTGAAAAAGTTGGCTTAAAGCTCAACATTCAGAAAACGAAGATCATGGCATCCGGTCCCATCACTTCATGGCAAATCAATGGGGAAACAGTGGCAACAGTGTCAGACTTTATTTTGGGGGGTTCCAAAATCACTGTAGATGGTGATTGCATTCATGAAATTAAAAGATGTTTACTCCTTGGAAGGAAAGTTATGACCAAGCTATACAGCTTATTTAGAAAGCAGAGACATTACTTTGTCAACACAGGTCCATCTAGTAAAGGCTATGGTTTTTCCAGTGGTCATGTACGGATGTGAGAGTTGGACTATAAAGAAAACTGAGTGTTAAAGAATTGATGCTTTTGAACTGTAGTGTTGGAGAAGACTCTTGAGAGTCTTGGACTTCGAGGAGATCCAACCAGTCCATCCTAAAAGAGATCAGTCCTGGCTATTCATTGGAAGGACTGATGTTGAAGCTGAAACTCCAATATTTGGCCACTTGAAGCAAAGAGCTGACTCATTTTAAAAGCCCTTGATGCTGGGAAAGATTGAGGACAGGAGGAGAAGGGGACGACAGGTTATGAGATGGTTGGATGACATCACCGACTCAATGGACATGAGTTTGGGTGAACTCCAGGAGTTGGTGATGGACAGAGAGGCCTGGCGTGCTGTGGTTCATGGGGTTGCAAAGAGTTGGACACAACTGAGCAACTGAACTGAACTGATTGGGGTATGCTGCTGTTGCTAAGTCGCTTCAGTAGTGTCCAACTCTGTGCAACCCCATAGACAGCAGCCTACCAGGCTCCTCTGTTGCCATTTCCTTCTCCAATGCATGAAAGTGAAAATTGAAAGTGAAGTCCCTCAGTCGTGTCTGACTCTTCAGGACCCCGTGGACAGCAGCCTACCAGGCTCCTCCGTCCATGGGATTTTCCAGGGAAGATGACTGGAGTAGGTTGCCATTGCCTTCTCCGAATTGGGGTATGACCACAGGCCTATTGACAATTGTCCACTGTTAACTACCTAGATTTAAGGCATATGAATCACAGGTTAACTTTGATTGTATCTTTCTTTTTCCTTTTGTTCAGACTAATTTCAGGGAATTTGGGGAGGCGGGTTTGTCCGCGTATACTTACGGTATATAAGGGTTTCACAAAAATTGGTTGGGATCCTTGGCTAAGAGGAGACTCTGCCTTGGGCCCGCTGGTGTAATAAACTGCACTCCACTATCTGCATTGTCCTTCTGAGTGAGTTTGTTTCCTGGAATGCATGGCTACTACAATCTCACAAGCTCAGTAACAAGAGAGATCATGCATTTTTTATTAGCAAAAGGCACAGTTCTTAAAAAATTCCCTCCAGGGCTGTTATATTAAAATATCATACATTTTTGTGTTGAAGTCTTAGGAATGATGGTTTTAATGTGATTTTAGCAATCATTGGTAGAAACTCTATAAGCTAAAACTTCCCAAGACACTAAAAGTGATTCACTCATCCACTCACCCACACAAACACTTCCACTCTATTCTTCATACCCTTTCTGGATGGTCTCAAAAAATAAATCTGTGGACAATATTATTGAGACAAAAATAAGGGAGAGATTTCTTTCCCATCTAAATCCTATTATCCTGTCCATGAAAAGTGAATGTGTTACTCGCCCAGTCATGTCGGACTTTTTACGAACCCATGGACTGTAGCCTGAGAGGATCCTCTGTCCATGGAATTCTCCAGGCAAGAATACTGGAGTGGTTAGCCATTTTCTTCTCCAGGGTGTCTTACTGACCCAGGGATTGAACCTGGGTCTCTTGCATTGCAGGCACATTCTTTACTGTCTGAGCAACTATAGAAGCCCATCATATTCACCAATTAACTATAAAAAGGCAGAGCCAAGCAATGAACATAAAGGCAGCTCACCAAAAATCCAGATGAGCCAGCTGGCTATAAGCCATGGATCACGGAGAGCCAGTTAACATCAGAGATCACTCAGGAGAGCAAAGAGGAACAATAGAAAGAAAAAAAAAAGAAAAGAAAACGTCAAGATTCAGAGAGAAGTACAGACAAATGGCTGTCACTATCACTTGGTTTGGGATTGGTGTCTGCATATAAGGGGGCTTGTCATAGATTTACTTAGAAAGAACTGAGGATATAAGGGAAATGCTGATTCTCCTGGCTGATGGGTAAATAGAAAGAGATACATAGGGAAATCCTAGGTTTTGATTATGGAATTTTTAGTATGGGGACCAGTTCTTTCACAGGTCTACAATGATTGATGTACTGAATACAAACTCTTTGCATAACAAAAACAATCTGCTAGGGAACTAGTTATGGTAATAAAAAGAGAGAATTGAGCCACATGCCAAGTAGAGAGAGCTACTTGGTGTTATCTCTAGAGAGAAAACTTTCTCAACATAAAACATAGTGAATTTTCCCATGGTACACAAAATCTAATGAAGCTTTTTAACCCTTAAGGTTCCAGCCCCTTTCTTACTGCCTTGAGTAAATTAGTATCCAGAGGGGAGCCCTTATTGTATTCAGAACAAAGGCTACAAAATCTGAAGGAGGGAGGACCAAGATACAGAGGTAGCATTATTGTTCTCAAAGAAACAGGAAATAGCATACTTGGTATTTGTTTTCTTTTCCTGAATGGATGGAACCTTTGGCCAAAGTGACTAAGAGAATATGCAAAACACCCTCAGGGACTCCCAGAAAAGATGGGAGAGTTCAAGGTCCTGAAAGGGGAATGGGACAAAAGAAAATGTGTTTGTTTTTTACAGTTAATGTGACCACATTAGCATCTCACAGATTGCTATGGTCTAGGAAAATAATGAACTGCAATAGTGTACAAGCAGATAAAAAATTTAAATCCCCTGCCATAAAGAATATTATACTTCAAGAGGAGGGGTATGGAATGACAAAAATAAAAGGAATTTATTAATGTTTCATAACACACAGAGGAATTGATGCATACTGAAAGGCAAGTATCCTCAATATTAAAGAGAATAAACAAGATAAAGATGTGTGTGTGTTGTGATGGGAAATAAACCAAGTATGCCACCTTTCCTAGTGTTATCTTCTTTAGTTTTATTCCTATTCATTTTGACTTTATGCTATGCCGTGCTAAGACCCTGAACTCTCCTGCTTTTTGTCCTTTGATTGCTCCTCCATGGCAAGGAGCCAACCAACAGCCAAGAACCTAGCTATCACTTTTGTGACTGCACTTAGGGTGATGAGGGTCCTCCCTGGTAGCTCAGCAGGAAAGAATCTGCCAGCCAAGGTAGGAGACACAGGTTCAATCCCTGGGTTGGGAAGATCCCCTAGTGGAAGAAATGGCAACCCACTCCAGTATTCTTGTCTGAGAAGTCCCACAGACAAAGAAGCCTGGCAGGCGACAGTCCCTGCGGTCCCAAAGAGTCAGACACAACTTAGCAATGAAACAACAACAACAAACCAGGTTGATGAGTATTCCTGGGGAAAACCCCACTATTGGGCAAACTGACATCCTTATCAATATACACTCAGCATTCTCAACTGAGCCCTTAGAATGGATTGAAAACTCTACCCTATTATGATATTAATTATGCACACCTTACAATAGTTCTTTTTCTATTCTTTTCAAGCATTTCTTGTCTCCTTATCCTCACTCCTTCTCAGCAGATGATCTCAAGTAATCTTCCAAATTATCCAAAAACAAAGAGAAGCCATCAGATGAAATTTGTCTCAACTTCTAGTCTAGAAATCTATAAATACTTGTCCACTCCACAGTTGTTCTCCTTTAATCATATTAATAACCTTTTAGGAACCTAGCATGTTTAGTCATCTCCATCATTTGTCAAATATATGCACTTGTTCTATACATGTATGTATGTATGTATGTATGTATGTATGTATGTATTCCACCATCAAGACTAACAACCCTTCTAGTTACTGTCCTAATTCTTTTCCTTTCCACAACAAAATTTCAGAGTTGTCTATATTCACTCTCTTTGGTTTCTCTTTTCATTCCCCACTTAATCTTCTTCTTTTACCATTTCACTAAAATTGTTCTTACCTGGTCACTAATAATTTAAACATTACTTAAAAGTATTCTTTTAAAAGTAAACATTACCAAAGTATACCTTTCAGTCCTCATTTCCTCTTATCTCTTAGCCTCATTCGACAGAGACATTTTGTCTTTCCTGAAACCATCATTTCCTTTGGATACCTCTGCTTTTGATTTTTTCTTCTATTTCTCTGATGACACGCAACCTTTCTGTTCAGACATTGTACAGCATCCAAAGCTCTACTTTCCCAGAAAAATATTCCTACTCCTGCTCTTTTTCATGATCATGCATGAGAATATGTATTTATCCTTGACGCCTACATTCTCTTTATCACACCGCACAGCCAGTTTTCCATTTCTACCTCTAAAATAGCCCCCTGAATCCATCTCCTTTCTTCCATCTCTGGTGGCACCACCCTAATACATATCTCCATTATCTTTTGTCTGAAATTACAATAAATGTACAGTAGTTTTCTAATTGGTCTCCTACATCTAATATTGCAGGATCCATGATCCATTATCATCATAGTCATAGGATCTCTTGAAAACCATAATTATAATTCATTAATTTCCTCTGTTAAGGTCCTTTATTAACTTTCTATTGTCTTCAGAATAAAGCCCAAACTCCTCAATATTCTTTAAAGACCTTGCAATAATTGGCCTAGACTTACTTCTTGCTTTTCTCATACAGTTGTCTTCTTTTCAGCTCAGTTAAGCTTTCTTGAGACCCTTGGACACACGAAGCTTTTGTCCCGAGTCATCACACAGCCAGTTGCTTGGGGCTCTTGCTCTTTTCTGTGCCAACACACTCATCCGGTTCCAGATTAACGATTGCCTCCTCAGGGAAATTTTTCCTCACCATCATCACTTCCTTGGATCAGATTCTGTATATGCCTACAACATATGCTATCAGGGCTCAAAAATATTTGACTTTGTAATTCTCTTCCAGTTCATGAGCACCTGAGAGCTACTGAAACTTGATGTGATTCAGGAGCAATGGAAGACTATTAACCTTAGCATTTGCCCATGGCTGGTCTCAATAAAAGGAGCTGTGGTAGGTGAAAATGGAAAACTCTCTACCACCCATCTGTCAAAAAAGGCCCTGGCAATTTGCGTCATGGCCAATTCTGTAACAATTTTCAGTTTCTCCTTTTATTGAGATGTGGTAGCTAGGCAACTTAAATAACATTTGGAATCCAACCCACAAATATCTTATTCCAAGACAGGACAAAGTGCCAACCCTGGTTGGTTTCCCTTGAGAGACACTTTTCCTGAGGCCATGAATACAGGCCAGATGTCTGGAAAAAAAAATGTTTATATAAATACCTATACTTAAGCATGCACAAGTATGATGCTTTATTGACTTAATTTTGTGACACAGCGTTTGGTGCAATATATGAAAGGCTTGGATTTTCCTACTTTAAGATGAGTCCACATGTGAATAATTTTCCTTTTAAAATGGTATTTATTGAAAAGTTGACTGCATATTGCAACACTGTAAATTAAGCAAAACAAGCAGTTATTTCAAGGGGACTTTTCCAAGCACGAAATTCTTGCTGCCAAATTTGTCCTGTAAATAACAAATTTAAAAGAAGAAATAAAGTAAATGTCTTGTGCGTATATACTTGAAGAAAAAGGCCTCAACTGACATTATCTGATTTTAAGATGGAAGCAACTATTGCAACAGGATTATTCAGAAAACCCATTATCTTCTCATAGATTCAAATTAACTGAAGATTGAACATACGTACTAAGGGATTCTCTGAATGTCACCATCCTTAATATGGTTGAGTTAATATAGATTTTGAAGATTAATAATGGCTGCTCAATGCTTTGTGTGTGCTCAGTTGCTCAGTCGACTCTTTGCGACCTCATGGACTTTAGCCCACCAGGCTCCTCTGTTCATGGGATTATCCCAGCAGGAATACTGGAGTGGGTTGCCATTTCCTCCTCCAGGGAATCTTCCCAACCCAGGTATCAAACCCAGGTCTCCAGTGTCTTCTGCATTGGCTGGTAGATTCTTTACCACCGAGCCACCTGGGAAGCCACTTAAAGTTTTGGGCCCTTCAAAAATCTCTAGTGTAAAGTGACTCCTTCCTTTTATTTTTTCCACTTGTATATTTGTATATAAAACCATAATGAGAAAATGTTAAACCTAATGTTAGTCATTCCTGATACAAACAGTGTTTTAACACATAATTAAAACTTTCCATTTGGAGAAAAGAAGTGATATGCTGAACTGGTTGACCAGAGAAGAATTTTTTCTAGTTGTTTATTTTAGAACCCAGATGATCAACTATTTTTCTAATCGTTTTTCTTGCCTGAAATTATAAGCAATGTAAGCTTTCCTTAATACGTTTGATTGATCCAGAAAAATGCTTTAGTTCAATGAAGGGTGTAATATTTTGTTCTGTCCCAAATCTATTCATCAATTAAAACAAAACAATCTCATTATCCTATGCGATTATCCTTTCTCTCAAATGAATTTTTAGCCTAGGATATGCTCAATAGAGCAAACATATTGCAATAAAAATAATAGCTACATATCTCTCAGATTCAAAAAAATACATATTCACTATGAATATATACATATATAAACCTCTAAAATGTAATAAAACCTCTTTAAAATGGGAAACTATCCAAATATTTAAATACAAATTAAATTGTTAATTTATCCTTTTTCAAGCTCATTTTAACGATTCTCTGTCCTTTGCAATTTCACACAAATCAGCTTGTAAATTTACTTTCAAATGATCCTACCATGATTCTAATTAGGATGGTTTTGACTCTGGATCACTTTATGGAAGGTTGGCATTACATTCTTTAACCTATTTGTACAAAACTAACAACCAAAAGTTCTGCTCTACTTTAGCACAGTTCAGCTGTTTGTAGAATAAATAGATTTTGCTAAATCAGTTTAACACAGACAAATAGTAGTAGTTAAAAAACTGGGGCATGTCTGTCAGTTATCTGACAGCAGAATCAGAGCCAAGAACAGTTTAGTGTCAGGTCATAGAGAAACTGCCTGAATGGATTTTGGCATTTAATTTCTGAATGATTAAGAATTTCAGTCCTCTGCCAATTATGCAGTATCATGCTTGGAAAACAGGAAACTGCCTTAAGAGGAAGTTGTTACTGTCATTTGTAAGATATCTTAGACAGCTCATTCAAGGACTGCTGATGCTGCTAAGTCACTTCTGTCATGTCTGACTCTGTGCAACCCCATAGACGGAAGCTCCTCTGTCCCTAGAATTCTCCAGGCAAGAATGCTGGAGTGGGTTGCCATTTCCTTATCCAATGCATGAAAGTGAAAAGTGAAAGTGAAGTTGCTCAGTCATGTCCGACTCTTAGAGACCCCACGGACTACAGTCTACCAGGCTTCTCCGTCCATGGGATTTTTCCAGGCCAGAGTATTGGAGTGGGTTGCCATCGCCTTCTACCCATTCAAGGACAGATGAAGTCTTTTGCTGTGAAGCAGATGTATCATACTGGAAAGCAAAATGGTGACAAGAAACAAAAATAAATGAATATTAAAAAACTAGGAATAAAATCACCATATGACCCAGCAATCGCACCCTTAGGCATATACCCTGAGGAAACCAAAATTGAAAGAGACACATGTATGCCATTGTTCACTGCAGCACTATTCACAATAGCTAGATCATGGAGGCAACCTAGATGTCCATCAACAGATGAATGGATGAAGTTGTGGTATACATTCCATTGAAGTACGCAATGGACTATTACTCAGTCATAAAAAGGAACGCATTTGAGTCAGTTCTAATGAGGTGGATGAACCTAGAACCTATTGTACAGAGTAAAGTGAGTCAGAAGGAGAAAGATAAATACCATATTCTAACACATATATATGAAATCTAGAAAAATGGTACTGAAGAATTTATTTACGGAGCAACAGTGGAGAGACAGACATGGAAAATAGGCTTATGGACATGGGGTGGGAGGAGGGTGAGATGTATAGAAAGAGTAACATAGAAACACATTGCTGCTGCTGCTAAGTCACTTCAGTCATGTCCCCCTCTGTGCGACCCCATAGACGGCAGCCCACCAGGCTCCCCCATCCCTGGGATTCTCCAGGCAAGAACACTGGAGTGGGTTGCCATTTCCTTCTCCAATGAATGAAAGTGAAGTCCCTCAGTCGTGTTCGACTCTTCGGGACCCCATGGACTGCAGCCCACCAGGCTCCTCCATCCATGGGATTTTCCAGGCAAGAGTAATGGAGTAGGGTGCCATTGCCTTCTCCATTACCATATGTAAAATAGATGGCCAGTGGGAATTTGCTGTATGGCTCAGGAAACTCAAACAGGGGCACTGTATCAACCTAGAGGGTTGGGATGGGGAGGGAGATGGGAGGGAGTTTCAAAAGGGAGGGGATATATGTATACCTATGGCTGATTCACGTTGAGGTTTGACAGAAAACAGCCAAATTCTGTAAAGCAATTGTCCTTCAATAAAAAAATAAATTAATTAAAAAAAAGAATAAACACAACAAAATGAAAAACAGACTCTTAGATACAGAAAACAACCTGGTGTGCTAGAGGAGAGGGCCTTGGGAGGTTGAGGGAGATAAGTAAAGGGAATCAAGAGGTACAAACTTCCTGTTTTGAATAAATCAAGTCACAGGATGTAATATACAGCATCAAAGATGTGGTCGATTGGAAAAGGAAATGACAACCTGCTCCAATATTCTCACCTGGGAAATCCCGTTGACAGAGGAGAATGGCATGCTACACTCCACAGAGTCCCAAAGACTCAGACATGACTGAGCAACTGAACATTCCCTCACACATGCTGATAATACTGTAATAACTTTGTGTGAGGAGGGATGATTACTAGACTTATCCTACCATTTTATAAAGTATTTAAATTTTGAATCACTATGTTGTACATCTGAAACTAACATAAAATTATATGCCAGCTGTACTTTAACTTTTTTTTAAAAAGGATGAGGATCCTGACTCTCTCATATACCACTTCCATGTGTAATCTTGGACAAGCATTTAATGTTCTAGTCTCAATTTTATAATTCTTAAAAAGGCTATGATACCTACTTCAAATGATTTGCAGTAAGATTCCTATAAGATTATAAATGAGAACATGCTTTCTGTTATAAAGGATATGCATCTAAGAATGGTGATTATTATTTTCCATACAGTAGTCCTTGCCATATTATTAATGAATCTATGACTTTTCATGTTGAGTTCTAAAGAGCTTACACTGTTTTCCTCTTGATAGTAGGTATGAGAGAATCTGAGAACTGTTAAAATAATAAAGTGTATTTATCTCATCTGCAATGAGATGGCTTTGGGTCCAACCTTTGAACTCTCATGTATCATCTACATTAGGCTAAACCTTGCAAGATTAAATACATTGGACAATTTATCGTGCTTATAGTTTTGTCTTCCTTCATGTAAGATGTGCATATCCTGAAATGTTACATATTTAACTATTTTGGAAAGAGATTTTATTGATTAAAGAAATGCTGTGGTAAATCTTTTGCAGAATAAAGAATCCCTTCACTGTAGAAAAATGATGGTCTTGTAAATTTAGGCTTTTACATGCCTAATATTCTAAAAGTGGGAACATAACTTCACTATGACTTTTTCCCTTGACTTGAGAGCCTCTCTCATGATCTAGAAGGAACTACATTGAACCAAGAGACAATACACATGGAGAATTAGAACTCCGTCATTTGAGTATTGTCTCTCTTCTCAATGAAATTATTAGGTTAGGTGGGATAACATTCTGTCCATATCCATATCATCTATTTAACAGCAAGCACTCTTTTCCTTTGAAAGTGGAGTCACAGTCACCTTTGATTGGCGTATCTTTGTATCTGTATCTGAGCATCAGTGTCTGTATAATAAATATTGTATGTCTATTGTTTAGCCTCTTTTGCAACCCCATGGTCTGTAGCTCACTAGGCTCCTCTGTCCACGATATTTCCTAGGCAAGAATACTGGCATGGGTTGCCATTTCTTTCTCCAGGGCATCTTCCACACCCACGGATTGAACCTGCTTCTCCTGCTTTGCTAGGTAGATTCTTCACCACTGCACCACCTGGGAAGCCCTCACTCCCAGACCCACCAGCTAAGGTCAGTCTGTGAGTGTTGTCACTCATGTTTTATTGACTCATCTTGATCATTCTGTGTGGCTGGGAGTGGCAGCTACCATTTCAGCTAGATGGCTGAAAATAGATAAATATTATTACTCAGGGGGAAATAAAGAAGGAGAAATAATTTCCAGAAGGAAGAAAAGATGACTGGACAGACAAGGCAATGTTAATTCGTTGGGGTAGATATGTATTTTGCATGTTATCTTCAGATCTATTGATTTTCCTGTATTATCCATTAACCCTTGCTTTTAGCTTGTATCAAAGGTCTCTTAAGTTTGAGGTGACTACAGAAAAAGAAAATTAACCTGAAAAAATTTTATAGAAGAATTAACACTTTTTGAGTACCAGCTAAGTTCCAAAAATGTCTTCTATAATCTTTCATTCCTTCCCCAACAAATCCTAAAGTGAGGCATCTCCAGTCTCCATTCCCAGGCAAATAAATTAATACTCAAGGATAATATTCTTGCCTGGAAAATCTCATGAATGGAGGAGCCTGGTAGGCTGCAGTCCATGGGGTCCCGAAGAGTTGGACATGACTGAGCGACTTCACTTTAACTTTTCACTTTCATGCATTGGAGAAGGAAATGGCAACCCACTCCAGTGTTCTTGCCTGGAGAATCCCAGCGAGGGGGAGCCTGGTGGGCTGCCATCTATGGGGTCGCACAGAGTAGGACACAACTGAAGCGACTTAGCAGCAGCAGCTAGGATAATAGAGCTGCTTCAAGATAACAAAACTAGTAAGGCCTAAGCTGGAATTGAAGACCTATACATATTCAGTTGGACTTCCCAGGTGGCACTAGTGGTAAAGAACCCACTTGCCCCGACACAGGAGAGGCAGGTTCTTTACCTGGTTGAAAAAGATCCCTCGGCAGAGGG
Source organism: Ovis aries (assembly GCF_016772045.2). Lineage (NCBI taxonomy): Eukaryota > Metazoa > Chordata > Mammalia > Artiodactyla > Bovidae > Ovis > Ovis aries. The sequence goes on along the minus strand of NC_056062.1, from coordinate 58,125,201 downwards.
CACACAACCCATTCCAGTATTCTTGCCTGGAGAATCCCATGGACAGAGGAGCCTGGTGGGCTGTAGTCCATAGGGTCACAAAGAGTAGGACACAACAGAAGTACTTCGCACAACAGCACAGCATATATTCAGTTGGAAAAGGGAAAATGGAGAGGGGCTGCTGTAGATTCAATTCATGATGATATTTGCAAGGAAGTAGCATTTGGTGTTCAAGCCTCATCTTTTTACACATCTGTCATGGGTTAGTCCAAGAATAACTCTGGCCACGTTACTGGATCATGTGCACGTACATGTTACATGTACAGGAAGTATAAACACATAATTGCTTTTCTTTCTTTTCTCTGAGATCTGATTTACTCATCATCACAGCATTCAGATGGAAAGCTGAGATCAGGGTGTAGACCTAGAGAAATGAAGCCTAAAAGACTTGCTGTTCTGCTGATGATAGCTCATGCTAAAGGCTTTCTCAGGGCATTGCCTGATAAGAAAACTCTACTGGGACTTGGCAGAAAGTCTTTACAAAATAAACAATGCTTTTCCCCTCCTAGAATATCCCTTTGGCATAATGTTTTCTTGAATCTCTGGAGATGTTAGCCTGCTCTTGGAGGATTCCTAGATCTTGGGTTCGTATCAAATGCCATCAAATCCCAATCAGGGTTTCCCTCATGACTCAGCTGGTAAGGAATCGCCTGCAATGCAGAAGTCCTGGGTTCAATCCCTGGGTTGGGAAGATCCCCTGAAGAAGGGAAAGGCTACCCACTCCAGTATTCTGGCCTGGAGAATTCCATGGATTGTATAGTTCATGGGGTCGCGAAGAGTTGGACACGACTGAGTGACTTTCACTTTACACTCCTACAGCTATACGCATGGGCTTCCCTGGTGACTCCAACAGAGTTAACTTGCTCTTGACATTGCACTCTGTATTCTTTCAAATGTACATTTAATTTATGATAAAATTGTAAGAAAACATGCCCTGGAACATTGTAAAGTTTTTTCCTACCTAGTTTCCAAGCCTGCAGTTCCAACCAAATCTGAAGAGTCAATTTGGTTATTAAAAGAGCTCTTAAATGGAAAAATATTGCTCAATTAAACAGTAATATGCAAAGAAATGGCTCTAATGTGAACAATTTCTTAATTTTATTCCTGAATTTGGGTACATTCTATTTTAACATAGAACTTCTCAAATTACACTAAGTTTTCATTTTACCTTCCAATGTTTTTTGCTACATACTTCACATCTCTATCATTTAGCCAGACAAAATGTCATCTACAACCAATATCGTTTTAGTTATAGTCTAAACCCACAGGAAAATCCTAATGAAAATAATATTTGCCATGGCTCAGATGGTAAAGCGTCTGTCTACAAGGCGGAAGACCTGGGTTTGATCCCTGGGTCAGGAAGATCCCCTGGAGAAGGAAATGGCAACCCACTCCAGTACTATTATCTGGAAAATCCCATGGATGGAGGAGCCTGGTAGGCTACAGTCCATGGGGTCGCAAAGAGTCAGACACGACTGAGCCACTTCACTTCATCTTCAACTAACATGTAAATGAATGCATAGACATTCAGGGAAATGTTTTTATATTATGCTTAAATTATTAACTTATTTAATCCTAACTGAGACCATCTGGGAAAGATTGAGGGCAGGAGGAGAAGGGGATGACAGAGGCTGAGATGGTTAGATGGCATCACCAACTCAATGGACGTGGGTTTGGGTGGACTCTGGGAGTTGGTGATGTGTTAAACTGAACTGAGACCATCTTGGCGGCTGATATTATTATCTCTGTTATGCAAATGAGGAAATGAAGTGGTTGAACCATCTGGCCAAGGAAGGCAACCTTCTAAACAGTGGAGCAGGGATGTGAACTGACAAGGTTTGTCTCAGCTTTCCCAGGCTTCGTTGATTTCACTGCCACTCATCCTTGATCCATTGTAAATATGAGGCAGTTTCTTCCTCACCCTTGGTGCAATATTTTTAACAGTTCATTGATCTCCTAGACATTCATTTAATATTCAGTAATTAAATATAATTAATCATTTGTCAACCAAGGTCCATATAGTCAAAGTTATGGTTTTTCCAGTAGTCACAAACAGATATGAGAGTTGGACCATAAAGAAGATTGTTCAGTTCAGTTCAGTCACTCAGTCGTGTCAGACTCTGCAACCCCATGGACTGTAGCATGTCAGGCCTCCCTGTCCATCACCAACTCCTGGAGTTTATGTCCATTGAGTTGGTGATGCCATCCAACCATCTCATCCTCTGTTGTCCCCTTTTCCTCCTGCCCTCAATCTTTCCTGGCATCAGGGTCTTTTTAAATAAGTCAGTTCTTCGCATCAGGTGGCCAAAGAAGATTGAGTACCATAGAATTGATGCTTTTGAACTGTGATGCTGGAGAAGACTCTTGAGAGTCCCTTGGACAGCAAGGACATCAAACCAGTCAATCCTAAAGGAAATTAACCCTGAATATTCATTGGAAAGACTGATGCTGAAGCTGAAGCTCTAATACTTTGACCACCTAATGCAAAGAGCCCACTCATTGGAAGAGACCCTGATGTTGGGAATGGTTGAGGGCATGAGGAGATGAGGGCAATAGAGGATGAGATGGTTGGATGGCACCATCAATTCAACGGACATGAGTTTGAGCAAACTGAGGGAGACAGTAAAGGATAGGGAAGCCTGATGTGCTGCAGTTCATGGGGTCGCAAAGTTGGACGTGATTTAATGACTGAACAATAACAATTAATTATGAAAGGCACTAAGCCAGGCATTGCTGGGGCTGGAGATCAACAAGACCCAAGCTCTACCCTTGTGGAGTTTAAATCCTAGTCTGGTAACAGATGCAAACACCCCACCATGCAGAATTTTAGGAAATAGATTATTTTTAAAATGCCACATGAGAGGCATGTTTTAAATGCAATGGGATTTAACAGAAAAAGGAGGGTACATCTAGGGGGAGGTGAGATGACATCACTGAGAACTGGCCACTGGGCAGCTTTTTGAGCCTCAGGGATGGGGACGATTTCGGCATGAAAGAGTGGGACTGCCGGAAGAGGATGTTCCAGGATCAAGAGCAGAAAAGTGGGAATGTACTGGAGTGTTCAACAAATTGTGAAGTGTCCAGTTCAATTTGGAATGTATAAGAAGGTTGTGAGAGGTAAAATCCAAAGACTGAATTAGAAGCCAGATGATAAGGGACTGAAATTCCAGTCTAAGTCTTAACTCCCGTCTGCAGTTGGGTACGCATATGTTCTATGTTAACTAAACTGATAAATTCATTCTTCATGAACACTGCTATATGCAACCAAGGTTACTGAATTTAGAGTAATCTGTTGGCTAAAAAACATACAAATAAAAAGGAAATCAGTATAAGGAGCTACTGCTACACTGACACTTATTTTTCATGAAATATCCTCATCATTACTTACCTAGAGATGATCTAGGTCTTTTGTTGCAATCAGTTAATCTTCAATGCTTTGTTTATTTTAGGAGATAAGGACAAGGTACTCTTAGAAGAAATTTCTTTTTATATTACTAGTCTCCTTAAATGTAATCTTACTTTGAAATAAAAAGCAGTTCTTAATATATGGTGCTAGAAAAAAATGTATGTAAACAGACAGAATAATCTAAACTCAACAAACATTGGGACTGTCTGCTTTAGGTATTGCAATTTATTTGGTATTTCAGCCTTCAGTCTTTAGGACTGAAGGATTCTTTTGCTAGCCAGTCCTAAGTTTATTAGTACCTTTGATGAGATCTGTAATCAGAAAACAGAATTCAGTGATGGCTAGATCAGAAAGAAATCTGCATCAGTGGCAGGAGTACAGAATACACTTATTGGGAGCACATATTAAAAAGGATGAGACTCAAAAGCCTTGAAGCATGAAAACTCTTATGATATATTTTTAATTAGCATCATTGATTTCAAATAATCCAATAGTCTAGAGAAAACCAGAAGGTCACAGGGTTTGAATTACTTAGAAAAGAATAAATATAGATTCAGATTATTTAAAAAAAACTTAGAATGTATATGGAACTCTGGTAAATCAAAAGATGATAGACATGGGTCTAAGCGGTGGGAAGAGGCCAAAACAAAAACACACAATATGCAGAAGAGGAGCCCCAGGTGGATCATAAGCATCTGAAGACATGCTTCAGCCCGCTAGTGCTGTGAGTAATGCAACCTAAAATGCTAATAGGAACTATTTTATATCCACTGGGTTGGTAAAAATGAAAAAGTTAGATAATTCCAAATGAAGCTATCACTTCAAGAAAGGAAACAGGGACTCACAGGCCCTATTTGTTGGAGCACATTGCAGTATAGTTTGAACGGAAATCTGACAGCACCATGGAATTGAATTTGTAACCTAATTTATTGGTACCCTTCCCAGAGACAAAAGTCATCCATAGTTCCATAAGGGAATGTGTAGCAGGGAATTGAAGGCAACTTGGGTATCCATCACCAGGTGCAAAGGGATACCACGCAAGAGTTAAAAGCATTGCCCGGGAGACATATCTGGCAACAGCGCAGTATGTTAAAAACATAATGTTGAGTAAAAAATAGAGAAAAAAAATGTATCTCACCAAACAACACTAAGCAGTTTCATAGACACAAATATATCTGAAAATATAAGCTACAAAAAGGTACAAAAGAGGATAGGTAGGAAATATTAGTGGAGATCAGAAATAATGGGAAAATTTTAAAGTAATATTTTAAAAAGTAAAGTCTCATAGACCAGTAATGAGAGGGTGCCACGAATCGTGCAAGAGATCCAGAGAGGGATGGAAGGGAGGAAGGAAGGGAGAGAGAGGGAGGGAAAACTGAGGTACAGTTATAAGGAAATGATACTTTCATTTCATGCAACTAGTTTTGTATTGAATGCTAAGTATCAGGCCTTGCATAGTACCACTTCTTCAATGAACAAGGTAGAAACTAAATATTCAAAAGATTGTTTTTCTTTATAGTAATCATGTTGCAAAACTACATGCTCATTTTTTCAAGTTGTTATTGCTCAGAATATTTGTGGAATTGCCATACTTTGAAATCTGATGCTTTCCAAGCATATTTGAATGTCATCAAGAAAAATAAAAAGACATTTCATTACTTTGTACTCACTTGTTTATATATACATACATATATTTTGTGTGTAAATTTATAAGTAGATACATATATAGATGTAAAATACATACATACATACATATATATACATATGTGTATATATATATATATATATATATATATATATATATGTAGTACCACCTCATGCAAAGAGTTGACTCATTGGAAAAGACTCTGATGCTGGGAGGGATTAGGGGCAGGAGGAGAAGGGGACGACAGAGGATGAGATGGCTGGATGGCATCACTGACTTGATGGACATGAGTTTGAGTGAACTCCAGGAGCTGGTGATGGACAGGGAGGCCTGACATGCTGAGATTCATGGGGTCGCAAAGAGTCCAACACAACTGAGTGACTGAACTGAACTGATGTATAGTACAACCTACCTTGATTATTCATCTTACATACAAAACGTGACTCTGTATAACTTTTACCAGGTTCAAAAAAACTTAAATCCTTTCCCAAATGATGAAGATTTGCCACTCTCTAGGAGTGCTTGTGTGGGCTTCCTAGGCAGCTCAGAGGTAAAGAATACTCCTGCCAGTGCAGGAGATGCAGGTTTGATCCCCGGGTGGGGAAGATATCCTGAAGAAGGAAATGACAACCCGCTTCAGTATTATGGACCGGAAAATCCCATGGACAGAGGAGCCTGGCAGGCTATAGCCCATAGCGCTGCAAAGGATCAGACATGACTTAGTGACTAAACAACAGCAGCAGCAGCAAGAGAATGTGTGACTGACTCTAAAGTGGTATATAAACAGCAGTGTGTGTGTGCGTGTGTGTGTGTGTGTGTGTGTGTGTGTGTGTGTGTGTGTGTGTGTGTGTGTGTTTAGTGGGTGGCCATTTCCTATTCCCAGGGATTGAACTCGGATCTCTTGTGTCTCCTGTACAGGCAGGCAGATTCTTTACCACTTCGCCAGTAGCACTGTTGAAATGTCTTTGCCTGCTTACTCACCCTGACCCGAAGGCGATTACTTTAAGGGAAAACACTCTTTTACCTGCTACTTTCTTGCGAAAGTGAAAGCGTTGATCACTCAGTTGTGTCAGACTCTTTGGGACCCCATGGACTGTAGTCCTTCAGGCTCCTCTGTACATGGGGTTCTCCAGGCAAGAATACAGGAGTAGGGTTGCCATTCCCTTCTCCACGGGATCTTCCCAATTCGGATCAAACCTAGGTCTCCCACTTTGGAGGCAGATTCTTTACCATCTGAGCCACCTATGTCTACTTTAAAAAATGTGCAGAAATACAAAAAAGTTATTCTAATTTACTTTTGTCTGTATTCTTATTTTTTTAGTCCTGAATTTGCTCATTCTTTAAATAAATATTTGTTGAGCTTTTGTATGAGGGTCTGTGCTGTGTGCTGAAGATGAAACAAAAAATAAATAATTGCTCCTGCCTAAGGTAATTCAAAGCCTGGCAGTTTTGCTTTAATAGTTTGTGGATTTGTGTAAATATCCATGTGGATTCAAGTGACTTAAGCCAAATTCCTGGGAAAAGTTGAACTCTTCTATTTGAATTAAACTGCTTTATTTTCTAGTGAGCTTCAACTCTCCACTGAAGGAAAATAGGAAAGGAAGATAAGCAGTGCTTCCCACACGTCTTTGGATTCCTATTTGGGAGAATGTCAGGACACAAGAAGAAATATGTAAATGTCTAGTGCCTGACTGTGCTCAGCTCTTCAAAGGGCTATCGAAGAGAGGCATCTTGCTGCCAATTCTGTTTTCAGCCACCAGGTGTGTCAAATTCCGGTTACCCTTTGAGCATGGAGCCTGTTTACATACTCCATTCCCTTCCAAAATGTATCCTTTCATTTTTGAGAAAGCCACACTGTTGAGATGCTCTTTTCTAATCCTGTAGACTTGGATGGTGTTTCAGACCTTCACACACGGCCTCAGTCCTGTGAGCGATGCTGTCAATTAACCTCCAAACTTCAGAGGCATAAGCCAATGACAGTTGATTTTAGATCAGCAGAAGACTCCACTTTACCTGATAATTTTAGGACTGTACCATCTGGGGGTCAGCAGCACACAGGGAGACATTTGAGAATGGATGAAGAAAGGAACCATTTATAAGATGGGTGAGGGAAACTACTCACTCTATTCAGAGCTTGAGAAAATAACTCCTGCTGAACACTGAACCGACCACGGCTCTGCTGTCTAGTATCTGCCCCCGTTACTGACTTCATTTTGCTGGCACCTCTTTGCTGCACTTGTTATCTTGTGGATCGTTTGAAGCAAATTCTATTGCTGTATATTGAATGCCCTGCTCTCAACAGTGCCTGGCATATGACAGGAGTTCTATACATACACATTGCATGCCCACTGAATGAATGATTTGGCACTTGTGTTTTGAGATAGGCACAAAATAGTTACACAATACATATTTACCAAACTCATTCATTCGAGCAAATTCCTGAGCGGGGACTTGGGTCCATGGAAGCACACCTCTGGCTAAGTTCGTTTCACCCAGCCTCCAGGTATACATGTTCACAGCCAGTCCTTCTGACTTTTGATGGCCTCCAGGAGAAGAGGTTGAATAATAGCAATCAATCAACAGCTCTAGCTGTTTGCAGCAACTCTGAATCTGTTTCATAAATGGCTGGCTTTCAACAAACCCATATCTGACAAAATTGAATCAAAAGTTCCATTTAACCTGTGGTGTTGCCCATAGAGTAAATGAGGGTCCTGAGTGCCCCTCACTGTCTGTCTCGTTTCTGGAATGATAAAGAAGGAAATTGCAAGTGGACACTGCAATGCGAGTTTGAACACCAGTGCTTCCTCAATCAATAAAAAGGATATTACTCCTTGGTAAAGCACACCACGAGATGAAACACAGCAGAGTCCTTTACCTTTGGTGTCATTCATTTGCCTTGTAAACTGTTTCTCTTGATATTTAGAAAGTCAACTAAATACAACAGAAAAAAATCTTAGACATTTATATCTTCAAAGGTTTGCAGTGAGACACATAGCAGTGTAGGGAACAAGGTATAAGGAAGGTTGAGAAGTGCTTGCAAACAAGACTCTCAAACAGGGCTGAACATTCTTGCAAACAAGATGTTCAGCTAAGAATCCTCTGTTTGTTTCTGTGGGAAAAGAACATTTCTTGCACACAAGGATGTTTCTCTGATTCCTCAAAAGGAACAGACCCAGGGACAAAACGGATTCTAAGTTGATAAGGAAGTTCCCCAAAACAAAGTCTTAGCTGCAGTAAATAAGTTAAGGTAAAGGTTATCTCGCCCCGCGCCTGCGCACGGTATTGTCGCTGAATTATGGTGTTTGGCAACTTGCCCTGTAGATTGTTGTGCAAGGGGTATAAAATAAAGCAGCTGTAAGAAGCAAGGAGTTGAAGTAAAAAGATTAAAACCACTCTGCAGTGTTGGTGTTTCATTCCGTCGCCAGCATAGCAGCATCATGTTAGTCTCAGAAGACTAGATTAACAGCCCTTTTATAACAAAACCCCCGAGTTCTGAATTAGCACACTCAAGCTGCCAGTAAGACAATGATATATCTACCATTGTTATTATTTAAAACCCATTAATTATATTTTTGCTAGACCTTGTTTGATTTTGCAAAATGATAACTCTCAGGAAATTGTCCACAATATAAAAATATGAAATTTATTTATTGTAAGTCAGACAAAGAAAGACATATACTATACAGTATCACTTATTTGGGAACTCTAAAAAGTCAATAGCATAGAAACAAGCTAGAATTGTAGTCACCAGGGGCTGAGGTTAGGGAGAATGGAGAGATGTTAGTCAAAGGGTACAAAATTTTGACTATATAATGAATAGACTCTTGAGATCTAATATATAACATGGTACCTAGAGTTAATAATACTGTACTGTACACTTGAAATTTGCTAAGAGACTTGATCTTAAATGTTCTCACCATGAAAATAAAAAAGGTACCTCTATGATGTGATGGATGTGTTAATTTGATTGTGGTAATCATTTCACAATTATACATATATCAAATCACCACACTGTACACTTTCAATTTGTGCAATTTTATTTGTCAATTATACCTTAATAAGTCTGGGACACAAATAAACATATCAAATAAAATTATCCTAAAGAAATTATTGATGTTGACACAATAGTAGTTCACATTTCTTTTTGTTGATGTTGTTCAGTTGCTAAGTGGTGTCTGATTCTTTGTGACCCTGTGGACTACAGGACACCAGGTTTCCTCGTCTTTCACTGTCTCCAGGAGTTTGCTCATTTACATTTCTTACTTTCACCCTAATAGATGAGTACTTCAAGAAGTTTTGTATGCAATTATTTATTTTCAAATAGACCTGTTCACTTTGCCTCCTCTTTTCTCTGAACTTTCTGAACTGTTTAAACTTACAGGTTTATAAAATGTCGGTTTTGTGGCAAGAAATATTAGCTCCTATGCTTGCAGAAAACTAGAACTCACTGTTTTGAAGGAGGAAGTTAGCAGCAGCATTATGTCTTTTTCACCAATAACGAGGCTCACTGTGCTCAGGTGTACTAGGTAATCCTTACCCCTCCCTAACATGCCAGGACTCAGAGACACCCATCCCAGCAAGGGCAGGAGGTCACACACATGTTTCTCATATGCTACCTGCTGCTACCAGTGTTTCCACCACGTGCTGCTTCCCAAAGGCAATGGAGGGTGGGCTTTGGAGTCACACTGAGCTTGAATCCCTGCACTGCCACTCTCAAGAAACACGGCTCTGGGCAAGTTACTTCAACTTTCTGTCTCAATTTCCTTGCCTGTCAAGTGAGAATAAAACAGCATCTACTTGCAGGGCTGTTGCCAGGATTGCTTCGCAAATTCCTGCAAAACACTTGACGAGATCCAGGTTTCTGGTCTTTATCTTGGGTGTTTGCTCACATTCCATAATTAATTGTAGCTTTAAAATTTACAGAGCAAGGAAATACAGGAAAAGTGACTTCTAGCAGTGGGTCTCCCTCACCCATGTGTTCTGGCTTTTCTGATTAGGGAACAGCAAGAGGGGGCAACTGGACTCAGACCCAGCCACTGAGACTTAAAAAAACCTCTTTTCCTTAAAGTGTAAATTCAACAGTCTTTATTAAGAACCTAATATGTTGGATCACATGATTTGCATTTCTCTGATAATTAGTGGCTCGGTGGTAAAGAATCTACCTCCCAATGCAGGAGACACGGGATACATGGGTGCTATCCCTGGACTGGGAAGATTCCCTGGAGGAGGAAATGGCAACTTACTCCAGTATTCTTGCCTGGAAAATTCCATGGACAGAGGAACCTGGCAGGCGGCAGAGTCACAAAGAGTTGGGCATGACTGAGCAACTAAGCACATGTGAAGCATGACCATTAGTATGTTGAGCATCATCTCATGTGCCACTGCACAACTTCAAATCAGTTTTCCTCAAGAGCCACTGATACTCCAGTATGTGCTTTATTAGCACTAAAATTGCTTTGGATTCTTTTTGTTGTTGTTAGGAAAATTTTTGTTCACATTCAGTTCATTCTTTTATTTATATAACAAGTGTTTACGGAATATCTACTATCTTTCAAGTGCTCCTAGTATGGGGGTGACCAGGCAGTTCTTGTCCCTTCAACATCCACAGCTTTGTGGGAGAGAAAAAGTAGTGTTTAGGTAATTACCACACACTGTGACTTATTTATTTATTACTGCAATAGGAATAAACACAGGGTACTATAGACACATGTGGTGAAGAGAACAGTTGGTTTAGTCTTAGGGGATTCGGGGTCACTTTCTGGAAGAAGTGACTCTCAAACTAGGATATAGAGCACAAGCAGGAGTCTAAAGATAAACAGAGTAAAGCAGAAAAATATTGCATGTAGTATGAATACCACTTATAAGGATGTGGAGAGAACATGGGATTCTACTGGAATCTTATAGTTTAGTTCAGCTTTAGGCTAGTGGGCGGGAGGTGGAGAAGTGACTGATGAGGCCACAGAGCATGATAAGGATAGATCGTGAAGGTTTATCCGTCATATTAAGGAGTTTGGAGTTTATTCTTGGGGCACCAGTGTGGGAAGGAGGGGAGGCTGGGTCACTGAGGGTTATAACCAAGGGAAGAGCATCATCAGAATTGAATTTTAGAACAACTTTTTGTAGTGGCAAGTTATCTTCTTCAAACTCTGTCCTCCCTTCGAAAAACCACCCTCAACAACACACTATGTAAGTAAAGACAGTAGACTTGCTTTGCAAAAACATCTTCAAGATGATCCCTCCATCTCTCCATCCCAGCCACTGCACATGGATGCATGCACAGTTCCCACCAGACTGTCATCTCCTCCTAGAAGAAAGTTCACTGACCACAAGCAGAAACAGATCAGGATTCTTTTTTAAGCAGGAAGTTATTTTAATTCAAAATAGAAAATATCCCTCCGTCATCCTGTCCTAACAGGACTTTCCAGCTAGAACTTGTTTCTGAAAGTTATCAACAGTTTAAATCCACCACCTCCCCCAACGAATCCCCAGCCCTGTGTCAGTATTGGTCTGTCTCTCCTGCCTCTCATTCCCTTTCAAGCTGCATGTGTTGCTGGCCTTTACTTGCTCTCATCATTCACCCCTTGTCACCAGCCCAGGTGAAAGTAAATAGGGAAGATCATCACTGAAAAGAAGCAAGAGGGACTGGTGTTTGCAGAGCACCTGTTCAAGGCATGGTAGGTATTTCCTGATCCCTTCACTACATTCGTTTTGTTCTTAGCAACCCCGTGAGGCAGGTAAAGTCCTTCAACTGCACGTTAGAGACTGGACTGCACAGTGATTCATTTCTCCTTTCACAGTGCGGGACACTGGAGCACTGGGCTAGAAGTTCAGGGTCACAGGGTGTGGTGGGGAGGGATGTGAGGTCAGATTCTTTCAGCTCGTGCCTTTCCAACTACATCATAAGTAGGGCTGCACTCCTGTGATTGAGGTCTTTGGTTACTGATGCCAGTGCTCACACAGCTTGCCAAGTTTCTGGTTCCCTGGCTTTGCTTCCGTGTGGCATTCTCAGTTTATGACTGCCTACCCGCTCAGACTTTGGAGGCCTCATATTAATTTGCCCTCAGTGGTCTAGCCTCCTGAGTCCTGATTGCTCACCTGGGTATACCTTGCTTCCTCCTTGGGTTATGCCCAACTCTGGGCTACCTAGATTCCAGCGTTTCACCTCCTCTCTGTCCCCCCAAACCCCCACCTGCCAAGCACCATCCAGGCAGAACCCAGTTTCCTCCAGATCACCAAGCATCTAGAGGGCTCTCCAACCCGAGGCCTGCCAGTCCTTTTCATCTCACCCCTAACAAGAGACATCCTTAGAAACATCTCTGTTTCCACCAGCTCCTACCATTGAGCATGTAGAAAATACATGGCCTTATTTTTCTAAATTAAGTTGTAGACAGCTTTGTGATGTGACATTGAAGCTCTCTGTTTTGATCAAGGACTAAGGATATGATTAGATCCAGATACTTCTTACAAGCTGAATACCCAGACAGTAAAATCTGGTTTATGTATAAATTTGACCCAAGAAGATAGTTACAGTATCACAACGCTATAAGATCTCTGAATGGCCATTTAGCCTGCCTTTTATCTTCAGGTAAGAACATGCTAAAGTTTATGGGTGGGGCGACAGGGAGGGAGGAAGAGAATGTGAATCACGTTTCTACAGAAAAATCTTCGGGGGATCATCTGTTTAGGACATCCTTCACCTCAAGCCATTTGTATTGGAGATTTAAGGAAACTAGATTTAAGAAAGAGTTTCAGTTACCAAAAAAAAAAAAAAATTAGCTTGAATGATTTTTATAAAGGGAGAAAGTCTTTCCAGTGGCATTTACCCAAGATGTAAAATTCAGTATGTAATGGCCAAAACTAGAAAGCATAGTTTTGGTTCACTATATTTTTTAAAGATGGATAACTTTTTAACTAATGATAATTTGTTTTCTGATCCAAGATATTAATCATGAAATCTCATGCTTCAGGCTACAGAATAACTGCTGCAGAGAACAGAGTTTAAATTTGTGTTTCAGAATAGAGTTTTGCCTGTGTTTAAACAAGACAGAAAGAGAAAAAGAGAGTGAGTGTGCCGCAGTGCACACTGGGTAAACCCACATCTTGCTTCCCTGGAGCCCTCGCTGAACCACTTCGATTTCCCAACCATGGTGGCCTGACTTTGAAACAGAGGTGACATAGCTTTAACCACAGTATACAAAGCCCCAGTTTTTGCCAACCATTTCAAAGTCTTTCCTTTATTTGCCAAGATTAACCTCCTACTTCTTATTAAAACAGAGGCATTGTTCTGCTGGTTAATATAAAGAAAACAATACAATACTTGGGCCAGTACATGACATTTTGAGGTAATGGAAATCTTATTTAAAACTAGCCATCATGAACTCAGAGCAGTGCACACAGTCTGTCAGATGGCATTACATGGAATCCATGTTTAATTTAGATTTGTTGTAATAATCACAATAATTTAACACATAGGAAGTTCATTGGTTCTTTTTTTTCACTTTAACATTGCATTCAAACTAAAACACTGAAGCAAAACAACAGACAAAAAACACTGTAGTATTGGGATTTGAACTTTACAGCCCTGAAAGTGAAAGCTCAGTCATGTCCGATTCTTTGCGACCCCATGGATTGTAACCTACCAGGCTCCTCTGTCCATGGGATTTTTTGGGCAATAATACTGGAGTGGGTTGCCATATCCTTCTTCAGGAGATCTTCCCCACCCAGGGATCGAACCCGGGTCTCCCACATTGTAGACAGACGCTTTACCTTCTGAGCCACCAGGGAAGTCTTTGATAGCCCTGGATGGCATAAAATGAGTAGTTTAATCTGAGTTTCCATTGGAGAGATTAAAGTAGGAAATATAAAAAAAGTAAAAATAATGATATTGACCTCTTCAGGTTAATGTCAGGATTTAAAGAATTAGGCAGTATCTAGAATATAAAAATTTTTAGCACATGACATTTTATCCTTATTACCAGTTCAATGTCTTTATCCTATTTGCACTTGGATTTAGGAATTAAAAGAAATACCTACTCTATTTCCACCTAAAAATACATATTTTTATGGGTAGCATATCCAGTAATATGCTATCACTATATTACTGGATATATCCAGTAATGGGCTTCCCTTGTGGCTCAGCTGGCAAAGAATCTGCCCGAAATGCTAGAGACCTGGGTTCAATCCCTGGGTTGGGAAGATCCCCTGGAGAAGGTAAAGGTTACCCACTCCAGTATTCTTGTTGCAGGAAACGGGACCCCTTCCAGGGCCTGAAACTGGGCTCTTGTCTGACACTCAGAAATGAATTGTCTGAGGAGACACATCTGCTGACAAAGCAAGAGATTTCATTGGGAAAGGGCAGCCAGGTGAAGAGCTGTAGGGTAAGGGAACCCAGGAGAATAGCTCTGTCACGGGGCTTGCAGTCTTGGGTTTTATGGTGATGGGATTAGTCCAGGTTGTCTTTAGCCAATCATTCTGACTCAGAGTACTTCCTGATGGTGCATACCTTGTTCAGCCAAGATGGATGCCAGAGAGAAGGATTCTGGGAGGTGGTCAGACATGTGGTGTCTCCTTTTGACCTTTCCAGAACTCTTCCAGTTGGTGGTGGCTTATTAGTTCCGTGTTCCTTACCAGAACCTCCTGTCGTAAAACAACTCATGCAAATGGTTATTATGGTGCCTGGCCAGTGTGGGTGGTTTCAATCAGTGTGCTTCCCTTAACATTCTGGCCTGGAGAATTCCCATAGACTGTATAGACCAAGGGGTCACAAAAAGAGTCAGACACGACTGAGTGGCTTTCACTTTCACTTATCCAGTAAGGCTCCTATTTTTGTAGCCTCAATATAGAAATTCATGAATAGATTGCTTATCAGTATGTAGATACTTAAAAAGGAAACACTCTTGTGACATTGAAATTAGACTCCTTGGCTGAAGGTAAGGTTTCTAGGCCCTAGCTATTCAAACTGAGGTCAGAGGCTCAGCAGCAACACTGGTATCTAAGAGCCTGTCAAAAATTTAGAATCTCAGACATTATCCAGACTACTGAATCAGAAAATGTGTTGAGAAGGATTGCTCTGGTATAATGGTTCTCAGACATTAGAATGCACCAGAGCACCTGCTAAAACACAGATAACTGGGCCTCAATCCCAGAGCTTCTGATTCAGTACGTCTACAGTGGGACTGAGACTTTGCAGCATTAATAAGATGATGCCCACATTGCTGGTTCAAAGAACCACACTATGATGATAACTAGGGCATTCAGTAGAGACTCCAGGAGGGTTGTATTTGAGTTGTTAAGATTAAAGTTGAACTAATAAAAAGCTACTCTAAACTCACTCTAGCAAGACTTACCAATAAGCCTGAAAAGTATCAAATCCATCTACAAGTAAGAACTACCTGCCACATGAAAAGGAAATGAAACAAAATCTAGACAATGATATAACACTTACAATATCCACCACTCAGCAAACATTAGTAGCCATGCCAAGAAGCAGAAATATGTAACCTATAAGTAGCTGTCTATCAATTGAAACACAGAAATGATAAAGGGATGACATTAGCAGATAAAGGTGATGACATTAGCAGACAATAGCTACTGTAGATATGTTCAATATGCTCAAGGACCTGAGGTAAAACATAAATGTGAAAGAAGAAAACTGGAAAATATATTCAAGAATTAAATGGAATTTCTAGAGATGAAAGATACAAATTAAAAATTCACCAAAACCCAAGAGAATTAAAAAAATATATCCACATGAAAAACTGCATACAAATGATCATAGGAACATTATTCTTAATAGATTCATTCATAGTAGACTCATTGAGTAGAAACAACTCAAATGCTTATCATCTAATAAATAAATGCACAATATGTGGTATATTTCCATTCAATGGAATAGCAACCAGTTATATAAACAAATGAAGCACTGATACTATGGGCTTCCCAGGTGGTGCTAGTGGTTAAGAATCTGCCTGCTAATGAAGGAGACACAAGAGATGCAATTTCAATCCCGGGGTCGAAAAGTTTTTCTGGAGTAGGAAATGGCCCCCTGCTCCAGTATTCTTGCCTGGAAAATGCTATGGACAGAGGAGCCTGACAGACTACAGTCCATGAGGCTGCAAAGAGCCAGATACAACTGAGTACTCACACACACACACAGACACACACACACACTGATTCTATATACTACTACATGTTTGAAACTTGGCTGTTATGCTAAATTAAAGAAGCCAGTTGCAAAGTTCATATTGATGATTCCATTTTCATCCAATGTCCAGAATCGGTAAATATATACAAATGAGAAAATATAAATTGGTGGTTGTCTGGAGCTGGGCAGGAAGTGGGGAATGGAAGCTTAGGGGTATGAAATTTCTTTTTGAGACACTGAAAATGGTCTAAAAGTGATTGTGGTAATGATTGAAGGATTCTTTGAGTATACTAAGGACCATTCCATGGTATACTTTAAGTAAAATGTGAGAGATATGATTCATATCTTAAGAAAGGTATTATATTAAAAATAGAGGAGCTTCCCTGGTGGCTCAGTGGTAAAGAATCCATCTGTCAAAGAAGGAGACACAGGTTCGATCCCTGATCCTGGTAGATCCCACAGGGTGCAGGGCAGCTAAGCCCATGCACCACAGCTATTGTGTCTGTGCTCTAGAGCCTGGGAGCCACAACTAGTGAAGCCCAAGTGTCCAAGAGTCTGTTCTGAGCAACAAAAAAGTCCACTGCAATGAGAAGCCTGCACACTGCAACTAGAGGGTAGTCCCATTTGCTGCAACTAGACAAAAGCCCATGCAGCGAAGACCCAGCACAATAAAAAATAAACACAAAAATAAATACAATTTGAAAAAAAAGGAAAGAAAAACAGCATTAGGTTTCACACCTAGGAGGTAACTTGGAGAAGGCAATGGCACCCCACTCCAGTACTCTTGCCTGGAAAATCCATGGACGGAGGAGCCTGGTAGGCTGTAGTCCATGGGGTTGCTAAGAGTCAGACATGACTGAGCGACTTCACTTTCACTTTTTACTTTCAAGCATTGGAGAAGGAAATGGAAACCCACTCCAGTGTTCTTGCCTGGAGAATCTCAGGGACGGGGGAGCCTGGTGGGCTGCCGTCTATGGGGTGGCGCAGAGTCGGACACGACTGAAGTGACTTAGCAGCAGGAGGAGGTAACTAGTGACCTTGGCTTGAACAACTTCAATCTGAGTTGGGAGAGAGCCAAAATAAGGAATGTGTAAACAATGAGTATAGATCTCTCTCTTAAAAAGTCTAGCTGTAAAGAGGAAAAATAAAAATAAAAACAACCCACAATATAACTCAGGGGAGTTTGAGCTGAAGGAAATGAAATAATAGGAGGGGAAAATATAAAAGAGTGGTTGTGGTTAAAAAAAAAAATTGACTGAGGAAGGTGTAAGAGGAGGTGGAATCTAGAGAAATAAAAGGGATTATCCTTCCATAAGAGACCACCACTCTATGGGAAGGAAGAATAAAAATTAATGCTCTGCCTTTGGATTTGCCTTAATCTAAGGGCAGCAGTTGTTGGGCTGTCTAGCCGAAAAGACATTGCTCAGAGATCCCTAACTCTCTCCAGTATTGTAGTACTATCCATCTTGACACCTGATGTGGTGGTGGTGGTAGTGTGTTTGTCTATCTGTCTGTCTGTGGGTGATGGGGAAGACCACCTTTCTCAATGAGGTTCTGCTGAGAAGAAAGTGAAAATTCCCACAAGGAAATCTTCATTCTGTTTTGAATGTATTGCATCCGTGAGGGATGCTCAAGCCAGATTTAGAGATTCTAAAACAAGGTTGCAGACTCAACTGCTACAGGACCAGGCAGTTAATAATGACACCCAATGTGTCTTAAGCAGCTATTATGTTCAGGCAACAGTCTAAACGATTTAAAAAAATGTGGACTCAGTGTTCCCAGATCATAAGAATTTTTTTTTTTTCGAAGAGGAAGCTGAAATCTGAACTTGTAAATAAAATCTCACACTTTTTAAACGTTGGTGATTTGCTTTTGTTTACATATTTCATAGCAAACATGTCTATGGGCCAGTTACAACTCATGATACGCTAATGTGTGACCCCTGCTTTAAAGAGACCAACAGATTTCTAAGCCATCCAGTACATCCCTTCTTTAGCTTCATACAAAATATGAAGCTTGGTAAGGTCAGAAGTTTGATATGCCTACAAGTGGCATTTTAAAATGTACAATGTAAAGGGGAAATGTACACACATTAAGAAACAAGAAGCCAATAAAATATGCATCAACAAGAAAATCAAGTAATGCCACCCATGATGCAAAGAAAAGAGGAAGCCAGTTTGCAATAAGAAACAACAGCAACAACAATGCTGGGCTACCGTTACTGACAAGGGTGTTGGGATGAGACATCATCTTCCAGAAGAGATAAATGTGACCTGGAAGAATAAATCTCTGGCTGTAAAAATCCTGTCCCACTTATATCAGGCATGCTGTCTGCAAGTAAGGGGCAAATCCATCACTATGTCCCAAGGTCACTGGAAGAAGTAAAAGTTAAGAGCAGTTATGTCTGGGCTGATAGATATATCTGATACAAATAGGTGCAGCCCTAAATACATACCTTCTTTAGCTTAAATAATCACTTAAAAACTGTATCAAACTTCCTCATAAGCAAATACAGCCTGAAATATAAATGTTTCTGAAAACCTCGATCTCCAAATAGTTTAAAAATCAGTATAATTTTAATTTTTGCTACTTAGTAATAAAAGTGAATACTTTTCATCTGCTTTTTGGACTTTTTGTCCTTATTTTAGAAATCATCTCTCCTTACCCTTTCATCTATTATGCCATTCATCTATTAAAATACCATTTTGACTATCAAGTTAGCAATTTTTAAAAATGGCATCATATAATACCAGTTAGCATACAATGAAAAGGGCATTCTCATCCAGGACTGGTGAGAGTACATAACTCTTAGGGAAGAAATCTGATTAACGTATCAAGACAGTTTCATATCCTTTTGTTTAATCATATCACTTTTAAGAATACATGCTAAGAAATTCACCTGAAACATAAAAATATTTTACAAACAAAGATATTCAAAACATGAGGTATTTACAATAATGCAATACTGAAAATAGCTTACAAAGCCACAATAGGAAGAGTAACCTCCAATGAGTTTTCTAAATACTATGAAAAATGGTTATATTTCATAAAAGGAAAAAGAAGCTCTTGAGATGCTATTATCAGTACTGTGAAAATAAGCATCAAAAAGTGACTGCAATAAGCAAAAGAACTTTGCAGAATCTCAAACAGCATAGAAAAATGCTGGAAAATAAGTCAAAGTAGCTGTTCTTGTTAAGAAATACAAACTCAATTATGAGTGTTAAAAAAAATGCTATAGCCTCTATGTGGTATGTAATTCAAAGGAAACATTAAATTTCCTTGATTGGTATGAAAAAAAAAGTGATTGGAAAGAAAAAAATAAAAGTATTGCCTGATAAGATTATGAACTATTTTTTTTTCTGCTCTAATATGTGTTCCGTAATGTATGCCCCATACTGCCTCCAAGTGAATGTGCATCATTTTTAGTCAAACACCTTTCAGTCATGAAACCTGAGATGCCATCATTAGAATTGCAATTCTTTAGATATTGAGGCATTTGATAACCAAGACACCTATTAAGATGGCTTAATGATGGATGGATGGGCTGCCTGAGTAGTATCAATGGAAAGTGGTAGGTGGTAGGTTACTTGAAGAAATTTTGTGTTAGAGGATGTATCATTTAAGGATCCTATATGCCATTGAGAAAAAGATACTTTAACTATTTTAAACATAAAACGGTTTTCTTAAAGGATACTGAGTAATTCACTAAATCTCCGGGAGAGTCCAATGATAAAGGTGGCAAGTGATGCACCTAAAATGACAGTGAAAATAATTCTAAATACATGATGAAGACACTTCTCCTGCCTCCATTGGTCCAGGTCACTGCCCTTTGCTTCCCATGATGAAAGCTTCCACTGCAGCCACAGCAAGTTCAATATTTATGCTATAGAAATGGTGACTCTCATCAGGATAGATTCTGTGGGGTCTCAGCTTCATTTTGACACTTGCTCTTTGTCAAAGTTGGAAATGAGAACATGTGATAGGCGGATAGATGGTATGTAACTTGCTTAATCCCAACTGCAAAGGACTTTAGAAAGCATCTAACATTGTTAACTTCCGTAATGGGAGATGGGCTCTTTTTCAAGGAAGGAAGAAGTCCTGAACTTTAGGAAGGAGATTCCTGTACTGTAGACAAAAACAAGGGCAAATGTCCGAAACAGAAGATGGACATTTGAGGGAACAGTTCATCCCGGTTCCCTGGACACCTAGCATGCATCCACAGAGGCAAAGGCTCAAGTCACGGCTTATCTGAGTCTTGACAGAAGAGCTTGTGCTTCCCCAGGTACACGAGGGGATGAAAGGTCTGTAAGAAATAGCTATGAGGCCATGGATCGCCTGCCTTCCTATCTCCCTCCTTGCCTTCTGGGCTTCAGATGAAGTGTAAGACTTTTGCTCCAGTCTCTTCAGAACTGAGATGCAGCATAGAAAACTCAATAGTTGCCAATTAGAATGGGCTCTTCAGCAACAGTGTATTTCACAACTTGGGTTTCATTCATCTGGCTCCTTTTGTTTCTATGTCATCCTTTCTCATGTGTGGGGCTTCCGTGGTGTCTCAGATGGTAAAGAATTTGCCTGCAATATAGGAGACTTTAATTTGATCTCTGGGTCAAGAAGATCCCCTGGAGAAGGAAATGGCAATCCACTCCAGTATTCTTGCCTGGGGAATCCCATGGACAGAGGAACCTGGTGGGCTGCGGTCCATTGGGTTACAAAAGAGTCGGACACAGCTGAGAGAGTAACATTTTACTTTTTTTTGGTGTATGGGACAAAGACCGGTGTAGCTTACTCTTACAAAGACTTTTGGCTTACTCTTCTGATTGCTCTCTGTGTAAGTAATAAACTGTCTAATTCTAAAAGTGGTTCACTGTATCTTTATGAGTCAAATCACTCAGGCACCAGGCTTGGCTTTGCCTTGTGTTAAATGTGTGCACAACCTAAAACCTACTCGAAGAGGAGGAAATGAATTGACCCTTTTAACTGAAAACTGGATCCAAAAGCTCAAATTATGATGCAACTGAACGAAAACAGCAGTGTATAACTGAGTCACTTTGTGAAGAAATTAACACAACACTGTAAATTAAATATAATTCAATAATTTTTTTTTTTAAAAAAAGGATCTAGGCGGCAGAAAATTGGATGGTTTAGTCATAGTTTTGTTGATGGTGAAAATTAAATCCTGCTTTCTGTTGTTACTGGTGATGGTCTCTATGCCAGGAAGCACACATCAGATTGGGCAATTGTGGATCACATGGTCACTCCTGAGCCAAGGAATGTCAATCTTTATATGGATGACTGAAAGGCAGCTCCTTAAAAGCAAAATTAGGCTGCTGATAATAGGAGGAGGGACAACGGACGCCAAATGGTCCAGCAAGGACCTAGGTAGTAAGATGCTCAGGTAGCGTGTGCCTCTTGCCCAGCTGCCAGGAGTCCCCATGTCTAGGAGCATGTATGTAAAACAGTGCTGCACAACCTCTTCACAGCCCATTTTCAAACACTTCTGTCTGCACTGAAAGGATTATAAGGCACCACCAAGGTTAAAGTGTCCAGGAATCACTACAACAGCAATCATCAAGATAGGATCAAAGGCACCAGCAGCTAACAAGAGCCCAAGGTTATCATACTCTTCCCTGGCCTGTTCTATAGGCTCCGGGCCATCTAGGAGAAGCTGTCTACTGCCTGGAAAGAGTTCCTTTTTATCCTCATCAGGCAGTTGTGTTTTATCTCAGTAAAGAAACTTTTTGTGGGTTGATAGTAAGTAAGCTCCACATCTTCCTTCTTATTCACAGCTCTTCACCAAATTCCATGCCCCTTCTCAGCCCAAGGTGCCATCTGGCAGACCTGCTAAGACAACAGCACCTGTAAGGATGCCTCCTGGTATTCTTTGTGTGTGTTATGTGTAGGTGCTGCCCTGAGAATTCATTTACTCCACCGTGTGGAATTTTGGTCAATTTTAGCTAAGCTGGAACTTGATTTCCTGGAGTCCCTCCCTTGTATAGTTCCAGGTCAGGATTGGTTACAGGAAAGATCTGAGTGAGATTTGGTGAGGCTGAAGTGAAGCAGCAGACACTGTGCTCTGTCATCATTGGTTAGAGGGGATGAGTGGCAGGGGCAAAGGTGTTGGTAGTTTCCAGTTTATTCTTGATTCCCCCTCTTCCATGTCCAGCTCTCCATCCCAACTGCTGCCCCTGCTGACCAAAAGTGACCTCAGCCTAAGGTTACCAGATTCAGCAAATAAAGATACAGAGACATTGAGCTGAATTTGGATTTCATATAAGCAGCAATTTTTAAAAGGTGTTTAAGTATGTCCCATGCAGTATTTGGGACATACTTGGACCCCCCCCCCAAATTATTTGTTGTTTATCTGAAATTCAAATTTAACTGGGCATTCTGCACTTTATAATTCTTAATATATAGGCCTACCTCCAGGGTCTCTCCTGAGAACTCACAGAGGCAGCAGTCACAACAGCCAACAACCTCTAGAGACTTCTACACAGTAGGAGGTGCCTAGCTTCTGGAAATCTCCTGCTCATTCACCCAGGTCCAGAAAGCTGGTTAAAAACTTGTTCCTGACCTTTACTCCCCAGATTCTTCCCACAGTGTATAAGGTGGAGTTCCTGCAATGCAGCCTTTACTCAATACTCATTGGGTTCTACTTCCTGATTAAACACTAACACTCATTCTGACATCAGGAGGAAGGTGCTACTGTTATTCCTTTTCAACATGAATAGAGACTGTGACACAAAGAGGTAAATGTACTTGCTCAAAGTGACACTCCTGATAAGCAGTGAAAAGTGAAAGTGTGTTAGTTGCTCAGCTGTGTCCAGCTCTTTGAATCCCATGGACTGGGGCCCGCCAGGCTCCTCTGTCCATGGAATTCTCCTGGCAAGAATACTGCAGTGGGTTGCCATGCTCTCCTCCAGGGGATCTTTCCAACCCAGGGATCGAACCCAGGTCTCCCGCATTACAGGTAGATCAGTTACCGTCTGAGCCACCAGGGAAGCCCATTATGAACATCTAGTATACATCATATATACATATAAATATAGACTATATAGCTTATATAACATAATATGTGAATTTCAAATATTATATTTCACATGCTTGCAAACGATGTAACTAGTTACATACTAGTTACTGGATACTCAGATACTAGATACTCAGCTTATATAGAGTATTTAGCTCCAAAACTTCATAGAAACTGATTTTTCAACCCTTTTCACTGTTGGGTATCAAAATGTCACTTGTGTGCAATTGAAAACATATATACACGTGTACGTTTTCTCAACAGTATACATTTGGTATTTTGACATCCATTAGTAACAACAGTTGAAAAATCAGTTTCTATAAAACTGTAGAGCTAAACTGTCATTTAAACAAAAAGGAGTGAGTGAAACTGCTTTTAGGGTAATACTGATGACTACTGGTGACTCCAAAGGAAAAAAAAAAAAAAAAAAAAGACTGAGCTCATTAATGTTCAAATGAGGATGCCTTGGAATTGAGGTTAATAAGTTCTTGGCGTGGGAGGATCCCTGAGACAGTTTAAGGCTGTGAAACAAATTCAATGTTTAGAACAAAATGATAGATAATTCTACTTAATGAGTACACAGCAGACTAATTATTGTAATGAAATATGTTTAATTAAAAAGATGTCTGCTTTCTAATGATTATACTGACTGTAAACTAGTTTAGAAAACCCCAAAGGTTGATAAAGACAATACACATAAAGGCTGCAGGCAACGTTTGCACAAGGAGGGTAAATATATGTGTTTATCATTGTAGTTTAAAGTTAACATTATAGCGCTCCTAGGTTCTTTCTCTCTCTCTCTCTCTCTCTCTCTCTCTCTCTCTCTCTCTCTCTCTCTCTCTCTCTCGGCTGCTCTGTGCAGCATGTGGGATCTTAGTTCCCCAACTAGGAATTGAACCCATGCCCCCTGCAATGGAAGAGCAAAGTCTTAACTACTTTATCACCAGGGAAGTCTCCTAGGCTCTTTTAATATAGTATTCCAGATTCTTTAAGGCAATGCTTAGCTCAACAGAGAAGAAAGTACTTGGAAATGAAGAAAGTTGTGGAAAAACCATTTTAATATATTTTAATATGAATTTGGAGAGAATACACTTTCATACACATTTGTAGAAAAATGTGAAATGCTAAGCAGTTTCATTCAGGATGTACATGTGTGCCTGAGTGCATGCTTAGTCACTTCAGCTGTGTCTGACCCTTGTGACCCTATGGACTGTAGCCTGCCAGGCTCTCTCCAGAACAGAATACTGGAGTGGGTTACCAGGCGCTCCTCCAAAGGATATTCCTGACCCAAGGATCGAACCGGCATCTCCTGCATTACAGATGGATTCTTTACTGCTGAGCCACCGGGCAAGTCCTCATTCAGGATATCGGCGCTAACGTCCATTCATAGAATGAAAAGATCAACGAAGCCCTTACAGCTCCAATTTGTGGTGGGACTTAGGAATAAGGTCTGGAGAAGGAAATGGCAACCCACTCCAGTACTCTTGCCTGGAGAATCCCATGGAGGGAGGAGCCTGGTAGGCTACAGTCCATGGGGTCGCAAAGAGTCGGACACGACTGAGCAACTTCACTTCACTAGGAATAAGGTATTAAGCACATTTTCAGCACCACTGATGGTTCAGTGGACAGGGTGTACTTACTTAAAGCAGCTAGAGGAGAGTAGAAACGAGAGTTTCAATGCAAGGCTACAAAAACGTGACTGAGTCTGCCTCTTGCTTCCTATGAGCATATAATAGTGTGCGTATGAGTACGGGTAGTGTTATCATACAGACCTTCAAGAAAATTTAAGTGTGGGGGATAATGCATCATGATTCATTCCGGGCATTTCCTGTCCTGAAACCACCTGCTTCTCTTGTCTCTTTCTGAATGGTGGGATAGAAGCAATATTGTTCTGGAAGCAAGGGTGTCCTGCTCATCAGAGCTGACTCAAATTTTTAAGAAACTTGCAAGCTGTTTATTGTACCCAGCCATCATTAAAATTTAACTTGTATAAGTGTACTGCTAAGTCGCTTCAGTCATGTCCGACTCTGTGCGACCCCATAGACGGCAGCCCATCAGGCTCCCCGACCCTGGGATTCTGCAGGCCAAGAATACTGGAGTGGGTTGCCATTTCCTTCTCCAATGCATGAAAATGAAAAGTGAAAGTGAAGTCGCTCAGTCGTGCCCAATTCTTAGAGACCCCTTGGACTGCAGCCCACCAGGCTCCTCCGTCCATGGGATTTTCCAGGCAAGAGTACTGGAGTGGGGTGCCATTGCCTTCTCCGTATAAGTGTACAGGTAGATAAATTATACTCAAAATACAGATAACAAATACTCAATTATACCTAATTATTTGGCTGTCTTTTGTTACCTAAGCTCTTGGGGTTTTCTCCACCTATTAGATATGTACAACGAATATACTACCTACTGCTGTACATCTCTTTATAACTCCACTTTCAGTGATTTCATATTGGTAGTTTGAAATTGACCATGGCGGAAATATTTGCACCATGAAAATCAGCATGCACTATAAATCGAAGCTCTCCTCTGCCCTGGAAGGAAACGGAGTCATGTCGAAAAAAGCCCGCTTTTGGAGGGTGGCGCTTAAGCTGCTGTGTGGAGCAGAGCAAAGTGGTAATCAGTGAGTCTGCAGAAGAAACCAGATGTGATCTAAACAGGTTGTCACTCTACAGAAGCTAGGTAGAGAGAAATCAGGATCTTGGCTAGGAGCTATTGAGATGAGAACTTAGAAAAGCAAACAAAGCAAGAATCTGTAAAGAATTCGGTAGGGGGTGAAACTACAGAAATAGACTGATGTAAGAAGATCAGAAGGTTTTATAAGGCAGATCCTAGGCATGGACAGGGAAGATGCGTTTAAAGCCAGAACACTGATCTCTGCATTTACCCTACCTCACTTCAAACAAAACCCTTTTATTTTTTTCTGAAATTCTTTCTTCTTTCTATATTCTTAGTTTTTAAAACTTCAATGTTTGATCTCATATTAAAAAGGAAAGAAGCCAAATTTAAAAATTTACATAGAGGTATACTTAACACTTTTAATACTAGAGCAAATGTTATATACGTATATACCTTTCTACTCACATGTACCCCACAAACAGGTGAACTAGAAAGTATTCACTAGGAAAAACTATTAGATATAGAATTAGTAGCAAATATATAGGTTCCAAGTTGTTTATTCATTTAACAAGTCCAGATACATGACTTTGATGACCCTAAACCATGAGCTTGTAAGCTGCATGGATAGCACTGGCTTTTACACATTTTTAACTTTTAAGTACTGGTTCTTCCTGGTATGATTCCATGATGTAGTGTGGCCGAAACTGAACTTCAACTGTATCCTACCCGTTTAGCATTCACAAGATGTGGGATGTTTAGATCACGTCTGGTTTCTTCTGCAGACTCACGGGTTACCATTTGCCTTGGTGCTGGGATTCGGACCTTACAGTTCCAGTTAGATGATACACCACACTAGCAGTAGGACTTTCATAATCAAGGTTTATGCCTGGAAAAGCATCAGTCCTTCAACCAAAGTTGAAGTCCAAGCCTTGCTTTTGACTAGATTTGCTCAGCCGGAGAACTGAGCCACGGCAAGCTACCGGCAGTTTGCAGACAGTCAGATCCTTTTCTGGGAGGCTAGTCTGCAGGGGACTATTCTTGGACTCATTTATCCTTATTTCTCATTTAAGAACTGACTCATTGGAAAAGACCCTGATGCAGGAAAAGATTGAAGGCAGGAGGAGAAGGGGACAACAGAGGATGAGATGGTTGGATGGCATCACCAACTTAATGGACATGAGTTTGAACAAACTCCAGGAGATGGTGAAGGACAAGGAAGCTTGGCATGTTGCAATCCTCGAGGTCGCAAAGAGTCGGACAAAACTTAACGACTAAACAACAACATCAACTCATTAACATAAGCCTGGAATGTGAGAGATTCTAGGAATGTAAAAGATAAGTTCATCAACACATCAATTAGTCACTGTTAGATGGAAATTCAAGGATATTTTTAAAGAAAAAAGGTCTTTGGCTACCTATTTCCTAATCATTCTGGTATATTTCATCCTCCTACCAGAATGATTATTAGCAAATTAATACCCTTTTATCAACATCTAGAACAAGAATAAAAGATTTATTTTTTCCCCAGAGTGCCAGCTGTTCCAAGGGAAAAAGGGCTGATTTATCATTGACGTCTGTCATGCGTGCTGGGTAGTAAGTACAACACATGCCAAATATTTGTCGTGTTATCTAACTTTTCTGTCAATTTTTTTCTCACTTCAAAAAATGTATTTTTGTGTATATCTGTCTCCTTAGAAATCACAAGCTACTGATTTCTACTACAAACTTTCAAAGGGCTATGCCTTCATATGTGTGGCAACTGGAGGAAAATTAGCTTAACAGGTGATATCTATCATTGGATAATTTTTTAGTAAAATCAGATCTGATTATGTCTAAGATTTGAAGAACATTGAAGGTACAAATTACCTGGGGAAAGATTGCATTCCCTTTCCTGTGTGATGAGGTACTCAATGCAAAATTGGCTATCCAAAATGGTTTTATTGGTTTTTGTTTTTTTTTTTTTTTTTTTTTTGTAAAATATTGGCAACACCACTCTTTTCTGTCTTTATAAATACCAATTCTTTTCTCTGTGGATTGTAAAGTCATTTTCTATTGGATAACTTTAAACAATTATCAAAATGAAGAACCAATATCAAATATATGTGTGTGTGTGTGTGCATTTTAAGTGTTAGTATTAGTCACTCAGTAGTGTCTCTGACTCTTTACAACCCCATGACTGTAGCCTGCCAGGCCCCTCTGTCCATGGAATTCTCCAGGCAATAATACTGGAGTGGATAGCCATTCCCTTCTCCAGGGACTCTTCCCAACTCAGGGATCAAACCTGGGACTCCTGCATTGCAAGAAGGTTCTTTAACATCTGAGCCATAAAGGAAGCCCATATATGTATATAAATACACACACATGCATCCTTTTCAAGAATAATTTCTATTACTAATGATGTTTAATACTTACCAGGTACTTACTTTGTGATAGGTACTACAATAAATGATCCACGTATATTTTCCAATCTGTAGAATAATTCTGCCTCCCTATAGAAGTGTAGTTAAAAATATAGAGATGAGGGACTAATGATAATAAGAAATATTCTGTAAAATGTAAAATTAAAATGTTTTCTTCTAAGTTTAATAAATTTGTATACCTTCCACCACACTTAGCAAAATAATTGAGCACTCACTAAATATTTATCGGAACATCATATTTGTGAGCATTCTACAATTCGAAATCTTATCTTCTATTTCATCTTACCTCACAATAACCTAGAAGGTGGAGAAATACAGGAAAATAACCTCCATTTTATGGATGAGGAGGGAGCCTCAGGAAAGTTAATTGATTTGTTCAAGACAAGCCAGTCTCTTTGCTCAGAAGTTTCTGATTTTACTCCCTCACCCCACTGCTCTCTCATTCATTGTTGGATGGTTTCAACACCTGAGTGTCAGTTTATTCTTTACCTGAGTTATCTTTTTAAAGCTTGTGTTTCATAAGTTTGGTCCCACACCGTAACCTTGCACTGTGCTTATCGGGTCATTAGGATAAAGTTCATAGGCTTAAACATGACGTAGAAGGCTCTAGAAAGAAACAAAACCTTTACCTAACTCCCTGGCTTCATCTCAAAGTCCACTGATTTCACTCCATTTCTGAACACCAAGCTCCTCCTTGAATGAAGGTCCTCATACATGCTTTTCTACCCTTCGGTAAAGCCAGCTTTTATTTATCATTCGGGTTTATGATTAAGCCACTTAACTTTCCCCAGCTTCTCTCATTAGAAGACTCTTTGTTATTATCTTACATATGCTCAATATCTAGAGAAAGCATTTACCAAGGTCTTTTTGGCTGAGCTGTGGAGGCACCAATTCCTTATTTAGTCAGTTTCCCAAAGTACAAGATATAGTGAGAAAGAAATCTTGCTTCCATGGCGGAGGGCTAAAAGAAGACACATTCTCAGATTTCCTTTCATCTACAATGCAGATGAATGTGCTAGGTTTAGCAAATTAGATACACCTTCCAGGTTCAAATGAGAAGCTAATAACTCAAAGAAGCATAAACAAAAGAAGACTTTTTCCAGGACTTCCCTAGTGGTCCAGTGGCTAAGAATTCCCCTTGCAATGCAAGGGACACCAGTTCCATTCCTGGTCTTGGAAGATTACACATGCTGCGGACTAACTAGATCCGTGGGCCACAACTACTGAGCCTGTGCTTTAGAGTCCGGAAACTGCAACTACTGAAGGCCTCATCCCTTCACAATAAGGGAAGCCACCTCAGCAAGAAGCCCATGCACCTCAACAAGAGAGTAGTTCCCCCTCTCTGCAGCTAGAGAAAGTCCCTACGCAGCAACAAAGACCCAGCACAGCCAATAAATAAATAAATAAATAAATAAATAAATATTTTTTAAAAGGTTTATTCCAAAGTGGTGAGAGTGGCTGACATTCAGTTTTGAGGGATCACAGAGGCATCAACAGCACTAGGGCTGATATAGAATCCTTGATCCAGTTCTGCCAATGTAAGCAGTGCCAAGTCATGGATTCCAGTGATTGGTGGAGTTGCAAGTAGTGCCCCCTCATTAGACTAGTTTTGTAGCTTAATTTGGGCCATGTGCATGCATGCTAAGGCACTTTAGTCATGTTCAACTCTTTGTGACCCTGTGGACCATAGCCTGACTGTCTCCTCAGTCCATGGGATTCTCCAGGCAAGAATACTAGAGTGGGTTGCCATGCCCTTCTCCAGGGGATCTGCCCAACCCAGGGATCGGACTGGTCTCCTGCATTGCAGGAGGACTCTTTGCCATCTGAGCCACCAGGGAAACAACCCACCATTATTCCCATCCAGTTTCTGAGCTTAGCTTCCCAAATGTCCTGCCAAATCTATAAACTACCTCATGTCTTTTCATGTGTAATGTAGTAAATTACATTTCTGTTTAAGTCAGGTTCATTTTCTGCTGCTTGCAATTTAGAACCCTGAAAAGACATTTTTGCTTTTAATAGCCTTATGATTTAGATCAAAAAAAGAACTGAAGGCATTGTGAAAGATGTGACTTTCAGGAAGAACCTTAAAATATAGATTCAAAGATTGTAGAGGGATTATTTAAGGGGCTGGGCAATTGGAAGTATGAACAAAGACACAGAGGTTGGAGTAATCAGAGTTATGAGAAATTTATGGTTTACCTAGAATTTAATATGTGTGTTAGTCTCTCAGTTGTGTCAGACTTTTTGCAACCCCATGGAGCCCATGAGGCTTCTATGGGATTCTCCAGGCAAGAATACTGGAGTGGATTGCCGTTTTGTTCTCCAAGAATTTAATGTATCCATCTATTATTGAGAGAGGAGTAATGAGATAGCTGACTCTAATTGTGGATTTCTCTATTTCTCCTTGGATTCTATTATTTTTGCATCACTTATTTTCAAAACTCTGTTATTAAGTGCACAAATACTAGGAGTTTTTAAGTCCTCATAATAAACTGACTCTTCTATCATTATTAAATAACACTCTGGTAAATAACAGTTCTGGTAAAAAATTTTGGCATTGAAACCTATTTAGTATGATATTAACATAGCCCCCAGGTTGTCTTCTGATTGCTTTTATTATGATGTGCTTATTATATTATTGAAAGGCATTTTTCTGCAAATAGAATGTTAGGTTGACAGTTTTTCCTTTTTTCTCCTAGTAGTTTGTAAACGCTGCTCTACTCCTCGCTTGCATTGTTTCCAATGAGAAGTTTGTTGCATTCTTTGTTTCCTCTGTATGTCATGTGTCTTTTTACTGGTTACTTTGAAAATTTTATTATTGTTTGTAAGAAATTTGAATAAGATGTGTTTTTCTTGTGGATTTTTTCATATTGTTAATTCCTGAGGTTCACTGAATGAATTAGATCTGTGGATATAGTTTAGCTAAAATTTGGAAATATTTCAGCTATTGTTTCTATAAAATTTTTTTCTCTCTTCTCCTTCTGAAACTGTAATTACAGGTATAGTAAAACATTTGCAAATATCCCACTACTCACTATGTTGTTCACTTTTTTAGTCTTTTTTTTTTTTTTTGCTCTATATGTTTCCATTTTATTTTCTGTCTTCATTTTAACTGATATTTTCTTCTGTGTCTAACCCAGTGCTAATCCTCTTCAGAATTTCTTTTTTTTTCATCTCAGACATTGACACCATGTCTAGAGGTTCAACTTGGGTCCTTTTTACATGACATACTCAATCTCACTCTATATTTTTTAAAATATGGAATACATTTATAATAACTGCCAATGTTTTTTCTACAATACAGTCATCTATATCATTTCTTGGTCTGTTGATTGTGGTTGATTGCTATCCTCATTATGATTCAAGTTTTTTGCTTCTTTGCATGCCTGGTAATTTTTAATTGGATGCCAGACATTGTGAACCTTATCTTATTGGGTACTGGACATTTTGTATTCCTCAATATTTTTGCTTGGTCTGTGATTCAGCTAATTGAAAACGGTCTGAGCATTTTGAGGCTTTTTAAAAAACTTTGTAAGAGAATACCAGAGCAGCCTGACGTCTAAGGTTGACTTTGCCCCAGTACTAAGGCAATGCTTATCAGAATACTCTATCCATGCATGCTCAGTCATGCAGTCATGTCTGACTCCTTTCAACCCCACTGACTGTAGCCTGTCGGCTCTTCTGTCCATGGGATTCTCCAGGCAAGGATAATGGAGTATGTTGCCATTTTCTTCTCCAGGGGATCTTCCCCGACCCAGGGACAGAACCTGTATCTCCTGCATTGGCAGGCAGATTCTATACCACTGAGCCATTAATTAGGCATATTTACACTCTGGATTGTGGACACATGAAATATTCCTGTCCCTGTGTGAATTCCTGAGATTAGTCCTCTGCTCCTTTGGAATGCGTCTTCCTTCAGCTCAGATAAGTTACTCTTATTTGCTGATAAATATTTGTCTGAAGATGTAAGGGGACCCTTTGCTGACCTTTGAAGCATTTTCTGTATGCAACTCTTTCCTCTTTCGTGCGCTGTGAACTCGAGTTCTCTCTGCACCTCAAATTCTCAGATGTACCACCTCAACTCATAGAGATAGTAGAGACAGCTGTGCTTCATTGGGGTCTTTCTTCCTCTTTGCTGGAAAGTCAATAAGCTGAGAAAATTACAGGACTCCTGTCATTTCTTTCCCATCTCTACGGGCTCACTATTCTGCATGACTTGATATGCAATCTCTGAAAACTTGTGTTTCACATATTTTGTTTGGTATTTAGCTGTTTCAGCCAGGAAGGTAAATCCAGTCCTGGTTATTCTTCTGGGGGCAGAAGTCAAGCGCTGCTGTTTTGATGATGAGGGAAACTTGGATATCTTCATAGATGGAGAAAGATCAAGTGTAAAGTAGAAACTGAAAACTGAAGAGAAAGAAGAGAAAATTAATGGATTAATTCCCTAAATGAACTACAAAGGGGAAATAATGAAAAGCTGAGATAGAGATAGAAATGCTTCTTTTGAAACAGGAAAATAGGGGGGAGAGTAATGGATGTGAAGCAGAGAAATATAGATGCAGAGTTCACGTGGTCAGCTGATATTACTTGAGCCCCTGTTATGTAATGTGAATAAACCTCACCTACTTCCTGCGTGGTAGGAGAGGAGATGGAGGAGGGACAGAGTGCAGTGTGGCTCCCAGCATGAATCCCCCAAGTCACTTTCCAAATCCTCATTCCTGAGCTTTCTTATTCTTGATAGAAGTGAGAGATGGGTGCCTTGTCTCCTGGTGCTTCCACTGAACTTTTCAATGTTTTGTATCCTGTTTCATAACACTAGCTAAGGAATATGAGACAAGCAATATCCATTTAGTGAAGCAAGAGTTTTAAGTGCAGTAAGCACAACAGGTTAGGGAAACACAGATGGGAGGCGATCCCACACAATCTTCAATAGCCGGAGAAATGCTGCCGTAATGAATTGGCTCTTAGGACCCAAAGGAACTACCCTGAAAATAGTTATGGGGTAGAGGAGTAGTAAGAAGAAAGGCTGTTCCTCTAGAAGGAAGCAAATGTGTAAAGATCTGGTGGCAAGAGAATTTCTGGAACTGTAGGTGGATTAACAAAACTGGTGGAGGACAGAGAATGCATCAGAAGCTACATCCCAGAAAAACCTTGAATGCATTCTAGGGTATTTCAAACGGACCCTGAGACAGTAGAGAATCCTGAAGGAGTTTTAAGTAGAGATGTGACTGCAATCAATTTTGTGTTTAGATATGATTCTGAGAGCAGTGTAGAAAATGCAAGAGAGGGAAAGATGACTATTAGAGAGAATAAGACAGTGGAACTGCCAGACCTTGTAACTGGTTAAATATGTGACTACCAAGGGAAACAAACCCTGCTGTTTGTTTATCTTGGATAACTGGATAGATGGATGGTCCTGTTTCCTGTGAAACAAGTATTACTGGTTAGAGATCCTAAAACTCCTTGTAAAGCAGGAGAAAGTAGGGAAGGTTGCAATGGCTTAAATTTGTTTTCATACTTTGAACATATTGTCTACTTGTGCCAAGCACAGAGTTGAGAGACAGTGAAAGAAGCTATGAGATAATAAGTGACAGAAGAGGGGGAGGGGCAGTGGAAGAAATTGACACCTCGGAATCCCTGACTAGATAACATGAATTAATAATGGAAACAAAAGTCTTAAGAGTAGAATCTGAGAGCAGATGCAGCTGATGGGTTGAGCTCACACAGCAGAATATGTGGCAGTGTGGATAAATTTATAGCAAAGTACGAAATGGGAGGCAACATGTGAGATGAACACAGGCATCTCTAAAATACTTTCCCATAAGCACGAGATGGAGAGGGAAGCCAGAAATGAGAGAATTAGGAGGGAGTGAAAGGCTGGAGGTCAATGGACTAAGAAACAAAGAAGACTTAGATGGATAGATGTCAACCTTCAAGAAAACAGAGGAGTGAAATTCCAAGCAATAAGGTGGTCCAGGTGTGATTCAGGTGTGGTTCAGCTCATTGAAGATAGCAAGAAATTGGAAGGCAAAAAATTGTTGAAAATGTCATGAATATGAAGGATAACATTCCAAAACACGGGGTCTAAAAGAAGTCTGTGAGCAAGGTAAAGGTCATGTTGAGGACCAGTAAACCAGGGAAATAGGATGCGGAAAAATAAAAAAGTGAAGCTGTGAAGAGCTCACAGTCAGCTGTATGGAGGAAGAGAGTGATGAGGGGCTGGGGTAAGATGAGTGCTTTTCTTTGACTCCAGAGCTGCTGCCTTCATTAGAAGGAAACCGGTGTCATCAAGAGTAAACAGATCATGGTAGTGGTCATGAGGGAAGAAAACCATTCTAGGGAGGAACACATTTTTTAACAAATAATATGTCACAATAATAGACGAGGTCTCAATGATATATTTTTTACTCCGCTTGTCATTGTGGAAACAGGAAGAAAGCAGGTATAGTCTAGGATGGTAGGGGATGCATGGATCAGCAAGGAAGGTGCTAGAAAGGACACAATGAAGTTTTCCCCTTGGTGGTAATTTTAAACAAGCACAATTAAGACTCTTCTAAGTCACTAAAAGTTCAAGGTCATTATGCTTTGTTGTTGTTCAGTCACTCAGAGTTTGTGTCTGACTCTTTGCAACGCCATGGGCTGCAGCACTCCAGGTTTCCCTATTTTTCACCATCTCCTGGAGTTTGCTTAAACTCATGTCCATTGAGTCAATAATGCCTTCTCCTCCTGCCCTCAATCTTTCCCAACATCAGAGTCTTTTCCAACTTTAAGCTTATTCATTGAAATTTTGGGGGCCCATCACTATAGCTGCACATCCTCATGATGAATAATTTGAAGAGGTCTTCCTTTTGGACACACTTGAAGTGTTTACTGAGAGCTGTTTGGCAGTAAATAAAATAAAACAATCATGAAAGATCATTCCCTGACAGTCTGAGCCTGAAAACTCAAAGCGGGTAGAAAATTTAAAGAAGGTTCATTGATCAAACCAATGAAATTTCCTATTAGATAAATGCCACACACTAAGTATCAGGAAGAGATGACATGAAGAGGTGGGAAGATAAAAGATCTACACAAAAGGTTTCACTCACACCCTGTTTTATGGTTTCTACTCTGATGCTGCCACCACACCTATGAGTTTCGCTTATTAGTATAATAAAGAGATAGAATGACTAAAATCTGATGACCAATGCATACAAGTAAACATGGTTCCTCAAAGGCTAAACCTGACAGACAAGATTAGTATTCAATTAGTGTCTGATGATCTTGCCTAATACTTTTTAAGCCTGCTCGACATGTGTTTGTATGTTGCTGTGTGTAGCTTTGCTTATCTTCAGCTGATCTTTGAGAAA
This sequence comes from Ovis aries, assembly GCF_016772045.2. NCBI lineage: Eukaryota > Metazoa > Chordata > Mammalia > Artiodactyla > Bovidae > Ovis > Ovis aries. Next base: position 58,089,559 of record NC_056062.1, on the reverse strand, counting down.
ATTTATCTCCTCTCATTTGTTTTACTTATAAAATGTTGACATTAAGACCAAATATAAAATGGGGGTAAATTGGGGCAGGGAATCCAAGCCATACATAGAATGTTAAAAAAAAAACAAAAACAAAAACAAAAACAAAACCCTAAGTGTTTAAAAGAAAATAACAGGGTCTTCGCTGGTGCTCCAGTGTTTAAGAAGCCACCTTGTAACACAGGGGCCTAGGTTTGATCCCTGGTGGAGGAACTAAGATCCCACAAGACTCTGCAGCAAATAAGACCTCCTGGGGCAACTACTGAGTTCCTGCAAAACAAGGAAAGTTCCTGTATGATGCAGGAAAGATCCCGGGTGCCCTAACTGGGACCTGGTGCAGCCAAATAAATAAATGAATACTTGTTTTAAAAACAGCAATTCATAAGTTTCAGTCAGGTGAAACCAATAAGTAAAGCTTTATGTGGAAAGTATAACATGCATTTTCATGTCTACAGAGCAGTGTGATGTGTGCGTATGTAAAAATTAGAAAAATAGGCATCATTCTACCAGCTACCATTTAAAGAGCACCTACTTGGGTTTACTATTCTCATGTTGTATCATGTAATTCAGACATCCATATAGAGCAGCTAACCTCAACCCCACTCCACAGATGAGCACGCCACTGGCATGCAAAGCAGCCGGTTCCCTGCCCGCCATCCACCGCCAATAGATGTTGGCATTGACCCATCTGACTCCACCAGGCGACAATGTCCTAGTGGTGTTTTTAAAATCCCACAAGAGTCTCATTTAAAACTGATCCACTCCCCTTTTTAGGTGTGACTGATGACCTTGAGTCACAGCTCCAAGACCTGACTTGTAGTTACATTGAGGAAAGTGGGATAGGGAAGCTGTGAGAGTTGGGAGGAGAACAGGTGAAGGAAAACGTGGAAACTACCGGGAGGGAGACTAAGGGGGAAAAATAAAGAGTCGGGAAGTGGAGCCAGGAGCGCTGGCCTGGGTGGCACAGGGGACCGGCAGAGCGGGCGCAGGAAGAATCGGGCCAGGTGGCCGCCGCACCTGTGCACGTGACCCCCGGGCGCCGCGGCGGAGGCGCGCTCACCTGGGCCCACGTGACGGGGCGGGGCCCGGCCTGGCCGAGGACGGCGCGGCCACGCCCCCTCCCTCCCGAGCGGCGCGCCAGGACCCGGCGGGCCCGAGCGGCGGCGGCGGCGGCGGCGGGAGCCCGGGAGGCGGAGGCGGGCGGAGGGAGGCGGCGGCGCGCGGAGACGCAGCAGCGGCAGCATGTCGGCCGGCGGAGCACCAGTTCCGCCGCCTCCGAATCCCGCCATGTCCTTCCCCGCGCCGCGGGTCACCCTGCCCGCCGGCCCCGACATCCTGCGGACCTACTCGGGCGCCTTCGTGTGCCTGGAGATTGTAAGTGGGGCAGCCTGGGCGAGGGTCGCGTCCTGGGTGGCGAGGACGGGCGGCCGCATCCTGGGCCCCCCCGAGCGCTGTCTCCCTCTGCGCGGTACCCCCGCTCCTGTCCCCCCGACGTGGCCTCCTCCGGCGCTCCTACCCGGGTCCTCCCGGTGCCCAGCGCAGCCCCCATCTGGGCGGCGGCGCCACCGCCCGGGCCCTCTCGCCTGGCACCTGTTACGCGGCCACCTGCTCCTCCGCTGGCGACAGAAATGGTCCCGGGAGAGCGATCAGGAGGCTCCGCGGGACCGTGGATTGGAGACTTGGAGAGTAGACGGGCGATTTGGGTTTGGGGGTACCGTCGGAGACCCCGGGAGGCTTGCCCGGGGTGGGAGGCCCGCGGGGTTGGAGGCCTCGCCTGTTGCTACCTGCCATTTTATTGGGTGGTGCAAGGTGTAGCCGATGACTGGGTGACCAGGAGGCCGCCGGGATGTGGAAAGCGGGGGCGGGAGGTACCAGGAAGAGGAGAAGGAAGGCTAAAGACCTGGGCACTGTTTTTTTTTGGTTTTGGTTTTCCCGTTTTGCCATTCTGAGCGCCCTTTGGATCGGGGAGAGGAGCAGGGCTCAAGAAGCAGAGCAGGGGAAAGGTGAAGCGCGGACGGTCGCCCCTGGCAGTAGCTAACGCAGTGGACTGAGGCTGGTAGGGGAAAGGTACAGACGTACGTGGCTGTTAGGCTCCGAGCTGCCGGCCTTGGCGCCTCTCCCTCATCTACCTTTGAGACTCAGCCCAGTTCCTTGGGCTTAGGTGACCGTCGAGTTATCCGGCCTGTCGTGCAGGCTTCTTGGGCTGCAGACTTGAACTTTTAAAACGTCATTTTATGGAGTTGGGAGGTTTTGAAGCTCGCTGGGAAAAATGTTCAAATATAAATTGGGCAACCTTAGGTTGCATCATGCCCTGAGAACGGCAAATACAGAGGGAAATGTTCGCGAGTCGGAGCCTTTTCTGCAGGCGGGTTTTGTTTGCTCGCTTTGGAGTTTTCCTTTCGTCCCCTCAACCCCCTCCTTTGCGTTTGCATAACCTGGATTTGGGTCGCTTAGGTTTCACTTTTGTGCTTGCGGGGCTGGGACGCCTGGTGAGCATTGGTTTTCTGCCCTATTGTGCTAAGGCACCCTAAGTTAGGTTTTAGCTCAGATTTAAATCTGAAAAAGGAGACAAGTTAAGTTCCAGGCTTTAACATCAGTAATCGGATCGTGACTGCGAGGCTGGAAGAGGCCGATTTGAGTCTGTGCCCAGTTTGGAAGTATCTGAATACTTGGGATGAGGGACGAGCATCCAGGTGAGAAGAGCCAGGAGAGGGAGGCTTTGTGCGGTCTGCACCGCTAGGCCAAGGGAGACAGTGTAGACCAGTGAAGGCTGGTGAGAAAGATTTCACAGGTTCTGGGCCACTTGAGTTTGCTGTTCTTCAAACTCCAGTTGTTTTACATACCTCTGTCAGAAAGTGAAAGTGAAGTCTCCCAGTCATGTCCAACTCTTTGCGACCCCACGGACTGTAGCCTGTCAGGCTCCTCGGTCCACGGGATTTTCCAGGCAAGAATGCTGGAGTGGATTGCCATTTCCTTCTCCAGGGGACCTTTCCGCATTGCAGGCAGATGCTTTACCATGGGAGCGATCAGGGAAGCTCACCTCTGCCAGAAGTTTTTGCCATATCCACTTGTTCTAGAATTTACAGATTGTGCGCTTAAATGCGTTTACCTTCTGCACTTCAGTACCTTATCTTAGCCCATCCTAAGCATTAAAAACATGAATTCTCAAATGTGATATGCTGGTTATATTTTTCTAATATTTATTAAAATAGATACTTGTAAATATATACATATGTATGTATATATGGGCTTCCCAGGTGGCGCTAGTGGTGAAGAACCTGCCTGCCAGTGTAGGAGATGTGAATTCAATCCCTGGGTTGGGAAGATCCTCTGGAAGAAGGTATAGCAACCCATTACAGTATTTTTGCCAAAAAATCCTATAAACAGGGGAACCTGGCAGGCTATGGTTCATGGGGTCACAAGGGGTTGGACATGAATGAATGACTTAGCAGAGCAGAGCAGGTGTACGTATATGTAACGATATGTGACGTACATATATGTATATATATATGCAAAGAAGGCTTATCCCTGTGCTATCAAATCACACGCCATCTCAAGAACCATCTGTGTTTATGTGACACTTTCTGGAAACTCTGCTTAATTCGGAGGGAAGAAAGTGGAAAATGATTTACTCTATTTCCTCTCTCCCACCCCAGTATCCTCTTTATTTATCTAACCCAGTGGTTCTCAACTCCCGCCATACTTAATTGCTCAGGCAGATTTTCAAAACAGTCCCTAGGCCAGACTAATTAAATCAGACTCTCTAGGGGAGCACCTCAAGTCCGTGAGGTTTTTCCAAAATCTCCCCAGAGGTACTAATGCAGTCTTGGCTGAGAACCACCAAGGGAGACCTTTATGGGACTCTGTTGACAAGAAGCCTCTCTCCCTGCTAGAACTTTTGCCTCGCTCCATTCCGGGAGAAGTCCCAGACTTCTGGATATTTCAGTCCCAGAAATATCCAGTGTCTTTCCTCTTGTCTCTTCATTTCCTCTTCTTAGCCCACAAGCACTTCTAGGATCTTTATCTAGATAGAACGGCATCACTTCTGAAAGCCACTTCCATTTATTTTCACTTGTTATGGCCAAATATCTTGATAGGTTTAAATCTGAGCCCCACATTACCTTGCACTTGATATCAACATCCCTCCTTCCCAACCCAACCCACGAAAAATAAAAGGACCGAAATATTTCAGTGGAATTGGTGACCTTAGAGAAAGCAGAGAGCACACTGGAACCAAAGTATAGCTCCTTCTTGGCCCTCATCATGTACCGCATAGCGCTATTGGATTATGTGCTTTAAGAGAGCTGAGATGGAGACCACCTTGGTCCCCTCTTACTATCTAGAAAGTCCACACTGAGGAGGTGCACAGATATGAGCAAAGAAGACACTTTTAAAGCACCTTTGTGCTTTAATTTCCCTCTAATGTTCTGATCCCTTGAAATTGTTGAGTCTCCCATGGCGCCTCTTCAGAAATTTCTCTCTATAAATTAATGTGAGAAGTAGTTCTAAACACTGATGATCGCCTTTCTGGGGACCCCTTATTTGAGCTTCTGCCAAGGTTTCTAAATATGCCCAGACTCCTTAATTTTGACCTTTTATCAAATCTACTTGTCCTTGCAATTTCTTAATGTCCGAGTGCTGTCAAAACTGAACACTTGAAAACCGAACCTGACAAAGATGCGCTGGGCTATCAGTCATCGATGAAACCGTGATCTTGGAGTTCATGTCTCACACTAAGAACTTTGCTCCAATAATTTGATTTCAATTCACCTTATTGTACCATATTCACAGTCTCTCAAGTGTAAGGCAGTTGTTGGGGAGATAACTCAAAAGATACAGGTATTGTCAGCCTCCAAACACCAGGTAAAGTAGTTTATAGTGCTGGGTTCCCAGGTGGAGATAGTGCAACTCTTAGACACCTAAGTTGTCCTCCTCTGGCATTTTGCACTCAGCTGTCCTTACCAACATGTGCTTGCTGTGAAGAGTTTAATACTAAGTTAGTTTTGCAAAGCAAAGCTTTTTAGTTTAAGATGGGAAGCCTTCAAAAGTTATCATTTTCCAAATCTAATGATTTGATTCAGTGGTTCCTGAATTAATGTTTTCCAAATCATTCACCAGGTAATTAGTGAATATCTATTGTGTACAAGACATCATTCTAGGAACAAAGATGTTTAGACCCTGCCTCACGTGAAGGAGCTTATAACCTAGTTGAGAGGATATGTCCCCAAATAACTACCATTCAGGGAATAAAGACTCAACCTTGGAAAGTGAACTATAGGCAAAGCACTCTCCAGGCAGGTCTGTTTAGGAAGGTGCCATTGGAGCATCTGAACTTTGGGGCTGAGCAAGCTGTTTCCGGTTCTTGTCCTTAATGAGCTTGTCTTGTATTAAAAAGTACGAATGTATTAAACATGGAAAAGAGTAAAGGTCATTATCGTATTCAGTGTGTTTCACAGTTTCAGTGTTTAGGAAACCATCTGCATTCCCCCAGGATAATCCTGAACATCTCTCTCTATGTGAGATAGTCTGAGACTCTTATTCATAGGCTTCCAACTGCAGTGTTTAGGATGCCACAGTAATTTCATGTTTTCCACAAATGATTAAGAACCAGCTATGTATCACACCTTCTTTTATGCCCTGAAAATAGGATAATTAAATAACTCCTGCTCTTAAAAGAAATTCCTATACAGTGAAGTAAAAGCCAGGAAAGAATTCTAATGCTATGTTTGAAGTGATAAAATTGGTTTATGAAAAGTACTGTTGAAAAACAGGGTGGAGTACATCTGGCCACTGGGAAGGTCATATCAGGCAGCTTCAATGGGACAGTGACATTTGAGTTTAACCTGAAAGTGTGAGTAGAGGTTCAATAGATAGGAAAAAAAATGGGAAGGAGAATTCCAGGTAGAAATGAGAATACGTGCAAACCCCAGAGACAAGAAAGACCATGGCATAGAGGTTCTGGCAACGATTAGTGTTTTTCGACGTGTGTTATTTCACATGACTCATGGGAAGGTGGCCGGGGAAGAAAAAGGGCAGGTAGAGTTCAGGGTGTGGTTTGCTGAGAAATGATCAGCCAAGGCATAACATTTATTCTGTCTGTGATGGGGAGCTGCTGAAGGACAGAGATAAACTTGATCAGACTTGTGTTGTAGAAATCTTTGAGTAGTAAAGGTTGGTCACTAATGCAGAGAGATTGAAGGCAGGGACGATAGCTAAGGGGCTTATAGCAGTAGTTTGGATGAGGGATAATGCAAACCAGAAGTATGACAAAGAGAAGAAGCAGAGAAGAGACACAGACTTGACGTTTAGATGGTCAACCATGATGTAAAGTTTTGACGTGGCCTGAAATGATCCTAAACCAAGCTTGAGTATAATATAACATAACATAATATAGTATAACACAGAGGAATGATACCAGGAAAACAAAATGTTAATGAAAGGATGATGGGGAGGGATGGGCTATGCAGCAGGCATGTGCAGTCACGCAGATAAATCTATGGCAAGGATTTCAGGTTATTTTCAACCCACAGCTTTGACTGTAGAAGGACTAACACATAAATGTTTCACTGTGTAGAGTTTTCCTCTCTCACCCAGAAAATAGATAATGGTTGTAAAGTGACGTTGTGTGTCTGCAGTGGTGAAGACAGGGCTATCTGTGAGTGTATTTCCCTGTGTTGCTGCTAAGTCACTTCAGTCTTGTCCGACTCTGTGCGACCCCATAGACGGCAGCCCACCAGGCTCCCCCGTCCCTGGGATTCTCCAGGCAAGAACACTGGTGTGGGTTGCCATTTCCTTCTCCCATGCGTGAAAGTGAAAAGTGAAAGTGAAGTCGCTCAGCCATGTCTGACACCCAACGACCCCATGGACTGCAGCCTTCCAGGCTCCTCCAGCCATGAGATTTTCCAGGCAAGAGTACTGCAGTAGGGTGCCATTGTGTTAAAAGGATTTTAATTCTTAGCTAAGATTTTTCCTTTGCGTCTGAGTTGAGAATCTCTATCCATGAGAAAGGAGTCTTTAAAACTTCATAAGAGAAAAAAACAAAGCCCTTGCCAAAGATTATTTTCAGTAGTCATTTGCCGTGATTGGCAGCTCCCTAAGAAATATGAAGAACTGAAATATGGGAAACTTTAAACCAAGTTGCTGAAAACCTTGACCTTGAGCTCCAAACGAAAAGGTAAAGGAGAGATTTGTCTTGTGGAGTCCGATAGAAATGTTGTACCTGGTGGTAGGAGCTGGGGATGGAGTGTGTTTGCATTGATACAACCGAATAGGAAAGACAGGGGACAGGAGCCAGGCTGTTGTACCCAATACCACTCGTGTGCAGTACTTAACAAATGCTGTGTGATTGTTCTGCAGGACAAATTGAAGAGTGTGTGAAAATATTTCAGGGAAGCTGACTGGAGTGGGGAAGGGCAGCTTTGAAGTATGCCTGCCTAAATTCTTGTCCAGTTTCTTTCTTGAAGAAAGGAAACATTTTATTAAAAAAAATTTATTTATACTGTTGTGTGAAAATTGTATAACACTTCATGTAGAATTCATTTACAGTGCTTTTCAGGTCTGTTATATTCTTCTGCTTCTCTGTATATCCTTGCTATTAATTTTTGAGAGTTTGATATTGGAATTCCAACTAAAAATCTTAATTTACTACTTAAAAAATAATTGTGATATATATAGTGGAACAATATGTAACCTTGTTCTGTATCTTTCAAGTCTCCTGTAAATGTGTTATCATACTTTCATAATTTAAAAAAATAAAATAAAAAAAGAGAATAGTAAAAACGAAATGGAAAAATCTAGGTGCTGTAGGTATTCACTGTAAAATTCAGTCTTCTTTTCTGTATGATTTTTTTAATAATAAAACATTGGAGAGGAAACAAATTTTTTTATTGAAATATAGATAGTTGATTTACAGTGTTGTGTTAGTTTCATATAAACAGCAAAGTGATTCAGTTATACATATATATAAGTATTGTTGCTGTTGCTTACTCACTAAGTCGTAGCCAACTCTTTGTGACCCCATGGACTGTAGCCCATCAGGCTTCTCTGTCCATGGGATTTCCCAGGCAAGAATTGTGGAGTGTGTTGCCATGTCCTTCTCCATATAGAAGTGTACAGTTTTTTTTGCATTCTCTTTCATTATAGGTTATTACAAGATAGTGAGTATAGTTCCCTGTGCTATGCAGTAGGTCCTTATTGATGATCTATGTTGTGTATAGTAGTGTACATATTTTAATCCCAATCTCCTAATTTATCCCTCCACACTTTCCTGTTTGGTAACCATAAGTTTGTTTTCTACATCTGTGAGTCTGTTTCTGTTTTGTAAGTAAGTTCATTTTTAGCATTTTTTAGATTCCACATATAAGCGGTATCATATGACACTTGGCTTTCTCTCTCTGGCTTACGTCACTTAGTACGATCATCTCTAGGTCCATCCGTGTTGCTGCAGATGGCATTATTTTATTCTTTTTATGGCTGAGTCCATGGTGTGTGTACACCACATCTTCTTTATCCATTCATCTGTCAGTGAACACAGATTCCATGTCTTAGTGATTGTTGGTAATGCTGCAGTGAATACTGGGGTGCATTTATCTTTTCAAAATATGGTTTTCTCAGGATGTTTGTCCAGGAGTAGGATGGCTAGATTATATGGTATCACTATTTTTAGTTTTTTAAGGAACCTCCATTCTGTTGTCCATGGTAGATGTACCAATTTACATTCCCAACAACAGGGTAGGAGTGTTCCTTTTTCTCCACACCTTCTCCAGCACTTATTATTGCCCAACATCTAAAATGTCATGACTCTTCTTCAGGAGCTTATAGTTTACTTGACTTTCCTGTGTCCTATTTTATGTGAAAAGGGCCGTGCCCTTGAATAGTCACCACAGACGACATTCCTAACTTTTGAATAATAGCTTTCAGAAGAAGGGGGATGAAAAGAAAAATAAGAGGCAAGGACTTGTACAGTCGTTTTGATGCTGAAGCATTGGTATTTCTGCATGAACATTTTAACCTGGAGGATAACTTGCTACCTATAAACATATGGAAAACAGATTTTAAAAATCAAGGGAAACTATAAATAAGAGTAAAAAAAGAGCCAGAACATACCTCTCCCCTAAAATATGGGCTTTCCATTTTAGGGTTAGTAACAGCTATTTGAGAAACCAAAATGGAAGTTTAGCTCAGATGGACAAGGAGCAAGTCTAATTCTTTATGACATTGTCATATGTATTTTTAAATCTTTCAAGTGTGAATTGAAATAGCAAATCCTCATTTGCATTAGGTCTTTTCTGTAGATGTCATTTCTTGTTGCTTCTCAGAATTTGTCCTTTTTTTCCCTGATTAAAAACAAAACAAACAAAACGCCTTGACAGTGTTTGCTTCTGAGAACTGTACCAGGGCTAGTCCAGGACCAGTTTGAATGGAAATCAGCATGGTGAGAAGGCAGATGGTGACTGATGGAGAGGAGCCAGGGTGGAGGGGGCAAGGCACCAGCAAGCATACTTCGGTCACTGGTTCCATGGCCATTGCAGCAGAATAGGTAAACTGAATAAAATCTTGGTCTCAAATGAAGAATTAGAAAGAAGATTGAAAGAGGTTATCATGAGCTAGATTTCAAAAGGTGCCAGCTTCCCCATAACTTGCTGCCCTAGGCTCCTAAGATCTTGTACAAGGCTGTGGGTGTTGCCAATAATAGCTTAAAAATTGAGAAGGACATGTTCCTGCTTCCCGAGTCTTCGTGCCTATTTTTGCACACCCACCATGTACCAAGGAATGAGCCAAGCTCCAGACAGCAGTGTGTTCCCAGTGTCTCAAGCTGCTCTTCTGGAGCATTGTCCTCTAGAACCATCTATTACACACACTGGTGAGTTTCCATTCATTTCAAAAGAGAATGCAGTTCAGCATCCTCAGTATAAAGTGCTGGCCTGGGTTCTGGGCATACAGAGATGTTTAGGCAATGTGGCTGACTCTGACCTCACAATCCAGTGGGCAAAACATGCATGCGAGCCTCTGATTTCAACCAGTCAGGGAAGTCTTTCTGTTAAGACTTGGTAGCAGAGTTTTGTTATCCAACAAAAAGTCTCAAGGCAGCATGCCGGGCAGAAGCATGGACCAGTGTGATGGCCTTTTTGTATGCAGGGAAGAGGGACCGAGGCTGCAGTGCTGAGAGAGGGCGGCAGGGAAAGGAGCACTGCAGGCGAGAGGGTGAGCTTGCAGAGGCTGACAGCAGTCTCCCCCGTGCTGTGTCCACTGGACTGCAGTCAGGTCGTGAACGACTTTGCACTTTTATGGGCTGCCTTGTAAATACATCTATCAGTTATTGTATCTGTTGACTGAAGTATATTCCACTTAAAAACATGTTGTATATAAAATGGAGTTATAGATGATCTATTCACTAGAAGATAAATAGTCTGAACATGTTAAATGTCCTTTAACCATACTGTTTCATGTGCAGGAACCCTATTAGTCAGCATCCATTGAAATAGGAGAGATTGTCAAGAAGATAAGGTGTTCTGAACTTTTGGAGGCCTTCAAACCCCTTTGTGATTCTGATGGACATTGAAGACTATATATGACTGTATACAGAAAAAATGTATAGGCACTTACCTACCCAATTTGATATGATTTTGGAGAATCAATCCGGCCCTTTCCCCCAAGCCAATCCATGGCCAAATTATAAAAACTCTGCTCTGGGATAAACATTAGACTTTTGGGGGCTGGAATAGCATAATGTTAAGAGTATAAGTGCAGATCCCAGGTCTCACATTTATTAACTGTATAATTTAGAGCAAGTTATTAATGACTGTATCTTGAAGAGCTTATCTATAAAATGGGAATAATAATAGTGCTTATCTCTCAGTGTTTGTAAGGCTTAAGTTGGTACAAATAAAACCCTCAGAACAGTGCTTGGAACACAAGAGCTAGGTAAATACTAGCTCATATTTCTCTTAGCCTCATCAGCTTTAACGTCATACTCAAGCTAACTCTGTAAGCCAGGTTGGGAGACTTTTTTTTCCTCTAGGCATTCTGGTTTTTTCATTCCACTGATATAAAGTGATGAAATGTCCAATATGTAAATAGTAGGAAATTTGGAAAGAGAGGGTTATGCTTTACATACAGAAAGTTCGCAGTATTGAAGTGTTTCTCCTTAGGGGCAGTCTGACCAGCCCTTCACACCTTCAGCTTCACTTACCTTTCCCTGGTCTCATTCCAAATATTGACTGAAAATAGGTCAGCGTAGAAATTGGCCTGTTTATTTAGTGAATAATAAGAGTATACTAAGATGAAGGTGTCAAAGTGGTTTGGAAATTATTAGCTAAGTTGTCGGAGGGCATGTTCAAAAGCACGCTGTTAGGAAATAAGTGACATTTGAAAAGAAAAAGGGTGTTTGCAAAAGGCATCCTTAGGGGACATGGGAAGACTATCCAAATAGGAGCCAAGTTGAGAAGTCTGTAATCCATGCAGCCAGAATTATCAGTTACTCAAGACCATGGTTTCCCATGGAGTTACGTATTTTTGTCCTTCCACAGTTTCTAGTGAAAACATATTTTAGCTCCAACTGTGAGGGTTCAGTTTGGTGTGATGTGTGGATGAATGCTTGCATGGTTTTCTTATGGCAAGGTTTCAGCCAGGTCACACCCTCTGCCTGCAGGAACCAATCTGAAGTGATGAGCACACACTAAGCCACAGAGGAGACCCGTGGGTTTAGGAATGGGTAGCAACTTAGTCACTGCAACTCGAGGTGTATTTGAGCACTTAAGGTGCATGCCAAGTACACTTAAATTTGAGCTCAGGAGGCGAGGGGAAGAGGGGAAGGCTGATACCAGATTCAAAGTCATGAGCCCTGACTTTGCTCCTGGAAGAAATTTCAAAAGGTGGTGCCTTAGGGAGTCTTGTATGCAATTATCAGACTTTTTAGGACACCAGAGAGTGGTGGAAGGCCATAATAGACAAGCGGTCACAAGTGGACTCAGATCCAAGACACACCACCGGTGAGCCAGCATTCCCCACTTCCTCAGGCCATGTGCACTCTCCAGTTGCTGCAAGACTGTTCTCCCTCAGATTTTAACCATTTTTGTGTTCTGCTTTTCACTTCTAAAAACAAAGCTTCCTCCAGAGTCACCTCTGCTGAACAAGGATGCTGATAATTAATGTGGCCAGTAAATACGCTGAACTAAGGAATGCCTAGAATCAGGTGAAGAGAATATACTCAACATTGGTAATGTTAGTAAAGGCTCAGTTTTGTTTTTTTTTTTTAAGTTGGAGCCAGATTTGGATGCTTAGGAGAAAAGTAGCTTTTGGCAAAAAGAAGAGGTAGTGTATTGTGGAGTAAGGAGAAATACTGTGTCAAGGCCCTCCGGACCTGTTTACCAAGGTGGCAGTCTTGCAACAAGGAAGGTGGATCTCCAGAGTGGCTTAATTCTCTTTTCTGGCCCATCCTCTGTCTACTGCAGTGAAAGGGTTAGTCGCTCAGTCGTGTCCGACTCTTTGCGACCCCAGGGACTGTAGCCCACCAGGCTTCTCTGTCCATGGGATTCTCCAGGCAAGAATACTGGCGTGGGTTGTCATTTCCTTCTCCATTATTGAGCAAGACTTAAATCTGGGTTTCACAGAATCTCTGATCTAAGGATGTAGTGTGGGTGTGTGTGTGCGCGCGCATGCGTACAAAAGCATTTGTGGGGGTGGGGGGGAAGGCATTCATACACCTTCCTGCCTCCCCTCCCCTCTTTCCAGCCATACCCCCATCACAGATAGGAGCGCAAGTCTGTTCTTTTCTCATATACACGCCAGTTCCCTTTCCTAGCCTTTGAGGTATGGGAAGGACAGTAGTTTCGGGTCTGACAAGGACAGTTCATCTCTACTGTGTCACGTTAGCATCCCTGGTTACAGCCCTCATCTGCCTTGAAAGCCTGCTTCAGAGCCTGCCTCCCCGGCCTGCCTTCTGGATTCCTCCCCTTCTGCTCCTTCTCCCCTCTCCCCATCTCCCGGAGCACACAGCGTTGAGCTCTTTTTATAGCACTCACCACAATCTGCTCCTGAATCAGATTTGATGGTGTCTATTTCTCCCTTATTTAGAGCTCCTGGAGACAGAACCTTGCCTTTTTTTTTTTCCACCTTTTTTCTCAGTATCCTACTACAGTGCTTGGCAGCAGATTTGAGGCTGGCCAGTTTGAGGTCCAGTCCAGGTTTATTACATGTTATGCTTAATTCCAAGAGATCATACAGCATCTTCTTTAGAGGCGTCATGTGATCATAACCTCTGTATCATATAATGATGCTTATCCTTCTGAGTCTGCCTGTCCCCAGTGGACAGTGGCAGGTTGTTCTTTATTATTCTTTATTTTGGCACCTGGAGTCTCAGGAAATGATTCTTGAATTAATAGATATTTAGTAGTGATGTATATTTCTTGCTGCTGCTGCTGCTGCTGCTGCTAAGTCGCTTCAGTCGTGTCCGACTCTGTGCGACCCCATAGACGGCAGCCCACCAGGCTCCGCCGCCTCTGGGATTCTCCAGGCAAGAACACTGGAGTGGGTTGCCATTTCCTTCTCCAATGCATGAAAGTGAAAAGTGAAAGGGAAGTCGCTCAGTCGTGTCCGACTCTTAGCGACCCCATGGACTGTAGCCCACCAGGCTCCTCTGTCCATGGGATTTTCCAGGCAAGAATACTAGAGTGGGGTGCCATTGCCTTCTCCGGTATATTTCTTAAGCAGTATTAAAAATATGTTGCTTATTTGTTGGGGGGAGAGTAAGAACAATGTACCAAGAAGAAGAGGCTGAGAAAAAAGAAAAAATGAAAGATCTTATCACCTTCAAATATGTATTAAACAGTAAGAAAGAGCAGAGAATCTTTTACCAGGAACACTGTTTCTTTCATAGCTACTAAGGTTATGGTTATATTTTTTTAAAGTATATATTAATATTCATGACTTAGATTTACTTCATAAAACTTTCCAGGTTGATGGTTCATGTTTCGTTTGGAATTAGGACTTGAGATATAACAACATTATTATCAATGTATTAGACTGGCTCTTTCATTATTGTTGTTCAAGTGATAACTTAGGCTTTCCAAAATGTTTTTCAAAGCACTAATGAATTGTGTGGGCCTCTTCTGTTTTTTTAGAAACTTGAATTAATACGTGTACTTTCAGCTTCTAATGAGCAAGTTGGATATTATCTAGCAAGATACACATGATTATTGTTTTTTAATATTTGGCGCTCCGATTGTTCTCCCATGGGAAATAAGAACTTGTTTGTTCACGAAGCAAATATCTAAGAGCCTTCCATACACCAGACATAACCTGCTTCTATGACGTCACCTATATTGTTGTATTGTTTTTGGAGCTGGGGATTTATTCCCACTTACCTGTTTGTGTCTCCAGGATACTTCTATAACCTAGGTTTTCATTGCCAAATATGGCACAGTGCCTGACCGAGAGCTAAGAAAGAATTAACTTGTAGATAAATAAATGATATTAGATACAGAGGCATATAAGACAGCCTACTGCCAAGAAGGTCTAGTAGTACAGTTGGACTGAAAGCCAGGGGCATTAATTATTAATACAGTGTTTCTCATCCATGTAACAAATCCACAATAGGGAGTTTGCCCAGAGGGCAGGAAGATGGCCTGAGCGTGGGATGGAACTCAGGAAAGGCCTTCTGGTTGATGTGCTATCCATGGGGAGCTATGCATGGGAGTTTCTCAGAAACACATAGGGAAGGAACAATATTTTGGGCCAACATAAGTCAGGCCACTCAAATGTGAAAGAGCTTTGTCTCTGGACTGTTCATTTCTTTTTCTATAATGTAAGATGTGAGGGGCTCAATGGCAAGAGACAAGTATGGAAAAGACAGATTAGCTCATAAATGGCCTGGAATACCCTGTAAAGGATGTGTAGCCTTTATGTCACACTCTCTCTTTTTGTTGGCTGCATGACATGTGGGATCTTAGTTCCCCAACCAGGGAGGAGCTTTAACAACTGGACCACCAGGAAAGTCCCTAGCCTCTATCTCTTTGGCAGTAGCATGGAGGAGACCATTGCTGTCAGATTTATAAAACTGTCCTCACCCGCTAACTCTTCCTCCTCCTCTGTTTTCTCACTCACTGCTACCTGCCCCAGCCATAAATCTGGGTATTTTCTTCATCCATTCTTTTGCTGTCATGTCCCAGCCTGCTGCTCCATCACCCCGAGCTCTGCCCTTCAGCCCTGCCAGGCTGTTTCTCAGCCCCTCTGCCCCAAATCATCTCAAGATTTACCTCCTGCCCTGAAACAGCCTCCTCTGCCCTCTGCCCTTCTCCCTGGCACTGTCTTTTGAGCTGTTGCTTCTAGGCAGTGTTTTCTGACTTCTCACAACTGGATTTAGTGCCCCGCATTTGTCCAATTGTGCCACACGTGAAGCAGCATTTAAGAGACTTGCTTAATTTCCTCTTTCCTATAAGACACTATGAACTCTGTGATGGCTGAGACCATTGTTTACCATTTTATGCCTTTTACCCAGCACAGTGCCAGACAGTGGGTATTTACTGAATATTGGGTGTATAAATATCTAAAGTACTTATTCTTACGTCCAACACATAGAAGAGCATCAATAAATGATGAAAGATTTTATTGTTTTCTATCATGTACAGTGGTGGTGGTTTAGTTGCCGAGTCATGTCCAACTCTTTCGGCCCCATGGACTGTAGCCCGCCAGGCTCCTCTGTCCGTGGGATTCTTCAGGCAAGAGTACTGAAGTGGGTTGTCATTTCCTTCTCCAGTCATGTACAGTAGCTACAGCTATTCAGTTAGTTAGCGTTAGTCTCTCAGTCGTATCCAACTCTGTGATGCTATGGACTGACTATAGCCCACCAGGCTTCTCGGTCCATGGAATTCTCCAGGCAGGAATATTGGAATGGGTAGCTGTTCCCTCCTCCAGGGGATCTTCCCAACCCAGGGATCAAATCCAGGTCTCCTGCATTGTAGGCAGGTTCTTTACCATCTGAGTCACCATGTGTAGACAAATCTCACCTGTGTGAGTATGTCGTGATAAGGACTGAAGCATGGCTGTGAGAAGTGACAGGTTAGAAATTTATGGCTGATCTTTGCTAATAGACTCTCTGAGAAGTGGCGAGAACAGAAGCAAGTAGATGGTAATAAGGAGAGGCGGTGGAGAGGTAAATTTGTAAAAATGGTGAACTGAAAAGAAATCCTTAGAGAGGAAACTAGAGAGGCAGCAATGTCAAGGGAAAATACTTAACTTTTTTTTTTTTTTGGAGCATAGTTGATTAACAGTGTTGTGTTAGTTTCAGCGTATAGTGAAGTGATTCAGTTATATAATATACATACATATATTTATTCTTTATCAAATTCTTTTAAAGGAAAATACTTTTAGATGGTGAAAGCATGCTGAACCTGGTCGTAGACTGAGGACAAGAGTCCAACAGAAAGGCAGGTTCAGAAATGATGTGGAGTCAGATCAGGCCCCAGAGCAGAAGCTCTTGCTTGCAGCTGAGAGAAGGCATCTCCAGTAATGATGGAGCCAAGTCATTGGCAGAGTTGCAGGAACACATGCAGGGGTCTGGGGAGGAACCAAGACAGCGAGGAAGCCTGATGCAGGCATGTCCAGTTCTGTGCCAAATCTATCACTGTGTTTCCTTTCCCCTGCAGGTGTTCGGAGGACTCGTGTGGATCCTAGTCGCCTCCTCCAATGTTCCTCTACCTCTGTTGCAAGGATGGGTCATGTTTGTGTCTGTGACAGCTTTCGTCTGTTCCCTTCTCTTCCTGGGCGTGTTCCTCTCTGGCGTGGTGACTCAGATTAATGCCAATTGGAATTTCCTGGTAAGGGATCTTTATGTCTCTTTCTGGAAAAATGCGAGAAACTTATGAGGATCTTGTTTTATCCTGAGATGCCAGATCTCTGGTTCTATCCATTACCTCTAGTGGGAGAGAAGAGGTCAGAGCACAGGATCTGCTGTGTTGCTGTGCGGCCGGCCCAACTGGACAGCAGGGTCCCAGTTTGTGCAATTCCGGTGTTGACATAACTCAACCATCTCTCTGTTACTCCCTTATGAGTTAGATGACCTTTCTGCAAAGACGGTTTTATTTCACACAACAAATGAATCTCATTACAGTTATTGAACTATCGAACAGATGATTCGGGGAGATGGATGCTGTGCCATATATCTTAAAGTTTTCCATTGATTCCTGCTTCAGATACCAAATACATATATTCTTTTCAGAAAACAAGTAGCTCTATATTCTACTCTTCAGATAACTTAGAAAAGGCAAGGCCATATTTTACATTTATTTTCAATGTCTGTCCTAGATTAGCAAGAGTAGATACATTTTAAGAAGTGAATTTGCAATTGACACCATTTTAAAAATTATGATACCCTTATATTGGGTCAACTTACATTTCCTTTTTCTCCTATCGTGTAGTCAAATCTCTTTCATGCTTGTGGTCATTCATTCTCTGGGGTTATCTGTCAATGGCCCAGTGGAGCATGAATGGCAGTCCATCAGTGATCAGTTTAATAAGGATCATGAAGAACCACCACTAGGTTCTTTCACACTTTGGTAGTTAGAAACTTTAATCAGACCTTCAGTCAGGCTTTGTATATGTTTCTTTCACTTGTGGTAGTGTTTTATTCAGCGGTAAGAAAAAATATCTGTTTTTGTCTTATTTATAGACCATACTGAGGAGCATCATCTCAGATGTTATCAGCAGTGAAGTCTAGCAAATGTGACTGCCCATTCAGTAAGCCAGGGCCAGCTAAGGAGGACGTGTAGTGTGGCGGTTATAATCCTGCCCAGGCTTTGAGATTAGTTGGGTCTGCTTACTAACCAAATAGCCTTGGGCAAAATACTGAGCCTCATTTCTTCCTCTGTAAAATGATAATACCAGCCTCACAAGATGTTGTTAAGGAACAGTGGAATCCGTGTATTATTAAGTGTTCAGCTTTGTGTCTGATTTATAGTAAGTGATCAGTAAATCATCGAACTCCTTCAATGTGTTGAGGCTTGCAGTTTGAAACTTACAAATTCCTATTTCTTAGGTTGCTGACACAATGTGTTTCTCATGTTTGCCTTGATTCTCATTAATGATGAGAAAAGATTTCTAATTATTGTTCAAATGATGAAGATCAAAAATCCCCATTTAAGTTATAAATATTATAGATGCTTATTTGCCTTTTTCTAAATTCCTGACTTTCTTTTAATAACACCTGAATGAATCAGTCAGTCCTTCATGTTGGAGAGTGCTACCAAGCTCTTTTAATATCAGACTTGAAGATGGTACTTGGCCAGTATGTACCAACAGAACAGCTCTACTGGTACTTTGGTACTAGTTAATACATAGATTTTGCCCCAACCTACTGCCTCTTCCTAATCCCCATAACCTGACCCTTTCTCTGGGACCTTCCTGGACCTCCTAATAGCCCGGCAAGTAAAGAGTCAATATCTGGGCAAGTAGTGAGTCTCCAGGATCCTGCAGTGCTCAGCATTCTCTCTAACTGGTTGAGGCACATGTCTTACCAATGTTTAAATATGTTTCAGATATCACTCCTGATTTTATTAGATGTACATTCATATCCTCTTTTTCTCTTTTGCTCATATGGAGCCTTATCTTTGGTATTGAGCCCAAGCATTAATATTTTTTGTAAATGTATTAGGTTTAATTAGATTTTCTAAACATATTTCTTCCCAGTTTTTGTTGCCTTGTATCTGATGTTCATACAATAAAACATGTTGTTTTTTTAAAATTCAACCACTTCATTAAAGGGACAGTTAAAATGACCAGTCTGTTCCATAGGTCACCTGCAGAGCTCATCTTATGGGTTTTTGAGTTAGAGTAGTCCACTTTTACTAAGAGAAAGCTGGGGACAGCAACACGCACTACACTTTGTGGAGGTTATTAGTACTGTCTTGTCATATAGTGGGTATAGTTTCAAAAAGCCAACTCTTGCCTTCAAGAAATTTGCTTATATGCTTACATAGTATTTAGAAAGGGCACCCTATCCCCCTTCTTTTGTGATTTTCGGCGTTCTTAGTCATTTCTGACCACATGGTTGCTTTTGATAGGTTTTGCAATTTATTTTGTACACTCAGCCAGGAGAATTTTTGAGCCATGCGTATCATGCAGTCATCACCAGATGGTAACAATTTTTAATTGCTGCCTTCTGGAGTTGTTAAACATTAATCGCTTAAAAAATTATTGCTTCCCCCCCCTGAAAATTGTTTAATGTCTGTCGCCTGTATGCCATGCATGAGGGAAGCAGGAATGCATTTTGATAGAGAAATTATTTTCTAGAACTGTTCATTGTGGAATGTCACCTACAATATGTATAGCTTCTAGTTTTTACTGATATGAGATTTAATTAGCATTCATGACTGGTGTCTTCAGTATTTTTTCTAGTGTTGGTGTAAATGGTGAAATAAAAATATAATAAGTAATAACATATATTGGGGTTCCCAGGTGGTGCTAGTGGTAAAGAATCTGCCTGCCAATGCAGGAGATGCAGGTTCAGTCCCTGAGTCAGGAAGATCCCCTGTAAGAAATTTCAATCCATTTCAGTATTCCTGCCTGGAAAGTCCCATGGAAAAAGGAGACTGGCAGGCTATAGTCCATGGGGTCACTCCAGGCAAGGGTGGAGGGAGATATGAGCACCTAGGACGTGCCTGATCCTTCCTAAGGCTCTCAAAATACTCTGGTGAACAAGGTAGGACTGGGAGCGGCTCTCAGAGACTTTGTTGGAGTGGACAGTAGCAGTGAGGAAATGATTATACAGCTGATGCAAGAATTGTGTCTGTACTCAGTTGCTCAGTCATGTCCAGCTCTTTGGCGACCCCATAGACTGCAGCCTGCCAGGCTCCTCTGTCCATGAAATTTTCCTGGCTATAATACTGGAAAATGAAAGTCACTCAGCAATGTCCAACTCCTTGTGACCCTAGGGACTATACAGTCCATGGACCTCTCCAGGCCAGAATACTGGAGTGGGAAGCCTTTCCCTTCTCCAAGGGATCTTCCCAACCCAGGGATCAAACCCTGGTCTCCTGCATTGCAGGAGGATTCTTTACCAGCTGAGCCACCAGGGAAGCCCAAGAATACTGGAGTGGGTAGCCTATCCCTTCTCCAGGGGATCTTCCCAATCCAGGGATCAAACCTGCATCTCTTGCATTGGCAAGTGGATTCTTTACCACTGAGCCACCTGAAAGCCTGATGCAATAATTATAATTATGTTAATGGCCAAGAAGGGAATGAGAATAGCATATATATATATATGTCATCTCCAGGCCACCGGGACGTGGATTCTAAGATGGATTTTGAAGTACAAGAGTTTTTTTGTGGGTGGTTTTTTTGTTTTGGGGGTTTTTTTGAGGGAAAGGGGAGGAGGCAACACCTTTAAAAGAAGGAAGCTGTAAGATAAAGCAAAGAAGTCTTAGAGCATGACAAAGTTCTTGCCAGCCTAGTGTGAAGCTTCGGAGCACAGCTTTCCCTTTCAGACTCTTGTGTTGGGTGAAAGTGGCCAGGTACAGTGTCCACGCTGCACCGTCACTGGCTGTGAGCTATCAGAGAAGAACGTGGGCTTAGCCCAGTCTCAGCATAGATTCCAAATCCACTGAAGCCAAAGCTGTCAGCTGACTGTGGTCCTCACAGTGGAATGTCAGGTTATGTCTAGAGGGGACACCCATGCATCTTCTTGCACCCCGTGGATCCATTCCACCATATATGTGTGGGGCGTTGCTCCTCCAAGGTCCCAGTGTACCTCTCTTCCTGAAGCAGAACTTAAAGAGGCTACAGAGACAAACTGCAGCCCCTCTGACTGGAGCTGATCTCAGAGCCACAACTGGTTTCGGTCACCTCCCCAGGTCCGCTGACCATTTCAAACTCCTCTTGTTCAGCACTTCACATCTGCTGGTCTCTGTGGTTTACCTGGTGGTATAATCCAATCCCTTCCACCTGAAGGACTGTAAGCCCGCTGGAAACTATATCCTTTTCAGGCCAGTGTTGCTCCATCTTACTCACAGTTGGGCAGGAGGTTTCTAATAGGACCCCGAGTAGAGCACCCAAGTTCCACATAGACTCCTTCCTGCCCTCCTGGGTATCAGCAGCCACACCTTCTTTTTGTCAAGATGGTGACCCCTCCTCTCACCTTTGATCCCTGAGCACAAAGAACCAAAGCACACAGGTAGCAGTCATAGCTCCCAGTCAGTGGGCTGCTTGCTGGATGCTCTAGCAAGAGTGCATCCCCCAGGGTGGGACCTCTGGTCGTGCAGAGTCCAGAGTGCAGGAACAGTGGTTAAAAAGTCTTTGCCGAGGTCACTGGGTGTGACGATGGTAAGAGGAGAAACTCCTTCCACTCTTGGTTCCCACTCTTCCAATGGGGATATGACACCATGTTGAAAACTCTTCTTCATTGTATCCACTGCGTCCTGACGTGTGGCCACACATCCTCACAGGGTGGTTCCTCCAGGCTGTGCCGTCAGCCCGCCATCCCAGCATGCTGCCAGGCCAGCAGCTCCTAGATGGTGCAGGATAGGAGACAGCTCAGGGTTGTGGGCCCATTCCCACTCATCCTCTGCTGAGAAGTTAATCCCTTGGTCAGATGTATTGAGTGGATGCTGATAGATGAGGCATATTCTGTAAGTCCCTGGACAGTGGTAGTGGCAGAGGTTCTGCAGAGAGGAAAAGCAAATCCATACTCACAGTCAGTGTCCATTTTGTGAGAATGAAACTTTATGCCTCTCAGGAAGCTGGGAACTGAGTTTCATCAATTTGATACCAGGTGAGAAAAGCACCATGTCAGGATCTCAGAATCAGTCTCTGTTGCTGGCACATCCAGCATTCAGAAAAGGCAAGAGGTGGGTCAGCTTTTCATACTGTTCATGGGGTTCTCAAGGAAAGAATGCTAAAGTGGTTTTCCATTCCCTTCTCCACTGGACCATGTTTTGTCAGAACTCTCCACTGTGACCCATCTCTCTTGGCCCTACATGGCATGGCTCATAGTTTCATTGAGTTAGACAAGGCTGTGATCCTTCTGATCAGTTTGGGTAGTTTTCTGTGATTGTGGTTTTCATTCTCTCTGGCCTCTGATGTATATGGATAGGAGGCTTGTCAGCTTTGGCTGTTGGGAGTCCACGCTATTGGGCCATGACATAGACTCGCCTCCCCAGCCATGGCCCCTCTGTTCATGTACCCATCATGCCAGGAAGGAGATCGGTGAGTTCAGTCGCTCAGTCATGTCTGACTCTTTGTGATCCCATGGACTGCAGCACGCTAGGGCTCCATCATCAACTCCTTGAACTTGTTCAAACTCATGTACATTGAGTTGGTGATGCCATCCAACCATCTCATCCTCTGTCATCCCCTTCTCCTCCTGCCTTTCAGTCTTCCCCAGCATCAGGGTCTTTTCTAAGGAGTCGGTTCTTCCCATCAGGTGGCCAGAGTATGGGAGTTTCAGCTTCAACATCAGTCCTTCCAAAGAATATTCAGGACTAATTTCCCTGAGGATTGACTGGTTTGATCTCCTTGCAGTCCAAGAGATTCTCAAGAGTCTTCTCCAACACCACAGTTTAAAAGCATCAATTCTTTGGCACTCAGCTTTCTTTATAGTCCAACTCTCACATCCATATGTGACTACTAGAAAATCATAGCTTTGACTAGATGGACATTTGTTGGCTAAGTAATGTCTCTGCTTTTTAATTGGTTGCATCAACTGGCCAGATCATCTTCCATGTGGATACTTCTAGTGGGCGTGACCACATAGAAGAAAGGTCACACTTCACATTTCATGCCTAATCCCGTATGGCCGTCTCCCTGCTCCATACTTCCTTGTCTCTGAACTTTTATTTTCCAGGGCCCTGACCAGCTTGCCAGACCTTTCCCCACTGCGGATGCGTCTCTGTGTGGGCACTTTGCTTTCTTAACAAAGTGTGTGACATGCTGCACCACTCAGAGTTCCATCCATTAGGAAGATGTTCCCTAACTGCGCTTTCACAGCTAGCTCTGAATGTGTCTCTACAGCATGTGTAATACAGCTGCTGTCCCTGTTCGCCTTGCTACAGCCCATCACGCCATGAGAAACAAGCTCAGGTGTTTTTCTTCCCCTTCATCTGGACCCTGGGGATCTCCTCCCCCATGTGGCTATAGGCTTGGGCTGAGGAAGGAGGGCAGGACCATCCTGGTGGGTGACTTGGGGGCCTGGGCCACCTGCTCACACAACAGACTCAGGCCTACTAGCCCAGCTCAGCTTGAACTCTGATGTCCCCTTCCCACCTGAAGAAGCAGGTTGTGACTGTATGAGTTAGTGGCTTTGAGAGAACGCCATTCATAATGGGCAGTTCTGGATGCTTCATCTTTGTTGTCTCAAGATCAAGTGTTCCTTCCCTACAAGGGCCCAGGGGGACACCAGGAGATGCTTTTCCAAGATGTGTAATTCACATCTTGGAAATCAGGTGACATGCCTGATTCTATAACTCCAGGAGCTGACATAGTGATTTTCTCACCACTGTTGCCATGAGTTCCTCTTACATTTTAGGGTGCTTTCATGCTGAGTCACTTCAGTCGTGTCCAGCTCTTTGTGACCCTGTGGATTGTAGCCACCTAGGCTCCTCTGTCCATGGGATTCTCGAAGCAAGAATCCTGGAATGGGTTGCCATTTCCTTCTCCAGGGGATCTTCCCCATCCAGGGATTGGACCCACGTCTCTTATGTCTCCTGCATTGGCAGACAGATTCTTTATCATTAGCGCCATCTGGGAAACCCATACTTTGTGGTACATGGGATCCTAAGGCTAATGTGGAGGATGGGATGGTATGACCCAAGCCAAATAGAGCTGAACGTGCAGGAAGTTTATTGGATGGTAACACCTGTGAAAGATGCAGGGGGAGGAAACAGCATTGGATCTGAAAGCCTTTGTCGCAACTCAGTTCTGATGCTCCTGTAAAGGAGTGTGTGTGCCGTGTGCGCAGTTGTGTCTGACTGTTTGCAACCCCGTGGACTGGAGCCTGCCAGGCTTCTCTGTTCATGCGATTTTCCAGACAAGGATATTGGAGTGGGTTACCATGCCCTTCTCCAGGGGATCTTCCCGCCGCAGGGAATGAAGCTGTGTCTCCTGTGCCTCCTCCACTGCAGGTGGATTCTTTACTTGCTGAGCCATCAGGGAAGCCCAAGGAGGGAGGAGGCAAAATTGGGCAGGAATGGAATGGTGGGGGGTGTGTGTGTGTGTGTGTGTGTGTGTGTGTGTGTGTGTGTGTGTGTGTAGAGGGCTGGAGGGTAGGTGTATGTGGTCATTGGTTGTGGGAAGACTCAGAGAAATTGCCACGTGTAAAGAGTATCAATCTTGAGGTATAGAGTGATTCCTTGGGACCAAAACGAGACCAGCATGGCTGATGTTCAAAGAGGAAAGACAGTGACATCAGATGAGGCTGGCAAAGATGGCAAAGACCACATCATCCCAAGAGTTTCAGGCCGTGTCACCCAACTCTTCCCATTCCTTTTGGGATGAAATGAGCCATTTCCGAGTCCCCTTTGGTAAATTAGATGAGTCTGAATGGTCTGAAACGTGTTTTTCTCTCAGTCTTTATCACTTCCTTAAGTAAGACCCAACTCTATTGCATTTTATCTCTCAAAGTAGCGACGTTGGATTTTGACCTTCGTCAGTGAACGTTTATTGACTAACCACATGTAAATGTTTAAGTATTTCTCCTATAGATTAGACATGTGGCTCGTGTATAACTTTTTTCTTAGATCTTTTGAAGGCATTGGTTGGTCAGTTTATAAATTAGAATGGTTAAGTAGAAAGCATTTTTAGCATTGTACCTTTGGTAATTCTCACTCTTAGTTAGTTAACTTTGTCCTTATTATTCTAGGGAGAGTAAAAACAATTTCTCTGGACAGTTTTGCTTGCTGAATGGGCATTTACACAAAAGCCATGCAGTGTTCCTTTTTTTTTTTTTCTTTTCTTTTTTTTTTTTTTTGGTACTATAGCTGTATCAGGAACAGATTGATAGAGAAGAAAGCAAATGGACTTTGGAATCAGACAGACTGGTTTAGGTTTGAGGTCTCCCTCCAAAGCTTTGTGGGGCTTTGGGAAAGTCATTTCATCACTTCACCAGAAAAAGAAGAAGAAATTCCTTATTTGTTAAATGGAAATAATAAATGGTGGTTGTAAGGGTGATTAATAATAAATGTGAAGTGCCTGCTATAGAAATTGTTAACAAAAATACACAGCAGTGTGTTGATGGTACATTGAGTCAGGTTAGACAACGTGAATTTTAATAGTTACGTGTCACATTAATGCCAGTGACAGATAAAATAACTTAATAATTGTTGAGTTTTGCATGAAAACCTCCTCTATTTTTTGTAGAAGTATTTATTTTGTTTTTTAAAATGTCTAGAGATATGGTATTGAATTTGGTGATTTCATAAATATTCTATATCTTTTGGTGTATGGAATGACAATCTAATGAATAAAAATAAAAACTGCTCACAAATAAAATACTTAATTATGAAATCTGTGTATATGTTATTATATATAGTTATATAATTACTCTAACAAGATATAATTTAAATGCTGTTTTACTTGAATTTTAAGGACAGGAATTCTGTGGTACCTTATCTAAACTGAATTATGTATTTTATAAAATTCAGTCTATCTGAAGGTTTACCACTGTGCCAATTACAACGAGTTGGTTGATTTTCCTTGGAATTCTAACAGCTTGACATTGCTAAGGGAGCCAAAAGAAACGGCCAATGTGGTTAAAGACTGTTTGATTAAAAGTTCTGTTTTTCCTGAACCTAAACTTGGTTTGAAATAAGAAACTCTTGGAAAAGCTTATTCTCTTCACTGGCAGATGACTCTCTTTTCCATCCTCTTTCAGGACTTCGCTTACCATTTCACAGTCTTTGTATTCTACTTTGGAGCCTTTTTGCTGGAGGCAGCCACCACGTCGCTGCACGACCTACGCTGCAATAGAACCATGACTGTGCAGCTACTCCTGAGCGATAACCAGTATAACATAAACGTGGCCGCCACAGTAAGTGTGGGATGAACACTGTTTACCCACGCTTCCCCTCCCCCATCAAGGTCTCTAAGAAACTCCTCTGGCAACAATGGTGTTCTTTAATAATAGCCAGCAGCATTAAACTTATAATAGCTGTTTATCTGTACAGTTAACCTTATGAGCCAAACCAAGTACTGTCATTACCCCAGTGCTGTGGATGATGAAACTGAAGCACCAGGAGGTTGACATTCATATAAGACCATACCTACATGAGTGCTAGTGGTTGGCCTTGTGCAACAAAGTCTACTTTGTGAAAAGAATTAGTTGTGCTTTCTACTCCATGTAGCTTCAGATGTGGTCTTTGTCACAGACACAGATTTGTCCTTCCCTTTTTCTGCCTAAGTGACGCTGCCTTAGTAAACTTCTCCATGCTTTAAGTTCTGCATTAACCCCCATTTTACCCATACACTCGGATAGAAGCAAATCTTTAGTTTCTGAGTTTTAATAACACTTAAGTGCATGAGCCATTCATTTGCGACATTCTGTTGAGTCCTTCACTTTCTATTTCAGTATACCTTAGAACAGCAGTCCGTCTCCAGTCTTTCTGGCTCCAGGGACTAGCTCTGTGGAAGACAGTTTTTTCACAGACCAGGGGTGCAGGGGGATGGTTTCAGGATGATCAAGCACGGTACATTTATTGTGCACTTTATTTCTATTATTTCTATTATTATCAGTTCCACCTCAGATCATCAGGCATTAGATCCCAGAGGCTGGCGACCTCTGCCTTAGAGAGAGAACTCCTTTTCACTAGTAATAGATATCAAAAGTAGTCATTCATCCAGGGACTAGTCAGCACAGAGTGGTGAGTGAAATCCACTGAGCTGATGAGCTGACTCACAACAAGGGGAACCACCTTGCAGATCAGATCAACTGATGCACAAAAATGTAAGTGGACTCCTGGTCAAAACAGAAACTCCCTCCTGGCAGGTGTATACTTGACATAAAATAAAAAATGCACCAGGCTTTTTTTTATGAGAATCATTTGAGATAGAACTTATCAGAAATTCTGTGCAAACATTAGAGCAGTATTATAAATAGAACTAAGGGAGCCACATGCATAAAGGCCCCCAGAATTCAATGGGGATAATGTAAATTTCATCATCTGCCAGTACAAGGAAGACATGGAGGACAACTGTAACTACACGTGAGCAACTCAAAGTGCAGTAAGATTTACACTTTGAGATTTATGGTTTAAGAGTATCATTCCTCAAGAAATTTTGAAATATCCTGAAATTGTATAAATCATGTATGAAACATGATACAGAGTTTTCCAAATTTGACAAACCTGCACAGTTTGCATGTTACTACAAATACGTATAAAACTGAAAGAAACCTTTTTTTATCGAAACAAAAAACAAATTTTAATCAATCATCACAGAAGAAACAGTGGATTTTACCCAAGATTACAAAATCTCTCTCATGCTATTGTCTTCTGAAATAGTCTTGTGAAAATATAGCAAAGAAAGTGGGTCCTTAGAAGTAAGATGTTATCAGGCAGATAGTAAAACAAAATTGTTGTTTTAGATTTGGAATATTTGTGACATTTGTCAGCTTTTCAGAATTCGTGGTGATTGTGATTTCTCTTCATGTTCTAATTAAATATTCACATTTGTACTTTAAAATAAAGTGGTCATTCTCTTGCAACAGAAAAGAAATGCCTAGATCAGAGATGTAAGATATATATGTAAATGTATACCTGATTCACTTTGCCATGCGCTAGGAACTAACACAACGTTGGAAAGCAACTGTACACTAGTCAAGTTTTCTTTAAAAAGAGAGATGTATCTGAGAGACAACCAGCAGAAGAAGGGTGGGGAAAGTAGCAGCATGGTAATTACACTGTAAAAATGTTTCGTAGGTGGATCTGATATGCCTTCTGAGAGCTCTGGTTTCCTGCTAGAAGGACTCCTGTGCTACATCATAATGTTTTAACATATTTGATGGTTTGGGGAGTTCTCTATGGATTATAAACCCCAGAAGGGTGAGGACAATACCTGTTACTTGTTTATAGGTACCAAATGTACCGATGCACACATAGTTGATGCTAAAAACATCCTTTTTGAATACGAAGGATAGTAATTCAGAACTCATGCACACTTGAGAACTATCTCCTGAGAACTATCTCCCACGCCAACCTGATGATTCATTCCTTTGGGTTTTCTCTGTTTAGCTCTACAGTCACTTCCATTGTCACAGAAATAATCTGCTCCATCCTTGGGCCCTGAGAGCTGCACTCTGTGTGGCTGTGAGAGCACTGTGCAGGTAGATATCTCATCATGAAGTTTTGAATATGCACCATGTTAGGGGTCTCACCAGTGCCTAACAAGTGAGTCCAGTGTGTGAACAAAGGCTCAAGCTAAGCTGTCCACAAATGATGTCCTATTATTAGGGGCTAGAATGTTTAAAAGAAGGGGTTAATGGTATGAGGGGATAAAATCGTCCAAAAAAAAAGCTGAATCTAAATCATCTTAGTGATTTAGTTTTCTTACGTGTTGAAGTATCTTTAAGTAGGCTGATCAGTTTTCAAACAGTTGTTCCTTTGGACAAATGATTTCTTAAAGTCAGTGTTATAAATCTGATAAGAATTTTTGTTTCTTCTTTCTTAGATTTTTGCCTTTGTGACGACAGCTTGTTATGGTTGCAGTTTGGGTCTGGCTTTACGAAGATGGCGACCGTAACACTCCTTAAAGACTAACTGCTTGTGTGTTTCATTTGTGTACTTTTTATGTCTTGATCAATTTGGGTACCATTTTGTTCAGATATAACAATATCCCCAAAGTAATTTGTTTGGTATATAGAGAGAATCTAAGTATAAGTTTGGTTTATTTCATGGATGGAAATTTTATTATGATGTTAAACAGAGAAATGGCCTTTAGTTTTACATTTATCTGTCTCTTTTTTTTCTCATTTTAAAAAAAATTTCCTTTTACATCCATAAAATACATAGACATCATTCATGAAAAAGGGGTATCGCTTGTATTTAGTTGCCAAATCACCTGAACCTTAATTTTAATAGGTCACTAAAACTTTCGAAGAAAAACACATTTAAAATAAGATTCCCACTGAACTCTGTGTTTTAGTGTAAAATGGAGATCAGCATTCTTTTTCTCTAAAGGTACTTGGCCTGTGGGCTACAGGCTATCGTTTGCTGACCTCTGGTTTAAAACCTTGGTTATGGGTTTTGTGTTTTATTGAACTGATCCTCAAAGGTCTAAAGTGAATTTGACAAGCCACATAATATTTAGTCTCATTCAATAATCACATTGCCTTTGGGTTAATGATCAAACATTTACCCTTGAAGCAGCTATAGCATCTCAAGCTAATTCAAGCAGAGTCTTGAGTACAAGAAAAAGTAATTTATGAAGTGAACCCTAGTGGCTTAATCCACCTAAGTGTTTTCCTAACAACTGAGCAAAATGTTTACCTGGCATTCCTAAAACGAGAGCCCCAGAGACCCCTAAGCCACTCCTGAAATGGGTATATAGTGCCTGATGTTTTACTTTGGGTTTATTTATGCTTTAAATAGCAGCTGTTTGTCCTGTGCATGAATAGATGAGTATTTTTATGTGGATATCTGAGGCTTTACCCAGTAGAGCTCTCCAAAGGGTAAACTTTTTACTTCTCATTCTTTCACATGACTCTAAGTTAACTTCAAACAGAACATGAGATGTAACTTAAAGTTGTAGATTCTCATCTAGAGAATAGTCCTATGTTGTTTTGCACTGGTGAGAAATACATAGAATCGGTTTTCAAGCAACAGTGGTCACAAAAGCTATCTCTGGCTGAATAGCACAGAAAAGTATTTTAGCCCACCTTGGAGACCCTGGTCATGGCAAAGTGCCAAAATGGCTTGAGAACAAGTTAGAGTTAGGCCCCAGCTCACACCACCTGTCCAAATGAGATACTTATCTCTTGCCCCAAGAGGGCTACCTCTGGAAAAAGAGGGCTTTTGATTATTTTATACTTTCAGCCCTTTGTATTTTGGTTGAATCATCCCCTACAAGTGCCATGTATAAGTTGAGCAATTAGATTTCATGGAACATGGAACAATCCTGAATGAGCAGCATAATCAAAATGCTCAGTGATCAAATGCTGTTTATGTAATAATCCCTTAGGAAGAAGAATCTTATTAGGGTTTGGTTTATGATGTAACTGTAAAGCTAAAAGGTATATTTAATATGTGGCAAGAGGAAACCAGTCATGACTTTATCATAGCATTTCTATAAAAATCCAACTTCCTTGGTTTTTCCAGTTCCATACCACACACTTAAACCTGTATTATAAATGGTCTATTGCAAAGTCATAAATGTGCCATAAGGATATATCATCGATTCCGGCTGGAATTGTTAAAAGTCTGCTAGATTTAGTCGTGAGATTATATTTTTATTTCCAAGGTATAACAGGTCCATGCTGCTTGGTGGCATTAAATTAAATGATTTCATGAAACTGCCTTGGTGGCACTTTTATAAATGGATTGCTTCTCTATCATAAAGAACCAAGCCTAGAAGTCATTTAACTGTGAATATTTAGAATTGTAGATTAATCATGATCTAGATTTGGGAGTTGACTGGCAAAGCACTGAACAAAAATTATAGCATTTGAGTATTTCTTTGTATACCTTAGCTGTAAAAATGAGAAAGTATTGGTTGGTCTTAAAATCTGGTAACTCCATGATGAAAATAAATTTATTTTATAAGTGTTATGACTCTAATAAAGTATTCATTTGATAATCTTTGGGGGTCATCTATTTTTTATACAATTCAGTTTGAAATTCAGTTAAAGATTTGATATCAACTTGACAGATTTGGAGTTTCTAGACTCATAATATATCTGAGTTCTGCTTTAAACATTTCTATGTAAAAGACAGTCTTTGCCAGCAAGTCTTTTTTATTTTTATTTTTGGTGAAGATTTAAGAAGTAGCTCTTTGGAAGTATTATAAGTGAAGTGAAGTGAAGTTGCTCAGTTGTGTCGAGCTCTTTGAGACCCTGTGGACTGCAGCCTACCAGTCTCCTCCATCCATGGGATTTTCCAAGCAAGAGTACTAGAGTGGGTTGCCATTTCCTTCTCCAGGGGATCTTCCCGACCCAGGTCTGCTGCATTGTAGGCAGACACTTTATGTCTGAGCCACTAGGGAAGTATTATAAAGGAAGCTTAAATTATACTTTATTTTATTTTAAAAGCATTTATATAGGCTTAATATATCCCAGGCAATGTTCTGAACATTTTTTTTCAAATATTAACTAATTTAATCTTCATTGTAACAACTCTGGAGTAGATATTATTGTCACATTTCAAAGACAAGGGAGCCAAAACACAGACCGTAAGAAACACCGAGGGTCATGTACCTATCAAGTGGGAAAGCTGGCATTGTAAACCTCAGTCTGGCTGCAAAGTCCAGGTTCGTCATCGTTGTTGATCCCTTAGTCCTCCCAGATTTTACAAATTTTGTATAACCCAAAATGTGACTCTTTCCCCTCAGATTCATATGGTCATATGTTCTAATACCCAGTATATCAAAATGTCGGAGAAGGCGATGGCGCCCCTCTGCAGTACTCTTGCCTGGAAAATCCCATGGATGGAGGAGCCTGGTGGGGTGCAGTCCCTGGAGTCGCTGCAAGTCGGACACTACTGAGCGGCTTCGCTTTCACTTTCCACTTTCATGCATTGGAGAAGGAAATGGCAACCCACTCCAGTGTTCTTACCTGGAGAATCCCAGGGACGAGGGAACCTGATGGACTGCCGTCTATGGGGTCGCACAGAGTGGGACACGACTGAAACAACTTAGCAGCAGTAGCCGCAGCCTTTCAAAGATTTTAGAAGAATGCTTAACACACAAAACTGCTTATGATAGATGTTACCTTCTAGAACTTTTGTTTTGTTTTGTCACAACCAAGGGCTCACGAGTTTAGCTGTAAGAACTTAGACCACATTTACATAATGGGGAAAAAGTGAAGCAACTGTGGTCTGCAAAGTTATCCAGACTGCCTGAATGTTGCTCTGGTCCATTCATTCTGGTTCTGGACTAGGGGCTTCAGTCAATTCATTGCCTTACATCAATTTAGCCCTCATTCATCAAGTCCTAAATTGACCTGGCTTTTTGATCACCCCTGGAACTGACATTAGAAAGGTTTTCTAGTCTGAGATACACCATTCAACCTTTACACATGAAGTATTAATATACACCTCTGCATATGCCAGAATCTGAAATTCTAAGTCATCATCATGGAAGGTTCTATCCTCAACATCATGCTTCAAGTTTGTCACCAAGTGATCCAGGTTTTCAGGTGGCATTCATGGGAGAAGGGTCCAGGGTTTTGGAGACAGGTGATTATCTTTAGAATATATGTATATAGGATTTTGAAAGTTCAGCTTTTTCGAGTGAGCATGTATTGGGCTGTACCCTGAGAAACAGGTAAATAAAAGTTCCTCTCTCCGGAGTCTTCTTTTCTCGAGCCTTCCATGGCTTGCTTTGGCACGCTCTTTGGGTCTCAAGTCAGTTGTCATCTTTGCAAGCCCTCCCTGAGAACTGCGTTTAAGCTTGAATCTCACACCAGCACTCCTGTTCTTTCCTGCATTTTCTCCATGGCACTTATGATACAGATTTTCAATATATAGCACATACTTTGTTTATTTTGTTTGTCCTCTTCTCCACTGGAGTGTAAGGCTTATGGAGAGGAATATTTTTGTTTAGAGCTTTATCTCTGGTGCCTAGAATAGAGCATAGCAAAGAGCAGGTACTTGGTAATTATATACTGAGTTAGAGAATGAATATTAATGACAATAACTTACTCTTGTATTCTATCAATAAATTCTATAAAAATTGATCTTAGCAACACTTGAAAATTTCTGGTATGCTTTTCACCTAGTTCTGGATGTATTTCAGGTGAAGCCTAACCTTACAGGTCATCTACTAATTAAATGTGTGTATATTACCAAAATGTTGTATAATTAGTCTTCTATAGCAGAGAAACTGTAATAATAATAGTTTAGCATTTCATATAAACTCAGATTTTTATTCAAACATTTTAATTACTAAAGATACAACTGTACACTCAACTGACTTAGATAATCCTGAAAGCATCATGAGAACTAAGAATTAATTGTTAAAAAGACTGTCATTTTTCTATAAATGATTGGAGTGGAGGGCTCTGGCTAGTAGTTTTGGCCAGAAATTATGAGAGTTACTGTTGTAAACCTAACAAGAGGTGCAGGTATCTATAATGTGGCATTTTGATTTTTCATGTCTCCCAACTCCAAGCTTTATCCCTGGGTATGTATTTATGAGAGGTATTCTAGATGAAGGATGTTGTTGAATTCCCTATATGCAGTTTAATGTGGCAACCTAAGTAGACCTGATATCCTGAGTCAAGGTACAGTGTAGCTGACACAATGGTGTTCTGATGAATCAGTATCCTGGGCCGCGTTGCCCTTTTATGAAATTCTACTTGCTATTGATTTTTAAGTATGCCATCTTGCTGAATACGCTGCATTTTTGTATGGAAATTTTTTAAAGCGGAGTAAACTTATTTATTTACATACATAAGTATATAAAGTATTTAACAGAAATTGAATAAAGATTTGATACTTTAAGGCTGATTAACAGTTGTCTTAGTTTTTGAACATACATACCCTATTTAGCATATAAAATGTATGAACTAGTGTCAACCTATTTTAAGTATTAATAAAGCATTTTAATTTTTTTTTTTTTTTTGGCTGCCTTGTGACTTCTGAGATCTTAGTTCCCTGACCAGAGATCAAACACTGGCCCTCAGCAGTGAAAACACAGAGTCCTAATCCTGGACCCCCAGGAAATTCCCAAAGCATTTTAATTTTAAATTTTAAAAAATAGTTAAAATATTATCTTTTGTTTGACAGAAGTGTTAATGTCTTATTTAGACACACATTTTGGTAAGAGAAGATGTCTATTTTAGGGTCTGGTGGCCATTGACTTTAACAATACCTTGGCTTTGGATTCCTGGTGAGATGATAGCTCCTCCATTTCTTTTGAGTGAAAAAGTTGTCCAAATCTCAGAAATCAACTCTTGGCCAAACAAACTTTTAAGAACAAATAAAGTCTCAGCACATGGATGTATTAGGCTTCTTTGCAATGTAAGATGAGTAAGAGTTGCCTCAGTTTTTTGTTTTTGTTTTTTCTGATATATAGTTATACTTTCAACATGGATTATGCATGCATCTTAAGTTGCTTCAGTTGTATCGGACTCTGTGACCCCATGGACTGTAGCCTTCCAGGCTCCTCTGTCCAGGAGATTCTCCAGGCAAGAATACTGGAGTGGATAGCCATTCCCTTCTCCAGGGGATCTTCCCAACCCAGGGATCAAACCCACATCTCTCATGTTTCCTGTATTGCAGGCAGAAGTTGAGCCAGGGAAGCCCTCAGTGTGAATTAGGAAAATATAATTTGCATATAAAATGCATGGCTTCATGGATATTATTCAGCATGAAACTAAATAAACATGTAAATAGGAAATAATATTCCATTAAGAGCTGTATGATTTGAGGTGAGTCCATTTATCCAAGCCTATATCCTCATCTGTCAGTGGTGAGCATAGTTACAAACCTGTGGCAGTAGGTCCTTGGGAAACAAGAACCCAAGATAGAGTTAAAAGTTCAAGCAATTTATTGGAAGTAATGCTTATGAAGGGTCAAGAGAAAAGGGGGAAAAAATAGGAAGAGTTCCAGGCTGTGTTCTAGCTCTGAGAAAGATTCAACCAACTCAGCAGGGAGCTCCAGCACCATAGAGGTATCCCACACTAGCTAGAAGAGATGAGCCTTTGTGCCTACACCATGCTCAATCACTGGCTGTGGGTTGCGCAGAAAGACTGACCTCAGCTCACTGGTTGAAAAGCTAAAGGAAGATTGAAGGCACCTGCATCCGGAGGTTGTCAGGCACCCGCACTCCCGGAGGGCGGGTCTTTGTTGGAGTTGTGCACAGCACTCTTGGTTCTGCCACTTGCTGCTCTGTATAAGTCCACTTCTCCATGTGTGTCACGGGAGCCACTCCCCCAGGGCTCCTGTGGGCCTCTGGTTCTAAGAGAAGAATTAGAACAGGGATGTTACACCAAACTGCTAGCCTCATTACTGTAGGTGAAGCCATAACTGACACTCGTAATCTCTCTGTGATTATCTACCCTGAATTCTGCACCTTCCTTTCCAGGCCTTTCACGTCTCCGGTGTTGTGACCCAAACCCTCATCTCTGAGGGGTCTGCACTGTCCCCTGGAGTTAAGGAATTTTCTCATTCGCTCTTATGTTCTTCTTTTCTTGATCAAGCATCCTTAAGATCCAATTCCATTTGTATTCCCCTGCTCCTGTGAATAAAATGCTAGTTAATTTTTGCAACTGTCTTGGAGTATAATCTGTTTTTTTTTTTTTTTTCTTATCAGACCCAACATGAATTCAGCAGGGCTGTTCTGAGGGAGGCATTCAGTAGAAAGGTGGGGACATGTCCTGGGGAAGAGTTTCTTTCCCCTCTCTTTTCTTTCTGCAGGGGAAAGTACTAACTTTAATAAGGAGGCCCATGAAGGATGAACTACCTCTGAAGCTCCAAGTGTTTCAGGGAATTCTAGACAGCCACAGTCTTCAGCAGTATCTGGGCTTCCCAGGGGGCAGAGTGGTAAAGAATCCTCCTGTCAATGCAGGAGAAGCTGGGGACTGGGTTTGATCCCTGGGTCAGGAAGATCCCCTGGAGTAGGAAATGGCAACCCACTCCAGTGTTCTTGCCTGGAGAATCCCCACGGACAGAAGAGACTCGCGGGTTACAGTCCATGGGTTCATAAAGAGTTGGACATGACCACGCATGCACACATATTCAAGCATCCCCATCCCATGTTTCAGGGGCCCAGGCTTTCCTCCTCAGGATGCTGAATTTAGCATTACAGATTTGCTTCAGTACAGAATCCTTTGCGATTCAGTAAACCCGTCAGATCTTGAGTGTGCTCTTGAGCTGTGTTATTCTCACTGTTTATAATGTCGTATGTTATTTCCTCTGTGTTTTCAAAGGCCTGAGTTATCACATCACCCAGAGTATTCCTCTCCATGGAGACATTCTCCTATGTTAGGGAGATTATATTTACCTAATAAGGAATCTATGGTTTTTATTGTATCGGCACCACTTACTATTCTTATAAAATTTAATATGTGCTTGCCACTAATCCAAAAGCATTATTTCACTCTAAAGTATCACTGCCAAATTTGTTTAGATTCCAATAACTAACCATAGCATGTTTTTTGTCCAAATATTTGAATAGATCTGGTTTCCAAAAAGAAAAGAAATCCAGATGACTCACTAAAACAGAATAGAGGAAAGATGTAAAGAGAAAGTGAAAGTCGCTCAGTCATGCTCTTTGGGAATTCTCCAGGCCAGAATACTGGAGTGGGTAGCCTATCCCTTCTACGGGGGATCTTCCCAATCCAGGGATCAAATCCAGGTCTCCCACATTGCAGGCAGATTCTTTACCAGCTGAGCCATCAGGGAAGCTCAAGAATACTGGAGTGGGCAGCCTATCCCTTCTCCAGTGGATCTTCCCAACCCAGGAATCGAACCGGGGTCTCCTGCATTGCAGGAGGATTCTTCACCAACTGAGCTATCAGGGAAGCCCAGAAAGATGTAAGGGCTTCCCTAAATTAGCATCAATCTCCTTCAGCCAATTCTATGTCACCGAAGCCATTCAGTTTTAAAACTACTAATAGTGTTCATTCTTTTTGTTTTGATAGTGAACACTCCTATCTTGATAAACTGTAAAAGTCCTCCTCCTGCCTCTTATCTCTTTTCTTTCTCCTCCTCCACTTTTGAATCTATTGGCCATTTCAGGTAAGTCTGACAAGGTATTTAAATTGTTTAAATATTTTATGGTGGTTAATTCAGGGGAATGCAAATACATTGTTAGTGTGTTGAGTATATTTGCCAGTTGTTTTAAAAGCTAATCTACTGACACTTGATTTCTTTTTCTGTCATTTGAATAAATGGGAAAAGTAGCAGACTGACTTAAGAGACTTTATTATCCACTTATTCAACAAACATTTATTGAATTCCTTTAAATGTCAGCTATGATTCTAGATGCCAGAGAGACAAGGAAGAAAGCAATGCTATTATCCTCATAGGGTTTACATTGTAATGTGAGGAGAGAGGCAGTAAACAGATGCAGAGCACATGTATGAAAGGTTAGATATCCGTCAGTGCTGATGAGATAAATGAAACAAGGTAAAGGGTATAGGACAATCACTGGACGTAGAATTATTTTAAATAAATTGGGTAGGGGAGCTTAGAGGCAAGCAGCAGGATCCTGAAATTGGAGGATGGAGGCAAGCAGGTGACTAAGAGAAAAGCCTTTAGGGACTTGGACAATCTCTCCAGAGGACTGAGTTCCGAGCATGCCTGGTGTGATCCAGGATCAAGCTAGTGGCTAGCAGAGCCAGAGGGAAGTGGACAGGAGGAGTGGTGACACGAAGCAGGAAGCAGTGCCGGCAGATGCAGCTCACATAAGGTCTTGTATTTACATGAAAGGGCTCTACCTTTTTCTGTGTTTGTTGGGAAGCCATTGAAGGGTCGTGAGCAGAAGGTGGTATGATTTGGCTTAGGTTTTAGCAAGATAATGGTGGTTGCTGGGCTGAGAACAGGCTGTAGAGGAACAAAGGTAGACGCATGCATACGTTAAGAGGCTGTTGGAATAACCAGGTGAGAGATGCTGGTGGTCAGATCAGAGGGGCAGCAGTGGAGGTGGTGATAAGTGGTTGGACTCTAGACAAGCTGTGAAGGTAAAGCCGGCAGAGTGTGTGGATGGACTGGGTTTGGAGTGTGAGCAAGAGGCAAAAAACTGAGATCAAGGATGGAGTTGCCATTTACTGCTTTACAAGAAACTGTGGGAGGAAGCTGGATTATAAAGAAAGCTGAGCGCCGAAGAATTGATGCTTTTGAATTGTAGTGTTGGAGAAGACTCTCGAGAGTCCCTTGGACTGCAAGGAGATCCAACCAGTCCATCCTAAAGAAAATCAGCCCTGAATATTTATTGAAAGGACTGATGTCAAAGCTGAAACTCCAATACTTTGGCCACCTGATGCAGAGAACTGACTCAATGGAAAAAAACCCTGATGCTGGGAAAGATTGAAGGTGGGAGGAGAAGGGGACGACAGAGGATGAGATGGTTGCATGGCATCACTGACGTGATGGACATGAGTTTGAGTAGGCTTTGGGTGTTGGCAATGGACAGGGAAGCCTGGTGTACTGCAGTCTATGGGGTCACAAAGAGTTGGACATGACTGAGAAGCTGAACTGAACTGAACTGATGGGAGGAAGTGGTTTAGAAAAGATTCAAAAGTTAGGCTTTAGATATTGTATTAGTTTTTTAAGGCTGCTGTATGAGAGCACCACAAAGTGGTGACTTAAAACAGCAGAAACATATTTGCTCACATTCTGGAGGCTGGAAGCTTGATATCAAGGTGTTGGCAGGACCCTGCTGTCTCTGAGACTCTGATAGAGTTCTTTCTTGCCTCTCCTAGTTTCTGGCAGTGACTGACAATCCTTGAGGTTCCCTGCCTTACAACTGCATCACTCCAGTCTCTGCGTCTGTCATCTCATGGCATTCTCTCTGAGTTTGTATCTTAAAAAGACACAATCACATTGGATCAGGACCCACTTTAATGACCTTGCTTCAGTGATTGCATCTGCAACGAGTCTATTTGCAAATAAGGTCACATTCAAGGTACTGGAGGTTAGAACTTGAATATAATTTTTTTCGGCGAGGGGACACAATGAACGCATACAGACATGTGAAGTTCGTTTTGTTGGTTTAAATTTTAATTAATTAATTAGTTCGACGGCACCAGGTCTTAGTTGCGGCACTTGGGATCTTTCACTGCAGTATACAAACTCTTAGTTGCGGCATGTGGGATCTACTTCCCCAACCAGGAATCGAACCTGGGTCCCTTGCATTGGAAGTGTGGACTCTTAATCACCACCAAGGAAAGTCCTTCAGATTTGTTTTTGAGTTTAAGATTCCTTGGGTGTCCATGTTGAGAAGCGATTGCATGTACAAATCCAGTGTTCAGATGCAAGCTCCAAGTTAGAAATGGTAAGGACTGTCAACTCTGGCATCCACCTGTTTACTGAATAAACCTGGGAAAACTATACAACAATCATAATTTCAGATTGGAAATTACAGTCTGGGCCTGTAAGGGACTGTTGTAAGAGTCTAGTTGGACAATGAGTGTGAAGGCCTCCGAAATGTTTTAAGCACCACCAGGCAAATCAGTCAAAGCCCTTCATGTTGCAGATAGTTCTGCATTCAGTCATCACGTATTTGGACCATGTATTTTCAGAATATAACCTGCTTTAGTGTATCACTGGTTGCATTTAAAGCTAAAATGGCAGCTTGCTTCAGGGCAGTTGTTGTACACAAATAATGATAACTTACACGTTGGTGGAGACTTTTAAAAGTAAAAGAAAAGAATTCTAGAGTGGTTGCTGACTTCAGGGCTTTTAAAGTCTTGCCATGTCCTTAAGCAATGTCCTAAGGGTGACCTCACCACTAAGGTAAAATCAGCCACTGAGTGAGAACTTCTCAAGTAGAAATTCTGGATTGTTCCTAAGGAAAGTAAGAGAGTCTTTTCATTTATTCAAAATATGTACTGATAACCTATTTTAGGACAAGAATTGTAGAAGAGATGAAACCACGATGATGAATAAGACCCAATAACTGTCCATAAGGAGGGGATCTGTAAATTAATGTACAATTCTCTCTCTCTCTCTCTTTAGCCGCTAAGTCGTGTCCGACTCTTGCGACCCCATGGACTGTAGCCTGCCAGGCTCCTCTGTCCATGGGATTCTCTGGGCAACAACACTGGAGTGGGTTGCCATTTCCTTCTCCAGGGGATCTTCCCAACCCAGGAATCAAACCCGGGTCTCCTGGATTGCAGGCAGATTCTTTACTGACTGAGCTAATAAAGATAGAAAAAGCTGATTTTAGAGATAAGCCTAGATGGCACCCCACTCCAGTACTCTTGCCTGGAAAATCCCATGGACGGAGGAGCCTGGAAGGCTGCAGTCCATGGGGTTGCTAAGGGTCAGACACGACTGAGCGACTTCACTTTGACTTTTCCCTTTCATGCATTGGAGAAGGAAATGGCAACCCACTCCAGTGTTCTTGCCTGGAGAACCCCAGGGACGGGGGAGCCTGGTGGGCTGCCGTCTATGGAGTCGCACAGAGTAGGACATGACTGAATTGACTTAGCAGCAGGAGCAGCTAGAATGCTATGGAAGCATGAGGGAAGGTTGCAGAGCGGAGAAGTGTGCTTCTTGGTAGAACTGATATATATAAGGGATCTACAGGATGAATTAGAGCCAGATGGGAAGATGCCCTGGAGAAGGAAAAGGCTACCCACTCCAGTATTCTTGCCCGGAGAATTCCATGCTCAGAGGAGCCTGACGGGCTACAGTCCGTTGGGTCGCAGAGTTGGACAGGACTGAATGATTAACACACACGTAAGAAAGTATCAAGATAGTAAGGAGACGGGCATTCCAGGCAGAGGGGCCCGAAACTGAATCTTGCCGGGGGCCAGCGTGAGGAATCCCGCCCGTGACAAGGTCTTGCGGAAGGAAGCCTGACAAAACGCAAGGAGTGATCAGGCTTCAGGGGTTCCCCCTGGAATTTCCTGAGCATCCACCCTCCAAGACCAGAGTCTGCCTGCTTTTCTGTGTTATGATTTCCACCTACTCTTCTGTCATTAACAGGGGGCTGTCCCCCCACCACCTTTTTCT
Source organism: Ovis aries (assembly GCF_016772045.2). Classification (NCBI taxonomy): domain Eukaryota; kingdom Metazoa; phylum Chordata; class Mammalia; order Artiodactyla; family Bovidae; genus Ovis; species Ovis aries. The sequence continues at coordinate 58,048,721 of NC_056062.1, read as the reverse complement.
GGAAAAAATTAGAGCTTTTAGATAATAAATCTCCTGGGCATAATATGAGTGTTTCAATCCAAAAACCCCTCTGATGGCTTTCTAGCCTGCCTGCAGGACTGGTACAGCTGCGCATGTGATTGTTTGAGGCCTCTTGACCGCAGGAGGCACAGGAAGCTTAAAACATCCTAGGAATGTAGGGGCTTCCGAGGAGTCAAAATCATTAGAATAGGACTGATTAAAGGTTTCATTTGTTGAGCCAATACTTGCTGCCAAATTTTCATATCTTTTATTTATTGATATAGTTGGTATATAGAAAAAACAAGTAGCAACATTAGATTTTTGAGTTAAGTACCTTCTTTGTTATAACCCACTGCGCCTTTGTTCTATAGAGATGTAACTTTAGTGCTTTAAGGAGATGCAGATTAAAGAAAAACACTTCAGGGGAAACGAGATTAACATTCATTAAGAAAGAGGGCCAAAAAGTGTTAGCAAGCCTCTTGGCCAGAAGATAACGTAAATCACTTGAGACCTTTTGTATACAAAAAGATATACAGAAAGGGTCAGGACTGCTGTCCCTGTGTGACTCTGTATCTTCCATTATGTAAAATTTAGGGTAAATAAACACCTTTTGAACAATAAAGTTGGAGGGGTCTTTGCACAAGCCTGGCCTCCCCCGTGTAGATTCTTTCTCTTGCTCCCTCCCTCTCCTTTTCAGGCTGATCCCTTGGAACATGGAGGCTCACCAAGCCTACTTACTTGCCGGGGCTTCTGAGACCCCCGCGAGAGGGAGCCCAAGGCAGGGCACCCTCTGCTATTCAAGTGGGCGCCTGGGCCCAACGTAGACGGTGCAAGTTCCTTGTCTGGAACTTTATTGGTTTTCCACATAAACCAAGTTAATCAGCCTCTTTTCTCCACTTAATTTTCCTGCTACACTATTTCTTCCTAATCTAATCTTATATTAATAAATAAATGTTTTTTCCCTCACCAACGCCATCCCTGCTTCGAATTCCCTGGATCCACCAGGGCTGGACCCCAGCAGAATCTAGCCTCTGTACCCCAACACTGAGCTAAATCTCAGAGACAGAGTTTTGCATGAAGTAGAAAGGAATAGCTTTATTGTTTTGCCAGGCAAAGAGGGTCACAGTGGGCTAATGCCCTCAAAAACTGTGTGTCCCTGGAGAAGGCAGTGAGAAATGATATAGTAATGGTTCAAAGAGGGCATGATCAGCTCAGGGACAGTCTCCTGACTGGTTGGTAATGAGGTAAGTGGGAGTCAGCATCATCAACCTCCTAGTAGCCTGGGAGCTAGGATCTACCCGCTAGTAGGCAGCATATCCTTAGCTTCTCCTACCTGGTGGAAAGGAAAAGGAAAGTGAGGTTGCTCAGTCATGTCTGACTCTTTGCAACCCCATGGACTGTAACCTACCAGGCTTCCCATCCATGGGATTTTCCAGGCAAGAGTACCGGAGTGGGTTGTCATTACCTGGTGGAGGATTCAGTATCTGTAAAACAGCTCAAAGATATTGTTCTGTATATTGCTTGAGGGGGAACCAGGACCCTGCCCCAAGGCTGCCCTATTGTTCCTTGACTGTCCCTACCTTGTCTCTGCATCCCCTCCCTTCCCTAATTAACAGCTGTTTGAACCTGCCCATTGGAACTCCGGGAAGGTCATGAAAGCTGAATGAAGCCTATTTCCTGTCATCAAGAAATGGGGGACACAGAAAGGCTTTTGTGCCCAGGAGCCCCACAGAGTATTGCTCAGTATCAGACTCACTGGTGTAAAGGCTCAGAAAAAGAGATGGTGTGTTTAGGAAGCAAAGGTTCCGTGTAGAGCCAGCTTGGAATGTGTAATAGTGACAGCTTGGAATGTGTCATGGTGACAGATTCAGGGATGATGCTGGAGTTGTTAGTATTCGTTGTTCAGTCCCTAAATCATGTCTGACTCTCTGTGACCCATGGAATGCAGCATGCCTGGCTTCCCTGTCCATACCATCTCCTAGAGCTTGCTCAAACTCATGTCCATTGAATTGGTGATGCCATTCAACCATTTCATCCTCTTCCGTCCCCTTCTCTTCCTGCCTTCAACCTTTCCCAGCATCAAGGTCTTTTCTAATTAGGTGGTGGAGCATCAGGTGGCCGAAGTATTGGAGCTTCAGTTTCAGCATTCATCCTTCCAATGAATATTCAGGGTTGCTTTCCTTTAGGACTGACTACTTTGATCTCCTTGCTGTCCAAGGGACTCTCAAGAGTCTTCTCCAACACCACATTTCGAAAGCATCAATTATTCAGAGCTCAGCCTTCTTGATCGTCCAACTCTCAAATCCGTACATGACTACTGAAACCAAAGCTCTGACTGAATGGACCTGTGTCAGTAAAGTGATGTCTCTGCTTTCTAATGTGCTATCTAGATTTAGTCTCCCATTATTGAGGTTCCTCTGTGTCACGCTAAGGAGTTTGGGCTTTGTCCCAAGAGGCTTACGTCCACTTGAAAAATTGCACCTGCCCAGCTAACTTCTCATAATTTCTCTTTATTCACCCCTATAATTTTTTTCTGTCTCAAGCAAGCACTGAAGTTTCCCCAGTTGCCCTGAGTGATCTTGTCCCAAAGTCTTGGCTGTACCACTGTAGTCTGAGGATTTTAGTGCTTTCTTTCAGGAACATACAGCAGTGCATCCCCTGCAATCAAAGACATGGGTCCTATTTTTAAAATCCACCTCCTTTTCTCTTTCTACCAACTCACTCTCATAACCCTCTGATCAGCTGCCGGCTTCTGGTGGCCTGGTATTTTAACATGGCAACCTCACCTAGTCCACAAAGATTTTGTATATTGTTTCTGAAATGAAGAATGACCAGGAATCCCTCTCCCTTTTCAATTTTTGCTAACAGATTCAAGAGTCAAGGTGCACATCTGACAGGTGGTATAATCAGGTACCAAGTCTTCTTTAATTTAAACTACTGGAATGATGTTAAAATGAAAGGGAAGCAAATATGGGTTGACTTCCTGTCCATAGGCAGTGAGCAAAGCCCTTGAGGTATACTTATCATTGCCTAGACATTTTGAATGTGCATTTTTCCTTTTTTTAAATTTTCTGAATGTTAGATATGTTACTCTCAGGGAGTAAATGTCTTTTAACTTCATGGCTGCAGTGATTTTGGAGCCCCCCCCAAAATAAAGTCTGACACTGTTTCCACTGTTTCCCATCTATTTCCCATGAAGTGATGGGACTGGATGCCATGGTCCTAGTTTTCTGAATGTTGAGCTTTAAGCCAACTTTTCACTCTTGTCTTCCACTTTCATCAAGGGGCTCTTTAGTTCTTCTTCTCTTTCTTCCATAAGGGTGGTGTCATGTGCATATATGAGGTTATTGATATTTCTCCCGGCAATCTTGTTTCCAGCTTGTGCTTCATCTAGCCCAGCATTTCTCATGATGTACTCTGCATATAAGTTAAATAAGCAGGGTGACAATATACAGCCTTGACGTACTCCTTTTCCTATTTGGAACCAGTCTGTTGTTCCATGTCCAGTTCTAACTGTTGCTTCCTGACCTGCATACAGATTTCTCAAGAGGCAGGTCGGGTGGTCTGGTATTCCCATCTCATGAAGAATTTTCCAGTTTGTTGTGATCCACACAGTCAAAGGCTTTGGCATAGTCAATAAAGCAGAAATAGATGATTTTCTGGAACTCTCTTGCTTTTTTGATGATCCAATGGATGCTGGAAACTCTGGTTCCTATGCCTTTTCCAAAACCACTCCTAACTACAAGCTTACTCCTTGGAAGAAAAGTTATGACCAACCAGACAGCATGTTAAAAAGCAGGGACATTACCTTGCCAACAAAGGTCCCTCTAGTCAAAGCTATGGCTTTTCCCAGTAGTCATGTATGGATGTGAGAGTTGGACTGAAAAGAAAGCTGAGTGCTGAAGAATTGATTCTTTTGAACTGTGGTGTTGGGGAAGACTCTTGAGAGTCCCTTGGACAGCAAGGAGATCCAACCAGTCCATCCTAAAGGAAATCAGTCCTGAATACTCATTGGAAGGAATTTGTTGAAGCTGAAACTCCAATACTTTGGCCACCTTATGTGAAGAACTGACTCCTTAGAAAAGACCCTGATGCTGGGAAAGATCAGCATCATTGAAGGCGGGAGGAGAAGGGGACAACAGAGAATGAGATGGTTGGATGGCATCACTGATTCAATGGACATGAGTTTGAGTAAACTCCAGGATGGACAGGGAGGCCTGGCGTGCTCCGTGGAGTCGAAATGGGTCGGACCGCTAACATTTATTGAACATTTACTAGATGCTAGTCACTGATCCAGGCTTCCCAGGTGGTGCAGTGGTAAAGAATCTGCCTGCCAAAACAGGAGACACAAGAGACGCAGGTTCAATCCCTGGGTCAGGAAGATCCCCTGGAGTAGAAAATGCTCCTGTTCCAATATTCTTGCCTGGCAAATTCCATAGACAGAGGAGCCTGGCAAGCTATAGTCCATGGGGTCACAAAAGAGTCAGATACGACTTAGCAAATGAGCACCCACAGTCACTGATCCAAGAACATCAGATGTATCACACCCTCCCCAAACCCCTAGACATACCTTTATGATCACCATTTTCCAGATGTCAAAACTAAGGTCGTTGGAACGTGAGGATTTGTTTCACGTCGTGTGACATTTCCAACCTAAGTGATATGGCCCAAGAAGGCAGGAAGTACGGAAACCTAACACATTTCACAATTCTGAACCAAGTGCAAAGAGTTGGGTAAATTTATACTTTTAGGTTTTATCATGGCCGTGTACTTGGTTGGTGAACACTGGAGAAATGCTAGAGTGTTTTACAACAAGACACAGACATTTCCCACAGATTTCCAGCTACCTCTGTTTTTGCACTCCAGCCTGCTATCAGTCTTTTCATCTGCCATCAGGGTTCAACAAAGGGCACCAAGCTATGAAGTGTATGAAAACAAGTGCAACATGGGTTGCATGCCTCCACTACATCCTGTCCTACAGTTTAGTGCACCTGAGGCAAATCTCTCTGGAATTCAGATGAGCTCTGGTCACTCACAGTTGATAGCTGTGGGACAACCCTACTGATCAAATGACCCTAAAGCAAGAATTTTGTTGGGGTGTTTTTTCATGAAATATGTTTAGTTTGGGTTTGTACTCACACTGCAAAGTCACAAGTGAGAATCCTTTTTCTGTCCCGTTCTTTTTCTCTCTTGACCACTTGGTAATTTCCATTTCGATTAAATTCAGATTAATCGAAGAGCATTCAATGCTGAAACCCACATTCACTTTTCTTTTAGCTGTTCTTCCATCCAACCAGGAGAGGGCAGTATGAGCACAGTTTAGAGGCTTGATAGGTAGCTGCTCAAGAGTAGGAAACTTCAGAAAGATTTTCCATTTTAACATGATCTGCTCTTGAGTCCCTTGCCTCAGGGTTATGTGTAAACCCACAGTTTAAGGCTGTATGTAACATTCTGTCCTAAGTAAGGGCTGAGAGTTTGGCTTCTTTTAAGTCACTAAGCCAAAACTTAATCATTAAAAACACAGATAGCAATAAATGTAATCATAATGCTTGTTTCCACTTGGTGGGGTGAAGGGGTGAGAGTGTTAAGTGCTCAGTCATGTCCGACTCCTTGTGACTCCATGGATTGTAGCCTGCCAAGCTCCTCTGTCCATGGAATTTCCCAGGCTAGAATACTGGAGTGGGTTGCCATGCCCTCCTCCATGGAATCTTCCCGACCCAGGGATTGAACTGGGGTCTCCTGAATTGTAGGCTGTTTCTTTACTGTCTGAGCCACCAGGAGGAGTGAGGGGAGACATGAAAAACATCAGCACTTTCATGTCCTTGAGACATTCATTACATTACAATTAAAAGTCATTTTTTCAAACACCTTTCAGTATCTTTTGCTATTAATCAAAATACAATTTGGGAACATAGTCCCGGGTTTCCCCGTTTGCAAAACTTGGTGGCTCCTTCTACTAAAGATGGGCAATGCTGTCAGCCTTCACTTACAGCCTTATGGTGATTGAATTATTAACAGCAACACACTTAAGGCCATCATGCTTGTCATATAATAATCAAAGTAAAAAGAAAAGAAATGCTATATCTTGTAGTCACCTCTCTTTCCGTCTTTGCCCTCTGTGATTGAAGTCGCAGTTATTTTCACAACCAGCTTGGTGGGGTGGTTCCATGAAAGAAATACAGAGTTGAGAGCCAGGTAGAACTTGTTTTATATTTTGACTCTACTGGGAGATTGAAGGCTAGTCTGGTAATGGAAAAGACCCTGATGCTAGAAAGACCGAGGGCAGGAGGAGAAAGGGGTTTCAGAGAATGAGAGATGGTTGGATGGTATCACTGACTCAATGGACACAAGTGTGAGCACGCTCCAGGAGATGGTGAAGGACAGGGAAGCCTGGTGTGCTGCAGTCCATGGGGTCATAGAGAGTTGGACACGACTTGGCGACTGAACAACAACAACAAGAATTGGAGCAGGAGCTGCTGCTGCTGCTGTTTTTGTTGCTGTTATGAACTGACCCATGACATTCCTCCAGGGGATAATGGAGTCTTTGTGTTATTCTGGTAACACAGGTATTAGCCCAAATAAATCATTTTCTTTTTAATCAAACAACTCAGTTTTCAATATTAAGGAGGAAAATTCAAATCTTCTTTTCATTCACTCCCCAATTCATATTTCTCAAATTTCCTATCCTCTATTAAGTCCTTTTCTTCCATATGCCTTCTTTCCCTTCAGGAAAGCCAACAGCAAAAGTCATAAGAAATAATAATAAGAAACCTTCTCAAAACTTACTTGCAGTTGACTCAGTGTTACTTACCTCTGAGAAAGGAACCAAATTTGGTCCTAAAGAAACAATGATTTCAGCAAATACCACAGAGTTAATGAAAATCTTTTCTTACATGCTTTGAATATTACACTATGTTTTACAGATACAAATTGCAGACAGAAATCAAACTATCAATTTAAACAAGACATTTTCACAAGTGTAATTTGTTATTCACAACAGTCTTCTAAGAAGACAGATATTATTCACATTCTACTGAGAAATAAACGGATGCTAATGGATTACACCATTAGCTCTAAATAGGTCCCAGTAGACAGATTTTCAGATTTCTAGTCCAGCACTCTTGCTTCAGTACAGCATTGTTTTTATAGTCTGATTTCAGGCAATTTAAATAAGGGAACATTTATAAACAGCCAACAAGCAGCCGACCCCTATTCTCAGCAAGTAAACCAGTGGCTGGTATGACGTCCCTGACAATCTTAATACTACACAGTGTACTCCAGCGATCCCACTCTTGTGCGTATTTCTGGAAAAGACAAAAACTTTAACTTGAAAAGATACATGCACCCCAATGTTCATTGCAGCACTAGTTACAATAACCAAGACATGGAAGTAATCTGTGTCCATCAGCAGATAAATGGATACAGAAGATATATATAATTTATAGATGTATGGTATATATATAATAATATACACATATATAGCTTTTAGTCAAACTATGGTTTTTCCAGTAGTCATGTATGGATGTGAGATTTGGACTATAAAGAAAGCTGAGCACCAAAGAATTGATGCTTTTGAACTGTGGTGTTGGAGAAGACTCTTGAGAGTCCCTTGGACTGCAAGGAGATCCAACCAGTCAGTCCTAAATGAAATCAATCCTTACTATTCATTGGAAGGAGTAATGCTGATGCTGAAGCTCCAGTACTTTGGCCACCTGACATAAAGAACTGACTCATTGGAAAAGACCCTGATGCTGGGAAAGATCGAAGGCAGGAGGAGAAGGGGACAATAGAGGACAAGATGGTTGGATGGCATCACCAACTTGATGGACATGACTTTGAGCAAGCTCCGGGAGCTGGCAATGGACGAGGAAGCCTGGCGTGCTGCAGTCCATGGGGGTCACAGAGAGTCAGACATGACTGAACGACTGAACTGATATATATGTATACATATACATAAAGAAGACATGTACTGTATATATATATATATGCTGTGCTCAGTCACTCAGTCGTGTCCGACTCTTTGTGACTCCATGTACTGTAGCCCACCAGGCTCCTCTATCCATGGGGATTCTCCAGGCAAGAATACTGGAGTGGGCTGCCATGTCCTCCTCCAGGGCATCTTCCCAACCCAGGGATCAAACCCAGGTCTCCCACCTTGCAGATTCTTTACCGTCTGAACCACCAGGGAAGGTATATTTTATAGTTATAAAATATATATCTGTATATTATAGGTATATATTTAATTCAGATATATATATGAATATTACTCAGTTATGAAAAAGAATGAAATAACATCACTTGCAGCAATGTGGATGGACCTAGAGATTATGATATTAAGTGAACAGTGAAGTAAGTCGGACAAAGATGAATATCATATAACTTATAAGTAGAATCTAAAACAAATGATACAAATGAACTAATTTATAAAACAGACCCACAGACATAAAAAACAAACTTATGGTTACCAAACTGGGAAGGAGGGGTAGGGATAAATTATGAGTCTGGTATTAACAGATAAATATCACTATATATAAAATAGACAACAGTTCCTCCTGTTTAGCAAAAGAACTATATACAATATCTTCTCATAACCTATAATAGAAAAGAAACGAATATATGTATATTAATATGCTGCTGCTAAGTCACTTCAGTTGTGTCCGACTCTGTGCGACCCCACAGATGGCAGCCCACCAGGCTCCCCAGTCTCTGGGATTCTCCAGGCAAGAATACTGGAGTGGGTTGCCGCTTCCTTCTCCAATGCATGAAAGTGAAAAGTGAAAGTGAAGTTGCTCAGTCATGCCCGACTTCGCGACCCCATGGACTGCAGCCTACCAGGCTCTTCCATCCATGGGATTTTCCAGGCAAGAGTGCTGGAGTGGGTTGCCATTGCCTTCTCCGATATTAATATATACATATACATATTAATACGTATAACTGAATTACTTTGGTGTACCCGAAACATTGTAAATCAACCATACTTCAATTAAAAACAAAACTTCACAGCATAGTGGGTTTATAACACTCCATCCCTGGCAGCTAAAAAAGCAAATTCTTTGATGTTGAAAATGGTAACTGTTTTGAGTGGCTGCTTAACTGTTGGCAGTCACAGTGAAACTCCATAAGACTGAGGACTGTAGTGCCATGCCATCATTTGAATGATGAGAACTGGAACTGTGCACCGCAAAGCACTAAGTTAGAACTGTTTATCTGGTTTTCAAATGTAGATGACTGGCATGTGTGTGTTGGTTAGAGTGCTCTCTGTGCTCAGGGTGATAATGAGTGAGGGATGCGCTGGCTCAGGACACAGACACTGATAATTAAAAAGGCATTGCTGATGAGAGCCACAAAGGTGTCCTGTGTATTTTTAAAGAGTTGTTTTGATGTGGACTGTTTTTAAAGTATTTAACTTGGTATAATATCGTTTCTGTTTCTGTCTTGGTTTTTTGGCCACAAGTCATGGGGGAATCTTAGCTCCCCCACCAGGAACCAAATCCAGTACCCCTGTAATCGAAGGCAAAGTCTTAACTACTGGACCGCCAGGGAAGTGAAAGTGAAGTTGCTCAGTCGTGTCCAACTCTTTGCCACCCCATGGACTGTACCCTACCAGGCTTCTCTGTCCATCGGATTTTCTAGGCAAGGGTACTGGAATGGGTTGCCATTTCCTTCTCCAGGAGATCTTCCCGGCCCAGGGATTGAACCCGGGTCTCCTGCATTGCAGGCAGATGCTTTACTGTCTGAGCCACCAGGGAAGTCTCTGTCATATATATTTTTAACCATGTGCCACAGTAATATCAAGAGCCAACCATACCATAGGACAGTGTGTTAGGAGCTTTATAATGCATTGTTTCATTCAATCTTAATGACAACCCTAAGAAATAAGAACTGTCATTAAGCCAGGCCAGATAAGACAGAGACTCAAGGAGGGCCCCTGCACATGAGCCAAAGGCTTTCAGAGGAGATAGTGAGAAAGTGAGGTCATAGTGGAGGTCAGGGACAAAAGATAACAGGCCTTGAATACTAAGCTGTAGCTTTGATATTTTATTCTGTAAATTCTGGAGAAACACTGACACACATGAGAATGTTCTAATAGGATTATTCTAGCTGTAAGGTGTAGAGACAGGTTGAAGTAGGAGACACAGGATACTTAGGAAGCTAGTGCTGTAACCCAGACACACAGAGGTGATGGTTAGGGTGTTAAGAGCAAGAAGAAGAAGGAGGGAAGGACTCCTTAGAAGATTAGGTATGTGGTGGTCCAGGAAGCGACAGATTGGGACTCTGGGATGGACATGTACACACTGCTATATTTATTTATTTTTTTTTCCTTTTGAACTTTCTATTTTGTATAGGGATATAGTCCATTAACAATGCTGCAATAGTCTTAAGTGAACAGCAAAGAGACTCAGCCATACATATATACATGTTTCCATTCTCCTCCAAACCCCCGTCCTATCCAAGCTGCCACATAACATTGAGCAGAGCTCCCAATGCTATACAGTAGGTCCTTGTTGGTCATCCATTTTAAATATAGCATACAGTGGATAATCAACAAGAGCCTACTGTGTAGCATAGGGAACTCTGCTCAGTATTCTGTAACAAGCTAAATGGGAAAGGAATCTGAAAAAGAAAAGATACATATATATGTATAAACTGAATCACTTTACTATACACCTGAAATTCGTACAACATTGTTAATCAACACTACTCCTATATAAAATAAAATTTTTTTAAAAAGATGTAAATACTGAGAGAATCAAGGCTTTAGAAGCTGACGTAGAAATAGAATAGAACAAATTGATATTGATCTAGAAGTTGCTTTTTAAAAATCAACATGTGATAATAAACTGTGTGCTTTTACTCATAAATCTGGTTCTAAGTGTAGACAGCAAACTAAACGTCTTCATAGCTGACATTCTGCTGGTCCTCGCATACTCCAGATGTTTTATGACTTGCGCACATGAGGGGGTTGAGCTGCTTAGGGCTCAGGTGGCCTCCAAGATTCCAGATTAGTTTTTACTGAAGGATAACCCTGCCTACGCTGAATGATATACTAGTCATTTAAGCCATGAAAAGGCAAAAAAACATTTCCTAGATTTCATGGGCCAATATTTTACATTTTGGAAAAGTGAAAGGACATATTGAATTTTATGTGGAATGTGAGTGTGTGTATGTGTGTGTGTGCGTGTATATTCATTCACCAATATTCATCCCTTAATATGTGGGATGTGAGTTTGTGTGTGTGTGTGTGTGTGTGTGTGTGTATTCTTTCACCAAAAATTTATTGTGGCATATTATGAGTTTTTCTAGGTAATAGGATATGAATTTCTTGGCCTCTGCTCATAGAAATCTAACAATCCCAAGCAAGAATATAGACATTATAAAGTATGTTGTAATAGGATCATAAACAGAGTGCTCACTATAGGTGTACAGAGGAGGGCCCAGCTGGGCATGATCAGAACAACTTCCTAAAGGAACAGGGGTCTGAACTGAATCCGAATCACAAACGTAAGTTAGCGAGGCATTTGAGGGGATGGGCAGCTTTAGAAAGTGAAGACACCATGGGCAAAGGAACAAGGGAAGATGGCTTGAGCATGTTGGGAGAACTATAAATAGTTCCTAGGATTGGGGTAGGGCTTCCCTGGTGGCGCAGTGGTAAAGAATCCACCTGCCAATGCAGGAGATGCAGGAGAGGAGGATTTGACCCCTGGGTCTGGAGGATCCCCTGAAGTAGGACGTGGCAACCCACCCCCAGTATTCTTGCCTGGAAATCCCTGTGGACAGAGGAGCCTGGCAGGCTACAGTCCACAGGGCTCCTGAAGAGTCAGACATGACTGAGCACACACACATTCAGTGGAGAATTTGGGGGTAATGGTGAGAACATAGCCAATATTCATTTCACAAAGAGTTACTGAACACCTACTAGAGACTAACACAGATGAAAAAGACAAGGATGCCAATTCTATGTCCCTGATTAATAAATAAAAGCAATTTCATTTTTAAACTAATATTCCATATTTCATCTCTTTTTATCTTTTCCAAAATAATCTTACTCAGCTCTGGCACTTATAAGTCCACAGTGCTTTATCCATAACTCTGAAATCCAAAAGAAACCTTAAAACAGTGTTGTTGTTTCTCAGACATCTGACCTGATCCAATAGGAGACTATTTTTAGTCTTTATTTACCTCTCAATGTGAACATTAGTAAGTTTTACTGTAGAAATATTGACTTAGTGACTAGAGGCTGCTACACTATATCCCACTTTTGGTAATATATGGTATATGTTCCATATTTGTTTTTCAAAAGCTAAAAAATTGGATTCCAAAACATATATGACTTCAAGGATTTTATATGGGAAGTCATGAACATCTAGAATCATAGCACTTTATTAAAACACCTCCTAAAATATACATATTTTTTTTTCCTTTCCGGATTAGGCACTGCCGATGGGAGCCATATATAATATTTATTTTGAGTGTGAAACTTCCTGGCAGAAACCAAGTTATTGCACCAAACAACAGTCTATTTATCCCTCTCTATGGCAACTATCTCCGCTGCTCCAGTACACTCACTCCCAGAGTACTCAGCAGAGACTGGAGGGTGCTCCTTAGCTTGCAGAGAGATGTCCTGTCCCAGAGTTGACCCTGCTCCCCAGGGCATTCTCTTTGCTTCCTTCGCTCCATGGCCCGGGGTCTGCTGGCTCCTTTTTCTGCCCTGCACCTGGGGCTGCTTCCGTTTGCTTTTCCATGAAATCTTAGGCCAAAAGAATCTTCCCATTCTCGTTTGGCAAGCTTGGGATCATTACCATTTCAGAGCTGGAAGAGAACTCGGAGACAGCATCAAGTTCAACCCCTGCCTTTTAGAAACAAGGATCCTGAGGTGCAGAGAAGTGAAGCAACGGGGCCCCATCAGCCAGGTAAGTTATAGCAGAGCTAGGACGTCGGATACAACTGAGCGACTTCACTTTCACTTTTCACTTTTCATGCATTGGAGAAGGAAATGGCAACCCATTCCAGTGTTCTTGCCTGGAGAATCCCAGGGACAGGGGAGCCTAGTGGGCTGCCGTCTATTGGGTCGCACAGAGTCGGACACGACTGAAGCGACTTCACAGCAGCAGCAGCAGCAGCAGCAGGACTTGGATCCAGGCTGCTATTCCACTCTCCCAATTCAAGGGACTCAAACACCGGATGAACGGGTGCAGAAGGTTCTAGGGTGGACATTTTTGTTTGGCTCTGTTTGTTGGATGATTTGTTTGACTCTCCAGTTTTTCCTCTGGAATATCGCCTCTCTGCCTCTATCTCTGTGGTTCAAGCAAAATTCACTCAAATCCCTAAATCCATCGGTAACTTGTAATTCTGGAGCCAGGCCAATCAGAGAATCAGGCTCCTCAAGTGCAGTGATTGGCTCAGAAATGAACTCCTGACCCAATCAGAGATGCGGGGAGTCTTGAACCGATTACTGAGAGACCAGCCAGTGTGTCTCGGCAATCCTCCATGGGAGTTCGATGGAAACCAAGAATGAATATATGGCTTCAGGTTACTTAAAGCCACCTTGCTATTACATGAAGCCGAAAGGGGAAGCCAAAGCTTAAAGGTAGAAAGACCTGGAGTTCTGATGACATTGTTTGAGTCTTAATTTCTCCCCTGCTTGAAACCCCCTTTTACCTCTGACTTCTTCAGTCATATAAGATAATTTCTTCTTTTGTTTAAGCCCAGTGTGGGTGGATTATCTGTCACTAGCAACTCAGAATGCCTTAACCAATAAAATGACCTTTTATATAGTCTCTTCAAACACTGTCAATTTATGATTGAATAATTTTTTCCTAAAGGTCTGGAATTTCTGGAATCTCTGAAATTCAGTAACTCACTGAGCTGAGGTAAAGTGAGAAAATAAGCAATTAAACTCTCTATATCCTGCTATAGTTTGCTGCTCTACATAAAAGACACCCATTCCTTATTTTACTAGTCTGATTTTTCTCATCAAACCATGGAAGTGTGAATCTATTTGCCTAATTTGAAACTGACACCACCACCATTACTTTTTATGTTGCAAACTGAACTCTAGCATCAGACTTTTCTGTTTATTTGTGTTTATAAAAATCGTAATTTCCTGTTCTTAAGAATGAAAAGAGCTAAAAGGGCTTTTACAATTTTAATGGCTGCTTTTTAAAATAAATAAGTCTCAAGGGGTTTCTTAAACTTCAAACCACTGTAAGCAAATGTTATGCTGAATGTAAATGAATGAGAACTTTCCAGATTAAACTTGCTTTCAAATCCATGAGTTTATAAATCAAAGGGAAACATGTTGATTTCTAAGAAACCTCACAGGAGGATGGATAATATTTCACTTATTTGTCTACACTACATTAGGCCATTTTTCTTGAATAATTACTTTTATTTGCATATGGAAAGTGTCTCCCCATGACCTCCCAACTAGGAGTTTTCCTGAGTAAAATCAACAGCAGAAAGTCCGAATTAGAGAAGACAGTTCATACACGACTGCTCAGATGAGGTGACCCAAAGGTTCCAAGCTGGTTTCAGGCTTTGGAGACTAAGACTTGGGTTACTTAAGGACTTTACTCCTTTCATCGGTTGCCTGCTCAATTCTGTTCTCACCCCTGGTTTTGGCCACTTACTTCTTCAACTTGAATCCATGCCACTCTCTACCTTTTCACTCCTATTTACCTATATATCATCCCCCTTTCTGTATCTTGATCTTGTCAAGCTCTCTCATACCTCAGGGCCTTTGCACTAACCATTCTCACTGCCCCCAAAGATTCTTTCCACAACTCTTTGCAAATTAGCCCACATGCTCTTCTCAGAATGGCCTCTGCTCATCCCATCTCATGTAGCCCATACCCTGTTACTCTCTCTCTTACATCACCCTGTTAACATCCTGCATAGCTATTATGACCATTGTGCTCTTTTATTTATTTGTTTTACTGTCTCTGCTTTTAGAGTATAAACACCTAAAATGCAGAGATGATTTTCTTTTTGTTCACTTCTGTATCTCCAAAGCCTCAAATAGTGCCTGCCATGTAATGTACAAACAGTCAATATTTGTGGGGTGAATGACAGGGTAAAGGAATGAAAGGTGAAATAGAACAAATATGGCTCTTTTAGGTGAAGACTTCCCCTTCACCTAAAGACTTGTTTGTAGAGGGGGAAGGTTAATGTGCTTAACTATGAGCTAACATATATAGAGTAGAAGGAAGAAGGCATTTCTTTACTTATTTAGCTTCTGTTTAGTTCCACTAAGTTCCATTGAGAAACATAGCACCTACCATGAACTTGTGTCTCACAGCTTCATCTAAAAAGATGAATACATCACAATGAATTGTTTCACCAATGACCGTGTACTTTTCAATTACCTCTACAAGTGAGGGAAAATCTAGTATGTAGAGTTCTACTAGAATGATTCTATGATTTTTCCCTGGGACTTTCATTTAGGGATGAACCAGTTGTATAGGTTACCCCAGGTTTAAGGACAAATACCTATTGCCCAGAGGAAAAGTGACCCAGTAACAATGGAAAACAGGAAGGATATCAGATTGGATATTGTCCATGATGAAGTCAATTCTTTTAAAAAATGTATTAACTGACTTCATCTATATGTACAAATTCAGTGTAAACCACAATATATTGTTTCATTTGACTTTCTGACACAGGACAAGTGTAATAGTATTTTACATCCCCATTTTCTATGGGAGAAACTAACCTCTCCCAGGGTTCCAAACCAGGAATTCTGATGACTTATACCACTAGGTATAATGAAAACAGTGACAGACTTTATTTTCTTGGGCTCCAAAATCACTGCAGATGGTAGCTGCAGCCATGAAATTGAAAGACGCTTGTTCCTTGGAAGAAAAACTATGACAAACCTAGACAGCGTATTAAAAAACAGACATTACTTTACCAACAAACGTCTGTATTGTCAAAGCTATGGTTTTTCCAGTAGTCATATATTGATGTTAGAGTTGGACCCTAAAGAAAGCTGAGCACCAAAGAATTGATGCTTTTGAACTGTGGTATTGGAGAAGACTCTTGAGAGTCCCTTGGACTGCAAGGAGATCACACCAGTCAATCCTAAAGGAAATCAATCCTGAATATTCATTGGAAGAACTGATGCTAAAGCTGAAGCTCCAGTACTTTGGCCACCTGATGGGAAGACATGACTCATTAGAAAAGACCCTGATGTTGGGAAAGATTGAAGGCAGGAGAAGAAGGGAATGACAGAGGACAAGATGGTTGGATGGCATCACCAACTCAATGGACTTGAGTTTGAGCAAGCTCTGGGAGATGGTGAAGGACAAGGAAGCATGGTATGCTGCAGTCCATGGGGTTGCAAAAAGTTGGACATGACTCAGTGACTGAACAATAGCAACAACAAATATCTCAAGGTATAACCAGGAATTCTCATGACTTATACCACAGGAAATTATGCCTGGGCTACCAGGTGGCTCAGTGGTGAAGAATCCACCTGCCAAGCAGGAGACACAGTTTCCTTCCCTGGGTTGGGAAGATCCACTAGAGAAGGAAACAGCAGCCTAGTTCAGTACTCTTGCCTGGGAAATCCCATGGACAGAGGAGCCTGGTGGGCTACAGTCCTCAGGTTGCAAAGAGTTGGACATGACTTAGTGACTAAATGACAAAAGCTTATTACTAAGAGACCAGAATATTAATGATATATGGAAGCCAACTGAAAAGAAAAATCTAAAAGAAAGAAATAACATGGAGCTATTCTTTCTATTTCTCATATAATTAAAAATCTGTAACGTTTATGTGTAAAGTTTATGCTGGCTTTGGTGAGTGATATAAGAACATGTAAGACAAAAATTTCCTGACCAGGAACTGACAGCCTAGTTGGTAAGATCAGGGATGCATGCATAGCAAAGTTTTATTGCAGTATAAAGCATAATTGTATACTATAGAAAGAGAGTTGAATCATTGGTGTTAAAGGAATTGGAAAGAGGTGGGAAAGAAGGGTGCTAACTCCAGGCTAGAGTAGGAAATGAAAGCATTTCATGGAGAAGATGGATATTAAACTCAGCAGTCAACTCAGACACAAAAGTTTAAGGGGTAAAGTCTCAGTATAAACACAGTGAAAGGGGGAAATTGTGTCATTCTGCAGGAAAGAGACTGATTTGGGTAAAAGTCTACCTTGGTGGAGAGGAACTGGGTTACAAAGGATACTAAAACAGAATGGATACAAAAGATGTGGTACACGTATACAATGGAATATTACTCAGCCATAAAAAGGAATGAAATTGGGTCATTCCTAGAAATGAGAATGAATCTAGAGTCTGTCATACAGAGTGAAATAAGTCAGGAAGAGAAAAACAAATATTGTATATTTACAAAGAAAGGCAATGCCAAAGAATCCTCAAGCTACAGCACAATTACACTCATCTCACAGGCTAGCAAAGTAATGCTCAAAATTCTTGAAACCAGGCTTCAATAGTACATGAACCAAGAACTTCCAGATATTCAAGCAGGATTTAGAAAAGGCAAAAGAACCAGAGATCAAATTGCCAACATCCGCTGGATCATCATAAAAGCAAGAGAGTTCCAGAAAAACATCTACTTCTGCTTTATTGACCATGCCAAAGCCTTTGTGTGGATCATAACAAACTGTGGAAAATTCTTAAAGAGATGGGAATACCAAACCACCTAACCTGTCTCCTGAGAAATCTGTATGCAAGTCAAGAAGCAATAGTTAGAACCAGACATGGAACAACAGGCTGGTTCCAAATTGGGAAAGGAATACATGAAGGCTGAATATTTTCATCCTGCTTATTTATCTTATATGCAGAGTACATCATGCAAAATGCTGGGCTAGATGAAGCACAAGCTGGAATCAAGATTGCTGTGAGAAATATCCATAAGCTCAGACATACAGATGGCACCACTCTAATAGAAAAAGTGAAGAGGAACTAAAGAGCCTCTTGATGAAGGTGAAAGAGGAGAGTGAAAAAGCTGGTTTACAATTCAACATTCAAAAAACAAGATCATGGCACCTTGTCCCATCACTTCATGGCAAATAGATAGGGAAACAACAGAATCAGTGACAGATTTTATTTTTCCAGGCTCTAAAATCACTTCAGATGGTGACTGCAGCCATGAAATTAAAAGATGCTTGCTCCTTGGAAGAAAAACTACGATCAACCTAGACAGCATATTAAAAAGCAGAGACATTACTTTGCCAACAAAGATCTATCTAGTCAAAGCTATAGTTTTTCCTGTAGTCATGTATGGATGTGAGAGTTGAACTATAAAGAAAGCTGAGCTTAAAGAATTGATGCTTTTGAACTGTGGTGTTGGAGAAGACTCTTGAGAGTCCCTTGGACTCTCAAACCAGTCAATCCTAAAGAAAATCCTTTCTGAATATTCATTGGAAGGACTGATGCTGAAGCTAAAACTCCAATACTTTGGCCACCTGATGTGAAGAACTGATTCCTTTGAAAAGACCCTGATACTGGGAAAGATTGAAGGTGGGAGGAGAAGGGGATGACAGAGGATGAGATGGTTGGATGGCATCACCAACTCGATGGACATGAGTTTGAGCACGTTCCAGGAGTTGGTGATGGACAGGGAAGCCCGGCATGCTGCAGTCCAAGGGGTTGCAAAGAGTCAGACACGACTGAGCAACTTAACTGAACTGAAATGAACAGAGGTCAAGGTCTCCAGGGGTGAGCTTAGAGACAAACGTGCACACAGCAGGGGAAGGGTAAAGTGAGAAAAAGAAAAAGTCATTGACAAAAAATGAAGGAAGGAAAGAAGAGTGGTGGAGAAAAGGAAGAGATGTTCATGATGGAGGGTGAAGCTGATTTTTAAAAACCACTGTCTGTCTTCAAAGAACTCATGTTTTCTAAACCAAAACACTGGGACAAGTGATAGAACTTTTTTAAGAAATCCTGAATATGCAGCTACAGTGTTCATAGATCACACATCATCTTCAATGCGTAAGCTACAAGACATATAATTTTAGGTTAAAGCCTGGTGGAGCTTCTGTTGTTGCTATTGTTGTTTTAAGGAATATGTGCATTCTTCAAGCAACTATACATCTAAAGCATAGGTTTCAAGAAATCAGACTGTTCTTGGAGACATTCACTTGATATTTGGGCATTAAAGGAATGTGAAGTGGAGGGCAGAGGAACCAGAAATTGGGAATACGATTAAGGTCACCTAATTTGAGAAAATGGAGAGCTGACCATGGGAGGCAGACCTGGGAAGTGTGCTGGGGATGAGGAGCGTGGTTAACAGGAAAAAGGAGATCATTATCAAGGGCCTGATAGGATATGTGCTGGGTGAACTTGCTCAAGATCACGTGTGAACTGGCAAGTCCAGTCTGACTGTTAGTATCTGAGGAATTCATTCCTTTCTGCTCACTCCCACCACCGTCATCTTGTTCAACCCACGATCAGCTCTTGCCAGGGTTTTACAACTTCCCACCAAACAATGTCCTTGACTCCAATTCTGTCCTTCTTCAATCTAGTTTCTATTCTTCACCCAGAGTGAAACTGTTGAGCCAGAAGTCTGATCCATGCACTGTCCTTCTGAAACCCTTGAAGGATAAAATGTCCCCTGACCAAAAGGGCAGACTTGTTGGCATTGGCTATTAGTGGTCCAATCACCCAAAATATTACCCAGCCATAAAATGCATCATTTTTTGAGAGTGAGAGTCTATTAAAATTAATCTGGGACAGCAGGCATGAGCCAGGATGCCCCAGATAAATTGTCACATGCAATTACCACAGAGCCTTTCATGACCTATTCTTTTTTAAAAAAATCTTTATTATTTTTATTGTGTATTTGGCTGCACCAGGTCTTCACTGTGGCACAAGAACTATGGCTGTGGCATGAGCTCTAGTTCCCCAGTCATTGAGAACTCTTATTAACTGTAGCATGTGAAGTCTAGTTCCCCAATCAGGGATCAGATCCGAGCCCCCTGCTTTGGGAGCACAGAGTCCTAGCCACCAGGGAAGTCCCTCATGACATACTCTCAAGTCTCCAGTCTTACCCTTCACCAATTTCCTCATGTCCTTCTTATACTCCTGCTGTATGAAGCTACTGGAAATCTGTCCATCGTGTTCTTTTCTCTCCTGGGGATTTGGCACACACTTTTCCCTCATCTCATTCCTCTTGCCCAATTTTTTTTCACTCATTTAATTGCAACTGCCCTTTAAAACTGACATGAGAAATTTACTTCCTCTTAGCAATTTTCCTTAATTCTTTAATTCTGAATTCAGTGCTGTTTCTTATGAGTGCCATTTCCCCATGTGCATGCCCCCAACATTCCATTTAATATAACACAACATAATTGCCTATTCTATTGTACATCTTCTCTAATTGGATGCCCTTTTAGAATGTGATTGTAATTATGCACCTGGCATATCCTTCTATTACTAACATATAGTAGCTGTTCATTCAGGGAGATTTAATGAACATAACTTGAATGGACAGATGGGTGGGTGGATAAATGAAAGGATGAATAAATAAGAGTTGTTTTCCAAACTTATAAATCTCTAGCCTGACTCAGTCTTTGTATTCTTCAAGATAGTGCTTTCCTAGTCTGGCTGTGCATCACTGAATTGGGACATCAAATACTGGAGTAAAAGGATCTGTATTTTTTAGCAAGATTGTTGGGTAATTCTTATGCAACCTTAATCCACTTGGTCTGGATTGAAGAAACTACATCTCTGCAAAGGTCATCTTATAGATTTTATTCATTCCTAAACACTTTGTGTTGATCAGTGGAAATTTTAACTTTTTACTTGAAAATTAGAAGGAATTCACCTTGAAGTTTTACATCTGTTGTTGCAACATCTGGAGTCTCAGAATCCTTCATAGTTTTCCTAGAAGAATTCAGTACACTCAACTGATACAAAATGCACAAAGTTAGATCTATCCAGCTATGTATCCTAGGATTCTCACTCTGAATATTCAACTCTTCAATCTGGAGCTAGATCCTACTGGCTCACTCTTAAGGTTAATATTTTTAAGATAAGAAGGAGTCTTTAGAATAAGATGCTAAGAGGGGAAAGAAGGCAAAAATTCTCCTTGAGGAATATATTTGATGAATTTTCTGTTTTTAATCGCCATATTTCCTATCTTTAGCATTTGAAAAATATTGACTGTACTAAAAAGTTTTAAATTTATGGCAGGTTACTAGGGATTTTTCAGTGTAGCCTGGTCCAACTATTCCCTTTGAAGTAGTGCCTATGATATAGTGCACTTCACCAAAGAAGAGAAAAGAAAAATAGCCTGTCTCCTTGAGAACAAGAATAAACAGCCTCAAACATGAATTGAAAGCCTACTTTCTGAGTAGAGGTACTGAGCCGTACAGAGCAAGTGACCAGCAAATCCATGACCTTGCTCCCTCTCACATTCAACTGCAGCTGGGAGACAAGGTGGGGCCAAGACCTCTCTGCTGACTCCTCAGAATCCTTGGTCTCTGGTCTGTCAACCTGTAGATAAGAAATCTCAAAATAAAGGGTGAGTGGTTGGAGCTCTTACTGAAGGCAGGAAAATGAAGGTCAGAGGACAGACGGCACCACCTCTCTGGCTGCCAGCTTGTTGTAAGTGTTGGACAAAACACCCGAGTTCTGGGCTCAGTATTTTATCCCTTCATAAAAATAAGCCTTACAAGACTTGCCCAACACGCCAGGCCTAATTACCAGAATCCAATGCCATAAAATGCTTTGCATTCCTTGGTGAAAGCTGCTATATCAAAGGTCAGGATACCAGCCTGGACTTGTTTTGTTCTTGGGATTCAAATTTTGAGATTAAAAACTTGACATGATTATTTAACAACAACAAAAAAGCAAAAAACTCTCAGAGACTACAGATAGAGAAATAATCATCTAAGTCTTTGATGAATTCACCCATAGGCACTTAGGTGTATCATGAGTAAGGATAAAGGCAGACTTCATATCTCCATGTAGAAGGAAATTGATCATCTATAAATCAAAAGGGTCTCTCAGTAGGGTGTAAATTAGAGGGCAATTGAAATATGAGAAGCTATACATCAGAAGAAGAAGCATGGATAAAATTTAGAAAAAGCAGATGAGTGCATTAAGTGGAAAATCTAGGCTAGAAAAGGGAAAAACTCTAATGTAGAGAACCTGAAAGAGATTCTAGGAATCTGAAGATGTCAGACAAAAGAATCTTAATTCATCAGTCTAATTAAAAAGATTTATTAAACACTTTTTTCTTTTTAAGTAATTTTAGATTTACAGAGTAGTTGCAAAAATAATAGAGCAAGTTCTCATATACCTGTCACCCAGGTTCCTCAAATGCTAACTTCTTTCATATCCACAGTACAATTATTGAAACCAGGAAATCAACATTGATATTATACTATTAACTAGCATACATAATTTATTTAAATGTCTCCGGTTGTCCCACTGTGTCCTTTTTCTACTGGACAATCCAATTTAGGATCCCATATTGAATTTCACTGTTGACTTCTCTAATCGATGGCAGTTCCAGAGTCTTTCTTTCCCTTCACTACCTTGTCATCTTCAGAGAGTACTGGTCATTTATTTTGTAGAATACCTTTCAATTTGAGTTTGTCTGGTATTTCCTCATGTTAGACATAAGTGATGGAGAGTATTCATTTTGGTCAAGGATGACACAAAAGTGATGCTGGTTCCTTCTCAGTGCATCGGTTGGGGCACATTATATTGATACGTCTGATTACTGATGATATATAAACTTTGATGGATTGGTTACTCTGGTGTCTTTCAGGATTGTAGAGTTACTCTATTTCCCAGTGTAATTAATGAAGAGGTTATGAAGAAAGACTGTGAGATAACACAAATATCCTTTTCCTTGAAAAAAAAAAAAAAGCTATGTTTTTAGAGAAGTTTTAGGTTCACAATATTGTGGAGAAGGTGTAGAGATTTCCCATATATGCCCTGCCCTGCATACACCTAGTCTCCCCCCTTGTCAGCATCCCCTACCAGAGTGGTACATTTATTGCAGTCAATGAATATACATTGGAACATCTTAATCACTCAAAATCCATTAGGGTTCTTTCTTGGGGTTGTACATTGTGGGTTTGGAGAAATGTATAATGACATGTGTCTAACATTATAGTATTATGCAGACTAATGTCACTGCCCTAAAAATCCGCCATGCTCTCCTATTCACCCCTCCTCCACTTAACCCCTGACACTACTGGTCTTTTTACTGTCTCCTCAGTTTTGCCTTTTGCAGAGTGTAGTTGGAATCACATATTATGCAACTTTTCAGGTTGACTTCTTTCACTTATGAAATATGCATCTAATGTTCCTCCATGTCTTTTCATGGCTTGATAGCTTATTTCTTAATATCTAATAATAGCACCTTTGTCTTGATGTTCAGTTCAGTTCAGTTTAGTCGCTCAGTCATGCCCGACTATTTGCGACCCCATGAATCACAGCACGCCAGGCCTCCCTGTCCATCACCAACTCCCAGAGTTCACTCAGACTCACGTCCATCCAGCCGTCTCATCCTCGGTCATCCCCTTCTTCTCCTGCCCCCAACCCCTCCCAGCATCAGAGTCTTTTCCAATGAGTCAACTCTTCGCATGAGGTGGCCAAAGTACTGGAGCTTGAGCTTTAACATCATTCCTTCCAAAGAAATCACAGGGTTGATCTCCTTCAGAATGGGCTGGTTGGATCTCCTTGCAGTCCAAGGGACTCTCAAGAGTCTTCTCCAACACCACAGTTCAAAAGCATCAATTCTTTGGCACTCAGCCTTCTTCACAGTCCAGCTCTCACATCCATATACGACCACAGGAGAAACTATAGCCTTGACTAGACGGACATTAGTCGGCAAAGAAATGTCTCTGCTTTTGAATATACTATCTAGGTTGGTCATAACTTTTCTTCCAAGGAGTAAGCGTCTTTTAATTTCATGGCTGCAGTCACCATCTGCAGTGATTTTGGAGCCAAAAAAAAAAAAAAGTCTGACATTGTTTCTGCTGTTTCCCATCTATTTCCCATGAAGTGATGGGACCAGATGCCATGATCTTCATTTTCTGAATGTTGAGCTTTAAGCCAACTTTTTCACTCTCCTCTTTCACTTTCATCAAGAGGCTTTTTTTAGCTCCTCTTCACTTTCTGCCATAAGGGTCTTGATGTACCACACATTATTTATCTATTCACCTACTGAAGGACATCTTGGCTGCTTCCAAGTTTGGGCAATTATGAATAAAACTGCCATAAAATTCAGCATATACACTTTTGTGTGGACATGAGTTTTCAGTATTTGGGGGTAAATACCAAGAAGGGTAGTTTCTGGATCACACAGTAAGAGTATGTTTAGTTTTGTCAGAAACTGTAGGACTATCTTCCAAAGTGGCTCTACCATTTCGCTTTCTTACCAGCAATGGATAAGAATTTCTGTTGCTCAGCGTCCTCACCATCATTTGATGGTGTTAGTGTTCCAGATTTGAAGCATTTTAATAGATAGGCGATATCTTGTTGTTGTTTTAACTTGCATTTTCCTGATGACATATTGCTCCTGTTGTGGAGCAGCTTTTCACACAGATATATTTTTAAATGATATACTATTTTTATTAGTTAATATGTTCACATACCTCTATAAATCCCCCACATGTTTTTAGCTGCATATTCTTTTTAAAAATCTTTTTTATTTTATGTTGGAGTTTATTTTATGTTTAGCTGATTAACAATGTTGTGATAGTTTCAGGTGGATAGCAAAGAGATTCACCCATGGATATACATGTATCCATTCTCCACCAACATACAAATATCTTTTTCATTATATACTTTTGCCTACTAATTTTAGCATTTATCAAGGATTCTTATCTGCACAATTATTGCTATTACTTTTGTCTAGTGATAAT
Organism: Ovis aries; assembly: GCF_016772045.2. NCBI lineage: Eukaryota > Metazoa > Chordata > Mammalia > Artiodactyla > Bovidae > Ovis > Ovis aries. The sequence continues at coordinate 58,023,871 of NC_056062.1, read as the reverse complement.
TTTATTTCCTTGATTTTGTCTGTGTTTAATAATTGGTATCATACTCTGAAAAAAAGAATAATATTATTTCAGTGAAGCTTACTTAAAAGACTTTCTGAGACAATAAACTTGTGCTCTGCAGCAAAGGCCTTATTCTAGCCTCACAGTAAGAAGTTTCAGATTCTTATTTGAGTTCTTTTCACCAAAGATGGAATTTTTGAGCTCTCCTAATACTTAGTATAAATAGAAATCACTATGTCCATTGAAAAGCTAAATGGAATTTTCATTTAAATGGGCACATGGCACAAAGTCTGAAATAGCAACTTGAGGATAAAAATTAAATTCTCATACTTTTAGGCCTTTATTTATTTAATTCAGCAGTTAGTCTTGAATTCTCTAGTCAGTTCTAAGTACTATACAAGGCACTGGAGATACAGTTAAGACTAATACAGACTTTCCCTGAAACTTCATGGAGTTTTGAGTCTAGCAGAAAAGCCAATGTATACAGTTAATTGAAATTGGAATGAATTCATAAACAGAGATGAGAAGAACACTCTGTGTTGTTTTTATTCAGCTGCTAAAGCATACCCAACTCTGACTCCATGGTGCGCAGCATACCAGGCATCCCTGTCCTTCACTATCTCCCAGATTTTGTTCAGACTCATATCCATTGAGTCAGTGATGCCATTCAACCCTCTTATCCTCTGCCACCTTCTTCTCCTCCTACCCTCAGTCTTTCCCAGCATCAGGGTTTTTCCCAATGAGTCAGCTCTTCACGTCAGGTGGTCAAAGTACTGGAGCTTCAGCTTCAGCATCAGTCCTTCCAATGAATATTCAGGACTGATTTCCCTTAGCAGTGACTGTTTTGATCTTCTTGCAGTCCAGGGGACTCTCAAGAGTCTTCTCCAGCACCACAATTCAAACACTCTAGATCAATTAAAAATACCTAACCTACTCTGGATTGGGTTATACTGGTGTCTCAGGCAAGAAAGATTTGAAAGAGCTGAAAGGATGCTAGTGTATAAAGATAAATCAGATGTCAGGAACTGAGAAATCCTGAAGCAGAAAACCCATCCACTTAGATCATACTAGAACTGTCCACAAACCAATGGAAAGTCACCTCAAGGCTTTTAACAGGGTAAAATACATTCATATTTGTGATTTCTAGAGACAACAAAGGCAGGCTGTATACAGACTGGATTACAATTGGGGCAATAGAGAATATGAATAGAATATTTGGGAAATTATCAAGGCAGGAGAGGCAAAAGATGAAAGCATTTTATTTATTGAATTTTTTGTTTGCACAAAATCTTTGTTGCAGTGCTCAGGCTCTTTATTGCTGTGTACAGGCTTCCTCTAGTTGCCACATGTGGGCTTAGTTGCCCCATAGCGTGTGGGATATTAGTTCCCTAACCTGGGATCGAACCCATGTCCTCTGCCTAGGAAGGCAAATTCTTATCTCTGGACCAGCAAGGAAGTCCTGAGATGAAAGTATTTTCAGTGAGTCAGTCAGTCAGTTCAGTCGCTCAGTTGTGTCTGACTCTTTGCGACCCCATGAATCGCAGCACGCCAGGCCTCCCTGTTCATCACCATCTCCCGGAGTTGACTCAGACTCCTGTCCATCGAGTCTGTGATGCCATCCAGCCATCTCATCCTCGGTCGTCCCTTTCTCCTATTGCCCCCAATCCCTCCCAGCATCAGAGTCTTTTCCAATGAGTCAACTCTTCGCATGAGGTGGCCAAAGTACTGGAATTTCAGCTTCAGCATCATTCCCTCCAAAGAAATCCCAGGGTTGATCTCCTTCAGAATGGACTGGTTGGATCTCCTTGCAGTCCAAGGGACTCTCAAGAGTCTTCTCCAACACCACAGTTCAAAAGCATCAATTCTTCAGTGCTCAGCCTTCTTCACAGTCCAACTCTCACATCCATACATGACCACTGGAAAAACCATAGCCTTGACTAGACGGACCTTAGTCGGCAAAGTAATGTCTCTGCTTTTGAATATGCTATCTAGGTTGGTCATAACTTTTCTTCCAAGGAGTAAGCATCTTTTAATTTCATGGCTGCAGTCACCATCTGCAGTGATTTTGGAGCCCCCAAAATTAAAGTCTGACACTGTTTCCACTATTTCCCCATCTATTTCCCATGAAGTGATGGGACCAGATGCCATGATCTTCATTTTCTGAATGTTGAGCTTTAAGCCAACTTTTTCGCTCTCCTCTTTCACTTTCATCAAGAGGCTTTTCAGTTCCTCTTCACTTTCTGCCATAAGGGTGGTGTCATCTGCATATCTGAGGTTATTCATATTTCTCCCGGCAATCTTGATTCCAGCTTGTGTTTCTTCCAGTCCAGCGTTTCTCATGATGTACTCTGCATAGAAGTTAATTAAGCAGGGTGACAATAGACAGCCTTGACGTACTCCTTTTCCTGTTTGGAACCAGTCTGTTGTTCCATGTCCAGTTCTAACTGTTGCTTCCTGACCTTCATATAGATTTCTCAAGAGGCAGGTCAGGTGGTCTGGTATTCCCATCTCTTTCAGAATTTTCCGCAGTTTATTGTGATCCACACAGTCAAAGGCTTCGGCATAGTCAACAAAGCAGAAATAGATGTTTTTCTGGAACTCTCTTGCTTTTTCCATGATCCAGCGGATGTTGGCTATTTGATCTCTGGTTCCTCTGCCTTTTCTAAAACCAGCTTGAACATCAGGGAGTTCACAGTTCATGTATTGCTGAAGCCTGGCTTGGAGAATTTTGAGCATTACTTTACTAGCATGTGAGATGAGTGCAACTGTGCGGTAGTTTGAGCATTCTTTGGCATTGCCTTTCTTTGGGATTGGAATGAAAACGGACCTTTTCCAGTCCTGTGGCCACTGCTGAGTTTTCCAAATTTGCTGGCATATTGAGTGCAGCACTTTCACAGCATCGTCTTTCAGGATTTGAAACAGCTCAACTGGAATTCCATCACCTCCACTAGCTTTTTACATAGTGATGCTTTCTAAGGCTCGCTTGACTTCACATTCCAGGATGTCTGGCTCTAAATGATTATCTGGGTCCATCATGATTATCTGGGTCGTGAAGATCTTTTTTGTATAGTTCTTCTGTGTATTCTTGCCACCTCTTCTTAATATCTTCTGCTTCTGTTAGGTCCATATCATTTCTGTCCTTTATCGAGCCCATTTTTGCATGAAATGTTCCCTTGGTATCTCTAATTTTCTTGAAAGTATTTTAGGTTTGAATAATTGTAGTAAAAATGGAAAGAAGAGATTGGAGAGATACTAAAAGGTAGAATCCATCTGGACTTGGTAATTGAATATGAAAGATACAAAAGAGAGATGTGTAAAAGACCCTTTCCACCATTCTGGCTTGAGCAACGGAGAACACGCTGGAACATTCTCTGAGACACAGCCAGCAGAGAAGGACATTTGCCAAGGGAGCGTGTGATTTTAATGTTATTCATAAACAATTTGGGAAAAACAAGTGTAAGTGTTAAACGTGGGGTCGGATATATGTGTCTGCAGATCAGGAAAAAGTTGATGCTGGAGATGTAAATTATTATAAACATATAGTTTCTGGGACTTCCTTCGTGAGCCAGTGGTTAAGAATCCACCTTCCAGTGCAGGGAACTAGGCACATTCTTGATCAGGGAACTGTGATCCCACATGCCTTGGAGCACTTAGCCCTTGGGCCACAATTCCTGAGCCCTCTGGTACAAAGAATCTGCACGTCAGAACGAAAGACCTTGTGTCCCACAACAAAAGATCCTGATGCAGCCACATAAATAAATAAATAAAACATTAAAAAATTAAATGTATAGATTCTGTTTCACAGTATGGAACACGTGAGGTTGCCTATCATGAGACTGTAGGTAGGGAAGAAGAAGCAGTTATCTGTTCCCTGAGGGTGTGTCTCCTGGCAGTGTTGCGGGGGGTGGGGTGGGGAGGAGAATTAGAGAAGCAGGAACAGAAACAAGAGAAGGTGACGTCATGAGGAAGAGAGTCCCTCCTCTCTCCCACCAGGGTAGTTTCCTTTCCCCAGCTGTCTACTTTCATTTCTCTGTTTCTTTATATTACGTAATGAAACTGAATGAGCATTTCTGCTCAGCCTTCATCTAAAATGGGTTTCCAGCAGCCTTCTATAAAGTTAGCATCTCCCTCATGTCCAGTTATTGATTACTGTGCAAAAGCTTTTTAAGTTTAATTAGGTCCCATTTGTTTATTATTGCTTTTATTTGCATTAATCCAGGAGGTGGTTCTGAGAGAATCTAGCTACAATTTACGTCGCAGAGTGTCCTGCCTATGTTTTCCTTTCAGAGGTTTATAGTTTCTGGCCTTATGTTTAAGTCTTTAACTCATTTTGAGTTTATTTTTGTGTATGGTGTTAGGAAGTGTTCTAATTTCCTCCTTTTACATGCAGCTGTCCAGTTTTCCCAGCACCACTTATCACAGAGGCTGTCTTTTCTCTATTGTGTATTCGTGCCTCCTTTTTCAAAGATAAGGTGACTATAGGCACACCGCTTTATCTTTAAGCTTTCTATCTTGCTCCATTGGTCTGTATTTCTGTTTTTGACTGCTATGTAGCAAACCACCCCAAAATGTACTGACATCGCTTGACAACTCACTCTCATGGCTCTGATTGACTCGTCTGAGCTAGATGCGTCTTGCTGACAGTCTCTTATGCAGATGCTGTCAGATGTCTGCCGAGGCTGAAATCATCTGCAGGCTTCACTGGGATGAACAGACAATTTGGATCACTTCCATAACTGTCAGTGTCTGCTGTCTGTTGGCTGGGAGGACAGCTGTAAACAGTTCTCCGTCGACAGCTGGTGAGATGCCGGGCTTTTCCTAGACGGTATTGGGGTGACACTGGTACCACTGGGGTGAGAGCGGTAGGAAGACATTCCCTGGTTGTGATCCTCCATTGTTAAATCCCAGCACCAGGTGGGTGTCCACCTGGTGATCCTTGTGGACAAGCTCCAGCTCCACCCCCAGACCACACACTCCTCACCAAGGTCTCTTCTGAGCGTTCCAGCTCCCTCCAACACCATCCAGCACCTGTTTGCTACTTATAGGCTCCATGTTTCTGTAGTGATTTCAACCTTTTTGAAAAGGTCTAAACCTCAGCAGTAGGCAAAGGGACCCTCTCCTGGCCCTAAACTTCTCTTAGCCTCCAGGTGCTTGCCTGCACCTACTACTCCTGGGACTCTTGAAAATCCTCTTTCCCCTCTTTAAGTGGCTAACTACCTATGGGGTGGTGGTGTTACTTTAGTTGCTAAATCATGTCAGACTCTTTGAGACCCTGTGGACTGTAGCCCACCAGGCTCCTCTGTTCGTGAGATTTTCCAGGCAAGAATACTGGAGTGGGTTACCATGCCCTCCTCCCGGGGATCTTCCTGACCCAAGGATCGACCCCACAGACCTGTATCTCCTGCATCGCAAGTGGATTCTTTTACCTCTGAGCCACTAGAGAAGCCCAACCACCTCTACTTGATAACAGTTATTATATATTATATATATATATATATATAGTACCTTTACCCTGATCAGATAACTGGGTGTGGTTTCTGTCTCCTGACTAGACTAATTGATTTACTCTGCACGTGGTGAGGCCCAAACTTCGCACAAGATGAATTTCTAGAGAGAGTGACTCAGGACTCATTACTCATTTATTTTGTCTTCCCTATAGAAGTCTTCACTTTAGTTATCCCAACTAGGATGACAGTTTAAAACTCCATCCAGGAAATTCCTTGGTGGTCCAATGGTTAAGACTCCAGGCTTTCACCATGAAGAGCCCCAGTTCAGTCCCTGTTTGGGGAACTAAGATCCCACTAGCCACAAGGTGCAGCCAAAGGAAAAAAAAAAAAAAAAAGAAATGCTATTCATATACTCATGTACTCATGGTCCTCAAATTGCACCCACTTCATGCCCTCAGATATCCAGCTATGCACATATCATATCCATCTAACAGATTTTTCAAACAAAGCTCTTAATTTCCCACATCCCAAAATAGACAGATTATTTAAAGAATCCACCACTAGTTGTTGAAGCTAAAAGAAGTCATTCCTCATTGTTTTCGTAACATTCATCTCTCTGTCCCCTAATTTCAACTCATAAACTGGTTAGTTCCATTTTTCCTTCAAAATACATTGCAAAGCCAGCCCTATTTCAACTTCCACCACCTTAATCTAAGTGATAATCAGCCCTCATCCTACCTCCCAGTACTCTGACCACCTCTAATGTTTTCTGTAATATGTCAGTCAGAATAAACATTCTGTTCAGTTCAGTTCAGTTCATTTCAGTCGCTCAGTTGTGTCCGACTCTTTGCAACCCCATGAACTGTAGCACGCCAGGCCTCCCTGTCCATCACCAACTCCCAGAGTTTACCCAGACTCATGTCCATTGAGTGAGTGATGCCATCCAGCCATCTCATCCTCTGTCGTGCCCTTCTCCTCCTGCCCCCAATCCCTCCCGGCATCAGAGTCTTTTCCAGTAAGTCAACTCTTCGCATGAGGTGGCCAAAGTACTGGAGTTTCACCTTCAGCCTCAGTCCTTCCAGTGAACACTCAGGACTGATGTCCTTTAGGATGGACTGGTTGGATCTCCTTGCAGTCCAGGGGACTCTCGAGAGTCTTTCCCAACACCACAGTTCAAAAGCATCAATTCTTTGGCGCTCAGCCTTCTTCACAGTCCAACTCTCACATCCATACATGACCACTGGAAAAATCATAGCCTTGATAGATGGACCTTTGTTGACAAGGTAATGTCTCTGCTGTTGAATATGCTATCTAGATTGGTCATAACTTTCCTTCCAAGGAGTAAGCGTCTTTTAATTTCATGGTTGCAGTCACCATCTGCAGTGATTTTGGAGCCAAGCAAAATAAAGTCAGCCACTGTTTCCACTGTTTCCCCATCATCTCCCATGAAGTGATGGGACCAGATGCCATAATCTTAGTTTTCTGAATGTTGAACTTTAAGCCAACTTTTTCACTCTCCTCTTTCACTTTCATCAAGAGGCTCTTTAGTTCTTCTTCATTTTCTGCCATAAGGGTGGTGTCATCTGCATATCCGAGGTTATTCATATTTCTCCCAGCAATCCTGATTCCAGCTTGTGCTTCTTCCAGCCCAGTATTTCTCATTATGTACTCTGCATAGAAGTTAAATAAGCAAGGTGACAATATACAGCCTTTATGTACTCCTTTTCCTATTTGGAACCAGTCTGTTGTTCCATGTCCAGTTCTAACTGTTACTTCCTGACCTCCATATAGGTTTCTCAAGAGGCAGGTCAGGTGGTCTGGTATTTCCATCTCTTTCAGAATTTTCCGCAGTTTATTGTGATCCACACAGTCAAAGGCTTCGGCATAGTCAACAAAGCAGAAATAGATATCTTTCTGGAACTCTCTTGCTTTTCCATGATCCAGCGGATGTTGGCTATTTGATCTCTGGTTCCTCTGCCTTTACTAAAACCAGCTTGGACATCAGGGAGTTCACAGTTCACGTATTGCTGAAGCCTGGCTTGGAGAATTTTGAGCATTACTTTACTAGCATGTGAGATGAGTGCAATTGTGAGGTAGTTTGAGTGTTCTTTGGCATTGCCTTTCTTTGGGATTGGAATGAAAACGGACCTTTTCGAGTCCTGTGGCCACTGCTGAGTTTTCCAAATTTGCTGGCATATTGAGTGCAGCACTTTCACAGCACCATCTTTCCGGATTTGAAATAGCTCCCCTGGAATTCCATCATCTCCACTAGCTTTGTTCATAGTGATGCTTTCTAAGGTCCACTTGACTTCGCATTCCAGGATGTCTGGCTCTAGGTGAGTGATCACACCATCATGATTATTTTGGTCGTGAAGATCTTTTTTGTACAGTTGTTCTGTGTATTCTTACTACCTCTTCTTAATATCTTCTGCTTCTGTTAGATCCATACCATTTCTGTCCTTTATTGAGCCTATCTTTGCATGAAATGATCCCTTGGTATCTCTGATTTTCTTGAAGAGATCTCTAATCTTTCCCATTCTGTTGTTTTCCTCTATTTCTTTACATTGATCTCTAAGGAAGGCTTTCTTATCTCTCCTTGCTATTCTTTGGAACTCTGCATTCAGATGCTTATACCTTTCCTTTTCTCCTTTGCTTTTCGCCTCTCTTCTTTTCACAGCTATTTGTAAGGCCTCCTCAGACAGCGATTTTGCTTTTTTTCATTTCTTTTCCATGGGGATGGTCTTGATCCCTGTCTCCTGTACAATGTCATGAACCTCTGTCCATAGTTCATCAGGCACTCTATCTATCAGATCTAGGCCCTTAAATCTATTTCTCACTTCCACTGTATAATCATAAGGGATTTGATTGAGGTCATACCTGAATGGTCTAGTGGTTTTCCCTACTTTCTTCAATTTAAGTCTGAATTTGGCAATAAGGAGTTCATGATCTGAGCCACAGTCAGCTCCCAGTCTTGTTTTCGCTGACTGTATACAGCTTCTCCATCTTTGGCTGCAAAGAATATAATCAATCTGATTTTGATATTGACCATCTGGTGATGTCCATGTGTAGAGTCCTCTTGTGTTGTTGGAAGAGGGTGTTTGCTATGACCAGTGTGTTCTCTTGGCAAAACTCTATTAGACTTCGCCCTGCTTCATTTGGTACTCCAAGGCCAAATTTGCCTTTTACTCCAGGTGTTTCCTGACTTTCTACTTTTGCATTCCAGTCCCCTATAATGAAAAGGACATCTTTTTTTGGTGTTAGTTCTAAAAGGTCTTGTAGGTCTTCATAGAACCATTCAACTTCAGCTTCTTCAGTGTTACTGGTTAGGGCATAGGCTTGGATCACTGTGATATTGAATGGTTTGCCTTGGAAATGAACAGAGATCATTCTGTCATTTTTGAGATTGCCTCCAAGTACTGCATTTTGTACTCTTCTGTTGTCCATGATGGCTACTCCATTTTTTCTAAGGGGTTCTTGCTTACAGTAGTAGATATAATGGTCATCTGAGTTAAATTCACCCATTCCCGTCCATTTTAGTTCACTGATTCCTAGAATGTCGAAGTTCACTCTTGCCATCTCCTGTTTGACCACTTCCAATTTGCTTTGATTCATGGACCTAACATTCCAGGTTCTTATGAAATATTGCTCTTTACAGCATGGGACCTTGCTTCTATCACCAGTCACATCCAAAAGATTCAACTAGAGCTCTTAACAGAGATGAGTCTTAACGCGTTTCAGTTATGGCCATGCTCTTCCTTTCAAATCATATGCAAGTCTAACATGCAGCTTCCACTGCAAATAATGAGATATCTGTTACATTAGAATGACCCAGGGCCCCAGGCCATGGAAACTGGAAAGGGAATGAATCTCTATACAATTTCAGGGAATAATACCGTGGCTATAGTTTATCCTTTTGAGCACTGTTGATTCTGGTCATTGATCTCAGCACATGAGGAAAAAAAAGTGACAGTGAGTACAAGTGGACATTAAAAATAACTCCTAGGCTATTAGTAGAAAATAAAATTTAAAAAAATGTCCCTGGCCATGTTCACAAAGGTGGCATAATTGTATGCATAAGAAAAAGGCTATAAAGTTATAGAAAAGATAAACTCTGGCTTCTAAACAAATTACAAAATTGATTTTGCCTTTACCCTTAAGAGTCATAGAGAAAAATGTAAACCAGTAGACCCTAGTTACCAGAAAAAGAAAAAAAAATCCTCCAAAGACAAGAAATGACCTTAAAGTTTGGCCTGGGCTAGTTTTAACTGCAGGTTCTCTCCAAGTTTATCCATGAACTCAAATGTATTCAAGTAGTCAAAACATTGCATGCTAATAGAGGAAGGAAAAAAGAAGGAAATTTAGTTTGTCTCTGATCTGGTAGAGGAAAAGTCGGGTTATTATTTTTGCTTTGGCTCCTTCCCTTCATTCTTTATATATGTTTATAAAATAAACCTTATAAAATCTAAATCAGATTACAGCACACCCTGACTACAACCCTTCAGGGATTTTCTATTGTAATTAGAATGATTTAGAATTCTTTAACCCAGGCTTCAAGAACCCAAGCCATCTTCTAGCTCTTCTTTTAAATCCATCTGATGCTTCTTTGCAGCTTCCCTCATGACTCAGCAGTAAAGAATTGGCCTGCAATGCAGGAGCTGTAGGAGATGCAGATTTCATTCCTGGATCAAAAGACCCCCTGGAGGAGGGCGTGGCAACCACTCCAGTGTTATTCTTTCCTGGAGAATCCCATGGACAGAGGAGCCTGGTGGGCTGCAGTCAATGGGGTCTCAAGGAGTTGGACACAACTGAAGGGACTTAGTATGCATGCACACACAATACTTCTTACTCACACAGCTCCATGCACACCACCCCTCTTTTAAATTCTTAGAACATCTAAAGTTCTTTCTTGCCTCTGGCTTTCCGGGGTTTACTCGCTGCCTGTGATGCTCTCTCTCTTCCATTGCACATGGTTCAGGTCTCCTTCAGGGGTGGCTCCCCCCAATCCCCTAACATACACTTTCACTGTACTCCGTGTTATCTTCCTTAGCAAAATTAATCACAGTTTTCAACTAATTCATTTTTAAATTAGTTCTTATTGGAGTATAAAATGTTACGTTAGCCTTACAATGTTATGTTATTGTAACTTTGTGGAAACTGCATAAAGTTTCTACTGTGCAGCAAAATTAATCAGCTATACATATACATATATCCCTGCTTGTTTAGAGTTCCTTCCCATTTAGGTCACCACAGTGCACTGGGTAGAGTTCCCTGTACTATACAGTATGTTCTTATTTTCAAAGCAGAAGTAGAGACACAAATGTAAGAGAACAAATGTATGGATACCAAACAGGAAAGGTGGGGGATTGGAGGAAGTGGGAGACGGAGATGGATACATCTATGCTATTGATACTATGTATAAAATAGATAACCAATGAGAACATACTCTGTAACACAATTCATTTTTGAGAATCTACTTTCTCATTTATGGCACAGTGGTAAAGAGTCTGCCTGCCAATGAAAGAGATGAGGGTTTGATCCCTGGGTCAGGAAAATGACCTGGAGAAGGAAAAGGCAAGCCACTACAGTGTTTTTTGCCTGGAAAATTCCATGAACAGCAGAGCTTGGCAGGCTGTAGTCCATGGGGTGGCAAAGAGTCAGACACGGCTGAGTGGCTGAGCACTCGTGTGAGCACCATTTATCAATTCCACAAATATTTTCGAAGTTCTTATCTGGGCGCTAGAATACAGCGCTCAGTGCCTTGCCCTCTTGGAGGCTGCATTTGATATAGTCAACCAGTATCAGAGTGTAATAAGGAAAATCCTGTTTGTTTTTTTTTTTTTTTTTGGTGTTATTGTTCTATTACATTTTTAAAACTTATTTATTCTTAGTTGGAGGATAACTGCTGTGCTGTAAAAACAAATAGCTGGGTCTAAATCTGCAGGGGGAGTGTCCATCTTGCTTATACTGCTAAGACCCTTTGGTAAGTTTCTAAGATGTCAACCTTGAGCAATGATTGCAGGGGCTCTGTTAGGGAGGGAATCGTCCATGTGAAGAGACAAAACTTTTGTCAGCATGCTTACGTTGTCTATCCTGCTTTTACTGTATAAGGTGCCAGTGCCATTTACCTGTTTTATTTAGTCATTCTTCCTATGGATTCATATAGGTGTTTCCATTCAAATCTGCTTTGAATAGCAGCCAGATTTTGTAGCATATCGTGAATCTCTTTTATAACAGGCTCATAGAGAATAGTCACTGAGATGGGGAGAAATAGGTACCTGAGCTTCCATAATGTTGAACTTAAACCCACAGAAGCCTCCAGAGAATACACGAGAAATTCAGTAAGAGTGGACACACCATGAACAGAACACAGCCTGGGGTCACGTATGAAATAGTCACATCTTTTACAAACAGATGGAAGAACAGAACTTTCTAATTTTTTAAGCCATTCACCACAAATTACCTGTTTACAGAGTTGATGATATAAAAAATTCTACCCCAAAAGACCAAAAACTCACAGTGAATCTTAGAGTCTTAGAATCATTACACCAGAGGGCATCGTGGATGGTAGATATTCAAAAATCAAGACCATGAATTCCCTACTTAACATCCTTGCCAATGCTGCCTTCTAAACCATGTTATATACCTGTAGTGCCAAAACACTCATTTTTTTTCATCTAAAGATACTTTAGGCTGTTAAAAAGCTTTTACTTGTGAAATTTAAGCTTTTACTCATGAATATTTTAATATATTAGTCTCTAATATAAAACTTTCTGACATCAGTCATCAGTAATGCAAAGCAAAATGTCTCAAGGCTTCATCTAATACACTTGCAAAGTTCAGTTTTCCTCCAATGTTTCAGGGGATGCTTTGTGGACCCAGTAGTCTCTTATATCCTTCTCATTCTGGATTCTCCATCACAGAGAATGGACCATCCAGGTTCTTTTATCTTATTCTCAGAGGCAGTGTCCCCTTGTCAGCTATGATTGTGCCTCAGGTTCTGGGGGTCTTGCCTGTATTTCATTCCCCCAAGGAACCAACTACTGAAAGCTATTTATGAAACTTTTACTGCAAATTGGTGGAGTCATAGAAGGAGAGCAATTGTTAGATGTCACAATTATGAAAATACTTGGTCATCTTGAACACAAGAATTTAATCTCTCACTAGTCATTCTTCTTCTTGGTCTCTGGTCTACTGCTGTCTTTCTCACTCTTTCTGTCAGGCTCATTTCCCTCTCTCTTCCTCTTTCTTCTAACCTAGGGTGTCCAGGACTGCCACTTAGGAACACCCAATTCCATTTTACTTTGTTATGGGGTGCAATTCACTATTTAGATTCTGCTATATAGACTAGTTTGGGGTGAAAGATTGTATTTGCCTTGTACTATAAGCTGATTTCTGCATTAAAACATTTTTTTTTTCTTTCTTAAATTAGCATTTTTTTTTCTTGATTCCTAAGGTAACCCTCCTACATTGTTGGTGGGGATGTAAATTGGTATAACTACCATGGAGAACAGTATGGAATTTCCTTAAAAAACTACTAATAGAATTACCATATGATCCAGCAACCTCGCTGCTGGGCGTATATCCATAGAAAATCATAATTCAAAGAGATACATGCACCCCAATGGTCACTGCAACACTATATTTAATAGTCAAGACATGAAGCAACCTAATGTCCTTTGACAGAGAAATGGACAAAAATGTGGTACATATATACAATGGCATATTACTCAGCCATAAACAGAATGAAATAATACAATTTGCAGCAAATTTATGATATAACTTACACATGGAATTTTAAAAAATGATTTAAATGAACTTATTTACAAAACAGTAACAGACTCATAGGTTTTCAAAACAAACTTATGGTTACCAAAGGAGTGGGAAGTATAAACTAGCAGTTTAGGATTAACATATCCACACTACTATATATGAAATAGTAATAGCTGTATGGCATAGGGAACTCTACTCATTATCCTATAATAATCTATACGGGAGAATCTGAAAAATAAAGAACACATGCCTATGAATAACTGAGTCACTTTGCTGCACATCTGAAACTAATACAACATTGTAAATCAACTATACTCCAATATAAAATAAGAATTAAATTACAAAAAAAAAAAAATAAACCAAAACACGTAACTTAGAGTATAAAATAATCTCCTTATGTGCTTTATATGTTGCAATTCTGTCCAGAAGGAAAGCTCAATGGCTTGAGGAATATTTCACCATCTGAAACACTTAGAATGGCAAAGCTCAAAAAAGAATAGCTTCCTCCTTCCTTGACCTGATTTGAAAGTGAGAATTTATTTAGTATTGTGAAGGCTGAGCGTACTGACCTCAGCTGCAAAATCTAAGAAACTGTCATCATGGATGATAAAGTCAAATTTAAAAAATTGACTACTTGCATTTTTAATGATGAAATTAAAACTTGGAAATTTTGATGTTTTTTTCTTGTGTCCTAGAAATTCATTCCATGAGGTAAATATTAGTCCTAAGGCTTAGTTTTGGCCAAATATTGATTTTAACCCTTGGTCACTTAGCATTCAGCCAAAACGTGTATTTGAGGATCTTATCTCATGTTTCATGGGCTTATCCAGGAGGGTCTGCCATGTAACATGGTTTGCACTGTAGTGAATAATCAGGAAAGAGCAAGATTCTTGACAAGAAAATTCATGTGTTTAATTAGCATAATAATCACTCTATGGTGTCTGAAATATGTCTAAGAAGACCATCTGGGGAAGAAACAAGGCCAGAGAAAGCTGTTGGATCAAGCCATAGTGTTACTCAGTTGATTCTACTCAGAGAAGCACTTTTGCAACATCTAATAACAAGAAAAAAGTCCTTCATGGCACAGCGAATGCCAAAGGAATCAAGAATATTGGAGCACAGAAAAGCAAAGTGGTGTGGCTGTAAGTGCACGAAAGAGATAGATGGGGGGGTGATGGGGGGTGACTAACAGAGGGCCATGGAAGAGGGTCTGGCCTTGGGTAAGAGAGAGGCCACTTCCCTCCAGTGACTGGTAGGACAGAGAGATGTGGTAGCTCTGTCTTTTCTCTTGTTCTCTTTGGTTTCCATTTTGAGACTGAATATATTTGAAGCTGAATTTCTGTCTTTGGGGGACTGGTTTGTTTCTAGCTGATCCTCACATCTAGGGTATGGCTTTGGAAGGCTCCAAATTCCAATTATCATCTGTTCAGCTGACATCTCTGCTCAGCTCTTCAACCCCTCTGAGGCTTTCAAACTTACAAACACCTTGAGAGAAAAGGGGTGCCCAATTTTGCCCTTCTTTCCTCTCTTGAATATTGGACTCACAAATCTCAGCCCTCTTGGAAGCTTTCAGATACCTTCAAGCATTTTTTTTTTTTTTTCCTATTCCTTCATTCGGCTATTCTCAGAGAAATGTTTGATCTGATACAGCTAGTCAATTAGTCTGTAACAGTCTGTTTTTGTTTTTGTTTTTTTTCCCCAACAATATTCAGTTCAGTTCAGTCACCAAGTCATGTCCAACTCTTTGTGACCCCAGGGACTGCAGCACGCCAGGCCTCCCTGTCCATCACCAACTCCCGGAGTTCACGCAGACTCACGTCCATCGAATTGATGATGCCATCCAACCATCTCACCCTCTGTCATCCCCTTCTCCTCCTGCCCTCAATCTTTCCCAGAGTCAGGGTCTTTTCCAATGAGTCAGCTCTTTGCATTAGATGGCCAAAGTATAGGAGTTTCAGCGTCAGCATCAGTCCTTCCAATGAATATTCAGGACTGATCTCCTTTAGGATGGACTGGTTGGATCCTCTTGTAGTCCAAGGAATTCTCAAGAGTCTTCTCCAACACCACAGTTCAAAAGCATCAATTCTTCAGCGCTCAGCTTTATTTATAGTCCAACTCTCACATCCATACATGACCACTGGAAAAACCATAGCCTTGACTAGACCTTTGTTGGCAAAATAATGTCTCTGCTTTTTAATATGCTATCTAGGTTGGTCATAACTTTCCTTCCAAAGAGTAAGTATCTTTTAATTTCATGACTGCAGTCACCATCTGCAGTGATTTTGGAGCCAAGCGAAATAAAGTCAGCCACTGTTTCCACTGTTTCCCCATCTATTTCCCATGAAGTGATGGGACCGGATGCCATAATCTTCGTTTTCTGAATGTTGAGCTTTAAGCCAACTTTTTCACTCTCTTCTTTCACTTTCATCAAGAGGCTCTTTAGTTCTTCTTCACTTTCTGCCATAAGGGTGGTGTCATCTGCATATCTGAGGTTATTCATATTTCTCCTGGCAATCTTGATTCAGGCTTGTGCTTCCTCCAGCCTGGCATTTCTCATGATGCACTCTGCATAGAAGTTAAATAAGCAGGGTGACAATACACAGACTTGACATACTTCTTTTCCTATTTGGAACCAGTCTGTTGTTCCATGTCCAGTTCTAACGTTGCTTCCTGACCTGCATATAGGTTTCTCAAGAGGCAGGTTAGGTGGTCTGGTATTTCCATCTCTTTCAGAATTTTCCACAGTTTATTGTGATCCACACAGTCAAAAGCTTTGGCAGAGTCAATAAAGCAGAAAGAAATGTTTTTCTGGAACTCTCTTGCTTTTTCCATGATCCAGCAGATGTTGGCTATTTGATCTCTGTTCCTCTGCCTTTTCTAAATCCAGCCTGAACATCTGGAAGTTCACAGTTCATCTATTGCTGAAGCCTGGCTTGAAGAATTTTGAGCACTACTTTACTAGCGTGTGAGATGAATCCAATTGTGTGGTAGTTTGAGCATTCTTTGGCATTGCCTTTCTTTGGGATTGGAATGAAAACGGACCTTTTCCAGTCCTGTGGCCACTGCTGAGTTTTCCAAATTTGCTGGCATATTGAGTGCAGCACTTTCACAGCATCACCTTTCAGGATTTGAAATAGCTCAATTGGAATTCCATCATCTCCACTAGCTTTGTTTGTAGTGATGCTTCCTAAGGCCCACTTGACTTCACATTCCAGGATGTCTGGCTCTAGGTGAGTGATCACACCATCATGATTATCTTGGTTGTGAAGATCTTTTCTATACAGTTCTTCCATGTATTCTTGCCACCTCTTCTTAATATCTTCTGCTTCTGTTAGGTCCATACCATTTCTGTCCTTTATTGAGCCCATCTTTGCATGAAATGCTCCCTTAATATCTCTAATTTTCTTGAAGAGATCACCAGTCTTTCCCATTCTATTGTTTTCCTCTATTTCTTTGCATTGATCTCTGAGGAAGGCTTTCTTATCTTTCCTTGCTGTTCTTTGGAACTCTGCATTCAAATGGGTATATCTTTCCTTTTCTCCTTTGCTTTTCGCTTCCTGTCTTTTCACAGCTATTTGTAAGGCCTCCTTAGACAGCCATTTTGCTTCGACGCTCAGCTTTCTTTATAGTCCAACTCTCACATCCATACATGACTACTGGAAAAACCACATCCTTAACCAAATGGGCTTTTGTTGGCAAAGTAATGTCTACTTTTTAATATGCTGTCTAGGTTGGTCATACTTTTCTTCCAAAGAGTAAGCATCTTTTAATTTCATGGTTGCATACCCACAATATTACATATAATTATGTCCTCATACATATATGCAAAGATTCTGATCTGAGATCATGTATGATTTTTTTTAACAACCTATGGGAATTTCTGAATGGCACCGCTCCCCAGCTTCATCCTCCTCCACTAATGGTCTTGTGTACAGAGATGCTTTTCAAGAAATAGACTGAAACTCAGACTTTGGCAGAGGCTGAACTAACAAGCTTCACAGTGCTAACCTTTCCCTAACACTGTCACCTTCTCTTTAGATCCTCAAAACTGGTGGATCACACTTGCTACCTGAGAATTACTTTCAGTTAAAGCCAGGCTTTAAAAGAGCCTTTAAAATGCAGGATATTTTTGAGGTTGTTGTTGTTAAATAACTTACTTTTTCTTGAATTTCCCCAAAAATATCCAAGAGAAGTTTCACATTACCCTTCATAGTTTATATATTAAATCATTTACCTTGGAGTATTTTTGCTAGAGGGCAAAATCTGCCTTGGATTTTCATAAACACATGCCTCCAGCATCACAATGTCTGAAAATACCCTGTTCTCCTGTGACACTGACAGGTGACTGGAAAACATCTATCAGTTGTTCTGATGCCTTTAAAAAGGAATGTCATGGCCTCAGAAAGAGCCCAAATAGCTACTTACTGAGTAGGAAAATAAACTTTTCATCTGAAAGATATAGATGGCAATTTCTAGCTTCTGAGAATTTTTCTGAGTGATCACAAAATAAAAATTATTAGGAAATATGTTTTTTAAAAACATACTTGGAGAAAGTCCTCTGATACCTTATCAAAGACACATATTTATACCATCCTGAACTCTGTACCTGGAGATTTCCTGTCTTGATGCAGAAGCCAAGAACAAAGCAAAGCAAAGCAAAGCAATTATTTTTCCAAAGAACTGTGCTGCTTGGGGGGTTGGGGACGGGGTCCTATTCAACTCATATTTTATGCTAGTGTGTCAAATACTATCCCTCCTCATGGGATAAAACCTCAGATGAAAGATAATCACCATAAGCCCTGTCTTTGAGGTTTAAATTATCCAATTACTGAATCTGAGGACTTAAGCCTGCTTTTCTAAGACAAAAAAAGAAATCGTCATGTTGACTTAAATTTCATAGCATGACACAGAAAGGAGTCTTTTCAGCTGAAGTCTGAAATATACAGAACAAGTGAAAAGTATCTGTAAAACTGTCTCTCAAAATAATCCATATTTTTTCCATGAAACTTCACATTTCAAAGAAAATCTAGATGAGGATGTGATTATAGCTATCTATTGATGGAAAATATCCTTACTTTTATAATATACATAGAAAAATCTCTGTTCCCCAATTTTCTACACTATTTAACATTAACCATAAGCAAAGTTGTATTAAAAAGCCTTTTAAAACTTTGAGCTCTTCCTCTTGGCTCTGCACTAATAGGTCCTATTGGGTCAGAATGAGCTTGGCAAGCTCGACTGAAAGAAACATTTATCATCAAGTTATCATTTGAAGCTCCTCCACCATGTCCTGCTCAGCACTGACAGAACATCCACTGTGAGTTAATTGCTTGTCCAAAACTTAAAAATATGTGATAACCTCACTTATCAGCAGGGCTACTCTTCCGGATCTCTAGAAGAAAAGAACTTGGACTCCAGCTTACTGGATTCTGAACAAAAGAAAGAAGTCCAAGAACTATCTCTGCTTGGTCATTACTGTAGAAAAGAATTCATTCCAAAATGATCCACATGCATGTAATTCACAATGTGGGTTACCCTGGATCTAGTCTGTATATAGGAGCCAGTGGGATGATGTAACCTCAAGGATATCAGGCAAAAAGGTCTCTTTCCAAGAGGTTATCATTCATATTAGTCATTCTTTTCTATTATCCTAAAGTGGCTCCTAGCTAACTTTCAACCATATTTGCACGTATAAGAAGGATTTTATTTACATACATCATGTTATTTTTCTCCACAAAAACCTGTGAAATCGGACACTTACTATTACCATTTTTAATGAAGAAATGAAGAATGAGAAAGATTAAGTAATTCCCAAAGCTTTAGAGTTAGTGAATGGAAACCTGAAACTCACACTGAGATCTGGCCTGACTCCCACCACCCACACTCATAACCATCTTGTTTTATTACTTTTTCCCATGGACTCTAGGAAATTTCAGGTAAGGCAGTAAAAGCAAGTGTGTGAGCTACCGAATGACCTTGGAAAGTTACTTAACTTCTCTGAGTCCAAGTTCCCTTAGTCGTGTAACTGGCATAGTCACAATACTTACTTCAAAGAGCTGTTGTGATGACTAAAATACTACGACATACATAAAGTGTTTATGAAACAGCCTAGCTAGTACTCAGAATGCATTAAACATTAGATACTGGGTTTTATTCCCCTGTGAAGATGAACTCGTTAACCTGTTCTTACCACTTGCAATATAGTAACTCTAACAAATTGCATTTGTTAGAGTTACAAACCAGTGCTGTTTGATACTAATCTATCTAGGGCCAAACTAGAACTAATTCTATGGAAAATCTTGAGTAACACTAGCTGGACTTCCATTTAGTCCACCTTTCTCCACTGGATCTTTAAGGCACATGGGAACTTCATTACATTCTTTATCAAAGTCTGGACATACTCTTGTCATTCTTTTTCATGATGAGCCTAACCAGTCTAGAAAACTCAAAAAATAAAGAGAAAGGAAAAGAAAGACACGAGGACAGTTTTCTCTGTATAGAGTGGAAATACACTTCCAGCTTTTCTCCATTAATGTATCCACAGCTTAATCCCTTATCTTTGCTTAGAAATCAGATGTTCTTTCCTTCTGTCACACTGAATGACATCACCATCACCCAAGCACTCAGACTAGGAATAGTGAAGTCATAAAATTTGCTCTTGGTTTTTATCTTAAATATATTAATAAATAATGAAAAATTTCAAGCATATTCATAATGAGAATAATTGAAAAGCAAATATTAATATTTGCAATATTGACTTCAGATATTTTTCTAATTTTCTATAGATACAATAAAGTTTTATGTGCAAAATCCCTGATTTCATTCTTTTCTTACCTTGAGATAACTACTATCCTCCAATATTATTTATCATTGTACACTTAATAAATGTTGCTACATATGTGGATATCTATAACTAATACACGTCTAGTCATGTTTTCCTGACAGGGCCTCCTAAGAAGATCCTGTCACTCTTGGAGAGTGAGTACTCATTAGGGGCTTTGGGGGCTCTTCAAGTTGAGACATTTCAGATGTTCTTTAGTTTTTCTTTGTTTTATTCCCCACTTTTGAAAGAAATCACATGAGGTGTTTTGGGTTTTGCTAGTTCAGTTCAGTTCAGTTGCTCAGTCGTGTCCGACTCTTTGGGACCCCATGAATCCCAGCACGCCAGGCCTCCCTGTCCATCACCAACTCCCGGAGTTCACTCAGACTCACGTCCATCGAGTCAGTGATGCCATCCAGCCATCTCATCCTCTGTTGTCCCCTTCTTCTCCTGCCCCCAATCCCTCCCAGCATCAAAGTCTTTTCCAATGAGTCAGCTCTTCGCATGAGGTGGCCAAAGTACTGGAGTTTCAGCTTTAGCATCAGTCCTTCCAAAGAAATCCCAGGTCTGATCTCCTTTAGAATGGACTGGTTGGATCTCCTTGCAGTCCGAGGAACTCTCAAGAGTCTTCTCCAACACCACAGTTCAAAAGCATCAATTCTTCGGTGCTCAGCCTTCTTCAAAGTCCAACTCTCACATCCATACGTGACTACTTAGGCCCCACTTATATTCTGAAATTCATGAGGATATTTTGTTGACTAATTTGGTTGAAGGCATTTTCTCTGGTTTTGTGGTGGGTGCCTTGTTTTCTTTTGATTTAATTCAAAGAAATGTTAAAACGATTCCCCTGACTGACACCATTATCTTTCTTCTTTTATATTCTATTTATTCATATTAATACAAGGAGTTCTAGTTTGTTAGTTTCTGTTCATATGAGATATTTTATTTATTTATATATTTATCTATTCTCTAACTGAATTACAATTAGTTTCCAAATAGTCACATTGTAAACAGTATTGCAATAAAAATTCTTTTACATACATATATATATAAATTCTTTGCACAAATTAAAGAGAGTTTCCCCCTAGGGTTTTAAACTCAGCATGTTTAAATTAAATCTTTAAACATTTAAACTGGAATTTAGGATAGGCACACTTTCAACTTTATAAACATCCCAAATTGCCTTCAAAGATGTTCTGTATCAATTTGCAGCCTACGCAGTATCAGTCAGAATTCAGCAAGAGACATAAACCAGTGGGAGACATATATTAAGAGATTTGTTGAGAGGACTTGGCTTATGCTATTATAAGGGTCACACTAGGTAAAATCAAAATCTACAAAGTCTCAGGGAGGAAGAACTGAGCTCTTGGATACAAGCTAAAGCTGCAATAAACAGGCAGAATGTCTTCTTTTTCCAGGACTACTTCAGTTCTGTCCTTAAGGACTGTCAATTGCTAGAATCCCAGATTATCTATAGTACTCTCCTTTACTTAAATTCTGCTGAATATGAATGTTAATCACACCCACAAAGCATCGTTATAACAACAGCTAGGTTGGTGTTTTAAATAGCTTAAGACTGTAACCTAATCCAGCTGGCACATAAAACTGGTCATTATAGCACTGTATGAAGTTTCTATTATTTCACATTTGTATCAACACTGGAAGTTATGAGGTCAAGGAAATATATATAGAAATGGATCTTAATGGTGTTATTGTTGTTCAGTTGCTAAGTCATGTGTGACTCTGCCATCCCGTGGACTGCAGCACACCAGGCTCCTCTGTCCTCCACTATCTCTCAGTTTGCTCAAATTCATGTCCACAGAGTCAGTGATGCTATCTAACCATCTCATCCTCTGTTGTACCCTTCTCCTCCCGCCCTCAATCTTTCCCAGCATCAGGATCTTTTCAGATGAGTCAGTTCTTCTCATCAGGTGGCCAAAGTTTTGGAGTTTCAGCTTCAGCAGCAGTCCTTCTAACGAATATTCAGGAATGATTTCCTTTGGGATCAGTTGGTTTGACCTTGCAGCCCTAGGGACTCTCAAGAGTCTTCTCCAACACCACAGGTGAACCAGAGTGAAAGAAGTATGTGGGTTTCATTCATTGATATGGATGAGTAGAGCCTGGATTCAATGCGCTATCTCAGAGGTCATGGATTAGCTTTGGCCTTTCACTTGGTTGGCTTAACCCAAAGGTAGCATTGCACTAAGTAAAATTTAAATGTCAGAATTTTCTTGTGTACTATAGACTAAAG
Source organism: Ovis aries (assembly GCF_016772045.2). Taxonomy (NCBI): domain Eukaryota; kingdom Metazoa; phylum Chordata; class Mammalia; order Artiodactyla; family Bovidae; genus Ovis; species Ovis aries. The sequence goes on along the minus strand of NC_056062.1, from coordinate 58,001,583 downwards.
TGTCCCAAGATTTAGAATGTCTTTGAAATGCTAGAGTGGATGTTTCAAGTCAATCTGCTCACCCAACTCCTAACCACCTTTCTCTAGTGGCTTTGAAACACATTCCCTTGAAGAAGTACCTTAGGTCTTCTCTGCAGCTTAGGTACCACAGTGGGAAAGGTTACCATCAAACAGTACTCCCTGAATTCAATCAATTTAACCTGCTTGTTAGGTTTATAATTTATTCTTATTATAGTTTGTGTAAGATTTGTGTGAGATTGGAAATTTCTAAAATAAGTGGGCCTTTCTCCCCAGCTAGGTTTAGAAACATTATTGTAAATATTTGTACAGTAATCCTTCAAGGATTCCTTTGTGATACAAAGCATATAAAGCACCAATTATCTAATATTTAATGGACAGAGCGGATATATTTATCTGCAGTACACAAGGAAACTACAAGAATTTTTGCAAATTTTCCTTTTATACTTCTATGAATACAACTATAATGCAAATATGAAATATGGTAGTATGTTTGTATGTATATGGTCAGTTGTGCCTGACTGTTTGCAACCCTATGACCTGTAGCCCTCCAGTCTCCTCTGTTCACTGACTTCTCCAGGCAAGAAATGGGGCAGGTGGCCATTTCCCTCTCCAGGGGATCTTCCCCACCCAGGGATCAAACCTGAGTCTCCTGTGTTGGCAGGCAGATTCTTTATAGCTGAGCCACCCAGGAAACCCAGTAATATGCTTAGGGTATATAAAGAAAGCAAATAGCATTTAAAAAATTTTAGGGAAAAAATAGTTTAGTTCTGATTAAAAAGTTGCTTGAGTTAGGTTTGGTGTTAAGAAGGGGGAGGATGGAGTCGTTGGAGTTTTGGTGGTGACCAAGATTAGCTTTAATGAGCGGGTGAAAAAACAAACAAAAAAGTTAATGTCTGATGTTTACAGATTTCACTTATTGGCACCCAATACTTTAAAAATGGAGAAGGAAATGGCAACCCACTCCAGTGTTCTTGCCTGGAGAATCCCAGGGACAGGGGAGCCTGGTGGGCTGCCGTCTATGGGGTCGCACAGAGTCGGACACGACAAGCGACTTAGCAGCAGCAACAGCAGCACTTTAAAAATAGATGACCATCTAAAACCATAGACAAAGCATTGGGATGGAATTCTCATTAGCAACCATTCTGAAGTCCTTTGGTTGCCATAAACAGCTTCTTTCAGTATGAGGTGGTGCATGTAAATTTACCACTTCTATAAATTTGATGTTCCTATTCAGGTCAGGATCATAGTCACAAACAGTAGCAATAATTTACCTGCATCACCTAAAGTTTCTTTCAAAGGTTCATCATCTGCTATTCATGGCTCTTCCTTTTTGTCATCAATGGTTCCCTCTGTTTCACTAAGATTGATTCACCTTGGCTAATAGTGGCGATGCTTAAACAATAGTGCCTTTAGATCTCAGCAAACCTACCCTGGGATTATCCCTGGTCCTCCCTCTTCCAGATCCCTTCCTATAGATCAAGAGGATGTGACCACCTTGTGTCTCTGTTCCTTTAAAGCAGAATCAGGGTATTTAAAACCACAGAATCCCCTGCCCACATGGATACAAGTTCACTTCCAGGCCTGCACAGGCCTTTCTCTAGGCCAGAGCTACAAAAGTTGGATGCCACACAAAGAGTGGTTATGCATAGCCCTTTGTTGAGCCTGGGACTGGGAGAGAGTCAATGGGTGGAGTTTTGAAGTATAGGCTGGAGTGTCTATACTCAGGTGGGTGAGACCCCTCAAGGATGTGATGGAGCTGGTCAAGGCAAACTTGGGTTGACTGTAGGCTGAATTGTCTTTTACCCCCTGCTCTGCAAGTGTTTAGAGTGAGCCTGCCAAGAATCTTCAAATTATCAAATCTTACAGCTTCTCAGGTTTCTCAAAACATTTCTGACTTGCTTTGAAACTCATCTCTCCCACCCCTCATTCCCTTTCTCCATTACTTTCTTCAGATCTTTAGAAACTTCTAGTGCCTTTTGCTATCTCAACATGGTGCTAAATGACATCCCATGCTGAGTGTAGCTCTGAAGCCATTGCATAAGATATTTCTCTACTTACTAAAAAATATTATGTTGTTCTCAAGTAACACAATGGAGCTTTCCAGCATCAACAACACTTCCACAACATTTATTTTCTTATCACAGGCCCAACAGATACAGACATGTGTATGGCCCAGCCTTATATATTAAAAGCATTCACTTTGCTCAATATACATTATCACCTGCAGCATTTCTCTTAAATGTATGAACTTTTTTTTTTAAGTGTATGATAACTCTTTCTTTAAAGTTATTTTCTCAGTTCAATTCAGTTGCTCAGTCATGACAGACTCTGTGACCCCATGGACCGCAGCATGCCAAGCTTCCCTGTCTATAACCAGTTCTCAGAGCTTGTTCAAATTCATGTCCATCGAGTCAGTGATGCCATCCAACCATCTCATCCTCTGTCGTCCCCTTCTCCTCCCACCTTCAATCTTTCCCAGCATCAGGGTCTTTTCTAAGGAGTCAGTTCTTTGCATCAAGTGGCCAAAGTATTGGAGTTTCAGCTTCAACATCAGTCTTTCCAATGAATATTCAGGACTGATTTCCTTTAGGATGAACTGGTTGGATCTCCTTGCTGTGCAAAGGACTCTCAAGAGTCTTCTTCAACACCACAATTCAAAAGCATCAATTCTTTGGCGCTCAGCTTTCTTCACAGTCCAACTCTCACATCCATACATGACTACTGGAAAAACCATAGCTTTTATTAGATGGACCTTTGTTGGCAAAGTGATTTCTATGCTTTTTAATACGCTGTCTAGGTTGGTCATAACTTTTCTTCCAAGGAGTAAGCGTCTTTTAATCTCATGGCTGCAGTCACCATCTGCAGTGATTTTGGAGCCCCCCAAAACAAAGTCTGTCACTGTTTCCACTGTTTCCCCATCTATTTCCCATGCAGTGATGGGACCAGATGCCATAGTCTTAGTTTTCTGAATGTTGAGTTTTAAGCCAACTTCTTCATGCTCCTCTTTCACTTTCATCAAGAGGCTCTTTAGTTCTTCAATTTCTGCCATAAGGGTGGTGTCATTTGCATATCTGAGGTTATTGATATTTCTCTCAGCAATCTTGATTCCAGCTTGTGCTTCCTTCAGCCCAGCATTTTACATGATGTACTCTGTTTATAAGCTAAATAAGCAGGGTGACAATATACAGCCTTGACGTACTCCTTTCCCAATTTGGAACCAGTCTGTTGTTCCATGTCTGGTTCTAACTGTTCCTTCTTGACCTGCATACAGATTTCTCAGGAGGCCAGTAAAGTGGTCTGGTATTCCCATCTCTTTTAGAATTTTCCACAGTTTTTTGTGCTCCACACAGGCAAAGGCTTTGGCATAGTCAATAAAGCAGAAGTAGGTGATTTTCTGGAACCTTCTTGCTTTTTTGATGATCCAATAAATGTTGGCAATTTGATCTCTCTCTGGTTCCTCTGCCTTTTCGAAGTCCAGCTTGAATATCTGGAAATTCATGGTTCACGTACTGTTGAAGCCTCACTTGGAGAATTTTGAGCATTACTTTGCTAGTGTGTGAGATGAGTGCAATTGAACATTCTTTAGCATTGCCCTTATTTGAGATTGGGAATGAAAACTGACCTTCTCTTTAAAAATATTTTTATTGATAATGTCAGGAAGATGGTAGCAAGGATACATAAAATGGTTTTAAAACAGGAGCATAAGATACCATCCTGTCAGAATAGAGAAGAGATGGCAATAGTCCCCTCTGAATCCTCTTGTTCAGATTTCAGTTAAACAATTTTTGCTAGACCATGTATTAAAATGTAGTTTCATTCGCAAGGATTTCAACTAAAGTAAGTTTAGAATAAATATTTTGCAAGTAGTTAAAGTGACTATTTGAATATCAAGTGTCCACATTGTGATAGGTACCTGGACTTCTCTCTCCACTTTACTTTCTGTGCTGTCAAAAGACATATTTTCAGCATGAACACTATTCTAATTAATGTTTCCTTGATTCAAAGCACAAAGAGTTCTGTACAATTTATGAAAAAAAACCCTGTAAATTATTCACATGCCATTCAAAGCCAGTCATAACCTGTTCTCAACCTATATTTCCAGCCTCATCCTAACGTCCTCCAGTAACACTCTAAACCACACAGAGCTACTTGTCCAAATATACACATATACTGGATCTTTTGGAATGTCCCTCTCCATTTAGTGGGCTTCCCTGGTGGCTCAGATGGTAAAGAATCTGGCTGCAATCCATGAGAGCCAGGTTCGATCCCTGGGTCAGGAAGATCCCCTGGAGAAGGAAATGGTACTTGCTCCAGTATTCTTGCCTGTACAAGAGTTCCACGTACAGAAGAGCTGGTGGGCTACAGTCAGCGGAGTCTCAAAGAGTTGGACATGACTAACGCTTTTACTTTCACTTTTTTCCTCCATTTGGTACCACACCTGCTGTCTCTGTTCTCAAACCTCTTATGGCTCCTCTCCTATCCTCATACTCAGTAGATAATTTTGCTTTCTACTTCACTAAGAAAAATGAGGCCATCAGAAGAGAACATACACAAACGCCCACCTCCACAACTGTGTACCCATTAGTATCTGTACCTATAAACCTTCCTCATGTGGTGTGACTATAGACATACCGTCCATGCATCTATGCAAAGCCAGCACTTGTATTTGTGTGCTCGATCCTTGCAGTCTTACTGACCCAAGGTCATTACTCCACTGAGATGTCCCTTCAAGAAAAAACTTGCCCTTCAGCTGCAAAGGGGTCAGTTGAATGATGGCTTGCAACTTCAGAGCCTTTTCATTGATCTTAACTTTCAAGGTAAGATTCTGGCTTCCTACATAGCCCTCGGCAAATGATGAATCATTAAGAAGATATGAAGATCCATTTATTTTTCCTCAACATCAGAAATCTTTGCTCCAGAGTTTCTCCTGCTTCGTATAAAGTTCTTCCTACTCAGTCTTGTGTACATTGTTTTTCATTTCACAGATATTAGATCTGAATTGCAGATCTGAAAGCTTCCCCATCCTAATCATTTTCCTTCCCCTTTTATCTTTCAAACATTTCTTACAGGGAACCTCTTGCAACTCTAACTTCAACTCAACATCTGCTTCCTGAAGGAGCAGAACTATGAGAGCTGGCATGTACTCAGAGTAGTTTGAGAGTTTGGTTTGAGGATTGAATCCTTCAGTACCCAACTACCAATAAGGAGGTCAATTGTCAGAGCTCTGCCAGGACATTGTCCGTGAAATTCAAGACAAATTGTTGCCTACAGTAGGAACGTGTGTTGCCTACAACAAAGAAAGAACCTCTTCAGGTTCTGGTCTATTCTGTTCCTTGCTGTCCTAGCCCATCTCTTAAGCTACCCTCTCCATGGACAGGATGCCCTTAGAACTGTCTGGGCAGCATCACTGACTCATGCCGTCCTCTGCCATCATCATTCTAACATCCTCTCCATCCATCAGTCCATCTGGCCAAGTCACCTTCTTGTCAACCTACCATATTTTATTCTCTTTCTTCCATTTCAAAACAATTTCCATGCCTCTTCCATTTTTTGAGGTTCCTTCTTAAGTCATCTTCTTGGGCAGTACCTTTTCGTCCAGGAAAGAATTACATCAAACACACTCCTGGGGTGGAAATTTTGAAGGTTCAAATGTAGTGCCAGGATTCCAGTTTGGAACTCAGAGGGTCAAGAGTTCCATAGTTAGTGCACACTCAGCACTTCACTCCCTTGCATGGCTGGTGTACATCAGATTATAAACTCTTTTAAGGACACAGCTTGTGTTTTATTTATCTTTGTACCTTTCCTAGCATCTGGCACAGTGTGTTGCTCAATAAAGAATTGGTAAATGGAAAGAAATAGAATAAAATGGAACTTAATGTTCTTGGAGACTCTTGAGTAGTTTAATTGCCTAGCCATGAGGTTATTTTCTTTTTTTGAATCTCATCTATTATTTTTAATATAGAAAACTTATACATATACGAAAATTATAGTACCCCAATGTAGAGATAGCCACCATTATAGCCTCTTTTTCACTTCATTCTAAAATTTTTCATACACTTTTTACCTTAGATATCAATATCTTTTTTGTATGATGTAGAGGCTTTTTAAAACTGAATTTATTTTCTGATATTTACCTTAAGAGGTGATATCTTGAATACACAAGATTTAACTTTAATTTGATAAAGGATAATTGTCAAAAACCTACTGCTAACCTCCTACAATTGGGCCAACATCAGGTGAATTCTATTTTTTATGTAGAACAAAATAAGCACATAAATAGTATTCATTCACCTATTCATTTCTTTACTTTTCAACAAATAATTATAGGGCCTCTTTTGTATGCCAGACACAATTATATGCATTGAAGATGTAACAGTAAGCAAAACAGACAAAAAACATCTGCCCTTATAGACATTATGTTGGGGAGAAAGAGAAGCAAAAAAAAGAAAAGAAAAACAAATTGATATGTGCTAACACTATGCTAAGTAGTTATAAATGTTGTAGGAAAAAAAAAAAGCGAGAAAGATAGATAAAAAGTGTTTGCAGAGTACTCTCTGTCCATTTTAAATGTCCTGCTGCTGCTGCTAAGTCGCTTCAGTTGTGTCCAACTCTGTGCGACCCCAGAGATGTCAGCCCATCAGGCTCCCCCATCCCTGAGATTCTCCAGGTAAGAACACTGGAGTGGGTTGCCATTTCCTTCTCCAATGCATGAAAGTGAAAAGTGAAAGTGAAGTTGCTCAGTCATGTCCGACCCGCAGCGACCCCATGGACGGCAGCCCACCAGGCTCCTCCGTCCATGGGAGTTTCCAGGCAAGAGTACTGGAGTGGGTTGCCATTGCCTTCTCCTAGGGAGGGACTATCTAAGCAAATACTTGAAAGAAGTAAAGGAGCAATGTGGATACTGAGATAAAAGCTTTTCAAGCAGACATAAAATGAAATGTAAAGCATAACTTGGACTAAAGTGCAGCAAGTAAAGTGCTCCAGTTGCAAAATTTAAGAAAGCACTCTTCCTCAGCTCATGCAAATGCAGTTCATCCTGGAAAGCCCTCAGGCAAACTGTACCTGGTAAGTTTCAGGGGTAGAAAGGTGTTTAGAGTGTCTGGTGAAAGAGGACCAAAGTAGAGAGTAGCTCACAGTGGTCAGAGGTCTCAGGGGGCACAATAAGACTTCCTAGCTATTGGCAAGATGTTGATTTTGGTCTGAGTAAAAATATAGCCATTGTAGGGTTTTAAGCTGAGAAGTATTTTAGTATAATTTTTTTAAAAAGAGGAATATATATAGAAGAGAATGAGATGAAACTGCCATTATTTTCAGGTAATGTAGTTAACTTAGAAAACCTAAAAAAAAAAACAGAAATAATGTTGGAAAAGTCAGAGATAAGCATGGTTGCTAGATTTGAGATCACCTTATGAAACCAGTTGTATTCCTCTCTGATGAAATGATTTATAAAAGCACATTTTTAAAAACATGTACAATATCTAGGCACTAATTGAACAAAAATATCCATGAATTTTTTGGAAATAATTTTTAACTGTATTAAAGGTGTAAAACTGATTGGATTAAACTGAGATATTTATAATTTAATATTTAGAGATACCAACTGTATCCAAAGAAGTCAACAAATTTAAATAGTGCTTAAATCAATCGTGTTTCCTCTATCCATAATTAAAAAATATAATAGATTAAAATATTCTATCAATAGCAACAAATATTATCAACAACTTCATAAAAATTGATCAAGATTTCATCAAGAATTATCTTCAGTTCAGTTCAGTCATGTCTGACTCTTTGGGACCCCATGAATCGCAGCACGCCAGGCCTCCCTGTCCATCACCAACTCCTGGAGTTCACTCAGACTCACGTCCATCGAGACAGTGATGCCATCCAGCCATCTCATCCTCTGTCGTCCCCTTCTCCTCCTGCCCCCAATCCCTCCCAGCATCAGAGTCTTTTCCAATGAGTCAACTCTTCGCATGAGGTGGCCAAAGTACTGGAGTTTCAGCTTTAGCATCATTCCTTCCAAAGAAATCCCAGGGCTGATCTCCTTCAGAATGGACTGGTTGGATCTCCTTGCAGTCCAAGGGACTCTCAAGAGTCTTCTCCAACACCACAGTTCAAAAGCGTCAATTCTTGCAGCACTCAGCCTTCTTCACAGTCCAACTCTCACATCCATACACGACCACAGGAAAAACCATAGCCTTGACTAGACGGACCTTAGTCGGCAAAGTAATGTCTCTGCTTTTCAATATGCTATCTAGGTTGGTCATAACTTTTCTTCCAAGGAAAGTCTTTTAATTTCATAGCTGCAGTCACCATCTGCAGTGATTTTGGAGACCAAAAAAATAAAGTCTGACACTGTTTCCACTGTTTCCCCATCTATTTCCCATGAAGTGATGGGACCGGATTCCATGATCGTTTTCTGAATGTTGAGCTTTAAGCCAACTTTTTCACTCTCCACTTTCTCTTTCCTCAAGAGGCTTTTTAGTTCCTCTTCACTTTCTGCCATAAGGGTGGTGTCATCTGCATATCTGGGTTATTGATATTTCTCCTGACAATCTTGATTCCAGCTTGTGTTTCTTCCAGTCCAGCGTTTCTCATGATGTACTCTGCATAGAAGTTAAACAAGCAGGGTGACAATATCCAGCCTTGACGTACTCCTTTTCCTATTTGGAACCAGTCTGTTGTTCCATGTCCCGTTCTAACTGTTGCTTCCTGACCTGCATACAGATTCCTCAAGAGGCAGGCGCACTAAGCGCGGGCGGCTGTGACTGGCGCAGTAAGCGCAGCCGAGAGGAGCTACTCCACGTCGGAGGTCAGGGGCAGAAGCTGGGAAGACCCCATGCCCAAAGGGTGGCGGCCAAGAGGAGTTACCCCAGTCCGAGGCCAGGGGCGGCGGCTTAGAGGAGCTACCCCGCATCCGAGGTTAGGGGCGGCCGGGAGGAGCAACCTCACGTCCAAGGAGTGGTGGCTGCGTGGGGGCAGGAGGGCCTAGAGGAGCCATCCCACGTTGAAGGTCAGGAAGGGTGGCAGTGAGGAGATACCCCTCGTCCAAGGTAAGGAGCAGCTGCTGCACTTTGCTGGAGCAGCCATGAAGAGATACCCCACGCTCAAGGTAAGAGAAACCCAAGTAAGATGGTAGGTGTTTCAAGAGGGCATCAGAGGGCAGACACACTGAAACCATACTAGAAAACCAGTCAATCTAATCACACTAGGACCACAGCCTTGTCTAACTCAATGAAACTAAGAATTATCTTAAACTCTATTAAATATGTAAAAGAGAATTTCCAAAGTGTAGCAATATACCATGATCATGAGTAAGGCTAATTAGTATAATAAACATGCTACTCTCCCCAAATTTATGTATAATGTAATGCTGTTCCAACCAAAATTCCATATAAACTCATTCCAAAACTTGGATTAAAAATATAAAAATAAATGAATAGTTGTTCATTTTTAAGATGAACAGGAAAGTGAGAAGCTTTCTTGGCTAGACACGAAGACATAATAAAGCCAGAAATAGGGTATAATACATAAAAACAAATAAATATACCAATAAAACATAATAGAGAACCCCAAATAGACCTGGGTAAATATGGGAAAAAAATTTATCATTGCGGTGACACTCACTCACTGATGGGAAATGTTGAATCGAATAGATAAGCTTGGATAAAATGGCTTATTATATTAAAAAAAAATGGGATTGGATTTCTACTTCACACCATATATAAAAACACATAGGGATTCATCCCAATCTTAAAAGGGAAAATTGTAAAACTAACAAAAGAAAATGTGTTGGAACATTTTTATAAGTTTGAAATGAGAACTTCTTAAGTAAAGTTCCCAAAGCACAAGCCATAAGGTGAAAAAATTATTTGCAAATTAAGGATGTTTTAATATAAAACACATCATTGACAAAATTAACCTATGCAGACTTATTGAGATATATATTAACAATGTGAAAAACTAACAGAAGTTTAATATCTAGAATATTCAAATAATTTCTATAAATGTACATTAAAAACTTGGGAACTAAGTTAAAAAATGGGCAAAGGTTATAAATAGGCAATTCACAGACAATGAAACATGCTGCTGCTGCTGCTAAGTCGCTTCAGTCGTGTCCGACTCTGTGCGACCCCATAGGTCGCACAGACAGCAGCCCACCAGGCTCCCCCATCCCTGGGATTCTCTAGGCAAGAATACTGGAGTGGGTTGCCATTTCCTTCTCCAATGCATGAAAGTGAAAAGTCAAAGTGAAGTAGCTCAGTCGTGTCTGACTCTTCGCGACCCCATGGGCTGCTGCCTACCAGGCTCCTCCGTCCATGGGATTTTCCAGGCAAGAGTACTGGAGTGGGGGGCCATTGCCTTCTCCAATGAAACATGAAAAGCTAACAAATATAAAATGAGATGTTTAATGCACAAGTAATCAGAGAAATGTAATTCAGAATTACATTGAATTATTTTATACCCATTAGTTTGGCAAACATCATAAAGTGGTGTATATAAGTGTAAGTGCCAGACAATTAGTCTTTTAGATTATAGTCCAAACAACTAATACTTAGCTTTTGGTTCCTGGGGAATATTGCTCAGCCCCCCAAAAGAACGAAGTAATGCCATCTGCAGCAACATGGATGCAACTAGAGGTTATCATACTAAGTGAAGTTTAAGTCAGAAAGAGAAAGACAAGTACCATATGATATCATGTACATGTAGAATCAAAAATATCGCACAAATGAACCTATCTATGAGACAGAATCACGGACATAGAGAACACACTGGTGGTTGCCAAGAAAAAGAGTGTTGTGGGAGGGATAGAGTGGGAATTTGGGGGTTAGCAGAAGAAAGCTTTTATATAAAGAATGGATAAATAAGAAGGTCCTGCTGTATAGCACAGAACTATATTTAATAGCTATGATAAACCATACAGAAAGAATATAAAAGTGAATGTATATATATATGTATAACAATCACTTTTCTGCACAGCAGAAATTAATATAATATTGTAAATCAATTATAGTTCAATTAAAAACCAAATTTGTTTTTTCAAAGCTCCTGGATGGCTGTGACTGAGGTGCATCTAGCAATCATAATAAGAGTCTCAAGAGCTGTTCCAGCGCAACAGAGGCTCTGTCAGGGAAATGTCTGTGGCTCTTGCCATGAATAGTACAGGTCCTGGTGAGAGCCTGGTGGGTTTCCCTGTTGGCTCAGCTGGTAAAGTATCTGCCTGCAATACAGGAGACCTGGGTTCAATCCCTGGGTTGGGAAGATATCTTAGAGAAGGGACTGGCTACCCACTCCAGTATTCTGGCCTGGAGAATTCCATGGCCTATTCCAAGGGGTCACAAAGAATCAGACACGACGGAATGACTTTCATAGTATTTTGCCCTGTGCAAAATAATAGCTCCATTCCAAGTGAGCGCCTCCTGGCATTCCTAGCCTATAGCATCACTATAGGCAGACTGACTCCACACAAAACAAGAGTAACAACACATTTCACATATTTATGGCCGAAAGGGATCACACCTGCCAGTGGAATAGTAGGCTAATGCAGTTACCTGGAAAGCAATTTGAAGTATTTAATGAAATTAAATATTAGGGGAAAAAAGAGAAACTAAATATTAGCAAACCCTAGTAATTCCCTTCTTAATATATATCCCAGAGAGGATCATCCTTGCTGCTGCTGCTGCTGCTAAGTCGCTTCAGTCGTGTCCAACTCTGTGCGACCCCGTAGATGGCAGCCTACCAGGCTCCTTCGTCCTTGGAATTCTCCAGGCAAGAACACTGGAGTGGGTTGCCATTTCCTTCTCCAATGCATAAAAGTGAAAGTGAAGTCGCTCAGTCATGTCTGACTCTTTGCGACCCCATGGACTGCAGCCTACCAGACTCCTCCGTCCATGGGAGTTTCCAGGCAAGAGTACTAGAGTGGGTTGCCATTGCCTTCTCCGATCATCCTTAGGTCCATACAAGAATGAGCTTCTCAGTATTGTGAATCGATATGTGAAATTGACAGCAACCTAGGTATGCATCTATGGATAGAAAGATGAGCAGAGAGCAGTGAGCATGTTCAATGTTCTCTAAGTAGCTGTCACAAGCAACCCAGAAGACAAACATACAAAACAAATGGCGGTGGAAAAAGAATCAAGAACTGTGAGAGGTAACGTGCCATGTATTTATGCAAGCTTAAAACATATATATACATAAAACAACATTCATTTTTTCAAAGAACCATACATCTTCAAGGGCATTAGAGTGAGTGCCCACACTGGGAAAAGGAGAATGGAGAAGCGAAAAGTAAGGGAGATAGAACTGAAAAGAAATAAATAAGAGCAAGACATGTCCATCAATGATAACACTGAACTACTTGGGAAATACAATTATTTCAGTGCTTTATCCTTGAGGTCTAGAAGGAAGAAAATAATTTAAATACAAAAGTAGATAAAATTGGGGGAGACTAGCAAGGAGATCCAACCAGTCCATTCTGAAGGAGATCAGCCCTGGGATTTCTTTGGAAGGAATGATTCTAAAGCTGAAACTCCAGTATTTTGGACACCTCATGTGAAGAGTTGACTCATTGGAAAAGACTCTGATGCTGGGAGGGGTTGGGGGCAGGAGGAGAAGGGGACGACAGAGGATGAGATGGCTGGATGGCATCACTGACTCGATGGACATGAGTTTGGTTAAACTCCTGGAGATGGTGATGGACAGGGAGGCCTGGCATGCTGTGATTCACGGGGTCGCAAAGAGTCGGACACAACTGAGCGACTGAACTGAACTGAACTGAGATCTTCTTTAAAGTCAGCTCTCTAGTGTAATGGTTTTCAATGATACATGAGATCCTTCTGTACTAAGTCTTGAGAGACAATTTGTATCATTTTCCATTAATAGGATGGAGCCAAACACCTGCAAACCCAGTAAATGCAGACAAACTAGGCTCGGGGGAGCTAGTTTCACATCAGCTGTCAACAAAGACATCAGAGAGAAGGTGGGAAATCAAAATCATCTGTCTCCAGGCTACAGGCCCTGGCTATCTCTCCCCAGACACCAGTCCCAACAATTCTTAATCTTCCTATAACTCTCAGCATCTCTTAATTTTTTGGGACTCCATATTCTACCCTGGAGGCCTCTTGCTGTTTCCAGTTGAGTTAAGGAGAGAACTAAAGCAATAAGCAGGTAAGTAAAAATTATGGAGTCCCTGAGCAAACATTCTGTCCCAAGAATCCACAGTGTGGTGTGCAGAGAGCAGCAAAAACTAAGATTTTATAGGTGATTTTAATCCAATAAGGTTAATTAGGACTCCAGAGAGGTGCTTATGGGAAAATGGACTCCTGCTCAATGTGATAAAAGCGAAGTATCCTTAACAACTAGAAGAGACAACAGTGAAATTGGCAACCACAGGATTTAGCTGGGTTCCTATTCTTGTGCACCTTTCTGGTAGAATTAAATATTATAAAGGCTTAGAAAAAGTATGAAGGGAAGCTATCACTGGGTGAGGATGTCTGGATGACAAATTTCTAGAGAGATTTAGAGACCCTTATATTAATAACATGGAGATTTCATGATTCCTTGATGTGTGTCTTTTGTGTTTGTGTGTTTGCACACACAGAGACCATAGACTCTTGGTGATGAGGTGATTAAGCAGTTAGACATGGCTTCAGAGAATGTTGAATAAAGTTGCGAACACAGCTCATCTTTACGGAGTTTTTTCCATCTCTATAAAGCTCTGGAGGGTTTTTTAGCTTGTTTTTATGATTTTCATAGGGAAAGGTATTCACCATACAACACTTGCCAGCAAAAAATAAATAAATAAATAAATAAAGCAGTGTACACGGTGTACACTGCTGCTACAGAAGCAAACAGAAGAATACTGGGAAGGGATGTAAGGTTAATGTGATTTGCTGATTCCCTGGTGGCTTCATGGCTTCCCTGTGGCTCAGATGGTAAAGAATCTGCCCACAATGCAGACTTGGGTTTGATTCTTGGGTTGGGAAGTTCCCCTGGAGAAGGGAATGGCAACCCACTCCAGTATTCTTGCCTGGAGAATTCCATGGACAGAGGAGCCTGCAGGCTACAGTCCGTGGGATCACAAAGAGTCAGACACTACTGAAGGACTAACACTAACACTTTCAGTTTCACTTTGCTGATTCTATTTCACTATACTCAAAACCAGACACACAGCTTCCATAAGCTCCAGGATAAATGGAAACAAAATTGGGACTGAAATAAAACTACATACAATGAAGATTAGCATTAGTGAAACTCATTTGCATGTTCACCCAACAAAAAGTCATTTCCTCTCAGTGGTGTGAGTTCCACCAGAAAAGACTCAGGATGCGAAAGTTGAAGAATACAGACCAGACCAGAACAGAAAACAGTCCCTTGTTAGATGTATGAACCTCAGAACTTGACATTAATGTTATTGGTTATTTCCGGAATTGATCGATCACCTATTGGTCCCTGTGTGTCTTAGCTTCTAAGTGAAGAGGAATGTGAGATTGAATATATTACTTCGTATGTGCTTGGGGAATCCCATGGACAGAGGAGCCTGGTGGACTACAGTCCATAGGGTTGTAGAGTCGGACACGACTGAAGCAATTTAGCACAGCGCAGCATGTGTTCTTTAATAGTTGGTTACGTATATGTGTGTACTACTCTTTTAATTGAGTACTGGGTTAAGCATGTCAACAAATACATATTTTGTCTTTATAAAATCCTTAGGTAGAGGACTTCCCTTGTAGTCTAGTGGCTAAGAATTGCCTTCCAGTGCGGGGGTCATGAGTTTGTTTGAGCCCTGGACCAGGAAGATTCCACATACCATGGGCCAACTAAGCCTGTGTGCCTTATCTATTGAGCATACATGCCTAGAGCCCATGGTCTGCAAGAAAAGAGTAGCTCTCACTCATGGCAATTAAAGAAAGCCTGCACACAGCACTAAAGCCACACACCAGCACAACCAAAAATAAATAAACAAATTATAAAACTATAAAAAATATCCTTACCTAGAAATCATTTGGGGTATTGCTATGGATACAATCCTAAAGTTCCCTGATATTTAGAATCAGTACTCAGCTGTCGAAAGAGAGACAGGCAACACCCATTAGGTCCAAGATGCAGTTTGCAAAAGATATACATCTCTCTTGGGATGTGCTACGCCCTCTACTAGTGGCTCCACAGACTTTGAGTCCGGAGGACAGATAACAGGTTGCGTTCTGCACTTGGATTCTTGCCTTTCTTTGAATTTCCTTAGACCTTATTTGACTCAGCAAAGCACAGTCAATCTTCAGACCCATGAATATGAAAATTACTAAATTTTAAATCATTTGTTGTGAAAGTGAAAGTGTTAGTTGCTCAGTTGTGGCTGACTCTTTCAACCCCATGGACTATAGCCAGGCTCCTCTATCCATGAGATTTCCCAGGCAGAAAACTGGAGGGGCATGCCATTTCCATTTCCAGGGGATCTTCCCCACCCATGGATTGGAGCCCCAGATCTCCTGCATTGTAGGCAGATTCTTTACCATCTGAGCCACCAGAGAAGACATCATCTGTTATATAGCCAGACATTTCATACCTTAGATAGTCTGTAATTTCTGTGTATTCAAAACTTCCCCAAAGACAACATCTCTTTCTGAGTGCCGAGAGCTCTGTATAGTTGTTACAGCTTCACACTATAACTGAGTAGCTTTCTTTGGTGACAGAGAAATCATTTTTTGACCCTCCAAAAATCTTCAAAAGTTGCAAGGTCCCTCCGACCTATATCCCTATGAGAATGAAAGAAAGAAGAAAGGAGACCGTAGTTGCTTCATTAAAAGTTCAAGAGCGGGGTGGTACCTGAGACTGTGTACTGTTCTACGATACTTGTATCTTGATGGTTTTGTATGCTGCTGCTGCTAAGTCGCTTCAGTCATGTCCGACTCTGTGCAGCCCCATAGACTGCAGCCCACCAGGCTCCCCTGTCCCTGGGGTTCTCCAGGTAAGAACACTGGAGTGGGTTGCCATTTTCTTCTTCAATGCATGGAAGTGAAGTCTTTCAGTCGCGTCCGACTCTTCTCAACCCCATGGACTGTAGCCCACCAGGCCCCTCTACCCATGGGATTTTCCAGGCAAGAATACCAGAGTGGGTTGCCATTTCCTTCTCCATGATGGTTTTGTTTAGTCTTAAGAATTGGAACCCTGTTGGTATTAATTTTCTCCATGTCTCCATTGAGGAGAGAAAGCACAATCTCCTCTTCATAGATGAGATCCCTTGCAAAATCTGATCTAAATAAAATGAGATAAAAGTCTCCACAGCCAAGGCTTCCCTGGTGGCTCAGAGGAAAAGAATCCGCCTGCCAATGCAAGAGATGCTGGTTTGATCCCTGATCTGGGAAGATCCCACGTGGCATGGAGCACCTAAGCCCACATGTGCCACAGCTATTGCGCCTGTGCTCTAGAGTGCAGGAGCCACAACTACTGAGCCCACAAACTACACCTACTAAGACCCACATGCCCCCAATCCCATGCTCCACAACACGAGAAGCCACCACAATCAGAAGCCTGTGCACCACGGCTAGAGAGGAACCCACGCAGCAACGAAGACCTAGCACAGTCAAAAATAAATAAATACAATTATTTTTTAAAAAGAGTCATCATAATTTGGTCACCGATAGCATAAAACATGAAGACTTGGGCGGGGGGCCGGGGGTGCTATTGTAAGAAGAAAGTGAATATGTCACCCATTAGGGTGGTTTCTGAGGACAGCCTGGAGATTATAGTGAGGCTGTAGTCTTGGGGAGAGAAAATAGCTCACCATAGATTAAAACTGATGCTCCAATATCAAAACCACATGTGTTTACTTCCTACCACCAAAACTCAGTCGGCCAGGAAATTAGATCTAGAAGAAAGCAGTGATGTTGCTTTCAAATAGATGGATTCGGTGAATCCCTTCACTTCTCTTAGGTTCCAGTACCTTCAACTCTAGTTTAGGGATAATGACCTTACCAATATTGGACTGACAACTGAAGCAAATGAAATTTAGAAGACAGATTTGGAAGCTGCAAGGAACTTTACAAATTAAATGAAACAGAATGATAATGATTAGGACATTTTATATTGTGTCTATTCCAACACAGTTCTATACTTGGACTTGTTCTCCATTTAAACACTAACTTAGTATCTTGAGGAAAAAAATTATTGGAAAAATAAATAAATAAAAATGAAAACACATATATTAAAAAGAGGAACCAACGTATGCTATCAAACAGTTGAAATGTATATGGTGGGATTGGTTGATTCTGGTCTTTACCTTATATGAGTCAAACCCTAAACAGTGTAAGACAGTGACTTTTAAACCAATGCCATAAAATTCGACCTTGTTTCACTTCCATTTTAAATATAATTCAACTGTCTTTCAACAAAGATTTATTCTGAAGCCAGGTCTTTCACTTCCCATTAAGTTAGTGTATTTTATTTGCATGAAAATCAAAATTGATTTGATGCTATTGTCCAGCCAGTCTGTAAGTAGGAGGCAGAAAAGATTGCTAAGGATAAAAATTGCCAAAGGGGAAAAGGACATAATTTTTGAAATTTAGCTGTAAACAGCACTCTTTTTCCATTATCAAATTGTCATTAGAATTTCCAAAGAGGTGCTGAAGGACCGGCTTGTGTCCAATTTAGATTCCAAACTTTCACCCTGCTTAACATCATTCTCTGATTGAATTCTCTGTCACCCCCAGAAAGAAAAAATTCCATCCATTGCCACCAATGAAGAAAGCATATTAACAGAATATGGAATGTTCCACACAATCACATCATTTAAAAGCTTGGTGTCCTCCCAAGTAAATTCTTTGTCAATGGTTATCCTGCTTTCTGCTTTGTTAGAATCTAGTTCCTCAACTCCATTGTTTGGGTATATAATAATGTAGGAATTTGGTTTTACAATATATAAAGAAAAGGCTAGAATTTATCTATAAACTTTACTTGTCTAAGCAAAGTTATCTGTCTGCTTGTTCAATATTTCAATAGCACAAATGTTCCTCAAGATTTCAAGCTATAGATCAGAAGGTGGTTATAAGACATTGAAAACAAGCTAGAAAAAAAAAAAAAAGAAATTGAGTCCAAGATAATAGAAATAAACATTTATTGAGATATTAGCATATGTCAAGTATCAGGCCTTGAATGATCTGTCTACATGTGTTCTGGTAATCCTCATAATTATTCTCTAAGATGAAAGTCGTTCCCATGTTACGAAGACAGAGAGATTCAGAGAGGTTGTGTTTATTGCCTAAGGTCACACAGCCATTAAATGGCAAAGCTGATATTTATTTATGTATTTTTTTATTTTTATTTTTAAATATGTATTTTTTGGTTGCTGTTGGTTGATGACTGGTTCACAATATTGGTTTGATTTCTGTCATACATAAACATGAATTAATCATAGGTGTACATATGTCCCCTCCCAAAGCTGGTATTTAAATCAAAATTTTTTTCCCTTCAAATCTCACTTTGCTTTCACTGAACTCTCAGTCAGAGGTTCCATTAGATAACCTAAAAGAGAAATTAGTAGAAAAAAAAATCCCATATATTGATGTTTTGAATACTTGGGGAAAGAATTTTCTTTGTTAGAAAGGTGCTATGATACTATGACTGGCAACTTCAGCTCTGGAGAGTGATAATGTGGTGGTTTGAGTAAGAGAAGAGAAGCTCAACAGCTCTGCTTAAGAAGGACACCAGCGTTTGGATCTGGAATAAAGGCAATGGAAGGAGGGGAACACGGAAGAGAGATGGAGGTGGACAGTATATCAGCTGAAGTGTATGTTCAACAGTTTCTGTAGCCTGTCAAAAAATGCTGTGTGTAAGAAAGAAAAGAAATGCTGTCTGGGAGAAATGGCCAGTGACAAACTGTCCAGAAGATTTTTCATAACAAGGGTTTGCCTACATTCAGTGTTCAAGTTATTTGCTATGTATCTCTATGAAAACATCCTTTATCTTCTGATAAAATCTATTCCACATTCTACTCACAACACTTGTATGAGAAGTATCCAAAAAGAAAAAGAGATGCTGGTGAGAGACTAGTAAGACATAGGGTTCAGAAAGCACAGGAAACTAGAAGCAGAGATGTCCATGTGACTGTAAGGAGGCCACTGGGCATCCCATGGGTATGGTTGAGGGAATGGGTTAGTTTATATAAAAGTCAAGAATATCACATACCTGAATTACTTATTTAATTATTATAATATATTTAATCAGCTAGATTCTATTTCTCCTGGTATCAGTTTCCTCAGCCTACCAGCAGTGTGTCAGTAAAGGGAATGCCTAGAAAGTTATTGACATCATAGCTTTCAAACCCTTTCAATAGCTTCTGACACATGGTTGTGATTGGAATATGGTAGCAAAATTCTTTTCTCACATACCTACTATTCCTGTAATATCACCCTCTGCTCTCCTGTATCCTTTTTCTCCCAAAGAACAACGAAAAAATGAAAAGAACCCTTTAAGCTAATAAACTGGGGATACATGGTCTAGGAAATCAGGAGTTTCGTCAAGTGTTGTGCTATCTGCCATCAATGATTTGATTGATTGCATAAGTGATTTGGATGACCTTTTACAAAGGGTCATCTAAGTCACTTCTCTGCCAGACAGCCTTAGAGCATGGTATTCCTCTTTCTATAGGCCTCTGAACACCATAAGGATTTCTAGCCACCAAATTTACTTATAGAACTCCTGTTAAAACAATAATAATTTGAAGTAAAAAGAAACATCTAGTTTGCTTTTCTAACAATTACAAGAATCATTTCTCTAATAGCCCCAGTGGGATTATTACTCATCCTCTTGAACACATCCAATGACTAGAACATTTCAGAAGGAGATTCTTTCTATATTTAAATAATGTGAACCATTAGAAAATATGTCCTTATATTGAAGTTAAGTTACATGTCTGGTCCCAGCTTGGCTCTTGCATCTGGAATAGCATAGGTGGTTTTCTTCTTCCACCTGTCTGTTCTTCAGTTATTTGATAATGACTCTCATGTCACTACCCTAGTCATACTAAATGTACTCAGTTCTTTCAATCATTTCCAGATGGTGGATCATACAAGCAGCCACTTCTGAGTCCATTCCATTGGCCAGTGTTCCTCATAATTGTGTGTTGTGTGGAAAGGAAACCTAGGCTCCAGATGTGTTCTTTTTTTGGCTATGCTGGGTCTTGGTTGCTGCGTGCCGGCTTTCTCTTGTTGTGGCGAGCCAAACGTACTCTTGTTGTGGAGCATGGGCTCTAAGGGCACAAAATTCAGTAGTTGTGGCACATGGGCTTAGTTTCCCCGTGGCATGTGAAATCTTCCTGAACCAGGGTTCAAACCCCTATCCCTTGCATTTGCCCTTGGCAAGTGGATTCTTAACCACTGGACCACGAGGAAAGTCCCAGATGTATTCTTAAGTGTGAAAAATTCATTGGTACCTTTCTGCAAATGGGTATTTTAATAAAGCAAACTGAAATGACTTTAGCATCTTGTGACATATCAAACTCAAATCATACTGAGGCTGCCATTGTTTCATTATTCAAACTGACTTTTTCTGATGTCTTCAACCCCATGTTACCTTACATACATTTTTCACTCCTTTGAAAAGTCTAATATAAGTCATTCATTAGCTTGTCCCATTTGATAATATTAAGGGTACCAATAGCCATGTCATAACACTTTGTAATGCTGCTGTGATGTAAAAAGGTCAAAAATTATATGACTAGTAGAATTATACAAGTCAGATATGATATTATTTTTAGACTCATGGCTTCAACCATGTCATAAAGGTCACAGGGCTCAAGTGCAACTCAGAAAGAGAAACTTTTACAAAGATTTTATATGTCTTATTAGTATAATGTTGTTAGTATAATGGGCTTCTCTGGTGTCTCAGATGGTAAAGAAACCACCTGCAATGCAGGAGACCTGGGTTTGAACTCTGGGTTGGGAAGCTCCCCTGGAGGAGGGCATGGCAACACACTCCAGTATTCTTGCCTGGAGAATCCCATGGACAGAGGAGCCTGGCAGGCTACAGTCTATGAGGTCGCAGAATCGGACATGACTGAGTGACTAAGCACAGCACAGGAGTATCACAGGAAGCCCAGGTGGTGCTAGTGGTAAGAACCTGCCTGCCAATGCAGGAGATGTAAGAGACATCGGTTTGATCTCTGGGTCAGGAAGATCCCCTGAAGGAGGGCATGGCAACCCACTCCAGTATTCTTGCCTGAAGAATCCCATGGACAGAAGAGACTGGTGGGCTATGGTCCATAGGGTCACGCAGAGTTGAACACGACTGAAGCGACTTAACACACATGCATGTTAGTATCATATTGTTGATTCTGTGCTCAATTTCCCCTCTTGTTTACTATGATTATTCACTTAACAAAAGGGCAGAGAAACAGGAACCTAGCACTATCTTATCCAGGAATGGTATCTCTTCCTTAGAGACTCTTGTTTAATGTCATAAGTCTGGTAGTAAGTCTGGAAGATCCCAAGTTAACTGAATTTTTCTCTATTCTGAAAAGTTGTACCATATCAGAAGGATATTAGAAAAAAAAAAGGCCATAGTATTATTAAGAAAAATTACTAGGAAAAATAAAAAAGACTATTATTCAAAAACATTATAATACAGGGACTAGGATACAGCATTAGGTAGAGAGGGAAGAGAGAAAGATGAGCTTCTGTGAATTCACTTCTAACTCCTCTTTAATATTAAACCTCTGTATAAACATGAATACCAGACTTCTGAGTAACTAGGCATCTTTTCACAACACTATGCTTCTTTTTATACCATCTCAAAACAAGCCCACCTCCATCATAAGTGTTAGAATAACTTCCACAGTATCTCTTTCAAGGAATCATCTAGATTTGGCTTGAAAGACATCATGATAGGAAACTCACAGTTGTTAAGTCAGCCCAGTCCATCACTGCAAAGCTCATACCTTGTACCTTAGAAAGCTTATTGGTTTATTGTCAGACTCTGAAAGTGAACTGCATTTGGTCCTTATAACCACCACAGAGATTTCATGTCTATATGAACAAAGACTAAGAGAGAACAGAGAATAAGGAAAGGAGCAGTGTATATTTAAAATGGATAACAAGGACCTATTGTATAGCACAGGGAACTCTACTCAATGTTATATGTCAGTCTGGATGGGAGGGGAGTTTGCAGGAGAATGGATATATGTATGTGTATGGCAGAGTCCCTTTGTTATCCACCTGAGACTGTCACAACATTGCTAATCAGCTATCATTGTTTTAGTGGCTAAGTTGTGTCTGACTCTTTGCTGCCCCATGGACTGCAGCATGCCAGTCTTCCCTATCCTTCACTATCTCCTACAGTTTGCTCAAATTCGTGTCTATTGAGTTGGTGATACTATCTAATCATCTCATTCTCTGCCTCCCTCTTCTCCTTGTGCCTTTAAATCTTTCCTAGCATCAGGATCTTTCCCAATGAGTTAGCTCCTCGTAATCAGGTGGCCAAAGTATTGTAGCTTCACCTTCAGCATCAATCCTCACAGTCAGCTTACGCCAATGCAAAATAAAAAGTTAAAATAAAATAAAACTTATAAAAAGAAAGGAGCAATGGAGCCACACATGGAATGAATTTTTAAAATTCTATTTAGAATCAGTAATGTTGATTATGGAAGAGGAAGAGTGATATTCTTTTTACAAAACCAAAAGTCTATCTCATTGCATTTCCAGTGTCTAAAACTCTACCTACTACATAATACATAATAAAGGTTTTGTGGAGTGAATGGATGTAAGACCTTCCTGTTACCATTACATCAAACCACTGACACTTTATACAGCAGGCATATTTCCTCTTCCACAAAATGGGTACCATGTTCTCTGAGGACTTCCTTTACCTAAGATGAGTTTTCTTTATTCCTCTGAAAGTTGTTAAATAATATATATCATTAACCCTTGTATTGACTGCCCTACTCATCCATGCTGTGTCACTCAGAAGGCAATAATTCAGGTGGGGTCTGGCCAAGGTAGGTGTTGGGAAGGGGAGGGTAAGGGTAATTGCCATAGAAAGAAGCCAAGTTTTTCTACCCTTTGCCTTACTTGCTATCTTAGACCCTTCTGAGAGTCTTTTATGGTATCATCCTTCCAAATGAATTCTCCACATTCTTTTTCCACCCCTTAAGCAGTCACATGAAGACATATTACCCCCTCCCTCCCCCCGCCACAGATTTGCTCTTTCCAGATTCTCACAGGATCAGTCTCCCTCAACCCCTCAATTCTGTATCCAGATTTCCGTTTCCAACGTTCTATGATGCAAAATCACAGGAGAAAATGGGAACTGCCTTTTCAAACACCAATTTTAATTGTTTGCTCTTTCATTTTTAACATCTTTTTGGCCCTTGGAGAAGAGTATAACTAGAGGCGTCTCATGTATCTCCAAGATGAATTTAGCAAACGAATCCTGGGAAGACCCACCCTTTTTCTCCCCATTAGAATGAAATACAGCCTAACTCTTGAGTTATGTATCTAAGAATGTGGTTTAGCAAGATGGAAAGAAAAGAAAAACACTTTCAGCTTAATTTTAAACTGCAAAAGCACAGCACCCTCGGTATCTGCGGGTAAACTCTAGAATGACAGCTTTAATTAATTTGGAATTTCCCCAAGACGTAAATTTACTCCTACCTATTTTTAAAGACAAGAGTATTGATTTTGGATCAGTAATAAATTCCTGTAATATCTGTCCTCAGTAAAAAGCCAAGACCATTCTAGTCCATTTCTTTTAGACTTGGAAGTGTTATGCCAAAACCATCACTTTGTTGGCTGCATACATTCTGATTTATATTCAATGAGAGTTGTAAAAGGCTTTTATAGAGGAGACAGCCGAGTGACATTTTCCTATAAATCACGACCACTTTTACTGCCACAAAGTTCTAGGGTTGAACTTCAAATGTAACCGTGGTGTAAACTCTGTGGTTGGAACCGCATTCCTGCTGAATGAGAAACACGTTTCCTCTTCTACCATGAGCGACTGCACATTCCGATCAGTCTCTGGCAGTTGAGAGCATCACAGAAAATCAGGGAACCGTGCTGGCTCTAATGTAGCAGCCCATGAAATGCAGGTCACCCAGGCCACCTCTGGATATAGCTATGCTTTCAGCTTCGTGAATCATTCAGATTGGTACAGAGACGGGCTGTTGAGCTGAAATACATGAGGCATTAAAGGTAACAAGAGAGAAAGGAAGCTAATTTTGGCAAACATCAGTTTTGTGGATCAGAAGCACACCCCTAGGGAGGGAGGCTTAAGAGGGAGGGAATAAATGTATAATGTAGTTATTGTATAGCAGAAACTAACACAACATTGTAAAGCAATTATACTCCAATTTAAAAGAGAAAGAGCTTGCCTGGTGACTCAGATGGTAAAGAATCCATCTGCAACGCAGGAGACTGGGTTCGATCCCTGGGTCGGGAAGTTTCCCTGGAGAAGGGAATGGCAACCCACTTCAGTATACTTGCCTGGAAAATTCCATGGACAGAGGAGCCTGGAGAGCTATAGTCCATGGGGTCACAAGAGTCAGACAAAGACACGACTGAACAACTAACACTCAGTTTTCAGTAAAAAAAGAAAGAAGAAAGAAATTGGGATAATTTAAAAAAAATACAACCTCAGAGAAAGGAATTGCATTTCATTCAATATTAGTCTCCATGAGAATTTATTATGACTATGGAAGTGTCTTTTTTGTGTATAACCCTGTTAAACCCTCCAGTGATCACACCTGTTCAAGTTAAAGGTAACTTGCTTTGGTAAGAAAAATGCGCAGAGCAGGGGAAGGAGAAGGGGATAAGGGATTCGAAGCTCTAAATTTGCTTTCAACCTGTCTTAGAGGAGAGAAATTGAGTCTAAAAGACAGAAGCATACCTTGTGTGATGTTGGAAAAGATATTAAACCTCTTGGTCCCTAGATTCCTTATGTATATGAAACATGTTTTATTAAAAATATAGGCGGGGGCAATGTCACTGTATTACCCCCACAAAGTCAAATTAAATCCATTTTGAGTAGCGACTTACTAAAGATTAGCAAAACTTTCCATTATCACTTTTGCAAGCTCTCTACCCTATTCTTTGTCAACAGCAGAACCTAGACTTATGAAGTACAGGATGAATGTGACAGAAGCTTTTGGGCTTCAGTCCAAAGCAGTAACCTGTGTGACTGCGTCCTTCCAAAGACTGCCATCCATTCAAATGTATGTAGTCTTGCAGGCAGTGCCATGTTCTTCTTGCCACCTTCAGACATAGAGCTCTTCACCTAGGCTCCCATGAGCCTGGCACCAGCACAATCTCCTCCCCTCATCAGAGATCTTTCTACCTTCATTGCATTATGATGAACAGAAATCCTCCAAATTCTTTACCCTTGTCCACCTTCACAGTGAATGAAACTACTGACCTGGCTTTGAGCAGACTCTGCTTGTACCCAGGAAAACCACAGCCTGCATCCCCATTGTCTCTCTGACAACACGGTTTCATCATGTTGGAAGACTGTGCATGCACAAGCCCATGTTTGCATGCTTGTCTGGGTGAGCATGCACACACACACACACGCACACACACACACACACACACAATTCACTGACCTCTTGGGAGTAAGAGAGCTCAGACCTGCTGAATTTTCTCGGAAGAAATGAAGATAGAGAGGAAGATGATTTCATTTTATTTTTTGGTGAATCCGTAGCAAGAGCATGTGTTTGGGGGGCAGGGAGGGCAGGGGAGACCGGGGGTGGAGGGGAGGGGGCATTTACATTGTATTCATTATGCAAAATATGGGAAAATCTCATCTCCTCCCTTAGTATTAATCACCAGTTAAACACATTCAGTAGCGAGACCTGCCATAGTGTTTCTCTCTCCTGAGCTCTGGATTGGTATGTCCAGTTCTCCCTGAAGCTCCTTTTGGCAACATATCAAGAGCCAAACTCATCACCTCTACTCCACCTCATCAACTTGCCCTTCCTCCATACATCTGGGAATGACATGACCACCATCTAGCCAGAAACAAAGGTATCATCCTTGAGTCCTCCCCTCCCCCTTTCTCAGTCCATGTAAAGTCAGCCACCAGACCTGATGACTCTATAGTCTTAAACTAGCCTAAATCTGTCCACCAATCTAGGTCAGTCCACCATCCTTTATTTCCTGAGTTGCTACTGAAGCTTTTTAATTGACCTTCCTGCCCCCACTGTTGTGCTGGGCTTGTTCCCATTCAACCACATAACAGTCAAAAATGCCCTCTCTAAACTGTAAATAGTTGCAGCATGCCCATTGTAATCTCTCTATAATGCTTTTTATCTGATTTTAATATAGCTCCTTTACTTTCTTTCAGCTACCTTTTCTCCTTCTACGTCCTTTTCCATTCGTACTTTGGGGGGGGGGGGGCAAGCTAAGATACAGCAGCAAACATTAAATAAACCAAAACATAACAGTTCAATACAATACAAACTCTTCCTCCATTGTCCCCAACAGTTCTGAGTAGCTATCAGTTCTCTGAAGATGATTCTGCTCCAGGCTGTTATTCAGGGATCCTAGCTACTCCTGTCTGTGGTTCTTCCATCTGTTAGGCTCCACTTGAAATCTGAACGCAGTCAGATCAAGGCGAAAGGGCATGTTGGGCAATATAACTGGATTAATGGGCCAAGCCTGGAAATGGCATGTTTCATGTCCACTCACATTATTATTGGCCACACCCAACTGCAAAGGAAGTTGGCTAAGTGTTCAAGAAGGGGATTTTTTTGTGGATGGTCAATACATGTCCTTTAAATTAATAGACTAAGCAAAGGATTCTTCACCACTCTTGCAGTTTGTTTAAAATGGTTGTTGTTGTTTAGTTGCTCAGTCGTGTCCAACTCTTTGTGATCCCATGGACTACAACATACCAGGCTTCCTTGTCCTTCACCATCTCCCGGAGCTTGCTCAAACTCATGTCCATTGAATCGATGAGGCCATCCAACCATCTCATCCTCTGTTGCCCCCTTCTCCTCCTGCCTTCAATCTTTCCCAGCATCAGGGTCTTTCCCAGTGAGTCAACTCTTTTTATCAGATGGCCAAAGTATTGGAGCTTCAGCCTCAGCATCAGTCTCTCCAATGAATATTCAGGATTGATTTCCCTTAAGATTGACTGGTTGGATCTCCTTGCAGTCCAAGGGACTCTCAAGAGTCTTCTCCAATATCACGGTTCAAAAGCATCAGTTTTTAGGCATTCAGCCTTCTTTATGGTCCAACTCTCACGTCCATACTTGACTACTGGGAAAAGATTACCTAAGAGCCATAGACTCTCAGGTGTCTGAGTGGCAATGTGTGATAATACAGTTAAGAACATGGAGTTTGAAGACAGACTTAAGTTTAAATCCTGGCTTGAGACGGCAATGGCACCCCACTCCAGTACTCTTGCCTGGAGAATCCCACAGACGGAGGAGCCTGGTAGGCTGCAGTCCATGGGGTCACGAAGAGTAGGACATGACTGAGCGACTTCACTTTCACTTTTCACTTTCATGCATTGGAGAAGGAAATGGCAACCCACTCCAGTGTTATTGCCTGGAGAATCCCAGGGACAGGGGAGCCTGGTGGGCTACCGTCTATGGGGTCGCACAGAGTTGGACACGACTGAAGCGACTCAGCAGCAGCAGCAGCAGCAGCAGCAGCAGTGCTTCCTAGTTGGGGGACATCCATGGGCTTCAGTTTGTTCATCCATTAAATGGAAATAATAATAAAACATGAACTTGATGTAAAGAGTAGGGAAATGAAATATTTAAAGCAGTTAACTCAGTACTTGTCAAGAGCAGTCTTACTAAATGGAAATTATTATCATTAGTTATTGACTGGGTGAAATGGAAACTAGAAAGAGAGATTAGAAAGAAAGACCTTGGGATCAAGTGGATTCTGTTATGTGACATTTGAAAAATTACTTAGTGCTACTTAAATTATTATATAGACCTTTGTTTCTCATGGATAAATGGTAATTCCTTTTAGATTATAGAATAATGTGGGAATTGAATGAAATATACACATAGAGTCTTTTATATCATGTTTCACCCATAATAAGTCCTATACATGATAAGTATAATGACAATTATGATTAAAGAATGAAATAATATGTCTAGGAGATGAAATCACTTATGTGGGAAAAATATTTTTCCCTTTCTAGAGAGAATAACTGACAGTGTAAAAACTCTTCCCTCTCTCTTTCAACTCCAGTTAATGTTTTTAAAATTTTCAAACCGCAGAACTCAAGTATGCAAAAAATGTAAGTATTTTTCCTAGTATCAGTCCCAAACTTATGGTACCAAAAGCAGATTGGATTTTTGCAGTTTCAAGGAAAATTCGGTCACTTAAGGGTTTTTCCCAGTCACTTTCTAAGTGAACTCAGTCAGTGTATGGTTCCACACTTGCCCCCACTGTTCGGTGGCCTCCAAGAATCAAAATAGTTTAGCATCCAGAGTAAGACACCTGTTTCTCGGGCACCAGCCACCCCTGCTGACTTCCACTGAGGTTTGCAAAGCCTTGTTTGATCCAGGGTTTTCCTTTAGACTTCCCTGGATGTCCATTGTCCCCTTTGCTGTCCCCCCTCTGTCCCTGTCTTCCAGTCACTTCTTCCATGCACTTCCAGGCTTCTATCCACTGCTCCTGTGGCTACCTGACACCACCTCACAGCTGGGTTTTCTACCACAGGTTATAGCTTCGGACAGCTCAGCGAGACTAACTCATCTCTCGCCACCCTCTTCCCCATGCAGGCTCATCTCTACTCTCTTTTTCTTCTTCCCTCGCTATCAAATGTGACTTTTATTCAACTGACAAGCCCTTTTCTACAGCTGCGCTTGTGGAAAATCACATGGTAAAAACAGGAATTTTTTTCTCAAGAATTTTCCCCCCTTTTTAAAAACGTCTTATTAAAGATGAGATTGGTCCTAAAAATACAGAAAGAAAGAAATTTAAATTCACGAAACTGTGTATTATCAAAAAGTCACTAAAACACCACATTTGGTTATATAAAAAGTCACGTCCCTTTGTTGTTAAAGAAACATGCTAACTTATTTGTGTTGATGGTGTGATTTCTTCCTGTTACCAGACTGATGGGGGGAGGGGGAATGAAGGGGCAGAGGGGATTATTTACTTTTTTAACCTGCCTTCCCTAACAATTACTCTTATTATTCAAGAAGAGAAAACCCAAGTAAATTCATTTTTCTCCTACATCAGGGATCAACAAACTTCTTTTTTTTTTCTCAGTATTTTTCAACACTGCCAACTTTTTCCCCTTTGAAATATTGTCTTCTTGCTTATTTGACTTTTTAGTCCGTCTATCTCACTGATCATTCTTTCTCAGCCTCTGCAGCATACTCCTTCACTTACGTCACAATCTTGGACGTTCTCTCCTATTTTCATTCTTTCTCTGGGTATCTTCATAACCTTGGCTATAAGCCATATTCTGACATTCCTAAAATGCATACATCTTCTGCCCAGACTATTCCTCTGAGTCCAGGCTCATGTAACCAATTATCTGTTCGGTATGCCTCTGGACATGTCTAATAGGCAACTCAAGGTTGACAAGACCAAACAGAGCTACTAATTTTGGTCCCCACCTGAGTCCTCTTTTTTCTGAAGCCTGTCCAGGTAAGTGGCACCACCATCTACTTAAATACTCAAATCATCTTTGACCTTGACTTCTCTTTTCGGCAAACCTACCAGACACACGCTAATAGTAAGTCCTTGCAACATAACCTCTAAAACATCTCTTAAATCTACCTCTTTTTCATTTCCACTGTGTAATTCTCATGCAAGCCACCACCTCACTTAATTACTGCAATCACCTCCTCCCCATCTCCCTCTGCATCCCTGGCCAGCTACCTTCTCTGTGCAAAATCAAAAGTCATCTTTCTGATACATGAATTAAATCACATAGCTCATCTGCTTTAAAGTCTCCTGTGGCTCCCTACTGCCTGGGGGATAAGATGCAAACTGCCTTCCACAGTCTGCCAGATCTTGTAAGACCTGCTCTGTCCTCATTTCAAACATTCTTTCCCCCTTGTTCACCATCTTCCAGCCACAGCCACTTTCTGTCAGGTCCTCAGACATAGCAAGCTCTTTCTGACCTCAAGGCCTTTACATATGCAGCCTTCTTTGCTAGGAACATTCTGTCCTTGGCAATTAAATGCTCATCTTAAACTTGAGGCCCTCCATGGATAAGACACAAAGGAGTCTATCTTCCACCCCTGATGTTACTTTCTCATCCAGCTTTGCTTCTCATATTAGTCATTCAATTCAGTTTGGTTCAGTCGCTCAGTCATATCCGACTCTTTGAGACTCCATGGACTGTAGCCCGCCAGGCCTCCCTGTCCATCACCAACTCCCAGAGTTTACTGAAACTCATGTGCATCGAGTTGGTGATGCCATCCAACCATCTCATCCTCTGTCGTCCACTTCTCCTGCCACTTTCAATCTTTCCCAGCATCAGGATCTTTTCAAATGAGTCAGCTCTTCGCATCAGGTGGCCAAAGTATTGGAGTTTCAGCTTCAACATTAGTCCTTCCAATGAATATTCAGGACTGATTTCCTTTAAGATGGACTGGTTGGATCTTTTTGTAGTCCAAGGGACTCTCATAGAGCTTAAAAAGTTAGCTAGTTATGGTTTCTTGTTTATTTCTTATCTCTCTCTCTGTTTCACAAGGTCAGGATCATACTGGTCTTGTTCAGCATTCGGTATGCATAACATCTTGTACAATACCTGGTGCATAGTGAATGGTTAATAGATGAAAGTCTAGTCATTAAAAAAAAAAAGATCAGTCTAGAATGTTAAATTTGACAAAGACTGTTAGAGATACTGTGGGGCTTCTCTGGTGGCTCAGTGGGTAAAGAATCTGCCTGCAATGCAGGAGACACAGGAGACACGGGTTCAGTCCTTGGGTGGGGAAGATCTCCTGGAGAAGGAAGTAGCAGCCCACTCCAGTATTCTTGCCTGAAAAATCCCGAGGACCGAGCATCCTGGCAGGCTATAGTCCACAGGATAACAAACAGTTAAACATGACTAAGCATGCGCACGTAATTTGTATATATATGTATATATATACACACACATACAATACTGAATCTCATCAAATCTCACTTTGCAGATAAATACACTGAACCCCAGAGTATTGGTGAAGTGAATGAAGCCATTGCTTAAATAGGATTATAATCCAATTCTTTCATTTCCAGCCCAGGGCTGTTGGTTCTACATCACAGAAGGCAAGGCCAAGAGATCATAGGAGTAATGTTTGGTCTACATTTTATTCCATTTTCTTTATTAAAGTCAATATTTTCAACCTTTAAATAAGTTCCCAGAGGATGGGGACTGTCCTTTTAATTTGCCTAATGCAGCAAAAAGGAAGATAACTGCATAAACTTTTCCAGACATCTTGTTTATAGCCCTTAAGCTGGTGTCCAATAGAATTTAAATTGAATTGAACCTATTTTTAATATTTCAAACCATCGTTGGTTCATGTTTTCCATATAAAGTCTGCAGTTCCATCTTCACATTTCGCATTTCCATCGTCTTTTTCCACCATCAAGTGGTCTGGCTCTCCCATGAGTGCGGCAGCCAGATGACAAATGCTCTTCCAAATAACCCCAGGAGTGCCTTCTGCTTCTGAACCAGGGTTAGACAGCCAGCTAGGAGAGTGGAAAGAGCAGGAGTTAGAAACAGGGCACCCCACTTTACAATCCTGACTCTGTCACTAATCCCCTGTGTCCCTCTGGACACTTTGCTTTAACACCCTGGCCGCAGCCCCCTGATTTGCAGAATGGAGAATTCAGAATCAAATCTTCCCAAAGTTTCCAGTCAGTTCTAACATCCTATGTGTAAGTTTCTCTGTGTATTGCTACACAAAAAATAAAACTTTGCAACCTAAGATTAATTCATCTCATCTGTCCCCATCTCTCCTGTTCAGATCTCATTTACTTTCTTCCTTTATAGTGTGACCTCCTTAAGAAATCTTAGGATTCCTAAGCATCTCAGGAATCCTTAGAATCTCTAGGTTCTGAGATTCTAATCTTAGAGAATCTTCTCAAACTCCAAATCACTCCTAAGAATGTTCAATTGCTTTTCACCATTTTGCTTCAACCTCTTTAAATTGATATCATGAGCAAGAAAATACTTGAGGCATCATTAGGAATTGGTCACTAGTATGCAGCCTCAGCACTTGTGCCAGGAGGCACCAGTGAGGTTAGCTTTTCTCCCCAAGAATTGTGATTTTGGAGTATTTCTGGAAAATGCCTAAGAAACTTTCCAGACCCCTGAACTCTGTTTTTTTCACTTTTGAGGGCAGTCAGACATATATTCAGGGACTTTTCTGGTGGCTCTGACTATAAAGAGTCTGCCTGCAATGCTCAGTCATGTCGTGTCCAACACTTTTCACTTTCATGCATTGGAGAAGGAAATGGCAACCCACTCCAGTGTTCTTGCCTGGAGAATCCCAGGGGCAGGGGAGCCTGGTGGGCTGCCATCTGTGGGGTCGCACAGAGTCGGACATGACTGAAGTGACTTAGCAGCAGTAGCAGCAGCAGCCTGCAATGCAGGAGACCCAGGTTTGATCCCTGGGTCGGGAAGATCCACTGGAGAAGGAAATGGCAACCCACTCCAGTATTCTTACCTGGGGAATCCCCTGGAGAGAGGAGCCTGGTGGGCTACAGTCCATGAGGTCACAAAGAGTCAGACACGACTTAGTGATTGAGTATAGACATATATGCAAGCATCCAAGAAGAATGAACACTTTCTCCCAAAGTATTCCACTTCCTGCTTAAACTGATACTAAAATGGCACAATCATCCTACCTATCTAAGTCAGAGCCACTCTACAGACAGGCTGCCATAAAATTAAGTCATTCATTCTCTCATTCATTTACATGTTTAACTTTTTTTTTTTTTTCAATAGCTGCTATGTGCAAGGCATTGAGTTAGGTAGCCAGGATCTAGAAATGGATAAGGGGACCAATCGATGTCCTCAGAAACCTTGGTCTCCTGATGATGGTGGATAGGGAAATATGCAAGTTCAAGGTAATAAATGCTACAATTTCCTTTTACAGACTTCATGGCTGTTTTTGAATGATGTATTAGGGGTCAGTGGATCTGCATGGCATCGTGGTGCTTTCAGTACCCCAAACCCGTAAAGACTTAATCCAGCCATGTGTTTTTTGTGAATTACAAGAAGGGTATAAGATGGGGAGGCGAAGGAATGGTGATTTCTTCCTTATGCTACTGGGGGGTCTTGGAGGAGTGAACCATATTTGGATGGAGTCCAAAACACCACAGTCTTGTTTTGAAGTGTCAGGTCAATGGCACGCGTTCCACACAGCTGAGCTTTGATGAAAACACTATTGCCTGCGCTTCTCATCCCAGCTCTTGAAGTCCTGCTGGAGTAGATTCATGCTTTGCCATAGTGAAAATTTTCATCGAATTTAGAGGAAGAGTTCTGTTGCTTAGTGGTCCAGCTCTCAGCAGGAACCAGAGCTATGGGCCACCTCAGCAGCTCTTCTTTCCCACCAACTGACACCACTGAGATTGTGTGAAATTATCATCTCTGTAAGTAATTTGGGAAAGAAGTTGTTTTTGTCTTACTGTGGTAGAATTTATGTGTTAGTCTACAGTGATTTCCAGTCGCCTTCATTCTTGAACTACAGGACCCTATGGACTGTAGCCTGCCAGTTTCCTCTGTTCACGGGATTTTCCCGACAAGAATACTGGAGTGGGTTGCCATTTACTCCCCCAGGGTGTCTTCCCTCCCCAGGGATAGAACCCGAGTCTCTTTTATCTCTTGCACTGCAGGTAGACTCTTTGCCACTGATCCTCTGGGGAAGCCTTCTTTAACTACAGTTCAGAGCCAAAAGGTATGTTGAACTTTGGGATACCAATAATAATAATATAATCAACATTTGTTGAACGTTTACTAGGTGCAAAACATGGTTCTTAGTTCAAGTGCCTCTTATCCTTTGATCCTCACAACACCCCTGTGAGGTGGGTACTAACATAATCATAGTCACTTTACAGATAAGGTAACTGAGACATAAAGAGAGGTTAAATAGGGAATTCACTGACAGTCCAGAGTTAGGACTCTGCTTTTCAATGCAGAGGGTATGGCTTTCAGTCCCCAACTGAGTAAGCAAGGTCTCACATACTGCAGAGTGCTACCAAAAATCTTTATCAAAAAACAAACAAAAAAGAGGCTAAATAATTTGCTTTACATTCACAGCTAGAAAGTAGTAATACTAAGGTATTAACTCAAAGTCCATTTGATATAGCCTTCATGTTGACCTGTTCAACTAGATTATTTCAAATTTAAAAAAAAATGTTCATCATTGCGATATCAATTATTACAGAGGTTAAGTAATTTGAAACATTATGATTATGTTAAATAAAATGGATTTTTTATAAAATTGACACAACAGAAACTTCAGATAAAATCTAATGATGAAATAAGACATCATTGTATTTTACGATAGCCAATGAGTGCTTCCTGTCCCAGTCCTTTGCATCCCACTCGTCCCACACCCTTCACATCCCAATGGTGTGAATTTACACTCCCTTGCTCTTAGGAAAAAAAAGGCTTTGATAAGACAGGGTAAATGGATCAAATCTAAGTGCCTCATCCAGTTTTCCAATCTCAAACATTTTTTTCAGTGTTCCAATAAACAGGTATATTAAACTTAATTCTAAGACTTCCATCTCATTTTTCCAACTGTGTGAATGCCTTCCCTAGGTTATGAATGCATGCTAAATCACTTCGGTTCAGTTCTGTTCAGTCACTCAGTCATGTCTGACTCTTTGCAATCCCATGAATCGCAGCACACCAGGCCTCTCTGTCCATCATCATCTCCTGGAGATCACTCAGACTCAGGTCCATTAAGGCAGTCATGTCATCCAGGCATCTCATACTCTGTCGTCCCCTTTTCCCCCTGCCCCCAATCCCTCCCAGCATCAAAGTCTTTTCCAATGAGTCAACTCTTCGCATGAGGTGGCCAAAGTACTGGAGTTTCAGCTTCAGCATCATTCCTTCCAAAGAAATCCCAGGGCTGATCTTCAGAATGGACTGGTTGGAGTCTTGTCCAACAACACAGTTCAAAAGCATCAATTCTTCGGCGCTCAGCCTTCTTCACAGTCCAACTCTCACATCCATACATGACTACTGGAAAAACCATAGCCTTGATTAGACAGACCTTAGTCAGCAGAGTAATGTCTCTGCTTTTCAATATGCTATCTATGTTGGTCATAACTTTTCCTCCAAGGAGTAAGCGTCTTTTAATTTCATGGCTGCAGTCACCATCTGCAGTGATTTTGGAGACCAAAAAAATAAAGTCTGACACTGTTTCCACTGTTCCCCCATCTATTTCCCATGAAGTGATGGGACTGGATGCCATGATCTTCGTTTTCTGAATGTTGAGCTTTAAGCCAACTTTTTCACTCTCCTCTTTCACTTTCATCAAGAGGCTTTTCAGTTCCTCTTCACTTTCTGCCATAAGGGTGGTGTCATCTGCATATCTGGGTTATTGATATTTCTCCTGGCAATCTTGATTCCAGCTTGTGTTTCTTCCAGTCCAGTGTTTCTCATGATGTACTCTGCATAGAAGTTAAATAAGCAGGGTGATAATATACAGCCTTGATGCACTCCTTTTCCTATTTGGAACCAGTCTATTGTTCCATGTCCAGTTCTAACCGTTGCTTCCTGACCTGCATACAGATTTCTCAAGAGGCAGGTCACGTGGTCTGGTATTCCCATCTCTTTCAGAATTTTCCACAATTCATTGTGATCCACAGAGTCAAAGGCTTTGGCATAGTCAATAAAGCAGAAATAGATGTTTTTCTGGAACTCTCTTGCTTTTTTAACGATCCAGAGGATATTGGCAATTTGATCTCTGCTTCCTCTGCCTTTTCTAAAACCAGCTTGAACGTCAGGGAGTTCATGGTTCACGTATTGCTGAAGCCTGGCTTGGAGAATTTTGAGCATTGCTTTACTAGCATGTGAGATGAGTGCAATTGTGCAGAAGTTTGAGCATTCTTTGGCATTGCCTTTCTTTGGGATTGCAATGAAAAGGGACCTTTTCCAGTCCTGTGGCCACTGCTGAGTTTTCCAAATTTGCTGGCATATTGAGTGCAGCACTTTCACAGCATCATCTTCCAGTATTTGAAATAGCTCAACTGGAATTCCATCACCTCCACTAGCTTTGTTCGTAGTGATGCTTTCTAAGGCCCACTTGACTTCACATTCCAGGATGTGTGGCTCTAGAGTCATCACACCATCGTGATTATCTTGGTCATGAAGATCTTTTTTGTACAGTTCTTCCATGTATTCTTGCCACCTCTTCTTAATATCTTCTGCTTCTGTTAGGTCCATACCATTTCTGTCCTTTATTGAGTCTATCTTTGCATGAAATGATCCCTTGGTATCTCTGATTTTCTTGAAGAGATCTCTAGTCTTTCCCATTCTGTTGTTTTCCTCAATTTCTTTGCATTGATCACTGAAGAAGGCTTTCTTATCTCTTCTGGCTATTCTTTGGAACTCTGCATTCAGATGCTTATATCTTTCCTTTTCTCCTTTGCTTTTTGCTTCTCTTCTTTTCAAGCTATTTGTAAGGCCTCCCCAGACAGCCATTCTGCTGTTTGCATTTCTTTCCTTGGGGATGGTCTTGATCCCTGTCTCCTACACCAAGCGCAGGCGGCTGCAACTGGCCGGCGCACTAAGCGCGGCCTAGAGGAGCTACCCCACGTCCGAGGTCAGGGGCAGAAGCTGAGAGTGCCAGGCTGCGATGGCGCAGGAACAGCTGAGAGAAGCCACCAGACGCCCAAGGCCAGGGGCAGTGGCCGGGAGGAGTCAACCCACATCCAAGGAGTGGTGGCTGCCTGGGTTCAGGAGGGCCTAGAGGAGCCATCCCACGTTGAAGATCAGGAAGGGTGGCAGTGAGGAGACACCCCTCATTCAAGGTAAGGAGCAGTGGCTGCGCCTTGCTGGAGCAGCTGTGAAGAGATGCCCCACGCCCAAGGTAAGAGAAACCCAAGTAAGATGGTAGGTGTTGCAAGAGGGCATCAGAGGGCAGACACACTGAAACCATACTCACAGAAAACTAGTCAATCTAATCACACTAGGACCACAGCCTTGTCTAACTCAATGATACTAAGCCATGCCTGTGGGGTAACCCAAGACGGGTGGGTCATGGTGGAGAGGTCTGACAGAATGTGGTCCATTGGAGAAGAGAATGGCAAAGCACTTCAGTATTCTTGCCTGGAGAACACCATGAACAATACGAAAAGGCAAAATGATAGGATACTGAAAGACGAACTCTGCAGGTCAGTAGGTGCCCAATATGCTACTGGAGATCAGTGGAGAAATAACTCTAGAAAGAGATGGAGCCAAAGCAAAAACAATACCCAGCTGTGGATGTGGATAGAAGCAAGGTCCGATGCTGTAAAGAGCAATATTGCATAGGAACCTGGAATGTCAGGTCCATGAATCAAGGCAAATTGGAAGTGGTCAAACAAGAGATGGCAAGAGTGAACGTCGACATTCTATGAATCAGTGAACTAAAATGGACTGGAATGGGTGAATTTACTCAGATGACCATTGTATCTACTACTGTGGGCAGGAATCCCTCAGAAAAAATGGTGTACCCATCTTGGTCAACAAAAGAGTCCGAAATGCAGTACTCGGATGCAATCTCAAAAATGACAGAATGATCTCTGTTCGCCTCCAAGGCAAACCATTCAATATCACAGTTATCCAAGTCTATGCCCCAACCAGTAATGCTGAAGAAGCTGAAGTTGAACGGTTCTATGAAGACCTACAAGACCTTTTAGAACTAACATCCAAAAAAGATGTCCTTTTCATTATAGGGGACTGGAATGCAAAAGTAGGAAGTCAAGAAACACCTGGAGTAACAGGCAAATTTGGCCTTGGAATGCAGAATGAAGCAGGGCAAAGACTAATAGAGTTTTGCCAAGAAGATGCACTGGTCATAGCAAACACCCTCTTCCAACAACACAAGAGAAGAATCTACACATAGACATCACCAGATGGTCAACACCGAAATCAGATTGACTATATTCTTTGTAGCCAAAGATGGAGAAGCTCTATACAGTCAACAAAAACAAGACCAGGAGCTGACTGTGGCTCAGATCATAAATCACTTCAGTTGTATCCAACTCTGTGATCCTATGGACTGTAGCCTGACAGGCTGCTCTGTCCATTGGATTCTCCCCAGAGTATAGTTATGTGAATCATGACTGGTAAGTTCCATTTCTGGCAGTAACATCTTTAAACCAATGTGGGGGTTGCTTAATATGGAGATTAATAGAATTGGGCAGTTAGGTGGGTGGGGTTATCAGAGTCAGCATGTATACTCATCCTATCTAGATCAACACAGGAGGTTTTCTAGCTTGCATGCAGCCTCTTTTAGCAACAGAATGAATAGTAACAACCTCAGGGCAACCTTGGACATGGGGTTTCTCCTCATAGGCGTTCCCACACCACACAAATGCTATCCATAAGCCTCTTAACCTCTCCATCAGAGAGCAGACAGACCGAAAACCACAATCACAGAAAATGAACCAATCTGATCACATGGACCACAGCCTTCTCTAGCTCAATGAAACTATGAGCCATGCTGTAGGGCCACCCAAGACGGATGGGTCATGGTGGAGAGTTCAGACAAAATGTGGTCCACTGGAAAAGGGAATGGAAAACCATTTCAGTATTCTTGCCTTGAGAACCCCATGAATAGTATGAAAAGGCAAAAAGATAAGACACTGAAAGATGAATTCCCCAGGTCAGTAGGTGCCCAATATGCTACTGGAGATCAGTGGAGAAAGAATGAATAACTCCAGAAAGAATGAAGAGATGGAGCCAAATCAAAAACAACACCCAGTTGTGGATGTGACTGGTGATAGAAGCAAGGTCCAATGCTGTAAAGAGCAATATTGCATAGGAACCTGGAATGTCAGGTCTATGAATCAAGGCAAATTGGAAGTGGTCAAAGAGGAGATGACAAGAGTGAACATTAACATTCTATGAATCAGTGAACTAAAATGGACTGGAATAGGTGAATTTAACTCAGATGACCATTATATCTACTACTGTGGGCAGGAATCCCTCAGAAGAAATGGAGTAGCCATCATAGTCAACAAGAGTCCAAAATGAAGAACTTGGATGCAGTTTCAAAAAAAAAAAAAAAAACACAACAACAACAGAATGATCTGTTCGTTTCTAAGGCAAACCATTCGATATCAGTAATCCAAGTCTATGCCCCAACCAGTAACTCTGAAGAAGCTGAAGTTGAATGGTTCTATGAAGACCTATAAGACCTTCTAGAACTAACACCCAGAAAGATGTCCTTTTCATTGTAGGGGACTAGAATGCAAAAGTGGGAAGTCAAGAAACACCTGGAGTAACAGGCAAATTTGGCCTTGGAGTACAGAATGAAGCAGGACAAAGCCTAATAGAGTATTGCCAGGAGAACACACTGGTCATGGCAAACACCATCTTCCAACAACACAAGAGAAGACTCTACACATGGACATCACCAGACGGTCAATACCAAAATCAGATTGATGATATTATTTGCAGCCAAAGATGGAGAAACTCTATACACTCAGCAAAAATAAGACTGGGAGCTGACTGTGGCTCAGATCATGAACTCCTTATTGCCAAATATAGACTTAAATTGAAAAAGCAGAGAAAACCACTAGACCATTCAGGTATGACATAAATCAAACCCCTTATGAATATACAGTGGAAGTGACAAATAGATTCAAGGGATTAGATCTGATAGATAGAGTGCCTGATGAACTATGTACGGAGGTTCGTGACACTGTACAGGAGGCAAGGATCAAGACCATCCCCAAGAAAAAGAAATGCAAAAAGGCAAAATGATTGTTTGACAAGGGCTTACAAATAGCTGAAAAAGAAGAGAAGCTAAAGGAAAAGGAGAAAAGGAAAGATATACCCATATGCATCCAGAGTTCCAAAGAACAGCAAGGAGAGATAAGAAAGCCTTCCTTGGTGATCAGTGCAAAGAAATAGAGGAAAATAATAGAATGGGAAAGACTGGAGATCTCTTCAAGAAAATTAGAGATACCAAGGGAATATTTCATGCAAAGATGAGCACAATAAAGGACAGAAATGATATGGACCTAACAGAAGCAGCTGATATTAAGAATAAATGGCAAGAATACACTAAAGAACTATACAAAAAAGATCTTCATGACCCAGATAACCATGATGGTGTGATCACTCATCTAGAGCCAGACATCCTGGAATGCAAAGTCAAGTGGGCCTTAGGAAGCATCAGTATGAATAAAGCTAGTGAGGGTCATGGAATTCCAGTGGAGCTATTTCAAATCCTGAAAGATGATGCTGTGAAAGTGCTGCACTCAATATGCCAGCAAGTTTGGAAAACTCAGCAGTGGCCACAGGACTGGAAAAGATCAGTTTTCATTCAATCTCAAAGAAAGGCAATGCCAAAGAATGCTCAAACTACCACACAATTGCACTCATCTCACATGCTAGCAAAGTAATGCTCAGAATTCTCGAAACCAGGCTTCAACAGTATGTGAACCATGAACTTCCAGATTTTC
Source organism: Ovis aries (assembly GCF_016772045.2). Classification (NCBI taxonomy): domain Eukaryota; kingdom Metazoa; phylum Chordata; class Mammalia; order Artiodactyla; family Bovidae; genus Ovis; species Ovis aries. The sequence continues at coordinate 57,960,976 of NC_056062.1, read as the reverse complement.
AAGCAGGATTTAGAAAAAGCAGAAGAACCAGGGATCAAATTGCTAACATCCATTGTATCATCAAAAAAGCAAGCGTGTTCCAGAGAAACATCTACTTCTGCTTTATTGACTATGCTAAAGCATTTGACTCTGTAGATCACAACAAACTGGAAAATTCTTCATGAGTTGGGAATACCAGACCACCTGACCTGCCTCTTGAGAAATCTGTATGCAGGTCAGGAAGCAACAGTTAGAACTGGACATGGAACAACAGACTGGTTCCAAATAGGAAAAAGAGTACGTCAAGGCTGTATATTGTCACCCTGCTTATTTAACTTATATGCAGAGCACATCATGAGAAACTCTGGGCTGGAAGAAGCATAAGCTGGAATCAAGATTGCCAGGAGAAATATCAATAGCTTCAGGTATGCAGATGACACCACCCTTATGATAGCAAGCAAAAAAGAACTAAAGAGCCCTTTTTGAAAGTGAAAGAGGAGAGTGAACAAGTTGGCTTTAAACTCAACATTCAGAAAACGAAGATCATGGCATCTGGTCCCATCACTTCATGGTAAATAGGTGGGGAAACAGTGGCTTACTTTATTTTTTTGGTCTCCAAAATCACAGCAGATGGTGACTGCATCCATGAAATTAAAAGATGCTTACTCCTTGGAAGGGAAGTTATGACCAACTAGACAGCATATTCAAAAGCAGAGATGTTACTTTGCCAACAAAGGTCCATCTAATCAAAGCTATGGTTTTTCCAGTGGTCATGTATGGATGTGAGAGTTGGACTATAAAGAAAGCTGAGTGCTGAAGAATTGATGCTTTTGAACTGCGGTGTTGGAGAAGATTCTTGAGAGTCCTTGGACTGCAAGGAGATCTAACCAGTCAATCCTAAAGGAAATCAGTCTTGAATGTTCATTGGAAGAACTGATGTTAAAGCTGAAACTCCAATACTTTGGCCACCTGATGTGAAGAACTAACTCATTTGTAAAGACCCTGATGCTGGAAAGGATTGAGGGCAGGAGGAGAAGGAGACGACAGAGGATGAGATGGTTGGATGGCATCACCAACTCAAGGGACATGAGTTTCAGCAAACTCTGGGAGTTGGTGATTGACAGGGGGCCTGGCATGCTGTAGTCCATGGGATCGCAAAGATTGGACACAACTGAGCGACTGAACTGAATAGGGCCACCAATCACAGAAATTGAGCTCCCCTTGATGAAAGATAAGAACCTTAGCTCTCATGATCAATGGCACTTGAACCTACAGTGGTCCATGATCTCCTTAGTCCCTCCTAACTTTGAAGGTTTGTCCTCTGGGTGGAAACTCTGGACCTCAAAGAAACTATACCTCTTGTTTTGGGTTCTATCCAGCCACTGGAGAGAGATTCAGTGGTGTAAGAGATACTTAACACCAATGAGGATATTGAAGAACCATCACAGCAATCTTTCTAGAACTTTAGGCACTGAGGCATTTTACTCCCACTCATGTATATGTGTGTGTGATATGTGTAATTGTAAGAAAATTTTAGCTTAAATAAGCTGAATTAATTTTTTTGAATATTGCTGTTCATTTGAATGTTAATATAGTGTAAACCATTTGAAATGGCTACCCACATTTGGTTTTTGCTTATTATAGCAGAGTCAGTACAAAATGATTCACTGAAGGTCTTAGACTCCCTGCAGCTTTTCCATTTGCCCATCTCCTTTCTGCCAATTCATTGACGGTACTTTTTCCAGACCCATTCTTCAGCATTTATGCTCACAGCTTATTCCACATTCAAGGTTTTATGCACTTGTCTAAGTTTTAATAATTATGTTGCATGGGAATTTCCAGTTTTCCCTTTCAGAGCACAAGGCAGGCATTTTATTGAATATTTATTGAAGGAATAGATACTTGCCAAATATCCAGTGAGCTGCGTGAGAGATTGAATGCTTAGAATGAAGGGAACACAACCTCAGAACTTTGAAGTGTGTCCATAAAACTGAATTCAACCTTCAACACATGCAAAGCAAATACATGAATGTAATCTAATGCTGTAAAGGCCCATTAGCCTGTACATTTCACATTTCAAAATTACATAATAAGATAAGAGAAGACAGGGCTCTTCCAACTTGTAGATGTGAAACACGAGGCAGAAAGCAGTGGTTTGACTGAGGTTTTTTTCCACTTAATTTCATTGCCTCTTAAAAAACGACGGAAACATTCGTGGAACAACTTTGTGCTGATTCACTCAAAAACTCAACCTCAAGCCATTGTGATTTCTCATTTCTTTTTTGGATCAAGTATTTTTGTGTCTGCAAGTGAAGTAGAAGTGTAAAATCGATTAAGAAGGATGGAGACTCCTGAACGTCTGGATCAGAGAAAATTTTTTCACCCTGACTGCAAGGTAAACCCATTACTCCTTGATGAGGTGCTTTCCTTTGTTCAACCTTCAAATTTAATACTTAGCAAAAAAAGAAAAGGGAAATGCTTTGGGTATAAAATAGTATTCGACACACTATTAAAGTTGAGGGATGAGAAAGCAGGAGATAAAAAAATTAATATTTATGGTTACTTAATAGAGGTTTTTAAAAGTTCAGAATCAATATTTTGAAAGATTGACTCCTGTTTAAATGTCAGAAAATAAATGGAACTGGCTGAGGCAGTGTTGCCAGGCCCAAACTACTCAAATTCTAGGCAAAGTGAAACAGCAAGTTGCTGTCTAATATGGTTTGTGACTGCTCTGGTATTGGTGTTCTCACTCAGAGCAGAGGAGTATGAGAAATCTACATGACTTTACTTTTTCCACTTAAATGTTTTATCCACCTGAAATTCATTTTACCATGTGATGTTACCTAGTGATAGAATTCAAATTTTTCTAAATTGGTAGCTGAATATACCAATACCATGTACAAAATAAATCAAGAACATCTTAAGCTCTAACATCACAGAATTCATGCAAACAGGAGGATTGGTATTTGAGTGTTTCCCCCCCAATGATGGTGCCCTCCTCATTCTCATGTGTTGAATATCCTCATAAATTCTCTCTTGTCTCCTAGGAACTGCTGCCAGGACAGTGTCTTACAAATTCATTTTCAATGCAATCTCCAAGTGTTGAACACCTTCTATAGATCAGGCTCTGAGCTAAGCTTCAGATGATACAGGACTTAACAGTCACAGATCTTACCTTCAAGAAGTCTAATGTTCAATGGTGAGACACAGATAGAAGCAGTGGGAGTTTTTAAATTAATTAATTAATTTGGCTGTATTGGGTCTTAGTTGTGGAAGGCAAGATCTTCATTGCAACCTGCAGGATCTGAGTTCCCCAACCAGGGATCGAACCCATGTCCCCTGCATCAGAAGGTGGATTGTTAACCACTAGACCACCAGGGAAGTCCTGAGAAGCACAGAGAGTTTTAAGGCACAAATACTGAAGACTTCCTTGGTGGCTCAGATGGTAAAGAACCCACTTTACCATCGAATGCAGATTCGATCCCTGGGTCAGGAAGATCCGCTAGAGAAGGGAATGGCAACCCACTCCAGTATTCTTGCCTAGAGAACTCTATAGACAGAAGAGCCGGGCAGGCTACATACAGCCCATGGGGTTTCAAAGAGTTAGACATAACTGAGGGACTAACACTATCTAATACTGTTAATATTTATAACTATTTATTGAGTGCTTACTGTACACCTCTCACTAAATCAGGTACTTCATAATCATCTCATTTCACCCTCAGGACAATGTTTGGGTGCTGCATTGATTCTCATGTTCATGACACATCCTCCCTTTACAAGTGATTAAAGGAGCAAATGTTTCAGGTATTGAAACTGATCGACATGACACACTTTTTAGTCCAAGCCGGTTGTCAGTCCTGATAAAACATCACACTGAGAAATCTGTTGACAAAGCAAGGTGAGGGAAGAGCTCTGTGCTCTTCCTCTTTGCTGCTGGGCCCTAGCTTTGGATGACTGGCAGAGATTAAGGGCATACTCCAGACAACTACACAGCATTATATGTTCCATGGCGACCTGGAGCCTCTACAGATTCCACACCTTGTGTCTGACTGCTGCTTCCCTCACTGGCCCGGAGGAGCCACCACGCTTGCACCTCATCCAGGCCAGCAGCTTCTGTTTCAGCTACTCTGAGTCCGGTGCCAGGCATGTGTGCAGCCTCATGGCAAAGGGTTCCAGCTCCTTTGATTTCACCGGCATTGCCAAGGTTGGAGGCAAGGAGGAACTGATTTACGTTCCCATTTGTCATTCTGCCCTGCTTCATGTCTGTGAATCTTCAGTGACTTCCATCCCAAATGCAGAGGCATCAGGTTTCCACTTCTTCGACAGCTCCTACAACTGTGTAAAATCAGATCCCTAACGTAAATCCTTTATTCCATGTCACCCACAGTGATTCTGTTTCTCTGCTGAAACACTGACTGATACAATATGTTTGAATGTTAAATAACAAGTAGGGGTTAGTGGTAACCTCTGGGGAGAGAAGGAAGAGAATGAATTGGCTGTAAGGTCTTCAGTGTTATTTATGTAATAAAATAACAATTTGTGCATAATGTATTTGCTATAGCAAATTATATCATGTATTATAAAATGATGTATGTCATATGCAAGCATAAAATTGCCCTATGTTATAATAAATTATAAAATTGTTACATATTATAATAAACTATAAAATTGTGAATTTATCAGGCTGGTGTCTGAATACACAATGAATGAACAAATATGTGACACGGGGCAAATTATTCAACCTCTCTTCTTTTCCATTTCTTCATCTGCAAAATAATAGGATTAAATTATATTTATGTGCATTTAATTCTAAGAATTCTTGAACTCCATCAGTACAGTCTCTTGATTTATATCAGGAAATAAAATACCTGTTCTCAAATATTTGAAGACCATCATGGAAGATGGTGATCTGCTTTAACCTATATTATTTTTTAGAGCAATGGGTTATATTCAATATAAGAAATAATTTCCCATCAAAAGAACAAGATGACTTTGGAGTAATATGTTCTCTCTTTCTAGAAAAACACAGGCAAAAGACAGATTCTTCTTCTTTTTTTTTTTTATCATGGGGGCTACTGAAGAACTTACCATCATGGGAGAATGATCAAGTAGCATAAATATTTTCCATTTAAACTATTAGTTTAGATGGTTACCAAAGCATAGTCCAGGTCTAATTTTTTTCAGTTATAAAAGATACAGCATTATAGTTTTAGTAGTTGACCAGGGCATACATAATTTCTTGCTTGTTAATTTGAACATGTAGCCAGGAATAAATAGCACGCAGTATGTGTAATGCAATCTTAAAAGTGTTTTATTGGAACAATTCTTAGACCTCATACAAGGAAATGAAAAAATAAGGATTGTAAATGAATGCTATGTCAGACTGATGAGGCAAGTCTCCAGAGATCTCTGGAAGTTAGAATGGATTTTAAAATTCATTATGACTGAATTATAAAATAAATGAAAACCAGCAGGGTTAAATATGAGGTTGATGATGGAGGAAAAGAAAATTCTGTGGATACCCAAGACAGGGAGCAAGTTCAAGTTCACCTCTAGGATAAGAAGAAATTTCATTCCAGGTTCTTCTATTTCAGAGTTTATTGTGTGTCAGGCACTGTGCTGGTCACCTGAAATACAAAGACCAAGAAAACACAGTATCAACCATTTAGGAGTTCATGCTTGCAAGGGAGGGGCAGACATAAACAACTGAGTCCACATAATAATAATAATAGTGTAATAGCTAAAACCACCTGAGCACTAGCAATGTCCTGAGTACTTCTCTAAGCACTTTATATACATTCATTCATTTCATTCTCACACCAGCCTTATGAGGTAGATACTGTTCTATCACCTGTCTTGCACATACTGAAAGTGAGGCACAAGTGGCTTAAGTGCCTTACTTAGGACACACAGCTTCTGAGGGTGGAGCCAAGGCTTTGACTCAAATAGATCTAGATGAGAGTCTGTGATCCTGACAATGCACCTCATTGCCTCTTTCAACATGATGATAATTCAGGGCTAAGAAGGCTAGAGATTGCTACTTTAAAGATGTCTATGATTATTCTTACTGTTTTTTTTTAAATAAATAATCTGTTGATGAAGAGCTTTGAAAATAGAGACTTTTAGTGCAAATTAGAAAGAAGATGGGGACATTCCATGCAATTTAGCATAGGTTTAGTAATAGACATGTGTGTTTCTGATAGCTTCCAAGAAACTTATTAATGGCAAAATTCACAGCTCATCTCAATTATATACCTATTGAATAGCAAAACTGTACCAAGCATTTCTTAGCGGGGGTGGGAAGGGTAAAAATAAGAGAAGTCTCTTAATTTTAGAAAGCTTAAGCTCTAGCAATATTACATAGGAACCTGGAATATTAGGTCCATGAATCAAAGTAAATTGGAAGTGGTCAAACAGGAAATGACAAGAGTGAACATCAACATTTTAGGAATCAGTGAACTAAAATAAACCAGAATGGGTGAATTTAATTCAGATAACCATTATTTCTATTAATGTGGGCAAGAAATGGAGTAGCCCTCATAGTTAACAAAAGAACATGAAATGCAGTCCTTGGGTGCAGTCTCAAAAATGACAGAATGATCTCTGTTCATTTCCAAGGTAAACCATTCACTATCACAGTAATCCAAGTCTATGCCCCAACCAGTAATGCTAAAGAAGCTCAAGTTGAATAGTTCTATGATAACCTAAAAGGCCCTCTGGAACTAATGCCAAAAAAAAATGTCCTTTTCATCACAGGGAACTGGAATTCAAAAGCAGGAACTCCAGAGATACCTGGAGTAACAGGTAAGTTTGACTTTGAAGTACAAAATGAAGCAGGGCAAATGCTAACAGAGTTTTGCCAAGAGAACACACTGGTCATAGCAAACACCCTCTTCCAACAGCGCAAGAGATGACTCTATGCATGACATCACCAAACGGTCAATACTGAAGTCATACTGATTATATTCCTTGCAGCAGCAGAGAAGCTCTATACCATCAGCAAAAACAAGACCAGGAGCTGACAGTGGCCCAGATTATAAACTCCTTATCGCAAAATCCAGACTTAAATGGAAGAACTGGACATGGAACAACAGACTGGTTCCAAATAGGAAAAGGAGTATGTCAAGGCTGTATATTGTCACCCTGCTTATTTAACTTATATGCAGAGTACATCATGAGAAACATACATCATCAGAGTACATCATGGGCTGCAGGAAGCACAAGCTGGAATCAAGATTGCTGGGAGAAATATCAATTACCTCAGATATACAGATGACACCACCCTTATGGCAGAAAGCGAAGAAGAACTAAAGAGCCTCCTGATGAAAGTGAAAGAGGAGAGTGAAAAAGTTGGCTTAAAGTTCAGCATTCAGAAAACTAGGATCATGGCATCTGGTCCCATCACTTCATGGGAAATAGATGGGGAAACAGTGTCAGACTTTCTTTTGGGGGGCTCCAAAATCACTGCAGATGGTGACTGAAGCCATGAAATCAAAAGACACTCCTTGGAAGGAAAGTTATGACCAACCTAGACAGCATATTAAAAACCAGAGTTGTTACTTTGCCAACAAAGGTCCATCTAGTCAAGGCTATGGTTTTCCAGTGGTCATGTATGGATGTGAGAGCTGGACCATAAAGAGGGCTGAGCACAGAAGAATTGGTGCTTTTGAACTGTGGTGTTGGAGAAGACTCTTGAAAGTCCCTTGGACTGCAAGGAGATCCAACCAGTCCATCCTAAGGGAAATCGGTCCTGGGTGTTCATTGGAAGGACTGATGTTAAAGCTGAAACTCCAGTATTTTGGCCACCTGATGCGAAGAGCTGACTCATTTAAAAGACCCTGATGTTGGGAAAGATTGAGGGCAGGAGGAGAAGGGGACGACAGAGGATGAGATGGTTGGATGGCATCACCAACTCAATGGACATGAGTTTGTGTAGACTCAGGGAGTTGGTGATAGACAGGGAGGCCTGGCATGCTGCAGTCCATGGGGTCGCAAAGAGTCAGAAATGACTGAGCGACTGAACTGAAACACTAGCATGTAAGATGAATCTAATACACAAATAATTATAGTATAGAGCAGTCTGTGGTAAGTGCCATGAAAGGGATACAGAGTGGCAGAGAAGTTAAGAGCTAAGAAATTTTCATTCTGTGGAAAGATCAATTGCCAACTTACCACACCCTATTCCTACTTTACATTAAAGGTTCTACTTATTTAAGTTTCTTTTTCTCTGAAAATCCAGTGTTCTTCATTAGCTTTATGGTCTTTTCTTGCCCTACAAGGTAGGGGTTATTGTAATATTGTAAGTAAAAGATGAAAACAAAGGAAAACTAACTAGGGCTGTAGATGTAGAGAAAGGATAGAGTTAAGTAATTTAAAAGACAGATTCAGCTGGTCTTGAGCACCAATAGGAAATACTGGAAAGTGTTCAGGAAACAATCCAGTGTGCTTTAAATGTTTCTATCTTAGATGAGCATGTTGATGGTAGAGTCATCTGTCTAAATAAGAATTAATATAGAAGCAACTTTGGAGTGGGAAGAAAAATACTGAGTTTCAGTTGAGGTCACAGTGACCTTAAAATATTTATGGAGCACCATGGTATCTAAGAGATAGAAATATAAACAACTGAGGCATAAACTGAGAAAAGTAAATTGGGACACTTTGGGTGATAACCTGAAATTATTGGCTTGGGTCAAAGCAATCAGAGAGAGTCCAACATTGAGATACAAATCCTAAGGAGTATAAAAAATTAACAATATTGCCACGAAAAGAGGTATCTGAGAAGATTAAGAAGTCCAGAGAGAGACAGGGTAAATATAGGAAAGAGGAAGCCAGGGGAGGAGAAGAGCTTCAAGGAGGACAGAAAAGCCAACATTGTCGGTTGCTTCGAAGCCTCCATCAGTAACAAGTGAAAAGGATTTGCTGCGTTTTAGTGGTTCTGGGTGTTTCAATGGCTCCTGCAAGAGCAGCTGCAGAGGAGCAATGACACTGGAGTGGGTGGCCATTTCCTTCTCCAGGGGATCTTCCCGATCCAGGGATCGAACCTGGGTCTCCCACATGGGAGGCAGACGCTTTACTGTCTGAGCTACCAGGGAAGCTGAAATGATGTTACCTGAGGCCAAGAGGAAAACTGCAGTAACAGACTGTAACTTCAAATATCAACGATTCTTTCAGATTTTTGAATAAAAGAGGAATTAAGAAGAGAACTGGAATAGTTGTAGCCGGACTTACAATTCAGTTTACAGGCGAATAAATGGGAAGTCAAAATGCTTTTGTCCCTTTTTTTCCTTTAGGCTTTGTTTGCAAAGTGCTTTTATTCCCTGTTTATGAAGAAATTTCTAAAGTAAAGATTTCTGTAAAAATATATGTTAGACAAGAATCATTTTCATGAACATGAATCAGTATTATATTAATATTAACATCACCAATTTCTATATAACTAAATTTACTAGAATCCTAAAATTATATTTACCTGCATTTAGTCAGCATGCTCATGCTTAGTCACTCAGTCATGTCTAACTCTTTCTGCAACCCCATGTAGCCCGCTAAGCTCCTCTGTCCATGGGATTTTCCAGGCGAGAATATTGAAGTGGGTTGCCATTTCCTCCTCCAGGGGATCTTCTAAACCCAGGGACTGAACCCACATCTCCCATATCTCCTGCACTACAGGCAGATTCTTAAAACCACCAAGCCGCCGGGGAAGCCCCATTGACTCTGTATATTTTGAATTTATTTATTGATATGAAGTTTCTGTTCAGTGTATTGTTAAATATTGAGAAACAACAACAATAATAAGCACAACAATAGTTTTTTGAGCATTTACAACATTCCAGGCACTTTTCTTGGTGGATGTATTTTCTCTACCTTTACCAGTCCCCCCAAGAATCCATGAGGCCGGTCCTGTTTTTTATCTCCATTTCACAGAAGCACAGAGGGAGGTTCCCTTCACAACTGAGTGAATGGCAGGCCTGTGTTCCAGCCCAGGCAGCTCCGTATGCATGCTTCTAATCATCACGCTGTCTTGTATCTTGGTTGTAAATTGTAACTATCATCACACCTAAAGAAGCATTTCAGGCAATAGAGTCTTGTTCTCTTTTTCTGTCTTCACTAACTTTCAGGAGCTTATTTCTCCCTCCTGCACTTTAGCTTGAACAATATAAAAGCATAGCAAAGTCACTTGTATAACTATTCAGAACTCAGACAGATTCAAACTTCTAAATGTTTAATCCCTCTGTTTAAGAGGACTTCTTGGCAACTCTATCTCACTTTTTCCAGATGGGAACCAAGGAGGGATCCTGGCATGAATAGGTCATTGCCATCGGACCACTGGGTAAGGTATGCAACTGGGAGATTTTTAAATGGTTTCTGATTGTTGGGGAATTCCCTGGTGATCCAGTGGTTAAGACTGCATGTTCATGGCCAAGGACTGGGGTTTCAATCTCTGGTTAGGGAACTGAGATTTCACAGACCACATAAGGAGGCCAAAATAATAAAATAAAAAGGTTTCTGATTGTCAAAGTTAGAACTGAAGTCTAAAGAAAAGCAAATTTTATTTCATATGAAAACTATTCAAGATATTTATACAAAAAATACTATAAAGAACAAAACTCTTGAGACTTGGGATCCAAATGTTGAGAATGCTTCAATAATAAGAATAAAACCAAGGGGAAGAGACTTCTCTCTCAGCTCATATTAAATGGATGGGACACGGTTTGCACAAATATTTTTTTAAATGTCCTTATTATGAGTTACATAGGTAGCAGCATAAAATAATATAAAGTTTAGAAACAAATGAAAAATTAGGAAGCCAAAATTCTGTAATGGAACTGAAAGAATATATATTTTTAAAAAACCTGATGTATGGACATTATGATAGGAGAGGGGTTTAATGGCTTTTCAAGCTCTTAATGATTCTAAATGTATAATATGCTGAGATACAGATATTCCTATCATTATCTATTGATTATGCCACTTCAGGTAATTCATATACAGGACATCAAATTAACCTTGAACAAGATCTAATCTAAATAGACTCTTTCTCACTGAGTATGTAGAAGGAAGTAAAGAAAAACATTTAATATTTTAAATCAAAGAACAATACATCTGCATGTCTTCTCACTAAAATATTAGAAGATAAAGCTAAATGTACTAATTGGAAAAAGGAAAATAATACTTGTCATAAGCTATTAGATATCTTAATATACACTAAGAGTTTTACATATTCTGCCTCAGTATTCCTCACTACACTTTTCTCTCTGGGAATTTCTAATTGTTCCAATTTGAAAAAAATACAGTTAAAGTTCAGAGTTAAAAAACTGGTCTGAGTTCACTGAGCTAGCAAGCAGCTGAGCTGAGATTGGAACCCAGTTCTGTCTGATTTCAAAATTCCTTCCACATCAAATATTCCTTCCACGAGTAATAAAAACCATGGTCTCTCAAAATTTGAATACAATGGAAAGGTAGAAATTAAATAATAAATGTGCTATGTGTGTGCCAAGTTACTCAGTCGTGTCTGACTCTGCGACCCTGCAGACTGTAGCCTGCCAGGCTCCTCTGTCCATGGGGATTCTCCAGGCAAGAATACAAGAGTGGGTTGCCATGCCCTCCTCCAGGGGATCTTTCCAACCCAGGGATCAAACCCAGGTCTCCCACATTGCATGTGGATTCTTTACCATCTGAGCCTAAGGGAAGCCCTAAATAATAAATATTCATAGCAAAATATTGATCTCAGATTTATAGTAAGTGGATAATAATAGATCTCGGTAATGTTCCTGTTTTACGTTAAGAAGTGAAACAAGCCATAGGAAAAAAAAGAACTAATTCATATGCAGAGATATCATTTACCCAGTGATCACCCATAAGAACCACAGCATACTATTAAGAGTCACTAATTTCCAAAAGATCTTATTATCCCAGAGTTCTATTTATACCAAAAAAAAAAAAAGGAATATATATCCTACCTAATGGCATTGCATCCATTGATTATTACACTAGTGGAATTTCTAGGTAAAATTATTGAAATAATAATTCTATTTCTGTCAATATATATTTAATAGAATGTGGAAAAATTTGCCTCCTCAGTGAAAATCGTGTATAAGCTAAGATTGTAAAATTCAAGTTGCAAAATTCCACCTTAAGCTAGTTTATGCTAAAAATGAAATGTACCAGAAACAGTTTGAGGCAGGATGGATCCAGGGGCTCAAAAAATAACCGCCCAGAACTTCATTCTTAAACCTCTCTTTGTTTTGCTCTCCTTGATCCTCAGGCTCCCTTTGAAAGCCCTCTCAGCTCTCCTTACAGCAACAATGGTTTCCATAGATACAGACTTCAGGACCTCACCTCATAATATTGTAAAAAAAGATGGTCTCTAGTAGTTTTCCCAGAGAAGAGACAAAAGCCCAAAATTATTGCACATATCATTAGCTCTAGTTGGACTTCCGCGATCCCTATGATCAGGGAGATGAAATGCAAGTATTGACATAAGCGTCCAGAGTGGCTGCTCTATAACTGGGCGTAGACATCCCACGCCAAACACGTGGACTCAGAACTGGGAAAGGCTAGTGTCTCAAAGGGGAGCTCAGGAGACAATTAAATGGGAAAAGGATGTTTGGTGTCCTCCTAATTACAAATGTCAAGTACAAACCGAAGGATTTCTGACCAAGACAATAACATGAACATAGATAATCTCATAGGCTGAAATAATACCCCAAACAGCAATAAAGTTAATAATTATATTGGATAAAATGTATCGATTGACTACTAAGTTAAAAGTTGAATGTTTTACATATTTTGCTAGATTGAAACCTCATAACCATCTGTGAAGTAGCTGTTATTAGTATACCTATATATTACAGATGAGGACATTGAGGTCCAGAATATTTAAGTAATTTTTCCAATTTAAAAAAGGATGAAAACTTCATCACCTGTAAACTATGGAAGGGTGCCATCTAGAGGACAGAAAATTTGAAGGAAAATTGCTAGATAAAACACAGACAAGGCTAGATTCATTCAAAAAGTGTTTATTGAGCATCTATTACGAGTAGATATTGGGTTGAGCACTAGAGGCACTGAGATGAGTGGTAAGTAGAGGAAAAGTCAGCTTGTAACCCCAGCTGCTAAACTCCTCATAGTGCTTCAAACCCACCACCTGTCTCGGGGTCTTCGTATATGCTGGTCTTTTTAGTTTCTCTCCAATCATAAGTCTTTTCTCCTCACACCTCTCACCTTAAACACGCATGGTTCATCATTGTGTCATCTAACACCTAAACGTGTTGTGCCTCTGTCAGTTGGTTGACTGGTTGACTGTCTGATTCTTCGCAACTCTGTGGACTGTAGCCTGCCAGGCTCCTCTGTCCATGGGATTCTCCAGGCAAGAATACTGGAGTGGGTTGCCATTTCCTCCTACAGTGGGTCTTCCTGACCCAGAGATAGAACCCATGTTTCTTGTGCCTCCTGCATTGGCACAATCCACAAAGGCAGATTCTTTGGCACTGCACCACCTGGGAAGCTTGGTTAGTGTTAGTCCCTCAGTCGTGCCCGACTCTTTGCGACCCCATGGACTGCAGTCCACCAGGCTCCTCTGTCCATGAGATTTTCCAGGCAAGGATACTGGAGTGGGTTGCCATTTCCTTCTCCAGGTGATCTTCCCAACCCAGGGATCAAACCCGGGTCTCCTGCACTGCCGGCAGATTCTTTACCAACTGAGCCACTGCTGCTGCTGCTGCTGCTGCTAAGTCACTTCAGTCGTGTCCGACTCTGTGCGACCGCATAGACGGCAGCCCACCAGGCTCCCCCGTCCCTGGGATTCTCCAGGCAAGAACACTGGAGTGGGTTGCCATTTCCTTCTCCAATGCATGAAAGTGGAAAGTGAAAGTGAAGCCGCTCAGTCGTGTCCAACTCTTCCACTAGGGAAGCCCAAACCCTAACCCTAGCCTCATCCAATGTGGTAGGTCCTCAGAATCTTATTTTTATCATAAAACTCCCCCCTGAATCCAGTTGAAAAGACCCAACCTGGATAACCTGGATCATGCTCTTGAGAAATTAGAATTGAAACTAAAGAATTAAACATTCAGTTGCATGCTTACTTCTGACTGGAAGAGATGCAGAAATGCGAGTGATGTGCTATGACCATTGTCCATCAGAAGTATAGAACAGATTAAGTCAGCACACACAGGTAGAGAGGATGACAGAGAAATTTTAGAAACAGAGATGAGAAATAAAAGTAAGTCACTTCTTGGTTCCAGGCCCTAAGTCAGCTGTGCGCCTTCATTTTCTTGGAGACATCCCTGCAATTGTATAATTAGGCTTGTCATGACAGTTTAGGTTGGTTTCGGTCACTTCTACTAAAATTTATAAACATAAAGCATTTATTTTGTAATTGTTTGTGAAACTTTTTCTTTTCTCCCCCTCTCCAAGCAAGATTCTAGTCTAAGCTGGCATCATCTTTTAGCTGGACAATTGTAATGTCCATCTACTGGTCTCCCTACATACCTGTTTCGCTTCATTTAATTAACTCTCTAGTTGGATGAGATCATTTGATTTTACTACTTTAAAACTTTTAATGACTTTTGTTAAAAAAAAAACACAAAGATTAACATACACTGTCACTCAGTCAGTTGAGTCGCTCAGTCGTGTCTGACTCTTTGTGACCCCATGAATCGCAGCACACCAGGCCTCCCTGTCCATCACCAACTCCCGGAGTTCACTCAGATTCACGTCCATTGAGTCAGTGATGCCATCCAGCCATCTCATCCTCTGTCGTCCCCTCCTCCTCCTGCCCCCAATCCCTCTGAGCATCAGAGTCTTTTCCAATGAGTCAACTCTTCGCATGAGGTGGCCAAAGTACTGGAGTTTCAGCTTTAGCATCATTCCTTCCAAAGAAATCCCAGGGCTGATCTCCTTCAGAATGAACTGGTTGGATCTCCTTGCAGTCCAAGGGACTCTCAAGAGTCTTCTCCAACACCACAGAGTCTCTTGATGAAAGTGAAAGAGGAGAGTGAAAAAGTTGGCTTAAAGCTCAACATTCAGAAAACGAAGATCATGGCATCCAGTCCCATCACGTCATGGGAAATAGATGGAGAAACAGTGAAAACAGGGTCAGACTTTATTTTGGGGGGCTCCAAAATCATTGCAGATGGTGACTGCAGCCATGAAATTAAAAGACGTTTACTCCTTGAAAGAAAAGTTATGACCAACCTAGATAGCATATTCAAAAGCAGAGATATTACTTTGCCGACTAAGGACCGTCTAGTCAAGGCTACAGTTTTTCCAGTGGTCATGTATGGATGTGAGAGTTGGACTGTGAAGAAGGCTGAGCGCCGAAGAATTGATGCTTTTGAACATATACTGTACAGACCTATATTATCAAGTTCCCAACTATATGGATCACCTTAGGTTACAATGATCTTCCCATTGTTCACTGCCCTTCAGCAGACGTACTCTGTTTGAACCCTTTTTCATTCTTCTCCCTCTGCCTGATATACCCTTTCACTCTTTAAACTGGCAAAGTCTATTCATCCTTCAGATTTTGCATTAAATGACATTTAAAATTATAATAGTGTTTATTTTTTTAAAAAACCACCTCCCTGTAATTAGACTACAAGACTAATAAGGCTAGTGGCCATATTTTCATCATCATTGTATTCACAGTATCTGACACCTGGTAAATCATCAATAAATGTTTGTTAAATAAATGTGTAAGTCAAGTACCAGTGGATACACCGCCTACATACATAGGGATCTGAACAGGAGACAATACTAAAGAAACAATAAAATGAATGAAATGCTAGAAGAAAGCTTTACAGAGATGAAGTAAGTCTGAACATACAGAAAAGTTGCTTAAAAACACAAAGCATAGAGACTAATAGTTTGATACTGCATCCAGGCAAAGTGAAGAAAAAAATACAGCTTCTCTTCCAGTGAAGAAAAATATGACTTCTCAGAGGTATCTTCTCTAAAAGCCTCAATTCAGTTCAGGCGCTCAGTCATGTCCGACTCTTTGCGACCCCATGAATCGCAGCATGCCAGGCCTCCCTGTCCATCACCAACTCCTGGAGTTCACTCAGACTCACGTCCATCGAGTCAGTGATACCATCCAGCCATCTCATCCTCTGTTGTCCCCTTCTCCTCCTGCCCCCAATCCCTCTGAGCATCAGAGTCTTTTCCAATGAGTCAACTCTTCTCATGAGGTGGCCAAAGTACTGGAATTTCAGCTTTAGCATCATTCCTTCCAAAGAAATCCCAGGGCTGATCTCCTTCAGAATGGGCTGGTTGGATCTCCTTGCAATCCAAGGAACTCTCAAGAGTCTTCTCCAACACCACAGTTCAAAAGCATCAATTCTTCGGTGCTCAGCCTTCTTCACAGTCCAACTCTCACATCCATACATGACTACTGGAAAAACCATAGGCTTGACTAGATGGACCTTAGTCGGCAAAAGCCTAGAGGCAATGAATTAACATCTATAAATACCTAAGACACAATAATCTCCAAATGACTATCTAATGAACCATTTGCTATAGTGGTTATGAGTACAGGCTATGAAACAAAATTGTCTAGGCTCAAATTTTGACTCCACTTACCAGTTGTCTCACCTTCAGCAATTTACTTAAGCTTTCTGTCCTTCAGTTATACCATCTTCAGAATGGAGATAATGATTAGAGCTTTCATACAGAAGAATTCAATGAGTCAGTATATGGCTAGTGTTTGCAACAGCTCTACCTAAATATAAGCATTATCCAAAGTGAAAATTTTATTATCCAAGAATTCTGTGTCCAGTCAAGTTGCTCTTCAGCTGTAAAGGACATCTTCATGTGCAAAACTCCTCAGCAAGTGTACAACTCACTTACCCCTCCTGGGAAACTAAACCGTTAATGAAAGTGAGGAATGTAAATAAAGAGAAGTCAAGGCACTAAAAAAATGGAAGTCATCATTGAAACTATCATCAAAGACAATGTATAAGTAGCTTAATGAAAATGTTATAATTTACTCATACAATAAAATATATAAAATAAAATGCTCAATGAACAAAAATTAGGACTATAAAAAAGTTTATTCCCAATTTTATTAGGAGGAAATAAGTAATATTCACTCTCTAGCTAAATAATTAACATAAAATAGGCATTTTCATTTAAAGATAATGAAATTTTCATTTAAAGGTAATAAAAATGAGTTATTTACCCTCTAAATCACTTGAGGAAAAAACTGAGGTTAAAAACAAATGAACAAAGAAAAACAAGAAAAAGAAAGCGGGGGATTGCAAATATTATAGAACATAAAACAAAATGAGAGAGACAAGAAAAATCTCAGTTATGATAATAAACGTAAATGTATGAATCTTGCCTATTAAAACATTGAATCTATGTATGTGTCAATGAAAATAATGAATGATAATACCATTGAAGTATGCTATTTGAAAAATAGAAATATACACACTTAAAGCCAAAACAACACAGGAAATTTAAAAATCAATGAATCATCAAGGCTACATTAAAAACAAGAAGAAAAAGAATTGAAATATCTGTATTAGACAAAGCAGAATCCAAGGGAAAATTATTTAAAGATATAATAGGAGATATTTTATATAGAATATATATATAAATTTATAATTTATTATGAGAATACTTTATACTTTTAATATACTAAAATGTCATAAATACACAACAAATTCAAATAAACAAATTTCATAAAAGATATCAACATAATTATTTGTCATAAATTAAGTATGTGAAAAATGTATGCTCTAAAAAAGTTTAATAAGTATAATATCATCATGTTAATAATATTAATTAAATGCATGTGCATATATACAGGACTTCCCTGGTGGCTCAGGCATAAAGAATCTGCCTGCAATGCAGGAGACTTGTGTTTGATCAGAAGACATGGATTCGATCCCTGGGTTGGAAAGATTCCTCTAGGAAGAAAATGGTGACCCACTCCAGTATTCTTGCCTGGGAAATCCCATGGACAGAGGAGCCCTGCAGGCTACAGTCCATGGAGTGGCGAAAGAGTTAGACGTGACTTGGTGACTAAACAGCAAACAGAACACATACACAACATTATAACCATGGAAAATAAACTTTCTCAAATTCTATGAAACAGTTACAAAAATAAAGTGACTTGCTTTAAACTTTGGAGAAACAAATGATCCACAAGCAAAATAAACACTTCCAATACAAGTGAAAACAGGAGAGCTTCCTAATTAGTTATTGTCAATTAACATCATATTCTAACAAAGGTTAAAAAGAGAAAACTATAAATATATTTTACTTATAAATATGAACACACAAATTATAAATAAAAACCAACAAATCAATTTATCAGCTTACACCATAACCAACTCGGCCTTTTCTGAAAACACAGGATGATTTCATATTTAGAAATCAATTCATATTTAAGATGTAATATACATAATTCAGTAAAAATCCTATACAATAAAATGTTAAAATGTATTCAGTAAAACCAAATAAACATTACTGGCTTTAAAAAGTTTTCTTTGATAGAGTAATTAACAGGACCCTTATTGGTAAAATGCTAGAGAAATTACCATGAAAGTTAAGAAGGAAACAAGGACATCTCCTACTATCCCAACAATTAACATTATTTTGGAAGTCTGGAGCAATGCAAAAATAAACAGAAATGAGAAGATGTCCAAAAAAATCAGATATAAATTACTAATGTTTGTAACTAGTAAAAAATTGTTTGACTAAAACCGCAAGATAATTAGATGTGTGAAAAAAATTAGAACTAATGATAAATTTTAGTGAAACAGTCATATGTCAAATACATAACAAACAATGTCTTAGACAATACTGTCAAAACAGTAACCACAACAAAATACTCTGGATGAGTTTCACAAGCCAAAAGCAGTATTTATATGGAGAAAATGTTAACTTTACAAAAGGGATTTTTAAAAAATATTGTGTTCTAGGGTGAAGAAAACAACTACAACAATAAAATTAGTTAACATTTTTTTTTAGTACTTCCCACAAGCCAGACTCTCCTGAACACTTATAAGTATTACCTCATTTAATCCTCACAAAAATCCCTTGAGGCAATTCAATAATTATTTCCATTTTTAAAATGAGTAAACAGCTTTTTCAAGTGCACACAAAACATTCACCATAATAGCTCATATTTTGAGGCATAAAAGTCAAACCTTATTAATTTTGAAAGAATTGAAATGATAAATCAAGCATGTGCTGTGACCAAAACAGAATTAAACTACAAATAAATAACTGAGAGCCATCTGAAAAACTCCCAAACACTTCAAAATTAAGTAGCATACTTCTAAATAACTCAGAGATCAAAACAGGAGTCACACACACAAAAGTAGAAAATATTTTGAATTGGATAAAAATGAAAACACAATATACCCAAATGTGTGGGATTCAGCTAAACCAGGGCTTAGGGGAAAATACACAGCATTAAAACAAAAAGTTCTCAAAATATTTAAGCTTCCACCTTAAGAAACTAGAAATTGAAGACCAAGTTAAACCCAAAGCAAGCAGACAGAAAAAAATAATAAAGAACAGAAATCAATAAAATTGAAAACAGAACAAAAGAAAAGAAAATGATCAAAGCTAGTTTTTTGAAAACATCAATAAAATTGATAGACTTCTAGCCAGAACGATCAATGAACAAAGAAGCAAGAAATTAACTACAGCAGAAATGAAAGAGGAGACGTTACAGATCCTGGAGAAGTTAAAAGGACAGTAGGGGAATATTATGAGCAATTTTGCGCCCACAAATGCAACAACTTATAGGAAATGGAAAAGTTCCTTGAAAGAAACAAATTACCGAAACTCACTGAAGAAGAAGAAACAGATAACCTAAATAAGCAGAACTGGAAATGGAAAGACCCAGATACAACCCCATGGACTGTAGACCGCCAGGCTCCTCTGTCCATGGGATTCTCCAGGCACGAATACTGCAGTGGGTGGCCATTTCCTTCTCCAGGGGATCTTCCCGACCCAGGGCTCAAACTCATGTCTCTTGTGTCTCCTGCATTAACAAGCAGATTCTTTACGGTTGCACCATCTGGGAAGCCCTTAGGAGCTACTGCTGCTGCTAAGTCGCGTCAGTCGTGTCCGACTCTGTGCGACCCCATAGACGGAAGCCCACCAGGCTCCCCCATCCCTGGGATTCTCCAGGCAAGAACACTGGAGTGGGTTGCCATTTCCTTCTCCAATGCATGAAAGTGAAAAGTGAAAGGGAAGTCGCTCAGTCATGTCCGACTCTTAGCGACCCCACGGACTGTAGCCTACGAGGCTCCTCCGTTCGTGTGATTTCCCAGGCAAGAGTACTGGAGTAGGGTGTCATTGCCTTCTCCGCTTAGGAGCTACAGACGCCTCTAAAAACACCTTAGCAACTGAAAGAAATGCTCCTTCCTGGTTTAATAAAGATGTTTTCTCTTTTACCTAAAGGCAAGCCTCCTATTTCAGCTGAGATTCTATCCTTGCCCAGGGTACCCAGTTCTCCTCTTGGATAATGGGACTTGCCCCCCATTCCTCAGAAGAAGTCAAATGTAGAAGAAGGAGAATAATTAGTAGAATAACTGCCAAACTTTGGGGGAAATGTGAGAACATATTTATGAGAATAAGGATTGATGATATTCAATTAAGGAGAAAGAAAATATCATTTTTAGATCAGGCTGAATTTATGGTTATGGCTGAATTGATTTAGAGATTCTGAATTTAATCCTCTCACTTTGGCATCTGGGGCTGAATAATGAATACTTGGACTCAGGACTGGGCTGTACCAAACAAGTTGAAATTTCTCGGTATATATAAGAAAAAGGAAGAAATTCTAAGATAGAGATAACATGAGTGAATGGGCTTATTATATGTTATCACTCACTAACCTATAACCAATGGGTCACATTCTATCACTAAGAAGCTAAATCATTAATTTAGGGGATCATAATGGACTTTTTTTTTTCAATAAAAAAGAGGCTAAACAGCAAAAATCTGAACACAAGGCATGCAATAAAGACATGTATTTTATAAAACTTTTGTTCCAATTATACAGTATAAATATATATATATATATACTTTTATGTGTGTATGTTGTATATATGAACATGCATTTATGCATTTTTGTTTATAATGTAAAATTTCATTATATCTTACCAAGTGTCATGGTCAAAAATATTTGACAGTCAACGTTCTGGTTTGTTATAGATGACCTGATACACACAAGCTAGTAGCAGTAAGAAGCAATTCTTCCTAAAGCTGAGCTTCACACTAGAGAGTCCTAAAAGACAATGAAAGAGAGGATATTTCATTAGTGATATCTTGTTGTGTTTTTAACCTGGGTAAAGATGACTTGAAGGAAGGAACTATAGCAATTCATAAGTAGTGACATGAGGAGAACAAAATGGCCAGGACTGGGTAACAAGAATACAAGTGAGTCCCAGAGTTGGCTGGAATGAGTGATCTCAATCAACAAAAAGGAGAGTTCTGCTACAGGAGGAGGAAAGGAAGAGTACATGGGAAGGGAAGACTGCGAATGATCCTTCCCCATGTGATCAGCAAACTCAGCTGTAAAACCTAGTGAAAGAGAACAAAGTAGGTGGAACCACTAAAAGCACTAAGGGTTTGCATCCCTGTCTAACGAATCACCCCGACCACTCAATGTACTGACTTTCTGGAAATCACCCAACATTTATCCCACTTTCATACACTGCTAACAGAAGAGCCAAAGGATGCATCCCCAGAAAGCAAATTGGAAATTTATATCCAAAATCATAAATTATACAAATCCTTGCTCTATTAATCTCAAAGAAAAAAATCAAAGCTATTCACAGGATGCAATAAGGAAAAAAAATAAAAACCACCCCTGACTACTGGTAACTATTGCTACCAACTAAGTGGTGAGTTTCCTCTACTGTGGATTTCACAGAATATCAGCATCTGATGAGGATTCTCCATGACAAGAGATCATGTGGGGTGGAAATAAAAACAAAGACAATGTATAGCCCCCCAAATGATGGAGCTTCCCCCGACCCAGCTAACATGAACAGCTATCATTTCTCCTGCAAAAACAATTCTTTTTGTTCTTTGTTCACCCTGCCTCTGCCATAAAGATTATCAATAAGATAACCAATCAAGGAATTGCCTCCACATCCTGTAATTGCCCAACCCAAAACAGAACACAATTTCTTTGAACTGTCCTCAACATCATCTAATCCAAATTCAAATCTTATAATAAGCCACCCTTGTGTATCACATGCTGTTTTTGCTGTTTAGTCACTTCAGTCATATCCTACTCTATGTGATATCATGGATTGTAACCCATGAAGCTCCTCTGTCCATGGAATTTCCCAGGCAAGAATACTGGAGTGGATTGCTATTAGGGATCAAACTCACATCTCCTGTTTGGCAGGCAGATTCTTTTACCACTGAGCCACCTGTTACATGTTAGTACCATTCAAGCTGCAGAAAAGGGAAGTTATTTCATTGAAACGGAAGCCTTGGTGTGTTAGGGATTAATTCTCTCACAGAACCCTGTTGAAATGGCTCCAGGGCTTTCTGTGTATCATATTATTTAGCTTAATAACAATCCTAGGAAAAGAGAACAATTATTGTCATTCCTATCTTACAAACAGAGAAAGGCCGGGAAGCACAGACTGGCCAGGCAGTCTAAGATCTAAGGATCTGAACCCAAGTAGTCTATCGGTAGAGATGTTTCATCACAGAAGTTATTTGGCTTCAGTAAGAATTAAAGATTTTAAAATTAAAAAAAAAAGAAAAAAATATATATATATAAAATCAAAAAAATAATAAAATAAAATAAAATAAAATGCTATCACAAGCTACTTAGTTATCTAAGGTCAAAACCTGGTTTCTGCAGCCAGTCAGAGCTCCACTGAAGGCAAACATCGCTTCCCTCCAAACTGCTCTTTCCAGTCCCATTGCCATTCTGCAAGTTCAAGTCCTCATTGTCTCTTGTTGAACTGCTGCAACAATGTCTAAACTGCAGTACTTACCTCTGGTCATCTCCTCCTATAAACAAACAAACTTTTAAAGGATAATGTTCCTAAACATAGCTCTGCTTTGCAACTCCTTGCTGATAAGTAGAGAATGAAAGATAGATGATAGATAGATTTTTTTAATTAAACCTGAGAATTTGGCATTTATATTCTTCCAAGAGTTGGCAGCTGTGGTCCACTTTTCCAAAGTCATTTCCATGACCTTCCTCTGTTTCAGATAAATCATTCTTCATTTCCTGAACAAGTCCTGAATTTTCCCATCTTTATGCCTTTGTTCAATTGTCTTTGTTCAGCCCACATCTCCAGATTTCCAAATTTCATCCATGCTTTATTCAGCTTAATGTCATTTATTATTCAGTGTTTAGTCAAAATACAAACAATGAAAAAGGGATTATAATTTTTGCAACAATCCCTTTCCAGTCTGCACTACACTCCTGCTCTCAGAGCGAATAAACTAATTTCATCTTCCTTTATGTTCCTATGTTAGTTTGCCTTTGTTTATTTACAGGAATTATCACATTCTGCCTTACGCAGCAGTTATTTTTTTACTTCATTTTCCTACTAGGTTATCATGTTCTTGAAAAAACAAAACATCTATTTATCTTTGATTCATGTCATGAAAAATAAAATAATTATCATTTCATGAATTGGACAACATGAACAGTCACACCATCAAACACAACACTGTTTTATGGCCATGTCTCTCCTATAAGTCTGTGTTTTGTTGCTGAGATTTCAGAGATTGGTGGGAGAGGCTGCATGAGTTTTTTAAAATACTCTGAGATAGCATTTGGAATAGAGACTCACCCGAAAAAGAATCTAATTTTTCCTTTCTCCAGGAACAATAATTAAAAGTTATTCAAGACTTTGACTGTATTCAGGCGATACTACCTCCCTTCTCCTTGTTCACTTGACCACGGGCATTTGTGGGCTAGACCCACCATTACCCATTGGGAGCACCCCTGACGCGTGGCTAACACCCTCGCCATATGTATATGCCTTTGTTTCTGACACCAGTTTCTGGTCTAAAGGACTCCAGTCCATGAAGCAGAATGGTTTTCAGTCTAGCCAACTGTCACAAGCCATACAGACGTCACACGGAAAGGATGGCTGGTGGCCACTTTCTTCAGCTGAGGGCAGGGAAGGGTGCTATTGGTACCGGTGGGCTGGGAATGGTATGCACATCAGCAGACTTGATAGACTCCACTCCAGTTCAAGACACTTAAAATAATTATTTGATTCCCCGAAAGCTCATTTCCCTAGAAGGAGGTCATTTAGCAGTGTGAGAAAGAAACTTATTTCTCAAATTCCTCTGTAATTTCTAGTATGACTTTTTTTTAAAAACCTTTAGATTTGGATTTTTTAAATAATAAATGCACTAAAAATAAAGTTTAAAAATGTGGGCAATAAGATGTTTCCAAAGGGGATAACACTAAACATCATATATTTAATATTTTGCCTCTCATCACTGTTCCTTCTCTGCCCCTCATTGTTTCTGAAAAAGCAAGAAGTCAAGAGAGTTGGCAGAAAAACAAGAGGGTGTGGCTGAAATTAGCCATATAATTGAACACCATGTAGGGCTGGCTTGCCTAACATATACTCGGAATTACCTTGTGTTCTACCAAGTCCCCAAGGCCCCAGAAAAGGGACCTATGAAACAAATTCAGAAAAGAGCAACAAAATTTTTAACGAGCTGTGAGGCTGACTTATGAGGCACAATATGGGACCTAAGTATCATGTGGGTGGGTTTAACTGTTCACTTAACACAGCGAATGTCTGTGAGCTTACAGAGAACGTGATCACTGAGGAAAGGGGAGAGATGGAGCTGTGCTGTGGGTGACAACAGTCCCAGCTTTTTATTGGTTTCATTTTTAATATGGGATTCTGTGCTTTAGATTTCTCTTGCCTGGTACAGAAACCAGTGCCAATATATTTTACATCTTTTATCATAATGGAAACGATAAAACAACAACAATGTAAGCCTTTATAAAATGTAGGAAGTTCTCTATATGTATTCTCTAAATATAGGAGCACTGACTGATAAGCCATAAAAATAAAAATCCATTAACAGAGAAGGAGACATGAGTCTCTGGTGCCACATCTGGGATAAGGGAAAGGGAGAAGAGAAAGAAATGAAAGAGGAAAAGTGAAATAAACACAGTACTTGTACCTTCTAACCCAGTGGAGTTGCCATCTTGGTTGGCTGCCAAGATTTATGGGAAGTGTCTATTACAGTTTCTCCTAACTTCCCCAGGGGCTTCCCTGGTGGATCACATGGTAAAGAACCTGTCTGCAATGCAGGAGACCCAGGTTCCATCCCTGGGTCAGGCAGATCCCCTGGAGAAGGAAATGGCAACCTACTCTAGTATTCTTGCCTGGAGAACTCCATGGACAGAGGAGCCTGGGCTAAAGCCCATGGTGTCACAAAGAATCAGACACGACTGAGCAACTCACACTTTCACTTTAACTTCCCCAGACAACTCAGCTGACACATGGTTTATTTCAAACAAGGGATCACCTGCCTGTGTGCCATCCTTTAGACTCTGAGTGCCCAGAAAGACTAAGAAAAAGTGCATGTCAGGGGCAGATGGGTGATGATTGATAAGACCAACACAGCCTCTACTGCTGCCAAGAAACAAATGGCCTCCACCTCTTTCTTACCTCCTCATATGCAAAACACTGACAAAAGACAAAACTTTAAGTGAGGCTAGCAGTGTCTCAAAAGGTCCTAAGCCAACTGATCATGTACCTGTCCCTGAAGTAGACGCTGGGGATATTTTGGAGAATATGACCTTTTCCTTATCCTCAAAGGCTCCCAGGCAGGAGAAGGAGATAGCTTCAGAAACAGGCACATCATTATTATTTGATAAGTTAAGAGATGTAAGAGAAAAGCAAGAGATGCAGGGCCTTCAGAGACGATGAAATCTCCCCCAGCAAGGAGGAGTCCAGAGACATTATTCTGAAGGTGGCCATAGAGGACCTGACCTGTTGTCATCAGATGGATCCGCTTTCAATTGCCAGTTGTTTTCATGCAGAGGTCCTTAAGCAGGAGCATCTGTCTCCTGCATCTATGTCTGTATCTAGGAGATTATAGACTGGACATTCCTTCTCTGGTGATAGGGTCATAATGTAAGCAATTAGGGAGAACTTAAGGGTGACACTTTCCTTAAATGTTAGAAGCTGGTCCGTGGTGGGACAGACTGAAAAGCTGACACAAAAAGAAGGAAAATTTAGATAGAAGGATGGAGTCCTCATAGCTTCGAGGCCCTGATCTTAGTTGTCTCTGAGGTTTAGCAGCACCGTTTCCATGTCATTTTTTATGTGAAATATCACAGGCTCTGCCTCATAAATTTGTCTTTCTGAAACTAGCTCGTTTGGTTTTTATCACCTGCAGCAATCAAGAGACGTGAACTGTAGCACACATTAGCAATGACTTGACATCTTCCTTGTCTTACATTTCTCTTCTCAACCTCCCCCTTTCCAAGAAGAGTCAGCCCAATCTTAGCGCTGCCAATTTCTCCTTGTTCTGTCAATTCATGCGTTGAAAATTTAGCCAGTATTCCTGCCTCCTGGTTAGTTGTACTCCTACTTGTTCCATATCAAGTTTTCCCAAAGCCAGTTCCCATCTCCAAGTATTCAATACATTGAAATGCTGTCTACCAAGAGCTTTCACCAGAAAATCCAACTTGAGTGGGTTGAGGGTGGGGTCCAAGAATCTATATTTTTCATATACAATGGAATATTACTCAGCCATAAAAATAATGAAATCACACCATGTGTAGCAACATGGATGGACCTAGAGATCATTGTATTAAGTGAAGCAAGCAGACAACAAAAGACAGGTGTCATATGATATTGTTTAAGTGTGGACGCTAAAAGAAAAAAAAATGACACGAATGTATGTATATGCAAAGCAGAGACTCACAGACACAGAAAACAAGCTTACAGTTACCAAAGAGGAAAGGGGGTGGGGGATGGATAAATTAGGAGGCTAGGATTAACATGTATACAGTACTACGTATAAAACAGATAAACAACAAAGACCTACTGTGTAACACAAGAAACTATACTTAAAATCTTGTGATAACCTATAAGGGAAAAGAATATGAAAGATAGTATATATACATACACACACATATATAAATATAATGTATATATAAATACATATAAATATATACATACATATGGCTGAATCACTTTGTTGTACGCTTGACGCTATCACAACATTGTAAACTGACTATACTTCAATTTTTAAAAATCATTATAAACAAAAATATACATCTTTCAAAATACACCCTGGTTAATTGTGATGTACAGCCATGCGGAAGCATCGCTATGCCAGATGACTCATGAGGCCCATCAACTTGAAGAGTGTACTGAGTGTTCCCGACGTGTCACAAATTAACGGTGCAGCCTCTCACCAAGCTTTCCTAATCAGTCTGCATTTCCTCAAAGAAAGCGAAATTCATGGAGGCTCAGTAGTAGGTAATAGCAGTCTTAAGCTGTCCAGAGAATTACTCTCAAGGGGCTGGGGATGGTTTCATCCTGGGAGATAGGTGTGGCAGGGGCAGACCTGGCCCCTTACACAAGCTCCCTTTGATTTCCTTCATGCTGGAGATGGATGATGTGGAGGAAATTTGCTTCCTTTCAAAGCCTAAAGTTCCATCACAAGCCAGTATAATTTTCCTGAAAAGTGGCTTTCCAACAGGGCTGCCCCAAGGGAGGTGGACACAGTGATCCCAGAGGCAGCAGCAAAGCTGAAATACAGGACAGAGATTTTTTTGAAAGCCGTCCAGCACTGCCACCTCCGGAGCAAACTGTTCTTTCTCATGAGAGATGACAAGAGTTTACCAGCAGTCATTTTTTGAATTTTTTGAAAGTAGGTGCCAGGTGGAAGAAGGATTTGATGTGCTGGAATGCCAGCTCGGGAAAGGAGGTACCTTCCCAGTCCTTCCTTAATTTGCTGAGGTTTTGACAGGGCCTGAGCTCAAGCCATCTTAAACACCCTCAGAGGCTCTTACATTCTGACAGGTGCCCTTTCATGGGAGGCATCATACCACAGGTGTTTGAAGGTGTTTTTCTCTACAAGAAAGGACTTTTTTTATGTACCTCAGGCTCTCATATTTTCATTCCATTATGTTTTACTTGTATTTCTACCAAACCTGCAGATATGGGGATTTAAGAATCAGCAGGGCTTGAAATGATTAGAGTCAAAAGAACTCTACCTTGGGACTTCCATAGTGGTCCGGTGACTAACTCTCTGGGGCCGGGGCTTTGAACCCTGGTCCCCGGGAACTAGATCCCACATGCCACAATGTAAGATACCCCAAGCTGCACCTAAGATCTGTTACAGCCAAATAAATAAAAATTTAAAAAAACAACAAAAACTTTGCTTTTTGGCCAATAGCATCCCCCCATCCTAACTTTAAGACTTCTACTTTCTACCCCCAGCCCCCAACTACTTTCTCCCTTCTCTGTTTCCCTTCCTCCCTCCCCCACTCCCCAGCTCTCCACACTCAGAGCGAGCGTGCCCTAAACAGTGACAAACCTGCATGTGCTTCCTTTATGACTAAACTCCTGGGCCTCTCGCCAACCCCCCACAGATGGTCGCAAACATCAGACACCCTTTAGGGGAGCCCCACGTTTGCAACCCGGCTGGGAACGGCCAGGCGGAGAAGCGTGATGGGGAGTGGCGGTGTCTTAGTCCTGGGGGAAGGCGCAGCCGCTTCCAGGAGGAAACGGGCGTTTCCTTCCCACGCGCTCGGCGAGCTCTGGGTCCTGGCCCCGGTCCTCCACCCAGCCCCGCCCGGAGCTCTGGGAAAAGCCAGTCGCCACACACAGGCACACGCAGGCCCCAGGGCCGCGCCCAAAGGAGAGCGGCACCCACAGCCAATTGCTATGGCAACCCCGGGGTTCGTTCCATTCCCCACCCCGCCGGTCCCCCCGCCTCCTGCCTGAGCTGCAGCCAACCGGCTTGTGCGCGTCCCAGGAGCGCGCTATAAAACCTGCGCTGTGGCGCTGGCCCGGGGCGAGCCCGACCTGGAGCGGGGCGAGCAGAGCCAATCTCCGACCTGGAAAAGGCCTATGAGAGCGACAGGGGAAAGCCTGAACATGCAGGGTGCGCAGAGCCCGAGTCTCGGTCTGCCCAAGCAGTGCCTCTGCCTGGCTTTCCTGCTCCTCCGTCTCCTGGGACAGGTGAGTGGCGCACTCACCAGGTGCCTCTGGTTACTTTCTGAGCAAAGCCCCTGCTCGGTCTCTGGCTCGCTCGGCTTTCCAGCATCCCTGATGAGAAGTTTCTCCTTCTGGTGTTTCCCGCCCTCAGGTCGCTGCGGCTGAGCGTTGCCCCTCCTCGTGCCCAGCCGCGTGCCCCCCAGAGCCTCCGACCTGCGCCCCTGGGGTGAGAGCGGTGCTGGACGACTGCTCTTGCTGCCTCGTGTGCGCGCGGCAGCGCGGCGAGACTTGTTCGGTGCTGTTGCCGTGCGAGGAGAGCCGCGGCCTCTTCTGCGACCGCAGAGCGGACCCCAGCGCCCAGACTGGCATCTGCATGGGTAAACCTGCCCCCACCCCGCCACCTGATCTCCTGTCTCTCAATAGCGGAGCTGTCCCCTCTTTCCTCTCCTCTTCCCTTTGTTCCCAGAGGGTGGTGCGCAAATACTCGTAATGATGCCCTAGTTGATTTTTATGGAGCGCCTGTGCCAGGGATGGTCTGGGGTCGCGTGGGGTTTGGAGGAGAGCCAGAAGCTGGAAGGAAACCTGCCCTCCCGTGGAGGTGAGAAGCGTTGGTCACTTGCCTCCCTAGAGAAGAATCCAAGTAGACTGGGAGCAGAGCAGAGTTAAGGGCCAGTGAAGTCATTTCCTATCCACGTTTCCAGGGGATGCTTGGGGGGTGATGGAAACTTGGGCTTGCTCACAGGCTCAGAGTTCCCCCAACTGTGGCCATTCAGGTTTGTTTTCACACCTGTAATTGTCCCATTTGAGCCAAAGCAGCCCCTACTCTCCTGGGACCTATGGAACCCCTGTATGAGTTGTGAGTAAAATCAAGCTGGTGAAACTCAACCAGTCGGTTTCCCACCTGGTGTACCATTTAGCTGGAGGCTGTCCCCACCTCCCTGGATGAGGGGGCTTGGGATAGTCTTTTAGCTTCTTTTCTAAACTAGCGATGATTTATTGCGCTGGGATGCCAAAGAATCTGAAGCCCTTCCCAGTTTGCCCAGTTAACCTGTTTGGAGACTGAAGAGCTCTGTTTTTCTTTTAAATTCTGAGCTCCTGGAATAGGAGAATCTAAGGAGGTTCTTGCAAAACGACCTTTTCATTGGGAGCAAAAGCTGTGTGACCTTGGGAGTGTCACTTCACAGTCTGGCCCCTCTTCCTTCATCCGTAACATGAGTGGCAGGACTGGGTGGTCTTGAGTGTCTTTTCTTCTTCTGGGAAGCTCCATGAGGACATCTCTCTACTGGTGACAGATCAGCAACCAGATGCCTTCAACTAGAGAAAGAATGAATTGGGGTTTGGAACATGTGCTGTGCATCTTCTATAGCTTCTCCAGTGCATCCTGTTTTGTTTTGTTTTGTTTTGTTTTTCTCTCCCCTTCCCTCTCTGCTCTTCTTCCCCAAGACTCTTCACCACGCCATTAATAATCACTGTAGCAAGCCAAGCTCCTCTGTCCATGGGATTTCCCAGGCAATAGTACTGAGTGGGGTAGCCATTTCCTTCTCCAGGGGACCTTCCCGACCCAGGGATCGAACTCAGATCTCCTGCATTGCAGGCAGGTGTTTTACTGTCTGAGCCACCAGGGAAGCCCCTTCCCTCTCTGCTCTTCTTCCCCATGATTCTAGCGGTAGAAGGAGACAACTGTGTGTTCGATGGAGTCATCTACCAGAGTGGGGAGACCTTCCAGCCAAGTTGCAAATACCAGTGCGCCTGCCAAGATGGACAGGTTGGCTGTGTGCCCCGCTGTGAAGAGGACTTGCTACTGCCCCAGCCCGACTGCCCAGCTCCCAGAAAAGTTAAAGTGCCAGGGGAGTGCTGTGAAAAGTGGATCTGTGACACCAAAGAGACGGGGACATTAGGGGGCCTCCAGACCCTTCCAGGTGAGAAACTCAACATAGCTGAATTTAACAGTCCCAGCACGGGAGGACATGCAGGCAGGAAGGACGTGTGCTCTTTGGGATTTGCAGTGAGAAACCAGCTTCAGTTTCTGGCCATTCATTCTTGGAGTCCAGCTGGCCCATGGAGATTAGACATAGCACGTGTGGGAATCCCAGCCAAGTTATGGAAGTATGCACACAGCCTCTCCTGAAGAAGAGTCATGTTCAGTGGTTCTTTTGAGTCATAGGAGTGATTTTTGTAATCTTATTACATGACTACTATTTATATTTTAGTCTGTCTCACTTGACCCTTATTAACATTGCAAAGGTATGTTTTAGCAACTTTATGCAAAACACACAATTGATATAGCTTCTA
The DNA here is from genome assembly GCF_016772045.2 of Ovis aries. NCBI lineage: Eukaryota > Metazoa > Chordata > Mammalia > Artiodactyla > Bovidae > Ovis > Ovis aries. Next base: position 57,929,546 of record NC_056062.1, on the reverse strand, counting down.
TATTTATGGCAAGAGTCAATTTATGTGAGTCACTCAGTCATGTCCAACTCTTTGCAGCCCCATGGACTATAGCTCTCCAGGCTCATGGGAGCGGTTAGCCATTCCCTTCCCAAGGGGATTTTCTCGACCCAGGAATTGAACCCAGGTTTCCCACATTGCAGGAAGATTTTTTTTACTGTATGAGCCAATGCGGAAGGCTATCAATTCAAGGGGAATGACTTTTAGGTCATTTGCAAAGGGCCTGGTGATAGCTCTTTCTTTTCTAGATTCTGTCAACTACCTATGCACTCTCAAGACTATCTCCCCTAAGGAATGCCATCCCTGGACAAGTGTCACAGAGAAATGCCACCTTTCTAGATGCTGCAGGAAGGATCAAATGACACTTTAGGGTCTTTGTTTGCTTTTCCTTTTGTTTTGGCTCTTAAAGGAAATGACCTTTTTTTTTTTTTTTTTTTTTTTTTTAGAAAAGCAAAAATTCAAGATCCAGTAGAGAATATTTTAAAAGCCATTAATCAGCCAGATTATTTACACTGGAAGGACACAGAACTTTACAGTCTTTCTGAAGTGAGGAATTATCAGCTATGCCTTACAGATAGGAAAATTGCCATGTAAGGGAGGAGATGTGCCCAGCATATTAAGTATTGAGACTGACCTGTCTGAAAGTGACTGTATCCCACAACCCAGACAACCAGTTGCACTTCCCTAAGGCAGAGTTTTACTTCCATCACTATTTTGAGTTGGTTGGTTGTACTTTCTCATCCAATTACAATTTTTAACTGATCATCTTTCTAGACAAAAATCACATGTTGAAATCATGTGATTTCTCTACAGTTTATGGAATGGTTGTTGATGCTATACGGTGCTATATTCTTAAAACTACTAAGCTTCTCAAAGACAGATTCTCCTAAAGTTCTCATGAACAGATTGGACAGTCATTCTACAAAGATTTCTTGAAGGTCAACTATGTGCTAGGCATTGTGCTACCTGTTTGGGGCTTATAAATACAGAGTTCCAGGTCTGTCCCCTGAAAGCCCCTGAGTTGAGCAGGTACCTGATTGGATGAGATGCTTTTTCTAATAATGATTGAAAGGACCACTCTGCCATCCCCACGTTTCACTCAATAGTGCTGTCTTTATTCCAAAATCCCATAGCCTACAGGCCAGAAGCCACTCTAGGAGTTGCAGTCTCGGACTCCAGTGTCAACTGCATCGAACAGACCACAGAGTGGAGTGCATGTTCCAAGAGCTGTGGCATGGGTTTTTCCACCCGAGTCACCAACAGGAATCCTCACTGTGAAATGGTGAAGCAGACCCGGCTCTGCATGGTGCGGCCCTGTGACCAAGAGCACAGGCAGCCAACAGACAAGGTACAACCCTGGGGGAAGCCTCCCGTGACAGAGGAGGTGGCCTTACTCATTGGGCCCTGTGCCTTAACAAGTCTCTGTGATGTTAGTTGACTCTGCAGTCATTTCCAGTAGAGGATAGAGGAGTTTACCTTTTTTTTTCTCTTTAATGTATTGAAATATCCTAAGCAACTCACAGCAGGTAAAGAGGGAGAGGTCAGTGGTCCTGTGGTTAAGACTCCATGTGGTTAAGACTCCATGCTTCCATTACAGGGGGCACAGATTCAGTCCCAGGTCAGGGAACTAAGATCTACATGCCACGTGGTGCCAAAAAAAAAAAAAAAAAAGAAAAAAAAGAGGGAGAGGTTGGACAACTCCAATACTGTCCCCAGTTGAGAAAAGTCTGGCAAATCTCATTTCATCCTGGAAAAACACAGTTACTCAATGATCAAGCATGCTTGATTTTAGAAAGGTCATTTCTAAGCCCAGTTGTCTTCACCCTTTAGGTTTAGTCTGAAAGGAGCAGCAGAGTAGGGACCACATCTGCCTTCCAAATCCCTCTGTCCTCCACATCCTACCTGGAACGTACTGTGTGCTTGATAAACAACTATGGATGAATAAATGAATGGGTGTCTGGGAATTATTTTCAGTCTTTCAAAAAGCCTAGTGCCACCAGTACATTTTCCAGGAAGAGGTGATATGTGCCAAATAAAATAGCACATTGTTTTCCTTTTTTGCTGGAATGGTATCAACTCAGTGTGTTAATGCTGAGCAGAAGGCATGCAGTTCAGAAGCTCTGATTGGTTCCTGATGACATCACAGTCCTTGTTAGCAGAACCTAAGATCAGATAAATGCAATACTCAAATCAAACTAGTTGATGGACCCTTGTACAAACCTAAAGCCAAAATAAAGCAGTCCCTAGCAATGAAAGATTTACATAACTCTCAACTGAGGCAATATCATCTCATGCTCAAGAGCCCAACTCTGGAGCCAGACAGCCTGACTTTAAATCCTGGCTTCTCATATGAGCTAGCTGTGGGACTTGGGTGATTTTCTTAACCTTTAAGCCTCAGTTCCTTCCCTTACATAACAGAGACATTAACAGTAGCTACAGTTCCTTACTCAGAGTTGTCATGAAGATTAAATTCCATGAATTTGCAAAGTGCTGGGCGTAGATTGTTGCCTTGGCGCTCAGATGCTCAGCTGAGTCTGACTCTTTGTGACCCATGGACTGTTGCCCACTGGGTTCCTCTGTCCATGGGATTCTCTAAGAATACTGGAATGGGTTGCCATTTCCTCCTCTAGGGAATCTTCCCTACCCAGGGATTGAACCCTGGGGCTCTTACATCTCCTGCATTGCAGGCGGATTCTTTACCACTAGCGCCACCTGGGAAGCATAGATTACTGTATTAATATACATATCATTACTTGATATTAACCCTTATTTCTGTTATTGGTAAAATAAGAGTCTCTAGTGGTTACATTGTTATATGGCTACTTAACTCTCTGACTTTTTAAGATCCATTCTAACTTTGTGCTTCTTCTACCAGTTTAGAAAGAACACCTAGAAACACCTTCCTCTGTTTCTGTCCCTTCATCTCTCTCTCTCTCTCTCTCTCTCTTACTCTCACACACACACACAAATGTTGCAGACCTTCTGCCTTTTGGTTTATATTGGCAAAAATATACACTGAGTATTAAATATCAACAAAGAAAAAGCAAGAGCCTTTAAGTATTGTCAAGAATATAGTACTTTATTACATAAGGCTTTTCCATGCCATGGCTTTAACATTTTGCTTTTTCTACAGTTTATTTTTCCAGAATTTATATTTTTTTCTTATAGAAAATATAATCTTGTACCCAGTTTAATATTAGGAGATATTATATTTAAGACATTTATTTATAGTATATATATATATATTTCATTAGAAATCTAGAAATGTGCTCAGAATCTAGGGAAATGCTAGCCCAGTAATCATTACTTCCTTGTCACTGAAAGATTCTTAAATATGAAACAGTGCTCTGTATGTGTGGTCCCCAGACCAGCAGCATCATCTAAGAACTTTTTAGAATTTCAAATTATGAGGATCCACATCAGATCTACTGAATAAAAACCCTGGGTTTAAGACCCAACAATGTGTGTTTTAGCAATGTGTGTTTAGTACATTTTCATGTACTCTTAAAGCTTTAGAGTTACTGATTTTAGAGAATTCCAAGTCTCATCACTCCACAATCTATGGACTGTGCCTAAAAAGGTGAAAAGCAGTGGAGAATTGTGACAAATTAGGCAAAGAAATCTAGATGGGAAATTAACGTATAATCAGTGTCTTACTGCATCATCAGTATTGGAGTTCTTCATCAGTAAATACTAATGGAATGTTGGATAAATTCCCTACTTACCATGCCTTCATGGAAAATAACCTTAAATCCCACTGTCTTAGACTTTCCTGAGGTCACAATGTAATATCAGCAGAAAAAATGAGCTTTGTGTCAGACAAATTCAGTTACTAGTTGTCTTCTGATCACTTCAGCCTTCTGAGATTCCGTTTACTCATCTATAAAACTTGGACAATTGCTCTTTACATGAATAATTGCTCCTTGTATGAGTGAATGTTGCCAATAAAGTTAAGTGAGTTAATGTCTGAAAAAATTTGAAACATTAATAGGCTTCCAGTGATGCCATATTTATTCCATTTCTCTTTATAACACCTAAAGAATGTATTGGATGAAAACTAATGCTAGTTTTCTTATGATGGCTTGAAAAAGAAACTTTCTTTATCATGCATATGCTTTCACCCTCATGCTTATGTCACTTCGTCAAAAGATGATTACAGACAATTAGGCATGGTATCCACATTCTAGGTAGGAATGCAGACGAATACAGGAAGCAGTTAAGAATTGTACTGTCTGAAGGGCAAAGAATTTCCCAGAATCTCTTGGTTTATGTATCATGGCCCAGAACTTTGTCACAAGCTCCCAGATATTCTGGGGGAAGCATTACTTGTAGTGGAGCACACTGTTAGAACAAAATTAACATTCTGTTAGCAAAGAAGAAAGAGCAACAGATATTGGGTAGGCAACCAGCAAGTTATTCCATATGCCTAGATGGGTCCCTCAGAGGAAAGATGACCATTTCATGCATCACTCGTTTTCTTCTTTCTTAGAAAGGAAAAAAGTGTCTCCGTAGCATCAAGTCACTCAAAGCCATCCACCTGCAGTTTGAGAACTGCACAAGCCTGCACACCTACAAGCCCAGGTTCTGTGGGATCTGTAGTGATGGCCGATGCTGCACTCCCCACAACACCAAAACCATCCAGGTGGAGTTCCAGTGCTCCCCAGGGCAGATCCTCAAGAAGCCAGTGATGGTCATCGGGACCTGTACCTGTCACAACAACTGTCCTCACAGCAACTCGTCTTTCCTCTAAGACTTAAAGCCAGACACCAGCAGAGGGAAGATGTAACAGGTCCCTTGAGAAGCTCACCTACAGAGGCAAACTGCAGCCACCCACCATCAAATGAATATAAGGAAAATTATGAAGAATTATTATCCTCCTCTGAGTCTCATGTATTTTCTGTGGTCATACGAGGTCAGTTATTTCTGTCTTTTTCTTCATGAAGGAAATGATTAACTGTAAACCTGGAATCAAGGTAAGCTCAGGAGAGTACTTAGGGATGACTTTTTCTTTTACATGTTTACTACTCACATTTACTACACATTTACTACATGTGAAAACTTCTATAAATTTCAGAAATCAGATACACATCTGTGTAAACAGTATCACATTGTGCTTATTTTGTTATACACTTGTGAAATTTCAAGAAAAGGTCACTGTAGTGAATGACATGGTGAAGTCCAAGGTTACACTGAGAGTATTGCCATATAAATATTTCACCATAGATTGAGGATTGACCTAAGGGTTCTCTGTGGAGCACTCTTTTTCAGTGACTCAACTCTCAACTTTAAATTCTGAGATCTGATGAAACATATAGTTCTCCAACTTGAAATCTGTTTTCTGTGTACATGGGAAACAAGCTATATCTATGAAAATGGAAGCTTATTAATTAAGTGCACTGCTGTCATAAACTGGCTCCATTTCAGACAAGTTGACTCCTTTCCAAAGAGAAAGAAGCTAAACAGAAAATTACCCCTTATACAGAGATGACCAGCCTCTCTCAGCCCTCAGACATTTGTATGTGTCTGGAGGTTCCTGGGGATCACTAATTTTTTAATTCAGAAGAAGCAGAACACATCAGCAGGGTTCCCTCTTACCTGACCAATGAATAAACTGAGGCCCAAAGCACCTGATTACAACTTTTGATAACTTTCAAATATGCTGGTAGTGGAATTTTGAAAAAGAAAAACAAAATCGACATGACTGCAGTAGCGAGATACCACAAACTCCATGGTGGTTCAGAATTATTGTACAGATGCCCCAAACTTATCCTTGGGTCTTAGTTAGGCAAACTCATGAACAAGATATATGCATCTACATATGTTTATCTAACTTGTCAGGCTATAAGATAGACTGCAAACTTAAATGTATACATTCTTCTATTGTCACCCTATGTGTTCAGCTTTTCTCCTTTAAAGTATTTATATAGATATAAATTATACATTTTTAAAAATATTCTTTTTTACTTTCGCTACCTGTTGGACATTTCTAAATAAAAATTATCAAAGTGTGACTCTGCTCTAGTTTTGTGCTTCTGAGTTATTTATTGAGAGTATAAGTTAAATTAAAATTTACCAATTAAATCAGATAACAAGTGAGCATCTATTGAGAGCAAAATGGATACTTTTAGATGAACTTAAAATTTCTGATCAGAAGGAAAACAAAAGACCATTGTTAATTTGGTGATCTCTATTGCCAAGGCCTTAGATAGTCTCCACTCTTTTTACTCAATCCGGTATCTAGAACCCTGATATTTTTTTCTGGACAGCCTTCGAGATACTTCCATAAATTAAAAATTGAACTTGTGGTTGGACCAAACAAAACTCACCTTACTGTCTTCCTTATCTAGTTAAAGTAGACCCCCCATTCTCTCAATTAGCCAAATTAAATTGCCAAGAGTATCTTCTTTTTTAAATTAGAAGTATAGCTGATTTACAACATTATACTAGTTTTAGGTGTACAAATAGTGATTCTATATTTTTATAGTTTATACTCCATTTACAGCTGTTATGAAATATTGGCTACATCCCCTGTGCTATACAATGTATCCTTTTATCTTGTTTATTTTATACATAGTAGTTTGGGCCTCCTAATCCCTTACCCCTATCTTGTCCCTCCCACCTTCCCTCTCCCCTTTGGTGACCACTAGTTTGCTCTCTGTATCTGTGAGTCTTTCTCGTGTTATATTATATTCATTCATTTTGTTTTTCAGCTTCCATATATGTGATAACATATAGTATGTGTCTTTCTCATCTTTCTCTGTCTATTTCACTTAGCATAATACCCTCTAGGTCCATCCACATTGTTACAAATGGCAGGATTTCATTCCTTTTTAGGGATGAGTAATATTCTCTTTTGTGCGTGTGTATGTGTATATATACATATATTGTTTGTGTGTATGTGTATATATACCTCATCTTCTTTACCCATTCATCTGGTGATGGGCACTTAGGTTGCTCCTGTATCTTGGCTAATACACCAATGCTACTATGAGCACTGGGACTCCTGCTGCCAGGATTACCTTGATCAGCCTGCCTTTACTCAGTGTCCAGTGGTGATGCAGAACACAGTCGTGAGCAGGGCTCTCATCTGGGCAGCATGAGGGCTAGAGTTAATATAACTCTGTGTTTTAAAGCTTCTGGTTGATGTACTAGTTCTCTGGTTCTTTCATAATTTTTTTTTAAAGTTTCCTTAATTCCTAACTTCACTTCCCCATGCTGCAAGCCTTCTTCCCACCCATAACTTTAGCTAGCTTCTGTTTGCCTTTTAAAATAGACTAGAAAGGACTTCCCTGGTGATACACTGGATAAGAATCTGCTTGCCAATGCAGGGGACATGGGTTTGATCCCTGGTCCAGGAAGATTCCATATGCCACAGAACAACTAAGCCTGTGCCCCACGACTGCTGAGCCTACGTGCTGCAACTACTGAAGCCCACATGTCTAGAGCTTGTGCTGTGCAACAAGAGAAGCCACCACAATGAGAAGCTTGTGTACTGCAATGAAGAGAAGCCCTTGCTCTCTGCAACTAGAGAAAGCCCATGTGCAGCAACAAAGACCTAGCACAACCATAAATAAATAAATATTTTTTTCTTTAAAGATGGATTGGAAAGCCAGTTTTATTTCTAGGAGTTTATTCAAAGGAGATTATCAAGGGATGCTGACTTTGATTTCATACTTACTTTGTACTGAGCACTTCACCATCATTGTATTGTTTGATTTGCATAATAATCCTACAATGTAGACACTCTTCCCCATATTACAATTGAGGGAACGTCTTAAATTTTAAAATAAATGTTTAAAAGGAACTGGTGAAAAGGCAATGGCACCCCACTCCAGTACTCTTGCCTGGAAAATCCCATGGATGGAGGAGCCTGGTAGGCTGTAGTCCATGGGGTCGCTAAGAGTCGGACACGACTGAGTGATGTCACTTTTAGTTTTCACTTTCATGCTTTGGAGAAGGAAATGGCAACCCACTCCAGCGTTCTTGCCTGGAGAATCCCAAGGAAGGGGTAGCTTGGTGGGCTGCCGTCTATGGGGTCGCACAGAATCGGACATGCCTGAAGCGACTTAGCAGCAGCAGGTGGATCTAGAACTCATCAACGTCCTTCTGCTATCTTGTGGACTCTTGCAAAGATTATCTGCAAAACTATTCAATCCACTCTTGCTCGTAAGAGCAAAATAGGAAGACTCTGAGGTCCAAAAGTACATGTCTGATTAGATGACAGCCATTATGGTGAAGAACAAAGCAATATTTAAAATGAAAATGTCAGAAAATATTTACCCCCATAAAACATATAGAATTTTGAAAAGAGGGATTTGTTTTAAAGTTTCCATGAATTAAAAAAACTGAGAAAATGAGCAACAAAATATTAGCAATTATGTCAAATTGGAGTCATAGTTTCCCCTTTTTTGTGATTTCTTTTTGAACCTTTTTTTAAACTTAGGACATTTTTGTTGTTGTAATTTAGTTGCTGAGTCATGTCCAACTCTTTCACCATCCCATGAACTGTATAGCCCACCAGGCTCCTCTGTCCATGGGATTTCCCAGGCAAGAATACTGAAGTGGGTTGCCATTTCCTTTTCCAGGAGATCTTCCTGACCCAGGGATTGAACCAAATTTCCTCTGTTTCTTGCATTGACAGGCAGGTTCTTCACTGCTGAGCCACCAGGGAAATCCAACTTACACTACCTGTAATATAATGAGAACAGCAACAATAGGAAAATAAAATAGCAAGTCTGAATTCACATATCCCTTCAAGCACAATTTCCTTTCACACCTCTGCCCATTCATCCTGCACTGGCTGCCCCTTTCAGCATCCAAAATGTTTATCAATTCATTCATTTTGTTCTTTCAAAAAATACTTATTGACTGCATTTGTGTGCCTAGCATAGTTTTAAGTCCTGAGAATACAGTCATGAATAAAACAAACAATAAAATAAATGTTACTTTTCTCCCTGGCAATGACTCACTGTATGCCCCAGCAAGCATAAAGTAGTAAACAAAAAGTCAAAGGAGATAAAGCCTAAGAAGATTATTAAACTAAGGTGACCTAATAGTTTCTGGGTGGGTAATTTAGCTGGAGGTAGTAAAGGTGTTTCTTTCTGAAGATGCAGTATTTCATCTTACATCTGAATCACCAAGATTAGGAGAAAGAATCTTCCAGGCTGAGATAACAGCTTAGGATTTAAAAAAAAAAAAAAAAAGCCAGCATCTGGAATATGCTTGGAGCTTCATTAAAAAAATATCCAGGTGGCTGGAGCAATATGGAGGCAGGTAATGATATAAATGCAGGGGCTCAAACATGTAGGGCTTGCCTCTATCATCCTAGCTCTTGCATCATTTACAACTAATTATTTAAAAATCCCATTACAACGAGCATCTTGAGGCCAACATTTTAGTCTTCTTTGTAAAGAAGTACTTGGGCTTTCTCTGATAACTCAACAGGTAAAGAATCTGCCTGCCATGCAGGAGACACAGGAGATGTAGGTTCAATCCTTGGGTCCGGAAGATTCCCTGGAGGAGAAAATGGCAACCCACTCCAGTATTCTTGCCTGGAAATCCCACGGACAGAGGAGCCTGGGGAACTACAGTCTAAAGGATCGCAAAGAGCTGGATACGATGAAGCGTGCATGCAACACAGCCTGGCACAGAGCCTCACTCACTGAATGCGTGGATGGATGGATATGTGAATGCATCAGTGAACTCTGCATTGACAAAAGATAAAATGCTCTTCGAAATAGAAGCTAGGCTCTTAAATTCTCATTTTCAGTGTCACTGTCTCTATAGTTTTCTTTCTCTCTCGCTTCCACTCTCTATCATCTACAAACACACATACATGCATTCCTGAAATCACGATTTCAGATACTTGTGAAAAATATGTGATCTGATCCACAAATATTTATTAACTCTAGAACGTCCTAGTTAAAAGCAATATTTACAGAGCAGAGTTTAAGACTGCAGGAAGAGTACAGGTTTGGGAGTTATTCAAGCTTGGGTTTGCAAATCAGGTCTGTTCTTTCCCAGCTTTGGGATATTGGGCAATTTGGACACACCCTCTGTGTCTTGGTGTCCATACCTGTAAGATGAAATCATAATATTGAGAGAGTAGCCAATCACCCTAAGTTTTCCTGAACTGATATGGTCCCTGGGACTCAGGAATTTCAGTCTTAAAATCAAGACAGTCCCAGGCAAAGTTGGATGAAATGGCCATCCTAGGTACTAAACACGTATTGTTGTAAGTTAATATGTGTTCTTAAGCATTTGATCATGCCAGGCACACAGTAGGCCAGCAAATGACAGCTGCTAAAATAAAATTCTCCAGTAGAGTCAAGCACCACCCCTTAATCATGCATGTTATGTTCAGAGGCAGACATTACTGACCTCAGGAAAAGACCAAGAGATTCAAAGAAAGTTAATGACCTATTAAGGACACGGTGAATGAAGGGGCTGGGATTCAAACTCAGAGTCTGCATGAGCTCAGAGCCAAAGTTCTTTCCTTTCTACAGTGCCACAGACACTGAGGCCAAGTATATTTTCAGCAACCAAAACAATTCCAACAGTTTTCATTTTTGTGCTGTTTTCCCAAACTATAAATGTTCTCTTTTAGAAACAGCATTGCAAAGTCGTGAGCTTGTTGAGATCATTCTGTGAATGTGAAACTTTTGAAATCACTTAATTGCTGTTTAGTGACAAGGCATACTTCATTGAAAATTAATGGAGGATTTTTCTTTTCTTTTGTCACTTGAGGATTCAATTCAACAATGCAGCAAGGACACCTTTACGCTAGGAAATATGTTTGTCACACGCCTATCTGTGCTTGATGAGATTATTGATAAAGCTTTTGCAGGAGATTTCTGGACAGTATTAGATTTCTCTCCCAGTGTTTTACTTGTAGATACACGTTGTCATGCTTCTGAACAGGTTTTGCTCCAAAAATGCTCAATATCATAAGTCAGATCATCAAAACAGTATGTCCTTTTGGCTGTGTGCTCTTGAGCTTAGTTTGAAGATTCATTTTTGTTGGAAGTCTATTCATCTTAACCACACCACATGGTTCTTTCAGGCAGTGTTATGCTGTCTTGACCGCAGAGGGTTCACCAAATTCAATTACTGCTTCAATAACACTGCTGGCACTTGCTGAACTCTGAATAAAGAAGAATTCTCTGCAGCCATCCAGCTGAGGACTGTGAATTACTGTTACATTAAGCCAGCTGTTCTGGGGATAATTAGAAGGTGCAAAGGGTAAGGATGGTAAGGCTGTACAATTTTTCCTAAAGAATATATGTCTTTTTCTTTAGGACAAGAAACTGAAGGTGTGAATTTCAACCCAGGAAGCTCTACGAAAGAATATACAGTTCCATTCAAATGGCAACATTTCACAGAATAAAAAGCCCACCAGTACTTTTGGGCCAAAAGGATCTTGGAAAGAAATGCTTTAGGATCCAAGAAGAGGATGTTGCTTGGACTTATATTTTATTAGCAAAATCTGAGAAGCAAGATCTGTTTGTAGCATAGATTCGGAAGTCTAGAAGAAGTCAAAAAGTTTTTAGCCTGGGTTAAATAAGGGTCAGTATGCCCCCAAATGACCCAGATTTGTCCTGCTGAAGCAGGGCCATCCACAAGATTCTTGGGGGTCCTTGTCAGAGGAGATCCCAATAAATGTATGTTCTAGTTCCTCTGAAAGTTCAGCAGTGAGAATCTTCCCCAATATTTTTCAGAGCTTCTCAGCACCCAAGAAAAAGAATTAAAAACTACAAGTCTTATTGAGTGTCATTTCTCCAAACTACATACCCTCATTCAAGAATATACTTCAATTTCATCCACCTCATATGAACTGACCCAAATGTGCTCTTTTTATTTTTTATTTTTTATTTTTTTGTCCTGCATAACTAGTTTATTTTTTTTTCAATGTGTTGTAGAGGTTTTTATTTTTTTTTAATTTTAGTTTTTATTTTTAAATTTTAAAATCTTTAATTCCAAATGTGCTCTTTTTAATAGCTTTGTATTTGTACCACAAATTTCTGGAGCCTGTTATACAGAGTGAAGTAAGTCAGAAAGAAAAGCGCCAATACAGTATATTAACGCAGATAAATGGAATTTAGAAAGATGGTAACAGTGACCCTATGTGTAAGACAGCTAAAGAGACACAGATATGAACAGACTTTTGGACTTTGTGGGAGAAGCCAAGGGTGGGATGATTTGAGAGAATAGCAATGAAGCATGTATATTACCATGTGTGAAATAGATGACCAGTCCAAGTTCAATACATGAAACAGGGCACTCAAAGCTACTGTGCTGGGACAACCCAGAAGGATGGGATGGGGAGGGAGGCGGGAGGGCAGTTTGGGATGGGGGGACACATGTACACCCATGGCTGATTCATGTCAATGTATGGCAAAAAACACCACAATAATGTAAAGCAATTAGCCTTCAATTAAAATACATTAATAAAATAAAAGACAAAAAATATATACTTCAAGGTCACTTTCACTAAGAAGTCTTCTCAACTGTACCCTTAAGTTTTGAACAGAACTGGGCCACTTTCTCCTTTGTGCCTAAATGCTCCTCATAGCAATTCTATCATAGCTACTAAAATGCCCTGCATCTGTTATTTGTTTTCATGTCTTTCTCCCATTAGACTCTAAGCTCCATGAGGGCAGGGACCTCCTTTGGTTTTCTTGCCACTGCCTCACACTGTGCTTCTCAAACTTCCATCACCTTACTCCAAACAGCTGAGCATGGTGAACAACTACAACACAAATCTAGAATTTCAAGCTGAAGTGTCTAGGCCATGCCACATTCTTCTCTTAAAAGTTCACATAAATCTTGACTTTTCTTGAATCTGTCCATGCTTGTTTAAATAGAAAAATAACATTTAAATTTTCTAATTGACTATTCAATTTTTACCACCTAAATCTTCAAGTAAAATTGATGCTACATAATGGTATTTAACTGAAGCTTCTTATATTTCCTTGCATACTTCACATGGTCAGATTAGCAGTAATAATAATAATTCCAAATTCTATCTCATTTTGTGAGGCATCAATCTTAGGAAATACTATTAGCAATTTATACATCAAAAAGAAATAAATTCTTCCAAATGACCTAGGACATGCCATCAATTATAAGCACAAAAGTCCCACTTTTAGAAGTACAAAAATATTGTTAAATGTTTCTTTTAGAATATTTAAAATTTAAGGAGATAAAGAAGGAGAGGATGGTGGAGGAGGGAAAGAATGAACATTTATCAAGCTTATTAGGTTCCAGACAACACGCAAAGTCTTTTACATAGATGACCTCATTTACTTTACTCCTTATAAAAATCCTATGTGGGCGATACCATTTTATCTCAAAATTCCAGATGAGGAAAGCAAAGCTTTGGAAAGATGAACAGCTTATACAGAATCAAAAATCTATTATGTGGTAAGGATTGGATCTGAATTCTCCCATTCCATATCCAGAATTTGTTTAATGCCTCTGCTTTACTATCTGTATCCTGGGTTACATGTACTTGTTTGGTCAAAAATTTTACTTTTGTTTCAGGTTCGAAGGATTTATTGACAAAAGAAACCACTCATTACACACAAATAAACAATTTCAATATGTAATAGATAGTTTTTTAACTTAATTTCAATATACAATCATTAAAAGAGAAATAGAAACAAAGAACTATAACAGTACACACATCACTAAATTGAGAAAATCAGCATCCAGGCTTAAACAGCATGCTGGGAGGTCCCAAGTAACAGCAACATGGACAAGGATGTCGACTTCAACAACTCTCAGGGTTCTATCCACATGGATACTTGTGGAGTACCTACTATGAGCCATGCACTCATAAATTTCATCTTCATAACCTTATTTTTCCTCACCACAACCCTAAAAAGGTGAGCAATGCTACCCCACTTTACAGATAAGACTGATAAGGATTAACACTCCAGGGCAGGTGGCTGTAGAGGCCAGACTCCTGATAGCATGACTCACCATTGTTTCCCAAGAGCTGACAGTGCACTTCCTCCTCCTTTTCTCTGTTATTATAATGAGTATAAAGGTTGAACTCTCTGCAATAGAAGCACTTCCGTTTTTTGGATTAGAAAATAACCACCAAAGCCTTTAGGTTTATTCTGGTCTTTCTAGGCACTATGGTGATGAAATAAGCAGTGAAGTCTTTTTTTTTTTTTTTTCTTTTAAAATTTTATTGGAGTATAGTTGCTTTACAATGTTGTGTTAGTTTCTGCTGTACAACAAAGTGAATCAGTTATATATGCACATATATCCTCTCTTTTTTAGATTTCCTTCCCATTTAGGTCATCACAGAACACTGAGTAGAATTCCCTGTTCTTTTTTTTTTTTTTGTATTTCTTCTTTTTATTTATTTATTTATTTTTTTTAAAAATTTTAAAATCTTTAATTCTTACATGCATTCCCAAACATGAACCCCCCTCCCACCTCCCTCCCCATAACATCTCTCATTAGGTTCTCATTGGTTAGCTATTTTATACAAAGTAGGGCATATATATCAGCTCCAACCTCACAATTCAGCCCACCCTTCCTTTCCCCCTTGTTATGTATGAGTTTGTTCTCTACATCTATGTTTTTATTTCTGCTTTGCAAATAAGTTTAGCTGAATCTTTACTCTAGGTTCCACATATAAGCCATGTTATATGATATTTGTTTTTCTCTTTATGGCTTATTCACTCTGTATGACAGTCTCTAGGTCTACTTATGTCTCTACAAATGGCCCAATTTCATTCCTTTTTATGACTGAGTAATATTCCAACCTAGATAGCATATTAAAAAGCAGAGACATTACTTTGCCAACAAAGGTCCGTCTAGTCAAGGCTATGGTTTTTCTAGTGGTCATGTATGGATGTGAAATCTGGGCTATAAAGCTGAGTGCTGAAGAATTGATTCTTTTGAATTGTGGTGTTGGAGAAGACTCTTGAGAGTCCCTTGGACTGCAAGGAGATCCAACCAGTTCATCCTAAAGGAGATCAGTCCTGGGTGTTCATTGAAAGGACTGATGCTGAAGCTGAAACTCCAATATTTGGGCCACCTGATGAAAAGAGTTGACTCATTGGAAAAGATCCTGATGCTGGGAGGGATTTGGGGCAGGAGGAGAAGGGGATGACCGAGGATGAGATGGCTAGATGGCATCACAGACTCGATGCACATGAGTTTGGGTGAACTCTGGGAGTTGGTGATGGACAGGGAGGCCTGGCGTGCTGCAATTCATGGGATTGCAAAGAGTTGGACACGACTGAGTGACTGAACTGAACTGAACTGAACTGAATATTCCATTGTATATACGTACCATATCTCCCTTATCCATTCTTCTGTTGATGGGCATTGAGGTTATTTCCATGCTCTGACTATTGTAAATAGTGCTGCAGTGCATACCAAGGCACATGTATTATCTTGAATTATGGTTTCTTCCTGATATACACCCAAGAGTGAGTCTGCTGGTCATATTATAGCTGTATTTCTAGTTTTTTGAGGCATCTCCATTATGTTCTCCATAGTGTCTGTACCAATTTACATTCCTGACAACAGTGTAAGAGGGTCCCCTTCTCTATATACCCTTTCCAGCATTTGTTGTTTGTAAATTTTTTGATGAAGTGATGGAGATACTAATTAAAACTGTATGTATACATCCCCAACCTGTTTGGGAGATTTAAAAAAATCAAACAGGAAACCAGCTACTAAAACTATATCTTACCAATCAAAGATTTTGGCTTTTCTATGGAGCCACTGATTTGTTGGACTGAAATAAGATATCAAGGTGCATCTATAAATGCAAAGCTTTGTAGATAGATTCATTTAATTGGGCAGACCATTTTTTGAAATAGCTCATTTCATTCTAACAACTTGTTTATAACCCAAGTTACTAACTAGTTAATGACCACTCAATATCTTAAAAACAAGTAATTTGTTTAGTAGTGCCTAAGTTTCATCTAGTCAAGGATATGGTTTTTCCAGTGGTCATGTATGGATGTGAGAGTTGGACTGTGAAGAAAGCTGAGTGCTAAAGAATTGATGTTTTTGAACTGTGGTGTTGGAGAAGGCTCTTGAGAGTCCCTTGGACTGCAAGGAGATCCAACCAGTCCATTCTGAAAGAGATCAGCCCTGGGATTTCTTTGGAGGGAATGATGCTAAAGCTGAAACTCCAGTACTTTGGCCACCTCCTATGAAGAGTTGACTCATTAGCAAAGACTCTGATGCTGGGAGGGATTGGGGGCAGGAGGAGAAGGGGACGACAGAGGATGAGATGGCTGAGTGGCATCACTGACTCAATGGATGTGAGTCTGCGTGAACTCTAGGAGTTGGTGATGGACAGGGAGGCCTGGTGTACTGCGATTCATGAGATCACAAACAGTCAGACATGACTGAGCAACTGAACTGAACTGAACTGAACTACCATTTTAAAAATTAGCCTTTACAATTTATCCAAGAAAAATGTATTAATTAGTTAATTCTTTCATTTGATCGAAGCTTGAGACTGTCTAAGGCCTGACCACACACCTCTTCTCTTATTAGACTGATCATCACAGATAATTCTTCCAATGTTGGACGCAGGTTCTTAGACAAAAAGAGTTGAACTTCATACCACACTGGAATGGTTAATGGAGTTTAAATTATTCAACCTTGGGACAAAAGTAAATCCAAGTATTATTTTCCATTGCCTTCCTTAAAAACACAAAGTCCTGTCTTTTAGTGAGCATAATTATCCCCAACACTTTGCATCGAGTTGCACACCTCTTTAGCTCTATACAACTTAACTGTGGATTTATAAGACCCTCAAATCTTGTAAATTGCACAAAACCTTTTTCACCCATTAATTTTCTACCACTCTTTTAGTTCTGTGTCTTTCTCATCTTTGATTAATATTTATAGCTTTGAAAATGTCTAGAGAAGCTACTATTTTTTACCTGAAGGGGAAAATGACATTATTTCACTTGAGTGTTCCCTGAACTCTACAATCTCACTATGAAAAAAAATAGTGACAGCCAAGAGCTCTCGTCCCTACCCTGACTAGCTAGGTGTGTGGCACTTTTTCCATGGGCATTAAGCCCAGAGCAAATGTCCTTTTATTTGTTATCTAGAGCCTTCACAGGCATTTGGCTAAATTTTAAATTACTCAGGGTTTGTATTTTCTACAGAATGAAAGACTATTTACATCTTCTTGGCTATTTTAGATTTCCTGCCTGGTTACAGGAATCCATTGTTTTTCTTTTTGTAAGGATTTTTAAAAATTGGAATATATACAACTGCTTTATAGTATTTGTGTTAGTTTCTGCCGTACAATGAAGTATATCAGCTGTATGCATACATATATCCCCTCCTTCTTGGATCTCCCAGCCATCCAGTCATCCCATCCATCTAGGTCATAACAGAGCACCAAGCTGAGCTTCTTGAGCTTTGCAACAGGTTCCCACCATCTATTTTACACATGTCAATCTCAGTCTCCCGATTCACCTTACCTTTCCCTTCCCCCCCACCGCATGCCCACATGTCTGTTTCCTGTCTGCGTCTCTATTCCTGCCACAGAAATAGGTTCATCTGTACCATTTTTTTTTCTAGATTCCACATATATTCATTAATATATGATATTTTTCTCTTTCTGACTTACTTCACTCTGCATGACAGACTCTATGTCCATCTACATCTCTACAAATGATCCTGTTTCATTTCTTTAGTGGCTGAGTGATATTCCATTGTGTACATGTACCATAACTTCTTTAAGGGTAGTTGATACATCACAACTCAGGAGGAACCACTTGAGGTAGTATTGAGGCTGCTTCTTTGTTTCCAAGACTTCACATTTGCCTTCTTTTCATCTCTGTGGAGTGAGTAGCCTTTCCTTTCTGCCAGGGATATTCCCAAGGAAGGATCAAACCCAGGTCTTCCACATTGCAGGCAGATTCTTTACCAGCTGAGCCACAAGGGAAGCACAAGAATACTGGGGTGGGTAGCCTAATCCTTCTCTAGCAGATCTTCCCAACCCAGGAATCAAACCAGGGTCTCCTGCATTGCAGGCAGGTTCTTCACCAGCTGAGCTACTGGGGAAGCCTGATGTATGTACCATACCTTCTTTAAGGGTAGCTGATACACCACAACTCAGGAGGAACCACCGGAAGTAGTATTAAAGCTGTTACTTTGTTTCCAAAATTTCACATTTGCTTTCTTTTCACCTCTCTCTCTCAACTTTTCAATTTCTTGCTTGTTTTTTCTTCAAGGATTTTTGGAAAATGCAGGCATTCCCCAATACATTGGTCCACTAGGATGACACTGAACTGTAACAGTTGCTCTGTGTGCCCACCAAGGGCCTCTTTTCTAGATGAAACTATTGAACTACCCTACTCAAGTTCAGTATACCATCTTTGGGATCATCCCTACAGTTAGGAGGTGGAAAGCAAACATAATAGAAATCTCTACATGAGCACAACTAAGAAAGCAGCTTTATCCATCAATCTGAAGCCGTCATAGCCACCGTTATAGTTCACAATGATAGTTTACGGGCTACGTTCAACAGTCTTTACTCCTCTACAAAATATTAAACAATAATTTCACACAAAATGGGAACTCAGTAAATGCTGTATAAAAAATGAAAGGATTAAATGATGAAAGAATGAAAGGACCATGAGCTGGAGGAATTAGAGGGTTAAAGTATTAACTGACAAATAAACAAACAAATGGGACCTGGAACTTTATGACTCTCATTCCTGATGGTTTAAATAAAAGTTTTCCCTTTGCAAAATTGATGCGGAAAGTCATCAATTATGATGTCAGGAATTCGTCCAGAACTCACACCCATCCAACAACAATTGTTCCATGCTCCCTTTGCTGGTTCTCAGCAACCCTCCTGTTAGTTCACACCTCATTTTGCATTGCTTCTATCCTTATTGCTGTTAACCTCAAGAGTTCACCTTAAAAAAAAAAAAAAAAAAAAAAGGAAAATGCCTCAGGACAGAGCTTCCCTACGTAATAAAGAAACTGTCTGCCAGTGCAGGAGACCCAGGTTTGTTCAGACATCAGGAAGATCCCCTGGAGAAGGCAATGGCAACCCACTCCAGTATTCCTGCCTGGGAAATCCCATGGACAGAGGAACCTGGCAGGCCACAGTCCATGGGGTCCCAAAAGAGCTGAACACGACTTAGCGACTACATTAAAAAAAAAAAAAAAAGAAAAACACCACCTCAGGGCAAGCACTAATTTTGCCTCAAAAACAAAGTAGATAAAAACCAAATATCTGATCTATTCTGATATCATGAAAAACTGTCTGTCTCCTTTCAACACGGATTTAACTTCACCCTTGGTGGAAACAAAAATTAATTGTTTCCTGGAACTATTGAGGAAGGAAACTCTGACTCTTTTTTAGGTCCAGTTTATACTCCAACATCTTAATGGAGTAACTCCAGTTCTAATTAGGTTGATTTCCATTCCAAGTATTCTTACACACATTATCTCATTCAGTGTTCATAACTACTCACTGAGGTACTGATTTTTCTGCCTATTTTACTCTTTAACTGGTATTTGAGAGAAAAATATGCAATCTATAAACTCAAAAGAAATAGCTTGTAATGAGTTCATTTGAACCATCAGTCATGTTTCCCACAAATGACGTAAGTCTTTAATTGCCTAACTTTTCCAAAGGAGTAGCAAAGCATACCATTGGTTTTGCGGCTTTCAATCTTTTCTAGAACATTCTTAAGCAGTATCCATTAGAGAACTTAGGAGAAGACAATCTCCATTAAGTATGTATCACCCCATCATCATAGACTGGGAGTTACCTATTTCTCTGTATTGCAAGGCATAGCAAAATATGCTATACAACACACTCTTATAGACCTTATAAATCATAACCCATCATGCAGATGACAGACATACCCAAGCAAAAAAGGAAAAAATGAGGGTGAGATTTCTATTCTTCATAAATCATGCTTCATTCCAATGTATTCTATATCAGAGGAGGATAACTGATTCTATTTGGATGAGCTCATTTAAACATGTCAAGCTGTTTCACAAAGATTAATTAAAATATGTCAGCTATGCTGGTGGCAAAGCCATCTTGTTTTAAATCTTCAAGAAGTAATATACAAAGCAGGATTACAACTGTTCAGCCTTTAGCATGACATGCATAAAATCAATATTTCAAGCTCCTTTGGGAGCTACAGCCCAGCATGTTGCATATGAATCGTCATAATGACCTCACCCAGCCCCTCCTGTCCAGTGGGAAATGGGATTACCCAGCCTTCGAGGAGGGACTCAAAGGCTAAGCAGTTCCGAAGAGCTGTGGACAGGCTGATGGTTTTCTAGAAGACAAACGTCAAATGTACAAGTTTCCTAGATGCCATGCCTTAATCAGTCCCAGATGCTCCAAACTCAGAGAGCCAAACTCAGTCATTGGAAAGGCTTTGAGGACAGCAGAGCAAAGGCATGGTCAGAGCCCATCCTGAATGGCTTCTCACTTCCCAGAAGTTCACAATAGCAAGACTTCTATAGAGCCCAGAAGGGCTTCCCAGGAACTGCTAGTGGTAAATGATCCACCTGCCAATGCAGGAGATGCAAGAGACATGGGTTCAAACCGTGTGTGAGGAAGATCCCCTGGAGGAGGAAATGGCAACCTGCTTCAGTGTTCTTGCCTGGAAAATTCCATGGACAGAGGAGCCTGGCGGGCTACAGTCCATGGGATCGTGAAGAGTTGGACACAACTGAGCACACAATATGATTATATATTCCAGAAGAAAAAAAATGAACCTAAAAGTTTCATCTGGGAGATCTTATCTTTTTTGAGATTTTATCTTGTATCTCACTGAATGAAAGCAGTTCTCATTGATTGATCTTTCTGGATTTATTATAACCAATATTTTAATTTCTGTATTTTTAAACTTTGTGTAAAACTAGGTTCTCCTTTGAAATTTGGTTGATTTAAGATTCCTACCAATTCTTTCCTTGTGTTTTGAAATTTCAGCTCCACTTGAGGATGCCTTAAGGATAATCTGAGAAGCAACATGGTTAGGATTGACTAGCGCAATATTTTAGCTGGGATGATTTTGCTTCCCAGGGGATGTTTATCTAAAGACATTTTTTTAAAAAATTTTAACAGCAGGGGAGTTGCTACTGGCATCTGGTGGATAGAGGTCAAAGATACTTCTAAACATCCTACAAAGCACATGACAGCTCTCACAACAAGGAATTATCCAACCCAGTTGCCAATAGTGCCACAGCGAAGAAGCCTTGCATAATAGCAAAAGCTTAATGTCAGAAAAAGCTCAAGTTTAAACCCTCTCTCCAACTATGTTGTAGGAGGCAAAGAAAGCGACAGACTAATTATTCCAGTGTTGACTAATAAGAAATCTCTGAAAAAAAGATGCTGCAGAAACCACTTTTGTGACAAGATGGATGAGCTAGAAAATACATGTGGCCTTATGGCTGGCCATTAGAACACAACTTGGAAAGATAAACTCCAGGACTAACTGGGAAAAAGAATTGATAACCAAAGAGATTGCCCATTTGTGACATATTTTGGCTGACTTAGGGACCCTCACTTTTTCTGGGAAAGTGTTAATATCCAGAAAAACTGAAAGAGGAATTAAGATAAGCATCAGCTATGTGTTGTTTTTAAGCCACAGTTGAAGAGAGATCATGAAATACATTTTTTCATTCATGTCTGTCTCTCCCCTATGTGAGAAACATGGCATGCGCAATTGGCGCCTATATTATCCTTTGGGCAATAAGTTATCCCAGTTGCCTTAGCAACTGTCAATATTTGTCTGGTATGTCACAGCCCCAAGTTGGCTGATGTCTGATTCAACATTTACTTGTAAAGTTTAGGGAAGAGAGACACCCAGTGGTCTAAATGAAACCGACCTGCTGAAAGCCATCTTCTGCTTCATTTTATTTTCACTTGAGAATGTTTATTAATCTTTTAATCTGATCCTCTTTTAATGATCAGCAATACCCTCAGTTAAAATTATGGAAACAGAGAAGAACAAGGGTTGGAACACTTACTTTATCTATAAAGGAGCCAACAGCAAATATTTTAAGCTTTTTGTGCCATATAGCCTCCATTGCAACTATACAACTCTGCTGTTAGAGCATAAGGGCAGCATTAGACAATAGATAAACAAATGAGCATATCTGTATGGCAATACAATTATATTTACAAAAAGAAGCAGCAGATGAGATATGTCCTACAGGCAATGGCTTACCACCTCTGCAAAGGAAAATAGAATTGATATGCCTTTTCAAGCTATACTTGCAAATGTCCCTTCATTCTCCCAAATTTCCAGAGACTTGGAAGAGTTCCTGCAAAAAGAAATAAAATCAGCATTCAGTTAATAACATATGCACAACAGCTATGTATTGTGTGTGTACTGTTCCAAGCACTTATTCTAAATACCAGGATAACAGCAAGGTACAAAGCAGTTAAAAATCCCTGTCCTATAGATCTTATAATTATAGTCGGTAATAGACTGTGTAAAGAAAATGTCCAAGAGACTTTCCTGGAACTCGTTCGTATTTAGGGGACTTTCTGTACAAGAAGGAATGGAATTGCCATTGGAGAAAGGATGGTAAGGAAAACTTCAATGAGAAGGTGAAGGTGTAGCTCATGGAAACAGTGAAAGTAACCCAAGCAGAGGAGACAGTGAGTGTTCAGACTCTGAGCAGGAGAGATCAAAGATGCCCCTGTGCCTGGGGCAAAGTGGTTACGGGAAGAAAGGGAGGTGAGAACATCAGAAAGGAGGGGAGAAAATCAGAAAAGTGAACGGAGCAGGATGACAGCAGGCCGGTGGTCACTGTATGGAATTTGGATCTTATACTGAGTGGGGTATTTTGAGCAGAAGAGTGGCATGTGACTTAGCTGTGGAAAGGATTGCTCTGACTGCTCTATTGAGAAGGTGGTCTACGAAAGCAAAGATGGAAGGAGGAAGGTCTGTTATGAGGACTGCAGTCATCCAGGTGAGAGACACCTGTGGAAATGGCGAGGATGGTGAGAACTATAGGAGTTGTACCCTAGAACAAACACGATCTGATGGCATACTGGATACATCAGTATAGATGACACACTGGTTGTAAGAGAAAGTGTGGGTCAAAGATAATGTCAAGGTTTTTGTTTCCTGCACACCGTGCACACGTGCTCAATCACTTTAGTTTGTCCGACTCTTTGCAACATCATAGACTGCAGCCTTCCAGGCTCCTCCATCCATGGGATTCTCCAGGCAAGAATATTGGAGTGGGTAAACCTTCTCTCCTCTATGGGATCTTCCCAACCCAGGAATCAAACCCATGTCTCCTCCACTGCAGACAGATTCTTTACGACTGAGCCACTGGGCAAGCCCTCCTGCATGCTGTAGTTGGTATTAATACTTTTGGTGGAGAGGACTGGAGTTGGAACAAATTTTTTATTAGGAGTACGTCATGTGTTCACTTCTGGATCTGTTATGGGATGCTGTTAGACAGATAGATAGTTAGATGTATGAGTCTGAATTTCAAGGAAAACTTTCAGGATAAAGCTTTAAATGTCGGTTGGGCTTCCCTGGTGGCTTAGAGGTTAAAACGTCCACCTGGAATGCAGAAGACCCGGGTTTGATCCCCGGGTTGGGAAGATCCCCTGGAGAAGGAAATGGCAACCCACTCCAGTACTATTACCTGGAAAATCCCATGGATGGAGGAGCCTGGTAGGCTACAGTCCATGGGGTCGCAAAGAGTCGGACATGACTTCACTTCACTTCACTTCACTTCATGAATAGTACAGGAATGGTATTTAAAGTCATGCGACCAAAGGAGATAGCAAGAGAATGAATATAGATGGGGTAGAGAAGAAGAGAATTCAACTGATATGAGCCCTTGGGCACTGCAACTTTCGCTAAGTAGAAAGATGAGGAAGAACTAGCTGGAAAAACTGAGAAACTACTAGAAAAATAAGAGGAGAACCAGAATATGAGATCCTGGAAAACAAGTGAAAAGAAAAGATGTGATAAGATGTGTTACATACTAGTACCTCAAGTACAGTCAGGACTGAGAACTCATTTAGTTGGATTTATCAAAGCGGAGGTCATAAACAGGATCAGCACATACTTTATCATCCAAACCAAGACACTTTGATAGTGAAAAATTATTCCTGGAGAATAGGCAAAGGCCCAGACTGTCTGTACAAACTGAGATGTGCAGTCACCCTAGTCATGAAAATATTGGCAAGTGCAGTTTCATGGATGGAGAGGAATTAGGGACTGTGATCCAGATAACATTTCAAGGAGTTTGCAATAAAAGGAAATTGAGAACAATATAGGGTAAAGCGGGGTTTTGTTTAGTTCTGTAGATTGTTGTTGTTTTTTTTGACCACATGGCAGATGTGGTCTTAGTTCCCTTACCAGGGATCGAACCTGCACTCCCTGTAATGGAAATGTGGAGGCTTAACCACTGGATGGCCAGGGAAAGTCCCTATTTAGTTTTTAATACGGAGGGTAGTATAGAATTTTGTGCAGTGATGGGAATGATCTAGGTAAAAAAGGGAAGAAAATTTGAGTCAAGGGGTGGAAAGAAGAAAAGTGCTGGAGCCATGGGTTCCAAGGCACAAACAGAAGAGCTGATGTTAGATATACATGTAGGTATTTTTTCCAGGATAGTGGGAGGCAAAGTAGAGAAAATAAACTCAGGTTCAGGCTGATGGGGAGGTGGTGTGGTGGGAACCTTAGAACTTCTCATCTCCTTGCTTACAGTTTCTTATCTTGATGACAGTGAGGAGGGGGGAAGAAGGAAGAGGAGATGGATGCATAGTTGATTGAGTAGGGGAATAACGGGACCCATGGACAGCAATGACACTCACTGGATTGCAGAGGGCACTGGGGGTGTGGTCGACCCAACTCAAGGCAACCGTGAATGATGTGCAGGAAAGAATTGACCCCCTGAGAAAAATCGAAATTGAAGTAATGTTAGAGAAACATGGGATGAACGTTGGCACCACAAGCTCAACAGGCCCTAGGTCTTGGTCCCAGTTCTTCCATTTATCGTCTGTGCTACAATACTTTGAACAAATTCCATGATGTCTTTGGGCCTCTGTACTTTCACATACAAAATGCAGATCATAACACTCACCACACCATCTTTCTGTGAGGGCTGAGTGAGACGGTGTGGAAAAACATTAAATACTGTTTGTTTCTGATAGGTCTTTTGAATTTGAAAGATAGGCAAATTCTGTTGCTTTAGAATGTTAATAATAAATTAGGCAATCTTTTGGGGAGAATCAATAAGCTATTCCACTATTAATAGAGAAATCACCAACAATATATCCAAGAATCATTTACAAATGTCATTAATTTGTGAAGTCCACAATGATTTACAATGTATTTGCACATATGTTTCTTCATTAGATTCTCAATTTAAATTCAAGAGATCTGATTGAAAGCAGTATGTGATGTTATCAATATGTGACCACTTCATAATCAAATTATGAAGTTATTACATAACTATTATTATAATATGATTATTTAACATCATAACATCACATACTGCTTTTGATC
The DNA here is from genome assembly GCF_016772045.2 of Ovis aries. Lineage (NCBI taxonomy): Eukaryota > Metazoa > Chordata > Mammalia > Artiodactyla > Bovidae > Ovis > Ovis aries. The sequence continues at coordinate 57,904,005 of NC_056062.1, read as the reverse complement.
AGGTCGTTCAAATTTTAAAAATTGAGAATCAGTCAGATATGACTGAGTGACTAAACATAGCAAGGCACATTACGTTTCCAAAATATTGTCACTGTCTATAGGCTGAATCTTTGACCTCAGATTCTAGTGAATGTCAGAGAAATGTGTGAGAAAGTTTCATAAAACATTTCCATTCTGTAGAATAGCTGAATTTTTAAAGTAAATATAAAATATAATTTTTTATTATTCTGAGGCCAGTATGAGGGAAACATGGACATTTCTACTGAGGTGTGTTCATATTTAAGCACCTTGGCTAAAGTATATGACCTCTAAGAGTCCTTCCAACTCTGAGCGTCTGTATTGAAGTCTACTCAGGTTTATTCAGATCAATGGCTTATCAGTTCTGCACAAATTACTTCCTGGATCCAGAACTGCTATAACTGAAATTCACCAGATCCTTCTTGTCTGCAGATACACATGAAGTGACCTTTTCATCTATAGTCGAAGACTTTGTTCTTGACCTCTACATCTACAGAATCCCTCACCATCCCCCTAAATCCCTCTCAACGCATTTTGAGAATCTTCTGAAGTAAAAGTTCATAAATCCTCACATTCAGGCTGTTAGCTACTGACCCCAAGGGCAAATCTTCTATCTTCTTTGTGTCTGTTTCATTTTCCTAAATCTATGCCTGTCCTTAAAATATCTTGAGATAGGCTTTCCATTGTCATTGTCAACACCCCTCCTGAGAAAGCCAACACAGCATTCAATGGGAACTGTCTCCACAAGTTCCCAAAGCTGGCCAGCTTGGAAATGTCAGAGAGGTACTGGGTTCTAAGCAGAGGTAGAGTGTGGTGTGTGCTCAGTCGTGTCCAACTCTTTGTGACCCCATGGACTGTAGCCCGCCAGGCTCCTCTGTCCATGGGATTCTCCAGGCAAGAATACTGGAGTGGGTTGTCATGACTTCCTTCAGGGGGTCTTCCCAACCAGGGACCAAACCCGTATCTCCTGCATTGGCAGGCAGATTCTCTACCACTGAACCACCAGGGAAACCCAGAGATAGAGAGAAGGGCCAAAATTTTAATCCCTTGACTCATTCATTCATTCAACAGTAACTGAGCATCTCCTGTATAGAGCAAACAGAGCTTAGGGGTTTAGAGTCAAGACTTTGGGGTCAGACTTAAGTGGGTTCAAATTCTAAGCTTTGTGATCTTGGTCAAGTTTCTTACTCCCTCTGAGTCTCAGTTTACTTCTCTGTAAGATGAGACTCATGACAGACCTCTCTCATAGGGTTGCAGGGAGAATTAAATGAGATAATACATGTCATGTTGGAACCTGGATCAAAATATACCAGCTTTCATGCTCACTTAAGTTCCAGACTTTAGTTTGGCTCTAGGGATGGATATATGCATTATATTCTGCTTCATTTGGTTGTTTTAAGTGCACCCAGCATGACCACTTAGGAACCAGATCAAAAACAATCAGAGGTCCCTGGGGAGATTTGAGGCTTGCTTTGGGCCAGCATCCTTCCCATTCACCTCAAAGCATTTTACACACTGGCTTTCAGAGGTCTTTGTCTTGTTTTCCTTCTTTGGCCTCTTCTCTTTGCCTAGACATTTTCTGGAAATGGTGAAAATTTTAATCTTTCCTTTAAATTTTTATTTTTATATATTTATTTTCGGCTGTGCTGGGTCTTCGTTGCCGGGCAGGATTTCTCTGGTTGTGGCGAGTGGGGGCTACTCTCTAGCTGCTGTGCGAGGGCTTCTCTTGTTGCAGAGCAGGCTATAGGATGCTCAGCCTTCTGTAGCTGTGGTGCCATGGGCTCAGTAGTGGTGGCTCTCAGTCTCTAGAGCACAGGCTCAGTAGTCGTGGTGCAAGGGCTTGGTTGCTCTGCAACATGTGGGATCTTCCTGGATCAGGGATCAAACGTGTGTCTCTTGCATTTGCAGGCAGATTCCTTACTTCTAAACCATCAGGGAAGCCTCTTAATACTTTCTTTTGTTCTCTGATCATTACTACTTCCAAACTCCCCTCTGAGTTCCCAAATCTGTCTCCCCATTGCCTTCATTCTGGTTCCCAGCACCAGCAGCTTTTGTCCCAACTACTTCAAAAGCTTTCTAATTCATCTATTTCCTCTCTAATCTTGTTCTATGATTTTCATAACAAAGCAATTGAATAGTCCATCCCTCTGTCCATGTAGCAGCTTGCCATTGTATTTTTAGCAAAATCTAAGTTAATTACCGTTGGGTGGAAAAGATAAATCACTAACAACTGAAAGCCATTCTTCTCTCCACAGTGTCAACTACACATTGGCACTCACCATGGGCACTTGCCATCTACCTCTACAAGGACTAACTCATGCTCTGCTGCAGCTGCTGACTTTCAACATGCCCTGAAAAGGAGTTCAGGGTGGAGAGCAGAAGTGAGGCAAGCTGTGCAGTCCCTGGGGTCGCAAAGAGTGGGACACGACTGAGCGACTGAACTGAACTCTGCTCTGGTGGAACAGGTCTTCAGATAGTTAGATACTCCCAGGAGCTGATTTTATGAGCTCATATGTAGAAAAGCGCTAAAATTCCTCATGAGGATGACTGCTCCTCATGACCAGCAGAAACCATTAGCAAAAAAATATGTGCTTGACTGCATGTACTACCCCTTCACCAAAAGCACATATATGCTGGCCTTCCCCACTGCCTCTTTGGAGCAGTTTCTCAGAGCTATCTGAGGTTCTTACTCCTGGGCTACAGTCCTCATAATTCTAATACATTTCAATTACTGTACCTGCTGATATCATTTATTATTGTGGCCTTTTCTGCAGTTTATGTATCTTTCAAAACACTGATTGCAGTATTAGTTTGGATTACCTTAAAGTCCATAAATAAAAGAGAAAGAATGGTTTCAAAAAAGCACTTTCCTCAGGTATCGGATGTAGCTGAGTACTGTGTGACGCTTTACCAAACTCAGAATTCATGTTTTCAAGATGCTGGGACTCACCTGGATGAGCACAGGAATGTGGCAGATATACAGATTATCAGTTTATTCAGTTGCTCAGTTGTGTCTGACTCTTTGTGACCCCATGGATTGCAGCACGCCAGGCTTCCCTGTCCTATACCATCTCCTAGACTTGGCTCAAACTCATGTTCATTGAGTCGGTGATGCCATCCAGCCATCTTGTCCCCTGTTGTCCCCTTCTCCTCCTGCCTTTAATCTTTCCCAGTATTAGAGTCTTTTCCAAGGTGTCAGCTCTTCGCATCAGGTGGCTGAAGTATTGGAGTTTCAGCTTCAACATCAATCCTTCCAATGAATATTCAGGACTGATCTCCTTTAGGATGGACTGGTTGGATCTCCTTGCAGTCCAAGGGACTCTCAAGACCTTCTCCAACACCACAGTTCAAAAGCATCAGTTCTTTGGCCCTCAGCTTTCTTCGTAGTTCAACTCTCACAACTATACACGACTACTGAAAAAACGATAGTTTTGGCTAGATGGACCTTTGTTGGCAAGGTAATGTGTCTGCTTTTTAATATGCTGCCTAGGTTGGTCATAACTTTTTTTCCAAGGAACAAGCATCTTTTAATTTCATGACTGCAGTCACCATCTGCAGTGATTTTGGAGCCCCCCAAAGTAAAGTCTCTCACTGTTTCCTTTGTTTCCCCATCTATTTGCCAAGAAGATACACACAGATATACTGCATTGTTAATATTGGACTATCTGTTCTTTCCAATTCCTTATTTAACTTTATTGCCACTGGATTCTATTCAGCCTTTAAATATGTCTTATATAGTCTTTGGCTTCTCAAACTCAAAAAGAAAATTGTTCTGGGTCAGAAATACTTTTAAAAGATGAATTTATTAATGTTAGCCTTGTCCCTTGGTATACAAGCAGACTATTAAGTTTTCATATAGGTTCATGTAGGCCATGTATTTAATGAAAGGTAAGGTGCTTCTGTAAAGTTTTCAAGACGGGGTTCGCTTTTTCCTTTTAATTGGTGTGCACATCTAATACAGTACATACCTATGAAACTAAGATTTGAGTACTGTAACTGCTATCTTTATCTTATTGGTCCCATGCATCTCACACTACATTATTCTAAGACAGGTTGTTTTGCAATTAAATGTATTATAACTAAGAATATTATCATGGATAAAATTTTAAATTAAAAGTATAATCAATCTACTGCTTTCAGGGACTTTGTGTTATCACTATTAGACACTTGAAATTGTGATTGAATATATGTCCTTGGTTCTTGCCTGTAGTTGTCCCAACTTTTCTAAAGTCTTGAAGTAATTTTCCAATAGGTAGCTTGTTTTCATCTTTTTATTTTAAATGCAGTTAGATGCTTTGTGACTGAAATTTCTTTAGACATTGAAAAGATGATTGATTAATAAATTATCCAAGAGTAATTTGAAAATATTTTCTTGAGTATCAGGATTTATTAGACTCAACATGTACAATATATGTTATAGTCAGAGTTTGTAATTTTCCTAAATGTTTACACATACATACACACACACACACACACTCACACACACACACAAAATACACACACTTGAACACTCCCCTCCTGTTTTAAATAAAAGGATTCTTTCTATCATGTACTTACGTGTGAAGTGTTCTCTGGATTCAGTTTGAATTACTAGCTATTCCTGAAAATGGTATACAATGTTTAGGTCAGTTGTTTGCCTGGATATTTATCATTTTGACCCAGTTGTCCTTTACTTCTGGATCTAATCTAGAGCCTAAGATACAATGTTTAAAGAAAGAAAAAATAATCATTTCAAATAATCTCCATTTGCTTCAAATTCATAGCCCTCTATCTTTACCTTGCTTCATTTAGAAAAATAAATGTTTTTGCTATGTAATTAATACATACAAATAAAAAATTCAAAATACTATACAGAAAAAAACAACTACACAGAGCTCAGAAGGAAAAGCAACATTTTTCTATCTCATTCCACCCCATGCGGAATGGAAACTCTTTAAGTAGTTTCTTTTGGTATTTGTGGTTTAGTTGCTAAGTTGTGTCTGACCCTTGCAACCCCATGGACCATAGCCTGCCAGGCTCCTCTGTCCATGGGATTCTCCAAACAAGAATACTGGAGTGGGTTGCCATTTCCTTTTCCAGGCTTTTGGTATTTACTTTCATCCTAAAAAAAAAAAAAAATTAAAGATAAACATATTCTGTTATATCTTTTTACTTTATTAATTATCTATTAACTTGTTAGTATGGAAGATGAGGACTTTGTACTCTTAACTCCACGAGTTATTTTTACCTCCACCTTTCCATCTTTCTAAGTCAGTAGATGTCTATTATTTGTTGATGTTAAATTTATAAGCCGTGTTTCACTTAGAGCTTTTATTTACTGATTAGCTACAGATTACATTTTCCCTGTGCAACGTTTTGTTATTTTTGAAACTGACAAATTTTCCAGGGGTCAGTAAATACTCTTTATTTTCCATCTGTTCAGCCATAATCAAGTATTCTTTTCTGATAGTACTGTTTTCTTTTGAAAATGAATTGAAGATGAATCTTCATGTCTGACTGGTTCCTGGTTAGATATGTTGCATGGCAGTCCTTCCAAGGTTTCCATTTGCTTCTAGAAGATAGCAGGTAGGGCTTCCCAGGTGGCACTAGTGGTACAGAACTAGCCTGCCAGTGCAGAAGACCTAAGATATGCAGGATCCATCCCTGGGTCGGGAAGATCCCCTGCAGGAGGAAATAGAAACCCACTCCAATATCTTTGCCTGGAGAATCCCATGGACAGAGGAGCCTAGCAGGCAACAGTCCATGGGGTCGCAAAGTCAGACATGACTGAGCAACTTAGCACATACAGAAGAGAGCAGAAGAGAATACCTTCCTGACCTCGATAAAGAACTGATAAACAGGCCACAAAAAGCAATATGCATAAAGAAAATTGACTGATTGGGTCACGCTAGTATTAGGAACCTTTTTCATCAAATACATCATAGAGTTAAAGTGCAACCCACAGAGTTTGTAATATCAATACCTGACAGAGCATATCCAGATAACTCCTACATATCAAATTCTGACAAACCCCTGATGATACCACGGGTTGATAAGGATGTGAAGCACCTGGTGACCTCTATCACTCCAAAGGTTCTGCCCTTTTCAATGTTGCCAGTGATTTTTTTTAAATTTTTATAAAATTTAATTGAAGAATGATTGCTTTACAATATTGTGTTGGTTTCTGCCACATGTCAACATGAATTGGCCATAGGTACATTCCTTCCTGGAGAAGGAAATGACAACCCACTCCAGTATTCTTGCCTGGAGAATCCCACGGATGGAGGAGCACGGTAGGCTACAGTCCATGGGGTCACAGAGTCAGACACGACTGAGCGAGCTTCATAGCTTCTTACATATGTCAGCTCCTTCTTGAACTTCCCTTCCCCTTCCCACTCCATCCCACCACCCATCTAGGTTGTCGCAGAGCACCAATTTGAGCTCCCTGTGTCATATAGCAAATCCCCACTATCTATTCTACATATGGTAATGTGTATGTTTCCATGTTATTCTCAGCTCATCCCACCCTCTCCTACCCCCATCCCCTTGTCCACAGGTCTGAGCTCTATGTCTGCATCTCCATTGTTGCCCTGCAGTAGGTTCATCAGTACCATCTTTCTAGATACCATTAGTTCAGTTCAGTCGCTTAGTCATGTCTGACTCTTTGTGACCCCATGAATCGCAGGACACCAGACCTCCCTGTTCATCACCAACTCCCGGAGTTCACTCAGACTCACATCCATCGAATCAGTGATGCCATCCAGCCATCTCATCCTCTGTCGTCCCCTTCTCCTCCTGCCCCCAATCACTCCCAGCATCAAAGTCTTTCCAAATGAGTCAACTCTTCGCATCAGGTGGCCAAAGTACTGGAGGTTCACCTTTAGCATCATTCCTTCCAAAGAAATCCCAGGGATGATTTCCTACAGAATGGACAGGTTGGATCTCTTTGCAGACCAAGGAACTCTCAAGAGTCTTCTCCAACACCACAGTTCAAAAGCATCAATTCTTTGGCGCTCAGCCTTCTTCACAGTCCAACTCCCATATCCATACATGACCACTGGAAAAACCATAGCCTTGACTAGATGGACCTTAGTTGGCAAAGTAATGTCTCTGCTTTTACATATGCTATCCAGGTTGGTCATAACTTTCCTTCTAAGGAGTAAGTGTCTTTTAATTTCATGGCTGCAATCACCATCTGCAGTGATTTTGGAGCCCCCCAAAATAAAGTCTGACACTGTTTCCACTGTTTCCCATCTATTTCCCATGAAGTGATGGGACCAGATGCCATGATCTTCATTTTCTGAATGTTGAGCTTTAAGCCAACTTTTTCCCTCTCCTCTTTCACTTTCATCAAGAGGCTTTTGAGTTCCTCTTCACTTTCCGCCATAAGGGTGGTGTCATCTGCATATCCGAGGTTCTTGATATTTCTCCTGGCAATCTTGATTCCAGGTTGTGCTTCTTCCAGTCCAGCGTTTCTCATGATGTACTCTGCATAGAAGTTAAATAAGCAGGGTGACAATATACAGCCTTGACATACTCCTTTTCCTATTTGGAACCAGTCTGTTGTTCCATGTCCAGTTCTAACTGTTGCTTCCTGACCTGCATGCGGATTTCTCAAGAGGCAGGTCAGGTGGTCTGGTATTCCCATCTCTCAGAATTTTCCACAGTTCATTGTGATCCACACAGTCAAAGGCTTTGGCATAGTCAATAAAGCAGAAATAGATGTTTTTCTGGAACTCTCTTGCTTTTTCCATGATCCAGAGGATGTTGGCAATTTGATCTCTGGTTCCTCTGCCTTTTCTAAAACCAGCTTGAACATCAGGGAGTTCACGGTTCATGTATTGCGTGAAGCCTGTCTTGGAGAATTTTGAGCATTACTTTACTAACATGTGAGATGAGTGCAATTGTGTGGTAGTTTGAGCATTCTTTGGCATTGCCTTTCTTTGGAATTGGAATGAAAACTCTTTTCCAGTCCAGTGGCCACTGCTGAGTTTTCCAACTTTGCTGGCATATTGAGTGCAGCACTTTCACAGCATCATCTCTCAGGATTTGAAATAGCTCCACTGGAATTCCATCATCTCCACTAGCTTTGTTCGTAGTGATGCCTCCTAAGGCATCACATTCCAGGATGTCTTCCAGGATGTCTGGCTCTAGATGAGTCATCACACCATCATGATTATCCAGGTCGTGAAGATCTTTTTTGTACAGTTATTCCGTGTGTTCTTGCCATCTCTTCTTAATATCTTCTGCTTCTGTTAGGTCCATACCATTTTTGTCCTTTATCGATCCCATCTTTGCATGAAGTGTTCCCTTGGTATCTCTGATTTTCTTGAAGAGATCTCTAGTCTTTCCCATTCTGTTCTTTTCCTCTATTTCTTTGCATTGATATCTGAAGAAGGCTTTCTTATCTCTTCTTGTTATTCTTTGGAACTCTGCATTCAGATGCTTATATCTTTCCTTTTCTCCTTTGCTTTTTGCTTCTATTCTTTTCACAGCTATTTGTAAGGCCTCCCCAGACAGCCATTTTGCTTTTTTGCATTTCTTTTCCATGGAGATGGTCTTGATCCCTGTCTCCTGTACAATGTCATGAACCTCATTCCATAGTTCATCAGGCAATCTATCTATCAGATCTAGGCCCTGAAATCTATTTCTCACTTCCACTGTATAATCATAAGGGATTTGATTGAGGTCATACCTGAATGGTCTAGTGGTTTTCCCTACTTTCTCTAGGAACTTAAATATCTCTGTCAAGTGATTGAGAGTTTCCTTTGTAGATGTAAATGACAAAGCAAGAATAAATATTTTTTAGGTGCTATCAATTAAAAAAAAAATTTAAGTCTGAATTTGGTAATAAGGAGTTCATGATTTGAGCCACAGTCAGCTCCTGGTCTTATTTTTGTTGACTGTATAGAGCTTCTCCATTTTTGGCTACAAAGAATATAATCAATCTGATTTTTGTGTTGACCATCTGGTGATGTCCATGTGTAGAGTCTTCTCTTGTGTTGTTGGAAAAGGGTGTTTGCTATGACCAGTGCATTTTCTTGGCGAAACTCTATTAGTCTTTGCCCTGCTTCATTCTGCATTCCAAGGCCAAATTTACCTTGGTGTTATCCAGGTGTTATCCTTGGTGTTATCCTTGGTTTATCCAGGTGTTTGTTGACTTCCTACTTTTGCTTTCCAGTCCCTTATAATGAAAAGGACATCTTTTTTGGGTGTTAGTTCTAAAAGGTCTTATAGGTCTTCATAGAACCGTTCAACTTCAGCTTCTTCAGCATTAGTTGTTGGGGCATAGACTCGGATTATCATGATATTGAATGGTTTACCTTGGAGACAAACAGAGATCATCTGTCATTTTTGAGATTGCTTCCAATTACTGCATTTCAGACTCTTTTGTTGACCATGATGGCTACTAGATACCATATATATGTATTAATATCCAATGTTGTTGTTTTTTTTCCTTTCTGACTTACTTTACTCTGTAAGACTCTAGGTTCATCTACTTCATGGATGAGCCAGTAATGTTTTAATTTAAAGGAGCCAAACTTTTTATGCTATTAATTCACTGACTGTAGTGAGTTTTCTCCCTCACCTGTAGTTTTTCCCTTCACCTGTTCTGTTTTCATTTTTATTTTTTAACTTCTTATTTTGGGGTATAGGGCTTCCTAGGTGGCTCAGTGGTAATGAATCTGCATACTAATGCAGGAGCGCAAGAGACATGGGTTCAATCCCTGGGTTGGGAAGGTCCCATGAAGGAGGAAATGGCAACCCACTCCAGTATTCTTGCTTGGGAAATCCCATGGACAGAAGTATCTGACGGGCTGCTGTCCATGGGGCCACAAAGAATTGGAAATGGCTGAGCAACTGATTTGGAAACTGAAACTCCAATACTTTGGCCACCTGATGCGAAGAGCTGACTCATTTGAAAAGACCCTGATGCTGGCAGGGATTGGGGGCAGGAGGAGAAGGGGATGACAGAGGATGAGATGGTTGGATGGCATCACTGACTCAATTGACATGAGTTTGAGTAAACTCCGGGAGTTGGTGATGGACAAGGAGGCCTGGCGTGCTGCAGTCCGTGGCGTCGCAAAGAGTCAGACTCAACTGAGCGACTGAACTTATTGTCTGAGCAACTGTGCACACAAACACACACACACACACACACACACACACACACACACGATAGTTTCAGGTGAAGAGGGAAGGGACTCAGTCATACTGTGTTTTCAAATCACATTTGTCAAATGCCATCCATTTCCCGTCAGTCTTCTCTGTTGACCCTTCTTCCTCTGTGATGATATGCTACTACAGAGAGCCATTCTTGGTCCCTGATTCTATCAAGCCACTCAGGAAACTCACTCATGTCCCTGACTTCAGTCATCACATCGATTCTGCTGACTCCCAAATCCAAGTCTTAATTTAGTGTCCACATCTCTCGTGTGAGTTCTCACCCTGATTCATCCTCATCTCCTTGTTGGACGGGCCCTCCTGAATGCCCTATATTTGATCAGCTCAATGTATCTCTAATCAAACTAATTTTCTGCTCAGAATTTTCTGCTATAGTCCTATATACATTCTCTCCCTACCCCATTCTCTCAAATTAGAAACTGTTACATTTGGTGTGTCATTTTCACTAGTCCCCCAGATCCAATTTGTCAAGACCAAGTCTTTCATAATATGCCACCCCACCCCAATATTCCCACTGAATACTCCAGCCAAATAAATACTTGCTCTTCGCTGGACTCCTCTGAGAATTTTCAGATGATATTCTTCCTGCCCAACAATATTACGGTAATACAATTTTGTTTTATAAACATAAAAACATCTCTTAAGTCACAGTAGTTCCCCTTTCACTGGGAACTGTCCCCCAACACACAAGGCTGTCCCTCATGTTACCATGTCTATAAATGATATGTTCTGCCCTCTGATGAATCCATGAGATGACGTCTGGCCCAAGCAGGACAAGTGAAATTTGCTAGGGAATTGGGTATTTTGAACCCAATCAGTAATACAAATAGGACAGAATTAGGAATGATCTGTTGTTGTTCAGTCGCTAAGTCATGTCTGACTCTTTGTGACCCCATGAACTGCAGCACAACAGGCTTCCCTGTCCTTCACTATCTCCTGGAGCTTGCTCAAACTCATGTCCATCGAGTCAGTGATGCCATCCAAACATCTCATCCTCTGTCATCCCCTTCTCTTCCTGCCTTCAATCTTTCCCAGCATCAGGGTCTTTCCCAATGATTGGGGATAACTTATAAAGGCATGAGGTCAGCACTGCATAAGAAATCTGAGAGTTCTCAGGGAGAGGTCAGCCCTCAGGCTGAACTCGGTATCATCATTAAATCCTGCTACCCAGTGGTCATCTCCCTGGCTGCACATTAGGATCACCATGGGTCTCACTGAGTGAATCTGATTTACTAGACCTGGAGAGTGACCTGGCCATCTGCATTAAAAAAAAAAAAAATTTCCTAGGTGATTCTCAGAGTAGACAGAACTGGGAACTGTTTCCTACACTGTATTGCTCCCCAGAAGTAACAATTTGTTAGAAGTAGCCACCTCATCCACCCACACCCTCTCCCAGCTCCACAAACCTCAGAGAGTTTTCTGATATAATTTGGTGTCTTAGTTGAAATGTTGCTTTGAGTCATCCCTTTGCCACCTAGTGAGCATGATTTGAAAATTGAAGGAATCAACTTGCCTGACTTCAGGCTCTACTACAAAGCCACAGTCATCAAGACAGTATGGTACTGGCACAAAGACAGACATATAGATCAATGGAACAAAATAGAAAGCCCAGAGATAAATCCACACACATATGGACACCTTATCTTTGACAAAGGAGGCAAGAATATACAATGGAGTAAAGACAATCTCTTTAACAAGTGGTGCTGGGAAAACTGGTCAACCACTTGTAAAAGAATGAAACTAGATCACTTTCTAACACCGCACACAAAAATAAACTCAAAATGGATTAAAGATCTAAATGTAAGACCAAAAACTATAAAACTCCTAGAGGAGAACATAGGCAAAACACTCTCAGACATAAATCACAGCAGGATCCTCTATGATCCACCTCCCAGAATTCTGGAAATAAAAGCAAAAATAAACAAATGGGATCTAATTAAAATTAAAAGCTTCTGCACAACAAAGGAAAATATAAGCAAGGTGAAAAGACAGCCTTCTGAATGGGAGAAAATAATAGCAAATGAAGCAACTGACAAACAACTAATCTCAAAAATATACAAGCAACTTATGCAGCTCAATTCCAGAAAAATAAACGACCCAATCAAAAAATGGGCCAAAGAACTAAATAGACAATTCTCCAAAGAAGACATATGGATGGCTAACAAACACATGAAAAGATGCTCAACATCACTCATTATTAGAGAAATGCAAATCAAAACCACAATGAGGTACCACTTCACACCAGTCAGAATGGCTGCGATCCAAAAATCTGCAAGCAATAAATGCTGGAGAGGGTGTGGAGAAAAGGGAACCCTCCTACACTGTTGGTGGGAATGCAAACTAGTACAGCCACTATGGAGAACGGTGTGGAGATTCCTTTAAAAATTGCAAATAGAACTACCTTATGACCCAGCAATCCCACTTCTGGGCATACACACCGAGGAAACCAGAATTGAAAGAGACACATGTACCCCAATGTTCATCGCAGTACTGTTTATCATAGCCAGGACATGGAAACAACCTAGATGTCCATCAGCAGATGAATGGATAAGAAAGCTGTGGTACATATACACAATGGAGTATTACTCAGCCGTTAAAAAGAATTCATTTGAATCAGTTCTGATGAGATGGATGAAACTGGAGCCGATTATACAGAGTGAAGTCAGCCAGAAAGAAAAACACCAATACAGTATACTAACACATATATATGGAATTTAGGAAGATGGCAATGACGACCCTGTATGCAAGACAGGGAAAGAGACACAGATGTGTATAACGGACTTTTGGACTCAGAGGGAGAGGGAGAGGGTGGGATGATTTGGGAGAATGACATTCTAACATGTATACTATCATGTGAATTGAATCGCCAGTCTATGTCTGACGCAGGATGCAGCATGCTTGGAGCTGGTGCATGGGGATGACCCAGAAAGTTGTTATGGGGAGGGAGGTGGGAGGGGGGTTCATGTTTGGGAATGCATGTAAGAATTAAAGATTTTAAAATTTAAAAAATAAAAAACTAAAATTAAAAAAAAAAAAAAATAAAATCACTTGAAAAACTAAAAAAAAAAAAGAAAAAAAGAAAATTATTGTGCTAGCTTTTCTTATTTCCACAAATCAACACTAGATGGCAAACTATACACAGAGAATCATCTTATGTTAAGCATTTTCATCTCTGAAACATTTGTTTTTTCCTTCAAATATCCTTATTAGCCAATAATTGAGTATGATAATATAGTATTAAAACCATAATACTAGGGGATTTTCCCATAAATTGAATCACTGTATTGTGGATCAACTCATATTCCCTTAAGCAGCACCATGGTTATCCTATATATATATTATACACTATGGCCTGGATTTTAGTTGTCTTTTCAGCTTTAACTTTAAAAGGAGGTTCACTAATAAACACGTATAAAAAGAAATACTGGAGAATACTTATCTACCAACAGATCTCAATGTCTTGTCAAAAAACTGACATTAATAAAAAATTTTCCTAATGTCCTGCTCACCTTTCTTAGGAAGCTTATGGAAAGCCAGCCCTGAAAAGCTGGGGTGCTTAGACAGTGTCATATACCCACTTTTCCTGATGGGCCCCAAGTTCTCTTGGAATGCAGTTTAGATTCCTCGATACTGATTAGAAAAGCATTCAAGATCTGGTTCACCTCTCCTGTTCTCTCAACCCTTTCACTGCCCATCCCGCATGTAACATACAGAGCTCATACTGGATTTCTTTCATCTTCAGCAACATCTTGTCTCATCGATGTTCACAACAAGCTGCAATTTGTTGTTGTTCATAGCATTATCTGCCACCTTCCATTCTGAAGCCCCTATGGTTAACCCACCTTCACATGTGTAACTTCTACTTTTTTTAGGTCTTGGCCAACCTGTAAATTCCTCCAAGAAGCCTTCCCTGACCGCCCAAGTATGATTTTGGTTTTTGTTTCTTCTCTTGAGTGTTTTGCATTTCCTCATTCAGACTACATACTTAGCACACAGTGTGTTTTCATGGCCTCTTCTGTTGTCTATAAAGACTGAAAACCACCGAGGCAGTCTTGGTTACTCTTGTATTCTCGTGATCTGTCTCAGTGCTTGGCAGACACCAAGTCCTCTACAGGTATTTACTAAACAAGTGAATGAGGTCTCAGTATTTAATAGCACCCTTATGCCATTTTGTACCCAGGTTTGAGAGCAGTAACTTTAGGTACAGTTGCAAATAATAAGTTGTGTAAAATCAGCTCAATTTGTTCCTTTCCTAGAAAAACAAAAGACCATCCCATCCAATTCTTGATTTATTTAAAAAAGAAGACAAAACATCTCAGAAGCATCCCCAACCACCTTCACAGTCGTAACAGATTCACTTCAGATTCAAGGTTAAAACAGGAGGTAAGGGAGCAGGGCACAAGCTTTGAAAGAAGGACAGCCAGAACACGCAGCACAAGCTGATTAGAATCAAATGGGTCCAAGAGAGCACACACGTCTTCTTCAACTAGACCCTGATCCTCAGTATGTGTGTGCTTAGTCACTGAGTCTTGTCCGACTCTTTGCAACCCCATGGACTGTAGCTTGTCAGGTTTCTCTGTTCATGGGATTCCCCAGGGAAGAATACTAGAGTGGGTAGCCATTCCCTTTTCAAGGGGATCTTCCCAACCCAGGGGTCAAATGCCAGGTCTCTTGCATTGCAGGCAGATTCTTTACCACCTGAGTCACAAGGGAGACCCTGATCCTGTCTCCTCTAATTGCAAAATTCAGGAAAAGTGGCAAGTGAGACTCTGTTTCTAGATTTTAAATCTTCTGAAGAATCAGATCTTGTTCATTTTAGATTTTGTTTCCTTCACCTACTGTTTAAGAAAATAGAAAGACTGTATACTTCTAAAATACTTCAGTTGAGTCAACCAGTTAGGAGTTACTTCTGAGAAATGGAATATTTCCTGCCATATCAGTAAACAGGGATGTCACAGTCATCAATCAGCTCTTCAATGTGAATTTCTGAGCTATAACGCCACCCAAATATACCTCTTCTTCTTCCCTTCTAGAATACTCCTCAGGTGGTGTAAGATGTAAGAAGAGATGGCAAGAATACACAGAAGAATTATACAAAAAAGGTCTTAATAACCTAGATAACCACGATGGTGTGATCACTCACCTAAAGCCAGACATACTAGTGTGTGAAGTCAAACAGGATTGAGGAAGCATTAATACCAACAAAGCTAGTGGAGATGATGGGATTCCAGTTGAGCTATTTCAAATCCTAAAAGATGATGCTGCGAAAGTGCTACACTCAAGATGCCAGCAAATTCGGAAAACTCAGCAGTGGCCACAGGACTGGAAAAAGTTGGTTTTCATTCAAATCCCAAAGAAAGGCAATGCCAAATAAAATTCAAACTACCACACAATTGCACTCATTTCACATGCTGGCAAAGTAATGCTCAAAATCCTTCAAGCTAGGCTTGAATGGTACGTGAACCAAGAATGTCCAGATGTACAAGCTGGATTTAGAAAAGGCAGAGGAGCCAGAGATCAAATTGCCAACATCTGTTGGATCATAGAAAAAGCAAAGGAATTCCAGAAAAATATGTATTTCTGCTTCATTAACTATGTTAAAGCCTTGACTATATGGATCATAGAGAACGGTGGAAAATTCTTCAACACATGAGAATACCAGACCAATTTACCTGCTTCCAGAGAAACCTGTTTGCAAGTCAAGAAGTAACAGAACTGGACATGGAATAATGAACTGGCTCAAAATTGGGAACTGAGTGCATCAAGGCTGTATATCGTCACCCTGCTTATTTAACTGACATGCAGAGTACAGCATGAGAAATGCCAGGCTGGATGAATCACAAGCTGGAATCAAGATTTCTGGGAGACATATCAATAACCTCAGCTATGCAGATGACACCACCCTTATGGCAGAAAGTGAAAAACTAAAGAGCCTCCTGATGAAGGTGAAAGAGGAGAGTAAAAAAGCTGGCTTAAAGCTCAGCATTCAATAAATGAAGATCGTGGCATCTGGTCCTATCACTTCTTGGCAAATAGATGGGGAAGAAATGAAAACGGTGGCAGACTTTATTTTCTTGGGCTCCAAAATCACTACAGACAATAATTGCAGCCATGAAATTAAAAGATGCTTGCTCCTTGGAAGTCTGGCATGTAGGAAGCACACACACACACACACACACACACACACACACACACACTGAATATTATTTAATATTATTTTAAAAAATATATATATTTTTTGCTGCACTGGTATTCACTGCAGCACGTGGGTTCTTCAGTTGCTGTATGTGGGATCTAGTTCCCTGACCAGGGGCTGAAGGTAGCCCCTTGCATTGGGATCACAGAGTCTTAGTCACTGAACCAGAAGAGAAGTCACCTAATATCTATTTAAGTTCCTCAATGACAGAATTTTCAATCATTTTGTTCATTCACTGCTGTATCCCTAGTACTTAGACCTGTGTTCACACATAGAGAACATTTAATAAATATTTGTTGGCTGAACAACTTTAAAAAGATGCAGCGACTGCTTGGTATAGCCTTGATAAATGGAACATAACAGAGTATAGTTTCTTAGGGAAAAACTAAGCCAAACAGCAGTTCAGTTCAGTTCAGTCACTCAGTCGTGTCTGACTCTTTGCGACACCATGAATCACAGCACGCCAGGCCTCCCTGTCCATCACCATCTCCTGGAGTTCACTCAGACTCACGCCCATCGAGTCCGTGATGCCATCCAGCCATCTCATCCTCGGTCGTCCCCTTCTCCTCCTGCCCCCAATCCCTCCCAGCATCAGAGTCTTTTCCAATGAGTCAACTCTTCGCATGAGGTGGCCAAAGTACTGGAGCTTCAGCTTTAGCACCATTCCTTCCAAAGAAATCCCACGGTTGATCTCCTTCAGAAGGGACTGGTTGGATCTCCTTGCAGTCCAAGGGACTCTCAAAAGTCTTTTCCAACACCACAGTTCAAACGCATCAATTCTTTGGCGCTCAGCCTTCTTCACAGTCCAACTCTCACATCCATACATGACCACTGGTAAAACCATAGCCTTGACTAGACGGACCTTAGTCGGCAAAGTAATGTCTCTGCTTTTGAATATACTATCTAGGTTGGTCATAACTTTTCTTCCAAGGAGTAAGCGTCTTTTAATATCATGGCTGCAGTCACCATCTGAAGTGATTTTGGAGCCCCCCAAAATAAAGTCTGACACTGTTTCCACTGTTTCCCATCTATTTCCCATGAGGTCAAAAATTGAAATTGTAACGAACCCTCAAATCAAGAAATCAAATACTTTCTTCTCTCTCTTTATCCACTAGAGGGAGTCTTACTTCCACAAGTCAGCCTTTTTGAAGCACATCTGACCCTAAAGTCCTTTAAAATGATGTTAATGGAAAAACTAGAGATGATGCTACAGCCTGCATGTTTTGATTTAAGTAGTTACAGGTCTCAGATCAAATCATGTGGTAGCCAAAAGAAATAATCAAAATCAGAAGAAAGAAAAAGAAAGGAAATAGTTTTTATTTCATTGACTGCCAAGAGAACAAAATCTTTAATAATATGTAGGCTTCTCAGGTGGCTCAGATGGTAAAAAATTTGTCTGCAATGCAGGAGACCCGGGTTCAACTCCTGGGTTGGGAAGATCCCCTGGAGAAGGGAATGGCTACCAGTCCCAGTATTCTTGCCTGGTGAATTTCATGGACAGAGGAGCCGGGAGGGCTACAGTTCATGGACTCTCAAAGAGTTGGACACAACTGAGTGACTAGCACACACATACCTGCTTATTTCTATTTATTATATTTCTATTATATTATTTAGGCACCCAAATTATCATGCTCTGAAAATTATTATGGAGGATCATCGCTGGTGGTCCACTGGTTAAGAATCCACTTTCCAATGCAGGGGGCACAGGTTCCATCTCTGATCAGGGAACTAAGATCCCACGTGTTACGGGGCAACTAAGCCTACCCATCACAACTACTGAGTATGTACTCTCTACATCCTGTGCACTGGAACTTAATAAGACCTGAATAAATAAATATTTTAAAAAATAAGAATCACTATGGAAATATCATTACTTGACTGTTTTAGAAATCAGAGCTTGCGAGTATTCTTTTCTGGTTTTGCACATTTTCTTGCATGCTTGATTCAGATACTCGGTGAATCGTAATATCCTGTGCTTCATGAAAACGTCTTTCTCACTCATATTCATGGACAGAGTCTAGAAAGTATAAATGGTCACTATGAAATCAGTGTTGAACATATGTTGAAATGATGGCAGACATAGAGCAGTACTCCTCCCACAGAGCCTGGTAATCCTCTGACCCCGGGGCCCCGCCAGGAGGGAGAGTGGCCTCTGAACAGGGTGCAGGTGAGAGTCCCAGGCTCCCACTTACAGTGATAGCTGTGTGACAGCCTGGAACTCTCAGGTACTACACATTGCTGCTTAAAGGAAGTTAGTGAAAGTGAAAGTGAAAGTTAAGTCGCTCAGTCGTGTCTGACTCTTTGTGACCCGGTGGACTGTAGCCTACCAGGCTCCTCGGTCCATGGGATTTTCCAGGCAAGAGTACTCTGGAGTGGGTTGCCATTTCCTTCTCCAGGGGATCTTCCCCACCCAGGGATCAAACCCAGGTCTCCTGCATTATAGGCAGACGCTTTACTATCTGAGCCACCAGGGAAGTTGGCTTTATTATAAAAGGAACAATTTTAGAAATGCCTTTGGCAGTTTATGATGTATATACACATAGAATGTTGTCTGGAATTTTTCATG
Organism: Ovis aries; assembly: GCF_016772045.2. NCBI lineage: Eukaryota > Metazoa > Chordata > Mammalia > Artiodactyla > Bovidae > Ovis > Ovis aries. Next base: position 57,885,061 of record NC_056062.1, on the reverse strand, counting down.
TTGTTTAAAATTTCAGTAACTCAAAGTTCTGAACAAAAGTCATTTTATGGTTCCAGTACCAAATTCAAGGAGGCTCCTGTGTTAAAGTCAGCTGCCTCCCAAAAGGGTAACTAGAGAGATTCCTATTGGAGCTGGCTTTCTTAAGGGATTTTATGACTGTGTAGAAGGGAGAAGGCAGTCTGTTTTATTTTATTTATTTTATTATTTTTTAACTTTTTATTTTATATTAGAGTATAGCCAGTTATACTCAGCTGGTTGGATGGCATCACCGATTCGATGGATGTGAACTTGGGCAAACTCTGAGAGATGGTGAGAGATAGGGAGCCTCGGCATGCTGCAATCCACGGGATCTCAAAGAGTCAGATGTGACTTGATGACTGAACAACAACAAGGTAGCTGATTAACAATGTTGACAGTTTCAGGTGGACAGCAAACGGATTCAGCCGTAAACATAATATACATGTATCCCATGTGTATTATCTTTCATGTATCCCCCTCCCAAATTCCCCTACCAACCTGCTGCCACATAACATTGAGCAGAGTTCCCCACGCTATACAATAGGTCCTTGTTGGTTACCCATTTTAAATACAGCAGGGTGTACATGTCCATCCCAAACACCCTAATCATCCCTGCCCCCTGTTCTCCCCCCATGCTAACCATGAGTTCATTCTCTAAGTCTGTGAGTCTGTTTCTCTTTTGTAATAAGTTCATCAGTATCATTTCTTTTTAGATTCCCCATATAAATGATATTATACAATGCTTCTCTTTTTCTGTCTGACTTACTGCTCTCAATGTGACAAACTCTAGGAAGGCAGTCTGTTTCAGGAAGTGCAGATTGCCAAGAAAGCAGGATGCTTTGTTTCCCCAAACCAAAGAGATAGATGTGTCAAGGGAATCCTCATTTTTGACACTGCCTGGAAAAAAAAAAAAAAGAATTGATATTTTCCCTTTTAATTAGATGTCTTTTTAGGAACTTATTAAATGGTCCCATCCTCCAAGGTAATTTCACTGGAGTGACCTGGCATCCCAGGGACTACCAAGTAAAGAGGGGAGCCAGGGCTCTTTGGGGTTTCCAGGAGGTGAGGATGATGGATCCCATGTGTTTTTGCCTAGAGATTGCTGCAGAGGGAAGATGAGATTCACAGCTTTCTGGGAAACCAAGCAAGGGAAGCAAAGAGACACAGGCAGAGGAAGCCCATGTGAATGTGCCTGCTGGGGGTTAACAGCAGAGGAGCCCAACTCAAGAGTGAACCATCAGTGCCCAGAAAACCTTAAAAGACTTGAGCCCAGCTTGAGCATCGCAGGTTGGAGCAATCGTCTTCTCCTAATGATGATAATCCAACTTAGCTGGTCAACTAGGGAGACACCAGCAACCTTTCCTAGTTAAGTAAGGTGATATTTATTATTCTCAAGTCACTGGAGGGTCTAGCAACTAGAAAAGGGAAAAGATTCAGAAAAAACAAACCATGTCCCCTCTCAAAGAAAAGCATAACTGTATAGTCAGATCTAGCCAATGCTGTGGTCATGGGGGAAAATGTTGAATTACATTTGCAATTTAATTGATATTTTGTATCTCTTTTAAACATTTATAAAATTTTTATACAATTTTTAAAGGTTAGTGATTTAATTTTTTAAAAAGAACAAAAATGAGTCTTCAAAAATGAAGCAAGACTTCTGCAATAATAAAAATTTATTGGAAGTTTCAAAATATGGCCTCAAGAAAAGGAATGCTTCAACATGGTATGTCTGGAGGCAGATATTAGAAGAAATCAATATCTCCTCATGTTCAAACCCTAACAAGTTTTTTCTTAGAACGACGTAAGCCACATATTTTTTTTTAAGCTGGCACTCTTTATTTTTTTAATTTTTATTTTTACTTTATTTTGCTTTACAATACTGTATTGGTTTTGCCATACATTGGCATGAATCAGCCACGGATGTACATGAGTTCCCCATCTTGAACCCCCCTCCCACCTCCAACCCCATATCATCTCTCTGGGTCATCCCCGTTCACCAGCTCCAAGAATCCTGTATCCTATATCGAACATAGACTGGTGATTCGTTTTTTACATGATAGTATACATGTTTCAATGCCATTCTCCCAAATCATCCCACCCTCTCCCTCTCCCACAGAGTCCAAAAGTCCATTCTACACATCTGTGTCTCTTTTGCTGTCTCGCATACAGGGTTATCATTACCATCTTTCTAAATTCCATATATATATGTTAGTATACTGTATTGGTGTTTTTCTTTCTGGCTTACTTCACTCTGTATAATAGGCTCCAGTTTCATCCACCTCATTAGAACTGATTCAAATGTATTATTTTTAATGGCTGAGTAATACTTCATTGTGTATTTGTACCACAGCTTTCTTATCCATTCATCTGCTGATGGACATCTAGATTGTTTCCATGTCCTGGCTATTATAAAGAGTGCTTCGATGAACATTGGGGTACATATGTCTCTTTCAATTCTGGTTTCCTCGGTGTGTATGACTCATAAGGCAGTTCTATTTGCAATTTTTAAAGGAATCTCCACACTGTTCTCCATAGTGGCTGTACTAGTTTACATTCCCACCAACAGTGTAGGAGGGTTCCCTTTCTCCACATCCTCTCCAGCATTTATTGCTTGTAGACTTTTGGATCGCTGCTATTCTGACTGGTGTGAAATGGTACCTCATTGTGGTTTTGATTTGCATTTCTCTGATAATGAGTGATGTTGAGCATCTTTTCATGTGTTTGTTAGCCATCCAGATGTCTTCTTTGGAGAAATGTCTATTTAGTTCTTTGGCCCATTTTTTGATTGGGTTGTTTATTTTTCTGGAATTGAGCTGCATAAGTTGCTTGTATATTTTTGAGATTAGTTGTTTGTCAGTTGCTTTATTTGCTATTATTTTCTCCCATTCAGAAGGCTGTCTTTTCATCTTGCTTATAGTTTCCTTTGTTGTGCAGAAGCTTTTAATTTTAATTAGATCCCATTTGTTTATTTTTGCTTTTATTTCCAGAATTTTGGGAGGTGGATCATAGAGGATCCTGCTGTGATTTATGTTGGAGAGTGTTTTGCCTATGTTCTCCTCTAGGAGTTTTATAGTTTCTGGTCTTATGTTTAGATCTTTAATCCATTTTGAGTTTATTTTTGTGTATGGTGTTAGAAAGTGATCTAGTTTCATTCTTTTACAAGTGGTTGACCAGTTTTCCCAGCACCTCTTGTTAAAGAGATTGTCTTTAACCCATTGTATATTCTTGCCTCCTTTGTCAAAGATAAAGTGTCCATATGTGTGTGGATTTATCTCTGGGCTTTCTATTTTGTTCTGTTGATGACTATTTCTATCTTTGTGCCAGTACCATACTGTCTTGATGACTGTGGCTTTGTAGTAGAGCCTGAAGTCAGGCAAGTTGATTCCTCTAGTTCCATTCTTCTTTCTCAAGATTACTTTGGCTATTTGAGTTTTTTTTGTATTTCCATACAAATTGTGAAATTATTTGTTCTAGCTCTGTGAAAAATACTGCTGGTAGCTTGATAGGGATTGCATTGAATCTGTAGATTGCTTTGGGTAGTGTACTCATTTTCACTATATTGATTCTTCCAATCCATGAACATGGTATATTTCTCCATCTATTAGTGTCCTCTTTGATTTCTTTCATCAGTGTTTCATAATTTTCTATATATAGGTCTTTAGTTTCTTAAGGTAGATATATTCCTAAGGATTTTATTATTTTCATTGCAATGGTGAATGGAATTGTTTCCTTAATTTCTTTTCTACTTTCTCATTATTAATGTATAGGAATGCAAGAGATTTCTGTGTGTTGATTTTATATCCTGCAACTTTACTATATTCATTGATTAGCTCTAGTAATTTTCTGGTGGGGTCTTTAGGGTTTTCTATGTCATCTGCAAACAGTGAGAGTTTTACTTTTTCTTTTCCAATTTGGATTCCTTTTATTTCTTTTTCTGCTCTGATTGCTGTGGCTAAAACTTTCAGAACTATGTTGAATAGTAGCAGTGAAAATGGGCACCCTTGTCTTCTTCCTGATTTTAGGGGAAATGCTTTCAATTTTTCACCATTGAGGATAATGTTTGCTGTGGGGTTGTCATATATAGCTTTTATTATGTTGAGGTATATTCCTTCTATTCCTGCTTTCTGGAGAGTTTTAATCATGGAAGAAACGGACAAATTCTTAGAAAAGTACAACTTTCCAAAACTGAACCAGGAAGAAATAGAAAATCTTAACAGACCCATCAAAGGAAGGAAATTGAAACTGTAATCAGAAATCTTCCAGCAAACAAAAGCCCAGGTCCAGATGGCTTCACAGCTGAATTCTACCAAAAATTTAGAGAACAGCTAACACCTATCCCACTCAAACTCTTCCAGAAAATTGCAGAGGAAGGTAAACTTCCAAACTCATTCTATGAGGCCACCATCACCCTAATACCAAAACCTGACAAAGATGCCACAAAAAAAAAAAAAAAGAAAACTACAGGCCAATATCACTGATGAACATAGATGCAAAAATCCTTAACAAAATCCTAGCAATTAGAATCCAGCAACACATTAAAAGATCATACACCATGACCAAGTGGACTTTATCCCAGGGATGCAAGGATTCTTCAATATCCACAAATCAATCAATGTAATTCACCACATTAACAACTTGAAAAATAAAAGCCATATGATTATCTCAATAGATGTAGAGAAGGCCTTTGACAAAAGCCACATATATTTTAAACAAGTTGTAGGAAAAAAAATTATAATAAGCCTTGACCCCAGTGCAGTAGGGAGTTGAGTATGGCATGCTGCTATGGCATTTGCTAACTTCTGTGCACTAATTGTGGTGACTTGTGTTATTACCCTGCCATTGTCTTTTGTTAGGTTTTGGTCAATAACAACGGCTTGGAGCTTTGAGTGAGTCTTCCTTCACAGCTATAATCCATCTACCAATATGACAAGCATGCTTTCTTGATTGTTGTTATTTGCTAAGTTGTGTCTGACTCTTTTGTCACCCCATGCACTGTAGCCCACCAGGCTCCTCTGTTTGTGAGATTTCCCAGGCAAGAATACTAGAGAGGGCTGCCATTTCCTTCTCCCAGGAAATCTTCCTGACCCAGGGATCGAACCTGAGTCTCCTGCATTGGCAAGCAGATTCTTTACCTCTGAGTTACTAGAGAAGCTGTCTTTCTTTTTTTCCATTAAAAAAAAATTACTTTGATTGGAGGATAATTACTTTATAATATTGTGATAGTTTTTGCCATAAATCAATACGAATCAGCTATAGGCACATACCTTCTAATCTAAATCAGATGGCCTAACTAGAATCCAGATATTTTGGCTAAGGCTTTACAATACTAGATTTTATAATTATATTTGAAAGAGATGCCTTTGGAATCTGCGAAAAGGAAGCAGGCAGGAAGGCTCAGGAGAGAAAGAAACAGTTTACAAATTTGAGAACTGAGTATCAAAGTGAGGTTGACAGTTGAGAGTGACACAGAAAGAACATTCATAATTTGATAAAGTGTGCCTTCTAGCAGGCTGTCTGTGCAAGTATAGAGGGTCTCCTCCTAAAAACAGCCAAACACAATATAATCATCCAGTACTACAGCACTGGAGAGTTTACCAACCCTTCTAACACGGTTTTCAAACTGCTCTGGGAGGCCACATAGCAACTGAGAGAGGTCAGAGGCCAAGGACACGGGCAGGTCTGGAAAATTCAGTCCATATTTCCAACAAGGAGGACGTAAAACAGATACACTGAGCTTGTGAAACTCTCCAGTTTCCTTCCATCTCCTAAAATTCCTGATAATCTTAAATACTGTACACAAGATGAGAAGAAATAATTTAAAATGTATAGCACACATATAAAGTGCTGAACTAGGGGGTCAGCACTAAATGTTTAAAAACTATTAAAGGAAACAACTAAAATTTTTTAGGAGGTGAAAACATTAACAAGTCGATGGCAAGCAAAAATGCCTTCATGTATATTTGGAGGGCTCTGTTAGTAGAATCCCCGTGACACAACTCACTCACGCTCACTCCTTCACCATGCTCATCTGTACTGCAAACAAGAAGCACCATGGTTTCTGGGTGATGCACTTAGGAGCACATTTCACCGCCATGCCAGGGTCATACTATTCCCAACTATGACTTATTAGTCCAGTTTTTTTCTGAAACCAGGCTTTGTGTGTGTTGCTGTTGTTGAATTGCTAAGTTGTGTCTGACTCTTTGTGATCCCATGGACTGCCGCACACCAGGCTTCCCTGTGCTTCAACATCTCCCAGAGTTTTCTCAAACTCATGTCCATTGAGTCACTGATGCCATTCAACCCTCTAATCCTCTGTCATCCTGTTCTCCTCTTGCCATCAATCTTTCCCAATATCAGGATCTCTTCCAATGAGTTGGCTTTTTGCATCAGGTGGCCATAGTATTGGAGCTTCAGCTTCACCATCAGTTCTTCCAATGAATATTCAGGACTGATTTCTTTTAGGATTTATTGGTTTGATCTCCTTGCTGTCCAAGGGACTCGCAAGAGTCTTCTCCAACACCGCAGTTCAAAAGCATCAATTCTTCGGCACTTAGCCTTCTTTATGGTCCAACTCTCACTTCTGTACATGACTACTTGAAAAACCATAGCTTTGACTAGACAGACCTTTGCTGACAAAGTGATGTCTGTGCTTTTTGATATGCTGTGTAGGTTTGCTATAGCTTTTCTTTCAAAGAGCAAGCATCTTTTAATTTCATGGCTGCAGTCACTTGTGTGTGTACATGAATGCATTTGTATTAGATAATAATCTATATTAGTTTACTGTGGCTATTATAGCAAATTATCACAACTCGGGGGACTGAAAACTTTAGGAATTTGTTTTCTTACAGTTCTGATGGCTGCAAGTCTGAGATCCACGTCACTGGACCAAAATGAAAGTGTTCACGGGGACGTTCTTGCTCTGGAGGCTCTAGGGGAGAACCTGTTCCTGCCTCTCCTAGATGCTGGTGGGATTCTGATGGTGTCTGCTGCCATTCCTTGGCTTGGGGCCACATCACTCTCGTCTCTGCTCCTGTCTTCACATCACCTCTAAGGACACTTGTGATGGCATTTAGCACCCACTCCCATAACCTGGGATGGTCTTCCCATCTCGAGATTGTGAATCATGCTGGCAGAGACCATCTTTCTTGACTTCTGAGTGTGTGTGAGTGTGTGTGAGTGTGTGTGTGTTGATAATTACCTTTTGCTCTTAGGCAGTGTTCAGTTGAACTGAGTCTTCTTGAGGGTCTAGACACCCTTCTCAGAAGTGGAGAAGAATGGCCCTCAACTGTCACACTATCGTTGATGACCCTGAGCCAGCCCACCAGCTCAGTGTCCCCTGCTTTGGGGTGTCATCACTTGTGTAGTGACCTTGAGTCACCCCAAGTCACAGCTCACTGCTTACTCCTGAATCAGCAATCACAACTTAATTCTCAGTTGTGTGAACCCCAAAGTACACAGCCATACAGAGCCCAGCCCCAAGGATCCCTTAGTAGCATGAGTGCTTTCTCTGGGTGCTGGACTCTTGACTGCTGAGGTTATCTGATGCCAGAAAGTCTACAGGTCCTCAGGAGCCTCTGCCCCAGAAGTGATGTGCTCCAGTGGGCAACTATCCTTATCTCAGATGCCTGCTTATCAGGCGGTTCCTTCACTGACCTCAATCAGGAAAGCAACCACTCACCTGCCAGGCCCAAGGGAAATTACTCAAATGTTTAAGATGGCACAATCAATAGCTAAGAACTCTGTAGCTTGGCCTTGGAATTATTATTGTGACTGAAGACTCAGCCTCCATGGAAGACAATTGTGGGGTGAGTTAATCATAAACACGTGGGTCCTGGAGGAAGAAAATGGCAGGGCCCACACTGACACAGCTTTCTCTGGTGAGCCTGGACATGCCCAGCTTCTGAAACTCCAGAATGAGAGCTGATCTACCTAAAGTAGACAATGGGATGTTGAATTCCCGACTCTCTGACTAGAGGTCTTCATTTCTTCACTGTCTTTTCTTGTTTGCTCACATTCTAACCAAGTCTCTCTACCATTGTATATATGACTGTATGCTGTATATGCAATCATGATGAAGATGAAGAAATATACATTTTATAATGAGAAAAATTGCAAAGTGGCCATTTTGGTAGAACAGATCTTTAGACAGATATTTTCAGGAAGAGATTTCATGATCCCAATTCTTGTATTTCTTCATATCTAGAAAATCACTAAATCCCTTCATGATGACATCAGCTCCTCATGACTAGCAGAAAACCTTTTCCAAAGTAAGTGCTTGATAGCACTGAACTCCCCCATTGCCAAAATCTTATATATTGACCTTCTTCCACTGTCTCTGTGGAGCAGTTTCTCAGAGCCATCTGAGGTGCTGTCTCCAGGGCTGCAGTCCTCATCTTGCCCCCAATAAAATTTAACTTGCAAGTCTCATGCTGTGCATTTTTTTAGTAGACAAATACATGGAAAAAATTATGGTTCCCGTAATAATTAAAGAACAGTTTTTTCTGTTCTTTGAAAAGCCAACCTTTTGATATATTTAGACTAAAAATAAGTAAAAGGAATTTGTTTGCAACATTGGGTCATTTGTAGTGATGTGTATGCTCCTAGAGCCCATCAAGAGTGAAGTAAGTCAGACAGAAAGGCAAACGTTGTGTAGTAACACAGATATATGGAATCTAGAAAAATGGTACTAATGAACCTATTTGCAGGCCAGGAACAGAGATGCAGATGCAGAGAAAGGACATGTGAATTCGGTGAGGGGAAGGGGCATGGGAAGGACTGGGAGATTGGGACTGACATATATACACTACTGTGTGTGAAACAGATAGCTGGGAAGCTGCTGTATAATCACAGGGAGTTCAAATTGGTATTCTGTGATGACCTGGAGTGGTGGGATGCGGGAAGGAGAGAGCCTCAAGAGGGAGGGGATATATGGGTGCGTATAGCTGATTCACTTTGCTGTACAGCAGTGACTAAGACAACATTGTACAGCAATTATACTCCAATTTAAAAAGTGAACTAATACATAGTTTGCCTATTTTCCTATTCTCCTAATAAGTTAGAGCCTCTAGAAGTCTTTATTGGTTTCTGGTATCTTCTCTCCTTTATGAATGACTTAACATCTTTCTCCTCCTTCTACTGTCATTCAGTATTTATATTTCACCCTAGAGTTTAGGAGCTTGAGTTCTGGGATCAATATCTCCGGATTGAAATTCTTGATCTACTCTTCTTAGTCATGTGATCTTGGGCAAGTTTCTTAACCTCTCTGGACTTTGGTTCCCTCACCTGTAAAGTAGGGATAATAGTAGTATATACCTTAAAATGTCATATTAGATTAGTGCTGGGTTCATAGAGAGCTCTCAATAGATGTAAGCTAGTAGCATTTCTTTCTTTTAACATATAACATATTGTTACTTGTATTAGACTGATTTATGTTTGTGTCCACCTCTCCCATTAAATTGTGAGCTCCTGAAAAAAGAATGGAACTATCCCTTTCACATTTATATGTCTCTCAGATGGCTAGCACATAGCGTTGTACACAGTAGATACCTAAAAAGTGTTTGTAGAATTGAATTATCTCAGGCATTTGGAAAAATCTATGCATACAATCCTATGATGTCTCAAATTAGCATTCAGGAGTACAGTGTATAGCAGAAGCCAATTCTAAAGGGAAAAATGTCCCCTTAAATACTACACTTGAAACCTTCCTTCCTCCTACTGCCTTACAGGCTCAACCTTACACCAGGCTTCTTACCTGTTTTTGTGTTTGGATCTCCATGTCAGTGGGCTTGCTCATCAGCCCTGTATCACTGATGAGGTCAGAGCTGATTCTCCCCTTAAGACTTATAACAGATGATGTCTTCTTGCAGTATGTATGTTCCAAAGCAGCCCTCCCCTTTGGTTCTTATAGCTAAACAGCTCTCAAGTCTCTTAGGATCTAGTTTCTATCTAATGCAAAGTGGGATGTGCAAAGTTTAAATCGTATGAGTCCCATTCTACTTATCCTATAAACAAATAAGGAATGGCTGATTCATATTGATATTTGGCAGAAAGCAACAACATTCTGAAAATCAATTATCCTTCAATTAAAATAAATACATACATTAAAAAACAAATAATGAAAGTATAATACTGTTTAATCTGAAAGCCCACACAGGCACCCATTTTAAGCAGTAACTTTTGCTGAGATTTATTTTTTTAAAGATTCTCCCCTGCAACCAGCTGAAGCAGGTGAGGCAGGGTGCATGTAGTGACAATGGATTTGCCACATAACCCTGGGGTCTAAGAAATGTCCATTTTGTTATTTGTTCAGAATCAAATCAAGTCTGGTTGTGAGCTTTATCTCCCCAGTCTCACTCAGGTTTGGGAGAATTCCTTCCCTTTCATGAGGGTCAAAAAAGGGATGTTGCTGCAGTTAAGGATAGTAGGGGATAGGCATTTTGGACCTCAGTTGGATGACTCCTTGTATTGGACTCCACCACCAAGTCCTGTGGTGGGTAGCTGGGTCCCTCAAGGCTGAGAAGAGGTGAACATGCCCTTCAGAGCGGGTTCTCCTCCAAGCTTGCTAAACAGCTGTCACCTTGTGGGTGTCCCTATTAGATTTCAGCATTTCTACTCAATAGGAGACTCCACTATTATCAAAAGTCAGCCCCTTCTCATCCTGTCTTCACCCATCAACCTCCTCTTACCCTCGTTTTAGAGGCTTGCTTTAGGACATCTTCCAGGTCAGGCTGTTATGACAAAACCTTCTTGCAAATATATTCTCCCATTCAGTAAGTTACTTTTCTGTTTTGTTGAAAAATTCCTTCGTTGTGTTTCACTATGCTGTACACCTGCAACCAGTAAAATATTATAAGTTGAGTATAATTCATTAAAAAAAAGAAAGGCCTCATAATTCTTCCCCAAAACAGAAGATTTCAAGATGAAAGTGCTTGGATAAAAAGTTAAGGAAGGGAGAAAAAAGGTCTCTGTTCTGAGTCTTACACAATAGAAAGAATAAGTTAGGGTTTGCTATCTCTATAAAGTATTTTGTTAAGTGCTGTACTAAGTCGCTTCAGTTGTGTCCCACTCTGTGCGACCCTATGGACGGTAGCCCGCCATGCTCCTCTGTCCAAGGGATTCTCCAGGCAAGAATACTGGAGTAGCCTGCCATGCCCTCCTCTAGAGAATTTTCCTGACCCAGGGATCAAACTTGCATCTTTTACATCTCCTACATTAGCAGGCAGGTTCTTTACCACTAGCACCACTTGGGAAGCCTGTATTTTGTTATATATTCAACTAAAGCCACCTGCCTCACCACAGCTTCTCTTCAAGCCAAACTCAGAAGTGCAGGCAGAAAAGTCTGCTGCAAGCAGCCACGTGGGCAGGGTAAGCGTCATCAAATGGACTTGTGTCCAGGGTGCAGTTGAAAGGGGCTGCTTGTTAGGGACAATGGAACCCTCCAAGGGACCAGACTGGCAACAGCATCTTGATTCTCACTGAGAAAGTATATGCTTCTTCCATGGAAAATATCCTAAGAAACAGCCAAGGAAGACTAGACTCTGGTCTTTCTTATCTTTGTTTTGATAAGCTTTTATTTTAGCTACTAGTACATGTATGTCTACTCTGTATAGAAAATAACAAAACAGTCCTTAAGTAGACCACTGCCTTTTTGAATCAAAGGAACAGGTTTATTTAATGGGCTCAATTTGTTGATAATATATTCAGAACAAAGATTTTGGGTTTTAAACTCAAAATTCATTGTTATTACTTAATGCTCAGGAATTTTTTAAAAAAGTAAACTAGAGATTATCCAAGGATATATAATTGTATCAGTTTCCATTTCAAGCATTAACAAATTGAATGAACAGAGTAGCACTAAATTCAGGTTCTTAAAATTTTTCTTTAAAAATTAAGCATATTTGTAATTAGAACCTGAAAATTTACAAATGTATTAATTCTGAAAATTAGCACCTAACTTGAGTATTTGGGAATTTGGTTCAGGAAAGCTAGGCTCAGGTTTGTTTCTTTTAAACAAATTGTTTTTTCAGAAAATGGAAAATTTTCTTAGTTTTTCTTTTCTTTCCTTCAAAAAAAAATTAAGATATAATTGATATATCATTTCAGTTCAGTTCAGTTCAATCACTCAGTCATGTCCGATTCTTTGCAACCCCATGAACCAAAGCATGCCAGGCCTCCCTGTCCACCACTAACTCCCGGAGCTTACACAAACTCATGTCCATCAAGTTGGTGATGCCGTCCAACCATCTCATCCTCTGTCATCCCCTTCTTCTCCTGCCCTCAGTCTTTCCTAGCATCACAGTCTTTTTCAATGAGTCAGTTCTTTGCATCAGATGCCAAAGTATTGGAGTTTCAGCTTCAACATCAGTCCCTCCAATGAACACCCAGGACTGATCTCCCTTAGGATGGACAGATTGGATCTCCTTGTAGTCCAAGGGACTCTCAAGAGTCTTCTCCAACACCACAGTTCAAAAGCATCCATTCTTCGGCACTCAGCTTTCTTTATAGTCCAACTCTCACATCCATACATGACCACTGGAAAAACCATAGCCTTGACTAGATGGACATTTGTTGGCAAAGTAATGTCTCTGCTTTTGAATATACTATCTAGGTTGCTCATAACTTTCCTTCCAAGGAGTAAGCGTCTTTTAATTTCATGGCTGCAATGACCATCTGCAGTGTTTTTGGAGCCCCCCAAAATAAAGTCTGACACTGTTTCCACTGTTTCCCCATCTATTTGCCATGAAGTAATGGGACCGGATGCCATGATCTTAGTTTTCTGAATGTTACAATATTGTGTTAATGACATACACATGTTGATTTGTTTTTTGTTGTATTTAAAAATTTTTTCTGTTTTAAAAATAGCATGTTGATTTAATACACATGTATATTGCAGTATAACTACCATTGTGGTGTTAGCTAATTCCTCTGTCATGTCGCATAATTATTTCTTTTCTGTGGTGAGGACGTTTAAGATATACTCTCTTAGCAACTCTGAGGTATATAATAACACAGCATTACTGACTCTAAACATGTGGGATGAAAGTATCTCCTGCCATATTAATAAACAAGAAATGTCATAGCCATCAGCAATTTCTGACCTCTCAATGTGAATGAGGGCTCCAAAACTGTAGTCCAGCAGCGATGGTGGTGCAGATGCTGCCACCCCCCAAGGTGATTGCTGAGGAGCTGGGGGAATGCAAGAAGCAAGGTTAAATAAGGAAACAGGATTAGCCCCAGATAGCTGAGGTGCATATGAAAGGGATGAATTCAGTGAGCCAGAGGCTTATATCTTCCCTGTACTTAGAATACTAAACTCCTTAACTTGATACCTGATCTTTGATGTTGAGATTGCCTGCTCCCTTTATTGCAAACTTACTTGTATGTAGCCTGACTTTCCCTCCTGACACCTTGGAGCAGTTTTCTCAAAGCTACTGAGATGCTGTCTCCCACGCTTGGAGTCCTGAACATTCCCACCAAATAAAACAACTCTCTGATTTCAGGTTGTGACTGTATTTTTTAGCTGACATCATCATAGTGCATTAGATCTCCAGAACTTATTCATCTTATAATTGGAAGTTTGTACACTTTGATGAAAATCTACCCAGTTCCCGCATCCCCCAGTTCCTGGTAACCACCATTCTGCTCTCTGCCTCTAGGAGTCTGGCTTTTGCAGATCCCACATACAACCTAGGTCAGACAATCTTTGTTTATTCCTCTGTCTGATTTGTCTCAGTTGACATAGTGCACAGAGGGCACAAGTCCATGTGTTGGGACCGGTGTGAGGAAAGCAGGAGAGACTCCATCCTGAAGCTTGTCATCCATCTTAAAGACAGGATTTGACCTGGGCATGAACCCTGCCCAAGAGTGAGGAAACTGTTGCTAGTGAAAACCAGGTCTCCTGGGGACGTCCCTCCCCTTCAGATGACAAATGGAGATAGAGGTCAGGCTGTCCCTGTTAGATTAACCATGGAGACATCTCCCCTTAGTGTACAATCATTGTTCCCCACCTTTCACCTTAATTGTTTGTTCTCCTACCACCAACTTATTGTAAAACTCAATCATATACAACAAAGAGGTTGCTATTGTGTAACCAGTCACATAGTGGGAGGTATAAAACTGGGCTTATCAGAAACATCAGGGTCCTTGTTGGGAACTGATTGCCCCTGGACCCGCTGGCGTAATAAACTGTACTTGACTATCTTGAGTGTCCTCTGAGGTGTGTTTTGCAACTCTGGATTCCACAGCACATGCTGTCACAAATGACAGGTTTCCTTCTTCCTCAAGGCTACACAGGACAGGACAGCTCCACACTAAACAAAGGATCATCCAGTCCAAATGTCAATAGTTCTACTGTTGACAACCCTTGGTGTTTATCAATCCACAGAAGAATATTTCTGTGACTTTAAGATAGCAGTTGCTGGGACTGATCAATTGTTCAGTCACTAAGTCTGACTCTTTGTGACCACATGGACTGCAGCATGCCAGGCTTAAATGCAGTTGTGCATACTAAGTTGCTTCAGTCCTGTCTGACTTTTGCGAACCCATGGACTGCAGCCAGGGATCACACTTGTGTCTCTTACATCTTCTGTACTGGCAGGCATGTTCTTCACTACTAGTGCCATCTGGGAAGCCCAAACACAGTTGTGATGACAACTCTAGTAAGGATTTTTGCAGTGAAAAGGAACAAAGAAGAAAGAGTTTTTCTTTCCCTTACCTGAGAACAAAAAAGATAAACTGTGAACACACTTAACATTCCTAGTTTTTACTTTGTGTGTGTGTGTGTTAGTTGCTTGGTTGCATCTGACTCTTTGCAACCCCATACACTGTGGCCCACCAGACCCCTCCATCCATGGGATTCTCCAGGCAAGAACACTGGAGTGGGTTGCCATTTCCTTCTCCAAAAGGAATTATAGAAAGAAAGAAAGCGAAGTCACTCAGTCGTGTCCAAGTCTTTGAGACCCCATGGATTGTAGCCTACCAGGCTCCTCCATCCGTGGAATTTTCCAGGCAAGATACTACAGTGGGTTGCCATTTCCTTCTCCAAGTTTTTACTTTAACTGTTTCTAATCTGTAGTGTGTAACTAAGCTTGCTTTTCTGCCCCTAATTCTGAATGAGGTACATTTCTCACCTATTATCCTTTGACTCTATGCTAGTTACATTCTGTATCTGGTCCTTACCTTTTCAGCACTCTCTCCCTCAGTAGTTTTTCCCTTCTTTCATATCAAAAAGAAGGCCTCAGTGAAATTCACAAAAGAAATGGACCCAACTACTGGGCCACCAGACTGCCAGAGGCTACTTGGCATCAGCCCATGATGGTTTTTGAAACAACGCAAGAGGAAGAAGACACGATTCTTACACCTTTGTTCCTCATCACAGATCCTTCATCTTATATGAAACTCTAGACTTTTCATGGGAAGGGGGGCAGGCGCAGTTCTTGAGGCATGAGCCTACCATGTTCCCCTCTCTGTCAGCTGAGAATTAAAGCCATCTTTTTATTTCCTCCAAATTCTGTCTTCGTATTTTTTTTATTCTGCTTTGGTGGGCAGAGAAAGCCAATGTTTTGGCCAGCAACAGGATGCAGTCAGAAGCTGCAAACAGACTCCTCTCTATGGCCAGAAAGCTGACCTTTGTGCCATCAATAGAGGATATAGGAGGGACTGAGGCTAGAGGAATGAAAGTGTGAAAATATTAAATATAAAATATTAAATCAACTGTATACTTGAAATTAATATGTCATTGTAAATTAAGTATGTGCTGTGCTTAGTCGCTCAGTTGTGTCCGACTCTTTGCAACCTCATGGACTATGGCCCACCAAGCTCCTCTGTCCATGGGGATTCTCCAGGCAAGAATACTGGAGTAGATTGCCATGCCCTCCTCCAGGGGATCTCCCCAATCCAAGGATCGAAGCTAAGTCTCTTGCATTCCAGGCAGAGTCTTTACATATACAGGTGTTCCATGTAAAGAATGCATCAAGACATTCTTAAAAGTCATAATAAAAAAATCACAACAGCGATGTTAAAAATAGGTTTACACTAAGACGTTGGATTGAAGAGATGTTTGTCCGAGAAGTTTTGTTTTCACTAGGAGGCCCTCAGTGTTATTTTTCTATGTGTATGTGTGTTATATAAAATTAATACATACATATGTATACTTGCTATATAAAATTAATACATACATATGTATACTTGCTATATAAAATTAATAAAGAAAAATTCAGTGTTTACTGCTGTATTGAGGTTTAATCGATATTTTAAAAAGTGCTTGCTGTGTGTGTGCTCATTCACTCAGTTGTGTCCGACTCTTTACAACCCCATGGACTGTAGCCCACCAGGTTCCTCTGTCCATGGGATTTTCCAGGCAAGAATATTGGAATCGGTTGCCATTTCCTCCTCCAGAGGATATTCCTAACCTTGGGATTGATCCTAAGTCTCCTGGGTCTCCTGCATTGGCAATCAGATTCTTTACCACTGAGCCACCTGTGAAATGCAAATATTTAAAATATACGATTTTATAGTTGGCTTACGTGTACCCTCATGGAACCATCACTACAGTCAAGAGAATGAGCAGATACATCATCTCCCAAGTTTCCTCATGCCCCTTTGTTATCCTTCGTCTTTCCCTTCTTCTTCCCCTCCCACCCGGGCAACCTCCAATTATTTTCTGTCATGACATATTCATTTTTATTTCCTAGAATGTTATATCAGTGTAATCATGGTATATGTGCTCAGTCACTCAGTTGTGTCTGACTCTTTGTGACCCCGTTGATTGTAACCTGCCAAGTTCCTATGTCCATGGAGTTTTCCAGGCAAGAATACTGGAGCCGGTTGCCATTTCCTACTCCAGGGGATCTTTCCAAATCCAGGCAGATTCTTCACCTGGGAAGCCAGTAATCATGGTATATAAACTCCTTTGTCTGCCTTATTTCACAAAGCTTAATTACACCATAATTCATCTGTGTTGTAGGGTGCGTTAATAATTCATTCCTTTTTTTTATTTTTGTTGAGTTGTAGTTCATTGTACGAATATACCACAGTTTGTTCATTCACTGAACTGATGGCCATTAGGGTTGTTTCCAATTTACAAATACTAGATATTCATATACAAGCTTCTATATAGACACGCTCTTTCATTTCGCTTGAAAATATTTGGGAACTGAATGGCTGAATTACATGGAAGATGCATATACATGTGTTTATTTATTTTTTAAGAAATAGCCGAACTGTTTTCTGGAGCAGCTGTATCATTTTACACTTCTATCAGCATGCTTATGCTTAAGTGGTTCAGTTGCTTTATGTCTTTGTACTCAGAATGGTCAGTCTTCTTGGCCACAACTTGAAGCCTGTGGGATATTAGTTTCCCGACAAGGAATCAAACCTTGGCCCAGGCAGTGAAAGCACTGAGTGCTAACCATTGGACTAGCAGGGAATTTCATGATCAATCTTTTTAATTTTAGTTATAATAACAGATATGTAGTAGGATCTCATTTATGTAAAATTTGCATTTCCCTAATGGCTGAACATCTTTTTATGCGCTTGTTCATTCTTCTTGATGAAATGTATATGCTTTTTTGTCTATTTTATAATTGAGTTATTTGTTTTCTTATTCTGGTATATGATTTGCTTGACTTTAATAAACCATATTCTTTTTTGTTGGCATTTGCTTCTTTTATTCTTCCTCTACACACTCTAGAAGAGTGAAATTAAGATATCATTTAAAAATGAACTTAAATTGAACCCACTTGGGGCTGATCAAATTTAGTACAAGTTTTAGCCAACAAGCAGATGCCTACCAATTTATTGTGGGAGGAGTACTCATTTAGAAAACAGAATGTGGTGTTCCTGGTTTTAAGGGCTGAATGTTTTTATCTAGGACTCTTCAAATGCCCTTGATGAAGGAAACAACGGCAGTGTTGAAAGGTCTTCTCAGATAATATTGGGTTTGGATCAGGTGAGAGAACTAGGTTTGCCCCTGGGGAGCCCTAGGAAGAGCAGCATCAGGTCTGAACTTGTGTGTGATCAGGAGACAGTAACTGCAATGATCCCACCTGCTTGACGTGGCAGGAAGTTTATGCTCTTGACTCCTCTGTAATGTCAAGCAGTTGCCAGGTGATTCAGCTCCTTTTGGGTTATGCACAGATTTGTGCATCAAGGCACAACTGGCCAGTGTGTCTATCATTCCCTATCAAACATTCCTTTCTTTTTTTCCTGTTTGTTTGACATGGGAATTCTGGAATGTTTATCAACCTCTTCTCAGTTCAGTTCAGTCGCTCAGTCATGTCCGACTCTTTGAGACCCCATGAATCATAGCACACCAGGCCTCCCTGTCCATCACCATCTCCCGGAGTTCACCCAGACTCACGTCCATCGACCCCATGATGTCATCCAGCCATCTCATCCTCAGTTGTCCCCTTCTCCTCCTGCCCCCAATTCCTCCCAGCATCAGAGTTT
Source organism: Ovis aries (assembly GCF_016772045.2). NCBI lineage: Eukaryota > Metazoa > Chordata > Mammalia > Artiodactyla > Bovidae > Ovis > Ovis aries. The sequence goes on along the minus strand of NC_056062.1, from coordinate 57,866,596 downwards.
TTTCCAATGAGTCAACTCTTCGCATGAGGTGGCCAAAGTACTGGAGTTTCAGCTTTAGCATCATTCCCTCCAAAGAAATCCCAGGGCTGATCTCCTTCAGAATGGACTGGTTGGATTTCCTTGCAGTCCAAGGGACTCTCAAGAGTCTTCTCCAACACCACAGTTCAAAAGCATCAATTCTTCGGTGCTCAGCCTTCTTCACAGTCCAACTGTCACATTCATACATGACCACTGGAAAAACCATAGCCTTGACTAGATGGACCTTAGTCAGCAAAGTAATGTCTCTGCTTTTGAATATGCTATCTAGGTTGCTCATAACTTTTCTTCCAAGAAGTAAGCGTCTTTTAATTTAATGGCTGCACTCAACATCTGCAGTGATTCTGGAGCCCCCCAAAATAAAGTCTGACACTGTTTCCACTGTTTCCACATCTGTTTGCCATGAAGTGATGGGACCGGATGCCATGATCTTTGTTTTCTGAATGTTGAGATTTAGGCCAATGTTTTCGCTCTCCTCTTTCACTTTCATCAAGAGGCTTTTCAGTTCCTTTTCACTTTCTGCCATAAGGGTGGTGTTATCTGCATATCTGAGGTTATTCATATTTCTCCCGGCAATCTTGATTCCAGCTTGTGTTTCTTCCAGTCCAGCGTTTCTCATGATGTACTCTGCATAGAAGTTAAATAAGCAGGGTGACAATATACAGCCTTGACATACTCCTTTTCCTATTTGGAACCAGTCTGTTGTTCCATGTCCAGTTCTAACTGTTGCTTCCTGACCTGCATGCGGATTTCTCAAGAGGCAGGTTAGGTGGTCTGGTATTCCCATCTCTCTCAAAATTTTCCACAATTTATTGTGATCCACACAGCCAAAGGCTTTGGCATAGCCAAGAAAGCAGAAATAGATGTTTTTCTGGAACTCTCTTGCTTTTCCATGATCCAGCAGATGTTGGCAATTTGATCTCTGGTTCCTCTGCCTTTTCTAAAACCAGCTTGAACGTCAGGGAGTTCACGGATCATGTATTGCTGAAGCCTGGCTTGGAGAATTTTGAGCATTACTTTACTAGCATGTGAGATGAGTGCAATTGTGCGGTAGTTTGAGCATTCTTTGGCATTGCCTTTCTTTGGAATTGGAATGAAAACTGACCTTTCCCAGTCCTGTGGCCACTGCTGAGTTTTCCAAATTTGCTGGCATATTGAGTGCAGCACTTTCCCAGCATCATCTTCAGGAAACAGCTCAACTGGAATTCCATCACCTCCACCAGCTTTGTTCATAATGATGCTTCCTAAGGCCCACTTGACTTCACATTCCAAGATGTCTGGTTCTAGATTAGTGATCACATCATCATGATTATCTGGGTCGTGAATATCTTTTTTGTACAGTTCTTCCATGTATTCTTGCCACCTCTTCTTAATATCTTCTGCTTCTGTTAGGTTCAGACCATTTTTGTCCTTTATCAAGCCCATCTTTGCATGAAATGTTCCCTTGGTATCTCTAATTTTCTTGAAGAGATCTCTAGACTTTCCCAATCTGTTGTTTTCCTCTATTTCTTTGCATCGATCGCTGAAGAAGCCTTTCTTATCTCTTCTTGCTATTCTTTGGACCTCTGCATTTAGATGCCTATATCTTTCCTTTTCTACTTTGCTTTTCGCCTCTCTTCTCTTCACAGCTATTTGTAAGGCCTCCCCAGACAGCCATTTTGCTTTTTTGCATTTCTTTTCCATGGGGATGGTCTTGATCCCTGTCTCCTGCACAATGTCACGAACTTCATTCCATAGTTCATCAGGCACTCTACCTCTTCTCAGACACAGTTTATCTAGTATGGATAATTCTAAGATGTAATTAATGCCACCTAATGTTTTACAGGGCTTCCCAGATGGCACTAGTGGTAAAGAACCCACCTGCTAATAGAAAAGACATAACAGATGCAGGTTTAATCCTTGGGTTGGGAAGATTCCCTGGAGGAGGGCATGGCAACCCACTCCAGTATTCTTATCTGGAGAATCCCATGGATAGAGGAGCCTGGTGGGTTATAGTCCATTGGGTCGCAAAGAGTCACACATGACTGAAGCGACTTAGCATGCAAGCACACAGTGCTTTATAAATATCATCATATGCATATTCAAGTTTAAAACATGGTACAATTTGAATTATTAGAAAAAAAATTAGGGACATCCATGATTATGGGCTTCCTATATGGATTCTAGCGCCCTCTTTGGACAACTGAGCAAACCAGACCAGACCTCAACCCAACATCTTCCACCTCCCAATCCCTCTCAGTCTCCACTCTACCCCTTCCTGACCCCACCAAAAATGGCCCAGTCCTTAAAAACTTATGTTCTGGACCAAGAGACAGAAAATCCACAGCTAAATTTCATCATTTAAAAGACAATGTTAGGGTCATATGGCTTCCCAGATGGTGCTCATGGTAAAGAACCTGCCTGCCAAAGCAGGAGATGTAAGAGACACAGGTTGGATCCCTAGAATTTTTTTTATAAAGCAGTAACAGTGAACAGATTTTGGGAAGTGTGTTATGAAGGTTAAGTAATTGCTGGAGGACAATAGGAAATAAGCTTTCAAGTTAGGTTATCCTGTAAAATCTGGATTAAATGACTTCTGAAAATTAATTGTTACTTTGTGTTCATTAGCTGTTTCCCTGAATGCAAAGCTGAGGCTTTAAATAACCCCAGCATTTTGCTTCTGAATTTTAAAAAGGCTGGACTATGGAGAAACACACTGTTTTATAAAAGGAGGTTTGGGGTCAAGCATGGCCTTTGCTAGTTACTACCTATGTAACTTAGTCTCTCTGAAATTTAGTTTTGTTCATCTGTAAAAAAGAAACATTATTCCTCTCATAAGAAGATATTTGTAAGAGTTTTGTAACAGTAAAGAAAATGCTAGTTATTATACAGAGGGATTTTTTTTTTTAGTAGCTAGGAATGCCTTTTTAAAAATTTTAAATCATAACTTAAGGAAATATATTTTATTCCAAACCCCTTGGAGTAACTTGGGCTTTTGGAGTGAGCTCCATATTGTAGAACTGTTTGCTCAGTCTTGAAGTCAACACTTCCTTGTGTTTGCTATCTCCAGTTTGATCTCCTTACTCTGAAGGAAACATAGGTTAAGGAAGGTAGATCTTTGCCCCCTTTTAGTACTAAGTTTCCCTGGTGTTTCAGACAGTAATGAATCTGCCTGCAATGCAGAAGACCGGGGTTCCATCCCTGGGTTGGGAAGGTCCCCTGGAGAAGGGAATGGCAACCCACTCCAGTACTCTTGTTTGGAGAATTCCATGAATGAGGAGCTTGGCGGGTTACAGTCCATGGGGGTCCCAAAGAGTTGGGCAAGACTGAGTGACTAACACTTTCACTTTCACAGCAAAGAAGAAATGAAGGCATAATTGTTAAGTCACCTGACCCCTGCAGAATCAAACTGCTTTACTCTAAATATCAGCTCTTGAGGCCCCAGCGTTCAATTCTGTTCAGTTGACCTCCTCAGTGTTTAATCTGGCTACACTCCAGAACCACACAACAAACCACAATGGGTAAAACCTGTCTATACATCATCTTGATTTCAGTGAAAAATCTCTTTTGTTAAATCAGCATTTTAAACATCAATGTGTTTTATAATCTTAGCTACAATAGTAGCAGAAGAAAAAAAATTCTGTAATGCAATTTTTTATTGATATTTACATTATATTTACTCACATATTTAAATTTAAATGGCAGAGTTGTACTGATGGTATCCTATGACATCTTTTTTCCAGTTCACATGCATCTTGGTGATCATATGATGCATTTTGTATACTTAATTAATTAATTAATTTATTTATTTTCACTGCTGAAAGAACAATTTATTACAGAGCATTTGTGGAAGACAGCGTTGGTTGCCCTGCTGTTTGCTTGCTTGCTTTCTTTTTTCTTTTTTAATTTTTATTTTTACTTTATTTTGCTTTACAATACTGTATTGGTTTTGCCTTACATTGACATGAATCCACCACGGGTGTACATGCGTTCTCAAACTTGAACACCCCTCCCACCTCCCTCCCCATAACATCTCTCTGGGTCATCACAGTGCACCAGCCCCAAGCATGCCGTATCCTGCGTCGGACATAGACTGGCGATTCAATTCTTACATGATAGTATATCTGTTACAATGCCATTCTCCCAAATCATCCCACCCTCTCCCTCTCCCTCTGAGTCCAAAAGTCCGTTATACACATCTGTGTCTCCTTTGCTGTCCTGCATACAGGGTCGTCATTGCCATCTTTCTAAATTCCATATATATGCGTTAGTATACTGTATTGGTGTTTTTCTTTCTGGCTTACTTCACTCTGTATAATCGGCTCCAGTTTCATCCAACTCATCAGAACTGATTCAAATGAATTCTTTTTAATGGCTGAGTAATACTCCATTGTGTATATGTACCACAGCTTTCTTATCCATTCATCTGCTGCGTGTATGGTAACTAACACACTGACCCAACTTTTGGAGTTTAACTTTGGACTTTATGTCACACAGAATATTTTTCCATTTGTGAAGTACTTTCATATATGCTGTCATTGTTTGATTCCTTCTCGAAGTGAGGGAGATGATTACTCTGTTTTAGAGATTTGGAGCTGAGAATATGAACTGCTTAAGCTCTCACAGCCACTGAGATAGACTGAGACTAAAAAGAAAAAAAATTATGCCAAATTTCCATCAAACTTCATTGTTTCAAGTGGCTGGAAAATGATAATGAAAGGGTCTCAGAACGACCCACTCATGATGTGAGATGAGAGGACTTGTGTGCTGGGAAGGGTGGCCAGGACCCCCTGCAGCAACTTGGCTCTTCCGGGTCACAGTAACACCCGGAAGTCATTGCAACCGAGGGTCAGTTCACTAAGGAAGATTGCCATGGCTTTCTACTTTATAGAGGGAAATCAGCACAGAAGGTTAAGAGAATGGACTTTTAAGTCACCGTGCTCTTGTCCTATTATCTCTGCACCTATTAGCTAATGTGCCCTGGGGGAGGTCATCTAGTCTCTCAAAGCCTGTGCTTCTGAAAAATGTTGAGGAGATTCAGAAGCAGTAATGACCAAAACAAACAAAACCTGACCTGGGTGTGCTGAAGAGTTCTTTTTTTTTTTTTTTAACTTTTAAATCTTATATTGAAACATAGGCTATTAACAGTGTTGTGATAATTTTAGGCTAACAGCAAAAGGACTCAGCCATACATATGCATGTATCCATTCTCTCCCAAACTTCCCTCCCATCCAGGCTGCCACATAAAGTTGAGCAGAGTTCCATGTGCTATATAGTAGGTCCTTGTTGGTTATCCATTTTAAATACAGCACTGTGTACCTAACCTTCCCAGACTCCCCAGCTACCCCTTCTCCCTGTCCTTCCCTGATGTAGAAATGGGAGATGGGATTGAAGAAATGTGCAACATTGTGGAGGTGTAGCGGATGGTTTGGGTTTACAAAGTTGTGCCCTTTGGCTGAACACAAGCCACAGGTGTGCTTTATTTAGCTGATGGGGGGATGGTCCATCTAGTATCTAGGATTTAAAACAACTTCTCTGAGGCAAATAAAAGAGAGCTATGAATTCCTTGATTTCTGATTGAGAGATGGTGTGCTTTTAATTTTACATTTTTTTTAGTGTGTTAGTGTGAGGCTTGATTCCAGCATATTCTCATTAGTTTGGAGGGGTGATTCTAGCATATTCTTGTTAGTTTAGAGGGGTAGTAGGTCTCTCTAAATTCTGTCCTGTCAGCACAAGAAAAGTATGAGAGAAATAGAAACAGGAGAAGACAGTGGAATAAATTTCTTCTTTCTTTCAGTAGTTATTCTTTTTTTAAATCACCATAGTTTTTAATGAAGAAACTTATTTAAAATTGTAAAAAATAATGGTGATGGGACAGAAAAATCTTAGCAGCAAATTGGTTAAGTAAACTGAAAATATTAATGCAGAAACATTAACATATTAAAGCATATACGTTGCACATTAAATGCAGTACAAAACCAGGAGTTGCACTATACTGATTAGTGCTCAACAGAAGAAATGATTAAATTTGTTCTTCCCTGCAGTATATACACAGTTCATTTTCACTGCATTTTCCTACCTATCCAGCAAGTTATTTTCTTCTTCTTCACACCTGCTCAAGCATGAATTATAAACGCAGCACTTACAAATATGAAAATTCAGTCACAAGGAAAACCAGTATTTTCTTTTTACCAATAAAAAGAAATTTTGAAAGTCTCTCCTAGGAGATCAAGTTTAGCTGAAAACTTCAGGGATGAAGATCTTCTGGTATAACAGCATCCAAATGAATAAACAGTAAAAATAAGACTTAAAACTGCTGCTACAGTATCATGTTTTGGACTTGGTTCATCCAATTGATTTTTAGCACAAAGCTAGAAATAATTTCTTCTTCATAACATTTATAGTTATCAACAGATTTATCTTCTTTTCAATGTGCAATAACACTTCAAGATGAGCTATATGCATAATGTTGTCAGTTCAAGATGTCATACAAATACTCTCTGAAAAAAAGGCATTTTTACAGTTATTTGTTATTCTTTATTGTCAGTCTTTGTGTCATTGTACAAGAAGCAAACAACATTACTACAGCTGTAGATAAATACAGCTGAGGGTGTGATGAGAAAAGATTTTGTCAGGAAAATATTTTTATGATTTTTTTTTCTCTCAAAACAAATTCAAGGGAAAAAAGATTGTGACTTGGCTGGGAATGAGGATGGAGGGAAGGAAAGAGCAAATATGTAAACAGAGCATATAATTTTTCCATATGGTGATGTCTGAAGCTCACATTCTTACCAAGATTTGTTTGTACCACCAAGGAATCCTTTCCACTTATGAACTGTGGCTCAGTAGTTCAGAAATTAAATTTCTTCCTCCTGGACCAGACTATAGAGGTTTGTCATCTCACACCACAGACAAATTATAACCTTTTAGGGTACATAGTGGTAGGTTGTAATACTTACCCTACCTTTCTTTAGCCTACAGGAACAAAGAATCAGATGCCAAATTTAGTCTATATTACTAGGCAAGAATTATTTTTGAGTGGTCTTAGGAAAGGGGTTCCCTGGTGACACAAATGATAAATAATCTGCCTGCAATGTGGGAGACTAGGACTTGATCCCTGGTTGGGAAGATCCTTTGGAGAAGGAAATGGCAACCCACTCCAGTATTCTTGCCTGGGAAATCTCATGGACAGAGGAGCCTGGCAGACTACAGTCCACGAGGTTGCAAAGAGTTGGACTCGACTGAGCTTTCAGGAAAGGGTAGGTCAAGGATCCCCCACTGCCTTTATTATAATTGTAGAAAGCAAACAACATGGATCTAAGTGTGCTCAGTCATGCCCAACTCTTTTGCAGCCCCATGGACTATAGTGTGCCAGGCTCCTCTGTCCGTGGAATTCTCCAGATAGTATTCTTATACTGGAGTGGGTTGCCATGTTGTACTTCAGGGGCTTCCTGACCCAGGGATCGAACTTGCATCTTTTGAGTCTCCTGCATTGGTAGGCAGTTTTTTTTTTTCATGTATTTATTTTTAATTGAAGGATAGTTGCTTTACAGTGTTTTGTTTTTTTATGCCAAACATCAACATGGCAGGCAGATTCTTTACCACTAGCACTGCCTACCACCTGGGAAGCCCACTAGATGGTAAGAGAGTGAGGCTACCTGGCAAGGCAGGTGAGGAAAGAGCTCCTTTTGGCCACATGGCTGTTGATCCCATTTGAACTCGACCTCTTATTATCCTGGTCAAGGAAAAAGAAATGGGTCCTAAACCCATGAAAGAAAAAAATTGAGCACAAGGTCTATCTTGGTTGACTCATGCATGGATCAGCAGAGTTCCCAAGACACCACTCTCTAGGGGGCATAAAACATCACTGGGAATATTATAGGGTGGAAAATATTTCATCCTTGGAATTCCTTCCAGGGAGAGAATTGTTAAAAACTGGGAGTGGGTGGGGGTGAGACTCCCAGAGGAAATGCTCCAGGATCAAGATATAATTACCAACCTGCTTTCTAAGGAGAAAAGTTGGCTTCAGCCACCATCTGTATACTGTCAAGTAGAGCATGCAAGTTTGGAACCAAATTAAAATTGTAAGGACATTAGAGAGACTCCTCTTCCCATCAAATGTCCTATTCCTCTGCCTTCCCCTGGAAGCACTCACTCAACCTCTGTCCACTGAAGTGCCAGGAATCCCTTGGTCATGTGACCCCCAAGGATGGCTGGCTGAGTCTCGGTCAGCCATGCCATAGTTGCCTTGGTTGAAAGCAATTATGCAGCTGGGAAGGCAGTGTGAGCAGAACCCAGTGTCTCTGTACTGCAGGGAGAATGAAGAAGGTGACCACCAGGAAATGGGGACCTGATTTTCCCAACATTCACTGTTGAACTTTCTAGAGCTGCAAGTAACTCCAAATCCTAGTTGCTGAAGTTGGCAGAACTTTTATCGATTTACCAGGTATCCTCCCGGTGTTTGCTGGGGAGACTCCCCTCTCACACGTATTGCCTCCATTCCCACTGTGTGAGGAGGGCTGGGAGGGATGTGCCCTCATATGCCCCTATGGCTACTTCTTCTTTTTCTTCTTTCTGGGGGAGAATTCTGGCATGCTCCCTCCTTTCAGATCACAGGGCAGAGTGGCAGGAGCATGCCAAGGAAACCAGTTCTCTATTTGCCAATAGTGCCATTCACGCAATGCTCATGTCCATCAGGCCTAGAGGGGAACTTGGGCAATAGTGGGTTGTGTGCTCCAGTGGCCTCTCACCCACCTGGCTTCTCAGACAACCCTTGCCGAGTGTCCCATACTGACCTGGCTCCTCCACAGGCCTCCTGCCCATGCAGATCCTTTGCTAGGTTACTAGGATATTGCTTTCAGGCTTCAGGACTGAAAGCAGAGAGCAAGAAATGCTTATCTGATTAGGTCTGTATGAGATTTTTAAAACAAAATTTAAATGATTTAGAATCAATCATTTTTCCTTTTTTTTTTTTTTTAAGAATAGGGGGAAAGGTTTTTTTTTTTTTTTTCCTCCCAATTATTTGAAGCTTATTTTATTTAAAGAAAAATTTTATTGGAACATAGTTGATTTAAAATGTGTTAGTTTCAGGTGTATAACAAAGTGAATCAGTTAATCATATAGGAAGAAATTTTTCATTTATTTATTTTATTTGCCATGCCACGTGGTTTGAGGATCTTTCCAACCAGGGATTGAACCTGGGGCCACCTCCATGAAAGTACCAAGTCCTAACTATTGAACTACCAGGATATTCCCCAGCTATTTTTCTTATAACAGATGTTTTATTTTATCCTTTAACTAATAAAAGACTTGCTGTAGAAAACAAAATGGAAAAATATAATCTTATTCTTGAAAAATAAAAAATTAACATGTTTAACACAGATGTCAGCCAGGACCTCCATGTAGTTTGAGAAAACACTTAAAGAACTGATTTCAGACTGAACTGAAACATTGGGTTGGCCAAAAAGTTTGTTTGGGTTTTTCCATAAGATGTTAGGAAAAAGCCAAATGAAGTTTTTGACCAACCCAATAATTGCTACTTTTATAGTTTTTTTTTTTTTGGACAGATAATCTAACCTCACAATAATGTGGTATGATGCTTAACCTGGGGAACCACACTTTAAGAAAACCTTTGAAAATTTGAGGCATATTCAGAGGAGGTGATGAAAATGATCAACGGATACGAAACCGCATTAAAGAAAGTTCAGGAATTAGGTTCGTTTGTTCGTTCAGTTGCTCAGTTGTGTCCGACTCTTTGTGACCCCATGAATCACAGCACGTCAGGCCTCCCTGTCCATCACCATCTCCCAGAGTTCACTCAAACTCACGTCCATCGAGTCGGTGATGCTATCCAGCCATCTCATCCTCTGTCGTCCCCCTTCTCCTCCTGCCCCCAATCCCTCCCAGCATTAGAGTCTTTTCCAATGAGTCAACTCTTTGCATGAGGTGGCCAAAGTACTGGACTTTCAGCTTTAGCATCATTCCTTCAGAAATTAGGTACCTCCTTCTAAAGGAAATCAACCCTGAATATTCATTGGAAGAACTGATGCTGAAGCTGAATCTCCAATACTTCGGCCACCTGATGAAAAGAGCTGACTCATTGGGAAAGACCTTGCTGCTGGGAAAGATTGAAGGCAGGAGGAGAAGGGGATGACAGAGGACAAGATGGTTGGATGACATCACCAACTCAATGGACATGAGTTAGAGCAAGCTCCAGGAGATGGTGAAGGACAGGGAAGCCTGGTGTGCTATAGTCCAAGGGACTGCAAAGAGTCGGACATGACAGCGACTGAACTGAATTGAACTTCCTAAAGAAATAACAAATGCTCCTGGGGGAAATGTTAGCTGTCTTAAAATATTTGAGAGAAAACTAGATTTATTTTGTCCATATCAGGAAAGCTTAATTATATCTAACAGCAGGGGTTACAGAAAAGTGAGTTTGACTCAGTGTAAGGAAGACCATTCCAGCAACTGGCATTTTTCAGAAATGAAATGCAGTGCCTAAGAAAAGAGTAAGTTTCCCTTCCTTAAAATAAAATCTTTCAATCAATCAACAAGCATTTTTTTGAATGACTAATTTCTGGGTACTGTTTTAACTGTGATATAGCCATGAATAAATACAAGAAAGGGCAGATAGCTTTTTTAGGATATTATAGAAGGCTTTTTATCTGAAGAGAAAAGTTATGTTATTTCTATGGGTTTTTTTTTTTACCCTACTCTCAAATTTGATACTTTCATTCACTTGAAGAAAATAGTGGCAGTAACAAAATCTTATTTATCGTTTACCCTTAGAACAAGTCCCTTCTGGTTAATAACTATTGTCTTATTATTTTCCTCCAGTGCTGCATACTGTATAAAAATAAGTGGTTAGTTAGCTCTGGATGCTGGTCCTAGCAAATCCAAGGGAAAAGTAGCAATAGTAATGAGTTTTCTATTGAAGTAGCCCAGCAAGTCTGTCCTTTTACAATTGTTTCTGTCAATCAAGGTGTTTTAAATCTAACCTTTCCTTTCAAACATAGTAACTTTGACCCTAAACTTTGAACATTGGTACATTTGATAACACACCTTCCATATCTTCATTCAGAACAGAGTAGATTTAAACAAAAGTGTTCCTGCTAGCTTTCATCAAACTACTAATCCATGTTACTGTGCAAGCAGGAATGAAACTTGCTAACTGCAGTATTAGGTACACAATTTAAAAAATCTTATTGACAGAGATATTATGAAAGATTTGGAGAAATGACTTAAAAAATATCAAGGCACTGCGTTCTAGCATGGTTTGTTCTGGCTTATTAAAAACTATGATTTATTTTTAGAATACCATGATCTCCTCAAGATCACCATTTCATTTCCTACATATTCACAAATTGTATTCAAGAATTAATTTTAGTAATTTCCCTCAATCCAAATTTATTTATTTTTTTAAATTAGAATCTTCAGTCACTCAAGCTACCTTTCTCCTCTAGTGTCTCTAGAATTGAAATTATTGTCCTAAATACTCTTGATTTTCTTCCATGTCTTCTTTTCCATTAAAAATTTCTATTAAGAATATATTTTAAAAATTATTCCAAACTGGAATTTAATAGAATAGCTATATTTTAAATACAGTATAAGATGTTGCTTTAACTGAACTGATGCTAAGTAATAAAGAATACTTATAGAAATAAAAATAAAATTTGATAAGTCTCCTAAAGATATTCAAGACTTAAAATCCTTAAAAGATGGAGAAATAGTTTATGATGCTAAATACTTTCTATCATTTCTATGAAAGTTTTATCAGTGACTGAATAAATTTTCACTTTAAAACTAGGTTTCTGTTTTCAAGTATTTTGTTAGTAATTGAAAAAGAAAAACTGGAACCATTTGTCTAGAATTAGGACTTTGCATTTTAAAAACTTCCCAAAATTATTAAAATAAAATTTTCCAAAATCTGGGATTATTGTCCAACTTTTATGTTTATTGATTCACTCCCCAGCCATCAGAATGTCAGCTTTCTGAGGGGGTGAGACTTTGTCTCACTTATCCCATGCAGCTAGACGCTAGAACAATATTTGACAGAGAACAGGGGACAATTAAGCGGTTCCCAGGCAGTGCTAGCAGTAAAGAACCTACCTGCCAATGCGGGAGACATAAGACAATCTCCGGATTAAGATCCCCTGGAGTAGGAAATGGTAACCCACTTCAGTATTCTTGCCTGGAGAATCTCCATAGACAGAGGAGCCTGGCAGGCTACAGTCCCAAGTGTTGCAAAGAGTCGGACACTACAGAGCATAAGCACAAATATATTTGGACTACCTAACTGACTCATAATTCTCTGACTGTTTTAAAAATTCAGACCATGTGGTCATTGTTTCCCAAGGAACACATGACTCCCTCTTTATCCCACAATTTTCCCTCAGTCAGAAGTGAGGCTGAATTTCCTCATTGCTTTTTAAAATATTTTGAGAGTGGAATTTGTCATCCAAGAAAATTCATAGAAAGAAAAATATAAAAGTGTTTGCCCTGACCTCATACCACCTCAGACTCTGCAGGGGAGTTCAGACTGTAAGCCTGGACCAATTTGTCTGAGATCGTGGCCCTAGACTGGTTCTTGTTTTCAGCCCTGGGGATTTGGTTGGGCTGAGTGCCTGAAGATAGTAAATGGTGACGGAGCCATCAAAAAGTCCATTACTTTTTCAAGCCCTGAACAAGTAGAAAGTGGCCACTGGAAAAACTGATGTTCCATCTTATTACTGGGAGACAAGCATATGATGGGATTTCAGTGATGTCAGCACATCATAATGGGAGGAGCATGGGCTTCAATTCAAATTCTAACTCTACTATTAAGTACTGTGTGCCCTGAGAACACTACCTTGATCTCCAGTTCTTGGGTTCTCCACTTTATCTTTTTCGTGAGGGATGACATAAGATTGTACAGTATGCGCAAGGCATCGAGAGCAGTGTTTTGAACACAGTAGCCCTTCAAAAGTCGATTCCAAGTATTTTATTCTTTTCATTGCAATGGTGAATGGAATTGTTTCCTTAATTTCTTTTTCTACTTTCTCATTATTAGTGTATAGGAATGCAAGGGATTTCTGTGTGTTGATTTTATATCCTGCAACTTTACTATATTCATTGATTAGCTCTAGTAATTTTCTGGTGGAGTCTTTAGTCTTTAGGGTTTTCTATGTAGAGGATCATGTCATCTGCAAACAGTGAGAGTTTTACTTCTTCTTTTCCAATTTGGATTCCTTTTACTTCTTTTTCTGTTCTGATTGCTGTGGCCAAAACTTCCAAAACTATGTTGAATAGTAGTGGTGAAAGTGGGCACCCTTGTCTTGTTCCTGACTTTAGGGGAAATCCTTTCAATTTTTCACCATTGAGGATAATGTTTGCTGTGGGTTTGTCATATATAGCTTTTATTATGTTGAGGTATGTTCCTTCTATCCCTGCTTTCTGGAGAGTTTTTATCATAAATGGACATTGAATTTTGTCAAAGGCCTTCTCTGCATCTATTGAGGTAATCATATGGCTTTACTTAGGAATATATCTACCTAAAGAAACTAAAGACCTATATGTAGAAAACTATAAAACACTGATGAAAGAAATCAAAGAGGACACTAATAGATGGAGAAATATACCATGTTCATGGATTGGAAGAATCAATATAGAGAAAATGAGTATACTACCCAAAGCAATCTACAAATTCAATACGATCCCTATCAAGCTACCAGTGATATTTTTCACAGAGCTAGAACAAATAATTTCAAGATTTGTATGGAAATACAAAAAGCCTCGAATAGCAAAGCAATGTTGAGAAAGAAGAATGGAACTGGAGGAATCAACTTGCCTGACTTCAGGCTCTACTACAAAGCCACAGTCATCAAGACAGTATGGTATTGCCACAAAGACAGAAATATAGATCAACGGAACAAAATAGAAAGCCCAGAGATAAATCCACACACATATGGACACCTTATCTTTGACAAAGGAGGCAAGAATATACAATGGGTTAAAGACAATCTCTTTAACAAGAGGTGCTGGGAAAACTGGTCAACCACTTGTAAAAGAATGAAACTAGATCACTTTATAACACCACACACAAACATAAACTCAAAATGGATTAAAGATCTAAACATAAGACCAGAAACTATAAAACTCTTAGAGGAGAACATAGGCAAAACACTCTCTGACATAAATCACAGCAGGATCCTCTATGATCCACCCCTAGAATTCTGGAAATAAAAGCAAAAATAAACAAATGGGATCTAATTAAAATTAAAAGCTTCTGCACAACAAAGGGAAATATAAACAAGGTGAAAAGACAGCCTTCAGAATGGGAGAAAATAATAGCAAATGAAGCAACTGACAAACAACTAATCTCAAAAATATACAAGCAACTCCTGCAGCTCAGTTCCAGAAAAATAAACGACCCAATCAAAAAATGGGCCAAAGAACTAAATAGACATTTCTCCAAAGAAGACATATGGATGGCTAACAAACACATGAAAAGATGCTCAACATCACTCATTATCAGAGAAATGCAAATCAAAACCACAATGAGGTACCACTTCACACCAGTCAGAATAGCAGCGATCCAAAAGTCTGCAAGCAATAAATGCTGGAGAGGGTGTGGAGAAAAGGGAATCCTCTTACACTGTTGGTGGGAATGCAAACTAGTACAGCCACTATGGAGAACAGTGTGGAGATTCCTTAAAAAACTGCAAATAGAACTGCCTTATGACCCAGCAATCCCACTGCTGGGCATACACACCAAGGAAACCAGAATTGAAAGAGACACATGTACCCCAATGTTCATTGCAGCACTGTTTATAATAGCCAGGACATAGAAATAACCTAGATGTCCATCAGCAGACGAATGGATAAGAAAGCTGTGGTACATATACACAATGGAGTATCACTCAGCTATTAAAAAGAATACATTTGAATCAGTTCTAATGAGATGGATGAAACTGGAGCCGATTATACAGAGTGAAGTAAGCCAGAAAGAAAAACACCAATACAGTATACTAACACATATATATGGAATTTAGAAAGATGGCAATGATGACCCTGTATGCAAGACAGCAAAAGAGACACAGATGTGTAGAACAGACTTTTGGACTCAGAGGGAGAGGGAGAGGGTGGGATGATTTGGGAGAATGGGACTGAAACATGTATACTATCATGTAAGGAACAAATCGCCAGTCTATGTCCGATGCAGGATACAGCATGCTTGGGGCTGGTGCACGGGGATGACCCAGAGAGATGTTATGGGGAGGGAGGTGGGAGGGGGGTTCATGTTTGGGAACGCATGTACACCCGTGGTGGATTCATGTCAATGTATGGCAAAACCAATACAGTATTGTAAACAAAATAAAGTAAAAATAAAAATTAAAACAAAACAAAACAAAACAAAAAAAGTTGATTCCATTGTTGTAATATCCTCTCAGAGAGTCTGGTCAGTGGTGTGTGGCTAATCCATCATCTTTGCTGTCCTCAGTAAGTTTAGAGGGTGGCATTTGAGACATCGCAGTGAACAAAACACAGAAAAAGGAAAATCACTGTCCTCTGTGGTACTTAACCGTAGCTTGGTCTCCACGATTCTAAACTTTTTCACAAGTCACGCTTTTCTTTATCTCACTGTCATCACCCTAGTTCCAAGCATTTTCTTATTTTGTTCCACAACTTTCTAACATGCCTCCTTTCATCTAGTCTCCAATTCCTCTCCCCACAGAAGCCTGCTTGAATTCATTAAAATCCTAATCTGATCAAATGACTCCAGTTCAAATCTGTTTAACAGTTTCCAATTGCCTAAGGATAGAAGGTAATTTCCTTAGAATTGTACCTTGTGATCTAACCCTTGCTTCCCTTCTGGTTTGGTGTTGTAATGTACTCCCACGTTGGCATGGCCTGCTCCTATGTTCTGAACATCTTCCAACTGCCTTAAGGGGCCTTGCTCTCTTCCTCACACCAGAGAATTTGTCAATGTTCTCACTGCCAGGAATCTCTATCCCCACTCTCTTTTGCTCTTGCTATTCCCATTCATTCTTTGGGTACTACTTACATGTCATTTTCTCAGGGAAGCCCTTCCTGAATCCCCTAGATTGGTCAAGCGTTCCTAGGCTAAGCAACCCCGGTACCTCACCTCAAACTCCTCCTGATGCTTACCACACAGTACCTCTGGTGTTTGTTTGCTTGTCTGTGCTCCATCCCATGTTATAAGGGCTGTATCACAGGGCCCTTGATTGCCTTGTTCTCTGTTGTACCCTAGGACCCAACACATGAAAGGCCCAGACTAGACACTCAAATATTTGTTACATGAATGAATGAGTTAAATACATATATAAGTCAATAAAATGAACGTCTTGAAGGGCAATTCCCACACACTAGCTGAGACTGTAAGGAGACAGGCAACTAGAAAACTAGGGACATAGAAATGATTTGATGAGATGGGAAGTGTTTGGGGTTTTTTCCCCCTCTTTTATCCAGAGTTGGACTATAAAGAAAGCTGAACACTGAAGAATTGATGCTTTTGAACTGTGGTTTGGAGAAGACTCTTGAGAGTCCTTTGGACTGCAAGATCAAACCAGTCAATCCTAAAGGAAATCAGTCCTGAATATACATTGGAAGGACTGATGCAGAGGCTAAAGCTCCAATACTTTGGCCACCTGATGCAAAGAGCTGACTCCTTAGAAAACACCCTGATGCTGGGAAAGATTGAAGGCAGGAGGAGAAGGGGTCAGCAGAAGATAAGATGGTAAGATGGCATCGCTGACTCAATGGACATGAGTCTGAGCAAGCTCCTGGAATTGGTGATGGACAGAGAGGCCTGGAGTCTGCAGTCCATGGGGTTGCAAAGAGTCAGACACGACCAAGTGACTGAACCGAACTGATCCTGAATGTTTAGAATAATCATAGGGAGGAAAAAAAAAAGAGTAATTTAGTTGCATAATGAATGTTTATTTTATATAGTTCTTAGGACTGAAATGATAGATTAATTTCATCTGCTTTATGGAAAAGGCCAGAAGTTCCCTTAACTTTGAACATACCTCTCCAAATTACTTCAACTTAATTTTCTGATTCTTGAATATTGAGATTCTCCAAAAGAATGATAGTTAGAGAACACATTGACTGTCATAGATTGAATTGTGCAACACACCCCAAAATTTGTACGTTGAATTTCTAACCGTTAATAACCTCAGAATGTGGCTATATTTGGAGATAGGGCCTTTAAAGAAGTAATTAAAGCTAAATGAGGTCATATGGTGGGTCCTCATCAAATATGACCTGTGTCCTTGTAAGAAGAGGGAGAGGCACCAAGGCTGCTGACACACAGAGAAGAGGCCGTGTAAAGACACACAGGAAGATCACCATCTGCAAGCCAGCTAGAGAGTTCTTAGGAGAAACCAAGACTGATGACACTTTAATCTTGGACTTCTAGCTTCCAGAACCTCAGGAAAATTAATTTCTGTGGTTTGAGCTGCTTACTCTGTGGTATTTTGTTACAATAGTCCTAGCAAGTTAATACAGTGACTTCTTAATTTATAATAGGGAAGCCTCGCTCCATAAGTTGAAAATCTTCAAATTGATTAAGGGATTGGAGCATCACTTCATTCTTGCCTTGGGTTATTTTGTCTTAAAAAAAAAAAAATGCTGTGTTAGGACGGAAGAGCCTGGCAGGCTGCAGTCCATGGGGTTGCGAAGAGTCAGACAGGACTGAACGACTTCACTTTCACTTTTCACTTTCATGCATTGGAGAAGGAAATGGCAACCCACTCCAGTGTTCTTGCCTGGAGAATCCCAGGGATGGGGGAGCCTGGTGGGCTGCCATCTATGGGGTCAGTTGGGCATGACTGAAGTGACTTAGCAGTAGCAGCAGCAGTTCTAATAAAGTGTAGAAAAGAGATGGATGAAGTATACTAAGTGTGTGTTTATCCCTCACCACACAATGGCCACAATTGGTTATTGCATCCATGTTATAACATTGGCCCAAGGATCCCAGTATCTTCATGAAGTTTCCGAAGATTTCATGTTTTCAAAAGCACTCAGGCTTAAAATCTATGAATAATTTTGACTCTTTTTTTTTCTTTACCACCTACATATAGTCAATGACCAATTCTTGTTGATTCTTATTTCAAAATATGTCTTTCATATACCCCATTGTTTGTCTTCGCTCAGTCATCAGGAAGACCCAGACTTTCATGATCTTATAAATAAGTTATTGCCAACCCCTCCAACCTAGCTTTCTTTCTCTAATCTTTCCCTGCCATTCTACAACTACCAACACTAAATGCCATCTTATCAGTGACCTGCTGAGGAACTTCAGGGTGCCCTCTTTGTTAGAAATGAAAGAGTAAATATTTGCTCCTGTAGTTGAAAGGACTCCTCAGTCTTGTCCCAAGTGAACTCAGCTTTCTTTTCCAGAATTCCATAGTATTACATCAACATTTCAGTAGGAGGGACAGTTTCCTCACCATTTCTTGCTTTTTTCCATGTTGCTGCAAATGATATTATTTTATTCTTTTTTATTGTTGTTGTTGTTAAGTTGCTAAGTTGTGTCCAACCCTTTGCAACCCCATGGAAGGCAGCACACCAGGCTTCTTTGTCCTTCATCATTTCCCGGAGTTTGCTCAAACCCATGTCCATTGAGTCGGTAATGCCATCCAACAGTCTCATTCTTTGTCATCCCCTTCTCCTCCTGCCATCTGTCTTGCCCAGCATAAGGGTCTTTTCCTATCAGGTGGTCAAAGTTTTGGAGCTTCAGCATCGGTCCTTCCAATGAATATTTAGGGTTAATTTCCTTTAGGATTCACTGGTTTGATCTCCTTGCTGTCCAAGTGATTTTCAAGAGTCTTCTCCCCAGCACCACAGTTCAAAAGCATCAATTCCTCAGCACTCAGCCTTCTTTATGGTCCAACTCTCACATTCGTACATGACTCCTGGAAAAACCATAACTTTGACTATATGAATCTTTGTTAATAAAGTGGTGTCTCTGTTTTTGAATATGCTGTCTAGGTTTGTCATAGCTTTTCTTTTATTTTTTGTGGATGAATAATATTCATTGTATATATACACCACATCTTCTTTAACCATTCCTCTGTCCGTGCATATTTAGGTTGCTTCCACGTCTTTGTTATTCTAAATAGTGCTCCTATGAACATTGGGGCTCATGTATCTTTTCAAATTAGAGTTTTTATATTTTCCAGATATATACTCAGGAGTGAGATGGCTGGATCATATGGTGACTCTACTTTTATTGTTTAAGGAAACTCCCTACTGTTTTCCATAGTGGCTGCACCAATTCCCACTGTTGGTGGGGAGGTAATTTACATTTCCTTTTAATTGGAGAGTTTCTTCTAAAACCCAGTTATATCAAGACCAACACAACTCTCTGAGGATTAGACTCAAGTAACAGTCTTTGAGTTCCCCAGGTGATTCTTTAAAAAATTCTCTTTATTTACTTCATTTATTGGCTGTTATTGGTCTTCACTGCTATGCTCGGCTTTTTTCTAGTTACAGGGCATGGACTTCTCATTGCTATGGCTTTTCTTGTTGTGGACCACAGTCTCTAGGCATATGGGCTTCAATAGTTATGGCTCATGGGCTTAGTTGCCCCACAGCATGTGGGAACTTCCCAGATCAGGATCCAAACCTGTGACCCCTGAATTGGCAGATGGATTCTCAACCACTGGACCATCAAGGAAGTTCCTCTCCAAGTAAGTCTAATGAAAACTATTACCATAGCCCATTAGATCACATGTGGAATGAATACACAGCAGTGGCTTGCTCTTTTGTACCCAGAAAGGGATATTTGATGTTATTATAGCAGAGACAGTCTTGGTATCTCTATCTTTGTCCAGTTGCAACCAAGTACTTCAGATTCGAACCCAAACAAAGCCTAAACCTAGTTTGTTATGCGAACCAATGGTCTTTGAATTAGAATAATTCACATAGTGCCTGGACTTACTGAGGCTCAGGTTCTTCATGCCTCAATGCAGAAGGAATTCAGCAAGGGGCAAAGTGATAGGCAAGAAATCGATTTATTAATATAGTGTGCTTTGAGAGATGCAAATGGTCAGGTGAGGGGCCTCTGCACCAAGGATTAAGTGAGCTACAATTTTATAATCAAAGGAAAGGGAGGGAGGGGAAAAGATGTCTTCTTTGAGTAGACATCAAGTTTACATCACTAGCTACTCTGTCATATCTGATAAGAGAGTGTCTGATCCTATGAGGTCAAACTAGGACTATCATAGCATTTATTCAAATCAGTAGAAGGGTGGTGACATTGTTCTTTCAATTAATGACGTAGGACATATCTTGTACTCTTATTTATGGCTTTATAATTAAGCAAGCCTGCTTTGTTCCACAAAGTTATGAGACTTTTCTTGAGTAATCATTAACTTCCAGCAACCTCCCAAAGTTTCCTAGGTTTCCCTCTCTACCTGCAATCCCCTACTGGGACTTCTACAACTAACTCACTATCCTATTCCATCCTAATCACAATGGGAGATCCACTTTCAACTCAGACACTATTTACTTACTCAAAAGGAAAATATTCATCCTCACAATCAGATACAGAGTTGTGTGGCTACACAATTAAAAGTGTAAGCTCTTTTGGGCGTATTTAATAACAAATAACTTATAGAGCATTTTGGAGGGAAAAAATGATATTTCTAGCATAGATAGAGGCTCAGTGAACTGAGAAACTGCTCAACTAGAACCTGGTAGAATTTTCTATAAGAACCCAGGTACTTGTGCTTGGCACTGACTCTAATGATTCAGGTTAAGTGAGTTCTGTCATTTCTACATGATCCTTTTATTCATTGCACTTACAGCCAGAGTTTACATTGATCTGTATAATTTTTGAAATGTTTTCTGTTTAATCCCTATTGCATTGAAAACTCTGGGAAGATCCCCCAGGTGGCTTTTGTATCTTCACTTTCCATAGTATGGATTGAAACATATTTGCTAAGTGAAAGGGAGGGGAGACAGGGAGGAAAAGAGCCTATTTCCTGGAGAAGTAGTTTATGCCTATTGGAATCTCCATTCATGATAGTTCTGCTCCATGAATTTTCTAGAAATCTGGCATGTGCAAAGAAAACTTCCAACACATTTTGCTTAGCTAATAGGATCCCATCAGGTGTCTTGATCAGTATGTTTTATAACATTTCTCCTTATTTCTTGCAATAAGTATAATTTTATGAGATTATAATGAGACCAAGATTGTGACTTTTGTCTTGTTGAACACTGTACTATATCCCCAATGCCCATCACAGTGTAGAGTTTAAGGTAGGTACTCAATATATGTTTATTTCATGAGTGCTGAATGGAATGAAAGACTCTATGAAGGAATGAAGTGGCATCTCAGCACAGACAAGGGTAAAATATCAGAGAGAGAAATGACAAATTTAAACAAATTAAGAAGGACATCTATACTAGTCTAGAGCTAAGAAAATTTAACTATTTTACAAAGCTAAACAAGGGTATGATAAACACAGATGATTTCAAAATTTTAAAGCAAATACAAGCAGCATCTTCTCCCATCCTCCAATGGCATTAGAGACACAAGATGGGTATGAGCAGGAGTCTTTGGAAACCAAGTTAGAAATGTAGGCTATAAAATTCCTTTTTGTTGTTCAGTCACTAAGTCATGTCAGACTTTGTGATCCCATGGACTGCAACAAGACAGGCTTCCCTTTCCTTCACTGCCTCCTGGAGTTTGCTCAAATTCATGTCCATGGAGTCAGTGATGTTTCTGAAGAGCTGCTCCTCTTTCTGTAGTATTAGTTTAAATAGAAAAGGGATTAATATGTACTCTATACTGATCTTTGTACTTGCGTACCAACAGCAAAACCTGTACTCTGAAGGTTCATCTGGTTTATCTGAAAACTTATATAGCCCCCAACAAGATGAAGCTCAAACTCTTTAACTTGTTTGTGAAGGTCTTCCTTCAATGTATTGTGTTATCTTTCTAACTTCTCCTTCCATATTAATCAGGGTTTCCAAAGAAACAACTAGCAGTATGTGTGTGTTCATGTGCCTATCTATCTGTCTATCATTTATCTATCTACACCTATCTCAAAGGCTTTCTGCTGGCAGAACTCCTCCTTGCTTGGGGAAGGTCAGTTTTTGTCCTATTCAGAACATCAAAGACCACTCATATTATCTGCTTCACCCAAAGCCTACCCATTTATATGTTCCTATCATCCAAAAATCCTTCACAGACTAATTTAGAATAACTCTTGACCAATTATCTAGGCAACACGCCCCAGCCACCTGGACACATAAAATTAACCATCTCTCTTTCTTTCCTAGTCTGTATATTTCCTTAACATTACCACCCTCCTCCATATGTGTCATACTTACTCTAGCCTCTCTCTATCCCCCAATAACAATCACTTTTCACCTGCCAATGTTGTTGTTGTTCAGTCGATAAGTCGGGTCCAATTCTTTGTGACCCCATGGACTGCAGCATGTCAGACTTCTGTCCTTCACTATCTCCTGGAGTTTTCTCAGATTCATGTCCATTGAGTCAGTGATGCCATCCAATCATCTCATCCTATGTCATCCCCTTCTCCTTTGCCTTCAATTTTTCCCAGCATCAAGGTCTTACCCAGTGAGTCAGCTCTTGGCACCAGGTGGCCAAAATACTGGAGCTTCAGCTTCAGCATCAGTTCTTCCAATGAATATTCAGGGTTGATTTTCTTTAGGATTGACTAATTTGATATCCTTACTGTCCAAGGGGCTCTCAGAGGTCTTCTTCAGCGGCACAATTTCAATTCAGCGCCAAGTATCAAGTCTTGGGCATTCAGCCTTCTTTATGGTCTAACTCTCGCATCCATACTTGACTACTGGAAAGTTCTCCCAGTTCCCATCTTCTTAGTCTAATGATTCTAAATGGTGTTAAAGCAGAAGAGAAGGGTGCATGGCACAAACTTTAAAAGAATTACACAGCCTGAAGACATTATATAAAATGATTAGAACAAAATAGGTCCTAGAACCATTAGGTCCAAGACGGCAGATGAGTCAATTTCCACCAGACTTTGTGCCTCAGTATACTCTCATTGTAACATATTAACAGGCTATGTGACACACCCACCAGTACCATGACAGTTCTGAGGCCAACCATCAAAGACCAAAAAGTGGGCAGTGGCCCAATTCCTGGAAATCTCTGCTCCTTCCCCAAAATAGTTGGAATAATCCTTCCACTCATTAATCTATGAGATTACCCAGCCCATAAAAACTAACCACATCATATTTCAAGGCTGCTCTTACCTTCTGTGATGGTCCACATTCTGTCTATGGAGTGTGTTTCTTTCTAAATAATCCACTTCTTACCTATCACTTTGCCTCTCACTGAACTCTTTCTGCAGTTAGACTCCAAGAACCTGAGCTTCACTGAGCCCTGAAACCAAGTGTGTGATCTCAGTTAAAAGACCATAGGTTCAAGTCCCATCTGAGTTGCACCATTTCAGTGTTGCCTATCAGAATCACTAGAAGCAAGCAAAGAATAGAATGGCTCAAACTTGTGGAATTAAGATAACCTTGAGTATATGCTCTTTACTGAATTCCACAATGGTTTTGTTACCCACTCAAGTTTGAGAACTGGACTAGATTTTTTACTCTAGGCAAAAGCATACACTGCCTTCAAGTGCTTTTTCTTTGCTCTCTTCATTTGAGAAATTATACTTCCATGAACCCATGGGTATTAGTTTGCTAGGGTACCCTAAAAAAATTCCACAGGCAGGGTGTCTTAAACAATGGAAATTAATTTTCTCCATAGTTCTGTGGGCCAGACATCCAAGATCAAGGTGTCTGCAGAGTTGATTTCTCCTGCGGCCTCTCTTATTGGCTTGTGGATGGCTGCTTTCTTGCTGTGTCCTTACATGGTCTCGCCTTTGTGTTTGGATCTCTGATTCTCTGTGTGCCCAAATGTCTTCTTTTTATAAAGACACTATTCAGATTGGACTACAGTCCACCCTAATGACCTCATTTGAACTTAATTACCTCATTAAAAGCCCTATCTCCTAATACACCCACATTCTCTAGTGGGGTTCGAATTTTAAAATATGAGTTGGGGAGGTACAATTTTGTGCATAACACCATCCCAACTTCAAAAGTAATTGTGTCTTTCATGAATTCATTTACTTTAAATATGTATGATGCAATTTTAAATTTGCTTATACATTACTTCAAAATTGTTTTCCAAGTGAGTTATATTTTTATGCATTTATCTGTAACTTCTGTACAGTGTAAATTTTTTGAGTGGTGACCTCGTATTCAGCATAATCTAATAAATGAAAGATTCTCAATACTGGACTCACTCCTGAAATACTTGGTGAATTTTAAAAAGTCTTTAAACTTGGGTTTTACTTCCAGAAATTACCAGGAGTAAACATTGGTTGCAAAGAGTCATATTTGGCTGGGCGACTAACCCCCCCACCCGCCACACACACACACACACACACACACACACACACACAGACATTGGTGCAGGTGTGTTTTAGAAGCTCTCCAGATGATCCTAGTGTGTTCTCAACCAGGGTTAAGAGGCCACTGTTACAGTGGGAAGTGGCAGCAGGGAAGGACTTTTGTCTGTTTTGTATCATGGTATATCCCAGGGCACTCCCAGACACTTGATAAGTGGTACATAAATCTCTGATGGAAAAGGTGAATCTGTTTTTCATCATCTTTTAGCTGTATGAGCTCTGTGAAAGCTCTTTTATTTCTCTAAATCTGTTTCCCATCTTTAGAAAATGGGGATAATAATAACCATGGTTTTGGAGAATAAATTAAATGACAAAGTAAGTTATTGGGCCCAGAATAGCTGCTTGTCAATCAACGGTTAACTTTCTTCTCTTGGAAAGTCTGTGTTCTCACCTTGTTTCTGACACTGGCAGAAATGCTACGAGCACAAGAAAAAGTACATGTGAAATATGTATTGAGTAAATGAATGACGCATGGAAAACTGAATGAGAGATACAGTATCGAGCGATTTAAACAGGGTCTAAAAAGCCATGATGTCTCATTTTAGTTGTCCCACTCTGGGCAGAGATAAAATAGTAAGTGTTAATCTCAGGATGTGTTGCAATTATTTATGCTTACTACCAAGTCCCTTCAGTCGTGTACAGCTCTTGGTGACCCCATGGACTGTAGCTGCCAGGCTCCTCTGTAAATGGGATTCTCCAGGCAACAATAATGGAGCAGGTTTCTATGCCCTTCTCCAGGGGACCTTCCTGACCCAGGGATTGAATCCAGGTCTCTTCTGTCTCCTGCAGGTGGGCTTTTTACCACTAGTATCACCATAGTGTATTATTTCTGCTGAATGGAAAAATAGAGCAGTTATAATTTATGTGTATTTCCTCTCATTATAATTAATTCATAGTAATTAGGAAATGGGAATGTGATCAAATGAACTCGTCTGTTCTGAAAACTTACTTGCAACAACATGTTTGATTTTCACTGAATCCCAGTCATCTTTGAGGTCATTGTGTAGTGGGAAGGCTGATGGAGGAGAAGAGAAAGGAGGGAGGGGAGAGAGAAATACTTTTTTATCTGGTGGACATGGATTTTTTTTTAATTGAGGTATGGTTGATTTACAAATTTATGTAAGTTTCAGGAATAAAATTTTTAAAGCTTATATTCCATTTAAAGTTAGTATAAAATATTGGCTGTATTCCCTGTGCTGTACAATATATCCTTGCATCATTTAGTTTACACATAGGTAGTTTGTACTTCCTAAATTGTCCCTTCAGTGGTCTATGATGTGTATATGTGTGTGTGTGTGTGTGTGTGTGTGCATGCATGTTCACACACACACAACGTACATGCACATGCTTTGGTAAAATGCTCTTCCTTGTTCACCAAGTTAAATTAGACCTGGTCCAGGAATCAGGACTTTGTGAGCCAGCAAAGGATGCCTTCTTTTTCTAAACTGTTGCTAATTGTTCAAAGTCCACTTTTCTTCTCTCTAAATAGAAAGCATGGGAAGGCTGATTGTTTTTTCTCCTCTCTTCTTCACATTTCTCAGCAAATCCACCTAAACGGAACAAGTGAGGTTTTGCAAATCACTCTTGTAAATCAGCTTGAGCAAGTAAAAATAGCCTCTAGAAAATGGCTGTATTCCAAAGGCCTCACTTCAAAAGAGATCTGAGTGTTCTGTGAGTCAAGGAGGGCATGTGAAGACAGGCAGCAGTCCCTGTTAGGCTGGTCTGGTTCAGTAAGAGCTCAGAAATGGAAGCAAATCACAATGAAGAAAATATGTAAAGTTTACTTGTTGAAATTTTCTCATAGAAGTTAGCTCAGATGAAAAATCTGAGCTGGATTTTTGATACAGGAAAATCTGTGTACAGTGCCACTGTATACATTAGGCCTTAAGCTTTAGCCCTACTGTGAAATTTGTTTCAAGTTGTTAAAATTTAATAACTCTTCCTGTGAGGAGAATTTTTTTCCTGGATTATTCTGACATTTTACTTAAAATTTACGCTAGAGATAGAAATGATTCTAGTTTGCTGGAAAATTGTCTATGCCCCCCCGCCTCCACCGCTGCCCAAACACAAACACACACACCTCTGATCTGTGTATACTTTCTCTTGACAGGAAAGCAAGTTGATGTTGAATTCCTCAAATGCAGCTTTCACCCTGGACTTACTATAGGTGCAAAATGACATATCAAAAATGTTAGGTCTTGAACTCAGAAATACCTGGTTCTGACGTTTATCAAGTCTGAGAAAGGTAAGATGAGGCCTGTGCCATGTATTATGGGAGCAATATCCTATAATCAAATCCAGTGTTTCTTCAGCAAAATGTGTTTATTCACTGTAAAGTGTGAATATTACAAATGTCCTCATGTTAACTCAGGTTGGGCTCACCATCAAGTGACTTGCACCAGACTTATTTTTTAAATGCTAGCTTTTCAGAGCTGTTGAGATTCGAAATCTTGTGTGAGGGATTGTGAACTCTGTTTTCCCATGCCCCTTCTCAGCTGTCACTTCCTTTCAGCTGTGTTGCTCTTTTACCGTGTTCCGAAGCTGACAAGCCCAGAGATCATCATTGCTTCTGGCCTCTACTACAGTCCTCTATCCCGTGTCGCATATGTTGCTTATTCCCACTGCTGTCCTGCTTTTTATTTATTTATTTATTTTTTGCCACACGACGCAGCATCTGGGAATTCTAGTTCCCTGACTAAGGATTGAACTTGTGCCCCCTCTATTGGAAACACAGAGTCTTAACCACTGGATCATCAGGGAAGTCTCACCCTGTTCTTCAGTATCCTTCTAACCTTTATCTTTGGAAACCTGTGCTCAAAGTAGATCAATCTAAACTCACAGAGCCCTAGGTGATTCTTTAATTTCTATGGTAACTAGCAGTCTTCTTTCTTTCCCCACACTGGACTCCCTTTAGTGTTCCAGATCTTGATTAGAGAGGGACACAAAAGTAAGGATAAAAGTCTGTGCACAGTCTCAGCACAACCTCTTGTTTACTCAGGTCATACCCTCTAGGGTCATCCAAACTTTCTTTCTCTAAACACTCGATAAGCCCTTCCCGGCCTCTAAGCCACTGGCCATGAAGTCTCCTCCTGGAATTAAGCCTCCTCCTCAGCAGTCTTTTTTTGGCCAGTTTCCAATTACACTCTTTGATTATACAGAGAATTGCTTTTACCTCTAACTGGGCCTCCATCACTTTGAATATTTTTCTATTGTAGCACATAAACAGTGCAATCCAATTATTTTGAGAACAGGCTGCTTTCCCACTGGCCTTCATAAAGTCTGGGATAGGACCTTATTCATCTTTGTATTTATGCTGGAGAAGACAATGCCAAATGCATTTGGGGAAAGGCGTGTTACACAAAATTAAGCAGGTTTTTTTTTTTTTTTTTTTTTTTAGTGTAGGACTTATTGACTGACTCATACAAAGAGATCCTTTTCCCCATAGTTTTTTTTTTTAATTCATTCTGCTGAAGTATAGTAAGTCCCCTACAGATGAATGTGTTCTATTTAGAGAGCTCGTTTGTAAGTTCAAAATGTTTGTAAGTCCAACAAAGTTAGCTGAGGTAAATAACTAAAATAATCAGCTGTGTAATACTGTATTCTAAAAGGCTTATGATATTTCTCACACAAGTAATACATTAAAAAAGTAAAGAAAACACATTCTTTTAATCTTATGATATAGTACCTTGGAAAGTACAGTGGTTCAGTATGACAGCTGGAATACAGTGAGTGGGTAAGGGGCATCTAGTGAACGGGTAAGAGTTACCGACTGGAGGCGGGAGAGGAGGTGGGAGATGGTAGAGCTGAAGGGTCGTTAGTAATAGGAGATGGAGGGCAAGCAGTGATCTCACTCATGCCTGCCACTGATGGCACTGGTTCTGGGTCCCTTCTAGATTTAATTCTACCTACCCTCTTGAAAACATGATCCGGTGATGTCTGGGTAGTAGCTCTTCTATCATTGAAGAGGCAGTAACACTGAATTGTATTCTGAATGGCTGCTGCAACCTTTGTGTACTGTTCTGCATTCAGGTTCTATGCTTCGAAAATTAACAACAATGAACGATGGTGCTCAGTCGCTCAGTCGTTTCTCTTTGAGATCCCATGGACTGTAGCCCGCCCGGTTCTCTAACTGTGGGACTTCCCAGGCAAGAATACTGCAGTGGGTTGCCATTTCCTCCTCCATGGGATCTTCCCAATCCAGGGATTGAACCCATGTCTCTTGTGTCTCCTGCATTGGCAGGCGAATTCTTTAAACTAACAGTACCTCCTCAAATAAAGAAAATCCCCTTGCCATTTCCTCTATCATGGATCTCTTCAGTTCTTCAGCTACTTCTTGTTGTCCCTCTTTGTCCTTCCTCTGGGCATGCTCACATCTTTGAAAGCTCTAAACCTGAAAGTTCATATATACGGACTGTAGGGAAAGAGCAAACCAGCCAAGATGGTATGGTCACGCTTTCTTGCCCCACGGCCTCTTACTCTTACCCCATGTTTTATAAATAATGATTATGTAACAGCTGAGATCACTTATAGCACTGGGCATGCATCTCATGAGGTACTTGTTTGATTACAGGCTACTTTGTGCAGTACGCCTATATAAGCACCATCTGAGGCTTGGTGGCGATATTGAAGTTGTGTTATGTCCACTGCTATGGCTGCTGCACCAGCCAGGAGAGAATAAACGTGTCTGCAGTTTCTATGGCTCCTTGAGTTTTCCTCTAGCCTCTTAGCTTGCACCTTGTCTACCATGGATTCAGTGAACAGTCCACACAGTGAAAAACAGCGAGACAGTTGGTGCTATGAGCAGGATCTGCCATCGTGACTTACTGTATAGTTAATTTGCAATGTGTTCATTTCTGCTGTACAACAAAGTGATTCAGTGTTATATATCTACATATATATATTGTTTTTATATTCTTTTCCATTGTGGTTTATCATCACAGGGCATTGAATATAGTTACTGTGCTATAAAGTAGGCCTGTTGTTTACTCTAAATACAATAGTTTGTATCTGCTAATCTCTAAATCCCAATTCATCCTTCCCCACCCCCAAAGTTCTTATAATTTCCTGACCTTATTCATATAGTGAGTTGAATGGTAACTCCCCAAGAGATATCCACATCCTAACCCCTAGAACCAGGGGATATAATATTATGTGGTAAAGGGATTTTGCAGATATAGTTAGGAATTTTTTGAGGTGACATCAGCCTAGCTTGTGAAGGTGAGCTCTAGATTAATGACAGGTTTCCTCTGAAGAGATAGAAGAGGAAAAGGCACACACACAGAAGAAAAGACAGTGTGAAGACAGAGGCAGAGACTGGATGGTGCAGTCACTGGAGTGTTGCAGCCACAAGTCACAAAATGCATAGAGACACCAGGAGTGTGAAGAACCGAGGAGTCTTTGCCAGAATCGTTGGAGGGAGCATGTTCCAGCGACACCTGGATTTCAGATTTCAGGCCTTTAGAACTGTGAGAAAATACATTTCTGTTGTTGTAAGCTGCCCAGTTTGTGGTAGTTTGTTACAGCAGCCCTAAGAAATAAATACACTCCCTTTTTCTCAGTTACCCCACACACTGGTTGTTGTTACATGTTCATTTTCGTTTAGCCTGCATTTATCTTATTTTTTGCTCTAATCTAGGGTGACCCCACCCACTTCAGATCACTGGGTCTTTCTTTCCTTTTTTTTCTTTCTAATCCAGATCTTTATATCCTGTGCTCCAGATCTGTGTATCCAGCTTTCTAAGGCAAACTTTAGACTGGCTATCCTATAGACACTGGTTCCTTAAGTTGAATTCATATCTTGTATCTCCTTTTCTTCTGCAAAACTGCTTCCCTTCCTGTACGCCCAACTTCTTGCATGGTGCCAGCATCAGGCGGGCACTTTGGGCTCATTTCTGACCTTAACTCCCATATCTTGACAGTGTCCCAAGTCCTTGTTGAATATACTTTACTTTAAACATTTTAATCTTTTCATCATTGTTATTTTACATATGGTCCCATATTGTACTGTTCATTTTTTTTAATGTTTTTATTTATTCTTGACTACACTGCGTCTTCACTGCTGCACACTGTCTTTCTGTAGCTGTGGTGAGCTGGGGCTACTCTTCCTTGCGGTATGTGGGTTTCTTATTGCTGTAGCATCTCTTGTTGCAGACCACGGGCTTAGCTGCCTTGAGGCATGTGGGATCTTCCCTTGTCCCCTGCATTGGCAGGAGGATTCCTAGCTCCTGGACCACTAGGGAGGTCCTGTACTATTCATTTTACTTTTTTTTTAAGTTAAAAATTTTAAAGTAAAGTTAAAATTTACCATTTTAACCATGTTTAAGTGTATAGGTCAGTGGTGTTCAGTATATTAACATTGCTGTGCACAGATCTCTAGATCTTTCTATCTCTGATCTTGTGACACTGAAGCTACCCCTTCCCCTCCTCACAGCCCCTGGCAACTACCTTGCTACTTCCTATTTCTATGATTTGACCACTTTAGATACTTCATATAAGTAGAATTATATATTATGATTAATATCATCATATCATGTAATCATATTTATTTGTCCTTTTGTGCTGTAATTTTTGAAAGGAATTTATTCTTTTAATTATTGAACAATTTCAGACAAACTGAAATTATTGAGAAATGGGAAGAAATAGGTTAATTTCCATTGTCCCATCATTGAAGACACTCACTTTTACCTTAGTGCATCTCATTCCAGACATTTTACTATGATTTTTTTCTCATACTTTTGATCAGAATGTAAATAACTTTGTATACCTACAGATGAATGAATGGATCACATTGCTTTTCAAAATTATCAGTGTTTTTTTAAACATCCCTGAAGCTAATTTCTCATCTGTTATCAACAAAACCCTAAATTAATTTCAATATAATATTTGCTTTTCAGCTTCACTTTGACTTCAGACACAGCCCAGACACTAAACTCATTTTCTCCCTTATGGTCCTTCCCAGTGGAGCCATCATTATTAAAATAGCGTTAGATGACGTATTCCCTTATGACAGCTACTCTAATTTGCCTGAACTTGTTGAAGAAGAATCATATGCAATTGTCCTGGGAACGTCATCATTCACTTTAGATTTCACAGTTGATATTAATGTGAGAAGAAAAAAATGACTCACATACTGCCTAGCCTACAGCTAATTGGTTTTGTAATGCAACTTAGGATCCCAAAGCCAAAGGAGTAAACGTGCTACCTTCTATGACATGTTTTTTCTTATTGGGTATTTCATTGCAATTCTTAGATTCCAAAGTGTTAAAATTTTAAACTTGAATATCTTAAATAAAGATGATGTTAAATTGTTCCAAAAGAGTGGAATTTCTTCCTAACATTGACACCGAAGTCC
Source organism: Ovis aries (assembly GCF_016772045.2). Lineage (NCBI taxonomy): Eukaryota > Metazoa > Chordata > Mammalia > Artiodactyla > Bovidae > Ovis > Ovis aries. The sequence goes on along the minus strand of NC_056062.1, from coordinate 57,834,760 downwards.
CCACTGTTCATCTCAGGGTGAATTTGCCTCCTCCACCGCAGCCAGGGGTCAATGCCCTCAGGTAACCTGGCTCCTTTCTTCCCCAGCTCTCCTTTTTCTCTGGATTGTGAAACTATGCTAGTCACTTGTATTATGAAAGATAATACAAGTCTCCTGTCTATCCTAATCAAAATGTGAGAAAAATCTCTTCTCCCCTTAGTTGTTCAGCAGCAAGATTAGAGTTTTTCAAGTGTTTAAATTAAAAGAAACTACACAAAAAGATTGGAAACTGGTGCATTTGTGGAGTGGAATGTGTTGGTTCAAATGGATGTCTCCAGGTCACTGCAAACGGAGCACACTCTGCACCAGAGAGTTGTAAACTAGATACTCATGAACTATCTACCCCCTGCTGACACATGGTCACTCCCAGTCCAATCCAGAGCTCTTCCACTGCTCAGACAGGTGTGGAATCCCATCAGCCTCTCCCACGTCCCACTCACCAGGTTGGTTCCAACCTTAAGGTCATCGCATGGTTGCCTCAGCTGCTCACAAGTCATTTGGCTGCTGGTGTCCGATTCACACAATATTTCCTGAGGATGATGCTTGCCAAGATGCCCCAAGACGGGGGCCCAGTGTTTTCCCTACAAAAGCAAGAAGCCTGGTCTTCCTTTGGGCCAGGCATCTGTTTAAGGAGTCATGTCTCTTAACTTTTAAACTTCAGGAATTCACTACAATCCTTTTCTCCAAGAAAGAAAGTTAATGCTAACATGTTCAGGAAAAGTGTCCATGCTCACCATTCTGGCTGGATTTTATAATATCTATAAAAGCAAACTATCTTTATAAAATCAGTAGGTTCTTATTTCTGAGATTCAATGACACCAAAAGAAAAAATCTGGACACAGAGAAAATTGTTTACCTCTCCGGTTTCATTCCTAGGTCTCTAGCTTTTATCTCAAATCCCAAATCCTGTTGAACCCAGTTTTTCAGTAAACATTGGAATTTCTGGAAATCCTGCTCTTTTTGTTGAGCTATCTGATGGAGAAGCAAGCTCTGCACATGCCATCATATCTCTAGATATTTCCAGGCCTGGTTGAATCTGCAAATAGAGTATAACATCTGATTTTTTAGTGACAATAAGTGGAAATCCCAGTGCTATCAGCACAAGAGGTGCATGGAACACTATGATGGGGTGCTTTGAGGAGGCAGCACTTAAAATACGAGGCGTGTCAACAAGAGGGAAGTCTGTGACAGGTAGCAGGCCCCAGACAGGCTTAGGGATCAAAGGCAAGACTCCCACCTTTTAAGGAAAAAAATATCTCATAAATAAAAGGTAGGGTCTGAGCCTTTGGGGAATGTTATAACATATAAGCACAGGCCCCTAAGGAGTGGCACAGAGCTTATTGATCTCAATCAGGTTGAAAACAGAGTTTGGGTTTTAATAAATAGACAGTGGCTCAAAATAGAAACTAGTATGTGTTTCAAGCCCAGACAAGGTTAAGCTGATGCTAAATCCCAGGCTTGTGGTAAAGAGTAAGGTTTTTCAACTTTTACTGTACACTGAATGATTGACCTGAGGATCTTCTGAAAAAGAATGCACACTCTGATTCAGCCAGTCTGGAATGGGTTCTGATCATTTTCACTACTAACAAGTTTTCAGGTGGTGTAGATGCTGCTGATCTGTGGACCACAATTTCCCCCCCCCCCCTTTTTTTTTTGTTGACTTTTTAAAATATTTTTTGGCATACTTTTAGATTTACAGAGAAGTTCCAAAACATGCAAAGTGTTCCCATATACTGTTCATCCCATTTCCTTAATGTCAGTATCTTACTTCATGGGATACATTTGTCAAATTAAGAAATGAATGCTGGTGCAATACTAGTAACTCAACTTCAGACCTTATTCACATTTTTCTCCACTTTTCCCACTATTGTCCTTTTCTGTTCCAGGATGCAATTCAGGATCCTACATTGTATTCAATTGTCATGTCTCCTTAGTCTTCTCCAGTCTGTGACAATTTCTCAGTTTTTCCTTGCTATTCAAGACCTTGGTAGTCTTGAAGAGTATTTTGTAGAATATTCTCTATTTTTTTTCACATGTCTGGTGTTTCCTAATGATTAGATTTGAATTATGGTTCTGTAGGAAGAAGACCACGAGGGTGAAGGACATCATGTCAGGAGGCACATGACACCAGCAAGATTTAACACAAAGGGTGTTAAACCTGGTCACCTGATTAAAGTGATGCTCACCAGGTTTTCAGAATTACCATTTTCCCCTTATCCAGACTCTGTTCTTTGGAAGTGAGTCTAAGTATGGACACTGCTTCTCAAATTTGAGCTCTCACAGGAATCACCAAAAGACTCGCTAAACCACAGATAATTGGATTCCCTTCCCATTTTTGATTTAGCAAGCCTGAGGTGGGGCCCAGGACTTTGCATTTCTAACAAGTTCCCAAGGGATGGTGATGATGCTGATTCAGGGACCACACTTGCAGAACCACTGGTCTAGCTTGTTTGTCCATCATCGCTGAATCATGCACTGGCGTAGAATCACCTGGAGGAATTCTAAATTCATATTGCCAGGTCTAGGCCCTGATAATTTGGATTGAGAAAATCTAGGGCAACACGCATGAGTTGGCATTTTTACAAATGCAACTGAAGCTTGAGAACCACTGGGGTTCAGGCTGCTTTACGGGTGAACGTGGAACTGTGGCCTCAGGGCAGTGCTAAGGCAGCAGGTGGGGTTCAAACAGCTCTGACTGTGGGAAGAGAAGGGCAGGAGAGCCTGGGAACCCAGCAGGATCTGAATCATAGGCTTTCTGCCTGCCTGGCTCTGACCTGTCTCTATTCATCCCCACAGGAAGACTCCACAGTGTTTTGATTTGTCCAACTCACATGATCGCTCAGAAGTGGACAGCACTCAACCCAAAGTTAGCAATCTGCTAAAATTCTGACAAAGAATAGCGACAACATAGTTCTGTTTTCTAAGATCAAGTAACTTATTTTATTGTCTAAATCTTTTTAGACAACATGACCTTTTCCTGTGTCTCTGCATCTCAAATCTCTCTCTTTCCATTATGAAGATATCTGTCATTGGATTTAGTGTACACCCCAAATCCAGGATGATCTCATCTTGAAATCCTTAGTTTAAGGTTTAGATTTATTCTTTAAATCTTAAATCCTTCAGTGTTCCCCAAAAGAAGTCTTATGATTCTGATTATTTCAAAAGAAAACTGACAGGAGAGGGGAAGAGGATAAAAGACTAGAGAAATAAGAAAAATGTTTTTCTTCAGTTCAGTTCAGTTCAGTCTCCCAGTCATGTCCGACTCTTTGCGACCCCATGAATCACAGCACACCAGGCCTCCCTGTCCATCACCAACTCCTGGAGTTCACTCAAACTCATCCATTGAGTCAGTGATGCCATCCAGCCATCTCATCCTCTGTCGTCCCCTTCTCCTCCTGCCCCCAATCCCTCCCAGCATCAGAGTCTTTTCCAATGAGTCAACTCTTCACATGAGGTGGCCAAAGTACTGGAGCTTAAGCTTTAGCATCATTCCTTCCAAAGAATACCAGAAATGATCTCCTTTAGGATGGACTGGTTGGATCTCTTTGCAGTCCAAGGCACTCTCAAGAGTCTTCTCCAACACCACAGTTCAAAAGCATCAATGCTTCGGTGCTCAGCTTTCTTCACAGTCCAACTCTCACATCCATACATGACTACTGGAAAAACCATAGCCTTGACTAGATGGACCTTTGTTGGCAAAGTAATGCCTCTGCTTTTCAATATGCTATCTAGGATGGTCATAACTTTTCTTCCAAGGAGTAAGTGTCCTTTAATTTCATGGCTGCAATCACCATCTGCAGTGATTTTGGAGCCCCCCAAAATAAAGTCTGATACTATTTCCACTGTTTCCCCATCTATTTGCCATGAAGTGATGGGACCAGATGCCATGATCTTCATTTTCTGAATGTTGACCTTTAAGCCAACTTTTTCACTCTCCTCTTTCACTTTCATCAAGAGGCTTTTGAGTTCCTCTTCACTTTCTGCCATAAGGGTGGTGTCATCTGCATATCTGAGGTTCTTGATATTTCTCCCAGAAATCTTGATTACTTGAACTTAAAATAAATAATTTATATAATTTTATCATATAATTATACCATTATTAACTACTTTTATTTAGCCTTTTCTTCTATTTCAAAATTACACACGTGCTCAGTCTCACAGTCATATCTAATACTTTTGTGACCCCATGGACTGTAGCCTTTTAGGCTCCTCTGTCCTTGGGATTCTCCAGGCAAGAATACAGGAGTGGGTTGCCATTTCCTTCTCCAGGGGATCTTCCAAACCCAGGGATCAAACCCATATCTCCTGTATTGTAGGTGGCTTCTTTACCACTGAGCCACCAGGGAAGCCCCTATTTCAAAATTTCCTAAAAAGTTATCATTATTTATATAAACTGACATCTCTCCTTGGTAAATATAACTTTAAATTGACCAAAAACAAAATCCAGTGAGATAGAGACAATTCCTAATAATTTTAAATGTCTAATTTAAAATTAATTAATTAAATTTAATTTTAAATGAACTCCTTATTTTAAACATAAAGCATCTAAGACCTTTAAAAATTAGTTTCTCCCCTTACTAGTGTCCTGGACTGCCATAACAAATCCTCACAAGTTGGTGGCTTAAAATGACAGAAATTTATTCTCTTACAGTTTTGAAGACCAGAAGTATGAAGTTAAGGGGTTGACAGCATCCGGAGGCCCTAAGGAAGAATCCACGCCAGGCCTCTCTCCTAGCTTCCTGTGGCTCCTCCGGGTAGTGCTTGGCTCATGGCTGTCTTCCAATTTCTGCCTCAGTTGATCTTTCCCCTGTCTCTGGGTCTCAAATCTGTCTCTTCTTCCTTTATAAAGACATGTGTCCTTGGATTTAGGGCACACCCAAAACCTCAGGATGATCTCATCTTGAAGTCCTTAGTTTAAATGCAACTGCAAAGACCCTATTTTTAAACAAGCTCACATTCACAAGTACCAGGGTTAGGACTTAGAGACACCTTTTTTTTTTGGCAGGGGTGGGGTGGGGGGGGTACTTAATTCAACTCACTATACTTCCCAACCCTACTAAAAAATATTCTTCAGTGTGTGACGAATACTGGCATGGAAGGGTGCCATTTTATTGCTTTCTTGGGTGTCCATGTGCTTTATTCCATCCAGTTCTGTCTGCTAGTCACTTTCATCTACACTTCTGTACAGTAGGAACATGAAGAAATACCTTTCTTCTGTTGTTCTTGAGTAGTACACACTGAGGGGGTGACCAAAGAGGCCTGTGTTCCTGAGTTCCATTCAGTTCAGTTCAGTTCAGTCACTCAGTCATGTTCGACTCTTTGCGACCCCATGAATTGCAGCATGCCAATCTTCCCTGTCCATCACCAACTCCTGGAGTTCACTCAAACTCATGTGCATCGAGTCAACACCCCAATAAAGCCCAACTAATATGGAAATACAACTCTTTAGATCACAACATTCTGTTTGCCACAAAACCTAAACTTTTGAAACAGACTTTCCCTATTGTCAATACATTCTTCTTTGAAAATTATTAGATATTTTTCTTATTATACAGTTTTAACCTAAAGATCTTAGAAATGCATGAAAAATCTGAAGGCTCAACATCACTAAGGTCACTAAAAGGGTGGGGTATTCAGGGTTATTTCTGCAGAAAGCTTTCAAATTTAACAAAACCTTAGTTAGTTCAGGTTAGTCTTGGGGAGGCAGACAGCAGGAGTTTTTTATACTGTTCTTTTTTCCTAATCAAAGAATTTTAAATACGTGCATCCAGAAGTCCCATACCATTCAAAGAAAATTTTAAAATATTTTATTTGTATTTACTGATAACCATCTCTATCTCACATGACTTTTGTAAAATACCAGAACTTGAATTTTTATATTAAATTTTCTATTGATCTTATCTGTGACATAGTTATAAAAATGTGTTTTTTTGATGAAAAAGTGGTGGAAGGCAAAATATTATCCACTATTCTTGTATCCCAAGCAATGAAAGCTTCAGTCAGTTCAGTAGCTCAGTTGCAACTGTCTCCTTGTGACCCCATGGACTGCAGCATGCCAAGCTTCCCTGTCCATCACTAACTCCTTGAGCTTGCTCAAACTCCTGTCCATTGAGTCGATGATGCCATTCAAACATCTCATCTTTTATCATTCCCTTCTTCTCCTGCCTTCAATCTTTCCCAGCATCGGGGTCTTTTCTAAGGAGTCAGTCTTCACATCAATTGGCCAAAGTATTGGAGTTTCAACTTCAGCATCAGTCCTTCCAATGAATATTCACTACTGATTTGCTTTACGATTGACTGGTTGGATCTCTTTGCAGTCCAAGGGACTCTCAAGAGTCTTCTCCAACACCACAGTTCAAAAGCCTCAGTTCTTCGGTGCTCAGCTTTCTTTATAGTCCAACCCTCACATCCATACATGACTACTGGACAAACCATAGCTTTGACTAAATGGATCTTTGTTGGCAAAGTAATATCTCTGCTTTTTAATATGCTGTCTAGGTTGGTCATAGCTTTCCTGCCAAGGAGTAGCATCATTTAATTTCATGGCTGCAGTCACCATCTGCAGTGATTTTGGAGCACCCCCCCCCCCAAATAGTCTTTCACTGTTACCATTGTTTCACTATTTGCCATGAAGTGTTGGGACCTGATGCCATGATCTTCATTTTTGAATGTTGAGTTTTAAGGCAACTTTTTCACTCTCCTCTTTCACTTTCATCAAGAGGCTCTTTAGTTCTTCTTCGCTTTCTGCCATAAGGGTGTCATCTGCATATTTGAGGTTATTGATATTTCTCCCAGAAGTGTTGATTCCAGCTTGTGGTTCATCCAGCCTGGCATTTCACATGATTTACTCAGCATATAAGTTAAATAAGCAGGATGACAATATACAGCCTTAACATATTCCTTTCCCAATTTGGAATCAGTCTGTTGTTGGCAGCCAGGAGGAGCTGCCCCACGTTGGAGGTCAGTGGCGGCTGGGAGGAGACACCCCACGTCCGAGGTCAGGGGCGGTGGCCGAGAGGAGCTACCCTGTGTCCGAGGCCAGGGGCAGCCTGGAGAAGCCACCCTGTGCCTGAGGCCAGGGGCGACGGCAGGGGGGAGCAACCCCACATCCGAGGAGCGGTGGCGGCTTGGAGGCAGGAGGGCCTAGAGGAGCCATCCCACGTTGAAGGTCAGGAAAGGCGTCGGTAAGGAGATACCCCTCGTCCAAGGTAAGGAGCAGCAGCTGTGCTTTGCTGGAGCAGCCATGAAGAGATACCCCACGCCCAAGGTAAGAGAAACCCAAGTAAGATAGTAGGTGTTGCAAGAGGGCATCAGAGGGCAGACACACTGAAACCATACTCACAGAAAACTAGTCAATCTAATCACACTAGGACCACAGCCTTGTCTAACTCAATGAAACCAAGCCATGCCCGCAGGGCAACCCAAGATGGGCGGGTCATGGTGGAGGGGTCTGACAGAATGTGGACCACTGGAGAAGGGAATGGTAAACCATTTCAGTATTCTTGCCTTGAGAACACCATGAACAGTATGAAAAGGCAAAATGATAGGATACTGAAAGAGGTACTCCCCAGGTCAGTAGGTGTCCAATATGCTACTGGAGATCAGTGGAGAAATAACTGCAGAAAGGATGAAGGGATGGAGCCAAAGCAAAAACAATACCCAGCTGTGGATGTGACTGGTGATAGAAGCAAGGTCCGATGCTATAAAGAGCAATATTGCATAGGAACCTGGAATGTCAGGTCCATGAATCAAGGCAAATTGGACGTGGTCAAACAAGAGATGGCAAGAGTGAACATCGACATTCTAGGAATCAGCGAACTAAGATGGACTGGAATGGGTGAATTTAACTCAGATGACCATTATATCTACTACCGCAGGCAGGAATCCCTCAGAAGAAATGGAGTAGCCATCATAGTTAACAAAAGAGTCCGAAGTGCAGTACTTGGATGCAATCTCAAAAATAACAGAATGATCTCTGTTCGTCTCCAAGGCAAACCATTCAATATCACAGTTATCCAAGTCTATGCCCCAACCAATAATGCTGAAGAAGCTGAAGTTGAATGGTTTCATGAAGACCTACAAGACCTTTTAGAACTAACACCCAAAAGAGATATCCTTTTCATTATAGGAGACTGGAATGCAAAAGTAGGAAGTCAAGAAATACCTGGAGTAACGGGCAAATTTGGCCTTGGAATGCAGAATGAAGCAGGGCAAAGACTAATAGAGTTTTGCCAAGAAAATGCACTGGTCATAGCAAACACCCTCTTCCAACAACACAAGAGAAGACTCTACACATGGACATCACTAAATGGTCAACACCGAAATCAGACTGATTATATTCTTTGCAGCCAAATATCAAGAAGCTCTATACAGTCAACAAAAACAAGACCAGGAGCTGACTGTGGCTCAGATCATGAACTCTTATTACCAAATTCAGACTCAAATTGAAGAAAGTAGGGAAAACTGCTAGACCATTCAGTATGACCCTATATCAAATCCCTTATGATTATACAGTGGAAGTGAGAAATAGATTTCAGGGCCTAGATCTGATAAATAGAGTGCCTGATGAACTATGGAATGAGGTTTGTGACATTGTAGAGGAGACAGTGATCAAGACCATCCCCAAGGAAAAGAAATGCAAAAAACAAAATGGCTGTCTGGGGAGGCCTTACAAATACCTGTGAAAAGAAGAGAAATGAAAAGCAAAGGAGAAAAGGAAAGATATAAGCATCTGAATGCAGAGTGCCAAAGAATAGCAAGAAGAGATAAGAAAGCCTTCTTCAGCGATCAATGCAAAGAAATAGAGGAAAACAACAGAATGGGAAAGACTAGAGATCTCTTCAAGAAAATTAGAGATACTAAGGGAACACTTCATGCAAAGATGGGCCTGATAAAGGACAGATGGTGTGGACCTAACAGAAGCAGAAGATATTAAGAAGAGGTGGCAACAATACATAGAACTGTACAAAAAAGATCTTCACGACCCAGATAATCATGATGGTGTGATCACTCATCTAGAGCCAGACATCTTGGAATGTGAAGTCAAGTGGGCCGTAGAAAGCATCACTATGAACAAAGCTGGTGGAGGTGGTGGAATTCCAGTTGAGCTGTTTCAAATCCTGAAAGATGATGCTGTGAAAGTGCTGCACTCAATATGCCAGCAAACTTGGAAAACTCAGCAGTGGCCACTGGAATGGAAAATGTCCGTTTTCATTCCAATTCCAAAGAAAGGCAATGCCAAAGAATGCTCAAACTACTTCACAGTTGCACTCATCTCACATGCTAGTAAAGTAATGCTCAAAATTCTCCAAGCCAGGCTTCAGCAATACGTGTACCGTGTATTTCCTGATGTTCAAGCTGGTTTTAGAAAAGGCAGAGGAACCAGAGATCAAATTGCCAACATCCACTGGATCATGGAAAAAGCAAGAGAGTTCCAGAAAAAATCTCTTTCTGCTTTATTGACTATGCCAAAACCTTTGACTGTGTGGATCACAATAAACTGCAGAAAATTGTTCAAGAGATGGGAATACAAGAGCACCTGACCTGCCTCTTGAGAAACCTCTATGCAGGTCAGGAAGCAACAGTTAGAACTGGACATGGAACAACAGACTGATTCTAAATAGGAAAAGGAGTACATCAAGGCTGTATACTGTCACCCTGCTTATTTAACTTCTATGCAGAGTACATCATGAGAAACACTGGACTGGAAGAAACACAAGCTAGAATCAAGATTGCCGGGAGAAATATCAATAACCTCAGATATGCAGATGACACCACCCTTATGGCAGAAAGTGAAGAGGAGCTAAAGAGCCTCTTGATAAAAGTAAAAGTGGAGAGTGAAAAGTTGGCTTAAAGCTCAACATTCAGAAAACAAAGATCATGGCATCTGGTCCCATCACTTCATGGGAAATAGATGGGGAAACAGTAGAAACAGTGTCAGACTTTATTTTTGGGGGGGGGGCTCCAAAATCTCTGCAGATGGTGACTGCAGCCATGAAATTAAAAGACGCTTACTCCTTGGAAGAAAAGTTATGACCAACCTAGATAGCATATTCAAAAGCAGAGACATTACTTTGCCGACGAAGGTCCGTCTAGTCAAGGCTATGGTTTTTCCTGTGGTCATGTATGGATGTGAGAGTTGGACTGTGAAGGAGGCTGAGTGCTGAAGAATGGATGCTTTTGAACTGTGGTGTTGGAGAAGACTCTTGAGAGTCCCTTGGACTGCAATGAGATCCAACCAATCCATTCTGAGGGAGATCAGCCCTGGGATTTCTTTGCAAGGAATGATGCTAAAGCTGAAACACCAGTACTTTGGCCACCTCATGCAAAGAATTCTCATTGGAAAAGATTCTGATGCTGGGATAGATTGGGGGGCAGGAGGAGAAGGGGACAACACAGGATGCGATGGCTGGATGGCATCACGGACTGGATGGACGTGAGTCTGAGTGAACTCCAGGAGATGGTGATGAACAGCGAGGCCTGGCGTGCTGCGATTTTTGGGATCGCAAAGAGTCGGACACGACTGATCGACTGAACTGAACTGAACTGTTGTTCCATGTCCAGTTCTAACTGTTCCTTCTTGACCTGCCTACAGATTTCTCAGGACGTACGTACAACGGTCTGGTGTTCCCATCTCTTGAAGAATTTCCCACAGTTTGTTGTGATAAACACAGTCAAAGCCTTTGGCATAGTCACTGAAGTGGAAGCAGATGTTTTCTGGAACTCTCTTGCTTTTTTGGTGATCCAACTGATGCTGGCAATTTGATCTCTGGTTCCTCTGCCTTTTCTAAAACCAGCTTGAACATCTGGAAGTTCTCAGTTCACATACTGCTGAAGCCTGGCTTCAAGAATTTTGAGCATTACTTTGCTAACGCGTAGATGAGTGCAACTGTGCAGTAGTTTGAGCATTCTTTGGCATTGCCTTTCTTTGGAAGTGGGATGAAAACTGACCTTTTCCAGTCCTGTGGCCACTGCTGAGTTTTCCAAATTTGCTGGCATATTGAGTGCAGCACTTTCACTGCATCATCTATTAGTATTTGAAATAGCTCCACTGGAATTCCATCATGTCCACTACCTTTGTTCATAGTGATGCTTCCTAAGGCCCACTTGACTTAACATTCAGTCTGGCTCTAGGTGAGTGATCACATCATCGTGATTATCTGGGTCATGAAGATCTTTTTTGTACAGTTCTGTGTATTTTTTCCACCTGTTCTTAATATCTTCTCCTTCTGTTAGGTCTATACCATTTCTGTCCTTTATTGTACCCATCTTTGCAAGATTGTCCCCTTGGTATCTCTAATTTTCTTGAAGAGATCTCTAGTCTTTGCCATTCTATTGTTTTCCTCTATTTCTTTGCACTTATCACTGAGGAAGGCTTTCTTATCTCTCCTTGCTATTCTTTGGAACTCTGCATTCAAATGGGTATATGTTTCCTTTTCTCCTTTGCCTTTAGCTTCTCTTCTTTCCTCAGCTATTTGTAAGGCCTCCTCAGACTATCACTTTGCTTTTTTGCACTTCTTTTTCTTGGGGATGGTCTTGATCACTGTCTCCTCTACAATGTCATGAACCTCTGTTCATAGTTCCTCAGGCACTCTGTCTATCAGATCTAATCCCTTGAATCTATTTCTCACTTCCACTGTATAATCATAAAGGATTTGATTAGGTCATACCTGAATGGTCTTGTGGTTTTCTCTACTTTCTTCAATACAAGTCTGAATTTGGCAATAAGGAGTTCATGATCTGAGCCACAGTCAGCTCCCGGTCTTGTTTTTGCTGAACTTATAGAGCTTCTCCATCTTTGGCTGCAAAGCACATTATCAATCTAATTTTGTATTGACCATCTGGTGATGTTCATGTGTAGAGTCTTCTCTAGTGTTGTTGGAAGAGGGTGTTTGCTATGACCAGTGCGTTCTCTTGGCAAAACTCTATTAGCCTTTGCCTTGCTTCATTCTGTTCTCCAAGGCCAAATTTGCCTGTTACTCCAGGTACCTCTTGACTTCCTACTTTTGCATTCCAGTCTCCTATAATGAAAAGGACATCTCTTTTGGGTGTTAGTTCTAAAAACTCTTGTAGGTCTTCATGAAACCATTCAACTTCAGCTTCTTCAGCATTACTAGCTCGGCATAGACTTGGATTCCTGTGATACTGAATGGCTCGCCTTGAAAATGAACAGAGATCATTCTTTCATTTTTGAAATTGCACCCAAGTAATGCATTTCAGACTCTTTTGTTGTCTATGAGGGCTACTCCATTTCTTCTAAGGGATTCTTGCCCAGTAGTAGATATAATGGTCACCTGAATTAAATTCAAGTCCATTTTAGTTCACTGATTCCTAAAATGTTGATGTCCACTCTTGCCATCTCCTGTTTAACCACTTCTAATTTACCTTGATTCATGGACCTAACATTCCAGGTTCCTATGTAATATTGCTCTTTACAGCATTGAACTTTACTTCCTTCACCAATGACATCAAGAGTTTCCATCTCTTCATTCTTTCTGGAGTTATTTCTCCACTCTCCTCCAGTAGCATATTGGGTACACACCTACCTGGGGAGTTCATTTTTCAGTGTCATATATTTTTCCTTGTCATACTGTTCATGGGGTTCTCCAGGCAAGAATACTGAAATGGTTTGCCATTCCCTTCTCCAGTGGACCACGTTTTGTCAGAATTCATGACCCGCCCATCTTAGGTGACCCTACAAGGCATGGCTCATAGTTTCATTGAGTTAGACAAGGCTGTGGTCCATGTGGTCAGTTTGATTCGTTTTCTGTGATTGTGGTTTTCATTCTGTTTGCCCTCTGATGGATAAGGATAAGAGACTTACAGAAGATTCCTATTGGGAGAGACTGACTGTGGGGGAAACTGGGTCTTGTTCTGATGGGCTGGGCCATGCTCAGTAAATCTTTAATCCAATTTTCTGTTGATGGGTGTGGCTGTGTTCCTTCCCTGTGTTCCCTCCCTTTGTTCCCTCCCTGTTCTGTTGATGGGTGGGGCTGTGTTCCCTCCCTGAGGCCAAACTATGGTGGAAAGTGAAAAGTGAAAGTGAAAGTCGCTCAGTCCTGACTGATTCTTTGTGACCCCATGGACTATATACAGCTCATGGAATTCTCCAGGCCAGAATATTGGAGTGAATAGTTTTGCCCTTTTTCAGGGGATCTTCCCAACCCAGGGATGGAACCCAGATCTCCCACACTGCAGGCAAATTCTTCACCATCTGAGCCACCATGGAAACCCAAGAATACTGGAGTGGGTAGCCTATACCTTTTCCAGCAAGTCTTCCTGACCCAGGAATCAAACCGGGTCTCCTGCATTGCACGTAGACTCTTTACCGACATAATGGACCTCCTTCAAAAGGCCTGATGCAGGCACTGCACTGAGTGCCCTGACCCTGCATCAGGCCACCACTGACCCACACCTCTGATGAAGACCCCTGGGCACTCACAGGCAAGTCTAGGTCCGTTTCTTGTGGAGTCACTGCTCCTTTCTCCTGGGTTCTGGTGCACACTGGTTTTGTTTGTGCCCTCAAATAGTCTGTCTCCCCAGTCCTGTGTAAGTTCTGTAATCAAGTCCCACTGGCCTCCAAAGTCAAATTCCCTGAGGGTTCTCAGTCCCTTTGCTAGATTCCCAGGTTGGGACATTTGTTGTGGGTCCTAGAACTTTCTTAACAGTGAGGGAATTTCTTTGGTATAATTGTTCTGCAGTTTGTGGGTAGTCTGCTCGGCGGCTCTGTGGTGGGGTTAAAGGTGACCTCTTCCGAGATGGCTTATGCCACAGACTGTGTGACCAGGTCTCCTGCACCCAGAGCTTCTGCCCCAGTTTCAGGCCAGTACAGATCAGTACCTCCACAGGAGACACTCATACACAGCTCTGGCTCAGTCTCTGTTTGGTCTCTTGGTCCTGGTGCGCACAAAGTTTTGTTTGAGCCCTCTGAGCATCTCTGATGTGTGTGAGGTTTGATTCTAAAAAGTGAAAATCTCTCAGTCATGTCCGAATCTTTGGAACCCCATGGACTCTATGATCGGAATTCTTCAGTCCAGAATACTGAAGTGGGTAACTGTTTCCTTCTCCAGGGGATCTTACCAATCCAGGGATCGACCCCAGGTCTCCCACATTGCAGGCGGATTCTTTACCAGCTGAGCCACAAGGGAAGCCCAAAGATAGCCTACAAACACAGTAATTATTATGATTCTGAGTTTTAAATATTTATTTAAGTCAGATCTAAGATTCTAAAGGGTTTCCCTGGTGACTCAGATGGTAGAGAATATGCCTACAATGTGGGAGATCCCTAGTGGCAAAGATCCCCTGGAAGAGGAAATGAAAGCCCTCTCTACTATTCTAGAATTCCATGGACAAAGGAGCCTGATGGGCTACTGTCCATGGCAACAAGCTGGACACGACTGAGCAACTATCACGTAGATACATACAAGACTCTAAAATGGGGATTGGCAAGCATTTTCTGTAAAGGGCCAGACAGTAAATATTTGAGGCTTTGCAAGCCATGTGGTATCTGTCCCAAATACCCTATTCTTCTATGTAGCCTGAAAGCAGCCGCAGATAATTAGTGTGGCTGTGTTCTAATAAATCTTTACCTAGGTGGTGGCTGGATTTAGGACATAGATCGTAGCTTGCCAATCTCTGCTCTAAAAAAGGATTGTTTCTCCATGCTTATATTGTACAGATAGATCTCCATATGGAAACATTTAGGAATTTAGCATCATTTCAGATTCTCTTTCATAATGTTGGAAACATTTTTCACATCTCTCTCACTCATCGTTATACACCCCATGCCAGGCACTGGGGTCTTTCATTTAACAGGGACTCAAAAGTTTATTTTGAGAGTCCTTTGGACAACAAGGAAATCAAATCAGTTGATCCTAAAGGAAATTAACCCTGGATATTCATAACAAGGACTGATAATGAAAAGCTCCAATACTTTGGCCACTTGATAAGAAGAGGTGCCTCATTGGGAAAAAAACCCTAATGCTGGAAAAGATTGAAGGCAAAGGAGAAGGGGACGACAGAGGATAAGATGATTAAATAGAATCACCAACTCAATGGACATAAATTTGAGCAAACTCTGGGAGATGGTGAAGGACAGAGGAGCCTGGCATGCTGCCGTCCATCAGGTTGCAGAGTCAGACACGACTTAGTGACTAAATAAAAGAAACAACAGCAACAAAGATTTATTGAATGAATAGCAAATGAGTGAAGCCTGAGTTTTCCTAGCATGCCAGTCTCTTCAGAGTATGCACAATGCCTTGTCCAGCTCCAACGCACTTCAAATTGCTTAGCTGAAGTAACTCAAGTTCAATATGCCAAAACACTGGCAACTCTTATAATGTGGGGCTCTTATCTCTCCTTCTCTGCAGGAAAATGAAAAGATTTGTACTTCTGGTATGGATCAATATAGTTATTATATCTTTCTGTAAAAAGAGAAAAAGATATTTATGGCTATATGTGTATCCATATTAATTCCATCTCAATCAGTCAGTTTGCTCATTGATAGCAATAGGGAAATGGGAAGCAATAGGGACTGGGTGGCAGCATTTTACTGCCAGAAGCCAGGGGGGTTGTAGCTAAGAGGGCTTGACCTGGAGGGAGTTGTGGAGATGCTTAATAGAACATGGCACCCCTAGAGGCAAAATAGATGAATAACTAATGAGGATACTGCTTAATCAATACAATCAAAAGACAAGAATGGATGAGCAGCAGGCTGAGGGTGATCATGCCAATAGAAATTCATGATCCTTCACCCAGATCTCAAACTTCAGGCAGTTTTCAAACCCAGAAAACAGAGGCTAAAGAGGTTACCAAGTCCACAAGAGGAAGAATCTTAAAATGCCAAGGCAAAAATACAGCGTGTTTACCTCCTCCATTTTCCTCAAAAAAGATATACTGTAATTCAGCTGAGAAAATACATTCTGGGAAAAAAGGGATATCCAAATATTATAAGGGTAGTGGATCTGAATTAACATTGATTCACAGAGTTCCAAAGCATCATGTTAGAGAGGAGATGTACTAGAGCCAGGAAATAATCAACATTCTGGCTCTCAATGTATCCAGTAAGTCTGTGGAGCCAACCAGTGATTACCCCACCCTGTCCTTGACTATATATATAATTAGGATTGATATAGGTGGCCATTGGAGTAGCCTCCATCTTGAATTCTTCCCATTCCAACCAAATGAGCTATCGCAGTAAGAAGGTGATATGGAATCTTCTGAAACTGTACTTCTACCCTCCATTCTCCTCTCTATCCCAGCCTCTGGTCAATCCTGGTGAAGATGCTGAATCTAACAATACTGCATTTGGAAGTGGTGATGAAGAGAAATGGTAGAAATTAATGCTACTCTAAACAGTATTAGGAATGCAGGGGACAGAGGTTTATATCATAGCTCCTTTTAATTCACCAGTCTGGTCCCTGTAGAAACCAATGAATCAGAGAATGACTGTAGGCCACAGCAAGCTCAAATAATAGCCCCAATTGTGGCTGCTGTGCTATGTGTTATTTTTGCAAGAGCAGATGAATATGGCCTCAAGTACACAGTGTGCACATGATTTGGCACTTTTTTTTCCTCCCAATCTGGAAAGATTAGAAACTTCTTGCATTTACATGAAACAAACGACTATATACATGTACAGGTCTGTTTGAGGCTTCATTACCCTCTATTCTCTGTCATAATATATATTCAGATAAGATCTGGGTTGTCTGGACATCCTACACAACATTGCATTGGTCAGGAGGGTGAGCAAGAAGTGGCTGGCATGCTGGAGGCACTGGTAAGACACAGACGTGGCAAAGCATGAGTGTTAAAGAGGGTGACAACTAGGGAACTTCAAGGGTTATAAGGTGTTTAGTGATCCAGGTGGGTCAAGGGAAGGTGAAGACATCTGTAAGACAAATTGCTGCATCTTACCTTTCTACTTGAAAGAAGGAAACAGACTCCACATCCAGAAACGTGTTCCAGCCCATATCCTGGATGACAAGTGAATATCTCTGCACTGAGTGAGGCCTGAAGCAGGAAGTCAGGGCTGCAATATAAGCAGCTCTGCTACTTGGGTCAGATGATCTGGTAAACCCTATGCTCTTGGAGGTGTTAGTGTTGGGAAAAGACCCAGCGTAATACATAGGTAAAGCAGGGTGGGAGCTACAGTACAACACAGACCTCTGACACTGGGGAACAAGGCCACACCATCTGCAATGGGAACTTATATGCTTTTTGCAAAGAGTTCTTGTTGTGTTACAGGGACTGAGTATAGATGGAATTCTTGATTAGAGAATACTAAGTTACCATGTGTCTGGAACTGTCCATTATGAGCTGGAATCTATCAGACCCACAGTCATAAACTCAGGCAGCCCCAGCAGCAGTCCCAAGTAAAATTAAAGTTGTGCATCTGGGATCAAGGCCGGGTAAGACCAGGAGATGTGAGGTAACTGTGAGGAGGTAGCCCAGACCATGTCCCCACTGCTTGAATACCAGCACCCACCCCCTCAGATCATTCCTAGGACTATGGGTGGGTCCGAGTGATCAGCTGAAGGAGTAGAAGAAGCCTGGACATGAGTTGCGGAGAGGTCAGCTCAGTGTGTGGTTGCAGGTTGAATGAGTGGTGGTTTAATTACCCTCAGGGTGGTAGGACAGTGACTGCAGCCATGAAATTTAAAGATGCTTGTTCCTTGGATGAAAAGCTATGACAAACCTAGATAGTGTATTAAAAAGCAGAGGCAATTACTTTGTTGACAAAGATCCATGTAGTCAAAGCTATGGTTATTCTAGTAGTCACGGATGTGAGAGTTGGATTGTAAAGAAGACTGAATGCTGAGGAACTGACGCTTTCAAATTGTGGGGCTGGAGAAGACTCTTGAGAGTCCCTTGCATAAAAACAAGATCAAACCAGACAACCCTAAATCAACTGGAATATTCACTGGAAAGACTTCATCATAGCTGCTGTATTTCCTTCCTTTTCTTTCTGCTCCATTCTCATGCTCAATATGTACATGACTTAATACGATTGTTCTAGCCCTGGCTAAACTTAACTTTTTGGCTCAAATGCCATCTCTGGAGTCTCTCTGGTTTTTAGTTCAAAGTATCAATAGATGGGGAAACAGTGGCTCACTTTGGTTTTGGGGGCTCCAAAATCACTGCAGATGATGATTGCAGCCTTGAAACTAAAAGACGCTTACTCCTTGGAAGGAAAGTTATGACCAAGACAGCATATTATAAAGCAGAGACATTACTTTGTCAACAAAGGTCCATCTAGTCAAGGCTATGGTTTTTCCAACAGTCATGTATGGATGTGAGAGTTGGACTATAAAGAAAGCTGAGCGCTGGAGAACATATGCTTTTGAACTGTGGTGTTGGAGAAGACTCTTGGCCCTTGGACTGCAAGGAGATCCAACCAGTCCATCCTAAAGGAGAACAGTCCTGGGTGTTCATTGGAAGGACTGATGTTGAAGCTGAAACTCCAATACTTTGGCCATCTGATGCAAAGAGCTGACTCATTTGAAAAGACCCTGATGCTGGGAAAGATTGAAGGCGGGAGAAGAAGGGGATGACAGAGGATGAGATGGTTGGATGGCATCACCGACTCAATGGACATGAGTTTGGATAAACTCTGGGAGTTGGTGATGGACAGGGAGGCCTGGCATGTTGCAGTCCATGGAGTCGCAAAGAGTTGGACATGACTGAGCTACTGAATTGAACTGAACTGATACAGTGAAGTCACTCAGTCGTGTCTGACTCTTTGCGAACTGAACTGAACTGATCAAAAATGAAAATATTACAAGCTCTCTATACAGCTAAGACATTTGCTTTTTTCTAGATCATCCTTGACTAGAGAAACAGAGAGAGAGACCTGGAGTTCAGACATAAGACACAGCTGCCTCAGTCTGCACTTGCCTCACTCAATGCTGTGTGTAGCGGTTCTTATGGAAGAAAACAGAAAGAGTTTGTAACATCAGTTTTGACCCTAAATTAGAGTTGGAAAAATTACATCTAGTCCTGCTAAAATCTGTACCATGTTCCATTTTCATCTTGACGTCCTTACATTTGAGAGAGCTTTCCTACTTTGGGTGGTTTGATGGGACAATGAGAAAGATTAGAGTACCTTATTATTTTTTTTTTTCCTGACTCTTCTGCACCATCAATCAGAATTGTATTGAAAACAGGTTCCAACATATTTCAAGGAACATACTTATTTATATGATGCAATTTTTCCTTAAAGCCAACTTAAGCAGAATGGTTGATCTGTTCCAAGGAACATGGAAATCCATTTCTTGTGAAAATTTTGAAGAATATATGAAAGAACTGGGTGAGCCATATTTACTTGCGTATCACAGCCAGTAAAAGTGGGAGCTTTGACAGCACAGAACTTGCTCTGTGTGAACCTCTTCCTTCAGTTTTTCACATAGAAACATTAAATATTGATTTAGCACCTAGATACAGTTCTGTGCAAAATTAGTTGAAATTGACATAATCCCTGCTCTCACATAATTTACTCTTGATTTGCATAGATAAATACACATGCACCATATACTAAATAGTAAATGATTTCAATAAATAATTTAAAACAAAAAAATCACATTTAAAAATTAATTAATTTTTAATGGGTATATATATACTCCAATATAAAATTGGAGTATAATTTTTAATTGGAGTATAAACTTTGTGTTAGTTTCTGCTGTACGACAGTGTGAATCAGCTATATGTACACACATATCCCTTCCATCTTGAGCCTCCCTCCCACCTCCCCAACCCACGCCTCTAGGTCATCGCAGAGCGCTGAGGTAAACTTCCTTTGCTATACAGCAGTTTCCCACTAGCAATCTATTTTACACATGGTAGTGTATATATTGGGCTTCCCAGGTGGTGCTGGTGGTACAGACCCTGACTGCCAATGCAGGAGATGCAAGAGACACGTTCAACCCTTGAGACAGAAAGATCCCCTGGAGAAGGCATGGCAACCCACTCCATTTCTGCCTGGAAAATCCCATGGACAGAGGAGGAAAGAGTCAGATGCGACTGAGAGATTGTATATACATCAGTGCTACTCTCTCAATTTGTCCCACCCTCTCCTTCCTCACCTGTGTCCACAAGTCTGTTCATTATTATTTTGAAAAATGAACATCTTGCAAACATTTGCTCTGTGCCTTTTGAGGATCGATCTTGTGCTCCAGCTTCTGAAGACTGCTGGCATTCCTTAGCATGTGGCCATGGCAAGTCACTCTTCGCTCCTAGAGTCACATTTTCTCCTGGAGTCTGATATCCCTCTTCCTCTTCTTAAAAGGAAAATTTCTTGGACATTTCATGTGGACATTGGTGACTACATTTGGGGTCCACCTAGACAATCCAGGATACTCTCCCTATTTCAAGAGCCTTAAATTAGCTATAACTGCAGAGTCCCCTTCGGCATATAAAGCAACATTCATAGGTTCCAGGGTCTGGGATGTAAGTATCTCTGGGGACCATTTTCCAACCTATCACATTTTGTCATCATGTTTCACAATATGAATTCCATGGACATGGACATGTTACTGTGTCTCCCCAACGTGCCTCCTCTTAGAAATTTAACTTATGTATTGAAGAATATGTAATACTGTTTTTATAGAATAGACTGATATGTACTGCACAAAGTTCTATGCGCAGTCATGTTCACAACAGCACTATTTGTAATAACAAAAAATGGAAACACAAAAATGGCCATCAATAGGGCATAAATAACTAAATATCAGAATGTACATACTATGAAACATTATGCAGCTATGACAAAAATTTATGCTTATATGTACTGACATGGAAACTCTCCAAAACATACAGATATAGAGGAAAATCAAATTGAATAACAATCATTATAATAAAATATTTGTATTTTTAAAAATTCTATATATAGTGGTGATGGTTGCATAACATTGTTTAGGTACTTACTGACACTTAATTGTACTTAAACTGCACTTAAATGTACTGCCATTTAAAATGGTTAAAATAATAAATTTTATGTTATATATATTTCACAACAGTAAAAATACATAATAGATAAAAACAAACCCTGTACATGTGAACATAAAAGAATGTAAGAGAATAAATAAAGATCTGGAAGAATTCATGCCAAAGGGTTTTGTCTCTACGTAAATGAGTGCATTTTTAAAATAAGGAGATGGTTCATATTTTTAAGCAAATTTTCAGAAGGGTCCATGAAACAATAGGATTAATAGCTACTAGACCAGAAAACATGACAGCTGTTAGATCAAAACTGGAGATAGATTTTTTTTTTCTGTAAAAAATACCCTATTTTAACATATAATGGTGGTGCTACTAGCTTAGAAGTTTGAATGCAAGCAGAGTCAAATTTGTTTAACTCTAAAACCTCCTAATTAGCATATACAGCTAACGAGAGTCTTGGGAGACAACAACAGATTTAATCACTGTGTCCTTTTATCTGGTTTCCAGGAATAGGAAGAGCCAGCAGGAAACTTGGCTGTCTGGCAAAGCCCACTGTGACCATCATCACAAAAGAAGATCTGATCACTATAAAAACCAAAAGCATCTTTAAAAATAATGAAATCTCCTTTAAACTGGGAGAAGAATTTGAGGAAACCACACCAGGTGGCCATAAAACCAAGGTGAGGCCTTCAACATTTTCAGATGAATTTAATTACAAATGTTAATTTTGAAATCTTCCCAGGTAAATAAGCAATTATGGTGAACATATCTAAAGTGTGTTAGATGAACTTTTGGCTTAAGCCTTGGTCTGAGGAACTCAACTTTTAATATACATACAAATCTCATGGCATGTTGGTATAAAAATGCCTACTTCCAGGTTCTATCACCAGAGGCTGTGGTATCTGGGACCAGAACTGAAAATGATTTTTTTAACAATTCTTACGCAAATATTGAACAGAAAACACTTTCAGAATCATTTTTAGACCTCAAAAACAAAAGGTCTGCCTTTCCATTTGGTAGCAGTTTTCCATACATGGATTTACAATGAATAAAAACATGTATTAGTTGGCATGCATGAGTGTGTATGTGTGTGCATGCTCAGTCAGGTCTGATTCTATGTGACTCCGTGGACTGTAGCCCACCAGGCTCCTCTGTTCATGGGATTCTCCAGGCAAGAATACTGGATTGGGTTGCCATTTCCTTCTTCAGGGGATCTTCCCGACCCATAGATCAAATCCATCAAATCCAAGTCTCTTGTGTCTTTTGCATTGGCAGGCAGATTTTTTTACCACTGTGCCACATGGAAAGCCCATTAGCAGGTAAAGGTGAGGTTAGATCACAGTAACAAATTATCCACAAGCTCTCAGTGCTTACACAATTGGAGTTCTAACTCATAGTACATATTCAGTGTTACGATGGAGTTGGAGAAGTTTCTTTGTGGAGGAGGAGGCTGGAGATGGGGGCATAAAGTATCTGCCCCTCTTAATTTCTCCAGGGACCAGGCTAAAGGAGATTCAACTAATCTGTAGCTGGACCATGTGAAGTTTGTGATCTCAGTCAACAAAATTGGGAAAGAGACACTAGGCTTTTTATTGTCTACACCTGGAATTGACACACACTTTCACTCATGGGCTCCGACTTGAATATACAATTTACCTACATTACACAGTTTATTTATATTTTATGTTTATTGTCTGTTCCCCCAGACTAGGATGTAAGCTCTTCCAAGAAAGGATGTCTTGTCTGTTCTGTTTCACAGAACCTAGTGATGTTACATAATATTAATATTTGCTCAATAAATATCATTTGAATGAAAGCACTCAATAGAAGATAGTTAAACAATATGGAGAGTGAAGTCCTAATAAAAGGAACTGAATACCACATTATTAGATTGCTGTTAAATAATATGAGACTTCACATTCCTGTATAATATCAAATGGAAGAATTTTGACCAAAAATATTTAATAAAGATGTCTATAATAAATTAAAAAACTACTAGAACAAAAAGACTGGAAAGTATAGAAGTGCAGAAAGGAAATTTGGTAACTATCATTATCTCTATCACAGGACAGACTGTAAATAATTTTGGTAGAAAACCCAGCTCAGTGGATGCATAAACTCTGAGATGTAAGCCTTTCCAGTAGCCATGTATGGCTGTGATAGTCGGACCATAAAGAAAGCTGGGTGTCAAAGAATGGATGCTTTTGAACTGTGGTCTTGGAAAAGACTCTTGAGAGTGTCTTGGACAGCAAGGAAATCAAATCAGTCAATCCTAAAGGAAATCAGTCCTGAATATTCACTGGAAGGACTGATACTGAAGCCGAAGCACCAATACTTTGGCCACCTGATACAAAGAACTGACTCACTGGAAAAGACCCTGATGCTGGGAAAGATTGAAGGCAGGAGGAGAAGGGGATGACAGAGGATAAGATGGTTGGATGGCATCACCGACTCAATGGACATGAGTTTGAGCAAGCTCTGGGAGTTGGTGATGGACAGGGAAGGCTGGCATGCTGCAAGCTATCCATGGGTCGCAAAGAGTTGGACACAACTGAGCAACTGAATTGAACTGCAATAGAGTTTAAACAGAGTTATCTCTAAACTTTGAGGAGCAGGCTGCAAACTCTGGCTCAGGATTGTGTGGGTGTAAATCCCACCTCTGCCACCAATCAATCAATCAACTGTGTGGCTATGAGCAAGTCACAGACTCATGGTGACTCAGTCATTTCATTTGCAAAAGGGGATAATTATAGAGTGTGTGTGCACTCAGTCATGCCCAACTCTTTGCGACCTAATGGACTATAGCCCTCCAGGCTCCTCTGTCCATGGGATTATCTCGTCAAGAAGACTGGAGTGAGTTGTCATTTCCTTCTCTAGGAGATCTTCCCAACTCAGGAATAGAACCCACACCTCCCGTGCCTCCTGCATTGGCAGGTGGATTCTTTATCACTGAGCCACTTGGGAAGCCCAATAATTATAGTACTTACGTCATAAGGTTGCTGTGAGAATTACATGAATATGTTAATTCTCTTGAAGAGTGCCTCACACACAATAAATAGTGCTACAAAGTGCCAGCTACTGTTGTTGTTACGATTATTATCATTTCTATTTATTATTTATTTTACTATTATTATTGCTTTATTCTCTATTGCCATTTTATTGTAAAGCATACAACTCAGGAACAACAAAAGGGAAGAAATGCATAAGACAAGGTATGTGGGAAATGGTTTGAAGTTTCCATACCCCTCCAGGTACACAACCTTCCCAGCACACTAATATGTTCATCAGGGCTTCCCTTGTGGATCAGTGGATCAGTGGTAAAGAATCCACCCGCTACTGTAGGAAACAGGAGTTCAATCCCTGGTCCAGGAAGATCCCACATGCTGAGGAGCAACTAAGCCTGTGCTCCACAATTATTGCACCTGTGCTCTAGAGCCCAGCCCACAACTACTGAGCCCACACACTCTACAGCGGGTGTTCCGCAACAAGAGAAGCCACCACAGTGAGAAGCCCTCACATCGCAACTAGAGAGTAACCCCTGCTTGTTGCAACTAAAGAAAAGCCCAAGCAAAGCAGTGAAGACCCAGCACAGCCCAAAATAAAGAAGTAAATAAATAAACTTATTTTTAAAAATAATAGGTTCAAAAAAAATAAAATAATAAAAATAATAGGTTCATCAACTGGAAGTTCTCCAAATTCCATCATTTTTCACTGTAATACATGCCACACCATTTTATATTCCCACAGCACTATAATTATTTTTATATTGTTGGAGTAAGAAGAGGAAATGGGATCTTACATTGGGAGTTTGAATTAGCTTCACATATGTTTTTAAAGTTGAAACTCACTTGTGATTCTTTACACAATAAGATAATACTTGGCCTGTACAATAAATATATTTTGTAAAAACTTTACTTACTCCTGAAGGTAAAATTTAGTTTTTACTCTTTTAAAACCTTTTTCCCCAGAAGAATCAGCCAACAAATTTACTGTTGATGAAGTCTCAAAATAAATGGAATTGTAAACACCATTCTAAAACTACCTGAGAATATCACAACAGCTGAAAAGAATTTGTCTCCTGATAAAATTTTAGAGTTCATATGTCACAGTCTGAGCTGAATTTGGTCTTGTCTGTTTTTCAGAGTACTGTAATCTTAGATGATGGCTCCTTGATTCAGGTTCAGGACTGGGATGGCAAAGAGATCACCATAAGGAGGAAGCTGGTGGATGAGAAACTGGTGGTGGTGAGTGAACTGTTTCTCATTTTTCCTATCTAACACCTATATATGGGCTTCCCAGGTGGCTCAGTGGGTAAAAAAATCCACCTGCAATGCAAGAGATGCAGGATATGCAGGTTCGATCCCTGGGTCGAGAAGACTGCCTGCATGAGGGCATGAAAACCCACACCAGTATTCTTGCCTGGAGAATCCCAAGGACAGAGGAGCCTGATGGATGACAGTCCATAGAGTCTCCAAGAGTTGGACATGACTGAAGCGATTGAGCATGCACGCAATAACTGTATATAAAATCACTCAGCTTGTTCTAAAACAATAGGAGTGAATGTAATTTTTCTATTTTCTCTTGCTTTATAAGAATGGGATGGGGGATATTGGCAGATAAATATATGATCATAAAGATTAGAAAATGTGCAAGGATTGAGAAACTAAAAACCTAGACAGAATTTTTAAAATTGTCTTGCCTAATTTTTGGATTGGTGTGGAAGTCAAAACAAGCACACATTTGTGCAAGAAAGATTTCAGCAGGGATTGAGAGTTTTGCTGATCCTTTGCTCCACACCAGGGTGAATTTCTGAGTTTTCCAGATAACACCGAGCGAAAGCATGAATAGGAAATTTAAACTAGAGGGACAAAGCTTAAGTGCTGTCTGTTTGATGTCTAGATCAATTGACACAGGTAAAAACTAACACTTAATGGCTACCATGTCCTCATGTTTTCATGTATTATTTAACCAATCTTCACAATACTCCTGTGAAATAAGATTATTTAATCCATTTAATGGGTGCAGAAATTGAGAACCAGACACTGACTTACCTGAGGATATTTGGCTGTGAAAATGTGGTGGGGCTGGGGTTAAAATCCAGGTTGGCTTAATTCCAACGTCTACATTTTTTTAGTCTATCCTGCTCCTCTCAGGATGGCTTCCCCAGTAATCTTTCTTGTTTGTACAGAATGGAGGGAAGCGTGTTCATGACTGTCCTCTTCTCAAACCCTACCTCCACTAAAATGAATAAATTGTTAGTTCTGGACACAGTATAAAATAGTTCTTTCTAAGGAAACATAAAAAAAAAAAATCTATCCTCATTTCTTAATGTAAGGATATTTTTTTCAACAATGGAATATATTCCCTTATAAAGTAGGAAGTGGAGGACTAAGGATAATTTATTTTATTGCTTTCTATAAAGACCTTAATCACTAACCAGATAGGTTTTATAGTTCATTAAAAAAATATTAGATTCAGAATCTGAAGACATGGATTTCCATCTCTGTGTTCACTTCTTATTTGACTTTGGAAAAGTCATTCATCTTCTCCAAGATTCAGTTTTCTTGCTTTCAAAACGTAGAAAAAAATTTTTTGGATAGAATTAAATACCATCATGTGTATATCAGTGCTCTGAAAATCATGAAATACTGTACTGATGTATATTATTGTTTGAAAAATATAGAGTATCTATAAAAATGCTTCAATGTAGGCATTTAAAAATGTTCATATAAACAAACTTCAAGTTCATATGAATAAACTTTTTCTGTATAAATACCTGTATATATATACACATATATTTACACATTGTATCATATATATCATATATAATATGTGATTTATATATGTATGTATATATATGTACAAAAAAGATCTTCATGACCCAGATAACCATGATGATGTGATCACTAATCTAGAGCCAGACATCTTGGAATGTGAAGTCAAGTGGGCCTTAGAACAAAGCTAGTGGAAGACATGGAATTCCAGTTGAGCTGTTTCAAATCCTGAAAGATGATGCTGTGAAAGTGCTGCACTCAATATGCCAACAAATTTGGAAAACTCAGCAGTGGCCACAGGACTGGAAAAGGTCAGTTTTCATTCCAGTCCCAAAGAAAGGCAATGCCAAAGAATGCTCAAACTACCGCACAATTGTACTCATCTCATATGCTAGTAAAGTAATGCTCAAAATTCTCCAAGCCATGCTTCATCAATACGTGAACCGTGAACTCCCTGATGTTCAAGCTGGTTTTAGAAAAGGCAGAGGAACAAGAGATCAAATTGCCAACATCCGCTGGATCATGGAAAAAGCAAGAGAGTTCCAGAGAAACATCTATTTCTGCTTTATTGACTATGCCAAAGCCTTTGATTGTGTGGATCACAATAAACTGTGGAAAATTCTGAAAGAGATGGGAATACCAGACCACCTAACCTGCCTCTTGAGAAATCTGTATACAGGTCAGGAAGCAACAGTTAGAACTGGACAACAGTTAGCAACAGTTAGAAATGGAACAACAGACTGGTTCCAAATAGGAAAAGGAGTACGTCAAGGCTGTATATTGTCACCCTGCTTATTTAACTTCTCTGCAGAGTACATCATGAGAAATGCTGGACTGGAAGAAACACAAGCTGGAATCAAGATTGCCGGGAGAAATATCAATAACCTTAGATATGCAGATGGAGAAGGAAATGGCAACCCACTCCAGTGTTCTTGCCTGGAGAATTCCAGGGATGGGGGAGCCTGGTGGGCTGCCGTCTATGGGGTCGCACAGAGTCGGACACGACTGAAGCGACTTAGCAGCAGAAGCAGCAGCAGATATGCAGATGACACCACCCTTATGGCAGAAAGTGAAGAGGAGCTAAAAAGCCTCTTGATGAAAGTGAAAGAGGAGAGCGAAAAAGTTGGCTTAAAGCTCAACATTCAGAAAACGAAGATCATGGCATCCAGTCCCATCACTTCATGGGAAATAGATGGGGAAGCAGTGGAAACAGTGTGAGACTTTATTTTTTGGGGCTCCAAAATCACTGCAGATGGTGACTGCAGCCATGAAATTAAAATACGCTTACTCCTTGGAAGGAAAGTTATGACCAAGCTAGATGGTATATTCAAAAGCAGAGACATTACTTTGCCGACTAAGGTCCGTCTAGACAAGGCTATGGTTTTTCCTGTGGTCATGTATGGATGTGAGAGTTGGACTGTGAAGAAGGCTGAGCGCCGAAGAACTGATGCTTTTGAACTGTGTTGTTGGAGAAGACTCTTGAGAGTCCCTTGGACTGCAAGGAGATCCAACCAGTCCATTCTGAAGGAGATCAACCGTGGGATTTCTTTAGAAGGAATGATGCTAAAGCTGAAGCTCCAGTACTTTGGACACCTCATGTGAAGAGTTGACTCATTGGAAAAGACTCTGATGCTGGGATGAATTGGGGGCAGGAGGAGAAGGGGACGACCGAGGATGAGATGGCTGGATGGCATCATGGACTCGATGGATGTGAGTCTGAGTGAACTCCAGGAGTTGGTGATGGACAGGGAGGCCTGGCGTGCTGTGATTCATGGGGTCACAATGAGTCGGATATGACTGAGCAACTGAACTGAACTGAACTGAACTGAACTGATATATATATACTCTTTAAGTAGAATATTGCTTTTTCACAAGTGAAATATTCTGTTTTACTAGTGCCAAATCTTATATATGTATACATGGCAAAATCACTAGTAAATAGTTTTGATTTATAGCTGTCTATAGATTTCTTTTCCAGATTTTTAAGGAATGTATGTATGCATGGCAATTTGTTTGCCTTTTTCTAAATGTCAGTTTCACCAGCAGTACTGAAATATCTTATCCTTTGTTTGTCTTCAAGGAAAGTGTGGTGAACAATGTTACCTGCACACGAACATATGAGAGAGTACAAACAAACCCAGTCTCAAACTCTTAGGTACTCTCAAACTGTGATCCAAACTGCCAAGGCTGCTTAAATAAAAATATTATGACAGCTAATATGAGAGAACCTTTGCAAAAATGCCAATAGCTTTGGATGCCATGTTGAATACACCTGTACCATAGAGTACTTTTTATACTATTCATGGGGTTCTCAAAGCAAGAATACTCAAGTGGTTTGCCATTCCCTTCTCCAGTGGACCACGTTTTGTCATGACCCGTCCGTCTTGGGTGACCCTACCCAGCATGGCTCATAGTTTCATTGAGTTAGACAGGGCTGTGGTCCATGTGATCAGTTTGATTAGTTTTCTGTAATTGTGGTTTTCATTCTGTCCTGCTCTCTGATGGATAAGGATAAGAGGTTTATGGAAGCTTCTTGATGGGAGAGACTGAAAGTGAGGGAAACTGGGTCTTGTTCTGATGAGCTGGGCCATGCTCTGTTCAGTTCAGTTCAGTCGCTCAGTCATGTCCGACTCTTTGTGACCCCATGAATCGCAGCACGCCAGGCCTCCCTGTCCATCACCAACTCCTGGAGTTCATTCAGACTCATGTCCATCGAATCAGTGATGTCATTCAGCCATCTCATCCTCTGTCGTCCCCTTCTCCTCCTACCCCCAATCCATCCCAGCATCAGAGTCTTTTCCAATGAGTCAACTCTTCGCATGAGGTGGCCAAAGTACTGGAGTTTCAGCTTTAGCATCATTCCTTCTAAAGAAATCCCAGGGCTGATTTCCTTCAGAATGGACTGGTTGGATCTCCTTGCAGTCCAAGGCACTCTCAAGAGTCTTCTCCAACACCACAGTTCAAAAGCATCAGTTCTTTGGCGCTCAGCCTTCTTCACAGTCCAACTCTCACATCCATACATGACCACAGGAAAAACCATAGCCTTGACTAGACGGACCTTAGTCAGCAAAGTAATGTCTCTGCTTTTGAATATGCTATCTAGGTTGCTCATAACTTTTCTTCCAAAGAGTAAGCATCTTTTAATTTCATGGCTGCAATCACCATCTGCAGTGATTTTGGAGCCCAAAAAAATAAAGTCTGAACACTGTTTCCACTGGTTCCCCATCTATTTCCCATGAAGTGATGGGACTGGATGCCATGATCTTCATTTTCTGAATGTTGAGCTTTAAGCCAACTTTCTCACTCTCCACTTTCACTTTCATCAAGAGGCTTTTTAGCTCCTCTTCACTTTCTGCCATAAGGGTGATGTCATCTGCATATCTGAGGCTATTGATATTTCTCCCGGCAATCTTGATTCCAGCTTGTGTTTCTTTCAGTCCAACATTTCTCATGATGTACTCTGCGTAGAAGTTAAATAAGCAGGGTGACAATATACAGCCTTGACGTATTCCTTTTCCTATTTGAAACCAGTCTGTTGTTCCATGTCCAGTTCTAACTGTTGCTTCCTGACCTGTATACAGATTTCTCAAGAGGCAAGTTAAATGGTCTGGTATTCCCATCTCTTTCAGAATTTTCCACAGTTCATTGTGATCCACACAGTCAAAGGCTTTGGCATAGTCAATGAAGCAGAAATAGATATTTTACTGGAACTCTCTTGCTTTTTCCATGATCCAGCAGATGTTGGCAATTTGATCTCTTGTTCCTCTGCCTTTTCTAAAACCAGCTTGAATATCAGGAAGTTCACAGTTCACGTATTGCTGAAGCCTGGCTTGGAGAATTTTGAGCATTACTTTACTAACATGTGAGATGAGTGCAATTGTGCAGTAGTTTGAGCATTCTTTGGCCTTGCCTTTCTTTGGAATTGGAATGAAAACAGACCTTTTCCAGTTCTATGGCCACTGCTGAGTTTTCCAAATTTGCTGGCATATTGAGTGCAGCACTTTCACAGCATCATCTTTCAGGATTTGAAATAGCTCCACTGGAATGCCATCACCTCCACTAGCTTTGTTCATAGTGATGCTTTCTAAGGCCCACTTGACTTCACATTCCAGGATGTCTGGCTCTAGATGAGTGATCGCACCATCATGATTATCTGGGTCGTGAAGATCTTTTTTGTACAGTTCTTCTGTGTATTCTTGCCACCTCTTCTTAACATCTCTGCTTCTGTTAGGTCCAGACCATTTCTGTCCTTTATCGAGCCCATCTTTGCATGAAATGTTCCCTTGGTGTCTCTAATTTTCTGGAAGAGATCTCTAGTCTTTCCCATTCTGTTGTTTTCCTCTATTTCTTTGCATTGATCACTGAAGAAGGCTTTCTTATCTCTTCTTGCTATTCTTTGGAACTCTGCATTCAGATGCTTATATCTTTCCTTTTCTCCTTTGTTTTTCGCCTCTCTTCTTTTCACAGCTATTTGTAAGGCCTCCCCAGACAGCCATTTTGCTTTCTTCCATTTCTTTTCCATAGGGATGGTCTTAATCCCTGTCTCCTGTACAATGTCACGAACCTCATTCCATAGTTCATCAGGCACTCTATCTATCAGATCTAGGCCCTGAAATCTATTTCTCACTTCCACTGTATAATCATAAGGGCCATGCTCAGGAAATCTTTAATCCAATTTTGTGTCAATGGGCGGGGCTGTGTTCCCTCCCTGTTGTTTGACTTGAAACCAAACTATGGTGGAGGTGATGAAGATAAATGTGACCTCCTTCACAAGGCCTGGTGCACACAGTGCTGCATTCAGTGCCCCTGATCCTGCAGCAAGCCACCACCAACCCACATCTCCGTTGGGGACTCTTGGATACTCACAGGCAAGTCTGGGTTAGTCTCTTGTTGGGTCACTGTTCCTTTCTCCTGGGTTCTGGTGAGCACAAGGCTTTGTTTGAAAGAAAAAAAGGTTTTGTTTTAAGAAAGCTGAGCACCAAAGAATTGAAGCTTTTGAACTATAGTGTTGGAGAAGACTCTCAAGAATCCCTTGGACTGCAAGGAAATCAAACCAGTCCACCCTAAAGGAAATCAGTCCTGAATATTCTTGGAAGGACTGATGCTGAAGCTGAAACTCCAATACTTTGGCCACCTGATTTGAAGAACTGACTCCTTGGAAAAGACCCTGATGCTGGGAAAGATTGAAGGCAGGAGGAAAAGGTGATGACAGAGGATGAGAAGGTTGGATGGCATCACCGACTTGAGGGACATGAGTTTGAGCAAGCTCTGGGAGTTAGTGATGGACAGGGAAGTCTGGCGTGCTGCAGTCCATCAAGTCTCAAAGAGACAGACATGCCTGGGAGACTGCACTAAACTGACAGAGTACTTTGGCACTGGCTGCTATGAGAAACTGGAATGATACATCCTATTTAAGTCAGAGTTGCTATAATATATTTGAGGAGATGGATTCATGTTAACTTTTCTCTTGTGGGCGTATTGTGTCCATCTTTTAATTTCAACATGAACATGAACTCCACAATATTGGGGAAATAATACATATTTTAAAGAAATTAATCGGTACAGAGAATAACTCACAGGTTATATCTCAGCTGTATGTGAGAAGGTTTGGAAGGAGAGCAATAACATACTCTAAGTACATCTAAGTTATCACTGAAAACCAACACAAAGGAAAATATATTCTGTTTTATTTGCATCAAATGTGGATTCATCACTTTATCTTGTAGGTCAGATCAGCAAACAGATCCAGACTGGCAAACTGTACATGTCAGTATCACCCCAATGGTTTCAGGAAGAACTGGAAACTAGAATCCATGTTTCCTAATTATTTACCCCACAGTTATAACAAAGGGAATATAGGTAGAAACAGGTTCACAGTATATAGCACAAATCAAATATGACACTATATCAAACTAAGGAACACATAAGCTTTTCTTCATCTTAAGACATGTGGTGGGGTGCTACAACTTTGTCCAGGTGAGACCATGGAGTTTGACCATTTGAACTCATGGCATGTCATTGCTTATTTGCCTGCATTGGTCTATAAGGGGTCTTGACGCTCCAGAGAAGTGAGAGGAGTGCTTGCTTTGGGCATATTGGAACAATGCAGAAGACAATGGAAGACATAGAAAAACATCCTCTGGACTTCTTGGAGTCGACAGAGGAAAGAGTCTAGGCAGAGGCTGAAGGACCTGGTGTAGGCTGTGGATGTGGGCAGCTCTGTGGTGGAGCCCAGGTAACAGCTTGCTGCATCAAGACAGGAAAGACCCTTCTCCCCCATTGGAAATGAACCCTGCACCGCTTTGACACCACAGGGGTCAGTGGCTGTGGGACCTTCCCTATCAGTGCTTCTGTTTGGTATGAGGGGTTCCTGTTTGCATTGGTAGGGGGTAGTCTTATGGGCCGTAGGAGCCAGTGCAGGAAGCCTTGTGCTAAAGGGATGGGTATCGTGTTCCAGCAGAACACAGGACCCCCCGATGACTCCTGGGCATTTGAATATTGATGTTAATATGATTTCATCAACAATCTGATCAAGTCTAGAGACTTTAGAGTATTCCAAAACATACATTCACAAATACAACTGCAGCAAGCAAAAGTTTTTCAAGAGGGGGAGTGAACAGTTTACCTTGTTCTCACCCCTTCACCTGACTGAAAATTATTAAAATAAAGGGTCACTCACTCTGGCTGATGGATGTGGAATATCCCTCAGGTATCCATTTAAAATTGGCAATTCATCTATAACCAAATCCATCAAGACTACCACTGCTTTAAAGTGATGCTGTAATTCAGGATTCACTGTACGTTCAATATGTACCAGGCGCCGTGTGAGAACTGGTGATGGAAGGAGAGCTAAGTTGTGTTCACTGTCCTGGATTGACTCTTAAGAGAAGGGATCTGTTGGAAAGTACCACATCAGTATGCTAATATCAAGGTATCTATAAATACAGACAAGACCCAACATATGACAGTTCCAAGCAAGATTTTTCCCCTTTGCACTGGTGCAAATGAGATATGTATTCAGTAGAAACTGTACTTCAAATTTTGAATTTTGATCTGTTTCCCCAGTCTGGTGGTGGTGGTCTAGTCACTAAGCCATGTCTGACTCTTGTGATCCCATAGACTATAGCCTGCCAGGCTCCTCTGTCCATGGAATTTTCCAGGCAAGAATACTGGAGTAGGTTGCCATTTCCTGCTCCAGTATTCTTGCCATATATTTCCTAAAAAATATACATATACTTATAAAATTATAAAATATATAAAAGTTATATATAATTATAAAATGGGCTTCGTGTTAGATGATTTTGCCTGTCTGTAGGAGAAGGCAATGGCACCCCACTCCAATACTCTTGCCTGGAAAAATCCCATGGGCGGAGGAGCCTGGTAGGCTGCAGTCCATGGGGTTGCGAAGAGTCAGACACGACTGAGAGACTTCACTTTCACTTTCCACTTTCATGCATTGGAGAAGGAAATGGCAACCCATTCCAGTGTTCTTGCCTGGAGAATCCCAGGGACGGCAGAGCATGGTGGGCTGCCATCTATGGGGTCGCACAGAGTCGGACACAACTGAAGCGACTTAGCAGCAGCAGCAGCAGCAAGCTAATATAAGTGTTCTGAGCACCTTTAAGGTAGGTTAGGCTAAGCTATGATGTTTGGTAGGGTAAATGTTTTCAACGCATGTTTTGACACGATGTTTTTGACTTACAATGAGTTTATCAGCGTGTAACCCCATTGTGAGTCAAGGAAGATCTGCAGCAGATTTTAAAACAAATGTTTCCACCTAGAAAGGAAGGTCTAATACCACTTTCTTGGTGAATAACTGTCTAGCTCAGGAGGAAAGAATATTAACAATCAGGGTGGCAGGAGCAGCAAGGATGAGGACAGCATTCGTGGCAGCAGGAGAACAGGTGGACCCTGTGTCCTCCTTCCCATCTGTCCTAGGCACTCAGCCTTCTGGGCTGCAGCCTCGGTGTGGACTGCACCAACACATTTCAAGTCAATGATCATTATTCAGGATACTTAGGGAACATGGAGGTATTCCTAGAAAGACATGACCTGACCTGTATTTCCTAAGCTGGGAAAGTTTTTGACTTCCCTGGTGGTCCAGTGGCTAAGACTCCCTGGTCCTAATGCAGGGAGTTCAATTACTGGTCGGGGAACTATTACTAGATCCCCCATGCCCAATGCTGCATCTACCACAACAAAGGTTGAAGATTCCATATGCTTCAACTAAGATCTGACACAGCCAAAAAATAAATATTAAAAATGTTTAAAGTATTATTCTTTGGTTCAGATTTGGTCAAAATATTACTAGAATAGAAATCAGAATACCACTGACTACAGAAAGGAAGGATATTTGGGTTTTATTAAACAGTAGAATTAAAAATGCTGAGCATTTTCTTTCTGGTAAACACATTTGGAAAAATGATGTTCCTTTTGAGTAATTCAGTAATTTGAGATGGAAAATAAAATAATAATATTAACAGCAGACTGGTTTTTGAGTAGTTATTAAGGGCCGGACACTGTGTTTACCACTGTTTGTGCAAACTTCATCTTCTTTCTCTTCTGTACAGTATTAACAAAGGTATAAACTAAAACCCAGTGAGGTTAATTTTTTTTGCTTGAAGTTCCTCAGTTCATCAATACCATGGTCAAAGTTCATAGCAAGGTCTCTGTGACTCCAAGTCTATATTCTTTAACCCTGATGCCAGAATGCCTCTCCCAGAAATCAAGATTAGAGTTTCTTTGAGAGTCTTTCTATGTAATAATAATACAAATAAATGCATAGTTAAAACCACTAATCTGAACGTGTAAAGCCTGAGAAACCTGCCCTACCTAAACTCTCATGCCCTCAGCTGTTCAGAAAGATCACCTGAAGATTTAAGAAGCAAAAGCAGCCAAACAATGACTAATCTATCCTTGTATGAGATAGATTTGTCAGGAAATCCTTGCTCAGTGTACAAACAAAAGGAATAAAATCTAAGATTCGGGGACTGGAGGAGCTGACTAAGAGAAACAGAAGGTCAGGTAAGCTTTAGCTTAGCATTTGTAGATGAGAAGTATGTATAAGAATCAGTGGAAGACTACAGTTGCATGCTATGAATCTGGGAAATTTTTACCTTGACACAGATTCCCTGGTGGCTCAGATGGTAAAGAGACTACCTGCAATGCAGGAGACCCAGATTCAACCCTTGGGTCGGGACGATCCCCTAGAGAAGGAAATGGCAACCCACTCCAGTATTCTTGCCTGGGAAATCCCATGGACAGAAGAGCCTGGAGGGCTACAGCCCATAGGGTCACAAAGAGTCGGACATGACTGAGCGACTTCACTTTCACTTTCTTTCAGTGTGGAGAAGACATGGAAAGATGCTGTTAGTACGAGACAGGGCTCTGAGGCTCATAAAATAGAATTTCTCATTCAAGAGGTTGGAGAACTGAGGTGCCCTTGAGGATGAAGGTGCAAGGTCTTGTCTGTGGTTGTCCAAGTTCTGACTGCTCTCTGGTGTCTAGTGCAGATTTGTTCTTGGCAATTGCTAGAGACCATTTGGAATCCTATAGACAAAATGAAAGGAAAACTAAAGCTGCTAGTCTAAACCTACTTTGAGCAGAATTGTTGATGAGCTTTGACATTTAACAAAATGAATATACTGAATCCAGTCTAGCACCAGATACATACATGACTCTAGCTGACAGAAAGAGGCTCATTTAAGCCTTATGGCAAAGAATTATACCTGCCTTATTTTGTGATCTGAGCACTTCTTTGCATACGCTGCAAAACTTATTGACCTGATTTTGGTCAGAGGCAGTTTTCAACATCTTTTGTTTCTATTAATTGATAGTTTTGCCAAATAAATTGTATGCAGAGCCTTAATGTATAAAACAGATCAATGCAGAACTCTTCTGTTTGTGTAGGAGGTCCCAAAATCCCATGCATTATTCCATTAGCTTTTCCCATGTTCTAGCAAGGTTCTAGAGCAGGAGTCTCCAATACCCAGCAGAGGACCGGTACTGGTCTCAGCCTGTTAGGGACAACAGGATGTACAACAGGAGGTGAGGAGGGAGCAAGAGAGCAAAGTTTCCCCTGCCTTTCCTCGCTGTTCCCCATTGCTCACACTGGTATTAGCACCTGAACCAACCTTTCCCATCCCTGCACCCCACCTCCGTGCCCACCTGTGGAAAAATTATCTTCCATGAAACTGGTCCCTGGTGCCAAAGATGCTGGGGAGTGGTGTTCTATAGGACACCTTTTACTCACTTCCCGTCTGCTGAGAGCCACCTTCATGAGAGACCGGTGGGGTTGAGACCCAGATTTCTGAGGAGACTCCATATGAGTGGGCCTGGTTCCTCTGCTGGGATGCCATGGTGCTGAGAGAGTTGGAAAACTGAACTGAAATCAAATGCAGCTACTGCAACCTACTGCTGCTGGCAGTCTGAAGTATAGCTGGGCCATGCTGGCAGGAACAAAACATGACATTTGAGGAAAGCTCGGAGCGAGTTCCCGGGTGGCACTAGGGTAAAGAATCCACCTGCCAATTTAAGAGGTATAAGAGATGCAGTTTCAGTCCCTGGGTTGGGAAGAGCGCCTGGGAAAGCACGCAGAAACCCACTCCAGTATTCTTGCCAGGATAAACCCACAGACAGAGGAGCCTGGTGGGCTACAGTCCATAGAGTCTCAAAGAGTCAGACATGACTGAAGCGATGTGGCACATGAGGGAGTTAGGGAATGAGCCTGTCATTTAAGCAGATCAGTCAGGAAGTTGAAACAATAATCCAGGTATGTTGATTATGTGACTTGCAATAGAGATGGCAGTGGGTATAGCAAGAGGTCATGGAATTTGGAATGCAGTTCTAAATTAGAGGTAACAGAATTTACAGATAGATTGAATTTGAAAGGAGAGTGCTAAGCATGATTTAAAACCTTTCGGTCTTAGATTTTAGAGAGATGTGTTATTAAGTAACTTTGCCTCTAAGCTATGCCATATAATGTCTGATTTCATAAATTCACTGGAAAACTAAACAGGACATGAAAACCAGCTAAACTGATTGACCAAAGTGGCTAATTTATTTACTTAGAAAATACTAGAGAGTTGCTTCCTGGCCATGATCCAGTAGTAGGGATCAAATTTACTTCCCACCTGAAATAACAGTTTCATTCTCTGAAACACTGGTTTGTAAGACACAGGACTTCAGAAAAATTAGAACAGGAATCCCTGAGAGAAGGGAAACAAATGAGATAAGCTCATTCACTAACCCAGTCTCTTCCGATACTCAGGGGATGCCAGGACCAGCTTGGCAGTGTGCCTTCTACTCTGGAGTCCGAGTTCTAGCATATGGGAGGCTTCCTCCAAGCTATTGAAGTCTAAAACCCCATTCCTCTTCGTTTGCAACCCATAGTGTTAGTAGCTGAATTCTGCTGCTTACTCTCTCTCTGTTATCTCTGTGACATTTTTAGTTCTCTAATACCAGCTTCAACAATTTCTTACATTAAAATCTCTTTGCTGTGTGGTTTCTACTTGTTCTGACTGGTAAAGACTGCCTACTATGTGTTAAGACATGTACTCGGTCACTGAAGTTAAATAATACCCAAGATTATGGAGATACTAATGACACATCCAGGATCCCAGGCTATCACATTATGAAGGCTTTGCCCTCAATCACTAAGTAACATTGCAGTCAGATAAAAGGCTTTGAAAAAAAAGTAAGGCTTTCAACTTTATTTCTGAGATTATGCTTAAAGCCAGGATTATTTCTAATTGTGTGTTACGTTTTACTTTAAAAGATATTGAAGGCTAGCAAAGGATAGAGAAGGAATGGAAGAGTAATTTATTCTCCAGAATCCTATTACTATTATTTCAGTGCCTATAGTAAAGTATGGCCTTCCTTGGTGGCTCAGATGATAAAAAAATTTGCCTGCAATGTGGGAGACCAGGGTTCGATCCCTGATTTGGAAAGATCCTCTGGAGGAGGGCATGGCAACCCACTCCAGTATTCTTGCCTGGAGAGTCCCCATGGACAGAGGAGCCTGGTGGGCCACAGTCCAGGGGGTTGCAAAGAGTCAGACACAACTAAGCGACTAAGTACACACATGGTAAAGTATTGGGATTTTCTGTTTATTTTTTTGGTAATAGTGACCCATGAATACCAAGCACAAATTTATCACATGTGAAACATAGGAATGCAAGATGTAACATCTTGTGTTTGGTAATCTTTATTTTGTCTTTTCCGTTGAGGAGAGTCTAAAATGTGTTTCAAAATTATAAAGTCCGGGAAAGCCCACAGCTTGCAATACAACAGTTCAGGTCAGCATAGTCTTCAATCTAGATTCCAGCTCCTTTCTTCTCTTGTAGTATTACACTTCATTTTTTGTTTGTTTGTTTCCCTAGAGAGTTACCATCTCCTGCACAGATGTAGGCATTCAAAAAGGCAGTGCGTTGTACCGATGGGTATTAACATCTCAAGTCTCGACTGTCACCACCCACCTCCATTCCCACTACTCCATTAAGGATGGGCAAAGAGGAAAAGCTACGTCTTCTCC
Organism: Ovis aries; assembly: GCF_016772045.2. NCBI lineage: Eukaryota > Metazoa > Chordata > Mammalia > Artiodactyla > Bovidae > Ovis > Ovis aries. The sequence goes on along the minus strand of NC_056062.1, from coordinate 57,795,481 downwards.
TGCATTAGGACCTCAGATACATGTTCCTAAAGAATTCTAGTCTCATAAAGCTGGTGATATGCTTTACTGAAGTGAGCATCTGTACTCATTAGTATATGCGTGCTTGTGTGCTCAGTGGCTTCAGCTGTCTGATTCTTGGCGACCCTACAGACTGTAGCCCACCAGGCTCCTCTGTCCATGGGATTCTCTAGGATACTGGAGTGGGTTGCCATGCCCTCACTCACACTGTATTGCAAGTGCAGATGAAGTCAAAAGAAAATTTGATCTAGCCATAATATACTGACAAGGATTTGGACTTACCTTTGCACTATAAATGGCTAGGATGCTGGACAAAGTATATGAAGCAGGCATTTTTAGATAATGAATTTAGAGGAAACATAGGGCCATGATGTTTCAGAGAAGGGAAACACTTGAGGGGAAACTTCACCACTGTCCCAGCTTTCTGCCTGGGGACGCTTGTCCAGTGGGAGTGCACAGAGGCAAATTACAAGAAGATAGTAGGCTCACTGAGTTGAGAAGACAAACATTAAAAAGGAGAAAGTTTGAGTCAGCTGGAAGATGCAGGGCAGGGCACTGGTGATGAAAGATTTGCAGAAGAAAGAGCTCTAGAAAACTATTAAAGGTCTTCCTCCATCTTGGCAAAATCCTCAGCTGCTTATACTAGAATAAAACTTCAGAGACCATGGAAAGAATGACTAAAGAGCCGTAAACTGAACAACTCACAGAGCTCATACAGGGCAGGGAGTTGTTTAAGCTCTGGCAGGTCAGAGTGGAGCCCTTTGACATTCAACGACAGCATTCAGGAAGACCCCAGCACAGTCTTTTCTTGGTACTAGCACTAAACTATTTCTAGAGTAAGGGTGAGGGTAGGCCGCCCTTGTTGTTCAGTCATGGACTTGCTATGACCCCACAAGTGGCAGCATGCCTGGCTTCCTTGTCCTTCACTGTCTCCTGGAGTTTGCTCAGACTCATGTCCATTGTCAGTGATGCCATCCAACCATCTCATCCTCTGTCATTCCCTTATCCTCTGGCCCTCAATCTTTCCCAGCATCTGAGTCTTTTCCAGTGAGTCAGCTCTTTGCAGTCAGGTGGCCGAAGTACTGGAGCTTCAGCTTCAGCATCAGTCCTTCCATTGAATATTCAGGGTTGATTTCATTTAGGATTGACTAGTTTGATCTCCCTACTGTCCAAGGGACTCTTAAGAGTCTTCTCCAGTAGCACTTAAACAAACATTAAAAAAAAAAAAAAAAAAAAAAAAGCCTTGGAAGGATTGAACTAATCTGCCAGTAACTTAAGTTCCTGTGACAATAAAGACCAATACTCTTTCAAGGAAGACAGCATTCAGATACTCACCAATGTTACCTTCACTATGTCCAGGCATCCAAACAAAATAATTAAAACACAACCCAAAAAAGGGATAGAAAATAAGATATATAATGAGAGGGGAAATCTATCAATAGTAACAGACCCAGAGATGATGCAACTAGCAGACACAGATTTTAAACTGCCTTTAAAATATATCAGTACAGGCATACCTTGCAGATGTTCTGGGTGTGCTTCCAGACCACCACAATAAAGAAAATATCTCAATAAAGTGAGTCATATATTTTTTTGATTCCAAAAGCATATAAAAGTTAAATTTACACTATATGGTAGTTACAAAGTGTACAATAGCACTATATCTGAGAAAACAACCTTATATACCTTAATTAAGAAATTAATGCTATTGAAAAAAAGGCTCTGATCTGATAAATTTTCTTAATGCAGGGTTGCCATAAAACTTTAATTTGTAAAAGAAAGGAAAAAATACAGTATCTGTAAAAAGCAACAAGCTCAAGTACAATAAAATGGTGTATACCTATAAGCTGAAATGCCCAAGGATTTAATGAAAACCTGAGCATAATAAGATAAATGGAAAATAAAGCTTCAGGCAATGAAAAGTACAATATTTCCTTTAGGCCTGACTGGTTTGAGCTCCCTGAAGTCCAAGAGAGTCTTAAAAGTCTTCTCCAACACCAAAATTCAAAAGCATCAATTCTTTGGCATTCAGCCTTCTTTATTGTCCAGTTCTCAAATCCATACATGACTACTGGAAAAACCATAGCTTTGACTAAACAGAACTTTTTGACAAAGTGACGTCTCTACTTTTTAATGCACTGTCTACGTTTTTCATAACTTTCCTTCTAAGGAGCAAACATCTTTTAATTTCATGGCTGCAGTCACTATCTGCAGTTATTTTGGAGCCCAAGAAAATAAAATCTGCCACTGCTTCCACTTTTTCCCCTTCTATTTGCGATGAAGTAATGGGACCAGATGCCATGATCTTAGTTTGTTTTTGTTTTTTTTGTTTTTTTTTTTTTTTTTGATGTTGAGCTTTAAGCCAGCTTGAAGAATCATTCCAGGATGGAATCACAGCTATAAGTCCAAATAAGCCTACATCTCTGAAGATGGGATGGATGTGCGCCTCAGTGCTGAAAGAGGTATAGGACATTTTTATTTTTGTTTTCTTTCTCTTTTCAATAATTCTTTATTATTTTCTGAGTGATGTTTTTAAATCAACATAACAGCATCTCAACTCTCACTAAAAATGTAAGTAAAAGGTTTTTTTGAAGTTCATCCCTACTTCCTGAATATATTTCTTTTGCTGGGTGCTATTTGTGCTGAATGTTCAGATTGGTCCTTCAGTCCCTCTCTTTGAATTGCTAAGTCTTTTCACAACACCAGTAGGTTTTTGTCCTTGTCGATGATGTTTGTAGTTGGTTTGCTCAGTAAATCATTATGCCTTCTTCCAAAAGTGAGTGAGGGCAATCAGCCACTAGGGTTTAAAAATCAGAATTAGCTTCAACTACAAATGAATACCTTTTATTTTAAAGAATCCTAGAATTGACTATGGTGTGGTACCAAAAAACCCTCTGATTTATCCAAATCCCTATGTAAAAAAACTACTTGAAAATATACAGTGGTCTTTTATGTTTATTTTCCATACAAAGGCTTCCTCTGAAATCTTAGAGTACATTTTTTTAAATTATTTATATATAGCATAGTTTTTATTTTTTATTTTTTATTTTTTTTGGAATTTAGATTTTATTTTATTTATTTCCCCCCCCCCCACAGGTCAGAATTTTATTTTATTTTTTTATTATTATTATTTTTTTAAATTTTAAAATCTTTAATTCTTACATGCATTCCCAAACATGACCCCCCTCCCACCTCCCTCCCCACAACAACTCTCTGGGTCATCCCCATGCACCAGCCCCAAGCATGCTGCACCCTATGTCAGACTTGGACTGGCGATTCAATCTTACATGATAGTTTACATGTTAGAATTCCCATTCTCCCAAATCATCCCACCCTCTCCCTCTCCCTCTGAGTCCAAAAGTCCGTTATACACATCTGTCTTTTTTCCTGTCTTGCATACAGGGTCGTCATTGCCATCTTCCTAAATTCCATATATATGTGTTAGTATACTGTATTGGTGTTTTTGTTTCTGGCTTACTTCACTCTGTATAATCGGCTCCAGTTTCATCCATCTCATCAGAACTGATTCAAATGAATTCTTTTTAACAGCTGAGTAATACTCCATTGTGTATATGTACCACAGCTTTCTTATCCATTCATCTGCTGATGGACATCTAGGTTGTTTCCATGTCCTGGCTATTATAAACAGTGCTGCGATGAACATTGGGGTACATGTGTCTCTTTCAATTCTGGTTTCCTCGGTGTGTATGCCCAGCAGTGGGATTGCTGGGTCATAAGGTAGTTCTATTTGCAATTTTTTAAGGAATCTCCACACTGTTCTCCATAGTGGCTGTACTAGTTTGCATTCCCACCAACAGTGTAGGAGGGTTCCCTTTTCTCCACACCCTCTCCAGCATTTATTGCTTGCAGATTTTTGGATCGCAGCCATTCTGACTGGTGTGAAGTGGAAAGTACATATTTTTTTAAGTTTGTAAAATGAATTCACACATGACCATGAATTATTTAAAGCAAAGTTGTTTTCCTTGATAAATAAGCTCTAAGAGGATGGGAATTTTTTTTTTTTTTTTTGGTTATTGTTATTTTTGATTTATTGCTGTATTCCAAGCACCTAGAATGATGCTGAATATACTTAGAAGTGCTGGTACATGGTAAATGAAGGTTGAATGAATCAGTAAATGAATTGGGCTCTATTACACATGAAATGGGGCTTCCCTGGTGGCTCAGATGTTAAAGAATTTTGCCTGCAGTGTAGGGTGGGAGACCCAGGTTCAATCCTTGGGTTGGGAAGATCCTCTGGAGAAGGGAAGTGAAACCCACTCCAGTATTCTTGCCTAGAGAATTCCATGGACAGAGGAACCTGGAGGGCTACAGTCCATGGGGCCACAAAGAGTCAGACAAGACTGAGTGACGAATACTTTGATGTCAATGTGAAATAGCATTTCCTGTGGTTTTCCTCAAGGTGGTGCTATGTACAGCATAAAAGGTAACTTAAGCCAGGGGTCCCCAACCTCTGAGATCTATGGCCTGCTGATCTAAGGTGGAGCTGATATAATAATAATAGAAATAAAGTGCACAAAAAATTTAATGTTCTTGAATCATTCCAAAACTGTTATTGCCGCCCACCACCCCCCTCGCCCCCCACAGTCCATGGATAAACTGTCTTCCATGAAACTAGTTCCTGGTGCCACAAAAGTTGGGGACAGCTGACTTAAGCAATGATAATTTTTTTTTCTAATATTGCCTTAATAGTTGATCAATTTCCTTTATGTATTTTTTAAAATCTTTTCAAACTGTCAATCTTTTAGATTTATTTTCTTTACTGGAAGAGGCTTTACAAGATTATCAGATGTGTTGGCTTTCTTGTCTTTTCAGCCCACCATTTATCTCTACCTAACTGCACAAGCACATCTTCCTTTGAACAATTCTTGAAAGATATTACATATGCTGCTTCATTTCTTCCTACTATGTCTACTATTTATCATAGAAGGATTTATCTGAAAGACTTTGATACATTCAATGCTAAGTCTTCTATTTTTTCAGTCCCTTGTCTTTTCTGGGTATTTGTTGTCCATATGTTTTTCTGGTTCAATTTTAAGCTAACTATTCTTTTTAAAAGTAATAGTTTTATTGAGATATAATTGACTTGGAGTAGCTGCACATATTAAATTATGCAATTTGATATGCTTTGAAAGGTACATACATCTGTGAAACCATCACCACAGTCGAGAAAATGAACATATCTAGTTCTCTCAAGTTTCCTTGTTTTCCTTAATAGACCCTCCCCACTCTCTCCATCTCTTCTCACCTCACCATCAGAAGGCAATTACTAACCTGCTTTCTGTCACTATAATTTATTTTTTATTTTCTAGAGTTTTAAGTAAAATGGAATCATACACTATTTACTCTTTGTTGTTCTGGCTTCTTTCATCACAAATATGTGTATCGATCATTTATTTCTTTTTATTATTGCATAGTATTTCATTGGGCTTCCCTGGTGGCTCAGATGGTGAAGAATCTGCCTGCCATACAGGAGACCCAGGTTTGATCCCTGGGTCAGGAAGATTCCCTGGAGTGGGGAATGGCAACCCACTCCAGTATTCTTGCCTGGAGAATTCCATGGACAGAGGAGTCTGGTGGGCTACCGTCTATGGTGTCACAGACATACAACAATTGGTTTAGTCATTCATTTTTAATGTACTCTGGGGTTCTTTTGAGCTTTTGACTATTATATTAAAAAAAAAGGCTGCTATAAACATTCATGACATAGACTTTTGCATAGAATGCAAATGAAAAGAACCATGGTAAATGAATGCTTACCTTTTAAAGAAGCTGTCAAACTCTTTTCCAAAGTGGATATACTATTTAACATTCTTATCAGTAGTATATGAGAGTTTCAGCATCTTCACATCCTTGTCAACACTTGGTGTTGTCCGTCTTTTTAATTTAGCTGTGGACGTGAGTTTAAGTGAACTCCGGGAGATGGTGATGGACAGCGAGGCCTGGCATGCTGAGGTTCATGGGGTTGCAAAGAGTCGGACACGACTGAGCAACTGAACTGAACTGATTCCCATACATGTATAATGATGACTGATCACTTTTCAACATCAATTTCCTATTTTTAGATACATGTTTGGTTTTTATGAATCCATAAAATCTCATATAGACTGACGTAAATTGTTAGACATAAAAGAGAAAATGTATGAATGAAGAAAACTAAGCCTGTTTAGATATGGAAAGAGTGTGGTTAGTTATTAAAAAGATTGACTAGGTTTGACTAGATCTATGTATTATTAGCCTTGAATATAGGAGAGACTAGTATAGCCTAGGAGGAATAATTTGAGGGATGTCATGAAACCATTTCCTCATTCTCCTTCTGCCTCTTTGATATCTCCTTTTATAAGGAGTCCTCAAATAACACCATTTATTTTCTTTGGCTCTTTAAAATTTTTCTGTCCTCAAGAGCCCCCTTTTAAAACCAAGTGTTGCTGAGAAAATGGCTCCTTCAAGGCCTCTCTCTCCTATCCCTGGACGAGTTCACCTCTTAGGCGATCTTGTGGAGATGTAATATAGAAGCGCCGGAAAGGGAATGATTTGTCTAGCGGCTGCAGGCTACCGATCTAACTCCCACGTGCAGAGGAATCTCTCTCCTCTTTGCTCTCTACAAAGCTGTAAAGGTTTCACCTTACTCATGTGTGAAAATACCACAAATGAGCTCACGGAAGCACAAAAAGGCACTAGGCCCACTCTTTGCATTAATATGTATTGTATTATTATACATTAATATGTATACATTGTTAATGTATTAATACATGTACAATACATGTATTAATATACATTGGCTTAGCAAATATACTGTGACTTCTTCTTTCACAGTATTCATGAAAAATGTATATTCCAACCACACATTAATGCAAATATAAAATGTTTCAGTTAAACATAACAAATGTAAGCTAATATTAGTAAGCTACATGAACATGGAGAATATACTAATTTATCTTTCTTCTCTCCCCCTCTCACTCTCCTTTCTCAGTGCTTGACATGTGGTATATATGTCTGGGAGGGGGAGCAGATGGGTAATATCAAAACTAAAATCATTTAAAATGCACTGCATAGTGTTTTGAAGTCAGCATCATGAGGACCAGTAATTTCATAGAGTATAGCAATGGCTTCCATGCCATCTGGTTCACCTTGATCAAGTTAGAAATTTCTGTTGCGGCCGGGAGGAGCAACCCCACGTCCAAGGAGTGGTGGCTGTGTGGGCGCAGGAGGGCCCAGAGGAGCTATCCCACGTTGTCAATGAGATTTATTTCTTAATTTCTCTTTCTGATATATCATTAGTATATAAAATACAGCCCACTTATGTATATTAATTTTATCCAGCAACTTTACTGGATTCATTGATTAGTTCCAGTAATTTTTCTATGGGGTCTTTATATTAGTCTATGTATAGAGTTGTGTCATTAGCAAACAGTGACAATTTTATTTCTTCTTTTCCAATTGGGATGTTTTAGTTTTTTTTTTTCCCCATCTAATTGTTGTGGCTAGGACTTCCAACAGTCTGTTGAATTAAAGTGATGAAAGTGGGTATCCTTGCCCTGTTCCTGATCTTAGAAGAAATGCTTACAACTTTTCCCTATTGAGTTTAATGTTGGCTGTGGGTGTGTCATATAAGGTTTTTATTATGTTGAGGTATGTTCCCTCTATGCCCACTATCTGGTGAGTTTTTGTCATAAATGGATGTTGAATTCTGCCAGAAGCTTTTCTGCATCTATTGATATGATCATATCTTTTCCTTCAATTTATTAATGTGGTATATCATGTTGATAATTTTGAGGACATTGAAAAATCCTTGCAACCTCGGAATAAATCCCTCTTGATTCTTTCAGTTTATCATTGGATTTGGTTTACTGATATTTTATTGAGAATTTTTGTATCTGCATTCACCAGTGATATCAGCCTGTAATTTTCTTTTCTTTTCTTTCTTTTTTTTTTTTTTTTGTGGCATCTTTGTCTGGTACTGATATCAGGGTGATGCTGGCCTCTTAGAATGAGTTCAGAAGCTTTCCCTTTACTGCAATTTTTTGGAATAGTCTGAAAAGGATAGGTGTTAACTCTCCTTCAAATGTTTGGTATAATTTGTTTATGAACCTATTCGTCCCTGACTCTTGTGGGAGTTTTCCAACTATGGATTTAGTTTCATGACTGGTAATTGGTCTGTAGGTATTTTCTATTTCTTCTTGGCTCAGTCTTGAAAAATTGTACATTTCTAGGAATGTGTCTATTTCTTCTAAGTTATCCATTTTATTGAGATATGGTTGTTTATAGCAGTCTCTTATGATCCTTTGTATTTCTGTGGTGTCAGTCGTAACTTCTTTTTTATTTATTTATTTGGCTCTATCTCACTTATATTTTTCTAATTTTTTTTTTTTTTTGGTGAATTTGAATGGTGCATCTTTCAAAGAACTAGCTCGTAATTTCATTGATAGGATAGTTTATATTTTAGTCTATTTCACTTATCTCTGCTCTAATCTTAATGATTTCTTTCCTTCTACTAACTTTGGATTTTGTTTTCTTTTTCTAGCTCCTTTAGGTATATGGTTAAGTTCCTCACTTGAGATTTTTTTCTTGTTTCCCTAGGTAGTCTTGTGTCATTATAAACGTACCTTTAAGAACTGTTTTAGCTGCTCTTGAATGAGGAATATAGCGAAGTGCAGAGAACTGCCAGAGAGCCACCAGGGCTCTTTCTGAAAATTCTGGTGCTCAAATATTGATTCCTCCTTGACATCACTAATATCCAATGGCTTTCTCTACACAATTGCTTATTCAGGAGATTAGTTTTCTCTTTCTGATTTCAAACCCAAATATCTTGAAATTCAAAAGTTCACATTGAAAATAAAACTATTCTTATTTTAAGTAGTTAATTTAAATAGAAACCTTAAAGCTGATAATTAGGTAACATATGAGCATTGTTTTACACCAACTCTAAGACTAGGGGCTAATTGTTTATTGCAATCCTGCATTAAGAGAACTTTTAACTAGTGACTTCGGAAATTCTAGCAGATAGCCTTGGTTTAGATAGAGGTGTTGCTTTCAGGAAAAGTTGAATACCTCCTATTTCAATGTCAAAAACACAGTTTACTGTGTTCCCCATCAATTTGGGGGGGCATCTTGGGAAGAGATGACTTTCTGATTATAATCCTCTTTACATGCTCCACATTATCTTTCAAGCATATTTATTCTCTTATAAGCCATCGATTGGTAATTTCAACTTAGCATCTTTTTATAGTTTACAACCTCCTTGTTTTTGAGAAATACTTTATATACACTCTTAATTGAAGATTATAGAGAACTAGACACTGGAGGGTTAACTGTTTTAGCTAATTTAAGTCAAATTCCTATGAGTTCAAATCTATTAAAGACTGAGCTTGAAGTCTGTGCATCATAGAATTTTCAGAGAATCTATTTCATGATGCTTGAACATGCATCATAAAGTGATTATAAAACTTGTATATATTTAATCTATTACAGACGGAAATGATAGTTTGTGTAGTGTTGGTTAGTATCATTATCATCAACAAGAACAGTCTTTATCTTCAAGGTAAAGACTTAGAAAAGGTTGTCACCACAAGGCAATGGCAGCGTCTGGCCAAATCAGCATTGGGACTAGAAATGCTTTAAGAGTTCAGAGAAGACCGGGGAATAAACTCAGGGTGGGAGCATTTGGGAACACTTCCACAGAGGGGTGGATTGTAAATGAGAGAAGGATTTGGACAAGGGGATCTGGACAAAGACAGTGAAATAACCACGTGGAAGCATGAATGAATCATCAGCAATGAGTGATAAGAAAAATGAAAAATAAATAATTGAATGACAAATTTTACAAACATGAGAGACAGGAAGACATACTCAGATCTAGCCTCCTAGCTTTAGTGAGGTAAGATCTTATTTATTATACCATTTTGCTGATTAAACAGATGATGCTAAAACAGCTGTGGAGGTTAAATGAGATAACTAAATCCTTAGTCCAGTGATTTTTTTCAAACTTTAAAAAGAGATTTTTAAACATAGTTTTCTGGATTCAAATCTTAGTGAGTCTGACTTAGTAGGTGGGGGTGGAACCTAGGATCTCCATCTTTCACAAGATCCTCAGATGGTCTCCAAATGCAGAATTTGGGAGATTGTGCTTTGATATAAGAGGCAATCAGGGAATATCTTGTCCTATACTCTTATCTGAAAACTAATCCAGATAAACTTTCTTCAACTCTGGGTAGATGGACAAATATTTGATTTGTTCCATCACTACTATTCTTTCCCATTTTCCTAGTTTTCAAAAATTCCTTCACAGAAAGAAAATGGAGGCCTAACACCACTACCCCCAGATTTGAAACTATCTGCTTATATCTGGATCCAGGTTCCTCAATGCAAGACTCATAATAAGAATCCCACAGAAGACCTAGGACTGATGAAGAGACCGGAATACTAAGTCAAAACCCCTGAGCTTGAGTCCTGGTTTGCCACTTAACTGCCTATTGGTGCTTGGTTAGCCTTGGTCATTTCAACCCACATTTTAAGTGATCGTTTATATAATTAGACCAGTAAGGTTTTGACTGCTTATGTTACACAATTATGGAAAGGACAGAAGGAGATAGGCTAGCAATTCTTTAAAACTATGAAGACCAACACAGATTTTTAAAAATTATGAGGATTCAACATAATTTATTTAATTACAATTAAATATCCACTATAAGTAAACCCCTGTCATGGTTATAATACAGTAGGTACCTCAGCCTTGCTCTCCAAAAGGTGAAAATCCCATCCATCCCTATCATCATTTGGTCCCTAACATTGATTGAAGAGTGAGGCCACCAGAAAGCAGTGACCTGACTCTCACCTCCAACAAGTCTAAGGCATGAAAAAATTGACAGGAGGGTTGAAAGGAGTTGTAAATATTTTATTCCTTTTGCTGTCTCTTTTTTTCTCTTCCACTGTAGTCTGAGAAGACCTGGGGACTTGTGTATCTATTTCTTGGGGTTGAGAAATACTACCGTTTGGGAAAATGTTTAAAAAGGCAATACTGGGGACTAAGGAAGGAAAAATGGAGTTGCTGTGAATTTCATTTGGGATTAGTGTTTTCTGGAAAATTAAAGAGTCTTTTTGAAGTTTCTGCATTTCATAGTTTATCTCATTAAGACTGAAATTATGACGATGGTGGTGGAGGGGAAAAATGCATTTTGGCTCCATTTAATATACTTGTTTGGCTCCTAAGTGGAGTAATAGGCAGTAACATTCAAAGCTGGGTTCAAAGCAGAAAAAAAAAATCCTATCTCAAACAAGCATACAAACCATGTGCAATGGTATTCCAGAGAAGGGAGACTGTGGTCAGCTGTGTGGGAGCAGGAGATAAGACAGTTTTTGAAAGAAGCAAATGAGAGCAAATGATGACACAGCAGTGAAAGGAGTGGAGTATGAAAAGCTACAGGGCTACAGATCAAAACCCTCTCTATGCAACCCTAGTCAAATTTCTGGAAACCCTGGTGCCCCCTTTTATTCCCATCCTAGGGCACCCCCACTTTATTTTTCTTTTAGACAACTGCGCTAGCCTTCTAATTGGTCTCTAGTCACAACTGCCAGTCACCGTTTAAACTAAGGCACTCTGAAGCCAGAATTTTTACCTCGTTAGAACTTGCATCTGATTTCCCAATGAACTCCCCTACTGGAAAACGCAACGATGCTCACGTTGCTGATAAACACCTGGGCCTGACCTCCAGGTCCACCCCCTCAGATGGCCCGGCCCCAAACGCAGACGCTGTGTGCTCTCATCCTTACCCTCCCACACACATTGGGCACTAAAATATGTACTTTTTTTTTAATTGCCACATTTCTCCTCCTCTATCTGGCAAACTTGTAATATTCCACAATATTCAACTCCAGTGACACCTTTTCAGGGAAATCTTTTTTGTCCTTTCTTATTAATTATGAATGAAGTACTTCTAGGTTGCACAGGGACTTTTTTCTTTCCAAGACTTTTCTGAAATTTCCAGATCAAATGGATGAGCTACCCTGCCCTATTACTGGCCGGGCTATGCTTCCAAAAATATTATCTTCTTGGTCTTCCTGGTGGTAGAAAGGAGAGTTAATATTATTCTCTGGGTTATTCTCTTTTCATAAACATTTACACAATAGAAATTACAAGAAGGTTCACATTTTACCTGAGGCAAAAGTTCAGTCTCTTTTGTGCTTGCAAGTTCTTAAAAGATCTCTTGCTGGATGGAAGTCTGCCTAAATAGACTTTAATTCCACCTGAGTAAATCAAAACAGACATTTTGAGTTGTTACCATCACTCCCTCGAAAAATTTTCCAAAAGCATCTTTTCATCATTTTGAAACTGGTAAAAAAAAAAAAAAAAAACTGCCTTCATGTATTCAGAGTGTCTTATGGAGCAAAGAGCTTTAATAGTCAATCCCATGAGGGTTTCATTAAACCAGGAAAAAGTAAGTAGTGGAACCATATCAGATCCAGTCTCAGTAATAACTCATGGCATAATGTTTTGATTCTGTAGGACTTTCTCCTTTAACTCGTTAATCTCATTTTAAGTCACATAAACTCTTTACTGCAGTCCTAGGCTTGGAGGCTGATATGGTGAATAAGACCCAGGTAGGTAATTTTTTCATTGGTGTCATTTTACTTACAATTATTAGTTGTTATTTAATCCATCCATAGGAAAGTTCCTCTCCTACCTGCCTTCTCCCACCCCAAACAGGTTCATTATTGGATTAGATCATATTTAAGGCCTAAAACCCTCACATAGCCTGGCAGATGAGCAAGTAGAAAAGTGATGACCCTTGTTTTCTGAACTGGAAACACAAGCATTACTTAGCTAAAGGGAGTTCCCTTGTATTTCTGAAACAAATGAGGGTGCTGGAGAAGGACTCTGATACAAATGATTAGATCAAAGGCAGTCTGTCCCGCGTCAAGTGGTTTTCTGCCTGCTGTGCACCTTGTCAGGCATAAATTAAGAAATGCTGTGATCATTGGGAGCTATTCCTTCTCAAGAGCATCTCTTAAGCAGTAAGTTTAAGATGGGCCTTCTTTCATCTTAGCCTCTTTGTATTTTAAAAATCTTTCTGTGGTAATTCAATGAAATGGCAACTCAGTCATCCCTTTGAAATTACACAAGGCAAGGTTTGTGACCAATTATTTCATTTATGCAAACAGCAGAAGGGTAATTCACCAGGAAGGCACTATTAGGCAATGTTTCTCAAACTTGATGAGCATCCACCCCAGCAGGGATCTTGCTTGCTATGGTATGAGGACCCCACACTCAACTCTAGGCCTTCAGATCTCTGGAGGGATGGGGTCACAAAGGCTACTTTTAAAAAGTTCCCCAAGCTGGTTGTTGTTGTTGTTTAGTTGATCAATCATGTTTGACCCTTTGTGACCCCGTGAACTATAGCATACCAGGCTTCCCTGTCTTTCACCATCTCCTAGAGTTTGCTCAAATTCATGTCCATTGAGTCAATGATGCTATCCAACTGTCTCATTCTCTGTCATCCCTGTCTCCTGCCTTCAATCTTTCCCAGCCTCAGGGTCTTTTCTAATGAATCAACTCTTCTCATCAGGTGGCCAAAGTATTGGAGCTTCAGCATCAGTCCTTCCAATGAATATTCAGGATTGACTTCCTTTAGGAATGACTGGTTTGATCTCCTTGCAGTCCAAGGGACTCTCAAGAGTCTTTTCTAATACCACAGCTAGTATCACTAGCTAAGGATCACCTAGCCAGTGGTCTCTTGCAGGACTTCTCAAAGTCATTCTCCTCTGGGGAGACTGTGAAAAGTATAGATTTGATGTCCAGCTCCAAGTGATTCTGATTGCTCCAAGAGGTCTAGAAACAGGTATTTCAATAAGTCCTCAAAGTGCTCCTGAAGCACATGGCCAGACTTTAAGAAATGCTACTCCACTCAATGGAGAGGGCGATGGCACCCCGCTCCAGTACTCTTGCCTGAAAAATCCCATGGATGGAGGAGCTTGGTGGGCTGCAGCCCATGGGGTTGCAAAGAGTTGGACATGACTGAGCGACTTCAGTTTCACTTTTCACTTTCATGCATTGGAGAAGGAAATGGTAACCCACTCCAGTGTTCTTGCCTGGAGAATCCCAGGGATGGCAGAGCCTGGCAGGCTGCCGTCTGTGGGGTCGCACAGAGTCGGACACGACTGAAGCGACTTAGCAGCAGCAGCAGCAACTCCACTCAAGATGGGCTTCCCCAGTGGCTCAGTGGTAAAGAAACTGCTTGCCAATGCAGGAAAGGCAGGTTTGATCCCTGAGTTAGGAAGATCCCTTGGAGAAGGAATAGCAACCCACTCCAGTATTCTTGTCTGGAATATCCCATGGACAGAGGAGCCTGGTGGGCTACAGTCCATGGGGTCGCAAAAGAACTGGACACGACTTAGCGACTAAACAGCAACAACTTCACTGAAGGTTTAGCAAAAAGGAAGCAGGAGGGCAAATATTTGAGAGACTCAGCTGTGGTCTGTTCAAGGTCAGTTCCAAAAACCTTCTAAATGTTGTATCAACCTGTACCTGGGCAACCTCAGTGCTAGAGAGAGAGAGCAAGGGTGGAGAGGGTGCCTGTCTGCGACAGGGCAGGATTCAGGGTTTATTTTGCTCAGGATGAAGATGGGAGAATTCCAGTTAAAAAACATGGGCTAAACAAATGCTCATTCCTTCCCCCTGATATAGTTTAACAGCTCTTCTCTAGCTTTCTTGCCTTCAGGGTCCCCCTGGCTTGTCCATCTCCCTTTTCCCAATTGGATTCCAGCCCCCGTTCCCATTGTGCTGCTAGAATGAATTTTATAAGAGGTAAATTGCATTTCCCATGGCTTGTCTTCAAATCTCTGTAGCTTAAAAATCTTGTCAGTAGTTTTCCTATACCAAATCCACACTCTTCTGCAAAGAATCTAATGCTATCTGTCACGTAGCCTCTTGGTACATTTCCACCCTCACCTGCCCTCTCACTTCATGTAGGATTAAGAAATGTCTTTACCTGCAACATCCTTCTCGTGGACTCTTCAACTTTCAACCTTAAGTTAAAACATGCGTCAACCTGTCGAAGCTTCTATGACTGTTCCCAGTAGAACTATTATTCCCTTGGAATCTTGTACACACTTGTACCGGAGGACCTATAACCTATATTGGATTTATTTATTTTAAAGTCCAGTCTTCCCAATAGACTTAATGATGTTTTAATGTTATTATCATTAATATCAATAAAAGTAAAAGTAATAATAGTAGCTGGGTAGTAGATAGGCATTAAAATAAAATACACATGTGAAGAAATATACACCAAAAAAATGACCTTAAAAGCCCAGTCAAGGGAGGAAGGGTGGGAACCGTGCATGGTTATTATAACCCGTTTAAGCCCTGGTCACTCATTATACCCCTCCCAGTGCTTGAGGCCACTTCATCCTTTCCTGGAGTCTCACCCTAGCTGTCCCCAGAAAGCACGAGCTGTATCTCGTTCTCATTTGGAGACAGCGTTGTCACACCCTCCAATCTGCCAGCCCAGTCTGCTGAGCCTCAGTGCCTAGATTCTGGTAATTGGGCTTCCTTCTTATTCCCAGTGCCTATTTTACAGACCACCGTAATGAACTTGCTGCCTTACCACAGCGGCTGGGCCTGGTTGTTGTTAATTAGCCTTCCAGTGGAGGCCCAAGAAGTACCCTTCCATTATGATCCTGCTACATGGAGCCCCACCTGACAGTGCCTGCTTGCCTAGGTCTCTGAAAATTCTATTGCAGTAAAAATACCCACAGCTGGCATATGAGCTTTTTTTTTGGAGATACCAACTGGTTAAATCTATTATTAGTCTGTTTTCAATTCCATAGTCCATCTAGTTTTCACAGGGGCTAGACAGATAGGTAATCACATAGAGATATAGAGACCCCAATCCCTGCACTGTTGCTGACACTAGAATCCACAGCCCTTCTAGGAATGCAGTGTTATTTATATTTTACTGTCTTAGTTGCTATGGGAGCTGGGGCAGAGATCCCAAGAGACAATATCATGAAGAAAATCTGAAGAGATGCCTCAATGTGTTCAATACATGTAGTGAGTATTATAACTTCTAGCATGATGCACATTGGACAGTAATTTAGGGAAAATAAAATAGCACTAGGAAAATAAAATTTCAGTAGAAAGAGAGCATACAGAGAAAATGAAAAGAACTCTATTTTCATGCTGGGTTAAGTCGGTATCTGTGTGAATTAGGACAAGCCATACAACATATCGAGGATATATTTTCTCATCTGTAAAACAAAGAGAATTCACAGAGCTCAGTGATGGCAGTATAATTTTATGATTTTTCTAATTATTTTTTGGTGTTATTGTAAAATTGCAGTAATTAAAAGAAACTAGGAGAAAAGTTAAGAATAGTAAAAATTTTAAGAATAATATACTTTATAGTCCATAAAGGATAAAAGCACATTTTTGTAAAAATTAACTTAAAACACCAAATATATATGATATGTAAAATTATCATATGCTTTCTTTTATGTATTTAGATTTTTTTCATTTACAGTTCCAAATTACATTACTAAACAAGTACCCACCAATTAGAAGAAATAAGGTATTTTTAAGAAGATCTGTTCACTAAAGTTTTATGTTCAAGGTATTTTCTCATCTATGAAATTAGTGAGGTTGTACTTTGGACTGCTCTTCTGTGATTTTTTAAAAATAGAATGCTATTTTTGAATAAAGACAAAACATGATCAGAACTTAAAAAAAAAGAAACATGAATATTGGGAACTGAGAATGTGTCATTGACTTGATTTAAAATAGTCCATGGTCTGTGGCCCTGAGGAAATCAGAAGTAAGTCAAAGGACAAGGGGGAAAAAGTCATCTAGAAAAAATTGAGGACAATGTCCCTGGATGTGATTTGGAAGGAAGCAAGAATGACATTTGCAGAATTTGGCAAGAAAACTATGGGAAAGAGCAAGAGCTAGAAGAGCTGCTTCCAAGTTTTAGGGCAGTTGGGAATCAAAACCCTGAAGAAATCTGGATGAAGGGAAATTCCACTTTGGCATCCCTGGAAATGCTTAAGTGCATAGGCTTGCCTGTCCATGCTATTGAAAGGATGCTGATCCTTTCCTTTGTCTAAAGCACGAAAGAGAAGAAAACACATCTTATAATAAAACTCAGACACATTATGGCAAAATTAAAAAAAAAAGTAAAGGAGTATTTCATATTAGATGTTTTCCCTAAGCCAGAACTCCTTTCTTTGGTGACTTAAGAAATAAGTAATTAGGAACATTCTAAGGGACAAAAATACACTTCAAGGAATATCTAAAAGCAACAACATACTTATTAAACATATAAGCGTCAATGATTTTTTGAAAAAGCACCGGCTTCAATGCATAAATAAATTTACAACTTCCCAAAGCTTAAAACCAAAACATGAAATGATTTCTCCAGGGGAAAAAAAGGAGATAAAAGAAAGCCTTGATAGAAAGCCCAGAAATAAGTCCATGTACAATTAATTTATGACAAAGGGAGCAAGACTCCACAGTGTTTGAAAGACAGTCTCTTCGACAAATTATGCTGGGAAAACTGGACAGCTACATGTTAAAAAATGAGATTAAATCATTCTTTAACTCTGCACACAAAAGTAAGCTGGAACTGGATTCAAGACCTAAACGTGAGACCAAACACTATAAAACTCCTAGAGGAAAACAGGCAGATTTTCTGACACAAATCACAGAAATACCTTTTTTGATCTGCCTCCCAGAATAGTGGAAATAAAAACAAAAATAAACAAATAAGACTTACTTAAACTCACAAGCTTTTGCACAGCAAAGGAAACCCATAACAAAACAAAAAGACAACCCACAGAGTGGAAGAAAATATTTGCAAATGATGTGATGGATTTTGTTGTTTTTCAGTTGCTAAGTCATGTCCAACTCTTTGCGACCCCATAGACTGCAGCACACCAGGCTTCCCTGTCCATCACCATCTCCTAGAGTTTGCTCAAACTCATGTCCATTGAGTCAGTCATGCCATCCAACCATCTCATCCTCTGTTGTTCCCTTCTCCTCCTGCCCTCAATCTTTCCCAGCATCAGAGTCTTTTCCAACAAGTTGGTTCTTTGCATCAGGTGATCAAGGATTGGAGTTTCAGCTTCCGCATCAGTCCTTCCAGTGAATATTCAGGACTGATTTCCATTAGGCTTGACTGGTTTGATCTCCTTGCTGTGAGATTCTCAACAGTCTTATCTAGCACCACAGTTCAAAAGCATCAATTCTTTGGTGCTCAGCCTTCTTTATGATCCAACTCTTACATCCATACATGACTATTGGAAAACCTAAGGCTTTGACTACAGGGCCATTTGTTGGTAAAGTAATGTCTCTGCTTTTTAATATGCTGCCTAGGTTTGTCACAGCATTTCTTCCAGGGAGTAAGTGTCTTTTAATTTCATGACTTCAGTGATTTTGGAGCCCAAGAAAATAAAGTCTGTCACTGTTTCCATTGTTTCCCCATCTATTTGTCATGAAGTGATGGGACTGGATGCCATGATCTTAGTTTTGTGAATGTTGAGTTTTAAGCTAGATTTTTCATTCTCCTCTTTCACCCTCATCAAGAGATGATGAGGTTTAGTTCCTCTTCACTTTCTGCTATAAGGGTGGTATCATCAGCTAATCTGAGGCTGTTGATATTTCTACTGGCAATCTTGATTCCAGCCTGTGCTTCATCCAGCCCAGTGTTTCTCGTGATGTACTCTGCATATAAGTTAAATAAGCAGGGTGACAATATACAGCCTTGACATACTCCTTTCCTAATTTTAGACCAGTCCAGATAAGGGATTAGTGCTCAAAATTTGCAAACAGCTCAAGATGCTTAATAGCATCAAAACAAACAACCCACTCAAAAACTGGGCAGAATTCCTAAATAGACGTTTCTCCAAAGAAGACATACAGATGGACAATAGGCACATGAAAAGATGTTCAACATCACTAATTATTACAGAAACGAAAACCAAAACTACAATGAGCTATCACCTCACACCAGCCAGAATGGCTGTCATCAAAAAATCCACAAGCAATAAATGATGGAGACAACGCAGAGAGAAGGGAACTCTCCTAAACTGTTGGTGGGAATGTAAATTAGTACAACCACTATGGAGAACAGTATGGAGGTTTCTTTAAAAAAACTAAAAATAGAGTACCATATGACTCTGCATCCCACTCCTGGGCATATATTTGGAGAAGAAAATGATCCAAAAAGATACATGCACCCAAATGTTCACTGCAGCACTGTTTACAATAGCCAAAACAAGGAAGCAACCTAAATATCCATCTACAAAAGAATGGATAAATAAGATGTGGTACATATAGATTACTCCCCCCTTGAAAAGAAGAAAATAATGCCATTTGCACCACCATGGGTGAACCAAGAGAGTGTCTTACTGAGTGAAGTAAGTCAGACAGAGAAGGAGAAATATCATATTCATCCTTTATATGTGGAATCTGGAAAGACATGGTACAGATGAACTTACTTAATAAATGGAAACAGACTCACAGACTTTGAGCGTGAACTTAGGGTTGCCAGGAGGAAGAATGGGGGGAAGGGATAGTTAGGGAGTTTGGGATGTACATGTACACACTGCTATATTTAAAATGGATAACCAACAAGGACCCACTGTATAACACCTGGAACTCTGCTCAATGTCGTGTGGCAGCCTGGATGGGAGGGGAGTTTGGGGGAGAACGAATACGTATATCTAGGTATGGCTGAGTCCCTTCACTGTCCACCTGAAACTATCACAACATTGTTTGCTAACCAACTATACCCCAATACAAAATTAAAAGTTTTTTTTTAAAGAAATCCTTGGCAAAAAATTAATTTGTAATTCATGATTCTTCACATATGTACTAATGATTAAAACATTTAGAAATAATCAAGGGGTTAATTTTATTTGTGTTAGATGAAACTGCTGCTACATGGAGTTTTTATTTACCAATATCTGACCCTAGAGGCAGTTTTTAACAGAGTAGTTCAAAGAAGATTTCCAGCATTTGTACTCATTAATATGCCTTTGAAGAATGACTGACACCTTTATGGAGGCAAAACAATTATTCTTGGTAGAATTCTTATTCTGTGAGATACTAATGATCAGGAGGCAGCTTCCTGGTGTATGCAGGGAAGGTAATTAAAGGGCATAGGGTCCCAAAAGTGCACCCTTGGGCATGGGGACCAAACTTTAGGAAACACAATCCATAGTTTCCTGAATTTTAAGTTAGATTTTATGTTCAATTTTTCTCTCTATTTCCATGTCAAAGGAACTCTGTTTTGATACACCTTTGATTATTATACATTTATTGCAGATTTACCCTTGATTTGATGAGGCTACCTAGTTCCTTGACTGATAAACCCACTTGTGCAACAGTCTTTAATCTGTGTAGGGCAATCTTTCATATTTATACATGAAAGGGGATAAGCATTTCAAGAGGATTAGAATCACAGTAAGTCTTTTTATCCTAGAAAATTATGATTCCTATACTTACTAACAGATTACCTCCATTGGGAACTATAAAAGCAAATGCTCAACCCCACAAAAGGTACAAAAGAAAAAAAACATACTTCATGAAGTCTTAATTGGCCTTAAGAGAATAGTTATGGCCAAAGTACAGTCATTGTGATTTTCCTGTTTCATTATTCGGAAAGCAGTTGAAAAGACACAATTAAAGGATGGGCACTCCATGTCTCTCTGACTGGAACTTGAAAAGGTCCCACCATCTCCCCAAAACCTTCTCAAGAGACATTGCTTCAATGTCTTACACTTTTTTTTTTTAAGCAGAAGACTGTTTGTACATAATATTACTTATTTCTTCATCCAATTCACTTGCATTTCCTAAGTCAGGCCCTTGATGATCATGGCTAGATAGCCTCATACTCAAGTTTCTGTTGTCAACTCGTCTTGTGCCCATGTTGACTATTTCAAATGATAAGTTCCACTGAAAGCAAGCCCCATTTTTTGCCAGTTTCATTGAGAAGAATTAGGTAATATCATTCACTATTGGTGGAAGTTAAAAGGGCATAACCTTTTTTTTGGGGGGGGGCAATTCTATAGTATGTATCAATATTTAAAATGTGTGTAACCACTGACCCTTCAAATCTGTCTCTAGGCATTTATTCTATGGAAATATTAAATAGACAAAGATGCATAGTACAACAATGTTTACTAAAGTTTTTTAACAATGAAAAGTGGAAGTATTTGCTAAAATATGGTGCATATGTAAATGGAATACTTGGAAGCAATTTGTTTAAATGAGATATAGTTATATTCCTTGACATGAAGAGATGACTATGATATATGACTAAGTGAAGATGAAAGCTGTGGGAGACCAAGTCTATACAAAGTCTTAATGTATCATCCAACGTCTTTACTAGAAATTCATACTCAGATTCCATGTGTTTGTATATGGCTAGACTGAAAGAACACTCATCGAATCACTAAAAGGAATGGTCTAGAGAGTAGAACAATTCCTTTCTCCTCTATATCTATATTGTTTGAATTTTTACATCAAGCCTATGTTACTTTTTTTTTAATATTAAGCTATTTCTATTTGGGGAGGAAAATTTACCCCAGTGAGAGGAAAGAAGGATTAACATGGTATCATGATAATGGTTCTGAATCATGGATACCAAGAAAACTCTTTTTGAGTGTCATGATTCCTATGGTCCCATAACTGAACTTTCACTCTTGAATCATTGTTTGGAAAACCTCAATGTTTTAAGAGTTCTAAACCAAAGATAACTGAAAGTAAGGCTATTTTGCATTAGAGAACATTTTCTAAGTCTTCTTAGCCCAGAACTCATATCCCAAGAATGTGGTTTATCTTCTGGTGATTTATTATTATTATTACTACTCCTGTCAGTACTAACTGTCATATGTTGTTAGGTGTATGCGAGGCAACATATCCCTTCCTCTCTTCTTTTCTTTATTTTCTTCTTCTTCTTCTATTCTGCCTCCCTGACCTCTTTTTCCTTCTCTCTCTTAAACTTTATTTTTTCCCAAGTGCCTATTATGAGGATATGCTAGGAAACATATAAAGTATCTGACATTTAAGACTGCTAATTTAAACAACATCAAATATAGCTTCTCAATTTTACAGATGAGAAAGCTGAGTGTCATAGAAATTAACTAGCTTGCCAAAGGTCACAAGCTAGTGAATGGTAGAAACAGAGTTTCAACATGTCTTAACTCCAGAGCTCATGATTCTTTCTTTTATATAACACTTCTTATAAGGCAACCAGAAAAATATCACAAATATATTAGTGTTCATTGAATAAAAAATTTAGCATAATGACAAAATTTTAATGAATGGCTCTATCTTTACAACATAAAAATCATTATCAAGAATCTGGTGGAAGGGGTAATGATACTCAGGTTTGGAGAATCTTGGCAAACCACTGAATAATACAGGAATGCACATTTCACCCAGTGAGAGAGGATTTTCGTCAAGAGGGAAG
Source organism: Ovis aries (assembly GCF_016772045.2). Taxonomy (NCBI): domain Eukaryota; kingdom Metazoa; phylum Chordata; class Mammalia; order Artiodactyla; family Bovidae; genus Ovis; species Ovis aries. Next base: position 57,772,979 of record NC_056062.1, on the reverse strand, counting down.
TTAACACCCACATGGCAAACACAGTTTGCGGATGCCTGACATTTGTGATTTCTTACTCGATCAGAGTTCACTGGAAGGAAGTCCTACTGCAAAAGGACCCCACAGAAAGAATACTCAGTGTTTCCTTGTAATCAAAATCGTTCTTGGATGGGCTGCTCCTGTTTTGTCTCTCTATCTAGTCACAGTCAATGCCTATTGTGGCATCTGCTGCTCTCTGCTATTTTCATTCCAGTATGTGATCCTCATTTTGTCTACAACCTCAGGGTACCCACGTGTTCATCCCAAGCATGCTGTCTCACAATCCCTTCCTCTCTTCTCCTTTTCTTTATTTTTTTCTTCTTTTTCTATTCCTCCTCTCTGACCTCTTTTTCCTTCTTCTCTCTCTTAAACATTATTTTTTCCCAAGTGCCTATTATGAACCCAAAACTATGTCAACCGTCAGCCAGAAACACTCTGGATGCACATCCCTTCACAGTCCTCACCTACTTTCCCTGCTTATTTTATTCGTTCTTGTGATACAGTATCAAACACAAAGACTGGTACTTATTAAACATTTAATGAATACATAGTTGAATATCTTCTAAGCCTTTAGCTCTATATATTTAATTTAAAACAATATGTATACAATTTTAAAAGCCTATAGAAGGTAACTAGGCTGAGAAATGGGGAAAAGCAAGGATATGATTAGAAGTTTGGAAAAGATAGGGTGTGTTCATTGTTTGTGGATTGAGAAGAGTTCTTATAAGCACAAGTAACAGTTAGCATGCTACTAAACTTCAGGGCACCAAACTAGTTCTGCTCTATGGTTTATCCCCAACATCTGAAATTTTCCCCTTGTCACAGTTTTGGGGAGTTTTTCAGGATTGTTTTAAAAGATGTAAACACTTCTAGTAATGTTAGGATATTATCTGTCATATGTACCTTAATATGATGAAAGCCCATCTGATTGATTTCCTCTTAATTCAACGATGAACTCTACAGCAGGGATTCCCAACCCTCTTGTCAGGAACCGGGCCACATCGCAGGAGGCGAGTGGCAGATGAGAGCAAGTGAAGCTTCATCTGTATTTACAGCTGCTCCCCACCGCTTGCATTACGGCATTCCTGCTCAAGCTCCACCTCCTGTCAGGTCAGCGGTGGCACTAGATTTTCATAGGAGCTTGAACCCTACTGTGAACTGCGCATGCAAGGGATCTAGGTTGCATGCTCCTTAGTTGCAGGAAAACAAGCGCAAGCTCCCACTGATTCTGCATTATGGTGGGTTGTATACTATTATATTTATATGTAAATATTATATTATTCATTATATATATCACCATGTAATAATAATAGAAATAAAGTGCACAGTAAATGTGATGCATTTGAATCATCCTGAAACCATTTTCCCAACCCTGCTCCTGGTCTATAATTGTATTCCATGAGACTGGTCTCTGGTGCCAAAAATTTTGGAGACTGCTGATCTACAGAACTACCAAGTCATACAAAGTAAAATCCCTGCCCCTAAAGAGCTCATAGCTAGAAGAGAAAAAACTTGACAGCGTACATGTGTGTTTCTGTCTGTCTTTCTGGACATTTTCTTGGTGATGTCTTCTGGTTCATCTGCACATTTCTTTCTGGTTTTTCTAGTCAATATTTTCACTTTTGCCTATGGTCAGTTCTCCATAATGGTGCTTGCTTTATGACACAAAGGAAATGTAGGGCACACTCTATGTTCAGAAAGTGCTTTGCCAGCTCTTTAGTTGATTCCTACGTGTGCCTACTACACTATGGATGAAGAATCCCTTTTAAGAATAAGAGGGCAAGTGAAGAAGTTATGCAACATGCTTGAAGCCACAACACAAGCCTGTAATTAGCCACTACCTTTTTAACTGACTCATAGTCTACTGGCTTACCCACTCTTTTCAAAATCATCACCATTCTGAAGTCAAAGAGTCAACAGTCAGTCACTGGGAACATGTTCAGTGAATGGTACACAAACTAATACAGGTTACCTTTATGTTGCTTCTTAATCCTAAAATATGTAAAACAATTCTCACATTAAATGGTCCAAGCAGTGTGTGGGGAGAGAAAATCAAGTGAAATATGACTAATTTTTTTTGTAAAATTTCATCTTAAGACTCTGACAAGCTCTAAAACATTGGTAATGATATTGCATTAACACAGCAACTTTGCTTCAATAAAAGGAGAGCCTTGGCATGAACTCTTCTTTAACCTACCACCCACATGCTGTGAAAACACTCCCTCTCATCATGGCTTTGTCTCTGCTCCTTATTATCCAGTGATTAGGTATGTTTCCTCTTCAACTTAAAAACTGTCAGAAAAGAAAAAAAAAAAAAACACCCTGATTTCCTCCAAAAGAAATAAGCAGAGGCAAAGGTCAGAGGGATGCATTCCATGGAAGCTGTCCATCGCAGAGCAAAGTGCAAAGCAGATGGCCTGAATCAAAAACAGCCTGTCCCCCCAGCACATACACACAGCCCACCAATAGCACTGAGAGTCTGGGACCACATCTCCCATCTCCACATTTCCAAAGCAGAGTGAGACTCTGGTTGTTGAATACCCCTTTTCACAACTCTGGGCAAAGAAGCTGGCTTTACATGTGTGTATCAATGTTGTATTTGAATATTTGTGAACAAAACCATAGTTCCCCCTTGTGGGAATTCCTTTTCTAAACAAAGTCAAATTTTCTCCCATGTGCCTTGCCTATGGGAACCAGGCTCCTCTAGAAGGAAAGAGCTTCCTGTACCATTTCTCAGTTTGTGCTGTGCTGTGCTTAGTCACTCAGTTGTGTTGACTCGTTTCGACCCCATGAACTATTGTCCACCAGGCACCTCTGTCCATGGGGATTCTCCAGGCAAGAATACAGGAGAGGGTTGTCATACCCTTCTCCAGGGGATCTTCCCAACCCAGGAATCAAACCCAGGTCTCCCACATTGCAGGCAGGTTCTTTACTGTCTGAGCCACCAGGGAAGCTGGTGGCTTAATTTATCCCACTGCTTTCCCACCATCTTGTTGCCATTCTTTTGCTCAGTCTCTCACCATCTCTTAACTGTTGCTTTGTAAATGAATTGATATCTGCTTGCTCTCCCCTTTAAAATCCACCCTTCCCAGTGCCATTATATCTTTGTAAAACACAGATTTGAGCCCATAGCTTTGTTGGTTTAAAATTCATACACAAACATTAAGGATGATTATGTACCCTAAATCCATACTTCATTCCTTGTGTTAATCAATGTACTAATCCAGAAAATATTTGGTGGAAGAGGTACTAAGAAGTTTAAGTCATGGATAGGATATGGTTTAGTATGGAGAAGGGAGGTAAGGCATGAGGGGACCTGGGCTTGGAATGAAGATATTGCTTATCTTTTATACTGTATATGCTAAAGAAAGATGCTAAAAGCATTTTTAAAAGTTTAGGAGATCAGCAAGAGCTTCTTGTGCAAAAAATTTTCATATTAAGATGACTGACAAGCAAAACATCTAAAAACACTTTATATTGTATTTTATTTTTGTCCCAGGTTGGTAACGAGAATGGGAAGTTGAATCATTAAAGAGAGGCAAAAGTCACGTGTTATTTATTGTTACACTTCCTCACTGCATCTAGTCTAATGTCTTGGACACAGTAGGTTTGCAAAAAAGATTTTGTGAAAACTATTTGCTAGTTTGAGCTTCATACATTGAAACTAGGTTTGAAAATGTAAATAGTATAATTTCTACTAGTTTTCATGGAAGGCTCATCACTAAAATTTAGTTAAATCTGAATTTTCTTTATTAATACAAAGGGAAAATATTCTTTTCTTTCCTTAATTCTTTTTAACAATTTAAAAATTTAATTTGGAGTATTGTTTATTTACAATGTTGTCCTAGTTTCTGGTGTAAAACAAGGTGATTCAATTATACATATATCTATATTCTTTTTCATGTTTTTTTCCCATAAATGTTATTATGGAATATTGTGTACAGTTCTTTGTACTATACAATAGGTCCTTGTTAGAGAATATTCTTTAAAAAAGTGTTGACTCTAAGGTTACATAGTATTAAATCTTTTTTTAGTGTGACTCTCCTTATCATAAACCACTTTACTCACATAGCAGTCCATTGGATGCTGTGGTGAAAAATAATTATTTGGTGAGAGAATATTCTATTTTATATATGTATTTATGTAGCAAGAGTTCATCATAGGAACTGAGATGAAGATAAATTATGGAGGAACTAGGCAATTACGTGTATTCCCACTGCCCTATAGAGCAGATGCATAAAGCAAGAGGTATGAGCCTCTGCTTTAAATTTCTGGACTGCTTACTGCAAGGTAGAAAGAATCTTCTATCTTACCTGATACATAACTTAAAGGACTTGTGCATAGAAAGTATATTAGGATCCCATAGAATGGCCCATGTGTTTGGAACATAAACAGAGCTGCTTTTAAAGACATCTTTTCAAGTAAGTAATTCTGTGTCTTTCTTTGAAACACACAGCTGAATTAGTTTATTTATTTATCTCTTTGTATATTATCTTCTCCAGTGCTAGAATATAAGCTCCATGAGAGAAATCAAGTGCCTGGTGTAGCTTGTGCAGTATTGAATCCCCAGTGGCTAGTAAATGGCATATGAGACATGTCGAATATATGAATGAAACAGGGTCATGGTACTCTAAAACAGCACTACTCAATAGAAATGTTATGTGAGCCACATACATAACCTAAATTTTTCTTGCAGCCACACTAAAAAGTAAAACAGTAAAAATAAAAGTAAAAAATAAATATAAATAATTCAGGGTTTGTTTTAAAAACATTTTTTAAAATTTAGGGTTTTAAAAATTTAGAGTTTTATTGGGTTATATTTTATTCAACCCAATACATCTAAAATGTTGTCATTTTGACATATCATCAATGTAAACATTTTTAATGAGATATTGTACTTTTTTCCATATTGTCCTCAAAATTCACTATGCATTTTATACTATCGGTACACCTCCATTCAGACTCTGAAGTTTATTTTGAAATGGCTGATAAACATTTACATTGCATAAAATTTATGGTTGAAAGTGTAGATTCACATATTCAGGTTCTTTCAGTTTAGTTCAGTTTAGTTACTCAGTCGTGTCCAACTCTTTGTGACCCCATGGACTGCAGCACCCTAGGCCTCCCTGTCCATCACCAACTCCCACAGTTTACCCAAACTCATCTCCATCTAGCATCAATGATGCCATCCAACCATCTCATCCTCTGTCATCTCCTTCTTCTCCTGCCCTCAATCTTTCCCAGCATCAGGGTCTTTTCAAATGAGTCAGTTCTTCGCATCAGGTGGCCAAAGTACTGGAGTTTCAGCTTCAGTATCAGTCCTTCCAATGAACACCCATGACTGATCTCCTTTAGGAGGGACTGGTTGGATCTCCTTGAAGTCCAAGGGACTCTCAAGAGTCTTCTCCAACACCGCAGTTCAAAAGCATCAATTCTTCGCACTCAGCTTTTTTTATAGTCCAACTCTCACATCCATACATGACTACTGGAAAAACCATAGCTTTGACTAGACGGACCTTTGTTGGTAAAGTAATGTCTCTGCTTTTTAAAATATGCTGTCTAGGTTGGTCATAGCTTTTCATACATTTAAAAGTTTTATAACAGCTGAATCAAGACCATTTTTAAAATTTTAACTAAAATTAAGTAAATAAAAAATGTAGTTTCTCGTTCATATTGCTGCTACTGCTGCTGCTAAGTCACTTCAGTCGTGTCTGACTCTGTGTGACCCCATAGACGGCAGCCCACCAGGCTTCCCCGTCCCTGGGATTCTCCAAGCAAGAATACTGGGGTGGGTTGCCATTTCCTTCTTCAATGCATGAAAGTGAAAAGTGAAAGTGAAGTCGCTCTGTCGTATCCGACTCTTAGCGACCCCATGGACTGCAGCCTACCAGGCTCCACCGTCCATGGGATTTTCCAGGCAAGAGTACTGGAGTGGGGTGCCATTGCCTTCTCTGTTCATACTAGCACATTTCAAGTATTCAAGAGCCACATGTGATTACTGTACTAGACAGTCCATCTCTTTAAAAAAATGTTTAAATTGTAGTATCACATACACATGATATATGTTCAAATGTGATACTCATTTGAAAATCTATTTGAGACAATTTGTTACTAGAATGAAATATCAACATATATTTTGAAAAGTAAACCATTATTTACAGACTGGGAGAAAATATTTGCAAAAAACACATTTGATAGAAAACTGCTACCCAAATGTACAAAGAACTCTTGAAACTAAATAATAAGAAACAAAGAACACAATTTAAAAAATGGGCAAAGACTTTAACAGACACCTCACGAAAGAAGATACATGGATGGCAAATATGCTTATGAAAGAATGTTCCACATCACACATCATCAGGAAAATGCAAACTAAAACAATGATACAACTGCAACCTATTAAAACAGCCGAATCAAAACACTGACAGTACCAAATGCTGCTGAGAACGTGGAGCAACAGAACTCTCATTCATTGCTGGTATGGAATGCAAAATGTGTACATTTGCTTTGGAAGACAATATGGCAGTTTCTTATAGAACTAAACATAGTATTACCCCATCATTTACTCAAAGAGGTTGAAAACTATGTCCATCCACACAAAAACCTGCATGTGGATGCTTCAGTTCAGTTCAGTTACTCAGTCATATCTGACTCTTTGCGACCCCATGAATTGCAGCACGCCAGGCCTCCCTGTCCATCACCAACTCCTGGAGTTCACCCAGCCTCACGTCCATTGAGTCAGTGATGCCATCCACCCATCTCATCCTCAGTTGTCCCCTTCTCCTCCTGCCCCCAATCCCTCCCAGCATCAGAGTCTTTTCCAATGAGTCAACTCTTCACATGAGGTGGCCAAAGTACTGGAGTTTCAGCTTCAGCATCAGTCCTTCCAAAGAAATCCCAGGGCTGATCTCCTTCAGAATGGACTGGTTGGATCTCCTTGCAGTCCAAGACACTCTCAAGAGTCTTCTCCGACACCACAGTTCAAAAGCATCAATTCTTTAGCGCTCAGCCTTCTTCACAGTCCAACTCTCACATCCATATATGACCACAGGAAAAACCATAGCCTTGACTAGACGGATCTTAGTCGGCAAAGTAATGTCTCTGCTTTTGAATATGCTATCTAGGTTGGTCATAACTTTTCTTCCAAGGAGTAAGCATCTTTTAATTTCATGGCTACAGTCACCATCTGCAGTGATTTTGGAGCCCAAAACAATAAAGTCTGACACTGTTTCCACTGTTTCCCCATCTATTTCCCATTTTCTGACCTTCATTTTCTGAATGTTGAGCTTTAAGCCAACTTTTTCACTCTCCTCTTTTACTTTCATCAAGAGGCTTTTGAGTTCCTCTTCACTTTCTGCCATAAGGGTGATGTCATCTGCATATCTGAGGTTATTGATATTTCTCCCGGCAATCTTGATTCCAGCTTGTATTTCTTCCAGTCCAGTGTTTCTCATGATGTACTCTGCATATAAGTTAAATAAGCAGGGTGACAATATACAGCCTTGACGCACACCTTTTCCTATTTGCAACCAGTCTGTTGTTCCATGTCTAGTTCTAACTGTTGCTTCCTGACCTGCATACTTACAGCAGCTTTATTCATAATTGCCAAACCTTGGAAACAACCAAGATGTCCTTCAGAAGGTGAATGTATGAATGGTCTGTAGTACATCAAGACAATAGAATATTTTTCAGTGCTAAAAAGAAATGAACTATTAAGCCATGAAAAAATATGGAAGAAACTTAAATGCACATTACTAAGTGAAAGAAGCCAATCTGACAAGACACATATTATATGATTCCTGTTACATGACATTGAGGAAAAGCCAGGGCTATGGAGACAATAAAAATGACAGTGGTTGACAGGGTTGTGGGACAGTGGTGGGAGCATGGAAGGGAGATGAATAGGCAAAGCCAGAGGGTTTTCAGGGCAGTGAATACTCTGAATGATGTTATAAGGATGAATATATGTCATTATGGGCTTCCATGGTGGTTCAGTTGCAAAGAATTCCCTTGCCAATGCAGGAGACACAGGTTCAGTCCCTGGGTCAGGAAGATTCCCTGGAGGAAGAATGGCAAACCACCCCAGTATTCTTCCCTGTGCTATGCCATGGACAGAGGAGCCTGGTGGCCTATGGTCCATGGGGTTGCAAAGAGTCAGATATGACATAGTAACTAAACAACATGTGATTATGTTAATACTTTGTCCAAACACATGGGACATACACACCAAAAGTGAACCCTAAGGTAATATATGGACTTTGAGTGATTATAATATACCAATATACGTTCATTCTTAGTAAAAATTACCATTCTGGTGAATGATATTGATAATGGGGGAGGCAATGCCTGTGGGCAGCCACAGAGTACATGAGAAATCTCTGTACTTCCTTCTCAATTTTGTTATAAACCTAAAACTTCTCTAAAAAATTATCATAAAAGCAAAACAAACTAAAAACAAAAGCCATTTATTAATTTAGAACATGAAGTTATCCCTGTATGAAACTTGATCATTTTTATTTTCTTGTTTTGATGAATTCATAACAGTAAGCCTACCCTGCATGGTACGTCATCCACAGTCTATATATCTATGCAACAGTTCAGAGTGAATGAACATTATCACTGTGCCATTAACATATGCAACCATTAAAAGTTACTATTGTGACACAACATTACCAGTTTTTCTTAGCAAATTTCTTGCCTATAGAAATCTGTCCTTTACGGAATCCTCTTACTCAACCATTTCTGGGAAGCCCTTGGGATTCTTACAAATCAATGATATGCTCAGCAGATACTGTTCAGCGCAATATACAGTGCAGTGATAAGGAGCACACCCCATGATATTTGAATTTCTTTTTTCTTTCCTAAAATCTGGGTGTGTTCATGGGAGTTTGTTGCCCATGTGACTGTCTTCCATCATTCTGGTGTGGGTGCGGGGGGGACCAATAAACGTAGTTACTTTAGAAAAGCATTCTCATGACTTCTTTACTATGTAGAAGAAGGAAATTAGATTTCAGAAGCTTGTGACTACCCCACTCCAGATTGTATTTAAGTAAAGCAACATCATTTAGATCTGGATAAATTTAGAGCTTATTATATAGGTCAAGACAGGACGAATTTTCTCAGTAAGGGGAGTATATTTTGAATTGGTGGCTTTTTTTTTAGGAATTTTGTGGAAATCCACACTATGCTCTTATTTAGGGAATGGAAAGAATGAGGTTAAATGATCATTTGTCAGTTAAAACTGCTGTCTAGATTCCCGGTGGAGAATTAAACTTACTTTTTCTTTTTCATTCATATAAAACATTTGAAATGAGGAAGCTGGGGTACTTTAAAATGCCATTACTTATTTTGTTTTAATTTCCAGGTAATTCCTGAGACAGTACTGCCCCCAATAGCCTTTGCAATTACTTAAGAATATCCAAGGTAATTCTTACATCCCTCAATTCAAACAAATTACATAATTACAATTTTAATAGGAACTCCAGAAAAGGGAGTCAGAATTTATCCCAAGATAATTACACTGGTCCACTCTTCACTGGGATAAATAGGTATTAAAAAAAATAGGAAATTCAATGCACTGAATTTTAAGCTGTCAAAACAAAGTTGTGAAAATATTCTGTTAAAGGTTAAAAATAAGTTGTACTCTGTGTCCATGACCATTTGCCAAGGAGAGCCAAAGTTGAGAAATTTCTATTAAAAACATGACTCAGAAGAAAACTGCAGAGGCTGGCAATGAAGGAAATGATCTTATATCATTCCCAATTGGTTATGCCCAAGATCACATGTTCTGGGCACCTTTAAAAGGAAGTTATCTGGACTCAGAGGATAACAGCATCTTGCTGAAAGCTGCACTTCTTTCTCATCTTGAAGAATAATTCTAGAAAGCTCACAAAATGTGTGATGCATTTGTAGGTACCTGGAAACTTGTCTCCAGTGAAAACTTTGATGATTACATGAAAGAAGTGGGTAAGGAAATGCATTGTTGAATGGCTGGGCTTATAACTTTTTCTCTAGGAAAGAGAAGACTATGGTTCTTTTTCACTCTGGAAGCACTGGTCTGACATGAAATGCTGCTTTTTATATAGAGGTGATAAAAACAACAAGTGAGAATCATTTGTTTCCAGAAACATTCTAGACAGAAGTCACAACTAATACTTCCTTTCCTAAAGGTGAACTGATATGAAAAAGAGTATAAGTGGCATTGTATAGAAATGACAAGATTTTATTTGATTGCTAAACTTGAATATCTTTGGTTTACTTGGCTTTCTGCCTCTTTTTCATTCATTTCTCTTGCATATAAAATAAGTGATAACTTGGAAATAAGCCTATATTTATTCCCTAGCATGTGATAATTTCTGTTTGAAACTGAAAGCACTGTATTTATCATCTTAATGTAATTTTTGAGTAATGTATGTTAACCAATTATGTTATTGTTTTAAAGTCAGTCTGTTAAAATGTGTGGTTGTATTATAGAAGGAAAAATTCTGATTTCTGAAAATGTTTTCCTTAAAAGTCTTAGATATTTGTTTGACTTACTATTACAAGGCATGACACAGAATTATTGATAATAGAGGCTTTCAGGTTTTGGGATTCTGCTAAGATCACCTGTGTGTTCCCCAGATAATTACAAAGGTAAAGCAAAGGAGCAGAGAGGCGGCAATTCAGTCAGGCAGCCACACCCATGCATGATGAAGATGCATCCACGGGTTGCAAATTGGGGAGAGATTTTTTTTTCACAATATCTTTATTATAGGTTATAATTTGATCCCTAAACCTCAAGACTTAACCTTCTTCTAAATCTTATAGTTATTTCTTGCTTGTTTATAACTACTGTTTTCCATGTCTATAGACAAGAAGGAAATCAGGAACATCAATATGAGTGAGAACTAGTTTTCCAGACTACTGACTAGTTGTAACTCAATAAACTAATCATTATGCACTGATATTGATATTACAGGACTTGAGTCTATTTAGCTATTTATTTTTAGAAGCATTTTACACTTTTCAGTTCAGTTCAGTTCAGTCGCTCAGTCATGTCCAACTCTTTGCGACCCCGTGAATCGCAGTATGCCAGGCCTCCCTGTCCGTCACCAACTCCTGGAGTTCACCCAAACCCACGTCCATTGAGTCAGTGATGCCATCCAGCAATCTCATCCTCAGTTGTCCCCTTCTCCTCCTGCCCCCAATCCCTCCCAGCATCAGAGTCTTTTCCAATGAGTCAACTCTTCACATGAGGTGGCCAAAGTACTGGAGTTTCAGCTTTAGCATCATTCCTTCCAAAGAACACCCAGGACTGATCTCCTTTAGAATGGACTGGTTGGATCTCCTTGCAGTCCATGGGACTTTCAAGACTCTTAACTTTTAGTATTTTATTTAAATTCTTATACCATTGTGTTTGGGCTACCTATGTGGTGCTAGTGATAAAGAACCCCCCTGCCAATATAGGAGATTTAAGAGACAGAGGGTTCGATCCCTGGGTCAGGAAGATTCCCCTAGAGGAGGGCATGGCAACCCACTTCAGTATTCTTGCCTGGAGAAGCCCATGAACAGAGGAGCCTGGTGTGCTATGGTTCAAAGGGTTGCAAAGAGTCAGACACGACTGAAGAGACTTAACACACATGCAGGCACCATGGCCTTTTAAAATTATTAAGTGTTGATGATAATGAAAGACAATAAGATACATTCTGAAATTAGCTGCTCTAATTGATTACCTTCAGTCAGCAGGTATCGTTTTCATCAGTCAAATGAAAACAGAATCAAGCAAGAGGAGAGTGTGATTTTCCTAAGCTTGGAGAATCTGGAACCACACCCGATGCCTCATGCATTCACTGTGCTGACTCACTCCCATGAATTTGAGGTTACGTTTTGTAACAGAGACAAGACTTGATGAAGCAGCATATTATCTTCCCACCTGTCACCACTTTCAGACAGGGAGCTTCAAATCAGAGCCTTGGCATTGCTTGTTTTGTATGATATATTGCCTCCCCACTATTCTTAAATTTTGGTATCTATACATAGTCAAAGAAGTAGATTTGTGCATGTGCATTTAAAAAATCCAACACAACTATGACTGTTGTAAAATCTCTATAACATATGCAGTGGTGGTAAGGTACTGTTTTCTATGTTAAGTTGTAAATCATTCAACCCAAAGCTGTTACATCCCCCAAAACACATTCCTATTTTCTTTCTTTCTTTTTTTTTTTTTTAAGAGGAGTTTGCCACTTAAGTGATTGGGAAGCAAAGTATTAATTTCTGAACTTACTAAAATAATGATTTCTTAAACTTTGAAATTTTCAATTGAGGCTTAAGCCCCCTTTAAAATTTTCTATAATTTATTGGGAATACCGTCTCCATTCTAAAATGGTATGAATGCAAGAAACGTTTTGCCTTTCAGAAAAATTAATCAAGATCTTCCTTTCACAGTAATTATGAAAAGCCAAGAAAACTAGGCGTGGCAGCGAATGCCATGAAATGTGGTTTTTGTACATCCAAATTAAATTTTAACTGAGTGACTCTCTATTGGTCCCCTGAATCCTATTGAGAGTTCTACCTTTGACTATGGATTAGATCATTTTTGTTATTCAAGAAGCAATGGTTGAGATTCCCAAGTGTTTCACGAACTGAGTCAAATGAAGGTGGCTGCTCTCATGGTTGAGATGGCCAGATATTTTGAGAGTGCAGTGATTTTTAAAATATATATGTCCCAGAAAATTTAATCTTTTACATATGCTTATGGAAAATTAACAATGGGTCTCCTGAAGAGTCTCATCTGAAACCCAGAGAGAGAAATTTAAAGAACAGACTTACATCTATTTGTGCCTTGGGTGTTCTTTAAGTATTAGCTGATTTTACTTATTTAAATAAAGACTTTAATAATAAACTCATTGGAATCTTTCTCCTTTAATACACTCACTGGAGTGCAGATAGGTACATAGGCGCACATGCATCTAAATACACACACACGCCTGCTCTTTCTTAGATAAATATATGAGAGAAAAATCGTATACTTGACATTTTTCTTTTCCCATCTATAGGTGTGGGCTTTGCTACCAGGAAAGTGGCTGGCATGGCCAAACCCACTGTGATCATCAGTGTAAATGGGGATGTGGTCAACATTAAATCAGAAAGCACCTTTAAAAATACTGAGATGTCCTTCAAATTGGGCCAGGAATTTGATGAAGTCACTCCAGATGACAGGAAAGTCAAGGTGAGGAATAAAGAACTGGAGCAGAGTAAAAGCTGATTTATAAACGACTGCTGCCTATATATAGCAAGCCATTTTGTAGAAGGAGGAAAGCCATTCCATTATAAGCCAAAAAGCTCAGATTGCTAGCTCTGAACCATGTTACTGTTGATATTTAGTTGGTGAATTGTCTCCCATTTAATAAAATTGTCCTTATTACTTTAAAAATGTTTAACATAATAATTTGTCATACCATATATGTGTGTGTGTGTGTATATATATATATATACTATTTAAAGTAAATTGAAGTAACATAACAATGTTAGAGAACTTTTAAAAGAGTGGGGGGAAAGAAAAAAAAAACACCTATGATGCTATTCCACATAAATTTATTATGTATATTCTTTCACGGTATTTTTTCAAATGCATGTTTGTATAATATTCTGATCATAATATACATGTAATTTTGCATATTGTTTTTGGCATTCATTGTTTTCTTTTTCAACATTTTCTTGTAATTTAGAATTGCTAAGTACCTCAAAATAAGCAAATAAAAGTGCTCTATTTTTTTCCCCCTCCATGATTGTAATCACTTTTAATTATCCCCACAGAGCATCATAAACTTAGATGAAGGTGCTCTGGTACAAGTACAAAACTGGGATGGGAAATCAACCACCATAAAGAGAAAACTTGTGGATGATAAGCTGGTGCTGGTGAGTATCTTCTGACTACTTCACTCTAGATTTTAGTGCTAGGTCATCCCATAATCGTTATCCTACCTAGAGAAATAGACAATCGCCCTTGTAGAATGAAAAGTTAGTCTATTGGGATTATGGTTTCACTCTGGCAATTATCCTTCTAAGCTCTGTCTATGTATATTGTGCCCCAGGAAGTATTTTCTTATCCCTCTCAATGTGAACCATATTGTATTGTGCATTTCTAATTATGTTTTTCATTCACCACATAGATTGTAAGATTCCTTGAGGGCAAGACTTGTATCTTCTTGATCTCTGTGTCTCCCTAGTTTATTACAATATCAGGTATATAAGAAGAGCCAAGAGTGAATATCTTTTGATGAACATTTTTTCCTTCTCAGCATTGAAGGAGACAATAAATAAATAAACCATGAGTTGTTTAGTCCTGAGGTTTTTACCAATATTTTGCCTTTGTGCCTAGGAATGTGTCATGAACGGTGTCACTGCTACCAGAGTTTACGAGAGAGCATAAGCCAAGGGATATTGAAATGGATGACGTTTGCATCGAACTCCATGACTTTCTGTTGGATGTGCTGTCCAAACATATATTGTTATTTTCTACTAATAAGCAAGACACTGATTTTCTCCCAGACTGATTTTGATATGGTTGTGTTGGTTAAATAAAACTTTTTAGATTTATAAGGCTATGTAATGATTTATTCATTATGTTTAACAATTTCTTACTCATAATTTAGTGATGGAAATATAAAATTGTATTATTGCTTTGTTTCCAGTGTAATATGAGTCGTAAAATAATAATACAAGGTGAAAAAAATATGAATTTCCCATAGCCTTAGGTAGAAAATGATAAATATGTACTATTACTGAATATGAAGTCCTTCTTTACCATAGCTACAGTCAAGCAACACCCTCTCAGGGACCTAAGATAGACTTAAATGTAGTGAAATTGTCCACAGTCAACTGGGCCAAGTGTTGTCATTTCACAAAAATCTGTCCTAGAGCATCAAGAAAGAGAGGTGGAATAGGAACAAAGAGTGTAGAAAAAGATTTCTGGGCTATAAATTTTAGCCTGAAAAATTATTAGTAAACCAAGGTATTCCTGGAATCTGTCTAGAATTAAGTCCAAATCATCACATGTTACATTTATTCCAGAAAAGACATGACAGGCTTGTAATGAGTTATGATGTAAATGTTCCTATAGTCATTTCCAAAGTTTTCTTTTTTTCTTACCAGTGGAATTAAAAAAATATATTGAATATGTCCTGGAATTTTTAATGCAAATAAAATTTCCCTGGAATTTCAATATATAAAACAAACAAAAATGATAATAAAGCCAGTAAGGGCGTGTTTTCACTTATGTGTGTGTGTGAGAGAGAAAGAGAAGATTTGTTTCTTCTGCACTTTGTGGAACTTTGAGGCACCTCTATAGATCCTTGGAGTTCCATGTACACAGACTGAAATTTCCCTATCACATATTTAGCTTTTATAGGAAGCCAAAATCTTTTAAAGTGTGTCTTGCAATTGATACATTCTGTTTGTGATGCTTACTTTAAAAATAAGTTTATTAGAGACTTCCTGGTGGCTTAGATGGTAAAAGAATCCACCTGTAATGCATGAGACCCCTGTTCGATCCCTGGGTTGGGAAGATCCCCTGGAGGAGGGCATGGCAACCCACTCCAGTATTCTTGCCTGGAGAATTCCATGGACAGAGGAGCCTTCTGGGCTACAGTCCATGGGGTTGCGAAGAGTTAAACACAAGAGAGTGACTAACACTTTCACTTCCAGCAGTTCAGTGGTTAAGATTTCATGCTTCCACTGCTAGAGGAGTGGTTCAGTCTCTGGTCAAGTAACTAAGTTTCCACATTCCACACAGCATGGAAAAAAAGAAAACCTTTACTGTTTTCTGAATATAGTCCATAGGGTGGCAAAGAGTTGGAAACAACTGAAGCAACTTAGCATGCACACATGCACCATATGCATAGGTGGTGTTAGTGGTGAAAAACCCACCTGCCAATGTGGGAGACATAAGAGATGCAGGTTTGATCCCTGGGTCAGGAAGATCCCCTGGAGGAGGGCATGGCAACTCACTTCAGTATCCTTGCCTGGAGAATCCCATGGACAGAGGAGCCTGGTAGTCAATAGTCCGTAGGATCACAAAGAGTCAGACACAACTGAAACGACTTAGCACACACAGACACACACACACACACAGACACACACACACAGACACACACACACACACACACACACACACACACACACTATATACATAATACCAAGATATAGACAGAGAAGCCAGAAGAGGTAAATTAAGTTTCTGATCATAATAACTTACTTTACAAAAGCAGAGAGTTAAACTCTCACTTTGAAATTACTTAAGAATTGGAGAATTCAAAGAGGTTTGTAGGAATTGTTTAGAAAAATTCTTGGTAAATCAATATTTATTAAACACTTACTATGGTCCATGCGCTTTGCATGCTCTAACTTAATTTATTATCAAAATAATCCTGTGATGAGGATTTGGTATTCCTGTTTAAAGATGAGAAAACTAAAGTTCAAAGTTTAAGTCTGTAAAAGTAAGTAGGGAATAGACATAGGAATTTGATATTCAAGAGAGCAATCCTAGCTGGGACATAGATCCAGAAACCACCCGTATTCAGTAGGTTTCCCAGGTGGCAACGTGATAAAGAATCCACCTGCCAATTCAGGAGATGTAAGAGAAGTGTGTTCGATCCCTGGAATAGGAAATGACAATGCGCCTTAGTATTCTTGTCTGGAAAATTCCATGGACTGGGGAGCCCGGTGGGCTACAATCCATGAAGTTGAAAAGAGTTGGGCACAACTGAGCACGCACCATCAGCATTCAAGTGGTAGCTTAATTCATAAATGGTGCTGTGATCATTCAGGGATTTTTTTCAAAATCTACTCTTCAAGTTTTCTTATTTTTCAGGTGAAGTTGAAGCATAGAATAAGAAGATTCAGTCCAATGTAAATTTGCTAGATAAGTCAGTTTCTTATTTTCTACGTTTTCACCATAAAATTAAAGCTGTAGAAACAAGATATGTCTTCAATGTCAGTTCTCTGATTTATCCTCCCTGGGACCTCTTTGAACCTCACATAATTTTTCATTAACATTGCTTCTATCAACACACACACAGAAATATAGAGGCGATTCTACTTTTAAAGGAAGAGAGACAGGATCAAATGGGTACTTCTCAGAGATGTGTGGACATAGAGCCCATCTATATCTTAAAACAGATATGAAAAAAAAGCCACTCACTCACTCCTTGGAAATATTAAGAATTGGGTGAAATACTGGGCCAACTTATACCTTCTTTAATGCAACTCCCATCACTATCACTGAGCTCCAATTTCTGTGAATAATTGACTTGGAATAGGTAAGCCTCTAAGATGGCCTTTGGGTAGCAATGTTTTTGGTATTTGAGATCTGGCTTCTGAACAATATGGTTATAGCACTTCTAACCAGAGTCTATGAGTACCAAGAATTTCTGGATTAGGGAATGAGGCAGAGCACTTAGATCACTTATCAGTGGACATCGCTGTGCTCAGTTATGTGGAAAACACAATTTTAATGTTATATCCAATTATGGATCTATCCATCCATTTGTGCAACCACCCCATCTCAATTTACAAAACATTAAAATAGTTCATGTGTAGCCAAACAGCCAGAAAATGCTAGGCAATAGGAAAAACTCAGTTACTGAGAGCATCTCAAAGGCAAGGATTATGTCCTGTGTGTAGCCATGTCCCCAGACCCTGGCACAATAAACAGCAGATTTGGAGTTTAGTAAAGAGTTTTGAGTGAGTGAGTGAACGCTCTTCCCTGTGCTAGGTGTGGTTTGTAACACAGAAACAGTTCACGATCATGCCTTCATTGTGGTAGAGAAATACCATGAATGTCATCACATCACCTGGGAAAATTTTTCTGATAGTTCCTCCTCCTCCCTCACCCTCCATATCTAAGAAGAGTTAAACTCTTCCTCCCATGACCACAGGAAAAATACGTGTTCTTACTATAACATGATATTACCACATTTTAATTTCTCATCTTTTCCATCACTAGGCTGACACAGCCTCAGGACACTTATGTATATATGTAGTATCTAGTACAATGCCTGAAATGTGGTAATCACTCAATAAATTTTAGTGGAATGAATGAAGACAAAATATAGAGGAGGACGTGAATTGTATGATAAATTGCGTGGTATATTTTATGGATTGGAAGGAAGCCAAGGGCAAGCAGAGTACTCGGTATGTGCTGGAGGAAGGTTTTCAGCATAGAAGATGTAGTTGAGCTAGGTCATGAAAGATAACTATAAAACTAATTAATTGCTTATTAATTAATTTTACAGTGGAATGACTTGGCAAAAACCATCTTAATGTTAGTCGCTTGGTCGTGTCTGGCTCTTTGAGACCCTATGTACTGTAGCCCGTCAGGCTCCTCTGTTCATGGGATTCTCCAGGCAAGAATACTGGAGCGGGTTGCCATTCCCTGCTCCAGGAGGTCTTTCCAACCCAGGGATCAAAACCACCTCTCCTGCAGCTCCTGCTTTGCAGGTAGATTCTTTACCACTGAGCCACCTAGGAAGCCCAATGAAGACCCTATCCTCCAAATACCTGGGATATGTGTTCTAATCACTGATTGCTGCTTCTGATCACTGAAGTGGAAAGAAGAGGTGGTGGCCACTATTGTTGCATTTCCTCCCATTGTTGCAAATACCACTCTTTTCCCCCTCCTCAAGTGATTGTCAGGAAATTTAAAGGGCCAGCACCTTTTCCTTCCCTTCATTTCTTACTATTTCCTCTTTGAGGAGCCATAATTAAAGACCAGGACATTCAAAAGCAATTTCATATACAGAGGATATTAGAAAGTCACTGTACATTCCAAGGAAAAGGTACAGGGTCAGAAAGGACATGAGAAGACCTTAAGTTTCTTCCTTAGGCTGGTCCTTGGCGCAGAGCCAGACTCCAGCCATCAGAAAACAAAAACAAAAAGCAGCAAACCCTAGAGAAGGAGGAGAACCTAATTTCCAGAGTTAGCACATTATTAAATTCAAATTTTCAGTTTTCAACAGTAAAATCACAGAACATGGGAAGAAATAGGAGAGCTTGGCCCATTCAAACAAAAAGTTAAACCAACAGAAACTGTCCCTGAGAAAGACCTGAAGTTGGATTCACTAGTCAAAAATTAGTTACATTTCTGTATATTAACAATGAACAATTCGAAAAGCAAATTAAGAAAACAATTCCATTTACAATAGCACCAAGAAGAATAAAATACTTAAGAATTAACCAAAGAAGTGGAAGTTTGTACTATGAAAACTATAAAAGATATAACTAAGTGGAAAGACATCCCATAGTCATAGATTGGAAGTTGTCAATACTATACCATTTGAAGTGATTTACCAATTTAGTGGAATCACTGTCAAAAGTCCAATGTTGTTTCTTGCAGAAATAGAAAAGCCCATTCTAATATCAAGGGATCTGAAAAGCAAAAAAAAAAAAAAAAAAAAAAATCCTAAAAATGAAGAACAAAGTTGGAGAACTGATACTTCCTGATTTCAAATTTTGTTACAAAGCTACTATAATCAAAGCAGTGTGATACTGGCCTAAAGACTGACATATGGGCTAATGGAATAGAATAGAGAGCTCCAAAATGAACTCTTGCATATTGCCAAGACCTTTCAGGGGATAAAATACAATCTTCTCAACAAATGGTGCTTGGAAAACCAGATGCATGCATGCTCAGTCACTTCAGTCATGTCCAACTCTTTGTGACGCTATGGACTGTAACCTGCCGGGCTCCTCTGTCCATGGGATTCTCCAGACAAGAATACTGGAGTGAGCTGCTGGGCTCTCCTCCAGAGGATCTTCCCTGACCTGAGACTGAACCTGGATCTCCTGCATCTTCTGCATCACAGGTGGATTCTTTACTTCTGAGCCACTGGGAAAGCCCTGGAAAACCTGATATCCACATGCAAAAGAGTGAAACTGATGTCTCTTTTTAACACCACATGCAAAAGTTAACTCAAATATAAGACCTAAAACTTGAAACTTTTAGAAAAACTTCACAACATTGGACTTGGCAGGGATATCTTGAATATAATACCAAAGGCACAGGCAACAAAAGAGACAATAGACAAATTTGATTCCAGGAAAATAGAAAATCCTTTGCCTTAGAAGACATTATCAACAGAATAAAAACGTGGCTCACAGGACTTCCTTGGTGGTACAGTGGTTAAGAATCCCTCTGCCAATGCAGGGGACACGGGTTTGATCCCTGGCTCGGGAAGCTTCTGCATGCCGCAGAGCAACTAATCCTGTGGGCCACAGTACTGAGCTCCAGTGCCGCAGTTATTGAAGCCCACTCACCTAGAGCCCATGCTCTGCAACAAGAGAAGCCACAGCAATGAGAAGCCTGAACACTGCAACAAAGAGTTGCCCCTGCTCATCGCTAGAGAAAGCCCATATCCAGGAATAAAGACCCAACACAGCCAAAAATAAATACACACATACATACATAAAAATTTAAGAAGCAACCCACAGAATGGGAGAAAATATTTGCAAGTGATATTCCTGATACGGAACAAATATCCAGAATATATAGAGAGCTCCTAAAAACAATAACAAAAAAACTACTTGATTCAAAAATGGGCAAATGTCTTGTATCAGAGAAAATATATAAATGGTCAATAAACACATGAAAGGATGTTCAGTGTTGCTAATTATTAGTGATAATGCAAATCAGGATCATAATGGGATGCATCTCACACACATTAAGATGGAGGCTATAAAAAAATAACTTGTTAGTGAGGATGTGGAGAAATTGGAAACCTTGTACAATGTTGGTGGGAAGGTAAAGCAGTACAATTGCTATGGAAAACAGCAGGACAATTCCTCAAAAAATTTAAAATAGAATTAACCAGGTGGCATCAGTGGTAAAGAACCTGCCTCCCAATGCAGGAAACTCAAGAGATGCGGATTATCTCTAGCTCAGGAAGATCCCCTGGAGTAGGAACTGGCAAGCCACTCCAGTATTCTTGCTGGAGAATCCCACGGACAGAGAAGTCTGTTGGGCTGTAATCCCTAGGGTTGCAAAGAGCTGGACACATCTGAAGCGACTGAGCATGTACACACCAGCAATTCTACTTCTGGTTATACACTCAAAATAATTGACAGCAGGGTCTCAAAGAGATACATGCATAACCGTGTTGGAAGGACTGATGCTGAAGCTGAAGCTCCAATCCTTTGGCCACCTGATGCAGAGTCAACTCATTGGAAAAGACCCTGATGCTGGCAAAGATTGAAGGCAAAGGGAGAAGAGGGTGGCAAATGATAGGATGGTTAAATAGCATCACCAATTCAATGGACATGAATCTGAGCAAACTCCGTGAGATAGTGAAGGACAGAGAAGCCTGGCAAGATACAGTTCTTGGGATCGCAAAGCGTTGGACGTGACTTAACAGCTAAACAACAACAAATGTTCATAACAACATTTTTCATCTATTGCTAAAATGTAGAGGCAATCCAAATGTCCATCAAAGGATGAATGTATAAGAAAAATATGAATAACACATTTTGCTTTATCCAACAGAATACCATTGTGTTAAAAAGGAAGAAAATTCTGAGATTTCCTACAACATGGGTAAACCTTAATGACATTGTGCTAAGCGAAGTAAGCTGGTCACATACAGATAAAAACAAACACTGCATGATTCCACTTATACAAGGTCATGGAGGCAGAAAGTAGAATGGTGGTTACCAGGAGGCAGGGGTGTGGAGAATGGATAATTGCTATTTAACGAGTAGAGTTTCAGCTTTGCAAGATAGCATTTCTAGAGATGGATGGTGGTGATGGTTACATAACAGTGTGAATACCACTGAAGCATGTGCTTAGAAATGGTTAAAGACAGTTAATTCTGTGTAATGTCTATTCTACCACAATAAAAAAATTAGAAAAAAAAATCTAGTGTAGCTCCAGCTATTTTATGTACAGCAATAAAGTAGCAGATGTATTGTTGAATCATTTTGTAGATTTTAGTACATGTTTAACTTTATCTGTGTCCCTCACCAATGGAGAATGTAATATCTCAAAATTAAAATTTATTTTAAAAGTGTTTAATAGCTAAGCAGTCTCAAGAAAGAAAATTAATGTAGAAAATGAGATACTGGAAAAGCATAGAAAAATGAGATCATGGGGAAATAAGTATTTAACCTGTCATGAATATAAAATGTGTAACTGTTCTATAACAGAATATTGTATTCTAGTTCTTTTGTTGGGATTAACAATTAAGAACATTTTAATTAAAAAGTTTTTTTACTGGAGGGAATGATAATTTTAAAAAACATTTGTGTATTTATGGCTGCACTGGGTCTTTGTCGCTGCACTCCATCTTTCTCTAGCTGCAGCTGGTGGAGTCTCCTCTTTGGGTGTGTGGGCTTCTCATAGTGGCTTCTCTTGTGGAGCCTGGGCTCTAGACCCCAGGCTTCAGTAGTTCAGCAAACAGGCTTAGTTGCTTCATGGCATGTGGAATTTTCCCGGACCAAGGGTTGAACCTATGTCCCCCGCATTGGCAGGCAAAATTCTTATCCACTGTACCACCATGGATATCCGAAATGGTGATTAAAAACAAACAAACAAAAAAAACTAAACAAATATGCCAAAGCTAGTAGTGATAGCAGCAGGACTAGAAGAGAACTTTCTTGGTTGAGAAGGTAAATGTGTATGATAACAATGAAACACTGAGCAAAGATGAAGGGAGTCTGAGAATCCCTATACTGTCTGATGACCATAAGGAAAGGCGTGTCATATGAGCAGGTCAGGAGAGAGCAATGTAGTAAAAGTGAAAGTGAAGTCGCTTAGTCGTGTCGGACTTTTTGCGACCCCGTGGACTATAGCCTACCAGGCTCCTCTGTCCATGGGATTCTCCAGGCAAGAATACTGGAATGGGTTGCCGTTTCCTTCTCCGGGGTATCTTCCTGACCCAGGGATCGAACCCAGGTCTCTCACATTGCAGGAAGACGCTTTAAACTCTGAGCCAAAACTCTGTCTTAAATACAATTTGATTCCACTAATATGGGGTACCTAGAATAGTCAAATTGATAGAGCTGGAGATTACATTGGTAGATACCCAGTGGGTATCCCTGCTCCCCGGGACCCAGCCAGTGGGGGAGGTGGGGATGGGGGTGGGGAGTTATTGTTTAATGAGGACAGAGTTTCAGTTTAGGAAAGTGAGGAAAATTTCAGAAGATGGATAATGGTGAGAACTGCCCAGCAATGTGAAGGTACCTAATGCCACTGAACTGTACAGTTAAATATGATTAAAATAGTATGTCTTATGTGACTTTCAACAGAATAAAATTTTTTTTTAATTTAAAAAATCTTTGTCTTTACTTGTTAGAGAGATTAATATCAGTGATGAGGGAAATTGTCAGTTAAAATAAACATTTTATTCCTCTTGTCATTCATTCATAAAACATTTATTGAGCACCTACAATATACCGGGCACTGTTTCTCAAGGATTCAGAAGTGAATCAGAAATATTTTCTTTACTTGATGTACTCATGAAAGAGCTCAGGGGACAGTTGGAGGAGGACTCCATGCAATACTGTGAGAAAAGTTCCAGAATATACTTGTATTAAGGTATAATTGTATCACATAAACAATCATCAGCCAGCTTGGAACCAGTTTCACATAGGACATGATTTTGAGTTGGATCTGGAGACCTGGGAGATACTGTGCATGAGGCCAATATCACATGATACATAGGATTTTCTTTTAATTTTTTTTTTTTTTGCCACACCAAATGGCATATGGAATCTAATTCCCTGTTCAGGGATCAAACCTGCACCCCCCGCATTGGAAACACAGAAACTTAACCATTGGACCACCAGGGAAGTCCTGGAATTGGTTTTCAAAGTCCAAATTTAGGTGGAGCTATTTACAAAGGCATATCAATTATGGTTTAACCTGCAAGGAACAAAAACTCAGACACAATGTTTTTTTAAAAAATGGAATTCATCAGTTCTCCTTATAAAGATTCCAGAAACAAAGTGGTCTTGAGTTCTTCCTCCTTTTCCTCTCTCCCATTCTCAGTTTTGGCCTCATTTTTGAGTTGGTAACACAATGGATGTGGCAGTTTTAAATATCGTGTGTGTGTGTGTGTGTGTGTGTGTGTGTGTGTGGTAAGTCGCTTGAGTTATGTCCAGCTCTTTACAACCCTATGGACTGCAGCCTGCCAGGCTCCTCTGTTCATGGGATTCTCCAGGCCAGATTACTGGAGTGGGTTGCCATGCCTTTCTTCAGGGTATCTTCCTGACCAGGGATCGAACCTGTGTCTCTTGCATCTCCTGAACTAGCAGGCAGGTTCTTTATCACTAACGTCACCTGTGAAGCCCCTAAATATCATACAAGAGAGCAAAAGTTGCCAAGGAGGGGCCCGTCCCTGTGATTCTCTCTTAAGGGTGAGGGAATTTTATAAAAGGCAGAAGTTTGACCTTCTCTTTTGCCTCATGGGCCACAGGATTGATTTCTGAATCAATCAATGGTAGAATACTTGGAACAAAACTGGTTAGACTAAGGGGAGACCTTGACTTGTATGCCTGCCATGTTTCAGACTGAGTACACACAAATCCAGAACCAATAAAGCAAGATCAAGTCACTTGCTCTTTACTTGAGCATCACCTCTGAGTGTGATTTCAACTGCTAAGGCACTTATATTCAGTCCAGTCTCAGTTCCCTAAAACTGACTCTAAGGTTTTTTCTTTCCTTGTTTTGCCCTCCAGATAGTTTAGCTATTTCCCCTATATTGTATTATAAATAACTTTTTAATAAGTTTCCATCAAAATAAATTCCTCATACCACTGAAGATTTAACTTTGCGGTGCAAAAGCATCTGCTTTTTTTTTTTTTTTTTAATTTCCCCACAAATAGATGGTCTGAATGAAGATTTCTTTGACTTTAAGGAATATTTTGACCCAGGCAGATGATAGTATAAATGTTATTCTTCACTCTAATTTTCCAGCCTTCTTGAAAACAACTGGAGTTCAAAGCTGTCATGTAAATCTACAACCTCAGAATCCAATCTTTCCCAGTAAAGGCCTTACCTGCCTAAAGTTCACCTCCATTACTTGGGTTACAGAAGAAGATTTTAGAAGTAATGGCACAGATATTTAAATTACTTCCTGCCTTCATCTTTCTTTTAGAATGAAGATTACAAAATACCATATTTCTACCTAAAACTTCCATTCACAACTTCAATATCAATATTTCTTGATATTAATTATCAAGATTAAAATTTTAATCTTATTTCACATCAAGATATTTTGATATTTATTATCAAGATTAATATTTTAATTACTCTTCTTTTAATATCAAGATTTCTTTGTTATCCTAAAAGATGAATTTTAGCATTAGCTTCCCCTCATTTTTAGAACTTAAATTATAAAACACCATAAATGATAATTGTTAGTTTTCTTCCCACTCTGCAATTACTCTTAATTAACAGCAATGATGCCTTATGCCTCACTCCAATCAACTGTAGGCATTTCAGTTACATTAAGTAGTATCAATTCATCAGCCCTGCAAGGAAGGGAGGGGCACATGTTCTTATAATGAAGAGAGTACTCTGGCACTGTGACTTGTCCAAATAAAAAGCAGCTGAGGTAGAGTAAGCAAGCAAGGATGTCCCTGTATCAGGTAGGAAAACATCTCAGTCAGGTGTTCATTAAACATTTGTTAGGTTATTCCTTCAGAGTTGACTCAGCATTCATAGTTCAAAATGCTGATCTCTATTGAAAATTGTCTCCATTCCACAATATTTATCAGGTGACTCTGAGGTTACCAATCTGTTTATTAGAAGCTATAATCATTGACTTAAATTCAACTTAACATGTTAATTTTCTATCTTTATTTGCAAGTAAATAAAATGAGTCAACTCTGGTGCCTAGGATCTTTGGTCTTGCTGCTCCCCATTGGCCATTTCAGAAGAGTCACATGATGAAGATGTCTTTTAAATTAAGATTCTGGTAGCAGTGTGTCACTTAAGTTTCTTTGGCTTTTGGTTGTGAGCACCTCTTCTCTGCAAGCTTTCCATCATGATTAAGCCCTTCTTGGGAACCTGGAAACTGGTCTCCAGTGAAAACTTTGATGAATATATGAAAGAGCTGGGTGAGAAATAGCTTTACAAGATTTGGAAACTGGCAATGCTTTTTGTGATGTGGTTGGGCTTGCACTTTACAATGAATTTTCCTACAATTATCTTGTTCATTTGGGATCTAAGGGTATATTCATGGGGTTAACAAAGTTTATGTATCTACATTTACTCTTTTATTACTAGTAATAATTATCTCTTTCTGCAATATTAGGCTCACAGTTACTTCCTTCTAATTATTATCTATATTTTTAGACCATATATCCTTTTTGAAAATACTTCATCCTACCCTCATGACAGAGTTTCTTTTTATCTTGGTAATTTCATTAAATAGCTTTTCCCAGCTCCCCATTATAGATAGCAATACCTATCTATAATTAAATTTATTAACTAAATTCATTTCAAGGTTTACTTTAAGTCATAACTTCAAAAGAGCAATAACAACAAGCAAAATTTCTATTGGGTTAAGTTTTAGAGTTCTGATACACATGGGAGATTTTTAAAATATTATTTTGAAGAGTTTCAAATGTTTTATTGAAATAGAACACATAGAAATAGAATATTTTTACTCATGGAATTTCCCACCATTTGACATCTCCCAGAATTGTAAGTTCTGCATACTTTAGCTCTTATTCAAGTTGAAATGAATATCATTTACAATGGCTCAGATAACTAATAATAACTAAACTATTCTTTACTAATGCTAGAAGATTAGTAATTTTTTAATATTTAATGAAGCAATTTTAAACACATAAGAGAGACCTCCCTTTTAATAAAAAACTATATATAAAGTTTTTCTGCTTTTATGTAGTCAGAGGCTTCCCATCTGCCCACAATATGAATATGAAGTCGATTTCTATATCAATATTAAGAGATGGGAGTCAACCCTTCTGCTTAACTATTGCAGGAGACAAATTCAACAACGGACAATTCCCAAAGTGAATAGCAGGGCTAGGCTCTCAGCCAAATTGTCTGATTTGCCTATCTCCTCTTTATTCAGCCAGATCTGAATTGTACCTACAAATAAGAGAAGGCTGCACTTTATAAGTCATATTCTTTTAGAGTAGTTAGATACTTTGAAAGTTTTTTTTTTTAAGGAAAATAAAAAAGCATGCTAAAGTTTATGGAAAATTAGAAAACCTGTGTTTAAGTTTCAGTTCTGCTAATTACCAAGCACATCATCTAGAAAAAGCCTCTCTACCTCTCTGGGAGTCGATATACTCATCTCTAAAATGAGGGTAATAATACCCCCTGCTGTTGAAATAGTGTTGTTGAAACACTTCATGAGGTAAAGCCCAAGCATATGATTGAAAGGCACCACACAAATATAGATTTTAGATGAAGTATAAGAGTCTCCGTGATTTTAGATGAAGCACAATAGTCTCAGAAAGTGAACTTAGCTTTCAAAATGTCAAGTATAATTACTAGACATGTCTTCTGATTGGGAGGTTTGGCTCAACCAGCTGATACAGAGAGCACTAGAGAAAAGATGGCATACTATCCAAAATATCAATGGGGAGAGGATGCGTTCTTTTTAAACTGCTTTCCAAAATGATTGCTAACACTTCTTCCTAAACTTCTTAAGAAGGCGTGTTTTTTCCTCTATTCACTGAGTTTTCTTCTCACTCATTCCTACAGGAGTGAGTGTTGCAGTCCAGAACCTTGCAGGATCAGCAAAGCCAAGAATCATTATTAGTGCCGACGGGGATAAGGTTAGCATCAAAACTGAAAGTACTTTCAAGAACTCTGAGATCTCCTTCAAAATAGGGGAAGAATTTGATGAAACCACCATAGATAACCGGAAAGTGAAGGTAAGAACTGAATCTTCCTGCT
Source organism: Ovis aries (assembly GCF_016772045.2). Lineage (NCBI taxonomy): Eukaryota > Metazoa > Chordata > Mammalia > Artiodactyla > Bovidae > Ovis > Ovis aries. Next base: position 57,745,057 of record NC_056062.1, on the reverse strand, counting down.
CCATAATCAGGAAAAATCTAGAAGGCAGTTAGGCATAGTCTGTTCTAATTCACCCAATCAGTTTATTTTGTTAATTAATAGTGCACATCTATAAAGTCAGTTCTTTTGCAAATGATTTAGGGCCCAAAAACTCAACGGGTTTTCACTGCTTCTCTGATCTCTGTCATTTTTCATTTGTTTTTAATGTTATTTATTTGTTTATTGGCTGTGCCGGGTCTTTGCTGCTCCATGGGCTTTTCTCTGGTTGCAGTGAGTGGGGGCTACTCACTAGTTGTGGTGAACAGGCTTCTTGTTGCAGTGGTGTCTCTTGTGGAGCCCAGGCTCCAGGGCTCTAGGGCTTGGGCTTCAGTAGTGGTGGCTCCCCAGGTCTAGAGCACAGGTTCAATAGCTGAGTTGTGGTGCACGGGTTTAGCTGCTCAGCACCATGTAGGATCTTCCCAGATCAGGGGTTGAACCCTTGTGTCCTGCTTTGGCATGTGGATTCTTTACCACTGAACCTTAAGAGAAGCCCTTTCTTTGTCATTTTATAAAACAGAATATGGAACAATCATTCACAAATAGTTTAGGTATTGCTTACCTGGGGAAAAGAGCATCACTTGAATAATCTTTTGAGACTTCCCTAGTTTGATGGTATTAGATTAGGACAAGAACTGATGTAAGAATTTTGGAGAAAAGAATTTCAAAATGGAAATTAAAAAATAGATATCTAGTCTTGTGTCATTAGGATGTTGTGAATTGCTATTTCTGACTGATTCCTTTCCACATTTATAGAGCATCGTAACACTAGATGGTGGCTCAATGATTCATGTTCAAAAATGGCTTGGTAAAGAGACAACGATCAAAAGAAAAATTGTAGATGGCAAAATGGCAGTGGTGAGTTTTCTCTAAATTTAAAAAATTTTGATGTTACTATTTGACACATACCTTTCAAATCATTCAATTGTCTTACGGCCCGAGGAGGCAGTCTGGGGAAAGAGGGACAGAGCAAATTTAACCTGTCATGTACCAACTTTAATAGATCCCTCTTTGCTTTTAGGAATATATCATGAATAATGTTGTCAGCACTGGTGTCTATGAAAAGGTGTGAAGAAATTGTATGCATCAGTGAAAACTTGTTCACTAACAGGAAACTGAGACTTGAAGAAGATGTGCTTCAGGGCCAGTGATTTTAAAAAAACTTTCTCAACATAAAATCGCTCAATAAAACCAAACTAAGTGCAGTTATGGAGCTGTGTAATCTTGAGAGTTAGGGACAATCTAAATGGGTGAGATAAGAAACTACCTGTCTCTGGCGTGATTATAAGATCACTAACTGCCTTTTATACTTTGCACACTTGACTTCTGCAATCCTTGCTTTTCCTTCAATGGACCCATTCCATTTAGGTTAAGGCTTTCTGTCAAAGGATGCTCTATTGAAATTCATGTGACTTCAAAGAGGGATATATTATAATCATTGAAATCTGCCTGCAAAGTAGGAGACCCAGGTTCGATCCCTGGGTTGGGGAGATCTCCTGGAGAAGGGAATGGCAACCCACTCCAGTATTCTTTCCAGGAGAATCACAGGGACAGAGGAGCCTGGTGGGCAACTGACATCCCCCTTGAACAATACAGGTGTTGAAAACCAGTGTTGCTATCTATCTTTGCGGAAGGTTGGCCCTACTTAAAGTCTTATAGATAGGACAGATAGATGATAGACAGATAGATAATGAATAATAGATAGATAGATGAGAGAGACAGGGAGAAGGGGAGAGAGACAGACACAGAGACAAAAAGGCTACAAAATATAGCCTAAACATTCTACACTGTGCTTGAATTATTACAGAACATTTAAAACAGTCATTATCCTACTTTTCCATAAATGTGTTTAACATAATCAAGCTAGTGCATCACTTACAACTTAGTCTTTGCAGAATGATGTTTTATTGAATGCCAGTCCTGGACTTCTAAACACCTAGTGGGAATATAATTGTTAGAGCTTCATAAAGTCCTGTAATAGTTTCACTGATTACTGTTGCTAGGAAGTACTCTCAGGGCTTAGAGCGAAACAGAGCAATTACAGGTAAAATTTTAAAATTGAGTGTGTTTGTGGCAGTGGGAAGAGGAAAAGGAAAAAGGGGAAGAATTCTGTATATCTCATACTGCAAATTAAACCAGACAGTACTTAGTCAAAAATAACCCCTGAAGGTAGTGTTTAATTTGTGCTAGTTTGTCATCTAAACTGAATGAGAAGTGAAAAGTGGAAAGACAGGCACTATCAGTAATTACAGCTGGGCCATAGCATAAACTGGGACTATCCTAGGCAAACTAAGAAATATGGTTACCTTAGTAAGGATGAAATTAAAGAGTAATGAAAAGGACTTAGCATGGGATTGGGACAGTAACTGAATTCTTGTCCAAGGAAAGGAGCTAGGACTGTCATATTAAACCTGAAGACCTCAGCATAAAACTGCACTTGAAGTAGCCACACTACTGCCCGACGTGGGCAGGGACACTCATTGTCGCATGCTTGTCTCTGTCCTTCCTAAAGGACTCAAGCATGTACAAATGGACCTGCACTCATTCTCCAGAAGTCCAAGAGGTTTTCAAGCCCCAAGGTAGCATCCTGTGCACAAAGAGGAGCAGAGGCTGATGTTGCCTTCATCCGAGTATGGTCTCTGAGATGGGAGCGCAGATGACAGCACTTCAGCAACAACTCAGACCACTGGTTGAAGTGTTTTCCACAAGGATTCAGTTCAGTTCAGTTGCTCAGTCGTGTCCGACTCTGCAACCCCATGGATTGCAGCACACCAGGCCTCCCTGTCCATCACCAACTCCCGGAGTTCACTCAAACTCATGCCCATCGAGTCATGATGCCATCCAGCCATCTCATCCTCAGTCGTCCCCTTCTCCTCCTGCCTCCAATCCATCCCAGCATCAGAGTCTTTTCCAATGAGTCAACCCTTCGCATGAGGTGGCTGAAGTACTGGAGTTTCAGCTTTAGTATCATTCCTTCCAAAGAACACCCAGGACTGATCTCCTTTAGAATGGACAGGTGGATCTCCTTGCAGTCCAAGGGACTCTCAAGAGTCTTCTTCAACACCACAGTTCAAAAGCATCAATTCTTCGGCGCTCAGCCTTCTTCACAGTCCAACTCTCACATCCATACATGACCACAGGAAAAACCATAGCCTTGACTAGATGGACCTTTGTTGGCAAAGTAATAACTCTGCTTTTGAATATGCTATCTAGGTTGGTCATAACTTTCCTTTCAAGGAATAAGTGTCTTTCAATTTCATGGCTGCAATCACCATTTGCAGTGATTTTGGAGCCCAAAACAATAAAGTCTGACACTGTTTCCACTGTTTCCCCATCTATTTCCCATGAAGTGATGGGACCAGATGCCATGATCTTCATTTTCTGAATGTTGAGCTTTAAGCCAACTTTTTCACTCTCCTCTTTCACTTTCATCAAGAGGCTTTTAGTTCCTCTTCACTTTCTGCCATAAGGGTGGTGTCCTCTGCATATCTGAGGTTCTTGATATTTCTCCCAGCAATCTTGATTACAGCTTGTGCTTCTTCCAGTCCAGCGTTTCTCATGATGTACTCTGGATAGAGGTTAAATAAGCAGGGTGACAATATATAGCCTTGACGTACTCCTTTTCCTATTTGGAACCAGTCAAGGATTCAGTTCGGTTCAGTTCAGTCGCTCAGTCATGTCCGACTCTTTGCAACCCCATGAATCACAGCAGACCAGGCCTCCCTGTCCAGATGCTTACTCCTTGGAAGAAAAGTTATAACCAACCTAGATAGCATATTCAAAAGCAGAGACATTACTCTGCCAAAAACGTCCGTCTAGTCAAAGATATGGTTTTTCCAGTGGTCATGTATGGATGTGAGAGCTGGACTGTGAAGAAAGCTGAGTGCCAAAGAATTGATGCTTTTGAACTGCGGTGTTGGAGAGCTCTTGAGAGTCCCTTGGACTGCAAGGAGATCCAACCAGTCCATTCTAAAGGAGATCAGCCCTGGGTATTCTTTGGAAGGAATGATGCTAAAGCTGAAACTCCAATACTTTGGCCACCTCAGGTGAAAAGTTGACTCACTGGAAAAGACTCTGATTCTGGGAGGGATTGGGGGCAGGAGGAAAAGGGGATGACAGAGGATGAGATGGCTGAATGGCATCACCGACTCGATGGATGTGAGTTTGAGTGAACTCCAGGAGTCAAGGATTAGGGTATTCTAAAAAGCACTAGGCACTTACTCATTTAAATCTTTGACTTTACAGAGGCAAAATTTTTAAAAGCATAACTTAGTTTTGAGTTTTCAAGACTTGTTTCTCCTCCCATAATGTCACAGCTCAAGTTATAGAGAGCCTAAATGAGATAAAAATTCTGGTGTGGCGTCTTTAGTAGGTAGAATCAAGCATGCTACTCCTGAGAAAGTTACTCATTCTGCAAGTTCTTACTCAGACACCACCATCTGTTCAGTGCTCTATTGTTTCAGTCATGTCCGACTCCTTTGTGACCCCATGGACTGTAGTTCACCAGGCTCCTTCTGTCTGTGTGATTTGCCAGGCAAGAACACGGGAGTGGATTGCCATTTTCTTTTCCATCAATACTCTATTGCTGCTGCTGCTGCTGCTAAGTCGCTTCAGTCGTGTCTGACTCTGTGTGACCCCATAGACGGCAGCCCACCAGGCTCCACTGTCCTTGGGATTCTCTAGGCAAGAACACTGGAGTGGGTTGCCATTTCCTTCTCCAATGCATGAAAATGAAAAGTGAAAGTGCAGCCTACCAGGCTCCTCCGTCCATGGGATTTTCCAGGCAAGAGTACTGGAGTGGGTTGCCATTGCCCTCTCCCAATACTCTATTAGGTGATGGCAAATAGAAATGAGTTGAGGATAGAGTTCACAACTGCCTTTTATTGTTACAAGTAACAGAGGCATCTTGAAACCCTATTGATTTTATTTTTGTTCTCAGTCAAATTGTGTTAATATTTTTATAAGAAAAAATTCATTAAAGTTTATGCTTAGAATTATCAGTCTTTACTAAGGACATTGACATGATCTGACTTACGTTTAAAAACTGTCACCATTTATCTATAAACAACAACTTGTCAAGTTGCACTGGATTTCTAGAAAAAGGATAATAATGACAATTATTGCTGAGCAATAAAAAGCCATTATTTACTTTCCATAAGGGTTTGAAGTAGAGAAAGTGACAGATTTTATAAACTATAAAATAAAATATGTATTTTTGAATATTTTTAGACTGAAAAACTTAGTGATAAACTATTACATTTTAAATTCACACTACACTGAAGTTTACAGAAAAGAATTAATCATCCAACTATCAAGCATACCAAAAACATGATTAATACTATTATCAATGAATAACTCACCAGATTTCTTTTTTTGCTACCCAATACTATTTAGAAAACCGCTGACAAAGGTAATTTATTTTGAACATTTTTAGTGTATTTAATTTCCATATATTTGCACAAAAGTGTAAAAATCATAAAAGAACATGCTTTGAAAGTGATTAAAAGACAACTAACTATTTCAAAGCTAGTAACAGAAAATAGACAGAAATTTAGGATGAAGAAATCAGGACATAACCTAATCCTTGATTTATTTCTATTTTAAACATTTACAGAAAACTATAGTCTGTCCACTTTGAATGTTGGTATCTAGACCTTGAGTAATTTTTTGAGGGGGTCAGAGTTGGGAGGAACCTTCTAACAACGAGCCTCATGATAGAACGGGAAGTGACTGCTACCCTCTGAAACACATTGCAGGAAATGAAATTTGAGAACCAGACAGAGCAGGACTTGAATCCTGCTTCTGCCACTGACTGTTTTGTGAGCTTGAATGAGCTGTTCACCCACTTTGGTTTTCTCCTTTGCAAAATGGAGGCTGCCTAATTCACAAGTTTGTGATGAGGCTAAATGAGACATCCTTCAATGGGCCAGCACAGGGAATCCCTCATGTCTTCTCATTTTTCCCACATCCCCTTCCCAGATAATAAGGCAATTAGAATGCAAAGAATAGGAACCACAGAACTGAAGGCATATGCACTAAAACAGTGGGCAGACAAAGCTGGATTAGAAGAGTGTTACAGCAGAGGCAGGCAGGGTCTAGGAGCAACTAATCAGTTAGAAATGGGATTTGGGAGAAGTCAATTCTGGTTTACTTGGTAACATAGAGTTCATCTGTCAATACATAAGTTACAAAACAATTTCAAAAGGTTTTCTTTTTTGGTTCTCAGAACAATCAATATTGTAGAGGTGATAAAGCTACAACTCAAATGCTATCCATTTGGTAGATGGTAAAGCTAGACCAGTATTCCAAGTTCCTTATAACATTCTATCAGAATATAGACTTTAAGATAGTTATTCAGACATAATGTCAGGACTTAGTGTGCCCAGATTTGAATACAGAAGAGATAGTTAATTTCCCACTAGATATCTGGGCTTGCCAATACAGTATTGGCATTGAGAAGCATCTGCAAGCCAGACATGGCTTAGTACCCACCTGTGTCCTTGGGGTCATGTGACTATTTCTTGCATCAGAGTCTAGGTGGAAGTGACATGTGCCACTTCTAGGTCAAGAGAATAAAGAGGCAAGTGTGTCTTTTTCAGCTCCCCTAACCCCTGGCTGCTTGGAGGAGAGGACTCTGAAATCTGAAGGGTGCTATAGGCATGAAATGAAATTGAAAGCCTCTGAGCCTTTCTCTATGGAGTAAAGCTACCCATAGATCAGGAGCACCTGCAGTGGACAATACAGGGAGCAAGAAATAAACTTCTGAAATCCTGGGGTTCATGGCAGCAGCTCACATTACTGAGTTAGTGTGCCCATTTAAGATAATGTATTTTCACCAAGTATCCCCAATCATGAGCACGTTACAGGCTAGAATTTAACTACAAAACTAGTTTTCCATTGTTTGAAGGAAGGCATGGTTTGACATGAATAAATGAAAGTACAGTATATACATGAATTGATTCTATGATCTAACTTTACCTTACCTGAAATACGTGTGTGTGTGTGTGTGTGTGTATACACATACATATGTGTATGTAAACCACATTGTGTGTTCTCAATCACTCAGTTATGTCTGACTGTTCATTGCCCCATGGACTATAGCCTGACAGGCTGTCCATGGAATTTTCCAGGCAAGAATACTGGAGTGGGGTGCCATTTCCTCCTCCAGGGGATTTTCCTGACCCAGGGATCAAACCCACATCTCTTGTGTCTTCTGCGTTGGCAGGTGGATTCTTTACTGCTAAAGCTACCTGGGAAGCCCATAAACCATATTATACCATCTCAATTATTGAAAAAATTTTAAAATGTGATCAAGGAAATAAAGTAGGCAACCTGGATAACACATGGTTAGAAAATCATCAGAATTTTTGTGAGTTTATATTTGTTCCTTATGAAATAAAGCTACATACACACACTCACACATATACTCACACACTTTTCACTATGCTTTGCAAGTGAATTATTTTGAAGAGATTGCCTTCTCCCATAGACTGTAAGGGAGCAGATGGCTGAGTCCTGAAAAGTGTTTCCTACAGCTCTTTGTGCTAATGCCTGAAAAATACTACCTATTTTAATGTTGTTGATATCACTTTCTCTCTAAGAAGAAATGCAAATGGAGTAGAAAAAACTGTGACTAGCTCTGTATATTCTCTAATAACTAGAGAAAAACACTGACCAGTCTCTGGAAAAGAGGCAATGTATGTTCAAGCCTAGGAAAAACAAAGCTAATTGCATTGTTTGGAGGAATGACTAGCTAGTTCTTCCCTCTATTTATTGCCATTCAACAAAAGAAAAGCTATTAACTTCCTTTGGGCAGCATAATGCAACTGTCACTATAGTAACTAAAAAATCAAATACCCACTGGTGGCTGAGAAAGCTCCAAGAAATGGTTTTCATTAAGAAAACAACTTTAATCTCAGCATTTTTAAGATGAGACGAAAACGCTTACTTGCAACCTGAAGGAGGAAGCTATCAAGCCTGCATTGCCATTGTCACATTCGGTCAAATAGATGTCTGGAGGAGCACCAGATGCCCTAGTGTCTGAGTTCTGAAGATAAATAAGACTATTGGAATCAGGGCATCTAGTGTGTAAGAAATTATGAAAAGTATCTTCCAACATAGAAATGGTTCACTGACTCTTTAGTGTCATTCATTGTCTCCATCTGCAAATGATAAAAAAAAATAATAATTGCATATTCTAAAATGTCTCTGAGTGTCTGTTTAATGCATGTCTTCCTAACTGGAGTATAAGGCCCATGAGGGCAGGAAGAGTTGTTTCATTCACCATGTTATCTCCAGTGCTACTTCAGTTCAATAAATTCATGTTGAACTATTATCTGTGTGCATGCAGTGAGCATATGAACTACGAACCCTGGAATTATTTCACATGCACTTTCCTAGTGCTATCCTAAGATAGTGTCGTCCTGAAAGGGAAAGAACCGCCTGCTTTGCCACTGACCAATGGAGTGATTAAATGAAGGAATGGGTACTACGACTAAGTTTTATACTGAAGTGTAACTCACAGCCTTTCTCTTTCCATGACTCTAGAGTGTATGCAAATGGAAGGAAGAGAAGAAGAGGAAAGGAAGTTTAGAAGAATCATATTATTGATTATAAGCATGAATTTTAGATACTTTCATATTTGCTATATGATTTAATGCAAAGAAAATCCCTCATAAGCACAAAATTTACATTTCATTTATTCATTCAGTCAGTAAACAAACGATTACCTACTGTATGCATGCATGGGGTTAAGTACTTGGGCCTTTATGTGAATAGCTGTTGTTTAGTCATTCACTTGTATCTGACTGTTTGTGACCCCATGAATGGCGGCACGCCAGGCTTCCCTGTCCTTCACTATCTCACGGAATTTGCTCAAACTCATTTCCATTGAATTGGTGATGCCATCCAACCATCTCTTCCTCTGCCACCTCCTCTTCCTCCTGCCCTCAATCTTTTCCTGCATCAGGGTCTTTTCCAGTGAGCCGGCTCTTTGCATCAGGTGACCGAAGTATGGAGTATTGGAGCTTCAGCTACAGCATCAGTCCTTCCAATGAATATTCAGGGTTGATTTCCTTTAGGATTGACTGCTTTGATCTCCTTACTGTCTGAGAGACTCTCAAGAGTCTTCTCCAGCACCACAGTTTGAAAGAATCAATACTTTGGCACTCAGCCTTCTTTATGGCCCAACTCTCACATCCATACACGACCATGGGAAAAATCACAACTTTGACTGTATGGACCTTTGTTAGTAAAGTGATGCCTCTGCTTTTTAATACACTGTCTAGGTTTGTTATAGCTTTTCTTCCAAGGAGCAAACATCTTTTTAATTTCATGGCTGTAGTCACTGTCTGAAGTGATTGGGAGCCCAAGAAAATAAAGTCTGTCACTGTTTCCCCTGTTTCCCCATCCATTTGCCATGAAGTGATGGGACTAGATGCCATGTTCTTCATTTTTGAAGACTGAGCTTTAAGTCAGCTTTTTTACTCTCCTCTTTTACCTTGTATTATGTGAATATAATCACGTCTCATCCCCCACACACAGGAATCAAGACTTCGGTGCATGACATTCATGTTAATGAAGTAATGTCCAAAATTAATAAAAGTTAACATGTTAAATGACTAATTGCTTTGAGTGCTAAATGAAGATATACTAGAAAATATCAGGAAAGATGATTGAATTGAAATCTAAAGGCTGTCACTCCAAAGGTAGAGAAGAATGACTGAGCTGAGAGTTCAGGAATAACCCTATGGGCATGGTTATTTACTTTTTATTGAAGTATAAAGCTGAAACTCCAGTACTTTGGCCACCTCAGGTGAAGAGTTGACTCATTGGAAAAGACTCTGATGCTGGGAGGGATTGGGGGCAGCAGGAGAAGGGGACGACAGAGGATGAGATGGCTGGATGGCATCACTGACTCGATGGATGTGAGTCTGAGTGAACTCCAGGAGTCGGTGATAGACAGGGAGGCCTGGCATGCTGCGATTCATGGGGTCGCAAAGATTTGGACACGACTGAGCGACTGAACTGAACTGAACTGAAATGTTTACAACATTATGTTAGTTTCAGATGAGCAGCATAATGATTCAGTCACTTTACAGATTATACTCCAAAACATTATGAAGAGATAATGGCTATACTTCTCTATGCTAAATAATATATCCTTGCTGCTTATCTGTTTTATACAAAGTACTTTATGTCTCTTACTCTGCACCCCTAACATGCACCTCTGCTTTTCCCCCTCTCCACTTGTAACTGCTAATTTGTTTTCTCTGTGAGTCTGTTTCTATTTTTCTATATATGTTCATTTGTATTATCTTTTTATATTCTACTTAGAGATTTAGGCAAAATACCTAAATTTTTGAAGACACAAATCCTAGCATTATTCATTTTAATTAAGTGTTTTAGAAAATAACACATTCTGCTAATCAAAAACCCTTTCTTTCATAACTGTTTCTTCTATCCCAGTACAATATACTTCCTCCAGTTACATTCTCCTGGCCTAGGATTGGGTTAGCCAGCTAACAGAGGAATTGTTCTAGTTACTATTTCATTCCCACCTTGAATCATCCAGGCACAAGTAATTTAAGATGATTTTTGGATCCACTGTGTATGATTTTGCATTTTTTCAACCCAACTTGGACTCTAAACACATAACTGCAATGGTGATGGTACAACTATGATATTGGTAACCTGAGACCTAGAGGTCAGTGATTCTCCTGTTGTGGGTAAATAGATTCGGTTATTTTAATTATTAGGAAGAGTGCCAAACTGTGTACTAAACATGTAACCTGGTAATATCCATTGTCTCAAGGCCAGGATTAATGTCAGCATGAAAAACCTGTTAGGAAGGGGTATGGTATCTACTTGGTATTCCCAAGAGTGACACTTATGCTCAAAGTGTTTTCATATTTGCTCCGCTTGGTCTAAGACTGGGAGTCTGATGTATCATACAACATGGATACTTCATCTTTTGACTTTCACCTCTTTTGTTTTATAAATGATTTATTTATTTTCGTCTGCGATGGGTCTTCACTGCTGTGCCGGCTTTCTTGAGTTGCCGCAAGCAGGGGCTACTCTTCATTGTGGTGCACGGCCGTCTCATGGGTGGCTTTTCTTGTTTTAGAGCACAGTCTCTAGGCATGCGGGTTTCACTAGTTGCAGCACATGGGGTCAGTAGTTGTGGCTCCTGGGTTCAGTTGCTGTGTGGCACTTAGGATCTTCCCACCCCAGGATTGAACCCATGTCCCCTGCTTTGGCAAGTGGATTCCCAACCACTGGACCACCCGAGAAGTCACACTTCTCTTGCTTTTCGAGCAGAGAGTGAATGTCTCTATCCAGTCATGGTGATATCAGCGTGTTGCCTGATCTTTGGCCAGGACCTCCAGCATATATATTATAGCAGAAGGTGAAGGTGAAGGTGAAGTCGCTCAGTTGTGTCCGACTCTGCGACCCCATGGACTATAACCTACTAGGCTTCTCCGTCCATGGGATTCTCCAGGCAAGAATACTGGACTGGATCGCCATTTCCTTCTCCAAGGGATCTTCCCAACCCAGGGATCGAACCCGGGTCTCCCGCATTGGAGGCAGACGCTTTAACCTCTGAGCCACCAGGGAAGCCCATATTATAGCAGAAGCAGTGTAAAATATTGGTCTAACATCTATGCACTGAGAAACGATACCAGGTTCAAATCATACCTCTCCTTATTCAAGTTTGGACACAAGCTACCTAACCTCCCCAAGTTCCAGTTTTCTCATTGATAAGATGGATGCAATAATAATGCCTTACTCTTGGAGTTGTTGAAAGGATCATATATAATAATCCATAAGAAGCACTTATCATGGTGACTATTGAGCTCTCAATATATATTATTTTTATAAAATATCCTTTCTAAAACTATAGACTTATTTTAAAGGACTCAAACTTGTTTTATTAACCAAGAACCTGCTTAATTTGGACCTGAAATGTTTTTTTAAGATTAAAATCTTTGCTATGGTCAAAGAGCATGTTTTAGTGCTACTCTTTTTATTCACCCATGAAAGCAATTTCTGTGCTCTGCTGCAATAAACTGACCGTATTGTCTGCCTACTCTGCCTGCCTTGGATATGCCAACTATTCCAAGCCTTCCTTACCTATGAATACGTCCTCACACTGTTCTCCTGCATTTCTCTCCCACAACATATTTGAGGCAGTTATCACAATACTCATGGACATTTTTCCTCTCTTTCTTCTCTTTCAATAAGAATTCTTAATTGTGCAGACTCAGGATTGAGAGTGAGCAAGATGCCTAAGCACACACACACACGCACACACACGTATTCATTCATTCATGCCCATATAATTTAATACAGTATAGGGCTCAATTTATGGACTCTTTTTCAAAGTGTTAAGGACCGAAGCACTTCTTAAAAATGTAAGATCAACCAAAATTTTTAAAGATTCAAATAGTACTCTCATTGACTTTTATAAACATTTTTGGAGACTGAAGGAGACATTATGTGAGGTTTCCTTTTGTCCCAGTGGATAATTGAAGAGCCATTCATTGCCCAGTCCTGACACTGCTTTTCCCCATTGGGTCTCTGTAAGAGTCACATGCTTCAGACATCTTTGAAAAGAATCTTCTGAGGCTTCAGCATCTTATTTGAGTCTCCTGAATCTCACCTACCACTGGGTTGAATTCTCATCCATCACAATGAGCAACAAATTCCTAGGCACCTGGAAACTTGTCTCCAGTGAGAACTTTGATGAGTACATGAAAGCTCTGGGTAAGAAATGTTCTTTGTTGTTCTAATTAAGAAGATCCTTTTTGAGAAAAATGCATTGACTATTTCCTTCTAACTCCTTTCCCAGGAGTCTGGGAGCTTCACAGGTTGAAGTACAACCCTCTTCTGGGATTAATCTTCCATGGTGTCAATCAGATAATTTTCACTATGTTTGTGGCAATTTTAATAGACTTTAACTCAAATAAGAGCTGCTTAAATGCATTAGAATGCCTACCGATTTCAAAGGCAGTTTCATATCAATAGGATTTTGGTTCAAACCCAGAGGAAAGAAATCTTAGAAACTTAGTCAACCCATTCTTCAGCTCTTCTGAAAGTTAGTTTTATAACAACTAAAGTGTTCATGAAGTAAAGAGTTAAATATACTAAAGTTAATGGAAAACCTCCATTTAAAAGTGCTATTTAGCTAAGCCAGAATTTTCTTTCTCTACCTCTAGATTGTCTGATATTACATAAGTATGTGGATAAATGTTTGTGAAAAGTGAATGCTTCATAAAGCAGGATATTCAGTCTAGGAAAGTTATTGAGGAAAAAGGAAGTTTGTTGTGACAATGAATTCCAGTTCGATTACACTAATATCATGCTTTCCTTCAGTTGGAGCAGTGGATAGAGACAGAAAGTCTAGTCATGACCACCATCAGCTTTATTTGCAGCTATTTCTAGGAAATGTTCCATAGATATGAGCACAAGTGGTGTGAACAGTCTTTGGAAATTTCCAGAGCTGTATAAATAAGGAGAGAAAGAAGCCAATGACCTCAGGTATCTATGGTCATCAAAGTACCAGTAATTTTACCTATTCAGAAAGCTTTTAAGAAGGCTTCTATTTTTAGATAAAATAAGCAAAATCATGTTGCATTGCCTGGAAAACTATGGGAGCTTATGGGAATAGATTCATACTCTAAGTTTGGTTAGATCTATGGATTTCACTGTACAGCTGAGACAGAAGCAAAATATAAGAACATCTCAATAAAAGACTCCCTAACTGAATCATTGTCAAATTTTAAAGTGCAAAAGGACACCTTGAGGCTTGGTGAAATGTAGATTCTTAGGCTCTATTGCAGAAGTTTAGTTTGAAAAACATAGTCCAAAATCACATCAAATAAGAAACAATTAATCAGAATCAGAAAAAAAGAATACAGCTCATAATCCTTTATTGGCTCTAATTCTTCACACTTCTTTATGTATGCTGCTGCTGCTAAGTCGCTTCAGTCGTATCCGACTCTGTGCAACCCCATAGATGGCAGCCCATCAGGCTCCCCCGTCCCTGGGATTCTCCAGGCAAGAACACTGGAGTGGGTTGCCATTTCCTTCTCCAATGCAGAAAAGTGAAAAGTGAAAGTGAAATCGCTCAGTCGTGTCCGACTCTTAGCGACCCCATGGACTGCAGCCTACCAGGCTCCTCCGTCCATGGGATTTTTCAGGCAAGAGTACTGGAGTGGGGTGCCATCGCCTTCTCTGACTTTATGTATATATAGCCATAAATACATGTATATTTATATATAACTAGGTTTTTTCTTTTTGTGTCTCTCTCATTTTACATTTCTATTTTTCTATGTATTTCTATAATCGAGTAATACAGTAATGATACTTGAGTCTAATTTTGTTTTGCTATCAAATGGAAAAATATTTTTTAATTATTTTATTTATCTCTATCATTTGCAGTGGTACAAATAATTTAGGGACTACAACAAACTTTCAGAAATGAGTTTCCATCAAGGATGTGGGAAGAATTCTTATCTATATCTGTAATATATTACAGAGGGAAAAAACCATAGAAGAGCATATATAAGTCATAGTCTCATTTTAAAAATATATCTACAATATTTATTTGTACAAACTAAAATGCCTGGAATGATCCATACAAAACTCTAATTAGTGCTTCTCAATGGAGCATGGGATTGGATAAGGTAAAAGTAGATGACTTGCACTATTTAGGCTAAATACTTCTGTGTTTAAAATCTTCAGACATTACTATTGTAATAACAAAATTTTAAATATCCATGTTGGTGGGCATGTGTTTCCATCAGGTGATGAAACATGGGAGGAGATCCTTAGTAGTAAGTGATATTATCTGCCACCTACACACACGAAGCACAGCTGAGCATAAAATGTAACCACCCATATAATCCCTTTAGGTAGATGCTCTCTGAGTCAACAAAATTCTAACACTATCTTGATTTTCAGGTGTGGGATTAGCCACCAGAAAACTGGGAAACTTGGCCAAACCCAGAGTGATCATCAGCAAGAAAGGGGATATTATAACCATAAGAACTGAAAGTCCCTTTAAAAACACAGAGATCTCCTTCAAGCTAGGCCAGGAATTTGAAGAAACCACAGCTGACAATAGAAAAACAAAGGTAAACTTTATTGTTTCTCTTCAAAGTTAGTTCCATCAACTGCTTTGAGACAGATTATTCCCACTAGTGTTCAAAAGGGTAGCCCACTTCATTCTGTTGAAAAATGAATGTGCCTCATGAAACATCTGTTATGAAAATGATTCAGTACTGAATGAACTGCTTCTTTAATCAAAGTCTTAGAAATTCAATTATATGAATGTGTCTCTGCAGAGCACTGTAACCTTGGCAAGAGGCTCACTGAATCAAGTACAGAAATGGGATGGCAAAGAGACAACAATAAAGAGAAAGTTGGTGGATGGAAAAATGGTGGTGGTGAGTAATTTCACTCTAACTATGGAAATAATGCATTTAAATAGAGAAAATGGTTATGTTATTTTCAAAACAGTCTTTCTTCTTTGGACTACAAATGGAAAAAATGGTTAAGAATAAAGGCAGAGTTAATGTTTGATATTCAAACCATAGAGTCATCTACAGGTACTTCAGGTTCAGATTCAAGATTTAGAAATGACAAAACCTATCTGCTATTTTAGAAACAACATCTAAAAATGATTTTTTTAAATGTATGGATAAGTTAGGTTAGACTCACCAAGAGAAAAGCAAAAGCAAATCTAAGTTTTACAAGCAAATCACATTGCAAAACGGTCAATTGCAGTATATTTGTAGATATTTAAGCATATTGTTTTCAAGAATCCATAGTAACTTGTACTAAAACATGTCATCAATATAAGTTGAGATTATTGGAGACCTTTTGTAGATGGCAGATAAAAATGATGACAAAGGTTATATGAGATGATCTCTAACAATTTTTTTTGAGGTGCTATTCTCACTAATCAACACATACTTTGACTATAAATAGATTCATGTGGTGCTTTGAATGTTTTTTCCTTTAGTACAGAGGGTCTGATCCCTAGCTCCACAGCAGATTTACATAGAAAGTAAATACCAGTATGGGAGCCCCAATACAGATCAACTGAAAACAAATTTCTTAAAGGAGGAGGAGCCATTGGAATTTTTAAATATTCCCCAGATGATGCAAATGTGCAGATTGTCCTGAAAATAAGTTTTAATAGCTTTCAATCTGTGCAAATAATGCATAAAAACTTGCCACTTAGAAAATATAACTCTGTTGTAACTTAGATCAATGTTAAAACTGTTTCCCCTATTTCAACAGCCATGATTCTGAATTCCCAGATATCAACTGACATATTGATATTTGATTTCTGAGTTTAATCTTATGAGATTTCTTATAACATCTGTTATTAATACAAATTTGCTGTACCCTAGGTAGAGGTTTAGATATTCAATTAATCTCTTTCTTTTTTTTTAAGGAATGTAAAATGAAGGATGTGGTCTGCACCAGAATTTATGAGAAGGTCTGAGAAAAGTTTCCTTACTGAAGTGATATTTGATCATCTGATATTGGAAATCATGTTTCCATCGGCAAGGCCTGCCTACACTTCAGTTTGTTTTTGCTCTTGTCTTAATAGATCAGATAAGCAAAGTCTTACACTGAGGATTAATCTAAATTTCAGTATTATTTAAACATTTTCAATTTGTATGCATGTTTACTATATTAAAGATTAAAGTATGTATATTGGCCAGACCTAAAGAATTGATAATGTCATTTAATTATCTGTTATGTTCTAACTTATGTTGTATTTTAAATATTTGCAATGATAGTAAAAGGAAGTAATAAGATAGTAAAAGGAAGTAAGTAAATTGATCAGGATAGCAAGCTCAAATGCTAGTGATGGGGGTTAGAGGATCAGAAGTGAGGCAAACTATAAGAAGGATCTGTTTTTAAATGAGGAGTTCTAGCTTCAGCTAAAAATAGCAGCCACTACTCCAACCAATTTAAAAATTGAGCGTTAATTTACAGGCAAGATCAGGTGTGTTCAGGGTGGTGTGGTCATAGACAAGGTGGCTAATTTACAGACAGTGAAATGAACAGATATTATAGAGTTCAAACCATTGTGACGAATGTGTGCACTCATATATTCACATCCTGATTGAGATATAGCACATTTCCCTAATCCCAGAATGTTTTCTCATGCTTCTTCCCAATGTCCTGTCCTGTCCCAGCTCCAACAGAAGCAAGTAGTGATTTAGTTTCTATCACCATAGATTAGTTTTGCCTGTAATCAAACTTGATACAAATGGAATCAAGCATTATGTGTTCTTTTCTGTTTGCTTTTTAAAAGTCAGCATAATGATTTAAAAATTCATTCATATTGTTGCATGCAGCAATAATTTGTTCCTTCTTATCATGGAGTAATATTCCATTGTATAAATATATCACAGCTTAGTCACCCGTTCGTCTCTTAAGACAATAAGCTATTTCCAGGTTTTGGCTTCTATGAATAAAGCTGCTATAAACATTCTTGTATAAGGCTGTTTGTGGAAATATGAGTTCCTTTTCTTTTGAATATTAGCTAAGCATGAAATTACTGAGCCCAACTTATTTTTGGCAGGCAAGAATACGGTAACATTCTGCCCAAGTAATAAAATTATTTCAGATATATTATATGATTGAGCAAATGAGAAGATGTGTTGATGTTGTTAGCAGCTAGAATTTTCCTTCTGGAAGAAGGAACATGCAAATATGACAGAGGGGAGACAAGAGAGAACCAGGTACAAATGGATTGGAATAAATGTAAATTCATACATATGGGTATGTATGCACATGCATACTTTTCTTAGATTTTTCTACCTAAAGAACTCGGAAGCAAAGACAACTCTGTAGGAATGAGTATGCCCAGTGCTCAGATCTTGGTGTCTAATATATTCTCCACTAAAAGGAATGATGGTTCCTTAGAGAAATGGCTAATTAAGATGTGAGAGCAGAGTAGGTACAACATAAGTGTAAAATATCTTGTTATGCCAGAAATTAAGGAAGTTTTCCAAAAAATAGCAAAGATATGTCACCAAAATATCAGAGTCAGCTTGAGGGTACTCTTAACTGACCAAAATGGGGACAAGTTGAAAAATTATAAATTAATAAAATATTGGGAGAAAGAGAAGAATCCATGAATACACTGAAAAAGAAAGAAAAAGAGGGTGAGAGAGAAAAGAAAGTGTCTTCCTTATAGTAGAATTTCACAGTCTGACTGATAAATGTGGGAAAAAATGCTGGGATTGGAAAAACTGACATTTTTCCAACCATTTCAGTCAAAGCTGGCTCAGATAAGAATTGTCAATGGATATAAAACCTAGAGGACTTCCCTCGTGGCAAAATCTAGAGCAAAGATTTGATTAGGAGTAGGATATTTGTTTGGTCTTAAAATATCTCCATACAGATTGCTTATTAGTTACAAGGGAAAAAATTATAACCATTCAGTAGAAGACCTGGACCACCTCTTTTTTAATCAAAATAACCCTCATCAATAAGGTTAAATGAAAACCATATACCTTCAAATGTGATATCCTGAGAAGGAAGCAATGTGGCTTATGCAGTGTTCTGGCCTGGAATCCTTATCTGGATCTAACCATGAGGAAACAGCAGACAAATTCCAAATGAAGAATGTTCTGTTATAAAAGAGGAGGGGGTGTTGGTGGAATTCTTCAAAAATGTCAGTGTCCCATGAGACAAAGAAAAGCTCTGTTGAAATGTTTCAGATTACATTAAACTAAAAATACCTGACAACTAAATGCAGTAATTTATCCCAGCCTGGATTCTGTACTAGAGACAAAATAAATATTCCAAATGACAGTATTAGGTTAGTTGGTAAATTGGAATATAAGGAGTAAATTAGATACTAATAGAAGCTTACTGTGTTTATGCAAGAAAATCTCCCTGTATGTAGTGAACTATTTTGGAATAGTGAACTATAATGTATATGATTTACTCTCAAAAATTCTATAAAAAAATATTTTGGGTGTGATTATGTGTTTGATATACGTTACATAGAGATACAGAGAGAAAGCAATAGGTACAGCAAATGGAGTGAAATTGAACAATAGATGAATCTCAGTAAGAGTTTTATGTATTCTCTTTCAAGTAATCTGATTCTTGATATTTTATACAACTTTGAAGTTATTTCCAAATAATTTTTTTAAAGCTACACTTGATTCTTCTCTGCCACTGGGCATTCAGTCAACACATGTCTGGGAGACATCATAACTGAGGTAATGTTTTTTTAATTTTTATATTTTGGCTCCAGCTAGATAAACCCATAAAAAAGAGACTTTAAAAACTATGGTGTTATTTTTAGAGGTCTGTGGTAATATGACTCACCATAAAATGTATTCCTCAAAAAATATAATTTCATCATTATACAAAAATCACGGGAACTTTTGCTCTCATAACAGGAAAAGTGGAATTACGCTGATAAAGAGGAAGACGAAGTAATTATTTCAGCAGGTACTACATATTGTTAGATTTGAAAAAGATCTTCAAACAACCAGAAGAGAGGAGGGGGAAAAATTAGATTCAAAAATAATTTCAGAAAATTATATTGATTCTTTAGTTATTTTTTTTTTATGTAAGCTGATTAAGAGCAGTCAGACTGCCTAGTTCAAATTCCAATTTGCTACTTTCTAGCTGTGTGTCATTGGGCAAGTTACTTCACCTCTCAGAACCACATAAAGATTTTATCTTTACCTGTAAAAATGGGGTTAATAATAGAATATACCTCAAGGAGTTGTAAATAAGAAATAAGTTAATACACAAAGTACTTAACAGTGCATGGCACAAGAAAAGCATTATAGAAGGGTCTTTGTTATTATTATTTACCTAGTAATGCACACGAGGTTCATATAGATGAGAACTTCACAGGATCTCAGAGCTGTTGACATTGATTTCTATATCAAGTGACTAACTTTATTAAGAATATTATTTACACAAAAGTAAAAACAATCAAAAATCCTACTGAGGTAAATTCAAAGAAAACCCAACAAACATCGCTATATAACTGCTAACCTAAGCAACTTTAAAAAATGTCAATTGCTGATTATCTACTCTGAGCTAAACAAAGCCTAAATAAATACATTTAATCCTCAAAGGATAAATAACTTATCTGATATCAACTTTCCTGGAAGTCATTCTTTTAGCAGCAGCAGTGTGCTGGAGCTGGCTCAATTTGTTTCACAAGAGCTGATAGATTTTCAAGAATTTGGCAAGCTGGTTGTTAAACCACTGGTAGCCATGATGGGAATATTTATTTACATCATGGAAAGAGGCAAAGCACAACTAATGAGAGCTTTGTTTCTTGAGACAGCTTTAAACACTTACTAGCATATCACTGCCTAGAAGTAACATAGTACTTGGATTTTACTATTGGGAGTCTTAGCTTCATGTTGACCACAATATTTCTAATTCTTGAGTAGAGATTTACCTGGTGATTTCTTAAAAAGACATTGCTGCTCAGCTTTTAGGATGATTTCTTCTAAACCAGGTGGTACCTCACTAAGTATGGCTGCACATTAGAATCATCTAGAAGTTTTTAACATCTAAAAGTTTTAAAACAAGACAACATCATAGACCCATTAAGCCATAATATATGGGTGATGGGTGAGACCCAGGCATCAGTATTTCTCTAAAAACACTCCAGGGAATTCCAGTGAGTGGCCAACTTCAGAACCACTGTGCCAAAAAGTCTTCCAAAGTTAGACATTTAATGTAGTCTCTCGCGTGGTTATCAATTAAAATGGAGTAAAATGTCATAGAAAAACTAGGAGTACTAAATGTCCCCAATGTGACACTAAATAGCAGCACATAATGAAAATACTACCATAAGATCAACTCAGATGTAATCAGGTCCGTTGTAAGCAGGAAGCCAGTGTTTACTTCTTTGTTATTTTCACCAGGAGTGACACAATTGGCTGTTATCCATGACATATGGAAAAGTGAAGGTTTAAAAATAGCTAAATGTAGATCAACAGGGAAAACAAACTAAAATAATGCTAAACCTTCACAGAATATAAATCACCTTTCAGCAGAATTTAGAAAGTAAGTTCAAATTACTCAAAAAAAAAAAAAAAAAAAAAGTAGTACAGGACTACATTTTGAAATAGCATTTCTCACATTTTACTATTTAAAAAAATAGATTAGTGGAATGCAGTGTGCTCAGATCCCAGTTATTGGATTGAAATTCTGGCACTATTATTGAAGTATAAAATCCTGCCCATAGTAACTGACCTGTGCAACAGTTCTAATAGGTCTAGTAGTGCAAGGTGAATATTCTAGCATCACCAAAGAATGAATGTCTGCAGTTAAAGGGTTTTGAAAACTGGATCTGTGACAAGTCTAAAGTTTCATATCTATGAAGAAGACCAGATAATATCACTTTATTGCTAAAATTCAATATGAACATGAATTTTTTCACAATCTAGCATTACAGTACCATTATTTTTCTATAATCACATTTTTCTCAGGTTTTTATTGCATATAAATTACATTACACAAGTAACTAATGCAAAGTAAGTTGATGATACGAGTTCAGCTTTAAGATTTACAAAATAAATCATCAGTGGGCTTGTATTCCCCTGATGTAATTTGGTATCTGAAGAATACTTACTAAACTTAAAATGAAAGTTGCTCAGTCGTGTCCAACTCTCTGTCTGACCTATGGATTATAATCCATGGAACTCTCCAGGCCAGAATACTGGAGTGAGTAGCCTTTCCCTTCTCCAGGGGATCTTCTCAACCCAGGGATCGAACCCAAGTCTCCCACATTGTAGGCGGATTCTTTACTACCTGAGCTACAAGGGAAGCTCTTGTAGCTTAAACTAAACTTGAAGCTGGTACAAATTTTGATTTTTTTATTAAAACCTATCTCATATGCCTCATTTTATTTAAGTACCATCTTCCTCAACCAGATTGTACACTGTTGAAAATAAGATCACATTCTAAGCTGCTTAGATCTAAATACCTGACTGATATGGGAAGGTGCAGGTATTTACGGAATATTTCAAGTGTTAGAGAAACAGTGGGAGTATACTAGCAAGAGTCCTGCAACTGTAGTGGAAAAATAAGGATTTGAACCCTGACTTTGCTACTCTGAACCTGTGTGGCATTCTGTCAAAAAGTCTGATTTGCAATTTCCCAATGTGTACCATGGAGGCAATAATGGCATCCCACACATTTGATATGGGAGGACAAAATAGCGTGCATGTGAAAATGCTTTGTAAAGTGTAAAGTATTACTCATACATGAAATATTATTATGTCTCTTCTTACCTAACACATAAATATGAATTCTTATATTCATCATATAGGTTCTTTGGGGATTTTCTTTGTTTCTGTATAAGAATACTCCAAATAATGACTGTATATAAGACCTTTTCTAATGATTAGTTGTTAAAGAAAAGTGAATAAAGTCAAATATGTTACACTCTTCATACATTTCACTAATAAAGGAAAACTAAATAGATAAGATGCTTCAGCATCTGAAATCATGGGCTAGGATCCTGGTTCTACAGCCTCACAGCTGGGTGACCTTGTGTAAATCATTTACCATTGCATGGTCCAGTTTTTCCATCTTTAAAAGGGCATCTGGGACTTTCCTGGTGGTCCAGTGGCTAAGACTCCATGCTCCCAATGCAGAGGGCCAGAGTTTGATTCCTGGTCAAGGAACTAGATTCAACATACTGCAACTAAGACTCAGTGCAGCCAAATAAATAAATAAATAAATATTAAAAAAAAATAAAAGAGCATCTTATCTGGGTGATCTTTAAGACCCTAATTATTTCTAAATTTTATATCATTGTATCAATATAATTGGCTATTTAATATTCAAATAACCTTATTATGTTTGCAAATGTTTCAGCTATTTTAATAGCTGCCTATTTCCCAAACTTGTGAAAGTTCTATGGAAAGACAAATAAGCATTTTATATTTTTTCACTTTCCCATCTCACCTATTTCCCATCCAATAGATTCCTCATCATTTTTCAAGAACTTTCAACCCCATGCTGACTTCTCTATCTTGTCTCAAAGGAGGAGAATTTAATAACTCCCTCCACTGTGTTACACGGCAATATAGCAATGTATTCACATCTACAATTCCAGATTGAGAGTGCAATTGAAGAAATTTTTTGTTTAAAATATTCTTATGATTTTAAAAATTTCCAGGCCACAGCGTTTAACTCCCAGAAGAGGTTTTTGCAAATATTTGCTGAATAGATAAATGCATGGTTGAGTACAACTTCACCCCTTCTGACCACAGTCTCCTGAACACAGAAGCTCTCTCCATGCTGAGTTTGAAAATAAACAGATGGTTAGATGTTTACACAGATTAGTCAAGGTAAATCCTTTCCCAGGAATTTTACAGACAATAAAAAGCAACCAGATGCCAGACAGCACTATAATGTGCTGTCACATCTAACTTTCCCTTCTTTCCTCTTGAAATGACTGGTCTGGAGTTCTACACTATAAACAGGAAATCTGTCTGCTTCTGTTTCTCTGGGAAGTCACATGCATAACACAGAGAGAGTTAAAAACCTGACTTAACAGATTTCCTGTTACATTCCTGATTCCACAGGAAAGCCAAGGGATTTTCTTGTTCAGAAGTCACAAAAGCCAGAGAGTCCATGAATTAGTAATACGATGAAGATCTATTTCCACTTGTAACACGGAGTAGAGATGAGAACTAGCATTTCCAGCTGCATCCTCAGTACTTATCATATAGAAAATTCATGTTGATTTTAGATTTTTGAATTGTTGATGTGACTATGATAACATTTGTGAGGAAAGGACACAGGGAATAGTCAGAAAAGCACAGAAGAATAAACTCCTTTCAGTTTTCCATGTATTTGGGAACTGTACTTATAGCTCATTGAATCTAGAATTCCTGCAGTTTTCAACAGAGATCCACTCAGTCTTCCTGCTGATTTGTATTTGTTTTGCTGAGTCATCTGGGAGCTGTGTGAGGGCACTTTTAGCTGGCACATTCTACAGCCAGCAAATGCCTAAACTGAAGCATCTTTGCTTCCTTTGGGTCAGAACTCTCCAGTCATCAATAGGTCATCAGTGAGAAATGGAGTGAAGGTATTTGCAATAACTCCCAGATAAGCACTGAAATAACTCACAAGTGAACAGAAAGAAACACACACCTATTTTTGGAGTCACAAGTGAACAAAGAGAAACACATACCTATTTTTGGAGAGTAGAAAGAAGAAAAAAAGCAATATCACCAAATATTCAATTGAGCCTATCACTATTTGCAGTATTTACTCAGAAAAAGTATGATTCATACATAAACGATAGAAATACTAAATTATTTCCCCCACTCAGTTTTCTTGATCCCAATGAATATAGTAAAATAATTATAGAAAAACTCTTTCTACACAGCAATCATTAACAATGACAATATGTTAGACACCACATTCTACAAGGAAATCACAATCTAAATTCAAGGGGCGGAGTCATTCATTCAACAAATATTACTTCTGAAGAAAGATGAATGATCGAAGGTCCAGCCTTCAGGTAACAACTCAGTGAGCAAGAGCCAGGTGAGAAGGGGAGAAGGGATACCTGTTGAGGGAGGTCAATTAAGAAAAATAAAGAAAATGTTCATGAGTTTTATGTTGTTTGAATGAATGCTCGGTCAGTCATGTCCAACTCTTTGGGACCCCATGGACTCTAGCCCACCAGACTCCTCCATCCATAGAATTTCCTAGGTACAGGAGTGGGTTGCCATTTCCTTCTCCAGGGGATCCTCCCGACCCAGGGATAGAACTCAGGTCTCCCACTTTGAGGGCAGACTCTTTACCATCTGAGTCACCAGGGAATCCCTACGTTGTTTGAGGATAAATCTAAAGGTAGTTGACATGATCTTCTTATGCATGAATGTTGAGTGCTCTTCCATTCTCCTTCATTAAGAGTTAAACCTGAAGGGCAAAGAAGATGCCTTAGCAGTTGTGTCATTCTATTTCTTTAGTCTGGGCATTCACAACACAAATCAACATTTCCCCTAGGGCTGCTAGGTGATGACTGCTGTGTAGCCCAGCAGGGCCCAATGTGCAGGGGGACTGCCTGCTGTGTGATCACAAACCAGGATGCCCCAGGGTTTTAACCTGCTTTTTCATCACAGTCTCATCACCAACCACAACCAAGCAGATCTGCCAAGAACAGGGCTGTATAAATACAAGGGAAATCTTCCTGTGCTAAAAGAAGACATCAAGTAGTTCCCATCTGAGGGGTAAAGTAGAAACACCTACGACTCTTGGTAGCAGGCTTTTCTGTTTTTACCAAGTTATACTGGTCAGGGAAGCCCCTTAAATATGAAAGCCAAATTCTACTTTTTCCTCTTTAAGTAGTCTACATCATTAGTAAAAGATACTAACTGAAAGAGCCTGAAGAAGCCTGAACCAACATCAATATATATTTACAATTAAAAAAAATTAATTAAAACTTAGGCCTGCAACCTTACCTTAAGTACATTTATAGGCTAGGTCCTGGAAATGAAAACATATCCTATTTAAAGAACAAGGCAGAGTAAGTTTTTTTAGCTGGTATTTTCAGTGTTCTTAAAATATTATTTTCTTTTATGTCTGTTGCCAAGCATCAACTGGAGCAAAGGAAAAATTTCGTTCTATTCATGCCTCAGAGTTTAAAGCAGCATGCAAATAGCTTGACAGAACCTAGCACTCTGTGAGGAGCATGTCCTGAGTGGTTTAGCTCAGATGATTTGGTCTCTTATTGCCCAACAAATCAAAGCACTTCCTCCATGATGCTATATCAACATTGGTAAAAGATAAACTGAGGAATATTAAAATTTTTATGAGTTTATTCAAGCAAAAATAGATTCTTAACTGGGTAGCAACAAACTGAAAGTGGTTAGGAGCCTTCCACCAATAGGAGTTTAAAGAGACCTGAAGCAAAGCAAGAAAGTACTCAATTGGCTGTAGCTTAAGTGTTTGCCTTCTTGAGAGAAGCCCAGTTGTCTCTTTGTTATGGGTTGTCCTTTGGTTCCAGTTTCTTAATCTTGAGGTGTTTACAGGCTTAGCTTTGGTTTTCTTACATGGGCTGCCAAGGCATTAGAACCACCCCAGTTAGTTAATTTAACAACCTACATGGAATGAAAAAGTGAAAGTGTTAGTTGCTCAGTTGAGTCCGACTCTTCCGGACCCCATGGACTGTAGCTTGCCAGGCTCCTCTGTCCATGGGATTCTCCAGGAAGAATACTGAAGTGGGTTGCCATTCCTTTCTCCAGAGGATCTTCCCAACCCAGGGGTCGAACCCGAGTCTCCTGAATTGCAAGCAGGCTCTTCACTGTCTGAGCCACCAGAAGAGAAAAAATTTTTTTAATGAATTAAGTGCTTTTTAATAGTTTTCTGAGGAAAACTTCTGAAAAATTGTATTACTTCTCCTAAGTTACATAAAGAGTAATTTCAGTAGACAATTACTCCCTTTTCTATTTTACTCTATGCAAAAATATAAGTTCAATAATATTTTTTGAGCTTCTACTATGAACTTGGCACTATTCTTAGAGCATTGGTTACAGAGCCCTCTTTTATTCTTACATAATCTAACCCCAATCTTAACTCTAATCCCAACTCTAACCCTAAAAAATTCCTCCTTTACAATAGGGTCACTGTGGCACAGAGTGATTGAGACCTTGTTCAAGGTCATGCAACTAGGTCAGTTAGCTTCCTCAAAGTCAGTGCTTACAACCACAATGCATACAGTCACATACCAGGTTTCTCTCATTTTCCCATCAGATAAGATTATTAAATTGCATTTTTTAAGCCAAGTTAAGCTAAGCTGAGCTATAAGAATTTAAAATTACTTAAGCTGAACTATTAAAAACATTTGCGGGGCGGTCCTAAGATAGCGGAGAAATAGGATGGGGAGATCACTCCCCCCCCCCCCACAAATTCATCAAGAGAACATTTAAACGCTGAGTAAATTTCACAAAACAACTTCTGAATGCTGGCAGAGGACATCAGGCATCCAGAAAAGCAGCCTATTGTCTTCGAAAGGAGGTAGGAAAAAATATAAAAGACAAAAAAAGAGACAAGAGGTAGGGATGGAGCTCCATCCCAGGGAGGGAGTCTTAAAAAGAGAGAAGTTTCTAAACACCAGGAAACACTCTCACTGCCGAGTCTGTGGCGAGCCTTGGAAGCACAGAGGGCAATATAACAGGGAGAAAAAATAAATAAATAATTTAAACCCACAGATTACGAGCCCAACCATAACTCCTCCAGCAGAGAAGCAGCGCAGATGCCTGCACCTGCCACTAGCAAGTGAGGGCTGGGCAGGGAGGCACGGGCTGCATTGTTTAGAGTAAGGATCTGGCCTGAATGCCGGAGGGCAATCTGAGCGAACTAACTTGGGCTAGCAAACCAGACTGTGGGCTAGCTACCAGCAAAAAGCCCTAAGACACCGCCAGGCCCATGCACAGAACAAAGGACTGAACAGAACTAGCTGGCTGCAGACCATCCCCTTCTGGTGACAGGCAGCCAGAGCTGGAAGGGGGCAGTCACAGCCCCAGAGAGACATTATCTACCAAACTGCAAGCAGGCTTCTCTGCTAACTAAGACTTCTTGTGGCTCTGGACAGTCAACATCTGCCTGAGAAGGTGCGCCGGTTGTACACCCAGAAAACCGAGGGGCAGGGACAGGGGAGGTGATAAGTCGCAGCAACTGTGCTCGCCAAACACTTCATTACCTGAGCTGCTCGGACCTGGGAAGGGCACAAAATGCAAGCCCAACTGAGTCTGCGCCTCTGAGGACTACCTGAGTGACTGAACCTGAGTGTCTTAGACCTGGGAGGTACATGCAGCCCAGGGCCGGCCTCAGACGGTTCCAGCAGAGCAACCTAGAGCCTGAGCAGTGTGCACAGGGAGGGCACACGTGCCGTGAGTGGGGGCAGGCCCAATGTGGCTGAGGCACTGTGAGCACATGCCAGTGTTATTTGCAGCATCCATCCTTCCCCAGAGCATGACTGAACAAGTGAGCCTAAAAAACGTGTCCACCAATGCCTCCTTTGTGTCAAGTCAGAAATCAGACACTGAAGAGAGCAGCAAACAGAAGAAGCTAAAACAGAGGGAACCGCCTTGGAAGTGACAGGTGCAATAGATTAAAACCCTGTCATTAGTACCAACTACATAAGAAGGGGCCTATAGATCTTGAGAAATATAAGCTGGACCAAGGAAATATCTGAAAATGAACTGACCCCACAATACCCACAACAACACCAGAGAAAGTCCTAGCTATATTTTTTTACTATTTTTACGATCATTCTTTTCTTTTAAATTTAAAAAAAAATTTTTAAGTCCTCTATTACTCCTTTAATTTTCACTTTTATAACCTACTATTACTTTTCAAAAACAAAAAAGACCTTATTTTTTTAAAGCAAACCTCATATATATATATATATATATACATATATACATATATATACATATATATAAAATAATTTTTGTGACTTTGGTTTTTTTTTCCTCTTTCTTTTTATTTCTTCTTTTCTTTAATATTGTATTTTTGAAATTCCAAACTCTACTCTAGATTTTTAATCTTTGCTTTTTGGTATTTGTTATCAATTTTGTACATTTAAGAACCCAGTCTTCAGTACCCATTTTTACTTGGGAGCAAGATTACTGGCTTGACTGCTCTCTCCCACTTTGGACTCTCCTTTTTCTCCACCAGGTCGCCTCTCTCTCCTCCCTCCCCCTTCTCTTCTCTACCCAGTTCTGTGAATCTCTGTGTATTCCAGATGGTGGAGAACACTTAGGGAACTGATTACTGGCTGGATCTGTCTCGCTTCTTTTGATTCCCCCTTTTTATCCTCCTGGTCACCTCTGTCTCCTTCCTCCCTCTTCTCTTCTCTGTTTAACTCCGTGAACATCTCTGAGGTGTCCAGCTGTGGAGTGCACATAAGGAAGTGATTACTGGCTAGCTTGCTCTCGCCTCTATTGATTCCACCTCATCTCATTTGGGTCACCTCTAACTTCCTCCTCCTCCTTCTATTCTCCATGTAATTCTGTGAACCTCTCTGGGTGTCCCTCACTGTGGAGAAACTTTTCATGTTTAACCTAGATGTTTTATCAACGGTGTTGTATAGAAAAAGAAGTCTTGAAACTACTGTAAAAATAAGACTGAAAACCAGAAGCAGGAGGCTTAAGTCCAAATCCTGAGAACACCAGAGAACTCCTGACTCCAGGGAACATTAATTGACAGGAGCTTATCAAACTCCTCCATACCTACACTGAAACCAAGCACCACCCAAGGGCCAACAAGTTCCAAAGCAAGACATACCATGCAAATTCTCCAGCAACACAGGAACACAGCCCTGAGCTCCAATATACAGGCTGCCCAAAGTTACTCCAAAACCATTGACATCTCATAACTCATTACTGGACACTTCATTGCACTCCAGGGAGAAGAAATCCAGCTCCACCCACCAGAACACCTACACAAGCTTCCCTAACCAAGAAACTTTGACAAGCCACCTGTACAATCCCACCCACAGCGAGGAAACTCCACAATAAAGAGAACTCCACAAACTGCCAGCATACAGAAAGGCCACCCCAAACTCAGCAATGTAAACAAGATGAAGAGACAGAGAATACCCAGCAGATAAAGGAACAGGATAAATGCTCACCAAACCAAAGAAACGAGGAAGAGATAGGGAATCTACCTGATAAAGAATTCTGAATAATGATAGTGAAAATGATCCAAAACCTTGAGATCAAAGTGGAATCACAGATAAATAGCCTGGAGACAAGGATTGAGAAGATGCAAGAAAGGTTTAACAAGGACCTAGAAGAAATAAAAAAGAGTCAAGATATAATGAATAATGCAATAAATGAGATCAAAAACACTCTGGAGGCAACAAATAGAATAACAGAGGCAGAAGATAGGATTAGTGAAGTAAAAGATAGAATGGTATAAATAAATGAATCAGAGAGGAAAAAAGAAAAACGAATTAAAAGAAATGAGGACAATCTCAGAGACCTCCAGGACAGTGTTAAACACCCCAACATTCGAATCATAGAAGTCCCAGAAGAAGAAGACAAAAAGAAAGACCATGAGAAAATACTTGAGGAGATAATAGTTGAAAACTTCCCTAAAATGGGGAAGGAAATAATCACCCAAATCCAAGAAACCCAGAGAGTCTCAAACAGGATAAACCCAAGGCGAAACACCCCAAGACATATATTAATCAAATTAACAAAGATCAAGCACAAAGAACAAATATTAAAAGCAACAAGGGAAAAACAACAAATAACACACAAGGGGATTCCCATAAGGATAACAGCTGATCTTTCAATAGAAACTCTTCGGGCCAGGAGGGAATGGCAAGACATACTTAAAGTGATGAAAGAAAATAACCTACAGCCCAGATTACTGTACCCAACGAGGATCTCATTCAAATATGAAGGAGAAATGAAAAGCTTTACAGAGAAGCAAAAGCTGAGAGAATTCAGCACCACCAAACCAGCTCTCCAACAAATGCTGAAGGATATTCTCTAGAGAGGAAACACAAAAAGGGTGTATAAACTGGAACCCAAAACAATAAAGTAAATGGCAATGGAATCATACTTATCAATAATTACCTTAAACATAAATGGGTTGAATGCCCCAACCAAAAGACAAAGACTAGCTGAATGGATACAAAACAAGACCCTTATATATGTTGTCTACAAGAGACCCACCTCAAAACAGGGGACACATACAGACTGAAAGTGAAGGGCTGGAAAAAGAGATTCCATGCAAATGGAGACCAAAAGAAAGCAGGAGTAGCAATACTTATATCAGATAAAATAGACTTTAAAACAACGGGTGTGAAAAGAGACAAAGAAGGACACTACATAATGATCAAAAGATCAATCCAAGAAGAAGATATAACAATTATAAATATATATGCACCCAACATAGGAGCACTGCAATATCTAAGACAAATGCTAACAAGTATGAAAGGGGAAATTAACAATAACACAATAATAGTGGGAGACTTTAATACCCCACTCACACCTATGGATAGATCAACTAAAGAGAAAATTAACAAGGAAACATAAACTTTAAATGATACAGTAGACCAGTTAGACCTAATTGATATCTATAGGACATTTCACCCCAAAACAATGAATTTCACCTTTTTCTCAACCGCACACGGAACCTTCTCCAGGATAGATCACATCTTGGGCCATAAATCTAGCCTTAGTAAATTCAAAAAAATTAAAATCATTCCAAGCATCTTTTCTGACCAAAATGCAGTAAGATTAGATCTCCATTACAGGACAAAAACTATTAAAAATTCCAACATATGGAGGCTGAACAACACACTGCTGAATAACCAACAAATCACAGAAGAAATCAAAAAAGAAATCAAAATATGCATAGAAACGAATGAAAATGAAAACACAACAACCCAAAACCTGTGGGACACTGTAAAAGCAGTGCTAAGGGGAAAGTTCATAGCAATACAGGCATAGGCATACCTCAAGAAACAAGAAAAGAGTCAAGTAAATAACCTAACTCTACACCTAAAGCAACTAGAAAAGGAAGAAATGAAGAACCCCAGGGAAATCTTAAAAATTAGGGCAGAAATAAATGCAAAAGAAACAAAAGAGACCATAGCAAAAATCAACAAAGCCAAAAGCTGGCTCTTTGAAAGGATAAATAAAATTGACAAACCATTAGCCAGACTCATCAAGAAACAAAGGGAGAAAAATCAAATCAATAAAATTAGAAATGAAAACGAAGAGAACACAACAGACAACACAGAAATACAAAGGATCATAAGAGACTACTATCAGCAATTATATGCCAATAAAATCGACAACGTGGAAGAAATGGACAAATTCTTAGAAAAGTAGAACTTTCCAAAACTGAATCAGGAAGAAATAGAAATTCTTAACAGACCCATCACAAGCATGGAAATTGAAACTGTAATCAGAAATCTTCCAGCAAACAAAAGCCCAGGTCCAGACGGCTTCACAGCTGAATTCTACCAAAAATTTCGAGAAGAGCTAACACCTATCCTACTCAAACTCTTCCAGAAAATTGCAGAGGAAGGTGAACTTCCAAACTCATTCTATGAGGCCACCATCACCCTAATACCAAAACCTGACAAAGATGCCACAGAAAAAGAAAACTATAGGCCAATATCACTGATGAACATAGATGCAAAAATCCTTAACAAAATTCTAGCAATCAGAATCCAACAACACATTAAAAAGATCATACACCATGACCAAGTGGGCTTTATCCCAGGGATCCAAGGATTCTTCAGTATCTGCAAATCAAGCAATGTAATTCACCACATTAACAAATTGAAAAATAAAAGCCATATGATTATCTCAACAGATGCAGAGAAAGCCTTTGACAAAATTCAACATCCATTTATGATAAAAGCTCTCCAGAAAGCAGGAATAGAAGGAATATACCTCAACATAATAAAAGCTATATATGACAAACCCACAGCAAACATTATCCTCAATGGTGAAAAATTGAAAGCATTTCCCCTAAAGTCAGGAACAAGACAAGGGTGCCCACTTTCACCACTACTATTCAACATAGTTTTGGAAGTTTGGGCCACAGCAATCAGAACAGAAAAAGAAGTAAAAGGAATCCAAATTGGAAAAGAAGAAGTAAAACTCTCACTGTTTGCAGATGACATGATCCTCTACAAAGAAAACCCTAAAGACTCCACCAGAAAATTACTAGAGCTAATCAATGAATATGGTAAAGTTGCAGGATATAAAATCAACACACAGAAATCCCTTGCATTCCTATACACTAATAATGAGAAAATAGAAAGAGAAATTAAGGAAACATTTCCACTCACCATTGCAATGAAAAGAATAAAATACTTGGGAATATATTTACCTAAAGAAACTGAAGACCTACATACAGAAAACTATAAAACATTGGTGAAAGAAATCAAAGAGGACACTAAGAGATGGAGAAATATACCGTGTTCATGGATTGGAAGAATCAATATAGTGAAAATGAGTATACTACCCAAAGCAATTTATAGATTCAATGCAATCCCTATCAAGCTACCACTGGTATTTTTCACAGAGCTAGAACAAATAATTTCACAATTTGTATGGAAATACAAAAAAACCTCGAATAGCCAAAGCAATCTTGAGAAAGAAGAATGGAACTGGAGGAATCAACCTGCCTGACTTCAGGCTCTACTACAAAGCCACAGTCATCAAGACAGTATGGTACTGGCACAAAGTCAGAAATATAGATCAATGGAACAAAATAGAAAGCCCAGAGATACATCCACGCACCTATGGACATCTTATCTTTGACAAAGGAGGCAAGAATATACAATGGATTAAAGATAATCTCTTTAACAAGTGGTGCTGGGAAAACTGGTCAACCACTTGTAAAAGAATGAAACTAAAACACTTTCTAACACCATACACAAAAATAAACTCAAAATGGATTAAAGATCTAAATGTAAGACCAGAAACTATAAAACTCCTAGAGGAGAACATAGGCAAAACACTCTCCAACATAAATCACAGCAGGGTCCTCTATGACCCACTTCCCAGAATACTGGAAATAAAAGCAAAAATAAACAGATGGGACCTAATCAAAATTAAAAGCTTCTGCACAACAAAGGAAACTATAAGCAAGGTGAAAAGACAGCCTTCAGAATGGGAGAAAATAATAGCAAATGAAGCAACTGACAAACAACTAATCTCAAAAATATACAAGCAACTCCTGCAGCTCAATTCCAGAAAAATAAACGACCCAATCAAAAAATGGGCCAAAGAACTTAAATAGACATTTCTCCAAAGAAGACATACAGATGGCTAACAAACACATGAAAAGATGCTCAACATCACTCATTATCAGAGAAATGCAAATCAAACCCACAATGAGGCACCATTTCACACCAGTCAGAATGGCTGCGATCCAAACGTCTACAAGCAATAAATGCTGGAGAGGGTGTCGAGAAAAGGGAACCCTCTTAACACTGTTGGTGGGAATGTAAACTAGTACAGCCACTACGGAGAGCAGTGTGGAGATTCCTTTAAAGACTGGAAATAGAACTGCCTTATGACCCAGCAATCCCACTGCTGGGCATACACACTAAGGAAGCCAGAATTGAAAGAGACACATGTACCCTAACATTCATCGCAGCACTGTTTATAAAAGCCAGGACATGGAAGCAACCTAGATGTCCATCAGCAGACGAATGGATAAGAAAGCTGTGGTACATATACACAATGGAGTATTACTCAGCCATTAAAAAGAATATATTTGAATCAGTTCTAATGAGGTGGATAAACTGGAGCCTATTATACAGAGTGAAGGAAGCCAGAAAGAAAAACAACAACATAGTATACTAAAGCATATATATGGAATTTAGAAAGATGGTAATGATAACCCTGTATGCGAGACAGCAAAAGAGACACCGATGTATAAAACAGTCTTTTGATGGGATGATTTGGGAGAATGGCATTGAAACATGTATAATATTTTATATGAAACGAATCACCAGTCCAGGTTCAATGCATGATACTGGATGCTTGGGGCTGGTGCACTGGGACGACCCAGAGGGATGTTACAGGGAGGGAGGAGGGAAGGGAGTTCAGGATGGGGAACACATGTACACCCGTGGTGGATTCATGTTGATATATGGCAAAACCAATACAATATTGTAAAGTAATTAACCTTCAATTAAAATAAATAAATTTATATTAAAAAAAGAAAAAGTTCAAAAAAACATTTTTAAAAATTTGCTTTTTAAAAGTGTGTATTATTTGACACTTTTTGCTTCTAGGAACTTAGTTTGGGAAAATTTGCAAAGATGTGCCAGTGAGGAAGATCAAGGAAAGACTAGATTTTTTAAACATTTGACTGCATTTGTATAATAGATTATTATACAGCAATTTAAAATAATAGATATAGGTCTATAGTTACTGATATGGAAAGTTGACCTCAACATATTTCTGAGTGAAGAAAGCTTACAACATAGCAAAGTTTTATCCCATTTTTGGAAATAATATCCATTTACTAGCTGTAAATATGTACATATAGTGATTATATTAGTAAATATTTATTAACTGTTTATTGTCATGCACTAAATTATATGTTTTATAGGTAATAATGCACATAAGTCTCAAAACAATCCTAGGGGATGGGTGCTGTTTTTGTTCCCATTTTATAGATGAGAGAAAAGTGAAATATTGAATAACTTACCAAGAATATGAAGAAGGTATGAGTGCTCACAGAAAATGTTAGCTATTTTATTTCTGGATGATGAAATTATGGGAGAGGGGTGTAAGCACAGTTTTCTGTGTTTTAATTTTCCCCAAGTCATTATTAATTATTGATTTTAAAATATTTCTATTTTGAGGGAAAAAATTTGTTGTCTAATTTGATTATTCTTCCAATTTGATTACTCTTACAGATATCATAGGAAAGTTATTAATACCAGATGATCTCTGGTAAACAGAGCTAGTCACAATAACCCATTTCCTCTACTGGGTCTCATACTATGCCTCCCTGAATCATGGCCATGACATGAAAACCACACTTCAGGCAGCCTGGATGGAGAGGGTTTGGGGAAGAATGGATACATGTATATGTATGGTTGAGTCTCTTTGCTGTCTACCTGAAACTATTATAGTATTGTTAATCAGCTATACCCCAATACAAAGTAAAAAGTTTATTAAAATAAAAATAAAAATAAAATCACTTCATGGGAAGGTCAAGGGAGATGTTAATGAGTTTACCCTGAGACTTTGT
Organism: Ovis aries; assembly: GCF_016772045.2. Lineage (NCBI taxonomy): Eukaryota > Metazoa > Chordata > Mammalia > Artiodactyla > Bovidae > Ovis > Ovis aries. The sequence goes on along the minus strand of NC_056062.1, from coordinate 57,709,246 downwards.
ATTTTACAGCAGTTCTTCAACTTGTGATCAGTTTGGAAGTTGCTCTTTCCACCCCACGGGGAGGCGTAGCAAAGTCACTGACCCCTGCAGTCAGATGAAGTGTTGAAATGAAGAGACCATTCCATCAAGGAAACAACTGTTGGCCCATATCCCTCAATATGTTTTTGGAGGCTTGGGGAACCTCTTTCAGTTCTGTACAGTTAAGAACAGAGATAGTAAAACTACTTGGTGAAGACTCAGTACTAGAACTCTGAGTGATTACAGATTGAGAATTTGCCATATGTAAAAATCCCCTTACACAGAAGTTATCATTCTAGGGCAATAAAGCCTAATACTGAGCTTGAAATGGATTTGGGTGCCAGCAACAGCTACCAGCTTGGATATAGACTGCACCATCACACAGACCACATACTCAGCTGAGAGCCTCAAGGAGTCTTATTAAAGAAAATAGAAAATAAATCATAGGACCAAACTATTGAGTAATTTTGGTTTCTTATATTTTCCACATTAATGATTTTAAAAACTTTACACTGGACAAAACCCAGGGTAGAGTTCTCACTATACAGTTGAGATTCACTCACAAAGCGAGTGTGTTTGATTTTCTTTCTTAAATATAAAACAGCAAGTTAAAGGTTCCCATGTTATTTGTGTAAGTAGATAATTTACTATATGTTTCCATATAGGTAATGTCAACCAAAGTCCTGGTTATCCAGTTGGACTGACTAGGTAAGCAGCAAATATTAGAGAATGATGCCTGAACAAAGTTTATGCCTGTTTAACTTTATTACAGATCACAACAACACGTTTTCAGGAGCGATTATTTTGGTAGTCAACCAAGAGCTGAGACAGCACTTTGTCTCAAAATAAAAATGTGCAACAGTAGCACATTTCAATCAGTTCAGCAACAGCTACATACCATCAGCCTATGTCTTTATAGAATTATTACAGTATCTCAAGAATTTCACCATCTGCTCCTTGTTTGGAGTCATTTATTGTAAAGTTATTTTCTTCTTGACTTTTCTACCCCTTTTGTGAGCCAGTTTTTACAAATAGCTGTAAATCAGGGGAATTGACCTCAGTAACAGAAAATTATTCTGAACAATACATAATATCATGGCAGATGACCAAATTACTGTGCAAATGCCAGAAGGAAGTTATTTGGTTCTAAATGTGAACGACAAGGATGTTTAGTTCACAATGTCCAATCAAGACATGTTATACTAGGGTCCCAAGAGAATACTCCTTGAATATGGCTAAGGTCACAAGAACTAATGATCTTATCACCACTGGATCAGTTCCCAGTTGACAGAATACGGAGTGATTTTTTTACATTTTCCTAGTTTGTGGTTTGTAGGTAAAAGATCACGAGTGAGGCAGATATGTTCCAAGTTAGACCACAATTTCTTCTATGTACCTTTTGCGCTAGATTTACTCCCCAGGAAATAGACTTAATTAAGAACAAGAAACCATGTTTGGATACTTAACAGTATTAGCAGAGTGCCGGGGGCCAGCGTGAGGAATTCCGCCCATGGCAAAGGTCATGAGGAAGGAGGCTTGGCATACGCAAAGGCGTGATCAAGCCTCAGGAAACCCCCTGTTCCCGAGCATCTAACCCCAAAACCAGAGTCTGTTTTATGCTCTCACCTACACCTCTGACTTTACGGGGGGCTCTCCCCCATAACCGTTTCTCTCTGAGAAGGAGTAAACGTGCAGCTCCAAGGCAATAAAGGTTCTTGGGCGTGACAAGAGTGTTTCAGCTTACGGACTCCTCTGAAGGTTATCTAGCCCACTTGTATAGGTTTGTCCGGCCACATGTGATTGCTTACAGCCTCCCAACCTGAGAGGCACGAGATGTTTTAGACTTACTAAAGGCAAATTCTTTTGGGGAGTTAGAAATTATTAGTATAGTTGGCTAGGAATTATATTGGTGAAGGGTTTTTTCATTTGTTGTGTCAATAATTGCTGCTAATTCCCTGCTCTGGGTGGGACAAGGATGTCTCAGGTCAAACCTCTCTGCTGACAGACTAGCTTGTGTGACAGGATTATCCTTACTGCTGCCACTAGGCACATGATTGTTTACTACCTCTCAACCATAAATAGCACAGAGAGTTTTGGAGTATTTTGAGAGTCTTAATTAGCATAGGACTTTTTCTTCTTGTTGAGTCAATGATTGCCACCAGGCCTCCATATCCTTAGGCACTTGGGAATATATTAATCAATGTATTTGGAATATAGCAAAGGGAAATATAGTAGTTTTTGATGTTAGCGATACTAGACTTTTTGAGTTAATGGATTTTCTCTTTTGTAATAGATCACTGTACTTTGTTATAAATCACTGTGTCCTTGCTATGTAAGAATGTAACTTTATCATATCTTAAGACTAAATAGATCTTAGGGGGAGCATTGGTGAAAGGATTTTCATTTGTTGGGCTGATGTTTGCTGCTAAATCTCCATGTTCCCTACCCTTATAATGAATATAACTAACATATAGGAGAAATAAGTATTAACCTTTAAGCATATAGGAGAAATAAGTATTAACCTTTAAGACTAATCATGTTAACCTTGGGTTAAATAAATTCCTTTCTTGATTGTAACTCACTACACCCTCACCCTATAGGAATGTAACTTTATTTGGAGGGTGGTGCCTGGTTTAAGAAAAAACACCCTTGGAAGAAATAAGTTTTTGGTTATCAGAAAGAAAGGATCATAAAATGTCAGCAGGTCTCACTCATAGCCAGAAGATGATGTACCTTTTTTTTATATACATTTATGTGAAGCACCTGATTTTGACAAAGGTCAGGACTGCTGACCCCCACGTGACTCTGTATTCATCCCTATGTGTAACAAAAGGTATATAAGCAAACCCAAAAATAAAGAAATCGGATCAGTTTCCGGAAAGACTGATTCCCCCATGTGGCTTCTTTCTTGCTCCCGTTTTTCTGGCTGAATTCCCATCTGGAGCATGGATGCTATTCCACGTAGTCCAAGTTATTCAGCCTCTTTTTCTCCACTGATCTTCCTACTACACTATCCATTTCTAATCTCTCTATATCTGTGATTAAATATGTATTTTTCCAAAGACGCCGACTCCGTCCCCACCTTCGAATCACCCTGGATCCACCGGGGCTGGACCCCGGCAGCAGAGAGATTTCTTATGTTACTATTGCTTTAAGCCATTTCACCAGTATGGTACCAAGATGTAAGGATGACAGGCAGAGAGGCTCTTCCTTCATTACTTCCCTCACCTGTGTTAACCTCCTTCCACTTCCTCATTCTCTTTGATCCGTTACTACTCAACATGCAGTCTAGGGACCAGAAGAATGAGCATTCCCTGGGAACTTTGAGAAATGCAGGATCTCAGGCCCCAACCAGATCTACTGAATAAGAACTTGCATTTAATTAAATCTTCCCAGGTGAGTTCTGTGCACATGAAAGCATATAGGACATTCTCCTAAAGATACACTTTGGACTACTGACAGGGGAGCTCAGGACATTAATCTCTTTTGATACTTTCATTTCTACTTTTCCTCTCTCATCCAAGAAATTAGCAATCTAAAATCAATCCTCTTCCCTCAAGCCAAAAATAAGACAAATACATAACAACCAACATTTGTTTAAGCCTTTACAATCTACAAAATACTTTCATAACCAATACCCACTAGATGCTTGCTTCATCCTTGAGAGAGAGGCAAGGGTTACAATTCTCATTTTACAGATTTTAGGAAATTATGATGGTTTGATGTTCAGCAACACTCTCCAAGTCACAAACAACTGGTTTTCCGACTTCAAATTAGTGCTTCTTTTGCTAGTGTACCATGATGAATGGACAGAAAACTAAAGCAGGAGGGCACAGGAGTAGACTAAATCTAGAACTTAAAATATATATGGAAGTCACTGGAGTAACCTGAGGGAAATTGATCACATAATTTGTAGCCACCTAGTCAAAGATTTCATCCCCTGATGATGGGGACAGATAAACAGATCTTTTAGACTTTCTTAAATATATTCAACCTCTTCCTGATTAGAAGCTAAACATAATCACAAACAAGAGAAGACAGGAAAACAAGCTGTGCTTGTGTTAAGAGCTTTCCTTGTGAGCAATTCTCACCAAGCACATCAGCAGGAACTGGGTGGGAGGCAGGCTGTCAATTCCTCTAGGAATTTTCAGCACCTAGTCCACGTCAGTGTCACACAGGACAGTCAAATATGATTTCACATCGGTCAGTCAAATACCATGTTTTCTGAAGATATTTCTTTCCAGGCTAACATCATCTTTGATTTATCGATAGTTCTGCCTTTATCCAAATTTTTCCAAACATATATTACCTTTCCAAAACAGGAAGCTTGCAGCTTCACTTTTTGGAATTTCTCCATTAGGAAAAGACAAGTCAGTCTGTCCAGGAAGAGTTTCTCTGCCAAAGCCACTGCCAGGCCTGGCCATCAGCCTTCACACACTGACGACACATGTCCTGTCAGGTAAGAGCTGCACACTGTTCCCAAGGAAAGGTCAAATGCTTTCTTGGAAGCTGTAACCTCTTTGCCTAAGTGTTCTGTTTCAAACTGCATGTACATCTTGTGCAGATGACCCATGAAAGGACAAAACGTTTAGAACATATTTGAAATAACAAATTTCATCACCAAATATCTTCAGATTCTCCCCCACCCCGAGTTTCAGGGTGAAAGGGGAACTTGGCAGATTTCAGCAGTTCTCTAATAAGTTTGAGAATCAGACTGTCTTGATACAATTTTCAAAATGTTTTCCTCAATATTTGAAGAAAGGGTCAGTACACAAAGGCGGTGGTCAAGATTCCAATCGTATCTTAAACCGTTCTGTAAGGAGGTGATGCATTGAAAGCACGGAAGGGCTGACGCACAGCTATGTGCTCGGCCAATGAGATTTCCAGATACAGTCGTGTAGAACTCCCGGGGTGTTCAAGCTGGAAGAGCGCCCTATACTTGAGATGGAGAAAACAATCCTGCTTCCAGTCCAGCAGAACTAGGAATAGATAATTCTTCCAATTATAACATAAACACATACCCAGATAAATATGGGAGAGAGAGCATGTCCATTTAATTTAAGTGAGATCTGTTTTAGGAACACAATTAAAAACTGGCTACAACCATGATTACCTAAAAATACCGCTAAAATGAATCAACTTCTAGCAATTTTGCTCTTTACATTTCAGTAATTTGATCTGTACATTTCTGAAATACATTGATATTGGGACTTCTATGTATTTATTTTTCTCCCTCAGCCATCAGATTTTAATGCATCGTATGGCAGAAACCAACAAAACATTGTAAAGCAATTATTCTCCAATTAAAATAATTTTTTTTAAATGGAAGCTACAGTGAACAAGAAGCAGCTTGGGTAAAAATTCTAAAGCAAGGAGACTTTTCAAAGAATCATGCAGCAAACAAAATATGCTGATTGTTATTGGTGAACTTACCATGCTTGCTGCACAGGTTCTCTGCCCCAGTCTTTTGTTTCTTCTATTTGCCATTCTGTTTTCCCTCCTCTTTCCAAGTCCTGTGTCTTCCCCAGGTCTCTGCCTTAATGTTATCCAGTTGAGAGACCTTCCTGGACTGCCTTATATAAAGTCAATGCCCCTTTGTTATTCTTCATCACAATACACCCTATATTTATCTTATGGCATTCATCTTTATTGGTTATTATATATTTTCTTTACTGGTTTATTGCCCACCTCCCTCAGCAGAGTGCAGAATCTTGAGAGCAGGAATCTTGTCAGCCTTTATCATCCTTGAATATATAGTTTCCAGTCCAGAATTGAGTTGGTGCTCAAGAAATATATGTTGAATGAATGACTAAATGCTTTGCTTTCTCTAATCTATTTACTCCTACTATTGAGGCTTTAAAGATTTTCTAGCTCCATTTTCTTTATCAAAAGAAAAGCAATGCCAAAGAATGCTCAAACTACCACACAGTTGCACTCATCTCACAGGATAGTAAAGTAATGCTCAAAATTTTCCAAACAGGCTTCAATAGTATGTGAACCGTGAACTTCCAGATGTTCAAGCTGGATTTAGAAAAGGCAGAGACGTTCAGTTCAGTTCAGCCGCTCAGTCCTGCCCAACTCTTTGGGATCCCATGAACTGCAGCACAAGACGCGTCCCTGTCTATCACCAACTCCCGGTGTCCACTTAAACCCATGTCCATAGTGTCAGTGATGCCATCCAACCATCTCATCCTCTGTCATCCCCTTCTGCTCCTGCCTTCAATCTTTCCCAGCATCAGGGTCTTTTCCAATGAGTCAGCTCTTCACATCAGGTGGCCAAAGTACTGGAGTTTCAGCTTCAGCATCAGACCTACCAATGAAAACCCAGGACTGATCTCCTTTAGGAAGGACTGGTTGGATCTCCTTGCTGTCCAAGGTACTCTCAAGAGTCTTCTCCAACACCACAGTTCAAAAGCATCAATGCTTCAAGCTTAGCTTTCTTCACAGTCCAACTCTCACATCCATACATGACCACAGGAAAAACCATAGCCTTGACTAGATGGATCTTTGTTGGCAAAGTAACCACTCTGCTTTTTAATATGATATCTAGGTTGCTCATAACTTTTCTTCCAAGGAGTAAGTGTCTTTTAATTTCATGGCTGCAATCACCATCTGCGTGATTTTGGAGCCCAGAAAAATAGTCGGCCACTGTTTTCACTGTTTCCCATCTATTTCCCATGAAGTGATGGGACCAGATGCCATGATCTTCGTTTTCTTAATGTTGAGCTTTAAGCCAACTTTTCGCTCTCCTCTTTCACTCTCATCAAGAGGCTTTTTAGTTCTTCTTCGCTTACTGCCATAAGAGTGGTGTCATCTGCATATTTAAGGTTATTGATATTTCTCCCGACAATCTTGATTCCAGCTTGTGTTTCTTCTAGTCCAGCGTTTCTCATGATGTACTCTGCATATAAGTTAAATAAGCAGGGTGACAATATACAGCCTTGACGTACTCCTTTTCCTATTTGGAACCACTCTATTGTTCCATGTCCAGTTCTAACTGTTGCTTCCTGACCTGTATACAGGTTTCTCAAGAGGCAGGTCAGGTGGTCTGGTATTCCCATCTCTTGAACAATTTTCCACAGTTTCTTGTGATCCACACAGTCAAAGGCTTTGGCATAGTCAAGAGAGCAGAAATAGATGTTTCTCTGGAACTCTCTTGCTTTTTCCATGATCCAGCAGATGTTGGTAATTTGATCTCTGGTTCCTCTGCCTTTTCTAAAACCAGCTTGAACATCTGGAATTTCACGGTTCACGTATTGCTGAAGTCTGGCTTGGAGAATTTTGAGCATTACACATTATGTACACATAATGTGAGCATCTCACATTAGCGTGTGAGATGAGTGCAACTGTGCGGTAGTTTGAGCATTCTTTGGAATTGCCTTTCTTTGGGATTGGAATGAAAACGGACCTTTTCCAGTCCTGTGGCCACTGCTGAGTTTTCCAAATTTGCTGGTATATTGAGTCCAGCACTTTCACAGTATCATCTATTAGGATTTGAAATAGCTGAACTGGAATTCCATCATCTACACTAGCTTTGTTCATAGTGATGCTTCTTAAGGCCCACTTGACTTCTCATTCCAGAATGTCTGGCTGGCTCTAGGTGACTGATCACACCATCGTGATTATCTGGGTCATGAAGATCTTTTTGTACAGTTCTTCTGTGATTCTTGCCACCAAGAATCTGCTTCTGTTAGGTCCATACCATTTCTGTTCTTTATTGAGAAACCAGAGATCAAATTGCTAACATCTGCTGGATCATCAAAAAGGCAAAAAAGTTCCGAAAAACATCTATTTCCGCTTTATTGACTATGCCAAAGCCTTCGACTGTGTGGATCACAATCAACTGTGGAAAATTCTGAGAGAGATGGGAATACCAGACCATCTGACCTGCCTCTTGAGAAACCTGTATACAGGTCAGGAAGCAACAGTTAGAACTGGACATGGAAAAACAGACTGTTTCCAAATAGGAAAAGGAGTACATCAAGGCCGTATATTGTCACTCTGCTTATTTAACTTATATGCAGAGTACATCATGAGAAATGCTGGGCTGGATGTAGCACAAGCTGGAATCAAGATTCCCAGGAGAAATATCAATAACTTCAGATATGCAGATGACACCACCCTTATGGCAGAAAGCAAGAAGAACTAAAGAGCCTCTTGATGAAAGTGAAAGAAGAGAGTGAAAAAGTTGGCTTACAGTCATCAAGACAGTATGATACTATGGTACTGGCACAAAGATAGAAATATAGATCAATGGAACAAAATAGAAAGCCCAGAGATACATCCACGCACCTATGAACATCTTATCTTTGACAAAGAGGCAAGATTATATAATGGAGGAAAGACAATCTCTTTAACAAGTTGTGCTGGGAAAACTGGTCAACCACTTGAAGAAGAATGAAACTAGAACACTTTCTAACACCATACACAAAAATAAACTCAAAACGGATTAAAGATTTAAATGTAAGACCAGAAACTATAAAACTCCTAGAGGAGCACATAGGCAAAACACTCTCCAACATAAATCACAGCAATGTCCTCTATGACCCACTTCCCAGAATACTGGAAATAAAAGCAAAAATAAACAAATGGGACCTAATTAAACATACACGCTTCTGCCCAACAAAGGAAACTATAAGCAAGGTGAAAAGACAGGCTTCAGAATGGGAGAAAATAATAGTAAATGAAACAACTGACAAAGAACTAATCTCAAAAATACACAAGCAACTCCTGCAGCTCAATTCCAAAAAAATAAATGACCCAATCAAAAAATGGGCCAAAGAACTAAACAGACATTTCTCTAAAGAAGACATACAGGTGGCTAACAAACACATGAAAAGATGCTCAACATCACTCATTATCAGTCAGTTCAGTTCAGTCGCTCAGTGGTGTCCAAATCTTTGCGACCCCATGAATCACAGCACGCCAGGCCTCCCTGTCCATCACCAACTCCCGGAGTTCACTCAGACTCATGTCCATCGAGTCAGTGATGCCATCCAGCCATCTCATCCTCTGTCATCCCCTTCTCCTCCTGCCCCCAATCCCTCCCAGCATCAAAGTCTTTTCCAATGAGTCAACTCTTCGCATGAGGTGGCCAAAGTACTGGAGTTTCAGCTTCAGCATCAGTCCTTCCAAAGAAATCCCAGGGCTGATCGCCTTCAGAATGGACTGGTTGGATCTCCTTGCAGTCCAAGGGACTCTCAAGAGTCTTCTCCAACACCACAGTTCAAAAGCATCAATTCTTTGGCGCTCAGCCTTCAATAACCTCAGATATGCAGATGATACGACCGTTATGGCAGAAAGTGAAGAGGAACTAAAAAGTCTCTTGATGAAAGTGAAAGTGGAGAGTGAAAAAGTTGGCTTAAAGCTCAACATTCAGAAAACTAAGGTCATGGCATCTGGTTCCATCACTTCATGGGAAATAGATGGGGAAACAGTGGAAACAGTGTCAGACTTTATTTTTGGGGGGCTCCAAAATCACTGCAGATGGTGACTGCAGCCATGGAATTAAAAGACGCTTACTCCTTGGAAGAAAAGTTATGACCAACCTAGATAGCATATTGAAAAGCAGAGACATTACTTTGCCGACTAAGGTCCATCTAGTCAAGGCTATGGTTTTTCCAGTAGTCATGTATGGATGCGAGAGTTGAATGCAAATCAAAACCACAATGAGGTACCATTTCACGCCAGTCAGAAGGCTGCGATCCAAAAGTTTACAAGCAATAAAGTAGACTTTATTGCTACAGTAAAAATACTGCAGAGGGTGTGGAGAAAAGGGAACCCTCTTACACTGTTGGTGGGAATGTAAACTATTACAGCCACTATGGAGAACAGTGTGGAGATTCCTTAAAAAAACTGGAAATAGAACTGCCTTATGACCCAGCTATCCCACTACTGGGCACACACACAGAGGAAACCAGAATTGAAAGAGACACATGTACCCCAATGTTCATTGCAGCACTGTTTATAAAAGCCAGGACATGGAAGCAACCTAGATGTCCATCAGCAGATGAATGGATGAGAAAGCTGTGGTACATGTACACAATTGAGTATTACTCAGCCATTAAAAAGAATACATTTGAATCAGTTCTAATGAGGTGGATGAAACTGGAGCCTATTATAGAGAGTGAAGAAAGCCAGAAAGAAAAACACTGATATAGTATACTAATGCATAATATGGAATTTAGTAAGATAACAATGATAACCCTGTATGTGAGACAGCAAAAGAGACACAAATGTATAGAACAGTCTTTTGGATTCTGTGGGAGAGGGAGAGGATGGGATGATTTGGGAGAATGGCATTGAAACATGTATAGTATCATATATGAAATGATTCGCCAGTCCAGGTTCGGTGCATGATACAGGATGCTTGGGGCTAGTGCACTGGGATGATCCAGAGGGATGGTACAGGGAGGGAGGTGGAAAAGGGGTTCAGGATGGGGAACACGTGTACACCCATAGCAGATTCATGTTGATGTATGGCAAAGCCAATACAATATTGTAAAGTAAGTAGCCTTCAATTAAAATAAATAATTATTTTTTAAAAAAAGAGTACACCAAGAAAAAAAAAAATGTTGACTTAAAGCTCAACATTCAGAAAACTAAGGTCATGGCATCTGGTCCCATCACTTCATGGGAAATAGACGGGAAACAGTGAAAACAGTGGCAGACTTTATTTTGGGGGGCTCCAAAATCACTGTAGATGGTGATTGCAGCCATGAAATTAAGAGATGCTTGCTCCTTGGAAGGAAAGTTATGACCAACCTAGACAGCATATTGAAAAGCAGAGACATTACTTTGCCAACAAAGGTTCATCTAGTCAAGGCTATTGTTTTTCCAATGGTCATGTATGGATGTGAGAGTTGGACTGTGAAGAAAGCTGAGTGCCGAAGAATTGATGCTTTTGAACTGTGGTGTTGGGGAAGACTCTTGAGAGTCCCTTGGACTGCAAGGAGATCCAACCAGTCCTTCCTAAAGCAGATCAGTCCTGGGTGTTCATTGGTAGGTCTGATGCTGAAGCTGAAACTCCAATATTTTGGCCACCTGATGCGAAGAGCTGACTCATTTGGAAAGACCCTGATGCTGGGAAAGATCGAAGGCAGCAGCAGAAGGGGATGACAGAGGATGAGATGGTTGGATGGCATCACTGACTCAATGGACATGAGTTTGAGTAAACTCTGGGAGTTGGTGATGGACAGGGAGGCCTGGCGTGCTGTGGTCCATGGGGTCACAAAGAGTCGGACATGACTGAGAGATATAACTAAACTAAATTTTTCATCAAAATGTTTATTAGCTACACATATAACATAGCCATGCTGGCCTAAGAGGAATGTCTTAATCTGAAAAAAAGCAGTCTTCTTGATTCTGAAAACGGACTGAAAAATGGAAACAGCTACCTTTATCCATGTTGATGAAAAACATATACTTTTTAACCACTGAAAGCTGAGCACAGTAGAACTGATGCTTTTGAAATGTGGTGTTGGAGAAGACTCTTGATAGTCCCTTGGACTGCAAGGAGATCAAATCAGTCCTTCCTAAAGGAGATCAGTCCTGGGTGTTCATTGGTAGGTCTGATGTTGAAGGTGAAACTGCAATACTTTGGCCACCTGATGCGAGGAGCTGACTCATTTGGAAAGACCTGATGCTGGGAATGATTGAGGGCAGGAGGAGAAGGGGACAACAGAGGATGAGATGGCTGGATGACATCACCGACTCAATGGACATAAGTTTGAGTGAACTCCAGGAGTTGGTGATGGACAGGGAGGCCTGGCGTGCTTCGATTCTTGGGGTCGCAACGAGTCGGACACAACTGAGCAACTGAACTGACTGACCGAACTGATGATCAATGACAAAAACTCAACTTTTTTAAACTGTTAACACCATGGTAGAGTTTATCTTAAAGAATATTTCACTGATTTTAAGACTCTGATCCAAAATTCATCAACTTATTTGGATTAAAACTTATCAGGAATTGTTTTAATGCTGAGGGCAACTCTTTTGTAAGAAAAAATTCTTTTCTGCTACAGGGGTTTAAGAAGAATAAATTGAGTTGATTATTTGCAATATGACTTTTCATGTTCCAGAATACACTAGCATACAGGGAATTTTGAACTTGAGTCTTTATGAACAAGTTCAGAACACAGAAGCACTTGGCGATTTTGGAGTCAAACTTCAAAAGCTCTGGAGGAGCAGGGGAAATGCTTATATGTTATCTGCTCCAATATGTGTGTGTGTGTGCTCGTCATGTCCAACTCTTTGCAACCCTATGGACTGTAGCCTGCCAGGCCCTTCTGTTCGTGGACTTTTTCAGGCAAGAATATTGGAGTGAGTTGCCATTTCCTACTCCAGGGGATCTTTGCAACCCAGGGATCAAACCCCCATCTCTGGCGTCTCCTGCATTAGCCGGCACATTCTTTACCACTGTGCCACCTGGGAAGCCCCATCTGTTACAAGAACATGTTTAAATTAATTAACCACTTTGAGAATCTCTTTTTTTACTCACAATTTAGAAGTAATAGTTTATACTTAGTTGTGTGTATATGTTAATCTCAGCCTCCTATTTTATCTCTTCCTGTCAGCCTTTCCTTTTGGTAACTGTAAGTTTGTTTTCTGTGTCTGTGGGTCTCTTTCTGTTTTAGAATAAGTTCATTTGTGCCTTTTTTTTTCTTTTAGATTTCACATATCAAGGATATCATATGATATTCGTCTTTATCTGGCTCAACATATATATACCACCCGTGTATAAAATAAATAACCAATATGGGCCTACTGTATAGTTCAGGGAAGTATACACAGTATTATGTAGTATTCTATAAGGGGAAAGAATCTTAAAAGAATATATATATATATATATATACACACACACACACACACACACACACACATATATATATTGGAGAAAGCAATGGCACCCCACTACAGTATTCTTGCCTGGAAAATACCATGGTCGGAGGAGCCTGATAGTCTATAATCCATGGGGTCGCAAAGATTTGGACACGACTGAGCAACTAAACTTTCACTTTCATATTAAGTATTTATATAAAATATTGAATCACTGTGCTATAAACCTGACACTTACACAATATTGTAAACCAACTATACTTCAACAAAGAAGTTCTTTTGATTTAAAAAAAATGACTTCTCAATTTCTGTTATCTATAGTATCTCAAAATGCCACTAAAAGTTTATACATGCATACTTTTTATATGTTCCAGTTGATAAATATTCCCTTTAAGAGCACTAGAAAAGTGCTATTTTATATTTTTGCATACAAATAAACTTATTCAAAGATACATGTACCCCAATTTTCACTGAAGTACTGTTAATAACAGCCAAGACCTGAAAGCAACCTAACAAGTTGCTTGGTAGAATGGATAAAGAAAACGTGGTATACACACACACAAACACACACACACCATGGACTACTACTCAGCTATAAAGGAGAATGAAATAATGCCATTGCAGCAACATGGATGGACCTAGAGATTATGACACCAAATGAAGGAAGTCAGACAAAGACAAATGTCATATGATATCACTTATGTGGAATCTAAAATATAACCCAATGAACTTATTTACAAAACAGAAACAGACTCACAACCATAAAAACAAGTTTATGTTTACCAAGGGGGAGGGGGGCAGGGAGGATTAAATTAGGAGTTTGGGATTACCCCATACAAATTACTATATAAAATAGATGAACAACAAAGTCCTATTGTATAGCACAGAGAGCTAGATTCAATATCCTGTAATAAAACATAATGGAAAAGAATTTGAAAAAGAATATGTAAATACATGTACAACTAAATCACTTTGCTGTACAGCAGAAACTGTACAGCATTGTAAATAGTCCAACATTGTAAATCAACTGTACATCAATAAAAATAAACTTTTTCTTAAAAAGAGAAGTAATATTGCCATGGATATTGCTCAAAAACTGATGACTTCTGAACCCATAACCTAAAGCAGTTTAGGTGCTTAGTATGGACTAACTTTGCATGTGGTAACACATTTATTTACCAGGAAACTAAGGCACAGAGAGATTAAATAGTTGCCCAATGTTGTACAGCTAAAAGTTTGCAGAGTCAGGCTGTCAAAGATGACTTTAGATCTTCTAATCTAGAAGACTAAACTTCTGCAAGATATAATCATAAGTAATCATAAGTCAGGAACTTGTTAGATTTGGGAACTTGAAGATTCCCCAAAGCTAGTGGCAATCAAGCCCTCTTCTATCATAGCCCCATCACTCTTTTCTCAAAACTCTAAGGAACGCTTAGTCCTGTTGAAAATTATTGTCTGCATTATCCAGCCTTCATGTTTGTGGACCACATTCTGAAGAAGAAACTTCTTTTCTTAAGCTGAAGTCTCATAACTATACTCATCTGCACATTTAACCAATTTGGCCTTTCTAGTCTCTCATTTCCAGCTCATGTCCATGCTCTTGCTGTGAAAGCACCAAGGGATGACCGAACTGGAGCACACTCTTGGCTACATTGCATGCCTCCAATACTATCTTTTCTTGAGTGTATGGGCTTGGAAATGTTTGCACAATTAAGCTACAGTGTTCTGCAGGTTGAACATCAATCAATGTGCTTAAAATATCTTACACCACCGCCAAACAAAGATGCCTCTGTTCTTGACTGCTGGCTCAGCAATCCCCTCAGAGCTGCTGGAAATGGATGTAGGTGGAAAATTGGTTGCCGACAAATACCCTGCTGTCAATGCTAGCCAAGACACTGGATAAAAACCAGAGGAGTGTGCACTGTGCATTTTTCCAACCTTGATTTCAGCCTTCACTGGAATTGACTGCATTTGTTCCAGAGAAATCAAGGCATGAAGGGAGTAGTTAGGGAGGTGTGAGCTAAATACAATGAGTCCACTATCTTCTAAAGTCTTGATAAGATAGCTTCACTCATAAGTGCTGAATTTCACAGCCTTTACACATCCAGGAATATTTCTTTAAATGTTAATTTTTTATGCATGAATAATAACTATCTCTGTGTGGCCAAGGGTTAGCACTCAGAGATTTCTTTGAACCATACTAAAGAAGCCAAGAAACACCTGGAGTAATAAGCAAATTTGGCCTTGGAGTACAGAATGAATCAGGGCAAAAGCTAATAGAGTTCTGCCAAGAGAACACACTGGTCATAGCAAACACCCTGTTTCAACAACACAAGAGAAGACTCTACACATGGACATCACCAGATGGCCAACACTGAAATCAGATTGATTATATTCTTTGTGTCCAAAGATGGAGAAGCTCTATACAGTCAGCAAAAACAAGACCAGGAGCTGACTGTGGGTAAGATCAAGAACTCTTTATTGCCAAATTCAGACTGAAATTGAAGAAAGTAGGGGAAACCACTAGACCATTCAGGTATGACCTAAGTCAAATCCCTTACCATAACACAGTGTTAGTGAAAAATAGATTTAAAGGACTAGATCTGATAGACAGAGTGCCTGATGAACTATGGACGATGGTTCGTGATATTGTACAGGAGGCAGTGATCAAGAGCATCCCCAACAAAAAGAAATGCAAAAAAGCAAAATGGCTGTCTGAGGAGGCCCTACAAATAGCCGTGAAAACAAGAGAAGTGAAAAGCAAGAAGGAGAAAAGGAAAGGTATACCCATTTGAATGCAGAGTTCCAAAGAATAGCAAGGAGAGATAAGAAAGTTTTGTTCCGTGATCAGTGCAAAGAAATAGAGGAAAATAATAGAAGGGGAAAAGACTAGAGATCTCTTCAAAACAATTAAAGATACCAAGGGAACATTTCATGCATGGACTAATAAAAGACAGAAATGTCATGGACCTAACAGAAGCAGAAGATATTAAGAGGTGGCAAGAATACACAGAACTGTACAAAAAACATCTTCATGACCAAGATAATCATGATGGTGTGATCACTCACCTAGAGCCATACATCCTAGAATGTGAAATCAAGTGGGCCTTAGAAAGCATCACTATGAACAAAGCAAGTGTAGGTGATCAAATTTCAGTTCAGCTATTTCAAATCCTAATAGATGATACTGTGAAAATGCTGCGCTCAAAATGCCAGCAAATTTGGAAAACTCAGCAGTGGCCACAGGACTGGAAAATGTCAGTTTTCATTCCAATCCCAAAGAAAAGCAATGCCAAAGAATGCTCAAACTATCACACAATTGCACTCATCTCACATGCTAGTAAAGAAATGTTCAAAATTCTTCAAGCCAGGCTTTAGCAATGCATGAACCATGAACTTCCAGATGTTCAAGCTGGTTTTAGAAAAAGCAGAGGAACCAGAGATCAAATTGCCAACATCCGCTGGATCATGGAAAAAGCAAGAGAGTTCCAGAAAAACATCTCTTTCTGCTTTATTGACTATGTCAAAGCCTTTGACTGTGTGGATCACAAGAAACTGTGGAAAATTGTTCAAGAGATGGGAATACCAGATCACCTGACCTGCTTCTTGAGAAACCTATATGCAGGTAAGGAAGCAACAGTTAGAACTGGACATGGAACAACAGACTGCTTCAAAATAGGAAAAGGAGTACGTCAAGGCTGTATATTGTCACCCTACTTATTTAACTTCTATGAAGAGTACATTATGAGAAACACTGGACTGGAAGAAGCACAAGCTGGAATCAAGATTGCCGGGAGAAATATCAATAACCTCAGATATGCAGATGACACCACCCTTATAGCAGAAAGTGAAGAGGAACTAAAAAGCCTCTTGATGAAAGTGAAAGAGGAGAGGGAAAAAGTTGGCTTAAAGCTCAGCATTCAGAAAACGAAGATCATGGCATCCAGTCCCATCACTTCATGGGAAATAGATGGGGAAACAGTGGAAACAGTGGCCGACTTTATCTTTTTGGGCTCCAAAATCACTGCAGATGGTGATTGCAGCCATGAAATTAAAAGGCGCTTACTCCTTGGAAGGAAAGTTATGACCAACCTAGATAGCATATTCAAAAGCAGAGACATTACTTTGCCAACAAAGGTCCATCTAGTCAAGGCTATGGTTTTTCCAGTGGTCATGTATGGCTGTGAGAGTTGGACTGTGAAGAAAGCTGAGTGCTGAAGAATTGATGCTTTTGAACTGTGGTGTTGGAAAAGACTCTTGAGAGTCCCTTGGACTGCAAGGAGATCCAACAAGTCCATTCTAAAGGGGATCAGCCCTGGGTGTTCATTGGAAGGACTGATGCTGAAGCTGAAACTCCAATATTTTGGCCACCTGATGCGTAAAGCTGACTCATCTGAGAAGACCCTGCTGCTGGGAAAAATTGAAGGCAGGAGGAGAAGGGGACGACAGAGGATGAGATGGTTGGATGGCATCACTGACTTGATGGACGTGAGTTTGGGTAAACTCCGCGAGTTGGTGATGGACAGGGAAGCCTGGTGTACTGTGATTCATGGGGTCCCAAAGAGTCGGACATAACTGAGTGACTGAACTGAACTGATGATACCATCAGATTTCTCTTTGCTCTTTGGTTTTGCAACAAAGTTTGATGTGGTGGCTACATTTTATTGCACTTGGATCCTTGAAGGACTGCAATGAGTAAAAAGCCAATCAACGCTTAATGTAATGTGTTCTTGTTGTTTTTCAGTCACTCAGCCATGTCCAATTCTTTGTGACTCCGTGGACTGCAGCACTCCAGGCTTCCCTGTCCTTCACCATTTCCCAGAGCTACTCAAACTCATGTCTATTGAGTCAGTGATGCCATCCAACCATCTCATCTTCTGGCATCCCCTTCTCCTCCTGCCTTCAATGTTTCCCAGCATCAGGGTCTTTTCTAATGAGTCAGCTCTTCACATCAGGTGGCCAAAGTATTGGAGTTTCAGCTTCAGCATCAGTCCTTCCAATGAATATTCATTCATGATTAATATCATTTAGGATTGACTGGTTGGATCTCCCTGCAGCCCAAGGGACTCTCAAGAGTCTTCTCCAACACCACAGTTCAAACGCATCAATTTTTCAGCATGCAGCCTTCTTTATGGTCCAGCTATCATATCTGTACATGACTACTGGAAAACCATAGCCTTGACTAGATGGACCTTAGTCGGCAAAGTAACGTCTCTGCTTTTTAATATGCTATCTAGGTTGGTCATAACTTTTCTGCCAAGGAGTAAGCGTTTTTTAATTTCATGGCTGCAGTCACCATCTGCAGGGATTTTGAAGCCCAAGAAAATAGTCTGTCACTGTTTTCATTGTTTCCCCATCAATTTGCCATGAACTGATGGGACCAAACTAGTATTTTTGCTTTAAGCCATTTGTTTTATGGGAGGTTATTTGCTATCACAGCATGATTCATAATAACCCGATGAATATAGAAATTAGTTTGTATAATTAGGGTGCGTGCCTGCTAAGTCACTTCAGTCATGTCCAGCTCTTTGAAACCCTGTGGAGTGTAGCCCTCCAGGCTCCTCTGTTCATGGGATTCTTCAGGCAAGAATACTGGAGTGGGTTGTCATGCCCTACTCCAAGGAATCTTCCCAACCCAGGCATCAAACCCAAGACTCAGGTTTCCTGCTTTGGCAGGTGGATTCTTTACCACTAGCACCATCTAGGAAACCCATAATTAGGATAGTGCACCAAAATAAATAAATAGCATTGGCTTAGGGATCAAGTAGCAACTGGCAAGGAAACTGTTAGTGGAGGCATAAAGAATTGCATTCCATTTTATTCTGTGGCAAATCATTTAGCAAATCCTCACCTGAAATAAATTGGAAGCATAACCTTATGATGCATTTAAGAAACTCAAGGTCTTGGAAAGAGGTAGGAAGATCGAGTACTAGTAACTTCACTTTCACTTTTCACTTTCATGCATTGGAGAAGGAAATGGCAACCCACTCCAGTGTTCTTACCTGGAGAATCCCAGGGACAGGGGAGCCTTGTGAGCTGCTGTTTATGGGGTCGCACAGAGTCAGACACGACTGAAGCGACTTAGCAGCAGCAGCAGCAGCAGCAGCAGCAGCAGCAGCAGCAGCAGCAGCATATGTTGCTTGCTTTGGGCAGTATTTGATGAGGTACCAAGTCTGAGTACCTAAGAAAGTACCCAAGCCTAAGATCTCCTACAAATCCATGAAGGACAATGTGAAAAACCTTCGCTGTTTTATGCAACTGAAATTTGAGACATGTTTGGTAGCACAACAAAACCATCATTATCCTGACTAAAATGTAGTTCAATTAACCTCATTTTACAAATGAAAAAGCTGAAAGAGATTTGGTGAATATCTCAACATTCCAATGTTCCAATTAAAAGCAAAGCTGACACAAACCAGTGTGTTTTGTCACAGTGAACCAGTATGTGTCTTCTTTGACATTAAACAGGACATCTTTCAAATAAAGAAATCTTTCTCTTTTAACTCCCATCACAGCTTGTACACAAATGGAATAAAAGCCCTTTGGTCCCCAAAAATTCTCACCAGAGGAGATGTAGGGCTTGATCAAGAAGATAAGAACAGGAGGTCATAGTCTAATATTTCAGTTCAAGAAGGAAGATGAAACAAAAACTCCTATGTCACACAATAGGAAATGCACCCTCACTAATACTTCAGAAATGAACATCTGAAAATGGGAAAGCAACACTGAAAGGGTGGGGGCCTCACATACAAGAAACAAACATTCAAGATTAAGTATAAACCTGACCTAACAGAAGCAGAAGATATTAAGAAGAGGTGGCAAGAATACACGGAAGAAGTGTACAAAAAAGATCTTCACGACCCAGATAATCATGATGATGTGATCACTCATCTAGAGCCAGACATCTTAGAATGTGAAGCCAAGTGGGCCTTAGAAAGCATCACTACGAACAAAGCTAGTGGAGGTGATGGAATTCCAGTTGAGCTGTTTCAAATCCTGAAAGATGATGCTGTGAAAGTGCTGCACTCAATATGCCAGCAAGTTTGGAAAACTCAGCAGTGGCCACTGACTGGAAAATGTCAGTTTTCATTCCAATCCCAAAGAAAGGCAATGCCAAAGAATGCTCAAACTACTGCACAGTTGCACTCATCTCACATGCTAGTAAAGTAATGCTCAAAATTCTCCGAGCCAGGCTTCAGCAATACGTGAACCATGAACTTCCAGATGTTCAAGCTGGTTTTAGAAAAGGCAGAGGAACCAGAGATCAAATTGCCAACATCCGCTGGATCATGGAAAAAGCAAGAGAGTTCCAGAAAAACATCTATTTCTGCTTTCTTGACTATGCCAAAGCCTTTGACTGTGTGGATCACAAGAAACCGTGGAAAATTCTGAGAGAGATGGGAATACCAGATCACCTGACCTGCCTCTTGAGAAATCTGTATGCAGGTCAGGAAGCAACAGTTAGAACTGGACATGGAACAACAGACTGCTTCAAAACAGGAAAAGGAGTACATCAAGGCTATATATTGTCATCCTGCTTATTTAACTTATATGCAGAGTACATCATGAGAAATGCTGGGTTGGAAGAAACACAAGCTGGAATCAAGATTGTCGGGAGAAATATCAATAACCTCAGATATGCAGATGACACCACCCTTATGGCAGAAAGTGAAGAGGAACTAAAAAGCCTCTTGATGAGAGTGAAAGAGGAGAGCGAAAAAGTTGGCTTAAAGCTCAACATTAAGAAAACGAAGATCATGGCATCTGGTCCCATCACTTCATGGGAAATAGATGGGAAACAGTGGAAACAGTGTCAGATTTTATTTTGGAGGGCTCCAAAATCACTGCAGATGGTGATTGGAGCCATGAAATTAAAAGGCGCTTACTCCTTGGAAGGAAAGTTATGACCAACCTAGACAGCATATTCAAAAGCAGAGACATTACTTTGCCGACTAAGGTCCGCCTAGGCTATGGTTTTTCCTGTGGTCATATATTGATGTGAGAGTTGGACTGTGAAGAAAGCTGAGCTCCGAAGAATTGATGCGTTTGAACTGTGGTGTTGGAGAAGACTGTTGAGAGTCCTTTGGACTGCAAGGAGATCCAACCAGTCCATTCTGAAGGAGATCAACCCTGGGATTTCTTTGGAAGGAATGATGCTAAAGCTGAAGCTCCAGTACTTTGGACACTGATGCGAAGAGTTGACTCATTCGAAAAGACTCTGATGCTGGGAGGGATTGGGGGCAGGAGGAGAAGGGGACGACCCAGGATGAGATGGCTGGATGGCATCACGGACTTGATGGGCATGAGTCTGAGTGAACTCCAGGAGTTGGTGATGGACAGGGAGGCCTGGCGTGCTGCGATTCATGGGGTTGCAAAGAGTCAGACACGACTGAGCGACTGAACTGAACTGAACTTGTATTTGGCAATCAGCATCTCAGACTTTGCTGTGTGTTTCAAAAGAACCTGTGTCTCTCCATGTTTTCATGGTTTACCTTCTACTGAATAAAACCATGACAAGTGTTTGAAGTTAAATGAATAGGAATGTTTGATAACTGACAGGCACATGATAAATCACTCAACATTGTTAATCACCAGAGAAATGTGAATCAGAACCACAATGAGATATCACTGAACCATTTGCAATGACAAGGATGGACTTAGTTAATTTGGACTTACTGAACTTGGTAAATAACATGGACTTATGCTTGGCAAAATAAGTCAGACAGAGAAAGACTGACACTATGTTTTTACTTACATGTAAAATCTAAAAAATAAAACAAATAAATGAAAATTGAAACGAAACAGACTCACAGATGTAGAAATCAAACTAGTGATTACCAGTTGGGAGAAAGAAGGGCAGAGGAGAAAAATAGAGGTAGAGGATTAAGAGACAGGAACTACTATGTATAAAATTAATAATCTACAGAGATATATTGTCCAGCATAAGAATATAGCCAATATTTTATAACTTTGAATGAAGTATAAGCTATAAAAATATTAAATCACTATGCTATAGACCTGAAACATATAATTTTGAAATCCACTGCAGTTCAATAAAAGAGAATATTTTGTGACACAAGAAAACTGTATGAAATGTAAATATTAGTGTTCATAAATAAAGCTTTATTGGAACACAGCTGTGCCCGTTCATCTGCTGTCAGCTATGATTTTTTTTTCACATCAGGTTAAGAGTTAGAACAGAAACCATAAAGACCAAAAGGCTGAGAATATTTAATAACTAGCTCTTTACAGAGAAAGTTTGCCAACACCTGATGTAAACTACGTCACTTCATTACTTAAAAATGTTAAGAGAGGTTATGAGTTATATAGAATGCAAAAGGTTTTTGTTTAGAAATCAGGGGGAAAAAAAGAAAACATATACAACAAATATTATCTCTATAGAAAAGATGAAAGCTAAAATTATAAAAAGGATCAAGGATTCAGAAGCAAAAACTAAGAGTGAACCAATTCCTCTACACACTGATAACTTTGCCCAAGTCACTTTATATTGCTTTCATTCATCCAATTAAAACTTTACTGAGTGCCTACTCTATGCCTGGCACAGTGAAGACATGGAGAATGAAAAAGTGAAAATGGTAGTTACTCAATCACATCTGACTCTTTGCAACCCCATGAACTGTAGTCCACCAGGCTCCTCTGTCCATGGAATTCTCCAGGCAAGAATACTGAAATGGATTGCCATGCCCTTCTCCGTGGGATTTTCCCGATCCAGGAATCAAACCCAAATCTCCTATAATGCAGGCAGATTCTTTAGTCTGAGCCACCAGGGAAGCCCAGAGAATACTATAGTGAAAAAAAAGAGTACCCAGTCCTCATAAAAATCTAAGGTTTGTTGTGAAGGTTAAATACAACAAAGAGCTATAAGGCACTCTGTGAAATTTAAAGCAGTATATGTAATTATTAATATATTTTGAAGCTACTGGTATAGAGGATTTTTGTCTTAGATCTTAACCAGATCTTACAAACTTAGAAGACTTAGAATCCTTCTGCTGATTTTTACTAAGTGAGAGCTCTTGATTCTGCTCTTACCTTAATGTCATCTCAACTATACATTTCCCATTTTTAAATAACATGCTACTTATCTAGCATTTGATTCAACCATATTATTCTATTTACTGTGCACATGGGATGCAATTAAGAGCCTAACCCAGTAATAGTGCTGGTCATAATTGGCTCCTTGTTTATCTTTTGATAGACTAAAGAGTGGATTTTGTTTGAAAGAAAAGTTGTCAAGAAAGCAAATAAACAGCTAATGCATGTGGTCTTTTATAGATGGTACATTTCATCATCATGCAATAACTGCTGAGTAAACATTTTTAGATAAGAAGTATTTAGATTTTATACTAAAGTTTTTGATAAGAGTAATTGGAAAAAACTAAGCCTATATTTTCTGACACAGAAATATTTATTAAGTACTATTGCCAAAAATATATCTATTTCACATTATTCAACAAAAAATAGCATAATGGTGAAATGTACTTCAAATATTATTAAATTATTTTGTCTTCTTTATCAAATTAGTCAACATAAAAATATATCAAGATGATTTTCTGAATGAAATTAGTATTCTTTTCAAACATTTCCATATTTTGAAGTGAGTTTGTAATATTCATGTTACCCACAGCTCATCTTTGTTTTATTTTGCAAGTATAGAGCAATTGGAAATTAGTACTTATAATAAAATTTACATGACTCAATAATTGTTCACTCCTAAAATTTTTATTTTCCCCTTTTATACGAAAAGGAATAAGCCACTGATGTTTTCAGTGATTTTATAAACTTAAATAAAAAGCAATTTCATTTCTCTCTTCATATTATTTTCCTGCTTAACCTCAGTTAAAGGATAAAAGAATCATGAAATGCTGTCATGTTAGAATTATAAAGTGCTATACCATTAGGGGGAAAATGGGAGGTTATATATTAATAATTAATTCCTATTCAAGATTTGATTAACATCTCACTTCACTCTTTATTAAAACTACCCCATACATGCATGCATGCTAAGTTGCTTCAGTCATGTCTGTCTCTTTGCCACCCCATGGACTATAGCCTGCCAGCTCCTCTGTCCATGCAATTCTCCAGGCAAGAATACTGGAGTGGGTCACCTGTGCCCTCCTCCAGGAGATCTTCCTCACCCCAGGGATTGAAACTGGGTCTCCAACATCTTTTGCAATGGCAGGCAGGTTCTTCACCACTGGGAAGTACCATACCACTGATTCTCTTTAAATAATCATCACACAAACACAGACAGATCTGGGAGGAGTTAAATGGCTAGGAATTCAAGAATTCATTCATATTTTAGTGCTAAATTTTAGGAAAACAATCATTTAAACTAACATAAAAGAAAGGACATTTTTATTTCATCAAGACTTAAATCACACTATTCAGATTCCACCATTTTTAAGAACACCCTTAACTTCTGGTAAAGAAGTAACCTTAGTAAGGCAACAGTTCAGCTTCCATTCCCCTAAATGCCTGAAATGCAAACAGGAAGTTCTGCATACATACAGGAACAAGTAACTGTACGTATTGCTAAAGGACTCGAACAAATTATGATTGTACATCATAGTGTGTTTTATGCTGTGTTGCACCAGATAATATCATTAAAATGTATTTATTATAAATTCTCCTTTATTCCCCAGTTGCTCACTCAGATCTTTAAATTTTCTATGATAGCTCCTAAACTTTCTTGGGTCATGCTTCTAGTTGAGAAGCTGATGAAAAATATAAACTCTCTCCCACAGACAAGACATAGGGCTTCCGTGGTAGCTCAGGCAGTCAAGAATCTGCCCACAATGCAGGACACCTGGGTTCAATCCTGGGGTCGGGAAGATCCCTTGGAGAAGGGAATGGCTTCCCACTTCAATATTCTTGCCTGGAGAATCCCATGGACAGAGGAGTTTGGTGGGGTATGGTTTATGGGGTTGCAAAGAGTCAGACGCAACTGGGTGACTTCCACTGTATGTATATTTACACTCATAAAATGCGCAATACTTTTCAGTACATTCATGGATTCACCAATGCTACTGGCTCCACTAAATTACATACACCTGAAAGAATTCCATTCCTTGGCTTCATTTTAAATACATCATTAAGGCCTAAAGAGATGGCAAGTAAATGCCTCTGCTCATATTCTGCTTTGTCTCCTTTTTTAGTAACTGAACCGTTTGAACAGAACAGCAGGGTGGAGTCTGTACCTGATAACAGGAAAGGAAATGAAGAAAGCTGTCATTCTGGAATTTTTCCATGACCTGGGGGAACTAGTGTAGAACCAATCAATTGGATTTCAGCCAATTTGTATCCGAACTGAACCTCAAGCTCAGGCATTCTTTTTCAGGAGACAAAATAACGCTGCATAATTTCTGTACTATCCCACCCTAACAATTTTCAGATTTGATTTCCTAGGAGCAAAAGCTAATGAGGTATTTCTCCCTTTAAGACTAGAGTAACACAGAATCCCAAACAGTAAAGAATCCACCTGCAATGTAGGAGACCTGGGTTTGATCCCTGGGTTGGGAAGATCCCCTGGAGAAAGGAATGACTACCCACTCTAGTATTCTTGCTGGAGAATTCCATGGACACAGGAGCCTGGTGGGCTACAGTCCATGGGTGGCAAAGAGTCGGAAATGACTGAGCAACTAAACTAAAGGGTAAAGGAGGCAGAGGAATTATACAAAAACAATTCTTGTAGCATTCGAATATCCCACCCACTTCCCTCCGGAACGACTGTTCCCTCCCCAGGCATGTATTGTGATTCACCCTTTGACCTTGGACCTACCCCCTACAACAGGGCTTGATGACGCCCTGCTTCTCTTAAAATGTATCCTTTTGTGATAAACTGATAAGAGAGGGTCAGATAGC
Source organism: Ovis aries (assembly GCF_016772045.2). Lineage (NCBI taxonomy): Eukaryota > Metazoa > Chordata > Mammalia > Artiodactyla > Bovidae > Ovis > Ovis aries. Next base: position 57,683,506 of record NC_056062.1, on the reverse strand, counting down.
CATATACGGACTATGTATCTATCCAATTCATTATTAACACTAATACTGGGGATTTACATTTGGCAGAGCAGGGTATTTGGCGTAAGATGAGATTTCTGGCATTTTAAAATCTACCAGGTGAGCACTTGCTCCTGCCAGCTGTGCTTGAGTATCTTCATTCACCAACAGAAGGTGTTATAACTGTTGTTTGGTGATTTCTGTCAGTGCCAAGAATAAATCTATAAAACATGGAAGAAGTTTGGGGTGCTTTCCCTTTTGAGAAAATAGATAAATGTTGCCTTCGCAAATGTAAATGTTGAGCTCCTACATCTTACTGTTTTTAAGATTTCCTTCATGTGCCTCTCTTTTTTTTTAACTTTATTTTTTAAATCTTTTTCTAAATTTATTTTTAATTGGAGGATAATGGCTTTACAACTGTTGTATTTATTTCTGCCACATAACAACGTGAATCAGCCATAAGAATACATATATCCCCTCCCTCTTGAGCTTCCCTCCAATCCCCAACCCTTCATCCCAGCCCTCTAGGTCATCACAGAACACCAAGCTGAGCTCCTTGTGCTACACAGCAGCTTTCCACTAGCTACCTATTTTACACATGGTAGTATATAGTATTCTGGAGAAGGCAATGGCACCCCACTCCAGTACTCTTGCCTGAAAAATCCCATGGATGGAGGAGCCTGGTAGGCTGCAGTCCATGGGTCGCTAAGAGTCGGACACAACTGAGTGACTTCCCTTTCACTTTTCACTTTTCATGCATTGGAGAAGGAAATGGCAACCCACTCCAATGTTCTTGCCTAGAGAATCCCAGGGACGGGGGAGCCTCATGGGCTGCCGTCTATGGGGTCGCACAGAGTCGGACATGACTGAAACGACTCAGCAGTAGCAGCAGCAGCAGGATATAGTATATACAGGCCAATGCTACTCTCTCAGTTTGTACCACCATCTCCTCCCCACACTATGTGTCACATTTTACAGTACATCAGAAGGTATTTCCATTTCATTTGTTGTTTTATTTTTTATTTATTTATTTATTTTTTTGCAAAAGCATAAAGGGGTTTATTGCTAGCTCGACCTAGGGCTCAAGTCTCATTCAGCGCAGTGGAGTCTTGACAAGAGCCCCGAGCTCTGAATCACATCCACTTTTATACAGACGGTTCTTTGTTCCTGTAACAGCATAGCTGATTGGTTAAACCGTGTGCGCGTGGGACTTTTATTCTTTTTTTTTTTAATTTTTATTTTTACTTTATTTTACTTTACAATACTGTATTGGTTTTGCCATACATTGACATGAATCCACCACGGGTATACATGTGATCCCAAACATGAACCCCCCTCCCACCCCCCTCCCCACAACTTCCCTCTTTAATAATATCACTCGAGTCAGTTTCTCTGTTTCCCTTTGCCGACTACTCCATCTCCTCCCTGTCTTCTCATTAAACAGCACTGAGTTCTTTCAATATATAATCGTTCTTCAGCTCAAGTCACTTTCTGTATCTGTGATGACTGCACGACACTTCCCAAAAGGTGAGGTAATTAAATCTTGCCTCTGCCCTTTTCAGGGTTCAGGAAAAACATGACCCAAGTCACACAAAACCCCAGAGATCTCTCTAAAGCTGCCTGCCAGAAGTCATCAGCATCATCGCTGTTGAATTCTTAGTATCTATCATCACATCAAGTGGACAAGAACAATACCACTGCAGCTGCAGAATCAAAACACACCCCTAGTGTTTTTTGTTATTGTTTAAAAATAGTAAAATGAAAAAAAAAAAAAAAAAAAGACTGTGCACAATATAATTTATCAGGGAGAAGGGAAGTTTGAGAAGGACCTAGTACTCTAACTGTGCAGGGGCCCTCTCATACAGTTCTTTTTGTCTGTTTAAATAAACTTTGAAAAGGATAATTCATAAACTTTATCTTTTGGTTCACACTTACCACCTCACCTTTCTGACCACACCCGTTCCTTTCTCCTCCCCTTCACTGCTCCCTAGTCTTCAAGCTCAGTGTCTAATCAAGCAATGAAACCTAGGTGTTCTTCTTTGAATTATTTCACTTGACTGAGAGAGCATAAGTGCCAATTAGTACATGATTTCTAAGTGCCTCCTGTCTGGTATTCTCTCCCCCCACCAAATACAAATTCTCAAGAAAACTAAATGAGAAGGGAATTTAAAACATTTTAAAATAGGAATCTTTATTTAAAGTTTTCCATATGCTAGCATGTGATAACAAGTGTGACATTGGTTTTGTTAAGGCAAAGTAAAAGTGTAAGTAAACCCTTTAAGACAAACTGATAAACAATTTTGTTTTTATTTCATAAATTAGCTTCTATGTTACTATTTCAATAGTTTCAAAAATTGTAAGAAACTTGATTTTCACACTCCAAGATTTGTTCCTGGAAGTTTGATAGCCTGGTTCTTATGAATTAAATAAGTTTTATAATTCTTCATCACTTCTTCATTCTTCATCGCCTGATTTTATTTTGGCTTCTCTGCACTTATAATAGCAGCTATTAGTGGAATGAATTTATTTTTCATGTTTAGTTTATTTATTTCCCATCAGTTCATAACAATCGGTGATAGAATACCTAGCAACAACTATCATAGATATACAGGTGTTTTTTTCTTTTGAGTGAATTTCTACCAGCACTATTGTGTGACTTATGCTAAAAATTCTCTGATAGTTCATTTATGCTTTAGACATAAGCTATTTGTGAAGCATGCCAGAGAATAAAAACACCAATTCATGTCTTCAGCATCAAATTAAGGACCTCATGAAAAGTTCTGTTTTTCCAGAATAGATTTTATCACCTGACCAAGTCAAATTTTCCTTCCAGATTTTCCTTGGAGAGCAATGATGTCCATTTTACAAGAATTATTATAAGTATGTTAAATATGGATGCTAAAGATTCAGTAAATAAGTCCATTAATCTATCTTGAAGAAATAGTCCAAATTCTCAACTGAAAAAAATAATGTCTATGTGGACCTAATGTGCTAAAGTGTACTGTAAAGTCAAAGTGTCAGTCGCTCAGTTATGTATAACTCTTTGAGACCCCATGGACTGGAGCCTGCCAGGCTCCTCTGGCCTGTGAAATTTTCCAGGCAAGAATTCTGGAGTATATATCCTTCTCCAGGGGATCTTTCCAACCCAGGGAACTCAGGTCTCCCGCATTATGGGCAGACTCTTTACCATGTGAGCCAGGAATCTCTATTTTCGCCAATATCTGAAGTATTTTTCTTCAACATTTCAGAGACCTGGGGAAACAATTTTCTTCCACCTGCCCCCACTCACCTGCATCCTCGTGCTTGAATTCTTGCCACAGAGGAAGGGCTTTTTCAGAATCAGAATGCGCACTTGGTTCCACTCTTTGTTGTTTACTCTGCCCATTGTATCCGAAAAGATTTCCCAGAACACTGAGAGGCTAAGACTAAAGAAATTCAGAAAAAAAAAAAAAAAAAGAGTCCTAAGGAGTTGGCAAGGAGCATACATGACATCTGTACCCAGCTTCTGAGTGAAATTGAGAAAGCATCAAAAACTGCCTGGGGGCTTAGAGCCCATAAATTTAGTCTAATTTTTGGGCTACTCCCACTGAAAGTGAGTGGAAGGGAAGTGAAGGGAGATTCACAACCTTGTGACAGATGATTTGGATGACAGTGAGAGCATAGAATGGAAGAGAGAGAGAACCACAAGGTCATCTCCTCCTCTACAGGGCACAGGATCAAAAGCCCTGCAGAAACTGATGTGGTTGCTCAGTGGTAAAGAATCTGCCTGCAATGCAGGAGACCCGGGTTTACTCCTCGGGTCAGGAAGATCCCTTGGAGAAGACATGGCAACCTACTACAACATTCTTGCCTGGAGAAACCCATGGACAAAGAGGACTGGCAGACTACAGTCCATAGTGTCACAAGAGTTGGACACGACTGAAGTGACCGAGCACTCACCCAAAGACTAGGAACAGCAGCTCTACGTAAATTTCTTCATTTATAGTACAGAAACAGATTATTTGTGGGGGATGGGGGGAAGAGTTTAGTACCAAATTTAACCTTTGGAAAGAAACAATTGAGGTGTTTTTTAACCTCTGTTTTGTTTGAGAAAGAAATCTTTTGGTCAAATATTCTGCTGCAGATCAAGTTGCTGCTGCTGCTGCTGCTAAGTCACTTCAGTCGTGTCCGACTCTGTGCGACCCCATAGATGGCAGCCCACCAGGCTCCCCCGTCCCTGGGATTCTCCAGGCAAGAACACTGGAGTGGGTTGCTATTTCCCTCTCCAATGCATGAAAGTGAAAAGTGAAAGTGAAGTCACTGAGTCGTGTCCAACTCTCAGCAACCCCATGGACTGCAGCCTACCAGGCTCCTCCATCCATGGGATTTTCCAGGCAAGAGTACTGGAGTGGGGTGCCATTGCCTTCCCCGCAGATCAAGTTAAGTTTACAGCAATTTCAAGGTAACAGTTGAATTCACATACAGCAAGAAATAAGCCAAGCTGAGAATCCTAAGTAGATGATTTAATTTAGAGATATAGAAGAAATACTTTTCTGTTAATGAAAAAAATCAAATAAGATTGTTCACAGCCTGGTTTGTGGAAATACGAGAAACAACCAATGTTTAATTTTAAAGTCTAATTTGGAAAACTTTAGTGGAAAAATTTAAGGTGGTATTCTCTAAAGCAGTCAACTGAAAAATGTAATCAATGAAAATAATCGTGCAAACATGGGACTTATAACTGGTTTTTAAATTATGTTGGAGTAAAGAAAGAATGCTATTTTAATCATCAGTAGACTCAGGATAAGTTGTCATCCTCATGAAAACCAGACACATGAGAGTTAGGTAATAAATTTGCCAGGGTGTAGGGGGCATTTGTCTCCTGATGTCCAGTTTGTTGTCCTGAGAGTAGGCACAGTGATTTGACTCTTTCAGTGTCCTGACCCTGATCACAAAACCATCCAACTCCCTTTGCCCTGGTTCCTGGCTTACACTTGCCCACTACAAACCTTGATTTGCTTTCTTAACAATTGTTTGACTATTCTAATCTCCTCCCATGATACCTTTTAAATATTTAAAAAATTATTTTATTGTTTATTTATTTTTGGCTATGCTCGGTCTTCATTGCTGCACGTGGACTTCCTTTAGTTGTGGTGAGTGGGGGCCACTCTCTAGGTGCAGTGTGCAGGCTTCTCAGTGTGATGACTTCTCTTGTTGCAGTGAATGGGCTCTAAGGTATGCAGACTTCAGTGGTTGTGGCTGGCCAGCTCCAGAGCTCGAATCAGCAGTTGTGGTACAGGGGCTTATATACCCTGTGGCATGTGCATCTACCCAGACCAGGGATTGAACCCATGTCACCTGCATTGGCAGGCAGATTTTTAACCACTGTACCACCAGGAAAGTCCTCATGATATATTTTAAAAAATTATTCTTAGGTACCATTTATCATATTATAGTCACTTTCTTTTTAAAGTATTGTTAGTATCGAATGTCACATATATAAAAATTAAACAGATTATTTATAAGTATAGTTTAAATAATAATTTTTTGAAAACATGTACCCACCATACATGTTAGATACCCCTTGAACACATTCCCCTGTCATCCAACTAACCCCAGAAATGACCATCATTCTCCACTTTATATTAGTCATTCTCTTACATTTCTTTATAGTTTTATCGATTTTGTACATCAGACTTCCCAGGTGGTGCAGTGGTAAAAAAAAAAAAAAACCCTTCTGCTAATGCAGGAGGCTCAAAAGATGCAAGTTTGGGCCCTGCATCAGGAAGATCCCCTGGAGTAGGAAATGTCAACCTGTTGTAGTATTCTTGCCTGGAAGACTCTATGGACAGAGGAGTCTGGGGAGCTATATTCCATGGGGTCTCAAAGAATTGGACACAACTGAGCACACACACATACACTTCTGTACATATCCCTAGTCATTTGTTCGTCACATTTTATGTTTCATATACGTCAATACCAATCTCCTAGTTCATCCCACCCTTCCTTTCCCTTACTGTATCCACATGTCCCACCTGTAGATCTGCATCTTTTAAATAGGGTAGTCAGAGAAGGTCACCCCAAGAAAGAGACATTTTTGCAAGGATCTTAAGTCACACAGAGAACATTAGGCAGAGGAAACAGCAAGTGCAAAAGCTCTTAAGTATGAGTGTGACTGATTTCTTAAAGGGACAGCAAGAGGGCAGCATGGCTGGGCCAAACACGAAGAATGACGTAAAAGGAACGACTTAGAATCAGACAGCTCAGGGCCTCATAGACTATCACACTGTCAGTTCATCCAGTTTGGATATTTGTTAATATCTTTTTCTTATCATTCTGCATTGTCTGGGATAACCAGTAGAATGTTGAAGAAGAATAGTGATAAACGACACCCTTGTTTCCTTCTTGATCTAAAAGGGAATGGTTTCAATATGTCAACCATTAATTGTGGTGTTGGATGTAGGTGTTTCCAGGGACATTTCCTCTGGCTAAGAACGTTTTCTTCCCATTTCTGGTTAACTAAGAATTTTTAAAAATCATGACTGGGAATTCAATTTTATCAAACATGCTTTTTTGCATGTGATGATATGATCATCTACAAAAACATAAATTAAATTAATCAATTTTCTAATATTAAACCAATGTTGCATTCCTTGAGTGAACCCAACTTGTCAGTGTTGCTTAAACACACATACAGAGCTAGATGTAAATGGTTTAGGATTATGCATATGATAGCATAAATGAGATTGATCTGTAATACATGTATGGCTGTTAGCACAACTGACTCCATCTTGCATGCATGTTAAGTCACTTCAGTCATTCTTTGCAACCCTAGGGACTGTAGCCAAATCGGCTCCTCTGTCCATGGGATTCTCCAGGCAATGATATTGGAGTGGGTTGCCATGCTCTCCTCCAGGGGATCTTCCTGACCCAGTGATTGAACTCACTGTCTCTTGTGTCTCCTTCATTGGCAGGCAGGTTCTTTACCCCTAGTGCATCTTGGGTCCCTACAATTACTCTTGTCCTGCCACTGATCATAGCCAGGTGTGCTGTGTTGTAAATCATTTCTCTGTCATCAAGGGCTTAGTGATTAATAGCTATTGTTTAATAATCATTGGGACCAAGTGGCCTTTCAGTTCAGTTCAGTCAGTTCAGTCGCTCAGTCGTGTCCGACTCTTTTCGACCCCATGAATTGCAGCATGCCAGGCCTCCCTGTCCATCACCAACTCCCGGAGTACACTCAGACTCAAGTCCATCAAGTCAGTGATACCATTCAGCCATCTCATCCTCTGTTGTCCCCTTCGCCTCCTGCCCCCAATCCCTCCCAGCATCAGAGTCTTTTCGAATGAGTCAACTCTTTACATGAGGTGGGCAAAGTACTGGAGTTTAAGCTTCAGCATCATTCCTTCCAAAGAAATCTCAGGGTTGATCTCCTTCAGAATGGACTGGTTGGATCTCCTTGCAGTCCAAGGGACTCTCAAGAGTCTTCTACAACACCACAGTTCAAACGCATCAATTCTTCGGCACTCAGCTTTCTTCACAGTCCAACTCTCACAGCCATACATGACCACTGGGAAAACCATAGCCTTGACTAGACGGACATTAGTCGGCAAAGTAATGTCTCTGCTTTTGAATATACTACCTAGGTTGGTCAAAACTTTTCTTCCAAGGAGTAAGCATCTTTTAATTTCACGGCTGCATTCACCATCTGCAGTGATTTCGGAGCCCAAAAACAGAAAGTCTGACACTGTTTCCACTGTTTCCCCATCTATTTCCCATGAAGTGATGGGACCAGATGCCACGATCTTTGTTTTCTGAATGTTGAGCTTTAACCCAACTTTTTCACTCTCCTCTTTGACTTTCATCAAGAGGCTTTTAAGCTCCTCTTCACTTTCTGCCATAACGGTGGTGTCATCTGCATATCTGAGGTTATTCATATTTCTCTCAGCAATCTTGATTCCAGCTTGTGTTTCTTCCAGTCCAGCATTTCTCATGATGTACTCTGCATAGAAGTTAAATAAGCAGGGTGACAATATACAGCCTTGATGTACTCCTTTTCCTATTTGGAACCACTCTGTTGTTCCATGTCCACTTCTAACTGTTGCTTCCTGACCTGCATACAGATTTCTCAAGAGGCAGGTCAGGTGGTCTGGTATTCCCATCTCTTGAACAATTTTCCACGGTGTATTGTGATCCACAGAGTCAAAGGCTTTGGCATAGTCAATAAAGCAGAAAGAGATGTTTCTCTGGAACTCTCTTGCTTTTTCCATGATCCAGCGGATGTTGGCAATTTGATCTCTGCTTCCTCTGCCTTTTCCAAAACCAGCTTGAACGTCAGGAAGTTCACGGTTCACGTATTGCTGAAGCCTGGCTTGGAGAATTTTGAGCATTACTTTACTAGCATGTGAGATGAGTGCAATTGTGTGGTAGTTTGAGCATTCTTTGGCATTGCCTTTCTTTGGGATTGGAATGAAAACTGACCTTTTCCTGTCCTGTGGCCACTGCTGAGTTTTCCAAATTTGCTGGCATATTGAGTGCAGCACTTTCACAGCATCCTCTTTCAGGATTTGAAACAGCTCAACTGGAATTCCATCACCTCCACTAGCTTTGTTCATAGTGATGCTTCCTAAGGCCCACTTAACTTCACTTTCCAAGATGTCTGGCTCTAGATGAGTGATCACACCATCATGATCATCTGGGTCATGAAGATCTTTTTTGTACAGTTCTTCCGTGTATTCTTGCCACCTCTTCTTAATATCTGCTGCTTCTGTTAGGTCCAGACCATTTCTGTCCTTTATCGAGGCCATTTTTGCATGAAATGTTCCCTTGGTATCTCTAATTTTCTTGAAGAGTTCTCTAGTCTTTCCCATTCTGTTGTTTTCCTCTATTTCTTTGCACTGATCTCTGATGAAGGCTTTCTTATCTCTTCTTGCTATTCTCTGGAACTCTGCATTCAGATGCTTATATCTTTCCTTTCCTCCTTTACTTGTTGCCTCTCTTCTTTTCACAGCTATATGTAAGGCCTCCTCAGACAGCCATTTTGCTTTTTTGCATTTCTTTTTCATGGGGATGGTCTTGATCCCTGTCTCCTGTACAATGTCATGAACCTCATTCCATAGTTCATCAGGCACTCTATCTATCAGATCTAGGCCCTGAAATCTATTTCTCACTTTCACTGTATAATCATAAGGGATTTGATTTAGGTCATACCTGAATGGTCTAGCGGTTTTCCCTACTTTCTTCAATTTAAGTCTGAACTTGGCAATAAGGAGTTCATGATTTGAGCCACAGTTAGCTCCTGGTCTTGTTTTTGTTGACTGTATAGAGCTTCTCCATCTTTGGCTGCAAAGAATATAATCAATCTGATTTCAGTGTTGACCATCTGGTGATGTCCATGTGTAGAGTCATCTCTTGTGTTGTTGGAAGAGGGTGTTTGCTATGACTAGTGCATTTTCTTGGCAAAACTCTATTAGTCTTTGCCCTGCTTCATTCTGCATTCCAAGGCCAAATTTGCCTGTTACTCCAGGTGTTTCTTGACTTCCTACTTTTGCATTCCAGTCCCCTATAATGAAAAGGACATCTGTTTTGAGTGTTAGTTCTAAAAAGTCTTGTAGGTCTTCATAAAACCATTCAACTTCAGTTTCTTCAGCCTTACTGGTTGGGGCATAGACTTGGATAACTGTGATATTGAATGGTTTGCCTTGGAGACGAACAGAGATCATTCTGTCATTTCTGAGATTGTATCCAAGTACTGCATTTCGGACTCTCTTGTTGACCATGATAGCTACTCCATTTCTTCTGAGGGATTCCTGCCCGCAGTAGTGGATATAATGGTCATCTGAGTTAAATTCACCCATGCCAGTCCATTTTAGTTCGCTGATTCCTAGAATGTCGATGTTCACTCTTGCCATCTCTTGTTTGACCACGTCCAACTTGCCTTGATTCATGGACTTGACATTGCAGGTTCCTATGCAATATTGCTCTTTACAGCAGCGGATCTTGCTTCTATTACCAGTCACATCCACAACTGGGTATTGTTTTTGCTTTGGCTCCATCCCTTCATTCTTTCTGGGGTTATTTCTCCACTGATCTCCAGTACTATATTGGGCACCTAATGACCTGGGGAGTCCCTCTTTTGGTATTCTATCATTTTGCCTTTTCATACTGTTCATGGTGTTCTCAAGGCAATAATACTGAAGTGGCTTGCCATTCCCTTCTCCAGTGTACCATGCTCTGTCAGACCTCTCCACCATGGCCCGCCTGTCTTGGGTTGCCCCACGGGCATGGCTTGGTTTCTTTGAGTTAGACAAGGCTGTGGTCCTAGTGTGATTAAATTGACCAGTTTTCTGTGAGCATGGTTTCAGTGAGTCTGCCCTCTGATGCCCTCTTGACTGGAAAAGGTCAGTTTTCATTCCAATTCCAAAGAAAGGCAATGCCAAAAATGCTCAAAATACCACACAATTGCACTCATCTCATGCTAGTAAAGTAATGCTCAAAATTCTCCAAGCCAGGCTTCAGCAATACGTGAACCGTGAACTCCCTGACGTTCAAGCTGGTTTTAGAAAGGCAGAGGAACCAGAGATCAAATTGCCAACATCCGCTGGATCATGGAAAAGCAAGAGAGTTCCAGAAAAACATCTCTTTCTGCTTTCTTGACTATGCCAAAGCCTTTGACTGTGTGGATCACAATACACTGTGGAAAATTCTGAAAGAGATGGGAATAACAGACCACCTGACCTGCCTCTTGAGAAATCTGTATGCAGGTCAGGAAGCAACAGTTAGAAGTGGACATGGAACAACAGACTGGTTCCAAATAGGAAAAGGAGTACGTCAAGGCCGTATACTATCACCCTGCTTATTTAACTTATATGCAGAGTACATCATGTAAAACGCTGGACTGGAAGAAACACAAGCTGGAATCAAGATTGCTGAGAGAAATATCAAGAACCTCAGATATGCAGAAGACACCACCCTTATGGCAGAAAGTGAAGAGGAGCTGAAAAGCCTCTTGATGAAAGTGAAGGAGGAGAGCGAAACAGTTGGCCTAAAGCTCAACATTCAGAAAACAAAGATCATTGCATCTGGTCCCATCACTTCATGGGAAATAGATGGGGAAACAGTGGAAACAGTGTCAGACTTTCTGTTTTTGGGCTCCAAAATCACTGCAGATGGCGAATGCAGCCATGAAATTAAAAGATGCTTACTCCTTGGAAGAAAAGTTTTGACCAACCTAGGTAGTATATTCAAAAGCAGAGACATTACTTTGCCGACTAATGTCCGTCTAGTCAAGGCTATGGTTTTCCTGTGGTCATGTATGGATGTGTGTTTGACTGTGAAGAAAGCTGAGTGCCAAAGAATTGATGCTTTTGAACTGTGGTGCTGGAGAAGACTCTTGAGAGTCCCTTGGACTGCAAGGAGATCCAACCAGTCCATTCAGAAGGAGATCAGCCCTGGGATTTCTTTGGAAGGAATGATTCTGAAGCTGAAACTCCAGTACTTTGGCCTCCTCCTGAGAAGGGTTGACTCATTGGAAAAAACTCTGAGGCTGGGAGGACTGGCAGCAGGAGAAGAAGGGGACGACCGAGGATGAGATGGCTGGATGGCATCACGGACTTGATGGACGTGAGTCTGAGTGAACTCCAGGAGATGGTGATGAACAGGGAGGCCTGGCGTGCTGCGATTCATGGGGTCGCAAAGTGTCGGACACGACTGAGCAACTGAACTGAACTGTGTCTGCCCTCTGATGCCCTCTTGCAACACCTACCGTCTTACTTGGGTTTCTCTTACCTTGGGCGTGGGGTATCTCTTCACGGCTGCTCCAGCAAAGCACAGCGGCTGCTCCTTACCTTGGACGAGGGGTGTCTTCTTACCACCGCTGTTCCTGACCTTCAACGTGGGATAGCTTCTCTAGGCCCTCCTGCGCCTGGGCAGCCACCGCTCCTCCGGATGCTCCTCCCGGCTGCTGCCCTGGCCTCGGGTGCGGGGTGGCTCCTCAGGGTCACCGCCCCTGGCCTCGGGCGCGAGGTGTCTCCTCCCAGCTGCCGCCCTTGGCCTCGGGTGCGAGGTGGCTTCTCCCGGCCGCCCCGACCTCGGACACAGGGTAACTCCTCCCGGCCGCCGCCACTGACCTCGGATGCGGGTGTCTCCTCCCGGCCGCCCTCCGACCTTGGACACACGGTAGCTCCTCTTGGCCGTTGCTGTGCCTTCGCAGCCTGGCACTCTAGGCTGCCTCCCCTGACATCAGACATGGGGTAGCTCCTCTCACCTGCGCTCAGTGCGCCGGCTCGCGCAGCAGCCGCCTGCGCCTGCGCCCACCCCTAACCTCATCTAAACTTAATTACCTCCCAAATGTCCCATCTCCAAATATCATCACATAGGCGGTTAGGATTACAATATATGAATGGGTGGGGCACTATTAAGTCCACACAATTTACGAACAAAAATTATTATTCTTTCTCTTTGCCTGGTGTGATTTCTTAATTCTAGGTAATAATCCTCCCTTTGAGGATTATTGACAAAAATACTGCTTTGTACTTTGCTGTTAAACATAAATGTCTTGCTTCTTTACAGCTTTTATCTTTCTATTATCCATTATCTTTTTTTTTTTTTTTTTTTTTAATAGCAGCCTGATTTTCCCTTGGAAAACCCATTTATCCATTTGCAGGGAATGTAATGTGTATTGGTTTGATCTAACTTTGGCTCCAGAATTAAATACTCAACCCAGGTATATAACAGTCAGCATATTCCATTCTTTGCCTCATACTGATTAGAGTTAAGTAGGAACTAAATTCAAGACAATTAAATCATGCCAATTTTTATCAGAAACCCTAGGGAAGAATAGTTCTTTTGGGCTGCTGTTAATGATCTTGTACCCTTGATGGAAGCCAGTGAGTGAGAAAGGAACTAAGACAAAGGACTGAAGAACTGAAGAGGAGAAATCCACTCTCGGTGATGCATTTAAATCCTGGATACAGCGGTGTTCCAAAGTGTACCACTGGACTTCTCACTTAGAAAAGCCAATTATTTTAATGTGTGTTCACCTAGCAGCAGTCACTGAAATAAGGATGATAGTACAAGTAGTTTGTTTAGGGACTGACCCTAGAAAATACTGGCAAGAGAGTGGTTCAGTGAGATAGGGAAGAAAAAAAACAACAACAAAATTAAGGGTACATTATCAAGCAAGCTGCCATTTAGAGCAACAGGAACCAACGGAACTCTGGTATAGGACACATGTTTCAGTTATCCTGCCTGAGAGGCAAGGGATCTAGCACGTTTATTCTCACGCTAGAGCACTCAGTCACTCAAGGTCAAAAGAGCCTGCAGTTAAAGAGTCATAGATGCTGGAAACCAGTAGTCAATGCAAGTGAGAACGAAGTTTTAAGTATAGAGAGGATGTCTGCCTGAGCTGAACAATCAGTTTCTTACATTCCTTTAGTCTTCTTGAATTGGGTTTCTGCCACAAAAACTGAAGAGCTCTAAGTAAAACCATACACTAGCTAGATGTAAGTTCCCCAATATCAAAGATTCTCTCTGGTCCTTTCCTTAATTCAATTATTTACCTATTAAGTACACAATAAAGCATCCATGTTTGATTTTTAAGAGCACATTTTATCCATTAATTCCAGAAAAAATTTTAAAGAAGGAAGCAGATATCACATAAGCAGAGCTGAGCTATGCTTTACCAGAAATATAAACAATTTTCCTCCTGGGACCTAGAAATCTATGAGAAAGAGAAAAATATTTACTCAAAAAACTGATAACAAGAATTTGTTCATAAAGGCATCTGTACAGATTTGTCTTAGGGTTAACATGAAATCTGTTCAACATGCTACTTCATCTGCAAATAAAAGCACATTGATTTCAATAAAAGAGCAATTTATATGCAGAAGGTGTAATCAAATTCATTGTTTAAAAGCTAAGAAAAGATTAGAGAATATCATATTTCAATTTTTTTATTGTGGTAAAATACACTCAACACAAAATTTTCCATCTTAAACATTTTCAAGTGTACACTTCAGTGGCATTAAGAACATCCAAACTGTTGTCCAGCCATCACCACCAGGACACTTATATCTCCCAAAACAAACTCTGTACCCATTAAACACAAACTCCCCATTCCTCCCTCCTCCAGGCCCTGGAAACCATAATTCTACTTTCTATCCCTGATTTTGACTACTATAAGTAGTTCATGTAAATGAAATTGTACAGTGTTTGTATTTTTCTGATTAGCCTGTTTTACTTAGTGTAATAGCCTCAAGATTCATTCATGTTTGTAGTATATAGCAAATTTTCCTTCCTTTTTGAGTAATATTCCATTGTATTTCTGTCTCTTTTGGTCACTATTTCCCTGAAATATATATATTTTTAAGACACTTTCACTTTTAACCAATTTGTGTCCTTAAATTAAAGTGAGTCTGGTGGCTCAGATGGTAAAGTGTCTGTCTGCAATGCAGGAGACCCGGGTTCGATCCCTGGGTCAGGAAGATCCCCTGGAGAAGGAAATGGCACCCCACTCCAGTACTCTTGCCTGGAAAATCCCATGGATGGAGGAGCCTGGTAAGTACAGTCCATGGGGTCGCAAAGAGTCAGACACGACTGAGAGACTTCTCTCTCTTCTCTCTTCTTGTAAACATCATACAGTAGAATCATCTTTTTTTTAAAAAATCCATTCTGCCAATCTCTGCTTTTTAATGGGAGAATTTAGTTCACTTATATTTAAAGTTATTATGGATATGAAGTGACTTACTTCTGTCATTTTCCAGTGTTTTCTATGTGATTTATAGTCCCCCGCACCTCGCCTCATATACACAACATCACTGTCTTCTTTTGTATTGAGCTGATGATATTTTTAATAGTGAAACAGTTTAATCCCCTTGTCATTTCCTCTTATGTATATTCTTCAGTTATTTTCTTTGTGGTTACCATGGGTATTGCAGTTAACATCCTAAAGTTTTAACACTAATTTGAATTTATACTACTATAACTTCAATGACATACAAAACTGTCCCATTTAGCTCCATCTCCAACCCTTCAGCTGTTGCTGTCACAAAACTACATCTTTATTTACTGTGTCCCAAAACATAAACTAATTGTTCTCTAATCCATTCATCTGTTAAATTATGTGAAAAACAAAATGTGGAGTTACAAATCAAAATTACAATAATACCAACTTTTATAACTACCCATGTGTTTGCTTTAACCACAATCTATTTCTTTATACAAGTTCAAGTTTTAGTCTAGTACTCTTTCATTTCACCCTGTAGCATTCCCTTGAGAATTTCTTGCAGGTGAGGACTAGAGGTAACAACAAAATCCTTTGGCTTTTGCTCATCTAGGAAGATCTTGATTTCGCTCTTACTGAAGCACAGTTTGGCCAGATTTATGATTCTTGTTGGACAGCTATTTTTTTTTCCTTTTTCTCTATAAATATATCAGTCTGTTGCCTTTTGGCCTCCAAAGTTTGTGGTGATAAATCTGCTGATTATCTTATTGAGGACCTCTTACATGTGAAGAGTCATTTCTCTCTTGCTGCTTTTAAGATTCTCTGTATTTGGCTTTGACAGTTTGGTTATACTGTATTCTGTTGTGGGTCTCTTTGAGTTCACCTTGCTTGGAGTTTCTCAGATGTTCATATTAATGTATTACATCAAATTTAATAAACTTTTAGCAATTATTCTTTTCAAATATCCTCTCTGCCTCTTTCTCTCTCTTTTCTTTCTGGGATTCCCAAGATGCATATGTTACTCCATTTGATGATGCCCCATAGACTCTGCACACTTTTTTTTTAATCATTTTCTTTCAATTCTTCAGATTTGATAATATCTATTGTCCAATCTTCAGGATCTCTGATTCCTTCTTAGCCAGCTCAAATCTGCCTATGAATTCCTTTACTGATTTTTTTTCATTTCAGTGATTGTACTTCTCAGCTCCAGAATGTCTTTTTGGATTCTTAGGTTTTTCATCTCTTTATTGATACTCCCCTTTTGTTATACATCATTGTTCTTTACTTTCTCCATGTCTTCCTTTAGTCCTTTGAGCACATTTTAGACAGATGTTTATATAGATTTTATCTAGTAAACCTGCCATTGGGTCTTTCTCAAGCACAGTTTCTGTTGGTTTATTATTTCCTTTGAATGAGACATATTTTCTTGTGTCTTTGTATGCTTTGTGATTTTTTTTTGTTGCAAATGAAAACATTTGAATCTAGTAATGTGGTAATTCTGGAAATCAAATTCTCATCCATCCCTCAAGATCTATTGTTTGTTGTTTTATTTTGGTTTCTGTAGGTTGCCTCTGTGCCAAGGATTAGCCTGAGGTATAAACTTAAGGTCTTTTCATGTCTTTTCTGTGCCTATGCTTTTCCCTGGGCATGAGCAATGACTTTCTACTTTCCTCTATATATGCAGTTGCTTTTGCCTGTCTTTAACATCTGGACCACAATAGGGGTAAAAGAGAAAAATGAAAGCATGGAGGGAAAGCGTTGGCCCTTCAAATCCCCTAGAAGTCACTTTGGCCTGAGGGGAAGGGTCTTGCCACATCAGGGGGATAGGCAACATTGGCCGCTTGCCTCTGTGACTGCACCTCTAAGACAGGAGGCAGCAATCAGTAACCAGGTCACAGATCTTCCATATTTGGAGGAGAGGGTCTTATTTCAAATTCAGGCTCCCCAAAACCATGCAAGCTGCTCCAGGAACACATGTACAGCTGTCTGCCACAGCTGGGAGTTAGGGGGATGAGTGACTGCTACCAAGCTAAGCCTTCAATAGACTCCAGAGTTCCACAATAGTTACATCAGACATATTCTGCCTGCATTATTATTGTCTGGGTGGGGACATGGATTCCTGATGCTTCCTTCTTTATTATCTTCCCAGAATCCTCCTCCCAGAGGGTATCTTTTAATTCAAGAGAATAAATGTGTATAATCAGAACTAATAGTGGACATCATGTGTAAAATCTAAACATAAGATTATATTACTTTAAGCATTAATTCCCAAGCATGCACAAACTCCCAGTCAGCAGTTTTCTCCAATGAGTCAGAAGTGGTTGTGGGTCTGTCCAACTTAGACACAATTGACTAGCTTTGTTTAGTTTCCTTTTTTTCACAGTTGGAGGTCAGCAGTTAACTGAGTTATATAACTTTATTTTTCAACATTATAGTAATACAATAGGAGCTATGTAGTCAAGATTTTAATAAAATAAGCATTCAATATAGTTGTGGCCTCTTTAGTACTGTGGGGTTTATCAAGTGAAACGAGCATGTGCACTAATCCCCATATTCAGGAAGGGGCTCTAACCTGGGGGGAGACATGCATTGCTTAATGTCATAAAGGACTGTTTAACCCAGAAAGATAGTTGAAAACCATACAGCTGTAACTCCCTTCTGTGTGAGAAGTGAGATTAAGGCAGAAGGCTAATAGATGAATCTGTGTAATCAGAAGCCAGCCCAGGTGCTGAGCATAGCCATCTGTTCTAAAGTCAAGCACAGAGATACTGCCTTCTTTTCTGACTGCTTGTAGAATATGTTCTCACATCTGGCCCTCATTACAGAGGTGCCTCCAGCCAGCCATTAATCTATCTTGTGGCTTCTGTTATCATTAATAATTATTATACATCAAGAACACTCAGGTTTGATATATAAGTATGAGGGGTTCCCAATTTATCATCCATCTGGATTCCCAGCGCTTAAAAAAAAAAAAAAAAAGTTGTTAAAACTGCTTTTCCTATGGGTGTAATGTGATACACGCAGGCTGGATTACAGACAGCCCTAAAGGGCTTATTGAGTAATATGTTACTATCTCAACTGTAGAATTCAATCCAGTCACTTAACACTATTTTCTTCAGAAAATATGCTAAGAGGGCCAAACTTCAGATACTACAGAACCAATTCCCAATGCACAAGGAGCCCTAAGATCCATTTTCTATGACTTAGTGCATGAGTCTGAGGAAGTTGGGAGCTTTGGGGGAAGTGAAAACGAGGGTCAAAGTCCTGAGTGAGGCATAAGTTAAATATGAGCTCGTACTTGGATAAAGAATAAGAGCTAAAGAGATATAGGGGCCCAAATCATATAATCTCAGCTAATTTTTTTTAATTCTCAGGCCTATTCCCTAATTTCCTCCTTTCTTTTATTCTACAGTCCCTACTTCTTGGGATTTGGCAGAAAACCTTGCTGTTACCCAAAAACATACACACTTTAAGACAAGAAGGAAGAAAGGAAGTACTTCAGGCAAGAGCTAAGTGGAAATTTTTGTGCCACTCACAGTTAAAATGACAGATGGAAATTGATATAACACACTTGAGAAAACTGGCAGTATCTATCAAAGCTAAACATAAACTTTATTATGACTTAGTAATTCCATTTCTAGGTATATACCAAACAGAAACACATACATGTAGTTACCAAAAGAATGTACTAGAATGTTCATGAAAGCTCTATTAAAAATACAGATCAGAAACTTCATGATGAAAACATCTGGTTCTGGAGGAGCAGGTGGAGTTGGGGGATAGGGAGTTCTAGCAAAGGTTAAGGAAGGCTAATAAATGCATGTGACAAAAATAATGTTAAGTGAAAGAAGTCAAGCACAAAAGATGACAACCTGTATATCATTTACATTAAGTGTCAAAGCAACTAAAACTAATGGATATTATTGGAAGCTGAGATAGTGGTTTAATTGAGAATTGTAATGACTGACAAGGGACACAAAGGATATCCTGATAATGTTGTCTCTTGGTGGGGATACTGGTTACATGAGTGGCTCAATTTGGAAATGTTCTTCTCACTGCATCCTTATTAAATGTGCACTTTTTTGTATATACTTCAATAAAAAGTATGTGCATATATTGTATTGTTTTTACAGTATATAAACCACAAGTATTATGTTCCACAGCTGGTAGGTCTAAATCACTGCCAGGAAAATGAACCTCTTCTTGCCTCTGAGCAGCTAACAGGTTGTCTTGATGTGATTTTCAGCATCAGCTCTGACAACAATTGAGAATATCAGTATTTAAGAAGGAATCGAAAACTGACACTGTTTTAAATCATCTATAATTTTAATTTTTTCTGAAATACATTTGAGATAATTCTAGTACAAAGTATAATAAAACTGGAAGTATAATAAACCCTTTAAATCATTAGTAAGTATACAAGTGGAACAGATCTTGCTAGTCTCAGACTGGACAAAGTAGTGGTGCCCCAACGGTTACTTACTTGTATGTTAACACTGTATTAATAATTTGCTTCATTCCATTGGCATTTGATACATATGTGCATTTCTCTGTCACTGGAATGACTATAATGACAAATTTTCACCTTACTGCATGATCAAAATGGCATTGATAGAAATGAATTCCAGAGGCTGGGCCTGAGCAGGTAGGTGGTCACTCAGGCTTATGGCTCAGTCTTTATGACCTATACCTCTCAACTTTTATCCTCTGTTAAATACATGTGCATATGTGCCAAGTTGCTTCAGTTATGTCAGACTCTCTGCGACCATATGTACTGTAGCCTGCCGGGCTCCTCTGTCCATAGAATTCTTCAGATAAGAATACTGAAGTGGGTTGCCATGCCCTCCTCCAGGGGATCTTTCCAACCCAGGGTTCAAACATGCGTCTTTTATGTCTCCTGCGTGGCAGGCAGGTTCTTTACCACTAAGAGAAGCTGGAAGTCAGTTGAATGCATGCTATGTCATTAAATGCTTTTTAAATCTTAAAAAATATATAATAAGCCCCCCTGATTCCCCACTTGATCATTCAGGCAAATGTTCAGGGTCAGCTGCCTTGACACTTGCCTCTTGAACGATTTCCACGACTCCTCTTTCCTCCCCATTGTGGCACCATCTTCACCACCATTTCCCCCACCGGATGGATATCTTGCCGCCAGATAATAGGGGCACTTGTCAGCTCACATACAGATTAAGGCAGCAAGATATATGCATCCTCCATCCCCCGCCTTCTGCTCTGACTACGCATTTAGCGCTAACCGGTCGAGCCTCTCAGGAGCTGCTTGGATCCAGCTCCGTGTGGGCCAGTGTGCACCCCCAGTGACTGGTTGCTATTCCAGGCCCCTGCCAATGAAATCAGAGCCTCCTAAATTCTCCCTGTCCTTGCAGCAAACACAATAAAGCAAAAATAATTACAAATTCTGTATCCAATCCCATGTTGCCCACAGCTCAGCATTCAGCATTTATAAATGTGCTGATCTATGATCAGATACTAATCTGGTTCTTTTCTGTATAAACAGAAATATCACAATAAGTTCAATGAGCTCTCATGAGAACTGCCCAAATCAAAAAGCTTTTTGTTTCTATTTAGACTGCACAATACCGTGTTTGATAAACTAGCTGTGCTAAGCAGTGGCTGAACAATTGAATTTAGACTGTGGAAGCCTGGCTTCAGCTTATAATGAATATGAAATAGGATATCACTTAATTCCTAGAGCGTTCTGGCCCCCTACCCCTCAGCCCCAACTCAAGAGGTAATGTTTCTGGGGAAAAATCAAAGAAACTTGTGTCATCTTTCCCACTCCTTTGCTACCTATCATGTATGTAAAGCCTGGAGAAGGAAATAGCAACCCACTTCCATATTCTTGCCTGGGAAATCCCATGGACAGAGGAGCCTGGGGAGCTATGTTCCATAGGGTCACAAAGAGTCAGACATAAATGAGTGACTAAACACATATGTAAAGAAGCATCCCAGCTAAAAGGGAACGTGCTCAGGATTTCAAAACTATTAAAAATGAACAACCTAGTCATTTTGGGCAAATAAAAATTGGTCTATAAGTGTCTCCACTGGATATCTAGTCCTGGGAGTTCCCTTCTTCTGGTGCTTACATGGGTGTCAGATGGTGCCTGGAAACTGGTTTAGAAAATGGGTAGTGGAATGGGGTAGACAACCTAGAATTAGAATGCAGGATATCACTTATGTTTTACTTAAATTTAGGCTTCATTTTGTTTTTATTATCTTTTTTTAAAAGTTAAATCACACTAGGAATTTTACTTCAACAAACACAATTAACTAACAAATAAATGTATAATAAACCACTTGTGCATGCATGCTAAGTCACTTCAATTGTGTCTGACCCTGTACGACCCTATGGACTGTAGCCTGCCAGGCTCCTCTGTCTGTGGGGATTTTCCGGGCAAGAATACTGGAGTGGGTTGCCATTTCCTTCTCCAGGGGATCTTCCCAACCCAGGAATCGAACCTGAGTCTCCTGCATTGCAGGTAGCCTCCTTACCGGCTAAGCCACAAGGAAGACTTGCCAAATCCATGTGCCACAACTACTGAAGCCTGTGTGCATAAAGCCTGTGCTCTGCAACAAGAGAAACCATCACAAAGAGAGGCCCACGCACCCCAACTAGAGAGTAGCCCCCAGTACTGCAACTAGAGAAAGCCAGCTGACAACAATGAAGACCCAGCGTAGTCAAAAATAAAAATAAATAAATAACATTTTTTAAATATCACCTTCCAGTGTTTACTATCTCTCTTAATTGCTTTATTTTTCTTTAAAACATTTACTCACGTAGCATTATATGTATTTTACTTTCTTTTTTTCTTACCCCTTTCTACTATCTGCTACCTGAGGACAGGAATCTTTGTCTGTTTTTGCTTTATTCTTGGCATCTAGTAGTGTGTCTGTTACAGAAAAAGCACTCAACAATCAACTGCCGAATGAATTGAATGATGCAGGCCTGATGAACTGTTTTCTGCCTTATTCAGTTCAGTTCAGTTCAGTTCAGTCGCTCAGTCATGTCTGACTCTTTGTGACCCCATGAATCGCAGCACGCCAGGCCTCCCTGTCCATCACCAACTCCTGGAGTTCACCCAGACTCACGTCCATCGAGTCAGTGATGCCATCCAGCCATCTCATCCTCTGTCGTCCCCGTCTCCTCCTGCCTCCAATCCCTCCCAGCATCAGAGTCTTTTCCAATGAGTCAACTCTTTGCATGAGGTGGCCAAAGTACTGGAGTTTCAGCTTCAGCATCATTCCTTCCAAAGAAATCCCAGGGCTGATCTTCTGAATGGACTGGTTGGATCTCCTTGCAGTCCAAGGGACTCTCAACAGTCTTCTCCGACATCACAGTTCAAAAGCATCGATTCTTTGGTGCTCAGCCTTCTTCACAGTCCATTTCTCACATCCATACATGACCACAGGAAAAACCATAGTCTTAACTAGACAAACCTTTGTTGGCAAAGTAATGTCTCTGCTTTTCAATATGCTATCTAGGTTGGTCATAACTTTTCTTCCAAGGAGTAAGTGTCTTTTAATTTCATGGCTGCAATCACCGTCTGCAGTGATTTTGGAGCCCCAAAAAGGAAAGTCTGACACTTTTTCCACTGTTTCCCCATCTATTTCCCATGAAGTGATGAGACCAGATGCCATGATCTTCATTTTCTGAATGTTGAGCTTTAAGTCAACTTTTTCACTCCCACTTTCACTTTCATTAAGAGGCAAATCTTGCCTTGACAAATTTCCTTCAATATCAGCACCCTTAGGACTAGTCCTGTTCTTCTCAGATTTGGGTCCTGACCTTGAATTCCTACCCAGGTCTGTCTTCCATTATCTCCTAACAGAATTTTCTCTTATTTCAATATCCTGAATTCCTGAGTGTTTCTATTTCTGAAGGTCTCAGCCTTGTATTGTACTTGCCCATGGGATCAACGATCACTGATCATTTCATTTAGTCAAAAAATCATGTTTTCATTATCATATATATGGACCAAGAATTATGCACATCCTAAGAACAAAAAGATGAAGAGTACAGATATCTGGGTGTTATTATTGCCTTCATACCTTCTTCTGTCCTTCATCTTAGACCTTTAGTTCTTCCCGAACAATTCTGTTCATCTTCAAAGATGAAGGCCTAGTTTCAGGTCTAAAGTCTTTGGGTATGTCCTGTGCCATGGTTGGGCTTCCCAGGTGGCGCTAGTGGCGAAGAATCCACCTGCCAATGCAGGAGACTTGAGAGACTCCTGCTTGATCTCTGGATCAGGAAGATTGCTTCAAGGAGGGCATGGCAACCCACTCCAGATTCCTGTCTGGAGATCCTGTGGACAGAGGAGCCTGGTGGCCTACAGTCCATAGGGTCGCAAAGAGTTGGACATGACTTAGCATGCACGCACACATGTATCCCACTCTTAACTAACAAATTGTGCTCCCTGGAATTTGAAATTCAAGATTGGCCACAAATACATACCATGATACCTACCACAAAAAAAATGTAAGAACACCTGAGTATGTGATTTTGTTGATTGCCTACTTACTGACCTTTTCCTTTGGTATTTTCATAAATACTGACTACTTTAAAAAAAAGAATTACAAATATTTTACTTAGCAAACCACTTTTTCCTGCTCTTCTCCTTCAGGACATTCTTCACTTAGCAACTAGGGCAATGCCAACCTTGTTCAAAGAGCCAAGGGTTTAACTCTTATAAATCTGAAGTTCTCTCTCTGGCTTAGAAGTGGAAAAACTTGTACCTTCTTAGGCTCCCCTGTTTTGTTTGTACAAGTTACTGCCTAATGGTTTTGATATTCATCATGCATTTTAATTACTGAAAATCTTTACTTTCTACAAAGAGCTTCACTTAGTGAAGCCTCATGAGATATACTCTGCTTCATGAGAAACCAGTGTTTGCTCTGAAACACAAAGCCAAACAATCCAATATGAAAGTCATGTAACAGCCCATCAGATAAGTGTCCAAACCCATTCTTTATCTGGTTATTACTAACGCTCCAAGTGTCTTGAGTTCACAAGTCCTCTACAATCCCACACAGTAATTGAATTCAAATGTCATCAACTTCTCTTTGATCTCTTTTCCTAGGAAAGATAATTGAAATGGGAAAATACCATGTGCTTCAACATCACCTGCAAGCAATATGTGCACTTATTGGTCCAATGGTTAATTCCCCAATCACGGTTTTCATTCATGCTCCAGTATCACCATTCAAGCTCTGTTCACAGACCCAGAAGAAATGTGTCCAGGAATTTTTAATCCCTCAGCCCACAGTCTGCCCATTACACATGAGCAATTTTTTTTTACGACCACAATATAACCAAGAATTAGCTTTCTTCTATTGCAGATCCAAGTTGAATGGACTGTATTATAAATACTTACTTTCTTTAGTCTAAGAAATGGAGTGGCCATGGTGAAGGTACAAAAAGGTAGCCAAAGCAGAGGTGCCACCCCTTGGGGCAGAGTGCTGGCTGCCAACTTCTCAGTTCAGGCTAGACTGAGTTTGTTCCCTATGTATCTTAAAGTTTCAAAAAACATCCCCTCCCACCAAATCCTAAGCAGTATAGTTAGTTTTATTTGCTACTGTTGTTGTTCAGTCACTAAGTTACGTCCAACTCTTTGCAACCCATGAATCGCAGCATACCAGGCTCCTGTTTGCTCAGACTCATATCCAATTAGTTGGTGATGCTATCTAACCATCTCATCCTCTGTCACCCACTTTTCCTCCTGCCTTCAATCTTTCCCAGCAACTGAGTCTTTGCATCAGGTGGCCAAAGTATTGGAGCTTTAGCTTCAATGTCAATCCTTCCAATGAATATTCAGGATTGATCTCTTTTAGGATTTACTGGTTTGATCTCCCTGCAGTCCAAGGGACTCTCAAGAGTCTTCTCCAACACCACAGTTCAAAAGTATCAATTCTTATCTTTATAATTTCAACCTAATACATATTCTCTAGAAAAACTTTAATGTTTCTGGACCTGAGAGAACCCCCAATATCTATCATCTGAAAAGAGTGAGACAATGAATTCAATCATTTTAAGGCCCAAACAACAGACCCTACTTCCTTCTTTCATTCCTCTGGTTTGTTCCATAAATAATGTTTTCTCTTTATAATCTTTTACCTTTCCTCTCTGATAATTTTTTTTCCAAGACAGCTTACTCTATGATCTTAATAAAATCTTCTCTGATATTGCTACCTCACCAAGCTCCCAGTGGCTCTTCCTTTCCTTTAATTGCTAAAATCTTCATAGAATAGTCAAAATGCTCAGTACCTTCATCCATCACTTTATAGTTGGTCCTTAACTCCCTGTAGTTTGAATCCCACAATCACCCATTAGTTTCCAAAGAAACCAATGAAGTTTTAAATACCAAAAGCATTCTAAGTCATCAGGTTCCTTCAACATTTCCTACCCTTGTGAAATTTCCCCCAACTGGTTTCTATTTCTCTGTTGTGCTTTTATTTCCAAGATAATATTTTCTCTATTCCTTAATTCATTCTCCTTTCTGGTTCCCCCTCAAATAGAAATATTTCCCAAGATTCAGCCTTCAGCCTTCTGGTCCTTTATCTGTCATGCCCTACCTTGGAGAGCTCATCAAAGGTTTCAACCATCATCTCTAAAGCAAATAACTCTTTAATTTTGTCTCTTGCGTTGACACATCTCCTGAGATCTGAACTTCATTCCAATGGTTCACTATCTATTATTGTGGAACTATCAAACCTGGAAACATCAATAAATATCTTCTAAAAAACTTATTTTCCCAGAAGCTGTTCCTACTCTTCCATTTACTGTCTCGGTAAATGTCACCCAAGTATGCATATCTTTTCTTAGAGAAACTTTGAGTAAGCGACTTCAGTTCAGTTCAGTCGCTCACTCGTGTCTGACTCTTTGTGACCCCATGAATTGCAGTACCCCAGGCCTCCCTGTCCATCACCAACTCCCGGAGTTCACTCAGACTCACGTCCATCGAGTCACTGAAGCCATCCAACAATCTTATCCTCAGTCGTCCCCTTCTTCTCCTGCACAACACGACAGTTCAAAAGCATCAATTCTTCATGCTCAGCCTTCTTCACAGTCCAACTCTCACATCCATATATGACCACAGGAAAAACCATAGCCTTGACTAGACGGACCTTAGTCGGCAAAGTAACATCTCTGCTTTTGAATATGCTATCTAGGTTGGTCATGATTTTTCTTCCAAGGAGTAAGCATCTTTTGATTTCATGGCTGCAATCACCATCTGCAGTGATTTTGGAGCCCCCGAAAATAAAGTCTGACACTGTTTCCACTGTTTCCCCATCTATTTGCCATGAAGTAATGGGACCAGATGCCATGATCTTCGTTTCATGAATGTTGAGCTTTAAGCGAACTTTTTCACTTTCCACTTTCACTTTAATCAGGAGGCTTTTTAGTTCCTCTTCACTTTCTGCCATAACGGTGGTGTCATTTGCATATCTGAGATTATTGATATTTCTCCCGGCAGTCTTGATTCCAGCTTGTGTTTCTTCCAGTCCAGCGTTTCTCATGATGTACTCTGCATAGAGGTTAAATAAGCAGGGTGACAATATGCAGCCTTGACGTACTCCTTTTCCTATTTGGAACCAGCCTGTTGTTCCATGTCCAGTTCTAACTGCTGCTTCCTGACCTGCATACAGATTTCTCAAGAGGCAGGTCAGGTGCTCTGGTATTCCCATCTCTTGAACAATTTTCCACAGTTGATTGTGATCCACACAGTCAAAGGCTTTGGCATAGTCAATAAAGCAGAAAGAGATGTTTTTTCTGGAACTCTCTTGCTTTTCCATGATCCAGCGGATGTTGGCAATTTGATCTCTGGTTCCTCTGCCTTTTCTAAAACCAGCTTGAACGTCAGGGAGTTCACGGTTCACGTATTGCTGAAGCCTGGCTTGGAGAATTTTGAGCATTACTTTACTAGCATGTGAGATGAGTGCAATTGTGCAGTAGTTTGAGCATTCTTTGGCATTGCCTTTCTTTGGGATTGGAATGAAAACTGACCTTTTCCAGTCCTGTGGCCACTGCTGAGCTTTCCAAATTTGCTGGCATATTGAGTGCAGCACTTTCACAGCATCCTCTTTCAGGATTTGAAACAGCTCAACTGGAATTCCATCACCTCCACTAGCTTTGTTTGTAGTGATGTTTTCCAAGGCCCACTTGACTTCACATTCCAAGATGTCTGGCTCTAGATGAGTGATCACACCATCATGATTATCTGGGTCATGAAGATCTTTTTTGTACAGTTCTTCCATGTATTCTTGCCACCTCTTCTTAATATCTTCTGCTTCTGTTAGGTCCAGACTATTTCTGTCCTTTATCGAGCCCATCTTTGCATGAAATGTTCCCTTGGTATCTCTAATTTTCTGGAAGAGATCTCTAGTCTTTCCCATTCTGTTGTTTTCCTCTATTTCTTTGCACTGATCGCTGAAGGCTTTCTTATCTCTTCTTGCTATTCTCTGGAACTCTGCATTCAGATGCTTATATCTTTCCTTTTCTCCTTTGTTTTTGCCTCTCTTCTTTTCATAGCTATTTGTAAGGCCTCCTCAGACAGCCATTTTGCTTTTTTGCATTTCTTTTCCATGGGGATGGTCTTGATCCCTGTCTCCTGTACAATGTCATGAACCTCATTCCATAGTTCATCAGGCACTCTATCTATGAGATCTAGGCCCTGAAATCTATTTCTCATTTCCACTGTATAATCATAAGGGATTTGATTTAGGTCGTACCTGAATGGTCTAGCGGGTTTCCCTACTTTCTTTGATTGGAAGTGGTCAAACAAGAGACGGCAAGAGTGAACATCGTCATTCTAGGAATCAGCAAACTGAAATGGACTGGAATGGGTGAATTTAACTCAGATGGCCATTATATCTACTACTGCGGGCAGGGATTCCCCAGAAGAAATGGAATAGCCATTATGGTCAAAAAAAGAGTCTGAAATGCAGTACTTGGATGCAATCTCAAAAACAACAGAATGATCTCTGTTTGTCTCCAAGGCAAACCATTCAATATCACAGTTATCCAAGTCTATGCCCCAATCAGTAACACTGATGAAGCTGAAGTTGAACAGTTTTATGAAGACCTGCAAGACCTTTTAGAACTAACACCCCAAAAAGATGTCCTTTTCATTATAGGGGACTGGAATGCAAAAGGAGGAAGTCAAGAAACACCTGGAGTAACAGGCAAATTTGGCCTTGGAATGCAGAATGAAGCAGGGCAAAGACTAATAGAGTTTTGCCAAGAAAATGCACTAGTCATAGCAAACACCCTCTTCCAACAACACAAGAGAAGACTCTACACATGGACATCACCAGATGGTCAACACTGAAATCAGATTGATTATATTCTTTGCAGCCCAAGATGGAGAAGTGCTATATAGTCAACCAAAACAAGACCAGGAGCTGACTGTGGCTCAGATCATGAACTCCTTATTGCCAAATTCAGACTGAAATTGAAGAAAGTGGGGTAGCCCGCTAGACCATTCAGGTACGACCTAAATCAAATCCCTTATGATTATACAGTGAAAGTGAGAAATAGATTTCAGGGCCTAGATCTCATAGATAGAGTCCCTGATGAACTATGGAATGAGGTTCATGACATTGTACAGGAGACAGGGATCAAGACCATCCCCATGGAAAAGAAATGCAAAAAAGCAAAATGGCTGTCTGAGGAGGCCTTACAAATAGCTGTGAAAAGAAGAGAGGTGAAAAGCAAAGGTGAAAAGGAAAGATATAAGCATCTGAATGCAGAGTTCCAGAGAATAGCAAGAAGAGATAAGAAAGCCTTCAGCGATCAGTGCAAAGAAATAGAGGAAAACAACAGAATGGGAAAGACTAGAGATCTCTTCAAAAAAATTAGAGATACCAAGGGAACATTTCATGCAAAGATTGGCTCAATAAAGGACAGAAATAGTCTGGACCTAACAGAAGCAGAAGATATTAAGAAGAGGTGGCAAGAATACATGGAAGAACTGTACAAAAAAGATCTTCATGACCTAGATAATCATGATGGTGTGATCACTCATCTAGAGCCAGACATCTTGGAATGTGAAGTCAAGTGGGCCTTGGAAAGCATCACTACGAACAAAGCTAGTGGAGGTGATGGAATTCCAGTTGAGCTGTTTCAAATCCTGAAAGAGGATGCTGTGAAAGTGCTGCACTCAATATGCCAGCAAATTTGGAAAGCTCAGCAGTGGCCACAGGACTGGAAAAGGTCAGTTTTCATTCCAATCCCAAAGAAAGGCAATGCCAAAGAATGCTCAAACTACTGCACAATTGCACTCATCTCACATGCTAGTAAAGTAATGCTCAAAATTCTCCAAGCCAGGCTTCAGCAATACGTGAACCGTGAACTCCCTGACGTTCAAGCTGGTTTTAGAAAAGGCAGAGGAACCAGAGATCAAATTGCCAACATCCGCTGGATCATGGAAAAAGCAAGAGAGTTCCAGAAAAAACATCTCTTTCTGCTTTATTGACTATGCCAAAGCCTTTGACTGTGTGGATCACAATCAACTGTGGAAAATTGTTCAAGAGATGGGAATACCAGAGCACCTGACCTGCCTCTTGAGAAATCTGTATGCAGGTCAGGAAGCAGCAGTTAGAAGTGGACATGGAACAACAGGCTGGTTCCAAATAGGAAAAGGAGTACGTCAAGGCTGCATATTGTCACCCTGCTTATTTAACCTCTATGCAGAGTACATCATGAGAAACGCTGGACTGGAAGAAACACAAGCTGGAATCAAGACTGCCGGGAGAAATATCAATAATCTCAGATATGCAAATGACACCACCGTTATGGCAGAAAGTGAAGAGGAACTAAAAAGCCTCCTGATTAAAGTGAAAGTGGAAAGTGAAAAAGTTCGCTTAAAGCTCAACATTCATGAAACGAAGATCATGGCATCTGGTCCCATTACTTCATGGCAAATAGATGGGGAAACAGTGGAAACAGTGTCAGACTTTATTTTCGGGGGCTCCAAAATCACTGCAGATGGTGATTGCAGCCATGAAATCAAAAGATGCTTACTCCTTGGAAGAAAAATCATGACCAACCTAGATAGCATATTCAAAAGCAGAGATATTACTTTGCCGACTAAGGTCCATCTAGTCAAGGCTATGGTTTTTCCTGTGGTCATATATTGATGTGAGAGTTGGACTCTGAAGAAGGCTGAGCACCGAAGAATTGATGCTTTTGAACTGTGGTGTTGGAGAAGACTCTTGAGAGTACCTTGGACTACAAGGAGTTCCAACCAGTCCATTCAGAAGGAGATCAGTCCTGGGAGTTCTTTGGAAGGACTGATGCTAAAGCTGAAACTCCAGTACTTTGGCCACCTCATGTGAAGAGTTGGCTCATTAGAAAAGACTCTGATGCTGGAAGGGATTGGGGGCAGGAACAGAAGGGGACGACCGAGGATGAGATGGTTGGATGGCATCACTGACTCAATGGATGTGAGTCTGAGTGAACTCCGGGAGATGGTGATGAACAGGGAGGCCTGGCGTGCTGCGATTCATGGGGTTGCAAAGAGTTGGACACGACTGAGCGACTGAACTGAGTTGAACTGAATTTGCCTTGATTCATGGACCTGACATTTCAGGTTCCTATGCTATATTGCTCTTTACAGCATCGGACCTTGCTACTATCACCAGTCACATCCACAGGTGGGTATTGTTTTTGCTTTGGCTTCATCCCTTCATTCTTTCTGGAGTTATTTCTCCACTGATCTCCAGTAGCATATTGGGCACCTACTGACCTGGGGAGTTCCTCTTTCAGTATCCTATTATTTTGCCTTTTCATACCATTCCTGGGGTTCTCAAGGCAAGAATACTGAAATGGTTTGCCATTCCCTTCTCCAGTGGACCACATTCTGTCAGCTCTCCCCACCATGACCCACCTGTCTTGGGTTGCCCCACGGGCATGGCTTGGTCCTAGTGTGATTAGATTGACTAGTTTTCTGTGAGGATGGTTTCAGTGTGTCTGCCCTCTGATGCCCTCTTGCAACACCTACCATCTTACCTGGGTTTCTCTTACCTTGAGCGTGGGGTATCTCTTCATGGCTGCTCCAGCAAAGCGCAGCCGCTCCTTACCTTGGTGGAAGGCATTTCCTTACTGCCGCCCTTCCTGACCTTCAACGTGGGATGGCTCCTCTAGGCCCTCCTGAGCCTGCGCAGCCACTGGTCCTCGGGTTGCTTCTCCCAGCCACCACTCCTGGCCTCGGGCGCCGCCCCTGGCCTCCAGCGCGGGGTGGCTCCCCACGGCTGCCACCCCTGGCCTCGGATGCGGGGTGGCTCTTCCTGGCCGCCGCCCTTGACCTCGGACTTGGGTAGCTCCTCTCGGCCGCGCTTAGTGTGCTGGATCGCGGCCGCCCTCGCTTAGTGTGCCGGGTCACGGCCGCCGGCGCTTAGTGTAAGTGAGTTACCTCCCTCATATCTTCCAGTTAGTAGTTAAACCCTGTTAGCTCGGCCTACACACTGTTGCCAACAATTATCCACTCCATCCTCACCCATCAGCTGTCTTCTCATCCAGGCCCTCCCCTGCTCCCTCAGGCACCTTGATGATGTCTGCCAAATAGAGTACTTTATCCAGGTTCTTTCATTCATTCTGTCACTTTGAGTCAAGTCACCACTCTAGGGCAATTATCCTAAATGGCTCCCTCTACTGGATGACGTCCAAACTCGTTGGCTACCTTTCAAACTTCGTTGGCCTCACGCCTTCATGTATAGCGTAAACCCTGGCTACAGTTCTCACTTAAGGTTTCCAAATGCACTATCAAGTCTCTATGACTTTTGTAATCTTATTCTGTCTAGAATATTCTCCCTATTCCATTTTATCTAAGGAACTCTCACTTATGGGTACAAGTCCAGTTTAAATTTCAAATTCTCATCATCATATTCCCTATGTCTTCCCCAATCAGCTCATGAGCAAAAGCCATGCCTCCTCAATCAGTGTTCCCATAGCTGTTTACAGACGGTGAACACCTTTGGTGCTCAGACTGCATCTTATTCAGGACCTAACTCAGGGCTTGATATACTGTAGGTTCATCACGAGATTACCCACTTCACAAATATTTATTGCATCCTTGCCATACAGTGGGCATTATTTTTAAGTGTTGACAATACCATTATGGAAAAAGTAGACACAATATTCACCTTCACAGGGCTTATAGCTTACAGACAATTATACTAGATAATCACTGTAAAGAAGCAACAAAGATTTCTTTAGCTTCATTGCATTTCTTGTGACTTGTATGATCTCTTTTAACCCCAGAGACTAACTTCTTATATATGAAGTTGCTAGTTTCCTAAACTGCTAATTAATACATAATTAGTAATAAGCTTGAAGAATGCAAAGAAATAGAGGAAAACAACAGAATGGGAAAGACTAGAGATCTCTTCAAAAAAATTAGAGATACCAATGGAACATTTCATGCAAAGATGGGCTCAATAAAGGACAGAAATGGTCTGGACCTAACAGAAGCAGAAGATGTTAAGAAGAGGTGGCAAGAATACACAGAAGAACTGTACAAAAAAGAGCTTCACAACCAAGATAATTATGATGGTGTGATCACTCACCTAGAGCCAGACATCCTGGAATGTGAAGTCAAGTGGGCCTTAGGAAGCATCACTACAAACAAAGCTGGTGGAGGTGATGGAATTCCAGTTGAGCTGTTTCAAATCCTGAAAGAGGATGCTGTGAAAGTGCTGCACTCAATATGGCATGGGACTGGAAAAGGTCAGTTTTCATTCCAGTCCCAAATAAAGGCAATGCCAAAGAATGCTCAAACTACCGCACAATTGCACTCATCTCACATGCTAGTAAAGTAATGCTCAAAATTCTCCAAGCCAGGCTTCAGCAATACATGAACTGTGAACTTCCTGATGTCCAAGCTGGTTTTAGAAAAGGCAGAGGAACCAGAGATCAAATGCTAACATCTGCTGGATCATGGAAAAAGCAAGAGAGTTCCAGAAAAAACATCTCTTTCTGCTTTATTGACTATGCCAAAACCTTTGACTGTGTGGATCACAATCAACTGTGGAAAATTGTTCAAGAGATGGGAATACCAGAGCACCTGACCTGCCTCTTGAGAAATCCGTATGCAGGTCAGGAAGCAGCAGTTAGAACTAGACATGGAACAACAGGCTGGTTCCAAACAGGAAAAGGAGTATGTCAAGGCTGTACATTGTCACCCTGCTTATTTAACTTCTATGCAGAGCACACCATGAGAAACGCTGGGCTGGAAGAACACAACCTGGAATCAAGATTGCCAGGAGAAATATCAATAACCTCAGATATGCAGATGACACTACCCTTATGGCAGAAAGTGAAGAGGAACTAAAAAGCCTCTTGATGAATGTGAAAGAGGAGAGCAAAAAAGTTCGCTTAAAGCTCAACATTCAGAAAACGAAAATCATGGCATCCGGTCCCATCCCTTCATGGGAAATAGATGGGGAAACAGTGGAAACAGTGTCAGACTTTATTTTGGGGGGCTCCAAAATCACTGCAGATGATGATTGCAGCCATGAAATTAAAAGATGCTTACTCCTTTGAAGGAAAGTTATGACCAACCTAGATAGCATATTAAAAAGCAGAGACATTACTTTGCCAACAAAGGTTTGTCTAGGCCAGGCTATTGTTTTTCCAGTGGTCATGTATGGATGTGAGAGTTGGACTGTGAAGAAAGATGAGCACTGAAGAATTGATGCTTTTGAACTGTGGTGTTGGAGAAGACTCTTGAAGGTCCCTTGGACTGCAAGGAGATCCAACCAGTCCATCCTAAAGGAGATCAGTCCTGGGAGTTCTTTGGAAGGACTGATGCTAAAGGTGAAACTCCAATACTTTGGCCACCTCATGCAAAGAGTTGACTCACTGGAAAAAACTCTGATGCTGGGAGGTATTGGGGGCAGGAGAAGGGGATGACAGAGGATGAGATGGCTGGATGGCATCACCGACTCCCCGTGAAGATGAGTTTGAGTGAACTCCGGGAGTTGTTGGTGGATAGGGAGGCCTGGCGTGCTGAGATTCATGGGGTTGCAAAGAGTCGGACACAACTGAGCCACTGAACTAAACTGAACTGAAGCTTAAAGAAAATTAGCATAGTGATCTCATGCCTGAAACATTTTTTTCTTTAAGCAAAGGAAGAGTACTGAAGAAAAAATAGAGAAATATAGTGAATGTATAAACATCAAGGTGCATGCATGTGTGTGTGTGTGTGTGTGTGTGTGTAAGTCTGTTTTATTGTTTTGGGGTTTTTTTTTTTTTTTTTTTTGAGGGAGTTGAAGGAAATAAGTGAAGGGGGAAAGAGGACTCTATTGAGAGAGGCTAGAGAGACACAATGCTGAAAAAAGTGTGCTGAGTAGCAGCTTAAGCCACAGTCTGTTCGTATATTTTGGGGCAATTACCCAGATGGTTCCAGAAACCACATTTTGTTACCAGTATCCTACAGTATTACTGAGTTTTCTAGCAGTAGGCTGGATTCTTCCAGGAACCGATTAGGCCTGCAATTGTTTTGTTAGGCAAGCTGAACAAAAAGCATTCACTCAGTTCTATTGAAGATAGCATTAATGAATTTAGAGAAAAGGGTGAGGCCATTCTGAGTGCTTCTGTGGATTCCTTGTAATTGATTGTAAAAATGTCCAAAAGATTTTCCCTTATGAACAAGATACATTATAAAGTACTTGGCACTGCTAATCTTCATCACATGTGTTTTTTAATTCCAAGGAACAATTTACTTTTATCATTTATCTCACCTAAAAACATCCCCAGTGAGTGTTACAAAAGCTACAATAAATCACATGGACAGATGGCAGTATATAAATGCCAAAATGTAATCAGGCTTAGAGTTGTACCAAACAGCCTGCTGACATTCCCAGGCATAACAGGAAGGCTCAAAGCAGCACTTTCTCAGAGAAGCTTTCTCCTGCGCAAATTGGAAGGCTGTCAGAACACAGCCAGCTCGCCTGCTCCTGATGACTGTTAATGAGAACTCTGAAAGGAGGAGCAGCCAGAACCTCTTTGCTCTCCTTTCTTGGGCCCCATGGTCCCTTCCATTTGGTCAGATTCCCTCTGAGCATGACGAATAGGGATGCTAATATTTCCCGACCAACATCGTCCCAGTTAAGCCTCTTCCAACAAATCCAAACACTAGGTCCTCTGTCATCTGTCCAAACCCATTTTATCCCCCAGTTGGGCTGTTTTTTTGTTTTTGTTTTGTTTTGTTTTGTTTTGCTGTAGACAAAATTTCCTTGAATACAAGACATCAGAAAAAGTGAGTATGCTACTGAGAAGGATTTCCATAGATAGAAAAACTAAAATATTTCAAAATATAGAGAAATGATTTCAAGTGAGAAAATGAGTATTATTTATTTGAGTCCTTAGGATGTGACAGAAACCGTACTAAATATTTTATTAGTATATCTATTTTCTCACTTAATCGTCAATCTGTTTGTGTGTGTGCATGCTCAGTTGTGTCCAACTCTGCGACTCCATGGACTGTAGCCCACCAGGATCCACTGTCCATGGAATTTTCTAAGCAAGGATACTGGAGTGGGTCGCCATTTCCTAGCCCAGGTGATCTTCCCATGGATAGAACCCATGTCTCTTTTGTATCCTGCCTTGGCAGACGGATTCTTTACCAACCACTGCACCACCTAGGAAGCCCATCTAATCTTCAAATCAGCTGCCTATGAGATAGGTAGGCTTTATTATGAGATAGGTTTTATTATTTTTCCTATCATACAACTATGGAAAGAGACCCAGAGAAGTCAAGTAACTTCAGTATTTATACCTAGTAAGTGCAGGAGTAAAGACATGAATCCAGCTCTGGAAGAAGCCAAAGATTTGAATTTTAATGGTCTTCATTAAGTGCTGTGCTTAGTTGCTAAGTCGCGCCCCACTCTTGCAACCCCATGGACTGTAGCCTACCAGGATCCTCTGTCCATGGGGTTCTCCAGGCAAGAATTCTGGGGTGGTTTTCCATGCCCTCCTCCAATCTTCCAATCCTGGGTATCAAACCCAGGTCTCCCACATTGTGGGTGGATTCTTTATCATCTGAGCCACCAGGGAAGACCAAGAATACTGGAGTAAGTAGCCTATCCCTTTTCCAAGGGCTCTTCCTAACCCAGGAATCAAACCAGGGTTTTCTGCATTGCTGGCGGATTCTTTATGAGCTGAGCTACCAGGGAATTCTAGAATCAGCAATTGTCCAATAATTGTGCAAATAAATTTAAGAATGTTTTAGATGCTTGTATGGTATTTATTAACTCCTAATAAAATAGAATGTTCTTTTCAAAAGCCTTATTGAAAAGAAACCCGTGACTGCAGTTTACTCCACATTTCTGCTTTTAATAGTTTGAGGGGCTTCCTAGAAGAGGGGCCACAGTATGTACTTGCTGTGCTCTGCACCTCTTTTCCAATTTCACCTGAGTTTGGAGAAGAGCAAACTGCACAAGGGAACTCAGACTACTACTACTACTACCCTCAACTACTTAACTATTTTAAAAATACATTGTCTAGAAAGCAGTATCATCACACATTTCTTAGTCATGACCTATTAGGAGGCTTTACGGCAAGGGACATTTACTAAAATAGAATTCAGAACCCCAAGCAAGAAACTTCAAAATAAATGAGAAAACATTTTTAAATTGACCCTCCATTGAATATTTAAAAAGTGCTAGGAACTCTATCAACATCTCACTCTGTTCTCATTAAAATTCTAAACTCTGTTCTGTTGTCCATATTTTACAGATAAGGAAATGATGCCTTGAAGAGGTTAAACAATTTGCCCCAGAGTCTTAACAGCCTGACTAAAACACAAACCTGGGGAGCTATAATGTTTGGCTTTTAACTTTGATCCCATACAACTTCTCATAAGAATGGGCTGATAGGGTTTTATGAGTCATAGAAAAGAGCCATCAATTGGACACATCACAAGTATACACAGGGGAACATGTGGAAAATGTGAGTTATTTATTGCGTGCATTAAAGCAACATAAAAAATATAAGAATAAAATCACTATCCTCGAGGCAAAAGAGAGGAGTTAGAAATATAATTTGCTATTGGCTTCATCGTCTAATTCTGAAGAGCTCTGGCAAGCAATCCACCTCTGTTTCATTAATTTACAATTAGGGAGACTATTTGACCTCTCTCTTCCTCATAGAAATGTTTTAAGAAACACTAAAAAATGAAACAATCATTGTAAATATTTCTAATTTGATATGTTAACATATCAGTATCATGGTATATTAGGGAGCTTCAACTTTATTCTTTAAGCAGTAAGTTGCTGCTGGGGATTTCCAGGGAGAAGCATAACATGTTTAAATTATGGGGGCCTCTGACACAATATGTAGAATGGATTGAAAGGCGTGAGCTCTAAGTGTCTTGATGTGACTGCAACGTTAGAAAGCATGTCTGAAGCACAGGAGGCTGGGTGTGGGCCAAGTAAAGAAAGATGGGAAAGGAAATGGTCATGTGGGAATGCATTGGAAGAAAAGAAACATCTAGAACTGGGAGTCAGGCCAAGGATGCTGCTTCAGCTCACTGCTTACTCACTGTCTTAGAAACATCAAAACAATGTGATGACTTTTAATTCCAACAAGAAGATTTAAGAGTTGGTGGCAGCATAAGATGAGGATGCATTAATACACCTCTGAGAAGCAAATGTGAGGAAGGCATGGCAACCCACTCCAGTATTCTTGCCTGGAGAATCCCATG
The DNA here is from genome assembly GCF_016772045.2 of Ovis aries. Classification (NCBI taxonomy): domain Eukaryota; kingdom Metazoa; phylum Chordata; class Mammalia; order Artiodactyla; family Bovidae; genus Ovis; species Ovis aries. The sequence goes on along the minus strand of NC_056062.1, from coordinate 57,646,090 downwards.
GACTGAGGAGCCTGGCAGGCTACAGTCCATGGTGTCGCAGAGTCAGACACAACTGAAGCAACTGAGGATGCACAGAAACAAATATACAACAGCCATAAAAAAAAAAAAAAAAGAAACTTTGACATTTGCAACAACATGGGTGGACTTGGAGGGTATTGTGCTTAGTGAAACGTCAGATGTCGAATATAAAAAACATAAAACAAACTAGTGAATATAACAACAACAAAAAAAAAATAGACTCACAGTTACAGAGAACAAAGTAGTGATTACCAGCAGAGAGAAGAAAAAGGAGAAAGGAAACACAGGGATGAGAGATTAATAAGTACAAACTATTTTATTGACTATGCCAAAGCCTTTGACTATGTGGATCACAATAAACTGGAAAATTCTGAAAGAGATGGGAATACCAGACCACCTGACCTGCCTCTTGAGAAACCTATATGCAGGTTAGGAAGCAACAGTTAGAACTGGACATGGAACAACAGACTGGTTCCAAATAGGAAACGGAGTACGTCAAGGCTATATATTGTCACCCTGCTTATTTAACTTCTATGCAGAGTACATCATGAGAAACGCTGGACTGGAAAAAGCACAAGCTGGAATCAACATTGCAGGGAGAAATATCAATAACCTCAGATATGCAGATGACACCACCCTTATGGCAGAAAGTGAAGAGGAACTAAAGAACCTCTTGATGAAAGTGAAAGAGGAGAGTGAAAAAGTTGGCTTAAAGTTCAACATTCAGAAAACGAAGATCATGGCATCTGGTCCCATTACTTCATGGAAAATAGATGGGGAAACAGTGGAAACAGTGTCAGACTTTATTTTGGGGGGCTCCAAAATCACTCCAGATGATGATTTCAGCCTTGAAAGAAAAGTTACAACCAACCTAGGCAGAATATTAAAAAGCAGAGACATTACTTTGTCAACAAAGGTCTGTCTAGTCAAGGCTATGGTTTTTCCAGTAGTCATGTATGGATGTGAGAGTTGGACTATAAAGAAAGCTGAGCGCCAAAGAATTGATGCTTTTGAACTGTGGTGTTGGAGAAGACTCTTGAGAGTCCCTTGGACTGCAAGGAGATCGAACCAGTCCATCCTAAAGGAGATCAGTCCTGGGTGTTCTTTGGAAGGACTGATGTTGAAGCTGAAACTCCAATATTTTGGCCACCTGATGCAAAGAGCTGACTCATTTGAGAAGACCCTGATGCTGGGAAAAATTGAAGGCAGCAGGAGAAGGGGACGACAGAGGATGAGATGGTTGGATGGCATCACTGACTCAATGGACATGAGTTTGGGTGGACTCTGGGAGTTGGTGATGAACAGAAAGGCCTGGCGTGCTGCAGTTCATGGGGTTGCAAAGAGTCAGACACTACTGAGAAACTGAACTGAACTGAACTGATTCTGTATAAAATAAATAAACTATGAAGATATATTGTACAATACAGGGAATGTAGGCAATATTTTATATCCATAAATGAAGTATAACCTTTAAAAATTGTGAATCACTATGTTGTATACCTGTAACACACTATATTATATATCAACTATACTTCGATAAACATTTTTTACTACAGAGCTATTCTCTTTCATTTTCTTGAAAAGATTGTGCAAAACTGGTAGTTTTTCTTCCTTAAATATTTGATAGATTTCATCAATGAAACTATCTGGTCTTGGAATTTTCTTTGTGGGAATAATTTTAATTACGAATTAGATTAATATAATACATACAGTAGACAGGGCTTCCCAGGTGGCACTAGTGGTAAAGAACCCACCTGCCAGTGCAGGAAACATGAAAATACACAGTTCAGTCCCCGGGTCTGGAAGAGGACATGGCAACCCACTCCAGTATTCTTGCCTGGAGAATCCCAGGGACAGAGAAGCCTGGCGGGCTACAGTCCATAGGGTCACAAAGAATCTGACTTGACTGAGGTGACTTAGCACACAAGCACACACTCATAGGATAGACATCCTGTGGATATAAAAGAGGACTAAATTAACATCTAACTATCTACTTTTCTGGTTTGGATTTTAGAAAGAACTTTGAATCTCTTGAATTATAAGAATTTTTAAGAAAAAATAATTAATATGTCACAGCTCCAACTTAGTATCAGCTAAAACAACATGAAATAGAGTGATATTCAGAAAAGTGGTCTTAAATGCCAGTAGAAATACTGATGTAAGAAGAGCTTATTTTTTATGTTAAAAATGTCAGTGTTGCCCTTTCCACAAGAATGCTCTGTTTTACGGTGCACGCAAATTCCTTTATTCTAATTTGTTACTTATTACAATGAAATCTCTGTCTGCTTTATCACTCAGGGTAAGAGCTGAAAGTCAGATGGCTCATCATGTATCACGTAGTGAGTCACATAGTGGGAAGTAAGTTTGAGGTGGGGTCATGTGATCAGACCAGTCTCTTCTCCAGGCTTTTGACTACGTATTCATCACTCTTTGGAGCTGCCACTTGCAGAAGCATCTTCCCACCTCATCTGAGTTTTTTCTACTAGCACATCTCTGACTTCTTTTTATTGACGGCACTGTTACTATAAAGGAGAGATTCTGAGTATATTTATGCCCTACTTTGAGGCTGTGTAAAGGACACAAAAAAATCTACTTTAAAACCTGCTGTTGAACACTTAGGTTGCCAGAACTGGATCCCTGACATGCCTGCTCTATTTACAGATAATTTCTCAGTCGACCTGGTGTGCAGTATTGTCCCAAGTCTCAGATAGATGCATCTCTGTTTCACCTGAGTCCTGTGCATACATTCTAACTCATTAGTCCTTCAGATGTTATCCTTTACCAGTGGTATCAGCATCACCTGGGAAATTTTTAGAAATTTAAAAGTATCAATCCCTCCAGGGAATGGGGCCCAGCAATCCATGTTTTATTTTGTTTTGTTTTGTTTTTTTTAATCAGGAACTTTTTGGTTCAATGAGACTTGCCTATCGTGATTCTGATACAGATCGTTACAAAATATTTTTTCCCATCTTCTCCAAAGAACTAGCACAAACCAAAACAACAAATTACAGCAAAACTATGGTAAATCTCTCTAAGAGCAATCTATGTTTTAAAAAAACTTTCCATGTGATTTTGACGCACACAAAGGTTTGATGACTACTGTTATAGCTACAACAGAGAAAGAGGAAGCAGAGTCTGGCCTCTTCAGTTCCAGAGTGGGATCAATGCCCATATGCTGGGGGATTATCCAAGAAGAAAGATGTTCAGATGTTGAATACCAAAAACCAAACAAACAACAAAAAAACACCAAAAAGAAGATATATCTACTGTACATTTTTTACAACCATAAATTTGGAGACTTAGAATGTACTTAATATTAAAGCAACAGCCTTGGTGATACAGTGGTGAACATATAGCTGCCTTCCAAAAAATAAATACTAGAACAATTCAAGTTCAATTATGCATGGCCCTATTTGACTACATTTGATTCCATGTTTTACTACCTCTGTTGTCAACAGTACATAGCTTATGATGTCTACTTCAGTGACACATATTTGATGCAAGATGAACCTAATCTCATATTTTTAATCAGGTATGAAACTAGTTTTGATTACTGGGTTGTTTTAATAGCACCCCTTATCGCTCAGTTGGGAAAGAATCTGCCTGCAATGCAAGACACCCGGGCTCGATTCCTGGGTCGAGAAGATCCCCTGCAGAAGGAAATGGCAATCCACTCCAGTATTCTTGCCTGGAGAATCTCATGGACAGAGGAGCCTGGCAGGCTACAGTCCATGGGGTAGCAAGAGTCGGACATGACTGAGCGACTACACCACTATCACCACATTGTTTGAAGCTTTGTCTACAGCTCAGATGAATATGGAGTGCTGCCTTTCCTGACAACTATTTCTGCAGAGTTTATAGGATTAACCAAATAAGTACTTGACTTTTATTCACCTAACTGATATCTCAGAATATTCATTGGCCCTATTTGATCTCATCAATCTCTAAAACAGAATAATATTATTCATACAACTCTTTATTTTGGTGTGCAGTAAATCCTCTTTCTACTTGAAAATGGTAACTTTTCTATTGGTTTTGTTAGATAATATTTATTATTGTTTTCTACCTACTAGGCACCACTATGAGTTCTTTACATGTGTTCAGTCATTAATTATCACAATCCCACTACTTAGGTACTGATTTATCCCCATTTCACTCAAGGTAATTGAGAATATATGAAATTAAATAATTTCAACAAATTCAAACAATTAAAACCTGGTGGAGTTGGGATTTTATTCTAGGCAGTTGACTCCTCACTGGACATCAGATCGTAAGATAACCAACTGTCCCGATGTGTCTAGTGCTGAGGGGTTTCCTGGAATGCAGGACTTTCAGTGCTAAAACTGGTATGTGCATGGGTGCTAAGTTGATTCAGTCATGTCTGGCTCTTTGGAACCTTGTGGACTGTAGCCCATCAGGCTCCTCCATCCATCGGATTCTCCAGGCAAGAATACTGGAATGGGTTGCCATTTCCTCCTCCAGGAGATCTTCCCCATCCAGGAATCGAACTCACGTATCTTGCATCTCCCGCATTGGCAGGCAGGTTCCTTACCACTAGTGTCAGCCAGGAAGCCTTAAAACTGGGATGAAGGTGAAGGTGAAGGTGAAGGTGAAGTCGCTCAGTTGTGTCCAACTCTTTGCGACCCCGTGGACTGTAACCTACTAGACTTCTCCATCCGTGGGATTCTCCAGGCAAGAATACTGGAGTGGGCTGCCATTTCCTTCTCCAGGGGATCTTTGCGACCCAGGGATCGAACCCAGGTCTCCCGCATTGGAGGCAGACGCTTTAACCTCTGAGCCACCAGGGAATAGCCCCAGACAAACCAGGATGGTTGGTCACACCGTAATTACTATACTACAGAATATATTTGTGTCCTTACCCCCCCCCCCCCTTTGGATGGCATGTGAAATATATCAAGTTAATGACTGACATCCATAGTTTCAGAAAACAGCAGACCCACATGTCTGTACAGGGGTGTGAGGCTCTTGAGTGTCTCTACCCTATTTCCACCTTTCCATTCCAGAATGTCCATCACTCAACGTCATCATTTAATGTCCCCGTTCAGGAGATAGGACCCAATCTAAAGAACTTGATTGTTCTAGAAATGCCTTGGATTTCCCCGAATATTCCACTACAAACTAGGGCAAGAGATTCCAAGACCCTGCCTCAATACAAATTGTCCCATTGTTCCTCTTCAGAAGAACATTCAGTTCAGCTCAGTTCTGTCAGTGAGTCGTAACGGACTCTTTGTGACCCTATGCACTGCCTCACACCAGGCCTCCCTGTCCATCAGAAAAACATAAAACTGTTAAAAAATAATTTCAGCTGGTGTGTTTCAAGTTTGTAATAAGGCGTTATAAAGGGACAACCCAACAAGGAGCTGGAGACGGGGACAGGGACAGGAAGATAGAAGAGCTAGAAAATCTAGCAGGGATTTAAATCACTTCATAGTTTAAGACCAAGGAGGATAACACGCACAGTGTTCCTCAAACACACACAACCTTTCACAGTTGCAAGGAGGGGCATGCACGGAGGTCGTCGGTAGGACCCACCTGCAGACTATAGTCGTGTCAATAATTCTCACCTCCAAACCTCAAGAAGGACCAACTCTCAGTCTCCTAAAGTGTAACCATGAGAAATTCCTTCATGATAGTGAAGCCTGTATTAACTGACTCAGAAGGTAAAGAATCTGCTTGTAACGCAGGAGACATGGGTTTGATTCCTGGGTCAGGAAGACCTCCTGGAGAAGGGAATGGCAACTCACTCCAGTGTTCCTGCCTGGAAATTCCATGGACAGAGAATCCCGGTGGGCTACTGTCCATGGGGTTGCAAAGAGTCAGACAGGACTGAGTGACTAACACTTTCACTATTAACTAAGCTCTCTAGTTACATGGAGTGGGTTGCCATTTCCTTCTCCAAGATATGTAAATACTGAAATTTAAAGGATCCTTGACTAATTTATTCTCTCCACATCCCCATCTCCATAGATAATCTCTTTATTTACCAGTTTCTTATAGTAGTCATGTCTTTAAATAGTTATCTCTAGATATTATCTATTGACATCCGTTTCTAACTGTTGAGACATGTTGTTTTGATTAATAAGAAGAAAAGAGAGGACCTGAGAGGTCCTTGGATCACACCTTGAGAACTGCTATTCTAGTTCTTTGATAATTCCTCCTTTCTATTTTACTATCCTCTCTTTCTGGGATTTTGTAGTTATATGTTGGATTGACTATGGACATGAATTTGAGCAAACTCCAGAAGATAGTGGAGGGCAGAGGAGCCTTGAGTGCTGCAGTATGACATGGGGTCACAAAGAGTTGGACACAAATTAGCAATTTAAATTTAACAAAATCATGATTACTGTCAACTCCCTGTATTTATTCTGAGTCTGTTATCTTTAAACAGAGTCATGTTCTATTTTACCTTTATATTTATAGTTGCTGGTAATGGTACTCTGTGTTTATTTATTTTCAAAGCATCTTCACATGTATTATCTTATCCCTTTAATACTCTCCAGAGGTTAGAACAGTAGGTATTTTCACACCTGCTCTGGTCTCTGGATGATAAAATCAAATGCAAAATAAGTTAGGCATTTCATCTGATACTATTCAAGAAATTAAAGACAAAATTGGAAATAGGGCTTGGATTTTCTAATATCTAGTTTGCTTTCCACTATGCCAAACTACTCTTTTTTAAAAAAGGATTGCTCAGCTTAAATTCTGACCATGCCATCAACAAATAGAGTTTTCATTTTCTGAAAAAAAAAAAAGAGAGAGAGAGAGAGAGAGAAAGTATATGGAAACTGCCAGTGTCGAGAAGCTTTCACTCAGAAACTGATACTGTAGCATGGTTTTTAGTATATAAATTTTCCACCTTCTTGGTAAATTTTTTGCTAGGTATTTTATTCTTTTTGGTGTGATTTTAAACAGGATTGTTTGCTTACTTTCTCTTTCTGATCTTTCATTGTTAATATAAAGAAATGAGACAGACTTCTCTGTATTAATCTTATACCATGAAACTGCTAAGTTCATTGATTAGTGCTAGTAGTTTTGTGGTGAAAACATAAGGGTTTTTTTTAATATATTATATTGTGTCATCTGCAACAGTGACAATTTTACTTCTTCCTTTCCCATTTGTATGTCTTTTATTTATTTATTTTTTTGTCTGATTGCTGTGGCTAGGCTTCTCCTCTGCTCAGTGGCCATCAGCACCCTATCCAGGGTGGGAGGGGTCCTCAAGTTGCTGGAGCAGAAGTCCTGAGTGCTGGGTTTGAGCTCCCTCTGTTCCCTTTAAGTGTGTGCTCCTTTCCTCCCAGAATCAGCAACCTCAACCCAGAGAGGAGCAGCGCTAGAACAAAAGGAACTGGTGCAAGTGTTCAGCATGGATCTAAGTATGGACTGGCTGCCCCCGTCACATTTAGTGACCTGGATGGCTTCTGATGTGCTGCTTGTTTGACGGTAGTGACTGTTCCCCCACGAGGCTCAGATGCCACTCCAGGTCTCAACTGCTTTTGTCCCTCACAACTGAGCTCTCCCTTCAGCCACTGCCACTCTTGCTATGGTGTGGAGCTATGTTCTGAAACAGTCAAGGACCAAAGCAGATGCTTAGCTCAGGCTGGAGCACGCTCCAGGGAGCTTGCAGGAAACCTACCACAATCGTGTGCAATTTCAATGTGCCCTCTCCGCTCTGTTTCTGCCATAAGCAAGCATATGCTTACTCTTCACAAGTGGAGTCCAGGCTTCCTTCAGCCCTCCTGTTAGTCCCATGGCCCCTCCAACCAACAAAGAAACTTATCTTCCCTGTGTTCGACCCCAGGGCTAGGGTGCTCAATATGTGGCTTTAACTGCTCGCTCCCCAGGGAGAATCTCCACCCAAGTAATGTTTCTCTTCGATTTCCCTCCCAGGGGCACAGTTCACCAACTGATTGCTTCTCTTGCCTTTCTACCTGATTCCATGTGGCTCTGTCTCATAACCCTGGTTGTATAGGAAGGAATCTTTCTTCCAGTCCCCGGTTAGTTAGCCGTGAGACTTGTTCCACATGTAGTTATATGATTGACACATTCATGGGGGGAGATGAGTTCTGCATCCTTCTACTCTGCCATCTTGATCTCCTCTCGGGAACTACTGAATTCTGTTTGCTAATATTTAATTTTGGATTTTGAACTTTATTAATAAATGAGTCTGTTTATAGATTTCCTTGCTTGTGATCTTTGTCATTCCTTTGGTAAAAATGTTTTACTTGCTCCATTAAATGCACTTAGGGGCTTTCCTTCTTCTCTAAGATCTGAAACAATTTAAGTAACATTAGAATTAAATGTTTTCTAAATATCTGATAGAATTCTCCCAGCAAAGCATTTGAAGAAACAAAAGCAACTTTGGGATTACTTTTTATATTTCTTCATTGGAAATCTATCTGCCTGTATTGTTTTTTGTCTGTCAAGTTTTTGGTAAGTTATTTTTCTCAAAATATTCTTTATGTTATTCAACTTTTCCAAGTTATCGGCATAAAATTAACTGGAAAAAAACCCAAACCTCAAGTTTTTTTTAATTTCCTCTTTTTCTGTGAAATATACCTTAACATTTGTGGTTTGGAAGTTTTATAAACTCATTTCCATGAACTAAAAGATTAAAATTATTTCTATTTTTATTTCCAGCTTTTGAAAGAAAAATTTCCATAACATGTTAAGCTTCTGGGCTTTATTTAATTCTTGCTACAGCACTATGCATAATAGATTTACTCAGAAAACAATATTCTTAGGAATATTAAAGTCCAATTTAATTGGGACTTAAGTGAAATTCTTTCCTAGAAGGACATCTTGGTGATCATGTACTGAGAATTTTAATTGTTCAAATAAGGTCACAAGCTCTTTACAATCTCTCAAGAGAGGGCATAAGAAGATATAACTTATACTAAATGCACTTTAGCAGTATGAAAATGGCCCTTATGCATTGAAGAATTAGTTCAATTAATACCAGTCTTTAAGAAATTTTACTTTAAAATCCAGCTGGTGCTCACTTTCGATTGTTTATTCCATAACATTTGCTGTCTTTTAAATGAATTCAATAAGCTGCCAGCCTGTTCCTCATGTTAATCTTTTCAAGCATTTGGGATGTTGCCAGACCATGTCCTGCCATTACAAAATCATTCAGGAACAGGTTTTCAGTAACCAGTTTCTAAGAAGGAAGGAAGAAGGGAAGGGAGAAAAAGAAAGGAGGAAAGAGAAAAATGAAAGAATGGACAACCCAACTACACATCTTACAAAATCCCTTCTGTTCATATTCTTTTATTGTTTCTTGCCTTATTTTGCCATCCCAGTAACTTTTGCTAAATATGTGGTAATACATTTTAAGGCTGTTATATCTTGCTGTCACTTTATAATAATGACAACTGTTCATAAATTGTTCAGTTTTAGCTTAGTAATCCTAAGGAAGGATAGATGCCCACAGCAGCAAAATTGACAGCAGTGCCCTTTAAAAGTGCCAGAAACGACATCTTTCGTGCACTGGCCTGAGTCGCATTAGCTCTTTTCTGAGCATGCTGATCAAGGACACAGAGCAATGACAGGAATTGTTACTGACTTTCACAATGAACTTTTCAGACTGAAGGTCATGCTGTGGAAGACGCAGAAATGATAGAAAGTCAGCAGTTATTTTAGCTTGATGGTTAGATTATCCCCAGTCTTGTTTAAATTGATGATGTATTCTTCATTGGTCAATCAAAGCAAGAAAGAAAATGTTCCTTAAACAATAGAAGCAGATAAAATATTCTCCAAATATTCTTTTGGAAGAATATGTTGGAAAGAAGAAGCTAATTTAGAAATAAATGGGAATAAATATAACCTGATAATAAATGGGAAATTATTTTAAATTATTGCTAATTTAGAAATAAATGAGAATAAAATATAAGTATAATTATTAGTTAATTGATGTCCTGGCTTCAGCCCTGATGGCTAGACTGGTGGGTTTCTTCATTAGATTTTACCCCTCAAAATTATATCTTGCCCATTAAACTATGAAGAGATGAGAGTGTGGGAAATAAATGGTGAAAAACAGTTAATGGTTTGTTTTTCATTTTCTTTCTTTTTTTCTTTTAAATGTTCATAGTTAGATAACTATACTTAAATATTGACTGGCTCTTTACCATGCATGAAAAGTACAATATTATACTTTATTTTTTAAAACTAATCTTTATTGGAGTATTGTTGCTTTACAATGTTGTTAGTTTCTACTGTACAGCAAAGTGAGTCAGCTTACATATATATCCCCCCCCCTTTTGGGGGGATTTTCTTCCCATTTAGGTCACCAGAGAGCATTGAGTTCCCTGTGCTATATTAGTGCCCTGTTCTTATAGTTATCTATTTTATACACGGTATCAATAGTGTATGTATGAGGAGTATAGTATAGTTTTGTTCAACAGTTTTGGAAAAGAAGTCTGGATAATGTTGTAAAGCTACTAGTCATATACCTTATGACCAGTTCCACTCCTAGAGAAATCTTCCTAAAAGTGCTTCAGAGGACATATACAAAAATGTTCAGAGACACAATGTTCATAATAGCAAAACACTGGAGATAACCCAAATATCCACCAACAGGAAAAGACATAAATATATTGTAGTATGTTCACTAAACGGAAACAACTGAATATGAATGAACTTCTCTACATGCTGAGATATGAATGAACCTTGAAAACATGTTGATGGACAAAGCAATCTACAGAAGAATTATATATAATGTGATATCATTTTTACAGATCTCAAAAACATAAAAACTTTTAGAAAGCTCTTTTAAGGATGCATACACATGTGATAGAACTAATTTTTCCACAATATTGTAAAGTAATTAGCCTCAAATTAAAAGAAGTAAATTAATTTTACATAAAATTTAAAAAATTAAAAATACATAAATAAAAGACTAATTTTTAAAGAAAAATACTAAATCTTCTAATTTCAAGGTAATAAATATTTTAAAAGAGAAAAATATAAAAAAGAAAAATTTAGGTGCTCTGTTTCCCACAGTCTAGATATAAACACTGTTGAGAGTCCCTTGGACTGCAAGGAGATCCAACCAGTCCATTCAGAAGAAGATCAGCCCAGGGATTTCTTTGGAAGGAATGATGCTAAAGCTGAAGCTCCAGTACTTTGGACACCTCATGCGGAGAGTTGACTCATTGGAAAAGACTCTGATGCTGGGAGGGATTGGGGGCAGGAGGAGAAGGGGACAACAGAGGATGAGATGGCTGGATGGCATCACTGACTCGATGGCCGTGAGTCTGAGTGAACTCCGGGAGTTGGTGATGGACAGGGAGGCCTGGCGTGCTGCGATTCATAGGGTCACAAAGAGTTGGACACGACTGAGCGACTGAACTGAACTGAACTGAACTGAACATTTGTTGTATTTTCCTCTTCACTATCTCCTGGAGTTTGCTCTGATTCATGTGCCCCCTTATCCTTTGCCTTCAATCTTTTCCAGAATCGGGGTCTTTTCCAGTGAGTTGACTCTTCACATCAGGTGGCCAAAGTATTGGAGTATTGGAGTTTCAGCTTCAGCACCAGTCCTTCCAATGAATACTCAGGGTTGATTTCCTTTATGATTGACTGATTTGATCTCTTTGCAGTCCAAGGGACTCTCAAGCATCTTCTCTAGCATCACAATTTGAAAACATCAATTCTTTGGCACTCAGCCTTCTTTATGGTCAATTCTCACATCTGTATATGACTCCTGGAAAAACAAAAACCATAGCTTTGTTGGCAAAGTGACATTTCTGCTTTTTACTATGCTATCTAAAATATTCAGAAGGTGATGGAATTTTCCATCATTTCTGTATCAGTTTGGATCTGTTCAACTCTTACTGTTGTCATTGTTTTCCATTTCCTAAACCTATCAGAGCTCTCTATTGTTTATATTGATTTCCTCTGTTCATCTGGGGAATTGTGATAAAAACAAAAATAGTTTACAAGCGTCCCTTGCAATTCCCTATTTTTATCTATCAGGTTGACAGAAAAAGGAAAGCTTCTAGCATATTTCAGGATATCCTTTCTTCTCCTAGTCTTTTTTTCTTGCATGTAGACGGCAGCTTTCTAGCTTAGTGTTTGTTGTGTGAATAAATCCTGCTCCATTAACTGACATCAGTGAATTAAGATGGGTTTTTATTTCTTCTTTTAAGCAACACCATCCCCCGTCTTGCCTTGCAGTTACTAACCATTGTAGTTTTTTCCATTTTTATCTCACACATTAATGACATTGTCCATTTCTAGTTTCAGTAATTTACTTGCCTTACTTGGCACTAATTTATTATCTTGCTTCACTATGTACCATTGCTAGTGGTAATGTAAAATGGGGCAGCTACTGGGGAAAATAGTGTGGCAATTCTTCAGGAAGTTAAATACAGAATACCATATGACCCAAGAATTCTGCTCCTAAGTATTACCCAAGAGAAAGGAAAGAAGACGTCCACACAAACCTGTATATGAATATTTATAACAGCATTATTCATGATAGCCAAAAAATGGAAACAAGTGAATTTTCCATCAAATGATGAGTGGATAAACAAATAGAGTATATTCATACACTGAATATTATTCAGCTATATGAAGGAATGAAGTCGTGATACAGGCTACAACATAGAAGAACATAGAAAACGTGTTAAGTGAAATAAGCCAGAAGCAAAAAGTCATATACTGTGATTCTATTTTTATGAAATGTTCAGAAAAAGGCAAATCAATAGACACATAGGGTAGATTAGTGGTTTCCAGGGGCCTGGGAAGAGAGAAGAAAGGGGACTAATGGGAACAGGGTTTCTTTTTTTTTTTTTTTTTTTAGTTTTTTATTTTTTAAATTTTAAAATCTTTAATTCTTACATGCTTTCCCAAACATGAACCCCCTCCCACCTCCCTCCCCATAACATCTTTCTGGGTCATCCCCATGCACCAGCCCCAAGCATGCTGCATCCTGTGTCAGACATAGACTGGAGATTCATTTCACATGATAGTATACATGTTAGAATGTCATTCTCCCAAATCATCCCACCCTCTCCCTCTCCCTCTGAGTCCAAAAGTCCGTTATACACATCTGTGTCTCTTTCCCTGTCTTGCATACAGGGTCGTCATTGCCATCTTCCTAAATTCCATATATATGTGTTAGTATACTGTATTGGTGTTTTTCTTTCTGGCTTACTTCACTCTGTATAATCGGCTCCAGTTTCATCCATCTCATCAGAACTGATTCAAATAAATTCTTTTTAACGGCTGAGTAATACTCCATTGTGTATATGTACCACAGCTTTCTTATCCATTCATCTGCTGATGGACATCTAGGTTGTTTCCATGTCCTGGCTATTATAAACAGTGCTGCGATGAACGTTGGGGTACATGTGTCTCTTTCAATTCTGGTTTCCTCGGTGTGTATGCCCAGAAGTGGGATTGCTGGGTCATAAGGTAGTTCTATTTGCAATTTTTTAAGGAATCTCCACACTCTTCTCCAAAGTGGCTGTACTAGTTTGCATTCCCACCAACAGTGTAGGAGGGGGAACAGGGTTTCTTTTGGGGATTGTGACAGTGTTCTGTTATACAACTTTGTGATGGCTATAGAATGTGGTGAATATATTAAAAACCACTGAATCATAAAAAAATTTAATAAACTTGATATATAAGAAATAGATTGTATATGTAATTTAAAAATTACATATAAAAACTTGCCATCTCAGTGATTAGAGACATTCAATCCGAAAAGAGTATGAGATGAGGGATTAAAAGAGGAAAATAATGTGACAGATGATATCATGTCATCCTGAGCAGAAGGAAAAGGAAATCTCCCGAGGCCCCTTTCCCCTCATTCTTCAACCTTTTTCCCCTGAAGCTGCAGGGGGAGAAGGGGAGCAGCGTGGAGGCGCGAGTGACAGAGCACACAGTTACTCTCTGACCTGTTCCTGGACAGGAAAAATCCAGGATAATCCCTCCAGGCTGGTCAATGACAGTTACAGAAAGTGACAGGAAAGGGAAGAGGGGTTGCTTGTTAGCTGGTATTAATAAAAACCTAAGACTAATACAGATATGCAGATGACACCACCCTTATGGCAGAAAGTGAAGAGGAATTAAAAAGCCTCTTGATGAAAGTAAAAGTGGAGAGTGAAAAAGTTGGCTTAAAGCTCAAGATTCAGAAAACGAAGATCATGGCATCTGGTTCCATCACTTCATGGGAAATAGACGGGAAACAGTGGAAACAGTGTCAGACTTTATTTTTCTGGGCTCCAAAATCACTGCAGATGGTGACTACAGCCATGAAATTAAAAGACGCTTACTCCTTGGAAGAAAAGTTATGACCAACCTAGATAGCATATTCAAAAGCAGAGACGTTGCTTTGCCAACAAAGGTCAGTCTAGCCAAAGCTATGGTTTTTCCAGTGGTCATGTATGGACGTGAGAGTTGGACTGTGAAGAAGGCTGAGCACTGAAGATTGATGCTTTTGAACTGTGGTGTTGGAGAAGACTCTTAAGAGTCCCTTGGACTGCAAGGAGATCCAACCAGTCCATTCAGAAGGTGATCAGCCCTGGGATTTCTTTGGAAGGAATGATGCTAAAGCTGAAACTCCAGTACTTTGGCCACCTCAGGCAAAGAGTTGACTCATTGGAAAAGACTCTGATGCTGGGAGGGATTGGGGACAGGAGGAGAAGGGGACAACAGTGGATGAGATGGCTGGATGGCATCACTGACTCAATGGCCATGAGTCTGAGTGAACTCCGGGAGTTGGTGATGGACAGGGAGGCCTGGCGTGCTGCGATTCATGGGATCGCAAAGAGTTGGACACGACTGAGCGACTGAACTGAACTGAACTAAAGACGCATACAACATTTCAGCCCATAAACATCTCACCACAATCTACCCAAACAAAAACTTGCTAGATGTCAGTCAGAAGCACTCCACAGGCATCCCTCTTGTTCTGTGGACCCTGACAGCTTGAAGCAGATTTGAACACAGGCCCTTTAGTTCTATGCCTTTGATGTTAGAAGACAAGAAACCTCACTTTCCTTCCATCCATGCAGGGCTGACTGGCATCCTTTCAGAGAGTAATCAGTTCCAGGCTGCTCTAGGAGCCGCAGCCCATCCCTTTGCATCTAACAGACCTAAGGGCTTTATAGGGGAAGAATGGAGAACTGTGCTGAGGCTCCAGCACCAGCAGGCAGCTGACGCTGCTGAATGTGGAAATGTGGCCATGGCCAGGATAGGCCAGGCTCTAACTCCCTGCAAGCTAGATGCTCAGACTCATCACCTGCTCAGATGCTCAGACCAGCTCAGACTCATCACCTGTGTCACCTCCACCACCACCCCGACCCCCTCAGCAGTTAGGGGGCTGGAAACTATCTCAGCCCACCTGCTGTTTGCCCCAGATGCTGCAATTCTGTAGAGCTGCCGAGCTTTTTCTATTCAGGCAGTGAAGCAGGAGCAATCTCTTTCCTCATCACGGTTTATACAGATCTAGGGCAGAGATGGGTCATAAACATCTTGCATTTCACAGCTTGGGAACTTTATTAAGCAACCTGGCCACTAAGACAAGAATTCTTGATTCTTCCTCCCTGGGCCAGTTTACATTATTCATTACTTTGAACCCCCAAATCCCTTCTCTATAAAATGATAATGTGCTAAGTCACTTCAGTAGTGTCTGACTCTTTGCGACCCCATCGACTGTAGCATGCCAGGCTCCTCTGTCTACTGGGATTCTCCAGGCAAGAATAGTTAAATGGGTTGCCATGCCCTCCTCCAGGGGATCTTCCCAACCCAGGGATCAAAATTGTGTCTCTTATGTCTCCTGCATTGGCAGGCAAGTTGTTTTTTGGTTTTTTTTTTTTACCACTAGCACCACCTGAGAAGCTAGTAAAATGATAACAATACTTAATTTGAAAAGTTGTTTGCACTCAATGAAAACAATTACAGCAGAGTACTTCACTCGTTGCTGGCTCACTGTCTATTTACAATAAATGTTGCTATTATTATTGATATTCTTACTTGTGTTTTTAACTACAGAGTCCTGTATACAGAGGCAGGCCAATTCACTAAAAATCAATTCTTGAAATGGTCAATTTGCAGAATGACCAAAATTTACAAACTGTAGTTTTACTGAAAATATTTTTATTACATGTAATCAAATATATCTTGTTTTGCATATTGGCTAAATGAATTTGATTGGCTACCTGATAAAATAATCCTAGAAGAATGCTAAAATGGTGACAAATCACAGCTTCACCAGGCATGCCAATATGAACCACTTTCTCCATCAAAGCTTTTGGCATTCAGCATGCAACTTTTGCTTTTTTTCAGGGGTTTTGTAATGAAGCTATTTCCAAAATGTAAGCACACTTAGAATCATTTTATCAATTCCCCAAATGGCACATCAGCCTTAATTTACATTTTTAGCAGCTGATTTTTAACTAATTTACATTGTAAATGCAGAAAATTAAAATTTTAATTAAAATTCATTTATAATTAGAATTAAATTGAATTTTAATTAAATTAAATTTAAAATTGAAGAGCATCAGAATTAATAGAGAGTCCTATCAGGCATAAAATGTTAATATTTTGGTTTCTATCAAGAATTTCAGAAAAACAGAAAGCTGAGTAATGGTTTGTAGAAATTTTCTACTGAAAAACATAAAACAGTTCAAATCACCAGAAAGGCAGTAAAGGACATTTCGTAGTGAACACTTTAATGGATTGGTGATTTGTTCTTCAAAATAATTTGATATTTAGCCATGATCAATATAAAATTGTGAGGAAAAATAAGAAAGCTAGCCAGAAATTTAAAAAAAATTAAATTTAGATGCTAAAGTTTTAGCAAAATAAAAATGATGCTTAAAAGCTTGAAATAAAAATTGATATAAGCTGGTTTCCACTTGAAATAGTAAATATTAACTACGTTCTGAAAAACATATTTATTCATCATGACTATACTTGGGCATTTTTCTAAAGGCTGTTAACAGCCATTTGTTTAAAACTCTGAATTCTCAACATATTCACATAGGATTTCTGTAAAGAAAGAGAAATAAGTGATTTTAAAAGGCTCTGAATTCTGCTTCCTTCTACATGACCTAGAGAGAGAGACACTGAGGTCTGGCCCCAGGTAAATATTGGGGAATTCCTGCTAACAAAATAAGACTGTCCTGACCCAGCTGAACCATAGGAACCATAGCCCCACCCCTCCCAGCCACCCAAGTAGAAGGCCTCTTTGTGTCCCATGCCCCAGCCACACATCTCTACAGTCTGACTCAGGAGCTCCACTTCTACTTGCAGGAAGTAGAAGCTCAACTAAAGGAAAGAACCACTGAGCTGAACCTTGTTGAACCATCTCTCCTAAGCTCCCAGTGGGAAATGAGGAAAGAATTAAGTCATCAAATAATTAAACTGACAGAGAACCAAACTTAATGATTTACCATAAAATTAAATTAAAAGTGAAATGGAATGAATAAAATGAAACACAAGATGGTTTTACCAACTTGAAGACCAATAGCTTAACAACTTTTAGGAAAATGTCCAAATACAGTTACTGTTAGTTAAACATACATCTCTGAACATGATGCCTTCCTGTGGCCAAGATCTGATCTGTGTGGCAAGAGGCCTGGCCCACATGTTTCATGAGTGAAAGGCAGAAGCTGAAACATACAAATCAGAATCACAGAATTCCATCCAATGGAGCACATGAGGAGGAGAGAGAAGAGACCAGGAATGTAAGGAAGTGAAGCGCGTGACTGGAAGCCAAGATGAGATGCTAAACAAGATCAGAGAAACAAGATGAAGCTGGAGTTCGCATGAATTCCAGGAACTGAGGTGATGAGCTAACACCATTGTGATTTGGGTTTGTTGCTGGGGATTTGGGTGCTTTAAGGACAGGAAAGTGAAATCAATATGCTTCTCTTCGTGGCCCAGCAGTTAGATTTTGCCTTTATTCATTCAGGCAGGCATCTTCCAGGCAGCCCTCCTGGGATTTCACCTCTCCTTTATTGAGTGCCCCTGTTGTTCACCTAAAAGTGGAGGAAGCAGAAGTGTGAGTTTTGAATCTGGAATCAGAATGGAAGGGGATTCTCTGAAGTCACTGTCTGTGAGACTTTGCAAAATTTACCTAACTTCCTGATGGTAAGCCTCTGAAATTCAGAGATTATTTTACCAACTTTATAGAGCTGCTAAAAACACGGGAGATCAAATATGCAAAGTGCTAAGAACAGTGCTTGATAAATAGTAGGTGCTTAATAATAGTGGTAGTAAGGGTTTTCCCTGGTGAGTCTGTGGTAAAGAATCTGCCTGCCAATGCAGGAGACAACAGTTCAGTCCCTGAACTGGGAAGACTCCTGGTCTAGGAAGATCCCCTGGAGAAGGAATAGCAGTCCACTCAATAGTCTTGCCTTGCAAATCCCATGGACAGTGGGGCCTGTTGGGCTACAGTCCATGGAGTTGAAAAAGGGTCGGACATGACTTAGAGATTAAACAACAAGTAACCCTCTTGCTATAAAAATTCCCCTCCGAGAGGACTTTTCTTCTTATTCTTGATGTGTCTGGCCTGAACACACTTCTTTCAAGAAACCTATATCCTCAAACTAAGAACTGAAACTCTAGGGTTGAGTTACACAGGGTTGTACGTGATTGAATGTTTGTGGTTGCTGCTAATCTGAGGCATTCATCCTTCCTTATTTCCTCACCAGCTTTCTTACTGACACGCAGATAAGATTAAACTTGTTATTTTCAGTAGTTAAAAAAAAAAATCCCTTACTTATTATGACAACTTCATCCAAACAGGCTCACAGGTCACTTTTCATATTTGCTCCTTTTTTACTGACATTTCATGATGTATAATGACTGACAATGACAAACTCTTATAATAGGCAGCACATTAAAAAAAAAAAAAAAAAGTTTCCGCATGCCCAGTCAGTCAGTTCTGCTAAAGCAGTTGCATTTCTGAAACAGACAGTGCCAACAATCAGATCTTTCGGTGAAAGCATTATGAATTTAGTAACTAATCTCAGGAATTTCTAAAGAATTATTCTCTGAAATTTTTCTGAAACTATTTCCCTTGGGTCTTTTCAGCCTTTTGATTAGCACTGAGTTATGATCTGAAGCCTAGAAATAGGGCACTCCTTGGGAAATCTCATTGGTCCTTACTGCATCTTTACTGTATTTCCCAACATTGTTATCAACATCCCAATGCCTTACATGCCCAAGGCAAGTTGTGTTGAGTAATGTGTATCAAAGGCTGTGGTCATGAGACTGCTCTGTAAGGGTTTATATACACTCTGCAAGAAATTTTTCAATATCTAGCACCTCCATGTGTGAGTCTAGAAGCTATTAAAATTATTGGGAATGTCAACTGAAAAAATAATGCATAACTTAAAAGTTGAGAGCTATTTTTTATTTGGTGAACTTTCTGAGAACTTAAGCCCAGAAGACAGTCTCTCAGCTCTGAAGGACAGTTCCAAAGGGCTAAGTAAGCATCCAGGGTATATAGGAATTTCTGCAACAAAAATCAGGTAGCCAGAACATCAAAAGATTATTGCTAATTAAAGAAAAACCAGATATTCAAGTTAGTGAGTTTAGTGTTTTTCTGTGTATGGAAAGATGCAAGAGTCTGGGCTCATTGAAATCATTCCTTTGGCGTCTTATCTATCTAGGGCGAGTAACCTGTTCTTTTCCATCCTGAACGCCCTTGGGGTGCACTGTTGGAGCAGTGGCTGATGGCTTGGTGGCTGGCAGCCTCTTCGTCAACACCCTAAGTTCCTTCAAGGCCCACCATTGGGGCAGGGCAGCTGTTTGGCTCTTGGCTTGGTGGCTGAAACATATTTTGTTTACTTATATGGCAAGTGACATTTTTCATCCACAAGAACATCTGCTTAGAGGATGAAGGCATCAGAATTCTTGATCTTTTAGAATACTGAAAAATGTAGAAATGGTTGTTTTGTGTGCCACATGTAAATTATTAAGGGAGAAGCCTTTTCTTGGGACCAAACTGAAAAAAAAAAAAAAAAAACAGTGAGAAAAACAGAGAGACACAAAGAAAGAGAGAGCCACCCACGAGCAAGGAGTTAGACGAGGGCTAGGAGGCAGGCAGAGAGGACGGCAGCATATGGTGACCAACGTTTTCCCACTCATCGAGCATCGTCCTGTTTCCCTGTCCCAGCATTTCTCCCTGGTATTTGCTGCATCATCGCCTGCGAAGTAATGTGGTTCTTCAACCTGAACAGGAACCCATGCAGAGAGAAAAGAGCAGGAGAACTGCTGCTCTCCTAGCTGCTCAAAGCACTCCTTTCCCAGAGTAAAGGGAACATCAGTTTCTGAGTATTCATTTTCTGAGATTATTTCTGTTTAACTGGCTTCCAGAACAGAGCTGGACTAATAGTTGGTTATCCTATGATGATCTAAATGCCATTCTCCAGGGAAAATGCAGGTACATGATGGTTAACTTTGCTTATTTAGCAAAGGCCATCATTCCAATGGCTTCCCAGGTGGAGCTAGTGGTAAAGAACCCACTTGCCAGTGCAGGAGATGTAAGAGACGTGAGTTCGATCCCTGGGTCTAGAAGATCCCCTTTAGGAGGGCATGGCAACCCACTCCAGTATTCTTGCCTGGAGAATCCCATGGACATAGTAGCCTGGTGGGCTACAGTTCACAGGAACACGACTGAAGCAACTTCACACATCATTCCAATAGTTCAAATTCAGAGATAGGAGATTATAGTAACTGGAGTCTTTTTCTTTTCTGTTTTTTCTTTTCTTTTTGCTTTTCTTTTTATGGGATAAATGTAAATTCATACCATAAAGATAATAAAATAATCTATTGCATAATTCAGCTGCACTTACTGAATGTTAACAATATTATACAGGTAGTTAACATTTCTTACCTAACAACCCCCAAAATGCTCACTTTTAGCTTTCATAACCTAATTTGTAATTAATTTATTTATTTTAATTTGAGGCTAATTACAATATTGTAGTGGTTTTTGCCATACACTGACATGAATCAGCCATGGGTGTACATGTGTTCCTCATCTTGAACCCCCCTCTCACATCCCTCCCCATCCCATCCCTCAGGGTCATCCCAGTGCACCAGCCCTAAGCACCCTCTCTCATGCATCAAACCTGGACTGACGATCTCTTTAACATATGGTAATATACACGTTTCAATGCTATTCTCTCAAATCATCCCACGCTCGCCTTCTCCCACAGAGTCCAAAAGTCTGGTTTTTACATCTGGCTCTCAAAACCTATTAATACATTTTCTGTTAGCATAATAGTTTACAATTGTTGTTCAGCTACTAAGTCATGTCCAACTCTTTCTAATCCCAAGGACTGCAGCACACCAGGCTTCCCTATCCTTCACCATCTCCCGGAAATTTCTCAAACTCATGTTCATTGAGTTGGTGATGCCGTGCAACCATCTCATCCTCTGTCGCCCTCTTCTCTTCCTGCCTTCAATCTTGCCCAACATCAGGGTCTTTTCCAGTGAGTCAGCTCTTCACATCAGGTGGCCAAAGTATTGGACTTCAGCTTCAGCATCAGTTCTTCCAATGAATAATCAGGGGGTTTCCTTTAAGATTGACTGGTTTGTTCTCTTTGCATTTCAAGGGACTCTCAGGAGTTTTCTCCAGCACCCATGAACCCCCTTGAACCACATGAACAGTATGAATAGGTTACGGAAGCATTTCCAATTCAAAAGGATAAAGATAACTATTCATAAGAAACAATGTCAGGCCATACTGTGTCCCTCTGTTGTTATAGGGAAATTTCCTGCTTCAGACTTGCAGAAGGCCACCCAGGGGGCCAAGAATAGAGAAAGAAACCATGGTTTCTGTTTCTGAACTCATCCTCAGTTCCCTCCCTGGTCAGTGAAACTCTGGGCTCCCCCATCCCTCTCCATGTACAAATTATTTGGCACACTTCTGGCTAAGCGAATTGATAGCTAAGTGAGATTTAGACCCTGAGCCCTGCAGGAGGCAGGGGCTATTTCAGCACAGACTGCACAGGACTCAGAGTTTCTCCTGCATCATATGTGCATCCTTTGGCCCTGAATTTTAAAAGGTCAGGATCTAGATATCTAAGCATTTAAAAATATTGTCCCCTAAGTTATTTGCTTAGCTTCTAATGCATGTTAATCTCCCTCTGTTTCATCTGTAGTTGTGGGAGGTCTATGTCCTGAGCCAACAGGGAGCCTTTGTCAACGCTGCTCTGCTCTGTCAGCAGTGGGGGCGGGGCTCTGCCCAGGCCCTGGCTGGCCTGGCAGTGCTGGGGTGCCCTCAGCACTGGCCCTTGGTGCGATCAGGCCACTTCTCAGCCTTGCTATTGGCCCACAGAGCAACTTTCTGTTGCCCTGGGAAAAACCTGGGTCCTACTGGCTGGCTGATACCTGAGAAGACTCCATTCGCCATCCAGTTCAGTCATCATCACACCACTTTTACTATCTGCACACCTCAGCACATTCCTGGAGAAAACGAATAAACGGTAAAGATCATTAAGGATTTATTTGTAAAGCACTCAAGCCCATCCAAAAACAAACAAAAAAAAAAAACAAAAAAAAAAACCTGCCAAAAGCTGTAGTATACAATCAGGCAGGTAGAAAGACAGTTAAAGAACAAGTTACTTCCTTTTAAGAGCACTTGTTGGGTTCAAAAATAATTAAGAAGGCAGCCAGAACTCTTGAAAGTTGATGCTTTTTGAAACAGAAAATTTCCAAATGCAACGTGTTCCTGATGTTAGTTATTATTGCTAAATTCCAAACCTAGAAGACCTCCATACCAGTGATATCATATTTAAAAACCAAAAACATTTTAACAGTAGCAAAATCTTATACAAGTTTTGAAAAACTGAGATTGAAATGGAAGAAATAAAACCTCTAAATGCAATGAATATGTTCAATAGAATATGACAAAGTCAGTACTTTTCTATGACAGGACTTTGTACTTTACAGTAAACTTGACACTAAGAATTTAGCAGAATTAGTAAAGGTCAGACCTCAAGATAAAATATCTACTTCCCTCCCATTGTCTAGAGGCTAGTAACATTATTGACCTTCTCCCAAACCAAGCTGTTCCTCTATATGAAACAGTATGAAACATGGTTTTGGGCCCCCAGGGAAAGATAATACAAGGTACAAAGTATTACTAATGATTAATAACAAGCATTCTCCTTGTTATGGGTTGAATTGTGTCCCCCTAAAATATACGCTTAAGCCCTAACTCCCAGTACCTCCGAATGTGATCTCATTTGGAAATAGGATCTTTCCAAAGACAGATTAAAATAAGATCATTAGGGTGAGTTGCAAAACAACTTGTGTACTAATTTAAAGGGGCTTCCCTGGTGGCTTAGACCATAAAGAATCCACCTGCAATGTGGGAGACCTGGGTTTGATTCCTGGGTTGGGAAGATCCCATGGAGAAGGGAATGGCTAGCCACCCTAGTATTCTTGCCTGGAGAATTCCATGGACAGAGGAGCCTGGCAGGCTACAGCCCATGGGGTCACAAAGAGTCAGACATGATTGATTGACTAACACTACTATGGCTACTACTAACATAAAGAGGAAATTTGGATGAAGACATAGACACACACAGAGAATGCCCTGTGAACATGAAGACAGAGATCCAGATGCATCTACAAGCTGAGGAATGCCAGGGATGGCCGATAAACCAGCAGAAGCTGGGACAGAAAGGAACAGTTAGCAGATTTGTGCTCTGAGATCTCAGAAGGAACCAACCTCACCATAACTTGGATCTTTACTTTCTAGCCTCCAGAACTGTGCAAAAATAAATTTCTGTTGTTTAAACCACTTAGTTCTTAATACTTTGTCAATAGAGCCCCAGCAAACTAATACATACACACAATGATCACAACCATGATTGTATTAAAAATCCACTGATCATATTGAAAATTATATTGAAGAATCACAGCTCCCAAAACCTAATGAACAAATGCATGCATGCATGTTCCATTTCTCAGTTGAGTCTGACTCTTTGAGACCCGTCAGAGAAGGCAGTGGCACCCCGCTCCAATACTCTTGCCTGGAAAATCCCATGGGTGGAGGAGCCTGGTAGGCTGCAGTCCATGGGGTCGCTAAGAGTCGGACACGACTGAGCAACTTCACTTTCATGCACTGGAGAAGGAAATGGCAACCCACTCCAGTGTTCTTGCCTTGAGAATCCCAGGGATGGGGGAGCCTGGTGGGCTGCCATCTATGGGGTCACACAGAGTCAGACACGACTGAAGTGACTTAGCACTTAGCGCTTTGAGACCCAATGGACTGTAGCCCACCAGGCTCCTCTGTCCATGGAATTCTCTAGGTAAAAGTACCAGAGCAGGTTGCCAGTTCCTTCTCTAGGAAATCTTGCAACCCAGGGATTGAACCAGCAACTCCTGTGTTGCAAGCAAGTTCTTTACCACTGACCACCTGGAAAGTGCAACAGACAAATACATTCCCTTAATATTCCTCTTGTTTTCCTAAACTATTGCTACTCTGGCAGCAACCTCAACTTGTTGCCACAGCATTATTGGTTGCTCTTTTATATCCTCTTGGGCATCTACTAGCTCTTCTGTTGTGATTGTTTTCTGTTTGATTGTTTTTTTTCACCCCATTACATCTTTACAATGCTTGACATGCAGGCTTATTTTGTATTTCAATAGTTAGGACTGAGTCAACCTAGTCAGATAAGCAAGTGGTGGGCACAGCTTAAAGCATTTGTGCAGTGAGCTCCAACCATCCACAAGGAGCACAGGGTCATTTCATCCTTGAATATCTGTGGAGTTCATGATAACCTTGTGTTCTACCTACACCATCCCTCAGACTTCCTTTCACCCTGATTGTGTTAGTCAGCTGCTAACATGACTCATCTATGTGGTCTTTTCTCCAGTAAGAAAATGAGTATTGCTGAAGATGCTTGCCATTCTTAGACTCTCCAGCTTCCAACAGCTCACGCCAGTCAACACCGTACCTTCCCATTAGGGAAAGTCCCATACTCTAATGGGACTTCCCAGGTGGCGCTAGTGGTACAGAACCTGCCTGCCAATGCAGGAGACAAAAGAGACACAGTTTTGATCCCTGGGTCAGGAAGATGCCCTGGAGGAGGGAGTATTCTTGCCTGGAGAATCCCATGGATGCCGGAGCCTGGCAGACTAGAGTTCATAGGATCGTAAACAGAGGGACAGAACTGGAGCACCTTATCATGCACACATGCATACTCAAATATCCCTCTTGGGAAACTCCCCAACTGTGACTGCCTCCACCCAGAAATGAAGGGACTCAAATCCTTCCTGACCCCTTAGTGTAGTGGCCATAAAACCCAAACTCAGCGCATCAGGCTTCCTTCCTGGAACTCTGAATCCTGAGCAAGTAACAAATCTTTTTGGATTTCAGAGTCATCTCAGCAGCAGCACAAAGACCAGATTGTTTCTGTATCATGGTTCCCACTGCCAAGCCTGGGGAGCTGCCTAGAACTGTCAGCTTTCCAAGATGAATGCTCCAGACTCTGGTTAATACTTGAGTACCAAATATGCTTCTGATATATGTATTTTGACTTTTTCCATTTGATTTTCTTTTTCCTTCCCCTCGTCCAATCCCTCCTCCCTCCCCCATTGTCTCTTTCCTTGCATCTCTCTCTGTTTCTTTCTGTCTCTCTCTTTTGGACCATATTGGTCTCAGTGGCTCTCAACGACGGCACTTGACTAAGTTTGCAATCAAGGGCTAATGAACAGACTACCAGACTATAGTGCAGTTTCATCTCATATAAGCAGTGGGATATGATGAAAATCTTACAGTCAGTCTGAGCCTGCTTGCTCATGTGCAATGTGAGTCTTATATCTACCTTCTCATACTTTGATGCTTATTGCACAATCCGAAAAAGCTCTTTGTTGCTGTTAAGGAATGGAATAATGATAATGATGATGATGATACTAAAGGTGGTGATGATATTTTATTAGAGTTTCATAATATAAATATGCAGGGTTTCCCAGGTGGCACTTACTGTAAAGAATCCGCCTGGCAATGCAAAAGACACAAGAGATGTGGGTTTGATCCCAGGGTCAGGAAGATCCCCTGGAGTAGGAGATGACAACCCACTGTAGTATTCTTCCCTGGAAAATTTCATGGACAGAGGAGCCTGGCAGGGTCTCAAAGAATCGGATATGACTGAGCACACCCATGATAAATATGCAGGGAAGAGAAACATGTAGATGGGAGGTGGAAGGTGGAATACTTAGAGAACTTTAAAAAATTACCTAGACTTCTTTCTGGCTGTTAAAATGAAATATTTGAAAATCACACTACATTTCAATGCACCAAGAAAGAGAGAGAGTCATTTCTTACAGGGTGCATTGAATACTATATAAATAATGCTGCTCTTCATTTATTTTTCTTATAAATATGGATTTCTTTGTTTCAGGTTTTCTTCAAGGGAACTTCATCTGTATGTTTTACAGCCAAATTCATGAGTCTACCCATATCAGATTGTGTATCATATCCGCAAAGTGCAATCCCTGTGAAATCTGTCGATAATATCTTAATGGTTAGCTGTTTTTCAATAAAAATTTTGTTGAATTATACACTCAGAAGAGTATACAGATCATAAATATACAATTTACTGATTTACCACAAAGGGCATACACCCATGTGAATACCAGCTAGGTCAAAAATTGAACATTCCTACAACCTTGGAAAGCACCTTCATCCCCCTTCCAGACCATATTTAAGCTGCCCCAACTACCCCTAACTTTAACACCACCGAACAGTTTTTCCTGTTTTTGAATTTTATTTAAGTGGAATTATAAATTATGTGTCATTTTGTATAAGGTTTTCATCAGTTGAGTTCAGTTCAGTCGCTCAGTCATGTCTGACTCTATGCAACCCCATGAATCGCAGCACGCCAGGCCTCCCTGTCCATCACCAACTCCCAGAGTTTACTCAGGCTCACTTCCATTGAGTCAGTGATGCCATCCAGCCATCTCATCCTCTGTCATCCCCTTCTCCTCCTGCGCCCAATCCCTCCCAGCATCAGAGTCTTTTCCAATGAGTCAACTGTTCACAAGGTTTTCATAAATCAACATTATATTTATGAGATTCATCCAGGTTTTGAGAAAAGCAGTGTTTCCTTCGTTACTGTGTGTTATTCTATTGTATAAATCTACTACAATTTGTTTATTGATTCAACTCTTTGAAATGTTTCCAGTTACAAATGATATTGTTTCCAACATTCTATACTATCTCTTTTATTTGCATTTTTGTTAAATATTTACCTGGGGATATAACTGCTGGGCCATAGAGTATGAATATGTTTAACTCTTATAGATAAAAAATAATTTTCTCAAACCTATCCTGCACAGTTCTGCACCCTTGTCAACACTTGGCATTCTCAGTTATTTTAAATTCTAGTTATTCCTGTGGGATTTAGTGTTGTCTCCTTTTAGTCTTAATTTGCATTCTCCTGATTCTAAGCACACAAAAAAGAAAAACTATATTATATTTTATTATTTACACTGAGGGATATGCAGAGAGACAAATTGTACCCAATGTGAGCTCAAAACATCACAACCATACCCTCAAAATTGAATACACATACGTGAATCTGCATGTGTGTAGGAGACCAAGTATATGACTGAGGAATTCTTCAAATAACTTCCATGCAGAATTAAGTGTTTATGAAAGGATGAGTAATAAACACAAGCTAATTTAAAATACATGTTTTATTAAAACTCAACATAACCATAAAATCTATAAGATCTAGACCACAAAAGGTTTTTTTAAGGAAGAGTATTTTATCATGAATTTTTTTTTTAAGTGGCTGGTCCATGGTAATATTCAAACGTAGACCAGCTCGCCGATTTTTAAGCTCTCGTTAGACAACACATCTCATTATTGCTTACACTCACAGTGGATCACTCTCACTGTCCCATATTTTTTGCTACTAATGGATTTTACACCTTTATATGCTGAATCATAAAATCCCTTAGTGGCCACCAAGGACGGGGCAGAAGGAGTGGTCCACTCTGAGTGCAGGCACTCAGAGGATGTGCAGTTTTTTGAGAGTTTAAAAATAATAATAAAATAAGCCAGGTGATCTGCTTTTGAATATTACCATGGACCAGCAAGTTTTTAATGATAAAAATACTTTTCATGGTAAAATACTTTTCCCTGAAGAAAGCTTTTGTGGTCTAGATTGCATACAGTTTTTGCGGTCGTGTTGAATTGTAATAATACATATAGATATATATATAAATTTCAAATTAGCTTGTATTTATTACCTAACCTTTCATAAACTCTTAATTCTGCATGGAAGCTATTTGAAGAACTCCTCAGTTATACATGGACAGAGGAACCTGGTGTGCTACAGTCCATGAGTTCACAAAAAGGCAGACACGACTTAGCAACTGAACAATAACAACAATGTTGAATCAACCTTGCATTCCAGGAATAATTCCCAATTGATCATGGTGTATATTCTTTACATTTTTCATCTTCTAATGCCCTAAATGATTGCTGCCTCCCTTCCCAACTTACCTCCCCTAGTTTGAATCTTTCTGTGCCTTAAAACAAACAGTTCACGGGGTCACAAACAGGCACAACTAAGCGACTAAACATATTACTGGATTTTCTATGGGCCTAGCAAGAAAACATTTTCTTGGAGGCTAGTGGGAGTTAAAACATTCTACTAATGTTAGCATCTCTTCTTCTAGTGAGTTAGAGAATCAGAAATAACTAAAAAAAAAAAAAAAATACAAACGCACTTTGGTGGAAGTTCAGGAAGACTTGATCCTTGGCATCATTCGCTCATCGAGTTTGCACTCATCTCTTTATTGCCAGCGGGAGCAGGTTTCCTGGTTGGCAAATGGACTCAGTGAGAAGAGCATTGACGTTCAGCTGGAAACAGACAGGAGAAATCAGAAGTAGGGATATTCCTTATTGACATGTCATTATTTCTGTAAATACTATGATCATTGAGAGACATGGTATACGACATCTGTTTACAAAGGCATGAAGAACCAAGTGACGATACAGTAAGATTGCATGAGACAGTATTCCTGCTTTTCCCCTGACTTTATTTCTGTGTTGTATCAGTTATATGACAGCTGTTTCACCTCTTTACTAAGACATACCATGGTAGGGTGCATTATGCTATATTAACATAATTGTGCTCCTTTGTTGGCTATAAGATCTTTTGAAACGTCCTAGAACATTGGAGAAGGAAATGGCAACCTACTCCAGTGTTCTTGCCTGGAGAATCCCAGGGACGGGGGAGCCTGGTGGGCTGCCATCTATGGAGTCACACAGAGTCAGACACGGCTGAAGCGACTTAACAGCAGCAGCAGCAGCAGACACTATAAACAGAAGCTGCTTCAAACTAATGCACAGAAACTTCAGCACGGAACTGCAGATGTTAGTTAATGAAAGCTGAAATTTTACACTACTAATAAAGCATGATATTTTAGAATTGAAGTGAATTATCTGTGAATTTTGGGTTTGTAAATAGAACCACAGAAAATAAACATTTTGTACAATTATAAGTAATATGAATTCTGTCTAAATATTATTCATTGCTTTATAATATTTAGCACTTTAGCTCTCAATAATTACTGTTATTTACTAAATACCTATTTCTATTGTTAACAGGTAAAGTACTATTTGTAATAATGTGTGTGTGTGTGTTCTCAGTCATGTCCAACTATTTGCAACCCCATGGACTGTAGCCTGCAAGGCTCCTCTGTCCATGGAATTTCCCAGGCAAAAATACTAGAGTGGGTTGCCATTTCCTTCTCTAGGAGATCTTCCCAACCCAGTAATAGAACCTGCATCTCTTGGCTTGGCAGACAGATTCTTTACCACTGAGCCACCTGGGAAATTCTCTTTGTAATAATAAGTATTATCAAATCATTATTTCTATGTATCAAACATAATTAATATATTTCAAATATTAACTATCCAAATTGCCTATACATAATTCATTACATTATAATATATAACATTTATTCCTATATAATGACTAATATTTAGTTGTATTAGTATTTTGCACTAGTAGAACTAGCAATTAATAATCATTTATTAAATAATAAATATGTAGAAAATGATTTTAATTACAAGCAAAGCCTCTCCCATTTCTCTCACTTCACCACCAGGCTAGGATCCCTAGAAGAACTGGGCGATGATTATCACATTTTCATGCTTCTCTGAAACTTCTACAACTAGTGACACTTGAATGGTGTCTAAAAGGATGGATGGAGTCAGGAAAAGAGAGAGTGAAGGTCTTTCCAGTGAAGGGCCAGCAGATGCAAAGACGTAGAGACGTCTGGCACCTCAGAAACCAGTTGGAATTGCTGTGGGCTGGGTGTTGCCCTTCATAGTCTCACATCCCTGGAGCTCTTCCCAAGTGTCTTTTCTCTTCAGCAAGACTGTCAGACTTCTTTAACAGGGGCTGACTTCCAAAAAGGCAAAAGTGGACTTTGCCAGGACCCTTGTGGCTTCCCTGATGGCTCAGACTGTAGAGAATCTACCTGCAGCGCAAGAGACTCAGGTTTGATTCCTGGGTCAGAAAGATGCCCTGGAGAAGGGAATGGCAACTCACTCCAGTATCCTTGCCTGGAGAATTCCATGGACAGGTGAGCCTGGTGGGCTACAGTCTACAGGGGCACAAAACATCGGACACAACTGAGCAACTAACACGAACTTAAGGGCTAAATGATAATTTGCAATCATTTCTGTCACATTCCACTGGCCAATGCAAATGATAAGGTCAGTACAGATTCAAGGCAAAGACAATCACCCTTTACTTGTTGATGAGAAGACCAACATATGTCTACAACAGTAGGGAGAACCGAATATTACATGAAACAGGATTGTTTCTTAAAATTTGGGAAAGAAAACATCCCAAGTAGGTCATATTCCTTCTATTTTTAAATTTCACTGTGTTTTGGACTACCTAACTCAAAAATTGCATTTCTTTTATTACATGAAGGAGAATAAAAAAGGAAGAAAAGAAAGAATTAGAAAAAAGAAAATCCCTGCAAAGGAAATTTGCCTTTTAAGTTTCCCACACTAATTAAGAACACACTTAAGTCTCATTTGTTTTATATTATCCATAAAATGAATCAAAACTTAACAGGTATTTACCTATGTTAGAGTATTAACTGCAATAGTAAAATCACCTAAGTATCAAATTCTGGGCATCTCCTGTTTAAACTAATAATCTTAAAGAAGTTTCACCTAAAACAGAGTTATGGCTCATTAGATGAAATATTTTTTATTAGATATTATATTAGGTGGAGATCATTTGTAGAAAACACACACCACTTCAGGTACTTAAGGGGAAAGGGATTTAATATCATGACTTTGGTGCATATAAACTCACTGGAAATGGTGGATGTACAAGATCCAGGATGCTGTAGATCAACAGTGCAGAACCAGCCCAGGAAAGGACTGCCAACTGTCATCATCAGGAAGCTGGCAAGTCAAGGAGCTACAGTCTCAACTAGACCATCATCTTAGCTACAATATGAGGAAAGAGTATTTCCTATAACTGTTGATTGGGATCAAAGAATGGAAAGACACCACTGAGATGTTGACCTCTGGACCATGGATGTGTAATGACTTACATAAGGGCAAATATAAATTAAAAATAAAGGGGAAAAATTAATTCTTTCCACTGTAAAAAGTGAAGCATTTCTCTCTCTTCCTTTTCTTAGAGCTTTTACTTTAGAAAACATGTAGTTCCTCCCATTCATTGAAATATTTGTAACTCTTTTTTAAAAACTCAATATGCCTCTTGCCAATTTTATAATACAGCAATATTTCCACAAAGACCTGGAAACCAACTCTTTGAAATGTAAGCATCAAGGAGGAAAATGCCCCTCTCTCGGTTTTGGTGTGAGGGTAGGAGCTCAACTTCAGCTAGGCCCTGGCTCCAAAGTGCAAACTTACCTTCTGTCATAACAATATAAGAAATTTATTTTTCCTTTTGGTAAAGGCAGTGAGCAAAGACAGGTGGTTGCCTCAATTACCAAGTGAATTTAGGACCAACTATGTGTGATAAATGGTGCTGTCCAGGGCTGATTATCTTGAGAAGATGGATGGAACGGGGTGTATCTGCTTGGCTTTATAAAAGGGTGAGATTCCTTTCTCTTTTTGCAGTCTCCTACCAGATCACCTATAATTCATACCACATTTTGGTTCAGGCTTATTCAATAACAAATTTTTTTTTTCTTTTCTACTTTTGAGGAGAGAATCTCTAGATTGGCAGGGAGTTTGGTTTTTCTATATCCCCAATACTTGCATGGCACTGCCTGTGTTGCCACTGTTTTTGTTCACTTATTCAAGCCATGCATGAATACACTCGATAGGCAAAACCTACATCACATCGACACCACTAATTTTGGGTGAGCCAGGAAGCTAAATGTTTTTAGCTTCCCAGTCCCAACAATGTATGTTTCATCAAAATAATGAAGTTCTAATTTTTGAGACAAGTAATAAATAAGGTATTATTAATATAAAGATCATGCAGTCTAAATGTGCTTAAATTTCTGCTCTAAGACCTAGAGAAACTGTAGTATTTGAATTTTCTAACCCTGAACTGCAACTAATGCATGCCTCAGCATGTGCCAGGGGTCAGTGAAAACTAATGACTAGTTCTGTGGATCTTCTTCACCACAGGCCTGAGCTGATCATTCTATTTTTAGCTCTCACCACAATTGTGCAGTTTGGGAGTAATTATTTGGATTTTATTCCTGAGGAGACTGAGGTTCAAACAGTTTCCATGTCCTGTCCCAAAGCATACAACTAGAAACAAGGTTTAAAAAGGCAAGGTTTAAATGTAGGTGTTTTGATCTGTTTCCCTACTTATCTCTTAATTTCCCCTTTTCACCTACAGGCTCCTAGACAATCCCAGTGGGAGTTTCTCCTGCCTTATCACACAGTCTCATTACTTCTAGAGTTAGGAAAATGCTCCAAGATAAAGAAGCAAAGGTTTTTCTAGATGTTGCTTAACACAGGAGCCTGGTTTACAGATCTACCAGCTGACACTGCCCTTCTGGCCAGCCACTGCCTGATGGCTTCCAGGATGGTCAACAGGAGGCAGAGACGAGACAGCACCACCTTTCACCACAGGACCGTGTTGGGTAGGTTACTTGACTTTTCTAATCCTCAACTTCCAAATCTGTAAAACAGAGATAAACACAGAGTCTGCCTCATGGCTTTGTAAGGACTGAATGAGAAAACACATTCAAAGCACAAAGCGCCTGCCCCATGCGTGCATGCGTGCTCAGTCTTATCTGACTTTTTGCTACGCTGTGGACTATAGCCCTCCAGGCTCCTTGTCCATGGGATTCTCCAGGCAAGTATACAGAAGTGGGATGCCGTGCCCTCCTCCAGGGAATGAAGGCTCAGGGGAAAGCAACAAATGAAGATCAGCACTCCTGATAATTCTACAATCATCACAAAGCTGTGCATTCTCATTTGAGATGGCCAGAGTTACTAAAAAATGACTTCTATAGAGCAGAATTTTGCCTCTAGTACTTTGTATTCATTGACCTTAAGTATGCCTTGTGGGAAAAAAGCAAATGAGGCATCAAGCTCCATCTCCCAGGTGACAACCTTTCGAATAATTGAAAGTACATTTCCCCTGTGTTTCCCTACATTTTCCCCACTCCAGGCTAACACTTCACAGTTGCATCTGTTGACTGTGATACAATTGTCGCGTGCTATGCCTCCCTGTTTGCCCTTTATACGCTCTGGTTTGTCACTCACTGGTGTGACACTGTGAACAATGTGGGGCCCAGAAGTGAACACAGTACTCCAAAGATGCTGTGCCAATGCAGAAATTGAAAGTCTGAACCTCCCTTGGTCTCCCATTTTTAAGCTTAGCTTAAACTGATATTTGCTTTAAAAAGCCTCCTTACATTGTCTACCCACATGAAACTTGTTCTTGAAACTTCCCCCATTCAACACACACTGACATTTTTTATATATAGACTACTCTTTAGCCACTTTTCAAGTCTATTTTTGGAAATATTTTTAAAATGTTGGTATTTACATTTTATTCCATTTTATTTCACAATTATATAGTTGTGAAATATATATGTGAAATAAGATGATAGTTTTGGCTATCCTTTCAGTCTTTCAAGAGTTGTTGTTTTTTAATTGAGGTATAGTTCATTTGGAGAAGGGCATGGCAACCCACTTTAGTATTCTTACTGGGAGAATTCTAGGGACAAAGGAGCCTGTGGGCTGTAGTCCGTGGGGTTTGCAAAGAGCGGGACATGACTGAGCGACTAACACTTTCACTTTCATAGTTGATTTACAATGTTTCAGGTGTATAGCAGAGTGATTCAGTTATATATCTGTATCTACATATACATATATGCACTCTTTTCAGATTCTTTTCCATTATAGGTTATTACAAGATGTTGACTATCGTTTTCTCTGCTACATAGTAGGTCCTTGTTGTTTACTTTGTATATATTTCAGTGTGTATAATATATACTAATCCCAAATTCTTAATTTATCCCTCCCCCAAGAGCTTTTTAATCTTGATTTCATTATTTACTATATGAGCAACTTCTCTGGATTAGCTAGGATTAAACTTGACGATGAATTACATGACACTAAGATACCATGACTTCAATGAAATAGAATTATATTCCATCTTAAGTGAACAAAGACTAGAGACATACCCCTCAGGACTGGACTGGTGACTGTGAACATCAGGGATTCTGGTCCCTTTGACTGGGTTCTAGGACCCTAAACACCTCTTTCACCTCATAGTCAAAGATGAAGGCTAGAGCTTCAGCTGTCACATCCACTTTTCAGCTAATAGGAAGGAGGAAAGAACCAAGAAGTTTGTCTCCAGTCTGTTTACGATGATCAACCCAAAGTGTCATTCCATATAACACTTTGGTTTATAGACCCAGTTAAAATGTAGTCATGAGGCCACACCTCCCTGAAAGAGAGGCTGAAAAATGAAATCTATTCTGAGCAGCTATGTTTCAGGCTAAGAAGAATAATTCTATGAAGTAAGAGAGTGAGAACAGGTACTGGGGGACACCTGGTAGCTTCTCCCACACCTTCCCAGGCTTGTGTGCTTGGTAGATGTGAAGACTTTCTTTCTATGACTTTATTCACATCATTGATAAAAATCTTTAAGGGGACCCAGACATCGGCACATTCAGCAAGAGAAATCTTCTCCCTTGTCCTACAGTGAAAAGTCCCTCAACATGTCATTCATTCAATAAGAATCCCATAAATATAGCAAGACTGAGGCGGGAGGTGCGGGGGCGGGGGCGAGTATGGGACAGGATGTGGTTGGTTATGTCAAAACTTGCACCACATCCTTCACAACCAAGGATGAGAGAGAGGACCCTAGAACATGCATGCCTTTGCTTTTTTAGTCAATATTTTCTCTCTAGTACTTTGGCATGTAGGTCTTACCTGATTTCTCTCTGCTAAATTAGGTGATAAAAACCAAACTCTTTTTAGCTTTTAATCTCTACATTTTTAGTTCTGTATCTCAGATTTACAGACCAGGACCCCTTTAGGTACCAAATGGAATAAATATCATAGACTTCTTCTACTTCAGGTTCAGTAGACCAGTGCTTTTCAAACAATAACATACATAAATCATGTGGAAGACATTGTTAAAATTCAGACTGATTCAGTGGGTCTGGGAGGGAGCCTGAGAGTCTGCCCTTCTAACAATTTCCTTGGTGATGCCAATGCTGCTGGTCGTTTGACAATAGTCTAGGTACTAAGGAGATTAGACCATACACTCCATGTGACCACAGACCCTGTCTGCTGTATACTGGTATACTCAAAACCCAATAGTATACATAGCCCACAAAAGTAGCACCATAAATTTTTTGAATCAATGAATAAATAATATAAATATGGTCCCATAAACTATTTATGAAAACTCAAAAACTTAATTTACTTCTACTCAGAATTACTCATAATTCTAATAAGCATCTACCTCATGCCCTCAACTATACTTGATACGTCAATGCCATTAATTATTTAGTGTTTACAACAATCCTATGAGTTATGTATTATTTCCATACTGAAAATGAGAAAAGTGAAGATCAGAGATGTAAATTTGTAGAGTCCTGAAACTAGAAAACAAAATTTTAAAATGATAGAGCCATGTGGTTGATTTACAATGTTGTGTTCATTTCTGCTGTACAGCCAAGTGGCTCAGTTATACATATATCTGCGTGCATACTCAGTCACTCAGTCATGTCAAATTCTTTTCTCAGGTCTCAGGAAGCTATGCAGTTTCCACTCTTGCCCTCTTGGGATGTGTAGCAGTGAGATCCAGCCCAGGTCGAGCTGTGGGAAAAAGATCACGTGGAGCAAAAGCATCCCATCGAAGCTGAGGCTCCCTAGACCACCTAGCTCTCAGACAAGTCACCCACAATCTGCAGCCACATGAGTGATCCCAAGCAAGATCGACAGAGCTACCACATTACTGCCACACAGACTTGGAAGCAAATAAAAGAACTGTTGCTACAACAGACAACAGGCCTTCCTAGGTGGCTCAGTGGTAAAAAATTGACCTTGAGACACAGGTTCAATCCCTGGATGAGGAAGATCCCCAGGAGTAGGGAGAACCCACTCCGGTATTCTTGCCTGGGAAATTCCATAGACAGAGGAGCCTGGTGGGCTACAGTCCATGAGGTTGCAAAGAGTCAGACATGTCTAGCAACTGAGCACACAGGTACAGCAGACAGCTGTGTGTAATACTAACTCTACATGTTGCTGAAGGGATTGGAAACCATGGCTATAACACACCCAATCCAGGGCCTGGCAATGTTTGGTACTGCTCACAAAGTTTCTAAAAGGAAAATGTTCTAAGATTTCCCTTCGTGACTTTTTCCCTCCATTAGGCATGAGTTCTCCTTTATGTTTAGACAAAGTCTCCGCTGGAGTAGTTTATTATCTGACTGTTTGCTCAGTTGAAATGCAGAGCTGATTGCCACATTCCTGTGACTGCTGTGCACACATCTGATGTTCTTTTTATGTTAATTACATCAAGACTCTGGTTTTGTGAAGAAAGAGCTGATAGTCTTGCAGTGAGTCCCATCTTGATAAATCAACTGATTTCAGGAAAAATTACTCTCACAGCAACCCCATGATACAGGCAGATAAGATATTTTCCATCCTGTTTCTTTGTTTGCTTATTATTTTAACCTTACCCTAGTTAATCCATGAGGAACAAGGAAACTGAATAATTTTTCTAAATAAGAGAGGGATTTAGTACAAGTTAGAAGTTGGTATTTTAATCTCCCAAAGACAACTGACTACAAATTGTGTGTTCTTTTTACTAATCAACTAATTATGATGATATTGAAAGCAGTGCTATTCACTTAATCTGTGGATTCAGTGGGGGCAGTATGCCCCACCAGCAAAAGGTGACTCTTGGGGGAGTGAAAAATAGTTTGATATTCCAATGGTTTGTGTCTCTCAAAGGGGCCAAGGAACATAAACAGATATATAGAATATTGGTATTATTAAAATTTCACAGGAAGTAATGGTTACTAGGAAAATGATGTTTAAAATGGCTCAATAGATTATAATAAAAAGAAGGCTGAGAAACACTAACTTATTTTTTTCTTTTTTCAGTTTTATTAAGATATAGTGAAAATAAAATAGAGATATATCTAAAATGGACAATGTGATGATTTTATATACACTGTACATTGTAAAAGAATTCCCCTCTAGAGTGAATTCACACACCCATCACTTCCCATATTAGTCTTCAGTTTTGGCCTATAACATTTGTGTTCTATTCTCTTCAGTTCAGTTCAGTTGAGTCACTCAGTTGTGTCTGACTCTTTGTGACCCCATGAACTGCAGCATGCCAGGCCTCACTGTCCATCACCAGCTCCCAGAGCCTACCCAAACTCATGTCCATTGAATCGGTGATGCCATCCAACCATCTCATCCTCTGTCATCCCCTTCTCCTCCTGCCCTCAATCTCTCCCAGCATCAGGGTCTTTTCAAATGAGTCAGCTCTTTGCATCAGGTGGCCAAAGTATTGGAGTTTCAGCTTCAACATCAGTCCTTCCAATGAACACCCAGGACTGATCTCCTTTAGAATGGACTGGTTGGATCTCCTTGCAGTCCAAGGGACTCTCAAAGAGTCTTCTCCAACACCACAGTTCAAAAGTATCAATTCTTCTGCACTCAATTTTCTTTATAGTCCAGCTCTCACATCCATACATGATCACTGGAAAAATCATAGCCTTGACTAGACGGACCTTTGTTGACAAAGTAATGTCTCTGCTTTTTAATATGCTATCTAAGTTGGTCATAACTTTTTTTCCAAGGAGTAAGTGTCTTTTAATTTCATGGCTGCAAACACCATCTGCAGTAATTTTGAAGCCCAAAAATTAAAGTCTGACACGGTTTCCACTGTTTCCCCATCTATTTCCCATGAAGTGATGGGACTGGATGAAATGATCTCAGTTTTCTGAATGTTGAGCTTTAAGCCAACTTTTTCCCTCTTCTCTTTGACTTTCATCAACAGGCTCTTTAGTTCTTCTTCACTTTCTGCCATAAGGGTGGGTGTCATCTGCATATCTGAGGTTATTGATATTTCTCCCAGCCATCTTTTCCATTGAGTCAGTTCTTTGCATCAGGTGGCCAAAGTATTGGAGTTTCAGCTTCAGCATCAGTCCTTCCAATGAATATTCAGGGCTGATTTCCTTTAGGATGGACTGATTGGATCTCCTTGCAGTCCAAGGGACTCTCAAGAGTCTTCTGCAACACCACAGTTCAAAAGCATCAATTCTTCGCACTCAGCTTTCTTTATAGTCCAACTCTCACATCCATACATGACCACTGGAAAAACCATAGCCTTGTCTAGACGGACCTTTGTTGGCAAAGTAATGTCTCTGCTTTTTAATATGCTGTCTAGGTTGGTCATAACTTTCCTTCCATTCTCTTAGCAAATTTCAATTATGTAATACAATGTTACCAACTACAGTCACTCTGTTGGACATTAGATCCTCAGACCTTATTCATCTTAAAGTTGAAAGTTTGTGCCCTTTTACCTACCTTTCCCTATTTACCCCAGCACCCAGGTGCTCCATGTCAGCAATACAGCTGTTATGCTTTCTTATTTGTGTATTGACTAAAGGATCAATTTTAAGCTCCTTCAAGAACTTCTCCTTTGCAGTCCCATCTCGGCTAACTGGTGTAAGAGTCTCAACTTTCATCCTACCTTGACTTTCATCATGTCTTCCTCACTCAGCTTAATACATGGGGAATCAGGAAATTGAATAATTTTTCTAAATAAGAGAGGGATAGATATAGTACAGGTTAGAGTGTCTTGTACTTTCGGCTTCTACAAGTTTGACTTTTAAAATAATTCCACATATAAATGATACCAGTCCTCTGTCTGACTTATTTCACTGAACACAATGTTCTCTGCAATTTCACTGAAACACAGTGTTTCATCCATATTTTCAAAAATGACAGGACTTCTTTCTTTTAAGACCAACATATATTCGAGATAAGTTTTTTTCCTTTATATATCAGAAGTGGGGTTGCTGGATCATAGGGTAGTTCTATTATTGATTTTCTTTTCTGAGGAAACTTCATACTATTTTTCATAGTGGCTACAAAGATTTATATTCCCACCAACAATACCCCAAAATTCCCTTTTCTCCATAACCCCTGCATGTGCTACCTGTTTTTAAAAAGAGCTATTCTAGCACATGTCAGGTTGTATCTTGTTGTGATTTTCCTTAGCATTCCCTGATGATGAGCAATGTTGAGCGCCTTTTCATGTATCTATTGGTCATTTATAGATCTTCTTTGGAAAAATATTTATTCAAATTCTTTGTTCTGGTTGCTCCAGCCACCAGTCATTCTCTCCTTTCTGTATAACTTTTGACATCCTTATTCCCTGAAACATAATGATATTGACATTAGGCCAGTTAATAACCATACCATAGCCTCAAAGTGTTCAAGTGAAAGGAAAAGTCACATGCCTCTCACTTCAAATCAAAAGTTATAAATGATAAAGCTGAGTGAGGCAGGCATGTTAAAAGTCAAGATAGGATGCAAGCTAGGACTCTTGTACCAGTTAACTGAGGTGGGACTGCAAAGGAAAAGTTATTGAAGGAGCTTAAAATTGATTCTCTAGTGAATACATAAATAAGAAAGTGTAACAGCCTCATTGCTGACATGGAGAAAGTTCTGGTGATCTGAATAGATCAAACCAACCACAACATCCCTTTAAGCCAAAAGCCTAGTAGTAACCAAGGCCTATTTCATGAAGGCTAAGAGAGATGAGGAAATTGTAGAAGAAAAGTTTGAAGTTAGCAGAAGTCGGTTCATGAGGTTTAAAGAAACCTCTCCATATGTTAAGGAAACTATCTCCATAATATAAAACTGCAGGATGAAGCAGCCAGTGCTGATATAGAAGCTTCAGCAAGTTATCCAAGATCTAGCTAAAATGATTAATTAAGGTGGCTACAGAAAACAGCAGCCTTTCAATGCATATGATGCCACCCTATATTGGAAGACAATGCTACCTAGGACTTTCATAGCTAGAGAGGAAAAGTCAATGTCTGACTTCAAAACTGAAAAAACAGGCTGACTCTTTTACTAGAGGCTAATGCAGTTGGTGACTTTATGATAAAATCGATGCTCATTTACCATTCTGAAAATCCCAGGGCCCTTCAGAATTCTGCTCAGTCTGCTCTACCTGTGCTCTACAAATGGAACAACAAAGCCTAGATTTCAGGTAAAGCAGCAGAAGCTGACCTGATTCCATACTCCTTATTCACTGCATACACTTCTGCATTGTGTTGAAGCCTTTCCTCTGATCTAGTTTCTATCCCAAGGTTGTATCTACCTTGACAGTAATATTCTTCCACTTACCCTAGGACATTTTGAAATAAAATTGCAATGTCCCAAGTCATGCAGGGACTGGGCCCACAGACATCCTAAACTTTATATATTTCTCGCTTCTTAGCAGTAGTCATGGTGACTGGTCCAATGAGGGAACGCATTTGGCAAACTGCC
The DNA here is from genome assembly GCF_016772045.2 of Ovis aries. Taxonomy (NCBI): domain Eukaryota; kingdom Metazoa; phylum Chordata; class Mammalia; order Artiodactyla; family Bovidae; genus Ovis; species Ovis aries. Next base: position 57,605,049 of record NC_056062.1, on the reverse strand, counting down.
CTGAGTCTGTCTGTGGAATTTTTACATAGCAAAATGGGATGGGGGGATGTGTTTTTACTTTGCTTGGAGGCTCTAACCTGGAATTGGCTATGTTCCCACCCCCACCATGTAGATGAAATCATCTATCTGCAATAGAAGAGGACAAAATTAATAAGCAGGAAAAACAGAGACATAGATAGCAATGGTGGCATTGTGTGTCCAAGTTCATATTTGAAGTTCCCCAGTTTGCCTGATCCTTTCAGCTCTTTCTTGGATTCTCAGAACTACTGCCTGAGTGATTTCACTAAAGTAACCTTGTTTAAGCTTTCTTAAGTCGAAGTATGGACTTCCTTCATAGCTTAGTTGGTAAAGAATCTGCCTGCAATGCAGGAGACCCAGGTTCGATTCCTGGGTCAGAAAGATCCCCTGGAGAAGGAAATGGCAATCCACTCCCAGTATTCTTGCCTGGAAAATCTAATGGACAGAGGAGCCTGGCAGACTACAGTCCATGGTGTCACAAGAGTCGGACATGACTTAGTGACTAAACCACCACCACAAGTTGAAGTTTGTGTCATTGCAAACATAAGAATATTAACTCTAGCCAAGATAGCTAACTCTTATACCCCAGATGTATGCTTTTCCTTCCTGGAGTTGTTACCAGGAACCGCTGCCCAGTCAGGGAACACACTTCTCAACTTCAGGACATTTACTTTGGGCCATGTGACCTGTTCTTATGAACGGAAACAAGAGGAAGTAATGTATATTACTTCCAGATTAAGGTTGTTAAGAAGTGACTACGTCTTCTTCACTCTTTTTCTTCCATTAGCTGGATACAGATAAGCATAGTGTCAGATGATGAACCTACAAGATAATACGAGGCTAAAATCCCAAATCACTAGTTAGGGGAAAGTTTCAAAGTAATATCTTTGGGAGTCTGTGTGACTTAAAAGTTAATTTCTGTCATACATACTTGATAATTTACATATTTTGAGTATTGTACGTGAGAGCAACTACTCCTATCCCAAGTAATATACTATTAAAGTCTCTAACCTCAAGTTATTCATGGAAATTAAAATTTTCTTTGAGCTTAGGAATGAACATGAAAGATATCCTATAAATGGTACCCATTCCAAATTTGGAAATATGAGAAGAATTTAATTCTGTGATAAAGCAAGGGAATGGAATAATACAGTGGAAGAGAAGCACATACGCAAAAAAAGGCAAGAAAATCATGGAATGTTTGGAGACTAGTAATCCATTTGTTATTAATATAGAAAGGAGAAGAGTAATGGGATACCAACTGAAGTAGCCAGGGAGAACCAGATAATAATAGGTCTTGGACCAAAACAAATTCTATAAAATTCTAGGTTCCCATAGTTCAGTTCAGTTCAGTCACTCAGTCATGTCCGACTCTTTGCGACCCCACAAATTGCAGCACACCAGGCTTTCCTGTCCATCACCTACTCACGGAGTTCACTCAAACTCACGTGCATAGAGTCGGTGATGCCATCCAGCCATCTCATCCTCTGTCGTCCCCTTCTCCTCCTGCCCCCAATTCCTCCCAGAATCAGAGTCTTTTCCAATGAGTTAACTCTTCACCTGAGGTGGCCAAAGTACTGGAGTTTCAGCTTTAGCATCATTCCTTCCAAAGAACACCCAGGACTGATCTCCTTTAGGATGGACTGGTTGGATCTCCTTGCAGTCCAAGGGACTCTCAAGAGTCTTCTCCAACAACCACAATCATTATATCATTCCTGAGGACAGAAAGAGCAAGTATTGTTTACAGAAGTTTTTTGATAGGATTCATGGTGTGTATATCGGGAGAAGAAAAAGTTGATACTCTGCACATAAATAATGGAGTTAGGGATTGGGCTGATTCTGGATTGAGCTTGAACTTGAGAGTAGTCAATAGTCTTTGTAGTAGCTTGGAATAAAACTTCTTACTAAGAGTTCTTTGTATGAGATGGTGACAAACTAATTTAAATGAATTCTGTCTCGAGATATAGAAATAACAAACACCCAGAGGGAAAGCAAATCACTTAAGCTATGACTGTATCCAAAATAGTGCAAAAATATTATTAAAATTCTCTGGGGTTTGTGGAATAAGCCAGTTATGGAAGTATCGGGACCCAGGACCAACTTATAACAAAAAAGTGAGATAGTAGCCAGGTTACTTTGTTTTATCTTGCTTTCTTGTGCTACTCTCCATTACCAGCAGCAATCTGGGTGTACCACTTCCCTGCCACCTTAGAAACAACTGCACTAAATCTATTAAGTCACACTAATGAGTCTGTATTCTATCTTGAATGTGTAAGTTACTCCTACCATCATGTAACAGCCAGAATATCAGCTCCCAGGAAATACAACTGTATTTTCAGTCCAGGCTTATTTGTCCTCTAGTAAATAATTAGTAACTCTGACATAGAACAATTTCACATTAAGTGAAAGAAAATAAATGGGCTAGAGGAAATCAACTGAAATAACTGTTTTATAACACAGAAAAATAATGATATCTTAAAATAGTTCATCATACTGACAGCATACTGATACTTGAAAAATTCTACAAATAAACTTAACAAGCCTTTGATGTTGCAGCTATGAATCTCATTGCCAGAAAGTAGCCATGAAGGCAAAGGGGATACTATTTAGATACTGCCAATAAATAATATAGAAATCAAATAAAAGAATTACACTTTTCAAGAAATAGTGTAGTTGCTTTATCAAACGAGGACTTTGTGTCACTTTGGAAATCAAATTTTCTCAACCTGTTTTTTACCAAATGTTATTTGGTATTTTACAATAAAAGTTTCTGACTAACAATACTTGGGAAATGTTAGCTTAGATTTGATCAGGTTTCTCAATTGCAGGATTTTTCAAAGTCTGTAATATGCTAAGCAGCAATATTAATGTTTAAGAAAGGATTTTAAGCATAAACCTTGTTTCCCTAACCTATTTGACCTTGCAACATTTTTTTGGTAAAACATCTCAAACAATGCTCAGAATTACCAGTTTAACTAGTTCCATGTACTTTCACTATAATCAAATAACTAATTTTTAATTCAGTCTTCCAAATTTTGTATAAATGAATTTAGTCAAAGCAATTGTAAAGCAATTGTTTAGTATTATAATTAGGGGGAAATTATTACTCAAAAGAAATTCTGCACCTGAACTTACCATGGAAATCTCAGTCAGAATAAAGAAGAGAACCATATTTACCAGAGAGTGTAGGGTCCTCTCCAGGGGAACTGAGCTAACACCACTGATATGGACCCTTCTGGCCTTCTGATCGTACAAGGACAGTGCTGCTCGTCCCAAGAAATAAAAGTGAAAGTGAAAGTGTTAGTCCCTCAGTCATGTTCAACTCTTTGTGACCCCATGGACTGTAGCCCACCAGGTTTCTCTGTCCCTGGAACTCTCCAGACAAGAATATTGGAGTGGGTTGCCATTTCCTTCCTTACATAAATAAAATTAATCATTTTATGGTACAGCTACTCCCCAGGGCTTCCCTGGTGTCTCAGATGGTAAAGAATCTGACTTTGATGCTAAGAAAGGTTGAAAGCAAAAGGAGAATGGAGTGGCAGAGGATGAGATGGTTAGAAAGCATCACCAACACAATGAACATGAATTTGAGCAAACTCCAGGAGATAGTGGAGGACAGGGGAACCTGGCATGCTACAATCCATGAGGTGACTGAACAACAGCTTAAAATGCAATATTTTCACTGCTTTTATAGCCAAATGACTAAGCCTATTTTCTTTTCATCTTGGTGAGAATAACAATAGTATTTTTTGACTTGAAATACCAAAAGATTATCTGTTCATTAAATATGGTCATCTTTTTTAAAAAATTCATTGAAAGACATATATGAATCTGATTGACTTGGCATACAAAGAAAAGCTAAACGGGACAGTTTTTCCATCTATCCGAAACAAATCTGCAAATTCTGTGAAATAAGAGCATTAAAATTTATATCTTGTCCTGTTCCAATGACTAATAAACTACTCCTGTTTTTTAGCAACAAATCTCCACAGAGGAAGTTTTCTGAGCTAAGGTTTTTCTTACAATATTAACACAGGCTAAGGAATACTTTGGTTTACTTTTTTTTTTTTTTTTTCAAAATTCCAAAACAAATGCGTAAATCTATCTTGAGAACAGCAATAACTACACAGAAGACTTAGGATGCCTAGGAGTCAGAAGATGTGAGTCCAAGGTCCAGTTCTGCGACTATCTTTGGACAATGAGCAAACTCTTTCAGGTATCATTTCCCTAACATAAAATGAAAAGGTTTGAATTGATCATCCTAGTTTCAGAATGACTTGAAAATAATTTTTCAATGTGTCAGTCCCTTTAGTTGAAACTCAAATAAGCAGAATGAGAGTGTGTCCCAGTGTCTCACGTGTATTCTTATTGCAAAGTAGTGCAGAGATTTCCCAAGGCTATCAATATGCTCTTGTGAAGCCCATTCCTAAAAGGAGGTGACTATTAATCTCATGCGAGTCTAGAGGCAACTCTGGAGGTCAAGTGGGGAAAGGGGTTAGGAAGGAACAAGCTCTGCAGAGCTTGTTTAACCATTAACCGTTAACCATTTGTATACCACAAGAGTTCCATTTCATTTTTCCTTAACTTTGTGACTTTCCCTGAACTTTTTATTCGGAGGTTGAATTGCATGTAAATTGGAGCTAATATGTGACCCCGGGTGACATAAGATCATATATGAGAAGTCACACATTTAGGGCCTCATTTTAATAGGTAAAGTTTATGTTTACATCTTGGAAGCATTGTGTGAATACTTATGACACCTAGTGGTCAGAAACTGGGAAATGGGATATTTAGGGAACAGAATGGTCTGAAGGAGCAAAGCTATAAATAAAGGGAGAACTACTTTTTAGCAAAACATTTGTCCACAAAGGTTTCTGGTTCTGAGATCCCTCGTATAAGAAGAATCAACCTGAAGAAAACAAAGGGTCACATAACCCTTAAAAAGTAAAAGGGTCTAAAGAAAGTGGAAGTATGCCATCTTCAGTTCCAGATTCTGAACTAAGGAAGAAATTAATTCATTTGTATTCTTCCCATCTAGCAGTTTGAAAAACAGTCGTTAAAGAACTTCTGTGATCTGCCATTGCTCAAGCTGTTCAAGGATACACACTGTTCTTTAGAACAGTGAACTCACAGGTCAGTATCGTTTTATTTTGTATCAACATCTTTTTATTTCCCATGTGTTGATGCGTGGGAAAACGTTTTTAAAATGTTGCCACTAAGAGAAAATTCTCAATTATTCATGGTGTCTACTTTGCAAAATCTTCAAAGAGAAGAAATGTAAAATCTGGAGTTCCTTTTCAATAAAAACAGTAGCTTACCTTCTTTCTTAAAAAAGCGAGAATCAGAAAGATAATAATAACCAGAAGAGAGGAGATTCACAGAGTTCGAATGCATTTGAAAACAACAATTCACTGGAGGAAGGGGTAGGCAGGAATGAGCACCACTGTTTATACAGAAAGCCATGTTAATAACATTCCTGGGAATTGTTATAGCTGATCACTCCCTTTGGTTCCTCTCTAAACTTTTTGGCATTTTCAAATGAGATCCACCCTAGGAACTTTATCATAGAAGGCCCACTATCCACTTTCCTTCATATATTCGGTATATTCCATTCTTTAAGCAAACCATAACCAATTGCTTAGACTCCTGTTATCTGAAATGTATTCCCAAATATTGCTGCTGTTCTTCAGTCACTTAGTCATGTCTGGCTCTTTGTAACCCCATGGACGGCAGCATGCCAGGCTCCTCTGTTCTCCAGGCTCTCCCAGAGTTTGCTCAAATTCATGTCCATTGAGTCAGTGATGCTATCTAACCATCTCATCCTCTCCCACTCCCTTCTCCGTTTGCTTTCATTCTTTCCCAGGGTCAGAGTCTTTTTCAATGAGTCGGCTCTTCACATCAGGCAGCCAAAAATTGGAGCTTGAGCATCAGTCCTTCCAAAGACTATTCAGGGTTGATTTCCTTTAGAATTGACTGGCTTAATATCCTTGAAGTTCAAGGGACTCTCAATAGTCTTCTCCAGAACCACAACGCAAAAGCAACAGTTCTTCGCTGCTGAGCTTTTTTTATGGTCCTGCTCCCACATTGGTACCTGACTACCAGGAAAACGAGTTTTGACTATACAGACCTTTGCAGCAAAGTTGCATATCTGCTTTTTAATACACTGTCTCCCAAGTATTATTTGCTCTTATAAAAGTTTGTTTTACAGGCTGTAGGGATAGTGTTGGATTTTGTCATGTAAGTCCCCTCCTTTTGAAAACAAATCCCTAAATAGCCTGGTATTTCTTAGGCTTTGCCTAAGAAAGATGCTCCCATTAAGACATCAGTCTAGTTACTAATGTTTATATTTGAACTAGTTTGCAATTTCTCAAGAATGATTGATTAATCTGGATTACCTATCCTACTGCTCCTCTTCATTATTGTAAACAGCCAAGACCTAGAAGAGTCTGAAGTTCTTTCCAGACACTGAGAATTGTCTGAGAATTGAATCAGCTCAGTAGATACATATTTTCTATAACTTTGAAGACAAAAGAGTTTAAATTGGAGTTAACTTCTCTGTGTAAAGAGAAAGAAAATATGAAAGAGAGAGAGAAGAAGGAAGGCAGGAAGAAGAAAGGAAGGAAAAGAAAAAGAAAAAAGAAAGAAAGAAAAGAAGTTCTTAGAATCCAAATATCTAGTAAGCAAGTTTTTAGGAACAGAGAAAAACTAAAATACTCTTTATGCATTGAAGTTTCTCTTAAGATCTTTCTCACAGCCCTGTCTGGAAGTCAAGTGAATGCAACCAGTGGAGGTTCCATCATTAACCATCTGCGTATCCTTGGACAAGTCACACAAACATTCTGGATCTTCCTTTCTTCATCTTACAATATGGAGATATTTTGCTAAGTGATATCTAACAGAAGCAGAAGATATTAAGAAGAGGTGGCAAGAATACACAGAACAACTGTACAAAAAAGAGCTTCATGACCCAGATAATCACAATGGTGTGATCACTCACCTAGAGCCAGACATCCTGGAAGGTGAAGTCAAGTGGGCCTTAGAAAGCATCACTATGAACACAGCTAGTGGAGGTGATGGAATTCCAGTTGAGCTATTTCAAATCCTGAAAGATGATGCTGTGAAAGTGCTGCACTCAATATGCCAGCAAATTTGGAAAACTCAGCAGTGGCCACAGGACAGGAAAAGGTCAGTTTTCATTCCAATCCCAAAGAAAGGCAATGCCAAAGAATGCTCAAACTACCACACAATTGCACTCATCTCACATGCTAGTAAAATAATGCTCAAAATTCTCCAAGCCAGGCTTCAGCAATACATGAACAGTGAACTTCCTGATGGTTCAAGCTGGTTTTAGAAAAGGCAGAGGAACCAGAGATCAAACTGCCAACATCTGCTGGTTCATGGAAAAAGCAAGAGAGTTCCAGAAAAACGTCTCTTTCTGCTTTATTGACTATGCCAAAGCCTTTGACTGTGTGGATCACAAGAAACTGTGGAAAATTCTGAGAGAGATGGAAATACAGACCACCTGACCTGCCTCTTGAGAAATCTATATGCAGGTCAGGAAGGAACAGTTAGAACTGAACATGGAACAACAGACTGGTTCCAGATAGGAAAAGGAGTATGTCAAGGCTGTCTATTGTCACCCTGTTTTTTTAACTTATATGCAGAGTACATCATGAGAAACGCTGGGCTGGAAGAAGCACAAGCTGTAATCAAGATTGCCAGGAGAAATATCAATAACCTCAGATATGCAGATGACACCACCCTTATGGCAGAAAGTGAGGAGGAACTAAAAGCCTTTTGATGAAGGTGAAAGAGGAGCGTGAAAAAGTTGCTCAACAATCAGAAAACGAAGATCATGGCATCTGGTCCCATCACTTCATGGCAAATAGATAGGGAAACAGTGGAAACAGTGTCAGACTTTATTTTGGGGGGCTCCAAAATCACTGCAGATAGTGATCAGAGCCATGAAATTAAAAGACGCTTACTCCTTGGAAGGAAAGTTATGACCAACCTAGACAGCATATTAAAAAGCAGAGACATTACTTTGCCAACAAAGGTCCATCTAGTCAAGGCTATTGTTTTTCCAGTGATCATGTATGGATGTGAGAGTTGGACTGTGAAGAAAGCTGAGTGCCGAAGAATTGATGCTTTTGAATTGTGGTGTTGGAGAAGGCTCTTGAGAGTCCCTTGGACCGCAAGGAGATCCAACCAGTCCATTCTAAAGGAGATCAGTCCTGGGTGTTCATTTAAAGTACTGATGCTGAAGCTGAAACTCCAGTACTTTGGCCACCTCATGTGAAGAGTTGACTCATTGGAAAAGACCCTGATGCTGGGAGGGATTGGGGGCAGGAGGAGAAAGGGACGACAGAGGATGAGATGGCTGGATGGCATCACTGACTCGATGGACATGAGTTTGAGTCCATGAACTCTGGGAGTTGGTGATGGACAGGGAGGCCTGGCATGCTGTGATTCATGGGGTCTTAAAGTGTCAGACACAACTGAGAGACTGAATTGAACTGAACTGAACTAGGGTCTCCTCTGCTGATGAATTAATTTTTTTTAATAGCTTATTGTATTGACTTTTTCTTATTTTATTTTCTCTGCTAATTAGGCCCCTCAAGTTTCCAATTCAATACCCTTTGAGATTTGAACCAAGAGAAGATGAAAACAAAGATAATATCTATTTTCTCACTGATATGGAAAATGAGAAAACAGAAAAATATACAAGAAGATTATCACAGGAAAGAAAGAACTACTGTTTTAAAGAAATATAAAAAACCAAAAGTGCAATCTAAGCAGCAACATAGAATGATAGTTTTTTGTATTAAGTACAATAATTGCAACATTCTGAAATATTATTGGTTTGAACGGTGGGAATTAGTTATTAGTGTTTCAAGGTTGGGAAAGAAACACGCTTAAGAAATTACAGTTTCAAAAAGCTAGAAATTTCTTTTCTAGCTTTCAGTTCTACAGTTTTACACATTTCCAGAGAGATTCAAATATGTGATATGGAGTTGAATTCTCTTGTTTCCTTCCAGCCCTGAAAAGCTGAGTCTATATTTATTTCTCCTGGATTTTTCTACCAAATGGCCCTTCCAAGTCCCTCTGGGCTTAGAGTTATTTGAGTCCATGACTCCTGTTTGCTGAAGGAAAACCAGAATATCATCCCAAAATATGCCTCTTTGACATAAAAATTATTTTGAGTTGAAGGCAATGAAGAAGCAGTAAATGCAGCTAAAGTTACCCCCGTTCTGCCTCAACACAGGAAATAAATTCTCCTTTCACTGGAGACAGACTCTTAACCCAGTGAAGGCAGCAGAAAAGTCTGCAACACAAGATTGTTAAGCTAATCCTATATTCTGAGTTACTTCTTCACCATTTACCACCCTTAGCCCAAACCCCTTTTTCTTCTCGATTCTTCGCAAATTATTGTTTCTTTGTCTAAAAGATACAAAAGCTTCCTGCTCCAATCACTTCTTTGGATTTCCATTCTCTTGTGCAGGCTCCATCTTCACATAAAAACTCAATATAATTTGTCTGTTCTTCTCCTGTTCATCTGTCTTGTCAGTTTAATTTGCAGATCCAGCCAAGGACACTAAGAAGGATGAGAAAAAAATTTTCCTCTCCTATGTTGCCAACCCATGAGAACAGGAAAGTCCCTCGGTGGACTGATGAAGTGAGAAGGCTTAGGAATAAATATCATTTTCACTGTTTTTACCATCTTCATCTACCTGGTGAGGAAATGAAGTGTAGGTAACCCAGAAAGGGTAAGAAATAAGAAACATTAGTGTAGGCAGACTAGTACTACCAGACAATGCCTGGAAAAATACCCATTTTATTTGTTTGTTTTTAGAAGAACCTATATTTCTGACACTCTAGCCCCTCCCCAAATGAATGAGTTTGTTCCAGAAACTCATTCACATGGTGCCAAGTACTGTTTGCAAGTGGGTTGCATGACTTGTATATTTACAGTAGCACTTCTCAGGAAGTGCTAAAGTAAATCCTGTGGCTGAGAAGAGTCTTCGATTGTTTGGGTTCCTGTGATATTTATTTAACATAAACTAAGAGCACAGATACCATGCACGCATCTCAGAGAACACCTGCTACCCTGTCCCAGTAGATGTCTGATTCAAGAGTGTTAAAAAAGAAAAAGCCAAAGCTATGGGGCGTACTCAGCTAATGTTCTTTTTCCCAATATTAAACTTCCCATAGGACTAGATTTTTTTAAGTCTAGTTTTGATACTTCCCTGGTGGCACAGTGCATAAGAACCTGCCTGTCATTGCAGTGGCCACGGGTTTGATCCCTGATCAGGGAAGATTCCACATGCCACGGAGCAGCTAAGCCCACATGCCACAACTACTGAGCCCACATTCTAGAGCCCACAGGCCACAACCTCAGAGCTCTGTGCTGCAGCTACTGAAGCCGGAGTGCCTAGAGGTGCGCTCGGCAACAAGAGACGCCACCATGATGAGAAGCCTGTGCGTCCCAACAAAGGGTAGCCTCTACTTGCTGAAACCAGAGAAAGCCCCCCTCAAAGCAACAAAGACCCAATGCTGCCAAAAATAAATAAATACATAAAATAATTTTTATTTGTTTTAAATTTTAGTTTTGAAAGGCAGTGAAAAGATTAATTGTGGAAAGGAAAGAACAGAGGATACAGAGCAATTAAAGAAATTGTATTTTTCTTTTTAAACTAAATTCTTACCATATTAGCCGGCTTTTGTTGAGGCTTATTTCAGGGCCTGGGTTCATTACACGACTAGCAGAGAATTATGAAATTCAAAGAAATCTATACCATGCATCTTATGTATATATATATATATATATATATATGTTTATGTATTTGTACAGTAATGTATGAATTCATGGAGAAGGAAATGGCAGCCCACTCCAGTATTCTTGCCTGGAGAATCCCATGGACAGGGGAGTCTGGCAGGCTACAGTCCATGGGATTGCAAAGAATTGGACAGGACTGAGTGACTAAACCACCACATACGGATTCTGTTCAAAATGATTCTGTGTTTGTTTAGATAGCATCTTTGCTTCCATGTCAGTCTATTATTTTGTAAACCTACTGAGGGCAAGGGACATCTCTAATCCCACAAGTTGCCTCAAATGAATATCAGTCTATAATAACTTTAGGCATGCCACGCCATCCTCCCATTCTCCCCACCATTCTAGCAGCCAGCAAGAATGTCCCTGTTTGATGATACATTAGACTTTGTGCTCTTATCAATCTCCTGTCACCTCCAAACCCAGCATATGTATCAACCCTGAGCAAATTGGACCCTGTGTCTTCCTTCCCTGTAATGAATCTTCCCTTCTGTTACATATTAGCATAACAACCTTCCAGGAACCTACCAGCCTCTTTCTCTGAGGCTGCTTTTTTAGAAAGGAATGCTACTGATTTATGGGTCCTTCTGCTTATTCTAGAAACAGTTTTTTAAAGAAAAAAAAAACACTCTTATCATTGTGGATCTGAGCAGTAGGCATTCCACTGTTACGCAATTCCTTTTAGAAAGTGCACTGACTCCCAGGTGACATTAAGTACCAAATTCAAGAAAGACTTTTTAAAATGGTCCGCATTAGAACTGACTCAAATGTATTCTTTTTAACAGCTGAGAAATACTCCATTGTGTATATGTACCACAGCTTTTTATCCATTCATCTGCTGATGGACATCTAGTTTCAATGAGATGGATGAAACTGGAGCCGATTATACAGAGTAAAGTAATCCAGAAAGAAAAACACCAATACAGTATACTAACACATATATATGGAATTTAGAAAGATGGTAATGATAACCCTGTATGCGAGACAGCAAAAGAGACACAGATGTATAGAAAGGACTTTTGGACCCTGAGGGAGAGGGAGAGGGTGGGATGATTTGGGAGAATGGCACTGAAACCTGTATACTATCATGTAAGAAACGAATTGCCAGTCTATGTTCGATACAGGATACAGGATGCTTGAGGCTGGTGCACGGGGATGATCCAGAGAGATGATATGGGGTGGGAAGTGGGAGGGGGGTTCAGGATTGGGAACTCATGTACACCCATGGTGGATTCATGTCAATATATGGCAAAACCAATACAGTATTGTAAAGTAAAATAAAGTAAAAATAAAAATTAAAAAATAAAATGGTCCACATTAAAAAAAATTTTTTTAATAAATGAGCAATCATTTAAAAGAACAAGGCAATTCTAGATGGGCTAATAAGACCTATCTCCAAGGGAGGTCATTAAACTACTTAAGAAAAGTACAGAGATCCGTGTATAATTATGCCTGGATTTACAGAGAATATTTCTAGAAAGATAAATAAGAAACAAGCTACCATGATTGCCTCTGAATGGTAGATTTGAGTGGGAGACCTGAGTGGCTGGGCAAAAGGGTGTAGAAAGACTTATCACTTACTCTATTAAAACAAGTTCTCCCTAAACAGCTCCCCTGCCGAGTTTATGATTATGCCCTCTATCCAAAACTTTATTCTCTTTCTTGTCCCTTCTGACCTCAATCCTGTGCTAACTGAATACTAATCAACCAGAGTCAGATGACTAAAATTACTATTGTTGATAACATGTTACTATAGTAAAATTGCTATTATAGATGTCATCATTACCATACAAATTCAGGTTGTTTCTCCAGAGCAAGATGAGCTGAGAGACCCCCAGCCATGGACCACTTGGCCAGAGAATCAAACCAGAACATCCTGACTTCCAAAACTATGATTAAGAGATGTCACAGAAATGTCACAAGACAATGATTAACCCTAGCTTCCTTGTTCTTCCCCTGTAAAATGCTCCCAACTCAAAGAGTTAGTGGAAGTGAATCTGAGGCATGTCTCCCATTCCTTTGCTTGCCACCCTGTAATGAAGCCTTACTTTGCTACAGACCCACTGTCAAACTTTAGCTTTCTGCCCACAAGTCCTTGCTTAGTTACATTGCCTCTTGAATGTTGTGGTATGTACATTGAGTTTATTTATAGATTTAAAGTGATTTATTAATTTCAAAGGAGCTTCATGGGTGGCTTAGACAGTAAAGAATCTGCCTGCAACATGGGAAACCCAGGTTCAATCCCTGGGTCAGGAAGATCCCCTGGAGAAGAGAATGGCAATCCACTCCAGTATTTTTGTCTGGAAAATTCCATGGACAGAGGGGTCTGGTGGGCTACAGGCTATGGGGTCCCGAAGAGTTGGAACCCTTTGGTCCTTAGATACTGAAATCAGACTTTGGCTAGTGTTCGGATACAGTTGCCAAATAAAATACAGGACACCCAGTTAAATTTGAAATTTAGATAAACCATGTTTAAAAATTAAATATATGTATGTCCCAAGTATTGCATGGGACATACTCAAGCTTTAAAAAAAAAATGCTGTTTATGTGAAATTCAAATCTAAATGGGTACCTTGCATTTTTACCTGTTCAGTCTGACAGTCCTGGGTCCTGAACCCACCATTTATTTCATTGATGACCCTGGAAAATGAGTGAGGTCAGATTCCTCTGAAGCAGAAGGAGAGGATGATACCTCAGCCTGGTTCTGCATGGGTGGTTGGAGTGCAAGCTGGGCTTCAGAGGGAGGAAACCGGAATTCTGTTCCCTACACCCCAACCTGAGCCTTATGGGGAAGGGAGGACATCTCCCGGCCTCCTCACTTGCAAGGAACATGCCCCAATAGTCTGAGGAAGACAGTCTGCCCATGAATAGCCATGCTGTGACTGCTGAAAGTACACCAAAGCTGGGGGAGAAAAGGGAAACTAGAAATAGATACAAAGGAACAACAAGAAGTAGGTCACCGGGAATAACGGTGAGCAAGGCAGGCAGATTCAGTCGCTCAGTCACGTCCAACTCTTGTGATGCTGTAGGCTATAGCCCACCAGGCTCCTCTGTTCCTGGGATTCTCCAGCAAAAATACTAGAGTGGGTAGTCATTCCTTTCTCCAGTGGATCTTCCTGATCCAGGGATCGAACCCAGATCTTCTGCACTGCAGGCAGACTCTTTACCAACTGAGCCACCAGGGAAGCCACTCTTATTCCTGTTTGCAGAACCTCTATATCCCTCCTATAGGGTCACCAGTGGTATGCAATGGTTGTCACTCTGTGGTACACAAAAAACCCCTGAAGGACGGCACCTCCTCTTTGCTTTGCCTGCAGGGGACTGTTTCATGCCCCTGCATGAAAATTCAGGCTAGAATTTTCCAAGTGAGATGGTTCATGGAAGGACCAGTGGATTCCATGTCATGCACACCTTGTCACACTTCATTTGCCATAAAGTAGGGCTCTTGATTCAGGTAATGCTATTTCAGCAAATTAGACAGATGTTGTGGTCCCTGAGACAGTGGTGTTAAGCTGGTAAACCTACAGCAAGAAGGGAAACCCTGTATCTGCGAGGTGTGTGTGTCTGCCTAATCTGGATAGAGTCACAGATTCTGCTGAGGAAGAGCCAGTAAATCCTTGCTGTATACACTCACTGAAGCATTGCAGGCAGTTCTGACTCCCTATTATGCCCATCTAAGTGCCCCAAATCATGGTTCAAACAAGAATCACTAACAACAATCATCTCTCTCAGTTTCCATGAGCCAGGAATTCCCCAGGGCTCAGCAGGGCTGTTTTGAAGCAGAAGCAGCCCCTGAGGCAAGACTTTCTGAGCAATCAATTTGCTAAAGGAAGTCAGGAGAGATCTGGAAGGCGAGGGGAGGGGATGCAGGAGCAGAAGGAGGGCGGAACCAAGACAGGGTGTGATGGCAGCAGTTCCTCAGAAAACTGGCTGCACCTGATCCACTGGGCTCCTCTGGAGGGCTGTCCTGCCCTGATGCAAGGGGCCTGAGCACTCTCACCCCACACCTGTCGCCACTGGTCATCTCCCACCCTGGACAGCAGGGTGTAAACCCCGAGGCATGCCTGCCTCTACAGATACAGATCCAGTGTCCCCTTCAGACTGCTCTTAACCTCTGTTTCTTGATCAGTAAAAAAGGAAATAATATTCATATCTACCTTATGTTCTAGGACTAAATGAAATTATGCCTACAAAGTTATTGCTTTAATAGCTGGTACAACTGTTGTTGTTTAATCACTAAATCCTGTCTGACTCTTTTGTGACCGCATGGACCGTAGCCCACCAGGCTCCTCTGTCCGTGCGATTCTCCAGGCAAGAATACTGGAGGGGGCAGCTCTTCCCTTCTCCAGGGGATCTTCCCCACCCAGCAACTGAACCCGAGTCCCCTGCATTGCTGGCAGAGTCTTTATCGTCTTGAGCCATCAGGGACAGAAGATCATGTCATGAATTATATAGTCTTTATCCCATTTTATGTGATGATTTACATGTTCCACTGCAGATATATTAATGTGGTTTATTACAACCATACTGTCCCCAGGTGTCTCTGGGAGTGTTATTAATATATAATACATGGGTTAATATATGGATATCATACATGGACTACGCTAGCAAGTTAAGAAGCAACAGTTAGAACTGTTAGAAACATATTAAAAAGCACAGACACTTTGCTGATAAAGGTCCATCTAATCAAAGGATGGCTTTTCCAGTAGTCATGTATGGTTGAGAGAGCTGGACCATAAAGAAGACTGAGCCTCGAAGAACTGATGCTTTCAAGCTGTGGTGCTGGAGAAGACTCTTTGAGAGTCCATTGGACTGCAAGGTGATCAAACCAGTCAATCCTAAAGGAAATCAGTCCTGAATATTCATTGGAAGAACTGATGCTGAAGCTGAAGCTCCCATACTTTGACCACCTGATATGAAGAACTGAATCACTGGAAAAGACCCTGATGCTGGTAAAGATTGAAGGCAGAAGGAGAAGGGAATGACAAAGGATGAGATGGTCGGATGGCATCACCAACTCGATGGACATGACTTTGAGCAAGCTCCAGGAACTTGTGAAGAACAGGGAGGCTTGGCAGCTGCAGTCCAAGCAGTCGCAAGGAGTTGGACACAACTGAGCAACTGAACAACAACAACAACTTTTTAAAATGCAAAACAAGTTCTGAGTTCAGAAATATGTCTGGCCAAGGGACTGGGATAGGAGTGTCTACTTTTTACTACGACTTTACCTCCTGCCGTTTGCACTTGCTATTCCTTCTGTAGGAAATGCTCTTCCCATTCCTTTCTTATCTGGCTCCTTTTCTTCCTTCAGGTTTCGACTTAAATTTCTCCTCCCCAGTGAGGCCTTCCCTATTGCTATTGGTTCTTGCTGTCATTCCCTATTAAGCATGCTGTTTTGTCCTTCAAAGCAATTATGTCAATATATAATTATTACCTTAAAGCGAACATGCTCAGTTGTATCTGACTCTTTGCGACCCCATGGACTATAGCCTACAAGACTCCTCTGTCCATGCAATTATCCAGGCAAGAATACTGAAGTTGGTTGCCATTTCCTCATCCAGGGGATCTCCCTGACCCAGGGACCGAGCCCACATCTCTTGCATCTCCTGCGTTGGCAGGTGGATTCTTTACCACTATGCCATCTGGTAAGCCCAATTTTCACGTTAGTTTTTATTTATTGTCTCTCTCTCCCTCCAGACTCTAAACTTCACTAAGTCAAGGACTTTTTACCTTTATTCGTTTTTGTATGTCCAGCTCTTAGCACAATACCTGGCACATGGTAGGGGCTCAATGTAGGGGTTCGCATTTGCTGAACTGAATAAATGAATCAATCAGACAGTTAGTCCATTCAGAAATGCTGACACTGGAATGGGACTCAAAGACCTTATCTGCTAGTTAAGCAAAGCTGATACAATAAGGAAGAGCTAACATATATATGAATTTGTTCTTGGTATAAAAGAAGTACTTCTCTTAGGTATAAAAATAATGACTTCAGATATATAAATCTATGTAGATAAAATAAAAGATATGATAGAACATACGTAATTCTCTGTTTGGTGAATACTCTGATGACATTGTAATGAAATTATCTCCTGGACATATTGCCTTCATTCACATTGTGTTGCCTCATTCTGATCTGGTGCCTTCTTATTTTGATCTGTGTCTTTATGCCCTTGATATATGGACTTGAAACAACACCATTTCCCATCAACTGCCTAAACAGAACTGAAACTGATTTAAGTTTTATGGGATCTTAGAATTACCACCTATTTCTAGAGTAAAGAATTGAGATTCTCGTCAGAATCTTCTGACATGTTAATCATTTCAATATGCAATCAGAAGATTCTGAAATTATCTCATCTGTGTCATGATGGTTTCTCCAAGGTTTCTGGGTGTGGTTCGCATCTCAGAAGATGATGCATCATACAGGTCAACCTTCAGAACTGGCCATTTTCCCAAAGTCTGCTTGTTCCAGAAAGAGTAGCATCTTTTTTTTTTATTATTCATGTGCTCCTGCTGTGTGCAGCAAAGAGAGGAAGCTGAATTTAGTGGTTAGGGCAAGTGCCTGAGTCAGCAACCTTCATTTCTATATTTGGTTATGCGATTTGCTGAAAATCATTGTCAAACCAATTCTGTTTCATTTATGAAAGAAGTCTTTGTTCTCTTATATGTAACTTTTCTGAACTTCTGTGTGAGCGCTATCTTCATTGCTGCTGTTCTGAAATTGAACGGTATCCTGGGATTTTTCTCTTTTGTATTTCTTTTAGTAATGATCTGGTTGGAGAATCAATAAACCAACAAAGCAACCAAGCAAGAAACAAACTAAACCAGAAACCAGGGCCTTGGTGGCCTACCCCATAGCTTTCACACAACAGAGCAGGACCTACTACAGAGAAGAAAAGGAGAATGGAGGCCCTCGGAATTGTGCCCAAGCAAACATCAGGGTCTTGTGTAAAGCCCAGCAAATGAGAAAGAACAAAGCCACACATCATTAATAACCTTAACTTGTCAATGAGGTTAACTTAAGAATTAACACTTCCCTGACTCTAAATCTTTAACTGTATAAAGGAAAAGATGTGTTCTTTGCTAAAATATCAATGGTTAAATTACATCTTGACAGCAAAATATTTTGTAGGATAGAAGTTTCCTTTAATCACATGGTACAATTCTAGAACTTTGTGAGGTCAGTTTTGTTTGCAGCCTGGCAATTCTTAACCTATGTTATAAGGAAAGCTAAGCGCTATGGCCAATGGCTAATAATCGCTCAGACAAGTCCAACTCTTTGCGACCCCATGGACTGTAACCCATCAGTCTCCTCTGTCCATGGAATTCTCCAGGCAAGAATACTGGAATGGGCAGCCATTCCCTTCTCCACTGATCTTCCCAACCCAGGGATTGAACCCGGGTCTCCAGGATTGCAGGGAGATTCTTTACCATCTGAGCCACCAGGAAAGCCCAAGTGCTATGGGGACTATATAAAGGGTAAATATTTCCAGGGGTATTTTATTTTCTTCTTTGTACTTTTCTGAAGTATTTCTAATATGCTATTTATCATTAAATATATAGATTTTTGCATTAGATTTTTGCATTTTTTATTACAGATATATAAGAAATTAAGCACCCCAATTCTAAGAGATAACCACTATTAACATTTTTCTGCATTTTCCTACATATATGCACATATTGTTGCACAAATGGGACAACATGTACATAATTTTTTTTAACTTTTACTTTATATTAGACCATAGTTGATTTATAAAATTGTGTTAGTTTCAGTGTACAGCAAAGTGATTCAGTTTTACATATACATGTATCTATTCTTTTCAAATTCTTTCCCACTTAGTTTATTACACAGTATCTAGCAGGTTACATGGTAGGTCTTTGTTGGTTTTCTATTTTAAATATAGTAGTGTGTCTAGGTCAATCCCAAACTCCCATACATAATATTTTATAGTCAGGATATTTTTTCACCTTAGAGAGCATTGTGAGGCTTCTTCCAAGCTCTTCTTGGTCTTATTCTTTTTAATGCTTATTAGTGTGTTATAGTATGGACATATCATGATTATTTAACCAATCCCCCATTTCTAGAAAATTATGTACTTTCCAGTTCTCTGATAGTATAAACAGTACTTTGATGAACATCCTTGTTACTAAATTTTCAACCATTAGCAATCTCTTTTTTCTAAGACAACAGAAGATGAAGTCAGCTTGTCTACCATCAGACAAAGGTCAATTGTTCCCTTTGTTACCAAAACTACAGCTCAGCGTCTCAGACACGTCTGGATTCACAAATAAATGCTTCCGGGCAAAACCAGTCCTATTAGCTGAACTTAAGTCTTTGTGTTCCCGAGTAATTTCTCAGTATTTTATAAAGAAAGTTAAATATATGTATATTTTGTCGGGTATTTCCAGCTGTTTTTAGTAAGAATTATTTACAAATATCAAGTTTTCCATTACCAAGAGTAAAAGTACGGCATTTTTTATGTGCTCTGGCATTTTCTACTTGAGACCCTCCAGGGTTTCCCTTGACCCAGACAAAGGCAAATACCAGGTCCTACAGATCCTGTGTTCTCCTCAGATCTCGGACTGCATCTTTGCTTCTGATGTCCCTCATTACTTCTCTGTCCATCGGCATCTGTCATTGTGTCTTTTTGTCTCTACAAAGGGCTTTAGGAATTGCTCACACCTGCCCAGAAACTACGCCCCCAGATGTTACTTGATCGTCTTCTGCGCATGAGTCAGATCTGGGTTCAAACAATACCTCCTTTGAGAGGTCTTCCTGGCCATCCCAGATACCGTGTTTACTCCTTGATTTCTTTTTTTTCCTGTTGCCTCTATCACTCCATGCCATTTGGTTTTATCATGAGTGTTCCATCTTTTCTCACTAGAATGTCACCCCATGAAAAGGACCCTGGCCCTGCTCTATCTCATTCCCCTATCATGTATCACCAGCACTTTTTAAAAGTGCTCTGTAAAAAGTATTATTATTTCTCGTTCATACATTTTTAAAGTGTGCAGTTTGGGAGGAGGAGATGGACTTGTTCCTAAATAAATGTTCATGTATAATCTGATGACAGAGCATGACAGACTAGATGTCATAAGACTTACTTTCCAGTTACTGCGGGACCAGTGACTCGTCATTCCACCCTGCCTTCACAGTATTTCACAACATGTCTCACTCAACTTTTTAAACCAGTTCACCATCTTCATTAGTTCTTCCCACTAACCCACATCACATTTGACCCACCAAACAGTAGTGGATTCTAAGAGGGCAGCAAGAAAAGAGAGAATAGTGAGTACATGAAACCCAGGGAAAAGTTATAATTATTCTCATAAACTTGTAAGTAATTTTAAATAGAACATCAATAATTATTAATTAATAAGCACTAAAAGTTGAGCTAATAGCCTCAAGTGAGCTGGCAACACTAAAATCCAGGTGCTAAAAGTATGGTTCTCAGCCTTTTTATGATCTGGCACAATTTCAAATACCAGAATTTTGAGAAAACATTTGAAAAGATTAACTCAAGAAACTGCTAAGTCAGCAATAAATGCAAAGTCATTATACTAGCATAAAGCAAAGCTACATATTGTCTACAAAGACCTCACAGGCATGATATGTCATAACTTTGCATCCTTGTGCTGTTCTTAGCCACTCAGTAGTGTCTGACTCTTTGTGACCCCCATGGACTGTAGTTTGCCAGGCTCCTCGGTCCATGGGGATTCTCCAGGCAAGAATACTGGAGTAGATTGCCATGCCCTCCTCCAGGGGATCTTCCCAACCCAGGGATTGAACCGGGGTCTCCTGCACTGCAGGTGGATTCTTTACCAGCTGAGCTACTAGGGAAGCCCTTCTGCAGCCTTAGACATTTATATTCTGCTTGAAGAGAACAGTCAGTGTCCTTGCAGTACTCAGGGACATAATCCAAAAGTTAAGTCATCTCTTGGTTGTACTTTTTCCCTTAGTGAGAGTTTGATTTATGTTCAAGCATCTCACCTATGATAAATTGTACCTAGTCTGCACTCCGTTCCACAAACAACTCAGGTCACGTTCTGTTTGACAGACATTGCCTGTTGGCAGAATGCTCAGCTGTAGTAAAATAAATTTTAAATATTGAGTAAAGACCTGATTAAGTTGAAAGATTTGTACAAAGGTAAGAAATATAGTTTTTAAAAAAATAACGCAAATGGAAGTAAAATCATTAAGGGTCATAAATATCAAAATGTTAAATAGTCACAGAAGAGCCATTGATTTACTAATGAATTTATTCACTTAACAGATATTTATTGAGCATCTTCTATGTGCTGGGTTGTCTCCTGAGTGATAGAGAATATGATAAAAATCAAAGCCCACTTCTTCACAGAGCTTGCTTTTCAGTGAGAGTAACAGATAGCAACAACAACAAAAAAACTTTTAAAAGTCAAAACCCAAGTAAACATATACTTACTCAGGTAGTGATAAGGGCAAAGGCAGCAGAGGGGAATACAGAGTATGGGGGAGGAGTGGTAACAAATATACACAGTGTGGTCTAGGGATGACTCACTGCTAGGGTGACATTTGTGAAGAGGCTTAAAGGAAGTTAAGAAAGTTGAGAAAGCCTGGGCTGCAGATTTCAAAGGGTAGATTATAACAGGCAGTGGCAACCACAAGTGCAAAGGCCCTGAGGCAGGAATACACCTGTGACCAGAATGACCTCCTGGAAGGGAATATTTGCAAGGAGGGTTGGTAGGAGAAGAAACTAAGAGGAGCGGAGATGCTGGGAACTTGGGAGACATGGGCAAGATCAAAGAAGACCTCTGCAAATACTCTGGCTTCTCTTCTGAATGAAATGAGTAGCCAGTGGAGGGTTCTCACCAGAGGAGTGACATAGTTAAACATGCATTTTAAAATGATAGCTCTGGAAGACTAAAAATGCAAACAAGGAGATCAGGGGAGAGACAACAGTGGAGTTTGAATCAGAGTCCTAGCTGTGGAAGAGGTGAGAAGTACTTGAATTCTACATATAATATGAAAGTAAAGCTGAAATAATTTGCTAATGGATCAGGTATGATGTGGGAGAGAAAGATAGGAATTAAAGATGACTCTAAAGCATTTAGCCAAAGAATTGGATTGAAATGGAGGATACCATAAGAGTAGGTTTGGAATCAAAATAAGACATCTGATTTTGGAAAACATGAGGTTAGCATTCTGTGCTGTCCGAATCAGCAGTTACTGATCATATGTTGGTATTAACGTCTACATATTAATTAGTTAAAATTTTAAATTCAATGCCTCAGTTGCATTTGCCACATTTTAAGTGCTCGGTATGAAGAAAATTGCAACCCACTCCAGTTTTCTTGCCTGGGAAATCCCATGGACAGAGAAACCTGGTGGTCTCTAGTCCACAGGGTTGGAGTCAGACACAACTGAGCAACTAAACAACATAGCAGAAAGAAGGGCTTGATTGACACCAGATAATAAGAAAGTTGAACTATATTTGTTCTAGTTCCACCCAGTGGTTCTCAACTAGGTATGGTAGGACACCCTTAGAAGACATCTGAAAATGTATAGGATGTTTGGGGTAGACTAATGGGTGTCATGGGCATTTTGCGGCAACGATCTTAGGACACTGACTTGTCACAGTCCAGCACAATGAAGACAAGTTCTCTCATTCAAAATGTCAATAGCTTCTCCATGGGAAAAGCGTTGAGTCGGCCCTCCCTCTAGCAATACTCCACATTCCATAAAGTGAAGCAATATAGACATTAGAACATGGTGTTGGTCTTAGCCAGATAAACTCGCGTACAATCTGTTCTGACTTGAACGTGCTGTATGGCTTGGGATCATTTCCTAGATCCTGGGACTTCGTTTCCTTGTCTAAGTAATGCAGAAAACAATTATTAACATACGTCATCTAGGGTGGTTCTGAGAATTATGGAACTCTTTAGAGTACTTGGTTCAGCGTTTGGCTCAGGAAGTCATATAAATGTACACTATTACTAGAAGTGGAAAAAGGGGATGAAAGAGGAAGTCCAATATAGAGACTTAAATAAGCAAGATGTAAATTCAAATAGAAAAGGAAGTCTAGAGCAGCACTGTCCATCCAAAAATATGGATCAAAAAAAACTGCCAGCAAGTTTTTTTTCAGCACATGCAACATTTAAATGTTCCCCAGCCACATTAAAAAAAGCAAGAAACAGGTAAAATTAATTTTATTAATATACAATATTTAAGTAACCAACTATATCTAAAAATGTTATTTCCATATATAATCAATATAAAAGTCAGAGGCATTTTCATTTTTTTGGTATCAAGTTCTTTAAATTTTATGTGTATTTTACTTACCCGGTGCTCAGCAACCACAGGGCTATAGCATCAATAAATCCAACTCTTTCATTGACTACTAACGTTCAGTAATTAAAAGATTCTTATAAGTTAACATTTCAATGTATAGAGAGTGGTTTCATAAAAGTCTCAAGTATTACATTTAGGAAATTTAACTCAGGATCTTCATATAAGCTGAGACATGCCAGAGTTGTAGGATGATTGATCAGTCGTGAGTGGGCTCAACGAGTTGTAGGTTCCCATTCCAACTCTACAACTTCCTGTGTCCTTGAACAAGTTAGCTAGTCAAAAACCTGTGTTCTTACTTGCAAAAGAAATAATGGTGCTAACTTCCCCAAGGATTGCTATGAGGATCACGTACATAGTTTTAGCCCAGTGCCTACAGAAACTTTCCAAATGTGAACCATTGATATTTGCTATTTGGGTTAAGAAATAGGACAGAAGTCACTAGAATTCTAGTTATTCTTTATATATACACACACAAGTATTTCAGAGTTGAATTACTTTTTTAATTACTTTTGTTAATAAAACAAGAGAACATTGCATGCTCTCGAAGCTGAGCATTTGTCACAGTGAGTGCAATGATTTGTCCCTGTGTTCAGATATAACTCAACCTCTGGAAGACAGTCTGGCACCTGGTAGGTCCTCAGAAAGTTTATTAAACGGATTTCTGGCTACAGAATTCCTGAGCAGTAGTTATAAACACACTATTGAAAGTATGATTACTAGCCAATGATGGTGATTTAATCTTTATTCTTATATTTAAATTATAAAGTTTATGTAGCTATTTTTCAATGAGAACAGTCTCTGCCACAAATTTAAGATTCTTGAGTTGATACAAAATTCAAAACAAGATTAATGATTGGTAGCTTATTGGCCACAGAAGTAGTTCTATATATAAATTACTAAATATAATCTCAATATGGTATCTTCAAGGCTAGCCCATTTAGTCCATTTGTAAATGTTAAAACTCAACACTAAATTCCTATAAAGTTTAAAAAAGCATGCAACACTGGTGTAGCACAAACAGATTTATTTACTAACCAAAGAGATGACCCTAATTAAACCAACATTTTGAAATAGTTTAATTGTTTGTGATAAAGATTATTGAACGCAATAATGAAAAAAAACCCAGCAGTATGGAGATTTGCTCATTGAACTGAGCTTGTTCATCCTCGCAGCTAATTTCTGTGCAAAATGATGATGGAATTTTTACTCTACTTTTTCATAGACCCGAGTACAGGTAACATTGTTCATGACGCATACCTAGGAGACAGAATGTCATTAAAAAGAGGCAAGTTAGTCTTACATCACAAAGTAATGGTGGTAGTTGAATGCTAGGATCACAATCCTACAAACATTGAAATCTACTTCACAGATGGAGAAAATACACGTTAGGATTCCTGGATTTGAAAAGCTAGAGCCGTTATTTTATTTATGATGTGTATATGCTTTACTGAAAACTACTGATTTGCAATATCTAAACTATTCATTTAGTTTTAGCAAATACTATTCCTCATTTTAAAGAAACAGAAAAATGTGTGCTCAAGGTTATATAGTCATTTTTTTACAAACTGAAGGTTTGTGGCAACCCTGCACTGAGTAAGTCTAGGGAGCCATTTTTTCCAACAGCATTTGCTCACTTCCTGTCTCTGTGTGACTCACTGTACTGCGATGTTCCATTCATTGTCATGGTCTGGAATCGAACCTACCGTATCTCTGAAGTGTGCCTGCACTGTAAACGGAGCAGCAGAACACGGACTAGACCCAGCTCCTGCTATATCATCTTCTCCAGCTCCACAAAGGGCTTTTTTTAGTTAGTAAGTATTCTTGTATTTATCTTGTTATTTGGCACTTTTTTTTTCCTCCAACCTAGCTCTCCTGTTCATGATCAGTGATCTAGAACACTTATGTGAATTATGAATTCATATAAGACATATGATGTCAGACACTTACCACCACTAATTTCCCATCTTCCAGTTTTCTTGTTATTGTGCTTTCCTTTCCATCCCATTCCTGATGTTGAACCAATGCACCATCCGTAAAGTTGCAGACAGTCTGCCAAAATAAAGTATCCTTTTTAATCTTCCAAAGCACAATGAAAAAGAGTTTCTGTGACTTATAACCTCCTTAATCAACATTTTTTTATCTTTTCCTTTCTGGGTCTACTTCACCACATTAACCCATAGTAATTTCATTCATAATATAGTTTGTGCTTTTTAATTTAGATGTCCCTTAAAACTATTTTTACAAAATAGATTAAGTTGTGAAATCAGTATTTTTCACTAATTTGTCAAAACTCAATTCATAAAACAACTTGAGACTTTTTCATTAAGTTCTGGCCTGGAAGCAGTAAGAATGTTATTAATAGAGTTAATCATTCTGCAAGGTTCTGTGATATTATAAATTATAATTAACCTGAGTCTTTCTGCCATCAGCTGTGGTCTCTTCAAACTTCTCTCCCAGTTTACAGGAAAACTGCGTTGTTTTCAAAGTGCTCTCAGTTTTTATGCTGAGGGTTTTGCCATCAGAAGTGATGATACAGTCTGGTTTGGCCATCGCACCTACTTTTCGCAGAGCCATCCCCACTCCTGTGGAAAGTTAAACCATGTTAGATACCCGGAAGACCAAATTTCTTGTTTACATAATAAAAGCAGTAATTCAATTGCAATCACCATGCTGTGCATATTTTCAACGATTCAGTCATCAATGGGGAAGGCAATGGCACCCTACTCCAGTACTCTTGCCTGGAAAATACCATGGATGGAGGAGTCTGGTAGGCTGCAGTCCATGGAGTCACTGGGAGTCAGACACGACTGAGCAACTTCACTTTCACTTTTCACTTTCATGCATTGGAGAAGGAAATGGCAGCCCACTCCAGTATTCTTGCCTGGAGAATCCCAGGGACAGGGGAGCCTGGTGGGCTGCCGTCTATGCGGTCACACAGAGTCAGACACAACTGAAGCGACTTAGCAGCAGCAGCAGCAGTCATCAATAACAACTGTGAACATACACATATCCAGCGCTTACCAAGTGCTAGTACTTGACATACACTATTCATGGAAGCCTGGCAAGGACCTTATGAGAGGTAGATAGTCTCCATTTGACAGATAAGTAAGTGAGGCATTGATGTAACTTACTCAAGCTCATCCAGCTAAGAAGGGAGGTGCTGAGAACCAACAACGCGGGCAGCCCGGCTCTAAATCTCAGCTTTAAGACACCATGCCATGTTGGCCCTCAGAAACTTAAGATATCCTGACTTCTCTAATTTCCTCAGTTCTGCCAACCACTGTATTATATGACTCCAGCACACAGTCTAGCACAGAAGTCCCTGATAAATATTTGATTAGTAGACTACATAAAATCAGTATCAATCCTGAGATATTCAAATCGCAGTTTTAAGAGTTAACCACACAATCATGATGCTAACAAACAGGAAAAATCTTACCCTCAAAAATAGTATTTCAGAACTCTGTAACTCAGATTACTCTATTAATACATTTATTTTATAATCTATGTATTTCCCCCTAATACTAACATTTAGTAGGAAACTTCCTTCTAGGCCAAATCTCAGTTTCATGGATGAGGCGACTACAGCCTAAACAGAGTAACTGACTTGATGATGAACGCTCAGCCTGGCTTGACATGTCCCCACGGAGCCTTCTCTTTCAGCAGCTAGGCACTGGTGCTTTGTTTCATTAGTTGAGTCATTATTTTCTCACTTTGGACAAATAAAGGGCTCTGCTCTTTCCACACCTTGATTGCTCTCTAATGAACTGTACCTTGACAACCTTGACTCCAGAACTCTGGAAACAAGCCATCTGATAAACATGTTTGGTTTCAATGGGCAGAGAAACCGCCTACTGTGGTCCTCACTCAGGTGAACACACACATATGTATTTCTCCTTTGTGAGTGCAGTTAGTTGCTTTTTGTCCAGAGTCACCTTGATCAAGGTATAGAGTGGAGGGGAAAAAAAAAAAAAATACTGCTTTGTTTTATTCATGGGATCATAAACACACTCAAGATTCACCAGAGCCACACTTAACCAGCCATGAGCTAGAAGGTGTGTTTTTTTAAGTACTTCAGGGTACTTCTGGGTCTAGATCTTTGTAATGACTTCTTCACTCATTTAACATTTGGTAACAGAAAGTTACTATCTGCAGGAGGCTAGCTTCTAAAACAACCCTACAGCCCCAGCAGTTGTGTCAGACAGGATCTTTGCTATGCTTCACTTCCTAGGGGCCTGTGACAAAGGTTCGTCTTTGCCAATCTACCCAATGTGGCAATCAGCACTCTTTATAGTCACCGGCTTATGAAAAAGACAACAGAAAATCCAACACTATTTTGAGCGAGAGAACTTCAATCTCTCTATAGAGATGCATCCTCCCTTGGAAGGCTTTTAAGTCAAGAGCCTGTAGAACAGGCTCTAGGTTCATCTAGGTCACTAGAACTGACTTAAATTTGTTCTTTTTTCTGGCTGAGAAATAGTCCACTGTAGGTATGTACCACATCCTCTTTATCCATTCATCTGTCAATGGACATCTAGATTGCCTCCATGTCCTGGCTATCCTAAAGAGTGATAGAATGAACATTGGGGTACATGTGTCTTTTACAATTTTGGTTTTCTGAGGGCATATACCCAGTAGTGGAGTTGCTAGGTATTAAGGCATATATATGGAATCTAGGAAAATGATACTGATGAACCTATCTGTAGGGAAGGAATAGAACTGCAGATATAGAGAATGGACTTATTGACACAGTGAGGGAGGAGAGAGCGGGAGGAATGCAGAAAATAGCATCAACATACACACAGTATCAGGTATAAGATGGAGAACTGGCAAGAAGTTGTGTGTAGCACTGGGAGCCCAGTCACGTGCTCTGTGATGACCTGGAGGTATGGGATGGGGAGAAGGGAGGGAGGCTTGGAAGGGAGCGGACACATGCATAATCATGCCTGGTTCCCCTTGCTGTATGGCAGAAATCAACACAACGCTGCAAAAATTAAAAAAAAAAAAAAAATCAAGTGTCTTGGGCAAGGCCACGCCCATCTTGGATGCAGTTGGAAAGCAGCTGAAGGACCGGCAGTTTCTGACTGCGGTTTCCCGGTGAAGCCTCTCTGCCCTCCACCCTCCAGACGCAGAAGGCTGCAGGGCACTGCCACCTCGGGTACAGTCGACCTCACCGCGCTCCTCCCACACGCCAACCGGCCACCGCAGCGCCCAGTCGAGCGGTGCCAACAGGTCACTGTCACCAGCGCCACGCCTCTGAGCCCCGCTCCGGGGCGTGGAGAGGAGGATGCCCTGATGCTCCCCCGGGGGAGCCCGGCCAACCCAAAATGGGCCGACGCACGCGGCCAAGGCGGGCGGGGGCTCTGGGGGTGGGGGAGATGCAACCGAGAGCGGAATGTAAGCTGAAGCGGTAGCCCGCATTTCGGCTGGAAATCGAGTTCGGGTGTAGAAGAGGGAGGGGACCCTGCGCGCCACCTGGGAACAAAAGATGCGGCAAGGTGGGTCAGGGCAAGGAGGTGCGGCCACGACCGCGCGAGTGCGAGGGAGGACAATGGCAGAAGAGGTGGGGGAAGAAAATTCGGGAAAGTTAAGAGGGCCGCCTGGAGGGGGCGAAAGAAAAGAAGCTTGGGGTGGGAGAGGGGTGAGCGCGCTAAAGGGCAGGAAAGCAGGGGTCGCGTGGGCCCGGGGAAAGCAGCAGAGAGAGGGACTGATCAAGAGGCCAAGGGTCCGGGGAATCCGGAGCGGGCGGGAGGCGCTCTCCACTGCTCGCCTGCGATGAGGGTGGAAGGTGGAGGATAACGGGGTCGGGGGTAGGCGGCCACGCACGCCCAGCCTTTCAGCCTAGCACGCCGAAGGGAGCCTACGGACAGACAGCTACACACACGTGCCACGTTGCAGCGCCGCATGGCGGAGAACCTCACCTACTTCCTTCATGTATTCGTCAAAGCCTTTGCTCTCCACTAAGCGCCATCTTCCTACCAGCTGCTGAATGGTGGCCATGGTGGGTCCGAGCGGACAAGCGTGACAGGTGAGCTGCGGAGTGCAGGGCGCCGGGAATCAAGCGTGCGGTTGGCGGGCCACTCGCGCGGCTTTATAAAGGCTGAGCGCGCGCGCGGGCGGTGCCCGAAGGCCAATGAGAAGCGCGCCTCGCCCGCCCGCCCCGCCCCGCGAGCCCCCACCCGGATCTGGCTCCTGGGGTCCGAAAGCGCTAAACTGCTCCACCTGCCGCGGCCGCTGGGGCTCGGCGGGCTGCTCCTGCGAGCTGGGACTAGTCCTAGTCCGACGGGCCCCACGCCGCCACGGACGCCAGACCCTGCACTCCCCGCGCCTCTGCACGCCCAGGAAGCCAGAGGGGCTGCGGGCGGACGCGGCCCGGCTCTCCCGGGCCCGTTGATCCCATGCCAAGCTGCCGCCCCTCTTCCCGTTCGTGACACCCACAAAGAATCGATTAGCCTTCGTTCGGTTCCCATGGCAGGAATTGATCAGTAGTTTAATTGACTGATCGATAAACTTCTTCACCTATTTAACCACTGCTGGGGCGAGGGTGCGGGGGAAACACCCTCTTGAAATAACCTGTTCCCACTCTCACGCCACTCCCGGCCCAGCTGCGGCCTCAGAGGGTATCTAACCTGAGTTGAGTTCAGCTATCTTAGCAGAAGGTCCTGGGTGCGGGGAGATGTCCCAGGCAGTTCGGTTTCCAAACTCAGACTCTATAGAAAGTTATCAGTTTAAGTGACTGCCATTGCTATTAAATGTTCTCATTCAAGTATGTTTTACTATTTATATTTTCAGCTGAACAGAGCCCTGAACAATTTCTCTTCAGGCTCCCAAGTCTTTAGACTCCAGTGATTCTCCTCTTCTCCTTTAATCTTAATACTACCTTGTATTTATTTGTAAGTAGAACTTTCTACTTTTCAAAGTGTGTCTGTCACAGGATCTTTGTGCTCCTGGGTTGCTGTGGGAGTGACTTGGAGTGAGATGTGGAAATTGCCATACAGACAGGGTAGCCACCTTGGTGGAGATAAGCTCCATTTGTTGAATACCTGGCCCCTTTATATCTGTTAATGCTGATGCCTACTGGGTTTTTACTCAAGGGTATTATCCCAATTTTCTGAGAGAGAAATGAGGCAGGGAAAGTTTGCAGAGTGGAAGAACCAGAATTCCTGTCCAGGTTCCTCTCATTCTAGACTTTGTGAAATAGGACCAAACCTGGCTGCCTCAGGCTCACCCTCCTCTTCATGGGATTAAGAGTAGAGGCTACATACAGTCTCCTGAATTATTCCAAGACACTAGTTCTTGGAATAAGAAAAACTTATTCTTCCTTCCCTAACAAACTGAAATCTGAGCTTGTCATTTCCCGGAATGCCTCAGGACATTTACTTACCTACAGTGTATTTTTGCCCTAATCCTAGGGTTACCCCAGTTTCCCCAGTGGCACCATTTTAATACTGAGTGACTTAGGTCACATAGTTGTGCCACTAAGGGCTGGCATGTCCCCATGCCAACAGCCCCATACTTGAGGCTCAAGTGCTCCCAGAAAATGTTCCTGTTCTGACGGCAGCTGAGCACGTCATTTGCCCAGCAGAGCAAGTGCTGGCTTCCAGATACTTGGTATGGCCCCTGCCTCCCAGAGAAGCAGCTCCTGTGTGCTTGGATTAGTTTTCTCAATGTGCTAGGTCAATATGTTTGTCCATTTTTGTATTGAATATGATAGTAATAGCCAGGACTCAGTACTGGAATACTAGTTTTTAAATGATCATAATCAAGCACGCGATAGAAATATCAAAAGGAAAACGACACCTTGATACTAATACTAATGCCTTGATACGACACCTAAAATACTTAAGTACAAGAAATCATTTTTATACCAGAAGCATTATCCAAAATTTAACTTTTAAGCACACTCTTTGATGTGATGAGCATGTGGATGAAAAAATGTGGCCTGCCAAGTCAGTAAACAAAGGATGTTGTGGGCCTCAGCCGAAGCACTGCCCTGACTCTGCACCCTGAGGGGATTCAGGGTTGGAGAAAAACAGGATCCCGGCCCTAGATAGGTAAGGTGCACATCAAAGGAGTGATCTCAGTGAGCCCAGATTCTTGCAACTTTCCTGGTGGCTCAGTGCTAAAGAATCCGCATGCCAATGAAGGAGTTGTGGGTGCAGTCCTTAGGGCAGGAAGAGCCCCTGGAGTAGAAAGTGGCAACCCACTCCAGTATTCTTGCGTGGGAAATCCCATGGACAGAGGAGCCCGGCAGGCTACAGTCCATGGGGTAACAAAGAGTCAGACTGAGAAACTGCACAAGTATGATCAGATTCTTGCCTCTTCCCATACATAAGAAAGCAAAGCACTGAAATCTTTAAGTGGGGAGACCTGGTTTTCTTTAACACTAGTCTTTTGATGTTCTGACTATCTGGTTTTTGGGTTGGTTTGTTTGTTTATTTTTTGCAAAAACTCCTATATATCCTGGCTCTTCCCTTACCTCTTTGCAACGGTTCCTCAGAGCTATCTGAGAGGTCATCCTCCAGGCTTAAGTCCTCCGGAATTCCCCCGATGAAACATACTTCTCACCTTTGCCTGTAGTCTACGCGATCTCAAAGAGTCGGACATGACTGAGCCACTGAGCGCACACACGTTCAGCTTTTAGCTTGTGCATTTTTTTCGGTCAACAAATGGAAATAATACTTTTGTGGTTAAAACACATCGACAAAACAAAGATACAGGTCAAAATACCTGTTAGTGTCTCCCATAAGACAGAGCCGAAGGGTATAGTGATGGCTCTGCTACTCTGAGCAATGCACTTAATCCCTTGTTTTCTGATGCCTCTTAACTGTATTACAGACATGGAGAGAGACTGAAGTCAGGTTATTTCTAAGGTCCCTCAACCCCTAAATTCAGGTTCCCTTCCTTTCTTAAACTGGTAATGAATTGTGTGCCTTGTGCTCAGATGCTTCAGTCATGTCTGACTTTGCAACCCCATGGACCATAGCCCTTCAGGCTCTTCTGTCTATGGGATTTTCCCAGCAAGAATATTGGTCTGGGTTGCCATTTCCTCCTCCAGGGCATCTTCCCAACCCAGGGATCAAACCTGGATCTCCTGCATTGCAGATGAACTCTTTACTGCTGAGTCACCGAGGAAGCCCAGTAATGGATTACAAACTCTAAAAAACATTAAGTATTTCCTTAACCTTCAAACTAAAGTCCTGTTCTAGGCTACTTAACTTGAACCCAATATAAATGTAAAAACAAAAAATGCTGTGATAACAAATCTGAGTAAAGTCTAGTATGACTTTATGGAATTGTGGACAAAGACCTGTCATTTCAGAAAACAAAGGATGTTGCTATAGCCAGCAACGGGATACAGCAGTGGTCCTGATGTGCGCCCTGAAGGGATTCAGGATGGAGGAAAAACAGCATCGGCCCTAGGTAGTTAAGATGCATATCAAAAAATAATTTCAATGAGCCCAGACTCTTGCATCTTCCCATACAAAGAAAAGCACTAAAATCATCGTGAGATGTCCATTTTTAGTGTTTAGCAGTTATCTTTTGATATTTGACTACATAGGGTTTTTTTTGTTGTTGTTTATTTGTTTTGTTGTTGTTTTCCGCAAAAGCTGTATATCCTGGCTTCTCCCTTATCTCTTCAGAGCAGTCCCTCAGAGCTGAGAGGCTGTATCCCTGGCGTAAGTTCTTAAAAAGTTCACCAAATAAAATATAATTCTCAACCTTTAGTTTGTGCATTTTTTTTTCCCCAGTCTACAGAATGGTTGAGCATCTCTTCATTGGACAAAGGGAAGAGCATTGTCACTTGGTTGAGACTAACCGACTCGATGGACATGAGCTTGAGTGAACTCCAAGAATTGGTGATGGACGGGGAGGCCTGGTGTGCTGTGATTCATGGGGTCACAAAGAGTTGGACACAACTGAGCGACTGAACTGAACTGAAATGAACTGAGATTAGGATACAGGGCTTCCCAGGTGGCGCTAGTGGTAAAGAACCCACCTGCCAATGCAGGAGACATAAGAGACATGGATTCAGTCCCTGGGTCAGGAAGATCTCCTGGAAGAGGGCATGACAACCCATTCCAGTATGCTTACCTGGAGAATCCCGTAAACAGAGTTTCCTGGTGGGCTCCAGACCGTAGTGTCACACAGAGTACAACATGACTGAAACAACTTGGCACACACAGGGAAAAAGTGCCAATAACTTTGTTGCAGCCTATCTTTAAAGCAGAAGGAGCCGTGCTGGTCATTAGTTTTAGCGGCAGCACAGAGACAATCAATACAGGTGTCACATCATGTGTTCCATCATGCTAGAGGATAATAAAACAATATTTATTCTTGTAGGTGAAAATGGCTGAAGAATCCTGAATTACTCTAGCATCTCTTCACCCAGTGGCTCTACAAGACAACCAGTTATAAGACAGATGAAGTTTTCTTTAATATCTTTGAACCTCAGTTCTCTCATCTATGGAATTAAGGAGGTAAGGATTAGACTAATTGATTTCTTAGATCTCTTTCAGTTTATGAAGTACTGTTGCAGTAGTTGATAGCCCTGAAGAAAATACTCAAAATTACTCTATTTCCACCTAGTGGCAAAATGAAGTATTTCTGGCAGCTTTTCTTTGGCAAGTGTTAGTAGCTTGTCAACTTCCACAATCACACAATACCTTTTTTTTTTTTTTTTAGTTTTTTATTTTTTAAATTTTAAAATCTTCAATTCTTACATGCATTCCGTATATCATATAGTTTTGCTTAAAGACAAGTTTCCAGTTTCAGTTTGTATAGATGAATGGGCCTCCCACACAGTTAGTTATAATGTGTAATCATTTCCTAAGACAACAAGCATTGGTGACCTAGAAGCTCACAGCTGGTTGAAAAAGAGAACACCGCATTAAATGAATCACTACAGATAACAGAAAGCAATCCATGTTCAAACTATTGAGTCTTCTCTAAGTGTATTCCCAGATTAATCCAAAAAGGACGAGAAAAAGCCAAATGATCTCTATCAAGTGTTACTTTTCAAATTTTACTGTGCAGATCACTCAGGGATCTGCTTACTGTACAGATTCTGATTTAGCAGTTTCAGAATAGGACATAAGACCATGCATTTCTGACGAACACCTAGGTGATGCCAATACTGGAGTCTAGGGACCTTGCTTTGAGTAGAAAGGCTGTAAAATGAGTACAAATTTGCCTAAGGCTTGTCACCTGGCTGACTTTCACTTCAGTACATGTGTATTTTCTGACCGTATCCCCATAAAAATATAGAGAAAAAATGGGAAATCAAACAAACTCACTCCCAAAATTCTCTCACTCAACATTTTGACTTTTTTCTCATTTTGTTGTTGTTCAGTCGCCAAGTCAAGTCCAGCTCTTTGCAACCCATGGACTGCAACATGCCATGCTTCCCTGTCCTATATTGTCTCCCAGAGTTTTCTCAGACTCATGTCCATTGAGTTGATGATGCCATCCAATCATCTTATCCTCTGTTGTCCCCTTCTCCTCTTGCCTTCAATCTTTCCCAGCATCAGGATCTTTTCAAATGAGTCAGTTCTTCACATCAGGTGGCCAAAGTATTGGAGTCACAACTTCATCATCAATCCTTCCAGTGAATGTTCAGGGCTGATTTGCTTTAGGATTGACTGGTTTGATCTCCTCGCATTCCAAGGGACGCTCAAGAGTCTTCTCCACTGGCCATAGCCGCGGGCTTAATTGCTCAGTCGTGTCTGACTCTTTGCAACCCCATGGACTGCAGCCTGCCAGGCTCCTCTGTCCATGGGGATTCTCCAGGCAAGAATACTGAAGTGGGTTGCCATGGCCTCCTCCAGGGGATCTTCCCAATCCTGGGACTGAACCCAAGTCTCCCACTTTGCAGGCTAATTCTTTACCATCTGAGCCACCACAGCACCACGATGTAAAAGCATCAATTCTTTGGCATTCAGCCTTCTTTATGGTCCAACTCTCACATCCATACATGACTACTGGAAAAACCATAGCTTCAACTATATGGACTTTTATCAGCAAAGTGATGTCTCTGCTTTTTAATAGAGTGCTGTCTAGGTTCATCATAGCTTTTCTTCCAAGGAGCAAGCATCTTTTAATTTCATGACTGCAGTCACTGTCCACAGTGATTTTAGAACCCCAAAAAGTAAAATGTGCCACTATTTCCACTTTTTCCCCTTCTATTTGCCATTAAGTGATGGGACCAGATGCCAAGCTATGTTTCTCTCTGTTCACTGGAAAGCATGATAGGAAGCTTCACATGGGGTAAGGAACATGGATAATAGTTTTAATCTCTTTGTTGAAAAGCTTATAGCCAGTTTTCTGACCCTGACCCTTTATGGCTTGTCTTGCTCTAGACATGCTTTGAATACTCAGCTTAAAACCAAATATTCCGTAAGAAATCCCATTTGAAATCAGTTCCAAAAGTATATGCTAATAAGTAGATAGAGCATGGAGCTGCATCTTGACTGAGGGCTACAGCAGCAGAATTTTCCAGATAAGAATAAAGTCAGGAAGCCACAATACTTAAGGCACACTTTGACTGTTAAGTTCTAAATCCTTCAGTGGATCCAGCAGCAACAAGGAACTGGCAATAACTACCATCCTTCAATGGAAGATTGTTCTGTTTTAGATAATAAGATTATTTCTTATTAAAGTACTTCTAAGAATGGAGTGATTTTATGAACTTCGTCCTTTTGCTTAAAGCAATTTGATTCTTACACAATGTGACTGCTGTAACCATTAAAACTTTCCAGTTGCTAAATAATTCATGGTAACTCTGTGCTTGCAACGAGATATTGCAAGTGTCACAATAATAAAAGGTTGTCAGCTTCAAAACAAGGCAGAGGTCATAGTGACTCATCTCAGTGTGAGAGAAATCCATTTCCATTACTTACACAGGTCTTCCTGCTCTCCAGAATTATGTGTTATTGGGCATTGATTTCATTATTAGCTCACAGCAACAGACTGTAGAAATATGTAGTTTGGCTAACCCTCTCATGCCTCATGCAGGCAGCACTCGAGGTGTCTGAAAGCACAGCACCTAAAGGGACGTCTTGAAGTGGACAACAGAATGCTTGCAGAGCTCCCCAGTAAACACCAAATTATCAGAAAAACACTAACTTCACCAGGCAATACAGCCTGAAGACAACTATCCTGGCAACACTACCTCTAAGCATATTGCTACTCCTAACATGCACTATATTATGTACAAAGACTGGGTCTGGCAGGCCACATACAGACAATTTATAAAAGACAGTTTTGCCCTCTTAAACTTGCAAAGAACAAAAACTCCAAATAATATTTTTCCGCTGTGCTATGTGCTGTGCTTAGTTGCTCAGTCGTGTCTGACTCTTTGTGACCCCGTGGACTGGCCTGCCAGACTCCTCTGTCCATGGGGATTCTCCAGACAAGAGTGCTAGAGTGGGTTGCCATGCCCTCCTCCAGGGGATCTTCCCGACCCAGGGATCAAACCCAGATCTCCTGCATTGCAGGTGGATTCTTAACCATCTGAGTCACCAAGGAAGCTCCAGAATACTGGAGTGGGTAGCCTATCTCTTCTCCAGGAGATCTTCCCAATCCAGGAATCAAACCAGGGTCTCCTGCATTGTAGGTGGATTCTTTACCAGCTGAACTACCAGGGAAGTGGCCAAATTGTTTTCTGGCAGATTATACTATCCCGTTTTTCAGTCCCACCTTCCAAATGCTATTCTATGATTGAGTATTTTTCTCTCCAGATTTTAACACCATTTGATCATTTCTCTTTATTGACACTTTTTACTAGAATTAATGGTTTTTTAAATCCAACATACAAAATAACTTGCCCTGAGCTTTTTACCCTGATGGGTCAGGCCCATTGCTTTCCTTTCGCCTGAATTAGCTTGTAAGAACCATCAGAATTTAATAACCTACCTAAATCCAACTGAAGGCGCTTCCTGGATTCTCTCTGGTCCTCTGAACTTGGTGGTGGGAGACCTACTCCATCGTCCCTTAGAGGCATGCGCAGCACTGCACAAACAGCATCGCGGGCTTCGGCGCCCCACCTTAAGGAGCCAAGAGGCAGGATAAGTGCTTCCCTTCACCTACCCGTGAACAGCGTGGACACTTTTCGTTCACCTGCCCACCTCAGCACTGACTAAAGATATAAATTCAGCAGCATGTAGTGACATGTTTGTTTTATCCCTCCAAGTGTTATCCCCATGTCATCTGGCCTCTTTTGCTCCTGAACTCCTCCTTTTACACCAATGAATGACTCTGTTAATAATAAGAAGCCAATTTGCATTTCCAATGAACCACATCCTGTTTTCTGGGTTGGCTAGATGCTGTGATTTCCTACAGGAACTGGGAACTGAGTGGATGTTACCCATTGAGGTCAACCATGATCTTGGTTTGGGTCTATGTTAGAAGGTGGATAAAGAATATTTGTGCCACAAATCTCAGCTCTTATCATCTTATAGATTCAAAATCCTTTGTTAATCCCTCAATACCAAGTTGAGTTTCCTAATGCCTCTTCTGCCCTGGTAGATTAGCAGAACTAAACACTGTTTTTGACATAATGCAAGCTGTATTGCCTATATGTCCCAGTTAGCCTTAGGACAAGTCTGAGTGATGGCTGTTGTCCTGGTGTAATTATAAACAATACTGTCACTCAAAGTAACTCAAATTAAATATTGGATGAAGAGTAATAAAATTGGATGAAGAGTAATAAAATGTAATTATCACCTTCCAGGCAGCTCTAAAGACTAAATTTCAAGTATGACATTACCGTGGGACACTAATAATCATCTAATGTAAAACCTGAAGATTTTTTACAGCAGAGGAGAAAGGCTGTGAGGCATAGTCACATGACCTACTCATATGACCTTACACAATATGTCATGTGTGCACTGCTCTGCTTACCCACAAATGAAAGACAAACACAGCTGTCCACACGTGATAAACCCCTTTGATTCAAGTCAGCCTGCATTTTTATACTGCCTAACAATTATGTGGAATAGGATGTAGTCCTTGTTTTCAAGGAGTTTGTCATCTAAGCTTATATCAACCAAGGAACTTGCATTTATATAATTTTTTCATTTTATCAACATTTATTAAAACATTTCTCTCTTAGTTCTGAAACTTCTCAAAAGTGCCTCTGAAAACATCAAATAGATATCTTTGTAACATTAATTGAACTTCCAAGAAGATACCACAGAGCCTTCTGGGTGGGGAGTTATTTCGGGGGGAGGGGTGGGAAGGGAGGCGGTGACTGCATATATAGTCCTAACTACTTTCGACTCTAGATTTTTGATTGTTTTGTTTGTTGGTGTGTTTGTTTGAACAGGTCATCTCTTTGACAGGAATGAGGTGAGGGCACTGAATGATATGTCCTGTTGAAAACTAATGTACCAAATGCCACAGAACCCCCTGAGGTAACATTCACTAAGATCAGAAAGATCTTGACTAAGAAATACTGGGTCAGAGAGCATGAAGCAACTCACAGCACTACTCCAATCACCCTGTGTTTCAGAAGTAGTTCATTGCCATGAACCTGGGAATAAACTGACATTTGGCATAGCATATTCAAAAGCAGAGACATTACTTTGCCAACAAAGTTCCGTCTAGTCAAGGCTATGGTTTTTCCAGTGGTCATGTATGGATGTGAGAGTTGGACTGTGAAGAAAGCTGAGTGCTAAAGAATTTATGCTTTTGAACTGTGGTGTTGGAGAAGACTCTTGAGAGTCCCTTGGACTGCAAGGAGATCCAACCAGTCCATTCTAAAGGAGATCAGTCCTGGGTGTTCACTGGAAGGACTGATGCTAAAGCTGAAACTCCAATACTTGGCCACCTCATGCAAAGAGTTGACTCATTGGAAAAGACTCTGATGCTGGGAGGGATTGGGGGCAGGAGGAGAAGGGGACGACCGAGGATGAGATGGCTGGATGGCATCACCGACTCGATGGATATGAGTTTGAGTGAACTCTGGCAGTTGGTGATGGACAGGGAGGCCTGGCGTGCTGCTATTCATGGGGTCGCAAAGAGTCGGACACGACTGAGTGACTGAACATTGTGAGATACACAACTTGCGTAATAAAATCTGCCAGTGTGCAAGTCACAGCAGAGATTCTCCACCACCCCAGCCAGGCTGGGCAAGGACCAGAAAATCCTGCTGTGTTCCCTTTACTGTATCAATGACATCCTCTTTGGAAAGAAGAGACTCAGAAGCAAAGCTTAATAATTTTCCCACACATCCTCTGATACCTTTGTCTTTCAGTAGAAATTATAAGTGGTTCCTGGAAGAAGAATATGACTGTTATGACAAGTTTGATTGTATTTATTATACAATACAAAATATTATTACTTCTGTAGCTATATTATCAGTATATCATACAAAGTAATAAAAACTCTAGTCGGTCAAGGAAAACACACAAAGGTATCATAACAAATCCTCTGAGAAGTCACAGACCCACACCAGTCTTGCAACAGACAGGCCCCTTAAACTAAAATAGATCCTAACTTCCCTTCTTGTCTGCTATTCTAGAATAGGACCAGCTTCTGGAAACAGGAATGAATGTCACTTACTGGTGTCCCTTTGAATGTTACTTACTACATGAAAGTCATTTTATACCACTTACTATATGAAAAAACAGGGGGTTTTCCCCCATTATATTGTATATCTTTCCATTTTATTTTTGCATTTTGGTTGACATAATCACTTCTGAGATATATTTACAGAAGCAGAAGTTGGGCTCCGTTAAGAACAGAAAATTATAACTGCCTAATATCTAATTTTGAAAGCAAGTAGGGATATAAATTGGGCTTCTTAGGTGGCTCAGCGGTAAAGAATCTGCCTGCCGGCACAAGAGATACACGAGGTACAGGTTCAATAGCTAGGTCAGGAAGATCCCCTGAAGGAAGAAATGGCAACCCACCCCAGCATTCTTGCCTGGAGAATCCCATGGACAGAGGAGCCTGGCAGGCCAGTCCACGTAGTCACAAAGAGTTGGACGTGACTGAGCGACTGAGCTCTCATGCACAGGGATATGAGTCATAATCCGAAACAAGATAAAAGTTGCTTCAGAATTCAGTAAACCTTTTATTTATCACTTGCCAGCATTCATGAAGAATGCAGCAGCGAGCTCCCTTTCGCTTTCATCTTTCCTGGGCTAGTGGTAGCGGCCCCGCCTTTTGTACAGCAGGGCTCCATTTCTTTCCCACACTGACTTTCTCAACCCCAACCCTGAAGGCCTCTACTCTGAGGAAATTGAAGTCATTTTTGCATATTCAGAAGTTAAACTTGATCTCTGGTTCCCACACCCAAGTCACTGAATTTTTATTTGCACATTTTGGCAGTAATTTCTAGTCAAACCTGATCGCAGCCCCATTAGCTGTCAGTTACGCCCACATGATATCAGTAAATCCCTGAAAGTCAGGTGGTTTCATTTCTGAATGGGAATGTATGATTTGAAATCAGAACTAAAGGAGGATCTTAAAATTTTAGAGCTTGGATGAATTATAGATGTCTTCTACTTCAATGTAAGCCCATTCAGATTTCTCTTAGTACAAATAAATTCAACCTCTCACTTAAATCCTTCTGGGGATGGAGACATTTCTTCCCCACCAATAAGTCCTTTGTGCATTTAACTGGGGGCAAGCCATTATCACTATGTACTGAAATCTTCTTTCAGTGATTTATAGCTATTGGTCTTAGTTTGACCCTTTGGAATAACATAGAATGTCTGCTCGCTGATTTTCTCATGGTAGACCTATAAGGTCTGTACGTATTTGATGATGATACTTAACATAGATAGTTGCTTAGGAATCCAAATATATTGTATATAAGGTACTTTGGATAAAGAGAACTATAAATAAAATTGTATAAAATATACATTATGTGTATGTGTATATAAATGTGTATGTACATATATGTATAGGTGGGTGCATGTGTATATATATACACACTCTATCTTTATATATATATATATATACATGGAGAGAGAAAAGTATTAATTAGAGAAAAAGGAATAGTAAAAAAATAGTAATTCTAATTACATTTTAAATTTAGACTAAGCTAGAGGCTAGGAAGGGCCTCCCAGGTGGTGCTAGTGGTAAGAACCCTCCTGCCAATGCAGGAGACATAAGAGATATGGGTACAATCCCTGGGTCTGGAAAATCCCCTCCAGTGTTCATGCTTGGAGAATCCCATGGACAGAGGAGCCTGGTGGGCTACAGTCCCTGGGGTTGCAAAGAGTCAGACACGCCTAAAGCGACTTAGCACGCAAGCAGAGGCTAGGAAGGATCACATAATAATAACTAAAATCTTGTTTAATGTGACTATTACAAAACATTCAGAAAAAGAATCATTTCCACTCTACTCAACATAGAGTATTTCATAATGCAACTGCAACTATTGCCTCAGAATGCAGTTTTTCCAGAGTAAGTAAGCAATAACAGAATCCCAAATTACAGGTTTACAAAGAATATCAGCTATATTCAGAGATTATTTGAGTATTAAAAACACTTATAGGGAGAAATATTAAAGTGACAAATGAGAAGAGAATTAGCCTAAATTATTTCTATCAATTCATATTTGGCCTATGAAAATAATAGTTAATAATTGATGATTAGAGCAATACTCATGTGTGGATTTTAAATAGCTTTGGCAAACAACACTAAAATTAATTATGCAGTTGCTTAGCCTTCACCCTTATTCCTTAGGAGAGCCATGTATCAAAATGACAATATGCATCATATAAACACACACACACTCACACACACACACACATGATTTGCTCACTATTTCGACAATAACAAGGCCTTTATGGTTTCTTAGAGAAACGTTTTTTAAAATGTAATTACTGTGGTCTCAAATCTTTTACCTTCCCTTCGATTGGATAAGCTTATCTTAAAAAGACTGTTTAAGAATTGAGTTAGAGCAACTTTCGTCTCCTTCTTAACTCTATGCAGCACTATTTTAAGATACGACAGGCATAGAAACACTGACCACTCATAAAACAATACTTTTATTAATTATCCACCCTAATGGCACAATGATATAGATGAAAGAACAGTGTCCTAAAAATGTAGGAAACCCTAGTTCTAGACTCTTTTGTCCTGCTACA
This sequence comes from Ovis aries, assembly GCF_016772045.2. NCBI lineage: Eukaryota > Metazoa > Chordata > Mammalia > Artiodactyla > Bovidae > Ovis > Ovis aries. The sequence continues at coordinate 57,562,763 of NC_056062.1, read as the reverse complement.
GAATAACTGTGTAAACTTAGATTTTTATTTCCTCATCTGAAAAATGAGAACAGAGTAAATCAAATTTTCAAGGACATACATATTAATTTTACAAAGCATTTCTTTGACAACCTAAAAGGAAATCTGCATTGACAAAAGAGAACAAAAAAAAACTCCAAGTTGTGTCCTTTAATCATTTATCATCTATTTTTAAGGGTTAAATATAATAGTTGAAAAAAAAATACATGCCATTGACTGTTTTCAGATCCCACCACCTGGGCAAATCCTTATTATTGTTGTCCAGCCTGTTTACCCAGCAAGAGAGCTTGCTGAAGGGGGCATTCCAAGCAGAAATGGAAGAATTCTCTGAGTCAAGAAAATTGCAAGTAAGAAATTCTCAGTGATAAGAAATGGGGATGGATTCTCCAAAGAATCCACAGTGGTATCTTATGCGTGAAAAAACAAAAAAAAAGTAGGCAGCTTTAAATACTCACCAAGAGCAATCTGTTGTTCATTCACCAAATTGTGTCCAACTCTTTGTGACCCCGTGGATGGCAGCACACCAGACTTCCCTGTCCTTCACCATCTCCCAGAGTTTGCTCAAACGTGGTCGGTGATGCCATCCAACCATCTCATCCTCTGTTGCCCCCTTTTCCTCCTGCCCTCAATCTTTCCCAGGGTCTTTTCCAATGAGTCAGCTTTTCACATCAAGTGGCCAAAGTAGTGGAGCTTCAGCTTCAGCATCAGTCCTTCCAATAAGGATTCAGGGTTGATTTACCTTAAGATTAAGTGGTTTGATTTCCTTGCTGTCCAACGGACTCTCCAGAGTCTTTTCCACACCACAGTTTGAAAGCATTAATTTTTCGGCACTCAGCCTTCTTTATGATCTCACTCTCACTAAGAGCAAACAAATGCCAAATATATTTTACCATTCAAATGTAAATAAGTTTCACCTCATACTATTCCAGTCAAATAAGATTTTTTTCTACTCTTCCCCCCCCCCACCACCCTGCTTTTTTCCACAACATGAGAGCAGCCAGAGGTAGCCTCAAGGAGACAGGATGATGATTGAGGAGAGGTCTCCATACTCACCCATAGAAGTTTTCCAGGCTGTGCAGAAGCTACGGGAGGGCAGGAAGCTGCTTTCTTCTTGCACAATGAGAAGGTCCACTCTTTAAACCTTTCAGTTACATGTGTGTTCACTTAACTCCTGTGAAATGTGCAAGAGTTACTCACATTCCTTTTCATTAACCCCACTCTCTCTTTTTTCCCCTGTACTAGGAGATTTCTATTATTTCTTAAAATAATTGCCAGGGTTATGCCAGATATATAGATCAGTTAAGTCAAATGGTGCCTCTGGAAACAAATGGGAGCATGAAAGCCTCACTTTTAGGTTGCTGGGGGATTTTTTTGGTTTGTTCTTTTTTACCATCTCCAGACACTTGATGATGGTAATACCATCCTTCATATGACTCCATGTGCCAAAAAAATGTAGTTAAGAATGTGCATGCATGCATTTTACGTCTCTTCAGTCTTGTCTGACTCTTTGTGACCCTATGGACTAGAGCCCACCAGGCTCCTCTGTCCATGGGATTTTTCAGGCAAAAATACCAAAGTGGGTTGCCATGCCCTCCTCCAGGGCATCTTCCCCAGCCAGGGATCAAACCCACATCTCTTATGTCTCCTGCATTGGCATCAGGTTCTTTACCATTGGCGCCACTTGTAAAGCCCAATTAAGAATGTTGGTGTTCTGTTAGAAATTGGTGAATCATAATCGACCATTCATGTAATTAGAAAAGGCAATCAAGAGGTTGAGAATAGATTTTGTGATCAAAGAAACTTTGGGTGCTGGAAATACTAATGGAGATTAAGCCTCAGTTTATCTTCTGTTTATTAAGGATTATATTACCTTCTCTTTACCTTTTAAGACGTGGGAAGCTGGGAGGGGACAATCTCTTTCAGGCTACATGTTTAACTTGCTTGTTCAGTTTCTCCTTAACAGTAGCAGGATGAAAAACTATGTATACATATATAACCTCACAAAAAGAACATCATTCTCTTTTCATCCTCATACCATGTCCACTCTCACTGAACTTCTCCAAGATGAGCTAAAGTAATAAATCTATTTCATTTCGCAAATGTACTTCTGGAATTGTCCCTGGCACCCAGGATTATCCAAGGTAAATAAGCATCTCTTACAGCTTTTCTCACAATAAAGTGAAAAGTATAGTTTAGAAGAATTTTTGAAATAAGATTATTGGGATTTATAAGGAACTTCCATAAAAGAGTATGACCTACTGAAAAGAAACGGGACAGAAGTTTTTGGCACCTTTGTTGATTCAGTTAACACTAGCTTCTAGAATGGTGCATTACAGAAGCCCTGGCACCTTTAGAACGTCCATCCAAACACTGTGATAACCACAGACACTTTAGGAAGACCTCAGCATTCATTTGTGCTGTGAGTACGACACAGTGTCCAGGCTTCTACCTTCTGAATGGCTTACTTTGATGTTGCTCTTTTCAGACCACTGAATCAACAACAATACAAAGGTGATTTTACACTGGTTACTCACACCTAAGGTCATCACACTGGTGCCCTAGGTAGGCTATTAATTGTTCCATTTACAGCATACTCCAGAAAACAGTTCCAGATAGAGGGCCAACCCTTGCAGCCAGGGAGTAGGTCACAATGACAAGAGTCCAGGAAAACAGTTGAGTCACTGTGGGCGGAAGAGATAAAACCCGCACTAGGGCAGGAGTTATGCTTTCAATGAGCACCCAACCTTGTTAACAAATATCAACACTCAGGACAAAAAGTTACGGTCGGAACCCTCAGAAGGCTGGCAAGGTTGTACGTCAGTATAACCACTTCAAGAATCTGTTTGGAATTATCTGTTATAACTGAAATTTTACACCAAGAAACATACAAAAATGCTTATGGTAGTGTTATTTGTAACACCTCCCCCACATGGAAAGAACTCAAAAGTTCACAACAGAAGAATGAGTTTTTTAGTGTGACATACAGTGTCTCCTACATCCAAACCTTCAAGTTGCAAACTGGCAAAGAGGCGAACATTCATTTGCTTGTCCAGTCATGTAAGTTATTTAGTTCACGCATCTGGTGTACGTTGTCATGTGTGGGTATCCTCTACAAGTGGTTGTGCTTTTGTGTCCTTCACTGTGTAGCACTGTATAGAGCACTGTAGTGCAGGGTCTTTATTTCAAGCCCAGGATGCCTGGAAGCAAGAAGGTAGATAGAACTAAATCTAGCAAGGAACCAGATACTGTGCCATCAGTGTCAGTCATGAGTGAAATGACAGCTTGCCCTCCATCTCCTATTGCTGACAATCCTTCGGCTCCACCATTTCCCACCCCCTCTCCCTCCTCCAGTCAGTTACTCTTCTTGCCTGTTCACTTGATGCCAGCCCCTATATGCCAGCTGTTGTACTGTACTACTGTACTCATCAAGATACTGTCAGATTAAAAATGTTCCCTTTATTTTTTGTGCTTGTTTTTTATGTATTGCTTGTGTGAAAGCATTAAAAACGTATTATAGTGTAGTACTGTATAGCCAATTGTGTTACTTGGGTACCTAGGCTAACTTTGTGGACTTAAGAACAAATTGGACTTAAAAATGCCCTCTCAGAACTCATTTTTACACAGGGGACTTGCTGTGTTCATACAGTGGAATAGTATTCAGCAGTGAAGATGAAAGAACTATGGCTACTTGCAACCACTTGGATGAATTTCATAAAGGTGCTGAGCGAAAGAATCCACACAGAGACTAAAAATGTAAATATTCTACTCAAGTAAAATTCAAGTGAAGTCCCTGGTGGTCCAGTGGCTAAGACTCTGCACTGCCACTGCTGAGGGACTAGGTTGAGTCCCTGCTCAGGGAACTAAGATCCCACAAGCCACCTGGCATAGCCAAAAAAAAAAATTCAAAAATAGGTAAAACTCACCTAAGGAGGAGCTGTTGGGAAGGGAATAAGGGGGCTTCAGAGCACTGGGAAAGCTTTCTGTCTGAATGATTACATGAGAAATTTCATGTTGGTGATATTTCACCAAGCTGTACACATAGAGTCTGTGTATTCTTCTCTCTTTAATGTTAGGCTTTAGTTGGGAATGTTTATTAGTGAAAGAACTATGAAATATCTTGTCTCCAGAAAAAAAAATGCAAGTGGGTCAATCAAATTCTACATGTATTACTAATCCTAGCTTATAAAAGAATTCTCGTTGTTTTAATTGCTTTTGTTGTTCAGTCACTAAGTCGTGTCCAACTCTTTGTGACCCCATGGACTACAGCACACCAGGCTTCCCTGTCTTTCACCATCTCCCAGAGTTTACTCAAACTCGCATCTATTGGGTCAGTGATGCCATCCAACCGTCTCATCCTCTGTTGCCCCCTTCTCCTCCAATGAGTTGTTTCTTCGCATCAGGTGGCCAAAGTATTGGAGTTTCAGCTACAGCTTCAGTCCTCCCAGTGAATATTCAGGGTTGATTTCCTTTAGGATTGACTGATTTGATCTCCTTGTTGTCCAAGGGACTCTCAAGTCTTCTCCAGTACCATAATTCGAAAGCACCAATTCTTTGGTGCTCAGCCTTCTTTAGTTAGAGGCTATCTAACTTTTTACTTCATCAATTTTAACCTTTCACTTGAGTACAGCTAGAGTTGGTTAAATTCAGCAGTTAAGGAAGTGTATTTTGAGGGGACTACACAGCACTTGGGCTTCCCTGATTGTTCAGTTGGTAAAGAATCCACCTGCAATGCACGAGACCCTGGCTCAATTCCTGGGTCAGGAAGATCCACTGGAGAAGGGATAGGCTACCCACTCCAGTATTCTTGGGCTTCCCTTGTGGCTCGACTGGTAAAGAACCCACCTGCAGTGCAGGAGACCTGGGTTCAATCCCTAGGTTGGGAAAAGGAAAAGGCTACCCACTCCAGTATTCTGACCTGGAGAATTCCGTTGACTGTATAGTCCTTGGTGTGGCAAAGAGAACACAACTGAGCAACTTTCACTTTCATGCAGTATCTTGATTTTCCACTTTACAAGGTTACACTGACGACTATGGGGGTGACATGTGACTAAGAAGTATCTGAGGACTCCTTTTGGAGACTGCATGATAGAGTGGAAAAAAGTTGGAATTTGGAGCCAGAGGGAACAGAGTCTGAATTTTAACTCTGCTAGATAGATAACTAGCTTTGTGATCTTGAGCAAGTCACATACTTTCTCTGTTTCCTCATCTTTAAAGAAGATTAGTGATATCCATTTAAGTTAGGGCTGTATTACCTGTGTGCATGCACGCTCAGTTGCTTCAGTTGCGTCCAACTCTTTGTGACCCCATGGACTGTAGCCCTCTGGGCTCCTCTGTTCATGAGATTTTCTGGCAAGAATACTGGAGTGGGTTGTCATTTCCTCCTCCAGGGGATCTTCCAGGCCCAGCGTTCAAACCTGCTTCTCTTAAAACTCCTGCATTGGCACGCAAGTTCTTTACCACGAGGGCCACCTGGGAAGCCCTTTCATGTGTATATTATATGTGCGAGTATAGTGCATGTTATCCGGTTAATGGGAACTACCCTTACGAATAGAACTACCTAACCCATTTGTCAACAAAGTAAATAGATGGAACCAACATAAAATGTAAATTTTATTTTGTTCTCAAGGTTTTTATCACAAGATAAAATGTTCCAAAAGCATGGTCTTGGGCTCCAGGAAACAGCTAGGCTATCTCAGAAGTCTGAAGCTGGTAGTCTCTGTGGTCTCAAATGCTTTCTTCAGGAATCTAAGTAACCAACATGCCTCTGAGCCTTGCTTGGCACAACACTATAACTTATGTCTCCCAGATGAGGGTTTCGGAACCCTGCAGTGATTTTCACTTGAACTTTTATCACAGGATGCCTCCAGGAAAAGGGTAAAATGGAGAAGAGGGCAGAACATGAGCAGCAAAGGGGCAAAAAGATCATTACCATTAACATAAGGAGGGACTGGGAAAAAAATATGTAATTCCAACATTTTGATCTAATCCACTGAAAGAAATGTGTAATATAGGATTTAGTGTGTGGTATTTAATTCCTCAGTGGCTCAGGGGTAAAGAATCTGCCTGCAATGCAGCAGAAGCAGGTTTGATCCCTTGGTTGGGAAGATGCCTTGGAGAAGGAAATGGCTATGCAGTCCTATATTCTTCCCTGGGAAATCCCATGGACAGAGGAGCCTGACGGGCTACAGTCCAAGGGGTTGCAAAGAGTGGGAGACGACTCAGTGACTAAACAACCACAGCATGTTATAGGTAAGCTTGAGTATCGACTGTTCAACCAACAGTACCCAGCCTAAGCCCTGATATCTAAAAGTTTTAGTCTCGTATATACAAAATGAATATAATTAGAGCTTTACAATTTTTCCTTGGCAAAAAGAAATGGTTTAATTCTTTAATTGTTAAACAATTATGTTAGTCTTTTATTGCCTGTTTTTTACATTTTCAAAAATATACATAGGTCCTTATAAAGAGAGGAGATTTGTGGAATTAATACAGATAACTTCCCTTCCCATGAGTCCCAAGTATACTGGAAATGATGTCATTTGTCTTAGGGGTTTTGAATTCCATTGAAAGCAGGCCTTATCATGTTTACAGATAAAAGAAACTTTAAGAGCTTATTCTGGTCCTGTAGCCAGAAAGACAAGGAATTGCACTTTCCATCTTACCTATCTCTGAAACTTCCTGCTAAAACTTTTTTGACCTAAAAGTATTGGTTCTGACATAATTTAATTAAGCGTGTGTGAAACTGCAGTGTTCCAGAGTCTGAAATTGATATAATTAAAGTGAAATGCAAACTGTGGACCTTCTGATGCCATTTTATAATGTCACATTCCATCACTCTTGTTTAATATCAAATCGCAAGAGATATTTTTCATCTGTTAATTGCATTTTACATGCCCTTCACATCACTGGCCTCAAAGCAATTACATTTGAGGGAAAAAATTACTGAAGCAATGAGTAATGTCCAAAATAATCAAGTTCAGTAAAGTTGCCTTCTCTGAGTGATGTCTTTAGCAGATGAGTTACCATAGTTTCATTCTACTATAGCTATTTCATTCTCAAAAATACATAGATTAAAAACTGAGGGATCTGGAGAGGTTTTATTTCCCAGAGTATTTGGAAATCTAGCAAAAAGAATGAAACCTGCTGATTTATAATACTGTATTATAAAATGATGATTCTTTACATAAAGTGTAAACTATCAGCAAACACTAAAAATGAAATTAATACTTGGTCAGTTTTCATTATACTTTATCCGTGAGTCTCATGAACCACAAAGCGTTCTTGGCAGTTTTACGCTTCAGATACTCTCTGCTAGACTTGATGTGCATTCATGACAAATTGCTTCAGTCCTGTCCAACTCTTTGAACCCTTTGGACTGTGGCCTCCCAGACTCCACTGTCCATGGGATTCTCCAGGCAAGAATACTGGAGTGATTACCACCTGGCACCACTAGTGCCACCTGGGAATAGTTGACACAAAAGACTTGAAGATCTGACTTCCAGTCAGTAGGAAACCTAATATATGATATTTTGGGATATTGGATTAAATCAAATTAAATTACCGTATTTGTAATCAAAAGCAGTCAGTTCAGTTCAGTTCAGTTCAGTCGCTCAGTCGTGTCCGACTCTTTGCGACCCCATGAATCGCAGCACGCCAGGCCTCCCTGTCCATCACCAACTCCCGGAGTTCACTCAGACCCACGTCCATCGAGTCAGTGATGCCATTCAGTCATCTCATCCTGGGTCGTCCCCTTCTCCTCCTGCCCCCAATCCCTCCCAGCATCAGAGTCTTTTCGAATGAGTCAAACTCTCACATCCATACATGACCACAGGAAAAACCATAGCCTTGACTAGATGGACCTTAGTCGGCAAAGTAATGTCTCTGCTTTTCACTATGCTATCTAGGTTGGTCATAACTTTTCTTCCAAGGAGTAAGCGTCTTTTAATTTCATGGCTGCAATCATCATCTGCAGTGATTTTGGAGCTCCAAAAAATAAAGTCTGACACTGTTTCCACTGTTTCCCCATCTATTTCCCATGAAGTGATGGGACCAGATGCCATGATCTTCGTTTTCTGAATCTTGAGCTTTAAGCCAACTTTTTCACTCTCCACTTTCACTTTCATCAAGAGGCTTTTAGTTCCTCTTCACTTTCTGCCATAAGGGTGGTGTCATCTGCATATCTGAGGTTATTGATATTCCTCCCAGCAATCTTGATTCCAGCTTGTGTTTCTTCCAGTCCAGCGTTTCTCATGATGTACTCTGCATATAAGTTAAATAAGCAGGGTGACAATATACAGCCTTGATGTACTCCTTTTCCTATTTGGAAGCAGTCTGTTGTTCCACGTCCAGTCACATTCAGAAATTCTTATATGATAACAACCAAAGAGCTGATAGGTGTTGTATACAAGCATCTTGGTATACCTGGAAACATCACAGGGTTCATTCTCCATTAAACTGATATGAATATATGTTTTGAAACTATTATCTTATAAAGGGTTCTTCTGCTTACTCTTCTCTATCTTTTCCCATACCCACTTTCTCCTTCATCCTTTGAGTGGTTACTTTCTAATCTATTAATCCCATAGAAACTCCTCTCTACAAAATCAATGATGATCATTCAGGAAATTGTCAAATCATGTCATGCTATGTAATCTAATTATTTTACAAATGTTAAATTATTTGATTCTCATAACAACCTTATGATGTGTACTACTATTGTCCTTATTTTTATGTAAATGAGGAAATTGAGGCCCAGGGAGGTTAAATGATTTAACCAGTGTCACACAGCTAGTAAGTGGCAGAGGAAAAAAAAGAAAATTGTTCAGTCATGTCCGACTCTTTGCAACCCCATGAACTGCAGCCCTCCAGGCTCCTCCATCCATGGGATTCTTCAGGCAAGAATACTGGAGTGGGTTGCCGTGCCCTCCTCCAAGGGATCTTCCCAATCCAGGTCTCCTGCATTGCAGGAAGATTCTTTACCCCTGAGCTACTAAGGAGGCCCAGTAAGTGACAAAGTCAGGATTCAAATCCAGAGTCTGGGTCCAAAGTCATTGCTGTTGACCCCCTCCACAGTGAGCTGGATTTGTTTATCTCTTCACTCTCTGTCTGGAACACCATCACCTCACTTCTGGTAGGTCCTTCTCTACTGGATCTTTCTTAATCCCTCACTACTTTAATGAACTCAACTTCTCTCTCCTTTGAAAATCCTCTGTAATAAATATAAACAGACTTACACTTATTTCCATCTGCATTTCCCTTTCATATAACCTCCTTGACACCCTCTATTTTACTATTTGCTATGGTTTTCTCTGACTCTAAATGCTGGATGTTCCAAGGTTAAAGCCTTTGAGCTTTTTCTCTATACTTAACACTCATCTTCTCAGTGATTCCATTCACTTCAAGCTACAAACACCATCTGTACAGGACAACTCCCACGTCTATAGCTCCGGCTTAGAATTCTGTCCTGAACTCCAGTCCCCTATATATAGAAAGACTTCACTTGGTTGTCTAGCGGGATCTCACAGTTAACATGTGCAAGCAAAACTCCCAACACTTGCTGCCTCCCATAAACTCCATCTCAGTTTCCAACCAACCAGTGACAACACCATGCTTCCCATCACTCAGGGCCAAAAATGTTGGCATCAGTTTTTGTATCCCCTTCTCTCTCAATCTACAGTCAATCAGTCACTAAGTCTGATTGGCCCTACTTTCAAAATAGGTCCAGAATGCGACTATTGGTCTCCACTGCTATTCAAGACCAAAAATTTCCCTTGAACCATAATCATGTCTCACCTGAATTAGGCTCCTAACAGCTTCTGTTCTTTCCCCTTTAGTTATTTTTTCCCAATGGAAGACTAACTGATAGTATAAGAATATAAGTCAGATCATATCAGTCCTCCACTAAAATCTTTCCAGCAGGTTCTTATCTCACTCTTAGTGAATATCAAAGCCACTTTCACTGGCCCCTGTTCCTTCCTTGACCTCAGTTCCTTCTACTCTAACTCTGCCTAAAATACTGGGCTTCTAGCCATTCTTCCAGTCCTCTGGGAATGTTTCCACTCCAGGGTCTTCGCAATAGTGTTCCTGCTGCTACTCGCTGTTCTGCCTGGAACTTCTGTTTCCCACGTATCATTGCTCGTTAACCTGCATCTGGTCTTTGTACAAATATTACTTTCTCAGTGAGGCCTTTCCTGGTCACACTATTTAAAATTGACATAGTCCCTGATTCTAACATTCTCTATCTCGCTTTCTAGCCTTACTTTTCTCCATATCACTACCTAACAGGATATATTTTACTAATTCATTTATTTTCTATCTCTCCCCACCAGGATCTAAGTTTCATCAAAATTCACTATTCCAATCTCTCCACTATTCCAGGCAGTGCCTATCATATAACAAATACTCTAAAAATGTTGGCAGGTGGTGCTAGTGTTGTTAAGAACCTGCCTGCCAATGCAGGAGACATAAGAGACATGGGTTCAACTCCTGGTTCAGAAAGATCCCCTGGAGGAGGAAACAGCAACCCACTCCAGTATTCTTGCCTAGAGAATCCCATGGACAGAGGAGCCTGGCAGGCAATAGTCCATAGCGGCTCACAGAGTTGGACATGACTGAAGCAACTTAGCATGCATGCATACAACCCTCAGCCTGTAGCTCAGAGTAGAGAATACATCGGTCTTTGATAAATGTTATTGAATGGATCTGGTCATTTGTGATTAAATATGTTTTCTTTTTATCATACATCTAAGCTATCCTAAGATCACTCTAAAGGCAACTCCAATCCCTAGTTTTATTTCAACTCTCTATTTTCAAATTTCCAAACCTGAAAATTGCAGTACCAACAGCCTATTGTTTATATCATCCTGGATGGTATAGATCTTCCAAATTCAGTCTAAAGGTAAACACATCTCTAAACACTCACTGCCCAAGCTCAATTAGCTTTCTACTATTTTTATCAGTGCTCAGTCAACAGTCATTTTTGTATCTACTGAATTCTATATTCTGCATCCAAATAATTATCAAGCCCTGAGAGTCTAGCTGTATGTATAATGCTTCTTTACTTGGTCTCGTTCTTTGATTCATTCATTTCATACACCTTCATCAGACTTCGACTGTTTCTTTATCCCATCAATTCAATCAGTTATTCAGTCCTTCATCCATCTCTTCATACATCAGCAAACATTTACTGAATCCCCACTGCACTAAGTATTTGGCCTATACTGAACAAAATGTACTCTCAAATGGTGTCCTTGATCAGAAAAAGTGTCACTTGGTATGACGAATTGATGCAATACCATTTGCTTCAATCCTTTAATAATACCAATCAGGTATTATTTACCTGATAAACAAAGCCAAGTCCTGAATCTGTGCCAGTCATGGGTTTTGAATTTTCCTGAAGGTAAAGGCAAGGGACCAGTACAGTCCACTTGCCATCTGTGTGCTGGTCCCTCACCCATGGGGATATCCTCTCTGGCATTGTGTAAACATTCTCTTTCTTGCTAACAAACTGAATAGTTAGATTAACACTTCCTACTTCCTCTAGTGCTATGGTGAAAAAACATCAGTTCTGTGCAACATGCCTCGGTTCCTCCTGTGACCATTCATATCGTGTACCCAAAAGACCACTTCTAGGAAATGCACCAAAACATCTACTTGTTGCATCTACTTCAGTTCCTCTCTGATCTTGGTAAGGGATCATATTCTATATAATTAGATTTATTTACTGGCTTCTGTTACACCTGCTCTCCCCAGAATCATATATTTACTGAGAACAGGGTCTGTGTGTTAAGAGTCTCTTTTCCAGGCAAGAGTGCTGGAGTGGGTTGCCATTGCCTTCTCTGCTTGTACCATCAATATTGTTTAAATAGATTAGGGGGTCTGTGAATGTTGGAAGTATTGAATAGAATTGCTTACAGGTTACACTCAGTTCAAATATATCATACAGCTGTCTTGGCATTAGAAAGAGATGTATATAACATGGACAGCAGAAATTATACATCCAAACAATGATATTTTATTATACTCAAGGATGATTTAAGAGGTTGTTCTCTGATTCAGCCAATGGGAAAGAAATTCCCCTGATATTTAAGGATTAAGATTATAACACCAGCTCCCTCTGTTGGTCATTTTAGAAATGACATGGCATTTGAAATTATTTTGAGCGGCCATAAAGATAAGACTCCCCAAAAGTAAAATATTAAACTGGAATAATCCAATAAACATACACTTGAAATTTTATTTATCCAAGGCTGCCGTTCTGAATATATAGAAAATAAATAAAAAATACCGTAGTAAGAGACAATTTCATCCCGTGTCTTCTTTCCAGTTGATTATTATGATCAACAAATATATACTGTGTTCAGATCAGTAATAAAGGAGTCGAACATATGATTTCAGGCTCTTTGAAGATAGTGGTTATCAAGTTTTAATCTTCATAAGGAAAATCTGGATGAGTGGTTCAAAAGCCTTGATGTGCTTCAGAAATCACCTGGAGGGCTTGATACAACACGAGTTGTTGGGTCCAGTCCACAGCAATTATGATTCTATATGTCTGCCTTGGAACTGAGGATTTGCATGTTTCATATTCCCAGGACCACTTCTCTGGGTCAGGCTACTAACTGAGATCTGCAAGACAGCGGCAGCAGCATCACCTGGGAGATGTAAGCGACAAAGGATTTCAGGCCCACCCCAGACCTTCTTTCCCAAAGACATCCTGAGTGATTTGTACGAACATTTGAATTTGAGAAGCATTGGCTTAGAGTAGGGGTGGCAAACTTTTTCAGTAAAGGGCTGGATAGTAAACATTTTAAGCTGTCTGGGCTGTAGAATTTCTAGCACAGCTACTCAGCTCAGCTCCTTAGCACAAAAGCAGCCACAGACTATAAATGGCTTTGTGTCAATAAAACTTCACTTCCAAAAACGGGCAGTGGGCTGGATTTAGTTCAATGGCTGTAGTTCACTGACCTCAAGCTAGTACATGTGTGCGTCGTTATGGTTTTTTTGTTTTTGTTTTTTTTTAAGTAGCTTTATCTCCCACAGTCTCTGTTTCTGTGGTTCTAGGGTTGGACCTGCTATTTGTATTTTTAACAAGCACCTGGGGAAATTTATGTTGTCAGCACCCCACACTTTGGAAAAAATGTGCTGCCATCATTTTCTCTGATTTATTAGATATATATTGTTTTCTTGTAAATAGCTCACAACAAGAAAAATTCAAAGTTCTGATCCATTATTCCTTTCAGCAACACCTTCTACATTCTTCCAAATGCTTCCCACATGGAGTTGGACTTGTTTGTTTCAGTTCAGTTCAGTCGCTCAGTCATGTCCAACTCTTTGCGACCCCATGAATTGCAGCATGCCAGGCCTCCCTGTCCATCACCGACTCCCAGAGTTCACCCAAACTCATGTCCATCGAGTCGATGATGCCATCCAGCCATCTCAACCCCTGTCGTCCCCTTCTCCTCCTGCCCCCAATTCCTCCCAGCATCAGGGTCTTTTCCAATGAGTCAACTCTTGTTTGTTTAGTCGTATCCAACTCATTTGCCACCCCATGGACTGTAGCCTGCCAGGATCCCCTGTCCATGAGATTTCCCAGGTAAGAATACTAGAATGGGTTGTGATTCTCTTCTCCAGGGGATCTTCCTGACCCAGGGATCAAACCCACGTCTCCTGCATCGCAGACAGATTCTTTACCGCTGAGCCCCCAGGGAAGTCCCTGGACTGGTATTAACCATGTGCATTTTTCTCCAACACAGCAAATTGAACTCCTGGAAGAATTACCACTGCACATATTTGTCCATCAGGAGCAAGGACAAACTGGATGCACATTTAAGCAGAAAACTCATTACGGAAGGAAATTAGAAGCCATGAGAAGGGAGCATTCTTCTCCTTTATTGCGTCTCTAAATTTTTCAAACCAAAACTCAACTGCTGTAGCTAAACTCTTCAGGGAATAGTTTTATGATTAAAGCCAAAAAGAGAGAGAGAATAACAAAGCCAGCTATGAAATAGACTTGGTGCTTACTCTCTAAATGGCTAGCTGTTTCTTTCATAAAAGTAGACTTGAATTTACTTTTCCATCCCAATTATCCCATCCCTTCTCATCAACTCTCTTTTCTCCCAAAGACACTAACTCTAAACTCTGTGACCTTTTCTGCTGCCATTCTTATTTTGCTTAAGAGTTCCAGGAAGCAATACATGAAAAAACTTAATTGCTAATGAACAGAGATGTACATTATAAATGTTATGTTTTTCACATTTTCTTCAAAGATGTGTTTTTCTCAAAGTGTATAAAAAGATGTCTAGAGTTTTCTTAGCCATTTTTCCCCAGTTGTCTTAAAGTGTAGCTTTAAATTTTCAGGCTCTTGGGGGCTATTTTCAGTTCAGTTGTTCAGTCGTGTCCAACTCTTTGAGACCCTAAGGACTGCAGCAGGCCACGTTTCTCTGTCCATCACCAGCTCCCAGAGCTTGCTCAAACTCATGTCCATTGAATCAGTGATGCCATCCAACCATCTCATCTTCTATCGTCCCCTTCTCCTCCTGCCTTTAGTCTTTCCCAGGGTCTTTTCCAATGAGTCGGTTCTTTGCATCAAGTGGCCAAAGTATTGGAGCTTCAGCATCAGTCCTTCCAATGATATTCAGGGTTGATTTCCTTTAGGATTGACTGGCTTGATCTCCTTTCTGTCCAAGAGGTTCTCAAGGGTCTTCTTGAACACCACAGTTCAAAAGCTATTTTATGTAATTTTTTTCCTGATAATTAAAGCAATACTATTCATTGATAAAATTTTTTAAATACAGATAAGTGATGAAAGAAATCACACATATGGGACTTCCCTGGTGGTCCAGTGGTTAAGACTCTGCACTCCCAAAGCAAGGGACCTGGGCTGGACCCCTGGTCAGGGAACTAGATTCCATATGCCAAAGAGAAGATCACACAGGCAGCAATGAAGATCCCTTGTGATGCACTGGCATAGCCAAAAGAAATAAATTAATTAAAAAGAAGAAATCATGCACAACACCTCTACTTAAAGATGGTCTCTACTAACTTTAAAAAAATAATTTGAGATAAAATTCACATAACATAAAACAAAATATTGTTTAAAATTGTATTGAAATTTGATGTACTATATGTTACAGTTATACACAACAGTGATTTACAATTTTTGAAAGCTTTACTCCAGTTACAGCTACCATATAATTATCCCCTTTCCCCACCCCCGAACAACCACCAATCAGCATTCTGTCTCTATGGGTTTATCTACTCCAGATGCTTCATACAAATGGAATCATATTTATGTGACCCTGTGTGTCTGGATTCTTTCACTTAGTATATTTTTAAAATTCATACACGTCACAGCCTGCATGACCAATTAATTCCTTTTTCTGACTGAATAATATTCCATAGTAGGGATATACCATATCTATTCATTCATTCATCCACGGATTGGATGTTTCCATCTTTGGCACTGTGAAATAATGCTGCAATGAATACTGTGTACACAAACTTGTTTGAGTAACTGTTTTCAGTTCTTTTGGATGTATATTGAACAGCGAATTTGCTATGTCATATGGTGATTCCATGTTTGACGTTTTGAGGCACCATCAACTGTATTCTTGCCAGGGAAATCCCATGGACGGAGGAGCTTGGTGGGCTACAGTCCATGGGATCTCAAAGCCTGTTTAGCATAGTTCTCCATGGTTCTACATGAGGAAGCTGTAGCTCAGTCTGGTGATAGAGGTTAACAGAAGTCACAGTGAGTCAGGGGCAGATCCAAGATACCACCATACTTCTAATAGGCTAATGTTGTGGTTTGTATAGCAAAGGAAACAGTGAATGAGCTTCAAGACTATATACTCCCTCTATAGGTCTCAGAGACTAAAAATGTCTGCCACAATCCAGTCATTAGAACAAGTAATAGGGAAAATTATGGACCATTTCAGCTGTGCTAAATGGTTTACCTTGCCACACATAGCCCCAAGTGAAGGCTATGCAGAAATTTCAGGACCCTCAGGACACACACTTCTTCTAAATATTTTTTCCACTTACATTAACACAGGAAGTAAAGAAAGTAGGGTGTTGTAGTAAAGAGCTTAATCCTAGATTCCAAGATTCTGAGCCTGACTGACTCAGTCTTTTGCTAGCTAGATACACTTTAAAGCAATCACTTCAGCTGTAAAATGGAGATAATACTAGTCATTGTATCCACAACTAATAGGATAGTTATGCAAATTTTAAAAAGTAATGCCCATAAAATGCTTAATTAGCGATTAGCATATGATGATAGTGAAGACAAATGACTAAAAGGGCTCTTTAAAATATTTTTAAAATTGCAGAATGTATGCAGTATACAGTTCATTCACCTAATCTTATCGGTAGGGGAAAATTGACTGTTTCCAATTTGGCTACACATTTTTATTTTGTTTAGACTCCTTGTAAATGGAGCATTTTAAAAGACATGGGTGACTTGGGTTTTTTTCTTCAACATAATGTCGGTTTCTTTAGCAACTCTGGACGTGGAATAATATTCTCATTATAAAATTACTCAAGACATTGCATGGGGAAAAAAAATATTTTGAGAATCTACAGTGCATGTTTGAAGATTGTAAAAACCTTTGATAATAAGTTTATTAAATAGTTGATAAAGTTTATATATGCCATTTTAATTGTAATTTGGAAATACATTTAATAAAATGATAAGAAATTACAGACTCCAGAATTAGAAAATTGTGAAAAATATTATCTTTACATTTACTTATTAATATAGAAAAATGTCAGACAAGAATTAATGCAATATGAAACAAAGGTAATAAAGAGAAATTATTCTGACATTTGAAGCTAATTATAATTTTTTAAACTTTCAGATCATACCAAAATCCATAGTTAATTAAAATGAAGAGTTTTGTTTTTTTTTTAAAGAAGTGATAAATAAGCTTTTGGAATTTTTGATAATTAAATTAGGTAAGAAGAGTAAATTATATCAACACATTGTAAAAGAGATAAAATTCTTGCTAATGATTGGAAATACTAACATTGACTAAGGTAATATAAAATCCATAATATGCTACTACAAAGAGGGTGCTTAGTGCTGTCAATGTAAAAATATTTGAGATTGGTCACTGCTTGGGTAAAATGGAAATGCCCAGAAATCTTACCATTTTTTATAAAAAGAAGTAACCAAAGGGTATGCAGCTAAAAACAGCAGAACTGCATCATTACAGAGTTGTATGAGACAGCTAATTAATTTGAAAAATTATATTGTTTTTGTAGATTTTGTGATGTTTGAAGTGTATCTCAGATTTTTTTAACATGTAATTTGTTGTGTTTTTCTCCTCAGTTGAAATAAATATTCATTTTCGTAGCTAATTCTATATTTGTAATTTTTATTGTCTTTCATAAGGAAGAATTTCTGAATTGTATAAGTTTCAAGGACATAAAAGCCAGATCTGTCCCTAGGTAGAGGAGATGTGAAGGTTCAAGGAAGGAAACTGAAGGGCCTGGATTCTGGAGGGAGTCTTAGATATCAGCTGAGTCTTCACAGTTGCTAATGCAACTTCCTTGGCCGTTAAGTCAGTGAAGTGCTGTGTGCTTTTCACAAGCTCCCCACTTTTTCTCCCATATTTGGTAACAATAGTTACTGCTGTTACCTCACTAACTGTTCGCTAGACACTGAATCATGTACTAAGTCACCTCAACCACGTCTGACTCTTTGCAACCCCATGAACTGTAGCTCGCCAGTCTCCTCTGTCCGTGGAGTTTCCCAGGCAAGAATACTGGAGTGGGTTGCCATTTCCTACTCCGGGAGATCTTCCCCACCCAGGGATCAAACCCCCATCTCTTCCATCTCCTGGACTGGCAGCAGGTTCTTGACCACTAGCGCCACCTGGGAAGCCAAATTGTGTGTGGAAGGTGGAATAAAAGTACCTTTCGCAACAGGTAAAAGGTAAGTGTAGAGATCAGTGCCAAAGAGAGGTTAGTGGAATGTAAGAGGACTTGGCCTCTTGAATGTTTGAAAGAGCCTGGGTAAGGCAGATTGGACAATAAGAAATAGGCAGTGATAGATGGAATATTTCCTGCCATATCAGTAAACAAAGATGTCATAGTCATCAGCAAATGTGGCCACAGCCTATGCTGAACTGGTGAGTCCTGAGAGAACTTAGGAAGGAAAGACCTACCATCTAGCAACCATCACTTCATGGCAAGTAGATGGGAAAACAATGGAAACAGTGACAGACTTTGTTTTCTTGGGCTCCAAAATCACTGTGGACAGTGACTGCAGCCATGAAATTAAAAGATGTTTGCTCTTTGGAAGAAAAGCTGTGACAAACCTAGACAGTGTATTAAAAAGCAGAGACATTACTTTACTGCCAAAGGTCCATATAGTTAAAGCTATGGTTTTTCCAGTAGTCATGTACTGATGTGAGATTTGGACCATAAAGAAGGCTAGGCACTGAAGAATTGATGCTTTTGAACTGTGGTGTTAGAGAAGACTCTTGAGAGTCTCTTGGACTGCAAGGAGATCAAACCAGTTGATCCTAAAGAAAATCAACCCCAAATATTCATTGGAAGGACTGATGCTGAAGCTGAAGCTCCAATACTTTGGCCACCTGATATGAAGAACTGATTCACTGGAAAAAACCCTGATGCTGGGAAAGAAGGCAGAAGAAGGGGACGATAGAGGATGAGATGTTTGGATAGCATCACTGGCATGAGTTTGAGCAAACTCCAGGAGATGGTGAAGGACAGGGAAGCCTGATGTGCTGCAGTCCATGGGATTGAAAAGAGTTGGACATGGCTGAGCAACTGAACAACAACAAATAGGCATCAGGCTGAAGCCTCTCCCTATGCTGAGCCTTGAAGAAGCTCAGTATATGAAAACACAGGATACTGGCCCCAGATAGCTGATGCGCATGTCAAAGAAATGATATTAGCAAGCCAGGACTCTTGTATCTTCTCATGCATAAAAAAGCGCTAAAATCCTTAACTTAGCATATCTAGTTTTCTTTTTTAATTTATTTGGCTGTGCCAGGTCTTTAGTTATAGCATGCGAAACTCTTAATTGTGCCATTGGGATCTAATTCCTGACCAGGGATGGAACCTGAATCCCGTGGACTGGGAGCACAGAGTCTCAGCCACTGGACCACCAGGGCATTCCCTGACTTTATTTAACTAACAATAGTCTTTTGGAGTTCAGATTGCCTGCCCTTTGTTGCAAAACTCCTATACAGCCTGCCTCTCATCCTCACCTCCCTGAGCAGTTTTCTGAGGGTTACCTGAGAGGGGGCCTCTCAGCCTTGAAGTGCCCTAAATTTCCACCAAATAAAACAGAACTCTCAACTTTTAGGCTGTGAATAATTCTTTAGTCAACTGCAGTAATGGATCTAAAATTGACCAGTGAAGACTGCTGAATTTCTATATAGGTTGGTTATCTTGGAAAAGTGAAGATAGGAGACATGTAAACTCAGTTTGCATAGCTAGATCTATCTTTGATTTAAACAGTTATGTTGTTGAGAATGGTTTTCAGCCTGGAGGCAGCTGGTGAAAACTCTGTGGGATCAGGTGAGGGGTTAAGTACCTCCTTGCCCATGTCATCCCAGGGAGCCTGCCCTGACCTCTGGCTGCAAAATACTAGCTATATGTCATCTTTGCTACTGAAATTACTTATCTTGTTTTGTTTTGTTAACCCCTTAAAATAGGCCACCAAAAATGTAAGACCCCTAAAATGTGTATGAACACAGAAGTTTGAGAACCACAAAACTATAAAGAAATTCTTTTGCCTTCAAATGTAAGATTTCACTTTCTTCAGAGCAATTAACTGCAGAGGTGCCTTCAGTTCATGCAAAGTTCTCTGTTCCTTAGTAAATGACGGACTTTACAAAATAATTCAACACAAATTCATTTGTTATACACTTAGTGGACCCATACATGGTGCCTGCAACTTAGCGTACAAAGAACAAGATGCAGTTAATTGAGCTTTTTCTACCGGACCTCATTAAGCAGGACCCAAATAAGTAATAACATGGCAATAAACATTCAGAGCTTTAGGAAACACAAGGCTAACAGGAATGTTACTGTGTTGAGTCTGTTCTGGAAAATGACTGGAAGAAAAAGGGCTTTTGTTTTTTATGGAAGCAGAATCACTGCCTAAGAGAAAAGGAACAGGAAGGAAATTATTCCATGGTGAGAATGAAGGTTAATTGCTTATTTCTCCCTCTGGGAAGTCTTTGTAAAGCAAGTAATTTTTTTATCTTCAGGGGCCTGACATATTTTAATTAATTTATACTAATGTCCTAGTGTTTTAATGTATTTTTCTTCAGCTAGAAAAAAAGTACGCTTTATAAGTGGCTTGAGGCCATAGAGAGAACAAAAACTGGGGAAGGCCTCAAGAATGTTGGGCTAGTAGAAAACTAACTTGTCTCACCTCATGATTTTGACGAAAATCAGCTAAGATTGCATCTTTTTACTTCTATTCCATTAAAAAAAATTTTCTGTTCCATTGATTTTTTAAAAATAAACCACCTATACTTTTATTGATTTAGACAAAATCCTCCAAAGTTATTTTTGAAACCTGATTAAGGTTTAATTTAAGCTCCTACTTTTAAGAGACAAGCATTTTTTTTTTTTGCTGAGTTTCAGCGAGAGTTTAGCAATCTCCTTGATATTTGTAAATCTCATCGAGATTATCACAGTAGGAGACAAACCATGCCTTGGTTTGCATATCATTTTCTCTGCAGCTAATAACCGGCACAGTGAAGAACTAATCATCTCGGCAGGGCTGTACCTGCTGTTCTAAGCTTGGGAAGAAGATAATTGCAGCTTAAAGTATCAGAGGGAAGAAGGAAAGAAATGTCATATTATTCCCTTTGTAGCGAACAGAGACAGTGGCAGGAAAGAATTAGAGAACTGTGGTTTCTGAATTATTTATCTGATGTCACAAATGTCACAGGACTTTTTAGTGAAGTTTCTGGTCATTACTTAACAGGAGTGTTTAAGATGCATAATCTCAAGACTCGCCTAATAAAATTCAAGCCATTAACTTCCCTTTTAAGAATGGAAAATAAAGAGATTGCCGCTGCAAACGTCACATGGCTTGGAAAGTACAGCCAAGAAAAGAATACACAGAAGAAAAGAGCCGGGCATTTCCACAGAAGTGGGGGCCCAGTTCCATATGGCTTGGCGTGGTGCAGAGCAGATGGCCTGGGCAGCATGCTGGAAGAGATGACGGGGCCAGCAGGCAGCTCATGAAGCCTGCCATATGAAAAGGGTTTCAATCAGTTAAGGCAAGGAAAAGTGACGATTTTTATGTTTATGATCCTTCGCTTTATGCTTTTCTAGGAGTGAAATAAAATGGCAGGAGGACAGATGTGAGGATAAGGTAGGATAATCTCCTGATAGGTGGACTGGTGCCAGACGCCCAGGAAAACAGCTCTGGGTGCTAAGCCAGGATCTTAAATGTCTCCCAAATAACAGCTCACTTTTGTGTGGTGCTTTTTATGCCAGGCTTTTAAAATGTCACAACCTTACTAGGTAGGTTTGCATTTTGTTCCTAATTTAAATTGAGGAAATGGGGCCCTCAAAGAGATAAATTCATCCTCAGTGAGTCGTGGAGCTGTTTCTGACTTTAGGCTCCTTCCCTGATGCAAAGAGCCAAATAATTGGAAAAGACTCTGATCCTGGGAAAACTGAAGGCGAAAGGAGAAGAGGCCGAGGATGAGACTGTTGGATGACATCACCGACACAAAGGACATGAATTTGAGCAAACTGCAAGAGATAATGGAAGAGAGAGGAGCCTGGGGTGCTGCAGTCCGTAGTGCCGAAAAGAGCTGGACACGACTGAGCAACTGAACAACAACCACAACGTCTCTGGAAGATGTGTACTTAGTTAAAGGTAGGTCTCCTCTATCATACATATAGCGGGAAGGACAGACATCATTCCCTCATTCATTCAACAAATACTTACTTCTGCAATGCACCAGGTGCCATCAACACTCTGTGGATGTTGGAGATGTGAGGACTCACATGTATTTATAATCCAGTGATTCTCCACAAGTAGTTTTCCTCCATATCGAGAATTTACTGTCATGGTCCTTCTAAAGAGTGCCCATCACTTTGCCCTGCACTGTGACTTGCAATGACTGGCTTTGCCATTCTGAGGCCCCGGCTTCTCTCCTGCCTTGCCTCCCTCCCTCACCTGGACACACCTTCTGAGCCCTCTAAACAGAATCGCACCTTTCTCTCTGCTGGCATGCCCAACAGCCCACCATTTGCCTTCTTAACTTTCTCCTTTTCTACTTTCACTCACATCAAAATCCTTCTTGCCCAGCTTCAATGTAAATTTCCTCTAACAAGTGTCCCTGGCTTCGCCCATAGGCTACAACCAGGAGCACTGTCCCCTCCCTGGAAACTCCCCGGATGTCTTGACCACACCTCTGGGGTCACTGTGTCAGCACTGTGGTTATTTTGTACTGATCTTACCAACATTTCTTGATTGAGAGCTTTCGAATAAAAAGTTTTTAGTCCGTCCAAATTTGTGGGCCCCAGGATATAGCAATGTTGTAAATAGATGCCCTGAAAACAATTGTCCTTAAAAACAATTATCTGTATGTTAAAGATGATCCTATGATTAAAAGCTAAATTATGCCATTATAAACTGTAGCAACTCTAGATACTGATCCCCCCAAACAAACACACTTCAAAGTTTTCTTGTTGTTGCTATTGTTTCTACTTGCTTCTTCATTTGCTTTATGAATTCACTAGGACATTTTGGTGTATTTCTTTGCTGAAATTTTCTATTTTTGTTACAGTCATACTCAGAA
Source organism: Ovis aries (assembly GCF_016772045.2). Classification (NCBI taxonomy): domain Eukaryota; kingdom Metazoa; phylum Chordata; class Mammalia; order Artiodactyla; family Bovidae; genus Ovis; species Ovis aries. The sequence continues at coordinate 57,539,937 of NC_056062.1, read as the reverse complement.
TGGAAACATATCTATCATTGCTGTTTTAAAATCTTGATCACATAATTCTAACATTGTCTTCCTGGCATTTTAAAAAATAAATGATGAGAATATGGAAAAATATCTATAAAATGATCTAAATCCCCCCTCCAAACAAAACTAAGAGATTTTTTAGAAAATCAGACTTTGAGAATGAATGTCATTATCCAAGACCAACCAGAGATGGATAACTTTCTTCTATAACATTATAAGAGTCCTTGAAAGGCAGTACCACAAATGGGGACATTTTCAGTCTTTTTGGTGAAATTTATCTTTTTCCAGAATTGCAGTGATTTCTTTTTATCTAAGCCTTCTCCCTGTGGCTATTACTTTGATAGCCATTATCCCCTCCAAGTTCTGACCTCATCACCTCAGTCCTGTATTCTTGCAACATCTTCACAAATGGACCCTCTGATTTGGGACTCTCTCTCTACTATAAATCACCTCTGTCCAGAATCCAAAGTGATCTTTCTAAAATATTACTGTAAAGGTGCAACAGACCACAGTGGTCAAGAGGCTGGGCTCTGCAGTCAAGGATACTCAGGTCTGTATCTCTGGCCACTTAGGAGCTGTGTGACTTTGGACAAATTACTTATCTTATCCAAGTGTCATTTTGTCCTGTTCCGTATTATTCAAGAAAACTACTGTACTGTCTGATAGCACTGACGTGAAAACTTCTCTTGTAAAAATACTCAAGCAGCATGCCTGGCATAAAGTCTCAGTTACTGAATGCTGTAACTTTCATGGCATTTGTTTGCTTTAGAAGGAGGAGAAGAATAAGGAGGAGGAAAAGGAAGGGCAGGAGGAAGAGAGAGGGAGGTGAGAGGGGAGGGGCAGGGAGAAAGAGGGGCTGGGGAAGAAGGATAGGAAGAAAGAGAAGAAAACTTTAAATGGTTCCTAATAGATTGCAATATAAAATGCACACTTCTTGGCTTGGAATTTTAAATATGAAACACTTCATAATCTAACTCATTCTACCTCTACAGCATGATTTCTTGCTCCTTCTTTCCATGAAGACTCTCTCTTCGGTCACAAAGAGACCTGCACGCCTGCCATTCTTTCTCATACCATGAATATATTGGTCTGCCCAACTGGAACCCTTCTGAAGCCCACCTGTTAAACTTCTACATCATTCAAGACTCAAGTATAAGCTCCTAGGTGAAGTCTCCTTATTACCCCAGATAGAACGAATTCCCCATTTTGCTCCCAAAGCCATGCTGTTCTTACTTCTGTAAGGTAAGTTTCATGTGGCATGAAAGTGAAAGTTGTGCAATCATATCTGACTCTTTGAGACCCCATGGACTTAGTCCATGGAATTCTCCAGGCCAGAATACTGCAGTGGGTAGCCTTTCCCTTCTCCAGGGGATCTTCCCAACCCAGGGATCAAACCCAGGTTTCCCACATTGCAGGTGGATTCTTTACCAGCTGAGCCACAAGGGAAGGGCAAGAATACTGAAGTGAGTTGCCTATCCCTTCTCCAGCTGCTGCTGCTGCTAAGTCACTTCAGTCGTGTCCAACTCTGTGCGACCCCATAGACGGCAGCCCACCAGGCTCCCCCGTCCCTGGGATTCTCCAGGCAAGAACACTGGAGTGGGGTGCCACTTCCTTCTCCAATGCATGAAAGTGAAAATTGAAAGTGAAGTCTCTCAGTCGCGACCCCATGGAATGCAGCCCACCAGGCTCCTCCGTCCATGGGATTTTCCAGGCAAGAGTACTGGAGCGGATCTTCCCAAACCAGGAATTGAACCGGGGTCTCCTGCATTGCAAGCAGATTCTTTACCAGCTGAGCTATGAGGGAAGCTTCATATGGCACGGTCATAGTCTATTAGTCTTTTTCTCATTAAGTTATAATAATCCTTTCAAGAAATGTCTCATTAATGCCTGGTTAGACGCCTGATGGAGGTGCCTGGCATAGAGTAGGTGTCCATCAGTATTTTTAAATGAATAATAAATGTACAAATGGATAAATTTAGGAACCAAAGCAATCATTCTTTGTGGAACAAAGATGTGAATTTGGCTAACACATATTGTTGTTTAGTTGCTCAGCTGTGTCCAACTCTTTGCAACTCCATGAACTGTAACCCAGCAGGTTCCTCTGTCCATGGGTTTTCGCAGGCAAGAATACTGGCATGGGTTGCCATTTCTTCTCCAGGGGATTTTCCCAACCCAGGGATCGAACCCAGGTCTCCTACATTGGCAGGCACATTCTTTACTGCTGAGCCAGTGGGGAAGCCTAACACATATTGGGCCTAAGTATTTCACTTATAAAATGAAACAATAAAATACACACACACACACACACAAATGTGCAAAGAAACAGTGAACAACTATACATAAAATACATAAGCAGCAAGGAAGTATATTTAATATCTTTAAACTATAATGGAAAATATTCTGAAAAAATGTTTATATATAACTGAATCACTTTGCTGAACACCTGAAACTAACACAGTATCATAGATTGACTATACTTCAGTACACAATTAAAAATAAAAAACACAATTTAATATCAGGGAATGGTTTTAGAAAATAGTGTGCTTTTGTGCTGGCTCAGCCTAATCTTATAAAGCCTTTCTTCACATCTTCAATAAGTTCTAAGAGGTCAAAGTTCATAACGGGAACCAAGAGCCATAAGTCTAAACCCCTTTCCTGGTTATCTTTCTATTAACAAGACATTCCGTTTATTATAAGATTCCAATTCTTGGTCTATCAGGGCTCACTATGAAAAGAAAGGCAATAGGGATTTTACTTCTGGGACTCATAAAAGCAAATAATCCTAGCCAAAGAAAACCTTTATGCCCAAAGATATACTTTGTGTTGTTACAACTCAGCCAAAAAAGTATATAAACAAGCTAAATGCCTGAAATATTATGATGTTAAGTATACTTTGGCACTTTTATTCAGTGAGATTCTGCTTTTTCAAATGATGATGCCTTTAATGTGCAAATAGTTTAATGGGAAAATATTTTTAATATACTAAATTTAAAAATCAGGGTATATGATTGCAAATAAACAAGGATCACAGCTATGTAATGAAAGCATTGTATAGGCAAAATATTGAAAAATATATCAAATATTAATAATATTTGGGTAGTAGAGCTTTTTTGCTTTTTGGTAATTTCAAAATATTCTTTAATAAAAATCTGTTATTATTATTATAAATATTACTTAATTTTTAATCCCAAAGCATATTATGATGGACTAACCCTGACAACTCAGACCATTAAGCCAATTTAGTCCAATATACATTAGAAGATTCTAAGAGTCATTCAGCCTTTTCAAAAAAGTTGCTCTAAGTATTCACTTGCCAAACTGATTTCAATTCAGCAACCTTCTATGGAACACCTATTGTGTGAAGTCTTTGTGTTAACGCATTGGATTGGGAGAGAAAAGATAAAAAGAAAACACGTAAGACCTCACAGCAAGCACTTCACACTCTAGTTATGGGGCTACATACACCCGGTTCCCAGCTCTCCCCAGCACAAACTCTCTAATAGAGATGAGAGTAAAGGGCTGCATGAGATTTAACCCTGCAACAGCACTAAGGAGTATGTACAGGAAGCTACCCTTTGAGTTAGGAGTTAAGGATTGTGAAGTGTAAAGATGTGAGAGAGGATAGTCCAGAAAGAGGAAGAAAGACGTTAAAATGTGAGCAGAGTATTGAGTTGTCTGCTGTGATGGAAACATTCAACATGAGGTGGGAAAAGACTTGGGAATGAGGCTAGAATAATTGCAATAATGCATTTGTTGGCAGTGCACACAAAACACCTAAATAAACCTGATTCTCTTCCAAGCTTCAAATATTATGCATGCATGCTAAGTCGTTTCAATCTTGTCTGACTCTTTGCAACCCTATGGACTATAGCCCACCAAGCTTCTCTATCTGTTGCATTCTCCAGGCAAGAATACTGGAGTGGGTTGCTATGCCCTACTCGGGGGGATCTTCCTAACCCAGGGATCGAACCTATGTCTCTTATGTCTTTTGTATTGGCAGGCAAGTTCTTTACCACCTAGGAAGCCCATAAATACTGTAGACTTGATGTATTCTGAAATACTCATATATCCATAACTTGATTTCCTGTGTTTCAGCCTATTTTTGTTTTCATATTTAGACTTGCATAATTTTAATTATCATAATAAGAAATATAATAACAGCATCAAACCTTTATTCAGGATTTACCCTGTGCCTAGGCACTCTGATTGGCATTTTCCATATATTATCTCACATGTATCTCATGAAAATCACAGGGGTAAGCCCTTATCCCCATTCTACAGATGAATAAACTGAGTCTCAGAAATATTAAATAATTTTCCCAAGGTCACACACATAGTAGATAGAAATGAAAAGGCACAAAGGCCCAAACTAATCACATAATTCATTAAATGAAAATTCTCTGGGCTTGAGCAGGCCAGAGCAGGCCATACCCTACCAATGTAGTTTGTCAGGGTAGTCGCTAGATGGCAGAACCGGCCCACTTTGGCAGAGTTTGGACTGGGCACTGTCGAATCTTGGAAGCCTTTATGGGATCTTTAGCACTCGTTAGAAGTAACTGTTTCTCTTCAAATTAAGTAGATTGGAACAGGAATAATAAGTCTCACTCTGTAGTTAAGCTGTAAAAGGAAGTTTTTTACTTTTTAAGTAAAAAAAGAATCACAATCAAAATCCTTTCCCACATATTTGGAAATGTGTAGTCTACAAAATAAAATTAAAAAGGATGCACGTCTTCTCATTTCTTCCTTCACAGAGGAGGGGGATATTGTGAGTTGACTATTTTAGATGAAGCTGTCTCTGGTTTCAGGTTATCGTGCCTTTGTCTGCCACAGTAAATCTAGAGAATGAAGAATCCTGAGGGACTGAGCCAGGTCCTTAATACCCCGAGGTCTGACTTGGGCACCACGTGTCTCCTTGGAGTGAATTTTATATATTACTCCACCCTGTCAGATAATAGGTACAAGTATTTAACAGGGATGATTAAAGAGAAACAACATCCAGAAAATGAATTTAAGAGGCCGAACCTAATTTTTATCTTCTGTCATCAGTTTTTCAGGTTGAAATCAAAACTCAAGCAGGCTTTACCCAAAGAGCTGAAACAGTCATATCTATGAATGGCACTGACTCTAAGGAAATTCACTCATAGAAGTACCCAGCCTCCTCATGAACAGGTCAAGGGGACCTCCTACAATCCTTGAGATAACACAGACTCCGCCCAAATCATCATAGTCTGAGGCATTCATGACAACTAAAGGTTTACAATAAAAATACTCTAGATATGTGATGGATATATCAGGTCAAGTCACATCAAGTTCACATGGCAGCTCAGCTACAAACCATGGAAATCCTAGACTACCAATTGCCTGTTTTCTAGAAAGAGCGCAGGCCTGCAGCCACTTACTCCCCTCCCAGGCCCCCTGTCCAGCCCCAGTCCTACTTAAAAGAAAAAAATTTTAAAACCTACTCAGGAAACACGTCACGGAAGAACACAAAGAAGAATTTGTAATTGTCAAATGTGAAATGAGAAGAACTATTCAAAGCCATGTTGGCTGAAGCAGAAAGTATGTCTCCCATTGTACTTTTGCTAGAACGTGCCCCAGAGGCATTTCTCATAAATGGGAACAAGAAGTTAACCATTTTCCCCCTTCTTCAAAAGAAAGCAGTACTAATATCTTTGTATCAGATTGCAGCGTATTTCCAAAGACATGTTTTTAGTAGATATTTAATCAGCTTTATTGAGGTATGACTGATAAAATTCAGGAGTTTTAAGGGTATACTTTGATGAGTTCTAGCAAATGTAAAGGGCTGTGTATCCACAACCACCATTGTGAGCATTTCTTGTGCCCCAAAATTATACATTGTCCTGCGCAACCAACCCCTTCCTCCCACCCCTCTCCCAGCTCCTCAGCTCCTACTCTGTCCATCTAGTGTTTCTTTTTCTAAATTATCAGAAGATAAAATCATATAGCATGTAGTCCTTTTTTCCTGGCTTCTTTCACTCAATACAATGTTTTTAATGTTCATCCATGGTATCCTATGTATCAGTGAAGGGTTTCTTATGAAGGCATAGTTGACTTACAATATGGTGTTAGTTTCGGATATACAGCATGGTGATTCAGTATTTTTGCAGACTGAAGACTCTTGAGAGTCCCTTGGACAGCAAGGAGATCAAACCAGTCAATCCTAAAGGAAATTAACCCTGAATATTCATTGGAAGGACTGATGCTGAAACTGAAGCTCCAGTACTTCGGCCATCTGATGCAAAGAGCCGACTCATTAGAAAAGACCCTGATACTGGGAAAGGCTGAGAGCAGGTGGAGAGGAGGATGACAGAGGATGAGATGGATGGATGGCATCACCAACTCAATGGACATGAGTTTGAGCAAACTCCGGGAGATGGTGAAGGGCAAGGAAGCCGGGCAGGGAAGCAAGGCATGCTACAGTCCATGGTGTCACAGAGTCAGACACAACTTAATGACTGAACAACAGTGAACAGCTATTCCATTACAGGTTATTACCAGATAATGGGTACGCTTCCCTGTGCTAAGTAAATCCTTGTTGCTTATCAATTTTGTGTATAATAGTTTATATCTGTTAATGTGTAGTTAGTTGCTCAGTTGTGTCTGACTCTTTGCGGCCCTATGGACTGCACCCCACCAGGCTCCTCTAACCATGGGATTTTCCCAGCAAGAGTACTGGAGTAGGTTGCCATTTCCTCCTCCAGGGGATCTACCCTACCCAGGGCTTGAACCTGCCTCTCCTTGTCTCCTGTATTGCAGGCAGATTCTTTACAACTAAGCCACTGGTCTCCCCCTAATTTATCCCTCCTCACTTCCTTCTCTCCTTTGATAATCAAAAGTTTGCTATGTTTATGAACCTGTTTCTGTTTTATATATACATTCATTTGTATTATTCTTTTGATTAATGGGGTTTTGCTTTTTTTTTTTTCCCGCTGAGTAACATTACATTATATCGGAGAAGGCAATGGCACCCCACTTCAGTACTCTTGCCTGGAAAATCCCATGGACGGAGGGGCCTGGTAGGCTGCAGTCCATGGGATCGCTAAGAGTCAGACATGACTGAGCGACTTCACTTTCACTTTTCACTTGCATGCATTGGAGAAGGAAATGACAACCTACTCCAGTGTTCTTGCCTGGAGAATCCCAGGGATAGGGGAGAAGTGACTTAGCAGCAGCTTAGCATTACGTTATACACACACTTTACAGTTTATCTATTTATCAATGACAAAATTTCTTTATCTTTAGTTTTCACTGTCATAAATATAGCCACTGCTGCTGCTGCTGCTAAGTCACTTCAGTCATGTCCGACTCTGTACGACTCCGTAGACGGCAGCCCAACAGGCTCCCCCGTCCCTGGGATTCTCCAGGCAAAAACACTGGAGTGGGTTGCCATTTCCTTCTCCAATGCATGAAAGTGAAGAGTGAACGTGAAGTCGCTCAGTCATGTCTGACTCTGTGCGACCCCATGGACTGTAGCCTACCAGGCTCCTCCACCCATGGGATTTTCCAGGCAAGACTGCTGGAGTGGGGTGCCATTGCCTTCTCCAAATATAGCCACTAGGAACGTTCAAATACAAGTCTTTGTGGGAACATGCTTTTCATTTATCTTGGGTAAAATTTTAGAAGTGGGATTGCTAGGTTTTCTGGTAAATGTATGTTTAATTTTTTAAGACTCTGCTCCACACTTTGGATAGGAATGTATCTATAGTGTGTAGTTCTTTCTACATGCTGTGTCTAGAATAGTAAGGGAGCAATGGGTCTTTACCATAGGAAAGGCGCTAAGACAACATCTTCTCTGGAGTTTCAGATGAGCGCTATCGTTTGTATCTTGCTCTTGGACAGGGAGTGATAAAATACCAGGATTTTTATCCTAGCCTGGGAAGATAGAGCTGTCAGGCCAGCGCTGTCTCCCTCACGTGTCTTAGGCGGGGATGGACACTGCTTGCTCTAGTGCATTTTACTAGCAGCCCTGCACTGGGAACTGAAGCACCCATAATGAAGCTGTCCTCGGTTCTTTGTCAATGTTTCTCTGCATGTGCTCCTCCCATGGGAATGCCAAGGGAGAAGAAGAGCTAGTAGGCTAAACCCCCTAACTCAATGCTCTCCAGTTGCTCCCCTGTGGACCTTAATAGCCAGCATCTATATATAGAAGTATCTGGTGTGTAAATGCTAATGTTGACTACTATACTATTATCAAAAATCAAGTTTTGTAGTAGCTCAGGCTAAATTTAGAATTTGGAGATCGGAATTTGGACTATCTAGGACTGAAAAGAGAAATTAAAAATAAAATAAATGTATAAGACTTCCCTGGTGGCTCAGATGATAAAGAATCTGCCTGCAATGTGGGACACTCAAATTTGATCCCTGAGTCAGAAAGATCCCATGGAGAAAGGCGTGGCAACCTACTCCAGTATTCCTATCTGGAGAATTCCATGGACAGAGGAGACTGGCAGGCTATAGTCCATGGGGTCACAGAGAGTCAGACATGACTAAGTGACTAACACACACAAATGGGGGTTCAGGATTGGGAACATGTGTACACTCGTGGCGGATTCATGCTGATGTATGGCAAAACCAATAAAATGTTGTTTGTAAAGTAATTTTTTTTAAAAAAAGGAAAGCATTTATTAAAAGTGCTTCAAATGTTTAAAAAAAAAAAAAAACAAAGAGGCTATTGCCTTGATTATATTTATTAGTGTACAGTAGGTTATACTCCCTGGAGGAGAAAATGGCAAGCCACTCCAGTATTCTTGCTGGGATAATCCCATGGACAGAGGAGCCTGGCAGGCTATAGTCCATGGGGTTCTGAAGGGTTGGGACACAGCTGAAGCAACTGAGCACACACGCACGCACTGTAGGTTATACTCAGACCTGGGCACTGGGCATTTAGCAGCAAACAAGGAAGACAAGATCTTGTCTTCAGGGAGCTTGTTTTTTTAACGGATTGAGAAGATAACGTGTTCATCAATGAATGGGCAAACACAAACACACAACAAGGAAAATATCAACACCAGGCAAAGAATAAAATCAGGATGATGTACTAACAGGGATCTGGGGAAGCCTCTCTGAAAAAGCCACGCATACATGGATCACAAAACACGCACTCATAGGTCAAAGAAGCAAGTAATGTGAAGGTTCCGGATAGAACAGCTGTGAGGAACAGAAAGAAAGCAGCTATGGCAGAGCCTGGTCTGGGTGGAGCGGGACGGGGAGAGAAGGCAGGAGGTAAAGGTTTTGAGATTTTATACAACAGATACTCTATATTCTGCCTCCAAGTCCAATGATTATTTTAACTCACAGATAAGAGACCTAAGAAGAAAATTATAGTTAAAGGACTTGAGGTTAAGAATGAATTTATAGAAGTCTAATAGATTTTTTTTTCAGTTCAGTGAAGAAAAAATAAAACAGATCAAGAACACCAATCTTGCCTCCTAAAGACATCACATTTCTTTCTCCCTTCTTTGGCATTACTCCTCAGTTTTATTATCCAACCACTTTCTCATAGTCTTAAAGATTTTCCTCCAGGTTTTTAATCTTATTTTATTTACAGTTGTGATGGAGTAGCTCATGAATGTTGGTCTGTGCTCCAATGTTATGCAAATGTATGCAAATGAATATGTTTTTCAAAAGTTGTATCCCTGAATGACACACAAAAACAATATGTGCTATTTAAGCACTAAATCGCGACATAAGCAGCATGAAGATCATTTATTTTCATGAGATAGCAAAACTATGACAGATTATGTACAGCATGGCCAAGGGGCAGAGAAGTAGAGAGGCGAATTCCTTGTCAGTCTCCCTGACACTGAGCGAAGCAGGCTGCTCAGATGTGGCTGATTTTAGTTTACAATTTGGAACTGCCAGCAACTTGCACATATTTAATACAAAATTATTATGGTTCATATGTGGTAAGCAAGTGAAAGTCGCTCAGTCGTGTTCAACTCTTTGCAACCCCATGGACTATATGGTCCATGGAATTCTCCAGGCCAGAATACTAGAGTGGGTAGCCATCCTCTTCTCCAGGAGATCTCCCCAACCCAAGGATTGAACCCAGGTCTCCTGCAATGCAGACTGGTTCTTTACCAACTGAACCACCCTCATATGTGGTACACAGAAGTAAATCTGCATACTATAGTAGGGAGTTTTCTGGTTAGAAAGGACTTCTTTGGTTGAAATTCTTGGCAAAGAAATGTTATAATTAAAAAATATCATTTCAAAGGATTTTACAATTAAAAGATAATTGAGTCTATAAGATGGCAGTTTATTCCTGATTGATTCCAACTAATTATAGTAGTGATTTACTATCAATTTATTTGGTCAAGCACTATACTAGATGTTCGTTGGTTTGCTTATTTATAACCTCATTTAATTCTCCCAACAATCCTATGCAAAAATTGTCACTTAGGAACATGAATTAACTTGTCCAATCTCACACTTACCAGTGATTCCATGGCCAGAGTTTTAATCCAAGTCTATCAAAGTTCAGAGCCTCAATTCTTAACCTCTACATACTATGGGCCCAGAATGAGGAAGAAACAGAAAATCATTCTGGCCATAAAGACCAGATGTCATAAGGACTATTGAAGCTATTTAAAAATAAATTACACCTTGTGAGTGGGCTTCCCTGGTGGCTAAGATGGTAAAAAATCTATTTGCAATGCAGAAGACCCAAGTTCAACCCCTGGGTCAGGCAGATTCCCCTGAAGAAGGGAATGGCTACCCACTCCAGTGTTCTTGCCTGGAGAATTCTATGGACAGAGGAGCCTGGCTGGCTACAGTCCATAGCGTTGGCTGGAGATATATTTCCATGTTTCTGTTCACTCATTCATTCAGCAAGTATTTGTTGATCACTTACTATTAGCCAGTACGATATGGGACTGCTCTCTGCATGGAAAGCTGCAGCAATGAGCAAAACACAATCACCTCTCTCCAGGAGTTTACATTTCAGAAGGGAAGATGTATTGATTTCCTTGGGCTATCATAACAAATTAGCACAAAATGGATGGGTTGCACCCACAAAAATTTATGTTCTCTCAGGTCTGGAGACCAGAAATGAAGGTATTAGCAGAGCCATGCTCCTTCTAAAGGCCCTTGGGGAGAATTCTTGGCTGTGGCTAAGTAACCTCAGTCTCTGTCTCCACACAGCCTTTCCTGTGTGTCTTCTCCTTCCTTATCTCTTATGAGGACACTTCTAATTGAGTTAGAATCCACAAGTTAAACCCACAATCTCAAAATCTTTAACTTTTCACCAACTGTATGAGGGTTCCCTTCTCTTCACATCATCACCAACATTTGTTATTTGTGGTCTTTTTGATGATAGCCATTCTGAAAGGTGTGAGCTGATATCTCACTGTGGTTTTGATTTGCATTTCCTTGATTCTTGGTGATGCTGAGCATCTTCTAATCTGCCTGTTCAGTGCAGTTCAGTTCAGTTGCTCAGTCGTGTCCAACTCTTTGCGACCCCATGAATCGTAGCACAGCAGGCCTCCCTGTCCATCACCAACTCCTGGAGTTCACTCAGACTCACGTCCATCGAGTCCATGATGCCATCCAGCCATCTCATCCTCTGTCGTCCCCTTCTCCTCCTGCCCCCAATCCCTCCCAGCATCAGAGTCTTTCCCAATAAGTCAACTCTTTGCATGAGGTGGCCAAAGTACTAGAGTTTCAGCTTTAGCATCATTCCTTCCAAAGAAATCCCAGGGTTGATCTCCTTCTGAATGGACTGGTTGGATCTCCTTGCAGTCCAAGGGACTCTCAAGAGTCTTCTCCAACACCACAGTTCAAAAGCATCAATTCTTCGGAGCTCAGCCTTCTTCACAGTCCAACTCTCACGTCCATACATGACCACAGGAAAAACCATAGCCTTGACTAGATGGACCTTAGTCAGCAAATCTGCCTGTTAGCCAGGTGTATAGCTTCTTTGGAAAAATGTCTATTCCCATCTTCTGCCCTTTTTTTGATTGTTGGTTTTTATTTTTTTTGTTTTGATATTAAGTTGTATGAGCTGTTTATATTCTTTGGGTATCAACTCCATGTCAGCCATATAATTTGCAAATAATTTGTGCCATTTGGTAGATTGATGGTTTCCTTTCCTGTGCAAAAGCTTTTAAGTTTAATTAGGTCCTATTTGCTTATTTTTGCTTCTGTTTTCTTTGCTCTAGGAGACAGACTCTAAAAAATATTGCTGTAGTTTATGTAAAAGAGTGTTCTGCATATGTTTTATTCTAGGATTTTTTTGGTTTCTAGTTATACATTAAGGTTTTTAATACATCTGAGTTTATTTTTTAATATGTTGTGAGTATATCTGAAAGAAACAAAAACATTAATTTGAAAAGATACATGCATCCCTGTATATATATAGCAGCGTTAGTTATAATAGCTAAGATATGAAAGCAACCTAAGAGTTCATCAACAGATGAATTAATAAGGAAGATGTAGTATGTATACCAAGGACTATTACTCAGCCATAAAAGGAATGAGATTTTGCCATTTTCATCATGGATTGATTTGGAGGATATTATGCTCCGTGAAGTAAGTCAGACAAGGACAAGTACTCTATGTTATTGTTCATATGTACAAACTTAAAAATAAAACAAAAGAATATAATAAAACAGAAACATACTCACAGATACAGAAACAAAAGAGTGGCTACCAGTGGGGAGAGGGGACGAGGGAGGGCCAAGATAGGAGTAGAGGATAAAGAAATACAAACTACTATGTGTAAAATAAACAAGCTATAAAGGCATATTGTACAGCACAATTAGCCAATTAACTTCTAAGAACTTTAAAAGGAGGATATTCTATTAAAGTATCAAGTTACTATGTTGCATATCTAAAATATAATAAAATATTGCATCATATTTTAAATACTGTAAACCAGCTAAACCTCAATAAACAAAATAGATAAGAATAAGATAAATGCCAGTCACACACACATTCTGAAGGAGATCAGCCCTGGGATTTCTTTGGAAGGAATTATGCTAAAGCTGAAACTCCAGTACTTTGGCCACCTCATGAGAAGAGTTGACTCACTGGAAAAGACTCTGATGCTGGGAGGGATTGGGGGCAGGAGGAGAAGGGGACACAGAGGATGAGATGGCTGGATGGCGTCACGGACTCGATGGACATGAGTCTGAGTGAACTCCGGGAGTTGGTGATGGACAGAGAGGCCTGGCGTGCTGCGATTCATGGGGTCGCAAAGAGTCGGACACGACTGAGCGACTGAACTGAACTGAACACACTAAGAAGGATTACCGATGACAGCTTTTCAGTTTTATTTGTATGTTAATTTTGGGTCTCCACTGCTGTGCCTGGGCTTCCTCTGGTTGTGGTGAACAGGGGCTACTCTCTAGTTGTGTCACACAGGCTTAGTTGCCCCTCTGCATGTGGGATCTTCCTGTGCCAGAGATGGAACCCATGTCCCCTGTATTGGCAAGCAGATTCTTTACTGCTGGACCACCAAGGAAGTCCCCGATGATGTTTTTTTCATGGTGATTGCAAACAGAGTTTTTCCTTCCTGTGAGTTTTTGGTGTGACTAAAGATTAGCTTTCTGGCAAAAAAAAAAAAAAAATCATAACTGTATCCGCACAGATCCTTTATCCAAATAAAGTCACATTCACAGGTTCTAGAAATTAGAACATGGTAGTGGGGAGATGGAGACTACAGTTCAACTCACTACAGACAAACAATTTTTAACAAGTAACAAATGTATAGTGACAATAAGTCCTATAGAGAAAAGGAAAACAAGGAAGAGGAACAGTGAGTGTGAGGAGGCAGTGTTGCATTGGCCAGGACAGGAAGGTCTCACTGAGGAGGTTCCATTTAGGAAGAGACCTAGAGAATGTGATAGAAATCGGATGGTGACTAGAGTGTGGCAGAGGCGGTAGCCACTCACCAGAACTTTTCCTTTCCTGGTTCACACTGAACATTTCCCAGCCCCCTTCTATCAGTTGTGGCAGTGGGACTGAGTTCTAGTGAAGCAATAAGAGAGGAGGCGTTGACCAGAACATGCAACCTGTCCTGGAAAAGCTCTCCCATGAACTCCTTTCAGCCCTTCTCATCTTCCAGTTCGCTGTAAAGGAGTGCCCTCCAGAGCAACCCAGGAAGCCTCCTGTCCAATATGGCAGAACTTCCCTCCGCCTGGGTTCCAGAGTGATAGCATGGAAGAACATTAGATGAGAAAGAACATACCCACTGTGTTTGAGCCACTGTAGAATTTTGGATCTGCTCATTGCAGCAGGTATTCATTAAGAAATACACAGCGGGAAGAGCATTAAAGGAAGCAGGTGTAAAACGCCCCGGGCACGGGCATGCTTGGTCTGCTTAAAGAGAAGTAAGGCAGCCAGTGTGGCAGGAACAGTGGGCAATGAGGAAGGTGTGGAAGACAAGGTCAGGGAGGCCCACACTGTGTACCGCAGCAGCCCTCTAGAGATCGCTGCAAATTTGGAAGCCACTGCAGAACCCAACATCACAATGATTCCCATGGCTGCTGTAAGGAAAGAAGAGTGCAGCAGAGCATGGACCGAGGTAGGAAGCTACTGCAGAAATCAAACTCGAGCTGATGGTGGCTTGGTCTAGGCTTGCAGCCGTCCAGGTGAGAGGAGTAGGGAGGTGATAGATGTGTTCGAAAAGTAAAGTTGTCACGATTTCTTGAGAGATTGGGTATAGGGTATGAAAGGATGAGAGAACATGTGGATGACGCTAGGGCTTCTGGACTGGTCAACTGAAAGGACGGCGTTACCGTGTGATCTGTTTTGATAAAGACAGGCCTGATGGCAATATCCCGTGTGCACTGGCAGTAATAGTGATGCACCCTGCCCAGAGCCAAGGAAACATCTGATTAAGGATTCGTGAACAACAATAACAGGGCTAAACAAGGTACTGCAACCTCTCTTTGCAATGCTCTCTGAGTGTGCATCCACCCTCCCACACAAAGGATGCTATTTTCCTTTTAAATGAACCATCTGTTTTATCTTCGACACTTCTGTGATTTTACCATGTTATTTTCAAGTTCACATGAGCAGCTTCTGTCTACCTAAAGAACAGTTTTACAGAACGTAGGAACCACTTCCGTTTGAGTACTTACATACTATCTACTCAGGTACCTAATACAGTAAGTGAGGAACTTAAATATTTTTATGAAAACTGAGCACATGACCATCTTGATGTGTTGAAAAAAAAATGTCCTGATATAGATAGCCCACCCAGTCCAAAGAATGGTCCCTCAAGAAACAAAAGAATTCAGTAGGTGATCATGACTTCTTTAGTATAAAAAGATTCTAGAAACAATCATAGAAGATAATTTCCCTTCTATTCCCAGAAAGTGCAAACTCTTTGAAGATAAAGACTAAGTTTCATGTATAAATCATAATTCAAGAATCCTTTTCTCCTGCTTCCTAGCTGGGACTTCCCAGGTGACACTAGTGGTAAAGAATCCACCTGCCAGTTCAGGAGACAAAACAGACATGAGTTTGACCCCTGGGTCAGGAAGATCCCATGGAGGAGGGCAAGGCAACCCACTCCAGTATTCTGCCTGGAGAATCCCCATGGAGAAAGGACACTGGCAGGCTACAGTCCATAGGTCACAAAGAGTTGGACATGACTGAAGCGACTGAGCATGCAAGCAACCTTTCCTTACCACTAAATAACAGCATCTTTTAGAAGGCAACAGAAGAAAATGATTCAGAAAAGAAATATTGACAGGTGAAATCACTTATGCAAAAGTTCCTTTGCAACAGGAACTTTTTGAAATAGCCAACTATAGCTGAAAAGAATTCTTTTTAATGGAATAGCTCCAATCATTTTTGGACACAAGTCTGAATGGGATATGGACTGGACTATCACCCTTTAGGTCACTGAAGCAAGAACAGAAGAAGAATCTGGAGAGTAATATCAATTATTTCAGCAAATCTGTACCAAGAACCTAATAATACAAGGCAATCTGCCTAATATTCAAAGACAAAGACCTAAACCCTCTCCTCAATGGAGATAGCAGACCTCAAAACTAGACTTTAATTTCCGGTTTTCCACCTGTGATATTTAGGGTAGGCTTATTGCCTTACAAACAAATCCATAAGTGTAATGCCCCCAAACAATAGTTTTGTTTTCTCTAAATTTACAGTCCAGTGTTGAGGTTTTTTTCCACATCACCCTCTGTGCATGGTGGGCCCAATTGTGGGCCAAGCCTCTCCTTGTGGCTCCTCCCTTCCCCTCTTCTCCAGTCAGTCCTGGGGGAAGAAAGAGTGATGGCAAACTTGTGGGTGAGTTTTCATGACGGTCTTAGAGAAAGAACATATTTGTCCCCAAATTCCATTAGTTAAAACTCAGTCGCATGGCCACAGTTAACAGCAGAGGGTGCGCAAAGTAGCCGCGTGCCTAGGAGGAAAAGGAAATGAGTTATAGAGAACACATCACAGTTTCATTTGTTATTTCAAAACATGGAAATTGCCCCTGTTGTTGGTAGGATCTTGGCGATAAGCCTTTACATATTACTGTTGGCTTTGTTGATTTATTTATGAGGAAACGTCACCCAGCCAAAGATAATAAAAAGAAACAGAAAAATATCTTGAGGCAGTCACAAGACTGTTTGAAAGGGCATCTTTGAGTTCGTTTGTCTGTTTCTCATTATTTATTATGTTAAGGAAAAGTTAAGCATCCCTTATATTCTCTTTTAAATATTTCTTTTCTGGGGCCTCCCAGTTAGTTTTTCTGGATTTTGTGTAAGTGCATCATTTCCAGTCTTTCCGGGCTCTTGACTCTTCGTAGGAAATCAGTCATCCTAGAGAACAAAGCAGAAGGAAAGCTAAGTGTGTTATAATGAAGTAGGAGGTTCATCAGCCAGATTATCTTAATTAAGTGTCTCCAAAAACGAGACTGCGGAGACAAACTATTGTCTGGAACTTGAATGAATAATACGCCTTTCATAGGTATACTGGCTTTATTTTGTTGGATTTTTTCCCCTCAAATTTATGTAGATAATATTAATTACAGACAAATTCAATTCGAAGGTTTGATTATGAATTTTCAGTTGAATAATAAAATTCTTTAATTTCTCTTGTATTAAAAAGAAAGTCATTGTATTCGATAAGACTGGAAATGGAAGCTTCATTCCATGTTTTAGCGGCAAAAAAGGAAAGTAAGAAGCCCATTGCAATACAATTCCACTCAACTCAGGGTGGCAGTCCCCAAGAGCACACACAAGCATCCACGCAAAACAGGGGCAGAGTCTATACAGCACAGCATCACAGCCCACGCCAACGCCCCCGCCGCCCACCGCCTGCTAAATCATCCTTTTTGGCTATGTCCAGGGACGAGGTAGCCTCAACCACATGGAGGCCTGTACCCTCCTCTGTCACCACCACCCAAAGATACATTTCAAAGTAAAATTGGCACCAGTCATTCTTCTGTAAGTCAGCTTAGGAAAGTTCTAGCAGAGGAATAAAAGGCAAACTGGTATATTTTAATCTGGAAGGTGTATTTTGTATCCCAGTGTATTGCTACAGTTCCCTTGGATACAAGGAAGTAGCTCAGCCTTGGGCGATGCCATGGGCCCGTGTGCCACCACATAGCATTTACTCAAAGAGTAAACTGATGTAGTGGAGGTCTATAAATGTGCATGGTGCCTCCCGCTTGTTAGAAAAATCTCAGTCCCCACCAAAGAATGATTTCATCAAAGTCTGTGTTTGGACAAGTTTGCCAGGGGCTCTTCATCCACATAAAATATGGGAATCACTGTTCTACAGGGTTCTGTGATCTCT
The DNA here is from genome assembly GCF_016772045.2 of Ovis aries. Classification (NCBI taxonomy): domain Eukaryota; kingdom Metazoa; phylum Chordata; class Mammalia; order Artiodactyla; family Bovidae; genus Ovis; species Ovis aries. Next base: position 57,522,150 of record NC_056062.1, on the reverse strand, counting down.
TTGCCACCGTTTCATTTCTTATTAATTTCTTAACATGATCATCATATGAAAATTCAATTGTGTTTTCTTGATTACCTCTTTATTAGCATCATTAGGAGGAGCACATCACTAGTTACACAATCCAGCTCGATGAAACAGGCCTATTAATTAGGGCACAAATGCTTCATCTAGGATTAAACTGTTAATAGTGGATTTCTTTGGTGGAGAAACGTATAATACTTACATGCTTTACAAAGGATGAAGAATTGTGACGGTGGGGTGGAGGGGCAAAGCCAGTAATCCTGATTTTCTTCAAAATCTACTTGTCCTAAATATTTTTAAATCTTTTATTAATACTACTCAACAATTATAGTCAGCAAAATGAAATTTTATCTTGTTGCTAAAAGTTCTCAATGATTAAAGTTATGAAAGCAAAATTATAAACAATTCCAGTATACATATTTATTTGATTGGGAAATCCTACAGAATGCAGGGTAAATACCATTTCCAAGAAGAATTAATAGAAACTCTACAAGTTACAATCCACTCCAATATTCTTGCCTGAAGAATCCCAGGGACAGAAGAGCCTGGTGGGCTGTCATCTATGGGGTTGCACAGAGTCGGACACGACTGAAGCCAACTTAGCAGCAGCAGCAGCAGCTACGAGTTACATATGCATTTATGCAAACCAATTTATAAATGCCAAGATTAGCAAAACACATTAAAATTTTTTTTGATATTTTGTTGTGACATTTTATAGATAGCATTATTCAAAAATTATTGAATTTTTAAAATTTTAATTGGCAAAGGTTATAACCACAACTATCATCCTTGAGACCTCTTTTCTACCTCTGGAAGTACAAACCTACAATTAGTATGAATGGATTCTACTCTTTAAAAAATGTGAGAGCAATTATTCTCATGACCGATGAAATCCCGAATGACCTGAAGTGTTCCCACAATGTATCAAGGACATTTCTTATGCTGAAAGTGCCAAGAACTTTTCCAAGAATGTCTTATGAAAAAGAGAATTTTCCCACAGTAGAACAGAGGAAATGCATGCTGAAAGGCAAGTACTAATAGGCAATATAAAGCATGTGACCTACTTAATTATGTGCCCTTGGGATATGCAATGTGTTTGCAAAGCAACGAAGGCCTTCAAGGTCACATTTGAGAAACACAAATCACATGTAAGAAGGACGAGGAAGGAATCCCAGTTACGTGGCATCTTAATGAGATGAAACATCCTCACATCTTTATAGTTTATGGCTATTGACTGTGACTACAAACCCCCAAGGGAAGGGACAGAAATGCTTATTAAAACAGTGAGAAGCAGGCTGCATGCACAAATGAAATATGCTGCCATTGAATGATATTAACCAAGAATGGAGTTGGGCTGTTTTTCCCCCTTAGATTATAAATTTATAGGTAAAATGAAATTGTATTTTTCTAATCTAATGTTTTCCTATTACAATCTTCAGGCCCACTTCATGGAAAAAGACACAAGGATCATAGTTCCTTGCTAAATTACATTCTTAAAATAAATGTTCCCAACATAAAATTCTTAAAAATCTCCCTCATGTAAATAATTATGTGGAGACTCACAGATCCCCAAAAAGCCCCCATGGTTACTGATCCTCTCTATGTCTCTCATGGCACAAAATACTGTGGGCAAAATAGCTGTTTTCTCCCAAGTTCAGTGTCTGTATCTCTAACATGGCATTTCCCAAGATGAGTGTGTGCTTTTAATGAATTACAAATGCACACACACATACAAAAGATGTGTTCTATGAAGGCAACCCCAGCAACTATAAATGGAACAACTATAATGACTGTCAAAGTCAGCCCAGAGCTCATGAAATAATAATACCCTGTACTTGGTATTTTTCTCTGAGGAGTCTTGCACACTTTACATGCCTGGAAATGTTTCTCTTTTTAGTAATAGAGTCCTTTAAAGGCTATTCCTGAGCACTGAGCGAGATAAATTACACTCATTTCAGCAAACTATTGTGCAGTTCTCAGTATTCTATTCACAGTGTATCAAACCATTCTTCCAAGTGTATTTTTTTATGAAGATGAAGTCAGTACATTTCCTGTTTTTCTTTCAGGCTGTCTTAATTCATCTTGGGCTTCTTATATTTAATTAAAATATTCTTTTGTAAGTTTTACGTTGATCAAAGAGACCAGACAAGGAAATATATGCTACAGTTGAATTTTAATGCATGAAATATAATCGCAAAGCTTTGTACCTATATGGGTTTTCCACTCTTTTATATTTAAAAGCCAAATTTTCTAGAGAAAGATTACATTTGTAAAGTTGGACAGACCCTTGTTTAAGTCATGTGCTTTGTACTTGTTTGGGGGATGGGGGCAGGTTTAAATCAGATTCACTTTATACATAATAAAATTTTTCTTTAAGATCAATGAATTTCTATTTATGTGTTTGTAGTTATGTCATCACTACCACAAACAAAATATGTAGTATTTTTATTATCCCAGAATGTTTCCTCATGTCCCTGTGTGGTCACATTCCCCAACTCCCAGACCCTGGCAATACTGGTCTGTTTTCCACTATTATAGTTTTGCTTTTTTTAGAATATCATGTGAGATTATAAAATACGTGGTCATTTGAATCTGGTTTCTTCCACTGAGCATAATGTTTTTGAAATGTTCTTATATTGTTACAGGTATCAATTCTTTGCTTCTTATTACTGAGTGGTATTTCATTGAACATATGTACCACACTTTGTTTCGACATGCAACAGTTAATGGGTTGTTTTCAATTTGAGTGATTATGAATAAAATTGCTATAAACATTCACATCCAGATCTTAGTTTTGACACATATATTTATTTCTCTTGGACAAATACATAGGAATGGGCCAGATCATGTGTTAAGCAGATGTTTACCTTAAAAGTAACTGGTCAACCCATCTCCCAGAGTGGCTATGCCATTTTGTATTTGCACCAGCAATGTTTGAGAATCACAGTCGCTCCCATTTTTGTTCACACTTAACACTATCAATTTTTTATTAATGCCATTTTAGGTATGTAGTAGGATCTCACTGCACATATCTTATTGATTTTTAAGAATTATAGGTGGCCTGAATACAAATCCTTTATCAGACATAAGCTTGTAATATTTGCTCCCAGTTGGAGGCTTTTTTTTTTCTATTTTCCTGATAATTTTTTGGAAGAACAGAAACCTTAGTTTGATGAAATTTAATTTATTAATATTTCCTCTAATGAACTATGCTTTCTGCACTCATTTTCACTTTCATATGCTCTCAATATTTAAAGACTATCTCTTGAATATTAGCTAAAATAAAACAGCCATTATATGTTTCCCTTTCTATTTTCAAGTCATCTCATGTCAGGCATGTATTAGCTTCTTATTGCTGCAATAACATAAACCTAGGAATTTTTTTGGCTTATAACACACATTTAATATCATATAATTCTTAATGTATAATTCCCATCACTTCATGGAAAACATATGGGGAAACAGTGGCAGATTTTACTTTGAGGGGCTCCAAAATCACTGCAGATGGTGACTGCAGCCATGAAATTAAAAGATGCTTACTCCTTGGAAGAAAAGTTGTGACCAACCTACATAGCATATTAAAAAGCAAAGACATTACTTTACCCACAAAGGTCCGTCTAGTCAAGGCTATGGTTTTTCCACTAGTCATGTATGGATGTGAGAGTTGGACTATAAAGAAAGCTGAGCGCCGAAGAATTGATGCTTTTGAACTGTGGTGTTGGAGAAGACTCTTGAGAGTCCCTTGGACTGCAAGGAGATCCAACCAGTCCATCCTAAAAGAAATTAGTCCTAAATATTCATTGGAAGGACTGATGCTGAAGCTGAACCTCCAATACTTTGGCCACCTGATGCAAAGAGCTGACTCATTGGAAAAGACCCTGATGCTTGGAAAGATTGAAGGTGGGAGGAGAAGGGGACGACAGAGGATGAAATGGTTGGATGGCATTACCAACTCAATGGGCATGAGTTTGAATAAACCCCAGGAGTTGGTGATGGTCAGGGAGGCCTGCCCTACTGCGCAGTCCATGGGGTTGCAAAACGTCGGACATGACTTAGGGACTGAACTGAAATGAATTCTTAATGTCAGAAATTCAAAACAACTAGGCGAAAATCAAGGTGTCAACAGGGCTACATTCCTTCCTGGAAACTCTAAGAAGGAGTCCATTTCATCGTCTTTTACAGCTTCTGGGGACTCCCCACATGCCTTTTTTGGTGGTCTCTTCCTCCATCATCAAAGCCAGTAAAAATCTGTCTAGTCCTTTTCACATCGAATCACTCTGGCCTTCTCTTTTATTCCATTTTTAAGGAGCTATGACTACACTGGTTCCATCTGAGTAATTCTGAATTACCTCCCTGCCTTAAGATCAGCTGATAAACCACCTTAGGTCTGTTCATATCCTTAATTTCCTCTTGCTGTGTAATATAGTCAAAGGTTCTGGAGGTTATAACAAGACATCTTTGTGGGCCATTATCCTTCCTACCTCAGGCAACTTGGTAAGAAATCAGACTAAAAGCATCTGTGCTACCATAACTTCCAACCTGTCTTCTTACAGTACTTAAGAGACACACTGCACTGCCCCAATCCATTTGCTTACCTGCCTTCAATCCTTAAATTGTGAGCTCTTTGAGGAAAGGGACTGGATTTTTTTTTTTTTTTAATCTCTGCAGCCCTTACAGAGATAGTCCTACCATATAAAAGTAGTCAAAAAAATATTTACTAGTTAGTAAATGAGTGAATTAATGAATGAGTAAATGAATGAATGAAATGTCTTCAAATCAACTTGCTGGTCTTGCTCCCATCTGTTTTCATTATGAGGCTGAATGGGTTAAACCTTAGATCTATTGCTTATTTGCTCCATAACTTTGAGTTTCTGGATTCGATTTCTACTGCAGCTGTAACAGATTACCACAAATTTAGCAACTTAAAAGGATGCCCATTTATTATTCCACAGTTCTGTAGTTCAGAAGTCCGGAGTGGCTCAGTGGGGCTCTCTGCTTCAGGTCTCACAAGGCCAAAGCCCAGGTGCTAGCCAGGCTCTCATCTGAAGAGGCCGGGGGAATTCATTTCCTCTTGGTTGCTGGATTGAGGCCCTGGTTGCTGGCTCCCCCCCAGGGTCCACTCTCTGCTCACAGGGGCTGCCCATACACATGAGGCCCCTCTGTCTTTAAAGCTGCAGAAGCAAGGCTGAGTCCTCATCCTTCAATTCTCTCTGGATTTTGGAATCTGCCCTTTGGAGACACATGTGATTAGATCAGGTCCATCTGGATAATCTCCATGTCTTAAGGTCAACTGACTTGGGGCTTTAATTACAGCTGAGAAATCCCTTCACAGCACTACCTAGATTAGTGTCTGATTAAATAACCAGCGGATTGGAATCATGGGATGGGGTAGGGCAAGCTGGGGGGGGGAGAATATAAAGATTTCTGTCTACCTGGCTTCTGACTTAACTGAACAATGCTTTCCTTCCCTTTTATAAAAAGTGAGGGTAGGACGTACCCCTACCTTGTTTATTGCTATGGGAATTAAATACCATAATCCATGTAATATGCCTCACACAGATCCTAGACCAAAGTTGAAATTTATAATATATTCATTTTGTAATGTACAGCACAATTAATATCATTAGCACTGCCAAAGTATTAGAGTTTCACATATGTTATATATGAAAGTTGAATAAATCCTTAATTCACATCACAAGGGAAATGTTTTCTTTTTCTTTTATTTTGCCTTTATATGAGATGATGTTCACCAGACTTGTAATCATTTCATGATTTGTATAAGTAAAATCATTATGCTGTACACCTTAAATTTATGCAAAGTGGTTTGTCAATTATATATCAATAAAACTGGAAGGAAAATATATATTCATTTTCTTACAAAAGTATATTCATTTCCATGAATATCTACACTGTTTTTCTATTATTCTAGAAGCTTTCTGTAAAATGTGTGCAAAATAAACTTGCCTATTTTTAATCATTAAAATTGAGTTAATGCTCTGAAAAACTGTATTTTGAATGAAAGATAAAGAACTTTTCCATATAAATTTAGATGTGGTGTTTTACATACCATTTTTTACATATTTGCACACTTTGAATAAAGTGTTCTATGCATAATTTTTTAAAAATCAAATAATTTTATATGTTTTACCACCAGTAACAGATTTTCTAGAAAACTTCACTGCTCTAATTCATTTTTATTATTTTGTACTTTCATTATAGGGAAACTTCTGTTGTGGTATGCATTTTCTTTATACCAGGAACTAATTTGAACTAACTTAGTCTCTTTAATAATTCTATAATTTATTAAAGAATCTTTCTCGGTCTTTGATGTGGAAAGACAAACGATCAACAGCTGTTCTCACCAGAGAGTTCCTAACCTCTGACATGGGCTGAGTGAGTTAATCTATAAAGCTGTTGACCTTTTGATAGCTAGTTTGAGGGCTTTTAATAGGTAAAACACGTCTAAAAGAATGAATTGGATATTTCCGTCTCCAAAAATTGCCTCCTGTTCTCCTCAGCTTTTGGTTCTTTATTGACTTTGTCTTCCACATAAAATGAGAAGACAGTTTTATAGCAAGATAGCTGTGGTTTTTGATTATTCCCAGTATTCTTCCAATGTCCTATTTTGTGAAATGAGTTTTTCAATAGTAAACATTCTACTTACATATTAACAGAGAAAAATTCATTTAGCTCTGTATTTATGTAAAAATATTCAAGTTAACACAGAACAAAAACCCTAATAATTCACCTGGAATCCTTTTCTTCTTTTCTTATTTTCATATTTGTTGTTTTGTTTTTAGAAGGACATTTGGTCTGCTTAGATTCATACAGTTTTTAAGACAGTTTTCCATTATTTCATTTGGTCTTTAACCACAGCCCCTTTGAAAGGTCAGATGACTGTTATTATCCCTCTTTACCAGTGAGGAAATAGGCTTAGAGAGGATAATTGACTTGGTTATTTTCATGTTAGCTGGTAAGAAGCCGAGCTTGTCCTCTGAGTTTTCATCCTGCATTCTTTCCTTGATGCAGTACACCAGTTATATTTGAAACATCTCTCAGTTGACAGACTCTCCTTTAGGTGTAAATTATTTAGCCACATGTTAAGCTTTGCTAATTTGATTTAGCACACTCTATTCTAAAAAATATTAAAAGTTAGGACTCATACTACAGAAAACCTAAAAATCTGTGCATAAATGTGAAATTCAAAAATTCTATTGTGAGATATGTTATCATTAAAAAATGCATTTGTTATTATTATCTTCTCATGGTAAACTGCAATAACTGTTCTCTAAATGCTATGTTTTAATTCTAGTTTATACAATTCTAATTTTGAAAATCTTATTTTTCACCCAAAGTTCACAAAGCTATCTTAGCTACACTAAGTAGTATCATGCTTTTCTGGGGGCTGGGGTGGGGTGGGAAGTTAGTAAAAACTAGAGTGACTATATAATTTATCATCCAAACAAAGACACTTTTGAGAGGGAAATAAATGCTATCAATAATAATTATTATTATTATACTATCAATAGTTATTATTTCCAATAATAATTGGAAAAAGAGGTATTAAAAAGAGGTATAAACCAGGTTGGGCCCAAGAACACCAGGATATATGGTCACTCTCATAATAACCCACATAGCCTCCTGATTGGTAACAAGCTTTTTCTTCAGTACCTTCCCATGTCGGTGCCTACATTTAAAACTGGGCCTTGCACCTTGTCATCACCCAGTAGTTTCATTTCCAAAATTTTGAAATCCAAAATTTTCCTTCCCCTCTCACTGCCTCACTGTTACTGATTCTGCCTTTCGTCCTCCAATTCCTGGACCAATTCTGTTCTTACCAGCCATCCACCAGACTGCAGACCTGTTTGTCTCCAACCCAGTCATGCCCTATGGGGAGCCACTGCAGTAAAGCTGTCGCTGGAAACTTTGATCTCTTCTACACTGTGTCCTTCCAATGAACCCAACCTTTCAGTTCCTCATCTTGAATTATGAAGGATGAAGGACAATAACTTCATATTGTCTCTTCCCTTCACATTGTAAGGCTGGGGGGCATAGCCAAAGAAAGTCCCCAAACCAAACTCATTTGTTTGGGTTTTTGTTTTTCAAATTCATCCTGTCTGTTAGCACTGACCCTTTCCCCTATGCAACAATCCTTTCATTTTTCATTAATTAATCTGCTTTCTTCCATGCTCCTCAGGAATAAATCAGACATAATTTCTGCCTTCCAGAAGGATAAAAATAGTAGAACAGTCATTGGTTCAAAAAGTGCAATTAAGAATTACAGACATAAAGATAGCAGTATGCTGGATCATAAAGAAAGAACATAAATAGAGAACAGGATGAAACGAGCCAGGAAAGATTTCACAGAGGGTTACTGATTGAATTAAGACCTAAGAAGTGAATAGGCATTCTCAAGAGGCAAGGGAGTAAGATGAAAGTATATTCCAGGCAGAAAGAGCTTCATGATCAAAGACAGGAAGATATGAAATTGCCTAATGTACTTGGAGGATGGAAGGCACATCTGAATGGCGAACTGTGGAATTCAGCTGAGGCTGGAGAAGTGTAGTCACTATACAGAGGACAATGGGGCCCAGTGACTGAACAGTAGACTGGTGTGGTCAGTCTTACATTAGAGACAGATCACTTTGGAGGTGAAGTGAAGGATGGACAGGAAGGAAGGATGCAAGACGTGAGCCTGCGGAAGCAATGAAGTGACTGTTGCAGATGTTTAGGTGAGAGATGATATGTCTGCATCAGGCCCCTGACTGCGAGGTGGGCAAGGAGGAAAAGGAAAAATGAAAAACTAAGGGTGGAGAGAGCTGAGTTTTGGTAGCTGCTCAGGAGGACTTAGTGAGGAGACTTGATGACCCCTTAGCATCTGATGTGGGTTACTAGACAGAAGAGCAATTAAACAAATGTAAGAAGGGCAAGAGAAGTAATACATTTATGGAAAAGATAATAGAGTTTTTACCCATTCCAGTAGTCTTGCCTGGAGAATTCCATGGACAGAGGAGCCTGACAGGCTACAGTCCATGGAGTCCCAAAGAGTTGGGCGCTAATGAGTGACTAATGCACATAGACACATTAGGTGCCTGTATAATAAATATTGTACTGAGCTGCCCAAATTCCCCTCCAGGGTTGCAGGACTTACCCTCTGCACTGCTGGGAATGAGCGGCTTCACATCTTAGTCAACATATAGATTCACATATTACAATGCTGTATTCCTTTTTAGTTACTGCCCTAATGTTATGGGCAGCCAGCATTCCATGCTGGTCAGTGCAGAGGTATAAAGGCCCAGCCCCTTCCCCCCAACTACTGAAGGACCATCCCAGCCTCAGAGCTCCCTCTGAAGTTGCCTCTGGCTTTCTGAATGCATTACAACGTAACTTCTACTTTCCTCCAAAGTGCTTCCTTCTTTCACCTAAAGATATTGTTCCCAAGAGCATTTCCTAAGAAATGGGTACCTGCAAATTATTAGTGTGAATTGTCAGAGACTCTGACCTACAACATTGCCTTAAATTGATGGGACTAGAGATGTCTTAGCACCTGAGCCCAGAACAGACCATGAGTTTGGGAGATGTTAACTGAGCCCATTGGATGGAATGAGCTCATTCAGGGAGGCACACCCAGTGAATAAGTAGGAGGGTCAGGGAATCTTGAGGTGTAACAGTTTTTTAAAACGTTGTTAGAAGAAAAGCTAAGAGAGAGAAATGATGCTTTGAGGGGTCATAGAATTAAGAGAGGGTACTATTTAGGAAGTCAAAGGTGGGATAAAGTGGTCCACAGTCTTAGATGCAAGGAGGATCAAATAAAATCAAGGCTTGCAAAGACTCTAGTGGTAGTAACAATTAGGGAACCAGTTGTCACTTGGATGGAGCCATTCACACAATGGTAAGGGCAAACCAGTCTACACTGGCTGCAGAGTTCATGATTTAAAAGAATGAGCTTAATTATGAGTAGGGAAGAATCAGAGCAGTGACCAAAAGGGATACAGCATTGTGATGTGTGAATAAGAGAGAGGGTATTTCTGTAGCTCAAAGGCAGAAACAGAGCCAGGCTTGGGAGTTTGGAAGACAAGGAAGAAAACCTTAAGGCATCACTCGCTCAGGGTTTTTGCCCTCTGGATCCAAGTGATTCTTCTTCCTTGATTCATACTTCCTTCTAAATGGATTAGCTTTCACTGTTTCCTTATGCACATGAATGCCTCATACCTGTTGGATTTCTGTGTTCCCAGCTCAAGGGACCAGCCTAGGTTGAGACCAGTACAGGTGGTGCAGTGGTAATGAGTCTGCCTGCCAAGGCAGGAGATGTAAGAAACACATTCAATCCCTGCATGGGAAATATCCCCTGGAGTAGGGAATGGCAACCCACTCCAGTATTCTTGCCTGGAAAATCCCATGAACAGAGGAGCCTGGCGGGCTATAGCCTGGGGGGTCGGAAAGAGTCAGACACGACTGAACACACACAAACAGCCTGTTTCAGTACGGGAGACAGTTGACCCTCACCTTCTCTAGGAAACTGTCCTTAATGTCTCTGCTAATAAGGATTGCTCTCTCCTCTGACTCCTAAGATTTCACCTGTCCTTTTCTCATATTCTTGTCATTTTCTTGCTTTTATAATGTTCATGAACATGGCTTTTATGTACTTTATTAGACTGTAACTCTTTTGGGGGAAAATTCAGGAATAAATTACCTTGGAATAGGTAAAACTGTCTTGAATGCCCTATATAGTAGTACTTGAGAGTGGGTGCACAAAAAACAAAATCAAGAAGAGAGCGGGAATGTGTTGAGTCATTGAGGTGCCCTCCATTCTCACTATTTCGTTTTGGAGAAATAGAAAAAGGAATTATTGTCATGCGCAGGTAAAATAAGCGTATGGAACCAAGAGCTAGTTAATATTGAGTCAGACAGGCTTGAGAATGTTGCTTTAAACTAAACTAGCTCTTTGGGGCAGAAATCAGACATCTAGTTAAGGATGTCAGTTAATCTCCTTAAGGTGCCAATGAATGGAGCAGTGTGATATACACTAAAGCATTTCATAGCTTGGTGTCCAACAGTACTAAGAGTTGTCAAGATGTTAGTTTCATTAGGAAATATATTTCCTAATGGGCTTCCCTGGTGACTCAGATGTTAAAGAATGGTCCTGCAATGCAGAAGACCCAGGTTTGATCCCTGGGTCTGAAAGATCCCCTGGAGAAGGGAATAGCAACCCACTCCAGTGTTCTTGCCTGGAGAATTTCATGGACAGAGGAGCCTCACAGGCTACAGTTCATGGTTCACAAAGAGTCAGACACAACTGAGTGACTAATACACACCCAATGAACTAACACCTGAAAATTCATCCAAGAAGGTTAGATTTATTTACTACAATTTTCCTAAACCATACCAACTCTTTAGTATAGGTTTTGGTTAGAAAAATTATAGGGTGGAACTCAGAAAATAATTGTAACTCTAGCATTCAGTCCAGCCTCTTAATATTTCCTTTCAAAAGTGAGTTCCAAATGACTGGGTAGGAGAAAGTAGAAGAAAGAGAAAATCTATATGCAGTTTCTGAAAGCTGTGAGTGAGTGAACCAGAGCAGGGTTAGATGAGCAGTACCTCTGTTGTTTTACTGAAGTCTTTTCAATTGCTTCATCTCTCTCTCTCTGTCTCTCTCTCTCTGTCCCTCTCTCTCTCTCTCTCTCTCTCTCTCACACACACACACACACACACACACACACACACACACACTTCAGGGAAATTAACGTCTTCTCTAAGTGGGTTTTCCTTTTCACTTTCCTGCTAATGGAAATACATTTAGGCAGATCTTGCAAATTTTGGGATATTTCACATAGAGTTATCTTATTGGTGTTCAAGTTTACTTCTAGATTTGATCCTTCTGTGGGAAACAAAAATTTATAAAACCAATTATATGTACATATCTTCTAGCCAGGCTAACCCCAGTGGCTCAGTGGTAAAGAATCTGCCTGCAATGCTGGTGCTGCAGGAGACATGGGTTCAGTCCCTGGGTCGGAAAGATCCCCTGGAGGAGGGCATGGCACCCCACTCTAGTATTCTTGCCTGGAAAATCCCACGGACAGAGGACTCTGGCGGGCCACAATCCATGGGGTCGCACAGAGTTGGACATGATTGAAGTGACTTAGCACACACACATGCATATCCTAGCCAAAAAAATTTTTTTTTAATTTTGGAATTCTCTTATCTGGACCTTTCCCTAGAAGGGAGCGTTAGCTTCGGAATCAAAACAAGCATTTCTAATTGGTGAAACAAGAGTAATATTTGAAGTAATCAGTTGTGACAAGCCATAGATATTATAATTTAGGCAGTTAAGATGTAGAAAAAGTATTAGGTAGATAAAACAGAATACTCAGAGATACACAACTGGAGTTGCAATTTTAAAATAAAATGAGCTATTTTGCCAAATAGATTTAGAAAATTTTTAAAGTTCCTTGAATATAAACTAGAGCCATTTTAAGAATTAACAACCTAAACCAAGATTTATAATATTAATTTTATGATAAAGAACACTAAGTCAGAAATTATTAAAAGTTATATTTTGGGGTTGGGAGAAAAGTTATACTCTGAAATTTATTTGAATTAAAATATTTATGAAGAATAGAAAGCTTGGAATGCACAAAATTTAGCTGTAAGATATAGCTGCATATTATAAAGCATGAAATATGTAAAAACATTCAGTAAATTCCAGAATGAAGATACACTTTGTATTGCTTTATTTATGAGAAGACTTTACTGTAATAAATTAGTTATTTTGAAGACATGTCATCAGTTTATGACAAAATTTCATGTGCTCTGAGACTCAGTGCAAACTGAAAGTCACTCAGTCATGTCTGACTCTTTGCAACCCCATGGACTTCTTCAGGCCAAAATACTGGAGTGGGCAGCCTATCCCTTCTCCAGCAGATCTTCCTGACTCAGGATTCAAACTGGGATCTCCTGCATTGCAGGCAGATTCTTTACCAGCTGAGCAGTTAGTTATTGAAAGGACCCTGAGTCACACCTACTTGCTGATTTGGGAGGGCCTTCTGGAGAGGCAGGAAGCAACTGGGACTCCCTCTGCAGACATAGACCCTGGCAGCAGCCGTTTTTGGAAACTCATCCTAACGCAAGGACACCAGTGCTGGCAAGACCATTTTGGAGTCCTCTCACTGGGCTTCCCTGGTCACTCAGATAGTAAAGAATCTGCCTTCAATGCAGGAGACCTGGATTCAGTCCCTAGCTGGGGATGATTGCCTGCAGCAGGGAGTGGCAACCCACTCCAATAATCTTGCTTGGATAATTTCATGGACAGAGGAAACTGGTGGGCTACTGTCCAAGGGAGTCACAAAGAGTCTCACACACACACACACGCACACACCCACACTCCAGCCTATAAGCATTGGGGACATATCTACCAACCCTAAGCTGTCACCACTCCTGGTACCCCCAAGGCCCCACAACCATCTGTTTGGGTACCTGGACCCACCCACCAGTTGTACTAGCATTACCCTGGGCTCCCTCACACCCCACAGCCAGTTGCCTTGAGTCCCAGCCCCACCCATCAGTAGGCCGGAACCAGTGGACACAAGATAGACCTGGCAGCCCACTAGGCTATGAGCCAGCCCCACCTACTGGCGCATCTACAGTACTCAGCCCCACTAGAACAGAAGGGCTCACAGAGACCATGTAGGGGGCACTCCTGGAGCATATAGCTCTGATGACCATAAGGGAATCTGTTGCTGGCCCTACAGAACATCTCCTATATAAGGCTAATCCTCAAAGATTGGTAAATGTAACTGACCTACCTAATACATAGAACTAAACACAGAGAATTAGATAAAATGAGGAAACAGATGGATATGTTCCAGAGAAACAAAACAAAACCTCAGGAAACTAAATGAAGTAAAGAAAAGAAATTCACCTGATAAATGATCAGGAAGATACTCAGTGAACCTAGGAGAAGAATGGATGAACTTAGTGAAAACTTAAAGAAAATATAAAGTAGAAGCAAACAGAGCTAAGGAATACAATAGCTAAAACATAAAAGTAGGCTAAAATAAATCGGTACTATTGAGATGATACAAAGTAACACATCAGTGAACTGGACACAAAGTAGTGGAAACCACCCAAATCAAGCAGAAAAAAATTATTTTAAAAAGTGAGGAAAGTTTAATAGACCTTGAAGCCCAGGGATGGGGGAGCCTGGTGGGCTGCCGTCTCTGGGGTCTCACAGAGTCGGACATGACTGAAGCGACATAGCAGCAGTAGCAGCAGCAGCAGCAAGACAGCATCAAGTATATCAATGTTCACATTAATGGAGTCCCAGATTTCTCCTTCGTATTTGAATGAGATCCTTGCTGGGTACAGTAATCTGGGCTGTAGGTTATTGTCTTTCATCACTTTAAGTATGTCTTGCCATTCCCTCCTGGCCTGAAGAGTTTCTATTGAAAGATCAGCTGTTATCCTTATGGGAATCCCCTTGTGTGTTATTTGTTGTTTTTCCCTTGCTGCTTTTAATATTTGTTCTTTGTGTTTGACCTTTGTTAATTTGATTAATATGTGTCTTGGGGTGTTTCGCCTTGGGTTTATCCTATTTGGAACTCTCTGTGTTTCTTGGACTTGGGTGATTATTTCCTTCCCCATTTTAGGGAAGTTTTCAACTATTATCTCCTCAAGAATTTTCTCATGATCTTTCTTTCTGTCTTCTTCTTCTGGGACTCCTATAATTCGAATGTTGGAGCATTTCATATTGTCCTGGAGGTCTCTGAGATTGTCCTTGTTTCTTTTAATTCGTTTTTCTTGTTTCCTCTCTGATTCATTTATTTCTACCAGTCTATCTTCTATTTCACTAATCCTATCTTCAATATCCGCAAATCAATCAATGTAATTCACCACATTAACAAATTGAAAAATAAAAACCATATGATTATCTCAATAGATGCAGAGAAGGCCCTTGACAAAATTCAATATCCATTTATGATAAAAACTCTCCAGAAAGCAGGAATAGAAGGAACATACCTCAACATAATAAAAGCTATCTATGACAAACCCACAGAAAACATTATCCTCAATGGTGAAAAATTGAAAGCATTTCCCCTAAAGTCAGGAACAAGACAAGGGTGTCCACTTTCACCGCTACTATTCAACATAGTTCTGGAAGTTTTGGCCACAGCAATCAGAGCAGAAAAAGAAATAAAAGGAATCCAAATGGGAAAAGAAGAAGTAAAACTCTCACTGTTTGCAGATGACATGATCCTCTACATGGAAAACCCTAAAGACTTCACCAGAAAATTACTAGAGCTAATCAATGAATATAGTAAAGTTGCAGGATATAAAATCAACACACAGAAATCCCTTGCATTCCTATACAAGAATAATGAGAAAGTAGAAAAAGAAATTAAGGAAACAATTCCATTCACCATTGCAACGAAAAGAATAAAATACTTAGGAATATATCTACCTAAAGAAACTAAAGACCTATATATAGAAAACTATAAAACACTGATGAAAGAAATCAAAGAGGACACTAATAGATGGAGAAATATACCATGTTCATGGATCGGAAGAATCAATATAGTGAAAATGAGTATACTACCCAAAGCAATTTACAAATTCAATGCAATCCCTATCAAGCTATCAGCCACATTTTTCACAGAATTAGAACAAATAATTTCAAGATTTGTATGGAAATACAAAAAACCTCGAATAGCCAAAGCAATCTTGAGAAAGAAGAATGGAACTGGAGGAATCAACTTGCCTGACTTCAGGCTCTACTACAAAGCCACAGTCATCAAGACAGTATGGTACTGGCACAAAGACAGACATATAGATCAATGGAACAAAATAGAAAGCCCAGAGATAAATCCACACACATATGGACACCTTATCTTTGACAAAGGAGGCAAGAATATACAATGGAGTAAAGACAATCTCTTTAACAAGTGGTGCTGGGAAAACTGGTCAACCACTTGTAAAAGAATGAAACTAGATCACTTCCTAACACCGCACACAAAAATAAACTCAAAATGGATTAAAGATCTAAATGTAAGATCAGAAACTATAAAACTCCTAGAGGAGAACATAGGCAAAACACTCTCAGACATAAATCACAGCAGGATCCTCTATGATCCACCTCCCAGAATTCTGGAAATAAAAGCAAACATAAACAAATGGGATCTAATTAAAATTAAAAGCTTCTGCACAACAAAGGAAAATATAAGCAAGGTGAAAAGACAGCCTTCTGAATGGGAGAAAAATAATAGCAAATGAAGCAACTGACAAACAACTAATCTCAAAAATATACAAGCAACTTATGCAGCTCAAGTCCAGAAAATAAACGACCCAATCAAAAAATGGGCCAAAGAACTAAATAGACATTTCTCCAAAGAAGACATACGGATGGCTAACAAACACATGAAAAGATGCTCAACATCACTCATTATTAGAAAATGCAAATCAAAACCACAATGAGGTACCACTTCACACCAGTCAGAATGTCTGCGATCCAAAAATCTGCAAGCAATAAATGCTGGAGAGGGTGTGGAGAAAGGGACCCTCCTACACTGTTGGTGGGAATGCAAACTAGTACAGCCACTATGGAGAACAGTGTGGAGATTCCTTAAAAATTGCAAATAGAACTACCTTATGACCCAGCAATCCCACTTCTGGGCATACACACCGAGGAAACCAGAATCGAAAGAGACACATGTACCCCAATGTTCATCGCAGCACTGTTTATAATAGCCAGGACATGGAAACAACCTAGATGTCCATCAGCAGATGAATGGATAAGAAAGCTGTGGTACATATACACAATGGAGTATTACTCAGCCGTAAAAAAGAATTCATTTGAATCAGTTCTGATGAGATGGATGAAACTGGAGCCGATTATACAGAGTGAAGTAAGCCAGAAAGAAAAACACCAATACAGTATACTAACACATATATATGGAATTTAGGAAGATGGCAATGACGACCCTGTATGCAAGACAGGGAAAGAGACACAGATGTGTATAACGGACTTTTGGACTCAGAGGGAGAGGGAGAGGGTGGGATGATTTGGGAGAATGACATTCTAGCATGTATACTATCATGTAAGAATTGAATCGCCAGTCTATGTCTGACGCAGGATGCAGCATGCTTGGGGCTGGTGCATGGGGATGACCCAGAGAGATGTTATGGGGAGGGGAGGTGGGAGGGGGTTCATGTTTGGGAACGCATGTAAGAATTAAAGATATTAAAATTTAAAAAATAAAAAACTAAAAAAAAAAAAATGAAGTCCCAGAAGGAAATAGAGAAAGAAAGGGATGGAAAACATATCTGAAAAAATAATACCTGGAAACTTCCCTAACCTGGGGAATGAAACAGACATCCAGATCCCAGAAGCGCAGAGTCCCAAACAAAATGAAAACAAAGTTATCCATATCAAGAGATTATAATTAAAATGGTAAAAAATAAAATAAAGAGAGAATACTAAAACCAACAAGGAAAAAGCAAGAAGTTACATACAAGTAAACTTCTCTTTCTGCAGAAAATTTTCAGACCAAAAGAAATTGGCAAGATATGTTCAAAGTGATGAAAGAAAAAAAACTACATCCAAGAACACTCTACCTGGCAAGGCTATCATTCAGATCTGAAAGAAGAGTTTTACGGACAAGTGAAAACTCAGATTTCAATGTCACCAAAACAGCTTTATAGGAAACATTAGAGGGGCTTATCCTATCAAAAAAGAAAAGACTATAACTAGAAATATAAAAATTACAAAAGGAAAAATCTCATCGATCAAGGCAAACATATGATAAATGTAGCAGGTTAACTACTTATATATCTAGCAGGAAGGTTAGAAGATAAAAGTAGCAAAATCATCAATATCCACAATAAGTGACTAAGGAATACACAAAGGGAAAAATGTAAGATAAGATATCAAAGTATAAAATGTTTGCAAGGGATAAGATGCATTCAAATTGAAAAAAAAAATCAATTTAAATAAATCACACACACACACACACACCCCTCATGGTAACCACAAACAAAAACTTATTATGTATCTATAAAAAAGAGATTAAAAAATTAATATTGAACATGACATTAAAGATAGTCATCAAGTTACAAAGAAAGAGCACAAAAGAAGAAAGCACAAAAAAGACAAAATAACCAGAAAAAAATCAACAAAATGGCAAAAGGGTATACCTGTCTATACCAATACAGTTGCTTCAGCTGTAAATGGACTAAATGATCTTATCAAAAGATAGAATGAACAAATCAGTACAAAAACAAGATCCATATATATGTTGCCTAAGGAGATTCACTTCAGAGCTAAAGGCACTTATAGACTGAAAGTGAAAGGACAGGGAAAAGTATTCCATGCAAACAGAAATCGAAAGAAAGCTAGGGTAATATACTTATATCAGACAAAATAGACTTAAAAATAGAAGGTTGTAACAAGAAACAGAAAAAAACATTACCTAGTGAAAAAGAATCAATCCAGTAAGAAGATATAACAATTGTAAATGCATGTGAATCCAATATCGGAGCATCTAAATGCATAAAGCAAATATTAATGGATATAAAGTGATAATTTAACAGTAACACAGTAATAGTAGGGAATATTAACACCTGCGTATATCAATGGAGAGATCATCTGGACAGAAAATCAATACAGAAACACTGGCTTTAAATAACTTTAGACAAGAGGAGCTTAATAGATATATGTAGAACATTCCATTCCAAAGCAGCAGAATACATTCTTTTCAACTGCAAATGGAACATTCTCTTGGATAGACCACTTGTTTTTGTTTTGTGCTAGGCCACAAAACAAGTCTTGGTGAATTTAAGAAAACTGAAATAATTTCAAGTATCTTTGCCTACAACAATGAAATGGGACTAGAAATTAGCTGTAAGGAAAAAAAAAAGCAGCAAAACTCACAAATGTGTGGAGGCTAAGCAATATGCTACTAAACAACTAATTGTTCACTGAAGTAATCAAGGAGGAAATAAAAACATACATGAAGACAAATGAATGGAAACACAATGATCCAAAATATACAGGATGAAACAAAACAGTTCTAAGAAGGAAGTTTATAGCAATACAAATGTATCTAAGAAAATACAAAATTTTTCATATGAGCAACCTAATCTTATACCTAAAGGAACTAGAAAGAGAAGAAAAAGAAAATCCAAACTTAGGAGAAACAAATCATAAATATAAGAGTAGAAAAAATTAAAATAGAAACTAAAAGAAAAAATAGTATAAAAGATTTAGGACACTAAGAGCCAGTTCTTTGAAAAAGTAAACAAAATTGATAAACCTTTAGCCAGACCCATCAAGAGAAAAAGAAAAAGCTTGAATAAATAAAATCAGAAACAAAAGGGCAGTTACAACTGGTACAACAGAAATGTTAATACAAAGGAGGATCATAAGACATTGTGATAAACAATTATACATCAATAAATGGGCAACCTAGAGGAAATGGATAACTTCCTGGAAACAAACAGTCTCCCAAGACAGAACTAGAAAGAAGCAAAAATATAACAGACAAATTATCAGTAATGGAACTGAATCAGTAATAAGAAAAATTCTGAACAAACAAAACCTCAGGAACAGATGACTTTAAGAGCAAATTCCACAAAACATTTAAAGAAGAGTTAACATCTATTCATCTCAAACTGTGGCAAAAATTTTTAAAAGAAGGGATAGTCCAACTCATCCTATGAGGCTAGCATTACTCTGATACCAAAACCAGACAAAGGTACCATGAGGAGGGAAAATTGCAGACCAACACCACTGAAGAACACAGATGCAAAAATTCTCAGCAAAACATTTCCAAAGCAAATTCAGGACTTCTTTAAAAGGATCATACTTCATGATCCAGTGAGATTTTCCCAGGGATTGAAGTATGAGTCAATATATAAAAATCAATCAATGTGGCACACCATCTTAAAGCGAAGAATAAAAATCATATGATTATCTCACTGGATGCAGAAATAGCTTTTAACAAAATTTATCATCATTTATGAAAATAATTTTCAATAAAGAGGGTATTGAGGAAATATACCTCAACATAATAAAGGCCACATATGATAAACCCACAGCAAATATTATACTCAATGCTGAAAGGCTAAAAGTATTTCCTAAGATCAGGAACAAAACAAGTATGTTCACTCTTACCACTTCTATTCAACAGAGTATTGAAATTCTTAGCCACAGCAATCAGATAAGAAAAGGAGATTAAAAGAATCCAAACTGGAAAGAAAGAAGTAAAACTGTCACTGTTTGCAAAGGACATGATACTATATATAGAAAATCCTAAAGATGCCTCCCAAAACTTTTAAAACTAATAAATGAATTCTATAAAGTTGCAAATACAAAATTAATATACAAAAATCTGTTGTATTTCTATACAGCAGGCTATCAGAAAGAGAAATTAAGAAAATAATCCCATTTATACTTGTATTCAAAAGAATAAAAGACCAAGAATAAATCTAACCAAAACTATAAGATATTGATGAAAGAAATTGGAGGCAACACAAACAAATGGTAAGATACACCTTGCTTATAAATTGAAAGAACTAGTCTTTCAATGGCCATAAAATGGCCATACTCTCCAAGGCAATTTAAAGATTAAATGCAATATCTATCAAAATATCACTGCATTAAAAAAAAGAACAAATAATTCTAAAATTAATTCATAAACACCAAAGACTTTGAATAGCCAAAGAAGTCTTGGAAAGAAGAAGAAAGCTGGGGATATTATTCTCCTTGATTTCAAACTACACTGCAAAGCTACAGTAACCAAAGAAGAATGGTAGTGACACAAAAACAGATACATAGATCAATGGAACAGAATATACAGTCCAAAAATGAACCCACACATTTAAGGTCAATTAATCTATGACAACGGAGGCAAGAAAATTCAACGGGGAAAAAAATAATCCGTTCAATAAATGGTGCTGGGTAAATTGACAGCCGCATACAAAAGGATCAGAGTGGACCACTTTTCTCACATTATACACAAGAATAAACTCAAAATGAATTAATGATCTAAATGTAAGACCTGAAACCATAAAACCCCTATAAGAAAAATTATAAAGGCAGTACACTCTTTGACATTGGTTTTTTAGCAATATATTTTTTTTGCATATGTCTCCTCAAACAAAGCAGAAAATAAAAGACCAAATCAAACTGAAAAGATTTTGTACAGCAAATGAAACTATCAATAAAATGAAAAGGCAGCCTACAAAATGACAGATATTTACAAATGATATATCTGATAAGGGGTTAACATCTAAAATATACAAATAACTCATACTACCCAACATCAGAAACCAAACAGCACTATTTAAAAGTGGGCAGAGAAGCTGAGTAGACATTTTTCCAAAGAAGACATAGAGATAACCAACAGGTACATTAAAGAAAGCTCAACACCATCAATCATCATGGAAATGCAAATCAAAACCTCTGAGACACCATCTCACCAATATCTGAATGGCTATCATCAAAAAGACATCAAATAGCAAGACAAAGGTTGTGGACCTCTTGTGCTGTTTGTGGGATAGTAAATTGGTGGAGCTATTACAGAAAATAACATGGGTGTTCCTCAAAAAAATGCTGAACAACTATCATAAGATCCAGTGATTTCACTTCTGGATATTTATACAAAGAAAACAAAAACACTAAGTCAAAAAACTGTACGGACTTCAATGTTCATTGCAGCATTCTCTACAACAGCCAGGGAATAGAAGCAACCTAAGTGTCCATTGATAAAGAAATCAATAAAGAAGATGTGTACATATATACATATATATGTGGCAACGTGGGTAGATCGAGAAGGCATTATGCTAAGTGAAATGTCAGACATAGAAAGATGTAAATCATGTAATCTCACTTATATATAGAATCTGAAATACTAAACAAACAAATAGAACAAAACTAGACTCATAGATACAGAGAACAAACACATGATTGCCAGAAGGCAGGGAATTGGCAAGGAAGACAAAAGACATGAAGGAGATTAAGATATAAATCTGCTGCTGCTGCTAAGTCGCTTCAGTCGTGTCCAACTCTGTGTGACCCCATAGATGGCAGCCCACCAGGCTCCCTCATCCCTGGGATTCTCCAGGCAAGAACCCTGGAGTGGGTTGCCATTTCCTTCTCCAGTGCATGAAAGTGAAAAGTGAAAGGGAAGTCGCTCAGTCGTGTCCGACTCATAGCAACCCCATGGACTGCAGCTCACCAGGCTCCTCCATCCATGGGATTTTCCAGGCAAGAGTACTGGAATGGGGTGCCATCGCCTTCTCTGAAAATATAAATCTAGAGTTACATAATAAATAAGTCACAAGGATGTAATATATGGTATAAGGATAATGTTCTCTAATATTGTAATACTTTATTTGGGGACAATGATTACTATTAATAGATTTATTGTGGTGATTATTTTTATTTCATAATATATGCAGAAGTAATACTATTAAATATTGTATACCAACTGTATTTCAATAAAAAATAATATACCAGAGAGAAAACAAAAACATGACTTTTTTCCCAATTCTGTTACAATATTTATTTTCTTGTCTTTCTATATTCTAGTTGAGTCCATTTAAGCAATATATAGTTTACTCAAAATTAAAATTTCATTAATATTTCAATGTTACTATTATCAAAATTTTATTTTTCTACATCCAAGCTAGTCACATAATCCTTTTACTTTTATAGAAAACCAAATTGTCAATTTATTTATTAATTTGGACAGTTTGTGGTTTTATTAATTTTTTATTATAACTTAACTGTTTCTCGATGCTTTTTAAATTTAAATTCTTAAACTGAGTTGAAAGCTAAACTGAGTGTTTCCTAAAACACTCAGAAGAGCATTACTCTGAGATGTTAAGTATAATATGAAAACACTTTCCTGTGATCAAATAGTAGGGGAAACAAAGAACACTGTATTTCCTCTTATGAGTTTTACAGTGCTCATTACCATGTTAAAGACAATGAGAAATTCTCAAGTTAAGAAATGTATAGCAGACTTCCCCAGTGGTACAGTAGATGAGAATTGCCTCCCAATGTAGGAGATCCAGGTTCAATCCCTGCTCTGTGTAGATTCCACATGCCGTGGAGCAACTGAGCCCGCAAGCTACGACTACTGAGCCTGTCTACTGAAGTCCATGGGCCTAGAGCCTGTGCTCCCCAACCAGAGAAGCCGCTGCAATGAAAGGCCCCTGCACCCAAACCAAGAGTAGCCCCCTTCTGCTGCACCTGAAGAGTGCCTGCATGCAGCAACAAAGACCCAGCACAAAGAAAAATAAAAGTTAAAAAAAGAAATATACAGTTTTTAACACAGCCTTTTCCAAATAACTTTTACTGCAGAAACACTTTCTATAGTATAGTGAAGAATAGAATAATGCAGTATGGCGTAGTACGTATATACTTTCCAGAGTTTAGTATAGTTTCTATAGTATAGTATACTTTCTATTTGTTGCTGTTAAATCGCTAAGTCATGTCCAACTCTAACATTTTGTGACATGGTAACGTTTAGGACACCAGTTTGGGAAATTCTAGCCTTAGGTCTTTTAATAAGGGCATTTAATTTTAAGTTGACTATTACAACTAATAGATTTCATACTACTCTGTTAGTCTAATTCTGTGCCATTGGCTACTTTAAAGCTTTTAAGAACATGCTTAACCAAATTCTTCACATTATCAAATCTAAGAATAAAAATTTCCCCCATTCCACTCCTCCCTCCCTATATTTGAAGTTTTAATATGTGATTCTAGACCAATTTTTTTCAATAAATTATTCTATATGATTCATCTTCTACTTTAATGGTTTTTACTAATTGGTACTTGTGCATATATTTTTGCTTGCTTGAATGAGAAATGAACATTTTGTAAATTGCTCCCAAGAAGCTAAATCACACTTGTGAAAGTTTGGGGAATCCAGAGAGATAATCAGAAAATGGAGCTTAGATTTCGTTGAAATACCTCTACTCAGTTGCCAGACTGTTAGTACTAAGGATTGAGATGAGGAAAAAGCTGGAACTCCTCAGTAATTGTGGCATGGGGAGGCAAAGGGGTGGGAGTGAGAGCGGTGGTGGTGGAGGGGGTGGGGGTGGCACGCACAGTGTAGGGATTGACCACTCAAATGGCACTTGGTTTTATCTCTTAAAATGAAGTAGGAGCAAAGGGCTATTTTCCCACGCACAACACATGAAGACTTGTCAGCCAATATTTACTCTGAATACAGAAGCCATACTTAGAAATTGCAGTTCAGAATGCATACTATTAATACATTACATGCTGAAACTCAATCCAAATGCTGCTGATATTTCAAGGTAAGCTGCTCACCCCTCACTGTTTTCCAAGATTCAACAAAAACGTCTCCATTCTCAGATAAAGCTGTGTCAAGGCTCAGCCCCTTAGAGAGGAAGATGGAGCTATTGCAAAAGGAATAACCAAACCGCCCTGTTCCCAGCCTGATGCTTCCAGTTCTTGGGGAAAGATTCTTTGCTCTATCCAGATAGTTTCTTCTATGGAGGGAGACTTAACTTGAGCTGGGGAGCCTACCTCAGGACAGAGACCCACCATAGCTAAGCTTAAGACTATATGTCATTATGGCTCATGGAGGAAATTTGGGAGAAAATTTTCTTTCCCTAGGAAGTCTCGGGAAAAATAGGACAAGATAACTTGTTCACATATTAATTTTTTAATTAATACACTTTACTTTTTATATGAG
Source organism: Ovis aries (assembly GCF_016772045.2). Classification (NCBI taxonomy): domain Eukaryota; kingdom Metazoa; phylum Chordata; class Mammalia; order Artiodactyla; family Bovidae; genus Ovis; species Ovis aries. Next base: position 57,497,404 of record NC_056062.1, on the reverse strand, counting down.
AAATTTTCTGTTTCTCATATTGAATTTCCTTTATGATGATCTGACAACAAGCTATGATCAAGCCTAAGGAGACTAACCCAGACCTTGCATACACAAAGTGAAAGTGAAAGTGAAGTTGCTCAGTCGTGTCCAACTCTTTGCGACCCCATGGGCTGTAGCCTACCAGGCTTCTCAGTCCATGGAATTTTCCAGGCACGAGTACTGGAGTGGGTTGCCATTTCCTTCTCCAGGGGATCTTCCTGACCCAGGGATCAAACCCAGGTCTCCCACATTGTAGGCAGATGCTTTACCCTCTGAGCCACCAGGGGGCTCAATAAATATTATTGACTGATTTTCTAGACTTTCTCAAAGGCTACCTTTAAAGAATTAATTGTTAAAAGTTTGATGTCAGTCTTACATGTGAAACTGTTATCTCTGGGATTTGCGATCTGCCAGACTTAAGTTTTGCTCCACAGGGATATTATTAACCATCAAGTTCTATTAGGAGCTTGTACCAAATTAGTCTATTATATTCAAATAGAGGCCTGATTTGGCACTTCCATACCACATACCACTCTTCTCTTGATATCATGTCAATACAAATCTTCCTGTATGCTTTCTTTAACTCAGTTAGGCCCCGGGCTGACATTAGCATAATTGACCTAGAAATTATAATAGAAGCAAGAAAAGGTTTTAACAGGCTGCTGCTGCTGCTAAGTCGCTTCAGTCTTGTCCAACTCTGTGCGACCCCATAGACGGCAGCCCACCAGGCTTCCCCGTCCCTGGGATTCTCTAGGCAAGAACACTGGAGTGGGTTGCCATTTCCTTCTCCAATGCATGAAAGGGAAAAGAGAAAGCGAAGTTGCTCAGTCGTGCCTGACTCCCAGCGACCCCATGGACTGCAGCCCACCAGGCTCCTCCATCCATGGAATTTTCCAGGCAAGAGTACTGGAGTGGGGTGCCATCACCTTCTCCATTTAACAGGCTAGACAGTATTATTTAGTCTTTTTCTACAATTCCCTTTTTATTACTGTTATTTCACTCTCTTTATTCTATTTACCTCCCCTTGTTGAAGCAGTGAGCCCTAAGAGACTGCTACGAAGCCCCCTTTCCTCAAAGACAAGCCTCCTTAAGATGTCATCGGTCTTCACAACAAACTTCAAGGTCAGCCTTAGTAATTCAATGTTGTGAAAAGAAATAGGAGACTTTAGGTTAAACACCCTTCCCAGACTAATCAGGAGCACAATTGTGGTCAGAACTCTTGTCCTGTGGCTCCCAGCTAAATCAGCTAGAAAAACAGTGCATTCCTCTACCACACCCCCCTGGGACTGTTACCAGGACCATTCAAAAGGTGTAATATAGTACTATAATTGTGGGCCTGTATTTTAACTATAAAAAATGTGAAACCACACTCCTTCTCAGGTGGGACCTGAACCCAGATGCACCTCAGACTGGGACTGGAACTCATGATCTCTGACTTAGGAGAGGACTCAATCCGACTGTCTTAATTGAAACTGCTCACCTGGGGTCAGGACTTACTGAAGCCAGGTTCTTTTGTCTCATCACAGAAAGAATTCAGCATGAGCCAAAGTGGCAGGTGAAGAGTGAATTTATTAGCATTGAATGCTTATGAGAGATTTAAGCAAGCCAGTAAGGGAGCATAGCCCTGAGAACAAAGAGGGCTACATTTTTATAATCAAATAAAAAGAAGGGAGGGGGAGAAGACCACCTTCTTCCTGGTTCTTGGTTAAACGTCAATGCTAACATCACTAGGTCCTCCTTTGGCCCTATGTGGTCTAACTGGGACTGCGATGGTACTATTTAAATCACATGTATATTAGCAAGAGTGTGGTAACATATACTAAAATATGGTAATTCATCTCAGGTTTCAGTACAGTGTCCCCTTTTACCTAGTTTCTTTCCCCTTTCACCTATATTCCTGACTTGGCTACGTGCAGAAATGCTACTCTTCAAAGACCATTAATTCCCTGACTTTGTGGAATAAGATTCAGACTCTATATCTACTGTCTTGTATATTAACTATCAGGGTTTTTGGCTTGAATGTGGTGCTTGAATGTTCCTGGTCTTTCTTCAAGGTACAGTAGATGAGTGGTCATTAGCCTACAATAGTCTCCCAAACTCCCTTAAAATTCCCTTTCCATCTTTAACTCCCTATTGGGATTTCTAAACTATTTAATTATCCTACTCTATCTCTATCAAATGGGCATGCTTATCCCTTTTAGGTGACCATTCACTGGGCCTTGATCTTTCAACTTATCTATTAGGGTTTACATCAGGATTGAATCCCGGGCACTGCATGAAATTACAATAATAAAAACCTTTTGATTGGAAGCTTTCAATCAGCCTTAATATTGAAAACTCAAAAAGCACACTTCTTGCCATAGGTGTAGCAGGATAACCTAGTAGAGCCTGTTCTACTGGCATATATGCCCCTCTGGCTCTAGTCCCATCAAATCTTAGCAACTATCCAAGGTCAAGTTTTGTCAACACTTAGATGGAAGTCATCCAGAGAACACCCCAGGTGTGGCAGGAGATATGTTGATGATTCAGTAGTTGACATTATCCCTTCTGAGTCAATCATTAACCCCAGCATGCTATTATTGGCATTCTGAAGACTTCTGTAATTTGCATGGCTTAAAAATTAGACTCAGTAGAAACTATTGTTGGTAACAGTAGTCAAGAGAAAACACCAAGCCTGGTATAGCTACATTTCAGAACTAATTGACTACATAAGTTTTCTCAAGATCTTCAGGATTTTCTGTAGAGAAATTTTTTGCCTTAATTTAACCATAAAATTATAATTTCCTTGGAAAAATTACTGTGGACAAGATAGCCATGAAAATAGCATCTTGACAGAGTTGTGGGAATAGTTTTCTCATGCCAGAGAATTGCTTGAGTTTCCCGAATGAAAGATGGCCCTATGTGAGTTGCTTGCTGTTGAGCAGTGAGACTATAGAGATCCTTCTCTTCAGGAAAAGGTATGTATTTGAAGAAACAGTAGCTGAAATATTTGTGCCTTTTTATTCTAGTCATTTTCACTTATATTAAGAATGTAGATACTTAAGTGTCATAATTGTATCTTCCTTTCATTGAAACATAACTTCCTGACGTTTAGGAGCAATAATCTCACTACTCCCCTTACATAAGGGATTAACAGGACAGCCATACTAAGTAACAACAATACATACAGCCTGGATTTCTTCCTGGTTCATAGTCCAGATGATACATTCTAGGTTAACAAGTTTATGATGGTAAAATGTTCAAGCAGCTTAAGAAAATCACTTTCAATAAAGATTTCTGAGGAAAAGAGACTAACCTAAAGGAAGCGTGCTGCTGCTGCTGCTAAGTCGCTTCAGTCGTGTCCAACTCTGTGCGACCCCATAGACAGCAGCCCACCAGGCTCTCCCGTCCCTGGGATTCTCCAGGCAAGAACACTGGAGTGGGTTGCCATTTCCTTCTCCAATGCATGAAAGCGAAACGTGAAAGTGAAGTCTCTCAGTCGTGTCTGACCCTCAGCAACCCCATGGACTGCAGCCTTCCTGGCTCCTCCGTCCATGGGATTTTCCAGGCAAGAGTACTGGAGTGTGGTGCCATTGTCTTTTCCTAAAGGAAGCGTGAGGAGGTGTAATTGATCCAGACATACTGACTCTACCAAGAAATATTTTTTTTATGAAAGGCCACAGTTAGAACTGGACATGGAACAATAGACTGGTTCCACATAGGAAAATGAGTACATCAAGGCTGTATATTGTAACCCTGCCTATTTAATTTCTATGCAGAGTACATCATGAGAAATGCTGGACTGGAAGAAACACAAGCTGGAATCAAGATTGCTGGGAGAAATATCAATAACCTCAGATATGCACATGATACCACCCTTATGGCAGAAAGTGAAGAGGAACTAAAAAGCCTCTTGATGAAAGTGAAAGAGGAGAGCAAAAAAGTTGGCTTAAAGCTCCACATTCAGAAAATGAAGATCATGGCATCTGGTCCCATCATTTCATGGGAAATAGATGGAGGAACAGTGGAAACAGTGTCAGACTTTATTTTTGGGGGCTCCAGAATCACTGCAGATAGTGACTGCAGCCATGAATTTAAAAGACGCTTACTCCTTGGAGGAAAGTTATGACCAACCTAGATAGCATATTCAAAAGCAGAGACATTACTTTGCCAACTAAGGTCCATCTAGTCAAGGCTATGGTTTTCCAGTGGTCATGTATGGATGTGAGAGTTGGACTGTGAAGAAAGCTGAGCGCTGAAGAATTGATGCTTTTGAACTGTGGTGTTGGAGAAGACTCTTGAGAGTCCCTTGGACTGCAAGGAGATCCAACCAGTCCATCCTAAAGGAGATCAGTCCTGGGTGTTCATTGGAAGGAATGATGCTAAAGCTGAAACTCCAATACTCTGGCCACCTCATGCGAAGAGTTGATTCATTGGAAAAGACTCTGATGCTGGGAGGGATTGGGGGCAGGAGGAGAAGGGCACGACAGAGGATGTGTGGCTGGATGGCATCACCAACTCAATGGACATGAATTTGGGTGAATGCCAGGAGATGGTGATAGACAGGGAGGCCTGGCGTGCTGAGATTCATCGGGTCACAAAGAGTCAGAAACGACTGAACGACGGAACTGACTGACTGACCAGAATTTGACATAGCTGGGAAAGAACTAAATTAAGAGGCCACTTAGAAGCCAAAACAGTAAATATATAAATATTAAAACTTCTCTAATAAGCTCAATAATTTTTGAAAATTTGAGCTCTACTGAGGAATAACTGACATTAAAAAAATTGTAAGATATTTAAAATGTACAGTGTGGTGAATTGATATTCAAATGCATTGTGTAGATTCTCACAACAATCAAGCTAGCACACTCATCCCCGAACATTTTTATATTTTCTGGTTTTTGGTGGAACCATTTAAGTTCTACTCTCTTAACAAATTTAAGCTACATAATACAGTGTTATTAATGATTGTCACAGTGTTTAACATTAAATATTAGATCCTCACCATTTCCTTGGTGGCTCAGATGAGAAAGAATCTGCCCACAATGCGGGAGATCTGGGTTCGATCCCTGAGTTAGGAAGATCCCCTGAAGAAGGGAATGACAGCCCACCCCATTATTCTTGCCTGGAAAATTCCATGGACAGAGGAGCCTGGCAGGCTACTGTTCATGGGATTGCAAAGAATCGGACACAACTTTCATTAGATCCTCAGACCTTATTCGTCTTATAGCTGAAAGTTTGTACAGTTTCACCAACCTCATCCTATTTCCCCAGCCCCAGTCCCTAGAAATTAGTTTTCTACGCTCTTTAACTATAAGTTTAACTTCAATTTTGGGGTTTGAGGGAGGGGGTTATTTTTTAGATTCCATGTGTAGATGATACCATACTTGTCTGTCTGACTTTCTCATCGTAATACACTCAAGGTTCATCTAAATTGTCACAAACAGCAAGGATTTCCTTCTTTTTAAAGGCTGAATAGTAGCCCATTCTCTCTCTATATATATATATATAATGTCTATATATTATGTCATATATAATGTCTGTATATATATATTTCTATATCTCCATTCATGTATCTATGGACATTTAGATTGTTTCAATTTCTTGCCTATTATAAACAATGATGCAGTGAACGCGGGACTACAGCTATCTCTTCAATATCCTGTTTTTCCATCCTTTGGGTATGTACCTAGAAATAGGACTGTTGAATCATATAACAGTACTGTTTTTAAGCTTTTGAGAAACCATCATATTGTTTTCCATAGTCAGTACACATTATCACTAACAGGGCACACGTATTCTCTTCTCTCCACATGCTTGATAACTCATCATCTCTTATCATTTCGGCAGTAGCCATTCTAACAGGTGTGAGTGATATCTCGTTATGCTATTAATTTGCATTTCCCTGATGATTAGAGACATGGAGCATCTTTTCGTGTACCTACTGACCATTTTTGCATCTTCCTTAGAAAAATGTTCAGTTTCTCTGGCTGTTTTTTAATCATACTGTTTGGTTTTTCATTATTGAGTTTTATTAATTCTTTGTATATTTTGGATATTAACCTCTTATCAGACATGTAATTAGCAAGCATTTTCTCCCATTTAGTAGGTTGCCTTTTCATTTTGTTGACAGTTTCCTTTGCTGTGCAGAAGCTTTTTAGTTCGATGTATTCCCACTTACTTATTTTGCTTTTTTGTTTTGCCTTTACTTCTGGTGTCAAACTCAAATTATTGTCAAGACCAATATCAAGGAGCGTATCCTTTGAATTTTCTTCTAAGAATTTTATGGTTTCAGGTCTTATGTTCAAGGCTTTAACCATTTTGACTTGATTCTTGTGTGTGGTATAGGATAAGGGTTCAGTTTTGTGTTTTCACATGTGGTTGTTCAGTTTTCCTGACACCATTTCCTGAAGCAACTACCTTTCTTTATTACATATTGGCTGACTATATATTTGCTTGTTATATATTATATGTTTGTTATATATTAACTGACTATATGTTCATAGGCTTATTTCTGGACTCTGCTTCTTTGATCTCTGTGCCTGCTTTTGTGTCAATATCACACTGTTTTGATTGCCATACCTTTTTAATATAGTTTGAAATCAGAAAGTATGATGCCTTCAACTTTGTTCTTCTTTCACAAGATGGCTTTGGCTACTCAAAGTCTTTTGGGGTTTCATATAAATTTTAAGATTGTTTTTTCTATTTTTGTGAAAAATACCATTAGAATTTTCATAGAAATTGCATTGAATCTGTATGTTGCTTTGGATAGTATAGACTTTTTCACAATATCAGTTCCTCCAATCCATGAATATGGAATATTTTTCTGTCTGTCTTCTTTTTCTTTAATCACTTATAGCTTTCTTATGGTTTTCAGTGTACGAATCTTTCATCTCCTTAGGTAAATTTATTCCCTGGTGTTTTATTCTTTCTGATGCAGTTGCAAATGGAATTGCTTTCTCAATTTCTCTTGCTGATAGTTTGCCATTAGTATATAGAAATACAACTTATTTTTATGTATTGATTTTGTATTCAGCAACTTTACTGAATTTATTAGTATTGATTTATTGGCTCTAATAGTTTTTTGGTGGAATCTTTAGGATTTTTACACATAACATTACATCATCTGCAAATTGAGATAGTTTTATTTCTTTTCCAATTTGGATGACTTTTGTTTTCTTTATCTTGCTTAATTGCTCTAATTGTTTAATTCCAGTAGTATGTTAAATAAAAGTTGTGAAAATGGGTATTCTTATCTTAGATTTCAAAATTAGATTTGATGCTAACTGTGGGCATGTCACATATAGACTTTATTCTATTGAAGTATGTTCCCTCTGTACACAGTTTGTTGAGAGTTTCTATCATAATTGGATGTCAAATTTTATTAAATGCTTTTTTTCTGCATATATTGAGCTGATCAGATTATTTTTATCCTTTATTTTGAATGTGGTGTATCATATTGGTTGTGGGTACTACCTCTCCATCATCCTTGCATTCCTGGAATAAATCCCTCTTTGTAAAAAATGTTTATTTATTTAGGTCTTAGCTGTGGCTCATGGGATCATCCATTGAGGCAGGTGGAGTCTCGAGTTGTGGTGCACAGGCTCAGTTGTCCTGAGACTTGTGGGATCTTAGTTCTCTGACCAAGGATCAAACCCACATCCCCTGCATTGCAAGATAGGTTTGTAACCACTGGACCATGAGGGAAGTCCCTGGAATAAATCCCTTTTTGGTCATGGTGTGTGATTATTTTAATGTGCCATTGAATTTGGCTAGCTGATATGTTGTTGAAAAATTTTTTACATCTAAGTTTATCAGGAATATTGAACTGTAATTTTTCTTCTGAAGCACTAGATATTAAGTCCAAACCCTGTGCTACTCAAGGAGAAGCCGGGAGTTGTGAATTCCCTCCCAGTAGTATGTCATTGTGCCAGTGGCAGGAATTACACTGAGACTGTGTCTTGGACTTTCCTATGCATTTTGATATGGGTGTCTTCTCTTTAACCCAAAATGTAAGAGTCACTCAGCTAGCTTCTGGCTTTCTCTCAGAAGCAATTGCTCCATGCGGAGTTGTGGATTAGGAGCATCCATGGGAGGAAATGAGTCCAGGAGTCTCCTACATCACCATCTTGAACCAGAACTAAATTGTTGTTGTTGTTGTTTAATTTAAGAGCTGGAAGGGGCCTTAGAGATTAGTTCATACTTGAAGTACAAAATTAGGAAAGTAGCATGTGTGTATATTCCTGACAACTCTAAGCAAATCGAGGCAGTGAAGGAGATCTTTTCAGAGAGCTATGGTCAGCCTCTCGGTAGTCAGGCCCTCTTCCAATTCTAAGGCTCTCTCTTCAACTTTTTCACTGTAACATCCTTTTCCAGACTATGCTTATCTGAATATTTTACAATGTGCCTCCCCTGAAATGTGCCTGCTCTAGCTCCACTTCCCCTCACTACTGGATAGAAAGGGGATAATCTAATAGACTCACTATGAAAAAAAATCTATCAATTGTTAATAATAATGTAATATGTTATCTCCTTAATGTTACCGTTTTGAAAGCTGCTACCCATGCTATAACCCACTGCTTTTTAAATTAATCAGAAAATTAAAAATTTTTTTTAATGTTTTCTGATTCATGTCCTTTCGATAAATAGGTGATGACTAGTGACAGTATGGAAAGGCTTATATTTTACTTCTGTTTTTGGACAAGTGAATCTGAAAAACTGTGGGGTATTCATTTTAAAACAACCATTTTTAGAAACCATAATGCATTCACTGGTCTTTTTTTTTTTTTTTTTTCTTTTAAAAAGCAAGAGAATTAGGAGGTGGAGTAATATGAGTGGAAAGGGGTAAGGAGAAGCATTAGGAAGGAAGTACTGAATAAGAACAAGGAACAGTACCATTAGGAAAGGACAAAATAATTATATATAGTGGAAGCAGAATGCTGTTCTTGTCAAATGAAAAGGAACATATAAATGCTTGCCTGAAATTAAGAGACTTAGTTAAAATTAGTAAAATATTCTTGAAAAAAAATAACCACTTCTGAAATTATGCTGGCAATTTAGTGTTATTTTATGTGTTACTTGTGGTAAGCTAGAAAAAGAATTTTGGCTAAGAAGGGACTCTAAAAAGTGATTAATATAAGTCCCTTTCTTATACATATAGAAACTGAAGCACAGAGAATTTAAATGACTTGCTTAAGATTGAACAGCAGTAGAACTGACATGTGAGTAAATAGCCCCTAATATAATGCTTGAGCTTCCCCTGTAATTCAATTGGTAAAGAATCTGCCTGCAATGCAGGAGACCTGGGTTCAATTCCTAGGTCAGGAAGATCCCCTGGAGAAGGAAATGGCAACCCACTCCAGTATTCTTGCTCTGGCCCATGGACAGAGGACCCTGGCAGGCTACAGTTCATGGGGCCACAAGAGTCAGACACGACTTAGAGGCTAAACCACCACCACAATGCTCAGTGGTAGGTTGAATAATGGCCACCCAAAGATGTCCGCATCATAGTTCCCAGAGCCTGTGATATGTCACCTTAAATGTTAAAAAAAAAAAAAAAAAAAGACTTTACAGATGTGATTAAGGATTATGAGGATTATGAGATAGGGAGATTATCCTGGTTTATCTTGGATCCAGTGTAATTACAAGGGTCCTTATAAGGCAAAAACAGATGGGTCAATGGGTCAGAAGCAGAAAAGAGATGTGATTATGGAAGCAAAGCTCAAAGTGATGTCTTTTGAAAATGGAGGAAGGGGCTACAGTCAAGGAACACAAGTGGCCTTGAGAAGCTGGAAACTCCACTAAAGCCTCCAGCAGGAATGAAGCCCTGCCAACACTGTGATTTTAATCCATAAAACCCAATTCAGATTTCTGACCTCTAGAAATGTAAGAAAATAAATTTGTGTTATTTCCAACCACCAGGGTCACGTGAATTTGTTACAGCAGCAATAGGAAACTAATACGCTTTCCATTTAAACAGCTTAGTTCCTTCCTTAAAATAATCATGAGTGTTATTGAAAGGAACAGCAAAATGCAGGAACTTCACTGAAAATTCAAATTTCCGTTACCAGATAAGCTGTGATACAGTCAGATGACCCAACTGGCTAGTTTCCCACAGGCTGGCATATGAACTAGACTCACCATTTTAAATTAAAAAACAGTAACAGCAAAATTTAAAACAAGGTCCAAAATATGATAAAGGGATTTTAAAATAAAATGGAAGAATCACTTTGTTAAAAATCATTTGGTTACAAGGAAACAAATTAATTCTGGCTAGCTTGAATACAATGGAAACTAGAGGCTGGAAGGGAAGCCAAACTATAGAAAGAACAGGGACTCTTGTAGGAATCACGGTCACCACTTTTTCTGTCTTTCTGTCTCACTCTGCATAGGCCTTTGGTACTTCCTATCTTTGTGCACAGGCTTACCAGAAGCCTACCTCTTCTCATTCCAGGCAATCATGACCACCCAATTTTGACTTTTTCTTATATCCCAATTGTAATCTAACAGATATTGATTGAAGTCACTTCCTTCAAATCTGATCTTCTGATCTTCAAGGAGAGAAATATATGATTAGTCCACTTGGTCAGATGCCCACCACTCCAATTAGCTGGGACTGGTTGAGTCCCATGGGGACCAATCATGGAATGGTAGGGGTCTATGTTTCAGCTCATTAGAGAGTTCATGGGCACAGGATCAGAAAAGGGGAATATGCAGTACAGATCAAATGATCAATATGTCAATCATATCGCTAAACAAGTAGAGTGGAGCTGGATTCAGGCAGAAATTTATAATATTAATCACAATTATTGTTTTAAAGAGAAGATATATATGAATTGAATTTCTCATTAAATATGTAAAAGGATTCTCATTCAAACAAAGCAGTGTAAAACAAAACACATCAATAAAAAACAGACAAAATGTAGGATCAATCACCTAAAGTATATGCTCAAAATTTTTTACGGAATGAACCAAATGAAAAGTTAAACCTGATTAAGTCAAATGAAGAAAGAGCAAATGGACAACAGAAGTCAATAACACTACAAATAAGAAATAAAATACAACCATAGATACCCAGAAGAATTAGAAAAACAAGAGAGTGCCATGTACAACAGATGGAAAAAAGGTGAAAGTTATATAGAAAATGATAAAATATTACTCCAGTTCAAACAGAAAACCAGTAATTCAGAATTTTTTAAATGTAAATGATAGCTCTCTTTCCATATTTTTTCTTGTCTGCTACCCAGTAGACAAAAAATACCTCATAATATATTTAGATGAAAAGCCACTGAGATTTGACAGAACTTACTCCATGTTATCATTTAGCTGTTACCTAGTCCCTACTTACTCACTTCCAGATCACAAAATAAGAAAGCCTTCTTTAACCAATGATTTGTTTAAGCCCTCTAAAAGGATGGTGTTTTCATAAACTACAGTAGAAAATACTGGAATCTGCACCCCCTTTTTTCCTTTCCTTGAAGTTATTGCTCTTCTGAAATTTTAATGTCTTAACCAGATAAGTTTCCCTGGTACCTCAACAGTGTTGGAAATTGGACTGGACAGAAATCCTTCCTCAAATAACAAAAATCCTTCTGCTGCTGCTGCTACTGCTAAGTCGCTTCAGTCGTGCCCAACTCTGTGCGACCCCATAGACGGCAGCCCACCAGGCTCCCCCATCCCTGGGATTCTCCAGGCAAGAACACTGGAGTGGGTTTCCATTTCCTTCTCCAATACATGAAAGTGAAGAGTGAACGTGAAGTTGCTCAGTCGTGTCTGACCCTCAGCGACCCCATGGACTGCAGCCTACCAGGCTCCTCTGTCCATGGGATTTTCCAGGCAAAAGTGCTGGCGTGGGTTGCCATTCTAAATAACATCAAAGAAACTGAAGAAAAATTATCAAGGCTGAACAATTAAATAATGATGAGCTCTTTGCTACTGTCTTCCACCGAGGGTTTCCTGGCAAATTCTAGATTTTACCTTGTTTCCTGGAAGGTGCAGAATAGTAAATCAACAGCACATGTTATCTACATTTAGCAGATGGTAGAGATGAGATTCTGCAGAAAAGCTGATATGCTCAGCTTCTCACATCAGTGGTAGAAAGGAGGAATAGTATTCAGAACCTCAGAATCCAACTACATGACTCATTACCTGGAATATCCTTTCTCTCTGAGAATTAAAAATATCATATTGCAATTGAATACCAAAAAATTATATTCCTTTAGAAAATCTGACCTCAGTTGGAGTTGGAATAGTAGGTAACATTATAGTTTTAAAATATTCAGCCTCCTCACTGCCTCTGTAGGAGGAGTATCCTTCCCTGTCTCTAGGCCTAGGGCTGGCCACACAACTTGCTTTGACCAATGAGCTGTTGGCAGATTTGATGTCAGCAAGAGCTTGAAATGTGTTTGTGCAGTTATCTTCATGTGCCTCTGCATTTTCCCGCTGTGTATGTGTTTGTCCCAAAATAAAGACAAGTGGGGCCAACCAAAGCCAAGCCTGCAGCTCAAAGCAGAGCCATCCAGCTGAGTCCAGATCTGCCAACAAGCAGACTCATAAAAAAATTGTTGAGTGGCACTGGGATTTTATGGTTGCACAGTAAAAACTGACCAAACGTGAGAATGTATGGTCTATGGTCTATAATCTAGGGCCTGAAGAGATCTGATTGCTTTTCAATTCTGTTGCCTGAGTTATTTTTCCTAATTTTAACTCAGGAGCTTTAATTTCCCCAGGCTAAATTGATTTGCTCCAGCTCCCAGCCATTTCTTTAATTTTGCACTCAGCTTTGTTGTCAATACTGCTGCTCCAATATTTATAGCTTCAATGACCATCAGCTCTGGGTTGCTTGTTGATTGCCTTTAACTGCTGTTGCTGAGAGCAATTCACAGAATCCCCAGGAACGTTGAAGGTATTTGCAGATTTGGTGTCTGCATACTTCGTTTTAATCTGCTATAGTTATAAGAAGGGATTCCCTGGTGGCTCAAACAGAATTTGCTTGCAATGTGGAAGACTTGGGTTTGATCCCTTGGTAGGGAAGATCTCCTGGAGAACGGGATGGCTACCCACTCTAGTATTCTTGCCTGGAGAATCCCATGGACAAAGGATCCTAGAGAGCTACAGTCCATGGGGTCACAAAGAGTTGGACACGAGTGAGAGACTTTCACTTTCTTTCTTTCATAGTTATAAAAAAAGATGTTTCTAAGGTCACTATTTGTTCAGGATGGTTTTCATCACTGTGAGAATCTTATTTTCACATAACATTTAGAAAGTATATATTTATTAAATGATAAAACCTAAGTAGAATCCCATATGATTAAAGCTAATAGGATATAAAAATTGCTTTATTATGTTATAGTTCAACTTGTGTAGCTATCTATTGAAGTATATAAGAGAATGTAACTCAGACTTTCAAATTGCTGAGTTCTCAATCTCAGCACTATTGACATTTGAGGCCAGACACTCTATTAGGAGTGGCTGTCCTGTGCATTGTTTAACAGCATCCCTGGCCTCTACCCACCGGATACCAGTAACACCCCCTCCCTAGCTATATCAACCAAAGATATCTCTATGTATTTCTAAATGCCCTTGGGAAAAATTATCCCAGTTGAATGTGTTAGTCTCTCAGTTGTGTACAACTCTTTGTGACCCCATGGACTGTGGCTTCTGTCTATGGAATTCCCCAGGCAAGAATGCTGGTGTGGATAGCCGTTCCTCTTTCCAGGGCATCTTTCTAATCCAGGGATTGAACCCAGATCTCCCACATTGCAAGCAGCTTCTTTATCATCTGAGCCACCAGGGAAACCTGGGTGACAGCTGCTGAATTAAAAGATACTCTATTTTCATTTATCAGCTAAAAATACCTAACTCAGAAATTATTCCAATTTCCCATTTCTCCCCAGTGACTGTGCTAATCTGACTGGTCTCTATACTCTCACCAAACTCAAAGGTAGTCAGTCTTTCCTTATACCCGTCAAAGTTTAAAAAAATGTTCCACAGCACTGAAGTCCACTTGCAATGCAGCAATAAATGTGAAAGCAACTTTCATGCAGATAAATTTTTAAATAGGCAGGACCTGGTGAACATAGCATCATTTATGCTAACTTTATATTGAAACCAGATCAATGGAATATTGTAATTATGGGTCATATATAAAAAACCTGCACATAGTCTTGCTAAAGAGATCTGGAAATTACTATAATATTCATTAAAGTGATATTTCACCTGTATTTCATTGTCCTCAATTGTACAGAGTCAAATTTCTCCACTGATTTAAAGCTTTGCACTCCAGAACAGCTACAACTAGTCTCATTCTTATAATTAGACTGTATAAGATTTTTGCATGCAAACACCATAATCATATTTTGCTTTCAATAAAAAGCCATCTGTTTTCTAAAGGCTGCACTCGCAGGCATGCAATATTTCATTTAGATATTATAGTGTTGCTGTATTTTTCCTTGCCATGTGAATCACAGTCATTGCAAGTGTAAAGTCCACAAGGTTTGTGTCGCAATAAGGTTATCTCCTTTTCCAGTGTTAGTTTTGAGGCAGCATATCAATATTTTACGCCTAGACTGACATAGCAAATATGGGAGTAATTAAAACAGTTCAGTGGAGAGCCAGCTACACTGGCAGATGGTGAAAGCCTTTTCACCAACCATTTTTAAGCAGAGGCTATTAAGTCAAGGATGTTTTCTTTGAGATAGCATTGGCTAATTTAATCTCCACCATTCCCTGAGTCTAATATTATTATACTATTCTTATTGTTAAACACTTTGATTTCATTCAATGAACCATTAAACTGTTCTTGGGAACTAAGTACTAGGAGAGGTAATGCCTAATATTTATCACATATATTATCTCTTTTTGCCCTCTGAGAGCATGAGTATTGTTATCCCCATTTTACAGATGGAAAAATTGAGGCTTAAAAAGATTAAGTGACTCCTTCCAACTCAGTGTCAAAGTAGAGATCTAAGCCCAGATCTGATCTGGCTATACCCCCACTACCCTGAAGTGATAGACCAGAGGTCAGAGTCATGATCATGCGATGAGTCTGTCCAGCTCATAATGTACAAGCCACAGATCTTTTCCACACACAGTACTCTCCATATTTCTTAAAATCCTGTGCCTTTTATCACTTATGGCAAGGTTCTATACTAAATAAGAACTGATTAGGCAATGAAGAGAACAGTGTTACTAAGTGTCCTGTGACAAATGAAGCTTTGTTCTCTAGTTTTTAAGTAATCATATTGGTTCAAAAATATAATTACATGCTCTGTGCAAAAACTCAGTTAAAAGGGAAGAATAAAACCTTATCATTTTAATTTTGCTATTTCCTTTAAAACTGCATATACCAATTTAGTGAAATGGTTTGTGTGTATAATTTGCATGTGTGTATATAATTTTTAAGAAGTTAAGTTTTGACTTTTAAATCTTAGGTTTAAGTCTTAGTTTTAAATCTTAGGTTTCATGTTTATGCCATTCCTTTCCGCATCTGTACAAAGATTTGTAAAGAAACACAACTAAAAATAGATCAAGAACCCTGTTTATGGTACAACTTTTTTCCTGAGGGAAGTTAGAATACTATAAAATGAGACAGTTTATCGTAGTGTATATATTATTTCAGAGTAAGATGAGGAAACATAATGTTAAAACCATGCACTAGAAATGCTATTTCTGTATAAAAATAATGAAATGTCAGGATCAAAAAGAATCCCACAAATCACTATTATTCACTTCTGCTCCTTATTTTATTACTTGAAATGCATGCAGCTATGAATCTGAGACCTTTTCTCCTATTAAACTAACAATCGACTAAATCGACACAATTCCACACTCTCATTAATAAAAAAAGTCATCCTATCCAAACTACATAATTTAGTTTTATCCATTATTTGACCTTTTCTTATCTCGTATTTCTTGTTTATAGCTTCAAGCTTTGAAAGCTGGCTTGATTTATAAAAATATTTTCCTCCCAGCAAACAAAATAAAGCAAGACAATTCCCACCGAGCACTTTATTGTATTTGTATCTCTTCTTGTTCCAAAAGATATTTGAGAGGACTTACAAAGTGATGGTACTAATATGACAATATTAAAAGGGATAAAAAGTCAGAGCCAAATAAAATAAGAATAACAAGAGGGAAACCTTTATAATGTGATTTACATAAAAAGTGAAAGTGTTTGACCACTGAGTTGCTATTATTTAATATTATAAACAAAAGAACACGCTGCAGATGTATGTGCTGCAGTGGTTGTACTTTACTTTTCTCCCTTCCTATGGCCCACTCTCGGGGCTTCCGAGGTGGCTCTGGCGGTAAAGCCGCCTGCCAGTGCAGGAGACACAAGAGACTCAGGTTCGTTCGCTGGTTTGGGAAGATCCCCTGAAGGAGGGCATGGCAACATACTCCAGTATTCTTGCCTGGAGAATCCCATGGACAGAGGAGGCTGGCAGGCCCTGGCCCATGGGGTCATAGAGAGTAGGACACGACTGAAACGACTAAGCATGCTTCACAATATCTTTAAAATTGTCTGCTTCTTCTCGTTCCTATTACCTGACTTACTGCCAGATCCTTGTGAGCTGATAATTACAATAACCCCAGGAGGTGATTATTGAAGTAACCAGCCTATATACGCTTCCAGTCTCCAGCATTTCTTCACTTCCATCCATCATCCATGTGACTGTCAAATGAATCTTTCTAGACACCACATCCCATCCTCTTGCATGTACAAATTGTTGATGGCAATTCCTTATCTTTAAATTACCTTCCAACCCCTGCTATAATTACTGCATTACTTTAATACTCCTCAAATGAGCTGAAATTTTATTACCGTCTTAACATACCAAACACAGTTCCTCCTCCATACACTTTGCCCAATTCCTTCCTCATTCACTCATGACCTCCTGAGTCTCTGCATATAGTATTTAAATCCTTGTCATGCATCACAACCCAGCTCAAGACTACATTCCTGATATCTCTGATTCACAAAATGTTGCCGACTTAAGATAGTCACCATACATTGCACGATGAATAAAAAGACAATATCAGTCTGGAATTAAAACGAAAAGAAGCTATCCATAAAAGATTTCTGAACTACTATTACACTTAATACTTGCTACATTCATCTAGAAATAAATAGCATACATCTTTGTATTTCCCACCAATGAGAATATTGCTCTATAGGAATTAGCTGAAATAGAATGAGATTACCAGAAACCTCTGGAAATTCCATCTGGAATTGTGAATGAAGGTGGGTCATTAATAAACCAGCTCTAATCAGATCATGCCAAGATAATTGGGCCGGAGTAAATGTGTTGTAATTTAAAATACAAAGACAGTGGCACTGCCTGCAGTTGTTTGTTTTCCTTGCCATTGTTCAATATTGTAAGGCTTAATTGATTGAGGTATGTTTTCTATACAACACTTCACTAATAAGAGCAAGCACAGCTATCTTTCACTTAAAGTAACTTTATATGTCCCTGAAAGCTCTTAAAGCCCTAAGGGCCAAGCCCACGTAATGGTACTTCTCTAATTGCACACACATAGAGCGAAGTCCAAAGAGCACCTCATAAAGTCATTTGTAATTTGTCCAACCCAAAGACTGGTAACAATATCACGAAACTTTTTCATGTTTATGAGTCTCTTCTCCCTCTTTAATTTGACTGCCTCTTGAAGTCAGAAACCAGGTCAAATCATGCATTCAATAAGTATTATTCAACATTTGTTCATGAGGATTCATTGGAAGTTATGAAGCTAAAATGTATGAAGTATTCAGAGTTCAGAGTTGTAAGTAACAGAAACGAACCCTGGCCAATTTCAGGAGAAAAGGAAAACAATATATTAAAAAAGCCATTGGGTGGCACACATACAATCATGTGGGAGACTGGTGAACCATTAAGAGAGAATAGGCAGGAAGGAAAGCCATAAAACTGACTGGGCAAGAATACTGATGCCCCACATATGACCATGGGACATGGCAACTTTGGACTCTGGAGGCCACTCCTGGCACTTTACCTGGGAGACTAGATGTTGCTGTCACTTGTTGCTTCAGATTCAGATTCTATAGCAGGCATGTCTGATTGGACCCATAACCTGGGTTATGGGTGTGCACTCAGCTGCAAGAGGCTGGCAAAACCCTGACAATTCTTTTGAGCTTCAATAGCAAAAGGCAAAACAGGTTGATTGTAAGAGTAAGATCCAGATGTCAGAAACCAAAAGTTACTTTTTTTCAAAACAGTATGTATCCACTACTATGTATTTTGATCATTTGCTCTTTAGAAAGATCACCCTAGTGGGAATGTTCAGAACAGATTACAGAAGCAAAACCTGGGTTTCAATTTAAAGTTGAATGCAAAAGATTATGAAGCTACGAGGAGACAGAGGAAAAAAGGAATTTGAGAGAAAATGAAGTGATCACCTTGGCAGAACCTGGAGACCAGTTGAATCTGATAAGCGAAGGACAGTTGTTGATAATTTCTGATTTGGGGGACCATATGAATTAAAACAGAAAATTCAAGAAATCAGCAAATTTAGGGAAGATAATAAATATTAGTTGGGGGCAGATCAAGTATAAGGTGCATGTGACAGTTTGATTCAGAGGCTGGACTCAGCTGGAATTGTCTGCTGAAGTATCTGCACATTCATAGTGTCTCCATTCAGTTTGGGCTTCCACAGTGGGTTTTATATAAGCAAGAAACGAAACTTTGCTGTACTAAACCACTAACACTTTGGGATTTATTACTGTAGCAGAGCTGGAGTAACCGTGGCCTAACACAATGATTACCAAACATGTAGCTACATCATGGTTGTTCAGTTGCTAAGTCGTGTCTGACCCTGCAACCCCCTGGACTGCAGCATGCCAGGCTTCCCTGTCCTTCATTCAAAGGAAAGGCTCCCAGAGTTTGCTCAAACTCATGTCCATTGAGTCAGTGATGCCGTCCAATCATCTCATCCTATGTCACTCCCTTCTCTTCCTGCTAGCAATCTTTCCCATCATCAAGGTCTTTTCTAATGAGTCAGCTCTTTGCATCAGGTGGCCAAAGTATTGGAGCTTCAGCTTCAGCATCAGTCCTTCCAGTGAATATTCAGAATTGATTTCCTTTAGGACTGATAGGTTTGATCTCCTTGTTCTCCAAAGGACTCTCAAGAGTCTCCTCCAGCACCACAGTTGGAAAGTATCAATTCTTCAATGCTTAGCCATCTATATCATATAATGAAATATACCTTCATTTACCTTGTCTTCTTGTGCCTGTTAGCCTAGAGGCCAGTCTGAGGGACGCTCTTCTGTTCCACCACGAGCAATCTAGAAAGTGAGCTTCTGCTCAGTGTAGTACATGAAATACACATGATATGGGCCTGGGTGCCCATCCTGTCATGCTATCTACAAAGAGTGGAGCCTTGGATAAGTTAGAGAATATTTCTGGGCCTCAGTTTTCTCATCTGCAGAAAAAGAATAATGATCATAGTACTTGTCTCAGGATTGTCCTGAGAGTTAAACAAGATGAGATATCAATTATGTGGAAGGTGGAAAAAATATGACCATAAGTTTTCTTAGCAAGACATGGAGCCTGTTTCCCCATTCCTTGAAATAAACCTGTTCTATTGATTCATTTTGACTGATAATAGAATGTGGCAGAAGTGACAATACTGGCAAATCTCAGAGGCAAGTGGTCTTGTAGTTTCTGTTTTCACCCTCTAGGAACATTGTCATCACCTTGCGAAGAAGCTCAAGCTAACCTCCTGAGGACAAGAGATCACGTAGAGAAAGTCAGATCTAGCCATTCCAGCGTTCTCTGCTAAGGTTGCAGATATGTGAATGAGGCCATTCAAGACCAGCCAACTGCAGCCACCTAAGTGATTCCAGGCAAGACTGGAAGAACCACTCAGTTGAAACCTGCCTAAATTGCAGAATCATGAGCAAGTAAATTATTGTTTGTTAAAGATACTACATTTTACAATGCTTAATTATACAGCAATAGAACTGATATATTGCCCGTAGAATATTCAGAGCAATGTCCATCTGGGAGTTGGATATGAATCTAGAGCACATAGGAAAGATAATATGATCATCATGATGACAGTCAATGCCAAGAACTGCATGCAATAATCCAGGGTGAAGTCATATGGTTTCAGTCATGGGCAAAGGTGATCATTTAAACTAACTTTAAGATATGAGTAGAGAAAAGAAATTAGTGAAGGAAATTATAAAGAAGAAGCCAGTGATAAATCAAGCAAATCCATTAGATCAAACAAGTAGGAAGTAACTTTGGTGGAAATAATGTTTTTTGAGTTGGTATGAAAACCAGGTGGAGATAGGTTGAGACACCAACAGGAAGTAAAGAAAGAGACACTAACAGATATTTTTTGTAAATATTTTCTTATGACTAGTAGGAAACAATAGGGTAGAAGTTGAGGTGTTTTTTCTTTTTCCCCAAAGCTGAAAAAAGATATTAGTTTGCTTATAAAATGGCATGAAATTTTTAAAAAATATATTCAAATTATTCAAAGGTTTCGATGAGATGTAAGGTCCCCAAGGAAAAAGTAAGAGATGGGAATAGGCCCAAGGGGAAGAGAGCAGTCTTTTTCAGGAAGAAGAGCTATAAATTCACTGACCCTGGCATGAAGAGTAAAAGAATAGGTATCAGAAAGGCTGATTCCTGGGAATGGTGCCAAAGACTGGGGAAGGGGAGGGGACAGACACAATCTACCTTAAATTAAGTGCCAGGTGGCAGCAGGAAAGAAACGTCATTTATGCCTAAGATCCTCTGTTTTCTCTGTAAAGTTAGAGATCATTTACCTTCCAAAAATTGAGATATATGCAGTGCTAAAAGACCCAAGGGACATGGCAAAGATTTGAATAGGCAATGGGACATAGTGTCTGTGGTAATTTAAATGTGGCCATGAATTCCTGGCAGTTCTTAGCAAGAGTGGAGTCTGTCTCCTCAGCCCTTGAAATCCAGTCAGTCTTATGACTTGTTTCCACGGACACAGTTCAGTTCAGTCACTCAGTCATGACTAACTCTTTGCGACCCCATGGACTGCAGCACGCCAGGCCTCCGTGTCCATCACCAATTCCCGGAGTCCACCCAAATTTATGTCCATTGAGCCGGTGATGCCATCCACCATCTCATCCTCTGTCATCCCCTTCTCCTCCCACCTTCAATCTTTCCCAGCATCAGAGTCTTTTCAAATGAATCAGCTCTTCGCATCAGATGGCCAAAGTATTGGCGTTTCAGCTTCAGCATCAGTCCTTGCAATGAACACTCAGGGCTGATCTCCTTTAGGATGGACTGGTTGGATCTCCTTGTAGTCCAAGGGACTCTCAAGAGCTTTCTCCAACACCATGGTTCAAAAGCATCAATTCTTCAGCGCTCAGCTTTCTTTATAGTCCAACTCTCACATCCATACATGACTACTAGAAAACCATAGCCTTGACTAGATGAACTTTGTTGGCAAAGTAATGTCTCTGCTTTTTAATATGCTGTCTAGGTTGGTCATAACTTTCCTTCCAAGGAGTAAGCGTCTTTTAATTTCATGGCTGCAATCACCATCTGCAGTGATTTTGGAAACAAAAAATACAAGATGGCTGAAATAAATGTGACTGGCACATTGGTTCAAATGCAAGCTCTGCCATTTTGAGATGTGGGACCCATGGTAACTGTATTCATTCATTCAGCACCTATTTGTTGGATAACAGACTCTCATATGTGCCAGATAGTAGGCAAAGTGTTAGATATATAGCAGTGAAAAAAAAGGCAGGGGGTAACAATAGAGTCACTACCTGCTATGGTCTGAATGATCATGTCCCCTCAAAATTCACCGCTGCATGTGAAAGCCTAATGCCCAATGTGATGGTATGAGTAAGTGGGGCTTTTGGAAGATGCTGATGACCTGAGGGTGGAGCTCTTATGAATGGGATTAGTGCTCTTATGAAAGTGTTCCCTAGCTCCGTCCACCATGGGGGAATCCAGAGAGAAACTGACAATGCATAATCCAGAGGGGTCCTTCACCAGAACCCCATCATGCTGACACCCTGATTATGGACTTCCATCCTCCAGAACTGTGAGAAGTACAGTTTTGTTAATTATGAGCCATTGTTGTCGCATTCGGGGAAACAAACTCACTCAGAAGGACAATGCAGATAGTGGAGGGCAGTTTATTACACCGGCGTGCCCAAGGCAGAGTCTCCTCTTAGTCAGGGACCCCGAGCAGTTTTTGTGAAAACCTTATATACCCTAAGTGTACATGCTCAAACCCACCTCCCCAGATTCTCTGAAACTAGTCTGAACAAAGGAAAAGAAAGATACAATCAAAGTTAACCCGTGATTCGTATGCCTTAAGCCTAGGTGGACAATTATCAATAGGCCTGCGGTCATACCCCAATAAGCATAGTAGAATTTATGATTCTATTTGGTTACACAGATAATTAGGGTATTCTTTTAGGCAATGGAAAGTCTAGGTATGAGCCCTGGGGCTCTTCCATGGTGTGTGTGTGGGGGGTGGGGGTGGGTTTGGTTTTCCAGTTGGTAAGTCATTTCCATAGATACTGGGCATATAGCTCAAAGTCCACAGTCGGGCCGAAGATGGAGTCCTGCTTTCAAGATGGAGCCTATTCTGTCTGTTTCCTCCTTCACCATCAGTTTGTGCTGTTTTGTTATAGCAGCCAGAACAGACTAAGACACTATCTTTATGTAATTTACAGTCCTTGGAATTACTTACTCTGTGTCTCATTTGTCTTTTCTGGAAAGTGTGTCTTAAAAATATAACTGCTGGTAGCTAGCACTTCAGTTCAGTTCAGTTCAGTCACTCAGTCGTGTCTGACTCTTTGCGACCCCATGAATCGCAGCACACCAGGCCTCCCTGTCCATCACCAACTCCCGAAGTTCACTCAGACTCACATCCATCAAGTCAGTGATGCCATCCAGCCCTCTCATCCTCTGTCATCCCCTTCTCCTCCTGCCCCTAATCCCTCCCAGCATCAGAGTCTTTTCCAGTGAGCCAACTCTGCATGAAGTGGCCGAAGTATTGGAGTTTCAGCTTTAGCATCAGTCTTTAGTGACCATTAAACTATGTGTATAACACCACTCTCACCCTTGTGCTATTTTTTTCTATTCTCTCAGCAGCACTAAGAAGTAGGTACTTTTATTTTTCCCATTTTGTAAATGAAAAAACTGAGATCAAGAGGTTAAATAACTTTTCCTAAAGTCAAACACCTGGTAAGTCGTGGAGCTGGATTTCAAATACAAGCCAACTGACTCCAAAAATCTCCCTTCCTATAAGGAAATTTTATATAAACTAATCAATTAATGTTAGTGGAGAGAGGAAAAGAAGAACAAGGGGAAAATGAGAGACTCACCAGAAAGAAATTGCCATGGAGCAGATTAAATTGTGACCAAATATTTAAGAGTGCATTAAAGCCGGGGGATGGGGGAAGAGAACCTAACAAAACAAACACCACTAAGACAGAAATGCAGGAACTCAGAAAAGAGATGGTCGCCTGCTAAGCAGGAGACTCAGGTTCAATCCCTGGGCTGGAAGTTACCCTGGAGAAGGAAATGGCAACCTGCTTCAGCATTCTTGCCTATAAAATCCCAGCACAGAGGAGTCTGGTGACAGGCTGCAGTCCATGGGGTCCCAAAAAGTCAGACATGACTTAGCAACTAAACAACAACAAGAAGATAACAGGAAAGGATGAATTATGAGCTAGAGGAATTTAGGAATACAGTAGGAGAAAAATATAATAACAGAAATACAAGTAAAATTTGAAGGAGATTCAAGGGAAACGAGTATTGATGGAAGTCCCATGATAGAAGCAGAAATTAAAATTTCATAAATAAGCAAAATGAAACAGAAATAGTTACTCAAGAAAATTTTTCTGAAATAATGATTTTTACACATATTGAAAATCAACCATTCCCCAGATTAAATTTACCCAGAATGATCCATGCTGAGAAATACACTCATAAACCTAATAGATTTTAAAAGAAAGAAAATATTTGAGACATGCAGAAAAACCCATCTTAGGTTGGTTTCAGACTTTTTACACATTTCAACATCAGAATACAAGGGAGGAAAACCTACAAAATCTTCAAGGAAAAATTGTGACCTTAGCATTTTATATTCACTTTAATTGCTTTTCAGTTGTAAGGACAACAGACAAATTATCTTGAACATGCAGGGAATATTGTTCCCATAAATCCTTATTAAGGAATCAACTAGAGGAAAGACTTCAGCCAACCACTGGCAGTGAGAATTGCAACCAAATGACTCTAAAACTGAGACTAGAATAAATATAGAAATAGAGTGATAAACCGGAACATTTTTAATTTCTGACAAATTATAAAAGGCATAATGAAAAAAAGAGTAAAAGAGGGGAAAGTTTAAATATAGAATAATTACTTAAGCCTGGGTTACCTAGAAAGCAGAACTTGCAACAAAGGCTTCTGTGTAAGTATTTATTGGAGAGTGTGATCTAAAGAGTGGAGAGAGGAATGGAAAAGGAACAGAAGGGCAGTGAGTCTACACAGAAATGTGTTATTGTTTTATAGACTGTTACAGATCCCACCAACTTATCCAACATGGTTCATTGAAAAGTCTACCTTCACCCTACTGACGTGGGCTGCTGCCTTTTTAATATGCTAAATCCTTTTATTTTAGACCTATTTCTTGTTTTTCAGCTCAGGAACTTGTACCAAATTGTTTTTATTTTTGAAGATGTAAAATATGCTTGAATACATGGAAACACTGATCCTTCCCACAACTCCTCCAGATTTTTCTTGTCTATTCTTGTTTTATTTTCCCATTTGAACTTTAATACCAGTCTGTCTGACTCCAAAATAAAAATGCTGTTGCTATTTTTATTAAATCACACCTTTATGATGTGGATTTTTTTCATCCAAGAAATGATACATCTTTCTATACGTAGTTTCAGTAGCATTTTAAAATCTTAAGTAGATCTTTATATAGACCTCACTCTTATTCCTCCGAGAAGGCAATGGCAACCCACTCCAGTGTTCTTGCCTGGAGAATCCCAGGGACAGGGGAACCTGGTGGGCTGCCGTCTATGGGGTTGCACAGAGTTGGACATGACTGAAGCGTCTTAGCAGCAGCAGCAGCACTCTTATTCCTAAACATTTTTTGTTGTTGTTGCATAGAGCTTTTCTTCCCTTATATCAAATATGTAGACTATTTATTCACAACCTTGCATGCATACGTGCTAAGTCGCTTCAGTCATGTCCGACTGTTTGCAACCCTAGGGACTGTAGCCCCCCAGGCTCTTCTGTCCTTGGAATTCTCCAGGCAAGAATACAGGAGTGGATTGCCATGCCCTCCTCCAGGGGATCTTCCCAACCCAGGTACGGAACCCGAGTCCCCTATGTCTCCCGCATTTAGGCTGTTTCTTTATTACTAGCACCACCTGGGAAGTCCATTCACCACCTTATTAAGCAGTCTTATTTTGACTGGTCTCTGAGTTTTTGTTAAAGAATCCAAATTGTGTCTATATTGATTCAACTTTGAAAGATATAATGTGTCTTGAAGTCAAGAGCAGCAGCAGTACTTTGTATCTGATAAATGATATTACTTGAACTCAGATCACATCTTATACGAAAGCATTATTCATCCTAGTTTAGGTATATAAAGTTATGATTGCTATTGATTTGTTTGCTTTTCTTCAAAATTAAAAACAATACTTAGCTGCTATTTTTTATCATCATTAGGTAATCCATGAGTATTCTGGGAACATGTTTACTATAATGTAGAACTTTATCTCAAGAAGAAACATGTGGCTTTTACCTTTAAAATGTTTTAATTATTCTGAGCTATGTCTTCTCTCTTATCATGAAACATCCAACTGATTTTCCACACGTGCCTCAAGCTATACCAAATCCTTCTTGAGCAGCAGGAATCAGAAGCATTGACTCTTTGGAGCCAGGAATGTAAAGGATTGAGCAACTATCACTGATCAGATCTTGGTGAATTGATGCATGTATAAAAGCAGGTAGGTGAATTGATGCATGTAGAAATCACAATAGTTGGAAACCAAGCAAATAGGTAGTAATCCAGGGTGAAAGGGCAGTATTGAGTGGAGAATGAGAAAAATCAATGGCAGAAAGACTAGGCAGAAGCATCATATATAACTCATGAATGGAAAGAAAACAAAATTGTCCAATAAAAAAGGAAGAACAATCAATAAATGTGATGGGCTGTTATGCAGCTGTTAAAATGACAATTCTGGTAATTGGCTAGAAACACTGAAATACTGCGATTCTAAATGAATAAAATACAGGACAGGACATTGACAACAGTATCCAGTGTTGTTGTTTTAATAAAAAAATCAACCATACATGGACAAAATTTGTAAGCAAATGTGAATAAATAAATATTAGAGAGTTAGAATTATGGTTAGATTAAGAAAATAAACTTTTCATTGGTTTAACAATAGTTTTTTAAACTCTGTTACTAAGATATAGATTTAAGAGAATGTGAAAAGTGATGGCAGCAAGAAGACCTTTTACTAAGGCAGGCATCTGCCTCAGTCAAGACATTTCATATATTTCCTGTTAGTAAGAACGAATGCTTTTTAACCATCTCCTGAATATTAAGTCTTTCAAGCAAAAGTCAGGTCTTAACCATGGTTAGTATCAGCTTTGCAAATATCATTCCTTGCACTCTAATAAGAAATGGATAAAATGAATATGCAGACAATGAGAGAGGGAGGGAGGAAGTAAAATAAAGACATTTCATGCTATTCTCTCAAGGAAGGTATGAAAGAAATGTGTGATGACCTCTGTTCTCAAGGCGCTGAGAATTTAGGTGAGTGAGGGAGAAGGAGAAATGGACTTGAAATAACTGGCAGTAAAATACTCTATTTCCTTTTATCTCAAGCTACAATAACGGATTAAACTAGAAAATAAACACATAAACGCAACCCCCTCAGTGTTTCTTAAGAGCAATGTGGGTATTTGTAGTAGAACAGTTCTACAATTGTGCAAGACTGTTTCATGAATTGCAAGACGGTTTGCTCAGTATCTGAAACAGTGTTTCTCAATTTTTATTTCATTATTCCTATTAAGACTTTCCCAGACATTTGTCTTTATTAATCCACTGCTTTTTGCATACCTGGAAACATATAGTCTATACCTAATACTCTTTAAATGAATAAAGGTTGTAGCTATTCAGGAAAAGTGTAAGAGAATTTAGGAATCAATGTAAAACTGAAGGTATACATGGATTCTGCAAAGAAGAAGCATTTCTCAGTTGAGGGACTATTAGGAAGTTGTTGTTGTTCAGTCAGGCAGTCGTGCCCAGCTGTTTGTGACTCCACGAACTGCAGCACACCAGGCTTCCCTGTCCTTCACTATCTCCTGGAGTTTGCTCAAACTCATGTCCATTGAGTCGGTGATGCCATCCAACCATCTCATCCTCTGTCACCCCCTTCTCCTGCCTTCAATCTTTCCCAGAATCAGGGTCTTTTCCAATGAGTCAGCTCTTCGTGTCAGGTGGCCAAAGTATTGAAACTTCAGCTTTGGCATCAGTCCTTCCAATGAATAGGGTTGATTTCCTTTATGATTGACTGGTTTGATATCCTTGCTGTCCACAGGACCCTCAAGAGTCTTCTCCAGCACCACAGTTGGAAAGCATTAGGAAGAAAGATTTTCAACTGTTCTGGGAAACACAGAGAAGTCATATTAAGTATATGAAGAGGAGATCTGACTATGAAAAGCCTTAAAAACAATTCTTGTGAGTTAGGACTAAAAGCTGAAAGTGAAAAGAAAGAAATCATTATAGGACTTTACAGAGAAACATGATAAAAATAGTCTTTTAGGAAAATTGACCTGGCAACAGTATAAAAGATGAATCAGAAAGAGGAGAGAATAAAAGAATGTAGATTAACTAGAAGACTACCAGTAATTGGATGTGCACTTAAGAGATGACAATTATAAGGGGGGGAAATGAGTAGATTGAGATTCTCCCAAAGAGAACATGGCAGAACATTTCCTCACTGAAAGCCCTTGGTTGCAAGTAACTGAAACTGGCTTAAACAGGAAGGAAAAATATGGACTCCCATTGCTGGATATCAAAAGAAGTGCACCCTTTCGAAGGAACTTAACTCCATTTCCTCGAGAACCATTGACTTAGCACTCATCCACATGTTGTATTCACCCCCAAAGTGATGCTAACATAATGACCTCCTTTCCAAATGTCTCATCCATACACGAATATATCCTGAGAAAAAGCAGGAGAAAGAAAAAAAGATAATCACTTCCGAAAGTTCTGGAAGAGTAAGAAAGAATTTCCCAGAAGAGGAAAAAATTCTCCTTAGATCATTCTGATGCATTCCTGGACTTGGGGCATGGCAGCCCACTCCAGTATTCTTGGCTGAAGAATCCCAGCGACAGAGGAGCCTGGCAAACTACAGTCCATGGGATGGCAAAGAGTTGGACACGACTGAAGCGACAGCATGCATGCACACATGTGGGCTACCTGGGAGAAGATTAGCTGATGGGTTAATCAAATGGACAGTCAGCAATGATCCTGGGGCCTAGGGAAAATATCAGAGCTGAAAACAGAAATTTAGCTGTCACCCTTATAGAAGGGAATGAGCTCACCAAGAGAGTAAGTATAAAAAAGGAAATATGACAAGTCTTTTTCTCGTATTAGAGAAAGGAAAAATAGATACTAGTGGATCTAAAAGAAAAAAAGAGCCATCAGATCAAAGGAGTAGTAAATGCAGTATAATCTTCAGGAAGAAAATGTCAAATGGTCCAAAGAAATATGAAGAGGAGGGCTGATAAAGCCAGGTTTGGGGCTAGAGAGGTATGAGAAGTATATGAGGAAGTCATTTAAATATTCATGAACAATTTCCAAAGAGTATCTAAGGCTGAATTCAAGTTCTCAGTGTAAATTTGCAATGGGTCAGGTAAGTTGGGTTTTTCTCACAAACCAGTATGACTTCTGCACAGACAACAGCAACAAAAGGATGATTCCATCATTGGGAATGTGTTATTGGGTTTGGGAAAAGATAAGTAGTGAGAGAGTTTAGAGTCCTGATAAAGCAATATTAGGGAAGGGCTTCCCAGGTGTTGCTAGTGGTAAAGAACCCACCTGCCAACGCAGGAGGCATAAGAGACTCAGGTTCGATCCCTGGGTCGGGAAGATCCCCTGGAGAAGGGCAAGGCAAGCAAGCAATCGTTCAGTCATGTCCAACTCTTTGCGATCCCATGGACTGTAGTCTACCAGGCTTCTCTGTCCATGGGCATGGCAACCCAATCCAGTCTTCTTGCCTGGAGAGTTCCACGGGCAGAGAAGCCTAGTGGCCTAGAGTCCAAAGGGTCACAAAGAGTCAGCCACAACTGAAGTGACAGCACCCAATCACGCAAGGCAATATTAAATAGTTGACCATGGAACTTAAAGTGGAAAAGGCATTGTAGGCCAAAGGGTGCTGAGGACAGATTTCCCTTGTTTATCAAGTGACACAGACAGCGTTAGGTTCCATTCAATTGAATTCGCTCTATAACAGAGTAGACTTGCTAGCTTTGTGTTTTACTTTGAGTTACCGTGAAAATACAGCTTGAATAAGAACTTGGGTCCAGGTAGTTTTTTCAGAGGCAAGTCTAGGAAGAAGAGAGAGTCCCAGGAGTAAGACAAGGAAGTGATTAAAAACCCATGGCTTATTGTTACTGATTTCAACCAGCTTTAGCAGACAGTTCAGTATAGATACCAACATCCCACCTCAAGCTTCAGTGGTGCTGTCTCTAAGTTTCTAACCAAATCTTTCTCTGAAGCCCAGCAATAGAGGTGAAATGGCAAAGGTGTTGACAAACCTGGGGCAACCCTCAGCCAGTGGGAAGTGGGACTGGGTCAGTCAATACCACTGGGTCAGTCAGGGTCTGTTGTACCAGCTGGTTACCAATGTAGGCAACTGATTTGATCCCTAGGTCGGGAAAAGATCCCCTGGAGGAGGGCATGGCAATCCACTCCAGTATTCTTGCTTGGAGAATCCCATGGACAGAAGAGCCTGATGGGCTACAGTTCATAGGGTCGCAAAGAGTCAGACATGAATTAAGTGACATGCAGGTAGGCAACTGAGACTCAGTCCATCTGGTTCATACACAAAAACTGTGTGGATAGCCCTCAAGTACCCCATCACGTTGCACACTGATAGAGGATTGCCTGCAGGTGTTCACTCCCTGCCGTTCCCGGCTGCACCTGTGCTGGTGATTCAGAGAAAGCCCCGAGGCAGAAAAGCAGAGTCACAACTTCAGGTTCTGGTAAGAGGTTGGCCAACGCAAACCACAGTCCACCACAGCTGCTCTGAAATCAGTCACTGAGGGAGCTGTGACACGGGCATCACACACAGCTGCCACACCGGGGTGGGGTTTCTTACCCGCATCACTGGTGACATTTTGGACCAGTGAGAATTCTTCGTTATGGGGGCTTCCCTGTGCATTGTAAGATGTTTAGCAGTATCCCTGGCCTTTCCTCCTTAGATACCAGTTGCCCCCTGCCCAGTTGTTACAACTTAAAATGCCTCTAGACATTGCTAAATGTCCCTGGGGAGGCAAAATCCCCTTTCGTGGAGAACCAGTGTGCAACACTGTAATTTTGGGCAAGTTTCTTCACTTCTCTAAATCTCAGTTTCTCATCTGTAAATTGAGCGTAATAGAGGACCAACCACAGGGTCTCTGTGTGTGCACGTGTTCAGTTGTGTCTGTCGTTTCTGACTGTTTGTGACCCTGTGGACCATAATCCGCCAGGCTCTTTTGATCTTCTTTCATTACCAAACACCAATTAATGCTCCTAAGTTAACATGATTATGTGTCATTTGTTGTAGCTAAGTGAATGCAGGATGTAAAGGAAATTAAAGAACTCTGCTTAAGAAGTGACCAGTCCAAGTTCCATGAATGAAACAGGGCACTCAAAGCCGGGGCACTAGGACAACCCAGAGGGATGGGGTGGGAAGGGTGGTGGGAGAGGGATTTGGGATGGGGGACACATGTATACCCATAGCTGATTCATGTCAATGTATGGCAAAGACCACCACAATATTGTAAAGTAATTAGCCTCCAATTGGAATAAATTAATTTTTTAAGAAAGAAGTGAATAGAAAATTAGAATATCCTATTCAAGAATCACGGAGAAGGTAATGGCACCCCACTCCAGTACTCTTGCCTGGAAAATCCCTTGGACGGAGGAGCCTGGTAGGCTGCCATCTATGGGGTCGCACAGAGTCAGACACGACTGAAGCGACTTAGCAGCAGCAGCAGCATTCAAGAATCATCTTGCAGTGTTTACACCTTAGTATTTTGCAAAATAGAGATTTAAAATGTACATTTACTGAAACAAATTTTTCAAACATAGTCAGCAACCTCAGGCTTAAAGGCATGAATATTTCAGGTTTATTAGCATAAACTGAGTACCAGCATGCAAACACTGAAATGAATTTATGGAAATTGTTAATGATTCATTATACAGAATAATTAGATTTTTGTATGATCTGAGCAAATGCATTAGCAAAAACAATTATGCACTGATACAGTGAAAAACCACTCTCAGGGAAAAAGCCATTAGTGTAATAAAAAGGACATTTTGCAGGGGCTCCTCCTGTACTTTTTTTGACTCAGTCCCAAACAGCTGTTGCCATCTGCCAGGGAGAGCCCTTGGCAGAGATATTTGACCAACTTCTGCTAAACCCTTCTCTGTTGAAAATGTCTACCCCAAAACTCTCAGAGGCCCAAGATCTTTGAGAAGTAGCAAACGAATACTCAATGAGCTGACTTATCTCATTCTAAAGGATTGCAAGAGAAAAATGAAACAACATAAGAATGAAAAGTATATTCATGGGAAATCGCTAATGGTTTCTGAGTCTGTCTCTTCTCAAACTTTTAGCGGGTGTGTCTTTTTGCCCACAGTGGACTCACTGTTCAAACTTGTTTGCTTCATCTTGTAACTCCTTTTTTTCTTTTCTTTTATAGGTTATTACAAAATATTGAGTATAGTTCCCTGTACTATAAAGGAAGTCCTTGTTGATTATCTATTTTATATATGGTAGTGTGTGTTTTTTTTTTTTTTCAGAGAAGGCAATTGCAACCCGCTCCAGTACTCTTGCCTGGAAAATCCCATGGGCAGAGGAGCCTGGTAGGCTGCAGTCCATGGGGTCGCAAAGAGTTGGACATGACTGAGCGACTTCACTTTCACTTTTCACTTTCATGCATTGGAGAAGGAAATGGCAACCCACTCCAGTACTCTTGCCTGGAGAATCCCAGGGACCCGGGAGCCTGGTGGGCTGCTGTCTGTGGGGTCACACAGAGTCGGACACAACTGAAGTGACTAAGCAGTGTGTATTTTTAAAACCCAAACTGCTAATTTGTCCTTCCCCAACCCTTTCTCCTTTGGTAACTATTTGTTTTCTATTGTGGGTCTATTTCTGTTTTTTACATAAATTCATTTGTATCATTTTTTAAATATTTCACATGTAAGTGATATTATCTGATATTTGTCCTTGTCTGGCCTACTTCACTTAGCATGATAATCTCTGGGTGCTTTCCTGTTGCTGCAAATGGCATTATTTTGTTCTTTTTTATGGCTGAATAATATTCTACTGTATATATACACCACATCTTCTGATCTATCCCTTTGTTGATGATATTTAGGTTGTTTCCATGTGTTGGTTATTGTATATAGTGCTGCAGTGAACATTGGGGTGCACATATCTTTTCAAATTATGGTTTTCTCTGACTATATCCCCAGGAGTGGGATTGCTGAAAAATATGGTAGCTCTATTTTTAGTTTTTCATAGTAGCAATTTTCTAGCTGTATGCTGCCACCCTGTTTGTTTAACCTATATGCTGAGTACATCATGAGAAATGCCGCGCTAGATCAGTTACAAGCGGGAATCAAGATAGGTGGGAGAAACATCAACAATCTCAGATATGTGGATGATACCACCCTAATGGCAGAAAGAGAAGAGGAACTAAAGAGCCTCTTGATGAGGGTGAAGGAGTAGATTGAGAGAGCAGGCTTAAAACTAAATACTAAAAAAACTAAGATCATGCCATCTGGCCCCATTAACTGCGTGACAAATAAGAGGGGGGAAAGGTGGAAGTAGTGACAGATTTTCTCTTCTTGGGCTCTAAAATCACTGCTGTTGGTGACTGCAGCTATGAAATCAGATGTTTGCTTCTTGGCAGGGAAGCTATGACAAACCTAGATGGTGTGTTAAACCGCAGAGACATTACACTGCCAACAAAGATCCATATAGTCAAGGTTATGGTCTTCCCAGTGGTCATGTATGATTGTGACAGCTGGACTGTAAAGAAGGCAGAGCACTGAAAAACTGATACCTTTGAACTGTGGTGCTGGAGAAGACTCCTGAGAGTCCCTTGGACAGCAAGGAGATCAAACCAGTCAATCTTAAGAGAAATCAACCCAGAATACTCATTGCAAGGACTGATGGCTGAAGTTGAAACTGCAGTATTTTGGTCATCTAATGTGAACAGCTGACTCATTGGAAAGGTCCCTGATGCTGGGAAAGATTGAGGCAAGAGAAGAGGGCATGAGAGGTTGAGATGGCTGGATGGTATCACCAATGCAATGGACATGAACTTGGGCAAACTTCGGAAGATGGTGAGGGACAGAGAGGCCTGGCGTGCTGCAGTCCATGGGGTCACAAAGAGTTGGATGGGACTGGATGACTAAACAATAAGTTTTCTAGTAGTAGTTTGTAACCACTTTTTAATGTGACTTCAAACTCTTAAAGTGCTGGCATCTAGAGATTGTCATATTTATATTCTGGGGCCCTGGCACACAGCACTCAATAGATAATGAAAGAGTGAATGAATTAATAAAAATTTCAGTTAGTCCAACTTACCATGATTGGTGGAACAGGCCCTAACATCAGTAAAGAACTTAAAATATCTAAGTATTCACAGGGATATCTCTGTAAGTACTACACCTCAGAACCACCCAGCCTTCCTATCATGGCTTAGCCTTCCTAGAATAGATACAGTCTGGGGCAGCAGGAAATGAGGCAATCATGTGTAGACACTGAATGCTCAGAGCCCTGTGACATGAACGAGATCTACACCCCTCCATCCCTGCCCAAAAAAGAAGTTAGGCGATCTTCCAGATCACTGAAACAGACAAAGGTGTCTGCCAGGAATTGCCAGTTAACTCAGGCTAAGTAGGGTGGTTTTTTTCTTTTTCTGCTCTAATTAATAGCATAATTGCCTTAATTCTAGATTTGTCTATTCATGTGCAGACATAGCTTCAGATAAAATAATTTGAGGTGGCAAGTCCTAGGGGACTAAAAGGGAAGGAGCCCAGAGACAAAGGGGGAACTTTCAGAACTAGCTCAGCTGTGTCACAGAAGAGGCTGAGTGCATCCAGGTGGCAGTCTGGAAATTATGAAGCGAAACTGGATCTACACAAATGATTAGGAAATGCTTTTGTGAATTTTACAAGTAAGAATTACAGCGATTTTCATACTGTGAACCATTTGATTTTACCTGAATCTATCAACATTTCAAAAGTAAATCCCTGTGTCAATTCTTTCTGTCTGACTGCAAGGAACCTTTCCTGTAAGAATTCAATCTGGAAAGCTTCAAACAAACAGTGGTAAAGATAAGATGGTTTGAAAAACTAAACTTAAATAATTCTACTGTCTCCCAGGAAGTAACTCTGAATATAAAAATCAAACTAAGTACTGTAGAGTCTCACACTGATGTCATCTTGGAAGCTGGCTCTGAGACTGTGCTAGGGATGGACAAGTATTTTAACGAGCGTTCTGGGTTTTCATTACCAATCTCGGTTATATTTAATCAAGGTAATGCACCCTCTACTGCCTTGGTTGTGTTGATAACCAGGCACGAACTTCAGACTGTGAACAATCACAGCATAGTTTAAAAACTGACAGAAAAGTGAGCAGGCACCATATAAATTACAATGAGATCATCTGTGAGAAAACTTTGTGAACCACAGCACGCCATGCAAATCTGAGTTATTATGGCATGGAAGGCTCACTGGAGTATTTTTTTTCTTTTAGTAAAATGATGTGACTAATTAGAAGGACAAAACCTCATTAAATTGTTTAACCTGACTTTCCTTTTTAATTATTGGAAGCTTTTCTACTTTCTTCAAGCAGATTTCTTCTCTGAATGGAGATCTCTCCCTGCTGTGATTAGATTTCACAGAGACCATGAGATACATCACCTCTGGAACTGTTCGAGTCAAAGGAATATAGAATTAGTCTACCTGCATTAATTTTAATTCACTGTGGAGACCATAGACCAGGAAAAAAGTGAATGAGAGAAAGGTAAATCCAGATTACTGACTCTTGAAGCCAGGTAGTTCAAACTATGGCTAAGATCTCCTTGCTTACTTGAGATTCTATTCCTAGGCCTTGAAAAGAATTCACAGACATACTCTGAGTCACACTTGGGGCATAACATGAAATGACTGTTATTGTCAGCTAAATGATCTGAAAAAATATATTTCTTTTTTTTCCTGAAGCCTCAATCATTTCTTTTCCAGTCCTAATGGCTTAAAATGATTTGTGAAGTTGACATATATTTTAAAGCAAAATACATAAATGTTCATGCATTTAAAAAATAGACTTAAGGAATCATAAGACCTTGGTGAATAACATTATAAACCAAATAGTGCTTTTTTTTTGTTTTAATTTTCTTTTTCATTCTTTAGGACATTTTTTTTTTCTCTTCAAAATTTGCTACACTGAGAGGGAAAAGTATGCTTTTAAATGTCTCATCAGATTAAATAAGTTTAATGGGAAATTCTTTTGAAAAATTTGTCCAAATACTTTTGAATTCTCTCACCAGTTTTTTTTAAATGAACCTGTCCCCAATTGACCTATGTTAAAACATTCATAAAAATAGATATTTTAAAGATGTTTTAACAAAAATATTTCATCCTGAGAAGAGATAATCAACCATTACCTTGCTATTTATTTTCTTTTCCTTCACTGTGCCCTGGGCCTTGCATTGCTTCTTAAATTGCTTCTTGATGCCTCTATTGCTACTCTGAGTCTCAGCTAGGAGATACTTGGAACACATTATGATACAGTTTAGCAATGCTGTTTTAGTAGAGTTCAGTTTTTCTAAGACCTAGTTCAAATTCAGTTCAAATAACATCTCATGGGTTAATCAAATTCTCTTAACTAAAATTTTGTAGAATTAATATTCTATAAAATGACTAGTCTCTTATCATACATTTAAATTGCTTTGTTCAGAAATTTGGGTCACAATATTGGTCTGATAAAGTATACTTGGGAATATCTATTTTTATTCTTACCAGTTTCACTTTCTTTTAGATTTTGAAGAAAATAAACAGGAAGATTAAAAAAAAAAAACTCACTGTGATGTTGACTCTGATGCTACAGAGTGGCATCTTAAAAAAAAAAAAAATGATACAAATGCACTTATTTACAAAACAGAAACTGACTCACAGACATAGAAAACAAACTTATGGTTACCAAAAGGGAAAAGAGAAAATGGGGAATAAATTTGGGGTTTGGGATTAACAGATACACATCCCTGTATATATAAAGTAGATAACCAACAAGGACCTACTGTAAAGTACAGAAAATTATATTCAATACCTTATAATAACCTAAAATGAAAAAGAATCTGAATCACTTTGCTATACACTTGAAGCTAACATAACATTGTAAATCAACTATATTTCAAAATTTTAAAAATGAAATTAAATAAGAAATAAACGACTTTAAACCATGCTTAATAAAAAAGTTTACTCAAATTTGTCTAAATATGTAGATATTGTATGTTACTACAAGAGGAAATAGTATGGGAAAATTACATTTCCAAATGATTCTGAATGATCACGCATGAACACACATCTGTGACTTTTTCCCAAAGTCTAACCAAGAGCCTATAGTAGGCTGAGGTCCTCAAATTAAATTATCTTAATAAGTGCAAGGGATTAGAATGAGATCTTCCAGTCATACTGATTTAAACCTAAGTGCAGTCTGACATTGGATTCTATTCTTGCACTCAAAATTCAGACAATGTGTTTAAAAATCAAATAAAAATAATGTTTAGAATCATATAGTCATTACCATGTAATCCACATCAGACATGGTTTTCCTTTCCATAGATAGTCAAGAGTTGGACATGTATTCTATTTTTGACCATATTTCTGATCCAGTTAAGTTGGTCATAATAGAGGAAAATTCAATTAATGCTTTTCAAGGCTTAGCCCTTTTCCTTTAATGGATTATCGATGCTTGAGTAACAGCTGAATGAGGAAGGGGCCTTAGATACTACTGTCCTAATGAGAGGAAGGAAATACATTCTATCAAATGTTCAGATGTACCTATTCTTAGGTTTTATTCTAACTAATTCAGTAACATTAAAAATTAATCTTTTCCACTCTCTAGAAAAGTGAAAATTTTAGATGGGAGATTAAAGATTTATGTACGTATTTAATTATTTAATTATTTACGTCTATAAGTGCTTCTACAGTTATAAATCAGTGCACACAGAGCTTGGTGCTTTGTGATAGTGAAGAAGAGGTTTTGGAAATCCGCAATGGGGTGCTGTAAAGCATAGGTATTACCCAACATCTTTATGGTAAGCAGTTTCCTAGGGCAAAGGGAAGCTATTCTTCTAAGGGTGGGTACTGTATTTCTCAGATTTTTGCTATAGCCAGTTTCATAATTTATTGCACCAGCTTTGTTCCTAACACACCAAATATTTCCCACCCTCCTTGCTAAGCAACCCCCACAGACTGAGAAAGAAATAATCAAGGGATATATGTCTCTTCTTTGGTTTCATCTGCTCCTCACCTGCCTGCTTCCCCAGCTCACCTCCTTTTTGAAGACCACTTACTGCTGACACCTAACTGCCAGTATCCTTTATGACCTCAGAAAGACCCCATGGCAAAGCAGAAGGCTCTCAGAAATACAGACAGGTCTGAGAACCTAGAATATGGCCTTCACCTACTGAGCTTCAGAAAACCCCCATATACACCATGTTCACAGCTTAACTCCCAGAGATTCCATGATAGTATTTTATCCTTCTGAAAATCTTTTCAGGATTTAAGTGAATTTCTCACAGGCAAGTAAAGAAATTGACATGAGGGTAACCAGCTGGGGACTAGAAACTAGAAGTAGGTTAGGAAGATGCTAGCCACTGACGGAAGCCAAACTGAATTCTCAACTGCTCTAAGAAAATTACGAAAAAAGAAAGGTCATCGAGATGAATGATTTGTGAGCATAAAGTAGGTGCTCTCTTTATTGGCAGACAGACACTTGTATCATGCTTTCTCTTTCTCCCTTCCTCCACGTTCCTCTTTAGGAGTGAAATCTGAGGAGGAAAAGGCGGAGATCCAGTGGCGAATGGGCAGAGTCTGGGGCTCCACACGAAAATGCTAAGGTTTCAGGTCTCCAGCAGGCAACTTTCTGTGTCTCAGTCATCTTACCTCCCAACATACTTCTCTATTTTCTATAAGGCTGAATGAACTGGAACACTCTCTGGAGGAGCTTTGCCTATTTCACAGATTCTCTATATTAACAGAAAACCACTTCATCATCATCAAAGAAAGAAGTCACCAAATCATTATGCTATGATTCTTCTTTACTTAAATGTTGTCAGTTTCCAGCAGGTATTGTAACACCTCCTCCAGCTGCCTCCCTGGATTTCATCTGCTTTCTTTGCAGTAGTTGCTGTGTTTCATCAGACCACAGGGAGATCATCCTCCATATTCACGATCCAAAGAAAAAAAATAACTGATGGCCTATTTATAGCTGACAATTGTTGCCCTGTAGAAGAATGAGGAGGGAGGGTTTCTTAGGCCAAGGCCCTGCATCCAAGCAGGAGAGGACGGTGTGTCAATGATTCCAAGGCGGCATTGCTCCATCTCTAATTACCCTGATTCATCAGCTGTTAATTCTGTCAGGAATTTTTGACAGAAAACCAACACATCAGAGACAAAACTGAAGGCATTAATTCTGGTCTTTTAAGCCTAAGAATATTAACATAGCAACCAATCTGATGGAGGGGACCGGGCTGAGGGGGAGGGGATGGCACCACAGCTGCACAATTGCCTGTTGTAATCACTGCCGTTATCTTCTGTGCTTTATATTCAACAGTTCTCTGTGCTGATCACTGCACATTGATTTGGAGAAAAAGAAATGAGTTTCTGAACATATAAGGCCTTTCTGGTATACTTAGAACAATTCACTTCCCTTTTTTCTTTTCTGATGCATTTTCTGACTTCAAAGATCACGTGACTCGCTTATTTTTAACTTTTTTTTTTTAACATAATTTATCAGGCAGGACGTTGGATGGGGTAAAGCATGCAAAATAAAATTTAAATTGAATTAGAAATGAATTTCTTCTTAATAAGGGCCCCATTCAAAGGTTCACATTTAAATGTTCTGAGATGGTGTGCGGGATATTTATGTAAATCATCCTACTCAGACATCTAAAAGGTACATGAGGGCAGAGATTATGTTAAAAAGGCAGCACTTAGACTCCAACGTGAGACTCTATAGCTGGAAGCCTCAATGTTCTCCAACAAGAGATTTCAGGTTGTCAGCAGGTACTGCTGACTGTCACTCATGCCCCTCTGGCATTTCTGTCCCTGGTTGCAGACACAGGAAATGTATGCTTTAAGGAGGGTGACTGGGGTGCTCATTGTCCATGGAGGGGGCCCGAGAGCAAGGAGAATCTTGTCTTGAGGGCAGCGTCACATAGAGCCCAGCCCTCCGTCCAATATGACTGAGCTTAAAAAGAGCACCCTAAGTGCTAAATTCTCTCCTCTGAGATAACGAAAGCTCACATTAGCTCGCATTGTTGAGTGCTAAGTGTGCCAGGCATAATGTCAGACACTTGACTTAAGAAGCTAATTTAATCCTGAAACAACCCTGAGAGATAGGTTTTAATATTAGCCCCATTTTAGAGATGAGGAACCTGAGGCTTAGGAAGATAAAATTACTAAGCCAAACTCCCTGGGCCAGAAAGAAGTAACAATGAGATTCTATCTTATGCTCCTAACCAGGTGTAACCATCACTGCTCTGGACTCTTCCCCGGCTGTCTCCCAAGATGCTGCCATTGTGCTGAGCAGGAGTTCTTGTCTCATGAGATGACCCCAGGATCTGTTGTCAGACAATCTGCATCGGCACCTGCGCTGCCTCTTTCTAATGCATGTCCAGGGTGTGGGGATGTTCCCTACCCCTTGCGAGTAGCATGGGGGAAATTAGACTTATTGCAAAGGACTGCTGTAAGAATTGAATTCCTTTTCCAATTTGATTGGGGCTCAATTAATGATTATTGAGTATGATTCTTTAATTCTATAAAGAAAAATATGTTTGTATATTTTATATAGTTTCTCATTACATAGCAATCAGATACCATCTCAGTTCATCTCTCATTGTAACTTGATCAAGCCTCAGTTTATCTTTGAGAACATATTTCTCCACTCTATTCTTATCAGCCCAGGCATTGGTTCCCACATATAGAGCTCACTTTCTCAGCAAAACGTTCACAGATATGTCAGGAAGATGCAAGCA
Source organism: Ovis aries (assembly GCF_016772045.2). Lineage (NCBI taxonomy): Eukaryota > Metazoa > Chordata > Mammalia > Artiodactyla > Bovidae > Ovis > Ovis aries. Next base: position 57,456,860 of record NC_056062.1, on the reverse strand, counting down.
CTTGGCTCAGAGCCCCACAAAAGGAACTCAGTGACATGTTATTGAACCGAATCTCAGGCTTGTCAGTGAACTCTGCCCAAGCTTGTATTTACACACACCCATTTCCTGACGTGACCTCTTTGACCAGGCAGGGTTCCTGCTCTTGATTGTTTGCACCTCCTCCCAACTTACAGCCCACAGAACTTCACTGTCCCCACCTCAAGAAGGAGAAGATGTTGCTAGCAGTGTAGCTGGGGTGAGAAGATAAGTTGCCCCGGGTGATAGAGAGACCAAGAGCCAAGCAGCGAGAGGAGATGCAGAACACAAGGATGACTTTGGCTTCCTGGAGATGACGAACTGGCTAAGATGGGGTGGAGTGAGGGGTGCCCATGTGCTGTGAGATGGAGGGGTCGTGAGAATACTCCCAGCCTTTGTGACGACGGAAAGGTCTGCACAGAACTGCAGATCTCAGGACCTTTGCACAAGTTCTATGGAGATCCTTTCACTCCAGGCTATGCAGCCAGTGTCTTCTCCCTAGGAGCCTTCTATGGCTTCTTTATTGAAAGCGGTCGTTATCACCCCCATGATACTGTGTCATCTCTGTAGCACCTTACCATGATCTGAAATTAAAGTGTTTATTGAGTTACTTGTTTTCTGATTTGTCTTCCTCTTCTAGAGTGCAAACTTCTTAGTACTGCCTTCCCAATGTCTAGAATGACTCAGTGCATATTTATACAATGAATGAGTTTTACCGCTGACTTTTCATCCCCTTTAAAGCTATTAATTTCCTTTATTTTAGGAGATCTCTACTCAGATATCCCATTTTTATTCAAAACCAAGCCTCAAAATTGAGCTATAAATCCTCCTTTCAGTCACCCGAAGAGCCAAGATATGTTCTGTCTCACAGCTTTTGCTTGTTGTTCCCTGTGCCTGCAACCTCATTGCTGCTTTTCTTCCCACAGAAAATGCTCTGCCCTGAGGATGGTTGTCTTTGATTTTCATCAAATTCAATGCTGTTTCTCAGAAAGAGCTTCCCTATTCACCACGATCAAAAAGTCTGTCTTTATTTTCTGTCAGAACAATCTGGATTTTTTTTCTTTTTCCATATTAGTTTCAGATGTACAACATAATGAATTGATACATGTATATATTGTGAAATGATCCCAGGAAGTCTAGTTAACAATCATTACAGTCTGGTTACAAATTTTTTGTAACAAAATGTGCAAACTTCCAGTTATAAAATAAATAAATCCTGGGGATGTAATGTACAACACGATAATTATAGTTAATAATATTGTATTGGATATTTGAAAGTCCCTTAAAAGTTCTCATCACAAGAAAAAAATGGATTTCTTTTGTTTATTTTTGTTTTTTAATTCAATTGTTTATTTATTTGTTTCTTATCTATGTCCCTTCCTGGGCTTTAAGTTTTACCAGGGCAGAAACTGTGAATATTTCATTTTATAATGCATGCTTAAAATATAGCACAATGCCTAGAACAGAGTGGGTACTAGGCCAATTGTTGAATGTATGAATAATCTTAAGTCTGTCCACTTTTGAATTAGAAGGCAAATCTTACTTCCAAATTTACTAATACTTGAACCCCTTACCTCTTTTAATGTCTACATAGACTATTCCTTTGCAAAAGTGAAAAGTGAAGTCGCTCAGTCGTGTTCGACTCTTTGCATCCCCATGGACTGTAGGCTACCAGGCTTCTGAGTCCATGGAATTTTCCAGGCAAGAGTACTGGAGTGGGTTGCCATTTAAAGGACAAGCTAAAATTCTACTTTGTCCATGGAACTTCACTAAATTACTCCAGCTGCTGTCACCTTTCCCTTTGCCAGACTCATTGGTTTAATTTATAAACTGGTGCTCATGTCTGTAAGGGATAGAAAGATACATCGGGTATGGTTCCTGACCTCAAAGAGATTTAAATATTTATCACACACTTTTGGACTTCAGTGTAATGCATATGTGTTGAATGAATAAATAGATGAGCTTAATTATAGCTTTGTTGACCTCTTAAATCATTTTTCATGATACTGAACACAAAGACTCAGCTTCTTCCCGTAATTTTCGTAGGAAGGCTCAAGAAAGATCATACTTACAGAAGAACTGAGAAAGTGGCCTATTTACAGTGAAGAATCGGTGCTGGGAAATAAAGTAGTTTTCTAGCATCTCCTAAGTCCTATTTATACTCTTTTAATTCATTATATTTAAATGAAGTTCCTGAAAACCACACCCTCATGTGCCAAGTGCCAAGTCACTTCAGTTGTGTCCAACTCGTTGCAATCCCATGGACTCTAGCCCACCAGGCTCCTCTGTCCATGGGATTCTCCAGGCAAGAATACTGGAATGGGTTACCATGCCCTCCTCCAGGGGATCTACCCAACCCAGCCACACCCTCATATTTAAATATAAACTTGAAAACATTTTCCAAGCCAAAGGTAAAGGTTTATAATTTTTAATAGTTTTCCTATGAAATGACTTCCTCTCATTAGTCTCTTAACCTTTTATCTCCCCCTGGTTTCTCAGGTCATATATGGTAGCACTGTATTTGTGCCCCACCAATTTGAAACCAAATTTGAAATCAAATCCAGATTTTTTTTCTCCTTGCTTCATCCATTACATCCAATCCTTGAAGAAAGTTTTCTGTCTGTAGCGTTAAAAAAAACTAGCTAAAATGTGTGAGTATGCGCATGCTCAGTCATGTCCAACTCTTTGTGATCCCATAGACTGTAGCCCGCCAGACTCCTTTGTCCTTGGAATTTTCCAGGCAAGAATATTGGAATGGGTTGCCATTTCCTCCTCCAGGGGATCTTCTCAACCCAAAGATCAAACCCTTTTCTCTTATGTCTCCAGCCCTGGCAGATGGCTTCTTTACCACTAGCGCCTCCTGGGAAGCTCTAAAATGTGGGAAATGCAGTCAGTCTATTGGCTACGTTGTCTATGTGAGGCTCAAAAGACTTTTCTCTGCATTTGATTAATGGAGTGGTTGTTTCGGCAGCGTCTTGGCGCGATTGTTGGGCTACCAATTTTCTTTAACGTTTCTCCGGTGTTTTTTCTTTCCAGTGTCATTTTTTTCAATCACTCTCAACTGCAGGCTGTTTAAGTGACCTCTCATACCTAGTTTCTCTTTCTCCTTTCTGCCCCACCCGTCTCAGCCACAGTGATCAAATTCCAGTATTCTCTCTGCGTGTAATTTCCAGATTACTCCTCCTCGCTAGCTCATCGATTCAAACTTCCAAAGAACAGACCTTGGGAAGCTCATCGTTAGTCCTCACCTTCTATAATGTCCTGGTGATATTTTCTACTTAACTAAAACCAACCTGTTTGTTACCCTCTGCTGTCCACTCAGTGTTCATCGCCTCATTAAATGCTTCTTCAAGGCCTGTCGGTTCCCCCCACCAGTACAGCCTTAGTCAAAGCTGCTATCACATCTCTCCTCCACTTGGACAAGGCCTCCCTGACCCTCCTCCACCACCACCTTCTGCAGAATAAACATGAACAACTCTGCAAACTTACTTTCTGAGACATAAATCAGGTTATGTCATTCCCCTGCTGTAAGTGTGCTGGCATCTTCCCCTTTTATCCAGGATAAAAGTTGGACTTTCCAGTCCTTCACCCTTTGCTTCTGGACACACTGGCCTGTTTGGCTCTCCCTAATTCCCTTCTTACCTGGTGGGCTGCAGTCCATGGGGTCGCTAAGAGTCAGGCACAACTGAGCGACTTCACTTTCACTTTTCACTTTCATGCATTGGAGACGGAAATGGCAACCCACTCCAGTGTTCTTGCCTGGAGAATCCCAGGGACGGGAGAGCCTGGAGGGCTGCCGTCTATGAGGTCTCACAGAGTCGGACACGACCGAAGCAACTTAGCAGCAGCAGCAGCAGCAGCAATTCCCTTCTTAGGACCTGAACTTGCTTTCCTCCCCTTGATGATGTTCTCTTTCATTGTATCAGCATGTGGCTTCCTGGGCCTCGCAATCTCATATCAGTTCCAGTGTCACCATCTCAGAGAGGCCTTTTCTGTCCTCTTAGTTAAGCGACATCCCTCTTCTCCCTCTATGACGTCTCCTCTTCTGGTGTATCATTAGTGCCCATCTGTGTGTGAAATCATCACACTTCTTTGTGTATTGTCTACCTCTCCCCTCTTAGAAGGCAAGCTGCCTATGGTCAGGTTGACTGTGAGCAGTATTCACCATTGTTTGTCTAGCATCTAATACAGAATCTGGCACATAGCTGGCATGCCTTTCATTCACTCAACAAAGGCTTATTCGGCAATGTCTATATGACAGCCACGGTCCCAGGCACTAGGATATAGCTGTGAATAAGATTGAAAAGTGCCTATTCTCAGAGGATCTATGTAACATTTTGATGTGCACACAGTCAAAAAAAAAAAAACAGTTAATAAACAACATGTACTATCTCACGTGATGGGAAGTACTCTAAAGAAAATGACTAACAAAGGGAAGTAGGGGTGTCTTACGGAACATCCCCCACTCCAAAATAAATAGGGTGATTACTCCTGCCTTTATTTCCATAGCACCTTAGATGCAGTTTTTTCCCCACGGTTATCACATTCATCCTAGTTACATGTTCACACGACTTTCTTCATGTAAACTCATCTGACCATGTGTTCTAAAGTTAGTGAAGATGTTACACCTATAATTCTTTATGCCTGGCATATAGGAAGACTCAATTCAGACTTCAGTTCAGTTGCTCAGTCATGTCCAACTCTTTGTGACCCCATGAACTGCAGCATGCCAGGCTTCCCTGTCCATCACAATTCCTGGAACTTGCTCAAACTCACGTCCATCGAGTCAGTGATGCCATCCAACCATCTCATCATCTCTCGTCCCCTGCTCCTCCTGCCTTCAATCTTTGCCAGCATCAGGGTTGTTGCTGACAAGAGTTGATGCGACGGGCTGCCTCTTTGCAACAGGTGGCCAAAGTATGGGAGTTTCAGCTTCAACATCAGTCCTTCCAATGAATATTCAGTGAATATTCAGTCCTTCAGTGAATAATCCAGTGATTTCCTTTAGGATAGACTGGTTGGATCTGCTTGCAGTCCAAGGGACTCTCAAGAGTCTTCTCCAACACCACAGTTCAAAAGCATCAATTCTTCGGTGCTCAGCTTTCTTTATGGTCCAACTCTCACATCCATACATGACACTGAAAAAACCATAGCTTTGATTATACAGACCTTTGCTGGCAAAGTAATGTCTCTGCTTTTAATATACTATATAGATTGATCATAGCTTATCTTCCAAGGAGCAAGTGTCTTTTAATTTCATGGCTGCAGCCACCATATGCAGTGATTTTGGAGCCCCCAAAAATAAAGACTCTCAATGTGTCCATTGTTTCCCCATCTATTTGCCATGAAGTGATGAGACTGGATGCCATGATCTTAGTTTTTTGAATGCTGAGTTTTAAGGAAGACTCATAAATGCAATTATATAAAAGAATTAAAGAATTGCTGTTTATGTTTTCTTCTCTTACCCTCTAGAATATCTTCCATGTACCACTTCATGAAACAGCATCCCTAGGAGACCTGGAGAAAATATTTTTGATATTCAAGCACACAGTCAGTGCCACGTGTGTGGTCTCTGTGTTTCATTTACTGTCTCTGTGCTACATTTGCTGTCTCTGTGGATCAGTGAACAGAAGGAAAACCTTGTTAACTGCTGTGTACTTTATTTTTTCCCATTTTCTTTTTTGTAATTAGTTAATTTTAATTGGAAGATAATTACTTTACAATATCGTGATGGTTTTTGCCATACATCAACCAACATGAATCAGCCACAGGTATACATCTGTCCTTTCATCCTGAACCCCCCTCCCACCTCCCTCCCCACTCTATTGTTAAAGCATCCTCTGATCACCAAAGGACAAAGTTCCGTCCTCCTTTCTCTCAGGCCATAGTGCTAGGGCTCATGCTCATTAACCCTTTATATGGCACAGACTGAAAGTTTGCCCATATGGATTTCCCCGGTGGTCCAGGGGCTAAGAATCAGCCTGCCAGTGAAGGGATAAAGGTTCGATCCCTGGTCTGGGAAGATTCCACATGCCACAGGATATCTTCTAAGCCATGCGCTGCAACTACTGAGCCTGTGTGCCACAACCACTGAAGGCCCTGTGCTCTGCAACAAGAGAAGCCCCCACAATGAGAAGCCTGCTCGCTGCAGCTAGAGAGTGGCCCCTGCTCAACCTAACTAGGGGAAGTCTACAAGCAGCAGTGAAGACTCAGCACAGCCAAAAGTAAAGAAATAAAATTTAAAAATAAATAAATGTGTGCCCATAAAGGAGATACATAATACATATCATGAGCTCATTTGGCTTCCTTTGTTGCAAAGAAAATCGTCACAGAGCAGAAACTGCGTATTTTCTACTTCTAATCTAGGTCCTTGGCACACAGCCACGCATCAGGGATAAGTCCAATTTTCCTGCAGAAATGTTGTGATGGATCTGAGGTCCTTCTTCAATGACATTACACTGCTTTCCTAGACAGGCAAAAGCAACGTCTGTCTTTTTCTGTGCTTCCAGTGTATTTCAATATTAGAAGCAATCAAAGGCCTCCAGCCCTTTTTTATTTTTCAAGAATTGGTTCCCAGGTTGTATCTTTGATATGGCTAAGGAAACTATAGATAAAAAATAATGAAATCTGACTCTATATCCAATGAGGGATAATAAAAGGAAAATTGAGTTTTCTCTAAGAATCTGAGTGGCTGGAGAGCACATCAGGAAAGCAAATTCTTCATTACCAGCCAAGCAGTTCATTTCATTATAAAGACTCCTTATATACCCTTATGAACAAGAGAAAAAACAGCCTATTTCTCTAGTAAAAGACTATAGTAGTCACTATATGGTGTGAGATAGAGAAGAGGAAGAGATAATTTTGATGCATATTATACCGGATTTCAAAATACATGTGGTTTCCTGCTAGAAACTTAATTTCTAGCCCTGTCTCCAAGCAGTTTAGGCTGAGTTGTTGCAGATTTCCTGTGTCCCTCTCTGATAATATATTTATAAAAATAGAAAACGAGAAGAAAACACTTCTCAGCCAAAATATATCATATCATGTTTCAAGTGTCAGGTAAGAGATTTAAAGACTACACTGTTAGTTAAATCTCTTTTACACATTCAGCTTTTATGCCCTTCAGACTATCTTTCTAACAGTGATTGGTGTGAAATACCAGAGACCCTTGGATCGAGCACCCATTTAACAAGTGTGACCCAAGCATCTGGAGAAGATCTGTGTTTTACAAAATAGCCAGGGAAAAGACAATGCAAGTATGCATGCAATCTACATGGAAAATAGTATGGAATCATTTTTGTTTCAGGCCCTAAAAATGAATGACCATTTCATGAAGCCTGGACATGTGGGTCTTTCATGCCAGTCTGCCATTGGTATGGGAACCACTAATAGATCCAACTAATCATCTTCTAGCTGGCTCATAGGTGGGATCCTTAGGGATACTCAGCAAATAAAGCTTCTTTTATTCATCCATCTTTGACTAGCCATTCTACACAGTTCATGTCTTGTTTGCTAGGCCTGTGAAAAGAAGTTCTGAATGATGAACACTATTGTCAAGGATTTTCCATATATTCAGAGTTTTAATTATTACAGGTATTTGGTGAAAGAACTTCTCAGATGCAGTCAATTATTCTGCTACTCTGTACGTTAGAGAGGGATGCACACATGTTAAATAAAATTGCATCAACTCAGATTGGGATGTTTTGACAGCAAGAGACAGCAAAAGGTTATGCTGGTATTACAAAGCAGCGAAGCATAACAAGTGATTTACGATGGCAGCAGAGGCACAAACTGAATCACAATGAATAGAGCAAGCTGGCTGTTAAAAATATAGAGTAGTTAACAAAACTGCATTTCATTAGATGAAAATTTGGGGGATCCTCTCTAATGGATCATGGATAATGGTTCTAATAAAGTCAAGTGGATTTTTAAATTTTTATTTATAATACCCGCTTTTTGATGGATCCTCTAGGTATATGTACAGTAGTCCAGCAGAATTCAAGTATGTCAAATTGTCAAGAGAATCCAAGTCCATTTTTATCAGGAAAATCCTGATTTAACAGATGTGCTTCGTATAATGCCACGAAGGACAACATTTTCTGAGTCTAAAGAACAAAATTCTAGAGACTTTCATTTCTTTATAAAACTCTTCTATTCTCAATCCTTAACTAAAAGACAGTTCAGTCAATTCTCAATTTTGACTTTAGAACAATACATCTTTTCCCTAAGCCTAAAGATAATTGAATGGCATCGAGGAGAATGGCAAATATGTATGATTTTCGCTATTCAGAAAAACTTTATACAAGATACAGGAAAGGAGTATGTGGGTGGATATGAAGTGGGTTAGATCAGATTGAGAGGATGTCATGGATGAAACAAAAAATAAATAGCCAGAATCTGTGATCAGCCTGTGGGGTAATAATGTTTTCTATTTTTTTTTAACATTATGTTGAGGAAGCATGAACTAATTTATGGAGGAGAAAGAGAGTGATGGATCCTATTTTGGAAAATGTGTTTATTTTTTAGTGTGTGTTTTAAATTTTTCAGTGCAACAATTTCACTATTAACACACAAAACTAAAATCTCCCAGTTGTTGCAGCCCAATATTGCAACGTTAGGAATTAATAGGAATCACTATTCTTCATCTTTTTTATACATTCTTTTATTTATACATTCTTATTTATTTACAGGGCTGCATTGGGTCTTAGTTGTAGCACAAGGGCACACCGTTGCATCATACAGGATCTTTCATTGTGGTGCACGGACTCTCTAGTTCAGTGCCAGCTTAGTTGGTCCAAGGCATGTGGAATCTTAGTTCCCAGACCAGGGGTAGAACTCATGTCCCCTGCATTGCAAAGCAAATTTTAAACCACTGGCCCACTAGGGAAGCACCGAAACCACTGTTCTTCTTGGTGCTACATGTAGACATTCCATGCTAAGAGTCAAGTGGGGAATATTAGGAATGAGTGACTTTTATTGTTTTGATTGAAGTGTAGTGAATTTACAACATTGCTTTAGTTTCCGGTGCACAGCATAGTGACTCTGTGTTTTGTAGATGACATCCCATTATAGCTTATTACAAGATATTGGGTGTAATTCCCTATGCTCTGCAGTAAATCTGGTTGCTTATCTATTTTACGTATAGTGGTTTGTATCTGTTAATCCCATACCTCTAATTTGTCCCTTACCCTCCCCTTTCCCCTTTGGTAAGCATACATTTGTTTTCTATGTCTGTGAGTCTGTTGATGTTCTCTATATACATTCATTTGTATTATTTTTTTAGATTCCACATATAAGTAATATCATATAGGATGTCTTTGATTTATTTTACTAAGCATAATATTCTCTAAGTCCATACATCTTGCTATAAATGGCAATATTTCATTCTTTTTATGGCTGAGTAGTATTTCTCTGTGTGTGTGTTTGTGGTGTGTGTGTGTGTGTGTGTGTGTGTGTGTGTGTGTATGACATCTTCTTAAGCCAGTCTCTGTTGACAAGCTGCTTACATGTCTTGGCTATTGTAAATAGTATTGCTATAAAGATTGGGAGATGTGTTTCTTTTTTAATTAGTGTCTTTGTTTTTTTCTGGATATATATCCAGGTGTGGAACTGTGAATCATACAGTAGCTCTATTTTTAGTTTTCTGAGAAATCTCCATACCATTGTCCGTGGTGGAGGCACCAATTTATATTTCCACCAACAGTGTACCAGGACTCCCTTTCTTCACATCCTCTCCAGCATTTGTTATTTTTAAACTTTTTGATGATAGCCATTCTGACTGATGTGTGGTGCTATCCCACTGAGGTTTTGATTTGCATTTCCCTATTCAAGTCAAATAAGTGCTTTTTCAAAGTGGCAGAAATTTTCATTCTTTTTTTTTTTCCTGAACAAGCAATGTCATATGATTGTTCACACAATATTTCTCTCCGAAGCACATGAATTTCGTTAATTTTCTTGGCGTTAGTAACCAGGTGATATACAGATGAACATGATTATCTCTCAATTGCAGCAAAAAAATAATCTCCAGGTATAATGAAATAGTCCATCTTATTGCAATAAAAAGCAAGAAAACCAGGACACTGAGACCTGATGCTTTCTTTAGTTTACGTCCCTGAAGACCTCTGGAGGTAATAATCATTCCAGCTTCCATTTCCATAGTGCCTGATGGTTTGCAAAGTACTTCACATATATTATTTCATTCAAGGAAAAAAAATGCATATTCTATAAGGTCCATTCCTGAAAGAAAATAAAATGTCAAGTAAATGAAAACTACCTCTTAGAGTGAGTAATTCAAGGAGCTGCTCTGTCAACGCAGTGAATCACTTCATGAGAAATAGGGGAGCCAAAAACAAAATCATCGTTCTGAGTATAACTGTGAAATATATGGGCCTTGTTAAATGTTTTTCATTTTGCTCATGATTCAGGGACTGTAATTTTTTCCAGATTTGTTGAAATTAGGAAAAAGATGATAGACATCCTAGATATTAGATGCATTGTGGAATTGTAATGTTTTGCCACCTGAGGCAAAATGTATGTGTATTGTTTGGTGGTAATGACCTTCCTTCCTTTCCCTCTGATTCCGTCCAGAGCCCACTCTGATGTGATACATGCTCCATCTTTAGCTGTGTACTTACTTTCCGCTTCATCCAGGCCAGAATGTTCCCTTTGACAAAAATGTACACCTTCCTGCCCCATACCGGTCTTCATATCTAAAATCATCCTTCTTCCTCCAAGAATGTTCCCATGCTACTCTGAGCTACACTCTCCTGTTTTAGTCTTCCAGTACTTCATGTTTTTCGTTCATTCAACCACTATTTAAAGAGAATCCACCATGCACAAGGCATAAACTAGGAAATGGAATAATGAACGAAAAAGAAAAAGACAAACAAGATCTCTAATCTTGGGGAGCTGACATTCTCTGTGAGAACAGACAACAAACATATGTACAATAAAAGATTATTTTAGATGCTCTAAGTGTTATGAAGATCCACAAAGGGGTGATACGAGACAGTAGCTGAAGGAGATGGCTCAAGCCGTGAAGATTCTGCCTGCAGTGTAGGAGACCTGGGTTCTGGAGAAGGAAATGGCAACCCACTCCAGAATTATTTCCTGGAGAATCCCATGGACAGAGGGGCCTGACAGGTTACAGTCCACGGGGGTCACAAAAAGTTGGACGCAACTGAGTGACTCACACACACACACACACTGAATGGAATGAAAGGAGCCAGCCCTTCAAAGTTCAGATGCAAAGTTTTCTAGGCAGAATGGATATCTGCAAAGGCCCCAAGGAGGGACCAAACATGGGAGTTTCCAGAAGGAAAACAGACAGGAGGTATGGTCAGAGAGTAGCAAATGATGGGAAGCTTGGCAGAGATGGAGCTGAGAGGTAAGCTAGTGCTGGATCACGTAGGAACTTAGTGTTTAAATCAAGTGCATCCAGAAGCTATGAAGAGGGCTTTAGACAGGAGATGACAAGACAGGATTTGTGTTTTTTGAAAGCTCTCCATGGCTACTGTGCAGACAGTGGGCCGCAAGGGAACAAAATTAGAGTGAGGGTCACTAGTAAGGAGATTGTTGCAGGTCCAAGGAGTACAAGTAATGCAAAGACTAAAGTTATATGTGAAGATGGAGAAAAGTTGACGGACTTGAAATCTATTTTGCAGCTTAAGTCATCAGGACTTATGAGAAAATTCAATGCAGAAGGAAAAAGAAACTCAAATTCATACTCTACCCCATCTTAATTAAGCTATTTAATGTGTTTGTACATGTGTTCCAAACAAGATTATGATTACTTTACAGCCAAAAATTACTTCCATCCTACTTTTTTTGTTTCAATCATAGAAATGAGGATGGCTGTTTGCAAAAATGAGCACACAAGAAAGGCTTAACTTGGATCCAATGAATATTTTTACCTCTTCTGTAGGGGCCAAAAATAATGCAATCCAACTGACCATTGCAAAGCAAAGTGTCTGCCTCCATTTTTTTTTCCACATGCTGCCATCCATAACTTCACCTCCTGCTACATTTTCGGTATCTGTAATTCTCTCTATGATTTCTAGGCACCCACTGTCTACTGATGAGATCTCTGGCTTGGTCAGAGCGCCCACTTCCTTGCTTACTGCACACAACTCTGATGAGGCTCACTGCAGCCAGTAACTCTGCACTCACTCTCTGCCACGCCCTCGGCAGGTGATGGGAACCCAAAGATAACCAAGAAGAGGCATGAGAAAACTTGCCATCTAGTCTTTGCTAAGAACTAAGTGGGAGAATTCTGGACTACATGGGTACGCATAAGAAAGAAAGGGAAGAATTATATAAGAAAATGCAAACATGAGCCTCTCTAAGGGCCTCATGACATCATCAAGTGACTCAGTGGTCAAGAATCCACCTACCAATGCAGGAGATACAAGTTTGACTCCTGGGTCAGGAAGATTCCCTGGAGAAGGAGATGGCAATCCATTCCCACATTCTTGTCTGGGAAATCCCACAGACCAGAGTAGCCTGGCGGGCTATCGTCCACAGGGCCACAAAGAGTCAGACATGAATGAGCAAGCGAGCAAGCAAGGGCTGCATAAAAGGAAGCTCCAAGTGTTTCCCCATCCCTTAGCTCTTTTGTAAACACAACATGATTTTAGTTCCGGAAACAGAATCTTGAATCTCTCCACAAGAGGCAAAGAGGATGTGGTGAACACGTGTGCAGAATTGTCTTTGAGGTTGGTGAGCTAACTCCATCTTTCATTCCCCCATCCTCTCTTCTCAAAAACAAATGTCCTTTCTTGTATTGGAGTTAGTTTCTTTTCAATAAATTTTTATCAGATTACAAATAACATACACAAGACTCCAGAAGGGTCCTAGAAACATAGTCCTTGTCCACTAAATCTTTGAAGAAAATATGTAAAATAAAGTATAAAAGAAATGTATGGCAAATAAACATAGGATGTGTGGCATGAGGAAAATGTGCTAGAAGATCACAGACTGCTCAATACAGGCGGGGCAGACGGGAAGGTATAAAGGAAGTAAGAGAGAAGGGAATGCTTGATGACAAAGAACCTGCTTGCTTGATCATCTACATCCTGAATGGATGATTCATGAAAGATGCTTCAGACGAGAAGCAGTCAGTGTGGATGTGGAAAGGTGAGTACTATTGTGGGCAGCTGAGAAGAGAACGCACATAGGCCAGCTGGAACAAATCTCAGAGACATCACACTGCTTTGGAGCACTGAGGAATGGTGTGGAGTTGTCTGACTGGAGAACAGGAACTAGGGTGAGTATGTTAAAAGCAGACAAGGTAAATGAATCCCACATCAAGGTTGCACGTTGGACATTATTCTGTAGCCAACAGGGAGTTCTCACACAGGGACGCACCATGAGCTGGTCCAGAATAAGGATGATAATTCTGGTGGAGCCATAGGAAATGTCCCTCTCAGGTCTCCACTTAAGAAAATCTCTTAGGCATTGAAGATGGTTTTATGGTTACCAAAGGGAAAAGGGGGAGGGATGATTGAGAGTATGAGATTAAGAGGCACACACCACCACATGTAAAAAATAACAAGGATTCACTGTATAGCACAGGGAACTATATTTAATATCCTGTAATAAACTATAGTGAAAAAGAATTGAGAACAAAGACTATATCTAACTGAATCACTGCTGTACACCTGAAAGTAACAAAATATTGTAAATCAACTATGAAAAGTAAGTGAAAGTGTTAATCTCTCTGTCGTGTCCAACTCTTTGAAACCCCATGGACTGTAGCTCGTCAGGCTCCTCTGTCCATGGGATTTTTCAGGCAAGAATACTGGAGTGGATTGCCAGTTCCTTCTCCAAGAGATTTTCCTGACCCAAGGATAGAGCCCAGTCTCGCACGTTGCAGGCAGATTCTTGATCGTCTGAACTATCTTGGAAGCCCCATCAATAAATCAACTATACATCAACTTTAAAAAAGCAAGAGAAGGAAAATCTCTTGGGGAGCAGAGATGACTGATGGTCTCCAGAAGTCACTCCTTTGAGTTCAGCCCAGTGGTGAACACCCTAAAGCTGCCCATCCTGATCACAAGGAAGCTCTTCGGTGGGAAACTTTGTCTCAGCTTTTTCCCATCGCTCTGACTGAGACTGTCTCCACCCTGGCTGTTCTCTGTGGTTCTGGGTACCAGTGCTTCCTCCTCCTTTTCCATTCTCAGCTGTCAGGGCTGCACGGCAGTTAGAGGCTCCCCCCACCCCCATCTGTTCCTGCTCCCTTTCTTTGTTTTCTCCATAGACAACACTCCCGAATAAACCTCTTGCACCCTTACCATTGGTTTCCCAGAAGACCAGTGTGACACGGCTGCTGACATATGAAGGATGAGCAGTACTGATCCACCCATTTTGGGGGTAATAGCTAAAGAACCACAGATAGGTTGGTACTGACAGGGCAGAAGGTAGAAGTAGAAGGGAAATGAAAGAGAAGGGACTACTTGATAACAAAGAAGAACGTGTGTGCTTGATCATCTCCAATGACCCTGTAGGAGGGAGATTGCTATTTTGAAATCACTCAGTCATCAATGTATTTTTCAGCTATGGTGGGGATGGATAAATATTTGTGTTTTTGTCACTGGTGAGTCACTGTCTGTTCCCTCCCCACCATTTATGTCCCTGACCCTGTAACTGTGCTTTTAGTGTGGGAATGACTTAGTAACCTGGATCAAATGTAAGAAAACGTTTGTTATTGTAAGTTTTAACATTTATGCTCTTTTTATTAATATCGATAGCAACATGAACTAATGGTTTAGATAATCAAATTTTCCTAATTAAAGACTACTACTATCATTTATTCATATGCTATGGGGCATAACCCTGAAGAGGGTTTATAAAGAATACAGTTAGACTTTCTACTTTCACAGAAGAAATCATGCCTTTACAAAAGTGTTTAGTTGAAAAAAGAAATAGCCTATTTAAGAAACTAACTTTATTTTCTTATTCCAAACTATTTTTAATGTTTAACAAGGGAAGACTAATTATAATACATAAAGCCAATTTAGTAATTTCTAAATATTTTCTTTAAGTTTTTATCAGATTACTTTTCAAATTTAATTAGGTAGACTTCATTGTGGACTTTCTATTCTGATTTTCTATGTTTCCATTTGTTTCTCTACTAAATAGATACACATTCATATTCAGAGTGAAAAAATATGAACTTATTGGAAAACTAAATGGAGTAATTAATAGTTCTCAACTACTCTGATTTGATAAGAACAAAGATTACTTTACAATTAAGAAAACCTGTGTAGGTCCATTAAAACTATGGAATATTTGAGCTGACCATACGACCACCTAATTAAAGATGATTTAAAATCCAAAACAACTTGACAGTAATTATACAGTCAGTCAGTCAGTTCAGTTGCTCAGTTGTGTCCAACTCTTTGCAACCCCATGGACTGCAGCATGCCAGGCTTCCCTGTCCATCACCAACTCCCAGAGCTTGCTCAAACTCATGTCCATCGAGTCGGTGATGCCATCCAACCATCCCATCCTCTGTCATCCCATTCTCCTCCTGCCTTCAATCTTTCCCAGCATCAGGGTCTTTTCCAGTGAGTCACCTCTTTGCATAAGGTGGCCAAAGTATTGGAGTTTCAGCATCAGTCCTTCCAGTTAATATTCAGGACTGATTTCCTTTAGGATTGACTGGTTTGATCTCTTTGCAGGACAAGGGACTCAAGAGTCTTCTCCAACACCACAGTTCAAAAACATCAGTTCTTCAGTGCTCAGTTTTCTTTATGGTCCAATTCTCACATCCATACATGACTACTGGAAAAACCATAGCTTTGACTAGATGGACCTTTGTTAGCAAAGTAATGTCTCTTTACTGTCTAGGTTGGTCGTAGCTTTTCTTCCAAGGAGCAAGCATGTTTTCATTTCATGGCAGCAGTCACCATCTGTAGTGATTTTGGAGCCCCAAAAAATAAATTCTTTCCATTGTTTCCCCACCTATACACTTGTGTGTAAATATGGAATTTTTTAACTAAAAAAGAATTATTTTTTCATCTCATATGATTCTTCCTAAACTGTCACATATAAACTGGTTTCATAACTTGTTTTCATCTCCACATCCTATGAAGTACTTTTGTTTATAATATTCTTTTTGAAGTAAAAGAAAGCCTTGCAGATGAAAGAGATAGCACAAGCTCATATTTTAATATCATAAAGTAAATAAGTGGAGTTGTTCATTTGATCAGTAGCTGTCACTTTGAAATAATTTTCCACTGAGTCCAAAGTCTTGGAATTCTTTGGAAGAGAGCAGTCACTCCTAGCAACCTTTATAAACCACAGGGACAACTGAGTGGTTGATTGCCTTTGGCATATGAAGAAATTCACATTTCAATAGTATGTCAACATTTAACCTTCAAAATCTAATCCACATGGATTATACTGTATTTATAGTTAATATGAAATATTGACTATATTCCCTATGTTGAATGACATAGTCTTGCAGCTTCTTTATTTTATACATAGCTCTTTGTGTCTCTAAATCCCATACCCCTATCTTCCTCCCCCACCTTCCCTTTACCATTGGTAACCCCTAGTTTGTTCTCTGTACCTGTAAATTTGTTTCTGTGTTGCTATATACAGGTATTTGTTTTATTTTTTAGACTCCACATATAAGTCATGTCATACAGTATTTGTCTTTCTCTGTCTGATTTATTTCACAGAGTATAATATTCTCTAGATTCATCCTCATTGCTGCAAATGGCAGAATTACCTTTTTTTTTTTTTAATGACTGGGTACTATCCCACAAGAACTTTTTTCCTCCAAAATTCTGCTCATCAAAATGGCTCAGCTCAGATGAGAAAGTTTCCTTGAACTCATCGGTCTCCCACCATGTTCCCTTAATGCTTTGCACTAGCCTCGTTTACTGAGCAGGCCAAGGGATCCTTGAGGAAAGGACTCAATTCCTATTCTTTGAATTATTCCAATACCATTATACTGTCCTCAGTAGATAACACAGTACCCAGAAGCACTGGGACAAATGTTTCTATTTGTTAAATCTTACATTTTTGAAACTGCTTTAGGAGATAATCTTGATCTAATCTCAGTTTTTTTCACTGAAAGGATTTCCTTTGGTTTTAACTGAAGTCATAGTCCTCCACCTGACCAGCCTAGATTTAGCTATATACAGATATAGCAACTGGAAAAGGCAATGGCACCCCACTCCAGCACTCTTGCCTGAAAAATCCCATGGACGGAGGAGCCTGGTGGGCTGCAGTCCATGGGGTCGCTAAGAGTCAGACACGACTGAGCAACTTCACTTTCACTTTTCACTTTCATGCATTGGAGATGGAAATGGCAACCCACTTCAGTATTCTTGCCTAGAGAATCCCAGGGACGGGGGAGCCTGGTGGGCTGCCGTCTATGGGGTCGCACAGAATCGGACATGACTGAAGTGACTTAGCAGCAGCAGCAACAGATATAGCAACTGTCTTTCTGAAGGACAGTTTACAGCAACAGTTATAACTTTAAATGTATATAATTAAAATTTTGAACATATATAATTTTTATTCTAAGAATTCCAATTCTAGAAAGTTAGCCTAAAGATATATCATACGACTGGCCAAAGACATCTGCACCTAGATATGGATTACAGCATTGCTTATAACAGCAAAAACTGGCCACTCTATAAGTGACATGTTAAATAAATTATGGCACATCCATTTAAAAAGAATATTGTGCTACTCTTTAGACAAACCAGAAAATCTATGTATGGTGACATGTAAGGACTGCCAACATATATCACTAAGGAAAATAATTCAGTTGTACAAGCGTTTATTTTTATCTTTCAGTAAAAAATACATACATTGAAATAATCAAGATGAATAAACCATAACTTATAAATTATGATTAGTTCTAAGGTTGGGATATACTATCTTAGATTTAGATGGTGGTATTGAATGGATTTCTGTAAGCCATATGTATATATTATCTATGATCAGAAACACATTACTAGAGAAACAGATCTTGGCATTTGTTCGCAATAATGGGAGGAGGCCAAGAGCGTTAGGAGGGGTGCTGTCTCTATGCAGAAAAGAATAAGCAGGTTAAGTTTGAAATGCAGGATAGAGAAGGGCTGGAAATAGGCAGTAAGGTTCGAGGTCTAGGGAAGGAGAATATATGATGAGAACTGTCCAAAAATGGAGCGAATTGCATTAAGTAGTGAGCTCCCAACCCATCCAACTCTGTAAGCAAGAAGATCTCAGAATGTTTCTTTATACCTTTCTCTCCCTTCTTTCTCAAGATTCACTTAACACAGACACTTCTCCCCATATTTTTCAACATTACTTTTGTCCTGATAATCAACCTCTCTTGCCGGAACTATTAGAATAACTTTCTAACCGGTGTCCCTATATCAAGTGTAGAGATTACAGTACTCAGTCTCTCAGTCGTGTCCAACTCTTTGCAACCCCATGAACTGTAGTTCCACCAGGCTCCTCTGTCCATGGGATTTCCCAAGCAAGAATACTGGAGAGGGTTGCCACTTCCTCCTCCAGGGGAGCTTCCCAACCCAGGGATAGAACTTGTGTCTCCTGCATTAGCAGGAGGATGCTTTACCACTGAGCTACCTGGGAATATCAAGTGTAGCAGGCAGAATTTGGGCCATGACCTTTGTCCCCAGTGTCATGACTATAAATAACTTCTGTGCTGTGCCTCATCGCTCAGTTGTATCTGACTCTGTAACCCGATGGACTGTAGTCCACCAGGCTCCTCTGTCCTTGGGGATTCAACTTATATTACATGGCAAATGGCCTCTGCAGATGTAATGAAGGTTGTTCATGAGCTTGGCTTTAAAATAGAGAGAGTATCCTGGATTATCCAAGTGAACTCAACATCATCACATGCACCCTTTCAAGTGGAGCTTCCCACCAGCCCAAGACAGAGGAGGAAATAAGAGAGAGGTAGCGGAAGGGGAAGTTGGAAAGATTGGACTTGACCTGGAGGAATTATGGGCTCAAAGACCAGAGGAGCTTGGAGGTGAGAAAGAGACAAATTCCAACAACCTGTGAGCTTGTGATGAGAACCTCAGCAGCACCGATACTTTGATCCTTATCTGGTGAGATCCTGAACAGAGAACTCCTCTAAGCCTTGCTGGGCCTAACCTCCAACCTACAAAAAATGTGATACTGTTTTAAATGCCTAATTTGTGATCATTTCTTTCAGCAGCCGTAGAAAACTAATACACCAACCCTGGCCCATCTCTGGTCAATTTTTCCAAATGCAGTGAGACTGATTTCTTTTTTCTCAAAGTACAGATCTGGTCATGACATGCTTATTCACAATCATTATTTGCTCTTCAGAAACCCTGTGAATCCTAATCCGAACCTTAATCCCTCACGCAGGGTTCAAGACTTGTGTGGTTTCCAGCTCATATGAACCTCTCCAGCCTCATCTTCTATCAGCCCCCAACTCTGAGACTCAGCCATTCACAGACTGCGATGCTCCTTTGCATGTATGGCCTTCACACAAGCTGTTACCCCTGCCTAGAATGTTTTTCTCTCTTATATTCATCTTCTGGCCACTACTATTCATTCTTTGTTTTCTGCTAGGGTTTTCTTCTTTTTGATATTTGAAAATATTTATTTGTTTACCTTTTTGAATACAACTAATACCTTTTTACTTTGGAATAATTTAAGATTCACAGAAGTTGCAAAGAACAGCATAGTTATTACATTACCTTCCCCTCTAGCAATAATAGCATATTCTTTTTGAATTGCCGAAAAAGAACTACTTAGCATATTCTGCTGCTGCTGCTAAGTCGCTTCAGTCGTGTCCGACTCTGTGTGACCCCATAGATGGCAGCCCACCAGGCTCCCCTGCCCCTGGGATTCTCCAGGCAAGAACACTGGAGTAGGTTGCCATTTCTTTCTCCAATGCATGAAAATGAAGTCGCTCAGTCATGTCCAACTCTCAGCAACCCCATGGACTGCAGCCCACCAGGCTCCTCCGTCCATGGGATTTTCCAGGCAAGAGTACTGGAGTGGGGTGCAATTGCCTTCTCCTACTTAAAATATTCATTACTTTTAAATACTTTTTACCTATCCAAGTTCACGGCTAATTCAGAAGGTAGTCATATCATTATTGTATTTTTTGTGTGGTTTAATGTTTTATTTTTTTAATTTATTTTAAAATTTTTATTGGAGTATAGTTTCTTTACAAAGTTGTGCTAGTTTCTACTGTACAGCATTCATCCTTTGAATTGAAGTCCACACACCTTCTACTCAGAGAAATCTCTCATGACCTCTCTGACTAAACCAAACACAGAAATTAACAGGCTCCTGTAGAATTGCTTATCTATTCTTCCCAGCAACTGTCATAATTACAATAGTTTGTGTGATTATATGACAATTTGTTGTTGTTGTTCAATCTCTAAGGCATGTTCAACTGTTTGCAACCCCACGGACTGCAGCATGCCAGGCTTCCCTGTCCTTCACTATCTCCTAGAGTTTGCTCAAACTCATGTTCATTGAGACAGTGAGGATATCCAATCATCTCATCCTCTGTCTCCCTCTTCTCTTCCTAACCTCAAACTTTCCCAGGATCAGGACCTTTTCCAATGAGTCAGTTCTTCACATCAGGTGGCCAAAGTATTGGAGCTTCAGCTTCAGAATCAGTCTTTCCAATGATATTCAGGGTTGATTTCCTTTAGGATTGACTGTTGATCTCTTTGCAGTCCAAGGGACTCTCAAGAGTCTTCTCTAGCACCACAGTTTGAAAGTATCACCACACTGTAAACTCTATAAGGACAGGGAGTGGTTTGTCTTCCCTTACCATAATCAACAACTCTTAGTAGAGTATCCAAAGCATAGGCAGTTCTCAAATTATATTTCCCGCCTGAATAACTGAATCAATGAGGCATACTGAATCAATGAATTGGTTTTCTAGGACAGAATAGATGAGAACATAAATACCAGCCACAAGTAGAAGGTTGAATCAGTGACTACATATTATCCTACTGGCTCTGAGACTGCACGATGTTTAGTATTTTGTGGCTGTTCCACAGTGTAACTGCCATTTAATTTTACCTTTCCCAGGGAACCTCGGTTTTTCTAATGAAAATAGCTGTCAAAACATCACTTTATCACCAGTATATGTCCTGACTCACCAAATAAACTTAATAAATATTTAATGGGGAATGACCAAGTAGAAGACACAATATGTGTCCCAAATGATGTAACATGCCCTTGATTATTGATTTGTTCATATTATTTATTAAATTTCACATTTATAAAATACAATTTTGCAAATAACCCCTCCCTTAATCCTCACAATAACTTTGTAAAGGCTTAGCTTGTGGGGTTTTTTGTTTGTTTGTTTTAAGCTTTTTTCAGTTTAGCGCGGATCAAATCAGAGATTCACTGCTCAGAGGTTAATTGACATGTTCAAGTTTAGTAAAACCAGAATTCCATCTCAGGTCTTCCTGCTCCATGGCCAGGTTTTAACAGCATAGATTTTCAATTTAGGAACTAAAGCCTTGCATTTTCCTGTGTATTTCATTTCTCTCCGTCCCCACTCGCTGGTGCTCAGCACAAGTGCCTCAGCAGTGGTCTGGGCATCCATCGACCACACCTGGTGTAATTTCTATTTACATCTGCCTTTGCACTTCCCAGAAATGAGAAGAGGAACCATGGTGGGCAATCAATAGTGTTTACCAAACGGATTGTCTGCTTTAGCCTCACAATTCACACTCACGTGGTAAGCAATTATTCAAGCTTTAAGCTTCTCAGTGAATATAAATTTTTTACACAGGAAGCATTCTCATTATTGATTATTTTGGGGTTGACTTTAGAGCATGCCTCTTCTTAAACAGTTATATCTAGAGGGAAAATACTGGTGTAATTTCTGAGGGATGTGTTTTTTTTTTTTTATGAATTTATATCATGTTATCATAGATCAATGTGGAGTGGGCCTTACCCAGAATGACTGGAACTGGAATACAGAAATGAGCTCAAAGATAAACTTCTACTTTATTGAAGTGGATAGAAGATTCCAATAATTCTGTTGAATGCACTGGAAAATCCAAAAATAAGTTACAGAAAAACAGTTTTAAATAAGTAATTCTGAAATAAGGGCATAGTTTCACCTCATAATTACTTTTTTAAAGAAATTGTTTTTATTTGGATTCTTCTCATATGTTCTATTTTCAGCAAGAAACTTAAGATTGGAATTAAGTCAAAGGGCACAAACATCTTCTATATAATTGTATTTCTTTCTGATTATTACATTAATGCATGTTTCTGTAGAAAATATAGAAAATACATAAAAGTGCCCAGAAGGAGAGAAAAATTTACTTATAATGATCATGATTCTATCCTGAGGCAAATATTAACATCTTGACATGTTCATCTCTTCAATAATCCTGTTTATTTTTCTTAGTCTAGATGTAGTCTATTTTTTTTTTTTCTACTTAACATTGCTTTTTTCACAATGTTTTTTTCAGTGTTTTTCATTTGGGTCAATGCTCTTATTAAAACTGCTATTCCTCTGAATTACAATTCAAAAGTTTGCCCAGCTGATGTAACCACTGTTAAAAATTTGGTATGCACATCCCTTACTTGGGCTTCCTAGTCGACACAGCTAGTAAAGAATCTGCCTGTCAGTGCAAGAGACATGGGTTCAATCCCTGGGTTGGGAAGATGCTCTGGAGAAGAAAATGGCAACCACTCCAGTATTCTTGCCTGGAGAATTCCATGGACAGAGAAGTCTGGCAGGCTACAGTCCATGGGGTCTCAAAGAGTTGGACACAACTGAGCCGACACTTCTTCCTTACTTATTTCTTTGCTAAACTATTAATAACATGTACAATATACATATGAATACCACTGCTCCCACTGTTTTATTTTTACAAAAATGGAATTGTACACATAACTAATTTTTCTTAATATCATCACATTGTTCCAATCTCTTCAAATACATCTATCTCATTCCATCAAATAATTGCATAATATTCCATAGAGTAAAAGTATAATAATTTATGAAACCATTTCCTGTTGATAAAAGCTCATGATTTTTTTCTTATTTTTCTCCTATTGTAAGAAACAAAGTAATAAAAATCATAGTACATATATTTAAATAATGGCACTTTTAATTTTAGAAAATATTTCTTTGCTAACAATTACAAATTTTACTAACAAGTGTAGTTGGGTTCTTTCCATTGTTTTCCATGATGTTATGACCCATATTTGTTCAGTTCATTGCTCTTTTGCCCAAAGAGAACATAGAGCATATAGAACATATGGAAAGCTTGAGTCAACTAAATATTTGCCCAATTGAACTGAACAGATGATATTATTGTGGGAGTCCTGAATTTAAAAGTGGTCAAGATGTGAGCTGTGCTGTATGTTGTTTAGAGAGAACATCATGGGCTTACTCAGTGCATTCAAAACCCCCAATTACATCCAGCTTGGCCATCAATGGGCAGTATGTCTTTGAACTTGGTCTCCTTCCACTTCATCTTTTCTTTATTTACAAATTGGTTAACTGACATGCATCTCATGTTGCATAGACTTGTTCTACTTTAATACTCATTTCATTCTTATCAGATGTCTGATGACAATGTATTTAACAAGTTCCTTTAGCATTAAAGTGATAAGTTAAAATAATACATTTGTAATTATGAGCATACTCACTGACATCTCTTTATAGCACATTTCACATGCAGAGGATGAAATGATGATTAAATTAAATTCTTCCCACTCATTGACTGAGCTTTAACATATTCAAAGTCTATATGAGAGTCATCTCCTTTAGTCCACAGTCACCCTGATAAATAATGGACCATCAGAGGATGATGAGAGAATGATGCGAATGAATCAGTATAAACTCATCAATTTCAGCAGGAAAATCAGAGGGCCCTTGGGGAAGAGTCAACAGTCAACATCTTCTTGAAAGTCAGAAATCAGAGGTACTCAATAATGAATGTCTTTTTTTCCCTCACTTGAATCACAAATAAATTAAGACATAGATAGAGAAGTTAGGGAGATAGAGGACACAAGGAAGATTCCCTGGAGGAGGGCACGGCACTCCAGTATTCTTGCCTGGGAAGAGGAAGGACATCACAGTCAGATATGGACTGGTGGGCTACAGCCCATGGGGTCACAAAGAGTTGGACATGCCTGAAGCAACTTAGCATGCACCAATAAGGATATTAACAGAGGAGGTGACTTAACACAGCAATGTTGGCCAGAAGGCATTCTGACACAGCAGGTTTGTCTTCTCCAGAATTAGAAGCTTCTCTGCCCTGTTGTGGGTGTGGGGGTGGGGGTGGGGGGAGGGGTAGACTCCCAGAGCAGATCTGTCTCGTCATACAACCCAGAGAGCAGCACCGAGGAGGGCTCACTTCTCAGCAGCTTCCACCTAAAAGAGAAGAAGAGGTAGGCTATGCACTTCCTGTTTCTTCTTCCAGCCTCACCAGTTAGGAAGCCACTGAGATCTTCTGGCTACTATTTTTCCTTCACCTTGAGAATCATGCAAATGATAACTGACTTGTCATGGATTTCCCTGGTTTACCAATAGGGACGAGTAACTGCTGCTTCTCCTCAAACAAAAGAGCTGAGACAATGGAGGTCATGTCAGTGTCATGGAGTTGGAAAGATTTACAGGAAGGAAAATAACAATAATAAGACATCGCATTTATTTATTAGATAAGCAGCAGAAAATCGTGGTTAATTAGATAAGCAGCAGAAAATCGGAGCCATAGCTTAAAATGAGTGGTGGTGATCTGCTGCTTGCCAGCTGTGTGATCTTGAACAAGCTACTTAGTCTGTATGTGCCTCAGTTTCTTCATCTATAAGATGGGAATGCAGTAATTCATACATGAAAATTAAATGAGTTACATATATAAAATGCACAGACCTCACCCAGCACACCAGTACTTTCTGGTTGTTATCTGAGCACTTTCTAGGTTTCAGAGACTGCCAGAAGTTTAAAAACCATTATTTCATTGATCATGTAGTTAAATATCAATTAAGAAAAGCCATTGCTACGTTTTGCAAATGAGAAATCTTGAGACAGTGAGAGTAAAAGCAACTTGATTAAGAGTCTAGTACCTGTCAGTGGGGACTTCCCAGTTGGTTCAGCGGTAAAGAATCCACCTGCTAATGCAGGAGATGTGGGTTCAGTCCCTGGATTAGGAAGATCATCTGGAGAAGGAAATGGCAACCCATCTAGTATTCTTGCCTGGAGAATCCCATGGACAAAGGAGCCTGGTGGGCCACCATGTGTGGGGTTGCAAAGAGTCAGACACGACTGAGTGACTGAGCATGCACACATATGTCAGTGGAGGCCTACAAACCAGGGTTATCTACCCCTAGAGCCCACCCTGCCAACCACTGTGCTGGGGGCTGAATTACTGGTTCTCTCTTTCCCACAAAAAAAGAGAAAAACTGCTTTGGGGTCCACACTGCTACAGGCACAACCATGCCTTTTTTCTATAACAGGTCACCTTTTTTTCTAACCAAGCTTCCATCAGTTCTCCTGCAGCCCCAGGAGGGTGGACTTACAGCAGGCCGTATCATTCCTGAATTAGAAGAGTCTAGATTGGTCTGGACTGTGAATTCTGGAATTTTGGAATGGCTCTAAGTGGGTCTCAAAAAATAACTGTACTGGACTCCCCTGGAATTAAATACTATTGATGTAATCAAAATCAGGCCAATCTCTGAGGCCTTCTCTTAAACACTCAAGTCCCCAAGTCCTCCATACCAAAGCTTATGTGGAACAGACATCCCTACTTATCCAGGAGTCTTCCGGAAAGAAGGGACCATGGACTTTCTCTTAATTGCAATGTCCGTGCTTAGTCACTCAATTGTGCCCAACTATTTGCCATCCTTTGGACTGAGAAGGCAAGAGATCCTTCCCAGGCAAGAATACTGGAGTGGGTTGTCATTTCCTCCTCCAGGGGATCTTCTCAACCCAAGGATCAAACCCATGTCTCCTGGGTCTCTTGCATTGCAGATGGATTCTCCACCCACTGAGCCACTGGTTGCTTAACTGCAAAATTTTCACAAAAATCTCTGCTTTGACTCAAAGAAAGCCTCACAGGTATGTCTAAACTTAAGACTCCAGGAAACAATCCTTTATGTCCACGTTTGCCATTTTAGATAAAACTCTTAGGGAAATGTGCTGAGAATCAGCCTGTTCATGAAAGTTTATTATCAAGCTTGTTAGCACTCAGCATTAGGTTAAATAAACCTTGATGCTTCCTACCACACATTTGAGGGCAATTTAAAGCTCTTGATGGACATGATTGCATGTTGTCAAATGGAATGTTACCGAAATGACTCTTCCTTAACTCCAGTCACTGTCATTTTCAGAGATTCTGTTAGTAATAAAGTAAAAGTTTGGTGTATTAGAAAAGCAAGTGATTACTTCTGAAGAGTAACATTAAATCAGATCAATTAAAGCCATACATGTCTTCTGTTCTCCTTCCTGAAATAAATTGTTAGTTGGTATCCCTCAAAGTCATTAGAAACTCCTCTGGTTTCAAAGTTATTGTTTCAGTTCTGATATAAAACATGAAAAAGACAAAGAGTGAGTCTAGCTGCAATTCAATAGAGCTAACTAAATTTTAACCTGCTAGAGAGGCAATACAGTTATTTGTATATACTCAAGATTTTTTTTAAGTGTTTCTGTTTTGTCAATGCTTGAAGTCTATTTCTTTTCCTTTTTACAAGTATGTGTCTTAAGCTAGATTCTTAACATTTTCTATCAGTATAAGTGACTCACCAACTTAATTTGGCAAAATGAGTTTAATTACTAGCATAAACATAAGGCTAAATGAACAATTCAAAAGTGAACGACAAGCTTACTGTGAATAATAGAATCTGTTTCTGAACTTCAACGGCTATATCACTGTCTATTATCATTCATAGAATTATTGGAACTAAGAAAGACCAGTAGCTCTTAATACTTAAAGAAGGTGTGATAAGCTAAGTCACAAATGAAGCCCAAATGGGGTGGACTTTTAATTTCAGGTCTGGTCCTGACTTACTCTGAGATTTTAGGAAAGAGGCTTATCTATGGATTATCTTTTCCTACTTATGAAATAAGGAAAGAAAAAAATATGAAAGTAATATCTGTAGAAACAAGATTGTTAAGTAGGCATGAAATGAAAATAATGACTATTATCATTAATAAGTACTTATTTGTACATCATCATATCAACTATAAAGCGTGTCATTAGTACTTAGAATTTTTTAAGATAATTCATGAAGCATGGTTTGAAATATGAAGACATAGGAAATGCGGGCTTGACTTCCACAAGCACACAATCCAGCTGGGGAGACAGAATGCTCATACTAAAATGTGTTGATTACTTCACTGACCACCAATCAACTTGATCAGATTGACTGGTGTGGACATGATCATACTGCTATAATTGCTCTCTTCCTCATCTTGAGATGCTGATGTCATTTCTGCTCGATGATAATCAACACTATAAATAAGACGACATAAAATATCCTGTGTATTTTAATTACACAGGGTAATTCTGTGTTCTGATGCCAATTCCCTGACACCAACTAGGAGTCCCACAATTCAATTCAATTCTAATAATAACTGCAGTTAGCATCAGATACTATAAGCTAAAGCGCAAAGTCCCTAACAGATTTCCCTTACATCAGATGCCAGCTGCAAGTGGGGTCTCCAAGCGACCTATACTCTGTCTGACTTGGCTACAAATTCAGAAGTTCCTATGATGCTATTTCAGATTCAATAATTGACTAGAATGACTCAGAGAACTTAGGAAAATATATTTAGGATTATCAGTTTAGTATCACCTTTTTAAGGTTCTGAGACTATTCTCATTGTATTTTGGTTAAAACCTCAAATAAGTGTAAAGTAGGACAGAACAACCAGCGTAAGGTATTCAATACAGTAATGTATAGGAACGTCTGTCCATGTGAGGTCAGGTGCATGACCCTCTGAGTCATTGATATATGCATCAACCAGGAAGTTCCTCAAACCTTGCTGCCTTGAGCTTTTCTTTTTTTTAATTGAGGTTTCATTGCACAAGCATGCCTGATTAAATCATTGGCCATTTTATTGAGCTCAGTCTCCACCTCTTCTCCCTCCCCTTGCCAGGGTCAGGGGAGTGGAGCTAAAAGTTCCAACTTCTAAGCACATGGATGTTTTTTCTCCAAATCTTACCACCAGAAACTCAAGCATGGCCCAAACAGGTTCATTATGTATATCATAAGGCACTCTTATCACTCAAGAAAGTCCAAGGGTTTTTGAAGTTCTGTGCTAGGAACCAGGGAGAATTTGGAATTAGTGCCATGTGGATGATATAGATAGTAGGTATTACAGATGCCCACAGGAGTAGAGATATCTCCAGCAAGGAAGCCAGGATGATCAGGGTCAACTACATGGACATGAGGAGACGTGTATTAGGAATTCAAGTTTGGCTAGTATTTGAAAGACAAGAGGTTGGAAAGGAGAACTTGAGTAAACCACAACAGTAAAGAAATAAAGTATATATTTAAAAAAAAAAACTCAAAACGCATGTGAAGGTTAAGCATTATGCTGGTAAATAACCAATGGGTCACTGAAGGAATCAAGGAAGAAATTTTTTTTTTAAATACATGGAGACAAATGAAATTGGAAACACAATGACTCAAAACCCATAGTAAACAGCAAAAGCAATTCTATAAGGGAAAAGAGAAAGTGAAAGTCACTCGGTCAGATCTGACTCTTTGTGACCCTATGGATTATGCAGTCCATAGAACTCTCCAGGCCAGAAGACTAGAGCGGGTAGCCTTTCCCTTCTCCAGGAGATCTTCCCAACACAGGGATCGAACCCAGGTCTCCTGAATTGTGGGCAGATTCTTTATCAGCTGAGCCGCAAAGGAAGCCCAAGAATACTGGAGTGAGTAGCCTATCCCTTCTCCAGCAGATCTTCCCGGCCCAGGAATCAAACTGGGATCTCCTGCACGGCAGGTAGATTCTTTACCAACTGAGCTATCAGTTTATAGCCAAAAAAGCTACCTCAGGAAAGAAGAAAAATCTCAAAAACAACCTAAGCTTACACCTAAAGGAACTAGAAAAAGAAGAACCTACAAAACTCAAACTTAGTATAAAGCAAAGAAATCATAAAGATCAGAGAAGAAAAAATGAAATAAAGATTTTAAAAAGTAGTGCAAAAGATCAGTAAAATTAAGAGCTAGTTCTTTTAAAAAATAAACAAAATTGGTAAAACTTTAGCTAGATTCACCAAGAAAAAAAAAAAAAGAG
The DNA here is from genome assembly GCF_016772045.2 of Ovis aries. Taxonomy (NCBI): domain Eukaryota; kingdom Metazoa; phylum Chordata; class Mammalia; order Artiodactyla; family Bovidae; genus Ovis; species Ovis aries. The sequence goes on along the minus strand of NC_056062.1, from coordinate 57,427,594 downwards.
AAATCTCATATAAGTAAAATCAGAAATGAAGGAGAAGTTAACCCCCAAACCACAGAAATACAAAGGATCATAAGAGATTATTATAAAATGAGCAACTTAGAAGAAATGGATAAATTCTTAAAAATGTACAATCACCCAAGATTGAATCAGAAAACTAGAAGATATAAACAGATTGATTAAATCGAGTCAAAATTTTTTTTTAAAGTCCTAAAAAACAAAAGTCCAGAACCAGACAGCTTCAAAGGTGAATTCCACCAAACATTTAAGGAACTAATACCACCCTTCTCAAATCCCAAAAAACTGCAGAGGAAAGAACATTTTTGAACTTATTCTATGAAGTCAGTATCATCCTGGTGCCGAAGTCAGTCAACAATACCACAAAGAAAAGAGGAAAATTACAAGACAGTATCACTGATGAACAAAGAGGCAAAAATCCTTAACAAGATATTAACAAACAAAATTTAAGAACACATTAAAAGAATCATATACCATGATTAAGTGGGATTTATTCCAGGGATACAAGGAGGGTTCAATTCCTGCAAATTAATCAATGTGGTATACCCATTAATAAACTGAAGAAAAAATATCATATGATCATTACAATAGATGCAGAAAAAGAGTCTGCCAAAATTCAACATTCATTTCTGATAAAAACTTCTAACAAAGTGGGTACTGAGAGATTATACCTCAACATAATAAAAGCCATGTATGACAAACCTAGTCAACATTAAACTCAATGGTGGAAAGCTGAAAGCATTTCTCCTAAGATCAGGAAACAAAACAAATGTGCCCACTGTTGCCACTTTTATTCAATGACAATCAGATAAGAAAAAATAAAATAAAAAGAGTCTAAATTGGAAAGGAACAAATAAAATCATCACTGTTTTGAGACTATAGTAAAGAAAGTCCTAAAGATACCACCAGAAAACTATTGCAAGATACAAAGTAATATACAGAAATCTGTTGCATTTCTATACACTAACAGCTAACTGTACTCAGAGATTATAAGACATTGATGAAAGAAGTTGAAGACAAGAAAACAAATGGAAAGGTGCTCGTGGATTGGAAGAATTAATAGTTAAAACTATCATACTCCCTAAGGCAATCCACAGATTCAAAGGAATCCTTATTCTAAAACTAGTGGCATTTCTCAGAACTAGAACAAATAATTCTAAAATCTGTGTGTGTGTGCTTAGTCGCTCAGTCATGTCCAACTCTCTGTGACCCTGTGGACTGCCTGGCTCCTCTATCTATGGGGATTCTCCAGGCAAGAATACTGGAGTAGTTTGCCAAGCCCTCCTCCAGGAGGTCTTCCCAACCTAGTGATCAAACCCAGGTTTGCCACATTGCAGGCAAATTCTCCACCTTCTGAGCCACCAGAGCAGCCCCTAAAATTTGTGGAAACTCAAGATTTCAAATAGCCAAAGTGATCTTGAGAAAGAAGAGCAAAGTTGGAGGCATCAAGCTCCCTGATTTCAAATTATACTACAAAGTTACAGTAGTCAAAACAATATGATACTGGCACAAAAACAGATATATAGCTCAATGGAACAGAATAGAGAGCCCAGAAATGAAGCTACACTCTATGGATGACTAAGCTATGACAAAGGAGGTAAGGATTTACAATGGGGAAGAGACTGCCTTTTCAATAACGATACTGGGAAAATTGGGCAGCTACATGCAAAAGAATGAAACCAGGCCACTGTTCCATACCATGTACAAAAATAAACTCAAAATGGAGTAAAGATTTAAATGTAAGACTTGAACCCCAAAAATACCTAGGAAAAAAATATAGCCAGTACATTATCAACATGGGTCTTAGCAATATTTTGGGGGGTACACCTCCTCAGGCAGGGAAAACAAAAGCAAAAATAAACAAATGGGACTACATCAAACTAAAATTTTTTTGCACAGCAAATGAAACTCTCAATAAAATGAAAAGACAGCCTAATGAATAGGAGAGATATTTGCAAGTGATATAACTGATAGGGGATTAATATCCAAAATATACAAAGAACTCATAAAAATAAACATCAAGAAACACACACACACAAAAACAGATTAAAAAATGAGCAGAGGACCTGAGTAGACAATTATTAACATGACAACAAATAAAAAGTGTTTACAAGGATGTAGGGAAAAAGGAACTCTTGTGCAACATTTGTGGGAATGCAAATTGATATGACTACTGTGAAAAACAATATGGAGTTTCCTGAAAAAATTTTAAACAGACCTATCATATGATCCAGCAATTTCACTCTGAGTGTTTCTTCAAAAAGATTAAAAACATTAATTCAAAAAATATATGCACCCCTTTGTTCATTGCAGCATTATTTACAATTAGTCATGATAAGAAAGCAATCTAATTGTCTACTCATCAGTTCAGTTCAGTTCAGTCACTCAGTTGTGTCCGACTCTTTGCGATCCCATGAATCACAGCACTCCAGGCCTCCCTGTCCATCACCAACTCCCAGAGTTTACTCAGACTTATGCCCATCAAGTCGGTGATGCCATCCAGCCATCTCATCCTCGGTTGTCCCCTTCTCCTCCTGCCCCCAAATCCCTCCCAGCATCAGAGTCTTTTCCAATGAGTCAACTCTTCGCATGAAGTGGCCAAAGTATTGGAGTTTCAGCTTCAGTATCAGTCCTTTCAATGGACACCCAGGACTGATCTCCTTTAGGATGAATAGATGAGTGGAAAAGAAGGAAAAGAAACAAAATATTAGCCATAGAGAAAAACGAATCTTGCCATTTGTAACAACATGAATGGACCTAGAGAGTATTATGCTAAGTGAAATAAATCACACAAAGACAAATACCATATGATTTCACTTATATGGGAATCTAAAAAACAAATGAATAAACATAACAACAGAAACAAACTCATAGATACAGAGGACAAACAGGTAGTTGCCAGAGGACTGAGGGTGGAGGGATGAATGAAATAGGTGAGGGAGATTAGGAGGGATAAACATCCAGTTACAAAATAAATGATTCATGGGGATGAACTGTGCAGCACTGGGAGCATAGTCAATAGTCTTGTAACAACCTTGTATGGTGATGAGGGAACTAGACATATCCTGGTGATTATTTTGTAATGTATAGAAATACTGAATCACTATGTTGTACACCTGGAATTAACATAGTGTTCTAGGTCAATTATATTACAAGTTTTTAAAAGAGGGGAAACAAATAGTTAAAATGGGAAAATTTTATCCACGTTAAAGTCAAATTGAATATAACTGAATAAAGCAAGGAATGAAAAAACTAAACAGGGAAACACAATAAAGCAATAAAGCCCAAAGGATTGAAGCAATGAAGAAGAGCAAGCCAGTTTGACCAAAGCAGAAGAATCCGGGTGGGGTAAAATAGAAGATAAAGTAGGTTTTAATCACCACTGTATACCCAAGGCTCTTTTTATCAAGACGCCCAATCATGTATTTTCAGAACAAAATTCTAATTGCTAATATAGACAAAGCAAACCACTACCAAATTGCCTATAATTGGTTTTTTAAGTCTAATAGTCTAGCATTTTCTAGGGAAAAGAAATCACTTTAGAATGGCATTATAGTTGGTTGGATACTGAACATTCCTTGAATAAGTGATTTGGACAAAGTTTATCAAAGAATATAAATAATATTTAAAATTGCTGTTACTGGCTCTACAAACGAAAATCATGTCTCTTGGGCTCAGCTGTCCACTGTATATATAAACAACACAGCCCGTACACTTTGTTTCTTTTCTAGCCAAGAGAAATTAGGCTCCCATGGCTTCAGACAGCTGTCATGTATTTCCCGGCCTGCTGCCACATGAGCGTCAGGCTCTGCAGATCATTCCCAACACCAACATCTGGCTCTGCCTTCTTTCTTTCAAGCAGAGCTTAATTTTCTTCTGTTTCCAGAAACAGGAAATGCCATGTGCACTTCAGTGGAATTTGGGATTAAATATTTCTGAAACCAACTGCTGTTTTTACAAGATGTCTTGGAGTGATGGTTTATTTTATGGCTTTTGCCTCTGGGAATTATTCTGTGTGAATTTCTGTGAAATCTCCAAGGTTTACTTTTCTATCGGGCTACATGCTTGTGCTTTTTTCCATCCCTCAAAGAATACGGTTGGATTCCAGGGTGACCACCAACCGTACAAGTAACATCTCAAATTCTAAGAGCTTCAGTTGCTTGTTCCGAATAGTAGGTTTGGCCACCAAGTATGTGGAAACTTTGAGGGGCTCTCATTCTCCCTAGTCTTTCCTAGCACCCCGCTCTAGAAAGTGTTTTCCTCTTTGGGCATAAGGAAGCGAAAAGAGTTCAGCAGAAACTAAATGCTCCTTCTTCATGGGGGAGAAGGAACAGGTAAATAGCTGACTCTTTCCAAGAATAATAACAGCCACATTTAACATTCTCATTTTGCAGATGAGTAAGCTTAGGCAGACTGAGGAAGAAATTCAAGTAAACAGAGCATGTCCCTCTAGTCCTAAATGGACTTCCGACTGAAAAGAAAAAGCCCCAGTATACTGAATTTCCCCTCCTTGTCATCTTGTGTCCCTCCATAGCAAGATATGGCTGCATGCCAGGGACGATGCAAGGCTGAGAGCAGGAAAGTCTATTTGCTGAAAAAACATTGAAGGGGTGGGAATGGAGAAAGAAATGACAGCCATGCTTTAGCCCCTGAAAGCACTTCATACCTTTCTGACCTTGGAGAGCAACCAATTAGCTCCTCCTGAAAGTAAAACTCTCGACAGCTTAATACATCTTCCTTCCTCAGTCTTGAATTTTTGTTTGTTGGCTGATAATGAAACACACGATTTTCTCTGGTGCTTACTTCCAACTGGAGTGTGTGAGAATTACATTCTATGGAAGTGACGAAGTGAACAAAGGAATCTCTGTCAACATTATGAGTAGCACATCCTCACGTTACTTTTAAAGCCACAAACCTTAAGCAGTGACATCAAGATAGAAATTTAAGGACTATGTAAGGTTAGGATGACAAAGGGTGATGGGAACATCCATTCTTTAATCTGTAATATAAAGACATCTCCTTGAGGCACTCTCTGCTCTCACTTTCATAAGTACTGTCTCTTTTCCCACTGTAATTTCTTTCTCCCAGTAGAAAGATCTGGAAGTATCTAGTCCTAAGCCCTGCCTTTTCCTTTGCAGTACGTGTGAGGCCACAGAGTAACATTAGCAGGCTTTGTCTTGATCTCCCCTGAAAGCCTTTTCTACAAGGTTTCCCTATTCTCAGAGGAGCCCTAAAGTCACTCCTAAGTCTTCTGTCAAAAAGGGAAAGCACTCTCCGTTGAACCACAGTTAATCACTGCTTACATTAAAATGATAAAACAGGCATTAGGAGACATCTAGCTACAGATTTTGACTCTAGGAGGAAAAAAAAAGTTAATTCTAATATCTGGCATTCATTAGGAACTTACTATGGGCTTTCCAGGTGGCTCAGTGGTAACAAATCTGCTTGCTAATGATGGAGATGCAGGTTCAATCCCTGGGTCAGGAAGATCCCCTAGAGGAGGAAATGGCAACTCCCTTTAGTGTGCTTGTCTGGAAAATTTCATGGACAGAGCAGCATGGCAGGCTACAGTGCACAGAATCACAAAGGATCAGACATGACGGAGCACACAGGCATGTGCTTAAAACTATTGTTACTCCGTGTTAGGTAATCAAAGATGGTAGTCATGTGATTGCAGCTGACAGATGGGGATGCCAAAGCCAGGGCCAGCCAACTCTGTGTGGTTCCAACTGTGCCCATGGACTCTCCACTGGCCACCTTCTCCTTCTATTAGTGGGTAACAGGTCTGGGAGAGAGGGGTGGGTAATTCTTAGACATTAAAATTGAATGTACATTTCTGGAACACTTCTTTAAAGTATTTATCCATTTGTAAGGGATTTATAACCTATTTAGTAGTCTCTGATTATTCTTTCCTATGCTGCTGCTGCTGCTAAGTCGCTTCAGTCGTGTCCAACTCTGTGTGACCCCATAGATGGAAGCCCATCAGGCTCCCCATCCCTGGGATTCTCCAGGCAAGAACACTGGAGTGGGTTGCCATTTCCTCCTCCAATGCATGAAAGTGAAAAGTGAAAGGGAAGTCACTCAGTCGTGTCTGACTCTTAGCGACCCCATGGACTGCAGCCCACCAGGCTCCTCCATCCATGGGATTTTCCAGGCAAGAGTACTGGAGTGGGGTGCCATTGCCTTCTCCGATTCTTTCCTATAGATTAAGACAAATGTGAGGCCCTTTACGCTTTTAGTAGATGCAAGCACTAAGCTGCAGGTCCAGTTTCAGCTGATATTTCTCTTCTTGGTCACAGGCCAATACTTATCCCAAGTTTATCTCAGAGGCTACTGATAAGTAATCTTTATCAGTCTCTGCTTCTCAGCCACCAAGACCATAGGCAGTCTTCCTCTTTGGCCCCTAAATTCCATTCTCCCCTCTCCCAGACCCCACTCTTATCATTGGGCCAGAACCTTTACCCAGCAACTATTTCCTTTCAGGCTCGGAGTTGCAATTGAACACTGTATTAATTTATTTTAAAAAAATACTTTGGAGCTAGCCTGAAAATCAGGCTGCTCTAAGTTCTAAAGATATTTGGCACAAACAATTGAAAAGTAAGCATTTGAAATTCAGGCACTTCTTAATCTTCCTGTGTCAGGGAAAGAGGAATTGAGTTTTTCAATGACCATTAGAGTTTCCAAAAGTTACTCAGGATAAAAAAAAAAACAAACAAACAAACAAAAAAAACCAGAATGTTCACCTAACTATCCCCAGTCCCACCTCCTCCCACCCCCATAACCCACCAGGGATTCAGTTATGATTTCTAGGGAATTTACTAGCAGCTGCATGTGTTCAAACAAGGCAAACTTGGTAATAAGCCATGTCCAGAAATCAAGCACAACTTGTATTAACCTTTTATGGCAACCTCATTCTTTCCAAGTGAAATCTAATTCTATGTTCCCATTTTTGTCTCAGCTTTGCCAGTCACCTGGACTCCCCACAGTTCTCTGAGCTGGACTGTAACTATGAAGCAGGGCAGAAGGTAGAAGATTTTCCTGTCAAAAAATCTCTTTGAGTGAAATGGATAAAGAAATGTAATTAACAAATACAAAAAACTGGGGGGCCAGAACCTCTCAGCGCAACGATCAACCTGTGATTCTTAGCAGAAAGAATTGAATAAGAATCTATTCTAGGTACAGTTTCTTGAATGAGCAGAAAATAAGTTCAATGGAGTTGCTAGCATCTGTATAATTGAAATCCTTACCATAGGGACTTTTAGAGGCATTGAATGAAGAAATTCTCAGCCAAAGAGCAAGCTTTGCTGACCCATAAGGAAATCAATCCTCAAAGGGGGGAAAAAAAAACAAAAAACATTGCTGCTATTCTTGCCAGACAACAACAGAAGCTAATGAGAAACAAGTTCTAAATCAGACACAATCAATATTAAGACACGGTCAATATTAGAGCAATGTTATATATTTCATGTGTTTGATGCCAGCGATAGTGGCTCAAAATACAATGTCAGTGGGTCAAACTAATTAATTTTTTATAAAATTAAATCCTGGTTCTCAAAAAGTCAATATTCAAATGAATTCATACACTCTACAGATAGATATTTTGACTGGAGTTTCTAACACTTCAGAAAACAAGATCACAAGTTGGGACACCTCTCCTAAAAATCCCAACATGACTATTATGTTGACTTTTTAATAATTTTTTTTTCTTTAAAATACTTATTAAAAACTGAACTAACAGTGTTCCACAATCAACTCCCTAATTTACAGAGAATTCTCTTTTAATTATGGTGTTCATTTATTAATTTTTTCATAGAGGAGTAGCTCTAATTGAAGTAAAGATGTTACATTGTCTTTACATTGGGAGTAAAATGGGCTGGAATGGGTGAATTTAACCCAGATGACCATTAGATCTACTACTGTGGACAAGAATCCCTTAGAAGAAATGGAGTAGCCATCATAGTCAACAAGAGTCCAAAATGCAGTACTTGAATGCAGTCTCAAAAACAACAGAATGATCTCTGTTCATTTCCAAGGCAAACCATTCAATATCACAGTAATACAAGTTTATGTTCCTACCAGTAATGCTGAAGAAGCTGAACGGTTCTATGAAGACCTACAAGACCTTCTAGAACTAACACTCAAAAAAGATGTCCTTTTCATTATAGGGAACTGGAATGCAAAAGTAGGAGGATGGTGTGGAGGGGGGAGATGGGAGTGGGGTTCGGGATTGGGAACACTTATACACCTGTGGCAGATTCATGTTGATGTGTGGCAAAACCAATACAAAAAATAAATAAATATATATATATTTTAAATGTAACATGTAAATTTAAATTGTAAAATGTTAATTTGATGCATATTGACATTGTAACATGATTGCCATTGTAGTGATAGTTAATACCTCTATCACCTTAGTATCCTTTTTTTTGGAAGGTGGAATAAATTCTCTAACGATTTTGAAAAAAAAAGTAGGAAGTCAAGAGATACCTGGAGTAACAGGCAAATTTGGCCTTGGACTACAAAACAAAGCAGGTCAAAGGCTAACAAGTTTTGGCAAGAGAACGCACTGGTCATAGCAAACACGCTCTTCTGACAACACAAGAGAAGACTCTACACATGGATATCACCAGATGGTCAATACCAAATACAGACTGATTATATTATTTGCAGCCAAAGATGGAGAAGTTCTACACAGTCAGCAAAAATAAGACTGGGAGCTGACTGTGGCTCAGATAATGAACTCCTTATTGCCAAAATCAGACCTAAATTGAAAAAAATAGGGAAAACCACTAGACCATTCAGGTATGACCTAAAACAAATCCCTTATGATTATACAGTGGAAGTGACAAATAGATTCAAGGGATTAGATCTGATAGAGTGCCTGAAGAACCATGGACAGAGGGTTGTGACATTGTACAGGAGGCAGTGATCAAGACCATCCCGAAGAAAAAGAAATGCAAAAAGGCAAAATGGTTGTCTGAGGAGGCCTTACAAATAGCTGAGAAAAGACAAGAAGCGAAAGGCAAAGGAGAAAAGGAAAGCTATATCCATTTAAATGCAGAGTTCCAAAGAAAGCAAGGAGAGATAAGAAAGGCTTCCTCAGTGATCAATGCAAAGAAATAGAGGAAAACAACAGAATGGGAAAGACTAGAGATCTCTTCAAGACAATTAGAGACACCAAGGGAACATTTCATGCAAAGATGGGCTCGATAAAGAACAGAAACGGTACAGACCTAACAAAGGCAGAAGATACTAACAAGAGGTGGCAAGAATACACAGAAGAACTATACAAAAAACATCTTCATGACCGAGATAACCATGATGGTGTGATCACTCACCTACAGCCAGACATCCTGGAATGCAGTCAAGTGGACCTTAGGAAGCATCACTATGAATAAAGCTAGCGCAGGTGATGGAATTCCACTTGAGCTATTTCAAATCCTAAAAGATGATGCTGTGAAAGGGCCGCACTCAATATGCCAGCAAATTTTAAAAACTCAACAGTGGCCACAGGACTGGAAAAGGTCAGTTTTCACTCCAATCCCAAAGAAAGGCACTGCAAAAGAATGCTCAAACTACCGCACAATTGCACTCATCTCACACGCTAGTAAAGTAATGCTCAAAATTCTCCAAGCCAGGCTTCACCAATACGTGAACTGTGAACTACCTGATGTTCAAGCTGGTTTTAGAAAAGGCAGAGGAAGCAGAGATCAAATTGCCAACATTTGCTGGATCATGGAAAAAGCAAGAGAGTTCCAGAAAAACATCTATTTCTGCTTTATTGACTATGCCAAAGCCTTTGACTGTGTGGATCACAATCAATTGTGGAAAATTCTGAAAGAGATGGGAATACCAGACCACCTGACCTGTCTATTGAGAAATCTGTATGCAGGTCAGGAAGCAACAGTTAGAACTGGACATGGAACAACAGACTGGTTCCAAATGGGAAAAGGAGTATGTCAAGGCTGTATATTGTCACCCTGCTTATTTAACTTCTATGCAGAGTACATCATGAGAAACGCTGGGTTGGAAGAAACACAAGCTGGAATCAAGATTGCTGGGAGAAATATCAATAACCTCAGATATGCAGATGACACCACCCTTATGGCAGAAAGTGAAGAGGAGCTAAAAAGCCTCTTGATGAAAGTGAAAGAGGAGAGCGAAAAAGTTGGCTTAAAGCTCAACATTCAGGAAACGAAGATCATGGCATCTGGTCCCATCACTTCATGGGAAATAGATGGGGAAACAGTAGAAATAGTGTCAGACTTTATTTTTCTGGGCTCCAAAATCACTGCAGATGGTGATTGCAGCCATGAAATTAAAAGACGCTTACACCTTGGAAGAAAAGTTATGACCAACCTAGATAGCATATTGAAAAGCAAAGACATTACTTTGCCGATTAAGGTCCGTCTAGTCAAGGGTATGGTTTTTCCAGTGGTCATCTATGGATGTGAGAGTTGGACTGTGAAGAAGGCTGAGTACTGAAGAATTGATGCTTTTGAACTGTGGTGTTGGAGAAGGCTCTTGAGAGTCCCTTGGACTGCAAGGAGATCCAACCAGTCCATTCTGAAGGAGATCAACCCTGGGATTTCTTTAGAATGAATGATGCTAAAGCTGAAACTCCAGTACTTTGGCCACCTCATGCGAAGAGTTGACTCATTGGAAAAGACTCTGATGCTGGGAGAGATTGGGGGCACGAGGAGAAGGGGACGACAGAGGATGAGATGGCTGGATGGCATCACTGACTCAATGGATGTGAGTCTGAGTGAACTCCGGGAGTTGGTGATGGACAGGGAGGCCTGGCGTGCTGCGATTCATGGGGTCGCAAAGAGTCGGACACGACTGAGCAACTGAACTGAACTGAACTGAACTGAACTGATGTATGGATGTGAGAGTTGGACTATAAAGCTGAGCACCAAAGAATTGATGCTTTTGAACTGTAGTGTTGAAGAAGACTCTTGAGAGTCCCTTGGGCTGCAAAGACCCATCCAGTCCATCCTAAAGGAAATCAGTCCTGAATATACATTGGAAGGACTGATGCTGAAGCTGAAACTCCAATACTTTGGGCACCTGATGCAAAGAACTGACTCATTGGAAAAGACCCTGATGCTGGGAAAGATTGAAGGCTAGAAGAAAAGGGGACAAAAGAGGATGAGATAGTAGGATGGCATCACCGACTTGAGGACATGAGTTTGAGCAAACTCCAGGAGTTGGTGAAGGACAGAGAAGCCTGGAGTGATGCAGTCCATGGGGTCACAATTGGTCGAACATGACTGAGCGACTGAACTGAACTGAAAGACAAGGGTGGAACAGATGTAATTTACAATACAGCATTCTGAAGCAAACTTCTGGATTGGTAGACTATGTATAAATATCCCACCCTCTGTCCACGGAATTCTCCAGGCAAGAATACTGGAGTTGGTTGCCATTCCCTTCTCCAGGGGAATTTCCTCACCCAGGGATCCAACCCTGGTCTCTCACTTTGCAGGCAGATTCTTTACCATCTGAGCCACCAGGGAAGCCCAAATATCACGCCCTTTCTTCCAAAACTTTACTCTACATTGGAAATATAGTCCTGAACACTTACTACAAGAATTGTTCCTGACACTTATGGTTCTATATCAAGGAGTGATTCTGGAATATCTTTGTGTTCTCATTTACTGATGGAAAATCAGTAAAAATTTGAAATGAAAAACAACATTCAGGAGGTCATTTGGTGACAGGAGAACAGAGAAGAAGGACTGAGGCCTGAGACTGGCTCTTGCCTGAATTTTGTCTAAATCACTTAGTTTCTTTAGTGAAGTCGCTCAGTAATGTTGGACTGTTTGTGACCCCATGAACTGTAGCCTTCCAGGATCCTCCATCCATGGGATTTTCCCGGCAAGAATACTGGAGAAGGTTGCTGTTTCCTTCTCCAGGAGATCTTCCCAACCCAGGGTTAGCCCTGGATAAAATAAGGATGGTGATCATGCTTGTCACCAGAAAACGTGAGTGTTGCTTTTTGAAGCTCTCAGTGAAGCCTGCACTATGCAACTGTAACATCCTAAAACTGAGATGATGTTGAGTGAGTGTGTTAGTCACTCAATCATGTCCAATTCTTTCAATCCCATGGACTGTAGGCCACCAGGCTCCTCGGTCCATGGGATTCTCCAGGCAAGAATATTGGAATGGGTTGTCATTTCCTTCTCCAGGGCATCTTCCTGACCCAGGAATCAAACCAGGGTCTCCCGCACTGCAGACAGATTCTTTACCATTTAAGCCACTGGAGAACTCAAAGTCAATTGGGGGTGGCTGGGAGGGATGGAGGCTCAGGGAGGAGGTGATATTCTTTTCAAGTCCATGGACTGTAGCTTGCCAGGCTCCTCTATGCATGAAATTCTCCAGCTAAGACTACTGGAGTGGGTTACCATGCCCTTCTCCAGAGGATCTTTTTGAACCAAGAATTGAACCCAGGTCTCTGGCATTGCAGGTGGATTCTTCACCATCTGAGCCACCAGGGAAGCTCTTGAGATGCTGTTAGGACAACCTTTTGCATCCCAATTTGTGCAGCTGCAAAACTGGGGTGAAGATGCAAAATGGATTTCTTCTCTCCAAAAATGAAACATTCGCTAACTCAGAACTTAGGCACAACCTTAATCAGATGTGAATAATAAACAGAAACCTTTTTCCTTATAAGAGCTTACTCGTTTTTCTTAGAGTTGTAGAAGCTGCATCTAACACACAGATCTGTCGTCTCATTCAAGTTCCATTGTGTGAGCAAGGCAATTTTTTAAAATTAGTAAAATGAGCATACTTTTTTTAATATTCAATTTACAAGACCATTGTGAGATTTCAGTGAGGTAATGTACATGACTTGTCATACATTCAAACGTTCGGGAACACTGAGTTTCACCTGATGGTACCGATCAGGAGACCAAGTCTGGTCCTTGGTCCAGGAGACCAAGTCTTCTCCAAGTCACTTTTCCAGGACCTAGGTTGAGTCCAGGGTTTGTTTCTCTCCATGCATCCTTCCCTCTATGTGCACTATGCAACAGGCCATCTAGCATTTCTTACTCCATCACTTTGCTCTCTACACCCACACCTCCCCTCCTAATCCACCTTCTTCCCAGGCCAGATTTAAGCCTCCTTTAATGATATGCGTAGAAAAGGCAGAGGAACCAGAGATCAAATTGCCAACATCTGCTGGATCATCGAAAAAGCAAGAGAATTCCAGAAAAACATCTATTTCTGCTTTATTGACTGTGCCAAAGCCTTTGACTGTGTGGATCACAATCAATTGTGGAACATTCTGAAAGAGATGGGAATACCAGACCACCTGACCTGCCTCTTGAGAAACCTATATGCAGGTCAGGAAGCAATAGTTAGAACTGGACATGGAATAACAGACTGGTTCCAAATAGGAAAAGGAGTACATCAAGGCTGTATATTGTCACTCTGCTTATTTAACTTCTATGCAGAGTACATCATGAGAAACACTGGACTGGAAGAAGCACAAGCTGGAATCAAGATTGCCAGGAGAAATATCAATCACCTTAGATATGCAGATGACACCACCTTTATGGCAGAAAGTGAAGAGGAGCTGAAAAGCCTCTTCATGAAAGTAAAAGAGGAGAGCGAAAAAGTTGGCTTAAAGCTCAGCATTCAGAAAACGAAGATCATGGCATCTGGTCCCATCACTTCATGGGAAATAGATGGGGAAACAGTAGAAACAGTGTCAGACTTTATTTTGGGGGGCTCCAAACTCACTGCAGATGGTGATTGGAGCCATGAAATTAAAAGACGCTTACTCCTTGGAAGAAAAGTTATGACCAACCTAGATAGCATATTGAAAAGCAGAGACATTACTTTGCCGACTAAGGTCCGTCTAGTCAAGGATATGGTTTTCCAGTGGTCATGTATGGATGTGAGAGTTGGTCTGTGATATGTGTAAGGAATACAGCATGTGTGTTGTGTATGTAGTGTGATTTATATATTTTTCTTAAGTAATGCATAATAATTACAGAAAATTTGGAATAATCATATAAAGCTTCAGTGGGAGTTGGGCTTGGAGCTGAACTTGGACTTGGGAGTCAGACTTGGACTTGGATGTCCTGAGTTCAACACCAGGCTTGGTGCTTCCCACTTCAAAGGTCTATTCCAAACTCGTAATTGCTGGTCTAATAATCTGAAGTGAAGTCAAGTCACTCAGTCATGTCGGACTCTTTGCGACCCCATGGACTGTAGCCTACCGGGTTTCTCAGTCCATGGGGTTTTTCAGGCAAGAGTACTAGAGTGGATTGCCATTTCCTTCTCCAGGGGATCTCCGACCCAGGGATCGAACCCGGGTCTCCCACATTGTAGGCAGACGCTTTACCCTCAATCTGACTCATCACAGTGCTCCTTAGGAATGAAATTCCAGAGTCCCACCTTTGCCCAGGGCTGAGCCATAACCACTGAAGATAAGGCCTGGAGATATTTTCAGATAGCTACAAAAGTGATTCTCATGCAGAAGGAAAACTCTGTTCTAGATTCTAGACCACACTTGAGTAGTAAAGATGGGGTGGTCCAGACCTGCAGCACTGATATCAATAGTGCTTGTTAGAAATGTAGAACCTTCCCACAGTGCCCAAACTCACTGAATACAAACCTGCATTTTAAGAAAATCTCCAGAAGATTCTATCACACATTAAAGGTTTAAGAAGCTCTACTGTACCTCGATCTCAACTGGGAAGCTTTACAGCCTAATAATAGCTGGGCCCCAACCAGAGATTCTCACGTACGTTCTATTCTGGATTCTGGGGTGCGGCCGGGGCAAAAGGGCTCCTATTAGCTCAGTAAGTTATTTTAATGTACAGCCAAGGTACATTGTCCCCTAAATCCCAGCTCCTTAAGGTTAAACCTTAACATGAGTTAAACTGACTTTTGTAGGTTTGCCCAGAGCCCTAGAGGATCACTTAGAGTAAACATTAGTTTTTAAGGGACAATGGACTCTGGAGCAAACAAGTTCAACCACAACAGCTTTAGGTTCGCAGAACCCCAGGCGGCAGACTTCCTGTACCTTCCCGCGGGGTAGCTGGGCGTCTCTCTCCCACCCGGCCCCGCCCGGCTCACCCCCTCCCCGCCCCTTCTCGTCCCGCCCACCCCTCCTCGTCCCGCCCCCCCGTGACGTGCCGCAGCCAGCCGGGCTCATGCGCAGTGGCACCCCGCGCCCCGCACGGCTGCACCGCCTCGGAGCTTGTCATTCTCCGTGGCGCGGCTGCGAGTGCGAACTGCGGTGCTTGCTCGCCGGCTCGCTTCCCGCCGCGCCCGCGATGTGACCGACCGCTTGGGAGCGGGCTGGCGGCTCTCCGGGCAGCAACGCCTCGGCTTTTCCCCGGCCGCCTTTCTTGTAGAGCCGCGATTCCCTCGGAGCCGGAGACACGCACCAGGGGCTCGGAGCGCTGCACTCCGGGGCGGGCGGCTGCGGCAGCGCTCGGGACCACGCGGACCCGTGTAGTTTTCGTTGTCGCCGCTGCCGCCAGGCGGTGCGTCCCAGCGAGTGCCGGGCTCCGGGCACCGCGGAGCTGAGGCGGCTGGTGCAGAACGGCAGCGCCTCGCCCCGCACCCGCCGCAGCCGCCGGGGCAGTGCGGGGCCAGCGGGGCTCTGCGCAGCCGGAGCGCGGTCCCCCTTGAAGGCTCCCTGTCGCCTGCATCCCAGTAAGTTGACTGTAGTTTCTAAAGTTGGAGGGTTGCGCCGCGGGAAGGGGAGGTTTGTTTTTATTATCTTCACGTCGTGGGAAGCACCTTTTGTTAGCGGGGCTCCAGCTTGGGGAGTTGAGAAAGCGAAGCCGCGGACAGGGTACGCGGGGAGAGGCAGCCGTCCCTGGCGGGCTGGCTCCAGTCTCTGCTGAACGTGCCAGTTGGAAATGTGCTGTGAGAGGACAGGTGCTCCGAGGGCATTTCGCCTGCTGCTGATTGCTCATTCCGAGCTCCTTGACTCTGTGTGTGTGTGTGTGTGTGCGCGCGCGCGCACACACACACAGGAGGTAGGGGGTTCTTGTCACCTCCGTCCCAGGTCCTCAGGGGAGTGACTCCAGTAATATTCTTGGATGCGCTAGGTCTTCAGGGATGGAGGCTAAATCATTCCTTCTCCGGCCTCCAGGCTTCCCGCGCATCCCACTTACCCTCTAGGCAGAAGTTCCCAACGTTTCCCTAATTAGAGCCCAATCCTTTAGGGGAAAACAACTTAATATGTCAACCTACAGTTTTGTGCTATAAGGCAAATAAAATGAGAAATCCGCTCAGTATTATGTGATTCCATTTATGTGAAGAATGTGAGCAAATCTCAAAGCAGTCGTGTTCAGATGATGACACTTTGGTTTCACCCTGACTGTCCTGCACCTCTTATGTAAGCCTCCTGGCCAGATAAGTGTGTCTCTCTGCAGTGGCTGCAGCTGTGATTCTCCCTTCCATTTGTTTAAGGTCCAGCTTGAACGTATTTAATGAAAATGCTGACATGATATAGCGCCCTGCAGTCTGAAACAGAGTGCACTCTTCAGATTGGAGTGTCTTCTCCTAATAAGGTGCATGCAAGGAAAAACCCAGTATATTTTTCAAGGCAGCTCCAGGAATTAGACACATAAATCATGTTTTAAAATAGCATGCATTGTACAGGGAGCTTGCAGAGGACTCCTTTGAACACATCCCCTTTGTTTTAGAAAAAGTGGAAATTGTTCATGCCAGACAATTGTTGAGTCTGTAAGTTAAGTGTAGTGTTAGGCTTAATTATCTTAATAAACAAAGAGCATGATTTATAGGTAGGTGCCCTGTCCTACTTTGAAGGATAGAATTCTAGAATTCTTTAACCTTTCTCTCTCATCTGTTCCCCCCGAGATTCCTCTTAAGCAGAGAAATAGATTATCATCATTGATGTTTAATATTTGAGTTGATTAAATTTGTAAAAAGGATAGTTTGAAATACCATACAGTACTGCTATGACTGTGAAGACATGAATATTAGCAATAAGGAGAATATTCAGATTTTTTTGGTATGGAAGTCATTAGTTTAATAAAACAGATAACATTCAGACTGCCCTAATGTATCTTCTTTTGATTTAGACTTGTGTTGCAAAACTCAGGATTGTAGTTTAATGTGAGATTTATTTAGGTGCTCCTTAGAAAAAGAAGCACATTTATTTATAGTATTCTGGCACATGGAACAAGATGAACTAGTTATAGGCATCTCATTTAAAAGACATCTCATTTAAAATCATAGTATTTTAAGGAATTCTAAGAAAATACACAAAATGTTATTTCAGAAGTTGATAAGTTATTCAACACATTGTAGTTGGTGGTGACAGCATCCATTGCTTATCTCAAGATATATATCCAAGCATAGCAGCTCAAACAGGTTGACCCCCATATACTCTGTCACATCAAGGTTAGGAGGACAGGCTAGGGAGACTTGCTGCTAACTCAGGTACCATCTCTTTGAGCCTGGGCATGTTACCTGAACTCTGTGCCTCAGTGTGTTTGTCTGTAAGATGGGGATTACAGTACCTGCCTCCCTGGATTGTGATGATGATTAAATGAGTTCATAGATGTAAAGCTGTTAAACCAGTGTCTGGCTTAATTAAACTGGGTAAAATTATCACTGTTACTAAAGGAAGTGCTTCTGTGGATACTCTTGACATTGAATGACTGAATGACTGCAGACAGAGGTTAACAGAAGCTGTTCGCATGTATCATAGGATACAGGGTATAAGCATTTATTGAACACCTCCTGGTAATGTAGACACCAGCTGGTATTTGACCAATCATCTCTTTCGATTCCTTTTCAAGGTGGTGGCTTCATCTCCACTTTGGAGAAGAGGAAACTGGAATTCAGCAAGATCAAATCATAGAAATCACATTTGGGCTTTTATCCCATGTCTGTCTGTCTCAAACCCTATCCTTTTTGGCCCTACTGTCTCAACTTCCAGAGTGCTTTTTTCTTCTCTTCTCCTGGAATCCTCTTAATAACATAATAAAATAGGTTTGTTCTTATCTTTCACTTACAGATGAGGAAATTTACATTAAGCTGTAAAGTATGCAGAGTGCTTAACTCACAGCATAGTTCTCCATGACTGGGAGCTGTTATTATTCTCATAATTATCGTTAAAAGGCTTGTCTGTCTTAGCACACGGTAGAGATACCAGCAGGTGAAATGGGTTTTATCCTTTGGTTTGAAGTGGATTCCATTGCTTTTTCCTTTCATGCTCATATATTCAGAGAATTGAGAAAAAGAGTGGTGTGTTGCGGTTCCTGGGTTCCTGCTGGAGGCCGCTCCTCCCAGGTTTGTTTGCTGTCTGCTGATGAAGCTGCGGGATCCACACAGCCTAGTGAACCACCACAAGCAGGTCATTCATCTGCAATTGGCGTCATCTGTGAGCATGAGTTCAGTCCTAGCTGGAGAGAACCTCTGGGGCAGAGAGAGAGAGAGCACACACTTTGCTGCATATTGTACTGTTTGTTCAGAAATGGCAATAATTTATATTTCATGTTAAATAAGCATGCTTCCTCTGGGCCTTAGTACAGTGGTCAGAAGCAGTTTCAGGGGTCATGTGTGAGCTGTCCAGTCGGCCTTACATATCCAAACTGACCATGGGTTGAAAATATATTTTTTAAAATTCCAGAAAGTTCCAAGAACTTACTTTGAACTTACTTTGCTCCAGCAGCTATTTATATAGCATTTACATATTTATGTTAACGTGGCATTTAGATTGTATTAGGTGTTATAAGAGATCTAGCGATGAAGTATGTGAGGGAATGTACTTTAAGGTTATATGCAGATATAATGCTATTTTATATAAAGAACTTGAGCATCCACTGATTTTGTATCCTCGGGGGTCCTAGAACCTATCGCCCATGGACTGGTGGACTGCACTTTGTTAAAACTCCGGTCCACAGCCTGTTGAGCATCTTATTTGACTTTTAAAAGTTGAGAATGATTGAAAAGTTACTTTTTTTCCTGTGGCTTCCTTAGAGTATCATCCAGATCTACACAGTATTCTGGCCCTTGGTAAATATTAACTCATTTTCTAGATATTAAAATGTAATTGCTATCACGGGCACATAGGCCACAGGCAGCTTACAGACTGATTTAATATTTAATTAAACCTGCTACTGAAAGGTGCTTCAAGACAGATATTCTGCCTTGGCTTTTTTGAATCAAAAATTCTCTGTATAGCATAGTGATTAAGGTTAATAATACTGTATTGCCTATTTGAAAGTTGCTAAGAGAGTAGATTTTAAAAGTTCTCATATGAGATTATTTTTAGCTATGTTTGGTGATGGATGTTAACTAGACTCATCTTGACCATTTTGTAATATATACAAATGTTGATTCATTATGTCGTACCCCTAAAATTAATATGATTTTGCATGTTAATTATATCTCAATTAAAAAATTTTAAAGTCCGTGGGTGCAAGGTTCCAGGAGGGTGTCAGAAAGGGTCCTTGCCATCAGCTGAGTCTTTCCACCTCTCTCTGAAATATCTTCTACTTCAGTTTTAGCCCTCCTGCCAGAGCACAGATATTCCCTTTACTCTTTCAAGTGCTTTCATATTTCAGATGTTCCTCTGCTCTGGGTGATTTGATAATACAAGTCTTCCTCAGTCACTTCTGTGACTCAAGTTGGGGCCAGAAGTTACTTTCAACTAATTCTTTAGAATTTGCATAGTGTTATTTCTTGTCCCTGTTAACTGTTGGCTTGTCTGCGACCACCTCTGTTTCCAGACAACTTTCTTCCAACATCCAGCTGTCAGAAGATATAAGTACCAGAAATGCAGGCTAATTATGGTATGAATAAACTGAATGAAGACCATTTACTCTTTCCAATCATCTCTCCTGTTTTGAATTATCTTCCCTGTAGGCTTGGAGAGTTGGGGGCTGATTGTATTTCTAAGGCTCTGGCCTCAGACATCTGGGAGAAACACGTGGAAGGTGATACCAGTTCTCCAGATAAACAGTGCGTGTGCAACATGGTAGAGACAGCCCCTCAAGGCTGGGATGCTGCTGAATTTGAGGGTGGGGGTGATTGTGGGGACAGACAGCTCCACGATTTGTCTGCCACATCCTTACTGGATGGAATGAATAGCTAACACAGAACCTTTATGTGTGCTGGCTGCCGTGCTAGGAACTACATACATGATTTACTTGAATCCCCACAATGACCTTATGCAGTTACTTTGTTATCATTTTTTGTACAAGCAGAAAGATCAGAGCACTTGTCCAAGAGCACATTAGTGAGTTTCAGACCCAGGAGTGGATCCCAGGAGTCTATGAGGCCTAGTGTTCTACTGCGTAATTTGGGAGCCTTCATATCGTCCAGCTTTGTTGCATAGATGTCTTGTATTGTGCTTCTTGAAATAATCCTATTCAGTCTCACTCCATCCCCACAGTGACCCTGGGAGAGAACTGAAGGGATGGTTGAAGGTTTGTGCGCACGGTCTTCTAGATCTTTGTGGAGGAAGAGTTTAAAGCTTAGTTTCATTCAATGATCTCAGAAAAGAAACCCACATGTTAGCATTGTGAAATAGGAAGCATACAGCCATCCACTGATAACGGGATGCAGTGAAGAAGCTTGCAAACTTTATCTGTGTTTGATGTCACATAGTTACATCATTCGGAGAAGGCAATGGCACCCCACTCCAGTCCTCTTGCCTAGAAAATCCCATGGGCAGAGGAGCCTGGTGGGCCGCAGTCCCGTGGGGTGGCTGAGTCGGACACAACTGAGGGACTTCACTTTCCCATTTCACTTTCATGCATTGGAGAAGGAAAGGGCAACCCACTCCAGTGTTCTTGCCTGGAGAATCCCAGGGACGGGGGAGCCTGGTGGGCTGCCATCTATGGGGTCGCACAGAGTCGGACACGACTGAAGCGACTTAGCAGTAGCAGCTGCATCATTCTCATCCAAGAAAGAGCAACCTGAGACTTTCTCAGGTGATTTCTAAAAAGTAAATCAAAAATTTATTTAATCAGCAGGGAACATTACTGTAGGGATGTCATGTGTCACAGTGAGACTGTGGTTTTTAAGTAAATGAACATGTGTGTCTCAAAAGTAAGGTGCAAGCAAGTTGTCTCAGAAAATGACCATTGTGTCATATCTTCTGTGTCTGCATCCTGTTCTTTCTAACTGCACTCGAAGTGCAGCGGGAAAGGGCAGAATTTAAAACCAATGTCCAGTATTTTCAAAACCCTTTACCGTAAACGGCACCTCCTCTATTTTCTCACGATTTCACACTGGAGCCAATATTTGTTGCAGAGTCTCTGTAATTTGCAGCGACACTTTTGTAAGGAGCATTTTTTCCCCCAAATAAAACAATTTTTTAAATCTATTAAAATATTAAAAATCCATTAAAAAGTTCTTCATATCTCTTGGGTTTTCAGTTACTATATTTGTTGTCGTCATTGTTATAATATTTGGTATGTTAATGTCTAACCTACTCCTCCTTCTTGGTTTTATAGGACTGTATAATTTTCAAGTCTGTGAGTGATTAAAAACTTAAGAAAAATTAAATTTTCTACGTGTGGGTTTTATGGTAGAGGACAGGGAAGGTTGGCCTGATTGGGGTGCGTGCCTACTAAACTGCAGAGCGCTTGAAACCCTGTGAACCTCATGGGGTAGGCAAGTTTTTGGTTTTTTTTCAAGTGTTTTATTTGACCAACAGTAGCTTTGTACTTTGGTTTAATTTCATAGGACCCAGTCCCTGCATCTTTTGTTCTAGTGTTCATTTGTAAGTGATCAACTTCAGTTGATTTTCTAAAAGGACCAAAAGCTGGGACTACTCAACACTGCTACATCTGTTATTTCAGTCTTCATGGAGCTCCAGGGTTGCATATGGAAGCTCTCCTGTGAATTTGTTCCCTAAGGAATAAAGGGCATTCACATGGGTCATTGAGATTCAGGTCTTGAGGTATTTGTGACTCAGTTCATTGCTGTTAATGTTGCTTCCACTCACTCTGGCCTTTCACCCTGACCCGTACTCACTTTTCCATCACCCCCGTGTGGATGAACTTGCTGAAGCTTTTGGGAGACTTTAATGTTGAAGTACTGCATGTTATAGATCACAGGCAATAAAACCACACAAGACAAAAAAAAAAAAAACTGTAAAAGAGCCAGT
Organism: Ovis aries; assembly: GCF_016772045.2. Taxonomy (NCBI): domain Eukaryota; kingdom Metazoa; phylum Chordata; class Mammalia; order Artiodactyla; family Bovidae; genus Ovis; species Ovis aries. Next base: position 57,405,459 of record NC_056062.1, on the reverse strand, counting down.
CTGTAACATGGCCACACAGGGGAACACCGCGACTTCTGTTTTCAACACTTGGGAATTGCAGCCAGAGTGGCCTTATGATATTTTCCGTGACCTCTTTTAAAAAGAGCTGTGAGCCTCTCATTCACACATAATCAGCCACTAGCAGCTTGGCAGTGTTCGAGTCAAACTTAATTGGACTGGTTTTTACTCATTTATGCATTCACCAGATATATATTGATATACAAGGCATAGTGTTGGATAATGAAACCTCAGACGTAAGAGGATTCCTTTCACATCTTTCAAAACTCTCAGTCTTGGGAGGGGAAATGATGCTTAACTCCAGTTTTAACCAGTATATAAAAGATGCTGGGCTCTATTAGGGGTACCTGACTCCAAAGAGATGACTTACCCCTAGGGAATAGGGCAGGGTCTGAGTCTGAAAGAGTGAGTTGGAAGGGACCAGGCAGCTGAGGATAGGAGTGGGATGGCAAAAATCTTTCTGAGCAGAGAGACCAGGGAGAACGGTGCAGTGAAGACGCCAAAGAGTGTGGTGTGTCATGAGACAGCTGGTTTTTCCCTGTGGCAGGTGCACGTGAGGGGCAGTAGGTGGGGCTGGAAACGGAGAGTGGAGGCTGGAGCCACTTTGGAAAAGGTCTTGTAGGCCATATTTGGTCCAGATGAATTTGAGCATTTCAGGCCGTTCTTTTACAAGGATCAGTCTGGTGTGTTGTAGAGAATGGATGGGATGTGAGGATGGCTGTGTGGAAAAAAGCAGTGTGTGCAAAAGCTGTTGAATCCTAGTATGGATTTAAGGTCTGAACTCAGACTGATGGGGAGGTGGGAGGGACAGAGAAGGAGAAGAGAAGCAGGAAGGGATGGGGACTTTAGGGGTGACTCCCAGAGCTCTGGCTTGAGTGATTGAAAGGACAGAGTTGTTCTTGATAGTGAATACAAAAGTCTTGATAGTGAATACAAAGGATGACGTGGTTTGTAGGGGAGATAATGCATTCAGGTGTGGATTTGTGTAATGATACAGGGGACCAGCGCAACATCCAGGGCTTGGGATTTTGTTGACAGTTGCACAGGCCTGTGGTTCTAGAATTTAAGACAGAGGCTCAGCTGGAGATACAGGTTTTCAAATCTTCTATGTATTTGGAGTTGTTGTTGAAGTTGTAATCTGACTGAGAAGGTGCATTGTTGTTATTGTTCAGTTGCTCAGTCGTATCTGACTCTTTGCAACCCCATGTACTGCAGCTCGCCAAGCTTCCCTGTCCTTCAGTATCTCCCAGAGCTTGCTCACACTCATGCACATTGAATCAGTAATGCCATCTAACCATCTCATCCTCCATCATTCCCTTCTCTTCCTGCCTTCAATCTTTCCCAGCATCAGGGTCTTTTCTAATGAGTCAGCTCTTCACATCAGGTGGCCAAAGTATTGGAGCTTCAGCTTCAGCATCAGTCCTTCCAATGAATATTTAGGATTGATTTCCTTAAGGATTGACTGGCTTGATCTCCTTGTGGTCCAAGGGACTCTCAAGAGTCTTCTCCAACACCACAGTTCAAAGCATCAATTCTTCGGAGTTCAGCCTTCTTTATGGTCCAGCTCTCACATCCATACATGACTACTTTAAAAACCATACCTTTGACTAGATGGACCTTTGTTGGCAAAGTAATGTCTCTGCTTTTTAATATGCTATCTCAGTTTGGCATAGCTTTTCCAAGGAGCCTGAAGGCCAAGGCGGCAGGCAAAGGGAAAGGAGATGGGGGGATAGTAAGATTAAGTGAGAAAAGTTATCTACAAGTGCTTGGACACAATGTGGTAGAAGCCAGAGGCAAAGTGGAATGAGGTGCTTGATGGAATGGGAGCCAAGTGACAAAATGAGTGAAATACAAAGAAAAGGCAGAGAGCAGAGGAACAGTCTGACTGTTAATGCGCTTGTAACTACACACAGGACAGTGACTGTGTCTCATATAGCTTTCAAGGCTTGTGAAGAAGTATTAAGAACCTACTGTGTGGAAAAGGGATGGGGAGTGGGGTAAAGTAAAGAAATAAGAAATAAAATCATGAATAAAGCACGATCTTCGATCTCAAGCTGCTTATGGCATAGAATTGTCATTTCTTGTTTTCCCTTTTCATTCATTTTTCTCCTTCATTAACAGCAGGACATGGGCACTTGGGAAAGTGGGAAGAATGAAAGAATTACTTTCTCGACACATAAAATTCTTGGTTCTCATAATAGGCACGTCTGGTCATGCCCATGGATGAGCACGCCGAAAGGGACAGTGATGATGACCCATCATTTGGTAGTTTACAAAAATAAGTTTTTCTCATGGCTACAGCATCTTTGGAGGGTTGGACCTTTGAACCAATCTCATTAGAGTTATTAATGAGCCTTTTGGCTCACTGGATTATTTGATATATATTAGGTACTGCTGCTAAGTCGCTTTAGTTGTGTCCGACTCTGTGCGACCCCATAGACAGCAGCCCACCAGGCTCCCCCGTCCCTGGGATTCTCCAGGCAAGAACACTAGAGTGCGTCGCCATTTCCTTCTCCAATGCATGAAAGTGAAAAGTGAAAGTGAAGTCACTCAGTCGTGTCCTACTCCCAGCGACCCCATAGACTGTAGCCCACCAGGCTCCTCTGTCCATGGGATTTTCCAGGCAAGAGTACTGGAGTGGGTGCCATTGCCTTCTCCTATAGTAGGTACAGTTTCCTGTAATTTTCACTTGCCTTATAAGAAACAGGCAACATTAAGTCATAGACAAGCTGGAGTATTGAGGGGATGATGAAAATAATTACCATGTGTTTTAGTTAATATCATGCATATCAGTCCTTGCTCCTTTCATTTTGACCTAAAGGTGGAATTATTCCCATTGCAGAGATGAGGGAACTGAGGTGACTGTGGGGAGATAACATAGGTAATAAATGATAGAGTTCCTAGGACCCCAAATAAGGCATTCTGACTTCAAATTTTGGCTTCTTGCCACTCCATTATGTTGCTTGTGTCTTCATGACTAGCTACTAAAGAAAAATTAGGGGGTAGCTACTTTAAAAAAAATTTAAGAGTCTTTTTTTCATTAGTCTGCTCAAAGCACCAATAGTGGAAGCTATATTGACTGCAGTCTTTATATTTGATGGACCACAGATTCTTTATGCAAATATATGCAATCAAGTCCAACTGGGCGAAAGCTTTTTTTAGAGACAAACATCTTTTTCTTTCATTATCTTAAAAAGCTCTTAAAAAGCAAGTTTAAAAAGAAAAGCATTCAACATTTTAAACTGTAAAACTGTTGTAGTTAAACTTGCTGTCTGGTATAATGGAAATTTGTTTTTCAGTTGTTATAATGGCCTTTGTAGGTGAAAAGTGTGTGTGTGTGTGATATAATTCAGTCAAATTAAGTGTAAACTATTGGTTTTCCTTTTATAATATCATTCCTGAATTCTCCAAATACATTAAGTGATGTAGCTTGCTTTATCTTGCCAAAGCAGCTATCATGTTCCCCTTTTAATGCCAAAGCATTAAAGCATTTGTCTTTTTCTTAAGCAGTGTAAAATTATGCAGGATAAATCGAAAGGGCCTATTTTAGTTTTACAACTTGTATTTTAGCTTCAGATATTCAGAAATTTACCTAATTTTGCTACTGTTAAGGCAGATATTAACTATTAGTATATAGAAATATTTAGAATCATGAAATGTTCATGGAATCTTACAGCTGTTTGAAAAGTTTATGATGCTACATTTATTTCATAAAAAATATCTGTGGGCCTTGCTAAATAGCAATTTTCAGATAAAAGCAACTTCTAGCAAGTAGCAAATGCTGGTACCAGTGCTTATCTTTAAATCTCAATTTCAAGCTTCATGGTGCCAATTTTACGTTTTAGCTTTAGTGGAAAAAAATTGAATCCGAAAGGGCTTATACATTTGTGGCATTTGGTGGGTTGATCCTTTATTATTACTGCTGATTTTTTAAAATCACCATACACTTATAATTTTTTTTAAGTTTTATAAAAATGTTAGGCAACTATATTAGTTCTGGTAATTATCATTACACGTGGTGTATTATAGTAGCCTTAGTCCATTGCAGTTGAGAAATTACAATATAGCCATATGAGAATTTAAATAATAATATCAAATAATATTGTATTTTGTGTGTGATTTTAGTGCATTTTATAATAATATGTGAGGAAATTCAAATGAGGTAAAATGAAACTTAGTTTAGCCATTTCATGCCACATGTGTCCCAGTTTCATCCAAATGCAAATATGATAATCCAGGGCACAGAGGTAGTATCCTGTAGAGGTGATTTGACAATACTGTGTTTATTACTCACCACCAAGATGAGTAAGCTGCAATCCTGCTGATCTTTCCACAAGTATGTATTTTAATATTATGTACTAGGAGTTTTCATTTTCTAAAGAGACTAATTAAGTTTGCCTTACCTCATTTTTCTTCCTGTTGAATTTTTTTTATGTTAGTATCTACTTGACATGATAGAACATGTCTAAATTAGTAATCTAATTTGAATAGCATAGTTATGTATACAGTCACAGCTTGTTTGAATAGAGGGCTTTTTGCATATTGTGTATGCTCTTTCTCTTAGCAGATTGAGGAATTATATGCTTAATGTTTCAGAATCCTAAACCTACTCATGTTTGCCAATAGACATGCAGAGATATAAATATTTTTACAAACATAATCTTAAAAGATATGCTTCCTTTTCAGATATTAGGAATTGACAGTTAAACTGTCTGCTATAGCCGTTTCTTATATGCGATTGACTGATAAATCCAGAAGGGGCTGAAACCAACGATGTCATTAGTAGGGCCTAAATTGTTAGTGTTGAGGTTAGGAGTGTATTTCTCTGTTTTCCTAAATAAAAAATAATGATGCTTTGCAGTAAAGTATTATGAATCTTGATAACGAAACACAGTCAAGTAATATAATTTTTTCTTTGCTGTACTTTATTATAGTCATTTTGCCCAAAATACACATCTTAAGCGTCTAACATCAGCATGAAATTCCCAATATCTCCAAAGTAAGAGTTGAAACTGAAATGTTCAGGGACTCATTTAAACCATACAATATGGATAACAGCTTTTCGGATTTTATGCCAGGGTGTATGGAAGAGGATTGCTAAGCACTGGTGGTTGAGAAAAGACAAAATGCCAAAGGATCAGACTTGCACTTAATGGTTTTTGCCACCACAGTTCTTAACCTTTCCAACTGGTTGAGTGGTTTACTAATAGCAGCTGGTCAGGACCTGCATTATTGTAGACCTTTTCTTTTAATAAATATTCAATAGCATTTTCAAAATTGTTCCCCTAGCTACAGTTCATAATAAACAGCCCAGTGCTGGCAAAGAGCATGCTGCTTTTATACTGTTTTACAGCCATAGGCCATTTGACATTTGGACCCTTCTCATAGGGATTTTTCCAGCTCCGCGTATCCTGAAAACTGTCAGCCTTGGATCAGAACAATCCTTTTGCATCTTCACACTTACAAGGAAATTAAAAAGAACTCTTCTTCTCCCCATAAAATGCCAAGGCCCATGGTCAGAGAATTATCATTTGCTAGTCATATGCATTTTCTTTTTGATGTTCTCACTGGCTTTAGGAAGTAATAACATGAAAAGCACTGCTGAAACGTGAACACAACAGTTTGATTTGATCTTCAATATACTCTTTCTGTTTAAAGCTGTGGTTCTCAAGGAAGAGTGACTTTGCCACCCAGAGGACATTTTGGTTGTCATAGCTGTTGGGCGAGGGTGGGGGTCGGTGGGGCGGGGAGGGGTATGCAAGGGCTACTGCTGGCATCTAATAAATGAGTGGAAGCCAGGGATGCTGTTATACATCCCACAGTGCACCAAACAGCCCTCCTCCACAGGGAAGAATTATCGGGGCCAATATGTCAACAGTGCTGTGCTTGGGAAACCCTGGTCTACAAAGTAGGGAATGTCTTTCTAATTTGCTTTATATTGTTCAAGCAAATGGAAGTGTGTTCAGTGGTTCTGATGAAGAGATCCTTCCATTCAATAAACTCATATATTGAACACCTGCTAGGTCCTGAAAATGTGGGGAAGACCATGACATCATCCTCAGGAGTTTCTGCCGTCTTTGCAGGATGAGTGGTAAACAAAATACTATTGTTTGATGTGATGTATGCTGTAATTAGCGAGGCACACATGGCATGTTAAACTCGAAATAATTTCAATTTCATTTGCTAAATGTGGGGAAATATCTAGAAGAACTCATCTCTGCTGTCTGGATGTTAAATTAGTCATTTGGGAGCAAAATTTCTCCTTTTCCCTTAACGATCAGGAATGTATCTCATTTACTGCATCCTTCTTCCCCTGTTTGCACTGGTGTTAATTTGAAACATCAGGACAAAAGAAGAGGTGTTGACATAAACAGTATTACTCCCAACATTTAGGATTAGTTTTTCCACATCTTCATTGAGGTATAATTTACATGACATAAAACTCTCCCATGTTAAGTGTACAATTCATAGATTTGTAGAAAACTGATAGAGTTATGGGACTTCCATCACAGTTTAGTTTTAGGGCTTTTCCATCACCCCAGAAAGATCCCTTGTGCCCCTTTGTGTTCATTCTGCATTCTCACTGCCAGTCCCAGGCAAGAGCTAATCTTTATGTCTTTTTTCTCTTCTCTGTCTCACTGTCTGTCTCCATTTGCTAAAAGACGCATCTGTGGACATTTTATTTGGAATGTTATTTTTGAAATTTATTTAATTAATGATACTTTTGGTTGCGCCAGGTCTTTGTTACGGCATGCAGGCTTCAGTAGTTGTAGCACACAGGCTTAATTGCTCCACGGCTTTTGGGATCTTCCTGGACCGGGGATCAAACCCATGTCCCCTGCATTGGCAGGTGGATTCCTATCCACTGCACCACCAGGGATGTCCCGGAATATTAATTTTTTCATAAAATTTTAAAAGAATTAAACATTTTTACAAAAATTAACACAGTTTGATAGCTTCTTTTTGAAAATCAGCATCATGTTTTTCATACTACCTGCATAGTACACCTGCTGTGGCCCAGACTGGGGATGCTCAGGGTCAGAACTCCCAGACTTAGACAGTGAAAAAGTTGACAGAGGAAAAGATGAGCTCATGTGTTTAAGGCAGCATATCTGAAATCATACATGGTATGCCTGTTTCTTAGCTTTGTCCTGTTTAGTTCCCTGTAAATGTGTCTACTAAAATAATATTGTAGAAATCATTGAAAAGCTGAGGTCTGGTAAACACCTGCATGATGTGGGAAAATAATACAAGGCTTAAATCTGGAGAACTCGCCTGTCTGGGGAGTTGTATGCAGGTCAGCAGTTCTTTAGCCTGACACTCTGGGGCCAAATGTCTTTTAGAATCCATCCAGCTTTCAGAAAGGGAATGCAGTTTGCATCCTATAGGTTAGGTAATACTCCCGTGGCATACGGGAGACAACCATTTCTACAGCAAAGTAGATGAATATTCTCATTTAGTTGGACAGAAAAAGACTTGTCAGCTCAGGTCAGGGTTTGGAACAAATTCATTTAGTAGCAAAATAACAAAGACACTCTTCACAAAATTTTGCATTTTAAAATTGTGGCTAAAGGTTTGTGAACCTGTCCAGGATATTACATTCAAAAATAATTGTCCCATCCTCCTTCAGCCCCGCCCCCAACATCTCCTCTGCCACATACATGCTTCATACAGCTTAGCCATGGGTATACTTGTCTTTCTTTCACATCATTAACTTCCCATCAGACTTGACAAAATGCCAGATTAGCTGTTCAGTTTCAGTGGATGAGGGCCAGGTACGGATGTGTTATGGCCAGCCAGACCCACATTCTCTTATGTCTGTGGTTTTACCTCCCTGCTTTAGGCCTGGATTGTAGCCATGTTCATCTAGCCCAGCCCCTCCTCCACCAGGTCCAGGGTCCCAGATGATGAAGATAGCTTTTAAGGGTCAGAAGAGATGGCCTTGAAGAAAATCCAAATGTAACAATGGTAGACATCACTGCAGCAACCCCAGACTCATGCTTGGTAACCATCACACCTGTCACAAAATCGTGGGCTGTGAGACTGAACACCTAAAGGAGAAGAGAAAAGCCAAGGTAGGGAATCCACTGGAGTCAGTTCTCTTGAAGATATTTAGAATCTAAGAAAGGAAGACAGGAAAAAAACGACATAAGGGTCTTTACTGGGATCACAACTTAGAAGGAGGATACCCATTAAAGCAAGATATTTCAGACTTGTTCCAGAATGCTTAAAATCCTGCATAATCATCTTATGTATTTGCCTAATGGCATTTAGCAAACCTTGCTAGTCTTTTAATCATAAATTTCACATCTCTGTTAATTTCCAGATTCCACTGGTGAAATTGTAACTGAGATGGCAGTGGGTTTTAGCTGGCCTCCTTTAGGATGAGCTGTGGAATGAGCATTGAGTATTTTGATCAACATGTACATTTGCTTTTGTGGCATGTGAGCAAGCATGCCCTTCCAGCGGTGTTACTTAAACAGAATTGTACTCTAGACTGTGGGACCCATTTATAAACAAGGGAACTCCATTTCTGCAAATGAGAAAAAAAAAGAGGGTATAGAGTTGCATTAGCGAAAAACTGCACATTTATAGGGACATCCAAGAATTTTGCTTTTCTAAGGCTCAAAGCATCATCAAGGCAGTACTAAGTTCTTAAAGAGCAACGTGAGCCAAAGTTAGTGGGCACTTGCATACATGCTGTAATTTGCTGCCTCTTTCTTTCTTTTCTTTCTTTTTTTTTTTTTTTTACAGTTCTTAATTGCTTCAAGGGTGACACCAAAATTTCTGTCTAAAGGGGAACCATCCATGTGTACAGGTATTGAGTCATTACCGTTTGGCAGTGGAAGTGCGCACCCCGCCTTTTCTAGCGTTGATTTCTTTCTGGAGCATCTTAGTTGACACCTCCTTCTCCAGCTTCAGCCAACACTTTCCTCACAGGTTTTACAACCTCTTCCCAAGATTCGTTTTCTCTCTTATCTCCCAGCTTTAAATAGCCCCACTCGTTCTGTCTTGGTTAGCCAGGACAAGTTTGTCTTCTCGTGCCAGGCGTCTTCCTTTCTTGAGTTTTCAAACATTGCTTGTTGTTACCACATTTCCTGTTATCAAAGGGCTGACAGCACACAAGGGCCCCACCTTGTTACTGCTACATCTTCTCGTTTAAATATGCCCCCCACCTTCTTTGTGCTGTGAGGATGCTGCCCCCTTCTGTTGGAGTGGACCCTCTGATCCCTCTTATGTGTCTCTCTCCCTCTCTCCAGTGGCTTTTAGAGCAGTGGTTCTCCACGCTGACTGCAAAAAGCTTCGTCTGCAGTGTGGGAGACCTGGTTTGATCCCTGGGTTGGGAAGATCCCCTGGAGAAGTGCATGGCAACCCACTCCAGTATTCTTGCCTGGAGAATCCCCATGGACAGAGGAGCCTGGCGGGCTACAGTCCATGGGGTCACAAAGAGTCAGACACGACTGAGTGACTAACAACCTGGAGAGATTTAGTCCTTGGTGATGTCCAGGGCTCGCCTCTAGTAAATGTGATTACCGATTACCATACTGTGGTCGAGGGGAGTGCCAGGGGGAGGGTGCAGCTTTGCCAGGCTGGTGCTTGGTTCTCAGTGTAGCCATCACTGAGAACCACCTGTGTAGAGGCGGCAACACCTGTTTATTGTTATTGGTAACAAGCCATCGAATCACTGGAAGGACCAGCAGGGAAGTTTGGTTGCCAAGGAGGAAGAGTTGGGGGGAAATGGAGTGAGAAGTTGGGTGAGCAGTTAAAGGCTTTTATATTTAGAATGGATGAACAACAAGGTCCTACTGTATAGCACAGGGAACAATGTTCAATATCCTGCGATAAATCATAATGGAAAAGAGTATTTAAAAAGGATGTGTGTTTGTGTGGGTGTACATATATGTACATACTGGAGAAGGCAATGGCAACCCACTGCAGTATTCTTGCCTGGAGAATCCTATGGGCAGAGGAGCCTGGTGGGCTATAATCCGTGGGATTGCAAAGAGTCGGACGCGAATGAAGCAACTTAGCAGCATACATACATATGTGTGTGTGTAACTAAATCACTTTGATGTATAGTAAAAATTAAGAAATTAACACAACATTGTAAATCAACTATAGTTTGAAAAATACTACTTTTAACAAAAGGACAGGAAGAGACTAAACAATAGCAACATCCCCGGTTTATGCTGGGTTTCAGCTCAGGGTGTGGATGTCTATACGGGGCAGCTGCACACACCCAGCTGATGTGACGACTTCTCCCCCTGAAACCGTGTTCTCATTAGTATATCCTCTTGGCCGCATGGCCTCTGCAGGCCAGAAACCATTTCGGATGAAGCCTGCGCTTATCTCCTCATGAGGCTGGCACCCAGGGGCCTGATTTCCTTTCAGAACTTTTGCTTCCAGCCTTGCAACCAGCTGTTTTCTTTTTTCCTCTGTGTAACTCTGTAAACCGAAACTGGGCGCCCTCCTGCCTCATCTGCTGCTAGTTCACTTGCAACTCACTCCCCACAATCACACACGCAGGAGAACCTATTAAAGTTCCCAAGTGGAGACTTGCACTTTGCCTTTCCTTTACGAGAAAGATGGGCGGCAGGGTCTTTGCTGGAAAACTATTGTATAGAATGTAATTTCTCTGAATTAGTGGGAGAGGGGAAGCTGGTACTAAAATGGAACTGTCATCTATTCAGAGTTTGCTTTTATTCCTAATGCACCTATGCGTCTCGGAAATCTTTCCTTACACATTAATGAGTCCCGGAGTTGGACAGAAATGCATTCGAATAGGCTTCTTTATAAAGGTCTCTTTATACAGCCTCTTCTCGAGACATGCTGTGGTCAGAATGCACGTCCATTTTCTGGGAGCAGCACACAGGATCCTTTGGACTGTGCTCCATTGTCCCGCACTGTCTAAAGGAGCTGAGAACAGTTATAACAGGAGTGGGCCTACCATACTCTCTGGACCCTACTGCTTCCCCTTGTTAAGGGATATTTTGTTCCAAAGACTGTGACAATACTTTTATTTGTGTCGGTAAGTAGAAAATTGTAAGTGAGGTGATTTTGGCATTAATGATGCACAGCTAACTGTTTTAAGGGCGTCTCATGAAATTTTTGGAAAATTCAGTTGTGCAAAGAAAGAAAAGGAATATTTCACTTTATGGGCTACTGTAAAGATATAGGAATGACTTAAATGCCAGCTTTCTTTAATAGGATCAGTTTACAGAAATTATATTTCTGTAACACTTTCCCCTGAGCACAGATATCATGTAATTGAAACTTTGTCCCACAGTTGTTGTCTTGCATGGAAAAATGCACTTTTTCTGCCTCCAGCATACAGAGTGAGAGCCTTGCCAAGGCTGGCACTGCAGGCCAATGATTAGTTAACGTGTTCATCCATTCAGTATGCGTTTATTGAGTTCTTTCTGTGTTCCATGCACTGACTTTCTCATGGGAGGAGATAGTCACATAAACAAGAGACTATCAGCAGGTATTAGGTTCTAGGAAAGTAAAACATGTTAATGTTACTGAGAGTGGCTAGGCAATTAGGGAGGGCACCCTGGAGGAGGTGACATTTAGGCTGACATGTGACCAAAACAGGCAAAGCTGACCAGAATTCAGAGACCAGCCTTGCCAGAGCAGACTCTGGCAGTCAGAGGAGGGCAGAGAGCAGACTGACCAGATTTGTGTTTTAGGAAGATCACTTCAGAGCAGGACAAAAGGTGAACTTGAATCAGAACAGGGATTCTAGTGCCTCAGGCTGGAGTCTGGATCTGGAACCAGGGGACTAGCTGAGAGCACAGTGGGCAGCCTGCTGACTTGATGCTAGACTGCTGATCTTGGGCTCTTCTTCTGCCCTCTGTCCTGATTCACAGGGCCTCATGGCCTGTTGACATCACCAGCCTTCGTCCACTTGCTAAAATGCTTGTTCAGAGTACTGACTTCCAGACCCCAACCTGGTCTAGTGACAGAGAGTGGGGGCCAAGACTTCAGCAAGACTTCATTAAGCCTCTGGTGTCTAATGCGTGGAGTCCATGGACCTGATTTTTGAGAAATACTATGTCTAGGGGCTCTGCTTACTTGACTATCCCACGTAATTCTTACAACAGCTCTGTAAAAGGAATGTATGCTCCCTGGGTTACAGATTGGGAAACAGACTCAGTGTGATTAAGCCTCTGGCCCAGGGTCATACTGCTCATGCATGTTGTGACTGGCAAAGCAGTCTGCCCTTATTTGTAGCCAGTGCTGCCTGTGTGAAGATGGGAAGAACAGCTCTGCAAAATTTCAGAAATCTTTTGCAGGTTAATCATCTCATGAATGAACATGGTCCTTCTTGCAAATCCAGTACATCCCATCTTGGGACAGAACCAGAAATGTCCATTTTTGCTGACTTTTCTGGAGGAAAAGTTTAATGTTCTTTCTTAAAGATAGAATTTTAAGTCCTGGAATTGGGAGGGGTGTGTGTATTACAAAGGAGAGATTTGATCTTCATTGTTCTTTCTGGGTCTCTTTTTGCCTTTTTTTTCCCCTCCATAAAAGAAGCCAAGAGGTTTAAGGAGTAGCATTTTATTTTTTAATCACCATAAACCTAGAAACCCGACCATCATGCCTCACAGAAAATTATCGTGCTTTCAGTTGCCATGAGTTATTTATTTCTTAAGTGGCTCTTGAACCAAGAGTTGTGCAAATGATGTTGACGAGGTGGAGGAGGGTTGCTGTGTGGAAAGCACACTGATAATTAGAGATCTTGTGTAAAAGCTGGCATGAAAACACATTGACTTCAGTGTGACCCACCTGCCTCCATTTGAGAGTGTGAGGGAGGTTCCCGCTTTATTTTCTTCTGGTGATGGCATATTGGGTGTATTTATCTGGAGATTTAACTTCATAATAAAGTTTCAGTGGGCCTGAATTTAGGAACTTAGCAGGCATGCATGTATTGGAAAAGGAAATGGCAACCCACTCCAGTATTCTTGCCTGGAGAATCACGGGGACAGAGGAGCCTGGTGGGCTGCCATCTGTGGGGTTGCACAGGGTCGGACACAACTAAAGTGACTTAGCAGCAGCAGACTTTGGGGAAGGAAGGCATCCTGTATTATTAGTTTGTTAGGGCTCCCATAACAGAGTACCACAGATTGGATGGCTTGAACAACAGAAATGTATATCCTCACAGCTCTTGAGGCTGGAAGTCCAAGACCAGTGTGCCAGCAGGCCTGGTTTTCTGCAAGGAGTCTTCTTGGCTTGCACATGGCAGTCCTCTCCCTGCCTCTTGACGGTGTTGTCCCTCTGGCACAAGGATCCCTGATACCTGCGTGTCCTCTCCTCTTCATATAAGGACACTCTTCAGATTAGATTAGGCCCCACTCTAGTGACCTGATTTTTAACTTAATTGCCTCTCTAAAGGCCATATAACTCCAAATACAGTCATGTTCTGGGCCACTGGGAGTTAGGACTCTAACATAGGAATTTTGCAGAAATATCACTCAGCTCATAGCACACCCTTGCCCCTGGGGAATATGTAGAAATGAAGAGCATGAACAAAGCAAGAAAAAATTCTCCCAGAGCAGGATGCCCCGCCCCCCACCCCCCACCCTGTGCTGCCACACCCCCTCTGTTGGGTGCCCTGCTCAGGCAGGCCAAGGCGAGGACCAGCATCCTCTAGGTTGTCAGGCTCCACCCATGCTGTACCCTAGTTGTGAATGGCCTGCCTCAGGCATGAACCCAATTTGAATGAGCTTCCAGGAGGATGAAGGGGCTCTATCTCCCTTGAAGTCTGACTGTTGGGTCCTGCAAATTGCCAGGGGAAAGGCTGGCCCTTCCAGATCCCAAAATGATAGTCACAGGTTTTCCCAGTGTGGCATTTTGTTGCTTATTGTTGGGGGTCAGCCTCAATTCCATCATTAGTGCTGGAGGTCTGACATACAAGACAAGCAATTGCATTGTGAAAGCAAAATGTCCCCCAACCCCTCACCTGCCAGCATGTGTCTGTAAGCAAAAGAGGAACTTCAGCCACAGTCTTGAAATGAGAAGCAAAGCAAAAGATTTGACTGCAGTTTAAAGAACATCGATTTGTGAAGCAGGAAGAGACTTTGGCTCTTTAATTGCAGTGAAAGCATTTTGTGTTGATTGTGTAGAGTGTCTATAAAGTCTGGAAATAGACATATATGTCCTAGAACATATTGTGTGTTGTAAAGTAATATAGTAATATTACTTCCCAGGTAACTGTGGTAAAGAATCTGCTTGCCACCGCAGGAAATGCAGGTTCAATCCCTGGCTTGGAAAGATCCTCTGGAGGAGGAAATGGTAACCCACTCCAGTATTATAGCTGGAAAATTCCATGGACAGAGGAGCCTGGTGGGCTACAAAGAGTTGAACATGACTGAGTGTACATGCATACAAAGTAGTATTAATATACCATATGTCATGTGTATTCACCAGTTTTTAGAGTTTATGACCACCTTCAAGTTAAAATTAATTATGCTAGGTTATTACCCCAAACACTAGCTACACCCTTGATTCCTGGCTCTGCCACTGAAGGTAAGATGACTTACCTGGGCAGGCTTGGGTCAGATACATAGTTCTGTTTTTGTGCAGCTAGTTTTGATAGTGCCAAAAAGATTGTATATTATTAGCATATTATTTTCTTCATTTTATAGGGTTTTTTGCTCAGTATATATCTTGGAGGCTTCATTCACTAAACATTAGTTGAAACCCAGGTATTTTTCAAGCACATTAATGTGTATCGTTAAGGCCTCACAAATCCCGCTTTGTAGGAGGGGAGATCTAGTTGAAGTGGTGGCGTGACTCACCGGTGCCATGAATTGAAGAGATCTGTGCTTAGTCGCTCAGTCATGTCTGACTCTCTTCGATCCCATGAACCGTAGCCCACAAGGCTCCTCTGGTCCATGGGATTTTCCAGGCAAGAATACCAGAGTGGATTGCCATTTCCTCCTCCAGGGGATCCTCCTGACTCAGGGATCGAACCAGAGTCTTCTGCACTGGCAGGTGATTTCTCTACCACTCAGCCACCTCGGAAGCTCTCTCTTGGATTTAAGGGAGATCTGATGAAAGTTGTGTTCTATGCTTTACTCCCTCTGTTTTCCTGCGATTTCTCTATTGGAGCTCAACACCACAAGAAATTGAGACTATTTTTGCAATCACTTAGGGATTAAAGAATGAATTATTGGATCAGATTACACATCCTTCTAATTTAGGCAAAATGGTATACAATACCATTGACTTGACAAATAATTTTCTTTGTTGTTTCTTCTGTATTATCGGCAAACGCATGTTGCTAAATGGTGAACTTAATTTACAACGCAGTTATCAGATCAGTTTACTGACAAGGGATAAAATTTTGGACCGAGCTAATATTGTTGAATCTCTGGAGATACATCAACATTTGATGATGAATTGACTGACATTTTGAAACCTCTTTGCTCTCAGATGGGGCTTCCCTGGTAGCTCAGATGGTAAAGAATCTACCTGCAATGCTAGAGGCCTTGGTTCGATCCCTGGGTTGGGAAGATCCCCTGGAGAAGGAAATTCCTACCCACTCCCAGTATTCTTGTATGGAGAATTCCATGGACAGAGAAGCCTAGTGGACTACAGTCCATGGGGTCCCAAAGAGTCGGACACGACTAAGCTACTAACACGAACATTTGCTCTGAGATGCAGTGGATTTGTCATATTTGACAAAGGTGAAATCATATTCAGAATAAATGTTTTCTCTGAAGCCTCATTGTAGAAAGTAATGTCATTTCAACATTCATAAATGGATTTATCTTTATTCAGACAGATGTCCAAACTAATATTGTCAGGGTCTTTTGGTTTACCCTGTAATCTAGGATACAACTACTGTGGTAAATACAACTCATTGTTAAAATTGGCCACTCACTGTTGAAGTGACCCTAGTGTTTATCAATTATTTCTATGAATAGTTTATTCATATATGTATATTCTTCTTTTTAATTGGACTATAACTGCTTTGAATGTCGTGTTAGTTTGTGCGTACAACAAAGTGAGTCAGCAATCCGTATACATATATTGCCTCATATGTGTGTATTCTTGACCAGACCATAGAGGAAAAGAATTGTGTTTAGTGCTTCTTTTTGAGTTCCTCTTGGTGCCTGACACAACATGAGTATTTGCTATATGATATTCTAACTAAACATGTTCAAATACCCAGCTGATCGGTCTGCTCCCATAGGCTATCCTCTGCCACATTTTATCTCTTCCTGAAGTCTTTCCATCACCAATTCAGTAGACCTGGCAAATAAAACAGGAAGTCCCTCTGATGCCTCTGTATCCTTCACTCTTCTTAGTGCCTGGTCACCAAGGTTTATACACTGTGTCTGTTAAGTACTGAATCTGCCTTTGAATTTCAAATCCCTCTGCCGTTCTCTTAAGAGTCTTACCATCTGGATGAGGTATAGCCCATGATTTTTAAGGTTATCTAACTGGTCTCCATTCAGCCATACTTAGCTGGAACTGTTATTTTCTACCCTGGTGCTGGGAGAATTACCTAAGGTGCAGAGTTATTCCTGCCATTCTTTAAAATTCTTCATTAGTTTTTCTAAAAGTGGTCTCCAGCAAAGAGCACTAACTCCTTAGCATGGATACAAAGTCTTTAGTGATCTGGTCCCTGATTGTCTGTCTAGCCTCATTTGTTACAATTTCCTATGTGTTCTGTGTTCCAATTATACATCAACTCAAAGTTCCTTAAATGTTGCATAAAGTATTTCCTGAATCCCTTAACTGACTTAACTCCTGCTTCTGGCTTCAACTGCCCCTTCCTCTGAGCACCTAGCCCTGCTTGTCCAACCACCCCTGTCGATTCTGGTTTAGGGGTCCTTTATTTGCATTCCCGAGGATGAGATGGCTGGATGGCATCACTGACTCAATGGACGTGAGTCTGAGTGAACTCCGGGAGTTGGTGATGGACAAGGAGGCCTGGCGTGCTGCAATTCATGGGGTCGCAAAGAGTCAGACATGACTGAGCAACTGAACTGAACTGAATGCTTCATTAGAGTATCCCTTATCAAGAGCAGCTCACACTTGATCATAATCGCCTGGTTAGTGGTCTCTCTTTTCCATTTGGACTATGAGTTCCTTAAAGATAGACATCACAACATATTAATGTTTATTTCCCCAGTGTCTAGGATTGGGGCCTCCTGATGGCTCAGCGGTAAAGAATCCACCTGCCAATGCAGGAGACACAGGTTTGATCCCTGGGTTGGGAATATCCCCTGGAGGAGAAAATGGCAACTCACTCCAGTATTCTTGCTGGGAGAATACTATGGACAGAGGAGCATGGCAGGCTATATAGTCCATGGAATCTCAAAGAGTTGGATATGACTAAGTGTCTGAGCATTAGCACTGAAACTGGTTTATAGTTCAGTTCAGTTGCTCAGTCGTGTCCAATTCTTTGTGACCCCATGGACTGCAGCATGCCAAGCTTCCCTGTCCATCGCCAACTCCTGGAGCTTGCTCAAACTCATCCCCATCGAGTCGTTGATACCATCCAACCATCTCGTTTTCTGTTATCCCCTTCTCCTTGGACCTTCAATCTTTCCCAGCATCAGGGTCTTTTCCAATGAGTCAGTTGTTTGTATCAGGTGGCCAAAATATTGGAGTTTCAGCTTTAGCATCAGTCCTTCCAGTGAATATTCAGGACTGATCTCCTTTAGGATGGACTGGTTGGATCTCCTTGCAGTCCAAGGGACTCTCAAGAGTCGTCTCCAATACCACAGTTTAAAAGCATCAATTCTTTGGCTCTCAGCTTTCTTTATAGTCCAACTCTCACATCTATACATGACTGCTGATAAAACCATAACTTTGACTAGATGGAACTTTGTTGGCAAGGTAATGTCTCTGCTTTTCAATATGCTGTCTAGGTTGGTCATAACTTTTCTTCCAAGGAGTAAGCGTCTTTTAATTTCATGACTGCAGTCACCATCTGCAGTGATTTTGGGAGCCCAAGAAAATAAAGTCTCTCACTGTTTCCACTGTTTCCCCATCTATTTGCCATGAAGTGATGGGAGCGGATGCCATGATCTTAGTTTTCTGAATGTTGAGTTTTAAGCCAATTTTTTCACTGTCTTTCACTTTCATCAAGAGGCTCTTTAGTTCTTATTCACTTTCTGCTATAAGGGTGGTGTCATCTGGTGGTGGTGAAACTGGTTCATAATAACAAATCAAACGTTTGCTGAATTGATTCTTAAATGAACTGAAGATGAAAACAGGATGACTGTCACAGACACTGCCAAATCAGAGTAAGGATCAATACCTGCATTTTTAGAACAATTTGCACTTCATCTACATTTTATGATGTTTTACCCAGTTTGCTGTTATCCTCTCCCTTTTCTTTCAAAGCCTGTGAAATTGATAGAACAAGCAGCATTTTCACTGTGGTTTGAAAACAAAGACTTAAGCAGGTCTATTACTTGCCTGCACTCATCAAAAAGCCAGAGGTGATGCTGACTTGAGGTCCAGGGTGACACTTCAACCAATCCTGAAAACTCCCAACTAGAGAGGAAAATCACTGTTACTCAGGAATTGACATTTTCACACCTGCATAAATCTTAAAGCTGGACTGATCGGAAATCGTTTAGATCCCAAGATCTATTGACCAACGTGTGATCTCAGGCAAGTGACATATTCTGTTTCATTGACTTCATCTAAATAATAAAATTTTTCTTAGAATGTTTTGAGAAATTAAAAAACTGCTATATACCCAGCACGCAGCAAGAGCTCCATAAATGCTTAGCCGTGTTTATAGTCTGCCCCAAGGACATGTATTACGGTACCTGCTGCATATTTGCAGAATGCTGTTGACTGATTGATAAAACAAAGAGGGAGTTCCAGAATTTACCTGGGGACAAGTTCAGAAAGTTATAGGATATATCATCATTTGCACAATTGTTTTATATAATATAAAAATATCATGTATGTTAGCAAAGCCTTTAACTGTGGATCACAATAAACTGTGGAAAATTCTGAAAGAGATGGGAATACCAGACCACCTGACCTGACTCTTGAAAATCCTGTATGCAGGTCAGGAAGCAACAGTTAGAACTGGACATGGAACAACAGACTGGTTCCAAATAGGAAAATGAGTACATCAAGGCTGTATATTGTCACCCTGCTTATTTAACTTCTCTGCAGAGTACATCAAGAGAAACACTGGGCTGGAGGAAGCACAAGCTGGAATCAGGATTGATAGGAGAAATATCAACAACATCAGATATGCAGATGACATCACCCTTATGGCAGAAAGTGAAGAGGAACTAAAGAGCCTCTTGATGAAAGTGAAAGAGGAGAGTGAAAAAGTTGGCTTAAAACTCAGTATTCAGAAAACAAAGATCATGGCATCTGGTCCCATCACTTCATGGCAAATAAATGGGGAAACAGTGGAAACAGTATGACTTTATTTTGGGGGGCTCTAAAATCACTGCAGATGGTGATTGCAGCCATGAGATTAAAAGATGCTTACTCCTTGGAAGGAAAGTTATGAGCAACCTAGACAACGTACTAAAAAGCAGAGACATTACTTTGCCGACACAGGTCCATCTAGTCAAGGCTATGGTTTTTCCAATGGTCATGTATGGATGTGAGAGTTGGACCATAAAGAAGGCTGAGCGCCAAAGAATTGATGCTTTTGAACTATGGTGTTGGAGAAGACTCTTGAGAGTCCCTTGGACTGCAAGGAGATCCAACCAGTCCATCCTAAAGGAAATCAATCCTGAATATTCATTGGAAGGACTGATGCTGAAACTGAAGTTCCAATACTCTGGCCACCTATGTGAAGAACTAACTCCTTAGAAAAGACCCTGATGCTGGGAAAGACTGAGGGCAAGAGGAGAAGAGGGCGACAGAGGATGAGATGGTTGGATGGCATCACCGACTCAATGGACAGGAGTTTGGGTGGGCTCCGAGAGTTGGTGTTGGACAGGGAGGCCTGGTGTGCTACAGCTCATGGGGTTGCAAAGAGTTGGACATGACTGAGCGACTGAACTGAACTGAACTGAATGTTAGCAATAGAAAGCTACAAAGGAATCAAGAACGATCTTACCTTTATGAAGTGAAGTATAAAACTTTATCTGAAACACATGTTGTTTTTGTTCAGTCGCTTGGTTGTATCTCTCTTTGTGACTCCATGGACTGCAACACGCCACACCACATGTTAAGAGCTAAGTCAGTGGAAAGACCTACAGTGTTCGTTGCTTGGGAACCTCAGTATAGGAAAGATGTGGTCCTTCCCCAAATTAATCTGTAACTAGAATGCAATTTCAGTCAGTCTTCACAGGGTTTGTTATTTGTTTTTGTTTGTTTGCTTTCAATGAGAGTGTTGGAAAAGCTCTCACATTTCTGCATGTCTTACAAATAGAAGCAATATTTTTTCAAGGATGTTTGTGATGTGAACAGCGTTAGAGGATAGGGATCCTGTCCACATTCAGAGCAAAGGATAGGTTTATTTACTATCCAATATAAAAATGCCTCCATTCAGAGCAAGGCTTTGTGATGAATAATTCATGTTCCCCAAACTCAGGGTTCTTTAGGTGTGATGCAAAGGCTCACTGCAGGCACGGCAGCCACCTGAGCCCCCAGCCCCCAGCCCCCCTGGGACCTGAGCACCAAGCAGAAGTGACTAAACAGGAAACCCATGCCGCTTGCTTGCCGGACCCTAAGTAATACAACCCTTTGTCTCTGACTCAGGAGTCCTGTGTCTTCTTACAGCATCCATGAAATGTGGCAGGCCAACTTGTTAGTTTCCAAGTTGGATATAATCTCAGAGCCTTCACAGTTCTGTCTTCTTACAGCATCCATGAAATGTGGCAGGCAACTTGTTAGCTTCCAAGTTGGATATAATCTCAGAGCCTTCACAGTTCTTGACAGAGTTGTGATAAATCTCCACTTGTAAAATAATTTAGCAAATTGAATTTCAAGAGGAAACAGTAAGAATTTCGTACTGTGATTTCTCTGAAAGCTAAAAAACAAACAGACCAGCTCTTATTGCCAAGAAGGAAACTGTTCTTTGCTGATTTAACTTTCTCCCCCTAAGGATGGTAAATGAACCTATTCATTTTGTCCAAAGCTTCTCATTTTGACATTTTTGATAATAACTTTCCCTTGCCCTTGTTAGAACTTAGCATCTCTACTTCTTTCTACTGGCATGTTAAGCTAGTTTTTTTCCCCCCCACCGGATGTGTGCATTGTAATTTGGTTTAAATGTTTGTTTGGCAAGGCAGATTTATTTGGCTTCTTTTTAAAGGCTTAGCACCTTTCCAACTATTTTCAAGATCTCCTTACCCAGTTTACTCTAATTACATCCAAAGATATCATAATCATTTTGCTATTTACCCATAGCAAAGATAAACACAGGGTTATATGCATTGGAGAAAAAAATGCATGCGTGTATTTTTTCACTTCAGTTGTGTCCGACTCTTTGCAGCTTTATGAACTGTAGCCTGCCAGGCTCCTCTGTCCATGGGATTCCCCAGCAAGAATACCGAAGTGGGTTGCCATGTCCTCCTCCAGGTGGTTTGATTTAGTCGCTAAGTCGTGTCCGACTCTTTGTGACCCCATGTACTGTAGCCCACCAGGATCCTCTGTCCATGGGATTTTCCAGGCAAGAATACTGGAGTGGATTGCCATTTCCTCCTCCAGGGGATCTTCTCAACCCAGGGATCAAACCAGCATCTCCTGAAGCTCCTGCCTTGGCAGGTGGGTTTTTTTTATCACTAGCACCACCAACAGAAAGGAGAAAAGAAAAGTCCCTGACTAATAATGATAATAGGATGTTTATTTTAGTACTCTGGTGTCTTCCTTTGGAGAGAAATGCACTTTGGGTGATTAAAGATCATAAATGTAAGATTTACATCTAGTTTTGATTTTAGTGAGCTTCTGTTACAATACATGCACTTGGGTTTAGTACTTTTTTTTCATAAACTGATAGATCATTTAGACAGCTTCAGATCCTTTTAGGAGGGAGTTGGCATGCAAATAATACATCGTCAAAGACGTGTACCCAAATGTGAAGCTCTCTTAAGATAATAGACATTAAAGAGTTATTTTTTGATAAAACTTGAGGTACTTAGGCAACATTAAAAATGTCTTAAACTTAGAGTAAATGGGTAGTCCTAAAGAACCTTAAGTTTTAAATCAAATCAATGTGTTGGTGTTTTTTTTTTTTCCTGATCCTTGACATATCTTGGGAAGAGCCCAATGGCATTAAAATGCCTCCCCTCCCTATAACTGAAGTCTTAAAACCATGGTGGGCAGCAGACAGAATTACCCACCTTCTGTGTCTTCAGCAGTGCTGGCTGCCTGGCCCATCTAAGTGACCTCCCACAGGGCAGCTCCCTGGCCGAGGGTTCCTTCTGATACTGCTCACCTCCACTCTGGAAGGACATATCACTTGTCCTTTCCAGATAAAGGGGTAATACGTCTCTCCACTAGCCTATGTGTTCCTCTCTGCTGGTAAACTCTCTTCTTTGGAGATAGGAAGGGGAATGTACTATTTATTTCCTAAGCAGATTTTACAGTGGCTAGTGGGCTGTTTTGGACTAGCTTATTGAGTACAGGTGTTCCCCTGGTGGCTCAATTGGTAAAGAATCTGCCTGCAGTGCAGGAGACCGGGTTCAACCCCTGGGTTGGGAAGACCCCTGAAGGAGGGCATGGCAACCCACTCTAGTATTCCTGCCTGAAGAATTCCATGGACAGAGGAGCCTGGCGGGCTACAGTCCATAGCGTCGCAAAGACTCAATGCACCTAAGCACACTGGGTACAGAATTGTTGTTCAGTCTCTAAGTTGTGTCTGACTCTTTGCGACCCCATGAACTTCAGCAATCCAGGCTTCCCTGTCCTTTAGTATCTTCCGGTATTTGCTCCAACTCGTGTCTGTTGAGTAGGTGATACCATCCAACCATCTCATCCTCTGTCGCCCTCTTCTCCTCTTGCCCTCAGTCTTTCCCAGCATCATGGTCTTTTCCAAGGAGTTAGCTCTTCACATCAGGTGGCCAGAGTATTGGAGCTTCAGTTTCAGCATCAGTCCTTCCAATGAATATTCAGGATTGACTTCCTTTAGGATGGACTGGTTGGATCTCCTTGCAGTCCAAGGGACTCTCAAGAGTCTTCTCCAACATCACAGTTCAAAAGCATCAATTCTTTGGCGCTCAGCCTTCTTAATGGTCCAACTCTCACATTCATACATGACTGCTAGAAAAACCATAGTTTTGACTATACAGACCTTTGTCGGCCTTTTGTTATTCTAGCAATGGACTTGACTGATCACGGAACACAATACACCTTTTCATGGTTTTAATGCTTCTGTGGGTTATTTCATTTTTTGTGTGCTGCTTGTCACTTCACTGTTCATTTGCTTTCTAGGGTGCTTTTTTTTTTTTTTTTTTTTTTTGCCAGATTGGCTGTGAGTCAAGCTGGTCAATGAAGCTTAATTTTTGCTAACTCTCCAGAATGGCTTGTTAATCCTTATTTTACATCTCACTGAGTACTGTACCATGCAGTTTCCTTCTGTTCACCCAAGGAACAGAAAACAGCTCCGTGAAGAAGTAATGTGGTGGATTTAGAGTCTACCCTGAGGAGTCGCCATTTGCTTCTGATTAAAAGTAAAACATAAAATTCAAACCCTGGTTTTTGCAGAACTGTTCTGAGTAAATGCCAAATCTTCCTAACTCAGAGCTCCTCTTAGGCTCTTTTCAAGTGCCTTTATCTACTTGAGAGTTCTTTTGATTTACACATTTCTTGCTACTTACTATATCTTATTTGATTTGGGTACTTTTTAAACCTAAAGAGTAACCTTTCACATTGATCTGCAAAAAAAAAAAAAATTCTGCTGAAAACAGGTCTCATCTCACTGTATTTTCAGCAGACTTTTACTTACTTTTAGCCATGCTTTTGCCACTCTGTCTGTTCCATCTAAAAATAGAGGGCTGATTAAAGGAAAATAGATGTAATATTGGAAATGTGTCTGCTCTTTATTAATGACTGGCATCCTGTAGCATGCACGTATCTCGTTCTCTTAAATTCTATAAAGACGTCACATGGGAGAAAAGCTTTCAAAAAATATAAATACAACCCCACATGATATCCATGCTGCCAGTTCTTACAGAGAGCTGAGGAAAGAAAAATGCCTTCAGAGATGAACTGAAGTGGGGAGGGAAAAACCTACTAAAAACCTCAGTATTGTAGGTAACTGATTGCTAAGCAACGCCCACCAAGGAAAAGTCCCTTTCTTCTTCTAAAATTATCTTTAAATTAAAAGTTAACTAAAATCTTGGTGGGTATTTTTTTGAGAACACAGTTAAAAGATATTCTTTGTAAACTTAGTTTTCTTATGGGTTAAATGCCACAGCACATTTTTAAAGTTTTCCTTAAATTATTTGCTAAGTATTTGAAATTGATTTGATGCATTCTTTTCTCTCACTTGATGTAGTGTCCTCAGCATAGTTAAGTGCAATTTCCTTGCTTGATGAGGTTTCTAATTTTAACCTCAAAATGAAAGGAAGGACCACTTGTGCTATTGGAAAGGTGGGGTAGCCATGCTTTTCCCTGTTATTCTGACTAGTACAAGTGAAACCCCTAGATACTCTGTAAAACAGATATAATAAGACTGAAAGGTGTAGAAAAGAAGGCAGATCATCTATGGACCTTAAGACCCAAGGATGACGATTTGTTACATGGGTTTTCTTTTTGCCTCATATATTTGGCAACATACATCAAATGTAGATGTTGGGAAAGATTGCGGACATGAGGAGAAGAGGACAACAGAGAATGAGATGGTGGGACTGCATCATCAGCTCAAGGGAGATGAGTTTGAGCAAACTCCAGCAGACAGTGAAGGACAGGGAAGCCTGGCGTGCTGCCGTCCATGGGGTCACAAAGAGTGGGACACGACTGAGTGACCGAACAGCAATCTAATTCAGAGTCAGAGAAGCCAGCAGTCAGGAAACACTAACAGGAGCAGACAAAACAGACAGTGACAACAACGAAAGCCTGTCCTCTTTAGCCAAAGGACCAGAAAAGGGACAGAAAACTTTTCAGTAATTGCTGTCCTCTAGCCAAACATCACAGAAAAAACTATGGCCCCACCCTGAGAGCAAAGGCTGACTGGGAGGCTGGAATCCACCCTTGCCAGGCTCCAAGGAGGCACCCCAGCCCCCTCCCTCACTGGGTGGTGTTAACAGAAAGCTGAGCAGTAGGGAGCCAAGACTTTGATTTCTGCTGGGTGGTATCAAAACCTGCCACCTCCACCCCTGTGCAAGTGGCAACCACACGAGGAGTCGAGTTGCACACCTCCCAACCGCCAGGGTGGTGTCAGTAGAGACCACACAGGAAACAGTAACACTACCCCTCCCAGCCAGGAAGACATGGGTGGGGGCCAGAACCCCCCTGCCCAGTGGCAGAAGGGAGCCCTTCTCTCAGATGTCAGTGGAGGTTAGTGGGGCACCTGATTCTCTCTCATATGGCAATAATGTCACGGTCTTTCCTTTTCCTTTGCCAGAGTGGCGTCAGAGGAAAGCAGCTAAAACATAAGGTTTAAATAAGATCCAGAGTCTCATAATATCCCACCTGTCCAGATTTCAATGGAAAAATCACATGTCCTTCCAAGAGCCAGGAAGATCCCAAACTGAGTGAGAAAAGGGCATTCAATAGAGGCCAACACTGAGCTAGATGAAATAGACAGTAGAATTATCTGAAAAAGGATTTAAAGCAGCCGCCATCCACATGCTTCACTGAGCAGTTGTGAACAGTGAACAGGAAGTTTCAGCAAATAAATAGGACATATAATTTTGAGCTTGGTGGATATTTTAGGCTGGAAGAATAGAACTGAAACAAAAATCTCAGTGGATGGGTTGAACAGCAAAATGGGAGGGGACAGAGGAAAGAGTGAGTTCCCTGGACAATAGAACAATGCAAATTGCCCAGACCCTAGCAAACAGAGAAATAGACTAAAGAAAACATAAAAACAGAGCCTTGGGGACCTGTGGGACTGTGACTACAGATCTAATGTTTGTAGCTTTGGAGTCCCAGGAGAAGATGAAGAGAGAAGGGCTGAAAAAGTACTGGAAGAACTAAGGGCTGCAAACTTGCAAATTTGGCAAAAGATAAAAATGCTCAGTTACAGGAAGCTAAGTGTGGTAAGCTGAATAATGGTCCTCTTAAGACAGGGATTTCCCTGGTGGCTCAGACAGCAAAGAATCTGCCTGCAATGCAGGAGACCCAGGTTGGATCCCTGGGTCAGGAAGATCCCCTGGAAAAGGGAATGGCAACCCTCTCCAGTATTCTTGTCTGGAAAAACCCAAAGGAGAGAGGATCCCAGTGGGCCACAGGCCATGGGATCACAGAATCAGACACGACTGAGTGACCAACACAGTGAATAATGGTCCCCTTAAGATATCCACGTCATAATGCCAAGGGCCTCTTAAATTGGTTACTTTACATGGTCACGGGATTTTACAAAGGTAAATTACAGATTGTTAGATGGAGAGACTCTCCTGGATTATCTGGGTGCACCCAGTGTATTCACAAGAGTTCTTACAAGTATGAAATAGGAGGGCCAGGCAAAGAGATGTAAGGATGGACGCAGGCAAAAAGGTGATACGATGCAAGGTCACAAGACTAGATTTACAGATAGCCTCTAGAAGCCGGAAAAAGTGAGAAAAGCGATTCTGACCCTTAGCACCACCAGAGGGAATGCAGTGGGTCTTCTGACTTCCAGATCTATGATTTTATAAAGTTGAGATATTCTTAACTACTGACTTAGTCCATTTGAGCTGGTCTAGCAGAATACTGCAGACTGTATGGCTTATAAACAACATGAAGGGATTCTGATTTTTGACAAAGATGCAAAAGCAATGCAGTGAAGGAAAGTTATCCTTTTCAGTAAATAGCCTTGGAGCAGTTGGGCATCCATATGTTAAAAAGAAATGAACTTTAACCTGCCTCACATCTTCTACAAAAATTAATTCAAAATGGATCGTGGTCTTAAATGTAAAACACAAAGCTATAAATCTCTTGGGAAAAAAATATAAAAACAAATCTTTAAGGTATAACTAGGTAAAAAGTTTTTAGACTCAACACCAAAAAAGGAAAATTTGATAAACTGGATGTAAGCAAAATTTATGAGGATGAAAAGGCGAGGTAGAGGGTGGGAAAAAATATTTGCAAACCATGTGTCTAACAAAGGACTAGTAAAAGTCAACAATAAAAAGAAACAAGGCAATTATGAAATAGACATTTCACTGAAGAGGATACACAGATGGCAAATAAACACATGAAAAGATGTTCAACATCATTAGCCATTAGGAAACTGCAAAGTAAAACAAGATCGAAATGGCTCTACACGCTTACAAGAATGACTAAAATATAAAATAGTGACAACACCAAATGCTGGTGAGGATAGGGAAAAACTAGATCATTCACATTGTTGTAGAAATATAAAATGTTGTAGCTACTCTGGAAATGAGTTTCTTCAAAAACTTAAACATGGGCATTTATCCGAGAGAAATTAGTAAGTATCTTCTCACAAAAAACTTTACTCAGATATTTGTAGTAGCTGTATTTGTAGCAGCCAAACCTGGTTCATATGCCCTTCAACAGATGAATGGTTAAACAAATGTGGTATATCCATACCATGGAATATATATACACACACACACACACACACACACACACACACACACACACTCAGCAATAAAAAGGAGCCAGCTACTGATAAATGAAGCAAATTGAATGAATCTCCAGGGAATTGTGCTGAATGAATAAGGTCAATCAAAAATGGTAACATACAGTATGGTACTATTTACATAATGTTCTTTAAAATGACAAAATGATAGAAATAGAGACCAGATTTCTGGTTTACAGGGGTTAAGGATGTGCTCGGGGCAGAAGGGAAGTGGCTGTGGCTGTAGAGGGCACCCTGGATAATCCTGGTGGTGGTGAAAATGTCTTGTGTCCTCACTGCATAGCTGTCAGTTTCCTGGTTGTGATGTTGGACTGTAGTGTTTCCAGAAATTACATGGGGAGAAACTGAGCAGCGGACACATGAGATCTCCTGTGTTACAAGCAACTGCATATGGATCTACAATCATCTAGAAATAAAAACGGATTTAAAAAATTAAGGGACTTCCCTCATGGTTCAGTGGTTAAGAATCTGCCTTCCCAGCAATGAAGATGCAGACATAGAAAACTGACTTATGGATGTGGGCGGGAGGAGGAAGGAGAGGGTGAGAAGAATGGAGAGAGTAGCATTGAATCAATCAGTTCAGTTCAGTCGCTCAGTCGTATCCGACTCCTTGCGACCCCATGAATCACAGCATGCCAGGCCTCCCTGTCCATCACCGTCTCCCGGAGTTCACTCAAACTCACGTCCATTGAGTTGGTAATGCCATCCAGCCATCTCATCCTCTGTCGTCCTCTTCTCCTCCTGCCCCCAACCCCTAATAGCATCAGAGTCTTTTCCAGTGAGTCAACTCTTTGCATGAGGTGGCCAGAGTATTGGAGTTTCAGCTTTAGCATCATTCCTTCCAAAGAAATCCCAGGGCTGATCTCCTTTAGGATGGACCTGTTGGATCTCCTTGCAGTCCAAGGGACTCTCAAGAGTCTTCTCCAACACCACAGTTCAAAAGCATCAATTCTTTGGCGCTCAGCTTTCTTCACAGTCCAACTCTCACATCCATACATGACCACTGGGAAAACTATAGCCTTGACTAGACAGACCTTTATTGGCATATACACTACCATATATAAAATAGATAGCTAATGGAAATTTCCTGTATGACTCAGGGAACTCAGACCAGGGCTCTGTAACAACCTAGAAGGGTGGGAAAGGGTGGGACGTGGGAGGAAGATTCCAGAGGGAGGGGATATATGTATACCTATGGCTGATTCATGATGATGTATGGCAGAAACCAAAGCAATATTATAAAGTGATTATCCTTTAATTGAAAAAAAAAAAAATCTGCCTTCCCATGCAGGGGACAAGGGTTCCATCCCTGGTCAGGGAACCAGGATCCCACATGGCCACAGAGCAACTAAGCCCATGTGCTCTGAACTCTGCTCACCATAATTATAGAGCCCACATTGGGCAACTAAGACCCGACACAGTTCAGTTGTGTCTGACGCTTTGCGACCCCATGGACTGCAGCATGCCAGGCTTCCCTGTCCATCACCAACTCCTGGAGCTTGCTCAAAGTCATATCCATTGAATTGGTGATGCCATCCAACCATCTCATCCTCTGTTGCCCCTTCTCCTCCTGCCTTCAATCTTTCCCAGCATCAGGGTCTTTTCCATGGAGTCAGTTGTTTGCATCAGGGGGCCAAAGTGTTGGAGTTTCAGCTTCAGCATCAGTCATTCCAATGATTATTCAGGGCTGATCTCTTTTAGAATGGACTGGTTGGGTCTCCTTGCAGTCCAAGGAACTCTCAAGAGTCTTCTCCAGCACCACACTTCAAAAGCATCAATTCTTCGGCACTCAGCTTTCTTTATGGTCCAACTCTCACATCCATACATGACCACTGAATAAACAAGACCTGACACAGGCATAAATAAATTAAAAAAAATTTTTTTTTGAGTGAAGAGCTTTTAAAATGTCCTGTAGATCATTTCAGTTTGAAAAGCTGAGTCAGTATCATACTATACAGAACTTTCCGTATCCAAATTCAGAAAGTTATTACAATGAAATTGCCTCTTAAAGTATAGTTATTCTTTGTTTGGTGGAGGTTGCGAAGGGAAGCAAGGGATTCTGTTATGTTGATCATATGTGTCCAAAAATTGTTAATACTCGTCGAGTCCCCAACACTCTGTGATGTCAATAGCGTTTTAAAGACGAGGACACTCTGACACAGAGAGGTGAAATACTGCCCTGATGAGTAGTGAGGCAGAGTCTGAACTGGTTCTGAAACCTGCATTCTCTCTCAATGACTACACTCTTCTACCTACTCACACTAGCTGCTTATTTCGCCTCTAAGTATCTTTGTGGTGCATGGCACTGCCTTTAGGAAGTTTAAGCACTTTTCCTAGGCTCTGCAGTAGTACATTTGAGATTGAAATTCCAGGCCTTTGCTATCCAAATTCCATCCTGCTCCCAACCTCAGCAGAAGCTATATATCAGATGACCCTCAAATCTGATCCTCAAGCCTGTTTTGTGGACCTGCTTAGTGATGGAAGGTAGAGTATTATTTTTCAAATCATATTAGTAGTAGCATGTATTTAAACATAGTGACATATCATGTGAAAATCCATGTTTCCAGCTTCTCTTAAAGGAAAAAAGAAAGGAAAACATTCGCCAACACTGGCTTCACATTCCCAAGTTCCCCCAAAGGAGTTAGATGTTAACACATGTGCTTTGTGGCTGCCCAGTTATACAAGGCATGTTTGCCACAGTCCTTACCACTCCTTATTGCCTCCCAGATAATGCAGCCAGCCACCAGCTGCCTTTTTATCATGGTGTGATACTTGTTTTCCTTAGAATAAAGGAAGGCAACATCGTTCACCTCCCTTTCTACCAAATCATAGACCGTCTGAGACGGCTTTGCCTTCTTCCAACACACTTCACTCATATATGGTTATGTATCGTATCTGATCATGCCTGACCCTGTCAGCACTTGAATTTATGCCTCACCCTTCATGACAGGACAAAGCTGTGACTGCTGCTGACACCATTGTCTCCTCTTCCTCACCTGCCCACAAGCGCCTCTTTCTTCCAAGTTTATGCAGCCTTTCTCGTCTCTTCCCTAAGAATCTATTGCTGCCCTTTTTTTCCCTTTTTTTTTTTTAGCACACAAGTGACGTTTCTTTCTCATGGCTTTAATATTCTACCTTTTATATTAGCAATTTGTCTAGATGTATCATCCCTAATTATAAACTATTTAAAGTTATATTTCTAAAAACCTCCATTATTAGAGAATTTACAGTTGTACTTAAGACTCCCATAGAATTGGAGGAGTTGAAATCATTAGTCCAACTAGGGAAAGATAGTCACTGAAATAAAATCGGCATACACAAAATAAAGTGTCTTCTCTGGCATTTCTTAAGTTAGTAATAAAGAGCATTGTGCAATTACTTCATTGCTATGGTTACTTTAATATTTTTTGCTAAAGACTTTCTGGTAGTTCTGTCAGAGTTTCAATGAGGTACTCATCAGCTGAATTAATTTCATGACCCTTAATGTGTGTAGTAAGTAGTAATATTTCTTCTGCGGGATTCCCAGGTGGCACAGTTGGTAAAGAACCTGCCTGCCAGTGCAGGAGATGTAAGAGATGTGGGTTCGATCCCTGGGTCGGGAAGATCCCCTGGAGGAGGGCATGGCAACCCACTCCAGTATTCCTGCCTGGAGAACCCCACGGACAGAGGAGCCTGATGGGCTACGGTCTATGAGGTCACAAAAAGTCAGACACGACTGAAGTGACTTAGCACACACACATTTCTTCTGCATCTGGCTTTCTAACAAGGTATTCAAGGTGTTTTCAATTTTACTACTCAGAGGTCCCATCTCTACAAAGAAGCCCAATTCTGAATGTCTCTACTGATTCTCACATTTGTTGTTGTTGTTTAGTCACTAAGTCATGTCTGACTCTTGTGATTCCGTGGACTGTAGCCCACCAGGTTCCTCTGACCATGGGATTTCCCAGGCAAGCACACTGGAGTGGGCTGCCATTGGAAGCCACCAGGGAAACGCAATTCTTAGGTACTCAATCTGAAATAGTTGATCTATTAGAAAATAGAAGTAAAGAGTTTCACAGAAGGGGAATTTACCACAAGGGAAAGGTTAATCAGTTATTCATATTGATATACTTAGCACATTGTTGTTACAGAACAGACGTTCAGAAGGAGCTAATAATATTGTATAGAACTCTTAAGTAATTCATTACTGTATTATGCTTAGAAGTGTTTTTTTTCTTCCTGTCCAAACCGTAAATGACAAGAGGCTGCCATGTTTGTAGCCATTGTGTTAGGATTGAGGGATGATGGAAAGTTCCAGGAAGATGATAACCTTTCAAGCTGGGCATGTGACTAGTGCTGATAGAAGATGGGGGGTGGGCGGGGGATTGCAGGAATGGAAAGCTGCTTGGGATCTAAGCTGTGGGCCCTACGCCCATCTCGCTGCCAATCCCTGTTATCTTTATTTGCAGGGAAGGTCTGAGAAGGCTGAGATGCGGCTCAGTTTTCCCCAGACCCAGACATCAGTGACTTCTTAACTCATAATGCCACTGTGGGAGAAACTCGAGCATTTCCAGGAGAGAAGGAAGGTGATGAAGTGCGTGAAAGGGTGTGGAACAGAGTAAAATTTGAGAGGATAAGAGCTTGTACTGTGGAGCCAGACTATTTGTTGCTATGTGTCTGCCTCCCTGCCCCTCCCCCATCAGCTCTGTGACCTCGAGCAAATAATTAACCTCTCTAAATGTCAGTTTCCACATCTGTAAAATGGGGATAATAATTGTATTTCCCTCATAAGGCTGTTCTCATATGAAAGGTACATAGAACACGCCTGGCATAAGATGTCAGCCACTGTTAGTGTTACTGTTATAGAAGGGGAGGCTCACAGAGCTGGGACCAGAAGACAGGCTTGTTCTGTCCTGTACCAGACAGTCAATGTTTCCTTTTATAAGTAGCAACATCTCTTCACTGTACAATTTTTTTTCCCCTTCTTTGTCAATTGCTCTTTTTATTCTGTACCTGCAAGGTCATCTGAAACAGCTTGTCTTTTAATGTAATAAGTCAAGAGCCTAGAAAATAGATAAAATAAGGCAGGATAAAGAATGGCAAGTCAAAGCTCTGCATGCTTTTGGGACGCTTATCAATGTGTTTTCAGACATCTCTTTGGAAAACCTATTCCAGCTTTAGATGTGTTTTCAGGCTTGGTCTTTGCATTAAACCCAAATATCTTCTCATTTCCGAAATATGTCCATCCATGACTTATAAAATATTATAGAGATGTTTGGCTCTGTTGGAAAAGGCCTTAGTTCTTATCTCTACTTCATTAACGACTGGAGAAGAAAAGCCTTCATATTATAATAGAATTGATTGTCCCCAGTTCTTTTCAAGATACTTGTTTTTAAAGATATTTTTCATACTAGATTCAAATCACTTTTTAAGTTGATTTTATTAAACAGATTCAAACTTTATCACTTTATCTCAAGAAATGAAAGAGTGAAAGTATTAGTCATTCAGTTGTATCTGACTCTTCCCGACCCCATGGACTGTAGCCCACCAGACTCCTCTATCCATGGAATTCTCCAGGCAAGAATACTAGAGTAGGTTGCCATTCCCTTCTCCAGGGGATCTTCCCAACCCAGGGATCGAACCTGGGTCTCTTATGTCTCCTGCATTGGCATGCAGTTGTTTTTCCCCCCACTAGTGCCACCTACGAAGCCCTATCTCAAGAAACAAGTACATAATAAATAATATGCAACTGAGTGTGTAATTTGAATCCAGAAACTCTGACATTGAAAGAAAGAAACTAGCAGACACTTGCTGTATTTTTCCTAGTTCTGTGTGTCAGGAGTTTTGCTGAATATATTTATAACAAGGCCCCTGTAAGGAAAACTATTCTTGAGTTCAGGGGTTTCATAAACCCAGTTCCATGCACTGGGCTTGATTCCTGTGGGCAGGACAAGTCAGCACAGTTCTCTCCAGGTGGACGAGGTGGGAGCTGCTCTTCCAGCGCCCAGTGTGGCTCCTTAGAGTAGACTTAGGGATGGAGGAGAAGGAGCAGAGAGCATTATGGGATGAGGTGTTCATGTTGCCATGGAGACAGTTGGGACTGAGAAGGGAACATAGGAGTGAATGGGGTTGAAAGACTTTTGAGATGGCGGGCAAGGGTGACTTGAGCTCTGACTGCCCTTCGTTATCCAATATCTTGTCTCTTTCCTGTTCTTTTAGCAGCTGCAGACTTTATCTCTGATGTGCAGGACTATGGAGAGCGGCTTATGAAGTCGTGAGGAGGAAAAGTGGGGATGTTTCTTGCCCTGTCTCTTGCCCCCTCCTCCTCCTCACTGTTGATCCCACCTTGTCGCATAGAACTGACATCCCCACTGGGTTGCAGAGTGGAAGCCTGGAAAGCGAGTTCCAGAAGAAATGAAGCAACTCTGTTTTCTTCATCTCTTCTGGTCTCCTTTACCACTTCATTTCTTTCTAGGTCTCGTGGGAGTGGGAGATCCAAATAAGGAAGCCCAGGAATGCCTCCCCTGCCCTTTTTACCTCCCCTCTTCCTTCTGGCCTTGATGCCAGCAGTTACCCGCTTGCCACACAGAAACACACACAGTCACATACACACACACACACTGTAGGCCCATCGTGAGGCGTGCATGTGTGGGACAGGGTGATTAGGGCTCCAATAGAAATAGGTTTGAGAACATATAGCTGGATGTTGTGAGCAAAACAAGACCTTAAAATTGTGAGGGGAAAAATCAGATGATTCAGCTATTGGCCTAAAGTGGAGTCCAGAGAACGAGTTCTAAAATTTTAGTGAAAATGCTAACCACTCAGTTGTGTCCAACTCTTTTCAACCTTATGTACTATAGCCCACCGGGTTCCTCTGTCCATGGGATCTTCCAGGCAAGAATACTGGAGTGGGTTGCCATTTCCTTCTCCAAGGAATCTTCACAACCCAGGAATCGAACCCATGTCTCTCGCACTGCAGGCAGATTCTTTACCGTCTGAGCCTCCAGGGAAGCCAATGATAAAGCAGAAGATTCCAACTGACTGGGTCAAAAAGGCTGCAGAAGCCTTGCAAAGTGAATTCATTGGGCAGATGGGAGAAGGGGGCCAAGGAGCAGAGCATGTTCCTGGCAGAGGTAGCAGCTTTATGCAGGTAATAGCATTAGCTAGGGCAAGAAACCAGAGAAGGCAATGGCACCCACTCCAGTACTCTTGCCTGGAAAATCCCATGGATGGAGGAGCCTGGTGGGCTACAGTCCATGGGGTCGCTAAGAGTCGGACACGACTGAGCAACTTCACTTTGACTTTTCACTTTCATGCATTGGAGAAGGAAAGGGCAGCCCACTCCAGTGTTCTTGCCTGGAGAATCCCAGGGACAGGGGAGCCTGGTGGGCTGCCATCTATGGGGTTGCACAGAATCAGACACGACTGAAGCGACTTAGCAGCAGCAGGGCAAGAAACTCAGATGGGTACCAAAAATGAGTGAGCCAGAGGGTCTCAAAGCCCTCTCAGGAGGTCAGCAGATGGGAGGTGGGTAAAACTTCATCCCTTTCCTTTTATTCTGCTTTAGCAACAGCACTGCCATGCAGTGTTCAAAAGCAGCTGGTGCTTGGCTGCAGTATCTGGGAGACAACAGGGAGTGGTAAGGACTGTGGCCAACAGAGAGCACATGCCTCATCTAAAGGGCAGCAGTTCAAGAGCTTCACTCAGTTGCTGCTTTGGGGGAATTTGCGAATATAAGTCCAACGCTGAGAGATTTTTATTCCACATGATATACACTAGTCCCTGTTCTGTGCGTGCTAAGTGGCTTCAGTCGACTCTTTGTGACCCTTTGGACTGTAGGCCACCAGGCTCCTCTGTCCATGGGATTCTCCAGGCTAGAATACTCTAGTGAGTTGCCATTTCCTCCTTCAAGGGATCTTCCCAACCCAGGGATCGAACCCGCGTCTCCTGTGGCTCCTGCATTGCAGGTGAATTCTTTACCACTGAGCCACTGGGAGAGCCCAGGCCCTGTTCTAAATGCTTAATATACTCATTTAGCACATCTCCAAAAATGTAGTGGAGATTTCCCCAACCTGTTGCCTCAACCAGTTCATGACAGACTTCCTGGGATGTGCAGTTCAGCAGTATCTTCTCTTCGTACTTTTTCCCCTTCATGTACCAGTATTTCCTGGAATGCTTTGTACCCCCAGATGACAGAATGATATTCTCTTATGAAGGACGTTGCCTTGAGAGAAAGGAGAGTGCTTCCAAGGTAGGATTGGGTACTTCTGGCTCTCTTTGATTAGCAGTCCCTCTCAAGGATTATTTAGGAAATGCTGCCCACAACAATGTCAGTCCGTCCTGGTCTCCCACTAATCTAACGTTTGACTTTCAGCAGAGTGCTCACATTGTTTCCAAACTTTTACACCAAACTTTGAATTTTGATTCAGTTAATCTTTTCTGGTTTTATAACTTGCCTTCTTCAATGCAGTGCTTTTCTTTTACATCCAACAAATTGTTCCTGGTTTCTAAATGCATAGAAAGAAACTGAAACTTGTGGGGAAAAGTACAGCCAATCTTTTTAATACCTGGAGAAATTTTTTTCCAGAAAATCACTGTGCTGAGAGGGTGCCAGTTGGTATTCAAATGTGAGTCAGGACAGATGTCACATACAGTGATGAAAGTGGACGCCAGTGCTTATTTACCTTTTGGAAAATAGTGGCCCAAAAGGGATGGGATTTGAATATTATTGAATATTCCCCACTAACTACTTTTTGTGCCTGGAATCCTGAAGAAACCCATAGTAAAGTTTCCCTGAGGCTGGGAAAGACTGAAGGCAAAAGGAGAAGGGGACGGCACAGGATGAGATGGTTAGACAGCATCACCTTCTCAATGGACGTGAATTTGAGCAAAGTCTGGGAGATGACTGAGGACAGAGAAGCCTGGCATGCTGCTGTCCATGGAGTAACAAAGAGTCAGACGAGACTTAGCGACTGAACAACAAAATAGAAATGAATGGCTCCCAGACTGAAACAGGAAGAATGAAGTGCGGCTGGACGGAGAAGGTGTGGCGGGAACTGGTTTGGAAGATGCAGGGACAGACCAGCAGATCGAGGGCGACCCAGAGTGTTTACAAGTTTTCACATGGTTCTAGCTTTGTTTTGTTTTCCTGGGAAGGCATATCCTTGAGGGTGTGAATAATATTCACTTGGTTGGTCTCCAGAACTCCAAGGCAGGGCCATGTGTAGCTGGGACTTAGGAGCAGTTAGTGAAGTAGGGACCAAAGGTCGAAGGTGAAACACTGGACCCAAAAGGTACCACAAATGTGAGATCCAGATCTTGAGCCGGAAGCCTGGTGGCCAGTTCCACACACCATCACGACGTGGGCACTGTGTCACCAGCAAGCCCTCTACCGTGTTCTGGATTTGCGTTTCCAGCATCTCCAAGTGTATTCACAGTATTGAAAGATGAAAGGAATCGGTGACAAACACAAACAACCGGTGTTCTCAGCAGCAAGCTGTAGATGCACAGAAGAGGAATTTAAGGGGGAAGAGTCCTGAAGGAGCAGGAGGGGTTGGAAGGTGTGAGACCTACTTGGGTATCTGCAACGGCAGACTTTTCAGCCTTTCCTCGTCTGTAGAAGGAAGCTGCTGAACAGGATGGTTCTCTAGCCTGTGGTTCTCAGACTTGAATGTGCATGCAGATTGCCCAGGCATCCTGTGACATTGCACCTTCTCAGTTCCTAAGTCTCGGGTGGGACCGAGGTTTGCCGTTCTGACGGGCTTCCGGTGCTGCTGCTAGGCCACAGACCACACGCCGTTCAGCTCGCTCTGCGTGATCTCTCAGCCCAGGCTTCCACGAGCTCTGCATGTCTCTGAGCGAGTGATCATCTGGCATTTCAGAAAGACAGGGAGGTGGCAGGAAACACGCCTGCCGTGGCAGTCACTTCTCATTCTTCATAATCAACTTCATCAAAAACCCTTTATGTGCCTAATTATGCATGACAATTTCACATGCTTTACAAAGAGAACTAACTCGATTTGGCCCCCGCATTATCGGACTTGACAGCCTAAGACAGCTGGAGAAATATGCATAGAGACAGTAATAAATATTGAGGCAGTAATAAATATGGAGTGATAAATATTCATCCATATATTAATATAAAACATTAAAATAAAAAAGGTTATGTATTTAGCATGGGCCTTAGGATATTTATCTTTCTTACAGTGTTTGTACCTTTTCAAAATCAGAGAAACTAAAAATGTTGACTGTAATTTTTATTTAAAGAAAAAGAGTTTCTGTTTTTCAGATGGTGGCTGGGGAAGGGGAGGGTCCCTTTTTAAGGTTTCTTGTTGTTGTTGTTTTATTTATTTTTAGTTTCACTAACATTGAAAGCAATATTCTATGAGCCCCATGCGCCTAACCCTAATTACCGTGTAAGTGTGTCTTGGCCTGATTTTGTGTTGCTCAACACTGAGCATGTGGACACAGTTTCATTAACCTCAGGTCTTTCTACCTAAGGGCCTTAAGCCCATCAAGTCATTCTCACATAGTCCTTGGGAAGCAAAAGAGGCAGGACCAGACATTGTTATCTCTGAATCGTGGTTGCTTCTGATGTGTCCAGAGTCTCGTGGTAATTAACTCACACAGGAAGGCTTAGATATTTCTTCTGTACGTGTGCTAAACTCACCCAAGGTCTTGGCTGCCTTCGTGGAGAAAGGGATCCAATGAGCAGCCATTGCCAGCATTCTCTCCTGACAGCAGAACAAATTTTGTTACTGATGGGCCACCCACCCACTGGAGATTGCATTCAGGTCCCCATGGTGTTGAGCAGGTTTGTTATAACTTATCACAGTTTAACAGAGTGATTTCGGATTCATCCCTTTCATTGATTTCTTCTGGCCGAGAAACGGCTGAAAGAATTATCACAGAGCTAGAAAATGGTCACATCTCACCAAGGATGCCTGTGTCAGATATTAGTCATCATGGGATTAGAGATGGTTGGCTTATTGGTTTATCCTTTCTTGATTCGGGTAATATAATATTTAGTGATGACTATGTATGTGCTTGGGCTTCCCGGGTGGCGCTAGTGGTAAAGAATCCGCTTGCCAATGCAGGAGACAGAAGAGACGTGGGTTCGATCCTGGGTCGGGAGGATCCCCTGGAGGAAAGCATGGTAACCCACTACAGTAGAATCCTATGGACAGAGGAGCCTGGCAGGCTACTATGGTCCATAGGGTCACAAAGAGTCGGACACGACTGAAGTGGCTTAGCACTCATGCATGCATGTATGTGCTTAGGAATCTGGCCACCGCACTAGGTGACAGCTGTGTGTTATCCAAAATGATCTGAGTGAGGTGTGCCTCTGGAGTCAGGTACCCTTGCTTGAAACTTGGCTTCGCCACTCACTGGCTGTGTCACTTACCTTTTCCAAACCTCCGTTTCCCCATCTGTAGAATCAGCATAACAATAGAACAGATTCCATGAAATTCCCAGGAGATCCTATGAGATGAGGATGTATGGAATGTGCAGCACAGGGCCTGCAAATATTAATAGGAAGCCTTGTAACTGGTAATTTTTAGTAATCATAATAAAACTATTACAAATGACAGCATCTGAAATCATCTGAGTCTTGAAAGAGAGCAGAGATTCTAAATTCAGCATTTTCATATTATTTCATGAGTGAGTATTAGTGTGGGAGTTTGTATCTAGGTTAATGAGAATGTCACACTCTGTTTATTAGGAATAAAGCTGTTATTGAAGCAAAGCCTGCATTAATTAGGCTCAACTTCATCTTTCATTCAGTTATGTCACATACAGCTGTTGTTTCCCTCGTTTTGTAAAATTAACTAAAAGAGTGAAGACAGTCTTCTCAGATTAAGAAGACATAAAAACTCTGAGTAATTATTAGAGCCAGAAGCTAAGCCTTTATGAAGCCACAGTGGCAACACTATGTATTTTGCATTAGTGCCTGGTAATAGACCTTTGTGGGCACCGGGAGCTGTGCAGGCCAGGTCGAGGGCACTGAGTAGGTAGTTGCCCCTCAAAGCTAATTGAGAGCAGAGGGGGAGGGGTGTCTGGAACTTGGTCTCAGGAAGTGAGCTGATGCCATTTGCTGCAGACAGGGTGGGAATGCGGGTGAGGCGCTCCAAGGGCCCCATGCTTCCATAAATGGAATCCAAAGCCTGCCAACTGTATATTGTAAGACTGAAAGGCAGGACCAAGCAAGGGCAAGAGGCAGCTGAATGGAAACGCAGGAAGCCAAAATGAGCCATTTAAGGTGGAAGAGGGGAAGCAGAGCCCCAGGAAAGTCCCTCAGCTCAGAAACTCATTTAGTAACACTTTTTATAGGGTGCCTGTGGCTTCTGGGCAAGTGGAGGTTGAGACCAGCTTGGCACAAACGGAAGCCAGTTCTTCCCCAAATTCAGTGTGCATGTGGCTCACCTGTTCAAATGTAGATTCTAATTCAGTAGGTGTGAGATTTTGCATTTCACATAAGCCACAGGTATGGTTGGCGCTGTGAGGCCAGGGACTACACTTTGAGTGCGTGAATGCGTGATGAGTCGCTTCAATTGTGTCTTACTCTTTGTGACCCCATGGACTGTAGCTCACCAGGCTCCTCTGTCCATAGGATTCTCCAGGCAAGAATACTGGAGTGGGTTGCCATGCCCTCCTCCAGGGGATCTTCCTGACCCAGGGATCGAACCCAAGTCTCTTGTGTCACCTGCATTGGCTAGCAGGTTCTTTACCACTACTAGCGCCACCTGGCAAGCCCATATTTTGAGTAGCAAGGGTTTGACCCATTCTCTCTACCCGCATTCCGTTCTTGGTCACCACCTCTTTCCATTTAACCCCGCTCTTGTACCTTAACTCCAGCCACTCTTGCACTCCACCCACACCTGCAATCCACGTGTCCTACTAATCTCCACAGCATAACTCTCTCTACCTCCTCCGCGGCTTCACCTGTGCTGTACTGTGGCTGAAGAAACATACACTGCTGTGTGAGTAGGTCTCACTTTCATCCCCGTGGGCCCTTCTTCCTTGTTGGTTTACTCTTTCCCTCTCCTGGAGGACTTCTTCCTCCTCCCTGCTCTCTTGTCAGACCTCCACTACTGCCTTCCCCACCCTTAGTGTCAGCTAATATCCCTGCCTCCACTTCTCTTCTTTGTATCATGACTTAGACAAGAACTTCCTCCAGTTTCCTCCGCTGGATCTGCATGTTTGGTGGGTCACTGGCCCAGGCCTTCTCTGCAGCAGCCATGGGAGCAGGGAGCATGCTCCGATTCATCGTGCATCATTGTGGCCACTTCGGGGCCTAGGGTGACCAGCCCCTCTCTGACTTGCCTCCCCACCACTCTCCAGGGAGTGGCAATGTCCACGGTTGGCCCCTGATCGCCCTTCAACCTCTAGCCTATCCTGCAGCACCACCCCCAGCCTCCCAGCCACGCCCACTTCCCCTCCCAGCCCCCACCCAGTCCCAGCCCCTCCTACTCCCTCACCCAGCCCCTCCTACCACCTTCAGGGCTCTGCTTAGCATAGTTTACCCCCTGAGGTCTTTCTCAACTCCCTACTTAAAGTAGTGCCTTCCCCAGGGCAGCACTCGGCCCCAAACTGGCTTCTGTTATTTTCCTCAGTGATTATTATAACTGTTTGGTGAGAAGGCTGGTTTGTCTCCCGCCTGCACCAGAATGCCCCAGAGGGCTGGGAATTGTGTGTCTCCATCAGTATTGAAACTCCACCTGGAATAGTGGCCAGCACATGACAACTCCCTTTGGATATCTCAACAGATGCTAGAGTGGAAGTCAAAGTGTTAGTTAGTTGCTCAGTCGTATCCGACTCTGCGACCCCATGGGCTGTAGCCTGCCAGGCTCCTCTGCCTGTGGGATTCTGCAGGCAAGAGTACTGGAGTGGATTGCCATGTCCTCCTCCAGGGGATCTTCATGACCCAGGGATCCAACCCAGGTCTCCCACATTGCAGGCAGATTCTTTACCATCTCAGCCACCAGAAACATGTGGTTAAACTAGAACAGAATCAGAAAAAGCCAGTTAGTAAAAACTACATACCAACATATGTATTCATAAAGCCACTCTGTTGTTGTTCAGTTGCTCAGTTGTTTCCCTGTCCTTCACTGTCTCCAAGAGTTTGCTCAAGTTCATGTTCATTGAGTTGGTAATGCCATCCACTCACTCTGGATCATTTGAATTGACATGGCTACCTGTTTTGGGACCCTTTTTCACCTGACTGTCCTGAATGTAATAGAAATCATTGAGCTTTCCAAACTCTTGTGGGATCAGGAGGGAAAAAAATGACTAGCATTAAATTCTTTCCAGAAATTCTGTCCTTGCTTTTCTCTTTAATTGCTTTCAGAGAGGTCAGTAGTTAAGTCAGGATTTAACCCACCACCTGCTCGGGGCTGTGGGGCTTCTTATCTTCATGTGGGACATGGACAAAGAGCTGTAACCTGTTAGCACTTAACAACAGTTCCTCAGGCCAAATGCCCACTTTCCTTAGGGCTGATGGTAAGGAATCCACCTGCAATGCAGGATACCCGAGTTCCATCCCTGGGTCAGGAAGATCCCCTTGGAGAAGGGAATGGCAACCCACTCCAGTATTCTTGCCTGGAGAATCCCATGGACTGAGAAGCCTGGTGGGCTATAGTCCATAGGGTCCCAGAGCGTCAAACATGACTGAGCAACTGACACTTTCATGCTTTTACACACTTCAGCCTGTACATACTTTTTATTACTTGTGTCTCTCTGTGTCTTATGTGTTGGTTACTTGGTTTCCTGAACTGAGCCTCTTTGCTTTTGTATAACATAGAGGTCTATCAGTGTTAGACTCATTAGAAAAGACCCTGATGCTGGCAAAGATTGAAGGCAGGAGGAGAAGGAGATGACAGAGGATGAAATGGTTGGATGGCTTCACCGACTCAATGGACATGAGTTTGAGTAAGCTTCTGGAGATGGCGAAGGACAGGGAAGCCTGGCATGCTGCAGTCCATGGGGTTGCAAAGAGTCGGACATGACTGAGTGACTGAACAACTATCAGTATTTAACTCAAAATAGTTATTGCTCTACTTAAGAACAGGTGCTTTATCCCAAACCCTTGTTTCTGTTGCAGTTGTTTAGAGCTTGAAATGCAGCTTCGTGGTTTTATAAACAATGGTGTGGCTGGTGTGGAAACCTTCCAGAGATCATAGCTTTGCTGAGCTGTCTTTGCGTAGTGCTTGAGAATGGGGAATTCCCCACAGAAGGGCAAAGAGGAGAGAATTTCCATTGCTTTTCTATGTTGAAAGCAAACCCTTTGCCAATGTGATGTTTTACCCTTTTCCTCCTAATCAGACACTCTCCCTCATCTTCTGCTGCACCTTTCTCTTGCAGCTTCAGCCAGGGGGCTCTTAGCTCACATGGTCAGGGGCCCTAGGATATGGGATGGGAGCTGGGGACCTCCTGTCTTGCTGACCTCTGGATAGTCTGAGCTGGCAGGCCATGGAGGGACCACCACCTTGCTCACTATTTCCCTTTGCTCTTTCTCGAATTGCTTTGCATTTCATTTCTTTCTAAGAAATAGCTCTTTCTGTTCTCTTTTAAACTCTTATCAAAAAGGAAAAAAAAAATCACATTGGTTTACCTCAGTGGGTACTTTTTCTAAGACTATTCAATCTAGTTATTGGATCATTTTTTTCACTCAATGCTTTTTACTTCCGCCTAATAGTTTAAGATACCTTCTAAGATCCTCAGTCTACAAAAACAGAATATTAAATTTGTGATTACATAATTCCTCAAACATTCCTCAAACTTGAATCACACATCCTCTTGGAGGAAGTGATCTTTCTAAGTGATACAGATTTATCTTAACCATAGGAAACCATGCTAACAAAAATATGGCATGTTTCAAGATTAAGATATAAAATAGTATGGCTAAATCTATTATAACAATTATCACACAGTTCTATGCAGTTGGGGAAGATCCCCTGGAGAACGAAATGGCAACCCACTCCAGTATTTTTGCCTGGGAAATCTCATGGACAGA
Source organism: Ovis aries (assembly GCF_016772045.2). NCBI lineage: Eukaryota > Metazoa > Chordata > Mammalia > Artiodactyla > Bovidae > Ovis > Ovis aries. Next base: position 57,361,750 of record NC_056062.1, on the reverse strand, counting down.
GGAACCTGGCAGGCAACAGTCCATGGCGTCACGAAGAGTCAGACATGACTGCACAACTGAGCGCACAGACAGACAGACTTTTGTTCCAGTCTGTCCCAGATAAAATATGTCTTTATTCTGATAAGACTGTCATCTTCTTGAGGCATGAAACCATTTTTGTTTTTGTTTTAATCTCTAAGTACCTTGCATCCTGAAAGGTACACATGTTTGTGATTCGAAGTACTAAACCATATAGTTACCCTTAGTGTCTGTGAGAAGAGATGGAATGGAGTTATGAGTAAGACATAAAGCATGGGCATAATTAGTAATCATTGACAGCACATGTGATTAATGCAATCATTTTTACTTTCCTACTGGTATAAAATTTGTGATAATACATAGATCTGTGAATATTGGCAGAGCAAGTTTTAGCTTTTGTTTTTCAGCATTATTTTCTACTTTCAGTTCAGTTCAGTTCAGTTGCTCAGTCGTGTCCGACTCTCTGTGACCCCGTGAATCGCAGCACGCCAAGCCTCCCTATCCATCACCAACTCCCAGAGTTCACTCAGATTCACGTCCATCGAGTCAGTGATGCCATCCAGCCACCTCATCCTCTGTCGTCCCCTTCTCCTCCTGCCCGCAATCCCTCCGAGCATGAGAGTCTTTTCCAGTGAATCAACTCTTTGCATGAGGTGGCCAAACTTTTGGAGTTTCAGCTTTAGCATCATTCCTTCCAAAGGACACCCAGGGCTGATCTCCTTTAGGATGGACTGGTTGGATTTCCTTGCAGTCTAAGGGACTCTCAAGAGTCTTCTCCAACACCACAGTTCAAAAGCATCAATTCTTTGGCGCTCAGCCTTCTTCACAGTCCAACTCTCACATCCATACATGACCATTGGAAAAACCATAGCCTTAACTAGATAGACCTTTGTTGACAAATATCTCTGCTTTTGAATATGCTGTCTAGGTTGGTCATAACTTTTCTTCCAAGGGGTAAGCATCTTTTAATTTCATGGCTGCAGTCACCATCTGCAGTGATTTTGGAGCCCCCAAAATAAAGTCTGACACTGTTTCCACTGTTTCCCCATCTATTTCCCATGAAGTGATGGGACCAGATGCCATGATCTTCGTTTTCTGAATGCTGAGCTTTAAGCCAACTTTTTCACTCTCCACTTTCACTTTCATCAAGAGGCTTTTTAGTTCCTCTTCACTTTCTGCCATAAGGGTGGTGTCATCTGCATATCTGAGGTTATTGATATTTCTCGGCAATCTTGATTCCAGCTTATGCTTCTTCCAGCCCAGCATTTCTCATGATGTACTCTGCATATAAGTTAAATGAGCAGGGTGAAAATATACAGCCTTGACGTACTCCTTTTTTACCTTACTAGAGGTTAAGCAATTATTTTAGTTACTTTCTTTATTGCTCAGAACTTTAATAAGTAAATGAAAAAGATCATCATTTTACTCTTCATTGTGATGTGCTTAGTCACTTAGTAATGTCTCTTTGCGACACTACTGACTCTTTGAGACACTGACTCTGACACTTTCTGACTCTTTGCAACTCCATGGACGATATAGCCTGCCGGGCTCCTCTGTCCATGCAGATTCTGCAGGCAAGAATACTGGAGTGGGTTAGCCATGCCCTCCTCCAGGGGATCTTCCCAACCCAGGGACTGAACCCAGGCCTCCCGCACTGCAGGCAGATTCTTTACCATCTGAGCCACCAGGGAAGCCCAAAGAGTGAATATGACAAAAAACAATGAGAAGTCGGCCTGATTTGAGCAGTGAACACGTAAGTAGCCTGCGTGCATATTCATGGGATTCTCTAGGCAAGAATACTAGAGTGGGTTGCCATGCCCTTCTCCAGGATCCTTCCCAGCCCAGGGATCGAACTCTCGTCTCTTGTGTCTCCTGCATTGACAGGCAGGTTCTTTACCCCTAGAGCCATCTGGGAAGCCCTTTATTACTGCAGTTTCATCCAGTTCAGAGTTTTGAAATTGTTTCCTGTTGTGTTTCCTTTCCAGAAAACCCTGAGGTCATTCTCTTATTTCAACAGTTGAATGCAACTTCACAGCTGGGAGAGAGTGATTGTGAGGTATTTGTTTTTCTGGTTTATTCTACACTGTTTATCCATGCTTGCTTACAGTTTAACTTTGTACAGGCATCAAGGGTGTATTTGGGTACTCTGAGATGTGGGACTGGAGACACACAGCTTTGAAACTGAAAAACCTCAAGGGTATTTGCTAATTCAGTTTTGAAGTTAGCACCGTGGGGCTTCTGCCCCAGCCTCTAAGACACCACCCACCATGCTTCCTACAACATGGTGTTTCCCTTTGGTCAGTGATGGACATGAGCTTGGTTCTCCCTTTTAATGTCTATGTGAAATTAGGCAAAGTGCCTAACCTCATTCAAGTTCTGTGTTCATCTTTGAGATGGAGACTATAATTGAATAGCTTGAAGAGTTTCCAGTTCCAAACAGTGCTCACTACCACCACCAATACCAGCAACAAAATATATCTTGGACTGTGTTTTACTGTTATTATTATCAGTAGTATTGGTCATCTCATTTAGTGCTGATAATAAAGTTATGTAAAAATTATTTAATGACTTCAGGTCATCTATGAACAGAACTGAAACCAGAAAAAAATCAGCTAGCCTAAACAAACAAGTTAACACAAAGGCATTCTTTATTTGATGTTAGCAATTAGTTTGCTGCATGGTTATCTGCTTTTCTAATGAATCCTGGACTTTGAAGTGCTCTGCCCACCCATTTAAAAGATTTACAAACCTCAAGCACTGTGACCTAACTGACCTCTGTCCATTATACATCATTATCCAATTCCTCTTATGGGCCAGAAAGGAAAGAGTACATCTGGTCTGAATCTCTTCGCAGAAGCAATCTTGTAAAATAGGCCACTGTCTTTCAATCAAATCTCTCCTTTAACTTGCTGAGAAGCCCTTTCTTCTGCTAGAGGAACCCTTTCCTCTTAGGAGAGCAGGGTGCTATTTCAGGGTCATTGGGGTTCCCCTCGGAGATCTTTCTAAATATAACTGCAGATCCTGGAAAACAGCCTGCCTTTTGTTAGTTAAGTTCAACTTAAGAGTCAGTGCATTAGGAGCTTCGATTATCTGTGCTCCAAAAATGCCTTCCTCTGATCTCCTAGCATTTGACAAGAATCTCGAATCAGGGATTATATATTGTTTTCTCTAATGTACTTCCATTTTCGCTAGAGCTGCTTGCCTTACACATTTTATTTGTGGGCCTGAATTATAGAGCATTTTCTAATTAGGGGGCATTAAAGATTTAACTCAAGAATCTATATATTTTAGAATAGGGCTCAGATGTTTCTGAGGAAGAATCACACAGTCCTCTTAAGTTTTTAGAAAGCATTGTATTGACTGCTTTTTTTCTTTTTTCTTTTTTTTTTTGATAGGTGGTAGATTGCTTCAGTCTTACTGTGGGGATATTTTTCTGCCTTTTTTAAAAAATTGATCTGGAATTTGCAGTTTGCTCTCTGCCAAAGTCTTGACCCCAGCTTTTGGTTATCATCATTTGTATATCCCAAGCAGTTTTCAAAACTAATCTGTGCACAGTGGAACCTTCTTCCCCACCCCTCCTCACTTGTCTGCTACTCACAACTGATACCTTCTCCTGGAATCAGTATTTTAAAGGCATCACTGTTGACCTGGTAACTCAAGCCAGCAATCTCCATCCTGACGCTGCTTCACTCTTTGCATTCAGTCCACACTGGATCCCGGATTTAAGAGAACGTATAAAAAGTTCCCCAAACAGTGGCGCTTGGTGAGGTCAAATAGTAATTGCCAGCTGTCACAAATGTTAATTGTAAATATCCTTCCGGTCTAGCTAGCCTCTGCCTCCCACTGTCACTACACCAGTTCTGGTTCTCATCAACTCCATGCCAGTCTGTTGTTGGAGCTCACTAGTATAGCTGTCTTTCAACAGATTGTCCCCACTCTAGGTACCCTGCTCCCCACTTTATAGTGTGATTTCTTGTTCAGTGACTTCTGTGGGCCCTTGTAACCTTGAGAATAGACCCAGGTATCTTGGTGTGTACCTCCACTGTCAGTCCTGTGCAGCCCTCTAGCACACTGCCTGCCTTCCCCTGCTTTGCTGTCTGTGCTTCTCAACACATCCTGTCCTTTCAGGCTTTGCACATGCTGGTCTCACTCCTGATAATGCCCTTGCTCAGTTTTTCTTGAAAAATCGCCATGCATCCTTCAAAGTCCACGTCAATTTCCATCTCCTCTGAGAAGCCTCTCCCACTCCCACAATTTCCTCATGTGAACTGGGTTCCCATGATTCTTTAGCTGTATCGCTGGTCAGACTATACTTAATTATCCATTCATATGTCTGACCCGCCTATGGACACTAACATTGAGGGTAAGATTCAGATATTATTTTTGAATCTATAGCATTTAATAGATGCCTTGCACATAGTAACACAGTGGACGCTCTAATTTAAATGAGTGTATCTCTGACACTGTAACAAAAAGGAAGGTGTGTGTGTAGTCACTTAGTCATGTCCAACTCTTTGGACTATAGCCCGGTAGGTTCCTTTGTCTGTGGGGTTCTCCAGGCAAGAATACTGCAGTCGGTTGCCATTCCCTTTTCCAGGGGATCTTCCCAACCCAGGAATTGAACCCACGTCTCCTGTGTTTCCTACATTGCAGGCAGATTCTTTACCCACTGAGACTCTGGGGAATCCCAAAAAAGTAAGGTAGTGTTTTTAAAAAGGAATCTCAAGCTGTGCTTATTCTCTATGTACAGACATTTTTCTCAACAATGTTTTGTTTTTCTGTTAGACTGTTAGTATCTATGGATTAAAGAAGAGCTGCCCAAACCAATTTACAGCCCCTTTCCCTTTTCTATGGGCTCCCCTGGTGGCTCAGATAGTAAAGAATTCACCTGCAATACAGGAGACCTGGGTTTAATCCCTGTGTCAGGAAGATCCCCTGGAGAAGGAAAAGGCAACTCACTCCAGTATTCTTGCCTGGGAAATGCCATGGACAGAGGAGCCTGGGGGGCTACAGTTCATGGGGTCGCAAAGAATCAGACAAAACTGATGAGCCAAGCAAGAGAGGGGCCAAGGCTGTCAGAACTGAAATGCTGGCTGTGTATCCTGGAACTTGCAACTGTGTAGTCATTTCCACCTAGAGAGTAGATTCAGTCAGTGCATTCACCAATCTAGGTGAGGATAGTAGTTACTTGTGTAATGTTTGAATTTGGGATTCAGAAATTAAATTACCCTGACCCATTTTCAGGCTTCTCGTGTGCCCGTGTCTTGGAAGTGTGTTTCAGATCACCAGAGTTGTTCTTTCCACTCATGAGAAAGACAAGCTGGGAGAACAGCATCAGTAACTGTCCGTTGGGACAGGAGCCCTAATCCCAAAACAACAAGGCCGCAGTTAACACAGTTAGCGATGGATTGTGTCTTTGAGGAGCTCGGGAAACATAATGGGATTCATTTTTAACTCCAACCAATTCGAGAAACAAAGCAAAAGCCTTGGCCTCTGGAGTGGCTTTGTAATCAAAGGTTACCACAGGCCTGTCAGAACTCTCAACAGCTGTCTCCACTGTGAAAATAGGCTTAGGTTGTAAGGTGATTTCAGAACTGAGGAAATGATGACTTTAGCCAGGTGTTGTCTCCCATGTGAACTCTGACTCGCAAAGATGAGGTTAATTTCAGTGTAGTGTTTGCTTTATTTTTCAAACCAATTTTAATAGCAACCTCCTTGTACTCTGAAAAAATGTCTGAGAGCGGTTATAAAAGAGTTGATGTAAATAAGCATTACATGTGTATCTTAGCTGTCTCTAGGTCAGTAGTCAACAAAATACTTTGAAGTCAATTAATTAATCCTGTTTTTTTTCTCTTTTTTGCTATCCTGCCTTGCATTTATTATGTGAGTATCTTCTGAACTATAAAAGCAGTATACATATTCAGCATAGAAAGTTGGAAATATGAAATTCCAAAGAAAGAAAAAAGCTTTCCTATGAGGCTGTACCCTAGAAAGAACCATTGTCAACATCTTGGTTGATATTAGCCTTAAACAGAGTTTTTTCCAGGCAGGGATGCATACTTTTCAAATTCTTATTATGAAAAATTTTACATCCATGAGAGAATGAATAATACAGTGAGTTCTTGTATACTCACTGTATAAATTCACACATTACCAAGATTTTGCCAGTATTGGTTTGTCAGCCTCTTTTTAATCTTTCCCTTCCTCTTTTATTTTGGAAGTATTGGCTAACTACCTTGAAAAGGAAAGAGGAATCCTGATTCCTGAAAGAGGCCTGTGGAAGGCAATCATTTGCCTTCCAATTTCATACACCTTCACCCGGCTTTTACTTAGGAAGCAAAAAGTATGGTTTTCCATTTAGTATTGTACTTGAGGGATAAGTAGCCTTAATGCTCAGGTCTATCACATGCTAGATGGGTATTGATTTTTCTTCTTAAATCAATGTTTCCCTAGAGCATAGTTTTATTTATTCATAAAGCCAAGATGATGTCTGACAGGAGTTATGGCAGTGTAAATCTGTGATGCAGGCACAATACGAAGAGCTTTTGTAAGACTCAAAAATCAATGATGCTGGAGGGTTACTTCATAAGCTTGAGAGAGTGCATTTGCTGTGCTTCCAAGTATAAAAGGAGAATTTCAGCCTCTAGTTAAGTTTCATTCTTCTGTTTTCTAGGCCACTGTCCAAATGAAGTATAGTTAACCCTTGAATAACGTGGGTTTGAACTGTGCAGGTTCACTTATACGTGGATTTTTTCTGATAGTGAATACTATATATAGTAAGTACTAAATGAGTCACAGTTGGTTGAATCCATGGAAGAAGAACCATGGGTGGTTACAGAGGGCCCACTATAAATTATGCACAGATTTGCACCCCTACCCCCACATTGTTCAAGGGTCAACTGTATAGCATTAGACTGGATAGAACCAAGCTTCAGCATTGGTCCCTTTTTGATACCAATCTGTTGACTTACTCTCAAAAGCTGTGTTGGCCCTGCTGATCATAACACTGTCATTTGGCTTCATGGTATAGAATACATTCTAAGAGTATTCACTTTTTGTCACTATATTTACTTTTTGGCATGTGAATATATCCTGACAGTATTCACTTTTTGTGTGTGTTCTATTTTCTTTTTAGAAGTTTTTAACATATAAAAATTACTATTAGAATTTTTTAACTTAAAATATGTTTCAAATGGTTTCCCCAACCTTAACTGACTTTTTAGTGGTTAAAATTGCATCTAATCACTAGACTGTCCCCATCTAGACTTGTAAATATCAGTTTTCTATTAAGTATGTGATCTCAACAAGGTAGAACTTGGTTGGGAAATCAGATGACCTAGACACTGCTGTCATTATTTACTCCTGGCTTCTGTGTGACCCCAGGTAAGTTCCAGAACTTCTCTAGGACTGTTTTTATTTATTTTGTTTTGAATTTTTCATTTAAATAAAGGTGAGTGAAGGTGCGTGAAATTGGCAGGCATTTATTTTACTTCCATAGTTTTCTGTATATCAGGACTCTTTTTTTTTTTTCCTTTTAAAATAGCTAGTTGATATTTTTAAAAAAAAAAAAAAAAGAAGAAGAAGAAGGAAAGAAGAAATAAAAGACCAAAAAAGGGACAGGTGAAGTGAGGATTATTTCTTCATGAAGGATAAAGTTTCTTCCAGTGTGAAAATACTGTGATTTTCTGTGAAAAGATTTCACATGCTAAGCTGTTATCAGTAGTCCTGATTTCCTTGGAAATTTCTGAGCCATCATGGATGTACTTTGAGTTCAGAATCTGAGGTCCCCAGCACCTGCTCCTGAGAGCAGACGGGGGCTCTGGCCAGACCTGTGGTTCCCTGGGACCCCAGTTCCCCACAAGGGCTTCTCTGGTGGCTCAGATGGTAAAGAATCTGCCTGCAATGCAGGAGGCCTGGGTTTGATTCCTGGGTCGGGAAGATCCCCTGGAGAAGGGAATGGCTACCCACTCCACTATTCTTGCCCGGAGAATTCCATTGACGAAGGAGTGTGGTGGGCTATAGTTCATAGGATCGCAAAGAGTCAAGACACAGCTGAACAACTAACACACCTCTCACCAAATCAACCCCAATCATTAAAGGAGTGACATCATCGCAAGAGGGCCCTACATCCAAGTAGTTAATGCATGGTAATTTTGAATGGTGGGCCTCTGAGGTCAAGCATGGTGAAGGTGAAGTCGCTCAGTCATGTCAGACTCTTTGCGACCCCATGGACTGTAACCTACTAGGCTTCTCCTTCCATGGGATTCTCCAGGCAAGAATACTGGAGTGGATTGCCATTTCCTTCTCCAGGGGATCTTCCCGACCCAGGGATCAATGCGGGTCTCCCGCATTGGAGGCGGACGCTTTAACCTCTGAGCCACCAGGCATAGTTTCTCATAATTTTGCTGTGTCACCGGGTAGTACTAGGGTTCCTCCTTCTCTGCATGTGCTTCACTCATTCCCTGTAGACTTCAGGCAAGCTGTTCTGCTGGCCATTTTTTTTTCTGATGGTTTTAGCTATAAAGAGCCACAGAACAGAGTAGGAGGGCGAATAAAATAAATAAAACTTTTCCTGTAACATCATGTAGGGGAAGAACCAAAAAATCGAGGATTCTGTGAAAATGAATATTTCCTATGGGACAGCCAGAAAATGTAGACACTCAAGAGTGGCAAGCCAGGCTTTGCCATTTCATGACCACTATCATCTGCCATTGTCCAGCAAATGACCCAAAGTGCAAAGGCATGCCGTCCAATGTTAGTATCTAAAATTTATTTTTCCAGGGATTTCCCTGGTGGTCCAGTGGTTAAGACTTTGCTTTCTTATGTAAAGGGTATGGGTTTGATCCCTGGTTGGCGGTGGGGGCTAAGATCCCACATGCCTCATGACCATAAAACTAAAGCATACAACAGAAGCAATATTATAACAAATTCAATAAAGAGTTTTTAATTTTTTAAATAAAATTTATTTTTCCACATTTGAGTATGTATAGTTTATAAAATATGTATATACAATTACAGGTATTGTTAGGCAATTATGAAGCTAAACAAGTATGTTCGCAGAGGATAAGGGAAGTTTAATTTTTCAGTTCAGTTCAGTTCAGTTGCTCAGTCGTGTCTGACTCTTTGTGACCCCATGAATCGCAGCACGCCAGGCCTTCCTGTCCATCACCAACTCCTGGAGTTCACTCAGACTCACGTCCAACAAGTCAGTGATGCCATCCAGCCATCTCATCCTCTGTCGTCCCCTTCTCCTCCTGTCCCCAATCCCTCCCAGCATCAGAGTCTTTTCCAATGAGTCAACTCTTCGCATGAGGTGGCCAAAGTTTTGGAGTTTCAGCTTTAGCATCATTCCTGCCAAAGAAATCCCAGGGCTGATCTCTTTCAGAATGGACTTGTTGGATCTCCTTGCAGTCCAAGGGACTCTCAAGAGTCTTCTCCAACACCACAGTTCAAAAGCATCAATTCTTTGGCGCTCAGCCTTCTTCACAGTCCAACTCTCACATCCATACATGACCACAGGAAAAACCATAGCCTTGACTAGACGGACCTTAGTCGGCAAAGTAATATCTCTGCATCTTGAGTGTCTGCTATAGAAGGATCTCCTTTCACTGGAGACGAGTTTACCTCCTGGGTGTATAAGAGTGTGGTGTGGGCTGCAAATACCAGCTCAGAATTGCATCCTCAGGATGACCATGGGGAAAAGGGGTGTTTTCATAGACACCTGAGACACTGTTAGTGGAACTGCTGTGAGTGACAGGATTGAACTCCTGTTGACTGATTTCAAATTGCTTTGTTTTATAATCCCTTCATATAATCTAATACATATTATGATATTTGAAAATATGCCTCGAACATACACAGAAAAGTGGTGAAAACCCCTGAATTACAAGACAAGATCACAGCTCTTCAGTTTGCCATTTGACACCCTTTTCCCATCAAAGACAGTTTATATAGGTTACAGGAAGAGAGAGGATAGTTCCTTCTTGTATTCAGATCTCAACTTAAATGTTCCTTCCTCAAAAAGGACTTCCTCAGGCAGCCAGTGGAGAAGGCAATGGCAACCCACTCCAGTACTCTTGCCGGGAAAATCCCATGGATGGAGGAGCCTGGTAGGCTGCAGTCCATGAGGTCAGAAAGAGTCAGACACGACTGAGCGACTTCACTTTCACTTTTCCCTTTCATGCATTGGAGAAGGAAATGGAAACCCACCCCAGTGTTCTTGCCTGGAGAATCCCAGGGACGGGGGAGCCTGATGGGCTGCTGTCTATGGGGTCGCACAGAGTCGGACACGACTGAAGCAACTTAGCAGCAGCAGCAGGCAGCCAGGGCTCAGGAATCCCTCATAACACTCTGTCCTTCCTCCTTCATTTACCTTTTAAAAGTAATTAGCCTCCAATTAAAGTAAATAAATTAATTTTTAAAAAATAAAAAATTTAAACCTTGAGAAAAATTTTTTTGATTTAAAAAAAAATTTACTTTCCCTGCCTGATACTCTAGTGTTAATTGGTCTGTCGTGAGTCTTCACCTATGGGGAGGTCAGCTGAGACATGTCTGGTTCGTTCACATTGTATCCTCAGTGCCTAGAGCAATGCCCGGCATTGTATAAGCACTCAAAGTTTCTTCCCATTCGCCTGTTTTCTTCTATGGATCATCTCCTCTTTCCATCCCTGAGGCTATTTCTTTATCACTGCAAGAATCAGGCCTTCTAGTCTCTTCCCCTTGCTGTGGAGTCTGTGGCACTTAACACTTTACATTTCTGTCATTACCCAGCTGTTCCTTCCTGGTGGTAGCATCTGATAGGCAGGGACAATGATAGCACATTGACTGTTACCATGATAGGCACTTGAGTCAAGTGGTTCCTGTTAATACTCCAACCACAAGATAGTTACATAAAATAGATAAACAGCAAGGACTGTAAAGCACAGGGAATGATATTCAATATCTTGTAATAACCTATAATGGAAAAGAATCTGAAAAAGTATATGTGTGTGTGTGTGTGTGTGTGTGTGTGTGTGTACGTATAATTGAATCACTTTGCTGTGCATGTGAAACTAACACAATGCTATAAAACAGCTATTCTTCAGTTAAAAAAAAATACTAATAATGGAGGGCTTTAAGATTGAGCACAGAAATTCCTGCGTGTGGGCCTCTCCCAGATCTCACCTTATGTCCCTTTTTGTCTGGCTGTTTATATGTATCCTTATATGTATCCTGTGTGAGTGTGTGCTAAGTCTCTTCAGTTGTGTCCAACTCTTTGCAACCCCATGGTCAATTGCCCGCCAGGCTATGCTGCCCACAGGATTCTCCAGGCAAGAATACTGGAGTGGGTTGCCATGCCTTCCTCCAGGGGATCTTCTTGACTCAGGGATAAAACACGCAGCTCCAGCATTGCAGAAGGATTCTTTACTGTGGAGCCACTGGGGAAGCCCATCCTTTGACATATCCTTTCATGAATTGGTAAATGTTGGGGGAGAAAAGAAGATTCTGAAAGAGAAACAAAACAGATAAAACAGATACCAGTTTTATGACTTGCCTCTACACCGGTACTAACACTAAGGGTCAGTTGGAGAGAATGTTCTGCTTTGATGGTGGACTTAAGGAATGGCCTGTTGTGGCTTCCATTTTTTAAGGAGCTGTAAAATTCCTTTAATTTACCACTGTGAATACCTCTTTCAGAAGGAAGAGTTTCTTTTTTTAGAAACACTCCACATCTCATTCCCCAGCTCAGTCCAGAAGCCTGAGAGTCTGATCTTGTTATGTCTCAGAATGTGGTTACTACATTTTCTCCTAATGGCTGTATTTTACATGATAATGAATCAGTCTTTTCTGCAAGCCTGCTTCATTTATGCAAAACAGATAGAAATTGAAATGGGTATGAATCATACTATTCTTTCAGGGAGCAGCGAAGCTACTGTAGAGCCTGAATATAATGTTATGGTCCCTTATGTCAAGTTAAGCAAAGAAATGTTGGTTCTGTGGTTAGTAAGGATAAGCTTATTGGACAGTTTCAGGAAAACAGAAAGCAGCTTTTGAATTTCAGGCCTTGGCTACTTAATTCTTACTTTAGGAAGGTCAACTCATTTTCGATCATCTTTTGTACTTTGAAGTAATAACCTCTTGTACATCAGTGGCCTGAAAGCATTAATGACATTACTGCCCACTGATTTTCAATAATATGGAAAAGGTATTCCAAATTGGTCCCAGCTATCAACAAGGAAAAAGGCAGAAAATTAAATTAGCAGGAGGATATTGGAAAAAGCCTTTTGTAAATGCTATACAATCTCTCAAATCTAATCCTTGAGAGAAATGTATTTTGTTCTGGAAAGAATAGGTTGGAAAGAATAGGTTTCTCTCCCAAGAGATACTGAAACATCTTTCATTTATAAGAGATGGATTATAGCCTATGGATGGAAAAGTGTGTGCATGTTAAGTTCTTCAGTTGTGTCTGACTCTTTGCAATCCTATGAACTATAGCCCACCAGACTCCTCTGTCCATGGGATTCTCCGCGAGAATGCTGGAGTGGTTTGCCATGCCATGCCCTCCTCCAGGGCATCTTCCCAACCCAGGGATTGAACCCATGTCTCCTGCATTGGCAGGCAGATTGTTTACCACTAGTGCCACCTGTGAAGCCCATTAAATAGAGTTAACTCCACAGATTCATTAGAAAATAAAGCATGCCAATTAATACTCAGGCATTTCAGAACTGCTCAGCTCTTGCAGTATTTATTGATTTTTGTCTGCAAGCTTTATAAATAGACACCTCAGATCCCTGAAAACACTGAACTATTTAAAATTTTTAAGTTAAGGTTAAGTTTCCATGCGTTAATGGAGAAAAACTTGGCTTCTCACTAATGGACAAAATTTTGAGTTTAGATCTAATGTCAGTGAGCTGGGACAGAAACACATGTTTACTCACTTAAGTTGACCAATAATCTAGTCTTCTGTTCTTTTCAACAGTAGGAAGTTAATAAAAAAGAACTTTTTAAGTAAGATAAATGTGCTTCAGGGAGTCTTGTCTGCAGATCCTGGCAAGGGAGGTAATAGACTTATTCAGGAATTTCATGACAAGTTCTAGACGAGTTCTCTGAAGAGGGACACAGGCACAGAGAGCTTTGCATATAATTGCAAGTTGTGTACAGAACCTCCGAGGTTGCTCCAGGACCCTTTGAGATCTATCCTCATGGGCCCAGGTTAAAGCAAAACAAACCTGACTCATACTTTCCAAGTAGGGGCCATGCTTAATTTTTTGTCTTATAAATACTAGTTCTTTAATCCCTGGCATTAACATATCACCCAAGACATGTTTGAATTTTTTGCTGGGCTGTGCTTAAACAGAAACTATTTATTTATTTATTTATTTTGCAATAAAGTATATATTTAAGATGTTGACAGTTACTAAATACTTAATATCTTATATAACCATATATAACTTTATTATAGAAATAAGCATTTTTAAATGTTACAATTGCTGTTTGCCCTGATATAACACCATTGTATTTTCTCTTGCTCTTCCTTCCTTGGTTTCTCTTTAGTGTGTAAAAACTTTATCCACTTCATGGGTAGGGGTAATTCATCCCAAGGTTCTTTTGGAAAATTGAAAGTGAAAGGGGCTTAGTTGTGTCTGACTCTCTGTGACCCCATGGGCTATACAGTCCCCGGAATTCTCCAGGCCAGAATACTGGAGTGGGTAGCCTTTCCCTTCTCTAGGGGATCCTCCCAACCCAGGGATCGAACCCAGGTCTCCCGTATTGCAGGTGGATTCTTTATCAGCTGAGCCACAAGGAAAACCCAAGAATACTGGTGTGGGTAGTCTATCCATTCTCTAGCAGATCTTTCTGACCCAGGAATCAAACTGGGGTCTCCTGCATTGCAGGTGGATTCTTTACCAACTGAGCTATCAGGGAAGCCCCTGGAAAATTTAAAAACTGATCTTAATTCCATTTCAGCAACAATTGATAGTTAAATAAATTTAAATAATAATTAGGTGTATTTCCTGTGATGCTTAAACTTTAAAAAATTTTTTGAAAATATAGTATCACTGTTAAATTAGAATATGGAAAGTCCATTATTTTTACTTATGACTTACATTCCTTTTTCTTTGGGGATTAATGACTTTTCTTGTACTCCTTGCTTTTATATGTGTAAATTCCTATGCTAACCTTTATTCCACATATCAAGAAAAGAAGTAAAAGTAACTAATACCATCAGTCAAGGAATACCTGTTCCAGCAAAAGGTACCAAATAAACTGCTGACAGTGGTTACTGCCCTAAGAGAGATGTCAGAAACTTGCCAAGAGAAATGGAGCATAAGGGAACAGGGAATTCTGCAGAGGAGGGAGAATTTGAGCTGGACCTTAATGTATAAATAGGAGTTGGTTGGTCAAAAGTGTCTTTGTGGGGGCTCATTAATTCCTGGCAAAATTAAATGCTTGTTAAAACATAATCTACCATGAACCCAAAATAGGGACCTATAGATCCTTACAGCAGGTTGGAACACAAGAAACTATCCTTCTGGAACTTTCTGTGTATGAACACTAAGAATAAACCAAACTTGACTGGGAACACTTGGTGAAAACCGAAAACAAAGATGCCAGGCAAGTGGTAATAAAGGATGATACGATTTTCTTTCCCAACGTCTTTTCCTAAAGGGAAAGGCAGCTTGAAAATTGGCAATGGAGTTGATTTGAGGGCCTTTTTAAAGTTGGTGTTAGAAATTTAGTGAAAGTAAGTGTCTTAGACAAGACGGACTTTATTGAAGTCATCTTTATTGTTGTGCCCAGAGTCCGAGTCCCCAAAACTGAGAGAATAAGATGTCCACAGCAATGCAAAAGCGTGAAGGGGTTTATTGCTAGCTAGGGCTCAAGTCTCATCCAGCGCAGTGGAATCTTGATGAGAGCCCCAATCTCTGAATCACATCTATTTTTATACAGATGGTTCTTTGTTCTTGTAACAGCATAGCTGATTGGTTAAACCGTACACGCGCATGCGCGCACGCGACTTTAAACCTCGTATCCCTATCCGGATTGGCTCAGGTCTGGGGCGGGTGGGGGGCTACAGGGATTTTTTTCTGATTGGTCGAGCTACACTGCCTGGGGGAGTTCCCAGTGCCTCAGCTTTCCTAGAGACTAAACCTCAGGCCTAGCCTGCCCCTTAGAGCCTGTCCTGGCTTCAGTTTGGTCCTAACATTGTGTCCTTAGTCTATTTACCTCACTCTGGATTATAATAATAATAATGACCACCACTTACTAGGTTCTTTCTACACACCAAGCACAATGATAAAAGGCTTCACTTTTATCTAATCCTCATCATGAGTTTTTGTGATTTGTGTAAGATTAAGAGTGGGAGTCTAGGGCCAGCTGCCTGTGCTGGAACCAGACCTCTCCCACCACCTACACGCTGAGTCACGAAGGTGTGTTGTTCAGTCTTCCTGTGTTTCAGTCCCCACGTTAAAGGGAGCGATAACATCGTACAGAAAAACCCAAACAAGCTTTTTGGCCAACCCAGTACTTAATTCTGAGGATTGTTTATAAATATTAAGGTATTCTTTAGCACCATGCCTGTTTTTAGCTGTTATTATCATTATCATCATCCTCATTTTGCCGTCAAGGAGACTAAACTCAAAGGTTAAATAACTTGCCCAATTTCACATACAGTTAGTATGAACTGGAGCAGTTCTGGGCTCCTCTTGTGGCTCAGATGGTAAAGAATCTGCCCACAGTGTGGGATTCCTGGGTTCGATTTCTGGGTCAAGAAGATCTCCTGGAGCAGGAAATGACAACCCAATCTAGTATTCTTACCTGGGAAATCTTATGGACAGAGAAGCCTGGCAGACTACAGTCCGTGGTGTCACAAAGAGTCAGACTCAACTGGTCGACTAACACTTTCACTTTCATTTGACTGCAAGCCTTGTCTGTATCCTTACTGGACTCAACAGAAATGAAGAGTTCCATGTTTTCAGATTTCATGTCATACTAATTTGCCTTACTTATGTTCTTCCTGAGTGAGCTTATCCCTTCCTCGGACTTTGTTGGTCATCAAACTCAGGGCCTGGTGAACTGTGTCCTGCAGCCAAATACACCTGGCACCTGTTTTTATAGATAAAGTTTTATTGGAACATAGGCACATTCATTCTTTAGCTATTGCTTATGGTTGCTTTTCTGCTACAGTCACAAAAGTGAGTAGTTGGGATAGATCCTAAGGCCCTCAGAGCCTGAAATATTTATTCTCTGGCCTGTTACAGAAAATGTTGGCATATCCTGATCTTGCTCAGTACTTTCAACCTTTCTCCTAAGATGTTAATTCCTAAGTTTAACCACCCACCAGATTTCCCTACCTCCATGCCTCGTATCCACCTTAAAATCAACCTTTCAGTCATTTGCTCAGTTGTGTCCAACTCTGCAACCCAGTGGACTGTAGTCCACCAGGCTCCTTTGTCCATGGAACTTTCCAGGCAAGAATATTGGAGTGGGTTATCACTTCCTACTCCAGAGGATCTTCCTAACCCAGTGATCAAACCTGAGTCTCCCTGGCATCTTCTGCATTGGCAGGTGGATTCTTTACCGCTAGTGCCACCTGGGAAGCCCCCAAATCAGTCAGTTCAGTCACTCGGTCGTGTCCAACTCTTTGCGACCTTATGGCCCCAAATCAACCTTTACCAAACTAAATTCTTTCTGTGTTTATTTCTTTATCAGTTCCTCCTCATTTCCTAAACCAGCTAAGGGCACCATGAGGCTTCCCTTCTTTATATTTCTCATGCCTGATCTGTCAAAAAATGTAACCAAAAAAAAAAAAAAAAATTACAGATGAGCTTACTTTCAAAACAGAAACAGACTTAGAGACTAGAGAATTTACCAGCGGGAAGAGGTTGCAGGGAGCGGGTAATTAGGAGTTTGAGACTCACATGCACACAGTGCTATATTTAGAATGGGTAACCAAAAATAAATAAATGTCTAAAATGGGTAATCAACCAGGATCTGCTGTATACACAGAGAACTCTGCTTAATATTATACAACAGCCTATATGGGAAAATAATTTGAGTAAGAATAGATACATGTATATGTAGAACTGAATCAGTTTGCTGTACACCTGAAACTAATCCAACATGTACTCCAAATATAAAGTTACAAATTAAAAACAAAAGTGAACACCGTAAAGACAATAATAAGGTTTTTAGTACTTTCTCGTTTTGGTATTCTCAGGTCCCAGCTGCATTCAATCAGAAATTCCTGTTAACAGTCCCCTAGAAATAGTCATAAACTACCTTCACTGAGAAATAACTATTAGGATGTCTTCATCAAATAAGCCATGGAGACATTGGTCCGTGTCTTAACTTCAGATACTGCCTCACAAGAATTTAGCAGTGCTAGGAAGTCAGAATATTGTAAAATCTATACATTTATTATTAAAATACACTGAAGAGAGCATGACTATTTGACTTATTAAGTTGTTATTTTAAAACTATTCATCATTGGCATTTTGAAATTAAATCTCTGTTCTGTATGCCAAGCCTCATTGGTCAGATCATGAGGAGTCAAAACTCCAACATTAGATTATCCTTTTTACTGGTTCATCCAAAGAGTATATTCAGATAACAAATGGATTTCCATCCTTTTTAGTACTACTTGAATATTATTGTAAAGCTCATGATATTATTAACTCTGCATCATCTTTTATGAATTTAAAATTACTATGCTGTAATAGCTAATGAAAGAGCATAGAAGAGCCGAGTAAAAATAAATAAACTTTGAAATAAAAAAGGATCAGTGGGGATAATAAATATCCACTCATTGTCTTAACATTTTTGATCTTGGCATTTGTTTTATCCAGTAAATATTTTCATAGTACTTGAATTTCAGTTTCTCTGTTTGAAAAATTATGCAGAAACAGCCTTTGTTTTCAGGAACAACAGAGATGTTTATAGCATTTAAGTCAAAAGCAGAGGTTGTAAATTAATTCAGATCTTCTGAGCAAAGACATTAACTTTTGTGTAACATAAGGATTTGGGCTTGTTTACACAAAATAATCCCAAGAATTATAGTTCCCCATGCTCAACAGGGATCTTAAAGATTAATATTTTTCTTCAGTTGATGATTATGTAATACATTAATAGGCGTCTCTAAATACTCCCTAAATTTTGAATTGTCTGTAGACTTTCAAAGCTGTATTTTGATCAGACATGTAAAGAAACGATGTAGCTCAATTACTGTCAAATTAAGGATGATTTTTACATTATGATTTGGAGAGAAATGCCATCTATGATCAGACTTCAAAATAGCTGAAATACTTAGAGGAAAAAGTAAGTGGTTAAGGACATCAAGCTGAAGTATGGTCCCAGTGCCCTGGTGTTCATGTCACCTCTTCTGTGGAGGTGGCTGCTGCTGCCGCTGTTACCTTGTCACTAGTGCATCTGCTGGTGACTGGTTCTCCCAGCAGACCTCCCACCTAAGCTCAAAGCTGACACATGAAGTCTCACTACAAAGCCTCACATAAAAATCACTTTCGACTCTTTAGTGAATGGGTATTAGCAGGTTGATAGTCCCTTTCAATGACCTTTTCCTAAGAACAGGCAGTTTGGGGCAGAACAAAGAGAGACTTTTATTAGAAGCACAGCTGTTATGGAGATTCCATAGCCTTAGATGAGTCCCCTAACTCCTCTCCTTGTTTAAACTGGCACTAATAATCCCTGCATTATAAAAGATGGGAATGATGCTTGCAAAGCACCTAGCAGGTGGTAGCTGCTTAGGAAACTGTGGTGAAGTGCTTGATGATGTTACAATAATAATAATAATCAGCAGTGTATTTGAGGCATTATGCTCGTTAATTATTCAACATCTCCATTCAGTTTTCTGATGTTGTCCTTGTCACTCACCGGTGCTCCAGTTACAGGAGTGAAAGAAGTTTAATCTGGATAAATAAATGGCTCTTCTCTGATGCTAGGTTTCTATCATATGAGATCATAACTTCATTTCATGGAGAAAAACGTGCAGAAGTCACTGTGCAGCCATTCATAATGGCATGTTTTTTAAAAGAACTAGTTGCCTTAAAAATGAGGAAGTGACTCAGGATATAAAAAGTGTACAATATTTTATAATTTTTAAATGACATATTCAGGCTATTTTGAAATGTGAAAGTACATATTTGACCTACTAACAGAAATTGATACATAACAGTATTCCTTTGCTGGTAACTTGGTAAATGTTTCTATAAAAATCAAAGATCAAGGAAACTTCAGAAGACAATAAATAGGGTTTTAATGTTCATTGATTGCTTTACACAAAGTTGTTTAACATGATAAAAATTGCTATTACCTATTGATCTTAATAATGTAATAACTTTCATTTACTCATCCTAATAGAACAGTGTATTTGGTATTCCTAATGGCAGGCTAAGATGAACTTTTGGAATATAATTTTCTTTGTAAATTAGGCCTCTTTAGCTATCTCTGTTTTCTTCCTAGGTTGCCAAAATCTTAGGTATGTTCAATAAATCAGAGAAGGTAGGAAGTTTGAACAGGGATTTAGATTCTTAGTTAATCCTGTACCAATAAAGAAATGCATGAGTCAGAGTTTCATTCTGTAGAAATTTATGTGGCAGTTTGGGACCTGAGGCTTTAAAAAAGCTTAAGTCTTTTTTTAAAAGGCATCTGACAAGTGATTTATATAAATTAGAGCCTGTATCTCATTTTTCTATTTCCTCTTATCATGTCTAACAGGACTCTAATAAGGCAGAGCTAGTTTTACATGAGAGTAGTGCCTCCAGGCGCTGTGGAAGACACTGGACTTGGGCGTGTGATACAGTTGACATCACAGGTATCTACCCTAAGGTAGCTGACAGATTGACACAGAAATATATGTACATAAGAAATAAAGCTACATTGATTAAGACTTTAAAATATACATATACATATATATATACTTATCTCAAAAAAAGAAAAATATGAGTAAATATCAAGTCACAATCCTTTAGAGACAGAAAGAGTGGAGGAAGGAGACAGGAAGCTGAAACGCACTTTTGCACTCTTCTCTACTTGCTCAATTCTGAAAGACTGATGACTCTTGGAGGCCTACAGTGGTGGGTTTGGGTTTCATTTGTAATGAGTACATGTTCTACTGTGTTCCACTAGCTTATCAGCAAGAGTGTGAGGCCGCGGTTGTGAAATCAACTCTCTGACTGATTGAATCTGCCACCTACTAATACGTTTCTTCTTTCAGTGCCTTGTTGGGTTTCTTTATATCAGGACTCCTGGTTTCTCTGAGTCATATCTGTCTGTCTTGTCTGTCGATCTGTCTTCCTACCTGAAAGGAAACCTGCCTTAAATGTAAATGCCTTTACTACTGATGGATTAATTCATGGGCAAAAGTAGAGAAAAGGATGTGTGGGTGCCATGCCTTTTCATTTCAGGACTCAATATGGATTGTCTCTCTCGTGTTTTATGACATTTTATGAGAACTGCACTTAAGTAAGGGGCAACCTCATATTAAAATCATGGCTTGAGAACTGCGTAGTGGTACCGGGAATGTAGATCCCTGTGATTTGAAATACGTGAACCCCAAAACCGAATTTCAAGAACAGTCTTCTCCAGCAGTATTCTCAGCACTGTTCCTGAGAATGTTTGCGTCTAAGATTGTCTCCTTAGATAAAGTCTGACATTTTGGTATATGAATGAGGTAGACAAATTTATGGGATTAAATTCTCATTCATTTGATAGATTAAATGCTATCATTGAAAAATGCCAAAGGCTATTTTTTCTCAGTTTTCATGGAAACACTATCTAATTGGAGCCTTGAGGAGTAACAATTAAGTATATTCTTAATTTCTAAAGTAAATGATTAAGTGTATTAACTTTAAGGAAGTCTTCCAAAGTTTTGTTTTTACAGGAGAAATATTAACAGATTTATTTTTGGTTTTGTCCATGTATAAAATACAAATCTTATGTTGACTGTATAATGTGCATGTTGATTTGATAAATGGGGCTGACTGGTCCTGTGTCAAATAGGATGACCTGGGGAGAGACTGGGAGGGCAGGCAGCACCTCTGTCCCCAGCTGCAACACAGGATTTGCTGCTTAGTAGGTGTTGAATAACTATGTATTGAATCTCCAAACAACTGATTAACTACTGAGCATGAGCAGTCTGGACTGTAGTACCAGCCCTGCCAGTGTTCAAGACCTCTCTGAGCCTCAGTTTCCCCATTGGTAAAGTGGGCATGACAATATTTGCTCTGTTGTTTTAACAGGAGACTGTGATTGTCTAGGAAAAGTGTGACATCTTTGAAAACTGGAAAGTGCTTTATATAGGCAATCATTTTGAGAATTATTATCGTGTTGCTAAGTACTGCTTATTAGTACCATTAACTAGTTAGTACTAGTGTCCTGTTAGCATTCAATAAATGCATACTTTAAAAAAAAGATTGCATTAAAACTCCTAGGTATAAAATAAATAAGATACAAAGATATAATTTATAACATAGTGAATATAGCCAATATTTCCCCTGGTGGCTCAGACAGTAAAGAATCCATCTGCAATGCGGGAGACCCTGGTTTGATCCCTGCATCAGGAAGATCCCCTGCAGAAGGAAATGGTAACCCACTCCAGTATTTTTGCATGGAGAATTCCATGGACCGAGGAGCCTGGCAGGCTATAGTCTATGGGATCGCAAAGAGTCAGACATGACTGAGCAACTTTCACTTTCACTTTATATAGAATATAATCTATAAAAATATTGAATCACTGTTGTATATCTGAAACTAATATAATGTTGACTGTACTTCAATTACAAGTAAACAAACAGACTTGGAAACAAAAAAAATGTACTAAAACTAAAATTGAAGGGAAATTAGTGGTTTAATCACTTTAATTGACCTCTAAAGTTTTTTCGAAACACTGTCTTTATTTTGACATAATTATAAATCCTTTATATATTTAATCTACTTTTGTTGTTTCTTTGGGAAGGAAATTCAAAAGCATATATTTGGACATCTGAGCTATTATTTCTCAGCAGCATTGCCCATTAATAGGTTTTTAAATACATGAGAAGCTTCTTATGTAAGACCAAGAAAAAAGATAATGGAACCCATAATATGAAGGTTTAAGATGTGGATAACTGAGAACTTGGCTTATAATAGATTGCCACCACTGCTTTGGAAATTAGGTTCAGATATATATCACATAAAATTCACTGTTAGATATGCTGGAAATTTAATGACAGGGTTTTGTTGAAATGAGATCTTGGGGTTTTGATGAAGAAAATCAATCAGGATATGCCTTATCTTTTATTCTCTCTTCTAGCTGCTCAGTGTGCAATTAAACTGACTCTGCAGGACCACAGTGTGTCACATATATTAATTTTATAGTCAGCCAGCCTATATTAACTTTATGCTAGCACTTGCTGACAAGGGACACCAAAAAGGCATTAATAAGCTTAAAACTGTGAGCTGGAATCACAAATACTGTAGTCCTAAGTTTTGTTTTTAATCTTCTCTCTATATGTCTTTAATTAGATTATGTATTCATAATTGAACATATCTAAGTTTATTTCTGCTCTACATTGGGCTTTGTGATGAAGCCCAGGGTAGCAAAGATTTATGACCCCAAATTATGTCCAGGCAGGGAGATGGGACATGATCTCACATCAATTTTGAAAGCCAGCTAATCAATTTATGTAAACTTACATACATGAATGATTCTGGAGTCTTTGATGAAAACCACAGTCACCCCCGTGACCCTCCCAAGTTCTGGAAAAAAAAAAGAGCGAGGATAAAATAATTGGCAGATAAGGTTCAACTGTCATCATTATTACTGGTATAGGCCAGATAGGAGGGTGGAGTTTATTTTTTATAGTGATGCAGAACCCGAGGGGTGAGCACAAGTCACAGTAGCTGTGACAGGCCTGTGAGCCAGAAGGATCAGATTATGGTATGGAGGGTCAGAGGCCAATTCCCAGGGGGTAGCTCCATCCCTATAAGAAGATAGAGAGGAGCTAAAATGGCCACCCGGGCTTCCCAGGTGGCACTATTAGTAAAGAACCCGCCTGCCAGTGCAGGAGATGTAAGAGACATGGGTTCAGTCCCTGGGTTGGGAAGATCTCCTGGAAGAGGGCATGGCAACTCACTCTAGTATTCTTGCCTGGAGAATCCCATAGCCAGAGGAGTCTGGTGGGCTACAGTCCATGGGGTCACAAAAGAGTTGGACACGACTTAGTAACTGCACAACAACGAAGCCAGGGTACCTAGTTTATGCTTCCTGGAATCACACACTGATCCGCCTCCCTCCCCTTAAATGAAGAGGTCAAAAGAGCCAGAAGTGTTATCTGCTTGACCTGCTTGATCAGGGAAAAAGGGATTTAACCCCAGTATAGGACAAGTAAGAATATCTGATGCCAAATGAACTGGGCAGAAAGTAAGGACAGAGGGAAAAAAGAAAATCCTTACCAAGAAGGATGGTAAGTTAGAGACGAGGGGAGAAGGAGTGGAACATTCCAGACAAGAATAATAGCAGCAAAGACAGGGGAAGGTGAATTTGTTCTGGAAAGGAGCTGGGCTGGCCAGTCAAGTCACAGAGAGGTTTTAGAGTCCCTACCACAGGAATTTGGGAGCTCCCTCCTTAACCAAAGAGCTTTCAGAAGTGGAAAACTAGAGTGTTTCTTTCTGAATATATATTAAGAGAGAGTTTTATTTCCTTTTTCCTTTGTTGCTTCCTAGCACATTGAACACTGAGAATGTTTTCATGTGTTTGCATGGTTCTCTCTGTAATTTATCCTGGCTAATTACATTTAACTATAGGCTTTTAAGTATATATTGAACTTAGTGACTAATCATTAGATTTCAATAGCAAAGAGTCTGTAATTTTTGGAGTTATATGACCTATGTAAGGATATGTTGCAGAGAGAAACGATTCCCTCTCTTTCTGTGATAAAAAGTCTTGTCTGTGGTTACATTAAAAGCTACCTTTAACACATGGTTGTTCAGTCACCAAGGCCTGTCTGACTCTTTGCACCCCCATGGACTGCAGCACTCCAGGCTCCTCTGTCCTCTACTATCTCCCAAGTTTGCTCAAATTCATGTCCACTGAGTCAGTGATGCCATCTAACCATCTTATCCTCTGCTGCCCCGTTCTCCTTTTGCCATCAGTCTTTCCCAGCATCAGAATCAATTATAAATAAAATAGATAACCTTACTATATGGCACAGGAAACTCTACTCAATATTCTGTAATAATCTATATGGGAAAAGAATCTGAGAAAGGATGAATATATGTGTGACTGAATCACTTTGCTGTATACCTGAAATTAACACAATATGCGTGCATGCTCAGTTGCTCAGTCATGTCCAGCTCTTTGTGACCCTATGGACAGTAGCCCATCAGGTTCGTCTGTCCATGGGATTCTCCAGGCAAGAACACTGGAGTGGATTGCCATGCCCTCCTCCAGAGGATCTTTCCAATCCATGGATTGAACCTGTGTCTCCTGCGTCTCCTGCATTGGCAGGCGGGCTCTTTACCACTAGCACCACCTGGAAAGCCCTAAATTAACACAACATTGTAAATCAACTACACTCTAGTACATTTTTTTAAAGGTACCTTTAAAAAAGATTTAGTTCTGAAGATAGTTTTTAAAACTGAAGTTTGTAGTTTGTGTCAGTCCGGGTGGACCCGGTAGAATGCTGTTTACAAAGACATGCTCTAATACATTGAGGAGCAGCCTGTTGATATTTGAAGACTTTTTCTGTTGTTTATGGATCATAGTAAACATTTGTCCAAAATAAAGTCCTTAGAAATTGGGCCTCAAGGAACAGTAACAATCAATTATGAAATTATTTATTACATAGATTTTGTGGATATGCCATTCATTAAATTGTGTTTGCTCCAAAACAACATTATTAAAAAGGAAAAAAAAATGTCTTTGGTGCTGTAAGACTCTAAGATGGGTGTATCCTGTGCCCCATAAAGCAGTTTTAACTCTTTGCTGGATGCTTTGAGTATGGAATGGTGAGAGGAGAGAAAACCCATGGGATTCTTTCCCTGTTTGGGGGGTGTTTGGAATTTCACTGGGGAGATATGACAAGCAGTTGCATAGCAGGTGATAAGTATTAATACAAAACAGTGTATGAATAAGGACCAGAATATCTGCTGTTAGTCATTCATTGCCTGGTCTCTTCAGAAGACTTACTGAATGGTCTGGCAAGTGTTAAAGATGTCATGTTCCTCTGCCTGACTACCCTGACAAATGCTACTGTCTTGACTTAGCACAGAGGTCATTGGTTCACCACAAAACTGATATTTCCTCCACTGTCTAAAGCCTGGTAGTTTTTAAGAGTTTGTTTTTTGACTATCATTTATCGTTTTATCTCACTTCCCTCCTAACTGTTATGTTTATCCAACTCGGTGTATCTCTAGTGACATAGAAAATTGTCTCTCTGGTTGACAAAGAAAGAAGAGAAAATTGGATACTTCATGACAAAAGGAAAGTTCTGAGCTCTAGTTACGCTGCTGCAACTAGGCAGTAGGTTGGTCTGGGTGGATGAGCCAGCCGGGAAATGCCCTGGGGCCCATCACGTTTTCTGTTGGATGCTGTATGCATTCCAGGCTGTGGTTTTGTGTGTGTTTGTTTTCTTTTTTTATTAGTGCAGAAGGTATATTTTGTTTTATCTCTGTGGCTGTTTGGCTTCTAAGGAGTTGACTTGTTTTAACAGCAATTCTTAGGGACTAAATTGGATTAAATGAACTCGGCCTTTAAAAAAAAAAAAAAGCTTTATCGAACTGTAATTCTCATATCATGCAACTCACTCATTTAAAGTGTACATACAGTTCAGTGCCTTCCCCAGCGGCTCAAGCAGTAAGGAATCTGCCTGCAATGCAGGAGACACAGGAGATGTGGGTTCAATCCATGGGTCAGGAAGAGTCCCTGAAGAAGGAAATGGCAACCCTCTCCAGTGTTCTTGCCTGGAAAATCCTATGAACCGAGGAGCCTGGCAAGCTACAGTCCATAGAGTCACAGAGTCAGATACAATGCAATGTGCATGCAGTTCACCTAATTAATTAATAAATCAGTGGTTTTCAGTATATTCACAGAGTTTTGCAACCATCATCATGATCCATTTTAGAACATTCTTAGAACTCTAAAGGGAAGTCCCTCACCCCTTAGCTGTCACCACCCACTTCAATTTCCCCATCTCCTGCACTGTCCCCAGCCCTAGGCAACCACAGGTCAACTTTATGCCTGTAACAAACCATTCTAATGAAGAAAGCAGTCAGAGGACATGATGTGATGGCCTTATTTTTGATGATTGGAACTGCCACTTTATAATATCTGAAGGAATAATGTGATGTTCCTAAATGCAACTGGTTAGAAGAATGAGTCTCATCAAAAATAATAATAAGCTGAAAGTAGCCACAAATTCAGTGTGTAGAAAAGTACTTTTCAGCCAGTGTCACCTGTATGCATCAATCATTTGTCATCATCGCAGACCTACTTTACTCCACCTCTGTGCATGAGAGACATTTAGCAGAATAAAGTCAATAGGTTCACACTGCCATATATAAAATAGATAATTAACAAGGACCTACTGGATAGCACATACTAGAAAGTGCATTAAAAAGCAGAGCCATCACTTTGCCAACAAAGATCCATATAGTCAAAGTTACGATGTTTCCAGTAGTCATGGACAGATGTGAGACTTGGACCTTAAAGAAGACTGAGGAACAAAGAATTGATGCTTTTGAATTGTGGTGCTAGAGAAGACTCTTGAGAGTCCCTTGGACTGCATAGAGATGAAACCAGTCAATCCTAAATGAAATCAACCCTGAGTATTCATTGGAAGGGCTGATGCTGAAACTGAAGCTCTAATATTTTGGCCATGTGATGCAAAGAGCTGACTCATTGGAAAAGACCCTGATACTGGGGAAAGATTGAGGGCAGGAGGAGAAAGGGGCAATAGAGGATGAGATGGCTGGATGGCATCCCTGATCACTGTCTCAATGGACATGTGTTTGAGCAAACTCTGGGAGATAGTGAAGGATGGAAAATCTGGCATGCTGCAGCCTGTGGGGCCACAAAGGGCTGGACACAGCTTAGTGACTGAACAACAACTATATAGCACAGGGAACTCTGCTCAGTACTCTGTAGCTACGTGGGAAAAGAATCTGAATAATACTAGCTGTATGTATATGTATAACTGATTCACTTTGCTATATACCTGAAACTAACACAACATTGTAAATCAACTATATTCCAATGTGAAATAGAAACTAAAAAACATTAAGTTGCATACAACTTTTATATTTTCATAGCATTGTTCGCTGAGCCAAATCCTATTGCAGCATGTTATATGCAGGGATTTTTGCTAGAATACATTGGATGGCTCTTCCTTCAAGGAACTCCACAGCATAGAAGAGGAGGATGGATGTGTATAAACAAGCAAGTGCAAAATAATGTCAGAATACTCTAGAGCCAGCACAGAGAGGACTCAGGAGAACAGGTATCTGGGGACTCTGGGGGAGAAGGGAAATGTCAGAAACAGCTCATAACAGAGGTGACCCTGGAAATTAGCTAAGGCACATTAGTAATTCTTGCAGAGTGGAGAAGGGAATTTGGGTAGAGGAAGCAGGGTATTCAAAAGCATGGGTCTAGGAAGCATCCTAGAACTTTGAGACATGAGCAGATAAGGAAGTAGGGCATTGGTAGGAAAGGCAGTGAGTGGGTTGCTGAGGGCACTGAGACACCGTGGGAAAGATACTGTGTGAGTTGCCTAAGAGTTTGACTTTACTCCCTGAATTAATTTCCTGTGGATGCTGTAACATAGGTACTGCACACTGAGTGGCTTAGAACAACTGAGGTTCATTTTCTCACAGTTCTGGAGGCTGGAATTCCAAATCATAGTGTCTGCAGGACCATGTTGTTGTTGAGTCGCTCAGTCATGTCTGATTCTTTTGTGACCCCATGGACTGTAGCCTCTCAGGCTCCTCTGTCCTTGGGATTTCCCAGGCAAGAATACTGGAGTGGGTTGCCATTTCCTCTTACAGGAGATCTTCCCAACCCAGGGATCAAACTTTCGTCTCCTGCATTGTAGGGAAGATTCTTTACCCATAAGCCACCGGGGCAACTCTGCAGGACCATACTTCCTCTAAAACCCATGGAGTCAGATCATTCCTCGCCTCTTTCAGCCTCTGGTAGCCCCAAAAGTTCCTTGACTTGGAGTAACATAACTCCAACTTCTGCCTCCATCTTTGCTTGGTGTTCTCCATGTGTTTCTTGCCTTCTTCTTTCTTCCATGCATGTCTATCTCTCTGTCCAACTTCCCCCTTTTTGTAAGGACACCAGTACTGTTGGCTTCCCTGGTGGCTCAGACGGTAGAGTCTGCCTGCAAAGTGGGAGACTAGGGTTTGATCCCTGGGTCAGGAAGATCCCCTAGAGAAGGAAATGGTAACCCACTCCAGTACTCTTGCCTGGAGAATTCCACAGACAGAGGAGCTTGGTGGGCTACAGTCCACAGAATCACAAAGAGTCAGACACACTTGAGCAACTGATGCACACAGACCTATTGGATTAAGGTCTACCCTTGTGGCTTCATCTTAAGTAAATACCTCTATAATAATCCTCTTTCCATATGTGGTCACATTCTGACATACTGAGGGCCAGGATATCAACATATATTTTTAGGAGACAAAATCCAACCCATAATACCCACCAAGCATCAGGGTGTTATTGACCAAGTTTAAGAAGGAGAGTCAGGTGATTATTTTTGCATTTCAGGGGGTGACTTGGACAGCTGTGAAGGAGGAATTCACAAGGGGCAAGAGGTTGGACAAGAGGTTTTATGGCACTTCATAGCTGACCAACTCTGCGGGGTGCTGCTTTATCCTTCATGCACCACATTTTAAAAAAGAAGAAATGAAGAAAATCACAAATCCACAACAGCACTGACAAATCTGAAAGAAACACCATCCACAGACAAGGATATCCAAGAATCCCAGAAGTTGTTAAGAGAAATTAATATGATTGGTGGTGAAGCCCAACAGAACTGAGAAGTACACTCTCTTTTACAGTTAGATAGACTGTATATTAATGCAACTTTAGTTTTAGGTCAGGGAGGAGAGAGAGAATTGAACAAGAAGTGCACATGCTCTATGACCATCAATTCCATGCCTAGGAGTCAGTCCCATCCATGCGCTCCCACTCTTAAGCCTCTGAGATATGTCTGCAAGAGTAACTTTTTGTAACACTGTTTCTAACTTAGGAAAACCAGAAATAACCTAAATATCCATTGGCCCGGAAATGTCTAAATATAGTATGTCTGTAATACCATTGAATGCTCTGTAGTTCAAAGAAATGAGATAACTCAGTGTTTACTAACACAGAAATTCTCTAAGGTGTAATAAGTGAACATGAAGAAACAGTTGAACAATGTATTGTGTAGAGAACCATAGCAAATATGTAACAAAGAAAGAAAAAATACCTTTAGACTTTTATATCTTTTAAAGCCTTTTTAAAGTGTTTTTCCCTCAACTCTATCAAAAATGTAAGGTGATTCAGTCAGCAGTTGAATGTGATGAACAGCAGGCTTTAAGGAAAGCAGAAGATGGGAGACAGAATGGAAGGGATGAGGTGGGGGCCAAGAATTCAAAACACTCAGAAGTAAAAGGACATTTTAAAGAGGGGACTGGTTTTTTTTTGTTTGTTTGTTTGCTTTTTAGAAGAATAAGCGCACAAAAAAAGACAGAAGTTGTGTATCTTACTGTAAAAGAGATCTAGGGTTTTAGTTGAGAGACAGAAGGATTCATGCATCTTGAACTACAATCGGCAAAGCCACTTGGCATAGAAATGGGGAAACAGCATCGTGAGAGGAGAGTCAGTGGCAGACATCGGTGTCATCAGCAGAGTAGAATTGCTTCTGCTGAAGACTGGGTAAGGCCATGCTTAGGGACCCACAGATAGTACATAGAGTAACAAATGCCAGCAGGGATGGCTACATATCTGAGGAACTGGAATGAAAGCTCTTTCTCACTTTGGTAACTCATTTGTTCCTCTCCTTTTTCCTTCCTTTCTCTCCTCCCTCCCTTGCCCCTTCTTCCTCTTTTGCACACGCACACCCACACACGCATCCCATGATACACATCTGCCAGCCTGCGAACGAAAAAGAACAGGAACTAGTAGAAGACAGTGACGTCCAGAGAGATAAGCACCTCCAACTAATCACAAGAGCTTTTCTGCCAAAAACATCATGTGAAAAGTTTGTGGCCTGCTTTATCCTCAAAAATGTGGACCAGGTAACACCAGCATTGCAGATAGCTTGAAAAACAAAGCGACAACATCCGCTTTTAATTTGCCTAGTGGTTAATGTTTATGAACAACATGATGCTCTCATAGATAGGCGTTATTTCATTTGAGCCTCACATCAACCCTTTGCAGTAGCTTCTGTCTCTTTTGGGAGCAGGACTCTGAGTCCCAGAAATGGGCAAGAGAAGAAAAGGCAGGTCTCACACCTCAGTTCCTCAGCTGCTGTTATTTTGCCCAGCACCCTGATTGATGCCTGCTTGGCCTTAGCAGAGTGTCCTTGATACCACACTGATTTGTCTCTCAAGCTAAACCTTTCAGACGTTAACAAACTTGTTTCATCAGCTGTCCTAACTAATTTTAAAGGATCACAGAAGTCAGCAAACTGTATTTATCCATGTTATTTATTTATAAAATGGAGTGGTCCTTTGAGCAACAACAAAAAGCTGGGTAAGTGGGATAGGTTGCGCTTTTTCAGGGGGTCACCAACAATAGCTTACAAAATAAAAATGCAGTATTTCAGAAATAACATTCTATCATTTGTGATACTAATGTATTTGGGATGCCAAAGGTATGGAATACTGTCATTAGCTGTGAGTAATGAAAGAAGGGGCTTCCATGGTGGCTCTGCTTTAAAGAATCTGTCTGCAATGCTGGAGATGCAGGTTCGATCCCTGAGTAGGAAAAATACCCTGGAGGAGTGCCATGGCAACCCACTCCAATGTTCTTGCCTGGAAAATCCCATGGACAGAGGAGCCTGGTGGGCTGCAGACCGTAGAGTCACAAAGAGTCATACACCACTGAAATGACTGACCACACTCGCACGCAATGGAGGAAGGGCTGGAGAAATGGGCTTCAAATCCCAGGCAGCCTCTGGGGTATCACCCTGATACCAGGGCTACAAATATTGGCTATAGTTGTTCACAGGAAGAAATAGCTGTTATTATTTCACTAATTCATTGCATGCAAACCCTCACTTCTCCATTTGGAGGGGAAAAGCCAAGAAATTATCACTAAACACACTACCTGAGCGAAGTAGGAGGACAATAAGGAAGTTGTTCAGTGACATATGTTCCCTTTTTACAAGTTTCCAGACACTACTATACAAAACTGTTACCTTCCCCCCAAAGTCATCACAGAGCTATGAAGTGTACGCGCGGGAGTGAGGATGTAAATTACCGCCTAAGGTAAACTGAGGCCCGAAAACCTGCCCTGAGAGTCCCTGGCTCTTCAGGGACCACACTCTTGGGCTGAGCCCTGTTCCAGCAGCACAGGGCACTGGTGAACAGGAGCGTGAGCCTCTGGTTGCTCATCCTGCAAGATCTGAGGTCCGTGTGTGTACAACACACTGTTCTTCTTTTCCCCTTTATGTGGGTCTGTATAGATTCTCTTACCTCTACTACTACTTAACCACAGTATAGTTACCATGGCAACACCTGTTGATTGCGGGCGAAAAAGAAAAGAATGTAATTCTGCAGCGAGGAGGCTGCTGCTGTATGTCTTTCCCTCTCTCACAGTTGGATTCGGGGGACGTCTTTGTTTCTTCTTTCCAGGCTTGTGAGTGACCTCAGTTTTCTCCATTTGAACAGATTGATATGGAAACTGCTCTCAGCTGTTTCACATGGGAAGATGCAGCCGTGTTAGCTCCTAGGGCGTTTGTTGTCTAAGGATTTCTACTAACTGTGATAGAAATCGTATCTTTGTCTAAGGGAGTTCACAATCTTTACTTTTTCTAAATCTTTAAAGCTTATTTTTCCTTTCTCTTTTTTCTGTTTTTTGTTTTTGTTTATTCGCATGTAATTATAAAAGCTAATTTTATAATTAGTTTCTGCTGTACAACGATGTGAGTCAGCTATATGTTTACATATCCCCTCCCTCTTGGACCTCTCTCCCACCCCTTCTCCCACCCACCCCTCTCACCCTTCTAGGTCATCACAGAGCCCTGAGCTGAGCTCCCAGCGCTACCCTGCAGGCTCCCACTAGCAATCTGTTTTACGCCTTGTAGTGACCTGAGTCTGAGTGAACTCCGAGAGTTGGTGATGGACAGGGAGGCCCGGCGTGCTGCAACTCATGGGGTCGCAAAGAGTTGGACATGACTGAGCGACTGAACTGAACTGAACTGAAGTGAAGTGTGTTTATGTCAAACCTAATCTCCTTTTTTCTTATTTCCTTCTTCCCTTTCCCCTTTCTGCCTTACTTAACCAAGTAGATGGACTTACATTCCTTCTTTGACCAGACACCCAAACAGAGGGCCACAGTAAGTAAAGCCCAGATTTCACATCTCACTTAAAATGCCATTAGCCTAGAGATCAAAACAGAGAAGAAAATAAAACCTGGGTTATATATAATGCCTATTAGTTCTATGGTCAGATTAAAGGAAATATATGCTAGATAGTAAATGAATTGAAGAGACTTAAAAAAAAAAAATTAGGTGGCGCTAGTTGTAAAGAACCTGCCTGCCAGTGCAAGAGATATAAGAGACACGGGTTTAATCCCTGAGTTGGGAAGATCCCCTGGAGAACGGAACGGCAACACTCTCTAGTATTCTTGTCAGGATAATCGCGTGGACAGAGGAGCCTGGCGGGCTACTGTCCATATGGTTTCAAAGAGTCGGACATGACTGAAGCGACTTAGCACTCTCACCATAAAAAATAACAGTGTACTGAAGAGCAGTCATGTATGATCAGTTGCCAGTGTCCTCAACCAGAAACTTACCTATATCACCAGTAGTCCATATTTAAATGAGCATTTTGGTACACCTGCTCTGAATGCATCATTGCAGGAGAATCTTTGAATGAGATGTAAAAAACCAACTCTGAAGCCAGATTTATATGATGAAGGAGACATGCACAGGTAGCTTCTGTGGAACATGGTGAGGCCAGGGCTACAGATCTGGAGGTAATGAAAAGTGGTTCTGGTTCAGCCTCTGCCTTAACCAGCTGTGTGATCACAGCTGGGCATCAGCTTCCTTGTGGCTAAAATTAGTTGAGCTGAAATATTGCAGAGTTTCTTTTCGCTCTAAAATTACATTAACCTAACTTGATGAAAGTGAAAGAGGAGAGTGAAAAAGCTGGCTTAAAGCTCAACATTCAGAAAACGAAGATCCTGGCATCCGGTCCCATCACTTCATGGGAAATAGATGGGGAAACAGTGGAAAGAGTGTCAGACTTTATTTTGGGGGACTCCAAAATCACTGCAGATGGTGATTGCAGCCATGAAATTAAAAGACGCTTACTCCTTGGAAGAAAAGTTATGACCAACCTAGATAGTATATTCAAAAGCAGAGATATTACTTTGCCAACAAATGTCCATCTGGTCAAGGCTATGGTTTTTCCTGTGGTCATGTATGGATGTGAGAATTGGACTGTGAAGAAAGCTGAGCTCCAAAGAATGGATGCTTTTGAACTGTGGTGTTGGAGAAGACTCTTGAGAGTCCCTTGGACTGCAAGGAGATCCAACCAGTCCATTCTGAAGGAGATCAGCCCTGGGATTTCTTTGGAAGGAATGTTGCTAAAGCTGAAACTCCAGTACTTTAGCCACCTCATGCAAAGAGTTGACTCATTGGAAAAGACTCTGATGCTGGGAGGGATTGGGGGCAGGAGGAGAAGGGGACGACTGAGGATGAGATGGCTGGATGGCATCACTGACTGGATGGATGTGAGTCTGAGTGAACTCTGGGAGTTGGTGATGGACAGGGAGGCCTGGCGTGCTGCGATTCATGGGGTTGCAAAGAGTCAGACACGACTGAGCGATTGAACTGAACTCTGAAATATGCACAAGTGCTAAACAGTAAAGCAGGGCAGACTTAAGGATGAATTCAAGGAAAAACATGAATGACCCAAGAGTCAAAGAAAATAAACTGAGCCATGACATCAGTCTAAAGAGATGTCCCAATAAAGCAAAAGAAAAAAAAGTCCCTAGGAATTTTGTTAAGTGAGATTCTTAGAGAATTCTCTCAGAACTTTCCTCAAGATTAAAGAAATGATTGAAAGTTTCCTCTAATTCTGCTTCATGATATTTGAGTAATCAGTCCTTCAGTCTATTATTGACAACAATCTCTAAAAATACAAATTCCTTCTTTGAAGCTGTATCATGAATTATGTGATCCTGCTTGTGAGTGCAATGTTCCCTTGAATCATATTCTTAGGGAATCCTCTCAGAACTTTCCTCAAGATTAAAGAGATGACTGCAACTTTTCTCTAACTCTGCTTCATGATGTTTGAGTAGTCAGTCTATTATTGACAACACTGTCTAAAAAATACAAATTGCTCCTTTGAAGTTGTATCATGAATTATGTGAACCTGCTTGTTATTTCAATGTTCACCTGAATTCATATAAGGAAGAAATGGGCTTCCCTGGTGGCTCAGATGGTAAAGAATCTGCCCACAATGTGGGATACCCTGGGTTCGATCCCTGAGTGGGGGAAGATCCCCTGAAGAAGGGAATGGCAATCCACTCCAGTATTCTTGCCTGGGGAATTCCTTGGACAGAGGAGCCTGGTGAGCTACAGTCCATGGGGTTGCAAAAAGTCAGACTCAACTGAGCGACTAACACACATACACAATGAAGAAATAACTCCAGTGTAGCTGCTGGGTTGCTGTGTCAGCTTCTTGATATGAGAAGCCAAAGTGATGAGTGCTGCCTTGCTAACACTCATCTCTAGTCCTATTTATTATTTTTTTCAAATTTCTTATTGGAGTATAGTTGATTAACAGTGTTATGTTAGTTTCAGGTGTACAGCAAAGTGATTCATATGTGTGTGTATATAAATATTATATGTATGTGTGTGTGTGTGTGTGTGTGTGTGTGCATGCATGTGCTAAGTTGCTTCAGTCATGTCTGACTCTTTGTGACCCCATAGACTCTAGCCTGCCAGGCTACTCTGTCCAGGGGATTCTCTAGGCAAGAATACTGGAGTGGGCTGCCATTTCCTTCTTCACGGGATCTTCCCGACCCAGGGATCAAACCCGTGTCTCATGTCTTCTGCATTGGCAGATAGGTTCTTTGCCACTAGTACCACCTGAGAAGTCTATATATATGGAAACTTGGAAACCACTTTTTCATGTACTAGTTCTATTAATTTCCTAGAATCACCATAACAAAGTACCACAGACTGTATAGCTTCGTGCACATGTGCTCAATTGCTCAATCATGTCTGACTCTTTTCGACCCCATGGGCTGTAGCCCACAGTGCTCCTCTGTCCATGGAATTTTCCAGGCAAGAATATTGGAGCTGGTTGCCATTCCCTTCTCCAGGGGATCTTCCCAGCCAGATGGAACCTGATTCTCCTGCATCTCCAGCACTGGCAGGTAGATTCTTTACCACTGAGCCACCTGGGAAGCCTGGGTAGCTTAAACATCAGAAATGTATTCTAGATCTAGAAATGTATCCTAGATCAGGGTGTCAGCAAGGCCATTTCCCTCCTGAAAGTACTAGGACAGGACCTGTTGCAGGCCTCTCTCCAGCTCTTGGTACATCCTTGGATGGTGGCAACCTACCTCCAGGCTTCCCAGGGTGTTCTTCCTGTGTGCATCTCTCAAATTTCCCCTTTATAAGGACCAAGTCACACCCCTGCACACCCCTTTGAAACTCAGAGACTTTACAGACAACAATTTTTCAATAATGGGGTAAATAGCCAGAGCTCAAGTGTGACCTGTGCTCTGACCCCACAGACCTGTTGCTTCAGGTCAACACAGACCTCACAGCCAGCTCTTCAGAACCTTAAGAAGAGAGGGAAGGGCCCTTTCTGTCTTGAATTACTCTGAGGCTGGGACTCCTAGCAGTCAGTATTTTTCTGTGAATTTTTGAACCTTGAATGTACACATGGGCAAACCTCAGGTCTCTTTCCTCAGCTTCCTACGCAAGAAGAAGTCTTCTTACATTCCCACCCCACCACCTCACTCCTGCCCACCACAAAACACGTGTACATCCATTTGCACAACTTCTTCTAGAAAAGATCCGTGATCAGCAACTCTCCACCGTCGCCGCCCTTTGAGTGGTCCCAGGGTAAGATAAAGCTGGTTATTCCTCATCAGGACATGTTCAGAGGCTGATCTTGGGCTCTGGGATAAACAGCAGCAGTGGGCCTGCTGGCTACCCAGTTAAGTATCCATCATTAGGCAGAACCTAGCCAAAGCTATAGGCTAAATATATGGCCGCCTAAGACCCAGTCCAAAAGACAGCTTCCCAGATGCACAGAGTGGGAGGGAATGCAGTAATCTTTACTTTTTTTTTCAGCAAAGAAATACCATTGAAAGGTAAATAAGGAAATGAATGAATGAATGACCTTTTTGTTTGCCTGGGTTATTATTCCCTGTTTATTTACATTGGCTAGGATGTCTTTAAATATTTTAACTTCCCATTCATAAACTAACCTTTAGAGGAGTCAGTTTATTTTCTGTTTGCTGAAGCAAGATTTAAGTTCTGAAACTAAGCTTTTTAATGTTAGTATTTATGCTACCTTGCTTGTTGTTCAGATATTTGAAAGGCATGCAGCTTTCCTTAAATACATTAAATTTGCATAACAAAATATTCTGATTTTTGCCATCAAGAAAGGATTTTTTTTCACTGTTGAGTGCTTTGGTCATTTTTATTTTTTCTCTGTTAATATTGAAACTGCAAGAAATTCATGCCCAAGCCTTGCTCACTTGGGATGTAGGCTTACAGATAAGGCTTATAGTAAAAGGTGTCATTTTAAGCCTCTTTCCAAGTGACAATACTAATGAAAAAGAATTATTTTTATTAATAATAATGTCATTTATTAATGTCTAATAAAGTGTCATTTGTTAATGACTCAGTATATGTATTATTACTGTATCTATGCTTCCCTGCGTTCCATATATTGTAGATAGTATAAGGATCTGTGTTGAAGGATTTTCATCTTCCGTTCCCTTGAATACAGTCTTCTTGAAAAGGGGATTATTTTCATTAAATCACCCATACCAGTGAAGGGGATTTTCAGAAGGAATTATTTTCACAGTGTCATAATCTTTTTGATGCTTAAAAAAAAAATCCTTTTTTTTTCCCTTCATCTTATCTTCAGAGTGGTCTCTCTTTGACACCTCTGTGAACCACTCTTTCTTGCCTTTTCCATTTTTCTTGTTCTCAGTAAGGAAAACAAAATCCCAGAAAACACTCTTTTCTTAATGGACTGCTGCTTTGCATACACTAGGGATTTCAGCTGTTAGATTGTGTGAAAATGAAGCAAGAGACATCAGATGGTGTGATGACTAGAAGTGTTAGCATGGTAAATACCAGGAAGGCTGGAAGTGTGAGTTAAAGCAATCTGAGGTGAGGGAGGCCGGGTGGAAAAGATGAGACAGCTGGGAGAACCAGCAAGAAAAACGGCCAGAAAACATGCGGGAGCTTAACAAGAGAAGCCCAAGGAAAATAAGAATGCAGGAGAAGGAAGCATCATAAGTTATGTTTTTCCAATATTCACAGTATGCACGCGTGCTCAGTTGTGTCCAACTCTGTGACCCCATGGACTATAGCCTGCCAGGCTCCCCGGTCAATGGGATTCTCCAGGCAGGAACACTGGAGTGGGTTGCCATTTCCGTCTCCAGGCTTCACAGTATGCCTTAGCCCATATAATTGCTGTACCATTGAGCATATGTAGTTTTGAGTACTATGTAGTTTTCTTGGATGACTTCAGTGAAAGGCTCAATATTGAAATTTTAACAGAAGAATATGTCTTTGTTTTGAGGTTGATATCTATTATACTGACAGTTTTTTTAAACCCATTATAGAATTCAGAAGGATTAATAACAAATAACACATATTTGTTTAGAGATATATTTGATTCTTTAACCAAAAGGATATCACATTGCTAACGTTTAATATTTGGACAAAGAGAGGGTATGTATACTGAGCTTGATTAGTAAGTGGTTTTATAAGTCTGTCGAGAGGAAACATTAGCAAATTACTCTCTTCCTGGAAAATGGTTTCTGTTATTTGAACCTAGGGCTTTCCTGATGGCTCAGAGGTAAAGAGCCTGCCTGCAAAGCAGGAGACACAGGTTCAATCCCTGGGTCAGGAAGATCCCCTGGAGAAGGGAATGGCAACCCACTCCAGTATTCTTGCCTGGGAAACCCCATGGGCAAAGGAGCCTGGCAGGCTAGAGTCCATGGGGTTGTAAAGAGTCAGATATGACTTAGCAGCTAAATAACAACAGCAATTTGAACCTAATCCTGTTCTAGGAAACATGAGAACTCACTTGGGTAAAACACTAGAAATATGCATGGCCCAAAACTGGGTGAGATGGCTAATATAATCACAAATGAAGGAAACGGAATTGGAGAACATCTCGACATTTAACGCAGTGACCCAAATCTAAGGCAGATATAGCACAGGGATATCAAGAGCACCTCACTACCATTGCCACCAATTAACTTGCAAAAAGGCAGTAAAGAGAGATGTTTAGTTCCCCAGGGGCAGGGGAGATGATACATGAAGAGGACCTCGTTGGGAGGATCACAGAGAAGGTAGGAGGAGACATGCTGGGGGCTGAGTCTTTCAGTTTCTGACCTTCTTTTATTCGAAGGCAGTTCTCCAGATGAATTAACACTGCACCCGTGAAGATGAGCACAGGACTCTTACGTGTGTCAGTCCGGATACTACACTCTTATTTAGAAAACCTCATCTGTCAAAGCTATGGTTTTTCTAGTAGTCTTGTACAGATGTGAAAGTTGGACCATGAAAGAGGCTGAGTGCCAAAGAATTGATGCTTTTGAATTGTTCTCCCTATAGCAGGAAATACTTAAGATGTCTAAGCCTACCCACAGTGTGTAAGGCATCCACCCATCACGTTCTGTCTTGCCCACAGTCGTCTTGCTCAGTGCTGACTGTTGGTTGAATTTTGATCTCCCATGCTGAGAATGGTATTGCCTCAGTGCTGACCACTGGGATGACCACTGCTGCATTCCAAGTAGCCTTCCTTACCATCCAAATGTAAGATCCCAGGCATGACTCCAGTTTCCCAGGAGACTCACTGCTGGACTTTCTAAGTTTAACTCTTTCTCTTCCCATCTGTCTCAGTGTCTGGAACTCATAATCTACTTTGGGTACCATGATCTATCATGATCTTGCCAAGAATTGTGCCTCTTACCCTGCCTCCTTGCCCAGTGGCCAGATTCTGTAGCCATAAGTAGACCTCAAGTATGGTAGCAGGCACCTTCCTGGTTCACCGGCTTGTTGCTCCTTGCTGAGAGCTCTGCCCTCCCTATGATAGCTGGGTCCTGAGAATTCCCCTCCCACCATCCCTGAAACCCAGATGAGGACAATTTCCTAAATCAGATCGAGGTTACCTTGTCCATCAGATGTTGTGTTTGGTTCCTGGGTTGCGTTTTGCAGCTGGATTGGGCTCTCTGCCTACTCTGTTCTCGTGGGTAGGCCTGGCCAGGGCTCAGCTCCTTTCTCCTTGCAGCCTCTGTTCTCTTTGAGTCATGCTAATGGGTGAAAGGGTTAGTCACTCAGTCACATCAGACTCTTTGCAATCCCATGAACTGTAACCAGCCAGGCTCCTCTGTCCATGGGATTCTCTGGCCAAGAGTACTAGAGTGGGTTGCTATGCCCTCCTCCAGGAGATCTTCCCTACCCAGGGATCGAATGCAGGTTCCCTATATTGTCGGCAGATTCTTTACTGTCTGAGCCACCCAGGGAGTGAGTCATGTGAAAAATGAAAGTATTAGTTACTCAGTCGTGTCTGACTCTTTGCGATCCTATAGACTGTAGCCCACCAGGCTCCTCTCTCCATGGAATTCTCTAGGCAAGAATCCTGGAGTGGGTAGCTGTTCCCTTCTCCAGGGAGCGAACCAGGGGATTGAGTCACACTAGATGGTACTCAGAACTACACTCTTTGAAATGGAGAAGGGGACACTCAAAGGCAGGAGAACAGGGATCTCTTTACAAATGTGTCTTTAAGTATTTTAGATGTTGCCCTGTAGAACAGTTCTGGGCTTGTCCTGCATAACCCTAGAAATTAGAACCAGGACTCAAACTAGTCTATAGCCACAAGCCTTCCTTACCCCTAGCTCAAACCTAACAATGCTTCCCAGAGACAGAAAGGGATTCCTTCTCAAAGCCTTTCATTTTTTAACTTTTTAAAATTTATTTATTTTTTGGCTGTGCCATGTCTTCGTTGCTGTGTGGGATTTTCTCTGGTTGCAGCAAGTGGGGGCTCCTCTTCATTGCAATGTGTGGGCTTCTCATTGCAGTGGTTTCTCTTGTTGAGGAGCACGGGCTCTAGACTGTGTGGGCTCAATAGTTGGGGTACAAGGGCTTAGCTGCTCCAGGGCCTGTGGGATCTTCCCAGACTAGAGATTGAACCCATGTCTCCTGCATTAACAGATGGATGCTTCACCACTGAGCCACCAGGGAAGCCCCTAGACGCCTTTCATGCATGTTGAGGTTTTATTTATTGGTTTATTTCCATTTTGCTGCCGTTGTTTAATCGCTAAGTCGTGTCCAACTCTTTGAGACCCCACGGACTGTAGCCTGCCAGACTCCTTTGTCTATGGGATTCCCTAGGTAAGAATACTAGAGTGCGTTGCCATTTCCTTCACCAGGGGATCTTACTGACCCAGGGATCAAAGCCACATCTCCTTAATTGGTGGGCAGATTCCCTGGGAAGCGCTTATTTCCACTAGAACATGGGTAGGCTAGTGTTTTCTTAGCTGGCATTTGCACATGAGCTATATTGCCATGGTAATACGTCCATCAGGAGCGACCTACAGTCCTCCTCCTTTTTCTGTCTTCAGGGACTGCAAGTGAGAGCAGCTTCATTACTGTAATATCCTGGAGTCTGCTCTGATTTTTAAAAATTCACTCAAACAGTGAATAAATATTGAGTGATTATTGTATCTTAGGCACCGTGATTCATTGCTTAGAGCATTTAACTGCTGTTTTTAGCCAAGTATGTTTTTACATTGCACTCACGAGCTAGAAGTTACAGACACTGGAGAAAGGGTTCAAGTATCAATTGAGGTTGGATTTATAAGTCGCCTTTAAATTTCTTTTAAATTTGAGAATTATTCATTGAACTCCTTGAGTAAATGTCTCCTTATAAAGGAGCTCCTTGAATCTAGTCTCATATTGACTAGATGTCTGGCCTGTCAAGCATGAATTTGGAGTCGAGTTGCTCAAGTCTGTACTACCAGATCCCAGTATTTATCTACCCAGATCGCAAGGTTTGCTAACAGCATCATCACTGCTGCCCTAGGAGGGGCCGCAGGGCATAGTTTTCAAGAAGTGCTCCTCTCCCTAAACCTCCCTTCAGCAATGGCAGCTGGGCCAGGCCATCTGTCAAGTGTGTAACCAATCCCTTGGGGGTCCCAGTGGCCCAGAATTCAAGTTCTATTTTAGCTCCTCTAAGAGGCTTTAGCTAGAGTGAGCCTTCAGGTTAGTCACCAAAATTCAGATCAGTCCTAATGAGGTGGGTGAACCTGGAGCCTATAATCCAGAGTGAACTAAGTCAGAGAGAGAAAGACAAATATTGTGTATTAACACATGCATATGTAATCTAGAAAGATGGTGCTGATGAACCTGTTTTCAGGGCAGCAGTGGAGATGCAGACCTAGAGTACAGACTTGTGGACACAGTGGGGAAAAGAGAGGGTGGGATGAGCTGAGAAAAGAGTGTGGAAATGTGTACATTTTGCCATGTGTAAAATAGATAGCAAGTGGGAATTTGCCATGTGACGCAGGGAGCTCAACCCAGTGCTCTGTGACAACCTAGAGGGGTGGGATGGGGTGGGAGATGAGAGGGGATTCGGGAGGGAGGGAACATATGTATACCTGTGGCTGATTCACGTTGATGTATGGTAGAGGCCAACACAATATTGTAAAGCAATTATCCTCCAATTTTAAAAAAAAAGGAAAAAAAACCCAACATGAATTCCCAGAGTCCATTTGTTGGAGCCTCTTATGAATGACCTCATCCATGTTAAGAACCTGGTTAGAGACCCCATGAGAACTGTCAGAGAAGACGGTGGAGAAGAAGTGCTGAGCTTGGCTTCTGCTGATTTAGTGTGTGCGGTGGTGGGGCGGGGTAGGGGGCAGTCGTAGTTGAGTAGCTACCTGGTTTCAGAAACCCTGAAATTCCATTTAGCAGGAAAAAGAAGTCAGCGTGGAAAAGATAGGATTTCTGTTTGACTAGATCAGTCATCATTTGTGGTAATTAGCTGCTGTCCACACTCAGAGATAGTCACGGTCTGAGATGGGACCTGAAGGAGAACTTGGCCCACACAGAATTATATTCAGGTTGTCCCAGACTGTGATAGTGTTCAGTGGAGCTGGGTGACCCTGCTGTAGTGCAACAACTCCAGGGAGTCCAGCAAAAGATACACTTGGCTTTGCCATGTGCTGTGTTCGGTCGCTTCACTTGTGTCTGACTCTTCGCAGTCCCATGGACTGTAGCCCCTCAGGATACTCTGACCAAGGGATTTTTCAGGCAAGAATATTGGAGCAGGGTGCCATTTCCTCCTCCAGGGGATCTTCCCGACCCTGGGATTGGACCTGCGTTTCTTGCATTGACAGGTGGATTCTTTACTACTAAGCCACCAGGGAAGCCCCATTTGGAGAAATGTCTACTCAAATCCTTTGCCTGTTTTTGGTTGGGTTATTTGTCTTTTGATCATTGAGTTTTAAGAGTTCTTTGTACATTCTAGATAAAAGGTCCCCAACCTCTGGGCCATAGACCAGACCTTTGCAGGTTAGGAAGCAGGCCACGCAGGAGGTGAGTGACGGGAATAAGTGTCATCTGTTTCTCACCATCACTCACATTACTGGTTGAAC
This sequence comes from Ovis aries, assembly GCF_016772045.2. NCBI lineage: Eukaryota > Metazoa > Chordata > Mammalia > Artiodactyla > Bovidae > Ovis > Ovis aries. The sequence goes on along the minus strand of NC_056062.1, from coordinate 57,318,672 downwards.
CATCCCCCTCCCACATCTGTGGAAATACTGTCTTTCATAAAACCTGTCTATGGTGCCAAAAAGAGGTTGGGGACCGCTGCTTTATCAGATATGATTTGCACATTTTCATTCTTTGGGTCATCTTTTCACTTTCTTGATAGTATCCTTTAAAACATAAAAAATGTTTTTAATTTAGATGAAGCTTAAATTATCTATTTTTCTTTAATTACTTGTGCTTTTGGTATTATAACCAGTGCCAAATCTGAGCTCATAAAGACTTACCCTTATGTCTTCTTCTAAGAGTTTTGTAGTTTAGGCTGTTAAATTTAGGCATTTGATCCATTTTGAGTTAACTTTTCTATGCAGTCTGGGTTGAGGATCCAGCTTCATTCTTTGGCATGGAGCTTATCCAATTGCCCCAGAATCTTTCATTGGAAAGAATAGTCTTTCCGTGTTGAATAGTCTTGGCATCTTTGTCAAAAATGAATTGGCCATAGATATGCGGGTTTATTCCTGGATGCTGAATTCTGTTCCATTGATCTAGATGTCTATCCTGTGCCAGTACCACGCTGTCTTGATTATCTTGTTTCCCTAGAATGTTTCTAACTGGTGAAATGCATGTTCTGAAAATGCAAAATTATGTACCACTTTTATGTTATTAAATTAGCAGTCAAATAATGTGTTCAGTTTTAAAATCAGACTCCTTACTCCTGTCTCAGAGAAGGCAATGGCACCCCGCTCCAGTACTCTTGCCTGGAAAATCCCACAGACGGAGGAGCCTAGTAGGCTGCGGTCCATGGGGTCACTAAGAGTCGGACACAACTGAGCGACTTCACTTTCACTTTTCACTTTCATGCGTTGGAGAAGGAAATGGCAACCCACTCCAGTGTTCTTGCCTGGAGAATCCCAGGGATGGGGGAGCCTGGTGGCCTGCTGTCTATGGGGTCGCACAGAGTCGGACACGACTGAAGCGACTTAGCAGCAGTAGCAGCAGCAACTCCTGTCTAGTAATACAGATAGCATACGCAAGCAAGTCAATTCCCATACATATTAGTAAGATTTGGCTTTTCAAGAAGCATGTTTGTTCTTTTCATTTTATTTTTTTAACGTAGCAGTTTGCTTTAGATAGTAAATTTTGCTCATATCACTAATGAACTCAGGAGAGTTCTCTGGGATTGAGAGTGACAACAAGGGAGAGTGGAAGGGTTTGCAGCTGGAATCTGTATCTAAATATATCTGTATGGCAGGAGCTCAGGAGGAGGGTTTGATTTGAAATCTAATGAAAGATTGAAAGATGGCTCTTTTCTGTCAAGCCCTTCACCCAGTGAAGCCCTGCCCTCTCTGTTTGCTTGATTGACAGTGGAAAGACCTGGAGTTGAGTTGGAGAACAACTTGACTGTGTGACTTATTCTAATCTTTTTAGACTTTCTTTTTTTTTTTTTAAGGAAAAAAATAATGTAGCTAAATGCAGCGGCAAACAAAAGTCAGCTTCTTCTTACTTGGGAACTATCAGGGAAACAATAGATGTACCTAAAGATAGTATAAATAATCTGCTGATTCTGCTATGGAAAATGGAAACTCTCCGTCTAAGAGTGGTTCTAATCATGTGTGGTTCTAATAAAAGGACATCACTGGATGCAAATCTAGAAGGCTTATGTTGTATTCAGTTTTTTAGATTTTAAATCAGGAATTATACCTTAGTCTGTTAAATAATCAAGCTGTTCTGAGTCTTAGTCAACTTCCAGGATATTCTCCTTGGAGATTCATTTATTCATTCATTTCATCCTTCTCCCCTCCTCCCTCTCTTACTACATTTATCATGGTGTCTTATGTAAAAATAGAGGTTCAGTGCAGGAGGTGTTCATTAGACGTGGGAAGAGAATTGGAGAGGAAAGTGGGGTAGAGGAATGGTAGGGCATTGGCCGTAGAGCAGAGCCCTGGATGTGAGATGAACGGAAGTCATCCCTGCGGTCTCCTCCATTCCTGCACATCCTCCCCATTTTCACAGTGGAACAGATGAAAGAACACTGGCCTGCCCTGTTCATGCTGCACCAAAGATTCTGCTTTTAATAAGATTTTCACAGTTAAATCACTGCTTACCTTACCGCGAAGCATAAATACTCTCTTCAAACAAATCACCTGTTTTATCTCAAATTCAGACAACAGTTATTTGAATTTTAATATCACTCCAATAACATATAGATGGCTTTGTTGTAAAATGGGCACCCATCAGGAAAGAGCGAGGAAATTGGTGTGTATTTGATTACCCATTGACTTGGCTGCTATTTGAGACCTTTTTTTATTCATTTACTGCTATGTGTAGTTTTGCCTCTTCTTTGTAGTTTGCTTTGTTCAAGAAGGAATATAAAACTCTATGTTTGGATTTTTACAGTGAACTAGACCGTATCTGTCACAGTCTTTATCCATCTTTTTTTTTCTTTTCCCTAACTTTCTTTCTCTTTGGTTATAGGCCAAGACGGAAGGGAGAACATTCAACAACACAACATTTCAAAGGGAATACATCTTGCCAGCATTTTGAATACTTATTTGGACAGACATTTCTCCAAGGTAAATATTACCATTGTACCAGTGATGGGGGCACATCATTAGAATTTGCAGATTGCAGTGGGAGTGCACAAAGGCTTAATTGTTCAGTCTAGTGCAAACCTAGAGTGATAGGAGAGAGAGGAGAGCGGGCCGGAGGAAAGAAAGCCGTGCTGTTGGGATCTCTGCAGTCTCTTCTGAATGTGTTACCAGGAGAATGCCAGCAGAGTCTGGGAGCCCGTTGAGCTGGACTCAGAATGTGTGGGAGAAAGGGGAGAAAGGGGAAGCTGTATTTTTTTTTTCTTTTCAGTGTCTCTCAGATATTCATGAAAGCAGAAGACAGTGAGGTCTGATTGTAAAAATAGCATTTCTTCTTTTAAGAGGGAAGAGTTGGGTAATTCCTTTTAGGGGTTAAAATAAGATTTATGCTGTTTCACATCACGGAGGGGTGGGGCTGGGAAACCTGTATCATGGTATTTTTAACCAACTAAGACTTATGAATATGGAAGATTTTAAATGAATCCATGTTCTTTTATGAAAATACCTACTAAGTAAATCGTTGGCTGCTGATAAATGCCTCATGAATGAATGTTCTTGTTGGGAAGATTTTATTTTTAATGCCTCTTTTCGGGGAGGGGAAGGGGTGTTTGTGTGTATGTGTGTGTGTGTGTTTGTGTGTGAGAGAGAGAAAAAGAAATAGAGTGAATACGAGACAGACACACTAAAGAGAAATCTGTCAGCATCATACAGTATATTTCAGGGAAGTAACTCTAGGCATTTTCTTTGTGAATCATGAGCTTAGTGGGAATAAAGATGCTCACAGAGGTAGCGGAATTTCCTAGTGAGCTCCAGCATTCATGAATTAGCTGCCAATATTTTAACACAAATTGCTGTGTCATTTCTCTGAAGTTCCCCTGTTGCTGCTGAGTCTGTAGCTAAAAGCTGTTTTGGCCAAGCCCTGGGATTATAGCTGATGAACTGCCTTTTTCCTTCGAGAAAGATGTTCATGACCACGCACACACAGAAATGCAAAAATCTATGATCCAATTTAAAAGAAAATAAACTTGTCAACTTTCTCTGTTTAGCAGTTGATAGAGAGTTGACATTTCTTCGTCCTGAGCCGGCTAGAATGCCGTTCCAGATTGATAGAGTGAGAAGAATGCCTTCCTCCCCAGTCCTTATTCTGCCTGTTTTCTTCTGAAGGGGCTGGATCGAGGAAGTGGAGGCTGTACATTAGAGGAGAATTGTGTGATACTATTCATTCTCTGATCTGACAGAGAAGACATTGTTTATTCACTGTAATGGGGTTGCCAGGAATCTGTGCTGTGCATACAGAATGGAACAGCACGGAGCAGTGGGAAATCTCAAAATCCTGAGCAGTATGTCAGCTTAGAGCTTTTTAAAACATATACATATAAATTCTAACAGCCTCCGTGACTGTAGATGCAAGTCAACATGGGGAGAAAGTTTTCCTCGAAGTGACTTCTTCACATTGCATTTAGCATGTCTCGCATGGAAGAAGTCATTAAGATAGCAGCCTGCCTTTCTAGATACTGTAGTAACAGAAATTAAAATCATGAAAGGTGAGAATTGCCTTCTAAACACACTAGACCTGCTTTGAGATTGCTCCCTGCATATTAGCATTCAGATGTCAGAATCAAATGGAAAATAACCCATGCGTGTCATGGGATGACTCACAGAAACAAGTAGAGGCTGCCTGAGATAAGAGAGAAAAAGACAAATTCAAAGATGTGCCTTGAGGTAAGACCTGCCCTGCCAGAGACAGTGTGAGAAGATGCCATGCTCAGAATGCTCCAGAACTTTAAAGGCAACAACAACTGTAAAAGCCAGGGTTCAAAGCAGTGCGCAAACACTGCACTGGAAACCGAGCTGGCGGAAATGTAAACCCAGACCGAGGCTTCGGGTTTGTGCTTCTTAAAGGCTCTGCATTCACCCTGCTCCCCCGCCACCCTGAGCACAGCGCCAGGTGTGTGGGGACTCAGGGTGTGTATGTGTGTGCGTGTGTGTTTCTTACCAGAACAGAGAAAGGTGTTGCCAGGCTGCAGGCTGTATGTTCGCAAACACAGCATGAGAGCTGGTCCAGGGTGGCCCAGAGAGCAGGTGTGCGCGGCCACCCCCAGCCGTATTCATGGCCCCGTGTTCTTATGCTCAGAGAGAGATTTGCCATATTCCCCAGTCTCGGCTGGCATCTGTAAGAAGAACTCCCCGCACCTTTTTAGATAAGAACTGTGTGTGTGTGTGTGTGTGTGCATGCTCAGTTGTGTCTGACTCTCTGAGACCCCATGGGCTGTAGCCCACCAGGCTCCTCTGTCCATGGGATTTTCCAGGCAAGAAATACCAGAATGGGTTGCAATTTCCTTCATGATATAAACTATGCCATTTCTAAAATTATGGTTATGATGACATCAGGATACAATCAGCTATTAGATGACTGTCATCTAATGACTATTAAATGACATACCCATCTCGGCTTTTTATGCAACTTATATAAGGATCAGTCTTACATACCTCATGGAGCTCTTTTACTCTTGGGACATCATTCATGTACATTATCTGCTTTAGGTTTCTTCTAAAGAAATATACATTCCCTTAAAACATATTTGACAATCTTTATAGAGATGAATTCATTAACTGTTTATTATGTAAAATGTATTTATATGATGCTGTTTTCAAGGAAATGCCAGAGATATCAAGAAAAATTAATCAAGATGTGACTAAACTATTTCCCTCCATTGCGTCAAGGGTACTTTTATTCTGTCTGTTTTAAAAGTGGTTTTTATTTTATCATTATCTGTTTGTTTATCTTTTGGTTGCCCCAGTCTTCCTGGCTGCTCTCAGGCTTTCTCTAGTTGCAGCAAGTGGGGGCTACTCTTGTTGTGGTGTGCAGGCTTCCCATTGAGCTGACTTCTCTTATTGTAGAGCGCACGTCAGTAGTGAGCTGTGAGCACAGGCTTGGCTGTCCCAGGTCATGTGGGATCTTCCCAGACCAGGGATCAAACCCGAGTGTCCCACGTTGGCAGGTGAATTCCTATCCAGTGGACCCCCCGAAAGTCCTGTTTTATTATTTTTAACAACTGAGTTAAGGACTCTGAAGGGAAGTAAGGCAGAGATAGGGCTATTTCCTACTCCTCCCACAGGGGCTCTGGGAGGCGCTGCTAACTGGGAGGGCTGGGCAAGCCCTGGAAGATGCAGAAGATGCGGTTTGTAGGGCAGCTGCTGGCTCGCCTGTGACTCTGGCAGCCCTGCCTCTCGTTCCGCCTCCTGTTCCTTTTCTGCTGGAATCCCTGGCAACGGTACCTGAGGCCTGATCGTAAGCGTGTGTGAGTGTCAGCCAGGCTCTTCCATCACAGGTGACCCCAGCCCACCAGGAAGTCGGTGTCTGCAGCTCCAGAAGAGCACCGCCCGGCCCAGCCTTGTAGGGAGTCAGGCCTGGCGTCTCACAACGAGGCACACAGCAATCATATTCTCACCACTGCTGTGTGTCATCTTTGTCTGTTACGAAAGGAGACATATGCCAATAGAAGGAAGTTGAAGTAAACACTTAAAGATTCTGTTTAACAAGCACTATATTGTATGTGCAGTGAGGCAGGTGCAGGTCTTATAGCTCTTTGCAAATATTAAATCATTTAATCTGCCCAACTCCTCTACTACTACTATTGGGATGATTCCCGTGTTCCTGAAGAGGGAACTGAACCTCAGAGAGAGTGAGTAACTGCAAGGTCGCACAGGCAGTGAGGGCCGGCAGCACTGGTGGGAGGGCCACCTGCAGGAGCCTAGGCCACAGGGCTCCGTGTGCGCTGCCCCAGGTGGCTTCTGTGTCACAGCAGAGCTTGCTGTGGCAAGGACTGTCAGGGACTGTGACAGGGACTGTCACATCCCTTTGGGTCTCTGAACGCACAGGCCAGCCAGCAGAACTGCACACAGCGCGTGTGATGTTGCTGGTCTGGGAGCTGCCCTCCCTTTGTCTCTTGGTGTTTATGTTGGGGGAAGAATTTGTAAGGTCTGTCCTTGCAGAATTCAAAGCAGGTGTGATTAATGCTGCACAGTAAACCCAGGCTTCCAGGCCCTGTGTCCTGAGGTCGTCGGGCGAGCTGTCCTGCACAGTGCCACCCAGCAGCACTGGGAGAAAGACCAGACATGGTTGCTGTCCTTCTTCCTCTGCACTTCTTCACTGGGTGGATCCTGTACCTTGACAGATGGTGGCTTTGATACATCTCATGGGTGGCTGATTAGTGAGATAAGAAGCATAGAGGCATTGATGTGACTTTATAAGCTGTAGTCATCTGGTCAAAACTCTTACATGCTTCTCACAGTGTTGGCCACGTTTTATTTTCAACTGGGTAACGGTTACATGAGTGTTTGTTGAATTCTGGTGGTGGTGGTGTTTTAGTCACTAAGTCGTGTCTGACTCTTCTGTGACCCCATGGACTGTAGCCCACCAGGCTCCTCTGCCCATGTGGTTTCCCGGGCAAGAATACTGGAGTCGGTTGCCGTTTCTTCTCCAGGGGATCTTCCCCACCCAGGGATCGGACCTGCATCTCCTGCATTGCAGGCAGTCTCCTGCACTGCAGGTGGATTCTCTACCCACTGAACCACCTGCGAAGCCCATCAGTTGAATTACGCTTCTTGTAAATCTTAAATATCTTAATGTATTTGGTAAGTTTTATGTTAGCCTATTAGGATATCTGTCCGATACAAAGTTCAATGTTAAAAAAAGAAAAAGTAATGACAATTGCATACAATTTGGCTTTTCATTTATTAGAAACAAACATTATTCATATGCTTTTATATATCCTCACACTCCTCTGGATAAACTGACTACACAGACAAGTCAAAATATGTATTAATTGCAGAGAAATGCTTACAAACTGCCACCTAAGACATTTTGTCTTATCTCATTGTTTTATAAGTAAACACAAAAATTATCATAGCTTGATTGTTTTGTTCAAAATGTAAGATACCCAGATAAATGTTAATGAAAACAATTATTTTCTAATTTGATATAAGAATATATTATAGTTTTAAACTCATATATTTGGTTCCAAATCAGTTATATACCACTATGCTTTTTCAAATATTTGTCTTCAAGTCATGTATTTTATTAGATACTGAATGTGACGTTAATTAAATAGCACATCACTTATTACATAGGAAAAATCAAAATAGGGTTTTTAAAGTTTGTATTTAAATGAATATGACATACAGTCTTGAATAATAACTTACCTAAAATTAAGTAATTTTATTTAAGTCACTTCTTTCTTGTGTACCATAAAATGTTTAAATAATTAAGATATCTCCCGGAGAACTTTGCTGAAGTGTCACTAGACAAGTCAAAACAGGTGAAAAAGCCTTTAATAAAGCCAGGAAAAGAGGTTGCAATAATTATTTGTATTCAGTTTAAAAGGAATCTAGCCATCCTCCAGGAAATGACTGGTAATTGGATAATATGAGGTCTAGTGAGATGCAGAAGATTAAAGTCCAGTGGTACAGTCAGTTGATTAGAAGAAAGTGTGAATCCACTCTTGGCCTGCCTTACTCCACCCACATCAAATGAGCATCTCCTGTAGTTTCTTGTCCCAGCTGTCAGTAAAAATCAGCAGTTACCTCTTCAACCAAACCTCAAGTGTGCTACCCAAATCCCTGTACTATTTATGTTCTCTTTACTTATTGTAAGATATACAGAGAGACATACACTATCTTGAAATACCCATCATATATCAGTGGCACTTTCCTGATTGATTATTTTCTTTATTTTTTTTTCTTTTAGTTTTTTATTTTTTAAATTTTAAAATCTTTAATTCTTACATGCGTTCCCAAACATGAACCCCCCTCCCACAGGATGCTTTCTTCCAAACAGTCCTATTTTTCTTAATCAATTAAAATTTCTTAGAGTTTAATTTCCTTGTATTCTTGGACATCGGGGCTTCATTTGTACATCTCTTTGGTGAACTTATTAGTTTTCATGTTATGACTTCATTATTAACTTATTTTATTACAGTTATACATTTTACGTCTATTATATCCAAATGAAGCTAATGAATTTCAAAATGATTTGTCAGAATTATTTTCTAATAATATTCATGTTACTTGGCTATTCTACTTTTTAATTTAAAAATCCAGTTCTCATGGGAGTAACTTCTCTTTAATAAAACCTCTTAAAATTCTGAAGAAAGATTTCAATAGATGTGCTCTAAGGAAAAAGAAATACACGTAAATGAAGTATCTTTGTCTTTTTATCAATGTATGCTACACCGTTTCTCTGTGAATTGTAACTAGCTTTCATTTTCAAACTTTGGAAGGATGAGTCATTTGTAGTAGGAAGTTGATGCTAAAGACCTATGTTTGGCAACTCGAAGAACATTTTTAGCATTTGGATTTCCCTATTTATAGTGCAGCATCAGGCAGAGTGAATGTTTGGCATTTCTATAAGGGATGCAAACTCTTTAACATGCTCTGTTGTGATCTAACAATTCATTTCAGAGAAAGATGAATCAGTCTTGTTTGGAAAACGTTTTATACAAATATTGGCAAGAAGATTGTGACTGTGTTTCTATGGATTTTACAAATGCAGAGTTCCCTAAAGTAAAGGATAGTATATTTCACAATATTCCTTTCTTCTGCATTACTATAATTCTATAGGAACTGTCTTTTATACTCTGAACTCTCACACTCTCCTGCCCCATTCCTTACTTTTTAGACTCTGTTAATCCATGTTGAAGTCAGAGATCATGTTTCTAGGTCCCTCCAAGTGTCAAAAATTTTTAACCTGAACTCTCTCTTAACCGCAGTATTTTTCTCATAGTTAAAACTCCAGGTTACTTCATTAACGTATGCTCTTTTCTTTTAGACTAAGGCATTTGAGAACATTAATTTGTAGGATTTTGCCCTTAATTGGTTAAATAGGAGACATATTCTATCCCCCACACACATAACCCAACACACAGTTGAACTAATGAAAAACAGAAGAAACTAAAAGAGATCCTGGATCAGATCCTGTTCAGTTCAGTTCAGTTCAGTCACTCAGTTGTGTCCAGCTCTTTGTGACCTCATGGAGTGCAGCACGCCAGGCCTCCTTGTCCATCACCAACTCCTGGAGTTTACTTAACTCATGTCCATTGAGTCGGGGATGCCATCCAACCATCTCATCCTCTGTGGTCCCCGTATCTTCCTACCTTCAATCTTCCCCAGCGTAAGGGGCTTTTCAAATGAGTCAGTTCTGCACATCAGGTGGCCAAAGTATTGGAGTTTCAGCTTCAGCATCAGTCCTTCCAATGAATGAATATTCAGGACTGATTTCCTGTAGGATGGACTGGTTGGATCTCCTTGCATTCCAAGGGACTCAAGTCTTCTCCAACACCACAGTTCAAAATCATCAGTTCTTCAGCACTCAGCTTTCTTTATAGTCCAACTCTCACATCCATACATGACCACTGGAAAAACCATAGCCTTGACTAGATGGACCTTTGTTAGCAAAGTAATGTCTCTGCTTTTTAATATGCTATCTAGGTTGGTCATAACTTTCCTTCCAAGGAGTAAGCGTCTTTTAATTTCATGGCTGCAGTCACCATCTGCAGTGATTTTGGAGCCCAGAAAAATAAAGTCTGACATTGTTTCCACTGTTTCCCATCTATTTCCCATGAAGTGATGGGACCAGATGCCGTGATCTTAGTTTTCTGAATATTGACTTTTATGCCAACTTTTTAACTCTCCTCTTTCACTTTCATCAAGAGGCTCTTTAGTTCTTCTTCACTTTTTTCCATAAGGGTGGTGTCATCTGCATATCTGAGGTTATTGATATTTCTCCCGGCAATCTTGATTCCAGCTTGTGCTTCATCCAGCCCAGCGTTTCTCATGATGTACTCTGCCTATAAGTTAAATAAGCAGTGTGACAATGTACAGCCTTGACGTACTCCTTTTCCTATTTGGAACCAGTCTGTTGTTCCATGTCCAGTTCTAACTGTTGCTTCCTGACCTGCATACAGATTTCTCAAGAAGCATGTCAGGTGGTCTGGTATTCCCATCTCTTGAAGAATTTTCAAAAGTTTTTTTTTCTTTTTCAAGAATTTTCAAGAGTTTGTGGTGATCCACACAGTCAAAGGCTTTGGCATAGTCAATAAAGGAGAAATAGATGTTTTTCTGGAACTGTCTTGCTTTTTTGATAATCCATTGGATCCTGAAACAAACCCCAAAAATAGACATTAGGTAAAAAACTAAGGAAATCTGAACTTAGTATTGTTGTTTAGCTAAGTCATGTCTGACTCTTTTGTGACCCCATGGACTGTAGCCTGCCAGACTCCTCTGCCCATGGGATTTCTCAGGCAAGAATATTGAAGTGGGTTGCCATTTCCTTCTCCAGGGGATCTTTCCAAGAATTAAATATGGACTTTAGTTAATAATAGTGTACCAACATTGGTTTATTAATTATAACACTTGTACCATGTTAATGTAAATAGAACAGAAAGAGTACAGTAACTATATTTATACCTAATGTAGTAAATGGCTAGAGTTCACCCCAGCCTTTTTGTCATAAGAGGAAATGGGATAGAAAGTGATAACTAATTCTCCTTTTGCCAAGGTCCTCTAGCAACACAGCCACCTGTTAACACAGGTCAGTCCCAGCCAGCCACAGTGACCGTGGGGCTGTTATCTTCCCTGTGCCTGTCTCCGGAGACATGAGAGGTTGGTAGCTCAGACTTCCTGGGCTTAATTTCCAGCCATTGGGTACTGGGGGCTTTACTTGACTTGTTAAATTCTCTGGACCTCATTTTCCATTTCTGTGAAATCAGAGAGTCAAGCCAGATTTTTGTCTCCTGAAAACCATGGCTTAGAAAAATTCTGACTATCTGAATATGTGTTGGAGGTTTATTTGTAATTACAACTGTGGAATTTATTGAGGATAAAATTTTGGTACTGAGGCAGTTTGCACGCATTGTATAGTTTATAGCGTAAGTTATTATTTATCTATCATTTTCTAGCTTTTGTGCCCTGCACCTCACCCTCAAAAAAGTCCTTAAAAGTAATGCTGTTGCCATGTGAGAGCCACTTACGCATTAAGAAGATAAGACCACAGTTTTTTGAAATTTAATCTGAACTCAAAATCATATTAAACATTAAATTTTACCTTAATTTGTGATAAATTGTTATTCATATAAAGTACATTTTCAAACAAAGATTTTAGGTTAATGTACTTGCTTCCCAGTGGTAAAGAATCTGCCTGCCAATGCAGGAGACACAGGAGATGCGGGTTTGATCCCTTGGGTCAGGAAGATCTCCTGGAGGAGGAGATGGCAACCCATTCCAGTATTCTTGCCTGGAGAATCCCATGGACAGAGGAGGCTGGCGGGCTACAGTCTCTGGGGTTGAAAAGAGTTGGACATGACTGAGCTACTGAGCATCCATGCATGCTTCAATGTAATTTAGTTTGAATTTTTTATTTAATATAATTTATAGTGTTATACAGTGCTTTAATTTAGGGCAATAAAATTTTGAATACCCAATTATACTTAAGGCTTTGGAGACATTTAAGACCATGCCAAGTGTTCATATTATGCTTGTTGAGTTCATCATCAGGAAGTTACTCATCCAATAATTATTCCTTAATTACTTTTGAGTCAGTCATTGTCCATTATAAGAAATTATTATTTTCTAGCTATGGGTCTCAGTGCTGTGTTTTGATTGGAGGCATATAGAAAGCAAAGTTTACTTTCAGTTCAGTTCAGTTCAGTTGCTCAGTCGTGTCCAACTCTTTGCGACCCCATGGACAGCAGCACGCCAGGCCTCTCTGTCCATCACCAACTCCCAGAGTTCACTCAAACTCACGTCTATCGAGTCAGTGATGCCATCGAGCCATCTCATCCTCTGTTGTCCCCTTCTCCTCCTGCCCCCAATCCCTCCCAGCATGAGAGTCTTTTCCAATGAATCAACTCTTCACATGTGGTGGCCAGAGTACTGGAGTTTCAGCTTTAGCATCATTCCTTCCAAAGAACACCCAGGACTGATCTCCTTTAGAATGGACTGGTTGGGTCTCCTTGCAGTCTAAGGGACTCTCAAGAGTCTTCTCCAACAGCACAGTTGAAAAGCATTAGTTCTTTGGTGCTCAGCTTTTTCACAGTCCAACTCTCACATCCATACATGACCACAGGAAAAACCATAGCCTTGACTAGACGGACCTTTGTTGGCAAAGTATTGTCTCTGCTTTTGAATATGCTATCTAGGTTGGTCTTAACTTTCCTTCCAAGGAGTAAACGTCTTTTAATTTCATGGCTGCAATCACCGTCTGCAGTGATTGGAGCCCCCCAAAATAAAGTCTGACACTGTTTCCACTGTTTCCCCATCTATTTGCCATGAAGTGATGGGACTAGATGCCATGATCTTCGTTTTCTGAATCTTCCTTGAAAGTTAAATCCAGAGACTTCCCTAGTGGTCTTGTGGTTAAGAATCTGCCTACCAGTGCAGGGGACACTGGTTCAGTTCCTGCTCCAGAAAGACTCCACATGCCACGGGGCAGCTGAACCCATGTGCTACAACTGCTGAGCCCTCGCGCTCTAGAGACCATGTTGCACAGCGGGAGAAGCCACTGCAATGAGAAGCCTGAGCACTGCGACTGAAGAGTAGCCCCACTCACTGCAACAAGAAGCCTGTGTGCATCAGCAGAGACCCAGTGCAGCCATAAATAAACAAAAATTCAGATGGGAGATACATGGATACCTGTGGCCGATTCATGTTGATGTATGGCAAAAACCATCACAATGTAGTAATTATCCTCCAATTAAAATAAATAAAATTTTTTTAATCCAATAATAATCACTTGACCAGTAGAAGCACTCTGGGGAGGGATTGAATAGTGGTTCTCAACTTTGACTAATTCAATAAAGTCAAATCCAGTACTTTTTAAAAGTCCCTGTGTGCAGAATATACCCCAAACTAATTAAACCTATTGTCTAGAGGCATTTTTTAAAATTTCCCAGGTGCTTCCACTGTGCAACCAAAGTGAAGAACCGTTAGCCTTAAGAGAGTGGGAATGCCTCTTGTGGTGGTCCTTCTATCGCATAATTCTCCTACTCTTTGAAACTGGGTGACTTGAGTAGCTCTGATCATTTTGAAAGTGTCTACTTTCAAAGAGAAAGAAGCTTGCCAATATTCAGAGGGAAAAAAGAATGTCCCTTGCCCTAGATCTCCACCTCACAAACACCAGGAGAGTCTGTCCTGATTTTGAAAGTTTTCAGAAAAAAAATCTCCTGCATGCCTCAGTGCTACAGTGTTTGCTCTGGCTTTTGTTTTGTTTGGCATTTCAGTTCACATACAGGATCAATGAGAGCTAACATTTATTGAGCACCCCTGGTAAGTATCAAGCCCTGTAAATATGGCTCTGTCTCACAACCAGGGGAGATAGGAGTTAAAAATAGACTTCTGTTTTGTTTGAAAAATCTTATCTCAGTGTAATTGAATATTTAATCATTTATTCATTAATTGATTGGACTTTTATCAAATACGTGTGCTATTCTAAAAATAAGGTTAAAAATGCTAGAAAAGTACAAAGGGATCTGTATCTATCATCTTTTTTCTTCATAACAAATTTAGTGGCTTAATGTGACCTGATTTATTTAGCTTTTGATTCTGCAACTGGCAATTTAGGCTGGATTCAGCTGAGCAATTCCTCTGGTCTCAGCTAGCCACCACATACAGCAGTGTTCACTGTGGTCTGGCTTTGCTGATCTTTGCTGGGTCCTCACATGTCTAGGGGCCTCAGTGGGACAACCTAGCTGATGGAGTGCTGGTCAGTATGGTTTCTCACCCTTCAGCAGGGCTAGCCTAGTCTTGTTCACATGATGCAGTTAGGGTCACCTATAAAATGAATGCAAGTAAGCAAGGCCTCTTAGGCTTCATCTCAGAACTGGCACCATATCATGGCTGCCACATTTATTGCCCAAAGTTAGTCACAAGTCCAGTCTAGATTCAAGGGGTAGGGAAGTAGATTTTATCTCCTAATGGATAGTACTGAAAAGTCATATTACAAAGGGTGAGGATAAAGGAAGGAGTGAGTAATGGTGGTTATTTTTGCAATCAACCACAGGTGGGAAATTCTAATTCTGTCTTGGACACAAGGAAGGTTTCTAAGAGGTGGTTACATTTGATCTGGTTTAAAAGGTGAAAAATAAATTTAAAATATATTTGAGATGAAAGCACTAGAATGGACAAAACTATCACATTGCAGTTTCCTTAGTGAAAAACAAAATGAAGACTATAAGTTTCCTAAATGTAGGAAATATATCTAGCCCAACACAAAGCATGTAGGAGGCACTTAAGGTAGACTTTTTCATTTGTATCAAAAAGAGTTAGTACAATGGAACTAAGAGTGTAGGCCCATGAGACAGATGTAATACTTGATAGCTTTACCACTTTACTGGTTAAGTGACCTTGCACAAGTTACTAACCTTTCTGTACCTCTCTTTAGTACAATGATGAGAATAATGCTTTTTGTATCAGTTCACCTTGCTGCATAACAAAGCACCCTCAGTTTAACAGCTTAAAACAACACCCATTTACTTAGCTCCTGAACTCTCTGGGTTTATGTTTGGGCTGACTCAGTTCTTCTGGTTTCAGTTGGGTTCATATATGTGTCTATAGTCAGCTTCCAATCTCAGCTTCTGGCAATTGACTGACTACTGGGGGACAGTGAGGACACCTGGGCCACGTGTCTCTCATGCAACAGCCTGGTCTGTACATATTCACAGGGAGCATCAGCAAGGTTCCAAGAGTGAGAGCCCAAACATGCAAAGCTGTAGTCTTGGTTCAGAACTGATACTCTGTTGCTTGCACTGCATTCCATGAGACAAAGGCCAGCCCAAACCTAACCCAAAGGCTTGCCAGAAATTAAGGGTTTAGAAATATACATTTTCCATCACTGGAAGGAGCTACAAAGTCACAGTGCAAGAAGTGAAGATACTGGGAGGGGTAGACTTGTGGCCATTTATACAGTCTTCTTTACCTCCCTGTAGCTCACAAAAATCCTACGAAGAATAAGTGAAATGCAACAATCTTTCTAGGTAAATAATTGTTGTCCAAATGTTGTGAACCCATGGACTGTAGCACTCCAGGCTCCCCTGTCCTTCACTAACTCCCAGAGTTTGCTCAGATTCACGTCCACTGAGTCAGTGATGCTATCTCATCCTCTGCTGCCCCCTTATCCTTTTGCTTTCAGTCTTTCCCAGCATCAGGGTCTTTTCCAATGAGTCAGCTCTTCACATCAGATGGCCAGAGTTTTGGAGATTCAGCTTCAGCATCAGTTTTTCCAATGGATATTCAGGACTGAATTTCCTTTGGAATTGACTGGTTTGATCTCCTTGTAGTACAACGGACTATCAAAGAGTCCTCTCAGCACCACAATTTGAAAGCATCAGTTCTTCAGCTGTCTAGGTGAGGCTCCAAGTTAAAAAGAATCTGGCAAGAGGTGGATGTTGAATAAGTAGAAGCTGTTAATTTTTCCTTACATATATTAAAAAACAGATTTTTCAGGCAAGTTCTTTAATTGCCTACTTGTAAAGAGTATCAGATGAGCCTCCAAATGGTATTTGCAAACCTTAAATGTTATATATTTTTTTCTCTGTTGCAGAAAGATAATGTAAGTAGGGGAAAGCACATTGTCTATGAGGCCATGTGCACCTTGGCACAGAATTCAGGTATCATCACCTGAAGAAGCAAACAAAGCCTGGCAGCCGAAGCCAGACAAAGTCACAGCTGTGCAGGAGAAAGACATATTTAATCGCTGTGAAGGGTCAACTCAGGAAAAGAATCAGAGACAGTAAAGTGTGATATTTTAACTCCAAAAATATTAAAAGCCTTTTTAATGGGTCAGAACTCATTTTTAAACCTATGCAAAGGAAGCAAAACCTTAATAAGTCTTTATTGATTTCTTTCACTGTTGTGTTATAACTATTTTCACAAAACCAGCCAAGCCCCATATAATTCCAGATTGATCCACAAATTGCTCTTGGATCCCACAAATTGGACTCAGTGGACATTCATTTATCTGGGAGCTAGAATATCCATAATCAGTGATATGAACTGGGTCAAAAAAAAAAGAACAAACCCAAAACTATCTCCTTTGAAATAAATAGAGCATCAAAGATTATTCAGGAATGTACAGTATAGAAATAGGGCAAATGTTCATTGAGGATGGTGTCTGCTTTTTATAACTGTGGAACTTGAAGCTCTTTAAGGTGAAGAATGTGCCTGCTAACGCAGGAGATGCAGGTTTGATCCCTGGGTCGGGAAGATCCCCTGGAGAAGAAAATGGCAGCCTACTTCCGTATTCTTGCCTGGAGAATCCCATGGACAGAGGAGCCTGGCAGGCTATAGTCCATGGAGTAGCAAAAGAGTCAGACACGACTTAGCAACTCAAGAACAACAGCAGCAACAACAAAGATACGTCACATGATCATTGGGCCCTGCAGCCTGAGCCCAGATTGCATCACCCAGCCCCCCACTCTCCAGGAGCCCCAGGACCTTCAAAAAGCCATCTATCTGCTTACACTTAGCTTTCAAGCACTGAGTTTCCACTCTGTTGCAGTTCCTTTTATGATTTTAGAAAGTCCTAATGGTGGAGTGGTTGAGACCCATGGCTCTCATCCTCTTCTCTCTCACTTTCTCTCTGAGTGATGGGGAGCCAAGGGTAGGGATGGGGATGATGGCAAACTCTATAAGCCTCAGTTCCTACTCCATCAACCAGGATCCTACGAAGATACTTATGTTTCCGTGGTGGTTCTGTCACATTCATAGTCTCAAATATTGAATCCCAGAAATGCAGGTTAAAAGAAAGTGAAGTGAAAGTATTAGTCACTCGGTCGTGTTCGACTCTTTTCGACCCCATGGGCTGTAGCCTGCCAGGCTCCTCTGTCCATGGAATTCTCCAGACAAGAATACTGAAGTGGGTTGCCATTCCCTTCTCCAGGGGATCTTTCCAACCCAGGGATCGAACCCAGGTCTCCTGCATTGCAGGTAGATTTTTTCCCACCTGAGCTACCAGGGAAGTCTGTAGGTTAAACAGATTATCACAAAGAAAAAGGCAATAGAAGGTAAAAAGTCCAAAGCTACCCAGTCCAGACGGGTTTGCTGATAGCCTTGATTGTGCTTTTAAATTCCATCTATCGTGTGCACTCACCACCACCTCTCCCTCTAAAACACAAGAGCATGGGTCTCTCGTTCCATAACAACTAAACAGTGTTCATTCTGAACACTCAGTGTTTGTTTTTAAAGTAATGTTTTACGGGCTGCGTGATAAAGTACCTAACCTGGAACTGAGCATATGGCCTCAAGTATTTGTGGACTTGATGTCTGTCTCTGTATGCCTGAGAATGATTTCTGCTTTCTGAAATTCATGTTGGCAAGGAAAGTGGTTTCGTTGATGCTGGTAGACCATCTGGGGTTTGCTATTTTAAATTTGATAACTTTATTTATATATAATATCTTCAAGGGGAATTCCCCATTTTTGACATTTGTTTGAAAAACTAGAAGTTGTAGAAAGGTTTCTAAATCCAGGATAAGAAAAATTTACCCTTGCAAACCCTGCAAGTATCTTAAATTCCTGCAACTTTATTTTTTACAAATTAAAATGTAATGCAGATATGTTGGATTCAATCTCAAAAATCTGTGGACAGTCTCAGGTTTTTACTATTACTACTGTAAAGGATTTATAATATGTTAAACATTTTATATTAAGTATATGCCTTAGGAGTTGTTGGAACCCCTATTTAATTGAAAGCCATCCACAAATTGAGTAAACAATTTGTTTAATCCTTCAGATTTTAGAAGATGATTGATAAAACATGAATACTAGTTCTATTTCACATATCTATATGGACTTCCCAGGTGGTAAAGAACCTGCCTGCCAATGCAGGAGACACGAGACACAGGTTCGAGCCCTGGGTCGGGAAGATCCCCTGGAGGAGGAAGTGGCAACCCACTCCAGTATCTTTGCCTGGAGAATCCCATGGATACAGGGACACGGGAGCCTGTCAGGCTACAGTCCATGGGGTTACAAAGAGTTGGACAAGACTAAAGCGACTTAGCACGCACGCACACGTATATATACGTTCTGTATTTTTAAACTATGGAACTTTGTTCCTTTTGTGTCTTGAAAGAATGGCAACCCACACCCAACTTGGAGGGTGTGGAATAATAATTTGCCCGAGCCCCACCCTGCTTTGTTATTCCCCAACCATCAAATTGAGTGTTGATCACCATTTCCCATTAGTTTTGTCCTGTAGTTTTCTTAAGGGAAAGAAAAAATGAAAGTTAGAATGAGCGGATCACATCTTTAAAGAAAAATGAGAAACACCATGCTTCCTTGAGGAGGAGAAAAATATTTCCACATGGTTAACCTGTCCTGCCTCAGTGTTTACATTACCTGCCAGGCTCTCTGCACGTGGGGCCTCTTTTAAATCTGATCTCATACATGACAACTAACTATGGAAACAAAGACAAACAAAAACCAATACAGACTAGAGTCTCTGGATTCAGCGAGATTACTCAAGCATGACTGGAGGAGAGATTGCCAAGTACTACCTGATGACAAAGTACAGTATCTACTGACTAGTAGTTCAGGTGCAATTGTATAATAGGGTTCCCATACAATCTGGAAAGTATGGCAAGTATTAGTCAAACCTGCAGCACAAATGCATGGGCATAGGAAAAAGAGGCATTGTGAAAGAGAAATGCGTATCGCAGTGAGCAATGGCCCTGTGCATAGGAGGGCCTTCCTGGCATCTGATGGGGGTTAGAACTGAACTAGGAGAAGGGCTCCAGTGGGGTTGAAGAGGTTCCGGATAAGGACTAAGTGAGTGAGATGGAGACAGTTAGACAGTAGAGTCAGAAGGTGGAGGGAGGCCACATTCAGAACTTACAGGACGTGGCAGCTACTTGATGAGATTTCATTTCCCTTTGATCAGTGGAAAACTATTAAAGGGTTTTAAGCAGAAGACTTGGTGTGATCAGATTTTCTTTTTGGAAAGATCCCCTTGCCTGGGGTTTGAAGGAGGAACTGGAAGGCAGGAGGGTGAGTCTGGTGGCCAAGACAAGAGATGCTGTAACTGGAGGAGGGGACTCGACCCTGGGGGTGCAGAGACAAGCTGAAGAGATGCATTTGAAAGTCATCTCAGAGATGAAACCAAGAGGGCTTGCTGTGTTGGATTGGACATGGGGGAAAACTGAGAGAGCGGTAAAAGGGAGGACCCTGGAAGGCTAGCTTGCACAGGGAGCTGAAGGTAGCACCATTCACAGAGGGATGGGGGTGGAAAGAGGGGGTCCAGCAGGCACATGTGCAGAAGCCGGGGGCCTGAAAACATACTGGTGGGGTGAGCCCATGGCAGCTGGGTCTGGACTTCAGAGCTCAGAATAGAGGTTTCGGCTGGAAGTATGAAAAAGTCAGACATGACTTAGCAACTAAACAATAGAACAACAAATAGGGCATCAAGGAAACACGAAGGGCATTGAACTAATGGGTATGGCTAAAACGTCAAGAAGAAAATATGAGGCAAGATAAGGAATAAAGCCTAAGACTGAACTCCAAAGAACAAGGATCACAGTACAGTGAGTCTTCTACATACAAACCTTCAAGTGGCATCTTTCGAAGATGCAAATGTGTGTTCCGTCAACGTCAGGTGTGAGTGACATTGCAGCCTGCCCTCCATCGCCTATTGTTGACAGTCCTTCAGCTCTCCCATCTTCCACCTCCACTCCCTCCTCCAGCCAGTAACTCTTCTTGCCTGCTCACTTGATGCCAATCCCTGTATGCCAGCTGTGGTACTGTACTGCTGTAATTTTCAGGGTATTATACTGTAAGACTTTAAATGTTTGCTAGATTTTTTTGTGTTTTTTTAATGTCTTGTGTGAAAAGTTTTGTAAACCTACTAAGTACAACACTATATAGCCAATTGTGTTAGTTGGGTACCTAGGCTTTGTTGAACTTACGAACAAACTGACTTTATGAACTCGTTCTTGAAAGGGAACTCATTAGTGTGTAGGGGACTTACTGTGTTACATAACCAGGGAGAGGAGGGAGGCTCCGCGAGTGTCTTCTCAAATGTGTGGTTACCACCAAACTCAAACTGTCATTCTCATTTCCTTCCATTCAATATGATGGCATTCTAATGGACACATTGATGACAGGCATTGTGGGTGATTACTTAAGTTGCACGTATAAAATTTATTGATTTTTTTAATAAAGATAGTCACATATAGAAACTTACGCACAAACCTCACAGTCCTGTGAATGTGAGCTAAATGACAGGAGTAGACACAACCCTTGATTATTCTTTGGTTTCTTAAATGATAATAGAGAACCAAATGACAACCCACTCCAGTATTCTTGCCTGGAAAATCCCACGGACAGAGGAGCCTGGATGGCTACAGTTCATAGGGTCACAAAGAGTCGGACGTGACTGAGCGCCTGAGCACATTTAAGTGATAGAATTAAAAAATAAATAGGGACTTCCCTGGTGGTCCAGTGGTTAAGACTCCAAGCTCCCAATGCAAGGGGGCCAGGGTTCAATCCTTGGTCAGGGAACTAGATCCCATATGTTGCAACTAATGATCCTGTGTGCCACAGCTAAGACCCAGCACAGACAAATAGATAATTTTTTAAAAAACATAAACAAGTGAAAATAAAACTACATAAAAGCCTGGTGGCAAGTCAGGAGGCTTAATCAGTTCAGGTCCACGTTTTTGGCAGGATGGCTTCATAGTTCCCACCTCCTCTTACATCACACAACCCGGTGTCCGGCTGTGCCTCTTTGCACAGCTTAAAGATTCATTGGGGCTTCAGGTGTGGTCATCCCGACTCCCTCACTGGTTTCCCGTCAGCCCCAGCCCTGTAGTTTGAACAGCCTCGTATCACTGCTGAGAAGCAATCATTAGTTTCTGGGTCGGCTTCGTGTCTGTCCATGGCCTCCTCTGTGGCATTACGTAGGTTCCTGTACGTGTCTGTGAAAGGCTTTTTGAAATCATGCTATATCTTAAAGAAATTTGAATCAATCATCATTTAAAATAGTATCTGTGGAAAATATTCATATTACTTCATAATACCACTCTTACGAATACAAATTTTTATATACCTTGGATTTGGTTAAAGCAAGATCTCTTAGAACCTTATACTGTCATCAGACGTTTTGCATTGAAACAGCTTCTTCTGATACTTATAATGATTACAATTTATTGTTTGAATTTAACATAACTCCAGTTAGCTGACAAAGAGAAATAACCAGACACTGGGTGTACATTTGAATACTTCTAGGTACATTGAGTTTTTAACAGATGCAGATTCTTCTTTAAGTATATCTTTGAATAAAATAAGTTGTTAAAATAGCCAGGAAAGCAACAGAAGGAACGAATATTTATTTATCGGGTATATTTTCTGAGCAAGGGTACCAAACTATGCATGTTTCACAAGATACAAATGTAACTGACTTTGTTAGTGATAGCAAATAGAATTTTCTACACTGAATGTAAAATGGAAATGCTGAAGATGCTGAATGGAGCTGACATGCAAACCTAGGTGCCTATTTGGAAGGCTGGCAGAGTGTGCTATCAATATGGCTTAAAGTGCTAACCCAGACTAAACAGAAGCGCCTCGAAATAGAGGCAGTTTCCAACTGTCGATTCCATATGTCAAGAGGATTTGTCCTGGAGACATGACAGCTGAGTTCCTGGCCAGTACTGTCCATATCACGTGGTAGTAATGGAAGGATAAGATTACTGACAAAAGATCCCAGGCTGTATGTAACAAACCCATCAGCATTAAGTGGATGCTATTTGCAATGTAACTTCCATCCCAAGCCAGATATGCGCGGGGATGAACAATAGCAAGAAACCCCAACACTTTTACATGGTAGACTGAGGACCCTACGCTAAGTAAACACAGTTACCCCCCAGTAAAGTGGTCTAAAGAAACCTCTACAGACCATTAAAAGTGCAGTTTCAGGCATTAACATCTAGCCGCTTTCTGCTGGGAAGTGAAAGGAACAGCCAAGATTGCAAAAAGAGAAGCTCTCTCTGGCAGAAACTGAGAGCCAACAAAGCCACAGGGTACAAATCGCCTTCTGTGCAGACGTGGCTGCCACTGTGGGTCCAATTAAAATCCTAACACGTGCATATTGTGAGGGGAGCTATAGGTTAAAATGGCAGCTGTGCCCACTCATTTATTATCTGTTCAGTAGTTTCAGTCTTAAAAAGTACAGGACTGTTTCGGGAACTATTCTTGGTAAGACTGCAAAGGCATGCATTCATTCACACCATTGATACTTACTGAGTGCATGTGACTGTTGTCAGTGCTGCGGTTACTGCTTGTCAAGACAGAGATCCTGTGCTCAGGGAGGCTATGTGTTCTAGAGTGCATCCCCCAACCACAAACGCTAAGACCAGTACATAAGATGCTTTCAGATGAAGTATTAAGAAGGGCTTCCCAGGTGGCGCTAGTGGTCAAGAACCTGCGTGCCAGTGCAGGAGACATAAGAGACGTGGGCTCTATCCCTGGGTCAGGAATATCCCCCTGGAGGAGGGCATGGCAGCCCACTCTAATATTCTTGCCTGGAGAATCCCATGGACAGAGGAGCTTGGCAGGCTATAATCCATAGTGTTGCAAAGAGTCGGACATGACTGAAGTGACTCAGCACACACACACACATCAGGAAAGGAAGGGGTGATGGGATAAGGCTGAGCTGGGGGTGCGCAAGAGGACTGTGGGATGGTTGGTCAGAGAGACTTCTCTGAGGATGTGATACTTGAATAGGATGAAGAAAAGGAAGGGGAAATCAGTGGTGTGATGGCCCCAAATATGATCGTTCCAGCAGATAAACAGCTAGTATAAAAGGATGGAGCTTCCCTGGAGGCTCAGACAGTAAAGAAGCCACCTGCAATGCAGGAGACCTGGGTTTGATCCCTGGGCTGGGAAGATTCCCTGGAGAAGGGAACGGCTACTCACTCCAGTATTCTGGACTGGAGAATTCCAAAGACAGAGGAGCCTGGCAGGCTACAATCCATAGAATCAACCAAGAGTCAGACACGACTGAGCAACTTTGACTTTACTCAATATGTCCAAGAGCTAGAAAGAAATAGCCCTGGGGTTTGAAAGTTCATGGCCTGGGAGAATAAGGAACCAGCTTAAGCTGGGAGGGCTTGGGCCTGCCTTGCCCATGGTCATCTTTCAGTCAATTGCTTGTTAAAATGACCTGAACAGTATGTTGTGTCTGTTTAAGTAATGAAGATCAAGAGAAAAATTCAAGTAGCTGAAAACATAAAGAAAGGTATTGTCATAATAATGTATTGGCTTCTAGTATATTCTTTACCTCCGAGAATTATGGATCATTTTGTAAATGGACAGATAATTTTAATGAGTGTTTAGATCAACTTTGACATGCAGCCTACAAACAGCATGTGAGAACCAGTAACAGACCAGAATTTCTTGTTGAAATCTTTACATTTGAAAATACTTTGAAATAATGCTATTTTAATTTATCCAGTGAATTATGTTCAGTCATACAACTTTTAGATCCATATTTGAGAGATGCCCAGATAAACATGTAGACATAATCTAGTGGACAATCAACAAAGCTCAGCACACTTCTGAGTCTGTGTCTTTATGTTGCAGGGTCGGATTCTACCTTCTGGAATAGACTATACATGCTACGTTTGGGTCTGGGTATCGAGGTTATACAAGTGCTGCAAAAAACTTGCTTTGCGTGGTTCCCAGTGTGGACTTGTATGGGAAGAGGAAAGATGAGCTATATCTGTTTTATATTGTCATATCTTGACTAGGCTATGTTCCAATAATGTAGGAAATAAAATGAAGTAGCATTTGTCAGTTAAGAGCTTAGAAGTATGAATGAATAGTCTAGGTGAGTGATTCTCAGCCCAAACTATATTCAGAGGTTCTGGGGACACATTTACAACTATAAATATCCAGACCAAATCTCTACTTAATTAAATCAATTTCTGGGCTTAGACCTGGGCATTAGGATGTTGTAAAAGGTATCCCAAGTGATTCTAATGTATAGCCAGGGTTGAATATTCTAATTTATAAGAATTTAATAATTCTCTATAGCCTTTAGGATAAAGTTAGTTTGATTTTAATCATCTTAGTCTGCATCTCATATATCATCTGAATACGCTTTTCATTATTCTCTTAGAGTAGAGATCAGAACTTATGATCCCAAAGATTAATTTAGTGAGAAGATCTTCCTTCTTTCCTTTCTTCCTTCCTTCTTTCATCCTTTGCTTTTTAAAAATGCATCTGGACATTGAAAGTTTTTTAAATCGTTAAAGGAATAGTACATGGCAATTAAATTTAAAGCTTCATATATACAATATTTAGAAATTAAGATCCGCTTCTAAGAAATATTGAAGTTATTATAATAAAAACACTTCTATAAGACTTTAAAATGTGTGAAATAAAAAACTTGTAATTGGGGTTGGTGGTAAAGAAAGGAAAGAAAGAGCTAGACTAAGGTAATTGCTGTAATTGAAGGATAATTACAGCATTTAGCTTCCAGCCAGAGAAAAGGAAATATGATTTTTATATGTATATTAGTTTTTATAAGAAAAAGAAAGCTAACTTACCGTGATTTAAAAAAAAAACCTTCTAAGCACTGAAATCTCTGAGTTTATCACACAAAGCTTTATACACTACACAATAGAACAATATAATTCATAGTTTTACAGAAAAATACAGATAAATTATGACAGTTCCCTCTGTTAATATTTGATAATAGACACCTTTTATGACATTAATTAGTCAATGGGTTCAGCTGCTTTCCAATCTACCCACTAGCTCATGACAGTGGACAGTGTCAGCCGCAAGATAGAGGATATTTGTCTTCCAGTTTGCACTGGCAAGAAGGTAGCCTTCAGTTCATCTAAAAGCCATATCCAATGACAAATTAGGGGAAAAGGCATCCAATTAGAACTTGGATAATAATGTGAAAGACTGGAATTTTATTGTTTAGCCTATCCCCGCCCTGCCTGATCTTACAGTGGTAGCTACTATGACACAGTCTGGGGGAGCTGTACTAGTTGGGGATTGCGCTGGAATCATACACCTTGGTATCTTGGATCCTGGCTACAGAATCTGAGACTTGTGGTAGTGAGTGTCGCAGAGCATCCAAAATTGTTCTTTTTTTTTTAATTGGACTATAGTTGATAAACAATGTGTTAGTTTCAGGTGTACAGCAGAATGATTCAGTTATACATATATTCATTCTTTTCCAGATTCTTACTATTTTGTAATAATCTATATGGGTAAAGAATCTGATTTCTTTCTGCTTTTTTTACTTCCTTCTGTTTTTAAGGCTGAATAATATTCCACTGTATGCATATACAAATTTTCTTTATGAATTCATCCTGTGATGAGCTTCAGGTTCCTATTTCAAAATACATTACAAAGCAAACATAATTAAAACTGCATGGTACTGACATAAAATAGGCATATATACCAATGAAACACAGTAGAAATCCCCCAAATTAACCTGCACATATACAGTTAATTGATTTCCAACAAGTCTGCCAATACTGCCCAGTAGGAAAAGGATAGTCTCTTCAACAAATAGTGCTGGGGGAAAATGGATATCCACATGCAAAAAAATAAAATTGCACCCTTATCTTACACCATACCCACACATCCACTCAAAATGGATTGAAATCTTTAGCGTGTAAGACCTGACACTCTAAATCTATCAGAAGTCATGTCACTGGTCTAGGAAATGATTTCTTGAATATGACACCAAAAGCAGAGCAACAAAAGTAAAAATAGACAAGTGAAATTACATCAAACTCAAAAAAATCGTCTGCATGACAAACAAAACAAGCCACAGGGTGAAAAGGCAACCTGTGGAAAGGGAAGAAATATTTACCAACTTTATATCTGGAAAGGAGCTCCAGAATACATTATACTCCATAGTATATTATATTATTCCATATTGCACTATATTATATTCCAGAGTATAACAGGAACTCCTATAACTCAGTAGTAAAAGAGCTCAATTAAAAAATGGACTAAATGCCTGAACAGAAATTTCTCCAACAAAGACATAGAGATGCCCACAGGTATATGAGAGTGCTTGACATCACTAGTCATGAAAGAAATGCAAACCAAGACCATAATTAGATACACACACATATATGTATATATTAATAAATATTAATATATTCTACATATGATTATCATATATATCACACATATGATTATTCTCAGTCATGTTCTCAGTAAGATGAAGCACAATGTGTCAGTGGCTGCCAGTGGACCAGGTGTCACTAAAATTTGCTTGTTCCTAATGTAATATGAGGAACATGACAGTGTATTAAAAAACTGGATGAATTAGGATTTCAGACAGTTTGGAGAAAGGCTTAAGAAAAATAATGTAAAAAAGACTCTCAAATTTAAAGTATAATAATGTACTGTTTTATAATTAGTGTTGAGAAATCACATAACCATTAGAAATAATTGTTTACCAAAATAACTGGAATGAAGCCACTTGGCTTAGGTTTTTTTAATTTAATGAACTAAAATGATAACTGCTAACTTATTTCCCAATAGCAATAAATAGGTGTGACTACTTCGATTTTTCTAAATGAGTTTTCCTCTTGTCCAGAAAACACACCTTATTGTTCCATTTTCTAAATATATTTTTCTTGACGTTTTCCTATAGTAGAAGCATGAGAAATAAACAGTGGCTTTCTCAGGATCAAAGTTCACTGTTCTATTTCCACAATCCGCATCTACAGAGCTGCTATTATGGCTACGCAGTGCACACTCCACATCTCTGGGGAGACATCCCTCACATGCTAAGGTCTGTGCTGTTAGTACAATCAGAGCTGCTCACAGTCTCAGTGGTGGCGAAGAGTAAATGCAGATTTTCAGCTCCAGGTGCGACGTTTCTTTGAGTTCCCACATTCCATTTTTTAAGTTCTGAATAGTTTTACCTGGGCTTCCCAGGTGGCACTAGTGGTAAAGAACCTGCCTGCTAATGCAGAAAACATGAGAGACATGGATTTGATTCCTGGGTCGGGAAGATGCCCCAGAGGAGGGCATGGCAACCCATTCCGGTATTACCTGGGGAATCCCTGTGGACAGAGGAGCTTGGTGGACTGCAGTCCATAGGGTCGCAAAGAGTTGGACACAACTGAAGCGACTTATCATGCATGCATACTCCATAAATATCCGTGTTTCTTTTATTAACAAATAACAGTTAAAATTGAGTAACTTGGTCAGTTGGGTAGAGGTGGCTGGGACCTTTTCCTGAATTTACCACAGTGCGTAAGGTGTACCTCTCCCAATCTTCCATTTCACCTTAGGCCACTCCTCTACTTCTCAATTTTATGCCTTTGAAATGTTCCTTCCCCAAAAAGGGTAAAAACATAGGACAGAGCAATGGGGTGAGGTCAAAGCCATACCCTGATATTAGCTCTCATTTTATTGCTAATTTCAAGAAGAAAAAAAAAAGAAAATTGAGGCGGAGTGACACACTGACACCGTGACGTACAAAATTCTTTGAACTAGCAGGAAAAACAACTCTCTTTTAAATATCAGTGTTATAAATCCATATGCTAGGTCTCTCCAAAAAGTTTATATTTTATTGGCATCTAATGTAAATTTCAAATGTAACCCTTCCACTTGGAGACCACTGTGACGTTTAAAATGTCAAAGTACAGATTATAAAAGACTTATCCTAAACACAGCCTTAACCCATGACTTCATTTCATTCATGATTTACAAACAGGAAAAAAAGAGGGGGGAATCTTAAGGGAGAAGATGTGATTTTCATTAGCTATGAAGATTTTCAAAATTTCATTAGTCTCAGTTCATTAGGTCTTATAATCACATTAGCTACGTGGCATTGTAAGGAGGAAAATGCCCTGCACAGGGCTCCCAGTGGATTTCAGAATTCCACTACCCCTGCCCGCCGGGACTCCAACAGAGGAATAGATTTTTCCTTTCCTAGGATGAGCCAATGAAAATGATACAGCTTGTAGAAGCCATGTTCATACAGATGTTCCTCTCACTCTTTCCTAATTCCGTCTACAATGATTCCCCTGGCCAAATGCTCCGTTCAGTTCAGTTCAGTCGCTCAGTTGTGTCTGACTCTTTGCAACCCCATGAACTGCAGCATGCCAGGCCTCCCTGTCCATCACCAGCTCCCAGAATTCACTCAGGCTCATGTCCATTGAGTCGGTGATGCCATCCAGCCGTCTCATCTTCTGTCTTCCCCTTCTCCTCCTGCCCCCAATCCCTCCCAGCATCAGGGTCTTTTCCAATGTTATGTTAGTTTTGAGTAATTCTGAATGTCTAAAGACTTGAAAAGTAACTCCCACCTCACTGGGATTCCCTTCGGGCTTGTAACAAATTCTGAGCCCAGGGTTTTCAGTGAACTGCTTACTTCAGGATCACTTAGGACACACGTTAAAAATACAAATTCTTGGGCCTTGAATAGAGAAGTGAAGTTGCTCAGTCCTGTCCGACTCTTTGCAACCTCATGGACTGTAGCCTACCAGGCTTCTCTGTCTATGCGATTTTTCAGGCAAGGGTATTGGAATGGGTTGCCATTTCCTTCTCCAGGGGATCTTCCCGACCCAGGGATCAAACCCAGGTCTCCTGCATTGTAGGCAGACACTTTACCCTCTGAGCCACCAGGGAAGCCCCTGGGCCTTGAATATCTGCCAGAATATCTGAGGGTCAGACCTGGGCATCAGCAGTGTAACACGTGTCACAGGTGTTGTGAGCGGGACCGAGGAGTCCTGGGGGGGAATCTGTACAATGGTTGATGCTCTCACGTGGCCTGAGACGGAAGCCACGTGAGACCAGTGGGGCTGATAGATGGAGGCCTGGAGGCCACGCCCTCTGATACCAGTCAAGGCTAGTTGTTCAGTAGGGCCCTAGTCAGAACGCTCAGCCATCAAAGTTGAGAAAACATTCTCGTGCTCACGAGATATACTTGTCATGTCTCTAATCAGGACCCTGCAGTTTACCCCATATTGCCTTTTATTTTGAAACAAGATTTTTCAATTGAAATATAGTCAATATGCAATATTGTATTAGTTTCAGATGTACAGCAAAGTGATTCAGCTATATATGGGGTTTTTTCAGATTGTTTTCTACTTCTCTGTGCCATGCAGTAAATCTTTGTTGCTAATCTATTTTACACTTAGCGGTATATCTTTGTTAATCCCAAACTCCTAATTTATCCCCCCTCAACCCCTGCTTTCCATGTTGGTAACTGTAAGTTTGTTTTCTCTGTCTGTGAGTCTGATTCTACTCTGTGTACAGGTTCGTTTGTATTATTTTTTAGATTCCACATGTAAGCGATAGCATGTATTTGTCCTTCTCTGAGTTAATTCACTTAGCCTGATGATAATACCTAGGTCCATCCATGTTGCCACAAATGGCATTATTTCATTCTTGTTTGCAGCTGAGTAATAATCCGTTGTGTGTGGATGTGTGTGTTGTGTGTGACATCTTAAATCTTCTTACCACATTTTCTG
Source organism: Ovis aries (assembly GCF_016772045.2). Classification (NCBI taxonomy): domain Eukaryota; kingdom Metazoa; phylum Chordata; class Mammalia; order Artiodactyla; family Bovidae; genus Ovis; species Ovis aries. The sequence continues at coordinate 57,288,606 of NC_056062.1, read as the reverse complement.
AAATACTCCATGTTGCCTTTTGTATCTGGTTCGAAGTGTGTTCGGCTGTCATGATATTAACAGCCTTTTTAATGAACAGGGACCTCGTCCAAAGAACGTGACAGTTTCCATGTTTGGTCACTTTGTAAGAACGGGATCTCCACAGGGGTTTCTATTCTCGTACACTCACCTCCCCTACCTCCATCAACAGAGTGGTATCTTCCCAAAGTTGAGCAAAGGAGGAGAAGAAAATAGATATACTGAAGTATCGTGTACATACAGACATCATTCTTAAACTCCCAAAGTAACCCACGGAGTAAGGTCAGCTGTAGACAGAGTGGTAAAGCCGAAGAGAATTCCAGAAAAGCGCGGAGTCTGTTCGCCTTGCCCCCTCCACTCACAGCGCATCCGCACTCTGCCCTCAGCCCTCTCACCTTCTTCCTCCCTCCCTTCTCCTCCCCAGGTGACTTGCTCCGCTCCATCACATATGCCTTAATGGGATTTTAAATGCATGTGCCACTTCTTTCCTGAACATCTTTTTTTTTTTTTTTTTAAGCTTTGCTTTAACTGTAAAGTGAAAGCCGTTTTCTTCCATTCCGGGTAAGGGGTCAGCAGAAGGGGGGGTTAGTCTTTACAGGTGCCCTCCCAGGTCCTTGAATCTGACCCATCCTCAGTGGCTGGCTGACCCTGACTGTGATGAGTGTGTGCGTGGGCGCCCGGAAGCGGTCCTGTCCACCCTGTGAGCATGCAAGGGCTGTCTTTGGAATCCACTAGACACAATGAGGGCAGTTCTCAGCTTGAAACAACATCAGTCCAAGGGCACTGCAGCTGCGTTAATGTGGTGGCGCCTCTGCTGCCAAGCCGAACAGAATCACACTACAATTATTGCAACTAGGTGTGGCTTCTCATGCAACATGGTGGAAGTGAAAGGACTTCTGGCTCTGTTTTTTCCTAACTTCCCATGCTTGGAATTCGGTGGTAAATTGTTTTTCATCTTTAATCAAAATATATCGCTGTATTAGGAAAAATGAAAGTGTTAGTTGCTCAGTCGTGTTTGACTCTTTGAGACCCCAGAGACCACAGCCCACCAGGCTTCTCTGTCCATGGGATTCTCCAGGCAAGAATACTGCAGTCGGTAGCCATTTCCTTCTCCAGGGAATCTTCCCAACCAGGGATCCAACCTGGGTATCCTGCCTTGCAGGCAGATTCTTTACCATCTGAGCGACTAGGGAAGCCCTATGTATTAGATACTTAATTCTAGAGATTTTTGACCTCTTGCCAGTTGAATTTTACAACTGAATTGCATCAGCCCAGTGTCATCTCATACTTAAGGTGTGATTAGAAGATGAAGCAGTGCTTGTCACAGAGTAGATATTTACCAATTATTCATTCAATGAGTTATGGAGTGTCAAAGAGTAAAATACAGCTTGTGCCTTAGAATCAAAGAGTAAGGACTGTTGGAGGTCAAGAGACCAATGAAACCCACTCAAAGAGCTGAGCATCTTCAATAACAGGGACAGAGAAAGTCTCCAGGATGTTCTGTCACTTTGGAATCACCTCGGGCTTATCCAGTACTGAGATTGGAAATTAGATGGGTCACTTTCAAACTTTTCTCTGTAAGATTTTCCTAATTCGGGGCAAATGCCTTAAAAAGCCTCTGCAGCTTCCAGCAGCAGCATCTTCTCTTTCCATACCTGTGTGTGCCCATCTTCATATTTTGATTTGATCCTCGCATTTTGTTGAAAGACTTTTATAAATATGAATCGTAACTGTGTAAATATATCAACTGGACATTAATGAGAACATGAAGAGACTTCTCCGTCAGCCCTACAGCCGGTGTGCAGTGCTGGTGTTCCCAGCATGCGAGCATGCTCAGTCGCGTCCGACTCTTTGTGACCCCATGGACTCTGTATACCCTGCCAGGCTCCTCTGTCTGCGGGGTTCTCCAGGCAAGACTACTGGAGTGGGTTGCCATTTCCTCCTCCAGAGGACCTTCCTGACCCAGGGATCGAACCCACCTCTCTTGCTTCTCCTGCATCGGCAGGCGGGTTCTCTACCTGCTGTGCCCCCTGGGAAGCCCAGTGTTGTCAGAAGTGCTGTTGATGTTTCAGGGCTTGTCGGAATTTACTTCTGACCCTGGACACCGACCTTAAAGACCTCACATGAGGGGGAACTTCCCTGGTGGGCCAGTGGTTAAGAATCCACCATCCATGTGCTCTCACGGTGACATGTTTACAGCTGGCTGTGACTCAGTAAAGTTTTGTTTTTTTAAAAAAAAAAAAAAAAAGAATCCACCATCCAATGCAGGGGACACAGGTTCAATCCCTGGTCGGGGGACTAGGATCCCACATGCTGAGGGGCCACTAAGCCTGTGCACCACAACTTCAGAGCCCTTCTGGAGCCCGTGCTCCACAAGAGAAGCCGCTGCACCCTGAAACCAGAGAAAGGACGCACCGCAACCAAGACTCAGGGCAGCCAGAAAAAAGTCCACCCGTGATGTCCCTTCCAGACACGTGTGACCTCGTCATGTTTTCCATGAATCACTAAGACTGTGCTTCCTGGGGAGTTGAAACTATTGATCCCACTGAGGATTTGTGTCTCAGAGCTTAGGAATCACCAACTTCTTTTATAAAAGGATCTCAGAGATGGAAAGAAACCTTATAAGTGACCTCACTTTTCAGAAAGAGAAATGGAGGCACAGGAGGTTTGGGCTCATTTCAGGCCACACAGTGATGCTGCGGGAAGGAGTGGAGCGGGAGCTGGGTCTGTGACTCTACGCACCAGCAACTGATCCACTCGCTGCCATCTTGTTAGACTCTGGAGAGAGCGGCCTTGTGTGTGGGCGCTTCTGTGGGAATCAAGAAGGCGCCAGAGACACTGGAGCTCTGACTTCATCTCACATAACTCTGAGTAAGATGAAGGTCAGGTTTCAGCACAGGGATCTGGCTGGATGACCCTTCAACCCTAGTTAAGGAAGAGGGAATCTGCACTAGAATTACTCATCCATGACCCTCAGACCAGCAGCCTAGACCTTGCCTGTGGGCCGGGCAGAAATGCAGGACTCACAGGAATATAAGAGATCAGACTGGTGGTTACCAAGGGGGAGAGGGTTGGGGATGGGGTGGGAGGTCGGGGTTAGCAGGTGCAAGCTTCTACGCGTAAAATGGATAAACAAGGTCCTACTGTATAGCAGAGAGAACTATATTCAATATCCTAAGATGAGCCATAATGGAAAAGAATATGAAAAGTGTATATATGTATATCTATAAAACTGAGTCACTTTGCTGTATAGCAGAAATTAACACAACATTGTAAATCAACTGTACTTTAATTGTGTGTGCTGTGTGTGCGCTAAGCCGCTTTAGTCGTGTCCAATTCTTTGTGACCCTACGGACTGTAGCCCACCAGGCTCCTCTTCACGGGATTCTCCAGGCAAGAATACTGGAGTGGGTTGCCATTTCCTTCTCCAAGCACCACCTAGGAAGCCCCAATTAAAAAATATTAAAACTAAAAAAAAAAATAATAATAGCCTACAGGATTCAGAATCTGCAGCTTACCAAGATCCCCAGGTGTTCTGGAGAGGCAGTAGGTACTGTCCTAGAACTGTCTTCTCCAGTTTCAGCATGCATCACGTCACCTGGAGGGCTTGTGAAAACAGAGCTTGCCCAGCCTCACCCCAGACTTTCTGATTCATAAGCCTCAGGGAAGGTCCAGAATTCTGCATTTTTAACGAGTTCCCAGGTGATGATGAGGCTTCTGCTCCAGGACCCCCATTTGAGAAGCTCTGCTCTGCAAAGACCATGACCTTGTCGCTTCTTCTGCAAGGGGCTTGGGGAGCCATACTCCTTGAGTATCGGCACCCACTGCCCACACCCTTCCAGAAGAAAGCCTTGATGATGAGCCTCGAGAATGTACATTTTCAAATAACGAGTTCTGACTCATTCTGATCAAGCTGTCGCTCTGTCTCCCCAGCCCTGAGTAGTTTCTGGGAACACTGACAAGTAACCTGCAGGGATGTTTTTTTGCAGATTTTTGCTTTCTAGAAGTCAATGGAACATATTTTGTTGACCAGTTTTATAATCTAAAGAATCCTTAATGTTTTTAAAATGTAGGAAAAATGAGGGCTTCTCAGGTGGCTCAGTGGTACAGAATCTGCCTGCCAGTGCGGGAGACACAGATGCGATCCCTGGTCCAGGAAGATCCCGTGGGCCACAACTGTTGAGCCCATGTGCCTCACCTCCTGAAGCCTGAATGCCCTAAGACCCTGCTCCACAATTAAAGTAGCCACCGCCACAATGAGAAGCAAGCACACTGCAGCTCAAGAGTAGCCCCCACTCTCCGCAGCTAGAGAAAAGCCCGCACATCAACAAAGACCCAGCACAGCCAAAACTAAATAAAATTATTTGTTTTTAACGTGGGAAATATGAGAGTAAAAGATGGCCCTGATATGTTAACCGCTGAGGAGTAAGTCGAGCAGCCATCTTGCTAGTGCCTGGGCATAATATTAAATCAGTGCACTCACATCCGGGTACATCAGAGGGTGTGGTTGATCTTAACTCACAAGGAAGCCAGCACTATGAACTAGGGTTCCTCTGGGATGTGGCTTAAATTCATTCTGATCTCTGAAATTCCACTTCTTCCATCCTGAAGTTTCCCTTGTCCCAGGGTAAGCATCCTTTGTTGTACCGTCTGCGTGCAGTAGCCGGGTTAGGTGAGGGCGTGGTAAAAGCTAACTGGGGTGTGACAGACACTAGAGCATGTATAATTAGCTGTCCAACCTCAGTCCAAGTGTTAAATGAATCTGATCTTTTAAATATCATGATCCATGAGTGGAGGATTTGAGAGGCATTTATGTCACGTGGTGAATTTCTGAACCTCTCAACAAAGAGGTTGCGTGGGTTTTCTTGGTTAGGTCTTTTACTGTTATTAAAAAAAGCGGCTGAAATCCCCCGAGCATCCAAAACCAAATGAAAAGTGCAACATGGTGCTTAACAGAGTGAGATCTAAAAGTCCTGACCTCATATGGAAAACATACTTGTCGCTGCCAAGGTGGGGAGGGGTGGGGAAGGCTGGATTAGGAGTTTGGGATTAGTAGATACAAATTATAATATAGAGAATGGATAAACCACGAGGTCCTAGTGTGTAGTACAAGGAACTATATTCGATATCCTGGGATAGACCATAATGGAAAAGAATATGAAAAAGAATGTGTGTGTGTGTGTGTGTATCTATATCACTGTTGTACAGTGGAAATTAACACTGTAAATCAACTGTACTTTAACAAAATAAATTATAAAAATAGAAATAAATAAAAGTCCTCATCTCTGTAAACCAGCCCTGTGTGTAAACACCACATCCCCACCGGGCTCCAGCAAAGCGGATGGTGCCAGGCTGCAAAGTGCTCTAGGTCCCTTGGAAGGAAGGCCCACGATGATGAAACTGGGAGTGAGCAGTGGGCAAACCAGTGGAGAATGAGTGTTCTTCTCTCCGGTACTGAAAACCAGTCACCATAGCATGAAGCTGAGCTCACCAGGAAGATGGCAGGGCTCCCATATCCTCACCTGTCTGTGCTTGTCCCAGCCAGGTGGACACCTGAGGGTTATGAACACGGTGGAGATGGCTGTGTTTTTTATTTCAAGCCTGGCCCCTTCAGGGCCCTGAGGGCATGTGGGGAGAAGCCAGTTGCTCGTGTGTAGGATGGAGGCCGCACCATGGAGATTCCCCACCAGCTAGGCAGGCAGGCCTGCCAGCTTCTGAACTCCTCGTATCCCTCAGCTTCATTTGAGAAGACTGAGAAAAAGAATTTCTTCTTCTAATTCTTACCATCTCCGAAGGCCTTTGTCAAGAACCATCCAGGTGCTTCAGTGAGAGTACAAAGAAGGCAGGTGTCTCTGTTCGTTCCAGAACTGAGGATTTGCCAGTTAAACCCTTGGCTTACTTGATTGTTTGTTTGGTGTGCTCATCTCTTCTAATTCTTCTTTTCTTCCTGACCTGATAAATTATTCATTAAACTTGCCTTTTGAGAGTCAGGTGGGGAATCTTCCTTTCACAGAAACATAAAAATCTCTGGACTGGGTCCTATATTCCAGCTCATGGAGACATTGAGAATATGGTGGGATGTGAGATGGATATGTGTCTGCCCTCGGGGAACTTTTAATTCAGATCAGCAGAGCAAACATGCAAGACAGGAAGAAATAGAGTCAAAAGGTCCAACTGCACACTTTGTAAAAAGACCATTCAGTTCAGTTCAGTCACTCAGTCGTGTCCGACTCTTTGCCACCCCATGAATCGCAGCACGCCAGTCCTCCCTGTCCATCACCATCTCCCGGAGTTCACTCAAACTCACGTCCATCGAGTCGGTGATGCCATCCAGCCATCTCATCCTCTGTCATCCCCTTCTCCTCCTGCCCCCAATCCCTCCCAGCATCAAAGTCTTTTCCAGTGAGTCAACTCTTTGCATGAGGTGGCCAAAGTACTGGAGTTTCAGCTTTAGCATCATTCCTTCCAGAGAACTTGCTTATGCAAATTGAAGACCCCTTACCTGCGCGCCTCACCCAGTCTGTCAAAATCGTTCTCTCCCCCTTCCTCCTCTCCTGTTCCCTCATGAGATTCACGTTTGAAAATAAAAAAATGAACCTTGGGAATTGGTTTCCAAGTCAGGATATGAAGAACAGTAACCTTAGAAGGCATTCCTTAACCACCAAAGTCACTCGCCTTTTGGCTTTTCTCAAGGCAAAAGCAAAATGGTGGCAGGACTTTGATAAGCAGTAAACTATATTCTGTAACGCAAGTTTAGTGTATTTTGGAAATGAGGCACACACACACACACACACACACACACACACACACACACACACCCTCAGAGGGACAGATTTCCCATTTCCTGTGGGGATCAATAGGTTTGGTGTGTACAGGATGAAATCAGGTTAGGCTGACAGATGGCCTGCAAGATTGATAACCTGCCCTGGGGATGAACGCTCGGGTCTTCCTGCAGCAGCAGCAGCAGCAGCAGCGAACCTTGATGGCAGGGCCAGTTTGCTGACGTCAAGTGTTTCTCTTGTGCTCCAAGTTGCTGAAGGAAGAAATGTCAAGATGCTGCTCCAGAGTGATGGTGAAATGATTCAGAAAAACCATCAAGAAAATCTCACCCTGGAGACCTTTGCTGTCTTCTGCTCTTTGGGTGTGTTTCCCCCTGACTCAGGGAAAGAGAGAAGCAGGATGATCTTTACAGCAACTGGTTTGGCAGAGACCCTTGGGTCTTAGCAGGGCCCCCGTGGACAGCAGGCGTTGCCTGAGATGACTCCTTGTGCACAGCAGTCCTGTTTGACTCTCCTGTGGAGTTCAGTGTACACAACTTACCGACAGCAGGGCCCCTTTAGTCTGAAGAGAGAGTGACCTCAATTCAGATACTTTAGCTTCAGAGTCTTTCAGGGAACGGGAGAATTCTGTGGAGGGCTTCTTGCCACTGCAGCCTGTGCACCTCCACCTGCTTCACAGGACAGAAACCCAGCAGAGAATTTCAGTCCTCAGCCCTTGTTAAATGTGTCTGATTAATCTGTTGCTTGTAAAGTGTCCTTTTACTGCATGGTTCCCACACCTGGTGACAACCAGGAAGGAGGCGTATCCATGGGGATGGGTCCTCGATCTCCTTATTTCAGCATCAGTGAGGGGTCATGCGTGGAGGTGGTTCCCATCATGTGTAATTATGAGTCAACTAGGATAGCTGTAAAATGATAATGACCATCATTACTGACCTCAGCCAGCTTCAAAGGAGCCGTAGCTAATCTCACTGCTGCTGCTGCTGCTGCTAAGTTGCTTCAGTCGTGTCCAACTCTATGCAACTCCATAGACGGCAGCCCACGAGGCTCCCCCGTCCCTGGGATTCTCCAGGCAAGAACACTGGAGTGGGTTGCCATTTCCTTCTCCAATGCATGAAAGTGAAAAGTGAAAGTGAAGTTGCTCAGTCGTGTCTGACTCTTAGCAACACCATGGACTGCAGCCCTCCAGGCTCCTCTGTCCATGGGATTTTCCAGGCAAGAGTCCTGGAGTGGGGTGCCGTTGCCTTCTCCGAGCTAATCTCATGGGCCATCCCAGCTCGACACAATTATTAGTTACAGAATTTGCAGGTATCAGAATCTACCTGTTAAATGTGTTTGGCTAAAGAAATAAATAGCTGATATTTGGGCTCCTCAGGTGGCACAGTAGTAAAGACTCCACCTGCACTGCAAGAGACGCAAGAGATGTGGGTTCGATCGCTGAATCAGGAATATCCCCTGCAGTGGGAAATGGCAACCCACTCCAGTATTCTTGCCTGGAGAATCCTACGAACTGGTCGCAGAGTCGGACACGACTGAGCATGCACATGTTATTATTTGGGCTGCAACTTTCATTCATTTCTACCTTGTTGGACTTAATCGGAGTGGCTGATGGTCTAGGCTAATGAAGACAATTAAAATGCTCAGCAGAGGCACCAACAGCAAGAACAGCAGGTCTCTCCAAAAGCCTGCTGATTAGGGCCGAGAATAGAATTACACTGCCCCCTTGTGGTTGAAAGTGGCATGTGCTTTTGAAGTAAAAGGCTTTGGATTTTTCTCCAGATCGAATCGCTTGTTGATTAAACCATGAAATGAATGGATATAAAAGTATGAGAAATTTTGGAGTTTTCAGTCCAAAATAGTGTAATTATCCAGCACAACTTCTAAAAAATCCCCCAACAGAAGTCCTGTAAACTCAAGCACCGACCTTTCTTAAGGCCAAATGACAAGTTCCACAGTAGTCTGAAATTCAGGGGTAGAAGGATCCCAGTGCCTCTTATAGAGCAATGTGTGGGTGGATGGGTGGGTGGGTATGCCCATATGCACATGCGTGCTCTGTCCCTAAGTCGTGTTCAATTCTTTGCGACCCGGTGGACTGGAGCCCTCCAGGCTCCTCTGTCCATGGGATTCTCCAGGCAAGAATACTGGAGTGGGTTGCCATTTCTTTCTGCAAGGGGATCTTCCCGACCCAGGGATCAAACCTGCATCTGCTGAATTGGCATCTCCCACTAAGCCACCTGGGAAGCTCTTAAAGAGCAATACTATAATTATAGCTGGTCATGAATGGTGTATTAGTGCAGCAAATGGTAAAGCCTATTCTAAAAGAGAAAGAGTTGATGTACAAGTGTTAGGCTAAACCTGCTATTTCACGAATATGATCTTTTGCAGCACATCTTAGTGGGACATTCAGGTGTCTTAATAAATGTTCACTGAGGTCAGTAAATTGTCCTGCTTTCCCCTATGTTGAATAACTCATAAAATATTTACACATGAAGTCTGACAATGGGATGCTGTTTGAAAAGACAGCATTCTATAATTGAATGTAATTTTATTGTAATAGGTAGGAAGAGAATTAGAGAAATAAGCTTAAATATCTCCTTGAAAAATTCCTGAGAGAGCATCCCAAACTGTTCGTGTATTTCTGCTGATATGGCTTGATTCAGGATGCTCAGGAGACATCTTACTTGATGAAGGAATTAGGAGAGAATAAATTGGTCTCCATGGGTTTCCCTGGTAGATCAAATGGTAAAGAATCCACCTTCAATACAGGACACCTGGGTCCAACCCCTGGGTCAGGAAGGTCCCCTGGATGAAGGGAACAGCAACCCACTCCAGTATTCTTGCCTAGAGAATTCTATGGACAGAGGAGCCTGGTGGGCTACAGCCTATGAGATTGCAAAGAGTCAGGCACAACTGAGCAACTAAACACACACACACACACACACACACACACAGAAGCTGGTCCCCAAGACCAGTAACAGCATCAGTCTTGGACTGTCTTTTCCACGTGGACCCTGGCAAAGAGTGTAAGGTATAGGAAAGCCTCGCTCCTTGGGGGACCCTTCCTTTTCAGGGTGACTCCTTACTTCCCGGACACTGTGCCTTGTTTTATCTCCCCCTGTCACTACTCTCGAGAGAATTCTTCAACCTTTGGTAAGGATGCGGATGGCTCCGCTGCTCAAGATGAACTGCATGAAGGACCCCTGCTCACTGCATTTAAATTCAGTGAAACCAGTGTGTGAGGGCCCAGCCTCGGGCAGGAAAGTCCATTCCACTTCTTGGAAAGCCCTGGACCATTTAGCACAGGGCTTCCACTCCCATCCCCACTGGGAAGGAGCACCATGGAAGCCAGACGTGTGCATCTACACAGACAGGGGAGGAATGGGCTAGCTACGCACACTGGGAGGGGTAGAGGTAGTCTGTCTGCACACCGGAGAGCGCAGCCATGAACACCCACGGCGGGAAGGCAGTCACGTCTCATAGTAGATAAGCCAGAAGAAATGGGCAGAATTATGGAGACAGAAGACCAGAAAGAAACTAGGAGACACGAGTTAACAGTGGTGTGGATTTTCTCTAAAACAAGAATAATCCCGCCTAGAAGTCATGTGTGTAGACACCTCTCACAAGCACTGCTGGCCCCTGCAAGGGTAGGGGCTCCCGCCGCACTCCCAACCAGGGCTGTGACCGTGTGGCTCCTTCAGTTGCATGCAGAAGTTTCTGAGAGGTGAAGGTCACCCACACAATCGGAGCCCTTGCCCTGGGGGATTGCAGTGTATTATAATATCTGACTCAGAAACACACCAGATCTTTCTTTTCACTGTGGCATTTTTTGTGTGCACCAGCAGAACTTTTGGAAAAAGTATTACTTTCACTTTCAGTAGCTTTTCTGCAGATTCTAGTGCAAGGGTGGCGAGCCAGGAGTTTTGACACATTTTCTGTGAGTTACATCCTTTATTCAGTTGCGGGTAATAATCCGCTTTCATCCTTCTTCTCCCCACACTGCTCTGCGAGGCAGAGCTGCTGCTGCTGCTGCTAAGTCGCTTCAGTCGTGTCTGACTCTGTGCAACCCCATAGATGGCAGCCCACCAGGCTCCCCCGTCCCTGGGATTCTCCAGGCAAGAACACTGGAGTGGGTTGCCATTTCCTTCTCCAATGCATGAAAGTGAAAGTGAAGTCGCTCAGTCGTGTCCAACTCTTTGTGACCCCATGGACTGCAGCCTACCAGACTCCTCCGTCCATGGGATTTTCCAGGCAAGAGTACTGGAGTGGGGTGCCATTGCCTTCTCACCATGTTATATTATATCGCCTCCCCCTGTTGAGAGAGAGAAAGAGAAACGTGCACAGAGATGAGAGAGGGGCTTGCTGGATGGATATGTAGCTTTTGAATAATTCACTAAGGAAACTGTTTTCTAAGGACCTAGCGCTTTATAAATAGACACTGATTAATCATTGTACGAATGAGTGAGCAAATGAAAGAAAGGACACACAAATGCCTGCACAACGGATCTTCTTTGTTTGTGCCTCTTAAAATGTGCTACGCATGGACCTGGATATAAACATTTATTGATTTATGTGCTTGCTTGAATGTATTTTAATAACTTACTCTGATGCCAATTTGTAGCCTAAGTTTAAAGTGTATTATTCATTGTTGCAACGAATCATAAGAGAAGTGCTCTTCAGTTATAGCTGTCCAGGGGCAAACAGGCAAAGTCAACGGGACCATCCATGACAGTATGCTTGCAGCGTTCACAGGTATAACATATAGCCAACGCAGGAAGAATGCCGTTCTTTATTACCCAGGAAGTTGTACGTTTATGTATTTATGGAGCTTTAGGATGTGTTTGTGTTGGTTTAAGGCTGTATAGAAAGCAGTCAGCTTCATCTCCTAGAATTCTCTCTGCATACTTACAGATACAATTTCTTTTTCTCCAGCTTTTTTTAATTATTATTTTTCACCTTTGAATATTTAAATACAAAATGTTTCACCTGGAGAAAATTTTCTCCGGTTGAACCAGAGTGCACTCCCTAAGCTGCCCAGGTGCAGGCTTGATGTCGCTGCTCAGTGGATGGCTACGTAGTCCCAGCTCTGTCAAGGAGCAAATGGAAATACAAATATCAACCAGCCTTTTTATTAAAAAGTGTTTTGAGTTCTGTTGAATTGTCACGACACAAATATTTATTTGGTGACTTTATTCACATAACTTGAGAATGAAGCTAAGGCTGTGTAAGTGAGAAATGTTCTAGAATTGAACAAAGCAACTGTTCTTTAACAAGCTCTGATGAGAAAGCAAATCATTAATTTGAAATAGTGCTCTATTTTTCAAAATCTAAATCTTAAAATATTTCGCAAAGCTCATTGGCTGTTTTCATTTAGAAGCCTTGTAACGCACTGGACCTGGGAGCAATAGCCCCCAGTGAGAAGGAGCGCCCTCTAGGGGCAGAGGCCACAAGTGCCGGAGTCAGAGCTGGCTGGACTCAGGTCCTCCGCTGCCACTGAACCTGACAACATCGTGGGGGAACTTAGTGCCTGAACTTCAGCTTCCTTGTCTGAAAAATGGGAGTTAGTCATGCTTTCTTCACAGGCTTGTGTCAGCAATGAAATGAGGAAAGCACTTGACTGCACATGTGCTAAGTCACTTCAGTCGTGTCCGACTCTTTGCGACCCTATGGACTGTAGCCCATCAGGCTCCTCTGTCCATGGGATTCTCCAGGCAAGAATACTGGAGTGAGTTGCCATGTCCTTCTCCAGGGGATCTTCCTGACCCAGGAACCAAACCTGTATCTCCTACATCTCCTGCCTTGGCAGACGGATTCTTTACCACTAGAGCCGCCTAGGAAGCCCCCATGTACCAGGTACTAAGTGCCAGGTACTACAGTGTCCTAGGGACAGCTCTTACCCTCAGTTTGTAGTTGTTTATAGCTAGGCTTCTTTGCTGCTGGTGATGTGTTCTCAGCACAGACTTTCTTCCAGTGTCTTGAAAGTAGACTGAATGCTTACAAACTTTCATGAAAGCCAGCCCTGAAAATAAAGTCATAGGCTCAGAACAGGTGACTGTTTCTGAAGGTGAGTATAAAGACTATCTGTGTCATTAATTGTATTGACCTGAAACCTTCTCGGAGAGAAGCAGGCTTGGGGAGTTGAGGATTCAAGTGGGGAAGAAAAATGTAGCAAACTACGTTTTTGTGAAAGCTGTAATAAATGGTTTACAGTGTTCTGTGGGAAAAAAGAACCCAAATATACGTGTAATTATTTGTTTCTTTTTCAGCAGATTTTCTCCAGGTGAAACATTTTGCATTTATTTAAATATTTAAAATTGAAAAGTAATAATTAAAAAGACTTGGAGTCTTACTTGAAAACATTAAGAATCTATCCCCCAAACTTACAAAAATAACATCTGTGGCCTCAAACACAGAGCTAGGCACCACACACTCCTGCTTTGCGTTTTGGGTGAGAAAACAAAAGCACGGACCATGGAGGGGTACTTGTTTCAGGTCGAGTCCAGTGCATTCTCTACACACCTCCCTGATCTGCTCAGACTCACCCCCAGCCCCCACTCCCATCTAGCCCCTCCCCGACAGGAACTTGCTACCAGATTCTAGCACCTCTCCTGAGAAGTTGTCAAAACACAAGCTGTTCTCTCTGCAGGAAGACGCCACCCTCTGCCCCCATGTCGCCACCTTGGAAGGACTGACTGACTGCTGCAGCCCATGCCACTTCCCGCCCCCACCATGGGATCCGAGGGAAACTTGCCGATCGAGGGACAAGCACAGATCATCCTGCTGGGGAGCCTGGCATCTGTGGCCACCTTCTTCCTCATCACCTTCCTCATCTTTCTGTGTTCCAGTTGCGACAGGTGAGAGTGATGTGTGTCTACTGGAGCCTTAAAATAACACGTTCCTGGGACCTAGAAGACCTTCTGTATTAAAAAGCCTGTGATGGATGGCATCCCACTGCACTCCTGTGATTAACTGCCTTCTCTCCTGCAAAGGGGCCCAGGACACTTTTTATTAGCTCAATGAAAGGCCATTTTGGTTTTCCCGGGGAGCAACTGGAAGAGACCTTATATATGAAAGCCCTTCTCATGAGCACACCCATGTCTAAATTTATATTGTCTTTTTCCATCTGTGGACATTTGGAAATCTAAGCATGATGTGTATTAAACACACTCTTTTTTGCTACCATGTGAGAGTTACTGAGAATTTTTGCTGCTCTGTAGCTGTGGAGGGGTCATTTTATTAAAGACGTGTAATCTAGAACTGCAGTTTCTTAAGAAACAGATTTTTCTAAAAGAGAACCATTCTGTGTATGAAATAACCATCTTGTCTTATTTTAGAATTGCACTTCTCTCTCTCTTGACTCCTTCAAATAAAATGTGTAACCCTCCCACCAAAAAAAAAGCTGGGCTGGGGGGGGATCTTTGCTTGGACAGAAACAGAGTCCTTCCGAAGCCAGAGTGATTTTCCAGGTGTTCAGACATTGTTACAACATATGCCGCTCTCTGGTGAGTTGGCTGCTGCTGGGGCAACCAGTGCAGACCAGCTGGCAGCCAACCCTCCTCCGAACTCTTCTCAATAACCTTGGAAGAGAGTTGCCAAGTGTCATTTAAAAGTCTGGATATGGCTTCCTGCACTGAAGTCTCTGTGAAAAAGAGAAAATCTGGAGTCCCTGAACTCAAGTAGTGCCGGTTCGGACCCAGGTCTCCTGAGCTGGGATAGCGTCCCGCTGGCCAGGAAGATGAAGAAATAAGATCCAGGAGGAGAGGAGTGTCAACTCTCCTGGGCCTGGGAGGGTCTGTCTCTGTAATTATTTATGCTCCCGCTAGGTGTCACTGTTGCCTTATACATTTATGGGAAAGGTAACCTCTAGTACTGATGGCTTTCTTTAGCCTCTCCTGAATAAAAATAAATTCTATTTTTACTGGATGGACTTTTCCATAGTCTGGAAGTACACATGACTCATCCTGAGAGCATGTACCCTTCCCAACAAGCCAAAAGTTGTATTTTCTTTATTTTCTCAATCCCCTGGCAGTGTGTGACTTTGCAAAGACTGAATTAAGAAAAATGAAGACATGAGAACTGTCTGGACTTCCTTAAAAAAAAAAAGAAAGAAAGAAATCATCCCAGTATTCTAGATATAAACAGTTTCTACTCAAGAAACTGCCCCCAGTTCTCTTGTTAACTTGTATTTTCTACTCCTGGAGGAAGTGGGGGCAAGAGAGCTGGCTAGCCCCTTGCTAGGACTTGACCCCCTCAGACCCTGCTGCCTGCAGAGGAGGGGTAAGTTGTCTGGCTTCTGGTTTCTCAGTAAAATAAACTCGGTTCTTTATCAAAAGAGAGATTTAAGTATTGATACAGTTTGGATAGGAAAGGGGAGTGTATGTTTGATTTTAGGTAGCACGTTGGTATTACAGCCGCGTTTCCTTTTCTGTTTCAGAGAAAAGAAGCCAAGACCGCACAGCGGGGACCATGAGAACCTGATGAACGTGGTGAGTGTGCAGGCACGTGTGTGTGTGCACACGTGTGTGCACTTTGAGGCATCAGCCACTTCTCTAAGCAGGTCCCTGCAAGCTTACAAGCTGAGGGCAGCAACTCAGCCAGAGATAACTGGCTGCCTGGGCTGAGCCCTTGTGCTGGAGGTTTAAACTCCCCGTGGCTAGCGTGTGTGCACGCTCAGTCACTTCACTTGTCTCCGACTCTTTGCAACCACTGCTCGAAAGATGCTCAGATAGTTCCAGCTTACCGCAGGGATGTTTCTGTTTCGCCTCTGCCCAGCTCCAGCTGGTTTATTAGTTGGCCGCAGCTGTCATAACAAAGGACCGCAAGCTGAGTGGCTTAAATAATAAATTTATCATCTCAGTTCTGGAGGCTAGAAATTCAAGATCATGGTAGCAGCAGGCTACAAGGGCGTGTGTGTTCCAGGCTGCTCTCCTAGCTTCCAGTGGTGGAAGCACCTGCCTTTGGCATTGCTTGGTTTGAAGACTCTGCCCTCACTATCATATCTGTCCCTGTGACTCTTCATACCATCTTCCCTCTGTGTGTATTTATGTCTGTCCAAGTTCCCCTTTTAGAAGGCCTCTGATATGATCTCATCCCTCATCTTAACCTGTTTCATCTGCAGCAACCCTGAGTCCATAGGAGGTCAGTTTTGAGGTATTGAGGGTTAGGACTTCACTATAGGAATTTGGGGAGGATGAAAATTCAACCCGTAACAGCTGATCAGTAAGCTCACAGGAGCCTGAGACCCCCAGCATCCTAGATGGCCTGGCCCAGTTTTCTTGCTCTGTGTCCTACAGGGTCCTGACAAGCCCAAGGGCCTCTGGGATCCACCCAGGTGAGGAGCAGCTTGAGTGTCCTGGTCCCACCATGTTACGCTCAGGCCTGTGCCCTTAACTGGCTGAACAATACTAACAGCTGGGGCCACCCTCGTATTGTTGTTGTTGAGTCACTATGTTGTTGTTGAGTCACTAAATCGGGGCTGACTCTTCGTGACCCCACGGACTGTAGCCCACCAGGCTCCTCTGTCCATGGGATTCTCCAGGCAAGGATACCGGAGTGGGTTGCCATGCCCTCCTCCAGGGGATCTTCCCAACCCAAGGACTGAACCCATATCTTCTGCTTGGCAGGCGGATTCTTTTCTGCTGAGTCACCAGGGAAGCCCCTGCCTTCATATACGCAGGATAAAACTATGAAGTTGCTTCCTCTCCTAGATGTAATTTTTCAAGAACAACTGTAAATCTGTCCGAGGAAGAAGGGGCAAAGAGGAACGATGGATGAGTGAGGGATCTGGAGGTGAGGTCTGGAATGAAAAAAGCAGCCAGCAGTCAGGTTCCGAGCCCCCCAGCAGGCGCCTCCAGTCCCAGGCGCCCTGCCCTGTGAATGTGGGAACTCTTCCAGCCCAGGCCAGGAAGTGGTCAAGTCTCCTCTCCTAGGAGCCCCTGGGGTCCTCCCTTTTGTCTCTGCATGCAGGTGGCTCACCCACCAACCCCTTCCTGGCTTCTCAGCACCACCCTCCCTCCTACCCTCACCTTGTCACCCCCACTGCAGTCTCTGGTTGTCTGTGTCCCCACTTCTCACCTGTCCCCAACAGCTCTGTTAGATTGTGCCCAGAATGTAGGTGAGGGAGAAGGTGGCGCCTCTGCTGTAGCTTCGCACACACACAGGCCCAGGGGTGACCCAGGGGAAAGGGAGTCCCCTTTCATGGGACTGAAACAGTTGATTCCCCATAAGTTTCTGGAGCATGATGAGCATGAGCTCCGTACTCTATTATTATTTTTGTGATTTAGTCACCAAGTCATGTCCAACTCTTTGTAACCCCGTGGACTGTAGCCCACCAGGCTCCTCTGTCCATGGGATTTTCCAGGCAGGAGCACTGGAGTGGGTTGCCATTTCCTCCTTCCAAATTAGTGATCAAACCTGTGTCTCCTGCTTGGCAGGTGTATTCTTTACCACTGAGCCACCTGGGAAGCCCTCTCTGTTATTATTATGTCGTTGCCAGTCAGGAGTCAGAGAATTTGAGAAGCCAGGTAGCCAAGGTTTGTGGTGCTATTTACATCAGAACTTCCTGTGTGGACTCCTGGAGCCTGTCAGGTGTGGCCACCTGGGTCCTGCACGCACTCCATGAGCGGGATTGGGGAGCAGACCATATCGGCCGTGATTCAGCTGCTACGTGAGACAGGCGGCATATTTCAAGAAATACGTGACCTAGCAACTTACTTCCAACTGTAGCTCAGCCTTGTGTATTATGCCCTGTGTTGTCCACTTCAGCCAATAAGCCCAGTAGAAAACGATCAATGCCATTCTTCCCCCCAAGGGTCTTGAATTTGTGAGAATAAGGAAGGTTTGCAGACCTAAGTTTTAGCACACAACATTTTTTGTGAACCTTCAGGTGGAGACTTGGCTGATTATGAACATCTCAGATGTCAGTGACGTTTATCTTTGATCAGATTTAAGACTCTTCCCTTCAGATGACAAAGATGATGTTTTCTCTTGTTTTCCTCAGCATGACACACCTTTGAAAAGGGTAACATTTCTGGCATCTCTGGGAGAAAGATGGGGCCACTATCTGCTGGCGCTAATTCTGATCAGCCCTGGGGCTTTCCCGTCCCACCTTGCCTTGAGCTAGAAGACTGACTCCCCAGGACCTACTGTAGCCCATTTGTGATCTGGGAAGGGAAACTCTGTGGGTGGCAGCCTCAGAAGATTCCCAGGACAGCTCTGTCCAATAGAACCTTCTATCAAGATGCCTCGGCTGCACTGACAGAATGGCCACTACCCGCATGTGGCCGTTGAGCCCTTGACATGCAGCTAGTCCAACTGAGGAACTCCACTTCATTTCACTTAATTTGCATCTAAGTAGCAGATGTGGGTTTTGTTGTTGCTGTTTTAATTTTTAGAGAAAGCCATGGATGGAATTCCCTGGTGGTCCAGTGGTTAGGACTCCATGCACTCACTGCCAAGGGCTGGGATTCAATCCCTGTTGGGGAACTAAGCTCCACAGGCTATGCAAATGAATAAATATAAATAAAACAACAACACAAAGGCATGGCTATTCCCCTCTGCCCCGCAGTCTGACTCGCTTGGCTCCTCTGTTCTTGCAGCCTTCTGACAAGGAGATGTTCAGCCGCTCTGTCACCAGCCTGGCCACAGATGCGCCCCCGAGCAGCGAGCAGAACGGAGCACTCACCAACGGAGACAGTAAGTGCCGCCACAATTCCAGCTTTCCGGGCAGGCCTCATTACCTGCGAAAGGACTAGAAATATAGCTCAGAAAGGTCAGAAAATGTAGCTCGGAACACCACCACGTTTACTATCATCGTTTCTTTATAACACCAGCTCACTTGCCTGCATGACCTGGATGGAAGTACCTGGGAATTAATATCTTCCCCAAGGCAGCCCTTCACCAATGAGTGGTACAAGGAGGGGTCCCTTGTCCCTTGGCTGAGATAACTCGTAGGCCTGTTTATTACTCTGTTTTTCCAGACTCTTCCTGCAGGATTTGGCTCCAGTCACATATTTGAAGCTGGCTTATTAATGCAGACTTTATTGGCTACATTACCCACTGTATTTCTTACACCTTTCAATAAACCGTTCACACATGAAAAAAGAAAATGTAACTCAAAAAAAACTAGGAAATGTGTTCTTGCTCTCCTTTTGTATTACTGCCACTTTTAGCAAAAAAAATATTTCATTTGGATGAAAAGTTAGTATCTATGA
Organism: Ovis aries; assembly: GCF_016772045.2. Taxonomy (NCBI): domain Eukaryota; kingdom Metazoa; phylum Chordata; class Mammalia; order Artiodactyla; family Bovidae; genus Ovis; species Ovis aries. The sequence continues at coordinate 57,269,600 of NC_056062.1, read as the reverse complement.
GTTGGCTGCTGTGTGCCCTCACTGTAAGATCTGAATGTTTGTGAACTCATGTACACTAACAACTGTAAGATTACTGTTACCCTATAAGATTATGTTACTAGTATTACTACTGCTCTGTAAGATGGAGATTATTACTGTCCTCAGTTTACAGATGAGGCAACTGAAACATTGCTGCTGCAGCAAATTACCACAAAGTTAGTGTCTGAGAACAGCACAGATTAATTTACAGCTCTGGGTATCAGAGTCTGAACCAGGTCTCCCTGGGCTAAAATCTGTAAGTATTGTCCAGCCCAGTAGCAGCAGGGCAGCATTTCCTCCCCAGGTTCTAGGGGAGAATCTAGTTCCTCACCTGCTTCAGCTTCTAGAAGCTGCCCGAGTTGGTCCAGGCCTTTCTCTCCATCGTCAAGCCTCTCTCAGGCTCTTCTGCCCCTTTCATGTACAAGTGTTAGCCGCTCAGTCATGTCTGACTCTTTGAGACCCCATGGACTGTAGCCCACCAGGCTCCTCTGTCCATGGAATTTTCCAGGCAAAAATACTAGAGTGGGTTACCATTTCCTTCTCCAGGGGATCTTCCCCACCCAGGGATTAAACCCATGTCTTCCATATTGCAGGCAGATTCTTTACTGTCTAAGCCACCAGGGAAGCCCCTTTCACTTATAAGGACCCTCCTGATTACACTAGGCCCACTTGGATGCCCAGGGTCCTCCCCATTTCAAGGTCAACAGATAGGTAGTTTATCCTTGTCCTTAATTCCTCCTTTGCCATGTAACGAAACACATTCACAGAATCTAGGGATTAGGACGTGGACACCTAAGAGTGCATTATTCTGCCTGGCACAGAGAAGTTATTAATTTGCCTAAGATCTTATGGTCTATGCACTAAGGATCTGTAATGTGAACCTTTGATTTGAGTCCTAGGCACCCCATCTACATGCTCACTGCCTGATGTGAATGCTGAAAGAAGTCACAACTACATTTCCAGGGTGCAGTTTACAGACTGCTTTCACCTGCAATAGCAAATCGTCTTCTTACCTCCATTTATAGACCAGGAAGCTGTGGGGCAGTCAGGACTGACACTGTGTCTTCAGACGCCAGTGCTGGTTCTCTGTCTACCAGGACACAGACGTCTAAATCCAGAGGGCAAAAGTTCACCTCCTCCATGACGATCAAGTATTCAGAACACAGTGAGTGGTGGTGATAACTTCACAGATCAAGAGATCCATTATCAATTGCCCCAAATGTTGTGTCCAGTTCTTGCAACACCATGGACTGTAGCCCGACAGGCTCCTCTGTCCATGGAATTCTCCAGGCAAGAATACGAGTGGGTAGCGATTCCCTTCTCTAGAGGATCTTCCCAACCCAGATATCAAACCCAGATCTCCTGCATTGCAGGCAGATTCTTTACCATATGAGCCCCTGGGGAAGCCCAGATACTCCTTAGGGAAGCCCAGATACTCCTTGCTGCTGCTAAGTCACTTCAGTCATGTCAGACTCTGTGTGACCTCATAGATGGCAGCCCACCAGGCTCCCCCGTCCCTGAGATTCTCCAGGCAAGAACACTGGAGTGGGTTTCCATTTCCTTCTCCAATGCATGAAAGTGAAAAGTGAAAGCGAAGTTGCTCAGTCGTGTCTGACTCTTAGCAACCCCATGGACTGCAGCCCACCAGGCTGCTCCTTCCATGGGATTTTCCAGGCAAGAGTACTGGAGTGGGGTGCCATTGCTTTCTCCGCAGATACTCCTTAGGGACGCTTATTCTACCCTCCTCCCCCAAAGAGAAGTAGTCTTTTTTTTTTTTTTTTTTTCCCCAGAACAGGAGATAAGCACTTTATTCATTCTTTCACTCATTTCTTTTTTCATGTAAAAACCTAGTGAGATCAGCCATACCATAGATACTATTCTGGACTCAGGGTCTTAGAGAACCCAGTTTAGTCAGTAAAAACAAGTAGGTTAAAAAACTTAAGTTTTATTGCATAAGTTTTACGTATATAGGCTATATATAACAAAAATATAAATACATATGAATATTCCAGTATAAATATATGCTTAGGTATACACTGGCACTTAAACACACACATATATATGAGAATATATAGTATATGAAGAATATACAAGACACAGTCATTTAACAGTTGGCTCACTACAGTGTAGGTACCTGCAGCACAGACTCATTGGACATCAGTGATGAAGGATGTATCCAGCACTTCAACTGTCCCTGGCACCTAGTAGGCACTAAAAAATCATTTGATACAAAAGCATTCACAATATTTAAAGTAATTATCCTCCAATTAAAATAAATGGACTAATATCAAAAAGTCATTTGATTAAGGGATGACTGAATGCCTCCACAGAGTTACATTTCTGTGGCAATCTAAGAATTTCTTGTTTGCATTTTCTAATTTGAGGTAGAAATGTTGGGGTATGGGAGGGGCAGTGAGATGGAGAGAAAAGCTTTAAAAAGGCACAGGGTCGGCGGACCCGTTGGGACACTGTTTTGGCCACAGTCTTGCCCCATGGTTTCCATCATGTCTGTCAAAGTGACCTGTGAAGGAGGATGGCTCCCAAACAGTCCCTCCAAACAGAGGGAGTAGTCACCATGCATGCCCCGCTTCTGGTGCCCAGCACCACCACCCCCCCACCCCAGTCTGGCCCCTTGCAGCATCTCGTTCATCCTCTGGTCACTTGAACACTGCCTACAAGAAACCCATCAGGAGTAACCACAAATGTTGTATAATTGTGACCCAAATTTATAGCCAAGACATTTTATTACATACTGTATTGGAAAGATGTAGTGGATGGCTTTAGTTTTCACTGTGATTGAAATAAGAATGTGTGTTAGTTGCTCAGTCATGTCTGACTCCTTGAGACCCCACGGACCATAGCCCACCAGGCTCCTCTGTCCATGGAATTCTCCAGGCAAGAATACTGTTGTGGGTGGCCATTCCTTTCTCCAGGGGACCTTCCCAACCCAGGGATTGAACCTGCATCTCCTGCATTGGCAGGCAGATTCTATACTGTCTGAGCCACTAGGGAAGCCCAGATTTCCACTAACAGTCACATCATGTAAAATTTGCAACCTCAAGTCTAATAAAAAGCCAGCACCTTGATTTCACTTCACTTGACATTATACGAGTCACTGTAATAATTCTATAAGGAAGCATCTTTCTCCACTTTTAATGCTCCTGCTGCTTTAGTTCTTTCAGAAGACAGCACGGTGACCTGCATGCAACATTATGAGGAAGTCCAGACCTCGGCTTCAGATCTACTGGACTCCCAGGATAGCACAGGGAAGCCGAAATGTCATCAAAGTCGAGAGTTGCCCAGAATTCCCCCAGAGAGCTCGGTGGACACGATGCACAATGGGAGAAGTGCAGACGGGGAACAGGGTCTGGGGATGGAAGGACCCTATGAAGTGCTCAAGGATAGTTCCTCGCAAGAAAACATGGTGGAAGACTGTTTGTATGAAACCGTGAACGAAATTAAGGAGGTGACAGCAGCTGCCCAGCCAAGTCGAGGCCACAGCGGTAGGTCGAAGTCAACTTCCGGTGTGAAAGAGCTTCCGGGGCCACAGGCCAACAGCAGAACAGACTTTGCCGAGTATGCCTCGGTGGACAGAAACAAAAAGTGTCGACAGAGTGTCAACGCGGAGATTCTTCTTGGAAATTCATGTGATCCAGAAGAGGAGGCCCCGCCTCCTGTCCCCATGAAACTCCTGGACGAAAATGAAAACCTTCAGAAGGAAGAGAGTCAAGCAGGAGAAGAGGGAGCTGATGAGGGGACCAGTGAAACCAACAAGGTGGGCTTCTGCAATTTTGTTTTCAGCGCTTTGGTCCCGATTGGGAATCTAGCTAAACCTGGGCGTCTGTTTGCATGGTATTCTAAGAAATGCATGCTGACATCTTCACATGCATTGAATGGTAAAAACTGTTTTCATGTAAGCTGTGTTTGAATTTTTTTACCCCTCCAAGTAATAAAATACTGAAAACTCATGCTTATAAAATATTTCTGCCTTGGCACCTTGGAGATTTTCCAGTTTTAGCATCATGTCTAATTGAGGCCAAGTATTATTTTCTTCATTTTGAAGACCCAAAACAAAAAAGATGAGACTTTGCTGCCCATTTAGCCTCTTCTACCTTTTGCCATCCCAAGCAGTGGGGTGATTCCCACCCCTCCACCCAAGGTCCCAGAAATCAGACCCCAGGAACAAGCCCACAGGTGCTGCTAGGCATATCTGGTTATGTACAGTCAAGTAAGAGATTTTATTTAACAAAAATTTCTAAACAATAATCTGTGACTCTTAAGTTTAGATGTTCAACCAAGCTCTAAAATGCAGTAAGAATCCCTGAGCCTTCTCTGTGTGAGTCCCATGAGTTGACATCTGAGCCACAATAGCTTGGAATTCTCATCTCCTGCTGTGAGCATTACCTTGGGATTTTCCATTCTCTGCAGAGACAACAGTAGGGTTCTCTTCTCAGGTTTCGGTAGGAAGGCCGAGTAGGGGCTAGTGAGTCAAGAGGAGCCTTAGAAAACTTGTGGAGTTCATGATCCAAAGGGGAGCCCTGGCTAAGGTTATATGTGCGTGCTAAGTCGCTTCAGTCATGTCTGACTCTGCGACCCCATAGACTGTAGCCCTCTAGGCACCTCTGTCTGTGGGATTCTCCAGGCAAAGATACTGGAGTGGGTTGCCATGCCCTCCTCTAGGGGATCTGCCCGACCCAGGGATGGAACCTGTGTCTCTTCTGTCTCCTGCATTGGCAGGCGGGTTCTTTACCACTAGCATCACCTGGGAAGCCCTTATTCCAGGGGGTCATTCTGCACAGTATTCTCTGAATGCATTTCAGTTTTTCCTGTTACCCATGAGGGAAGCCGTTGACAACACCAGTGAAGTGTTTATGAGCATATTTGTTAAAGGCAAAAAATGCAGCCCAATTTTTTTCCCTTTGTATAACCAAAGATAATAAAACTAATGTGAAATTTATGCTGTTTAAAACAGTTAAACCTTTTTTTTTACTTACAAGCAGTTGATAGATAAGAGAGTTGATGGTCTAACCACTGCCAAGTAAGCAATTCTCCAGATGTCACATTAGAAACTGGAAATACCCATCTGGGAACCAGATTACCTTTCTGTAGGAATATAGGGATGAATGATCCATCGTTTCCATATAAACCATTCTCATTTTAAGTGATTGGGAGAACTTGAAATGCTTACTACTCATGCATTCATTTCCAAAAGGTTTTAATGAGCTTTCCCACTGTAAGCTGCAAGATCTAGGTGCTGGGAATGCACTAGTGAACAAACATATAAATGAACAAAAATCTCTGCCCCTGTGGAGCTTACATTTTAGTTAGAAGATAAAGACATAAATATGTATGTAAGTAAAGTATATTTTATATATATATACATATGTGTAAAGTGAAGTCACTCAGTCGTGTCTGACCCTTTGCGACCCCATGGATTGTAGACCACCAGGCTCCTCTGTCCATGGGATTTTCCAGGCAAGACTGCTGGAGTGGGTTTCCATTGCCTTCTCCAGGGGCTCTTCCCAACCCAGGGATCGAAACCAGGTCTCCAGCATTGTAGGCAGACTCTACCATCCGAGCAGCCAGGGAAGCCCCATATATACATATGTATTATATAGATAACATCACTGACTCAATGGACATGAGTTTGAGCAAACTCCAGGAGATAATTAAGGACAGGGAAGCCTAGCATGCTGCAGTCCGTGGATTCAGAAAGAGTCAGACGTGACTTAGTGACTGAACAACAAAAGTATATCTTAGAAGGCTTTAAAATATAAAGGAAAAAAATCAGAACAGAATCTGGGGGACTGAGAAAGTTGGGTAGGAGCACAGTTGTGAGGAGAGTGGTCAGGGCATGCCTGCCTTTGTTCAAAGGGCCATTTGAACAAAAAATTAAAAGGAGTTGAGAGAGTGAGTTGGTTCATGTTTTAGGGGAAGAGCAAATGAAGTAGAGGGAATGGCCAGTATGAAGGCCCTGAGGCCAGAGCATGCCCAGCCTCTCCAGGGACGAGGAGGGTATAGGTGTGGCTGGAGAGGGAGAGCAAGGCTAAGAGGAGTTGGAAGAGAGATAACTGGTGGCCCAACCCTGTATGGCCTTGGCTTATAATCTGAATAAAATGGGGTCGCTTGAAAGTCTTGAGCAGGATGACTTCATCTAGGTTTAAGAAGGATCCCTCTGATGGAGTTGACATTCACCCGTGAAGAATGGAAGCAAGGAGACCAGTTGGGTAGCCATTCTAATAAGCAAGACAGGAAACACTTGTTGGATCAGGGTAGGAGCAGCAGAAGTGATGGGAGACACTAAACTAGAACCAGGAGATTTGTTGATGGGCCAGATGTGGATGAAAGGATGAGGAAACAGTGATGCATCCAGGGGGTGGCCTGAGCCCCTGGCAGTGTGGGACTGCCATAAATGGAAGTAGAAGGACCGGGGGCCAAGCAAATTTGGGAGTTCGGGGCTGGACATATTGGTTTGAGATAGATATTGGTTGTCCAAGTAGCAACATCAGAGAACAGCTGGATGGAGGAGCAGGCTTATAAGGACAGGCTGGGCTGGGCTTGTACATTTGGAAGTCAGCAGCAGAAATTAGTTTTTTCAAGCTGACATTGGGTGAGATCACTGCATGAGTGTGTGTGAGTTCCAAGGACACAGGTCCAGGAAAAAAAGAAGCCAGCAGGAGAGAGGAAAATAGGAGAGAAAAAGAGGAAAATCCAGTGTCCTAGAAGCCAAGGAGTGAGTGTTCAGGGAAGAAGGGGTGACCCTGCAGCACACAGCAGGTGGATCAGGAGAGATCAGTGACACGGTGGGCATCCGTGTCCTGCTCAAGAGCAGTTTCTTTGGAGTCTAGGAGGCAGAAACTTGGACTGAAATGGGTTTAGAGAGATAATAGGAAGAGAAAAATTGAGTGCTTTTTTTTTTTTAGACAACTCTTTTAAGAGGTTTTGCTATGATGGAATTAGTAACAGAACTAGAAGGGTGGGCTGGTTTGGTTTGGGTTTTAGAATAGATAAATAGCCTGTTTTTATGTGGATGGGGATGATTCCATAGAGAGGAAAGTTGATGTAGACAGAATGGAGTGTGGCTGGTGCTTTATCCACGAGTGGGTGTAAGGGGTCAGGGTCTCCTGCACAGGAGGAAGGGATCGCCTTAAGGTGGAGCCGGGAAAGTTCGCTTGTGGCAACGGGCAGGAAGGAAGACACGTGAATGCAGAGACTGGGGGTGTGATGGGAGAGGTAGACGTTTATAGAAATTTCTTTTGATTCCTTCGGTTTTCTCAAGGTCCTCAGCTCGGGACGAGGTGTTGGGGGTTTGGGGAGAAAGGAGAAGATGTGAAGGCGGCAGCTAGGAAAGCAGGGGCCAGGGGGTAGAAGCAGGTGTAGGGAGATTCAGAGCAGCATTAAGGACTCACTTGAGGGGTGAGTTCTCCAGGGACCAGGGAGGGAGTGGAGTACTTCAAGTATGACAGTGATGGTTGACCATGGAGCTTGAGTTTGATAGGGTAGGAAGGAAGGACACGGAGGAGAAGTGAGACATGGAAAAAAAATGGTTGGGGGCCCCACAGTTCTGCAGGCTTGTTGGAACTGGGTTATGGGAGGAGTAGGCGTGAACAGTGAGTGCTGGTCTGAAGGGGCCTGCAGGGAGATGGGATAGTGGGGCTGCTGTGGTTTAGGGGAAGAGGGGCTGAGGTGCATCGGAGCAGGGAGGTGGGGCAAGGACGTACGATCAGTGCAGGGAGGTCAAGGAGTGGGGGCAGGTTTGGAAGGATACAGGTGGGTTGAAATCAGCAAGAATTCAGGCAGGAGAGGTGTTAGAGATTCAGTGAACCCAGAGCCAGAATCACCAAGAAATGAGGCCAGAAAATGTGAGTTGATTTCTCCACTAGTTATGAAAAGTTTCCAGATGACTTAAGAATCTTCCTGATGACTCATGCAAACTAGAAATAAAAAGTTTAGGGATTTGACGGACACCATGGTATTTTTTTCAGTCAGTTTTTCAACCTTTCATTGATGATCAATTCTTCAGTGATAATTAGGAACTGAAACAGTAATCATCATAATCATTTGGTTTTTCTGTACCTACAGATTCAAATTAAAAAATTAGAAGAAATGTATCTAATGTAATATTGCTGGGTATGTAAAATCATACTTATGTGTTTATTCCTGAGGTCCTTTATATAATTTCTTTGTAGAAAATAGTTTCTTGTCTAAAAATCATTTGAAAACATTTTTGTAGATAGTTGCATCAAAGCATATGCCCCAAAAAAAGGTTAAATTATTGACTATAATGATTTATTTTGTTCTAACAGAGACTTAGTTCATTGTCGTACAAGTCCCGGGAAGAAGACCCAACTCTCACAGAAGAAGAGGTGAGTTTTGTTACTTTTAAATAATCCAAAAGCTCTTGTAACAGAGAATAGCACTTCCTTCCTTAAGCAGATGCTCTGTCATGTTACCCTTCATCTGAGAAAGCTGAAGCAGGCCCTTAAGCCTATGGTTGGAGATAGGAGTTGGCGATGTTGGCTTTATCATGGTTCAGAGAAATTAACTGGGAGATGGGAAGACAAGAAAGGATAAGATGAACAAGGAAGCTCCATAGGGAAGAAGGAGAAGACAAAAATAGAAAGGGGAGGGGAAGAAAGAGGAATGAGAAGAGAGAAATGTAAGTGTGTGAGCTTTAATCAGGGAAGAGGTTCCCATTAGAAGGACGTTAATAGTGGGTTGGAATATGCAGGGAATTGGAACAGGTGGGTGTAGAGAATTTGCTCCAGGCTGGGAGACAGAGGAAGAAGGGCTTAAGCTTCTGGGAGACAGAGAGCAGGGAACTTCAAAAACACTTCCAGACTGGAAGTAGGGTTAGACATGGCCACCAATGAGAAACAGTGATGCATTCTCCCAAGCACCGGGGCTTAAGAGTCATGGGTTAAACTTTCAGCAAAGCCAGTATTTATGGGATTTTGTCAAGCTAGATTCAGAGCCGAACACCTTAATTTGTCTAGCTACATAAAGCCTCTTTCTGGCATGCCTAGCTTAGTAAATTGTGTATGTGTACAAAAGCAATGTGGGCTTTCCAGGTGGTGCTAGTGGTAAAGAACCCACCTGCCAATGCAGGAGGCTTAAGAGACACAAGTTCAGTCCCTGGGTCATGAAGATCCCCTGGAGGAGAGCACGACAGCCCACTCCAGTACTCTTGCCTGGAGAATCCCATGGACAGAGGAGCCTGGCGGGCTACAGTCCATAGGGTCACACAGAGTCAGACATGACTGAGGTGGCTTGGCACGCACACACACAGAAGCAACATACACGTGCGACGTTGCCCAGCCCCACCGTGTTTCCTCCAGGGAGTGGAACTACCATCTATCCACCTGGTTGCAGAAGCCAAAACTCTGGGGCCCTCCTGAACACTGCATTTTCCTCACTGTCTTCAGATTCAGCCAGTAATCAGGCCCTTCAATTCCATCTCAGAAGCTAACTTTCATGTTCCCTCCACCCCTGACCATCTCCACTGGGCCCGCCTCCATGAGACTAATGCAGGGCCCTCCTACCAGGCCCGAAGGGGTCCTGTGCCTCCTCCAGCATTTTCCACTGTCCTGGAGCTATCCCATTGGGGTAAGAAAATATTTTAATTCCCTGGCAGTCCAGTTTTTAGGACTCAGTGCTTTCACTGCTGAGGCCATGGGTTCAGTCCCTGGTTAAGGAATTAAGATTCTATAAGCCAGGCTGAAAAAAATATATAAAAGATCTGGAAACTAATTCTTTAAAATAAATTGAGACTATGTGAAATTTTTAATTACTTTTCCTCTTATCTTACATTTGTTTGTGGCTTTTGAAAAAAGGACCCTGTTATACTGATGAATGTTGAACATAGAATAAAGAACTGTGACTCCCATGTATTCATTCTAGGAAGATGATTTAGGAAAAATAAATATGGAGATCGCTTATTTTTATATTCATGTGATATAATGTTAGTCCAGACTGAAACTGAGACCTGAATTTTAAGTACTATTATCCTAATTTAACAGAATGATGGGGGAAGGGCTGAATATAAAAAGAAGAGAAATGAGGAAAAGAGGGTAATTTATGAGAACATAATAACAATTTACAGACTGAATAATAATGATGAAAGATGTTAAAGAGAAAAATTGTGAAGCTAAATAGTAAGAGGGCTTGAAGAGAAACCTTTTATTTATACAAAATAAAAATAATAGTCAAAGGAGACATATATTCAAAAAGAATATTAGAAGACTTGAGAAATGTGAATAAGATTTCAAATTTACAGTGACAACCTCCTGCACATTTGGTTCATGCCCAGGGATAATATTAAGTTGCAAGTTAGTGAAAGAGCCTGTAATTTAAAAAAGAAAAGACTGTAAAAGCCAAGAAGGCCCAAGAACTTACAAAGAGTGGAGGCCGTATGACAGAACCATGGGGAAGAAAGGAGGAAGAGAAACAGAAATGGCCCCAGCTCTCACTGTTACTATCACAGATAAAGGTGTGTTTGTCTTCCTGATGTTACCGCTGAAGGTGAGGAATAAATATCCGTGACACCGGCTCCCTTCATTACTATCCATACACCTCAGTCGTGTCTAGCTCTTTGCGACCCATGGACTGTAGCCTGCCAGCATCCATGAGATTCCCCAGGCAAGAATAATGGAGTGGGTTGCCATTTCGTCCTCCTCCACGGGATCTTCCCAACCCAGGGATCTAACCCGGGTCTCCTGCATTGCAGGCAGATTCTCTACCTTCTGAGCCACCAGGGAAGCCCCTATCATGCATGACTCACCCCCTTATAATCTGTCCACATTTTTGGCTCTGACCACCTTTTAAATAAAAAGTTTCATGTGTTGGCAACTTGCTAAAAAAGCAGAGGCCTAGCAATGACGACCCTGTATGCAAGACAGAAAAAAAGACCCAGCTATGTATAACGGACTTTTGGACTCAGAGGGAGAGGGAGAGGGTGGGATGATTTGGGAGAATGGCATTCTAACATGTATACTATCATGTAAGAATTGAATCGCCAGTCTATGTCTGACGCAGGATACAGCATGCTTGGGGCTGGTGCATGGGGATGACCCACAGAGATGTTATGGGGATGGGGGTGGGAGGGGGGTTCATGTTTGGGAACACATGTAAGAATTAAAGATTAAAAAATAAATTAATTAAAATTAAAATTTAAAAAAAAAGCAGAGGCCTTGTTTTTTATTCTTCTGAAATGGAAAGCTACTCTAATTCCTCATTTTGAAAGGAATTTTTTAGTTAAAACCTCTCAGGTGAGAATGTTCATTTAATATGCATGAAAATGGTTAAATCAACAGGGCAGGAGTTTCACAAAGATTATTTCTCTGACTCAAACCCTTTGGATTGTCAAAGCCTGGCAAATGCCAGCCACCAGCCTGTAGGGAAAGTTCTCATGCAAATGACAGTTAGTGTGCGGCAGGCATGTCTTAAGAAGCTCTGGAGGCCAGCTGGAAGCTTTCTGCCCAGCATGTGGATATGTGCGAGCAGGACATCTCCCTCAGCACTTGCAAAGCCAAGCATCTGTCAGGAAGTATGTTCCCTTATTTCCTGGGTGTTTTAATACATCAATCGCTGTGCAAAGATAACTGCAGGTAATGAAGGATATTTTTACTTATTTCCAACCATGACTTCTAACAATAAAACAGTACCCTCCCTCCCAAATCTCCTAATCAGTCCATTTTTGTATCGAAGAAAATGATACCTCTCCCGATATTTGTGGCTTTGTTGATGTTGTTCAGTCACTCAGTCATGTCTGACTCTGCAACCCCACGGACTGCAGCATGCCAGGCTTCCCTGTCCTTCATCTCCTGGAGTTTGCCCAAACTCATGTCCATCGAGTTGGTAATGCCATCCAACTATATCATCCTTTGTCATCCCCTTCTCCTCCTGCCTTCTGTATTTGTGGCTAGATGAGGTGTATTAGTGAGACTGAGTGGGTTTGCTTGGAAAACAGTCTATTCTTCCCAAAGGAAAGAGTGTCCCGTAAGTTTTTGTCTTTGGTGCATGAGGGGTACAGTCTTGTCTGACTCTCCACGACCCCATGGACCGTAGTCCACCAGACTCCTCTGTCCATGGGATTTCCCAGGCAAGAATACTGGAATGGGTAGCCATTTCCTTCTCCAGGGAATCTTCCTGACCCAGGGTTTGAACCCATGTCTCCTGCATCTCCTCAATGGCAGGCAAATTCTTCACTACTGAGCCACCTCAATGGCAGGCAAATTCTTCACTACTGAGCCACCTGGGAAGCCCATCCCCTAAGTTGATTGTCTCTCAATATCATTTCTGAGTTGATTTCATATAAGAATGAATTTTCCCACTGAAGAAAACTTAGCCTCATCTCTGAATGTCTGTTTAACCAATAGAGTGCAATGAAGTATTAATTTAAAAAATAGTGGAGGGGTGGAATGGTAAGGAAGATGGGAGGGAGGTTCAAGAGGAAGAGGTATACCTATGGCTGATTCATGTTGATATTTGGCAGAAAACAATGAAATTCTGTAAAGCAATTGTCCTTCAATAAAATTAATAAATAAAATCAGAAAAAAAAAAAAAACAGTGGAAAGTGATCCTCTGACAGATATTATGTATACTGCCAACCAGCATCCAGAAGCTATTGTTTAGACTTTTGTGATGCGGGAGGAGTGGATTATACAGTCTGGTGCAGTGGTTCTCGTACTTAGTGGGCGTGAGAATCAGCCCACCCCCAGAGTCTGTGACTTAGTGGTTGTGGGGTGGGGCCCCAGAGTTTGCCTTTCCAAAAAATGTCCAGATCCTGCTGCTGCTGACTTGAAGCCCACCCTTTTGAGTATCACCAGTATGATATATGTTTTCTATCCTTCTTTATAAAGCAGTCAAAACTTTCCTCAGGTGAAATATCATTGTGATAAAGAAATAGAATAAAACCCGATGCCGTGGTCAGGTCCTGGGGGTCTTGAGCTGCCCACTCTACCTACTTGCCTCAAACCCTCAGCAGACCTAGAGAGAACCTGGATTTCATAGAATTAGGCTACTTACAAAGTTATAGATGACACACACAATTGTTCTGTTATGTACTCCAGGATTAGCATAGGTTGTAAAGAATTGGCTTCTGGGTATATATTCAAAAGAAATGAAAACACTGTCTCCAAGAGATATTTGTACTCCCCTGCTTATTGCAGCATTATTCACAATAGCCAAGTCATGAAAACAACTTAACTGTCCAACAGCAGGTGAATGGATAAAGCAAATGTAATCACACACGCACATGTGCATGTATACGTAACGGAATATTATTCATCCATAAAAAAGAAGAAAATCTTGCCATTTGCAACAGCATAGATGGATCTTGAGGGCATTGTGCTAAGTGAAATGAGTCAGAGAGAGAAAGGCAGATACTGTGTATTCTCACATAGATGTGAAATCTAGAAAAGCCAAACAAAAATAGAGTAGAATGGTGGTTGCCTCAGGCTGGGACTGGGGAAAATGGGAGATGTTGGTCAAAGGGGCAAACTTCCATCTATAATAAGTTCTGGGAATATAATACAGCATGGTGGCTAGAACTAACAATACTGTGTTATATACTTGAAACTTAGAATAGAGCTTAAATGTTATCACCACACACCAAAAATATGGTAATTACAGTAAAGAAGTTGTTAACTAACTTTATTGTGGTAATCATTTCACAATATGTGTATCAAATCATCATGCTGCCCACCTTAAGCTTACATGTGTTGTGTGTCAATAATATCTCTGCAAAGTTTGGGAATCTGAAAAAAATTCTTAAAGGGACCCACACCCCCATAGTCCCAAGAATCTAGCTTGTCACTAAAAGGGGGAAGGGGGAATCAAGCTCGGAGCTTATTTATTCACTTTCCCCTTTGTTTTCTAGATCTCAGCCATGTATTCATCAGTGCATAAAAAAGGACAGCCAGGGAACAAATCAGGACAGTCGCTTAGAGTACCAGAGGCCTCCTACACCTCCATGCCAGGAGCCGCTCCGAGGTCCCCCTCTTCCTGTAACGATCTCTATGCCACTGTTAAAGACTTTGAGAAGATGCCAAATAGTGTCAGCACACTTCCAGCAGCAGGCAGGCCCAGCGAGGAGCCTGAGCCAGATTATGAAGCAATACAGACTCTAAACAGAGAGGAAGAGAAGGCTGCCCCAGAGACCAACAGTCACCATGGCCTTTGCCCAAAAGAGAATGACTACGAGAGCATCGGGGACTTGCAGCAATGCCGAGACGTCACCAGGCTCTAGCAGCCTGAAAGGACCCAGCTAGCATAGGACCAGCCGGCAAAGCCAGAGCTGCTGCAGAAGACAAGAAGCGACGTCGGCCGCACTTCATATGCTGCTTTAGGAAAGGGAAGACGATTGGAGGTGCCAGAACTGCTTCTCAGTTTGGGGAGAAATGAGATGGGCACCCTGCTGCCAGGGCACTGGCATACCCAAGCACACCTGCGTCATGCAGCCACACCCTCTGGAAGGATCCTGGCTGTCAGTGATCTCACCCTCTTCATGAAGAAAGCCACGCAGTAAGGAAGAATGACAGCTCACCTGCCTGAAACACTGCCATTCACAGGAGCTGAGTTTCTCTCCCTCTCCTTTTTGCTGCCTGCTACTGATAGTAAAATGAATGGCATTTTTCTCTGAAATCTTCCAATTTACAATGGTTCGTTCCAAGGATTTTCTCCCACCAGGCTGGGCCTTTGCCTTCAAGTGGGTGTTTTCCGTTGCTAAGAAATTGCGGTTGCTATTTCCAGTCTGCTCCCCAGCCCCTTCACAGAGCTGCACCTGGGAACCCGAGCCCCCAACCAGTGGAGAGCCCTGGGGACACCCCTTGAGTTTCCTAGCTCTTCATTCCTTCTGATTTGGGCACTCCATGTCAGCAGCCTCTTCCAAAGTACTTGAAGTCATTGTTAGATGCTTTATTTTATTTTTATAGTCAATATGGTTTTTCTCCCCCAGTGTTTGAAACTCTTCAGAGTCTTTTCAGTATTTTCAGAGAATATCATGGTACTTCTATACTTGTTTTAGTCCAGCTCATTCTTCCAAAACAGAGAGCCTTAATCTCAATGTTGGGATACAGACCCCGTGTTTGGGTGGCAGCCACTGCATCCATCTCTTCCCAAGGGCTGTGGACTTGAATGTGTATTTCTGATGATCTTTGCTGCCACGCTGACGGTGCAGGAGTTCATATGTGAACTGCTCCCCTAAGGTAATCTATTTGAGATTAAAATATAAACATTTATTTTTGTTATATAAATTTATAAGGTATTTTATGTTTAATGCCTAATTTCTAGAAACTGCCAGATAAAATATATATTAACTATTTTGCTTTGATGTACAATGATTTATACTCTCATTTTGAAAAGATACCATGAAGCACATAAGCTTGTACCAGTAGTTGTTATCTTTTTTCTAACCAAGTGTTTAAAACATGGAAGGTTTTTAAAGATGTGACTTTTCAAATGGTACTTGGAGCTCTTGGTCAAAAATCAGCTGACTCATTGGAAAAACAAGTGGAATAAACATAAATGATCATTTTCAAAGGTTTGTGGTGGGCAATAGTGAAATATTTGAAATGGTAAAAATGGAAAGAGGAACAAGCTATGACTATGGATGACTGACGATTAACCTTATGAAAGTATTATGATTCCATTAAGGTTTAGCTACGTTTTTAAGAAAAAGGTGATGAATTCTGCAGCCTGGTGCTTGCACATGTAAATTGCCTGCTGGGATTTTTTTCCCCCTTCATTTTATAAAAATCAGTGGCTGAAATAACTCAGATTGAGAGCTCAGCCTGGTTTGAATTTAATCATCTCTTTAGATTTTATAAGGCCGACATTGGGAAACTTGTTCACTTTTCATTTTAAAAGGAACCTGGTTGAAGTGCTATTTTGTAGTGTGGGCTACAGAAAAGAAGCTTTTCCTACACTGTAAAGAAAAAAAAAGAGGCAATTATTCTGTACCGCTGTGACATCTGCGACTTTTCAGATTGAATAATCTTACTGTTTTCACTCATTAGGACAAAGAATGCAGTTGGGAGGATGAAGCATCTTGAAAATTGTAGGGACCGGCTCCCGGGCATGTTTTTTCCCATCCCTTGCATTCATGGCTTGATTTTGTGACTGCTCTGTAATACGTTTCTGCAATTGTAAAGTAGCTCAGTTGGGGTAAATGGTTCGCTTGTTATTTTTCAATCAGCCTGATCTCTCCCGTGAAGACTTTATGTGCATAAAAGCACAATCATCACTGATCAAAAGATCATGGCAGAATAACCTTGGATCAGGGGGAAGTTTATCAGAAAGGTGCAAGACCCATACTCTCTGAATTCATCTCCTTTGTAAGCACTGCTTTGCCCAGTGATTCTCATGGCTCATTATGAATGAGTCTGACCCAACAACCTCAGTATGATGGGGTTGCTTTGGCACCTGCTGACAGCCACATCACACTGTTCACCTAGCCTTGTGCACGCTAACAGTCACATCCTTTATGAGCACCTGACTGCTCAAACGTTGCAGCTCATGATGTCCCACTTATGACCAAGGAAATGGGTATGGTCTGTAAAGAGTAAAGCCATTTCTAGATAGGGAAGCCCTTTATAAATAGTCATATCACCTTGAAATTTCATTATCGGAATTCCCCCAGAAGTTTCAATATAAGGGCTATGCCTTAGGGCCGTAAAGTGTTCAGTGAAATCTCTCTCCTGATTGGAGAACCTGTGCTAAGAATAAGTTGTGATATAAAGTATTAAAAGGGAACTGCAAGGGCCTCCAAAACACGTCCTGAAAGAGTAAGTAATAGCACAATCCATGAGGACTAGGAGGTAAGAAAAGCAGAGTGGACTTTGGGAGATGGCTCTGCTATTTAGACCATTAGGTACTTTACTGAAGTATTTTTATTGATGTAGATCACTGTTTTAACCCTTTAGTAGTTCATAAATTTCATCACTTTAAAAAAATTTTATTGGTTGAAACTTCGTGCTAGAATCTTTAGTTTGGAAGCCTATGGTTTCTTTAAAAAGTTTTCATCTTAAAAGCTACGTAGTTTAAATGTATGAAAGGTAATTATCAAGAAAGAAAAAGTTTACTGTATCTTTAAAATTCAAGTTGACATCCATATTATGTATGCATTGAACTGTAATAACCTAGGTTATTATAATCTTGCCTAGGATCTTTACTTTTATTCATGTATTTTGAAAGTTTCAAAGAATTTTTTTTACCGATTCTCAGATATTGCCTGTCAGCAGGGAAGTATAACCTGTTTTATGTGAAATGTTTGAGGAGATTTTAAATTCTAGGAGGAAGTTATTTTTGCACATATCTTTGCCACAAATTTTTTCTTCCTGCCCTTCAGTAAATTATATCATTAGGATTATTAAAGCTTTTGAAAGTACCATTCTCCTTTGAGGGAAAAGGGCTAATTACTGATTTATCTGCCCTTAAAATCTGAGAGTTGATTCTAATTGAGTGCTAGATTAGGTAGTTAGCAAAAAGAACTGAAATTTAACCTCAGCATGTTACTAGATCTAGCTCTCATGTTTGATTTTCATTTTTCAAATTAGAACATTTGCTTACTTTTACCAGTAACTATATATATATAGGGCTTCCCTGGTGGCTCAGACTGTAAAGAATCTGCCTGCAATGCGGGAGACCCAGGTTCGAACCCTGGGTTGGGAAGATCCCCTGGAGAAGGAAATGGCAGCCCTCTCCAGTCTTCTTGCCTGGAGAATCCCATGGACAGAGGAGCCTGGCAGGCTACATACACACATATACATATATGCACATGTATATATATGAAGTCACTCTGGTGCTTAACTCATTAGGATACATCCTTGTCATGTATTTTGAATGTTTATCCTACTAGTGTGATGAGTATTGTCATAAAAGCAGAACAGAAGAAACAGTTGTCCAGTCATTTTCTTCTTTTTCCCCAGTTGTTTTCATTTGACAGTTACCAGAAAACCTTCTTAACTGGCCTTCAGTGAATTTCTCTAGTTAATGAATTCAAATTTTAAACTATGTCCATCATTCTCTTAGCTAAAAAACAGTGGTGTGTTTAAACACTTTAATTCCTGCAGCTCCCTAAATATTCAACCTGACAGAAGGAAATGAAAGTAGGTGTCCTTCTCAGACAGGTATTTGAGGAGAGATTTGGCTGAAGGCAGCTA
Organism: Ovis aries; assembly: GCF_016772045.2. Classification (NCBI taxonomy): domain Eukaryota; kingdom Metazoa; phylum Chordata; class Mammalia; order Artiodactyla; family Bovidae; genus Ovis; species Ovis aries. Next base: position 57,251,421 of record NC_056062.1, on the reverse strand, counting down.
GGGCCATGTGAGCCAGGATGGTGACCCCCCGACACAACCAGGCGGCAGAAGCAGGGGCCCATTATCACCTGAAGGCATTTCCTTCACCGTCTCTAGAAACAGTGAGATTTTAGCACAGAATGAACAGCAGTGGCGAAGGAGCCCGCGCTGCTCTAAGATGGTGCCATATCCTGGCTAGAATCTCAGAGCCTCAGTTCAAGACTGATTTAGGACTTCGTAAACAAGTAAATGCTCCTGGTAATAGTGGCTGTGAGTCCGTGTGGTCGAGTGATGCCATTCTGAAAGTGTTGATTTCTGGTACCAACCAGCTTAGCTTTGGTTGCTGGAAGCACAGTAGGTACTGATGGTTATTTCCTAGAAATTTTGACAGGCTTATTGTACTGTGTAACGGGGAAAAGTTAAAGTGTAATGTTTGGTGTTAATAAGTGACTGATGTGACAATAGGAACATGTGTCTATAATATCAAATATGGCTTTATTTGCAGTGAAGTCTAAATTCTTTGTCCTGTAGTAGTATTTTCTTGCTCTGTGTTGTAGCTTTTCTTAAATATATTATTTCTGATAGTATCACTAGACAAGTTTTACACACTTAGAATGTGTTTGACTTTAAGAGATCAATCCAGAAACTGTGTGAGAGTCTTCATCTGGAATTACCAAAGTAAATTAAATAAAATCATGGTCTAGAAGAGAACATACATTCATAAATGGTTTTTTACCCCTACTGCTCATTTTAAAGCTGTGTTTACATGCAGTCTCCAATACTTATAAAGTATTTCATTGTTTTTCTAGGTTCTTCTTTTATTTAGCTAGGAATTGTAGTTCAGATTTTTCTTAATGCCAGATGACATAAGAGATACACTTTTTGCTTTGAAAAAGACAATTTTTTAAAAGCATTATTTTGGTAATCATTTATCTTAATACAGTTAGATTCAACTTTTCTTTGCTCACCACTTCCATATTGTGGGTGTTTTTTTAAAATGTGGCTCAGATGATAAAGAATCTGTCTACAATGCAGGAGACCCAGGTTCAATCCCTGGGTTGGGAAGACCCCCTGGAGAAGGGCATGGCTACCCACTCCAGTGTTCTTGCCTGGAGAATCCCATGAACAGAGGAGCCTGGTGGGCTACAGTCCATGGGATCGCAAAGAGTTGGACACAACTGAGGGACTAACACTTTCACTTTAAAAAATGTATTGTGCTCTATCTCGGCTCACTTCCTGTAACATATTCTAAAGGTTGGTAATTGTCATTCCTCAGATTTCTGTATGTTAAATTGGCAACAGTGAATTGTTTTAATGTTGTTAGCTTTTAAATTTTGCACTGTATTAACAGCCTCCTGTTTTCAGGGGAAGTTTGAAATATCACTAAACAATAGGAATTTGCATTTCACTGTGCATGCATTTTTTTCCCTCATAAAAATGGTTTCCAAAAAAAGTAACATATTGTCTGTTAGATGATCCCAATCAGTTTCAAAATACTCCTCTTACTCAAAACTACTCAAAAATAATTCATGACAGTTAGCATCATTGTGATTCGTTGTCTCAAAAGGTCTTTGTAATGGTCAAACTTGTCCAATTCACAAAAGAGTGGGAGAGTTGTTTTCAATATTGTTGTTGTTGAGTTGCTAAGTATCTAAGTATCTAACTCTTTGCGACCCCATGAACTGCAGTACCCCAGACTCTTCTGCCCTCCACTGTCTCCCAGAATTTGATAAAACTCATGTCCATCGAGTCGGTGATGCCATCCAACCATCTCATCCTCTGTTGTTCCCTTCTGCTCCTGCTTTCAATCTTTCTCAGCATCAGGGTCTTTTCCAATAAGTTGGCTCTTTGCATCAGGTGGCCAAAGTATTGAAGCTTCAGCTTCAGCATCAGTCCTTCCAATGAATATTCAGGATTGATTTCCTTTAGGATTGACTGGTTTGATCTCCTTGCAATCCAAGGAACTCTCAAGAGTTTTCTCCAGCACCACAATTCAAAAACATCAACTCTTTGGCACTCAGCCTTCTTTATTCTCAATATTTGGAATGTTTAAAACCTTCTGTCACTTTGCATGGCACCATCTCAGCCCCTCTGTGTCTGCTGCTCCCAGAATGTTCCATGCCTTCTTTTCCAATAGCAGTTACAATCTTCAATATCACAGACCCTGCCTGGCAGCATTGAACCATTCCCCAGCCCTGCCCAGTTCACATTTTCCAGTGTCAGGGGCTGCCTGGATAAGCCTCAGACCCACTTGCGGAAGCAGATGCTAGGTGTTATTTGTCAGAAACTTTGCTAAACCATGTAAACTATCGCTTCTCAGCCTTTTTCCTGATGGCTCAGCGGTAAAGAATCTACTGCCAATGCAGGAGACACAAGAGATGCAGGTTCGATCCCCAGATCTGGAAGATCCCCTGAGTAGGACATGGCAACCCACTCCAGTATTCTTGACTGAAAAATTCCATGGACAGAGGAGCCCGGTCGACTATAGTTCATGGGGTCACAAAGAGGTGGACATGGCTGAATGAGCACAGCGCACGAATCATGTACACCCTTGCCCATGCCTTTCATGAGCTGTGGTTGGCACTAAGGGGCCAATGAAAAGAATTTTTAAAACATTCTGTTGAGGATTCAGACTCAGAAATGTAAAAAAAGGAGCACTGTGCCCTCACCGGGTAAGGTCACAGCCCCTACAGTGTACTGAGGCTGAAGGTAAATCCGGGAACAGCAGACCAGTAGCTACCCAAAAAGCAGAAGGACACTGATTGTTTTAAGAGGGAGGCAGGGAGTACCCTTTCCTATAAGAAAGAATCACTTCTAAAGTATATTGAGTGTAACATTTTGTTAAATCCTGTAGGTATTATGCCCCACCCCTGGGAATTAGTGCTTGTGAGTTATGTTGCTGTAACTAGTTTGAGCTGCTCTCCTAGGTCTCAAGGAAATGAGGATAGTGTTCAAACATCTGAAGTTAGCAGATGTTGAAAATAACTTGGCCATTTATAGACGAAATCTCCAACATTTGGAGTCAATGGGTGATTCAGTGACCGAGGGCCTCTCTTTCTATACACCCGAGGATCCAGGCCGGGTTTAGTTTTCATTTTTTTTAAACTTCACTCTCATCATGCTAAGGTAGTGTTTGACTTAAAAGAGATCATTCCAGAAACTGTGTTAAATTAGAGTCTTCATTTGGAATTACTAAAGTAAATGAAATAAAATCATGGTCTAAAATATGTATTCTAGTGTAATTTTTTTCCAAATTAACAGAACAGGTATCTGTTCATTTTCATTATACATTTAATTGTTGAAAGCCTACCTGCTATACCCATTAGGCACCTGTCACGGCATAATTAAGGCTAAAAGAGAAGAGACCAGTCTTAGCCCCTCGAGCCTGCATTTCATAACCGGCTTGTTGTAATGTCTGGTTTAATTTTGTTTTGTTTGTTTTTTCACTCAGCAAGTGGGAAACCGTGAGTGTAAACAAACTCTTTCCTTTTCCTTTTTTACGCTTAAGGAAGAAAAGAAATGTAATTTTAGCTCCCATTTAGGTAGTAAAGGCTTCCCTGACAGACAGCGGTGCCTTCCCTAGGCGAAGAGACTAGAACCAAAGGCTTGAGTCAGTCTTTGAACATTCCTTTGACACGTTTTTATGTATTTTTAATGTGAAACCCATAAATGAACCTGGCATGATGATCGTGACCTAGCCAGTAAACTTGCTTGCTTTTTTCACATTCATCTTTTTAAATATAAGCTTCCCTTGTTTTACCTGGAGCCATACTAGAAACTGAATTCCTGTGGGCCATTCCACGGCTGCCTGTTGATGTCCTGGAAACTTGGCAGTGCCGTCAGCAGTGCTCTCCTCACAGGGAGAAGCTCGTGGAATGTGTTGGGAGAGTTGAATTTTACATCCAAGTCAACAAACGTTTGAAAGAGTCCTGTATGCCTCAGATTTTGACACTTTAAAAAAAATAAAATTATTTTTTTCTGAGTACTAACTACATATTTGATTTGGGGGGGGCATGCGGGGCTGGCAGAGCAGGGATTAGAAGTAAAATCTGAACTAAATGATGTGGGCATGACTTTCGGCCCCTGTGTATGTGACTCTGGAACCGTCTTATTCCAACGCACTACCTACCACTCTGAGTCTCTCAAGGAGCACACTGTAAATGTGTATAAGACTGAGAAAGAAGATGTTAAAGACATAAATTATTGTTTAGGTATTTTCTTCTTTGTAAACTCAGAAATAAGCTTGTGGCTAGCACTTGATGGCTACTAAGGCATAATTTGTAGGTTACTAGGAACAGCCTTTCAAATATGTTTCATTCCAACTTTTTGTAAAACTGGGGAAAGAACCTCCTAGTAATGAAAAAACAAAACCAATAAGAAACTTCCATAAACACTTTCTAAAAGAGCATGAGTGCTTAGTCATTCTCCAGGCCAGAGTACTAGAGTGGGTAACCTTTCCCTTCTCCAGGGGATCTTGGCATCAATCTGACATCTGCCCTAGAGTGTTTACTTCTTGCCTATAGTATTTCAACAATTTTTATGGGAGGAAAAAAATGCGCATTTTTTATTTCTTGGAAAAATGAATTGAAGTATTGAATTAAATTATCAGAGGGGCCAATTTAGTTTAAAGAGATGCATTGGTTTTTGAGACAAGCTCATAGCTCTGTGGTCCATTTCAGCATTGACTTTACTGTGTGACCTTGAGCAAATGATTAATTACTCTGTGCCTCAGTTTCTCCATCTACAAAATGGGGATAACCATTGCCTACCTCATAGAGGATGTTATGGGGACAATTGAGACAATATAGATAAATACAAATGCTTTGAACTCTGGAAGAAAGGTGCTATATAAATTGAAATTGTGTTGTTTTTGATGATCCAATTGTTATGTTTAGAGTTTAAATAATAGCAATACTGTTAGTTATGTTAAGAATAAGTTCCAATTTGATGCATATTTGCAATTCTCTTCTGTGGCCAGATAGCGATCACCATCCAGTAATGGTACTGAAATTGGTATTTGTTTTCTGTGTGTTTCTGCCCATAGTATTTCTATTCTGAATGTTCCCAAAAGGCTGGAGTTTAACTTGTCATATCTTGTAGTTTACATGTAATGAACCTTATTCAAGCTGTATATAGAAGTATAATTACATGTAAATAGCAGGTACGTTGTAATTAAAGGCACTTATCAAATTCTTTGTTCTTTTTTAATTGCAATAAAGATCAGTTTTATATAAAAGCTTGTTTAAGTTCATTTGATATTTGGGAGGATCAAGAATGGCTAATTTATATGCCCTGAGGGTATCACCAGGGTTGGGAGTTTTAACAGTCAGCTCACTGCCTGGTGGGAAGAAGGTTGTGCCTGAGAAGAAGGCAGTGGAGCTGGGCAGTTAGAGCTGCCAACTCTGCAGAAAAGAACCTGAGTTTGAATCCCAGCTCCAGGGTGACTTTGAGGAAGCCATAGGACTTCTTTGTGCCTCTGTTTCCACTTAAGAAGTGAGGAATCATAGATAGCCAATGGGAATTTGCTGTATCGTTCAGAAAACTCGAACAGGGGCTCTATGTCAACCTAGAGGATGGGGAGGGAGATGAGAGGGAGCTTCAAAAGGAAGAGGTTATATGTATACCTATGGCTGATTCATGTTTAGGTTTGACAGAAAACAGTAGAAGTCTGTAAAGCAATTATCCTTCAATAAAAAATTAATTTTAAAAAAAGAACAGGTAATACAATCTAACACTGTTGATAAAAGTTACTGTTGGTAAAAACATTTTGGGGAAATTTCTCTAATAAAAGTCTGTCAAAGTTCAAAAAAAAAAAAAAGTGAGGAATCATAGTAGAGAACCTATTAATGGGCTTTCCTGGTGGCTCAGTGGTAAAGAAAACACCCGCTAATGCAGGAGAAACGAATTTGACCCCTGATCTGGGAAGATCCCACATGCCACTGAGGAGCTAAGCCTGTTCACCGCAGCAGTTGAGCGCATGTGCCCTAGAGCCCACGCTCCACAACAGGAGAAACCCACACACAGCAGCTAGAGAGCAGCCCCTGCTCGCCACAACTGGAGAAAAGCCCACACGCAGCAACGAAGACCCAGCACAGCCAAAAATGAGCAAAATTATATGAAAAAAAATCACAAACCTACAGACAAGGTTGTCTCAACCACCCCTTGTGAGGTACTGAACTCGGCACATGAAGATGCTGTTGTTTAGTCACTAACTTGTGTCTGACTGTTGGTGACCCCATGGATTGCAGGTTCCCTGTCCTTCACCATCTCCCAGAGTTTGCTCAAACTTAAGTCCATTGAGTCAATGATGCCGCCCAACCATCTCATCCTCTGTCGTCCCCTTCTCCTCTTGCTCTCAATCTTTCCCAGCATCAGGGTCTTTTCCTGTGAATCAGCTCTTCCCATCAGGTGGCCAAAGTATTGAAGCTTCAGCTTCAGCATCAGTCCTTCCAATGAATATTCAGGAATGATTTCCTTTAGGATTGACTGGTGTTTAATCTCTTTGCTGTCCAAGAGATGCTAGTGTGTGTGTCAATGACTCAGTCATGTCCAACTGTCTGCAACACTATGGACAGTAGCCCGCCAGGCTCCTACTCTGTCCATGGAATTCTCCAGGCAAGAATACTGGAGTGGATTCCTGTCTCCTTCTCCAAAGGATCTTCCTGACCCAGGCAGTGAACCTAGATCTCCCACATTGCAGGCAGATTCTTTACTGTGAGCCACCGGGGAATTCCGCCCTTTGAAGATGCTAAATGCTCTGTAAATGCTCACAGACCCTCTTCACAAGAAGTCTGGGGAAATGCTGATGGCATTTACCCATGTGGCTAGGCATTCCTGTGAAGAAATGCAAGTAAAGAGCAAAGAATGCCCCAGGCCATGAGGAAAACCCACCTGCTTGAGGGCACAGGAGTGTTACCCAGCAAGAAGTCTCAAGGCAAATGGCTTTAGCCAGCACCTGACCCTAGCTGCCTCTTTGCTAATCTCCAAAGGCAGACCTAGGGGCCAAAAGGTGAATCAAGGGAAGGTTCTCTTAGGTATGCTCCTGTCTCCTTTGTGTCTGTGCCCCTCAACTCCAGGATACCCCCAAACCTACAAATTGCCTCTTATAAGACCCTTTTGACCTGACCTGCACCTTTTCCATGCTCCCTCCTCTGCCCCATCCCATCTGTGCAATTATAAACACTCACCCTGATCCAAATTCCCCTGGACTGACCTGCTTATTTTTGTGGAACCAGGGCCTCCCCATGCAGGTTACTCTCCCCACTTACTCCTAGACTGTTGACAGTTTAAGGGTTTGCTGCCTTCTCAGTCTGGAGCCCACACCACCGACCTCGTGAGGGGAATTCCCTCATTCCCCAGAGCCGTTTGGCCCACTCCATTCTGTGTACTTAGGCTCCCAGTTAAAGGTTTGCTTTGAGTCTTTGGGTCATGGGATCAGGTTTCTCACTTAGACTACCTGGGGAAACAGACTTTCTGGGGCTTAGCAATTTGGTAGATGATCAGTCACCTAGGGAATGGAGTAGTCTTGGCAGTTCTGCAAGAGATGAGCTGCCAATTCTAGGACATGCATTTGTGAGAGGGAGTGGGAATTCCGAGACCCTGGTTAAGTTGAGCCAAACACAGTCCACCCTCCTTTGTTATTTATAAAATTAATTCACTGGTCCACCTTCCTTCCTCTGTGGATCTGCACTAGGATTCTTTTCAAAAAAAACCTTTTTTTAATGACAGCGGACACCACTGTCCCTTTACAGTCAACATCCTCAGTGTTTGCTCTCATCTGAGATGACTCTTAAAATCTCGAGGCTGGACCTCAGGGGCTCCAGAGCCAACTGTTTACCAGGAGTCACATCTGTTTCCAGGATCTGTTCCGTCTGCATGTCCTGCTGTCATCTCGAATGTGACCATTCTGGAGTGGAGAGCGTCTTTCCCAGCTGTCCCCCTTGCCCTTTGAGGCATGGTTTAGCTTAAGTGTTCCCTGTGACATATACCGCAGTTCGCTGCACACAACAAGCACCAAATAAATGTCTGGTCTGATCTGAATCCTCATACTTCTCCATGTGAGCAAGTTACAATTAAGGTAAGACTGAAAGGATAAGCCAGAGAGAGAGAGCGTTCCAGACATGCAACAAACCAACTTCCATGGTGTCACCAGGATTAGCCTTCCAAAAAGCAAGTTTGGTTTGTTTAGGAGAAAGAGAGTCTTCCTGATTAGGTAATTATTTTAATACTATTTCCTAGGCACTATTCCTGGTGGCTCAGATGGTAAAGCCTCTGTCTACAATGCACGAGACCTGGGTTCGATCCCTGGGTTGGGAAGATCCCCTGGAGAAGGAAATGGCAATCCACTCCAGGACTATTGCCTGGAAAATCCCATGGACAGAGGAGTCTGGTAGGCTACAGTCCATGGGGCTGCAAAGAGTCGGACATGACTGAGCGACTTCACTTCACTTCAGGCACTATTCCAGATTCTGCAGATACCACGGTATATAAAACAGGCAAGAATCGCTGTTCCAATGAAGCGTACTTTCCAGGGAGGGAAGGGAAGAAATGATTTTCAAAACAAATTCCAGATCATAAATGTGACAAATGAAATAAGATGGAACAGAGTAAGTAAAATGGTGATGAAATAGAGTTAAGTAGTGGTTTGGAGGTGAGGGGTTGGGGGAGCGGGAAGAGATGCTGTGTTTTATCTTCAGTGGACAGGAAAGGCCTGGATGACCAGGAGCATCCGTATAAAATATGGGAAGAAAAATATTCCAAGGAAAGAAAATAGCAAGCGTAAAGGCTCTGGGGAGGAAGAGCGGATGGTATGTTCCAGGACCACAAAGGAGGCAAGGGTGGCTGTAGCACAGAGGTGGAGAGTAGTAAAAATGGAAGTCTGAAATGCAGGTGGAGCGAGAACCCATGCAGCGGAGAAGATAGGGAATGGTCCTGTGATTCTAAGAGCAAAGAGAAACCATGAAAAACCATAAAAGTTTGGGGATAAATGGTCTTCCATACAAAGAATAAGATAAAATGGGACTCCCAATTTACAACATAAATGAAAATAAATTTCAAATGGATTAGAAAGGCAATCATAAAAAACATGGTAAAATGACAGCTATAATAATACAAACGTGCAGTTTGTCAGCACATTTCTAGATGCATTTAATTTTAGTTGATTTCCAAAACAGCTTCAATGAGTTAAATACCCTTAAATAATCTTTATCTGTACAAATGACCAAACTGAAGTACGGAAGAGTTGACTAAATTGCCTAGCTTTCATTGACAAAGATGGGATTTAAACTTAGTTTGACTGCTGTCCTGAGTTCTTAATCATTATTGGTCTATGTGAGATTTTCATTATAGTTTTGAAGCAAAAGATTTCTGAAGCTGTTGACCTGTGAACAATGTGGGAAGTTAGGGGTGCTGACCCACACACAGTCGAAAATCTGAATATGTATATATATTTATAGTTGGTCCACCATACCCTTGGTTCCACATCCCCAATTCAACCAACTGTGGATTGAATAATACTGTAGTACCTATTTACTAAAAAATCTGCGTGTAAGTGGACCCACACAGTTCAAACCTGTGTTGCTCAAGGGTCAACTGTCCACAAAACCACAAATAATAATACCTTTAAAGGACCCCGATATGTTTGACTCCATAAATTTACAAAACTTCTTTATAAAAGTTTAAATATATCCCTCAGTGTAAGAAGCAACATTTGTAAGGCCAACAGTATCGGTTTTGTTTGTTGCCATATTCTCATTTCTCCAGTACTGTGTATGCACATAGTAGGAGCTCAGTAAACATGTATTGCAAGGGTGAGTGATGAATGCAGGCAGGTGACAGTAAAGAATCTGCCTGCAACGCGGAAGACCCAGGTTCGATCCCTGGGTTGGGAAGGTCGGAGCTTGTACTGTAGGATGCTGAGACTGGTTTGGACAGAGCAGGGGGAACAGGGAAAATGAAGATGCTCATTGCAGACATGAGCAGGTAGTAGAACAGAAGGAATCTGGTAACTGACCAGATCTAGGGGATTGGGGGCATAGATGAAAACTCTTGGGTTTCAGATAAATGATGATAATATTAATGAACTATAAATAGAGATGGAGAGGGTTTGAAGGGGGCTACATAATGACTTCAGTTTGAGCTTTGAATAGTCATATCTCCATTTCCACAACTAGCAGTACAATATTTACCTATTAGCTTTCTACCTATTGGTTTCATAATTAATCAATAAAATTGCATTGAGCTTCCTGATGAAAGACATTATGTAATATGATGCCATGGGGAGAGAGGGCAGAGATGTAAACTCTCCAATCATAATAAATTGGAAAACTATGGAGTCTGCACTGAAACATGATTAAACATATATGATCCGAATCTGTGGGTCCTTCCATGTGAGGCCTTCAAGAAGGGATTTGCTGAAAACTCATAGTTCTCTTCCATCAATAGTTTACATTAACCCCAGTGAATAAGTGTTAGGTTATATATTAATCACCCACTACCAGGGCTGGATGAAAGAATCTACAGTCACTGGAATGAAGCCTACCGTAGTAACTGAATAGAGGCTCAGTAAAAGAGAGCCAGCTGGCAGTTAGCGGGAAAGCAGAACACACAGGGAAAAAAACTCTACGTGACAATATTTAAAATGAGGTAAAAATAATTTTCCCACAAACATATTCCCCATTCTCTCACTCATTACTCATTAATGACTGGGAAGCTTTTGAAAATGAAACGGTTTTAGTTCAGAGATTCTTGTTGATTATAATTACTCTTACTGTGTTTTTCCTGTGTGGGCTTCCATCCTGTGGTGTTTCTCCCTTCATTCTTTTGCAGAACTAGTTGGATCCAGTGACCTTCCATTGTCCCCCGTGACTTTCACTTGCTCATCATCTATATCTTGTTACATGGGGAAAGGTAAAACCAACAGATTGACTGTTTCTTCAGGAAAGTGTTACATATTCATATCCTTTGGCCCAGTGGTCTCCCACTGAGGCTTGAAATCCAGCAGCCATGCGCATGCCGGGCTTCGTCTTGACTGCTTCCTTAGGCAAATGCCCTTTCTCCCCACCTTGGTGATACCGCACACTCCGTGCTCTGTGGCTAGGCTGCGTGGTGTCAGCTACGGTCAGGTCACGCTCTTTTGAAATGTAACAAACCGGTGCCCGTATCTAGTGGGAAGTCCCAGGATGGCTGGAAGTTTCTGTGGAGTGCGGGACTTTGGGGGCACACCATTCCTTATTGGACCATCCATCTCTCTTTCTCCTTTGCCCCTGCAACTGTTCTCCTTCCTGTTCTTCCAGGATCCAGACCCCATCTTTCAAATTTCCCCTGAAGTCACTTCCACAAAGCACTTCTGAAGGTGACAGATTTCACCACAGGTAAAAATTAAAACCACATATTAAGTACCCGGGCTGCACCGCAGGTGCCCACCCACCATGTTCTTCCTCCCAACACCCCTCTCTATCTCCTGATTTGAACATGCTGTGCAATTCCATTCTCCACTCCCAGCAGAGCCCGAGACCATCCATGATGTGTTCCAAGACTAATTAATGGGCTCCCGGAGACAAAAGATTATCTACTCGAGGTCTATCTCTTTGCAGCAAAGATAATCAGACAGTGGCTTTAGCATTTGGCTTCTTCTCTTTCTACCAAACAGCCTGTGCAGAGCTGATTAACTGCGTCTACAAAGGAGCCACATCAAAGTCATTTAACCAACCCACTGAAACTCCATCTTTGTTTTCTTTAAAAAAAAAAAAGATGTGGCTCCGGTTGTAAATAAAATTTTAAGTTCTGTTATGTCCAAGTGCATCTCTATGCACCTCTGCACACAGGTCCTTCACTCCCTACCCCTACCCCCACTCTCAGGGCCAACTGGGTTCCATTCAATCTTGCATTCATTTGTCCAATAATCACTGAGTATTTAATGTGCCAGGCACTCTGTTTCTCTCTAAAAGCAGTAGGACTACAGTTGAAGAGAGTGGGGCTTAGTGTCTGACTCCGAGTTTCTCTGGAGAAACTAAATACCATCCTGTATATCTGGGACACAACAAGGAGGTAAGGTTTCCACCACAATCAGCTTAGTCTAGAGTCTGGGTTATCTTGCCCCACCCCCAAAATCCTTCAGGCTTTACAAACAGAGTGTTAGAGCTAGAAGGGATCTTGTGAAAATGGTAGTCACTCAGTCCAACTCTTTGCGACTCCATGGACTGTACTACGCCAGGCTCCTCTGTCCATGGAATTCTCCAGGCAAGAATACTGGAGTGGTTAGTTATTCCCTTCTCCAGAGGATCTTCCCAACCCAGGGGCTGAATCCACGGCTCCTGCATTGCCGGTGGATTCTTTATTATATGAGCCACCAGGGAAGTCCCAGAAGGGATCTCGAGCTCAAGTAATTCATATGCCTTCTTTCTCCATAGAGGCCCAGAGGCCTCAAGAAACCATGTGGGTTTCCTCTGGAGTTCTGTTCAGTGAGTCACCACCATACACAGCCCTTGGGAGACACTGCAAGAAGGGGTCATAGGAGAGTCAACTTGGGGAGGGGGCCTGCAACCTTACTTTGATGTCAAAGACCAGAGTTCAAGTCCCAGTAATGCCACTTGTTCACCATTTAACCATTGTCAGGGTAACTGATCCCTGTCTACATCACCACACTCATCTCTAAAAATGGGACAACACTCACCTCAGTGAGTTACAGTAAGTCCTCCACATATGAATGAGTTTTGTTTAGAGTGCGAGTTCCTAAGTCCAATTTGTTTAAGTCCAACAAAGTCAGTTTAAGTGCCCAAATAACACAATTGGCTATATAGTACTGTACTATAATGGGTTATAATACTTTTCTTTTTTTTTTTTGGTTAGACTTCATTTATTTTATTTTATTTTTTTTAAATTTTTTAATTTTTTTACTTTACAATACTGTATTAGTTTTGCCATACATTGACACACAAATTATACATAAAAAGAATTTTAATCTTACAGTACAGTACCTTGAAAAATACAGTAGAACAGTACAACAGCTGGCATACAGGGGCTGGCATCGAGTGAACAGGCAAGAAGAGTTACTGAGGAGAGAGAGGAGGTGGGAGATGGTAGAGCTGAAGGATCGTCAGCAATAGGAGACAGAGGGCAAGCTGTAATGTCATTCACGCCTGACACTGATGGCACAGGTTCTGGTTCCTTGCTGGAACCAGATGCACAGATGCACACTTGCATCTCTGAAAGTTCAAAACTCGAAGGTTTATATATAGGGAAGCCCTATATGGGACCTGCTGCTGCTGCTAAGTCGTTTCAGTCGTGTCCGACTCTGTGTTACCCCATAGATGGCAGCCCTGCCCCTGGGATTCTCCAGGCAAGAACACTGGAGTGGGTTGCCATTTCCTTCTCCAGTGCATGAGAGTGAAAAGTGAAAGTGAAGTCGCTCAGTCATGTCCAACTCTTAGCGACCCCATGGACTGCGGCCCACCAGGCTCCTCCGTCCATGGGATTTTCCAGGCAAGAGTGCTGGAGTGGAGTGCCATTGCCTTCTCCATATATGGGACCTACTGTATATCAAATAACATTAATCATATAATATTAATGAACGTGCCTGGCTTATGTGACTCCCAGCGTGTCATTTTGCTGTTGTTGTTCCTTCAGAGATCTGACTGTCCCTTTACCCTGGAAAGAAGAAAAGGTGCTCATTTATCACCATCAAGACTTTTTAATGGCTTTTTTCCCTTCCCCCATCCCAGGTCCTATACATGCACTCACACTGGCACTCATGCACACGCACACACACACACACACACACCGACTCCTTGCCTTGGGCATGCTCCAGCAGCCTGCTCTCCGGCATTCACAGTGGTGGCAGCCGCCCATCCCATGAGGAGCTTGCCATTAACCCCACGGTCTGGCTAAGGTTTCCAGCCATCACCTGCCACATCACACCCTCCCTGTTGGCTCCCGCAGGCCTGAGAGAGGGTGCAATGCCAAATACTGCACCGGAGACGCTTCCTGTCTGGCTTTAATTAATTTCTTTGTTTCCCTTGAAAAGACATCTTTAGTTGTCTAATCCACACTGTGTTTTGGCTGCAGTACAAACCTCTAATTCAGCTGCAGAAAGTGGTTCACTTCTAATTTAGCAACAGAGAGGTGAGAAACAGCCCCCTTCTCCTAGGATCTGAGGCAGGAGCAGAATGGTGGGTGGTGTTGGTACTTCTGAACCTACCAGGCAGGATTCAGAAGGATTAAAGATTCTCCATTTCTGGGTACTTGACTCATTTAGGAATATTTGGAAAATAAACTACCAGAGTACAATAATAAGATATTCCTTATTCAGTCCAGGATCACTCATCTGATTTATTGTGGGTGCGTTTTAGATTAAACAATGCTGGTAATAACAAGAAAGGACACGTCAGTGTCTTCTGGAAGATGGATCTAAGCACCACTAGGGGGATCTTATCAACAGCTATAGAAATTCAAGACAGGGCTTGAGCTCTCTCAATGCTAAGTACAGAAAAGTGTTGGTCGCTCAGTCATGTCCGACTCTTTGTGACCCATGTTATGTTGCCCACCAGGCTTCTCTGTTCATGGGATTCTCCAGGCAAGAATACTGGAGTAGGTTGTCATTCCCTTCTCCAGGAGATCTTCCTGACCCAGGAATCAAACCCAGTCTTCCTGGTTTGCAGGCAAATTCTTTACAGAATGAGCCATCAGAGAGTCCCAAGTACAGAAAGACCAGCTCTGTAGATGCAGCCTTCCTCTGGCAAGCATTCAACTGATATCTGTCAAATGAATGAATGAACAGGAATGGGATTGCCACATGACACCATTTTTAGCCCACTGATGTAGATTCTCTTGATCCCACTTTATGAAAGACTCTTCTCAAAAACCTGAGTTAGAGTACTAGTCTCTAATCTCAGACCTGTATTTCCCAACTGGATAATAGCTTGTACCTAATTCCCTCTCAGACTTGCCAGCAGCCTTCTGCCTTGATGGTTTCTCTCTGCAGGGCTCAGCAGCGATGGAGGTGGAGAGTCTGGTCTTTCCCTCTCCTCACCTGAATCCGCTTCTCTTGCTTTACCTCTATGGGCTACTTCAGGCCACTCCAGGGTCTGGGAAGAGTGAAAGTATAGGAATAGAAGGTGAAAATAAAAGAGGTAAAACACCTCTACCCTAGCTGTTCAGTCTCTCTGCCACTGCAGGCAACCAAATTCTGTCTCTTTGAGGGGGAGAATCGGTGGGACCTTCAGAGGTGGCCAAAGGGGACATGTACCCTGCATTGGAGTCAACCTCTCACCCCGGCCTCTGTTCTTGCCCCTAGGTGCTGCCCTGCAGCCTCAGACAGGCTGAGTGAGGGCCCCTGTGGGCAGGTCTCCAGGGCTGGGTTCTTCCTTCTGCTTTATGTTTTGGTTTTTTGGCCGAGAGGCATGTTGGATCATAGCTCCCCGACCAGGGATTGAACCCATACTCTCTGCATTGCAAGGCAAAGTCTTAACCACTGAACAGCCAGGGAATCCTGGGTTCTTTCTAAACGGTGCTCTTCGGTGTCTGTGAGCTCCCCTCATTCCCACATCCTCTATCCCACCCAGGAGTGCAAGCACAGCCTCTCTCCTCACCTGCTCTCCCATATAGCTCCTCGTAGCCTCCCAGCTTCTGGTTATCAAGGTTAGGATCGGGTCTGGTCTTTGGGGGTGATGTCAGTTCCTCCCACGACCTCTCACTGCATTCACCCCCACCCCCAGTGGCTGTGCTGAGGTGGGTAGCAACACATCAGCCTTCAGCCTCGATGGGAGGGGCCAGCTCACCCTGGCCATGAACCTTGCCAATTGCTACTCTTGACTTCTTCCCTCCCCAAGACTGGGGGCGGGGGTAGTTTAACAGCCCTGGCAGCACCCACAACAAGGGTAGGACACAAGCCCAAGCACCTTATCCTCCTGAAGGTGCAGATACTGCTGCTTTCCATGGCAAAATCACTGGTTTTGAGTATTTCCAACATTCTAATGGTACAGAGAGAAGAAGTGGTTCTGTTCTGTCTGCTTCTCTGCAACCAATCTGGGGACTGCCACAGAACTGAAGTCATCAAACCTGATTCAGCAGCCCCTTTCTTGCTGGCCAGCATGCTGGTTCCAGCCTCTCATTTAGACACACAACATGTGTGCCAAGTTGCTTCAGTCATGTCTGACTCTGCGATGCCATGGACTGTAGCCACCCAGGCTCCTCTGCCCATGGCATTTTCCAGGCAAGAATACTGGAGTGGGTTGTCATTTCCTTCTCCAGGGAATCTTCCCAACCCAGGGATCAAATCTGCGTCTCTTATGTCTCCTGGGTCGATAGGCAGGTTCTTTTCCACTAGCGCCTCCTGGGAA
Source organism: Ovis aries (assembly GCF_016772045.2). NCBI lineage: Eukaryota > Metazoa > Chordata > Mammalia > Artiodactyla > Bovidae > Ovis > Ovis aries. The sequence continues at coordinate 57,235,105 of NC_056062.1, read as the reverse complement.
GTCCCCAGACACACAAAGGGTAACCCCTTAAAAGTCTGACCTTTTTCTTCCCAAGCGAATAGGGGACTACTTGGGAAGCCAAACTGAGAGACTGGATTCTTCGCCTTTGGCTAAGGGAGTGAAGTGACCAATCATCCCCACTGGGGATTTGAATCTCCAGCTGGTAACCCAAAGATGGGAGGGACAATTTGAGGTCAGATACTCTGGAAAAAACAAGGGTGTACAATGTCCCAAACATTTCTGCAACATCCTCCTTGTGGGTCTTCAGGCCCCCATGCTCCCTTGTTCCCTGATGGTCCTTTAGCCCCTCAGCCAATCTCTGAGTCCTCTAGATGCTTCCCAAGACAGAGGTCGCTCCCCTTGATTGCCACCAAGAGTCCCCTTGGACACAGTGGGAATCCACCCCTCACTTTACTCCTTCTGCCTGTGAGCTTTAATGGAATGGAAGCTAAAACCGGCTGCATTTGTTTGGGAAACATCCAGAGAATTTCAGAGTCTCTCAGCTCTAGGGATTCACATTCCCCGTCTTGAAGCATTTGCTCCAGTCTTATGTAGTTTGGTGAAATGATGGCACCTCGCCCAGCCTGAGCTCTTTGCTTACATGCGCAATGGTCTTTGCAGTCAAGTGTTGATTTACTCTTAAGCCACAGTCTAAATCAGGTGGAAACAACCCCCATCTCCTTTTCACAGTCAGGATGGAGAAAACTTCAGAGATGGTCTAGCCCAACACCCCCGTTTTATAAAGGAAGCAAAACCTTCTTCTTGGGAAAAGTACGGGAATTCTCTAGGAAGACTTGGCCTTTGTTCCAAAGGTAGTCATGCCTTAAACCAGGATTAAAAACTAATTTCCTTTTCTCCACACTATGGGGTGTGTCTCAAACTTAATTAGATTAATTTTTCCTACGAATCCTAAGGTTGCACTACCCTTCCTTCCCTACCCCACACAAGAGCCATGCTGGGGTTAGTCCCCCAGGCTGCTGTCCCTCTTCCAGGAACACCTGCCCCATTTTCTCACCTAACTATTCCTACTTGAAGGGGTTCAGAACATGCTACCCCAAAATGTGTCACTTTGGCATGCTGACTATTTTGAGTTAAAGACACTTGAAAGGGACTTCCCTGGTGGTCCATGTTAAGACTTTGCCTTCCAGTGCAGGGGGTGTGGGTTTGATCCCTGGTTGAGGAGCTTAGATCCCATATGTCTTGAAGGTAAGAAACCAAAACGTGAAACAGAAGCAATACTATCATAAGTTCTATAGAAGACTTTTTAAATGGTCCACATTAAAAAAAAAAAAAAAAGACACTTGAAAAACTGTAAATGCAAGGAAGGCACCCTGACCTTCCTTTTTCTTCCAAAAAATAGGAGCTTAAATTCCAATGTGAATAGTATTCTCACTACCAGGAGAAGGAAACATTCTCGCCACCAGAGACAGGGAGTAGATGCCTAGAGAAATGTGACAAGCAAACTCTGTTAAAACATCTCATCTTCCTTTAGATCCCCCATATGTTTTGGTTCCTTCTATACTATAGCAAAAGTGGCTGTCCTTTGTTCAACTTGCTGTAGTAACACTTGGGCCTAGTCATTTGTTTGAGTCTTCATTTTTATTCTGGCTCCATACAAATAAAATTGATATGTGTTTCCCCTGTTAATCTGTCTTATGTTAGTCCTCCCTAGGAAGGTAGTGGAAATTTTTACCTGCCTTCCGTGATCATCCTGCCCAAGGCTGATACCACCTGCAAGAAACTCTCCCTGATTCCCTAGGATAGGTTCAATAATTCCACAGTGCTGTGCTTAGTTGCTCAGTCATGTCCGACTCTTTGCAGCCCCATGGAGTGCAATCCACCAGGCTCTTTTGTCCATAGGAATTCTCCAGGCAAGAATACTGGAGTGGATTGCCATGCCCTCCTCCAGGGGATCTTCCCAACCCAGGGATAGAGCCCAGATCTCCTGCATTGCAGGTGGATTCTTTACCGTCTAAACCACCAGGGAATCGTAACCTCCATTAGGGAATGTACCAGCCTCTATGACAAGTGGTTGTTTTCTCGTCCCTCTAGTGACACTATGTTGTTGTTATTATTCAGTCACTAAGTCGTGTCCGATTCTTTGCAACCCCATGAACTTCAGCACACCAGGCTTCCCTGTCCTTCACTATCTCCTAGAGTTTGCTCAAACTCATGTCCATTGAGTTGGTGATGCCATCCCACCATCTCATCCTCTGTTGCCCTCTTCTCCTTCTGTCTTCAATCTTTCCCAGCATCAGGGTCTTTTCCAATGAGTCAGCTCTTCCCATCAAGTGGACAAATTATTGGAGCTTCAACTTCAGCATCAGTCCTTACAATGAATATTCAAGGATGATTTTCTTTAGGATTGACTGATTTGATCTCCTTGCAGTCCAAGGGACTCTCAAGAGTCTTCTCCAGCACCACATTTCAAAAACATCAATTTTTCAGCATGACACAGAATTAGTATCAATCAAGGTGGAAGAAATGGTTTAACATTTAAATTCCATGAAGATAAATATTATTATCTGTTTTATTTGCTCTGAATCCTCAACATTTAAAACAATACCTGGTATATAGTGGGCTCTCAATAAATTTTTTCAAATTAATGAGTGAATTAATGAACAAAATGTCTGGGCAGAGACTCAGATATGGAGCTGAAATGACCAGAGAGAAGAGCGAGGTCCCTTACACTGGCTAGCAGAGCAGCTCTTCCCCCAAGGAGGTGAAGAAGAGACCAGAAAACGTGAGGTTCTAAGATTGTGGAATCACCTTCAATCTAACGCTCAGAAACCCTCTCCAAAATTGCAGACATGCACATTTCCCAACACAGCTATGAAGACAGGAGACGAGATAGAAAGATGCTGCCTTTGTGGCTACATATGAATTCCAGATGTTTGTTGGAGCAGCCTGGCCTATGAATGATGGATAAGGTCAGTTTGACCTCTTTTTCCATGCCTGCAGAGGCCCAAAGTCTGCCAAAGTTTTTCCTTTATTCTCATGACCACTGTTGGCTTCAGCCCATGCCACTGCACTCAACCATGTCACTTAACTATTTAAACATCAACAACAAAAACAAAAACTCTCTCTAGTTTTTGATATAATAGACTTCATTTAAGCATTTGTGGTGTGGGGGGTGCTTACAGGGTTTCTAGGGAAAAGAGAGAAAAGAGAAATGGAATGTCTGCCAGCCACTTAGTTTTCAGTCCTTCGATATCATTGAATTCTCATTAAATTTCCTTTTTTTCTCTTCCTCTCTCTTACATGCACACACAGAGGAAACAAATGAAATCCCCTCTTTGTCTGTCTAAATTCTGGTTACCTTTTATCCCCAGCAGCTTATTGAGGATCACCTGCCTTAAAAGGTTTTGTGAGGCGGGACCAAGATGGTGGAGCATGAGGACGCTGAGCTCACCACCCCTCAGAACGCAACAAAACTACAACCATATACACAACAACTCTTGAAAAAATACACTTAACTAGCAGGATGGCTTCTTCTAATAACAAGGCTATAAAGAAAGATCCAGGTTCTTGCCGAAAGATGGCGGACGACATGGACCAACAACAAACCACCAACAGTGTGGACTCCGGATCAACATTTAAATATGATATTGGGAGATGTGGAAGAAACTGTGACAACTATAGAAATTGATGAAGAAACATATGAAGAAATGCTAGAAATAAGTTGATTTGTAGATAACTCACAAATACTTCAGCTAAACAGCATTTTATTTGCTCCACTGCAATTTTCTGAAATTAAAATGGAAAAGATCCACGTGGAGTCGGTCAAGGAGGAAGAGAAGTGATCTTGTGGGGACTCACGTCCCTATTGGGAGATCCTGAAGAAAAGGAGGATGTCACAGGCTTGAGGAAACTTGCTGAGAAGCAAGGGGCTCAAGCTGTATATTAGGCATCCCAGTACTGGGGTCTCACACAGGGAAGATAAGCCCCCTTGTTATCGTTGTTCAGTCACTCAGGCATGTCTGATTCTTTGTGACCCCATGGACTGCAGCACACCAGGCCTCCCTGTCTATCACCAACTCCCAGAGTTTGCTCTGACTCATGTCCTTGGAGTCAACAAGGCCATCCAGCCATCTCATCCTCTGTCACCCTCTTCTCCTCCTGCCCTCAATCTTTTCCAGCATTAGGGTCTTTTCCAATGAATCAGCTCTTCGCCTCAGGTGACAGACGTATTGGAGCTTCAGCTTCAGCATCAGTCCTTCCAGTGAATGTTCAGGGATGATTTGCTTTAGGATGGACTTGTTTGATCTCCTTGCAGTCCAAGGGACTCTCAAGAGTCTTAAGAACAACGATAACACGGGGGCTTATCTTCCCCATGTGGGACCCCAGGACTGGGATGCCTAATACACAGCTTGAACCCTTTGCTCCTCAGCAAGTTTCCCCGAGCCTGTGACATCCCACTCTTCTTCTGGATCTCCCACTAGGGATGTAAGTCCCAGTGAGATCACTTCTCCAGCACCCCCTTAACTTGTTTGAAAAGTAGGGGGGCTACTGGAGTGCTGTGAGAAACCTAGACCCACTCTTGAAGAGCAAGAGCACAGGCTTGTTTGCTCCAGGGCACAGCACAGAGGCAGCAGATGCAGAAGCGCTGGTCCCCTGGCCAGTTTGCCAGGCCTGCCCTCGCGCGCCCCCACCCGCACTGGCTCCTGCTCCATCCCCTCTTGCTACTGCAAGGTTCCCACTGAGGTGAAGGTCACAGGTGCCCAGGAGAAGACACGTTTAGAGAGAAGGAACCACCTCGGTCCCGGCCCAGCCGTGACCAGGGTGGGGGCAACTCACCAGCACACATCTATGCACACTCAGGCGGGAGCAGAGCAGCTCCAGTGTTGAGCCCACCATTGCTGGCACACTTTGTGCCCATGCTGGGAGGGAGTGAAACCAGCTTATGAGTGTGACTCCAGTTCCTCAGACCTTGACGCAGTCTCTAGCCAAGGCATACTCACAGAGGGCAACGTGGAGAGAAGAGAAGCACAGCCCCGAGCTCACAAGCCCTGGCCGAGACCCCAACCACAAAAGAGACTTCCGTCCTACCCAGGAGAGACCTTATGACCTCAGGGCTGCTGCTCCAACCAGTCAGGCCCCATTCCTGCCTCCAGTAGTCAGGGTGATGACCGCCGTGGAGCCTGGGAAAAGCCCAGGCACACACCAGCTCAGGTCTAGCACCTCCAACTCCAGTCCCACCTCCCACCAAGGATGTGGCTGCGAGTGCCCCTCAGGAGAAAATACAGCCAGTGTTCCGGTGAGAATCTGCTCCCCCACCAAAGCCTCCAGGCGGACGCAGATCGCATTGTGGTTCTCCCATGCTAGGACACCCCTTCAAGAAATGGACAGATAACTGTTTCACCCAACTTTCTAGAGACATAGAAAGGTAAACAAAGGCTTTGCTTTTGCTGTTCTTGTGCCTAAAATGTTCCGCTGCCACCTTCCCAGGACTGCCTCTTTCTCATCAGTCAGCTCCAGTCCTGATGTGGTGAGAGGTCAGAACCTCTAGTCCTGAGAGGGCAGTGTCCTAGATGGTCCTCGTCGAGTCCTCACCTCACTCCAGCTGCTACCAGTCATGCTCTATCCTGTCTCTCTGTTCACATTCTCATTGTTGCCAATAAGAAAAAGTTATTAATTTCATTTATGTAAGTTGTCTGTCTCCCACTGGAAAGTGAACTGCACAAGGGCAGGGCCTGTCTCTCCACCACTCTATTTCTAGCACGTAGGATGGTTCCTGGTATGTAGCAGGAATTTCGCAATTTTTTTTTTTTTTTTAATGCGTGCATGCTCAGTCATGTCTGACTCTCTCCGACACTATGGACCGTAGTCTGCCTGGCTCCTCTGTCCATGGGATTTTCCAGGCAAGAATACTGGAGCAGGTTGCTATTTCCTCCTCCAGGGAATCTTTCCAACCCAGGGATTGAACTAGCATATCCTGCATTGGCAGGCGGATTCTTTTATCACTGAGCCACCTGGGAATGAGTGAAAATAATGATCCAGACATTTTACCAGTGTGAAGTTTCCCTTTTTCCTTAATGAATTCAGAACAGTGGGATATTACTGGACCTGCTATGCTATAATTTTCCTTTGGGTCACCAAAGACCTGTTTTCTCATATAAAGTACATCATTTTAATATCCTACTTGATCCAGTCTTGGTCTGGGAAGCTTCTATGTTGGGGATTAGCCACCGGGGAAGCCCAGTCTTCTCTTTACACCTTTAAAAAAATCCAAGATGACAACTGTGTCTATTAATACTTTCTGCTTACTCTGGCACTAAAGCCTTTCAAGATTTTCAGGCATGGATAAAGTCATGGTCTTTCCTCTTAAAACCCAGTGAGTTTTACTGAAACAAGGTGTACTTGTCTGACATGCTCCCTAAGACAATTTTTACCACTTCTAGCAGTGAAAATCAGAGCTCTTCTACTGGATCAAGGGCTCGTTTACATTTCCTTTACAGTTGTAAAAGTTGTAACATGCAAAGGAAATGTAAATGAGCCCTTGATATTCCAATAGAAGAACTCTGATTTTCTCTGCTGGAAGTGGTAAAAATTGTCCTATTTTGTCCTAGGGAGCATGTCAGATAAGCATGACTGAGCACTATAGAACTAGAGTTCTATTCCTGCTACTCTATTAATATGCTAGTATCCAACGCCATGAAAAAACATATGAGACTCACCCAAAAGTTCATATTATTTTGAATAAACTTGTCTCACCCAAGTGAGAGAATTTAAAAGTAAAGTGAGCTTAGATCAGACTACAGTTGTACAAGAAAGATGAATACATTCGGACCAAAAGTTCCTCAGGTAAAACTTACCTTCTTAGATGAGTTCCAAATCATATTATAAGCAGAGAGGACCAAAGAATGAGATGTCTTTTATTTTTATTTGTTTTTAAAGAAATCCAAGGATAGAAGGAAGAATTGTTTTATTCTAGACTTGGAAGAGCTACATGAGCTTCAAAAGGGAGATCAGATAAAAAATACTTGAAAGCACACTAAAGGTTGCAAACCAAGAACTTTAACCCTAGAAAAGGCAAAAGCAAATTTCTGTGAGTGGAATACCAAGATAATATTTCTTTTCTCTTGGAAAATATAAAGGCTGCCAGGATGCCATTTGATCTAAACTTATGGGTAAGTCCTAAAGAAGCCAGAAATAAAAGCCTGCTGTAATTATTATTCGGAGAAAATAAGAGTTAGGTGGGCTCTGTTGGGTACCCTATAATGGCTTACATTGCAATGAAGTGGGTTAGCAAGTCTCTAATTGATTGAAGAGATATTTTATGCTATATCTAGTCATCATTTATTCATTGTATTTTTAGTCCCAGTGATATGACATGTCCGATCTAGGACCTGTAGGAAGGATCCTGTAAAAAATAAAAAGATTTTGCTCCCTAGGACAAAAATCATCAGAGAAGAAACCCATGCACCATTGGGTAGCAAAAGAATTTATTAACAGAAGAGTAATATAGAAACTTGAGGAAAAGAGCAGTATGCCATACTACCACGTAGGAATAAGATGGCTCTTTTACACTGAACTACATCACTTCATGGGAAATAGATGGGGAAACAGTGGAAACAGTGTCAGACTTTATTTTTTTGGGCTCCAAAATCACTGCAGATGGTGATTGCAGCCATGAAATTAAAAGACGCTTATTCCTTGGAAGAAAAGTTATGACCAACCTAGATGGCATATTCACAAGCAGAGGCATTACTTTGCCAACTAAGTTCCGTCTAGTCAAGGCTATGGTTTTTCCAGTAGCCATGTATGGATGTGAGAGTTGGACTGTGAAGAAGGCTGAGCGCCGAAGAATTGATGCTTTTGAACTGTGGTGTTGGAGAAGACTCTTGAGAGTTCCTTGCACTGCAAGGAGATCCAACCAGTCCATTCTGAAGATCAGCCCTGGCATTTCTTTGGAAGGAATGATGCTAAAGCTGAAACTACAGTACTTTGGCCACCTCTTGCGAAGAGTTGACTCATTGGAAAAGACTCTGATGCTGGGAGGGATTGGGGGCAGGAGGAGAAGGGGACAACAGAGGATGAGATGGCTGGATGGCATCACTGACTCGAAGGACACGAGTCTGAGTGAACTCTTGGAGTTGGTGATGGACAGGGAGGCCTGGCGTGCTGCGATTCATGGGATCGCAAAGAGTCAGACATGACTGAGAGACTGAACTGAACTGAACTGAACCCAAAGTAAATTTCAGGAAATTGTTCCTGAAAGGAAAATCAGAATGTTTTACCTAAAGGGGAAATAGATGCCAGACATAGGAAAACAATAGCAGCCACTGAGCTCTGTTCATCTGACTGAAACCCCCGCCCACCCAATGGCTGGTCCCTTAGAATTGGGATGGACACTCTGGGTGTCCCTCAGTCATGCACAAGGATGTAGCAATGAGTTGAACTTCTTCTTTTCATGGAACCTTTCAAATATTAGAATCGTGGGCAGTAATCTCAAAAGGAGTGATAGTTCAAAACAACACTAAACAAGTCAGTAATAATGGCAACACCATCACTACTGGCGTGTAACAGTGTGTCACAGTGCTTATAAAACAATCCACTACTTACAGGGTCACAAGAGTTTAGGAGTCTAACCACCCCGTCTTTTCTACTCTTGGAGTGGCATTTTGGGTGTTTTAGTAAACGTCCACTTGGTGTCTTTCTTCTTTTGCCTCCTGTCAGCAGAGAGCTGAACGCTGCTCTCTATTGTATCCTGCTCACCTCAGTGTTCCATTAGAAAGATTTATTGTCACATCATACACACTCATTAGCAGCAAAAACGCACTTCATACCTTGACCCTGATGACAGCAAAACCATATAAAAAAACCGTTGACTTTTAAAAAAACGCACAAAGTAAGAGTTGAGAGTTGTTTTATTTGGGGTAAAATGAGGACTATACCTCAGGAGACAGCATTTCACATAGCTCTGAGAAACTGCTTCAAAGAAGTAGAGGGAAAGGGTCAGTATATATGTGGTTTTGGTAAACAGGGAGTACATGCAATCAAACATGTATTTTTTTGCAGAAGGTTTCTGCTAGTCACAAGGAGCAAATATCACCATGAAGGATTCTGGTGCTTTTCTGATATGAGGAGATATAAGAATTGGGCTCATAAAATCAGCTCCTGAAAATATCTGACTATCTGAAGACCTATTCTACCAGTTTTTCCCAGAGCACAGAGTACCTCATTTCTGCTCTTGACACCAAATTCTTTTTAGGGGGTGTTGAAAATCAGCAGCTGCATAAGCACATCATTTAATCCTTATAGAGGTGGATGGCAAGTGCCAATTTGTAGTTGACAACCATTTTCAATCTATAGCCCAATACAGCACTTTTCAAACTGCTATCTCCTGCAGGATGTGAATAGGTGTGATGCTAAATGGGAGAAGAGGGGTTTTACTGGTCAAATAAGTTTGAGAAATACTGCATCAAACACAATTAAACCAATGGCTATCCTGCAGAGCCTTTGATATGCCAGTGTATATACAAATCTCCAAGGTGCAATTATCCATGTCTACCAAAGTTATTTGGAAAGCTCAACAGTGGCCACAGGACTGGAAAAGATCAGTTTTCATTCCAATCCCAAAGAAAGGCAATGCCAAAGAATGCTCAAACTATCGCACAATTGCGCTCATCTCACACACTAGTAAAGTGATGCTCAAAATTCTCCAAGCCAGGCTTCAGCAATACATGAACCATGAACTTCTAGATGTTCAAGCTGGTTTTAGAAAAGGCAGAGGAACCAAAGATCAAATTGCCAACATCCACTGGATCATGTAAAAAGCAAGAGAGTTCCAGAAAAACATCTATTTCTGCTTTATTGACTATGCCAAAGCCTTTGACTGTGTGGATCACAACAAACTGTGGAAAATTCTGAAAGAGAAGGGAATACCAGACCACCTGACCTGCCTCTTGAGAAACCTATATGCAGGTCAGGAAGCAACAGTTAGAACTGGACATGGAACAACAGACTGGTTCCAAATAGGAAAAGGAGTACGTCAAGGCTGTATATTGTCACCCTGCTTATTTAACTTCTATGCAGAGTACATCATGAGAAACGCTGAGCTAGAAGAAGCACAAGCTGGAATCAAGATTGCCGGGAGAAATATCAATAACCTCAGATATGCAGATGACGCCACCCTTATGGCAGAAAGTGAAGAGGAACTAAAAAGCCTCTTGATGAAAGTAAAAGAGGAGAGTGAAAAAGGTGGCTTACAGCTCAACATTCAGAAAACGAAGATCGTGGCATGTGGTCCCATCACTTCATGGGAAATAGATGGGGAAACAGTGGAAACAGTGTCAGACTTTAAATTTTGGGACTTCAAAATCACTGCAGATGGTGACTGTAGCCATGAAATTAAAAGACGCTTACTCCTTGGAAGAAAAGTTATGACCAACCTAGATAGCATATTGAAAAGCGGAGACATTACTTTGTCAACAAAGGTCCATCTAGTCAAGGCTATGGTTTTCCCAGTGGTCATGTATGGATGTGAGAGTTGGACTGTGAAGAAAGCTGCTGCTGCTGCTGCTGCTAAGTCGCTTCAGTCATGTCCGACTCTATGCGACCCCACAGATGGCAGCCCACTAGGCTCTGCCGTTCCTGGGATTCTCCAGGCAACAACACTGGTGTGGGCTGCCATTTCCTTCTCCAATGCATGAAAGTGAAAAGTGAAAGTGAAGTCACTCAGTAAGTGTCCGACTCTTTGTGGCCCCATGGACTGCAGCCTACCAGGCTCCTCTGTCCATGGGATTTTCCAGGCAAGAGTACTGGAGTGGGTTGCCATTGCCCAGAGCCAAAGAATTGATGCTTTTGAACTGTGGTATTGGAGAAGATTCCTGAGAGTCCCTTGCACTGCAAGGAGATCCAACCAGTCCATTCTGAAGATCAGCCCTGGCATTTCTTTGGAAGGAATGATGCTAAAGCTGAAACTCCAGTACTTTGGCCACCTCATGCGAAGAGTTGACTCATTGGAAAAGACTCTGATGCTGGGAGGGATTGGGGGCAGGAGGAGAAGGGGACGACCGAGGATGAGATGGCTGGATGGCATCACTAACTTGATGGACGCGAGTCTGAGTGAACTCTGGGAGTTGGTGATGGACAGGGAGGCCTGGGGTGCTGGGATTCATGGGGTCGCAAAGAGTCGGACATGACTGAGCGACTGAACTGAACTGAACTGAACCAAAGTTATTTAACTGCAAAATCCTTTAATTTAAAAAATATCTTAGGATCAATGCACTAGGGAGTATACTTTGGCCTCTTCATTCTTTCCAGTCTTTATGCTGTCGTGATGCTCTGGCCTCTGATCAAATATCCCTGTTCCTTCATCTTTCTCAGCTTCTTTTCCACCATGATGGTATTGTTTGCCTGGTATCCCATGCTCTAACCACAATAAGCTTGCTATTCTTCCACATATGCAAGTACATTAAAAAAAAAAAAAAAAAGCCTTAGCTTGGATTATGTTGCACTTCCGTTTCTGCCTTGAGAAGCTTCCTTGCTATCTCAGGGGAAAAAAATCAATCACTGCCTCCTCTATACTTCTTCTGCAATTAAAGTATGTATTTATAATTTTTATAATTATACTTTGTTGTAGCTATGTATTTGTGTGTATTTTTTCCCCTATATTTGGAACTATCTATAGGCAGATAATATACTGCCTATATATGTATTTCCAGTGCCTAGCACAATGCTAGCTGTAGCAGGAGAAAAATTCTGAATTTAATTCAATTCATTATGATGAAGTCAATTGAATTGAATTCAGTTCAGATAACCATGTAAATATCCATCTGTAGAAAAAAAAAGAATCTAGAAGATAATATTATTAGTTTGCTTGATATGAGTGTGTCCAATATAATATAATGGTTGGTTTATTGACTCATTAATTCATTTGAAGATTATTTTTCAGTGAACATATGTTTTGTGCAGGCTACTCAGGAGATATGCAAAGTTTAATCAAACATAGTCATAATCTCAAAGCTTTGGGAAAGTCTGAAACATAGACATCAACCTTGACAATGCCCTCACCTGGCTGCTTGTATCAAATCTATCATCAAAGATCATCCATCTTAAGTATTTCTCAACTCTGACACTTTTCTCCATCACCACTGCTACCTCCCTCATCCAAGAAAGCAGTATCTCTCTTGGACCACTGTAATCACCTGGTTTCCTCAAAATCACTCTAATCAGAATGATCTTTCCTAAAAACCCTACAATGCTTAAAATCCTTCAATGGCTTCCTATTGCTCTTACATAAAGACCCAAATCACTAACATACCTGCAATGTCTTAGATGGTCCATCCCCTGTTAATGGTCAAGTTTTCCTTGCAACATCAGTCCCTGGCTTCCCATATCCTAGACAAACTGACTTTCCTTTCATGCACCATGTTTCATGTTTATTTTACCTGGAATGATCTTTCTTCTTACTAGATGCTGACATAAACCCTCATAATTTTGAATTAAACTCCATTAGTTCTTCCTTAGGGAAGACTCCCTAACCCCCACCTCCAATCTAGGTCAGCTTCTTTCTTAATTTTTCCTCAATAGAGCCATGTTTCTTTTTTCTTAGCAGATAATTCAGTTTGTAATTATACATTTATATGATTGTGTAATTAATATCTGTCTCTTCCAATTAATTACAAGCTTCATGAAGCCAGTTAGTTTGGGGGGAGGGGGGGGCTTGTGCTTGTCATTGTATACTCGGCATCTAGCACAAATACTATGTATAACAACATAAATAACATAACATAGAAATAAACAGGTGCCATAAGGAAGATTCATTAAAATGTTAACTGAACTCAGAAGAGAAGAGGTAACATTTAGCTGAAAGAAACAATTAAGTTTCTATGGCATTAAAAGTCAATGTGGCTGCACCTTGGAGTCTCGTGGGGAACTTGAAGACATACTGATGTAAGGGCCTCAAAATATTAAAGAATTACTATATGATCCCCTAGTTTCACTTCTGAGTATACACACAAAAGGAGTGAAACCAAGGACTCAAATACATATTTATATACCAAAGTTCACAGCAGCATATTCACAGGAGCCAAAGGTAGAAACAATTCAAGTGTCCCTCAACAGATGAAGAGATAAGCTAAATGTGGTATATACACAGAGTACAATATTGTTCACCCTTAAAGAGGAAATTCTAATACATGTCACAACATGGATAAAACTTGAAGGCATTATGCTAAGTGGATAAGGCGGACACAACAGAACAAATGTATGATTCCACTCACAAGAGGTGTCTAGAACACACAAATTCCTAGAGACAGAAATTAGGATAGTGATTACCAGGGGCTGGAGAGGAAAGTGGAAGGAAGAGTTGGTGTTCAATGGATACTAAGTTTCTGCTTGGAATAATAAAGTTCTAGAGAAGTATGGTTGCAAAACTCACGAGTGTACTGAAATGAATGATTTAATGAATTCTACCCTGAAGAATGGTTAAAGTGGCAAATTTCGTCTATTTATATTTTCACCACCAAAGAAAAATGTCTGAAAAAAAGAAAACAATCCTGATGACCTGGTCCATTCTCTGTGGGTTCTGATCGAATTGGTCTGGGGTGTGGTTTGGATATTGGGATTTTTCTTAAAACTCCCCAGGTGATTTATTGTACAACCAAGGGTGAGAAACACTGTTGCCAGAGCCGAGGCAACACACTGGTGGGAAACTTAAAAATGGGGGAACAGGGCAGTGGCATCAGCAGACAGTGGACCAGGAAGCTACAGGCTCTGCTCTCCCGTGAAACACTAAGTAAACAACACACACAGCAGGCAGTTTTGTGGGAACTGTAGACACCAGCTGGGATCTACAGCAACCAGGCCCATCCCGAAACAAGAGGAAGTCACACTCAAAATGGGAGGACGTTCTGGTGCTTCTGTTCACCCTTTTCCCAACTGCACCCCACCGTGGTGAACTGAGGAAGCCGTCCAATTCCCAGTTCCTTTCTCAGGACAAGAAGGAAAAAAAAATGTAACCTGTTTGTACCCTTCAGGCTTGTCTGGGAGTTACATAAGTGACTGTTTCAGTCTTGCCTAACCCAGAGGGCTGCTAGGAACCATGGTGTAATTGGAATATCAAAGTGAAGGTGGCTGAAAGCAGTGGCCACAGGAAGAGCTGCAGGAGCACTGCAGACCGTGGGTGTCTGAACCAAGAGCTTACAGGCAGAGGACTGCAATAAGACATCCAAGGCCCTGAGAACCAGCAGAGGTGAGACGCTAAGGGAAATTATGGCAATCTTAAAGTAGTCATGTTCGGGACTTCCCTGATGTTCTAGTGGTTAGGAATCCACCTGCCAATGGAGGGCACACAGGCTCAATTCCTGAGAAGATCCCACATGCCATGGGCCAACTAAGCCTGTGCACCAAAATTAGCGATGCCTATGTGTCCTAAAGCCTGCAACAAGAGAAGCCGTCACAATGAGAAGCCCATGCACTGCAATGAAGATCAGCCCCCACTCGCTGCAACTAGAGAAAGCCCACATGTAGAAACGAAGGCCCAGCACAGCCAAAAAATAAAAAGTAGTCATGGGTATGAGTGAATTGGGGAGGCAAGGAGAGGGGACAGGACACACACAGGCCTAGAGAGAAGGCATCAGCAATTACCATGAGAACAGACATATAGCTCAATGGAACAGAACTGAGAGTTCAGAGGGAAAAACACCTTCATATTTGTGGTCTAGTGATTTTGGGGAAGGATACCAAGACAGTGCAACAGTAAAGGAGAGTCATTTCAACAAATTGCGCTATAACAACTGAATATCAACATACGAAAGAATGAAACTGGGCCCCTGACCTATGCCATATACAAACATTAACTGTTTCTGGTGTTACAGTTAGGTCTTTAATCCATTTTGAGTTTATCTTTGTGTATGGTGTTAGGAAGTGTTCTAATTTCACTCTCTTACACGTAGCTGTCCAGTTTTCCCAGCACCGCTTACTGAAGAGGCTATCTTTGCCCCATTGTATATTTTTGTCTCTTTTGTCAAAGATAAGGTATCCATACTACTACTACTACTACTGCTAAGTCACTTCAGTTGTGTCCGACTCTGTGCGACCCCATAGACGGCAGCCCACCAGGCTCCCTCATCCCTGGGATTCTCCAGGCAAGAACACTGGAGTGGGTTGCCATTTCCTTCTCCAATGCATGAAAGTAAAAAGTGAAAGTGAAGTCGTTCAGTCGTATCCAACTGTTAGCAACCCCATGGACTGCAGCCTACCAGGCTCCTCCATCCATGGGATTTTCCAGGCAAGAGTACTGGAGTAGGGTGCCATTGTGTGTGGATTTATCTCTGGGCTTTCTATCTTGTTCCATTGGTCTATAAGTCTGGTTTTGTGCCAGTACCATGCTGTCTCGATGACTGTAGCTTTGTAGAATGGCCTGAAATCCTGAAAGTTGATTCCTCCAGCTCCATTCTTGCTTCATTATAATATTCACTTTTTTTGCAGTGGTCTGGAACCAAACCTAAAATAGTTCTGAGACATGCCTATACAAATAAACCTGGGAAATCTGAATAAGATTGGTTGTAGTAATGCCAATACCCTAATATCCTAGTTGTGATATTGTAGTATAGTTTTTATGAGATGTTATCACTGATGGAAATTGACAAAGAATATCCAAAATTTCTCTATATTGTTCTTACAACTGTATGGGCAACTGCAATTATCTCAAAGTAAAAAGTTTAATTAAAAATACATAAAAGAATACAATAAAATAAAAATTCTGACAAAAAAGCATTAAGCAGAAGAAAATAAAGGGGGAAAAAGACATCATACTATGCAAAAGATGAAAATTCTAATCTGGATAAAAGTTTAACTCAAGCTACAGAAGCATATTACTCAAATTCCTTCTCATTATAGTAAAATCAAAAAGATCAAATCAATAAAATAGAAAGGAAATGAGATTTTTAAAAAGATGATTTCTAGATGAAGTAAACAAATTGAAAGACAAACCAGCCACGTTTTAGAGCTAATAAAAGAGAATGAAGACTACTGAAAATTAAATTACTGACCCAGTGGATACAAACAAAAATAACAAGGCAATTATACAGAAAACAATATATGGTAGATAGACATAATCCAATATAAGAGTAATTGATACATTTGCGTTGAAAAACCTCAAAATAGAAGATAGTTTCTAAGATATAATACAAGAGAATTGTCTGAATTTTAAGATACTAATGAAACTATAGATGAAAAGTGAATACCATGTTCCAGGAACCTTTAAATTACAATATCAATATAAAAGTTTATCCTGAGTACATCACTGAACTTGAAGAACATCTTCAGGCATCTATTAGGTAAAATAAATCACCTTTAAAGAAAAAAATCAGGACTTCCCTGGTGGTTCAGTGGTTAAGAATCCACCTTGCAATGCTGGGGACTCAGGTTCGATTCCTGACCAGGGAACTAAGATCCCACATGCGGTGGAGCAACCAAGCCTGTGAGCCGCAACTACTGGGCCCACGCTACAGAGTCCTTGAGCTGCAACTGCTGAACCTGTGTGCTCCAGAGCCTCTGTGTCACAACTGGAGAGTCCATGAGCCTCGAGGAAAGATCCCACAGGACACAACAAAGACCGGATGCAGCCAAACAAATAAGTAAATACAATTTGTTTTTAAAAAGAGGAAAATCAAGTTGGTCTCAGACTTGCCTCAACATCATTTACTGCCAAAAATAATGGAGTGATGAAACTAGATTTGCTCACTACAAAATATGGCTCTGTATACTTCTTTTCCCAGACAAGTGTTAAGTAACAGACCCAAGAACCAGAATACTGGAGCCATAAATTCATGTCATCACAACACAGGAAAGAAGCATAAGACTAATTAAATGAGCTCATGTTTGGAAGGTGGTACAAACTAATAACAAGCTATAAGATGAGTAGTTTAGGCAGTGAAATACAGATATTATCAATCAACAATTATTTTTGTGCCCCAGAATTTTGCCACAATCTTCAAACACTCTTATAAATACAAGCTTCTCATTTTACAGAGAGAAAATTAGAGAAAATTAATGCTTAAGTAGATGAACTTGCTCTGAATCATACCATTAAACCCATAATTCAAATTCTGTTCTACCTAATTCAGTCAATTCCTACCTAACAAAACAGTGTTATCTTATATCTGGATAGCGAGAACACATGATTTTAATTTTATTCTTTTTGCTTATTTTTTTTCCTAAAGTTTCAACAATGACATGTGTTGCTTTTGCTATTAAAAAAAACAGTAGGCTTTTAAAGATGCACACAAAGGTTCTTTTTTCAAAGAAACAATATAGAAATCTAATCCTTGACATTTTAACTCTCTAGATGCCAGCATGGCATCTAGTTGAAATTGGTTGGTCATTTGAAAGCTCAGTGCACAAACATTGTTTTTCTCACTTTTGAACTCATTCTTAGGGAGATTAAATACAAAATAAGTATGGAAAGAATGATCACAAATTCAGAAATTAAATTGGCTAGATTTTGCTAGTCTAGACTAACACAGTCTGTTTCCTGGAAATCTGTCTTGGCCTTCTGTCTTTTTTTTAAACTGTTTGGATAAAACACACACACACGTGCATGTACATGTGTGCACACACACACACTACCACTGCTCCTGCAGTACACTGTGAGACTGCATGGATTAGGATTCTAGAAAGATCCAAAATTCACCTCGACACAGGGCCAATGCCACACCCATGATGGGCAGAGGTCTTCTCACACAGAGCACAGCCTTGAGAGCCTGGTCAGAAACAAGCTTCCCTGGAAGGAGACAGAAGGTGCCGCTGTGAGATGGCAGGCTCAGCCTGGCCAGTTCACATCGCTTCGCCAGACAAACAGCCTCTGTCTGTCAAGTTCCTTGAACTTTGAGTAACTGGCTGGGGCGCCAACTTAAGAATACAGCCAAGTCTTGAGCAGAACTCTTCTCCCCAAAGAGCTAGCGAGGAATCAATGATGAGGAACTCGCCAATTTTCTGTCACTTGGAGGGCTTCCAAACCCAGGATCATGCTCAGGGAACCGAAGTCCAAGAGGCCTGTGGGTGGAAGCAAACAGGACTCTTTTTCCTCTTTCAAGATATTGCTACGAGTACGTCTAAAATGCTCTGAGGAAAGAACATATTTTTAATTTGTCAGGTCAGCAAAAGCAGGCAGTAAGTAGAGGAAAAGTGATCTTGTGAACTGGCAAGTTTTTCTTCCTTCCTTCTCCCTCACAATCGTTTGTGTTGGGCTAAATCATTTTAAACAGTTTCCTCTGACGTGTATGTCTTGAAACATAAGGGAATTCAAAGTACAGTTTTTGGTTTGGTTTGGTTTGGTTTGGTTTGGTATTTGTTCCCCAGAGTTCACTAAGGGAGGGGACGGTGAGAGGTTGAGAGTTTTAATGTCCCAGACTGATTTTAAAGCCAAGGTTTAAGAAATATTACCTCATACATAAATAGGAATTTTCAGTTATACTCAGGCAATTGTTTTATACCAAAGCCTTGCAAAGAGTCCCCGGTCTGGGACTGTTTATGGTTCCCTCTTATACCCCCCATTCTTTAAACAGGTACCTAGGGGCATTCCCTTTGACCACAGAATGGATGAAGTAACAGCTAGAAGTAATCTTCGAAGAAATGAAGATTTGACCACAATGGGGGCTCTAATGACCACACTAGGACCTTCTGAAAGATTGAAAGCAGCAATTAGAGAGTTATTTTCTGAGGGGCATTATTTATTTTCTTAAAATAGAAAATTTTAAAAACAAGAAAAAGAAATGGATACCTTAATGAGCAGAGCCCTTTGTAACTATGGTCATGATGAACAAATTAAATGAAACTCTCAGCTAGTTTATAACCAAAACATCAATTTCCCTGAAATTTAACTTGGAAAGCAAGAAGGAAGTAGTACCTTGAATGAATGTCTCTGGAATGTAATCTTCCTAAAACAATGGATCTCAATTTCTTTGAAGAGTTCTCTCAGCTTTTGAACTTCCCAGGGTATCGCCTGCTTCTATAACTGAGGATGTCTTACAGTTCACATTCTTGATGAAGGAGGGGCAATTTCTCTGCAAGAAACATCATTTGCAGAGATAAAGCTCCATCTGATACAGCCATTGAAAACCAGGGCCCTGCAAAGACAACTCCTTTAAGCTGCTGCTGCTAAGTCACTTCAGTCGTGTCCGACTCTGTGTGACCCCATAGATGGCAGCCCACCAGGCTCCCCCGTCCCTGGGATTCTCCAGGCAAGAACACTGGAGTGGGTTTCCATTTCCTTCTCCAATGCATGAAAGGGAAAAGTGAAAGTGAAGTCTCTCAGTCATGTCCGACTCTTTGCGACCCTATGGACTGCAGCCTACCAGCCTCCCCCGTCCATGGGATTTTCCAGGCAAGACTACTGGAGTTGGGTGCCATTGTCTTCTCCGCTCCTTTAAGCATCTCAGTCTAAATCATACAGAACAAGTTTCCAATGTCTCATAATAGAAAAGTTGAGCTTCTCAGAGGGACTTCCCTCGTGGCTCAGATGATAAAGAACCTGCTTGCGATGCAGGAGACCCAGGTTCGATCCCTGGGACAGAAAGATCCCTTGGAGAAGATGTTTGCTTCTCCACATTCTAATATCATGAGCTAATGGGAACAAGGTTTAGGGAGTCTTAGTGTGGAGAAGGCAATGGCAACCCACTCCAGTATTCTGAAGCGACTCAGCATGCCTGCATGCACTGGAGAAGGAAAGGGCAACCCATTCCAGTATTCTTGCCTAGAGAATCCCAGGGACAGAGGAGTCTGATGGGCTGCCGTCTATGGGGTTGCACAGAGCCTCTATATTCAAAGGACTAGCCCAGCTGCCAAGTAGCAATTTAAGAAGACTTCAATCTTTATTTTCATCTCTCTCAGAGGTTCTAATTGAGGGCAAGACCCTTCTTTCGCACTCATAGGTTTTGTATACTCCTTCAGCATCCCTCATTTGCAAAAAAAAAGTCCCTCTCCAGAATAGCCCACCCTGTTTTCTCTCCTCTCTTCTTCTTTTGTAGCTCAGCATTGCCATGCTACCTACCCTAGAGGAGGAAATGGCAACCCACTCAAGTATTCTTGCTGGGACAATCCTATGGACAGAGGAACCTGGCAGGTTACAGTCCATGCAGTCACAAAAATTCAGACATGACAGACTGACTGAGATGCTCACATTGCCACACTAATCAATTTACCCTATCCCATTCCCTTTCCACCAGCCTCTCCTTTTCAATCCTCACGTCTCTGACCCCCTTTTTATCTAGCCTACCCTCTTCAATTCTCCCAAGTTTTGCTCATCAACCATCCAGGAATCCAACTGGATTCTCATATAGTAGGTGAGTAGGGAGGCACAGAAATCCATGGAAGAGATGAGGGCCTGAGAGGGAGGAAACTGAAAACATTTGCTCAGAAAACTCCACCTGCCACACTTGCAAGACAGAAACATAGCTTGCAAACACAACTGATATCACCTTTCCCCAGATCCCATAGCACCCATCAAGGCCTCCTGAACCCTAACCTGCTGTGAGTGAGCACGTGCTCAGTCGCGTCGGACTCTTTGTGCTTCTCTGGACTGTGGCCCGCCAGGCTCCTCTGTCCATGGGATTCTCCAGGCAAGAACACTGGAGAGGATGCCACTTCCTTCTCCAGAGTATCTTCCTGACCCAAGGATTGAACCAGCGCCTACTGCATCTTGTGCACTGGCAGGTGGATTCTTCACCACTGAACCACTTGGGAAGCCCCTTCCTGCTATAAGTCTGAATTCTGTTTCCACCTTTCAAGGGAGCATCTGCCAGAAAGAAGCTTCTAAGCCCCAAGGAGCAAGATAGCTGTGAGTCCCAGGGGTCTGTAGCACTTATATCTTATTCCCTCCCCCTTCTCCCTTCTGTCTTTTGACACTAAAAATACAGTTGTTGTGT
The DNA here is from genome assembly GCF_016772045.2 of Ovis aries. Lineage (NCBI taxonomy): Eukaryota > Metazoa > Chordata > Mammalia > Artiodactyla > Bovidae > Ovis > Ovis aries. Next base: position 57,214,229 of record NC_056062.1, on the reverse strand, counting down.
TTTTTTTTTTCTCTCATATGCTGTTTATGGAATTCACATCCACTCTAACATGGCCAGAATATTGCGGTTGGGGTGGGGGGTGGGGGGGGCGTGGTAAAGGTGGATGGAGGTGACGTGGAAATCTTTTCATTAAAGGATCCTCGGAGCCAATTTGTGTTGCAGTCGCAATCACAGGCTTGGTATTCTTCTCCCCAGAGTCATATCTTCTAAAGTGTTTGTTGAAAATACTGTAATCAGAGCTACTGCTTCACAGAGGCGGGGCCAAATATTAGAGACTCATGTCCTGAAATCTGGTCAATGTGTCCATGCTCATCAAAGTGCCCTGACCATTCTTGCTTTATCACACCCAGAAATGTTAAATTACGAGGCTCCTTGATGTGAACATTCTCTCTAAAGCTGAAACGTGGATTACTTCACAAGTCCGTGCTTGCAAAGCTATGCATTTGGCTTTGAATTCATTGACTTTCTTCTCACCACAAAGTATTAACCATGCCATTGACTTTAAGATGGCTTACTATAAACTAGCCCATTGCTTGGAATTTAATGGGAAAATTGCTCTATCTCCTTCTTATTTAATATACACGTGGATAATTTGTTTTCTTTGTAATATATATATGGGTAATTTGCATCACCTGTTCCATGTTCTCCTACATAATTCTTGTGCTCATCGCTTCTGCCCTTGCTACCCAAGCTTCAACCTCTCTTTTCCCTCATCCGCCTTTTCAATCCTGAATTTTCTGACCCGCCACCACCACCCTTTCTATCATCTCCCATACTTTATCCCGGTCAATACCATCATTGACAACAATTATTTTGTGCTTGCTCTGTGCTCCGCACAGCTCTATTCATTTGGAGAAACACCAATCAGAGGTTTTTCAAAGAGCTGCAGTATGAAAATAAAGCTCAAAACAGGCAACCTCATGTTTATGCGTGAATAAATCCAGATGTCTCGGACCTCATTGCTAAGTTTGGGTAAAACAAGAAACCAGGCTCTGATTCAAGTCAGCAAATTTTAAAAGGAAATTAAGAGGATGGGTGCAGGTCTAGAGAGTAAACTGAAGTACTTTCTATGAAAAGCTCCTGGCCAGTGACTTTACCCCAGTACTCCTCCTGAGGGATGATGACTGTCATGCGGATCTGCTGTTTTATTTGCTCGAATGACTGATTGTTTTGATCATCATACATTTCACTCATTCAAACCAGGGTTTCTTGAGTGACACTGATTTCCCAGCGTGCAGGTGTACCACAGGGAAAAGAAAGGGACTTTAATGGGGAATTAGGCATCCAGAGACCTGGAGTTCATCAAATTCCTTAAACCTTGCTGGGCCTCAGTTTTATCTACAAAATGGAGAAGTCACAATGAGTGACCCCCTCGATTCCTTGCAGAGCTGCTGATCAGTGACTCATATTGGTTAAGAGCTGCGATGTTGTTTGCTAGCAGTTTAACGTGCCAAGTAATGCACTGTATTTCAATGACTCTGCAGGTAAGTAGTGAGGAGCAGGCATGCAAAAATCAAAGACAGAAAGTCTGCAGGGTTTTGACATTTGTAGATGAAAAGCAGTATATTCAAAATCTTGCCCTCACATAGGAAAAGAATGCTACAAAATCATTTATTTACTTATAATAGCTAGATTAGCACAAATTAGGAATCCATTAGCTGTTTAGGTTGTGACTATTGTTGCTGAGGAAAAAAGCTTTAAAATGCTTCGGGGGCATCTAATTTAAAAGAAACAAATGGATTACATTTTCCTAATTTAGCAGTCAGTTACTGTGACTCATCCTCCTCTCTCTGCTCATGTGACCAGGATAGTAAACACGGGGTATTGACAAGAAAATCTAGCCCGCCAGTCAGCAGATGCCAGCCCTCCTTAGACTGAAGCCACAGTGAAAATGTGCTTGTTTCCTGTTTTCTTTGCAAAACCAAATTGCAGGGACCGTGCCAGTGTTTATTATAGTGCCCTACGTGAAAAGGGACTGATTGCTTATTTTTGACTTATGATCGACAAATATTGTGGCAAACCCTCGCGCCTTCCATTTCCTGCTTTTAGAGAGCCCTGAGTCTAAATGAATAGAGATTAAATAGGTGCTTATCTGCCTCCGATTCCCGAGGTGATCTGCCCAAGCTCTGGAAAATTTTCCTTCTCCTTCAAAATTTTTTTCAGCAGTAAGATCACGGAAAGAGATGACCGCTGGTTCACAGTCCCAGCTCTGCCTCCTACAGTCTGTGAGCCTTTGGGAAAGTTACTCACACTCTCATCACTTGGTTTCTTCATCTGCAATAAAGACAAAAGTACATCTCTTCCATACACATGTTTAAACTAAATCGTACTATTTTTAAAGAATTTACAAACATTAAATCTTTAGAGCAAAATCAAAGAGATAGTAACTACTACCAGTGTAATCGTAGCTAACATTCATTGGTATGAGTTGTAATTGAGGTAGTAATGTGAATGTATCCCCACCAGTTCAAGGGAGAGAAATACATGTGCTTCCCAGGTGGCACTAGTGGTAAAAACCCTCCTGCCAATGCAGGAGACAGAGGGGATGTGGGTTCGATTCTTGGGTCAGGAAGATCCCCTGGAGGAGGGCATGGCAGCCCACTCCAGTATTCTTGTCTGGAGAATCCCATGGACAGAGGAGCCTGGGGGGTTACAGCCCATGGGGTCACAAAGTTTCAGACATGACTGAAGAGACCTAGCACTCACACATGTACCCAAAGAAGAGAAACTTCCTGCTCTGTGCAGAGTGACAAGCGGGGGTTTCTATTTCCTCCAAGAGAAACTGTGATCCACTTACTGTGTTTCGAACCAAAGGACTCCAACTTGAGTTGATATTGTTGCATTTGAGTGATTGCCAATAATGCTCTACAAGTGTTAATACCAGTGAGACAGGCTGGGACCTGGAACCAGGGACTCTTTGCTGCAGTGCTTGCACCGTCTCCTTGAGCAACAAAATATAAAGAAACTATAAGGGACTGAAAATAACTGTATACCAGTTGGGGAAAATTATGGACAACAAGGTACACAAAGACGAAAAACATAACTGCCACTTCTGAAGAGCTGGAGCAAAAACAGAGTACTGAGCATGCCCCCTGCACACAACATCACCAAAGGGCAAATGACCCAAGCCACCTCTCCAGCTGGACTCCCTGGATACACCCCTACCCTTACCCATACATGGAAGCAGCTCACCCCCTACCTCCCTACATCAGGGAAGGAACAAGGGAACCTGTTGCCTGTTCTCGCTCCCTCTCTGCAACAGGAGTCCCAATAAAGCCTTGCCTGAATTTCTTGTCTGGCCTCTTAGTAATTTCTGTTAATTAAGGAGGCCAAGAACTGTGGTCAGTAATACCAGGAGAGCAACTGCCTTGAGCTTGGGCCAAATATGGAAGTGCGTTAGGGAGCGCCTTCCTACCATACTGAACTGGGGGAAAGGGGGAAGGGTGGAGCTCTGGGCATCCTTAGTCTAGTAAGAGAAGGAATTGGTTGTGCAGTTGCGATTGCCAGGAAACCTGAACCAAAAAATTTGAGGTACCTCACGTCTCTTCTTCCCCTCTCTCTTACCACCAACCAAGCAAACCGAAACTACTCCTCCTAGCCTCATAAAGCTTTATTTCAGGATAGTGATGATGTATTTGGGACTCAAAAGTTTGACATTTTCAAAAGTCTTCTATTAAAATTAAAAAGATAATGGAACATGTAACACTCAAGTCATAGTATTGAAAGAAAATTAGAGAAAATATAATGCCCTTATTTTTCCAAACTCAAAAATTAAAACCCAAACGTGTTCAATGATTTGTTTAACCCTACACATTGGGATGGTGGTAGAGATGGGAGGAGTTGGCTCCATCAAATACTCTTTCTGTTGCCCATTCAGAACCATTATCAGCTGTGAATATTCTCAGGGAGCTAAGGGGATTCATGGGTTGGCTTATAATACTGGTTTACAAGCTTAACGGGGGCCAGAGCAGCTGCTCTTTTGTTTGGTCCACTTATTGCTCCTATAAGACTTTGTTTCAGGAATATTCTATGAGGTAAGATGTATGGCTTTGGGCTTCCCTAGTGGCTCAGTGGTACAGAACCTGCCTGCCAATGCAGGAGACACAGATTCAGTCTCTGATCTGGGAAGCTTGCACATGCCGTGGATCATCTAAGCCTGGGCACCAGACTATTGAGCCTGTGTTCCAAAGCCTGGGAGCCACAGCAATTGAAGCCCACACGCCCTAGAGCCTGTGCTCCACAACAAGAGAAGCCACCACAATGAGAAGCCTGTGTACTGCAACGGAGAGCAGCCGCTGCTCGCCGCAACGTGAGAAAGCCCGCACAGCAATGAAGACCCAGCACAGGCAAAAATAAATAAATAAAATTATGAAAACAAAATAAATAAAATATAGGTTTTATGGTATCTCTTTACAACCGTGACGTCCTGTTGAACAGCAGCCCTTGCTGAAGAAAATTTGAGATATGCTGTCTCGTGGATTGTGGCAAAAAGTGGAGAAGGAAACCCAGAGCTCTGCGTTCTGGACAGGGAAGCTTAGTAAAATTAGCCCCACAAGGGGGTCTGAGCAGCGAAGGCTGACCTGACCCATGGGGACTTGGCAGCAGAAGAGAAGTTAAGAGAGAGGTGCATGAAAGGAGTGGGGAAAGGACCACAAAATTTTCTCGATATTTACCTTGTAAATCCATGTGCATTTCAGGCTCCTTAATGGTGTGCGACAGAAATACACCCTGGGTATTTTTTACATAAAAGGGCGCTTATTGAAAGGATAGCGCTCAGAGAATCAGCTAAAGGCCTGAAAACTGCAGACGTTAGGGGAGTGTGAGGGTCAGGCCTCAGGACTGGATGGCTCACCTTAGGACTCCTCATCCCTACTGTCTTTGTATCTCTCACTCAGTTTGTTTCAGAGGTGAGCACTGATTGGTCAAATGAGGCCACGTGCTTACCCCCTGTCTGCAGGAGAGGAGCTCTGGCCCCTCAGCTTCCCTAGTAGGAGACAGGTACTACCTTCCACCCGGGCCACATAGTTCGGGAAAAGGAATTTCCCCCCTAAAAGAATTAAGGGCTCTTGGGTCCAAGCCTACATCTTAGTCAGTGAACAGGAGGATAATTCTGAACGCACAATGTTACCTGTCACGTGTTCCTGATCTGTACTTGGGTCTCCATGCACTCACAGCTGAATCAGACAGCAGACAGGCTGTAAATAAAGAGCAAAAGAGGTTTTCTTACATTTTTAGGAAAACACTAAAACAATAGCTCTAGACATCAGGGCACCAGCAGCACTGCCTGAGTGAAGGCTAATGTGAGTCCTTCTTCCCCATTTGCCAGAGGCCACTGGACTATACAGCCCTGGGGGGGAGGGGGGTCCCATGGAGGCAGTAGTGCCCCCCCAGAGAAGGAGCAGCTCCCAGCAAGAGGAGAAGTGTGTGAGTAGGGCTTGTGCAGCTGGGAATGCCAGCCATTTACATCCGAGTTATGACTGTCAATATGACCTCATTAGATTCCGGAGCTTAATGAGGAAAAATTCAATATGGCCTCTAAAGAAAGCTTTGAAAAGAAATAAAAGGAATGTGAGGGCTAGTTGGAGTGCCCAGGGCCGTTCTTTCTCACTAGCTGAGTAATCTTGGGCAAGTTACAGAATGCCTTTGAGATTCAGGTTCCTTGATTGTTAAATGGAAACCATAATCCCATGAGTTATTATGAAAATTAAATGAGGTTGCCAGCTAAATGTTGGCACTTGCCACCTGCCTCTACAAGGATTAAGTCACTAGCCAGTGTAATCATTGACCTTCAACACACACAAAAAGAGTTCAGGGTGGAGCTCAGAATTGAGGCACATTGTGGTGTGGGAAAAACTGGCAGGACAGGTTTTCAGATAGTTAGATATTTTCAGAAGAAGATTTTATAAGCCCAAATTCTTGCATACTCTCATATCTAGAAAGGCACTAGAAATTGTTACTGGAGACATCTGCTCCTCATAACTAGAAGTAACCATCAGGAGACTAGCAGCAACCTTTTACAAAAATGTGTGCTTGATTGCACGTATTCCCCTTCACAAAATCACATCTGTGCTGACTTCCCCAACCTCTCTTCAGAGCAGTTGAGATGCTGTCTCCCAGCCTATAGTCCTCATCTTGCCCCAAATAAAACTTAACTCACAACACTTACTCCGTGAATTTTATTTTTTCAGTTGACAAGATGAAAGGGTCAAACACAGCCTAACATGCAGTACTACTCAGTACATGCAAGAGAAATATTTGAAAAATAATTACCATAAAATGCTAACAATTCACTGCGTGCTTCCTCTGCGTAGACAGAGGGTAGTGCTAGCTCTGCTATCAGACATCCCAGGTTCCCATGCACCTGCTACTCAGTGGCTAGCTGTGGGGTCTTAGGCATGTTCCTCAACCTCTCTGAATCCTGAGGGTCCACCTCACTGGACTGTTGAGATTAACTGAGATGAAACACGTACAGCAGATAAAATAATACCTGGCATATAATAAGCACTCAATAATGTGAGACATATCAATTCCCCCGGTATTATCCTCATTTTCTACAATGCTACCTACCCAACATGAATAAATGGGGCTAAACTACCCTCAGCTCAGTATACTCCTCCATATATTTGGCCCAACTGGGTTAAAGAAATGATGTCTGTCTCTCAAAGATACTGACATCATGGAAGAGAGGGGAAAACAAGGCATGAGGAGATGAAGGCAAAGAGGAATAAGAGAAGAACTTTGTACTCTGATATCTGATTGTGGAAGAGGAGTCCCCAAGTCACAATCATGCACCTATTTCACTTCCAGCATTTTCTTTTTTTTTTTTTTTGACTGAATACTAAACACACAAAGTTTTTATTTCATTTCTCCTGGGACACTAGAGATTCTAGTCTTTCCTGCATAGAAAAGTTTCTTCTTTGATTATAGTGTCTCATATATTTGCTTTGTTTCTTTTTTTTTAGCTTATTTTTTTTAATTTTTATTTTTACTTTATTTTACTTTACAGTACTGTATTGGTTTTGCCATACATTGACATGAATCCTGTGGTTTAGAAGAATCCTTTGAATGTGACTTTTTCTAAATTTTGTACACAGATAGGATAGGGGCTCACAGAGAAAGAGAATCAGGCATAGATTTCTTGATAAGCAGGGATCTTACTTTGCCTACAAAGGTCCATATAGACAAAGCTATGGTTTTTCCAATAGCCATGTATGGATGTGAGAGTTGGACCATAAAGAAGGCTGAGCACTGAAGAACTGATACTTTTAAACTGCGGTTCTGGAGAGGACTCTTGAGACTCCCTTGGACAGCAAGGAGATCAAACCAGTCAATCCTAAAGGAAATCAATTCTGAATATTCATTGGCAGGACTGATGCTGAAGCTCCAACACTTTGGCCACTGATGCAAAGAGTCAACTCACTGGAAAAGACCCTGAGCTGGGAAAGATTGAGGGCAGGAGGAGAAGGGGATGATAGAGGGTGAGATGGTTGGATGGCATCATCGACTCAATGGACATGAGTTTGAGCAGACTCCAGGAGACAGTGGAGGACAGGGAAGCCTGGTGTGCTAAAGTCCATGCGGTCGCAAAGAGTCAGATACAACTTGGTCATCGAATAACAACAGTTTTGTGATCTAAGCATGGCCACAATGCTCGCCCTTACACAGGTCTCAGTAATTAATGATCTTAAGGGAAGTAAGGGAAGGCAGGAACAAAGGAAAAGCAGTTAAGAAACAATAGTTCAGTAATAAAGAGAGTCCTATTTCCTCTTCCAGTGATATAAATAATAATCTGGCCCTTAACCTTTGCCCTAATTCTATGCTGAATTCTCCTCTTCTGCTCAAGGCCCTTCATGAATATGCATATAACCTTAGCTTAAACTTTCCCAGTTTTACTCCTTGGAGAGACATTGCTTTGGGAAAAATCTTCCATGTTCTCCTTACTCACTGCAAACAATAAATCTTTCCATCTCCCAGTCTTTGGTTTGGTTGTGTTTTTTGGCTCAATATCCACTAAGGGGCAAACCCAGCTCTCGGGTAACAAGATGACTGATGTTCAGTTCAGTTCAGTTCAGTCACTCTGTCGTGTCCGACTCTTTGCGACCCCATGAATCTCAGCACGCCAGGCCTCCCTGTCCATCACCAACTCCCGGAGTTCACTCAGACTCATGTCCATCGAGTCAGTGATGCCATCCAGCCGTCTCATCCTCTGTTGTCCCCTTCTCCTCCTGCCCCCAATCCCTCCCAGCATCAGAGTCTTTTCCAATGAGTCAACTCTTCGCATGAGTTAGGAGATGAATATTTAGCTAGTACTCTCTAAGTATGAGGACTGCTACCGGGGTATTAAATTGGGTGGACATCCAGGCAAGATTTAAGGAGGAAGAGACTTATTTGGGGGGGATGTGATTCCAGTGCAATGATAAATGAATGGACTAGAAATATATAGTGCTCAAGGAGAACATCTATTTATTTAAGATGTCCCAAAATGCCTGAGGCTTCCCAGGTGGAAAAGAGTCCTCCAGCCAATGCAGGAGATCCAGGAGATGCGGGTTCGATCCCTGGGATGAGAAGATCCCCTGAAGTAGGAAATGGCAACCCACTCCAGTATTCTTACCTGGAGAATCCCATGGAGAGAGGAATCTGACAGGCTATAGTCCATAGGGTTGCAAATAGTCAGACACGATTAGCATACATGCATGCAAAGTGCCTGGTATCAAGACTGCTTACAAAACATTGTAAAACCTTGAGAAATGTATGTATGAGGATAAAGGAAAACTGAAAAGAGAAAAAAGCTTAAAAATAACAAGATTACCAAACCCAACTGCTTGCATATTTGCAGGCTTTTAAGTGACGAGTGTAGGAGACATTTAGAATCAGACAATTGATAGAAGAGAAAAAAGTTCCAGACGATGGTAAAATTATTAAACATATAACAAATTCAAAAGGGGGAACACACGGAAAACATGTCATTTAGGAATACACTGGTGTCTGCTGTCTTGAACATCTTTGAGAGATTCAAGGAGACAGCAGGGCTCAAAATCAACTCATCTCCAAGAGCAGACTGATATTCAAAGAGGAATGGAGCAGAAGTCTTTGTTAATCATAATAAAGAATTTGCTGTATTCAAATGAAATAACAGCAAAGTGGAAGTATGCCAGGGCAATACCAGTTTTCCAAGCAGGAATAAAGGGAATGCTAGGAAATTACAGAGCCTTCATCTCAATGTCTGTAATTTGCAAAATAATGGAAACAATAGCAGGGTAAGTATGCCAAATGCATTTACAAATGAGTATCATTCCCTTTAATCAAGCTAGAGATAACCAACAAGGCAGGATAGAGGACTGAGGGGTTTAAATCTCTCTCTCTTTTGATTGGGCTATGACACAGTTAATAATTACATATGACTTGTTTTATTTAATATCCAGATTATTTTTACATAGTAGCTGTTTCTCATGTGCCCATTAGAGAAAAGAGTAAGATAAAAAGGAAAGCAAAGAAAAACAAAGTACTCTGCTGTCTCCATTGTTTGGGGTGTGCTACTATATATTCTTTTTGCTTAACATCAGACTGTGGCATAGAGCTAAAAGAGAATGTAAAAAATACAAATAAGCCATCATCCAAGGCTGGAATCAGAACCACCTGAGGTGTACTTATTTCTAAGAATCACAGAAGCAGGTTGCTCTGTGTCCTCTTGTATTTTTAGAATATCTGTCTTTCTTGACATCTGGCTGCAATTTAAGCCCATTGTCTATTGTCCTGTCTTCAGTGAAGACCAAACAGCTAGACAGCATTTTCTTACCCCTGGAACACCTGCCCCTGGTCACCAGTGGCTGAGTCCACAGATTCAGTGATCTCACCACACTTCTCTGGCATTGGTTTTATATTAATTCATTAACTTGAATACTTAGCTCATCGGGAAAGAACCCTGAGCTTCTAGGAATTACACAACCTGCTGAAATGTGTGTCAGACCTGAGTTTTTAGTGTGAGATGAACAAGGCACTTGAACCTCTATACTGCTGGCAGTGTTTCCACTGATCTCTCCAGTGGTTTCAACACCCTGTTAGTTCCACTTTGTAAGTTTTGTCAATTGAAAAATATAGTCACAACCTGAAAGTAGAGAGTTCTTTTCTTTGGTGGGAATGTTTAGGACTCTGAGCTCAGGAGACAGCATCTCAGTAGCTCTGAGAAAACTGCTCTAAGGAAGCAGAAGGGGAAGTCAGGCTATGTACAAGTTTGCAACAAAGAAAGCAGGCAGCCTGAACATCAAAGATCAGGTATCAGGTTAAGGAATTTAGCATTCTACATATGGGAAGATGCAAGCCTCTGGAGTCTGAATTCATTCCTTTCATGTCACCTCAGCTATCTGGGGCCAATCCTGTTTCCTTGTTCATCTTAAGGAGTGGCAGACAGTTGCTTCTTGCAGCCTCCCAACTCCTCAGCAGTCACCACGGAGGGTGGCAGCATCGACTGGATCACAGTTTTAGGAACCCTGATTCATATTTGGAGACCAGAAATCACGGATGGCTGTGATAATTCTCGTTTATTAATACGGAAGGAGATATTTTCATTTCTGTTTCATTCCTCCAGTGTCCACAGGACACATAAAAATATTGTGTGTCCTCCAGTTCCCATTCTCTTCCTTGATTCTTCAGCCAGGAAAATAGACTTCTTGAGTAATAGAGGTCATCAGGAGTAAGTTCCTCAATTTTCCTTGCACACACACGTACAACCTTTTTCCCCACATACAACCTTTTTACATCCATTGCCATTCTTACAGTTTCAGGTGAAGATTTGTTCTTTTTTTTTCTTAAAAATTAATGTCTCCAGCTCTGCTTCAAAATCTACCCCCTTCTGTCCCTCTAAGAGCATCTGATTCTTCAGCTTTCTTTTCAACAGGCTCTTTCCTCTCAACCAATAAATACGTTCAAGACTCTGACACATAAAACACTTCCCCAAATCCAATGCCCCCTTCTATTAATAACTACTGGCCTTCCTCTCCCCATGCCTTCAAGGTCAAGTCTCTTGATGGAATAAACTCTACTAATAACTCCACTCCTTTACCCCTTCACCCTGAATGTACCTGGTTTCCTAGTCCCTACAACACAGGGAAAGATATCAGCCAGAGATTTTCGGCAGTTTCCTAACTGCCAAATTTCTGTCTAGCCTTTCTTAGTTACTCTGTAGCAATGATACTTTTGTCCACTTTCTCCTCAAAATCCTCTTCACTTTAAGAACTCCACTCTCTCCTATATTATGTCTTTCCTATAGTCATTTTATCTACACATCTTGTGGATGGAAGAAACACAAGCTGAAATCAAGATTGCCAGGAGAAATAGCAATAACCTCAGATATGCAGATGACACCACCCTTATGGCAGAAAGTGAAGAGGAACTAAAAAGCCTCTTGATGAAAGTGAAAGAGGAGAGTGAAAAAGATGACTTAAAACTCAACATTCAAGAAACTAAGATCATGGCATCTGGTCCCATCACTTCCTGGCAAATAGATGGGGAAACAATGGAAAGAGTGACAGACTTCATTTTTCTGGGCTCCAAAATCACTGCAGATGGTGACTGCAGCCATGAAATTAAAAGACACTTGCTGCTTGAAAGAAAAGCTATGACCAAACTAGATAGCATATTAAAAAGCAGAGACATTACCTTATCAACAAAGGTCCATCTAGTCAAAGCTATGGTTTTTCCAATAGTCATGTATGGATGTGAGAGTTGGACCATAAGGAAGGCTGAGCGCTGAAGAATTGATGCTTTTGAACTGTGGTGCACTGGAGAAGACTCTTGAGAGTCCTTTGGACAGCAAGGAGATCAAACCAGTCATTCCTAAAGGAAATCAACCTTGAATATTCACTGGAAGGACTGAAGCTGAAGCTCCAATACGTTCACCACCTGATGCAAAGAACTGACTCATTGGAAAAGACCCTGATGCTGGGAAAGATTGAAGGCAGGAGGAGAAGGGGATGACAGAGGATGAGAAGGTTGGATGGCATCATCAACTCAATGGACATGAGTCTGAGCAAGCTCCAGGAGTTGGTGATGGACAGGGAAGCCAGATATGCTACAGTCCATGGGGTCGCAAAGAGTCAGACACCGCTGAGCGACTGAATTAAACTGAACTGAACTGAACCCATCCTGTGAGAGACTGGATTCTGTTTTGGGTTCTCCTGTCTTCTTTGCTTAGGAGATTTCAGCCTCTCCCTTGGTTCTGATATCCAAATTCCAGAAGCTTTTCTATTTATATTTTAGTTCTACTTTCTCCTATTCCAGACCCAACTTTCTTGTGACAATCTCCACTTAAACGCTCCTTAACTATCTCCAGCACAACTGATTTCCCCCTCTCTCTTCTTCCCACTGTCCCTCTTCCTTCTCTGTTTTCTATTGGCTGGTAACATCCTCATTTACCCAGTTTTCCTGAGGTGGAAACCTGAGTTTAATTCTGGACATTTTTCTCCAGTGCCTCTTACTTCCTGCACATCCAGTCACGAAACCTTCAGATTCCTCCCTGAGACCTTCTCAAGTGTAGCCTCTCCATCCCCAGTGCCATGGACTCTGCCTCTGACCCTGATCTTCCCTTGCCTGGATTCTTGCCTTAGCCTTTCAGACCATCTCTGCACCTCCAGCATGGCTCCTACCTATCAGTTTGCCGTGACCCTACCTGGGAGCTTGCATTATCCATACCCCTCTACTCCCTGCGGTCTTCTGTGGCTTCTCATCATTTGTCTAGCTCTTGACCAGCACCTAAAGCCCTTCACATTGCTGCCTTCCTCACCTTCTCATCCACTCACCTCCACCACCATTCACCCTCCAGCCATATCCTTCTATGTCTTTGTGTCCCAACTCCCTGCTCAGAATGCTCTCCAAAACACAGAGTAGGTAGGTGTCACCTCTTCCACAAATACGTCTGCAATTACTCTGTCCCAGTGGGGAAGGGGAGCTGGGAGGAAATAATCACCCCCTTCTCTTTTCTGCCAGTGAAGCTTTCACATACTTACAGTGTTGATGAATCACTCTGCACTGTTAAGATTTGTTGATATGTCTGTCTCCCCTCCTAGACTCTGAACTCCTTGGGGGCGGGTAGAGTCCAGGCATTTATCTCTGTATTCTCTCTCACAGTGCCTGTAATATGAGAGTTGAGTTACAATGAACTAAAGATAGAACATATTTTGCAAAGTACTCAAGGATGTGAAGGCCTGTTGGTGAATTTGGCTGCCTCCCACAGAGGTTGTGAGCAGCTTGAGATCTGGGACTCTTTCTCTTGCCCCCAACACCTGTCACAGTGCCTTGTACCTAGTGCCCAGGAACGCCCTGGGTAAGTAATACATTTGCCAGACAAAGGATGGTTATTCTGTCTTAAGGTATGAGGCTGCCCGTCAATATGGATATTTAAAATGTCTGAGTGTTTGGTCACTCCATAAGAACATGTGGAATTCAATACACTGTGCTCTGGGAGCCATCAGCGCTCATCTAATTGGTTTGCAGTAGTCCACTGGACATTTATTTATAATAATGAGATTCTTAATTGCTCTGATGTGCTTCTTTCTTTATTCGGTGTATAAAGTGCTTAAGGAAAAGAGTGTTTATGTACGCACACAGCACACACACACATGTATAGATACTTCTAATTCAATTAGTGCCTGGAACATGGATAAGTACATACTATGTACAGAAAAGATAGTAACTGTCAAGGAAAACATTTTTAGAGTAGATATGACACTGTCTTTGCTTTGGGTATGTTGATAAGCACCTAAATCTTCAGAATATATATATATACTCCAGTATTCTTGCCTGGAGAATTCCATGGACAGAGGAGCTTGGCGATCTATAGATCAGGGAGTCGCAAAAAGTTGGACATGAATGAATGACTAACATCTTCCCTTTTTTGCATATAATATACATGTGTGTGAGAGTTTTATATATTTTTATATGCACAGGGAAATAGTTCAAAATCTTTAGTTGATTTGTAAATATATGTGAATGTATAGAATGCACAACTCCCCGTGCTAATAAGTACAATGAGAGATCATAAACGTTGCAGAGAGGGTTGGGAAAACTTGCGGAAGCAAAACCTGAGTTGGGTATTGACAAACGAAGAACTTCTCAAGAAGAGGAGAAGGTGAGAGAAGACCCGTGCAAAAGCTAAGGGGAGACATAGAAAACCTGAGGTTAGGAGAAGAGTCGGACGTGACATGTGATGCAGAGATGCGTTTTAGTGAGACAGAGACTAGGAGTTGGGTCTGCAAAGACAGGCTGGGACCTATTTGTTAAGAAATTTGTTCTTTACCCTTCAAATAAAGAGCCTTGGGAGGTTTCTTGGTAGGGATGAGAAGGGAGAAAAGATGTGTTTCGGCAAGATTGTCCCTGGCAGCAGTTTGGAGGATGACTGGAGGAAGTGGTTTGTGAAACTGTAGAGCAGTTAGGTGATGTGACTGATAATAACCCGGAAGGAGCAGTGGCAGTATGAGGGTGAGAATAGAAAGGCATCTCAGAGGACTGAAGACATGCGAGTCTGGGCAGAGAGGTGTGGAGGAGTCAGCAGTGAGTTCCCTTGAAACTACACAGCCTGCTTGGGAACAGAATTCCTTCATCTTGTAGGGCTATGGGTGGCCGAGTTTCTGCACCTATTAATATAGGGGTCACATCCAGGTTTTGAGTGACCTGAAGTTTAATTAACTTTAAGAGTCTTCTTAGGGAAAAAAAAATACAAAATAGGTACAAAAATGAATATTCACTGCAGGGAGAGAGGAAATGACAACAAACCACAAATAAAAAGCTGAAAACGAAAATGTCGTAACTTCATTATAACTATTTTTAAAATGTTTTAATATGGACCATTTTTAAAGTCTTTATTTAATTTGTTACGATATTGCTTCTGTTTTATATTTTTTGGTTTTTTGGTCCTGAGGCATGTGGGGTCTTAGCTCCCCGACCAGGGAGGGACCGAACCCACACCCCCTGCCTGAGAATGCAAAACCTTAGCCACTGGACCACCAGGGAAGTCCCTCTTATTATCAATTAGGAGCCTGACATCCTTTCTCTGAATATTTGTTCTTAAATTGAGTTTTAATTTGTTTGCAGGAGACTGCTTGGACACTTGTTTATAATTGTTATGGAACATAAAGTTCACTGTTTCGAAGTGTACAGTTCAGTGGTTTTTAGTAAATTCACTGTCATACAACCATGAAAGGTAAAATGAAAGTTGCTCAGTCGTGTCCAACTCTTTGAGACTCCATGGACTTACACAGTCCACGGAATTCTCCAGGCCAGAATATTGGAGTGGGTAGCCTTTCCCTTCTCCAGGGGATCTTCCCAGCTCAGGGATCAAATCCAGGTCTCCCGCATAGAAGGCAGATTCTTTACCAGTTGAGCCACAAGGGAAGCAGAAGAATTCTGGAGTGGGTAACTTGTCCCTTCCCCAGTGGATCTCCCCAACCCAGGAATCAAACTAGGGTCTCCTGCACTGCAGGCCAATTCTTTACCAACTGAGCTATCAGGGAATTATAACCACTATCTAATTACAAACCATTTCTATTATGCCCCCCAAATCTCTGTCACTATTGGCAGTCAGTCCCAACACTACCCCCAACTCCCTGTCCCTTAGGAATACTAATCTATTTTATGTCATTATAAATTTGTCTATTCTGGACTTTTCATATAAATGATATCATGTTGTTGTTGTTTAGTAGCTAAGTCATGTCCAACTCTTTGCAACCCCATAGACTTTAGCCTACCAGGCTCCTCTGTCCACAAAATTTTTCAGGCAAGACTACTGGAATGTGTTGCCATTTCCTTCTCCAGGGAAATGATATTGTACAGTATGTGATCTTTTGTATCTGGCTTCTTTCACTTACCATAATGTTTTTAAGGAGTGTGTTTTGTTTAAGCATAATGTTGTAGAGGATTTTATATGTTTTGAAAAATGTATTGAAGTAAAATTTATATCATATGAAATTGACCACTTTAAAATGAGCAATTCAAGTGGAATTTAGTACATTCTCAGTGTTGTACAACCATCACCTCTATCTAGTTCCTGAAAAGTTTTATCAGCTCTAAAGGAAATCCCACACCCATTAAGCAGTTATTTCCTTTCTCTCTCCCCCAGCCACTGGCAACCACCAATCTAATCTCTGTCTCTATGGATTTACCTATTCAGGATATTTCACATGAAAGGAATTATATGGTATGTTACTGTCTGTGTTTGGTTTCTATCACTTCACATAAGGTTTTGTAGAATATATTGGTACTTTATTGCTTAAATGGCAACCCACTCCAATATTCTTGCCTGGAGAATCCCATGGACAGAGGAGCCTGGCAGGCTACAGTCCATGGGGTCGCAAGAGTCAGATACAACTTAGAGACTAAACCACCACCACCACCACTGTGACTAAGTAATATTACATTGTATGAATGTATCATAATTTGTTTATCCACTCTTCAGTTCAGTTTAGTCTCTTAGTTGTGTCCGACTCTTTGCAACCCCATGGACTGCAGCACACCACGCCTCCCTGTCTATCACCAACTCCCAGAGTTTACTCAAACTCTGTCCATTGAGCCGGTGATGCCATCCAACCATCTCATCCTCTGCCATCTCCTTCTCCTGCCTTCAATCTTTCCCATCATCAGGGTCTTTTCAAATGAGTCAGTTCTTTGCATCAGGTGGCCAAAGTATTGGAGGTTCAGTTTCAACATCAGTCCTTCCAATGAACACCCAGGACTGATTTCCTATAGGATGAACTGGTTGGATCTCCTTGCAGTCCAAGGGACTCTCAAGAGTCTTCTCCAACACCACAGTTCATAAGCATCAATTCTTCTGCACTCAGCTTTCTTTATGGTCCAGCTCTCACATCCATATATGACTACTGGAAAAACCATAGCTTTGACTAGATGGACCTTTGTTGGCAAAGCAATGTCTCTGCTTTTTAATATGCTGTCTAATTGGTTATAGTTCTTCTTCCAAGGAGCAAGTGTCTTTTAATTTCATAGCTGCAGTAAACCTCTGCAGTGATTTTGGAGCCAAAAATAAATAAATAAATAAAGTCTGTCACTATTTCCACTGTTTCCCCATCTATTTGCCATGGAGAAGGGAATGGCAAACCACTTCAGTATTCTTGCCTTGAGAACCCCAAGAACAGTAGGATAAGTATCCACTCTTATTCTGATGGAAATATGTTTTTTCTGCCTTTTGGCTATTGTAAGTAGTACTACTAAAATATGTGTATGTGGATTTCTTTGATTAGCCATTTACAATTATCTGGGGTACATACTGAGGAGTGGAATTGCTGAGTCATATGGTAATTTTACGTTAACCTTTTGAAGAACTGCCAAATCATTTTCCAAAGCAGCAAAGGGATTTTAGCTTCTACCTGAATGTATAAGAATTATAATTTCTCTGCCTCCTCCTCAATACTTGTTGTTCTCTGTTTTTTATTATAATCATCCTAGTGGGTGTGTACACAGAAGAACTATACAAAAAAGATCTTTACAACCCAGATAATCATGAAGATGTGATCATTCGCACTCACCTAGAGCTGGAGATCCTGGAATGTGAAGTCAGGTGGGCCTTAGGAAGCATCTCTATGAACAAAGCTAGCGGAGGTGATGGAATTCCAGTTGAGCTATTTCAAATCCTGAAAGATGATGCTGTCAAAGTGCTGCACTCAATATGCCAGCAAGTTTGGAAAACTCAGCAGTGGTCACAGGACTGGAAAAGGTCAGTTTTCATTCCAATCACAAAGAAAGATAATGCCAAAGAATGCTCAAACTACAGCACAATTGCACTCATCTCACATGCTAGTAAAGTAATGCTCAAAATTCTCCAAGCCAGGCTTCAGCAATATGTGAACCGCAAACTTCCAGATGTTCAAGCTGGTTTTAGAAAAGGCAGAGGAATAAGAGATCAAATTGCCAACATCTGATGGATCATCGAAAAAGCAAGAGAGTTCCAGAAAAACATCTGTTTCTGCTTTATTGACTATGCCAAAGCCTTTGACTGTGTGGATCACAATCAACTGTGGAAAATTCTTCAAGAGATGGGAATACCAGACCACCTGACCTGCCTCTTGAGAAACCTGTATGCAGGTCAGGAAGCAACAGTTAGAACTGGACATGGAGCAACAGCCTGGTTCCAAATAGGAAAAGGAGTACATCAAGGCTGTATGTTGTCAGCCTGCTTATTTAACTTCTATGCAGAGTACATCATGAGAAACGCTAGGCTGGAAGAAGCACAAGCTGGAATCAAGATTGCCGGGAGAAATATCAATAACCTCAGATATGCAGATGACACCACCCTTATGGCAGAAAGTGAAGAGGAACTAAAAGCCTCTTGATGAAAGTGAAAGTGGAGAGTGAAAAAGTTGGCTTAAAGCTCCACATTCAGAAAACTAAGATCATGGCATCTGGTCCCATCACTTCATGGCAAATAGATGGGGAAACAGTGGAAACAATGACTGACTTTATTTTTCTGGGCTCCAAAATCACTGCAGATGGTGACTGAAGCCATGAAATTAAAAGATGCTTACTCCTTGGAAGGAAAGTTATGACCAACCTAGACAGCATATTGAAAAGCAGAGACATTACTTTGCCAACAAAGGTCCATCTAGTCAAAGCTATGGTTTTTCCAGTAGTCATGTATGGATGTGAGAGTTGGACCATAAAGAAAGCTGAGTGCCGAAGAACTGATGCTTTTGAACTGTGGTGTTGGAGAAGACTCTTGAGAGTCCCTTGGACTGCAAGGAGATCCAACCAGTCCATCCTAAAGGAGATCAGTCCTGGGTGTTCATTGGAGGGACTGATGTTGAAGCTAAAACTCAATACTTTGGCCACCTGATGTGGAGAGCTGATTCATTTGAAAAGCCCCTGATGCTGGCAAAGATTGAGGGCAGGAGGAAAAGGGGATGACAGAGGATGAGATGATTGGATGGCATCACCGACATAATGGACATGGGTTTGGGTGGACTCCAGGAGTTGGTGATGGACAGGGAGGCCTGGCATATTGCGGTTCATGGGGTCACAAAGAGTCAGACATGACTGAGCGACTCACCTAAACTGAACTGAGTGGGTGTGAAATGGTATCTCATTATTATTTTATCTTGCATCTTCCCAATAGCTAATGATGCTGAGCATTTTTATGTTTACATTTTGACCATTTGCTTATCTTCTTTGGAGAAATATGTATTCAGATCCTTTACCCACTTTTAATTAAGGTATTTATCATTAAGTTGTAAGTATTCTTTATTGTGTTCTTTGCTACCATCAATTCTTCTATTTCCTTGCTGATCTTCTAATTGTGGCCATTATTGAAAGTGGAACATGGAAGTCTCTGACAATCAACAATTGTATTGTTTATTTCTTCCTTTAATTCTGCTAGCTTTTGTTTCAATATTTCAGAGTTCATTGTTAGATGTATGCATGTTTACGATTGTTATATCTTCTTGATGGATAGAATCTTATTATTGTAAAGTATTCTTTGCTGTAGTAACAAAGCCTGTTTTGTCTATTTCTATGGCCAGTTGAGCTCTTTTAGTTACCATTTATACAAAATATCCTTTTCCATCCTTGTTACTTTCAAGCTGTTTGTAATCTTTGAATCTAAAATGTGTCTTTTGCAGGATGACATATAATTGGATTTTTAAAATCCATTTTACCACTTACTATCTTCTAATGGGAAAGTTTAATTCATTTGCTTTTAAGGTATCTACTGATAATGAAGGAGAAATTCTGCCATCTTGCTATTTGTTTTCCATATGTCTTAGATAATTTTTGTCTCTCAATTCCTCCATTAATGCTCTCTTTTTTGTTAAATAGATATTTTCTTGGTGCCATTTTAATTCCCTTTTCATTCCTTTTACTATATATATATTTTAAGGTATTTTCCTAGTGGTTTTGGTGGGGATTACAAGAACCCTCTCAAATTATAACAATCTCATTTAGATTAACACCAATTGAATTTTAGTATTCCAAATCTTTCCTCCTACATAGCTCAGTTCTGCCTCTTTTCCTGCTCAGTGTTGTTACCATTACAAACTACATTTTTACACATTGGGTGCCCATTAACATAGATTGAAAAATATTGCTTTATGCAGTGGTCTTGAAATCAGATAGAAAAAAACACAGTTTCAAACAAAAAACACAGCCATATTGTCTTTTATATTTACTCATGTAATTATCTTCATCAGAAATCTTTATTTCTTGATATGGCTACAAATTACCACTTTGTGTCCATCCTTTTCTTTCAGCCCAAAGGACTTTCTTTAGCATATCTTATAGGATAAGTCTTCTAGCCACAGATTCTCTTTTTTGTTTATCTGGGAATATTTTATTTTCTCTTCATTTTTAAAAGATATGTTTGCCAGATATAAAACTTTTCATTGACTTCTTTTTTCCTTTGAGCAATTCAAATGCCTTGTTCCACTGCTTCCTGGTTTCACTCCAAGGTTTCTGATGAGAAACCAGCTGTTTACTGTATAGAGGTGCAATTGTAGGTGATGAGTCATTTTTCTCTTTGTGCACTCAAGATTCTTTGTCTTTTGATTTGTTTAATTATGATGTGTCTTATTGTGGGTCTCAGTATTTTGGTCACCTGATGCAAATAGCTGACTGATTGGAAAAGTCCCTGATGCTGGGAACGTCTGAGGGCAGGAGAAGAAGGTGTCAGAGGACAAGATGACTGGATGGCATCACTGCTGCAACAGACATGAACTTGGGCAAATTTCTGGAGATAGTGAAGGATGGGAAGGCTTGGCGTGCTGTAGTCCATGTGTTCATTACAAGTTGGACATGACTGGGTGACTGAACAGGAAAAACATTGATTCTCTTTGAGTTTCTCCCACTTGGAGTTTATTGAGATTCTTGGATGTATAGATAGTGCTTTTCATGAAATTTTAGTTTAATATTTCTTCAACAATTTTTCTACTCCTTTCTGTTTTTTCTCTCTTTCTAGGACTTAAATTATACATATGGGTGTCCCACAGATTTCTAAAACTTTATTCATTTTTTGCTTTTGTTCCTCAGACTGGATAACCTCAACTGACTTGTTTGAATGTTGTAGATTCTTCTATCTGATGTTGAACTCCTCTAGTAAATTTTTTATTTCAGTTACTGCACTTTTAAGTTGTAGAATTTCTATTTGGTTCTTATATAAAAAATATAATTTCTTTTTATTGACATTCTTTATTTGGTAAGACATCATTCTGATACTTCCCTTTAGGTCTTTAGATATGGTTTGCTTTAGCTCTTTGAACATACTTCAGGTAGTTCATTTAAAGTCTTTTACTAGGACTTCCCTGGTGGTCCAGTGGTTGAGAATCTGCCTGCCAATGCAGGGGACATAGGTGTGATCCCTGATCCAGGAAGACCCCACATGCCACAGAGCAACTAAGCCCACGTGCCACAACTGCTGAAGTTGGTCTCTACAGCCTGAGTGCCTGAACTGCCAAGCCTGTACACCCTAGAGCCTGCAGAGAAACCCCTGCAAAGAGAATCTCACACATTGCAACTAGAGAGTAGCTCCCACTTGCTACAACTAAGGAAAATGTGCACAAAACATCTTAGATCCAGTGAAGCCAAAAAAACAAACAAATAAAAGGAAAGTCTTTTACTAGTAAATCCAATGTCTAGATCTTCTCAGGGACAGCTTCTATTAATTTTTGTTTTTCCTGTGTTTGTGTATTCTTTATTCTTTGCACACTTCATAATTTTTAGCTGAAACTTGGACATTTTGAGTACTATAATGTGGCAACTCTAGAAATCAGGTTCTCGCCTCTTTCCAAGGTTTCTTTATTTATTTGCTGTTTGTTTTACTTATTGTTGTTTATTTAATTATTTTTATGAATGAATCCTGAAAACTCTGTATTTTTTGTCATATGTGGCCATTGAAGTCACTGTTCTGTTAAGTTGTGTGTGCTCAGATTAGTAGTTCACTGATGATTGGACAGATATTTAGTTAAATTTATTGTTGTTCAGTCACTCAGCCGTGTCTGACTCTTTGTGACCCCATGGACTGCAGCACACCTGGCTTCCCTGTCCTTTACCATCTCCCAGAGCTTGCTCAAACTCATATCCATTGAATCAGTGATGCCATCTAATCCTCTTGTCCTCTCGTCCCTTTCTCCTCATGCCTTCAATCTTTCACAGCATCAGGGTCTTTTCCAATGAGTTGGTTATTTCCTTAAAAAACTGATATCAAAAATATTTCAAAGTTTTGGTCAAGGGGCTCTGTTGGGGGCCGTGGTGGGTGGGCAGGCCTTTGTCATACACCCTGACAGTTTACAACTCTGCCTTAGCCTTCATTTTCTTCTTGTCCAGAACCTTAAAGTCAGCCTGATGGCAGATCCTACAGCCTTCTCATGTTGATCCTGAGCACCCACAGTATTCTAGATTTCCAGGAATGTGTGTGAACTTTTCAAAGCCTTTATGGACACCTCATTTCCCAGCCTTTTCTCCCAAGATTTGTGGTTTATGCCAACTGTTATCTATAGCCCCAGAAAGCAGCAGCTAAAACATTAGCCAGTAAATGCTTTGGACAAATGCCCCACTCCCTCCCAGTATCTTTTGAACTGGGCCAGTTCCAAAACAGGGCAAATAAAGACAAGCATTTTGAATTAGTCTTCCAAGGAGCCACCAGATAAAAAGAAAGTAATTACAATTCTTTGCCAATGATATCCATTCTGTGCCTCCAGTACTGGAAATGCAGGCTCTGTTTTCCAGGCTACCTCTGAGCTGGGATGTGAGGCAGGTCCCAGGCTAGAATAAAGTGCTGCCTATCTCAGTTGAGAGTCCCCCCTTTTCCTTGAATAAGCACTCCCTGATTGCTGCAAGCCAGTTCATTTCCAGGGTTGCAAAAGTTGATCCTGACCATTTTTGCCAGGTTTGCCTTTGTTTTTATGGAGACACAGAATATTTGTATTCTTTTCCATTTTCACTGACATCACTCCTCTCTGCATACTCTGTTATTATTTCTTCATATGAAAACAGTTTTGCAGTGCATTTCTATTGAAAAAGTAGAAGGACGATTGAGTCTTTCTTTTAGCATAGTTGACGAAACTTTAAAAAAAAATTAGAAAATTTTGTTGCAGTCATAAGGAATGCCGCATTTATAACTTCATCCGGGTTTTGCTCAGGCGGGGCTTCTTACTAGAGCAAGCCCTCAAAGAACTCTACCTCTTTGATCATAGCTGGCGTGGCTCCTGGAACCAGTACCTTAGTTAGATTTGGTCAGATCCTTTCACCTCTCCCTCATACTCCTACCCATGTTGGGGTGGTCCTGGTTGAGAGAAGACACTTGGAAGTCTGGGTCATAATGTACCCTGGGCAGGGCGCAGTGTTCAATCTTGGTCTCAGATCCTTCTCCAGGGCTCAAAAATAAAGCCCAAATGCTCCCTGACAACTGACAGAGACAAGTTGTCAGAAGAGGTCAGGTGGACAGGAAGGTAATGCTGACAGTCTGCCAACCGCACCCACAACTCTGGGGTGACTGGTAGTCTGACTCTGTGACCCCATGGACTGTACTCGGCCAGGCTCCTCTGGCCATAGGATCCTCCAGGCAAAGATACTGGAGTGGTGGTTGCCATGCCCCACTCTGGGGGATCTTCCCAACCCAGGGCTCGAACCCACCTCTCTATGTCTCCTGACCTGGCAGGAAGGTTCTTTACCACTAGCACCACCTGGAAAGCCCCACGCACATACGAAATAGACACAAAAGTGATTATACAATCAATCCAAATGCTCATCAGCTGATGGCCAGATAAAGAAAATGTGGTCTATCTGTACCATGGACTATTATTTAGCAATAAAAAGAAATAAAATTCTGATACATGCTGCAACATGGGTGAACCTTGAACACGTTAGGCTAAATGAAACAAGTCAGCCACAAAAGCACCGTTGTGTGATTCTGTTTATGTGAAATGTCCAGATGGGCAAATCTATAGAAACGGAAAGTAGATTAGTGGTTGCCTGAGTTAAGGGTGTAGGGGTGGGAGTGGGGAGAGGCTGCTAATGGGTCTGGGGTTTCTTTAGAGAGTGATGAAAGTGTACTAAAATTAGATTATGGTGATGGTTGCCCAACTTTGTGAATATACTAAAGGACACTGAATTGTACAGTTTAAATAAGTGTGTTTTATGTCATGTGTATAATATCTCAATAAAGTTCTTAAAATGATGTATATACAGCTGGAGCCCAGGCTAGGGCAGCTCTCCTGGCCTCAGGCACAGGCTTGAGCTTCTGCTTCTTTTGCTGCTCTCTGGAGGAGAGCACAAAACTGTGGAAGGGGCATCGGCCAGCAAGGAGCCCTGATGTTTGAGCTACATTAGCTTCTAGGAAATCTGCCTTTGGGTGAACTCCAAACCCTCTCTTTCCTTTCTTTCTTTTGTTTTCTCTTTCTGTTCCTTCCCTCCCTCCATTCTTTCCTCCTTTTTTTCTCTTTTGGTTGTGTGACTGCTTCAGGTTGCCAACATTTTCTTTAAAGTCGTGTTGACAGATCCACACTCAGTTAAATAAACATTCCCACCTTCACTGACTGAGTTGTTGGGAACAAGTTACAGTTTGAGATGAAGGGAGGCGGGTGGAAGGCCCAGAGAGATGAAAAGAGTGATTAAAAAAAAAAAAAGTATCAATAGATGAGTGATAGCTCCTCAATTTAAAACAATAAAAATTGATCAAATCAGTATTTCCTTTCCTTTTTCTATAGATAGTGAGAGTCCCTCCCTTGGGGCAGCAAGGAGATCAAATCAGTCAATCCTAAAGGAAATCAACCCTGAATATTCATTGGAAGGACTGATGCTAAAGCTGAAGTTCCAGTACTTTGGCCACCTGATGCAAAGAACCAGCTCATTGGAAAAGACCCTGATGCTGGGAAAGATTGATGGCAGGAGAAGAAGGTGATGACAGAGGATGAGATGGTTGGATGACATCTCTGACTCAAGGGACATGAGTTTGAACAAATTCCAGGAGACAGTGAAGGACGGGGAAGCCTGGCATGCTGCCGTCCATGGGGTCACAAGGAACTGGACATGACTTAGCAGCTGATCAGAACATAGACCCTAGGACTGATGGTGACATTTGAGCAGCACCAGGAAAATGCAAGTTGGCCTCAGAAGCAAAGACAGACTTGAGAGTGCCTTTGGACTCACATCTGAGTGATGCCTCAGATGGCTCACAGCATTCTACCCCAGATCCCATTCTGTGGTTCCCATGCCCCCTTTGAACTAGCATAGACATCTTTTCCTGATTCTCCCACAGTCATTTCCACAACAGTGCCCAAGCCTTCTTATGAACAATTCTGATTTGGTGAACTTTGGGCTCAATCATGGACACTTATAAGAATAGAATGTTCTGATAACTTCGGTGAGTGGCCCTCTTGTGCTGGGAAGCACAGTCAGTCCCTTTCCCATTTTTCATCACCATCATTGCTGTTTGTAAAGAGAGCCTTGCCAGTGAGAGCCTGGGGTTTGGCAGGATCTCCAAGTCTGACAGCTTAGTGGGACTCTTTGACTGAGGTCTAGCCAGTAGAACTTGGACAGAAATGATATGTACCATCTCCAGGTCTCTTCCCCTACCAGAACACCTCCCCCATGGTTCCACTCGGCAATTTTCACCTTCTAGTTGGTGACCTAAGCAGCCATAAGTGAAAGATGGCAAAGCCAGAGTGAAAAAGGGGTTGAGCCTCTGAATCACCATCAGAAGACTACCCAGATTGGACTGTTAAAGAATGGAACTTTTATTGCATCATGCGTTGATATTTGCCAGTTTCTCTGGATCTAGTGAGGCTCTAACCAGTACAAATGTCTTTTAAATGGGATGGCTCAGTGGGTAAAAAATCTGCCTGCAATGCAGTAGATCCAGGAGACTCAGGTTCAATCCCTGGGTCAAGAAGATTCCCTGGAAAAGGAAATGGCAACCCACTCCAGTATTCTTGCTGGAAAATTCCATGGACAGAGGAGCCTGGCAGGCTACAGTCCATAGGGTTGCAAAAAAGTCATGTCTGACTTTTTTGAGTGACTACATTGCTATATAACAAATTTCCTCAAAATGTAGTGACTTAAGACAACACATATTCATTGTCTCACATTTTCTAGGGGTCAGGAATTCAGCATGGCTTAGCTGGGTGTCTCTAGCTCCAGGACTCAGAAGGCTGCAGTCAAGGTGTTGGCCAGGCCTGCGGTCATTTCAAGGCTCTAATGGCAGAGAAATTACTTTAGAAGCGTCGCAGATCCTTGCTGGCTGGAAACATCAGTTCCTTGTCTGAGGGACCTCTCCACTGGGAAGCTGATGACATGGCAGCTGGCTTTCCTCAGAACAAAGGTGTAAGAGAGTCATAGAGGGTGCTCCTGACAGAGTCACAGTCTCTGTGTAACCTGATCTTGGAGATAACATCTCTTCACTTTTGCTATATTCTGTTTCTAGAAGCAAGTCTAGAGGTATAGCCTCCTTCAAATGAAGGGGATCTCACCCAGGGGGATCTACCAGGAAGCAGGATCATTGGTTGCCATCCTAGAGCTTTATGCAGTTCTTTATTCCTGAAGATTTGTGGGCAAATTCAACTTTCAAAATGCTTTGAGGCTGCACTGTTCAACATGGGAACCATTAGCCATTCCTTTCTCCAGGGGTTCTTCCCAACCCAGGGATCGAACCCAGGTCTCCTGCACTGCGGGCAGATTCTTTACCATCTGAGCCACCAGGGACACCCCATTAGCCACACAGGGCTATTACAACAAAAATTTAAATTCATTTCCTCAATCACATTAACCACATTTCAGGGTTCCATAACTACATGTGGCTAGTGGCTACTATCTTGGAACAGTGTGGATATAGAACATGCCCATTGTCACAGAAAGGTCTATTGGACAGTCCTGCAAAAACAAAAGAAAAAATCCAAAAAAACCAAATGCTGTCTTTAAAAAGCTGACTTTCCTCAGAGTTGAAAACAGCAAACATCTATGTCCTAAGGCATCCAGACTCTCTGTGCCTTCAGGGCCACTCATATTTTCCTTTGTATCTTTTCAGGAACTCAGTTGCAACTAGTTTCTCCCCTTCTTGAAAACCTGTTCTCAAAGTCATTAAACTCATTCACACTGAGGTGTAAATGACTACCTTTCAACCTCATAATTTCTTCAAAAACATTTCATTCCAACAAGATTGAATCTACAGCTGAAGGAATAAATTTTTAATCATCACACTTCAAATAGCAGCACCACTAATTGAGATGGAGGGTTTGTTTTCCTTTTTTTCATTTTCCTAGATTGTGGCGTGGATGGGGTGTGGATTGTTCAAGTCTTCTAAATGCTTTTGGAACTTAAAGAATCCTTTCTGAAATGAGAATGTGTGCTAAGTCACTCAGCTGTGTCTGACTTCCTGCGATCCCCATGGACTACAGCCCGCAAGGCTCCTCTGTCCATGCGGATTCTCCAGGCAAGAATACTGGAGTGGGTTGCCATGCCCTTCTCCAGGGGATCTTCCCGATGCAGGGATCAAACCTGCGTCTTCTGTTGGAATTTTCCTGGAGTAGGTAGCAACTTGGATCTGGATGCGTTCTAACTTAGCCAAAAGCAAACTGATCATATCGTAGAGATTGTCACGCATTTATAGAGAGTACAATCTCGTGAACTGCGTTATGACATTCAATGCCTCCCTTTTCTTCCTAGAATAAATGAATCCATCATTTAACTTGTCTCAGCCAGAAGGCCGGCCTTTCAGTCGCAGAGGGAAAACAGAAGTTCTTTAACAGACAAGGCAGAAAGCGCTGGAAGGGACTTCAGTTTGTTCCCACCCAGGTGGATTTCCACCTGAGCTCATAGGCCGGTTATTAGAGCACGGAGCCCATATTCACCCGGGCGGGAGGCTTGAGCCAGGTCATGGCGGGGACGCACCGTAATTTGCCACATTGCCTCCACGATATCGTTTAGAAATAGAGCGAGCTGTTTCTAATGACAGGTCACAAACATTCACCAGGCGGTTCCTTTCTGCCTGCCTCGCCGGGCTGGGCGCTGGCAGCCCTGCCATTCAGGCGCTTGTTTTTGTTATGGAACAAAAGCCTCACTCCCCAGCTGTGGCGCCAAAATCTAGCTCACACCGTGCTGGTAACTGACAGCTCGGCAGCCGGCGGAGGGGAGGCCGGGCTGGGCTCCTCCAATCGCTGCGCCCCTGCCTGCAGCCCCGCGTGTTTACAGGCAGCCGCAGCCGGGGAGGGAGCCCGGGGAAAACCAGGACCTGGAGTCGCTCACTCGGAGCGGGCGAGCGCCCCGGGAGAAAAGTGTGTGTGGCCCGCCGCCCTAGGAAGCCACGTGGTCACCCGGGGCCTGCAGCAAGGTGCTGTGAGCTTATTTGGTAAACTCCTTCAAGAAATTTCCGTCGCAAACCCTTCTGATTCCGTGCATACAATTTCTGTGATCACAGGGCAATAGAAAGTTCCCTGGGCTTCCCTGGAGGCTCAGTGGTAAAGCAGCAGCAAGCAGCAGTGGTAAAGAATCTGCCTGCAATGCAGGATACCCTGATTTGATCCCTGCACTGGGAAGATTCCCTGGAGATGGGAATGGCTACCCGCTCCAATATTCTTGCCTGGAGAATCCCATGGATAGAGGAGCCTAGTGAGCTACTACTGTCCATGGAGTCGCATGAGTTGACAGGACTAAGTAACTAACACACACACACACACACACACACACACACACACACACACACGAGTTATCTGGTGGCTCAGGCAGTAAAGAATCTGCCTGCAATGCAGGAAACTCAGGTTGGACCCCTGGTTGGGGAAGACTTCCTGGAGAGGGGAATGGCTACCCAGTCCTGTATTCTTGCCTGGAGAATCCCCATGGACAGAGGAGCCTGGTGAGCTACTGTCCACGGGGTGGCAAAGAGTTTGAAGCAACTGAGCGACTAACACACGGAGTAACAGAATGTGTCCTTTTTGCTTGTAAGGGGCAGGGGACTGATAGATGAACAGTTAGGCTCTGAATACCCCATCACAGGTGCTCTGCAGTGGCACAGGTGAGAGAAACTGAAGTTGCTGATAGCTTAGAGGTTTGAGATGTTGATTGCTTCCTGCAACCCTTCAAAGCAAAATGTCATTGCCATCATTATGATGCTGCTTGTTAAACATTATATCACTCTTGCCAATGCGTGCTTAAGCCAGAAATTCTTTTTATTTATGTGGTTTGGTAACTTGAGCTTTGAAGCAGCGAATGGAGTAACATAGCAAAGAAAGTTCCCAGAATGTACTTTGCAAAATGAATGTGCAAGATCTGTATCACTTACACAGGAGGCAAAACAAAGCAGATTCATGCCTAGTCAGTGGAGACCAGGAGAGGAAAAAACATCTAGCTTTGGGGGGAAATTAAATGATTGTGAGTCTGGAGTTTCAAGGTTTGCTGCAGCAGAGCTCAGAGGCAAAACAGTAGCTTTGGAGTCTGCTCACCAGAGGGCCACCACCAGGGCTGCGTCTGTTGGTCGTGTGGTTTGGGACAAGACCTTGCCTCCATTTTCTTATCAAGTGAAGATAACAATCCAGACTCTCTGTGAAGGTTTAATGGAATAAATTATGTAAAATGGCTGGCACGTAGAAAGCACATAATAAACAAGTGTGGTTAATCAATGCCAATATATCATGGAGAATTTTCCAGAAATAATGGGAGGATGATAGTCACATTCTTCCTCATGAAGAGAAATGAATTTCAGCCTGTATACCTGGCACTTATGAGCATTCAGTTATTGTTGGTGATGCTGCTGCTGAAATCAGAGAAATCTTGGCTCTGCCAGTTATAGTTGTATGTCTTCATCTCTCTGTGCCTTAATTTTCACATCTGTAAGGTGGATATAATAATAGTACTTCTCTCTTAGGATTGTTGAGAGTATCACATAGGATAGTTCATGGAAAGAAACAGGCACTATCTGGCAGCACTCATTAAGTGTCAGCTATTATTATTATTACCTGCAGCGTATGATGGAAATGCTGGCATTCTAGAAATGATGGCTTGGTGATAGACTATATTTTGCTGGTAGTATAATTTAAGGACAGGAGGAGAAGGATTTTTTTTCCTTAGGAACATATCCTATCATGTCTGTGCCTCCCTTCCCCTTAAATATGGGTCCTCTCTTTTTCTCTGGGCCGACTGCCCTTTCGACGCCCCCACTGCCCAGCATTCTGATGTCGACTAACTTGTCCTTTCTGCAGCACTTCTTTTTTAGGTGCTTTTTTTGAGATCATTGTAGATCCACATGCAGTTGTAAGAAATAACACAGAGAGATCCTAGTTTCCCCCAATATTAGCATCTAGTGTGATAGTATAATATAATAACCAGGATATCAACATCAATATAATCCACCTTATTCATATTTTACCAATTTTACATTCAGTCATGTGTGTGAATTTACTTCTATGCAATCCTGTCTTATGTATTCAGTTCAGTTGCTCAGTCGCTCAGTCATGCCTGACTCTTTGCAGTTCCATTGACTGCAGCACACCAGGCTTCCCTGTCCAGCACCAACTCCTGGAGCTTGCTCAAACTCGTGTTCATCGAGTCAGTGATGCCATCCAACCATCTCATCCTCTGTCGTCCCCTTCTCCTGCTGTCTTCAATTTTTCTCAGCATCAGGGTTTTTTCTAGGGAGTAGGTTATTCGCATAAGGTGGCCAAAGCATTGGAGTTTCAGCTTCAGCATCAGTCCTTCCAATTAATATTCAGGACTGGTTTCCTTTAGGATGGACTGGTTGGATCTCCTTGCAGTCTAAGGGACTCTCAAGAGCCTTCTCCAGCACCACAGTTCAAAAGCATCAATTCTTCAGGGCTCAGCTTTCTTTATAGTCCAACTCATACATCCACACACGACCACTGGAAAAACCATAGCTTTGACTAGATGGACCTTTGTTGGCAAAGTAATGTCTCTGCTTTTTAATATGCTGTCTAGGTTGGTCATAGCTTTTCTTTCAAGCAGCAAGTGTCTTTTAATTTTGTGGCTGCAGTCACCATCTGCAGTGATTTTGGAGCCCCCAAAAATAAAGTCTGTCACTGTTTTCACTGTTTCCCCTTCTATTTGCCATGAAGTGATGGGACCGGATGCCATGATCGTAGTTTTCTGAATGTTGAGTTTTAGGCCAAAATTTTCACTCTCTTCTTTCACTTTCATCAAGAGGCTCTTTACTTCTTCTTTGCTTTCTGCCATAAGGGTGGTGTCATCTACATATCTGAGGTTACTGATATTTCTCCTGGCCATCTTGATTCCAGCTTGTGCTTCATTCAGTCCAGCATTTCTCATGATGTACTCTGTATATAAGTTAAATAAGCAGGGTGACAATATAAACCCTGCTTATTTACAGTATACAGACAATATATCCCTTTCCTTATTTGGAACCAGTCTGTTGTTCCGTGTCCAGTTCTAACTGTTGCTTCCTGACCTGCATACAGATTTCTCAGGAGGCTGGTCAGGTGATGTGGTATTCCTGTCTCTTTATGAATTTTCCACAGTTTGTTGTAATCCACACAGTAAGGCTTTGGCATAGTCAACAAGGTCGAAGTAGATGTTTTTCCGGAACTCTTGCTTTTTTGGTGATCCAATGGATGTTGACAATTTGATCTCTAGTTCCTCTGCCTTTTCTAAATCAAGCTTGAACATCTGGAAGTTCACAGTTCACGTACTGTTGAAGCCTGTAGATGTAGATTACATGTAGATTTGTGTAATCACCACAACAGTCAAGATTCTGAACAATTCTTTATAGTTCAGTTCAGTCGCTCAGTCGTGTCCGCCTGTTTGCGACCCCATGGACTACAGCACTCCAGGCTCCTCTTTCCGGGCATGAATAATGGAGTGGGTACCATTTCCTACTCCAGGAAATCTTCCTGACCTAGGGATCCAAGCAACATCTCTTGGGTCTCCTGCACTGGTGGGCAGATTCTTTACCACTAACACCACCTGGGAAGCCTATGGCTAGGGTTTAGTGGATGATAAGTGTTGAATGGAGCACACACCGAAGATCACTGTATTCTCTGAAAGGTTCAATAATTTTGCTCTGAGTAGTAGGAGAATATCAAGGGAGAAAGCAGAGGAAAATGGGGCTCAGAATTATTACTGGACTTTTAATGTGCATGAAGAAGGTTGGGATGGGAAAGAAACACAGAAGCCTCTTATTGACCAGAAGTATGCCAGGATTAACACACACACACAAATACATGCTGTCTTAGTCCATTTGGGTTTCTATTTGATATAACAATGTGCCCTAAACTGAGTGTCTTACAAACAACAAACATTTATTTTTCACAGTTCCACAGACTGAAATATGCAAGATCATAGCCCTGGCAAATTCAGTGTCTGTTGAGGACCCACTTCCTCATAGACAATGATTGTCTCCTTACAACCTCAAGTAGTAGGAAGGATGAGGGAGCTGTCTCTGGCCTCTTTTATTAGGGCACTAGTCCTATTCATGCGGAGAAGGCAATGGCACCCCACTCCAGTACTTTTGCCTGGAAAATCCCATGGATGGAGGAGCCTGGTGGGCTGCAGTCCATGGGGTCGCTAAGAGTCGGACACGACTGAGCGACTTCATTTTCACTTCTCACTTTCATGCATTGGAGAAGGAAATGGCAACCCACTCCAGTGTTCTTGGCTGGAGAATCCCAGGGACGGGGGAGCCTGGTAGGCTGCCATCTATGGGATCACACAGAGTCGGACACGACTGAAGAGACGCAGCAGCAGCAGCAGCAGCAGTCCCATTCATGAGGATTCTGCCCTCATGACCTATTCACCTCCCAAAGGCCCCACCTCCTATTTACCATCCCCTTGGGGGTTAGGTTTTTCAACATATGAATTTTGGGAGGACAAGAACCTTCAGACCATAGCACACATCTTTAAAATGAGGTGATTTTCAGAAACCTCCCCCTCATCACCACCTCCATCACCTATTGGAATAAATAAGTCTCCCCTTTGCAGCCCAAGAACTGAACCGCTGATCTGCTCCCTCTGAATAGCACAGGTCAGAAGTTAAACCGTCAGCCAGTGCCCGATCTTGCAATCACCACCGCAGAGCCCTCTTCGATTGTCTGTGGCCAACCGCAGACTTTAAGTGCTGGTGACCCTGACGTATTCCACAGGCACAGAAAGCACTGGCTTATAGCCTGACAGGGTGTGAGAGCGGAAAGCATTCCCTTTACAAATTCTAACATAATTAGAATGCATGATGTTCCACAAGCATTTTTTTCCCCCTGCAGACTTTTTTTTTTTCTTTCAGAGCCTGACGATAACACAAATTCCCAGAGTGAGAAGTGGGGGTTTTGTGCTTCCTATCACAAAGACACCCATTTACCCAGGAGCAGAGCCCAGGCACTAGTCCGTCTTCACCACTCTATGTGACGCTACAGCAAGGCCCTGGAGAAGGAAATAGCAACCCACTCCAGTACTCTTGCCTGGAAAACCCCATGGATGGAGGAGCTTGGTGCAGGCTACTGTCTATGGGGTCACAAAGAGTCGGGCATGACTGAGCGACTTCACTTCACAGTAAGCCCCTACTCATCAGTCCATTCCAAGAGCACATTCTTAAGTCCAATCTGTTTGTCAGCCTGACAAATTAGCCTAGTGTGAAAGTCGCTCAGACGTGTCCAGCTCTTTGCAACTCCGTGGACTATACAGTCCATGACATTCTCCAGGCCAAAATACTGGAGTGGGTAGTCTTTCCCTTCTCCAGAGGCTCTTCCCAACCCAGGAACTGAACCCAGGTCTCCGCATTGCAGGCAGATTCTTTACTATCTGAACTATCAGGGAAGCCCAAAATTAGCCTAGGTACCCAACTAACACAATTGGCTGTATCGTACTGTATGGCAATAGGTTTCTAATACTTTTCACACAAATAATACATAAAAACAAACACAAAACATAAAACATTTTAAACTAGCATTATAATACCTTGAAAAGTACAGTAATATGAACTATATCACTGCTGCTCTTCCACTTGTTTCTGGACATTCTGGACTTGAAATAAAGATACAGTGCTACTGTACTCTATATGGTACTGAAAGGTACACGAAAGCACAAGCAGTTGTTAAGGATGTACACGTATGCCAGTGTATGTCAGATGCATGAACTAACATGTTATTGGATGTGTGAAGGCACATTATCATCTTTGAAAGTTCTCAACTTTGAACCTTTGAAGATTCGTGTGTAGGGGACTCATGTATTGGCAGTTATGAACAGAGTAGTGGGCTTGGGAAAGACACACCGCTGCAGGGGATGTGTGGCACAGAGATCTCTTACAAAAGTGTGGTTCCTGGATCAGCACTATCAGCTGCATCCAGTGACTTGTTCATGATGCTATTTTCCAACCCCGACCTCATTTTGGAATCAGATTTTGAGGCTGTGTGCTGTTAACCTGTGTGTTTTTCTTTTTTGCTATTTCTTACTCGAGTAGTAAATCACAGCTCATACTTTATATGGAGATTCAAAGAAATACAAAGTTCCAAGGATAATTAAGTACTAATTTTACTAATCTCAACACCTTCCTTGTTGTTGTTGTGTCTGACTTTTTTTCAACCCAATTGACTGTAGCCCACCAGGCTCCTCTCTCCATGGGATTTCCCAGGCAAGAACACTGGAATGGGCTGTCATTTCCTTCTCTAGGGATCTTCTTAACCCAGGAATTGAACCCACATCTCCTGCATTGGCAGGCAGATTCTTTACAGCTAAGCCACTGGGGAAGGCAATGGCACCCCACTCCAGTACTCTTGCCTGGAAAATCCCATGGATGGAGGAGCCTAGTAGGCTGCAGTCCATGGGGTCGCTAGGATTAGACACAACTGAGCGACTTCACTTTCACTTTTCACTTTCATGCATTGGAGAAGGAAATGGCAACCCACTCCAGTATTCTTGCCTGGAGAATCCCAGGGATGGGGGAGCCTGGTGGGCTGCCGTCTATGGGGTCGCACAGAGTCACACATGACTGAAGTGACTTAGCAGCAGCAGCAAGCCACTGGGGAAGCCCAGTCTCAACTCTTACTTATTACTAACTCATTACATTTGTTTGACTCTGTGTTTTAATAAGCCCTCCAGGTGATTTTGAGGCATAGAGAAGTTTGAGAACCATTGAAGCTTGCCACAAAAAGATGCAAATTCAGTTTGTCAGCTTACTAGACTGGATAATCATTCTTGTAGCAATGTAGATGGAAGAGTTGAGTATGACTTTAAATTCAGGAAAGAAATGTTTGAGCATCTACAAAGCGTAGGTGCTATTCTAGCAAAACAGATGATATCTCAACCTCATGGAGCTTACATTCTAGCTCCTGGTAATTAGTGCTCTAAAGGAAAAAATGCATCAGATTTGGAGTGCTGTTTTTAGCAGAGTAGTGAAGAAAGGCCTCTTTTAGGACATGAAATTTGAGCAGATGCCCAAGCGAAGTGCAAGAGGGCACTCTGGCGGAAGGGAGGAGAAGAGTGACTGCCTGTCGGGAGCCTGAATTGAGAGCTGGTCTGATCAAGAAAGGCTGAGAAGGCAGGGTGGACAGTGGACAAGGGGAGGAGAGCAGGGTGTTGAGAGGCGGGACAGCGCAGGGTCTTCTGAGCCTCTCAAGGGTGTTTTCATTCCTTCTGCATGTGATGGGAAATTCTTGGAGGCTCTTGGACAGGAGAGGGCTGTACTTTGTTCCCTGTACTTAAGGCCATTTGGCTGCTATGTGAAGGCTTGCCTGTAGAAAGATAAAAGTGAAAGCAATAAGTCTAGTTTGGAGTTCTAGCACAGTAGTCCACCTTAGGGATGATGAGAGCTAGATCAATATGGTAACTGTGGAGGTGGTGGAAGCGGTTAGATGTAAGATGCATTTTAGAGATAAAGCTGGGATGGAGGAGGAAAAGGTCTACAGAGGAACCCATTCCTTGTCCTGGGTAAACATTAGGGTGTTGTTAGTCACACTGAGTGAAGAAAGAGTGACTCATTCAGTCCTGTCTGACTCTTTGCGACCCCATGGACTATAGCCCACTGGGCTCCTGTGTTCAAGGAATTCTCCGGACAAGAATACTGGAGTGGGTTGCCATTCTCTTCCCCAGAAGTTCTTCGCAACTCAGGGATCGAACCCAGGTCTCCTGCACTGCACATAATCTTTACCGTCTGAGCCACCAGGGAAGCCGCTGGTGGGGAAAAGAGATTGTCAAAGGTTTCCAATAAGTGTAGTCACATGTCTCTATGGTGCTGAAATCACGTTACTGGCCTGAGAAGCGAGGTTGTGATGATGGAGGGGTTCCTCCACAGACCACCTGACACGTCTGGATTTCCCGCTCTCTGGATGGCTGGTTCCTGTGTGGAGTGAGTGATGGTAGTGCTACTGCCACTGTTGAGTCCAGCAGGCAGCTGAGCCACATGCCTGCACAAAAAGAGTTGTGCTCAGAAGGAAGACAGCGCAGACGTTGGAGTGGAAACATCAAAAAGGACTGTCATTTCAGTGAGATGTGTCCTGGCATTGCCACAGACGTATTCCCATCCCCTGGGCAGAATTCCTGAATTTTTGCTGTCTCTGCGCCTCTGCTCCCCTGCTCCTCTCCCTGGAATGTTCTTCCTGCCACTTCATCATCTGGTGGATCTCCACTCACCCTGTAACACTCAACTCCGACAAGACCTCACTGCATAAACCATCTCTGGCCTACTCTGGCCAGCCAGCCTTCACTGTTCTCCGAGATTGCTAAATTCCCTTGAAGATCATGTTTATGTTTGCCAGGCTTCCCTGGTGGCTCAGAGAGTAAAGAATCTGCCTGACATGCAGGAGACCTGGGTTTGATCCTTAAATCAGGAAGATCCCCTGGAGAAGAAAATGGCAATCCACCCCAGGATTCTTGCCTGGAGAATTCCGTGAACAGAGGAGCCTGGTGGGCTACAGTCCATGGGGTCACAAAGAGTCAGACACGACTGGGTGACTATCACTATCACTATGCGTTTCTCAGAGGCATTGTAATGTCAGCCCATGCCTATGTCCCCTGTTGGACTGGGAGTTCCTGAGTGCAGGAACTGGGCATCTCAGAGTCTAGCAAAGACCTTAGTATACACAGGAAACACTCAACCATCTTTGTTAAAAGATTGGCCTTCATGGTTGCAATTGTTTGGTTTGGTTTCATATTTTCAAGTCTTGCTCTCATATATAAGCCGAGGAAGAAGGCAGAATGCGTGCTGTGTGGCGTCATTTGAAATGTGCATGTAGATGGTGTCAGGCAGGGTACTTAGCCTCTAAATATGACATATCCCCTCCCATCTAAATTGAACCTGAAATTACTCCATTAAAAGTCATCCTCCAATTTAGACTCCATGGGCTAATCTATAAATACCCCTTGAGAGCATAAACTACTAAGTTCAGTGCTTCTTAGCTAAATGTGCTTATGAACCACTTGGGGATCTCGTTAAAACCCAGACTCTGATTCTGGGGGAGGGAAGGCTGAAATTCTGCATTTCAAATTAGCTGCTTGTCTGCAGGTCTCACTTTGATGGCCATGATCTAGGCAGTGCTCTTCAAACCTTAAAGTGTATCAGAGTCACTCGGAGGGCCTCTTAAAGCCCACCCCCAGATTTTCTGATTCAGTAGGTATGGATTACGACTTTGCATTGCTGCTTCTTTTTAAATTAATTTATTTTAATTGAAGGATAAATACTTTACAATATTGTGATGGTTTTTGCCATACATCAACATGAATTGGCCACAGGTACACTTGTGTCCCCCCATCCTGAACCCCCCTACCCCCTTCGTCCCCACCCTATCCCACAATATAACCCTTAGTTCCTAACGTGGAATTCTCCTTTTCCAAGGAAAGAGAAGAATCTAGAGAACAGGAAGCGGAAGAAACCGTAAGGGTACTGTACCCACCCTTCCAAGAGTCATAGGACAAACCTAGAAATGGGGCTTGCTTCGTGGGCCGATTGTCACCGGGGGCCTCACACTTAGAAGACTACACATCACATTTGGTTTCATGCTCTGCCATCTTGAAATGTGCGGTCATCTGGGGCAAGAAGCCCAAATTATGGCTGCAAATTATGCAGCCAGTACCGGCTGGTGATATCTTATAGTCCCGAGTAACACAAGCTGAAGGTTCTTCTAAAAGATGGCAGTTTATATACTTAGGGTGACCTCTGATTTTAGATTCTGAAAGATAGGGAATGAGTGATGAGTTGGAAGATATTAAAAAGAATACAGAGGTCATTGAGAACAGGAAATTGAACAAGAAGTGAGAATGGGAGAGAGGTCTAAAGCTAACAAGAAAATGATATCACCAACAGTAGAATGATATAGAAACAGTAAAAAACAAAAGCAAAAAAAAACCTTCATCTGACAGCATGGGGGAAATGACTGGCATTGTTGCTGAAATGCCATATTGAAAATTGGGAAAGATTTTTTAAAAATAGTAAAGATCATTGTTTTTATATCCAAGATCATAACTAGTGATATTTTCTTTTTACTTCGAATTGAATAAGGGGAAATTAGCCCTAGTTTTCTGAAGGACACACTTAGGATAAATAGAAGAAAATCTTTTATGTGTGTATTTTTATATATAACACAGTAAATTATCAAAGATCCAAGACTGTTGTTATATTTTTTGCTGTTCACCCTTCATGTCCCTGCCTTTTTTTCCTCCTTCCTTTTCTGCTTCTCTTTCTTTTCTTCCCTTCCCTTAACTTCCGGAAAGGAGCAAGAAATAATAGTATTTGTACCAAGTTGTATTTAAAACTTCAGTCTAGGCTAAAGGTCCTGGAAATCAGTCTTGTCTGCCATATGGAAGTAGCACATTAAGTGGCGGTGGTGGCTGTGACTAGGTAAACAGATGAATTTAGCAGGGCTGTGTGGTTAGTGGGGTTTACATATGGGCAGTGGTTTATACATTGGAGAACAAGCAGCACCACCATCGCTTTTAAAGAAATGATAGAAAAAACTTGCAGGTAATCTTTGCATCCCTAATGAAAGAAACTGAAGATGACCAACGCTGCTACTCCTTACTCTCTACCCTCATTCACTCCAGGCATGTGACCAGATGGACAGTCTTTATAGCTATACTGGTTCAGGGAAAATTCTAGATCTTAGTATTGAGGGTATAGAGCACCAAGGAATTTTTAGACAGTTTGTAAAATTCTGTCTGTCTCTCTTTCTTTCAGGCTTAATAATATCAACAAAAAGAAATTTACAACTAGCTTTTAAGAAATCCCAGGGGTATTTATATCAGCATGTGTTAATGTCTCATTATATTTTATAGCTTTCAAGACTCTTATAATAGGTTACTGGGGTTAACTCGGGTACTTCTTTCTTTAGAATAGCTTCAGAATAAAATAACAAACATAGGAACTAAAATGGGGTAGGTAAAAATAGTTCTGGAGGCAGAGGGGAGAGATTGGGTGCTTCTGACATCTCATCCCCCTCAAACCTGAAAAATAGCCGGATTGGAAGTCTGGTGAAGGTAATAAATGATAATTATAAAATATAAGCTAATAATTCAAAAACATTAGGTTTCAAAAATTGGGCAGGTAGATGAGAAAATACAGTTACAGTAGCTTTGATTTTGGATTTGCAGCAGAGTATCAGGAGTGTAGTTTCTGTTTCTTTAATTAGCTCAGTCAGGTTCACCTAACAATGGATCTGGGAAGTCAGAGATGATCCTTGGAAGGTCTGAGCCTGCACTGTCCAGTCCTACAGCCACTAGACACGTGTGGCTATTTAACTTCATGAAAGTTAAATGCTATTGAAAATTTAGTTCTTCATTTGTTCAGTTCAGTTCAGTTGCTCAGTCATGTCTGACTCTTCACAGCCCCGTGAACTGCAGCATGCCAGGCTTCCCTGCCCATCACCAACTCCTGGAGCTTGCTCAAATGCATGTCCATCGAGTCGGTGATGCCATCTAACCATCTCATCCTCTGTTGTCCCCTTCTCCTGCCTTCAGTCTTTCCGGGCATCAGGGTCTTCATTTGTACTAGCCACGTTTCAAGTGCTCCATGGCTACCTGTGGCCAGGGGCTACCATATTGGACAGGACAATTATAGACCAATTCCTTTTTTACAGGATGTGCTGGCAGATGAACTATCTGCATGTTCACATTTGTATTAATATTAAATACTTTAAAAGGGCTAACTTTAGTATTTTTGAAAACATTATTTATTATAGATATTATTGTTTGGATGAGAATTATTTAAACTTAAAAATATATTTATTTGAATGAACTATTAATTGAAAGTTATTCAGTAAATTACATACAAGAAGGCATGTGATCAATACTAAGTAAATGAGAATCAAGTCTGAAAACTTAATTTTAAGAATAAATAATAGCATATTCTGCAGTATAAGGAAGTTATGTTGGATAACATATAAATAAAATTGAAATGAAGCCTTGCAGCAAAAAATAGGTACATAAATAAATAAAAAGAATTGAAGGAAAATGATAAGGGATGAAGTCTAGCAGAGGTTATTAGTGCAAATCTTGGGGAAAAACAATGATAGGGATTTGTATATAAAATCAGCAAAGAAAGGAAAAGAAAGGTTCATAGGTAAGTCTAAAGCTTTGGGAAAGAAAACGTGAAGAAATTTAAAGAGAAATAGCAAAGCTAGGAAAGTATCTGCAAAAGCTATGACGGGAGGACTTTTAATGTGGAGAGCTCATACCAGTGAAGAGAAAAACCCAGACTCTTGCAGGCATATAGGCAAAAGATAAGAAAAGAATTTGCAGAAGGGGAAATAAAACTTGAACACATGGGGAAATACTTTTCTTCATTAATGATCAAAGAAAGAAATCAAAACAAAATGAGATTTGATGGAACATTTATCAAAGTAGCAAAGAGCGGGAAAATGATGGAAAGAATGAGATATGATATGATCAAAGCATGGAAGACTGCAGGAAATGGGCCACTTTCTCATGCTTGTCAGAACGTCCATTGCGGTAACTCCTCCAGAAAGCTGTCTAGTAAAATCTTATCAGGAAAATGTGCATAGCCTGGGACCACTGATTCCACTTCTGGCTCTGGTCCCAAGGAAGTAATCCAGAAGATGTCCAGCACTTTCTGTACAGAAGTGGCCTTGAAAATAGCAAGACATGGTGAAATCATGGCACAATGGCAGGACAGAATATTCTATAGTAAAAATAATGCTGTGAAGAGTTTTGACTTTATTTTAAAGTGATTCATATAATGGTAGTGATTTAATCACTAAATCATGTCTCACTCTTTTGTAACCCCATGGACTGTAGCCTGCCAGGTTCCTCTGTCCTTGGGATTTCCCAGTCAAGAATACTGGAGTGGGTTGTCACTTCCTTCTCCAGCGGATCTTCTTGGCCCAGGGATCAAACCCACAGCTCCTGCTTGGCAGGCAGTTTCTTTACCACTGAGCCACTTGGGAAGCTTGATCCATGCAATATCTGAATACAAATTCAAGTTTTTAAAAAAACCCAAAATATAGAAAGTGAGAGACCTCCTTTATCTTTTACCTCAATCCCATTAGCCTCTCCCAAGGTTGTGCATACCTTTAGTCAGTTTCTCGTTGATCTGTCCACCTTCCCACCTGAAATCATACTGTGTAGAGTGTACATTATACTCTGTGGGGTTTTGCTTTAAACGCAAATGAGATCATGCATCAACAAAATTTTACAACTTGCCTTTTCCATTTAAAACTTTGAGTCTATTCCCTTTTGGTATACAGTGACCTCCCTCACTCTTTTTAGCTGCTTCATGGTGGTTCCCATGTTGTCAAAGGCTTCTTTCTAAACCATTCTCTTTTTGATGAGTATTTATGCTGCTTTCAACATTCTGCTATTAAAACCAGTATTGAAACAAGGACCTTCTCTGTGCTCCTTTGTGCTCATGTATCAGTGTTTCTCTAGGATCCACAGCCAGAAGTGAAATCGCTGGTTTCCAGTGGAAAGTACATTTTAGAATTATGATAGATATTGCATATGAGGATCTGTTTGTCCATACTGTAAGTCACACTGAATCTTTTCAAAGCTTTAACATTTCCACCAGTCTGGTAAATGAGCATTGTATCTAACTGCTTTAATAATGCTGAATTATTTGTATTTGGCTGCATATTAATCAATGATTTTATGTTGAAAGCCAACAATCTTTTGCCTTTTAAAACTCTTTAATGGTACCTTTACCATAAAGTTTAAAGGGGCTTTGTGGTCAAATTTATCAGCCTTTTGCTATGGCTCTGAACTGATATCCTCTTTATAATGGCCGTCATTCCCCAGAGTTTATAAAAAATATTCATGCACATTTTCTTGTAATATTTTCATGACTTATTTCTTTCTTTCTAGCTCATAATCCATCTACAAGTTATATTGCCACATGTGAGTGAAAGCTTAAATTGTAAAAACAGGTGAAAAGCAATATGAAATTAAAAAAAAAACATGCGCAGAAACAAATTAAAATAAACACACCAAAACAGTATCAGTGGTTGTCTTTGGGGAGGGAGATTAGGTGTGCTTTTTTTTTCCTTTGACCTATTTTCATGTCTCAGATTTTAAATAGTATTGGTTATATTTATAAGATATAGTGGTCTCTTATGTTCTTTTTCTGCTCAGGACAGTAATTACCCTTTTCCCCTTTAACCATGTTGTAGAGTGAAGGCCACCAATCACAGCATTCCACCCTTGGCCACAGACACAGACTCACAACCCAGAGGGCCTTCCAGGGAGGTTTGCTAGGATTTCCTTAACAGTTCCAGATGCAGAGAGCTCCTTTGCTTCTGGTTATAAGACTGACTGGTGCATGGTCAGAGCTGCCTATGAGCTGGTGCTAGCTGGCCAGATAATGAAACAAGTCACACACACAAAGAGAGAGAGAAAGACAGACAACCATATATCACATAAGCCCTGAATCTAACTTTCCCCAAACCCAGGCTCATCTGTGGTTGAGTTGTTGTTGTCCAGTCACTCAGTTGTGTCTGACTCTCTGAGACCCCATGAACTGCAGCACACCAGGCTTTGCTGTCCTTCACTATCTCCCTGAGTTTCCTCAAACTCCTGTCCATTGAGTCAGTGATGCTATCTAACAGTCTCTTCCTCTGTCACCCTCTTTTCCTGTTGCCTTCAGTCTTTCCCAGCATCAGGGTCTCTTCCAATGAATCGACTTTTCGCATCAGGTGGCCAAAGTACTGGCGCTTCAGCTTCAGCATCAGTCCTTCCAATGAATGTTCAGGATTGATTTCTTTTAGGATTGACTGATTTGATCTCCTTGCTGTCCAAGGGACACTCAAGAGTCTTCTCCAGTATCACAGTTCAAAAGCATCAATTCTTCAGCGCTCAGCCTTCTCTGTGGTTCAACTCTCATAGCCATATGTGACTACTGGGAAAACCATAGCTTTGACTAAATGGATCTTTGTCGGCAAAGTGATGCCTCTGCTTTTTAATGTTTTAAAATTTTAATTTTAAAATGTGGTTGAGTTACCCAAACTGATAAATCCCTTCCCTCCTTTTTCATTTTGGGTAAATGGGGATTTCAGTTACTTGTACCAGAACGATCTTGGATTTTTTTAAAAAGCGAAAGGAAAAGAAAGATGAGAGCAAAACCTCAGATATGAAAATATCATTAATAGGAAGTAAATATACATCTTGGATGGAGGCAATTTTCACTTTGTGGGAAAAGATGTTAATACAAATAATATAAAGGAGCAACTACTTGGTTTGTAGTCATTAGGGCATCTTACCACCAAAGATATAACTAGCAAAATAAGATGGCAGCAAGTGTTTGCACAATTTCATAATTTTGCATTCCCAGCAAAGCAGGGAGGGGCTGTGGAATTAAGGGTGAGAATGATCAGAACTGAGATGGCAGTCCTAAGATACAGCACCACACACTGGCTTAGAGGAGCTGTCTGTAAAAAATCCTACATACATTTGTACGTTTACATACTAGATGTCATTTGTGGATTTGAATAATGGGCATTTAGCTTAATCTTAAACTTCAAACATACTTCAGGTCCATATCTTCCATTATAGCACTCAAAAGTTAAAAGACCTTAAAGACTACAATTCATTAATCTTACTTTGTGAACTCTGCAGAGATTAGGGGACTTAACCAGTTGATGGCTCAGATGGTAAAGAGTCCGCCTGCAATGCAGGAGACCTGAGTTCGATACCTGGGTTGGGAAGATCCCCTGGAGGAGGCTATGGCAACCCACTCCAGTATTCTTGCCTGGAGAATCCCCATGGACAAAGGAGCCTGTGAGGCTACAGTCCATGGGGTTGCAAAGAGTTGGATACGATTGAGTGACTGAGCATATTACATAACTAGTCATACAGCAAATAATCCTCAGATCAGGATTCAAACCCATGTCTCTGGGATCCCAGTCCAGTGTTCTTTCTATTGCCTTTAAAGTGCAAATGTAAAATTACTAACATGATCAGGAAACAAACAAAACCCCCTCCCCCCTCTCTCTATACACACACACACACCCTACCCCACCCCAAAAGAGCAAATATGTGTCTCATAAAAAAAGTAATTCCATCAGTTGTATGATCACTAAAAATAATAATAATGAAAAATTGAAAAAAGATC
Organism: Ovis aries; assembly: GCF_016772045.2. Taxonomy (NCBI): domain Eukaryota; kingdom Metazoa; phylum Chordata; class Mammalia; order Artiodactyla; family Bovidae; genus Ovis; species Ovis aries. Next base: position 57,169,753 of record NC_056062.1, on the reverse strand, counting down.
CAAGTCTCTGGGAGACATTTTAAAGAACTCTGTAGAAAGTACATTGTGTTGTTGAGAGTTTGAGTTAATCGCTCACGGAAGAAACATTTATCTGGGTGGAGGTTTATGCTTGATTTATACAGGCTTTTAGCCTGAAGGGTGTAATAGATGAGTGATTCTCTTAACCTTAATCTATTTTTCATATGGTGGGATGACAGTCATCATCTGAAACCATTTTTAAGTTTCCCAGAAGTGTGGAAAAACTAACTTAATCTTACTGTTATAACTTGTTTAAAGGGCAGATTTTTACTTTTAGTTTTAAAGTAATTTTTAAAAGGAGCTGCCACGCTCAAGGAATCCATCTATTTAAGGTTCTCAAGGACAGAAATGAGTTCTTGTGGGAGGGTAGGCATTTGTTACATGTCTGACCTGGTTATGGTTATAACTTTGTGGTCTCAGTTCAGTTCAGCTCAGTCACTCAGTCGTGTCTTACTCTTTGCAGTCCCATGGACTGCAGCACGCCAGGCTTCTCTGTCCATCACCAACTCCCAGAGCTTGCTCAATGTTCATCGAGTTGGTGATGCCATCCAACCATCTCATCCTCTGTCATCCCCTTCTCCTCCTGCCTTTAATCTTTCCCAGAATCAGGGTCTTTTCCAATGAGTCAGTTCTTTGTGATCTGGGGAGTGTGATTATTCTTTTTCTGAATCTTAGATTTTAAAGAATTGAACAAAATGTTAAATTGAGCCTGATTTTCTTTGTACAAGTTCTTAGCACATGTTTTTAAAAAATGCTTTGGGTATCTTTGGGGCTCAGAAGTCAACGGTTTAAGAGTCATTGAGGATCAGAAGAAACCACGCACGAGGCAGCCAGCTGCTCCACGGTTGTGGGGTGGCGCTTTCTCCAAAGTCCATCATCTGTCTTCCTCATCAGCCCTTCTCCGGTTGTTCAGGCAAAGCCTACAGGATGCATAAGAGAACTGATCCTGTTCAAGGGAAAAAGACAGAGTTCACTATCATGCTTGAAAGGACTCACTGCTGCAAGTCTCATTCAGCTTTTACATTACAATCGTACTGTTTCTGTTTGTTTTAATATATTTATTTATATTAAATATAATCTGAAATATACACTTATTTGAGAAATATATAAAAATTTTTAATAAATATAATTACAGATCATTACAATAAATAGAGAAAAACAAGTGTCACATATATGTAGAATTTAGAAAAATGGTCTTATTTAGAAAGATGGTCTTATTTTCAAAGCAGAAATAGAAATACAGACGTAGGGAACAAACATATGGATATCAAGGGGGAAAGGAGGTGGGGGTGGGATGAACTGGGAGATGGGATTGACATATACACACTACTATGTGTACGATAGGTAATTAATGAGAACCTACTGCATAGCTCAGGGAACTCTACTTAATGCATTGTGGTGACCTGAATGGGAAGGAAGTCCAAAGAGGAGGGATATATGTATGTGTACGGCTGATTCATCTTACTCTACATGTTTTGTTACTGCACAGAAGCTAACACAACATTGTAAAGCAACCATGTGTGAATAAAAATTATTTTAAAAATAACTAAAAATAATAATAAGAAGAAATTAAGTACACTAAATACATATGAAGTATAAATATTTACTTCCTTTTGTTAAACTTCCAGTGCTCTCTACCTCTGGGCTTCATTTTCCTCTGTAGCACTTATGCCATCTATGAAATCATAGAGTTCACTTATTTTCTTTGATGGTTGTCTATTTCCCCTGTCCAGTGAGGGTTATTTTGTTTGCTATTACACACCGGTGCCAAGAAGAAGGCATGCCATTAGCAGAGCTCAATAAATACATATTGAATGAATGGTGGCATGAATGATGCCATGTTAAACCGGACTCTCTGGAGACATGCCTTCTGTATCCCATGACTTAGAGGCACACCTCATGCTCAATGGCAAGTGTTCCCAGTATTACAAGTAAAAATGTGTTATGTTTAGGGAATAGAGGAGAGGGAAGCAGATGTCAGGCACCCATGTCTGACATCATGAGATATTAATAGTTCTTGACCTCTGAGCCTATGAGTACCATGAGCAGTGTACCATGAACCCATGTTATGACATAATTCTTGATTCCTGATGAATTAGGTAATTTGATTTTACTTCTTGCCTCATATGCTCTGATTTCATGAGCTTGGTCTGCAGTGGCCTGCCCTTACCTGGATAATACTGCTCTCCCTGCCCATCTAGATTCTTCTCTTCCCTCAAAGCCCAGCTGAGAACAAACCTCTTCAGAAACATTAACCTCAACTTAGTAGTACCAGTACACAAAAGTCAGCCTTTTTCTCCCACTCTGAGGGGAGCATCTCGGGCCTAGTGGGACCAGGGAATGGGTATATGTGGACTTCATTAAGGTGGCCTGAGCGAAAGAACAGTTGATTTCAAAATACATGTAGCAATTTTTAAAGAAGGTACAGTGGTGTAAATTAGCACTTCTTCCACTAAGCCATGAACACCAATCACAAACTCACTTTACTCTATCTTTCCTCAGTTGTCAGGAAAATACTCTCCATTATCCATGACAGTTTCAGACATAAAAAGCTTATCTTTGGCCTGTCCACAGCGCCTTGATAAGATCTAGCTGGACTTTAGAGGCAGGTTAGCGACAGGTTAGTAAAGGCAGTTATTGACAGTTCTGAATTTGCTAAAGCAAAGTTACCTTGTTATTCTTTGACAGTACCCCCAAAACAGCTTGTTTGTCCACCACCACGAATACGTTTCATATAACAAGCCCTTATATAGACCTTCCTATGCCAGGTACTCTTCTAAGGTGTTACACATTGTAGTTCATTATCCCACAAAACAACTTAGCTATTAGGGTGGTGTGTGTCTGTGTGTGTGCTCTGTTGTGTCCTACTCTTTGTGACCCCATGGACTATAGCCCGCCAGGTTCTTCTGTCCATAGGATTTCCCAGGCAAGAATACTGGAGTGGGTTGCCATTTCCTCCTCTGGGGATCTTCCTGGCCCAGGGGTTGAATCCGCAGCTTCTGCCTTGCAGGTAGTCTCCAGCATTGCAGGTGGATTCTTTACCACAGTGCCACGTGGGAAGCCCTACTGGGTAGGTACTACTATTATCCCTGTTTTAAAGATAAGGAAACCGAGGCACAGAGGTAGGGTGAATAAAGGCATATAGCTGGTAAGTTCAGAGCTGGGACTCAGACCCAGATATTCTGGCTCCTGAGACCACATGGTTAACCATTAGCCCACTTGTCTCACCTTTGTTTCCCTCCACCACCCTCCTTGTATCTGTCAGCCAACCCCTTGCCTCTGATCTTTATTCTGCCTGGTCAGAGAAACACTCTGCTGTCTTTCTCTAAAATCATTCTCCAAATCAACCAAGGGAAATTTCTTGCAATTGGGATGAAATCACTTCAGTGACCCTTCATTCTTCACACTCACTAATACTGATTAGTTTACTTCTTAGCTGACTCCTCTGCTGTCTCATGCTTTGATCAAGCATACCCATGTCTTAAAATGTTCAGACCATTTTCTTTTCTCTCTCTCTTAATTCTCCAATGGAATAATGACACATGAAAAGTTCCACCAGAAAATGCCTTGATCTGAATGAAGTTTGGGGAAGATGAATCTGGTGCTTATGTTTGGAGAGGGTTAGGGGAGGGTGTGTTATTGAGAAACTAGGTATAGGAAGCTTGCTAGAAATGCTAACTTTTATCGTCATGAAATTCTGTAGGAGCCTGGGAATGAGAAGGAATGAGTGGATTCCAGAGGCATGTCAGAAAGACCAGTGGAGTTGTGGGCAACCGCCTCTAGGAATAAGGTAGAGAAGGGAATGAGTAAAATGCCGCTATTCTGGGCCTGAATGATTCTAATGAGAATGTCATTACCAAAATAGGTCTATCAGGAAGCTCATCTGATTCAGGGAGAACAAAAAGTTCATTTTAGAATCTTCGTCATCATCCCGCTGGAAATGTTCAACAGTTGGAAGATACCATAAGTGAGCATTTAATGAGCAGCCTTCGAGTGTCTAACAGCGCGTGTGATGTTAAATCTACGGTCATTACCGTGAAAGGGAGCTGGGCAAAGGCATCGTTTACACTGGTCTTCTGGAGGCACCTGCATAGTGTTTGGAGATCCTCCAGAGGCTTCAGCGACAAAGGTGGAGTTGGCTTATAATTTGAATGTAAACAACTCGGTTTACCATACAGCCTAACCCCAAACACTAGCAGATGACTTTTCTTTGTCACACCTAAAAATCCTTAGAAAGTGACAATGTCATGTGGCAAACTGGTTCTGTGCTTGGTTTCCACACTTGATCTCACTTCATATTAATTTTTACAACAACAGGCTCAAGTAATCTTGAACCCTTGCTCCGGTTTGTTTCTCCCAAGGTCCGGACGTTGCCAGCAGTCTGCACATTGAATGGTGAGAGCCAAAAGCTTCTTGCAATTTAGCTGTTACAATCAGGCACTCAAGGTAAAAAACGCAGAAATAAAAGCTGCAAGACAGCACAGCGCCAAGAGAACTCAAAAGGCAGGGCCTAGAACGGTGTGTTCAAGGAGCCGGAGAGATTGGCGGGCAATGTCCAGAAACAGTGTCTCAAAAAATCCAAATGAGTCAGGTTAGCAATTAACCCCAAATCTCGGGTTGGTACACCTTCCTCGAGATTTCGTACAAGCTCAAGAGTAGTCAAGCCTTGCCCGGTAAAGATCATCAAATGACTTGTGGCAAATCTCTTCCTTCAAAAGTCTGACTTGGACCGCCAACCTTACTTCTACAAGCCCAGTCGAGGCTCCTTTCGAAGGGAATAAGCAGCCGTGGGCTAGCTCGGGGCCCCGAGGCTCGCTGGGCCGACTGGTCGGAGGGACCCGATTTTCGGAGGCTGCGGGTTGGAGAAATAAATCCAGTCCGGGTTTTGTCTGCACGGGGGAGGGGGACTGGAGGGCTGCGAGGAACCGCTCGCGAAGAGGGGGGCGGTGGTGGAAAACACACAACACAAACAGCTCGCGCCGGGGAGCGGCAGCTGTAGGCCCGGAGCGCGCGGGCCCGGCCGCCGGCCGCATGGAGCGCAGCGCGGCCCGCGGCTCCCGGGCGGCGGCGGCAGCGGCGGAGGCGGCAGCGCGCCGCTCGCTCACACCCACCCCCGCCCGCGGCCGCCGCGCCGCCCCGCCGTAGCCGCCGGCGTCCCCGCGGGCCGGTCCAGCGAAGGCGGCGCCCGCGCCTCTGCAGCCAGTGGCAGCCGGCGGCCCCGGGGAGGCGGCTCCCGCAGCCCCCCGGCAGCTCCGCGACCCGGGCGCTTTGCGACCACAGCGGCCGCCCGGGGAGGAAGAGGAGGAGGACGAGGAGGGGGAGGTGACCAACTCTCCGGCTCGGCGCGGCGGCCGGCAGCCCGCGGGCAGGCATGCAGGCGCGGCGTCTAGCCAAGCGCTCCAGCCTGGGCAGCCGCCGGGGCAGCGCCGCGCTGCAGCCGCCCGGCCCCGCGCCCGCGCCCGCGCCCGCCCGGGAAGGCGCGCTGCCCGGGCTCCCGCCGCCCGCCCCGGCCCCGGCCCCGGAGAGCTGGAGGCCGCCGCTGCCGCCACCGCGCAACGCCGGGACCGAACCCCCTCGCGCCGGGGCCGCCGCCGCCGCCTCGTCTCCGGTGCTGCTGCTTCTGGGGGAGGAAGACGAGGACGAAGAGGGCGGGAGCCGGCGGCGGAGGGGGCTCGGGCGGGCGCCGGCGAAGCCCCGAGGGGGCGCGGAGGAGGAGGATGACGACGACGAGGACGAGGACGAGGAGGTGGTCGTCGAGGTGGTGGACGGCGACGACGACGACGAGGACGGCGACGAGCGCTTCGTGGCCCTGGGCCCCGGCCGCGCGCTCCCCAAGGGCCCGGCCCGGGGCGCCTTGAAGGTGCGAGCCGGCTGCGGGGGCGCGCGCGGGACCCTCGGGCGCGGGGAGGGGACTGGCCCCGGGCTCCGGCGCGGCGCCGGCTGCGGCCGCGACCGGCGACCGCAGAGGCCGGCCCGGGAGGGGTGTGTCCGGCGGCCGCGCGGGCCGAGCGAGGGGACTGATGAAGCTCAACGCTCGGGCCCCACACCTTCCCCGGCGGCCGCTCCCCCTTTCCTCCAGGGCCCGCCGGCCCGGCGTGCTCGTCCGGGGTGGGTTGCGGGCAAAGGACGCTTCTCCCGGGTGAGGCGGGGAACTTGGAGGCGGGACGAGGTAGGAGCCGGTCTGCGCCTGGTGGGGACGGGCGAGGTAGGTGGCCGTGAGGTAATATTCCTCCCCAGGAAGTACGAGGGTCCCCTTTCCCCTTATTCCGAGGACTAGTCTAGCTCGTGGAAACTAGCAAACCGCTTCTCTTGTCAATCTCTCAACCCCTTCTGCATCCGAGAACAATTGTGGGTGAGTTTCCATCACCGGCGCCTGTGAGGGAACCGGTAAGCCCAGGACAGCAAAAACCAAGCCCTGGGTTTCTACATGCATTTTGTTGGCAGCTTTCGGCAGTGCCTCCCACCCCCTCAACCCCCCACCCCTGTTTAAACTCGACATTGTTTAGCATTCAGGGTTCTTTCCCCCCCTCCTCAAAATTGCAAATGAGAGAGAGAGAAAAAAAAAAGGAAACCAGAGAAAGTGGGGGTCATTTGGCATTTTAAATGGATGTGAGTTTCAGCTGAGAATTCAAGCAAAGTCCCTTGTGTACTGAAGCACTGAGAGATCTTTCCGTTTGTGTATCTTCAGGAGATAAGGGGTTTATTATTACACAACTGACTGGCTGGGCTTTCAGGCATGTGATTGGACAAAGCAAACCACGTTGAGGTTCATGCACAGTGTATGTTGCTAAGAAGTTTTGAGGGCAGCAAGTGGTAAGCAATGCAGTGAGTGATTTTTCTGAAGAGTGGTGCTTAAAATCCGCTGAATAACACTGTTGATGGGAGTTTTCACAAGATATTGGTATTTCAGGAAGAAAAACACATGAGCTTAATAGATAGAGACTATTTTTTTTTAATCTTTAAAAAAAAAAGGAACCAGAAAAAAAGTCTACTCCTCAAAGCATGAAATTGCAGTTCCAAAGAAATGTTAAACATTAGCATTTGAAGAGCCCCAGAGTAGACCCAGGCACAACTTTATTTCCTAGACCACCCTGGAAGTACCAGCTCTGGGACTGAGAAATTTTCAGCAAGTGGTCATTTGGGATGATAGCTTTTGACAGTTGCTTTTTGGAATCCAGACCATGACCACTGTCATTACCATGGTCTAATAAAAAGCCTGCATTGTATGGCTACAGGTTATAGCTGGATTTGGAATTAAATCACATGGCATCAGTGAAATTAAGTAACAAGAGTAGTGACTCCTTACCATTTTTGTCCAGAAATATTGAAAAGATGTCTTGTAGTTTGGACAGTTGTTGCACAATTTGTGATGGAAAAATTAATTATAATTTATGTCCTGTGATCAAAGCAAACCCAATATAGAAAAAAAAATCACATTTATAAAAACCAAAGAAAGAACTAGAATGTGATCATTCATATTACCAGAAAAAGATTTTCACATCTCCAGGCAAATTTCTGTTAAATTCTTTCAAAATGGACCTTATTTTATAACATTTTGGGTTGCCCATAACTTTTCAGGAATTTATGTATTGAATAGTTTGAGGTATAATTTTATAATCTTTGCTGCTTTAAAGTCATCTTGACACTGCATCTAAAGAGGTTTTCTAATGAATAAAATAGGATCATTTTATTCTAATGCATTTAAGAATGTCAATTTGTTGTTTAGTCTCTAAGTCATGTCCGACTCTTTGCCACCCCATGAACTGTAGCCTGTCAGGCTCCTCTGTCCATGGAATTCTCCAGGCAAGAATACTCATGGGATCTTCCCGACCCAGGGGTCAAACCCACATCTCCTACTTTGCAGGCAGATTCTTTATCACTGAGCCACCTAGGAAGCCCAAGAATGTCAATATTATATATATATATATATATATATATATATATATGCATTCACTTATTCACATATTTATTAAACACCTACTATGTACCAGATACTATTCTAGAACACAGCACCTTCCAGATGCCCACATCCTGCAAGAGAATCCAGAGCAACAACCATCCAAACAAAGAACCCTGGTGCTTGAGATTGTGATGTATCCCCTCATAAGGGAACTGATGCTATCGAGGAGGAAGAGGAGAGAGCTAGTAGAGAGAAGGCCTCCCTGAGGAGGGGACATTTGATCTGAGATGTGAGACGTGTAGTTTGGGAAGATCATTCCAGAATAACAATTGCAAAAGTCTTGAGGTGGGAAGGAGAAAAGGCTGAGTGTGGCTGCAGCTTGGTAGGTAGGACATACATCAGGTAGCTAGCTTACAGGCCAGCGACATAGAGTTTGGTGGGCCTTTTTAAAGTGGGGAAAAAATATTTGCAAGGTTTTAAGCAGTAAAGGCATACAAAGTGGTTTGTATTTTTTTAATTAATTTTTAAATTCAAGGATAATTGCTTTACAGAATTTTGTTGCTTTCTGTCAAATCTTAACATGAATCAGCCATAGGTATACATATGTCCTCTCCCTCTCGAATCTCCCTCCCATCTCCCTCCCTATCCCACCCCTCTAGGTTGATACGTGGTTTGTATTTTTGATAGAGTCATGCTGTGTGGGGTATAGAGGGCAGCTGGGAGGGGCAAGGATCCAGTTTGAAGGTGATTGTTGAAGTGCATGTGAGAGGCCAAGCAGTTTGGACCAGAGTGGAGTTAGACATGAGGGGACAGATTCAGGATCAATTGTGAAGGTCCACCTGCAATAACTTGCTGATGGATTAGGTGGCAGAGGGTGGGGGGTTGACGGAAGGGAATCTGGGGTGAGACCCCAATGTAAAGGTTGGTTAGATGTGCCATTTGCTGATATTGGGAAAGCTGGAGAACAACAGGTTTTTGTGAGGGGAACAATCAAATATTCTCTTTAGGGCACGTTAAGTCTGAGATGATGCTTAGACATAGGCATGGGAACTGCAGGTAGGCAGATGGCTGTAAGGTGAGGAGAGATTGGGGTTGGAGAGAAAAGTATGGGAGAAGCTGTGTAACAAAGATGCAAACGTACATTCACATGTCCGAGACAATTGACAAAAAGATGGTAGATGTCAGTTATTCTATAACGTGAATCATTCAACCATCAGCATGACTCTAAGAACAAGATCATGGGACATGTAAAGTCTGCTCTGCCAATGATGTCCACGATAATATTGAAGCTGGGGACAAGAAAGGGAGTGCAGCAAGCCAGAGGACAGTCTTGGGCCAGACTCTGGGGCATAGCGCTGTTAAGGAGAAGCCAGCAAAGACAATTGAGAAACAGCAACCAAACAAGTCAGAGGAAAGCCAGAAAATAGAAAGTACAGTAAGGCAGGAGACGATATAGTTCCAGAAGTAGGGAGTAATGAACTGTGTTTAATACCACTGGGATATTGAGTAAGACAAGGACAGAGACATGTTCATTCGGATTAGACAATACACAATATATTGGTATCCTTAACCAAAGAATGTAAAGTCAATGGTGTGACCTGAGTGGCCTAGCAGCGAGCAGAGATGAGAACACAGTGAAAAACTCTTTCAAACTCTTTTAAAAGTCCCTTGCTAGAAAGGAAAGTAGAGAGAAGGGGGAGAATCTGGAGAACATATGGTCTAGAATTTTTTTAAGATAGGATACAGTAGACTCTACAGTAAGCCTGCAAGGCAGGAGTCACGGGAGACCTGGGCTTAATCCCTAGGTCAGGAAGATCCCATGGAGGAGGGCATGGCGACCCACTCCAGGATTCTTGCCTGGGGAATCCCATGGACAGAGGAGCCTGCAGGGCTACAGTCCGTACAGTTGCGAAGAGTTGGACACAACTGCAGTGACTTAGTATGCACGCATGCACAGTAGGCTCTAATATAAAGACTGTAGCACGGTAGGAATTATCTGTTACCTAGGATTTATAGCATTTCCTACTCCAGGGGAAATGGCAACCCACTCCAGTATTGTTGCCTGGAAATTTCCATGAACAGAGGGGCTGGTGGGCTGCAGTCCATGGGACCGCAGAGAATCGAACACGACTGAGCATGCACAAACACCGAACCCACCATAGAGCTGATTGTATTAGTTGGGTATCTAGGCTAACACTGTTGGTCTTACAAACAAATTAGACTTACAAAAGCACTCTCAGAATGGAACTCCTTCATATGCAGGGGATTTACTGTACCATAGGCTTTTTGGCTTACAAGCCTTTCTCCCAGCATCTGTGGGTTAGGAGTCAGGGCCAGGCTTAGCTGGGTCTGCTGTTGAGTCTCACAGGGCTGAAGTCAAAGTGCTGTGTAGGCTGTGTTCTCATTGGGAGGCTTGACTGGGGAAGAATTCACTTCTTAGTTCACTCTGGTTGTTAGCAGAATTCATTCCCTTTCATCTGCAGGCCTGAGGATCCAGCTTCTTGCTGCCTATTCCTGTGTAGGCTGCCCTCAGTTCCTGGAGCCCCTTTCCCTCAGCCCCACCTCCACTTCTGCAGTGCTTTGTTGCATGATTTCCTCAGCATGGCCTCTTACTTCATTAAGTCAGCAAGGAGAATGAATCTAAGTCCCTGTCTGCTGGTAAGGTGGTGTCTCATATAAGGCACTGTAATCACAGAAGCAGTACTCCATCATCATTGCCATAGTCTATTGCTTAAAAGTAAAAGAAGGGTCCCACCCACACTTGAGGGGAAGAAATATGCAAGGGCATGAATACCAAGAGGTGAGGATTGTTGTGAGTCACCTTAGGGAGGAGCTGAAGATGCAGAGAAAAGAGGGATACCTGCAAGAGGAAGTCCTTGGAAAAGGGGACCTGGAAGCTAAGTATTGATACTGGCCTTTGACAGAAGCAGAGACCCTTCTTCCATTGAGTTAAAGAGAAGGTAGGGAAAGTGGGTCCCGATGTGGGTGGTTATGCATAGGATGGTGGTCAGATAAAGTAGTACTCATCTGATGGCTTCTATTTCCCCCTGCAGCAGGAGGGAAGGTCATCAGCTGAGACTGAAGGAGATTTGAAGAGCTGAAGCCAGGATGTAGTGCTGTGGGAGAGCAGGAGAACAGATGTACCAGAGAAATCAAATAGAGCAGCTGGATAGTATCAAGGACCCACCTGATGTTGGTGCTTCTACATGGACAGAGTAAGCACTCTGTCTGGGTGTGTGATTTTCCCAGATTCATTCCACTGGTTCAAACGCAGAATAATAATAACAAAAAGAATCCGAGCTAATGTTGATTAAGTTATTTAATTACTATGCTAGTGCAAATCTGGGCTTCCCCCGTGGCTCAGCGGTCATCTTCCTGCAATGCAGCAGACACAGGAGATATAGGTTCAATCCCTGGACTGGGAAGATCCCCTAGAGGAGGGTGTGGCAACCCACTCCAGTTTTCTTGCCTGGAGAATTTCATGGACAGAGGAGACTTAAGGGCTACAGTCCAGTGGGTTTTCAGAGTCGGATATGACTGAGCATGCACGCTCAGTGCAAGTCTAAGTGTACAGTCTCGTTGAAACTTCATTACATATCCCTGTCAGGCATTATTATATCATCCTCATTTTACAGAAGTGATAAGCAATTTACTTAAAAATACACAAGGGTTAGGTGGCAGAGCAGGGGTTTGAGCCCTGGGCAGTCCAACTCCAGATCTAGTACCATTAAGCCTTTGATGTCTCTTGGAGACAAAGTAGAGAGCTGAATTTGGCAGAGATGAAGTTTAGCCAGGTGGTTGAGCAATGGAAAGAGAGAATATATTTTTGATGAAGTTGATACTGCTGTGACTATAATGATGGACTATGGGCCCTAAGAAAAGTAAGGGCAGGAAGGGGCCATGGGCTGGTAAAAAGTTAGGGGTCAGTGGATTGGAGAAAACAAAGGGGAACCAATAAAATCATTTACAAAAAAGGAGGAATGAAATGCAGGACAGTTTGGATTCCAAGATAATGTTAATATGAATGAATATTTTCTGAATACTTATAAACCAGGAACTGTGCTAAATACTTTATATGCAGAAGGCTTTCCTGAGAAATTATGATTTGAGAATCAGTATGCTCCAGTTGGGGGCTTCCCAAGTGTCTCAGCAGTAAAAAATCCACCTGCAATTCAGGAGATGTAGGTTTAGTCCTTGGGTAGGGAAGATCCCCTGGAGGAGGGCATGGCAGTCCACTCCAGTATTCTTGCCTGGAGAGAATCCCCATGGACAGAGGAGACTGGCAGGCTACAGTCCATAGGATCGCAAATAGTTGGACACGGCTGAAACGACTGAGCACGCACGCACACCTGCTCCAGCTGAATATACCGACTTGGACCTGAAATAGCACACCTGAGGCTGTCGGTCACAGCAGAGCTGTGGTCCACATCCAGAGCCTGTGCTTTTGATCTTTCCCTATTTGTTTGTGATGTTTATGTCTATTTACATTGAGGAAGATTTGCTACAGCTCAGGAAATAGAGGAGTAGATTCGAAGTATCTGGGAGGCTTGGTTACTATCATGGACACTAAGTTGGGCTTTAAATGAGACAAGAAGAGAAACTTTGTATTACATAGTTGTCAATTTCTGATCAAACAAGCTTTCACATTTATGGGCAATGGTAAGATCCACACAGCTCCCCAAACCAAAAGAAACTAACCCCCTGGGTGAGGAATGATGAATGATGAATAGCAGGTAAATATCTTCAACCAGAACTTTATTTTTTCTAAAAGAAAAAAATGCAAGGACACTGTCAAACGGAGAAAGGATTCTAGTATAAGTTGTTACTTAGTGAAGGCAAAGCAGTAGGGGGCTGAGATAACAAGGCCAGACTTTGCTCTGCGATGCTGTTTATTAGTGTAGGGATGAGAGCCAGAGAATCTGAAGAGATTGATCATGTACTGTTATATAATAAGTTTAGGAGAAACCTGGACCTGAAAGACTGCTGGTAGTTCTATTAAGAGTTCATCTGTTGGAAAATTGGGAAGAAAGGTTTGTAAGTGAGATTGTTGTTGTTTAGTCACTCAGTAATGTCTGACTCTTTGTGACCCCATGGACTGCAGCACCCCAGGCCTCCCTGTCCTTCACTATCTCCCTGAGTTTGCTTAAACTCATGTCCATTGAGACAATGATGCCATCCAACCATCTCATCCTCTGTTATCGCCTTCTCCTCCTGCCTTCAATCTTTCCCAGCATCAGTGTCTTTTACAGTGAGTTGGCTCTTTGCATCAGGTGGCCAAAGTACTGGAGTTTCAGCTTCAGCATCAGTCCTTCCAATGAATATTCAGGACTGATTTCCTTTAGGGTTGACTGGTTTGATCTCCTTGCTGTCCAGGGGACTCTCAGGAGTTTTCTCCAGCAGCATAGTACGAAGGCATCAATTCTTTGGCACTTAAGTGAGATGATATATGTCGAAGTATCCACTTTCAGTGCTTAATAAATGTTAATCGAGAGGAATCTGTTTCGTGTGTGCTGGCTCTGTAGGGACGTCTCTCAGACTGTTTCTGGGGCATCAGATGACTTGACGAAGCCCTCGGCAGGGACTGAGTGCAAGCACTGAATTTCAGTCTGCTAGCAAGTGTATGTGCTGCACATGGCCTGCGTTGGCTCGAGGGGAAGGCATGTGCCTCTGATACCAGACGAAGCTGTCATTCACTGAACTGTCGACTGCCACACATGGAAGCAAAACAGACTCTCTGGTAACCCAACACCCTCCTTCAACTGCTCAGGACACTGGGGCTAGGAAATCAGAAATGCCTTGCCCAGTTAGGGCTGACTAGCTGGTTAGGCAGGGCCAGGATTAGCACCTGGTCTGCCAATGCCAAGTTATCACCCTCCTTGCCGAGTTAGTCCTTTGTGCCTGGAATGATCTGTCTGTACCTAGTTTACTCCCTCAGAGTTTTAGTTAGAAAAATCAGTTTCCTGAAATGATCCACCACTCACTGTTTGTCCACTTCTATTTTGGGAACACTCTGCCTTCTAAAATACATCAGGGAGAGGTGGTCTCACTTGTGGCTGTGGGAGGTGGGCAGGACCCTCTGTGAATCCTGTTCAGATCAGCCCCCCTCCCTGTGCAGTTCCCAAGGCACTTGTGTACTCTGAGGATGACTTCTTGATCTTATTCAGTCGATAGATTGTGTCCAACTCTTTGCAACCCCATGGACTGTAGCCCACCAGGCTTCCCTGTCTATAGGATTTTTCAGGCAAGAATACTGGAGCGGGTTGCTATTCCCTCCTCTAGGAGATCTTCCCAATCCAGGGGTTGAACCCACTTCTCCTACATTGGCAGGCGGATTCTTTACCACTGAGCCTCCAGAGGATGGTAATAAATGGCAGATGAGCCCCATTTTATTGTGAACCAAATTCCCTTAATTTCCGGTGTGGTGTACCTGGTAACCCAGCGTAGAAAACATAGTTTATACTCAGCCCTTAAGTAGGGCCTCTCCTCCTCTACCAGATTTTACTAGTTGAGCCTGCAGTGCCCCATAGCACAAGGGTTAGGGAAGGAGGAGGAAAGATGAGAAGTCAGCCCTGCCTGGAATCTGCTCACCTGAGCTTAGTGAGAAGGAGCCGAGAGATACAGTCAGGATGCCCTTGACCTCTGACCCTGGACACTGTTCATTAGTAAATCTGTCTTGGTCTCAGTGCCCTGTCCTCCCCGCTCAGGGGGCCTCCAAGGGGAGAGGTATGGGAGCCTGTCCCTCCCGACCGCAGTGTGCACTATCAGAGCTTCTGGTCTACATGGAGCAGCCAGCCTTGCACCGTTGCTTGATACAGTGTCTGCTAAAGCAGAGGAGACTTGACCTTTCATTGCCCTGTCCCATCTCTTCTAAGGTAAATGTATGGTTTCCATTAGACTTTCTGAAATATCTGAGACTGAGAGGCCCTTGGGGCTTCCTTGGTGGGTGGCTCACCCAGTAAAATACCTGCTTGCAGTGCAGGAGGCCCGGGTTTGATCCGTGAGTCAGGAAGATCCACTTGAGTAGGTAATGGCTACCCACTCCAGTATTCTTGCCTGGAGAATTCCATGGACAGAGGAGCCTGGTGGGCTATAGCCCATGGGGTTGAAAAGAGTCAGACACGAATGAGTGAGTAACACTTTCGGAGGCACTTGTAACCAACCTTCCAGCTTAGTTGAATCTCTGTTTAAAATAAAGATGATTTTCTTTGGGTTTGCTCTCCAGGTTTCTGGTCATTCCCTCAGGAGATGCTTATTACAGGCCATTGCATGCCATGTTCCTGATATACATGTAGGAAAAAAAGAGTGAATAAGGCCAATGTCCACTTCTGGAGAGCCCACAGCCTGGCAGATTCCTGCCAAGTTATCGATAAAGAGGTTCAAAGCCCCTTTTCCTTTTGATCCCCAAGATCAATATTAGATCCATTGAGAGACCTTGCGTGGCCACTACAGTTTGGGATGAAATTTTGATATGTACCCTAAAGCATTTGTAGCCGATCTATATGAAGAAGATTATATGATTTGGACAGGAGGTGATTCCTGAGTAATTAGTCAAAGGGTGAGTTTAGATCACAAATTTGACAAATAACTTCTGTTGCTCTCATTTACTGGATGAATTGGAACATAATATAATAAGTCTGAGATTTGTGTAGTAGAATTAGAGTGATTAAGTTCTCACTTTTCATTTAGGATACTATTTGGAAAATCCAGAGTTAAAGTTTATACATAGGGGAAGTAGTCTCAACTCTAGAGTTTTGAGGGGCTTCCCAGGTAGTGCAGTGGTAAAGAATCTGCCTGCCAATGCAGGCAGTGGAAGAGACGTGGGTTCAATCCCTGGGTCAGGAACATCCCCTAGAGAAGGACATGGCAACCCACTCCAGTATTCTGTCCTGGAAAATTCCATGGACAGAAGAATCCGGTGGTCTACAGTCGATGGGGTTGCAAAGGGTCAGACATGACTGAGTGCACACACATCCACGCACACACTAGAGTTTTGAAGGAGAGTCTGTAATTTTGGGGTAAGAACTCTGCAGTAACGTACAAGAGGGGTTCATTCATCTTGCAGAAGACTATGGAGCTTTGAGATGCAAAGAAGTAAAAGGATTTTGCCTGTCCACAGCTCTGTGTGGACTAAGAGTGTGTTTTCCAGGTTACACACGACACTTACCAGCAACACACTTGCTTTCCTTATGTTCTTGTCATACTGGAAGGGTGAGTGAAAGTAAAGTCTCCCTGATGAAGGACTAATTGGGGATGGCTGGTCAAAATAAGTGAATGTCAAAAGTGCTTTGACATTTTAAATTAAATCCAATTTTTTAAAGGCTACATGCCTGGAAATATCATATAGTAAAACCTGTAAGCAGGGTAATTTTAGTCAATTAGTATGTTCTGTGTTGTGGGCTCATTAGTAAGGCAAGAGGGAACATGACTGAGTCAGAGCAGATGACCCTGCCCTCTGCCCCCTCCCCACTGGTTCCTCCTCGTAAATCAGGAAATGAGGTAACACAGGCTTTGGGTTCCAATTCTGGCTTCTCCACTGCTAGTTGCATGGCCTCATCAAGTAACTTGATGTCCCAGTGCTTCAGTGTTATCAAATGAAATTGGGATAATATTGTTTTGCCATTGCCTATTGTTATTTTTTTTAAGGTTTTTTTTTTTTTTTAATTATTTTAGTTGCACTGGGTCTTTGTTGCTGTGTTTGGGCTTTTTCTGGTTGCAGCAAGCAGTGGTGGGGCTACTCATTGTGGTGGTTTCTCTTACTGTGGCGCATGACCTTATTTACTCCATGCCATGTGGAATCTTCCCGACTAGGGCTCAAACCCATGTCCCCAGGTGGAATCTTAACACCTGGATCACCAGAGAAATTTGCCTATTGTTATTAAATATGGCCGGAGACCTCCTGAAATTAGAGATGGATGGCAGTTTATTTCCTTTTTGGTTCCAGAAAAGAATCTTTTGTAGAACTTTGTTCAAGGACCCAAAATCCTCCTGCTTGTTCCACACTACCAAGGTATTTCAGAGAGCTGCTTCCTGATGTGACTTCGTTCTTCTGAACTCTGAGTGTTCCATTGTATCAGTGGTGAGCTTGAATCTTCCCTTTCATCTCAGGAAGCTGAGAGTCATTTATCTACTTGTGCAAAGAGGAAGAAAACATTCCTGCTGTCAAGTTCATCAGTCTGTTCAGATGTCTAGCTCTTATTTTGGAAAAAGCCTGGCTACAAGCCATGCAGGAGGGGAAAGTCTTACCACACACATTGAATTATGTGTCGCTAAGACCTGTGACATAAATACCAATGATGTTACCTCTCACCTCTAACTTGCTTGGGGCTGAAAACCTCTGCATTGGTGTCTACGACCTGTTATACTTTTGTTTGGGGAAGAAGTCATTGTTCTTTGGGTAAATAGGGATGCAGAGCTCAATGTATTCTAAATGCTTGTAACTGCTTACTTCCATATTGAAAGATATCTAGTAAGGAGGAGAAAAGGGCTCTAGTTTAACAATTTAGGGGAATTCCAGTTAAAAAGAAAGATACAGATTTTTTTTTTTGCAAGTTATAAAATGCTTTAAACATAGAAGAAATTGAAAGAGAAGTATAACACCTATATACCCATGAGTAAGTTATTGGCCTTAGATAACAAGGGCCATTTTGAATTTCTAACAAGGTGAATATAGATTGTGGCATTTACATATTTATTGGACCATTTATATATTTATTGGAGCCTTCTTTTTTTCTAGAACACCTTTCCCTTCGGATGCATTTTGGGAAATTCCAGTTTAAAATTATTTTTTTTTAATGGGAAATCCATGGATAAGTGGCTTATGCTTGCGATAAATTACTAAAATGTCATTATTAAAGAAATAAATTGTCACAGAGCAAGGTTAAAATATTGTTGGTGGGTCTTGCAAGCTTTGAAATATATTTCCTCATAAAGCTGCTAATTTCTTCAGTATAAAAAAAAATGAGTATTATGTGTGGTGAATTTTCACTTGTGTATCTGTGAACACCATTCCTCCGTGTGAAGTTTAAGACCTGGTAGAAAACCCTACTTCTCTTGGTAAATCAGGCTCTGTGATGAGTCCAGTGGGGGAGACAGGAGATGTGGGAAGTGCTATCATGACAGAATTACAAGGTGCCCAGGGATAGAATATCACACAATGCTGATACCAAGGTGGGTGTATTTAATAGTATGCTTTTCACAAGATTGAAAGTATCACAGTTGTTTAAATGAAAAGGAACATATACATTCAGTAGGATACGCAGATTGACACATTTTCAGTCAGTGGCAGTATGATTACTGCAAATAAAGGTGTCGAGCATTTATGAACACTCAGTACCCTGTGTTGGACTCTTTATTGGCTATTGTACAATATTTCAGTATTACCCAGCATTTAATGCATTATAATTTATAGAGGATGCTCATCACTCTCTTG
The DNA here is from genome assembly GCF_016772045.2 of Ovis aries. NCBI lineage: Eukaryota > Metazoa > Chordata > Mammalia > Artiodactyla > Bovidae > Ovis > Ovis aries. The sequence continues at coordinate 57,151,406 of NC_056062.1, read as the reverse complement.
GAAGGAAACCTATGACAAAGCTAGACAACATATTAAAAAGCAGAGACATTACTTTGCTGACATAGGTCCGTATAGTCAAAGCTATGGTTTTTCCAGTAGTCGTGTATGGATGTGAGAGTTGGACTATAAAGAAAGCTGAGCACCAAAGAATTGATGCTTTTGAACTGTGGTGTTGGAGAAGACTCTTGAGAGTCCCTTGGATTGCAAGGAGATCCAACCAGTCCATCCTAAAGGAAATCACTCCTAAATATTGGAAGGACTGATGCTGAAGCTGAAGCTCCAGTACTTTGGCCACCTGATGCAAAGACTTAACTCATTGGAAAAGACCCTGATACTGGGAAAGACTGAAGGCAGGAGGAGAAGGGGATGACAGAGGACGAGATGGTTGGATGGCATCACTGACTCAATGGACATGAGTTTGAGCATGCTCTAGGAGTTGGTGATGGACAGGGAGGCCTGGCATGCTACAGTCCACGGGGTTGCAAAGAGTGGGACATGACTGAGAGACTTAACAACAACTTACAGCTAACTTGGTAATCTTGGAAGGTAGATTTTATTATCTCCATTTTATAGATGTGAAAAATGTATTGGAGAACAATGGGGCAGTTTTTGTGGACTATATATATATATATATACACACACATACATATAGAATTTTTTTTACCAAATGACATATTTGTCAAACATTTCAGAAAACATTTGGGGCCAACAGATTTAAAAAATAATTGGAATTGTTACCTAAGCAACAATGGAAATTTAAGGAGAGAAAGACTTTATTTTGGAGTAAATTTTAAATTAAAACAACATGAAATACAGTTTTCATAAACACTTTCACTTAGCTTGTTTATGCTTTAAAAATCACCTACAAGTGCTTGCTGAAGAACAAACCATTAATTTGTATCAGTTTGGGTTAGGATCCAAAGTTTAGCTTAACAAATTTTTTTTTTTTTATGTAAGCTTTTGACAGTGTTTTCAATTAGTAAGTTCATATACTCAGAACTAGTTTAACAAACTTAGAAAAATAGTAGAAATGTTAGCAATAAGTATCTTTAGTTCTGTCCAATGACTGAGTTGTGTCTGACTCTTTTCGACCCCACAGACAGCAGCACGCCAGATTTCCCTGTCTTTCACTAACTCCCGGAGTTTTCCCAGACTCATGTCCATTGAGTTGGTGATGCCATCTAACCATCTCATCCTCTGTCGCCCCCTTTTCCTCCTGCCTTCAATCTTTCCCATCATCAGGGTCTTTTCCAGTGGGTTGGCTCTGCGCATCAGGTGGCTTAAGTATGGGAGCTTCAGCATCAGTCCTTCAGACAAATTTTCTGGGGTGATTTCCTTTAGGATTGACTGGTTTGATCTTCTTGCTATTAGGACTTATGAAAATGAAAATGTGAAGAATATCTGAAGGAAAAACAATCTTTTTCATCAGATATTACTTGCAATAAAAGTTGTCTCAGTAAAAGGAGGAAAATGGACCCTTGGGCCTATGTAAGCACTGAACACTATATCATCTTAGGTGGGAAAGAGAAGGTTGATCATATGGAAGAGCCACTGGAAGGTTTGAAATGATCCAAGATAGGGTTTATGGAAAGGGAACAGTGACTGCTATTTGGAGTTCCCATTACGTGAGTACTTGGTGGATATTTAAGAGGTTCTGAAAATGCGATCTTAGCCATCTGTTGGGTGACAGCAATATTTTTCAGCTCTTTATTCTTATTCTAAAAGAGATTTCTATTCAAATAGGTCTCTCAACTCTCTGTATTGATTTTGTCACTTGAAATTTTCTTGAAATCTAGCACAGAGGTTATTAGAGAAAATTCTTTTTACTTTAAAAATCATAACAGAAATGATGTAGTTTTCATTGTTTGTAAACTATGCCTATTTTTTATGTGTTAAAATTGAGATATCTCGAAGATCTTGTTTAAATTCAGTGACAAGTTAATGGTTTGATTGTTTAAAGAAATTTGCAGGGTGGGGGGTTACTACTTCATTCAATCCCATGGTTATTCATTCAACAGCTATACTCTCTGTCAGCTCCAAGGACTCAGAAGAAAAAAGACTTGGGAAGGGTTTCTACTCACATTCCAGCTGGAGAGACAGACAGTAAACTTTGTGGATGGTGGTCCATTGCTGAGCTCAGAATGCACGGAGGAAGAGAAGATTTGGGCCAGAAAGTGTGAATCAACAGTTCACCCTAACTGCTGTTAAGGGTCTTAACTGTATTAAGTGTGCGATGCCGGTTAGACCCCCATGTGAAGATGTCAGGTAGGCAGGAGGTAGGTGGAGAAGACAAGCAGGGATGGACATCAGAAGTCATGGGCTTGTGGACAGTATCTACAGTGAGGAAACTGGTGAGAAAACCTCTAGGGAGAGAGTGCAGGTAGAGAATGAAGGTGCCTAGGAGTGAGGAGCTCTGCAACACTTCAGTTGTAATGCTCCTGTCTGTCTGTTTCTCTCTCAGTACCTTTATTATGATATAATTCACATAATATACCATATAATGCTTCCTTTTAAAGTACTCAAGTCAGTGTTTTCTAGTATTGTCACAGAGTTGGTCAGCCATCAATCACAGTCTAATTTTGGAACATTTTGTCACCCCTCAGAAGAATACTAGAGTGGGTAGCCATTCCCTTCTCCAGGGCCATCTTCCCAACCCAGGGATCAAGCCATGGTCTGCACTGCAGGCGGATTCTTTACCAGCTGAGCCGCCAGGGAAGCCCTAAAGAAACACTGTACCCATCAGCAGCCCCAACTCCACGCTCCTTTATATGCGCCTGTACTCATTTGGTTTTATTTTTCAGTGTCAATAAGTCATTGTTCACTCCTGGTGCTTTTTCAGGAAGGAAAGAAGGCAGGAGGGAGACGAGGGTTAACATATATTAGAAAACAAGAAGAGGAGGAAGAGAAAAGAAAATCCAGTACAGCAAAATCACCTATTTGATGAATATACCCCAGTGAGGGGGTCACCACAGCTCAAGGGAGTCCAGTCTCCTACAGTTCAGGAAAAAAGGGAAAAGGAATCAGAGAAAGCACGCAGACTGGCCCTCGTTTTCCTTCCCTACTCTCTTCCTTGTAAATTTCAGAAAAAAACTTGGTTTCTAGCTGTGAACATGGGGTTGAATTACATCCTGTCTAAATCCTACTAGATAATCCTATGTCTCCTTTAACATCAGATTCTTGGCATCAGCAGAAAAGTCCCTGAATGAACTGGGCAGACTTTCTTCCCTTTCTCACTCTCCCACTCTGAGTTTCTATGTGGAAGCCCCTTTCTGGCATTGGAAATGAGGGGTAGAGAGTTACTAGTTTGTTTAGGTTTTATGCAGATCTTTTAGGATTTAGAGTCTTATTGTTTGTTTTGGCTAAAGGTGGGACAGGAGTCAAGTTTTCAGGATAAAAGAACTTGTCCAGAATAGGAAGTAAGGGATGGAGAAGAATGAGAAAATGGGTGAGGAACTCCCGCTTTGTGGAAAGTGGCACCAAGCTCACAGGTCACATCTTCTTGCCTGATGCAGAATCTTTTCACAAAAATGCTTTGATTATTTTTTTTTTCAATACAAAAAGAAATTTGTAAACTACAAACACGCCAAAACAATGTGAGAAATGCCAGCACATTATACTTATACAAACGATCACAAAAATATCACACAAAATAGATCACACCAAATCATAACTTGTGAAGTCCTGCAAAGCTCATATAAATCCAGAAACTGGAGGGAACTGGCATCAAGGGAGATATACCTTGTTCATTGTGTCCTGTTTCATTTGGCACCTTTTGGCACACGGTGGTCGGCGCGGTAGGTCTGTGCTGATCTCCTGATTTGTCCTTTCTCCATTAGCTACCCTGGCACTGTTGTTACCACTGCAGCAGGGGACACTGGCCCTGGAATCACAAAGAAGCTCTTGTTTAGTGAATCATCTGGGAGCCATACAGAAGTGCAGAGTTTTGAAAGGTGAAGGATTCTAATTTTGTTCCAGGCATACATCCCAGGCAGCATGGGAGAGTACAGAGGTTTCATTCTTAAAATTTTACTTCCCTAACACTATGTTGAGATCTTTATACTGCAAGCATGAGTGTGGCTATGCACACACACACATACCCTGCACCCACTTTTGTGTAATGTAGATAGCCTGATCTAGCAGAAGATAAGATCTCCAATGGAAAGTGAGTCGGTGTCCCAGGATTAAATATTTGGTCAGGAATTCTTAAAAAAAAAAAAAAATATATATATATATATATATATATATATATATATACACACACATATACAAACACACACACACACACACACATAAACATACACACACACACACACACAAGCCTTACTCTTTGTTTCCACTCATACCGTTTTGCCAACTCTCATTTATTCTAACCTATGTGTCACTTTCTGTTCAGGGCTGACTTCTAGTCATACACCTGAGAGGTAAGTCAGAGTTGTTCTTTAAAGTTGCTCCTGCTCTACAGATCTGGAGCTACTGACTTCCTTATGCCTGAGATTCCTCCTATACCTGAGAGCATGGTGTACTCATGAGGGCCTTCCAGAATAATGTATTCAAAAATACAAAGTCAGAAGAGTTATATTAAGAAAAATAAAGAAAAAACTAAGTACACAACGAATGTCATTCCTACATAGCTAGTGCTATTAGCATCCTGAGGGAAGCCAGACCCATGTTAGAGTTATGAGCAAATAAATTTGTAATAGATCAGAATGAGGGGCAGCAGGCCTTGAGATACTACCCCAAGCCCTCCCCTTTTATTTTTCCTGCTATCGTCTCCTGTGGCTTATGATCGTTCCTAGCGCCCTGTACCAACAGTGGGTCATGGAAAAGACAAGACAGGGAAAAAGCCCTGCCCTGCCCGGAGAGAGTCCTGTCACACAAAGTAGTAGCTTCTTGAGCTTATTAACCTGGTCTTATGTTTTATCTTCTTACTTTAGCTTGGGACGTGCATGCCTTTTCAACAGGAAAACAGCTGTCTTATCCAGGCCACTTTCTAGCCCTAGAGCCTAGAACCTATGATCAGAGATGAAGAAGAATATCTTATAATGTTAGTTCAGTTCAGTCACTCAGTCATGTCTGACTCTTTGCGACCCCGTGAACTGCAGCACACCAGGCTTCCCTGTCCATCACCGACTCCCAGAACTTGCTCAAACCCATGTCCGTTGAGTCAGTAATGCCATCCAACCATCTTGTCCTCTGTCGTCCCCTTCTCCTCCTGCCTTCAGTCTTTCCCAGCATCAGGGTCTTTTCCAAGGAGTTGGCTCTTCGCATCAGGTGGCCAAAGTATTGGAGTTTCAGCATCAGTCCTTCCAATAAATATTCAGGACTGATTTTCTTTAGGATTGTCTGATTTGATCTCCTTGCAGTCCAAGGGGCTCTTAAGAGTCTTCTCCAGCACCACAGTTCAAAGGCATCAATTCTTCAGCACTTAGCTTTCTTTATAGTCCAACTCTTACATCCATCCATGACTACCAGAAAAACCATAGCTTTGACTAGATGGACCTTTGTTGGAAAAGTAATGTCTCTGCTAAGAGTCGGTTTATTAAGAAGACATAAAATCCTAAATATTTATGCACTTAATATAGCTTCAAAATATATGAAGCAAAAGCCTATAGAACCAAAGAGAGAGGAATAGACAAATCTACAAGTATAGCAATGGACATGGGTTTGGGTGGACTCCGGGAGTTGGTGATGGACAGGGAGGCCTGGCGTGCTGCGGTTTATGGGGTCGAAAAGAGTTGGACACAGCTGAGCGACTAAACTGAACTGAACAAGCATGGCTGAATATTTTAGTTACTCTCTCATTTATTGATGGTTGATAGCAAAAAAATGTAAGAATATAGACTGTTTGAACAATACTATCAACCAACTTAACCTAATTAACATTTATAGATCCCCACACTGACTAATTGAAATATAAATACTGCTTTTGATCGTATGATAAATATTTACAAAGATACACTATATCCTGGGGGCAAAGCCAAGTCTCAGTAAATTTCAAAGGCTTTAAATCAAACAGAGTATATTCTTTGACCACAATGGAATTAAATTTGAAAATCAGTTTTAAAAAGTAACTAGAAAATCCCCAAATATATGAAAATCAATCAGTATTCTTCTAAATAATCACTTGGAAGAAAGAAGAAATCACATTGGTAATTAGAAAAGAACTTTAATTGAAAATTAAATCCTATCAAAGTTTGCAGAACTTAAATCACTGCTTAGAGGGAAATATATTTCTTTAAATCAGTGATCTAATCTTCTATCCAAAGAAGCTAGAAAAAGAAGAAGAAAGAAACAAGATACGGTAGGAAATCAGTGAAATAAGTAGAAAACAATAGAGAAAATCTATGAAGCCAAGAGCTGATTCTTTGAGCAGATCAAATTGATTGTAAAGAAAGCACAATCCAGAATGACAGACAGGGTGTCATACGGAGCTACAGACTTTAAAAGAATAATTACAACATATTACTTGATGTTAGTAGAGGACTTTATGCCAATACATTTGACAGCTTGGATGAAATGGGTAAATTCCTTGAAAAACATAAATTAACAAAACTGACCACTAAAAGTAACAGGATGTTTGAATAACCTACCATCTGTTACAGAAATGGAATTTATAATTGAGAACTTTCGCACATGGGAAACTCCAGACCTGAATGCTTTTCTAGGGAAATCTGTCGAATATTTAAGGAAGAGATATGTAATACTAATCTTACAAAGGTACAATTCCCTGGTGGCTCAGATGGTAAAGAATCTGCCTGCAATGTGGGAGACCGGGGTTCAGTCCCTGGGTTGGGAAGATCCTCTGGAGAAGGGAATGGCAACCCACTCCAGTATTCTTGCCTTGAGAATTTCATGGACAGAGGAGTCTGGTGGACTACAGTCCATGGGGTCGCAAAGGGTCAGACATGACTGAGTGACTACACTTTCACTTTCAGTCTTACGAAAGCCTTTACCAAAAAAGAAAAAGATTGAATATTCCCAATAAATATTATGGGGTCAACATAAGTCTAATACTAAAAATATACAATAACATAAATAACATGTTAGACTTTCTTATATACATGACACAAAAATACTAAACAAAATGTTAGCAAATCAAATCTAGTCATATAGAAATGGAAAATAGGTTATGACCAAAGTATTTCTTTTTTTCTTTCAGAAATGTAATTTTGGTTAAATACTTGAAAATCAATTGGTATAATTAAATATATTAATTAGATAGAAAGGAAAAAGCCACAATTATGTTAATAGATGCAGAGAAAACAAAGTTCAACACCTATTCATGACTTAAAAAAAAAAACCTCTCAGCAAATAAGAAGGATGGAAAATCTCGAATTGATAAACAGCGTATATAAGAACCCTATAACATCTTAACACTTAATAGCAAAAGATAATTTCCTCTACCACTATGAGGAACAAGACAAAGACGTGTGTGTTAATTCCTTTATTCAACATAGTGCTGGAGGTTTAACCAGTGTGGTAAGTCAAGAAAAGTAACTGCAAGGCATAAAGATTAGGGAAAAAAAGAAAATAAGACTGGTTCTATGTGTTGATGATATGATCCATATTCAGAGAAAACCCTAACAAAACTACCGGAACTAATCAGTGGACTTAGTATGCAAGGTCAGTTTACAAAAATTAGTTGTGTGTACTGCATTGGAAAAATGAAATTTAAAAAAACTGCTTACAGTGGCATCAAAATCTAAACATTTGGAAATAAAATTAATGAAACTGTGCAAAAATTATGTGTGAAATCTACTAGACATTGATGGGAGTAATTAAAGAAGACCTAAACAAATGAATTGATATGTCATGTTCAATTAGAAAATTCAATATGGTTAAGATGTCAATTCTCCATATATTAATGATCTATAGATTCAATGCCATCCCAGTGATAGCTCAGTTGGTAAAGAATCCGTCTGCAATGCAGGAGGCCCCAGTTCAATTCCTGGGTCGAAAAGATCCACTGGAGAAGGGATAGGTTAGCCACTCCAGTATTCTTGGGCTTCCTTTTTGGCTCAGCTGGTAAAGAATCCACCTGCAGTGCGGGAGACCTGGGTTTGATCCCTGGGCTGGGAAGGTCCTGGAGAAGGGAAAGGCTACCCACTCCAGTATGCTGGCCTGGAGAATTTCATGGACTGTATACTCCGTGGGATCGAAAAGAGCTGGACAGGACTGAGTGACTTTCACTTACTACTTCTGTGTGTGAAATCTACTAGACTTTGATGGGAGTAATTAAAGAAGACCTAAACAAATGAATTGATACGCCATGTTCAATTAGAGAATTCAATATGGTTAAGATGTCGGTTCTCCACATATTGATCTATAGATTCAATGCCATCTCAATGAAATCCTCAGCAGGAATTTTTGTAGAAATTCACAAGCTAATAGAAAATGTTTATGGAAACAGAATTAAAGAAAAATAACAAAATTGCAATACTTACTCTACTTGATTTTGGGGCTTACTATAAAATGAGAGTTATCCAAATAGTGTGCTACTGGTGTATTATAAGATAGAAAGGTAGATTCATGCAACAGAAGAGAGGCCAAATGTAGACCCACATAGAAATGTTTAAAAGGCACCAAAGAAATTCAGTGGAGAAGCCTTTTCCTGGCCTTATAAAGAAAAGATAAAACCTCTCCGCCTACCTTACACCATACCCCCAAATTGTTCCAAAATGAAACATAGACATAAATATCAAAGCCAAAACTTATAAAGCTTCTTGAAGAAAATAGTAGAGAAAATCCTTGCAACCTCAAGATAGGCGACGACTTTTGAGATATGAAAGAAAAAAAAATTAATTAGACTTTATCAAACCTAAATATGTATGACCATCAAAAGACAATTAAGGGACTAGATTAATAATTAAATAGATTTCCTCTGTTACTGCTTTCTTCTGGGACTATCCAAACATTGCGTTCATCTTGTGTTTACTCTGCAGTCCCTTTGCTGAATGCAGAGAATATACTATTTAACAAGAAAGGTGTGGTTCTCATGAAACATTCAATTTAGTGGGAGAAAGAGACAAACAAACAAATAATTATAATATGAAATGACAAGTGCAAGGATAGTGAAAGTGTAAAACTCATATTATGGTTTTAGTTTACAAATGTAGAAACCTGGCAGTGGTTAATAATTTGCTAAGTTGCAAAGCCAGTCTAAGCTCATATTTGCTGACACCTATTCCCCTCTTGCCCTTGACCTTTTTATTTTTATTTTTTTAAAATTTCTGTTCTGAGCAAAGGGAGTGAAATTTTAAACTTAAGCTTAGTGGCCAGGATCAAGTAGCAAATGGTATTCATGCTTCTAGTTTACTAAGAAGAGAAATGGCATTGGAGTTATTTAAAGAAATTCCACTTCAATGTTGCCATTTTAAAGCCTTGTTTTAAAGTTAGTTTTTCAAACTATGATGTCAACATCAAAGTTAGGTAAGTTTCTCTAAGGATATTCTCTTGCTGTATAGTGCCTAGTGAGTTGCAAAGGAGAGCTCTTTTTAGGCAGGCCCCTCTCATCTGTGCTTTGCTAAGCAGTGTGTCCTTTTTCCAAAGTCAGCAGAATTAACAGGAAGGTGCTGGCAAGTGCAGAGGAAAATATAGGACCCAGAGCATATCACTTGGGAGAGAAGACTTTACTTTTGAAAGTAAACATTTATTGGGAATGAATACATTTGTCCTTCTTTTTACCCTTGTGTTTGTGACAGCAAAATATCTATTGTGTCTTGTGTCCTCGCAGTGCTTTGTACTTTTAGTATATTTCACGTGCAGTACCTTTTGTATTTCTTATATTTTTAAATATAAGTCACTATCATTTCGATTTAATCACAAGGCAACCCTGGCTAGAGGTTAAATGACGATTTCAAGATGACTTCATAAATGATTCAGAATTCTTTTTTTCCGATTCTCCCCATTTTTGTCTCATCTGCCATATATTTGTAGATTTTCATGTTGACATGTTCAACTATGGCTTATTCTTGCTTTAGTCTTCTGTCTGTTGAACTAGTGATACTTGTTTCCCAGTAACTTCCAAGCCGTCATTGTCTTCCCTTCCTCCAAAACCACCCTTTGATTCTGATTTTCTCCATTACTAGTGGTACTAGACCCCGCTAAAGATACTCGAGTAGGAATGGGTGCTCAATAAATGTTTATATGCTTGGAAAATAAAAGAACAAGCATGCCATTGTACAAACCTCCTCTGTTTTTCCTCTACCACCTTCCTTCTCTGTATCTTATTTATTTATTACCAGGTCATATTTATTTTTTTCTACCATGTTTTTTTCTTCCCTAAAAATCACTCTCTTCGTTCCTGTAGTATCCCTCGTTGCTTCCATTCCCTTCTCATTAAAGTCTGTTGTCACAAAACTGCTAAAATAATCTTTGGTTTTATGTAACTTTTTCACATCATAGGAGCAATTCTTGTCCTGATAATTCAAAAGTCCCCATAAGACAAAAGAAGGAACTAATAATCGTCTAGAATTACACTGATCCTTCACTTTGCCGTGTTTATGTTTCTGGACCACAAAAATTATATCATTTATAGGGAGATCACTTATCTTGCAAATTCTGTTCTTGGCAACCTACCTTAAAAAAAATTAAGCTAACAGTGCTTGAGGATCTGAAATAAATGTAAAAAAACACACCTCATACTTGTTTAATTCAAACCAGAAAACATTTGCTTAGGGCCATGGTATAAAAACACCATGCTAGACATTTTGGGGGCTCAAAGATAGCAATGATTAGTTATTTTCTAGGAATACTCAGTCCAGTGAGAAGCACGAACCTTTTGCCTTACTCAATCTTAACATCCAGTCCCAAAAAATGTGGTTTCTGACATGTAGGCACTTCAATCATGCCTGACTCTTTGCGACCCCATGGGCTGTAACCTCCCAGGCTCCTGTGTTCATGGGATTTTCCTGGCAATAATACTGGAGTGTATTGCCATTTCCTCCTCCAGGGGATCTGCCCGACGACCCTGAGTCTTCTGCAGCTCCAGCACTGGCAGGCGGATTCTTTACCAGTGAGCCACCTGGGAAGTCTGTGTGGTTTCTTGGCCCACAGCCAATGAAAACCCGGGAATTAGACAGTATATCTCTCCATTAACAGGCAGTGTCCTAAGAGCAGCAGATGTATAACTGACGTTGATAGAACATATGGAATCTATATTTAAAACACTGTGCAAGTGAGCATATGAAATTGTTTTAAAACTCTGGAGTCATTTAATATGGTCGCAAGGAGTTCCTGAGGACATATGACTCCATGTTACAGTTTTTTATAGTCTTTCTATGACATTGTACCATCAAGGGAAGTTTGTTCAGTAGAAAAACGAGAAAGTAACTAATGCATTTCCAAGAAATGTTCAACAAAAATTGTTAACTTTTGTTGGCCAAAGCAGTAGAAACTTCCTATATTAAAAATTGATTTATGTGGCATAGTTGCATTATCATTGTTAGACTTACTGTTTTCACCATGTGTACACCAGCATGGAAGTGCACCCCCAAATGCCTTTACTCATCCTCAACAGTTGTCTTAGGGTTCTTGTCCGCAAAGCTCCATGTCGTTTTCCTGCCCTTCCTTCCCAGGGGCAGATCTTAAAGATCCAAGAGATGATATTCTAACCTTAGTGTCCAGAGTACACTGGACTTATAACAGAGTGTGTTTTCAAGACCAGGGACACTGGATTCTTTCCTTAGATGTTGCTTTCCAACTTGTATTGCCCTCTAGATTCACCTACCAGAAAAACAAGTCCTACCCTTACAGGGCTACTAACATACAGGATTCTGAACAAACATGGATTTTCTGTCTCAGCTCTTACTTCTAAATGGGAGTCCTGAGAGATCGCTGCCCGCGTCAGCTGGAAAAATAAAAAGTCCCAGCCTGTGTACTTGGCTCACGCCTTTTCCCTAGATCATGAGAATAAACTTGCCCCTGTTTTCCAAAAATGAAACAATAGCTCAAACCAGCAGGCCGAGGGCTGGGGCCAATCAGGAAGCCAGCTGCTCCGTTTGTCACCTGTTCTATGTCAGGCGTGTTCCCATGGTCCCCACCTGAGGTTCCTGTCAAATGGGGGAAACAGACATGTTTGTGATATTCACAGCCCGGCCTTTTGAGTTCTGCAGTAACGAGCTCCGATGTGTTTCGGGAACACAGAAAGGGGGAGGTTAGCCACTCAGGGAAGCTCATGGCGGCTCTGGGGTAAATGATGTTAGAGCTAAGTCTAAAGCCTGAGAAAGAGATTGTAAAGTAGAGAAGGAGGAGAATGACACCCCTAGGCAAAAAGCAGAACAAAACCACAGTGAGAAGCACAGAGCAAATGCAGAGACCAGGGGACAGGAAGGAGCCTGGTGCAAGGACGGGGTGGTAGCGGCCAGCCTTAGTGCCAGACACCATCAGTTTTGCTGACTTTGCTGGTGACATGTCATCCTGTGAGAAGCATTTCAGTTTTATAAGGACATATTTCTTTTTTTTAAATTTTGGAGGGAGAGCGGTGCTTAAGTACTTTTATCCCATATGTGTATAATTATTTTGTATAAATACAGAAATATTATTTCATATAAATACAGAAATAATAAGCTATGGAAAGATTGTGATGCCTATCGATTCTGGGAAAAAAAAAAAGTCCGAACAGTGAAGTTCCTATTTTAGAGAATGCAAACAACCGGAAAAGCCAACTTTCTGGTGAGTTTAAGTCCATGCCATGCATGTGATATAAAACAAATAATGGGGCTGTAATTTAAAAGCAAGCCACAGCAATAGTCTCTAAGAATGAATTTTTACCCATTACATGACTGAAAAGCAAATATAAAGGTACAAAATCAGCAAAATTACAAAAAGAATTCAAGAGAAGTCCTAGTTAACATTGAATATGAATGCAAATTTTTTTTTTCAAAAAAATATTTCAGGAAAACCTGATGTGAAACATAGTAGAACAAACGGAATGGAATACTGGTGTGACACTCATGGTACAATAAAAGCATATCTTTTATTGAGGAAGAAAAATTGATTTCTAAAAAGAAATGTATTTCAGTGAACATTTAAGCTATATAACAAGCTCTCAAAATGGTAACAAAAATATTATAAAAGTTTTCATCTTCATCCCGAGAACTTGAAAGTTATCACCTTCAGAGCCAGGTAAATAGAGACTGAAAATCCACATCATTACCATAATCTAAATCATTACTGGGGGGACTTCCCTAGTGGTTCAATGGCTGACTCCGCACTTCTAATGCAGGCGACTGGGTTTGATCCCTGGCTCCGCCTCTCGCCTCCCCGCCCCCCTCCCCCCCCTTCTGAGAAATAATATTAATACAGAGAGGTCCTGTGTTTCACCCAGTTGCCTCCAATGAGAACATCTCGTGTAATTTCAGTACAGTATCACAACCAGGAAGTTGACATTGATACAGTTCACTGACCTTATTCACATTTTACCGGTTTTACATGCACTTGTGTGTGCTCAGTACTGTCCCATGTGTGCATGTCGCTAATGTCACACTGAAGGTACAGGGCAGTCCCAGCACAAGGGTCCCCCATGTTGCCCTCGTGTAGCCCCACCTACCTCTTTCCTACCTCTGCATCCCTAGAAACCACTCCTGTTTCCCATGTCTATAATTTTTTCACTAAAGAATCTATATAAATATATAAATCCGTATAAATAGATAAAAAAGATTCTATATAAACAGAATCGTATAGTCTGTAACCTTTTGAGATTGTCTTTTTCTTTTTTAAAATTTATTTATTTATTTGATTATGTCAGGTCTTAGTTGTAGCACATAAGATCCTTCATTGCAGTGTGTGGACTCTCAAGTTGGACTGTGTAGGCTTATTTGCTCCGTGGCATGTGGGATTTGAGTTCCACTGCCAAGGATCAAATCTGTGTCCCCATGCATTGCGAGGGAGATTCTTAACCACTGGAGCACCAGTAAAATCACCTGAAATTGGCTTTTTTCATGCAACATAATTCCCTTGAGATCCACTAAAGTGTTGGAGGAGGTCATCAAGAAGATGTGACCCAAGGGTTGGACCTGGGCAACGGGAAGCTCCTCAACCCTCCCCTGTCCTTTGGAGTGTACATTCTGCCCACTGTTTGCACAGTAGGAGCTGTTTCTAAGCAGCCTTAAAAGAGCAAGGTGTTGCTGAGACCATCAAGATTAGATCATGACCGAACTTGGTTATGGTCTCTGTACAACCCTGAATGTTCATCAGGACTAATGCTGAAGCTGAAGCTCCAATACTTTGGACACCTGACGTGAAGAGCTAACTCATTGGAAAAGACCTTGATGATGGGAAAGATTGCTGGCAGGAGGAGAAGGGGGCAACAGAGGATGAGATAGTTGGATGGCATCACTGACTCGATGGACATGAGTTTGAGCTAACTCCAGGAGATGGTGGTGAAGGACAGGGAAGCCTGACGTGCTGCCGTCTATGGAATCATTAAGAGTCAGACATGACTTGGCGACTGAACAACAACAACAAGAAGCTGTGAAGATTCTGGGGGGTGTGCAGAGATTTAGTCATCTGGTAGCTGCCCAAGGCAGGCCTCTTATGTAAATTCCCTTGCTTATTGAAATTACCACCCACCACTTAGAGTGGCTACTTCTTTCTTCGGTTTCTCTCTGCTCTCTGTGTATGGAGACCAGTTCCAAATTTCACCCAGGAAGCTTCTGAGGTTTTGAACAAACCCCAAGTTGTTCCATGTATCAATAGTTTGTTCCTTTTAATTACTGAGTGGTATTCCATGGTATGGATCTGTCACCGTTTGTTTAACTAATTGAAGAATATTTGGTTTGTTTCCTGTTCTGGGCTATTATAAATAAAGCTACTGTGAACATTCATATACACATTTTGTACATGAATGTACGCTTTTATGAAGTTTTGTTTCTCTAGGCTTAATGTCCAAAAGTAGAGTTGCTGGTTCAATTATGGGAAGAACATGTATGTTTAGTCTGGTAAGAAACTGCCATAGTTTGTCCTATAGTGACTATGTCATTTACATTCACACCAGCAGTGTGTTTTGAGTTAAATTTGTGAGGTGTAGGTTAAGGGATTCATGTTTTTGCTTATGGGTGTGCAGCACTTCAGCACCATTTGTTAAAAAGCTATCTTTCCTCCTTTACACTGAATTTTCACCTTTGCAGTGTTTGTATGGGTCTTGTTTGGGCTCTGTGTTGTGTTCTGTTGATCTCTGTGTCTCCATCGGCAAATGTCACACTGTTTTGAGTATAATAGTTATAGAATAAACCTTTATACACAGTGGAGTGACTACTCTCACTTTATTCTTTTTTATCAAATCGTTTCAGTTATTTTAGGCTCTATGTCTTTCCATATACATTTTAGAATTAGCATGTCCATATAGAGAGATTATCATGTTAGGTGAAATAAGCCAGAGAAACACAAATATTAATATATCACTTATATGTGGAATCTTAAAAAATGAATGATATAAATGAACTTACACATTTAGAGGTATAAATGAACTTATATACAAAGTAGAAATAGACCCACAGACATAGAAAATAACCTTAGGCTTACAAGGGGATTCAGTTCAGTTCAGTTCAGTCACTCAGTCATGTCTGACTCTTTGCGACTCCATAAACCACAGCACGCCAGGCCTCCCTGTCCATCACCGACTCCTGGAGTCCACCCAAACCCATGTCCATCGAGTCAGTGATGCCATCCAACCATCTCATCCTCTGTTGTTCCCTTCTCCTCTTGCCCTCAATCTTTCCCAGCATCAGGGGCTTTTCCAATGAGTCAGCTCTTCGCATCAGGTGTCCAAAGTATTGGAGTTTCAGCTTCAACATCAGTGAACACCCAGGACTGATCTCCTTTAGGATGGACTGGTTGGATCTCCTTGTAGTCCAAGGGACTCTCAAGAGTCTTCTCCAGCACCACAGTTCAAAAGCATCAATTCTTCTGCACTCAGCTTTCCTCACAGTCCAACTCTCACATCCACACAGGACCACTGGAAAAACCATAGCCTTGACTAGATGGACCTTTGTTGGCAAAGTAATGTCTTTGCTTTTGAATATGCTATCTAGGTTGGTCATAACTTTCCTTCCAAGGAGTAAGCGTCTTTTAGTTTCATGGCTGCAATCACCATCTGCAGTGATTTTGGAGCCCCCGAAAATAATAAAGTCAGCCACTGTTTCCACTATTTCCCCATTTATTTCCCATGAAGTGATGGGACCAGATGCCATGATTGTCGCTTTCTAAATGTTGAGCTTTAAGCCAACTTTTTCACTCTCCACTTTCACTTTCATCAAGAGGCTCTTTAGTTCCTCTTCACTTTCTGCCATAAGGGTGGTATCATCTGCATATCTGAGGTTATTGATATTTCTCCTGGCAATCTTGATTCCAGCTTGTGCTTCCTCCAGCCCAGCATTTCTCATGATGTACTCTGCATAGAAGTTAAATAAGCAGGGTGACAATATACAGCCTTGACGTACTCCTTTTCCTATTTGGAACCAGTCTGTTGTTCCATGTCCAGTTCTAACTGTTGCTTCCTGACCTACATACAGTTTTCTCAAGAGGCAGGTCAGGTGGTCTGGTATTCCCGTCTCTTTCAGAATTTTCCACAGTTGATTGTGATCCACACAGTCAAAGGCTTTGTCATAGTCAATAAAGCAGAAATAGATGTTTTTCTGGAACTCTCTTGCTTTTCCATGATCCAGCGGATGTTGGCAATTTGCTCTCTGGTTCCTCTGCCTTTTCTAAAACCAGCTTGAACATCTGGAAGTTCATGGTTCATGTATTGCTGAAGCCTGTCTTGGAGAATTTTGAGCATCACTTTACTAGCGTGTGAGATGAGTGCAATTGTGTGGTAGTTTGAGCATTGTTTGGCATTGCCTTTCGTTTGGATTGGAATGAGAACTGACCTTTTCCAGTCCTGTGGCCACTGCTGAGTTTTCGCCAGGTCAGTAGGTGCCCAATATGCTACTGGAGATCAGTGGAGAAATAACTCTAGAAAGAATGAAGGGATGGAGCCAAAGCAAAAGCAACACCCAGTTGTAGATGTGACTGGTGATAGAAGCAAGGTTCGATGCTATAAAGACCAATATTGCATAGGAACCTGGAATGAATCAAGGCAAATTGGAAGTGGTCAAACAGGAGATGACAAGAGTGAACGTCGTCATTCTAGGAATCAGCAAACTAAGATGGACTGGAATGAGTGAATTTACCTCAGATGACCATTATATCTACTACTGTGGGCAGGGATCCCTTAGAAGACATGGAGTAGCCATCATAGTCAACAAAAGAGTCCAAAATGCAGTACTTGGATGCAATCTCAAAAATGACAGAATAATCTCTGTTCGTTTCCAAGGCAAACCATTCAATATCACGGTAATCCAAATCTATGCCCAACAGGTAACACTGAGGAAGCTGAAGTTGAACAGTTCTATGAAGACCTACAAGACCTTCTAGAACTAACACCCAAAACAGATGTCCTTTTCATTATAGGGGACTGGAATGCAAAAGTAGGAAGTCAATAAACACCTGGAGTTATAGGCAAATTTGGCCTTGGAGTACAGAATGAAGCAGGGCAAAGGCTAATAGAGTTCTGTCAAGAGAATGCACTGGTTATAGCAAACACCCTCTTCCAACAACACAAGAGAAAACTCTACACATGGACATCACCAGATGGTCAACACCAAAATCAGTTTGATTATATTCTTTGCAGCCAAAGATGGAGAAGCTCTCATAAAGTCAGCAAAACAAACAAACAAACAAAAACCAAGGGGGTTCAAGGGAGGGCTAAATTAGGAGTTTGTACACACATTGCTATGTATAAAATAGATAATCAGCAAGGACCTACTGTATAGCACAAGGAGCTGTACTTAATATTTTTGCCATAACCTATAAAGGAAAAAAGATTTGGAAAAGAATATTTTAATAATTAAATATATATTTATTAAATATGTATAACTGAATCACTTTGCTGTACACCTGAAACTAACGTACCATTGTAAACAAACTATACTCTTTAAAGTCTTTTGCATTTTCAGGAAACAGATTATTCTGTGTGTGTTTTTGCTAGGTTTATACCTATTGTTTAATTTTATTTTGAGTGATTGTAAGTGTAACTGTGTTTTAAATTTCAGTTTCCATGTGTTTGTTATAAGTATTGCAATATATAGAAGTGTGATTGTCTCTTGCATTGTTAATCTTGTATCCTGTGACCTTGTTGAGCTACATTTGGAATCCTTTTAGCTCTGGAAAATCTAAAAGGACATTGAATAAATATTCTTTATCTTCAGTTAAGATGGAATGAGTAGAAACCAAGTTAAGTTTTCTGGAGCAGAAGCCAGGTTGTGTGTGTTAGTTGCTCACTTGTGTCCGACTCTATGTGACCCAGTGGACTATAACCCACCAATCTTCTCTGTCCATGGAATTCTCCAGGAAAAAATAGTGGAGTGGGTTGCCATTCCCTTCTGCAGGGAATAGTCCCAACCCAGAGGATTGAACCCAGGCCTCCTGCATTGTAGGCAGATTCTTTACCATCTGAGCCACAAGGGAAGCCCAAGTTGAACCAAAAGAACTTACTAACCCAAAATGGGACCATTTTAGTAGACTTGCCTAGAAAACGCCTCCTTCTTTGAGAGTTCTGACAGTGCCATAGTTAGCTTTTCCTGGAAGATATACTGCTTGGATTTAGATAATCTGTTTAGTTCTCTAGTAAACCCCCCAAATCTCTTGATTCCTTTAAAAACGTACTGGTAACAATATTCTCAAAGTAGAAGAATTAAGACTTAAATAAGTGTGTGTGTGTATTAGGTCTCTTTACTTTAAGAGCTGGGTTACTCAATAAGTCTGGAATGTCTTTTAGTTTGTACCCTCCAAGATAAATATCTATTATATTTTAAAGTTCCTGCTTAGGAAATGAACAGTTGCTGCTAGAAACTACATGTAAATTTCCCTCATGAAAACCTGCTAAAAAAACACCAGTGAAGAGTATGTAAGTCATTGTCAATGAATTGAGTCCATCAGTCAGATCAGTATGACCCCGGATATCCTAGAGAGGGATGCAAATCTCTGTAAAACCAAAAGCCTGGTTTAGTTATGCATGATTCACAAACAACATTTCCTGGTAACAACCCAAGATAGCATCAACCTGCCCTTCAAAATCTTGAACATTGCATAAACCGAGCAATATAGAAACCAACAGAAACGTCTTTATTTCATTAATTTAGTGTTACTATAAATGAATAGTGTAACATAACTTCTGGTGTTGCAGAGGTTGAGGACTTAGCCATTTTACTTGAGCAATTTTTATTAAAATCTTCTAAAATTAAAGCACATACTTCCCTCCCCACTGAGGATGAACACAGCAACTTAAGAACATCAGATCCTGGGCTTTTAATGTGGAGACTCTTATGTCACTCAGAGTCATTAACATCTGAATGAATGGCTCCCAATTGCTATAATTTTGCAGATTTTTGGTGTTCTTCCTCTGTTTAAAGATACTTGGGTGTGCCTCTTCTGCTTCAAAATCTTACTTTAGAACCAAGTCTAAATTCATGGTTCTGAGGATAGTGTCTTATAATTTTATTACAGCAAAGCCCACAGTCTTTAAGACTGATAGTGTCTTTCTCAACACTGAGAGGTCTACCAAATTCTCTATAATATTTGTAGAAGTTTGTGTCTAAGATATGTGGGGTGCTCCTACCTTTGAAAGAGGAATGCAGAAAAATGGAGTATACCAGCTCTTTTCTGTTCTGATGTAAGCTAGGCAGTTAGTGTGAGCGAGGGCAACTGCACAAGTCACATCAGCACCACTTTTAATCATCAAGTGCATGGACTTCCTACATGTAGCCAAGACTCTTCTTATCAGCAAGGTCAGCTTCCGGTGTGAGGAAATTGAAGTGCAAGTGCAGGAAATGACCTGCAGTAGATCTGGCATTGAGAAGGCCCTGCTGATGACTGTGTTTGCATTGAGCTCCGTGGGATCCGAATCACTAAAAAAGTGAGGAAGGGTGTGGCGTGGGTGCTGTAGGGCTATATATTGCAAAGCAGTGTGTGTTCCTCTGTGTGTGTTAGGTTTCAGTGGCCTTAAGAGGCTAAAAGTGTATTGAGGAGAGCATAAATATATAATAAGCAAATAGAAGAGAATAGGTCCTCTAGGTCCATTTGTGAAACTTTATGGTAAGCACCTCAGGGGCTCCAGGCTTTCTTGAAATCAAAGTCAAGAAATATTTCACATTCAGAAATACTTTTTAAACTAAAGGTTTTGATTGTGCCCACATAAAATTTTAATAGCATATTAGACTTAAAATTTAAACTCCAAGATGAAGTATTGGGTTGGCCAAAAAGTTCATTCAAGATTTTCTATGAGATAGAAAAACCAGAACTACCTTTTTTTTTTTTTTTTAAGCTAACCTAATAAATCAGGAAAACAGATTTTGTTTCCTGCCTTCAAATCATTAAATACCTTGTCAGATTTATGACTCCCAAAGTGGAATGGTAGAGCCACTGCTCTGTCTGGATTTGAAGGTTGTGGTAGGGAAGAATACAAGTGCTTCTCACTGGCTCCCTCCCCTTCCCTCTCCCCCAGACCAAACCCAGCATCCACTCTTTTTGATTTTACTTCCTGTTTCTCAAGTGAGTCTCCTTCTCACCATCACTATCCAAGCATCTCTCCATTAGACGACTGCTTGTAGACCCCTGGCTCATCTCCCTGTGTGTTAGGGTTCTGTTGCCCCTGTAAGAGTTTACTGTACCATGAATTTGGTTTACAACACAGGGGTATTCTGTTACTGATTTGGCGGTCAGAGATCCACAGGTTCTCACTGGGCTACAGTCAAGGTGTTGGCAGGGGTGGTTTCTTCTGGAGACTCTAGGGCTGAATCCATTTCCTCGCCTTCTCTGGCTTCTGATGGGCCCCTCTATGTTTCTTGTTTTGCAGTCTCTTCCTCCATTTTCAAAGCATATTATTCCACTGTCTGCTTCCATTGTTGCATACCCCTCTCCTCATATCCCTCTGCCTCCCTCTTATGAGGACTCTTGTGATTACATTTAGGGTTCATCTGGATAATTCAGGATAATCTCTCTATCACAGGATCCTTAACCTAGTCACGTCTGCAGAGTCACTTTGCTACTTAGGGTCAGGTTCCTGGGATTAGGACATGGATGTCTTTGGGGGCCATTATTCAGCCTACTGAATAATGCTGGAGAAGTCTCTTGAGAGTCCCTTGGGCAGCAAGGAGATCAAACCAGTCCATCCTAAAGGAAATCAACCCTGAATATTTATTGGAAGGACTGATGCTGAAGCTGAAGCTCCAATACTTTGACCACCTGATGCAAAGAGCTGACTCCTTGGAAAAGACCCTGATGCTAGGAAAAATTGAAGGCAAAGGGAGAAGGGGACAACAGAGGATGAGATGGTTGGATGACATCACTGACTCATGAGTTTGAGCAAACTCAGGGATATAATGATGGACAGAGAAGCCAGGCACGCCGCAGTCCATGGGGTCACAAAGAGTCAGACACGACTTAGCAACTGAACAACGACAACAGCATTCAGCCTACTGTATCTTACATCCACTCAGCCTCTTTCAGTTCACCTTGACGTTGCAGAGAGACAAATGGCATGCCAGATCTATAACCTTTCCTCTTCCCAGTTAAAGCCACATCTGTGAATTCTATGATCTCAGGATTAAGACCATAGTTTTTACTGTTCCTTGTATAACCTTAGTTTGCTAAGGCTGTCATACTTTACTATAAGTACTATGGACTCTGTTGCTTAGGCAACAGAAATTTATATTCTTACACTTCTGAAGGTTCAAAATCCATGATCAAGGTCCTGGCCAGGTGTGGTATCTTCAGAGTTCTCTCTCTCTTTGAGTTGAAGATAGCCACCTTGTCTCTGTGGTCATCCCTTGGTCTGTGTGTTATCTCTGTCCTAATCTCTCTTCTTATGAGGACACCAGTCATACTGGATTAGAGCCCACCTCTAAAACCTCATTTTGTGTTAATTACCTCTTTAAAGGCTCTATCTCCAAATACAGTTACATGCTGAGGTAATAGGAATGAGAATTTCAACACATGAATTTAGGAGGGCAGGGAGATACGATTCAGCTCATAACACATGATCTAGCCTCCTCTATCTCTTTGACCTCATCTCATGCCCTGTACCAGACTTTACTCTGGTCTCCAGCCTCACTGGCTTTCTTTCAAGCTCTTGAACTTGCTATGGTTTCCTTCCCTAACTACCCTTCACTAAGATAGCTCCATCTCTCATCAGATCTCACTCCAAACATCACTTCCTGCTATGGACTGAGTGTTTGTGTCCCCTGGCCCCAGCTGCAAATTCATGTGTGGAAGTCGAACCCCCAGTGTGATGGTGTTGGAGATGGGACCTTTGGGAGGCAATTGGATTTGGTTGAGGTCTCTGGTGGGTAGAGCCCCACTGATGTACTCATACAGTCCAGCACTCTCTCTCTGCCACAGGGAACACAGCTGTCTATGAGCCAGGAAGCCAGCCCTCACCAGGCACCAAACCTGCCAGTGAGTTGAACTTGGACTTAACCTCCAGAACTGTGAGGAATAAATGTTGTTTAAGCCATCCAGTAGATGGTATTCTTATAGCAGCACAAACCGACAAAGATACTTTCTCGGAGTTTCCTTCTCAGACCTCTCTGACTTTCCCCCTTTCTTGTGCTCAAAGTTTCTCTGTATACTTCTCAAATTGGAGTATTTGTTGCAGTTGTTATATTATTTATGTTTGTGAGGAAGTATAGAAGTGGATACTTCCCTAATAGCTTCCTGATAGCTCAGTCAGTAAAGAATCCACCTACAATGCAAGAGACCCTAGTTTGATTCCTGGGTCTGGAAGATCCGCTGGAGGAGGGTATAGGCTACCCGCTCCAGTATTCTTGGGCTTCCCTTGTGGTTCAGCTGGTAAGGAATCCACCTGCAATGCAGGAGATCTGGGTGCAATCCCTGGGTTGGGAAAATCCCCTGGAGAAGGGAACGGCTACCCACACCAGTATTCTGGCCTGGAGAGTTCCATGGACTGTATAATCCATGGGGTTGCAAAGAGTCGGACACAGCTGAGCGACTTTCACTTTCACTTTCATAGAGGTGAAAGTCACTCTCTTTGTGGCCCCATAGAATGTAGCCCTCCAGGCTCCTCTGTCCATGGAATTCTCCAGGCAAGAGTACTGGTATGGGTTGCCATTCCTGACCTAGGGATCAAATACAGATCTGCTGCATTACAGGCAGATTCTTCACCATCTGAACCACCAGTTTGTGTAGTTCACTTATTTATGCCCCTCCTTCCCACTGATCTCAAATAGGAGTATAGGGACTTTTGTACATTTTTAGTATGCTGCTGTTGCTGCTAAGTCGCTTCAGTCGTGTCTGACTCTGTGCGACCCCATAGATGACAGCCCACCAGGCTCCGCAGTCCCTGGGATTCTCTAGGCAAGAACACTGGAGAGGGATGCCATTATATATATTTATCACTTTTAACCCTTATGCCTACAATACCTAGTGAAAATATTTGTTAAATGAATGCTTACTTTTCAAGCAAACACTCTTTTCAAAGGTCTACTAAAATACCTTTCTTATTATCACTGGTTAAACAAAAAACATTGGTTTATGTGTGGGTTGGAATAAATATTCAAGCTTTAGAATTTTTATCTTCCTTGAAATCTTTTTATGCGACCTCTTTTATAAAGAGTTCCAGGAAAATGATCTTTAAATAAAAAAATTAAAGAGATGTTTTAGTTGGAAATTAATGTATTAACATATACTTTAAAATTGTGTGTTACGCAGAGATGCAGAAGGTGTTTATATAGTGTCTATCACTTGTCTGCTGTTTTCCTGGAAGACTGTACATGCTTCTGGCTGTAAACAACTTATTTGCCTTTTGAAGCTAGAGAATAAATTGTGGCTTATTCATATTTCACCTTCTTTTTATAGAATGTCCTTTAAATAGCTAACATGTGAACAAAAGACTTCAACTTTTAAAAAACTGAATGTGTGCCCGTTGACATTCATAAACACATATGAGTCATTTGGTCTGTGTAGAGTCCTGTGATAAGTGCTATTTGGCTGCCAGCCAAGTTTCATTTCTTATACTGGGGATGTCAGGGCCACATAGTTGTGTTTATAAGGAGAACTTCAGTATACATAACCTGTTATATGACTTGCAGAATCCCAGCCTCCAACTATTCTGTCTTTGAAAGCAGTAAATTAGATGCCACCATTCTAGAATATACAAACTAATACAAAATTCCTACTAAATTAGTAAAGCTTATATCAGAACAGAGTTCCTGTTTTCAAAAAATCAAAAATTAAAGTTAACCCAGAGGCTAAATATATTTTTTAAAAATTGGTGGAATGTAGATTCTGTTGCACAATTTGCAGTGGTAAATTGCTACCGGTGCATTTTAGCAACAGCCAAAGCAGGGTTGTCTGTTGGCTCATTTCTTGAGTTGAAGACGAAAGCAGATGTCAGCAGGTGAGAAGGTTCACCTCTGTTTGGCATGTTTCCTAGGCTGCAGCCTGCCCTCTGTCTCTGGTTTGGAGACTCATGCAGGACCCCGTTGATGTGAAGAAGATTGTTACTGTTGTTGAGTAAGCTTTGGGATATAGAGCAAAACAAGGAATGATGTGCTATCACTAAACACTTCCTGCTTCCTGCCCATCTTGCACTGCGGTTCTATTTCCTATGTTTTCTTGAGTGAGGTTAGAGTTCAGGAAGCGGGATGGTTTGGACCTTGGTCAGAGATGTTGATGACACCCATTGGGCTGACTCCAGGCAAAAGCTTTAAAGAAAGAGATGAGTTTTGTTATTTATCCCTCCCTGGTTTTATTGCTATTTTTATTTTTCTTATGCTCACTCAAGGTCCCCAGAAGCCTTACCTACCTCTAGCTGCCCCTGGTGACCCATCTGTGCTGTCTGAGCAGAGCCCCATCCTTTCTCAGCAGAGCCTTCTTTCTGTATGTCTGTGGTCCCTTTGATGCCTGTGTTGGATTGCTACAGCACTTCTGTCTTTTCTTTAGAAGGAAACTGGATATGAACTACTCTCACAAACTAATTCTCAGTAAGTACTGCCAGAAAGAAAGGGTTACAGTTCATTGCCTATTCACCATGCATCAGTTACTTCACTAGATATTGTCCTTTGATCCTTCCTACCAACCTGTCATCCCTATTTTATAGATGGGAACAAGACCTTGAAATGCAGAGAGGTTAATAAACTTTCCCCCGATCAACCACCTAGCATGTGGCAGGATTGGAATTTATTCCAGTCATTTATGATTTCATAGCAAACATAGACTCCTTTTCTTGGGATATTTAAAGTTTAACCAAGGAGTCTGGGTTAACAATACAAATATGATTTAACCCTATTGATAAAATTCCTGGCATCATTCTTAGCTTTTGGAATGTAATCTCAACAAGGGATTTTTATGGCACTATCCCTGGTGGCTCAGATGGTAGAGAACTTGCCTGCCAATGCAGGAGACATGGGTTCAATCCCTGGGTTGGAAAGATGTCCTAGAGAAGGAAATGGCAACCCACTCCAGTATTCTTGCCTGGAGAATCCCATGAAGAAGCCTGGTGGGCTATATAGTCCATGGGGTCACAAAGAGTCAGACCTGACTGAGCGACTAACACTTACTTTCACTTTCAAGTTGAATCATGTAGGTAGTTGCCTACTTAAATGATTTTTTAAAAAGTTTAATGGTTATAATTAAAAATACTAGTTTATTAGCATTAATTTTTATATGGTATGTTAAAGTTATGAAACCTTCTTTCTTATTTGGTTCTCCCAATAACATTCTGAGGAGTTAAGGATAGAAATGGGTAGATTAGGCCCGAAGTTAGTGTCGTACTCCAAAGAAATTGATGGTGGCAATAGACATAAAATACATAGATTAAAAATATGTGTTGAGGGTAGCAGACAGAGGAGGCTGCAAGGAAAAAAATGAAAAAGTCCAAGGTTGGACAAATTGGGAGAATAGCACTGAAACATATACTTTACTGTATATAAAATGGATAGCCAGTGGGACTTTGCTGTGTGACACAGGGGGCTCAAACCCAGTGCTCAGTGACAACCTAGAAGGGTGAGATGGGGTGGGAGGTGGGATGGAGGTTCAAGAGGGAGGGGACATGTGTATACCTATGGTTGGTTCATGTGGATGTATGGCAGAAACCAACACAATATTGTAAAGCAATTATCCTCTAATTGAAAAATTGATAAAAAAGTCCAGAAACAGGTGGTGGCATGGCAAATATTGTATATTGGCTCATTTAATACCTCTGCATCCCCTTCCTATATTATATTTCTGTGCTTCTGTGGCTGGAACTTCCTGGAATACCTTGCAGCTAGAATTCTGTGTGACTTAGGTTCTGTCAAAGCAGTGTACCCACGTGAGGCATGTGACGAGGCACAAGTAAGGCAGTGAGGGGTTGCTGTGTGCAAAATTGATCTGGGAAAACGCAGTGTCACGGTTTCCTGGAGTTGCTGGGCATCTGTGGTGGGAGCCTAGCTCTCTGTACCTGTCGTGGGATCTGAGTGGTGGGAGGCAGTGCTGTGCTGTTTGTGCTTCTGGCAGGCTTGTGGTGCGTTTGGACCTTCCTTCCGGCTCTGTGTGGTTGTCTTGTTCAGCAGCCCAGCCTGATCCCCCAGGCTTCTTAGAGAATCTGTTGTCTTGCTCTGCAAATAAGAATTGCAACTGGTCCTGCCATCATAAAGCCAAAAGAAGATAAAGAGAGAAGAGGCTGGTTAGCTTCAAGGAGGCTAATTATGTTTAGTACTAACAGAATGGAAATTAAATTAAGAATGGAAATTTTAAAGTATGTATTTATTAAATTTAGTTTTATATATATATATATATATATATATATATATATATAACTATATATATAGTTCACTGTGACTCCAGCAAAAGCATGGGGTTTTTGTTTGTTTGTTTGTTTCAGAGTAAGTAGAAATCAGTGACAGTAAGTTTAAGAGTAAACAGTAAGTAAGAAATGAAGGCAGCTCATGCACGTCTCTATTGATAACTTGACTGTGACAGGGAATATAGTAGAGGTGCTGTAGATGAACAGGAGCAGAGGTCAAAAAGTTTTGTTTTGTTTTGTTTTTTTAAAGATAAGGGATAGTGGAGCATGTTTGGTTGCTGATGTTAAGTATGAAGAAGAGAGGAGAGAGAGATGAGGGGAAATACCTGTGAGACCTCAGTCAGTTACATAATTTCTCTGTGCTTAGGGCTTCCCTGGTGGCTTTGTTGGTAAAGAATCTGCCTGCAGGAGACCTGGGTTCAATCCCTGGGTGAGGAAGATGCCCTGGAGAAGAAAATGGCAACCCACTCCAGTGTTCTTGCCTGGATAATTCCATGGACAGAGGAGCCTGGTGGGCTACAGTTCATGGGGTCTCAAAGTCAGATACTACTGAGTGACTTTCACTCACTCACTCACTCTGTGCCTTAATTTCCTTAACAAATTTAGAAAACAAGATCCTCCTCTTAGAGTTTTTTTTGGTTGGAGTGCAATAATGTACATGAAGTTTTAATGCAATGTCTAGTACTTGATAAGGGCTTAATACCATACTCAGTCACTCAGTTGTGTCCCACTCTTTGTGACCCATGGACTTTAGCCCACCAGACTTGTCTGTCCATGGAACTTTCCAGGCAAGAATATTAAAGTGGGTTGCCATTTCCTACTCTAGGGAAAGGTTTCATAAGCGTAGCCATTATTAGTATTACTGCTACTACTACTATTTTTATTGTTACTGGCTTCTGTATACCTTAGAGTATTGTGAATATGGAATTATTTTGTCTCCTGAATTTACAAGTCTTCCTTTCAGCTCTTACAAGCTGGCCCCATTGCCATCTTATCATCACTGCTACTGCTAAGTCACTTCAGTCGTGTCTGACTCTGTGCGACCCCATGGACTGCAGCCCACCAGGCTCCTCCATCCATGGGATTTTCCAGGCAAGAGTACTGGAGTGGGTTGCCATTGCCTTCTCCGCTTATCATCTCTAATTACATTAATTAAGTAAACATTTACCAAGCACCTGTATGTGCCAAGTGTGCATACATTAGGTGTCTGGGACACAAAACTGAGCAGAACTTGTTCTCCGTCTCTAACTAGCATCTGGAACACTAGAGGAGAGGACTAGGGGAGTGTGACTACTTTATACCAAGTTTTAATTATATCAGCCAGAGTGCTAGCAGGAGCAGAACCACTAGGAGATGTGTGTGTGTGTGTGTGTGTGTGTGTGTCTGTGTGTCTGTGTGTCTGTGTGTTGTATTTATTCATTCCTACATACATGCATGGATACCTACATGTGCACACATATTTGCATATTTATTATAGCTGGCTAAGCAAGCCTAAAGTCCACAGGCAGCAAGGCAGGAAGGAAGGATCGTGACCAGACTGAAACCCCATGAGCACACTTTTCTATCTTAAGATCCTCCTACACTCATTATCCTGGGTCAGCCCAGTTCTTCTGTTGAGCCATCTACCTTCTTGTGAAGGACTGTGTTGAAGGTATTTCTCTCTCATATTCCCATCCACTCTCCCAAATACCTGTTGGACCTTTAGTCTAAAGAATTAAATTTATGATAAGCAGATATACAGATTTATTCTAATATGTACTGTTTACTTTCTTGAATACACTCCAGCTACATTTATTAGCAGATTTTATTTAGTCATCTGTGCAGCTAGTAGAAGTAATTGGCTGTCTGTGAGTTAAGAGCACAACTCAAGCTAAAATGTGAATTCATTAGCTTTCAACTTCAGTTTTTAATTTCACCTGCTGTTTACTGCTCAAAGGAAGGACAAATTGTATTTCAATAAAATGTTTGTTTCAGGAGGAACCCTTAGCAACCGGCATTTTTTTTTTTTTACTTAAAAATGGCTTCTTAATCTGCCTTGAAAAATTGAAGAAGTTGTGTTAGCCTGTGACAACCACTGATGAATTGGAGAAGCTGTATTTGTAGTTCTTATTGCCAAAGGAATTCAAGGCATTGGGTTAGTTAGTCCAGCTCTTTTTGTTGCAAGAAGTTGAAACAAAAAGAAACAAAAAATAAAATAAGGTTTTGCAAAAAAGAAAGGTAGGGTGAGGTGGGTGGTGTGGGGATGCTGGTGATGAGAAGGGAGACGCGGGTGAACAGGCAGAAACGACCCGCAACCAGTGTGCTTAGCTGTGGATGCTGACGGGTTGGGGAGGTGTGTTGGGGGCTCTCAGATGCCTCGTCTGTCTGAGGGCCCCCCGTCCCACGTTTCTATTTCTCTCCAAAGTCGGCAGCACCCCATTCCTCCTCCCTCTATCCTGGTGTCCTCTACTTTCTCACATGCCCTTAACAGCCTGATCACACTGTCACTCCAAGCCAACAAGGCTAATGGACAGCAGTTTGTGGTCTCTCAGACTAGGGCTACTAAAAGAAAGGATTTTCTTGGTCCTCTTTGTGCCCAGAGAAATTGTGCATTATCCTTTTTGAAACTGATTTACCCTTTGTGAAAGTGATAGTCCCTCAGTCGTGTCTGACTCTTTGCGACCCCATGGACTGTAGCCCACTAGGCTCCTCTGTCCATAGGATTCTCCAGGCAAGACTACTGGAGTGGCTTGCCATTCTTCTCTCCAGGGGATCTTCCCAACCCAGGGTTCAAACCCTGGTCTTCTACATTGCAGGCAGATTCTTTACTGTCTGCGCCACTAGGGTTAATTTCTATGTATCAGAACTACATTGTCCAAAATAATAAAAAGTTCTTTTCTAACCACTTTGGGGAAATATGTGGTTTGGTCAGAAAAATCACATTTTAGAGTGTGGTTTGGGTCCCAGGTCAATGGCAAAAACCCATGTAAGCCCTGAAAAAAATGAACTCTAACACACTCCTTCAATTGCCAAGAATCTCTTCTTGTTTGCTGTGTGTGTTTGTGCCTAGGATTCAGGCCAGGTGGAGAAAGGGCTGCTCAGAGACACTCAATAGGAGTGAAGAGAGGAATTCTGGGAGATGGGGGGTGGGCTCCAGTAGGGACTTGAAAAAGGCTCTGTGAACTATTAGTTTCCGGATTTCTGGAGTAGCCTCTCTGTATGAGGGGCTGAGGAAGGTTCCAGTGAATGGAGACTGTGAGATGCCCCTGGAGCGAAGTTGCAGTGAGGAGAGGTCAGAGACCTTGAAGCTTGTGTTTGGGGATCCAGCTCCTCCCGGCAGGGGCTGCAGGCAGTTTCAGTTCTGGGCTCTACATAGCAGTCAGTGTCCGCAGCTGGAGTGGACAAGTCTTCTATAGGTCAGCAGCCCCTCAGCAACACAGCTGCCTGTTCTCCTTCAGAAAGAAACTTCTAAGAAAGTACTTCCGGAGGGGCCCAAATCCCATTGGCAAAAACAGTCTCTGTGAACCAAATGTGGAAGAAATTAAAGATGACAGTGATAATCAGCATTGTTATTCTTGACTGTGGATGTTAGAATTCACAGAGAGAGTATGTGGGCTGGTTGTGTTGCGAGCCTCAGACCGGAGGGGGAAGCATTCCTGGGCCTCCCTGGGGACCAGGCTGCTCCGGGTCCTGCCCCTTATAGGAATCTCTGCTGCCAAAGAGTTTGAAAAGTAGAGAATTTTAACTGTGACTTGGTTCTGGAATTCTGCCTTATCTCTCAACAGGTTTGCTCTGATATAGCTGGGTGATATGTATAGAAAGAAGGTTCGGAGTCCCTTAATTTAAAAGCAAAACCAACCCTATTTTCTCTATGGTGGTTGAGGCGCTCAGTCGTGTCTGACTCTTTGGGACCCCATGAACTGTAGCCTGCCAGGCTCTCCTGTCCATGCAGTTCTCCAGGCAAGAATCCTGGAGTGGGTTGCCATTCCTTCTCCAAGGGATCTTTCCAACCCAGGGATTGAACCTGGATCTCCTGCACTGCAGGTGGATTCTTTATCGACTGAGCTTTGTAGATTGTATTATAAAACAAGGACTGCATACCTGGAGAGAAAATCCTCCATGAAATGAAACTGAACATTTGGTAAAGAAAGGATTAATATGGTAGTCCTCCTGTAATTATTTTCCACCTGTTCTCCAAATTATAGCACAATTCACTCTTTCTTTCTTGGTAGCTTAGGAAATTTCTCTTGACTATGAGTCTACTCTTTGCAGCTCCAGGAAGTTGACATCAGGCCTCCTTAGACTTTTGTTAGAAGTTGCTACCATATAGCACATATAATCACCTGAAAATTCATTCATTTATTTATTCCCCACATGGTTATTCAGGGCCCACTCTTTCAGATACTCTTCTCTGTACTGGAAGTATCAATACATAAAGACAAAGCCACCTTCACATAGAGCAAGATTCTGGCAGTGCACCCTGGACTAAAGACATAAGAAATAGTAGATTATAACTTTTGTTATAAATGCTGTAGAACAATGGTAGGATAGATTATGGGACATGAGGAGTGGGTAAGGAGCACTGAAATTTAAACAGGAGTGGTCAAGTTGGCTTCACTGAGAAAGAGACTTTTCAATGAAAGGGTGAGGAAGCCAGCAGTGGGAGGTATGAAGGAAGAACATTCCTGGAAGATGGGGCAGTGAGAATGCCTGAGGCAGGGGTGTGCCTGGCCTGATCCAGGCCAGCAAGGATGGGAGGGAGAGGTAAGGGTGGAGGAAAGAAGTAGGAGAGGGAGAAAATAAGGATATGGGAGGAGGGCCAGGGAAAACCAAACAGGGCCTGGGAGGGCATTGCAAGGACTTTGGATTTTATTCTGGATGAAATGGGGAGTCACTGGAAGGTTCTCAGCTGAGGAAGGGTATGGTCTGACTCTGGTTTGTGTGGGATAAGGTGGCTACTACTACTGAGAAGGAACTGGGGTGTGGGAAAGGCAGGGCAAGAATGGAGATGGGGATCCAGGGAAGAGACTATTGTAGAAATCCAGGCAAGAGATGAGCTTGGCTTGACCAAGATGGTAACCGTGGAGGTGGTAAGAAGTGACTGGATTCTGGATATATTCTGAAGGTAAAGGCCACAGGCTTTTCACTTGGACTGGGTGTGATTGGCTGAATTAAACTTTGACTTATATAAAATAAATGGACTAATTACTGTGTGAAGTTCAAAATTCTCTATAGCAAAGTTAAATCCAGTGAGGTCAACTCATATTGACATTTCCTCTCTCTCCTTACATTTGTTTGGAAAAATATACAGGTGACTTTAGCCCAGCTTGACCTTAATATTGGACTTCATAGAGATGGTTATTTCTATTCGGAATTTTTCAGAAAGCGTTTTTTAAATACTTACATACTTTGTTCTCACTTGCATGATGTTGCTATTAATAGAAGGTTTGAAACTTCAGCCAAATTGTCTTCCACCAAAAGTTTTTACAATAAATTTCTTACATGTGTGGCTGACTAACCTGTCATTAGGCATGCCAAGTCATGCTTTGTTGAACATTAAATTGTCAAGATATTCGAGGTGAAAGCTCCTGTAGGAATCCCAGCATTAATAACATCGATGGCTACAGTAGTGTAGCACTGTGGTCGCCATCACGGTGAGGATCTCAACTCCGTCTTAGTTTTCGCCCGTCATCACACTGCCAAACCAGGCTGATTTTCACCAGCCAGTCAGTCTGTGTTGGTATAGAGAAATTATAAACTTGAAGTTAAAGCAGTTAAAAAAAAAACACTTCATTCTTTTCAGAGAGCTTAAGGAATTAATATAATCAAAGGGCTAGCAATTGGAAGCAGTTATTTTTAAAATGTTTCTACTGCAGCTAATCACTGGGACTGGAGAGATTTGCTGTCCAACTTATTCTCTTGTGTATCTAGCATGAAGTCTGAAGAATTTAATCTGAAGTGATGAGCAGAGTTCTGTTGACTATTTTTGGAAACAGTCTTTTTATCACTTGACTCAAGAGTCTGATCTTTCTTTGAGCATGACCTTTAGTAGCAATATTTTAAATTAATTTAAAAATCAAT
Source organism: Ovis aries (assembly GCF_016772045.2). Lineage (NCBI taxonomy): Eukaryota > Metazoa > Chordata > Mammalia > Artiodactyla > Bovidae > Ovis > Ovis aries. The sequence continues at coordinate 57,118,504 of NC_056062.1, read as the reverse complement.
TGTTCCTATTATTAATATAGCTTTTGCTTCTTTCGTAGCATATTTTAAAATGTGGGAGTCTGATTACACGCTCTACACTGTGGTTGACGTGTCATTGTCATCAGTCACTAAACATACATATTTATGTATTCTAAAGCAAGTTTAAAAAATAAATACTAAGGTGTGGAAGCACAATTTGAAGTAGGGAAAATTCTCTTATAATTTGTCAAATGTGACTATGTGCTCGCATGGTGAATGGAAGAGTCAGTTGAAAAAAGTCGCTTGGTCAAGTGGTCTATTCCCTTGCCTCCCGTGGCTTGCTCCCCAAGAGTGGACTTTGCTGTGGCCTGAATTTGATTCTCTTTTCCAAAATATCTCTACTACTTTTTTACTATTCAGAAAGTTCCAGAAGGCAAATGGGTTGACTTTCTTTAGATTATTCCTGGAAATCCAATTAATCTCTGGATTAATGGATTAATGTTATTGGGTTGGGATGAGTAAATGAGGACAGTTTGGGAAAGTGAATGTTGACACATGCACTTTGGTACCTTATTATCATATATTCATGGGGAGGGTATTGGGCTTAAGGTAGCCTGGAATGCACTTGAGTGTGGACAGAAGGAAGGATTGATCGAGTAAGTGGGCCGATGCTAGAAGCCATTCTCTCTTCTGTTGTGCTGCTAGAATCCTCCTATGGAAAGCAGATGTTTTTGTATTGAAGAAAGCCAATGAGCTTCAGTCCAGTTTACAAAGGACACCATTTAGAGAAATTCAAGATTGAAATACATACTGTTAGCGTCTTGTTTAAAAAATTGCAATTTTCCCAAGTATATCATATTTATAGATTTACTGTTTATATTTGTCTAAGAAAACAAAAGCTGTTCATCAAAATAGAAATTTTGAATTTTATTTGTTAGTTAACTTGGTAATTGGTAGTATTCTCATATAATTGAACACTGAAGCTTTGTTCTCTTGCAAGAAATTACACTGAATAAAGCGTGTGTCTGTGATGTGCTGCTGAAGGGCTTCTGTGTTGGGTAGGAAGAAGGAATTCAGTGGTAATCATTGTAGTACGATATAGCTGAGAGGTACTGGTAATCAAGGGAAGTAATAGTGCAACTGGATGGATAATTTGAAGTAATTAATTTTTCCCCTTTAGTATAGGCAAATATGGTTTTTCCAGGTGACTTAGCGGTAAACAATCTGCTTGCCAGTGGAGGAGCCCCAGGAGACACAAATTCGATTCCCTGGGTTGGGAAAATCCTCTGGAGGAGGAAATGTCAACCCATTCCAGTATTCTTGCCTGAAAAATTCCATGGACAGAAGCAGCTTGGCAGTCTACAGTCCATGACGTTGCAAAGGGTTGGACATGACTGAGTGACTGGGCACACACACACATGCATATGCATATATACTAATAACTGAAAGCTGGTGGAAGAGAAACTATTATGTAAATACTGTATCTCTGAGAAACTTAATTATGTAAAAATACTGTGTATTTTTTTTAGAATAACTTTATAGGTTTTAAAATACCAAACTATACATGAACATTGTAAAAACTGCAAACAGGGTAAAAAGCAAAATTGGACTGTAAATCTGCTTCCAAGGAAAACCATTCTTAACATTTTGGAATGTCCTTTCAGAATTGTTTCTCTCTCTCTCTCTCTCTCTCTCTCTCTCTCTATCTATCTATCTATCTATCTATATATATATATCCCTCCTCCCCAAGATTATATTACATAAGACTCATTTGGATTTCCTTTTTTCAAATAGTATATTAAATGTTATCATCAGATTTATTCTGATGTTCTTCTATTTTAATGACCTTGTGGCGTGTCCACTGTATGGATATCCCACAGTTTGTCCCTCCATAAAGAAAAATTTTGGTTGGTTGACTCAGAAATTCTAACTTCCAGGAATTTTTCATACAAAAATGGCTTGCACAAATGTATAAAGGTACATGTATACATACAACAATGGTATTTATTGTGGCATTATGTTTAATGATGAAAAGTACCTCAATGTCTGGGAGGAAAGGATGGGCTAAACAATATGATCTTGTGAAATGTTACCATATTCAAAACTTAAATGTAGTACATTTACTACTAACATGAAAAGATGCCTGTGATTTATTGTGAAGTGAAAAAATAAGTTGCAGAATACATGCAGTACGTTCATGTTTAGACACCCCAAACAGACATATATGCAGTTAGGAATTTAATGCATTTTAGATAAGTGGAGGCTTTGCAGTAAATTGTTAAAAGCTGTTCTTTCCAGGGGTTGGACCTGACTGGGCAGGGTTGGGAGGAGAATGGGGAGGAATATAAAGCTGTCCCCATATTGTTTTACACACATTTTTATGGAAATTTTAACAAGCATATATTTTGTAATAAGTGAATGTTTGAAAAAAATGAAAAGTACATTCAGGCTCTACAGGAACAATGAAAAAGAAAACGTTGAAGTGAGACTAGATATTCTCTAAGATAACACCTGCTTCACAGATTATGAGTTCATGAAATCACAGTCAGGTGAAAACTAGTCGGTCTTCTTTATAGATACAGAATGTTTCATCCACAGTGTGGTGGAAGCATGAGAAAAAGCAGGAAGAAAGAGCAAACCGTACAGTCAAAATGGAGTCAGTTGGAAGCAGAGGTGGGTGCCATTGACCCTCGTTCCAAAGAAACATGGAACTCAAATTTCTCTTCTTCAAGAGGGCTCTACACATATTTAAGAGAAGCTGTGTGGGCCTGCCCTGGTGGCTCAGATGATAAAAAATCCGCGTGCAATACAGGAGACCAGGTTCCCCTCCTGAGTTGGGAAGATCCCCTAGAGAAAGGAATGGCAACCTACTCCAGTATTCTTGCCAGGAGAATCCCATGGACAGAGGAGCTTGGCGGGCTACAGTCCATGGAGTCGTAAAGAGTTGGACATGACTGAGTGACTATTCCTACTGCTACATGTGAACCTTAAGCCTTCTGTTTTCTAGATGAAATATTCCCAGTTCCTCCCAATAGGATCCTTTGTCATCCTGATCACCCTGTTGTGTTTGTTCTGGTTTGTCAATGTCCATCTTGAAATTGGATGACCAGAATCAAATACTACTGCCTTCTAACTTACAGTCTCATCACTGTGGGATACAATCAGATTAACCTTTCCTCGTGCAAGAGATGCATTTTTAAAAATCTAGACTAAGATTATTCCTAAACCTCTGCCTTGTGTTTTCTTCTCAAAATTCCTAATTAAGAGTTTTGCTTTTTTTTTTTTCTTCATTATTTGCCACCTAGGACTTCTAGATTTGGGGAGTTTATTTCCTTTGGGTATCTTCTGTTGTTGAACCCTTTGCCTCCGTGTGAGCTGTGGTATGAAAGATTTCTCAGATTTCCTCAGCTTTCTATTATTAAAAATATCAGCTCATATGAGTCACATCATTAATTGATATCAGCTTCAAGGAAGGAAGCTAACTTGGCCCAGGCCCTCCACACCACCAGAAGGGTTTCCTTTTGTCACCAGGGCGTTGTGCAAATTGGGAACAAAAACAAGTAAGAGTGCCCTCTTTGGGCAAATAAAAGATAAAAAGTTCTTCTCCAGATGAATGAATTAGAAAAATGTCCCTCTTCCATGGGTGAAGAGGCCTGGGGACCTGGCTTGAGGAGGGACTGGATTTCAGCCAGCCTTGCTTGTGAACAGGATATATTAGCACAGCTACTTGCAGCAGCTTGCGTTGTCATAGCACTCCGTGTCTGTCTCTTTGCAGCACAGGTTCCCAATTTCTGGTCTAGGGGATTCTTGGGAAATATACTTTCTACACCAGTAATTCCTGGTTTTGTTCTTTCTTCTTTTTCTTTTTTTTTTTTTTTTAATCAATAGTACTCTTATGGTACAATTTATATATCATAATGTTCATCCCATTGTAAGAATACTGTTCGGGTTTTTTTTTTTTTTTTAAATAGATTTATAGCATGGTACAAATCAGTACAGTCTAGTTCTAGTACATTTCCATCACAGCACAAAGTTCTTTGGTGTCCATTTGCAATTAGTTTCCCTTTTCAACCCCAATCCCAGGTAATCCACCGATCTGCTTTCTGTCTTTATAGCTTTGCCTTTTCTGGAAATCTCATGTAAGTGGGATCCTATCTTCCTTTAGCTGCTCTCCTTTGCTAATCTAATAGGGGTTCAATTTGAATTGGGGTTGTATCTTCCTTTTTTGCTGCTTTCTTCTGCTGATCTGCTGGTGGTGTGATGGCTGGATGTTGGCCCTGTCCCGTTCTACTACTCCTGCAAACCCTCACTGATCCCTTTCTTTCCATACTGCGTCAGCATTCAGACATGCTCTGTTACCTCCTGTCTTAGAACCTTCTCCCAGGTTCAGCATCCTCTCCAGCCACCACCATATTTCTCTGGGCCATTTCTGAGCCCATGTCTCAAGATTTGACTTCATGTTCTCGCTCTGCTCTCTTCTCCCCTGTGACTATTTCTTTTAAAATTAAAAAAAATGTAATATCTGATATGAGTGGAAGAACATTAAAAAGAGCATGTTTTGTATATATATATATGTAAACTTTAAAGCATAAAGATATAATGAACATCCACATCTGTCTCCCACTCCTTCCACAAGCCTTAAAAACAGTGGAACACATGACTCAAAGTATCAAAAATCTCTTGCTCATCTCTGCATTTTTTTTTGTCCTCTTTGATCTTAGCTAACTCATTTTAACTCCACTTTTATAAAAGGAGCCTGGGCTGAATAGTCTTTGAATTTCATTACATTGTTAAACTTACTCGATTACCATTTAGAGATTAATTTTATGTTTAGAATGTCTTATGGAAGATTTATAGCTTATATTGTTGAATATTACTGTAGCTTACTTTATTATGAAGTCTTGGCTAAGAGCATGATATACGATTATACTATCATTTCTGCAGGAAATTTATTCTACTTTGTATTAGTTTGCTTCAAATGCTGTTTTTTTCCCCTAAATTTTTGAAGCTAAAAGCTAACCTTCCTGTAATGTTCTCCCTCAACCCCACCTCTCTTTGGATTGAATTCTTTTAATCAGATGAATTGGTCCCTGGGGAGGTATAGATGTCAATTATTGCTACAACTTAATACTAATGACTACTTAAATATTTAATTAATGTAATACTTGACACTTAGGGAGAAACTATTTATAATCATCAAAGCCAGGCCTTTGTTTTCATCTTTTGTGGCTGGTGTTTGGCATATTCCTTTTGTAACATAGCTGGGAATGAGCTGCTATAGAAGTGAAAAAAGTGCCTCCCATTCCCTCCCACCTCCAGGCAGAAAAAGTTGCACTGAAAGTGATTAGTGATGGATATTTAAAACATTTATATTAGTTTTCCAAACTACATTTTTATTGTAAATGTATTGAATTTTAGAAGTATGAAATAGTTTCTTATTCTTCTCTACTGAGTATTGACATCATTGAAACAGCTCTTAAAAGCACTCATTTTTCTTGGACTGTTACTTTTGTTCATTCATTAATGCATTCTAAGAAATATGGTAACTTTTTAATGAGTTGCAAATATACCAAAGTGACTGACATTGTCCCGTGGAGCACGGGCTCAGTGTGGCAGGAACACCATGGAAGATAGTCTCTTCTGCCTGACAAGTGCAGGCCAGCAAGAGCAGGGAGCTCAATTTAGGGCTCTGGGTTCATATTGAGAGATGCATTCCAGCCACGGTGATCCTGAGGCACACAAGTCTCCCCTGGGCTCAAGGAGAATACATATGAGAGCTGGTTCTGTGGCTCCAACAAACATATAGCTTCAAGTTTTTCCTGAGTCTGAGAATTTCTAGCCTTTCACACCATATTTTGCCAGTCTCTGCTTCACTGAACACACATACTTTCATTTCATTCTGAAAAATCCCTATATTTGTGGCTTTAGCTCTATAAATTCTAAATCTACTGGATCAAATTCTTTGTGCTTTTCCTCCTACATAAAATCAAAAAGAGACAAACGCACATACTTTCTATTTAAGTGGGTGAGTGAAGGTTTACTGACTCTACACATGGACTTCGTGAGAGAGTGACTCTGAGCTGTGAAATGTCTCATAGACACGCATATTTTGAAACATTCTCCACCAATTAGTGAGGGTCCGGGTTGACAGTCCAGCTCTTCTTTGTACACTTAGGACTTTAACAAAGTAAAAAGTAAAAGTTGCTCAGTTGTGTCTGACTCTCTATACAGTCCATGGAATTCTCCAGACCAGAATACTGGAGTGGGTACCCATTCCCTTCTCCAGGAGATCTTCCCAACCCAGGGACTGAACCCAGGTCTCCCAAATTGCAGGCAGATTCTTTACCAGCTGAGCCATCTGGGAAGCCCAGGGCTTAACAAGTTCACTCCAAACTTCACGAACAGTGCCAGTCATCTTACAAAATACAAAATCCCTTTTTTAACTTTAGTCTCCTTTTTCATCCATCACAATTCTAAACTCTGAAATCACCAGATATAATTCCTTTGACATTTAAATTTACATTTGTCTTAAACATTGCATTTAGTTAAAAATGATAAAGATTATTATGACTTGCAGCATGTGGGTGCACCAGTTGTGGTTCATGGGGCCCAGAGCTTGTGGGCTCCATAGCTGCAGCGTGTAGGTGTTCATTTGCCCTTTGACATGTGGGATCCTAGTTCCCCAACCAGGCATCGAACCCACATCTCCTGCATTGGAAGGTGGCTTCTTAACCACTGGGCCTCCAGGGAAGTACCAGTGTTATAACTTTTTAATTGTCATACTAATGAAGGGATTTCCTTAAGATCAAAACTGCTATAGATAAAGAATTTTAAAAAAACACATTTTTCATGAGGTAAAGAGTGGGGTTAAGATCGTTATTCATAGTCTAAGATTTAAGACTTGATTTTTTAATATGTATCGCACTCTTTTGTTAAGCATATGCTGTGCTTAGTCGCTCAGTGGTGTCCGACTCTTTGCAGCACTATGGACTGCAGCCCACCAGGCTCCTCTGTCCATGGGATTCTCCAGGCAAGAATACTGGAGTGGGTTGCCATGCCCTCCTCCAGGGGATCTTCCCAACCCAGGGATTGAACTTCTGTTAAGCATAATCAGCATGAAATATTTAAGAATTTATTTATTTGAGTTTTCTCAGTTGTAGAAGAGAAAACGATGTTTTAAATTCTCATTTTTTTTAGAAGCCTCATGCTTTCAAGTCTTCAAAATGTTTGCCCATCTGAAAGGCTTCTCTTGTGCTCATGATGCTTCTTGCTTGCATTATGACAGGCAGCATGTCAATTGTACCTTACTTTGTAAAGTCAGTTATTTTATTTCCATGTTAGATTTCCCCCATTTAAATTAAAAAATCTTCAAGATGAAGAGGGACAGCAATGTCTGTGGTCTGTCCTCTGGCCATCTGCACATAGTCATGTAAAGCTGATATTTTGGGTGAGTGAGAATTTTTGTGTTTTGTTTCACAGGTGGGGAGCATTAAGCGGGAAATGACCTTCACATTTCAAACAGAGGACTTAAAACGTGACTCTAGTAAAAAAATGTCCCATCAACACTTGTTTCCTTTGGCCATGGAGGAAGATGTGAAAACAGCAGACACCAAAAAAGCTAACCGAGCACTTGACCATGAAAAAGAAAACACTCGCTCCATCTGTCTCCTTGAGCAAAAACGAAAAGTTGTTTCATCCAATATTGATGTTCCTCCAGCAAGGTAAGGGACCGTTAGACCTTGTATGTATCTGCCCTAGGAAGTCAGTGGATGGCAGGTACTGCCTCTGCTGTGTTTCTCTAAAGTACACAGATGTAGAAGGTTTTTCTGCTGAGAATATCTTTCTGTTGCTTGTGTGAAATGGAGCAGGTGGTTCTGCTCTTCAGAGCTGACTTTGAGGCTGTAGCAGTCGAACTACTGTAGCTCTAAAACAGAATGTTTTATTAGATTTCGGCAAATAAACAACAAACAGCAAGAGAAGAAATATTTAAAAAAAATTAAAATAAATACAAAGTGTAGGACTGAGCATAGCCACTTACAAGCAAGGATATTCTGATCTTTTGGTCAGGAGTTACAGAGCTGTGGCTGCAGATTAGATTTGGCCCCTGGCCTGTTTTTATTTGGCCTGTCAGATAAGAGGGCTGCCCTGGTGGCTCAGCTGGTAAAGAATCCACTTGCAATGCAGGAGACCTGGGTTTGATCCCTGGGTTGGGAAGATCCCCTGGAGAAGGGAAAGGCTACCCACTCCAGTATTCTGGCCTGGAGAATTCCATGCCAGATAAGAAGATTTACATTTTTAAAGGGTTAAAAAATGAAGACTATGGAGTATAGATCGTAGGTGGCCTGCAGAGCCTAAAATATTTATATTTGACTCATTACAGGAAAAGTTTGGTGATCCCTGGTTTATATCATGGTAATCCTTTTAAGACAGATCTAGCTTAGAATTGGGCCAAGAGGGCTTATCTGCAATATCAAAAGGCTTTTATCACATTGTAATTCTACTTAAATTGCATCCAACAGCACTGAATCAGAGGATAATATTATGGCAGCGTGACAGTGGAACAGTAGTAGAATATATATGCCAGAACTTAACTTATTTTCTGGCCTGTCATGTATCTCAGCTAGAAAGTAAGTTCCATGTCGGCTATGATTTTAGTCCATCTTGTTTATGCTGCATTCCTAGCACTAGGACCATGTCTAAAGGGCTCAGTAAATATTTGTTGAGTGGAGAAAAGAAAGGAAATGCTGTAGCATGAAAGCTTGCTAATTTTTAATATGTGAAATATATTTTGTTACCAAAAACCATCTATAATGAAACTTTATAAACAGTTGCTGGAGAAGGTCTGCATTTGTACAAGTGGTTTCTGACAGCTAACTAGGAAAATAGTATCTTTGGAAAAGGAATAAGTATTCCTTTTCTACCTATTCACTGCCTGTAATTAGAATTTCATTTCTTTTTATATGAAATCAAAAGTATCTTCTCTTAAAAAACTACATATTTTTCTATTCTGCTACCAAATTTGTCAAAGTTTGTAAAATTATAGGCCTCTTTCTTTCCCTTAACTTTTAATTGAAACTTTTCATATGTTCATTGCCTCTGCTCAACTACTTGGAATTATTTACGTGTCTAATTTTTTTGTATAAAGTACATGCTAAATTGTTTAGGATTAATTCCTTTAACTGGGAGTTCACTATGAAATGTCTTATCATGACCTGAACCTGATAAGCCCTTCAATTTGTATCTGTTATTTGGTTGACTCACAGGTAAAATGAATGGCATGTAATTTGAATGTGAAGAGCTGTGGTTTTATTTTTTTCCTAAGCTTGTAGGACAAGAATTAGACTTCCCACTGTCACATAGTTTGGTGCCAACTTGCAATTCTATAGAACTTACTCCGTGGAAAATTTTCATTAGACCATTTTATGTTAAGAGACCTGGAATTCATAATTTATGCTAAAAATCTGTTAAGGATTCATTTATTTCCACCCATTGACCTATCAATCTGTTTTCTTGGATATTGTGGTTCTGATATCAATTTAATGATGGCCTTATAAAATGGTTTTTGAAGTGTTCCCTCCTCTTTGTTTTCTGAATTTGTTTTAGGACTGGTATTTTTTCCTTAAAAGGTAGGTCTACTGGTAAAGCCAACTGGACCTGGAGTTTTCTTTATGGAAGTGCTTTTTTAATTACAGATTCGATTTGTAAGATTGATATACAGTTCACCCTTGAACAACACAGGTTTGAGCTGTACAAGTTCACTTAAATGCAGATCTTTTTCAGTCGTAAATACTATAGCACTACATGGTCCTCGGCTGAATCTGCAGATCTGGAGGGATCATGGATACAGAAGGCCGACTATAAATTATATGCCGATTAACCCTCATGTTGTTCCAGGGTCAACTGTAGTGCTATTCAGGTTTCACGTTTCTTTTTGGATCAATTTTGGTAATTTGTGTCTTTCAAAGAATTTATCCATGACATGTAAAATTGTTAAATGGCATGTAGCTGTTCATAATATTGCCTTTTAAAGAAATGTTGAGAATCTACAGTAATGTTCCCTCTCTCATTTCTGCTATGGGTCATCGTGTTACCTTTTTTTTAACCAGTCTGACTAGCAGTTTACCACTTTTATGGCTATTCTCAGAGCCAGCTTTTGCATGTATTGACTTTGTTGTTAGTCCATTCTCTATTTCACTGATTTATTTTTTATTATTTCTTTCTTTCTGCTTATTTTGAGTTTAAATTCCTCCTCTTTTTCTAGTTTCTTATGGTAGAGTTTTAGATTGTTAACTATAGACTTTTCTTCTTTACAACTATAAGTTATATGCTATGACTCCTTTGAAGCACTTCTTTATATTGTTGTTTAGTCTCTAAATTGTGTCCAATTCTTGTGACCTCATGGACTATAGCTCGCCAGCCTCCTCTGTCCATGGGATTTCCCTGGCAAGAATACTGGAATGGGTTGCCATTTCCTTCTCCAGGAGATCTTTCTGACCCAGGGACTGAACCAACATCCCGTATTGGCAGGTGGATACTTTACTTCTGAGCCACCTGGGAAATCACTTCTTTATATGCACTTCCCAAATTTTGTTCGGTTGTTTCTTTTTAAAAATTGGATTATTGTAATTAGGTTTATTTTTAAAAAGTAAAGAGATATATTTTTCATCTTATTATTTGTAGTTGGGAAAGCAATCCAGAACACAGAAATATAGAGCATATTCTTAAAATAGGATATTTAACTCATTATATTAATTATAATTACTGATATCTGATTCATTGTAATTACTGATAATTTTGCATCTTAATTTTTTTCAAACCATGCTTTACTATGTTTTCTTTTTCCTACTTTTGTTTACTTCATTTAGCTTGATTATAAAGATATGTATTCTATTTCATTTTTGGGGGGGAGGGATTTGTTCAATACCTTGTTTTTAAAAGATTTTATTCTTTTTCAGAGCAGTTCTAGGTTCACAAGATTGAAAGGAAGTTACAGAGATTTCTCACATACGCTGTGTCCCCACACACATCACACCCTTCCATCTGTAATTATTTTTGTCCTAAATTTTACTTCTATACATGTTTGTGTTGTGCATTAAATATATAAGGACATGTTTCCCTCATTTTAGTATCATACAGTGTATTTATTTTTTTGCTGCCTAAAATATACTCTATTCTCTGCTTATTGATGCCTTCCCTACCCTGAACTCCTGGAAACCAGTCATCTTTTTACTGTGTCCATAGTTATTTCTTTTTCAGAATGTCTGTAGTTGGAATAATGTACTATGCAGCCTTTTCAGATTGGCTTCTTTCACCGAGTAATATACATTTCTTTAATTTATTTCAACATATTTATTAGTTACGTGGATTTTTATGTACCAGATACTGAAATTCAAGGTAGAGTAAATTAGATATATTTTCTGCTCTCATAGAATTGAGGAGAGAGATATTCTAAACAATACAAATATAAATATATAATTATAAATTATATAATTTATAATGTCCAGGACATTCAATCTGTTAAATGTACAGGACATTATGAGGTTCATAAGTAAGAAGACTTATATTAAAGCATAAGGAAAGCTCTCTTTAAGGAAACTACGTTTTAGCTGACACCTAAAGAATGAGGAAAAGTTAGATTGACTAGGAAGGAAGGTGTTCCAGGAAGGGGAGAATATGCATGAAAACCCTAAGGTAAGAAGGAAGGCCTGTGTGGCTGAAGCACAGAGAACTGGGGAGAGCAGCCAGAGATGAGGTTGGAGAGGCAGGCAGGAGCCAAATCATGTTGAACTATATTGATTGCGGTAACGATTTTTAAAGTATATATTTAGGTTGATAAGAATTTTATGGAGAAGAATGGTTAATGCTACTTTTGTATTTAGGTGTTAGATCATTAGATCACGTTACATACAGATTAGGTTCCCAGATGGTGCTAGTAGTAAAGAACCCGCCTGCCAATGCAGGAGACTTAAGAGACATGGTTTCGATCCCTGTATTGGGAAGATCCCCTGGAACAGGGCATGGCAACCCACTCTAATATCCTTGCCTGGAGAATCCCATGGACACAGGAGCCTGGTGGGCTACAGTCCATGGGGTCAGAGAGTCGGGCACAACTGAAGTAACTTAGCATGCATAGATTGGGTTGGAGGGGGACAAGAAGGATATAGCAAGACTAGTAAGGAAGCTGCTGCTTTAGTACAGACGTGATGTCATGGGAGTTTGGACTAGAGTAGTGGCAGCTGACATGAAGTGGAAAGACTCATGTGTATTTTTGAAGTAGATGTGAGGTTTCTTGGTTGTAAGCAATAGCAGAGGGCTCGCTGATTGAACAAAGGATGAAATTTCCTGAAACAGTTATGAAGTTTCTAGGAAGGCTGAATAATCAACTTAAAAAGTGGATAGGAGGGTGGGCAGCTAGAAACATAGTTGTGTTCATTCATTCTGTAGACTGAGCTTCTTGGCTTTTGAAGCAAGAGATGTGTGTGTTTGGAAATTCTCCAGGCACTAGAAGTAAATTCAGCCACTGGAACATAAATTTAACAAATGACAGACCTAAGGCGGCTAGGTTTCTGACCCCACGTGAATTTTTGTTTCTTACTATCATCATTAGTGTTTATCAGAGAACATTAACTTACTGCCAGTTACAACTGTGATGCCTTAAAATACATTGGTTTCTAATGTCACTTGCTGTTGAGCCTCTTATTAAAAAAAAAAAAAACACTAAACCATTAGGCAAACATTATTAGATAACCTGGACCCATTAGAGCATGGCATTTGTTATTCTCTTTTTGCCAGACATTGTTTTTTGGAAGTACTGATGCTTAAATTGGTTGGATTTCACCCAAATAACAATTACAATGTAATTATGCAAAGTAGTAACTGTCTTCTAATTATAACTCTAAAACTAAAGAAATCTATTAGCAAACTAGTTATAATGAGGGAAAAAAAGAAAATTTTGGCCCCAAATATTCCTAGACCTAACAGCAGTTTATTAGAATACTCCAGATTGTTAGTTTGCTGTTGGAAAAAAAAATTGAGCCATACGGCCCTGTTTGTTTTGCAGGGTTTTAAAATATAGTGATGTCAGATATATCACTTGCTGGGTAAAATGAAGTCATCTTCTCCTTATAGAATGCCTCTCTGGGAATTGTATCGTTTAAAAAGAACTTCAGAAGCTTGTTAACCTGTGAGTTCAAAGTTAGGAAAGGACCTGAGCTACAGGCAATATCTTATGTGTACATGGAAAATTGTGAACTGATTTGGACTCTCATTCTCAGTGGTGTTCCCCACATTTTCTTCTTTGTCTTTCATGTCCTGTGTATGACTGATAGAAAAGTCTTTTATGTCTAACCTGGAATGAAGTGAGAGATAAGGCAAGATTGCTATCATTATTTCTGAATCACCAGACGCATAGCAGTTTCAGGAGCAAATGTTTAATGTTTAAATGTATTAAAAACATTTCCAGTCACAAGCTCTGTAACCAGTATGAAACTACTGAAAAGAAGGAAAGTGGTAAAGGTCTCGAAGAATCTCATTGAACATTGAATATGTTCAATTTTAACAACATATCTTGGGAAGGCACTATAAATGTACCTACCTATGTTGGAGAAAGACTAATGCTATATAATTGTTAAGAACCAAAGCAGTCTCTACAAAGTAGCTTTTAAGACCATCTTTTCCAGGAAACTTTTATCCACTTGCATCCCTTCCTATCCTTTCAGTAATTCAGGTCGGCAAATAATTATTGTTCCTATTTTCTTGCTGCAGTCTGTCTGTTTCTTACACAACAGCCAAAATGATCTTCCCAAAGCACAAGTACGATAATGTGGATAGAGGACAGAGATAGGAAGTTGCTAGGAACCCATGTAATTGACATCAGGACTTAATGAAACACATTGTGCCATCAGGATACCATCAAGTCACATCTTGCTGGGGATTTAAAGTCAACAAATAAATCAAGATTAAGTAGAAACAAAGTTATTATTTACAATGCCTTTGATCACTTGTGAGACCAGCACCCTCCATTAAAGACTTGAGATCAGAAACCGATTGAGAAAAAGACAATTATTCTCTCCCTTCCTACACAAAATTTCATTGAACTGAATGGTGGGACTTCTGTCTGTTGTGTTATTTTTTTAGGCTCTTTCTTCCTGCCAAATGCTTATAGTTGAATTTCTGTGATCTAAATGCACATATGCTACAACTCTACTCTCATAATAGTCTATGAAATTATGAAAGTTGTTAATAAGGTGAGTCAGGAACCGGTAGTTCTAAAACAGTGGTTCTCTTTCCAGTGCTGACTCTGATAACATTGACTGGCAATATTTTCTTAGTGATAACTTAAGAAAGTTTGCACTTTGTGATATAAATTTGGCTCAGATTATGTATGTGTAAGAGACAACTTTACACACTTTTTGTGTTAATCTTAAATACGGCATTTGGTGTTGCTCAGTTGCTAAGTCATATGTGACACTTTGCAACCCCATGAACTGCAGCACGCCAGGTTTCCCTATCCTCCATTATCTCCCAGAGTTTGTTCAAACTCATGTCCATTGAATCAGTGATGCCATTCAATCATCTCATCCTCTTTTGTCCCCCCTCTCTTCTTGCCCTGGTCTTTCCCAGCATCAGGGTCTTTTCACTCATTTACAATCATTTTGTTTTATATCTCTTTCTTTATTATAAGTACCACATTAGTGGCAAATTAGAATGTACCACCTGTTTATAACTTCATTGTGAATTTTGAATTTTGCATATTAATGTGGATTTTTAAAATAATAAGTAATTTAAGTCACTTTGCTATTAATGAAGGATATGTTCTTTGCATCAGTTGGGCAGTACTGAGTAAAGTACTGGAAGTGTAACCCAGAGAGTATTTTGCTTACTGAAATGAGTCAGACAGAGAAAGGCACAATTATATGATATCATTTATATATGGAATCCAAAAAAAGTGATACAAATGAATCTATACAAACCAAGAATGGATTCATAGACATAGAAAATAAATGTATGGTTATCAAAAGGAAAAATTAGGGGTATGGGATTAACAGATAAAAACTGCTATATATAAAAGAGATACACAACAAGGATTTACCATATGGCTTAGGGAATTATACCCAAGATTATAAGATTAATTATAAGATTATTGTATCTCTTAATAACCTATCATGCAAAAAAAAAAAAAAAAAGGAATCACTGTGCTGAAAGTAACACAGTATTGTAAATCAACTATACTTCATTTTTTAAGAAGTGTAACATTCAAGCATTTGCAGGCATCACCTCCAGGAATTTTGTGTAAATCATTTCTAGCAGCAAAATGGAGAAAATTTCACACCCAAAGCTTTTGGTGGACCAGTAGCTTTGTTGTACTAAGTGGATCACTGACTTTGTTGCACAGGTTGGGTATATGGGAATATTCCAGAATACTTAAAGTGCCATTATTCTGCTTTTCTGATGCCATTGGTTGCCTCTGAAGAATCAGTTTATGTTTAGATTTTACATATCTTTTTTTTTCCCTCCCTAATTATGTTCAAAATTTAAACAATGAAGGAGTAGAAACAATTGGATTCCCACTACCTCCCACTCCCTACTTCCTCCTGCCTATATAAATTCTGTATTCTGCTTTAATTACAGAAAGGCAAATAATAATTAAACAAGATGTTGGTCATTTATTTAAAATGAATTGTGTCTGAACAGCATTGTATAATAGAGTTTTCATATGAGCTACATATGTAAAATTTGAGCATATGTAAAATATGAGCAACATATTTAAAATTTCTAATAGTTACATTAAAAGCAGGATAAAGAAACAGGTGGAAATAATTTCAATACTACATATTATTTAGCTCAACATATCCCAAATATCATTATTCCCCTTTAATCAATATAAAGTGTTACTTCCCTGGTGGCTCAGCAATAAAGAACCTGCCTGCCAATGCAGGAGACATGAGTTGAATCCCTGGGTCAGGAAGATCCCCTGGAGAAACAAATATTTTATTTCCCACTCCAATATTCTTGCCTGGAAAATTCCATGAACAGTAGTACAGTCCAGGGAGTTGCAAATAATTGGACATGACTTAGCAACTAAACAACAGTGAGATATTTTACATTCTTTTTTGCATATTAAGTCTAAAAAATTCAATATATTTTACTCTTACAGCACCTCTCAGTTTGCTGGGCACATTTCAAATGATCAGTGGCTACAGAGGTTGTGATGACTATTGGACAGTGCATGTTCAGGGTAAAACATTGGTTATTATACCTTTCAGTCCAGCTTACCATTTATCCCCAAGACAGGGGTCTCTCTTTTTTTCTTACCCCCACACACATGAAGAAAATGCCTCACTCACAGCGATGCAGTGGAACAGTAGCCTTTTACTGGAGTGTTTCTTAAGGGTTAGTGAGGGACGAAGGAGTAGCTCATGTAAGGAGAGAGACATTTCAGCGTCTGTGGATCAGGGAATATTTAGTTAGAAAAAAAACCTGCAGCACAGATCCAAGATATGTCTGTTGCTTTCCAGTTTGAATAACTAATATTTTTGTACAATTATAATTACTATGAGAATATTTAAATTCCATCCAAATAAAAGAAAGGTTAAATTGATATAGCCACAGTTCTGGCTTTTTTTACAACATGAAAGCAGCTTCATTTCCAGAGTTTGAAAGTGGCTCTTTAGTTGTTACCAGATACTCTGACATTCCCTACAGTAGCAGCTGTTACCAGTTCTAATTGGCCAAGTCAAGACTTTAGGCTTGGACCTGGGTTGTCACACTTATTGCATTTCTTATGATTTTTTTAATATAGTAATAAAATAGTTAATGAAAACATACTACTGGTAAAGTAGAAAATACAACAAATATATTAATTTTAGAAAGACTCCAAAGAACAAATGGTTTACTTTGTTTCTAGCTTAAAGCTATTATTGATTCTTCTTTTAAATATTGACCTATGTTTTTTCCCCTCCTATATATAGATTTCTGGGTGGAAGAGGGCTAAGGGGTTAGGCTGGAGAGTTAGGCTTGACTTGAAATACTTCCAAAATTTAATTTTTATCTGTTAAGTTATTCAAGTGATAGATTGACATTTCAGAAAAGTTGTCAGGTACCTGTGGAGATGAGAAGGTAGGGAGGACATCTGTGTAAGTTCTGACACTGAAGGCAGAAAAAAGAAGAAGCAGATGTAGAAATCTGAAAGAGATCATTGTGAAACCTTTAACTAGGACAGAAGCATCACAGCAGAGGGCTATGTTCAAGAGTGTGAAGTGCAGACTCTACAGAACTTGGGGGAATAAAGCAGATGGGAAGCTTAAGTAAGTACTCGGGATGGTTCCAGAAACTGTGTTGTGCATATCTGGATGGATAAAATGGTTGGTGATGCTGTTTAAAAAAAAAAAAAAAAGTAATTCAGAAGTAATACAAGAGAAAATAGATTAGATGGAGGGAAGGGGTTTGGTTTTAAACATGTTAAATCCAAATTACCTTTAACAATAAAACTATAGTAACAAAGGCCTGCACTCTTTGAGCAAAAGTCATATGAATAATAAATGTATTTATGAAGAGTAGTATATAGACCAACTGAAACAGTCAAAGCACAATCATAATGTAAACACATTACTATAAGTACTTGTTAGTTTATTTTACCATAACTCTCATTTCTCAACATCTTGATGTTCACATATTGGCTTTTCTTGAGGCAAGAGCTGCTCATAGAGTTTAATCTCTAAATGATGAAAAGATTTTGATGACTCTCCCCAGCTCAGGCTTTGTTTTGACCAGATTTGATAAACATTTGCTTCTTTAATGGAGTGCATGCACTCTCCTTTCCTAAATCATCACTTTCAGCCACTTTCCTAAATAAGTTTCAGTCACTTGATAGATTTGCCTAATTTCTCTGCCCCTTTCTAAGAATAACATATCATAAGGTTATCTGCTATTTTGTATATCCAATTTGTGACCACGTATTAGAAAATAAATAAAATGTGGCTTTCGTCTTCAGAATATGAGATTTCATCAAATCACATTGTTGTTCAGTTGCTAAGTCGAGTCCAGCCCTTTGTAAACCCATGGACTGCTGCACGCCAGGCTTCCCTGTCCTTCATCATCTCCCAGAGTTTGCTCAAACTCATAACCTTTGAATAAGTGATGCCATCCAACCATGTCATCTTCTGTTGCCCCCTTCTCCTCTTGCTCTCAGTCTTTCCCAGCATCAAGGTCTTTTACAATGAGTCAGATTTTCACATCAGGTAGCCAAAGTCTTGGAGCTTCAAATTTGGCATTTTTGTTCCCTGGGATTAATTTCATCAAGATAACTCTAATCTTTGAGGTTACTTGAATGTGACCACTGTACCAAGTTGTGCAAAAGCCACTGAATAAAACACAACTTTGAATCTTAAATACTGGTCATTGTGAACTGCTTTTGGAAAAACCATGCTCTCTAACCATGAATTGGTAAATATATTAACCATGTGGGTTTCAAAATATCACCTCAATTCTTTGCACATACGATGTAATTTCACAAATACTAAGCAAGTAGTGTTAATGATCACACAGAGCTATCACTGGTGAAAGTGCCAGACAGCTGCACCACATTTATAAGGAGGGTTAGAGGCATGGGGAGCATGGCGTTTAGCCTGTATTGTGCTTTGTAATCTTCACAGAAAGCTGAAAGCTGTTTCCCCCCCTGAAAAGGTTGGGGAAAGCTGTATTTAAGAATTGTGTTCCCCCACATGTTTATTTTTCAGAGCTAAAACAAGCTTTATTTGTCCATTTTGATTCATCCCTAACGAGTAAACTATGCAGTCATATTTTCCATATATCTGCAGATAATGACACAGAGTGAAAATTAACATTTGCATTTGCAGAGAAACTGCTACAAACTTGAGAAGTAATGAATTTTTGTGATTTTCCACCAACATGTTGTCTCAATTCATCTTCACATTCAATTAATAACTGTCCCTTTCTCTGTAGGCAATTTAAACAAAATAAAGTAAAAAACAAATCTGCTGTCACTTTCAGATCACTTTGGGAAAATACATAATTTTAAGGAATAACAAAGTTCTTGAGCATATTTCTATGTTAGAGATAAAGTAGTTTTGAAAATAGAACTGGTGGTTAGGAGGGAGGAATTTGGGGTTCTGCTACTTTTCGATCTTTAGGAAGTCCTTTGACCTTCTCCCACGTGTCCAGGGCCAGGCACTGTCCGTGCTTCTTCCCCTTGGAAGGTTTACTTTCTGGCTGTGTCTCAGCTCTCTCGAGCTATCCAGGGAGTTTCCCTTCTCTGAACACTGTCCAAATCTTGTGAAATAGGCTGTGCTTCCCATAGATATAATTAGACTGGATAATAGAAACCAAGAAGGTTTGGGTCTTTATTATCTCCTTCAAAGCTAGAAGACTCAGCAATCTCCTAAGGTTAAAAAGAAGTAAAAACCCATTTCAAATATATGAATATATTCAACTCAAGATTTCAAAGTGTTTGTTTGCTAAGCTAAATCATCAATAATTTTTTGTAACTAAGTGATGAATATGTAAGAAGGTCATCGTGCTCCTCGCTGTATCAGTCAGTGGTATATTATATATATCTTTACACTTTTTATGCTTCAACAGTTCTCTATTTAAAAAAAAGACCATTAAGCAGAGCTGATATATTTATAAGCTAAGGCAGCACCTTCTGTTGCTTATACTTTCTATTCTGAAAACATTGGTTTATTGCCTATCGGAGAACTTTTATTAAAGTCAATTACAGTTAACCTTACACAACATAGCATGGGTTTGAAGTGCATGGGTACACTTATACATGGATTTTTTTTTCAATAAATATATACTAAAGTACTACACAATCGGTGGTTGGTTGAATCCATAAATGTGGAACCACACATATTGATGGCTGACTATAATGTTATACATGAATTTTCAACTGCACAGAGGTTGGTGCCCCAAACCTTGCATTGTTCAAGAGTCAACTGTTTGGATAGCCACTTAGAAGTTTATTGAGTGTCCTCTTAAAGTGTAGTATGCTGTACCAGGGTCTATCCTGTATGGAATTAAGTAAGCTTTCTTTCTCATTATTTGAAAAACACACTTTTTTTCCCTAGGATAGACCACAAAAACAAGTCTCAGTAAATCTGAGAACTTTGATGCTGTGTTAAGCATCTCTTTCAACCATAGCGGCATGAGATGAGAAACCAACTGCAAGGAAAAAACTGCAAAAACACAAACACATAAAAGCTTTTTTACATGTTTACAGTACACCACTGAACAAACAATGGGTCATTGAAGAAATCAAAGAGGATTTGAAAGTGTAAGAGGATTGGAGAAAATGAAAAGGGATGCATAACAATCTGTACTCTTGGGAGGCAGCAAAAGGACTTCTAAGGGAAATTCATAGTGATACAAGCCTACCTGTGGAAAATCTCAAAGAAACACTCCAAACGTACACCTATAGGAACTAGAAAAATATAAACAAAACCCAAAGTTAGTGGAAGGAAAGAAATCATAAAGATTGAAGTAGAAATGGATGAAATAGAGGCTGAAAAATGAAAAATAGAAAAGGTCAATGAAACTAAGAGCTGATTCTTTGAAAAGATAAAGAAAATTGATAAACCTTTGGTCAGACTCATCAAGAAAAAAATGAGAAAGGGCCCACATAATAAAAAATGAAAAAGAAGTTACAGCTGTCACTACAGAAATCCAAAGGATCATAGGAGATTACTATGAACAAAATGGAGGAACTAGAAGAAGTGGATAAATTCCTAAAAACTTAGTTTCCCAGGATTGAACCAGTAGGAAATATAAAATATGAGCAGAATGATTACCAGTAATTAAATTGAGTCAGTGATTTTTAACAATCCCAGCAAGTGAAAGTCCAGAACCAAGTGGTTTCATAGGTGATTTCTACCAAATATTTAAGGAGTTAGCATCTATCCTTCTTAAACTATTCTTTAAAAACTTGCGAAGAAATGCTTCAGAACTCATTCTACAAAGCCTGCATCACCCTTATACCAAACCAGACAAGGACACCACAAGAAAAGAATAGGCCAATGTTTCTGATTTATTCAAAATAAATGAATAGTTCAGTTCAGTTCAGTCGCTCAGTAGGGTCTGACTATTTGTGACGTGGTGGACTGCTGCATGCCAGGCTTACCTGTCCAGCACCAACTCCTGAAGCTTGCTCAAACTCATATCCATCGAGTCGGTAATGCCATCCAACCATCTCATTCTCTGTTGTCCCCTTCTCCTGCCTTCAATCTTTCCCAGCATCAGGGTCTTTTCCAATAAGTTAGTTCTTCACATCAGGTAGCCAAAGTATTGGAGTTTCAGCTTCAGCATCAGTCCTTCCAATGAATATTCAGGACTGATTTCCTTTAGGATGGACTGGTTGGATCTCCTTGCAGTCCAAGGGACTCTCAAGAGTCTTCTCCAACACCACAGTTCAAAAGCATCAATTCTTTGGTGCTCAGCTTTCTTACAGTCCAACTCTCACATCCATACATGACCACCAGAAAAACCATTGACTTTGGCTACAGGGACCTTTGTAGGCAAAGTAATGTCTCTGCTTTTTAATATGCTGTCTAGGTTGGTCATAAGTTTTCTTCCAAAGAGCAAGTGTCTTTTAATTTCATGGCTGCAGTCACCATCTGCAGTGATTTTCGAGCCCAAGAAAATAAAGTCTGTCATTATTTCCATTGTTTCCCCATCTATTTGCCATGAATTGATGGGACCAGATGCCATGATCTTAGTTTTCTGAGTGTTGAGTTTTAAGCCAACTTTTTCACTCTCCTCTTTCACTTTCATCAAGAGGCTCTTTAGTTCTTCTTCACTTTCTGCCATAAGGGTGGTGCCATCTGCATATCTGAGGTTATTGCTATTTCTCCCTGAAATCTTGATTCCAGCGTGTGCTTTATCAAGCCTGGCATTTTGCATGATGTACTCTGCATAGAAGTTAAATAAGCAGGGTGACAATATACAGCCTTGACGTACTCCTTTTCCTATTTAGAACCAGTCTGTTGTTCCATGTCCAGTTCTAGCTGTTGCTTCTTGACCTGCTTAGAGGTTTCTCGGGAGGCAGGTCAGGTGGTCTGGTATTCCCAACTCTTTAAGAATTTTCCACAGTTTGTTGTGATCCACACAGTCAAAGGCTTTGGCATAGTCAATAAAGCTGAAGTAGATGTTTTTCTAGAACTCTCTTGACTTTTCTATCATGGAATGGATGTTGGCAATTTGATCTCTGGTTCCTCTGCCTTTTCTAAATCAAGCTTGAACATCTGGAAGCTATTGGTTCACATACTGTTGAGGTCTGGCTTGAGAATTTCGAGCATTAGTTTGCTAGCATGTTCAGTTCAGTTCAGTTGCTCAGTTGTGTCCGACTATTTGCAACCCCATGAATTGCAGCACGCCAGTGCAATTGTGCAATAGTTTGAACATTCTTTGGTCTTGTCTTTCTTTGGGATTGGAATGAAAACTGACCTTTTCCAGTCCTGTGGCCACTGCTGAGTTTTCCAAATTTGCTGGCATATTGAGTGCAGCCCTTTCATAACATTATCTTTTAGGATTTGAAATAGCTCAACTGGAATTCCATCACTTCCACTAGCTTTGTTCATAGTGATGCTTCCTAAGGCCCTCTTGACTTCACATTCTAGGATGTCTGGCTCTAGGTGGGTGATCACACCATTTTGGTTATCTGGGTCATGAAGATCTTTTTTGGATAGTTCTTCAGTGTATTCTTGCCACCTCTTCATAAAATCTGCTTCTGTTAGATTCATACCATTTCTGTCCTTTTCATGCTCATCTTTGCATGAAATGTTCCCTTGGTATCTCTAATTGTCTTGACGAGATCTCTAGTCCTTCCTTTCTATTGTTTTCCTCTATTTCTTTGCATTCATCACTGCTGCTAAGTCACTTCAGTCGTGTCCGACTCTGTGCGACCCCATAGATGGCAGCCCACCAGGCTCCCCCGTCCCTGGGATTTTCCAGGCAAGAACACTGGAGTGGGTTGCCATTTCCTTCTCCAATGCATGGAAGTGAAAAGTGAAAGTGAAGTCACTCAGTTCTGTCTGACTCTTAGCAACCCCATGGACTGCAGCCTTCCAGGCTCCTCCACCCATGGGATTTTCCAGGCAAGAGTACTGGAGTGGGGTGCCATTGATCACTGAGGAAGGCTTAAATCCTCAACATATTAGCAAACCAAATTCAAGACTGCATTCCCTGGTGACTCAGACAGTATAGAATCTGCCTGCAATGTAGGAGACCCACCTTCTCTCCCTGGGTCAGAAAGATCATCTGGAGAAGGGAATGTCTACACACTCCAGTATTCTTGCCTGAAAAAATTCCAGGAACCTGGCTACTCCTGGCTAGTCCATGGGATTGCAAAGACTTGGACATGATTGAGAGACTAACACTTTCACTTTTTCATGCTTATGATCAAGTGGGATTTATCCTAAGTATGCAAGAATGATTGAGTATCCACAATCAATCAGTGTGACACACCACATTAACAAATTGAATAATAAAAGTCATTCATAAATACAGAAAAAGGTTTGACAGAGTTTAACATCCATTTATGATTAAAAACTCTCAACAAACTGGGAATTATGAAACATACCTCAACATAATGAAGTTCATATATGACAAACGACTCAATGGACATGAGTTTGAGCAAACTCTGGGAGATGGCAAAGGACAGGTAAGCTTGGCATGCTGCAGTCCATGGGGTCACAAAGAGTCAGACACAACTGAGCGACTGAACACCAACAGCATGACAAACCTACAACCAACATCATGTTCAGTGGTGAAACGCTGAAAGAGTTTCCTTTACGATCAGGAACAAGACAAGAATGTCCACTCTGAGCCACTTTTATTCAGCATTGTATTGGAAATCCTAGCCATAGTAATCAGAGAAGAAAAAGAAGTGAAGAATTTGAATTGTAAAGAAGTAAAACTGTCACTGTTTGCAGGTGACATAATACTATATATAGAAAAACTTAATGACAACACCAAAAAAAAAAACCTATTAGAACTAATATATAAATTCAGTAATAAAGTTTCAGAAATCTATTCTGTTTCTATACACTAACAATGACCTGTCAAAAGAGAAATGAAAAAAATCCCGTGTATAATTGCATCAAGAGGAATAAAATATGTAGGAATAAATCTAACCAAGGAGGTGAAAGACTTGTACTTGGAAAACTAAAAGATATTGAGGAAAGACATTGAAGAAGACACAAGCATTGGAAAGATATACTTTACTCATTAATTGAAAGAATTAATATTGCTAAAATGACCATACTTTCCAAGACAATCTACAGATTCAATACAATCCCTATGAAAATACTAATGACATTTTTCAGAGAATTAGAACAAATAAAAAACTTGTATGGAAACACAAAAGACCCTTAATACCAAAATGATCTTGATAACGAAGAATGCTGATGGATCATGAACTTGATATCAAACTATACTACAAAGCTACAGTAATCAAAACAGTATGGTAACATGGCCAAGTGCCACAGGAAAGAATGTTCAACATCAGGAATTATCAGAGAAGTACAGATCAAAACTGAAATGCAGTGTCATCTTATACCAGTCAGAATGGCCATCATCAAAAAGCCTGCTGCTGCTGCTGCTACAGCTGCTAAGTCGCTTCAGTCGTGTCCAACTCTGTGTGACCCTATAGATAGCAGCTTACCAGGCTCCCCCATCCCTGGGATTTTCCAGGCAAGAACATTGGAGTGGGTTGCCATTTCCTTCTCCAATGCATGAAAGTGAAAAGTGAAAGTGAAGTCGCTTAGTCATGTCCGACCCTTAGCGACCTCATGGACCGCAGCCCATCAGGCTCCTCCATCCATGGGATTTTCCCGGCAAGAGTACTGGAGTGGGGTGCCATTTAAATTGCTGGAGAGAATGTGGGGAAAAGGAAACCCTCCTACACTATTGGTGGGAATGTGATTGATACAGTCACCATGGAGATCAGTATGGAGTTTTCTTCAAAAAACTAAAAATAGAGAGCTATTTTATGATCCTACAATCCCACTCCTGGTCATACATCCTGAGAAAACCTTAATTTGAAAAGATATGTATGCTGCAATGTTCATACCAGCACTATTTAGAATAGCCAAGGTATGGAGACAACCTAAATGTGTGTTGACAGATGAATGGATAAAGAAGAAGATGTGGTGTATATATTACAATGGAATACTACTCAACCATAAAATAGAATGAAATAATGCTATTTGAAGCTACATGGATGGACCTAGAGATTATAATATATGTGAAGTCAGAGAACATGATATCATTTGTATGTGGAATCTAAAAAAGTGATACAAATAAAATTATTTGCAAAATAGAAACAGCCTCACAGGCATAGAAAACAAACTTTTGGTTACCAAAGGGAAAGGTGGGGAAAGGGATACATTAAGATTTGGGGAATAACATATACATACTACTAAATGTAAAATAGGTTAACAACAAGGCTACTGTATAACACAGGGACCTACACTCAGTATTTTATAAGAACCTTATGGGAAAATAATCTGAAAAAGAATATATATAGCCAAATCACTTTACTGTACACCTGAAATTAACACAACATTGTAAATCAACTATACCTCACGTTTTCTCAGACCTGTCAGAGAAAAACAAACACCATATATTAATACATATATGTAGAATCTGAAAAAATAAGTATAGAGGATCTTATTTACAAAGCAGAAATAGAGACATAGACATAGAGAACAAATGTATGGATACCAAGGGGGAAAGGTGGGGTGGGATGAATTGGGAGATTGGACTTGACATATACACAGTATTGATACTATGTATAAAATAGATAACTAATAAAAACCTTAAAAAAAAACTATACTTCAATTAAAAAATGAGTTTTTTAAAATACCAAAAAACAAAAAAGACCCAGTACAGTACTGGCACAAAAATAGACATGTAGTTCAATGGAACGGAACAGAGAACCCAGAAAAGAATTCTGGGTTGTCCGTACTCTATGGATAATTTATCTGTGACAAAGGCAGTAAGGATCTACAATGGGGAAAAGACAGCCTTTTCAATAATGGTACTTGGAAAACTGGACAGCTACATGCAAATTGATGCTTTTGAATTGTGGTGCTGGAGAAGACTCTTGAGAGTCCCTTGGACTGCAAGGAGATCCAACCAGTCCATCCTAAAGGAGATCAGTCTTGGGGGTTCATTGGAAAGACTGATGCTAAAGCTGAAACTCCAATACTTTGGCCACCTGATGTGGAGAGTTGACTCATTTAAAAAGACCCTGATGCTGGGAAAGATTGAGGGCAGGAGGAAAAGGGGACGACAGAGGATGAGATGGTTGGATGGCATCACCGACACAATGGACATGGGTTTGGGTTGACTCCGGGAGTCGGTGATGTACAGGGAGGCCTGGCGTACTGCGGTTCATGGGGTCACCAAGAGTCAGACATGACTGAGCGACTGAACTGAACTGAACTGAACTGAATATGCAAAAGAATCAAACTGGACTACTTTCTCACACTATGTAGAAAAAATAACATGGATTAAAGACTTAAATCTAAGACCTAAAACCATAAAACTTCTAGAAAAAAACACAGGCAGTATGCTCTTTAACATCAGTGGTAATAATATTCTTGTTGGATCTGTGTCCTCAGGCAAGTGAAACAAAAGCAAAAGCAAACAAATGTGATTACATAAAGCTGAAAAAAGTTTTGGATAGCAAAGGAAACTCTCAACAAAACAAAAAGTCCACCTACTGAATGGCAGATGTTTGCAAACAATATAACTGATAAGGAGTTAATATCTAAAATATACAAAGAGCTCATACAACTCAATATCAACAAAGAAACCCAAACAGCATAGTTAAAAAATGGGCAGAGGATATGCAGATGGCCAACAGGCACGTGAAGATACACAACATCATTAATCACTAGAGAAATGCAAATTGAAACCACAATGAGATACCACCTCACACCTGTCAGAATAACTGTCATCAACTTGACAAGAAATAACAAGTGTTGGTGAGAATGTGGAGAAAGGGGGACCCATATGCACTGTTGGTGGGAATGTAAGTTGGTGCAGCTACTATGGAAAACAGCATGGAGATGCCTCAAAAAATTAACAATAGAACTGCCATATGATCCAGCAATCCCACTTATGGGTATTTACTCAAAGGAAAGAAAGCACTCTGAAAAGATAACATGCATGCCATTACTGCAGCATTGTTTCTGATAGCCAAACATTTGAAAGCAGCCTAACAGTGTCCATTGGTGGGTGAATGGATAAAGAAGGTGTGGCGTATATACACAATGGAATTTCATTAGCCAGTAAAAAAGAATGAAGCTTTGTCTTTTGTAACAATATGGATGGATCTAGACATTATTGCACTAAGTGAACTGTAAAGGCAAATCTCACATATATGTGTATCAAAACAGACAAAATATAAACTCATAGATACAGAGAACAAATCTCTGGCTGCCAGAAGGGAGGGTTGGGAGAGTAAGGAAAATAGGTGAAGGGGATTAAGAAGCACAAACCTCCAGTTATAAAATAAGTAAGCTTCAGGGATGTACTGTACAGCATAAGAAATATGGTCAGTAATACTATTCAATATAATAACATTCCACGGGGACAGATAGTTACTGGACTTACTATGGTGATCGTTTCATAATATATGCAAATGTCAAATCATTAAAGAGTACACCTAAAACTAACATACATCAACTAATATGTTTCAATTAAAAAAAAGAAAACCACACACTTTTCTCCAGTGAGTTGGTGTTCTGTAGGAATCTGATTAAATGAGCTCTTATCCGTTGTTCTTGGCCATGAGGATTCCCTGCTTCATTCATCATGTCATGACATAGCAGCCGCCTTTGGTGCCTCCTGAATGTGTCACCCAGAGACAAGGTTAGTGCGCACCCTCTGGACAAGCAGGAGGCCAGGGAAACACAACCAGTAAGGAATAGGTTTCCACAGCTTTTCATTCGTGTATTTGATGTTTCCAGACTCAGAATTTTCTATATGTACTGAATCAGTCCTTCTGCTACCACCCTTGTAAATAGAGGGAGACATTATTATGTTGGAATTATGAAGCTGCTTACAGTTCTTTCGAAATCATGCCCAGCTGAGCTGACTGAGTCTCATGTTGGCTTCCTTTGATCTCAAATGTGAATCCATTAGTTTGCAAGTTTGCTCCAGCATCTGTGACCAAAAAAAAAAAAAAAAAGAAGTAACTTCTGCTTCAGCCATTGCTTCATTGTGTGTGATGAAACTGTGTGCAAAAATGAAAAACTATTTCTTTGTGTGTCTGTGGCATCGGTCTGATGACAGCATGACCCAGGATAGCAGTTGTCACATCTAGAACTTTCCCAGTGCTGAAGTGTTTGCCATGAAGGACATCTCTCTGTTTGGTATCAGTCTTCATTAGCCCCAATCAAAACTGGGCAGAATTCCCTGCATTTATAAAGTTCTGTCAGTGGCAGAGGGACAGTTCCCACTCTTGGTTATGGTGTTTTGTCTTCATGTTATTGAAACTCCATGTGTCCTATTTGGCTGCAGAGGAACCAACCTTAATAGAGGGAAAAAACCTCATTTCTAGTCTAAGAATAGAAATGAAAAAAAAAAAAAAGGAAAACTAAGTTTTTCTGAGCCTATAGCTGAAACTTCAAATTCCAGATATGATTGCTGCTTTCTGTTTCCCAGACTGTTAGTAATTTAATTATATAAATTCTAATTATCCAAATAAAGCAAAAACACAAGCCTTTTCTTCTGCCTTCCTGGGATAGCAATGAAACAGGCTGTTTCACCCGGATGATACCTCTAAGACACATCAGGCGTCTGCTCTGTATGTGCCAGAGTAGTGCTGGGTGTGACGGTCATTGTATTAAGCCAATGTCAGGGTTTCCTATCTCACAGAGCAAAAAGAAGTATGAGCCTCTTGAAAATCTTTCCACATTATTTGAAGGATGGGAAGATTGGTTTAAAAGAAAGTTCAGAGTTTGGGATTGGAAAATGGACTGAAGCACTCTCTAAAAGCTGACTTTTCAGATTTTGCCACATTTTCATTTGTGAGGCAGCACTTAAAATTCATCGAGCAGGACTTTATTTGCTGATGTGCTAATAGTCTTCCTTCTTGTTTGAAAGGAAGAGACGCTACTTTCTGCTCCATCCTCTGAAACACACCACCTGCTTTACCAAGCTGGAATGTGGTATTTTTCCACTGAGGAGTGCACTTGTTTTTTGCAGTGAGAACACAGCAGCGCTGTTTGAAGACTCCACTGATG
This sequence comes from Ovis aries, assembly GCF_016772045.2. Lineage (NCBI taxonomy): Eukaryota > Metazoa > Chordata > Mammalia > Artiodactyla > Bovidae > Ovis > Ovis aries. The sequence continues at coordinate 57,089,276 of NC_056062.1, read as the reverse complement.
ATGGCAAAGGATCAAAGGTGGGAGGTGATAGCAGGTGGCAGCTTAGGGGGTGATCAGTGTGATGCATTGCTGCGTGGAGATGTGCAGGAGCCCAGCGAGAATCCTAGAGTAAAGGGGGAAAGCTGAAAGTCAAAGGCAGGCAATAATTTCAGGTAAATCTGACCATTCTAGGAAATATTAAAAAGCCCACTGTTACTCTAGTCAGAATTATGATCATTTGGGAAAATGGATGTTTAATTCGATGGATAGAACACTTTATATTTGCTCTCTTTTTCCTTTACCTTTGGATATGAAAAACAAATGAAGAAAAATTTTCAAACTTAGTGAGAAAGAAACAAAAATTAGTAATCCTATAGGGAGAAAGATGGAGTAGCTAGTTTTTTGTTTTTTGTTTTTTTTGAAGTATAGTTGACTTACAATGTTGTTTTAGTTTAAGGTGTACACAGTGATTCAATTATACATCATACCTATTCTCGTTCAGATTCCTTTTTCTTATCCATGTGTGTGTGCTCAGTCGTGTCCAACTCTGACCCTACGGACTGTAGCCCATCAGACTCCTCTGTCCATGGGATTCTTCAGGCAAAAATACTGGAGTGGGTTGCCATTTCCTTTTCCAGGGGATCTTCCCGACCCAGGGGATGAACCTGTGTCTCCTGTGTCTCCTTGCATTGGCAGGCAGATTCTTTACCCATGAGCCACCTGAGAAGCCCTCTTTTTTCTTATAGGTTGTTACAAAATACTGAGTATGGTTCCCTGTGTTATACAGTAGGTCCTTGTTGGTTATCTATTTTGTATCTAGTAGTGTGTTAATGTTGAGGAGGGCATGGCAATCCACTCATGGACAGGGGAGCCTGGGGGGCTACAGTCCATAGGGTTGCGGGGAGCCAGAAATGACTGGTGACTTAGCATGCATGCAGTGTGTTTATGTTAATCCCAAACTAGTTTTAAGGTTTATCCCTTGGCTCTTGGGAGCTTTCTTTCCCTGAGTTGACTGAAATTGCTCCCAAGAAACCTTTTCTGTGTTATTTAAGAGGGCATGTTAGATCAAGGCTGGGTCCCCCGTGATTTCATTAAAAACCCTGCTGTTGAGTTAGTGTTGGTCTCAGGTTGTGGACTTAGGAACACGGAGCAGTGTCTTCTCAGAGAGGAGGGAATTTGGATTTCCTCTTTGCTGTTCGTGTTCACCAGAGCTGCAGCATCAAAAGCCAGAAATGCTGAGGAAAAGCATGGGATGATTGCTTCAAAGGCAATCAAGATCGCTTCATTAAATGACAAGGTAGATCCCCAAGCTTGAAACTTCCACAGCAGGCAACTAGTATGTTGAGGAAGAATGAAGTTTTTTATACCCAGGCTTTATTTCCTGGGAGTTGGTGATGGACAGGGAGGCCTGGTGTGCTGCAGTCCATGGGGACACAAAGAGTCAGACACAACTGAGCAACTGAACTGAACTTACCTATTTCAGTGGTGAACTATTTAATGTTTGCAGTTTAATCACACTACTGATAGTTACATCCCTGTAGCTTTATTTTTTTCCTCTGCGTAACTACTTTCTTTATTTTCCTTAGCCTGAATGCACTTTTTTTCTGGTTAGTGGTAGAGTCTTTCTAAAATCATGACTCCCCATGGCCTCCTATGAGTCAGACTAATCTTGCTGTAAGATCTTTCTTTAATGCCATGTATGACTGACTATAATGCTGTTCCTTCTACTCATAGGCTAGGTGAATTCAAACCATGACTTAAATCTTATCAGAATTAATCTTCAACTGGCCTCGGGCAGAGTTACAGGGGTGTTGATTTCTTTTCTCCTTTTTGGTATCATAATTTGAAAATCATATTTCTATTCAAAAATTCTTTCTTAATAGAATAGAGTTATGCAGATTGTAATGAATATCAGTGTTTTCCCCCAGTAGCATTTTTAAAGGCCCTAATAAACCTACTAGTCACTGACTGAATGCCTGCAACAGGGATCACAAATAAGAAACTGGTAAAATAATGAAGCGGTATATTGGAGCCTCCACACCCTGGGCCAGGATGAAGTTTTCAGTCTAATGGGCTGTCCTTTGTGTAGTTCTACATTTTTTGGTGTTAGAGTGGCTTTTTTTTATGACATCATGGTCACAGATTAGAAGTTGTTTTTCATATTTAAATTGTGGGCAATTTAAAACATTAGTGACCTCTTGTTGCCATTGTTCAGCCACTAAGTCATGCCCGACTCCTTGTGACCCCATGGACTGCAGCACACCAGGCTTCCCTGTCCTTCACTATCACCTGGAGTTTGCTCAAACTCATATTCATTGAGTCAGTGATGCTATCTAACCATCTCATCCTTTGCTGCTCCCTTTTCTATTTGCCTTCAATCTTTCCCTGCATCATGGTCTTTTCCAGTGAGCTGGCTCTTGGCATCAGGTGGCCAAAGTACTGGAGCTTCAGCTTCAGCATCAGTCCTTTCAGTGAATATTCTGGATTGATTTCCTTTAGGATGGACTGGTTTGATCTTGCAGTCCAAGGGATTCTCAAGAGTTCTCCAGCGCCACAATTCGAAAGCATCTATTCTTCAGTGCTCAGCCTTCTTTATGGTCCAACTCTTACATCCATACATGACTACTGGAAAAACCATAGCTTTGACTGTATGCACTTTGTCAGCAAAGTGATGTCTCTGCTTTTTAATATACTGTCTAGGTTTGTCACAGTTTTCTTTCCAAGGAGCAAATATCTTTTAATTTCATGGCTTCGTGGCTGTCAGCAGTGATTTTGGAGCTCCCGGAAGGAGAATCTGTTACTGTTTCCACCTCTCCTCCTTCTATTTGCCATGAAGTGATGGGACCAGATGCCATGATGTTAGTTTTTTAAGTGTTGAGTTTTAAGCCAGTTTTTTCACTCTCTTCTTTCACCCTCATTAAGAGGCTCTTTAAGTCCTCTTCGTTTTTCTGCCATTAGAGTGGTATCATCTGCACATCTGAGGTTGTTGATATTTCTTCCAGCAATCTTACTTCCAGCATGTGATTCATCCAGCCCAGCATTTCACATGATGTACTCTGCATATGTGACAATATACAGCCTTCTCAGTTTATGTACAGTTGAAGCCTAGCTTGAAGGATTTTGAGCATAATTTTGCTAGTATGTGAAACGAGCACAATTGTGCAGTAGTTTGAACATTCTTTGGCATTGCCCTTCTTTGGGATTGAAATGAAAACTGACTTTTTCCAGTCCTGTGGCCACTGCTGAGTTTTCCAAATTTGCTGGCATATTAAGTGCAGCACTTTAACAGCATCATCTTTAAGTATTTGAGATAACTCAACTGAAGTTCCATCACCTTCACTAGCTTTGTTCTTAGTGATGCTTCCTAAGGCCCACTTGACTTCACACTCCAGGATGTCTGACTCTACGTGAGTGACCATACCATTGTGGTGATCTGGGTTATTAAGACTTTTTTAAAATAATGTTTCTGTGTTCTTGCCACCTCTTCTTAAAATCTTCTGCTTCTGTTAGATCCTTACAGTTTCTTTCCTTTATCATGCCCATCCTTGCATGAAATGTGCCCTTATTATATCCAATTTTCTTGAAGAGATCTCTAGTCTTTCCCATTTTATTGTTTTCCTCTATTTCTTTGCATTGTTCACTTAGGAAGGCTTTCTCATCTCTCCTTGCTATTCTTTGGAACTCTGCATTCAGATGGGTATATTTTTCCTTTTCTCCTTTGCCTTTCGCTTCTCGTATTAGCTGTTTGTAAGGCCTCCTTAGACGCCCATTTTGCCTTTTTGCATTTCTTTTTCTTTGTGTTGGTTTTGATCACCACCTGCTGTATAGTGTTACAAACCTCTGTCCATAGTTCTTCAGGCACTCTATCACATCTAATCCCTTGAATCTATTTGTCACTTCTACTGTATAATCATAAGGGATTTGATTTTAGGTCATACCTGATTGGCCTAGTGGTTTTCCCTAGTTTCTTCAATTTAAGTCTGAATTTGGCAATAAGAAGCTCAAGATCTGAGCCTCAGTCAGCTCCCGGTCTTGTTTTTGCTGACTATGTAGAGCTTCTCCATCTTGGGCTGCAAAGAATAGAATCAGTCTGGTTTTTGTATGGACCATCTGGTGATGTCCATGTGTAGAGTCATCTCTTGTGTTGTTGGAAGAGGATGTTTTCTATGACCAGTGTGTTCTCTTGACAAAACTCTGTTAGCCTTTGCCCTGCTTTATTTTGGAAATGTCTCAGAGGCAGTTTTAGTTGTGCAAAATAGTCTACCACAATGAGGAATTCTCCTGCCCCAAATATCAGCCCACCCTCATTGAGAAGCATTGGTTGCTTTTATGTTTATGACAAAATTGTAGAATAACAGCTGAATACAATTTGATTATGAGATTAACTGCACAAAATACTGCATATAAAGGGCGGTTTATCCTCAAGTGAGCCTTGCTGTGAATCAGAACACTGTTCAGATGCAGTCTTCTGAGACATTTTATTTTTTATTTTTTAGCTTAACATAATGTAAAACTGTGTTTTCCATGTTCCAGCCAGTCCTGGATATATTTGGCTGATAGTTTGAAGAAATAAAATCTTCCTGCAGCCTTCAGTTATTAAAATAGAACCAACCACCCACTCATTTTATTACATTCTGTGGAATGTTTTTGAATGACAGTCTAAGTATTTTAATTGGTCTCCTGCTGATTTATAACCCCTTGTTTTCTGTTTCACATTTTATATCTTGAAATTACAAGTTACAGTGCCATTTTTATACTGTGCCATTTAAACAGAATGCACAACATTTTTTAGAAAGAAAAAGTTCCATTCAGAAACCCAAGGGTCATTCATTTGAATTGTCTACATTTTGGGGTGCTGGCGTTTCTTGGCTGTCCCAGCTGATTATCTCTGCTGCTATTCATGTAGATTCTCTGTGTGTATTGAGGTTGGGGGAGAAACAGCTGGATCCTCGCTGCATCCAGGAAGTAAGATGTCATTCATTTTCTGGTTTTGAATGCAGGCTTTCTCAGTTCTGTGCTCACCCTCTGCGATTCTATCCCCATGCGATGCTCCGTGTGTGTGGGTGTGTGCGTGCTCAGTCACTTCAGTCGTGTCTGACTCTGTGACCCTGTGGACTGTAGCCCGCCAGGCTCCTCTATGCATGCGATTCTCCAGGCAAGAATACCAGAGTGCATTGCCATTCCCTCCTCCAGGGGATCTTCCAGACCAAAGGATCGAACCTACGTCTCTTACCTCTCCTGCATTGGCAGGCAGGATCTTGACCACTAGCACCACCTGGGGCTTCATGTACCATACATTTATGCTGTGGCTGCTCAAATGTGTTTTCATAAACTTGCATGAAAAAAGTTCCTTAGAATTCTACTCACTGAACCATAGACACCAGGCAGGGAAAATAATCGTAACTCAGAGCCTCCGAGTTTAGTTGCAGTTTCATCATTTTATACATTTACCACTTATTCAGAGCTTTTTAACATCCATTTGTCAGTTTGTACCCAGACACAGCTTTGTGTGTGTCCAAACAAAAGCAGAATTTGTAAGTAACTCTGGACATGTCTGCAAAGACCTTGGTAGTTTTACTGTTTGAGTTCCTTGGTCTAGGAGCTGTTGCTTCATGTTCATAGCTTTCTCCCTGGGGACAAGGGAGCCTTGTTGGAAAATTAAAATAAATTTTTATACTCAGCTATTAAAGAAGAATGAGATAGGTCAAGCAGCATGGCTTGACCTAGAGATTATCATACAAGTGAAGTAAGCCAGACAGAGACAGACAAATATTGTATTACTTATATGTGAAATCTAAAAAAAAAAATGATACAAATGAACTTATTTACAAAATAGAAATAGACTTACTGAAATAGAGAACAAACATATGGTTACCAAAGTGGAAAGAGGTGAAGGTATAAATTAGGAGTTTGGGATTATTGAATACACAGTACTGTATATAAAATAGATAACAAGGACCTACTGTGTAGCACAGGAAACTATATTCAATATCTTATAATAAGCTATATGGGAAAATAATCTGAAAAATATATATACACACCAATGTATGTATATGTATGTATGTATAACTAAGTCACTTTGCTATATACCTGAAACATTGTAAATCAACTATACTACAATATTTTTAATGCAAAAAAAAAACCTTTTTAGCTTTTTTCAGCATATCTTGCTTCTCTAGATAGTTGATTTGTCTTCTAAAGAATATGTTTAGATTGGGTAATCTTTTTGAAATATAGAGCAACAAAATGAACAATATTTTCCTTTATTAGTTAACTTGATCTAATCTTACATAATTATCATTAGAATCAAACTCTGAATGATTACTGTATGGGTATGTTTCTTCATAAGACCAATAGAATTGAAGAAACTCAAGTTTCTGCTCTAAAATGATCTGTATACTAAAGAAAGAGATCAGCCAGGCCAAAAAAAACCCCCAAAAAACCAATATTAAGATTTCCTTACCATCTTCCATAGTGGCTGTATCAATTTACATTCCCACCAACAGTGCAATAGTGTTCCCTTTTCTCCACGCCCTTCCCAGCATTTATTGTTTGTAGACTTTTTGATGAGGGCCATTCTGACTCATATGAGGTAATATCATATTGTAGTTTTGATTTGCATTTCTCTAACAATGAGTGATGTTGAGCATCTTTTCATGTGTTTTTAGCCATCTGTATGTCTTCTTTGGAGAAATGTCTGTTTAGGTCTTTTTCCCACTTTTTGATTGGGTTGTTTGTTTTTCTGGTATTGAGTTATATGAGCTGCTTGTATATTTTGGAAATTAATCCTTTGTCAGTTGTTTCATTTGCTATTATTTTCTCCCATTCTGAGGGTTGTCTTTTCACTTGCTTATAGTTTCCTTTGCTGTGCAAAAGCTTTTAAGTTTAATTAGGTCCCACTTGCTTACTTTTGTTTTTATATCTGTTACTCTAGGAGGTGGGTCATAGAGGATCTTGCCTTGATATATGTCATCGAGTGTTCTGCCTATGTTTTCCTCTAAAAATTTTACAGTTTCTGGTCTTACATTTAGGTCTTTAATCCATTTTGAGTTTATCTTTGTGTATGGTGTTAGGAAGTGTTCTAATTTCATTCTTTTACATGTAGCTGTTCAGTTTCCCCAGCACCATTGTTCATTGCAGCACTATTTACAATAATTAGAACATGGAAGCAACCTAGATGTCCATCGACAGATGAATGGACAAAGAAGTTGTGGTATAGATACACAGTGAAATATTACTCAGCCATGAAAGGGGACACATTTGAGTCAGTTCTAATGAGGTGGATGAACCTAGAACCTATTATACAGAGTGAAGTGAGTTAGAAGGAGAAAGATAAATACCATATTCTAACCCATATATACGGAATCTAGAAAAATGGTACTGAAGAATTTATTTACAGGGCAGCAATGGAGAAACAGACATGGAGAATAGACTTATGGAGATAGGGAGAGGGGAGGAGGGGGTGAGATGTATGGAAAGAGTAACATGGAAACTTACATTACCATGTAAAATATATAGCCAACAGGAATTTTCTGTATGGCTCAGGAAACTCAAATAGGGACTCTGTAGCAACCTAGAGGGGTGGGATGGGGAGGGAGATGGGAAGGAGGTTCAGAAGGGAGGGGACATATATATGCATGTGGCTGATTTATGTTGCGGTCTGACAGAAAAGAGCAAAATTCTGTAAAGCAATTATTCTTCAATAAAAAAGAAGAAGAAAAAGATTTCCTTAGCAGTAATACCTTTCTCTTCCTCTGTCCTGTGTACATATCTTGTCTATTTGTGTTTACTGTTCTCAGTCCCTCTTATTTTTGTAATTTTTTACCTCTATTTTGTCCAGTTGATTTCAGTTCTCTTATTTAAGTATCAATTTCAGATGTTGGCTACCAATCCTATCCATTTGTAATAATTATTACGTCTTTGTAACAGTCTTTGCAATTCTTTCCTGTCTTTATTTGTATTGTATACTATCAGGTGCATTTAGCCAGTCAGAACTAATCACTTACCTTCTTCCACTGATGAAGAGGCGATGCCACGTGGTCTTAGTTACCCAGTTGTTCCTTTCCTGCATGGTGCTCCTCTGCTGGTTCAGATGGTAAAGAATCTTCCTGCAATGCAGGAGATCTGGGTTTGATCCCTGGGTCAGGAATATCCCCTGGAGAAGGGAATGGCAACCCACTCCAGTATTCTTGCCTGGAGAATCCTGTGGACAAAGGAGCCTGGTGGGCTACAGTCCATGGCGTTACAAAGAGTCGGACACGACTGAGTGACAGACACTTTCATTTCCACTTTCTTTCCTGTCAAGTTAAATCAAATAACTCTTCTCAGTTTTCATCCCGGCACATAGAAGGCAAATGATTAAAAAAAGAAAGAATGAGACCTCTGTAATTTATTGTGGTGTTCTGTGTTGTTGATGTTGTTGTTCTTTTCCTTTTACTCATGCATTTAATTGTGCTTTTTTATTATCATGCAGTACACAGTCATTTTAAACGATTTGTGAGTATAGATCAGCAGAAGAAATAAAGCCAAAAAACCCAAAACACACTTAATGCAATGATTTGGTGATAACTACTGTTAACACCTTTCTATGTATAATTCTACTCACTCTTTTATATTTGCATATAAAAAGACATTTATTCCAAATAATGCTTTTATAACACAGAGTATTTTAAACTTTGAAATATGTATTGTAATGAATACACTGCATATTCCACAAATATTTATCTATATTTATCTATAGCATAATTTTAATGCGTGAATTATATCATGTCTGTATATTTTTTACTTCAATCATTACCTGGTCATTTTAGTTTGTTTCCATTTATTTCTTATTAGAAATAGCACTGTAGTTAACTCAGTTGCATATTGTTGTATAAAAAATTACCCACAAACCTGTTGGTTAAGAGGACACAATTTCTGTGGGTCAAAAATCTGGGCTAAGTCCTGGGCTAAGTAGCTCAGTCCCCTACTTCAGGAAGACTTATACATGTACAGTTCCGGTGTTAGCTGGAACTGGATTTCATCTGAAGACTTAACCAAGGACACATGCCTTTCTAGGCTCATAGGACTGTTGCATAGTTCACTTCTTCCAAGGTTGCTGAAGTGAGGGCCTCAGTTCACAGCTGGCTATGGACTGGTGGTGGCTCTCCATTCCTTACCTTATGGGTCTCCCCAGCATGCCAGTTTGCTTCAGCAAGGCCAGCAAGAGGAATCCTTTTTTACCCTGGACATGTCAAAATGATAGCATGTGCTTACTATACCGAGGAGAGTACGGCAAGACAAAAGTCACAGTCTTACGCCACCTAGTCATAACTCAAACAAGTGCCTTCTGTTTGTTAGAAGCAAGTCGCTGGCACAGACTACACTCAAGCGGAAGGTATTTTACAAGGGTGTGACTAACTACCAGGAGGCAGGGATCACTGGGATTCATCTTAGAGCATTCCAGCCATATTAACTATCTTGCAGCTAAGCCTCATGCATATTCATTCATATTTCCAACTGATAAGCGCAAGGGAAAAAAAATCCTGATTAAAAGCTATGTGTACTTTGGGAAGGTTTTGATGTCTATTGCCAAATCGCTTTGCAGAAGTTATTCAAGCTTGCATCCCCAACAGCAATTGAACTCTGCAAAAAACTGAGCAGCTCTCTCTGTTTACAGTCTTTATCAGTCTAACAAGTGAAAAAAATGGGACTCCTTTGAATCTCTACCCTTGACTTTTGTGGTGTTGAACTCTCTAGTATTCTTGCCCATTGACCGTCTCCTTTTTATCTCTTTTCTTTACTCTTCTTTCTACTCCCCATGCTCCCATAAGATGTGTCCCAGTCTTCTCAGTCTGAAGACCCTTTTCCTTTCTTCCAGTCTTTCAGCTGATGTTTGAGGGCTGACAGTGTGCTGTGCCTGCAGGAAGCTCCACTCACTCATGGGACAGGCACACCCCATTGTGAGTGAATTTCCCAGCAGAAGTCCAGCTGGGCCGTCTCCTGGGTTCTGCTCCCATAGTGCAGCCACCTTCAGCCGTGCCTACCTGGATGTCCTGGACATGCCTCAGACTTAACCTCTCCAACCAAATGCATCTTGGTCCTCTCTTGGTCCTGGCGACGGCTGCTTCCCCTCCTGGCTGCCCCCTACACTCTTGTTGACAGTATTGCCAGCCCAGGTCCCTCACTGCACACAGAAAAGCCTTAGCAGTGACAGGCTCAGCTGATTCTCCCTGCACAGGGTCATGAAGGAATTTGGAGGTGTAGGTAGGAGTTGCTTTCAGTGTAGGGGAGTTCAGTGAGCTATGTACGCCTACAAGTCGGTCTGCTAATAAGAGCGATAAGCCATGGACTCCCATGGCTAAGATTCAGTAGTCACCTCCCCAGTAAGAATGCCCCTGGGTAAGCCACCAAACTCCCCCCAGCCCCACCACCCAGCTCATTTCCTGCAGTTGTGACAGATCATTTGTAACTCCAGGTCCTGAACTTATAACCTGCTCTGACTAGAGACAGAAATCTCTTTACTGTTTTCTGGAAAGATTCTGCAATTTTTTTTTTAAATTTTTAATTTTTCTGCTTCAGGATCCCTAGGGACAAGGACTGCATTAGCTAGTGACACACCATCATCCCACTTCACTCCTGTACACACTCCTCTCTCACCAGTGCAGAGCAAGAACAGGAGGTCCTTGTTAATTACCCCCTTACCCCAAAGTGCAAGTAAGTTTGCACATGGAAAATAAATTCTTTTACATTCCGTGTTCTCATCTTAATTTCATTTCACCTGAATACATTGAGCAGACCAATTGTTTCTCACTCTCCAGGAACTGATGCGTTTAGCAAACCAGCCCCACATCAACCCGTAATTCTTGGCCAGAGTTTCCCTCCCCCAAGCTCACGATGGGCTTCCCAGGTGACTGAGTGGTAAAGAATTACCTGCCAATGCAGGAGACACAGGTTTGACCCCTGGGTCCAGAAGACCCCCTGGAGTAGTAGGAAATGGCAACCCACTCCAGTATTCTTGCCTGGGGAATCCCATAGACAGAGGAGCCTAGCAGGCTCCCCTGTGTCCACGGGGTCACAAAGAGTTGGACACGACTTATCAATTAAACTCTGTAAGCGTACACTGCATCTTTGAATCCTGTGGGGGCTGTTTCTTCATTCACCCTCTCTCCCCTCTGAGATAGGGGCCTTCCATGTAGAGGTTCTTTTCTCCCTTTCACAAGGCTCTCTCAGCTTGGATTTTTGGTTGCTTCCTTCTTAGTTGTCTGTAGCTCCTTCAGTGTCGCCTCCTGTCGCTTTGTTCCTCGCCCTTTCCCTTGATGTCCCCAGTATCCTCCGCTATCCTCTTGGCTCCATGCCCCCAGAGCTTCCTTTCCTCCAGGCCGTCACTCTGCCTAGGTTGGCCCTCTCAGGTCTGTACCTCGCGTTCCACCTGGGACTTCTGCATCTGTCTTTAGCTGCTCTTCCTGCTCCTGTTTCTCGGCATTGGCCCTCATCCATTATGCTCCTTGACCTACTATCCTCATTACCTGGTCACTTCCTTGCCCAGAACTTCCCACTTCCTACCACTGTTTTCAAAAATGTCTGTGAACTTACGTATATGTGCCTCATCTGTGTGTGTGTTTTATTTTCCAGAACTTTCTAACATACTGTCTCCACTGTTCATCACTGTCTTTTGCTCTTGGTCATTCCTTCCTCCATCCCTTTTCTATTTCCATTTCCTAGGATAGGAGGTAGATACTAGGGTCTATCAGATTCTATTAGATTCGATCTAGTAGACCTGGCAGACTCTAGGATACTCATCTTCCTTCTCCCCACTGATCTATTGTGCTGTCCACCCTCAAGGTCCAACTCAAGACCCATCCCCTATCATTCCAGCCCAGGAATTTCAACCCTGACTGACAGCAACATCACCTGAGGTGTTTCTCAAATAATATTTTATCTGGCCTGGGTCCTGGAACAACTGAAACCCGAACTCTTGGATGGGACTCAGGCTTTGTTTTTGTTCTGTCTTCCCGCCGAGATAAGCACTCAGGAGTGAGAATGACAGCTTCTGGCTGACACAACATGCCAGCAATGTTACCACATTTATAACCAGCTCCACACAGCCCCACACAGAATTTTTTCCCACCTTGTTTACCTTTGTTCTCTGACCGGATGCTGAAGTGCACACTTATTACTAAAAGTCTGTTGATTGACACGTTGACTTTAACATACAAATAACACATTTGAGATGCTCTACCTTCCTCTAACTATTTCTTCTTGATAACCTTTGTTGAGTCTAATAATCTTTATCCCCATCAAACAGAACCACAACCTAGGGAGAATGGCAGAAGCTTTGGGGACACCTCTATTTTATTCATCCGTATTAATTGTTGAACCTGAACCACTGGGCTTTGTTTTGATTATTATTTATGATCCTTGGACTATTCTTGGTGTTCTGCAACTTTAGCAATCAATCTAATTTAGCCCATAACAAGATTTCATCTGCAGTATATATTCTGTTTGTTGATATACCAATCTAAGTGTGATAACTCAGATTAGTCATGAGAATCAAGAACTAGTTCCTGTCCCACCAGAGCCTTTCACAGTTACGCTGAGACCCTCTCAGAAGCACATGCTGAGGTACCCGCTGCGTTAACTCCCCACAAATTTAGGCCAGTTTTCAGTCATCTCTTCATTTAAAAACTCTCATCAAAAATGCTGTGAGAGACAGCATTTTCTTTCACCGAATCATTCTGGGTTCTTCCTAATGAGTGTTTTTGGAGTGTGTTTACTGATGTTTTCCCTTGGGCTTAGCATTGTGCCATTGTGTATAGGAAAGCTCAATAACCGAAACCAATTACTATACACGTAACAGTATTTCATTTTACTTAAGCACTTTGGTGTACATTATCCCTCAAACAATGGTGATTTTAATTTTAAAGTATTCTTAATGAAAACAGTACATTACTTTCTGGAGCACATATTTATTCTGGCTCAGTTATATTTCAGAGTAGAGGTCCTCAGACCTGCTGTGAGAACAGTTGGGTAGTGGTTAGTCTATTAGCTATTTTCAAGTGGGTGTTTTTCAGTTACTTAAGGGTGCTCGACATTATTTTTATAGTTAAAATTGGTTTGGCAACATGTCGTAGAAACCTCACCAAGAGTGGCTTAAACAAGTTAGCTTTTTCCCTCCTTCATGTAACAAGACATCTTCTAAGAACCACTGCATAGTTTATATAGTAACTCAGGATGTCACAGGAAGCCCATGCCTCTCGACTTCACTCTCTACCTTCCTCCATGTATGACTGTCATCCACATAGACTCAGGATTCCTTCTTTAGCTTCCAATGTTGAACTTTTTTTCCAAGCAGAGATAGGAGGAAGGGTAAAGAGTAAATGGTAAAAAGTTGAGTTTGCCCTTTTGAAGAGCTTTCCCTGAATTTACCTTCCCTGAAGCCTATCCTGTGCCTTCCAGTTACATCTCACAGGACAGAATTGTCACTTGGCCACTTCTACAATTTGGGAAATGTCATTTTTTAGCTGGAAACATTGCCATCCTGGTAGTAAGAAAGAAAGGGAGATTGGCTGTAGAATTGGCAACTGGCAGTGTCTCTCATTCTAGTTATCATTTCACTTTTCCTATCATAATTTATTGCTAAAATTTATGAATTTTATCATCTTAAAAGAGTTACTAACTCGTAAAGCAATTATCCCCTAGTTAAAAATCAATTTTTTAAAAAGGAAAACAAAAATATCAACAAAAAAAGAGCTGTTAACTCAAAACTGGCATTTGCTAGGTTTTTATAAATTATAAATGTGTTGGGTTCAACTGAGTGGAGTTTTACTGTACTGATTTTCCTTTTTTCTATGTTTATAGAAGTATTCAAGTACTTAATTCTTCCAACCCTTTTAAAAAATCATGTCACTGCGTTAGTACAAAATTCTGATTATTGTGATGCATGAAATTTTGTTAATAAAATTAAAATGTGTCATAATTTCATGCTGCCTGGTGTTTTGATTTTGAGATTTGCAAATATTCTTGAAATCCCACTAATATGGGAAAATAGGAACCTGCTTAATCACTCTGGCTACAATATGGCAAAGAAACTGTTTCTCCCCTTTCAGCACAGTGGGCATTTTTTAGGTGGAAAATATGTTGTAGTTAAGATTTTATGAAACATCATTTTTAAAAGAAATACATTTCTTTATAATTTTTTTCTTCTCTCTTTACAACATACTGATGTCACCTAGGGGTCGTTTTCAGTCAAAGCTCCATGTGAGGAGATGGAGAGTAGTACTGATTTATAATTGTTGTCACCAGAAAATATACTGGGAAGGGATGAACACAAGGCAATAAAAATTTGCCTTGCTGTTTAAGGTTTCTTTTTAACTGAGGAAAATTAGATGAGTCAGCCATTCTCATTGACTCAGTTGAAGTACTTCTTTTTTCATTTAAATTTCTTATGACTTCATCCTGCATAGTTTATAAGAACATAGCTAGCTGCCTGTATAAATACAATTACCCTCTACATGATGCCATGGCTGTGGTTATTGAAAGCTTCACTTAGGAAGCTTTTTCGTCTCCTAATTATTGTGGGGCTTGTGTTATTCTTTTCCTGAGTATGAACATCTGGGTTTCTGGTAATGTGTTGGTGACATGATTGGACCTTTATCACTTATTTAAGGAGAGTGAAAGTGTGTGTGTGTGCCTGCACCTACCTGTGCTCCCATATGCATAATTTTTGAGGAAAAGGAAAGGTAAAGAGAAAAAAAAAAAAATCTGGCAGCGTTTCTGAAAAAGGTGTTCAGAATTGCCTGATTTCCTTGGATGTTATCCCAGAAACATCTCATCAGATGAACTAGCACACAGCTCACAGCAGATGTAAAATAGCACTTGAAATCTTTTCTCTGCATGAGGTTATTGCAATGGTTCAAATATTTGCTGTAATCTTAGCAATTAAAGTGTATACTATCCACCTCTACTTCACTCATACTTATTCAATAAAAATAAACCTCTTCTGTTCTTTAGTATATTTTACTTCCGTATTTAACAACTAAAAGAGACTTATTAAAATATAGGTTTTTATTTGATAATAATCAGGAGTCGTATTTGTTCATTTGTTGATAATAAATCTCAATCTTTGGGGGTTAGCTTATGGTCTTAGAATTTAAGACCATTTTTATAAAAGCAGCTCTTGTTTTAAGACTCATGGTTCTCAGTGAGTCCAGTTTATGCCCAGTACAAGGGTCTCCATCGTAACCTCCAGGACAAACTGATAGTGATCCAGTCTCAGAGCACATCTATTTATACAGTGTTGATGACTTTTCAAAACCAGTTCATTCCTTTTTAAAATAACATTCTGATTTTTACATATTTTTTTTCCTTAACATTAACTTCAAATTGTCTTCCATAGAACTTAATGGTTGGTTCTGGTTCTTTCCTGTGGAGCAACCCCAAATTATCTCTCTTTTATGAAACACTCACATATTTGAATACAACTATTAAAATATTTCTAAATATTTTCTTCTCCAGACTAAAAGTCCCTGTGGGTGTTTAAGGCAAGGGAGGAGCAGTGTGGGATGTTGTAGCAGGGCATTTTTTTTTCAAGTAAGGGCCAGTAGGCTTCAGTTCAGTTCAGTTCAGCCGCTCATTCATGTCCAACTCTTTGCAACCCCATAAACTGCAGCACGCCAGGCCTCCTTGTCCACACCAACTCCCAGAGTCCACCCAAACCCACGTCCATCAAGTCAGTGATGCCATACAACCATCTCATCCTCTGTTGTCCCCTTTTCCCCCTACCCTCAATCTTTCCCAGCATCAGGGTCTTTTCAAATGAGTCAGCTCTTCACATGAGGTGGCCAAAGTACTGGAGTTTCAGCTTCAACATCAGTCCTTCCAACGAACACCCAGAACTGATCTCCTTTAGGATGGACTGGTTGGATCTCCTTGCAGTCCAAGGGACTCTCAAGAGTCTTCTCCAACACTACAGTTCAAAAGCATCCATTCTTCGGTGCTCAGCTTTCTTTATGGTCCAACTCTCACATCCATACATGACCACTGGAAAAACCATAGCCTTGACTAGACAGACCTTTGTTGGCAACGTCTCTGCTTTTTAATATGCTGTCTAGGTTGGTCATAACTTTGCTTCCAAGGAACAAGCATCTTTTAATTTCATGGCTGCAGTCACTATCTGCAGTGATTTTGGAGCCCCCACAAATAAAGTCAGCCACTGTTTCCACTGTTTCCCCATCTATTTGCCATGAAGTGATGGAACCGGATGCCATGATCTTCGTTTTCTGAATGTTGAGCTTTAAGCCAACTTTTTCACTCTCCTCTTTCACTTTCATCAAGAGGCTCTTTAGTTCTTCTTCACTTTCTGCCATAAGGGTGGTGTCATCTGCATATCTGAGGTTATTGATATTTCTCCCAGCAGTCTTGATTCCAGCTTGTGCTTCCCTCCAGCCCAGCGTTTCTCATGATGTACTCTGCATATAAGTTAAATAAGCAGAGTAGGCTTCAGGCAGACACCAAAGTGAAATCTCTTCAAAGTTGGCCAGATGATTATGTGCAACTCAGCAGCTGGGCAGCTCATATGAGAAGAGGGTTTAAATGCAGATGCAGAATTTATAAACATGTCTGTTTATGTGGGTGAATAGACACACATGCATCTCCTTCTGTCAGCTGACATGCTCAAGAGGCAGCAACAAGCACACCTCACGCTCAGATCTTGGTTTTCAGAACCAAGGGTTAGAGAAATGACTGACACCAGGACTTTGGCAGTAAATGAGCCTGGAGAATCTCATCATGCCAGAAGGTAAGGAAGAACAAAGCAGAAGTCAAACAAACAAAAAAACTACATTGCTGGGTGCGCATCAGTGAGCCCAGATTTGACAGAAAGCGCTTCCAATGTCCAAAGCAGAAACAATTTAAACAACGAAATAAAACAGAATTGGATGATAACTCAAAGTATAGGATAAATATCCATGATTCCGTATACATATATGTATGTATAAAATTGATAAACTACAGGGGAGAAATTAAATACATTTCTTGGGAGAAGAATTCCAAAGAATTTATACAAATATTCCCACCTCAAGGACATAGTGCATAATATAATCCTCTGTTCTGTCGGTATAAGCTGCTCAGAAGGTGACCTCCTTCCAAAGAGTATGGTATAGAAAGGAGGGAAAAATGATAATTGGTGGAGAAGACTAACAAATATAGTTCATCTAGGTTATCAACTGTCGTAAGTCCTGTTAGTGGTATGTACCCTTGATATGATATGATAAAAGGACAGTTTACTTCTGTGGTCTTCCTTCCCAAACCAAAGATTTCAGTATAATCATGCAAAAACGTCATCCAAATCCCAAATGCGGATGTTTTTATGACACTTGACCTACAGTCCTTTAAACTGTAAGTTATCAAAAACAAGGAAAGTCTGAGAACCTGTCATATTCAAGAGGAGCCTAAGGAGATATATTGACTGTATTTAGTGTTGATATCCTGGCTCAATCCATAACAGAGAAAGAACATTAGACAGATTAAGGAAATCCTAATAAAAATTATGGACTTCAGTAAATAATAATGTATCAGTACCATATGGACTTCCCTGGTGGCTCAGGGTTAAAGAATCTGCCTGCAATGCAGGAGATCTGGGTTCGCTCTCCAGTTTGGAAAGTCCCCTGAAGGAGAACATGGCAACCCACTCCAGTACTCTTGCCTGGAGAATCCCGTGGGCAGAAGAGCCTGGTGGGCTACAGTCCATAGAGTAGCCCAGAGTTGGACATGACTAAAGTGATTAAGCAGCAACAGCAGCAGCAGCAGCAATACTAGTTTATTAATTGTTTCAAAAGTACCATCCTAATGTAAGTAGTTTATAATTGGGGAAACTTGATGAGGGGGTTTAGAGGAACTCTGTACTGTCTTTTTAGTTTTTCTGTAAATCTCAAACTGTTCTAAAAAGTAAAATTTATTTTTTAAAAAATAGTGAAAGATTCCCAGGAGAAAACCTGGAAGACCTTAGGTGTGTGGTGCATTTTAGATACAACACTAAAGTCTCAATACATAAAAGAAATCATTGATAAGCTGGGCTTCATTAAAACTGAAAAATTCTGTTCTGTGAAAGACAATGAGGAAAGAATGAGAAGACAAGTCACAGACTGGGAGAAAATATTTGCCAAAGACACATCTGATAAAGGACTTCTATCCAAAATAGATGAAGAACTCTTAAAACTCAATGATAAGAAAACAAACAACCTAATTTAAAAAATATTGACTATGCCACAGCCTTTGACTATGTGGATCACAATAAACTGTGGAAAATTCTGAAAGAGAGGGGAATACCAGACCACCTGACCTGCCTCTTGAGAAACCTATATGCAGGTCAGGAAGCAACAGTTAGAACTGGACATGGAACAACAGACTGGTTCCAAATAGGAAAAGGAGTACATCAGGGTTGTATATTGTCACCCTGCTTATTTAACTTCTATGCAGAGTACATCATGAGAAACGCTGGACTGGAAGAAGCACAAGCTGGAATCAAGATTGCCAGGAGAAATATCAATAACCTCAGATATGCAGATGACACCACCCTTATGGCAGAAAGTGAAGAAGAACTAAAAAGCCTCTTGATGCTCAATATTCAGAAATGAAGATCATGGCATCTGGCCCCATCACTTCATGGGAAATAGATGGTGAAACAAAATCACTGCAGATGGTGACTGCAGCCATGAAATTAAAAGATGCTTACTCCTTGGAAGAAAAGTTATGACCAACCTAGACAGCATATTCAAAAGCAGAGACATTACTTTGCCAACAAAGGTCTGTCTAGTCAAGGCTATGGTTTTTCCAGTGGTCATGTATGGATGTGAGAGTTGGACCATAAAGAAAGCTGAGCACCGAAGAATTGATGCTTTTGAACTGTAGTGTTGGAGAAGACTCTTGAGAGTCCCTTGGACTGCAAGGAGATCCAACCAGTCCATTCTGAAGGAGATCAGCCCTGGGATTTCTTTGGAGGGAATGATGCTGAAGCTGAAACTCCAGTACTTTGGCCACGTCATGTGAAGAGTTGACTCATTGGAAAAGACTCTGATGCCAGGAGGGATTGGGGGCAGGAGGAGAAGGGGACGACAGAGGATGAGATGGCTGGATGGCATCAATGACTCGATGGACGTGAGTCTAAGTGAACTTCCGGAGTTGGTGATGGACAGGGAGGCCTGGCGTGCTGCGATTCATGGGGTTGCGAAGGGTTGGACACGACTGAGCGACTGAACTGAACTGAATTTAAAAACAAGCAGAAGACCTTCACTGATGTCTCACTAAAGATACATAGATGGAAAATAACCACATGAAAATATGGTCAGCATCATATATCATTGCAAAATTGCAAACTAATTTTGTAATAAACTATGGGATACCACCACACACCTATTAGAATGGCCCAAATCTGGGACACTGGTGACACCAAGTGCTGGCAGGGATGTGGAGCAACAGGAACTCTCATTCACTGCTGGGAATGCAAAATGATACAGCCACTTTAGAAGACAGCTTGGCAGTTTCTTACAGAAGTAAACATACTCTTACCATGTGAACCAGCAAACACACTCCTTGGTATTTACCCAAAGTTTAATACTTGTGTTCACAGAAAAACATGAACACATGTTTGTAGCAGCTTTATTCAGAATTTCCAAAACTTAGAAAGAGCCAAAATGTCACCCAGTAGGTGAATAGATAGAGAAACTGGGATTCGTCCAGACAATGGAATAATATTCAGCACTAAAAAGAAATGAGGTCTCAAGCCATGGAGGAAACGGAAATGCACTTTACCAAGTGAAAGAAACCAAGGCTATATTCTGAAAGGCTATATTCTGTATGATTCCAACTATAGAACATTTTGGAAAAGGCAAAATTGTGGAGAAAGTAAGATCAGTGGTTTCCAGGGATAAGGGAGGGATGAATAGGTGAAGCACAGAGGATTTTCAGAGTGAACCTATACTCTGTGATACTACAAGGATGGATACAGGTAGTCACGCAGTTGTGAAAAGCCATGGAATGTACAAGGCCAAAAGTGAACCATAAATAAACTATGGACTTTGGGTAATAATGATGTGTCAGTGTTGGTTCATTGATTGGAGCAAATAGTCCGCTGTAGTGGAGGATGCCTGTAGTGGGTGAGGTTGTCCATGTCTGGGAACACTCTGATTTTCCACTCACTTTTGCTGTGAACCTAAAACCATTCGAAAAAATAAAGTGTATTGCCTTTTTAAATAATTTAAATTACATCCTCTCCTGGTAGGCAAGCTGAATAGAGGTCAAATTATCCCAGGGTTAACCAGGTTGGTAGAACGTGGAGTAAGAACAAGAAGAGACTTTGTTGTATGACTTAAATTGTGCCCTAGAGAAGGAAATGGCAGCCCACTCCAGTATTCTTGCCTGGAGAATCTCCGTGGACAGAGGAGCCTGGTGGGCTACAGTCCATGGGGTCACAGAGAGTTGGACACGACTGAGCATACACATGCAAAATTAAGTACAATATATTAAACACATAGGTAATAAATTGTGAAATGACTTCAAACTCCAGTAGTAGAGTGTGCTCATCTTTCTTGGATGGACAGGCCTTTCTCTCCTTGTGCAGCGGTGGATGGGCAAGACGAGTATCTGCTTCTGTGACTCACTTTTGTTGCTGCCTCTTGATAGACATCTATACCTCTGCCAGAGCACACAGTTTGTTCTATCTGGTACCTCCAGCTCTGCTTTCCAGGAATCTGAGCGTCTAGACTTTATACCCTTATGGCTTTGACCCTTCATACTTAGATTGTATAGTTTACCTTTCAAAATGTAACATTTCTTTCATTGCCAAATATTTCCAAGTACTTCCTCAAAAACACCACTTACAGCTCCAACCCCTTCGAATATTCTCCATGTAATATATTTTTCAGTCTCTCTCTTATTTTTTTCTTCCTCCTCTGTTTACATTCCTATTACTAAATACCTTTCCTACTATTTTATTTTAATGTTCCCCTTAAAACCTAATGCCCAGAATTGCCAAAGACTCTATGTGTCATCTGATTATTTCAGAGTACAGTGGACTCTTGTGTTCATCTGGACATTGTCATCGCTTTAATGCAGCCAAAAATTGCATTAAGGACTTTAGCAGCCCTATCTCACTAGCTCTTGTTGAGACTGTCGTTAAAAACATCCCTGAGGCCTTTATCCTGTGAACTGGTACATCACACAGCTGCTCAGAAAGTCTCTCCTGCAACTTGTGCTTTTATAATTGAATCTCTTTAAATGTAAATGCAGACAATTACATTTGTCCTAGTTAAATTTCATCTTATTATTTTCCAGCCTGTTGAGATCTTATTGAATCTTGGTTCAGTCGTGGATTTCTGTTATGTGTACTTGCTTATGTCTATGGCCCAGATAGAGGAAGCTTGCAAACAAATCTATCCCATCTGGGCTAACTCAAGGCAGGGGAACAAGGAGGAGACAGCAGTGAGGACTGCCCAGGAATGGAGAAGACAACTTGTCTTCTCTAACAAAGCAGAAATTCTGTACTAGTGTGTGTGTGTGTGTGTGTGTGTGTGTGTGTGTGTGTGTGTGTGTGTGTGAGGTCACAATTTGACCTGCCATTGTGAAGTATACATGCTGCTAAGTTGCTTCAGATGTGTCCAACTCTGTAACCCCATGGACTCTAGCCTGCCAGGCTCCTCTGTCCATGGGGTTCTTCAGGCAAAAATGCTAGAGTGGGTTGCCATTTCCTCCTCCAGGAGATCTTCCCAACCCAGAGATACATCTATTATATCTCCTGCGTTGGCAGGCAGTTTCTTTACCACTGCCACCACCTGGGAAGCCCCCAGGTAAAGTACACTGAAAGTCATCCATTGCTAATTGCATTTAACAAATTGAAATTTTTCAAAGACTGAAAAATTGGAGTGGATTTGAGAGCATCTTTATCATTCCTCCCACTCCCTTTCATTCTCTGAGATACTCTTCAGTAGGAAAGAAAGAACTGGAATGAAACCAGTGGAAACCAAGTTTTCTCGTATCGGTTCCAGCCTATACACCAGGTTTGCCCATCACTGCTCCAGCACGATGGCCATCCGTCTATTTTGAAGTCCACGGTATGCCTGGGGGATCGTGTTCCCATGAGTGGTGCCCTTTCGCAGGGTGGGTGCATGTCACAGCTGCTGCGTTAGCAGAGGCTGCCAGCAGGCTGAGGCTGATCCTGGTGCATCAGATGTTCACCACTCCTCTCTCTCCTGCTGCTTCATGGCATACCACTGGCTGGAAAAATCTCAGCTCTTAACATTTAAAGCTGCAGTTTGCCAACTGCATGTTAAGCTTGGATTGGCAAACCATGGCCCATGGACCAAATCTGGCTCACCACCTGTGTTTGTAGATTGTTAAATGGTTGAGGGTAAAAAAAAATTTTAAGAATAATATTGCATGACACATGAAATTTCTGTGAAATTCAAATTTCAGTATGCAAAATAAAAATTTATTGAAATGCAGTCCGTTTCATTTGTTATATATTGTCAATGGCTTCTTTTGTGACATAAGAGCAGATTCGGGTACTTGCAAGAGACTTTACAACCCATGAATCCTAAAATATTTATTATCTAGTCTTTCGTAGAAAAAGTTTGGTGGTGCTAGTGGTAAGGAACCCACCTGCCAATGCAGGAGACGTAAGAGAGGCAGGTTCGATCCCTGCATTAGGAAGATCTCCTGGAGGAGGAAATGGCAATGCACTCCAGTATTCTTGCCTAGAAAATTCCATGGACAGGGGAGCCTGGTGGGCTGTAGTCCGTGGGGGTCACAAAGATTTAGACATGACTGAAGCGACTTTAGCACACACGTGTTAAAGGATCGCTTGCATCAGACTCACTGGGATGTTTTTGGAACTGCTTTCCTGAGCCCTGCTGCACCCCTCGCCAAAGGGATCAGAACCTGGAGATGGGGCTCAAGCTCGTAGTGTACACCTAGACAAACACTAAGACAAAACTAAGGATAATGAGCCAGATTCTTGGAAGGATGAGATGCTACCCTTCTTTTTCTGCCCATCTTACTCCCTTACCCTATGGGCCATAATTTTTCTATAAACTGCATAAATTATATCAGTCCGTTTCTAAGCACTTCTCAAAATCAGCTCTCATCCAGACTTGTCTATCTTTTAGTAAGAATGTTTGTATTCATTTCCTAAGGCTGCCATAACAAATCATGGCAAATTGGTTAAAACGACAGAAAGGTATTCTCCCACAGTGCTAGAAGCCAGAAAGCCCAAATCCAGGAAAGATGTATTATCTCTGGGAGGCCTGGGGGAAGAGTTCCTTCTTTGCCTCTTGCAGTGTCTGGTAGCTGTTGGCATTCGTTAACTTGAGGCCTCATTACTCCAATCCTTGCCTTCATGGCCACATTGCCTCTTCTTCTCTATGGCTTTCCTCTCTTCCTGAAATCTTCCTCTCTCTTTCTCTTGTAAGGCTGGTTATCATCGGAAAGAGGGCCCACACAGATAATCCAGGATGATCTCATCTCAAGATCCTCAACTTGATTTTATCTACAAAGACATTTTTTCCAAATAAGGTCAGAGATTAGGACATGGATGGACCTCTTGGAATGCCACCATTCAACCCAGTACAGGTGCCATTGTCTATTCAGTTTCTAAGTCTTGAAGATTCCATCGCTCCCTCTCCAGTATTGTTATGATTCCATTCTGTCAACAGGAATTCCTGACACAGAGATTTATGATGGTGTCCTGTGTGTGTGCCAAGCCACTTCAGTCATGTCCAACTCTTTGTGACACTATGGACTGCAGCCTACCAGGCTCCCCTGTCCATTGAGTTCTCCAGGCAAGAATACTGGAGTGGATTGCCATTCCCTCCTCCGGAGAATCTTCCCAACCCACAGGATTGAACACATGTCTCTCTGTCTCCTGCATTGGTAGGTGGGTTCTTTACCATTAGTGCCACCTGGTCTTTACAAATTCTGGATACATTTCTGAGCCTGGAATTAGGAGTTTCTGCAGTCATGTTGGGAGAAGGCAATGGCACCCCACTCCAGTACTCTTGCCTGGAAAATCCCATGGATGGAGGAGCCTGGAAGACTGCAGTCCATGGGGTCGCACAGAGTCGGACATGACTGAAGTGACTTAGCAGCAGCAGCAGCAGCAGTCATGTCACCAGTGGCGTTTTCTATTTCATTCTCGCTCTTCTTCCTTATGTGTCCCTTATCTTCCAGCCACACTGTGCTATTTGCTGTCACCCTCCCCACTTCTGTCCTCTTCCTGAACTCATCCACATTGTTCCTTCCTCCTGAAAGACCAGGGGACTCGCTCTTCCTCCATCATCACCACTCTGGCATCACTTAGGACCTAAGCATCTTTCAAAGCCCATTTGAGGTTCCATTTCCCCTTGAGAGCTTCACCACGTCTTCCTGCTGGATATGAGTCTCAGAACCATCTGCACCTTTTATGGTATTTACCTTACCTTACCTCATGTCATAATGTCTATACTTGGATTATCACGGCTTTAGATGTAAACTTTCTCTAGATTAAACTCCTCAGGTCAGGACTGTGAGAAACAGCATTGCTCAGTGTTTGAGAACTAGGGTCCTGAGTCAGACTGCCTAGCAGACCTCCAGTCACTTAGTACTGTGTATTCTTTAGCAGATTGTTTAATGTCTCCTTGCTATAGTTTTTTCATTATAAATAGGGACAATAATAATAATAATAACTCCTTTCTGGGATTTTAAGGATTAAATGAGAAAATGCATGTAAAGTACCTAGAATATAGTAAGCATGTAAAATTTAGCTGTCATTATTGTCTTACCTCTATTTCCTGATGCCAACACAAGGACTGCCTTAGGTAGGTCCTGAATACATGTTTATAGAATTTAACTGATCAAATTCAAACCTGAAACTAGAAACCAGTGACCTGAGTTTTTCTGTTTGGACCCCTTCTCTAGGTATGACATGTTTTTAGCAAAAACCAATGTAAGTAAACCAAATTTCTGTCTTTTGCTGGATATGAGTATTCTTAGAAATACTGTTACAATGTTTTTGACTCTGTTTCTCTTCATCAAATGGATATGTGTCCGCAGTGTCTGACTCCTTGCAACCTCATGGACTGTAGCCTGCCAGGCTCCTCCACCCATGGGATTCTCCAGACAAGAATACTGGAGTGGGCTGCCGTGTGCTCCTCTAGGAGATCTTCCTGACCCAGGGACTGAACCTCCTAAATTGCAGGCAGATCTTTACCATCTGAGCCACCAGGGAAGTCCATCAAATGGATAATTGGTGGTTAAATATGATTTTCATTTTTTGGTGATTTCTATCTTATAAGCTAGTTTATAGCCAAACACCAAATAGCCTGAAGTAACCACAGAGTAGGGGCTTTCATGAAGTCTTTGATGGGAGCAAGTACCTGGGAAAAGGAAAGGAGCCATGGGCCTATGATACCTGCTGCTTCTGCTGCTGCTAAGTTGCTTTAGTCGTGTCCAACTCTGTGTGACCCCATAGATGGTAGCCCACCAGGCTCCCCCATCCCTGGGATTCTCCCTGCTAGTCACTGATAATTTATAGATTTCTTTTCAGACTATAGTGACACTCCTAAGGAAGAGTGCCCTTGTAGCAACTCCCACTAAATATGGCCCCAGAAGACTGCACTTACTTCATGATCTAACAAGCTCTTTGGAAGTTCTCTGGGATTTTACTGAGCAATCCTATTGCAGGACCTTTTAGATATTAATAAACTTCTTCCAGACATGCATAACTTCACCAACAAATGGATTTTCCTTCTTTATGAGTCATTTATTGTGGAATTTAATGTATATATTCCTCATGGAAGCAAAGTTATTAAATTCACTTCTAAGGATAATTTTAAAAAGAAACAAAAACAACAAAGTCACTTTAACCCACAATGAACCCAAAATGTAATACATTCACAATAAAATGTATCCTTAAAAGCATACTACTTTTCCCTCTTTGCCCACCCTGCCTATCCACAGGGAGCATGTTGCCACCTGGCAAGAATCTCATCCTCAGAAACCAGGGCAGAATAGCCAAGTAGGAAATTTTCATCTTTCTCTCCAACTCTGTCTTTGTTCTGGGATTTGGGAAGTCTTTTGGCTGAAAACTAAAGCTGTCTAGATTTTAGGAACCCTCAGATGATAGTTTCCTCTGCACAGTTTACATCCAGGTCTGACATGCAGGGTTTCTCATTCAATCTGGAAACTCTGTACCTGAAGAATAATTATTATAATGATTTTAGAAATAATCACTAATGCACCTATGCTGCTGCTAAGTTGCTTCAGTCGTGTCTGCTTCTGTGCGACCCCATAGACGGCAGCCCACCAGGCTCCGCTTTCCCTAGGATTCTCCAGGCAAGAACACTGGAGTGGGTTGCCATTTCCTTCTCCAATGCATGCAAGTGAAAAGTGAAAGTGAAGTTGCTCAGTCGTGTCCGACTCTTGGCAATTCCATGGACCGCAGCCTACCAGGCTCCATCCATGGGATTCTCCAGGCAAGAGTACTGGAGTGGGGTGTGATCGCCTTCTCCGAATGCGCATATAACAATTGCTATATACCAGATATGGTTCGGATGTTGATTCATTTAGTCTTTGTAGCTCTATGAGATTCGTTATCACCATTTTCTGGATAAGGGAAACCAAAGCACTAGAGAAGTTAAGAAAGATGCTGAGATCAAACAGATAACAAAGTGAGATCCAGGATTCCACCCCAGGCTGTCCACCCTCAGGGTCTAAGCTCCAGATCCTGGCCTTCCTTTATTTCTCCCTGTGCAACTTTATAGATGCATTTTTCTAGTTACAACTGTACTCCCTATATAATACTCTATTTTGACCTCAAGGGGGGCTTTGCTGATAGCTCAGCTGGTAAAGAATCCTCCTTCAATACAGGAGATCCCAGTTCAATTCCTGGGTCAGGAAGATCTGCTGGAGAAGGGATAGGCTACCCACTCCAGTATTCTTGGGCTTCCCTTGTGGTTCAGCTGGTAAAGAATCTGCCTACAATGCGGGAGACCTGGGTTTGATCCCTGGGTTGGGAAGATCCCCTGGAGAAGGGAAAGGCTATACCCACTCCAGTATTCTGGCCTGGAGAATTCCATGGACTGTATAGTCCGTGGGGTTGCGAACAGTGGGACACAACTGAGCGACTTTCACTTTCACTTATGACCTCCAGGCAATTAGCTGTACCCATGTCCTGCTCCCAGGGATGCTCTAGTACCTCACTGTATTACCTGCAGCTGCCATTGGTCCTTGCATTGCCCTGGCTCTCACTTGGACTTGACTGGTGATGTTGACCCTTCCCCAGAGCTGCTGCTTTTGTTATGGACTTTCCAGAACCCCAACTTCTCCTATTTGTCCCTCACCCATCTCCACATCTGTTCCCCTCTGCCCTGACTGCACCATGCAGGTGATGGTGTGGTGTCCCCAAGCCCTACTGATAACCGAAACTGAGCCAGTTCAATACCATTCGTTCATACAAAGCAAGATAACACAAAAAGTCAATAAGATGAGCTTTCTTGCTCTTGATGCTGATAAAGAAAGAAAAGCAAGCTTAATTAGAGGAATACATAGAGTGAGAATATAGGTGGAGATTTGTGAGGGTCTACAGGCAGGTTCAAAGAACTGAAGTTGTATTAAGTCTCATTTCACTGTATTTCTTAGTGCAGTTTTCTTTGTGCTTGTTCTAGTGAAGTAAGGAGTGATTTTCATGAGACACGTAGGAATGAGAGCCAGCCTGGGGAAGCTGAGCGTGGGCGGAGACTCTCATGCCCTGAATAACAGTCTCTTGTGATGACTTTGATGTTCTCTGTGAGTGTTAGAAAGGGAAAACGTGGCTTGTACAAGGTCTTTCTAAGGGAGAAAAAATGGTGATGGAAGGAGGAGAGGTGAGATGGCTTGTGTGGGATTCTGGAGAAGCAATGTTGATGGGTGAATAGGGCTGGAGTGGAGGAGGGGTGGGAGTAGAGATGGAAACTGCTAATGTTTGTTTAATAAGCAACTTGTTTGCACCCTGGGTTTTGTCTGTAAGTACATTCGTATGATTATAGACAAAGTAACAGGAAATACTTTCTATTTTCTTGGTTAGTGCATTACTTTTATTTTAAAAGAACTTTGAAAAAGATAATATGCTGGATTGGGGCTAAAATAGATGTATAAAGAGCATCCAAAACTAACCTTTAAACAACAAAAATACAAAAATGCATTCCATCAAATGAGTTATAAATTAAATACTTATATGGTTATTCAGCAATATAGTTCCTGGTCTTCACTAAGCTTGTTTTTGTTAAAAATATTTTTGGAATTCTTTTAGAAGCATCTTTTTCAGTGTCTTTAAGAGAAGAATGGTCACTATCATCGTCATATTTAATGCTGTTTTAGAACATTTTGGTCACATTAGTAGGATAATATGTATAAATGCTGAGAAAGAAGACATAAAATTATTACTATATACAGGTACTTCGATCACATACTAGAAAAATTTAAATATCAAGATATTAGTAGAAGTAATTCAACAGTTTAGTAAACTGCCTACAAATAAGATCAATTTTAAAAAAGCAATCACCCTCTAGTTGGAAATGTAACCTTAAAAAATTCTCAAAAAAGTTTTTCAGTTGCAAAATAGTTTAACTGTTAAAAAATAATGTTTCTAACTATATGTTCTATATGAAGAATTTTTTAAAATTTTGAGTTATAAGAGAAGATGACTTAAAGAAATACACACTCTTTTAAATAATATAAAAATGTCCATTCTTAATAAATTTGTTGTAAGATCCAGTACAATTTTCTCTGGACTACTTAAATAATTTTGTTTATATTATTGTAGTACTGATCAAAATTCCAATAGGATTTTGATGGTAGAATTACATGTGATGAGAGAAACATGAGACTGAAGCTTAAAAGAATTCAAAATGTATTTAAAATAATACACAAGGAAACTGTCAGTGAGATACAAATTTTAAAATATTTTGTGCAACAGCTGGCCTGGACCTTTGAAAATGTCATGCCATGGAAGTGAAAAAGAGAGGAAGAAACAGGGAGAGATGGAGACAAGGAGTGAGAGTGAGAGAGAGAAAGAACAAGAAGGTAGCTGAGGAGGGGAAGAAAGAGGGAGGGAGGAGAGGAGAGGAGGGGCAGAGAGTGAGACAAAGAGAAAGAGAAGGTGGTCGATGACCTGTATTAAAAGAGATCAGAGACATAACATCAACTAAATGTAATGAGTGATTCTTGGTCAGATATTTTTTGTATGTTTTAAGCTATAAAGTTTATATATATATATATATATATATATATTTATATTTATAAAGGTGGCTTAAAACTCAACATTCAAAAAATAGATCATGGCATCCAGTCCCATCACTTCATGGCAAATAGATGGGGAAACAATGGGAACAGTGACAGACTTTATTTTCTTGGGCTCCAAAATCGCTGCAGATGGTGACTGCAGCCATGAAATTAAAAGACATTTGCTTCTTGGAAGAAAAGCTATGACAAGCCTAGACAGCATATTAAAAAGCAGAGACATTACTTTGCCAACAAATATCTGTCTAGTCAAAGCTTTGGTTTTTCCAGTAGTTATGTATGGATGTGAGAGTTGGACCATAAAGAAAGCTGAGCCCTGAAGAATTGATGCTTTTGAACTGTGGTGTTGGAGAAGACTCTTGAGTCCCTTGGACTGCAAAGAGATCAAACCAGTCAATCCTAAAGGAAGTCAGTCCTGAATATTCATTGGAAGAACTGATGCTGAAGCTGAAACTCCAATAGTTTGGCCATGTGATTGGAAGAACTGACTTATTAGAAAAGAACCTGATTGGGTCTTTTCTATTGGGAAAGATTGAGGCAGGGAAAGATTGAGGGTAGGAAGAGAAAGGGCTGACAGAGGATGAGATGGTTTGATGGCATCACCAACTGTATAGACATGAGTTTGAGCAAGCTCTGGGAGTTGGTGATGGACATGGATGGCGTGCTGCAATCCATGGGGTCACAAAGAGTCGGACATGACTGGGCATCTGAACTGAACTGATAAAGTTAATTGTGGGAAAATTGAGGAAATTTAAACTGGATAATAATGATGGCTATGATAATGTATTGTGGTTATAAAGGAGAATGGCCGTATTCATAAGAGATATACGTTGAAATATCTAGAAATGAGATATCATGATGTCTTCAGGTCATTTTCAAAGAGTTCAAAAAAATAAAAAGTTTGTATGTCTGTGCTCTTGTATACAAATATGTATAGAGAAAATAAAATGTTAGTAATTGAATCAAGGTGAAGAGTATATAGGTATTCATTGTAGCCCTCTTTCAGCTTCTTTGTCAATTTTAAATTGGTTAAAATAAAATGTTGTGGGGGTAGAGAGTAACACGCATGAGAGACAATGTTAAGGAAAATTCTAGAAAATTAATAATGAGGGTTAGTAGCCCTGCCAGATTCTGTATTCACTGAACAAGTAGTCATTGACTGTGTGCTATGTTCTATATTCCTGCAGTGGTTAAAACACTAATGGCACAAGGTTAAATAAGGGTCAGTGAGCTGAAATAGACAGTCAAAGGACTTGGCATAACTAAAAATTTCTCACATGATAAATCAACAGTGAAGGGTAGGATTATTCATGAAATCATAGTGAGATAAATTCTTAGCAATTTTTTAAAAAAATCAACTTTGCCTATCTGCTCAAAACAAACACTGAGCTAGATTATATTAGATAGAAAGTTTAAAATATGCATAAGTTTAAAAACAAAAAGAAAAGCAGAATTATAGTGAATGACATTCTAAGCCTAGAATAAACTGAACAAATCACAAAGAATCAGAAATTTTAACTCTATAGCAATGAAAACCTTATCACATTAAAAATATGAAAATAATTTGCAGGTTAATATTTTAATTACTATAAGGAATTCATTCAAATTGATTTAAAATAATCACCAAATCTGAGGAGATGAATAGCAAAGGTCAGCCACAGATACTTCATAAAAGAAATAAAACTAGTAAACAACTGCTAACTCAGTCATTAAAATTAAGCAATTAGTATTTCAGCCTTAAAGTAACTTTCTTTTTTTCTGTAACAGTGACTTGCTGGAGAGGATGCTAAACTCCTGTTCTCTTATCTTGTTGATGTCATTATAAAACCATACAAGTCCTTTGGGAAATAATTTAGTGGTTCCTGTTATGAGTCATAAGAATCATCATACTGTTGATTCAGTAATTCTGTTTCACAGGCTCTAGCTTAAAAAAATAATCCAAAATAGTAGGTACAGTGAAAACTATGTACAAAAACATGTCACTCATTATTTATACAAGTGAAATGTTTCAAGTGAATTAACTATTTAGCACTAATGGACTATTTAATGAATTATGATATAATACCCAGAGGAATATTATATACCTATTAAAATAATGATTATGGCAATTGCATGAAAAATATTCCTTTGAAATGTGAAGTTTTAAAATGTTGAAAAATTACATGCATAATACAAATGATATAGTTAAAGCCAAGTTTCTGAGAGGCTCTTTATCATTAAGATAAAAATCTACTCATCTTACCAAAGTTTATCCCGTTATAGTATATCTTTTTTCCTCCATCAAGGGAGAAAAATAATTCAATGAAGTCTCCTATGAAAGGCAGCATTTATCTATGTCTTAGAGCAAAATTTCATCACTTGCCATTTCTTCCTAGAATTGTCCAGAAAGATAAGTATTTAAATAACTGTATTTTATTGTTGTACTTGCTATATAATTTTCTCATTTTTATACCCTATCATTTTTACCACACCGTGAGTAAATCAACAAGTAGACTGAGGGAAGATATTCCCAGAGAATGATATATTTGGGATATTCCACTAACTAAAGGTTACTATTCTAAAATTTTGCCTACCGTAGATTTGGTCCCAACTGTGTACAGACCTCACAGGTCTACCAATAAAATTGAGTATATCTACTCTATAAACAGTGAAAAATAACTTGTTGAAAGCAACTTTATAATTATTTTACCTTCAAGCACTTTCCATGGCCTCTCAGATGCCATTATTACAAATTTAGAAACGTACACTTAGAGGACAGCCATGCTTTTTATCCAAATGTAGATAGAAAAGTTGATATTCCAATTTAAAAACTATTCTATGTCAGTAAACAGGGAATGAAACAAAGATCACAAAATCCATAATCTTTACACATTAGCAGTAAATTCCTTGCAGTTAATCTAAGCAAGATATTTGATGTTTTATAATTATGGTAAAAATATCAACTGATTTGTTGAGATTCACTGATTTTTTTTTTAATCTCTCAGATGACAAGGTAGTTAAAAAAATAGCCAAGTGGGAGACAAGTTTTCCAGAAGATGGGGTAAATATACTTTTCTGTATTTCCTTCCCCTAAGAACAACTAAAAATTCTGGACATTTTATATGAAACAAACATAAGCGTGAAAAATGGAGAGAAGGTAGACTGGCTAGAGACCTCAGGATCAGAGGAACAACATGAGGCTGAGTTTTCTGGGTTTTCTTTTTGCTTCATATATCCCAGAATTGTTGTGGAAGAAACCGGGAGTCAGGAAATACCAATGGCACAGACAAAACAAAGCTCTAACAACAGAAAAGCCTGCTGTCTCTTAGTCCAAAGACAGGAAAGGGGCAACCTCAGAAGACAGAAAACTTTTAGACAATAACCATTCTACTTCAACCAAACACCACAGAAAAAACCATGGGCTCAGCCCCATCCACAGCACAGTGGAGGGCCTAGATCTCCACCCTTGTGAAGCTGAGTGGGGTGGAAAAAAAGTCACCCACTGGGGTGTTCCAGAAAAGGCCAACTAGGAAGCCTAAATTTTCATCCCCACCAGGCAGTAATGGAGCCCCCTCAGTGGTGACCATGCGGAGAACTGGAATTCCCCCCACCAACCAGCAGGAGCACCCTACCTCGGATGTCAATAGAGACCCAGGTAGGGTACCTGGGCATCTTTCTCCACTATGCAGTAGTCAGACAGGACCTCCCCACCTGCCCTGCCAGAGGCATGTCAAGGAAAGTCAGTTAAAACAGGTGGCTTAAATGGCATCCAGAGTCTACACTGCATACATAGTACACAAATGTCCAGATTTCAATTGAAAATCAGTCATAACACAGGAAAGACTCTGGGGCCGGGAAAGACTGAAGGCAGGAGGAGAAGGGGGCATTGTCTTTGTCCTGGTTGTCTTTGTACCCTCAAATTTTATCACAAGGCCTAGCTTGCACATATTAGATTTCAATAAAAATTTGTTGGATTTGATGGATGAATGGTTTTGTTGGTAAATTTTTAACTCTCCAGAAGAAAAGAAAAGAGCTAATTTACATCATTTGCTGATTTCTCTGGTGTAAATACTTCTGCTTGGTCATTTTCAATCAATTCAGTGTCTAACTAAACACAGAGTCCAGAAGTGATGTTAATGATCACCCTTCATGAGCTAGTATGAGCTAGACAAAACCGAGTTGGACAGTGTGTGTTACTATATACTCTTATTTTCTGATGTCAAACTTTCATCATCCAGTTAAAATTAAAAAGAGAACTGAGCATCAGGTTATTGCCTAGTCTCTTCAACAAGGTTATTATATTGGTTTAAGAGATCCAATGAGAATTAGTAAATAGTTGGCTCAGAATAAACCCAAGATCTCCATCTAGCAAACAGAAATAAAAAAGAACATGGCTTATTGCTGGTAAATACAGATTCTTTTTCATGATGGATAGGACATCTGCATGGAGAGCTAAGAAAAGTGTGAATTACAGTGGTTTACACTAAGTCCAGCTCACAGTGGAAGCAGCTGAAGTTTTCATGATTAGCCTTTTTATTTATTCCTGGGGTGATGACTTATGGGTAATATACTTAAAAGGACATATAATAGAAAACTTTCTGTTTTTAAGGAATCCAAAAAGGAGAAATCTGTTGGCTTTGTACTATGGGCTTGTTTCTCAGTATTAAAGACTTAGCTTCTAATCACCCTTACCCTCTGCTTGTTTTCAGTCTTGTTGAATGTTTCTGAAAAGTGTTTCAAAGATAATATTTTCTCTTCACTCTGCCTTGCAGCTGCTACATAATCTACACTCAAAGCTTGTGTTGCAACACACATGCCCTTTGGCCACAGTCTCTGCTTGCTTTGGCATGGTGTATCTATTCCAAAGATATCTGTATATTTGGGTTGTTATAGAGACTTCAGGTTAGCTAAATGGTCCAAGAAAACCTCAGAGAAGCCGCTATAGTATTTCTAAAGCTC
This sequence comes from Ovis aries, assembly GCF_016772045.2. Taxonomy (NCBI): domain Eukaryota; kingdom Metazoa; phylum Chordata; class Mammalia; order Artiodactyla; family Bovidae; genus Ovis; species Ovis aries. Next base: position 57,055,076 of record NC_056062.1, on the reverse strand, counting down.
AAGGTGTTTAGTAGACCTGGATTCTTAAAATTTGCGCTGCAAGCAAAGGAACCTATAGGAAGTGTGATTTAATGACACAGGAGGGCAATTTTGAAAGCAGCAAAAAAGCTGAGTAGAGGGAAGTGGGAGAATTTCTTTCTAAACATGGTTATGAGAGAACACCCAGGGTATTGATTAACATATTAACATCTGTTTCTTTGGGACATTGGATTTTAACTACTCCATATTAAAAAGTTTATTAAAAACTAGCCTAAGAATTACATAATTCAAGGTCATTGCTTATATCAACTTCAGACATGTCATAAGTCATTGTTTTCTTTATGCCTTTTCGTATTTCCTTCAATATGTATTATTTTGTGATTGAAAAATCATACATAATTAGAAAATGAAAGAGCACTATTGATTATTAAATAAATTTAATTATTCTTATTTGTGTAGCAAATACTACTCAGTCCAGAAGTGAAATGCTTAAGGTAAACCAGAATATAGGTTAGTAAACACAGAGTTCCTTATATTTAAATCATTTGAAAACTGGCGACCATTTGTTTCTCATGTGGTTAGAATCAGGAATAAGAACTTTCATGGGTGAAGTCAAATAAACTGGTCTTAATTTTTATGTTATTTATTAATGAGTCAAGTTAATTGAAAGTCTTTGAGAGATGACAGATTTTTTGAAGGAGCTTTATAACAAAAATCAAACTCTTTAAGTTAAGCCTCTATAAATTCTTCAAAATAAAGCTGTATGATAGACAGAACTCACTGGAATGGGTACAGAAGGTCAAGTTTTAGGAAATTGTGGCACAAACTTACTTTTATCTTGGAAAGAAAGTAGCTTCACCTCCCTAGGTTCAGTTTCCTCTTTTTTGACTGAGAGTCAGACCATATAACCCCTAATGTCTCTCCCACTTTAACATTCTGTGGTACAGCAATCAGCTGGGTGTGGTGTAATTCAGTAATAGAACAATTATTTTTAAACAAACATGAGGGGCCCACATATTTCAAAACATCAGTAACATAGATAAGGAAAGGACAGTCTAAAACAGCCAAAAACCTTCATCCATGTGTTACCTGTGTCTTTTTCAGTGGAGGTGACTGAATTTTGATGGATGCTGTTTGGGATCTCAGAGTAAGTCTACCGTTAGGTTTCTGTGACCTGGAGAAAGGGCAGGGGCACAGCTGGACTTTGGGGACTCCATCAGCAAGGACTAGAAGGAACCAGGCTCTTCCTGTCTGTTTCTGCTTCGTTCTGAGTATCAGGCTGTTCTCTCCTCCTACAGAATGTCTTCCTGCAAATGGCAGGGAACATGGCCAATGAGAATTCAATGCTGGGCTCACACAGCTGTAAGACTCAAGAAGTACTCTCCATCACTCCTTCTGGTCCCGCATGAAAACAGAATCTTAGAGAAAGATGCTTGTTAGCCCAGCCTTGTGTGATGAGATGCCCAAGCTTGGATCAGTCACTGAGCAGTGAGTGGGTTAGATAAGAAAAACATGACTGGAATTAGAGGAAGAAGCATTTTCTAGAAGGAAAGATTACATTTACCAAAAGAAGCGGAATAGGCAATAAAATGATAAAGTCCACTAGCACCTTTTTAAAAACTGTGAAATGAAGAGAATATTTAATATTTCTTATGTATGCAGTTAAATACTGCACTAATGAGCTGTTGCTAGGTAATTGTGGCCCTTGATTCACTAATAGCATGCTAGAACTTACTTGGCACTCAGAGAATGCTCAATAAGTGGTAGCTGATATATTTTTTTATGTAACCAAGAGATTGAAATCCCAATTGGAATTTTTTGGTATCAACTGTTTGAGAACATCATAAAGGTCCATGACAAAGAAATTTACCTTTTCACCAAGTGTATTAGCTATTGTTGTTGTTCAGTAGCTAAGTTGTGTCCAGTTCTTTGTGACCCCATGGATTGCAACATGCCAGGCTTCCCTCCACTATCTCCCAGAGTTTGCCAAACTCATGTGCATTGAATCTATGATGCCATCCAACTATCTCACCCTCTGTTGCCCTGTTCTCCTCCTGTCCTCAGTCTTTCTCAGCATCAAGCTCTTTTCCAGTGAGTTGGGTCTTTGCATCAGGTGGCCAAAGTATTGGAGCTTCACCTTCAGCTTCAGTCCTTCCAATGAATATTCTGGGTTAATTTGCTTTAGGATTGACAGGTTTGATCTCCTTGCTGTTCAAGGGACTCTCAAGAGTCTTCTGAAGCACCACAGTTCAAATCAATTCTTTAGTACTCAGCTATTACTGCACAACAAATTATGACTGATTTGGCAGTGCAAAATAACACATTTTTTATTTCATAGTTTCTGTGGGTTGGGAATCTGGGCACAGCTTAGCTCTAAGTCTGTCTCGTCAGTCTCTCTGCATTTAAGTTGTCAGCCAGGGCTGAGATCTCATCTGGAGGCTCAGTTGGGGAGGGAATCTTCTCTCAAGCTCACCTGTGTGGGTATCTGCAGGATTCACTTCCTTGAAGATTGCTGGATTGTGGGTCTCAGTTCCTAGCTGACTGTTGTCTAGAGGCAGCTCTCAACTTCTTGCCATGTGGGTCTCTGCCACACAGCAACTTGCAAAGTTGCTAAGATGGAGTAAGGCATCTTACCAAAGGCAGTAAGATGGAGAGTCTGCTAGTGAGGTAGAATTCACAGTCATGTAGCCTAATCACAAAAGTGACTGTCCATCACTTTTGCCATATTCTATTGCCACAGAACTATTCAAGATCCTAAACGATGATGTCATCAAGGTGTTGTATTCAATATGTCAGCAAATCTGGAAGGCTCAGTAGTGGCCGCAGGACTGGAAAAGGTCAAGCCTTATCCCAATTCCCAAGAAGGGTAGTACTAAAGAATGTGCCCATCAGACAACTACACTCATTTCCCATGCTAGTAAGGTCATGCCTAAAATCTTGCATGCTAGGCTTCAGCATTATGTGAACCAAGAACTTCTAGATGTCCAAGCTGGGTTTAGAAAAGGAAGAGGAACCAGAGGTCAAATTGCCAACATTCACTGGATCATGGAGAAAGCTAGGAAATTCCAGAAAAACATCTACCTCTGTTTCATCAATTATGCTAAGGCCTTTGACTGTGTGGATCATAATAAACTGTGAAAAACTCTTAATGAGATGGGAATACCAGACCATATCTTACCTCAGTTTCTTCATCTGTGAAATGGAGCTAATAATGCCATAATCTTTTTCATCTGAGGCACCTTGGATTTTAAAATGCACCATTATTTGATGTGTAATTCACAGAGAAAAATTGCTACCAATTAAACTAGCTATCGGTTTTTAAAATTGAAGTATTGTAGATTTATAATGTATTCGTTTTCGCTGTACAGCAAAGTGACTCAGTTATAGACAGAGAGGTAGATACATTCTTTTTTATATTCTTTTCTGTTATGGTTTAATCCTAGGATACTGAATATAGCTCCCTGTGCTATACAGTAGGTCCGTGGTGTTTATCCATTCTATATATAATAGTTCGCATCTGTTAACCCCAAAGTCCCAATACATCTGTCTCCTACCCTCCTCCTCCTTGGCAACCACAAGTTTGTTCTCTATCTGTGAGTCTTACACTGTGATATAACTTGATTTCTAAGATGTACACTATTTACTAATATAGAATGTGAGGAAAATGTGTGCTTTAGAATTTAGGTATTGTCCTAGTACTGATCTGATATGGTTTTTATAAAGTTTAAATGAGATAGCATGCATAAAACACCTAGCAAATGGAACTTTTTAAATAGTAAGAACCTAATAAATATTAGCTATTTCATTGTCATTAGCAGTTATGGTCATCTTGGAAATTCTGAAAGCAAATCATTGTACGTTGTTTTCTTTTTTAATGTCTGAAATTGAGTTGCAGAACAGATCTACAAAGCCAGTGTTGATTTTTGTAGATAAGGAGTGGGATATTGGCAAAATGTCTGTCTCAGAGCCATGACTCTGTCCAAAAAGCTTAATAAGTGTAACACTTGACAAAGGGCTTTTGGTGGAAAGTGTGCTTCCCACATGTCTTGTCTTAAACGAAGGTAGAATAAAGGCCCAAATTATGCTTAGTAACTCAACAGGTTGAAAGCCAGCTTTTAATGCAGCTCCACTCGGTTGCTTGCTCCTGTGATAACTGCTAACTTGGCGACTGGCTGAGCAGTTGCTCCACAGTAAACCAAAGGAAGAAGGCCTTTATGCATGAAGCCAGCAATGTTTCCAATGACCGTGAAGAGCTAGCTGAAGCAACGTGGTATGGATACCAGTTGCTTTAAAGGTAGAGCTATGACACAGCACCAGAGAAGCACAAAGCCTGGACACAGAGGGTATGTGTTAAATTAGCTGCCTGTATAAGAAGCAAAGCCCAGTGCACTTCAAATGTTCAGAAGGACAGCTGGCCATTCTTTGTCTCCGTGTGTGTGTGTGTGTGTGTGTGTGTGTGTGTGTGTGTGTGTGTGTGTGTCTTACTCAGTTGTGTCCAGCTCTTGGTGACTCCATGGCTTATAGCCTGCCAGGTTCCTCTGTCCATGGAATTCTCCAGGCAAGAATACTGGAGTGGGTTGCCATTTCCTTCTCCAGGGGATCTTTCTGACCCAGGTATCGAACCTGGGTCTCCTGCATTGCAGGCAGACGCTTCACCACCTGAGCTACTAGGGAAGCCATGGACACCCTGGCTCCATGGACACCCTGAAAGACTTCATAATACTTGTCCCTTCGTACCGCTTAGCACAATTTTCTTGCTATTTAATTGTGTGTCTAGCCAGACTGTAAGTTCTGAGGGGGTGGTGATTGTGTCTTTCCTGCTCCCCTAATATGTGCAGTAAGAAACACTCAGACAGTTCTAAAATCTTTATGGATGGTTGAGTAAATAATGTTTACCCTTAAGCAGGGGAGTGAATTATATATGCTGATGCCACACTTTATCAAAATTTCAATTTAAAATAAATACATTTGAACAGAAATAATTGTTTGGGAATGTCTTTATCAAAATTCTGCGTTACGGGTCTACCATGAGGGCATGCTCTTTCAATTATACCAAGTTCCTGCTGCTGCTGCTGCTGCTAAGTCACTTCAGTCATGTCCAACTCTGTGCCACCCCATGGACTGCAGCCTAACAGGCTCCTCCGTCCATGGGATTTTCCAGGCAAGAGTACTGGAGTGGGTTGCCATTTCCTTCTCCACCAAGTTCCTAGGAAATAGGTATTGTGACAATGGGAAGAGCAATAGAGAATTGTTATAAGCTGCCTGTCTCTCAGCTTTCCTCCACATCACAGGGCTGATTGTGAACCCCTGTGTTCTCTTTAATCCTCAGTGATGTTCATGGCTTTGTGATGGTGGGCAGGTCACTTAAACTTGTAGTCTCAACTGCATAGTCTCTAAAATGGAAATGAGAATAATACCTCCTCATGGGGAGGCTCTGGATGTTCTTAGAGGGAAGAAAGATTATACAGTTCTCTTGAATAGTCTCTCCTGGTCTCCAAAAGACTTAGCTTTCTGTTGTAGTTAAATGTGTTCTTTGAGGGGCTCCAATGATACTCCAGGTCCTCAGCTACACTTTCTCTGCTGACATGTCCCATGCGTCTGTAGTGCCCCTTAGCCCAGCTGACTTCTTGCCCTGATCCTGAATCCATACTGAACTTGTGTTCAGAGTTCTATAGGACAGCTGACTCCCCAGCTGTTGAATGTCACATACTACAGTGTTAGTATTAGAGCTACTGCCTCTTTAGAGCTACTATTAGAGCTACTCCAAGGATGGAATGCTAAGAGTACAAGTTCAGTTCAGTTCAGTTGCTCAGTCATGTCTGACTCTTTGCTACCCCATGAATTGCAGCACACCAGGCCTCCCTGTCCATCACTAACCCCTGGAGTTCACTCAGACTCACGTCCATTAAGGCAGTGATGCCATCCAGCCATCTCATCCTCGGTCATCCCCTTCTCCTCCTGCCCTCAATCCCTCCCAGCATCAGAGTCTTTTCCAATGAGTCAACTCTTCGCATGAGGTGGCCAAAGTACTGGAGTTTCAGCTTTAGCATCATTCCTTCCAAAGAAATCCCAGGGCTGATCTCCTTCAGAATGGACTGGTTAGATCTCCTTGCAGTCCAAGGGACTCTCAAGAGTCTTCTCCAACACCACAGTTCAAAAGCATCAATTCTTCGGTGCTCAGCCTTCTTCACAGTCCAACTCTCACATCCATACATGACTACTGGAAAAACCATAGCCTTGACTAAATGGACCTTAGTCGGCAAAGTAATGTCTCTGCTTTTGGATATGCTATCTAGGTTGGTCATAACTTTTCTTCCAAGGAGTAAGTGTCTTTTAATTTCTTGGCTGCAGCCACCATCTGCAGTGATTTTGGAGCCCCCCAAAATAAAGTCTGACACTGTTTCCACTGTTTCCCCATCTATTTCCCATGAAGTGATGGAACTGAATGCCATGATCTTTGTTTTCTGAATGTTGAACTTTAAGCCAACTTTTTCACTCTCCTCTTTTACTTTAATCAAGAGGCTTTTTAGTTCCTCTTCACTTTCTGCCATAAGGGTGGTGTCATCTGCATATCTGAGGTTATTGATATTTCTCCCAGCAATCTTGATTCCAGCTTGTGTTTCTTCCAGTACAGGGTTTCTCATGATGTACTCTGCATAGAAGTTAAATAAGCAGGGTGACAATATACAGCCTTGACACACTCCTTTTCCTATTTGGAACCAGTCTGTCGTTCCATGTCCAGTTCTAACTGTTGCTTCCTGACCTGCACACAGATTTCTCAAGAAGCAGGTCAGGTGGTCTGTATTCCCATCTCTTGAAGAATTTTCCGCAGTTGATTGTGATCCACACAGTCAAAGGCTTTGGCATAGTCAACAAAGCAGAAGTAGATGTTTTTCTGGAACTCTCTTGCTTTTTTCATGATCCAGCAGATGTTGGCAATTTGATCTCTGGTTCCTCTGCCTTTTTAAAACCAGCTTGAACATCAGGAAGTTCACGGTTCATGTATTGCTGAAGTCTGGCTTGGAGAATTTTGAGCATTACTTTACTAGCATGTGAGATGAGTGCAATTGTGCAGTAGTTTGAGCATTCTTTGGCATTGCCTTTCTTTGTGATTGGAATAAAAACTGACCTTTTCCAGTCCTGTGGCCACTGCTGAGTTTTCCAAATTTATTGGCATATTGAGTGCAGCACTTTCACAGCATCATCTTTCAGGATTTGACATAGCTCAACTGGAATTCCATCACTTCCACTAGCTTTGTTCGTAGTGATGCTTTCTAGGGCCCACTTGACTTCACATTCCAGGATGTCTGGCTGTAGGTGAGTGATCACACCATCGTGATTATCCGGGTCGTGAAGATCTTTTTGGTAAATGACCCACTAACCATGGATTGAGAACATATTCTACTGCTGGACCAGGGGAAAACTGACGATCTCAGTGGTTAAAAACGCTCATTTCTTGTAACATGAACATGCCAGTTAAGGGCACTGTTGTTGGGGCATTTCTTTTTTTCCTATAATATTCAATGTCTCAGGACTGAGTTTTGGAAAATAACAGAGCCCAGCTATGTGAAGCCATGGCTCTTAAGCTGGGCTGCACGCTGAAACCACAGAGGGAAACAGAGAAGTAGTACAGATGCCTGGATTTTAACTGAAACCAAGTGAAGCTATTGAATCTTTGGGGCTGGGCCCGCATAGGATTGAGAGCATTCAATTTAGAGATTCTGGGAATCACTTCCTTTCTCTCCAGTCATGTCTGTTTTCTTAGCTGGACCCTTTCTGTTTTGTTTTTTCTTGAACATTTTATTTGCTTTGGGTTTCAATAGAGCTGCTAAGAGATATCTTAGAAGTTCAGTTCAGTTCAGTCACTCAGTCATGTCCAACTCTTTGTGACTCCATAGACTGCAGCACGCCAGGCTTCCCTGTCCATCACCAACTCCTGGAGCTTACTCAAGCTCATATTCATTGAGTTGGTGATGCCATCCAACCATCTCATCCTCTGAATTCCCCTTCTCCTCCCGTCTTCAATCATTCCCAGCATCAGGGTCTTTTCAAATGAGTCAGTTCTTTGCATCAGGTGGCCAAAGTATTGGAGTTTCAGCTTCAGCGTCAGTCCTTCCAGTGAATATTCAGGATTGATTTTCTTTAGGATGGACTGGCTGGATCTCCTTGCTGTCCAAGGGACTCTCAAGAGTCTTCTCCAACACCACAGTTCTTAGAAGTTGACTGGCTACAAATACTAAGCTGTGGTGGGAGGGGGCCCCTGGAAGGATTGACTTGGGTGCCTTTTCAGAACAAGAACCTGTGACACAATTATCTTCTGGTAATTATTATTCATTCTTTACTAATTTACTGTATTGATCAGTTAGGCATGGTTTGCTATGGTAACAAGCAACCCCCATACTTCATCGGATTCAAACAACAAAGGTTTATTTCCAGCTTATGCTTCATATCTGTCTAGGACTCAGTGCATCTGGCCCAGAAGAGAGCAGAGACGTGAACACCATTATTAAAAAGGTGACACCGGTCACTTCTCACATTCCTCTCACTCATGCAAATTGTGTGGCTGTGCCCAACTTCAGGGGAGCAGTGCTTGAATTCCACCTGGGCCTAAAAGAAGGAGGCCTTGTGAACAGTCCCAAAGTCCCAAAAACACTGAGAGTGTTTTTTTGTTTGTCAGCTAGTCAGCTTCCTTTGCACTTGTCCATGTGCAGGTGTTGCTAAGTTGCTAAACTGTGTCTGACTCTTTTGCAACCCCTGTGGGCCGTAGCTGACCAGGCTCCTCTGTCCCTGGGACTTCTCAGGCAAGAATACGAGGGTGGGTTGCCATTTTCTTCACCAGATGATCTTCCTCAACCAGAGGCTGAACCCGCGTCTTTTGCATTGCAGGCGGATTCTTTGTGACTGAGCCACCGGCATTTAGAGGTTTTATATAGAACTGTAACTTTCAGAAGTGTTCATACTTCACGTCCAGTGACTCTATTTTTCATTCATATCATTTACTATTTTCAAGAAATTTTGTGGACAGTTTTTTGTTTGTTTGTTTAATACTGTTTTAGTTTTCTGTCATATTCTTGATATTTTTGTTCTGTCATATTCTTGATATTTTTGTTCTTTCCTTTATGTGCTGATGAGGAGGAAATACCTAAACCACTGAATGGCTGTGCTGCTCAATGCTATGTTTATGGATGAAATGGGCTGTCCCACTACTATATTTCTAGGCAGTGAGTGCTATGGCAGGATACTGAGCAAAAAGACTTACTGAAATTAACTCAGTAAATATGACTGTAAGGAAAAAACACACTGGGAGAGAAAAGTTGGGAAGGGCCCTTAGGTTAAAGAGAGCTATTTCCCTTGCTCATCTTTCATATGGCCAGGTCCTCCATGGTTTGGAACTGGTGTTTGTAAGACTTGTAGCTACTGGCTCAGGGTGGGTGTGTATCAAGGTCTCCTCCTGTGCCACTTCTCTTCCTGGTGAAGAACTCAGATGTTCCCAAATGCCAGATGTTCTTGGGGCCAAATGGCAGAATGATCAGAGTGTTTCTTGTTGGGTCTTCACTAGAGGCTTGGAGAGGCCAAACAGTTTAGTCTTGTGTGTTCTTTGTACATCCGCTTTGGAGCTAGCTTTGAGAAGTGACTTTTGGTGGCTCATATGGTAAAGAATCTGCCTGCAGTGTGGGAGACCCAAGTTCAATCCCTGGGTCAGGAAGATCCCTTGGAGAAGGAATTGGCAACCCACTCCAGTATTCTTGCCTGGAGAACTCCATGGACAGAGGAGCCTGGTAGGCTGCAGTTCCATGGGGTCACAAAGAGTCGGACATGACGGGGTGACCAACACTTTTCACTTTTGTTCAGGGGCTAACACATCTTTGGGGAAGTTGCCAACCCCAGCCTGGATGATACTACATTAAAAAGTTCAACATTATCTGTCCTTTCCATAGAAATTTGCTTCACTGCTTCCTTTAGAGTGGTACACATTTTCCTCATTAGGGTCATGAAGAAAAAAGCATTCTTCAGAGCCACATCCAGTGCCCATTGCTTTTGAAGAAGCAGTGATGTTTGACACGGACATACAGCCACGGGGAAGGCCATGTTTCAACGTTTACTGTTTGGGTTCAGCATTGGAACCAAACCAGTTTTTCTGGTCCTTTTTTTTCCCCTGTCTGAGTGGCAGAAAGCCCAGAAATATAAGTTTGCATGCCAAGAGATGGCTCTAAATATAGTGCTGGGTGGGCAGGAAGATGCTTTCCTCACGAACGCAACTGGTGTGTGCTGCATCCTCCCCACCGCCCTTCAGGGGGACGGGGGCAGCTTTGGCTGACTTGCCCTCCGGCCGGGGGCTCCCCATCTGACCGCAGAGCACAGGGCAGGTCGGCTTGGCACTCACATCTCCAGCCAAGAGGTGTAAATCAAACAGTCCCTACCTAGCTGGCTTCTTTACTCTTCAGGATTCAGATGTGTGATTAAACATGTAACAACGGCCAGCTTTTAGAGACCGGGGAGAAGGCATTGTGGATGCGTTGTTTCAACACAGATTGTTTACAGGAGGTAGGAAAAAATGTGGCTTCGCTGTGTTTGCTTGGAAATATGAGAGGGTGTTGCTAGCTACTGTCTACCAGGCAGTTTTGAAACTTGACTATTTTGCTCTTGTTCACAAGGGTGACTTTTCATTTTTCCTACCTGTTTCCTCTTGATGCAATTGAAAGGAAATAGAGCACGTAGAATAAGTAGACCAGCTTGGAAATGCTAACTTTAGAAGATCACTTTTCAGTTTTCTGCAAAACAGAGCAGGTCAGTAAAATAAACAGGTTAGCTCAAAACTGCCTACCAAGCTCTTGCTCTCAGCAATCAAATAAAATATACTTTGGAACCTCAGTTTATATGAATCAGATTGCCCGACGGGGATGGAGAGAACTGGCTGGACAACTGTTTGGGCCCACTTCCTTGATAAGGTTTACTTTATCTCACTCTGTTTTTTTCTTCTTCTTTTTTTTCTTCACAGTGGACATAAAATGACAGCTTTGCAGATTAACGTTGATTTGGTTTTTACCGATAAAAGCTTATTATGCCTAAGGAAATGCTGCAAAGTAGCTGGTACGTGTTATGTAATGCAATCGTCTATGTTGAATGTATTAGTATTGAGCAATTAATCTCAGCACACAGTTGGCTCTGAACCCAGGTTTTCTTAATCAGAGACATGAACTCAGTTACAGAGAAGCAGTGGGAGGTTCTCATCTCAGGAGAACCCTGGCTGACAATGAGTTGGACCACTTGAACGAGAGCGAAACTGTGAACCAATGCCGACCAACTTGGTAAAGAGTGATTTGTGATGCCGAATCAGGAAGTTTCATGAATACCTACATGTTCTGCTGCTGCTGCTGTTGCTCCTGCTAAGTCGCTTCAGTCGTGTCCGACTCTGTGTGACCCCAGAGATGGCAGCCCACCAGGCTCCCCCATCCCTGGGATTCTCCAGGCAAGAACACTGGAGTGGGTTGCCATTTCCTTCTCCAATGCATGCGAGTGAAAAGTGAAAGTGAAGTCACTCAATCCTGTCCGACCCTCAGCGACCCCATGGACTGCAGCCTTCCAGGCTCCTTCATCCATGGGATTTTCCAGGCAAGAGTACTGGAGTGGGGTGCCATTGCCTTCTCCAACATGTACTGTTAGGTTCCATTAATTGTGGGAAATGCGAGAGAGATATCAATAATTACTAGTAATTCACTAATACTTTTACGTGGATTTTTATCTTATCATTATAATATCTTTCATCTATATTTGGGAAATGGTACAAATATGTGGGAGACAACATGCAGCCCCCAAAACCATGTTCACCTCATAATTAGTAGTCAATAAATGATGCTAAAGCTGAAACTCCAGTACTTTGGCCACCTCATGTGAAGAGTTGACTCATTGGAAAAGATTCTAATGCTGGGAGGGATTGGGGGCAGGAGGAGAAGGGGACGACCAAGGATGAGATGGCTGGATGGCATTACTGACTCAATGGACGTGAGTCTGAGTGAACTCCGGGAGTTGATGATGGACAGGGAGGCCTGGCGTGCTGCGATTCATGGGGTCGCAAAGAGCTGGACACGACTGAGCAACTGAACTGAACTAATTTTTACTGAAAATTAAACGTTATTCAGTACGCGAGTACTCAGTCGTGTCCAACTCTTTGTGACCCCATGGACTGTAGCCCACCAGGCTTCTCTGTCCACGGGGTTTTCCAAGCAAGAATACTAGAGTGGGTTGCCATTTCCTCCTCCAGGGTATCTTCCTGACCAAGACATCAAACCTGTATCTCTTATGTCTCCTGTGGCAGATGCTTTACCACTGTACCACCTTGGAAGCAAACATCATTCATCTGAGGGACAGTTGTTAGTGTCCAGGCAGATGACAGAAACAGCAGGGCCCACGTGTTGGAAACCAAGATACAGTCTATTTCTGTGCCGCTTCGTAGGGCTCTTGTCTTGCCACTATAAACAAAGACCAGGAAGAAGCAGGGGCCAGACCCATGGAATCATTCTTTGGTCAGGGCAGAACGCCCCCAGCAGTGAGAAGCTGGCCGAAAGTCTAAAAGCATCCTCAGCTTTGCCACGTAATTTCGCCAGTGTGTCCAGATATTCAGATTTTAATGGCTGATAAGGAGCAAAAGTTTCACAATAACATTCTTTGGCTAAAATAAATTAGTAGTCAATGTTTCAAAAATACACCTTTTCCCACACAAAATTTATTAGAGCTATTATTTTGTAAACATGTTGTTGTTGTTCAATTGCTCAGTCATGTCTGACTCTCTGTTTCCCCATGGACTGCAGATGGTAGGCTTCCCTGTCCTTCACTATCTCCCAGAGTTTGCTCAAACTCATGTCCGCATAGTCGATATTGCCATCCAACTATCTCATCCTCTGTCACCCTTCTCCTGCCTTCAATCTTTCCAAGCATCAGGGTCTTTTCTAATGAGTCAGCTCTTTGCATCAGGTGGCCAAAGTATCAGACAGAGCTTTAGCATCAGTCCTTCCAATGAATATTCAGGGTTGATTTCCTTTCAGATTAACTGATGTAATCTCCTTGCAGTCCAAGGGGTTCTCAAGAGTCTTCTCCAGCACCACAATTCAAAGCATCAATTCTTCAGTGCTCAGCCTTCTTTATGGTCCAGCTCTCACATCCATACATGACTACCAGAAAAACCATAGCTTTGACTATACGGACCTTTGTCAGCAAAGTAATGTCTCTACTTTTTAATACGTTGTCTAGATTTTGTCATAGCTTTTCTTCCAAGGAGCAAGTGTCTTTTAATTTCATGGCTGCAATCACCATCCACAGTGATTTTGGAGCCCAAGAAAATAAAGTCTGTCACTGTTTCCACTTTATTCTAAACATTTTATTTTTTCTAAATTAACATTTATGTGAAAAGATTTGTCTTCAAACAAGATGCCTTGAGAGAGTTCACAGAACTCCTTTGAGCTATGTTCTCCACTAGTCACATGGGCCTCCGTGGGTGTTGAGTTTTAAGAGATAGTATGTACTCTAAGTTTAAAATACACAGTGGGTTCTGAAGACTTTGTAAGGAAAAAAAGGATGAAAAATATCTCAGTAACTTTTATGTTGATTACATGTTGACAATGTAATCACAATTGTCATTGCAATGTAATTGCAATGACAATATTTTACATATGTTATGCTAAATAAGATGCATGATTAAAGTTAATTCCTCCTTTCCTTTTTTTAATGTGGCTACTAGAAGATTTAAAATGACATAAGCAGCTTACATTGTCTTTCTGTTGGACAGCTGTTTACTGAATGGTGCCTGAGAACAGGAGAACCCCGCTGACTACCCCAGCCAGTGAGAGTGAGGAATGATAGCTGGCCCCTAATTCTACCACCCGGTGATCATTGCCTCTTCTAAATGTAAACTGGGTGGATCTGAGTGACCCCAAGGGATGATTTCCTGAACCAACCCTGAGCAGTGTTGCAGCTGCCTGAGAGGGGGTGTGTTGGGGAGGACTAAGGGCATAGTGGGTAAGCATCATCTGAACTCCTGGCCTCAGCTTACTTGCCCACCCAGGAAGAATTCTTGATCCACTTGAAGGATATTGAGTAGAAGCTTGCTGGGCACTAAGTTCAGGCCAAAGCTTAAAGAAGTTTTGTAAGTACCTACACCTAGAAGAGGTTGGCACAGCCCTGGTGAGAGAAGATCTGCACATCTCAAAAAACCCAAATGGACCAAATCCAGCTTGGATAGTCATGTCAGGAAAGCAGGAAGGAAGGAGGGATGGAGGACAGGTCCATCCCTTGATGGTGCCTGACACCCCGGGGCAGGGTCCCAGGGGCTCGCTTCTTGCTGCTCTCTTCAGGGCCCGTTTCCCTCAGACAATATTTGCTGAGTGCTAACTGCACATGTGTTAAGTGATCCAGGCTCTACGTTTCCTTCTGTGCTTTAAATATAAAATAAGAAGAGATGTGGTCTTCAAGTCAAAGGGATTATAATCTACTAGGAGGGTAAAGGCTGTTGGTCATTTGAAGATGGTTAAAATGGCACAGCCCTTAGGAATTAGAAGGTGGAACTGTTTTGTGGGTGGAGGGACTGAAAGTATTACCGAAAGGTATGTATAGGGGGTCTGGCTACTCACCACTCAAAAGCCAATAAACAGACCAGGTTGGTGGAAAGGAAAGTTGGCTTTACTTCAGATGCTAGGGGTAGTGGGGAGGATAATGGACATCTGTCCAAAGGCTGACTCTCCCCCACCTGACAAGCAGTGGGTGAGAGCTTTTATAGACAGTGTGGTAGGGGGCTGCATGATCTCTAACAGTCATCTTTGAATTGGTCATTAGCGGTCTGACCAGCACCATCTTCATTGTTTTAGGTGCAGTCAGTCTTAAGTTCTAGGGTCCATTTGTTCCCATTTTTTGCAGTCAGTTCTTAAAATCGTGGCAGCTCATGTCCTGGGTATAGTCTGGTCATCTGTTAATGTAGTTAACTTCTCCACCTGGTGCTTCAGTATCTTTAAGACAACTTACAGGATATGGCTCAGAATATTATCTATAGCCCTTGAGAAAGAACTAAAGGTCCTTGACTCTGCTTAATGACTGCATTATTATTTAGTCTCCTTAGACTGTTTTCCTTTGTTTCAGCATTTCTCACTTCTCTGATTAAACTTATTTTTTGACTAAAGTTTTCCATAGGCAAAAGGCAGGCAGAGAACATGGGCAGGAGGCGGGGGGCAGCAAGGACCATAAGGTCCTGCTTCATTTCAAAAACACCCTCACTCATTGGAAGAGGAACCTGGATATCAAGCTGCTTTAGACCTGCCCAGGGAACCTAAGTTCCATGAGAACAAGGGATTTTGTTTCTGCTGGTTCACTGCTGAATCCCCAGCACCAAAAACAATGATTAGACAGTTAAGTGCTGAGTATGCATTTGTTAAATAAACAATGGTTGAGGTGAAATTCTGTACTCCTCACGGTTCTCCAGGCCTGACGTGGCTCCTGGAGGCTTAGAACTTGGATGTCTTCAAACTAGCTAACTTCCTCTTCTTTGCTTTGCTTCCAAAATGTGCTTTCTTTTCTGATTCTAAGCCAAGTCTCCCTTGTTCCAGTTAGTCTTCTTTCCAGAACTTTCTCCTACTCGATCCTCTTCCTCTTCCCAAGTTGCTTTTCCTGCTGCTATTTCCCACCATCATTGCCCATTCCTCTTCCATTTCCACTCATCTAAGATGTTTATTTTTATATGTTGTTCAGTAGCTAAGTTGCGTCCGACTCAGTGATCCCATGAACTGCAGCACACCAGGCCTCCCTGTCTTTCACTATTTTTATATAGTGGTTTAAAAAAGAAGAGGATGTTGCTATACCATTGGTTTGGGTCATCAGACTATGAGGGAAGCCTGTTAGATTCTTCCAGGGCAGAGTGAGAACTCTGAAGTCAGAGGTCTGATTGCGTATGAGTATAAGGCACTGATGCCAGGACTGGCAGGACTGGCTGATGGACTTGGCTCAGATGCCTTGGCTACCTTTCATGGTTGGTTTCAGCTTGTCCTTCCCCCCAAATAAAAAAATCTTTCCTTCGTCTTACATCATAATACTTTCCCTATTCACATGAGAGGGCTCAAGTGTACCCCAGCTGAGGAGAGGGTTCTATTAAACTTTGCATAGGGCCCACTTTTGTTGATATACTACTGATTTGGTTTCTGAGTATCTACTTGCCATTATTTGAGGGAGGGGCATCTTTTGTCAGAATTCTTTTTTTTTTTTCCTGAAAATCCAGAAAACATCTCTAATATTGAATTGTAATCTCACATAAACCCTTGTCATTAAAATAATTATTGCTTTATTAACTATCGCAACCAGTTTTCCAGCAGAGTTGCTGCTTTTTGTATGGCTTTAAAGTTCTGATTATTTATGGTATAAACTGTATTTGAGTCCCATAAACAGAGCCTTTCAATTAAATTGAAAAATACAAATTATTAAGTACTCAATGGGTTCCAGAAGAGCAAGAATCTTGGTTTGTTGCAAAAGCCTGTTTCATGGCTAGAGGCGGGTGTGGCCAACCACAGAGCTATGCCGCAGACTATAAATTTAGCAAATCCAGAAACTTGACTGGAAGTCAAAATTGGCCCCGTATGATTACAATTTATTCAGTGACCCACTCCCTTCAAGCAGAAAGCTTGAAGTGTTGGGATCCCAGGAAGCAGATGTGGGAAGCCCAGATTAAGCACATGTGTTGGGAAGAACACATACTGTCAGAGAGAATATGAACTGGATTCAAGACTACCCACCAATTTTCCATCTTAATACTATTGCTTTAAAAGTGGAAATAGAACTGCTTTAAGTTATAAAGGACTTTATGGACTGATTAGTGCCTTTACAACTATATTCTCATTTTATCTTTCTGATAATATAGTGAATTTGTGAGTAGGTTTTGCCTGGTTTACTCTACAGATTTCACTTCAGTGCTCTTCCTCCAGGAAGCCTTCTCTGGTTCGCTCCTGTAACCAGTCTCCTTGCCAGCAAGCAGAGTTCAGAGCCCATCCCCCACAGCACCGAGTCCTTACCCCTCTCACAGCACCTACTGCCAAAATTCACCATTGAATTTGCCTCCACTATTTGTAAAATACTTGAAAGCACAGATTGTATTTAGTTGATTCTTCTGTC
Organism: Ovis aries; assembly: GCF_016772045.2. Classification (NCBI taxonomy): domain Eukaryota; kingdom Metazoa; phylum Chordata; class Mammalia; order Artiodactyla; family Bovidae; genus Ovis; species Ovis aries. The sequence goes on along the minus strand of NC_056062.1, from coordinate 57,037,955 downwards.
CTCCAGCTCAGTCTGTCAAAGGTGCTGAATTGAATTACGGAGGTGGAAAGGGGAGTGAAGAAAACTTAATCATCCTGTCCAGGGCACTAGAATATAAACCCCATGAGAGTAAAGACTGGAGCTATCACATTCAATATAGTATCCGCAACATCTAGAAGGGTGCTTGGCACAGAGTATGTACTCAAAAAAGGGATAAATGGATATGACAGGTGAATAGCAAAGCAGGATATAAATGAAAGTCTGCACTGTTGAAATCCTATATGCTATTACATCCAAATACGTGAAAGGAGATTGAAAATATTATTTCATAAGTTCCTACCACGTGCACAACTCTGTGGGCACTTTCACACACATGATCTCATTTAATCTTTCCAACGGCCCTGAGAACAGTCGTGTGTGAGGTTACATTTCTCTTGGGTAAACACCTAGAAGTATAAAGTAGATATTTGTTTAATTTTATAAGAAACTGTCACACAGTTCTGCAGAATGATTGCACCATTTTGCAACCCTCACAAGAGTCCTGAGAAACTCTGAGTTGTACTAGGAAATTGAATCTACTTTCCCTTGGCAGAAATATATTTAATCAGCTAAGAGCACTTGAGACAATTTTGATGTTTTCCTTATCTTTCCAAAGGGCCTGCTTGTTCCTGTTTCATACACCCTGTCTGTCTTTAGAATCTGCTTAGTTCCAAGCTCGTGTTCCACTTCATTTGGAAGTATGGTGTTTTTTCAGCTGTAATCTGATCTATGGAATTTGGCCAGGCCCAGAAAGAGGACTGGCAAAGTTTGCAAAGTACATTTTTTTTAAAAATGGAAATACTTAAATGTATAGGAATCCTTCCTGTTGTGATATACATGCTTTCTAGCAAAATCGCATATAAATTTTTTAGAGTATTCTATTTAGTGTAAGTATAGGGTATCTCCCCTATTCAAATAAACTTTGGCTGAAGTGGGTGGCCAATACATTAAGGTACCAGACATTATTAACACAGAGCGTTACTTCTCCTGGAAGCTGTTATGCCCATCTGTAGTTAGATTTCTCTAGAACATTTTTCTGGTGCTAGAACTGAGCTGCATAATTGCCACCTCCTTATCAACCGTAACTAAGGAATTTCCCTCTGTGCTCAAGGGATTCCTTGAATTGAAATTTTTTTAATCTTGATTATCTTTAAAGTTTAATATAATAGATAATAACATTAAAGAAGTAAAGGGTGCCATCAAAAATATAATGTAACACTGCTTAACTCCACAGGGGTTCAAAAGAAGTAAAATTATTTAGTTCCTTAATTACGAATTTGGGAATTTAACATTTTTTATATTAAGTATGTTGAGAGGATGATACCTATACTTAAAGTATATTTTAGGAAAATGTTACATGATGTGATAGGAGTGGAAGAGATAGTTCTCCTCTTAAAAACACACATACAATTTTCATTCTAAATTTACTTACACATTTTAAAAATTGACCATTTCAATTGTAAATGTTTTTCTTAAATGCTTGACTGTAGATTTCTTTAAAAGAGAGTTCATCAGTGCATACAGGGGTAGTTTCTTTCTATTTGTTTCTTTTATATTGTTTTGATTCCTTTTTATAGCAATTTACTACCACAAGGGGTAAGTTAAAAGTTTAGGAACTAGTGCTGAGTTTTGAGGATCCATAAAAAACGGAGATGCATCTGTTTATCCTCTGGTTCATGTAAACCATGTAATTAACTATGTGAAGATTTAGTACTGGTTTAGTTCATGTGTGTCTGCCCATTACCTCTGGCCTCCCCAGCAGTTAAAGGGACAGTTCATTAGTTAAGCACATTATTTTAAGCAAAGATAACCCTTTCCTTGGCTCTGTGCATAAATAAGTGTATTTGTGCTAGTTGAGTGCATTTGTGGATTGTGATAAAAATGCCATGCATTAAATTGCAGCCAGATTAGATCAAGACAAATGTAGCAGGGATGACAAGAACATTTCTTGAATGGCTATTTGAAATTTTGTGTAATTTGAAAGTCTCTAAGCTCTTTGCTCTCATAAGTGATTACACAATGCAATAGGGAAAACTATATTTAATGATGTGATTAGCAGTTTGTGACATATTTGGCTTCATGCTCCGTTGTAACTGGGTAACTTCCAAGCAGTATCTTGGGGAGATGTATTAACTCTTTCATGGCCTAGGGTGTAATTCAATGGAGTATTTCAGTGCTACTTCAGTGTTCTAGAATGGCGCAGTGCAAAAAAATAGTATTATATTGCAAGACACATGTCATTTTAAGTTTTCTCATAGTCACATTTTAAAAAATGAAAAAGAGCAAGTGAAATTAACTTTAATAAGTTATATTTTATCTAACCCAACATGTCTGAAACATTATCATTTCAACATGTAATCAATATTTTTAAATTGTTAACGATTTTAGTTTTGTTTTTTTTTTTTCAAAATAAGTCATCAAAATCTGGCATTTGTTTTACACTCACAACACACCTTAAATTAGACTAGCCTAATTTCAAGTCTAGAAAGATCTCCCTATCCTGCCACCTGGAAGCCACTCACTGATTTTGTCATGAAAATGTCTAACTTTTCCCCTTAATTTAGAGCCACATTTCACTTCACATATCCTGAAGTCTTAAGATCATTAGGAATGGACATTTCAATAATTATAGAAGCCATCACAGACTGAACCATCCACTGTGCTAATAAGCATGTTACACTAATTAGTTAACTCATTTACGCTCATGTGACCTTATGAGCTAGGCACTGATACCTCTCGAGTATTCAGTGATTCAGAGACTCAGAGTGATTGATTCACCTGGTAAAGATCACGTAGGTAGTAGGTGGCAGGGTCAAGATTAGAGAGATTGTTTCACCAGGGAAGGTCTCGTGGGTGGTAGATGGCAGAGTTACTGTGCTGACAGTGATGAGCTGGAGAGAGGATTCTGAGCTGGAGAGGGGACTCCGGGCTGACTGAGTTCCCAGGAGCCCTCAGAGATCAGGTGGGAATAGAGAAGGCGTACAATGATGTCTCACAGCTGGAAAAGTAGTTAGGTTAGCTCTGAAAATTACCTGCTTTTCTGAACATCCCCACACCCATATTTTTCTCTTTCCAGAACACATTTATATTTTAGTTCATATTTACTTACTGACACATGTAAGGATATTTACCCACTACCATCATAGAGACACAGCCTTAAGCATATTTATAAATGTTGCTGAGTCTTTATGCCCTGCATTGGTTGGTGGGGAGGCTTTTTCTTTTTCCCTGGAGTCTGTGAGTAAGGATCTAGACCTGAGAGGTCTAGAGACCTCTAGAGGTAGGTGAGGAAACAGCCTCCTTCCTTTCTGCTGCTCCAGGAGACAGTGCTTTGAATGGAGAGAGAGAGAAACCAGACATGGTTTCTGAACATACCTTCTTGCTAAAAGACTGAAGGAGAAGGAAAATGTTTTGCAATGTAACTGACCTGATGCACTATTATCTTCCAATGGAGAACTTTGCTGACCCTCCCTAAGTTTGTTAGCATGTTGACAAACATGCTTATCCAGAGCTAGCCCCTTCCCTTGGACTGCTTCTGTTTGTCCATCTACACGGCAAATAGGACAAGGTCAGGAAGGATGGGGAGAGAAGATTGGAACTTTGCTACCTTCCTCTCCAGAGGAAAGGTTTGCTTCTATATCCCAGGGAGACAGAGTGATTCAACTAAATCCAAGTGTGGGCTTCCCAGGCACTAGTGGTAAAGAATACTCCTGCCTATGCAGGAGACATAAGAGACATGGGTTTAATCCCTGGGTTGGGAAGATCCCCTAGAGGAGGGCATGACACACACTCCAGTATTCCTGCCTGGAGAATCCCGTTGACAGAGGAGCCTGATGGGGTATAGCCTGTAGGGTCACAGAGAGTCGGACATGCCTAAAGTGACTTAGCAGGCACACACTTGGAACACCCACCTGAGCCACATGGATACCTGCCATGGAAGAAAGGTTGACAGAAAGACTAATGGTTTTCCTGGAATCAAGACTCCTAAATAACCCAAGATCTGGAGAAAATGACTTGTTATGTTTGACCCACAAATATGATTCCTAATCTTTGGTGGAATTAAAACAATGCACTACTTTAGAAATCCAAAAACTGTACTCATAGCCTGAGTGGTCTCTGGGCTGAGCATTTGTAAAATAATCCAAATTGGTAAATGTTCTCATCAGATACGTAATTAAACATTAGAGTAGAAAGAGGGAAAATCTCAACATTCCTTGCTTTTCCTGAAGTTCTAGCCTGACCCCCAGGTTCTATTCAGTCATTCTGATGTGACCCTGTCATATCTTGGGGCTTAGCCCTGGGTCTGAGCAGGAAGGGGTCAACCACTATAAGTTTAGGTGTCCCCTGGTAGATGCTCAAGACAGTAAGGGAAACTATGAGGAAAGGGAGTCACTTTCTTTTCAGGCAAGAAGTATTTTCTGAGTACCTGTGTATTAGGTGTTCAGAGGAGGCAGAGTGTATAAAACTTGTCCCTGCTTTCAAAGTCTGATTGGGAAAGCCAGACATATATCAGGGAAATGATACACAACAAGATACAAGCAAGCAAGCCTTGAATTGGGTTTCCCAGGTGGCTCAGTGGTAAAGAATCTGCCTGCCAAAGCAGGAGACACAGGAGACACAGGTTTGATCCCCGGGTCAGGAAGATCCCCTGGAGGAGGAAATGGCAACCCACTCCAGTATGCCTGTCTGGAAAAGTCTATGGACAAAGGAGCCTGGCAGGCTATAGTCCAAGGGATTGCAAAGAGTCAGACTTGACTGAGCAACTAAGCACAAACCCTGTATTGCCTTTTCTAACAAGTTCTTGAGAATTCTGTAGAATATTAAAAATATACTTGAATAGTACCAACAATAATAGGTTCTTAATAGTACAAAGGTCAAGGGGCTCAGTAAAAGAATATAGATTCTGGTATCAAACCAACCTCACATTGAAAGCCAGGCGTTTCCGGCTGTGTCATCTCTGGCATATCACTTGAGTTTTTTGAGGCATAGATTTCTTATCTATTAGATATGAATAGCAATGGCCCTCTGGGGTCTTTGTAAAAACCAAATGATAGAATATATGTGTGCAGCTCTAAAATAACATGTCCACTCAAATGTTTCCTACAGAAAATCCTTTATAATTTAGGTAGATACCCCTCCTCCTGAAGGTAGGTATTAACTCCCTTCATTTTCAGTATGAACCAGACTTATTGATTCACTTCTAAAGAAAAGAGTGTGGAAAAGGAAAAATATTAAATTTATAGTGGAGAAGCCTGGTAGATATCCCTAAAGAGTAAAAGGTCAAGGTGACTGTGATGAGAGAAACATCATGTTGATAAGATCTCCCTTCCGCAGAGGTGTAATGAGAGAAGCACTTCACTTCTGTTGGTAATCCCTCCCTAAACACATCACCTCAGTCTAATCATGAGAAAATTCATCAGACAAACTAAAATTGAGGGACAGTTTACAAAATAAATGACCAGCACTCCTTAAAACCAACCAAAGTCTTGAAAAACTTGGAAAAATTGAGAAATCATCACACATTAGAGGAACTATGGCAACTAAATGCCATGTAGTATCCTAGAAGGATCTTGGAAGAGAAAAAAAGAATAGTAATGAAAAAAGTTGGGGAATTTGAATAAAGTCTGGAGTTTAGTTAATAGTAATGTTCTAGTTTTGGCTTCTTAACTTTGACAAACATATCGGAGTAATGTGAGATAACATTAGGAGAAAGTGAAGCTAGGGGTATACAGGAAATCTCTGAATAGTTTTTTTGATACTTGTCATTTTTTGGCTGTGCTGTGTCTTAATTGTGGCACTCAGGATCTTTAATTGAGGCATGTGGGATCTAGTTCCCTGACCAGGAATTGAACCTCAACCCCGTGCAGTGAAAGTATGAAGTCTTAACCACTGGACCACCAGGGAAGTCCCCTTCTGTATTGTTTATACAACACTTCAGTGAATCTATTTGAAAAATTATTCCAAATAAAGAGTTAATTTTTTTAAAAAAGTCCATTTATTTTATGCAAATATGTAGATAGACTTCATAACATAGATGGTGCTCATTTATAATAATAGTCACCTGGAGGGAAGGAAATTAAATGTGATGGTGAAGTAAAATCAATTTTATCATAGTATTTGCATATTTTACAATGAGAATACATTTTTTATTCATTTTTAGTTGTATAACACAAATTAGAAATATTTTGGCATGTTTAGATTCAAATGGAATGGATTTCAGAAGGTGTCTATACCCAACAGCTTAGACAGTGTGGCAGAATAATGGTCCCCCCAAAATGTCCATGTGTTAATCCTTGAAACCTGTGCAATATGTTATCTTACATTGAAAAGGGGACTTTAAAGATGTGTTAATTTAAGAATATTGAGTTGTCAGGCAATTCTGAAATATCTGGGTGGGATATTCAGTTTCAACTTCAATGTAGTCATAAAGATCCTTATAAGAGGGAGGGGAAGGGTCAATCAAAAGCCAGCGTGACAATAGCAGTAGAGAGAGACTGGAAGATGCTTCACTGGCTGCTGACTTTGAAGATGGAGGGAGGGGCCATCAGCCAAGGAGTGCAGGCTCCCTCCAGAAGCTGGAAAAGGAAAAGAACCAGTTTCTCCCCTAGCATCTCCAGGAGGAATGCAGTCCTGATGATCCGCTTTGAACTTCTGACTGCCAGAACTGTAATCTAATACATTTGTCTTTATTTAAATATGTGTGTGTGTGTATACATATACGTGTGTGTGTGTGGATATATATATATATGTCCACAAATTCTTGGATACTCCTACCACCAAAAGATGGAGCTTGACTGCCTTTCCCTAGAGTGGACTATATTTAGTGATTCACTTCTAGTGAATAAAATGTGGCACAATTGATGACATATAATTTCTAAGACTAGGTCATGAAAGGCAGATGACTTCCTCCTTGCTCTCTCTGGGATCACTTGCTCTGGGGGAAGCCAGCTGTCATGTTGTGAAGTCACTCTAGCAGCTCAGTGAAGAGGCCCACATGGTGAAGAAATGAGCGCCCCTGCCAGCAGTCAGCAAAGAACTGCCTTTTCCTGCCACCCCCCTTGCCATTGACCCTTTCTATGAAAGGTCTGTCTGCCATCCTGGTATCTTGCCTATAAACTCAAGGGAAACCTTGAACCAGAACACCAAGCTAAGTGACTCCCAAATTTCTGATCACAGAAACCATGAGACTATGCTTGTTGTTTAAGCTGTTAAGCTTTAGGGTCATTTGTTATGCAGCAATAGATAACTGATGGAATATGAAACATGCTTAGCATGCTATCTGGTATACATATATAAGTACTGAATAAATTATAGTTTTTATTTTTATTATTGTTATTGTTGTTTAGTCGCTAAGTCATGTCCAACTCTTTTGGGAGTCCATGGACAGTGGCCTGCCAGACTCCTCTGTCTTTGGGATTCTCCAGGCAAGAATACTGGAATGGGTAGCCATTTCCTTCTCCAGAGGATCTTCCCAACCCAGGGATCGAACCTGCATCTCCTGCATTGGCAGGCAGCTTCTTTACCACTGAGCCACCAAGGAAACCCCTATTTTTTTTTTAATTGTTTCAAAACTTATTTCTTTTACCCAGTTATTCTGGTCCTCCCATTTGCTCTCCACTTGGAATAGTGGTTCTTAACCATTACTGCACATTAAATTAAAAAAAAATAAAATAAAAACCATAGCAACAGAAAAACTACAGACAAAAAAGCCTTAAGGCCTATAGCCTTAGGCCAGATTAATTAAATAAAGAATTCTGGGGTGGGCTCAAACATCAATATGTTTTTAAAAACTCCCATAGTAATTTTCATGGACAGACAAGGTAAAGGACCACTGCTATAGAAACAATAATATTTAAATAAGGGCTACTAAAATTCTAAGACCTCTGACTTTAGGAGCACAAAGTTATATTTCTTGCTAATTCATCCGAATAGGCTTTATACATTAAGGAAAATGAATTGCAAACAAAAAGAAAATTTAAAGTTGTCCACTGAAATAGCATATAACCTTATGCCAGCCTCCTTTGAAAGGAATGAAGCAATCTTTAACTAAGAGTTTATCAGCTAGGCAGAGAGACCACAGGATAATTATGTTGACCTTGCAGCAGTGAAACAGTATTTGTGGACTGTATTCTGAAGGACGGTTAATGTTTTCTTTGGTTAATATGCTGAACTGGAATTCCTTCTTTCCGGTTTATATTTTATTTCTCTCTGTCAGGCATAAGTATCAAAGAAACATTTACTGAACATGAATCTAAGAGAATGATTTGCTTAAGGCATGTAGGAAAAAATTAATTGTAAATTTGTTTAAATATCCTTTAGTTGACAAAAAAAAGGTCTGCATATTTCATACTGAAAATATGGAGCCATGAAATAGGAAATCTATAATTAACATAGCAGAGTCTGTCATTTCATCCCCTTGCATAACCCAAGGAAGGAAATAATCCAGCAGGCATTAGGTCTCTATCCAAATGAGTTTTGACCTTTTTATTTTGTCATCTGGGTCACTTATTGGCAAAGAAGTGAATCAAATGATAATTCTAGGCTAAGCAGTCTCATTATGGGCCAATGAAAGACTGTTACTTAGATTTGGACACTAAGTTGAATGTATTTAAAGGCATTTGTTGAATGAAGATTTTGTGAGTGGCGCTTTAGAAGACTATGAAGATTCTGCCTCTGACTCAGCAGATTTGCAATACCATTAATAAAATGAAGGTTGGTATATAATGTACTTCAAGTTTTTGCATCTAAAATAATTTCAATGAAAAGAATTACAAGCATGGATCAGATTTGATAGAAAAAATATGTAGGTAAAAGTAGTGTTTGAGTCTAATAAATAAGAGTGCTAGGTCCTTGGTATTCGATGACCCAATCTTGAATACAGTTTGAATAAATAAAGAGAAAGGAGAGCATCTAAGCTGGAAGAGAATCACAAAAGCAAAAATTAACCATCATATGGGGAGTACTGAAATGACTGACATATAAGGTAGAGGTTTATCTGAAAAAGAGTAAGACTGATACCAGATAATGTTGAAGCCTTGAAGATCTGGGTAAGTACCCAGAAATCATTGAAGGTTCTTGAACAGATTGAAATGGGAGGGGGGTGTATAGAAGAAAGGGTAGGAGGAGCAAGCAATTTGCAGGATGATTTAGAAAGAGTAGAAAATTAGAGAGAGACAAATCTCAGACATGGTAGAGATGAATAAAGAAACTTGATTATTTATTAATGAGTGTAGTCTCCCCATCGTGGATGTGTCTCAGTCCGAGGGACAGCTTCATGTGGCCGATCTCTATCAATAGATAGTGATGGAGATAAAAAACACTGGGCTTTCTGTCAACAAATAACCTACTTTGTACCACATCTTCATCCATTCCTCTGCCAATGGACATCTAGGTTGCTTCCATGTCTTGGCTATTGTCAACAGTGCTGCAGTGAACACTGGGGTGCATGGATCCTTTCAGACCATGTTTTTCTCCAGATACATACCCAGGAATGGGATTGCAGGATCATCAGTTCAGTTCAGTTCCATTCAGTCGCTCAGTCATGTCCGACTCTTTGCAACCCCATGAATTGCAGCATGCCAGGCCTCCCTGTCCATCATAGTGTAGTTCTATTTTTAGTGTTTTATTATAGTTCTGTTTGAAGGAGTCTCCGTACTCTTCTCCATAATAGCTGTACTAATTGACATTTCCACCAACAGTGCAGGAGGGTTGCCTTTTCTCCACACCCTCTCCAGCATTAACTGTTTGTAGAGTTTTTGATAATAGCCTTTCTGACTGGGGTGAGGTGATACCTCATTATAGTTTTGATTTGCATTTCCCTAATAATGAGTGCTGTTGAGCATCTTTTCGTGTACCTCTTGGCCATCTGTATGTCTTCTTTGGAGAAATATCTATCTAAGTTTTCTGCCCATTTTTTGATTGGGTTGTTCATTTTTTTGATTCTGAGCTGCATGCACAGTTTGTATATTTTGGAGATTCATCTCTTGTTAGTTGCTTCGTTTGCAAAATATTTTCTCCCATTCTAAGAATTGTCTTTTTGTTTTATTTATGGTTTCCTTTGCTGTGCAAAATGTTTTGAGTTTAATTAAGTCCCATTTGTTTATTTTTGTTTTTATTTTCATTACTCTGGGAGATGGATTAAAAAAAAAAGATGTTGCTGTGATTTATGTCAGAGAATGGTCTGCCTATGTTTTCCTCGAAGAGTTTTATAGTATCCAATCTCAAATTTAAGTCTTTAATCCATTTTGAGTTTATTTTTGTGTATGGTGTTAAAGAATATTCTAATTTCATTTTTTTACCTGTAACGGTCCAGTTTTCCCAGCATCATTTATTCAAAAGACTGTCTTTTCTCTATTGTATATTCTTGCCTCCTTTGCTATAGATTAATTGATCAAAGGTGCATGAGTTTATTTCTGGGCTTTCTATCCCATTCCATTTATCTATACTTCTATTTTATTACTTAGCCATTAAAAAGAATGAAATAATACCATTTGCAGCAACATAGATGGACCTAGAGATTGTCACACTGAGTGAAGTAAGTCAGACAGAGTAAGAGAAATGTCACAGGATAGCCCTTATATGCAGCATCTTTAAACAATGATACAAATGAACTTACTTACAAAATAGAAACCGACTCACAGATTTAGAGAACGAGCTTATGGTTGGGAGCGGACAGGAAAGAGAGGGAAAGGATAGTTAGAGAGTTTGGGATGGTCATGTACACACAGTTATATTTAAAAATAGAAAAGCAAGAAGCTACTATATAGCACAGGGAATTCTGCTCAATATTAACAACCTAAATGGAAAAAGGATTTGAAAAAGAAAGATTCATGTGTATGTATAACTGAATCACTTTGCTGTACACCTGAATCTAACACAACATTGTAAATCGATTTTACTCCAGTACAAAATAAAAAGTTAAAAGAGAAAACCTGCTTTGAACATTTGAGTCCCAAATCAATAAATCAAGAGTGTGATTCTGTAGTCCTGTAGTTCTTATGAAATCCTGTAATTCAATTGGGATACATGGTAAAACTTGCAAAGACATCTTCATTAAATGTTCAGCTTTGAACTCCCTGATGTTCAAGCTGGTTTTAGAAAAGGCAGAGGAACCAGAGATCAAATTTCCAACCTCTGCTGGATCATGGAAAAAGCAAGAGAGTTCCAGAAAAACATCTGTTTCTGCGTTATTGACTATGCCAAAGCCTCTGACTGTGTGGTTCACAATCAACTGTGGAAAATTCTTCAAGAGATGGGAATACCAGAACACCTAACCTGCTTCTTGAGAAACCTATATGCAGGTCAGGAAGCAGCAGTTAGAACTGGACATGAAACAACAGACTGGTTCCAAATAGGAAAAGGAGTACGCCAAGACTGTATGTTGTCACCCTGCTTATTTATATGCAGAGCACATCATGAGAAACGCTGGACTGGAAGAAACACAAGCTGGAATCAAGATTGCTGGGAGAAATATCAATAACCTCAGATATGCAGATGACACCACCCTTATGGCAGAAAGTGAAGAGGAGCTAAAAAGCCTCTTGATGAAAGTGAAAGAGGAGAGTGAAAAAGTTGGCTTAAAGCTCAACATTCAGAAAATGAAGATCATGGCATCCGGTCTCATCACTTCATGGGAAATAGATGGGGAAACAGTGGAAACAGTGTCAGACTTTATTTTGGGGGGCTCCAAAATCACTGCAGATGGTGACTGCAGCCATGAAATTAAAAGACGCTTACTCCTTGGAAGAAAAGTTATGACCAACCTAAATAGCATATCCAAAAGCAGAGACATTACTTTGCCGACTAAGGTCTGTCTAGTCAAGGCTATGGTTTTTCCAGTAGTCATGTATGGATGTGAGAGTTGGACTGTGAAGAAGGCTGAGTGCCGAAGAATGGATGCTTTTGAACTGTGGTGTTGGAGAAGACTCTTGAAAGTCCCTTGGACTGCAAGGAGATCCAACCAGTCCATCCTGAAGGAGATCAGCCCTGGGATTTCTTTGGAAGGAATGATGCTAAAGCTGAAACTCCAGTACTTTGGCCACCTCATGCGAAGAGTTGACTCACTGGAAAAGACTGATGCTGCGAGGGATTGAGGGCAGGAGGAGAAGGGGACGACAGAGGATGAGATGGCTGGATGGCATCATTGACTTGATGGACGTGAGTCTGAGTGAACTCCGGGAAATGGTGGTGGGCCGGGAGGCCTGGCGTGCTGCGATTCATGGGGTTGCAAAGAGTCAGACACAACTGAGTGACTGAACTGAACTGATATTTCAGCAGTGAAAAGGTTTTGTCTATAATACAAACTTAAAATATTCCTTTTAAAATTACCTTGTTACATGTGGGAATTTGTTTTCTCCATTCCTAATCAAAAATGTTTTAAGTTCTAGTTTATCTTGTTTGATCTAATAGTCTAAGTAGGAGAGTTGGTCTAAATTTTGACCCTTACAGGAAGTGTAATTGCTATTAATAGTCATATTACTATAAAAATAAGATTTCTTTACATGTTTGAAATATTTCTTTCTTTTGTTTGCTCAGTAACTAACTTTTATGCTTTCTGGTGTAATGACAGTATCAAACAATCCAGAATGGATGGGGAATATTCTCAGCAGCCTGTAGGCCTCTCCACACTGCTGAGTGTCTTACCACATGACTGCCAGGCTCTCCACAGAGCTAGACCAGGGCCGTTTTCTGAAGGCTAAATGTGAGGAGCAACAGCCTACCTGTCTAGTGATTTGGCCTTGGAGGAATTGGCTTGACATTCTCTAGAAAGAGTTTATTTCTATGAATAGGAGTTTTTTTATACTCTTCTGATGGGCTGACTTGTAGTAAATGTTTACAACTTTATTTAAAGAATATTTAGTCCTATACTATGTAAAGTGGTTTGGAAAAGTGATGCCATTAGGCCCTTTGCCAAAAAAAAGGAAAAAGAAAGTACATATTTTGTTTTTGTTGTCTGAGGTGTTCTAGATTAGCTAATAAAAAAATATAAAGATTTCCACTTCTTGTAACGGTCAAAATTTAGGCCAGTCCTCCTACTGAGAGCAATAAAACCTGGATGAAATATACTCACTTGGAATTGGTTGGCGACATCAGAGATCTAACCAGGCAGAATTATGGGGAAAATGTGGGAAATAAGAAAATCTAGAGTGAGCCTGCCACGAGGGGCCACTTTTTCTCTCAGATGTCTGCTGACCCCAGAAAACATAACTGAAAGGCTGAGAAACTGAGCAGGACTCCTAACAGCCCTGTGGACTAGATGAATAAAACTGGGCTTTAGAACCCACCAAAGCTGAGGTGAGGCTGGTAGATATTGCCAGACTGTGTACTGAGACACTGAATATCTACCCACCAGAAGTTAAAACAAACTGTAAATAGACTATCCTCTCAGAGCCGGAAACTCAACTTTAAGTCATTTTTAATCCTTGAAACTGAAACAAGATGATCTCAGACTGCTGGCTTCTAAACCTGTTGATAGCAAAGCAAAGTAAAATCTCTCTCAAGGAAGAGAATGTTATCAAGATCTCATATTGTTTCTACAAATTTTCATATACTGTGTGCACTATTTTAATAAGAGCCTCATGAGGAAAGCAAACAGTATGGATGGAAAAAAAAGAAAAAAGAAAAACAACAGGTAATAGAAATGTGGGACTCCACATAAGTTCTCACATACAGACTTCCAAAAAATATTCTTAATATGTTCTGTGAGATTTTTTTAAGGCTGGAAATTATAGATAAGAATGAGAAACTCTCAAAATGAGCCACCTGAAAAATCCAAGATCTGAATTTTAAACTGTGATTGATGGGTGGATTAGCTAATTATTGCCATGTAACAAATCATCCCAAGACTTAGTAACTTAAGGCAGCAATAATCACATAATCTTTCTCATAGTTTCTGTGAGTCAGACATTCAGGAGTAGCTAATTTGACTGATTCTTGCCCAGACTCTCTCATGAGGTTGCCATCAGATAATTGGCTGGGGGACAGTCATCTAAAAACTTAGCTGGGGTTGGAGCCATCTAAAGGGGGTTCACTCATGTGGATGGGAAGGTGGTTCCTTTCAATGTGGGTTTCTCTAGGGAGCTGCTTGAGTGTCCTGACAACAGGGTGGCTGGTTTTCCTCAGGGCTGGAAATCCAAGAGCACGAGGCAGAAGGTGCAATGCTTTGGATGACCTAGCCTCAGAAGTCTCCCACCACCACTTCTGTCGACCCTATGATATTCTGTCATGCCTATCTGGTCATACAAATCAACCCTGATCTAGTGTAAAAGGAAGCTACTTGTGGTGTGAAAACTAGATGGTAAGGATTATTGAGGTCAGGGAGCTCACTTGCTAATGGCTGCCATGAGCAGACACAGTAGAAAGTGAAAGTGAAAGCGAAGTCACTCAGTCGTGTCGGACTCTTTGCGACCCCATGGACTGTAGCCCACCAGGCTCCTCCGTCCATGGGATTCTCCAGGCAAGAGTACTGGAGTGTGGTGCCATTGCCTTCTCCAGGGGATCTTCCCAACCCAGGGATCGAACCCAGGTCTCCCGCATTGCAGGCAGACACTTTAACCTCTGAGCCACCAGGGAAGCCCTTAGACACAGTAGAGGAATCAGTAAACAGGGAAAGGGAATCACACAACAGCACAAAGAAACACAAGGATAGAAAATCCAGAAGTGGGGGTGTGGATATATGTAATTGGATTTTCAGAGGTGAGAGGTTAAGGCAGAAGCAGTATTTGAAGAGACAACTGTGATTCTGATTTCAAGGCACAAATTCAAGAAGTCCTATGAGTTCCAAGCAGGATAGAACTACAGAATCAGTGTCTCTCCTGTATTATGTGCACATATAATTGGTCTTTGCTTACTTAATATTTTTAGCCTCTGTTTGAAAACATTGTTGCTGGCTTGAATGGGGTTGTTCATTTTTGTAATTTTGGAAAAGTCCTTCCTTAATGTGACGTGCAGTTTTGATATTGTTTGTGTTTCATTCTTAACTGTTCCTAGTCCTTAGTCACTAGGTTTTGGATCAGCCCAAAGTATTATATAAAGGGAAAATGTGCAGTGTAACAAAGAATAAAACTGTCTTTAACTTGATGTTATCTAGATGTCTAGTATTCAGTTATTACTAACTGGTACTTTCACACATGTAGAAAGCAGTGACATTTGAAATTTGTAGAGATGACTTTGAAGTATTGAAATATATCACCAGAATATTTCTTTTAACATTGTTGTTAAGTCATGTCCAACTCTTTCTTTGCAACATCATGGACTGCAGCACACCAGGCTCCTCTGTCGTCCACTATCTCCTGGTGTTTGCTAAAATTCTTATCCACTGAGGAATCAGTAAACAGGGAAAGGGAATCACACAACAGCACAAAGAAACACAAGGATAGAAAATCCAGAAGTGGGGGTGTGGATATATGTAATTGGATTTTCAGAGGCGAGAGGTTAAGGCAGAAGCAGTATTTGAAGAGACAACTGTGATTCTGATTTCAAGGCACAAATTCAAGAAGTCCTATGAGTTCCAAGCAGGATAGAACTACAGAATCAGTGTCTCTCCTGTATTATGTGCACATATAATTGGTCTTTGCTTACTTAATATTTTTAGCCTCTGTTTGAAAACATTGTTGCTGGCTGAGTTGGTGATGCTAACTAACCATCTCTTTCTCTGCCTCCCCCTTCTCCTTTTGCCTTCAATCTTTCCCAGCATTGGAGTCTTTTCCAGTGAGTCTTTTCAGGGTCTTTTTGGCTCTTCACCTCAGGCAGGCAAAGTACTAGAGCTTCAGCTTTAGCAACAGTCCTTCCAATGAATATCCAGGGCTGATTTCTTTTAGGATTCACTGGTTTGACCTTGCAGTCCAAGGGACTCTCAAGAGTCTTCAGTACAATTCAAAAGCCTCAGTTCTTTGGTGCTCAGTCTTCTTTATGATCCAGCTCTCACATCTGTACATGACTACTGGAAAAGCCATAGCTTTGACTATGCGGACTTTTGTGGGCAAAGTGATTTATCTGCTTTTTAATACACTGTCTAGGTTTGTCATAGGTTTTCTTCCAAGGAGCAAGCGTCTTTTAATTTCATGGCTGTAGTCACCATTCACAGTGATGTTGGAGCTCAGAAAAAGAAAATCTGTCACTGCTTCCACTTTTCCCACTTCTATTTGCCATGAAGGGATGGGATCAGATACCATGAGCTTAATTTTTTGAATGTTGAGTTTCAAGCCAGCTTTTTCACTCTTCTCTTTCACCCTCATCAAGAGGCTCTTTACCTCTATACTTTCTGTCATTAAAGTGGTATCATCTGCATATCTGAGGTTGATATTTTTCCCAGCAGTCTTGATTTCAGCTTGTCATTCATCCAGCCCTGCATTTCACATGATGTACTCTGCATAGAAGTTAAATAAGCAGAGTGACAATATACAGCCCTGTCATAGTCCTTTCCCAATTTTGAACCAGTCTGTTGTTCTATCTCTGGTTCTAATTGTTGCTTCTTGACTAGCATACAGGTTTCTCAGAAGGCAGGTAAGGTGGTCTAGTTTTCCCATCTCTTCAAGAATTTTCCACAGTTCTTCATGATCCACATAGTCAAAGGCTTTAGCATAGTCAATGAAACAGAAGTAGATTTTTTTTGGAACACCCTTGCTTTCTCCATTATCCAAGGAATGTTGGCAATTTGATCTTCCTACAGGGGGTGGGAGGGAGGCTCATCTTCTGGCCTCATATCTCTTTGCTTTTTTGTACTGTCCATGGGATTCTCCAGGCAACAGTACTGGAGTGGGCTGCCATTTCCTCCTCTGGTGGATCACATTTTGTCAGAACTCTTCACTATTACCTGTCTGTCTTAGGTAGCCCTGCACAGCATGGCTCATAGCTTCATTGAGTTACAAAAGCCCCTTCGGCATGACAAGGCTGTGGTCCATGAAGAAGTCTTTTAACATTATGATGTATTTGTTATATTTGGGGTTTCAATACATAATCATTTAATCCAATTCATTAGAAACTGACCATGTAGCACTGGTAACTGAGTGTGTGAATAACCACAGACACCATTCCTTGACCGTGCTATATCAATGAGACTTAACTTGATATATACTTGACTCTCTTGTGTAAAGAAAAACTGCCCATTTTGCTTCTACTACTTGTTTTTAAGTGACAGATATTTAAAGTAATGACAAGAATTTAACAATATAAATTGAATAGCATAATGTTAGTATGGATTGTCCATTTAGAGGATGCTGTCCATTTTGAGATAGACTCTGGTTCTTGTTCATGACAGGTAGGGACAGATGGCCATTCAGCTGCAACTAGTGACTTGGTGGCTGTCATAAGGAGCAAATTTAAACAGATAGTATTTAACCCATTATGTCTTAGACTGGCCTCTCTTTCATTCAAAAAAATTCTCAGATCAACTTATTTTTGTCCAAATATGAGAGTGCTTAAAGTAAGTATCTTAAGAAAGTCTCATTTATCAAACTGTATGTTTCTATGTTTAATAAAACATATGTTTCTAAAGTTTAATAAAAACTTGGGGACATGAGGCATCCTTATCACACTTTTCACTTTCCAATTTGTAATATATTCAACTCATGTTATTTGAGGGTCTTCTGTTTCATTACAAAGAGTAACTTCCCCCTAGTATAAACCACCAGCTTCACTGTACCAGAGCAAAGGTCAGAATTCCTGTTTGCAAGCATCCAGTTTAAAATAGTGGAGAAGGAGATGCCCCCACAGTTGGAGAAAAGAAATCTAACCTTTTCAGTTCAGTTCAGTCGCTCAGTCATGTCCGACTCTTTGCAACCCCATGGAGTGTGGCACGCCAGGTTTCTCTGTCCATCACCAACTCCCAGAGCTTACTCAAACTCATGTCCATTGAGTTGGAGATGCCATCCAACCATCTCATCCTGTGTCATTCCCTTCTCCTCCTGCCTTCAGTCTTTCCCAGCATCAGGATCTTTTTCAGTGAGTCAATTCTTCGCATCAGGTAACCAAAGTATTGGAGTTTCAGCTTCAACATCAGTCCTTCCAGTGAATATTCAGGACTGATTTCCTTTAGGATTGACTAGTTTGATTTACTTGCAGTCCAAGGGACTCTCAAGAGTCTTCTCCAACACCACAGTTCAAAACCATCAATTCTTCAGTGCTCAACTTTCTTTATAGTCCAGCTTTCACATCCATACATGACTACTGGAAAAACCATAGCTTTGACTAGACGGACCTTTGTTGGCAAAGTAATGTCTGCTTTTTAATATGCTGTCTAGGTTGGTCATAGCTTTTCTTCCAAGAAGCAAGCGTCTTTTAATTTATGGCTGTGCTCATCATCTGCAGTGATTTTGGAGCCCCAAAAAATGAAGTTTGTCACTGTTTCCATTGTTTCCCCATCTGTTTGCCATGAAGTGATGGAACCAGATGCCATGGTCTTAGTTTTCTGAATGCTGAGTTTTAAGCCAGCCTTTTCACTCTCTTCTTTCACTTTCATCAAGAGGCTGTTTAGTTCCTCTTCATTATCTGCCATAAGGATGGTATCATCTGTGTATATGAGGTTATTGATATTTCTTCTGGCAATCTTGATTCCAGTTTGTGCTTCATCCAGCCCAGCATTTCTTTTAATTAGAAATTAAAACATACTTTTTACTGTTGGTAAGTATAATGCTTTATCATCTGGAACCACAGTTAGCTAAATCCGTAACTATTATGAAAGATTGCTAAACCAATGCAGCCTGATTTCAGATATAGTCATGAAGCGTACAAACAATATTTTCTGGAAGTATGTGTACTTCTCCTTTTAACCATAAGACAAAAATCGCTTTCATAGGAATTGCATTTTTTATTCTGCTTCCTTGCCATGTGACTGAAGCTTAAAGTTCCTCTCTTAGTGCATCTCCCCGGGAGTATTCTGTTCTGGCATCTTAAGGCATAGATTTTGATGCTATTAAAATCACACTGCCTTATTAGCTTAATAGGTGTTAGAACTGGGCATGTAATTTTACAGACAGATATATTAGGCACAGATAAGAAGTTGCCATTCAGGTGATTCTCTGTAATAGAGCTAATCAAAAATTTGATCCTGGCTCTGGGGGTTTCTAGTAGTAATCAAAATCTCTTCTCCACGGGTGAGATTTCATTATACCTAATAAGCCCAGATTTAATGAAATCTCACACATAGAGAATAGATTCTCTGTCCAATTGGAATCCCCCAGGGCTGTGATTGCATTTCTGATCAGTGATCAGCGCTACAGTTGAGTGGAAGTGCTCAGTTACCTGCCAACTGGGTGGCGCTTCCCCACTGCAACCCCTGTTAGAGCCAAAATGCTTAAAAGACAGTGGGCTGGGAGTGAGAGGGTTTCTGGTGTGAAAATCTTCCCCCAAAATTCACAGAAAAGTGATCAGTTCTCACTTAATCCAGTGAAACATGGTTACTCTGTGAGCCAAGAGGATGCAAGATTTCAGTTACCACAAAGGTGATCTTCACAATGACACCACAAGGAGTGTATTATCACCCGCATTTTTCAGATGAGAAAACTGAGACTCAAAGCCATTGAGTCTATTGCACAAGGCCACCCAGAGTTTGTAGTAGAGCTTGTACCCAAAGTTAAATCCCCCAGACTCCAGAACCCCACACACAACCACCATGCCACATCACGTTTTCCTCCCCTTTTGGTAGCTTTCATCCCACCTTCTTTCTCTACTGTTTCTTCTCCTCCACCTGCATCTGACATGGGGCAAGGAGCCCAGCCCTACAAGACTGCCCCCTACTGCCAACACCAATCACAAGTCTAGGTTTTACCTATGCGTGCGTGCTAAGTCCCTTCAGTCATGTCTGACTCTTTGGCAACCCCATGGACCATAGCCTGCAAGGCTGCTTTGTCCATGGGATTTTCCGGGGCAGAATACTCCTGGAGTGGGTTGCCATGGCTTCCTCCAGGGGAAAATCTTCCTGACCCAGGGATCAAACACATGTCTCCTACATTGCAGGTAAATTCTTTACCACTGAGCCACTGGGGAAGCCCATATTCTGGCCAGTTAGCTACACATCAGAGGTTCCTACAGCCCCTTCCTCTGGCTCAACTAATTTGCTAGAGTAGTTCCCAACATCAGCGAAAACAGTTACCTACTCTTTGCCAGTTTATAATAAAAGGATCAGGGGAGACGTGAGGGAGGGATGAAGTGGAAGGCTGGAGCTAGCAGACGTAGGCTTTTATATATGGGATGGATAAGCAGCAAGGTACTACTTCATGGCACAGAGAACTATGTTCAATATCCTGTAATAAACCATAGTGGAAAAGAATATTTTAAAAAGAATGTATATAAAAATAAACAGATAAAGGATACAGATGGAAGAAATGCAGAGGACAAACTATGTAGGAAGGTGGTGGTGGTTTAGTCAATAAGTTGTGTCCAACTGTTTGCAAACCTATGGACTGTAGCCTGTCAGTCTCCTTTGCCCATAGGCTTCTCCAGGCAAGAACACTGGAGTGGGTAGCCATTCCCTTCTCCAGGGAATCTCCCTAACCCAGGGATCAAACCGTCTCCTGCATTGGTAGGTGGATTCTTTACCACTGAGCCACCAGGGAAACTCCATTTAGGTTCTTAATAAACTGTACTCTACCCTCCTTTCCCCTTTACTGGATGGGGTTTCTAATGAGATGAGAGATGCCAAGCATGGCAGGTATGGCATGCCAAGCTTTGGCCTGTGAGTTCTTGGTGGAAACAGTTCTCTCTTCTATATTTTGTTGAGTTGTTAGCACACATCACCATGCACAGGCCTGTCCCAGGGTCTACAGAGCAGCGCAGCATAGTGATTAACGATGCCGGCTTTGGACTAGAATCCCTGGGCTTTGCCAATTGCTGCTTTCTGACCTTGGGAAATTACCTACCTTTCCAGGCCTCAGCTTTGTCATTTTTAAAGTGTGTGTGTGGGGGGGGTGGGGGATGGGAGGTTATGCCTACTTAGTAAATTTGTAATAGGGCTTCCCTGGTGGCTCGGACACTAAAGAATCTGCCTGCAATGCAGGAGACCTGGGTTTGATCCCTGGGTCAAGAAAGATCCCCTGGAGAAGGGAATGGCTACCTACTCCAGTATTCTTGCCTGGAGAAACTCATGGATAGAGAAACCTAGTGAGCTACAGTCCATGGGATTGCAGAGTTGGAGACGACTGAGCAACACACACACACACACACACACACACACACACACGGGGTTAAATAAGCTAACATATGTGAAACATTTAACATAGTTCCTAGCAGACAGCAAGAGCTAAATAAATGGTAATGATTGTTACTATTACTCAATATTTTTGCTATGGTGTTGTTGTTGTTGTTGTTTTAATACTCTTTGGCTAAAATAACTTTGAAGAAACCGGAAGACAACCTCTTGCCATTTTAATCGGAGCCTATTTTTGAAGAATGCCGCTCACCTTCCTAGTCTGATAAGGCCCTTAATCAGTGACTTACTTATACTGATAAGCTCTGTCTTCCTTTGCCACAGAAGCTGATCCTAACGCAGGCAGGGTGTTCGGTTTCCCACGACACCTCTGAATAAAATGCCATTTCCTCAGGAACAGCTAGAAATACCGATGCTAATTTTTCCTGTGCTCGGGAAAAGCAAGAGCGCTCCCACTGCGGTGGGCTGCAGGAGCTTTCCAGAAGCATTATGTCATCCTAATTTGCACTGCCAGGGGATGAGCTCATGGGGCGGGGTCTCGCAGGGCTGCAGCTGTGCGGGCCCTTTACTTGTAGGATGTGCGTCCCCCTGCCGCCTCTCCCCGCGGCCCCCTCCGCCCACCTCCTGCAGCCGGCGCCGAAGAGAGGCACTGCGAGACGAATGCTTTAAAACAGAGGTGAAGTCCTGCAAAATATAACCAGACATAAGAGGGCACACAATAAAGGCAAACCGTGCATTTTTGTTATTTTGTATTAAAAAAAAACAAACAGATGGTTGCCGAACTGTGGTCAATGAGAAGAGACTTGTGTTGGTTGTCTTTGCTTCACCTCTTTGTCTGCAGCAGCCTTTCCCCTTTTCTGCTTCAAACAACAGCTTGATCTATGACTGAACCCAGGCTGAATCTGTGTTGTGTGCGTGTTAGTCGCCCAGTTGGGTCCGACTCTTGGCAACCCGGTGGACTGTAGCCCCTCAGGTTCCTCTGTCCATGGGATTTCCCAGGTAAGAATACTGGAGTGGGTTGTCGTTTCCTTCTCCAGGGGATCCTCCTTACCCACAGGTCGAACCCAGGTCTCCTGCTTGATCTCAGAGGATCACGAATCTGGTCCTGAGCCATGGCTGGGGCAAGAGAGAAATAGGGGAACCATTTCCCACATTCTTTTCCTTATCATATGTATTGTGAGTGTATTTACATTCCTGCTAATCTACCAGAGATCCTTGGCTCTCTGGCTGTGAAAAGAGGGGTTAAACATACAGACTTTAACTTCAGAAATCCTGAGCCTGGATCTCAACACAGACACATGTGCTATTTTTAGGATGGTGAGAATTGTCACCTCTCCAAGCCTCAATTTCTCCACCTGTAAAATGGGGATAATAGTCAACCCTAGATCAAAAGTGTGCTACAGACGTTAAATGACCATTGCTTTATAATCACTAAGCGCAGTACCTGGTCCATGAAATGTGCTCAATCCATGTGAGTGATCATTAACAAAATGTATATGCTCTACTGCTTTATTAACCATTCGCTGCAGTAGAAACCTTTCATTTATATTTCAAATATATACTGAAATAGAATCATATACTGAACCCCCCACATACCTATCACTCCACTTCAACAATTATCAACATTTTGGCAGCTTTGTTTCACTTATTCTCCACCCTTTCTTTTCAAGTGTTTTAAGGGTAAATCCCAAGTATTAAATCACTGTATCTGTAGTACTTGAGTGTGTGTTTTTAAGGAAAGCCCCAGTGGCTTGGTGGTAAAGAATCTGCCTACAGTGCAGGAGACACAGGAGACTTGGATTCAGTCCCTGGTTTAGGAAGATCCTCTGGAGGAGGAAATGGCTATCCACTCCAGTATTCTTGCCTGGGAAATCCTATGGACAGATGTGCCTGGCAGCCACAGTTCATGGGGTTGCAGAGTCGGAGGTGGCTGAACACAGATACACACCTGTAATACTTGAGTATGTAATACTTTAACTGAAAAGGATTTTATTTTTAATTTAACCCTACAGTGTTAAAATAGTTCCTTATTATCATCTAATGTCCAGTCCTTATTCAAATTTCCCCAGTTGTTCACAAATGTCTTTTTATACCTTAAAAAAAAGCACAGAAAATATGCTAAGACTTTTTAAGGGGTTTCTAAATATGTGTATTCTTGGCTTTTTCAGAGCTAAATTTCAAACATTAGTAAACACAAATATTGATATTTATGCAGTAGGACCAAAACAGATTAGTAATTTGTTTTTGTCAATTGTTAATTTGAATGATTTGTCTTAAAGTAAGAGATTCTGTACTGATTAGAATGACAAATAATAGATATTTGTTAGTTTTTTAGTCATTAGTTTTATATTTCTGATTCGGATGGCCAATATTTTGATGTGCTCATTACCTAAACATGACTTTAAAATCTTACTTAAACTGGTACTTAGTGTATAAGTAAGATCATAATTTATTCTTTTTGCTGCATATTTTCATTAGCTTATTTCCTCTTAATTTAATGTCTGTAAATCAGTGTTCAGTAGAAATTTACTTAGAAAAAATTTTAGCATTCAGTTTGCCAATAGCTGTTCTTGGTTAAATGTAAACATTTAATTTAACTTTCAGAAAATACATCTTTTCCCATTTAAGGGAAAGCCCTGAGTGCATCCTGATGTATTTAAATTCATATAATC
Organism: Ovis aries; assembly: GCF_016772045.2. Classification (NCBI taxonomy): domain Eukaryota; kingdom Metazoa; phylum Chordata; class Mammalia; order Artiodactyla; family Bovidae; genus Ovis; species Ovis aries. Next base: position 57,014,123 of record NC_056062.1, on the reverse strand, counting down.
AGTGTTACAGTAAGTTTCCAGGGAGGCATGAATTATGTCCACAAAAAATTTATGTACAGTCTATTTTTCACGAAGGATATAGTCTCACTTCTGAGCATAAGTTCCCATCATGACATCATATCCTTCTTTGACAAGTCAAGGTCACTCCAAGGCTCTCTGGTCTGGCCTCATTCCTTCCCTAGCAGTATCCCCATAACTTTTTCATTCCCTCATCCCCCGTGTACCTGAGACTCCAGCTGTGTCGGACAACTGGCCATTCTCTGCTTTTCCACCCCTGCACTTCTCTCAAGCTATTCCACATATCTGAGGTGGAGTTGCTGAATTTAGTGCATAGAAATACAGAAGGCCCAGTTAATTTTGAATCTCAGGTACACAATGAATACATTTTTAGTGTAAGCATATCCCTGATATTCCATGTGACGTACTGTACTAATACAAAAATGTTATTCACTATTTATATGAAATTCAAATTTAACAAGAGTTCTGGGTTTTATCTGATGGTACTAACCTAGAAACTTTTCAAGGGCTGGCTTTTCCTCCCAGAAGCCTTCCTGAATGCCTTCCCTACATGCTGCTACCACAGCATTTTGCTGGAACCTCTAATTACATACAAAAACACTCTAGTATTTTTTTAACTGGTCATATGTGTGTGTGTCTCTATACCACTTCATAACACAAACACTGTGTCTTATGCCTAGAGTTCTAGGATTTAGCGTTTACACCTCACTCTGTCTTTCCACTCCAGGGGTTGGATAACATTAACCCCTCATAGTATTTTTCTCACTGCTCTTGGGTTTGTTTTGTTTTCTCCATGTAAACTTGTATGGCCTATATTCACTGTTATTCATTCCTAACCATGTACCACTCACTGTGATAAGCAGTGGAGGTAAAGAGTGAATTAGATAAGTTTCTGATCATTAGGAGCTCACGTGTTGTCAGAGTAGAAACACATAACTCATGGTGTCAAAGTAAAAACACATAACTAGGTAGATATTTTGGTAGGTCTGATGTGTTTGATAAATAGTTACTAAAAGCTCAATACATGCCAGGCAGTGTTCTAGGCACTGAGCGTGCAACTGTGTACAAGGAAAGCCTATGTTTCCCTGGAGTTCCTTTCCTAAAGAAGGACTATCCAGTGGGTAGAGGTGAATGAGAGTTTCCAGGAAGCTGTCCAAGACTTTTCATGAATAGACTGAGTCCTAGAGTAAAGTAGGAGCTTGCTAGACACGTGAGGGGTGGAAAATGAGCACTCCAGGAAGAAAGCTGGACAGGTACCAAAGAATGGACTGAAAAAGCCCAGAATGTGGTCTCTGTAAGGACAAGAACTTGGTCTTGTCTGCACTGATATGACCCCATGCTTGACTTGAGATGGGCGCAGAGGGAGCACTTCATAAACAGTTGTATGAGTGAATGAAGGCAACATGGTGTGTACTCAGGGAAAAGCAAGAGGGTTGGAATGACCAGAGCTGAGAGCTGGGCAGTGTCATTCTAAAAGCAGACAGTGGACAGATGATGGAGGGCTTCATAAAGCGCCCTTAGAAATGTGAATTCAAGTGATAAACATTGGAGAGACATCAGAAATTTTCAGGTCTGGAATGGTGCAGTTTCGTTTCACTTCTGAAGAGGTTGCTTGAATGGCGTTGTGGACAATGGGTTAAGTGGAGTGGAGACCAGGGAGACCAGGTAAGTGTCTATTGTTTTAGAAGGATGGACAAGGGCCGCTATTAAGCAGTGGTGGTGAAACATCAAAATGAGAGAAAGATTTTAGGGTTATTTCTAAAGGAAAACCAGTAAAAATTTGGATCCATTGGGTATAAGAGTTCAAGAATGGGGGTGGGGGGAGTAGGGAACAAGGCCGACTTGTTCCTGGAGAGCTCCCGGGTTTGTGGTTTCTGCAACTGTCTGGACAAGATTCTGTTAGGCAAGGAGTCCCCAAGCTCTGGGATCTGGTGCCTGATGATCTGAGGTGGAGCTGATGTAATAATGACAGAAGTAAGGTGGACAATAAATACAATGCTCATGAATCATCCTGAAACCATCCCTCCCACCCAGGTTGGTGGAAAAATTGTCTTCCACAAAATGGATCCATGGTGCCGAAAAGGTTGGGGACCGCTGCACTGGAGCACAGGAGGAGGACAGTTTTAGAAGGTCTGGACAGGAAGACATGTCGGAGAATCATCAGTGACCATTGAGAGTTAAAGCCATGATAATGGATGAAGCTAGCAAAGAGTGAGAGTATAAAATTAAATCAGAAGGGGGCCTGGAAAATGCCATTTTGCAGATACGTGTTTGTCACGTTTACGTATCTTCAGATGGTTCAGTTCAGTTCAGTCACTCAGTCATGTCTGACTCTTTGTAATCCAATGGACTGCAGCACACCAGGCCTCCCTGTCCATCACCAACTCCCAGGGTTTACTCAAACTCATGTCCATCGTATTGGTGATGCCAACCAACCATTTCATCCTCTGTCGTCCCCTTCTCCTCCTGCCATCAATCTTTCCTAGCATCAGGGTCTTTTCAAATGAGTCAGTTCTTCACATCAGGTGGTGAAAGTATTGGAGTTTCAGCTTCAGCATCAGTCTTTCCAGTGAATATTCAGGACTGATTTCCTTTATGATTGACTGGTTGGATCTCCTTGTAGTCTCAAGAGTCTTCTCCAACACCACAGTTCAAAAGCATCAATTCTTTGGTGCTCAGCTTTCTTAACAGTCCAACTCTCATATCCATACATGACTACTAGAAAAACCATAGCTTTGACTAGACGGATCTTTGTTGGCAAAGTAATGTCTGCTTTTTAATATCACTGTCTAGGTTGGTCATAGCTTTTCTTCCAAGGAGCAAGCATATTTTAATTTCATGGCTGCAGTCACCACCTGCAGTGATTTTGGAGGCCACTGTTTCCTTTGTTTCCCCATCTATTTGCCATGAAGTGATGGGACCAGGTGCCATGATCTTAGTTTTTTGAATGTTGAGTTTTAAGCCAACTTTTTCACTCTCTTCTTTCATTTTCATCAAGAGGCTGTTTAGTTCTTCTTTGAATTCACGTTCATGATGAGGGTGGTGTCATCTGCATATCTGAGGTTATTGATATTTCTCCCAGCAATGATTGAGTGAGCCCAAACCTAGCATCAGCTTGGAAAGAGAATAATGAGTCATTAATATGGCCTTGCTGTTCTATATCCAGAATGTTTTTATAAAATGGGAGAGTCATTGGTTTTCTTTGATTTACTGTTGACACTATCTCTGACTTTCTAAAGAAAGCTCTCTTAACTCCTTTCTGACCACCTTCTACCTATTTCATCAGGTTTGTTAAAGACCATTTGAATATAGTCTGCAAAGTAATTTGCATAGATGGAAGAGAAAAAAATGAAATTCCAAAATCACAAGATAATTATTAATGATGATAAAATATTATTTAAAAGCAATCCCTTTTAAGAATCTTCAAAGCAGTTCTATTTTTATGTACGTGCATAAAGATAATATGTTTCTACCTAAAGGTTTACAATAACTTAGGAATTATAGAAGCTGATAAGAGTCAGGGTGTAAGTCACCACCAAATAGCATTTCCTTCATTAATAACTAAGCTATGATAAAGGTTTTGAAACCTTGGAACAATAGAATGTCTGTTAACTGACTTCCTGGAAGTGCTAGTAGTAAAGAACCTGCCTGCCAGTACCTAGTACAGGAGACATAAGAGACACAGGTTCAATCCCTGGGTTGGTAAGATGCCCTGGAGAAGGAAATGGCAACACACTCAAGTATTCTTGCCTAGAGAATTCCATGGACAGAGGAGTGGGCTACAGCCCATGGGGTCGCAAAGAGTCGTACATGACTGAAGTGACTTATCACAGCACTCAAATAACCAGTGTTTTTCATTTGAGGCTTAAACTCAAAACTTCCAGGCTACTCTCTAGATGAGGGTATTGAAGACTTTCTGTTCATGATTTCTGAGCAAAATTCAGAGAATTTTGAAAAACATGCACTCCCTCACACATTTTAAAGTTGACATCTTAAATTTTACATTATAGATTTAAATAGTAATTTAATAGTAATTTAAATAATAATATTGTTATTTTGATCAAAAAAAGCTGTAGCATCACTTCTAAAGTATCCAATGACATCTAAATACTATAGAGATTTAATACCTACCATCATCCATTTTTTATAATACACAAACTTTTTAACTGGCATAAATTCTACTTGTTCCTTTTCCTTTTAGTTCAGTATGTGTTCCACTTTGTGCACAGAACTTTATCCTAATATATTTATGCTTTAAAGATTTTTATTGATCATCCCACCATACTTCTCTGCAAGAAAAACATATTTACAAATTGAAATTAAAATATTTTGCATTCCTGTGACCATGATTCTGAGTACTTAACATTTTTTCTGGTGTAAGCTATATTTAAAATGATTAGTAGTACTCATTTTACCGATACAACACACTAAAATTTTGATAAACAAGTGAATATAAAGTACAGTTTTATTAAAACCACATCTCTAATGAGATATAGGATTTTTAAGTTAATTATCTGTTTATGGAAAATATTACATATTATGAGAATGAGACACTATTCAGCAGCATTTTTATTCCCATTTTTCATTTTTAATGTGAGCACTGAAAAAAAACTTGTACACATAGACAGGTAAATAGAAGAGAAAGAGTTTCATTATATCATGCGAGCGTGCTCAGTCACAGTCATGTCCAATTCTTTGTGACCCCATGGACTGTAGCCCACTAGGCTCCTCTGTCCATGGGATTTTCCAGGCAAGAATACTGGAGTGGGTTGCCATGCCCTCCTCCAGGAGATCTGCCTGACCCAGGAATCAAACCTATGTCTCCTGCATTGGCAGACGGATTCTTTACCACTGAGCCACTTGGGAAGCCCATTATATCTGAGTCACTCAATTAATGAAATTGCTTTCAAGAGAGATAAATGCCAAATATCACAGTACTGAATCATCAAAAACTTTTTAATGATCTAACTTGATTAGATTCTCCTTCAGTTCTCTTGAAACCAAAGAATTGGAAACCACTTAAACTGCAAAAGAACTTTTTAAATCCAATACTCAGAGTCATTCACTTTTTCTGACACCAACAGTAATTTTTCTAATTGACTCCAGTTACCACCCTGGAGATCTTACTACACTAGAATAATTTATGTGCTGTGCTGTGCTTAGTCACTCAGTCGTGTCCAACTCTTTGCGACCCTATGGACTGTAGCCTGCCAGGCTCCTCTGTCCATGGGGATTCTCCAGGCAAGAATATGGGAGTTTGTTGCCTATTGCTTCTCCAGGGAAACTTTCCAACCCAAGAATCAAACCAGGGTCCCCTGCATTGCAGGTGGATTCTTTACCAGTTGAGCTACTGGGGAAGAGTAATGTATAGATAGATGAAAATTTGCCTTTTTTGATAAAGTGGGACAAGGTGCTTTGGGATACAGACAGAAAGTACTCCCCCTTTCTGATAGCAAATATATTCTCAGATCAGTTGTTAGAAGGTGTATGTACAAGTGAAGGAGTATAGTAACAGGTCATTTCTATTAAAAACTAAGTTAATTGCTTTGTAAAAGGTAAGTTGCCTTAACAATTAATCACCTGCTAGATGCTACAAAACATTATAACAGACTGGAAAAATCTTTGAGTTAGGCACTTATCTTGCTTGGTAAATGTCTTTAAATTCTTGTTTCACTTTCAATGACAACTAAATATTTTATACAATGCATGATTTATGCAATAATAATTAATACTTATTAGAGGTTAATTAACACAGTTCCATGTGCCAGGAATGGTCCTACCTAACTAATTTGTTTGTATTCATTAGTTAATCCCCACAACGACCCCATGAGGTAGATAGCTTTTTATTCCCATTTTACAGATGAGGAAACAGAGATGGAGAGACAGTAACTGCTAGAGTTCACACATCTAATAATGACACAACCAAGCACTCTTGCTCCAGAGTCTATATTCGTAATAAGTAAACCTCTACTCAAAGATCATGATTTTGAATTAAGAATAGAATTTATAAGGCTCATATATAGCATTTTTGGAGGAAGGAATGGCAATCCACTCCAGTATTCTTGCCTGGGGAATTCCATGAACAGAGGAGCCTGGGAGGCTACAGTCCATGGGGTCGCAGAGTTGGACATGATTGAGCGACCAATACTACACTTCTATAGCGTTTTTATTATTTTCTTCTTTAATAAGTTTGTTTGATTAACTGATCAGGCAAGCATATTAAGAGGTTTTCTGCAGGACTATAAATGTTAAATAATAAGCTATGGTTATTATTTTAGAAACTGCAGGTCAGAAATGATCCAATGCACCTCTTAGTGTTCAAAAGCTGCTTAGCCAGTTTGGTTACAAAAACATAATAAATAATAAATAATTGTATACCTGGTGAAAATGAATATTAAAGTGTTTTCTGCAACTCTGAACAAGCTCTCCTAATTTTTGCCAAAAATGACATGTATTTCTCTCATTATAGTGTGCCTTTTAAAAAATTCTCAGAATCCCTTTAGGTATATCTCAGAGAATTGTGAACACTGTAAATATCAATATATTTTAATTTAACAGAAAAACCCCAGTGCAACTTCTAATACAAAGTATCTGTGAGCAGTTCTATCCTCTGCTATTGAACCTTCCATTCTTCCCTAACTCCCCACTTTTATTTAGCCCATCTAAGATATTCAGACTGTAACATTTGCATATTTCCTTCTTTTTTATATTAAGGAAACTCAAGTTTCTTCCTCTTTCTATTTCCTTAAAGTTACATCATTCCAAAGTAAATTTAGTTTTCTCAAAACTTAACACTTAATTTGCATATCTCTGTTTAAGCAATACCTACAGGCCAGATTCTGTGTTCAGCTCAGTTCAGTTCAGTCTCTTAGTCGTGTCTGACGCTGTGTAACCCCGTGGACTGCAGCACGCCAGTCTTCCCTGTCCATCACCAACTCCCAGAGCTTACTCATACTCATGTCCATTGTGTCAGTGATGTCCTCCAACCATCTCATCCTCTGTCATCCCCTTCTCCTCCTGCCTTCAATCTTTCCCAGCATCAGGGTCTTTTCAGATGAGTCAGTTCTTCACATCAGGTAGCCGGAGTATTGGAGTTTCAGCTTCAGCATCAGTCCTTCCAATGAATATTCAGGACTGATTTCCTTTAGGATTGATTGATTGGTTGGATCTCCTTGTAGTCCAAGGGACTCTCAAGAGTCTTCTCCAACACCGCAGTTCAAAAGCATCAGTTCTTCAGGGCTCAGCTTTCTTTATAGGCCAACTCTCACATCCATACATGACTACTAGAAAATCCATAGCTTTGACTAGACGGACCTTTGTTGGCAAAGTAATGTCTCTGCTTTTTAATATGCTGTCTAGGTTGGTCATAGTTTTTCTTCCAAGAAGCAAGTATTTTTTTATTTCATAGCTGCAGTCACCATCTGCAGTGATTTTGAAGCCCAAGAAAATAAAGTCTGTCACTGTTTCCACTGTTTCCCCATCTATTTGCCATGAAGTGATGGGACCAGATGCCATGATCTTAGTGTTCTGAATGTTGAGTTTTAAGCCAGCTTTTTCACTCCCCTCTTTCACTTTCATCAAGAGGGCTCCTTAGTTCTTCTTCCAATTCACCCTCACCATGAGGGTAGTGTCATCTGCATATCTGAGGTTATTGATATTTCTCCTGGCAATATTAATTCCAGCTCGTGCTTCATCCAGCCTGGCATTTTGCATGATGTACTCTGCATATAAGTTAAATAAGCAGGGTGACAATATACAGCCTTGATATACTCCTTTCCTGATTTGGAACCAGTTTATTTTTCCAACCAAAAAACAAAATGCTTTGTCCCTCATGGCTTATAGTTGAGAAAAAGGTGTGAGCAACTGAATCCAAAATCAAATATGAAAAATGATACAAGTGGGACAGTGAATGTACTTTGTGAAAGGTGTGCTGGCAGAGCCTAGAAGATGAGGTGGCATCTAATATCAGCCTTTGTGTTGTAAATGCCTGACCGCTCTGCCTGGCCCAGGAGCTTCTGATTGCCTGGTTGGTGGACTGATGACTTCACTAACTCCCTTGATGGTGAGGTGGTTGACTGAGATCAGTGAGATTCACCAAAGGGCAATAGCTGGTTAACCTTTGAATGGCTAATTGCAGGGCTTTCTTAGCAGCTTTTAAGTTTTCCCTTCTGGATGAGAAAGTGGGGCTAATGGAAACTGTCCTTCTATTTCCTATGTTATCACCGAGGGAAATGAGACAAGCTTTCTGCTGGGTTCCCTCCTCCCTTACGGCTTTGGCAGCTGGTGGCTCAGACAGTAAAAAATCTGCCTGCAGTGCAGGAAACCTGGGTTCAATCCCTGGGTTGGAAAGATCCCCTGGAGAAGGGGATGGCAACCCACTCCAGTATTCTTGCCTGGAGAATTCCATGGACAGAGGAGCCTGGCAGGCTTCCATCCATTGGGTCACAAAGAGTTGGACACAACTGAGTGACTAACTGCCGCTGCTAGGTATGGTTGAAAGGAAAAGACCACAGGCAGCAGGAGAACGACTCCTTTCCTTCCCAGATACTTAGCCTTCTCCATGCTGAGTCACTAACATTGAACATTGTGGAATAATACAGGAGGAAATTTATATAGGAAGTTCCTATGGACTCGGACACTACTGAGCAGCTTTCGCTTTCACTTTTTGCTTTCATGTGCAAACATGTATAAAAAGAAAGTTCAGGAGTTCTCTAATAACCTGCGTGACCTTGACTGAAACTTTGAGAGAAGGAAGAAAAAAGGACAGAAAATAGAAGTGGCTTGGCGGCTGGGGCTGAAAGCCTTAGGACTGACTTCCAGTGGAAGTGGGACATAGAAATATACATCTCCTTGAAGGGGGCTTGACAACCCCAGATGCAACCTGGGTTGAGGCTGATGCCCAAGGGAGGAGACACCAGGGATCAGCAACAGAGGACACTGGTGTCCTAGGAAGAGCGTGAGTTTGAGAGGCAGACAGACAGAATTGAAAGTAAACCTGAGTTTTACCAGTTAATACCCATGCAGTCTTGGATAAATGAGCGTCTTTAAAGCTCTTCCCTCTTCCCATGGTATTACTGTGAGAATGAAATGACACAGCGTGTATAGAATATGAGACTAATGACTGCATCCCATCAGTAATGGTTCCTTCCATGTCAAGTAAGCTAAGAGATTTCCTCAATCTGTTCTATGGAAGCCACTCTAGGCTGGAAGGTAATGCAGTTCTCCAACTGGAGTTGGCTCATTGCTCATGTACTCAGTAACGTATCAATACTTCTGTCAGTGACCTGCTTTCTCCCAGCCCTCAGCTCCTAACATAGTTCCTAAAAACAAAGTGGTAAACAAACCTCTTTGGAGTTAAACAGCCATGAACTAGCCAAAATGCTTGGTGAAAAGGAAGAAAAAACCCTCAAAGATTTGTGGAAGCTGGAAACATCTTTGAGCACATGTCAAAGACCCCCAAATCTGCTATTTACAAGACAAGTCATGGTTCCTTTGTCCCATCTCCTTAAAGCTTTGTGATAATTGACCTGTGTCACGTTGTGAAAAGAGTAACCCTGCCATTATTGGCCTAGCAACTAAGAGTTATTTGTGTACTAATCAGTAGTTATTGTTACTTTGATCTTTCCTGGAAGCATTCCATGGAAGCTTGTCAAATTGTTTTGGTACCCCCATGCAGAGCACACTAGGTAGTCTTTGATAATAATCAAGACATCACTAACCAAGAGCTCCCTCTGTTGATTTTAAACCTTAGAAAAATATTTTATTGTCTAATTGAAACCAATGGCAATGTATAGAATGCCCACTCAGTGCAAGAAACTAAGTCGCTAAAGAATACAAAGATGAAGAGTGTGGCTCTTGCCTACTGGAAGAAACAGACCTGTGTATATGAAAAGCTAAAATACAATACTGTAAAAAAATTATATCCATTAGCTTTTGGCACAAAAATATGAAAGAGCAAACCAACCGCAGTTATATATCCTCACTCACTCATATAGGCTGGTCGGGGGTCAACTGATCTAGACTGGATTTGGTCGGGCTGGGTGTCAAACTGCAGGTTGGGTTCAGGTTTGATCCATATGACTCTCCTCCTCTTTAGACCAGCAAGCTAGCCAGAGCATATTCTTCTCACAGTGATGGCGAAATGGCCACAGGGGAGAATAGAAAGCTGCAATGACCCCCCTTGAAGCCTAAGGTCAGAACTGGCACACCCAAAACAATGGGCTGAGGAAGAATGCTCAGCCTCTATAGCAGGAGTCCCCCTGCTCCAGGAACAAATGCCTGATGATCTGAGGAGGAGGTGATGTAACAATAATAGAAATAAAGTGCACAATAAATATAATGCACTTGAATCATCCCTGAATCATCCCCAAACCATCCCCACCCTCTTGGTCCATGGAAAAATGGTCTTCCACAAAACCTGTCTCTGGTGCCAAAAAGGTTGGGGACCGCTCCTCTAGAGAATAGAAAAATGTCAGTTCAAAAAGGGCATGGATTCAGGGGAAAGTGAGGGCCTGGGAAGAATGATGTCAACTACCACAATAATAGAATTTCAAAGTGTTGGGGGACGTAATATAGAGGGTAATTGATGTTAGCTGGGGAAATCAGTTTTCACTTTCTGGAAAACATGGAGTTTAAGAGAACTTAAAGAGCGAGGATATGGATTAGCCAAGCTGAGGGGTTGTGTACTCCAGGTAGAGTGAACTCCATTGAGAACATTATAGACAACACTGACTTTAATAAGTGAATGAAAAATCTCTAGGGGATGGCAACTTTGTGAGTGCTCCGAAATGTCATCCTAGACAAATTCACCTGTGCACACTTCAACGTTTATGTGCAAGGTTAGCCCTGTTCTTGTCTTCCGTAGTGGCTCAGACAGTAAAGAATCTGCCTGCAATGCAAGAGATCCATGTTCGACTCCTGGGTCAGGAAGACCCCCTGGAGGAGGGCATATCAATCCACTCTAGTATTCTTGCCTAGAGAACTCCATGGACAGGCTACAGTCTGTGAGGTCACAAAGAGTCTCACATGATTGAGCAACCAACACTTTCACTTTTCACTTTAAGGTGAGAATTGGACTGTAGTTGGACTTAAAATATTTCAGTTATATGTTTTCTACTTAAACTTTTCCCTACCAAGGGAGCTTTTACATTACCTCAAAGTATTCAGAGACGCTTTAACACTAGAGCTATTTAAAGAGTATGGAATGCCTTTGCAACTTACAAATGGAAGTGTGATAAAGTTTAAGCAGTGTTTTAATTGGCTTTTCTTAGTTTTCCCTGAGGCAGATAAACCAAACTAGCAGAAGAAGCTGACAGTGAATAACAGCAAGTAACAAATCTTGCTGATCTGGCTGTTAGATATTGTTCTTGACAGCACATGCCTACCATGTAGAATTTAATATAAAGCTCCTTCAGTAGATACAACTGATGAATATTGTAATCCCACTTTGAATAGACTCTTGAGTTCTTGTTTCCAGGTTTTAGGAATAAATGTGCAATCTTGATATAGAACAGAGGCCAGTGCCCAAAATATAACTCGTTTGCTTGAAATTGTTAAGTTATTAACAAAAACAGGGCTTCCTTGGTAGCTCAGACAGTAAAGAGTCTGCCTGCAATGTGGGAGACCCAGGTTCGATCCCTGGGTTGGGAAGATCTCCGGGAGAAGGAAATGGCAACCCACTCCAGTATTATTGCCTGGAAAATCCCATGGACAGAGGAGTCTGGTGGGCCACAGTCCACGGGGTCACAGAGAGTTGAACACAACTGAGTGACTAACACACATGAACAAAAAGAGATGAAATGACTCAAAATGGATGAGCTGAAGTTTCCTGGACCTGTAGTTAGGTGTCTATTCCAAAACTCCTGTGGATCAGGTCCTGATGTAGCTAGTTTCCTCTGAGTGATCAGTATCAGCTGCAGTATTTAAGGATGCTCAATGTCTTCTTTATTACTCTGGCTCCAGAGCTGGAAGGCTAAGATGTCTTTGAGTGAGCCAAGGATAGAGGGTCTCAGATGCTCTAAGATGTTTTCTGTGAGTCACTGACTTCTTTTTAAATGATCTGATTTCCTTTGACCCTGTCAAGGGAAAGAAGTATTTTAGAAAGCAGAATGGGCAGGAGATGGATCCTGTTGAGTATTGGAGACAACCCTAAAGTTTTCTGACCTACAAGCACCAACAAATCCTTTGGAGTTCATGTATGCATGCCAAGTCGCTTCAGTTGTGTCCGACTCTTTGCGACCCCATGGACTGTAGCCCACCAGGCTCCTCTGTCCATGGGACTCTCCAGGCAAGAATACTGGAGTGGGTTGTCATGCCCTCCTCTAGGGGATCTTCCCAACTCAGGGATCAAACCTAAGTCTCTCGGTCTTCTGCATTGGCTGGTGGTTTCTTTACCACTAGCACCACCTGGGAAGCCTTAAACTCCCATTAATTCTAATATGTGTGAAACTTAGTTTAATGCTCTATTCCTGGTGTATGTAATTAAAGAGGAAAGAAATTAAGTGATATCAAGAAAGTCCCTTTGAAAAGAGCTGGTAGAAGTCCCCAGACCCTTGTCACAAGGGATTCCTCACCTGTTAACCTCAGAATCAGACTCAGCAGATCTTAACATAGGCCATTCATTAGAGTCTGCTGCTGCTGCTAAGTCGCTTCAGTCGTGTCTGACTCTGTGCGACCCCATAGACAGCAGCCCACCAGGCTCCCCCATCCCTGGGATTCTGCAGGCAAGAACACTGGAGTGGGTTTCCATTTCCTTCTCCAATGCATGAAAGTGAAAAGTCAAAATGAAGTCGCTCAGTCGTGTCCGACTCTTAGCGACCCCATGGACTGCAGCCCACCAGGCTCCTCCATCCATGGGATTCTCCAGGCAAGAGTACTGGAGTGGGGTGCCATTGCCTTCTCCAGAGTCTCCAAGGAAGTTTGAAAACTATCAGTGCCCCAGGCCCACCCTAGGAATTCTGACTTAATTACTGTGGGAAGGAGCCGGACATCTGGACAAGGAGGTCCAATGTGTGTAAGGTAAGGGGGATACAGGGTTAGACTGATTCTCTTTCTTTCGTATTTATTTTTTAAATTAATTATTTTAATTGGAGGCTAATCACGTCACAGTATTGTGGTGGTTTTTGCCATACATTGACATGAATCAGCCATGGGTGTACGTGTCCCCCATCCTGAACCCCCCTCCCACCTCCCTCCCCAACCCATCCTTCCAAGTTGTCTCAGAGCACCGGTTTTGAGTGCCCTGCTTCATGCATCAAGCTTGCACTGGTCATCTGTTTTACATACGGTAATATACATGTTTCAGTGCTATTCTCTCAAATCATCACTCTTTTGCCTTCTCCCACAGAGTTCAAAAGTCTGTTCTTTACATCTGTGTCTCTTTTGCTGTCTCATATATAGGGTCATCATTACCATCTTTCTAAATTCCATATATATGCGTTAATATACTCTATTAGTGTTTCTCTTTCTGACTTATTTCACGCTGTATAATAGGCTCCAGTTTCATCCACCGCATTATAGCTGACTCAAATGTGTTCTGGTTTTTATAGCTGAGTAGTATTCCATCGTGTATATGTATCACAACTACCTTATCCATTTGTCTGCTGATGGACATCTAGGTTGCTTCCATGTCCTGGCTATTGTAAACAGTGTTGTAATGAACACTGGGGTACAAGTGTCTCTTTCAATTCTGGTTTCCTTGGTGTGTATGCCCAGCAGTGGAATTGCTGGATCATAAGGCAGTGCTATTTCCAGTTTTTTAGGGAATCTCCACACTGTTCTCCATAGTGGCTGTACTAGTTTGCATTTCCACTAACAGTGTAAGAGGGTTCCCTTTTCTCGACACCCTCTCCAGCATTTATTTTTTGTAGACTTTTGGATTGCAGCCATTCTGACTGGTGTGAGATGGTACCTTATTGTGGTTTTGATTTGCATTTCTCTGATAAGGAGTGATGTTGATCATCTTTTCATGTGTTTGTTAGCCATCTGTATGTCTTCTTTGGAGAAATGTCTGTTTAGTTCTTTGGCCCAGTTTTTAATTGGGTTGTTTATTTTTCTGGTATTGAGCTGCATGAGCTGCTTGTGTATTTTGGAGATTAATTCTTTGTCAGTTGTTTCATTTGCTGTTATTTTCTCCCATTCTGAAGGCTGCCTTTTACCTTGCTTTTAGTTTCCTTTGTTGTGCAAAAGCTTTTAAGTTTAATTAGGTCCCATTTGTTTATTTTTGTTTTTATTTCCACTACCATGGGAGGTGGGTCATAGATGATCTAACTGTGATTTATGTCAGAGAGTGTTCTGCCTACATTTTCCTCTAAGAGTTTTATAGTTTCTGTAGACCAACTTTATAAGGTGGGAGTCTTCTGCCACTGCAAAGTGGGGAACCTTTCTGGAAAGTAGAACCTCTCTGGGACCTCTGCCCTCACCCCTCCCTGGGCCTCATACTCCCCTGTCACCCTGCATCCCCCAAAACAGAAGCCTGAAGCCACTATAGAGGGCCAACGAGCGTGCCACTCTAATTCAAACACCAAAGTTGCCACCCTGAATGAGTTACTGCCTGGGAATATTGTCCCCAAATGCTGTGCCCTCAGGAACCCATTCTGAAGCCCCAGTGGGGTCTCAGTGCCCCTCTCATGAGAAAAATAATAAAATGTCCACTTTGAGGAGTGTAAAAATATGCACCTTAGACATTATTGAAAACAAAGGACGGGGCAATTTAATTCACATCTTGTGTGGCCTTCATAAATTAATAGTGATCCCAAAAATGCATGCTGCACTTCTGCCCAAGAGAGCAGGGGAGTGAATTATTCTTTCATGATATTAGCTCATTCTCTGTTTTATCTGATAGACAAGAGTACCTGAATGCAGGGTATACTTTTTTGGTGTGTATTTTAATGAGTAATTTAGTTTGATGAGTCAGAATTTGGGGCTTTGCAGGCAAGAAATATGATCAGCATGCATCCGTAATTTTTTTCATCTTACAAATCACTATTGTTTCCATGGAGTCCGTTGAATTGATGAATATTAAATCTGACTGCTCCTTGTGTGCATGGAGGCAAAATGGCAGAAAAGAAAGATCAGTGGTAATAGAGAGGTTTCGTGTTAAAATATATACTTACTGAAATATCACAGACCTGGCCCTCTCAGCCTCCTGTCACCATCCCCTTGATGTGACCTCAAATGGGAACTGTATGTTATTCACAATTGTGCTTTGTGAGGCAACATCCATCAAATGGAAACCAGTGGTTGATAAGAGAAACACAGTTCTAGAGCCCTCGTTTCTTGCAGAAAACTGATGATGTAAATATGTGAAGCCAGGAAGAAATAGATCAAAGATACTCAGAGGAGGCCAGAGAAGATCAATAACAGCATCCAATAATCTCATGGAAAGAGATTGTCTAAAGATACCAAGAGCTCCCAGACAACCACTAATACCCTCTTAGCCTCTTGGGAGTACTCAATGACCCATTAATCAAGAAGGAATTTAAAAACAAAATTGAAGAAAAGAAAAAAAATGCTTGATAGTGAACTTTAAAACAGTCTCATGGGAACCCTCCTACACTGTTGGTAGGAATGTAAATTGGTACAGTCTCTATGGAAAACAGTGTGGAAGTTCCTTAAAAAACTAAACATAGAGATACCATATGATCCAGTAATCTCATTTCTGGGCATATATCCAGAGAAAACCATAATTTTAAAAGATACATGCACCCCAGTGTTCATTGCGGCACTATTCGCAATAGCCAGGACATGGAAGCAACCTAAATGCACATCAGCAGAGGAATGGATAAAGACGTGGTACATATACACACTGGAACATTACTCAGCCACAAAAAAGAACCAAATAATGCTATTTGCAGCTACAGAGATGGACCTAAAGATTGTTATATTGAGTGAAGTAAGTCAGACAGAGAAAGACAAATATCATATGGTATCACTCACATGGGAAATCTTAAAAAATGATGCAAAGGAACTTATTAACAAAGTAGAAATAGAGTCACAGATATAGAAACCAAGGGGGAAAGGGTGAGGGAAAGATAAACTGGGAGATTGGGATTAACATACACACACCATTATATATATAATAGATAATTAATAAGAAACTACTGAGGAGAGTTTGGGGGGAGAATGGATTTATGTATATGTATAGCAGAATCCCTTCGCTATTCGCCTGAAACTGGCTATGAAAAGTCGTTCAGTCGTGTCTGACTCTTTGTGACCCCATAGCCTGTAGCCTACCAGGCTCCTCTGTCCATGGGATTTTCCAGGCAATAGTACTGGAGTGGATTGCCATTTCCTTCTCCAGGGATCTTCCCAACCCAGGGCTCAAACCCGGGTCTCCCGCATTGTAGACAGACGCTTTACCATCTGAGCCACCAGGGAAGTTCTAACTGGCTATACCCCAATACAAAATAAAGTTTTTTTAAAAACCTACCATATAGCACAGGGAACTCTACTCAATACTCTGTAATGACCTATATGGTAAATATATGCTTGCATGCTAAGTCGCTTCAATCACATCCCACTCTTTTCAACCCAAGGCTGTAGCCCAGCAGGCTCCTCTGTCCATGGAATTCTCCAGGCAGGAATAATGGAGTGGGTTACCATGCCCTCCTTCAGGGGATCTTCCCAACTCAGTGATGGAACCCATGTCTTTTATGTCTCCTGCATTGGCAGGTGGGTTCTTTACCACTAGCACAACCTATATGTATATACATATATATTGCCACTTTTTTAGATTCTTTATATATATAGATAGATAGATTTTATATATATGTAAATGTATGCATAACTGATTCACCTTACTGTACAGACAGTACAACATTGTAAATCAACTACACTCCAATAAAAATTAATTTTTTTAAGATACCCCATGAACAAGAACCTACAGAAGAGGCCAAACTTTTGAACTGTACAGAAATGTTCCTTGATTCCCACCTTTGTTCAACTCTGATTTGCTGGATGCCTCAGGCATTGTTTTCAGCTCTAGCAAAAAAGTTGCTTTCCTTCAGGGTTGATAGACCTTCATCTCAGAGGGGATAGAGGTTTAGGAAAAGGTTTTCCCCCTGGTGCCTCTTATTTGCATCAGCTACAGTAGGACTCTGAAGTCAAACATCATTCTCTATTGACTCTACAGACTTCCCACAAAGTGACTTTTTTGACAGAGAAGAAGAACTCTGTTGTTGTGGCTGCCAGTGAAACAATTTGGACCAAAACTCCAGACACGAATTATTTATCCAAGAAAAATCGGCAGCAGAGTTATCAGGCCCTCTCTAATAATAACGAGTTGCAGGAGTCATTTTAGAATTGCAGTGTATTCTTTAGAATCTGAAGCAGGACCCTGCTGTGTGAGGCTCATGGCCCAGCCATCTCTACCATGTGCTCCTGTGAGTGGCGCCAGAGAGGCTGTGTCCTCCTTCATGTCTGCATCAGATACAAGGAAGGCCCTTCTCAACGTGTACTACTTTCTAAAATGAACCTTGAGCAATGACATTTAGACATAACTGGCTTCTAAGATGATAGTGGACACATAATTGTAACTCAAAGCAATTGTAATTTAAAGAGATTTCCCTAAATGATCCAGGCTTCCCAGGTGGTGAAATTGGTTAAGAATCCACCTGCCAATGCAGGAGACACAGATTTGACCCCTGAGTCAGGAAGATCCCCGGAGGAGGAAATGGCAACCCACTCCAGTATTCTTGCTTGGAGAACCCCATGGAGAGAAGAGCCTGGAGTTGGCCACGACTGAGCATGCATGCATGCATCCTCCCTAAATGATCCATAACCAAAGAAGCTCACTATTTGAAAGTATCTTGTTTGTTAGCTTACTTCTGTATTATCTGCCTCCTCTGTGCCTCTTCCATGAGAGTGGGTTCTTGTCTTCTTCACCAGCATAGACTGGTAGCCTGATAAGAACTTCATTAAATATTCCATGACTGAGCTGAATAACTGATGATATAGACGATATAAACCTGGGAGGGACATCAGGCTCCATATGCCAAAGCTCTCAGCTTAGTGGAATGACCAGCTGAACTGACAAGGTGACATTTAAGAGCAATAAAGATGAAGTCTCTTATCAGGGCCCCCATTTCCATCTGTGCAAGAGAAGGATGGGGGAAGCTTGGCTTAAGAGCAACACATGTGAAACACTTACAGGAGTTTATGGACAATAAACTCAGTATTAGTCAACAGTATGAAGAGAAAATGGCCAGTATCATTACTAGAAATGAGTCCCCCATTTTGGTCAATTGATTTGCCACAAGAGGGCCAAGATAATTCAAGAACTGTGTTTTCAACAAATCATGCTAAGACAAAGTGTCTACATGCAGAAGAATGAAGTTAGACCCAAGACTCAATCATATTAAAAAATTTAAACTCAGAATGGCTAAGATCAAATGTAAGAGGTAAAACTATGAAACTTAGAAGGAAACACAGAGGTAAAGTCCATAACCTTGAGTTAGGCAATGTCTTCTTAAGAATGACAACAAAAACACAAGTGACAAAAGAAAATTAGATGCATTCAGTTCAGTTCAGTTCAGTCGCTCAGTGTGTCCGACTCTTTGCGACCCTATGAATCGCAGCACGCCAGGCCTCCCTGTCCATCACCAACTCCTGGAGTTCACTCAGACTCACGGCCATTGAGTCGGTGATGCCATCCAGCCATCTCATCCTCAGTCGTCCCCTTCTCCTCCTGCCCCTAATCCCTCCCAGCATTAGAGTCTTCTCCAATGAGTCAAGTCTTCGCATGAGGTGGCCAAAGTACTGGAGTTTCAGCTTTAGCATCATTCCTTCCAAAGAAATACCAGGACTCATCTCCTTCAGAATGGACTGGTTGGATCTCCTTGCAGTCCAAGGGACTCTCAAGAGTCTTCTCCAACACCCCAGTTCAAAAGCATGAGTTCTTTGGCTCTCAGCTTTCTTCACAGTCCAACTCTCACATCCATACACGACCACAGGAAAAACCATAGCCTTGACTAGACGGACCTTTGCTGGCAAAGTAATATCTCTGCTTTTGAATATGCTGTCTAGGTTGGACATAACTTTCCTTCCAATGAGTAAGCGTCTTTTAATTTCATGGCTGCAGTCACCATCTGCAGTGATTTTGGAGCCCCCCAAAATAAAGTCTGACACTGTTTCCACTATTTCTCCATCTATTTCCCATGAAGTGATGGGACCAGATGCCACGATCTTAGTTTTGGCCTTCATCAAAGTTAAACACTAAGTCCACAGAATGAGAGAAAATATTTTCAAATCATATACCTGATACTGGTCTAATATCCAGAATTTAGAAAAGCTCTAAAACTCAATTATAAAAAGACAATTAAAAAAAAAAACTTAAATAGACACTTTTTAAGAAAGATATGCAAATGGAAAATGAGCGCATGTAAAGATATTCGACATCAGTAGTCACTGCTGCTGCTAATTCACTCAGTCGTGTCTGACTCTGTGCGACCCCATAGACGGCAGCCCACCAGGCTCCCCCGTCCCTGGGATTCTCCAGGCAAGAACACTGGAGTGGGTTGCCATTTCCTTCTCTAGTAGTCACTAGGGCAAGGCAAATCAAAGTGACTTTGTACCCACTATGATGGCTGTTATCAAAGAGATAGATAACAACAAGTGTTGGAAAGGGTGTAGAGGAATTGGAACCTTCATATGTTACTGGTAGAATTATAAAATGGTGCAGCCACTGTGGAAAACATTTTGTCAGCTCTGCAGAAGGTTAACCATGGAATTACCATATGACCCGGCAATTCCACTCCTAAGTATACACCAAAGAGAATTAAAACACATGCACAAACACTTGTATGTCTTTTATTTTTATATTCATGAAAACATTATTCATTATATCCCCAAGTTAAAAAGAACACAAAAACCCATCAACTGATGAATGGATAAAGAAAATGTGATATATCCATACAATGGAATATTATTCAGCAATAGAAAGCAATGAAGTATTGATACAGGTTACAGCATAGATGAAGCTTGGAAATATAAACATGAAAGTAAAACGCTAAGTCAAAGAAGCCAGTCACAAAACGTCACATCTTGTTCAACATCATTAGTCACTAGGGTAAGGCAAATCAAGGTGATTTCACACCCATCAGCCCATTTATGTGAAATGTCCAGAAGAGACAAGTATATACAGGAAACAGATTAGTGGTTGCCAGAAGGTGGGAAATAAGCAGTGACTGCTAATAGGTATGAGGTTTCTTCGGGGGATGATGCAAATGTTCTGGAAGTGGGAGAATTCTCTTGAGAGTCCCTTGGACTGCAAGGAGATCAAGGAGTCAATCCTAAAGGAAATCAACCCTGAATATTCATTGGAAGGACTGATGCT
The DNA here is from genome assembly GCF_016772045.2 of Ovis aries. Classification (NCBI taxonomy): domain Eukaryota; kingdom Metazoa; phylum Chordata; class Mammalia; order Artiodactyla; family Bovidae; genus Ovis; species Ovis aries. The sequence continues at coordinate 56,993,773 of NC_056062.1, read as the reverse complement.
GAAGCTGAAGCTTCAATACTTTGGCCACCTGATGTGAAGAACTGACTCATTGGAAAAGACCCTGATATGGGAAAGGTTGCAGGCAGGAGAAGGGGATGACAGAGGGTGAGATGGTTGGATGGCATCACTGACTCAATAGACATGAGTTTGAGCAAACTCAGGGGGATGGCGAAGGACAAGGAAGCCTGGCATGCTGCAGTTCATGGGGTCGCAAAGAGTCAGACATGACTTAGCGACTAAACAATAACGACTGCATAACTCTGTAGACATAATAAAAACCACAAAAAAATACTGAATTTTACACTTTAAAAGCATAAATTTTGTGATATATAAATCATACCTTAATAAAGGTGTTATTGGGCTTCCCAGGTGGCGCTAGTAGTTAAAAAAAAAAAAAAAAAAAAAACACCATAAAACCTTCCTGCCGATGTAAGAGACTTACGTAAGAGGCTCAGGGTTTGATTCTTGGGTCGGGAGGATCCCCTGGAGGAGTGCATAGCATTCCACTTCAGTATTCTTGCCTGGAGAATCCCATGAACAGAGAAGCCTGGGGGCTATAGTTCATAGGGTTGCAAAGAGTGGGACATGACTAAAGCAACTTAGCATGCATACACACACACAAAGCTACGATTTAAAAAATGCGGGGGGAGGGCGGTGTGAGGAGGGTTTCCCCAGAACAAGGTCCCTTTCATAGAGCACTTGTCACTTCCTGCCTGAAATATGAATTCAGTCCTGGGCACATGGGACAGAAGCAAAGTAAAACTGTGTCACCAGTGGAAAGCAGTTAGGACATTTAGACTTGTTCTGAGCAAAACAATGAGGACATATCAAATGCTTAACTTGTTAGGACACAGTTCTTCAAATTTGCGTGATGTTTATGTGGGAGAGAAATCAGAACCGTGCTCTGATATCCTGGTACACTGAGTTGCCTAAGGAAACGGCTGGTGTTGCCTCAGCACGAAGGAGAACTTTCTTTCTGAACTGTCTGAATGAAGACAGAGTTTCCTCTGAGCATGAGGAGTTCCTCACTGTGAGAGCAAGGAGTCAGAGTTCATGTGGTCAGGATGCTACGGAAGGCCAAGGACGGCTTCAGATGACTGGTTGGACTGGCTGACCCTGAGATAGTTTTCCTATGAGTGGATTCTATCATCTAATCCTGGGAAACTCCTGCAGGTTGTAACTGATCTCTCAGCTCTCATATGCCTGGAAATCCGTGATACTTTTTTCCCCCCAAGTGCATTTATTACTCACAGTTTCGCACTATCACATGTACCAATGTTTTTGTCTATTTGACATGAGCTTAAAATATCTTCTTAAATCTATCCTTATCAACCAAAAGTCAGGATCATCGGCAAGTCCAAATGTTTTTCTGTACCCTCGTCCAGATCATTTATAAAATGATCCAAGCAGCATCTTGGCAGAGTCGTGGTTGTTAACATGTCTCCGTGCAGAGAGGTACCCATTCATTGCCACCTTGTCTCCTGTTTCTAAACTGGTTCTCTGTTCATGACAAGGCTCCCTCAATCCTCTGGTAACTCTACTGTTTAAAAATAGTCTATAAGGTGGAATTGTATTAAAGGCACTTTTAAAGACTAAAGCTTTTTTCAAAAAAAAGAAAAAGACTAAAGGGGCTGCTTCAATGTATTTCCCGTTGCAGTTTGAAGTGGTTTGGAAGCTGTGTGTGGTCTAACCCACTATCGCTAAATGTCAGTAGGGAAGATGGAGGGCTGTGAGCTATTACCTCACTGCCTCCCCTCTATGTGCATATTTCTCTTCTGAAGAATTTATCAATATGATAGGTGAGTCAGGTATAAATTGCTTTTGTAGAAGTTCTATCATTTGCTCAGTGTCTGTGGCCCCACGCTTTCACTTTCACCAACATAAAAGATAAAAAATCTGAGCCTCAGTAGTTGTAGGTTTCCACAATCCCCTGGGACTCCTTATAAAATTATATTCTGCCCTTTAGCACAGGGCTATTTAAAGACAGATTATATGTTTTGAGCTCTGTAGGTTCTTTCTTAAGTTTCTTTAAAACAGTTTTTAAGCTGCTGGAGGCTGCGGATCAATTTCAAGCAATCTATCAATTCACTGAAATAATATAAAAATCTTGTGCTCGTGTATATATTCATTCTTCTTTCCTGATTCACACTTTACACCTGCCCTGCCATTCACAGTGGGTTTCTCTGTTCTTCTTTGTATGTGACCAAAGCATCATTAGTCCCACTACCATGAGATTGTTGCTGTTTGCTACCATTCACTTCTGTTGCCACTGCTACTGCTGCTAAGTCACTTCAGTCGTGTCCGACACTGTGCGACCCCATAGACGGCAGCCCACCAGGTTCCCCTGTCCCTGGGATTCTCCAGGCAAGTACACTGGAGTGGGTTGGCATTTCCTTCTCCAATGCATGAAAGGGAAAAGTGAAAGTGAAGTTGCTCAGTCGTGTCCAACCCTCAGCGACCCCATGGACTGCAGCCCACCAGGATCCTCCGCCCATGGGATTTTCCAGGCAAGAGTACTGAAGTGGGGTGCCACTGCCTTCTCCGCTTGCCACTGCTGCTGCTATCAAAACTGTCACTGTCTTCAGTACTGTTGTCAGTTTCTATCTTCCCAGTTGCTTATAGTCTCTGACATCTGTCACTAGAAAGCTGGAACATACGCAGCTCGGGAAGTGATTCGGATTGTGGCCGAAAGTACACAAGGAACCAGCACTGGAGGTACAGGGAGAATGGTGTTCCTCCTGGCCTAAGACTCTGGGCCTTGCCTGGCAATGCTGCTGTGCACCCCAAGTTCCCCAAGGTGGGCCCTTTCCCTCCCTGCTACCAGGCTGGCTCAGCTTGAACAGTGAGCGTGCCACTGGTCTCCAGCTTGTGGGCAACTGCACTCACATGTCTGCCACCCTGTCCACTTGAGGTCTTATGCACCTCTTTCCCTAGCATACTGCGTAGAAACACTGTCTTAGCTCAGGCTGTGGAATATCATATTTATAAGCAATATAGAGACCCAGGTTAGATCCCTGGGTCAGGAAGATCCCCTGGAGAAGGGAATGGCTACCCACTCCAGTATTCTTGCCTGGAGAATTCCACCATTATAACCTCCTCTAAACCAAAGTACATCCAAATGCTGTACCTCCTAATACCATCACACTGAATTTGGGGAGGACACAGACACTCAATCAGAAACACATATGGTGGTGTCCCCCTGCCTGGATGGGAATCCAGTACCCACCTCTTACTTTCCATTACCTCTCTGTGCCTCGGTTTCCTCATCCCTAAAAATGGAGGTAATGATAATATTGGCCTCATAGACTTATTTTGAGGATTAACTGAGTTTATGAAAGTAAAGGTTGGAGCAGTAGCTGGCATATAGCAAATGCTGCATAAGTGTTAACTATTGTGATTTATTTAAGGAGGTAGGTTATACCCTGGATTTGACCCAGTAGGACCACAATCCAAAGGAGTTATAACAAAGGGAAGTGAAAGTGAAAGTCACTCAGTTGTGTCTGACTCTTTGTATCCCATGGACTGTATAGTCCATGGAATTCTCTAGGCCAGAATACTGGAATGGGTAGCCTTTCCCTTCTCCAGGGGATCTTTCCAACCCAGGGATCAATCCCAGGTCTCCTGCATTGCATGCGGATTCTTTACCAGCTGAGCCACAAGGGAAGCTCAAGAATACTGGAATGGGTAGCCTTTCCCTTCTCCAGGGCATCTTCCCAACTGAGGAATCGAACCAGGGTCTCCTGCATTGCAGGCAGATTCTTTACCAGCTGTGCTATTAGGGAAGCCCCTAATGCTTGGGTAAATATCAGTGATCTCTGGACAGTTTTGGAGACAGGAAAGCCTTCCAGATGCTTTATTTAACTTGACTATCTTTTTCCTGTGTACCATGTTTTGCTGTTGTCCAGTTGCTAACTCACGTCTGACTCTTTGCAACCCCATGGACTGTGGCATGCCAGGATCCCATCCTTCACCATCTCCCGGAGTTTGCTTAGATTCATGTCAATTGAGTTGGTGATGCCATTCAACCATCTTATCCTCTGTCACCCGCTTTCTCTTTTTGCCTTCAATCTTTCCCAGCATCAAGGTCTCTTCCAAGGAGTCAGCTGTTTGCATGAGGTGGCCAAAAAATTGGGAGCTTCAGTTTCAGCATCTGTTCTTCCAAAGAGTGTTCAGGGTTGATTTCCTTTAGGATTGACTTGTTTGATCTCCTGGCATCCAAGGGACTCTCAAGAGTTTTCATCAGGACCACAGTTCGAAAAGCATCAGTTCTTTAGTGCTCAGCCTTCTGAACCATGACAGCAAGTATAACCCGTACCTCATCAGGAAAACACAGGCACACAGCTGGTCCTCCAGGAATGTTTCCCAAGGAAGCTGAGGAAGGTGTCCAACTAGGGGGTTTTTGAGTTTTGTCTGAAAGAAACAAGATCCCTGTGTTAAACTGCATAGTCGCCAAAAAGAAACAGTACTTGTGGAGGGCATGGAAGTACACCACTCAGATCTCCTTTAAAAGAAGCTGCAGCTGTGGGGAACACAGTTGCCAGCCAGCCTCTTGAAGCCACTCTTTTGAATCTGCTGCAGCTGGTAAGACCACGCTTCCCCTGGGCTGCCCTCCTCCAAGGACCTGGCACAACAGGGCTTCTAGAGGTGGGCCATTCTGCCTGACCTGGGGCTCCTCTAAAGGGCAGCCTTTGTTCAGGACCCCATCAGCTTGAGCTGAGGCTTTCTTCGAATTGATCCCAAGTACTTTCTACCCAATCCTCAGGCTTCCCAGGTGGTTCTAGTGATAAAGAACATGCCTGCCAATACAGGAGATATAAAAGACGTGGGTTCGATCCCTGGGTCTGGAAGATCCCCTAGAGGAGGAAATGGAAACCCATTCCAATATTCTTGCTAGAGAATCCCATGGACAGAGGAGCCTGGGGGTGCTACAGTCCATGGGGTTTCAAAGAGTCAGATATGACTGAAGTGACTTAGCACCCAATCTTCTGTCCTTACTCCTTCCTCACAGGTGTCAGACCTGGCTCAGGCATGGGGGCAGGCTCCCCCACCTTCCCATGCTCCCAGCCCGTCTCCTTTCATAGCATCTTCCCAGGGAGTCTTCTATAAGTGAACTTACAGAGCTGCTCCTGTCTTAGTGACTGCTTCTGGAAGCACACAGACTGACACAGAGCTATTACTCCCTCTCTGAAATTCTAGAAGTTTTACCTGCCTACAAATGAAAGCAGAGGCTTATTTCTGTCTGTGCTAGATGAACCTTCATAGATACGGCATACCAAGCGAGAAAAGAAATGTTCATGGAATCAGTGATATGTCATAGTCAAAGGGTTTTTTCCTCCATATTTTTATACTCATTTTAGTTGGCTCATTTTCTCATCAGATTTCAAATAAATCCAGATTCTTAGTCTGTATGTGTGTTAATTCCTTATCATAAGATTATTGGTTCAAGTATGCAGAAAAGTAAATTTATAAACCTTTGTAATGATTCAAAAAAAAAGGAAAGAAGACAGGCAGCCGCTGAACTGTTGACTAATAGAGGTCTATTTGCATTTGAAATGTTTAGAACTTCATAATAGTACAGAATGGGAAGATATATTGAATGGGTAACTCTGCCATAGTTCAATCAATGTGCCATTAGAGTTCAGTGCACCTATAAACTGCTGCTACGGTAGTGTGACAACCTAAATGAGTGAAAAATTACCAGCAGAGGTGGAAATTATTATTTATACCTGATAGCTACACAACTGTTTTTAGTAATGCTTTTTATATTAAATATTAATTCCAGCATCCAAGTCTTATAAGCCATTTATATTGTTTTCAGAAGAAACGTGAAATAGTAGCTGCAATGCTTTACTTCTCTGGCACTGTGGACCTCTCTTGGCTTCAGCCTAAGCCCTCTATGGCATTCCTTACCTGTATTCATCCACCTCTTATTACAGGAGACTGGATATGCCCTGGCCAGTAGCCATCCAGCCATGCCACTGATCTGTTATGTCCAGCAGTAACCTTGGCATTGTGTTCCTAACTATATCAGTTTCTCCTGCTTATTCCTTCGGAGAAGTCATGTTCCCTCATACACAAAGTATACAAAGCAAAATGTGCAGTTGTTCAGACTTTGGGTGTTCAATAAATAGGTTTGATTTCATAGTGCTCAGATTGTACTGTTATGAACACATTTAAGAATGATAGAATTACCATTTTCAAGGGAGAAGATTCGTAACTGACAGTTTGAATTGACCTGTCACCAAATAATAGGTATATGAACCGACAGAAACATATATCGTTAACATGGTTAAAATATAAAGAGAATTCAGCCAACAGAATCAGTGATTTGTGTGTGTGAGAATCCTCTAGAGGGCGATGTAGATGCTTCCACTCATTTCCCAGGATCTGGACATCAAGTGTCTCCTGTAGAACATCGACAAGGTGTGGGGCAAGGAGCTCTGCCTAAAGAAGTACTTTTCACATAGTAGATATTGAATTGAAGCTTGCTTGAATTATATTAATAGGAGATTATCTTTAATAAAAGCCAACTCCAGAAATAAAATTACCCACAGTACACGCTTCAGGAAAGAACCACTGTCAGGCTTATTGATCTCAAGCAATCGATTTAAATTGAGGATAAACTGGTTCACTTCTAGCCTTTGAAACTAAAAATAAATGTTTGATAAGAGCAGATATCAGATTGAACCTTATGAAACTGCCACTTTGGTATATTAGAAAAGAGTGAATATCAGCAATTTCATATGGTTCAACTTAACAGTATATAACAGGTACTTGTGTAGGGGTTAGAATTTGGGTGGATGAGTTGAACTGAAATTTAATCATTCAAAATATTTTAAGATTGTTATAAGAATTCTATTTAAAGAAAATCCATAGAGAATCTTTTTGAAAGCCAAACCCCTTTAAAAATGAATAAGCCTAAAATTAAATCTATTTTTGTCTACTTGAACTTTTATATTCTCATTAATGTGGAATCACCCATATATATAAAGAAAACCTTTCATTATAAGATAATTTGAAGTGTGATATAGGAAAAAACAAAACATGTAATCTAAAACAGATCATGCTAACCTCACCAATATATTGCACTTATAGAAGGGGACAAGCATGTCTCAAATTTCAAACAAGGTTACAGAACAGATCATGAAAATGGCATTCGTGTGTGGTGTGACACTCCTATTGGACCACTGGAATAAGGCAGGGCTAGCAGACTGTCCAAGCGCCCTTAGGAAATTACCACAGTCTCCACATTTGTAAATGGGGCAGTAATATCAATAAAGTGACCATTTCAAATAATGTATATTAGCATTTGGCATTGGGAATGCTCAATAAATATTATCTGTTATTAGAAAAAAGATGTTTTTGAAAAAAAGATTACATTTTTCTTCTTTTTTTTTTTAAGTCAAATCTGAAATGAGCAGTTTAAAAAGGAGTTAATTCATTTACATACATACCAGTTTGTCCATGAACCAGTGCACACATCAGTCCTGCCATGAGTGTAGCCAGAAGTGACTGAAGTCTGCAAGCAGGCCCCGGACAAGCTAAAGACGAAATAAACCAAAATTTATAAAGAGAGCAACAAGCTCCATATCCACACCCCACACCCCTACTCCCCACCCCCGCTCCAGCCTGGAGCAGGGGAGTGAGCTAGCCCATTGACCTGCTAACAGCTTTCGTCTGCTCAGCTCGAGTGGCCACTCCTGGGAGGCAGGGCAGGTGCCCTGGTGCCTGTAGTACATGGGCAGCAATGTGTACAAAGCTGCCTTCTCCATCGGAGAGGGGGCTTCCTCTTGTTCCCAAGAAGCCTTATGGGGCGGCTTGCTTGGAAACAATAGGAGCCTCTCTCTTTGGAAAAAGTCAGGTAAGACAGCTACAATGGCCACTCCTCACCCACACTTAGACCAGTTGCCAGCATAATAATGATACCCACTCAGGAAAGAGAAGCAACAGAAATAAGAAACAGTATTTTTAAACCTCACTTTAAAAATTAAATATCTAGAGAAAAAAATCACTTTTCCCCTAAATTGGCAAACCAGAAAACACTCGATTGGTTTTTTCCAAACTTTCCTCATGAAATAACTGTTATTCCCATCAGTGTAGCTGGAAATTGTTTTTTTAAATCTTAAAACTTGTGAATTTATATATATATATGTATATATATATATATATAATTGAAGTATAGTTGACTTACAGTGTTTCAAGTACACAGCAATGCGGTTCAGTTATACATACACATGTTATTATTTTCAGATTATTTTCTATTATAGGTTATTATAAGATATTGACTATAGTTTCCTGTGCTATAGAGTAAACCTTCATTTCTTGTTGCATATCTATCACTGAGGCCTAAATGGATTTCAGGCCTTGGAGCAACAGTGTAATTAACCCCACCAGAAAGTCTGGAATGACCTGATTTGGATGTGAAAGTAAGAGTGAGAGATGCAATTGTGATCACGCTTTTTTCTTCTTGAGGATAACTGTGACATGTGATCTGCAGCCTGTTAACCTGCAGATGACATGAATGACCTGAGCTTCAACTCCGTTAGCCTGGGACCCACCACCTCTGCCCACATGGCAGGCGCTGCCCAACCAGGTGCTCCCTAGAACTCAGGGACTGACTGGCTGACAGACAGCATGCATGCATGCTAAGTCACTTCAGTTGTGACCAGCTCTCTGTGACTCCATAGGCTGTAGCCCACCAGGCTCCTCTGTCCGTGGGGATTCTCCAGGCATGAATACCAGAGTGGATCATGCCCTTCTCTGGGGGATCTTCTCGACCTCGGGATCGAACAGACATCTCTTATGTCTCCTGCATCAGCAGGCGGGTTCTTTACCACTAGCACCACCTGGGAAGACAGACAGCAGCCCAGGCAAAAACCCGCTAAAACATCCATGGGTCCTTTCCAGATAGTCTGACTACCTTGCCTGGCAATTGCTGAGAGGCAGGCAGGTGCTTCTGGAATAGACAGAGTCAGGAAGAACCTGGCCATCCAGAGGCCAGGAAGAAAGAGGCCACTGTTCTGGGCAGGAGACAGGTCTGGGACTATGGTCACCTGCAGCTCCCTCCATCCCCTTCTCTGTGCACAGAGCACACATGTAGACAGACACACAGACCCACACAGGACATCAGCCCACACAGACATGAAGATGCACACACAGGACACACACTCACACATTCACAGACACACAGAGAGACCCACACAGACCCACAAAGGACATCAACCTAGAGAGACACGGTCACGAAGTTACATACATACACACAAGACACACACTCACACATTCAGAGCTACACAGAAAGGCTTTCACACACAGACCCACACAGGACATCAACCCACACAGACGCGAAGATACACACACAGGACACACACTCACACATTCACAGACACACAGAGAGACCTACACAGATCCACAAAGGACATCAACCTAGAGAGACATGGTCACAAAGTTACATACATACACACAAGACACACATTCACAGCTACACAGAAAGGCTTTCACACACAGACCCACATAGGACATCAACCCACACAGACTCATACATGAGAATACACAGGACATGTACACACTCACAGACACACACACACAGACATACATACTCAGGACATCAACCCACTCAGACACAGGACACACACGCACAAATTCACGGATACACAGAAAGGCTTTCACACATAGACCCACAAAGGACATCAACCCAGAAAGACACAGGCATGAAGATACACAGATATACACACACACACACACATACATTGTCACAAGAGAGGATTTGACACATCCTCTCTGGTCTTCTATCTGCTGCCTAAAAGGCCATCCCAGAAGGGCACTTCCACATTTATAGGAGGCTTTGTGTGCAGAGAAGACTGTGTGGATTTCAGCCTAGCCTCATGGCTCCGGGAGAACACACTGACTGCAATCAAAAGCGCAAACCCACACAGCAAAAAGGCCATCAGGGGTGTTCTCGATGCTTCCCGGAGCCACACTCGGCAGCCTGCTCACATGCAGAAGTCCAGCTCATCACACAGAATTGTTTTCAGGGGAATTGGAACTTATTATTTAATAATGTTATTGCTGCCATCCCAGAGTTCACTGATGGGTCTGCGGGCCTTGGTGAATACAGAGCAGGAGCCTAGACACCGGACACACGTGAATTCTGCAGATAGGCCCGTACTATTTGGAGCCAGTAAAAAAAAATATTCATGTGAATGATTTATTTAATAGCTGAATTTTTGAGAAATTGTTTTCCTCTTGAGGAACTGAATGAATTACCAGGTCTAATGAGCGGAAGAAAAGGGCGTAAGATTTTCAGCTGGGCTTGCTGTGTTGCTCTTTGCCACCCGTCAGCCACTGCCCACCGCCTCTACTTGACACTGATTCCTCCCAAAACTCTTTACGAAGAGTTGACCTTAAGCCAGGTTTTGTGCTCCATTGCAATAGATGTCAGACAGTTGTGATGTCCAGGGCCGAAGGGGAGCGAGCACCTGACCACGCAGCACAGGTGCTGGGGCAGCTGGCTGGCCGGGTGAGGGTCCACAGGCCTCCAGGGAGTGGGACTGAGCTGACGGTGCAAGGGTGAGACAGGCGGGGTGGGGGGGAACCCGGAGGAAGCTTGCTCCCAAAGCCAAGGAACAGAGAGGATGGTGTGGCCACCACTGGGGAGCTGCCCTGTGGAAAATGAATGTGAAAGTGGCTCAGTCGTGTCCACCTCTTTGCAACCCCATGGACTATACAGTCGCTAAAATTCTCCAGGCCAGAATACTGGAGCAGGTAGCCTTTCCCTTCTCCAGGGGATCTTCCCAACCCATGAATTGAACCAGGGTCTCCCGCATTGCAGGCAGATTCTTTACCAGCTGAGCCACAAGGGAAGCCCTGCGGAGCACCTGAGCTGAAATGGGGGCGAGATGCAGCGACCCCGCTAGAGAGGGCCACGTGTCTCCTGCCTGTGCTTCGTGCACAGGAGTGTGAATCTCATCCTGAAAGCGGTGGGGAATCTCACAGGAAGGAATGTCTCCCAGTCCCCACGGCTGCTAACAAGCTGTCAGCTCCTGCACTCCCGCATAAACCTCCTGCTGCTTGAGGCCCCTCCGCCTCTCCCCTGGCTCGACTCTCCTGACATCCTGGTCACTCACCCTTTTCTGAAGGCTTGCATCACTTGCTCGCAGCTTTCCTCTCCTGGGTGACATGAGCGACCATTATATAGGCAGCCTCACCGTTCATGATGCAGTGACTTCATCCCTCCTCCGCCTCTGCGCTTCTCCTGTGGCCACGCCCTGGCCCTGCTGTCTCCCACGATTCCTCTCTCTCTCTCTAGAATCTCCATCTCCAGTACTCCATGCCTGCTCATAACGTCCAGTTCTTTCAGCCCTTCCTCTCTGTTGCTCCCACCGTGCTTGTATTTAGATCTCATTAAGATCTCTGGTTTCTCTCCATTCACTCCCCCATCTTTCAGCCTCTCAGCCTTCACTCATTTCTTAAACCAAGATCCCATGGCCCCCTCTGCACACCTCTTCATCAAACCCCCCACCCCCCAGGAAAATCCAGCAGCTGCCCCCCTACCCTCTTGCTGCAGCTGTTAAAGCCCCTACCCTCGCCTTTCAGCAGAGCTGTTCTTGATGGCTGTCTTGTGGGATCCTGTTCAGATTTCTCTCTCCTTATTCATAACTGTGATGTCAAACCTTCAGCCCTCCAGGGCCCCCTCCCCCACTCCCCACGGAGAAACGTGTCTGCTTCTGAGGAAAGAATTAAAGCAAAAAACCTCCATAAAGACACATCATCAAGTCCCCAAGTCCACACTACACATGTGCCTGCGCCCAGGCCACCAGTGTCCTGCTCGCTCGTTATAGAGGCGATGCTCCTGCCTGTGTATAAAGTGAATTCCATTTGAGCTGGGGACCCCACTCTATGCAGCCTTAGTAAAGACCTTGTCCATTTATTATCCCTTCTCTCCTGGATCTCCAGCCTCTCCATGCTACTGGCCCTTTCTTATCAGCATTCAAATGCACTAGACTCCCATTTGGGCTTCGCAGGTGGCTCTGTGGGTAAAAATATACCTCCGATGCAGGAGACACAGGCAGACAAGAGTTGGATCCCCCAGTCAGGAAGATCCCTTGGAGGATGGCATGGCAACCCACTCCAGGATTCTTGCCTGGAGAATCCCATGGACAGAGGAGCCTGGCAGGCTACAGTCCACAGGGTCGCAAAGAGTCGGACACGACTGAAGCAGCTGAGCATAGAGCCCGTCCATCTGAAGACAAACACATACCTTCTAACTTCCTCCAGGAACAGCAGCCTTCTTCCCTTCACCGCCAGGCTTCTTTCCAAAGTCATTTAGGATCCCTGCCTTGAATTTCTCACCTCCCAGTAACCATTCACTCCTCAGCCCTCAGCAACCCCGCTTCCACTGCTACTGGTTTCTTCTGTTTGCTGGCTGCTAGTTCCATTGGTCCTGACGGGCTTGGTCTCCACTGCCTTTGACGCTATAAGCCTGTCCCTCCTTGAGAGTTTCTTGTCCCTTGTGATCTCCGAGCCCTGTCCTCATTCCTATCCTACCCCATTCATTCCTGCCTCGTGACGCTGAGTGCGGTGGGAAGAAACCCTTAAGCATTGTTAGTGGACGGAGAGAGAAGCTAGTGGGCACAGAAGAAGGAGCAGGCTCTTGGAGGAGGATGACGATGGGCCAGACGGAGGCATGGCTTCAAGCAGGAAAAGCAACACTTGAACCTACTTGTGATGCCGAAGAAAGGAGGTAAAGAGGCAAACTGCAAGAGTGCATGCCTGGTGGCCTTAATTTACTATAAAATGTAGGAAGTTAGAGTATCTGCTGTTTACCAAAAATCATAATTCAAAAAGATACATGAAACTCTATGTTCATAGTAGCACTATTCCCAATAGCCAAGACCTGGAAGCAACCTAAGAGTCCATCAACCGATGAATGGATGAAGAAGATATAGTATATATTACAATGGAATATAACAGGAGTAGTGTTGGTCACTCACTCTTTGCCACCCCATGGACTGTAGCCCACCAGGCTCCTCTCTCCATGGGATTCTCTAGGCAAGAATACTGGAGTGGGTTCCCTTTCCCCTCTCCAGGGGATCTTCCCGACCCAGCGATCAAACCCAGGTCTCCTGCATTGCAGGCAGATTCTTTACCATCTAAGCTACAGGTACTTTACCATCTGAACCACCAGGGAAGCCCAGAATGGAATATACTCAACCATAAAAAAGAATAAAATTTTGCCATTTGCAGCAACATGGACTATCAATCCTAAAGGAAATTAGTCCTGAATATTCACTGGAAGGACTAATACTGGAGCTGAAGCTCCAGGACTTTAACCACCTGATGTGAAGAACTGACTCATTGGAAAAGACCCTGATGCTGGGAAAGATTGAAGGCAGGAGGAGAAGGAGACGACAGAGGATGAGATGGTTTGATGGCATTGGAAAAGACCCTGAAGCTGGGAAAGACAGAAGGCAGGAAGAGAAGGGGACAACAGAAGATAAGATGGTTGGATGGCATCACCAACTGATGAACATGAGTTTGAGCAACCTCCAGAATTTGGTGATGGACAGAGAAGCCTGGCGTGCTGCAGTCCATGGGGTCACAAAGAGTCATATATGACTATGCATGCTCACACACACGCGTAGTATAGGTCAGGTAGTATACATAAATTATTTAATTCTTCCAGAACCCTGTGAGGTCAGTATTATTATTATTCCCAGTTTATGCAAGAGGAATGAAGCTGCATAAAGCTACAAGATTTGCCTAAAATCACTCATCTAGTAGATGGAGTTGCTGGGAATTAACCCTCAGTCTACTTTGCTGCAGGATCTTTCCTTAAGCTCAGCACTAGGCTGAATATTGGGGGGCTAGGGGCACAGAAGTTAGGTTATTGGATGCTTTCAATCAGTCTCCTAAGATCATAGCTATAATTATAAATTATTTAAAAAATAATGGCTATAATGTGTTTGCCAAAACATTAGATGACTGTTTCGGGAGAGAGGTGCTGTTAGAAAGGCTGGTGATGGCTGAGACAAAAAGAAGGAGAGAGTCAGGTAGGTGCACAGCTGAGCCTCAGAAGCCCAGGAGTTTCTGCATGAGGGCGAAGGGGGATGGTCTCCTATGGGGCAGGTCAAAGGTGGGCATCCCTGCCGGACCTCAGTGAGACTGACAGGAAACTGACAGAATAGATTAACCTCAGAGGAAAGCCCAGATACAGGAGAGGGGAGAGGGTAAAGGATTACTGACGATGGAACGTGGGCCCCAAGGTGCAGAGTGACAAGGGTGGTGGGAGGACCCAAGGGGAGCAGAGCAGCAAGTGGGAGAAAGAGGGAGGGGACTGAGTGTTGACTTTTCAGGCAAAGTGAAATGGACATCAAAGCAGTTGCCTAGTGCCACGTACTCATGGGCGCTCCATGGACCAGTGCCAGTCTGCAGCCTGTCATCAGCCCACAGTGAGCTGGGCACAGAAATTGAGAGGAAGCAGCAGCTTAATTTGCATAGCAGTTTGACATGACGACACCTTCCACTGGCACTAGTAGTAAAGAACCCATCTGCCAATGCAGGAGACATAAGAAACACGGGTTCGACTCCTGGGTTGGGAAGATCCCCTGGAGGAGGGCACCGCAACCTACTCCAGTATTCTTGCCTGGAGAATCCCCATGGACAGGAGCCAGGCAGCCTACAGTCCATGTGGTCGACAAAAATCAAACACGACTGAAGCGACTTAGCATGCATATCTTCCACGGGTCATTTTCCCCCTTGTATTTGACAGAAGTATTGATCCATGACTGATTAGAAATTTCTTAAAAATTATCCTTCCCCACAGATAGTGTCAGAAGTACTGACCTGTGTTGCCTCGCGTATTATGATGTGTTTGCTCTCATTTTCCCATCTTGTTTGATCAGGGCCACTGGACACCGTAATAAAATGGGCAGCTTCTCTCATCTTCCTTGTGGTCTTGAAGGAAACAACAGCTAAAATGAAACTTAAGGGAAGAGGACCACTTTTGCTACAAGATCCCTTTAGAAAGAAAATGAAGTTTTTGTGCTTTTTAATCGCATTTAACAGTGACTGAGTCCAGTTATCCAAACTCTCAGGGAAAGCTCTCCCAGAATTCCAGGATTGAAGATGTCACTGTGCCCATTCTAGTGGGAGAGAGTTTATTTTCAGACTTTATTCCTGGTCTGAAGACTACCACAAGTTTTAAAAGTAATTGAACTCGGTCTAGACAGCAGATTTCAGTGGTTGCTAAGGAACTAGATTAGTTCTAATCTAAGGGATGTGGTATTCATTTTTATTTCCGTTTTCTTACTACAGCATTTTAATTGCAGATAAATGTCTTTTATGGCTCTCTAGGGTGTAAAACACTTTTCTGTTAGCTGGTGGGTTAGCCAGGGGAGACCGTGTTTGTACACACCCTCCAAGCAGATGGCATTCAGGCATGACGTGTTTCAAAAGAAGAAAAACGCTTCTTGAGGCATGAACAATAGCCGGGCTTGTCGGCGCAGGCCAGGGCCAAGCGCTCAGGGCCGGCCAGCCGCACCCACCCGTGCGGAGACCCCAGGCCTGGGGCCGCGTCCGCCGATGCTGCACACACCCCCTGACTGCCTCTTCATGTCACAGGTTCTGTCATCCCGCAACCTGCTGCCACAGTCACCAGGCAATCAATTCCTCAGATAAAAGATCAGTTGTCAAACCCCAGAAACTCATTTTCCACGCGGCAGCCAGGGTGAGCTTTTTGAAAAGTAAATCTGATAGCATCAGCTCAACTTGACCTGACCTCTCCCTACCCGATCCTGCTGGAAACACCTCAGTGCTTCCCAGGCCTTTAAGATAAGAGCCTTAGAGAACTCCGCAGGCCCGACCCAGCTGCCCCTCCCCAAGGGAGGCCTGCCAGACCCAGCTGGCCCTCCACACGGCCCTCAGCCTTGCTTCTGAAGGCAGCCTGGCCTGTGCTCCCGCACAGGCTCGTCCACACCCTCAGAGAGGCCACGGCCAGTGCCCCTTCCATTCCTGAGCTGGGAGCACTCCTGTTAGCCAGAAGCCCCCAGTCCAGACCCTCCTACCTGCATTTGTCACATATGTGCGGTGGTTTAGTCACTGAGTCGTGTCTGACTCTTGTGACCCCATGGACTGTAGCCCACCAGGCTCCTCTGTCCGTGGGATTTTCCAGGAAAAAACACGGGAGTGGGTTGCCATTTCCTTCTCCAGGGGATCTTCCCCACCCAGGGATCGAACCCAGGTCTCCTGAAATGGCAGGCCTATTTACCCCTGAGCCACCTGGGAAGCTAAGTTTATGTTTATCCATGTGTCTGATGAAGGTCTGATTCTCCAACAGAGCACAGCTCAGGAGGGCAGAGTCTCTGCCGAGTTTTCTCGAAACTGTATTTCCAGGAACTAAAAGAGCCCTTTTGGCCACCTGATGTGAAGAGCTGACTCATTTGAAAAGACCCTAATGCTGGGAAAGATTGAAGGCGGGAGGAGAAGGTGATGGCAGAGGATGAGACTGTTGGATGGCATCACCGACTCCATGGACATGACTTTGGGTGGACTCCGGGAGTTGGTGATGGACAGGGAGGCCTGGCGTGCTATAGTGCATGGGGTCACAAAGAGTCAGACACGACTGAGCGACTGAACTGAACTGAAAAGAGCCCTGAGCACATAGCTAGTAGTGCAGCAATGAGGGCTGAGAGCAGAAATAAAATCCAAATGGTCACTGGAGGCTTTGGCCGCTTGTGGGGGGACCTCAAGAGTCATGATGTCATGAGCCACATCCTTGCCAAGGCGCCAACATGTGGCACTAGTGAGGAGCCCAGCAGCTGCTCCTCGCACACAGTTGCCACCTCCTTCAGAGCACCTCTTGTGAAGTTACAACTGTATCTTTAAGAAAAGTAATACCATCAGCACCACACACACACACACACCCCCAAAGAAAAGCAACAACTGCTAATGCTGGTGCTGAATAAGAAGAACAAGTGAGGAAGCCTAACGCTTTCCTCTTTCATGGGGGTTATGTGCTATGAGCGTGTTCATGAACTTGAAGGTTAATAATGGCTAACACCCATGGAACCCTGACTCTAGTGAGGCTGTATGTTGGTACTCGTGTACATTTTCTCATTTAATCTTCTCAATTCAGTTCAGTTCAGTCGCTCAGTCGTGTCCAACTCTTTGCGACCCCATGAATCGCAGCACGCCAGGCCTCCCTGTTCATCACCGTCTCCCAGAGTTCACTCAGACTCACATCTATCGAGTCCGTGATGCCATCCAGCCATCTCATCCTCGGTCGTCCCCTTCTCCTCCTGCCCCCAATCCCTCCCAGCATCAGAGTCTTTTCCAATGAGTCAACTCTTCACATGAGGTGGCCAAAGTACTGGAGTTTCAGCTTTAGCATCATTCCTTCCAAAGAAACCCCAGGGTTGATCTCCTTCAGAATGGACTGGTGGGATCTCCTTGCAGTCCAAGGGACTCTCAAGAGTCTTCTCCAACACCACAGTTCAAAAGCATCAATTCTTTGGTGCTCAGCCTTCTTCACAGTCCAGCTCTCACATCCATACATGACCACCGGAAAAACCATAGCCTTGATTAGACAGACCTTAGTCGGCAAAGTAATGTCTCTGCTTTTGAATATGCTATCTAGGTTGGTCATAACTTTTCTTCCAAGCAGTAAGCGTCTTTTAATTTCATGGCTGCGGTCACCATCTGCAGTGATTCTGGAGCCCCCCAAAATAAAGTCTGACACCGTTTCCACTGTTTCCCCATCTATTTCCCATGAAGGGATGGGACCGGATGCCATAATCTTCATTTTCTGAATGTTGAGCTTTAGGCCAACTTTTTCACTCTCCTCTTTCACTTTCCTCAAGAGGCTTTTCAGTTCCTCTTCACTTTCTGCCCTAAGGGTGGTGTTATCTGCATATCTGAGGTTATTGATATTTCTCCCGGCAATCTTGATTCCAGCTTGTGTTTCTTCCAGTCCAGCGTTTCTCATGATGTACTCTGCATAGAAGTTAAGTAAGCAGGGTGACAATAGACAGCCTTGACGTACTCCTTTTCCTATTTGGAACCAGTCTGTTGTTCCATGTCTAGTTCTAACTGTTGCTTCCTGACCTGCATATAGGTTTCTCAAGAGGCAGGTCAGGTGGTCTGTATTCCCATCTCTTTCAGAATTTTCCACAGTTGATTCTGATCCACACAGTCAAAGGCTTTGGCATAGTCAATAAAGCAGAAATGCATGTTTTTCTGGAACTCTCTTGCTTTTTCCATGATCCAGCGGATGGTGGCAATTTGATCTCTGGTTCTTCTGCCTTTTCTAAAACAAGCTTGAACGTCAGGGAGTTCATGGTTCACGTATTGCTGAAGCCTGGCTTGGAGAATTTTGAGCATTACTTTACTAGCATGTGAGATGGGTGCAATTGTGCGGTAGTTTGAGCATTCTTTGGCATTGCCTTTCTTTGGGATTGGAATGAAAACTGACCTTTTCCAGTCCTGTGGCCACTGCTGAGTTTTCCAAATTTGCTGACATATTGGGTGCAGCACTTTCACAGCATCATCTTTCAGGATTTGAAACAGCTCAATTGGAATTCCATCACCTCCACTAGCTTTGTTTGTACTGATGCTTTCTAAGGCCCACTTGACTTCACATTCCAAGATGTCTGGCTCTAGATGAGTGATCACATCATCATGATTATCTGTGTTGTGAAGATCTTTTTTGTACAGTTCTTCAGTGTATTCTTGCCACCTCTTCTTAATATCTTCTGCTTCTGTTAGGTCCATACCATTTCTGTCCCTTATCGAGCCCATCTTTGCATGAAATGTTCCCTTGGTATCTCTAATTTTCTTGAAGAGATCTCTAGTCCTTCCCATTCTGTTGTTTTCCTCTATTTCTTTGCATTGATCGCTGAAGAAGGCTTTCTTATCTCTTCCTGCTGTTCTTTGGAACTCTGCATTTAGATACCTATATCTTTCCTTATCTCCTTTGCTTTCCGCCTCTCTTCTCTTCACAGCTATTTGTAAGGCCTCCCCAGACAGCCATTTTGCTTTTTTGCATTTCTTTTCCATGGGGATGGTCTTGATCCCTGTCTCCTGCACAATGTCACGAACCTCCGTCCATAGTTCATCAGGCACTCTATCTATGAGATCTAGGCCCTTAAATCTATTTCTCATTTCCACTGTATAATCATAAGGGATTTGATTTAGGTCATACCTGAATGGTCTAGCGGTTTTCCCTACTTTCTTCAATTTAAGTCTGAATTTGGTAATAAGGAGTTCATGATCTGAGCCACAGTCAGCTCCTGGTCTTGTTTTTGTTGACTGTATAGAGCTTCTCCATCTTTGGCTGCATAGAATATAATCAATCTGATTTCGGTGTTGACCATCTGGTGATGTCCATGTGTAGAGTCTTCTCTTGTGTTGTTGGAAGAGGGTGTTTGCTATGACCAGTGCCTTTTATTGGCAAGACTCTATTAGTCTTTGCCCTGCTTCATTCCGTATTCCAAGGCCAAATTTGCCTGTTACTCCAGGTGTTTCTTGACTTCCTACTTTTGCATTCCAGTCCCCTATAATGAAAAGGACATCTCTTTTGGGTGTTCGTTCTAAAAGGTCTTGTAGGTCTTCATAATACCGTTCAACTTCAGTTTCTTCAGCATTACTGATTGGGGCATAGACTTGGATAACTGTGATATTGAATGGTTTGCCTTGGAGACAAATAGAGATCATTCTGTCGTTTTTGGGATTGCATCCAAGTACTGCATTTCGGACTCTCTTGTTGACTATGATGGCTACTCCATTTCTTCTGAGGGATTCCTGCCCACAGTGGTAGATATAATGGTCATCTGAGTTAAATTCACCCATTCCAGTCCATTTTAGTTCACTGATTCCTAGAATGTTGACGTTCACCCTTGCCATCTCTTGTTTGACCACTTCCAATTTGCCTTGATTCATGGACCTGACATTCCAGGTTCCTATGCAATATTGCTCTTTACAGCATCAGATCTTGCTTCTATCACCAGTCACATCCACAACTGGGTATTGTTTTTGCTTTGGCTCCATCCCTTCGTTCCTTCTGGAGTTATTTCTCCTCTGATCTCCAGTAGCATATCGGGCCCCTAATGACCTGGGGAGTTCCTCTTTTGGTATCCTATCATATTGCCTTTTCATACTGTTCATGGGGTTCTCAAGGCAAGAATACTGAAGTGGCTTGCCATTCCCTTCTCCAGTGGACCACATTCTGTCAGACCTCTCCACCATGACCCACCCGTCTTGGGTTGCCCCACATGGCATGGCTTGGTTTCATTGAGTTAGACAAGGCTGTGGTCCTAGTGTGATTAGATTGACTAGTTTTCTGTGAGTATGGTTTCAGTGTGTCTGCCCTCTGATGCCCTCTTGCAACACCTACCATCTTACTGGGGTTTCTCTTACCTTGGACGTGGGGGTATCTCTTCACGGCTGCTCCAGCAAAGCACAGCCGCTGCTCCTTACCTTGGATGAGGGGTATCTCCTTACTGCCACCATTCCTGACCTTCAACCACCTATTTTTTTAAAAACTTCATTTATTTTCGGCAGTGCTGAGTCTTCGTTGCTGTGTGCGGGCTTTTCCCTAGTGGCGGTGAACAGGGCTACTCTCTTTGCAGTGCAGGGGCTTCTCCTTGTGGTGGCCTCTGTGTTGCAGAGCACAGGGTCTAGGGGCATGGACTTAGTAGTTGTGGCTCCCGGGCTCTAGAGAGCAGGCTCAGTGGTGGTGGCACACAGGCGTAGTTGATCCCTGGCATGTGTCAGGGATCAGGGATCTAACCTGTGTCTCCTGCGTTGGCAGGCAGATTCTTTACCACTGGATCAGCAAGGAAGCCCCTCAACAGATCTATTTTTTGTCTTCCTTTTTCTAATAAAGAAACAGAGACTTCGAGATGTTAGTAATTTACCCAAGGTCACACAGCTAGTAATGGCAGAGTGGATTTGAGGCCACATGATCTAATTCGTGAGAATTGGAATGTGAAGAAGGCTGAGCACCAAAGAATTGATGCTTTTGAACTGTGGTGTTGGAGAAGACTCTTGAGAATCCCTTGGACTGCAAGGAGATCCAACCAGTCCATACTGAAGGAGATCAGCCCTGGGATTTCTTTGGAAGGACTGATGCTAAAGCTGAAACTCCAGTATTTTGACCACCTCATGTGAAGAGTTGACTCATTGGAAAAGACTCTGATGCTGGGAGGGATTGGGGCAGGAGGAAAAGGGGACAACAGAGGATGAGATGGCTGGATGGCATCACTGACTCGATGGACGTTGAGTCTGAGTGAACTCCAGGAGTTGGTGATGGACAGGGAGGCCTGGCGTGCTGCAATTCATGGGGTCACAAAGAGTCGGACAGGACTGAGCGACTGATCTGAACTGAACTGAACTGATCTAATTCGTTCCAGAGCCTGTGCTCTTAACCATTACCTTTACTGCCTCTCCCAGAGAGGCCCAGGACACCCCCTTAGCAGATATACAGGGAGTCTGTACTCAAAGACTAAATACTATCTGTTCATTGAGGAATAGTTGTCTCTTAGTCTATTACTTGGGGTTTGAATTTTGGCTTAACTAAAAGTAGCTAAACAACCTACTTTTAGCTTCTTCCCTTTCCATTACATGTTCCATTTTGACCTATTTCTAAAATACAGATTGATCATCTGTCTCTCTCCCAGGTTCAAGAGGGTTGTGACTTCCCTCTGCTTACAAGGACATGACAAACCACTCAGCCTGGCACGTGAGGCCCCATGAACTGGCCCAGGCTCTCTGTCCTCATCTCCCATCCTTCTAGTAGCACTCCTAAGCAGATTACAAGGCAAGGACTTGCCTAATCCCTTGCCTGAAATGTGATTCTCCCCTCTTGAAATCCTGTTCAGTCCTCGAAGCCAGGTCAACCTGAGCGACAGATCACACAGAGCAGGGGTCCCCAACCCCCAGGGCCATGGTGCGGATCCATGGCCCACTAGGAGCCGGGCCACGCACAGGAGGTGAGTGGGCGAGCGCATGATCAAACTTCATCTGTATTTACAGCCACTCCCCATCGCTTGCTTTACCGCCCGAGCTCCGCCTCCTGTCAGACCAGTGGCAGCATTAGACTCAGTCCCTCGGACAGCTAGGAGATCCAACCAGTCCATCCTAAAGGAGATCAGTCCTGAATATTCATTGGAAGGACTGATGTTGAAGCTGAAACTCCAATACTTTGGTTGCCTGATGCAAAGAATTGACTCATTTGAAAAGACCCTGATGCTGGGGAAAGATTGAAGGCGGGAGGAGAAGGGGATGGCAGAGGATGAGACGGTTGGATGGCATCACCGACTCAATGGACATGAGTTTGAGTAAGCTCCAGGAGTTGGTGATGAACAGGGAGGCCTGGCATGTTGCAGTCCATGGGGTCACAAAGAGTTGGACACAACTGAACGACTGAAGTGAACTGAACTGAAGGAGCTTGAACCCTACTGTGAACCACACATGCAAGGGGTCTACATTGCTCGCTCCTTGTGAGAACCATCCTGAAACATCCCCCACATCCCTAGGCTGTGGAAATATTGTCTTCCACGAAACTGGCCCCTGGTGCCAAAAAGGTTCTAGACCACTGACATATACAGTAATGACGAATATTACTATTTTTAAAAAATAATTCTAATTATTATTACTCTTCTAATACTCAACTAAGTTTGAGAGAAAAGAAAACTTGAAAAGCCTTTTGTAAACATACGTGTAATAAGGTTTTCTACAGTAGACTCAAGCTCAGTTTCAAACTAGGAGAGAATATTTAGTATTACTGATAATGTTTTCTCCCCTTGCCTCAACAACTCTGAATCTACCAGAGGGCCTTTGTAGCAATTTTCTCAAAGTGTTACAAATTCTACTTTGTATATCATCTCTTCCTGTTTAATTATAAGGATTTGAATTTACAGCACCAATTAATCAGTAATTAGATAGTACTGTACCAAAAGAAATTAAACAAAGATAAAAACAAAAACACAACACAGCACAAGGCCGTATCATCTGGTAATGTTTCATGTAGCATGATAACAATACTTCCCGAGAAATATAGGTGAACTGAATCATTGGCTAAGTATTCTTTTGATTTTTTTTTATTGTTGTTTTTAGTAACTTCCAGTACCGATGGGAAACTTAAAGGTAATCCAAATACAGAAACACTCTGATTATACTAATATTTATTCCTCTTTTTACTCATCAGAAATGTGCTTTATGATACTCAATAATTATTGTGAAATGTCAGCTTTTGGAAATGCAAAATAAATGCATATTTTATAATGATACGTGCTCTATTGATCTTCATACTTAACACACAAATCAGCTTTTGTTTTAATTATCATTGAGACTATAAAGCATGAATGTGCATGTTAGATGTGAAAAATCAAAAAAGCCACAGAGCAGATTGAGGAAGGAAAAATGAAGGTCCCTGAAACCAAGAGATAGAGCGAAAAACCATGACTGTGTAACAGGTCCCTTTAGGGATGGGAGCAAGTGGCAAGGGGACCTTCTCCCTACAAAGTCATGCCATTTCCCTGTGCCTGGCTCATGGAACTCTTTTCCATGTTCTTAAACCTTTTGTTAACAAAAGGAAAAAAGAATACTGATAGTTGGAAAGAGAAATAAGCAGCTCCCGTAATTCAGTCTTGAAAGAGATGGCAGCATGGCCTGCTCGGGTGCGCCCCCTGCTGGCACGGAGTGATCCTGACAGCTGAGCTCAAGCTGTGGAAGGAGCCCCACCATCTATTTATACGTAACAGTCTCTAGAGCAAGCTTTTCTCCTTCACCACCCCCAAGTAACCCCTTCCCTCTGTGGCCATGACTACATGGGAAGACTGAGACATAAAACACTCAAAGTTACTTTAAGATGTTTTACATTCTTTCCCTGGTGCTGTTTCAGGAGGTCTCATTTCTGGAAAAAAAAAAATAATAAGATCAACTTTACTCCCAAGTGTGAGGATCTTATAAATTGTAGATACTGTAAAATCTCTTAATAGTATGCAAAATGAGTGAGTAGTTTCTTCCCTAAGCGTATGAAACTGTCTTGAAAGTTTCTGTGCAGTGAATTTCATTGTGTGCTCTCAAGCTTGCTTTCTAGAAGTACTTTTCTCTGAACCGAGTAATTTGTCTTTTGATGGATCAATTTGCCAAGAGAGAGCATAAGGTACTTTGAGAAGAACTACAGAAGAAAATTTCAAACATTCCCATCTTTTGGTACCTTAGATTGAAAGAGTAAGCTTTGCTTAGTAATTCAGCACTATGGTGAACATCAGAGAGCCAAATTGGAATAATTTTGATAATTTCATGGTGAAATTGATTGAGCAGTTCCCCAACCTGCCTTAACTGGGAACTATTTGACTTTTCTCTAAGTCAGGAATCTTTTTTCCCTTTGTTGCTTTGAAGCGACGCTATAAAGTTTCTCTCTCGAGTTCATTGCTTTTACAAACTATACAGCATACCTGAGGATGAAAACCACCTTTGTCAAAGTGTCAATTCCTTTATCGATGTGACTTATTACTCCTCTCCTGTGCTCCTTCAACTGTTCCCTCATTTGAAACAAAATATTCATCTCTTAGGAGGCGGTACAATTTATCTGATGTCAGGGTACTATTAATGCACACATTTTTGCCTCTCAATGCTAACTTCATTATTGAAATGAATTTAAACAAGCCGGCTTCAGTTCACAATGATCATTATGTGATGGACCTTTATTCAGGGTTAGCTGACCGAAATTAATGAACCAGAGTAACCTCTTCTTCTCAGTGGCTCTTCACATTAACAGCATAGCAACTACCCTCTGCCCTAGCCTTCTTCTCGTAGACTGTGGAAAAGCCAGCACTGGAGTTTAAACACCCCTCACTGCATTTTCTCCCACCCTCTCCATCGCAGTCAATGGGTCCAGTTACTGCTCAAGCCAGACACCTGGGCACGATCCCTTCTGCTCACCCCCCACACCCAGTGCAGCGGCCAGTCCTCTGAGGCCACCTGCTGCTGCCCCTGCCCCAGTCCACGAGACTCTTTCCCCCTGTCTGGATTCCTAGCAGTTATGTCCCAACTAGCCTCCCTGCTTCTATGCTACCTTTCTTAGAACTCATTCTCCATATAGCAGCTCAGGTCATGATTTTTAAAATATCAATCATTTTACATCATTAGACCTGCTTCAAGCCTGCTAGTCACTTCCTGTTCCACCTGGAATAAAATCGAAGCACCTCCCATAGCTAAAAGACCCCACATGACCAGCTCAGCACCATTCTCCCCTTCTCACACCAGCGGATCACTCTCCAAATATCCAGTGCTGATTCCTGATGCCTCGCCTTCACACAGCTGTCTTGGCTGCTGGGGGTCAATTTCTCCTCCTCCTCCTTCGCAATTCAGCTCAGAGGTCACCTCCTCGGAGAGCCTTCCCTGCCCCCGTTGAGTGCAGCTGTCCACGGTCCTTGTCATGTCACATTGTCTGTGCCTGACATAGCACGTGTCACTGCCAGAAATTAGTCTCTCCCTTTTCGGTTGTTTGCTGATTCTGTGTTTCTCCTCACCAGCCTTGTGTGTTGTTTACCACATATCACCCATGCCTAGGAGAGTCTAGCCCTATGCTTCACTCTGAATGAACACCTGTTAGATGAATGACCAGTGGATGAACCTGACACTTCCTAATATTATGTAAAATTTTAATCAGATTTTGTTATTAAATTAAATTTTTGACACACTGTGCAGCTTGTGGGATCTTAGTTCCCTGAACAAGGATTGAACCTGTTTTGCAGTGGAAGCTCAGAGTCTTAACCTCAGGAACATCAATAGTATATGA
Organism: Ovis aries; assembly: GCF_016772045.2. NCBI lineage: Eukaryota > Metazoa > Chordata > Mammalia > Artiodactyla > Bovidae > Ovis > Ovis aries. Next base: position 56,967,972 of record NC_056062.1, on the reverse strand, counting down.
TTTTGACTGAATCGCTTAACCTCTGGACTTTGACTTCCTCATCTGTACAATAAAACTAACAAACATTGCATTTTCATGGGGACAATCTAGAGGGGTAAACGTGTGTGGTAACATGGCACGGAGATGCAGAATGAACAGTTAACCATGCCCCTTCCTGTTTTCCAGGAAATCTTCGGAGGAGCTGGACATGGACAAGGTGACAGCAGCCATGGTACTCACCAGCTTGTCCACCAGCCCCTTGGTTCGGAGCCCTCCTGTGCGGCAGAACGGTAAGCCTGGGGCGCGGCCCAGGGAAGGGTCCTCCCACATCAGGAGCAGAGCTTCTCTTTGAGGAAGCTCTTTTCTTTCTCTCTTTCCTCTTCCCCTTTTTTCCTTTTTTTCCAGTTGTTTTTTAATTACACAACACATGAACACACTCGTATTTTAAAATTCAGCCATGTGGTGCACAGTCCCTCCCCAAAGGCAGTCACTCTCAGCAGTTTGGAACACATCCTTCCAGACTCTGGTCTTTGCACTTATGTGCAGACTCATTCCTAACACACACAATGGACCCTCACCCACTAGTGAGAAGGGAGGGGAAATGTGGAAGAAATGGACCCCAGAGCTACCAGCCTCCTTCCTCCTCATTGTCCCAAAGACCCCACTGCATCTCATTCCTACATCCACCCGTTGAGTGCAGATTTACTGACCTCCACCACCTTTCCAACTTATCTTTAAGAACTTGTGTTCCATACCCAGGTAGATGGAGATTGGTCTCATGAAGTTAATTCCCCAGCCTTTTTTTTTTTTTCTTTTCCTGTTTGGTTAGAGGGATAGTTGGACCAAAGAATGCTAAAGATTAAATATTTTGAAAAAGCATTATCCCAGGCTCTTTAATCCGTTCTTTTATTCAGTATATATTTATTAGGTACCCTAACAGATGCAGCCTGGCGTGCTGCAGTTCATGGGATTGCAAAAAGTCAGACATGACTTAGCAACTGAACAACAGCCATAATAGATGGTTTGACTATATCACTGAAACAGTGTCCATACTCCTAGGTAACGTACAGTCTTTTGCGGGGAAAAAACTATCACAGCTATACTAATAGCTAGCATTTATTGAGTACTTAGTATGTGCCATAGACTAGGTTTACTTTATCTCATGCAATTCTCACAATTCTATGAGATGCTATCACTATTTTACAGATGAGTAAACTGAAGCACCTGAGGATTAGCTGACTTTAAACAGAGCTGAATGGTGCATGGGGATGACCCAGAGAGATGTTATGGGGAGGGAGGTGGGAGGGGGGTTCATGTTTGGGAATGCATGTAAGAATTAAACATTTTAAAATTTAAAAAATAAATAAATAAATTTAAAAAAATAAAATAAAAAATAAACAGAGCTGAACTTCTTTCCATATCATTCTGATTCCAGATCGCCTGTCTCAGTCATGATTTAATATCGACTCATATAATTCAAGATGATAAATCAGTAGGGCAGTAGGAGATGAAGCTGGGGAGCCTGGCAGGAAATCAAGGAGTCATATCTGTCTGGTTATGAGTTTGGACATTTTTCTGAGGCTATAGGAGAGCTATGAGATGATTGAAACATTGGAAATTTATAATTGGGTATACAAGACAAAAACAAAAAGTAAACAAACAAACAAGAAAACCACGTGTGTGTCCTGAACCTTGGTGGTCACGGTGGGGATGCATATAGGGCGTAATTGAGAAAGATGAAGAAGGCAGAATCAACAAGACTTGGTGATAGAGAAGATAAAGGAGAAGGAGTGACGAGGGTGACTTCTGGGAAGTCCATTCCCAGTGATGATGAGCAAAGGCAGAGGAAGAGGTCTGCTGGTGAATGTTAGGAGCAAGAGGCGGGGTAGCCAAAGAAGATGAGCGCTCCATCTTGAAACACGTTTCGTAGGGAGTACCTGGGGATCATCCGGAGAACAGGATCTGATGGGGTTCTGGGTCAGCCTGGAAGAGAGATCTGGGCTGATGAAGAACTGGGAGGCGACACTTTGAAGCCATGGATGTAGATGGGCTGACCCCGAGAGAGCTGTGGAAAAGTAGAGGATAACGAGAAGGTGGCTAGGTGAAAAGTGGTGAGCCGCCTCATTATGTAAGGAAAAGGACCCAGGAAGGGAGAGGGGTACCTGGAGAAGCAGAGGGAAGCAGGAAAGTGCGACTTCATAGAAGCCAAGGGAAAAGCTTGTTTCAAGGAGCAACATCTGATGCTTCAGAAGGTCAAGGCGAAAAGGACTCAATTCTGCATCAAGAAGAATGTCATGGCTTTGAAAAGAGCATTTACGGTGGACGACCCGTGGAGCGGAAGCCACATTGCAGATCAGTGAAATGTAGTATTCTGAGGCCGCCAGGTGGAACTTACCAGCCAGGGAAAACCTCCTCTCAAAAGACAGCCTAGTCACTGATGAACTAGGGTTCCCCCATAATCTGGTTATAAGCAGAAGGTGTTAAAATAAATTTGTGGAACATCCATCAAGTCCTCACCCAAACTTAATGCAATCTATTTGGGAGTGGGAAGAATGATCAAGATGCTGGGAATTAAGATCAATACCAGAAATCACGATGCCTACTGCCTTGATTCCCCACAAGCTGGGGTGATGTCACTTCACATAGAGTAGCCACCGTGCTCTTGAGATGAGCCTGATCTTTCCTGGTAGCCTTCTCAGCTTGGCAAAGCTGCAAAAGAAAGATGAGAGGAAAAACAAGGATGAAGTCATCCCCAAAACCTATTCTAGGGAAAAAGAAATGCAGAATTTCATGGAATCCTCAGGGGAAAACAATAATTTTGATGTACTCATTCTTTTTACCATTGGAATTTTAAAACTGAGAACATTTTTATATTCCTTTGTATTGAAATGTTAGGATCAAAATAAACCTTTTGCATCTTCAGTACAAACTTTTCTTAGCATAGTTATAAAGAGAGTGTTCATTATGACTTAAAAAAAATAATTACCCAGATAGTAATCCCAAATGTCTGATGTCCCTCATTTAGTCTGCAAAAGGAAGCAAGTTCTAAAAAAGGGAAAGCAATTTATGATAATGAAAGCTATTTTTTAGAAATAAATATTATCTCCACAATTATTGCATATCAGTGAATTTTTGGAAACTGTTGTGATCCTCTACTGTGCTAGGATCAAGGTGGCAAGAATACACAGAAGAACTGTACAAAAAAAGATCTTCACGACCAAGATAATCACGATGGTGTGATCACTCACCTACAGCCAGACATCCTGGAATGTGAAGTCAAGTGGGCCTTAGAAAGCATCACTACGAACAAAGCTAGTGGAGGTGATGAATTCCAGTTGAGCTATTTCAAATCCTGAAAGATGATGCTGTGAAAGTGCTGCACTCAATATGCCAGCAAATTTGGAAAACTCAGCAGTAGCCACAGGACTGGAAAAGGTCAGTTTTCATTCCAATCCCAAAGAAAGGCAATGCCAAAGAATGCTCAAACTACCGCACAATTGCACTCATCTCACATGCTAGTAAAGTAATGCTCAAATTTCTCCAAGCCAGGCTTCAGCAATACGTGAACTGTGAACTTCCAGATGTTCAAGCTGGTTTCAGAAAAGGGAGAGGAACCAGAGATCAAATTGCCAACATCCGCTGGATCATGGAAAAAGCAAGAGAGTTCCAGAAAAACATCTATTTCTGCTTTATTGACTATGCCAAAGCCTTTGACTGTATGAATCACAATAAACTGTGGAAAATTCTGAAAGAGATGGGAATACTAGACCACCTGACCTGCCTCTTGAGAAACCTATATGCAGGTCAGGAAGCAACAGTTAGAACTGGACATGGAACAACAGACTGGTTCCAAATAGGAAAAGGAGTACGTCAAGGCTGTATGTTGTCACTCTGCTAATTTAACTTCTATGCAGAGTACATCATGAGAAACGCTGGGCTGGAAGAAGCACAAGCTGGAATCAAGATTGCCGGGAGAAATATCAATAACCTCAGATATGCAGATGACACCACCCTCATGGTAGAAAGTGAAGAGGAACTAAAAAGCCTCTTGATGAAAGTGAAAGAGGAGAGTGAAAAAGTTGGCTTAAAGCTCAACATTCAGAAAACGAAGATCATGGCATCCGGTCCCATCCCTTCATGGGAAATAGATGGGGATACAGTGGAAATGGTGTCAGACTTTATTTTGGAGGGGCTCCAAAATCACTGCAGATGGTGATTGCAGCCATGAAATTAAAAGATGCTTACTCCTTGGAAGGAAAGTTATGACCAACCTAGATATTGAAAAGCAGAGACATTACTTTGCCAACTAAGGTCTGTCTAGTCAAGGCTATGATTTTTCCAGTAGTCATGTATGGATGTGAGAGTTGGACTGTGAAGAAAGCTGAGCGCAGAAGAATTGATGCTTTTAAACTGTGGTGTTGGAGAAGACTCTTGAGAGTCCCTTGGACTGCAAGGAGATCCAACCAGTCCATTCTGAAGGAGATCAGCCCTGGGATTTCTTTGGAAGGAATGATGCTAAAGCTGAAACTCCAATACTTTGGCCACCTCATGTGAAGAGTTGACTCATTGGAAAAGACTCTGATGCTGGGAGAGATTGGGGGCAGGAGGAGAAGGGGACGACAGAGGATGAGATGGCTGGATGACATCACTGACTCGATGGACGTGAGTCTGAATGAACTCCGGAGTTGGTGATGGACAGGGAGGCCTGGCGTGCTGCGATTCATGGGGTCACAAAGAGTCGGACAAGACTGAGTGACTGAACTGAACTGAACTGTGCTAGGAAAGGATCATTTTGTTAGGATGTGGGTCCAAAATGAGGGAGATTCCAGCAAAATGCCTGTCTGAATTTTTAGCAAAAGCTTGTTTAAGATAAGAAGACACTGCTCTCTAAAAAACACTAGGAATTGGTTCTGACTTTTTTTTCTGAGAGATTTATTTCTGTATTCCTTTTTTTTTTTTTTTTTTTTTTAATGTCTTTATTTGGCTGAGCCAGGTCTTAGTTGCAGCATGTGGGATCTAGTTCCCTGACCAGGAACCGAACCCTGGTCCTCAGCATTAGGAGCATGGAGTCTTAGCCACTGGACCACCAGGGAAGTCCCTATTTCTGTATTCCATTGTCCTTCTGATTAAATAGTGTTTCTAAAGGAAATGCCATTCACAGGGAAACAAATAAATTAACTGCTGGCACTGGCAGGAAGCAGTGTGTAACCACACTGTAACAATAGTTGGCTTCAAAATTATTTCAGTTCCTCATCAGTTCACTTCAGTTGATCAGTCATGTCTGACTCTTTGCCACCCCATGGACTGGGAGCCCCCCAAGCCTGGCAGCACGCCAGGTTTTCCCATCCATCAGCAACTTCCAGAGCTTACTCAAACTCATGTCCATTGAGTCGGTGATGCCATCCAACCATCTCATCGTCTGTTGTCCCCTTCTCCTCCTGCCAGTTCCTCCTACTTACCATAATTACAGATCTTGCTCCACGAACTTGTTTTATTATACAAGTGTATGCTTCAATATATTTATAAGCCTCCTGGGCCTGCCGAGTGAGTTTGTCCACCAGGTAACATTACCTAAGGCCTTATATTAGACTCAGCTTGAAGTCTTGTATTGAAAAGAGCTTTCTTATTTAGTAGAGGCAACTCCAGTTCAGGGAGTATCTCAGTCTCTGTGTAGACCACAGGAGATGAGATGCTGGTTTGGTTTTGTTAATGCTATCAAGGTGTGAGCTTGCATAACAGACCATGTAATTCTGTTAGAGCTTGGCTTAAATGAGAAGGTTAACTTACTTCTGCTCTTCAACTTAAAACTTCATTCATCTAACTGAACTTTTTCCTTGACAAAGTTGAGGAATATGCTGGAAACCTATAATTAGGTAAAAATAGTCAAGAAATTTTTTGATGAATGCTAGTATGTTGTTTTTTATGAATGCTAGTATGTCTTCAGTTCATTACTAATTACACAGATGTTAATAGCATTTCTTTAATGAGGCATTTTGGGATTTTTTTCCTTCTTGTAGTTAGGATATAGTTTTAATATATTCAAAATGCACATTAATATGGAGGAGAAATTATCCAAAAGAAAGTCAAATTTATACAAATGCTAATTAAGATTGGGCATTTTGAAAAATAAATCAAATCTTCAGTGATTAAGAGAGCCCCTGAAGACATTCCAATTGGGCAAAAATCTCTCTATATTAGCAAGCATTTCATCATGTTTTCTCCCATAAGTGGAAAGGTAAAATTCAACACCAGTCGTATCAGTAATTATTACCAATAAGTTCTTTTCTGATCTCAGCTTTGCCTGAAAAAAAGAATGCTCATACCTGGGGTCTGCATGTACTGAAGGAGAAGGAGGGCCAACTGGTAGGCCAGCGTTTGAAACCCTGGCCCATCCTCGTTATGTACTAATCATGGCAAGTCAGTTAATTTCCTGGTGCCTCAGGGACCTCATCTGTAAAATGAGCATGGTAATCCTTGCTCTGAAAGACAGATATTATGAGAATGCATCGGATTGTGTGTATAAGCTTTGTAAGATGTAAGTGAAATGAAAGTGAAAGTTGCTCAGTTGTGTCGACTCTTCAATCACATGGACTATAGCCCACCAGGCTCCTCTGTCCATGGAACTCTCCAGGTCAGAATACTGGAGTGGATAGCCAATCCCTTCTCTCGGGGATCTTCCCAACCCAGGACTCTAACTGGGGTCACCTGCATTGCAGGCAGATTCTTCACCAGCTGAGCTACCAGGAAGCCCTTGTAAGATGTAAAACGTACACCAAATGTAAGGCACAATTATTTGTTATAATAAGCTGGATGGCAAATGACTTCAGGTCATCAGAAATTCTCTCTCTTAGGTTCTTAAATCTTACATCGACTCTATAAATGTATTCCAAAGATTACAGCCCTGTAAGAAATTCCTTTTAAAATGTTAAAATGTGGGGATGGGGTTTGGAGAAATGCCGCAAATCATTACTCCCTTAGTAACATAGTCCATAAACACCTAAACTTCCTAAACTTAGTGAACCATAACATCTTTTTTTTCCTCCTTGTTTTCATGTATTCTCCACTATCATCCTAAAGAACTAGTTTTGCGTAAAGCAACATCCATCAGAAAACTCTTAGAAAAGGCCTGTCCTGAGGGGAGCATAGGAACCCACTTTAGTATTCTTGCCGGGAGAATCTCATGGACAGAGGAGCATGGTGGGCTACAGTCCACAGGACAGAAGCGACTTAGCGCGCACGCATATATGGCTAAAACAGATGTTTATAAACAAACTATCATGCAACTTTTTTGAAAGTATAAATAGAGTACAACGTACATACTGAGCTGTTGCAAATTACTAAGTTGGCTACAGGTGCTTTCACCAGCAGGGAATCTCGGCGGTCACTGCCCCTCTGACCCCGGCCTGGGTGCCCCGGGAGCCCGGGACTGGGCGCTGACGCTGTGCTTGTGTGCTCCGACAGAGGGCCTGAGCGGATCCTGGAAGGAGGGGGGCGGCGTGCCTTCCAGCACCAGCAGCAGCGGCTACTGGAGCTGGAGTGCCCCCAGCGACCAGTCCAACCCGTCCACGCCGTCGCCGCCGCTGTCCGCCGACAGCTTCAAGCCCTTCCGCAGCCCCGCGCCCCCAGACGATGGCATCGACGAGGCAGAGGCCGGCAACCTGCTCTTTGATGAGCCCATCCCCAGGAAACGAAAGGTTGGTTTCAGGTTTCATTTGGGGGGAACCGGCTTCCTAGGGTGGTGATTTTGGCACTTCTCCAACCAACGCCCCTTCAGATAGACAGAAACAGCCCGTGTTCGCCTCTAATATCCTTTGAAGTCTTCAGATAAATTAAGGGTCACAATTAAAGACAAATAGAAATGATTAAAGTATTACTGTATTTCTTCCAAGTACGCATCCCCACCCTACTCCTAATCTCACCCCGTCCTCTCCTCTGGTTGTAAATCGCTGCACTGGTAACAGCAGGTAACCTAGGAAAGAATCTGCCTGCAATGCAAGAGATTGGGGTTCGATCTCTGGGTGGGGAAGATCCCCTGGAGAAGGAAATGCAACCCACTCCAGTATTCTTGGAGAAGGAAATGGCAACCCACTGCAGTACTCTTGCCTGGAGAATCCCATGGACAGAGGAGACTGGCAGGCTGTACATAGTCCCTGGGGTCGCAGACTTGGATAGGACTGAGCAACTAACGCTTTCACAACACTTTCACCTGGGACTTTACCAGTATTTGGAAGTCAAAAAATCGGACTTCAGGCTTGGTTTGGTTAACTCACTCTCTTCGTGGGAATTAACTTTTTCATCTGTAAAATAAAATTATGTTTTTCTCTTTTCTGCTTCACAGACTCTTAAAGGGTTGTGGGAAAGAAGATTTTGACTTACGTTTATAAAACTAGATGTGAAATATACATGAAAGCTAAAATGTAAACATACGTAGTATTTACATGCCCCAAATTATGTATTTATTAAATTAGAAGTGAAAAAATAGATCTAGCTGATTTAATAAATTAATTTGACTGCACTTGTATTTAATCCTCACAGCAATCCTGTATGGTTTGTTTTCCTGTCTTGATAGGAGATTGAGGACCAGGGAAGTTATATATTTAACCCCTGCCGTGCAGGTTAGAAGGCTTCCCAGGTGGCACTAGTGGTAAAGTGAAAGTGAAAGTGAACTCGCTCAATCGTGTCCGACTCTTTGTGACCCCATGGACGGTAGCCTACCAGGCTCTATCCGTGGGATTTTCCAGGCAAGAATACTGGAGTGGGCTGCCATCTCCTTCTCCAGGGGATCTTCCCAACCCAGGGATCGAACACGGGTCTCCTGCATTGCAGACAGACGCTTTACTGTCTGAGCCACCAGGGAAGAACCCACCAACACAAGAGACCTAAGAGAGGTGGGGTCGATCCCTGGGTCCCGAAGATCCCCTGGAGAAGGAAATGGCAATACCCTCCAACATTCTCGCCTGGAGAATGCCATGGACAAAGGAGCCAGCTACAGTCCACAGGGTTGCGCAGAGTCGAAAATGACTGAAGCAGCTTAACACACACACATGCAGGTTAGAAAGGGCCAGCGCTGCCTTTCAAACCCAGGTCTGCCTAACCGAAAGCTCATGTTCTTTTCATTCTCTTCAGATACATATAAGTGATTATGTTCACTCACAATTTTAAAAAGCATTTCTGTTTCATAGAATAAATAAATACTACTGCAATATCTGGAAAACGTTGTAACATTATTTTTAAATCTCCACGTAAATAGACTTTAAAAATATATTTTAGTTTTTTAGTTTGCAATTGGTAGCTTCATTATTAATGACTACTCACAAACAAAAATCCAAAGAAAACCCTGTGGACTGCAGTACAACCTATTTTCCCAGTTCATTTCAAAGAGAAAAACAAAGAGATGGCACTGACCCAACACCGTCCATCCCTGCATCTCTCTTAGCATCAGGCAGCATGTGTAATGGTGTTGGTGGTACACACACTCTGTCTGCCCAGAGAACAAACAGGGCATTGATGTCATCTCTGGTCCCTCCCAAAGGCTGGGGCATGAAGAGTTGCTGTTTCACATACCAGTCCATCGGGCAGGGTCCTGGAGCTGTGCAGGCATCCCGTGAGTCCCCAGAGACCCTGGGTCTTGACTCCTTGGGGAGCGAGGCTGCACTTGCACCTGTGAGAACCCATAGGCAGGACAGCCGTGTAGACCTGGAGTCTGCCCTGTTGCTTCCAGCTGCACAGACTTTCTCTCTGGGGCCTTCAGAGTGTGTGGTCTTGGCCTGTGGCAAAGACTCACAGCATAGGGAGCTCCCCAGTGCTTGTAAGGTGCCCCGCTGGAAGGCTCATCACAGCTTTTCCTTTCCAACATAGCCACGAGACAAAATTCATACTCTCGCATTGCAGTTCAGTTGCTTTGGCCAGACTTGTATGTAAAGCCTTTAGGCTTCAACTCAATTAGGAGGTAGTCAAGTCACCAAATGAAAAGAAAAAAAATCATTACAAACTGGCATTTATTTGAATGGCACAGACCCACGCTTCAGGAGTCTGGGAACCATGTTCCTCCCTCTTTCTTTGTGACTTCTCCCTCCATTCAGACTCTGGATTTCCCCAGGGTAATATCAAAAGGATAAAGCTTGTAGTCCCTAATTTTTTTTTTTTTTTTTTTTTTTTTTGGTGTGGGATCATAGGTTCTTGACCAGGAATTGAACCTGCACCCCCTGCATTGGGAGCACGAAGTCTTAACCACTGGACCCCCAGAGAAGTCCCGAGTAGTCCTTGTTTTTAATGCATGGATTGTACATAGACCAAGTCATTGCCTTTTGAACTTAAAGTTATTTTGAATAGTGGGAATAACAAGAAAGTAGGATGGTTGCAATTCATGATTCATTCTTTTAGTGTATCAAGTGAACCAGTACTTATTGAGCACCCAACAGGCACAACAATCAATGCCCTGAGATTAAAGTACAGCCCCTTCCTTCTAGGTCAAAGGTTAGGCAGGTGGACACTGATGTATAAAAAGGCAATAACAATTATGAGCGATAGATGCTGTGCTCACAATGTGGTTCCCAGGTGGCGTTAGTGGTAAAGAACCCGCCTGCCAATGCAAACAGACATTAAGAGTTGCAGGTTCAATCTCTGTGTCCGGAAGATCCCAGGAGGAGGAAATAGCCCACTCCAGTATTCTTGCTTGGAGAATCCCATGGACAGAGGACCCGGGCAGGCTACAGTCCATGGGGTCTCAAGGAGTTGGGCATAACTGAAGCAACTTACTATGCACATAATATGGTAGAAACACAGTAGCTGAAATGCTGCTATTTTAGTTTTTAAAATCATATTTCAAACAATTTCCAAGAGTTAACTGCCTAATCCATAGACAATATGTTCTAGTTGGGGGACACTTTCTGAATTCATTTTATTTTCCTCTTCATTCCCTGAGGTTCATAATATCTATTTGAGACCATGGACTTGTATTGGGCATATGTCCTGTGGGGATTGTTTGAGAAACTTCTAGATCAATATTTTCCAAACTGCATGTCTCAATCCACTGGTGGGTTGTGAATCTTTTTAATGACTGTGAACAGCACATCTTTAAGGACCAGGACAGAATAGGGTACAATGGACATAATCAGAATGAGTACTGTTCCTTGATGCTTTGGTTTCAGTTGCAGACCTATGTGCCTACTGTACAAACTGTGTCTCTTACTGTCGTCAAAAAAGTTTGGAAGCCCCTGTTCCTAAGGATAAAGAGAGAACACGATACGTGGTAACTGAAGGTTTCCTGATTAGAAATCGAAAGATCCGCATTCTAGACTCAACTTGGCTAGCCTGAGAACTTCAGGAAAACACTTCATCTCTCTGATCATCAACTTCTTTTCCATTAAACAGGCAAACAGATATTATCAAACCTCTCTCAGGACGGTCATGAAGACTAAGTGTGACCAACCACAAGTATAGAAAGGGGCTTATAAGCACTAAAACTGGAATATAGCAACTTTGTAATAGACCTGTTTTAGGACCCTGAAAGAAAGCAGAAAGAGGCATACCCTATACTAATCATGAAGCAATGACCCTGGTCTTCCTCCTTATGGAAAGTTATTTGGAAGTTATCTTAACACTTTTCCCCACTCTCACCTCTTACATGATCCCTGTTCCACTTATGTAAAGAGGAAGAGAGATTCATTGCCTAGATAAGGCATTATCACTGCCTACTGTCAGTGGTGAGCAAGACGCAATTATTGATATTATCAAGTTTATACATACATATATAAATAACTATATTTGTGTACTTTGTTACAGTTTACAAAATGCTTTTAAATGCAGCATGTCATTTAATCATCACGAACATCTTTGGCCTAGTCATATCCCCATTGTGCAGAAGAGGCTCACTGAGGTTATGTGAATTGCCCAAAATCCTGTAGCTTATAATCTTAGAAATAAGATCAGCTTAGTCCATGGGGTCGCACGGAGTCGGACACGACTGAAGCAACTTAGCAGCAGCAGCAGCTAAAAGAGCAAAGATAAAACTCTTGAGCTTATTTCAAAGAATCCACATTTCCCTCTGCACCCAGAAGAAAATAACATGGAAAGAAAACAGTCAGACCCAGCTACAGCCAGCATAACGTGACAGAGTGGGAGTGGGGTGCAGAGGATTACAAAGAACTCAAAGACAGAGAGAGGAATTCCAGGCTGTCTCCTGAGGCCCGGGTCCCCAACCTCCAGGATCTAATAATGCCTGATGATCTGAGGTGGTGCTGATGTAATAATAATAGAAATAAAGTACACGATAAACCATCCCCCTTCCGCGAAACCAGTGCCTCATGCCAAAAAGATTGTGGACCACTGTGCTGGGGTGGAGTTGGGGCGGGAGGGCAGGGGCAGCTTCCTGCAGGAAGGGCACATGGCCCTTTAGCCAAGGTAGGTGGGAATGTGAGGAGGGGAAATGAAAGGCTTCTTTCTCCTGGCTCAGGAAATCAGCCAGCCAACTTCCTCAAGCCCCATTCTAGCAGAATTTTTCCTCTGGAATTTCAGACTGACTGTACTCAGATGTTGAGAAAAGCCTAGTAGTATGAACAGGGACTCGGGGAGTACCGGGAAGGTGCAGTTCCTATCCTGACCACAAGGTGATGCAATGGCCCTAAATACAGCCGCTCCAAGTGTCTGGGAGAAAACAGTTCTATGGAAGGCCAAGAGTTAACATTCAATTCCTGAAAACCTCTAGAAAATCAAGAAGGGCTCATAACTAATTAATACTGTTCTTTTTTTCCACGTCAGATTCCTAGTTCAGTCAAATTTGGGATTTGTCCTTTCCCAAACAGGATAAAACCGTTCGGGCTCTGGAATTAGCACCCCAGCTATAATACTCATCAAAGTGTGAAAGTACTAGTCGCTCAGTCATGTCCTAGTCTTTGCAACCCCATAGATGCATAGGAATTCAGGCTCCTCTGTCCATGGAATTCTCTAGACAAGAATACTGCAGTGGGTAGCCATTCCCTTCTCCAGGGGATCTTCCCTACCCAGGGATCAAACCCAGGTCTCCTGCATTGAGACAGACTCTTTACCATCTGAGCTACCAGCGAAGCCCACAGTACTCAGGTGAGCGTAGCCCACAGTACTCATGTGAGTGTAGCAAATAACTTGACCTCTCTAAGGCTCAGTTTCCTCATCTGTAAGATATGAAAAATGATAGCACCGTAATGGTCAAGTTGTTGTAAGGGGCTGGCTGCTAATATTTTGCTTTCCTTTTTACCCACTTGACAACTAACTGAATGGCATTTGAGAAGCGTGAGTGTGGACAGGGAAGGCTGCCTGCCTCCATCCTCCATCCTGGACCCATAGGACCAAGGCTGCTGCAGCTCAGGACAGGGCCCCTTGGCCGCCTCAGTCACCTTGGGCTTATTTAGGGTTAGTGGAAGAGGCCAGCCTGTGTGAGATTAGGGGTGAAGGAAGCAATGGCACTGGCAGAAATCGGGGCCTCCAAGGAAACCTGACTCAGGCCTCTGCATTTCAAAACATCAGCATGACTCAGAAGCAATTGCAAAATTCCAGTCTTCATCACTTTCATTTATCCCACAGGCGTCTTGACCATGAACCACTTTACCTATAGACTGGGGAGAATCTCAAATCAGAGGGAAAAAAATATCTCCGTTCACATAAGATACTTCGCTCATCATTGTACAGTAAACAGTGAATTAATCATTTGCTCCACTCTGCGTGTTCGATCTTTCAGAATCAGAAAGCAGTGAATCACTTTTAAGTTGTGAATGACTGCTCCAGAAAGCAAACAGACCCTCACAGCCCTCACAGTTATGTCTATTGCCAGTCTCCAGGCTGACTTAATTCCTAACCCACTAATTTTGAGCAGAGAAGTGCCTTCTGTAAGAAGAACTGCCGCTCCAGAAATAGACCCATCTGTTAGAACTGCTGGGGAGGGCAGTGCTAAGAAAAGCCACTCGGGGTCACACCGTGTGGATCTCAGGGTGATGACACAGCATCGCCCGCCAGAGTCAGAGAGCTGATTGACCTCGGGGAGGATCGGGGTAAAGATGAGAGATCTAGGCAATTTAATGACAGCATCTTAGAATAGTCTGCCAGGCAGTGTGTGGTCCAGGAGCGCGAAGGACTTCAAAAACCATCAAGCCCAAGCTCAACCTTTCCAAGTTACAGGACTGCTTGGATCATGTCTGGAAATGTACCCTTGTCCCCGAAGATGAGATGCACTTTTAGAATTCACTGATGGAGAAAACTTAATTCAATTATTAGGGATTTCTATTAATTCAGGAATACTTTAGTTTGTGGTTTTAGATATCATTTAAAATTGACTCCATAGTTAGGTATCATGTCCACACAATCAAATGAACCCACTTTAAACATATCATTCGGTGAGTTTTAACTAATGTCTCCACGTGAGTAATCACCTCTCTGATCCAGGCCAGCAGTTCTTGTGTCCTCTGGAGTCAAATGCTGCCCCTCAACCCAGACAGGCAGCCCTGACTTCTGTCACCAGAGATTAATTTTGCCTTCTGTAAATGGAATCAGACAGTGTGTACTTTTTGGTGTGCAGAGTACCAAGTGTGGACAACAGGAACTCTCATTCACTGCTCTTAGGAGTGTAAAATGGTACAACCTCTTTGTAAAGCAGTTTGGCAGTTTCTTATAAAGTTAAGGATATATTCACCATATGACCCAGTAATTCCACTCTCAGATATTTACCTAACAGATAAGAAAGCATGTCCACAAAAACACTTGTAGACAAGTTTCAAAGAAGTTGTATTCATTGTCACCCCAAACTAGAGACTGTTTCCATAAGCAGGGAAGTGGATAAATAATTTCTGGTACATTTATACACTGGAATTCTGTGCCGCAGTAAAAGGGAACTAATGACTGAAGTATGAAATGGAGTGAAGCTCAAAAAAAAAAATACGCTCAGACATAGATACATGAGAATACATTCTGTATTATTCCATTTACAGAAATCTTTTTGTTATTTTTAAATTTTCTATATTTGCACAGCATCCATAAATGGCATATAGGTGGGAAATGTTTAATCCCTGCTTGATACACATTTGAATTTACCTATACAACTCATGGATCCAAAGTCGCTAATCTTGTTCAGTGTTCTTATTTTACAAATAAAGAAAGCCCCAAACTGGTAGGATGACATGTTTATACTGCTGTCCCAGTAAAGAACTGGAATGCCTACAACTTCTAACAGTTATTGATTTTTTTAAAGACACTATTTGTCCATCTTTTGGAACCTGCTGAGGGTCTGAGTGGACTTCTCGATCCTGGAAGAGCGACTGGAGCCTCTGCCAAAGCTGTGGGTTCCAGGGAGACAGGCTGAGGAAACATGTGTGATGCCACATACTCACCTGTGCAGAATAACTGGACTGTCTTCTCTCTGGGAAGTTTGGATGCGTGAATATCAACCCAGCCTTCATCCCAACATGCACGCACACACACACACACACACACACACACACACACACACACACACACGAGTTGCCAAATAAAGGCACTTGGCATTAACCCCAGGCTGCTATCTGGTAAAACAGTCATGTGATGCTTAAAGTCCTACATATGTACCTTCTGGAATATAGCTGTAATTGAACTTATCCTTGGCATTTTGTATACGTCAAAATCCAGCCATGTTTGCACACTTGTAACTGAAGGTGTGCCACAGCAGTGGCCACAGGACTGGAAAAGGTCAGTTTTCATTCCAATCACAAAGAAAGGCAATGCCAAAGAATGTTCAAACTACCACACAATTGGACTCATCTCACACGCTAGCAAAGTAATGCTCAAAATTCTCCAAGCCAGGCTTCAACAGTACGTGAACCATGAACTTCCAGATGTTCAAGCTGGTTTTAGAAAAGGCAGAGGAACCAGAGATCAAGTTGTCAACATCTGCTGAATCATCAAAAGAGCAAGAGAGTTCCAGAAAAACATCTACTTCTGCTTTATTGACTATGCCAAAGCCTTTGACTGTGTGGATCACAATAAACTGTGGAAAATTCTTCAAGAGATGGGAATACCAGGCCACCTAACCTGCCTCCTGAGAAATCTGTACGCAGGTCAGAAAGCAACAGTTAGAACTGGACATGGAACAACGGACTGGTTCCAAATAGGAAAAGGAGTACGTCAAGGCTGTATTTTGTCACCCTGCCTATTTAACTTCTATGCAGAGAGCATCATGTGAAATGCTGGACTGGATGAAGCACAAGCTGGAGTCAAGATTGCCGGGAGAAATATCAACAACCTCAGATATGCAGATGACACCACCCTTATGGCAGAAAGTGAAGAGGAACTAAAGAGCCTCTTGAAGAAAGTGAAAGAGGAGAGTGAAAAAGTTGGCGTAAAGCTCAACATTCAGAAAACTAAAATCATGGCATCTGGTCCCATCACTTCATGGCAAATAGATGGGGAAACAATGAAAACAGTGTCAGACTTTATTTTGAGGGGCGGGGGCTCCAAAATCACTGCAGATGGTGACTGCAGTCATGAAATTAAAAGATGCTTACTCCTTGGAAGGAAAGTTATAACCAACCTAGACAGCATATTGAAAAGTAGAGACATTACGTTGCCAATAAAGGTCTGTCTAGTCAAGGCTATGGTTTTATCAGTGGTCATGTATGGATGTGAATGTTGGACTATAAAGAAAGCTGAGTGCTGAAGAATTGATGCTTTTGAACTGTGGTGTTGGAGAAGACTTTTGAGAGCCCCTTGGACTGCAAGGAGATCCAACCGGTCCATGCTAAAGGAGACCAGTCCTGAGTTTCATTGCAAGGACCGATGTTGAATCTGAAACTCCAATACTTTGGCCACCTGATGGGAAGAACTCACTGGAAACGACCCTGATGCTGGGAAAGATTGAAGGTGGGAGAAGGGGACGACAGAGGGTGAGATGGCTGGATGGCATCACCGACTCCATGGACATAAGTTTTGGTAAACTCTGGGAGTTGGTAATGGACAGGAAGGCCTGGTGTGCTGCAGTCCATGGGGTCGCAAAGAGTCGGACATGACTGAGCAACTGAACTGAACTGAACTGAAGGTAACTTCAGCAGTCATCTTATCAGTCCTGTGTACCAGTCTGGGTTCTATCAGGAAAATAGAAGCCACTCCATGTATCGTAAGTATGAAACAAGTCAAAACCAGGATGGAAGCTTGCCATGGAGAGGGAAACAGAGAAAAGATGAAGGAAGACTTGGCCAAAGATCTCAGCCTATTGCTCCAGAGCAGTTGATATCAGAGACATTCTGGGAGCTGCCACAAAGGCGATGAATCTCCAGGAAGTTCTCTCCAACCATTGTAGCCCACACGGCCAAAGCTGAGTGATTCTAAAGAAGCAGTTCCTGGAAGCTCCTGCGAACGTCGCACTGGGCATGTGTGAGATTCCTTGAGTCTGCTTATAACTGCCAGGCTGTTGTTTAGTCACTAAGTCGTGTTCAACTCTTTTGCAACCCCATGGACTATAGCCTGCCAACTCCTGTGTCCGTGGGATTTTCCAGGCAAGAATACTGAAGTGAGTTGCCATTCCCTTCTCTCCAGGGTATGGAACCTGTGGCTCCTCCATTGGCAGGCAGGTTCTTTACTGCTGAGCAACCTGGGAAGCCCAACTGCCAGGAGCTTCAGCTAAACCAGGCAGATGCGTGGAGGACCATAGCTTGTTGAGGTTCCCAGCCAACAGTGGCCTCTCCCTATCTCGGACAACCCAGCTTGGTGAACATCTGCTGAAGCTGGGAAGAAAAGCCAGGGCTGAGGCACAGATGGTCACGTTCAGACTTGGCCGCTGTGACTCTGCCTGCCGCTTTGCTTAGTCTGGCTTCTTTGGGTGAGCTTGGACCCATGCAGCAATCTGGGTGCTGTTTATTTAGCTATGTTTTCCTGTTCTCCTCCCATGGCTGGCTTTCAGGGAGCTTTAGCGTAACAGGGAGTAGTTTTGTAGACAAAGGATTTCTTTCCACTGGAAGTAATCAGGGTAATCTGAAAAGTATTTAACCACTATTTAAGGCAGAAGTCCCCAATTTCCACAATCTAATTCCTAATGATCTGAATTACTAATAATACAAATAAAGTCCACAATAAGTGTGATGCACTTTATTCATTCCAAAACCATTCCCCAACCCCAGTCCATGAAAAAATTGTCTTCTGCAAAACTGGTCTTTGGTACCAAAAAAGGTTGCTTGAGTGCTTAATCACTCAGTCATGTCTGACTCTTTTAGACCCTATGGACTGTAGCCTGCCTGGCTCCTCTCTCCATGGGATTTTCCCTCCATGAATACAGGAGTGAGTTGCCATGCCCTCCTCTAGGGGATCTTCCCAATCCAGGGATCAAACCCCATCTCTTGCATTGTAGGCAGATTTTTTTCACCACTGAGCCACTGAGAAAGCTAACCAGAAAGGTTGGGGACCACTGATTAAAGAGACCTTATGGTTTGACACACCTTCACCTAGGTAGAAAGAAGTCACTTGATTGCATTAAAGTTGAGGTGCTTGTGCTAGTATAGTTGTATTCTCTAAAATTAATCAATCAAGTATTAATATTATAGGTTGACTTCTATTTTAATTTAAAATAGGGTAATTTTTATATTTTGCATCGACAACTCAATGGATGTGACTTTGAGCAAGCTCTGGGAGATAGTGAAGGCCAGAGGAGCCTGGCATGCTGCAGTCCATGGAGTTGCAAAGAGTCAGACACGGTGGAGCAACTGAACAACAATGCAATTCCTATGTTTGGAAATTAATGTAAACATAAGATGCCCCTCCCCAATATTTCCACCATGCAATAATACATTTTTATTTGTTTTAAATACCCCCCAAAATATATAATGTTGTTTATGTTCTTTTATAACCTACTTTTTCCCCATTTCAATCCAGGTCCTGGGGGAAGTTGGTGGTGTTCTCAGATGGGGTAGCTGAGAAGAGTTTAATAAAGATGCTCTTTATAAAGGAGTAAATAGGGCTGGAAGAAATCAGAAGGGATGATGCAGTATCCCACGGGCAAAAGAGAAGCAAGAAGGAATAAAATTGATCATTTTTCTTCTTATCCATTACCTAATTTTCTTTGGACAACAGATTTCTTTGGAGCCCTTAGTAGGAGCCCAGAAAATTATAAGTAAAGAATCCACCTGCGATGCAGGAGACCCAGTTCAATTCCTGGGTCAGGAAGACCCCCTAGGAAAGGGATCGGCTACCCACTCCAGCATTCTTGGGCTTCCTTGGTGGCTCAGTTGGTAAAGAATCCATCTGCAATGCAGGAGACCTGGGTTCAATCCCTGGTTTGGGAAGATCCCCTGGCAACCCACTCCATCATTCTTGCCTGGAGAATCCGCATAGACAGAGAAGCCTGGTGGGCTACAGTCCATGGAGTGGCAAAGAGTCAGATGTGACTGACCGACTAAGTACACAGCACATAATTGAGGAGATGATACACAAGCACTTGTAATTGGTAGTTCTCCAAAATCCAAGGGATTTAGAGAGGATATTGGTCAGCTTCATTGTATGTGGGGGGTTCGACACCTCTGAATCAGCTAGTTCCTCCTAAGGAAAGGAGTTATGCCAATGACATTTATTTTTCTATCATCAGTACCAGGCTTTATTAATCAATTCAAGAAGCAAATGCTTGACATGTTATTGCAAGAACCAGGAACAGGAGTCTTATCAATAATACTTGTTATGGCACAGAAATACCACTGTGATTGTCATTTCCCAAAACAGTTAGCAATTTGACCCTTTAAGAAATTCCTAAGATATAGGAGGAATTTGGCTCTGCATGTTGTGTAATACTATTATATTAATTTCAAAGACTATCTGTTAATAACTGGCTAATTGTTGCACATGCACGAATGTGAAGTCGCTTCAGTTGTGTCCAACTCTCTGCAACTCTATGGACTGTAGCCTGTCAGGCTCCTCCGTCCATGGGATTCCCCAGGCAAGAATACTGGAGTGGGTTGCCATGCCCTCCTCCAGGGGATCTTCCAGACCCAGGGATCAAAGCTGCGTCTCTCACGACTCCTGAATTGGCAGGCAGGTTCCCACTGGCGCACCTGGGAACATCAGGTGATACTGCGTAAGTCGCATAATCCTTCTTAAGCCACTCTCTGCTATTTGTGCTGGTGATACCACCCTGTCCTGATTTCCGCTGCTGCCCACGCCTTCTCTCTCTGTCTTTTCCTTCTCAGTCCCCTACCTGAAATATTGGATCTGCAGTATGCTGGGCCTTCTAATTATCTCTAGCTGCACTTCCCCCTAGATGGTCTCATCTAGATCCGTTCTAAGAACCCCTTCAGGTCCTGACTCCAAATGTATATCTCTACACCTGACTTCTCAGTTTCAGGCTCACAGATCCTTTGTCCTACTTGCCAGTAGGTATCTCAAAATGAATGTATCCCAGAGAGAACCACAATTCCCCTCGCTACAGAAGTCATCTTTAATACCATCCCTTTTGACATTCCTCTTGCTCAACCCAACAACAGGTTCTGTTGGATCTGCCTCCAAAATGGACCCTGAACGTGTCTGCTTGTTCTCGAGGCCCAAGCCTTCTTCAAGCCGCCATCTTTTCTGACCTGCAGTAGCACCACACTGGTGACCTTATTTTTCCTCCCCGGAACAGAACAGAGTGATCTTTTCTTTTCTTTTTGGCCATACCACACAGCGTGTTGGCTCTTAGTTCCCCAACCAGGGATCTGACTCACACCCCCTGCATTGGAAACATGGAGTCTTAACCACACTGGACCGACCACCAGGGAAGTCCAAGAGTGAGGTTTTCTTAAAATCTAAACCATATAATATCACTCTCCGACTTCAACCCCTTCAGTAGCTTCTTTATTTTAGAATAAAATCCAGATTCCTTACCCTTACCTACAAGACCCTGCGTAATCCTTCTTGCCTCCATGGCCCTCCTTGCCTCTTCACATGATCTCAAACAGATCACACCATCTCTCCTTTCCCTCCAAACTAACTGTTCCTTTCTGGCCCTACAGTATGTCAAGTTCTTCGGCATCTTCACAGCTTCTCATTAACTCTTCCTTCTACCTGGAAAACTCTAGCTCATAGCATGGTTGGCTCCTTTTCCAGCCTTCAAGTCCCAGCTCACAAGTCACCTTCTAGAGGCTTCGTCTGACCTAGCATTTCCCACCCCCATTTCCAGAAACATTATCATACCTGAAACAATCATCATATGTGATCATTTCTGCCTCTCTCCCATTAGAATGTAAGTTTCCAAAGAACAGCTTCTTTTCTTTCCATCACAGCCACTGGAATATTCCTTGTTAAGTAGCTATTTAGTTTAATGAATAAAGGAATACCATCAGCAAGAAGGCTTGGAATGAATCAAAAAGTGCTTTCAATCTATCACGACTTCATTTCCAGATGGATATTTGGACTGTCAGATACCTGTAATTTTGGTTTGAGTCATTAATTCCCTTAAGTGGAAGATATATTTTTAATAGAACAGCTTCATTGTTTGAAAAATGAGCAGAAACACTCATACGGTGAGGATTTGTTCATTAGTATCGTCATCATCTACTCTGAATTAAAAAAAAAAATCAAGCCAAATTCATTTTTGTGAACCTTGGGGCTGGAGTAGGGGGCAGGGCAGGTTTTAAATTCTCCCCCTTTGGTTCATCTTCCATCTCATGTGTTTGGATCAGTGGCTCAAGAAGATCAGGGAGCCTGAAATTTGTGAATGGTCTCCTTAGAATAAACACCAACTCTTCATGATAGTGTACTTTAAAGTGTCCTAATTCTGTCTGCCTCTCAGCTCCCCTCACATCCCTCTCTCTCGGTTTCTGCTCCAGCTCTTTGCTGCCGCATCTCCTAGAGCTCAGTACTGCTCATTGCAGCAGGAATCATGGGCGAGCTGTCCACAATGCCCAGGAGCTGCAGTGGGAATGGCTAGGTCGCAGTGCCAGGAAGGCCAGCCACTTGGGACCTCTGGGCACCCCGGGCCCCTGGGCTCATGAAGCTCACAGGAGGCGTGGGCTCCTCCTTGCGGTCACTAATCTATCCGTTGCAACGGACTGTGGCCATTAGCCACTGTGCTGTCTTCCGCTTGCCACCCCGAAAGTGATCATTCCCAACACACAGGATACTCCTCACTTCTGCAAGTTTCTAGGTGTTTTGTTTCAATTGAGAAACATTTGGGTGAGGGTGACTGGCTGAATCAGGATACTAATTCCATCATAATAGCCGGTGAGTCATCCTCTAAATGTGTAAATGATGGCTTTCTAGAACAGGGCTTGAGAGCAGAAATCCTACTAGAGTTGTAAACAAACCTACAGCAATTCCGTCAGTTCAGGGAAGGTATCATTGTTTATTGGTCAGGGGAGGCTTTCGGTTGAAACAACCCATTTCCAAACTTCAGTGGCTTAACTCCATAAAGGATTTCTCATGTCACAATCCAGTCAGGTCAGCAGGAGTGATGAAGGGGTGTTTCTGTTCTACACATCCTCCAGGGACCCAGAGGCCCCTTCCTCCCAGTGCAGAGATTCTTAACTTGGAGTCCACAAGTCCCATAAAGGGAGTGGAAAGAATTCAGGGAGTCTATGAAATTAGATGGGAGAAAAAGTATATCTTTATTGTCATTAATGTTGTAACTATAATTTAGCATTTCCTACAATTATGATTGGAGACATCAAACCACAATAGTATTAGTGCCTCCCGTGACTTTACTACCAATACGAAACATGGATGTTTTCATATCACCTTACAATCTTAGCAGATATCATGAAATGTCATTTATGCACAACGCTACTTTGAAATTATGGTAGTTACTAAATTCACTTAAAGATCTTATTAGTTTATGTGTTAAAGAGTATATATATTACCGCTTCACAAAATTTTTTAATATTTTGATAACTATTTCAGCACACTCACAGTTCTTTTAATTCTGTGTATTTTATTTTAAATATTATTAATAAAAACATTACTTTAAGAAGGGGTTCATAGAATTTAGCAGACTGCCAAAAGAATTCATGGCCAACAAAAGATTAAAAATCCCTAATCTAAAGTATAAGTTCTGACTGTATCATTTTGCTGTACAGCAGAATCAACACAACATTGTAAATCAACTATACTTCCATTTTAAAAATATTGAAAGAAAAATCCCTGATCTAGTGGCACTACTGTGCCCTAAGTCCTTGGGTATTCCCTACCTCTAATCAGCGAAACAGGCTGGAGTGACATTGACTAGTAGTTTAGGGACAAGGCTTAGAAGGAATGTATGTCACTTCTGCCCTTATTCCATTGGCCCTAATTCAGTCACATGACTTCAGCTAACTTCAAAGGGGGCTGGGAAATGAAGTCTAGCTGTGTTCCCAGGAGGAAACAAGGATGGGGCTTGGTGAGCACATGGGAGAAAACTCACTCCCTATCAAATTCACTCCAGGAAGTATAATCGTAATAAAACCATAATAGCTGCCATTGGTTGAATAATTACTCCCATCAGTATTGTGCTAAACTATTTTGCTTTCATGACCTCATTTAATCATCATAATAACCCTATGAGACAGGTACTATTGTTCTCACTTGATAAATAAGGAAAGTAGGACTTGAGAAAGTAAGTCCAAAATCAGTGCTCTCAATCACTTTCCTGGACTGTTTTGGAAAACTTCTAAGATCCTTATAGGAGAAGATAGATTTGTGTCCTGGTGGAGAGAGTAGTTCCAGGAGCCAGACTTCCAAAATTCATATTCTGGTTTTGCTAGAAGCTGGCTCCATTAACTAGGCATGTTTTACTGAAGCTTTCCATGAATCTGTAAAATGGTGATGATAATAGTATCCATCTTTTAGGATTAAATGAAATAAACTCTTAGACTAGCACTTGGCACATAGTAAGTGCTCAATGAATATTCTAAAATTCACTGTCATTAATGCCAGGTTTCCCTGGTGGCTCAGATGATAAAGAACCCACCTGGAATGCAGGAGACCTGAGTTCCATCCCTGGGTTGGGAAGATTCCCTGGAGAAGGGCATGGCAGCCCATTCTAGTGTTCTTGCCTGGAGAATCCCCATGGACAGGGGAGCCTGGTGGGCTACAGTCCATGGGATCATGAAGAGTCGGACATGAATGAGCAACTAAGCACAGCACAATGCCTAAAAGACACTGTATCCACCTTTAAAAAAAAAGTGAACTAATGGGGTGGGAGGGAGGGTCAAGAGGGAGTAGACATATATACTTGTGGCTGATTCATGTTGATGTATGGCAGACACCAACACAATATTGTAAATCAGTTATCCCTCAATTAAAAATAATTTTTTAAAAAGTAAACTAAATTTTCCAGCAGGGCTCAGTATTCAAGAAGGAAGCAAGAAAATCTCTGAGGTCACTAAGACCCTCACCTGGGGGATTTCCTAGAATGGTGTGCTGAGTTATAGTCAAGAGAATGGGAAGCTGTTATGTTGATGGGTTAGTTTTCATGTCAGTGTAACCTTGTCTTCCCTTTCTAGAACTCCATGAAGGTGATGTTCAAATGCCTCTGGAAGAACTGTGGGAAGGTTTTGAGTACTGCAGTGGGTATCCAGAAGCACATCCGGACCATTCATCTCGGGTAAGGAGCCCTCCCTTTGGAGCTGGGTGTATCTCCATCAAGTTCAGTCCAGGACCACCTGCACTCAGAATTACACTTCACATTGTGCCTTAAAAATTCTGAACACAGAGACCGAGACTGGGCCTGCTTGGTCTTCCTAATCACTATGGAAATGGCCACTGCAGATAATACAGGCCAGTGTGGCAAGTGGAAAGAACATGGACTTAGAGCTGTGAAGCCTCCCTAATACACTCACCAAGTGATATTAAGCAAGGTGCTGCTCGGAGCCTCAGTTCCCTCTGAAAAAGAAACTCAGAATATCAGCCCTGCAGGGTCATGTGTGATAGTCAAAAATAAAATGTATGTGAGAGTGATTTGTAAAAGATGGAGCGCCAGCGTAGGGTAGGGTAAGGAGTCCTTAGACCCCCTGAAAATGTTTGTAAAATTATATGTGTAATTTTTTCCCCAGGGGAGTGTATTAATGACTTTGAGACTCAAAGGCAGACATAGCCTGAGAAGGGTTTAAGAAGCACAGTGACAATCAGTGTTGCTATTCTTATGAAGCCTGGTGACCTGCTCTGTCCTTTTCTGTTGCCCAAATAAGTCCTTTATTTGTACAACAGACACATTTCCCTGTGTTATACAAAAACATTTCCAACGAAAGATAAAACGAAGTTTTGCGCAGCAGGGATTAGGGGCCACTCCAGAAAGGCTGTGATGGTACAGCCTCTTGTTCTTTAGTCTGTGGGTCTTTCTTGTCTAGGGATGTGGAACTAAGAAGGGATCTTGAGAAGCTGTAAGTGATACTGTGCACAAGACAAAGCCAAACACATGACCGAGCCCCCAAATGCTTGGGGGGTCCTTTCAAAAAGATGTTGTTGTTCAGTCGCTAAGTCATATCTTTTTGCATCCCCGTTGACTGCAGAATACCAGGCTTCCCTTCTTCCTGAGTTGGCTCAGACTCATGTCCATTGAGTTGATGATGACATCCAACCATCTCGTCCTCTATCACCGCCTTCTCCTCTTGCCTTTGATATTTTGCAGCATCAGGGTCTTCTTCAATGAATCAGCTCTTCGCATCAAGTGGCCAAAGAATTGTAGTCTCAGCTTCAATGTCAGTCCTTCCAATGAATATTCAGGGTTGATTTCCTTTAGGATTGACTGGTTGGATCTCCTTGCTGTGACTGCTGAGAAATAAGCACTACAGTCACTTTGCCCAGCCAAGGATAAATTTAGGGAAGACATCATCCATAAAAAGTGATAGAAAACAAGAATGGGTTCCAAGGTGATTTTGCTGATTCCTGTGGGTGAGCTCCTGCTATGGCTGGAGAGAAGCAGGAATCCAGCTCCCTCACCCATAGGTTGGGGATTCTGGGGACATAGCCAGACCCTTCCAGGGCATGGCATGTGAAAAATCACCAAGCACCATGGTCGTGGCCCAGCAAAGCAGGGCTTCCGCTCCACTAGCCAGAGGGTCCACCCTACCCTCCAAGAAACCCCACACAGAACCCACTCCTTCAGGGAAGGACACTCCACAGCATCTTCCCTCAACTCTCACCATCAGGACAGCTCACAGTGTAAATAACTCAGTTATCTGAACGTTTAGAAAGAGCTTCCTGAAGCTAGAATCAGGAGCTGAAGGTCTTTGTTTTAAAGTCCATCTGCCCCAAAAGTCAAATCGTATTCAGCACCACACAGAAACACATACCCTATCCATGTGTTTACAGACTGTGAGTGGCATCACATGATTTTCTTTTGAGCTTCCAGGGTGCTCTTCTGGTGGGTGAAATTCAAGTACAGCAGGCGCTGTATTTGCTTCCCTGGGATTCCCTTTCTACTCTGCATGCTTCACATGGCCTTGATGAGCTAGAATCCCCATCTCTGCCAGCCACTGCCCAGGAATGAGCCTGAGAGCCTATAGGAGGATGGGGCAGTTTTTAATGAATGTTGATTGGCTTGTGAAGAAGAAGGGAGCATAGCCCAAGCCCCAGAATATGTATCTTGCGTCTGATAGAGCTGCAGGGCACACCACACCAGCATAAGAAGTATTCTGTTTTTCTCTTAATTCTCACTCCATTCTTACACACCAGGGCTGATCCTGATTTATCCCCGTGTAGGACACATGATGTTCCCCAGGCCTGCATGTCTATTAGCAGCACTCGGCAGCCAGCAGCGACTCGGCTCACCCTTTCCTGGAGAGGAAGTGGGGACAGGAATAGAACAGATGCACATTCTTCGGCCCACTCTCTGGGGTCTTTGATGCTTTGCTTGTAGGAGAGCCAAGCCCCGCCTGACCTGATATGGAGCAGACACCTCCCTAGACGCCTCAGCCAGAGAGCTCAGGGGAAACGGAGCCAGGCTGGGAGAAGCCGCTGATCTGGCTGAACAGAAAGGCCCAGGAGAAAGGGAGATTTGTATTTTAGGTTCTGTACAGGGATTGTCAGTGGGAAAAAAGTTTATTCTGAGTCAGTGCCCTGCTCCTGCCAGATATGGTCATGAAACTTGGAGATGCCCCAGGAAAGGAAGATTTACAGATCCCATCCCATAAAACCGTGTACAAGAATATGTATCATTTCCCTAGAAATCCTCAAATCCAACAAATATTAGTTATTTGACAGGCTTCCCAGGTGGTGCAGTGGTAAAGAATCCGCCTACCAATACAGGAGATGCAAGAGACGCCGCTTCGATCCCTGGGTGGGAAAGATCCCCTGGAGGAGGGCATGGCAACCCACTCCAGTATTCCTGCCTGGAAAATCCCATGGACAAAAGAGCCTGGTAGGCTACAGTTCACGGGATTGCAAAGAGTTGGACACGACTGAGTCCCCCCGCCCCCCAACACACACACACACCCTTGACAGTTATTTTCTTTTACACAAAACTTACTGTGGAAAAGCACAATTTTCTGTGTCTCAAAAGAACCTGTGGAAGCATCAGAAGATACTTTTCCTGGTGATAGTAAACACTGAGTCTTTCTAGCATCAGCCTTATTTTCATTTAATAAACATTTAGTGCTTCTTACACGTGAGCGTGCTACACCTCTAAGTACTGTGTTTAGTAGGCTCCCGGTGCACTGTGTTTAGTAGGCTCCCGGTGCACACGGAAGGCCAGCTGCGCTGTGCTGCTTTATATAAGGGCACAGGCTGCTAAAATTACACAGGCAGCTGGGAGGTGTCAGGATTCAAACCCCGGCAATGTAACTCCAGAATTCATGTTGGTAGTCACTGTGCTACAGCATCGGCTTCTTTCTTTCATTCGTTCAGCATTTAACAGGCACCTACTGTATGCCAGATGCACTGAAACATGTGGTATCTATTAAACAAAAATGAACAAGACACAGCCTAAAGAATCTGTCTTAGGGAGGCAACAGAGGTTTAAAAAAATTACAGAAATGTACCAAATCATTAAATAAATAAAGTGAATTGAAATGAACACACTTCAAAGTAATTCCCTGGTGGCTCAGTTGGTAAAGAATCTGCCTACAATGCAGGAGACCTGGGTTCGATCCCTGGGTGGGAAAGGTCCCCTGGAGAAGGGAATGGCAACCCACTGCAACATTCTTGGGCTTCCCTGATGGCTCAGCTGGTAAAGAATCCTCCTGCAATGTGGGAGACCTGGGTTCGATCCCTGGGTTGGTGAGATCCCCCGGAGAAGGGTACATCTACCCACTCCAGTGCAACCGCCTGGAGAATTCCAGGGGATCGCAAAGAATCAGACACGCTGAGCGACTTTCACTTCCACTTCTTCAAAGGGAGCTCAGAGGATTTAATTGTTTGAAGCTTAATCCTAATGCCTGTCACTCAAAAGAAGTCTCCAGTTTGAGAGCTCAGGTTACTTGCGCCCCTACCCCTTGCCCGGCCGCTGTCAGCTGCTCCCCAGCCTGCTCACTGGCTCCCATTCCTCTTGCCCTCCTATCCTCTGTTCTTTCTCCAGACAATGGCCAGGGTGAGCCTTTTAAAAGTAACTTATGTCTGTGAGTCTGTTTCTGTTTTGTAGATAAGTTCATTGGTATCATTATTTTTAGATTCCATATAAAAGTGGTAGAATATGATATTTGTCTTTCTCTATCTTACTTCACTTAATGTGATAATATCTAAGTCCAGCCTTGTTGCAAATGGCATTAGATGGCATTAGAGAACAAATTTATGGTTCTCAAAGGGCATAGAAGAGGAAGGGGTGGAGTCGGGAGAGATAAATTAGGAGCTTGGGATTAACAAATACACACTACTGTGAATAAAACAGATAAACCACAGGGACTTACTGTATAGTGCAGGGAACTATACTCAATATCCTGTGGTGACCTATAATGGAAACAAACCTGAAAAAGAATACACACACACGCACACACATATGGCACTTTGCTGTACACCTGAAACTAACACAACATTGTAAATTAACTGTACTTACTATACGTCAATTTTAAAAAATAAAAATAATAAGTAACCTAGATTCTTCAAAATCCCCAGAGGCTTCCATCATATTCAGAACAAAATACCAAGTTTTTCCCCAGGGCTACAAAGCTCTGCCCTCCTTCCCATTCTTCTCCCATCACTCTTTGCCTGAGCACCAGCCACCTACCTCTCTGTCCTTCTCAGAAAGCAACAAGCCAGCCCACCCCGGGGTTCTGTGCATTCTTCTCCCATAGTTCCCACAAGGGTTTTTCCCTCACCTCATTGAGACCTCTGCTCCACTGTCATCTCCTCAGAGAGTCTTCTATGAATACTCTATTTAAAATAATGTCCCCCATCACTTGCCCTGATTAAGGGTGCTCTTAATGCTGCTTAATTTTTCTTTCTGGGATTTATCACCACCTCCTACGATTCATGGGATTGCAAAGAGTCGGACATGACTAAGCGACTGAACTGAACTGAACATATTAAATATCTGTTTCTTTATGGGTTTACTTTTTTTAAATTGACTTATGGTTAATGAATAATATTATATAAGTTGCACACGTACTGTATGGTAATTCACAATTTTTTACGATTATAGTCCATTTATATTTACTGTAAAATTTTGGCTATATGCCCTGTGTTTTACAATAATACAGTCTTGTAGTTTAGCTGGTAAAGAATCCGCCTGCGATGCAGGAGACTGCAGTTCAATTCCTGGGTTGGAAAGATCTGCTGGAGAAGGGATAGGCTACCCACTCCAGTGTTCTTGGGCTTCCCTGGTGGTTCCAACAGTAAAGAATTCACCTGCAACGGGGAGACCTGTGTTTGGTTCCTGGGTTGAGAAGATCTGCTAGAGAAGGGAATGGCTACCCACTCGAGTATTCTTGCCTGGAGAATACCATGGACAGAGAAGCCTGGCAGGCTATAGTCCATGAGGTCACAAAGAGTTGGACACAACTGGGCAACTTTCACATACATCCATACATCCTTGTAGTTTATTTTATCCATAATGGTTTATACCTCTTAATCCTCTACCCCTATGCTTCCCCTTCCTCTCCTTAACTACTGGTTTGTTCTCTGTATCTGTTTCTTTTTGTCACGTTCACTAGTTTGTTGTATTTTTTAGATTCCACATACAAGTAATATATTTGTCTTTCTCTGTCTGACTTATCTCACTTGGCATAATACCCTCTAAGTCCATTCATGTTGTTACAATGGCAAAATTTCATTCTTTATGCATGAGTAGTATGAGTGTGTGTATATGTGTGTGTGTGTGTGTGTGTGTGTGTGTGTGTGAGTAGCTCAATAGTGTCAGACTGTTTACAACACCATGGACTGTAGCCCACTAGGCTCCTCTGTCCATGGAATTCTCCAGGCAAGAATACTGGAGTGGGTTGCTGTTTCCTTCTTCAAGGCATCTTCCTAACCCAGGGATCAAATTCGGGTCTTCTGCATTGCTGGCAAATTCTTTACCATCTGAGCCACCAGTGTGTGTGTGTGTGCGTGTGTGTGTGTGTGTGCGTGTGTGTGTGTGTGTGTGTGTGTGTGTAGCGTCTTCTTTATCTAATCATGTGTTGATGGACACTTAGGTTGTTTCCATATCTTGGCAATTATAAATAATGTTTCTATGAACATCAGGGTGCATGTATCTTTTCAAATTGATGTTTCTGGTTTGTTTTTCCAGCTATATACCCAGGAGTGGAATTGCTAGGTTGTATGGTAGTTCTATTTTTAGATTTTAAAGAAACCTCCATACTATTTTCCACAGTGACTGCACCAGTTTACCTTCCCACCAGCAGTGTATAAGAGCTGCCTTTTCTCCACATTCTCATCAACATTTGTTGTGTTCTTTTTGATGATAGCCATTCTGACAGGTGTAAGGTATCATTTCATTGTTGGCATTATTGGTTTGATTTCCATTTCCCTGATAGTGATGTAGAGCATCTTTTCATCTTTTCTGGCCACCTGCATGTCCTCTTTGGGAAAAAGTCTATTTAGTTCTTCTGCTCATTTTTTAAATAGAATTGTTTGTTTTTTTAATGTTGAGTTAATGAGCTATTTATATATTTTGAATATTAACCCCTTACTGGTCATGTCCTCTGAAAATATTTTCTCCCATTCATTAGTCTTTTCACTTTGTTGATAGTTTCCTTTGCTGTGCAAAAGTTTTTAAGTTTAATTTGGTCCAATTTCCTTATTTTTGCTTTTATTTCCTTTGCTTTAGGAGACAGACTTAAAAAAAATATGTTGCTACAATAGCTGTCAAAGAGTGCCATGCCTATGTTTTCTTTTAGCAGTTTTGTGGTGTAATGTCTTACATTTAGGTCTTTAATCCATTTTGAGTTTATTTTTGTATACGGTGTTAAAGAATGTTCTCATTTCATTCATTTACATGTGGCTGTCCAGTTTTCCCAGCAACATATGTGGAAGAGACTACCGTTTCTCCATTGTATATTCTAGCCTTCTTTGTCATAGATTAAGGGACCATAGTGTGTAAGTCTATATCTGGGCTCTCTATTCTGTTCCACTGATCTATAAATATGTTCTTATGCCAGTGCAGGCATGCTCAGTCAGTTCAGTCATGTCCGACTCTTTGAGACCCTACGGACTGTAGCCTGCCACGCTCCTCTGTCCATCGGATTCTCCAAACTAAAATGCTAGAGTGGATTGCCATGTCCTCATCCAGGGGATCTTCCTGACCCAGGAATCAAACCTGTGGCTGCTGTATCTCCTTCATTGCAGGTGGATTCTTTACCCACTGAGCCACCTGGGAACCCCCTTTATGCCAGTACCATACTGATTTGTTTACTGTAATTTTACAGTATAGTCAGAAGTCAGGGAGCATGATTCTTTCAGCTCTGTTCTTTCTCAAGATTCTTTTAGCTATTTGGAGTCTTTTGTGTTTTCAGACCACTTTTAAAATTATTTGTTCTAGTTCAGTGAAAAATGTCATTGGTATTTTAATAGGAATTGCATTGACTCTGTAGATTGCCCTGGAGAGCATGGTCATTTTAGCAATATTAATTCTTCCTATCCAATAACATGGTGTATTTTTCCATCTGTTTGTGTTGTCTTCAGTTTCTTTCATCAGTGTCCGATAGTTTTCCAAATGCAGGTCTTTTACCTCCTTAGGCAGGCTTGTTCCTCGGGATATTATTATTTATTTTTGATGTGTCCTGTCACAAGTTTCTGGTCTGCCTCTCCCACTAGACTGTTCATTCCATCAGGGCAGAATCTGTTTTGTTCACTCTAATATTGGGTTCCTAAAGAAGTGCCTACACATAGTAGACTCCCAATAAATTTTTTCTGAATAATTGATTGATTGGTTGATTAGTTGAGTCAGTTGCTTTAAGATAGCAAGGAAGGCTTACCCCAGAAGTGGGCAGTTGCAGGATAAGTAGAAGTTTGCCAAGCAGACAGGACAGAGGAAAAGCATTCCAGACAGAAGGAACAGCATGTACAAGATCTCAAGGCAAGAAAGCAGTGTGGGTGAGTAGGATTGCTTTGCTCTCTTTTGCATTAGGCGTGTTGGGGAGTCTGACTACAGTGATGGAGAAGAAGACTTCTACTACACTGAGATCAAGCTCAACACAGACTCCGTGGCAGACGGTCTGAGCAGCCTGGCCCCGGTTTCGCCCTCCCAATCCCTGGCTTCGCCTCCTACTTTTCCCATCCCAGATTCCAGCCGAACAGAAACTCCTTGTGCCAAAACCGAGACAAAACTGATGACACCCTTGAGCCGCTCTGCTCCCACCACCCTCTACCTCGTGCATACTGACCACGCTTACCAGGTGACTGGCCAGGGGTCATGAGAGTAATCGCTTTACTCCTAACCAAAAGCAGTAGTATTCTGACCTGTGAGTTAAGGGTTGTTACTGTTGTGTCTGACTCTTTGTAACCCCATGGACTGTAGCTCATCAGGCACTTCTATCCATGGGATTCCCCAGGCAAGAACACTGGAGTGAGTTGCCATTTCCTATTCCAGGGTGAGTAAAGGATAGCTCAGTGGAAAAACAGCATCCAGGAGAGCCCAGTAGCAGAATTTGCCTTTTTTTCTCCTTTTAAAGCCAAAATCTCATGCAAATTGGACCCTAGGGTGTTCTTGAACTTCCCAGTACTGACTGAAGATCTGATCCCTGAGAAGTTGTTATGAGGATTAAAATCCTTAATATTGTAACACTCTCAGAAGGGTGCCTGGCACATGATGTGAGTACTTGTTAGATACAAAAGTTAAATAAATGAAAAGATGAACTTTGAAAAGCGTTGGCATAATGACAGCCTCATCCTGGGCTGCAGATCCAGGACTTTGTGCCCTGCCTCTCTGAATTGGTAACTAATTCTCTCGGGCTGGAGCCATGGTTGTCAGTGTTCGGCAGATCAACAGTGTCAGCATCACCTGGGAACTTGTTAGAAATTTACATTCCCAGACCTGCAGACCAGGAGCGAGGGGTGAGGCTGAGCAGCCTGTGTTTAACAAACCTTCCAGGTAATTCTGCCTCACTCTAAAGTCTGTTAAGGCCTTAGAGACAAATCCTGCAAATACAGGACACAGCTAAAGCGCCTTCCTCCCCCAGCAATTCTGAACTCTTTTAAGTGTCAATTTAATAAAATTTCAATATGCTCAAATAAAAAAAACAGTTTTCCCATAATTTTCAGCTACTTTATGTAACTTTTTAAAAGAAAACTCTCCTGTACATATTTGTAATTTGTGTTCTTCCACTCTTGTTTATAAACACTCTCCGTAGAACTGAATATATGACTGAATTCAGTTAAAACATCAGGTTGTTTCTTTCTCTTATGTTAGGTATCTACTTTTTAATTATCGTCAATAAGGCTAGTGAGGACACTTCCATGCCAGTAGTTTGGTTTTTTTTTTCCCCCATTGAATATCCAGAGAGTAATTATTGTGTCTTAGGATACAGCATGCGGATAAGGCAATGGCACCCCATTCCAGTACTCTTGCCTGGAAAATCCCATGGATGGAAGAGCCTGGTAGGCTGCAGTCCATGGGGTCGCTGAGGGTCGGACACGACTGAGTGACTTCACTTTCACTTTTCACTTTCGTGGATTGGAGAAGGAAGTGGCAACCCACTCCAGTGTTCTTGCCTGGAGAATCCCAGGGACGGGGGAGCTTGGTGGGCTGCCGTCTATGGGGTCGCGCAGAGTTGGACACGAATGAAGTGACTTAGCAGCAGGATACAGCATGAACAGCTATGTATTGCCAAAATATTTTCCAGTGGTGCCATTTACAAAACCATTGCCACTAGCAACTATATTTATAAAAGTAGAAAAACTAACCCTGTAGAGAAGTCATTCAGCCATTTATTAAGTAGACTTCAATTCAAGAGCAATGGAATAGCGCTAATTATTAAATTAGTTGGTGCCACAGCTTTCATTCCTGACTCTTCTATTCAAAAAGGATAATTCATCCCTTCGTTCTTGTTTGTCAGTATTGCATTTAGGTCCAAAAGCATGGGCTTGAACCAACTTAAATTATTTTTCTTATGTATATAGTGAGAGTTGGAACATACACTAAGGGATCTAGAAGTTCCTTCCCAAACTATAGATTCACAGCATTGGGATTTTTCTGTTTATAGATGTAAGTGTTCAACATAAAGATATTAAAAATGTGAGCAAAGAAAGAAAATCCATCCCAAGCTCCAACAACAGGAAAGCCCCTTGGTTCACATTTTTGGTAGGTCCTTCAGGACTGTTCTATGTGCGCATTTAAAAATGGAATCTATTACAGTACTGTTTCCCTGTGCTTTGTTGTTTCCACTTGATATCTCATGAACATTTTCCCATGCCAATGAGTATTCTTCAGCATCATTTTCCCTATGTGTTTCCAGTTTTTTAAAAAATATATAATGCATAGTTCTGCAATGAACATCCTTGTGTCCATTTCTTTAGAATAAATTCTAGAAGTGAAATAGCTAGTGTACAGAACACTAAGAATTTTGACATGTATTTCCAAATAACCTTCCCAAAATGTAATTGACAGCCTACCATCACTTATAAAAAGCTGATCTCCCAACTGGATAATAAGGAATTATATCTCACAGATGATAGGTATGTGTGTGTATAATCAAATCTCTATTCAGAAATCAGCAGCCAAAAACCTTCTCCTCCTATACCTGAGATTGCTTAGATGTATAAAAAGTTTATCTCTAGCTACTTTCTTTAACCGTGTTTAATCTCCTCCTATTATAATTTTGTCATTAATAAAGCTGAGATTATTTCCGAAGCCTTATTTTGGTCATGACAGCTTAAGACTCCAAGGAGAAGTATTCTTTCAAAACGACTTTCTCTGTTTTCTATTTGATAGGCCACACCCCCTGTGACCATTCCAGGAGCAGCCAAGTTCACCCCCAATGGCAGCAGCTTCAGCATTTCTTGGCAGTCTCCTCCAGTCACCTTCACAGGCATTCCAGTAAGTGGAAAAGCAAAAAGCCAGAAATCTGGTCAAAGCCAAGCATACATTTAGAGAACAAATTGTAGAAACATGCAAGAAAAAGACAAAAATTGGAATGCCGGAATAATTATTTTTAAGTGATATTTGTAAACTCAGCAAGCTATCCTGTGGTCCAGACTAGCCCAACTTTTCTGTGAAAAGGTGTTTTGACTGGAATTTTAGAAAGTAAAAGACAGTTTCATCTGTTGATAAACAACTTGTTGGAAATATATCAAGATTTTTTTGTATGGGTGGTGTATTTGTATGTTTCCTAAAGGCTTTATAAAATTAATAGTTGAACTCAGACCCCAAAGATAAAAGAAAGAGACTCTACAGGTAAATGGCATATATCATTATGAGCTCTCTGGTGGCTCAGATGGTAAAGAATCTGCCTGCAATCTGCCTGGGTTCGATCTCTTGGTCAGAAAGATCCCCTGGAGAAGAGAAAGGCTACTCACTCCAATATTCTTGCCTGGAGAATTCCATGGACAGGGGAGCCTGGTGAACTACTGTGTCCATGGGGTCACAAAGAGTCGGACACGACTAAGCGACTAACACTTTCACTTTTTCTTTCAACTATATACAATTTGACTTTGAAATTATTGTTTGTGGGTATATCATTTTGAAAGTTCAGATAGTAGAAATTGAAATCAACTTTTTTCTTCCAAAGCCTAAATAATCCATGCTGATGGGTAATTTGCAAATAAATGAGTATTGAAATATGCCGTTGGATTTAAGGATTATTTTAGAATTGATTTGACATATTAAATAATTACTGTCTGAAAATTCACCATGAATTTACTTGATTCTTAACTATTCACTTAGAAGATATTGAGTCTTTTACAGCTTATCATGGAATATCCATAGACCTCCACACTCCTCATGCTCAGGGGTTTACAACTCCTGATAAGGTTCAGAAAGTGGCTTATGATAATAGATATTAACCTTATTTTCTCCTCTCCACCCCCTCCCCAAGGACCTCACAAAAGCTTCTTATTGCAACTGCTGGCAACTCCCAGAGGTTTCCAGCAAATACTAAGGCCTCCTGTGGAGCTGATAAAAATGAAAGTGGCTCAATCAATTATGCTGTGCTCTGTCACAGAATATTTATTAAATTCCTTAGAGGAATAGCCAACAATAAAAAAGCATCCTGCTGGCAGCAATTTGAAAATCTGTGGCTTCCAGAAAATACTCCTAGAATTGGATTTTTAAGCAGTATGGTGGATCTGGAGTAATTATGAAAGGTGCCTGCTTTATGAAGAGTGGGAACTGCTGGTTGGTCTCAAAGAACAAGAATACGATGGATGACCTTGTTACAAACATTTAAAAAGAAGAGATTAGATGTGGAGGTATTAGTTTTGCTTCTGGCAAGAACAATAATTCCCCCGAGGTGGGTGTCAGCCTTTTTGGCAACTGTTTTTGTTTTTTTTTTTGATAGACATAAAAAGACCAGAGTGGCTCTCAATATGACATTTGAGACTACCCTTCTAACCCAGAGAGGCAGCTCCAAACATAGAATTACAGAGACCTGCTCTTCTGAATTCTGTTCACTCCTGTCTTTGATTAGAGCTGAATTTTCAGGAACATACCCCACATTGCTCATCTGGTGAAAAAATAAGTACGGCATGTAGACAGAACATTGCAGTTCAGATTTCCTTTCAAGTTACCTCTTCTATCAGCCCAAATGGAATATTTTCCCCTTTGTTCTATTAATTAAATCATTTCCTTTTGAAATAAAGTGACATCACGGTGAGTGGTTTTCACTAGTTTTAAGTCCCCTGAATCTCCTAAGTGGCTGACACAGCAGGACACCAGTGAAGTTCCCTCTTGTTGATGTCTCAACAAGCAAAGTTTAAGACTTTTCTCTCTATGGATGTCTCAGCCCTCCTGTCAAGGTCCTAGATTTTTCAGAGTTCCTCACTTCACTCTCGATTGGTTACCAGGGACATCCTGGACTAGAGCTTTGACAGAAAGTATGTAGAATAACTGAGTTAAGTAGATTCCCACTAAAATCCTATGTGAGCTACTAATTTATTCATTCACCAGAGAATTCCCAATCTATCTGATTTTAGCTGGCCTTAGCAGTCAAGCTTGCCATTACTATTTAAAAATAAAGGTAAGGGAGTAGGGAATGCTGCCCTTTTCCAAGGCTTTTGTTTTATTCTGGAAAGATAGCAAGAAGGTTTACTACTCAGTGTGTTCTTCATGTTGTCCTACTCTCAAGCATGTCTATTTTTAAAAGAGTAAAAAAGTAGCTGCTTTCTGTCTGCCCACTTACACTGGGGGCTGGATCTCACAACTCCACACCTTCTAGCCTAGGACTGTCACATGTCCACTGACTGGGTGCCAGTAACCGTCCCTGAATTCTCCACAGGTGCTAGTCCCACCCTTAGAAGACAGGAAGCCAGGCTGACTCTGAGAACACGTGAATCCCCACCTCCCACATTTGTGTAATAGAGTTTTCAGACAAAAGCTCTAAAAGTTTCCAATGATAAGGCACTAGTATTAGGGGTGGCTTCAACTTTATCCAAACTGATGAACAGAGCAGTTGCCATTTTATTGAAAGTGAAAGTGTTAGTTACTCAGTCATGTCCAACTCTTTGTGACCTCCATGGACTGTAGCCCTCTGTCCATGGAATTCTCCAGGCAAGAATACTGGAGTGGGAAGCCAATCCTCTTTAATGAATGCATTTCTTGTTTTACTCAAAAGCAAGTACCCTGAGGTTGTCAACCCCATTTAAGATTTCCTTTTCTCCCCTGTCTTTGAGACCTAGTATTGAAGAGGAGATGCTTTCATACGCTTCCTAGAAAGTAGAAATAATCTCCTTCTGTGAAATCCCAAGGTTTGCAGAATTTTATTTATTCATTTGCCTACACTGGACTTCCTGAATTGGGGGCTTTAATAAGTTCCCTGGGTAAGACTTCTTCCCAGAGGTGTATAGCTGAGAAAGTCGATCTGCATATTCACAAACGTAACTATAGGTTCAGTCTTTTCTAGCCCAAGGCTATGGGTATAGGGTAGGGAGAAGACCATGGTTAATTACAGCTTTCTTGACCTGTTTTTCCCCAGTGACTCCTCTTTTCTTCTAATTATTTTCCTTTCTTTCCCTGTCTTCTCAGGGCAGAAAACTGAGAGCTCTTGGCCCCTGTGTTAGTCTGCCATAATAACAGACTGGGTGGTTTAAACAACCCACATTTATTTTCTCACAGTTCTGGAGGCCAGAAATCTCAGACCAATGTGCTAGCTGACCCAATTCCCAGTGAAGGCCCTCCTGCTGACTTGTCAGGGGCCACCTTCTCAATATGTCACCACATGGCCTTTTCTTTTGGAGATGGGGAGATGGAGAGAGAGCCATTTGGTGTCCCTTCTTATAAGAACACTAATCCTATTGGATCAGGGTCCCACTCTTTTGAATTCATTTGGTGGAATTAGTGGTAAAGAACTCACCTGCCAATTGTAGGAGACCTAAGAGATGCAAGTTCCATCCCTGGGTCAGGAAGAGCCCCTGGAGGAGGGCATGGCAACCCAGTCAGCATCTTGCCTGGAAAATCCCTTGGACAGAGGAGCCTGGTGGGCTATAGTTCATATGCTCACAAAGAGTTGGCCATTACTGAAGCAACTTAGCACACATGCAGCACATACCTTTAATTACTCCCTTAAAGGCTCCATCTCCAAATACAGCCACAGTGAGAATTAGGGCTTCGATATGTGAAGGTTGGACTGCACAAAATGTGGTCTATAATAGGCCCCATGCAAGTAAGTAGAAGCTAATCAATCTGCTATCCAAGGGCCATGCCTAGAGGCTTCAGGCCAGAGATCGTCTCCAGACCTGAAATAGTGCTTATTAGCTCGTTAGCTGTTGTGTTTTTTTTTTTTTCTTAACACTTGGATGGAGGATTCAAAATTGTTAGAAGAAATTAAAACCAAGACGGGAGCCTTTTTTCCATTTGAGAGATAGAAGATCACAAGAAAAGAAATTTCTCCAACATATTTGCAGAAGGACATATCTGCATTCAGTTCAGTCGCTCAGTCATGTCCGACTCTGTGACCGCAAGAATCCCAGCACGCCCATCACCAACTCCCGGAGTTCACTCAGACTCACCCCCATCGAGTCAGCGATGCCATCCAGCCATCTCATCTTCTGTCTTCCCTTTCTCCTGTCCTCAATCCCTCCCAGCATCAAACAAAAGCAGTAATATCTGCATTACTGCTTTTGTTTTTGTTTAGTTGCCCAGTCATGTCTGACTCTTTTGCAACCCCATGGATTGGGATTTTCCAGGCAAGAATACTGGAGAGGGTTGCCATTTCCTTTCTCCAGAGGATCTTTCTGACCCAGGGTTCAAACCCACATCTCCTGCCAGCATCGCCTGCATTACAGGCGAATTCTTTATCACTGAGCCACTGGGGAAGCCCATTACTGAACTGATGTCAGGCAAATACTAACTCTGGCATTTACAAGCTGTGACCTCTAACCAGTCAGTCATAGTACCTCTCTTAAGCAATGCCTTCAACTTAGCTGTACGACCACTACCTTGTATTGTTGTATTTTCAAGCACAATGCTTGGCACTGGTTGATGTTGAGTAAAACTTACTAGTGTTGTTATCTGTGATGTATCTCATTGCTATTAAACAGAGGGCAGAGAAAGTGGATTCTCCTCGTTGGGACTGACTCATATAACACAGATATACTCAACATATGGGAGAAATCAGCCATAATTTTTGCAGACTGTAATTTAGAGTTCTTTATTAGAAGGACTGATGCCGAAGCTGAAACTCCAATACTTTAGCCACCTCATGTGAAGAGTTGACTCATTGGAAAAGACCCTGATGCCGGGAGGGACTGGGGGCAGGAGGAAAAGGGGACGACAGAGAATGAGATGACTGGATGGCATCACCGACTCGATGCACATGAGTCTGGGTAATCTCCGGGAGTTGGTGATGGACAGGGAGGCCTGGCATGCTGTGATTCATGGAGTAGCAAAGAGTCAGACACGACTGAGCGACTTCACTTTCACTTTTCCCTTTCATGCATTGTAGAAGGAAATGGCAACCCACTCCAGTGTTCTTGCCTGGAGAATCCCAGGGATGGGGGAGCCTGGTGGGCTGCCATCTATGGGGTCGCACAGAGTCAGACACGACTGAAGTGACTTAGCAGCAGCAGCAGCCCATTTTATTAATTTAGAAGTAACACCACATAGTACTCTCTCCAAGTATGCTATATACTTTATAAAACAAGTCCCCAAATAGAACTTTAAAAGTTAAGATATAAAACAAATAAATACAGAATATGGAAGCCATTGGGAAAGAGAGCTGAAATCATGTTTTCCAGGGCACACATTATTGTCATCATTGATGAGGCAGGTTGGAAGACACCAGAAAACAGGGCATTAGCACCATTCAGAACCAAATACCAAGATCCCTGAGTGTCAGACAGCCAGTGCTCCACTGTTTACTAACTGCGTGGCCTCAGCCACTTCCTTACCCTCTCCATCTCCTCGTCTATAAAGTGGAAGTGATAGCATTGCTTATCCAGGGTCATTATGAGGATTAAATTAGATAACATGGGGGAAGGTACTTAGCTTAACAAGTTCTTAGGAAATTAACTGCTGCTGCTTTTAACTCTGAGATCCATGTAAGCCAGTTCCCTGCCCCAAGCCTAAATTATTTTACCTACAAAATGCAGATAGTGCTTATTTTTCAGGCTTTTTGCTGAAGATTAAAAGAGATTATGAATAACCCAGTGGCCCATCTTTCACATTTGCGAGCACTGAATAAATGCTGGCAGACCCCCTCTGCCAGTTTCTCCCTTTGACCTTCCCACCCTCAGCCCCGATTAACATAAGACTCCAAAACACGATCGTCTTGATGTTGAAAGTCTCCAGGAAAGCTCACGAGTTAGGTTGTGTTCATCCTCCCATAGAACTGAGCCACACGCTGGTATGTGAAGTGAGTCCTGGCTTCTGCTACACTGAAGGCTGTAGAAACCCCAGGTCTGTTGTGAAACGGGAGGGGCTGCCATCGGACAGGAGTAAACACGAAACAGGTGTGCCCTCAACTCCAGAGTTAAAAAAGCCAGTAGCAGAAATAAAAACGATAGAGAAGGATTCTTCCTGGAGTACATCTAAATCTGCTCCTCATCCTCCCGTAAGCCCAGCAAGTCACCGGTTTTTTAATTTCAGTAAATGGCACCCATATCCCTTCATCCTCTCTGGCCAGAACCTAGGATGTATCCTTGACTCCTCTTGATTCATCCCTGACTCATCTAAAGATTTGTCTTCATATTTCCTGTCCTGTAGCCCATCTGTCAGCAGGGTCCAGACTCTGCCTCTACAGGATATGAATCCAACCACTTCTCCCCACCACAGTCACACCGCCATCTAAATCACCAGTGCATTTTCCCCCTAAATTAGTGCAAAAGCCTGTTAAGTAGTCTTTAGCCCTGTCCAGGGCTATCTCCAATTCATTATCCAAGGAGCCAGAGTGATCTTTCTAAAGCATTAATCAGATGTCTCACTTTATTAAAATGTTCCACTGGCTTCCTTTGCACTTAGAATGGCACTGAAATTCCTCATCACAGCTTCAAGGCCTGACCTGAATCCTCCACCTCCCATCCTCCTACCTGCCACCTCCCCCAGCCCCACTTTCAGCCCCACTGGCCTCTGCACCTGGGAGGTCTTGGCCCTCGGCTTCCCCTTTCCCCAGAGTGCCCTGTAGATCAAAGGTAGCCAATGCAAGAGGCCTTCCCTCACCACCCTAAACAAATATGTTTCCCATCACCCTTGGTCTGGTAGCCTGTTCTAGTTTCTTCATGCACTTATCACTAAAATGCCCTTACTTCTTTTGTGCTTATTGTCTCTCTCCCCACTAGAAGGTACACTCTATAGGGGCAGAGATTTTATCTTGTTCAGCTCTGTAATTCCCACAATCGACAGTGCCTAGGGCATGCATG
Source organism: Ovis aries (assembly GCF_016772045.2). Taxonomy (NCBI): domain Eukaryota; kingdom Metazoa; phylum Chordata; class Mammalia; order Artiodactyla; family Bovidae; genus Ovis; species Ovis aries. The sequence goes on along the minus strand of NC_056062.1, from coordinate 56,925,690 downwards.
CGTGCATGCTCAATCGCTTCAGTCTTTGCAACCCATGGACGGTAGCCCGCCAGACTCCTCTGTTCATGGGATTCTCCAGGCAAGAATACTGGAGTGGGTTGTCGTGCCCTCCGCTGGGGGACCTTCCCGAACTGGGGATTGAACCCGAGTCTCCTATGTCTCCAGCACTGGCAGACAGGTTCTTTACCACTAGACCCACCTGGGCATGGTGAGAACCTAATAAATATTTGTTGAATGAAGAGCCTTTTACCATCTCATACCAGCCCACACAAAAAGGGTATGGCCAGTTTGCAAAATTTAGAACCTTCCACATTATCCCCAGCTGATGGAAATAGTGTCCCTGGCATGTCACCTAAACATTTCCAGTTCTCTGACTGAATAAGAAGGTATTCTTGGGATTCTAAAAGTTCTACAATAATTTAAAAAAATTTTTTTTTCATTGTCCTGAGCACTTAATTCATATCAGCACATTCTAGATTATCTACTGCTGCTGCTAAGTCGCTTCAGTCATATCTGACTCTGTGCAACCCCATAGACAGCAGCCCACCAGGCTCCCCCATCCCTGGGATTCTTCAGGCAAGAACACTGGAGTGGGTTGCCATTTCCCTCTCCAATGCATGAAAGTGAAAAGTGAAAGTGAAGTCACCTAGTTGTGTCCGACTCTTAGCGACCCTGTGGACTGCGGTGGAGTGAGGTAAGATTATCTACAGTGGGGATAAACTCTGAAGCCTTCACTCCCTCTGGTTTGCTAATATGCATCCTGTTCCGCTAGTGGTAAAGAACCCCATCCGCAATGCAGGAGACATAACAGGTGGGAGTTGATCCCTAGGTTGGGAATATCCCCTGGAGGAGGAAATGACAACCCACTCCAGTATTCTTGCCTGGAGAATCCCATGGACAGAGGAACCTGGAGGGCTACAGTCCACAGGGTCTCTAAGAGTCTGACACAACTAAAGCGATGGAGCACACAGGCATGCATCCTGATCCCTACGGGATGGGGGATGTGTGGGGATTCTGCTTCTGGAAAAACATGCCCATCCACATCAAATGCATACACTGAGCTCCAAAGCTTTCATTTTATGAAAAAAATTATAAATGTTACTCACCTCTGTTGGCCCTCAATGCCCCCTGCTTTAGCAAAAAGTAAAGAGTCAGTTAATTAATTCTTTAATGGAAAATTAATTCTCATTCTGATATGAAAAAGAAAAGGAAAATGATACTCTAGTATTTCAAGGACAAGATACAACCAGATATACTGGCCGCTAGTCATTCCCTGAAGACACCATTGCTGTAGACTTTGAACTCTGAAATGCCCTTTCATCTTTGCTCTTCCCTATTTAACATATTCATTTATTCCTCCAGTAATTATTTGTACCGTATCAGATAAATTTGGAGCTTATAATGATCTCAACAAGCGGAGTATTTCTCATGGTGTTAATTAGTAGTTCTCAAAAGTAGATAAGCCTGAGAATTTGGCTTCCGTGATGGCTCCAGTGGTAAAAATTTGCCTGTGATGCAGGAGGCCAGGGTTTGATCCCTGGGACAGGAAGATCCCCTGGAGGAGGGCATGGCAATGCACTCCAGTATTCTTGCCTGGAAAATCCCGTGGACAGAGGAATCTGGCAGGCTACAGGTCCATGGTGTTACAAAGAGTCAGACACACTGAGTGACTTTCACTTTCATGAGAATTTGGGGAAAGACTTTAGATGTAAATTCCTGAAACCCATCCCAAGACATTTTCTCAGTATATCTGGACTGGTACTTAGGAATCTGAATGCTTAAAAAGCAACCTAATGTATTCCATACAGTAAAATAATATTCAAGACTTGAGAGAGAAGAAAATTCTAAAACACAAGCTGATGTGGATAAAGCCCAGGGACAGTATGCTAAGTGAAATGAATCAGTCACCAAAAGGCAAATATTGTATGATATTGTATGATTTCATTTACAGTGTATGGTATATCTAAAATAGACTCATAAAATCAAAAAGTAGAATGATAGTTGCTAGGGATTAGGAAAGTGAAAAAGCGTTAGTTGTTCAGTTGTGTCCAACTCTTTGTGACCCCATGGACTACAGCCTACCAGACTCCTGTGTCCATGGGATTCTCCAGGCAAGAAGAATGGAGCTTCCCTGATAGCTCAGTTGGTAAAGAATCTGCCTGCAATGCAGGAGACCCTGGTTTGATTTCAGGGTCAGGAAGATCCCCTGGAGAAGGGGTAGGTTACCCACTCCAGTATTCTGGCCTAGAGAATTGCATGGACTATGTAGGTCATGGGGTCGCAGAGTCAGACAGGACTGAGCAACTTTCACTTTCAGGCAAGAACACTGGAGTGGGTTACCATTCCCTTCTCCAGGGATCAAACCTGCATTTCCAGCATTGCTGGCAGATACTTTATGGTTTGAGCCACCAGGGAAGCCCACAGGGGTTGGGGTGAGGGGATAAATGAGAGTTACTCATCAATGGACGTGACGTTTCCATTAAGCAAGATGAATAAGCTTTAGAGATTACTGCACATTTTATGTAGAGTCAACAGTATTGTATTGTGCACATAAAAAATTGTTAAGAGTATAGACCTCATGTTAGGTATTCTTACTACAATAAAGTTTTTTTAAAAGGAAAAATAAAAGTGAAGACCAATGGTACAGAATAAATCAGACTTATAGCAACAATGGTTTAAAATGTTAGTTTTTTTTCTTACGTGTTTAATTTTTTTTAATTTGTAACTGGGAAAATAGCACTTATATGTCCATTCTTTTACATTCAAATTTTTAACTGAAAAAAAAAAAAAACAAAGTCCAGGTCCCTATACTAGAGAAAGTCAGTTCTTTAAGTGTGCTTAGGGATGTTCCCATGACTGTTGATCAGTACTGGTATTCCTGTGGTCATGCTGGCTTCTCAGTGATTACGTTTATTAAATGTTTGCTCTTTTGTGTATGGCAATCTTGCATATTTACATGACACATTATTTATCTTTTGTTAGTTTTTGTGGAGCTTCTGAGAATCCCATTTGCTGGGAGATATTTAATGTTACGTGAGCAGGTGATGCAGAGAATAAGTGAGAGATGCAAGAGGAATGGAGAGCAAAGGGGACTCTCCCATCATCACAGCTGAGAGACAAGAGCATGAGGAGGTTAAACACATGGTCTGGCATCAGGGAGAACTCAACTCTGGCCATTACAGGTTCCACAACCCTGGTCAAGTTATGTAACCTCCCTGTGCTTGGTTTCCTCATCTGTAAAATGGGAACGATGAATACTTAGCACATGGGGCAGTTGTGAAAGTAAAGCTGTTGTCAGGGGCCCTGGCACAAAGCGGATGCTCAAAAGTTCTACAAGGTTGACATTCATTCTTGCTTTGCTCAGGCCCTCTGCTGCTTGCCTTTGCTCCTGTTCGGACCCCAGCATCTGCCGTGTGGGCATCTTATGCAAGAAGCCATTTATTTATTGACTGTGAATAATCTAATTGAATAAACAGAAGGTCAAGGTTCACACTGTGTGTTGCCACTGAGTAGCTGTATAATTTTAGAAAACTTTCTTAACCTCCTTTCTTTAAAAGAGAGATGACTGAGGCTTGGAAGAAGAATATCCTTTAAGGTTTAAAATATTATTCAAGTGAAAATGAGCAATTTGGAATGCAGAGATGTGAAGTCATGAAGATTTCTGAAGTATTCATTGTTGCCGGGTCTTTTCTGTTGGCGGATGCATTTAAATTCCACCAGGAGCATCACCACATCCATTTTAACCTGTGGTCTCTGTGAACGAAGTACTGCCTCTCTGTGTCTGATGGTCAGATACCACTGCCCACGTGGCAGAGGCTAAGGAAATGCATGGGGAGGAGAGCCTGCCCCGTCAACTTTGTTTCCCGTGTGTTTACAGGTGTCACCAACCCACAGCCACCCAGTGGGCACAGGAGAGCAGAGACCGCACACTCACACCGTCCTGTCCTCCCCCCCAAGAGGGACAGTCAGCCTAAGGTATGAGTGCTTGAAACCCCACATGCCTTCTCTCTAGGGAATTAGCTGAAAAATAGAACCACGAGGAAGAGAGAAACCAGAGATACAATCTCCCATAAAATTCCCCTGAGATGGATGAAACACCCGTTCTTTTGTTCCCATGGTTCCCCCCATCCATTAACTGTTAATAAAGATTTTTCATTTTTCTGGGGTAACAGTTCATGGTTAGTTCTCTTGCAGAATAGGCAGTGCTGATTACTGGGTCTCTTTAAAGGCATGTTGCATTAACCTTGGTATGATATGAATTTTAGTTTGTAACCCAGATCAAGGAGGACCTCCCCAGGATCCCCTTGACCAGAACACTAGACATTTGAGAAGCAAGAGACTACTTGAAAGTACATATTTAAAAACTTGAAAGAGTAGTGCTTGCTGCTGTTATTTCTTGTATTTGCTCATGTAATTCAATGTAATGAAGATGTCCCAATGGACATGTCTCTAAATGAACATGTAGAAGCTGAAGAAGGCTATAAGTACTCTTATAAGTAGCAAATTCTAACAGTTCAGTGAAGGGCTTCCCACCTGGCTCAGTGGTAAAGAATAGGCCTGCCAATGCAGGTTCCATCCCTGGGTCAGGAAGATCCCCTGGAGTAGGAAATGGCAACCCCCTCCAGTATTCTTGCTGGAGAATTCCTTGGACAGCCTGACCGGCCACAGCCGAACGGGTGGCAAAGAGTCGGACAAGACTGAGGGCAGGTGAGTGATGAAGTGTGGTGAAAACATCCCACACTGGTTAACCTCTGTACCTAGAGAGACCCCCTGCTGTGTGTCCTAACTTTTTCTAGAGCTTTCCAGGGATTTAGAGGTCTGCAAAGAATGTCCGTAGAATCGCTCACACTGAACGCCGTTTCCTGGCCTGTCTTACAGGAAGCCGCGGGGAGAGGGCAAGAAGTGCCGGAAGGTGTACGGCATGGAGAATCGGGACATGTGGTGCACGGCCTGTCGCTGGAAGAAGGCCTGCCAGCGTTTCACTGACTGATGCGCGGCCCCAACTCGCCCCCGACACTCCTGCCCTCCTGTTCCTCCGAGGGTGTTGGAAAGTGCTTTTCCTTCCGTACCAAACCCACTTGAAGCCCAGGGAAAGCACTTCTAGGAACCTTGGTGAAATCACAGCAAAAAAAACAAAAAAGGTCACCACCTTCCCTGTTCTTGCTGAGAACCCAGCTAAGAACAGCTGTAACTATTCTTTTCCTTAAAAAGAAAAGTCAACTTTTTTTTTTTTTTTGCTGTAGGTCTAGGTCTGAAAACTGTGGACTTCTGTAGCAATCGAACCAACCAAGCCCATTTTTCCTAGAAAGGAGGCCTATTTTGATAAACTTTCTCGATAATACCATTTCTGAGATTTTTTTTTTTTTGACACTTAAGAAGCTACAAGTTATTCCGTAGCATTTGTATAAAGAACAATACCTGTTTTCATTGTGAAGTCTTTTCCCTGTTCTCCATCGGACTTCTGGGAGCAGTTCACATCATGATCTGTTGCCAGGAAGTGGCAGCACTCTGGGTATCTTTTCTATGTCTTTTTTGTTTGTTTTGTTTTGTTTTGAAGAATGGCCCCGAATTGAACCATGGTAGAGCTGTTAGCTTGAAGGGCCCTGGAGGGCATAAGCCCGGAAAGAGATTGACAGTGGACGTCACCAGCAGATTTCATCCCCAGCTGAGTTCAGGACATCCTGCGTCACTGTTGGAAAACATCTGGGAGTCTTCCTCAGAAGCCCCACCCTGAGAGATGGCCCCACCCACTCTCTCCTGGGTACAGTGCACTCAAGACCTGAAGTGTCGCCATCTGGGTAAGCCTTGAAGCTTCCTTCAGTGATGCGATGCCAACCCCAGCCCAGATCTGTTCATCACTGCTCATCTGACGGTTGTTGCCAGGTCAGAGGCTCATCAGGCCTTCCTTCCCTCGAAATGCCACAGCAGACTGGTTTCAGAAAAGGTAGAGAACTCAGACCATCCCAGCAGGTTGCTTCAGACTACGCAGAGCACAGCCTCCGTGTGTTCAGAAAGTCATGTGAGGTCAACATCCATTCTGAGTGCACTTTTATAGGTTTTAGGCTTTAGCGCGTCTGGGAGATGGGTTCATGAACACTATAAAGATTATATGGGGAAAGGGAAGGTCCAAACCTTTATTTTCTTATCAGAATATTGGAGCTATTCATTAAGAATTTGCTCGGAAAGGAATGTATGAAACACCAAAAGGAAATTGCGTGTTGGTATAGGAATCTCTCAATTCAATTGGACCAGGGCTTGCACTGTGTTCCATTTATTAGGCTTTTAGCCTGGTGTGTGTTTGTTCGTCCGTCTTGCTAGTAGTGGTGCCAGGACAGGGGTAGTTCTCAAGCCCTATAAATAAGCTCATTCTCTGTCTACCCTCCTCTTGATCGCCCTGCTCGAGTTATTTGTCCTGTACCTATGCAAAGACGCAAGAGCACCTTAGAGGATGCACTGTGTTGGAATGGGGGCCTAGGATCAGCCATAGGAATGTTGAATGAAATTGCACAGAGCAAAGTTTAATATATTTAGAGGTTGTACATACACTTTTTTTTAAAGAGGAGAAAGAAATCATCTAGTCATAACAGATATCCTTGTTTTTTTTAATACGCAAGGGAAAAAGGAGATTCTACAGTGTAACAATCTGTGCACTCATATATTTTGGCAATTTTATTTTTTAAACTCTCATATGACATTTGAAGCATTATTCCTTGAAAGAGAGCCTATTTTCCTCCTTAATTTTTCTTTAAAAGCGCTTAAGAGAGCAGAGAAAGAGCTTCGTTTAAGATCACATTGTGATTACCAGTCAGTAAAGGACCAGCTATAATGTATGTTTTAGCACTGATGAGGTCAGCCAGGAAAGGGTTTTTTAAGTACAGAAACGTATTTGCACCCTCTATCCCAGCCTGTCTTTTCTTCTCCCTGGTATCCTGCTGCTTCACCCACTGGCATCTCGGCTAGGAGGTGATGCTCTGGCCTGAACCAGGAAGCCCTGCGCTGTGACTGGACTGCCCAGCGGCCACAGTGCCCACTGATGAGTCCCAGATTGGCCAGCCATTTGAGCAGACTCACTGTGGACTTCAGTGCTGTTGGGCGTAACCCTGGAGGAGAGGGTTTTCTCTTCAGCAAGGTTCCATGGCCCTTGGTCCTTGGATTAAATCACTAATCAAAAGAGATTAAAAAGGCAAGGGATTAAATCCATCCCCCCACTCCCAGAACTTTGGGAGAGATGATGGCTATGGACAGTCCTGGAGTGAGGCTCTGTGATTCTGCCCCAGAAGGACAGTCCATGACTAGTTCTGGGCTCTGGCCTGGCTGAGGCAAGCTCAGTCCTTACCTGATTATTAGCTGATGCACGGGTGTAAGCAAAAGCGTAGACCTGAATGCAGCTTCCCTAGGATTTCTTCTCCTTTCTGAAACCTTACACACCCTCCCATGCAGGGCTCCTTTCTTCAGGCCAGCCCGGGGCTCTGCTCCGACTCCAAGGTGGGCACAGACCCTCAGCACCTCCTGCACACAGACACCTATTCTCTGCACCAAGGCATGTAATGACGGGGGGACTACCAAACTTCACCTGGCTGGCCTTGAAGAAAAGGGATAAAATTTCTTTCAAGCCACCCAGAAAGCTGCAAATTGTAATATACAGCACTGATTGTAAATGCTAAAACTTACAAAAAAATGTAGAGCTATTTTGTTATATTATAGAACTAAATGATGTGCCAAATTAAGCCCAGGATTTATTTTATGGCTTCTCTGTGGTACCATGTTGTTTCCTGTCTTCATTTGTCAAGCGGAGGAGGGAGATGGGTGAAAAGGAAGTCCCAGGGCACGTGACTGCTTAATGAGAGCGCCCCCCACCATGGACAGCTCAGAGAACGTGCAAAAGGAACAGCAAAGGCAATGTGTTCTGGTCCCAAAGTCTTTCTGAAGAAGGCATGTGGTAGCCTTTGACTTTTCTCTCCCCGATGGCCCTTCCTGCAGAAAAGATTTCTCATCTCTCTCTAAAGAAGGCACTTCCGGGTGATGGACAGGCTTCTCCAGATAGCTGCACAACAGACAGCAGTCATTTAAGCCTTAGTTCTTCCCAGAGGCTGTGCAACCAATGAGTGGGAGGCAGTGTGACCACCTGGAGGAAACATCCGGTGGCAAGTGGGTGGGAAGCCAGAGACGGGATACAGGGGGGCTATGGACACCTGACTGGGGTTCACCATCCTAGTGATGATCAGCTAGTGGTGACTGTCCCTGGACGTCTCCGAGGGAGCTGCCATGTTCCCATTCGAGGAGCCGCTGCTTAAAGCCAAGACACAGCTCCTTCATGGGAAGCACACAGGGCAGGGATGCAGCCTGCCCCGTGCGCATCCCCGGTGGGCACGCATTACTCTCCTCCTCACTTGCTGAAAAGTCCCCTTTGTTGTTTGGCGAAAGCCAGTGTCAGGAAGAGGGCAGTGGGTTTCTGAGCAGGAATGTGCGCGCCCATCAGCAACTCCGTGCACCAACAGGGTGGGTCCCCTTTATGAGAAGAGTCTTTGTCCAGTCATAACCTTGTTGCAGATGAAAACTTTTCAATTGAGAAAGAGGCACGTTCTTGGACTTTCCAACAAAGTTTTTTTTAGAAAGTTACATGTATGTTGTAAAAAGTGTCTGAAATTAACATGCCCTCTATCACATTTCAAGATCACTTGAAGTCCACTGTTGCTGGTGTCACACTAAGCCACACTCAAAAGCAGTTCTGAATTAGCCAGCACTGCTCAACCCATGTCCGCCTCCATCTGACTTCTTTGGAAAAGGAAAACGCAGCACTCACTTGGGAAAATTTAGGGAAAAGTGGCACGAACTGTACATAAGGGAGAGAATACCTTGAGAATAGTAGCAAAATACTGCAGAAAAAAAAAAAACACACAATTCATTTCCTCAGGGAAAACTAAAGGGTATGTGAAAAGTAGATCTGGAGAATTTTAAGATTAGAAAGGTTTTTTATTATCTCCAGCATCTTTTCTGGTCAGAATAATTTCTGTTTGTTTTTTAATGAACATACCATTTCATGACCAATTTCCATGAACTGGACAGTACTAACTTTTTGAGGTGTGGAGGAATGCTCTCTGAAACAGAGCTGTTTCTTTGTTTCTTAGACCTGCATTCTAAGGCTGACATCTGAACCACAGCGCAGTCCCTGGTGGGTTTTCACAGACTCATATAAGGCTGTTTCTGAATGTAATTATGAATATGACGCCTTGGTGTTCCTTTTTATAATCAGCTGGTTGGAGAACTGATTAATAGCTGTAGGGGAGGGATGTGAAAGTTGTGCGTTTTGCTTTAATGACAGGTTAAGGAGCAAACTTCCATGGACTTTTGTGGACAAGGTGCTGCTTTTTCTCATGACCCTGTAGAATTTCTATTGACCACATCAACTGTAGCTCTGATCTGTATGAACACAGGGGAGAATTTGTGCATACAAATGAGTGGGAACAAGAGCAGGATTCATGGATATGGATGAGGCTGCGGATCATTTTGGAGAAAGTGCTGGGCACACGGGTCAACTGGAATTTTCGTTTCTCTAAGAAAATAACCCAACCAGCAGCACACACGCTCTCCCTGTTCCCCATACCTGTGGGGCTTCCTCCAGAGCGGAACTGTTTCCTTCTTTCACATTGTAACTACTCAAACCGGAAATCGGTAAATGAAATGAGCTTATAAGCACTTTTAGGTACCAATTGTATCACTAAGTAATGCACACCAGTAGAGCAAGAAAGTATAAAATGTATTTAAGACCGACTGGTTTGCTTACCATGACTAACTGTAAAAGCCCAGATCCAATGATATATGTGCTTTAAAAGGTGTATCTATCATAGGACTAGAAATCAAAATGGGAATTTTACTTCTGGTCCTGTTTTGTAAATAGTTCCTCTTTTTTTTTAATTGAAGACAATCTCATGTTTTATAACTTTTCTTGTAAGTCTGAGAATCACAATGGTAATGTGTTGTGTCAAAATGTGATCTTAAATACAATAATAATTATAACTTAATTTTCCAAATAAGGCAAGAAATATACTGCGTAAGCTTCTACAATTTCTGAAAGATGTGACATTTTTATAATAAGCATTAGTACTTAACTTCTCAAGTTAACAGAACTGGAAATATTTTACAAGATGCAGCGTTTTGTAATCATAAAGAACATGAACATTTTGTGGGAAATGACCTTCGTTTTATACATTGTAGCTTATTTTTTAAAATACAATATTTTACCAAACAGGAAGTGTTAATATTATAAGCAATTCCTGCTCTCCAAACAAAGGGCTATGCCTCTTTTAAGCAAGCATTTTGATGCATATCTTTTCAATCAACCCTCTGCAGCAAGAGTAGAAATGCAGATCAGATGGAAAGATTATTACAACAGCTACTCCTTTTATCTTTACCAGTGTTTTTTCAAAGTATTTGGGGAAAAGAAAACACTTTAAGAATCATATATCTGAAATCTTTAAAATATTAATAGATATGCTTATAGGCAATGAGAGAAATAAACTTGTAAATTCTGTCATGTACTGTGATAGATTTCTGTCACAAGGACAAGCTTAGTGCTCAGCCTACCAGAACCACAAAGCTGCATTTGACTAGCAAGTGTCATTTGATGGCAATTTCTAAAATCATAGTGTATAAGCCCAAAGATACAATTCTTAGCTGATTGGTGATATTTAAAATAATTTTGTGCTCACCACTAACTAAACAACTTTCATTTCCTTATCAGAACAAGTCCTTGATTTTTCACATGAGAAGTTCACAGACAGGCAAGTTTGAGATCAGAAAGTCACTATATTCCCAAGAGTCAGGGAACAAGGAAGGCTACCATGGAGAGTTGATTAACCACACAAATAATTCTGAGCTTTGCCAAAACCATTTCATAATGCATTAGTTTTTTCTAGCCCACTCACTGTTAAGCAAGAAAACATCTTTTCTTTCTACGATTTCAGTAATTCAAAAGCTAGACTAATTAGTCAAGTATGCAGATAACATCAAAGGAAAAGCTAGGACAGAGCGGTCTTACCCATTAGGCAGCCCCTGAGGGGTGGTCAAAGGGTCACTCAGACTCTGCTTTCAAACAGGCTTCAGAATCTGCACATGAGAGGACTAGAAATGCACAGGGTTAGGGGAAGACATGTACAGCTTCATCTCTGAGATGAGGCAGTCCAATGTCTCTCTTCATTCTCTTGGAATATCTCTAATGTTGGCATTACAGTTTCCCAAGAAGTGTTCATTGCTGCATGGTTTTTGATCAAATGAGTCTTGCTTCATAGTTAAACAGAAGCCTCCTAATGGTACATAGCAGATGCCTTAGAAAGAACAGGGAAATTGTGTAAACAAATGATTCAGATCAGGCAAAAGAAGAACACTAGAGAATGACAGAGATCACAGTGAACCAGAGGACATGCGTCCCCATTGAAGGGGGACCCCAGCTGTAGACAATCAGAACCATGCAGAGATCAGGCCCAGGGCGCTAGACCTTCTGACTTGGAAATATGATGTTACCTGACACTTAATCAAAACTCAGATTCTTGGCCAGCAGTGCGCAGACCAAAGAGAACCTGTATATGGACAGACACAGCCTTTGGGCACTGGTTTCAACTGTTGGGAAAAAGCAGATTTCACCTTCCATAGCCATCAAGTCAAGTTCTTCCAGCAGCACCCCCAACTCACACATTGGCACTATCTGGGCAACTAAAATTAAAGAAGGGAGAGAAGTCAGTTCTCCCCAAAAATCACTCTCATGGAAGATTTGAGTATAAAAGTACAACATCCTTAAACCAGCCTTGCCTCTGACCAAAATATACCGAAGTATTATTCAGCTCTCACTCTGCCTCCTGGCATGCCCAGGCCGGGCCCCAAAGCATTGAATGACTGTAATCCTAACTTCCTTACTGTGTTCACTGCCGTGACCACTGTGATGAGGGGCTGGCAAAGAGCAGCCTTGTGCCTTCAGCAAAGGCAGCCAGGAGCCCCTGCAGTTTCAGATAGCACACGTTGCCTCCTTGTGCCAAAGCCCTTTGCCAACCCCTCCACATCCCTTCCCACTCCATCCTGCCTTGTGAGTTTCCATCCCAGGATAAAAGTTCTGTTGTTCCACCTCTGACACGGCAAAATCCTTGCTTCATAACTGGTAGGTACTTAGGTATTTTAGAGGGTCCACTAACCTCCAAATGGAGTTTTTCCATGTAGAAAATTTTAACATCTTTCCCTGAGGGCAAAGACAAAATAGGAATAAATGTGTCATGGAAAAAATTAGAAGTTGCTTCCTTCATTTGGATAAACTAGGTAATTTTAGAGTATATCTTACACCAGAGTCCTGATGGTATTGGGATAATCACTAACCCTTTCAGATATGTAAGAAAGTGTGTCTCTTTCAGATACGTGACTTCCTTTGACCCTCCCTAGTACTTAGCATAAAATGAGAATATTTAAAATTACTACCACCACCTCCAAAGCCAAACCTGGTGCAAGTGGTCTTGAACCTGAGTCAGCCTCATTACTACATCCAGGGAGGAGAGAAAGAGCAAGTGAAAGAGTTGGCTTAGACCTCAGTCTTCCAGAATGACTCTAGACCTGAGAAGACCCCAGGGACCCATGTTCTTTACCCATACTTACAGTCCAAGTATTTCAGCATAAAAGTAAAGAACCCTCCCATTCACAGTGTCAAATGCAGACTCACTCTGAAATTTATCCCTTTAGCCTACCTCCCAGGCCCCCGTCCCCTAAATTCCAGCCATTTAAGTGGTTAATTATAAGAGATGACTAGCTAGTGCTATGTTCTGAGTTAAACTTTTGACTCCTTTGGAAAAAGTTATTTTGCTGCCAACATTCAGCTTTTGTTATCCATGTAAACTTGTATTGATGCCCCCAAATTTGAAAATAAGCTCAAATTCACAGTTTGTAAGGATCAAATTGAAAAATACTGTCATCTCAAAGTTAGAAATAGCTGGTAATATGGTTATGTCACATGGTAAATATGAATGCAACTGAAACAGCATTGGCAATGCCTGATATTTCTGTCGTCATATGATTGACAGGTTGACCAGTCCGTGAATGGATTGTCCTCTTCTCTCGTCAGCTCACAGGTTTCACAGGTTTTGAGTAAAGCCACTCCAAGTTTAGTCATGGAGCTAGATGGGCCTAAACCATTTTGGCCCATCACCTGCTTTTTGATAAATTATACTTTTATTATGTTTCTAAAGCAATACAGTACTGGAGGAGTAAATTGAAAGCCTTCCTATTCTGGTGGAAAAGAAGCCCATTTTGCAATGGTTAGCCCCAATGCCAAGACAGTGGCAGGACTTAAAAGGACCCAAGTTCTAGGGAACAAGAGAAAAGCTACCATTCAAAAGATAAATGTAGATTTTGAAAGAAGGTGGAGATTATGACTTCAACACTTAAGCCATAGTCCTTTTTTCTTCAAAATATTCTTTTCCTATTGAGCACCATCCACATAACTATTAATTGCCAGCTTTCAAAGGTATGTTCCCCGCTATTTCTATTAAAGTGTTAAAAATTAATTCTCAAGTCTGATTAACTGTTATATTTACATACTTACTAGGGTCAGTTCTCTAAAGTTTTAATTCAGAAAATTAGGGGAGCGAGCAACAACTCCTTGAAAAGGCAAGAGCACTGTCATTAAAGAACAAAATTTTCTTTAAAAAAAAGTTTCTCATCTATTTCCTTCTAATACTCTTTACATCTCTGACTGAAGAGGAAAAACCGGCAGCTGGAGAAGAAGTTGAACTTTAAGGGAGAGAAAGAACAGTCCCCATTCTAGTCAATGGCCTCTTTTTCCCTTTTGGCAACCATCTTGAATTCACTAGCAAAATGTTACTCTCCCCTCTGCCTTAACCTGCCTGAGCCAGCGCCATGCTGTTTTTAATGGATGTTTGCTTCCCAAAGCCCTGGATTAAACATTTTCACTTCTGTGCTCTTGCTTTCTCACTCTTCAATTAAGGGCCAAGGGGATAAATATTACCAGGACTTACATGTTAGGCTGAGTCAATGAGGCTCCTCTCTTCCTTCAGCAAAATGTTTCCATTTGTCTCAACAGTTTGGGATGACCATTCAGAGAGCAGGTTGATCAGCAGACAACCTGCCATATTCATCACAAAAGATACAGTCAGACTCAATGACAAAGAATAACAAGGCAGATACCTAGTCCTTCCACTTTGACTCAAAGCCCCCCTCGCATGTCCTCTTCCCCTGAGAGTCCCCCTCCAGAGCAAAGCCAACGGAGTTATCAGGGCAGAGGAAGAAAGCATCACGTTCATTGGTCTGAGCCCTGACCTCTGCCCAGGGTTACAGAGCTTGAAAATGGAACTGACCTTTATTATGTGAAAAGGAAGTGGCTCCTGTGGGGTATACTTCTTTTAAGTTTATATTTATGCAAAGAGAAGGCTCTTCCAGTCTGCTCCTGTTGTGAAGCACGTGTCTCTCACCCCAGTGGAGCTTCCTTCCCATGTTTTGGGCACAGATGATCAAGACAGGAAAGAGGCAGAGCTCGGGGGCCAGTGGAATTACCCCTCAGGGATCTACAGTGTAGCAATCACAAATTCCCCACCCAAGGGAAATTTTAAAAAGATGCGTCACAGTGGGGACCTCCCTGGTGGTCCAGCGGTTAAGACTCTGTGCTTCCAATGCACGGGACACGGGTACCATCCCTTAGCTGGGGAACAGATCCCACATGCTGTGCAGTGCAGCCAAAAAGAGAGGGAGAGAAAGATGCACCACTGCAGATTGTAAACCCTCGCTTTGCTTTTTACACCTTTTCCCTTACACTCTGCTAATTGGAAAGCGATGACTGTGATTTGACCAAGCCCTGTGATGATAGCAAAGCTTCTTCTTCCAAAGTGTCCCAGCTGTTCGGGGAACCTCTGTGATCACTGGTAGAAAGCTTTAGAATAGATTTAGATTTTTAGGGAAGAACTCAATACCCCCCAAATATACTTGTTCCATGACTTCAATAACTGAAAATATCCTGGGTATAAAATAACCCAGGCAGGCAGATCATATATGTTTTTAAAAAAATGCCATTAATCAATATTTTCCTACAATATGACCTTAAATTCCTATTTTTATAATTAATGGTTGGACAATAGTCAGCCATTGAAACATAAGCTCTCTGGAATAACCAGACATTAGTGTAGTTTCCAAAGTGTTTCATGTATCAAAATCTATATACTTAGAGGAAGAACTCAGGATAAGAAAAAATCGCTAGGTCCCAAAGGGTTCGTGACTGTCATCAAATACAACTGCCGAGTGGCCTGTGGTCATCTTTTTCAAATGAGGGAGCCGGGGAGTGAGAGAACCACAGTTACAACAAAACCTCTGTTGCCCTTCATCCATGATAAGATTTAAAACATTCTACTTTTCAGAATTAAGCCATCTTTCAAGTTGTTTTCTACACCAAATCTAACCTATTCTAATAAAATGATAAAATAGCTAAAAATGGGGGTATTTGGGGGAAATGCTGTCAGTAGAAAGCATTGCTTTTTAGTGCCTGCTAACAAAAAAAAAAAAAAAAGATTCAGTCCTTCCTGTGAGATGCAAGTGTTGACATGATAGTGTTAACTTGGAATCAGGCACTAGTTCAAAAACAAAGAGGCAGTGCTCTCCAATTTTTAGGAATCTTTCAAAATACAATCTTACCACAACTTAGAGGTAAGTACTTGTGTATAAAAGTCTTTAATATTAGTGAATGAATGTAAAAGTGACAAGCTATGCATTTTCAAAGGGTAATGTTGTTTTGTATCCAATCCAAGTCAATTTTTTTTCATAGAGACTTACCACAACTGCAAATTATTCAAAACAGACTTGAATGCATATCATTATGGGGATATAGGACTTCCAACGATACACTTCTGGCTGATACTTTTAAAGACAGTGCATTGACACTTCAGGCTCTAAACAGATTTCAGCCACAAAGGTGATTAAAGGAGAAATGGTTTATATTTTTCTTCTTCAGCAGAAATGGGAAACGTGGGCGTTAAAAAATGGGCCCAGTTTTTTTTAGAGGTAAATGTTCTAGTAACACTGGATTAGCAAGCAAACAAAACTGCATGAAGTTAATGAATATTGCCTTGGATAAATATAGCATAGGTTGTGTCTATTGTGTTTAATTCGCAGTCTAAGGGGGAAAAAACTCTTCTCCAAAGGGTTTGGATTATACAGTTTTAAAGAATATAAAAACAGAATATAGAAAATAAACAATATAAAAATATTGTCCTGCGAAGAAAAATCATTGGCCTTTTTTTTTTCATTAAATTAAACAGAGATCATCACCTATATTTTTTTTTTGAAAGTCCATATAAAATAAATACACATGTCTTCAGCGCTCTTGGGGATTTTGTATTCCCATGAAACCTTTTCTCCTAATAATTTATTCTTGCTCCTTAATCAGTACTTTCCTATGTTACTTGGCATGAAAAATAAAATTCTTTCCTTCATCTGACAATGTTGACATAAAGAACTCCATTTCTCTGCCACTTAGAATCTCTTCTGTGTCCATTGAGAAAGTTTCTCAGCTGTTTGTATGTAAAATATGGAAAAATATACTTCTAAACCTGGTACTTGTGGTTATACTGGATATGTTTGCTACCTATTTAGAAGTTATTAGGGGCCGGGATGTGTCTTTTTATATGATTTTTAGCCAAATCCAGATGTTCTGATACTACATTTCTGAATACCTATTTGACTGTAAATATAGCCTGAGGAGGTTCAGGTTAATAAACCTTTTACATGACTGTTCCTCAGCCATGCTCCTTGCCAGCTTTGGGCACCTTGTACATAGATTTGTTGAATGTTTAAATGATGTTGTTTTTCTAAATGCTGTTCTTCTCTAAAACAACTTTTTGAATGTTTTTTGCTTTCCATTGTTTGGGACTTTGTGTGTTGGTTTAAAAAAAAAAAAATGTTTCCTAAATATTTAACACCAGGAAAACTATTTCAAATAAACTGGTGCTAATTGAAATAGAAGGCAGATTTTCAGATGGAAGATTTACAGAGTCAAATGTTGACACCAGTTAAATGGAACTGCACTTTCCCAAGGGGACAGCTGGCAGCTACCTGCCATGGGCATCAGAAGGACCCCTGATTGTTTACAGTTTCTGTGGCCCATTTAAGCATAAAATAGAGAAATGGTGCTGTCCCCCCAGAGTTGAGGATTTGCTACATGGGTCCTATGGAAGCATTTAAGTAGAAGTAAGGGTCTATAGTAAGAATCATTTTAGTAATAGTCTTCTGGTCTTTGGACTTTCACGTTCTGTAATGCTTAGCTGTAACAATGAATATGGTGTTGCCAATCTAGTCTGACGTCATCGTCGCCCTGTATTTCCTGTGTGTATGGTTCTACCTTGGGTTGCACTGGCATGTGCCGAGCCAGAACACTGGACTTTTCAGGAAGACCATTCTGACTTCTACGGTGTCCACACACATGCATTTAAATGCACTTGTAACTGGTTAATTACCATGAAGTCTAACTTCCACTTAATAAAAGTTTTTGTGTATCTGCTTCTATTTGGGAGCTGTTGATTTGAGTAAAGGATAACTAACTGGTACCCAAAGGCTCTCGAGGGTTAGAGGATTTGAGGTTTTATCTACAGTTGTTAAAAAAAAAAAATTTTTTTTTAACCAAAGGGATCTCCTTCCCATAGCAAACTGCTCGCCATCAAGACTATTTTTAGAAACATGTTGGAGGTACATCTCATGTCTAGAGTTCAGCCCAGATAATTTCAACTCAAACCCATTCACTTGGCAATGACTGCCCAGATACATCAACTTCTCACCCAGTGCTGCTGATCCTGTTGCCCAGGTCATGTGAACGCAAGCTGGCAGACAGAGGAAAGTCAATGTCTAGTCCAGCGCCAAGCCACTCTGGAGACCCTCATTGAAGCCAAGGCCATGTCCACTAGAACTTGACATATTTACCTCCAAAGACCAAGCATGTGTATTTGTGCAGCAAGGCAGCAGGCTTTGGAGTTCAACAGATTTGGACAGAAATCCGAGTTTTGCCTCTTGAGAGATAGATAACTGGACATGAGATTTAACCTTTGTAAGTCTTGTTCTTACGATAGGAATGATAATAGAAGAGATGAAAACTAATTAGCCTGGCTTAGGCAATATCTTGATCTACTCCTAGTCCAGTCCTCCATAGCTGGGGTGGGGAGGGCTATGACTCATGGTCTGCTGCCTTCTTCCAAGAAGCTCCTACCTCATGGAGCTGTTGTCAGAATTACCTGGAATAACAGGTCATCACACACACAGCTGTTTCCCAAATGGAGGCCACAATACTCTAATACTGGAATTCTCAGATATCTGGAATAATTGCCTTGAAATTCATGAATGCCTGCAGAATTTCTTTTTGATTTAAGAAGTTTCTTTCTAAAATAAAAATGTCCAGCCTTAGTAAATAGCTTACATGCCACATCTGAATGTTTTCTTGGTTACTCCTGGCCATCATTAGTTCATCCATTAATAGCCTAAGCAGTAGAGACAGTTTTAAAGCTCAGCCTATTTGATAACTAGAAGCTTGTGCAGTTGGACACCCGCTGTTTTCTTCCACCAGCCCTACCCCCAGCCCAGCTCCTTGTCATCGAACCTATATGATTCCCTTGTGTTTGGCACAGGGACCCTGAGCCCTTTGACCTTTCCTGTGAAGCAGGAAGATGGGAGACCAGACTCAGTTTGCTCCTACTCTGTACCAAGCAAGTACTGGAGGCTTCCAGGTGGACTGACTGTCACAACAGCTCTGTGTGTGGGAACCACCACCCCGTTTTATCCAGAATGAAAGACTTTCATAAAGGTTACCTAAGTGTCCTGAGGTCACAGAGCTTACATAGACGTGGATGTCCCCTACCTCTGACACTACCCAGTGGCTGTTCTGCAGTTTTAGGGGCTTTCAGTCTACGGATCTGCTGTGAGCAATCAAAGACAGCACTCCTTTCTCTTCTCTCTGCTTCATGGTTTCCTCCTCCTTTGAACCAGGTATGGGCTGCTCTTCACCCTATGCTGCCTTCTCTCCCCGCTCTGTCCTCCTCTTCACACTGCCCATTCCCTTCACTTCTTTTGCCAGTTTCTCCCCATAATCTAAAATTAGAGCAGGGAAACATACACACTACAATACATAAAATAGAAAAACAGGGGACTTCCCTGATGGTCCAGTGGTTAAGAATCTGCGTAGTGATGCAGGGGACTGGGCTTTGATCCCTGCCTGGGGAACAAAGATCCTACATGATGTGGGCAACTAAGCCCGAGAGCCACAACTACAGAGTCTTAGCTGCAAGGATCCCACATGAGCAAAGATACTGCATGCCACAATGAAGACCTGACAGAGCCAAAAATAGGTAAATATTTTTTAAATAAATAAAAGATAAAAACAACAAGGAGCTACTGTATAGCACAGGGAACTATATTCAATAGCTTGTAATGACTTATAATGGAACAGAATCTGAGAAAGAAAATGCACACACACACACATAAAAATGAATCACTTTGCTGTGCACTTGAGACTGGGCTTCCCTGGTAACTCAGCTGGTAAAGAATCTGCCTGCAAAAAAAAAAAAAAAAAAGACTCTACCTGAGATGCAGGAGACCACGTTTCAGTTCCTGGGTACAGAAGATCCCCTGGAGAAGGAATAGGCTTCCCGGAAGCTCAGGTGGTAAAGAATCTGCCTGCAATGCAAGAGACCTGGGTTTGATCCCTGGGTTGGAAAGATCCCTGGAGGAGGGCACGGCAACCCACTTCAGTATTCTTGCCTGGAGAATCCTCATAGGCAGAGGAGACTGGTGGGCTACGTCTGTGGCATCACAAAGAACTTGAAACTAATACAACATAGCAAATTAACTATATTTCATTAAAAAAACAAAAACACTGCAGGGAAGGCTTGACCCTGTATTCACATCCGTCAGTTAGAGTTCTTTCTCCCCATGCTTCCCACAGCGTGTCTGCCAAGCCTGCGGCCACATCAGATGTCACATACTTCCCCACAAAGCATTGTCATCCTCAGTCCTCAGGGCTCTCGAAGATGATAGCTAAACAGTTCACTTTTAATGCCCACATTCTTGCCAAGAAGAAGGATAGATGTAACAACCTCTGTGAATGGTGTTTGAACCGCACATTCTAGCTTCTCCCAAGCCCTCTGGCCAAGGTCCCAGGAAACTCTGCTCCCTCGAGAGTTGCCAGGAAGCTTCATGGCCCTCAGGTGGGGGCAGGAGAAAATATTGAGAAACTGGACTGAAGATGTCGTCCTACAAAGTTATGTGTCAATCATATATTTGCAAAACAAGTTTTGACCAAATGCCTACTATTTAAAGGGAGGCTGCTGCTGCTGCTAAGTCACTTCAGTCGTGTCTGACTCTGTGCCACCCCATAGATGGCCGCCCACCAGGCTCCCCCGTCCCTGAGATTATCCAGGCAAGAATACTGGAGTGGGTTGCCATTTCCTTCTCCAATGCATGAAAGTGAAAAGTGAAAGTGAAGTCGCTCAGTCGTGTCCGACTCTTTGTGAACTCATGGACTGCAGCCTACCAGGCTCCTCCACCCATGGGATTTTCCAGGCAAGAGTACTGGAGTGGGTTGCTATTGCCTTCTCTGCAGCAAACATCTAAGAAAGTAATGGATTCTTTTTTTTTTTTTTTTGGCTATTCCATGTAGCATGCAAGATCGTAGTTCCCCAACCAGAGACTGAACCTTTGCCCCCTGCAGTGGAAGCGTGGGGTCTTAGCCATTGGACCACCATGAAGTCCCAGTAATGAATTATTTTAATATATATATAAAAAAAAATGAAAGCCACCTTCCCTGAAAAAAAAAATACCCTCCAAGACCTTTCATTTAATACTCTGGCATGGAGTAGGTGCTCAATAAATGTTTAAGTGAATGAATGAAAAACTGTTCGAATGGAGCATTTCTTCAGGCTGTAGATATGCTCTCTGCTTTCCATCTACTGTGGCCCAAACAAAGCAAAGAGGGAATTTTGAAGCCTAGCATAGCCATTCGGAGAAGGCAATGGCACCCCATTCCAGTACTCTTGCCTGGAAAATCCCATGGATGGAGGAGCCTGGAAGGCTGCAGTCCATGAGGTCGCTGAGGGTCGGACACGACTGAGCGACTTCACTTTCACTTTTCACTTTCATGCATTGGAGAAGGAAATGGCAACCCACTCCAGTATTCTTGCCTGGAGAATCCCAGGGATGGGGGAGCCTGGTGGGCTGCCATCTATGGGGTCGCACAGAGTCGGACATGACTGACGCGACTTAGCAGCAGCAGCAGCAGCATAGCCATTTATTGGCATCCCAGGTGGCACTAGTGGTAATGCATAACTAGAGCTAGTGCTAACTGCCAATGCATGTTAGACGTAAGAGACGCAGGTTAGATCCCTGGGTCGGGAAAATCCCCTGGAGGAGGACACAGAAACCCACCTCAGTTTTCTTGCCTGGAGAATCCCATGAGCAGAGGAGCCTGGCAGACTGCAGTCTGTAGGGTTGTGCAGAGTCTGACATGACTGAAGCAACTTAGCACGCACGCACATAGACATTTATTTGGTCTAAACAGCATTTTTAAAGTTTCTTTAGAAGACGTGTATTCTCAAAATCACCAACTCCAAATGACTGTTGATTACTTAATAATTATTTAATATAGGACGAAGTGCACAGTAATATCCACTGGTTTTATGTAGAAATTCCTTGCACATAGCAAGAATTCAATAAAGGTGTAAGTGAAAAAAATGAATGCTTTGAAATGAAATACATTGCAGCATAGGTCTGTACTATTAAAAGCATGCAGAGTAAATGTAAGAAGGTCAATAGGATTTGAGTCAATAACGGAGGAGAGAGAACCTAGGTTGGCACTAAAAAATAAACAGTATTTTATGATGAGGATCTGGATATGATAGTAATTGCTCACATCCAGGTAATATATGTACACAGTAAAAAAAAAAAAAAAAAATCAGGGCAGTAAAATGCTTATAATGAAAGGAAGCCCTGCTGCTCATTCCCTTTCAGCCCTTCATCACAATTTGAGAAGCAGCCAGTTCTGTTTAACTTGATTACATTTTTTCTAAATTATATGCAATTGTTGGAATTCCAGCTGAGCTATTTAAAATCCTAAAAGATGATGCTGTTAAAGCGCTTTACTCAATATACCAGCAAATTTGGAAAACTCAGCAGTGGCCACAGGACTGGAAAAAGTCAGCTTTCATTCCAATCCCAAAGAAGGGCAATGCCAAAGAATGTTCAAATTACTGTACAATTGCACTCATCTCACATGCTAGCAAGATTATGGTCAAATTCCTTCAAGCTAGGTTTCAACAATATGTGAACCAAGAACTTCCAGATGTACAAGCTGGTTTTAGAAAAGGCAGAAGAACCAGAGATCAAATTGCCAACATCTGCTGGATCACAGAAAAAGCAAGAGAATTCCAAAAAAATTTACTTTTACTTCATTGACTATGCTATAGCCCTTGACTGTGTGGATAATGACAAACTGTGGGAAATTCTTTTTTTTTTTTTCCCAATGTAAATATTTTAGTAGCAACTACATTTATACCATACACTCTGCCATTGAGACTGTATGTGATAAAGCAACCAGGTATGGCTCTACATCAACTCTCCATAAGTACAAATTTCACTGTGGGAAGTAACACCAACTTTGGTGGGTTTTTTTGTTTTTTTTTGTTTTTTGTTTTTTGTTTTGCTGTGTTAGGTCTTCGTTGCTTTGCACATGCTTTCTCCAGTTGCAGCAAGTGGGGGCTAATCGCTAGGTGTGGTGTGAGGGCTTCTCATTGTGCTGACTTCTCTTGTTGTGGAGCACGGCTTTAGGCACACAGGCTTCAGTAGTTCCGGCTCACACGCTCTAGAGCACAGGCTCAGTGGCTGTGGAGCACAAGCTAAGCTGCGCTGCAGTGGAAAATTCTTAAAGAGGTGGGAATACCAGACCACCTTACCAGTCTCCTGAGAAACCTGTATGCAGGTCAATAAGCAACAGTTAGAACCAGACATGGAACAACAGACAGGTTCAAAATTGGGAAAGGAGTACGTCAAGGCTGTATATTGTCACCCTGCTTATTTAACTTATATGCAGAGTACATCATGAGAAACGCTGGACTGGAAGAAACACAAGCTGGAATCAAGATTGCTGGGAGAAATATCAATAATCTCAGATATGCAGATGATACCACTGTAATGGAAGAAAGTGAAGAGAGACTAAAGAACCTCTTGATAAGAGTTAAAGAGGAGAGTAAAACAGCTGACTTAAAACTTAACATTCAAAAAAGTAAGATCATGGCATCCAGACCCATCATTTCATGGCAAATAGGTGGGGTAAAAGTAGAATATTTTCTTTTCTTGGGCTCCAAAATCTTTGCAGATGGTGGCTGCAGACATGAAATTAAAAGAGGCTTGTTCTTTGGAAGAAAAGCAATGACAAACCTAGACAGCATATTAAAAAGCAGGCATCCCTTTACCAACAAAGGTCCATATAGTCAAAGCTATGGTTTTTCCAGTAGTCATGTATGGATATGAGAATTGTAAAGAAGGCTGAGTGCCAAAGAACTGTTGCTTTCAAACTGTCGTACTAGGGAAGACTCTTGGAGTCCCTTGGACATCTGGACAGCAAGGAGATCAAACCAGTCAATCCTAAAGGAAACCAACCCTGTATATTCATTGAAAGGACTGATGCTGAAGCTCCAATATTTTGGCCACCTGATATGAAGAGCGGACTCACTGGAAAACACCCTGATGCTGGGAAAGATTGAAGCAGGAGAAGAGGGCAACAGGGAATGAGATGGTTAGATGTCATGACTGACTCAGTGGCCCTGAGTCTGAGCAAATTCTGGGAGGAGTGAAGGACAGGGAAGCCTGGTGTGCTGCAGTTCATGGGGTCACAGAGAGTCAGACACGATTGAGCAACCCAGCAACAACAACAATGCAAGTGTTGCCTGGCAAACAGAAAGACCAGCCTAGGCCAAGACATCAACAGTATCAGAAGCAAGAGAGACAGGGTCCCACACAATGCCACAGGAAACATAAAGGGTGGTGAAGTGCCCAGCACAGGTCTGTACCTCTGCTCCAGGGGCCCTCCACATAGGACGTGGAGAGACAAAATTCTAACACACAACTCTTAACACCAAGACACTGTCCCACTGGCTGATTCACAGTCTCTCAGGAGGTGGCTGACTATGAATTGAATCCCTTCCAAAGCACGATAAGCCCTGGGTAAACTGAAAGCAACCAAATGTCCTCAGCTCCGTGTTAAACCTGCAAACTAGCCCTGAATCCCAGACCAAAGCCTTCAGCCAACAAGCTGGCTTGCAGGTCCCTCGCCGTATCTCTTTCTCTCTTTTCTTCTTTAATAAGTTTACTTATAAAAAAGTATTTATTTTTGGCTTCCCTGGGTCTTTGTTGCTTTACTCAAACTCTCTCTAGTTGCAGTGAGTGGGGATTACTCTTTGTTGCAGTACTCAGACCTCTCACTACAGTTGCTTCTCTTGTTGCAGAGCGCAGGCTCTAGGCGCCCAGGCTTCAGGAGTTAGAGCATCCAGGCTCAGTAGTTGTGGCCCACAGGCTTGGTTGCTCCATGGCACGTGGGATCTCCCAGGACCAGGGATCAAATCCATGTCCCCTGCACTGGCAGGTGGATTCCTATCCACTGTGCCACTGGGGAAGTACCCCAAACCATCTTCACTGTCACTCCGGTTCTTAGTGTGTCCCTTATTGTAACTGATTTCATGATAAAGCCCAGATTGTTGCAGGAAAACATCCCAAGTCAGATTCTGCAAAAAGGCTCAGTGCAAAAGTTGGTCACTGTTCACTATTTGGCTACCCACACCAGACATGCCGGGGACCAGCTGCACCCATGTGTCTCACATGGCTGAAAGTGAGTAATAAACCACTCAAGCTAGATTAAGCAAACACAAGTGGAGGGGTTTATTGAGAGGACACAGGGTCTCCCATAGGATCCAAGGTCACACAGAGTTGCCAGACATCATGGAGTCCTAGAACCAAGACTGAGAAAGCCATTAGGAAGCAAGAAAGCCACACTCCCCACCTTTCCAGTCCCGTCCCCTCACCTCCATGAGGCGGCAGAATCAGGACTCATCTCTGTAGATTTCTTTTCTTCTCTCTCTGCATAGCTGCCATCTTTGCTTCTCTAGCACAAGATGAAAAATGGGCAGAAGATGGAAAATGGCCGTAAGAGACCAACGTTGAATTCACAGCACATGTGGTCAAAAGTGTGCTAGAATTTTGTATCACCAGTCCTAAACTCCAAAATCATTGGCCAGGCTTGGGAGAAATATCTTTCCTTGCTCCAATCAAATGTCTTTCCTTGCAAGGAAATATCTTTCCTTGCTCCAAATACCTTTCCTTGCTCAGTGGTATCAGGGTTCACATGGGAGGGTCTCTAATTAAAAAGTGTGAGATTGGCAAGGCTGTGATGGGGAGGGAGGAAATAGCTGTCACTCCTAGTATAATAAATGAAAGTCCATTTTATTGCTAATAAATATAATTATAGAATTTACACCTGAGGGATATTAAAGATCATCTAGTTTAACTCTCTTATTTCATAGATAAGATTCATGCCCCAAGAATGTCCTTTTATATTTATTAATGTTGTTTGGATGTGACAGTTGGACCTTAAAGAACGCTGAGCGCTGAAGAATCGAAGCTTTCGAAATGTGGTGCTGGAGGAGATTCTTGAGAGTCCCTTGGACTGCAAGGAGATCCAACCAGTCAATCCTAAAAGAAATCAACTCTGAATATTCATTGGAAAGACTGACCCTGAAGCTCCAATCCTCTGGCCACCTGATGCAAAGAGCCGACACTGATGCTGGGAAAGACTGAGGGCAGGAGGAGAAGGGGGTGGCAGAGGATGAAATGGTTGGAGGGCATCAACTCAACAGACATGAGTTTGAGCAAACTCTGAGATATAGTGAAGGACAGGGAAGTCTGGCGTGCCTCAGTCCATGGGATCACAAAGAGTCAGATGAGTGACTGAACAACAACAATGTTATCTGATGCTAACTTGTCTTCATAAGCCTTGATTGTTGGCTAGCTTTCTGAAAGACAAGGTTATCTATTCTCTTAAATGTAACAGGGTGGAGTTCAGAGGGTAGGACTACTGAAGTGACACTACCTGAGTTCAAACTTCAGCTCCACCAATGTGACCTTCGGAAGATTAGTTAACCTCTCTGTGCTTCAATTTCCTGCTCCATAAAATGTGGGTATTAATATGACCTACCTCATATGAGTCCTGTGAGTTCTAAATGAGTTAATAAGTGTAAAGTATTTTAAATTGTGCCTGACACAGATTGAGGGCCATAAAAGTTTATGAGTCATCAATAGCCTCATCACTTAAATACCCTGAGACAAATGCATTATTCAACAAAATCATCTGTAAACTATTAGAACAAGGAGCCATTAGTTAAGTTACATAAAAGCTAGAAGTATATATTTACTTCTAACAAAGATTATTTTCTAATTTTTTCCAATTTAGAATTCTTCCACACAAGTACAGAAAAGTAGAAAGAAAATAAAATCACGGATAACTACACTCTCAAAAATAAGCATGGGTACATTGCTGCATTTTTTTTTCAAACTATTTCTGTGCATTTTTTTTTTTGCATAGTTGTGATCACACTGTTTATATAATTCAGCACATTTCTCTTAACCACTTAATGCTATAATATATGCATTTTCTCATGTCATTAAATATTTTCAAATGCCTCTATCTTAATGGCTGGGTGATAGTACAGTATGCAGATATATACTGATTTCTTAAAATAGTCCCCTATTTGGAAAATATAGGTTATTTCCAGTTTTAAACTCTTTAAAACCCTTAATCCAGATTGCCAAATTACTCTGCAAATGATCTGGCTCAATTTTCTCTCCCATCAGCAAAATGGATATTTTTCTGTATGCTCAACTGAGATGAGTGTTATCATTTTTAAAATCATTCCTATGTTGATATATATTAAAAGGCACATCATTCTTCTTTTAAATTATATTTCTTGGACTTCCCTGATGATCCAGTTGTTAAGACTCCATGATTCCACTGCAGGAGCAGAGATTCCATCCCAGGTTGGGGAATTAAGATTCCGCATGCCACACAGGATGGCCCCCCCAAAATTTTTTAATTGAAAAAATAAAATTTAAATAAATAAATTCTATTTCTGGAGTATTAACTGATAGTATTAAACATTTTTCTAGGTCAACCATTTATAATTTCTATTGACAACATGTCAGTTCACATCCTTTGCCTATTTATCATTTGAAACCTTACCCTTATGTATTAGTAGGTATTCTTTAGATTGTTAGGCTTTAAATATCTGCCTTATTTGCTATAATAGTTATCTCAATTTATGTGCACTTTCTGATTGAGCTATAGTTGATTTACAATATTATGTTAATTTCAAATGTAC
This sequence comes from Ovis aries, assembly GCF_016772045.2. Classification (NCBI taxonomy): domain Eukaryota; kingdom Metazoa; phylum Chordata; class Mammalia; order Artiodactyla; family Bovidae; genus Ovis; species Ovis aries. The sequence goes on along the minus strand of NC_056062.1, from coordinate 56,898,256 downwards.
AGCGTAGAGATTCAGTAGTTTTGCAGATTATATTCCATTATAGGTTGTTATAAGATAATGGATACAATTCCCTGTCGTATAGAGTACATCCTTTTTGCTCATCTCTTTTCTATACGGGCTTCCCTGGTGGCTCAGATGGTAAAGAGCTCTCCAGCAAAGTTCATCCCATACACCTAATTTTGTCCCTCCCTACTTCCTTCTTCCCTTTGATAACCACAAATTTATTTTCTGATTCTGCATATATGTTTCTCTTTTGCATATGCATTCATTCGTATTACATTTTAGATTCCACATACAAGTAATTATAGTATCTGTCTTTCTCTGTCTGACTTATTTCACTAAGCATAATGTTCTCTAGGCCCATCCACATTACTAAAAATGGCAATATTTCATTTTTTATGGCTAAGTAGTACCCAATTTATGTACATTTTAAATGCAGTCATCAGACATTTTTGCATGCAAATTTTAAAATCTTTTTATCATTGTCTGCCAATTTTTTTTTTTTAATTTCACATCTTTCTTATAGTTTAGATGAGCCCCTCAAATTTGAGTGTCAGGAAATACTCCCTTATATTTTCTTTCAGGTTTTACTTATGGCTGTTTTTTTTTTTTTTCTGTCTAGAATATTTTGATATAGGTAAAGTTTAAAATGTATTTTTTCTTCCCAAATAGCTAGCTAATTGTCTCAATCTCATTTACAATTAACTCAGCCATTTTCCAGAATTGATTACCATTAGTTACTGAATTGTTATAAAATTATGGATCTTCTCAAGGCTCTTTTTTCCTGATTAAACTCAGTTAACCCAAGTTATCTCTGCCTCCTTTTTCTCTGAGCATTTGTACCTGATCAAGCATGGAACTAGGGCTTCCCATGTGGCTTAGTGGTACAGAATCCACCTGCCAATTCAGGGGGCGCAGGTTCTATCCCTGGGTCAGGAAGATCCCCGGGAGGAGAAAATGGCAATCCACTGCAGTATTCTTGCTGGGATAATCCCATTAATAGAGAAGCCTGGAGGGCTACAGTCCATGGGATCTCAAGAGAGTAAGACAGGACAGCGCCTGAGCATGCAAGCGGGCATGGAGATGGTAACATGGAACAGTCTTTAGTCCCAGAAAGTCATGTGTTTTCATCTAAGGTGAACTTAATTCCATCTGGTCTTTGGATTCCTGTCTCTACCATCACATCATCCATTCTTTTTTTAATACAGATATTCTTTTTCATGTTCTTTTCCATTTAGTTAGTTATAAGATATTGAATACAGTTTCCTGTGCTATACAGTAGGACCTTGTTGTTTATCCACCCTGTATTTAACAGTTTGCCTCTGCTAATCCCAAACTCCCAGTTCTTCCCACCCCTATCCCACCAGCCCTCGGCAACCACAAGTCTGTTCTATGTTCTATGTCTGTGAGTCTATTTTTGTTTTATAGATATATTGATTTGTGTTGTATTTTAGACTCCATATATAAGTGATATCATATGATATTTGTCTATCTCTTTCTGACTTACTTTGCTGAGTATGATCATCTCTAGCTCCATCCCTGTAGCTTCCAAATGGCATTATTTCATTCTTTTTGACCATCATCCACTCTTGACTCATCATCCATCGTGACTCTGCTGTGGTCTCTAGCTGGCACAGTCCATGGTTACCTTCTGATAATGTCCCATGTTACTCCCTCTAGGACGCTTTCAGCTTCCTGGTCTGTCTCAACTCTTCTCCCTCCCTCCTGGAGCCCTGGGAGACCGGAGGGCTGCCACACTACCTCCCTGGCATGGCCTCTCTGGTGCCAAGACGGCCACTGTCTGCAGCATCCTCTGGAGATCAGGGCACAGGCCCACTTGACTGTATACAGGCCCACCCCAAATGTACTGGCACTGCTCACACCTCCTGCTCCTGTAGGACCTCTGGTGAGACCAGGCCCGAGCTTTTCTCCTCACTGTCCTTTCTGCCTCTTTGGAATTCCTCCTCCCCTTCCCCAGTTAGTGTTTACCTTATAGCATCCTATACTTCTCCCGGCCCAGTGTCATCTTTGACACCACCTTCTCCTTTTCTTCTTGTGGCAAATCTATTGGATTTTACCAAGTCCATTGGATTTTACCTCTTATATATCTCATGCATGCGTGCTAAGTCGCTTCAGTCATGTTCAACTCTTTGCGACTCCATCAGCTGTAGCCTGCCAGGCTCCTCTGTCCATGGGATTCTCCAGGCAAGAATACTGGGGTGGGTAGCCATGCCCTCCTCAAATATCTCTTAAATCTACCCAATTTTGTTTCCTCTGCTTACCCAGGTGGAAGCCCTCATCATCTATGACCTGTACTTCCTCAGATCTCCCTCTGCCCCTTTTGCATCCTTTCAAAGCACTCTCCTCACAGAAGCCACTGAGATCTTAAAAACAGAAATCTGATTGTGTAACTCCTGTTTTGTGTGGACTTCCCTGGTGGCTCAGACGGTAAAGCCTCTGTCTACAATGCAGGAAACCCAGGTTCGATCCCTGGATCGGGAAGATCCCCTGGAGAAGGAAATGGTAATCCACTCCAGTACTATTGCCTGGAAAATCGCATGGACAGAGGAGCCTGGTAGGGTACAGTCCATGGGGTCGCAAAGAGTCAGACACGACTGAGCGACTTCACTTCCACTTTTCTTTCTATTTTGTGTACTTTGGGAAATTTCCTTTGCTTTAAGGATACAACTCCAGATCCTACCCGTGCATGTATGCTAAGTCATTCAGTTGTGACTGACTCTTTGCGACCCTATGGACTATAGCCTGCCAGGACCCTCTGTCCATGGGATTCTCCAGGCAAGAATACTGGAGTGGGTTGTCATGCCCTCCTCCAAGGGATCTTCCCAACCTAGGGATCGAACCCAGGTCTCCTGTGGCTCCTGCACTGCAGGTGGATTCTTTACTGCTGAGCCACCAGGGAAGCCAAATCAGTTATATAGTACTATATAATACTTTTCATACAAATAATACATAAAAAACAAACACAAGATATAAAAAAAAGATTTCTAATCTTACAGAACAGTACCTTGAAATGTACAGTAGTCCAGAACAACAGCTGGCCCTTCTTAGCACTTCTAGCTACATCACCACTGTTTCTGCACTTGCTTCTGGACATCCTGGGCTTGAAATAAAGACCCTGGACTACTGTACTCTATACAGTTGCTGCTGCTGCTGCTAAGCCGCTTCAGTTGTGTCCGACTCTGTGCGACCCCATAGACGGCAGCCCACCAGGCTCCACTGTCCCTAGGATTCTCCAGGCAAGAACACTGGAGTGGGTTGCCATTTCCTTCTCCAAAGCATGAAAGTGAAAAGTGAAAGTGAAGTCGCTCAGTCATGTCTGACTCTTCGCAACCCCATGGACTGCAGCCCACCAGGCTCATCTGTCCATGGGATTTTCCAGGCAAGAGTACTGGAGTGGGGTGCCATTGTCTTTGCCAACTCTATACTGTACCATAAAGTACATAAAAGCACAACCACTTGTAGAGGATGCATGTGTGTGACAATGTGTGCCAGAACAGTGAATTTACCTATGTGATTGGACATGAGCACGCACGTTCACATCTTTGAAAGTTTGCAACTTCAAGGTTTGTATGTAGGAGATTTACTGCACTCAATATTGATCATCTTTTCTTATGTATTATTTTCCCACTCATGCACCTTAGTTTATCACATTCAGCTGGTGGTTGATCAAAATTTCCAGTAGTGAATTGGGCACATCCCTTTCCTTGTACATAACGTCATAGCCTCTGTCTATCTAGTCTACCAAAGGCAGAAATGGAAGCCTAAATTCCAAACAAACTTGGGAGAAAGAGCCATTAAAATGCACTTGAAAGTTTATTAAATGAATAAACAGAATAAAACTGCAAGGCTACTTCAGTCACATAGAGTCAGATCTTCTCTCAAAACAATGAGTTACCAAAAAAAAAAAAAAAAGAAAATATGAAGAGCAGCATCTTCGTTTTAAGTTTTTTGAGGGAAAGAGCAATGAAAGGAAGGTGGTTTTCTGAGAAGACACAAGCAACAAACATTTCTGAACAGAAGCTTAAACCCTAAAAGTTTAACAATCTGATAATCATTTGGAAAAACTGGATTATAAGCATACACCCTTGGAATTGCCTAGACAAAGGGAATAGCCTCTTTCTTGGGCATATGTTTGCCATTTTGTGCAATATAGCTATTTTCTAGCATGTCTCGCAACCCCACATTGTTATGTAAACAGCAACACCTTAACATGAAATTATTTACTTTTAATAATAGAAAACTCTTGAGAGTCCCTTGGACAGCAAGAAGATCCAAGCAGTCAATCCTAAAGAAAATCAATCCAGAATATTCATCGGAAGAACTGATGCTGAAGCTGAGGCTCCAATACTTTGGCACCTGATGCAAAGAGCCAACTCACTGGAAAAACCCTGAGGCTGGGATAAATTGAGGGCAGGAGGAGAAGGGAATGACAAAGGATGAGACAGTTGGATGGCATCACCAACACAATGGACATGAGTTTAAGCAAGTTCCAGGAGATGTTGAAGGACGGGGAGGCCTGGAGTGCTGCAGTCCGTGGGGTCGCAAAGACTTGGACATGACTTAGCGACTGAAGAGCAATAATAGAAAAGTTATTTTTGACTGCAATGAAACTGTAAATCTGGCCTGTTTTGCTTCACTTCATTTGTTTGGACGGCCATCTGGCAAGATTATTTAACACAGCGCAGACTTCCCCAGTACAAGTCAAATATCTTCTATTTAAAAGTTGATGTTGTGCCGAAGGCTGAGCTGTAATTCTTTTTCATTTTCTTCTCTTTACTTTTTATAGCCAAATAAACAAAGTATTTGATTTAGAACTTCTTCTACTTCTTTCTTCACCATACGATGATAAAGTAATAAAAATGCTTCCAAATGTCACGTTCGAAAATCAGTGTCATAACTTTAGAGAAACCAGAACCAACTGTAGATATTTCTGCCTTCTGGCAGAGAGGGATCATTCATCTCTAGCTAGAGGGATCTTTAGTTTTGAGGAAAACACCTTGGGAACATTGATAGTTCTTTTTAGTAGAAAGGAAAGAGACCCTTTGGGCAAGACTGAGTAGCCAATTTTTCTACATAATGTGCATGCTAAGTTGCTTCAATAGTGTCTAACTCTCTGTGAGCTTCTGGGCTTCAATAGTGTCTGACTCTCTGTGAGCTTATGGAGTGTAGCCCGCCAGGCTCCTCTGTCCATGGAATTTCCCAGACAAGAATACTGGAGTGGGTTGCTATGCCCCCCTCCAGGGGATCTCCCCGACCTAGGGATCAAACCCAAGTTTCTTATGTCTCCTGCATTGGCAGACAGGTTCTTTACCACTAGCACCACCTGGGAAACCCACATAATAAACAAATGTTATCTGCACATGAACTTGTGTGTGTGTGTGTGTGTGTGTGTGTGTGTGTGTGTGTGTGTAAGAAGGACCCAGGACTAGAAATGGAAGTGGGGAGATTAGAGGAAAAAACAGTGCTGTCCGATAGGACTTTCTGAGATAATGAAAATGCTCTACATCCATGCCAGCCAACATGATAGCCACTAGCCACGTTAGCCTGTAAATTCTTGAGAGGTGGCGATATTACCAGGGAACAGAATGTTTTTAATTAATTCAGTTCAGTTCAGTGGCTCAGTTGTGTCCGACTCTTTGCAACCCCATGAATCACAGCACTCCAGGCCTCCCTGTCCATCACCAACTCCCGGAGTTCACTCAGACTCATGTCCATCGAGTCGGTGATGCCATCCAGCCATCTCATCCTCTGTAGACCCCTTCTCCTCCTGCCCCCAATCCCTCCCAGCATCAAAGTCTTTTCCAATGAGTCAACTCTTCGCATGAGGTGGCCAAAGTATTGGAGTTTCAGCTTCAGCATCAGTCCTTCCAATGAACACCAAGGACTGATCTCCTTTAGGATGGACTGGTTGGATCTCCTTGCAGTCCAAGGGACTCTCAAGAGTCTTCTCCAACACCACAGTTCAAAAACATCAGTTCTTTGGCACTCAGCTTTCTTCACAGTCCAACTCTCATATCCATACATGACCACTGGAAAAACCATAGCCTTGACTAGACAGAACTTTGTTGGCAAAGTAATGTCTCTGCTTTTCAATATGCTATCTAGGTTGGTCATAACTTTCCTTCCAAGGAGTAAGCATCTTTTAATTTCATGGCTGCAGTCACCATCTGCAGTGATTTTGGAGCCCAGAAAATAAAGTCTGACACTGTTTCCACTGTTTCCCATCTATTTCCCATGAAGTGATGGGACTGGATGCCATGATCTTAGGTTTCTGAATGTTGAGCTTTATGCCAACTTTTTCACTCTCCTCTTTCACTTTCATCAAGAGGCTTTTAGTTCCTCTTCACTTTCTGCTATAATGGTGTTGTTATCTGCATATCTGAGGTTATTGATATTTCTCCCGGCAATCTTGATTCCAGCTTGTGCTTCTTCTAGCCCAGAGTTTCTCATGATTCATTCTGCATAGAAGTTAAATAAGCAGGATGACAATATACAGCCTTGATGTACTCTTTTCCTATTTGGAACCAGTCTGTTGTTTATTTAGTTAGTTTAAATTTAAATTTCCAAATGTGACCAATGGTTACCCTGATGGACATTGCAGGAAAGAGGACCCTTCACATCTATCTCTCCTCCTCCCCAAACCTGAGCCATGAGCAGCAGGGTGCAGTCTGAGGAAACCAGGAAGCTCCTAGAGTAGGGACAAAGAGGAGCTTGCCAGAAGACCATGAGTGAGTGATAGTCGAGTTCAAGCTGTTACTTGCCCTGTGTTTCCCTCCTATTGTCCACAAACCTTCGGAAAATGCCTCCAGTACTAAGGTGACCATTCATCTCAGCTTGCCTGCAACTGCCACTTTGTGTCTGTATCACCTTGGTATAACTGCTAACAGTGTCTGCTTCACTCTCAAAAGTGTCCCATGTGGACTCCTTTTGGGTGTTAGTTCTAAAAGGTCTTGTAGGTCTTCATAGAACCCTTCAGCTTCAGCTTCTTCAGTGTTACTGGTTGGGACATAGTCTTGGATTACTGTGATATTGAATGGTTTGCCTTGGAAATCAACAGAGATCATTCTGTCATTTTTGAGATTGCATCCAAGTACCACATTTTGGACTCTGTTGTTGACCATGATGGCTACTCCATTTCTTCTGAGGGATTCCTGCCCACAGTAGTAGATATAATGGTCATCTGAGTTAAATTCACCCATTCCAGTCCATTTTAGTTTGCTGATTCCTAGAATGTCAACGTTCACTCTTGCCATCTCCTGTTTGACCACTTCCAATTTGCCTTGATTCATGGACCTGACATTCCAGGTTCCTATGCAATATTGCTCTTTACAGCATTGGACCTTGCTTCTATCACCAGTCCCATCCATAACTGGGTATTGTTTTTGCTTTGGCTCCATCCCTTCATTCTTTTTGGAGTTATTTCTCCATTGATCTCCAGTAACATATTGGGCACCTACCAGCCCATGGAGTTCCCCTTTCAGTATCCTATCATTTTGCCTTTTCATACTGTTCATGGGGCTCTCAAGGCAAGAATACTGAAGTGTTTTGTCATTCCCTTCTCCAGTGGACCACATTCTGTCAGACCACTCCACCATGACCCGCCCTCTTGGGTTGCCCCACATGGCATGGCTTAGATTCATTGAGTTAGACAAGGCTGTGGTCTGTGTGATCAGATTGGCTAGTTTTCTGTGATTATGACTTCAGTGTGTCTGCCCTCTGATGCCCTCATGCAACACCTACCGTCTTACTTGGGTTATAGGGGACTGGAATGTAAAAGTAGGAAGTCAAGAAACACCTGGAGTAACACGCAAATTTGGCTTTGGAGTATGAAATGAAGCAGGGCAAAGGCTAATAGAGTTTTACCAAGAGAACGCACTGGTCATAGCAAACACTCTCTTCCAACAACACAAGAGAAGACTCTACACATGGACATCATCAGATGGTCAACACCGAAATCAGATTGATTATATTCTTTGCAGCCAAAGATGGAGAAGCTCTATATAGTCAGCAAACATAAGACAGGGAGCTGACTGTGGCTCAGATCATCAACTCCTTATTGCCAAATTCAAAAGAAAGTGGGGAAAACCACTTGACCATTCAGGTATGACCTAAATCAAATCCCTTATGATTATACAGTGGAAGTGAGAAATAGATTTAAGGGCCTAGATCTGATAGATAGAGTGCCTGATGAACTATGGAATGAGGTTCGTGACATTGTACAGGAGACAGGGATCAAGACCATCCCCAAGGAAAAAAAATGCAAAAAAGCAAAATGGCTGTCTGAGGAGGCTTTACAAAGAGCTGTGAAAAGAAGAGAAGTGAAAAGCAAAGGAGAAAAGGAAAGATATAAGCATCTGAATGCAGAGTTCCAAAGAATAGCAAGGAGAGATAAGAGAGCCTTCCTCAGTGATCAATCAAAGAAATAGAGGAAACCAACAGAATGGGAAAGACTAGAGATCTCTTCCAGAAAATTAGAGATACCAAGGGAACATTTCATGCAAAGATGGGCTCGATAAAGGACAGAAATGGTATGGACCTAACAGAAGCAGAAGATATTAAGAAAAGGTGGCAAGAATACACAGAAGAACTGTACAAAAAAAGAGCTTCACAACCCAGATAATCACGATGGTGTGATCACTCACCTACAGCCAGACATCCTGGAATGTGAAGTCAAGTGGGCCTTAGAAAGCATTGCTACGAACAAAGCTAGTGGAGGTGATAGAATTCCAGTTGAGCTATTTCAAATCCTGAAAGATGATAGTGTGAAAGTGCTGCACTCAATATGCCAGCAAATTTGGAAAACTCAGCAGTGGCCACAGGACTGGAAAAGTTCAGTTTTCATTCCAATCCCAAACAAAGGCAATGCCAAAGAATGCTCAGACTACCGCACAACTGCACTCATCTCACACGCTAGTAAAGTAATGCTTAAAATTCTCCAAGCCAGGCTTCAGCAGTACGTGAACCGTAAACTTCCACATGTTCAAGCTTGTTTTAGAAAAAGCAGAGGAACCAAAGATCAAATTGCCAACATCCACTGGATCATGGAAAAAGCAAGAGCATTCCAGAAAAACATCTATTTCTGCTTATTGACTGTGCCAAAGCCTTTGACTGTGTGGATCACAATAAACTGTGGAAAATTCTGAAAGAGATGGCAATACCAGACCACCTGACCTCCTCTTGAGAAATCTGTGTGCAGGTCAGGAAGCAACAGCTAGAACTGGACATGGAACAACAGAGTGGTTCGAAATAGGAAAAGGAGTACGTCAAAGCTGTATATTGTCACTCTGCTTATTTAACTTCTATGCAGAGTACATCATGAGAAACGCTGGACTGGAAGAAGCACAAGCTGGAATCAAGATTGCCGGGAGAAATATCAATAACCTCAGATACGCAGATGACACCACCCTTAGGGCAGAAAGTGAAGAGGAACTAAAAAGCCTCTTGATGAAAGTGAAAGAGGAGAGTGAAAAGTTGGCATAAAGCTCAACATTCAGAAAACTAAGGTCATGGCATCCAGTCCCATCACTTCATGGGAAATAGATGGGGAAACAGTGGAAACACCGTCAGACTTTATATTTTGGGGCTCCAAAATCACTGCAGATGGTGACTGCAGCCATGAAATTAAAAGACGCTTACTCCTTGGAAGGAAAGTTATGACCCACCTAGATAGCATGTTGAAAAGCAGAGACATTACTTTGCCAACAAAGTTCTGTCTAGTCAACGCTATGGTTTTTCCAGTGGTCATGTATGGATATGAAAGTTGGACTGTGAAGAAAGCTAAGCGCCAAAGAATTGATGCTTTTGAACTGTGGTGTTGGAGAAGACTCTTGAGAGTCCCTTGGACTGCAAGGAGATCCAACCAGTCCATCCTAAAGGAGATCAGTCCTTGGTGTTCATTGGAAGGACTGATGCTGAAGCTGAAACTCCAATACTTTGGCCACCTCATGCGAAGAGTTGACTCATTGGAAAAGACTCTGATGCTGGGAGGGATTGGGGGCAGGAGGAGAAGGGGTCTACAGAGGATGAGATGGCTGGATGGCATCACCGACTCGATGGACATGAGTCTGAGTGAACTCCGGGAGTTGGTGATGGACAGGGAGGCCTGGCGTGCTGTGATTCATGGGGTTGCAAAGAGTCGGACACGATTGAGCGACTGAACTGAACTGAACTGTACTCCTTACCTAAGCACACAGCCTTGTATCCATGGTGTCATAGTGATTTGGGACAGGAATGTACTTGGACTTTCTGTCACCTCTCCCCAGAAGTCTCTACAAGAGCTGGGGGAGGGAAAGGGAGATCCGGGAGGTGAGGAGCCAAACAATATGGTGCGGCCTTCACAAGGGCCTGGCTGGGACAGGAGTGAGACCAAAACCTCTTGCCCAAGGATGGAAGAGGGGCAAAAGAAGAGAGTAAGTTTCCTTGTCAAGGAAACAAGGAAAGAGAAATAGGGTCTCTCCAGCATTTTCAAGCATTACCAATAAAAATTAGACAGATTAAAGTCTTTCCAGATCCCTGTGCTTAAAAAAATTCAGTGTTAGTATGTAGAACACTCTATAGCACTTAAGCCCATAACAACACTTGAAAAATTCTTCAAGGCATAATTAAAGTTTAAAATAAAATTATCTGAGATTTCCACCAGTATAAAATAAAACAAGTCAGCATGTGGAAGGTAAGGTAAAACCAAAAAGTCCTATAGCCTGAGCCTTATCTAAAGGATATACGTGCGTGTGTGCTAAGTTGCTTCAGTCGTGTCCGACTCTTTGCGACCCTATGGAGTATAGCCTGCCGGGCTCCTCTGTCCATGGGATTCTCCAGGCAAGAATACTGGGGTAGGTTGCCAAGCCCTTCTCTAGGGGATCTTCCTAACCCAGGGATCAAACCCGCGTCTCTTACATCTCCTGCATTGGCAGGAGGGTTCTTTACCACCTGTGCCACCTGAGAAGCCCTATCTAAAATATATTAGGCATAAATTTCTAACTTTGAGTTCAACATTTCCTTTGTTCATGTGTGTGTTTGCCTTTTGTGTGTGGTGCGTGTGTGTGTGGTGAGAAGACAAGATCTGCTCTTCTAGAAAATTTCTTTCTTCTCCTTTTTCAGATTCCACACATAAGTGAAATCACACAGTATTTATCTTTGTCTGGCTTATCTCATGTTAGTGTAAAGCCCACCAGCTTCATCCATGTTGTCACAAATGGCAGAATTTCCTTCTTTCCTGTGGCTAAATAATATTCCCCTGTATATACCTGCCACGACTTTATCCATTCGTCCATCCATGGGGCAATAATATTCCTCTGTATATACCTGCCACGCCTTTGTCCATTCGTCCATCCATGGGGCAATAATATTCCTCTGTATATACCTGCCACGCCTTTGTCCATTCGTCCATCCATGGGGCAATAATATTCCTCTGTATATACCTGCCACGCCTTTGTCCATTCGTCCATCCATGGGGCCTTAGGTTGTTCATGTATCTTGGCTGTCATGAAGAAAGCTGCGATGAACTTGGGATTGCAGATGTCACTCCAAAATACTGATTTTATTTACCTCAGATACGTTTTCAGATGTGGGACTGCTGAATGAATCATATGGTAGTTCTAGTTTTTATTTTTTGAGATGTAAGGTGATATCTCATTATGGCTTTGACTTACATTTCCCTGATGATTAGTGATATTTATACCTTTTCATATACCTGTTAGCCATTTGTCTATCTTCATTTGAAAAATGTTTCTTCAGGTCCTTTGCCCATTTTAAAATTGGAATGTTTGGGTTTTGGCCTCATGCGTATTTTTAAAGCCTTACACACAATTTTAAGTGATTTCCCACTTAGCAGTTTTGTAAATGAGAACTAGACTTTTTATGACATCAGTCCTAAATCCACTGTACATATGAAACAGTCAAAGAATAATTGGCTTTGCTTTCCTTTTAGACATACACAAGATGTAGCTTTGTCCTTCTTATGACCCAAGCAGATAAATGCCTAAAATACATGTCACCTAAGTATTACTGAAGTGCTGGCAGCAAGAAGCAGAATGGTAGAGTAATTAAGAAGGTGGAATCTACCATAAAAAAGAACAAAATAATGCCATTTGCAGAAACGTGGATGGACCTAGAGATTATCATGCTAAGTGAAATAAATTAAACAGAGAAAGAGAAATATATATTACTTTATGTGAAATCTAAAAAATGATACAAATGAACTTATTTACAAAACAGAAACAGACTGACAGGCACAGAAAACAAATTTCTGGTTACTACAAAGGGGAGGGGAGACATGAATTAGGAGGATGGGATTAGCAGGTACATACTAGTGTATATAAAATAGATAACCAACAAGGATTTACTGCCTAACACAGGGAACTATACTCAATATCTTGTAAAAACCTAGAGTGGAAAAGAATCTGAAAAAGAATATATATATGTATCTGAATTACCTTACTGTATGCCAGAGACTAACATAACACTGTAAATCAAGTAGACTTCAATTTTTTAAAAAATGGAAAAATAAAAAACAAAGTGGGCTCTAGAGTCACACTTTGGGGTTTGAATCCTGGTTCCACAAACTTAGTTCTCTCATCTGTAAAATGGGGAAACATAGAAATTACCTCATAGGGCTGTTATGAGGATTTAGTTAGATAATCTGTACAATTTCCCCAAGCATAATTTCTGGCAGAGATGTGCTCAGTAAGTGCAAACTATAATGATGAGGGGGAGGATAATTAGCAAGTAGCTGGTAGAGAGAAAGATAGAAAAATGTGAGAGTTTAAATATAACCTTCCATCTAGTAGAATGTGAAGTTCTTGAGAGAAGGGCTATATTGACATGTATCTGTGTCCCAGCAACTAACAGAGTACTTGAAATATGGAAGGTAATATTTGCTTATTGATACTAGTTATACAACAATTATTGACTAAGTGTCTGCCATGAGACTACCCCTGACTGTGCTAGATGCTAAGGACATATACCTGAATCATTTTGGGGATTCAGTGGAGGAAAATGTTCACACAAAGCCAGAATATTCTTACAGGGGCAGAAAGAAGAAAGTAAGGTTTTTTGCCAGTCACATATAAATACAAGCAATATTTACTCCTCCAATGTCCATTCTTTGTAGTTTTGGCTCAGCTAAGGGAACTTACAGGAGCCTCACCTGGTGCTGGCTGTACTAGGGGTCCTGGGCAGGCAGCAGTACACCAGTAGAGATGCTCCCAGTTGACCAGGGGCTGATTGTAAAGGTGTATGTCAGAGGTCAGAAGCGAGAGCCTAGAAACATGCAGGTGGGGGAGAAGCCCCATGCATCAGTCTTTGAGCCACAGCCTCCTGGTCCCGATGAGGAGAAGCCCAAAGCTGTGCCCTCTCACCAGGCAGTTATATTCATTTACATCCACGTGCAGCTTACCAACCATGGGTCATTCTTACCAGAAGCAGTGTTGCCTGGTAACACAGCTAACACCCATTTCTGTCAGACTGCCATGCAAGCAGAGCTAGAAAGGTGACCTAAGGCCCCCTTTTTTCTCATAAAGAAGAACATACTTTGTTAATCTTTTACTCATTGCCATCCCTGGCCCGCTTGAACTCCCCCAAATCTTTTCAGAAACCATCAACGAAAAGTCTCTGATGTGCCCTAAACTCAGTATGTATAAAACCCTGCCCACATAATTCTCTCCTCTTTCCTTCCCTGGACACCTATGTTCCCTGGTTTGTTTGGGTTTGGGGGTTTGTGTTTGTTTGTTTGCTTTGGTGGTGTCTAGTGGCTTGCATGCAGGATATTAGTCCCCTGACCAGGGATCGAACCCAGGTCCATGGCAGTGAAAGTGCCAGGTCCTAACTACTAGGGAATTCCCTATGTTACCTGTATTGATTAACACAATCCCCATCCATCCAATCATCCACTGCCTGGCATTTTTCCAGGGTTTCCATCCCAAATTCTGGAGCATGACAACTAAAGCTCTTCTGAATGTAGACATGATCTGCCTCCAGCCTCTTCCACTCACCTGATCCTCTGGACACAGACTGTTTGTCATTTTCAAATGTGTCATCATTAGAAAGTGTCTACAAATCTAGAAATCTTTCCACTAACTGTGATTGGTCAACCAAGATCTTCAAACCCTTGAAAAACCAACTCAAACACACCTCTTCGAAACCACAATGTCATCCCCCGTATGAACTCATCACTTCTTTTTGTCTCTTCCTGAAGCACATTTGCAGCCTCCCTTGAAGTCCTGTCCATACAGCTGTGGTCCCCATCACCCTTAGATCTGCTCAGGAAAGAAACTGAGCTTTATCTATATTGTCTTCCCCAGAGCCAGGCATCCATGACACATCTCTGCATACAGAGGTCCCTCAATGTCTGCTGGCTTGAATGCAAATGATAGAACCAAAGTTGTGCCTTAAAAAACTTGTGCCATCAACCCATACAGATAAAAAATTAAAGAAACAGAAAAAATATTTTTCCTTGTTATGACAGCTCTTAGGATTTGCTCTCTTAACAGCTTCTACTTATAATACAGCAGTATTAATTGTATTTATCATGTTGTACATTACATCCCTAGTATTTACTTTTCTAACACTGGAAGTTTGTACCTTTTGACTGCCTTCATCCATCCAATTCCCTTTCTCCCATGCTCACCTCTGGAAACCACAAATCCAATCTCTTTTTCTAGGAGTTTGTTTATCAAGTATGATTGACCCACAACACTATATTCGTTCATATTAGACAACATAGTGATTTAACATTTCTGTACGTTTAAAAATGATCACAAGTCTAATTACTATCTGTCACCCTACAGAGATACTACACAGTTACTGACTGGATTCCCAGTACTGTATGTTTCATACCCATGGCTCGTTCATTTTACGACTGGAATCCTGTACCTCTAAATCTCCCTCACCTATGTCTTTCCTCCCCTCACTCATCTCCCCTCTGGCAACCACCTGTTTGTTCTCCGTATCTGTAACACCACTTCTGTTTTGTTACACTTGTTCCTCTGTTTTGTATTTTAGATTCCACCTACAAGTGAAATCATATAGTGTCCTTCTCTGTCTGACATGTCACTTAGCATAACTCCCCCTAGTTCCTTATGCAAGGACTTGGAAAAAAAATTGAGAGGTTACACAACAATCAAGTCTATAGATATGATAATTTCTAAATGATGAAATTCACAGATCTTTTGGGAACAAAAGGTTTCCTCAAATCAAGGCTATAAAAGGTAAACAAAGGATAAAATGTAAAACGCACTAAGGTTTTGGCATGCGGTTTCAGCTCTCCTAACACACAGCCTTCAAAATGAAGGACAGCTGCGCGAGCTCTAGAGCACGGGAATATTAGACCCATGTGAACGCCATCTTCGGCGTCTGAGGATCCCTTCATACCCTGTGAGCACAGGGCATCCAGTTGTAATAATGAGATTGTGAACACCTGCCAATTCAAAGGCACAGCTCACTCTTGAGTGGCAAATGAAAAGAGCTGGGGCAACCTGCAGACCAAAATAATGCAAGGCTTTTGCAGTCAATTTCAAGTATAAGAAGCTGAGAAAAGTACTAGACAAGATGACCCAATGTACCCTTTGCAGTTCTTGTTTTTTGGAAATGAACAAAACAAATTCCTTAATATGATTATAAACCTTCCTCCTTCTTTCTCACCAGGAGCAGACTAACACTCCAGCCAAACAATCCCAGAAGAGTTATTTTTGGTTTTGTTTTTTTATTTTTTATTGAAATATAGTTATTTACAATGTTTCAGGTATACAGCAAAGTGATTCAGAAAATATATATTAATAAGAGAAAATAGGTCCCATTTGTTTATTTATTTTGCTTTTATTTCCAATATTCTGGAAGGTGGGTCATAGAGGATCCTGCTGTGATTTATGTCAGAGAGTGTTTTGCCTATGTTTTCCTTTAGGAGTTTTATAGTTTCTGGTCTTATGTTTAGATCTTTAATCCATTTTGAGTTTATAGCTTTTGCACAACAAAGGAAACTATAAGCAAGGTGAAAAGGCAGCCTTCAGAATGGGAGAAAATAACAGCAAATGAAGCAACTGACAAAGAATTAATCTCAAAAATATACAAGCAACTCCTGCAGCTCAATTCCAGAAAAATAAACGACCCAATCAAAAAATGGGCCAAAGAACTAAACACACATTTCTCCAAAGAAGACACACAGATGGCTAACAAACACATGAAAAGATGCTCAACATCACTCTTTATTAGAGAAATGCAAATCAAAACCACAATGAGGTACCATCTCACGCCAGTCAGAATGGCTGCTATCAAAAAGTCTAAAAGCAATAAATGCTGGAGAGGGTATAGAGAAAAGGGAACACTCTTGCACTGTTGGTGGGAATGCAAACTAGTACAGCCACTATGGAGAACAGTGCGGAGATTCCTTAAAAAACTGGAAATAGAATTGCCATATGACCCAACAATCCCACTGCCGGGCATACACACCAAGGAAACCAGAATTGAAAGAGACATGTGTACCCCAATGTTCATCGCAGCACTGTTTATAATAGCCAGGACATGGAAGCAACCTAGATGTCCATCAGCAGACAAATGGATAAGAAAGCTGTGGTATATATACACAATGGAATATGAGCCATTAAAAAGAATGCATTTGAATCAGTTCTAATGAGATGGATGAAACTGGAGCCTATTATACAGGGTGAAGTAAGCCAGAAAGGAAAACACCAATACAGTATACTAACGCATATATATGGAATTTAAAAAGATGGTAATGATAACCCTGTATGCAAGACAGCAAAAGAGACACAGATGTATAGAACAGTCTTTTGGACTCAGTGGGAGAGGGCAAGGGTGGGATGGTTTGGGAGAATGGCATTGAAACATGTATATGTGAAACGAATCACCAGTCCAGGTTCTATGCAACAGTCAGGATGCTCAGGGCTGGTGCACTGGGATGACCCAGAGGGATGGGATGGGGAGGGAGGTGGGAGGGGGGTTCAGGATGGGGAACACATGTACACCCGTGGCAGATTCATGTCAATGTATGGCAACACCGATACAATATTGTAAAGTAAGATAAATAAATAAATATTTTTTAAAAAAAAGAGAAAATACATAAACATTGCTTTTCAGATTCTTTTCTACTACAGTTTATTTATTATAGGATATTGAATAGAGTTCTGTGTGCTATACAGTAGGTTTTTGTTGTTTGTCTATTTTATATATTGTAGTCTCTATCTGTTGATCCCATCCTCTTCATTTCTCCCTCCTCTTCCCCTTCTCCCTTTGGTAACCCTACGTTTGTTTTTCTATGTTTGTGAGTCTGTTTTTCTATGTTTGTGAGTCTGTTTCTGTCTTGTAAATAAGTTCATTTGCATCGTTTTTTGAGATTCCACATATATCACATGATATTTGTGATATCACATGATATTTGTCTTTCTCTGACTTACTTCACCGAATATGATCATCTCTAGCTCCCTTCATGTTGCAACAAATATCATTATTTCACTCTTTTATGGCTAAGTAATAATATTCCATTGTATACACACACACACACACACACACACACACACACACACACACAGAGCACATATATAGGCTTCCCAGGTGATGCTAGAAGTAAAGAACCTGCCTGCCAATACAGGAGATGTAAGAGATACAGGTTCGATTCCTGGGTGGGTAAGATCCCCTGGAGGAGAGCATGGCCACCCACTCCAGTATTCTTGCCTGGAGAATGCCACGGAGAGAGGAACCTGGCAGGATACAGTGCATAGGGTCGCAAAAAGTCAGACGAAACTGAAGCAACTTAGCATGCATGTATGCGCGCGCGCACACACACACACACACACACACACATATGTACACACGACATCTTCTTTATTCTCAAAATGGTTGTTAAACACCTAGAATGATGACAGTAGTCCCTCTGACATTACGAGGCAAAAAAAGAAAAGGGAAAAAAATGAAGTTTCTGCCATTGAGAAGTATGTCTTACCAGGGAAATAAAATTGAAAACCTAAGCCATAAGATATGGAAGCCATCCAAGATTCATTGTGGAACAGAAAAAAACAAGGAATAGACTAATGTCTATAGAATTTGCACCTATTTGTATAACATATACCTATAATGATATAAGCATCTTTCTGCAAGAACATTTTCTGCATGATATGCCAAAAAAATCATTGCTGGTGGTTACCTCTGGACAGTGGGTCTGGTTTGGGAGGTCAGAAAGGCAGTTTTAATCATGTTCCATCTTACATTGTTTGTTTATCATGTGCATGAGTTTTTTTAATTTTTAAAAGTGTAATAAGGTAAGCAGCACCACAAGACAGGATACAATTGCATAGCAAGTGAGTAAAAGAAAAATCAGCCTTTATTGACTAACATCGAAGAGCCAGGCACACCTCTCTGCCACTTCCCAGTCACTACTGCCCCACAGGTGCGGCTAGGACACTTCTGGCCCCTGGGAAGCAGCCTGCAACCTCTCCTTGGGCTATTCTGCCACCTCAGTCAAACCCACAGTTGGCTCCAGCTCCGAGCTTTTTCTAGCATATGGAATGCAGCCAAATTTGGATGGTTTCCCAGGGAGGGTAAATAGTGTGTTGGAGATTGAGTTAAAACAACCAAACTCCTTTTTAGCAAGCCAATGGGATCAATCCAGCCCTTGTAAAGTACCACCTAAATTGTTTTTAGTTCCTTTGATTGCTTTTTCATCTTGAAAACTACAAAACAAACACACCCTATTCAACTCAGGATACACTGCTTTAAGGACTGTTTACCCCACGTTGAAACCAAGCACAGCACAGCTTCTTTACCTTAGTTGTGCTGATGAAAGCAGGATACGTATTTTCTACTACTATCATTGTTTTAAAATCAAATCAAACTTCTATGATAGCTATACATGATGAATCATATATCAAACCCTTATCAAATGCTGCCCTCTAGTGGAACATTAGTAAAACCTTCTGCTAAAAATAGGTGTTTAATTAAGGCTCAGATGTGTTTTAAAGGAGAGAACAGAGTTGATGTATGTCTTTTGAATTTAAACATTTACCATCCAACAATGACCTCTATCCTATATTGTCATTGTTTCCTTAAATATTTTAAACATTTGCCTTGCTGAGAATTTTTTACCTTAACACACAAATATAGTTTTACTTTCTAAAGCAGACCTGAGTTGACTTCACAAACACTCCAAAAAAAAAAAAGTTTAAATGCATACTATTTCATAACAAGGTACTTTCAGAACTGTGTTTCTGCTGTTCAGAAGCTCAATCGTATCCGACTCTGCGACCCCACGGACTGCAGCTTGCCAGGCTTCCCTGTCCTTCACTATCTTTTGGAATTTGCTCAGACTTATGTCCGTTGAGTCAATGATGACACATGTATGCACAATATTTTAAAGATCACATATCAGCAACCCTGTTCTGAGTCTGAATATTGTTAACACAGAAAAAAAGAGCAACTTTTACAATGTAAGGGCATTGTAGCAAAAAAGCAGCTGGGGAACCTGGATTTGGTGTCCTTGCTCTAGACATATTGGCAACCACTTGGAAACTTCTCTCTAGCCTCTCTGCCTCATTGCCTGGAAGTCATTCATCACTTAGTTTAATAAAACTCAGGACCCAAACACACACATGCTGCCAAGTTTTCTAAGCTTTAAAAATTATTCTTTTCCAGCCAGGTCAGACTTTGTATTTACAGAATACTTTTCCCTCCCTAAGAAGCCCAGAATGGTTTGTCCAGATCTCCACAGAGTGATTCTTAATCCAATTACGTCCAAGCAAAGGACGGGTAGTAGAGAGATGACCGGTACCAGAGCATCCTTTCAGCGCCTGGGGGCAGAATCTCTGCATCTGATGACAACCCCCTTTCCTGGGCCTCATCTATCACACGGCTTTTACATCTATCCATCCAAAGATGGGAAGGAAAATACATTTTAAATATCCAAGAGCCTGCATTTTTCACAGCAGGCCCCACTCCACCTTTCTAAGCTGCGGTGCCTGGTTCCCTGCTGCCCGGAACAGCTCCCAGCAATGATGGCCAGCATGACTGTCACTCGGACGCCTGGCCGGGGAAGAGTGAGGTCCCCTCACACCCCATCCTGGGGACGAGGACGGTAAGCCCGCCCTCTGGGTCCTATTCCGAGACGCGGTCAGGGTTAGAACACAGCAGAGCTCAGCCAGTTCCTGAAGGTCACCTTTACAGCCTGACACCCAGCTCAGCCACCGGCTTCACACTCCAAATTCAGCCTTCCTTACTCTCTCTCAGCTAACAATCTCCTTCCTGTCCTCCTTATGGTCCACGTTTAAAAACATAAGTCCATACCTCAGTGAAATCTCTTTTTGTTGGAAAAGGCTTGATTTTAACACCCAAGAGGAGAAATAGACATAACTTGGAAAGAGCGAAAATTTCCACGGAAGAGGTAAGTCAAGGGACCGTCCTCGGGCCACCACCCACCCTTCTCAATTTTAACTCTCCCTCAGGTTCACAGATAAATGCCTGTTATTATCACCTCTATTATGAAACTCTGTCTCCACTTACAATTATCACCCCCTTTCATCTTCCCTGAGGTTGCTTCCTTTGATCCAGAGTTGTGTGTGGCTTCTCCCGCTGTGGAGACTCCCAGCCAGTATTTCTGCCATACTTTCTTCAGTTTTTCTAAATACTTTCCTTCTTCCTTCCCCAGCTCTCTTTTCCTTACTGGCAGAAACACATCCAGGATGGAAAGGCTACATTTGAACCAGGTTTAATTTTTTAGACACTAACATTTGTGATAAGACAGCATGGCCTTTTAAAAAGATTAATGGATAAAGAAATACCTTGTATAGGTTTGGCTTAACCAAAAGGAGAAGAAACAGAGTGGGAAAGAGGCAGAGCGGGGAGAGAAAACTGTCTTCATCTCTCATCAGGAAAGACACAAAGAAATAAAAACAGAAGGCCCAGCTCCCTTCCTACATAATTTGCTGAATGGCTACACAGTTTTCAGGACCTAGTACAAAATAAAAATGAGGAACACTTCCTTTAAATGTTATTAAGATTTTCAAGTGACACCAAAGTATTAAACAGTGAGTCCTCTATATACCAACAAGTTCCATTCTGAGAGTGTGTTCATGGGTCCAATTTGTTTGTATGTCCGACAGAGTTAACCTGGATATCCAGCTCACACAATCAGCTATATAGTACTGTTTATAATTTATAGTACAGTTTATAATTCTTCTTATAATTCTGTTTATAGTATGGTTTATAATTCTTTTCACACAAATTATACATAAAAACAAACATAAAATACAAAAAAAAAATTAAGATAGCATTTTAAATCTTACATCACAGTACCTTGAAAAGTTCAGTAGTTCAGTACTGCAGCTGGCATACAGGGCTGGCATCGAGTGAACAGGCAAGAAGAGTTACTGGCGGGAGGAGAGAGTGAAGGTGGGAGATGGTAGGACTGCAGGGTCATCAGCAATATGAGATGAAGGGCAAGCTGCAATTTCACTCACACCTGACTTTAATGGAACACACATTCCCATCTTTGAAAGTACACAACTTGAAGGTTGGTATGTAGGGGACTTAGTGTACCAAGCATGGGCCCTTCTGAGGGTGGGGCTCTGTGTGACTACTCTACACCAGTCACACACTTCTGAAGCTAAATAAGCTACCATACATCAAAACAGCAGCCTTGCTGCACTAGCAATATTGGGGAATTTTCCCCAAAATGGTCAGCCCCTGATAGGCTGATAAACTTGGCCTGGTTTGTCCTAGACTATCAGAGGTTTAGCACTGAAAACCCTACATCTCAGGCATTTCCCGAGACCCAGGCAAATTGGGACAGTGGGTCACCACCCTCTTCTCTGAGGACCCAACCTAGTGACAGAGCTGCTGGATTTCTACTGGTCTTAATTTCTTGCTCTCAGAACCAGTGGCAATCTGAAGCCAGTTTCCATCTCTGCGGGGGTGTGTGAAGCTATTCCGAATGTCCCTAGATTTACTGCCTGACTTCTCATGTCCCCAGAGAGCAGCCTAGCAAATTATGATTCTAACTGCTCATGTGTGTCAGAAGTAAGCTAGTATGTGCTTCTGTGTAGCAGAACCTGTTGGAATTTCTTGTAACTCTAGAAAGAAAACTGCATTTCAGGATTTGGCAGCTGTACACTTGTAGTCTTTCTTTTTTTTTTTAAAGGTGTGAGACTCCAACAATGTGCAAAGTATTATTTCTATTAAGACAATCACACATTATATAATACCTGCCATGAAACAGAATAGTCATTAAAGGTAACAAAAAATGTATCCATGTAAAAACTAATGAGGACTTCCTTGGTGGTGCAGTGGGTAAGAATTTGCCAAATGCAAGGGACACAGGTTTAATCCCTGGTCCAGGGAGATCCCATATAAAACGTAGCAATGAAGCCCCAGGGCCACAACCACTGAACCCATGCTCTAGAACCCACAGCTGCAACTGCTAAAGCCCGCATGCCCAGAGCCTGTGCTCCTCAACAAGGGTGGCCACTGCAATGAGAAGTCAACATACCTCAACAAGGAGTAACCCTTGCTCACCACAACTAGAGAAAGCAACGAAGAGTCAGTGCAGCCTAGATAAGTAATTAAATAATTAACTGAAAAACTAAGGAACTGTCATTTGTGTCATTTTTTCCCAAGGGTATGATCTTAACTACAAATTGAATTTCACCTGTTTGTTTACTGTTAAACCTGAACTGAACATTTCCTAAGCACTTTTCTGGGTCTGGAGATATCTTGGTGAATTTAGTACCATATCTTCCGTGGAACTGCTAAAGGTTTAA
This sequence comes from Ovis aries, assembly GCF_016772045.2. Classification (NCBI taxonomy): domain Eukaryota; kingdom Metazoa; phylum Chordata; class Mammalia; order Artiodactyla; family Bovidae; genus Ovis; species Ovis aries. Next base: position 56,875,481 of record NC_056062.1, on the reverse strand, counting down.
CCTTTAAATATTCTCAGCAATATGCTAAGACAAAAAACTAGTTAATGAGCTCGGTAAACAGATATCAACCCTGCTTCCGTATTCCTATCATTTCCTGGTACATATTACACTCCCCTGGGATATTGGATATGCCAAAAGTATTTCAAAATTTCTTACTCAGCTAGTGTCCCTCACCTGAGTTAATGCCCTTGTATATTCTTCACTGAGAAATTAAAAGACACTAGACAGAATCTCTGGAGAAGGCAATGGCACCCTTCTCCAGTACTCTTGCCTGGAAAATCCCATGGATGGGGGAGCCTGGTAGGCTGCCATCTATGGGGTCACACAGAGTCGGACACGACTGAAGTGACTTAGCAGCAGCAGCTGACAGAAGCTCCCACAGCCGCCTCAAAGCAAAAGGACCAGTCTGCTTTACCTGCTCCCTGTCTTGCTGGTCTTCTTGGAAGCCACAAGACAGTGCTCTGGTCCTACCAGAGTCCAACCGTCCATGATATTCTGCAGTCCACCCCTTTTGTCCCCTCAAAGACTTGCTTCCCATCCCCAAACAACTTTTCAATATTCTTTCTCTTTCATAAATCACCTTCCAACTGAAAGATGATATGCCAGGATGATGGTTCTCAAAGTATGGTCCCTAGAACATCAATATCAGCATCACCTGGGATATGTTAGAAACACAAATATTTGGGGGGGTGAGATAGCTGGACTGGTAGTTTGGGATTAGCAGATGCAAACTATTACATATAAAATGGATAAACAACAAGGTCCTACAGTATAGCACAGGGAACTATTTTCAATTGCTGTTGTTCAGTCATTAAGTCATCTCCACTCTTTGTGACCAAATGGATTGCAGCACGCCAAGTTTCCCTGTCCTTCACTGTCTCCTGGAGTTTGCTCAAACTCACATCCATTGAGTCAATGATGCCATTCAGTCATCTCATCGTCTGTCACCCCCTTCTCCTCCTGCCCTCAATCTTTCCCAGCATCAGGATCTTTTCCAATGAATCAGCTCTTCAATATCCTGTAATAAATCATAGTGGAAAAGAATATGAAAAAGAATGTGTGTGTATATATACACATATATATGACTCACTTTGCTGTACAGCAGAAATTAATACAACATTGTAAATCAGCCATACTTCAATAAAATAGATTTAAAAAATAATACTTGGGTCATATTCCAGACATCCTGAATCAGAAACTCTGGGCTCAAGCCCAGTAATCTGTGCTTTAACAAGCCCTCCAGGTGGTCCTGCTACACACTAAATCTTGAGACCTACTGCTCTGTGGATGACACCCCTCAGCTTCCCTCCACACCACCTCACGCTTGTGTCCAAAGAAACGGTGGCTAGATCACCAGGACAGAGAGAGCTCTCCAGAGGAGACTGGAGACTGCTGTCCTTGACCTTCTCCTGATCCTATTTTTATTAATGACAGGGAAACACAGAAGGCACACCCATCTCATTAACCGATGATAGAGAGCTGGATGGCATAGAGATGTTGAATGATGACATTAGTACCCAAAGACACAAAGTGATGGTCCAAATATCTCAAGATGAAACTTAATAGGGTATATTAGTTAGGATTAGATTCAGCTTTGAGTGACAGAAAACCCAAAATAGCATTGGCTTAATAAGAGAGAAATTTGATATTTCTCATTCACACAAATGAACTCTGGAAGTGTCAGGCCAGAGTCAATGGGGTGGCTCCACTCCTGGAATTCCCATCTGTCCCATCCGTAAGATACAGCCTCATCGTCAAGTCAAAGATGGAAACATTTATGTTTCAGATAGCAAACTGGAGAAAGGATGGAGAAAATGGTCCATTCTTGCTGTCTTTTAAGGATTCTGGATAAAGTCATATTATCCTGCTGCATCCTACTAGTCAAAACTTAGTATGGCCATAGCTACAGTGGAGGCTAAGAATTGTAGTCTTTGTGTCTCTGGGAAGCTCAGCTAGAAAACTATGCTATGGAAGAAAGGGAGAACAAATATTAGGATGCAATGAGTAGTCTCTACTGACCAAAGCAAAAACAAAGACCTTTCCAGAAGGTCTAAATGCAAATGTTGGACTTCCCTGGTAGCCCAGCGGTTAAGAAGCCACCTGTCAACGCTGGAAACATGGGTTTGATCCCTGGTCCGTGAAGATCTCACATTCCACAGGGCAACTAAGCCCAGGAGCTGGAACTACTGAAGCCCAAGTACCTAGAGCCCAGAGCCAACAATGAGAAGCCCAAGCACCCAAAGTAAAGCAGGCCCTCTCTCACCACAAGTAGAGAAAGCCTGCAAGCACAGCAACAAAGACCCATCGCAGCTGAAAAATAAAATGTGAATGTACCTTGAAGAGTGTTGGCAGAGGAGCAAGAGGTAGGGAGTAACAGCCCTCTGCTGTCTCTCTATGCTGTGCGTACTTGTTCAGTCATGTCCACTCTTTGCGACCCCATGGACTGTAACCCATCAGGCTCCCCTGTCCATGGGCATTTGGGCTTAAGTAAACAGAAAGTGGTGGTGGTAGTGGTTTTGTCACTAAGTTACGTCCAACACTTGGCATCCTCTGGACTGAAATACATGAGGCTCCTCTATCCATGGGATTTCCCAGGCAAGAGTACTGAAGTGGGTGACCATTTCCTTCTCTAGGGGATCTTCCCAACCCAGGGATCTAACCTGCATCTCCTTCACTGGCAGGCAGGTTCTTCACCAACTGAGCCACCAGGGAAGTATGAGAAATAAAACTGAAATTCTCAGACGCAGTGTTAACTTCAGGGATGTCATCAAGATGTGGCCCTTCTCCATATCTTGGCTGTATAGCCCTCCGTGGTGGGTTAATTCCTACGCTTCACATGGTGGCAAGATGTTTGCTCACAGACCCAGGCCGCTCTCCTTGAACCTGCTGGTGGGCCAGGAGAAGTTCACATTGACTCTGCTCCATCACATCTCCACCTGCTTCTCAAGTCAGCCTCCTCTAGCAAAGTGGTTCCCAACCCTGACTGCTCGTTGAAATCCCTCCAGGAGCTTTTCAAAATCCCTGATACCCAAGCCTATCTTCCTAAATCTGACTTTATTGGTCGAGGTGGGACTCTGGCATTTTAGCAATTTTCCCAGGTGATTCTGTTGTTTATCCAGAGTGAAGAACCCTTGATCAAGCATACCACGGAAAAGTGGAAGCTTTGCCTCTTGGATGTTTCTGGAGTCAGGTCCCCAGACTCTGTGTGTGGGTGTCATGTGTCTCCTCCATCGGGACCTTACTGAACGGTTGGGGACCCATGAACCTCCACATCTGAGTTCCCTTCATAGGATTCCATGTCTCTCTATGGGGCTAGATGGAGACCCCTAGACTGCCCTGCCTTTCTATCTCCCCAAGGTCTCTGCATATGGCTGTCAAGGTTGATTTTCTTTTACTAAAGGACAGGGATGATTTTAAAAGGAAAACAACAACAGGAAGGAAAAAAAAAAATTAAAGGTTTGGAGAGCCATCTGCTCATAGACTATAATTGAAATCTAAGACCAAGACCCGAAGAATGTCAACAATTAAAAGCTCCATAGCAAGGATTAGTTGATCAAAGAAGGTAGGAAGGATTATCCAGAGCAGGTCACAGGAAATCCACAAGAGCATGGACTCTGGAAGCCCAGAGAACAAAGGCTGAAAGCACCAGCAACGAGCTCACCCACTTTAGTTAGCCTTCTGTCTACGGACCTCACCTGGTGTCATCTATGCTGGTGACTTCTTTCAGTGAAATGCGAACATTCAGAGCGATGGCTGAAATTTCACTGGAAGCTCAAGTGACTCCCCTTGGATACGTTGTCCATAGATACTCAGATTTCTCTACCAAAAACAAAACAAAACAAAACAAAACAAAACAGAAGTTCATATAGTACAGGGAACTCGGCTCAATATTTTGTAATAAACTGAAAGGGGAGAGAACTTGAATAAATACATGTATCTGTGTAACTGAATCACTTTGCTGTGCACTTAAAACTAACACTTTTTCATTGTTAATCAACTATCCTCCAACGTAAAATGAAAACTTTTTAAAATAAATAAGATGAAATGTAAGGACTTATCTGGTGGTCCAGTGCTTAAGACGCTGTACTCCCAAAGCAGAGGACCCTGGTTTGATCCTTGGTTTCAAACTCTTTCAGTTCACATGCCCAACTAAAGACCCTGCATGCTACAGTGAAAGATCCCACATCTGCAACTAAAACCTGGAGCAGCCAAATAAATAAATAAATATTTTTAAAAATAAATAAAGAAGGCACAAGCCCTGGCCAGCCACTGGTGACCGCTGCCTGAGAAACAGTGTGATGACTACCAAGGAGATGAAGGTGGCCAAGAGCAGGGACCAGTTGGCACTGCAGCCCCTTGAGGGAGTGGACCTCAGCCCCGAGCAGGATGAGGGTGTGCTTAAGTTCATCAAGCAAGAAGGCCCTGGCATGGAGATGCCGAAGATCGGGGAGTGAGTGTCTGTCCACTACAGGGGCTAGCTGCTCGGTGACACCAAGTTCCACTCCAGCCTGGACCACAAGGACAGGTTCTCCTTTGACCTGGGGAGAGGGAAGGTCATTAAGGCTCGGGATGTTGCTATAGCAACCATGAAGGTAGGCAAAGTGTGCCATATCACCTGCAAGCCAGAGCATGCCTAGGGCTCAGCGGGCAGCCCCCCCAGGGTCCCTCTCAAAGCCACACTTGTGTTTGAGGTGGAGTTGTTGGAGTTCAAGGAAGAGGACCTGACAGATGAAGAAGACAGGGGATCATCAGGAGAATACGGAGGCGATGGGGAGGGCTGTGCCAAGCCCAGTGACAGCGCCACCCTGGAAGTTGCACTGGAAGGATACTTCGAGGACCAGATCTTTGACTCACGAGAGCTCAGCTTTGAAGCTGGTGAGGGAGAGAGCATGCATCTTGCCCTGGGGGCTGGAGAAAGCCATTCAGTGTGTGGATAAAAGAGAACATTCCATTGTGTATCTTAATACCTGCATGCTTTCTGCAATGCTGGGAAGGAGAAGTTCCAGATCCCGCCAAATGCTGAGCTGATGTATGAAATACAGCACAAGAATTTTTGAGAGGGCCAACAAGTCCTGGGCGATGAGTTCTGAGATGCTGGAGCAGAGGACTGTAGTGAAGGATCGAGGCGCTATGTGCTTCAAGGAAGGCAAGTACAAGCAAGCTGTCCCGCAGTGCAGGAAGACTGTGGCCTGGGACTTCCCTGGTGGTCGTGGTTGAGAACCTGCCTTGCAACACAGGGGACTCTGGTTCAATCCCTGGTCCAGGAAGATCCCATATACCATGAGGCAGCTGAGCCCGTGCACCCCAACTGCCAAAGCCCGAGCACCCTAGAGCCTGTGCTCCACCACAAGGAGAGGCCACTGCAGTGAGAAGCCTGTGCCCTGCAACTAGAGAGTGGCCCCCGTTCCCTGCAACTACAGAAACCTGAGCACAGCAGCGAAGACCCAGCACAGCCATAAATAAATAAATAAATATATATATATATATATATATATATTTTTTTTTTTTTTTTTTTAAAAGAGGAAGATTGTGTCCTGGCTGGAAGAAAAGTGGAGCTTCTCTGATGAGGACGCACAGGAAGGTGCAGGCCCTCAGCCGGCCTCCCACCTCAACCTGGCCGTGTGTCATCTGAAGCTGCAGGCCTTCTCAGCTGCCACTGAAACAGTAAGAAGGCCCAGGAAGTGGACAGCAACAATGAGAAGGGCCTTGTCCACCAGGGAGAGGCCCACCTGGCGGCGAACGCACAGGCTGACTTGCAGAAGGGCCTGCAGCTCTACCCAGCAACAGGGCGGCCAAGGTTCAGCTGGCCATGTGCCCGCAGCAGATCCACAGGCAGCTGGAGGGCAGAAGAAGTTCTTTGCCAGCGTGTCTGAGAGGCTGGCTGAGGAGGAGAGCAAAAGGCCCAGGCCGCAGTGGCTGCAGGAGAACAGCCGGCTGACGTGGAGATGAGAGAGAAGAACGACGGGAGGGCGGTGAGGGGGTGGGGGTGGGCAGCCTCAGCCTCGCCCCAGCCCTGTCGCCAAGACTGCCTGTCCCCCAGACCCCCAGCCCTCACCCTACTCCACCTTGGTGTGTGTGTATGTGTGTGTGTGTGTGTGTGTGTGTTTTAGTCTCTCAGCTGTGTCTGACTCTTTTCAACCCCATGAACTGTAGCTCACCAGGCTGCTTTGTCCATGGAATTCTCCAAGCAAGATTATACAGTGGGTAACGGTTCCCTTCTCAGGGGATCTTCCCAACTCAGGGATCTGACTGGGGTCTCATGCATTGCAGGAAGATTCTTTACCATCTGAGCCACCACAAACTGAAGAATTTTGAGTGAATTAGAGCTTTAAAAAAAGTTACTTAAATAAATAAAATATAGACTCCTCAAAACAAAACAGAAGCTCACGCAGAGCTAAGAACTTCCGAAAAGATCTTCTCCAAATGTAGTACTCCTCAAATCCTTCCACCTATCAAGTCAGAGACCTAGAATTCCCACACTGTGTGTGCTGAGGAGCCCAGGGTTACCGCAGTGAATCAGATGAGCCCCACAGGACATTTTAAACTTTTGAGGAAAACACAAGAACACTTGTAGGATGCCATACAAATTACAGTCAGTAAATTACTTTGGATCTAACTACTTAGTAATCTAAAACCTTATACATTTTTGGCCTAAGAATAAATAACTGAGCTGACTATAACCATGAGCCTAGAAAGTTTGGGAAAATCTGAAACAGGTAAATACTTGACTCCAGCACTCTCTCTTCCTCAAATTTACCATCACTGCAGCTGTCAGCCTAAAAATAAGATCCCCCCCGCACCATCAAGAACACAAATATTTCTTTCCTACTCCAGCTCTAAGGGAATTAATTGTTCCCATTTAGAAATTATAAACAACTGCGGGTTAGGTGAAATTTGAATTTACAATAGAAACAATCTAGATAGCATACTAAACTGAAATATTTCACTTCAAGCTCAGCAAATATCTGAAGAAATCTAATTTGTATTCAGAACATTTTCAGGGTTTATATCTTTTGCTTTTAGGCCAGGAGTGCAGGATGAGTATTCTAATAACAAAAACGAAAAGAAAACCATTAGGTAAAAACCATAGGCCTAAATCTTAGTTTATATCAATTAAATTTGTTCAATTCCATGGCCAAAGAAATTTCTAACTCTGGCTTTATATATGTGTTAGTCAGGATAATCTTGGTTAATGTTACAGTAAGTCCTAAAAAGAAAAACTCTAAAAATCAGTGGCTTAACAGCACCACCCCCCCTTGCCACAAAGCTTTATTTCTCACTTACCTAGGCAATATACAAGATGCCAGATAAATAAGCAAGGAGGTAATCACAGACGGTGGTGTGAATCTTATTAATTAATTAATGAACTTAATGTGGGGTTTCTTCATTAATTTATCCAACAAATTTGGGGTTGAGTAGTAGATTTTGTACCAGATATAGTTCTAGTGCCAGCAATATGATGATAAATAAAACAAAGCTTATACTATTCTGGGAGGAGACACAACCCGCAAACGACACATAGGAAAAAATAAGCAGAGATAAGAGCTCTTAAGAACAACAAGGCAAGATATGTGGTGGCCTTGGCTAAATGATGTTTGTGTATTTTGGGGTTCCATGTGGATGCTAATGAACCATCAGTAAAAAAGAGGTAAGTAGTGTTATGATGTATGAAGAGAGAATATAACCACTGTTCTGGGATAAATCAGAGAGGCTTTTCTACCTCTAACTTTGGGCTGCCCCTAATCATCAATCCTGGGATGATTTTGTCCAGGCCATTTCCCTGGATGAGGATACAATCCAGAGGAAGACCTAGAAAGGCCGGAACTCAGCTGGATCCCTGAGGTTCCAAGAAAATGGGAAAACCTCACTTGCTTGCACCCAAACGACAAGTATCAAGTACAAGATGAGGTCAGGGTCACCAGTAAGGGAAATGAACGTGGGACAATGACAGGGCTGACTGGAGATTCTGGCTCTTAGATCGTAACTACTGTCATCATCAACAACATGGTCATCCTAATAATGCAGGTATGGAATCTTAATAGAATGCCAGGAAATGTGTTATTTTCATGATCTCATTCAATATATTATATGCAAATTAATTTTACTTGTGTTATATACTTTATGGACTTCTCTGGTGGCTCAGATGATAAAGCATCTGCCTACAACGCAGGAGACCCAGGGTCAATCCCTGGGTTGGGAAGATCTGCTGGAGAAGGAAAGGCAACCCACTCCAGTATTATTGCCTGGAAAATCACATGAAAGGAGGAGCCAGTTAGGCTACAGTCCATGGGATCACAAAGAGTCGGACACGACTGAGCGACTTCACTTTCACTTTCTATATACTTTATATATTTTATATACTTTATATATTTTAATATCTGGACATATCTTTTACTAGAGTACTCACAAACAAGGTCATATTAGGGAGAAGAACACTTCAAGGCTCAGGCAAGTAACAATTTCCAGGTGCAAAGAAGAGTCCTTGGAGGCATGGGCAGGGAGCTTGTGTGACGGGGATGCCGAAGTTGTATTAATAACAGAGATAGAAAGTGATTTACTATTTCTGGATGGGAAAAAGTTCTGGATGGGAAAGAATTCTTCCTCTCACTTGGGAGTTTTCCACTGAACTCTAAACGAAGACTCAAGAAGCAGAATCATAAAAGAAGGCAAGTGGGGAAAGATCAAGCTGTGGCAAGTTACCCTCGCTCTTTTGTGCTCATCCTATTAGACACTTGTTCCATTCCCATCCTATCTTGGGGCACAACTCTGGGATAATGGAAACATCTGTTGTAAGCCAAAATTAAGGGTCAGGAAGAGAAAATGTTAAGAAATATCCAGTATGACTATTTCCTAAGTCCTGAGCACTAGAATGTATGTGAAAGGAGAACCAAGAAGCTGCCTATAATCAGCAGACACAGAAAAGAAGCTTATGGCTACTGAAAGGGAAAGACAGGGAAGGGATAAATTAGGAGTTTGGGATTAACATGTACACAGCACTGTACATAGAATAGACAACAAAAAAGGACTTACTGTATAGCAAAGAGAACTATACTCAATATTTTGTAATGACCTATCAGAGAAAAGAATCTGAAAAACAATATATAGATGTATAACTGAATCACTTTGCTATCCACCTGAAACTAACACAAATTATAAATCAAGTATACTGCAATAAAAAAACTTTTTTTTTAATTCTGCAGCAGAAAAAAATTACCATACTAAATGGAAAAAAAAAATTTTTTTTTTAATAGGACTGCCCTGGTAGTCCAGTGGCTAAGACTCTGCGCTCCCAGTGCAGGGGGCTTAGGTTCAATCCCTGGTCAGGGAACTAGTTAGATCCCACATGCTGCAGCTAAGACCCAGCACAGCCAAATGGATAGATAAGCAAAGTTAAAAAAAAAAAAAAAAAAGCTTTAGGTCAGTTCAGAGCAGATTTTATGAGTACTTTTTACACACCATCCACATCTAAAGTTTTCTAATTCTTTGTAGTCCTGGCTCTTATGTGGTCTCTGTGGCTGCACAGTTAGGCTAGCACACCCCTTCAGCTGTTCCAAATCACCTGTGTGCTTTGCTCTTTCTATGAAAACTGAATACAAAATTTTAACCTTAGTTTTCAGAACGTGAGAACTTCAGAGTTTAACTTCAATTTAAGGAATTGTAACAGAGATCGCTAATTTTTTTTACTATTGTACTTTCAGTATACCATTTTTAAACAAAGTTTGTAAAACTAAAGAACAGGTGTAACTGCAGTTTCTGGCTGTGTCTGATAGCCACATCATCTAATTGTCTTTTATGTAGGTTCTAAACCAACAGGCTATAGTCCTTTAAATTTCTCCCCTTTGTTTTCTAGACAACATCCCATTCATCTGTCTTTCCCTCCTGTTTCACCCTGAAATGACCTGAGCCTGCAGTATGCGGACCCTTAGCCTGAGCCTGCCTTTGCCTGATTCTTGGTCCTCACTTCTATTAGGATCTGTTTTATAGTTACCCCCTACTCTTTGTTTCTGAATTACAAAAGAGTGTTTTATGGATTTCAGGGGGACAAAATATGTATCAAAAAGTGAACTTTCTCTGTGGACATTGATTTTTTTTTCAAACTTTAAACTTTTTATTTTGTATTAGGGTATAGCTGATTAACAATATTGTGGTAGCTGCAGGTGAACAGCAAAAAGACTCAGCCATACATATACATGTGTCCACTCTCCCCTAAACCTGCCTCCCATCCAAGCTGGCATATAACATTGAGCAGAGTTCCACCTGCTATACAATAAGTCCTTGGCTATCCATTTTGAATATAGCGGTGTGTATATGACCTTCCCAAGCTCCCTAACTATCTCGCCCCCCTGGCAGCCATAAATTCTTTTTCTAAGTCTGTGAGTTTCTTCATGCTTTGTAAGTTCATTTGTATCATTTATTTTTAGATTTGTGGACACTGATTTCTATCTTGCGCTTATAATATATCAATCTGCCTCAGGATTAAAGAGGTCCATCGGGCTTCCCTCGTAGTCCAGTGGTTAAGAATGTGCCTTGCAATGCAGGGGACACCGGTTCCATCCCTGGTCCAGGAATATCCCACATGCCAAGGAGCAACAGCCCTTGCTCTAGTGGCTGCGTGCTGCAACTACTGAGACCCGAATGCCTAGAGCCTGTACTCTGCAACAAGGGAAGCCACCGCAATGAGAAACCCATGCATCTCAACCAGAGAGTGGCCCCTGCTTGCATGTAGCAACGAAGACACAGCACGGCTAAAATTATGACTAAAAAAATAATTTTAAAAAACAAATAAACAAATTTTTAAATTATAAACAGCTTCATCTTTTTGCCTGCAGCATCTTGCCTTATGTCCCATCAATAGCCACATTCTAAATCTAAGACTTCCCTTGAAATGTTTCTGTCCCATTGTTGCCCCCTTACCATCAATAATATTTTTCCTTCCAACTATTTGATTTAATTATTCTTTTACTTTTCACAGAGATTCTCAAATTCTGCAAAAACACATCCATGGAGCACAATCTTCTGTCTGAAGTTGTAATGACTAGTATACTTACCAGAGTATTCCAGAGAAACAGAACCAGTGGGAGATTATATACATATATTCTTTATTTATTATGAGATATTGGTTCATAATATTACAGAGGCTAAGAAGTCCCACAGCGTCTTCCTGGAGACCCAAGAAAGCTGATGGCGTAGTTGGAAAGCCTTACAGCTAGAACCAGTGGTATAGATTCCAGTCCAGGTCTGAAGGCCTGAGAACCAGGAGCTCCCAGATCAATGTCCCAGTTCAGCAGTCAGGCAGAGAGACAATTCAAACTTCCCCGGCCTTGTCATTCTCTTCAGGCCCCCAGGAGGTTAGATGATGCCCCCACACACTGGGGAGAGCCATCTGCTTTACTTAGTCCACCAACTCATGTATTTCTCTTGGAAATACCCTCACGTGCATGTCACTTCAGTCATGTCCAGCTCTTTGCAACCCTACGGACTGTAGCTCACTAGGCTCCTCTGTCCGTGGGATTCTCCAAGCAAAAATACTGGTGTGGGTTGCCATGCCCTCCTCCAGGGGATCTTCCTGACCCAGAGACTGAATCCATGTCTCTTTCATCTCCTGCATTGGCAGGCAGATTCTTTACCACTAACACCACCTGAGAAGCCTAAACTTTCTCATAGGCACCAAGAATAATATCTAATCAGTTATCTGGACATCCCAAGGCCAAGTCAAATTGGCACATAAAACTAATCCACAACTAGGTACATCAAAATAAAAATGCTGGCCTTGGAGATCAGAAACCAGGTTGTTAGGCCTACCTGCACCTCCTCCCACCTCTATGAGCTTGGAAAGTCTGAGGCCATCTGGGATCTGCCATGGGGAGACTTGTCTAGGGCTTCCTCAATGCCTTCACATGCTCAGCTACAGGACCATCTCATAAACAAGTTTCTACTGTATAGCACAGAGAACTATACTCAATATCCTATGATGAACCATAATGGAAAAGAATATTTTTTAAAAAAGAATATATATATGTATGTATAACTGAATCACTTTGCTATACAGCATAAATTAACACAATATTATAAAACAACTATACTTCACTAATATATATATGAAACCATCTCTGAATCTATCTACCCAGGGCAGGTGGGCATTGATAGAGAGGGTCCCATCAGCAATTTTCCATTAGGGCTCAAGGGCAGGAAAGGCCCAAATTGCTAATTGAAACAATTTTAGGAATATAAGTAGGAAGTAAGGGAATGTCTTTCTGGGATAGTGGTCTGTGCTTTTACAGGCAAAATCAAAGGAGAAGTGAGGCCTGAGCAACCTGCTCAGGGTTTGTTTTTCCTCAGCTGTTGTTTTTGCCTGGATAACATCCATGCCCCTTCCTTCTGGTACCAACACTTTGAGTTTGCTTTGAGAAATACCCTCCCACCACTGTGCCGAGACTCGGTGTGACTTTCCAAGAATCCTTGGACCAAACCCAGGTAAGCCAGTAACTGAAACTAATTTATCCTTGAGTCTAGCCCTGAAGACTGTTCGTGGGTTCCTACTCCCTAGGTCTCTGGAGCTGCTCTTTTTTTTTTTTTTCTTCTTCTTCTTCTTCAATTTAATGGTTATTGTTTTAAACAGCTTCAATTATAGAGTAAAACCACTAAATACATATTTTTATTTCAAAGAGATCATGTATTCTTTTTCTAACCTATAGTAAAGTTATTTTTCTTTTTAAAACTGTCATTTATATTATCTTGCACTGCCGGGAGCCAGCGTGAGGAATTCCACCCGTGACAAGGTCATGCGGCAAGAGCTCTGATGGCAAGGCTAATCAGACCTCAGGTTTTCCCCCTGGAATTTCCTGAGCATCCACACCCCCACCCCCCAAAAAAATAAGAATCTGCCTGCTTTTCCACTCTTCTGACATTCTCTGGAAAAAGCCAAATGTGGGCTTTAGCCTTCTGCATTTGAAAGGGATGTTTCAGTTAAACCCCCTCTGATAGCTCTCTAGCTTGCCTAACAGGTTCCTCGGACCTCTTACAGCTTGTGAATTGCTTACCGCCCCCCAACCGCGAGAAGCACAAAGCTTGAAAGCATCTTAAAGATACAGAGCCTTTTCTAAAGAGTTAAAAATTATATTGGTAGAGGGTTTTCACTGTTGACTCAATGACTGCAGCCCGGCCTCCATATTCTTTATCTTTTAGGCACCTGGAAGGATGTTACTCAATGTAAGCAGGATGTAGAAAAAGATACATAGTAGTTTTGATGTTAGCAACACTAGACTTTTGAGTTAATTGCTTCTTTTTTGCTGTAAATCACTGTACTCCCTCTACTTGTTATAAGTTGCTGTATCTTTGCTGTGTAAGAATGTAACTTTATTTAGTGCTTTCTGAGAGTGGCACTAGACCTTGGGAAGATCAACACAAATAAGTCTTCTAGTTAACAAACCCTTATCAGAAAAAAGGCTGTAAAATGTTAATTGGCCCTTTTGGCTGGAAGATGATGTAAATTACCTAAGACTTGTGTATACAATTAGGTATGCAGAGAGAAAAGCCTGGTTTTGATGAGTCTGGACTGCTAACGCTGCATAACTTTGTGTTACCCATTGATCTCCATGTTTTATCAAAAGTATAAAAGGCCTTCTGAACAATAGAGGCCGGAGCTAGTTGCTGGACTGGTTTCCCCCATGTTTCTCTCTCTTTCCTCTCCCCTTCACTCTAATTTCAGGCTGAATTCCCATCTGGGGCACGGAGGCTCGCCAAATCTACTTACTTGCCCTGGCTGTTAGGACCCGCGCAAAAGGGAGCCTAAGGTGAGGCACCCTTAGATATTCAAGCGAGCGCCGGTGGCCCAACATAGATGGTGCAAATTCCTTGTCTGGAATTTTACTGGTCTTCCGCGTAATCCAAGTTATTCAGCCCTCTTCCTCCACTTAATTTTCCTACTACACTATTGTTTCTTAATCTAATCTTATATCAATCAATAAATAAGTTTTTCTCAAGCCAATGCCGTCCACCCTTTGAATTCCCTGGATCCACCTGGTCCAATGCTGAATTCCCTGGATCCACCTGGTCCAATGCTGGACCCCGGCATTGCACTATCTTCACTATCTTGAAAAGGTAGAACCTTTCCACCTATAGCTATCAAATATATTATCACTCTTGTATAAAAGTATTTGATTGCACTCACAGTTTTAAGACATAAGCTTGTTATTGTACATTTCTCCTTGGTTCCATGCTTTTTCTCTTTAAGTGTACAGTTTTTTCACATATGTGTATGTGCTCAGTCGTTCAGTCGTGACCAACTCTTTGCAACCCCATGGACTGTAGTCCACCAGGCTCCCTGGTCCATAGGATTTCCCAGGCAAGAATACTGGAGTGGGTTGTCATTTCCTTCTCCAGGGGAAAAGACACTACTTTGCACATTACTATATACAAACTTGGTAACCAACGAGAACCTACTGTATAGCACAGGGTAGAGCTGTTCTTAAAAGTGCCCTCTCTGAGTCTAGTTCATGAGTTTATTTTTAAATCCCATGACTTATCCATACCTCTCCAATGCTTAAGTTATCCATAGTTGATTTCTATTGTTTATAACTTATATAACCCTTACTATCCCTCCAGATTTTTCTATGGATAAGTTTCAGGACCCTCTTTTTTCTATGTTCTCCCCACTTCTTTGTCTTTTTAAACATTTTCCCCTTTTTAGGAAGGAAGGAAGGGGTAAAGGGACAATTAGGGAGTTTGAGATCAACATTTACACCTTTGCTATATTTAAAATGGATAGCCATCAAGTACCTACTTCACAGCACCAAGAACTCTGCTCAATGTTATGTGGCAACCTGGATGAGAAGGGAGTTTGGGGACGAATGGATACGTGCATATATGTGGCTGAGTCCATTTGCTGTCCACCTGAAACTATCACAACACTGTTAATCAGCTATACTCCAATATAAAATAAAAAGCTAAATAAAAACAAACCTTTTTCTTCCTCACATTGACCATCTCCCCTAGCAAAATTCTGAAGTATTATTCAACAGAATCTCTCTCTACTCTGTCTGCAAAATATCTTCTCTCACAAAAGTTGATGAGAGAAAGGAAAGATGGGTTTGAAGGTAAAAGATAACTCTATCCTGCCACACTTATAAGAGGAAAAGGTAAAAATAATTCAGGTGTCCAACAGGGTTGGTTAAGTAAAGTTACAAGAGTATCTACTTACAAAACTGTTAAAATAACTGTTATATCACATATCAGATAAATGCAATACCATCACCAAATAGAAACTCAATGTATACAAAATAAAACATCCTGTTATCATAGCAAGAGTTCCCCAAGGAAAATAAATAAAAATGAGATGGAACATGAAAACCCTCCATGGGAGAAAATGGCTACCTTGGGAAGCACACAACAAAATGCTGAAAACCCCTTCACCAAAGAGCAGATCTTTCTCACAGAAGGGGCTTCCAACAGAGCTATTAAAACCCATGAATATGTAAATTAATTCAAGATCCAACCAGTCCATTCTGAAGATCAACCCTGGGATTTCTTTGGAAGGAATGATGCTAAAACTGAAACTCCAGTACTTTGGCCACCTCATGCAAAGAGTGGACTCATTGGAAAAGACTTTGATGCTGGGAGGGATTGGAGGCAGGAGAAGAAGGGGACGACCGAGGATGAGATGGCTGGATGGCATCACTGACTCGATGGACGTGAGTCTGAGTGAACTCCAGGAGATGGTGATGGACAGGGAGGCCTAGTGTGCTGCGATTCATAGGGTCGCAACGAGTCAGACATGACTGAGCGACTGGACTGAACGGAACTGAACCCCAATAGCTTTTGCTTTTATCTGCCCACCTCACTTTGTCTCCACTTTCCCTAGAAACAAACCCTAACCCCCTTCCTCAAGAAAGTCACAGAACCCTCTTCCTGTCTTAGTGACTGGTCCAGGGATGGGCATGGAACACAGCTGGGGCCAAGTGAAGCCCTCAACAGAGATTTTTCTGCTCTGGCAGGTGAGAAAGCCTGCTCCCTCTTCGATCATGAGTGACACTCACCTGACCTCAGCTCAATCAGCAGCATCAGGCCCCACTCACCTTACAGCAAAGCCTGAGAAGATGACAAGGAATAATCCAGCCCCGAGTGCCTGAAGCTGCTCTCAGTCCCATACATGCTGTGTGCCAGGTTGCTTTAGTTTGTCCAGCTTTTTGTGACTCCATGGACTGGAGCCTGCCGGGCTTCTCTGTCCATGGGATTCTCCAAGTAAGAATACTGGAGTGGGTTGCTATGCCCTCCTCCAGGGCATCTTTCTAACCCAGTGTCTCTTAAGTCTCCTGCACTGGCTGGTGAATTCTTTACCACTAGTGCCCCCTGGGAAGCCCCCTCAGCCTCATAAATGGTCTTCAATTCTGTGCTACTTTCCAACAAAGCTTCCTTGTTCCTTTATCGGATGAGTTTCTGCCATAGCAGCCCACCTAGAACCATCATTCACCTTAAAGTGAAATCGCTCAGTCGTGTCCAACTCTTTGCAACCCCGTGGACTGTAGCATACCAGGCTCCTCCATCTACGGGATTCTCCAGGCAAGAATACTGGAGTCGGTTGCCATTTCCTTCTCCAGGGGATCTTTCTGACCCAGGGATTGAACCTGGGTCTCCAGCACTGCAGGCAGATGCTTTACCCTCTGAGCCCCCAGGGAAGTCATTCACCTTAAACGGTGGCCAAAAGCATCTGTGGACTCGTTGTCATTTGCACAGAGTTTTGCATGATTTTGGTACCAGTCATCCCTACCTCCATTGTCTTCTAGACTGACTCTCCTGCATAGCAGTTCAGATGAGCTGAAGTCCAAATCCAGGGAGCTGCCCGGGACCACACACAGACATTCTCTTCTCTCTTTCTTTGGGCCATGCAGAACCACAGTATCTTCAGAGTCTTGGTTATACAAAATCACCCCCATGCGTTCATACAGAAAGCACTTATCTCATTAAAGAAATAACATGCTAAGGGAAAAGATCTCAAAATTAATAGATGACAGTCACCAAGAGGGCTATTTCATTGCCTTTGTCTGGTCCAAATTTATCTTTCTGCACAGCTGGGGCCATAACTAAACACCTGGACACAGAAGTGGAAGCAAATGGAGAAGTGAGGCAATTAGATTGGCAATTCAAAATAAGAGTAAGAAGGACTTTTTACTTGAAACATGGGTTCAGGCTAAGTTGACTTAAACCCCTAAAGAGAGCAATGTGGACAATAAATGACTATCCACTGGCTGTTTTCAGTTACAACTGTCTCTGAGAAAGAATATATATATATATACACACACACACACACACACATATATGACTAATCACTGTGCTATACACTTGAAACTAACACAACTGTGTAAATCAACTAGACTTCATTTTTTTAAAATTTACAACTGTCATAAATTATTTATTTAAATCAAATTTGTTATTAACAAAGTATGAGCCATTGTAACAGCAAAGAGGTTGCACTAAGAGTTTATATTGTCTGAACAGAAGTTTAATGCAAAGTTGGGGTGAGGGGGGCAGAAGAAAAACTCAAAAAGCTCAATTACATTTAAAATGAGTGACAAAAGCTTCTGAATTATCACTAGCTCTAATTCTAGCCATATTTTATGACTTTCTAGAACTTTCAAAGGTATGTTTTGCGAATACAAAGGATTAATTTTATGTGTCTACGGCTTCAACTGTGGTACCCAGTAGTCTGGTCAAACACCAATCTGGATGCTTCTGTGCAGATATTTTTTATGTTATTTACATCAGTAAACTTTGAGTAAAATAGATTACTCTCTAGAATGTGGAGATTAATTAATTAATCTAATTAATTAATATAGAGTATTCTCTCTATAATCCTCTCTCATCCAATCAGTTTAAGGCCTTAAGGGAAAAAGAATAACATCCTCCAAGAAGGAAGAAATTCTGTCTCCAGACTGGAGGCAAGACTTCAGTGTCAATTCTTGCTGAAATTTCTAGGCTACCAGTCTGCCCTACAGATTTTGAACTGTAGACGAACCCTGACTAATACATTAATACATGTGTATGAGTGTATATATACATACACACAGCACAAATTTATATTCCAAAGGAATAGAGTCAGCTCTGGAGTAAAACAATTTGATAGCCCCTATACTAAATTAGGAAACACTACAGAAAGAAATAATACAGGATAAGAGTTAGAATATCTTTACATTTAATCTTACTTGAATTCTTTAACCCAGCTAATAACACAAAGCTGGGATTTATTTATTATTATTAATACAGCTCTACATGATCTGCCTCCTAATTTCTCTTTAATTAAAGTCACTTCTGTTCTTAAAGGGAGACATATTACTAATTTTGGTTCTGCTTCTCATTAAAGGAGCTTGCATTTTTCTATTTCCACAGCAAAATGATATTTATCTGGCTCAGGCAGTAAAGTGTCTGCCTACAATGTGGGAGACCTGGGTTCAGTCCCCGAGTCGGGAAGATTTCCTGGAGAAGGAAATGGCAACCCACTCCAGTATTCTTGCCTGGAAAATCCCATGGACAGAGGAACATGGTGGGCTACAGTCCATGGGGTCGCAGAGTCAGACACAACTGACTTCACTTTCTCAAACTTTAATGTGCATAGGAATCACTGGGGATCTTTTTAAAATGTAGATTATGACTCATTTGGTCTGGGGCGGGACACTGAGATACTTCATTTTTAACAAGTTCCCAGGAGATGCTAATGCCTCTGTCTGGGTCCCACACTTTGAGAAACAGGAACTAGAGCAGCGGTTCTCAAATTTTAGAAGTGCTGGAATCCCCTGCAGGCCTTGTGAGATAACAGAGGGGTGGGTCCCACCCACAGGGTTTCTTTCTTTATTTTTTAAAGTGTTTGTTTATTTTTGGCTACTGGGCTTTCTCTAGATGCAGTGAGTGAAGGAGCTACTCTAGGTGCTGGGCACGGCTTCCTCCTCACCGTGGCTTCTCTTGTAGCGGAGCACAGGCTCTAGGGTTTGAAGCCTTCAGTAGCTGCAGCTCCAGGCCTCAGTAGTTGTGGAGCTCATGCTTAGTTGCCCCGAGGCATATGTGACCTTCCAGAATCAGGGACTGAAACTGTTACATTGCAAGGCTAATTCTCAATGACTGAACCACCAGGGAAGCCTTTCCTCCCAGGGTTTCTGATTTGGGGGATATAAAGTAGAGCTCCAGAATCTGTATTTCTAACAAATTCCCACATGGTACTGATGCTGCTGGTCTGGGAGCCACACTTTGAGAAACACAAAACGAGTGATGTTTCCCTAATCATGGGAATCACCTGGAGCACCTTTAAAGTTAGCAAGACCCATACCCCTCTGTTAGGGTCAAGACAGTAGGTGCTGGAGGACCCAGAATCTGTGTTCCCAACAAGTACCTCAGACTGTTCTTAGAACAGTGAAACCAGTAGCCAAGAAGTTCTCTCAGCCCTTGATGTTTTTCCAAACCTGTGTCAATATAGAATTGTGAGCCCAGTAGACCCCCTGAATCCCATGTCTGGAAGTGGGCCCAAGCGGCTACACATTTTGAACATTCACCAGTGATTCTAACACCCACAGAGCTCAGAACCACTGGACTGGAACTATGGCCCAACTCTGGCTACACATTAGAGACTTTCTGAAGTTTTCATTCCCTTTTGTATCACCATCCCAGCTTCTGACTTAATTAGTCTGGAGTAGGAATCCGTATTTTAAGAAAAATATTCCTAGTAGCTTCTGAAGTTCAGTAAAAACAGATAATTCCAAATGAGAGTTTCAGCCCCAGATTGGCTTTAGGATAAACTTAAAAGCACAAGTATCTCTTTTTCTAAGCTCTTGAACAGGGTGAGCAAACCAGCCCTTTCCACACCTCCGTTCCCCCTCCTACACACGTGGGACACATTTGTCTCCTAAGGGTGAGACTCTACCCTTGGCAAGAGGCACCCCTTCCTCCTGCCTGAGTGCAGCATCCTCCAAGATAGTGAAAAAAGTGGCCTCCTCCACTTTACTTTTGATGCTTTTAACTGTGATGTTGAAGAAGACTCTCGAGAGTCCCCTGGAGTGCAAGGAGATCAAACCAGTCAATCCTAAAAGAAATCAGTCCTGAATATTCATTGGAAGGACTGATGCTGAAACAATCTCCAATACTTTGGCCACCTGATGTGAAGAACTGACTCATTGGAAAAGACCCTGATGCTAGGAAAGATTGAGGCCAGGAGGAGAAGGGGACGACAGAGGATCAGATGGTGGGATGGCATCACCAACCTGATGGACATGAGTTAGAGTAAACTCCGGGAGTTGGTGATGGACAGGGAAGCCTGGCGTGCTGCAGTCCATGGGGACACAAAGAGTCAGATACAACTGAGCGACTGAACTGAACTGAACTCCATTTTACAGTCAGATCTAAGCTCATTCGTTCATTCAAAATATTTATTATGTTCCTATTATGAGCCAGCACTAAACTAGAAGTTGAGAATATAATTAAACAAATTGTGTCCCTGCTTTTAAGGAGCTCATGATCTAGTAAAAGATTCAAGCAAATATGGCCAACAGGCACATGAAAAGATGGTCAACAACACTAATTACTTCACATCTACCAGAACCACTATTATTAAAAAGACAACAAAAGACAAAAGTTGGCAAGGATGTGGAGAAAAGGGAGAAGGCAGGACGAGAAGTGAGTGACAGAGGATAAGATAGTTGGAGGGCATCACCAACTCAGTGGACATGAGTTTGAGCAAATTCTGGGAGATAGTGAAGGACAGGGAAGCCTACCGTGCTGCAGTCCATGGGGTCGCTAAGAGCCGGACATGGCTGAGTGACTGAACAACAACATGTACTATTGGTGGGAATGTAAATTGGCAGAGCCACTATGGAAAATGCTATGGAGATTCCTCCAAAAATTAAAAATACAATGATCATGCAATTCAATTCCTTGGAATTTAGCTGAATAAAATTAAAACACTAATTTGAAAAGATATATGCACTTCTATGTTCATTGCAGCATAATCTACAATAGCCGAGATATGGAAGCAACCTAAGTGACCATTGATAGATGAATAAAGAAGATGGGACATATATATATATACTGGAATATGCAGGTCAGTTCAGGTCAGTCGCTCAGTCATGTCCAACTCTTTGCCGCCCCATGAATCGCAGCACGCCAGGCCTCCCTGTCCATCACCATCTCCCGGAGTTCACTCAGACTCATGTCCATCAAGTCAGTGATACCATCCAGCCATCTCATCCTCTGTCGTCCCCATCTCCTCCTGCCTCCAATCCCTCCCAGCATCAGAGTCTTTTCCAATGAGTCAACTCTTCGCATCAGGTGGCCAAAGTACTGGAGTTTCAGCTTCAGCATCAGTTCTGCCAATGAACACCCAGGACTGATCTCCTTTAGGATGGACTGGTTGGATCTCCTTGCAGTCCAAGGGACTCTCAAGAGTCTTCTCCAACATCACAGTTCAAAAGCATCAATTCTTTGGCGCTCAGCTTTCTTCACAGTCCAACTCTCATATCCATACATGACCACTGGAAAAATCATAGCCTTGACTAGGCAGACCTTTGTTGGCAAAGTAATGTCTCTGCTTTTCAATATGCTATCTAGGTTGGTCATAACTTTCCTTCCAAGGAGTAAGCGTCTTTTAATTTCATGGCTGCAGTCACCATCTGTAGTGATTTTGGAGCCCCAAAAGATAAAGTCTGACACTGTTTCCACTGTTTCCCCATCTATTTGCCATGAAGTGATGGGACCAGATGCCATGATCTTCATTTTCTGAATGTTGAGCTTTAAGCCAACTTTTTCACTCTCCTCTTTCACTTTCATCAAGAGGCTTTTTAGTTCCTCTTCACTTTCTGCCATAAGGGTGGTGTCATCTGCATATCTGAGGTTATTGATATTTCTCCCGGCAATCTTGATTCCAGCTTGTGTTTCTTCCAGTCCAGCATTTCTCATGATGTACACTGCATATAAGTTAGCCACAAAAAAGAATGAAATCTTGCCGTTTGCAATAACATGGATGGACCTAGAGGATAAGTGAAATAAGTCAGAGAAAGGCAAATACTGTATGATTTCCTTTATATGGAATCTAAGAAACAAAACAAAAACAGACTCATAGATACAGAGAATGAACAGGTGTTGCCAGAGGGGGAGGAGGGTTGGGAGAGAAAAGAAATAGGTGGGAAGGTTGAGGTACAAGCTTCCAGTTTCTAAATATATGAGTCCTGGTTATGACAAGTACCATGTGGGGAATTCAGTCAATAACTATGCAGTATCTTTTTATGGTGACAGATTGTATCTATACTTACTCTGGCAATCATTTTGAAATGTATAGAAATATTGAATTACTATGTTGTGTAACAGAACTAACATAATATTGTAGGTCAGTTGCGCTTCAAAAAACAAACAAAAAACTCATAAGAAAAAAGATCAGATTTATGGTTACCAGAGGCCAGAGACCTAGTGAAAGGAGAGGGCTGGGTGAAGGCAGTCAAAAGGTGCAAACTTCCAGTTATAAATAAGTTCTAGGATATAATGTACAACAGGATCAATATAATTAACACCGCTGTATGTTATACATGAAGATTGTTAAGAAAGTAGGTCCTGAGTGTTCCCATTACAAGGAAAATATTTTTTTCTTCCTTAATTTCACAGCCATGAGATGAGATGAGATGGTAGATGTTCACTAAACTTTCATGATGTTTGTAAGTCAAATCAAGCTTCCCAGGTGGCGCTAGTGGTAAAGAACCTACCTGCCAACGCAGGAGACAAAAAAGGCGTAGGTTTGATCCCTGGGTTGGGAAGATCCTCTGGAGGAGGGCATAGCAATCCACTCCAGTATCCAAGCCTGGAGAATCCCACGGACAGAGGAGCCTGGTGGGCTAGAGTCCACAGGGTCGCAAAGAGTCAGACACGACTGAAGCGACTTAACATGTGCACACACACACACACGCACACACACGTAAATCAAATCGCTACACTGCGCACCTTAAACATATACAGTGCTGAATGTCAACTCAGTAAAACTGGAAGGAAAATTCAATTAATTAATTTTTTTAAATTCTTCAAGATTCAAATAAATGAATGGTACCTTGATTCACGTCGACACTCCAATTCCCTGGGATTCAGGTGACAGAGGGAGGAACTCTAAACTACTCCCTTAGAGTTAAATGAAACAAGATGTGTGAGCTACACCATCTTCTTCCAGGAGCAGAACTTCACCTGCCACCCTGGGTGGGAGCTGCGTCATTTAGCAGCTCCAATAATTCAACGTGCGCTTTGAGTGAAGGTGTTAGTCTCTCAGTCATGTCCAGTCTTTGCAACCCCACGGACTGTAGCCCTCCAGGCTTCTCTGTCCGTGGGATTCTCCAGGCAAGAATACTGGAGTGGGTTGCCATTTCCTTCTCCAGGGCATCTTCCCAACACAAGGATTGAATCTGGGTATCCTGCATTGCAGGCAGATTTTTTACCATCTGAGCCACCCAGGAAGTTTTTGAGAGCTCTCCCAAAAAAACAATAAAACAGGGACTTCCCCGGTGGTCCAGTAGCTAAGACTCCGTGCTCCCCAAGCAGAAAGCTCAGGTTCAATCCCTGAGCGGAGAACTATATACTGCATGCCACAAGTAAGACCCAGCACAGCTAAATAAACAAATATTTAAAATAATAATAAAAGAGAACTGAAAGTATATTTTGTTTGACATGGACAGTTCTGTTTTCTACCATTTTCCATAAACTGAAATGCCCACAGGAGGGGTTGTTGCTGTTTCCCAGAGTATAGGTGATCCCGGTGAAGTCCAGAAAAGAACACAATTCACCCAAGGAACTGATGCTCCCTGAGCCAGCTGCTCCTCCTCACTGCCACTCTCGAAACCATCTTTTCATCCCGTGTGTAAGTCAGGCAACAACCACAGCATGGCGCTGGAGCAGAATGACCGTAGCTGAGCAATTGCCTCTCATGAAGACAACATCTCGCTGTCTCCTTGTGGATTCCTGATATAAGAAGTCATCAATCAGTCAGCTGTCTTCATCATTTGGGGTTAAAAGTAAATAAAAGGTTTCTCAGTATTGCTTGTCTTCCTCTTATTAGAATGTTATGAAATATTTCCACCAATTACCCACAGTCCTGTTAACCAGGCCACAGTCTGCCGTTCACATCTGGAGGGGAGGATATTGGTGAGAAGAGTTTTAATTTAGTTAAGAGTTTTCTTTAATGAATCTCATTTTGGCAGGAGGAAGTCATGACAGGCATTATAATGCCATCTAATCTGCCACAACCATTTTCAAGTTGCGTTTTTCCCTTTCTTCAATCAATTCCATTATTCCTTTCCGCTCAACATCCCCAAAGGGTCAAGCCCCCGTAGCTAGAAAAAAATAATATATTGAGCTGTTAGCTTTTCTTTAAATGAAAAATGTTTCATGTTGCTTCATCTTAATTTACTGTTTTTTTCCTTCTAAATTATGCAACTTGTGCCTGGCTAAATGTAGCCTAGGTCTAGCTTAAATGCAATATTTAATATACATAGTCCTAAGGCTTTGCTGCAAAGCAAATTAATTTTCCAAGGAAATTGACAAGACTAATAAGTCTCCATTGAAGCCACGTCCCAATAAGTGAAGCTGAAATCGGTTATATAGGTCTCTTGGTTTCTTCAACTCATTTCTGTGTTGCTGAATTTTTTTTTGTGTGTGTGGAAAAAATTTCTTTTTCCAGAAATGAGGTTTCCTCAGATAGAAGAGTAAAAAGCAATGGTATGTTTTAAATACCACTCAGCTGCTTTCTTGCTTGCTGTAAAACCTGGACAAGTTGCACAAGCTCTATAAACCTCAGTTCCTCACTAGTAAAATGGGGCTAAAATAGTACTGACGTCATGGGGTTATCGTGAGCATTAAATGACAGCAGATCAGTATCAGGCTGAGTGCCACACTCAACCTCAGAATAGTCATTCAGTAAGGTTACTGCTGATAGTCTATTATTATTATTCTCTTTAACACTAATAAGGGAGGGTTTGGATTAATTAAAGGCAACTATTTTCTTTTCTCTTAATATTCTTTACCCTAAATTGTCAGATCCTAGCTTTCGGCTTTATATAGGCTCTTCGGCAACTAGATTTTTGGATGAATTTGTAGGGTGGTTTATAGAGACACAGACTTGCTTTGCCAGTTTAGGAAAGAGAGCTATTATTCAGGGAAATAGAGCAGTTCATGCACTGGTAGCATACCATTGTACTGTACATCAAAAGAGAAATATTTTTTCTGTAATCCTTACTATAAAAGCAAAATAACAGTGTTGAAGCATTAAAAGTATTATCGAAAACATCACCCCTTTAATCATTTACCAATGTCCCCAAACTAAGGGAGGAGGGGGACAATCAAGGAGCACGAAGTCCTGAGTCTGAATTCCATTTCTGCTTCTAATTGGTGACCTTGAAAAAGACTTAGGACTTCCCCATTTGGGAGTGAGAAATTGTATTAATGTATTTGAAAGAAAGCTATAAATTTTAAGTTATAGTATCTGAAAGAAATGTGACTTTATTAACAAGTATGATAATTTGCCATGGCTTATAAAGAGAATAGGGCTTCCCAGGTAGTGCAGTGGTAAAGAATCCACCTACCAATGCAGAAGACACAAGAGATGCTGGTTCGATCCCTGGGTCGGGAAGACCCCTAGAGTAGGAGATGGCAACCCACTCCAGTATCCTTGCTTGGAGAATTCCACATATAGACTGGCAGGCTACAGTCCATGCAGTTGTAAAGAGTCGGACACGACAGAGTGCGCACACACACACAAAGAGAATAAAACTATTTTCTATGTTGATGTTGTCTCAGACTTTTGCACTATATTTCAAGAGGAAGATGGCTTTGCTGTGCACAAGACCATGATGCCCAGGGTTGCCTGAGCCATCGATCTAAGCAGATGGAAAAGAATTAATGGATTCTCAAAGCCAGCTTCACCACTGCAGGTGTCATCAGGAAATTTGCTGCTGCCTAAAGACAGGGACAAAGATAATAAAACAGAGAGAAATAGAGAGAGAGGAACAGTCAATACTCTTAGGCCACCTCCTGGGGGCAGATAACCCCCTGTGTTATCTGGGTATGAGTGCAATCTGTTAATAACATTCCCTAGGTGGTAAGACTGAAATTGTGGATTTGTAAAGAGTGTTAAAATGGAACTCCCTCCAACCCAGTTTAAGTTTAATTATAATAAAATAATCTCTAATTTTTTGCATCATTCAGACTCACACAGACATCTGTGTTTCTATAGCAGTTTCTCTATTTCTTCCTTTAAAACACTCTTCACTTATTATCAAATCTCCCTAGGAGCATATGTTGGCTTCCTAAAGGTATTTCTTTGACAAGGAAATTTCAGTTTAGTTTAGCAAACTGCTTCCCAAACTCTCACCTAAAAAGAAATTCTTTTTTTTTTTTTATAAAAAAGAAAATTAAAGGAAAATTAGTCCTGTAATGAAGTCTAGAAATTACAGTGGTATTTAAAATAACGTCAGACAGTTTGGTTTTCTTCGTCAAGGAATGAATATTTCATGCATCATTGTGACTCTGAAGAAAATATACAGTGATCCATAAGGCCAGATCAAAGTAGTCTATGTGTACCTTAACTTATATCATATTGCATATCAACTATACTTTAGTTTTTAGTGGATTTGTACAAAGTAGCTTACATGGGAAAATGACAGAATGAAAAGCTTGCGAGCAGTCAGAAAGATCAGTAGGTGTGTGTTGTAACCAGCGGGTAGCCAGACCTCATGGCCAGCTGAACCAAAGCAGCTGACTCACTGTCCTCACACCTCCCAAGCCTGAACATCCATTTGAGGTCCTACTAATAGTAACTTCAAATGACAGTGGCTCTTGGCATCCCCGGTGTGATGCCAGGATGCTACTGCTCCTCCCAAATCTTCCCCGGTTATTTCTGGGAGCCTTCAGAGTGATGCCTCAGGCATGTCCTATCAAATCTACCCACATTTCCCTGGCCCTGTGGTCGCTTCAGGATGTCATAGGTATCATGTCGTCCTTTGCTGCTCCCCAGTGTGGGACCCAAAAAGGCCATGTCAAGACCTTCCCAGAACCACAGTGCATGAGATGTCATGTCACTGCTGGGTCCTGGGGGGGTGGGGGTGGGAGGAGGGCAAACACGGCCTCTTGTTGATTTCAGGGCACCTCTCTGTCACTCAGGCCTGAAAACTTATGGCAAGATTCTCTTAAAATCACCTAAAGAAGGGTTCTTTCAGCTTCCAGCTCAACTTCTTTCTCCAGTGGGGCCTTCCAACTAGGTCAAGGGCCTAGATGGAGAATAGACATACACCAAGGCCATCTCTTTCCACCATCCTTGTTTTCATCCCTCCTTTCTCTCTGTAAAAGAAGAGAGAGAAACAAACAAAAACTCTCTCCTCCTTCACTTAAAAAAAAAAAACAAAACGGCTCTAGAATATCAACTCTATCAGTAAGGATAGGCCAAGTTGTACAGCAGTAACAAACCAAAATTAACAGTGGAGTGGCAGCAAAAGTGTATTCCTTGAGCCTCCTGTGTGTTCACTGCAGGCAGTCAGGGGGTGTCTCTGCTCACCTGGGTTACCTAGGAAACCAAGCTGATGGAGGTATCGTCTTAACATGCTCCCCTGGCTCCTGCGGCCCAGCAGCTGCTCCAAATGACACAGTTCAGTTCAGTTCAGTTCAGTTCAGTTCAGTTGCTCAGTCGTGTCCGACTCTTTGCGACCCCATGAATCGCAGCACGCCAGGCCTCTCCATCCATCACCAACTCCTGGAGTTCATGGACTCAAACTCATGTCCATTGAGTCAGTGATGCCATCCAGCCATCTCATCCTCAGTTGTCCTCTTCTCCTCCTGCCCTCAGTCCCTCCCAACATCAGAGTCTTTTCCAATGAGTCAACTCTTTGCATCAGGTGGCCAAAGTACTGGAGTTTCAGCTTTAGCATCATTTCTTCCAAAGAAATCCCAGGGTTGATCTCCTTCAGGATGGACTGGTTGGATCTCCTTGCAGTCCAAGGGACTCTCAAGAGTCTTTTCCACCACCACAGTTCAAAAGCATCTCTAAATGCATTTCTTCAGCCAAAGTGTCACGGATGTGCCTGAACTCAAGGCAACAGGAAAGTACAATCTTACCATGTGCTTGGAAAGAAGAGAAGCAGAATAGCTGTGAACAGCCTGATACCATCAAATAAAGCCATTCAAATAGCTGTTGACCCCCTGTCAGGGGCACACACAGCCAAACTCTGAACCCAGGTTGGGGCTCAGCCAGAACCCTTGCCAGAGTGAGGAGATTGGGGAAGTCATTTACTTTGGGAATTCCAGAAGTCACCCTGACTGTGTAGGTGCCTGTTTTGTAGGCCCTGTGTAACCTGTGGGAGCAGGAGGGCCCCATGAAACTGGGAAGAGAAACCCTGCCATATTCAAAAGCTTATTCTCAAAGCCTCCCCAAAGTACAGATGTTTTATTTAAAAGTAGAATTTTATCCAGAAAAAGCGATGTATTTTTTTACTTCCTAGAGCATGTAGCAAAGCCGTCACACAGAGACTTGCGAGTTATCACTCTGTCGTCCAGCATCTATCAAAATCCAGGCACTGTGGTCAAGTCTTTAATTACACCGCCTCTTATCTTCTCGACTACCCTTTAAGGAAGATACCCCATTTTGTGGTTGAGAATTAAGGAAATTAATAATTTGTTCATGGAGCATTCCCTGGTGGCCTGGTGGTTATGATTCCACACTTTCACTGCCACAGCTTGGGTTCAATCGCTGCTCAGGAAACTGAGATCCTGCAAGCCTAATAATAATAATAATAATAATAATAATAAATTTGTTCGTGTTCATCATCTCGTGTCTTGCTTCAGTTTGCTCTCATGGGTACATTTTGTCCTTCAACAAGCCCTATTTTGTTCTTCCTTTCTTTCTCCCTTGGTCTCCCCATTTTATTTGTTACTGCTTTTTGCTTGCTTGTTGTCCAAAGCACAAATAACCCCGCCAATCCCAAGCTTTCCTCTTGATTGATTGGCATTTTCTTCTTGGGCCTCCTGTTTGACTCCACCCACTTCATCCTGATAGTGCAAGTGAAAGACACCTTCTCGCCATCAGCTGCCTCAGAGCAGGTCAGCCTCAGGTCCACCAGGCTCCCTTGCGTGTCAGTGGGACATCTAAGGTACAAACACTTGAGGTGAGCAGGCCAACCACTAATGTCTAAAGGGCCAGCCAGGGATTGAAATGGCTCACCAAGCTGTCAGTGGCGAGGACTTGGGAGTAGGAAGGAGGGGAGGAGGTCTGGCAAGCCCACAGTGAACCCAGAGAAGGCAAGACTGATGGCGACACAATAGGAAATCCGCACTAAGTGGCCAGATCCAACTTTCATGAAAAGTCATAAACCCAGACTGTTATATATGAAATTCCTCAATCACTAAATATCAGCTTAAACTTAAAAATATTTACACATGTCATTTTGGAATGTATACCATTGTTCTGGGTAACTTATTCAAAATAAAACAATATTTTAAAATATATCTGGTAGAGAATGAACTTACGGTTGCCAAGGGGAAGAATGAGGGGAGGAGATAGTTGAGGAGTTTGGGATGGACACGTATACACTACTATATTTAAAATGGATAGCCAAC
Source organism: Ovis aries (assembly GCF_016772045.2). Lineage (NCBI taxonomy): Eukaryota > Metazoa > Chordata > Mammalia > Artiodactyla > Bovidae > Ovis > Ovis aries. The sequence continues at coordinate 56,845,877 of NC_056062.1, read as the reverse complement.
AAGGACCTACTGTATAGCATATGGAACTCTGCTCAGTGTTATGTGACAACCTGGATGGGAGGGAAGTTTGAGGGACAATGGACATGTGTATAGGTATGACTGAATTCTCTTACTGTCCATCTGAAACCATCACAACATTGTTGATCGGCTATACTCCAATATAAAATAAAAAAGTTTTAAAAAATATGTCTGCAAGTAAGTGTTTGACTCTCCAACTTTCAGTGTGCGGCTCCTCTTTTGAGCAATGAACAAATGATGGAGTACAGGCACACATACACACATACTTGAAAACATCCACAGCAAGAAGTCACTTAGGACATTTAATAACAGAACAGGGTTTTAAACATTACCCATTAGAAAAGAAAGTAAAATAAAAGTTAAGAGGTATGAGGAAAGCCATTTCACAGAGAGGAATAGGAGATCAGAAACTCAGCAGCCAGAAGCGTGAATGCTGACCCTGCCAGGACACTATGGGGCCACAGAGAAGTGGCAGGGTGCTACTTCCTCAATGTCTTCATCTTGAAACAGGTATTTTTTTAAAAAAAAATTAAGACCAACTTGCCACAAAGGGTTTTGCAAAACACGAATAAAAACTTAACCGGACTTTCACATCAAACTTCCTCAGATTGACTACAAAAGCAACAGTTCTTGGAATTTTAGACAGTTAGGGGTGCAAAAGATCCTCATTGGAAAAGACCCTGATGCTAGGAAAGATTGAGGGCAGGAGGACAAGGGGGCAATAGAGGATGAGATGATTGGATGGCATCATCGACACAATGGACTTGAGTTTGAGCAAGCACCATGAGATGGCGAAGGACAAGGAAGCCTGGTGTGCTGCAGTCCACAAGGTCTCAAAGAGTCGGATAGGACGCTGCAACTGAACAGTAACAACAAAGGGATGCAAGGTCTTAGGAATCACCCTGAACCATGTACTCATTTTACACCTGAGGGACACAAGGCCTGGACCAGACCACACTTCCGGAAACCGTACAAGCTTGCCAGAGAGAGGGAGCAGGAATAGAACCAAGATGGAAAGGGCCTGGAAAAAGAGCCTCAGGGGATGCAAATGTGAAGGCTGATTCACCCCTTACAAAGAGTATAGCTCTCGCTGTCTCCTCCCCTGAACATCATGGGGAAAATACCCTGTCTCAGCCTGCAGGTAGGAAAACTGCCAGGGCGAGAAGAGATAAATGGAAGAGAACTTTCGCAAATCGGAAGGCATTATTCAGTTACCAATTTAGCTTGCTTCCGTTGTCTCCATTGAGCTCCCACCCGTCTTGCTCAACCACAGCCTTTATCCCCCTGTGCTAAAAATGCCCATCAACCTGCACATCTTCCCCAAGTTTCTGAGCTCTCTCAGGGCCAAGGGCTTCATCTAATTGTGTTTAGTGCAGCCAGAAGTCCTCTGATGAATGTTTGCTGAATGTGCTGTGCTGTGCTAAGTCGATTCAGCCATGTTTGACTCTGTGACGCTATGGACTGTAGCTCACCAGGTTCCTATTTGCTGAATGTAGAAACCTCTAAATTTCCAAATTTGCAACCCAAAAGACCAAAGTTAAACTTAAAAAGGGTGCGCTTTTACAGTCTCACTATTAATGTGATTCTTTGCATTCCCATTGGGCTGCACCCCTTCAGGTTCCACTGTCCCTGGGATTTCCCAGGCAAGAATACTGGAGTGGGTGGCCATTTCCTTCTCCAGGGGATCTTCCTGACGCAGGGATCAAACCTGCATCTCCTGAGTCTCCTATATTGGCAGGCGGATTCTTTATCACTACTAGCGCCACCTGGGAAGCCCCTAATCATAAATTTCTAAGTAAAACCTGTCTGAGAAATATTCACAACTTATAGATCTATAACACAATAGTCATTTTGTGGGGACTCTAAGAGTGATGTGGAGGGGTTAAGGGGTGGAGGGGATTGGGAGGGAGACAGAGAAAGAAATGACTATAATTCAGGATGTCTCAAAGCCCCTAACTTTCCAGGTTCCTGTCTTTTTGAAAATTATAGATCCACCTAGAATTGAGCTTTCAGGCCTAACTAACACCTGTATGTCTGTGGAGTTAGTCACCTGACATGATGACAATTCAGACATTCACTCCAGGGTCCAAGACCTGGGTTTCTGATGGGAGTCCCAAATTAACCTGCTGCTAAGTATGGACATTTGCAAAGCTCCCTTTTATGTAACTAAGCATTAACGCCTACTTTATCTCCTACCACATCATCTGCCACAGTCAAAAAGTGGCAGCATAAATTCAAATTTCAAGGAAATTAAAAAATATATTGCACAGGAATTCCCCTTTAATGCATGACCTTAAGAAAATTCTTTTGCCTTATGTCTTCTGGATAGGGTAAACAGGGGTAGAGAGAAGAAAGAAATGATTGAACTTCTATGGCTCCAAAAGGCCAACAAAGATAATTTGGGTAGGTACTATCCTGTACTTACTTTGGCCTCCTGATGTGAACAGCTGACTCATTGGAAAAGCCCCTGATGTTGGGTAAGATTGAAGGCAGAAGGAAAAGAGGGCAACAGAGGATGAGATGGTTGGATGGCATGACCGATTCAACGGACATGAACTTGGGCAGACTCCAGGAGATGGTGAGGGACAGGGAAGCCTGGCGTGCTGCCAGTCCATGGGGTCACAAAGAATCGTACACGACTTGGTGACTGAACAATGACAACTATCCTGTACCCTACACATTTTGGAGCACTTCGAATTCAAAGATCTTGGTAATTTTTCAGATTCAAATTCTGAAAGTTTGAAATTTTTATTAGTATTATTCTCACATCGAAAGAAGCAATGTTTTCTTTACCAGAATATATGTAATATTTGCAGGGAGGCCTCTCCTGCAAATTTTCTGCCCATCTAATAATCAGCTTTTACATAGTACCTATTTATATGTTCTAGACAAATGTCAAACTACTTCGAAACCTGGAAATTTTTTAAAAACGTAAGAAATAATGTTTATTCCAAACAGACAGCAGTTTCCACTGTGAGCAAATGCAAACCACGATCTTTAAATCAGAAGATAAAGGGAAAACTGATACAATTACATTCTATCCCAGGGAATTGGGGCTTTATGCTGCTGCTGCTGCTGCTGCTGCTAAGTCGCTTCAGTTGTGTCCGACTCTCTGCGACCCCATAGACGGGGCCCACTGTCTCTGGGATTCTCCAGGCAAGAATACTGGAGTGGGTTGCCATTTCCTTCTCCAATGCATGAAAGTGAAAAGTGAAAGTGAAGTCGCTCAGTCGTGTCCGACTCCTAGCGACCCCATGGACTGCAGCCTACCAGGCTCCTCGGTCCATGGGATTTTCCAGGCAAGAGTACTGGAGTGGGATGCCATTGCCTTCTCCATTGGGCTTTATAAATAAGCCAAATAAGTAATATAAACCTCCTTAAAGATTCATCCAAGGCTTATTAAGCATCTACAATATGCCACTGTTTTGGATGTGGAGGATTAGCAACAAACAATGCAGATGAAAATTCCTGCCCTTATGGAGCTTACATTCTAGCAGCAAAAGAAACAAACTTCTGAGTAAACTTACAAGTGAAATAGATACTATAGCAGATGTTAACAAGAGCTGTGTTTGACCGCATTCATGGCCCTAATTCTTTACCCTACCTCTATCCGTTCCCTCTGTCCTGTTTTCTGCAATGAGCTAGGCTTCCTTCTTTCATTGTGACTTGATTTGATCAAGGCTGGCCATGTGACCTGATTTGGCCAGAAGAATAAGGTAGAAGTAACAGGGTGCCAGCTCCTGACTCTAGTGAAACATAGACCACCAGAGCCCATGATTCCCACTCCCTTCTTGCTCCTCTGTCATTGCCATGGAAGAAGGAGCCTGAGATGGTCTGCCAGTCTCAGAAGGATAAAAGACATGGAGCAAAGCTGTTTCAGCTAAACTTCTTCAGCCAAACTTAGTCTAAAGCAGAGCTCCAGGAGACCCTGAGATGCATGCTTAAGCTGAGCCAGCATTAGCAGGGCCACCAACATGCCCGACTTAGAGGAGCTGACCTTTTATGACCCACAGGTGCATGAGCTATACTAATAAACAGCTGTTTTTCGGTGTTTTGGGGGGTTGTTTGTTATACCTCAATAACTAACCAATACAAGTACTAACGGGTAGTCAAAGTAAAGAGCGATAAGAGTATGTATGTGGTACTAACGGGGAAGTCCATTTCAAATAATTTTCTTGTATATAGTTATTTTTAAAATATATTATTCTAAAAACACTCCCTTTCTAAGAATTGAGAGGTTCTTATATTCATTACCTAATATCCTCATCACATATTTGGCACTCTCATCTTAGTACCACTTGGGTCCAAGCAAATAGGAGGCAGAAAAAAAACATTGCTGCTTTGTTTGGTAGGAGAAGCAGAGCAGAAATTAACACCCATTTCCAGTTCCAACCCAGCTGCACATTCTTGGTATTTCTCATTTGAAGTACAGTGTGTGAACTCATATTCTTCTTTTATGTGGCATGCTACAGCTCTTCTAAAATCTTACCCAGAAGCACTCTTTCCTAATTTTTCCCAGTCACTTCAGGTTTAAAGGCAGAAGTTTTTTTCCAACATAAGTCTACCAGCAAGTTTAGCAGATAAAACTCTTCCAACACAATCCTTGAAGTAAGGAGACCACGTTTCAAAGGTTGTTTTCAATGTTTTTTTGGAGCATGTAGGGTCTTAGTTTCCCAACCAGGGATCAAATCCACATCCCTTGTACTGGGAGTATAAAGTCTTAACCACAAAGCCTTTCCAAATTAGCTATCCTACCTTCTAGCAAGGTGAACACTGGTTCCATTGATCACTTTGGCCTTCTTCCTGAAAAGGTGACCAGAGGGTTCCTGCCCAGCTTTGATTTCCCATTTCATACAAATTCTAACCAGTCCCTTTCCATTTCATCACAAAATGAACACTCTGATGGAAATGAAGTCACAAGTTTCGGTTCAGGGTTCAGGAAGACTCTAGTGGCTAAAATTGGCTCCAAAGCCCTGTGACTTTCCTGGTGGCTCAGTGGTAAAGAATCTGTGTGCCAATGCAGGAGACACTGGTCCGATTCCTGGGTCAGGAAGGTTCCCTGGAGAAGGAAATGGCAACTCACTCCAGTATTCTTGCCTGGGAAATCCCATGGACAGACAGGCTAGTCTATGGGGTCGAAAAAGAGTTGCACACGATTTAGCAACTAAACAAGAACAACAGACTTGAGCTGAAGTTGATGAATGCAGGCAGAGGGGAAAAAAATTCCTCTCCATTCCTTGTCTTCTAGGGAGTTACCTGTTGGTGGCTCCAGCGGACTGGTGGAAAGGTTTGAGAACGTCTTGATTAAGGTATTTTCAAGGGCTCCTAAATCTACTGTCTTCGTTTCCTTTTCCTTCGTTGAGATCATACTCCAAGAGTTGTTAAGATCTTAGGAAAATCACTTAACCTCTCTGAGATTTAAATTCCTTACTGGTAAAATAAGAATTGAAGGTCCTCTCTGGTCTTAACAGTCCTATCATTTACGTATACATTTAAACTACTGATCTCAAACTAGCGACAACTTTCAGTTTGCTACAGGTTATAGCAGCTGGCTGAGTTATTTTAATAAAGTGAATTAGATTAGATCTTTCATGGATCATTTGGAAGTCCTAGCAGTCCTCCTCACCCCTATTCTTATGTTCAACCTTACAACTTTGACAAGGAACAACCAAAAAGAACAGTAAGGATTTCAAAATTCTCTTCAGGTCCAACTATTGGGCTTTTTCGATTTCCCAACAAAGTGATAAACTGTGAGTCCTCTAAGAGAGGATCCTAAGTCTTCAGCAGGACACTTCCATTCTACCATCTTACTGTTGTGCCCAAGCTGATAAAAATTTCCTCTGTGAACTGAGTTTCTGAAAGCCTGACCTAATAGCTACCGGTTCTCAATCAATTGCTATTCACACGCAAACATCTGCACACATCAAGTCAATTTAAACATCACGCTGTGGGGTCCTGACACGATGACAGAACCACCAGCTGTCGGGGCACCGCCCTGAATTGGGGACACAAACCCCATTTTCCTATGTAAATTGGCCTGGGCGCTGCTTCGGCCCCCCAACAAAAGGGGACGTTCCTTTTAAATGGGGCCATCTGGCTGTCCCCCGGCCTCAGAGACACCTCCGGGATGGGAGGTAGGAATAGGGGGAGCGGGAGTGATCTTCGGGGGGCCACAAGGTAGGTCGGTAGCACGCAGCTGTCACCCCGACCCCTGGGGTCCGATCCCCAGAGGTTGCGGACCAGCAGATTCGCCCGCCGGGTCCGGGGCGTCTGAAGGTCTGGCAGCGCACTCCCGAGATGGGGGAGGGCGCGCTTTGTTCCCGGGCCCCAAGGGCGCGAGGCGCCACGGCCTCGGGCAGAGTCACCGCTCCGTCCCCGGGCCCCAGGGCAGCTCCCGGCGGGCGGCTAGCAGCCGCGGGCGCCTCCATAGCAACCGCGTGGGAGCTCCGCGAACCGGGAAAGAGGAGCCGGGGAGGAAGGCGGGGAGCAGAGGAGAGGGACGAGGGGGGAGGAGCGGAGAGGGGAGGGGTTCCAGGGAGGAACCGAGGAGAAAAGAGTTGGGGAGGAGGGGTCGAAGAAGGCGCGCGCGGGGGGGAGCCCAGGAGGAAGAGGGAGGGATGGGGAATGGGCGAGGATAGGGATCTGGAGGAAGAGAGGAGGGGAGCGGGGAGGAGAGGGGAGCAGGAAGAAGGGCCCAGGCGAGAAAAGAAGGAAGGGAGAGGGAGCGTGGGTGGGGGGCAGGGAGGAGTGCGGGGAGGAGGGGAACGGGAGGAGTCCGGAGCCGCCGGGATTGGAGGGGGGGGGCGCTGGGAGGGGGAGGCCGGGAGGAGGGGAGCTTGGAGGGGAAAGGAGCCGGGGAGGAGGGCGCGGCCCAGCCCTCCGGGGCACGGTGCCCCGGGGAGCTCGGCGGCCGAATTCCTGCCCCCGCGCCTCTGGGCGGGAGGAGGGGCGGGAGCCGGCGGCCGAGCGCTGGCGCGGGCGGGGACTGCGGCGGGTGGGCGGGAGGCCGCGCGGGGAGGAGCTCCAGGGGCTGGGGGTCCGCCCACCCCAGCCCGCGAGGAGCGCCCCGGGAGCGAACCAGGACTCTCCCCTTCCCCTGAGGCTAGCGGGCCCCTCTCCAGCTGCGCTGACCTTCCCAGCCCCCGAGAGCCGCCCGCAGCTCCCCGGCCCCAGAGCCGCCCGCAGTTTTCCAGGGATGAACAAACCCTCTTCCCCAAGGGCTGTAAACCTGAAGCGCTCTCCCGAAAACAAAGTGCTTAGCTAAGACTTGCTCTCACCCAGGGTTCTCACCAGAGAATAGTGTGTTACAAAACTATTAGAAAGTTGATGCGGAGCTTAGAGTCCTTTTCTCCCTACCCCAGCCCCCACCCACACCCCCAAAAGGAGGGGCCTGTTGGAAAGGATGTATTAAGGAAGGAAATATTAAGCTTGAGAAATTGACAATCTGGATGGAATGCTGACGTCCAGCTGAAAAGTTTGGGGAAAAGCCAAGTCACAAACACATCAGCTTTCTTAAGTACTCTGCTGAGCACCAGCTTGTACGTACGAGACATTTCACAAAGTTGGCAGAATGGGCTTGATCCTTGCTCTCGAAAAGCTAACCACAAAAATGGACTACCATTACACTCTGAGAAGCATTTGTGAATAGTGAAAAGCATTTTGAATAATACGTCTCATGAAGGAGCATTAAATGTGCAAAAAAGAAAAAAATTTAGACAGTATTTCAAAAAAGTCAATAGATATAAGTGCTGTATATTTTAATTTTAAAAACCATTATACAAAGGAAAGGAAAGGAAAATAAACGTTGGGACATTCTCAGCTAACTTGGCCTATGGGAAAATGAAAATAAACCTAATTGAAAAAACAGTGCTCACCATAAATAGGTTTAGCTTTGCAGGCAGGGAACATGGTTTAAGAAGAAAAAAAAAAAAAAGCCAGCAGAAAATTCACCAATCAAATGTAAGATTGTCCATGTTTCATAAAACAAAGGTCAAAGAATCCTGTCAAGCCTTAAAGAACGCTTTCTGTGTAGATAGCCAGGGTTTTGGTTTTGTTGTTTGTTCTGAAAACCCTAATCTGTAACTCTTGTTTTCAGGTATTACTCAGAGGAATATTCTTTGGTTTCTTTTACCCACATATTCCCAAATTAGGTATCAAATTAAAAGAAACAGGAAAACTTGTAGGTTTGTAATTGTACAATATCCCATCTGGTTTCAACTCTTTGACCAAAAAGAAAAGATGAAAACGTAGGCAAACTTCCAAGTATGTCTATTCTAAATGCTAACTTATTTTGACATAAAACGAATGACTTCTAGTCTTTACTTCCCAACTAGTTGGTATGTAATAGTTTTTGAGCGTTCACTGCATTCCAGGCATTATTCTCAGCAATTTATAGACATTAGCATTTTATTTAATCTTCTTAAACATAGAAAGTAAATATTAATATTATCCCATTTTATGGATGAAGAAACTGATGCTTAAAGAGGGCATAAAACAGGTGTAGATCCTGACAACTGTAGTCAGAAAGGTTGGGATGAAGACCCACCAAGCCAGCTGTCACTGAGCAGTTTGTTCCCTGACCACACATTCCTCACGGGTGGGATTTCTCTTACATCTCATCTAGAATAAGATTGAATATAACTACGGATCAATATGTGTATGGGTTAACTGAATTTCTCAATTTCATCTAGTTTTTCTGGCATTAGATAGGTAAACTCACAAGTTATTATTTTCTTTATTTCTTAAGTGTTCGTCTAAAAAATCTTGGTACTATATTGTAAACTTCAGAAATATAAAAAGCAGCAACCTACCAGGCCCAAACCTACTAAGTACAAATTGTTAATGTAGTTTCACATGAGCACTTAAAATTGTGGCAATATGTGAAAGCATATGTTCTGAGTTTAATGATAAACCAAACATTTTTAGTTGTTTATACCCTGTTGCTTATACTTTTTTTTCAGTAAGGAGTTTGATGTCCTTTATTCAAGAGAAAACAATCCATGAATCAAGGAGTACTGTGCCTCATAAGCAGAGGAATACTGCTTTCTAGAGATGTGAGACAAAAGGGAGTTTTATAGAGAGAAAGAGGTGATATAGAAACACTGCATGATTAACTAGGAGATCAGGGATTTCCTTAGAAAGCCTGAAAGTCCTGTTTTCTAGGGTAAGTTAAGCTAGCTAAAGCTGGGTTGGAGGATTATGATAGATATATGTTAGGTTTCATTGACAGGGGTTTCCTGTAAGTGCAGGCTGACTTAAGTTTAGGTTTGTGACATGGGCTGGGCCACTGAGTTGGCCTCCATTTTATGGGTGCCAATATTCAAATTAACTTTATCAACTCCCCCTTTCGATCAATTTTCTCAGTTGTAGTCAAAGTTTAAGGTATTACTGCCACTTTGAGCTACCACTTGTTGATGTTGGAGTCAGGTTGAATCTCCAACTGGAAAAAAAAAAAGGTTGGAATATCAAAGTCTTATTCTCTTAGTTGACTTTCTTCATCCCATTTTTGGCATTCTCAGCAAAGGGAGATCATTTGGTCATCAGCAACAGCATGCATGCATGTAAAGCTTTCGAGAGAATACAGCAAACCACAAAGATGATTACAAAGACTATATGCAGAATAATACCCAATGATTGGAGGGCACTCTCAAGGCATGGTCCCAATGACCCAAAACAAGCAGATCAGAGAAAAAGTCTGCTGAAGGAGTCACTTTTTTAAACCAAGTGGCTTGCTTAGTGACTTTATGTAGCTTGGTCTCAATGTCTCCAAAAACATAGTAGCTGTTGATCACAGCACAGATGGTTACCTCTGTGCTCAGCTAACAGAAAATCAAAGGCTATCCTATCATCAAGAACAACTTTAGCTGGACAGTCTAGGGACTTTTATTTGCTTTAGCAGCAAATTCTTCAATATCTTTAAGAGTTAAGGAAAGATTGCTGATTATAGCCTCATTTCACTTAATTTTCTATTCAAGGGTGGAGGCATCTGACAGAGGAAGTGAATTTTGAATCATAAATGCCCCTGGTATTTCCAGTTTGAGTCTGTGGCTGGGGGCTGGAAAGATGACAGCCATTCTTGTTGTTATATCATGCTCAGTTGTGTCTGACTCTTGGCGACCCTATGGACTGAAACCTGCCAAGCTCCTTATGGAATTTTCTCCAGGCAAGGATACTAGAGTGGGTTGCCATTTCCTTTTCCAGGGACAGCCGTAGAAGCCAGTAAAACTTAAGGATATATAGACCACATAGGTGGTTTTATTTTGATTACCCTTGCCTTAAGTTTCTTTCTTTATCCAAAACCTGGATGGATGCAAGTTTCCCCACATTTGGGGTTGTCCTATTACTTATACTGACTTGTTTATTTTTCTATCTAAGGTTTGACAACAACCTTAAATTCTTAGTCATCTGCAAATTAGGAGAAATGGATAAGCATCACCTGCACACTCCAAGACATTCAGAGTCTTCTGCTGAATTTAGCCTTTGTCAGGAGATAATGAGACTATACCCACTCTTAAAATGTTTTGCCTCTGAAATCTTTTCTCTTCTTCTGTCTGAATCAGTCCTCCAGTCTTCACATGACCCATCTAGGGAAACAAAGGAAGGAAAGGAAAGGAAAGGAATACAGAAGAAACAAAAGTGGAACATTTGCCACAGAAGTAAGCAAAGACCTTACTTTTTCATATGCTGGTTCAGCAATGCTGGACTCTAAAAATGGGCAAGACTTAGGATGGAGGAGAGATGGGGAATGAGGTGAGAACTAGTAAGAAGGCTAAGGTCCAATGTTTAGGCTAACTAGAAGCAAGAGCTTCTTTTTGGGCTTGGCTTAGAAGTCAAGCTTCAATTTCGGATGACTCACCAGAGGTGAGATAAGATGTCTGTCCAAGAGGCCAGGCCCTAGAAAGTTCAGAGGGTAGAGCTTACTCTCTTTTTCTTTCAGTTCAGTTCAGTTCAGTCGTTCAGTCATGTCCGACTCTTTGTGACCCCATGAATCGCAGCACACCAGGCCTCCCTGTCCATCACCATCTCGCAGAGTTCACTCAGACTCACGTCTATCAAGTCAGTGATGCCATCCAGCCATCTCATCCTCGGTCGTCCCCTTCTCCTCCTGCCCTCAATCCCTCCCAGCATCAGAGTCTTTTCCAATGAGTCAACTCTTCGCATGAGGTGGCCAAAGTACTGGAGCTTCAGCTTTAGCATCATTCCTTCCAAGGAAATCCCAGGGTTGATCTCCTTCAGAATGGACTGGTTGGATCTCCTTGCAGTCCAAGGGACTCTCAAGAGTCTTCTCCAACACCACAGTTCAAAAGCATCAATTCTTCGGCACTTAGCTTTCTTCACAGTCCAACTCTCACATCCATACATGACCACAGGAAAAACCGTAGCCTTGACTAGATGGACCTTAGTCGGCAAAGTAATGTCTCTGCTTTTGAATGTACTATCTAGGTTGGTCATAACTTTTTTTCCAAGTAGTAAGCGTCTTTTAATTTCATGGCTGCAGTCACCATCTGCAGTGATTTTGGAGCCCAAAGAGATAAAGTCTGACACTGTTTCTACTGTTTCCCCATCTATTTCCCATGAAGTGATGGGACCGGATGCCATGATCTTCGTTTTCTGAATGTTGAGCTTTAAGCCAACTTTTTCACGCTCCTCTTTCACTTTCGTCAAGAGGCTTTTTAGCTCCTCTTCGCTTTCTGCCATAAGGGTGGTGTCATCTGCATATCTGAGGTTATTGATATTTCTCCCGGCAACCTTGATTCCACCTTGTGTTTCTTCCAGTCCAGTGTTTCTCATGATGTACTCTGCATAGAAGTTAAATAAGCAAGGTGACAATATACAGCCTTGACGTACTCCTTTTCCTATTTGGAACCACTCTGTTGGTCCATGTCCAGTTCTAACAGTTGCTTCCTGACCTGCATACAGATTTCTCAAGAGGCAAGTCAGGTGGTCTGGTATTCCCATCTCTCTCAGAATTTTCCACAGTTTATTGTGATCCACACAGTCAAAGGCTTTGGCATAGTCAATAAAACAGAAATAGATGTTTTTCTGGAACTCTCTTGCTTTTCCATGATCCAGCGGATGTTGGCAATTTGATCTCTGGTTCCTCTGCCTTTTCTAAAACCAGCTTGAACATCAGGGAGTAAGATTTATTTATTTTTATTTCTTTGTCTGCACTGGGTCTTAGTTGTCGTATGCAGGATCTCTGATTGCAGCATGCGGGAACTTGAGTTCCAACTTATGGGATCAAATTCCTTGACCAGTGATTAAATCCAGGCCCCCTGCATTGGGAACACAAAATCTTAGCCCTCTGGACCACCAAGGAAGTCCTAGGATTTACTCTTCCTTATTTCTTCTGCTAGACACGATAAACTGTGGAAAATTCTGAAAGAGATGGGAATATCAGACCAATTGACCTGCTTCTTGAGAAACCTATATGCAGGTCAGGAAGCAACAGTTAGAACTGGACATGGAACAACAGACTGGTTCCAAATAGGAAAAAGTGTACATCAAGGCTGTATATTGTCACCCTGCTTATTTAACTTCTATGCAGAGTACATCATGAGAAACACTGGACTGGAAGAAACACAAGCTGGAATCAAGATTGCCGGGAGAAATATCAATAACCTCAGATATACAGATGACACCACCCTTATGGCAGAAAGTGAAGAGGAACTAAAGAGCCTCTTGATGAAAGTGAAAGAGGAGCGTGAAAAAGTTGGCTTAAAGCTCAACATTCAGAAAACTAAGAACATGGCATCCGGTCCCATCACTTCATGGCAAATAGATGGGGAAACCATGGAAACAGTGGCTGACTTTATTTTGGGGGGCTCCAAAATCACTGCAGATGGTGACTGCAGCCATGAAATTAAAAGACGCTTACTCCTTGGAAGGAAAGTTGTGACCAACCTAGAGAGCATATTCAAAAGCAGAGACATTACTTTGCCGACTAAGGTCCATCTAGTCAAGGCTATGGTTTTTCCAGTGGTCAAATATGGATGTGAGAGTTGGACTGTGAAGAAAGCTAAGTGCTGAAGAAATGATGCTTTTGAACTGTGGTGTTGGAGAAGACTCTTGAGAGTCCCTTGGACTGCAGGAAGATCCAACCAGTCCATCCTAAAGGAGATCAGTCCTGGGTATTCATTGAAAGGACTGATTTTGAAGCTGAAACTCCAATACTTTGGCCACCTCATGAGAAGAGCTGACCCATTTGAAAAGACTCTGATGCTGGGAAAGATTGAGGGCAGGAGGAGAAGGGGACGACAGAGAATGAGGTGGTTGCATGGCATCACCGACTCAATAGACATGAGTTTGGGTAAACTCCTGGAGTTGGTGATGGACAGGGAGGCCTGGCGTGCTGTGGTTCATGGGGTTGCAAAGGGTTGGACACAACTGAGCAACTGAACTGAACTGAACTGAACTGAATTGAGAAACTGGAGGGGAAAAAAGAATGTTTGGTTGTGGCCAGAGCCACTTTCCGTGATGACCTGTCCCAAGGAAGGGGGAAGGGGGGAAGGAAAGAAGGGGCCGATGAGCTCTACCCGAGCAGATGCTATGGGCCAGTTCTGTCCTTCTGCTGAGTGACTGCAGTTTCAAATCTTTGTGCTTCTTTTAATTTTCTAAAAAGATTTTCCTTTTAGGAAAACACTTTTTCATTAACTTTAGTCCAGGGGGTAGTTTTTTGTTTTGTTTTGTTTTTTTTCCTTTTACAGAATTTAGCGGTGAGGGAGAATGCCCTGTGACTCTTTTTAACATGTGTGAGAGAGGTTATTATCTCTTTGCTTAAAAATTCTGATATTCCCACCACTGGCAGATGACATTTCTCAAAACCAAAAGTGAAATTTCCCAATGGAGTTTCAAGTGTGAATAACAATTATTAGAAAATAAGATTGAAGGGATGGCGGAGGAGAGAAAGATGCTTAAAATTTTTCACAGGATTCTAGTTTTTGTCTCAACAGAATTAATTTTGATTGAATTTATAAACAACATTTCACCATAATGTCATTGCATGCCTTACTTTTTCTTTTATACTCACAGCTGAGGTCAAACAAAAAGAAGACTATTTAATCAATATAGAGTTTGGGTTAACCAATTCAAATTAACTAGATGAAAGTCTAGAATTAAAGCATTAAACATCCACTGAACAGAATACCTAATTAGTATTGATCACCAAATAATTCTAAGCACATGTGCTATTTACATAGAAAGGAAGCAATATATTTTCTTAGAAAAATAAAAGCAACAACACTATATGTGGACCTCATTACCATGAGGAAGAGAGGAAAAACTTATAAAATGGGGCTTGGGACACTGTCACACTAGAAAACAAGTTTATTGGGCAAAACACATTATTTGGCGGAAGCTGTAATAGTGTCCAGAGACAGAAGATAAGACTCAGGATGAGGGCTACGCTAGGAGAGAAGTCTGAGTGGACAAGAGTAATAGAGTGAGTGTCCAGATGGGCTTCTCTGCTTGGATAAAAAGAAGAATAGCTGGCATTTTTTGTGTGTGTGCAAGATGCTGGGCAATAAAGTTACATATATTATCTGCCATCCTTATATGGACCTATAAGACTCTCTTACCCACTGTATTACTACTATTGCACAATTGTATAGGCTGCCGTGGTGACTCAGACAGTAAAGAATCTGCCCACAATGGGGAGACCACGGTTTGAACCCTGAGTTGGGAAGATCCCCTGGAGAAGGGAATGGCTACCCACTCCAGTATTCTTGCCTGGAAAATCCCATGGACAGATGAGCTTGACAGGCTACAGTCCATGGGGTCCCAAAGACTTGGACACGACTGAGGACTAACACTGACCCATTGTACAGGTGAGGAGTCTGAGGATGGCATAAGCTGGATAACTGACCCCAGCACACCCAGGACACAGATGGCAAAGATGGAATTCCCTCTCCTTTTTCCCTCTTCACCTTCCGTCCCAGTGATTAGTGTGTGTGTGTTGCGGGGGTGGTGGGGAGGTGGATGGAGACCCCCATGGAAAAGAACACAAGCACAAGGCACTTTTCAGCTATTTAGAGCTCTTAGTCTTGTACTTTGTGTTCCTCGTATCACTAGGGGAGGCATCAGAGCTGGGGGTATTGCTAGCTTTCCTTATGGAACGAACTTTTTAGATAATATCATCTCTTTTACCGAGAATTGGGTGGAAAGCAGAGGTTATCTCTTGAGCATCCAAGACATGCTTAGAAAAATCCAGAAGACTGACTGTAGTTTTCAGTATTGAACCAAAAGTTTTGGCTGACCTAATAGAACTGAGAGGGTGATGACTGCTTAGGAGTGAGTTGAAGAAGAATGGGAGAGAAACATTCGTAGCTAATCTACTAGCTGAAACTTGAAATAAGGATGGAGGATAATGTTAATAAGTTTATTATTAAATCTAATCAAACGATCCTCATTTTGTGGTATGTGCTTATTTGGAAATCATTAGTGTATTTCTTTATGGTCTGAGGGAAAATCAGGGATAGAAGCGCTGGGATGGAGGAGGAAAGTTCTCCCTGAGGTGCTGACTTTATTTAGCAGCACCTCCACCTGTCTTTAATGAGCTTCCCCTGGGGCTCAGATGGTAAAGAATCCACCCCTGCAATGCAGGAGACCTAGGTTTGATCTCTGGGTCGGGAAGATCCCCTGGAGAAGGAAATGGCAACCCACTCCAGTATTCTTGCCTGGAGAGTCCTATGAACAGAGGAGCCCGGCGGGTTACAGTCCGTAGGGTCGCACAGAGTCAGATGGAACTGAGGGACTAACACTTTCACTGGTTAAGAAGGCGCCAACCTTGAGGAGAGCTGGGAAGGAAGAGAGATGGGGAAATGGGGGGTGGGGCTGGTTTGAGGCAGCTTGTGCAAAGACCTTGTGAAACTGACAGCTTCAATTTTTCTGGGATTCCACCCTTTCCTCTGCTGTCTAACAACCAAACTTCCAGAACAAGGACGTGTTTTATCTTTACTGATCTTCCCCATTAGCCTAAACTAGACAAGAATGTTGCCGCCCCCTTTTATATGATGCCTTAACAATGTTTACCCAGGGAGTTTACTGTTGGGATTCAGGGCCATGAGCATATTTCATGGCACCCAAGGGCAGGTGCACCCTGGCCCAGAAAGGACTTGGTTCCAAACTCAAAGATCATCAGGAGTGAGACAGAATGCCTTCCCCATTTCTGCCTTTTGTTTCTATTTTTCTTCAGGAGCACTTACCTTTTCACCTCTGCAGAACTGTTCTGCTGCTCCTCTGAGCATGTGATCAGTGAAGTCAGAGAAGAGTTTAATTTACATCACCTTAGTTCCAGGAACACTACACACTGAATCTCATAGCCAAATGTGAGGGCAAATATGAGACTGATCAACTCAGTCACGTGTCCACCCCTGAGCCAGTCACCCAGAGTTGAGGATGATGATTTCATACAGGGAGGAAGGTCCCTCTCTGAGAAAGGGCTTTGAGATGAGCTAGAAAAGCAGTTTCCTACACAGTCCCCACATCATGTTTTAAATCCTCATATCTTGACTTCCATCTTCTAAAAAGTATGCTTTTTTCCCCTTTTTCCATGTTTATTGCTATTCATTCTCATTATTTTAAAAATAATAATAGATGTGTTCTCTACTTTCCATAGCCTCAATTTCACAACACTTTCATCCTTCCATGAGATAGACCACAATCTTCCATGTATCCCCCCTCCATTCTTTTTGTTTCTGGCTTAAGGGGCAGAAGGAGAAGAGGGCGTCAGAGGATGAGATAGCTGGATGGTATCACTAATGCAATGGACATGAACTTGGGTAAACTTTGGGAGATGGTGAGGGACAGAGAGGCCTGGTGTACCGTAGTCCATGGAGTCGCAAAGAGTCAGACACGGCCAGGGGACTAAACAACATAAGGAGCAGCAAGAAGGCTGAATTATGGCAAGGCAACCAAGTACAGTTCAGTTCAGTTGCTCAGTCATGTCTGACTCTTTGCGATCCCATGAACTGCAGCATGCCAGGCTTCCCTGTCCATCACCAACTGCTGGAGCTTGCTCAGATTCATGTCCATTGAGTCACTGATGCCATCCAACCATCTCATCCTCTGTCATCCCCTTCTCCTCCTGCCTTCAATCTTTCCAAACGTTGGAGTCTTTTCTAATAAGTCAGTTCTTCTCATCATGTGGCCAAAATATTGGAGCTTCAGCTTCAGCATCAGTCCTTCCAGTGAATATTTAGGGTTGATTTCCTTTAGGATTGACTGGTTTGATCTCTTTGCCTTCCAAGGGACTCTCAAGAGTCTTCTCCAACACCACAGCTCAAAAGCATAAGCTCTTCGGTGCTCAGCTTTCTTTATGGTTCAACTCTCATATCCATACATGACTACTAGAAAAACCATAGCTTTGACTAGACAGACCTTTGTTGGCAAAGTAATGTCTCTGCTTTTTAATATGCTGTCTAAGTTTGTCATAGCTTTTCTTCCAAGCAGCGAGTATCTTGTAATTTCATGCCTGTAGTCACCAACTGCAATGATTTTGGAGCCCAAGAAAAGCCTTCCTCAGTAATCAGTGCAAAGAAATAGAGGGAAACAATAGAAGGGGAGAGACTAGAGATCTCTTCAAGAAAATTAGAGATACCAAGGGAATATTTCATGCAAATATTGGAACAATAAAGGACAGAAATAGTATGGACCTAACAGAAGCAGAAGCTATTAAGAAGAGGTGGCAAGAATACACAGGAGAACTACACAAAAAGGATCTTAATCGCCCACATAACCACAATGATGTGATCACTCACCTAGAGCCAGACATCCTGTAATGTGAGGTCAAGTGGGCCTTAGGAAGCATCACTACGAACAAAGCTAGTGGAGGTGATGGAATTCCAGTTGAGCTATTTCAAATCCTAAACAGTGATGCTGTGAAAGGGCTGCACTAAATATGCCAGCAAATTTGGAAATCTCAGCAGTGGCCACAAGACTGGCAAAGGTCAGTTTTCATTCCAATCCCAAAGAAAGGTAGTGCCAAAGAATGTTCAAACTACCGCACAATTGCACTCATCTCACAAGCTAGCAAAGTAATGTTCAAAATTCTCCAAGGGAGGCTCCAACAGTACATGAACCGAGAACTTCCAGATATTCAAGCTGGATTTAGAAAAGGCAGAACCAGAGGTCAAATTGCCAACATCCATCGGCTCAAAGAAAAAGTGAGAGAGTTCCAGAAAAACATCTACTTCTGCTTTATTGACTATGCCAAAGCCTTTAACTGTGTGGATCACAATAAACTGTGGAAAATTCTTCAAGAGATGGGACTACCAGACCACTTGACCTGCCTCCTGAGAAATCTGTATGCAGGTCAAGAAGCAACATTTAGAACCAGACATGGAAAAATGGACGGGTTCCAAATCAAGAAAGGAGTACGTCAAGGCTATATATTGTCACCCTGTTTATTTAACTTATATACAGGGTACATCATGCAAATGGAGGGCTGAATGAAGCATAAGTTGGAATCAAGATTGCCGGGAGAAATATCAATAACCTCAGAGATGCAGATGACATCACCCTTATGGCAGAAAGTGAAGAGGAAGTAAAGAGCTTCTTGATGAAAGTGAAAGAGGAGAGTGAAAAAGCTGGCTTAAAACTCAACATTCAAAAAGCTAAGACCATGGCATTTGGTCCCATCACTTCATGGCAAATAAATGGGGAAACAATGGAAACAGTGACGGATGATCCCCGGGGCCGGGAAGATCTCCTGGAGAAGGAAATGGCAACCCACTCTGATATTCCTGCCTGGAAAATCCCATGAACAGAGGAGCCTGGCAGGCTACAGTCCAGTGTCACAAAGGGTCAGACACAACTGAGCACACACACACACACAAGCTTCTGTTGTTTTTTCTCATTTATCTTAGAGATCATCTAATCCAGTCTATTAAGAACTAAAGGTGTTAAGTGCCTTGCCTGGGGTCACACACCTCACATGTGGCAAAACTTTCTGTACAGATGTTTTTCAGTTGTAGCACGCTGCTTTCCACCCAAGTGTATCAGGGACCAAAACACAGGGCAAAAAAAAGGAAGAGCAGGAACCTCACTACCAGTGTATGTCTCAGCTCAGGGCGGGCAACCTTTAGTGATGGGCTAACTCTGCCGTGGTGACTGTGCCATGGTGCCACAGTGCCATGCAACTGTACAGATGTTTCCAAGGGCAGGACTTGGGATGATCAGGTCTCAGCATGTGGTGTTCTTCTAAATCTTCTGCTTTCTGGAGAAGGTTTGTTCCAGGAAAGGTCAGTGATGGTGTCTGGGCTGTGGTTCACTTCTAGGGCACAATGTTCCCTCTGCTAAAAGAGCTGCTGCAGCATAGAAATGAGATATCTTGGAGCAATCACATGAAAAATGACTCTCTCTCTGGGTCACCATTACCAAATGAAATGGTTGGATAAGAACTAAGGGACTGCCATGACCACTCACAGGTCTAAAATCCCACCGTTCCATGATAAATATATTAAAAGAATAGGAGAAATTCATCAATAATAAAATGCAAAAGGGGTAGATAGTACTCAGACTAAATGCAATTTTTAAAAATCCAGGATATTTCAAAACCAAAGCCTACATAGTGAACTGCTTAAGAATTGTAAGAAAATGCTCTTGTAACCACTGTGTAAAGGAAAAAACAGTCTTAACAATAAATAATTTTTAAATTATGAAATGAAACACTCTATGTTAAATCTTTAAGACATAACCAAGTTATACTCTTCTATAGTTTACGGAGCTCTTTAAACATGGATTATCCTATGGTAGTGATCCTGTTCTGAAGCAGACAAATACCCTTTTTACAAGCAAAGACAGTGTGAGTCAAAGAATTATTTAATATGTCTCAGGCAAAATACATGCTGATGTGTCCATAACCCAAGGTTTCAAGAGAAGGGCAAAACTGACATTTTTTTAAAACAAGAAAAACTGTTTTCTCCAATAAGCCTACTTTTATTTTGATTTTTCAAAAAAGGCTAGCCAGGAAATCTCAACTTTATAGTTAAATGTTAAGGCAGTTATGCAAATCAAGGATCTATATGATTTTAAAATTATACAGTTTTATGCTGACATATTTGAAAAACATGAATAAACTTATTTCCCTCAAAATTGCTATTAAATTGACTAATATTAGGAAATTTTGTAGGTATAAAAATTGATAAATTTTCTTCCTGTTTGCCAATTTTAAAAGCATCCATTTTGAGAATGCATGTTTGGGAACCTGTGTGTGCCTGTGTTTGTGTGTGTTGTTTCTCAGTATGTGAATGTATCTGCGTAACCATGTTGATGGGTGGGGCTAAGTATGACTGCTACATGGAGCAATGAAGAAAGATCTGGCTTTCATTATGTAAGAAAATATATCTCAGTCTTTTAAAAAATGAGAAAATCCCAATGTATTTACTTTCTCATGAAGAAATTCTTCAGAAGGAGTCATGAGGTATAGAAAGGGTATGATTTCTAGACAGCATTTTCAAAAGTGTAGTGGGGTAGATAATCTCATGTAGCATATAAATAAAATTTTTATTGACGTGTATCATGAATTTACAATGTTGTATTATTTTCAACTGTACATCAAAGTGATTCAGATATATATATATATATATTCTAATTCAGATTGCTTTCCATTATAGGTTATTATAAGATATTGAATATAGTTCCTTGTGCTATACAGTAGGTCCTTGTTGTTACCTAGTTTATATATAGTAGTGTGTATATATTAATTTCAAACACCTAATTTATCTCTCCACTGCCCCTGAATACACTTTTTATGTGAATAATCATGCACAGATTTTTATCATTCACCCCTCCATACACCCACGTCTTATACTCTTCCTTGGTCACTGGTTTTATTTACAGCATTTATTTGGTCCCTCATGTCTATCACCAGAATCCCAAGCCCCAAAGGTCACTTCTTGCTCCCTACTCCCTACTGAACTCTCTGCACCATCTTTTCTGAGCCCATCTCCATACCCTCCCTAACTAGGGGAACTCTTGCCCAAGTCCTTAGCAATTCACAATAATGTATCAGCCAGAAATCCATCTAGCTGTCTTTTCTATAAGGCAAAGCCACTCCCTATGAACCCAGAGTTATAGGTGACCGTGAATTACTTGCTTCCTATTTTGGTTACTTCATGCTACAGAACAAATTACCCCAAACTTAGTGACTTAAAACGGCAACCACTTTGTTTGCTTTCTAGATATTGTGGGTTGACAGTTCAACTGGCAGTTCTGTTGGTCTCTTTTGGAGTCATCCAAAGGATGGCTGGAACTGGAGGAGTGGGGAGACAGCCCCCTCAACCCAGGAGGCGGGCAGGCAGGCTGAGTCTCTTCTCTCTCCATGCAGGTGATATGGTCTCTCTGTGTGATAGTTGGGGCTCCCCAAAGGAAATACAAAATGGAAATCACCAGGCCTTCGTAAGGCCGAGGCCTAGACCAGGCACATCCTCTCTGTGCATCTTGTATTAATTAAGCAGTCCCAGAATTAGCCCATGGGGTTTCCCAGAGACTCAGCAGTAAAGAATCCACCTGCAATGCAGGAGATGAAGGAGACTTGGTTCGATAGCTGGGTCAGGAAGGTCCCCTGAAAGAGGGCAATGGCAACTCACTCCAGTATTCTTGCCTGGACAATCCCATGGACAGAGGAGCCCGGTGGGCTACAGTCCACGGGGTCACAAAGAGTCAGACACGACTGAAGAGACCGAGCTCACACACACATGCACAGTCAGTCTGTAGTCAGGGTAAGGGGAAATAAATTCCACCTTTGAGGGAAGGGAGGTGATGACAGAATTTACAGTCATCTTTAATCCACCACAATTTCTCAAACAAAAGAGCTTCTTTCAGTTTCTATGCAGAACAAATACTTTGAGAGTTTCAAAACCTATTTACTATTTTTTGGAATAAACTTTAGTTTCTTTGGTATCAAAAGCACGACATTTCCCAAAAGCAGTGTAAAACTGAGGTTAAGAGCTGATTCAGACAGATGGTGATTATAGAGTAATGTACACATGAATACATGGAAATACTACTTGCCTTTCAAACAACACTGAAATCCAAGTTTTACCACCACGAACCTTACTTTATAGATACTCTCAAATTCTCCAACTTCCTAGAAATTCAAATTAATTTAAAATTTTCTGATCAACCGCTTCTCAGCCTTTTGGCTAAGATCAAGTGTAAAAATTTCTGATTCGTGAAAACATGTTGCTGTCCACACTTCTAAAAGTTAGAAAACAGATAATAAAAGAAGTATCAATAAACTGGTTATATATAAATAAGGGAATTCTTTTTTCCACCTCAGAGTATCAGGATACTTTCAAGATAGGTACCTCTTCCATCCTTTTAAAAAATTAATTAATTGATTTTGGGTCTTCATTGCTGCACATGGGCTTTCTCTAGTGATTAGCAGGAGCTACTCACTAGTTGCGGTGTCTAGGCTTCTCATTGTGATGGCCTCTTTTCAAGGCTCTAGGAACTCAGGCTTCAGTAATTGCATCTCCTGAGCTCAGTACTGGTGGTACATGGGTTTCGTTGTCCCAGGGCATGTAGAATCTTCCCAGACCAGGGATCAAACCCACGTCCCCTGCATTGGCAGGTGGATTCTTAACCACTGGATCACCAGGAAAGTCCTCCCTTCTTTTTATTTAACCAAAATGCATAAACTTACTTTAGGTAATGAAAGAGAATCTACGAGAAAGAACAACAGTGAGAACAATTCAAACATCACTCACATTCAATTTGGTAAATATATTGTACTTATGTTTTCAATAGCTGGCTGTATGAGAGTGGTTTCCAAGCCCATTCTTTTAGCTGTGTGGTGGAAAACTGCCAACTTTGCTTAAATTCTCCTGAGTGGTCACTCCCTGCAATTCTACTCAGGGTAGAAATAGATGCTGGAGAGAATGGCCTTCCCTCTGGCCTCTTCTGTGACTTGTCTGGTTCTGGGGTCAATAAATGTTTGGGTTCAAAGGGCTTTTCTCTTCCCAAAGTAAACAGAAGGAATGGAGATATGAAGAGTGCAAGTCACTAAATGGGAATATATTGTCAGCTTACTGTAATTTACTTTACCCATTTGCTGGTCATTTTTTACTCATGTCATCATTCATTGTATTTGTTATTGCAGGTGTTAGGTGCAGCACTGAAGTAAACAGACAGAAAAACAGCCTACTAGTCACTTACAGTGATGTGGGAGTTTTGCCAGCCCAAACATGTATCCGTAACAACATGATAGCTCTTTACACCAGAGCTTTATAAAGACAACAAAAGGAGTAACTGACGGTGGTAATGATTGAACCGACACTACAGAATAAGAACTACAAACATTTTACACTATCTGGTTGATATATGACTACAAAAAGATTCATTTCCAATCCCTCTTTACTCTCGTAAAAATCTTAGCCAGGTGTGCAACAGAATACCCCCATAAGTGAATTCTTCCTAAATTATTCAAGTTCTCCTGGTCCCTACACGGGAGCCAGCTCCAGCGTGCTCCTTGAGAGGTCTCTCTTTAGTCCCACTGAAGGTAGCTTACTTTGGGGAGGAAAATCTCCTATACATTGATACTCTTGGGAATTGGCGGCGAATTCCTGTCCCTCATTTCCAGCGCCTGGGGAATGACTTCCTGCTCGCACCAGGCTCTGATCTCGCTCCTACCCCCTCTCATTCTGAAACTGTCCAGGGGCGCACATGGGAGGGAGTTTTATTTCCTCCCAGAGCAGAAATGGGGGCCAGGCTAAAACGAGATTTCCCCCGTGGGCAGAAACACGGATGCCCCACGACTGTGTGAAATCCTAACTCTCTCCCTCTCTGCTCCAGCCACACACACCCGCGGGACTCGTAGGAGGTCACTGTTCAACCATCTCGCCGGCCGGAGCATCTGGGCCGTAGCGTCATCAACACCCGCCCACCGCGCGCCCGAGGTTGACAAGGTCACGGAGGGCAGGCTTGTAAAAGCTGTTCAACTTGGTACCGTCCACGCTGAGCGCCTCTCCCTCGACGGCAGGGTCTCGCAGGTAAGCCTAACATAACCTAAAAGAGGAGAAAGAATGAGAACACACACAAGCCCAAAACAGATAAATACAAAATCTGTAAGCTGCACTTTAGAGGGAAGGAGCTTGGATATTTCCAAGTAAGCTTGGGGGGAAAAAAATCTAAAATGCCGAGCAAGCATCGGGCGTGGTTTCAGTAACAAATGAAAAAAATAAAATACAAGTAAATTGTCCTAAATTAGCTAATTACTAAAATCCAATCTGAAAAAGGTTTGCGATTTAAACCAAAATGAACTTTTAAGTTACTTTTAAAGTGTAGGGAGACTAGAAATGGATAAGGGCTATTAAGGCTTAAAACTAGATAGAATACAAACCCTGACAGAGAGGGAGGCAAGGCTTTACATTTCTGAATCTTGACCAAAATATGCCTACAGTTTTACAAGAAAATATATTTTTCTGCTATAAATTTTGTTTGGCATAATAGAATGCCCAAAAGAAAAATATTATTATGTATTTGGAAACTTAGGTGTGCAATGATTTCTTTTATACAAGGCGAGATAATGCCATCTTAAATCTTCAGAATACAAAATGAGGCTTTTAAAAAGAATGGTAAATCGCTAACAGAAAGAGGCTTGGTGAGAGAAATCAACATATCGGTTAGGGTACTGAATGCACCGCAGCCTATGCTGGTAGAACGCCTACACGTTTGGTTTATACTGCCTTATTAGGTGGGTTTCTAGAACCTCAGGCATTCACTGGAGTAGTTTGCCTGTCAGTCCGTCAGTGACATCCACCAGGTTTTGTGGTTAGAGCATTGACAGAGCGCCTTGGGTCTGCTTTTCTACACTTATGATGACACATTCTCCCCATGAAAGTGTTTTGTTAATTTTTTCTCCCCTCATAGTTGACTTTTATGTGTTTTTTTCTTGTTCTGCAGAGAAATACAGGATGATAAAGATACTAATTTTAATTCCACTTTTTAGTTTTTATACTTGTGTGTGTGTATGTTTGAATAATACAAGGCTAAAGTGATACTATTGTCATTCTAATAAGGTCATTTAAGCAGTTACCCAACATTGTGCCTTATAGTTGATTAAGTAAAAGCGTTAGGACAAAATCTACTAGTTTTAAAAAAGAAAAAAGTACATTTCCAACAGATATGTGTCTATAGGTGTGTATGTATATATATGATAAAAGTGTATGTAAATAGATCTTCTTTACCATGACAACTTATTACTGATGTTTACTCCTGTCAGATGTCATGATCAGGTAAGCTGCATTGCCCTAAAAATGTAAAACACAATTGCAAAATTCTCCCTACTTCCAAAGTTTCATCCATTATGCCTATTTGTTTCTGTGTGTAAAATATGAATCTAATTCAATACCAAATATTTCCAACAGCCTTTACATACATGTCTGCATAGTGAGTAGTCTTAAGTATTTACTGTAAGCATATTGCTAGAAATTATCTTTGGTTTTGCAGCCTCGGGCTCCCAGCCTCTAAAAACAAGCAACAAGGTTGCTGCTGCTAAGTCACTTCAGTCTTGCCCACTGTGTGACCCCACAGACGGCAGCCCACCAGGTTCCCCCATCCCTGGGATTCTCCAGGCAAGAACACTGGAGTGGGTTGCCATTTCCTTCTCCAATGCATGAAAGTGAAAAGTGAAAGTGAAGTTGCTCAGTCATGTCCGACCCTCAGCGACCCCATGGACTGCAGCCCACCAGGCTCCTCCATCCATGGGATTTTCCAGGCAAGAGTACTGGAGTGGGGTGCCATTGCCTTCTCCAAGCAGCAAGGTTAGTTGCAAGTAAAAGTTAGAGCCCTGAGCACTTTAGAGAAGCATTCCCTAAAGTCTGTGCTGTGGACAGCAGTGAGAACTGATGTGAAAGCCTGTGTTTGAAAAAGGGGGGAGGGGAGGAGGTAGAATTCCTTGTTGAAAACATTTTGGGAAACATTCTGTATCCTCCCTGTTGGAGATTCACAACATACATTAACATATTAAAGACTCTTACATTTATGCTCAATTGCTTTTCAACAAAGGTGTCAAGAGAATTCAATAGGAAAAGGGTAGTCTTTTCAACAAATGTACTGGGACAATTGGATATCCATGTGCAAAAAGATATATTCAAATGAAGTATCCCACCCTATTCAAACTCCATCTAAATGTTAGAGCTAAATGACAAAACTTTTTAAAAAGAAAACATAGGAGTAGATCTTCATGACTTTCTTAGAAATTAAAAACAAAAATCACAAGCAGTAAAAGAAAAAAGTTGATAAGCTGAACTCCAGCAAAATTTAAAATATGTGTGCTTAAAAAGACACCAAAAGAAAATGAAAAGAGGGGAAAAATATTTGCAAATCATATCCAGAATACCAGGGAACTCTTGCGGTGCAAGAAAACGACCTAATTTTAAAATAGGCAAAAAATTTGAATAGAACAAAGATACATATGAATGACCAATAAACACATAAAAGGATGCTCAACATTATTAGCCATCAGGGAATGCAAATCAAAACCACCGTTAAACAGTGTTAACAGTACACAGCCCATTAGGATGACTAGCTAGTGAGTGTGTAGGGAAATTAAAACTCTCATACACTGCTGATAGAAATGCAAAATAGTGCAGCCATTTTGGAAAAACAGTTTGGAAGTTTCTTAAAAAAGTTAAATGTAAATTCATCGTATGATTTAATCCGAAATATATACCCAAGAGAAATACAAAAAGTTGTTCAAACATAGAGTATGTTTATGCTGTATTCACAATATCCCATAGTATTATTCACAATATCCCCAAACTGGAAACAATCCAAATTTCCATACACTCATGAATGGATTTAAAAAATATGGTATATCTATTTGAAATACTGTTTGTCAGTAAAAGGAAATGAAGTCCTGATACATGCTACAAAGTAAATCAGCCTCAAAGCCATGCTTAGTGAAAGAACCTAGACACAAAAACCAAATATTGTATGGTTCCATTTATATAAAACTTTCGGAAGAGGCAAATCTATAGACAGAAGGTAGATTAGTGGCCGCCTAGAGCTGGAGGTGGGAATTCAGAGTAATAGCAAATGTGGGAAGAAGGGATGTTTTTGAGGTGGTGAAAATGTTCGAAACTTAGATTTTAGTGATGGTGGTGCAACTCTAAATTTGCTAAAAATCATTTAGTTGTACACTGAAACAAGTGAACTTCATGGCATGTAAATTATACTTCAATGAAGTTGTTGTTTAAAGGAGAGGGTGTTCTCTGTTTAAAACAGTTTGAGAAACACTTTACTTCTCACATCTTGGAGATTCACAACATATATTAACATATTAAAGACCAAGGAACGATATAGTAAAGAAACTTATTTAATTTTTTAATCCAGCATAAACCAAATTTATGTGACCACAGAAACTTTTAAAAATTACCTCAATTAAACCTTTTCAAAATGAATGTTGAGGGAAACATAATTAGGAATTGCTGAAAGTATTTCCCTTTATTCTCTATCCCTTGACTTCTCTAAGCCCTTATGGCCAAATAAATGGCATACGCTTGATTAGTTCCTGAGATTTTTTTTTTTTTAGCAAAAATAAATATAGTTTATATAATTAGTGAGTCCATACAAACTAGCAGCTGGAAAGGCCTCCCCCCTCCACCATGACTGCCACTGTGTGTACTGGCTTTCTGCTGGGGTGTCAGGCTGAGATTAAACAGTAATTATAATTGAAGCGAATGCAATTAATTACATAATTTTGAGTTGTTCCAAGTTAATTCCACTACTAAAATTACATCATAAAATTAGAGCATTATGAAGGATTACTGTCAAAAGTAAGTGTGAGTCAAGTACCTGACTCATGTGTGATTTATCTCCAGAATACTTGGCTCATATTTGAAACGTGCATAAAGTTGAATGACAAACATGCACTCAATAGATTCGCTGTAGTCCTTAGTTAAATAATTGGTGTAGACTGTACATCTCTGGGCTTCCCAGGTGGTGCTAGTGGTAAGAACCCTCCTGCCAATGCAAGAGACTTAAGAGATGCAGGTTTGATCCCTGGGTTGGGAAGATCCCCTGGAGGAGAGCATAGCAACCCACTCCAGTATTCTTGCCTGGAGAATCCCATGGACAGAGGAGCCTGGTGGGCTACAGTCCATGGGGTTGCAGACTCAGACACAACTGAACCAACTTAGCATGTACACATGTACATATAGAGCCCTGAGCCTGGAACTACCACTGGGGAAAAACTGGAAGCTTTGGATGAACACGTCTGCTGTTTATGAAGGGGAAAGAATGATGTTGCATAGAAGGTAAGGAAAATTTGATTAGAACTGTTTACTTAAGGAAGGAGAAGAGGAATTTTTTAAAAAGCATTAACAAGGTGTATTCTGCAAACAACTATCCCATCCTTTTTTGTCAGAGAGAAATGACTGTGGGATGAGAAATGGATAAACAATTTTTATACCCAGTTGATATTAACAAAGAACTAGTACAGCCACATATCAGGACTATGAAATGGATTTGCTAAGAAAAAAATATTTTTTAATGATACTTTCAGGAAAAAAATGGCTTCAAGCAAGGCACAGATAGTGTGATTTGTCCTTTGTTTCTATAGTAAATATATGCCAAAAATAATGATACTGATGAGTTTAAATGATGTCAGCCAGAATTTCAATAATACTGGTTTTCATATTTGAAAATGAATATGATTTTGATGGAATTATTTTGAATTCATGCAGGGTAGGAGGCAAAATGAACATTTTAAAACAACACTGTATATAAATCTTGCATTAACCTATTGTTAGTTACTTGTAACTAGAATCTTTTTCAACAAGTGTATACTGAACCAGAAAACCATAATCATCCAAGATTAAATTTATTTAAGCAAGGAGAGAAAGAACTTCTTTTTGATAATCTCTAAAATCTGAATTTGTATTCCAAGTATACGTATAAATTATAGTTTCATATTATGAAAGAAGTTCAGTTCACTCGTTCAGTCATGTCCGACTCTTTGTGACCCCATGGACTGCAGCACGCCAGACTTCCCTGTCCATCACCAACTCCAAGAGCTTGCTCAAACTCATGTCCATCGAGTCGGTGATGCCATCCAACCATCTTGTCCTCTGTCGTCTCCTTCTCCTCCTGCCTTCAATCTTTCCCAGCATCAGGGTCTTTTCCAGTGAGTCAGTTCTTTGCATCACGTGGCCAAATTGGAGCTTCGGCTTTAGCATCAGTCGTTCCAATGAATATTCAGGACTGATTTCCTTTAGGATTGACTGGTTTGATCTCGTTGCAGTCCAGGAGACTCTCAAGAGTCTTCTCCAACACCACAGTTCAAAAGCATCAATTCTTTGGCACTCAGCTTTCTTTATGGTCCAACTCTCACATCCATACACAATTACTAGAAAAACCATAGCTTTGACTAGACGGACCTTTGTCAGCAAAGTGATGTCTCTGCTTTTTAATATACTACCTAGGTTGGTCATAGCTTTTCTTCCAAGGAGCAAACGTCTTTTAATTTTATGGCTGTAGTCACCATCTGTGGTGATTTTAGAGCTCAAAAAAATAAAGTTTGTCACTGTTACCATTGTTTTCCCATCTGTTTGCCATGAAGTGATGGGACCAGATGCCATGGTCTTTTGTTTTTGAATGCTGAGTTTTAAGCCAGCTTCTCTCCTCTTTCACTTTCATTAAGAGACTCTTTAGTTCCTCTTCGCTTTCTGCCATAAGGGTGGTGTCATCTGCATATCTGAGGTTATTGATATTTCTCCTTGCAATCTTTTTTTCTTAATTAATTTATTTTAATTGGAGGCTAATTACTTTACAGTATTGTAGTGGTTTTTGCCATACATTGACATGAATCAGCCATGGGTGTACATGTGTTCCCCATCCTGAACCCCTCTCCCACCTCCCTCCCCATCCCATCCCTCAGGGTCATCCCAGTGCTGTGGCCCCAAGCACCCTGTCTCATGCATCAAACCTGGACTGGTGATCTATTTCACATATGGTAATGTACATGTTTCAGTGCTATTCTCTCAAATCATCTCACCCTGGCCTTCTCCCGTAGAGTCCAAAAGTCTGTTCTTTACTTCTGTGTCTCTTTTGCTGTCTTGCATACAGGGTCATCATTGCATCTTTCTAAATTCCGTATATATGCATTAATATGCTGTATTGGTGTTTTTCTTTCTAACTTAGTTCATTCTGTATAATAGGCTCCAGTTTCATCCACCACGGTAGAAGTGATTCAAATGCATTATATTTAATAGCTGAGTAATACTCCATTGTGTATATGTACCACACTTTCTTATCCATTTGTCTGCTGATGAACATCTAGGTTGCTTCCATGTCCTAGCTATTGTAAAAAGTGCTACGATGAACATTGGGGTACACGTGTCTCTTTCAATTCTGGTTTCCTTGGTGTGTATGCCCAGCAGTGGGATTGCTGGATCATATGGCAGTTCTGTTTCCCGTTTTTTAAAGAATCTCCACACTGTTCTCCATAGTGGCTGTACTAGTCCCTGCAATCTTGATTCCAGCTT
The DNA here is from genome assembly GCF_016772045.2 of Ovis aries. Classification (NCBI taxonomy): domain Eukaryota; kingdom Metazoa; phylum Chordata; class Mammalia; order Artiodactyla; family Bovidae; genus Ovis; species Ovis aries. The sequence goes on along the minus strand of NC_056062.1, from coordinate 56,815,371 downwards.
GTGCTTCATCCAGCCCAGAATTTTGCATGATGTATTCTGCATGTAAGTTAAATAAGCAGGGTGACAATATACAGCCTTGACATACTCCTTTCCCAATTTGGAACCAGTCCATTGTTCCATGTCCAATTCTAACTGTTGCTTCTTGACCTGCATACAGATTTCTTAGGAGTCAGGTAAGGTGGTCTGGTATTCCCATCTCTTTAAGAATTTTCCACAGTTTGTTGTGAGAGAAGAGCAGGCCAGAAAGGCTGCAGATACGTAGCCCCAGACCGCTTGGGAAACCTAGAATACCCCCTTTCTCCCAACCACTTCAGGTTAATTTGATTTTTGTTCAAAGCCTAGCTTTTGTTTGTATCAACATTTGTCTCTAAAGTTTGTGGTTCAATTACATCTATTTTGCAAATTCCACTTCTACCACTTACTGGCTTTCCTACGCTAGTTTTAGTTTTTTTTTCTCTCAAAACCAAGATTAGCTCTGACAGTATCACATCTTCATTTATTCTTCATCGCTCTTAAAATCACCTTTACAGATTGTAGAGAAAAATAAGAAAAAATTATTATACTATCATCATGCAATCATTGTTAGCATTTTTAAATGTTTCCTTCTTTTTCCTATCAACTTCTTTGCGTAGCTGTAATCACAATTACTGTTCTATATAATAAGATCTCCCTAGTTGCTAAATGTTCTTTATAATCATAATATGTAAGTGAAGTGAAAGTGAAGTTGCTCAGTCATGTCCGACTCTTTGCGACCCCACGGACTGTAGCCTACCAGGCTCCTCCATCCATGGGATTTTCCAGGCAAGAGTACTGGAGTGGGTTACCATTTCCTTCTCCAGGAGATCTTCCCGACCCAGGGTCAAGCTCTGCATAATACAATATTCTTGACATTCTTTAAAAAAATGTGATTAGGATTCAGATTTGTAGTTTGTTTAAATTAGCTTGCACTTAGAGTTGAAGACAGAAAAGAGGAAGGAAACATTAAAGGGAGGAGCAGAGGGTCTCAGTGTCCAATGCTTCCAACTTTATCAGGGCGGGCATCCCACCTCCAGAGAGTAAGCAGAAAGGCTCATGTTTGTTCAGTTGCATAACTAAAGAAGTACACCCCTGTTGGCCAAAGTCAGACTGCTTGTGAACTTGACAGCTGCCATTTTCAAAGTCAAAAATAGGTAGGTAGATTTAAATGGGAATAAAAGGAAAATTAGGATCTAATTTAGGACTTTCGTTCTTAAAAAAAAAAAAAAAAAAGGCTTACATTTTATCTTCACTGAAATGCCAAAGCAGTTCTACCCAAGGTTAAATGCTGCAGTATTTTCATAGATTGAAATGGTTGATAAGACCCAAGTTGGTTTCTTCAATCTCATTTTTCAGTGCTTCCTCCCAAATAATGTATTTCATTGTTAATATAAAAGTGCACTGTTGTACTCTCGAAAGAACTTGGCAGTTCATAAATAAAGAATAGAAAAAAAATATGCAAATCTCTGCCAGCCTCCAAGTCCCTTAAGGTTAATTTAACTGTCACACGTAATTTCTCAGGAAAGAAAGCAGCCTATGTCCGTGAACCAGCCAGTTAACTCATCCATGCTTGTGTCGCACTTTGCACTCCCGTGTAATTTTTTCAGCACAATATGATTTACTGTGTCAAAGGCATTGATGAGGTCAGTAACCATATTCTGTCCACACTGATTATTCAGTTAGTTTAGGCAAATCGTCCTACAGCAAGTTAACAGGTCCTTCGTTACAAGATCACAAAATACCAGCATTAGATAATTAAACTTCCCATACCTATAACATGTTTCTTAACATATTAATAAGACATTAGAAGAGGTTGTCACAATCATTTGGTAATCACTGAAAATACTGCTTTCTGCCTCCTCCTGTAGGAAAAAAATCCAGGCATCACAAATGCATTTTGAGTGTTTCTGTTTGAAATTTAATGGGCTCTAATTAATTTTCCAGGGACTGTTTGTCCTAGTTTGGGCTCATCCTGCTGTTTCTATTTCCATGATGCTCCTCCATACACCTGGATTAAGAACAGGAAATAGAAGAGGCGGGGAGGGTTCTGAAGGCCCTGAGCCTTCCCTCCGTTTCCATTGGTGTGTGAACTAGTGAACTGCTTACTTATTGCTGCATAGCAAGCTACCTATTAGTACAGGGAAGTACAGGATGTAGTGTGTGTTCAGTGGTGTCCGATTCTTTGTGACCCCATGGACTGTAGCCTGCCAGGCTCCTCTGTCCATGGGATTCTCCAGGCAAGAATACTGGAGTGGGTTGCCATTTCTTTCTCCAGGGCATCTTCCTGACCCAGGGATTGAACCTGCGTCTCACGTGTCCCCTGCATTGGCAGGTGAATTCTTTACCACTGCACCACCTGGGAAGCACATACGTATGTATAGGAGGCTTAAAACAATTATTTTGCTCCTGAATCTATAATTTGGATAGGGTGCAGGGTAGATACCCTTTTCCTTCTTCTTGCAGCATCAGTCGATGACAACAGCTCAGGGCCAGGAGCGTCATCCAGAGATTCACTCCCACCTCTAGCAGTTGATGCTGGTTGATACTGGGACTTCAGCTCGGGCTGTTGGCTGGAACACCTGCGTGTGGCTTCTCCGTGAGCCAGCTTGGCTTCCTTGCACAATGGCCAGCTTCCAAGAGCAAGTGTCCCAAGAGGACAAGGCAGAAGTCCAAGGCATTTTCTGACCTACCTTTGGAAATCATATGGCACCACTTTCCACTATATTGAGGCCATCACAGAGGTTGACCAAGGGTTTGAGAGGTGGGGACACTGGCCACACTATTTGATGGGAGGAGTGTCACCTTCTCACCAAACAAGGAGTGTAAGGGATGGAATATATCATGGTGGTCATCTTTGGAAAAGAAAATCTTCCACAGTTGCTGAGTAAATCATTCAGATGGAAATATCCACTTTAAAAAAGGACCTGCTTTTGAAAATATTTAGGTACTACTATTGGTATCTAGGTACCATTATGTAAATATTGGCTCATGTATAGTGCTGAGCAGTATCCTAGAAGCTAGGGAGTATGGCATTATCCTTACCTTTAAAGAGTGTGTAATCTATTGGAAGAGACCTGAAGTAAATAATTACAATTATATGTGTAAATGCAATAATACAGGTAAATAGTAATACGTTTGTAAAAAGAAAATTCATCTCATTCTTGACCTTCGCCTTGTCTCCTCCCCCTTCTTCACTCCTTTCTCATCACTGGTAACTATTCTAGTTTCATCTCCAGGTTAACTTCTCATATAATATATCTGAATAAGTCATACTTGGCTTAGTGACACTTTAATGACATGCCGAAAATTATGAATTAGTGCCTAATATATTTTATATGCAATATCTAAATACCTAATATTTCCACAAGACATTTGAGTGTTGGCTTCCAAAGCATTATTTACCAATACATATGCATTGAATAAATGAAAAATAAGCCTTTGTCATTGTTCTCAAATAGCATTGTCTCTCAAAGTATTAAAGTGTTCTCAGTTACTCTGAAAAAAACATTTAAATCGTGTCTGTGTGAGATCAAAGAAGGCTGTTTTGGATTAAAAAATAAATGTCCAAAATTTTTTTCATCTATGCATTTTTAACATGAGTGAAATAGTTTTATGCAAATAGTTCTGAGACTTTTTTCACTTACAAATTGATGGACATTGAACTGTTACTGCTTATGGACATTAAGATGTTATAAACAATGATCTCTCTAGGTAGTAACTGTGGATTGTTTTGACTTTTCTATAGTTTTTAGAATTTCATTTTGGAAGTAATATGAAAATATATCCTGGTATTTGGTATTAGAAAAAGATACCAAAGTGCAGATGTATACGATAGCCAGATACAGGTTGCTGCTGCTGCTGCTGCTGCTAAGTCGCTTCAGTCGTGTCCGACTCTGTGCGACCCCATAGATGGCAGCCCACCGGGCTCCGCCGTCCCTTATTATATAAAAGGTGGTTCACATTTGGTTACCATTCTATCTCCCATTTCATTTCAAAATGTTTGTTTCTAAGGGGAGTCTTCCAGGAAAAAGCCTTCTGATTGGTCTACTCTTCACTTTTACTCCAACTGGGCAAACAGTATAGGAGTGAGGGAAACATTTGAATAAACAACTAAGAACAGATTGGAAATAGTGTCCCTGTTTGGACAACTTTTAAAGAAATACCTTCGTGCACATGGATTTATTTATCTGTTAGAGAGCTTAGATTATTTTCTTGTCTAAACATGTACCCTGTGGGACTTAACCGGCAGTCTAGTCTATTCTGTCTTCCAGTGCAGGGGGGTGCAGGTTGGATCCCTGGTCGGGGAGCTAAAAAAGACCGAAACGTAAACAACAGAAGCAGTATTATAACGAATTCAATAAAGACTTTTCAAAAAAGTGTACCCCTTGTTGGCAGTCAGGGTAGTGGTTACCTGGATGGAGAGAGAACAACTGGTAGGGGTCTGGAGGTGTCAATCTTCTGGGGTGCTGGTAATGTTGTTTCTTAAAAGGGCTACATGCTGCACACAGAGGTACTCATTTTGTGAACAGTTCATCAAGCTGTACACTTTTGTTTCCTGTACATTTCTATGTATATATTATTCTTCAAGTACAAGTTTAAAAATAAAGGGCCACACGTGAAAGATGATGTCATTTTTGCAAGCCCAAAGGAAAACAAAATCCGTGAAATAAAGGGATGAGGCCGGACTTATAACTGAAGAAGTAATTTCAGGACAGCTTGCTATCTCTATGTCATTCAAGAAAAAGAGAAAAGGTAGCTAATGAAAAACTGCCCACCATATCAAATAATATTTTTTTTACTCTTTGTAATAAATTTAATAATATTGCAGACTTTGAATGTTATGCTTTGTTTTATCCATAAAATGGTCAGCAGGCTAGTTACTCTTTCCCAGATGAAATCTTTCACTTCCTCACCCCATCTCCAAATCCACCAACACCTTACTATATCAATTAATCATAACCTATCTTGACCTCTCCACTGGCTCTTTTCCCTCAACCTGATAAAAATACTCAAATCTCTTCCTATTCTGGAAAAATATTTGCCCACAACCAGGCTCCCTCCCCAGTGTTTGCCCTTATCTTCTGCCATTTCCTCCTCCTTACAGTCTCCGTTGCCTCTGTATTTAACTCTCCTTTAACCCTCTGCAACTCACAATGGTTATGTGCGTCTGTTGCACTATTGTAATCGTTTGTGTTCCCCACCCGACATTTTCAGGTTAGCAGCAGTGAAGAGACTGTGTTCATTCCTCATCTATCAGCAGAACCAAATACAGCGGCTTCCTTGCTGAAAATTGCATTCATTGTTACCACCAAGAAACTGTTGAGTAAGTGATTCCCCCAGTGCCGTGATGTCAGGGCACATTTGACCTCCTTCCTCACACCACCACTGCACCTCCCTTGGGGTTTAGATCTCCTCTGACTCGAGTTTCCTTAGAATTGGTTAGTTCTGTGAGCTCTGGAATCTAGCCCGCCCATCACTGTTTTCCTAATAATGGACTCAGGTGCCCAACTCATGGTAGGGACGCCATAGCTATTCCTCTGATAAGTGAAATGAGGGAATAAGTGAATGAATGAAAAAGAAGTATGGAAATAATCTGAAATAGATTGGCAAAGTTCCTGAGCTGGGTCCAGAGAGAAAACCTTTCTGGTTTCCATCCTTTGCTGCACCATAGACTAGGGCAGTATTTTTCCAACTATTCATTAAGATCAACTAGTAAGTTGTGAAATCAACTTTGTGAGTCAAAAATGACATTAAAAGTAATTTTTCTTTCTTGATATTCTTGGCTGTGCTGGGTATTCCTTGCTGCACGGGGCTTTCCTCTGTTGTGGTTAACGGGGCTACCCTCTAGTTGTGGTGCTCGGGCTTCTCAGTGTGCTGGCTTCTCTGGTGGAGCGCCGGCTTTCAGGTGCTCAGACTTCAGTGGTTTCAGCACATGTGGGATCTTTCAGGATCAGGGATTGAACCCATGTTTACCGCATTGGCAGGCAGATTCTTATCCACTGAGCCACCAAGGAAGCCCCCAAATGAGATTTTAAAGTGAAATAGGATAGAACAAAACAAACAGAGGGAATAGAATAGGATGAAGTAGAAGGGAATGGAATAGAAAATATTAGTGACTTGCAAATAGTAAAGGAAAGCAATATTTCGTAACACTTTTTCTCTGTTATATGTATACATGTAAATGCCTATTCTAAACTTTCATATAAAGTATTTTGTATGTGTGTCAGGGTCAAAAAACTGGAAAGCTACTTCCCTAGTAGCCTGTGCAGGATAGAGTTAATGGAGCTTCGAAAGCAGATAGCCATGAGAGAGATTAGGTTATCGTAAAGATCAGCAAAGTTGGAGCTACTTTTTTTTTTTTTTTTGGTTATAGTTTGGTATTTTTGGCAGCACAAAGTCTTCTAAACAAGTTAATCTTCAACTCAGAGGCACCGTTCACTTTGAAATGTCCGCAAATGTTTTTTTTAAATAGGCGATGGATACATCAGCTGTCTGTATAGAAGTTATTACTGTAGCAACATTGCAAAAAAAAAAAACAAAAAACGACAAAACACACACATGGGGCTCAATATGGAAATAGCATGTTACATTCTTGTGTGGAAAAATAAAGTTTCAGTACATTTCAGATATACATATATATATGACATCTATTTGATTCTTAATTCTTTACAGATGTTTTCTGGTTTGCTGCTGCTGCTAAGTCACGTCAGTTGTGTCCGATTCTGTGCGACCCCAGAGATGTCAGCCCACCAGGCTCCCCCGTCCCTGGGATTCTCCAGGCAAGAACACTGGAGTGGGTTGCCATTTACTTCTCCAATGCATGAAAGTGAAAAGTCAAAGTGAAGTCGCTCAGTCGTGCCCGACTCTAGTGACCCCACGGACTACAGCCTACCAGGCTCCTCCGTCCATGGGATTTTCCAGGCGAAAGCACTGGAGTGGGGTGCCATTGGCTTCTCCGTGTTTTCTGGTTTAGGTCTACCTGTATATTTTATTTATCCACTAGTAGTTTCTTTTTCTTTTTTTTTCATTAGTAGTTTCTTAATAAAAAGCTCACTTTATTTTTATACTACTTAGTATATCTAATTTCCCAGCTATCCTTCCAATCAGATTGAGCCAGTGACCTTCATTGCAATCTGTTCACTTTCTCTTTGACCTGTATTTAAAATGTGCATTCTGGCACCTATTATTGGGTCTTGCTCTGGACACCCATGTCTCGCAAGAGGCAATTCCCAAAGCATTAGCCAAGGATGGGGGTAATGCGGTGGCTTCCATCAGTACCTTGGTGGGGATGACATCCTTGCCTGTAAAGGCAGTTGTGAGGCAACTTTACCTGAATCATATGGACTAAGAATGGGAGGAAAGATGACATTGGAGATTTTGAGAAGACAAGAAACCAAACCAGGACTTCCCTGGTGGTTCAGTGGTTGAGAATTCGCCTGCCAGTGCTGAGGATACAGGTTCGATCCCTGGTCTGGGAAGATTCCACATGCTGCGGAACAACTAGCCAGTGTGCCACAGCTACTGAGCCTACACTCTAAAGCCCACAAGCTGCAACTGCTGGAGCCCAAGAGCCCTAGAGCTGGTGCTCAGCAACAAGAGAAGCCACTGCAATGAGGAGCCCGAGCAAGCTCTGCAACTAGAGAATAAGCCCCCTCTTTCCTCAACTGGAGAAAGCCTGCATGCAGCACTGAAGACCCAGTGCAGCCAAAAATTAAATAAATAAGGTAATACATGAAAAAAACCCAAGCCAAAGAAAGGTATCCCACTGGTAGGTCTCCCAGCTTTTAGGTTCTGTCCCGCATCAAGCTGTTATTTGTATTGCTGTCTGTCGAATGCATGAATGAACCCTACCGATAGGGAAAGCTCAGTTGTCACATATTAATATTCTGCTCACTGGAAATGTTTTCTTTTACTATTTCCTAAATTCAGTGTTTCCTGATTGCATCTAGGAGAAAAGAAAGCAAGCATGAGGCAGTTAAGACACAGAATCAGACCAGACAGGTAATTCCAAATACTTTCAGGCATGTGGGAGAGCAGTTTTGTGACATTTTCTCAGAATCTATAGCAACCGTAAAGGAAAGGCAAGGAAGGAGCACTGGCCTCAGGTTGTGAGATTTCTGCCATTGGAACTATTTAAGTGCAAGCCACGTGCTCTTGTTTGCAGTGTGAGGGTGAGAACACCAGCACTGGGAGGCAGTGGATAAGCCCACAGCTGCAAGGCCCTTTTGTCTCCTAGAACCTGTTTCTAGATGTTCTTCCAAAACTCACAAACAGGCAAAAGACTTCAACTTCCTGGCGTGACTAAAGGTGGAGTTATCTATTAAAGACCTGAAGGCACTCAGGGGGCTCTCCGACAGCCACTGATTTTTACAGATGAGTAAGATAACTCACAGAGAAACATAGAAGTGTTTTGCCTTCGCTGTTTTCTCCTTGGGCTTTTAGAGACCTGTACAAGAAAAAAGGGTCAAACTCTATAAACTGTATCCGAAAGCCCTGTAAGAATATTCCAGAGAGGGAGGTTGAGGAGAGTTGCTTAATGGGTACAAGAGTTTCAGATTTGTAAGCTGATAAAGTCCTGGAGATTTATTTCACATCCTTTTCTCAACACTACTGAACTGAATACTTTCAGATGGTTTAGATGGTAAATTTTATGTTATCTGTTTTTTTTTTAAACCACAGGAAAACAATATCTCACTGTGTGTTTTTAAAAATATTATTTAAATAGGAAAACTTTAAGATTTAAAATTTCATCATTACTCTTCAGTAGTTCCCCAGATTAGACAGGGATTAGAAATCAAATTGAAGTCTTGAAGTCCTGTGCCATGTGGTTGTCATCTTAACAATAACAAGAGTTGCAAGAACCCAGGCACCAGGACCTTTAACAGTCTTATGCAAGTTGCTGCCTGGGTGCAGAATACTATTAGTCACCTCACTCGATAAACAGGGAGAGCTGGCTGAAATCCATTAGGGTGCAGTTTTCATGAGTGCCTACTCCATGCTAGATAATGGAGAGTTGAGAGCCAGAAAAGGAATTTGGTAAAATTTATAATCTATAAAGGGATATGGCATAATTAGTGATAATATGATGGCCCCTTTTGCCATTCAAAATAGAGTTAAAAGAGATGAATGTAAATTAGACATTTTCCCCCATTAAGCTAAAGTGCATCATGACACTTCACAAGTTAATTTTCACAATATAGAAAACACCCAGCCCAGAGACAGAGCACAGGGTTTCGTCTCTTCTATTTCGTAGTGTACCTGGAACAATGCTTGTCATGTAGTAGACACTCAATACATATTTCTTAAATAAATGAGTAGTATGAACTTAATAAATGCTAGCTAACCTCCGACGGTAAAGAATCTGCCCGCAATGCAGGAGACCCAGGTTTGATCCCTGAGTGGGGAAGCTCCCCTGAAGAAGGGAATGGCAACCCACTCCAGTATTCTTGCCTGAGAATTCCACGGACAGAGGAGCCTGGTGAGCTACAGTCCATGGGGTTGCAAAGAGTTGGAGACATTGAACGACTAAATGCTTTCACTTCACTTTCATGTTCAACAATGTCTTAGATTTCCAACATGAAAAAAAAAAAAAAGCTCTCTGAAAGATGTGATCAAGATGACAGAACTGGAACTAACTGCAGGTCGAGGTAATGTGCATAAGGGGACTGTTGCTAAAAATTCAGGTGCAGTAAGAAATAGAGTGAGACCTGTGAAAGATGATACAGAAGCAGCTTTTGGAAACCTGAGACTATGACTGCACGTGGTCGTGCACTGTGTGGATGGATAGTCTCCCACTAACGCCTGCGGGTTTCAGACTTTCTCTTGTGTATTATAAGTGGAGTGTTAGTTGCTTGGTCATGTCTGACTCTATGCGACCCCACAAACTAGCCCACCAGCTTCCTCTGTCCATGGAATTTCCCAGGCAAGAATACTGGGGTGGGTAGCCATTCCCTTCCCCAGGGGATCTTCCCAACCCAGGGATCAAACCCAGGTCTCCCACATTGCAGGCACGTTCTTTACTGTCTGAGCCACCAGGAGAGCCCCTTTCTTAGTGCCTCAACTTATTCAATATTCATTTAACACACATTTAGTAAGTGCCAGGTGCTGTGCTTACCCTAGAAATATAAATGCCTAAAAACCTAGGTTCTGTTATTTAAGGAGTTCACAATGGCGAGGGCAGGGGGATGCAGACCCACAACTAAATATCATAACGTAATATAACACAATGGAGCCACATAGAAAGGTATGATTAAAGTTGTCCAGCGGTGCGAGGAATGGAAGGGGTGGAAGCTTAGAGCAATGGTTCTGACCTGAGGGAATCAGAATCCGCTGGAGGGTCTGTGACCACTTGTATTTAGGCACCCCGCCCTCCTGTACTCACTCCCCCAAGAAGACCCAGAGGGTTCTGCGTAGGGCCCAAGAATCTGCATATCTAACAAGTTTCAGGGGATCTTGCCATCTTTGAAAATCACTGGCTTAGGGTAATTAAATTTAGTTGGAATTTAAATCAGGGCAGGGAAAATAAGACATTTGGCATTCTCGGTTACAACAGCTGATTCAGGTATTGACGAACCCAGAAATCCAGCTTAGAGATGACAGTTCTGCCTGTGTGTTCTTGACTGTGAGAAGCACCTAAGCCATTGTCTTTCCTTGTCAGAGTGTTTGGCAAAGGAACTAGAGGTTTTAGAAGTAGAGGCTATTAGAAGTACTGCTTCTGCGGTGAGAAAATACTGTTGTTAATAAAAGAGAAAAGAGGGACAGGGCTGGCTGGCAGGGGCCCTTGGTTCCTAGGGCAGGGGAGTGATAATCATAATCTAAGGTGTGCCATCTTGATGACACAGTGCTGGGTTAGGGTGTCTTCCTGGCAGCCTGCCAGCACTGGGACTCAGCCGCTGCATGGTCTGAGGAGAGAGAGATTCCCTCCGCATCTCATACCGGTGCAGAATGGGACTCAACCCAATATGATAGAGGGTGTCAAAGATCATGTTTTGTTGTTCAGACACCCACCCCAAGAAATCTCACTTGGACCCCAGAGCACTGAGGCTGGGCCACAGGAGAGACAGGAAACCACTATCTAATCCTGAGCTCACAAAAAATAGAAATGTCAGAATCTGAGAGACACCTCAAGAAAGTTTCAGGGAAACAACAAGCTTGAGGGACTTAAGGGTGGGGAGCTGGAGGCAGACAGATCTGTGTTTGAGTTCAGCCCTGCACTTTATTTCCTGTGAGTTTGGAAATGTTGTTTAAATACTTTCTTAGCCTGAGTTTTCTTTATTTGTGATTGTTGGACACTGAGGTTGTTTTTAGTTTTCACAACTGTGTACATTACTGTGATCTCTGTCTATACATACATCCTTGAATTAATCTACGATAGTTTAGAAGAGATTCCTAGAAGCTGCATCACTTGATCAAAGGTATGAATTCAATGCACATGGTCAAATTGTTTTCCTGTTTCCAGCATTTTACTTATATTAACAGTATATAGGAGTGCTTATTTCCCAGCATCCTAGATACCATGTTAGTCGCTCAGTTGTGTCTGACTCTTTGGACTCCATGTACTGTAGCCTGCCAGGTTCCTCTGTCCATGGGATTCTCCAGGCAAGAATACTGGAGTGGGCTGCCATTTCCTTCTCCAGGAGATCTTCCCAACCCAAGGATCAAATCCGGGTCTCCTGCATTGCAGGCAAATTCTGTATCATCTGAGCCATGAGGGAAGCCCCCTACATATTATGGATAGTTAGTTAATTAAAAAAAAACCTTGATTTTATTGATGTTACATGAAAAATGCATCCTACTGTGTTATGTAGCAATGCTGCAAGCAATAATGAGGCTGAATATTTTCCACACATTTATCGGTCATTTATATTTTTCGTCTTTTGTTGTGAATTGCTAGTTTATGGCCTATACCTATTTTGTTTGTATTTTCCCTATGGTTTTAAAAGAATTCTTTACACACAAACAAGAGTAAATTTTTATGTCATAAATTTGCAATCAGTTTTTTTATTTTTATGATGACCTTTTATATTTAGAAGTTTTAAGTTTTATGTGAATGGAATAATTTCTGATGCTCTTTGAAATTGCTTACGGCATGCATTCCTAATGATTTGGAGGGGGGAGCATTTATATTACACACAGTTACTTTGGACCCTTATCCATGGAGGGTTCACGTACAGATACTATAAAATTATAGCATATAGAAAAACCAGAAATGAAGGAAGTCATTCATATATTTGGTTATAGGATTCCATGTTTAATGTAGAGGCTGATATATAAATCAATCCAATTCTTATTTTTTTAGTAATTTCAAATTATTAATATGCTTTTATATACATGTATCAGCTGGTTCTGGTGTTTAAATATGTAAATAAACCAGTTCTTCTACACAGAGATGATGTAATGTTTTTTCCCAGGAACTAGCAAATACACAATATAGCAACAAATATTGCATGATTTATTCGAGGTACCACAGCAAGGGAAATATGAATGAAGATTAAGAAATGTATGAAAAATTTTTTCCAATATCAGATAGGGTGCTTAAGTGTAGAGGAAATAATATTAAATGCAATTGAGATAACTAAAATTAGACACATGTAGCACTCTATTATTTTCTTATTCTCCTTTAAGCCCTCTGGCTCCTAGCAATCAGAACTGAGTAAATAATGTGTTGTTTGATATATATATATCAGTAAACATATATAAAAATTAATTGGAATATAATTGCTTTACAGTTTTGTGTTGGTTGATACATATATTGTTAAATGTGATATGGATCATGTAAAGAGGATCCAGAAAAACACAAAAGAGCAGCCTAGACAAATTAGTTCATTTCCAGGCCTGAAGGTAGTGCCACAGCTGAATGGTCCTGACCAGTGGGCTCCTTGTATAAATCATTCCCAGGATGACCGTCAGCACATTGTGAAAAGGATTAAAAGGTTAGAAATGAAAGCTTCAGAAAAGGTTAAAGCCTGGGTTGGAGGGACTGAGGCTTCAGAATTGGCTCAGACCTATTATTTAATTTCATTCTGCCTAAGGCAAATGATCCTACACAGATGACGTATAGCTAATAGTGTTTGTTATTAGAGTGCTTGATATTGGAGGAGTAGAAAAATTTTTTTCCTTTTTTAGTCTTGCCCTATTTTTGCATTGTGTAGGTCCAAGTTTCCTGTGTCACATGGATCCCATAAAGTAAAAGGTGTCGTGGAGGACCCTTTCCCTTCTTCTCAGGTTAAATAACCTAACATTTTAACCAAGAAAAGGCGCTGATAATGTGAGGATATGAAAGGCTTTCCTTTCCATCCCACCGAGGACTGAGAAAAGGAGGGATTGAGAAAGTGAGGAATAACGTTCTGACTCAGACTGGTTAAATTTGTACATAGATCAATCCTTAAAAAACTGAATAAATTTTAAAAATCTAGGGAAATATTAAAATATACCAACCCTATCTCCATATTTTAAAACAATCCCCTAACTTGCAGAGAGCGGCCTAGGAAGGGCACCTGTGGCCCTGCTTGAAATGCGTCCCCACCAGTCACTGAGCCCAGGAGATGGGCAGTGGTGCCTGGCGAGGCCCAGAGCTGGGGTATGGAGGAAACGTTCTGGGGAACCGAGCGCAGGGGTCACTGTAGTGCACCTCAGAAAGACAGAAGCAGAGCTGTGGTGAAGTGTTTTTTTTAAGTAGAAAAATTTTAATTGAATTGTAACACATATAGAAAAGCACACAAATTTTAACACCGATATAGAGTTAGATGGATGTTTACCAAGTGGAAACACCCATGTAACTATCACCAAGGTCAAGAAATGAAACACAAGATTTGAATTTTGTATTTGTTCACTTATGTCTTCATTCACTTAGGTCTTGATTGGCTTTGTTGAGCCCCTTTTAGGGCCTCTTTCTATATATGTATACGTGCGTGCTAAGTCACTTCAGTCGTGTCTGACTCTGTGCGACCCCACGGACTGTAGGCTGCCAGGTTGCTGTCCATGGGATTCTCAAGGCAAGAATACTGGAGAGGGTTGCCATCCCCTTCTCCAGGGGATCTTGCCAACCCAGGGACTGAACCCATGTCTCTGATGCCCTTTCACTGGCAGACACGTTCTTTACCACTAGTGCCACCTGGGAAGCCATTTCTACAGACCCTTATTCAATAAATGTTTCCTCAAAATGGATAAATCATAACTATCAATGCTTGTAACTAAAGAGTTCATTTAATCTTCTAAATAATAAATGCAGAAATCTTTTGCATTTCATGATTTTTCCCTTATTCTAGGAAACATTCCTTCAAAAAAAAAGAAAAGAAAAAGGGTATGAAGTGACCCTCAAAATCTTTATGTCTTCCCACCATTTGTCCATCAGCTGCCTGCTTTCAGTTCCCATGTTTTGGAGTTTTCTTTGTGTCCTTATTTTCTACAGTGCTATATAATAAGGTCAATGGCTTAGTAATTATTTATATTTTGCTGTATTTTTTTACATTTATGTGTTTAGTCAGAAGTAAAGTTTTCAGAATTATACCACAAAATATCTGTGCCAGTGTGTTTAAGTAAAAGGTAATAGATCTATGTTGTTTCCACCCCCCTGCCCAATACAGGCATATCTTGGAAATACTGCCAGTTCAGTTCCAGACCATGCAATAAACAAATATGAATATCGAAACAAAGTGGGTGGCATTTAAATTTTGTGGTTTCCCAGTTCATATGTAATTTGTATTTATAGTATTCTGTAGTCTATTAAGTGTGTAATAGCTTTATGTCTTAAAAAACTGTGTGTGTGTGTGTGTGTGTGTGTATGTGTCCGACTCTGTGACCTCGTGGAGCTCACCTGGCTCCTCTGTACATGGGATTTCCCAAGCAAGAATACTGGAGTGGTTTTCCATTTCCTACTCCATGAGATCTTCCCGTCCCAGGAATGAAACCCCAGTCTCCTGAGTCTCCTGAATTGGCAGACAGATTCTTCACCACTGTACTACCTGGGAAGTCCAGAAAGCAGTGTACTACATACCTTAATTTGAAACTATTGCGAAAAATGCGAACCATCATCCAAACTAAGTAATAGTAATAGTAAGTAATAGTAATAACATCAAAGATCACCATCCCAGATCACTGTAAGAAATATAGTAATAATGAAAAAGTTTGAATTCTTTCAAGAATTACCCAAATGCGACACAGAGACTCGGAGTGACGAAATGCCATTGGAAGAACGGTGCTGACTGACTTGCTTGACTCAGGGTTGCTACAGACCTTCAATTTGTGAAAAATACAGTATCTATGAAGCACAACAAAATGATGACAAGTAACCCTGTAATTATTTTCTAATGTAATAAATGTTCATGTTAAAAGTTTGAAAACCACAAAGGTTAAGTATAAAGAAACTGATAAACATTAATCCCACCACATAGGAATAACCACTTCAAACTTTTGATCGTTCCAGTATTTTTTTGTTTATATATATCAGTTCAATTCAGTCCAGTCGCTAACTTGTATCTGTCTCTTTGCAGCCCCGTGGACTGCAGCATGCCAGGCTTCCCTGTCCTTCACAATCTCCCAGAGCTTGCCCAAACCCATGTCCATTGAGTTGGTGCCATCTCGTCCTCTGTCCTCCTCCTCTCCTGCCTTCAATCTTCCCCAGAATCAGGGTCTTTTCCAATGAGTTGACTCTTCACATCATGTGGCCAAAATAGCAGAGTGTCAGCTTCAGCATCAGTCCTTCCAATGAATGTTTTGGGTTGATTTCCTTTAGGGTTGACTGGTTTGATCTCCTTGAAGTCCAAGGGACTCTCAAGTCTTCTCCAGCACCATGATTTGAAATCATCCAAGTCTTTGGCACTCAGCTTTCTTTATGATCCAACTTGCACATCTGTTCATGACTACTGGAAAAACCATAGCTTTGACTATACAGACCTTTGTTGGCAAAGTGATGTCTCTGCTTTTTAATACACTGTCTAGGTTTGTCATAACTATATGTATTATATATGTATACTTTTTCCCACAAAATCCATAAACTCTGTCAGTTATATATACTGCTTTTTTCTCACTTTAAAATCTTATGGTTTTGCACTTCTAGTCAGAAAAACACATGAGAAATATAAGTAAAATTAAATGTATGCATTATTCAGTAGTATTCCACCTTGAGGAGACAAGGAAGGCTGTGGAATCAGAGGAACTCTGTGGAATCAAGAAACATTTAAAGAAGGAAAAAAAAGATACTATAAAGTCCTAATGGCCAGCTCCTAGCTGCAAACCAAGAAAACTCACTTGGTGATTATAAATTTCAATTACAGTAATACCTAAAAAACTAATTTTAGCCAGTTCCTTCACAACATATGGATCATCCATTGTCAGAGAAGTGATACAATTTCTGAATTAAGTTTAATCTCTTATGGGGAATTAATAAGAATATTTAAGAAATCATTTAAGATATGAGCTAAGAATTTAGACAGTAATCTAAGCTCCTCTAGGAAAAGGAGCTCTCTTTCACAATTCATGGGTTTCTCTGCAACTGATAAGCATGAAACATAGTTTCAAGGCTAACTGAATCTGTTCAAAAGTGAAATTAAATTTGAGCATAATAAATTCAGGTATCAAGATTTGTAATGGGGAAAAGACTGTCATTGTAAAATTTTCTAAATTATTGGAACTGAAATTAAGGCAAAAGCATACTAAATTTGATCCTCTGACAAAGATTTCTTCTAAATAAGTCTCTAAGCAATCTTATAAACAGCTTGGAGACTGGTGTACTTTATGAAAAATATTGAAAATAGGAGACTTTTTTTTTTTTTTTTTTCTTTTAGCCGTGCTTCAGGGCAATTCAGGATCCTAGTTCCCTGACCAGGGATCGAACCTATGCACCCAGCATTGGGAGTGTGGAGTCTTAACCACTGGACCACCAGGGAAGTCCCAGGAGACTATTTTAATAAATTTGAATTGGGGAAGGTTAAAAAAAACAAAAATGATCTATTTGACCATGTTAAAAAATGATCTATCTATACATTTACATTTTAAAATCTACAAAACAGGTAAGATAATAAATGTTTGAAAGTTTTTGTATGTTTATTGTAAAACAGAAACATACCTCTTTTCAGGGAGAGTTTTTTTTGAATAGTTTGTTGGGCTTAATTCAAAAATTATACTTCATCAGGGTGGCAAACTGTAAGGATGCAGGCTAGCACTGCTCAAGGCCATTCATGGCTTTAAAGACTCACAAAACTAGATTTAAATTGATTCACGTGCTGTCAGCTAGCACGTAACAGGTTATTTACCTTTCTGACCCATAGTTTTTGTTGCTGTTGTTTTTAACTTTTTTTTTATATTGGAGTATGGCCAATTAACAATGTTGTGATGGTTTTTGGTGGACAGCAGAGGGACTTAGCCATACATATACATGTATCCATTCTCCCCTAAACTCCCCTCTCATCCTAGCTGCCATATCACATTGAGCAGAGTTCCCCGTGCTATATAGTAGGTCCTTGTTGGTTATCATTTTAAATATAGCAGTGTGAACATGTTCATCCCAAACTCCCTCACTATCCCTCCTCCCCTTCCTTCCCCTATGGTAACCATGTTTGTCAGTTTCTGTTTTGCAAATAAGTTCATTTGTATCAATTTTTTTTTTAAGAGTTCAGAATATAAGCCATGTCATAGGATATTTCTCTTTCCCTGACTTCCTTCATTCAGGATGACAATTTCTAGGTCCAGCCATGTGGCTGCAAATGGCTTTATGTCATTCTTTTTAATAGCTGAGTAATATTCCATTGTATATATGCACCACACCTTTATCCATTCCTGTGTCAATGGACATTTAGGTTGCTCCCATGTTTTGGCTATTTTAAATAGTGCTGCAGTGAACATTGGGGTGCATGTATCCTTTCAAACAAGGGGGGCTTTTTTTTTTTGAAGATATATGCCCAGGAGTGGGATTGCAGGGTCATATGGTATTTCTATTTTTAGTTTTTTAAGGAATCTCCATATTGTTCTCTATAGTAGCTGGACCAATTTATTAATACAGTGCCACCAATAGTGTAGGAGGGTTTCCTTCTCTCCATACCTCTCCAGCATTTATTGAGGATATTTTTGATAGCCATTTTGACTGGTATGAGGTGATAATCTCATTATAGTTTTTTTCATTATAGTTTTGATTTGCATTTCTCTAATAATTAGTAATGTTGAATATCTTTTCATGCACCTCTTAGCCATCTGTGTGTTTTCTTTGGAGAAATGAGTGACCCATATTTTTAAAATCTGAAATGACATAAAGACCTACTACTCAAAGGTTTCTATGGTGATTAAATGAGATGTTTGTATTAGGTCCTGGAGAGAGTACATGGCAAACAAAACATTTCTAAATACGTGGTCACTACTAATAGGCAATATTTCTTTGTGGTAGTCAATTAAAAAACAAATTATAAAAAAGAAGCATATATAATGGAGTGTGGCTTCCACCGACAACACACACGTAAGATCTTCTTCACTATCAAGTCAATTTTGTCTCAGTAAATCTATAAAGCAATGGGAAATTTTTACAAGGAAAGAGAATTTATAAAATATGTTAGTACATTCAGTGAACAGTTTCTGGAGAAAGTGAAATAGTTGTTATTCTAAAATAGAAATGAAGGTGTTCATTTTGCCTCAGAATTTTATGATTTTAGATTTTGGACAGAAGTGAAAGTCACTGATTTTGGACAGAAGTGAAAGTCATTCAGTCGTGTCCAACTCTTTGCTACCCCATGGACTATACAGTCCATGGAATTCTCCAGGCCAGAATATTGAAGCGGGTAGCCATTCCCTTCTCCAGGGGATCTTCCCTACCCGTGGATCAAACCCAGGTCTCCCGCATTACAGGCAGATTCTTTACCATCTGAGACACCAGTGAAGCCCTCTGGACAGAAACAGGAAGCTAAGTCAGAGGTATGGTGGTTTTGTTTTATTCCTTAGGGATCCTCAGTACTATCAAGAGAACACTTTCAAAGAAGGCTAGTATCTAACAAATAAATTTTGGTGTGACACTCACTGATATCCTTCATGGCAGGAAACGAAACCTGTGAAGGAAAGTACCTGCAGCCCAAAGCTGACGTGCCCCCTGTTTCTGTACAACTGGCAAACCGAGAGAAGGCAGAATGGCTTTACATTTCTAAATGGTTGAAAACTGTTTGGGGGAGGGGACATATAAAAATTATGTGAAATCAGATTGCAGTGTGCATAAATAAAATTTCAGTGGAACATAGCTATACTCATTAGTTTTAAGTATTGTCAATGTCTTCTTTCCCACTACTATGGCAGAGTTGAATAGTTGTGGTAGAGACCTTCTGTATGGCTCACAAAACCAAAAATATTTATGACCCTTTATAGAAAGTTTGCGACTACTGCACTTGAGATAAGCTTAACCAGAAAGCAATGTAGATGGATGATAGTTTAATATTTTTGAAGTGGAGAAGGTTTTTTTAAGCACACAATCAAAAACAATTCGGTTGTTAAAATGATGTAGACCCACATGTTTATTAACATAAAAAGATGTTTGTTGTTGTTTAGTCACAAAGTTGTGTCTGACTCTTTCGCAACCCCATGGACTTGCTCACAAGGCTTTTCTGTCCATAGGATTCTCCAGGCAAGAATATTGGAGTGGGTTGCCATTTCCTTCTCCAGGAGATCTTCCCGACCCAGGGTTCAAACCTGGGTCTGTCTCCTGCATTGGCAGGTGGATTCTTTACCACTGAGTCACTATATTGTTACAAAGGGAAGATTGTAAAACAGAACACATAATATGACCGCACGTTTAAATGTATAGAAATAGATCAACCAATAGATTGATGGATTGATAAAGATTAGAAAAGGGTGATAGTCTACATATTTTGCCACCTGTAGGCATAAACATGGAACCACCAAAACACCATTTGTAAATTACTGATATGGTTATTTATCAGCATATATCACTAAAAACCTGGAGAAGGAAACGGCAACCCACTCCATTATTCTTGCCTGGTCAGTTTATAGCTCATGGTACTTGCCACTGATACATGTTTGTAAATTAACATTCAAAAGGATTTGTAATCTCTGCAGAATATTTTTCATGCAGTTAGTATGTCGTAGCATCAGGTAACTGCAGTGGCATGTTTGTTTAAAAAAATTCAACTTTTAATGTTTAGATGCTTTAATACACAGTGACTTAGAAATATGAAGGGGAAGAAGTTTTTCAAAGAAACACACATAACTAAACCTTTCTCACCAAACCTTAACTGCTTCTAATCACTATTTAATATAACCCTGGTATCATCTCTAGTCTTAATTATGATGTTCCTTTCTGGTAATCTTAATCTTAGCATCACACAATTCTTAGGTCAGGTGTCCTGTCTCCACTTCATGTGGGCTACTAATCCTAAGAAAACTCTTTTGCATAATTCAATCAATGGCTTTGGTTGTCTTTTTTCTTTTTTTAGCAAGTCCTGGTCACCTAGGAATAAAGTGAAGTGAATACGCTCAGTTGTCTCCGACTCTTTGCGACCCCATGGACTGTAGCCCAACCAGGCTCCTCCATCCATGGAATTTTCTAGGCAAGAGTACTGGAGTGGGTTGCCACTTCCTTCTCCAGGGGATCTTCCCAACCCAGGGATTGAACCCGGGTCTCCTGCATTGTGGGCAGACACTTTACTGTCTGAGCCACCAGGGAATAGAACAGTTTACAATTGGCTGCTTTATCCTCTCATTTAACAAAAGTAAAAGCCAGGAGAAGAGAGGTACGTGGAGCTCACCATACACTACACGCATAGAATTTTCCAACATCCTCATCAGCAGGAGGTTGGTTTTTTAAACTCCAGATAACGTCCTAGTTAGTAGCCATAGTGCTTCCCTGGTGACTCAGACATAAGGAGTCTGCCTGCAATGCTGGAGATCCCAGTTCGATTCCTGGGTTGGAAAGATCCCCTGGAGGAGGAAATGGCAATCCACTCCAGTATTCTTGCTTGGAAAGTTCCATGGACAGGGGAGCCTGGTGGGCTACCCCTGGTTCCATGGGGTAGCAAAGAGCTGGACTCTGAGTGACTAACACTTTCACTTCATCCAAGTGTCAAATCAAACCCGGTCACTGTGATTTACTCTCTTTATCACTGCCTAGCAATGTATAATTTTACAAATAATTAGAGATGCATCAAAAATAGCTTTTAGGAAGAAACTTTATTCAAATAAAGAACATTTTTAAGACATATTCAAACATTCTTATGAACAAGGAGTTAATGGGTCCCATGATAATGGGTCACATGAAGGTCATTCCAGTACACTAATGTGTATGCTAAACAAATGTTATATAATTTCACTGACGGGGTGTCCATCCATTTAAGGAAATCTAGATTTTGATACCAGTTAACAACAGAAAATGATGTTATTTTTGTGTATTAAAAATTATAAATTACTTGCTACTGACTCTATATATGTAGTGCATTGGAAAAATTGGTTGCAACTGACAGGTAATTTCATAGCAAGTTCCTAAATATAATCTTGGATCTCTTTTGACGTGTCTTCAGCAGAAACTACTATGAGTCATTTTAAAAGTCTTGGACCTAAAAGGAAAAAGTTAAATTGCACCTAGCTTTCTCTGGTAAGAATGGGCACAGCACAGAACTACTGGTTACCTCCTGGCAAGAACAACTGAAAAATCAGCTGGGGGTTGGGCGAGGATGTTCCTTTTATAAATGTTTGGGCATTCACCCAATCCTGTGCCTCTGACATTCCTGGGCAGGGCATGCTGGTAGTAGAAATAGTGAAAGTTAATTCAAACCACTGAATTCTCCACTTTACAATATGGAAACTGGCAGACTTACCTCAATCGTTAAGTTCTCCACCCTCTCCCTCACCACCTCCACCTCACATCTAAAACATTAGGTTAAGAATATAAATTGCTTTAGGTCTTTGTTCCCACAGGCAGGCAAAGAGGAACTTAAAAAACCTTAACTATCCTGATTTGAGGGTTATATAGTGTTTATAACTAACTTATGAATTTATACAAGTTACAAACAGCCTCTATTAGAAGTTGGCAAGAATGAGGATGGTACCATTACAGATTTTTGTTCATCAAATAGTTTCATCTAGGATCAAAGATAATTTGGTGTTTTTCTATAACCAATACCTTAAAGTAGGGTAAGAAGATGGGTCTCCTCTTGAAGGCCAACACCAACGGGTTAGGAGTCACTGCCCATAGTACCTTGTGGAGGATTCTAAGGCTGTGTTGGTGATCAGTAAGAAACACTGTTTTCAGCTATTAGCTCTGTCTGCCTCAGGTGTGGGAGCACAGGGTAGGAGCATACTTACCTAGTATTTGCCACTCTTGATTTAAACTGTTAACTGGCACACCCAGATTTGAGTCAGAGTCTGTCACTTAGTAGCTGTGGTTCCTTGGGAATGTTATTTGATACCCTTAAATCTCAGTTTCCTCTTTTGTAAAATAGGAATAGCAAAAATGCTTAACCTTACAGGGTTGTTTTAAGGATTAATAGATTAACGTTAGAAAATACTTGGAGTCTGACACATAACAAACCTCTATAAACAAAAGCTACTATTACTATCATTACTTACTAATAATATGAATTATTCATGAATGTTTTTAAATTAAGTTGCTGGTTTAAAGTTGTTTTTTTAATTACTGGGCCCTGGAAACATAGCAGGATAAAGTGAAGCTGTTTTAGAGGTTTGGCAGAAGGCCCAAGGGTCCTACCTACTCTAACCCCACTCCCAGGAAGGCATCTTCAAAGACTCTTAGGATCCCAGAGCATAGCTTGAAAATCCCTGAAGAAGGTTATTTAGAAGTGAAAACAATGGTCCTCTTTTGAGATTTGTTTTGCATTTGTTAGCCAGTTAGGCTGAAATAAGAAAGGTCATAGTCAGGGCAAAATAGCCAAATTTAAGGCAGAGAGAAATTCACTAAGAAAAAACTGTTCCTGGAGGTGAAGTACTCAGAATCAAGCAGTAAATTTACATGATTTCCATTAGAATAAAATTTTTTTAAAGTTGGTATTATTTTGGCAAAAAATAAAAAAAAAAGGATTCAAATTCACGGTGAATTTGAATAGTTTTGTATTTATATTTAAAACATGGCTAGATTTACTTAAAAGAATTTAGCTAGAGAAAAATAACTCCTAAGAGTCAGATGAAGATCAGATGATGGTAAGCAAGGGCTTAAAGCAGGAACTGGAAAAAGTGAGTGGAGACTGTGGAGTAAAAATGCAAACAGGGAAAAGAAATGTACAAACAAAGTGCTCCCTTTTAAAATTCACATTGTAAATAAGTTAGATATATAGAAAATGAATACTGTTACTAGCAATTATAAAGTGTTATTTTCTCTTCAAGGATGGATTTTAAAATAGAAATGCTTTGGTGTGTTTGACTAGCTTATGCTAATTAATCACTGTAGAATACAGCAGCATATATGATAATTTAGATCACTGTTTACCAAAGAAAGAACAAAGGGTCTCTAATAGAGCTAAAGAAACAGACATGAACCAAATGATGATAATTATCTAATATACCTAGTAGACTGGATTCATTAAAAGAAAACACTCTTTAGTTTCCAAAGTTACCTGCTCAAACAAGTGAAGTTCCTATGAAATCCTATAGTTTACTCTGAAACCTTTTTACATCATGTCTACAGATCATGAAAACTTTTGTTAAGGAATACTCTTTTCAATACATTTTACTTCGTAAGACTTATATAAAAGTCCCTTCTCTAACGTCCATGAGACAGACACATAAATGACTTATACCTTTACTTTTCAGAAGCTTTGGAAAAGCTTTCAACTCTAGAACTAAACTATAAAAGGTCTTAAATATATACCATATTCTGATTATTAATCCTACAATGAAAATACTTTGAACATACTTAAATTATTATGATGGGACTCAATTTCAAGTGCTTACAATTTTCTTTAATAGCATAAGTTTTGCTTTCTGTGTGGTGTGTGTTAAGTCGCTCAGTAGTGTCCGACTCTGTGACCCCCACAGACTATACCCTGTCAGGCTCCTCTGTCCATGGGGATTCTCTAGGCAAGAATACTGGAGTGGGTTACCATGCCCTCCTCCAGGGGTATCTTCCCAGCCCAGGGATTAAACCCAGCTCTCCCCGACTGGAGGCAGATTCCTTACCATCTGAGCTACTAGGGGAGCCCAACAGTCTCTAAGAAAATACACCATACCAGATTTTGCCTTTGCAGTTGCCTCATTATTCATCTCCAACAATTAATTATACTAATATACTAATAAAGGTGGAAATATAAGATGGTTGATGACTTATCCTGATGGCTCAGTGGTAAAGAATCTTCTGCCAATGCAGAAGACATGGGTTCAATCCCAGATCCAGGAAGATACCACATGCCACAGTACAACTAAACCAGTGTGCCACAACTATTGAGCCTGTGGCTCTAGAGCCTGGGAGCTGCAACTCTTGAAGCCCTCACTCCCCACAATCTGTGCTCCCAGAAGAGAAGCCACCACAGTGCAACAAAGATTAGCTCCTCTTTGCCGAAGCTAGAGAAAGTACATGTGCAGCAATGAAGACCCAGCACAGCCAAAAATGAATAAATGAATGAATGAATAAAAATATTAAAAAGATTCTATTTAAAAAGCAGGAGATTAATGGCAATATGGTATGTTGGAAACTTTCTCAAATCTGATTTTTCAAGTCTCTTCACTTTCATTATATGCAGAAAATGGACTTTTACAGTGGCCAACTATACAATGCAAATTTATTCATTTTTGCCTGCAAATTACATTGCATCATTTAAGCTTAGTTTTCAAAAAAACTAAAAAACCCCTGCCATTCTGAGGTCTAGATTAGAGTTACGATACTATAAAGAAACTGCTCACATTAAGTTTATAACAAACTGTCACGATGTCAGTGAGAAATGCTTAAAAGGTGAAAACATGCCCCTTTCTTTCTCATATCCACAAATGATGAAAAATTGCAATGAAATTCATTACCTACACAGGCAAAATGTCCTCAGATCCTCAGCTCATATTCCTGTATTTTGTGCTGAAACAAAGATACAGCAGTAACTTTCAAACAGCATGCAGTAAACCTTACAAAATGCATTCTGGATAACTATTTTTATGGATATTCCCAACTCATGTATTTTTAGAGTTCACACACTGAGAAGAAACATGCCAATGAGCATTCAATAATTTTGGGATTTGAACTGGCTACCTAATAAAGACAATATTCCCAGTCTTCCATCTTGGTGACAAAAATGCACCAGGACTGTACTTGGTAACTTCAAACTAAGTATAAAAATAACAAATTAGCCATAATTGTAAATCTATCCTGCTGCTTAGGGAGAGGGATGGCTTGGGCCTGAAGGACCTGAAGTTTTAGAATTTAATAAAAATAGTTCTCACTGCTTTTAGAATATGATCTGAAATGCAATTAAAGGAAAAAATTACTCTTATCTCCCTTGTAATACATTTTCTAAAGGGAGTTCAATCATTAAATTTATACAATAAAATTGTATTGCATTAAGAAATCAATTAATTATGAATTCTTAAAAGCCTAGGATTAAGTAACATTTAAATTTTTATATCAAGCTGCAAACTTAATCTTATCTTGGAGAAGCAAGTTTAATCTTAAGTGTTATATACCAGTGCCAGCAAATTAATATTCTACTTTACAAGAAATATTTCTGGGTACTTTATGTAGTCTTTTTTTGGACATCGGTTTTTCATACTAAGTATTTGATTCTTAGCTCTAAAAATGAAGAATGAAACATTAAACTGGAAAAGAATGAACAGTATGGATTTTTGCCTTTATACTTACAGGACAGAAAACATACTGTTTTCTAGGAGAAAAAACTTAAGGCCCTAAGTAGTCCTAAAATATAATGTACTTTCTTTTCAGTTTCCACAGTTACATGGGGCATTATGTGGATTTCATGTGGCACTGGAAGAGGGAATAAGCAAATTTCAACTCAACTCAGTTTAGAGAACAGAAGGATCGCAACCTAACACAGATGCTCTGAGCTTGAGATGAACACTGATGGCATCAGTTCAAGCAGAGACTGGATAACAAATGTATGTTTTTCTCAGGTCCCTTCAGTCTGAACGTTTTATTAGTCTGCATAGTTAAGAGATACATACATATTGATATGACATGATCAAGTCAGCTAGACATCATCTCATCAAATTGTGTTTACATGGCCAGCATACATTGAATAGCTTCAAAAAAATCAAGGCTGTAATTTTTCTAAAAGTAACTTTGCTATGATCATGATGAGACTCCATACACCCAAAATGTAAATCTAAAGACCCTCACGGTCATCCACGAGAAACTGAAGAATAGTGATCCAAATTAGAATGTGATTGAAAATCTTCTGTGGATCAAACAATGCACAGTGTCATTTCAACAAATAGTTGTAAACTGTGGACAGAGGTCAACCAAGGTTTAAGTCACTGTGATCATTTGTAATTAAGAACACCATGGGCAGAGGAGCATGGCAGGCTCCAGTCCATGGGGCTTTTGCAAAGAGTTGAACACGCTTGAGCAATTGAGCACACACACACACACTCACCGGCCCCCATGGGAAAGAACACTGAGAGAGCCCTGCAAAGAAAAGAATATTGATGCATGCAGGGTCAAATAAGAGAACAGGTGTGTGAAGGAAATTAGTCACTAACAGTGTGAAATGATGCAGAGGTGGGGCTCTGGCAACTTCATTAGTGGCCTTTAAGAAAGTAGTTTTAAATACTGAATTTGCATTCTAGGGTGCAGTGGGTTGAGGAGTGAATGGGATGCCCAGATAAGAACGCCTGCTGTCATCTCAAATGACTATGTTCTTCTCAGAGTTCCATCACTTTCTAGATATATTTGACACACTTGATGGGACAGTACCACATTAACAGAGCAACAAAACTTTTTCCAAATCTCTTAAAATCGGACCATCTGTTGTGATTAATTTTAACCTTGGGGAAAGACTCTTGGAACTATTTTAGACCAATGCTGAAAATGTGTTTGAAGAGAAATTTTGACTAATAATTGTGCTCAGTTATTTTGTTCATTTGCCATGTACTTGAGTAGACTCAAGTCTACTACAAGAGACTGAGCAACGCAAAGAGAAGTGTCCTCAATGGGGCTCGTAACGGGGAATTAAATGTATGTGAAACAATGACACAGGCTTCTGGTTCAGTATGAGTCTTTAGTTTGGGAAATTTTCTTTAGCTTTATAGAATGTTTTTCAGGTCACATATCTGGGGTCAGTTACTCACAAGCTTAGTATTTTCAAACTGTGTCCAAGATGACTCACAAGTCTAATTGACTTAAGTACACCTTTTTAAAGCGTAGACTCCTAGCTTACATTCTAAAGGCTATGGAAACTCAATGTCGTATATATATAAAAGAATCTTATAACATAGGGTAAAGGTAGAATTAAATGGCAATAAAAGTCTAATTTAGAAGTGTACATACTTTAATCAGCAAGTTAAAATCTCCTCTTCTTAAAGCTCTGAATATATTTCTGAATTTGACATATTCTCTCTTATTTGGGCTTCCCTGGTGGCTCAGCTGGTAATGAATCCACCTGCAATGTGGGAGACCTGGTTTCAATCCCTGGGTTGGGAAGATCCCCTGGAGAACGGGATGGCTATCTACACCAGTATTCTGGCATGGAGAATTTCATGGACTTGACTGTACAGTCCATAGCGTTGCAAAGAGCTGGGCACAACTGAGCAACTTTCACTTTTCTCTCATTTAGCAACTAGGGAATGGAGGGGACACTCTGTATACTGGGATATTTTCATTGGATTTCCTGTTAAAATCTTTTTGCTTCATCACAGCCAAGGTGGTATCTAAAACCGTGCCATAGGAGTACTTCACTGGCAGTCCAGTGGTTAAGACTCCGTCTTGCAATGCAAGGAGGGTGGGGGTTCAGTGCTTAGTTGAGGAGTTAAGATCCCACATGTTTAGTGGCCCAAAAAAACTGTGAAAACATAAGCAATATTTTAACAAATTTAATCAAGACTTTAAAAATAGTCCACATTGTGACTTTCCTGGTGGCCTAGTGGGTTTAAGAATCCATCTGCCAATGCAGGGAATGCGGATTAGATCCCGGGTCTGGGAAGATTCCAGCTACCAAGCTTCTGTACTCTAGGGCCATGAGCCACAACTACTGAGCCTGTGTGCCCAACTAATGAGGCTAGTGAGCCTAGACCCTGTGCTCTGTAATGAGAAGCCACCACAAGGAGAAGCCATGCAGTGCAATGAAGAGAGCCCCTGCTTGCTGCAACCACAGAAAGCCTGCGCAAAGCAACAAAGACCCAATACAGCCAAAAACAAATAAATAGAAAATAAAACACAGTAAACGAAAAAAAATTTTTAAGGTTTACATCAAAAAAACCTGTAAAATAAAATGGTGCCATCGAAGTGTTATATCCTGTTTGTTACCCCAGATTTGTAATCCTAGAAAGGACATAATTCATTGATGTTAAGAAGGCACATCCTTCCTCAGTATATATACTGATGGATTTACTGTTTGGCCCTATACAGAAAAGATTTGCTGATTCCTATTAAAGATTATCAGAATCCAGACTGAAAAGCAAACTGTAAAATATACAACACACATAGATATGGAATATGAATTAGATGATAGGAATCTTGAATGAGGTGAGATTAATTTTAGTGATGCATCAAGATGCCAGACTTCCCTGGTGGCTCAGATGGTAAAGCATCTCCCTACAATGCGGGAGACCCAGATTCGATCCCTGGGTTGGGAAGATCCATTGGAGAAGGAAATGGCAAGCCACTCCAGTACTCTTGCCTGGAAAATCCCATGGATGGAGGAGCCTGGCAGGCTATACTCCACAGGGTTGCAGAGTCAGGCACGACTGAGCGACTTCATTTAAATATGCCATTAAAAAAAAAAAGTACATCAAAATTAAGCAGAACTCTTAAGCTATTTAAGAATAACTTGGGGTGGGGGCATGGAAGAATATAGAAGCTTGTGATTTCACCCTTTGAGGAGAGGTGATGTTCTTTCCCTATTCAAAAAATGTGGAATGAACATCAGCCCCAAGTTCCTGCAATCGAGTGAACAACTTTTATTGGATAAGAGAGCTCTAGGTAGAGTCATTTCATCATCTAGTTCCCCCTAACAGTACAGAGACTCTACACTAAGGTGTCCGTTTCCCTGAGTACAGTTGGGTCTTCTGAAAAAAAGAAGAGCCTGTCTAATACTACAGACTTGTCCAGTATAGCTGACAAAGAAGTGGCAGGCACGTAGAAAGTAGTAAATTTTCAAGGTGAAAGTATTCTCCTTTTTATTACACTGAAGAGGAAGAAGGCAAAGTGCTGTGTATGCATTACTAACAATCTGCACTATTTTATATTTTCAGCCATTCGACCCTTCCACTAAATCACTCCTTTTAAAAATCACTGAAATTAAAGGCCTCTTTGATAAAAGTTCCCTGATTGTCTAACTTTGCATCTTTTCCCATCCCAAATGGTTGAGAGTAAAATAGTGAACACAGTGTGACCCCATTATCCATCATGGGTAATCATTTTCTCACAAACTGGTATTCAGTATATCTGCTGAACACATGTATGACCAAAGAAGAAAAGAGTCCATTGGCTGAATGGGAACTTACATTTTGAGTATGATACAGGTCACCAGTAGTAACAAAGAAGGCCAGCAAACAGACTAGGGTGCCCCAAAGTCAGCGACCTTCAGAAGGCAGGAACACAGCAAAAGTTTAGGATGATTAATGGCTCAAAAAAACTGCCTTAAGTCTAAGGTAGGACTCCAAGGTAAATGCCTCGAAGCCTATGAAATAATAAAACCTTATAAGGAAGCAAATTTAAGACTACCAACTGAAGAAAAATTATACCTACATATATAAAATTCTAATTGTTTACCTAGAACTAAAGTAATTCTTGGACTTCCCTCGTGGCTCAGACAGTAAAGAGTCTACCTGCAATGCAGGAGACCTGGGTTCAGTTCCTGGGTTGGGAAGATCCCCAAGAGAAGTAAATGGCAATCCACTCCAGTATTCTTGCCTGGAAAATCCCAAGGATGGAGGAGCATGGCAGGCTACAGTCCATAGGGTCGCAGTCAGACATAACTGAGCAACTAACACACACAAAGTAATTCTTAAAGTAAGTTCTTCACACTTTCTTTGCCACAGAAGTCTAAGACCTTGGGTTAGAATTCTTGGAGGCTGATCCAACTCTCATAATTGCCATTCTCTGGAATGAGCTAATTAATGATTTAAGTGGCAATTACTTGAAAATTTAGTGTGGTAAAACCTGCTTTGGGGAATCACTTATGTCTCTATGTAAATACTACCATCTCTGTTTAGGAATCCAGGAGCTACCAAAATTCAAGTAGATGACTAAGAGCAAGGGACAGATAAACACATTTGTCTTTCCCACTATAAAATACAAATGCTAACACCCAACATGCCTCTTCACAAATACAAAATATTCTATCAGTAAATAAAACATCAGGTCCACACATCTTCATCTATACCACTGTTGCAGCCTATACTACATAAAGGAATAAACTTCAATAGGGTTTTCTTTCTAGTTTCTTCACATCTTCCTTATATACACTATTAAGATATTTAGATGTTAGTGGTGGCTATGCCAGTCATCAAAATTTTGCAGCAAGTATCTAATCTTGTTGCTTAAGTTATGGAGATGGTGTAGCTTAAAAAAAAAAATCACTATTTGTATTGAGATCTCTATGGTAGTATGTGCCAAAGGTTCGGTTTGGTTATTACATCTTTGGGTATAGACACCTATACCCTAAGTACTTTCCGTAAAGCTAAACATGATTTTCTAAGTTTTAGCTGTGTCCATTTTGGTGTCAAAATGTGCTTCATGAGATATTTATACATAATTTTTAACAATGTTCTAAGAAAAACAAAAGGTTGATAACTACAATGGTACTGAAGGGTCCCTAGGGCCCAGTGTGACCTCACGTATCCTTCGCATGGCACAACACAAACTAAAGAAAATTGACTTGAAAGCTGTATGCCGTGAGATACTAGCAGGCAAAAGCCTTAAAAATGTTATGTCTTTAATCATTTACTCAGGAAATAATTTTGAGCTCTATGTGCCAGGACTGTTATTTGAATATAATTTGTACTCTTTAATTTCAAAAGTTTTCCCAAATGTTAAATATTTATTGAATGAATTTGTTACAGGTAAGATACTGAAAGTTGAAGAGCCCTGATCTAAAACTGACTGTAAAGTCATTGTAGTGACCTCCCTGGGAATCGATTCTGTATTGGTTAACTCTTGAATCTTTATAAAGTGTCTTTACTTCTAACAATTTTAATAACTAATGAGACCATTTTATATACTGTCCTCTCAACAACTGTTGGGGATATGTTTCAAGAGGACTGTCTTTGTGTATCTTTCACTAAGACTAAAACATACCTAATTATGCTTGGGAGAGTAGTACTTTATTGCCAAACTGACTGTTGCGGGGGGGTGGAGGGGGTTGGGAATTCAAAAGGTAGTATTAATAGCATGTAAGGCACCATGCAACTACAGAACCTATATTTTATTCACTTTAACTTTCCTGTATTCCATTTTTAAATTTCCTTTAGTTCAGATAGTTATTAAAATTCAAAACAGCTTTAATTTTCTTATCTAATTACAGATCCAATCATTGAATTTCCTACACCATCTTCCAAACATTGGTTTGGATTTTTTGTGAAAAAGAAAAAAGTTCAAGTAACAATTTTTTCCATAAAGCTAAACATGATTTTCTAAGTTTTAGCTGTGTCCATTTTGGTGTCAAAATGTGCTTCATGAGATATTTATACATAATTTTTAACAATGGTCTAAGAAAAACAAAAAGTTGATAACCACAATGGTTCAGGAAAATCACAACCAAAAAAAATCATTTTGAAATTGAAATTTTGGGTGAAGGGGTTGTTTTTTTCCCTCAAGTAATCCCCACTTCATCTTTTGTCCCAATCTTAACCCCTTGGAACAACAGAGAATATTATCTACACAAACCATTAGAATGTATCTACTGCCACATGAGAGTTCTTTTAGAACTTTAAAGACACTAGGAATTGTATGCAATATGGGCATCCCTTCTTCATTTTCCAAACTAAATCAAAACTTTCATATAATAATTAAAAGTCTGGGTATCCAGTCATTCTATGATTTCCTTTGTTCTATTATGTTAACACCATCACCACAGAAAATGTTTTCTGTATTATTAAAGTTTCAAAGACTTGAAAGTTGTTAACCCATTAATCTGCTAGATATGCAATAAATATAGGTGAAGTAGTTTACCTTTGCTTTTCAACCCATTTCCCAAAGTATGTACTTTCAGGGAAAATATTTCAATGTTTTCTACAACCTGTAGAGAATTCCAAAAGTAATACAGTTGAAAGACAAATGATATGCTGATTATAAATGACTGCTTTCTATTAATTACTAGGAGGTAGTTTGAGCCTTTTATGCACTTCTCATAAAAAGAGATAAACCTTAATATTCTACAATACAAAGGTATCTGAATTATACATAAGTCGAAGTTTAAAAAGGAGTTCCCATACCCAGTTAGTCTAAATTATTATCGTTAAAAGCAATCTGGATTAAATATCAGAGTCAACAAAATTCACAAAGCCAGAAGCAGTTCAGTGCTCACAAGTTTATATTTTTAGGTTTGATAAAGATTCATGTGTATTTTCTAAATACACAGACCAAAAAAAAAAAAAAAAAAAACATTGTGGAAGTTTACATACATGTCTTAGGACACTTATACTAGGTAGGTAAATTACATTAAAAATTGGTCTTCGTAAAAGATCTTCCCAAAGAGCTTTTACAAACAGCAGGCAGAAAGTGTTCTTTTGTTTACAGTGTTTTTAAAATGCTGATTCTCCCATCTCATAATGGCCTCAACCAACCCTCTCCTTAATTCAACTTTGTTCTCGATAAGCAGCATACTCCAAATTTTAAGTACCCAATGTCATAAAATTCAGGGCTACAAAACATCTTGTAAAATGTGCTTATCCCTAAAACATTTTAAACTAAATATCTTGAATGGCTCAACTTCACTTGAATGTAGGGATACAGCAGGGAAAAAAAAAAAACCTTTCCATTTAAAATCCTAAAGTGACTAAGAAAAAATACGCTAGTTCTAAGCATGTATATTATGTACCATAGTTAAGTTTAAGGATCTGGGTGACTGAACGGCACAAA
The DNA here is from genome assembly GCF_016772045.2 of Ovis aries. Lineage (NCBI taxonomy): Eukaryota > Metazoa > Chordata > Mammalia > Artiodactyla > Bovidae > Ovis > Ovis aries. Next base: position 56,782,184 of record NC_056062.1, on the reverse strand, counting down.
AATGGGTTCATATCTAATTCTTCAGTTAAAAATCATCCTTTTAAAATGAAAATGCTACAGCCAATTAATATCATGTGCTACACTGAAGGGTATCTTGTTTATAGTCATGTGGTGTAACAATTGCTGTATTAGGAGGCAAGAGTAGTTAAGGACATTTGGGGGAGGAAGGATTAGACAGACACTCAAATTCCTAAGATAGCTGTTTTATATGGAAAATATGTCTCCATAGACAGACCACTTTAAAGAGCTAAAATCCTACAAAAGTAGGGGCAACAGAGCCCCCTAAACAGAGCATGGGCTTCAGAATCAGACCTGGTCAAAACCCAGCTCTACCTTGTAGTGACTGTTACATTAGTTCAATTAGGCAATCTCATGGAACCTTTCCTTGTCTATAAAATGGAGACAATAGCACCTACTTATAGGGGATTTGATAAGGTAAAGCGCAATGGCATGTGCAGGCACTAAAAAAAAGCTAGCTTTTGGAATCATTCAGAAAAATAACTTTTTCCATCCTATGCTGACAATATCCTAAAAATGTATTAAGCTTATTGGTTTTTAATTTTATGGTTTTTAAGACCTATTTCCCATCACACTTTCCCCACTATTATACTAGTCATCATCAGGCCTTTTATAACACATTGTATTAATACAAATTTCTAAGCCCCAATTTTTTCATTCCGCGTTCTCTATTCCTCCAATCCTTTCCCCCCTTGGTTCTCATGTATTATTAAACAACTATGATGTGTCAGGTCACTACTATGCACCAGGCAGTGTTCTAAGTGCTTTACATACATGAATAAACTTCATCTCACTCTTCCTCAGCAAGATGGCTCTACCAAAAAACCAGCTCATGCTTTCCCCCCAGATTTCAAAGCTATGCATTATTGTTCCATTTTCCCTTATAATGTTTCTTTTCTTTTTTAGCTCTTAATTGCTAGGGTGCTGAAATTTAGCAAAATATCTAGTGAATGTGAAAAATAAGGGCCAATAACAATGAAAGAGCAGGGGTTGTACGGAACTGCCTGCCTCTGAGACGCCTAAGAAATAATACATGATATCTTGATTTATATGAGAGGGTCTGTTACTACAAAATGAATAGGAAATAAACAGTTTATACTCTCCCCCTTCATTAAATAAAAGATCTAAAATATTTTTCATTTAAAATATAAGTTACAAGAGAAAAATTCAGCAAATGTGTAACACATAATTCTGCCAGGGCGCCACAGACAAAATTACGAGTATTCCACTGTTACCTCTCTGAGACCAATCATGAGTTCTTAGTATCTATCAACTTCCTGAAACTGTACTGTAAGTCAGAAAAAGAATATACTTAAAAAAATAGAAACATCCAGTAGTATACCTTAGTACTAAACTATTTTTTTTAAAAAGACCCAGAAGGGAAAAGGCAGTCCCCCTTCAAGATCACGAAACAAAATAAGTTAGGCAGTCAGCAAGTAGAAAAATCTGTCAGTTCTGTTTCTGGTAAAATGTTTACTTTAAAAGAAGAAATTTTTATATAGGCTGAGGCTAATATATTCAAGAGTATAAACATTTTTCCTTTGGATTACCTTTCTAAAAACAAATTCTTAAAAGTATCATTATTTCAGTTGACTAAAAATATAGCCAAATCTGTCACAACACAACACAGAAGGTAATGGACAATAATTATAGAATATTTTAAATTAACAGTAACAAGCCATCTACATCAAACCTTGTTTCCAACTAAAACCAAAACAAAAGCACAACAATCCGTAGTGTACCAAGTGTGTATTTTCAATTTACTGTATGCAATCTAACAAAAATTTGGTCATAATTTACCAGATATACATAAACAATTTAAGTAGTAAAGAAAATTCAGTTTAAAGAGAGTAAGTTCATATCTTAAGGAAAAGTAAAAGTACATTAAGAATGTAAAGCCAAGTCCAGTTTCTATGCAATAAGTGAACTGTAGTCTAATAAAGCAGATTTAGGTGATTTTCAGATATATATCTTTTCTCTTTAATATATATTTATATATAGACAGATCTACCAATTGTAAACTATGGTTTATTTTAAAGGAGAGGGATAAATGGGATGAAAGAAATCTTTATACTATACTTACATATTCACAAAGCAGAACATTTTACGTTTAAAATATTTTTCCATTCATAGTATCTTTGCCCAACTAACGTCTACTTTGGACCCCACCAGAATTACATTTTACTTGTTTGTCTAGAACACTGAGAAAAAGATGTACTCTTCAGTCTTAAACAAAAACCAAACCAAAACTGTTCATGTCAGTTTTTCAGTTTTATAGAAACTATGATAAAGTTTAGGTGACAAATGATGCATCTCACCATGTAACTGTACTCTATCTTTGATTTATCCAAGCAGAAGCATCAATGTCTAATGTTAAACCATCTTTCTACTGAAATCAGAGACAGTAAGAAAGCCTGTCTCTTAAAAAACCCAGTCTTTTCAACTTTGATCAGATGGAGCACCAAAAGGATTATGTCTGTCAAAGTGTACTTAGCAATTTTTTCCACATGACTAGCATAATTTAGTTACCTGATATAAAATAGGAAAATATACTCAATTTCTATTTAAAAGAAAGCTGAAAATATGATATCCCTCAATCTTATATAATATACAGTATGTTCCTGATAAACATTGTGCATATTAATATCAATTATGTGAAATGCTGCTGTGAGTCAATCAGTTAATTCATCCATCAGACTAAATAAATCTGGCGATTTCAACTTAATACATCATCCCTTGTATCTCGAAGAATTTAGTGAACAGAATAATAAATTGTAAAGCCTCGTAATATTTTATTTGTAAGACTTTTGCAGATTGTTGAATCATGGTGACTACTAAAAAGACTATATATATATCAAGATGTAGTGATTTCAAGGAATTGAAAAATAAATTAATTATCTATCATAATTTCAAACCCTGAATACCCCATAAGTATGAAACAAAAGAGAATGCACTTTTTGTGTTAATTTTAATGATAAAAGGGCACAGGAGTAAAAACCTGATATTTCACTTATATTGCATAACAAGCTAACCAAACTGGACATGGAGGATAAATTATAAAACAAATCATTTTACTTATTATTTCTATGACTTTTCTTTCAATTAGACTTCTGTCTTTTCAAATAGGACTGAGGTATAGTACACTGGCAAAAATAAAAAGAAGCAAACAAGAGTAGTGCCAAAGTAACAGATACCCAAAACCAAATGCCTTGTCAGAAACGTCATATAGTAACCATTTATCAGATTAGAGCAGCAGGAGAAAGTTACTTTTAAATCATAATCATTTTAGTGGTATTTGTCAACCTCACCATGGTACTTTGCAACATCATTCTTCATTTATAAAGTAGTAAAATTCATGTCAGAAAGGAAGGGGGGAATGGAGGAAGTCAGTTAGTTCATTCCAATAAATTACCTCTCCAGTTCTTATAAACATGCCCATCAGCACAAAATTGAGAAATAATACCTAAGACTAGAAGAGACTTGGTTTAAGTTATGAAGCAAAATAAAGTGAAAAATACAGAAAAGTAGAACCAATGGGGTTGAAAAGGCCCCTCACTGAAAATCTGTATTAAAAAAAATAAAATTAATAAAAATAAAAATAGAAACAAAACTCTACTAGTACAAACTAGCCTGAGTGGTTTGATGGACAGAGTAATTAGGTCAGCTGTCACTGTACTCTTAATAAATGAATTTTCTTCATTCATGTTAAAGTGGCACATGAATGTAAGCTTTTTAAGAACAAGTATTATATTTTCAGAGGATCCAAATACTTACTGTATATCCTATAAATAAAAAATATTTTTACTTTGATAACTGACTGAAGATGTGTGAACTCCATGTAATTCAACCACAAGGTTGTTTGCTGTACAGTCCTGTGCAAATATAAAAAAAAAATTTTTTTTTTGCTATAAGGCTTTGACCCTACAGTTTTCACAGCAATGTAACTACCATCCAGCATGTACCATATTTTGCAAGCCTTCAAGTTCAACAATCCAAATTGTTGATTCATATTATGTCCAAATGCAGCATCCTTGAGGAGTATAGTAGGTCAGTTAGTCATCAAGAGACATACAAACATCTCCTGATTCATCCCATCGAGATGCATCATTCTGATCTTCTCCATCATCAACCAGCTCTTCATCAGCTTCTCCTCCACCGTTCCCCTCATATTCTTCATCCCGAGGGAAATCTGTATCCTGTCCCTGATCTACACCTTCTTGTCCTCCTGGTTGTGATTTATCTGCACAGTCTACACAAACGCCATAGCGCCGAGATCCATGTCTTATTCCAACACTGGCTGCTAACATGAAGATCTTCTTACACACCATACATTTGTATTTTTTATCCTTTTTATGCACCTAATTGAAGTAAAAAAAAACCCAATGTTAGGACAGTACAGACAATATAATACATTTGAACCACTCAAATTAAACCTCCCATTTAACAAACAGTAAATACACCATTATCTTTCTGTATGAAGTTCAGTACTGGTTTCACAAATAACATTCATTGTTTAAAGCAAAAATTTGCAGGTAATAGTGTTAAAATACCTTACACACACACTTTATCTAAGTAAGTTACTTACCAGGGAATGTCTTTTTACATGTTCTCTTCGAGTAAACAGTTTTCCACAAATATCACAGCTAAATGATCTGACTCCCGTATGAATGAGCAAATGCCTTTTTAGTGTTCGTCTGTATTTGGCTACATAGCTACAATGAGGGCATTTTAACTTGTTCATGATTAGAGATGATTCACCTTTTGAGAATTAAAAACAACAAAAAAGCAATTATTATACATTAAACAGAAAACTTGTCAAAAGCTTGCCTATTCCTGAGAATAGGGATTATTGTATGGCTACTACCATCTGAGTTTTTTAAAACCCAGAATGTGGAAGCTTTTAATTAATTGATAAAAACAGTATTAAGAGCTCTGTAGATGTTTTAACTAATACTTGCCATTTTCCCAAGTTTCTTGTTTTGGCCAAGATTCAGGCAATAATCCATACTTGAAATCGTTAGAAGCACCTGGTATCAATCCATACTTGTAATCGTTTGAAGTACCTGGTATCAATCCATACTTGAAATCGCTAGAAGGGCCAGCCATCAGGCCATACTTGAAATCATGTGAAGGACCTAATACAATTAAAAAGTGATTTTGATATAATGATGGTAATTAAGATGACTTACTGGAATTAAAAAGATGGATATAAAACTACTTTATCAGCATCATGATAGAACAGCCTAATATAAAATAGTAATATTAAAAAGCTGTTATTTAGTCTAACAGTTATTTAGTCTAACTGAGATGGCCTTGTACCTTATTATCCTAATTTATATCCTGGTATTAGAATAAAAAACAAACTGAAGTGTAAAATACAATTTAAACACAGAAGAAAAAATTCAGTAGAGTAAAATGCTATTTAATGGTACGTGGAGCCTACATGAAACTACCCTTTGAATTGTTGCTGTTTCTAACGTTTCTGCCACTGAAGACTTATATCACACTGAAGCCCAGCTGTGGAATGGGACAGTCTTCGATCAGTACAGAAAAGATGGGCTAAGGATGATGAGTATAAATATAGGGTAACTACAAAAGTAAAATTCTTATATTATTAGACCCCTACTTGTTGTTTCAGACACGTTGGAGGGCAAGATAACAATGAATCTGGGAGTTAACCAAAATCTCTCTAACTTCATCCTTAAATAAAAATCTGGAAAGTACTCCTTTGGTAATGTAAACATATCCAGAATCCCCCGTAACTACTGCCACGCTATCCCAACTCATCAGCAACTGTTGCCTCTGGATTATTTTCAATAGCCATCAGTTTGTCTCCAAGCTCACACCGTGGTGCCTTCCTAGAGCTCATTCTCAACACAGCAATCAGATTTTTAAAAAACTTTAAATCAGAACCAGATACTACTCCACTAAAAAGTCTGCTAGGACTAACGATCTTACAGTGCAAGCCAAAGACTACCACTATACTACAAAGCCTTAACTGATCTAGCCCTTGCTTCCAAACCACTCCCTTGGTTATTCTATTCCAACCACACTGGCCTCTGTGCTATTCCACGTTGGTAAAATGGCTACTACTTCAAACCTTTTGCACTTTGCACTTCCTCTGTCCTCTGCCTGAACACTCCTTTCTAGGATATATGCATAGTACACTTGTGCAGGAATGTAGCAATTTTTCTCCCATACACACAATTTTATAAATGAATGCCTGCTAAATAGGTTTTCTAAGAACTCAATTTTCTATATCTATTTGCCAAATACATTGCCTCTTATAAAAATAAAAGAACTTAAGATTTCCCTCTTAAGGAAAAAGTGAAAGTATTAATATCCACAATACAAAAAAATTCTCCAAGGTATTTAAAAATTGTGATTCATTACTACTACTGTAAATTGTTTTGTACTGGGAATACTTTCACTTACTCTTTTTTAATGTTAGGAAAGTCCTCTGAATCCATAATTACGTATTTTAATTGTAATGCAATACTGCTTTGGGGTAAAGTGAGACACCACATGTGTGTGTGAGAAGGAGGAAGGTTGGGAGTAGTAGCCTGTGAAGGTTAATCAATTTTCAGTTTCACACTTCTAAATAAAGTTTTGAGTTTTATGACTCATAGCTCTTGTCCAAATCAGAGCAAAACAAAGTAAGCTCTAACAGCAAGGACTATGCTTGTTTACTATGCTTGTATGTCCAAAACATACACCATCCAGTGACTTCCCTGGTGGTTCACTGGTTAAGAATCTGCCTGCCAATGCAGGGGATACAGGTTTGATCCCTCATCCGAGAAGACCCCACATGCCTCGGGGCAGGCTAAGCCCCTGCACCACAGCATGCATCCAGAACCTCTGCTCCGTAACGAAAGAAGCCACGAAAATGAGAAGCCCCTACTCTCAGCAGCTACAGAAAGCCCATGCACAGGAAAGAAGGCCCAAAGCAGCCAACTGAAAAAAAACAAAACAAAACAAAACAAAAAAAACAGTTTTTTTTTAATATAACTTCTTTCAACGGTTAGGAGAAACCACCTTAAGGTAGTTTCTTCAGAGTTATAGCTTAATTTTGGTCTGTGCACACCATATATTCAAAAGCCCCTGTGAGCTTTCTGTAAGGACTACCACTGTTGTCCCAACTGCTTAAAAGATTTCTAAAGCTATAGAAATTGTATCACTTTTTTCAACAAATGTTAATTTTGCCAAGTGCTTTCTCTCTATGGATGCACATGTACACCTTTTATGTAATATTTGAAAACAACGTGCATGCTTCATCACTTTACCCCTCAACACAGTATCTTTTAGAACTCTTACATAAACTATAGTGCCTTTATCACATCCAAGAATTTTTATATTGTTAGGAATATCATTTAAACCATACTACATATTCACTTTTCCAACTATCCCCAAGCAAATGTCTCTTTTTTATTAGGATCAATGATATAATCAAGACTGATGATTACAACAGACTTTCACCCAGGCATCATGGGATGAACCTATCAACAGTGGCTTACTATCTAATGATGATTTTGAACTACTTCCCCTGGAGGTTGCAAAAATATGTTAGCATGACATTCTATAAAGAAGCTTTCTCCTACTTAATTTACCTATATTATTCTTTGCAATACTCATGGATTCTTTGTCTTCTTGTGCAGGACACTTCCCACAAAGCAGTTATAAACATCACTATTTAGAATTGGTATTTTCTATAGTCATCAACAACCAAACTATTAATTTACATCAAAGCTAGTTAAAATACACTAGTCAACCATTCTGATAATTACCATTCTCGTCCCATCTATACACTAGCTAGAAGCCACAATCTATTAACTTAATTGCTTTTGACAGTTAAGAGCTTTAACATGTCTCCTTCAAAGAAAAAGAAACACCTATTCATGTATTTACCAGTCTTCTAAATTCTATAATCAGCATTAGCTGCCACAGACTGAAAGTGCTTATATTAATACCTACCACTTTCCTTTAATGAAAAGAAACTGCTCTAAGTCCTTAATAAACACATACACATTCCAAAACTTCAAATCCTCTTAAAGGTACTCCTGCTAAAATTCTGCTGTACCTACCAGCATCACCTCCTTCTTGACCAGAGCTGGCTTCAGTCAATAAATTTGCATTGACATTCCTATCACAATCTGGCCCTGAGAGTAGAGCACCATCCAGATCTGAAAAGGAGATACAGAAGTATGTTATTTCCAACCACACCATAGCCAACACCCAAAACACCACTCTCTTCTTGGAAGCGTTTCTTATGCAGACTAAATAGAGAATATTTGCAAGTACTGAATAACTACTATGTGTTTAACACTACAAGGCATAAAAGCATACATAAGACATGTCTTTTAGCCACAGGAATAATAGCACACTGGATCAGAATGAGCCTTAGAGCCAAGGTGAATTAGGCACCCTAGCTCCATCTGTATGACCACATGGCTCAATATCCTCATATGCATCCACCTGTATCATAGATCCGATACAGAAATTTAATCAGTCAACGCAAGCCAAGTATGGTGTCTGATATCCAAAAGATAGCTGCAGCTGCTAGTACTAAGTGCTGCTGCTGCTGCTGCTGCTGCTGCTGCTAAGTCGCTTCAGTCGTGTCCGACTCTGTGTGACCCCACAGATGGCAGCCCACCAGGCTCCGCCGTCCCTGGGATTCTCCAGGCAAGAACACTGGAGTGGGTTGCCATTTCCTTCTCCAATGCATGGTGCAAGTGAAGTCGCTCAGTTGTGTCCGACTCTTAGCGACCCCATGGACTGCAGCCTACCAGGCTCCTCCGTCCGTGGATTTTCCAGGCAAGAGTACTAAGTGCTAGATGTATAAAATATTACTGTTTCTACACTGGTTCAGAATTAGAAAGATCAATTAATACTAGATTTTTAAAGGAAGATGTAATTCCTACATTTGTAAAAGGAAGATGTAATTATTTCCCTTGAATTTGTTGCATCGCTTCTTTTTTCTACCACTGCCTTAATTCAGAACTCATTACTCTCCTAGATTACTCAAACAGTTTCTTGGTCTCCTTGCTCCAAAATACAATACTTTCTTCATTTCCCACAACATTGCCAGAAAGATCTTCCTAAAATACTAAGTTTTATGTTGCTCCTTTACTTAAAAATCTTCAATGTTTCACCAGTTTTTAGTATAATCTTCAAAATTCTTTAATTTACAAGTTTCCTAATATTCAGGTTCTTACTTTGCCAATGCAGGAAATTCAGGTTTGATCCCTGGGTTGGAAAGATTCCCTGGAGAAGGAAATGGCAACCCACTCCTTGCCTGGAAAATCCCATAGACAGAAGTGTGGCAGGGTACAGTTCATGGGACAGCAAGAGTCAGTCACTCACGACTTAGCGACTGAACAATTTATAAATCTAGCATCAGGGACTTCCCTGGTGGCTCAGACGGTAAAGCATCTGTCTACAATGCGGGAGACCCAGGTTCAATCCCTGGGTTGGGAAGATCTCCTGGAGAAGGAAATGGTAACCCACTCCAGTATTCCTGCCTGGAAAATCCCATAGACAGAAGAGCCTGGTAGGCTACAGTCCATGGGGTCGCAAAGAGTCGGACACGACTGAGCAACTTCACTTCACTTAGCATCATCCCACTGCTACGGTCTACTCTTGTGTTATGAATAGAAGATGAATTAGAGACACAAGACAGACAATGAAAAATCTGGCTGTAAAGGGATAGAGTGAGATATTCAAGTTAAGAGTTTGGGTTTTTTAAGGCAAAAATTAAAACATGTTTAAATACTGAAAGGAAGAAGTCATTAAGAAAAAGAGAGGACACTGCAGAGAGAAGGAATTATCAAATCTTAAGATTCTTAGAAAGTCTGGGATCCAGAAGCATTCAGTATACATACAGAGAGAGGTTTGAAGACAGGCACTTAGAGACTACATCTCTATTGGCTTTTATTTCCTCTGTAACATTAAATGTAGAATGTGAAGTTACTCCCTAGAGTAAAAGGGTTGGAAGTCAGGAGAATAAACAAGCAGTTCACGTGTAAAGAAGGAACAGTAAACAGACACTGATCCTTTCCTGTTCCTTGATAGCAGGGATACTGTCTAGATTTTATTTTCCCAGTATTTATCATAATACATGACTTTAAAAGGCTTTTTCAACAGGTGCTGTTAATTGTTGGCTTGAATAGTCTTCCCTTTGCAACCTGTTATTAAGTTTTAACTTAACATATCTCAGGAGTTCCCTGGCAGACCAGTGGACAGAACTCAGCCCTTTCACTGCTATGGCCTGGGTTCAATCCCTGGTCATGGAACTAATATTCTGCAAGCTGCGTGGTACAGCAAAAATATAAGAGGAAGAAAAGAATAATTTTGTCAATTTTCTGGTATATAAACATCCATAAACCATAAATTAATTGAAATCTAATGACTCTGCTTTCCTTTGATAAGTTTAATGGCATTTCAACAATCAATGAGAAATCCACACACCACATGAAGAATAGCCCCAGCTCACTGCAACTAGAGAAAGCCTGCATGCAGCGTGGAAGACCCAGCATAGCCAAAAATAAATATTAAAAAAACTTCAAAAAAATTAAAATCATTCAAACAATGTTACCCTTCCCAATATCTTTTGGAAAAACTCACTCTAAAGTGTGTACAGGGCATTTCTTAAAATTCTGCCAAGCAGGTTTGTAAATATAGGGTGTTTCTATTTCTGTAACATTCTGCAGTTATTTGTTGAAGGCTTTCCTCAGCTAGTTCTTAATGGACACGTCATGTTTCCTACCCTATCTGTGAAATATTAGGGTTTCGTTTGTGATCTTTAATCCTACATGGACACTAGTAAAGAATGTTCACCTCAATCTAAAACGTTAATAGATGGCAAATAAATTCCTTCTGAGGTCTTTTCAATAGCTATGTATGAATGTGAGAGTTGGACCATAAAGAAGGCTGAATACTTAAGAATTGATGGTATTTTCAAGACTCTTGGGGGTCGCTTGAACAGCAGGAAGATCAAACCAGTTAATCCTAAAGGAAATCAACCCTGAATATTCACTGGAAGGCCTGATGCTGAAGTTGAAGCTCCAGTCCTCTGGCCACCTGATGTGAAGAGCCAAGTCACTGGAAAAGATCCTGATGCTGGGAAAGACTGAGAACAAGAGAAGAAGTGGGCAGCAGAGGGTGAGATGGTTAGATACCATCCCTGACTCAATGGACATAAGTTTGAGCCAACTCCAGGAGATGGTGAGGGACATTCTCTCATGCATTCTCCAATGCATGAAAGTGAAAAGTGAAGGTGAAGTCGCTCAGTCGTATACAATTCTTAGCAACCTCATGGACTGCAGGCCACCAGGCTCCTCCATCCATGGGACTTTCCAGGCAAGAGTACTGGAGTGGGGTGCCACTGCCTTGTCCGTAATCAGCTGAGTTGATGTGAATAAGATAGAAACCAGGCAACCAACCATTCATTTGATGTAAGAATCATATTCTGCTTTGCCAGGAACTCTTTATATTTATTTTCTCAAAAAAGCATAGGACTAAAAAATAAACTCTAGGACTTTCCTGGTGGCTCAGTGGTAAAGAATCCACCTGCCAATGCAGGAGACATGAATTTGATCCCTAGTTCAGGAAGATCCCACATGTCACTGAGCAACTAAGCCTGTGCACCGTAATTACTGAGCCTGTGTTCTAAAGCCAGTGCTCTGCAACAAGAAGCCCTCGTATTGCAATGAGGAGTATCCCCTGCTCCCTGCAATTAGAGAAAAGCCTAGGTGGCAACAAAGATCCAGCACAGCCACAAATAAATAAGTACATTAAAAAAAATAAACCCTGATAAATGACATTCATGACCTTCCTATGGAAATCCTTCTCAAATGCATTTGCCAGTGAATATAGGTGATCCTCCCCCTAAATGAAACAAAGAATACACCCCTGATTTTATGCATAAAGTCCTTTTGTATATGCAATCTACATATACACAACATATTAACTTCACTACATATTTATGCAGTAAGAGCATTCTTATTCTCAACCTTAAGAGGAAACTAAAGCTACTGCAGAGTGCTGCACTATTCTTCAACAGGATTACACTGCCTCCTGACAGCATGAGCACCAAACCTGGCACTAAAGCAGGTAATTAAAAAAAGGTACAACTGCAATGTTGGAAATGAGAATGCAGAAGTATACCCATCCTAATTTATATTCACTTACCTTCCTAGTGATACTTGATACCATTCAGTGATACTGCTAAATCAAAAAAAAAAAAAAAAAACAAACAAAAACCACCTATCTATAAGGACTAGACTTCCCCAGTGGTTCAGTGGTTAAGACTGCGTTTCCAATGCAACGGAAGAAGGGAAACAGGTTCGATTCTGGTCAGGGAACAAAGATCCCATATGCCATGTAGCACATCCAAAAAAATTTTTGTAATTTAAAAAATAAACAAAAATCTATCAGCATTCTGTGGCAAACCAGCCTTCACTTTATTAATCTCTTTATTTAATAAAAAGAACTCTGAGTTATTTCCCTGCTGGTCCAAACGCTAAGACTCTACACTCCCAGTGCAAGGGGCCTGGGTTCAATCCCTGCTCACAATCACACACGCCAACTAAGATCCAATGCAACCAAAAAAAAAAAAAAAAAAAAACAAACCACCAACTTCAAAACTTTGAATGTACCTAGTTATAAGCTGTCATTGTCCTTTACATACATTTTTGTCTATCTTTGAAGCAACTTCCACCTCTGAATTCATTTTTTATTCTTCTCTGACATCTCATTCATGAGTTTTTAAAAACCTGATTACCAACCAACGGAAAGGATGACATGGTAAAAATCTTGGCCTTTACCTTCTCTTAAAATTTTAACAATCATTAACTTTATTTTCTCCACAAGAAAACTAATAGCAATATTCACCTACTTCACAAGGTTGCTATGAAAAGTAACTTCAGTAAATAAAAATAATGTACAAATTATAAAGTGGAACATAAATCATGATGTCATTAAATGAGGTTAATCTTGGGACATGTGGTTATAGGTTTCTCTTGGATCACAGAGGGCACAAGCGTCACTTCCAAAGCATCTAGTGCTTTGTACAGCACTTGCCTGTAAGTGCTCAACAAAACTATGTTGGGAAGGAGGTCTTCCTGACAGTTTGTTTTCCTGACCGTTTGTTTTTGGTTCTCAAAATTCTGCACATGAGGCAAGTACAAACTAATCCAGATTTTCTTAAAACACAAATATTCTTGAAAAGAATGACATACGAGAGCACATCAGAAATCGAGGTTACAGAGACAATGACAGCTCCCTCCTACAAAAACTCAGTAAGATCTATTCAATTTTTGTTTTCATGTAAATATATACTAGCAAACAAATTTCTCTGAAGACAGTTTCTGAGGACTAAGGCTAATAAACTGTTAGACTTTTTTTCCCTTCGTTCATTGCAGTCAAGGTTTTTTTCCTTTTTCAGTGATGAGTAAATTCAGTTGCAAACGTATTATATAAAGCACCCTTGACAGTTCTACGGCAGCTGAGAGACTCAACAAATTGTAGTTTCCCTTTACCCCCCAACTCAGTGATGATTCAAGGGACAGACTAGACTAGGCTCCACTGTTTCTTCTTTGCTTCTATTCAAAGAAGGTTGTTATTTCTTTCATGACCGGGCCTTAACAGGTCTCTTCAGGACTTTCTCCACTCCAATCCATGAATAATACCTTCCAAATGCTTTTATGTTAAAGGTAAATAAATAAACAAGATTGCATCTCTAACTGAGAACCTCTCACTGCTCACAGTCTGTGAAATAGAATTCACAATTTATTACCATGTCAGAGAATTACAACCTGGCCCTGACCTACTGACCCCACCTCACTATCCCTACTACACTCCCCTTTCTATTCACTTACTCCCTTCAATTCTTGCCACTCTGCACCCTCTTCTGGCAAACTCCTACACAAAAGATCCAACTCTGTGAAGCTTTCTTCAACTCTTAATGAGAAATCAGGAACCTCCCCCACTGCACTCTGCCATACTTCTGATTTTAACATTTACCACACTGCACAGTTTCTACCTCACAGCCATCCTATTGTGAACACGTTCTCAATCTTATAATAGCAATATCATCTAACCTGTTAGCTCAGTTTCGTGTGGACTTAAAAATTTTACTACCAAATTTCCTCTTATGAAGTGGAAAGTCATTTTGGGGTCCCAGACAAGTAGTATTTGGTTATAATATGACACTTCTGGTCACCCCAGAATATTAAGGCTATATCAGAAATAAAAAATTCAGTCTTAAAAAATTCTCAGGGGCTGACATTAACAGGGTTTAGAAAACTCAACACCCTCAGCAGGTAGAAAGCATTAAAACTGATCCACAAAAGGCTTCTTCAACATCCAGTTTCAGTCTGACCAAACAAATTCTGTTTCCTTAATGCTTCTAACTTGAAAAGAATCATCATTAATGCAGCCACCCCTTGGATCAAGTATGGCAGAGTGGGATGGAACGGAACACTAGGCAGAGGAAAATAAAGGAGAAGGAAAAAAAGATGGCAGAATATTCCTACTACCATACAGTTACTCATTATCATCCTTTTAAGACTAAATATTGAAGTGTTACATATTAGTATGGCTTACAGTCCATTAGCTAACGGTGGACATTTATTTTTTAAAATGAGCATCAGCCCTTCAAATTACCACTGACTACGCAACTGTAACAGTTTCTAAAGAAAAGTGACTTTAAATCACTTGTAGCTCATTCTTCATAATATACTCAAAAGGATGCCTGAAAGGTAGGGCAGTACATCTGGAATCCCTTAAGAACTAATCCAGGCCCATAAACCTGCTATGTGGAATGTTTGGGTTAAGATGTAGGATACATACATTTTCAGATTTTAGGAATGTAATAACTGTGATACCCCCAGAGGGGTCCAGGGTGGCATCCTGTAATCAAAATGTATTTCTGCAACAAAACATACAGATGTTCACATTTAAGGAAAGAAGTAAAAAATACAAATTGATTTTGCTACCAACTGAATATCAGGTTTTGTTGCCAAAATGCTTTTTTAAAAGCTTTGGTTAATTTTTATAACCTTCAAGATTTCATATTATAAATTTTTCTTTCCTTCTAATTATCAGACATTCTGTATGACAAACTTAAGGCAAGTTAAGTGGCAGAACCAAGTCCAAAGTCCAAATCTTCTTTACTAAGTCTAGGTTCCATGGTTTTTACACATTTTAAGTAGTTCATACAGTAACTTTATATGACATGGCCAAACTATGGACAAGTCTCAAATCAGATGGCCAATATTCAAAGCTGTAAAAATATTTTAAATTAAAACAAACAAACAACCCCCACCCCGCCCTGCCCAATCATTTAAGAAAGCATTTCAAGAAACTTCCCTGGTGGTCCAGTGAAATGTCTGTCTTGCAATGCAGGGGACACTAGGTTGATCCCTGGTTGGGGAACTAAGATCCCAATGCTACAAGGCTACTAACCCTATTCTGGAGTCCTCATGCCTAGTCAGATCCCACACAACTAAGATCCGACTCAGCTAAACTAAGTAAAATAAAGAAAGAAAGCATTTCAAGATTCTGGAACCTCTGAAGTGATCCCCTGTATCAACTGTCACCCAAAATATGTAGGGGCCTAAGTACTGGTTGGTAGACAACTTCAGTAGAAGTAGTAATTCACTACTTCAAATGTGACTCATTAGGGTATCTTAAAGACATATAGTTTGAGCATTCTTCTCTCAAAATAGTTTTCTATACACTTGAGTTATATGCTTTTCAACCAAAAGACAATTACACAAATTGAAGATGTTACAGCCTAAACTCTGCTTGTAAGGATCAATAAAAATTCACAAATGCCACAAAACAAACAAAAAAAAGTACAGATGAGAGAAAGGAGCTTTTAGAGTTTACAAACTCTAAATTATATCCTTTGATCAAATAAAACCACCGTGCATCTGAGTATTTGTACATCATTATGAAAAATTCAATCATCTATATGAAATTTTACCAGCTTTTATTAAAGACAATTATATACCCTACTGCTGTATTTACTAGAAAATGCGTTTCAGAAAACTGTCTTGATGTCATTTATATGAAACCCCACTGGAGAAATTCGTTTCAGAATTCAGTACCAGAAAGCTTGTCATCCTGTAGAACTTCTGTTTTCTCATTCTGAAGGGCTGCTTATTATCTTAGAGCCAATAAAAAGCTTAATTAGGGTAACCATATTAATACCCCTGACTGCTGCTGCTGTTGCTGCTAAGTCGCTTCAGTCGTGTCCGACTCTGTGCGAACCCACAGACAGCAGTCCACTTAGGCTCTCTGTACCTGGGATTCTCCAGGCAAGAATACTGGAGTGGGTTGCCATTTTCTTCTCCAATGCATGAAAAGTTAAAAGTGAAAGGGAAGTCGCCCAGTTGTGCCTGACTCTTAGCGACCCCATGGACTGCATCCTACAAGGCTCCTCTGTCCATGGGATTTTCCAGGCAAGAGTACTGGAGTGGGGTGCCATTGCTGCTTATTATCTTAGAGCCAATAAAAAGCTTAATTAGGCTAACCATATTAATACTCTTGACCAGCACACTGTTTTATTGCTAAAAATTTTATTTGTATTTGTTTCTTGTCAGAAATTTCAAAATCTTACTGAATGCATATATATACAAATGTATTACATGAAGAGTACAGTTATTTACAATGGCTACAACGTTCTAGTGTGACTGGCAGAAACAATACAAAAATACAGACTCAGAAAGCCCATGTTCCATGAGTCCAGAGTAGATAAAAAACGGGATTAACACCTGACTTGTTCTAACAGTATAAATGAAAACACTGTGTAAGACAATTAAGGCACTGGTTACTCTTGCCCTTATACAATTTAATTTTTAATCTTAGATTTACATGTACAAATCAAAAATGATTTGAAGGGAATCCCAGCAGAGTCAGATAACAGGTATACTAGCCTAAGATTTTTAAAGAAATATCATTAGGAATATAATCTCTGATAAACCTTATCTCAGTATCTTACATTTCTTTATGAAGCACCCAAACATCACTTTCAACAGTATATGGCAAGACAACATTATTTATAGCCTACAAACAGCAGGCTTAAGAAACTGGGAAATCACTGTTCCTACGAGAGAGCCACAAATCCAAACATGTCAAGCACTGCTTGCGGACTAAATGCATAATTCACCATGACTTTCCTGATGATTGGGTAAAGAATTTTAAATTCTTTAAAAAAATAAGTTTTAAATGAGCCTCAATTTTTTTTAAAAGACTGGGTCACTAGTTTACAAATTGCCAAGGTTTTAATGTTGGGCAGTCCTAAAGATGGAACCTGCCTCTACTTTTAGTAACTGAAAGACCTTGGTAAATACAGACCCACTATGTTCTTTCTTTATTGCTCAGAATTTGCCTGGAGAGTTCTAGTCAGTTCTGTGCACCAACATTTCATCAGGGTGAAACAAACTGCCTATGACTGTTAAGAAAGATGTAAAAAGAGTTTGGAATTCACAAGGCAGGAGGTACAGCACTTAGCCTAAAAGAAGGGGACTTCAGGGGAAATTTTTAAATGTTAATACCTGAAGGGTTATCAGGTTGATATAAGAGATTAGAGGTTAGGCTCAGATTATACTACTAAAAATGGCAGAATTAGGAAGTTAAAGAGAAGCAAATTCTAGCTCAATATAAAGTAACTTCCTTATAATCATACTCATCCTACATTAAAACAAAAGGTCAAGCTGAGGCTATCAGACCACCTATCAAGAATCTGGTACAAAGTACACTGCACTGGAAAACTGATTTTTAAAAAATCTTAATCTTTAAGGGGGACTAAGATGACCACCACAGCTATATTTTTATGTTTTGTCATTTTTCAAAATAACCCTATAAAAGTGACATAGTCTAAGGAGGAAACTGAGGGCAAGTATTTAGCTTAATTTGGTTATGGTAACATAGTAAGTAGCAGAACTCATTTACAAAACCTGATTCAATTTGGGCTCTTTCCTCTATCAGTGACTCACAGCACCATCACCTGTAGAACTGACAAAAATCTCAACTACCAGGCCACATCCCAGACCAATAAACCAAAATCCCTGGCAGGGATAGTCAGGCATCAAGTTCCCAAGCAATACCAAGATGCAGCCATGATTAAGACCCACTGCTCTACACCAAGGGTTGGCAATAAAGCTTTACCTGAACACACTTCTGTTCATTTGTTTACATACTTTCTATGACTGCTTTCAGGCTACAATGACAGTTAAGTAACTGAGTTCACGACCAGCAAACCCCAAAATATTTACTGCTTGGCCCTTTACAGTAAAAATTTTCTAGCTCTGTATCATATCATGTTCTAGCTCTTATAGGATTTTCTGCCACTGAATGAAGGTGGATTCAGAGGCACCGAAAAGTTGTTAAAAGTTTTAACAGCGGGAATGTAGCACTGATATAATCAAATTTCAGTTAAGCAAGATTCATCAGATATTAAGGTGGCATCAATGACATAATAGAATTATCTTCTATAAGCTATCAAAGATAAAAGCATATTAGACTACCAAAAATTATGATAGACCTAGTACACTGATACAACCTCAGCTAGGAGTTGCTTGCTAAGATGATAATCACCAGTAATGCTATTTTTGAAAGTATGCACTGTGGTTCTAATTAACACTGTTTTTCTTCTCTTTGAATCACTCCAATTATGTGTGGCATTAGTTTTAAGAATGAGGTTAGCTTGGTTAGTTGTCAGTCAACTACTATGCAAAAAAATCTTACTCCTTATATTCCATGTACCTATATATATTTTTAAAAAATACACTATAGGCCTCCCACCATACTGTTAACTGAGTAAATTCATGCAGTAGGAAAAAAAAAAATGCAGTTCTAACTCTGAGAACTGATTCGAGATCTTCTACATTAAAAATTAAGCCAAAACAAAGTGCTGCGAAGTCTATCATTAATAGTTTTAAGAAACCACCTCTGGGATTTTATTGCTAAAGACTGGACAAGTTGGAGGGGAAAGCTCAGCAAACAGTATTCATTCATTATACATGTATACTGATTTCCACATGATTTCTACCAATGAAAACTAAACCCAAACCTAAACAGCCAGGAAAACCATTTCACAGGATTATGGCACTTTGCCCTTTGGGAACTAAAAACAATGATTCTTTTAAACGGAAAGCACTCCATCCCCAGGTGATCACCATCACATAAATCAGAGATCTCTGAGGCAACACAAGCACTAAATGATATATGACAGCGGTGGACATGGTCAAGTCTGGGCTCCACAAAGGAAAACCTCAAACCCACTGGACTACTTCAAATAAAAGTAAGTTACACACAGACAATTAAGTTAAAGTTTCAAATCTACTTTCACTCTTCAACGATGGTCTGCCTCACTTCATTTCTCAAAAAAAAAAAAACAAACCCCACACTATAAGATGTGATATGCAAAGGTTCTTATAGTAAAGAGAAAGGTCTCAGAGGCCTCTCTTAACTAACGCAAATGAGAATGAAAATGAGGAAACAGTGGGACAAACTTAAAATATTCCAGTTTCTGTAAGATTTATGGGGAGAACAGAACAGTGAGTGGTTCCAAACAAAATAGAATCCCATTAACTTTTGCAAAATTCTATAAAACAAATATTTAACTACAAAAAATTGAGAGTAAAGAATGCTAACTAAATCTCAAAAACGTTCTGAAATGACAAACCAATCACATATTACAACCAAAGATTTTATCTTTTCCAGCACTGAGTACAAAAAGTGAGCAGAGGCTACAGACCAGGAAAATCAAAGAGCTATACAGAGTCCACATGCCATAAAACGTGGGCCAATTCCTAATTATTTAACACAACCTTTGAGAAACCTATATATACATGTGTAGAGAAAAAACTCAAGATATACCAAATCTTACATCTGATACAAGATTATATAAGATGTGATTGTTCGAGTCATTTTTTACCTATTACAAAGACTCAAATTTACTATTTCTTATGTATATTACTTTAATAACACACATAAGACTATATCCAACCAGAATGAGAATAAAAACCGAGACACCTCTGTATATATTCAATACAGTATTTACCTGGTTCTTCCTTGATGAATGACAAATCTTCCTCTGGATAGGCAACAGGTGGCTGCATCACTGAGCAATCTTCTATATGTGTTTCATTATTAGGTGGTATATTATAAACAAATCTCTTTGTAGCTTGGGTTTTTCTCCTTGTTTTGCCAGTCTCTTGAATCCCCTGGGAGCCCATATTATTCCAAATAAACACTTTTGTTTGACCTTGAGACTCATTTTCTGTCAATTCAGGTGAACCATCCTGGACCCAACTACTGTCATTCATTTGGTAGTTTTCTATTTGGCCCTCGTCGACATTACAACCATCATTTTCAATTTTTACGTTACTTGCCAAATTGGTAAGATTTCGTGTTGCCCAAAAACTGGCAATTTTTTGATCCCGTGATGAAGACAGGCCATCTCTGTTAACTGGTTTTCTATTATTATAGTCCACAACTACAGACTCTGGAGCTTCTGATTTAATGCTTATATTTAAGGCATCTTTAATGAAATTTCGGCAAGTTTGAACAACTTCACTCATTTGAAGATAGCTGGCCACTGTCATTACTTCAATGGCATTTTGGCTTGTGAGCACCAGGTTACCAGAATACAAGAAGTCCAAGATGACTGAAAAACCTTGAACTGCAGCAATATCTAAATGGGTAGTATTGTTTTGGTTAGGGCTTTCTTTGTTTGAAAAGCAATATAAAGTCTTAAAGAAACGGCTGCCTGCAACCAGGATGTTCTTATGAGCTTTAAAGATTTTTCCGCTCACCACAATGCTGACATCACAAAGAATACCTTTCTTCCTCTGTTCATTTAGTTGTCGAAGAAGTTGATAGCAATAAGAGTTCTCATTTGGCCTACTATTAAAGTCACAGTACCCCTCCTCTGATGGTATTTCTGACTCCTGCAATAGATGGAAAACATTAACATTAAATTTTATTCACTTTTTAAAGCCTCCATACCAAAGACAACAAATCATTATCAATGTAACTTTTTAAAACCACTATCTACACTAATCTGTTAGCAATCATTACATATTTTGAGACTGAGGTGTTCATAATCTAAATATTAAGAGAAAGGGTGTAAACAGCTTGCTGCAATCCACTGCTATCATTTAAAAAAAAAAGAAACATCCTGAGGATTAGAATTTTATTTAAAGAATACTGTGTATCACATATCATGCTATCTTTCCAAATATAGCTGAAGACATGGATTGAGAATTATTTAAAATTAAAACAGGGAATTCCCTGGTGGTCCGGTGGTAGGACTCCACCACCATTGCCCAAGTTCAACCCCAGGTTGGGGAACTGAGATCCAACAAGTCAAGTAACATGGCCAAAAAAAAAAAAAAAAGAAATGAAAATAAAGAGTGATTGTTTTCTCACGTAAAGAAACATTCGTGAGAATCAAATTAATCTGCCTTATCTCTGTAACTGCTAAGAACACAGTAGTTTTTCTGGTTTAACTTAAAATAATCAGATTAAAATATGCTCAGCATCTCATTCTATTTAACATTATTTAAAAAGTGAATTTTAAAAGTCTTGGCAAATACTGAGTCAGACAATTTAGGTCAACAAAGTTAATCATATCTAACTATGCAGTCCATGGGGTCGCAAAGAGTCAGACATGACTGAGTGACTGAACTGAACTGAAAGAGAAAGTACCATAAGACTCTAATTTTAAAAAATGTGCTTCAAACTACAGGAATACCTAGTTATATAAATCCCAAATCAATTTTCAAAATGACATCTCTTTAGGATCATAAAACTACCCATCAGGTAAAATTCCTTAACTCCAAATAATTAATGTTTATAATCTTCCCTGTTATCAATCTTTTAAATATTCATTACAGTTCAGTTTAGCATCAGTATTAAGTTACTGTCGTTTCCTATAAAATAACAGGATATCGACAGCAAGAATAAAGGAATGTGATCTAGATTTTGGAATGCTGCCTACACTGGTTATTAACTGTGTGTCCTTTCTTAAACTAATAAAGCAGTAAGTACCAGGAGTGTTTCTAAATAAGAACTTCAGGCCCTACTCACAGAGTCACTAGGCAGGTGGTGGTGTCGCTAAGTTGTGTCTGACTCTTGTAACCCCACTGACTGTAGGCCGCCAAGCTCCTCTGTCCATGGGATTCTCCAGGCAAGGATACTGGAGTGGGCTGCCATTTCCTTCTCCAGGCACTAGATGGGTAAGCTCCCTAAATTAGGCAGGTGTCTATTCTTTATTAAGTGTTAAAGACTCATTATTTGTTTTGGCACAAAATATTAAATACAAGTTGTTACTATAAAATAATAAGACACATATATACAAGTCTATGAGTAGACAGAGTCTGGGAAAAATCCAGAAAAGATACATACTGGATTGTTGGATGCTGGGAGGACTAATATGCTTGGAGAGAAATAGAGAATGGGGGGCAGAGGGAAGGGTATAGGGAACAAAGTTGTTAGGACTGCAAAACAATTCTCATAGAATACTGTAAATGGTGCTGAGATTCCAAGCAACCCCACATCTCCATTAAACCCATCACGTGTGCTATTCTATGCTCAGTTTCTTCAGCTGTGTCAACTCTTTTCACATCCAACTGACTCTCTTCTACCTTATGGACTGTGTAGCCCACCTGGCTCCCTTGTCTATGGGATTCTCCAGGCAAGAATACTGGAGTGGGTTGCCATGCCCTTCTCCAGGAGATCTTCCTGACCCATGGATTGAACCTGGGTCTCCTGCACTGCAGGCAGATTCTTTACCACTAGCTTCACCTGGGAAGCAACCTCATCATGGGTATAGCTTAATCACACAAACATTAGGTTCCATTCTGAATTCTGTATACAGCAGATCACACATATAATAATCCTGAAACTAAACCAGATTACATGATCCATTTAAGAATTTTCGTGTTGTTTCCAGGTATGAAAAGTCAACTGAAACAGAATAAAAATGCCAGAATTATAGGACACATCAGTATTTCACAGCAATAATGAAACATTACAAATAATCCTGCAAATCTGGAGTATATGATCACTACAGAATGAAGCAAAGGAAGCAGAGAATTCCCTTTGCACTTCCAACTGACCCTTGGCAGCATCCCTATCACTTCCCAGGGCCTCATTAATTACACTTATACTCTAACCCTACCCACACATTCTTGCTCTATCATACCAAAATGTCCCATATTCTAAATCAGTTATTTTCTCCTTCTATTAAGACACCCAATCGTAAGCAAAAACTGCTAACAGCCACAGATGGGAGTAAAGTAATCAAGTAATTCACGATTAAGTCCCAAATTTTTGCTTCTGGGGGCTGGAAGAAAGAAGTGAGGTAAAAAGATATTTTATCTTGTATATCTTGTATACAAAACCAGTATGCTGTGAAGTTTCTAGCTACTAAGCAAAGGGATGGGAAATGTTTAGGACTCTATATGGAGAACTAAATGAATGTCTTAAGTTGTTACTGCTATAATTTTCTATAGACTCTTAATACTGTGTAAGAGGCTATCTAAATAAGACTTTTTATTAATTTGCTTATTATGCTCTCTACTCACTACAGAAAATTTCCAAACTACACTGCTCTATGATGCAGGCTTAAAAATAAGCTTTGCTGTGCGTGCCATATCTGCCCAGCAAAGCTCATTTGGTTCAAAGTTCTAACAGATATTGTAGTAACAGTAAGAACAAAAAATTTGGCAGTACATGGTAAAGTGTCTGTGGAAGCAGTGAATGAGCCTTTACAAGCCAAGAAGTGCTTAAAGTTTATGCATTAAGCATTTAAAAACACTTTAAGAAGGAGGTGGCTATGTCACAGCAGTCATCTTAGGCCATGGTCACTGTGTTCTGAAATTTCTGGGCCAGTCCCAATTTCTGTAATTCTCTGCCATTATCACACCAAGTGTCCTAATTTTCAAAAATAACTTAAAGACAAAAGCCTATCCACCAAAATATTTGTCCATTCCACTTCTGACACAAGCTAAACAGCCAAACACACCATCCAACAACTATTTTTCTTCATTACTACTGTAACAGAATAGTAATGTTACAAACAGCCCTAGCAATTTCTCCTCCAGTGCTGATCAGAGCACCATATGCCATGTTTCTGTAGCACATATTATATACACTCTTCACAAAGAAGAGTTTACCAGTCAAGAGCACATGTACTCTACAAGGGGAGTATTATTTGAGGATATGGGTAAAATAAAGCAAGATAAGCACTGAAATAAACAGTCAATATTACTTGCTAAACCAAATAAATTCCTAGTTACTAAAGACAAAAATAACAGTTGGTCCCTAAGAACTCAAGTCATCTCTATCTCTGTCTCTGTGGTTCCCTCTTTAACATTCTATGTCCATTCTTAGTATATTGATAAACATGAGATACCACTGATAAAAATACACTGATAAAAAGGTTTAAGTATTTCCAGAACTGATTTTTTAAAAGACTAGTTGGAAAATTCTCTATTCCCTTTCCCAAAAAGGAAAACACAACTTAGCCAAGCATTGGTTTAAACTAGATAAACAAGGAGACTAAGGAAACAGACATTCAGATTAAAAAAAAAAAAAAGTGCTACCCCAAAGATTCTATAAATATGAAGTCTCCTGTTATTTTTATCTGTGGAGATGCCCATAAGTAAAATTATTTTTAGAGACCTTAATTAACTCTTCCAAAATTAAGAAAATATAGAAGCATACATTTGGTTATCTTCAAATTTATTTCCAGAGAGGCCAAAAGTAAATATTTTAATCAGAGAAAAAGCTGCTAAAAGCTTGAAAAATCTTGACTTTACTCACTTATTTAATAAGCATTACGTGAATGCCTGTATCAGACAGGTTCTACACTGGGAACCCAAAATGATTTAGTTCCCTGCCTAAAGTTTAATACTGAGCAAGATTCTTAAGATACTGAAGAGCTTTAAGAGAGCAGACAGGTGGTGCACCTAATCCAGTTTTTGGGGGGGTTTGGGTGAGATCTTTTTTTGAAACAAATACCTGAGCAGAGACTTGAAGGATGCAAGAGTGGAAGGAGAGGATGAAGAGTCTAAGCAAATGAGACAGCATGAGAAAGAGAACCAAGGATGTATACATCCTCACAATTCTAGATTTATGCAGAACTTCAAGGTGATCCAAAAAAGCCCAAGAAATGCAAATAAGCTCTTAATGTTTTTGGAGCCAAGTGTCTATAACTTGTACCAGATTAGAGAGCTCTGAATCCTGCACAAGATTAAGGACCACCGGTATAGGTGCCTACGGAGCTTTAGAATGATCTGACTAAATTAACTGATAAAGAGATGACTGTGGTAGCTAAGTGGAGGGTAATTACCAGAGGATGACACTGGAAATACTGTGACCAGGGCAAGCCACTGTTAGGTGTGCAGCATACGTACAACAAATAAGGACCTTAACTAGGTAAGACAGGTAACAGTGATGGGGGGAGGGGAAGTGAGGCAGAGCAGGGGAAATTCCTAAAGTAAAACCCAAACTTGAGTGATTACTTAGATTTCAAGGCAGAGGTGTGGAGGGAGATCATAGGGTGTTCACAGCATTCCAGCTGGGAGAACTGGATAACACCAGCTACTGTAGAGAACCCAAGATCACATTACCCAGTCTCCCCACTCTTCTGAGAGGGACAGGGGGAGAGAGAAATTCAGCTGAAGTTAGCTATCTGAGGTCAATCCACAAATGATTAGAAACTGTTACTGGATTAAAAAAAAAAATCAAGTACTTAAGTCCCTACCCAGAAGTCCAGTCTCCTTTTGATAAATGGATTAGTAGGAAAAAAAGATATTCAAACACAAAGTATAAAATGAAAGCATTAAAAACATAAAAATCTTTTGCTGCAGCAACCCACTGGAATGGTATATTAAAAGAATAAAAATATCAATGTCCATTTACAAACCCAAATTCTAAAACTCAAACTCCATTTCTAGTATGAGGACAAACAAGGCCACAGTAAGCATGATGCCAAATAAATGCATACTAGTAGCACTGACAAATTATGTATGTCAGTAGATAAAGAAAGGAATATCTCCTTTGAAATCAGTATCTCTTCTCTGATCTCCTTGAGTGATGACATTTTCTCTTGCAATTTAAGTATTAATACTATCCCCAGAAATTGTAAATCTATAGGTCTGGGGTAGATGTCTTCAGGTGATTACAACTTCCAGCCAATTTTATGTGCCAAAAATATGCTCTATTACCAGCTCTCCTCAAAAACCACATACATACCAACAGGTGCTTCTACACATCAACTTACACACATTTCATCGTGGTTCTCCCCTGCTTAAACTGCTAAATGGTTTGCCCAACAGAAAAAATACAATCATTTCAACATGAAAGGATCATCCATAACCTGCAGTCTACCCACTCAAACTTTATTTTTCATCCTGCTGAATTAAATCATCTACTTCTCAGACACATCAAGGCATCAATTTCCATTATGCTCAAGCTGTTACCAACTGCAATGCCTAGAATGCCCTCCCCTCTTCAACACTTAGTCATTTAACACAAGTTAGGATCCAATTCTACAAGCTTCTCCCACCCTTCACAAATAGGATGACGACTTCCTTTAGTATCTTAACCGTAACTTGAATATATTTCTAACACGGTAGCTATCATTTTACTGCAATGTCTCTCTCTCCTTACTAGAGTACAAGTTTCTTGAGGTCAGAAAAATGTCTTATTTACATAGGTTTATCTTCAGTGCCTTGGAATCTACCTAATAGGTATATTTTAAGAGGGAGAAAGAAGTCCCTAGGCACATCATAAAGTATAGTCAAAAACACACTGGAAAAGGAATCCGCTTTTAAAAATACAACAAATGACTGCTAGAACCTATATAAACATTACACAAATCGGTTATTTAATGGATCGTAGGCTCTGTGGTTGTCTGTAATATCTATTAATCTTTCCCAGTGAGAGGCTTTCAGTCTTTCTTCCAAAATCCTTAAAAAAAAAATTTAATTTTTGCCAAATGCAAAGAAGGCTGGTAGCTCTGTCTCACCTTTGCTTTTGCTGCTCACCAACATATTCCAATTAGTAATTTTAATCAGATCACTGATCTAAATTAAGTATTTACTTTCTGGAAAGGTTAACTTAAGTTTACAACAGTTAACATACTTGAACACATGTTTTAGGCTTACTAAACTGGAAAGAGTTGACAGAATGTGTGATTTAGGCGATGAAAATTTCCCAACTGGGTAGAAAGTGATCTGAACCAAGATACAGTGGTAATCAGTGTTATTAAAGCAATTTTAAAGTCCTCTGGGCCAAATGGTCAAATCTTATATAAGCTAATCACTGAACTAGACTCTCAAGATATATATAGTCAGTTGTTACTCAAAATAGAAACTATATGTTGTCCCTTACATCCTTATAAAATACAAGGATCTTTCAGAAATAGAATGCTGCAGAACAGATTCTGAGAGCATCTGCAGACTTCTTGCATGAGCAATCCTTAACAATCAACATCAAAATAACAGAATATCAAAGGTTTTAAGAATGGGCCCCTGGGAATTCCCTGGCAGTCCAGTGGTTACTTCCACTGCTGGGGACACAGGTTCCATTCCTAGTCAGGGATCCCGCCCACAAGTAGCAAGGCAGGCCCCCCACCTCCCCCTCCCCTGCAAAAAAAAAAAAAAAAGAATATGCCGCAGTCTCTTGGCCACCACCATGATCTTTCCCTTTACAGAAATCATAATAAAAAGTAAAGTAACCCTTATTCACATACTAAGATTTGGCTAAACTCCCCATGAAAACAGACTCATTAAAATTAAAGAAAAAAAGTGGAGAGGGGGGATAAAGGGAGTGAACTGTGTCCCAACTTCAAACTTAATTCTTGCCTGAGGAACTACAAAACTATTTCAGTAATTTTAAGGCAGGAGAAAGCTCATGCAAGATACTCTTCATGAAGATGAGAAAAACTGCATGTGCAATGAGAATGTTCAAAGAACCTGAATGGCCAAAGTCTCTAAAAGCATGAAAAAAACTGGTTTGTTCTCTAGAATCAAGAGTGATTCCATGAGATTCCATGATTCCATGCAAGTGGCTTGCAAACTGAGAAAACTGGTAACACTGAGACATGAAGTGCCAGTTCCCCCCACCCTACAGAATTAGCTATTTCCAAAGAAAATAAGTAATGGTGATAATAAATAATAGTTATCATTTACTAAGTGACTAGGTGCTGGCATATACACTTTGCATGCATGAAGAAACTGGAAGTTAACTCATTTGCCTGTCAAGAAAGAGGATTAGGACTCAGGTTCCCCTACTTTAAAGCTCAAGAATGCTCTTACAGACTGTGTTATACTGCCTCCTGCAGGTAATCAAAAGCTGCAGGGCAATGAAAAAAAATAATTAACTGCGCATAGGAAGAAATAACTAAGTTCTTGAACCTGTCACTCATGTATTAACAAGACAAAAAGATCCTATAGGTGGTACCTGGGGTCAATTACAAGGTAATACCCCAAACTAAGCTTAGAATGTAAATAGAAATGATTAGGATCAGTTCAGAGTGGAAACATCCAAAATCCAATCAAGGGAACCAATAAATAGCCTTAGACAAACAGAATGACTGACTAAATTGTATTATTCTCAGTCTAATGATATAATGTCCTAAGAGAAAGTAGTTGGTCTGCAGATTATATTGTAAAAAGGGAGTTTCAAGGGGGCAAAGGGTAAGGGAGGGATAATTCAGGGATTAAGTTTAGAAAAGGTTTTACCTAGGGATGAATTCCCTAATCCAGATATATGCCGAGGGGAGAGGAATACACCATGCTAAGTCTATCATAAGGTTATCCAACTAATTCCCCGTTCCTCTGATTTCAGGTTCACTAAGCAGCTAATTGTAATAATTTGCACTCCCATTCAGATCTGCCTACACAGACTACACTGAAGAGTAACTGATCCACTGAATTAAGAAAATTCAGTTTGATTGTCCTTAGATTTTTCTAAATAACCAACTCATCACAACCAACTCATCACTTAGAAAAACATACTTTCATTTTCACAAGCCCTCCACTTCACCATACTACTTAACTTCAGGAATATATAACGCGACGAAGCCTCTAGACTCCTCTTCTGTAAAATGGGAACAGAATAATTACTTGCCAAAATAAGGGACATCTGTGTTTGGTCACAAAGCTAGTAACTGCAGAAAGCTGAGATGTGAACCTAGATTTTATTCCAAAACCTTTTTTTCCTTCCTCCATTGCAACATTCTTTATAAAGGCTAGTCTCATTTATAACCAAAAACTGTAAGACTTGGGACAATTTACTTAACCTTTCCGGGCCTTACATCTTTAAATGACCTTCCTTGTAGGGCTTAGGCAACTAAAAGTTGTGAAAAAAAACTGTTGCCATTACCCCCCTGAGAAAAACAACCCTATGCCTTAATGTTAAAGTCTCAACTTCTGAGAAATTTCTGGGCTACAGGGTTATTAGACAGTGCCTAATTAACTCCACTAAAAGTGTTCTAAACAGCAAGATCACTCCAACACACAAAGGGACTAGTATCTGAAAGGTGACTTTCTGAAATCAATGCCTGGCTACCGATACAAAAGAATGAATTCCATCTACAACCACAGGTTGTCTTAGGAGGACTGATTAACATCTGCTTGGCTTGGAAAGAGATTATCAAAATGATAAGACTATTATCTTTAATCCAGAAATACTAAGACAAGATTTAAGAAGTACCGTTTACCTGTTTAATAACTAAGAACTTATGATTTTGGTAAATACATTCTCTACCAGTTCGAACCAACTAGTTGGTAGAAGTAACTTTACAGTCAACATTTCAAATATCCTAAGTTTAAAGTAAACTACATTTAAATGAAAACTTTTTGAAAAAGGGGATTACAGAAAATCTCAGCATAGAAATCTGGAGAAGGAAGCAAGTAAAAACTACCACAATTTACCGAAAGCATACCTTTGGAAAGAGAAGTTCAACAAAAAGTTTAAGGAGATGAATTTAGTATAATCATTCACTAAGTCTTATACAAATAGCTTCCTCTACATTTACATACTACTCTCTCATATTTCACATTATCCTGACATGATAAAAAGAATTTTCTCGGTTGCATGTTCTCCTAAAAGGGGTAGCGTCAAAGGTTAAGGAAAGAGTTTAATTCATTCTTCAAAGAGTTACCAGATTTGACTTCCAACAGCACGCTAAAAGACTACCAACATTAAAGCAGCTTTTCTAAAATCACAGCTAATAACATTCTAACCACAAAGCCAACCTTACAGGGTTAAAACCTTCAACCTCGCTTATTAAACTTTCCTTCTGATTCAATCTGACGGGCAAAGAAATCTGAGTCATGAAAAAAATTAAATCAAATTCAGTGCTATGATTAGAAAATTGTCATTCCTCCCCCTCCCCCCAACTCCCCCGGTTAACTTTTGAAAACTTATTCCCAGGCTTTCGAACCCCCCACGCCTAAATTCCCTACACCTCTCTCCTAACAGGAAAGATGTCTTCACCCAGTAGAGTGAGTTTTAGCTGATAAACCTTTCCCCCAAAGATCTGAAAAAGCAGGAGCAACATATATCGTACCTGGGCGTTGGCTTCGTGGAGTTTGTGCTCGGTAGAGACGTGGTGCCTCAGAAGGAGGGTTTTCTTGTAGTTGCGGGTCCCTCGCGAAAGCTCGTCGTGCCCCACTGGGGGCAGATCCCCGCTTCCTCCGTCCTCGGGGGGCTTTTGGCACCAGCCGCAAGACATAAGGCCAGTATCCTTGGAATAGCGCAGCCAGGGAAAATCTTTGAGCCAGGAGGTCTGGAAAGAGCAGTGGAGCTTCTGCATTAGGGACTTGGGCCGCGCGAGCGGGAAGTGCTGGACAGTCTCTCCTTCTCCAGCTCCCACACCGCTGCCCTCCGCTTCGTCCCCGCCATCGCCGCCCGACCGCCTGCTGCTGCTGCAGCTGCCTCCTTCCGCCCCGCTGCCGTCGCCCAGGCTCGCCCCCTCCTCTTCGTCCTCGGTGCTGTCGCTCAGGGACGCGCCGTCCGGCATCAACTCCTTCCCCTCCAGCGCGTCCAGCTCCAGCTCCACGGCCGCCGGCCCTCGCCCATTGAAATGCCTCAGGGGCCATGCCGAGGTCTCGGGGCGGCCGCGGCTACTGCCATTGTTGCCGAGCCCCCCGCCGCCGCCGCCTCGAAAGGCCAGAGTCCGACGGTTCCTTTCCGCTAGCAGGGGGCCCCCGGCGCCACCGCCGCCCAGCGAGGTGGGGCCGCCCGCGTCTTGGGGGAGCAGCAACTCCTTGGTTTCCTCGGCGGCGGCGGCAGCCCCGGCGGAGGCCTCCAGGTCTTGGGGCTCCAGGCCCTCCAATTCCACTTCCTCGTCGGCCCCCCGCCCATTGAGCGGCTGCGGCGCTGGCGGCGGGGGCTGTCTTGGCTGGGGCTGCTGGGGCCAAGCCGAGGCCTCCCCGCCAACGTTATTGTTCGCGGAGCCGCCGCCGCCGCTGGCGGTGACCAACCCGCCTCCTCGGAACGCCAGCGTCCTGCGGTTCATTTCACTGAACGACATGGCGCGCGCCGCCGCCGCCGCCCGGTGCCCCGGCTCGCGCCCGGCCTCGGGCCGCGTCCCGCGCGCTCCCCGCCGCTCCCCCTCCGCTTCGCTCCCGCCCCCACCGCGGGCGTTCCGGTCTCGCGGGGCTCGGCCTCGCCCTCCCGCCCGGCTCGCGCTCGCTCCCCGGGGCTGCCTCACGCGTCCGCCGCCGCCGCCGCCGCCGCCCGCCGGGCCGCCGCCTCCTCGTCCTCCACCCCCGCCCCGCGGCGCTCCGGGCAGCGTCCCGCGCGGAGAAGGGGGGGGCGGGCGGCGGAGAGGTGAGCAGCGAGCCGGCGCGCGTGGGGCCTTCGAAGTTGAGAGGCGGAGTGCGGGGAGACCCTCCGCTGCCCCCTCTTTAAAGCCGCGCGCACACACCGACCCTCCAAACAAGATATCCTTCCTCCGGCGCGCCGAGGAGTCCCGACGCGGCTGCCGGCTTCCGAAGCGCTGAGGGCGAGAGGCACGTTAAACTGCCGGGCTCCGCCACATAACGAACCGACAATAAAGCCGGCGGAGCGTTTCCGTCCGACCAGGCCCTGGCGGAGGTCGAATGGCAAATGAACAACGGACCGTGCGCCCACAATGCACCGGGGTAGCAGTAACCGCTGGAGGGGGAAAGGGTGGGGGCCGGGCGGGGGGAGGGGGCTGGGCTTGGGGCTGGGCTGGGGTGGGGTGGGGGCGCCTGGGGACCGGGAAAGGGGCCGGGCCGCGCCTCCGGCCTGGGGGCGGGGGTGCGGCCGCGGGGGAAGGAAGTCGGCCGAGGGGCGGGGGACAAAAGGCCGGGCGGCGGGCTGGGGGGTCTCGGGGAGGGGGCGGGCGTGTGCAGCCGGGGCCGGGCTCCGCGGAGGACAAACAGCTGGCGAGTGTCAGGTCTGGCCGCCTCCCCGCTGCCCGCACGCACCTACCCGCGCCCGGGACGCACATTTTCCTTCCTTCGCCACGAGTTCACCTGGGACTTTGAGAAATAACTGTACGGTGGGAGCTGCTCTCCAGCCTTGTCATTTGCTGAGGTGGGGTGGGTGGGGGCGGGGGGTAACGGTGCCCGAGGAAGTGAACTTATTTTTGTTCCTTCACAAAGACTGGACCAGGCTGTACCTTTCGGGCGAGGAGGTTACAACCGGGGGCACCTCCTCGTCTGCTGCATTGTGTATTCGATGCAGCAGCTCTGGGCGATAATCATTTCACAGAAAATGCACCGCCCCGAGTGTCTTATTGCTGTGATGAAATGGAAATTTAAATAAAAGGTCGAACACGTGCGTTCAGTGGGAAGTATTGACATGGGTGTTACATCACCAGCAGCCAATCAGATAGCTCCAGTCGTGTTTATACTTCTACAACCACCTTGTGAGTATTACAGTATGTCATAACGTTATAAATATTAGGCAGGGTTTTCCCCAAGAGTGGGGAGGAGTCGGCTCACACAGACGCTGCGTGCGACTCCGAAGAGCGTGTGTGTTAAGACAAGGATTGATTTTTAAGACTTTGGGTTGTTCTTTTTTTTTTTTTAACTGTTGACACTGCACATGGAATTTAGAGTGATTAGAAAAACAGATGGAGCTGGAAATGAAACTCTTACAATAATAATCGTAGTCAACTTGTTCAGAAAAAGATTTTCCAATTTGGAGCCCTTATACTCGTATTTTAAAGTATTTTTTAATGTGCTAAATTTAGCAAATTCTAAAGTGTTGAGATTCATTTTACTCTTTGAAACCTGAAATAAACTTTTAAAAACAAGTTAAAAGTAATGTGAAACAAATCTTAAATCATTTTTATTCAAACATTTCAGATTAAAGAAAGATATTCTCAAACTATGGAGGAGCTTTTTACTGTTTTAATAAATATATTAAGAGGACTAAATAAAACAGTATTAAAAGGTTAATCACAAACATTCAAAATACGTTCAAGATAATTATTGAGGAGGAAAAAAAGGACATGTTACTTTTTACATTAATGTATGTCAGGATGTGCATGGGGAAAAATGGGAAAAACACAACTCTACGGTTATAGATTATCATGTGTTAGAGGCTTTAATCTTTTACGTTATATGTTAATGGAACGTTATATGATTTAATAAAGAGTGTGTGTTACAACGTGTTACAATATTTAGGCTCTCTAGTTTAATGATTCTGTTCTCTTCAGTAATTTCTATTTTTAAAATAAACAGTATTTAAAACTTTGAATATGGTATTTTTTTCAAGATTAAAAAAACAGATTATCCCAGACATATTATAAAATACTATTTGCCTTAAGATTTTTGAATAGACTAAACCCATGCACAGCCATATCCATATATTGTGTAGTTTGTATATTGTATAGATTTATTCATATCAACTTTTACTTAATTCACTGTAATTTTAGTATCTGTAATAAATGAACTGTGTTGTATGTCAAACAAAAAATGTTAGTTCTACCTTATAGATGAAATGTAATTTTAATGTAAAGAATGATAGTACTAACCTGCCACAAAGAGATTTTGGCTTTTAATTATTTAGTTAGTAATGATCAGATTGCTACATATCCATGTTGTCACCTGGCCACCAATGATAAACAGCCTGAAACTGCAATATAAGTCCTTAGATTGGTACAGTTTGTGGATTAAAAAAAAAAATTGTCCTGCTTCGTTTTAGTTGTTGGAAAACTTAGGACAGTGGAATCTCTGATGACCTAATTTGTATGTTGGAGAAATGAGAGGGTTCTGCCCAGTTGGCTATATGTATTATGTACTATATGGAAGAATGTTATAATAATGCTGTGCTTTGTCCTTAATGCATTTTTTAAAATTCCAGGCACTTTGCAAATAAATACAGTATTTATTCAGTTTTAACTCTCACTCCCTTCTCCAGAAAAAGAGGGAAGAGTTACTGAAGTTAATTGCTTATCCAGGGTTAAGGTGATGGGAAGTAAGTGTTCTTAAGAATTTTTTTTTCGGCTTTAAAGATTTTTTTCCATTCCCAAACTGTTAAACTCATATCTTTGTTGTTGTTTTTTCATCTTATTTGCCTAGTACATAACAGGCAATATATATTTGTGCTAGTATGCTAGGTTTGTTTGTTTGTTTGTTTTTGGCTGATTCTGGTAGCATCAGAATTGCCAAAAATTAAGTTTTTAGTTGTATCCAAAGTTTATTTTTCTCAGACATGTAGCTTACCTTCTGTTTTGGAAAATTCACGTCATCTTCTGTCTGGAGATTTGGTTACGTGTGCACTGATTAGGGATGAACAACACTTGATTCAAATAAATGACTTAAATACTAGGGCCACTGACCTCCTCACAGCCAAACAGTGTGAGTGTATGATGTATGAGTGTGTGTATATTTTTATCGTTATATATGTATAAATATATATTCAGTTGTCTTCTTCTTAACCCTGAAGGAAGATCGGATCAGAAAGAAAGTTCAAGAGGATAGTAATCCACAGATGTTTCAGAATACCCCGAGCAAGGGAACTTTAAGTAACAGAAGGGGATCTCCTGTTCTGTAAACGGAGTTTTTAAGAATTCCCCCACCCCTTCCAGTCTCCCACTGGCAGGCAGGGATCTGTTCTCTCCTCTAGCCCCTATATTTGCTGTTGGGGTTCTACCATATTTAAGGGGATTCCCCCTTATGCTTACCAGGGGAACCCCTCCAGAATGGGGCATCCCCAGCCAATGTGTCCCCTAATTTCACTTTAGGCTGTGTAGAACTGCTGCAGGTTACCTTGATAACTCTTCCCCTGTAACTCCTTGATGAGGCTAAACTCCTCTACCTGGTTCAGCTGATCTATGATGACCAAACTTGGCTATTCTTTATTGCCTTCAAGAGGCATTTTTGCCTCCACAGCCCTTTGCCTCTTTAGGTTCTAGGGACAATATGCTGTGATTCTGTATGTGGCACTGACATGTATCATCCACCAGAATAAAGTCGCTGAGAATAGAGACTATGTATTATTCACTCTTACTCTCCCCTACCCCAACCCCAAACCAGCTCCAAGTAGGCAATTAGTAAATATTTATTGGATGATTATCTTCCCCCACAATCTGTTTTAGTAGGCCACTTCTCCTTTTGTTTATTCTTCTTTCCCTTAGATAACTAAAAAAATGTTCTTTTTGAAGATATTGAGCTACTGTTTCCATTGCATTTACATTGAAAGCAACAATCATCATATGACACACAATGGAATATTATTCAGCCCTTAAAAAGAAGGAAGTCCAGCCATTTGCAACAACATCGGTGGGCTTTGCGGACGTTGTGTTAAGTGAAATAAGCCAGACATGAAGGGAAAAATACAGTGAAATCCAGATGAGGAATCTAGTGAAACTCACAGAAGCAGAAGGTGGAATGGTGCCACAGGCCAGGAGGAGAGGGAAATGAGAGACATTAGTCAAAGGTTACAATTTCAGTTATACAAGATGAATAGTCTTAGAGATTACTGTATGGTATAGTGGCTATAGTTAGCCTGTATTGTACACTCAGAAGAGGATAGATTTTTAAGTGTCCTTATCACAAAAATGAACTTGGGCAAGCTCTGGGAGATGGTGAGGGACAGGAAGGTCTGGCGTGCTGCAGTCCATGGGGTCACAAAGAGTCGGACACAACTGGGCAACTGAACAAATCACAACAAAAACAATAAACAGAATGGACGGTAGGCAACTTTGGGAGATGATGAAAATGTTTATGGCACAGATAGTGGTAATGGTTTCACAAGTATATGCTTTTATCTCCAGACTCATGAAGTTGTATATGTTAAATATGTACTGCTTTTCATGTATCAATCATACCTTAATAAACTTAAGCAAAAGCAATGATAATAGTAGTTCAATATAAATAACATTAGCACCATTTTCTATGTGGCTTACAGTGAATTACAATTTACACAACTTCCTTATGAGTTAAATCAGGGTAGGTATTATTATTCTCATTCAACAGATAAGGAAACAAAAAGGTTAATTGACTTGCTTAAAGTTACTGGCTGAGGCATATCTAAGTTGAATATAAGGGTAATACCCTCTAGTCTAAAGCACCTTTAGCTACTAAAATACAAATGGTACACTTAACAATGTATCTGCATAATTGGATGGAGAAGGAAATAGCAACCCACTCCAGTGTTCTTGCCTGGAGAATCCCAGGGACAGAGGAGCCTAGTGGGCTGCCGTCTATGGGGTCGCACGGAGTCGGACAAGACTAAAGCGACTTAGCAGCAGCAGCAGCATAATGGGAAGCTGTACTAAAATTTAAATATGTTTATTGTTCAAATACTAGAAAAAGGTTATTATGTAAACACAGTCTTCCTTTTTTTGTGCATAGCCAAAAGAAAATTTTGATGTTTATGAGTTGGACTTGGCCTCTTTTTGCTTTTAGTTTTTAATATGTTTTAATATGATTAATTTTTTTGTATTTTAATGGGATACCTATACCATAATTGATATAACCAGTCTTCCATTGTTGAACATTTCATTGTTTACAGTTTTCGGGTTTTTTGCAGTTATAAACAACTCTAGTGAATATCCTTGAAACTAAAGCTTTGCATCTTATTTCTCTAGGATAAATTCTAAAAGACTTTCTGGCAAAGGGAATCAACATTTTATAAAGTCCTGTACTAGCAAAACTATAAATAAAGTACCAAAAGAAAATGTTATTAGGGGGAGGTATTTCTGTAATATTGGGGAGTGAAAGACTTAATTCTAAGCAGAATACAAAGGCCAGAAACCTTAAAGGAAAAGATTGTCAGAACTGACTATATAAATTGTAAAAACCTTTGTTTTCCAAAACCATAATAAAGATTTTTTTTTTTTAAGCAAACTAGGAAAAAGAGATCAGGCTATATATGACAAAGGCTTAATATCACTATCTCCAAAGGGTTGTCATAAGTCAACAAGATAAACATACCTAGTAGAAGATTAAAAGAATGTGCAAAGGACATTTACTCGAAAATCATGTAAGAAGAAATACAAGTGGCTAGTAAACTTATGAGAAGATGTGCAGAATTGGCGAGGTGTCAGAGAAAAGTGATATATGCATTGGCTGCATATATCAAAATGTAAAATGTGTATATATCTTTTTACCCAGCAACTTCAGTTCTAGGGACTTATCCTTGGCAAGTATTAGAATGTCTGTGCAAGGATGTTCATTGAATCACAAGGATTATAAACCTAAAACACTTGAGCTTCCATCAGTGTGGGGTTATTTACATACGTTATGACACATGCCTATAATGAATTATTGACCAGCCATTAAAAAGGTTGATGTGGTATTATATAACCCAAGTCGTCTTATTGAGTGAAAAAGCAATAAGTATATTAACAAATATAATAGGAGTGATTAATTGGTACAATTAATAGCTACTGAACACCTACCTAGTCTTTATTAAGCCATGCTCCTGAGTACATGTAAGTTTGTATGTGACTATAGGTATGAAAAGTGATTAAAAGGATGAACTCTCCATTCTGTCTTATATACTGAAAGTATAATTTATGTTGAGTATATAATCGGAAAAATAAAGCTAACAGTTACCTCTGATGATATGTTTTCCCCCAGGACTTCTGGAAAATATTGTTCTTTCTTCTTTCTCTTCATTTATCTGTGAACCAATTTTACCCTGCCTCCAAAAAATAAACA
The DNA here is from genome assembly GCF_016772045.2 of Ovis aries. NCBI lineage: Eukaryota > Metazoa > Chordata > Mammalia > Artiodactyla > Bovidae > Ovis > Ovis aries. Next base: position 56,743,992 of record NC_056062.1, on the reverse strand, counting down.
CAAAGAGTTGAAAGATTAAAAAAAAAAAAAAACAGTGATTCTTTCCTTCAAAAATTCCAGATCCCTTTAGAACATGATTTATTTTTGAAAACCTTGTGTTTACATGCATATACATTCAGTGAAGCCTCTATCTCACCAAACTTTCTAGCCCTGCCCTCTAATCCCTTCTTACTGTGAGGTCAGTAATCTTTTTAAAATGCCAATCTGATTTTATCACTCCACCAACATTAAAACCCTACAAAGGTTTTAATTATTTTCTGTTGGTCTACGTATCAAAACACGTGAGAGGGCTGCAGAGCCCAGCAAGGTCTGGCTGCCTTCCACTTCTCCAGCCTCAACTACTTCCTCTAACTCTCTCTTCCAAAAGCTAGACTCCTCCTGTCCTTCAGGTTCGCTTTGATCCCTGTCTGGCCTTTGCACTGTTCCCTCTATAAACACTCTTCCTTCCCTTCTTCTCATCAACCTACATTCATTCTTACATCACTTCCTCAGGGCAGCTTTCCCTGACTACCCACACTTCCCAACATTCCGATATCCTGTTGCACGTTCTCCCAGCACTGTTACATCTCTTTCACAGCATTTGTCACAACTGCAGTTTTTAAAGTGTTAGTCGCTTAGTTGTGTCTGACTCTTTGTAACCCCATGGACTGTAGCCCACCAGGCTCCTTCCTCTGTCCATGGAATTTTCCAGGCAAAAATACTGGAGTGGGTTGCCATTTCCTTCTGCAGGGGATCTTCCCAACCTAGGGATCAAACCTGGATCTCCTGCATTGCAAGCAGATTCTTTACTGTCTGAGTCACCAGGGAAACACTATGTTGTCAAAATCGCAGCTTTTAAATGTGTATAATTATTTGATTATCACATACTCCTCCAATAAACTGATAGCTCCATGTGAGCAAGGACCATTTCTGGGTTTGCTCAACATTGTATGTTCAGCATCAAAAAGCAGTGACTCTGACATAGCAGACAATCAGGAAGGATTTGTCAAATGAATCAGTAATATATCAGTGTGCAGACTGGCAGGCACTAGGTACTTACAACCTTGAGTTTTCAACAAAAGACTAAAACAGATTTTTTACTGAATAAGCTGGTAGAACAGAAATATGGTAGGGTTTAAGTGTTGGTAATATTTGTATGTTACACAATGTAAGGCATTTCCATAAAATATGCAGTTGTAGACAGATTGGAAATTAAAAAAAATTAAAACTAGTGAATAGTAATTTCAATTTAAGCTACAAGATCATTAAAACATATGCAAAACTGCTTTATCTGTGAAGTTATGCTTTTAATCTAAAGTCTAAATTTAATGATGATGGTTGGTGGTGCTCAGTTGTGTCTGACCCTTTGCGACCCCGTGGACTGTAGCTGCTAAGCTCCTCTCCCAATGGGATTTTCCAGGCATGGCTTGCTATTTCCTTCTCCAGAGGATCCTCCATGGAACTCAAGTCTCTTGTGTCTCCTGCATTGGCTTGTAGATTGTATATCACTGTGCCAACTGGGAAGCCCAGATTTAATGGTAGCTAACCCTTTGTGGTTGCAGTGTCTTTATTCTGGTTAATCACAGATAGGAGTTAGTTCACTCTAATCTCAGAGAGAAGTAAAAAGTAAAATGCCTCTTTTGTGTATGTGAGTTATAAAAAAAAATAGGTTCTTTTTACAATATGAATTTTTAGGCTGCAAAGGATGAGAACAATGGGGTAGGAGGTTGACATTTATTTTTATTGAAAACTACGGATTACTGATTTTGTAGAAGATCCATCGCAAATATTTAGTTTACAAATACTGTTTGGTTCACAGATCTTCTAGGCTGATTAAATAACTAGGCTCTGTTCGGTAGCCATACATTCCGCACTAATCCACCTCTTTCGTAAATTCATAAGTGCAAACCAATTACCTTCAGAAGGGTCAGGTAAGGAAATATGGAAAGCAGAAAGATGCCAAGGCCATAAAATACAGTGCCATAAGCAAATAACCTAAAGCGGGACTTTCTACACCACTGCAGGCAGCAACTCTTAGGAGTCTTACATTCCAAATAAGGTAACTCCCTTTTCCCAGAATCTGGTGGTAATGTCAAGGTCAGAAAATACCACACTTTAAAACTACAGCAGAGAGAATCAATATCAATCATGAGATCTGTTTTTACAGAAGAAACATACCATCCCAAAGCTGTGATTAGGGTATCTTCAAGATTGAGGGTACATCCCAGGATTGGAATGTAACTACTTCAAAGAAAACACTAATGCTTTCAGGTCTAGCTAGCCCAGTGACCTTCAAACTGGGGTGTGCTTAGCCCTAGAGGTATACACTGAATTTCCAAGGGATATGTAATCACATAGGGCTTCCCCGGTTGCTCAGTTGGTAAAGAACCCACCTCCAATGCGGGATACCTGAGTTCAATCCCTGGGTTGGGAAGATCCCCTGGAGGAGGGCATGGAAACCCACTCCAGTATTCTTGCCTGGAGAATCCCCATGGATAGAGGAGCCTGGTGGGCTGCAGTCCATGGGGTCGGAAAGAGTTGGACTCAACTGAGCTACTAAGCTCAGCACATGTAAGCACTTAAGGCAGGCTTTCAACTTCCACACACATTTGTTTTCCAAAACTGAGCTGCTGGAGATCTTTCCTCTCAAGCTGGTTTTCCTTTCCCACCTCCCTTTGCCCAATCACCCTTCTTTCCCTTCACTGAAAGAGGCAAATTGCCCACTCAACCCTGATCTTCCTGTATTATTTTGCATTGCCTTATGATGGAAAAGGAACACCAGAGACAAGCTGAAAAAGTGAATATCCCTAATTATTTGGTAGCCACACCTTTGTAGCACTAATAGTTTCCAGCTTTTGCCTTCAACAGAACTGAAGAAGGCCCTAATTGAAGTGTCAGTTGATCATTAAAAATAATTTCCTACGATCGATCACAAGGATTTTTTTTTTTTGGCGTGTATCTTGTCATTCAGTTGCTCAGTCGTGTCTGTTCTTTGCAACTGCATGGACTGCAGCACACCAGGCCTCCCTGTCCCTCACTATCTTCTGGAGTTTGCCCAAGTTCATATTCATTGAACTGGTGATGCCATCCAACCATCTCATCCTCGGTCACCCCCTTCTCCTCCTGCCCTCTGTTTTTCCCAGCGTGAGGGTCTTTTCCAGTGAGTCGGATATTTGAATCACATGGCCAAAGTATTGGAGCTTCAGCTTCAACATCAGTCCTTCCAGTGAATATTCAGGATTGATTTCCTTCAGGATTTTTTTTTCTTTTAAATTTTTATGTATGTGGCTGTGCCTGATCTTAGCATACCACAGGTATGCGAGACTTTTTAGTTGCGGCGTGGGGGCTCTTTGGTTGCTGCCTGTGAACTCTTAGTGTGGCATGTGGGCTCTAGTTCCTTGACCAGAGATTGAACCTGGGACCCCTGCATTGGGAGCACGGAATCTTAGCCACTGGAACACAACTGGCTTGCTCCTTGCAGGACTCTCAAGAGTCTTCTGCAGCATCACAGTTCAAGAGTTTAAAGAACGTTGTGATGTAGTTAAAACTCTTTCTATTCCCATCATCCATAATTTTTTTTGTGAACAAATGTTCTCAACACATATTCAAAAGAAGGAAAAAAGGAATAAAATGTATGACAAACCCTTTTTCACTCCATGTTCAGCCACTCAGTCGTGTCTGACTCTTTGCAACCTCGTGGACTGTACCCTACCAGGCTCCTCTGTCCATGGAATTTTCCAGGCAAGAATATTGGAGTAGGTTGCCATCTCCTTCTCCAGGGGATCTTCTGGACCCAGGGATCGAACGTAGGTCTCCTGCATTGGCAGGCAGTTTCTTTACCACTTTACTACCTGGGAAGCTAGGAAACAAATTATTAGTATATTAATTAATTGAAAAAATTTGGTTAAGAAATATATTTCCAAAAGTAAAAAAAAAAAAAAAGAAATGCACTCCCAATGATTTTTATATTATATTTAATATTAATATATTTATGTTCCTTAGACCAAATGTGCACACTAATAATTATAATGGTACCTCATTTCAGGATATTTTATAACATTTAAGGATCATATATATATAACCTGCCTGCCAATGCAGGACACGTAAGAGACATGGGTTCTGTCTCTGGGTCAGGAAGATCCTCTGGAGAAGGGAATGGCAACCCACTCCAGTATTCTTGCCTGGAGAATCCCATGGACAGAGGAGCCCAACTGGCTACAGTCCATAGGGTCACAAAGAGTCAGACATGACGGAAGCAACCTAGCACGAATAGGCTTCTAAGTATAAATGTTATAAAACTGCAGGGAAGTAGAATGGAAATAAAGGAATAATGTAAATTTTCCAGCTGTTTGTACGCATATTTTTAAATTACCTTTCTTTTTTCACTTCACTAGTTTATTTTTTAAATAGAAGTGTAGTTGATTTACAGTACTGTATGTTTCAAGTGTACAACAGTGATTCACAGTTTTTAAATATTATAGTCCATTTATAGTTATTATAAAATATTGGCTATATTCCCTGTGTTGCGTGTTCATGTATTTTTATTTTTTAACTTATTTATGGCTGTGCCGGGTCTTCGTTGCTGCTGCTGTGAGCAGGGCTGCTCTCTGGTTTGGGTCCTCAAGTTTCTCACTGCAGTGGTTTCTCTTGTTGCAGAGCATGGGCTCTAGGCATTCAGGCTTCAGTAGTTTCGGCGTGTGGGCTCAGTGGTTGCAGCTCACTGGCTCTAGAGTGCTGGCTCAGTAGTTGCGTTGTACGAGCTTGGTTGTTTCACAGTAAGTGGGATCCTCCAGGACGAGGGCTTGAACCCATGTCCCCTGCATTGGCAGGCAGATATTTTACCACTAAGCCACCAGGGAAGCATGTTCATGTATTTTTAAATGAATGACGGTGGATGTCAAATAAATATGATATAAAGATTCCATTGGATTTTTTAAGATGATATAATTTTATTTTTGTGTGTCAATATTTACAAGGATACATAATTTTCAAAATTATTTTGGGGAAAAATACTTACCTCGTTTAACATTTCCTAAAAGCTATTTTTCACCAGTTGGTGGTGAAATGAAATGTAAAGACAATCTTAGGTAACATCTCATAAAGTTGAATTTGCTTATTACCCTGAAATTGTACATATTCTGTGATATATATATATTGAAATTAAGATGTTAATGGATGGTAGCTTCTTTTAATGCTCTTTTTTGCCACCCAAAATATTTAAAAAATTTTTTTACTCCCTTGCAAAATTCAAAACCCTGAAAATAACTACTGGTTAGCAGAATGTAAAAAGGAATATATTATAAAATAGAGTATTCTGGAGTTGCTGAGAAATGAAGACAATCAGTTTACCACCTAGCTTAACAGACATAGCCAACAATCATTTTAAAGGCTTTTCTTTTCTTTTTAAGTGTTTACACATGCTAAACCGAAATTTATGCTAAATAAGATTGGCCCAACCCCCAAGAAACTCACATTTCAGTGAATGAGATATATATGTGAATTAATGGTTATAATGGTTAAGTATTAATAGGGATATGTATCAATACAAATTGCTATGGACTATGGCAGATGGAATGAGTGAAAAATTGAATTGCTAAGGAATATAGCAATACCTGGAGATACCTGATGCCTTGAATAACAGGCAAGCTTGGCCTTGAAGTACAAAATGAAGCAGGGCAAAGGCTAACAGAGTTTTGCCAAGAGAACGCACTAGTCATAGCAAACACACTTTTCCAACAACACAAGAGATGACTCTATACGTGGACATCACCAGATGGTCAGTACCAAAATCTGATTGATTGCATTCTTTGCAGCCCAAGATGGAAAAGCTGTATACAGTCAGCAAAAACAAGACCGGGAGCTGACTGTGATTCAGATCATGAACTCCTTATTGCAAAATTCAGACTTACATTGAAGAAAGTAGGGAAAACCATTAGATCATTCAGGTATGACCTAAATCAAAACCCTTACAATTATACAGTGGAAGTGACAAATAGGTCCATGGGATTATATCTGATAGATAAAGTGCTTGAAGAACTATGAATGGAGGTTTATAACATTATACAGGAGGAAGAGATCAAAACCATCACCAAGAAGAAGACATGCAAAAAGGCAAAATGGTTGTCTGAGGAGGACTTACAAATAGCTGAGAAAAGAAGAGAAGCTAAAGGCAAAGGAGAAAAGAAAAGATATACCCATTTGAATGCAGAGTTCCAAACAATAGCAAGGAGAGATATGAAAATGAAAGTCACTCTGTTGTGTCCAACTCTTTGCAACCCCATGGACTATAAAGTCCATGGAATTCTCCAGGCCAGAATACATGAGTGGGTAGCCTTTCCCTTTTCCAGGGGATCTTCCCAACCCAGGCAGTGAACCCAGGTCTCCCACATTGCAGGTAGATTTTTACCAGCTGAGCCACAAGGGAACATAAGTGATCAATGCAAAGAAATAGAGGAAAATAATAGAATGGGAAAGACTAGAGATCTCTTCAAGAAAATTCAAGATATGAAGGGAACATTTCATGCAAAAATGGGCACGATAAAGGACAGAAATGGTATGGACCTAACAGAAGCAGAAGATGCTAAGCGATGGCAAGAATACACAGAACTATGCAAAAAAGAAATTAATGACCCAGATTACCATGATGGTGTGATCACTCACCTAAAGCCAGACATCCTGGAAGGACCTTAGGAAGCATCCCTACAAACAAAGCTAGTGGAGGTGATGAAGTTCCAGTTGAGCTATTTCAAATCCTAAATGATGATGCTGTGAAACTGCTATGCTCAACATGCCAGTAAATTTGGAAAACTCAGTAGTGGCCACAGGACTGGAAAAGTTCAGTTTTCATTCCATTCCCAAAGAAAGGCAATGCCAAAGAAAGTTCAAACTACCTCACAATTACACTCATCTCATGCGTTAGCAAAGTAATGCTCAAAATTCTCCAAAGCCTTTGACTGTGTGTATCACAATCAACTGTGGAAAATTCTTCAAGAGATGGGAATACCAGACCACCTGACCTGCCTCTTGAGAAACCTACATGCAACTCAGGAAGCAACAGCTAGAACTGGACATGGAGCAACAGACTGGTTCCAAATAGGAAAAGGAGTACGTCAAGGCTGTATATTGTCACCCTGCTTATTTAACTTATTATATGCAGAGTACATCATGAGAAACGCTGGGCTGGAAGAAACACAGCTGGAATCAAGATTGCCGGGAGAAATATCAATAACCTCAGATATGCAGATGATACCACCCTTATGGCAGAAAGTGAAGAGGAACTAAAAAGCCTCTTGATGAAAGTGAAAGAGGAGAGTAAAAAAGTTGACTTAAAGCTCAATATTCAGAAAACAAAGATCATGGCATCTGGTCCCATCACTTCATGGGAAATAGATGGGGGAACAGTGTCAGACTTTATTTTTTGGGGCTCCAAAATCACTGCAGATGGTGACTGCAGCCATGAAATTAAAAGACGCTTGCTCCTTGGAAGAAAAGTTATGACCAACCTAAATAGCGTATTGAAAAGCAGAGACATTACTTTGCCAACAAAGGTCCGTCCAGTCAAGGCTATGGTTTTTCCAGTAGTCGTGTATGGATGTGAGAGTTGGACTGTGAAGAAAGCTGAGCGCCGAAGAATTGATGCTTTTGAACTGTGGTGTTGGAGAAGACTCTTGAGGGTCCCTTGGACTGCAAGGAGATCCAACCAGTCCATTCTGAAGGAGATCAGCCCTGGGATTTCTTTGGAGGGAATGATGCTGAAGTTGAAACTCCAGTACTTTGGCCACTTCATGAGAAGAGTTGACTCATTGGAAAAGACTCTGATGCTGGGAGGGATTGGGGGCAGGAGGAGAAGGGGACGACAGAGGGTGAGATGGCTGGATGGCATCACTGACTCGATGGACGTGAGTCTGAGTGAACTCCGGGAGTTGGTGATGGACAGGGAGGCCTGGCATGCTGCAATTCATGGGGTAACAAAGAGCTGGACACGGTTGAGCGACTGAACTGAACTGAACTGAGGGAATATAGATCCCTTGAGCAGGGTTTTGAGATATAGATATGACTGTAATCAAAATAAAAGAAAATTTATCTTACTGGTAAGGAAATTGTAAATAGCTCAATGTGTGTGTGTACTACAAAAATGCCTGAATTGAGATTTGAAAAGAAAGGAGTAGGAAAAATTAAAAAAGAGTTTGTACTTTATCCTGAAAACAATGAAAGATTTTTCAACAAAGGAATGACTGAATCAGATATTTCTTAATTAACATCTAATTCCTAATGTTGACTCATCCAACAGTCTGATTTTTTACGGGGTCTCCTATGTAGTCACCCAGTAGGAAGATATTTCCTTATTAAAGAGGTAGGTTATCCTGCCAGATAAATGTTCTGTTGAAAATGATGAATTGTCAGTCTCTTCTAAATTTGATTGGTTTGAGGTAGTGTCCAAAGTCTAATAGATTTTTAAAAGATATTTCTATTTATTTATTTGGCCGTGCCAAGTCTTGGTTGCAGCATGTGGGCTCTTTTTCAGTTGTGGCATGGCAACTCTTAGTTGCAGCCTGTGGGATCTTAGCTCCTCAACCAGGAATCGAGCTCACTTCCCTTGCATTGGGAGTGTGGAGTCATAACCACTGCACCCCCATTGAAGTCCCCCTAATAGATTTTAAATATAGCAGTCAAGCCCAGTTTAGGGATCCCCATACTGGAGTTGGAGATCTGAGGTGGTATTTTTGAGATCTAGTTATTGCCACCTCTTGAAGTCCTGCCTAATAAGACTTCTAACAACCCTCTGTATAGTACCCTGAAGACTACACCCCCATCAGCCTCCTAACTTTCAGGTATACTGAGAATTCCACAATCACAATGGCAATAATTTCATAAAAGATGATGTCATACTTTAAAAATCCTTAACACAACTTCCAGAAATGAAGAGGAAACTCTTCTAAACATTTGTGATCAACTAACATAAAAGGAAATGGCAACCCATTTCTTGCCTGGAGAATCCCAGTGTTCTTGCCTGGAGAATCCCAGGGACGGGGGAGCTTGGTGGGCTGCCGTCTATGGGGTCACACAGAGTTGGACACGACTGAAGTGACTTAGCAGCTACATAAAATTTGCCTTGAAGTTTGAGTTATAACTCTTGACACAAGAACCATTAAGAATAACTGTGCTGTTGTATCTGTGTTCTCAGAAGGTTTGGACTAGACAGTGTGGGTGGGGAAGTAAAAATTCCTAAGTACCTTTGGACAGACTGCTCAAAGTAGTCACACTACAGTGGCTCAGTAGTGTTCTGGGCATGTACAAAGATAGTCAGCGTAAACGAGGCAAGTTTTTTTCCTGTTGGTTCAATGACAATCAAGTTATTAAAACTGTGGCTTGATAATATTTTTTCACCCTTTGGGTTGTGTTTCCCCAGGCCAGTCATAGTCAGTGTTGTGCTCTGCTAAGTTATTACGCCTCACTGGTTAGTGAAACAATCAGGCTCACTGAACAAGTACAATTCAGGTACCGCCCACTTTTTTCTTCTGTTTTTTAAGTACCCTGATCTAACAGCTGTGGGATTCTGTTGATGACGCTTAAATGTTTCAGGATTTTCAAGTTTGCTCAAGAGACACATAAATGATCTATTCGTGATTCAGAGATTTCTTTCTTCTCACCTGCTGCTCAGTAACGGCACTTTAGTTAATATGTTTACATCTACAAAGACATCTACCAATGATGGGCAGCAGTCACACATGTAGTTTTACTGCAGAGGACTTCAGTGTTCATATTGTGAAATTTGGGAAAATCACCTATCATCTCCCGATCCTGTTATTTACTCATTTGTAAAGTGGAGCTAATCATAGAATGGTAGTAACCTCATAAATCTGCTTCAAAAACGTAATAAGATGATATATGTAAAGCACTTAACTCAATGTGGGGCAAACATCAACCAACAAATTAATTTACTCAACTGTTCAAATTCTTATTGCATGCCAGGTGCTGCACTCAGTACTGGAGATAAAATGACAAGCAAGGGCAGACACAGTTCTTGCTCTCATGAAGCTTACAATCTAAGGCAGGAGGTTGGCAATTAATTAATCCCAAAAAAACAAAAGTATAGAGAAGAGTGGAGACAAGAAGTTGGACGACATGATGCTTTTGGAACTTAGAACAATTTGACTTGACTCCCAAGGGTAATTGAGCAAATTTCTCTGGGAAGGTGTCTCTTGAGTGGCTAATAGCAGGATGGTGAAGAGTTAACTCAGTGACATTGAAAAGATGGCTTTCCAGGTTGGAAAGCAAGCCTGAGTGGCTGGAGCAGCTGAGGGGGGAGCAGGATGGGAGATAAAGTGGGCTTGAGATGAAGTGGGCGGGATCCATTGTGTAGCAGTTGTCAGTTTGTCTTTTTGATAAGAACAATGAGAAGCTGCTGACGGGCTTTTGAATGAGATGGGAGGGAAGGGTAGCATGAAAGTACCAGGAGCAGATTTGGATGTTGAGATCATCTTGGCTGTAGAAAACGTATAGGAGTAGGACTAGAGGAAATAGAAGCTATTAGAAGAGATGATGAGGGAATTTCCTGGCGTTCCATTGGTTAGGACTCCTCACTTCCACTGGTGTGGGTTCAATCCCTGGTTGAAGAACTAAGATCCTGCAAGCTATGAGACATGGCCAAAAAAAAAAAAAAAGATGATGAAAGTTTGGGCTACGTTGATCATGGTAAAGGTGGAGAGAACTGGACATATTTGAGAGAGATTTAGGAGGAATAATTCATGGGAGTTGGTGATGGATTGAATATGAGGATTAAAAAAGAACAAAGTATGGTGTCCCTGGTGATCCAGCAGCTAAGACTCCATGCTCTCCAATGCAGGGGGTCCAAGTTGGATCCCTGGCCAGGAAACTAGATCTCACATGCCTCAACTAAGAGTTCAAATGCCACAATTAAAGATCCCATGTGCTGCAACAAAGATCGAAAATCCTGTGTGCCACAACTAAGATCCAATGCAGCCAAATAAATAAATTAATTAAAAAAAAAAGTTTTGAGGATCACTCATAGGCTTCTGACACCATTCCCCAAGATGGTTAGTCAGAATAACAAAGTTTAGGGGTAAAATTATGAATTCATCCTTTTGGATATTTGATTTAGAGGGTTTTTTTTTTTTTAGATGTTCATGGCTAGAGCACATGGGGTATATATGTATCATAAACAAGTGTATATAAAAACACACACACACTTGCATTACACGTCATCTGCATCATATAGGTGGTGACTTTCTCACTTGTGAAATGGGCGTACTAAACCTGCTTCAGAGGAATCTTGTATGAAGAACATAAAGTAGCTAAGTATACGTGAATGACTGTGCTAAGCTACAAGAGAGTAAAGACATGGTCTTGGGTTCAGTACCAGAAGAGTAATAGGGAAATGCCTGAGAGGGCCCTACAAGCAGTCGTAGAGGAGGAGCATCCTGTATCCAGTGTGATGTGAACAGTCTGGTTTATATACCACACCTGAAGGTCACAAGATCTGTTAGTGAGCTGCTTAACTGAGATGTTTTCTAAATAATCAGTTATTGAATCTGAAGCCTGGAAGGCTTTTTTTTTTTTTAATTTATTTGGTTTCACCAGTTTTTAGTCGCAGCACTCTGGATCTTCAAGCTTGGTTTGGGCATGTGGAATTTTTAGTTGCAGCATGTGGGATCTAGTTCCCCGTGTTATGCTGTGCTACGCTGCTTCAGTCATGTCCGACTCTTTGTGACCCATCGACCGTAACACACCAGGCTCCTCTGTCCATGAGGATTCTCCAGGCAAGAATACTGGAGTGGATTGCCATACCCTTCTCCAGGGGATCTTTCCGACCCGGGGATCAAACCCATGTCTCCTACGTCTCCTGCGTTGGCAGGTGGGTACTTTACCACTCGTGCCACCTGGGAAGCCCAGGGAAGTCCCTGGAATCCTCTTATTCATAACTTCAACATTAAAGTATTCAAAGAAAGTTTTCATGGAAATTCATGAACGTTTATTGAGGGTTGCAAGTCCAACATGGTAAGGTCAGAGAAAAATTCCTGGAACTGAAGTGTAGAAGTTGACCACAAAAAGAAGTGGGAAGATGTATTCTAGGAGTGAAGAGTACAGGAACTTTAAAAAGCACAAGTACATAAAAGCACAGTGGGATGAAGGAAGTGAAATTATCTTGGGGTTAATAACATTTGGGACAGGAGATGATACTAGCAAGGTAAAGGGACCAAATAATGGAAAGCAAGTGAGTAATGGAACCCGTTAGGAGCCTGTAGACAAAGAAATGACACAGTAGGCTTGCTTTTAGATAGAAATGGTCGACCATCATATAGACCAGAGAATGGAACTGGAGATTCAGAGGTTATCAGTTATGAACAAGTAAAAGAAGTCTGATGTTCAGGAGACGTGTAGAAAGAAGTCTAGATTGGAAATACTTAGAGATGAATAATTATCCAGAATAAATGAAATAAACGGAGGAGAACATGTAAAGTGAGAAGAGAGAGAAAATTTAAAAAGGACCCAGTGAAACACATCATTTAAGGGAAAAGTGCAAGAAGATCTCGAGAATGTGTCTCATCCAGTAATCATCATTCTCAAAAAGTTCTTCTTTATATCTAACTTAGATCTGTCATGCTGTAATCAAAGTCTGTTTCTTCTGTCCACTCTCCAGTTGAGATAGAAAGCAGCTGTTCATCATCTTGTATATAACAACCTTTCCTTTGCTTGAATACTGTTATTAAGAAACCTGGTAGTCTTCTCTAACTTAGGCTAAATAATTTCTAGCTCCTATTTTTCCAACCCTTTAATCATCTCTGTGACTCTCTGTTGAATCTCTTCCACTCTTTCCACAAACCTCTTTAACTTTGGAGTCCTTGGCTGGACCTTGTACTTTCAAGACTCACTTTGACAATTATGGAAGAACCTTCTTAAATTTCTTATATGGTAGCTTTATATATCCCAATGTCATGCTTGGATCTACTCCATGTTAAATATAGGATTTCTAGTAAACCATCTTATTTTGGCTATTTATGTCTATCTAGCTAAATTTTGGTATTATTAATGCTCAGTCCATTTTGACAGTATTGTTTCAAAGAGAGAATTCTCAATACCAGTCTATGACCAAATGTTATAACTTATCTGTCCTTGGTCTCAAGGACATCAGTTTAGGCAGGAAGTAAAAGCTTTGTATGCCATGCACTTGCATAGGATGACATAGATTAAGAGCGTGTTCTTTTTCATATCCCCTTTTTTGTTTAAATGATGAAGTCAGATTAAACTCTAAATGTGAAGGAACCTCGCTTACTTCTCTTATCCCATGTGTGTCTCCCTCTCTCCACTGTGAGCTCCTTGAAGGAGGAGCCCAATCTGGCTGTCTTTATATTCTCAGCCCACTTTTAAATGTCAAGGAAAATCACATTGGTGCCTACCTTAAATCCAGTGTAGAAAAGGAAGCTTAGACTTCCTTAGTGGTCCAGTGCTTAAAGAATCTGCCTGTGAATGTAGGGGACATGGGTTCGATCCCTGGTCTGGGAAGATTTCACATGCCACAGGGCAACTAAACCCATGCTCCATAACTACTAAAGCCCACATGCTGTAGAACCCATGCTCTATGACAACAGGAGGCACTGCAAAGACAAGCCCAAGTACCACAAATGGAGAGTGGCCCACATTCGCCGCAACTAGAGAAAGATTGCACACAGCAAGGAAGACCCAGTACAGTGATTAATTAATTAACTTTTTAAAAAAGAAAAGGAAGGTCTTGACCAGCAATGGATCTTGACTTCCATCTTGCTTGTCATCTCAAATTGATAAGTAATTTACTTATTCCTGAGCCTTGTGATTAGAAGGACCCTGAAGTGCTGTCATGGACCATGAAAAACTGCTGTGGCCAACTGAAACTGTTGGGACTTAGAATTGTGAGCTGCTCTAGCAAACTGTTTACCATGGACATAGGGCACAGGAGAAGAGGTCAGGGCAGCCCATATTTGCCACTAAAAGCAATGACAAGACTATGCCTTCATTCCTAGACAATGTCTTGGTCCCACACTATTCATAGACTATTGCTATGAGAAAGAAAACGGCACTTTCTTCCGTTTAAGGGACCATAGCAAAAACAACAGAAAATCTTGGAGGTCGTGCTCCTATTTTTAAAAAAATCTTTACTCCCACTCATTTTGTCCAATTGCACAAGACCTCTTTTTAGTAACTCTTGGAAATTGTGTCAGTGCTAATTTGCATGGTTGCCACACATGGCTCTGAAATGTCATTACAAGTGTTTTGTTCACGCTTCTTTCCTGGAAGTTGCTCAGAAAATAGTTTTGATTTAACTTAAAAGTCAATGAAAATAATAGAGATGGAGTGAGTTTTTTGTTAAGTTAATCAAAGAATTCAGCTGCCACTTAAAAATTTCCACAAATAATCTTACGGTGTTATTGCTAATTATTACCCTGACAGCGTATTGTCAAAAGATGTAGTACTAGACAAAGAACTCAATGACTGGAACTTTAGTGACGTCTTTGTCAAATGGATAAAGTTTGGTGTAAAAGCTGACCTAAGAGGTGGAGCGAACTGAAGAATTAGTATGTTGTGGGTATTGTCCGGTCCCTGGAATGTAAGAAATGGTCCTGGAAAGCTGTCAGTACATTCCATTTTAGATGCTTCGGTTCATTTGCTTCTCTGCTTTGTTGTTGTTTTGTGCTTCTTCACTTAACATGAGCCTCAATGTCTAGACTTTGGAGAATAACCCCAAAGATAGTTAAAGTAATGATAAGTCAAGTTGGTTGATCCACTCGTGATAGGTGCTGCATCTAAAGTCTACAGTTAATAGTGAGATAAATGCTCTAAAAGTGTAACTTCAGGGACTTCCTTGCTGATCCAGTGGTTAAGACTTCTCCTTCCAATGCAGATGGTGGAGGTTTGACCCCTGTTTGTGGAGCTAAGATCCACACGCCTTGCGGCCAAAAAACCAAAACAGTTAAAAAAAGAAGCAATATTGTAACAAATTTAATAAAGACTTTAAAAATGGTCCATATCAACCTTTATTAAAAAATAAATAAATATCAGTGCAACTTCACAGTGAGCTGAGAAACATTCCACCAACTCTATGTTCTTTCTGAGTTACTTGAACCATTGACATGATTTTGAATATCACTTGGTAATGACACCAAGTCTGCAGCTACACCTCAGGACTTTCTCCAGAGTTGCTGTTTGCTACAAGAATGCTCCTTGTACACCTCAGATTCAACAAGTCTCAAATTATTGAAGTCATCACTTCCCGTCAAACCTCCTTCTTCTGTAATCGCTATTGTGTTTGGTATTGATGCTACGCTCCACAATTGTCTCTAACTCTTCTATTTTCTGTATTTCCCACATTCAACTCACCAGAGTCTTTCTAATTACTTTCCTACTTAGTTCTTGAATGCTTTTCCTGTTCTCCACCTCTGCTATCACTGGCCTAGTTCTCTCTTATCCTGAACAGTGCAACAGCCTCGTAAACAATCTTCTAGTCTCAGTTCCAGCTCTCTCCGTATCATATCATTTTGAATTTTGTGACCTGGCCCCAGTCTAACCTTCTGCTTTATCCCTCATCATCTCTGTATATGTCTTGTCTTTCACCTTCCTCTCTGGCAATCATGCTGTTTCTTCTCTGTCTCTGTGTGGAACACCTTCCCCGTTTCAACCTTCTTCCCCATCATTTGCTTCATTCTTACTTGTTCTTTAATAAAACCAACCTCAGTTATCACCTCTTCCTAGAAAGTCCTTTTCTACTACCTACCTACCTACCTTCCTACACACACACACACACACACACACACACACGCGCGCACACACACACTCCTATTTTTTTTGCCTTCATAATACCTAGAATTCATGTCTATCATTGCCCTTAGCACATTTTATTAACCTCCCTGTGTATGGATTTTTCTGTACCACTGTGCTATGCACTCTCTAAAAAGACATCATGTCACATTTTCATTTGATTGATCCATAGCACACTAGCATAGTGCCTCGCACTGGTAATCTTTCCATAGATGTTGACTAAAAAAATGACAGTATCATTATGAGTGTATGCAATAGAACACAAGTAGAAGCAATGATATCATCACCTTGAATTTGCAACAGATTAACTGAAATGGATAATACAAAATACAGTGACTAAGCAAGGACAATAACTCTCGATATACTTTCAAGTTCCTTAAAAATCACTGAAGCCTGTAATGCTGAAATGAATATAGTAAACATGAATACGTATAATTGCTTAACTTTAGTGCCAAACTCTCATAAATGACTAATGTATTTAAACATTGCTAGCCAAATCAGGATTGTTAAGTAACACACTTATAAATGAAAGTATTTAGACTGAAAGAATATATATAAATTTGAAGAATAAATATATATACATATATGTATATAGGAGAAATGCAAGCCCCTCTTAGAAGGAAAATCCACAAAAATTATTATTTTTTTTTTACTGTTATTGAAAACACAGGACTACTAGAATCATCAGTGTTACAAGAATAGAAAGAATGACTAGTTATGCCCCATTCTTTCCTTCAATAAAATAGATCACTTAAGTGCTAAAAGCATACATTTTTTTCTTCCCATAGTATTATACTATTTCCATTTTGTATGAAAAAAATTCAAATATAGTCCATAACATTTTCATTTTTCTAAATTATCTCTTAAGCTTCCTCTTACCCCCCTACTCAAAAAATTGATAGCCAAGATTCTAATATAAAATGCACAGGACAACAATTTCTCATTTGCGGGTCTCGGAATCTCTGCCTTTCTTTGCCTAGTAACTTTCCTTGTTTATTCTCTCAAGTTCATTACTTTTTTCCCCCACTAACATGTTTCATAGTTGTTTTTGTTTATTCAATTATCTACATATGTACTTGTGCAAGGATTATACTGAAAAACCTTAAATATGACAAGACAACTACAACATTAAACATCAAGTTTGATACCTTTCTTGATATTTTTGTCTTTAAAAAGAAAATCATGGAAATACTTCTTTGCTTGGTTTGGAATACCTAATGAATTTTAACAACACATTCTTTGAATATTTTGGTTGTTGTGCATTCTCTTTTTACTAGAAAACAAGTTCTTCATATTTTTTCTCCCTGAAAATTATGCAAACATATGAGCATGACTTACATACCTATCTGCCAGTCTGGTTGGTTAGTAGGATTTTTCAATCATTGTTAGTGCCCTTGAGACTTCAATGAGAAAACACTCAGAGAGACCATAGTTGCTTGGTTAGAACTCTTTCTTTTTCCATTTAATGTTATCACAGATAAGTTTAAGATGAGATTGTTTAAGGTAAAATTTACTTTTCATAGCTAAAGTACAGTCTGATTAAAAGGTATGTCTTCCTTGAACTCGCATGAAGCAAAAAGAGGCTCTGTCTTCTTAAATATGTGCAACTGTGCCTTCTGTTCTACTTTCTAAAGAATGTAAATTTCTTTTAGCACTCACTCTCTTTCAGTTTGATAAAGTCAAAACTCTTCAGGGATTCAAGAATTTCACACGGGTTCATGTTTCTTTCAACTCAGTTTTATAGTCAGAACAACAGTTCTGTGAGTATCATACCTCCTTAACAAGTATGTAAGCAAAATAACCAATCAATGACATGAGAAGGACCATGTGCTTTAAAATTTTCTTTGTAATAGTTTAAATATGTTATCTTTGGATATCTATTGTTTTGTCTACCAAGTGCTCATTCTTCTGGTTCAGGCCCTTCCTCAATTTCTAACAGAGCCTCCAAGTTCCCACATGTAGTTGCTAGCCACAGAGGTGAGCATTTGAAAGAATCTGGCACAGTGAATCCCAGATATTTGGAACCTCTGATCTAGAAAATAAGGTCAATCACTTCCTAATCATTGTGATTGTAAACTGTAAAATTTGGACTGTGCCAGTGGTAGCACAATGGTCTAAATGTGGTCTTTCAGCTTGAAGAGGCTTCCGCTGTCCGACGATGGACAATTTAAAATCAATTAAAACAATAAATGTCATGGATTGAAGCAGTTCAGTGTTAGAATCCATGAGTTCATAATGACACAAAAAAATATTGATTGGTTACTTTTGCTGGAGAACCGACATTGTTTTGAACACTAACTTATTGTTGTTCAGTTGCTAAGTCATGCCTGACTCTTTGCAACCCCACAGACTGTAGCACGCCAGGCTCCGCTGTCCTTTACCATCTCCGAGAGCTTGCTCAAACTCATGTTCATTGAGTCAGTGATGCCGTCCAACCATCTCATCCTCTGTTGTCCCCTTTTCCTCTTACTCTTTCTTTCCCAGCCTTTCCCAGCCTCAGGGTCTTTTCCAATGAGTCGACTCTTTGCCTCAGGTGGCTGAAGTATTGGAGCTTCAGTTTCAACATCAGTCTTTCCAATAAATACTCAGGGTTGATTTCCTTTAGGATTGACTTGTTTGATATCCTTGCAGCCCAAGGGACTCTCAAGAGTCCTCCAGCACCACAGTTCGAGAACATCAATTCTTCAGTGCTCAGCCTTCTTTACGGTCCAATTCTCACATCCATCCATACATGACTACTGGAAAAACCATAGTTTTGACTATACAGACTTTCGTCAGTGAAGTAATGTCTCTGCTTTTGAATATGCTGTCTAGGTCTGTTATAGCTTTTCTTAAAGGAGCAAGCGTCTTTTAATTTTGTGGCTGCAGTCACCATCTGCAGTGATTTTGGAGCCCAAGAAAATAAAGTCTATCACTGTTTCCACTTTTTCCCCATCTATTTCCCATGAAGTGATGGGACTGAATGCCATGATATTCATTTTTTTGTTTGAATGTTGAGTTTTAACCTGACTTTTTCACTCTTCCTCTCTCACTCTCTTCAAGAGGCTCTTTAGTTCCTCTTCGCTTAAACACTAGCTAATAAAGAAAAAGTCAAAGATTTATCTCACCTTCCTTGAATTTACTGTGTATTAGGATAGCTATGTCTTCCCTGGTGGTGCCTGCTAATGCAGGAAACTTAAGAAACTTGGGTTTGATCCTTGGGTTGGGAAGATCCAGTATTCTTGTCCTGGGGAAACCCATGGATAGGCGAGCCTGGCAGGCTACAGTCCATGGGGTCGCAAAGAGTTGGACATGACAGAAGCGACTAGGCACACACACAGGGCAGCTAAATTCAGTGAAGAAAAATTTGTAGAGCTGTTCCAGCTAATAAAAAGAAGGAATGGCAGACCAAGTTGCATTCATTTGCAAACCCCTACTGGGTTATGCAATACAATATCTACTAGCCATACATGGTTATTGAACACTTGAAATGTGTCTGGTCTAAAATGAGATGTGATGTAAGCCATGGTGTGCTGGTAAATGTTTAATAACTAGCTCCCTGAGGTGGAAAAAAACCCCACTTTTGGTGTTTGTTTAGAGTGAATACTACCTCCATAGCCAGTTTTGAGCCACCAAAGGGATGTCATGAACAGAGTTGGGAGGAGATGCCTACAGTTGGCTCTCACAGGCTTGTATGAGCTTGTATCTAGCACCCACTGGCTGTGAGTGGAAAAAATACGAAGACTTAGTATGAAAATAAGAATATAAAAGATTTCATTACACACTTAAATGTTGGAATGGTAGTATTTTGATATATTGAATTAAATTATGTTTTAAAAATTATTTTTATTTCAGAAATTCCCTGGTGGTCCAATGGTTAGGACTCAGCATTTTCACTGCTAGGCCTGGGTTCAATTCCCATTTGGGGAACAAAGAACCCACAAGTCGAGTGGAGTGTCAAAAAATATTCTTTTTTTTAAGTAGGGGCACTAGAGCACTTAAAATTACATATATGGTTCATATTATATTTCTCTTGGGAAGTGCTGATGTAGACAGTGATCCTCACTTACTGTCAACATATCAGGTAGATAGACAACCAGATATTATGCGACTTCTGATGGAAGAACATGTCACCATCTATGAAGCAACTTTCTCTTCTCTTTTCTTTGTTTTTGGCCACACCATGCAGTTTGTGGGATCTTAGTTCCCTGGCCAGGGACTGAATTCAGGTTTGGCAGCGAAACCACCAAGTCCTAATGACTGGACCACCAGAAGAATTCCAGGGGTGGTCTTTCAAAGACCCAAACCTGTACAAGGTCAATCCCTTAGGATAAATTACTAGGTTAACAGGAAATAATGAAGACAGAGAAACATGTTAAATGACATGAGGCTGCAGCCAGCAAAATCTAGGATGTGGAATATATTATGGGACCCAGTTTCTTCAACAAATACATTGCAGAGAGGGAAGAAGAGAAATGGAGGACAAATATCATGTAATATCATTTATATGTGGAATCTAAAATATGACACAAATGAACTTATCTACAAAACAGAAACAGACTCACAGACGCAGAAAACATACCTGTGGTTGCCAGTGGGGCAGGGAGAGGGGGAGGGATGGAATGGGAGTTTGGGGTTAGTAAATGCCAATTATGTATACAATGTATGGACAAGGTCCTACTGTATAGCACGAGAAATTATATTCACTGTCCCAGGATAAATTAAACCATAATGGAAAAGAACATATGTGTGTGTGTGTGTGTGTGTGTGTAACTGAATCGCTTTGCAGTACAGAAGAAATTAACACAACATTGTAAATCAAGTATACTTCAATTAAAAAAAAAGAGAGATGGAGGGAGAAAGTATACAGTAAAAGAGACTTAAGAAACTATCAACCAAGTATAATTTGAAGATCTTACTAAGATCTTCATTCAAACAAACATACCGTATGAAAGAAGCTCCTTTATGAAACTTATGGTACAACTAGAAATTTGAATACTAACTGAATATTTGATAATACTAAGGGATCATTGCTAATAGTTTAGATGTGATATTGGCATTTTTGTTATTTTTTTAAGCCTTGTGTTTTAGAGATATAAGCCAAAATGTTTATAGATATGATGATATGATGTCTGGGATTTGCTTCAAAATAATACAGGAGAGAATAACAGAGTGGGGCTATATATGAAATAAGATTAGTCATGCTTATTGTTGAAGCTTATCCAGGGTATTATGTCTACTTTTGTATTTCAAATTACCATAATAAAGTCTTTAGGAATCTGTAAACTAGTTAAAAATTAATGTATCTTTACCTGTTGTGTCTGTGCACTGGATTTCCTAGATACAGGAAAATATTTGAGTGCTTAGAAGTAGAAGAAATCTATCCTTTTACAAGGAGTATAATATATATCATGTTCATTACATATATCGTGTAATTTATATGTCAACTTCTCCAATGTTCTGTTTTGTTTCAGAACAATAATATTATTTTTAGAGATTGTCACCAAAAGTTATATTTGAATTCCCATTTTATTCTAGTTTCCTGTGTCTTTTGCTACCTATCAGTTTCTGCTTCAAATTTAACCCTTCTGCTCTTATCTATCCTCATAAAGTATGAGCTCTTAAGAAAAGAGAAAGGCAACAGTTTTGGCAATCAGATTTAATATTTGAATACCATTTATATTCTGATGTAAATAATCTCTTATAAGACTAGATTTGTCTAGTCAAAGCTATGGTTTTTCCAGTATGTATGGATATGAGAGTTGGACTGTAAAGAAAGCTAAGCATCGAAGAATTGATGCTTTTGAACTGCGGTGTTGGAGAAGACTCTTGAGAGTCCCTTGGACTGCAAAGAGATCTAACCAGTTCATCCTAAAGGAAATCAGTTCTGAATATTCGCTGGAAGGACTGATGCTGAAGCTGAAACTCCAATACTTTGGCCACCTGATTCGAAGAACTGACTCATTTAAAAAGACCCTGATTCTGGGAAAGATTGAAGGTGGGAAGAGAAGGGGACAACAGAGGATGAGATGGTTGGATGGCATCACCGACGCAATAGACATGAGTTTGAGTAAACTCTGGGAGTTGGCAATGGACAGGGAGGCCTGGCGTGCTGCAGTCCATGGGGTTGCAAAGAGTAGGACATGACTGAGTGACTGAACTGCAGGGGAAAAAAGTTATGAAACAACAAGAAATTTTAACATTGGGTATTTGATGATATTAAGACATTGTTAATTGTTGAGTTAGAGAGTGAAAGTCACTCAGTCATGTCTGGCTCTTTGCGACCCCATGGATTATACAGTCCATGTGACTTCCCAAACAGCAATACTGGAGTGGGCTGCTGTTTCCTACTCCAGCCTCTTTTTGCTTGTGAAAGAAAGTGAAGTCGCTCAGTCGTGTCCGACTCTTTGTGACCCCATGGACTGTAGCCTACCAGGCTTCTCTGTCCATGGGATTTTCCAAGCAAGAGTACTGGAGTGAGTTGCTATTGCCTTCTCCAGAGGATCTTCCCAACCCAGGGATCAAACCCAGGTCTCCCGCTTTGGAGGCAGACGCTTTACCATCTGAGCCACTAGTGAAGGACCCGATTCAAAACTAAAACAGCTCCAACTAATAGATAAACATACTTTTAATCTAACATCCTATGAGATCTGAAGTTTTGTATGTATACTAGGAGCAGCTTAGGTCCTTTTCTGAAATTGCCACTTGGCTCCCAGGTGACCTGCCTCTCAGTTTAGGTAAGGAATTTGATGTTTAGCTTAGAATTGAGGAACCTTCCTTTGTATTTTTGTTTATTCAATGATTGATTGATTGTTAACTTTAAAAACTTTAACTTGACTGCTTTACGAGTTCATCTAAATTAAAAGATTCAAAGGTGGCTTTGGTACTTTTAGGACATGTATGTCTGAAATAAAGGTACTTTGTTTTTCAAAAGTCTCTTGACCCGTTACCTCTGAAGTTTCATGATCTATTGAGTTACAAGAAGATATTGATATATTTTTTATTTCTATTTATTTATGTGAAAAAAAAAAGTGAAAGTCACTCAGTCATGTCTGACTCTTTCTGATCCTATGGACTGTTGCCTGCCAGGCTCCTCTGTCCATGGAATTCTCCAGGCAAGGATACTGGAGTGAGTAGCCATTCCCTTCTCCAGAGGTACTTCCTGACCTAGGACTCGAACCCTGGGTCTCCCTCATTGCAGGCAGATTCTTTACTGTCTGAGCCTTCCTTTACTGTAAAATAAAGCTTTACAGTAAAATAATTACTAATATTTAATGTAGAGATTGACAATATTTTATGATTTATAAACAAATACAATTTATGGTGTTGTTTGCCAAAAAAATTTTTTTTACCCATAAAGGAGCATTCTAGCCCCAACCCTATTCTCCACAGGAGGGGCAGGGACTCTGCCATAGTTCCAGGGTCCTTTCTCCTAAAAAAGACAAAAAAAAAAGTTTAGGAATCAGTGTTCTAAGCCGATGAGTTTCAAACCTTGCTTTCTCACAACTGCCTGTTACAGCCCAGCCCAGCCCCATTTTTCTAACTGCTTACCTCTTCAAATTGAACTTGATGATATTTGCTCTCCATCCTCTTCCCATTTCGCTTGGGGTCCCAGTGTCATTAATTAACACCACCTTCTTATGTAAAAATATGGCCAGTCATTCCAGAAACATTCCCATGCCTCATGTGCATGCTTAGCGGCTTCAGTTGTGTCTGACTCTTTGCGACTCCATGGACTGTAGCCCACTAGGCTTCTCTATTCAAGAGATTCTCCAGGCAAGAATACTGGAATGGGTTGCCATGCCCTCCTCCAGGGGATCTTCCTAACCCAGGGATCAAACTTGCTTTGCAGGTGGATTCTTTACTGTTGAACCACCAGAGAAGACCATGGCTCATACTCTAATGTAATCAATCACCAAATCCTATCTATTCTACCTCTTGAATCCATCTAGTTCTCTCCACCCAATGAGAGGTATTGTCAAGTCTCACTTATATTCTTATGATAACCCCTCCTAAGCAGGTTTTCTGCATTCAGGTTGATTTCCTTCCAATTTGTTTTCTATCAAGCATACATAGTGATCTTTTAAAAACACAAATCTGGTCTTGTCTCTCTCTGGTTTAAAATCCTTTACTGTCTCAAAATAAAGCCCCAAATCTTTAAGTCCATATGTGATCCCTTTCATTCCACCCTCCCTGCCCCCACTCTATTTACCATGCTCCACCCAAAGTGGTTCCTTTCCAATTTTCGAATACCATACTGCTTTCTTCCTTGAGATGAAATGGTGTGATGTTGCATGAAATGCTCACTTTGATTTGAATGCTCATACCTACTTACTTGCCTGACAAACTCCTCTCTACCTTTTAGGTTCCAACACAAGACTCAGCTGCTAAGGACCCTCTAGAGTAGCTCAGGGTCTCCCACTGTCAAAGTAGCCTGTGTTTTTCTTTCAAAGTACATATGCATTAATATCTTCCTGCCCCACTACCCAATAAAGTCCTTGAGAGCAGGAACAATATCCTCAACATGGCATAACATCTACCATCAAGTACAAATGTCTATTTGTTGCATTCATGAATGGACAGTTATCTTTGTGACTAATTCCTTCCTCTGCTCATTTTCCTAAATGACTATTTTAGGTATGTATGTGTGCATGCTAAGTCGCTTCAGTTGTGTATGATTCCATGGACTATAGCCCACCAGGCTCCTGTATCCATGGAATTCTCCAGGCAAGAATACTGGAGTGGGTTGCCATGCCCTCCTCCGGGGGATCTTCCTGACTCAAGCATTCTACAAATAATTGTTCTAGGTACCACTCTCCCTCAAATGATTTATAGTTCTCGTTTGTTTCTCAGAATATCACTTATAACAAAACAATTAATAAACTTTAAGGTTTCTCCCTGAATTTGAGTTCTAGTCACTACACCGTTTGTGTGTGTTCAGTTACTTCAGTTGTGTCCAACTCTTTGTGACCCTATGGACTGTAGCCTGCCAGACTCCCCTGTCCATAGGATTCTCCAGGCTAGAATATTGGAATGAGTTCCATTTCCTCCTCCAAGAAATCTTCCTGACCCAGGGTTTGAACCCATGTCTCCTGCATCTCCTGAACTGCAAGTGGCTTCTTTACCACTAAGCTACCAGGGAAGCCCAGTCACTACCACTACCATTTACCAATTGTGCAAATTTGAGGCAAGTTAATTAATTATCTCTATTGTAGAGGGCTATTATGAGGTTTCAGTGCTAGAAGGTGAATAAGCCCTCAGTACAGTTCATACCACCTAGTTGGAGCTCCATGAATGGCCTTTTCTATCTGGCCTCAGTGGTTAAAGAAAAGGACTCCATCCTCACTCCAGGGTGTAATTCTATATTATATCTTCTCCCTCAGCACTAATCAGAAAGGTCTCTGAGCTGAAATTCAAGAGATCTCTCGAATTTTAATTCCTTATTCACTTAATGAGTAACTAAGTTTTCTGTTTGGTGAGTAAAAATTGGATCTGGGTTCTGTTAATTTAAGCTACTATCTGTGTGCCTAACAAAGGAGAAAATTACAATTTTCCATCAGTTTTCTCCTCTCTTTCCCACAACCATCAAATAGGAGATCAGTTTAGCAGCAGGATATGCAGTTGATTCTAGAGCCAAGAAGCCCATCAATTAAGCTGTTGGACCAAGACAGGCACAAGGGCTAAAGACAAGGACTAAATATGAGGGGAGACAGAAAAGAGACATACCAAAGGGGAGCCTTTTCTTTTCTTTTTTTTTTTTAAGCTTTTTATTTTGCATTGGAGTATAGCTGATTAACAATATTGTGACAGATTCAGTGACAGCAAAGGGACTCAGCCATACATATACATGTATCTCTTCTTTCTCAAGCTCCCCTCCCACACAGGCTGCACGTAACACTGAGCAGATTTCCATGTGCTATACAGTAGGTCCTAAAGGGAGGCCTTTCCTGGTAATCAACCTGAAGTAGCTACTCTCTACCTATCATTTTGTTCTAATTCTACATGAAGCCCTAACCATTATCTGACATTTTTCATCTTTGCTTATTGACTGTCTCCCTCCACTAGAACATAAGCTCAAAAAGGATAAAGACGCTTGTCTGTCGTATTTACTATTACTATATACCTAGCACCAGAACAGTGCCTGGTATAAAGTAACACTTAATGTTTATTTGTGGGATGTATAAATTGTTATTGTAAATGGGAACTAACCAGAGAGAATCAAAAGCTTGGTTTCAAAGAGTTTCTATTGCACATTTTCTACCCACCAAGCTCTGCCTTAGGTACCAGGCATTCACCAGAACAAGATGACCATGGTCTCTGTACTCATGGATTCAAGAGGGAAAAGATCAAGTAAAACCGGAACAAAGCAGTTGCAAATTGTAACAAACATTATGAAGAAAACAAAAGAACAATAAAGAAAAACTTCCTAGAAAGTTGAGTATGATACTAGTTTAGCCAAAAAATGAGAAGGAACTAACATAGCTAAGGGTAGAGAGTGAGTTTTTTTTAAAGTAGAACAGCAGGTTCAGAGACCCTAAGACATGAAAGGCTTTCTCATGTTGGAGGAACTGAAAGAAGACTTGCCAGGATTGAAGGGAATGAGAGAGGAAAATGGCATGAGATTGGAGGTAGTAGTAGCAGTGAAGGTTGCTCAGTCCTGTTCAACTCTTTGTGACCCCATGGACTATAACCCACCAGGCAACTCTGTCCATGGGATTCTCCAGGCAAGAATACTGAAGTGGCTTGCCATGCCCTTCTCCAGGGGATCTTCCCCACCCAGGGATTGAACCCTGGTCTCCTGTATTGCAGGCAAATTCTTTACCACCTCAGCCACCAGGGAAGAATGTTGGAGATAGGCAGGCACTAGATCTGAGGACTTTAAAGGCCATAATATTATTCTAAGGATTAAGGGTTTTAAACAAGGAGGGTTTTAAACTAGGGAGTGGCATAATGTGACTTATTGTTCTATCAGTTGCTTGGAGAATGGAATAAAGTAAAAGTCATCAACTGTAACCCAAGACAGCAATGGTGAAGGTCTGGACTAAGGAATGGCATTGTAGGCAGAGAAAGAAAGAAACATACTTGGTTTGGTTTTTTGGTTTTTTGTTTGTTTGTATGGCTTTTAGGAATCTTAGTTCACTGACCAGGAGTCTAACCCATGCCCCCTGCAATGGAAGCATGGAGTTCTAACCATTAGATGGTCAGGGTATTCCCACTTAAGACATAATCTTGGAGGTAGAGATTATAAAATAATAAATTGAACAAACTTAGTCAAGTACAAAATATTGGGTGTGCTCTGAGTTTTACTATCATTCCTCTGAGCCTTTTTTTTTTTTTTTTTTACTTTACAATACTGTATTGGTTTTGCCATACATTGACATGAATCCGCCACGGGTGTACATGAGTTCCCAATCCTGAACTCCCACCTCCCTCCCCATATCATCTCTCTGGATCATCCCAGTGCACCAGCCCCAAGCATCCTGTATCCTGTATCGAACCTAGACTGGCGATTCATTTCTTACACGATAGTATACATGTTTCAATGCCATTCTCCCAAATCATCCCACCCTCTCCCTCTCCCACAGAGTCCAAAAGTCTGTTCTATACATCTGTGTCTCTTTTGCTGTCTCGCATACAGGGTTATCATTACCATCTTTCTAAATTCCATATATATGTGTTAGTATACTGTATTGGTGTTTTTCTTTCTGGCTTACTTCACTCTGTATAATTGGCTCCAGTTTCATCTGAGCCTTGTTGAAAGGGTAGCATTTAGTTACTCTGCTACCAGTGGGGCTTCATTGTATATGCTCTTTATATCTGTACTTGCATCACCAGTCTTTGTTGTTGTTGTTCAGTCACTAAGTTATGTCTGACTCTTTGCAACCTCATGGACTGCAGCATGCCAGGCTTCCCTGTCCTTCTCTATCTCCCCCAAATTGGTCAAGCTCATGTTCATTGAGTCGGTGGTGCCATCCAAACATCTCATTTCTGTCACCCACTTCTCCTGCCCTCAATATTTCCCAGCATCAGGGCCAACTAAATCTACTCCTTTAAAAAGTTTACCCCTCTCAGACTTCCCTGGTGGTACAGTGGGTGAGAATCTGTCTGCCAATGGAGGGAACACAGGTTCAATTCCTGGTCAGGGAAGATTCCACATGCCATGGAGCAACTAAGCCCAGGCACCACAACTCAGAGCCCAAACTCCAGAGCTCATGAGCCGCAACTGCTCAGCCTGTGCACCACAACTTCTGAAGCCCACGCTCCCTAGAGTCTGTGCTCTGCAACAAGAGAAGCCACCACAGTGAGAAGCCTGTGAACTGCAAAGAAGAGTAGCCCCCCTCGTGAAACTAGAGAAAGCCCGAGCACAACAATGAAGACCCAATGCAGCCATAAACAAAAATAATAATTTTAAATAAAGTTTACCCTGTTCTTAAGTTCTCAATTTAAAATTCATTTATTCAATAAATAAATAAATCTATATAGGTAAATGGAGAAATAACTCCAGAAAGAATGAAAGGCTGGAGCCAAAGCAAAAACAATACCCAGCTGTGGATGTGACTGGTGATAGAAGCAAGGTCCGATGCTGTAAAGAGCAATGTTGCATAGGAACCTGGAATGTCAGGTCCATGAATCAAGGCAAATTGGAAGTGGTCAAACAGGAGATGGCAAGAGTGAACGTCGACATTCTAGGAATCAGTGAACTAAAATGGACTGGAATGGGTGAATTTAACTCAGATGACCATTATATCTACTACTCTGGGCAAGAATCCCTTAGAAGAAATGGAGTAGCCATCATGGTCAACAGAAGAGCCTGAAATGCAGTACTTGGATGCAATCTCAAAATGACAGAATGATCTCTGTTCGTTTCCAAGGCAAACCATTCAATATCACAGTAATCCAAGTCTATGCCCCAACCAGTAACGCTGAAGAAGCTGAAGTTGAACGGTTCTATGAAGACCTACAAGACCTTTTAGAACTAACACCCAAAAAAGATGTCCTTTTCATTATAGGGGACTGGAATGCAAAAGTAGGAAGTCAAGAAACACCTGGAGTAACAGGCAAATTTGGCCTTGGAATATGGAATGAAGCAGGGCAAAGACCAATAGAGTTTTGTCAAGAAAATGCATTGGTCATAGCAAACACCCTCTTCCAACAACACAAGAGAAGACTCTACACATGGACATCACCAGATGGTCAACACCAAAATCAGATTGATTATATTCTTTGCAGCCAAAGATGGAGAAGCTCTATACAGTCAACAAAAACAAGACCAGGAGCTGACTGTGGCTCAGATCATGAACTCCTTATTACCAAATTCAGACTTAAATTGAAGAAAACAGGGAAAACCGCTAGACCATTCAGATATGACCTCAATCAAATCCCTTATGATTATACAGTGGAAGTGAGAAATAGATTTAAGGGCCTAGATCTCATAGATAGAGTGCCTGATGAACTATGGAATGAGGTTCGTGACATTGTACCACGTCCATGAATCAAGGCAAATTGGAAGTTGTCAAACAGGAGACGGCAAGAATGAACATCGACATTCTAGGAATCAGTGAACTAAAATGGACTGGAATGGGTGAATGAGACAGGGATCAAGACCATCCCCATGGAAGAGAAATGCAAAAAAGCAAAATGGCTGTCTGAGGAGGCCTTACAAATAGCTGTGAAAAGAAGAGAAGCGAAAAGCCAAGGAGAAAAGTAAAGATATAAGCGTCTGAATGCAGAGTTTCAAAGAATAGCAAGAAGACATAAGAAAGCCTTCTTCAGCGATCAATGCAAAGAAATAGAGGAAAAGGACAGAATGGGAAAGACTAGAGATCTCTTCAAGAAAATTAGAGATACCAAGGGAATATTTCATGCAAAGATGGGCTCGATAAAGGACAGAAATGGTATGGACCGCACAGAAGCAGAAGATATTAAGAAGAGGTGGCAAGAATACATAGAGGAACTGTACGAAAAGGATCTTCACGACCCGGATAATCACAATGGTGTGATCACTCATCTAGAGCCAGACATCCTAGAATGTGAAGTCAAGTGGGCCTTAGAAAGCATCAGTACAAACAAAGCTAGTGGAGGTGATGGAATTCCAGTAGAGCTATTTCAACTCCTGAAAGATGATGCTGTGAAAGTGCTGCACTCAAAATGCCAGCAAGTTTGGAAAACTCAGCAGTGGCCACAGGACTGGAAAAGGTCCGTTTTCATTCCAATCCCAAAGAAAGGCAATGCCAAAGAATGCTCAAACTACCACACAATAGCACTCATCTCACACGCTAGTAAAGTAATGCTCAAAATTCTCCAAGCCAGGCTTCAGCAATACGTGAACCGTGAACTCCTTGATGTTCAAGCTGGTTTTAGAAAAGGGAGAGGAACCAAAGATCAAATTGCCAACATCCACTGGATCATGGAAAAAGCAAGAGAGTTGCAGAAAAACATGTATTTCTGCTTTATTGACTATGCCAAAGCCTTTGACTGTGTGGATCACAATAAACTGTGGAAAATTCTGAAAGAGATGGGAATACCAGACCACCTAACCTGCCTCTTGAGAAATCTGTGTGCAGGTCAGGAAGCAACAGTTAGAACTGGACATGGAACAACAGAGTGGTTCCAAATAGGAAAAGGAGTACGTCAAGGCTGTCTATTGTCACCCTGCTTATTTAACTTCTATGCAGAGTACATCATGAGAAACGCTGGGATGAAAGAAACACAAGCTGGAATCAAGATTGCTGGGAGAAATATCAGTAACCTCAGATATGCAGATGACACCACCCTTATGGCAGAAAGTGAAGAGGAGCTCAAAAGCCTCTTGATGAAAGTGAAAGAGGAGAGTGAAAAAGTTGGCTTAAAGCTCAACATTCAGAAAATAAGATCATGGCATCTGGTCCCATCACTTCATGGGAAATAGATGGGGAAACAGTGGAAACAGTGTCAGACTTTATTTTTGGGGGCTCCAAAATCATTGCAGATGGTGATTGCAGCCATGAAATTAAAAGACACTTACTCCTTGGAAAAAAAGTTATGAGCAACCTAGATAGCATATTCAAAAGCAGAGACATTACTTTGCCGACTAAGGTCCGTCTAGTCAAGGATATGGTTTTTCCAGTGGTCATGTATGGATGTGAGAGTTGGACTGTGAAGAAGGCTGAGCGCCGAAGAATTGATGCCTTTGAACTGTGGTGTTGGAGATAACTCTTGAGGGTCCCTTGGACTGCAAGGAGATCCAGCCAGTCCATTCTGAAGATCAGCCCTGGGATTTCTTTGGAAGGAATGATGCTAAAGCTGAAGCTCCAGTACTTTGGCTACCTCATGCAAAAAGTTGACTCATTGGAGAAGACTTTGATGCTTGGAAGGATTGGGGGCAGGAGGAGAAGGGGACGACCAAGGATGAGATGGCTGGATGGCATCACGGACTCGATGGACATGAGTCTGAGTGAACTCTGGGATGGTGATGGACAGGAAGGCCTGGCGTGCTGCGATTCATGGGGTCGCAAAGAGTCGGACACGACTGAGTGACTGAACTGAACTGAGCTGAACTGAGTTGAATATATAAATAGATTCAAAACATAGTTTATAATTTTCATTCAAAAATGTTGTCATTCCTCAGGATCTTCGGGATTGGCTGTAGGACGGTTTCCACCACCACCTATACCAAAATCCAAGTCTCATAAAATGGCATAGTATTTGCATCATATACCCCGCTTACATCCTCCTAAATACTTTAAATCATCTCTAGATTTCTATGATACCTAATACAACATTGATGATATGTAGAAGTTGCTGGTACATGACCAAATTCAAGTTTTGCTTTTTGGAGCTTTCTGGAATTATTTTTCTCCTGCATACTTTCAACTCCTGCAGAACCTGAGAATATGGAAGGATGACCATATACTTGCTCTGTAAATGACTCTTTAAATACAGTAGAAGCTCCTTTATGAAACTAAGGGAATTACGTGCTAGCATAAGCAAAGTATATTGATGGAAAATAACAGAACAGAATTATAATTTACACTGGAATTTAAGTTTCTTGTTTAGTTGCTGAGTTCTGTCTGATTCTTGTGTGACCCCATGGACTGTACCCCACAAGGCTCCTTTGTCCTTGGGATTTCCCAAGCAAGAAGACCGGAGTGGGTTATCATTTCCTTCTCCAGGGCATCTTCCCAACCAAGGGATCCAACCTGAGTCTCCTGTATTGGCAGGCAGATTCTTTACCATTGAGCCACTAGGGAAGCCCAATTTAAGATTATGTCTAAATGTTGTTGTTCAGTCACTAAAGTTGTGTCTGACTGACTCTTCGCAACCCCATGGACTGCAGCACACCAGGCCTCCCTGTCTCTCACCATCTCCTGGAGTTTGCCCAAGTTCATGTCCACTGACGGTGATGCCATCCAACCATCTCATCCTCTGTTGCCCTCTTCTCCTTCTACCAATAAATAATAACAAATTAGCTGAGTTAAGAATATTAAGGATAACCATTGCATAGAAACGTCTTTGATTTTAGAATTTGTCTTTTATTAGTAAAATATAGTACAGTAAATTAATCTTAGTGCATTTTCCTATACTTTAATAAACACAAACAGGAAGTGCCCATATCAGCCAAAACAAAATGAAAAAATGCTTCTTTTGCTCGAATTTAACCTTAACATTCTTTGAGGAGTTTCTGAATTTCAAACAAATCCAATCACTCCTGAATAATGACAAACTCTAGCCTATCTGTCTACTTCAAGTCCTGGCCTTTGTTTAAAGTAAATGGATTAACATTTTCATTGTTGGGATTTTCTCCAATCTGGGTTTGATAGGTTATCAGCAATTAAAAAAAAAAAAAACAACAGCCCTCTTTGGCATTTTGTTCTCACTCCTCTCCACACCCAAAAAGTCCCTTTCCTACAAAAGTTCATATGACTCATTTTTCTTTGAATGCAGGCAATAATATAGTACTTTTTTTTTAATGGATAGTACATTCTTTTAATCACACAGTTGCAAACATTTTCCTTGAGAAACTTTCTTTTTTAAATTTTTTATTTTATTCTGAACTACATCCAATTAATAATGTTTTGATAGTTTCAGGTGGACAGCAAAGGGACTCAGCCATACACATACATCCATTCTTCCCCAAACTGCCCTCCTATCCAAGCTGCCACATAACATTGAGAAGAGTTCCCTGTGCTATATAGTAGGAGCTTGTTGGTTATGCATTTTAAATATATCAGTATATACTTCCTTGAGTAACTTTTGATTAATGTTTGTTTAATATTATTTTTAAGTACAAGGATCTCTTTAAATGTTTTCATAGGAAAAGAGTTAATGATTTGATTCTTCTCTTTCCCTTTTGCATTTTCAGGGCGCTCCTAGTACTAGGCAGACCAAGCATCTCACATGCTAGTAAAGTAATGCTCAAAATTCTCCAAGCCAGGTTTCAGCAGTATGTGAACCGAGAACTCCCTGATGTACAAGCTGGTTTTAGAAAAGGCAGAGGAACCAGAGATCAAATTGGCAACATCCGCTGGATCATGGAAAAAGCAAGAGAGTTCCAGAAAAACATGTATTTCTGCTTTATTGACTATGCCAAAGCCTTTGACTGTGTGGATCACAATAAACTGTGGACAATTCTGAAAGAGATGGGAGTACCAGACCAGCTGACCTGCCTCTTGAGAAGTCTGTATGCAGGTCAGGAAGCAACAGTTAGAACTGGACATGGAACAACAGAGTGGTTCCAAATAGGAAAAGGAGTACGTCAAGGCTGTCTATTGTCACCCTGCTTATTTAACTTCTATGCAGAGTACATCATGAGAAACGCTGGGCTGAAAGAAACACAAGCTGGAATCAAGATTGCCGGGAGAAATATCAATAACCTCAGATATGCAGATGACACCACCCTTATGGCAGAAAGTGAAGAGGAACTAAAAAACCTCTTGATGAAAGTAAAAGAGGAGAGTGAAAAAGTTGGCTTAAAGCTCAACATTCAGAAAACGAAGATCATGGCATCTGGTCCCATCCCTTCATGGGAAATAGATGGGGATACAGTGGAAACGGTGTCAGACTTTATTTTGGGGGGGCTCCAAAATCACTGCAGATGGTGATTGCAGCCATGAAATTAAAAGACGCTTGCTCCTTGGAAGAAAAGTTATGAGCAACCTAGATAGCATATTCAAAAGCAGAGACATTACTTTGCCGACTAAGGTCCATCTAGTCAAGGCTATGGCTTTTCCTGTGGTCATGTATGGATGTGAGAGTTGGACTGTGAAGAAGGCTGAGCACCGAAGAATTGATGCTTTTGAACTGTGGTGTTGGAGAAGACTTGAGAGTCCCTTGGACTGCAAGGTGATCCAACCTTCAGTCCATTCTGAAGGAGATCAGCCCTGGGATTTCTTTGGAAGGAATGATGCTAAAACTGAAGCTCCAGTACTTTGGCCACCTCATGGGAAGTGTTGACTCATTGGAAAAGACTCTGATGCTGGGAGGGATTGGGGGCAGGAGGAGAAGGGGACGACCAAGGATGAGATGGCTGGATGGCATCACGGACTCGATGGACGTGAGTCTGAGTGAACTCTGGGAGATGGTGATGGACAGGGAGGCCTGGCATGCTGCAATTCATGGGGTCGTGAGGAGTCGGACACCACTGAGCAACGGAACTGAACTGAACAGTAAAGCACCCCAAGGGGTAAGTGCCCCATTGGTCCCCTTGGTGCTTTATGCCCAAAGCTCCTACCAAGAGTTCTGAGTTTCTGTTTTCCTGTGTAATCTTTTTCACTGCTGGTTAGGTGGATTGGCCCCAAAAGAGAAAGTTCTTCTTAACAGATGCATGCATGACATTTAGGAACTAGAAGAAAGTTTCTCTGTGAGGATCAGAGCTTGCCATCAAGGCACTTTGCTTCTTCCAAATATGCAGACCCTTTTTTTAAAATTTGAACAGGCGTAAATTTAATTCCGATTATAATTATAAATATTATGACCTCTTGAGTTGTACCTCCTTTTTTCTTTTTATTTCTTTACTGTTTGGTCAAGTATATGTACTCTATCTCTGAATGTTTCCTAGACAGTGACATGTATAGGCTACATAATTTGTCTCATTGATAATGGAAAATTGAAAAACAATATGGTAGATAATTGCTTTCAAACTGTGGTGCTGGAGAAGAGTCTTGAGAGTCCCTTTGACTGCAAGATCAAGCCAGTCAATCCTTAAGGAAATAAACCCTGGGCTTAGAAGGGCTTCCCTGGTGGCTTAGATGGTAAAGAATCTGCCTGCAATGTGGGAGACCTGGGTTTGATCCCTGGGTTGGGAAGATCTGCTGGAAGAGGTCATGGCAACCTATTCCAGTATTCTTGCCTAGAGAAACCCCATAGACAGAGGAACCTGGCAGGCTATAGTCCATGGAGTCAAAAAGAGTCGGGCACAACTGAGCGACTAAGCACATTCACTGGAAGGACTGGTGCTGAAGCTTGGGCTCCCATATCTTGAACACCTGATGTGAAGAGCCAACTCGTTAGAAAAGTACCTGATTCTGGGAAAGATACAGAGCAGGAGGAGAAGGGGACAACAGAGGATGAAATGGTAGGATGTCATCACTTGTAACAGGAGGGAAAGGGTCAGGGCACAACTTTTGAAAGAATGGCATAGCCCAAGGACATAAACAAAGATGGAGAAGCTCTATATAGTCAGCAAAAACAAGACTGGAAGCTGACTGTGGCTCAGGTCATGAACTCCTTACTGCAAAATTCAGACTTAAATTGAAGAAAGTAGGGAAAACCACTAAACCATTCAGGTATGACCTAAATCAAATCCCTTAGGATTATACAGTGGAAGTGACAAATAGATTCAAGGGATTAGATCTGATAGACAGAGTGCCTGAAGAACTATGGACAGAGGTTCGTGACATTGTAGAGGAGACAGAGATTAAGACCATCCTCAATAAAAAGAAATGCAAAAAAGCCAAATGGTTGTCTGAGGAGGGCTTACAAATAAGTTGTGAAAAGAAGAGAAGCTAAAGGCAAAGCAGAAAAGGAAAGGGATACCCGTTTGAATACAGAGTTCCAAAGAATAGCCAAGGAGAGATAAGAAAGCCTTCCTCAGTAATCAGTGCAAAGAAATAGAGGGAAACAATAGAATGGAAAAGACTAGAGATCTCTTCAAGAAAATTCGAGATACCAAGGGAACATTTCATGCAAAGATGGGCTTGATAAAGGACAGAAATGGTATGGACCTAACAGAAGCAAAAGATATTAAGAAAAGGTGGCAAGAATATACAGAAGAACTGTACAAAAAAGATCTTCATGACCAAGATAATCACAATGGTGTGATCATTCACCTAGAGCCAGACATCCTGGAATGTGAAGTCAAGTGGGCCTTAGGAAGCATCACTACAAACAAAGCTAATGAAGGTGATGGAATTCCAGTTGAGCTATTTCAAATCCTAAATGATGATGCTGTGCAAGTGCTGCACTCAACATGTCAGTAAATTTGGAAAACTCAGCAGTGGCCACAGGACTGGAAAATGTCAGTTTTCATTCCAGTCCCAAAGAAAGGCAATGCCAAAGAATGCTCAAACTACCGCACAATTGCACTCATCTCACACACTAGTAAAGTAATGCTCAAATGCTCCCATTTGATTCGAATTGGTTTATGTTGTGTCCTTCAGTTCATTTCAGTTCAGTCCCTCAGTCGTGTCTGACTGTTTGCAACCTCATGGACTGCAGCACGCCATGTCCATCACCAACTCCTGGGCTTTACGCAAACTCATAGCCATTGAGTCAGTGATGCCATCCAACCGTCTCATCCTCTGTTGTCCCCTTCTCCTCCCACCTTCAATCTTTCCCAGCATCAGGGTCTTTTCAAATGAGTCAGTTCTTTGAATCAGGTGGCCAAAGCATTGGAGTTTCAGCTTCAGCATCTAGTCACAGCTATGGTTTTTCCAGTAGTCATGTATGGATGTGAGAGTTGGACTATAAAGAAAGCTGAGTGCTGAAGAATTGGTGCTTTTGAACTGTGGTGTTGGAGAAAACTCTTGAGAGTCCCTTGGACAACAAGGAGATCCAACTAGTCCATCCTAAAGGAAATCAGTCCTGAATATTAACTGGAAGGACTGATGCTGAAGCTGAATGACACTTCCAAGGTACTGTCAAAAGACGGAGGAGTGGGTGGTGGCCCAATCCTGGAAATCTCCGGCCCTTCTGAAAAATGACTTCCCTGGTGGCTCAGTCAGTAAAGAGTCTGCCTGCAATGCAGGAGACCTGGGTTCGATCCCTGGGTTGGGAAGATCCCCTGGAGAAGGAAATGGCAACCCACTCCAGTATTGCCTGGAGAATCCCATGGACGAGCCTGGTGGGCAACAGTCCATGGGGTCACAAAGAATTAGACACGACTAAATTTCTTTTCTTTCTGAAAAATAGTTGGAATATTCCTCCCACTCATTAGCATATGAAATTACCCAGCCTATAAAAACCAACCGCACCACATTTCATAGATGCACTCATGCTGGGCAATGGCCCACACTCTATGGAGTGTGCTTCTCTCTGAATCTGAATAAATCCACATCTTACCTATCACTTTGTTTCTCACTGAATTCTTTTTGCAATGAGGCATCAGTAACCTGAGTTTCTTTTGGTTTTGGCTGGGTTTGAGCCTCAGCCACCTGGGTTTAAATCCCAAGCAGGGTTTTGGCTGAGTTTGAGCCCCAGCTCTGTGGGTTTGAGGCCCAGCCATGTGGGTTAGAGTCCCAAACTGGGTTTGGCTTGGTTCAAGTCCCAGCACATGGGTTCAAGTCCCAATCTGTGGCAAATGGTTTCACACCAACTCAATGGACATGAATTTGAGCAAACTCAGGGAGATGGACAGGGAAGGACAACTTAGGTGAAGGACAGGGAAGCCTGGCATGCTGCAGTTCATAGGGTTGCAAAGATTTGGGAGCGACTTCACAACTGAATAATAATGGTGGATATTGATCTGTGTTCTCTGACATGCAATGTAAAGTCCATTATTATACATACACATATATACATACATATATCTATACAGTGTATAAATATGTCCCCTGAGTATACAAAGTTTCCATTTATTCCTGAATCCATTTACTCCCTTCCTCCATCTCTTCTGACCAGATCTCAAGTTTACATTAGCTATTGGCAGATGTAAATGAAACCATTCCTTATAAGAGAATACACATCTAAATGGCTTTCTAGAAATGGCAGTCCTGAACTAAATTCCTGCCTTTCCATGCCCTTCTCCTCACCCATGGTGCCAGGGTCTTCATTGTCAGTGTGGAGATATTGGGCAGTTTGGGAACTAGAGAGGCAGCTGAATACAGCAGAACTCATCTGGAAGCTGAGTCTCAGGAACTGGATTCTTTCCAATCTGAGCTGGAAATCCTGAGCAAGATTTAGCTTTTCTGAGCCTCAGCTTCTCTTTCTGTTAAATAGGAATAATACCTTACAAGTTCAAGTGTATGTCAAAGTTTATTATAAGGTAATATATAAGTGCTAATTGTTGCTACATTTAAAAGTAAAGGCATAAACTTGTAAATAAATAAAAGTAGGAATTGATGGGAATTCTTTGGCAGTCCAGTGGGTAGGACTCTACACTTTCACTGCTGAGGGCCCAGTTCAATCCCTAGTCAGGCCAATTTAGATATGGTAAGCTGCATGGTTAGCATATGAAATGACGCTCAGAGATTAAAGCGGCTGCCTCCAATGCAGGAGACCCGGGTTCGATCCCTGGGTCGGGAAGATCCCCTGGAGAAGGAAATGGTAATCCACTCCAGTATTCTTGCCTGGAGAATCCCATGGACGGAGAAGCCTGGTAGGCTACAGTTCATGGGGTTGCAAAGAGTCGGACATGACTGAGAGACTTCACTTTCACTTTCAAGCTGCATGGTATAGCCAAATATATATATAAGAACAAGGTAAATAAATAAAAGTGGGAACTTAAAGAATCAAACTTTGGAAAACTTGGTCCAAAAGTACCTTGTCTTAATTTTAACCATTTAATACTACATAATGATCTTCTTGAGTTTCTGAGTTTATTGTAGTCTTCACATTTACAGCCAGGTTCTCTCAGACACCGATTTGTTGTGTTTGGAAAATCAGTGAGCCCATGTTAATACCTAAAAGATATCTATTACTATGGTAATGCATAGAGAATGTATATGGAAAACTGACCTCGGGTGATTTGTTTTGGACAGCCTAGAAATAGAGAGAGGCACTTTTAATTTTCAGCAATCAAGTGATTCTAAGGGAAAAAAGCCAGAGAAGGTCCTCCTGCTCTGCATCTCTATCACTCTACTGTGTGTGTTAGTCGCTCAATAGTGTCTGACTCCGCCACCTCAAGGACTGTAGCCCACCAGGCTCCTCTGTCCGTGGAATTTCCCAGGCAATAATACTGGAGTGGGTTGCCAATTCCTTCTCCAAGGGATCTTCCTGACCCAGGGATCAAATCCGGGTCTCCTGCGTTGCAGGTAGATTCTTTACCAGCTGAGCCACCAGGGAAGACCATCGCTCTCCTAGGAATGAACATGTATGTTACTTTGATTTCACTGTGGAGTTTTGCTTCTGCTAAGCACATCTACCAGAAGTTTTAATGTATACCTGATGCTGAAACTAATTCTATATAAATAAAATCTTTGCATATTAAAAATAAACCTTGTCTTAACATGATTTCTCCTATTAAACTGCATTACATTCTTCCTCTCCAAAATATACATATTTGAAGTAATATGTATTCCATGTCTTTTTTTAAAAAAGAGCTCTGCAAATATTCAGAATCCATTAGTCATTCACGTATGGTGTTCCATTAGAATGTTTTAATAGAAAGTTAAGATAACTCCACTGAGGACCTACGAGTTTGATTTGGGAAAAAAGAAGCAGTCATTAGGAAAAAGGGCATTTTTAAAGAGTTGAAACAGGCCCAAATAGAGGGAAGCAGTGAAGACTGGGACAAGCGTGGAGATAGTGGGAAGTTTTGGAACTGGAGGAACACCAGCAGGAGAGAGCAGAGAGAAGAAAGACGGAGATAACAAGACAGACCACATTTTCTAGAATTTTCTTCTTTATGGAGAAAATGGATGGAGGGGGAGCTCTCTTCATTCCAGTCTCCTCAGTAATACTTCTGGGGCCCAGAATTCAAGCAAGGGATATACAGCCAAGGTTGACCAGGTTTTTGTGCACTTGCCTGGGAACTCAACCATCACAGTGTTTCTGAAAGAAAAATGAATTCCAACTCTCAAAGAGCCAACCCTCAAACGCATTTTTGGAATGCAATCTGTTTGAAAGTGAAATAGCCGGGTGGCCTGTATAAAGTTATCTTTCAAAAAACAGTTGCAGTTAGAAACATATCAACTTCTATGAAAAACTGGTTTTTGATGGGGGCTGAATCTTTTGGAGCTATCTTATATACTTTTTGGAAGGAGATGGGCAATAAATATATGTGAGATATATATATTAAAATATTTAGGTAGATATTGAAATGTTTAAAGTCAGAGCTCTAGAATAGTTTCACCATGTTCAGGCATCCCAAATATCTTCTTTTATCATAGCCCTCATATCAACTGTTCACTTCGGCTATAATGGGGCCCCTTAGCCTAAAAATAATCTCATCTACCATAAATCACATCTATGTGAACAAAAGACTGTGCAAAACATTTATAATGCAGTAGCCGTATCCCTGGCTTATTAAAGCCCCTTGGAGAATTTAGAATCTTGTATTCACACTATTTATTGATTGATTTTGGCTGTGTGGCATATGGGATCTTAGTTCCTGGACTATGGATAGAACCCTCTCTCCCTGCAGTGGAAGCGTGGAGTCCTAACCACTGGACCACCAGGGAATTCCTTTATACTCACAATTTTTAAAATAAAATGGCAAGTTGAGGTGAAATGACCAAGTTCATCAAGTGCTTGAAATTTTTCAATCAGGATAGATACAACTTAGAATTTCTCCTACAGTAATTTTACTCAGATAAATGATATGAACAATGACAATGATTCTTTGTGAAGTTATTCCAGTCAACTCATCCCTTGTGCACACTTAGTTTATGACTGCAACCCCAGTAAAATGTGTGTTCAAGGAAAGAACTCACTTATTTTTCCTTTTAAGGGCTGTTACCCATAAGTAAGGTGACTGTAATTTATGGTCCAAACCAGGATTCCCTTCTTTAGGAAAAAAAAAAATGCTAAATCAGATGAGACATCAGGAAAATAGGTATAAAACAGGACTATCTTGAGAAATCAAAACCATGGTACCTAATTCATAGCTGTATTTTGGTTGCCCAAATTTCCCTCCCAACTCAGTGTGATCTTCGACAGATAGTATGGCTTCCTTCAAACAACATTGACCTGAATGACTTGGGTTTCCTCCTATAGAAAAGACACATCATCCACCAGCTCTTTAAACCATTAAACTAGGAAAACAAAGGCTTCCTTTTCTCCCTCTCTATCTCTTTCTCTATCTCTATCTCCCTCCCTCTATCTCTTTCTTCCAACCAATTATCAAGTCTCATGATTTCGCTTCCTAATCCATCCACATCTACCCAGTTCACTATCACTACTTCAGTTCAGATCACCATTATCATCTGCATCATAGCAACAGCTTTCTATTGGTTTCCAGATTTACCTCCTGACCCCTCCAGTGCACAAAGGTGCCCAGCTGCTCTTTCTCAATTAGTCATTCTCCTCCTTAAAATCTGTATTGAGTCCCCGTTGTCCTCAGATCAATCCTTAGCTTGTCCTGTAAAGTGCTTCATAATTGGATACATAGCTCCAGCCTTTCTTTAATTACTCCTTGTCCCCTCCCTCTTTGCACACTATGCTTCAGCACATTGAATTAAGTTCAGTTCTTGGAATGCACCTCCGATTTAACTATATTTTGGAGAAAAAAATAGTGCTTTCTCCTCTGTGCTCCACATGCTAGTCTACCCCATCCCATTTCTGGGCCTGAAATTCCCTTTTTATTATTTAGATCTCAGTTTAGAAAGGATTTCCTCCAGAAAGTCTACCTCCCACTAGGCAAACATCTTTTACATGTTCCCAGTAATCTCTTCTTCCCTCATCAGAGTACTTAACCCAACTATGGGCCACTTCTCTGAAATCTACTGGAGTATGATCTCAGTAAGGACCTGTACTTCAAATGTTCCTGTTTTGCACAACAAATCAAGAAAATCTACATGCTCTCATGAAGGCCAGCCTGACTGCGCCCTTTCCTAATCCCCAGCCTTCTGTCCTAATTTTTATATCTTTTTGCAGATCATAGCAATTAGCTAAGCATACTGTCCTGTCTCATTCACTCACCCCACCGCCATGCTCTAAGTCTTCTCCTTCAGTGGAAACGAATCCCATGCACCTTCTGAGTGCCCGAGGACAAGCAACATATGGAAAGGAAAACTGGCTTATTGCCATAAAAAACCAAACTCAGCAAATTTTTCTTTCCTCCTAAATTTAACACGATGGAGAAAAGTGCTTACATCACCAAAGATCCAGAGACCCCAGGGAAGTCACTGACAGCTGATTTCTCAATCTCCTAAGAGTACTATAGAGAGCAAACATCTCCAGTTATGGAATCCAGGCAGTCACAAATGGGTGAAACTGTTTAAAAATCATAAAATAATATGTAGATATCCATTAAGGTATGTTTATGATATACTTATTTTGAGACTGTGCTTCAAACACAAAAGGATGTAAAAACATCTCCTCCCCCTCATTTGGAAAAATAATTTAGGCGCACAAAAATTCAACTTGCTGCTGCTGCTGCTGCTAAGTCGCTTCAGTCATGTCCGACTCTGTGCGACCCCACAGATGGCAGCCCATTGGGCTCCGCCATCTCTGGAATTCTCCAGGCAAGAACACTGGAGTGGGTTGCCATTTCCTTCTCCAATGCATGAAAGTGGAAAGTGAAAAGTGAAAGGAAAGTCGCTCAGTCGTGTCCGACTCTTAGCAACCCCACGGACTGCAGCCCACCAGGCTCCTCCGTCCATGGGAGTTTCCAGGCAAGAGTACTGGAGTGGGATGCCATTGCCTTCTCCAAAATTCAGCTTATGTGAGAATAAACAATGAGAATGAATTTAGAGCAAGCGGTATGGTAAGCCTCTGGAATTCAAGCATAAAGACAGCATCCATCCTGGCTAAACACATCTGCTTCTGCCATGAGCTCTATCTCAAGTCACACTCCTTTAGAAATTTCATGGCCAAGACAAGAACCAGTTGGACAAAATGTTGCCTTTTGAAATCAGTGTGCCCAGGGTTGAAGAAGAAAAAAAAAATTGTCCTTTGGATTCTAAGTTCAATAGCTCTTTTTTTCTCTGTGGATATCCGTTTAAGGTTGTTTGAGAAGGGTATTATGCCAGTCCAAGCTTCCATCAATATATACTTGATTAGATCTGTTAGAACAAATTATTCACATTTTGGGAAAATGTTTGACATTCCAGTGTTCTTTCTGTATTCTGAAAGATAAACACTTTCATAAATAATACTTGAATATCTGGGAGACACAATTAAGTGCTTATTTATACTCAGCACAAGTTAGCCCTTCCCTGGTGGCTCTGATGGTAAAGAATCTGCTTGCAGTGTAGGAGACCTGGGTTTGATCCCTGGGTTGGGAAGAGCCCCTGGAGAAGGGAATGGCTATCCACTC
Organism: Ovis aries; assembly: GCF_016772045.2. Classification (NCBI taxonomy): domain Eukaryota; kingdom Metazoa; phylum Chordata; class Mammalia; order Artiodactyla; family Bovidae; genus Ovis; species Ovis aries. Next base: position 56,700,611 of record NC_056062.1, on the reverse strand, counting down.
TAGTACCCTTTCCTGGAGAATCCTATGGACAGAGGAACCTGACAGGTTACAGTCCATGGGGGTCACAAAGAGTCAGACGGCAGCTACTGAACACATACGCACATACACAAGGAATTTAGATAGACAGTGGGTCCCCGACGACTTTGCTTTTTTCCTATTGTGATTTAGAAGGATATCCAAAACTTATGATGCCCTATACCAAATGAGCTGGTCTCACCTACTTACTTCTCCAACTCCACCTTGCTCTTTGCCCACTATGCTATATACATTGGCCTGACTTCAGTTCCTCAAAACCTTTGAAGTTCTTTCTTGACTGGGCCTTTGCACATGCTGATCCCTCCACCCAGAATGCTGTTTCTTCACTTCTTTCTTCGCTGGCTGCTTCTTCGTCTTTAGATTTCAATCTAAAAGTCACTTTCCTAGATTTTCCTTGTGGTTAAGAATCCACCTATCAATGCAGGCGACAATGTTGTAATCCCTGGTCTGGGAAGATTCCCACATGCCGAGAGGCAACAAAGCAGAGGTCCACAACTTCTGAAGGCTGTGCCTAGAGCCTGTGTTCTGCCACAGGAGAGGCCACCAAGATGAGAAGTCCTAGTACAGCAATGAAGACCCAGTGCAAACAGAAATAAATAATTTTTTAATAAATAAAAAACATAAAAGCCACTTTTCTAGAAAAGCCTTCTTTGAATATCTGTTTTCTTCTCTAATTTTCTAATGTAGCTGCCAGTTTTCCCTCTCATAGGGTTCATTCAATGTGTTATCACTTGTTTATTTATTGTTTCTTTCCGACTAGACTGTAAATACGTGAGGGCAAGAGCCACCTCTGACTTGTTCCCTGTTGAATTCCCAGGACCTGTATGGAGCCTGGCACACACAAGGCTCTCAGTGTATATTTATGAAATGAATGTCTGAATACAAGGACTGAGAAAAAATATAATGACATTGGTTTTGTGAATTAAGTATTGCTTTAAGTGGTTTATATCTTATTAATCTCAAATATCAATATACATTTTAAAATATTCATATAGGATCATTCCCTAGAGAAGGAGATGCAACCCACTCCAGTATTCTTGCCTGGGGAACCCCATGGACAGAGGAGCCTTGCAGGTTATAGCCTTGCAGGTCCATGGGGTCGCAAAGAGGTGGACATAACTCAGCAACTAAAAACAAATAACAATTTAGCATCATTATTATATATATATATGTATATATATATATATATATATATATATATATATATACCTACTCAGACTATAGTAGTAGATTAAAGATCATTTTAAATTATTTTGAGAAACCCCAGTTCTCCAAGGATTTGTGGCCACTGAAATAGACATACAAGGTTGAGAAGTTAGTGCTAAATCTTGCTTATGCTATGATGTACCCTATAAATTATCTTTTCATTTTCTTATTCATTTTTAAATTAATTTTTATTGGAGTACAGTTGCTTTACAGCGTAATCTTTCATTAATTTTTAAGAGATGCTTTGTAAAACAACACTTTTTTCCTAAGATTTTTTAAAGCATCAGTAGTGTAAATCTTCTCTCTTTAAAAATGCCAGGAAATCCAGGCAGTTAGTTGGTTCTAATTAATTGAGGTTCGCTGGCACCTAGCAACCACTGACATCTAATCTTTGCTTTTCTATAATTTTATTTTTCTATGCAAATGCCTTATTTATTCATTTATCTTTTATTTAATGAGAGTACCTTGGAATGCAAGGAGATCCAACCAGTCCATCCTAAAGGAGATCAGCCCTGGGATTTCTTTGGAAGGACTGATGCTGAAGCTGAAACTCCAATACTTTGGCCACCTCATGCGAAGAGTTGACTCATTGGAAAAGACCCTGATGCTGGGAGGGATTGGGGGCAGGAGGAGAAGGGGATGGCAGAAGATGAGGTGGCTGGATGGCATCACCGACTTGATGGACGTGAGTCTGAGTGAACTCCGGGAGTTGGCGATGGACAGGGAGGCCTGGCGTGCTGTGATTCATGGGGTCGCAAAGAGTCGGACACGCCTGAGTGACTGAACTGAACTGAGATGGAGACAAAGGTGAGTCCCCTTTAGTAGCCCAAGGCCCAAGGGGAAACGTTCATAAAGTTCGTTACAATTCAGTGTCATCCAGTGGGGCAATTGTGCTTCCAAGAACTCCCTCACCCAAACTGAATACATCAGAGATGGTTTCCTACAGAAAGTGGCACATGAACCAGAACTTAAAGGTACATAGAACTGAGCTGGGAGACGTGGCGAGAAAGGGCCCAGGATGGACAAAGACATCGAAATGAGCAGGTTCCCACTGTGTTCCGGGAGTTACAAGCTGTTCAGTGTCCCTGGAGCATAAACTTTGAAAAGTGTGTGTGTGTTTCAGTGGGGGGGAACTATTGAAGCTGGAGAGGGAGTTAGGGCCAGATGCAGGAAAAGGAGTTTATACTTTATTAGGCTCTTGGACTTTATATACCAGGTTGTGGGGATCCGCTAAAGAGTTCTGAGGGAACTGTTAATAGTTAAACTCAAAAAAAAAAAAAAGAAAAAGAAAGAAAGAAAGAGAGAAAAAGAAAACGTTCATCTCCAAGAAAATGTGAATTGAAAAATTTTATGTAAATTACTTTCCATTTTTACACTACTGGCAGTTGGATGAGACATATAATAAACAAAAACTTCAAAGGATTTACAATCTGGCACTCTTTTAATTGTGTTTATTCCAAACACTTTCCACATCGAAATGGATGTTTAAAATGAATTAATTTGATATTGTGAAGTAGTCCATCTTTAGGCCTGATGTTTATTAAATAGAAAGATTCAAAAATCATCCAATTATTCTTGGAAAATGTGCATGAATGTGTGGTATTTGGAACTCTATTTTAGAACCCAAATGTCATAGACATCTGGACACAAAAATTATGCAAGAGAGACCTTTAGAAATGTGTTACTAATTATTGACTCTTCCCTGCAACAGCACAACTGAGCCTTTGTTATATGCACTGTGTGCGGTACTGCTGTAGACTGTGGCTTTTTTCACATGTTACGCTTTATTTTCACAAGATATTCTTCATACCTAGCATCACAAAGTACTTCATAGACTTAATATTAAAACTAGCAAACCTCACAAATAAATGATTTGCGTTAGCAGCAACTAATGGAGAAAACAATAGCTTAGAAGAAAGTGTACAAAGAAGGAAGAGGAGAAATGTGATCAAGCTAGGTCAAGAATTAAGAGAATTCAGGGCAACTAACTATCATTATAGTTAGTTAGCTTCTCCATTATAGTTAGCTTCTCCATTGAGAAGCCACATGAAGCTGCAGAGCGGGGAAAACGGGATTCTAGTGCTGGTTTCATAACTTACCAAATATGCTTTTTAATCTCTCTATGCTTTAATTTTTATTATATCACCATGAAAAGGTTACACTTTAAAGTCTCCTTCTCTTCTAAAATATAGGTTATAAGAGTTCAAAATATCATCAGTTTAACCACCATATGCACCAGAAGACTTCTCAGAGAAAATGTTTAAGAACAAGGCAAGATCCCTGCTCCCATAGGGCTTAAATTCTAGCGGGAAGGAAAGACAGAGAAATAGTCATAAATAAAATAATTGTACTGAGCAGCAAGTCCTACGAAGGAAATAAGACAGCATCATATTTTAAAGGGAACTAGGTGGTCTGAGGGCCATATTACAGAGGTGAGCAGGGAATGAATGAGATTGGAAGAAACAGAAGAATCCACTTTTGTGAAATCCAGGAAGTCAGGCATCTGATGGAAGTTATAATGCAAAGCCCTGGGTAAGCGGCAGGCTAAACCTTTGGAAAACATGGAGAAAGCAGTGGGGCCAGAGTTTATAAATGAATGGAAGAAGGACAAGGAAAGGGGAAAACTGGGTCATGTGGACCCTCATAGGTCATGGTAAGAAATTCTGATCTTATTTTAAGTGCAGTAGACAGCGCATGGAGGGATTCAGGCTGAAAAGTGATTGGCCATTGTATTGAGACTTGATTGTGGTGGCAGAATAAAGGCAAAGAAACCAGTTTCACAGACTATTGTAAAATACCAGTTAAGGGATAATGGTAACTTGGACTAAGATGCAGAGGAAGAGGTCTGAACCAGGTGATTGGTGATGCACTGGCCTAAATCTTTGCATTCAAATGTCTTCAGTATTAATGTGATACTTTAGAAGTTGACTCAGATTAACTCACAATTTGGTAAAGTTAATTTCAATTCAATGAAAAATGAAGGAGATCAACGAGGATAAGGGTAATGCCAAATAAATGTCATTTGCTTTGAAATGTTTTGTACTGAATATGGTGCCATGCATATTTGGGAATTTGCAGTTAGGGTTACAAAGAAATTAGGGAGAAATGGTTTATTTAGGAAAAGAAATCAAGTATCTTTAGGACAGCTTGATGACTAGCAAAGGGTTCCAGTAGATATTGCTGTCCAATTCTATTAAAAAATACATAAATTTATTCAACATTCTGTTTTGTGAAGCATTAGATATTTTCATAGGGCAGTCTCCTTATTTTGAACAATTCCTCTAAACCAATTTGCTGCAATTAAACAACCGAAGGAGAAGGCAGTGGCACCCCACTCCAATACTCTTGCCTGGAAAATCCCATGGATGGAGGAGCCTGGTAGGCTGCAGTCCGTGGGGTCGCAGAGTCGGACACGACTGAAGCGACTTAGCAGCAGCAGCAGCAAACAACTGAAACTATCCTTGAAAATTTTTAAATGTATCAGTTTCCACTGCTTTTTCATTATACTGGCCTATAATGGTACAAGTTATGTAGTCTATTTTGAGAGAGCTAAGGAATAAAGACTGTTATAGCTGCCTGTTTCTTGTTTAAAGATATCAACATGCTATTATCTATATGTATAATATAAACATAGGCATTTCCTAAGTTAAAAAAATGTCATTTGTAGTCTGCTTGGTTAAAACTAAGGGATCATTTTCCTGTAGAAACACTGTAACTTCCCAGGCCAGCCCTCAAATATCTGTTTAGCCATTATGTAGTCAAATAAAACTGCTGCTGCTGCTGCTGCTGCTAAGTCATGTCAGTCGTGTCCAACTCCGTGCGACCCCACAGATGGCAACCCAACAGGCTCCTCTGTCCCTGGGATTCTCCAGGCAAGAATACTGGAGTGGGTTGCCATTTCCTTCTCCAATGCATGAAAGTGAAAAGTGAAAGTGAAGTCACTCAGTCGTATCCGACTCTTAGCGACCCCATGGACTATAGTCTACCAGGCTCCTCCATCCATGGGATTCTCTGTCCATGGGATTCTCCATTGCCTTCTCCCAAATAAAACTAGACAGCCTATTAAAAAGCAGTGACATCACTTTGCTGACAAAGGTCCGTATAGTCAAACCTTTGGCTTTTCCAGATATGAGAGTTGGACCATAAAGAAGGTTGAGCACCCAAGAACTGATGCTTTCAAATCGCAGTGCTGGTGAAGACTCTTGAGACTCCCTTGAACTGCAAGGATATCAAACTAGTCAATCCTAGAGGAAATCAACCCTGAATATTCACTGGAAGGACTGATGTTGAAGCTGAACCTCCAATACTTTGGCCACCTGATATGAAGAGCTGAGTCACTGGAAAAGACCCTGATGCTGGGAAAGATTGAAGGCAAAAGGAGAAGAGGGTGGCAGACGATGAGAAAATTAGATAGCGTCATTGACTCAATGGACACAAGTTTGAACAAACTCTGTGGAGGACAGAGGAGATAATGGAGGACAGAGGAGACTGGCATACTATACAGTCCACGGGATCGTGGGAGAGTCAGACACGATTTAGTGACTGAAGAACAAGTCAAGTAACAGTGAGTGGTATCTTAAGTTAAAATTACAAGATGCATCAGGGCCCACTTATGTAAGAGGAATGTGAGGAAGAAAAATACTTTTATACTTCCCTGGATATAAGCATAACTCTGGAGAATTATTTTGCCGTACAAGTTTGGGACTATGTCATTTCCTTCTCTGCAGCTCTCTGCCCTGAGAGTCCTCTGTTCTCAGATTACTTGGGCACCCACCTGTTGATTGATCCCAATATTACCTACTCTTCAAATTACTCTCTGTCCTCAAATTGCCTGCCTCCCCTCCTTGCTAAAATTCTTCTGTTTCCTTCAGTGTCATTTAAAAGATCGGAAGGACTTCCCTGGTGGTCCAGTGGTGAAGAATCCACTTGCCAGTGCAGGGGACGCAGGTTTGATCCCTAGTCTGAGAGGATTCCATGTGCCAAGAGGCAGCTAAGCCTGTGCACCACAGCTACTGAAGCCCATGCACCTTAGAGCTTGCACTCTGCAACAATAAGAAGCCAGCATACTGCAGCTAGAAGGCAGCCCCGCTCACTGCAACTAGAGAAAGCCCAGGTGAAGCAACAAAGAACCAGCACAGCCGCAAGTAAATAAACATGAAAGTTAGGAAAGCAAGTCAATTAAATGATATGCTAACCTATGAATGACTGGTAAACAAGTAAACTTCAGAAGCATGTGCACCTTAGAAATAATTCCCTATGACAGCATTAACCAAAGTGAATCCCTAGTTAACGTAAATTCAGCCAGTCCATGGGTAGGATATATTGAAGGGAAAAAGAATGGAGGGACAAAAGTTTTCCTGTATTATTTTTATAAAAAATTATTTATTTATTTATTTTTATTTTTGGTTGGGCCGGGACTTTGTTGCTTCGTGCGGGCTTTCTCTAGTTGTGGTGAGCAGGGGCTTCTCATCGCAGTGGCTTCTCTTGTTGCAGACCATGGGCTCTAAGCCTCTGGGTTCCAGTAGTTGCAGCAAGTGAGCTCAGTAATTGTGGCTCATGGGCTTAGTTGCTCCGAGACATGTGGAATCTTCCTGGACTAGGGATTAAATCTGTGTCCCCCCTGCATTGGCACTCACATTCCTATACAGTGTACCACCAGGGAAATCCCCCTATTTTGTTTATTTCTACACCCTCAGTTTCTGTAACAAGCTCCATGTACAAATTCCCCAAGTTAATCTTTATTCTGAGTGGGTAATATCCTCAGTTCACAGAAGAAATTGCTATATCGCTGCTATTCTAAGGCATGTTTGATTAAAATTTCTTAGGAAAACAGTATGGAGTTTCCTTAAAAAACTAAAAATAGAGTTGCTATATGATCCAGCAATCCCACTTCTGGGCATATATCTGGAGGAAACTTTAATTTGAAAAGAAAAAGGCACTTCAGTGTTCATTGCAGCATTATTTAATACAAAAGCCAAAACATGGAAGTAAACTGATTGTCCATTGACAGATAAATGGATAAAGAAGACATGATATACATACAGATATGCATGTACAATAGAATACTGCTGCTGCTGCTGCTGCTAAGTCACTTCAGTCGTGTCCTACTCAGCCATAAAAAGAATGAAATAATGCCATATGCAGCAACATGGATGGAACTAGAGATTATCATACTAAGTGAACTAAGTCAGAAAGAGAAAGACAAATACATGACACAATTTCTATGTGAAATCTAAAATATGATACAAATTAACTTATTTACAAAACAGAAACAGACTCATAGACTAGAAAACAAACTAACCAAAGGGGAAAGGGAGTTGGGGAGGAATAAATTAGGAGTTTGGGATTAACAGAAACAAACTACTATGTATAAAATAGATAACAAAGACCTACTGTATAGCACAACCAGTCCATTCTAAAGGAGATCAGTCCTGGGTGTCCTTTGGAAGGACTGATGCTAAAGCTGAAACTCCAATACTTTGGCCATCTCATGCGAAGAGTTGACTCATTGGAAAAGACTCTGGTGCTGAGAGGGATTGAGGGCAGAGGAGAAGGGGACAACAGAGGATGAGATGGCTGGATGGCATCACTGACTCGATGGACATGAGTCTGGGTGAACTCTGGGAGTTGGTGATGGACAGGGAGGCCTGTTGTGTTGCAATTCATGGGGTCACAAAGAGTCGGACACGACTGAGCGACTAAACTGAACTGTATAGCACAAGGAGCTATATTCAATAACCTATAATAAACCATACAGAAAAGAATATGAAAAAGAATACACACACACATATATATAAATTTTTTTTTTAATTTAAAGTACTTTAGGATTAAGATTCAGCCCCTTAGAATACACCTCTGGTCAATTTTTCCCTAACAACTGACTCCTCACCTCATCTAAAAGTTATGTTTTTCTCACCATTCAGAGAGTCCTTGAAATTTTTCATGTTTTCTATAACATTTTTTAAGTCTGGTCAGAGAACAGTAATTGTTCAGTACATGATATCACTCTGTCTACACCTGAGAATGCCTTATGGCTGGGCCTTCTATTTGGTGAGATGGAGTGAAAAGAGCTCTAAGTCAGTGTCTGTAATGATTCTGTCACCAACTTGAGCAGGTCACTTCCATTTTCTGTGTCTCTGTTTCCTCATCTAGTTGGAAGGTGATGTGTGTGTAGCAGGTTGTGAGGGAGTATATCTCATCTTCTTTACCAAATTGGCGTCCAGATCAAATGAGATCACTGACTCGATGGACGTGAGTTTGAGCAAGCTCCAGGAGCTGGTAACAAACAGGGAAGTCTGTCGTGCTGCAGTCCATGGGGTCGCACAGAGTCAGAGAGGACTGAGCGACTGAACTGAACTGATCAAATGAGATGATGTATCTGAAAACTCTTTGAATAAATGCAAGCTATTGTGGTTCTAAAACACAACTGTTGAGTTTTCACTATGTTCAGACACTGTGCTAAGTGCTTATGTGGTTTATACTATTTAAGAAACAAGGTTTGTTGATGATATTAACCCCATTTTACAGAAGAGGAAATGAAGGTTTAAGATTAGCTAAATGCCAAAGGTCCACAGGTTGCTGTCCTAGAACTAGTCACAATGCCAGTAGGTGGTGGAGCTGGACTCTGAGCTCAGGCTTATCTGTCTGGAATGCCCAGTTCAGTTCAGTCACTCAGTCCTGTCTGACTCTTTGCGACCCCATGGACTGCAGCACTCCAGACTTCCCTGTCTATTGTCAACTCCCGGAGTTTACTCAAACTCATGTCCATCGAGTTGGTGATGCCATCCAATCATCTATCCTCTGCTGTCCCCTTCTCCTCCCACCTTCAAACTTTCCCAGCATCAGGGTCTTTTCCAATGAGTCAGTTCTTCTCATCAGGTGGCCAAAGTATTGGAGTTTTAGCATTAGTCCTTCCAAAGAACACCCAGGACTTATCTCCTTTAGAATGGACTGGTTGGATCTCCTTGCAGTCCAAGGGACTCTCAAGAGTCTTTTCCAACACCACCATTTGAAAACATCAATTCTTCAGCACTCTTTATGGTCCAACTCTCATTCTTTATGGTCCAACTCTCACATCCATACATGACTACTGGAAAAACCATAGCTTTGACTAGATGGACCTTTGTTGGCAAAGTAATGTCTCTGCTTTTGAATATGCTGTCTAGGTTGGTCACAACTTTTCTTCCAAGAAGTAAGTGTCTTTTAATTTCATGGCTGCAGTCATCATCTGCAGTGATTTTGGAGCCCAAGAAAAAAAGTCTCTCACTGTTTCCATTGTTTCCCCATCTATTTGCCATGAAGTGATGGGACCATATGCCATGATCTTCATTTTATGAATATTGAGTTTAAAGCCAGCTTTTCCATTCTCCTCTTTCACTTTCATCAAGAGGCTCTTTAGTTCCTCTTCACTTTCTGCCTTAAGAGTGGTGTCATCTGCATATCTGAGGTTATTGATATTTCTCCGGCAATCTTGATTCCAGCTGTGCTTCATCCAGCTTGGCATTTTGCATGAGGTACTCTGCATATAAGTTAAACAAGCAGGGTGACAATATACAGCCTTGACATACTCCTTTCCCAATTTATAATGACTTACTTTATTTTGCTCTTCATATGTTACATATCAGTGTAGTCTGTAAAATTGTAAACTTCTAAAAGGAAAAGCCCATTTCCTTTAGCATTCTCTGTGTGATTCCTAGCAGAGATGTGTTAGTATTTTATGATGAGGAAGAGGAAGAATCAGAAATCTAGGTTGGGTAAAAAGGTAGTAAATCTATTGAAAAGGGTTCACGAAACAAATGATCCTTACAGGAACAACTGAGAGTTTTATTTAATATTTCTAAATGATCAGTTTGGTGTCTACAGGTAAACATCAAAATATGCTCATGCTGTGTAAAAGTAATTTCAAAAGTTGCATGTGGAATAAAAGAAGTTGTGAGTCATGTACTGGAAGAGGCTTCAAATTTCTTGTGTATGTGTATTATATGAAAAAGTAGAATCACGTTTCAGAAATTTGCCCCAAATTCAGCAACCAGAAGAAAAATCTTAAGGAAAAAAAAAAAGGATACAATGAATAATTTATTTCTTCTTAGGAGCTGACCTTGGTTTATACCTGTATAGTAGATCAAGAGCAAGTATTTTGATTCCTATTGTACAGATGTGAAAGATAGTGTTCAAGTTATGTCCTTCAAGGCCATGAATAATTGTGGCCAAACTTGGGCAAGGAGTCAGGCATCCCAAGAGTGAAATTTTTAAAAAAAAGAGAAAATGAAGTCAGCTCCTAAGCCACACAAGAATACCTACGCACACTCTCTTTTCTGAGCCTCTGCAACCACAGAAAAACACGGGGGAGGCGAGGTGAACAGAGAGCCTCTCTTTCTAGCCTCTGGCAATGAGTAATTCTTCTACCTAATATAGCTTTATGAAGGTCACCTCCCATCTTCTGTTTTTAAGTGGGGGCAGAAAGGAAAATGTTTTGAAGGGTCATTATGAAAAAAGATTCAGTTCTTCATGTTTAATTTTACCTCTTTCTTTAAAAAAAAAAATCTTGGGGCAGTAGGTGTCAAGACCATCATGTGTCAAGTATAGTCAGTATCTAGGGAACTACTGGTAGGTAATTCCAGAATGTTATTCTTTAAGAATAAAATATGGAGGATAAGCCCTGTGTTCTATAGAGAAGACAGATCATAATTGGATGTCTGAGAAAACTACACGCATTGAAATCTTACCAAGGTGACTCCCTATGCTTATTCCCTGGCCTACCTGTAAGGTGATCAAAAGAAAGTAAAAATCATAACTAGAATAACAAGGACAGATCAGGACAAAGGGCCACGTAGGAAAAGTGACTGAGAAAGCCAAGATGGAGAAGGGGTGAGTTCTGAGGTCCCTGTTTACTGCATCTTATGTAAACAAAACAAAATTGTTAGCAGAAGGCAAGAATTTACACAATGAGATTGACCAGATCCATTCCCCAAACAGAAAATTGGTTGTGTTTCTCCTACATTGTCCAGGAGAAAATCATTTACTCTGCTAGACACAGTATGTCCAGTCCTGGAGGATAAGTGTATTTTGTTACAGTGAAGGCAGAGATAGCTCATCTGGCTTTTTTTCTGGTCTGCAAGAAGTATCTCGTGAGACTGGCAGTTTCCTCTTGTTCCAAGTTCACACCTGAAAAATAACCCTCCGATTTCCAATTTTACCTCCTATTTAAGGCAGGAGTGGATAGAAATAAAGAGGTCTTTGAACATGTCTGTATCTTGTATTGTTACTTAATACATTTGCATTTTGTCTTATATGTCAAACGTTCATAATATGACTGTTGAGGTTAATATGTCTGCCCAATAATCTAAGCAGTTCAAGCTCATTTTGAAAATCAGATTTCTTGGACACACCTATACTTAGCTGAACTGGACAACTACAACATGGAATGAGAGCAGGAAAAGGCTATACTAAGTCGGTTAGCTAGCTTTTCTCTGATTTCTTTACACCCTATTGACATAACTTCAACAATAGGAAGAAGACTTTTGTGGTAGATGAAACAAATTACCTACTTACTCCATGAATCAAGACAAAAAGTGAGCAAATCCTATAGGAGACAGAAATGATCAAATTATTTCAACCCCAAGCACCTGGCTTTTGAAAAAATTTTATGAGAGATAAAATTTTCAAGTTTTATCCATGTCTAATATCATTTATCATAGCTACAGCATATTCAAAAGCAGAGACATTACTTCGCCGACTAAGGTCCATCTAGTCAAGGCTATGATTTTTCCAGTAGTCATGTACGGATGTGAGAGTTGGATTGTGAAGAAGGCTGAGTGCCAAAGAATTGATGCTTTTGAACTGTGGTGTTGGAGAAAACTCTTGAGAGTCCCTTGGACTGCAAGGAGATCCTACCAGTCCATTCTAAAGGAGATCAACCCTGGGATTTCTTTGGAAGGAATGATACTAAAGCTGAAACTCCAGTACTTTGTCCACCTTATGCGAAGAGTTGACTCATTGGAAAAGACTTTGATGCTGGGAGGGATTGGGGGCAGGAGGAGAAGGGGACGACCCAGGATGAGATGGCTGGATGGCATCACTGACTCGATGGACGCAAGTCTGAGTGAACTCCGGGAGTTGGTGATGGACAGGGAGGCCTGGCGTGCTGCGATTCATGGGGTTGCAAAGAGTCGGACATGACTGAGCGACTGAACTGCACTAAACTGAACAGACTATCTTATCATGCTGGTGAATGCAATCATTCCTTAAGTGTGCCTATTTTATATCAGGCATTGTGTGCAATGTCTAGAAATCTAAACTGAACAAGGCATACAAATAGCTGAGTAATCAGAGATGAATTGTGAGGTCACATATATGGCTGTAATGGTAACAGAGAAATCCCTGAGTGTGGGACTAGAAAAATTCTCTTTGAACCAAAATTCTCTTTGAATTCAAAAATTCTCTTTTGAGAGAAATATTAATACAACAGATTGCCCTTCTGGTCTAGGAGGAAAAAGGGAATTCCAGGCAGAGGAAATGGCTGGGAAGTAAAACCTAGAAAGAATGAAGCAAATCATCTTGTACAGCAAACTGCTGGAATATTGTTCGAACAATGGGAAGAGATAAGAGGTAAGCCTGCTGAGGACTTAATCAGGTGTCGGGGGACGGGGGAGGCTGGTGGTGGCAAATAAAATAGAGAAACAATATATTAAGAAAAGTGTAGTCTGGACTTCCCTGGTGGTCCAGTGGTTAAGAATCCATCTGCCAATCCAGTGGACCTAGGTTCTACCTTTGGTTTGGTATGATTCCACATGACTCGGGGCAACTAAGCCTGTGGGGTCGCAACTACTGAGCCTGTGTTTCTAGAGCCCACACGGCAACGAAGAATGGTCCCTACTTGCTGCAACTAGAGAAAAGCCCACATGCAGCAACAAAAATAAATTAGCATTAAAAAAAAAAGACAAGCATAGTTGTTTTGAAAATTTCATAACAACTGTCTGTCCAGTGGATAGAACTCTGAGCTTCCACCGCGGAGCAGGGGGTGGGTTCGATGCCTGGTCAGAGAACTAAGATCTACAGACACATGACCCAGCCAATTAAAAGAAAAAAAAAGGGAAAAAAAGAAAGGTATAGTTGTCATGACAGTGAGGCAAAAGTGAGCGGGGGAAAGGAAGACCAACTGAGTCAAGGTCCTAAATTAAAGCAGTTGTAATGAGACTGGTAAGGAAAGAGAATAGTTTGGCATCTAAAATCAGTACGGCTTGGTGACAGATTGTCTTTGGGGGCGAGAGAGGGAGGAACTAGCATAACTCCCAAATTACTGGCTTTGGAACATAGGGATCTTTTATTATATCTTTCTCTAAACCATTATACATTATTCATTGTGAGATGAAAGATGTGCCTGCATTGTGAAACATCATTAGTTTCCGACTAAGGGAATCCCTAGTTTAGAAAGCCCCAGCCACCCCCATGCCTGCTTTTCCTGTCCATTTGGTGCTTTTCTCTGGGAAGCTGTGGCTCCAGGCAAAAATACATATGTGATAAAACAGATCTATTGTCCTAGAGAAAGAACTATGAAAGCCAGAATATACAATCAAGCATTTGGAATGCTTAGGACTAGGTGTCCATGGCTTTATCACCAACTGTAGCTGTACTCTCTGTGTGCAGCTCTGCCTGCTTCTCATTAAGCAAAGAACTGGCTTTAAGAACAAAAACATGAAAACTTACTTAGTTACAGGATAATCAGAAACTCGTGCTTGAACATTTAGATATGCATTAGCAAAATGATGTCTTGAGTTTTTCTACTGGGTAAAATAATGAAACAAATGCATATTATTCCAAATAAATACTAAATTTCTCATATTAAACATGTGTGAAGGTTAAACAGTTTCTGTGAGTATTATTTCTCAAGTTTTCCTCAGGGTTTCATTGCTTTTATGTCTCCTCTCTGTGTGCACATTGGGCTTTGCAGGTGGCTCAGTGGATAAAGAATCTACCTGCAATGCAGGAGACATAAGAAACTTGGGTTCGATCCCTGCGTCAGGAGGATCTCCTGGATAACAACATGGCAATCCATCTCAGTATTCTTGCCTGGAGAATCCTATGGACAGAGGAGTCTGGAGGTTACAGTTCATGGGGTCACAAAGAGTAGGACTCAGCTCAAGTGATGAGCACACACGTACATACTGTCTGGCCATTAGGGAGAAATTCTAGCATCCTGGTTAGGGAGCTATGCGCTGCAGTTAGATCGGCCAAGTTTCAAACACTACCTCTGTCACTGATGTCTTTGGTCACTCCATCAGTGGCCCCTGTTATCTTGTCACTGATATACACATGAAATCAATTATATCAGCATGATCTTTGAGTAGATCCCAATCCCAACGCAGAAATACTAGATAGAACTTGGCTTCAAGAAATGTAAAATCTCACTCAGTTTTTTTAAATCAAATTTTATTGTGTGTTGGAATCACCTGGAGGGCTTGTTAAGACACAGACTGCTGGGTCCACCTATAGAAATTTCTAAGTTGGTAGATCTGGAGTGGGGATCAAAGATTTGCATTTCTGACAAATTCCAGGAGATGGTCCAGTGCTCATACTTTGAGAAATGCTGATCTCAGTGGAAAGGGAATTTGTTTAGAAAAAAGAGAAGAGATATAGAACAGTACTTAGAAAACACACAGACACAGTTTGTCATGATTTTGTTTAGGAAGCTAAACTATATACACTGGGAAACCAGTGGCTGATGAGCCACTTGTTTCAGTGAGAATCACTCATTTTGTTTTATTACTAGGATGACCTAATGGTTTCGACCATTCTAGGAACGTATCCCCATAATTAGAGTGTGCATTAGTCCCACTCAGAAAAACCAGTTTATGCCAACTCACCTTTTCCAGTATTTTAGGGTTTTATGCTTGAACCTGAACCAAACCAAACAGGAACCATTTAACTGGGATATACCAAGTGAATTTGTTGAACTCCTAAACCAAGTCAAATCCCAAATCCCTGAAGTGTGAACCAAATGAATGAGGGTTTTTTGTTTGTTTTCTTTGTTAAAAAAAAAAAAAAGTGAACTAGTTCAAATTAGAAACAAACCTTTTGGATTTTTTTTTTTTTTTAATGGCTGAAAGGCAAGATCCTATTTCCTCACATACCAATTCTTTCAAAACAAGACAAAACTCTGTTTCAGATATCCTTCCACTAAGTAACGAGTAGTTGGCTTAATAGTAAATCCTTGTAAGAGTCTGGGTCCCAGCAAGAAAGAGCATTCTACTCATAGGATTTGAGTCAAGCCATTGTAATGAAGCAAGTTCCCACAGAGCTGTGGGAAGGGAGATAAGGAGATAAGAGAGGGATGCTGGGGTACGGAAGATTCCACACAGCAGGAAGTCAGTATCACCCAGGATCTGAAGAGGTTAAAGAAGGAGAGAATAGTCAGGGCGCCCAAGGAGAAGAGGAACCATCGATGGAAAGGAGGCTGTGGGCAGGTGATTCAGTCTTGGGGAACACCCTCCTCCCAAATATACAAATGAGAATAGGGTTGCTAAACCAAGGAGGAAGTGGGGAGGAAATACCCCAGTCTCTCTCTCCTGCTACCCTCTCATCTTTGGCTTCTGCTTCCCCTGGTCTGAACCTAACCGAAAGTCAGGTGTCAAGGGGCCCCAGGGACTCATCTACTGGGGTCAGCGCTCTAGTAGAACAGGGCAAATGGAAACTGATCAGCACGTCCCCTTTTCACTAAATTAATGCTAGACATTAGACGTATTGATAACTGAGTTCATGTGTGCAAAAATCTTAGAAAAGTCTGGCATACTGGAGGCATTACACTCTAAACCTTAGCTATTATTATTGACACAGGCTTAGCCCTGTTTTACAAGACCAGGAAGCTAAAGCTCCTGGACTTTATGCAGCTCCTCCTTGGTTAACATTAGTAACAGAGCCCACACTCAGATCCAGGTTTTTTGTTCCAATTTTGTACACTTTCTGCTATGAGAGTTGTGTATAGCACCATTATAAGTATAAGGTAATGTGTTGCATGCATAATTAATTTTATAATTTATTGCAGGGGAAAAAAAAAAGCATCTTTATTTTCTAGACCTGACTAAGAAATCTGTAACCAAATCAACACCTTCCAAGCATATATAAAATAAAAAGCTTATTTCAAAGGCAATTCTATGTATTCAATAATAATGGTAACAGTTAAGGGTGATGTTCTTAACTGTGAAAATTTTTTGAATGTTTATTATATGTTCAGCATTGAGTTATTTTTATACTATTGTACTAATATAGCCACTAATTCATGTCACCCATTTTAAATTTCCTGTTCATCCTTTCAGGTTTGGGGAGGGAGATTATTTTGCTTTGTTTTTAACTTGGAAATTATCTACTTGAAGGATTTTGTAATTAGTGAGTTAAATAGAATTTCCCTGACTCTGCTGGCTCTTGTCTGACCACTTAAGATTTTTATAAAATCATTTAAAATATGATGTATGTTTCTCTTTAAAAACGCCCAGATAACAATATTCCCCCCACTATAGCTGTTGGAGAACTTAACCATCTCATTATCCTGCTGTGATACAAAATTAGCCCTGAGGTCAGAGGCATGAATCGGCCATGCATTCAAAATTTGATTACAGGAAATAAGACATCGTGAAAATAAACAGAGTTGGCTTCTTATTTGTGTCAGGTCAGCTTTTTTGGCAACAGATTTTTAACAATGAGATAGCCATTTATCCTCAGGTCTCTGCATTTTAGGGTTGTAGTTTCATTTCAAAGAGGGTACAATCAGTAAGCTGAAATATCACACACACATTTCCAGTCAGCTAAAGAAACAAGAAATGTTTTCCTGCGGGGCTGATTTCCATGCTCTCACACTGTCTGCTCCCCTCTGGTGATGGGAGAGATGAGCAGACCAGGGCCCTCTGACCAACGGCTCATCCAGAAATCTAGGCTCTTTCTTGGCAGTCAAGTTTCAGAGCTGTCATTAAGAGTCTGTGTAGCAATAGTATTAGAGAGATGAGTCTACTCTGAAAACTCACCCAATGAAAGAAAAAAGTCTTATACATACACCCTTTGTTTTGCTGTCAACTTTGTTGTCTAGAGAAAGCATAGATTGGTCCATAAGAAATCGCCTAATTACAGCACAAGCTGAACTAAGTGCAATTGCCAGTATGTGGCCAGTAACTGATGGTCAGATACCAGTTTGACATTAAACAGCAATTTCATCTGTTTCGTCCTACTAATCCTGGTACTGATTGAAGCAGCTCACGGACCCACAGTATTTCATTCTCAGTTTCTTTTAGAATTCACTGCATTGGTAAACATATTACTTTTGCACATGCTGCACATCTTCATGTCACTTCTGATTTTTCTTTTCCCCTCTTGTTGACGTTTCCAGGTGAATATGAACCTCCAAGAAATCTGTGAAACTGAGATTCTAAAGTGTTTATAAAGGATGTGTATGTGTAAAGATCCTAACCAAATTCTGGGTACATAGTAGGTGACCAGAATTTAGTGATCAGGTCTCAGCACAAAAGTCACTTGGGTGTATCTTATTACAGCAGCATATTGTCATCTGGTCTCTACTGGTTACATATTCTTTTGTGTGGGTGTGCTTTTAAAATTTTTTATTGTCATTATGCCTTTTTTCTTTGTTAATGGTTTATTGAAGTAATTCACATACCATGCATTTCATTCATCTAAAATAAAATTCAATGGCTTTAATATGTTTACACATTATTTCAATTTGTTTAGAGTCAAACTACCTAAAAACCCATTTCCAACACATTCAACTGATATGTCAAGAAATATATTAATAGCAAGTACTTAAAGGGTGGGAACTTCCCTGGTGGCTCAGACGGTAAAGCGTCTACCTGCAATGCGGGAGACCTGGGTTCAATCCCTAGGTGGGGAAGATCCCCTGGAGAAAGAAATGGCACTCCACTCCAGTACTTTTGCCTGGAAAATCCCATGGATGGAGGAGCCTGGTGGGCTACAGTCCACGGGGTCGCAAAGGGTCAGACACGACTGAGTGACTTCATCAACTTAAAGGGTATCATTGCATTATTATATAAACACTGTCTTAACGGTTAACAGAAAAGTTGAAAACACAGAACAGGAAAGAACTTTCCATACATTCGTATAAACTGGAAATTAGAAAACGTCACAGTTGTGATTATTTTTTACAGTAAAACCAGAAAATGGGTTCTTATACACAGATGTCTATCTTGTAGTGAACTGGAGGAACTGATTTGTGTAACTGACAAGGAAACATTAGTTTTTATAAACAGGAGGAGTTTGGAAGAATGAGATCCTAATTTTATAATAGTGGTGTTGTACTCAAATTCTCACCTATTGTCTCTGCCTAAACTCTTACAATTTGATAAGTTCATTAAAAACCCGTGTAAATCGTCTTCTCTCTGATGTTACAATCACCGCTCTTACAGAGAAAAATATGTGATGCGGCTGATGGAAGCGCATGAGTCAGCTGCCCTGACAGCTGCGCACGTGGTCCACAGGTGTTTGCTTGGCTTTGGTGTACTTTAGAGGCAGAGGTTTTTAAAGGGTCCCACGCAACTTTACGCATCTATCTTTTCTGCAGCTCCTTTGCACTAGTCACAGAACAGGCGATAAATCCCAGAAGTTTTAACCTCCAGAATAGAGGAAATCTGATGAATTCCACAGCAGTTTGGAGCCAAGTCAGAGTCCAGGTGCAGGTTTACGATGCAGCTTGGATTCAACAGGTCTGCAGCTCGAAGTGCTGCATTTTAAAGTATTTCCTAGGTGATCCCAATGCTGTTGCTCCATGGACCGCACTTGACTCTGGGTAGCAAAGGACTAGGCAGCTCCACTTTTTTTGACCTACTGGTACATTAGCAGTTGTGAAACCAGGCTCAGACTTAACCATCTTTCTCCCCAAACCAGTCTTCCCCTTGAATTCTTAATGATTTTTGCCACTGTGAATTCTCCGCCCAACCGCAGAGTGGTATCTTTCCTTCTTAACCTTCAGAGTACCACATCAGTTGTGGATGTCTTCTCTTGTCGCTCATACCATTTCTCTCTCTTTTTAATTAATTAATTTTTTTGGTTGCACTGGATCTTTGTTGCTGCACGAGCGCTTTTCTCTACTTGCTGAGAGCAGGGACTACTCCCTAGCCATGTGTGGGCTTCGCAGTGCAGTGGTGGGGAAGCCACAGTTCTCCTGTTGCAGAGCACCGATCAGTAGTTACAGCGGGAAGCTGGGGTATCATGACACGTGCTCTTAGCTGCTCTGCAGCATATGTAATCTCCCTGGACCAGGGGTCAAACCCATGTCCCCTGCATTGACAGGAGGATTCCTAGTCACTGAGCCACCAGGGAAGTCTTCTCTCTCTCTCTGTTTTAAAAATTGTCACTTTGCTAAAAAAAAAAAAAAAAAAAAAAAATTGTCACTTTGCTTTAACCCTGATAACTCAGTTGGGAAAGAATCCACCTACAATGCAAGAGACCCCAGTTCGATTCCTGGGTTGGGAAGATCCGCTGGAGAAGGGATAGGCTACCCGCTCCAGTATTCTTGGGCTTCCCATGTGGCTCAGCTGGTAAAGAATCTGCCTGTAATGCAGGCAGACCTGGGTTTGATCCCTGGGTTGGGAAAATCCCCTGGAGAAGGGAAAGGCTTCCCACTCCAGTATTCTGGCCTGGAAAATTCAATCCATGGGGTCACAAAGAGTCAGACTGAGTGACTTTCATTTCAGTTTAACAATTTAAATACCACACTGATATATAAGTTATCTGCCTCACAAGGGCTTATTTTGTTTATTTGTATCTTTGGCTGTGCTGGGTCTTTGTTGTGGCACCTGGGCTCTAGGGCTCTAGAGCTCACAGGCCTCTGGGACTCCTATTCCTCACTACCCTTCCAGTTCTGCACGTGTCCACACCACCAAACCCGATGCCAGGCTCAACCGTCATGCGAAAGCAGTGCTTATTTACACTGCTGCTCTGCAGAGAAGCCATCTGGAGTAGAGTCTAGAGTTCCCAATCTGGAGCTCCAGGCTCACGTTCCTGCCTCTTGTTCTTTGTTATCTCCTAATGGTCTCATATGTGAATGTTGGGGATTACTTGCCATGACCCGAATACCTTTGATGTTTTCAGTTCTCCTGGCCAGTCCCATGCTCCTATGTTACTTCAAGTGTCATGTGAGTGCTACCAAATGTCATAAGCATCCAAAAGAGCCTGGAGTGAATTCCTTCATGACATAAGTGGCATTTCATTGACCCTGGAGCATAGTAAAGATTTCCATAGAGGTTATTAACTGTTTGTTTCTACATTTCTCTATCGTCGGATTTATTTCATGGGCACTCATCATTTAGTAAAAGAAAGCCAGTCAGTTAAAAAATCTAGTGAATAGACTAATAATGACAATAGAAAGCAACCCTTGGGCCTCTGTTTTTATTGCGCAATCCACAACCAGACAGGTGTCCCATGGTAGTCGGTTTTCTTGTCTCACATTTATACCAAGCTGTTTCTCAGGAAACACTGTCTTGTTTGTCTTTGTATCACCAACACTGAGTGTAGTGTGTGATACAAGGTGGATGTTCCTTGGAGGATCCAGAAGGATCCAGGGTTTGGAGCCTGAACTTTATACCATATATGGTCCCCTTTTAAGAAATAGAATTTCTCTCTTCCTCTAAATTTTCAAAAGTATATGACCTTGAGGATACATTGCTAGGGACCTTCATAGGATCTTGGAAGGAGGCCATGCGAATATAGGGATTTGAGGGGTTGATCTGGAAACTTTAGCCACAAGGTCTAACCACCTCTGAAACAAAGTGAAAGTGGTAGTCGCTCAGTTGTGGCCAACTCTGCTTCCATGAATTGCAACCCACCAGGGACGGGAGAGCCTGGTGGGCTGCCATCTATGGGGTCGCACAGAGTCGGGCACGACTGAAGCGACTTAGCAGCAGCAGCAGCAGCAGGCTCCTCTATCTATGGGGATTCTTTAGGCAATACTCAGGTGGGTGGCCATGCCCTTTTCCAGGGGATCTTCCTGACCCAGGGATTGAACCTCAGTCTCCCACATTGCAGGTGGATTCTTTACCATTTGAGCCACCAGGGAAGCCCCATAACCATCTCTACTGTCAATCTTTGTGTTTTTTCTGTTTTTGTTGTTATGGTCTGTATTATTTTAATGAAAAAAGCATGTGACCTTTTTTCGTAACAGTGACCTTTCATGCTGTACTCTCTGAGTATGGGCTCCCAGCGCTGTACACCTGAAGGAGTTCTTTCAGGAACTCGTCTCCCTTCAGGATACATGCTGTAGAGGCACAGGAGTTTCCTGGAGTTTGTAGGAATTTCAGATACCCCTGGGATGTTTCTCAGACTGCACAACCATCACTAAAAATCTAGTGAAGACAGCAGTTTCCAAACTCCATGTTTGTATTTTTAAATGAAAACATTGCCATATAACATCACCATCCTCTAAGCCTTTCAAAATGTGTTTCAAATAGTTTCTTTCTAATTGAAAACTTCCCTATGAAATCATAGACTTTGAATTCAGTTTATATTCTTTTTGATACTTTTCAGGGCATATTTCTTATAACTAGTTTTATAAGAGGAAACACCCTTTGTAAAAGTATGAGACATTTTTGTTGGTTCATGTAGTTTGAAGTATATTTAGAAGTACATTTGTGTGTATATATATACATATGTATATAGAAAAAGTTACTGAAATTCATACTAAACACTAGTTTGCTATTTATGTAAGTGAATATGTCCAGTCACTCAGTTGTGTCTGACTTTTTATGACCCTGTGGATAGCCCACCAGGCTCCTGTGTCCATGGGATTATCCCAGCAAGAATACTGGAGTGGGTTGCCATTTCCTTCTCCAATGGGAGTGATCAGGTGTGGCTAAAAAGTGCATGTGTGACTGACATCTCCCCATCTAAAGTTGATTCCCTGAGCAGTTACTCTATTATCACCTGTTTATTGCATTCATAGCACTTATCCCATACTGTTACTACTATCCCTTGCTTTACTATCTTTGTTTACTGTTTCTCTAGGTACCTCCCAGATGATGGGTAAAGAGTCACTGATGTAGACTCTTTAGTGACACTAAAGTGAAAGTGAAAGTGAAGTCACTCAGTTGTGTCCGACTCTTTGCGACCCATGGACTGTAGCCCACCAAGCTTCTCCTTCATGGGATTCTGCAGGCAAGAATATTGGAGTGGGTTGCCATTTCCTTCTCCAGGGGATCTTCCCGACCCAGGGATCGAACCCAGGTTTCCCACATTGCAGGCAGACGCTTTAATCTCTGCACCACCAGGGAAGCCCTTAAATACAAGAATCAAAGATTTCAAGGGAGGAAAGGAAGCCAGGTTGAAAGAGGAAGGGGGAGGAGGCGGGGTGGGGAAGCGAAAGGGGTGGCCTTACAGATGTCTCCTGCCACTTACAGATACCCAGGTGTTATGGGACTTTTCCCTGGGCCTCCAGAGAAGGGAGGACTGGAACTCGGCCCTACCAGAAATCAGACCAGACCAGAACCAGAATTCGAGTTCTCTGCCAAGAGGAGGTGATCAGTCTCCAATCCTCAGCTCAGGCTGAGGGCCCTTTGACCAGATTCCTGTGTCCAGGACTGGGGGACTAGAAAAACAGGGAAGGATAGGAAGGGTTAAGGAGAGGAAAGAGAGAGGGAAGGGGAGAGAGTTGCTAAGACTGTTTACCAACAGGTCTTTAAGATTCCAGATCTGCAAAACCCTATAAGAGGACCACTCCCCAGTTGATGCTTGCATGCTTAATCAGCTCAGCTCCAACAGACCACAGCACTTACAGGAATCCCTCAGCCCCTCCTACTCTCTGCTGATAGTCCACCCCATTCCTTTTCTTTCTTCTGCCTCCTTGTTTCCACTCGAAGTCTTCCCTCTGGCTAAATCACCCTGATCATCCTTGGGTGTCTTTTTTCACTTCATTCCCTCTAGATTGCTTTTCTCCAAACCCTTGCCAACACCTGTGGAGTGATTATTTCAAACATAACTCTTCTTACTTACTAGCTGTGTGATCTTGGATAGACCTGTTACGGACTCAATTTCTGGATACTGTGAGCACCACCCTGGGGGGTATCTCTCAGCCAGCGTTCAATAAACGGCAGCCACTGTCATCATATGGGCTTCCCTGATAGCTCAGCAGGCAAAGCATCCACTTGCAATGCAGGAGATGCAAGAGATGTGGGTTCAATCCCTGGGTGAGGAAGATCCCCTGGAGAAGGAAGTAGCAACCCACTCCAGTATGCTTGCCTGGAAAATTCTATGGACAGAGGAGTCTGGCGGGCTATATAGTTCATAGGGTTACAAAGAGTCGGACATGACCGAATGACTAAGCACAAGCACTGTCATCGTTGTTTTCATTATTTTATTTCAGGCTTCACCTCTTTGGTTTCTCTCCAATAATCATCTATAATTATTTGTAATTTTAAGACAACTTCAAAGTCATGTTTCGTCTGCGCGTTTTTCTTCTTGCGTTAGATCTGAGCTCTGGAAGGCAAGTCACTTCTCCTGTCACTGCTTTATGTGCGCTGCTCTCTGCACCTTGTTATCTGAAGCAGTGGTTGTCTGCAATAACATTAATCCTTATCGTTTGAAGTTGTGCTTAAAGAAAGTGCGAATTATTCCTTCTGCATTGTGCCTGTAGAATATCACTGAACTCCCTTAAGACTTTCTAGAAACTGTCCCAGTAAAAGTAATAAATGGAGGAGCTTTTTTTGTGTCTACGTACTATAAGATTTAATTCTTAAATTAAAGTTGCAAGACTTAATATCATGCTGCCTCTGACTATACAATTCAATGGGTAGGGACAATAGAGAGGTGATCCCCTCATCTGGGAACAAGATGACCTTCAGAAAACCAACCTGGGAACTGCAGATCTGTAGAGTGGGGGATAGAATTAACCCCTTTGCCGACTAAGGTCCATCTAGTCAAGGCTATGGTTTTTCCTGTGGTCATGTATAGATGTGAGAGCTGGACTCTGAAGAAAGCTGAGCGCCAAAGAATTGATGCTTTTGAAGTGTGGTGTTGGAGAAGACTCTTGAGAGTTCCTTGGATTGCAAGGAGATCCAACTGGTCCATTCTGAAGGAGATCAGCCCTGGGATTTCTTTGGAAGGAATGATGCAAAAGTTGAAACTCCAATACTTTAGCCACCTCATGCGAAGAGTTGACTCATTGGAAAAGACTGTGATGCTGGGAGGGATTGGGGGCAGGAGGAGAAGGGGATGACCAAGGATGAGATGGCTGCATGGCATCACTGACTCAATGGGCATGAGTCTGAGTGAACTCTGGGAGATGGTGATGGACAGGGAGGCCTGGCGTACTGCAATTCATGGGGTCGCAAAGAGTCAGACACGACTGAGTGACTGAACTGAACTGAACTGAAAAGATGACCTGTGCATTTACAGTTGAGAGGATTAAGGAACAATCAGATTTTATCAAATGGCAACCAGGGTGGAGGAGTCTTGAAAGCTATTATCTAATCAACTATATTACACCCTAAGAAAGAATATGTTAAAACTTGTAGAAGGTGATATATATGGAATCTCATTTTTAAAAAGCCAGTAAATAAGATTTGGGACAAAATTAACCAATTCTTATCTTGGAAAGAATTAATCATATGTACTAAACTGGCTACAAAGGAATTATAGACACACTCTCTGGGTGGGTGAGAATAGCTTTGAAATTTACACGATGTGCACAAGCTAAAACCCAAGATCACCCATCACTCTTCATATTCTAAGCAACCTAATCTATTTTCTGAAGATAAATTCAGTCTCTTGTTCAATGGCTAAGTCGCGTCCCACTCTTTGTGACCCCATGGACTGCAGCATGCCAGGCTTCCCTGTCCTTCACACTCTCTCAGAGTTTGCTCAAACTCATGTCCACTGAGCCAGTGATGCCATCCAACCATCTCATCTTCTGTTGCCCCCTTCTCCTCCTGTCCTGAATCTTTCCCAGCATCAGTATCTTTTTCAATGCATCCGCTCTTTGAACCAGGTGGCCAAAGTATTGGAGTTTTAACTTTAGTTAAATTTAGTTTAACTTTAGTCCTTGGTTTTTCCAGTGGTCATGTATGGATGTGAGAGTTGGACTATGAAGAAAGCTGAGCATGGAGGAATTGATGCTTTTGAACTACGGTGTTGGAGAAGACTCTTGGACTGCAAGGAGATCCAACCAGTCCATCCTAAAGGAAATCAGTCCTGAATGTTCATCAGAAGGACTGATGTTGAAGCTGACACTCCAATACTTTGCCCACCTTATTTGAAGAGCTGACTCCTTTGAAAAGACCCTTGCTGGGAAAGATTGAAGGCAGGAGGAGAAGGGGACAATAGAGGTTGAGATGGCATCACCAACTCAATAGACATGAATTTGAGTAAACTCTGGGAGTTGGTGATGGACACGGAGGTCTGGTGTGCTGCAGTCCATGGGATCGCAAAGAGTCGGACACAACTGAGTGACTGAACTGAACTGATCAGTCCTGCCAATGAATATTCAAGGTTGATTTCCTTTAGGATTGACTGGTTTTATCTCCTTGCTGTCCAAGAGACTTCCAAGAGTCTTCTCCAGCTCCACGGTTCGAAAGCATCAATTCTTTGGTGCTCAGCCTTCTTTATGGTCCAACTCTCACATCCATACATAGCTACTGGAAAATCTAAAGCTTTGACTATATGGACCAAACAACTTTATCTACTGGTAAACTGAGTGCTCTAGAATATGACCTCCCTTCATTGGAAATTAGCATTCTGATTTAGCTATTAGTCTCTTGCAGGAACAGATCCAGAATTTATGAGACCTGAATATATTTTTTTTATTAGCGAAGGCTCTCTTTGACAAAAAAGGATACAAAATGGAAAATATGAAATTACTTCCAGGACATTGGGAGGGATAAGTGCAAGTGAATAAGCCTAAAGCTCTACCTTTGTCAGCATCATGACAAACTCATTGAAGTCGCACACGGTGCAGGTTCTGAGAGTTCATCAGCTGGTGGGGGTGGGCACAGTCCTGTCTTGAAAAGCTGAGAGGCAGACTCTGGAAGCCCCTTACCAGTGACCTTCTCTCTCTCACTCAGGGCACTGTAATCTTAACAAGGCAAATACAACAGAGCAGTCAAATTCCATACAGTTTCTTAAAAGGATTTGGGCACTTTAACTTTATGATCCTTTCTATATTATCATCCTGTCCGAAGATCCAAAAACTCTCTCCCAGTTATTAACTCTTCCCATATTCTGTCTAGTTTTCTGTATTCAATTCACACAGCAATGTTAGGTAAAACAGAAAAAGAGAAATATAAAGATATGCTTGTACCACGACAAGAGTTCAGTGTCTATGGGCCAGAAAGAAGAGGAAACGGAGAGCAGGGGCCCAGTGGAGCTGTGGCCTGACACGCTCTGGTTCTGCAGGGAAGCAGTCAGGCCGGAAACGTGAGCCTTGTGGGGCAACAGGGGATAAAGATGCCTCATTTGAGGCAGCAGAAGAGCGTGAGATCCACAGCTTAAAGTCCTGGGCTGGAACAGGGCTCCATTGCTCCTGAGAAGAGGCTGACGAAAGCTGCAGCCTTGTGGATGTGGGGCAGGAGGGGAGAGGAAAGGAGAGTGTGGGATGAATGGAGAGAGCAGCATGGACGGGTATACACTAACGTATGCAAAGCAGCCAATGGGAATTTGCTGTATGCCTCAGGAAACTCAACCCGGGGCTCTGTAACAACCTAGAGGGATGGGATGGGGTGGGAGGTGGGAGGGAGGGCACATATGTATACCTATGGCTGATTCATGCTGATGTATGGCAGAAACCATCACAATATTGTAAAGTAATTATCTTCCAATTAAAAATAAATAATTTTTAAAAAGTGGTAGCCAGGAGCCATAGTTTATATTAAGATGCATACCTAGGAAGCAGGAGGTCATGGACACAATGCAGAGATGAGGCATCAAGTCATGCTCAGCTTAGTTCAAGAGTTAGTGGGTGGGACTGAGCAAGACTCTACATAATGTGGGTACAATATTAGAATCTCACTTGTGTAGGTGGGTTATCAAAGCTTAAGCAAAGTGAGAAGGGTATTATTCTGAAGGGGCTGCCTAGCATGGGGGTGTCAAAGAGGGCATCCACACTGGATGAAAGTGGTTGTGTCAGCTATAGGAGAATTCTTACCTGCAGAAGGATTGATCAAGTGAGAAAATATTAAGAATAATGGTATTAAGCTAGAATTGGAGATATGGTTGTGAACTCACAGTTTTCAGTAGACATATGTGTGTGTGTGTGTGAGTGTGTGTGTGAGAGAGAGAGAGAGAGACACACACACACACACACACACACATGAGAAAGAGAGAGACTTGAATACATATATTCCTAGTTTTGTCCACTGAAAGCATCGGAAGCAGTGATATCCCCAAAGCACTGGGTATGTGTAGCATTCTGATCTTGCTTTCCAAGTGCCACTCTTCAGAGGTCCTTGGAGATGTGGTTAACTACGGTATTGGGTTAGAGAGTATGCAAGATGAGCCTGGAAGCTACTGTTGAGGCTGAAATAAAGAAGTACTCAAAGAATGATAGAGACACAGAGGTTATCTTGCAGGGGCTCCCACTGGAAAAGTCGTGGGCAATTCGAAAAGCAAAATAAATAATGATAGTGGCAGAATGTAATGCACTGAATAACAGAAGAAGCTGTGAGTTCATACAGATACAAAAATTAGTGAATAAATTAATTGTTTGATGAGAATGATATTTAAATAATCTCAAAACTCTTATAAAATACTTATTAATTACAATGGGGAAAAAATAATTTCCCAGTTTAGAAGCCAAGCAGATAGGAACTTATGCAATCAAAGTTAACATTACCAGTAATGGTACAACATAAGTCATGTGTCACTTAAATAGGATAAAGTGAGAACACATCGTCACTTCTGTGATATTCCTACCCAAGATGTATAACAGGCACTTAACCATAAAGAAGCATCAGAGAAACCCAAACTGAAGAACGTTCTACCAAATAAATGGCCTGGAAACATCAAAAGGTTGTGACAGTCAAAGAAAGGTTGAGAACTGTTCCATAGGGGAGGAAATTAAGGAGACATGATTACTAAATTTGGTGTCTGCTTTGCAAGATCTGGATTTAGGACTGCACCTTTTTCTTACCAGCTACATGGCTGAAACCATTGGAGGAACTTGAATGAAGCCTCAGAATTTTATTAAAGTACAGTGTTAATTTCCTGATTTTACTGTTATATTGTTGTTACGTAGGAAACATGTTTTCATTTGTGGGAAAAACACGCTGAAGTATGGTAGAGTAACGGGACATAATATCAGCCATTTACCCTCAAATGGGTAAGGAAAGAACGTTTACTAAGCTGTACTTGCAAATTTTCCTAAGTTTGAGATTGTTTACATGTATATTTGGCCTTCCCTGGTAGCTCAACTGGTAAAGAATCTGCCTGCAATGCGGAAGACTTGGGTTCAAACCCTGGTTTGAGAAGATCCCCTGGAGAAGGGAAGGGCTACTCACTCCAGTATTTTGACCTGGAGAACTCCATGGACTGTAAGGTCCGCGTACTATACCCCACTGTATAGTCCATGGGGTAGCGAAGAGTCAGACACCATTGAGCGATTTTCACTTTCACTTTTCATATGTATATTTAGGGCTTCCCTGGAGGCTCAGACAGTAAAGAATCTGCCTGCAACACAGGAGATCCTGGTTCAGTTCCGGAGTCTGAAAGATCCCCTGTAGAAGGGAATGGCTTCCCACTCCAATATCCTTGCCTGGAGAATTCCGTGGACAGAGGAGCCTGAAGGGCTACAGTCCATGAGATCCAAACAGTTGGACATGACCAAGCAACTAACACACACACACATAGGTATATTTATTTATTTATTTATAGCTTTTGTGTGTTTCATGTTTTGAATATCCATGTCCAGTCAAGTTCCCCAAAGCAGATTTTGGTGGGACCTAGCAGCTTATGGAGGAGAAGGCACTGGCAACCCACTCCAGTACTCTTGCCTGGAAAATCCCATGGATGGAGAAGCCTGAGTGACTTCACTTTCACTTTCATGCATTGGAGAAGGAAATAGCAACCCACTCCAGTGTTCTTGCCTGGAAAATCCCAGGGATGGGGAAGCCTGGTGGGCTGCCGTCTATGGGGTCTTACAGAGTTGGACATGACTGATGCGACTTAGCAGCAGCAGCAACAGCAGCAGCAGCAGCAACAGCTTACGGCGCTTCCCTGGTGGCTCAGATGGTACAGAATCTCCTGCAACGCAGATAGCTGTGGCTCCTGGGCCCTAAAGCAAGGCTCAGTAGTGTGCTCAGTTTCTCTGTGGCGTGTAGTATCTTGCCGAACCAGGGATCGAACCCGTGTCTCCTGTTTTGGCAGGTGGATTCTTTACCACGGAGCCAACAGGAAAGCCCTGTTTTTCTTCCTAATGACAAGGTACAAACTGCTCAGGAAATTTGATGGGGTGGATATGGTTGTTAGGTCTTTATCCCCCCGGTCACACGGAGGCTCATCACTGCCATGTTTGCTGAAAGTCATTCTTCAGTATTTTCTAGAAGCTGGCATGCAAATGATAAAATGATAAATGAGAACAATAATGCCTTCTTCTTCTAGAGCTTTATCACAGGCCTTGCAAACCATGTGACCAGAGAGCTAATGATTTTAACCATTTCATATCCATCCTACTGAGGCTTCCCTGGTGTCTCAGACTGTAAAGAAACTGCCTTCAATTCAGGAAACCTGGGTTTGATCCTTGGGTCAGGAAGATTTTCCCTGGGTCAGGCAGAGGAGCCTGGCATGGCTACAGTCCATGTGGTCTCAAAGAGTTGGACACAACTGAATGACTTAAACACATCCATCCTACTGGGAACTTTTCTAGCTTCTCTTTTATCCAACAGACTTTTATTGAGCCCTACTATGTTAAGGATCTTGGACTTAACCTTAGAAATAGTGGGAGGTAGAAAAGGCCCTCACAGTTCCCACTATGAACAAAAGAAAGGGTCAGATGAGGAAGCTAATGTTTACTGTCTAATGAAGAAGTGGGGTACTGAGGGGAAGACCCTGTCTCATAGGAAAACTTCACAAAGAGAGGGAGTGTCCTTTTGGAGCTAAAGGATAAGGCTACTTAAATTTTCACCAAATGTTTAAAAATTTAAGTGATATAGAAACGCCTTTTTAAAAAAAATATGAACAAAAAGACAGAAGAGGAGGAAGGGGAATAAACAGCTGCTTTTTTTTTTTTTCTTTTAATATACTCTGGCCAAGCCACACAGCCTGTAGGACCTCAGTCTCCAGACCAGGGCTCAAACCCAGGCCACAGCAAGGATAGCACTGAATCCTAACCGTTAGGCCACAGGGAACACTGGAAAGTAGCTTCAAGTAAAATATCTAAGCAGTGAAAAAACTGTCTGTATCTTCATCTACATTATGCTCCAAAGCCAATCTTCTTCAAAGTACATTTTTCAAGAATAAAGTAGGCATTCACACATGCTCAGTCCTGTCCAACTCTGCGATCTCATGGACTCTAGCCTGACAGGTTCTTCTGTCCATGGGATTCTCCGGGAAAGAATACTGGAGTGGGCTGAAATTTCCTCTTCCAGGGGATCTTCCTGACCCAGGGATCGAACTCACGTCTCATGTGTCTCCCACATTGACAGGTAGATTCTTTACCACTGAGCCACCTGGGAAGCCCAAAGAAGTAGATGAATAGTGAATTACTATAAAACAAATAGATGTACATGTTTTTAGCTTTACATGTGTTTTCAATACCTAATATGATTTTGTGCTTTTTTCTTTTTTTTTTTTTTTAAGCTGAAATCATTTTCCCTCAGGATTCTTATTCTTAGTGGTTCCATCACATCCCACTCCATCTCAAATGTGATACATTCCTTCCCACTCTGGATACTTGACTCACTTCTAAACCTTCTTTTCAGCTTCAAATCTCCCAGAATTGTAAGTCAGCTGTCAGTCTACAGATATTGAATTTTTGGCTCCTGTCAAAATTTTGCCAGTGAGTCCTAAGGCCTTAGCTCCCCTCAAGCTGATGTCTTCTGGGCCTGACTTGCGGATGCAGTGGAGGAGGGGGCATTTCGACCCCCAGGAGTTGAACTGTCTGTTTCAGTCTCACCAGGAACTTTCTGGACCTAAGCTACTTCGTCCTTTCTTCTGATCTGAGTTGAAAGCCGCAGTGGAAGCTACCAAGGCCAGATGTCTAGAGCGACCCTAAAAATTCAAGTCACTGTGAGCTAATTATGAGAGAACAGTCACAATCTGTAATATTTCACAACTACACCACTTGGCACTCCTCATTTTTAGTGTTTTTGATATCATAAATGTAAATAAATACCATATCTTCTTTATTTATCATTTATCTTTTGCTTTTTTAAACATGTGCTTGAGAATTGTATTTCACTTCCTTTAAATTATCTGCAACTAGAACCTTGCTTAGATCTTAAATTATTCTGCATGGCTCTGAACGCCTTTCTGTAGAAAAGATATTTTATCTCATCATGTGAAAACAGTAGATGAATAGGCCTTTGGTATTCAGAAATTTACCGTTTCTTGTGAAACTGCCTCAGAAATCTTGGGTATAAATTGCATCATTTTGAAAGCATGGTATTTAATCTCAGGTACCAGGACCGGGTGGGAAGAAGACACAAGGAATGAGAAGAGGGTGTTCAGTGTACATGTGGTGATGTGATTCTGGGGAATCTGGAAAATGGGAAGCAAGCCCCACCCTGCTATATTCCTTATCCCCTTGTCATCTACAGTGAAGGTGGAGAGGTTCGGGGTCTTGAACAGCAGTGATTGGGTTTGGAGGTGATTGGGTTGGTGAGGGTGGGCTCAGGAAGGAGGCCTGGCATCAGAGCCCATTTACAAGGAGATGGGGGTGTAGGGAGGTGAGATGCCCCAAGGGTACCCACAGCCCAGTCTCTGCTCATCATTTGGCTTTGTTCTTGTTTTGGGGTCATTCTGACCAAGTAGGTGATATCAATGAATTTTTAAGAATACATAATTGATACTGACATTGTTATTTCCTGATACATAATTGATACTGACATTGTCTTCCTTGATAGCTCAGTTGGTAAAGAATCTGCCTGCAATGCGGGAGACCTGGGTTCAATCCCTGGGTTGGGAAGATCCCCTGGAGAAGGGAAAGGCTATCCACTCCAGTATTCTGACCTGGAGAATTCCACGGACAAGTCCATGGGGTCGCAAAGAATCGGACATGACCGAATGACTTTCACTTCGTTATTATGTTATGGTCCTTGAAAATTTGGTATTTGAGAAGGAAACTTACATTTGAATGTGAGAGACTCTAGTTCAGTTCAGTTCAGTCACTCTGTCATGTCCGACTCTTTGCAACCCCATGAATCGCAGCACGCCAGGCCTTCCTGTCCATCACCCACTCCCAGAGTTCACTCAAACTCACATCCATCGAGTCAGTGATGCCATCCAGCCATCTCATCCTCTGTCGTCCCCTTCTCCTTCTGCCCCCAATCCCTCCCAGCATCACAGTCTTTTCCAATGAGTCAACTCTTCGCATGAGGTGGCCCAAGTATTGGAGTCTCAGCTTCAGCATCATTCCTTCCAAAGAAATCCCAGGGCTGATCTCCTTTACAATGGACTGGTTGGATCTCCTTGCAGTCCAAGGGACTCTCAAGAGTCTTCTCCAACGCCACAGTTCAAAAGCATCAATTCTTCAGCACTCAGCCTTCTTCACAGTCCAACTCTCACATCCATACATGACCACAGGAAAAACCATAGCCTTGACTAGACGGACACAGCAAATCCAGTTCTCTTCCTCTCCACCACCACTTCCCCACCAGCCCACATACTCTAAGTAATCACCTTCACTGCCTCCTAACCCATCTCTTAGCTGCCACTGTAACTGCCCCTGCCCTCAACTCCGGTTCCAATCCATTCTCTTCAGAGATTTCCTTGCTGCCCCCACATGATTAGTGGCAGTGAAAGCACCTGAGTCCTAACCACTGGACTACTAGAGAATTCCCGAGATTTTTTCTTTTTAAAGTTTTTGTGTTGGAGTATAGCTGATTAGGACTTCCCTGGTGGCTCAGACAGTAAAGTGTCTGCCTATAATGCGGGAGACCTGGGTTCAGTCCCTAGGTCGGGAAGATCTCCTGGAGAAGGAAATGGCAACCCAACTCCAGTATTCTTGCCTGGAAAATCCCATGGATGGAGGAGCCTGGTAGGCTACAGTCCATGGGGTCAGAAAGAGTTGGACGTGACTGAGTGACTTCACTTCACTTCACTTCATAGCTGATTAACAATGTTGTGATAGTTTCAGGTGGATAGCAAAGGGACTCACACATACATATTTGTGTATCCATTCTTCCCAAACTCTCCTCCCATCCAGGCTGCCACATAACATTGAGCAGAGTTACCTACGCTATACAGTAAGTCTGAGGCTTTTTTTCATTGACATTTTTACTGAGATAATTGTATGTTCACATGTAGTTTGTAAGAAATAAAACAAGAGAGATGCTGTGTATCCTTTATTCTGTTTTACCCAATGATAACATCTTACAAAATTATAGTACAAAAGCACAACCAGGATATTGACATTGATATGATCTACCAGCTTTATTCAGATTTCCTTGGTTTAACTTGTACTCATTTGTGTGTATGTGTCTCTGTGTGTTTTTTTTTTTAACTTTTAAAATTTATTTTTGGGGGCACACCGCTGAGGCACATGTGATATCTTAATTCCCTGACCAGAGATGCAACCCACGTCCTCTGCATTGGAACTGTGGAGTCTTAGCCGATGGACCACCAGGGAAGTTCCTGTGTGTATTTCATCCTATACGATTTTATGTTATGTGTATCTGCCACCAGAGTCCCATCACAGGGATCTCTCTGGTTGCTTTTTCGTAATGTCACCCACCTCCATCCCTCCTTCTAATCTCCTTCCTTAACTTTGGGCAGTCAGTCATCTACTCTTTATTCTTAATTTTTTTTTCATTTCAAGAATGCTAAACAGATATGATAAACAGAATCATACAGTATGTAAACTTTTAGCTTTTTTCTTTTTACTCAGCATAGTTCCTTAGAGATTCATTGAAGTTTTTGTGTGAAGTTTATTCCCCTTCACTGTTGAGTAGTAGCCATGGTATGTATGTCCTCTGGTTTGTTTAACCATTCACCCATTGAAAGACATCTGGGCTGTTTCTAGTTTGCGGTGATTACAGATAAAGCTTCTATTCATCTATAGATTGTTGTGTGAGTATAAGTTTTCATTTTTCTGGGATAAATGACCAAGGGTAAAATTGTTGTCATATGATCACTGCGGGTTTAGTTTTTTAAGACACTGCGAAACTGTTTTCCAGCATGGGCTGCACCATTTTACAGACCCATCAGCAATGTATGAGATCCAGTTACGCCACATTCTTGTCAGCATTTGGTGTTGTCACTATGTTTTATCTTAGCCATTCTGATAGATTTGTAGCAATACTTCATTGTGGTTTTAATCTGCGTTTCCCTGATGGTTAATGATTTCCAACATCTTTTCAAAATGTGCTTATCTGCCATCTGTGTATGTTCTTCAAAAAAGTGTCTGTTTGTGTCTTTTGCTTATTTTCTAATTGGCTTGTTTGGGTTTTTTACTGTTGAATTTTGAGAGTTCTTTATATATTCTGGATACCAATCCTTTGATATGTGATTTGCAAATATTTTCTCGCTGCCTGCTGCTTGTCTTTGCATTTTCTCCACAGGGATTTTTCAGAATGAAAGTTTTAAATTTTGATAAAGTGCAATTTACCAATTTTTCCTACTATGGATTATGCTTTTGGTGTCACATTTAAGAGCTCTTCACCTAGCCCTAGACCCCAAAGATTTTCTCCTATTCTTCATATATGTTTAAAAATACAAATTTGACCATGTTGGTCACTGAAGAAAACTTTTAGCTCGCTTCTCATTTCATTTTGAATTGAATCCTAACATCTCATACAAGGTGGTCAGCCTCTGTGCACTGTCCTGACCCCACCCCACTGCCCCCACCTCCGTACCTCTACCCACACTTTCTAAGTGACAACCGTCTTTCTATTTTTGCAAGTTTCTTCTACCTCTGGACCACATGCATGCTCTTTGCTCTCATGAATACTCTTCGTGTGGCTGAGTTCTTCTAATACATCAGGATTCAGTTTACATGTCACTATGTCTGGGAGGCCAACTCAGGCCTTATTACCTACACAGATAGCTTCTATAGCAATGCCCACCCTTTGTCAATTATCTGGCACTTCATATTTTAGCATTTGTCATTGTTTTTGCTTGTTTAGTGTCTGGTCTCTCACCAGACTCTGAATTGTATGAGGACAAAAACTTGGTTTCACCTCTCACCCTGGCACCCAGTGCTTATTTCAGGGCCCAGCAAACAGTGTGCTCTCAGTAAATATTTGCAAAGGAAACTAAATTAATGAGGGCATTTTAAGAAAACTTTCCCTCAGTGTGCAGTATTTTCTGAGGAATTTCAAGAAGATTAAAGTTTTATTGGGGATTATAACTGCTTTGGGCAGAATTCGTTTTAGAGGAAGTCTTACTGTCCAGACTACCTTTGGTTTATATATTTTGTCTCATGAATTTAAAGAGGAAAAGAGATTTCAATAAAATGTTGTGCCATTAAAAAAAAAAAATCTAAGCAGCAACATTGAGTTTATGTATCTTGCTGTTAAGAATTCCTACAGCATTGCCATCAAAGTTATCATTCCTGCACTCGAGAACATTCCAGCCCAGTGAGGGCAGATGCGTGTGGAAAAATGACTAATGCACAATCGTAAAACTTTGTGATAAGGACCCGAGATGCTTTTGGAGCACCTCACAGAATGAGGGTAGAAGGGAGGAGATGTGGCCGTGCAGAAGATTCTTTAAATGAGGCAACACTTGGGCCGAGCCTTGAAAGATACCGTGACATTGACCAGGAGGAGACAAGAAGGAGAGGGGGAAGGGAGCAGTGGGCAGCAGGTTGGCAGGCTCTGGACTGTGTGGTACTGGGGTACCAAGTCTCAGAGGGAGCTTTGAAGGGTCGGAGAGCCACATGACCAGACCTCCCTTTATATATACATGGATAAATAGATAGATAGAGTTGGCCCCGCTATGCAACATAGGAGATCTTAGTTCCCCAGCTAGGGGCTGAACCCGTGCCCCCTGCATTGAAATGCAGAGTTTCAACCACTGATCTGCCAGTGAGATCCCCAGATTTATATTTTTGATTGAGGAGAACTATGAACCTGGAATAAGTGACTTAAGCCATAGTTTCACTGGGCAGATTCCATGTGAAAAGTGGCCACCACAGAACAGCTGCCTTTGGCATTCAGAAGAAAGTGGACTGACCCGCGGATTCCCGGAAGCTTCAAGCACCATGGCAAGCCTGCAGCTCACTAGGAACTTGCAGCTGCTCCCGGGCATGGAGGTGTGAAGAATGAGACTGTTCTTTTTGGCAAAGAATACACTGTATCTTGCAATGTCCCTGAGGCCAGGATGTAAGCAGCAACTGGGCTTTCCAACAGTTCCATGCAACTGGGAAGTCGAGTGAACACGGAATCTGAAACAATCTCTGTAGGCTGGATAATCAGCAGTGCTTAAAAGGTTAGAATTGAATAAGGATAAATAATGAAGGGCACATTAAGAATAACGATAGTAAAACAGACAGAAACTCCACAAGCACAGATGAGAAAGCTGTGGTCGACTAGAAGCATATGTAGAAAAGATTTTGGAGTTTTGAGTGGGTCAGTGTAGTCAGCCATGTATGATGAGGGTGCTGAGAAAGTTAATACGAATTTAAACCACCTTGATAGTATTCTGGTATTCAAGCTTAGGGAGGTGACAAACACTGTTCAACAAGGGAAAGAAAAGAATATGTGAAGTAATTGAAGTCACAGAGAAGAGGAATGAGGTCATACAAATTAGCTCAGGAGGCCAGTATAGAACCAGCCAGTTAAAAGAGCAGGGAAGTACAAACAATAAGTGCTAGAGAGGGTATGGAGAAAAGGGAGCCTCCTACACTGCTGGTGAGAATGTAAACTCATACAGTTGCTGTGGAGACTGGTATGGAGGGTCCTCAAAATACTAAAGATAGAATTACCATACGATCCAGCAATCCTACTCCTGGGCATATATCTGAAGAAAACCGTAATTTGAGAAGATACAGTTACCCTAATGTTCATTGCAGCACAATTTAAATAGACAGGATATGTAATATGGAAGCAACCTAAATGTCCATCAACAGATGAATGGATAAAACAGATGTGGTACATATATATATAATGGAATATTACTCAGCCATAAACAAAAACAAAAACAAAACAAAATAATCCCATTTGCAGCAAGATGGATAGACCTAGAGATTGTCATACTGAGTGAAGTAAGGCAGACAGAGAAAAACAAATATGTGATATCACTTATATGCAGAAACTAAAAAAATGGTACAAATGAACTTATTTACAAAACAGAAAAAGAGTCACAGATGTAGAAAACAAACTTACGGTTACCAAGGGACAAATGGAGGGGGAGGATAAACTGGGAGACTGGCATTGACATATACACATTACTGTATATAAAAGAAATAGCTATTAAGAACCTACTGTATAGCACAGCAAACTCTGCTCAATGCTCTGTAATGACCTATATGGGAAAAGAACCTGATAGAGCGGAAACATATATATAGGCTTCCTTGGTGGACCAGAGAGTAAAAAATTGCCCTGCAGTGCAGGATTCAATCCCTGGGTCGGGAAGATCCCCTGGAGGAGGGCATGGCAACCACTCCAATATTCTTGCCTGGGGAACTCCATGGACAGAGGAGCCTGGTGGGCTACACAGTCCATGGGGTTGCAAAGAGTTGGACATGACTGAGCGACTAACGCTTTCACTTTTTTAAATAAGAAAATGTAGTGATGGCAAGGAAAATGCAGAAAAACAACAACAACAAAAACAATAGCTTCAGAAAAAAGCAGGATGTTAAAAGCATCTTAGGTTTATGACATCTAAATGAAGATCCTGTATAGGCACTGTTGCTTTGATAAAAAATATAATAGATTTATTTTATGACACTGGAAAATAGTTTCTTAAAAGGAAAGCTAAACAAGCAACTTCCACCAGCTTCTTTTAAAAAGATTTAGCAAAGTTTCATTTAATAACATATTAGGATAACATACAATATCACACAGTTTCTACAACTGGCCTTTGGTTCTCTTTACCTTACTAATCTCAGAGCAAACAGAAACCTCACGACCAGCAGTAATATTTCCACTTCTCAGTAAACCTTCTTGAAAGAACAGATATTGATAAGAGTGGCAATTAACCATTTTATTGCCCATTGTAAATTAGCGATTAAAAGCCAGAATTATTCATTGTTAGGTTGGCAAGCATTCTCTTTTTGGTAGTATTTTTTTCTTGTTCTAGAAGTCTGGTGTATTCTATCAATATAAAGTGATAGTAAAATTAATCAGTCTTGAGCACTCTTCTGTTCTCAATGCCCCACCCTCCAGGAAGCAGCCAGAGATATTTGTTTAAATGACAGAAGATTTTCATTTCTCTTAGGATATAATCCAAACTCCATCCCAGAAAGCAGGGTTGTGAATCTCATTTCATGCTACTTTTCCTCTGTTCATCTTGTCCCAGCCACATGGACCTTTATCGTATCCTTAGTCATGCCTTTCTTTTCCCCAAATGAGGGCCTTTAAACTGTTCTTTACTCAGTTTACCTTTATCTGTATAGCCAAAGCTATGATTTTTCCAGTAGTCACATAGATGTGAGAGTTGGACCTTAAATAAGGCTGAGTGCTCAAGAATTGATGCTTTTGAACTGTAGTGTTGGAGAAGATTCTTGAAAGTCCACTGGACTGCAAGAAGATAAAACCAGTCAATCCTAAAGGAAATCAGCTCTGAATTTTCATTGAAAGGACTGATGCTGAAGCTGAAACTCCAATACTTTGGCCACCTATTGTGAAGAACTGACTTGTTGGAAAAGACCCTGATGCTGAGAAAGACTGAAGGCAGGAAAAGGGAATGACAGAGGATGAGATGGTTGGATGGCATCACCGACTCCATGGACATGAATTTGAACAAGCTCCGGGAGACAGAGAAGCCTGGCATGCTGCAGTCCACGGGGATGCAAACCGTCAGACACAACTGAGCAATGGAACAACAGTTTACTTTTATTTAAAGGAACCACTAAGGCCACAGCCCACAATTACTGTTTCTCTCTATCTCAGTTCCTTGCTTATTTCCTTCACACCATTTAGGGCTCCTTACAAACCCCTGTATTTTTTTCTTGGCTTGTTGTTCATTTTCATGTTTCTCCTACTAGGGAGGCAAGCAGGACGCCAATCACAGGAAGATCATGATGAGAAGGGACTTGACCCCAAGAGAAATGCAGAACCAGTGAAAAGTTTTAAAAAAGGGAGAGAAAAGACTGGAATTATACTTGCAACAGCTCTGTGGCAGAACAAATGAAGAGTGAAGAACAGTCTGGAAAATGGCAAGAGGGGGAGCCCCATCAGGAGACTATTGGGGCGGCCTAAGCTAAGAGTGATGATGGGGTGAATGAGGCATTGAATTGAGGCATTGAGAGGTGGAAGGAGGTAAATGGATTTAGGAGACATTTAGGAAATTGCACCAACAGACCTAGTGATTTTATGTCGAGAGAAAGGGAGGAAGAGAAATCTAGATGATACAAGGCTTCTGGCTTGGGCAACTGAGTGGTTGGATGACGTTGCCTTTGCTGCCATAGCCAGACGGGATGAAGACCATCCTTGAGGGTCAGTACAGAGTCTCTTTGGGATCTGTTGAGTTTGAGGATCGTGGGAGTGAAGATGACCTGTTGAGAGTCAGAATCCCCCCAAATGCATTGGCTTAGAGAGGCAGATGCTTACTCCATACGTATCTTTAAAAGAATATAAAAATATTTTTATTCATTGTAGTACCAGCAAATGGTAGACAAGAGTGGCACCACATGTGCCAAGGATATGATTACTTCAATTATCTAGGTTAATTAGGGATGCTGAAGGGCCCAGTGACTAAGAGATGTGCTCTGTTGTCAAAGTCACTAAGAGTCCCAGCTTTGTACTGCTTAACTGTACACCCTGTGACAAGCTGCTTGGCTTTTTTGGAGTATCAATTTCCTTATCTGTAAAATGAGACATTTTCCCCTATTTGTAGTGTTGTGCAGAGTTAATGCAATACTTCGTGCCAGGTGCTTAGCATCTCCAAAGTGTAGGAGAAAGAAACCACTAGTCCACCCCTTATTTAAGGATTATTCATGGCCTTTAAGGGCTTCCCTGGTGGCTCAGATGGTAAAGAATTCACCTGCCATGCAGGAGACCTGGGTTTGATCCCTGGGTTGGGAAGATCCCCTGGAGAAGGGACAGAGGAGCCTGGCAGGCTACAGTCCACAGGGTTGCAAAGAGTTGGACACAACTGAGTGACTTTCACTTTGATTCCCTTTAAAGCTGATTCCAGCTCAGAGATATAAGATTATGTCAGATACGACTAGTGTAATTCAATTCTATGTTTTTCCAATAATAAATATTATTGATTAGCTTATTTCTTTTTGGCTGCCTTGGGTCTTTCTGCACTAGAGCTTTCTCTTGTTGCAGTGAGCAAGGGCTGCTCTCTAGTTGCAATGCATGGGCTTTCATTGAAGTGGCTTCTCTTGTTGCGGAGCACAGGCTCTAGGCACATGGGCTATGTAGTTGGGCTTAGTCGCCCTGAGGCATGTGGAATCTTCCCAAGCTAGGGATTGAACCCATGTCCCCTGCGTTGGCAAGTGAATTCTTAACCACTGGACCATCAGGGAAGTCCTCTGATAGTATTTTTTGATAAAACTTTGAGATTAGATCTATTGGCATTCTGACTACATTTACACAGATGGCCACAAAAGGCTAATACACAAGCCAAAGCCACAAAAATAATTTCACAAGCCAAAATCATTCCCCAAGTAAAGGGGCTATTTGGAGGAGCTGATGTCCCCAGTTTTAAGTAGGCAAACTTCAGTAACAGCTGAGGCACAATCAAGAGCAAAAAATGTAGTATTAGAAAGATTAGACACCTGTTGACTGTGACAGTGTTCAAAGGCTTCTTTCTAATGGATAAACGGTATACAGGAATGGGGATGATGACATGTAGTAGTGATTCCTAGAGCCTACCCAATTGGGATATTGTACACAAAGCAAATAAACCTTACGGACATTTGTGGAGGCAACAGATGCCACTTATTCTGAGAAAAGTGTTTCATTTTGTAGCTTTATGCTTTGGAACATTCTGAGTTATAATTAACTACTCAGGTTCTTACTCTTCATTCTGTGTGTGATACTCTAACCCTTCCCCTTTTTTTATCCCCAGAAATTCTGTGGTTTTTGTTTGTTTGTTTGTTTGTTCTTTGTTTTCTTTTTGTTTTTTGCCCATGCAGCATGGCTTGCAGGATCTTAGTTCCCTGACCAGGGGTTGAACCTGGGTCCTCAGCATTGAAAGTACCAAGTCCTAACCGCTGTACTGCCAGGGAATTCCCAAGAAATTCTGTTTTAGATATAAACTATACTTTCCTTTTTCTGGGCAGGAAATAAAAACAACATAAATAGCAGGAAGGAGTATATGTTTTATGAGGAACTATATAACAGGTTACGGAAGTAATTGTTTTTTTAATCAATTTGTGCCTAAAATGTTTCTGACCTTTAGAGACATTTGAAGGTTCACGTATATGACTGCCAGGAAGTAGTTAAAAATTCTTCTCTGTTTGTTTAGGCAAGAAGATTGGTTATCCAGTAAGTGGCAGCAAACAGCTTATAGAGTCATCTTTTCCAATTTCCTAACTCTCAGATTCTATGAATGAAGCAGAATCATTGATTGAGCAAATGGAAATGAACTTGAAAGTAGACCGTGCACTTTACGACTCTCCGAAGAAGCAAATATGAATCTGTCCCTTCCTTCTCTCTGAGAAGTTTTTAAGGGCAATAGAGTGTACTGATGAGTGAGCATTCAGAAGATACCATAGGCATTTTCTGCATGACTTAATTCTTTTTCAGACACAACAGATTCTGATGATTTACAATCATCAGTGTAAACTCATAACACTGCACTGCCAGCTAGGGATCGCAGGATAAAGAAAAGTGAGAGAATTGTATAGGATTCTCATGGTCACCATATACCTAAAATTTCCTGGGACAGTCCCAGTTTCAAAGATTCTAGGTTGTTATTCCTTTCATTCTACTCCTTATCAGACCATGCATTTAGGTTTAAAACATATGTTCTTAAGGATCCACAGTTGTTCTTAGATATATGTTAAGTAATATTTTCCAGAATCAAAGAAACTATCTTTAAAAATACTTTATGAGTTTTAAAAAATTATCTTAGGAAAAGTGACTTCCTTTCTTACAAATTATGGGAAAGCCACCTGAACAGCCTTGGCATAGATTGATGATGACTTGATTAGTTTTCATAGTATTGCAATGCTATAAATACGAGGGGATTTTACCATTGCCAGTTTCATGAGCACAGCATACAGACACACTGAAATATTTTTGAAGGCTAACTAAGAAGTAGCATTTTAGTTTAATTCAGTTTCTGTGGCTACTTCCTAGAGTCTGAAAGAAACAGTTAAAGAATGTACCTGAAACAAAGTTGCTAATCAGGAAAAATATGATATTTAGACTACACTTGATACTAATGGCCAAAAAATGACCTGGAAAAAATTACCTTTAAAGGACAGTCAACCTTTTTATGACAAATTCTTAAAAAAAAAAAAAGATTCTTCTATTGAAATTTTTATATTGCTGAAAATTGGTTTGGATTAAAAGTGAAACTTCAGATCACCTTTCTGGGGATAGAAGCCATAGAAAACTTGAAAAATTCCAAAAAAATTTTTATACTAATTTTGAAAAGAAGCAGTTGAGCATACAGAAATGCTCCTTCCTTATTTATATGGAACTTGCTAAAGAATTAAGAGCTTATTAGAGGTACATTCTGCCTACAATCATATTTTACTGTGTTTTGCAAATAAAGTTGTTTGTTGACATCATTTTGAGGATATCCATGGTGCTTTTCAATTACTGTCCAACAACACTAACATTTGCTTGTCATTAAGTAATTTGCATCATCATTTGTCTCAGTTCAGTCGCTCAGTCGTGTCCAACTCTTTGCGACCCCATGAATCGCAGCACGCCAGGCCTCCCTGTCCATCACCAACTCCTGGAGTTCACTCAGACTTACGTCCATTGAGTCAGTGATGCCATCCAGCCATCTCATCCTCTGCCGTCCCCTTCTCCTCCTGCCCCCAATCCCTCCCAGCATCAGAGTCTTTTCCAATGAGTCAACTCTTCGCATGAGGTGGCCAAAGTACTGGAGTTTCAGCTTTAGCATCATTCCTTCCAAAGAAATCCCAGGGCTGATCTCCTTCAGAAGGGACTGGCTGGATCTCCTTGCAGTCCAAGGGACTCTCAAGAGTCTTCTCCAACACCACAGTTCAAAAGCATCAGCAATGGCATCCCACTCCAGTGTTCTTGCCTGGAGAATCCCAGGGACGGGGGAACCTGGTGGGCTGCTGTCTATGGAGTCACACAGAGTCGGACATGACTGAAGTGACTTAGCAGTAGCAGTAGCAGTAGCAGCCTTCTTCATAGTCCAACTCTCACATCCATACATGACCACTGGAAAAACCATAGCCTTGACTAGATGGACCTTAGTTGCCACAGTAATGTCTCTGCTTTGAATATA
This sequence comes from Ovis aries, assembly GCF_016772045.2. Classification (NCBI taxonomy): domain Eukaryota; kingdom Metazoa; phylum Chordata; class Mammalia; order Artiodactyla; family Bovidae; genus Ovis; species Ovis aries. The sequence continues at coordinate 56,656,673 of NC_056062.1, read as the reverse complement.
CTACCCTAGGTTGGTCATAACTTTTCTTCCAAGGAGCAAGCGTCTTTTAATTTCATGGCTGCAATCACCATCTGCAGTGATTTTGGAGCCCCCCAAAATAAAGTCTGACATTGTTTCCACTGTTTCCCCATCTATTTCCCATGGAATGATGGGGCCGGATGCCATGATCTTCATTTTCTAAATGTTGAGCTTTAAGCCAACTTTTTCACTCTCCTCTTTCATTTGTCTAGCACCTGGCAACTTAACTCACTCTTATTTATTTTCTGTAAACTGACTTGCGCAAAATTTCTCCATTCTCTTTATCCTTGTCATTCCCTGAAGGGCCGAGGCTTATTATTCTGACTTGGTTTGTGCACTGAAGAGGTCAAAGGTGTCACCTGAATGACTGGAATGTTTTCCCCCTACAAGAGCCTTTCCTTTCCTCCAAGGCAGGGGCAAGATCTAGAGATATTTGGTTGGATTATCTGAAGTGTCACCCTTATTCAGCCCAACAGAAATATAGTGTTTACCACAGGAAAGTAAAAGACTTGTGTTTTTGCTTTGTTTTGCTTTGTTTTGCTTTGTTGGCTGCAGTAGGTCTTCACCGCTGCACGGGCCTTTCTCTACTTGTGGCAAGCGGGGGCTACTCGCTAGTTGTGTTGCACAGGATTCTCATTGCTGTGGCTTCTCTCGTTATGGAGCATGGGCTCTGGGGCACATGGACTTCAGTAGCTGTGGCTTGAGGGCTCAGTAGTTGTGGTTCGGGGATCTAGAGCACAGGCTCGATAGATGTGGCTCGAAGGCTTAGTTGCTCCGCAACCTGAAGGATCTGTCCAGACCAGGGATCGGATGTGTGTCTCCTGCATTGGCAGACAGATTCTTTACTAGTGAGCCTAAGGGAAGCTCAAAATCAGTGTTTTTATAGTCACACAAATCAGAGTTTGAATTCCTATTCTGTTGCTTATTGCTTACAAGCTATATTCCAAGTCACTCAGTTTTGACACCTATGATATAAGAAGGTCTGACAACTTTTTGAAGTTTAAGATATCTAGAATACTTAACTTTAGACCCTGGATTATAATAGGATTCAAATAAATGTTAGCTAATTTGTTCAAACAATGAATAATTTTCAGTATAAAAAATACAACACAATAGAGACATTAGAGGTAAATAAACAAGGCATCTTTTGTGCCTAGGTGGTATGATACAATGGGAAAAGTGTAGGATTCAGTAACCTACCTATCTTCATCATGCTTCTCAATTAATTAGCACCGTGTTGCCTCCCAGAACTGTTAATGGTAGAGTTAGGCTCATACAGTGAAACATTATCTGCCCATCCCTTTCTGGACAGACACTGACTTATAATTTAATATCACTCTCATAATACTTGAAAAATAAGAGAGAAGAAACCAAATTTGAAGTGATTTAGGTTCTAGCTTATTTTTCCGATGGGATAAATACATTGATTGTAACCAGTTGTTCTAAGTTCTTAGGCAGATAAACTAAGGACTATAAAGTGAATGACTTAAAGACACCCACACCAGCTCGGTAAAAAGTTGAGCCATTCTGATTTGCTGATTGCAGATCATTCATTCAACTTAGATTTATTAACTGCTTGCCAAGTACAGGCATTGTACTTGGTGTGAATCATGCAACTGCAAATAGAACAGTCTTTGCCAAGAGCTTAAACAGATTATTACCACAATGTGATAAGAAGTTTAATTCATTTATTTATTTAAGAAGTATTTATAGAGTGCCTATTGGGTGCTAGGCATGGTGTTAGTGTCTTGGGTACAGCAGGAAAGAAGAAAGACTCTGCGTATGATCCCATCATATATACAGTATAGTGGAGAAGACAGAAGTTTTAACAATAAACAGTTGTGACAAGGGAAGTATGAAGAACTATGAAAGTGGTAGTGCTTAGTCATGTCCAACTCTTTGCAACCTCATAAACTGTTGCCTGCCAGGCTTCACTGTCCATGGAATTCTCCAAGCAAGAATATTGAAGTGAGAAGCAACTTAGCAGCAGCAGCAGCAGCCATTTCCTTCTCCAGAGGATCCTCCCAATCGAGGGACTGAACCTGGGTCTCCCACATTGCAGGCAGATTCTCTACCATCAGAGCCACCATGCAAGCTATATGAGTGAGCTTTAAAAAAAAGGTGGGGGGACTTAATCAAGTGCATGGCAAATAGATGGGGAAAAAGTGGAAACAGTGACAGATTTTGTTTTCTTGGGCTCTAAAATCACTGCAGATGGAGACTGCAGCCATGAAATTAAAAGATACTTGCTCCTTGGAAGAAAAGCTATGACAAACCTAGATAGTATATTAAAAAGCAAAGACATCACTTTGCCAACAAAGGTCCATATAGTCAAAGTTATGGTCTTTCCAGTAGTCATAAAGAAGGCTGAGTGCCTAAAAATTGATGCTTTCGAACTGTAGTGCTGGAGAAAACTCTTGACAGTTCCTTGGACAGCAAGAAGATCAACCCAGTCAATCCTAAAGGAAATCAACCCTGAGTATTCATTGGAAGGATGGAAGCTGAAGCTCCGATACTTTGGACACCTGATGCAAAGAGCTGACTCATTGGAAAAGATCCTGATGCTGGGAAAGATTGAAGGCAGGAGGAGAAGGGAGCAACAGAAGATGAGATGGTTGGATGGCATCACCAACTCAATGGACATGAATTTGAGCAAACTCCAGGAGATAATAAAGGACAGGGAAGCCTGGCATGCTGCAGATCATGGGGTTGCAAAGAGTCAGACACAATTAAGCAACTAAACAAGAGTGACAATCTACTGCAGCCATGAAATTAAAAGACGCTTACTCCTTGGAAGGAAAATTGTGACCAACCTAGATAGCATATTGAAAAGCAGAGACATTACTTTGCCAACAAAGGCCCATCTAGGCAAGGCTATGGTTTTTCCAGTAGTCATGTATGGATGTGAGAGTTGGACTGTGAAGAAGGCTGAACATCGAAGAATTGATGTTTTTGAACTGTGGTGTTGGAGAAGACTCTTGAGAGTCCCTTGGGCTGCAAGAAGATCCAACCAGTCCATTCTGAAGGAGATTAGCCCTGGGATTTCTTTGGAAGGAATGATGCTAAAGCTGAAACTCCAGTACTTTGGCCACCTCATGCGAAGAGTTGACTCATTGGAAAAGACTCTGATGCTGGGAGGAATTGGGGGCAGAAGGAGAAGGGGACGGCAGAGGATGAGATGGCTGGATGGCATCACTGACTCGATGGACGTGAGTTTGAGTGAACTCCGGGAAATGGTGATGGACAGGGAGGCCTGGCGTGCTGCAATTCATGGGGTCACAAAGAGTCAGACACGACTGAGCAACTGCACTGACTGACTGACTAAGTGTATGATCAAGAAGGCCTCCTAAAGGAAATGATGTTTAGGCTGAAAACTGAAAGACAGATAGAGAAAGAGACATGTGGGAGAGAAAGTTCTGGTAGAAGTAAAAGCATGTTGGAGGGCCTAGGAGTAATACAGAGTTTGGCACATATGAGGAAATGACAAAAGCCTGACATCACTGGGCAGAGAATATGAAAAGGGGATTAGATACAGGTGTTAGGGGAGCACAGAGGAAGATGCGCTTAACAGCGTCCGTGTCAGGGAAGGATGCCCAGAAGGGAGAAAACTAGAAGTGAAGGATGAGCATGTGTTCACCAGCAGAACAAAGGGAGGTGAGAGCATTTCCAGCAAGGGAAGGCCTGTGTAACTGCTCAAAGATGAAAAGCAGGCCAACACATTCTGACTGTTTATCACATTTATGGTGATGGATGTGAACATAATTGTGTAGCTGGGAATGTAATGAGGATGGAGTTAAGATGGACCAGACTGGCTGCAAGAAGACCAACTGGGAGATGAGTGCCATCATCCAGGGTAGGATATAATGATGGTGTCAGGAGATGGGGAAATGGGAGCCTGGGGGACGTCTTCAAGAACATTGATGTAAAATTGGCAGGTCTTGAGAACTGATTAGGTGAAGAGATGAGGAGCAGAAGGGATCAGAACCACTCTGATTATGACCCCACTGGAGAGATAACTATGGAGGAAGGAATAAATATTGGAGAAAAGATAAAGATGACAGTCAAAGAGTTTTACCTAAGGTGTCTGTGGACATCCAAATGTGAACAGTCTGTAGTCAAGGGGGTATGCTAGGATGGACTCAGAAGAGAAGTCTGGGCTAAAGATGAAGATCTGGAAGTCAACAACAGTAGGCGATGATTAATTAGTGAGCTCATAATTACTTACTGTTGTCCAGGAGTGAAAAAGTAGGGCCAATTAGAGTTAGGGTAGGGAGAAGATGAAAGTCATTTTTGAGTACCTATACTCTCTGATTTTCAATTTTTTTCTATGAAGAGCATGTAACGGGCTGTGCTTAGTCACTCAGTCGTGTCTGACTCTTTGCAACCCCGTAGACTTGTAGCCCTCCAGGCTCCTCTGTCCATGGGACAAGAATACTGAATTCTTGTCCAGGCAAGAATACTGGAGGGGGTTGCCATGCCCACCTCCAGGGGATCTTCCCAACCCAGGGATCGAACCCAGGTCTCCTGCAATGCTGGCGGATTCTTTACCATCTGAGCTACCAGGGAAGCCCTGAATGTGTAATACTATTAGGTAAAAATTTAAAAAAATTTTAAATTTAAGTGTTATTTACAGATTTTTTACATACTAGGAGGAAAACCTCTTGTTCTCAGAACAAGGGATCAAATACTGCATCTGCATGTGCATTTGTAGGCAAGAAGAGGAAACGTAGACAAAAAGTTTTTTTTAGTGTTCATGCATTTGTTTTTCTTCATCAAACTGGTCCAAGGAGAGCACAGATGAAGGAAGCGGCAAAAATGCGAAACAGCCCACACAAAGGGAAGCACAAGAGGGAGTTATCTAAAGGTAAGTTTAACAGGACTGAAATATGTATATATATATTTTAATGGTGCTAAACAAGCAGACAATGCTCTTAAACAGACAGTGAGATAAAGTAATTGAAATCTGGGCTTTGTGTGATTTTTTCTGGACAACATAATTGGATATGAATTGGGATGTGCAGTATTATTTACAAAAGTATCATGCAACACATTCCACAAATTAATAGTTGTTATACTGCCAGCGAGGATGCAATGTTTGTGGAGCCATGAATAGACAATAATTACGTAAACTCTACATTTGCCGAGATGCACTTGTTCTCTAGAAGACTCATGAGATTGCGAATTTAATAACGTTAGACCCCTCCAGAGAATCATCATGCAGAAACTTATAAGGACAACATGTATTTTCAAATTAATTTTGATGCCAGACGGAAAGATAATACGTGTGGCCCAATGTGTTGATGGGGCAAGAATTCACTGTGTCTGTTTTGAGGACATCATCTTACCCATTTTGTGGCTCCTTCAATACTTTTAAAAAAATATTTATTTATTTGGCTGTGTTGGGTCTTAGTTGCAGCCCATGGGACCTTTGTTGTATCATAGGGGATCTTTTGTTGTGGCATGCAGGCTTCTCTCTAATTGTGGGATGCAAGCTCAGTTGCTCAACAGCAGGTGGGATCTTACTTTCCTGGCCAGAGTTTGAACCCGTGTTCCCTGCACTGCAAAGCAGATTCTTAACCACTGGACCACCAAGAAAGTCCCTCCAATAATTAACTCTATTCCTGGAAGATACTGAATATCCCAGTATGAATGGCTCCTTCTAGCCTAGAGAATTTCGTTTACTTAGTGAGAGGATTTATTGGATTTTAAAATGTTTTCCTTTTGTGATTTTTTTGACCCAGAAATATGCTTTTTATTTCAATGACTCTCTCAAAACAGCTGAATAAATGACAGATTCTAAACAATCACCCTTAACTGTAAATCAAAATGTTATGTTTCCTCAGTTATGCTAAGATTCTTCAGTTTATTTTCCTTCTATCATCAATAAAGAATAACCTACCACGAGAATGTTGATTAAAGGCATTCTACCAAAACTATTTACTCCATTCTGTGGCAAACACTTGTCATCTCTAACTTAAGTTGAACAGCCCATGCTTAAGTGTCCCCATGCTGCTACATGAAATAGAGGCATCTGGAATTTATTCTCTTATTCTCTTTCTAATTATAGCTTAATTTATCAACTGCACATTTTTAAGATGGTTATTCCTAGTAGGCTTGCCCATTAGAAAACCATGCTAGAAGTATTCTTTTCAAAATAACATTGATCTTCCTCTTTCGGTGGGTAAATATCATACTTGTTTCCATATAATTTTTTATGTATACTCAATTGTATAATTTCTAAAGTTATCCAAAATTATCTCCCTACCCCAATATTTCCCCAACCTCAATCAAAAACATCTCATCCTCCTGGGGAACTGCCTGGCAGTCCAGGGGTTAGCACTCCATGCTTTCACTGCCTAGGGCATGGGCTCAGCCTCTGGTCAGGGAACTAAAATCTCTGCAAGCCTCGTGGCACGGCCAAAAGAAGAAAAATAAATCTTATCCTCTCAGTGACACTCTGTCTGCCACACAGTGGACACTGGTCATGACCTTTGGAAATGGAAGACACCCTGGAGATCATTAGTCAGTGGTTGTCAACCTGACAGAATTTAAAACTCTCCTTGGAGCAGGGCACTCAGAGCTGGTGCTCTGGGACAACCCAGAGGGATGGGGTGGGGAGGGATATGGGAGAGGGGTTCAGAATGGTAGGATACAAGCACACCCATGGCTGATTCATGTCAAGGTATGGTAAAAACCAACACAATATTGTAAAGTAATTGGCCTCCAATTAAAATAAATTAATTAATTAAAAAAAATTTTAAGATGTTTTCAGCATAACCAGAAAAAAAAAAAAAGAACTCACTTGCCAATGCAGGAGGCGTGACGCAGGTTCAATCGGCAACCCACTCCAGTATTCTTGCCTGGAGCCGTGGACAGAGGAGCCTGGCAGGCTCCAGCCCTTGGGGTCACAAGAGCTGGACACAACCGAGGCGACCAAGCACACACACACACGCATGCAAAGTACAAACTACTATGGATTTAATCCACAAGCCAAACCTAGTGCTCTGCGGATATGGTAATGCCTCTGGTTAGTCCCTGTCTGAATATTTTGGCTTAAAGAATAGTTTTAGTTCTCAGAGTGACTTACTCCCATTAGTTTAAAATGCTGATTGTTCTTAGAGAATTGAGTCAGGCTCCTGTCTACTAATGCTATTGAAGTAAAAGGACCTATGTAGATGTCTACCTCTAAATGTTACTTTGAGTTTTATAAATAAATCATTTCCTTTACATTAAAAAAAAATATCTCTCCTAGGGTGTCTGTTCTAAAAGAAGATTTAGGGACTTCAGTGCCAGAGATTCTGATTCAGTAAAACTGGAGAAAAGCCCAGTTATGTACATTTTTTAAAAACACCCCATGGAATTCTGAGCACACAGAAAACACACTGAGGAATCTTTCTCTTAACTTTTTTTTTCTATAGTAAGGATGCTGAGGGTAGAAGATGTAACCTGCTCATCATATTGGTGATCTGATTGATGTAATTGTCTTCAAAGTGTTTCCACAGCTGTTCTCGACATCCTTCTGCTTACATTCTAAAAAACAGGGATCAGAAAGTGGTTGCCTTCTTATGAAAAGCTTCTATCTTTACCCTAATGGGGGTGGCAGGGGGGGTGGAGGTGGGATTGGACATTTGTGAAAGAAGGTACATGCCATTGCCTTACCAAGGAAACTAATCACACGTTGGCATCATCGAAAAAACAACCATAAAGTATATATACTGTTTTCATGTGGTCCTCTAATAATATTTGCGGACAGGGTATCGACATTCATTAAATAAATGAATGAATGAATACATGGCGAATAAATGAATGATTGAAACAATGACTCCTGCACAAAGATAGGAGAGAAAAGTTTCAGGCAATGTGAAGCCTGTGTCAGGGTGCCCCAGAAGCCCTCATCCTGGTCTCTGATAGTCAAGGTTTTCCGTCAGGTAGCAGGAAAAGGGATCCATCTTTCAGTTCAGTTCAGTTCAGTCGCTCAGTCATGTCCGACTCTTTGCGACTCCATGAATTGCAGCACGCCAGGTCTCCCTGTCCATCACCATCTCCCGGAGTTCACTCAGACTCACGTCCATCGACTCAGTGATGCCATCCAGCCATCTCACCCTCTGTCGTGCCTTTCTCCTCCTGCCCCCAATCCCTCCCAGCATCAGAGACTTTTCCAATGAGTCAACTCTTCACATGACGTGGCCAAAGTATTGGAGTTTCAGCTTTAGCATCATTCCTTCCAAAGAAATCCCAGGGCTGATCTCCTTTAGAATGAACTGGTTAGATCTCCTTGCAGTCCAAGGGACCCTCAAGAGTCTTCTCCAACACCACAGTTCAAAAGCATCAATTCTTCGGTGCTCAGCCTTCTTCACAGTCCAACTCTCACATCCATACATGACTACTGGAAAAACCATAGCCTTGACTAGATGGACCTTAGTCGGCAAAGTAATGTCTCTGCTTTTGAATATGCTATCTAGGTTGGTCAGAACTTTTCTTCCAAGGAGTAAGCGTCTTTTAATTTCATGGCTGCAGTCACCATCTGCAGTGATTTTGGAGCCCAAAGAGATAAAATCTGACACTGTTTCCACTGTTTCCCCATCTATTTCCCAGGAAGTGACGGGACCAGATGCCATGATCTTCGTTTTCTGAATGTTGAGCTTTAAGTCAGCTTTTTCACTCTCCTCTTTCACTTTCATCAAGAGGCTTTTTAGTTCCTCTTCACTTTCTGCCATAAGGGTGGTGTCATCTGCATATCTGAGGTGATTGATATTTCTCCCAGCAATCTTGATTCCAGCTTGTGTTTCTTCCAGTCCAGCGTTTCTCATGATGTACTCTGCATAGAAGTTAAATAAGCAGGGTGACAATATACAGCCTTGACATACTCCTTTTCCTCTTTGGAACCAGTCTGTTGTTCCATGTCCAATTCTAACTGTTGCTTCCTGACCTGCATACAGATTTCTCAAGAGGCAGGTCAGGTGGTCTGGTATTCCCATTTCTCTCAGAATTTTCCGCAGTTTATTGTGACCCACACAATCAAAGGCTTTGGCATAGTCAATAAAGCAGAAATACATGTTTTTCTGCAACTCTCTTGCTTTTTCCATGATCCAGTGGATGTTGGCAATTTGATCTCTGGTTCCTCTGCCTTTTCTAAAACCAGCTTGAACATCAGGAAGTTCTTGGTTCACATATTGCTGAAGCCTGGCTTGGAGAATTTTGAGCATTACCTTACTAGCATGTGAGATGAGTGCAATTGTGCGGTAGTTTGAGCATTCTTTGGCATTGCCTTTCTTTGGGATTGGAATGAAAACGGACCTTTTCCAGTCCTGTGGCCACTGCTGAGTTTTCCAATTTGTTGGCATATTGAGTGCAGCAAATCTTTCAGGATTTGAAATAGCTCCACTGGAATTCCATCACCTCCACTAGCTTTGTTCGTAGTGATGCTTTCTAAGGCCCACTTGACCTCACATTCCAGGATGCCTGGCTCTAGATGAGTGATCACACCATCGTGATTATCCAGGTCATGAAGATCTTTTTTGTACAGTTTTTCTGTGTATTCTTGCCACCTCTTTTTAATATCTTCTGCTTCTGTTAGGTCCATACCATTTCTGTCCCTTATTGAGCCCATCTTTGCATGAAATGTTCCCTTGGTATCTCGAATTTTCTTGAAGAGATCTCTAGTCTTTCCCATTCTGTTGTTTTCGTCTATTTCGGATCCATCTTTACATACTTTTAAAATAACTTTTTGAAATGGAAGTATACTTAATTTAAATGTTGTGTTGAGATTCATCTCTAGAAAAGGAAATGCTTCCATGGTGAGTACAGCAGTTCCAAGGAAGTAGCTGAAAAGAACATATAGATTTCAGTGGTTTAAGTACAGTATGAGGTTAAATTGGCTTTTTCAGAAAAGAATTTCTCTTTCCTTTCTTTCTTTTTTTCCCCCTACCTCTACCAGAGGTGGAGAGGGTATCAATGTGCGAGATTCTCACCATATTTTTTAACTGGTTGGCTTTTTCTAATGAAGTTTTACTTCAGTTTGTTTGGCTTCTTTATCTGTTATGTTATTTATCTGCAGTTTTGCTTCTAGTCAAAAAGGAAAACAACTGTAGTTTGTCATTCTTTAATGCTAGGAGATGACAGAAAGCTGGGTTTTATTTGTTCTTCTCTTTGAAGTGTTACAACTGAATGAGCAGATGTAAGCATCATATTTTAACCAGAATTTTTGCTTAACTTCATGGAAACAGCCACTTCTTGGAGGACTGGTGGCCTGTTGGGCTTGGCTTCAGCAAAATTATCAGAGAAGATGGATGGGTGATTCCAGAAAATTGTGAAAGAACACCACTTATTACAGAAATTCAATTTGATTCCATATTTTTAAAATTGACGTATAGTTGATTCACAGTATTGTGTTAGTTTCAGGTATACAGCAATGTGACTCAGTTATTTTTTTCAGATTATACTGTATATTACAAGATATTGAATATAGAACTCTGTGCTATACAGTAAATCCTTGTTGCTTGTCTCTTTTCTGTGTCTGTATCTGTTAACCCCATACTCTTAATTTCTCTTTCCTATCCTCCTGCTTTTCTTTGGTAACCATAAATTGTTTTCACTGTCTGTGATTCTGGTTTTGTTGTTTTTATTATTTTTTTGAGTCTGTTTTTGTTTTGTATATAGATTCATTTGCATTATTTTTTAGATTCCACATTTGAGTGATATCATAAAGTGTTTTTCCCTGTCTGACTTATTTCACTAAGTATAATATTTTCTAGGTTTATCCATGTTGCTGCAAATGGCATATTCCATATTTCTTATAGTTGAGTAATATTCCACTATATGTATATAGTATGGGGCTTCTCCCATACTATAAGGCTCAGACGGTACAGAATCTGCCTGCAATGCTAGAGACCTGAGTTCAATCCCTGAGTCAAGAAGATCCCCTGGAGAAAGGAATGGCCACCCAATCCAGCATTCTTGCCTTGAGAATTCCATGGACAGAGGAGCCTGGGGGACTACAGCCCACAGGGTTGCAAAGAGTTAGACATGACTGATCACACACACACATATATACCACATCTTCTTAAGCCATCTTCTATTGATGGGCACTTGGGTTGTTATATCTTTTGTTACAGCTATTGTAAACAATGCTAGTATGAACATTGGGGTGTATGTATCTTTTTGAATTAGAGTTTTCATTTTTTTCTGGATATATACCTGGAAGTGGGATTGCTTAGCCATATGGTAACTCTATTCTCAATTTTTTAGGGAACACTCATACTGTTCTCTATAGTGGCTGTACCAATTTACATTCCCACCAACAGTGTAGAAGTTTCCCTTTTCTCCACACCCTCTCAAGCATTTATTATTTGTACTTTTTGATGATTGCCATTCTAATCAGTGTGAAGTGATACCTCATTGTGGTTTTGATTTGCATTTCTCTAATAAGCTGCATTTAAATCAATAAAATTAGAACACTCCTTCACCCCATATACAAAAATAAGCTCAAAATGGTTTTAAAGAACTAAAGATAAGACAGGACACCATAAAACTCCTAGAAGAGATCACAGGCAAAACAAGCCATCCTCTGACATAAATTATAGTAATATTTTTATAGATCAATTTCCCAAGGCAAAAGAAATAAAAGTAAAAATAAATAAATGTGGGACTTCCCCGGGGGCACAGGTTCAATGCCTGGTTGGAGAACTAAGATCCAGCACGCTGCCTGGTATGGCAAAAAAAGAAAACCCTGCAAAATACCAAATGAGACCTAATCAAACTTAAAAATGTTTACACAGCAAAGGAAACCGTGAACAAAACTAAAAGACAACCTATAGACTGGAAGAAAATATTTGCCAATGATGCTGCTGACAAAAGGTTAATATCCAAAGTAGACAAGCAACTCCTACAATCCAATATTAATAAAATAAACAGCCTAATCAAAAAAGGAACAATAGATAGAGGATCTAAAAAGATATTTTTCCCAAAGTATACACACAGGTAGCCAACAGGCACATGAAAAGATGATTCTATATTTATCAAACAACGCAAGCCTAAGCAAAACACGCCTTGGAAGCTCTGTGAAGCCAATGGCCTTCCTCATATCTTTAATCCTAATTTAGATTCTCTACAACTATCAGTGAAAGAGCCAACACTAACAAAGTTAAAATACCCTCTCAGAGACTTTGTGAAGACTGCTACAGGCAACATCATGTCCTCTCAAGGCCACAAACACAATGCCAATGAGCCAAGAGGGGGACAATGATAGGGTGGAGCAGGGTAGAGGGAGCCACCCCGAAATGGAAAGCATAAGCCAGAACTTAGCACTTCTCTGTTTTTATGTAAAATCCTCACATTTTTTATGTTAATTCATTTTTTTCCTCTAAAGCTCCTGAATTGTAACTAAAATTGCACCTCTGAAGCCAAAACCTTTGCATTCTGAAGTCTAGAGTCTCCTCCATTCTGTAAATCAATGAAATTCTGGCTCTCTTGCAAGAGTTCCATATCAGCCTATGGAATATACTTAGGAAAATAATTCCAATCTAGGGATATACTTTTCTATAAAACAAAATTGCAAGAACTAGAAAGGCTCTCTTGGGAAAGAGTGATGGAGAGAGGAAAAGCATCAGCCCTCATTTTTGTGCTGTGCTAAGCTTAACAGCAAAGGGACTATAACATTTCCATCTACAAAACTGATATAAAAATGAATATCAGGAAAGTTTATGTCTTTCTTCATATGAAGCATTTCAGTAACCTGTCTCAGATGCACACCTTATGGCACTACCCTACTTGTTACCCATCAGTAGCTCCCCATTTCTTACAGAGCCAAACCTGACCTCCCTAGCGTGGTATACAGGGCCCTTCCTCTATAAGCATGTGGGCCTTGCCCCATCTTCCCAGGCTCTCTCAGTTAATTGTACTTTGTATTTAGTTGAGTTAATCCTTACATATAATGAAATGGAAAAATGTTACATGCACAATTCAAGGAGTTTTGAAAAATGAAACCAACCTATGTAACCAACTTCCTGTGATGATATAGAACGTTCCATCACCCCACCGGTAAAATTTTAAACACTGACAATACCAGTGCTGGTGCATGTGGAATAACTGGAACTCTTTTACGTTGCTGGTGGGCACATAAAGTGCTACAAACATTTTGAACAACTTTCAAAATAATTACAAAAGAAACTCAGAAATGCAGGAGACCTGGGTTCTATCCCTGGGTTGGGAAGATCCCCTGGAGAAGGGAATGGCTACCCACTCCAGTATTCTTGCCTGGAAAATTCTATGGATAGAGGAGCCAGGTGGGCGACAGTCCATGATGTCACAAAGAGCTGGACACGACTGAGTGACAATATCCTACATGCTCTAATTTCCATCTCTAAAGATTAGTTTGGCCTGTTCTTGAACTTCATATAAGAAGAATCATACTCTGTGTACTCTTTTGCCCCTGACTTCCATGTTCTCCTATATTTCAATGATTCTTTTTTTTAATCACTAAGGAGTATCATATTGTATAAATATACTACAATTTTTTAATCCATTTTTCTTCTGATGGACATTTGATTTGTTTCCATGGTTTGGCTATTATGAATAAAGCTACTGGGAACATTCTTAGGCAAGTATTTCATTGGTCATTTGCTCATATTTTCCTTGAATAAACAAACACCTAGGGGTAGAACTTTTGGGCTTCTTTTGTAACAATTTTGAAATGGTTTTGAAAGTGTTTGAAGCAGTTTATGTGTCCATCAGCGACGTAGAAGAGTTCCGGTTATTCCACATGCAACAGCATTTGGTGTTGTCAGTGTTTAAAATTTTAGTTACTTTATGGGTGTGAAATGGAATCCAGAAATAAATCCACTGTGGTTTTATTTTGTGTTTCTCGGATGACTACTACCATTCAAGATTTTCTCATGTGTTTACTGACCATTTGTAATCTTCTTTTGTGAAGTGCCTGTTTAAGACTTGCCCATATACTCATTGGCTTGTCTTTTTATTATTGGTTTAATAGTTCCTTATGTGTTCTGGATACAAGATTTTTGTTAATCTTTAGTTGGTTGCCTTTTCATTTACTTAAGTCATTTCTTGAGGGGCAAAATATCAGTTTAAATTTTTGATACATTTAATCATTATTTAATATTTAGTAGAGGGGTTTTTTTGTACGTTTCCTAAGAAATCTGCTTATTCACATTTGAAAAATATCCTCCTATATTTCTTTCTTTGGTTTTAGCTTTTACATTCAGGTCTAGAATTTATCTTGAATTAATTTCAGTATGTAGTGTGATGTAGGGACCATAGTCCAATTTTTTCATGTGTTTATTCAGTTATTTCAGCACAATTTGTTGAAAATATTTTCTTTTTGCATTGAAATAGTACATTTATAAAAATCAATTGACTATATAAGTGTGGGTCTTTTCTGGATGCTATTCTGCTTCATTGAGCTGTGTAAGTATCCTTGTCTATGCCAATGCCACACTGTCTTGATTACTGTAGCCTTAAATTAAGTCTTGAAATACAATTGGGTGAGCATTCCAACATTGGACTTTATTTTCAGAATTACTTTGGCTATTCTGGATCTTTTGCATTTCCATTTAAACTTAGAATATATCTGTCAGCGTTACAGTACAGCCTGTTGGGACTGTACGCACAGGTTCTAGAAATGAGTTTGGGGAATTGACATTTTTAGCCATATTGAGTCATTCCATTCAACAATAGAGTTTATCTTCCCATTTTTTAGATCTTTAATTTCTCTTTGCAATGTTTTGCCCATAGTTTGTTAAGTATATTAAATGTTAAGCACTTAATATGCTTTATAAAATTTGGGGCTTCTCTGGTGCCTCAGTGGAAAGAATCCACCTGCCAGGTGGATTCTTGATCCTTGGGTCAGGAAGATCCCCTGGAGAAGGAAATGGCAACCCACTCCAGTATTCTTGCCTGGGAAATCCCAGGCACAGAGGAGCATGTCGGGCTGTAGTCCCTGGGGTTGCAAAGAGTTGGACACAACTTAGCAACTAAATAAAAACAAAATATAATTTTAAATATTTTCAAATTCCAATTGTCCAAGTTAGTGTCTAGAAACACATGTGATTTTTGTATATTGACCATGTATCCTACAACCTGGCTAATTTATTTATTAGTTTTAAAAGATTCTGGCAACCCCCTTAGGATTTTCTCTGTGCATGACCATGTTATTTGTGAATGAAGATAGTTTTCTTTCTTTCCAGTCTGCATGTATTCTACTTATTTTTGTTGTATTATTGCATCTTGTATAATGCGGTGAGACCAAACATCCTTCCTCGCCTCATCTTGATCTTAGAGGGAGACAATTCAGTTTTTCAGTATTAACTATGGTGTAGCTAAGAATGCGCTTTATCAAAATCAGGAAACCCCCCTCTGTTTCTCACAAGTTTTTATCAAGAATAAATGTTGAATTTTGTAAAACTCTTTTTATGCATCTTTTGAGATGTGTGTTATGCACCTTTTGAGATGTATGTATAGTTTTTCTTTTTCTAATACAGTAGACAACATTGATCTTTCCAATGTAAACCCGTGAGGTAAAACCAACTTGATCATTCTGTCTCGTCTTTCTGGCCCTCTCTCTCTTTTTGGTGAAGATTTATTTCATTTTTTCTTCACCGGGTCTTCGTTGCTGCACTTGGGCTTTCTCCAGTTGCAGCTGGTGGGGGTACTCTCTAGTTGTGGTGGACGGCTTTTCATTGTGCTGGCTTCTCTTGTTGAGCACAGGTTCTAGGACAAGTGGGCTTCAATAGTTGCAGCATATGGTCTCAGCAGTTGCGGCTCCCAGACTCTAGAGCTCGGGCTCAGCAGTTGTGACACACTAGCTTTGTAGCTCCATGATACGTGGGATCTTCCTGGAGAAGGGTTCAAACCCATGTCCCCTGCATTGCAAGGAAGATTCTTACCCACTGGACCACAAGGGAAGTCCCTGGTATTCCCTCTTTTATGTCTATATTGGCAATTTGTGTTTTCTTTTCTCTTGATCAATCTAGTTCTTTGTCAATGTTATTAATTTTTTTCAAAGAATCAAATTTTGGCTTTGTAAGTTTCTCTATATTTGTGTTTTTATTTCCTTGTTTTTGCTTTTATACTTATGTTCTCTTTCCCCTATCTTAAATTGAATTTTCTTTTCATTTTCCTTGTTTCTTAATGTGGAAACTTTAGACTTAAAACATCTTTGTCTTATAAGGATTTCAAGCTACAGATTTTGTTCCAAACAGTTCTTTAATATATAACACAGACTTCGTTTGTGTTCTTCTTATTCAGTTCAGGATAGTTTTTAATGTTCTTCGGGATTCCTTTTTTGATGCAGGTGTTTGTTATTTAGAAGTGTGCTGTTTAATTTCCACATATTTGAAACCCTTTAGGATTTCTTATTATTGATTTCTAACTATTTTAGCCGTCGGAAAAACACTGTGTAAGATTTCAGTCTTTTGAAATTAATTGAGATTTGTTTCATGGCTCAGCCTTAAACTTTTTTAAAAGAGAAATAAGCACAGTTTCATAATTTTTAATTAATGAATGAACTTTTTGCTGTGCTGGATCTTCATTGCAGCTGCAGACTTTCTCTAGTTTTGGTAGTTGGGGTCTACTCTTCCTTACAGTGCAAGGACTTACTGTGGTGGCTTCTCTCATTGTGGAGCACAGGCTCTAAGTGTACACGCTTCAGTCGCTGCAGCTCGAGAGCTCGAGAGCACAGTCTCGGTAGTTGGGTGCACGGGCTTAGTTGCTGCATGGTATGTGGGATCTTCCCTGACCAGGGACTGAACACATATCCCCTGCATTGGCAGGCAGATTCTTATCCACTGTGCCACCAGGGAAGTCCCTCAAGCCTAAAAGTTTTAAAAATTACAGTAAGACTTTACCACTAAGCCATTGAACTGCTGTGTGATAGGTCAAGATATTTCGCTTCTATTTCTGGCAAGAATTCTTGGAACTAACAATTGTTAAGTCCCCAACAGCAATGAAATTCGCCACTGACACTGTAATAACACACGCAGTAGATTTCAGGAACACAATAGAGTCACATATTTTCTGCAAACTAGCTTCTGATGAACAATGTACAACCTTCCCTTTTCACAAGCCTTGTACATTTGTCCAGCTGAGCCTTTTCCTGTGGCATATACATTTTTTACCATCATCAGTTGTCACACATCATAGCAGATTCTACTTCAGGTTGCGCTGAATTTGTATTTCTCAACTTCTGTCTCACCTCTGCTCTTTTCCACACATACTCTTCACAGAGGTTAATACTTTGGTCACCTCAAACTCTGTTTGGACTCCTCAAATAACCAATCATTGAGGAGGATCAGTAGCATCTGTCAGCTCATCAAGAGCCAAGGAAAACAATGCAAACATCTTTTGTCTTGTTTTTAAATTGACTATTGATACTGCTCCCCAGGCCCTCAAGCAACTGTTCTCACTAAGCGGCTAATAGTCTTAAACATGTTTATTTTTATGTACAGATTTCTTCAGCTGTTGAAATCAAGCACAATTTAATTAACTTGTATTGGTAAATGGCTTTCTGCTTGAATAACAAATCACTCTGAAACTTACTTTGATTGCAGCCCCATTTTCATTCTTTTATTTTTGTGCAGAAATTTTGCTGTGATGAGATATTCGGTGTTAAATTAAAATTATCTACTTTCTGATTGTGACTTTCCTGTGAATTAAAACATTGTTATGAAGGCTTGGTCTGGTAATGCCTATATATATTGTATTCTTGTAGCACAGCTATCACATCCTTGTATAATATACAAAATTTTTTGCCATATAATAACAAAATCATCCATACTCCACTTTGCCTTAAAATGTGATATTCAAAATCTCCTTTTCACTTCCAGATGGGTGACAGTCAGGCAGCCAGTTGGGGTGGCGGACTTTCTGTCCTAGAACCATGGCCCAGTTTGTCTGTAACGTTGCAGAGAAGGTCCCAACTCTGGTCAACGCTCCTGTGACTTACTTCCAAGCTTCAGCTGACCACATTTTGGCACTATGCCAAGGTTGAGCTGGTTCCTCCAACCCCTGTTGAGATCCCTACAGCTATTTAGGCTTGAAAAAATAATCAACAGTGCTCAAACTGGTAGCTTCAAACAACTCACAGTTAAGGAAGTTCTACTGAATGGTTTGGTGGTGACTGAGGTGTGGATGTGGTTTTACATTGGCAAGATCATATATTTTAGGCAAGCATGGTGATGGACAGGGAGGCCTGGTGTGCTGAAACTCATGGGGTCGCGAAGAGTCGGACATGACTGAGCGACTAAACTGAACTGAACTGAACTGAACTGATGGCATCTTTGGCTATGATGTTTGAAGATTGATTTTTGACATGTGATTATATTTGCTATATTATTCAAGTGTTCTTGGACCATGTACAAGCGTACTGCTATTTGAATAAAATAAGATGGGCTTCCCTGGTTCAGATGGTAAGGAATCTGCTAGCAATGAGGGAGACCTGGGTATAATCCCTGGGTGGGGAAGATCCCCTGGAGAAGAGAATGGCTACCCACTCCCATATTCTTGCCTGAAGAATTCTGTGGACAGAGGAGCCTGGTGGGTTATGGTCTACGGGTTGCAAAGAGTAGGACATGACTGAGCGACTAACACTTTCACTTTCAAGACAGTATGCCAGAAAAGAAACCAACAACCTACTCTTCTTGTTTTGACATGATAGGTATGCTCTGGTAATACATATAAATGTCTTGGTAAATTCTAAAGGAAATCAATCCTGAATATTCACTGGAAGGACTGATGCTGAGGCTGAAGCTCCAATACTTTTGCCACCTGATGAGAAGAGCCTACTCACTGGAAAAGACCCTGATGCTGGGAAAGATTGAAGGCAGGAGGAGAAGGGGATGACAGAGGATGAGATGGCTGGATGGCATCACCGACTCAATGGGCATGAGTTTGAGTTGGACATGATTGAGCCACTGAACAATGAGCAACAATAGTATTAATATGTGCTACACTCAAATGCTGTGGAGTTATAAGTGCATCGTGTAAATTACCATGCACTGGGCAGCAATGACAGCGTTTCATGCACCCTCTGTTTCAATTACTCAGCTCTGCAGTCATCACGTGAAAGCAACTATATATAGTATACAAACAAGTGAGTATGTCTGCCTTCCAATATGACTGTATTTATGGACACTAAAATTTGAATTTCATATAATTTTCATGCCTCATAAAATATTCTTCTTGTGGTTGTTTTCCAAACATTTTAAAGTGTTGTAAAACCCATTTTTAGCTCACAGGCCATAAACACTAGATGACTGGCCATATTTGGCCTATGGGTCAGTTTGTCAACCCCTGTTCTATAGCAATCCTGAATCATTTACAGTCTTCTTTCCCTGCCTTTGTACATTCTGAATCCCTCTCACTTGAATCTTCCTCCTCTCTACGTTTTCCTGATGTCATTTTCCAAGACACCGATAAATCATCACCTACTGTATTTTTTATATGATTCAACAACTGTAGCTTCCATGTAATTCTGTGGTTACATTACTAAGTCCAGAAGTACATATCAAAGAGCAAGAATCTGTTACTTCACTCTTCCATAAGTCACATTAAAGTAAGTCTGTTATTTCATTTTGTTTTGTTTTAAATAATTAACTAAAAGTTGGCCTGAGAGGACATATGAGGATTGTGGCATCAGCGAGAAAGTACAGAAGAATATCATTTGTACCTAAAGATTGTTATGAGAATTAAACAGCATCTAAAATGAACATTCTAAGCATAGAGAAGGCTGGTAATAAAACTAAGTTTCTTCTTTCTTTCCTCCTCTGAAGATGTTTGATTTTAAGAGCAAATGGTAAATGGTAAATGGCCATGCTCACGACCATAAACAAAATTCAATTGCTGTGCAGTAAATGTGCATAGATTTTCTTATGCTGGTATCATCTTTATTAACTACTAGTCAGATTCCCCTGTGATCCCATTTCTATTTCTGTGATTAATACCTATTTTTCAAAATTATTTTGCTTTAACGGAAGGCCTTCAAAATATTTAGGAAGAAGAAAGGAACATTTCCCTTAAGAACTTCTTTAGATTATAAATCACATTCGTCACAGGCTTGTGGCAGATTGTAAAATATGTTATTGTTGTTTAGTTGCTAAGTCATTTCCGACTCTTGTCACCCCATGGACTATAGCCTGCCAGGCTCCTCTGTCCATGGGATTTCCCAGGCAAGAATACTGGAGTGAGTTGCCATTTCCTTCTTCAAGACTGTAAACTATAAGTACCTGTAAACATTTGCCAGGAACCATTGTTAAAGCTTTTGCTGTACAGTAAGTGCCCTACATATGAATGAGTTCCATTGTAAGAGAGTGTTCATAAGTCCAACAAAGTTAGCCTAGGTATCCAACTAACACAATTGGCTACGTAGTACTGTACAGTAATAGGTGTATAATACTTTTCACACAAGTAATATGTACATAAGAAAACAAACACACAAAAATAAAACATTTTAAACCTTACAGTACAGTTCCTTGAAAAGTACTATAGTACAGAACAACAGCTGGCATACAGGGGCTGGCATGCATGTTAGCATCTTTGAAAGTTCGCAACTTAAAGATTCATATGTAGGGAACTTACTGTATTGAAAGAAGTTAGTTCTTAGACTGTCAATGGATCTTGTGTTTCTCATACTACAGACTGAAAAAACAGGAAATTAAGGGTGCTGAGATTATTGTTATGCCAGAGAGAGCAGAAAGGATCTCATAGACTCTATAAGGATAAGCAAGATTCCTTTGGCCAAAAATTAAATGAAAATGAGGTTAGAAAAAAAACAAACAAACCCAACCCCCACCCCTCTAAACCTCATATCGTCAAGAAAAGGGGCTAGATTGAGTTCTAGCTAAAGTAATAAGTGAAATTAAGTCAAGTGGTCCTTTCCTACTAAAACCTCTGCCCTCACCTCACCGGCCTCTGTGCTTCCACCATTATCATATAACTGCTCTGAGCAACCACATTCAAAACTCTGACTACCTGCTTTTGCATTTCCTTTTTTACATTTCTGCCAACAAGGCAATGCAAGGGGCTTCTCTTTTCTCCACAGCCTCTCCAGAATTTATTGTTTGCAGATTTTTTTGATGTGAGGTGATACCTCCTTGTAGTTTTGATTTGCATTCCTCTGATAATAAGTGATATTGAGCAGCTTTTCATTAGCCATCTGTCTATCTTCTTTGGAGAAATGTCTGTTTAGGTCTTCTGCCCACTCTGTCTTGCAGTACTGAAGGAAGCCACACACTCTACCACTTAACTCTTTAATAACTGGGGCCCTGTCATATACATCAAAGTTTGAAAACCACTTCTTTACGAGATCTCTTATCTATCCCATCTCACCTCACCTCAGAAAGTCTCATTAAGCCTCAAAGACCCACTACTATCATGACTGTGGTCTCTGTATTTTCCTGTGAGAGGATCTGGGGCTGAATGAGGGAAAGCCCATTTCTTAGTGTTTTACTGGCAGTGTCAGGCAAGGGATGCTCTCTGCCTCAGGAACCACACGGAGATAATAGCACTGTCTTTGAACCGCATCTTCGTTACTTAAGGCCTTGGTATTTTCTTTGACCTTTCAGAATTTCAGTTCCTCCTCTGTAAGATGGGAGGCAGAAATCTCTAACTCAAGACTATAACAAAGATTAAACAATATTATGGTACAAAGCACACAGGAGAGAGCCTGAAGCATGGTAGGCCATCGCTATGAACAAGGTAAGCAGAAGCTGCAGGGCTGTCTTCTGTACCAAGGGAGCAGATAAACGCAGTTGGAAAGAACAGGTGGTAACAGTGGAAAGGAAACAGGCTGCCAATCCCCAGGGCTCAGAGAAGAAAGGAAAGAGGGCTTTGGGGAGCTGGCGAAAGACCCGGAATGTCCTTCGGGTTTTATGTTGGCAAGAAGCCTCAGCTGCCCACAGCTGCTCACCTACCAACTCTTTGGAATTTCAGATTTCAGGCATGAGATGATTTATATGGTTGCTCGAGAGTGGTAAGTAACAAAGAAACTAAGGGTCCATAAAATGACCAGTTTAGTAAAACTTCTGGTTTTTCTTTCTTTGCTGGTGGTGCCCTGCCAAGACCTCCAACCAAACTTGGCTCTGGGCCTCCCTGCTCTGTGCCCAGCAGCTCACTGGTGAGCTCTCTGTCTAGGTGATTAGCCCGTGGCCACACTGCTTATCGAGCTTTGCCCAGTCTTCTCCAGTGCGAATGCTCGGGGCTCTTCACTATGCAGTGAAAATAAACAGCAGTGTAAATGGTCTCCTGGCTACTCAATCCAAACCAATACGGAAAACCTGCTTTACAAGCTTCCACTGAAACTTCTGGTAGAATAAGCAACTGATAATTCTACACCAAATGTCTGGCTTTTAGCCAGGACTAACAACTGTTCCCTTTTTGTAAGCCACATTCTGGTGACCATGGAGAGTCAAAATAGACATTTTGATTCTAGAGCAATTAAAAAAAAGGTGAAATCACAGTGCCTTTATGCAAACTAACCATAGGTTTAGGATGAGGACAAAATTAGCTTAAAACCTTTAAAGAAATTGGTCAACTGCCAGTCAAACATTCTGTAAGAAAAAAAAAAAAAGAGCTTAACAAAGTATTACTGTTTTTTAAATTGCTGGTACTCGTTGCTGTTAGATTTGGGTTGCCAGATTTAGCAAATAAAAATACAATGCCACTTCTCTTGCCATATGAGGTTGTGCCAAGAAGAAAGATATCTATGAACTAGGTAGTGGGTCTTCAATAGATGTCAAATCTGTTAGTGCCTTGATCTTAGACTTCCCAGCCTCCATAAATATGAGAAATAAATTTATACTGTTTATAAGCTAAAAATTAAAATTTTAAAATTTTAACAAGGTGCCCAGTTATACTGGAATATCAAATAAACAACTAATAATTTTCTAGCATCAGAATGTCCCAAATATTACATGGGGCATATTTATGCTAAAAAAAATACTTATTGTTTATATGATTCAAATTTAACTGGATGTTGTCTATTTTATCTGACAACCTTAATTTAGATGCATTTCCACTATGATGTCAAGAGATATGAGAAGGGCAGAGTAACACATAAAAATTCTGATGAGATAGTTAAACCTCTTTGCTAGGTCAAAAGATAATTCTGACATAATTCTTTTGTCATTTGCCCTCTGATTAAATTAATCTTATGTATTTCCACCGAGCTTTTAAGTTAGAATTTTTATTGTTTTTTTTAATATGTGTGAGGAAAAGAATTAATATGTATTGAGTATTTACAAGATGCCAAGCATTTTTCTAGGCACGTTAGGTATCATTTATATTACTAAAAAAATTATTTTGCTATATAATTTCAACTTGAAGGTACTCAGCAGGGTAAAAATATTATTATCTGAATGGATCTTTGTAATATATCGGGCAGCTAAGACCATTTAAGTCCATAATAATTTACTGAACCCAAGAAGACTGTGCTAAGCAGTCACCCTAAGGAAGGATAACTTTTATTCACTTATCTTTAAGCAAAAATAGCCTTCATTTCAAGCACAAACTCCCTTATTAGCAGGGGAACATAGTAAATCAAACATGAAGGGAAAAGAATCAATGAACTTGAACAATTTTGCTAATTACTCCTGTACGTGGATATAATTGTTCTTGCAACTAACATCCATTGAGAGGATCTAAGTACCAGGAAAAGAGGCTGAGACTATAGTCCTTGAACTCACATTGCTGATGATCTGGTAGGGGACAAACAAGTGTGACCTTGGCTGCAAAGGACCTCTTAGGGTGTGAACACAATTTTGCATTCCAAACTCTCCACAGGCAGAGTCAACAATGTGAAGGTACCTCAAATTCTCTGTACACTCAGCACATGGATTCACATTCAGATGTGCATTTGGCACACTATAGAAATAGTAAAGGATTATAAAAGGAAGCAAATAAATGGAATGCTCCATGAATTGGAGTAAATGTGACTTACAGAATTTCCTTGGTGACCAACATCACACTACATAAGGCAGGTACATATTTTACTAATTGGACGGACATCGTCACATTGCTCAATGAGGTCTACTTGAGTATCATTGCCATTCTGTTTTTCAAGTGGTCTAGCGTAGGCAGACGGAGAAGGCAATGGCACCCCACTCCAGTACTCTTGCCTGGAGAATCCCATGGATGGAGGAGCCTGGTGGGCTGCAGTCCGTGGGGTCACTAAGAGTCGGACACGACTGAGTGACTTCACTTTCACTTTTCACTTTCATGCATTGGTGGAAATGGCAACCCACTCCAGCGTTCTTGCCTGGAGAATCCAAGGGATGGGGAGTCTGGTGGGCTGCCGTCTATAGGGCCGCACAGAGTTGGACATGACTGAAATGACTTAGCAGCAGCAGCATAGGCGGACAGAGTACTCTATGGGGACAAGTAGAATGTAGTTGATTTTATGTCATGAGGAAATTTCCTGGGCATTGTTGTGATAACTGTACTAGTTTGCTATGGCAAGACAACATGGATAAGACATGCATGTTCTAAAGAAGCAAATCTTATATATTTATGTGTGAGAATACCACCTGCAGATAACCATAAATCTTTTTCAAAGATTAAATGCACCTAGAGGCTACCTCAGGGCTTCCCTGGTGGCTCAGATGGTAAAGCATCTGCCTGTAATGTGGGAGACCCAGGTTCGATCCCTGGGTCGGGAAGATCCCCTGGAGAAGGAAATGGCAATCCACTTCAGTATTCCTGCCTGGAGAATTCCGTGGATTTAGGAGCCTGGTAGGTAGGCTACAGTCCACGGGGTTGCAAAGAGTTGGACACGACTGAGCGACTTCACTTCACTTCAATTCTAGAGGCTACCTCACACTTGATAAACTGCTTGGTAAATTGAATGTTTCTTAAACTCAGTGTTAACTTGATAGCAGTCGTTGGCATTGATGTTCTTAAAGTCATGTATGTTCCATGGGTGTTTGAGATACTGAGTTAGGTTGGCTAAAACCAGAGATGTGGTGGAAAGTGAAGCATTGAGTCAATCCTTCATTTTCATTTCAATTTTTTTTTTTTTAAATTGACTTTGAGTTAAACTGGAAACTTCAGTTTTTCAGATCCCCTAACTACCTAATTTTTCCTCTTTAAAGACACAATTTAAGAGTATGATATCATTAAGAGTATCATTAAGGGTTATTGTCGTTGTTGTTATTGTTTATCAGTTGCCAAGTCATGCCCGACTCTGCAATGCCATGGACTGTAGCCTGCCAAGCTCCTCTGTTCATAGGAGTCTCCAGGCAAGAATACTGGAGTGGGTAAATTGCCATTTCCTTCTCCAGGAGATCTTCTTGGCCCAGGGATCAAACCCACGTCTCCTGCTTAGCAGGCAGTTTCTTTATAGCTGAGCAAGTATCTTTAAGGGTATTCACATTTTAATCAACCTAGATTTCCATGTGGCTCAGCCCCCGTGGGTTCACCCTCAATTTCAGCACCAGTGCCTTCAGGTCTCTTCCACTTTGCTTAAAGACGGGGTGATCTGGGACAAGTTCCCCAGTGTGTCTGGGTTACCCCAGACCCGCCTCCAGCGTGTTTAGAGAGGGGAAACTTGGCTAAATGAACAATCATGACAACAAGAAGTCATCAAAGGGCAGCATACAGAACAAAAAGTGAGTACATGAGATGGAGGAGGATTCCAAGATAAAGGAGGTAAAATGAAGTAAAACAGAGAGTTCATTCTTTTTTTATCCAATAGTGACTTCCATGTTTCTTGAATATCTGTAATGGATTCTTCTCTGAGTTACCATACTTTAAATTAGTGTGCAGTCAGAATGGACTCAAACTTTAGTATTTATTTCCTCAATCTGGTTACATTCTATGTGAAGCTCTAATTCTATTACCAGTCAACGTTTTGGCCATTATCAACTTAAGACTAATTAAGAGCAAAATAATTACCAGACATCCTGCCACAGTGGAATTTGCTTTTTTCAGTCATTTATAGAGAGTCTCAGTTTATTTTTTATAGAGTAATTAATCTAGTTAGCTTTGATCTTTTCTGTCCTTGTTTAATTGAAGTCAACAGACATTTATCAAGAGCCTTTTTGGTGCCAGGCAATGTGTGATGGTATCCTTCAAATAGGAAAGGATTAGACTTAGAATCCTGGAATTCAGTAGCTCGCAGCTAGACTAGGAAGAATTGTATAAATCACCTGGTCCACGTTCCTCACTTTACAGAGGATGAAACTTGTTGATAAACTAGAAAGTTCATACACAGAATATAAGATCAAGTAACCTATCCCAAATTACAACTTATCTCAAGTTGCTATGTATACTTTAAATGGAAGTTTGAGTTCACCCCATACCATCTTTCCAAGCAAAGGAGAAAGCTGAAATTTAGGATTAGAAATCACAATGTTGGACTTCCCTGGTGGTTCAGTGGATAAGAGTTTGCCTGCAAATGCAGGGGACATAGGTTCAATCCCTGCTTTGGGAAGATTCCACATGCACCTGAGCAACTAAGCCCTTGGGCCACAGCTACTGAGCCTGTGCTCTCGGGCCCAGGAGCCACAGCTACTGAAGCCTGTGAGCCAACACCCCGTGCTCCTCAACAAAGAGAAGCCATCACAGTGAGAAGCCTGCACACGGTAATGAAGGGTAGCCCATGCTTGCCGCAACCAGAGAAAGACCAAGAACAGAAATGAAGACCCAGCACAGCCAAAAACTAAATAATAAATAAATTTCAAAAAACAAAAGATGTTTAAAAAAATGCACCTTTTGGCTGCTCAGACACCTTTCAACTGCCCCTACTCTTCTCAGTTCAGTTCAGTTCAGATCAATCACTCAGTCGTGTCCGACTCTTTGCGACCCCATGAATTGCAGCACGCCAGGCCTCCATGTCCATCACCAACTCCCGGAGTTCACTCAGACTCACATCCATCGAGTCAGTGATGCCATCCAGCCATCTCATCCTCTGTTGTCCCCTTCTCCTGCCCCCAATCCCTCCCAGCATCAGAGTCTTTTCCAATGAGTCCACTCTTTGCATGAGGTGGCCAAAGTATTGGAGTTTCAGCATCAGCATCATTCCCTCCAAAAGAAATCCCAGGGCTGATCTCCTTCAGAATGGACTGGTTGGATCTCCTTGCAGTCCAAGGGACTCTCAAGAGTCTTCTCCAACACCACAGTTCAAAAGCATCAATTCTTTGGCGCTCAGCCTTCTTCACAGTCCAACTCTCACATCCATACATGACCACAGGAAAAACCATAGCCTTGACGAGACGGACCTTAGTCAGCAAAGTAATGTCTCTGCTTTTGAATATACTTTCTAGGTTAGTCATAACTTTTCTTCCAAGGAGTAAGCGTCTTTTAATCTCATGGCTGCAATCACCATCTGCAGTGATTTTGGCCAACCTTATCTTCACCAGTACCTGGCATGGCTCAGTCTCCAAAACTGTAGATGTTTTCATTACTGAAAAATAGCTGGTCTTCAAGGGTTTTAAAGGAGCAGACAAGGTAAGATTCACTATTGCAGATACATCTTCTAAGATCTTTTGTTCCAGATATATATTCCAAAGCAAACTTTTTTTTTTTTCATGAGAGCTCATAATCACATCATTAGATGCAATGGGGACAAAGAAATTTTTGAATTTTTATTTTACTGAGAAACATATGAATATAGTTATCCTTTTAAACCATAGAGATAATTATTTTATAATAACTTAAGGGTATAATCCTTAAAAATATTGAATCACTTTGTTGTAATCTGAAACTAATATAATATTGTAAATCAACTATATTTCAATAACAAATTAAAAAAAAATAAACCATATAGATAAACAGAGAATTTGGAAGGACAGAGATCCTTAGAAGTGGTTTTCTCTAAATGTTGAGCTTATGGGTGGCTTTGCTTTGAGATTTTGCTTATTTCTGTGACTGCTTTCCGTGAATACAGAAGCAGAAGGAAAAATTTTAAATCATGTTTCCTAATCTGTAAAGGACAAGCAGATGTAGGTACAAGAACATACATGTTTCTTTGTGCAGTGTTTATACCAGCACAAAGACAAAGTAAGCAAGTAAACTAAATGGTTAAAAAGGTTAAAGACAATGGAATATTGTGAATCCAACTAACGTCTATCGATAGAGATTGGTTAAATCCAATGGAAAATGAGGAGGCTATAGAAAAGGATGTTGTATATTTGTATATATTTCATGGGAAATCGTCCACAATAAATGTTATATAACTTGGTATATACTTTGAGCCCATCTATATTAGAAATCACTGAAAGGATATACAATTGAACTTTGAACAAGCTGGATTTCAGGGTGCCAAGCCCCCCCCACCCCACACACACACACACAGTGAAAAATTCAAGTATAACTTACAGGCAGCCCTCTGTATTCATGGTTCTGCCTTCTAAGAGGAAATGGTACCCAGACGACAGTTCTTATCTGTGCTGGTATTTTCTTATGGCTGGGCTTGTGATTTTATTTTTTATTTGATTTTACAATCATTACCATTTTACATGTTCTTTAAATATGAGTCCTCCAAGATTCTATTTTTTCTAAATATAAATTTCTGGTATAACTATAGAAGGCAAACACAGATAAAATGGTAGTTAAATGAACTTAATATAACTTCTTATCTATCCTTGAGCACTATCTATCTTCCTTATTATGAGGATGATAAATTCATATTTACCCTTGATTACTTTGAGTGAATCTGTTTTAATGCCACTGATGAATATGAAAAAGAGAGGTAAAAATATTTGAGTTTGATTGTTATACCTGCAAGTTACAGTCTTTTCTAAGTTTTATTATTGATGAATTTTGTTGTATAATATTTATGTATTATGTTATGTATGATGAATTATGTTGCATAAATAGAAAAAAATATTCCAGTGAGTGGAGAAAATAAAGGATAATTTCATTTAAAATCCTAGGAAAATAGACTTTGTAATAGAATTGAACTCTATTGTTAGATTCTATAATAGAATTTGAATATTAAATCATGTACAATCTCTATTCTATCTAATGAACTGAGTAGTTATTTACATAGTGGCTCAGTGGTAAAGAGTCCACCTGCTAATACAGCAGATGTAGGACATGCGGGTTTGATCCCTGGGTTGGGAAGATCCCCTGGAGGAGGGCATGGCAACTGACTCCTGTATTGACTGGAGAATCACATGGACAGAGGAACCTGGTGGGCTATATAGTCCACAGGGTGGTAAAAAGTTGGACATGACTGAGTGCACACACACTTATGTACGCAAACTTGACCCTATATACTAGATGAGAAATGACCCAGCTATACATATTATTTTCAGTGAGCTTGTTGTTAAATTTAAGAGAAATATATAACAAAAATAAAATGGTGACTAATACAAGTTAGTAGGTAAGTAGTGGTAAATTATGACTGGTGTGATAGGTCTAAGAAATAATCAATGTGTATAATAAATCAATGTGTATTTATCAAGGGACATATTGTGAAAAAGCTGCTACTAGATTTAAGCTTTGACTAAAAATAGACAGAGGGAAGAAGGTAGGACATGCCAACCAGACCATAATATGGGGATGTGTGTGTGTATGCTTACTTGCTCAGTCATGTCTGACTCTTTGCGACCCCATGGACTATAGCCACCAGGCTCCTCTGTCCATGGGATTCTCCAGGCAAGAATAACAGAGTGTGTTGTCATGTCCACCTCCAGGGAAATCTTCCTGACCCAGCAATCGAACCCAGGTCTCCAGCATTGCAGGCAGATTCTTTACCTACTGAGTCGCCAGAGAAGCCCAAGAATATTGGAGTGGGTAGCCTATCCCTTCAACATTCAGAAAACTAAGATCATGGCATCTGGTTCCATCACTTCATGGCAAATAGATGGGGAAACAGTGGAAATAGTGACAGACTTTATTTTGGGGGGCTCCAAAATCACTGCAGATGGTGACTGCAGCCATGGAGTTAAAAGACGCTTGCTCCTTGGAAGAAAAGTTATGACCAACCTAGACAGCATATTAGAAAGCAGAGACGTTACTTTGCCAACAAAGGTCATATATGGATGTGAGAGTTGGACTATAAAGAAGGCTGAGTGCTGAAGAATTGATGCTTTTGAACTGTGGTGTTGGAGAAGACTCTTGAGAGTCCCCTGGACTGCAAGGAGATCCAACCAGTCCATCCTAAAGGAAATCAGTCCTGAATATTCATTGGGAGGACTGATGTTGAAGCTGAAACTCCAAAACTTAGGCCACTTGATGTGAAGAACTGACTCATTTGAAAAGACCTTGATGCTGGGAAAGATTGAGGGCAGGAGGCGAAGGGGATGACAGAAGATGAGATGGTTGGATGGCATCACCGACTCAATGGACATGAGTTTGGATAAACTCCGGTAGTTGGTGATGGGCAGGGAGGCTTGGCATGCTGCAGACCATGGGATCACAAAGAGTCAGACATGACTGAGTGACTGAACTGAACTGAACTAAGCCTATCCCTTCTCCAGGGGAACTTCTTGATCCAGAAATTGAACCAGAGTTTACTGCATTGCAGGCAGTTTCTTTACCAGCTGAGCTACCCGGGAAGCTCAAATGGGGATGAGGGTAAGGATAAAGGTAAGGACTATGATGCCCTTTTAGAGCAATTAATCCATCAACCTGATTGGAGTGAGAGAGAATGAGAGAATGACATGAAAAACAGAGCTGAATAAATGGATTGGTGTTAAGTTAGAGAGCTATGAAAGCCAGGAGGAGAAGTCTGGAACTGACCCAACTCGACAATCGGAGACATTTTTTTATCTCCAAGGAGGAAAAAGATAATGTTAAAATAGCAGTTTAAGGAGATGCATCTGGCAGCAGTATGTAATGTCATCTGGGGGAAGGAAGATTCTCAAAGAAGGCGACCAGGCTGCGTTTACTTTAGGTGCGTAGACAGGAGGAATGGTTTTAAAGGATATTTCAAAGGAAAAAATGCCCATGATGTAATTTAAAAAAAGATATTTATTTGACTCAGCCTATTTCCTGACCTCTGTAGCCCTCCACTTCCCCAAAGATGTGGCCATTTAAATCCCACCTGACCGTAGTTTCCAGAACCTACTCTATACTGGGAAATCAAACCCTTCTTAGTCTCCAGACCAACACTCTAGTTTGATTACTGGGCTTCTTACTTCTTATAACTGAGCTTTTGACTTGATGCCTTCTTAGACTTTTCTAACTACAGTTAAAACTACAGTTGTGTTTTCCTGAAATTAAAAAACAAAAGCAAAATCTGAAAAGACACAAGCCAAAATGGTAAATGTGATTTTCTAAATAGTAATATTACCCCTTTCTTTTTCTTTCTCATTTTCCTTTTCCAAATATTAAGCTTTCTTGATGAACCATGTAGTACTTTTTAAATGCAAAACTAAATGATAGAAAAAAAAATTCAAATCCACATATTAAAGGGAAACATAATTGGCTAATATGAGTTGCCGACAGTACCAAAGTCGATGTTGTTGTCCTGATAAGAAACACACCTCCAGCATAGGAAATAAAAAAGAAAGTCATTTCCTGCTCATGGGTGTAAAGGGTGTGGACATTGCTTCCTTCATTCAAATTCAGAGAATCCATCTGCATTCTCAGTTCTCATTTTAAAGTGGAAATAGTGTTTTCTATATAAGTTCAGCCACAAAGAGCCAAAGAATAAGGCTGGGTGTCCTGAGGAGACAGGTCAGTGACTTGCTGGCAAATAATACTCATTTCTTCGCGAGGAGCACAGACACTCTGACCTGATCTGATAACCAATTCCTGATGGCTACATCCAGCCCAGACACAGAATAGAAATTTGTCCAGAGAAGTCTTCTGTTCAGATCAGACCTAAAAATATTTATCTGGTCTGATTTCAGAGGATGTTCTGGTCTCTAACAATGAAAACTCTGATGGCATTTAGGGATCTTCACAGTTGAACTTTGCCACCCGGTTGGGCTTCCTTGGTGGATCAGCAGAAAGGAATCTGCCTGCAATGCAGGAAACCTGGGTTCAATCCCTGAATCAGGGAGATCCCCTGGAAAAGGGACTGGCGACCCACTCCAGTATTCTTGCCTGGAGAATTCCATAGACAGAAAAGCCTGGTGAGCTACAGTCCATAGGGTCAAAAAGTCGGACACAACTGAAAAAATAAATTTAATGAGAGAACACATTATTAGCCCCAATCCTAACTGGCCCTACATCCTCCCAAGAATGTGACACCCTCATTAGGCAGTGATGTGGAGGACTTCTGTGTATAAGAAGGCAACCCCTCATTCCCCAAAAGAGCTCCAGTCAGTAAGGGCTCCTCGTTACCTAAGTCAGTAATTCTCAGTCCAGGCACAGCTCACAATCCCTCGTGCTGTGCCATGCTTAGTTGCTCAGTCATGTCCTACTCAGCGACTGCATGGATTGTAGCCCGCCAGGCTCCTCTGTCCATGGGGATTCTCCAGGCAAGAATACTGGAACGGGTTGCCATCCCCTCCTCCAGGGGATATTCCCGACCGAACCCAGGTCTCCCAATTTGCAGGCAGATTCCTTACTCTCTGAGCCACCAGGGAAGCCTCTTGAGGAGCATATAAAAATATACTGGTACCCAGACTTCAATCATTTCAGTTCAATCAAGAATCTCTGGGGGTTTGGCCCAAGCATCACTGTTTTTGTTTTTAACACCCCATGGTCAAGAGTCATCAGTGTAAGCAGTCAAAATCTTTCAAGGAACAGGTAGAACCAACAATGTAACTGCACTGATAGAACATCTAAAAAACCCCATGTTCAGAAAGATGCTGGCAGAGTGCCAACTCCCAGGAAGTTCTTCTTGGAACCCTGTCCCTCCTGCTTGCTCTGGTACCATTACTCTTGCTGAATATTACATCTGTGAATGACACCAGCCTATGTGACCTGAGACCATAGTTCTACAGCTATAACTTAAGCTGATCTGCTTGCCCTTGTCTGTGGCTGGATACAAATGCACACGGACATCCTTTTTCCAGGGTTCCAGAGGAAACTATTGAATTGAATGCTGTTGGCTTTGTTTTTTTCCCAAATATGAACTTTTCCTTTCTACAGTGTTTTAGCTCTGATGTGCTCTGTATATAATCATATTTCATCATGTTTGTTCAGTCTGGGATCATTGCTCCATGAAGATCTTTGTTCTACTTTACTGACTCCAAAATGAATCTAACCTGTCTGGATACTTAGCCATCATCATCACTATCTTATCTGTAAAATCACCAATATTAGTGTTGCTGAGACACAACACTGAGAAAGTATAAACTAAAATCTGTATAGAACTCATTTAAATTTTCATCTGTTTTCAAGGGAATCCTTAATTATTTCACCTATTGAAATGTTTTGCCTCATCTTGGTAAAATGTCAACTAATTCTCTTTATAAAGTTCCAGACAGTGAAAACAAGCTTTAAAAATTATATATATAGAAGTATATTATAAATATATACAATATAAGTATATATTCTTTCAGTTCAGTTCAGTTCAGTCTCTCAGTCGTGTTCGTCTCTGAGACCCCATGAATTGCAGCACGCCAGGCCTCCCTGTCCATCACCAACTCCCAGAGTTCACTCAGACTGATGTCCATCGACTCAGTGATGCCATCCAGCCATCTCATCCTCAGTCGTCCCCTTCTCCTGCTGCCCCCAATCCCTCCCAGCATCAGAGTCTTTTCCAATGAGTCAACTCTTCGCGTGAGGTGGCCAAAGTACTGGAGTTTCAGCTTCCGCATCATTCCTTCCAAAGAAATCCCAGGGCTGATCTCCTTCAGAATGGACTGGTTGGATCTCCTTGCAGTCCAGGGACTCTCAAGAGTCTTCTCCAACACCACAGTTCAAAAGCATCAATTCTTCGGCACTCAGCCTTCTTCACAGTCCAACTCTCACATCCATACATGACCACAGGAATGCTTTTGAATATACTATCTAGGTTGGTCAGAACTTTCCTTTCAAGGAGTAAGCATCTTTTAATTTCATGGCTGCAGTCACCATCTGCAGTGATTTTGGAGCCCAAAAAAATAAAGTCTGACACTGTTTCTACTGTTTCCCCATCTATTTCCCAGGAAGTGATGGGACCAGATGCCATGATCTTCGTTTTCTGAATGTTGAGCTTTAAGCCAACTTTTTCACTCTCCACTTTCACTTTCCTCAAGAGGCTTTTGAGCTCCTCTTCACTTTCTGCCATAAGGGTGGTATCATCTGCATATCTGAGGTTATTGAAATTTCTCCCGGCAATCTTGATTCCAGCTTGTGTTTCTTCCAACCCAGCGTTTCTCATGATGTATTTTGCATAGAAGTTAAATAAGCAGGGTGACAATATACAGCCTTGACGTACTCCTTTTCCTCTTTGGAACCAGTCTGTTGTTCCATATGCAGTTCTAATTGCTGCTTCCTGACCTGCACACAGATTTCTCAAGAGGCAGGTCAGGTGGTCTGGTATTCCCATCTCTTTCAGAATTGTCCACAGTTTATTGTGATCCACACAGTCAAAGGCTTTGGCATAGTCAATAAAGCAGAAATACATGTTTTTCTGCAACTCTCTTGCTTTTTCCATGATCCAGTGGATGTTGGCAATTTGATCTCTGGTTCCTCTGCCTTTTCTAAAACCAGCTTGAACATCAGGAAGTTCACGGTTCACGTATTGCTGAAGCCTGGCTTGGAGAATTTTGAGCGTTACTTTACTAGCGTGTAAGATGAGTGCAATTGTGCAGTAGTTTGAGCATTCTTTGGCATTGCCTTTCTTTGGAATTGGAATGAAAACTGACCTTTTCCAGTCCTGTGGCCACTGCTGAGTTTTCCAAATTTGCTGGCATATGGAGTGCAGCGCTTTCACAGCATCATCTTTCAGGATTTTAACTAGCTCAACTGGAATTCTATCACCTCCAGTAGCTTTGTTCGTAGCAATGCTTTCAAGGACCACTTGACTTCACATTCCAGGATGTCTGGCTCTAGATTAGTGATCACACCATCATGAGTATCTGGGTCATGAAGATCATTTTTGTACAGTTCTTCTGTGTATTCTTGCCACCTTTTCTTAACATCTTCTGCTTCTGTTAGGTCCATACCATTTCTGTCCCTTATCGAGCCCATCTTTGCATGAAATGTTCCCTTGGTATCTCTAATTTTCTTGAAGAGATCTCTAGTCTTTCCCATTCTGTCCTTTTCGTCTATTTCTTTGCATTGATTGCTGAAGAAGGCTTTCTTATCTCGCCTTGCTTTTCTTGGAACTCTGCATTCAGATGCTTATATCTTTCCTTTTCTCCTTTGCTTTTCACCTATCTTCTTTTCAAAGCTATTTGTAAGGCCTCCCCAGACAGCCATTTTGCTTTTTTGCATTTCTTTTCCATGGGGATGGTCTTGATCCCTGTCTCCTGGACAGTGTCATGAGCCTCATTCCATAGTTCATCAGGCACTCTATCTATCAGATCTAGGCCCTTAAATGTATTTCTTACTTCCACTGTATAATCATAAGGGATTTGATTGAGGTCACACCTGAATGGTCTAGTGGTTTTCCCTACTTTCTTCAACATGAGTCTGAATTTGGCAATAAGGAGTTCATGATCTGAGCCACAGTCAACTCCCGGTCTTGTTTTTGTTGACTGTATAGAGCTTCTCCATCTTTGGCTGCAAAGAATATAATCAATCTGATAACTATACATAAATATGTTATATAAATATATATATTACAAACATATATTTATCTCTAGACCTTATTCTCTTCATCTTTAGAATGAGGGAGGGGATGTCCCTGGTGGTCCAGTGGTTAAAAATCAGCCTTGCGATGCAGAGGACCCAGGTTCAATCAACCCCTGAGTGGGGAACTAAGACCCCACATACCACAGAGCAACTAAGCCCACATGCCATGATTCCTGAAGCCCAGTGGCTCCAAAGTCCTCCAGAGCAACAGCACAAGCCACAGCTAGAGAGTCCAAGAGCCACAGCAGAAGATCCTGCATGTCAAAACTAAGACTCCAGGCAGCCAAATAAATAAATGTTTTTAAATGAGGGAGCTGGACAAGATAATCAAGTCCCATCTAGTTCCCTGACTTTATGACTCTTTTCTACAACTTATTTATCCCCTGACTGATGAGAACCAATCCCAAATAGCAACTATTTGGTATTGTTTATAACAAGACATTTACTTATGAGATGTGATACATTTTTTAAATGAACTTTTAAAACGGGTGAGGGAATTACTTCTTTCTAATAAAATTGAAGAGCTCAAAAGTTTCAAGTCCTAGTGCTAAAAATAAGTCATGTGACTTTCAGCTAGATGCCAGGGTGACTGTGTTTCCATATTTAGCACCATTAAAACCGCTACCATTTATCCCAAAAGTGTTTTAATATTGAAGTACTTAAGAATGAAACAATTTTTGTTTTATGTCTTAGAGTCACTAAAGAGGATGTCAATAATTTGAGTCTAGAAAAAATTGGGACAGTCTACATGCTGAAAATTTCTTAGGTTTGGAGTTTATTTTCTACCAAGTGATTAAAAGATAAAATGGCTCAAATCTCTGAAAAGTTAAAAGAAAAAAAGAAAACAACTTAAAACCTTTACCAATGCAAGCAAGGTATTTTTAAACAAATCTTGATTCACATGTGTGAGCTAATAGAGGCATTTTCATATTCCATGCCCTCCTGAAATTTGGAAATTGGCTAAAGAAGGTAGGTTTCTTTCAATGCAATGAATTCTAAACTGAAAACCAGAGTGCAACTGGACTATCCAGTATTTCACCTCTGAAGAGTAACATAGAGTTTTTAATTAAACTCACCTACACTTTCTAATTTAATCTTCCTAAACAGATCTTTGACAAGAAAGGCAGGTCTTTGCCATCCCATCTTTCAGATGAGAAAATTGATACAGCTTTTTCTTGTTATTTGTTCTAATCTAGAAGCACAGAATCAGTCACCTCATTTTAAGCTGGATTCGATCACGACACATTTTCTCCACACCTGTTGTGGTTGTAAACTGCATTGTGCTTGTGTTCAAGAAACAGGCCATAAAACCCCACAGGCTTTCCTACTGCTGGAGAAAAAGGTCTCTATCCACACCAAGCCAAACTGGTTATAACCAATACCAACTTGCCTGAAATCTAACTTGAGAAAAGATTCATTGTAAATCTCTCCAAAGGAATTTGGTTCTGAAAGAATGTGAAAAAATGGACATGAGCAGCAGGTTGTGCTTGGTTGGGAAGGCAACTATCTGTATGGAGAGATCAGGAAGGGACATAAGGCCCCAGGGAGTTTCCAGGGGTGATGACAGGCCATCTCCTCCTCCTCTTCCCACAAAATAGAAGTGGGGATTTCTTCCATTGCTGAACAGTCCTTAGGACTTCCCCAGGCTCCTTAAGAGAAGATACCAAAGTGGGGATCCCCACTCTTGGGGACTCCTGAAGCTTCCTTTACACTGAGGTTCTTGACCCCAGCTGCATTTGAAAGGCAATGGGAGAGGGAATGATACGCTGGTCTCTGGCCCCATCCCAGGCCAATCAAATCAGCCTCGCTGGAGGGTGAGGGGTGGATCCCAGATATAGATAGTGTTAGAACCTTCTGGGTGATGTTAATGTCGAGAACAGTGGAGAACCACTGCTTTAGGCTGTCTGCCTGGTCACTGCAAAGGCCTCTTCCATTACTCAGACCAGTTGGAAAGTATGAATATTTGCAATTTGGCATTCTTTTTTTTTTTCCCCTATCTTTCAGTGGCCCTACATCCCTCCTCACACAACCAGTGATCTTGAATTCTGTTTGGTTTTGCCTCCCTCCTATATCACCTCTCCATCACATCAGTTCACAAAAAATGATCAGGAACCCATTCATATTAGAAAGACATAGAAAGTGGATCATTTAAAATGATTGCTCTCTTAGAGGCACTGACAGAACAAGTAATGAGACTTGTTTATGTGTAGAATAAAGCCCAGGGAATCAAGCTGTAATTCACCAAAGATGACAGGCTTTGGTGGGGTCCCAATGTCACTCCTCTCATGCTTAGGAAAAGTAGCATCTGTTTGGCCAGAAGAAACCTGCTCCCTTTGTCCTGCTGGTCATAATTCCCTGGGCTTCACTTGACACAGCTGTGTCTTGTTTGGTCCCCCATAGGGGCAGCCTCCTGCGACACCCAAAAGAAGTGGAGAAATAGAAAAAAGCACACACTGACACCCAGAGACTTCTATGTGATGTGAAAGCGGATCAGAAAGCAGAATAATTCTGTTCTGACAAGAACCAACTTTCCTAACCCCCCAAGAGGAATATTATGTCCTGAGCAAACATGGGGGAAATAGAATATAATTCAAGAATAAGGAAGCAAGAGGGCAGGAGAAGGGGATGATGAAGGATGAGACGGTTGGATGGCCTCACCGACTCAATGGACTTGAGTTTGAACAGGCTTTGGGAGTTGGTGACGAACAGGGAAGCCTGGCGTGCTGCAGTCCATGGGGTCACAAAGAGTCGGACATGACTGAGCAATTGAACTGAACTGAAAGAAGCAAACAAACATTTAGCTAAATCCTACTGAACTATACTACAACAGTCAAAACCAAGCTGTGTGTAGCTCGTGTGCTTTGAATTGAAGCAGATGGATCAGTGAGAGTGTGAGTCATTTTGTGCTTTCAGGATGTTTCACTGGAGAGTAAGCACTGCTGCCCAAGCAATGCAGGTTTAAAGCAATCCAAACAGCAAAAGCCCCTGGGTCATCACAGCCTATTTACATCAAAATCAGTTTTTACTGTGTTGGGAAAGTCACAGTAGAACAAATAAGAGACTTCTGTGCATACGGTTTAGCAGTTATCAGAAGAAACCCAAAAGTTATCCTTCTTGAATGGCTGGTTTAAAATATTTGTTTATTAAATGCCACCAATGTCTGAGCACAGATTGCTTATTAAATATTCAGTTCTAGATTCTAAATGTGACAAGTCAATTTAATTATAAATGATGTACAAATAATGAAGAGGACCTAACTATGTTGCTAACTTGCCTACAAGCTCTCCGAATCATTTCTGTTAATGTGTTATCAGAGAAGGTGAATGAGAAAGAAATATAGCAAATAAGTAATATTCTGTCCCAAGATCTAGCATGTAACTGATGAATGGTTGCAGTGGTCAAGGATGAAAAGAGAACAAATAAGCAATTGCTACAAATACATTAAATTTGCAAGAACTTTTCCAAACCTGACTTTATGAAACAGAAGCAGTACCAGCCAAGACATTTTTAGATGGTCCTTTTGTGGTAAAAAATAATTTGAGGTTATTCTATTCTTAGTTTGGGAGGAATCTGTTGACATATGGCTCTAACAGATTACAAACACCCCCAAATTTTTGTTAGGAAAACATACTGCCTACTGTGAAATGTGTGGCTTATTACTATTTGGGAAATGCTTGGATAATAATTTAATAATAATCATAGCAATACTTTAAACTTCTATTTTATAAATACTAGTTACCGTAGCCTGATGGCTAAGTTCACCCTGGAGGCTTCAAAATTTACTTTAATAATAATAATGATGATGATGGCATCTAAAATTCATGCAACCCTATCTATGTGCCCAGGATTGTGTGTATTATATCATTAAATCATCATTCTTTCCATTTTGCCTATGAGGAAAGAGGCTCTGAGAAGTTAAGTGACTTACCCAGTCAAGGCCACTGTGCATGAACAGCAGATTTCAGTTTCATATCTGTCTAATTTGCAAGTCTTTACTCTTAACCACTATACTGTAGTGCCTGCCTATAGAAACTCATCAGCGAAGTAAGATAGCAAAGTCTGGTATGCTATAAATTGGAAAATATAGACATGCACAGTTATGTCAAATATTCAAATAATTCTCTATCACTTTGGACCATTTGGTAGCATTTTTTTATCTTGTGGGAGATAAACAATAAGCAAAACATACTTTATAAGAGAAATTCTCCGTAACTTTGATGAAAGCAAGGATTTCTTAGGACACAAACAACTCGAATACTAAAAGAAAAAACATAAGTTGGACTTCATCAAAAATTTTAAAATATTGTATCTTCTTTTCAAAAGATACCATTAAGAAAAAGAAAAGCACTCTAAGTCCTAAGAGGAAATAAATGTAGTGCAAATAGTTGACAAAGGACTTGGGTCCAGAGTCTGTAGAGAACAGCTTACAACTCAATCGAGAAACAGTAACCCAGTGAAAAGCACCAGCAAGTGATTTGAACGGATACTTTACCAGAAGATGTTTGGATGGCTGGTCAGCAAATGAAAAGACACTTAATATTATCAGTCAGAGAGAAATGCAAATTAAAACCACAAGGAGATACCAGTACACACCCACCAGAATAGCTGAGTGTAAAAAGACTGAAAATATCCAGTGTCACCAAGAATGTACAGCAACAAGAATGCATATACTGCTGGTGGGAAGGTAAAATGGTGCAATAACTTTGGAAAACAATTTGACAGTTTCTTATAAAGTTAAATATATACTTATGATATGACCTAAAAATTCTAAGTATTTACCGAAGAAAACTGAAAACATATCCATGTAAAGTTTTGCACACAAATGTTTTATTAGCATTCATTCAACTTTACTCATAAGAGTTCCAACTTGAAAATAATCCAAATGGTCATCAACTAGCGGTTCAAGAAACAAGTAGTGGTATATTCCTTAAAATCAAATAGTACCCCCAAATAAAAGGGAATGGATCACTGATACATCCAACTACATGAATGAATCTAAAAAAAAAAAAATGCTGTATAAAAGACAACAGACACTGGGACCCAATTAAACCTAAAAAGCTTTTGCATAGCAAAGGAAACCATAAACAGGAGGAAAATAAAATCCTCAGAAAGGGAGAAAATACGTGCAACTGAAGCAACTGACAAGGAATTGATCTCCAAAATATGCAAACAGCTCATGTAGCTTAAGATCAAAAACAAACAACCCGATCAAAAAATGGGCAGAAGACCTAAATAGACACTTTTCCAAAGCAGACACATACAGATGGCCAACAAACGCATGAAAAGATGCTCAACATCCCTAATTATTAGAGAAATGCAAATCAAAACTATAATGAGGTATCGCCTCACACCAGTCACAATGGTCATCATCGGAAAATCTGCGAACAACGAATGCTGGGGAGAGTGTGGAGAAAAGGGAACTCTCTTACACAGTTGGTGGGAATGTAAATTGATACAGCCGCTATGAAGAACAGCATGGATGTTCCTTGAAAAGTTAAAAATAGAATTACCATATGACCCAGCAATCTCATTCCTGGGCATATACCCAGAGAAAACCATAATTCAAAAAGACACATGCACCCCAATGTTCACTGCAACAGTGTTTACAGTAACCAGGACATGAAAGCAATCTCCATCAACAGAGGAATAGATAAAGACAACATGGTACATAGAAACAATGGAGTATTACTCAGCCACTAAAAGGAACAAAATTGTGCCATTTGCAGAGATGTGGATGGACCTAGAGACTGTCATACAGAGTGAAGTAAGTCAGAGGGAAAAACAAATGTTGTATTAATATAAAATCGCTTATATGTGGAATCTAAAAGAATGGTACAGATGAACTTATTTGTAAAGCAGAAATAAAGACACAGATGACAAATGTATGGATATTAAGGGGGGAAGTGGGGAGTAGGATGAATTGTGAGATTGGAATTGGCATATATACACTACATATATAAAATAGATAACTAATGAGAATTTACTGTATATCACAGGGAGCTCTACTCAGTGCTCAGGGTGACCTAAATGGGAAGGAAAATCCAAAAAAGAGGATGTATGTATAGGCATAGCTGATTTACTTTGCTGTACAGTAGAAACTAATACAACATTGTAAAGCACCTATTGTTGTTTAGTCGCCCATTCGTGTCCAATTTTTTGCGACCCCATAGATTGCAGCCCGCCAGGCCTCTCTGTCCCTCATCATCTCCCAAAGTTTGCCCAAGTTCATGTCCATTGCATCAGTGATGCTATCCAGCCATCTTATCCTCTAATGCCCTCCTCTTCTTCTGCCCTCAGTCTTTCCCAGCATCAAGGACTAAAGCAACTATACTCCAATAAAAATTAATTTAAATAAAAGACACCAGACACAAGAGAGTACATACAGCAACAATTCCATTTATGTAAAATTCTAGAAAAAGCAAATATGATCTATAGTGATCTGCATGATTTATTTTTCTTCTCTACTGGATCTTTTTTATTAGAATAAAACATGTTCTTTCTCTCACTTCCATCCCTGTCATTAAAAAGCACATCAGTGGTTGCCTGGAGCCAGGATTGGAGAGATAAATTTACTGCAAAAAAAAAAAAAAAAAAAAAGCAGGGGCAAAAGGAAATCTTTTAACATGATGGAAATGCTCTATATCTTGATTGTGGTAGTAGTTATAGGTGTATAAATCTGTCAGACTCATCAAAATGTACACTTCAAATAAGAAGTGCTTTGAACTGTATCGTATACATATGATGTAAGTGGTCAGGGGGAAAATAACTGAGGAAGGATAGGGAATGCATGGGAAGGTGGAGTCAGGGTAGTTTTTAAGCAGGGAAAAGCAGGGAGACTAATTAGGAGGTTATTGCAAAAATCTAGCAAAGAGATGATGGTGAGAGTTAGACCATGATGGCAATAATGAAGATGGTCAGACGTGGTCAGATTTGGGTTGATCTTGAAGGTAAAGCCAAGAGGATTTGCTCATGACTTGGAGCTGAAGCATGAGTAAAAGAGGAAACTGAGGATGAGTCCTAAACCTTAAGCCTGTGCAACTCTCAGCACTGAAATGGGGGGAAATTTCAGAGAGAGGTTTTCAGGGAAAGACCAGGAATTCATTTGGAGTTCATGCTAAGTTTGAGATGCATCTGAAACACCCAAGTGGAGATGAGTCTAGAGGTCAGGGAGAATTTGAGACTGAAAATACATCTTTGGAAGTCATTAGCATGGAAAGAGTGTTTAAAGCACAAAACTGGATGAACTCATTAAGAAAGCAGAGAGAAAACAGTTCAAAGGACTGAGTATACATCACTTCAATGTCAAGAAGCCAAACAGATGAAGAGGAATCAGCATAGAGACAGAGAAAGAGGGACCAGTGAGCTAGGAGGAAACCCAGGAGGCGCGTTTTCCTAGAAGTCCTGAAGGATAAGGAAGTGTTTTTAAAGAGGGCAAGAGCAGCTAAATGCTGCTGATGGATCAAGTAAGTTGAGGACTGAGAACTGACTATTGGTTTTAGCAATGTGATGAC
Organism: Ovis aries; assembly: GCF_016772045.2. Taxonomy (NCBI): domain Eukaryota; kingdom Metazoa; phylum Chordata; class Mammalia; order Artiodactyla; family Bovidae; genus Ovis; species Ovis aries. The sequence continues at coordinate 56,613,513 of NC_056062.1, read as the reverse complement.
CAATGGTACCTTGATAATGGCAGGTTCTGATGGAAAAGAGAGCAAAAACCTCACTGGAGAGGGATAAACTGAGAACACGAGGAAAGAAATTAGAGACAGCAATAGAGAAAACTTTTAAAAGGACTTTTGTTAGAGAGGGAGAAGTGAAATGGCACAGGAGCCATTGGGGGAAAGGGAAGATAAAGAAAGGATCGGAGACACATAGAAGAAATAGCTGCATTGATACTGATGGGTATGGTCCAGTAGAAAGGACAAAGTGATGATGTGGGGAAGAGAAAAGATAACGACATCCTTGAGTAGGCGAGAGGGGATGGGAGTGAGTGACATGCAGACCGTAATCTGAGCAACATTAAGACAGGAAAGGACCCTTGATTGTGTTGTTAGTCTCTTGGTGCTCCCAGCACTCTCTGTCTTCCAGATGTGGACCGCTTGTAGATAAAGGAAAACCTCCCCTTGCCCAGCTGAATGTCTGTGGACCACGTTTGCTCTGACCTCTATCCTCACTGGGACCCTGGCTCCCCCCGCCACAAACCCTATTGTCAAGTTTCTGAATGTTGCAAACACTCTTCTCCAATTAATGGGATGTGAGTTCTCCTTAAAAATAGCAAATACATTTCTTTTCTGCCTAATTTTGACATTTGCACATTTGATGGATGTTGAATTACTCTCCCAAATAGTTTTTGGCAGGATGAAACCAAGGGAGCTTATTTTAGCACTCTCTCTTATTTTTCCTGTGGCATTTTCACTTATGCCAACCCAGCCAAGGAATGAGGCATGGTGCTGAGTGGTTGCTGTGGAACTAGTAGGCTGCGTTCCTGATGCAGGAGGTAGGTCAGGGAGCAGTCCTGTGTAGTCCACAAAAACCACTAAGTTAAAAAAAATATTTTGTAAACAAAGCCACTAAAAAAAACAATAATGGTTACATAAAGGCTCTAACCAGCCAGTTATATAATCTAAGACGGAGTAAAAGAATTTTGAGCAAAAAAGTCCAAGGTATATATTATTACAGGATAAAGTCCTAGCGCCTATGCCTAATCAGTTTAACCACTGTAGTGACACGCTGACTGCCAGAAGCATAAATATTTTGAAAGTCTTTGCCATTTTTATTATTCTAAGAGTGTGTTTCTAGTTTCCATGTGATAGAATTGGAGCACATACTGCTATAATTACTTTCCTATCTCTGGTTACTCCGCACGAGAAAGCTGTTATGTGAATTCATTCAAAAACTTCTTAATGATAGCCTTCTATGTGTTAGGCACTGTGCTAGCCAGTGGGGATTTTAAAATGGTGAAGGCATGCTCCCTGATTTTGAGGGTGTCGCTCTCTAGCTGGGGATACAAAGAAAACTGTAATACAATGTAGTAAATGGAACACATTTGAAAGTGACTGATAGGTTATTACAAGAGTACAAAAGGGGAGCCTCAACCCATCTGGGGAGCTGTGGAAACTGAGGGGCTTCTAGAAATTTCTTAGATTATGGAAACATCAGAAACCAAGCAGGAGACAAGGGAGCTGTTTAACCCCGCTGCTCCCTAGGTTAAGATACTGGGCTAGGAGAGACAGTAGGTAATGCTGACAGCTGCCAACCTCGAATGTCGCATAAAGATGTCACCTAGGTAACAAGCACTTATGAAGGCTTCAGCAGGAGAGTGACATGGTCCAACCTTTATTTCAGGTGGATTTCTGATGAAGGGATTTTTCAGGGGTTCTCCCAGAAGCAGACCCTGAACCAAGGGTTTGCATTCAAGTGATTTTTTTTTTTTTTTTGAAGGAAATCATTCCGGAAGAAGCCAATAAGGAAGTAGGAGAAACAGCATAGGGGAAGCTAAGAAGTCAAACAGAGGAACAGTTTCAAGTTAAGTCCTAGATTCAGCCTGGAAAGTACACCTTAGTTCATAGCAGCCCTATTTACACTAACTGAGACATGGAAGCAACCTAAATATTCATAACAGATGTTTAGACAAAGAAGATGAGGTACAATACATATATACTACAAAATATTACTCAGCCACACACACACACATACACACACACACAAAGAATGAAATAATGCCATTTGCATGGATGGACCTAGAGATTATCATATTAAGTAAAGTAAGCCATACAAAGACAGAAGTAGATTCTCAATCATAGTAAGCAAACTTATGGTTATCAAAGGGGAATGGGGCTTGATGGGAAGGATGAAATAGGAGTTTGGGAATAACATATGCACACTACTATATATAAATAGAGAATGAACAAGGACCTACTGTGTAGCACAGGGAACTCTACTCAATATTTCATAATAACCTATAAAAGGGAAAAGAATTTGGAAAAGTGTGTGTGTGTGTGTGTGTGTGTGTGTGTGTGTGTGTGCGCTTAATTGATCGAGTCGCGTCTGACTCTGCGATGCTATGGACTGTAACCTGCCAGGCAGCTCTGTGCATGGGATTCTCCAGGCAAGAATACCGGAAAGGGTTACCATTTCCTCCTCTAAGGGATCTTCCCAACCCAGGGATTGAACTCGAGTCTCCCGCATTGCAGGTGGATTCTTTGCCCACTGAGCTATCAGAGAATCCCATGGACAGAGGAGCCTGGTGGGCTACTGTCCACAGGGTGGCAAAAGGGTCATACATGACTTATCAACTAAACAACAGCAATAACTGAATCACTGTGCTGTACACCTGAAACTAATAGAACATTATAAATCAACTGTACTTCAGCAGAAAAGAACAATTACACCTCAGAATTTGCCCCACTTTTAGGAAAGTAGCAGTGTCTTATACTCCCACACTGGTTAGTTGTCCTCTTGTGGCCACTCTGGGGGAAATAAAGACTCTTGGGCAGTTCCTGTTTTTCCTGTGGGCTAGGCAGCACCATTGCCAAAGGACAGTCCTCTTTCCATCACAATCCCAGAAAAGCATGCACAGTTCAGGGGCGGACGAACAGAGGGGGTGAAAGCAATTTGAGCAGGACACCAACAGTATCCACAGGCGATAAAACTGGAGGAAAGTGGGACTTCTTGTTTCTTTTTACTCTTTTTTTCATAAGTCATTTTTATTTTATATTGGCATATAGTCGCCAATATATATTGACATATACTGACAATGTTGTGTTCATCTCAAGGGTACAGCAACGTGATTCGCATACACATTTCTCTACTCTTTCCCAGATTCTTTTCCCATCTAGATTACTACAGAGTGTATGTTGAGTATAGTTCTCTGTGCTATTCACTAGGGCTTTGTCAATTACCTGTTTTATGTATGGTAATGAGTACCTCTGTGGGTGCGTGCTCAGCCTCAATTGTGTCCGACTCTTTGCGACTCCCACTTTTGTAGATACTCTTTTACTTGGAAACATTGCTTGTTAGAAAAGTTTGACTCCATTTTAAAAGAATCAGTGTTCTTGATCTCCAGTTAATATGTGTTCTGGTTATCCTCCCCTCATCGCTGATTATCACCTTGTCTTTTATCCCTTTAGTTAGTCCAAGGACAGAAATGATGTCATCACTCACTCAGAAGTAAAATGGCAGTGATTTAGCAGTGGGGTAGGGGTTAGACCTATCTATTGAATGTACTGCTGATTGTAAATTGGTACAGTCACTACGGAGAATAGTATGGAGATTCCTTAAGGAACTAAAAATTGAGCTACCATTTGATCTAGCAATCCTGCTCCTGGGCATATATTTGGAAAAACCCATATTTCAAAAATATACATGTACCCCAGTGTTCATTGCAGTGCCGTTTACAATAGCCAAGACATGGAGGCAGCCTAAATGTTCATCAACAGATGAATAGAAAGAAGATGTGGTACATAAATACAACGGAATATTAGTCAACCATTAAAAAAATGTAATAATGCCATTTGGAGCAACATGGATGAACCTAGAGATTATCATACTAAGCGAAGTCAGACAGAGAAAGACAAATACATGTTAGCACTTATATGTGAAATATAAAAAAAAGATACATATTTACAAAACAGAAACAAATTCATAGACCTAGAAAACAAACTTATAGTTACCAAAGGGGAAAGGTGGAGGGGGGAGGGCTAAACTAGGTGTTTGGGATTAGTATATATACACTACTATACATAAGGGATGGAGTAGGGAATGGCAACACACTCCAGTATTCTTGCCTAGAGAATCCCTATGGACAGAGGAACCTGGCGAGCTATAATCCATGGGGTCGCGAAGAGTCGGACATGACTGAGCGATTAACACACACACACACACACACACACACACACACACACACACACGTAAGGGAAGCCAGGTGGTTCAGTGATAAAGAATCTACCTGCTAATGCAGGGGATACTTACCTGACTTGAGATAGGAAGTTAGGAGGGTATTGCTATAGCTGGGTGAGGAAGGAGGAGAGTTTGCACGAAGAATGAAGAGGAGCCAAAGGATTCAGGAAACATGTAGCACCTTAAAGAGGCAGAAGAGTTTAAACATTAGCCAAGAGTCAAGGCAGGTCCTCTCGTGTTCAGCCTGGCTGTGACGATGGGTAGAAACATCATGAAACAGATGAAATACATTTCATCTGAAAAAGAGATGAAATGAAACTGAAAAATACAAGAAAAAGGATGAGTATGGGGTGAGGAAAGAATGATGATCTCACAGCATCTTATTCTTGTACATTTTGCTATTTTCATAATGAGACCCAACCATCTATAACCACATAGTCTGCTGTCTTTATTAACGTGACATTACTATTCACTGTCTGCATTAGTAGAACATGACTATTCCAAGAAAAACTCTTGCCCGTGAAAATGAAGTTCCAAATAGCATTATGTGAACTGCAAACTACTCAGCCAGCCTTCAGTAGAGTAAATCACCCCTTTTGGGGTAGATGCTTACAGTTTCTTTTGAAGGGGTGTTAGGCTGTTATCCTGTCTGTTTGGCCCTGGTGTTTGTGATATGTGTGTGATGAGATTATGCAGTGACGTTGAAGGTTGTTTTTTTAAACTATGTTAGGGTTTTGAAGTAATCTCTGACTTTCAGGGGCCTAAGAATATTAACTTATCTCCTTAGTTTTATTGTAACCAGGATTTCAGAAGTGACAAGATGCTTGGCTGACATGGTCAGAATAGAGCTGCATTTTCTTTCTTTCTTTTTTTGGCTATGCTGAACATCTTGTGGAATCTCAGGTCCCCAGTGAGGGATTGAACCCAGGCCCCCTGCAGTGGAAGAACAGTGTCCTAACCACTGAACTGCCAGGGAGTTCCCAAGTCACATTTTCAATAATCAGAACTCTTAAGTGATTCTGGACCTCACAGTACTGTTGTGTTTACATATTACAGTTTAATGGCAGTATATGGGGTATACAAATATATTAGCTTCAAAAAAAAAAAAAACAACAAAGCTCACACTACTTTTGGTGGGGCTTTATTATAATATGTATCTTACAATGAGTCTGATGTTGAGAAATTAGAATATATATTTGTGTATCTTAGGTCCCTGCTTACAATGTTGTCAAAATAAAATGAGAAGACTCTGAGTTAGTAAGATGTGTGCCATTCAGCTTTTAGGTGCTTGTGTGAAGTTGAGAAAGGTCATATGTATGTGATTTCATCCCTGAAGAACCATTTTAACTGCTTTAAAGGACTGAAAATAATATAAAAGCGAAGCTAAACTTTACTCCAGTTTCCCAATGGACAAAAACATTTCAGTTATATAAAATGAATCAACAAGATTTGAATACAGGCACTTAAATGTCAGATAAACTAACAAAAATCCAAGCCCTCCTCCTGGTTTCTCTAAGAAAAAGTTGATTACATCAGGTACTTGAAGAAATCCAGTAGGGAATAAAAATATTCCAAAAAGCAGTTCCCCCAACCCCACCCCCTAATGCCATTCCAGAAGGTCCCTTGGGGACAGGGAAGGGGGGACTTTCATTCCCTATAACCTTCCCTTCTCTAAAGACATATACCCAAACCAACAAATCAACAAGTCAAAGCTATGCTTCTTTGGCCAACGCAGCTTTAAGACAAGCCCTCCAGTTCATTGTAGTAACTCACTGCTGTCCCTGAACCATCCTTTATAGAAATTCTGGAATCTTCACTCTCTGAGGGACACAGTACGGAGGCCTTTAGTAGGCAGCCTTGTGACACCTCATTAACAACTTGTTGTAAAGAGGCATCTCTTTGACCTTGATATTTTTCCAGAAAAGTGAATTATTTATTTCCCCCTGTATCCACATATGCTGTGCAGAAGCCACCCATTTATCTGACATGTTTTATTAAGGATACCAGATGTTCCTGCAGTAAGTTTTAGGTATTATAGCCTCTGACAACAGAGCAAAAACAGAGCTTCACATCAGTGAATACAGAGAAAATTCATATGTCTCTGTGAATTAAATTTCTTTTCTGAGACCTTGGCAATCAGAGGCTGAGAATTACCCAGTTCTTCCTCCTAACATGTAAATAACATTACTTTATTCACATACCCTTGCTCCCGCCCGATCCCCCCCGACCCCCGCCCCAACTCTCCCTTCACCTACTGCTCCCCAAACCCAGGAGTTACTGAAAGCTCTTAAAATTTGCACTTTTACTGTCTATATTTATCTGTTAAGCCAGGCTTTTGGACAATAGTTCACTTTGATTCTCCTGAATCAAACAGGCCAAGCTAATTAGTCATTAGCATTTATGTGCTGCTAATTACCACCAGTGAGAAGTGCCTGGGAGACGCCAACACACAGTGTTAGAGCAATTTGTTTTGTGGGTTGGAGAGGTGGTTTGATTCCATTTCCCGTTATATCCTCACTACAGACTAGTCCAAGTGGTGCTGGAGATTTGAAGTGGCATTTCACTTTCAGCAAAGGAGAGTCTTCCTCCCACTTGGACATTTTCATGCTAAAACAGCCCACTTGTCAAACTCTTCTATTGTGGTGACAGATGTTACATGATACACAGCTAGGTAGTAAGCTGGCATCTGACATCTTTTAGCTACACGGGCACACATGTCAATATGCCATAAAATGCAGACACTTTCCCATAGAAGCTGGATAAACACTTCCCTCAGAGCCTTTGCTATATCAATTTGGAACAGATGGGTTGCTGTTTTTCTGATGTATTATGACAAGCAGCAGCAACTACTAATCATAGCACTGAGAACTGTTGGTGTCTAATGCTGTTCTTTTTCTGTGTCACCCATTAAGTCACTGTTCTGCTCTTGAACAGAGTTTTAAAAACAGAAAAAGAAAAAGTAAAGGAATAAACTGGACTTCCCTGGTGGCTCAAGGGTAAAGAATCCACCTGCCAGTGCAGAAGATGTGGGTTCAATCCCTGGTCCAGGAAGATCCCCTGGAGAAGGAAATGTCAACCCACCCCATTATTCTTGCTTGGGAAATCCCATGGACAGAGGAGCCTGGCAGACTGCAGTCCATGGGGTTGCGAAAGAGTTGGACATGACTTAGCAACTGAATAACAACAAATGAAGATTAACTGATGGTACTGGAGAGAAGAAGAGAAAGGCTTTGGCCTTTGGACCTATAGTTTTTCTCTCCTTTTCTCATGCTTGCAAATCTGTGTCTGCACACTGCCGTCTGTACTACATTCTGAAATTTTCCTAGGCTTTGAACCCAGGTATCTGGGTAGTGTCTTAAGGGGGCAGGCTGAGGGAGAAGAGCTGATCTAGCCAGTGCCAAATAGGACCTGAAGTCCCCATCAGCACAATCCGCCTTTTAACCTCCTTCACTCTTAGCACAGGAGTTATGGTTGGTCCCTTTTTTGCCTTCACATGTTGCCTCCACAAATTCACTTAAACCTGATTTTGTGTTTACACAAACATCAGGGGGTAAGCAGACTGAGCTCTCTTGGGTGGATCAACCGGCAGCCCCACCCCATGTGACAGTCCTGGGTCATGCATACCATCCAGGCATTCCTGGCACCTCAAATCAAGCCTATCAAATCATCAGAGTGTTTCATCAACTGATTGGGTAGCAGAGGGTGATTTCGGGAGCCAGGGCGCCAGAAAAAGGGATTAAAGTTAGCTTAGAAAGTCCCCTTGAACTTCCAAAAGCAACACTGCCTTTCCTCCACACAACGACCACTTTCATAGCGCAGGGGCCGCCTTCACTCCTGGGCTCGCTGCAAAGTTCAGGGGGATGTCCAGGTTTGTTTGCTTGTGAAAGAGGGTGTAAAACTCCTTCATTTCTTTAGTGACAGTCACACTGCTTATAAGCTGGCTGATAGATAGAATTCACTGAATGTGAAACAGGCCTCTGTGAGTCTAGAGCGGGGAAGGAAAACCACAGAGTGATTCAGCACCCTGAAGGCTCTCTATTCACAGCTGAGGGAGAGAAAGGAGCCTGCTGCAAATCCAGGAGGGGCCACCTCTCGTCCCATGACCAGGCAGAGGGAAACAAAAACAGCTAAACTGGGAGTTTCGTGACATTTATACTCCTTATTAACATCTATGATGCAAAAGTTCCACCTGGAATTTAGAAGCTGTGTCCTGGCAAAAGATGCAGATTTTCAGTGTATTGGTTCAGGGTGCAGAATTTGCAGTCGAACATTCATACTCCAGCTGCCTCTGTCACTTTGTTGTATGACCTTGGGAAAATTACTTAGATTTGGTTTCCTCGTCTGTAAAAGGAGGGTAATAGTATCCATAATACAGCATTGTGAGTATGTGTGTTAGTTGCTCAGTTCAGTTCAGTTCAGTTGCTCAGTCGTGTCTGACTCTTTGCAACCCCATGAATTGCAGCACGCCAGGTCTCCCTGTCCATCACCATCTCCCAGAGTTCATTCAGACTCACGTCCATCGAGTCGGTGATGCCATCCAGCCATCTCATCCTCGGTTGTCCCCTTCTCCTCCTGCCCCCAACCCCTCCCAGCATCAGAGTCTTTTCCAATGAGTCAACTCTTCACATGAGGTGGCCAAAGTACTAGAGGTTCAACTTTAGCATCATTCCTTCCAAAGAAATCCCAGGGCTGATCTCCTTCAGAATGGACTGGTAGGATCTCCTTGCAATCCAAGGGACTCTCAAGAGTCTTCTCCAACACCACAGGACAAAGGCATAAATTCTTCGGCACTCAGCTTTCTTCACAGTCCAACTCTCACATCCATACATGACCACAGGAAAAACCATAGCCTTTACTAGACGGACCTTTGTTGGCAAAGTAATGTCTCTGCTTTTGAATATGCTATCTAGGTTGGTCACAACTTTCCTTCTAAGGAATAAGCGTCTTTTAATTTCACAGCTGCAATCACCATCTGCAGTGATTTTGGAGCCCCAAAAAATAAAGTTTGACAATGTTTCCACTGTTTCCCCATCTATTTCCCATGAAGTGGTGGGACCGGATGCCATGATCTTCGTTTTCTGAATGTTGAGCTTTAAGCCAACTTTTTGTTAGTTGCTCAGTCATGTCCAACTCTTTGTGACCACCAGGCTCCTCTGTCCATGGAATTTACCAGGCAAGAATACTGGAGTGGGTTGCCATGCCCTTCTCCAATTATACAGCGTTATCGAGGATCAAATGAAATATTGTACATAAAATGCTCAGAGCGGTATCTGACACAGAATACAAGCTGCACAAATATAAATATTGTTATCATTGAGATCAATAGATCCGAGTATGGGGACGAGACCCTGAAGGAAGAAAGGAGAAGATTTGTATATGACTGTGGTTCCCTTTAAAGATTTTCCCCTAGATATATTATCTTGAGGGGTCAGTAAATTCAACCTGTCCCAAAAGGGCATTTAGAATTCCTTTGCATTCCTATCTATAGGATGAAATCTGACATTTACATTTACTGTATCAATTTAAATTTGCAGGGACTTTTATCTAAAATTCCTGTAAATTTTACCCAGAAGCAGGCCACATTGTCCCTAGATAATGCTTTTGGATGGCCTCCTGGAAGAATAAATACCATCACAGGGATTACTGACAGAAAAGTTAGTTGTCTTTCTCACTTAGCTATCATTTTTTCCTTCAACAAATGGTATAACTCCCTAGGAAAGCAGCCACATACAAATATTAAGTAACATTGGTAAAGCCACGTGTTTAAGTAAACAGGGGAAAACCCCATTCTCAATTTCTTAAATGTAATCAACGCCAATTTGATTTTACCTCGGTTTCATTTCTGGTTTAAGGAAAATATTTCTATCTGCTCACCAGAAAGATTTACCTTTGGATTAAAAAGGGTCAGCAAATTTGTTCTGATAAATATCCAGTAACACTAAGTAGCACAGACAATTGTCCTACAACAGCTCCCTTAAATGAAGACAAGGAAATGGTTGATAATCATATATAATGTTTTATTTTTGGATCGAAGATTCAAATTTTATCCTGGATGCAAACCTTTTCAATTTCAGAAACAAATAAGACATCAGCAGAAAAAAAGAAAGAAAAAACACATAAACTTCAGAGGCAACTTAAAAATCCCTTGCCTTTATTTACAGTTCTTATACGATAATTTGCCACCTGTTCACACTTAAAAAACAAGAAGTAGCTTTACTAGCGCTTTCTTTGATCTTAGAATACCCGTTAGTAGCTTTGTCTTTCTCAGTATCTCCTCTGCTTTCCCAATTTTATGATTCCCCATTCTATTTTAAAAGAGTAGGAGAGGTTTTATTTTATTTTTTTTTATTTTTATTTTTTTAAGAGTAGGAGAGGTTTTAAAACAAACCAAAACCAAGTAGTACCTCTTGGGAGCAGACAGCATATTTTATTTTCTAATGAAATCTTTTGCTACCTCACTGCAGGTAGCCCTCAACTTTAATATAACATATGTCTGTGCATTTCTGTAAATGGGTTTGAAGATCAGATGGTGAAGATGGAAAATCAGGTTCACTGCTTTGTAAAGGTGAACAATGGCACCCACGAATGTCCGCTAATCCTCATCCCCAGAACCTGCAAATATGTTTCCTTACCTGGTTTAAGGAATTCTGCAGCTATGATCAAATTGAGGGTTTTGGGAGGGATCAACTATTCCGAATGATCCAGATGGACCCACTGTAACCACAAGGGGCCTGAGGAGAAGACAGGATATCAGAAAGGAGAGGAGGGGCTTCCCCAGTGGCTCAGTGCTAAAGACTGCCTGCCAACGCAGGAGTCACAGGCTTGATCACTGGTTTGGGAAGATCCCACATGCCTCAGAGCAACAAAGCCTGGGCACCACAACTACTGAGCCTGCGCTGTGGAGCCCTGTGCTCCGCAACAAGAGAAATCACCGCAGTGAGAAGCCTGTGCACTGCCAGGAAGCACCGCCAAAAACAAATAAATAAATAAAATTATTATAAAAAAAGAAAAAAACCGAAAAGACAGGCAACACCACGTTCTAGCTTTGAAGACGGAGGACAGGGCTTCTAGAAGCTGGAATAGTAGACTAATCCTGCCCTGGTACCTCCAGAATGAGCATAGTCCAGCAGACCCTGTTAGACTTCTGACCTGCAGGACTGTACCCTAATATACTTGTAGCGTTGAAGCTGTTACCTGTGTAGGAATTTGTTATAGGAGCTGTAGCAAATTAACACACGTGTTATATGGGGGAATGTGATCCCAAAGGAATAAAATATATTATAAGGTTCCTTAATTATGGTTCCCACTTTTGCTGCCACTGTCAGGAGCTAAACAGTTCTGACCTGGTAAGAATCTCCCCATGTTCCCAGGTCCCATGATAGGAGGTGGTAGGATGCATGTACTGGACGGGACCCAGTCAGCTGTCCCCCTTCACTCTAGGGCTTCAAGAAGTTAAGCCACGTGTTGCCAAACCCACCCCCAGTGCTCCCTGCCCTTTCATGCCCACTGCCACCCATTCAGACCACGAGCAATGCTTTTTAAAAAAAATCGTATTTGTTCATTTGGCTGCACCAGGTCTTAGCTGTGGCACACCAGATCTTTACTCTTCCTTGCAGTATGTAGGATCTTCAGTCGTGGCATAAGAGATATAGTTCCACGTTCAGCAATGGAACCCAGGCCGCCTGCATTGGGAGCACAGTTCTGGCCGCTGGAGCACCAGGGAAATCCCAGGCCACAGGCAATTCTGATCGTTAACCTGCCTCATACAGATGCCAGGGGGTGGGTATAATAACAGGAGACTATCCCCCTCTCCTACCCTAGCTAAGCAGTGCTCTGATCCACCGTCCCCCAGCTGCACCCAGCTTCCTGCCAAGCAATACTCAGCAAATTGTCCACCCAATCTGCCCTTGCTCCATGCTCACCTTTGAGAGGGAGAGTGAGGCAGGACAAGGAATTGAGACCTGCCCTGGGTGTTTTCCTTCAGCAGGCCAACAAGCTGGAGATGAGGGTGGCTGGCAAAATGGTGGCAACAGTGGGGGAGGTGCCCATGTAAGACCAGAGCCCTGCCCATTTAGGGTTTTTAAACAAAGACACATCCTTGTTTCCACTCTCACCCTGAATTTCTGCTCAAAGAGTAATAAGAAGTGATCTAAAGAACCCAGTTTAGAAAGTCTAGGGAAAAATGGCATGATTCACTTGTGGTTTGGAGTTGGCCCAATCTGCTTCAAATCTGACAAACATAATAACTAATACAGCCTTCATCGCTTTAAATATAGAGATGAATTTGATAACATTTTATAAAGATGAGGTGTTAGGGTGGATAGGCCAAATGCTTTCTCCTGTGAACCAGTTCATACTGATATCAAACCCTTTTCCCCTTGAATTTAATGATCTAAAATGTCAGTCTCTTTGTGTTGACTCTCTGTGTGTTGTTGGGTTGCTGACCTTGGCACTTTTAATTTCATGGCTGCAATCACCATCTGTAGTGACTTTGGAGCCCCCAGAATAAAGTCAGCCACTGTTTCCACTGTTTCCCCATTTGCCATGAAGTCATGGGACCAGTGCCATGATCTTCGTTTATCTTCTCAAAGAACCAGCTTTTAGTCTTATTAATCTTTACTATTATTTCGTTCATTTCTTTTTCAATTATGTCTGCTCAGATCTTTATGATTTTCTTCCTTCTACTAATTTGGGTGGGGGGGTTGGGTCTTCTTATTCCAGTTGTTTTAGGTGTAAAGTTGGGTTGTCTATTCGATGTTTTTCTTGCATCTTGAGGTAGGATTGCCTTGCTATAAACGTCCCTCTTAGAACTGCTTTCACTGCATCCCACACATTTTGAGTTGTCATGTTTTCATTGTCTTTTGTTTCTAGAAACTTTTTTATTTCCCTTTTGATTTCTTCAGTAACTTGCTGGCTATTTAGAAGTGTGTTGTTTAATCTCCACGTGCTTGTGTTTCTTACAGGTTTTTTCTTGTAATTGGTATCTAGTCTCATAGTGTTGTGGTCAGAGAAGATGCTTGGGAAGATTTCCATTTTCTTACATTTACTGAGATTTGATTTGTGACCCAAGATGTGGTCTATCCTGGAGAATGTTTCATGTGCACTTGAGAAGAAGGTGTATTCTACTGCATTTGGATGGAATGTCTTGAAGATATCGATGAGGTCCATCTCATCTAATGTATCCTTTAAGACATGTTCCTTATTAATTTTCTTTTTTGGTGATCTGTCCATTGGTGTGAGTGGGGTGTTAAAGTCTCCTACTATGATTGTGTAACTGTCAGTTTCTCCTTTTATGTCTGTCAATGTTTGTCTTATGTATTGAGGTGCTTCTATGTTGGGTGCATAGATATTTACAATTATTATGTTTTCCTCTTGGATTGATCCCTTGATCATTATGTAGTGTCCTTTTTATCTCTTGTAATCTTCTTTATTTTAAGGTCTATTTTGTCTGATATGAGGATTGCTATCCAGCTTTCTTTTGCTTCCCATTTTCATGGAATATATTTTTCCATCCTCTCACTTTCAGTCTATATGTGTCTTTAGGTCTGAAGTGGGTTTCTTGTAGACAGCATATACAGGGTCTTATTTTTATATCCATTTATCCAGTCTGTTTCTTTTGGTTGGAGCATTTAACCATCTGCATTTAAAGTAATTATTGATATATATGTTCCTATTGCCATTTTCTTAATTGTTTGGGAATGATTTTGTAGATATTTTTTCTTCTCTTTGATTTCTTGACTGTATAAGTCCCTTTAACATTTGTTGTAAAGCTGGTTTGGTGGTACTGAATTCTCCTAACTGTTGCTTGCCTGAAAAGCTTTTTATTTCTCCATCAATTTTGAATGAGATCCTTGACAAGTATAGTGATCTTGGTTGTAGATTTTTTCCCTTTCAGTACTTTAAATATTATCCTGCCATTCCCTCTGGCCTGCAGAGTTTCTGCTGAAAGATCAGCTATGAGGCATGTGGCGTTCCCCTTGTATGTTACTTGCTTCTCCCTTGCTGCTTTTAATATTCTTTCTTTGTGTTTAGTCTTTGTTAGTTTGATTAGTATGTATCTTGGCATGTTTTTCCTTGGGTTTATCCTATATGGGTCTCTTTGTGCCTCTTGGACTTGATTGATTACTTCCTTTTCCATGTTGGGGACATTTTCAACTATAATCTCTTCAAAAATTTTCTCATATCCTTTCCTTCTCTCTTCTTCTTCTGGGACCCTGTAATTCGAATATTGGTGCATTTGATATTGTCCCAGAGGTCTCTGAGACTATCCTCAGTACTTTTCATTCTTTTTACTTTATTCTGCTCTTCAGAAGTTATTCCCATCATTTTATCTTCCAGCTCACTGATTCTTTCTTCTGCTTCAGATATTCTGCTATTGATTCCTTCTAGAGTGTTTTTAATTTCAGCAATTGTGTTATTTGTCTCTGTATGTTTATTCTTTAATTCTTCTAGGTCTTCATTAATTGATTCTTGCATTTTCTCCATTTTATTTTCAAGGTTTTTAATCATTTTTACTATCATTATTCTTTTTCAGGTAGTGTGCCTATTTCCTCCTCATTTATTTGGACTTCTGTGTTTCTAGTTTGTCCTTTCATTTGTGTAAACAAGACCAGGTGCTGACTATGGCTCAGATCATGAAATCTTTATTGCTAAATTCAGACTTAAATTGAAGAAAACACAGAAAACCACCAGACCATTTAGGTATGACCTAAATCAAATCTCTTACAATTATACAGTGGAAGTGGGAAATAGATTCAAGGGATTAGATCTGGTAGACAGAGTGCCTGAAGAACTATAGACAGAGATTCCTGACATTGTACAGCAGGCAGGGATCAAGGCCATCTCCAAGAAAAAGAAATGCAAAAAGGCAAAACAGTTGCCTGAGGAGGCCTTACAAGTAGCTGAGAAAAGAAGAGAAGGAAAAGGCAAAGGAGAAAAGGAAAGATATACCAATTTGAATGCAGAGTTCCAAAGGATAGCAAGGAGAGATAAGAAAGCCTTCCTCAGTGATCAGTGCAAAGAAATAGAGGAAAACAATAGAATGGGAAAGACTAGAGATTTCTCCAAGAAAATTTGAGATACCAAGGGAACATTTCATGCAAAGATGGGTACAATAAAGGACAGAAATGGTATGTACCTAACAGAAGAAGAAGATATTAAGAAGAGGTGGCAAGAATACACACAAGAACTATACAAAAAAATCTTCATGACCCAGATAATCATGGTGGTGCGATCACTCACCTAGAGCCAGACATCCTGGAATGTGGAGTCAAGTGGGCCTTTGGAAGCTTCACTATGAACAAGGCAAGTGGAGGTGATGGGATTCCAGTTGAGTTATTTCAAATCCTAAAAGATGATGCTGTGAAAGTGTTGCACTCAATATGCCAGCAAATTTGGAAAACTCAGCAGTGGCCACAGGATTGCAAAAGGTCAGCTTTCATTCCAATCCCAAAGAAAGGCAATGCCAAAGAATGTTCAAACTACCACGCATTTGCACTCATCTCACATGCTGGCAAAGTAATGCTCAAAATTCTCCAACCCAGGCTTCAACAGTGCATGAACTGAGAACCTCCAGATGTTCAAGTTGGAGTTAGAAAAGGCAAAGGAACAAGAGATCAAACTGTCAACATGGTTGGATCATCAAAAAAGCAAGAGAGGTCCAGAAAAAACATCTACTTCTGTTTATTGATTACACCAAAGCCTTTGACTGTGTGGATCACAACAAACTGTGGAAAATTCTGGAAGAGATGGGAATACCAGACTACCTGACCTGTCTCTTGAGAAATCTATATGCAGGCCGAGAAGCAACAATTAGAACTGGATGTGAAACAACAGACTGGTTCCAAATTGGGGAAGGAGTACGTCAAGGCTGCATATTGTCACCCTGCTTATTTAACTTAAATTCAGAGTACATCATGCAAAATGCCAGGCTGGATAAAGCACATGCTGGAATCAAAATCGCAAGGAGAAATATCAATAACCTCAGATATGCAGATGACACCACCCTTATGGCAGAAAGTGGAGAGCTAAAGAGCCACTTGATGAAAGTGAAAGAGGAGAGTGAAAAAGTTAGTTTAAAAGTCAACATTCAGAAAATTAAGATCATGGTATCTGGTCTCATCACTTCATGGAAAATAGATGGGGAAACAATGGAAACAGTGGCAGGCTTATTTTTGGGGGGTTCCAAAATCACTACAGATGGTGACTGCAGCCATGAAATTAAAAGATGCTTGCTCCTTGGAAGAAAAGTTATGATCAACCTAGACAGCCTATTAAAAAGCAAAGACATTACTTTGCCAGCAAAGGTCTGTCTAGTCAAAGCTATGTTTTTTTCTGTAGTCATGTATATATGTGAAAGTTGGACTATAAAGAAAGCTGAGCGCTGAAGAACTGATGCTTTTGAACTGTGGTGTTGGAGAAGACTCTTGAGAGTCCCTTGGACTGCAAAGAGATCCAACTGGTCTATCCAAAAGGAAATCAGTCCTGAATATTCACTGGACAGACTGATGCTGAAGTTGAAACTCCAATACTTTGGCCACCTGATGCTAAGAACTGACTCACTAGAAAAGACCCTGATACTGGGAAAGATTGAAGGTGGTGGAGAAGGGGATGACAGAGGATGAGATGGTTGGATGGCATCACTGACTCGATGGACATGAGTTTGAATAAGCTCCAGGAGCTGGTGATGGACAGGGAAGCCTGGCATGCTGCAGTCCATGGGGTTACAGTCAGACATGACTGAGCGACTGAACTGACCTGAACTCTTTGCCTTTTCATTATTTTTTTTAAACTTATTGTGTTTGAGGTCTCCTTTTCCCAGGCTTCAAGGTTGCATTCTTTCTTTCTTTTGGTTTCTGCCCTCCTAAGGTCAGAGAAGGCGATGGCACCCCACTCCAGTACTCTTGCCTGGAGAATCCCATGGATAGAGGAGCCTGGTAGGCTGCAGTCCATGGGGTTGCAAAGAGTCGGGCACGACTGAGCAACTTCACTTCGAATTTTCACTTTCACACATTGGAGAAGGAAATGGCAACCCAATCCAGTGTTCTTACCTGGAGAATCCCAGGGACGGGGGAGCCTGGTGGGCTGCCGTCTATGGTGTCACACAGAGTCAGACACGACTGACTAGCAGCAGCAGCAGCAAGGTCGGTCCAGTGGTTTGTGTAAGACTCGTATAGGGTGAGATTTGTGCTTAGTTTCTGTTTATTTGTTTGTGTGCTTTTCCTCTGGGAAAAGGGCAAGGCTGAGTGAGGTGGTAATCCTGTCTTTTGATGATTGCGTTTGTATTTCTGTTTTCTTTGTTGTTTAGATGATGTGTCTTGCACGGGGTGCTACTGGTGGTTGGGTGATGCTGGTTTTGTATTCAACTGGTTTCCTTTGTGTGAGTTCTCACTATTCAATTCTCCCTAGGATTAGTTCTCTGGTTGTCTAGGATCTTGGAGTCAGTGCTCCCACTGCAAAGGCTCAGGGCTTGACCTCTGGTCAGGAACGAAGATCCCACAAGTGGTTTGTTATGGCATTAAGTGAGATTAAAACAAATATCCCAAAATGAGAAAGCGAAGATGAACCCCAGACAAATGGCAGTTACAAAATCAAGCAAATAATAATTAAAATAATGGAATATACACATATACATGTACACCCATGAGCAAAGTCAAAACAATCCAACAAAAATAAAGTACAATAGATTGACCCGGCTTACAAATGAAACCAAAAATTATATCTACCAGAAAAAAACTAGCTAGAGCACAAACTGGAAAACAAAACTAAAGCAAGCTGCCAACAGGAATAAAGCAATAAAAATAAAACTAACAAATGTTTTGAGAGGAAAGGAAAGAAAGAATAGATACGCAAAGTTAAATAGAGGTAGATGAAGATTTATATACACTGAAGATTAACTGCAAGGGGAAAAGAACAGTAGGAAAGGTAAGCAAAGGAATAAATGTAGAAAACTATAATAGGTTTAAGAAAATTAAAATTATAAAAAAGAGAAAAGAAAAAAAAAAAAGGAAGACAGAAAAAAGGAAAAAAAAGAAAAACTCCTCAGAACTGCAAAAGCCCAATGTAGAAGCAGAGGTTTACAACAACAATTTAAAAATGTGACTGAGGGGAAAAAAAAAGTTCAAAAGCTTAATCAGATTTCATAATGTCAGTAAAATCGACAATTACAACCAGGGTTGGGGGGAGCAAAAAGAACAAAGAAAAAAATTTAAAAGAATCTACAGAATAAGTCAAAACATAAGAATAATAAACGTTTTTCTAGAGTCACAGCTGTCAGAGTCCTTTCTCACTGGAGTCACAGTCCACCTCACCTCCCTCGGATGTCCTCCAGCACTGTGCTGATCTCTGGACCTGCTGTGGGGGCAGCTCAGAGTCTAATCTGGTCCTGCTCCTGTGTGTTCTTGCTTCCAATGTCCAGGCTATCAGAACTAGTTCCTTTTCTTTTGTGGAAGCTCAGCAACCTTTTATATATTCCATTGGCGGAGAGTCTGCTTAGTTGATTGCATGGATTTAATCTGCGGCTTGTACAGCTAGTGGGGAAGTTTTGAGTCTTCTTCTTTAGCCACACCCCTGGGTTTCAATTGTGGTTTTACTTCCACCTCTGCATGTGGGTCGTCCACTGGGGTTTGCTCCTGAGGCTGCCCTGGAGGACTTGGGTTTGCCCCTGTGAGGGCCAGGTGTGGAGGCGGTGCAGCTGCTTGGGTTGCAGCTCCAGGTACTCAGGGGAGGTGGCAGCTAGGGCAGCAGGAAATATAGTGCTCTAGAAGGGTATGGCAACCAGTATTGGCCAATACACTCCAGTATTCTTGCCTGGAGAACCCCCTTCCCTGACAGAGAAGCCTGGCAGGCCACAGTCTACACTCCTGAAGCAACTGAAGACACTACTGAAGCAACCCTGCATGCATAGACGGAAGACATTTTTTGCCTGTGGCAGCTCTGCCCCAGTGAGAGCTGAGCATGAAGGCGGTGCAGCTGCTTGGCTTGTGGGGACCCTGGCGGCATCAAGTGTGCAGGGACATGGGCTGCCTCCACCACAGGAGTTGTGGCCCTATCAGAGCCTTTTTTTCGAGCCTCTTGTAGCTGGCAATCAGAAGGCTTCTTTAGCTAGTCTTTCTCCCTAGCTCCGCCTGTTCAGGCACTTAGAGAGCTCCCTTGCCTGGGCTCCTACTCTGTAGTTCAGCTCGACAAGCATTAGATGGTCCAGCCTCTCTGTTGTTCAGCTGCCGATGCTGGCGTGTTTGGGGAGAGAGCCTATGGTGATGGCTCCACCCTCTATGTGTGATTCAGCAGTATTGCCTTACTTCTATGGCTGCCAGGCTTTCCTCCACAGGCATTTCCCACCACAATCTCCTCCCTCACATCCTCTCGATCGGTCTCTCCACAGTCAACAACGGCCCTTGCCCTGGGATTGCTCCACAATCCCTAAACTCCAGCTCCCAGCCGCTGCGCCTTCCAGGGGATCTACGTCCCTGTCTGGGGTATGAATGGCTGCGGCAAGGACTGTCTGATCCTCATTCCATTTAGGCTGCCACAGACCAGCTGTTCCACTCTCAGCCTTAAATGTTTCTCCTCTGACTCAGCAATTGCCCCGATGTGGGACTCGGACCCCTGCTTCAGTTCCCCCACCTGCTGAGGGCAGGTCCAGTCCTACTAACACTCCTTTCTTTCCCCCTAGTTCCTTCGTCCTCCCGAGTTTTGCGTGGTTCTATATATTCTTTTCTGCTGGTCAGGTACTCCTGTCCACTCTCAGCTGGTGTTCTGCATGCACTTCTGTGTCTAGAGGTGTATTCCTGATGTATCCATGGAGAGAGATGTACTCCACGTTCACCTACTCCTCCGCCATCTTGTTCCCCCTACAATTTTTGAATTAAATACTAAACTAGTATTCTCTATTAGGTACCACAAAAGAATCAGCAGAAATATAAGATATGACAAATTTATAGCCTATTTAGCAAGATAACACGTAAGCACATAAAACAACTAGACGACTCATAAAAGCGTATAATTGGTGTCTACAATGAAAGTCAGAAAGAGGAGGTATCAATGGATAGAAATGTGTTGTTAACCCTTGGTCCTTGGTTCCAAAATTATAGCAAAACATGTAAAACATGAACCACGATAATTCTGGTTGAAGACGGGGACACAGAGAATCATTTACTGTGATCATTCTAGAAACCACCAAGCAGATGAATTTGAAAAACTTTACTTGACCTTTACTTTCCAACCAAGCATTCTTCCTACTTCTCTCTTTTTTTTTTTTTTTCACTGACAAATCATTCTTAGAAAAATAACTTATGGGAATTCCCTGGCGGTCCAGTGGTTCAGACTCGGCATTTTCACTGCTGGGGACTGGGGTTCAATTCCTGGTCAGGGAACTGAGATCCCACAAGTAGCAAGGCACAGCCAAAAAAAAAAAAGAAAAATAACTTATGCTCATCATAGAAAATTCAGAAAACTCAAAAAGTATAAAAACTTAATACTACAGAGATAAGTACTAGTAACATTTTGTCTTTTTCTAGGAATTTCTTTTAATAAGATTTTGCATTTCTAAGTGAGATATCAACTGAAATTACCCTGAACTTTGAGATAATAGGATAAGGTTCCTTCCATATCTCGATGGAGTTGCAATTCATTCTTTAGGATCGCTTCAAATTCCCAGGGAGTTACATAATCATTTCTGGCTCCTACTTCTGATTCCACTGAATTTAACCATAAATTTACCTTCTCAAGCTGTTCTTTTTCTCTGTTTCCCCATTAGTCTACAGGTGGAATTCCATCTCTTTCATTCAGATTTTTTCCCCTGAAACTGCCATAAAAGACATTTTTTTCTATATTTAGCAGATTTTCTGAATGTCTGAGCAAAGAGTAGGGAGCTATATTAAATAAAAGAGAAAAAAGTGAATATTAATATCCCTTTTCTAAAATCTTTTGGCACATCATCAAGAATTTCTTACTGACTACCTCTCTCTGTGGGATCCAGCCTTCTATCCTTAATGGTATTTTGAAATGATTTATCAAGTGACCCCAAGAGTACACTGGGGTTTTGACTGGAGTTATACTAAGCGCTTACATTCATTTGAGGAAAATTGATATATCTACAATATTGAACATCTTACGTCTTACTGCTGATTCAGTCCTTCTTTTTAGTCACCCTGAATTCCCACTGCAAAGTGGATTGTTTTTTAATTAAGTTATGTGTGTGTGTGTGTTAGTCATTGAGTCATATCCAACTCTTTGCAACCCCACTAACTGTAACCCACGGGCCCCTCTCTCCTTGGAATTCTCCAGGCAAGAACACTGGAGTGGTTTGCCTTTTCTTCTCCAAATTAACTGATGGCCATATACAGTTACTTTAATTAATCACCTTGTGGACTATTGGATTAGCCTTGTTTCTTTCTTTCTTTCTTTTTTTTTTTTTTTTCCAGTTTGTATCTTGAGGCACTGTGAGTAGAAAGTATTATAACTTATAAACAGTGAATATGTTTTGCTGACTGATTTTCTATTGCTATTCCTCTTTCTTTCTCTTGCGCTTGTACATTGGATCAGAAGTTTCGAATCAATGTGAATTAACAGCAATAATAATGGGAATCTTTGTCTTGTATCCAAATTTGTAAAAGGCTATTATTATATACTAGCTGCCTCCAGGAGCTTACCCTTGTTTACTCAGGGACTCCCTTCACCAGATGCTTACCTCTATTCTCCAACTAGAAATACACATCTTAAATTGCACTGTACATGTCCAGTGATCTCTTTACCAGCTCTAATAACCTTTGGCCTCTTTGCAGTATTTGACACCACTGACGGCTCTTTCTCTCTTCACATTCTCTCCTCCGTGGGCATCCATGGCACTACATCATCATGATTTTATTCTTTTCTCTCTTTCTTCACACACTCATGTGTTTCCTTTTTTTTCTCCTCCTCCTTTTTCCTTCCTTGCCTCTTTCAACAAACATTTCTTTCCCCTTTTCTCCTTCTCTCAAAGGTCTTTGCATTCAGGAACAGTTTTTCTCACACATATAAATCTCCAGCTTTTTACCTCTCACCTAAATTTGAATCCTGCCTGTAACTCTGTCTGTTCTCTGAACATCCGAACTTCTGTCCTCCAGAGGAAATACTCATTGTGTGCCCGAAGTTGCATTTTTCAGGACTTCCCTAATGGTTCAGTGGTTAAGATTCCATGCTTCCTATGCAGGGGGCATGAGTTTGATCCCTGATCAGGGAACTAAGATTGTATATGCCATGAGGCATGACAAAAAAACCCACACATACACAAAATTACACTCCTCATTGTTCCTCAAGTCAGCTTCGTCTTCTCTCATTTCCCACACATACAACTCCAAGCCTTGGCACGTGCTGCTTTCTCTGTGTAGAACACCTTCCTCCCTTTTATTTACCCAATTTTTTTTCTCATCCTAAAAACTCCAGGGTCCTCCTCCCTCCCTCACATGGGCTCCTTTCTGCGTTTCCCTAGCACTGGCCTGTCCTACTTCTGGTGGTCATGACACCAGTAGGCAGACATACAGCCTGAATTCAAAGCCAGATCCGTTTGATTCCAGAACCAGTGCTTCTAACTACTGGGTCCTGTCCATTAATGTGTTTTAATACTCTACTAAAACAATCTCCTGAAAACTATAAGTGAATCTCAGTTGATGAAATGCCTTTGACCAAAAGCTTAGTACAGTAGAGGAAATGGATAAAACCTATGACTTGTGCTTGATAAATGCCTTTGCAGGACAATGATATTATTGCAGCTCCAGACACTTTGCTCCACGTGAGCCTTCCACAGACTCGTAACATTTTACCAGGTAGGAATGGAAGGCAGAATGACTAGTGCTATTTATGGGAACCTGTTCTGGGCAGTCCTGATTCTTTGCTTATGTACCTCCTTCCATGGATCAGCCTGTCCTGGCTCTTTTTACTTGGATAACTCCTCCTCATCGCTTAAGCGTCTTTTAGAAAAACTTTGATCCCCACCCCCGCCTCCGCTTGATCCTCCCACAACCGCAACTGATTGGCTTAGAATAGAGTTTCTCAACCCTAGCACTACTGACATTTTGTACTGGACGGTTCTTTGTTGCGAGAGGCTGTCCTGTACATTGTTAGGATATTCAGCAGCAACCCTGGCCTCCATCCACTAGATATCAATAACATTCTCTCCACCCTACTAATCATGACAAAGCTACACATCTCCAGACGTTGCCAAATATCCCTTGAGAGGCAGAACTACCTACAATTGAGAATCATCAAGCTAGAGGTAGGATATGACCCAAGTGAGCTGATTTGAGTTCTACCCTGGGACTTTTTTGATTAGAATTGAAAAAGAGGAACCAGTCCTCTCTGAGTCAGACCCTGAGCTGACATGAGGCTTAGACTTGATGGAGGAGCTGCTTCTTGACCTGTGAGGAGAGCTGATCTGCAATAAACGAGGAAAGCGCCTACATGTGGACCAAGAACAGCAAGGCTCCTGGGTACATTCAAGTGCTTGGGTCTGGTTGGTGCTGAGTCCTTGCTGTGACCCTTCTCGGTTCATTATTCCAGTTGCTTTTCCTTAAGTCAATAAATATTAGCAGTTTCACCTAATCAATTTTTCAGTTGGGTTTATGACTCTTGTCAACGTGAACTAACCTTACAACACTCTTCTCATGCTCTTTCAAAGGCATGTGCTAGATTTGCTCATCTGCATCTGTAACTAGACTATAAGCTCCTTGAGGACAGGAATTTTTCCTTCACTGTTATGTCCTCAGCAGCTAATGTGCAACTTGGCACACAGTAGATGAACAATAAGTATTTATGGAATAGAGTTAATTAATCAAGGGATGGATGATTGAATGAATGAAGTAAGATGTGTTATGCTCCAGCCTCCCCCTTACGTGTTCACTGCTTCACATACTTAAGCACTTCCAGAGGCCTCTTTGGACAGGAGTCAAATGTGGGCATCCTGCAGAATCCTCCTTTCTGAACACTGTTTAGGAACGGCAGTGTTTAAAGAAATCACAAGGACTGGTTACTGTGGCCTCAAGGGCAATGCATGACTAGATAAATTCCTCTGGCAGGAATGAGATAGGATGGAGCCAAGTCAACTGGGGAAGAATCTGTGATGCAAGAAGCAACACATGATGAGAGACAGTTCTCTGGCAGCGTGGCCTGAGATCTCCCGAGGCAGCCGGGAAAGAATCCCGGTCATTATCAGAATCTAGTGTAACTGTAAAATATGACCTAATTAAGAGGTGTGTCAGCAACAGATGGAGAGTGTGCCTTCATGCTTCCCTCAGAGCGATAAACAAAGTGATGGCAATCACACTCCAACGCAGGGGTGAAAGTAGCAACCACCTCACAGAGTTGTTTCAAATTCATTAATACACCCTTTGCACTGAGAACTATCCCTGAAAAATAGCAAATGCCTGGCCAGTGACAGCTATTGATATTATTGATTTCTCATTTGGGAAATCTTTTTTCTTCTTCACAGATGAAACCCTCTCCACATAGAGATGTGAAGTCTTAGAAAATTATCTTTTTTTCTTAAGCCTTCAACTTACACATTATTTTTCAGAAGGTTTTTTTTAATCTTCATACTTCCAATCATTGCAGTCTAAAGAGTGAAAGGAGTTACTCAAATCTTTTGTTATAAATAAATCTTAAAGAAGTTAATTTACAGAAGTTAAAGATTTCTCAAAAATAAATTATTCCTGGGACTTGCCTGATGGTCCAGCAGTTAAGAATCTATTTTCCAATGCATGGGACTCGGGTTTGATCCATGGTCCAGGGAGATCCCATGTGCCAAGGGGCAACTGAGCTCATGTGCCGCAACCACTGAGCCTGCACTCTAGAGCCTGTGAGCCGCAACTACATAGCCTACATGCCTAAAAGCCTCTGCATTGCAACAAGAGAAGCTACCACAAAGCTTGCGCACTGCAACAAAAGTGTAACTCCACTAGCCACAGCTAGAGAAAGCCTTCAAACAACAATGAAGACCCAGAGCAGTCAAAATAAAATAAATAATGAATTATCCCTCCTCAAATGTTTGTTCTATACTACTATGTGTCAGGCACAACAAAAGTTCACTGTCAAGGTGGAGC
Organism: Ovis aries; assembly: GCF_016772045.2. Classification (NCBI taxonomy): domain Eukaryota; kingdom Metazoa; phylum Chordata; class Mammalia; order Artiodactyla; family Bovidae; genus Ovis; species Ovis aries. The sequence continues at coordinate 56,588,211 of NC_056062.1, read as the reverse complement.
TTATAGATTAACAGCTAGGAAGACATTGAACACTTATGCAAATATAATTATGACAAGGCTAAGAAAGTGCGAACTGTTATATCAGGGTTTAGAGAGTTCACAAAGCCTTTTCAGGGGATGGAATGTTTATGTTAAGACAGAAAGAATAAGGTAACCATGTTAAAGTTGTAGTCAAGGGAAGTCTGGAATTGTAGGGGATGACAGAAGGAAAGTAGCAGGGGGCCTGAAAATTAAGCTAATGTATTCCAGGCAAAATCCCAAGGTAAGAAGAAGGGTGACCTCTCATCACAAAAAACCAAGAGGCCAGTTTCTGAAATGGAAGAGTGAGGGAAAGAATGACACACAGCAATCCTTCACAATGAGGCAGAAGGAAAATCACACAGAGCCTGGGAAGCCTTCATCCTCAAATCAACGGGAAGCCACTGAAGAGTTAAGGAGAGAGTGATACAGTCAGATGTGCTTTATGGGAGGGTAAGAGACTGTCACAGAATCCAGCTGAAAGATGGTGATACCTCGGACTTGGTGTGATGACAGTGACAATTTCGAAAAGTAAATGGATTAGAGAAGTGTGTAAGAGATAGAATAGAAAGGAACTGATTAATTTTGGGAGAGAAGGAGGCATGGTGAGGAAGACGTAATTAAAGTATTGATCAACGATGACTCCTAAGTTACTGGCTAAAGCAACTGAGTGGATGGTGATGGCCTTTACTAAGTTAGAGAACACTTGAGAAGATAAAAATTTGGGAGTAGGAAGGTGAGTTTTGTCTTAGAAAACATTGAGATTTGCATGCCTATTATAAAACATTCTGTGGCATACCTAGCTGAACACTAGAAAGGCAGATATGATGTTCTGGGGAAGATATTTTGCTGGAGAAATGAATTTGATAATCACCAGCATGACGATGGTAATGGGAGTCTCAAGAGTAAGTGAGACTCCCTAAGGACAGCTGATAGAGTGACAAGAGCTGAGGAACTCAGCAAGGAGCCCTTAGGAACTTGGATGTAGAATGAACAGTAGAGGAGAGATAGTCAACAGGCAAACAGAAGGAGCAACCAAGGTAGACAGCAGGATACACCATCACAAAACCAGGGGAACAGAAGTTGTCACCAAGGAGTTGTCAGCTGCATCAAACACTACTAGGAAGTTGAAATTCAAATCTATATTTAAGATTACAATGAATTTAGTGGAATGGAAGTCTTTGCTGATCTTCAGAAGAATGTTCTCAGATAAGTGAAGGCAACATTCTCTTGGGTAGACCAGTTGTTTTTGAAGCAGGCCATGCTTTACTCCTTTCAATTCAGTTCAGTTCAGTTCAGTCGCTCAGTCGTGTCCAACTCTTTGTGACCCCATGAATTGCAGCACGCCAGGCCTCCCTGTCCATCACCCACTCCCAGAATTCACTCAAACTCACATCCATCGAGTCGGTGATGCCATCCAGCCATCTCATCCTCTGTCATCCCCTTCTCCTCCTGCCCCCAATCCCTCCCAGCACCAGAGTCTTTTCCAATGAGTCAACTCTTCGCATGACGTGGCCAAAGTACTGGAGGTTCAGCTTTAGCATCATTCCTTCCAAACACCCAGGGTTGATCTTTAGAATGGACTGGTTGGATCTCCTTGCAGTCCAAGGGACTCTCAAAAGTCTTCTCCAACACCGCAGTTCAAAAGCATCAATTCAGCGCTCAGCTTTCTTCACAGTCCAACTCTCACATCCATACATGACCACAGGAAAAACCATAGCCTTAACTAGATGGACCTTTGTTGGGAAAGTAATGTCTCTGCTTTTCAATATGCTATCCAGGTTGGTCATAACTTTCCTTCCAAGGAGTAAGCGTCTTTTAATTTCATGGCTGCAGTCACCATCTGCAGTGATTTTGGAGCCCAAAAAAATAAAGTCTGCCACTGTTTCCACTGTTTCCCCATCTATTTCCCATGAAGTGATGGGACCAGATGCCATCCATGATCTTCGTTTTCTGAATGTTGAGCTTTAAGCCAAATTTTTTACTCTCCTCTTTCACTTTCATCAAGAGGCTTTTTAGTTCCTCTTCACTTTCTGCCATAAGGGTGATGTCATCCACATATCTGAGGTTATTGATATTTCTCCCAGCAATCTTATTTATTCCTTTAGTGGATCAAAAAGTTAGTGTGGCTGCCATGAAACCTATTCACCTGATTAAAAAAAAAAAAAGTCACATACATGGAAATGGGAGCGTATGGATGACCTATGTGGCATTACAATTTATTTGGCACTACGGCCAAATTCTATATATTTATTCTTTATTACACTATTTGTATAAATAGTATATACAAATTCCTGTGGATTAAACTTTGGAAGAAAAAGTAGCATTCTTGGAGGTAAAGGAAATTTGGAGACTAACTTGGGAGATTAGGAGTGAAGAAGAGGAGAAAATAGGACACTAGGAAGAGATTTTGTTGGAACACATTTGGTGTAAAGGATAGAGAGTCAAAGCAATGCCACATGGGAACTGTGGACAGCGTGAGGAGTGAAAATGTTTAATGCTGACGAGAAAAAACTGCAGTGAGGGCGAGGTTACAGCCACAAGGAGAACAGAAGGCAGAGAGAGTGAGAAGTTCCAACAGGGAGTAGGATGCTTCAGACTCAGAGAAGAGGTCCAGGGAGAAGGGAAAGGCAGTGTCGCCATGGAGATTCAGAGACAGGAAGTTGGCAGTGGTCCAGCTGGCTCCCTCTAGTTTCTTCATGAGGTTGCAGACAAGGTCACCAGTGAGAACAGGAGGGGACAGCAGGTAATCAGGAAGTAAAGAGAGTAGGAAAGGGTTGGAATACATTCCAAAGAGCTTTTTATTTTTATTTTTTCAACAGAGTGGTAACATTTATTAGAAAGGAGGGATTCAATTAGACTTCCACATCACACAGAAGAAACAGACTGTAACCATTGTTTCGAAAGAGGAAGGAAGGGAGGCAGAGCACCCTGAATCCCAGGAGACAGGCAGCTTCAGCTGGACAAGGAGGGGAGTACGGGTTGAGGGTGGATTAGGCTACTGTTCACCACTCCCGCACAGTGAACTTTAGTGACTCCTATACCTCCTGGCTCCACAGAGCCTGCAGCTCAGTAGAAAGCTGTGTTCTCTAGCAAACACAGGTTATGGCTGGTGGCAGGGAGGAAAAAGTTCTTTCTTTTGCTGCTCCTCTGGGTTTTTTTGCCTTTACTGACATGGTTGCTGGAGGGGCCAGGAGGGCAGCAGCTGTGGTTGAGCTGACTTCAGATAATTCAAGTGCTGGGGGCGTGGGGTCGGAGGGAATGTGAGGGGGTGCAGGCCACCACCAGGACCTGGTGGGGCGCTCAGTCCAATGTGTTCTGGCTCTTAGAGGCTGGAGAAGTGGCAGGGAGTCCAGGGAGCCATAAGACTGCTGTTCTGAACCATCTTGTTGGGTAGCTGCTGGGTTTGGCTCACTGAAGTTTGGCTCACTCAGAATAAACCATACAGAATTCTCCAATCTTCTGAAGAGCACACCCATGGCCAGTGCACGTTGGCACACAACCGGTGAACACCGAACAACTTTTAGTGAGCTAGACAGTGTCGCCAAGCTGGATCAGGTTGGCCACACTGTCCCAGACAGAGATATTGATGCTGCCAGTTTTGTCTGCCACTTTGCAGGCCCACACCTTGTACCCATTCTTTGTCTTGGTCACTCAGACAGTCTCCAGCACAATGCAATGAGGTTCAAGTTCTTGAGCCCAGGCTTGATATACTTCACGAAGGTCTCCATCATCATACTGCCCAAGCCTTAGCACCACACCAGCAAGACTGCTGGACAGTGCATGCTACTGAGCCTCTTGCAGGCCAAAGAGCTTTTTATTAAAGTAAGCATGGTTTGCTTGGGGAGCTTGTAGTCTTGACTATTCCTACTTTGCAATTTAAGTCATCAGTATTTGGGACTCTTGACATGGTTTGCAATATACTCTAGAGATCAAGTAAGAAAATTATATTAGCCTTAGAAAAATGAATGATTGCAATAGAATATAAAAATATGAATTACTGTTAAGATATCTTTTATTCATTATATATATGATTAAGTTTTCACACTTGGTGCTATATTTTTAATTTTTAAATTCATTTCTATTGGAGTATAATTGCTTTAAAATGTTATGTTAGTTTCTGCTCTACAGCAAAGGGAATCAACTATACATGTATATATATTCCCTCTTTTGAGATTTTCTTCCCATTTAGGTCACCAGAGAGTGCTGAATAGAGCTACCTCAGCTATACAGGAGGTTCTCATTAGTTATCTGTTTGAAGCTGTAGTTTTAAAACTTTACATAAACTTGCCACAGTTTCACGTTGCACAAGCTATTTTCATCAAAGTGAATGTAAGTGGATTGTACCCTCTCCTTTAGCAAGATTTTTGTTGACTGTTTTGCCATTTTCAACCCCTTCTCATAGCTGCACTGATCTATGTTGCTGTTCAGTGGCTAAGTAGTATCTGAGTTTACGACCCCATGGACTGTAGCCTGTCAAGCTTCAGTGTCCTTGGGGTTTCCCAGGCAAGAATACTGGAGTGGATTGCCATTTCTTCCTCCAGGGGATCTTCCTGACCCAGGGATCGAATTCACATCTGTTGAGTCTCCTGCATAGACAGGCAGGTTCTTTACCACTGGACCATTCAGGGAAACCCTATATCCACTCTTAAAGATGTTGGGGTTTTCTATATCCTCCCACCTTCTGAATAAACTGTCCACTATTAAATGGTACCACTCTCTTCTCCCAACCTGCTAGTTTTCCCTTTATTTAACAATAACTAATAATATGCACTGTCTTAAATTTTTTCAAAGTGCTATCATACACCTGATCTTATTTGTTACCATAAAAACACTGTGAATTATATATATATATATATATATATATATATATATATATCATTCTGTAGATAAAATTGAGACAACTTGTTCAAAATTGCATGACTACCAAAGAGCAAGACTGGGATTTAAACCAAAGTCTTCTAATCTTTCAACTGAATACATTTCACTCTGTATTTCCTAAGTGGAATAGCAATACCTTTTTACTTAAGAGTTCCAGTGCTCATTTCAGCAGAACACATACTAAAATTGGAACGATAAAGAATTCTATATTGTAACATAACTATACACAATTACTTAAAAGTTGGTCTACTTAAATAAAAATAAAAAGTAAGTAATAATAGAGATGGTTTGGCAAAAGACACAAAGATTTGCATAAATGAGACTTCCCTGGTGGCACAGCGGATAGAAATCCACCTGTCAATGCAGGGGACATGGATTCGATCCCTGGTCTGGTAAGAATCCACATGTTGCAGAGTAAATAAGCCAGAACTACTGACGTCCGTATGCCTAAAACCTGTGTTCTGCAACAAGAGAAGCCACCGCAATGAGAAGCCTAATCACTACAACTAGAGAGTAGCCCTCTGCTCACTGCAACTAGAGAAAGTCCAGGCATAGCAACAAAGACAGACTGCAACCAAAAATAAATATATAAATAAACAAAATTTTTAAATTTTATAAAAGAGTTGTGTTTAAACTCTGATTTTTTTGTTAAAAAAAGAGGTATGTGTGAATAAATGAAATTTTGTTAGTCTTCGTAGTCACTGAAAATGGGACAAAAACCAGGGATAATCCTTCTATTTTAAGATGAAGGCTAAGTTAATGAGTGGCTATGACTTTTATCAGAGTAATAACAGAAAGGTGTACCTTCCCTTAACAAAATTTGATTATTTAAATCCAACTCCCTCTCCTCCAAAAAAATCAAGTAAAGAGGAAATTATATTACAAAATGACATTTCATTGTGAAGATCTTTAAATAATAATTGTAGGTAACCTTTACATGCCTGGGGCTTTCCCTGGACGCTATAGGCATCTCTTATAATCCTTCTACCACCTTGTAAGGTAAGTAGGTTTATTAATTTAATTTTTCAGATGAAAAAGTGTAGTAAAATACAAACCATCATATCCTACATAGTAGGTGCGCATAGTTTCATGGAACAGCAAGTTCCAATTAATGACAATGTATAGTAACACTCCATAAAGATTCTGTTCCCCCCTCCTTTTTTTTCTCTAGAGTAAGACTCCAGAAAGCCAGATCTTAACCCTGGTTCTATCACTACTGCTAAGTCACTTCAGTCGTATCTGACTCTGTGCAACCCCATAGACAGCAGCCCACCAGGCTCCCCCACCCTGGGATTCTCCAGGTAAGAACACTGGAGTGGGTTGCCATTTCCTTCTCCAATGCATGAAAATGAAAAGTGAAAGTGAACTCGCTTAGCTGTGTCCAATCCTCAGCAACCCCAAAGACTGCATCCTTCCAGGCTCCTCCATCCATGGGATTTTCCAGGCAAGAGTACTGGAGTGGGGTGCTATTGCCTTCTCCGGGTTCTATCACTAGGTGAGTTATAATCCTTAGACAAATCTCTCAAATTCTAAGCCTTGGTTTTCCACATCTACAAAATAAAAAGTTTGAATTTTGCCATCCCCAATGTCCTCTTTATTTCTAAAACTACTCTTCTACCCTTCAAATTGCTGATAATATGAATATAGATCAGGCCAGGAATGCACAGACTGCCTAAGTCAGATATACTGGTCAAATTGTTCCCAACTGGTCTGATAGAGCACAAGTACCATGATTCTTATCACTTGTCCTCAAAGAAAGAAACTGGGTTAATTGACCTATTTCCAGTAATAGGATTGGAGGAATTATTAATGCATAGCACTTTACGTGATAACCCAGAAAATCGACGAACATTTCTAGAGCTACTATTCCTGCCGGACATTGGGAGGGGACACTGCATGCAGAGATTTTCTCATCCTTAAAGAGCTTATGAAGGAAACTAAGGAAAATATTTGCTGATCCAAGTGTAGACTTGGAGAGGCCCTTTGACCTCATCTAGTCACAGACTGACAGAAGGTAAAGGCTGAAAAGGACCTTAGAAATGCATCCCCCTCCCAGTACCACCCAAAGATGAGAAGACCAAGGGCCAGAAGAATGAGATCACTGGTCAGCAGAGACAGTGAGTTCACAAAAGAGCAACGATTAGAGCTCCATTCAAGAGCCACAGTAGGTCTGTTTAATTAGAAGGAAGAATATAGGTTAATGGATAGTTTCCGATTGAGATGGTTATGGAGGACTTTCTGGGTCCTACCTGAGAGCTGAGAAGTCAACAAAGGTCTTCATGGTAGAGAAGGGTTCACTTGGCAGTCAAGAAATCATTGTATGGAACACAGTCATTAACAATGAAGTTAGGCCCATCTCTACATATTTGATGTGGAACAATTAGCAAGTACTATTTTAAAAGTAAGGGAATTCCCTGGGGCTCCGGTAGTTAGGACTCCATGCTTCCCACTGCCAAGGGCACAAATTTAATCCCTAGTATGGGAACTGAGATACTATATGCCATGTAGCTAAAAAAACAAACAAACAAAAAAAAAACCAGATAAGAAAAGAGAAAAAACAAGATATTCAGCTATGTGTGTGTGTGTGTGTGTGTGTGTGTGTGTATGTATGTATGTTTGTGTGTAAATGCATAAGATATCTCTGGACGGTTAAAATCCTGGCTACTATGTTTGCCTAGGGAATTGAATGGTTGAAGTACAGGTGTGGGAGTTGGATACATTTTTCCCTGTATGTCCTTTTGAACATTTGACTTTGGAAACTGACGTATATATTACCTTCATAAAATCATCATTTTTTTAAGAAGACATTTTTGTCTAATCTGGAAAGCTTCTTTTTATAATTAAATTAAATCTGTTGGTGTTACAGATAGTACCCTCCAGTAAAGTAGTCATTGGACTATAGGGAGATAAGATCAAGACTAATTATATCATACTGCCTCATTTATATCCAAAAAACGTTAGAAAGGGTGTGACATCCTGACATTAAAAGTTGATTTATTTCCCTTTGTGCTTACTCTCCCAGTAATGACTGCAGCTGTTGAATGGGTGCCAGATACTGTCACATACAACTTGGATGGGAATCTAAACGCAGTCACATCCTCCCACAACTGGCTGAGGACTCAGTGGGTGCTATAAATAGCAGGGACAAACAAATTCAATCCTGCTTTCCAAACGCAATTCATGAGAGCTCGGCAGAAAAGTGAACTTGACAACACATTGGAGTCTTTCTCTAATGAAACTGGGAGACAGAAATACCCAGTTTGATCAGACTTTGCCTTTACTAGTTGTCTCATTTCTGGAACACAACTGGACTCAGAGCACATCTAAATCCACTTAACAAGTGCTGTTATAACAGGAATAAATCTACAAAGAGGAAGGTCAGAGAAAGACGTTCCCAGCTGAGTTTGTGGTTATGTAGGAACCATCTGCTTCATCTAATAACATTTCAAAGCTTTTGTGTGAATGCATCATGAGTCTCAGAATTGCATATATTAGCTAGCTTTAGGTTTTCTAGAAAGTAAAAAGGCGTCTACCAAGTGGATTGTGTGTAACTCACTCTTTAAACCCTTTTCGGGTAGCGGAAGTAGCAACAGTGACCTCCTCGTGTAGAACATTTGGCTGGTGACTTGCCAGTTTGGGAATTTGCCTACTTTGTAGGGTTGTTGTTGTTCATCACTCAGTCGTGTCCAACTCTGCGACGCCATGGACTGCAGCACGCCAGGCTTCCCTACCCGTCACTATCTCCCGATGTATGCTCAAACTCATGTCCATTGAGTCGGTGATACTATCCAACCATCTCATCCTCTATCATCTGCTTCTCCTGCACTCAATTTTTCCCAGCACCAGAGTCTTTTCTAATGAGTCAACTCTTCACATGAGGTGGCCAAAATATTGGAGCTTCAACTTCAGCAACAGTCCTTCGAATGAATATTCAGGGTTGATTTCCTTTAGGATTGACTGGCTTGATCTCCTTTCTGTCCAAGGGACTCTCAAGAGTCTTCTCCAGCACCACAGTTTGAAAGGAGTAATTCTTGGTCACACAGCCGTCTTTATGTTCCAACTCTCACATCCATACATGACTGCTGATCTGGACCTTTGTAGGCAAAGTGGTATCTCTGCTTTTTAATACACTGTCTAGGTTTGTCATAGCTTTTCTTCCAAGAAACAAGCATCTTTTAATTGCTTGGTTGCAATCACCATCTGCAGTGATTTTATAGGATTGGCCCAAGCCAAACCTTCATGCTAACAGGTACAAACTTAACATAACACAATTTTCCAGTGGTTCCATCTTTAGTCTAGTCACTTCAACCATAGCAGTGGTTCAGAATCACCTAAGGAGCTTTGGGAAAATTCAGGGACCTGTATCTTCTCTGTCTTCAAACATCCTGAGCTGTGAGGATCCCTGAGGAGGTAGGGCAATGGAGCAGATGGAGAACTATGATGTGAGGTACAGGAAGAGAGTGGAAGGTGGAGCAGGGGCAACTGGTTCCTGGCCTCTAGGCCTCAATGTGGATTTTGATTTTCAGTCTAAGAGCAAAAGGGTATCCAACGGAAACTGTTAAGAGGAAAGACTGCTTTGGTAGATGCTGGTTTTTATTTCTTGCAATAATTTTATTTATTGATTCACTTAGTCTGCACTGGGTCTTCATTGCTGTGTGGGCTTTCCCCTAGTTGCGGCAAGCGAGGCTACTCTCTAATTGCCCTGCATGGGCTTCTTTTTGCAATGGCTTCTCTTGTTGCAGAGCTAGGGCTCTAGAGTTTGGGCTTCAGTAGTTGTGGCACATGGGCTCTGTAGCTGTGGCTTCCAGGCTCTAGAGCACAGGCTCAATAGTTGTGGCACATGCGCTTAGTTGCCCCACAGCATACAGCTCCTCACTGACCAGGGACTGAACCTATGTCTCTTGCACTGACAGGTGGCTTCTTTACCACTGAGCCCCCAGGGAAGCCTTTGCTTTGTTTTTTAATCCACCTGGCCGTAGTGTAGGCACTTAGAAGGGGACAAGAGTGGATCTTGCCCACTTGGGAAGATTTGTAATAATCCAGCCAGGACCTGGGAAAGAGGCAATAGAGAAAAGAAGAGTGGACAGACTTGGGGGACATATAGGAGATGAATCCAACTGAGTCACGTTGGTAATTGATAGGATATAGGACAGAGGAAAATGAGACAAATTGAGAAGAGTTTCCAAATTCCTAGGATTCTGACAAAGGTAGAAATTTATACTTTTGCCTAGTCCTTCTTGGCCTTGTTGATTCACTGCTGCTGGCTGAACTTGGCCTGGGGTCTGGATGAAGGCCATTCTTGGCAATGTTTCATGAACCAGTGGTTCACCACCCTGGGTGCCCACATAACCACTACTCAGACCCCAAAGAATAATGCAGTCTCCGAACCTTTTGTGCCTCTTCTTAACTAGAAAATACTATTTACAAGCAATAGAAGGATATTTTATTTAATATTTAGAGACCCAATCACCACATGATATTTAGAAAAGTTTGTACTATGCAAAAAAAAAAAAAATTGAAAAGAGCAAGTATTTATTGATAGAAAATATTTGCTATTGCTTAAAAATATAAAAGCTATTTAGAGGTTTACCTTAATTTTATTACCTTATTTTACCTGTATGTATGTGTAGGTGTGGATGTGTGGAGGTGTGCATCTGTGTGTCGTGTCCGACTCTTTGCGACCTCATGAACTATAGCCCCCACTGCCCCCCACCCCCCAGGCTCCTCTGTCCATGGGAGTCTCCAGGCAAGAATACTGGAGTGGGTTGCCATTCCCTCCTCCAGGGACTGTTCCCAACCCAGAAATCAAACCTGTGCTCCTGATTCTCCGGTATTGGTAGGTGAGTTCTTTACTGTTAGCTCCACCTGGGAAGCCAATAGATACCTGCATAAACACATACCTACATATGTTTAGGATGTCTGTGTGAGGTAGTTTTGAGAATCTGACTGAACTTTCATGTTTTTGCTTCATAATCCCTTAAAAGCAACATATTACCATGATGTTTGAGGTTAAGGAAGTGATTCCATCTTTACAGAATGTTTGATGTTTAATGTGTAAATCAATCCACAATTAACTCTAGACAGATTGGTCCTGGACCTCCACTCTCTTTTTTCATTTAATTTTTAATTGAAATATAATTGACATACAATATATTAGTTTCAGGTGTACTACATAGTGATTTGACATTTGCATACATTATTAAATGATGACCATCGTAAGTTTAGTAACCATCTGTGAAAGTGAAAGTGAAGTCGCTCAGTCATGTCCGACTCTTTGCGACCCCATGGATTGCAGCCTAAGAGGCTCCTCTGTTCACGGGATTTTCCAGGCGAGAATACTGGAGTGGGTTGCCATTTCCTTCTCCAGATCTTTCCAATCCGGGATCAAACACAGGTCTCCCGCATTGCAGACAGACTCTTTACTGTCTGAGCCACCAGGGAAGTCATCTGTCCCTATACAAAATTGTTACAATATATTGGTCATGTTCCTTATACTATATATTACATCCCCATAGTTTACTTATGACTGGAGATTTGTATTTCTAAATCCCCTTCACCTATCTTGTCCCTCCCCTGTTTGTCCCTATATCTATATGCCTATTTTCACTCATAGAGTGTTTGCTTTTTTAGATTCTACACATAGTGAGATCATATGGCAGTGGTCTTTTCCCCTCTAGGATCCATCCATGCTGTTGCAAATGGCAAGATTTCATTTATCTTTATGGTTGTGTAATATTCCATTTTATATCTGGACCACATCTTTATCCATTCATCTGTCAGTGGACACTTAGATTGCTTCCATACCTTGGCTATTATAAATAATTCTGTAATGAACATTGGGGTGCAGTTAGGAACCTCTACTCTCTTGATTCCATGGCTGATAAAAAGGTTCTGAGAGGTTTAAACAGCTCAGAGGGGATCATTCTTGGCATTAGAGTGAGGGATACATATTCTAGAGACTCCCCTCTGAGCTGCTACTTACTCTCACTGGGTGTTGGATAAATGCACTGACCCCCTTTCAGTCAAGCCAAGACCCCTGAAAAAAGTGTTTTCTCTATAGAGGAAACTACTTGAAAGAACTTGAGAGCAAGCTCGTGGAGCCCTCCATCTTACCTGTCCTTGTTGAAACAGCTTCACCAGTAAATTGCTGTTAAATAGGTGGTTTATCTGGTTTTATTGCCCTTAATTTTATTACCTGCCCAATATAATCTTGGCCCAAGTTTCCCTTGCTTAGAGGCATGGTAAAAACTTTATGTCTAGGCAAGCCCCACCCAAGGAAAGATTTTGCTTTCTTGGGTGTGGGCTCCAAGCCAGCCCTGTAGGCTGAGGCACACTCTAACAGCCTCATTTAGAAGCTCTAAACCATTCTTTAACCTTCCTTTCAGGTCTAAGGGGAGGTGGAAATAATTCAGAGAACCAAGATTAAATGAGTAAGCAAAAAGAAAGAGGCAACAAGCAGAGATCTTTTTCTACATCCTCAGAGATGATCGGAATCTCTGTTTCAGATGTAACTTGCTTTAACATCTAACCACTGAGAAACACTTGTGGTCAGGGAGAAATCTATCATCTAGAATCTTGGCTGGGGATTGAGGTCTAGCAAAGCCCCTCACAGAAGTGAAGTGAAGCAGTGGGGCTGAGAGCAGCGAGGTGGGAGAAGAATAAGCAAATGGAATGTGGAGGAAGTGAAGTTGAGCTTTCAGTGAAGAAGGGCGAAGTTTCCCCATCTGCTCTCTGGCGTTGGGCCCAGTCTTGCCGTCTTGCCATTTCACGTTTCTGAGGGGATCTCTCTCCTTCACTCTCTCTCTTTCCTATACTTCTAGAGAACAGGTTTGACCATAGGGACCCCAAGGTCTTTCTCACCGCCCACAACACAGCTTGAGCAGCTGTTGCTACTACTTTAAGAGCCTAGTCCTTCATTGCCTTTTAATCCTTTCTAGAACATTCTTCCTGGTACCTTTTATTTAAATACATGTAATAAAACATTTTTTGTGTGCTGCTTTCTTAGGTCAATTCGATTCTACTCCTGTTGCTCTTTTTCAACAACTCATGGAAAATTTGTTTTCTCTTCCTTCTTTACTACCCACACCCCCACCCCCACTCTCTGCTGCCGGTTTGACCACAGCCGGTCACAGGCCAAGAAAGCGTGGGCGGGCAGGTGCCAGTCTCCGACTGCTAGAAGCTACAGGACCTGGGACTGCAGAGTGTGGGGGTGGAGAGAGAAGTAGCCTGCAGCCTGCAGACTTTCTCAAGAAGCTTAAGAGAACTTTTCTTTTAATTTTGTTGAGAATATTAAGAAATACTCATTCTGTAGATAAACAACAGTCCTACTACACAGCACAGGGAACTATATTCAGTATCTTGTAACAACCTATAATGGAAAGAATCTGAAAAGGAATATATGTACAACTGTATACATATATATATACATATATGTCTATACACACACACATTTGTTGTTGTTTTTCAGCTGCCCGGTCGTATTGAACTCTTTGTGACTCCATGGACTGTAGCACACCAGGCCTCCCTGTTCCTCACCATCTCCTGAAATTTGCCCAAGTTCATGTCCATTGCATTAGTGATGCCATACAGCCATCTCATCCTCTGACGCCTTCTTCTTCTGCCTTCAATCTTTCCCAGCATCAGGGAATTTTCCAATGAGTTGGCTGTTCACATCAGATGACCGAAAATACTGGAGTTTCAGCTTCAGCATCAGTCCTTCCAATGAGTATTCAGGGCTGATTTCCCTTAAGGTTGTCTGGTTTGATCACCTAGCTGTCCAAGGGACTTTCAGAATTCTTCTCCAGTACCACATTTTTGTTTTTTCCAGTACCACATTTTGAAGGCATCAACACACACACATATATATATTAGAAAACTAAATCAGTTGTATACCAGAAAATAATACAGCATTGAAAATCAACTATATTTTAATAAAAAAGAAAGAATTCTGAATAAAAATAATGTATGCTGAAAGCTCTCCACTACATACTCAGAAGTGAGAATGCTTAGTGATAACTAGTTAATAGTACCTGATTGCATTTGCTGTTTGTTGTCTAAGAATGTGCATATGCATGAGACTTTCTGGAAGGGGAGACAAAGGCTTGTTCACAGTGATTACCTCTGAGGAATGGGTTGTGTGTGTGGAAGACGAGGTTCTACTTTTTATTGTATATGCTTCTATATTGTTTGAATTTGTTTTTTCCTCAAGAGTATGTATTGCGTTTATAAACAAGTTTTAAGATTTCAAAGAGAAATGTTTATTTTGTGTCCCTTGATGATTCATTGACCCATGGTAATTAAAATCATTAATAGCATATTAAATGGAAGTTGAGACTCAGTAAGATAGAATAACTCTGTCTTAAGTGACAGGTTGAACAACTAATAATAATATCATTTAAAATACTTGTGATATACCATAGAAGCAGTCATCTCTTTAAAATAATGACTTAATACTTGTCAAAATCAAATGAAGTAGCTACTTTACAATCCTCAATTTATAAATAAGGAAACAAGCTTTGAGAGGTTACATATTATTCTCAAGGTCACACAACTAGTTAGTAAGTGCCTGGAAGCTTACCACTTCAAAAGGACAGGATAAACTCCTGTGAAAGTGAAGATGCTCAGTCATGTCTGACTCTTTGCAACCAAGCGGACTGTAGCCCACCAGGCTCCTCCGTCCATGGGGTTCTCCAGGCAAGAATACTGGAGTGGGTTGCCGTTTCCTTCTCCAGGGGATCTCCCCGACCCAGGGATCAAACCCAGGTCTCCTGCATTGCAGGCAGATGCTTTAACCTCTGAGCCACCAGGGAAGCCCCAGTAAACACCTGCCTTGTCTCCAAATCCTAGCGAAGTGCCTGGTATGTGACCAGGGACACAAATATACCTGTTGAATGAGTAATATATAAGGCTTATGGCCTAATTAACTACAACATTCAATTCCCCTCAAAAACCACACTTGGGGTGGCCAAAAGGTACTTCATCAGCACATTCACAGGTGCAGGCACAAGTTCTGGATGAGAGCTGCTCTGAAGGAAATGCAAAGCCTAAGGGAAGTGCTCACACCCTAGTGCTACACTCCCTGCCTCCTGCTTCCTGCTCTAGAATCTCCATTCTATATTCCTCCCTCAACTACTGAGGTAATAAAAATATTTTTGCTTTTTCTGACTTATTCACTACCCTAGCATTTCACTCATTTATTCATTCACTCACTCACTCATCAAATATTTAGTGAATACCTACCATTTGCAAAGCATTAAGGATACAGCAATGGAAAACAGAGAAAAGACCATTTCCGCCTCTAGCAATTATCCTAAAGGAGGAGATAGACAAAAGAAAAATAAAAAATAAATAAGTAATAAAATAGTAGGTAGTCTTAAGTATGTTAAAGGAAAAACATGGTGTCACATATCCCAATTATATTATGAAAAAAATGTAATGTTTATTTTTCTAAATTCCTTTCTTTAAAAGTTATTGGAGGGATTTTCCTGGCAGTTCAGTGGTTAAGATTCTACATTCCCAATGCAGGGGGTGCAAGTTCAATCCCTGGTCAGGGAACTAAGGTCCCACATGCTGTGGGGCATGACCAAAAAAAATTTTTTTTAAGTTATTGGATGCACCACTATGCATAAAATAAATAACTAATGAGAACATACTGTATAGCATAGGGAACTCTACTCAATGCTCTGCGGTGACCTAAATGGGAAAGAAACTTCTAAAAGACAGGCTATAGGTATGTGTATGGCTGAATCACTTTGCTGTACAGTAGAAACTAATACAACATTGTGAAGCAACTATACTCCAATAAAAAAAAATTTCTTTTTAAGTTATTGGATGCAAAAGATGAATTTAGGCTCTTACCTTACACCAAAACCAAAAAAATTAACAGAAGGGGATCAGAGACCTAAATGTAAGTATGAAAACTATAAAACTTTTAGAGAAAAACATGGAAATATATCTTTCTGGGCATGGGCAAAGATTTCCTAGACACAATGCCAAAAGCACAATACCTTAAAGAAGTGAACATCATCAAAATTTAAAACTTTTGTGCTTTAAAAACACTATTAAGAAAATGGAAAGATAAGTGAGAAAATATTTGTAATCATATATTTGATCAAAAAAACCTTGTATCAAGAACTTATAAAGAACTCTTACAGTTCAATAGTAAGACAATCAAATTTTAAAATGGGCAAAATATTGTGTATATGTTTTACTGAAATTTATATATGTAGAAGAAGCACAAGCTGGAATGAAGACTGCCGGGAGAAATATCAATAACCTCAGATATGCAGGTGACACCACCCTTATGGCAGAAAGTGAAGAGGAACTAAAAGCCTCTTGATGAAAGTGAAAGAGGAGAGTGAAAAAGTTGGTTAAAACTCAACATTCAGAAAACGAAGATCATGGCATCTGGTCCCATCACTTCATGGGAAATAGATGGGGAAACAGTGGAAACAGTGTCAGACTTTATTTTTGGGGTCCAAAATCACTGCATATGGTGATTGCAGCCATGAAATTAAAAGACGCTTACTTCTTGGAAGAAAAGTTATGACCAACCTAGATAGCATATTGAAAAGCAGAGACATTACTTTGCCAACAAAGTTCCATCTAGTCAAGGCTATGGTTTTTCCAGTGGTCATGTATGGATATGAGAGTTGGACTGTGAAGAAAGCTGAGCGCCAAAGAATTGATGCTTTTGAACTGTGGTGTTGGAGAAGACTCTTGAGAGTCCCTTGGACTGCAAGGAGATCCAACCAGTCCATTCTAAAGGAGATCAGTCCTTGGTGTTCATTGGAAGGACTGATGCTAAAGCTGAAACTCCAGTACTTTGGCCACCTCATGTGAAGAGTTGACTCATTGGAAAAGACCCTGATGCTGGGAGGGATTGGGGGCAGAATAAGGGGATGACAGAAGATGAGATGGCTGGATGGCATCACTGACTTGATGGACATGAGTTTGGATGAACTCCGGGAGTTGGTGATGGACAGGGGGGCCTGGCTGCTGTGATTCATGGGGTCGCAAACAGTCGGACACAACTGAGCGACTGAACTGATACATATATAAGGCAGCTTCCCTGGTGGCTCAGAGGTTAAAACTTCTGCCTCCAATGTGGGAGACCCCAGTTCGATCCCTGGGTTGGGAAGATCCCCTGGAGAAGGAAATGGTAACCCACTCCAGTATTCTTGCCTGGAGAATCCCATGGATGGAAAAGCCTGGTAGGGTACAGTCCATAGGGTCACAAAGAGTTGGACACGACTGAGAGACTTCACTTCACTTGACTTCACTTCACTTTACTTCAGTCGCTCAGTCCAACTCTTTGTGACCCCATGAATTGCAGCACGCCAGGCCTCCCTGTCCATCACCAACTCCCAGAGTTCACTCAGACTTACGTCCATGGAGTCAGTGATGCCATATGTATATATAAGTAGCTAATAAGTTCATGCAAAGATGCTTAACATCATTAATTGTTAAGGAAATGCAAACTAAAATCACATGAAATACCACTTAACACCCACTGGAAATGTAATTGAAAAGATGGTTAGTCACACTGAGACACATTTTAACCACTGAAAATTTAATTATAGACAAGGAGAGAATCTTAAAAGCAGCAAGAGAAAAACAACATTACATACAAAGGAATACCCATAAAACTATCAACAGATTTTTCAGCAGAAACTTTGCAGAGAAGAAGCAAGGGGTATGACATATTCAAAAAGCAGAAGGAAAAACACTGCCAACCAAGAATACTTCCCCAGCAAAGTTTTCCTTCGGAGTTGAAGGAAGAATAAGGAATTTTCCAAAGAAGCAAAAGCTGACGGAGTTCAGCACTACTAGGCTGACCAAGTAAAAAATATTAAAAAGACTTCTTAAACCTAAACAAAAGGATGCTAATTAGTAACAAGAAAACATGAAAATATAAATCTCACCAGTGAAGGTGAATATGTAGTTAAACTCAGAACACTCTCCTGCTATATTGCTGTTGGGTAAATCACCTATAAATCCAGATAGAAGGTTAAATAATAAAGAATTTAAAAGTTAAAATTAAAATAATTTGTTGATGGATATACAAGGTAAAAAGAAATTGTGACATCAAAACATCAAATGGAGAAAGATAATAAGAATATATAGCTTTAGAATGTGTTCAAAGTTAAGTTGTTATCAACTTCAAATAGATTGTTATAAATATAAGGTGTTTTATGGAAGCCTCAGAGCAACAACAAAATAAAATTCTACAGTAGATACACAAAAGATAAAGAGGTAGAAATCTAACCATGAAAGAGAGTGAGTGAAAGTCACTCAGTCATGTCTGACTCTTTGTGACCCCTTGGACTATACAGTCCATGGAATTCTCCAGGCCAGAATACTGTGGGGAGCTTTTCCCTTCTCCAGGGTATCTTCCCAACTCAGGGATTAAATCCAGGTATCTTGCATTGCAGGCAGATTCTTTACCATGTGAGCCACCAGGGAAGCCCAAGAAACATGGAGTAGGTAGCCTATCCCTTCTCCAGCATATTTTCCTGACACAGGAATTGAAGCAGGGTCTCCTGCATTGCAGGCAGATTCTTTACCAGAAAGAGGAAGAAATCTAAGCATACCACTACAGAAAAGTAGCAAATCAAATGGAGAGAGCAAGAGAAGAAGACAGGAATAAAGAAATGAGAAGGCAGTCAGAAAACAATAAACAAAATGGCAGTGGTAATCTCATATCTATTATTGGTTTAAGTGTAAATGAAATAAATTCCACAATCAAAAGACCTAGAGTGGCTAAATGGACTAAAAGCAAAATTAAGGGACTTCCCTGGTGGTACAGTGGATAAGAATTCACCTGCCAATGCAGGGACATGGGTTCAATCTCTGTTCTGGGAAGATTCCATGTGCCATGGAGCAACTAAGTCTGTGCACCACAACCACTGAGCCTGTGTTCTTCAGGCCACAAGCCACAGCTACTGAGCTTGCCTGATACAACCACTGAAGCCCATACACCTAGAGCCAGTGCATCTCAACAAGAGAAGCCACTGCAATGAGAAGCCCATGCTCCACAACAAGGAATACACCTGCTCTCCACAACTAGAGGAAGCCCATGTGCCTTAACAATATACCCCACCCCCCACAACTAGAGGAAGCCCATGCACAGTAACAAAAACCCAGTGCAACTACAGTAAATAAGCAAGTAAGTTTTAAAAATACATAACAACAAAGTTAAAGGACTTAATTTTAAGGAACTTCCCTGGTGGTCCAGTGGTTGGGAATCCACCTTCCAATGAAGGGGACAGGTTTTCCATCTCTGGTTGGGAAACTAAGATCCCGTCTGCCATGGGGCAATTAAGCCCATGCTATAACTAGAGAGCCCACATGCCACAACTAAATAAATGTTTTAAAAACTTAAGACCCAAATCTATGTTGCCTACAAGAGATACATCTACTTTAAGAACAAACACAGACTGAAAGTGAAGGGATGGAAAAAATAGTACATACAGATGGAAACTGAAAGAAGCAGAGGTAACCATATTTGTGTGTATATATGTTCGGTCATGCCCAACTCTCTGCAAAAACCAGACCCCATAGACTGCAGCCCACCAGGTTCCTCTACCCATGGGATTTTCTGGGCAAGAATACTGGAGCAGGTTGCCATTTCCTACTTCCTGAACCAGGGATCGAACTTGAGTCTCTTGCATCTCCTGTACTGGCGGATGGATTCTTTACCACTGCACCACCTATGAAGACCCTAGCTATACTTATACCAGGCAAAATAAACTTTAAGCCAAAGACTGTAATGAAAGAGAAAGGTCATTATATAATGAAACAGGTGTCAATGCAACAAGAAGATACAATATTTGTAAATATTTATGCACCCAACATAGAAGTGGTTTCCCTGGTGGCTCAGATGGTAAAAAAATATCTGTATTCAATGCAGGAAACCCAGGTTTGATCCCTGGGTCAGGAAAACCCCCTAGAGAAGGAAATGGAAACCCACTCCAGTATTCTTACCAGGAAAATCCTATGGACAGAGAAGCCTGGTGAGCAAATGCTAACAAACCTAAAGAGAGAAAGAGACAGTGACTTAATAACAGTAGGAACTTCAACTCCCAGTTTTAACGATGAATAGATCATCCAGATAGAAACTTAATAAGGAAACAGTGAACTTAAACTACATATCAGGCCAGATGGACTTAATGGACATTTATAGACCATTCTAACCATCAGCAGCAGAATGCATATTCATCTCAAGTGTACAAGGAATAAGTCTTAATTGATTTAAGAAGACTGAATTTATGTCTAATATCTTTTCTTACCATAACGATATGACACTAGAAATCAATTACAACAAATAAAATGGAAAATTTAAAAGTATAGGGGATTAAACTACATGCTACTGAACAATCAACGGGTCAAAAAAGAAATCAAAAGAGAAACAAAAAATAACTTGAGACAAAGGAAAATGGAAATACAGCATATGAAAATTATGGGATGCAGCAAAAGCAGTTCTAAGAGAGATATTCTCAACAACCAATGTCTACATTAATTAAAGAAACAAAGGTCTCAAATAAGCAATCCAATTTTACATCTCAAGAAACCAAAAGAGAACAAACTAAGCCCAAAGTCAGTAGAAGAAAGGAAATAAATGAAATAGAGAATAAGACAGCAGGAAAAAAAATCAACAAAACTAGGTACTGGTTTTTGCAAAAATAAACAAAGTAGGCAAACTTTTAGTTAAACTTTTGAAGAAAAAAAGAAAAAACTCAAATAAAAAATTTTTTAAATGAAAAAGGAGATACCACAACTGACACCACACAAATGCAAAGGATAATAATAGACTACTATGAACAATTGTATACCAACAAATTAGACAACCTAGAAGAAACGGATAAATTCCTAGAAACATAGAACCTACCAAGACTGAATCACGAAGAGGAAATCTTAAAAAACCAGCTACCAGTTATGAGATTGAATCAGTAATCAAAAACCTCCCAAAAAATAAATGTGCAGGAACTGATAGCTTCACTGGTAAGTACTACCAGACACTTCAAGAAGAATTAATACCAATCCTTCTCAAACTCTTACATAAAATTGCAGAGGACAGATGAGTTCCTAACTCATTTTACAAGGCCAGCATTACCTCAATACCACAACCAGACAAAGGCATTGTGAAAAATTAAAGGCCAATATCCCTGATGAACAGTAACTCAGTGGTAAAGAATCTGCCTGCAATGCAAGAGACAGAATAGATGTAGTCAATCTCTGGGTCAGGAAGAGACCCTGGAGAAGGGCATGGCAACCCATTCCAGTATTCTTGCTGGAAAAATCTCATCAGCAGAGGAGCCTGGCAGGCTACAGACTACAGTCCATGGGGTTGCAGAGAGTTGGACATGAATGAAGCGACTGAGCACTATAACACTGTCTCTGATGAGCATAGATGCAAAAATCCCCAACCAAATATTAGTAAACCAAAGTCAACAGTTCACTGAAGGACCAATAATGGGTCAAGTGGGATTTATTCCAGGAATCCAAGGATGGTTTAACATCCGCAAATTAACCAAGGTGATATACCATGTTAACAAAATGAAGGATTTAAAAATGTATGACCATCTCAATAGATGCAGAAAAACTTTGAACAAAATTCAACATCAATTCATGATTTAAAAAAAAATTCTCAACAAATTGGGTATAAAGGGAAGATACCCCAATATCACAAAGGCCACATGTGACAAGTCCATGTCTAACATCATTCTCAACAGAGAAAATTTGAAAACCTTTCCTCTAAGATCAGGAATAAAACAAAAATCTCTACTTTTACCACTTTTATTCAACATAGTACTGGAAGTCCTAGCCAGACAATTAGACAAGGCATCCAAAAAGAAAGAAAGGCATCCAAATCAGAAAGGAAGTAAAAATGTCTCTATTTGCAGTTGATGGGATATTATATAGAGAAAATCCTAAAGACTCTATTAATAAACACTGTTAGGTCTAATCAACTAATTTAGTAAAGCTTCAGGATACAAAATCAATATACAAGGGTCAGTTTGGGGACTTTCCTCACTGCCCAGTGGTTAAGAATCCGCCTGCTGATGCAGGGAATATGGGTTTGATCCTTGGTCTGGGAGAATCCCACATGCTGTAAAGCAACTAAGCCCAAGATTCTAAGCTCTGGAATCTGCATTTTACATCTAGAAAGTAGCCCGCACTCACTACAAGAGAAAGCCTGCCAGGAGCAACAAAGAGCCTATGAGCTTCAACAAAAGACCCAACACAGACAAAAATAAATAAAATACAGTTTTTAAAAAAAGATCAGTTGTGTTTCTAAACATGTTGCCAGCTGTATGACACAGTTAGTATAAAGCAACTAAATAAGAAACTAAGTTGCCCCACCCATAAAATTCCTCTTTTAGAAAGTCCTGGGTAACCTAGATAACTAACCACTTCAGTGATCCCACTTTTCCCTTCCCGTTCCCTAATTCCTGCTCTTATGTTTAAAATTTGCCAAGAATAAATCCACAAAACCCTAGGCACCCCACCCTCAGACCCAATAATTGCAGAACCCCAGGTTTGTATTCTCTCTCTTGCTCTACTTTCAACCTCACTGTGTGGCCCTTATGTGTGCCATGTAAACCCTAGGTCTGTGAGCAATAAATCTTGGTTTTTCAAAGTTCCCTAATGGTTGTTGTTGAGATGTGTGTTGGAATCATAAGACCCACAAGAGCTGACCCAGCCACAACCTTGGCTCCAGGCAGGGAAATGTTTTTGGGCTACCCATTCCAGTATTCTTGCCTGGAGAATTCCATGGACTGAGGAGCCTGGCATCTATAGTCCATGGGGTCACAAAGAATCAGGCACAACTGAGTAACTAACACTTTCACTTCACTTTCATTCACCACAAGTAGATGTGTCCAAAAGAGTACCTCAGGCATCCCTAGCCAATAGCATCACTAACAATGGGCTGAGATGAGCACAAAACAACACCATATACAAAAAATCAACTAGAAATGGATAAAAGACTTGAGCATGACTTGAAACCATAAAACTCCTAGAAGAAAACATACACAGTAAGTTCCTTGACATTGGTCTTAGCAATGATATTTTTGGATCTGACACACCAAAAGGAAAGGCAAGAAAAGCAAAATCAAAAAAGTGGAACTCTATTAAACTAAAAAGTTTTACACAGCAAAGAAAATCATCAAAAAAAAAAAAAATGAAAAGGTAATCCATGGAATGGGAGAAAATATTTGCAAATCATATATCTGTGAGTGGTTAATATTTAAAATATATAAAGAATTCATACAACTCAATAGCAGAAAACAAAACAAAATGAATAAAAAGTGGGCAGAGAAACTGAGTAGACATTTTCCCATAGAAGAGAACAATGGCCAACAAGTAAATGAAAAGATGTTCAAATCACTAATCACCCAAAAAATGCAAATCAACACCACAATCAGATATCATCTCACATACCTGTTAGAATGGCTATCATCCAAAAGACAAGAAATCAGTACTGCCAAAGATGTGCTGAAAGGAGACTTGTGCCCTGTCGTGAGAACGCAGGTTGATGCAGCTACTATAGGAAACAGTATGAAAGTTTCTCAAAAAATAGAACTAGCACCCTGTATGCAAGACAGGGAAAGAGACACAGATGTGTATAACGGACTTTTGGACTCAGAGGGAGAGGGAGAGGGTGGGATGATATGGGAGAATGACAGTCTAACATGTATACTATCATGTAAGAATTGAATCGCCAGTCTATGTCTGACGCAGGATGCAGCATGCTTGGGGCTGGTGCATGGGGGTGACCCAGAGAGATGCTATGGGGAGGGAGGTGGGAGGGGGGTGCATGTTTGGGAACGCATGTAAGAATTAAAGATTTTAAAATTAAAAAAATAAAAAATAAAAGAATAAAAAAATAGAACTAGCAAAAAAAAAAAAAAAAAAATAGAACTAGCAAATGATCCAGAAATCCCGCTCATGGGTGCACATCCGAAGGAGACGAAAACAGGTTATAGAAGAGACATCAACACTCTCATTCACTGCATCTTTATTCGGAGAAGGCGATGGCACCCCACTCCAGTACTCTTGCCTGGAAAATCCCATGGATGGAGGAGCCTGGTAGGCTGCAGTCCATGGGGTCGCAAAGAGCAACTTCACTTTCACTTTTCACTTTCATGCATTGGAGAAGGAAATGGCAACCCACTCCAGTGTTCTTGCCTGGAGAATCCCAGGGATGGGGGAGCCTGGTGGGCTGCCATCTATGGGGTCACACAGAGTCGGACATGACTGAAGTGACTTAGCAGCAGCAGCAGCAGCATCTTTATTCACAATTGCCAAGATATGGAGACAACCTAAGTGTTCATCAACAGATGAATGGATAAAGAAAATATCACACACACACACACACACACACACACACAGAGCAATATCACTCAGACAGGAGGAAAAAGGAAATTCTGCATTTGCAACAAATAGATGGACCCTGAGGGCTAAGCAAAAGGTAATCAAACAGAGAAAGACAAATACTACATGGAATCACTAATATGTAGATTTTTTTTTTTTTTTAAGACAAACTCACAGAAAAAGAGTAGAACAGGAGTTGCTAAGGCCTAGAGGGTGGGGAAATAGGGAGAAGTAAGTAAAAGGGTCCAAACTTTCAACTATAAGATAAATAAGATCTGATGACCTTATGTAAAACATGATGACTATACTGATAACACTCTAGCATATAATTGAAGTTTGCTAAGAGGGTGGAGTTTACAAATTTCACACACAAAAAAGAAATACATGAGATGATGGATGTGCTAATTAACAAGATGGGGGAATCTTTTCATGATGTATTCATATACCAGATCACCATGATATACACTATAAAATCTTACAATTTCATGTGTCAATTATACCTCAATAAAGTTGAAACTTAAAATATAAAAATAAAAGGCAATAAGTTGGCAAGGATATGAAGATAGGCATATTCATTGTTGTGCTCTCATATGCTGGTGGTGAGAATGTAAAATTTTACAGCCAGTTTAAAAATCATGGCAGTTTCTTAAAATATTAAACATACCATATGATTCATATTCTTTCTTATGTAACCAAGAGAGATAAAAGCATATGATCACATGTTCAAAGCAGCACTATTTCCAACTGCTAAGATATTGAAGAAGTCTAAGTATCCATGGACAGGTGGATGGAGAAGATGCGGTATATAAATATATATATATATATATATATATTTATATATATATATAACAGAATATTACTCAGCTATAAAAAATGAAATTTTGCTATTTGCAATAACATGGATGGACTTAGAGGGAATTATGCTAAGTAAAATAAGTCAGAGAAAGACAAATACTATATATCACTTATATGTGGAATAAAAAAAACTAGTGACTAGAACAGAAAAGAAACAGATACAAAGAACAAACTTGTGGTTACTAATGGGGAGAAAGAAGAACGAAGGGGTGAGATAAGCGTAGAGAATTGTGAGGTACAGACTATTACGCTTAAAATAAGCTGTAAGAATGTATTATACAACACAGAGAATATAGCCAATATTTTTAACAACTATAAACTGAATATAATCTTTAAAAAAAACGTATGATTACATAAAGACTTGCATAGCACTGTTCTTGGCAGCATTATTCATAAAAACCAAAAAGTGGAAATAATCCACATGTCTATCAGCTGGTGAATAGGTAAACAAAATGTGGTATTGCCATACAATAAAATACAATTCAGTAATAAAAGACTGAAATAGACATGTTTGCAACAACAAGGATGACCTTCGAAAACAATGCAAAGTAAAGAAGCTAATCACAAAAGATCATATACTGTATAATTTCATTTATGTGAAATGTCCAGAATAGTCAGATTTCTAGAAACAGGAAGTAGTTCAGCGGTTGCCTGGGGCCTGGAATAGAAATGGAAATTAACTACAAATGAGCATGTGAGATCTTACCTGGGTGATGGCCAGGTTCTAAAACCAGAAGTTGGTGATAGTTGAACAACCAAGTAAATTAATAAAAGATAACTGAAGTGTATATTTAAAACTAGTGAATGTTATAATATGTTAACAGTTATTAAGAAGAAAGATTTGGGAATTTGGGGGCAAGATTCACTCTCTTAAAACATCACGCAAGAGCAAATGAAAACAAAAAGTTCAAAGCAAAAATGTATTAGGAAAAAAAATCTTAATTCATTATAGAAACCTGTCTTAACTTTAGTTTCCTAAGTAAATCACAGTAAGAATGTCAAAACTCAGTTTCTCATTTTCCAATCACTCACTTCCAGATAAATGAAGAAAATTTCCATTTAGATTTCCAAGTATATCATCCTGAAAGAGAGGGGAGGGATGAGATCCCCATTCAACAGTGTTTACCTTCCGAAGTGTGTTCCTTTCCCCTGCCTGTGATTCCCAGCCTTTGGCCTTTACTGATGGACCTCTGACCTGCTTTTCTATCATCCTCCCTAACTTACATGAATGGGTTTCACCCTTGGGATTGTCTTTGTTCTATTTGACCCATCTTTCTACACACTGACCCACTTTCTCCCCCTAGTTCATTTGCCCTTTGGTTTCCAGCCCCATTTCCTTTTCTGCTGTGCCTCCCAGCCTCTACTACTCCTTCCTAGCCCTCCTTTCTAAGGGCAGAAACAAAGATTCTCATCCATTCTTTCCAGAGTCCTATGTGGTTCTCCTGGCCAGGGAAGGTGCTGGAATGTGACTTCAGCACATTCCAGTCAACCTGAACCCTGGCAGGGAAGAATGAGCCCTTGCACAATTAGGGGGAGTGTTTTACGACCTGTTATTGTTACTGTAACATTGTCAGACTTTTTGAAGAAAGAGAAGATTAATTATTGACAAAGTTGCGATGAAACTTTCCCTAAAATACTTTCACACTTAGTGGGGGGAAAGGAGGCTAGAAACCAAGAGTTCAAAGGAATTAAAAACAAAACTGTGTCTCTCCCATTTTAATTTTCATTTCTCTCTAACATTCTAAAATTGAAGGAAAGAAAGGCTCTGTGTGAAAGGAAACTATTGGAACTTTTTAAAAGGACCTAAATTATTTTTACTTTTTTTTTTCTAGCTACAAATAGCTATATACATGAATAATTAATTTTAAAGTCTGATGATTTTTTTACAGCGTGTAGAGAGACTTTCATGAATAATCATAAATTTCCTTCACTTCCAGAGTGCCTTTGTGTAAAGAACATTCCATAAAAGAGAGGTTCTAATCATTGGTGGTAATTACATGAAACCTGGAGTCATTAGACACTATTAATTGTCTGAAATATAACCAGAAGAAAAATAAACATCAGGGAGGAAATCTAGCATGACTATAATTAGTTTAATGACAATCCCTCTGGTCTATAAGAAAAATCTCAAAGTTGGTATTTCAAAATTGATTTAATTAAATTTTAAGTAGCTTTTTTGTAATGTTTAAGTAGCTTTTTAGTTATTTAACCAGTTAGCAATCTTTGTTTTTTATTTAACCAGATATGAGTTCTAAACTCTTTTTACCCAGTGTTTTCTGATACCACCTTTTTTTTTTTTTAATCAAAGGTGTTCATGTTAACATTTAACAGGAATCCACTCAAGCAGAACACTTCGACAGGAGCCAGATGCTCTAGCCATCACGCCCAGGTGGAGAGCTGCTAAGTCTGACCTGGGGGCCAGGACCTTGGAGCCCTCTCAGTGACTCTGAGTTGCCATCTGCCTCATGAGTCTCTCCATCTCTTCCCATCACCTTGAGCTCCACACACCCAAACCCCAGATCCTCACCTCTTCTTGCCCTAGGTAAATACACCCATCCCCACTTTTGGGGTCCTTTCCAAATTTAAAACAATCTGCATGATCCCACCCTCCTTTTCCTCTACACCATAACCATCAACTCAAGTCAAATGGGTCTCAGCCCTGAAATATCGCCATCCGTCCCCCTGCCCAGCCTTCCCGTTCATTTCATCTTAACTACAGTTGCCTTGTAACTAGTCATCCGGCCCCCAGTCTCTTCAGGCTTCAATCTTCCAGACATACCATTTCACTCTTGGCCTTCAGATCTGTCTCTCTTTCGCCTAGTGAGTAGATGAAGCCCTGGCTTGTCAGTCAAGAACTTCCGGGCTCCAAACACAGCATGTTGTTCCAGAGATGCTGCATGAGAATCCACTAGATCACTTTCTACTCCAATCAGAACAGACCCCACACCCTGTGCTGAAAGAGTCCCTGGGCGTCCCTATCCCGGTCTCTACCTTCCCTACTGGGCATAGGCTCTGCCAAACAACTCCAAACATCCTTTAGCTGCTCTGAACGTCTGTTCCCAGGAAGCATTCTAGAGGAGCCTACCTTCAGCAAGAAACAATTTCCAGCCTCATTTTTATTCTCTTTGTTGTTCTGTTCTTTTAATTTCAAAACTATGTTTATTTAGACTTTAAACTATCACTTGTAAAATAAATTTGTCAATGAACATTATGTGTTTAAAAGCCTTGAATTGGATTTCCCATTTGATCTTTTAATTGTCTCCACAATTTTTAAAGGTCCATTCATAGTTATTATAAAATATTGGCTATATTCCCTGTGTTATACAATATATTCTTATAGCTTATTTATTTTACCTCATTTAAAAAATTATTTTTAATCAAAGGATAATTGCTTTACAATGCTATGTTTGTTTCTTCCATACAATAATGTGAATCAGCTATAAGTATACATAAATCTCCTCCCTCTTGAGCCTCCCTCTTCCTCCCGCATCCCACCCCTCTAGTCATCACAGAACACCAGACTGAGCTCCCCGTATTATATAGCAACTGTCTGTTTTACACATAGCAATGTGTATAATTCAATGCTACTCTCTCAATTCATCCCACCCTCTCTTTAGAGCTTATTGTATTTTATACATATTAGTTTGTACCTCTTGATCTCCTACCTCTATCCTACTCTACCCCCGCCTCATTCCTTTAGCAACAACCTTAAACCTCTCAAACATTTACCATGATCTTTCATCTTTATAGGCATACCCCTCCTCCCTAAACAGACAGAAAACTCCAGAAGGACAGGCAAAATATTTTCCTCCTCTTTTGACGTAATAGGCAACTAAATATAGCAGAAGGAATATGGGTTTCAGAGCCAGCAGGTATGAGTTTGAATCTTGCTGCTTTTGAAGTGAGTTACCTTGAGGAAGTTACACAACTTCTCTGAGCCTGTTTTCTCTTCTCTAAAATGGGGAGGATAAGTAAGACTGTCTTTAGTGAGACATTAAAATATCATTCTTCTTTAATGAGAATTAAATGATTATAGTGCCTCAAACAGCATATATTCAAAATACAGTCTTCAAAAAGTATTACTTTGTTTTACCATTTTTCTTCTCTTTATGTCAGTATCTATATTATGCCTTATACACAGTAAGTGCTAAACTACAATAAATCGGTAAGATTTCAAGATATGTCTGATGGGGATTAGTAGACTTAACAGTAACATTCTGCTCACAAATAAAGCTATAGGTCCACCATCTAAAAGGCTGCACTGTGCTCTTGTGGGTTTGCATTCCACTCACTTTGTTGTTGTTCAGCCACTCAGTTGTGTCCAATTCTTTGCAACTCTGTGGACTGCAACGCACCAGGCTTCCCTGTCCTTCACCATCTCCCGGAGCTTGCTCAGATTCATGTCCATTGAATCAGTGATGCCATCCAACATCTCATCCTCTGCCATCCCCTTCTCCTCCTGCCTTCATCCTTTCTCAGCATCAGGGTCTTTTCTAATGACTTGGGTCTTCGTATCAGATGCCCAAAGTAGTGGAGCTTCAGCCTTAGCATCAGTCCTTCCAATGAATATTCAGGATTGATTTCCTTTAGGATGGATAATTTGATCTCCTTGCAGTCTAAGGGACTCTCAGGAGTCTTCTTTAGTGATTTGCAAATGCTCTGAGTTTCTGCTTTATGTGGTCTGGGGTGAGGCCCATTTAAAAAAAATCTCCTCCAATAATTCTGTTATGTAGCCAAAATGGAGCATTACTGGTCAATCACTCAGTTTTACGACTTGGTGAAAAAACCTGACCGCTTTTGGTTTTGGTTTCATCTAGTTCTTTTTCATCTGTCATCCTCAGCCTAACCCACCTCCAGGCACTAACTATCCAGGCCCTATCTGAGCCTCAGCAGGGATCTATTTTGTAAGAGATAAGATAATCAGTGAGAAACATATATCAAAACCCAGAGTATGTCTATCACTGAACAGCAATGTGTTTATAGTTATTAATGGTATTCTGATGAGTAGGCTTCATAGCCACCGTCTGCAGCAACTGAAATAACACCAGCCTCTCTCAGCTGACTGCCTGGGTGGTATATACTGATATGGGTGTCCCTGTCTCTCTGTACTCACTCAGTTTTCCTTTGAATCAGTCAGGATTTGAATGGAAAGAAGGGAAATTTTTGAAAAGTATCAGTGAAGCTGCCCTTGAACTTCAGAGAACAAAAGAATTACCTGGAGTCTTTGCTGGTCATGCAGAGGACTCAGGGTGAACATTGGAAATACCAATACTTGAGTCACAGAGAACAGTTAGAATACCAGTTACAGGCGATAGTTGAAATCATAGTGGGGGTGGGGGGTGTGACTCTCCAAAGTAGGGAAGTAAAAAGCAATCAATAAACGAGATTACAAAGGGTCTACAAAAACCAAAGCAGTAGAAGAAAGAAAACAGCGTGGTGTCCTTGAAGCCATGGAGAGGAATTTCCAGGCCTTCCCCCCAGAAATTCAGATTCAGTTAATTTGAGGTGGGGCCCAGAAATCCACAATTCCCACAGTGTACCTGAATAGTGTGTATTGCCATTTGGGGGCAAAAGGGTATGTTTCATTTAATAAATAAGTAAAAAACAAACAAAATGTTTAGTAAGAGTTCATTTGATATCAAATTTCTCTTAAGTATTTCTAATATGGACCTTATCACACGGGAGACAAGATTTTATCTTTTGCTGCCCAAAGACCTAATTAACACTAGGAGAAACTTAATTAAATGAAATTCAAGTTAGCCTCAAGAGTCATCTTCTTTGACTGAGTACAAGATTCAGAACTTTTGCAAGCCAAAGCACAGATGTGACACGCATTGCAGTACCAACTACCTTTGCTCTACTAGGTCATGCCATGGATAAGGGGGCATCGAGGGGATAGTTTCATGTGTTCATTTGTTCATGCCTTCATTCAGCATATATTTATTCAATATCTATTATGCGTCAGGTACTATTAGACAAGGGATATACTAAAGTGAAAAAAAGTCCCAGCCTCTCATTGTCACTACAATGACAATCACATAAAAAGATATAAACATATCAGATAAATATGTTGTACACCTTAAGTTTATGCTACATGTCAAACACATTTCAAGAATAAAAGAAGTTTGCATTTCAAAATAAGCCAACCATTCCCTCAGATCTCTGTTGAATGCAATCTGGGCATAGGAGATGAGCAAGATTAAGTAAGATGTTCCCTTTGGAAGTGACGATAACCAATTATTCAAAAGACACTTATTTCCTAGGCACTCTTCTAGGTTCTTTAGATACAGAAATTAATAAGGACTGGTCCTGACATCATGGAGTCGGAAGTACAGAGAGATAACTAAACATCTAATTCTAACACAGTGTAAAGATATACACAGAAGGCTTTTGGAGCATGGATTCTCGAGCAGTAACAAAGTATGTCGGGGCCAGATTGTAACAACATTGAATGTCATGGTCAGGGATCTGGACTTGATTCTGTAGGTTGTGTGGCCTTGGAGATCTTTGAATTAAAAAGGGACACCATCAGACTTGTATTTTAGAAACTCACCTGGAGACGGATAGGGCAATTAAGAAGCTATTACAATAGTCTTGGCAGCAGATGATGAAAGTCAGAGCTGAACTGTGACAGTGAAAATGAGAAGTCAAATTCAAGACTTCCAGAATCAGAAACGGCAAGATATAGAAGAGGAAGGATGTGGGGAGAGAGGGAGGAGGAACTGAAACTCCCAAGACTTAGTTTAGGTGACTGTGTACATGGGAACCCTATCAACCCAGCTAGAGAAGAGTAGAGGAGAGTTCAGTTTGAAGTCTGGGAATGAGGGTAGAAATAATAACTCGTTCCACTTGGCTACGTGTGAAAGGTCTGGTTGGAATATTTATGAGCAGTTGGAAATACAGGTCAGGAGTTCGGGAGCAAAGTTGAAGCTGGAAGTGGAGATAACAATCAATAAGAGATGGTTGAATTTATGGGGGAAAAAAAATAGATGTCCAAGAGGTGAATAGGGTAAGAAAAGAAAATGAGAGAAGAAAAGAGGAGAGAGACCAGAGAAGATCTATTGCCAAAAATAGCCAAAGAAGTAGAACAGGATGGTACTCTTGGAGCCACGGAAAATAGTTTCCAGAGGAAAAACAGGTGGTCAAAAGGCGACAGATCAAGTATGAAGAAGGCACACCTCTCTACTTGCTGATCACCCCTAACTTACGTCCATCTAGATCTCCCCTCCAAATTTCAACACATTTATTTATCCCCCTGAACAAAATGTCTAAACGATCCTTCTGTGGGCCGACACTATGTTTGCAAGACAATGTTCCACAAGATAATCTGGTACTGCCTTCCAGGAGCTCCCAACACAGACATTTGCAGACACACATCAGTGTGATAAAGGCCATGAGAACACAGAGGAGGGCCCCTCACCCAACCCAGGAGGGAGGAGTTAAGGAAAACTTCCTGTAGGGAGTGACATTTCAGCTGAGACACAAGGAGGAACAAAGGTGAACCACGGGAAGAAAAGACGAGGGGGAAGAGTGGAGAGAATACAAGTCTGGAAGGGAGAGAAGACCAGTGTTTTCGATGAACTGGAAAAACTTTAATGCAAGAGAATGGGAATAGAAGAGTCTGGGAAATGTACAGAGGACATTTGACTGAGGGCTTTGACAGATATATTAGTCATTTATAGAATCATAATTAATTATAATCACAAACACTCACATGGTACTCGATCTGCACACTTACTTCATTTGAAGTGTTAGATTTGCACCGACTGCCCTGATGCTGGGAAAGATTGAGGGCAAGAGGAGAAGAGAACAGTGGGGAATGAGATGGTTGGATGGCATCCCTGAATCAGTGGACCTGAGTTTGAGCAAACTCCAGGAGATAGTGAAGGACAGGGAAGCCTGGCGTGCTGCAGTCCATGGGGTCACAAGGAGTCAGACATGACTTAGCGACTGAACAACAACAACAATCCTAGGGGGTTAGCAGTCCTAGTCCCCATTTATCTAATAGCAATAGGGGTTCGGAGACAAGCTGTGAACAGAGAATCAGTAGCAGCAGGATTTTCCAACATGAAACATGCAAGTCATCACCATCATCCTTCTGAGCCTGCAGCTCACTCTCTGCGCTGCTTATCTCACCTCTGGTGCTACCAGCCTCCCAGTCACTCACCCAGAACCCATGGGAAGTTCATCTTTGCTACCTATGTCTAACTACTCACTAAACCTTATCAACCTTACCTCCAGTTCTATCTGCTCCTCACTCTCACCTCCTGGGTTCAGGGTTTCCTGGGGTTCACACTACCACAACCTCCTTCTCACTGACTTCTGGCCTTCTCAGGATGTCTCTTCCCCTTTTAAATCCATTTCTCTCTGAATGCAAACATGATCACATGCGTGGGTGCCGAGTTGCTTCAGTGTCCAACTCTCTGCAGCCCTATGGCCTGTATCCCACCAGGCTCCTCTGTCTGTGGGATTCTCCAGGCAAGAATACTGGAGTGGGGGGCCACTTCCTTCTCCAGGGGGTCTTCCCCACTCAGGGGTCGAACCTGTGCCTCCTGCGTCTCCTGCATTGCAGGCAGATTCTTTACCGCTGAGCCACAGGGGAAGCCCAAACACAACCACGTACGGTCCTTACTTTGAAGATGCCAAGGCCCTGAATATGTCTGAAGCTCTCCCTGTTAACAGGGCTCACTTCCAGGACAATCACAAGCCCTCTGGGAGACAGATTAACAGCTAGAGGGAAACCAGCACTTAACATATACTGGGCTCTACCCTCAGCCCTTTACACGAATTCTCTCAATTCTCACAGGAATCATACATGTCACAGTTGTAGAAACCGAGGCCCAGGTAATTTAAGGAACTTGTCAAAGGACACAAAATTCCTGGCACTGGGATGGGCACCCTGGTTCCTAGTCTAATCTGGGGAGAGGGCGGAAAAGCAGGCCCAATGAGGCTGGTGAGGAAATAAAATGAAAGAAAGCCTCACAAAGTTCTGAGATGATTGTGCTATAACAGCTGCCACTGTCTCCTCTCACACACTCGTGTATGTCCGTGCTCAGTCGCAGCCAACTCTTGCGATCCGCGGACTGTAGCCCGTCAGGCTTCTTTGTCCACGGGATTCTCCAGGCAAGAATGCTGGATAGGGTTGTCATTTCCTCCTCCAGCGGATCTTCCAGACTCAGTGATCAAACCCACATCTCTTGTGTCTCCAGTATTGGCAAGCAGGTTCTTTACCACTGCGCCACTTGGGGAACCCACACACTTGGAGAATCACAAATGTACAAAGTCTAGCTGCTCAGCGTGGCCCAGCCCTGTCTCTCCACGTCCTCTCTGAACTCAGCCTGCCATGTGGCTACTCAGTTTCACTCCCCGTCTCTGGCTCCCTGCCCTCTGCCTGCTTCTACCTTGTAGTAAGGACGCTCTTATTTTTGTTTTCCTCTGGCTCTCCGCCTCTTCTTTCACTCACAGTCCAGCCCAGCATCTAGGACACTATGTGCCCCTGGAGTAAGGCTGTGTGTACACCACTGGGCTGTGTCTGCTTTTTCTAACCCACCCTAGATTTCCTTCAGCTATTCAGGTTTATGAGGTTACATCAGTGTTGAAAAATGGTCTAAATTCATTTCATTCATTCGGCATATATTTTGTTCTATTTTGTTCTAGCAGTCACCATGCTAAGTTCTAAAACAAGTCCATGGTAGAGACCACCTCAGAGCATGGCCCCTTTCCTGAGCCACACTAAGATCAGATCACGGAGAAACAGCAGATGCCCCCAGCCAGGTCCCCCAACTCCCCAGTGCATGCATACTTGGTCTATTTATATATTTTAATCACGTGTTCTCTGCTTTTTTGGGGGGCGGGGGGTGTTGCTGCACTGGGTCTTTGTTGCTGTGTGCAGGCTTTCTCCAGTTGTGGTGAGCAGGGGCTACTCTCTAGTTGCAGTGGGTGGATTTCTCACTGTGGCGGCTTCTCCTACGGCAGAGCACAGGCTCTGCGGCCCGTGGAATTCAGTAGCTGCCTCGTGTGGACTCAGTAGCTGTGGCCCCAGGGCTCTAGACCACAGGCTCAATAGTTGTGACGCATGGCCTTCGTTGCTCTGTGGAATGTGTAACCCTCCTGGGTCAGGGATCCAACCCGAGTCTCCTGCATTGGCAGGCAGATTCTTTACCACTGAGCCACCAGGGAAGTCTCACACTTGGATTATTGTGTAACACACAGGATTATAAATATCTGCTTCTATGTCTGTCTTCACCTCTAGCCCAAGTTCCCCGAAGTCTGGGACATTTTCTTCCGTCTATACCCCAAAGTCTAGT
Source organism: Ovis aries (assembly GCF_016772045.2). NCBI lineage: Eukaryota > Metazoa > Chordata > Mammalia > Artiodactyla > Bovidae > Ovis > Ovis aries. The sequence goes on along the minus strand of NC_056062.1, from coordinate 56,552,773 downwards.
ATGATAACCATGGGACAAAATGAGCACTTTTCAGTAACAGCATTCATAATACTTCAGTTCTACTGTATGCGAATAATGGGCCAACTATGACCCCAAATACTTTCCATATATTGTACCTCATTTAATCCTCCCAAGTGAAATGAGGTAGGAATTATTATCATCTCCATTTTCCAAATGAGGAAACTGAGGCATAGATATGTTAAGTGACCTTTCTGAAGACAGTCTCCAATATGGAATACCGTATATTCCTTAGGGTCCATCACTGGTCTTATTTTTAGTCTTAATTTAGCTGTCACCTGAAACTCCCTAGCCCTACTGTCCAAGACTGTGTATCTCTCTGGCATACAGCATGCTTGTTTGGAAAGAAGTTTCCAAGCGTGCTATCGTTAGAATCCCCACCCCCAGCAGAAGTCAGGAATAGAAGAGCATAATCCTATTTTGTGCTCACATATAGGGTGTTAAAGGAGACCCATTTGAGAAGATGTGCTCTAGACCTACAGTGGAATATTACTCAACCACCATAAAGACTGAACATTTGCCATTTGTAACAACATAGATGGAACTGAAGGGTATTATGCGTAGTGAAATAAGTTACAGCAAGACAAATACTGTTATGCTATCACTGTTACATGGAATCTAAAAAATAAAAAAAAGAATGAATACAAAAAAATTTAAAATAAAGGAAATCCACTACTGTAATTACAATGGATGGAGGTAGGGGAAGGAGTCAAAGAAAGTAGTTTATTCAGAAGTGTCCAAATTCCAGCCAAAAGAAAAAAGCTTTTGTAATGTGAGCTGTCCCGTTTTTCCTCCCATTTTAAAGGGAAAAAACCCTTCCCCACCCCCTCCCAGACCCTTCCCCCCAAGACTGGATTTAGATAAGCCTAGAGCCAAAACCACTGGGTAGATTGCAGAACAATTGGCCTTCAGGTGGGGTTTAATGAAAGACTTTGAATTCTTAGGGGTCACCTGAGTGCTGGTTTTGCAGAACCTCCCTCTGTTCTCCCTGGGGGAGTTGCTCATACTCCCTCTCTCCCCACCCTCATTTATCTATGTAAAGGGACTTCAGAGACCTGCTCCCCGCAGATATCCTGACCTGACTCTCCTTCAGTCCCCACCCCTCCAACCCTACCTCCAGCACCCAACTAGAAGCTCCCGCTGGGCCTGTTACCCTACACTGCAGTCTGAGGACCTGAGCAGTCAGGTGACTGCTCCCTCCTTCCTGGAAAACCCAGCTGTCCCTCACTGCAGACCTGTCTATCTGTGCCTGGTCCTCTTGCAACAAGCAGCAAGCATATCTTCTCCAGTCTTGGACTTTACTTGCTTTTGTTCCCCACTCCCCACCCCAGTTTCTCCCTGTCCTCTAAACGCCTTCCACTCTAGGCCACCGAGTACAAAATCTACCTTACATGACATTTCCATACCCCCTTTAAAGATAAGGGCTTCCCTGGTGGCTTAGATGGTAAAGAATCCACCTGAAAGCGGGAGATCCCTGAGTTGGAAAGATCCCCTGGAGGAGGGCATGGCAACCCATTCCAGTATTCTTGCCAAAGCTGAGGGACTTCCCTGGTGGTCTAATGGTTAAGACTCCATGCTTCCAATGCAAGGGGCTTGGGCTTGATCCCTGGTTGGGGAAATAAGATCCCATAAGTTGGATGGAGCCGAGAAAAATGTTTAAAAATATAAACTTTTATTTATTAAAAATTCAATTATTTCCCAAAGGCAATTATCAGTAACTTTATTAAGTTTTAACTTAATCAGTCAGTTCAGTTCAGTTCAGTCGCTCAGTCGTGTCCGACTCTTTGCGACCCCATGAATCGCAGCATGCCAGGCCTCCCTGTCCATCACCAACTCCTGGAGTTCACTCAGACTTACATCCATTGGGTCGGTGATGCCATCATATGGCATACATATGTTTGTTTCTGTTCGTACATTCACCTAGGGCTTCCCAGATGGCTCAGTGGTAAAGAATCCGCCTGCCAATGCAGAAGACGCAGGAGACACAGGTTTGATCCCTGAGTCGGAAAAATCCCTTGGAAGAGAAAATGGCAACCCAGTCCAGTATTCCAGCCTGAAGAATCCCATGGACAGAGGAGCCTGGCAGGCAACAGTCCATGGCGGAGAAAAGAGTCAGACAGGACTGAGCACAGCACACACACACACTTCATTCAACTAATATTTTTACCGAGAATCTACCATATGCTTGCCTGGTGTGGTGATAGGCACTGATGAAAGTCATAGAAAGCAGGCTTTTTTCTCAAGGAACAGAAGTCCCTCACAGGAGAGAGACAAATAAGAACATAAAAACTCCCCTTGCGTATCTTCCTAGGAAATGTCTTATTCTACTGATTCATGTATTCACTGACTCATTCAGCAAATGTCCTTTGAGCCCCACGTGCATCAAGCCCCTATGTTAGGCACACTGGGAAACAGTGTGACAAGATTGTGCCCTGTTGGGGGTGGCATTCCCACCGTGGAGGAGTCATACGTGAGTATGTGAACAAGTGAAAGTCAGTTCACGGAGGGATGCAGACTGAGCGGATGGAACACAGCAGGAGCTAGAGAGCTTCTGAAGTGACGGTGGACCACTTCCTCCGCAAGGAGGAACTAAGGACAGCAAGCTGGGATGAGCCTGAAAGACGGGAAAGCCTCCCGTGCAAAGATCAGGCTGAAAAAACACGCTGGGATGAGACCAGAAGATGGGAATGAATTGGGCGGGCTGGCAGGGCAGAAGTTAGGCCAGTGTGCCTGGAGCCCGGGTCCCAGAAAGGATGGAAAGGGGCACGAAGAGATCGCAGACGGGACAGGTTAGGTCAGGAGGGCCTCGTAGGAACCACAACCACGGGTTTGATCCTAGCACCCAGTGAGCAACTTCCAGTTCATCATTTTGTAAACAAAATGTAAAGCTCACCCCGTACCAGCTCCTGAGTGCTTCATACCTGTCTGCCAATATGATCTTGACGGCAACCCTGTGAGGTCAGCATTATTATTGTCCATTTGGGGGAGGACAAAGTGGCCTAAAGAGGTCCAGTGGCCAGCCTAGGGTGACTTGCCTGGTGTCAGGGTTTGCAATGCCGTCTTCTGACTCCAGCCCACACTTTCTGGACCTCAGAAAAGCCTGAAGAACCAGATATTAAATGCTGTCTTTAAATAAAGAAGAAGGAAAAAAAAAAATATTCCTTCTCAGCTTTTTGTCTCCATCAAGAGTTTTTCAAATTCTTAGAAACACTTTTTTGCCCCCAGAGTCCCTTAACCTGTTAAAACTCTTTCACACATTCTTTGGACAGGTTTATCTGCTAAGCTGAGGGGTTCGAGAGGCGCCCTCGCCTGAGGCAGGAGCACGTGCTACTCCGGGCGTGTTTTGTTTTATTTTAAATACCATCAACTAAATGCTCTTAAGACTGTAAACCCTCCTTTGTCCTCCTCTGGGCTCTGTAGAAATGTAACTTAGTGGCCTGCTATCTCCCTCCTTTGAAATTCCGATGAACCCTGCAGTAATTAATCTGTATTCATGGTTCTCAGGCAGAACTTCGGCCCTGTGAGGGGAGATGGGTGCTCTCCTCTGCCGGAGGCTGGGCTCCTCAAACTTGTGTGCACACAATCACCCGGGGGGTCTCATTTCAAATACGGATTCAGAAATTCTGGGGTGGGCCTCCATTGCCCTCCTTACTGGAGGTGAGCACACAAAGAATCGCCCGCCCAGAGCAGATCACCAAGAGCCAGGGAGGTGATCTTTTTCCAGGCTCAGCAGCAATCAACCAAGGGCAAAATGAAGTACAATTCTTCCCAGGTGGCTCAGATACTGAAGAATCCACCTGCAATGCAGGAGACCGGGGTTCCACCCCTCGGTCGTGAAAATCCTGTGGAGAAGGGAACGACAACCCACTCCAGTATTCTTGTCTGGAGAATTCCATGGACAGAGGAGCCTGGCAGGCTACAGTCCAAGGGGTCTCAAAGAGTCGGAGCGACTAACACTTTCACATAAGGAAGCACAGACAGCCTTGCTTGGAACTTTTCCGCTGGAAACCTGGCCCAACATTAAACAATTTCATCATAAACTCTCTGAGCACACTGGGAAACGATAAGATCACGCTAAGGGGGTCTGACGCAGGCCTAGCTTCCACGTGGTTAGAGGACCGTCTCAGAATCTTTAAACCCTCAGGGCAGGAGTAGGGCCTGGTGAAAGCCTCAAAAATTCCTTTCCCAGTAGCAAGAAACTTCAGTGCCCACACATCTAGAGACTGAAGACAGTAAGGAGCCCCCATGTGGGTAGGGACACTGCCTCTCCCCCTCGCCCAGCACTGGGGCTGAAGGCAGGGGTGGGAGAAGGAATCAGCCCAACCCCCACCGCTTCCTCCGTACACTCTCAAGGGCCAGCTGTTTGCCCAGGAGTGGCAGCTGGCAGGCAAGACTGCCATCCAGGAATCTCTCAAGAGATCTCAAGAATCTCATCTGACCCCTGGTGTAGGATATGAGCAGCACCGAGTAAGCCAACCCAAAGATGAATTTTTTTTAATGTAAATTTATTTATTTTAATTGGACTCTAATTACTTTACAATATTGTACTGGTATTGCCATACATTGCCAAAACTGAAATTAAAGACTGAGTTGAAAATAAAGACGGTCATTTATAAGATGTGAGAATTTGTTATGTCTTAAAATAATCAATTGGAAAAACCTATGACCTAACGAGTAAAACACTGTCCCCTGTCTCATCACCTTAACTGTTCTACAGTTATATCTATTAATGTATTTGACTTGAATTCTGCCTTTAATAGTAGTATGTTGAACATTTTAATTTTGCCGTAAGTCCCCTACACACTTATTTAGAAAAGACCCTGATGCTGGGAAAGATTGAAGGCAGGAGGAGAAAGAGATGAGAGGACTAGATGGTGGGATGGCATCACCCACTAAATGGACATGAGTTTAAGCAAGCTCTGGGAGATGGTGTAGGACAGGGAAGCCTGGCATGCTGCAGTCAATGGAGTCGCAAAGAGTCGGACATGACTGAGCGGCTGAATAACAACAACCCCTACACATGAATATTCAAAAGTCCAATTTGTTTGTAAATCCAACAAAGTTAACCTAGGTACCCAGCTAACACAATCTGTTATATAGTACTGTACTGTAAGAGGTTTATGACGTTTGTCACACAAATAATACCTTAAAATGTTAGACAGTCAATCATATCTGAGTCTTTGCGACCCCATGGACTCTAACCCTCCAGGCTCCTCTGTCCAAGGAATTTCCCAGGTAAGAACACTGGAGTGGGTTGCCATTTCCTCTCCCAGGGGATCTTCCCCACCCAAGAATTAAACCAAGATCTCCTGCATTGCAGGCAGATTCTCTAGCATCCAAGCCACCAGCAAAGCCATAATACCTAAGTAACAAACACTAAAAACAAGCATTTTTCATCTTAGAGTACAGTACCTTGAAAAGTATAGTAATATCAGGTACATCCCCTCTTGCTTCCAGACATCCTGGGCTTGAAATAAAGATACTTTACAGTATTCTTTACAGGACTGTTCTGTAAAGTACACAACAGCACAACCACTTGTAGAGAATGCACACACATGACAATGAACTTACATGGCTGGACACGCAAACGCACATCAGCGACTTTAAAAGTTCGCAACTTGAAGGTTCCTATGTAGGGGACTTACTGTATAAGCTACAAACTTCAGCAGCAGAGGTTATGCTCTGGGGTAGATACATGTTTCTTTGTTGCATTATTCTGTGCATTGGGAGTTTTGAAAAATAAAACATGAATTCTTGTCCCCACCTCCCTACCCCCTTCCATAGCCAGTCCATTGTTAACTCGCCATCTATTAATAGAAAACCTTCTTCATTTACTGCCTCTCCTCCCTCCCAGGCCTTCCCTTCTCACACAGGCCCAGTGTTCCTCACCCTGGTCTACACTGGTGCAATCCTCACTGATTTTGCCAAATCTTTCCCCTCCTACCTCAGAAAAACCCTCCTGAAGCATACTTTCCATCAAACCATGCCCCAGCTCAGAAGTCTTCAGCAATTCCCTCACTGGCAACCAAACAGAACCCAAATTCTGAAGCCTGGCACTGAAGGTCTCTTTCCGGACCCTCCCATTTCTGTCATAAATTACTTAACCTCTCTGAGCCTCCATTACTCATTTAAAAACCGTGGTTTTTGGTACCAACCTCTCAAACATTGAAATAAGCAAAGGCCCTCTCATCAGACAGCTTAAGACATAGTCAGCTCTCAGAAAACGTGATTTCTACTTTTGCCTGAAGAACGTACACTCGCCCCAAACTGGATTACTTATTCTTAGATTTACTGAGCTCTTTCCTGAGGTTGTCTGTTTGTGGAAGTGTGTAACTGTGCTCAGCATTCTGGGTCCACACCTCCTGCCTGTCCTTGCTTTGTTTCTTATCATTTTAGGTTTATTTGTATAATTCTGATGAATGGCCCTCTCCCACTGTAGACTAGAAATTCCTTGTAGGCAGTGGGCAGTGTCTTTCTCACACAGACACACACATTAAAAAAAAAAAAAAAAAAACCTTTTCAGCAAATACAAGCCCAGCTGACATATCACATTTTTCCTAATCATTCCCATTCTTTCCAACCACCTCAGCTGCTACTGTCTTTTGACACAACTCACTGGGTCTTGTTCACTGGTCATGTGTGAATAAATATTATTCTCTTACAGTGGCACCAGATATACTCAGTGTAAACTTATTTGGATTATAAAGACCAAATAAGGAGGAGAGAAAGAATGTAAGGAAAATAACAAGGTAATGAGCGAAGTGATGCTCCCAGCGAAGAACACAGGTCACCCCCCTGAGGAGGGTCTAAATGATGATGATGATGCGTGACTAAAGGTCATACAGCCAGGACACTGGGCAGTGGTGGCATACCTAGGAAGGTGAAGAATGAATATAAAGACCCACAGAAAGTGAGTAAGATCTTCAGTTCAGTTCCGTCGCTCAGTCGTGTCCGACTCTTTGCGATCCCATGAATCGCAGTACGCCAGGCCTCCATTGTCCACTACCAGCTCCTGGAGTTCACCCAAACTGACATCCATCGAGTCAGTGATGCCATCCAGCCATCTCATCCTCGGTCGTCCCCTTCTCCTCCTGCCCCCAATCCCTCCCAACATCAGAGTCTTTTCCAATGAGTCAAGTCTTCGCATGCAGTAGCCAAAGTACTGGAGTTTCAGCTTTAGCATCATTCCTTCCAAAGTAAGCTTAGTCTATCATAAATGCAGTTATAGGGTGCACATTAAGAAAATTCCAGGGGATAGTGAAAGAGAGGGAAGCCTGGTGTGCTGCAGTCCATGGGGTCGCAAAGAGTTGGACATGATTTAGTGACTGAACAACAACAACTCTACTTAGAAGACGATTGAAATATTTTCAGGGGCTACTGTGCCCTGGCACAATTTTTACCTTGGAAGCCTAACCTCTACCATCCCCATAAAATTAAACTCCACTAAATTATAAGCACTTAAATTAGGGTCTTTTACATCTTGATGTGGTCATATGTCATAAAGATATTGGAAAACTTAGAAGTCAGTGTATCTTCTAGTGATAATCAGCTAACACTTCCTTTAAGCAATTCCCTTTGGCTATAAAGCAAAACTTCTTGAATTAGCACACATTTATCAAAAATTGGTACTACTTAGTCTCATTAATACATTTGAAATTTCAAATACAGACTTGGTGAAATGATTCCATTGTGCTGTAAGTATGCTAGATTTTGCCAAGTGCTGATAACATATTTGGCACAGTTTCAGTACTAAGTGGAATTATGTATTTATTACTTAAATTATGTAAGCTATCCATACTTACTATAAAAAGAAAGGAATAAGTATATACTTAAGAAAAAGAAGAAAATATATACACAAGAAAAAGGTATATACTTGAGCAAAAAAAAAGAAATACAATTCAACTACCCAAAGATAGAGATTGTTAACATTTTATATTGTAATTGTTCATATTTTTTTTCAGTATGTGTATATGTGTGTCCTTTGTGTGTGTGTCTTTTTAATGAATACTTTAAAATTACACTGGTTGTTTAAAAAATGAATCATAGAATGTAAAAATTGAGTGATTGTAGCCTAAGCCCTTCATTTGACAGTTGCAAAAAACTGCAAGATTCTTTCCTAAGGGTAGAACATGGCTGGACTATAATTACACCGACTTTGAAAATATGAGTCCTTTGGATCCCAGAATATAATTCATGTTCTTGCTTGTTTGCCTCTCAGTGATACAGGACTCCAAACACTATGCTCTAGAACCAGAAACTACACAACAGGAAAGAAAAGGTGAAATTTGATTGATGAGGTTTCAAAACAGTCAGAAAATGTCATACAGAGTGAAGTAAGTCAAAAAGAGAAAGACAAATGTTGTATATTACCACAAACATATGGAATCTAGAAAAATGGTGCTGATGAACATATTCGCAGAGCAGGAACGGAAGTAGAGAACAGACTTGTGGGGAAAGCAGAGGGCGGAGTGAATTGAGAGAGCAGCACTGACGTATATACGCCACCGTGTGTGAAACAGACAGCTAGTGGGAAGCCGCCGCATAGCGCAGAGCGCTCAGTGCACGCTTCGTGATGCCTTAGAGCGGTGGGATGGGGGGATGGGACGGGGACCCTAGAGGGAGAGGATCAGTCAGTTCAGTCGCTCATTCACTCGTTTGTGTCCGACTCTTTGCCACCCCATGGACTGCAGCACGCCAGGTTTCCCTGTCCATCACCAGCTCCCAGAGCTCGCTCAAGCTCATGTCCATCCAGTCGGTGATGCCATCCCACCATCTCATATATGTGTATTAATACACATGAGTGATTCACGTTGTTGTACAACAGAAACTATCACAGTATTGTAAAGCAATTATATTTCAATAAAAAAGTTATCAGATTGATACTGAAGTCACTTTTTTCCATACTAGGAAAGGACTTTCAACTAAGAGTCAGAAAAACTGCATTGTGATTCCCACTCTGGTAATTACAGCCTTGTGAGTTGGTATCCTCTCTTCCTATCTCCGGAGAAGGCAGTGGCAACCCATTCCAGTACTCTTGCCTGGAAAATCCCATGGACTGAGGAGCCTGGTGGGCTGCAGTCCATGGGGTCGCTAAGAGTCGGTCATGACTGAACGACTTCACTTTCACTTTTCACTTTCCTGCATTGGAGGAGGAAATGGCAACCCACTCCAGTGTTCTTGCCTGGAGAATCCCAGGGACGGCGGAGCCTAGTGGGCTGCCGTCTATGGGGTCGCACAGAATCGGACACAACTGAAGCGACTTAGCAGCAGCAGCAGCAGCAGCAGCAGCAGCAGCAGCTTCCTATCTCCTCATCTATAGAATAAAAATGATCTCTTTTTCCATTCTTTATTTTCATTAAGCCAAGTGAAATTCAGAATGTGAAAGCATTTTCTAACTGTGAAATGTCATGGAAAGTGAGGTTGAAAACAAGTGAGAGGAGACCCAAATGCATAGATCACTACTCCAGCAAATCATAAATCTCATCTTCCCTCAGGCTGCAATGCTCTTCTCAACTTGGATTGTTATTGTGTGTGTGTGTGTGTGTGTGTGTGTGTGTGTTTTCATATCACTCTGTGCATCTCTCCTTCACACAACTATCACAATGTGTTATCATTCTGGGATTCTATTTCTGTCTTGCTCGCTAGATAATAAACTTTTTTTTGATGGTAAACTCTTTAATGATGAGAACTGTCTTGCAACCTGAGGCTTGGGGACACTTTAGTCCTGCTCCATCAATCTCCCTCAGCCCTGCCCAAGACAAGCTGCCTCCAATCCTCCACTCAGGGTTTGCCAACCTGATCATCACCCTCAAGCCCCACCTCTCTCACAACACCCCTCCCCACCAAGAAGCTTTAGAAGCACCATTAACCTTTTTCAGTTTTAGATCTCCAGCATCTAAAATAATGCCTCGAGGCTAACACTGTAGACAGTTAGTGAAAAGTTGATAGAAGGATGAATGAGTGAGACTGCTGAATTACTGTCTCTGTCTTTAAGAATGTTCTTTTCCTGTCAGTCAAGGCCTCCTCTATTTGAATCTCTGAAATCTGATCATGGACAATTTTGGCTTGATTATTCAAGAAGGGTCATGACTTGTAATAACTTGTGAGTTCCTGAAGAAGAATGTGAGTGAGGGCCAGGGTCAGAATCTGCGCTCTAAGTTCCTAGGTTAACCTTCCCAACCTGCTGCCTCTTCAACGTGGCTTTATTATCACAGACTTTGTCCTGTATTCAGTGATGCTAGGAATCCACCTCTTTTGACTCTGAAGTCCAAGTTCTTTCTTCTACAGCTCTCAAAAAGATTAGCATTTTCAAAGCACTTTGTTATCTCCTTCCTCTTTTACAGATTAGGCAAGAGGCTCAGAGAGGTTCAATAACGTGCTGAAGGTCACCCAGCTGATAGAGCTTTCCAAGTAAGCTCAGCAGTAAAGAATCTGCCTGCCAGAGCAGGAGACAGCTGGTTCTATCCCTGGGTCCCCTGGAGGAGGAAATGCCAATTCACTCCAGTATTCTTGCCTGGAAAATCCTATGGACAGAGAACCTGGTGGGCTACAATCCATGAGGTCGCAAAAGAGTTGGATCCAACAACTGAGAACATACCCTGATAGTAAGTGACACAGAGGACCTGGAAATCAAGATCTCTGATTCCATTTGAATGTTCATTTCTCCATACAATAGAATACAATAATGTTGGACAAAGAAATCACCCGATACATTATTAACTGAATGAAGAAGAAATAGAAGTTAGAAGAAGGAAGAAAGGGCAAAGGTTTAATATATGTGTAAAATTTGTTCTATACAGAAACTTTTTAGAGTTTTAATAATATTAGTTGTTGATAGTATTTATAAGCCCTTGGAGGGCATGCTAATGTATCTTATATGTATATTCTTGCAGAGTGTAGTGAGACGTTTTCCACAGTTGTTGTTGTTGTTGTTCAGTCGTTCAGTTGTGTCCAACTCTTTGCAACCCCATGGACTGCAGCATGCCAGGCTTCCCTGTAGCTTCCCCATCCATCACCAACTCCCGGGAGCTTGCTCAAACTCATGTCCATTGAGTTGGCGATGTCATCCAAACATCTCATCCTCTGTCACCCCTTCTCCTACTGCCTTCAATCTTTCCCGGCATCAAGGTCTTTTCAAATGAGTCAGCTCTTCCCATCAGGTGGCCAAAATATTGAAGATTAAGCATCAGTCTTTCCAATGAATATGCAGGATTGATTTCCTTTAGATTTGACTGGCTTGATCTTCTTGCTGTCCAAGGGACTCTCAAGAGTCTTCTACACCACAGCTCAAAAGCATCAGTTCCTTGGCATTTGGCCTTCTTTATGGTCCAACTCTCACATCCATACATGACTACTGAAAAAACCATAGCTTTTACTATATGACCTTTGCTGGCAAAGTAATGTCTCTGCTTTTTAATATGCTGCCTAGGTTTGTCATAGCTTTTCCATAGTAGGGCTCAGTAAATGTCCATTTGAGTATTACTTGGAGGAGACAAATGGACGAGTTTATTAGGTAACTAGAAGGCAATGGCAACCCACTCCAGTACTCTTGCCTGGAAAATCCCATGGACGGAGGAGCCTGGTGGGCTGCAGTCCATGGGGTCGCTAAGAGTCGGGCACGACTGAGCGACTTCACTTTCACTTTTCACTGTCATGCATTGGAGAAGGAAATGGCAACCCACTCCAGTATTCTTGCCTGGAGAATCCCAGGGACAGAGGAGCCTAGTGGGCTGCTGTCTATGGGGTCACACAGAGTTGAACACGACTAAAGTGACTTAGCAGCAGCAGCCATGATAGGTAGTTGAGAATAACCCTCATTAGAAGTTCTGGTGAGCAGTGCAGAGGCTGAAGTGTTAGTCATTCAGTCATGTCCGACCCTTTGTGATCCCATGAACGGTATCCTCTCAGGTGCCTCTGTCCATAGGCTTTTCCAGGCAAGAATACTGGAGTGGGTAGCCATGCCCTTCTTCAGGGGATCTTCCTGACCCAGAGATTGATCCTGGGTCTCCCTCATTGCAAGCAGATTCTGTACCATCTGAACCACTAGGGAAGCTCAGAGGCTAAAGAATGGAAATCAACTCTGGAAGCATAGTGCTACATCCTAGGGACTCCGTGATCTGGAAGTGCCATAGGTTGGTGGAGTCCAAACTGAGGCAGTCCCCAAGGCCAGGAAGGCAGAGTGGGTAAAGCGGAAAGCCCTCAGGCCTCCAAGGCTAGGGCCTGGCTCCCCTTCCAGGTTAGGTCTCTTTCAGCTTATGTTTCCTCATCCTAAAAAATGCTTTCTAAGATCCCTTACAGCTCCACTTAATAGAAAAATATTAACTTAAGAATAATACAGATGGTGTGCAATCTACAAATAAAGTCATTTGGTGGGTGAGTCAGCAATTTAGCATTTTTGGGAAAGCATACAGACTCTGGAGAGACAGAACGTATCCCAGCTCAGCTACCTACTACATGTGTGAACAAACTTGGACAAAGTGCATAGCCCCTCAGGGCCTCCAATTCCTCTTCTATAAATAGGGATACTAATTCCTACTTCATACGGTTGTTGAGACAATTAAATAATTTTAAAAGTGCCTAGATTAGTGACAACACATATGATAGAAGTATTAGCTCTTGTTACTAACATTGGAGCCTGCAGACTTTTCATTAGAAAAATACAAGAGTGGGCACCTTGGGCAAGTCAATTTTTACATACTTGAAAGTCATGAAAGCTGACTTGGATGTCTAAAGTGTTGACAGGGAGCAGGAGAAAGACAGGAAGAGACGGAAGAGGAAACCAAATGCCTGACCTTTCCCATTGCCATAGATGGTTACCAGGATAAGGAAATATTTATCAGAGATGCAAGAGTAAGTATGAACAGATAGCTCTTGAGATTGTGTTTCAGAATGCTAGCAAAGGACTTCGCTGGTAGTACAGTACATGAGAATCCACCTACCAAGGCAGGGGACACAGATCCAATCCCTGGTCCAGGAAGATTCCACATGCTGCTGAGCAGCTAAGCCTGTGTGTCGCAACTACTGAGCCCGTGTGCACTGACTACTGAAGTCCATGCACCTAGAGCTTGGTCTCCGCAACAAGACAAACCACTGCAATGAGAAGCCCGAACACCCAGCAAAGAGTAGCCCTGCTCACAGCAATAAGACAAAGCCCACACACAGCAACAAAGACCCAGTGCAGTCAAAAATTAATTAATTTTTTAAAAACAAAGTTCTATTTTTAAAAAAAGCTTGCAAGAAAAGGAACTTTTATTTGAAACAGAGTACAGCTTCCATTAAAAAGACCTACACTGCATGGCTAATTACTTTTCAACAAGGTGCCAAGACAGATAATTCAATAGAGAAAAGATTGTCAATAATAGGTAATGGATAGTCCATATGGAAACAAATTCACCTTGACCCTCACTTTACAACATACAAAGATTAACTCAAAATGGATCATAGACCTAAATGTAATGATTAAAATTAAGCAAACTTATAGGAGAAAATCATTTTGACATTGTATTAGGCAAAGACTACATAAGAAGGACAAAACAACACAAACTATAACCTTTAAAAATGACAAATGGGTATCATCAAGCTTAAAAATTAATATGCTTAAAGATAAACCACGAGACTGGATATATTTTACAAAACTTAAATCTGGCCTAAATTTTAAAGAATTTAGATAAATTATATTTATTTAATTTATTACAATAATAAGATGAACAACACAATTTAAAAACCAGGCAAAAAATTTATAAATGCTTCACAAAAAAAGATATATGAGTAACAGATAAATACATTTTTTAAATGGCCAACATCGAGTCTTCAGAGAAAAACAATTAAGACCATACTGAGATATTTTAGAGGCATATTATTAGCTACACAAAACTTTAGAGCTGTCGAAAAGATGGATACAGTGACATCATTCTTTAAATTTGATTTGTTGTATACCAAATGTTGTGAATATATTTTTAGAGTAATATTTCTTAGAGTTTTTTGAACACATTTCCTCTAAATATACACAAATATATTTAGAATATATATACTATGTATAATCTTGTTTGTGTTTTTAAAATTAGTTCTAACTAAAGGTTTTTAGTGAAAATATCAATGAAATATATTCCCGCAAATGTCTGAAAATTTTAAAAAACTGGCAATAGCAAATATTAACGAGAATGTAAAGCCATTGTAACTCTAGCCACTTTGGAAAATAGTATGGTAGTACCTTATAAAGTTAAATATACATTTAGCATGTGACCAAGAAATCCGCCTGCAATGAGGGAAACCTGGGTTCCATCCTGGGCCTGGAAAATTCCATGGACAGGAGCCAGGTGTCCAATAAATAGGACAATGGATAAACAAACTGTGATATATTCATAAAACGTTATGCAACAACTAAAAAGGAATAAACTATGGCCACATAACAATGTGAGTGTATCTCCAAAACATACTGATTGAAAAAAGAATAACACAGAAGAGTACATACCACTCGATTCTATTTTCATTAAACTCTAGAATAAGCAAATTTAACCAAAGGTGGAAACATTTGAAACATTGATTGCTTCTGCAGGGATGGGGAAAAGGAAAAAAACTCCAGGAGACAGAGTTCAAAACTTATATGAAGACGTTCACTATTTCTCTCTTTCTTTAGCTTACACTTAAACGGCTTAGTTTCCTATTTAGTTTCTTTAAGCAGTTCTTGTTCCTTGTCTCAGCAGATTTTACCTCCTGTACTGGTATTTTGGTCTCGGGAAGCTGACAGTTTGATGAATAAGATGAAGAATCTGTCAGAGAGACACAATGTGGAGTAACACAGCTTGCTACTCTTCCACATGTGTCCAGGGGTCAGAGATCCTACTGGTCACTTTTGAGAAGAGTTGTAATTACAGATCTATAGCTGATATGAAGAGACAGACCTCAAAAAGATTGTAAAAACTAGGACAAAATGCATGCCATATAATGTGTGTGTGTGTGTGTGTGTGTGTGTGTGTGCGCGCACACACACGAATGCACGCTTAGTCATTCAGTCGTGTCTGACTGTTTGCAACCTCACGGACTGCAGTGCACCAGGCTCATCTGTCCATGGAATATTCCAGTCATGAATATCTGAGTGGGTTGTCATTTCCTACTCCAGGAGATCCTCCTGACCCAGGGACTGAACCCTCATCTCTTGCGTCTACTGCATTGGTAGGCGTATTCTATACCACTGCACCACTTGGGAAGCCCATGCCATATAATACTATTTATGCAAAATTTTAAAGCATACATACAATGCTATAGTTTGATTGTAGAATCAAAGTATAAACACATGAACAGTGAAAGTCGCTCAATCGTGTCTTGACTGTTTGTGACCCCATGGATTGTAGTCCACCAGACTCCTCTGTTCATGGGATTTCCCAGGCAAGAATACTGGAATGGGTTGCCATTCCCTCCTCCAGGGGATTTTTCCCTGACCCAGGGATCGAACCCAGGTCTCCCGCATTGCGGGACAGATTCTTTACCATCTGAGTCACCAGAGATGGGAAGTATATGCACTAACTTCAGGGTGCTGGTTGCGTCTAGCAAGAGAGGGCTAGGGAATAGTTATAAAGGGATCATCAGTTACATCGAAATCTATTTAATATCTAGGGCTTCCCTGGTGGATCAGATGGTAAAGAATTTGCCTACAATGCAGGAGACCTGGGTTCTATCCCTGGGTCAGAAAGATCCCATGGAGAAGGGAAGGCTACCCACTCCAGTATTCTTGCCTGAAGAATTTCATGGACAGAGGAGCCTGGCAAGCTATCTAGTCCATGGGATCGAAAAGAGGCAGGCACGATTCAGCAACCACGTCACATGCACGCATTTAATATCTATCCATATTAAAATTGCTGAAAACTGTGGTTTGGATTGGGGTGGATATTTTGTAACATTACTCTCTGTACTTCTCTGTGTGTGTGACACTTTTCATAATCAAACACAACAGAAGATTGAGACAGACGTTAGCCTTGTGGGCTGGACAGCCCTGATACTGGTAGCATCTCTCCCAGTATCTGACTGCCTGAAGCATTCAAAAAAAGAAACAACCTATGCCTCACCAAGAATGATTTTTTTAAAAATATTTGTTTATTTATTTGGTTGCACTGGGTCTTAGTTGCAACACTCAGGATCTTGAGTTGCTGTATTTGAACTCTTTAGTTGTAGCAGGCAGGATCTAGTTCCCTGACCAGGGATGGAGCTCCAGCCCCTTGAATTGGGAGTGCAGAGTCTTAGCCATTGGACCACCAGGGCAGTACCGCTAACAGTCTTCTTAGTAGCATCTTAGAAAAGGAAAGTCTCCTTTCCCTCTTAGCAAGTGTTCTCGAGAAAAATCTATTGACAACTACATCTTCCCTTTTCTGAGTATCAACTTCTATCAACGTATAATTCCCAAGAAACAGAGCTCAAGTCCAAAACAGATCAAGTCAAACCAGTCTTGTCTGAACCACATAAGAGGAATTTCAGCATAATTAAAGGTCCCTTTAAACCTGGAATTTCTATGGTTGATCTTTTTTTCCGAGAAAGTTTTTTAAGTTATGAGATGCTTTTCTCCTCAACCACCAATAGAACAAACCATCAGTTATACCTACAGGTTCAAATTTTTGTTTTTGTTATTTAATAATGTAGTTAGCAACTTGGCCACTGGATGCTACTCTTGTTGTAAATAGTAATCGAAAATAACCCATTTATCTGGAAGCAGCATCTAAAAATCCCAAAGTGAAGTGAACTCGCTCAGTCGTGTCCGACTCTTTGAGACCCCATAGACTGTAACCTACCAGGCTACTCCGTCCGTGGGATTCTCCAGGCAAGAATACTGGAGTGGGTTGCCATTTCCTCCTCCAAAAAGGAGTTGTTAACTATCAGTGAGAAGAGTGCTTTATCTGGGACACTGAGATGATCAGAGCAAGTACAATGTACTATTACCATTAAAAATTTTTTAATTAAAAAAAAAAACAGAAATTAAGCTCCAAGACCAGCATTACATTTCCAACCAATGGACTACCAATGTTAGGGCATCCCTGGTGGCTCAGACAGTAAAGAATCTACCTGCAATGCACAAGACCTGGCTTCGATCCCTGGGTTAGGAAGATACCCTGGAGAAGGAAATGGCAACCCACTCCAGAATTCCTGCCTGGAGAATTCCATGTTAGCATTCTCTGATGGTGGTTCAGATTAAATGAGTATCCGCATTAAATGAATGACTTGGATAGTCACCTAAATCTATTTATATTTTTCCCAGAACACATATCACATTTCACTATATCTCTTAATTTGCTTATTAGTTTTGCTGACTGTGTCTACCCACTCCAGAATATAGCTGATGCCTGAGAGCAGGCATCTCAGTCTGTGCTGTTCACTGCCTGTGACATAGCTAATGTTCAGTAACTAGTTGTAGACTGAATGAATTTCTTCATTTTATAATCCCTATCTGCCAAATAGGGCTTCCCTGATAGCTCAGTTGGTAAAGAATCCACCTGCAATGCAGGAGACCTGGTTCGATTCCTGGATTGGGAAGATCCACTGGAGAAGGAATAGGCTACCCATTCCAGTATGCTTGGGCTTCCCTTGTGGCTCAGCTGGTAAAGAATCTGCCTGCAATGCTCAATAATGATCTTAACAATAAAACAAATATGGCTACTCTTTTATTGAGGACTGACTACATGCCAGATGCTAGGCTAAGCGCTTTACATACACTTCATTTGCTGGTTTAACAGCCCCCTGTGACCCAGGTATGTGTCTCACCTTGTGAATAAGAGGAAACCCAGACTTAGGATAAGTGAACTGCCTTAGGTCATACAATGAAGAAGAAGCCGAGCGGGGATTTGAATGACAGTCTGTGAAATGCCATAGTAGGCTCCTAAACCCTGTCTCACATGCTAACATAGTAGGAGACTTAGACTTACGTGTCCAACACCAGGAAAAAACTGATTTCTCTCGGCTCCAATTAGAACTGGTAACTTTGCAGTATCTAGTAACGCCCTTGCCCTTTACCAGCTCCCTTCCACTGTTACGTGTGACATACTCATAGAAAGAAAAACTGGTGTTCCCTCACAAATTCAGACTTGTCCTCACCCCTACCACATGGCACAGGACCTTGTCACAAGGTCACTCTGATTAATAATGATGTTGCTTTGTCAAGTACATTCACTTTTTTTTAAAAAAAGATTTACTTTTATTTATTCGGCTGCATGGAGTCTTTCAAATGGGATCTTCACTTGCTTGCAGCATACAAACCCTTAGTTGTGGCATGTGGGATCTAGTTCCCTGACCAGGGATCAAACCTGGGCCCCCTTCATTGGGAGCTCGGAGTCTTAGCCCCTGAACCAACAGAGAAGTCCCCACATTCATTCTTGAAGTCAAGAGACAATCATGAGGTTCTTAGAAGTGTGTTTTAGGGGAAAAAGCTTGAGCTTTGGAATTGTACAGTCCTGGGCTCAAATGTTCTTCCTGTATTTGCCACCAGTATGATATTTGAAAGCTATTTGATCCTTCAGGGCTCCGGTTTTTCACTAGTAAAGTGGAAATACTGACACCTACCTCTTGAAGTTGTTGAGAATTTAAAGAAGATTCTGGCAATAAATATTAAGGCTCTTTCTCTTTCACATGGAGACATAGGGACAAACTAGTTTTCCCCCCACACACCCCCAGTTAGAAAAAAAAGGAAGGAGAGTCGAAAAGACTCGGACACAACTGGGCAACTGAACAACCAGAGTGAAGACATAGCAACGTGTCTCAT
Organism: Ovis aries; assembly: GCF_016772045.2. Taxonomy (NCBI): domain Eukaryota; kingdom Metazoa; phylum Chordata; class Mammalia; order Artiodactyla; family Bovidae; genus Ovis; species Ovis aries. The sequence continues at coordinate 56,534,016 of NC_056062.1, read as the reverse complement.
CTTGTTTGAGTCTTGTTTCGAAGAGAATGAGGTACAAGGCAAGGAGAAAGGAACTGAGTTATTTCTCTTTAAGTCCCCTCTACTCTGGGCATGTGAACTTCCATTGTGAGTGATAGAGAGGGGCTAAGTTAAAGTGAGGAGAGGGACGGTCTTGATGGTCTAGTGGATAAGACTCCGTACTTCCAATGCAGGAGACACAGGTTCCATCCCTGGTCTGGAAACTCAGATCCCACATGCCGTTTGGCTCAGCCAGGAAAGAAAGAAGCACAGTCTCTCTCTTTCCCTTCCCCCATCATCCCCAAAAAGAAAAGAAGGTTTGTTGATGAAAAAAAAAAAAAAGAAGTGAGGAGAGGACCAGGGAAGGGAAAACTCAGGGAGATTTGTCCAGATCTCCAGTTGCTATAAAACAACCAGAATGGGTTCTCTTTTTCTCACTGATTTGAAGAGCTCTTTACATATTCTGAAGAGTAATTCTTTTATCTGTTAAAAGTACGCATCTAAACACCCCTTTGCAATCTGTGACTGTCTTTTTCTTTTCTTTTTTTTGTCTTTTTCTAAAATTTATTTATTTTTAATTGAAGGATAATTGCTTTACACTATTGTGTTGGCCATACATCAACATGAATCCACCATGGGTATACATAAGTCCCCTCCCTTTTGAACCTCCCTCCCACCTCCCACCCTGTTATGACAGTCTTTTTAATTTTTTTATTGGTGTTATTTTTTTAGTGGTATGAGTATTTATTGCTTTAAAAGTTTAAAAAGGCAAATAAAGCATTTTAAAAATAAAGAATTTAGCATTTTAAAAAACCAAGGTAAATGCATATTTAACTGGTACGCAAGTGTCAGGCTATTAGTTATAATTACTCTTTTCTATATTTTGTGATAGTTTATAAAACAAAAATAAAAACAAACACCAAGGAAAATTTTGACCCTTATTCCTCTCACCTCAAGCCCTAAACAAGATAAGCACACAAACCTCTTTCTTTTCCTGATCTTAAACATACTTTATGGAAGGTTATTGGACACAGGACAAGAAAACTGCATCTAAAAATGACTTGGAATTCTGGGGACATTCTTGGCTAAGACACCCAATCATAGGAACAGCCCCAGGCCAAATTGTGAAAGAGTTACGTGTCTCTGGGCGCCTCCATTCCTGAACCCCCACCCTATCCTTTCAACATCTTCTCCTCCCCCCAGGCACCTGGTAGCCTCATTGGATTCCCAAAGTCACCTCTCCCAGCCCTGGTCACAGATAGTCACACAGAAGTAAAAAAACCATCTAAACGTGAATTCAACCCCAGAAGTGTTTCCAGGTTGAAAGTCTTTAGAGAATGACAGAGACAGACAAATGAAAACAGTCAGAATTCCTCAGCGTGGTTTCTCAAAAGCAGGCACAAAACGACCCAGAAGCTCCCAACATTTCCACACCCTCTACTGCTGGAGTGCGGAGTTGCCATCTTGCAATCCATCAGAGCCCAGGGGCCACCCAGCCCACAGAGCTTCCCTTGTCTTATCTGTGCTGGGCTCCGTGGGAGACTTGGGGCTGGGGGGAGTGATGTCTGCGAAGAGAACACCAAAATCCCTCTCCTCGGGGGGCATTCAGTCTATGTTTGTGATGGGGAGGGGAGAGCAATAAGGGTCTTGAGAAGGTCTACAAATAAAGCGAGGCAACTTACGTTGTATTATCTTTGACAATAAGTACTTTGGAGAAGAACCAAGCAGGAAAGGGGACCAGCAGAGCAGAGGGCGGGACTGATGCACTTTGACCGGGTAAGGTCGGGGTGTCATTTGAGCAAAGACTTGAAGAAGAAGGTGAAGGGTGAGCCAGGAGGCTCTGTAAGGAAAAGGGGGCAGCAAGTAGGTGAGCCGCCCCACCTCCCAGCTCTCCAACACTCCCTCAACATTCCCTGTCCTTCAAGACTGAACCTCGCAAGTTCTGAGAAGACATCATGCGATGTTTTGCTTCACTAGTTTGTATACACTGTTCCCTTTGCCTGAGATCCACTGCCTGTCTTTTCTGCCTGGCCAATTCCTACTTGTCCTTCCTGACCCAGATCAGATGCCACCCCCCACCCCCACCATAAAACCTCCTTCAGTGCCTCTAAACAGATGCGCTTTCAAAATACTGCATTCACTTCTTACTAGAAACCCACACCCCTCTTCTGGGGGAGTGTTTCACAGTATTCTCACAATAAGGGGTAAGCTGTTACTACCATCACTGCTGTTAGACCTACAAGAAAACAAGTTCTAACAGGTTGAGTAACTGGTCCTGGGTCATCAGCTAGATTTGGAAGGCAGGACGTTAAAGTCAACAACCTATGCTGCAAAACAAGGCTCTTCCTGAAAAACCTAGGAGCCTCATCAGGCACTGGGTAAAGCATATTTGTTTCAGCATGTTCTGCTATTTCTTGATCAACTTGAGGACAGACCCCATTTTTGTTCGGATGGAGGAGAGGTTGTCTGGAGAGTATCAGGTAAATATTTGTTCAATGAATAAAGGGATGAATTAATCAGCAACAGTGCAGGCACTCATGTGGAATTTATTTTTGAGCAGGAGCCTTCCTGTGCCACCTAAATCATACCTCGGGGGTGACTACTCAGTCCACCTGACCTCACCAGAATCAGGTAATGCTAGGAGAAGGGATTCTTTCGGCATTTGGCTATACTCTTTCCACTTTGGGCACCCTTAAGTAAGTCGGGCGGGGGTCAGGTCAGCAAATAGAGCCACGGAACATACAGGTGGCAGGCCAACGGTACCTGGGGCCAGAGGCCACAAGGCAGTGAGACCTGGGGACTAAGCCTCTCTCACCTTTGCATCTTAGCTGTCTCGGTATTTCTTTCCAAAACACACAAGTAAACTTCAGACCCCAGATCTCCAAGCAGGGCAGGAAGAGAGTGTATTTTCCCCAGACTTTCTGAAAAGGTGGAGAGTGTAGTTTTCCATTGACTGGACCCTATAGCTTCCCCAGCGGCTCAACAGGTAAAGAATCTATCTGCAACAGTGAAAATACAGGAGACGCAGGTTCAGTCCCTGGGTCAGGAAGATCCCCTGGAGAAGGAAATTGCAACTCACTCCAGTATTCTTGCCCAGGAAATCCTATGGACAGAGGAGCCTGGTGGGCTACAGTCCAAAGGGTGGCAAAGAGTCACACATGTCTGAGAGACTTAGCACACACTCATGCAAGGTAATAAATGAGATGCTGTGTTCAAACTCTGGTAGAAGAGAAAAGGAAGGGAAGAAGGTCTAAGAGTGGCCAAGAAAGAGGGAAGAGCAGGTCTTGAAGGCGACTTTCTAACAGAGGCTTAATCTCTGTTCCAGGTAGGCACCTGTGAAATATTTACCAAGTAAATTAGCTGGATCTATGGGAGGGAAACTATTTTGCTTCCGGCAGTTGGAGATGGTGTTTTTCTTCCAAATCAGGATGAGGAAACATCTATGTCACTCTTTTCAGTTTCTAAAGGGCTTTCTACATGCAGCGTCTCAATATGAAACTGGGGGTGGCTAATTGTCGCTTCTCCACCTCCTTCCTTCACTCATCTGCAACCATATTCATACAGCACCCAGGACATGCCAGGTATGTGCAACGAGCTCAGATACCTAGAAGCCGCAGCCTGTCTACCAAGAGCTCGGGTCCCGAAGGGAGGCCACACAAGTGACATATGGAGGTAGTCAGAGGAGCCGAAAGAGCCGTCTGTCAGGCCCTCACGTCAGCCCAAAACAGGGGAGAAGGTCTCCAAAGATGAGTCCAAAGATGAGTGAGCAAAGTCTAAGAAATCTGTTCAGTGTTTTTCTTTTGACTGAATTATCTTATTGTTTAAACATGAAAGCAATGTCCTATGTTCTAAGGGAGATAGAAGGGCTGAGATAAAAGCCCTGAAGTATTCTACTTCCCTAGAGTCCCAGCACCCCCTCCTGGGTGGATGAGCTCTGGATGAGCTCTCAGCTCCACGTGGAGGCAGGGGACAAAAGGGAAACCCCACCCCCACCTGCTCTTTGTAGCCTAGAACACCAAAATCCAAACTCTACTCTTATCTAATTCTGTTAAACATGTAAAACACTGGCAGAGGCAATGCATGACCCCAGGTGCCTCTTTGCAAAACACAGAGAGGGACATATGTATAGGGAATGTGTGAGTGTATGCTAAGTCGCTTCAGTCGTGTACGACTCTGCAGCCCCATGGACTGTAGCCCACCGGGCTCCACTGTGCATGGGATTCTCCAGGTAAGAATACTGGAGCGGGTTGCCATGCCCTCCTCCAGGGGATCTTCCCAACCCAGGGATCAAACCCAGATCTCCTACAGGCCAGATTCATTACCATCTGAGCTACCAGGGAAGCCCATATATATATGTGTGTACACATATATGTGTGTGTACATATATGTGTGTGTACATATATGTGTGTACATGTGTGTGTACGTGTGTGTGTGTGTGTGTGTGTGTGTGTGTGTGTGTGTGTGCATAGATGGACATCTCCTCTAAGGTTGGCTCCAGCTCTAGCTTTTCTTTTACAGCTCACATCCATATCAACCATTTTCATCTCAGGTGCTTTCATGGTATGTTATCTTGAGAACTGAGGGTTTGTGATCAGAGCACAAGGAGGCAGAGTGGGAAGGGGAAGAGTCTGGGAGGCTGAGAATGAGGGAGTACTTTGGTGAGGTGGGTGAGGAAAAGGTTTGAAAAGGGGAGGAATCCTCCCACCTTTATCCCTCCCTCTTTGGAAGTCATTTTCTTTTCTTTCCTGGTATCCCTTGCTGTTCCTCCACTAGAAATGATGTTGAATACCAGCATCACCAAGGTTTCCATCTCATACTTTGGCCCCAGTAGGAGTCACAGTCTTAAATTTTTAGGCCTATTGTGGGTCGGGCACTGAGTACTTTCTATTATACTTGGAGAGTGTTTTGAAGCAGATGCCTTCAGACCACACCATAAAGAAGAAATAGGTAGAGGGACTTCCCTGGTGGCCCAGAGGTAAAGAATCCACCTTGCAATGAAGGAAGGAAACTAAGATCTCACATGCTACAGAGCAACTAGGCCCACATACGCTGGAGGCCATTTGCCACAACTAGAGAGTCCATGTGCCGCATGGAAAAGATCCCTCATGCAGGAACCAAGACCCGAGGCAGCCAAAGAAAGAAAGAAAGAAAGAATAAATAGGTAGAGTAAAAACAACGAAACTTTGTGTAGAATCTCACCATTGTCCGAGAGATGTATTACCTCACTATCCCTGCAGCACAGCCCTTTGAGCTGGGCAGTCTCCACATCTCAAAGACCAGGAACAAGGCCATGTAGAGTCAGAAAGGAAACCCAAGGTCACATGTCTGGTTATCACTGGGTGTAAACAGTGGGACACAAATACTAAGGAAGAAGTTGCAGGGAGAGTTCATAACCCACTCCATTTGCGGCCAGTGGGCCAGCAGGGTAAACCATACCACTCAGCTCCAGCATGTCAAAGGAGAAAGGATCACCTCAAATGTACCATATAGCGATACCTAGCATCTCCGTCTCTGCAGCTTCCTTCTTCCTAAGATTTGAAAACTAGAGGGTATGAAGAAAAGGGAACCCTCCTACCCAGTGCTGGGAATATAAATTGGTACAGCCACAATGGAAGTTCCTTAAAAACTAAAAATAGAGTTACCATATGATATAGCCATCCCACTCCTAGGCATATATCCAGAAAAGAGGAAAACTCTAATTCAAAAAGATGTTCACAGCAGCACTATTTACAGTAGCTAAGACATGGAAGCAACCTAAGGGCCTTTCCAGTGACAGAAAAATGGATGAAGACGACGTGGCACGTGCATACACAATAGAACGTTACTCAGCCAAAGGGGAAAGGGTTAGGGAGGGATAAGTTAGGAGTCTGGGATTAACAGAAGCACACTACTGTATATAAAACAGATAAACAACAAAGACCTACTGTAAAGCACAGGGAACTATATTTAATATCTTGTAATAACCTATAATGGAAAAGAATCTGGAAAAGTATAGAGATAAATATATGTGTATAACCGAATCATTTTGCTGTATACCTGAAACTAACATAACATTGTAATTCAACTAAACTTTAATAATAATAAAAAAAAAAGATTTGAAAACCAAGTAAGGAAAATCTACTAAAGAAAATCAGTTCTTTGATCATGATCCCCTCCCCACCCTTTATTCTACTTAGAACCAGCTGTGTAAGAAATAAACCTCTTCTGGGGCATTTAAAACTTGCAGGTTTTGCCAGTTCAACAAACAGTTACTTTACTTTTCCACCCCATTCCATGCAGAGGGTGGGTCATGACTCAGCAGACACCTGGGGGTGTCCACAGGAGAGCACCAAGTGGGGGCCAGGGGCTAGTTTGAGGTTCCAAAGCTCCTCCACCCAGAGCAGCGGACCAAGGCTTCAGCTGTGACCTTGTGTCCTTTCCCAGCTCCAAAGGCACTTCCACTCAGACCTCAGGCTTGGACAGAACCCTAACGATAAAAATATAACAATTAAAAATAGAAAAACAAATATAAATACTACTGCCTCCCTCATAGAAACATGAGCACGTTATATAGAGTCTCTATCAGAATTTCTTGCTCAAAGAATTTTTGGTATTAACATCCTTTCAAGTCAACGGCAAGGTGAATTCAAGGTGAATTCCCAGAGCCTAGGGAGGCGCTTGCTGCTCAGCAAGTATTTATTGACTGACTCTCCCAACCTGCACCCGGACACACCTCAGGCAAAGAAGACATGCAGGGAGATGGAGCAAGCCCTCGAGTCTGCTGCGGAAGGCTAAGGGCTTCTCTGGTATGTGCAAGCAAGGGTTTTAAAGTTTAATGAAGACTGCTACAGTGTGGGTTAGGTCAGGACCCACAGCAATACATTCTATTGGACTGAAACATCAGAGAATAAGGTGGTGCCTGGGAGCTCTCCTGAAGGCAGGCTCCCTGAGAGCAGGCAACACCATCTAGTTTATCCCATGTCAATCAGAAAGTAGACTGGCCCTGGAAGAAGTCACGTAAGCCCTCCTCTCCTCAGTTCCACATCTGTGAAATACAAAAAAGGAGATGCCCGTGTCAATGGCTGTGTAAAGGCTTATGTGCGTGCTTGGTCGTGTCTGACTCTGTGACCTCATGGACGTAGCCAGCCTGGCTCCTCTGTCCATGGGAATTTTCAGGAAAGAATACTGGAGTGGGTTGCCATGCCCTCCTCAGGGATCTTCCTGACCCAGAGATCAAATTGAGGTCTCTTATATCTCCTGCATTTGCAGGTGGATTCTTTACCGTCGAGCAGCTTAGATCAGGGGCTTCCCAAGTGGCAATAGTGGTAAAGAACCCACCTGCCAAAGCAACAAATAAAACAGTTCAGTCCCTGGGTCAGGAAGATCCCCTGGAGGAGGGCATGGCAACCTACTCCAGTATTCTTGCCTGGAAAATCCCAAGAACAGAAGAGCCTGGCAGGCTACAGTGCATGGGGTCACAACAGTCAGACACCATTGAGGAGGTTTAGCATGCACACACACACAGCTTAGATTAAACAATGTGTGCGAAGGTCTCTGAGGAGATTAACATTAACATTCCCTGGGTAAGTACAGGTATTCTCTTTGTCTGCCCAGCATTGTGTAGAGGGACTTTATAAGCACGTGTGAGACAGAATACAAGAAATCTCATTTAAAATGAAATCAGAAGGCTAGAATGAAGAGCCCTTAGGCACTGTCACTTGAGGTCAATTAAAAACAGAAGCAAGTCAGTTACAGACCCCAACAGGAAGAGTTCTCCATGCCCAGCAACACACCCAGCCAATGGAAAACTCCTGCCATCCCAAACTCTTGCTTTCCGCCAATGGACTTGCATTCAAAACAACTCTTCCCAACTTCCTTTCCTCTATAAAGTCATGCTTGTTTGCCGTTGGGCTCACCTATATTTTTGCCATAACTTTGTTGTCCGAATTGCAATTCCTCTGCTGTTCTCAAATCAACCCATGATGCTGGTAAAATAACTGGCTGTTCAATTTTTTATAACAATACACTCACTGAAAGAATAACTAAAGGATGGCAAATCACTCTTTGTAGATTCTGGGTGGACAGACCACTGGGAGAATATTTCAGGGCAGCAGCCTAGGAGTGAGCGGTGAAAGTCGCTCAGTCGTGTCTGACTCCTAGTAGACTAGGAGGAGGGGTTCAAATGAGTGGATAGAGGGGTGTCAGAAGTGTCACAGGCACCACCGGGGTGCCTTAGGGAGTGGTGGTGCTGGTGGTGGTTTAGTCACTAAGTCGTGTCTGACTCCTGCAGGAGTACTGGAAACCAAAGGAGAGAATCCGAGTGTCTCGAAGTGTCCCATGAGCATCTGTGAATACAGTCACCAAGTGAAGGGGAGTTTCAGTGAAACTTTAGGGGAAAAGGGGTGGCTTGGCATATTATACACAAGAAAGAATCTAAGCTGAAGGCATTAAAAACAGCACAAAATACACTGAAACATAGCATCCATCCAGCATTACCCACGAGAAAGTCGCGACCACGTGGAACTCAAGAATTCTGTTCACTCAGAGACTTTATCCAGGAAGTAACTCTGACCTGCTCTGTGGGTACCTGGTCCAGTCCCTCTGATGGTAACTCTTAGCCCAGGACTTTGGAAGGCACTTCCTAAAAAGCCATCCAGTTCTCAATCCAAGCTCAGGCTTTTTCGGAACACAATCACAGGATGAAGCCCAAGCTTCGTTCTAGAAGGCCCCTTTTTCTCTGTGTGTCCTCATCAGTGAGGCTCTCTCACCAATGTGTGTTGTTTCTGGGTGGCAAGGGAATGAAGTCAGGTGGAGACCCACTTTTTTGAGGCCTCCAAGCTCTACTCAGACTCTCTAGGGGGTCCTTCTCCCTTTTTTCCATTCCAGGCTCTGCTCTGCACCAGAGCCAGTGCCGCTTTGAGAAAAGAGGCAGAGTCAAAAACTCTTTTCTCTTTCTCTATTTTTCTTTCTTTTTTAATTGGGAAAGTTTGAGCACATGTGCAACCTAAAAGAAAGAGGCCAGCAAAAAAGAAGAGATGTTATTTATAATTGCCGTATTTCATCAAACCCAATACACTCTCAATTTAAAAATGAATGAACCATTTTGTATATCATCATTCTTACTTGCCAAATTATGACATCCCATCCTGATTTCAGAGATTTTTTAGTGGGGGAAAATATGTGAAATATCTAATATAAAGAGGTGCTGTCACGTTCATTGGAAAGTTAAGCAAAGCAGTAGTTAGTATTTGTTTAACAAACCCTTATTTAATGTTACTGTGTTCCAGGCACTGTTTTTAGAACTTTATAAATAATAATTAATTTACTCCTTGGGACAACTCTGTGAGGTAATTACTACTGTCATCCCCATTGTACAGATCAGAAAACTGAGGCTTTGAGAGGTTAAGAAATTATTCCAAAGTCATTAAGTAGTAGATGCATGCTACAAATCCCAGTCATTGCACTTAGAGCCTTTCTTCTTTCATTAATCCATCCAACTTTGGTTCACAGTAAAATTCTGGTGACTAAATGAATGAGTGAATGAATGAATTAAAAATTAACAAAAACTGAATTTCAAGCCCAGAACTTAGCATGAATGTCTCCTTTAAGTCCCCTGCTCCTCTTAGGTAAAGGCCAACATGGCTTCCCTAAGTTCAAGGTCAGAGAACTTAAGTAGGAAAGGAGCTGAGAAGACAACAGGGAGAGCGAGATGTGGTGTACAGAAAAGAAACAAAAGTTGCAAAATTAGCAGCATGGCTGGCTTGTAGTTGTGACTCTGCAGTTATCAGTAACGTGGTCTGGACTGTGAAGGGCAGTGTTCTGGGAGAGAGCGCCACCTACTGAATACCATCACCACAACCAGAGAATTTCCTCCAAGTCAGCCAAGAGAGGGGACAAAACAGCTTGAGAAATGGACCTAGAGTGAGAAAGTCAGTTTACCAACAAATGCTCTTGAACCTAAAGCTAAATTCTTCTCCAGGCCATGCAGATGGTAATAGCTCAGATAGTCTTCTCCGGAAGAAGTTAAAGAATCCAGAAAAGATCCTCTTGGCCTGAACAGGCAGGACTCTGCTGAATTCCATGACCTGTGGTCTAGCTCATTTCCATGTTATACAGGGAGACAACGAACGCAAAGGTAAACCCATATTCTTAAAGAAGAAAAAACTAGCAGTTATTGAGTCTCTATTTTGCGCTTTACCAGTGTATTCATTTCACTTTCGTTCGTTCAGTAAATATTTGCTGAGCAGTTACTATGCGCCGAGCACTGCACCCAGACAATGGCAAAACAGCCTTGAACAAAGGCAGTGGTTCCACTTACGAGGCAGAGCAGGAGCAATGGACAGAAAATAAACAAGCACTCCGGTAATTTCAGGCAGTGAGAATCACTGTCAAGAAAATAAAACCAGAAACTGGAGGAAGAGTGATCACATCATTTAAAACTACCAATCAAACAGAGAGTAGCATTCACATATATACACTACCCTGTTTGCTAGTGGGAAGCTGCTGTGTAGCACAAGGAGCTCAGCCTGGTGCTCTGTGATGACCTAAGGGTGAGATGTGGGGGTGGGAGGGAGGCTCAAGAGGAAGGGGAAATATATATATATGTAACTATGACTGATTAACGCTGCTGTACAGTAGAAACCATCACAACTTGCAAAGCAATTAATCTCCAATAAAAATAACTACCAATCATCCTGTGAGATAATATTGTCACTCCAAAAATAATATATAATATATACAGTATGTATTTCATATTGATGAATATTTTTGTATTTTTATGTAATTTTTTATATGTATGTATATAAAATCACTCCCACTCTACGGGCTTTGAGAGGTAAAGTATTTAACTTGAGGCCCATTGAATTCACTTGTTAGGGAGAGAAGAGAGGGAGCAATCACGCTGGCTAGGATTTAATTTTCTGCCTTCCTGAATCCAAAGCCTATCTCTCTTCACTCCTGAGGCTGCCCAGGAAAAGAGGAAGATGGACAATCAGCGTAGGATGTCTTAACTGGCGTGTTCTGTCAGTCAACATCTCAATTTCACTGCAAGAGTTGTTTACAATACCCAAGTGTCTCAAGCGGGGCACACACATGGTATGCATGTGGGTTCTCAGAGTCTGATGGTCCTTGATCTTTCTGAGTACCCTTAAGAGAGAAAAAGCAAGCCAAGATCCTTCAATTCTAGCTGTGGGAGGCAGTGTATTTATCCATGAGGCTTATACTGCTCTTATATTAATACATCCAAGACATTTTTTTTAGCTTGTTTTATTATAGGAATCTCATCACTTTAGAGGATGTGTGGACTTCCTTGTACTTTCACAGTAAACCATCGTTTCCAAGAAAATGGGAAGAGAAGCCCGGGAGAGAGTTCTGTGGTCTGCGTCTCGCCGAGTCATCTGAAGGGCAGGGAACACTGCATCACCTCCTAGAGGAAGAAGCTGCTCTTTGTGTCTGAGGTCGGAAGGATGTTGCCATCCCCTCGGAATGTCCACGGCAGGCTCCTCACATTGTCAGAGCTTCTCCCGGCCAGCTTGTTGCTTCCTCACTCCCCTCACTCCCCTCGGAAGCCGGAAAGGACATGTGTTTCCTCACGCCCACTGCTTTTCTCCTCCAAGGGCCAGGCGCGGGTTCGCGGGCTGCCAGTGAGCGGGGCGGCTGAAACCACCACAGATTACGTCGTAAAGAATTTACGGTAATTTCCAACCAGCCAAGATGACTGTGCATCCTACAACTGGGCTTCATCAGAAAGGAGCTGCTCCTCTGGACGAGCCCAGCTGCCAGCTGACTTTAAAACCTAGCTCTTCTCGGGCTCGCAGATGCCGAGGGGGAACCGCATTATTAACACGCAGGCCCTGGGTGCAGCGGTGTGGCCGTGGACTACAGTGACCGCTGCGGAAGCGCCCACTGCCTCTGTCCTCCCAGCCTCCCTCTTTTAATCCCTGCCGGCTGCTTTCCTTCCCCAAAGCCTGATGCTATTTAATGGACTGTTATTGAATTTGAAAATGGCTACAAGCCTTTTGAAAAAAATAGCCCATTAGGAAACATAAAATAACCAGAGCAGACTCTAAAGTGATTTTGAAAAATGACGTGGGCCAATAACGCCAACACTTTACCCTACCAGTCTTCCCGACCCCCTTCAGGGTTATATGCTTGCATCCTGCAGTTATCCTTGAGGAAAGTGGTCCGTAAGATGTTACTGAGAAAAAACTGAATTACAGCCTGATCTCACATGGGGTTCCCCTGGTAAGATCTTTTCTGTGCAAAGCTTGGTGGGTTGTGCTTTTGCACAGTTCCTCCTCTCCCCACCCCCGTCTCATTATATGAATCCTCAACCCCAGGATTGAGAGTTTCCTCCTGTTTTTAAGTAGTTTCTTTATCACTGGGTTTTGCATTAGATACAGTAAGCTGTCCAGGATGTGTTCAAGAGCACAAGCTCTGTGAAACGGCACTTTTTCCTCTCTCATAAGGTCCTCCAGCTATCTTCACACTTAGAATGTTTCCAAATGACTGTAGCTTTCATTTTCTCTGCCGTGTTATCATCACGGGTCTTTTAATGTAGATCTGTTAGGGACTTGTAAGCTCATGCTGTCTCTCATTCATGTCCGACTCTTTGCGACCCTGTGGACTGTAACCCACCAGGCTACTCTGTCCATGGGATTCTTCAGGTGAGAATACTGGAGTGGGTTGCCATTTCCTCCTCCAGGAGATCTTCCCCACCCAGGGATCAAACCATGCAGGGATGTCCTGTGTCTTCTGCGTTGAAGGCAGATTGTTCACTGTTAAGCCATCAGAGAAGCCCCTATTAGGAACTTAGTACCTTGCTATCTCAGTATCCTGAGCTGCAGACGTGTATTGCTAATGTCATGGACGATGTTTCTTCCTAAGATGTTTCATTTATTCAGTCCAGGGTTTTTGAAGAGCCAGCGGCACTAACCAGTAGTGGTTCAGAAACCTGGGGTAAGTAGGGGTAAGCAGGCCAGGTGAACAAGACTGGGGAAAGAATGGTTTGAGGAAGTCCTGGAGGCACGCCCAGTTTGAAAGCACTGTTTTGCATTTTGAACAGAGGGAGCAGTTTAAGGAAGGGTTTGGAGGCATGTCAAGTTTGGAGCAATGTAAGCATTGTAATTCAGCAAGGCAGGGGTGGGAGGAACACTGAGGGACAGTAAGAACAGAGGCAAGGGGACCCCGGGCATATATAAACTTGCTTTAATATACCCACAGGCCAACAAAATGCCCCATGCCTTTGTGCGTGAGTGTAAGTCGCTAAGTCGCATCCCACTCTTTTACAACCCCAGACTCCTCTGTCCATGGGATTTTTCAGGCAAGGATATTAGAGTGGATTCTCATTCCCTTTTCCAGGGGATCTTTCCAACCCAGATATATTCTTTACCACTAAGCCAGCTGGGAAGCCCATGCTTTGATTACTAGCCAAAAGTCTGATCAAATGCCTTGAATTTTAGATAGACACACACTCACCCTTCTTTACTTTTGGGAGGGGGGATTTTAAAAGTTTTTTTAAACATCAGGGAAGCCTGAAGAAGCTCTTTAATCCTGAGGAAAACTGATATATTATAATATAATATATTATATTATAATTACATTATATATTATATATTATAATATATTATCTAATAACTGATATTATAATATAATATTATATATTATCACAGAAATCAGTGTTCACAAATCTAAAAAGAAATTATACAAATGAACTTACTTACAAAACAGAGACTCACAGACTTAGAAAACAAACTCATGGTTGCTGGGGGGAAGGGATAGTTAAGAACTTTGGGAGGGTCATGTGCACACCGCTATACTTAAAATCGGTAACCAACAGAAACCTACTGTACAGCACATGGAACTCTGCTCAGTGTTATGTGGCAGCCTGGATGGGAGGGGAGTTTGGGGGGAAACGGATACATGTGTATGTATGCTGGGTCGCTCTGCCATTCACCGGAAACTACCACAGCATAGTTAATCGGCTAGACCCCAACAAAATGGTTTTGGTGTTGAAAATATAAAACGAAACAAACAAACAAAACTTACTTTAATGTCTTGACATACAAAAAGTTATATGTAATTAATGTATGCGACTTGATGAGCTTGGGGACAAGAACACCCCTGTGAGAACACCTTACAGTCTTTCCATCACCTCCAAAAGTTCCTCCTGCCCTCTTATTTATCTATCTATCTTTTGGGACAAGGAGGAATCTCTTTTTAATTTTTTTACAAAACAACTGTTTATTGAAGTATAGTTTATTTATTATTATTGAGTGAGTGAGTGAGTGAAGTCGCTCAGTCGTGTCCGACTCTTTGCGACCCCATGGACTGTAGCTCGCCAGGCTCCTCCATCCATGGAATTTTCTAGGCAAGAGTACTGGAGTGGGTACTCCAGCATTTCCTTCTCCAGGGGATCTTCCAGACCCAGGGATCAAACCCAGGTCTCCTGCATTGCAGACAGACGCTTTAGCATCGAAGCCACCGGAGAATCCCATTTATTATTATTAGTTTTACTTTAAAAAAAAAAATGGCCATGCTGGGTGGCCAGGATCTTAGTGCCCAGAGTAGCGGTCCAGCCTGGGTCCTGGCAGTCAAAGCACCGAGTCCTAATCACTGAACTGCCATGGAATTCCCCAGTTATACTTCTTATTCTTTTGATTTAAAAATACTATGCCTTGTCATTAGTAGGAATGTGATTGTGGCACATGAGATTTGTTATAATTGGTTCCCCTTCTACAGCCTCCATATATTCATGTATTCACTAACTGTTCCGTTAAACACTTTGCTTACAAGCTCCTTTTCAAAATCAGCTTTCCATCCTAAATAGTGGAATATATAAAGCATAGGAATATACCCATATAATTCAAGTTGAGGCTTAGAGTCATTCCATAAATCTATATGCTAGATTTGGGGAAATTCTGAGAAAATTGAAAAATTAGATGTGCAATGATACAGTCATTTAATTAGCTGTTAATTAGAGAAAACAAAATACCCTAGTCTGTAAAGATTGTTCATTGCTTAAATCCCCAACGTGGAAGGCTGCAGTTTACACGCCAGCCCCTTGCACAGCAGTGGGTGTGAATAATTCTCCCCTCGCTGATGCCCATGGCTCTCCATCTGTCGATACATTACTGTCTGAATTTCGACAGCGAAGGCATATTTTTAAAATCTTGTCTTCCTTTTTGCATTTCACTCTGATTTTCTACCGAAGCAATGTTAATTTCAGCTCAGGCAAACAGTGGTCCCCGCTCGTTAGAAATGGGGACACTTCGGCAGGTCCTTTTTCTGATCATCATAAATTATGAGGTGATAGTTACAGAGGTGTAGTCAGATCTGTATGACTTAAGAGAACCAAGGAGAAAATCAAATGGTTTTTAAATGGAAAGAAATGCTGGCATCTTGGTTTCCAGGCTTTAAGAGTCAAAAACACAGGGAAAATAATTTAGATCACATACATACATCACTTTCTCTTCAATGAGAGTATCTAATAATAACCAACATTTTGGTGGAAATTCATAGATATGCAAAGCCAACAAAGAGTTTGGGGTACTGATTTGCAAATAAAGATGAGAGGTACCAAATCTAAAGATGTAGATAACAATTTAAGTGAAGGAGGAACTGAAAGAAATTGAAATATAATTTGAAAACCTCTGGGTTCTAGAAGAGTGTTTTTTAAAACAAGGACATAGAAAATTTTAGCAAGCACACATACATACACACAAATAGAAAATGAAAAAAGAAATCTGCAATTGAAGAAGGGACAATCTCTTAAGGAAAAGATAATCATGAAAGAATAGTATTTTTTATACATCCATATTAAAATCTAAAGCCCAGTCAGGTGTTTTAAGGTTTATTGGAAAGGATGTACAGATATAAAACAATTCTATATACAAAGAATTGGTATTTAATGGACATGGCAGTCTCCCTCTTTGATCTCCGGTCTGTCCAAATCTGTCCAGTTCCTGTCGTCCAGCTACACCCCCTGGCCTTACTGACAAACCTGAGCCCTGGAAGGAATTCTGGCACCCTGTGAAGAGTTGCTGTTTAATATTGATTTTTAATGTCAGATTTGTTCCTTCCCCCCCCCCCGGCCCCCTCCCCCCCCCCCCCCCCGCGCGCCGGGTTTGTGTTTTGCTTCATTTTTTCCCCGTCCTTATCTGAAGCTTCCTTTGACTGAACATGGAAATGTCTTTAAGGCTCACTTCCACCTAGAAATCTTGATAGAAGAAAAAAGGAAGTGACCCAGAAAGCATCTGATAACAGAGCTCACTATTGTAGGTCTCTGCAAAGAATGATGCTGGGGAATCTCCGTGTTACCTGGCTGCAGAGCGCGATGGAGCAGATGGAACATGCGGGTGGAGACCCCAGGGCTCCAGCGGCTTCCGCGGCCAGCACTTCCGCCGAGTGCCGCGCGGGGGCGCTGCGCGGACACCGCGTCTCCCTACGTTTCACGCTGAGCCTGAAACCCAGAAGCGCCTACCAGGTATTAAGCCTGGGAGGGGGCGAGGACTGGAAGCTGGAGGCCAGATACTGAGAACAAAGATCCTGTTCGCTGAATGGAGACTTGGGTACAGGTCAGGTTAATCTTTAAACACTAGGACCCTTACAGATTTGATGCTGGGTGTTAGGGAGGTCCGAGAAGGAGCCTTACTAGAGGCAGTGACCACGCCCTCCTTGGAGAGCAAACTTATTCCTCCCGGGAAAACAAAGCCCTGCAATCTGGGGACATTTTCCCAAGGCAGCTTGCTGATCATCTGCCGTTTCTTCAGCTTGTCCCAGGAGGGGCTCACTCCCACCCCTGCCCCACCCCACGCTGCCCCACCCCCAAGCAGCTTATGAAAAGAATTCCTTCCAACATCCCCAAGACGCTTTCTGAAAGCAGTTCTTGCAAATATGGTTTCCATTTTCTCTTTACACGCGCAGGGATTTTATTATCCCGCACAGAAACCAAGTTCCTGGGAAAATAAAGAAAGCGTGTGAACTCCGGGCTGCCTAGTAGGACATCTGGACTGTACTCTGCTCCCTCCCGCTGACCCTTACTGTGTTGGGCTATGCAGAGCCCATGCGTGGAGGAGCCTGTTAATCTGAAGTCTGCCCCTCCAGTGGATATAAAGTGTCAGGGTATGTACTGGTTCAGTCCAGAGTAGACTCAATGTATACTCTTCCTTCAAGGTAGTGTTTCTGTTTTTACTGAAGGATGCTGAGAGGCAGAGAAATATCTGGTAGCTGAGCTCCTGAAGAACTGATGCTTTCGAACTGTGGTGCTGGAGAAGACTTTTGAGAGTTCCCTGGACTGCAGGGAGATCAAACCAGTCAATCCTAAAGGAAATCAGCCCTGAAGATTCATTGGAAGGACTGGTGCTGAAGCTGCAATACTTTGGCCACCTGATGCAAAGACCGACTCACTGAAAAAGACCCTGATGCTGGGAAAGATTGAAGGTGGGAGAAGGGGACGACAGAGGATGAGATGGTTGGATGCCATCACCGACTCAATGGACAAGAATTTGAGCAAGCTCCGGGAGACAGTGAAAGACAGCGAAGTCTGGCCTGCTGCAGTTCATGGGGTTGCAGAGTCAGAATCAACTGAGCAACTGACCAACAACAATGTATTGTCACAAGACTACAAATCAAACATGTAGATAAAACACTAAGAGGCATGGGCGAGCACAGAAAGAAGCAACCTCTGTGGCCAGGAGGCTCAAGGAAGATCTCTCAAAGGGCAGGGGGACTTGTTGGGACTCTAAGGGGTGAGGAAGACTTGAGTGGCTGGCATGAATTATGTGGGGCTGAGAACCAGGCAACCTGTCAATCAGTATTTATCCAGGACTCATTTTGGAGAAGGAACACATTCTAGGGAGTGTCCCTAGTGCTCTGAAGATAGTAAGCTGACCACGCTGTTCGATCTTGAGGGCTTGTAGGAGAAATAGTTGGAGAGGTTAAGGCCAGTTTGCTGAGTCTCTTGAAGACAAAACAAAAAAAGTTTGAAATTGACTCTGTGGGCCAGAGTTTCCCCCAAGTACAGGTCATACTGGTGTGAGTTGATGAGTTAGAAGCAAGTGGAGGTAGTGACCCACTTCAGGGAGGCTGGATGCGGATGAAGCCTGGACTTGCCAGACCAGGGAGCTTCTTTCTACTCAGCAGCTTCCTTTGTGTGCCTCAGTGTCTGTGGAAGTACTATCCTAGTCTGTATTTGCCATGACTTGGAAATATTTGGCTGTCACTGCCCTATAGACTTGAGTTGCTAAGGACACTGGGACATGTGTGTGATATTTTGAGTTGTAATTTTATTTTCCTCCCCAACTAGATTATAAACCCCTCCAGTGGAGGAATTCTGTCATCTCTGTCCTCTTGTTCCCGTTTTGCCACATGAGGAGTAAATGCTCAAGAGGCACATGATAGTTTGAGTAATTGAATATTATGGCTGTAAATAACTAAACCTCACAAATCATCTAAGACTGCTCTGCTTGCTTCTAAGAAGGCTTAGAAATCATAAAATTCTGAGTGGGAGTAACTCTAAGACATGAGTCAGAAAACTGTACTTCAAAGGAATGTGAAAACATTTCTGCTGGTGGTCACGTTTAGAGCTGTCAAGAAAGAAAGATCAGAGAGTCTCAAACAGTGAATAGTATAAAGGAATAATTTTCTCAGTTAAGACCTGGGCTTTTGGTCTTTCAAGGATGACTCATTTGCCTATTAGAAACCTCCTGAGCATAATTCTAGTAACATTCTATTTACCAGTCATCAGAATAACAATATTTTCCTCTTAGGTGGGTTGGGTCATGAAGTTTCACTTAAAGGTAAAGGGACATAAATAGCTTGGTTGTCCCTCAAGATGCTAAGCATAGAAGTACCCTGCATGCGTGTGTGTTAAGTCACTTCAGTGGTGTCCAACTCTTTGCAATCCTATGACTGCAGCCCACCGGACTCCTCTGTCTGTGGGATTCTCCAGGCAAGAATTCTGGAGTGGGTTGCCATTTTCTTCAGGAGGTCTTCCTGACCCAGGGATTGAACCCACGTTTTCCGCATTGTAGTCAGACACTTTACGGTCTGAGCCACCAGAAAAGTCTCTAATTTCTATGAAATGACTAGTCAGATTTATAGACAGCAAGTAGATTGATGATTGCTTAGAGCTGAAGACAGGTGGGGGAGATGAGAGTGATTGATAATGGGTATGGAATTCCTTTCTGAGATGGTAAAGTTCAGTTCAGTTCAGTCGCTCAGTTGTGTCCGACTCTTTGCGACCCCATGAATCGCAGCACGCCAGGCCTCCCTGTCCATCACCAACTCCCGGGAGTTCACTCAGAGTTGCGTCCATTAAGTCAGTGATGCCATCCAGCCTTCTCATCCTCGGTCGTCCCCTTCTCCTCCTGCCCCCAATCCCTCCCAGCATCAAAGTCTTCTCCAATGAGTCAACTCTTTGAGATGGTAAAAATGTTCTAAAATTAGATTATGGTGGCGGTTGCACAACTCTGTCAATATACTAAAAAGCATTCCTCCACCCCCCCCCAAAAAAATAAGATGATGATTGAAAAAAAGATGATGTAATCACAGTGAAAGGAGCCCTGCTCAGCTTGGTGGGCAAGGGGCCTTAACCCGAGGACTTGTTTTCCCAGGTTTCTCCAAAGGAAAATCAAAGGGTGGAATTAGGGGCACGTGGGAAGGGCTGACAATGCAACTAAAGTTAAGGAAGAAGAAGATGAAAGGCGATGGTGAGGTTAGTGTGGAAAAAAGGTCAGCAGAGCAAGTTAGTGCTCTTGAGGGGAAGAAAGGGCAACAAATCATAACCAGCTTTCCTCTCCTGTTGGGATCCTGGTAGGTTTCACATGGAAGTTTCCCGGCAGTCCACCTAGAGAGTCGCTCTTCCCTGCATGGTCAGCTGCTAGACGGCCACCCTCTTTCCTTTAAAGGTAGATGCGATCTACCTTCCAGGGGTAAGTGAATCCAGTCGTCGGAATTTTTATTTGTATCAGTAGTTCTAGGGATTGGAATTGGGGGCACAAATTTGTTCCTGAACAGTAGAGGGCGCTGTGAGCATGTAAAGTTTGGGTTAGAGACTGCGTTGCTGAAGGGCACAGGAAGCAGGAAGTTGTTGGGTTAGAGTCTGCGTTGTATTAGACTCTAACGGCAATCAGACTAGAAAACGTACTTTGGTTTTTGGAACACAATTGCCACATTCTTAATGATTTGGCATACATGCCACTGTATTACAATAAAACCAAACCCCAACAGCACTGTTAATTCTGAGAAGAACATTTGTTTGATCCAATAAACGTGTATTGAATGCCTCCTATTCACAAGGTATTATTTTGTTACATCCTAAAACCATAAATTCAGAGAGGGTACCGAGTGCTGCTATTGATAGATTTAAAAAATGAAAACCATGTTATCTGTATGTACATTCATCACATGAACTCAGAATGCAGTAGAATTCTATTCAAAGATGCAGTATTGTCAGGAAATATCTGATAGAGAAGGAGGGGAAATTGTTGGCTTTTTAATCTAGTTTCCCTGCCAATTCTACTGTGCGAAAGTGTAATGACGGTTAAATTTATTTAATGCAGACTGTGTGCCAGGCACTGTACTAAATCCTTTACAGCCTTGATATAAGAGTGTGGTCTGTGGACCAGCAGCATCGCCAGAAACTTGTTAAACATGCAGAATCTCAGGGGCACTCCAGACCTACCGACTCAGAAACTGTGTTTTAAAGAGATTTATAAAGAGTCGGACGCGACTGAGCGACTTCGCTTCACTTCATATACACATTAAAGTCTCAGAGGCACAAAGAGGAGTCTTTGTATTTTCTTATTTAATCTCCATCATGACAATGGGCTTCTGCTCAGTCGTGTCTGACTCTTTGAGACCCCATGGACTGTAATACACCAGGCTCCTCTGTCCATTGGATTTTCCAGGCAAGAATATTGGGTGGGTTGCCATTTTGTTCTCCAGGGGATCTTCGTGACCCAGGGATTGAACCTGCATCTCTTAAGTCTCCTGCATTGGCAGGTGGATTCTTTACGACTGAGCCTCCTGAGAAGCACAGAGGTATATTATCATCTCCATTTTAAAGTGGGAAACTGACAGAAAGAGAAGTGAAGTAATTTTCCCAGTGCACAGTTGGGATTTTTTAACTCAGGCAAAATAGCTTCCAGGCTCATATTCTTAGTCACATTGCCAAACTTTTCTTAATCTTCTGTCCCTCAAATGCATAAAGTGGGCATAACAAACATGTCTACTTATTATCATATTGGTTAAGGTGTCACTGTTAACAAATCTATCTGAAATCCTTAAAGTAAAAGTACTTTTTATGGTTATACAATGTAAAGGCTTCCCAGATGGCTTATCTGTAAAGAGTCCTCCTGCCAATGCAGGAGACACAAGAGACTAAAATTCAATCCCTGGATCAGGAGGATCTCTTGGAGGAGGAAATGCAACCCATTCCAGTACTCTTCACTGGGAAATCCCATGGACAGAGGAGTCTAGCGGACTACAGTCTGTGAGGTCACAAAAGAGTTGGACATGACTTAGCAACTAAACAACAAGAGCAATATAAGTATTAAACCCAAGAACCCTTTTCTTGGGAGTACTTTTTACCACAAGTACCGTTTATAACAGTGTGTTTTTACGTCTGCCTTCCCTGCCTTTAGCATACCAGGCACACACCTACCCCAGGGCCTATGCACTTGCCGCACAGTATTCGCATGCCTAGCTCTCTCACTTCCTCAAATCTCTGTTTAAATAGTACATTCTCTAGAAGCCTTCCTTGACTGTTCTACTTGAAATGACAGCTGTCCCTTTTTTAAGGTGATTCAGAAAGAAAAGAAGACTTTGCAAAAACTGAAGCAAAAGAGAGGTTTTCTAAGCAAAGAAGGCCATGCAGAAAGAAGTCAAACAGATTAAAGAAGAAAAAGACCCATACACCTCCCATCTTCCTTTGGCTTCAGTTCAGTTCAGTCGCTCAGTTGTGTCCGACTCTTTGCGACCCCATGAATCGCAGTATGCCAGGCCTCCCTGTCTATCACCAACTCCTGGAGTTCACTCAGACTCGCGTCCATCGTGTCGGTGATGCCATCCAGCCATCTCATCCTCGGCCGTCCCCTTCTCCTCCTGCCCCCAATCCCTCCCAGCATCACAGTCTTTTCCCATGAGTCAACTCTTCTCATGAGGTGGCCAAAGTACTGGAGTTTCAGCTTCAGCATCATTCCTTCCAAAGAAATCCCAGGGTTGATCTCCTTCAGAATGGACTGGTTGGATCTCCTCATAGTCCAAGGTACTCTCAAGAGTCTTCTCCGACACCACAGTTCAAAAGCATCAATTCTTCAGCGCTCAGCCTTCTTCACAGTCCAACTCTCACATCCATACATGACTTCTGGAAAAACCATAGCCTAGACTAGATGGACCTTAGTCGGCAAAGTAATGTCTCTGCTTTTGAATATACTGTCTAGGTTGGTCATAACTTTTCTTCCAAGGAGTAAGCGTCTTTTAATTTCATGGCTGCAACCACCATCTGCAGTGATTTTGGAGCCCAAGAAAATAAAGTCTGACACTGTTTACACTGTTTCCCCATCTATTTCCCATGAAGTGATGGGACCAGATGCCATGATCTTCGTTTTCTGAATGTTGAGCTTTAAGCCCACTTTTTCACTCTCCTCTTTCACTTTCTTTCTTTCTTTTTTAATTTATTTTTATTTATTTATTTTTTAATTTTTATTTTTACTTTATTTTACTTTACAATACTGTATTGGTTTTGCCATACATTGACATGAATCCACCACGGGTGTACATGCGTTCCCAAACATGAACCCCCCCTCCCACCTCCTCTTTCACTTTCATCAGGAGGCTCTTTAGCTCCTCTTCACTTTCTGCCATAAGGATGGTGTCATCTGCATATCTGAGGTTATTGATATTTCTCCCAGCAATCTTGATTCCAGCTTGTGTTTCTTCCAGTCTAGCGTTTCTCATGATGTACTCTGCATATAAGTTAAATAAGCAGGGTGACAATATACAGCCTTGACGTACTCCTTTTCCTATTTGGAACCTTTGGCTTAGGACCCTGAAACTCTGAAAGCAGGCCATGTACCTTCAGGAGAGTTCTCCCAGGAGAAATAAACTTGTCCACCGGGCCACAGTCAGGCTTTCTTTGATTTCTGAGGTGGTCATAGAGAAATGGAGAGCAGCAACCCACCTGCTCACTCTGCTTGTCTGGGTAGATCCAACAAGCTATGAAGAAACTCCGCAACTCTGATACGGCCAAGGTCAACACACTGAGCAGGGAAGAAATTTTAGACTACACCTACCATGATGTTCTGAGTGTTGCCAACAAAACTGGGGTCATCCAGATGGAACCCAGCACTTTCATTTTAACTGTATTAAGGTTTCCTGTGATCTAAGAAAAAAAAATTACAGCTGTGCCCTTTCCCACACCTACACACACTGTTTATTCCCCTTCTCTGCTTTGTTTTTCTCAACAAACACTTTTTATAACCTATTTTTTTCACAATTTAATGCAAATTCCCCTAAGGACAAAGAGTTTAGTTCATTAGTTGTGCATCCCTCCCTACCCCCAGCTCTTAGAAAAGTACCTGGGACAATATAAGTGCTTTATAATATTCGGGGGGCTTCCCAGGTGGCACTAGTGGTAAAGAACCAGCCTATCAGTGCAGGAGACATAAGAAACGTGAATTCAATGCCTGGATTGGGACCATCCCCTGGAGGAGGGCATGGCAACCCACTCCAGCATTCTTGCCTGGATTATCTCATAGATAGAAGAGCCTGGCAGTCTACAGTCTATTGAATCACAAAGAGATGGGCACAACTGAAGAGACTTAGCATGTATCCATGTATAATATTTTTGAATGAATGAATAAGTGACAAGTTCCTGCCTCATTACAAAAGTTTTCAAGAAGCTGGATGATACTTTACTCAGTTTTATATCTCAAAATTCTAGCAGTGTTATTGGTAAAATAAATGTTAATTGAAATGGAGTTGTTGCCTTGAGAATGTAGTTACAGAAGTTTAAATTGGACATTTACACTATCAGAATCCCTTTTCCTGTTGTTCAGAAAAGGTCAGATCAAAAATATGGATATTGTACCACAATTTATAAGAGAAGCTCACTCAGCTATAATGATATGTTGTGAACTTCACAACTATAGTTTTGAGAAGTTCATACTTGATAGGCAGTTTTCATTTGATAGATAAAAATCTTAGTAGCTTGTAAATATATCACTTTTTACTTAATGCTATTGAGTTACTTCAACAAGGTTCTCTTTATGTCAAAGTTGTAAAAAATATTTGACATAGCAGTTGCCAAGGTAACCATCTTAATGAGCAATTAAGCATGCAAAGTCGATGGGACTCATCCATGTATAAAATTTCAACTCCAGTGGTTCAGAAGCAGACACATAATTATTTCATGTTTTAAAATGAAATTAAAATTTTAGTCATGTAGAGAGGTCAAAGACATCAAGCCTCACTTTTCATTAAAGTGTCTCATTTGCATTTTAGGTCTTGTTGGAGTTTTCAGAATGTTCTATATAATACTCTTCTCTTCACCCCCTAAGTTTCAAACTAGTAAAGAGTGAGACATCAAAGTCTGGCAGATTGAGATAAAATTATCCATCCCATGATTGGTAAAACTGAATTGAGGATAATAGCTTGAAACTTTGGCCACAGTCTAGTCTGTTGCATGTCTAGATCATAGAATGATTTATCTGGAGGAGATTCTGTAAACTCACTTACTCAGACACTCCTTTGAGGGTGCTGATATGCTAGAGTGCCAGGAGTGAGAGAGAGGAACAGACCTAGAGGGCAAGCTAAGCCTGAAATGTACTAGGTTTACCAGGTGGATGTGGGAGAAGAGTGGACCAGAACACAGCCATTCTACCGCCATCTGGAAAAATTAAAAACTGAGCCGTGTAAGGTCAGGCCTTCTCCACAATTCACAAGGAAGTCCCCCCATTATCATCTGAGGAAGATCAAGTGGAGGACAAAGAGACAAACAGATGCTCTCCTCCCGTTACGGTTTTTAAAAAGTAAATTTATTAAAATGGAATGTCTGTTAGTATCCTATATATACAGAAAAATGCACAACTCATTAATGTGTTCAATAAGTTTTACAAAATAAATACATCCATGTAGCCAGCACCAAGATTTTAGAAAGAAAAGGACAGTACCCAATACCTCAGGAGTCTTTCTCATGCCGACTGGTCTGCAAGCAACTTAACTGCATGGTAAATCAAAGCTCAAAACTGCTTAAAGGGTTAAAACAAAATTCAGCATACAGTAACACAAAATCATAATGTCTACAAACCAATAAAAAATTATCATTCATGAAATTAAGCAAGAGATATGACACATAGCCAGTACATAAATCAATGAAAAGAGACTCAGAAATGACAGAAAAAAAAGGAAAAAAGAAAGAAATGACAGAAAAATGGAATTATCAGGTAAACCTTAAAAAAAGTTTTTGTTATATGTTCAAAAATATAAAGAAAAACATTAACAGAATGATGAAAGAAAAGAAAAATACTTTGAAAATGAGTTTGTAGACATGAAAAATATAACACAAGATTTGAATAGTGTATTAGATGGAATATCAGATTAAGCATTGAAGAAGAAACAAATTGTGATATTAAAGATATAACAATAGAAATCATCCAAAATGAAACAGTGAAAAAGAAACTGAAAAACAACTACAAGAAAACAGAGCCTCAGGGACTTGTGAGGCAATATCAAACTGCCTAATAAACTGTAACTGAAGTTTCAGAGAGCTGAGAAAAAAGGGGGAAAGGATATTATTTGAAGATATCAGTTCAGTTCAGTTGCTCAGCCATGTCAGACTCTTTGCGATCCCATGAATCGCAGCACACCAGGCCTCCCTGTCCATCACCAACTCCCGGAGTTCACTCAGACACTCGACCATTGAGTCCATGATGCCATCCAGCCATCTCATCCTCTGTCATCCCCTTCTCCTCCTGCCCCCAATCCCTCCCAGCATCACAGTCTTTTCCCATGAGTCAACTCTTCTCATGAGGTGGCCAAAGTACTGGAGTTGCAGCTTTAGCATCATTCCTTCCAAGGAAATCCCAGGGTTGATCTCCTTCAGAATGGACTGGTTGGATCTCCTTGCAGTCCAAGGGACTCTCAAGAGTCTTCTCCAACATCACAGTTCAAAAGCATCAATTCTTCGGCACTCAGCTTTCTTCACAGTCCAACTCTCACATCCATACATGACCACAGGAAAAACCATAGCCTTGACTAGACGGACCTTAGTCGGCAAAGTAATGTCTCGGCTTTTGAATATACTATCTAGGTTGGTCATAACTTTTCTTCCAAGGAGTAAGCGTCTTTTAATTTCATGGCTGCAATCACCATCTGCAGTGATTTTGGAGCCCCCCAAAATAAAGTCTGACACTGTTTCCACTGTTTCCCCATCTATTTCCCATGAAGTGATGGGACCGGATGCCATGATCTTTGTTTTCTGAATGTTGAGCTTTAAGCCAACTTTTTCACTCTCCTCTTTCACTTTCATCAAGAGGCTTTTAATTGCTGGAAATTTCTAAATATAATAAAACTGTTTTCTTTGTCTCTATTTCATCTATTTCTGCTCTGAAAGAAAATAATTGCAAAGATCAATGAAACTAAAAGCTGGTTCTTTGAAAAGATAAACAAAATTGATAAGCCTTTAGCCAGACTCATCAAGAAAAAAAGAAAGAGGACTCAAATCAATAAAATTAGAAATGAAAAAGGAGAAGTTACAGCTGACCCCACAGAAATACCAAGGATCATAATAGACTGCTATGAGCAGACATACGCGAATAAATTGGACAACCTGGAAGAAATGGACCAATTCTTAGAAGGGTACAGTCTCCCTAGAGTGAACCAGGAAGAAATATAAAATATGAAAAGACCAATCATAAGCACTGAAATTGACAACCCACAGATTGGGAGAAAATATTTGCAAATGATGTGACTAATAAGGAATTAGTCTTCAGAATTTACAAGCAGTTCATGACATTTAACAGCATCAAAACAAACAACCCACTCAAAAATGGGCAGAAGACCTAAAAAGACATTTCCCCAAAGAAGACACAATAGGGAAATGAAAGATACTCAACATCACTAATTATCAGAGAAATGTAAATCAAAACTACAATGAAATCCCATCTCACACCAGCCAGAGTGGCTATCATCAAAAAAAAATCCACAGACAATAAATTTTACAGAGGATGTGGAGAGAAGGGAGCCCTCCTACACTGTTGGTGGGAATGTAAATTGGTATAGCCGCTATGGAGAACAGTATGGAGTTTCCTTAAAAAAGCTACAAATAGAGCTACCTTAAGAGCCTGAAGGGATTCCCTGGTGGCTCAGCGGTATAGAACCTGTCTGCAGTGTAGGAGCCTCAGGAGACACAAGGTTCAATCCCTGGGTCAGGAAGATCCCCTGGAGGAGGGCATGGCAACCCACTCCAGTATTCTTGCCTGGAGAATTGCGTGGACAGAGGAGCCTGGCGGGCTACAGTCCATAGGGTCGAAAGAGCAGGACACAACTGAAGCAACTTAGTACGCACGCACGCACAACACATAAGCCTGCAATCCCACTCCTGGCATGTAGCCAAAAGCATCCAGGCACCCCAGTGTTCACCGCAACACGGTTTACAACAGCCAAGACGTGGAAGCAAGCTAAATGCCCATTGACAAAGGAAAGGGTAAAGATGTGTTGCATATATACAATGGACTATTACTCAGCCATTAAAGGAATGACAACAACATGCATGGACCTAGAGAGTGTCATACTGAGTGAAGGAAGTCAGACAGAGAAAGAGAAATATCTGTCATATGACATCCCTTATATATGGAATCTAAAAGGAAATGATGCAAATGAAAGTATTTATAGAACAGAAAGAGGGTCACAGACTTAGAAAACAAACTTATGGCTGCACAGGGGGAAGGGACAGTTAAGGACTTTGGGAAGATCATATACACACTGCTATGTTTAAAAAGGACCTACTGGATAGCACGTGGGATTCTGCTCAATGTATGTGGCAGCCTGGATGGGAGGGGGCTTTGGGGAAAATGGATATGTGCATATATTTATGGCTGAGTCCCTTCAAGGTTCCCCTGAAGCTAGCACAACATTGTTAATCAGCTATATCTCGATACAAAATAAAAAGTTCAAAAAAGAAAAAAAAAAAGAAGGTGAGGTCAAATGCCAAAAAAAAAAAAAAAGAGCAAGAGAGAAATATTTGTAACACAACACATAGACATTTATAATAAAACCTCACAAAATTTAATTTTTATATAGTTGAATATGCTTGTTTTATCCCTTGTAACTTTGGGCTTTTTTGTCTTCTTTACGGAGGTCTCTATCATCCTAAGTTTATAAATATA
Source organism: Ovis aries (assembly GCF_016772045.2). Lineage (NCBI taxonomy): Eukaryota > Metazoa > Chordata > Mammalia > Artiodactyla > Bovidae > Ovis > Ovis aries. The sequence continues at coordinate 56,505,652 of NC_056062.1, read as the reverse complement.
TTCTCCTAACAGTTCTACCAGAGAAGGCAATGGCACCCCACTCTAGTACTCTTGCCTGGAAAATCCCATGGATGGAGGAGCCTGGTGGGCTGCTGTCCATGGAGTCGCTAAGAGTCGGACACGACTGAGCGACTTCATTTTCACTTTTCACTTTCATGCATTGGAGAAGGAAATGGCAACCCACTCCAGTGTTCTTGCCTGGAGAATCCCAGGGACGGGGGAGCCTAGTGAGCTGCTGTCTATGGGGTCGCACAGAGTCAGACACAACTGAAGCGACTTAGCAGCAGCAGCAGCAGCAGCAACACTTCTACACTGTTGGTGAATGTAAGTTGGTGCAGCTACTATGGAAAACTGTATGGAGGTTCCTCGGAAAACTAAAGATATAATTACCATATATGATCCATCAATCCCACTCCTGGGCATATGTCCAGATAAAACTCTAATTCAAAAACATGCATGCTAGGACTTCCCTGGTGGTCCAGTGGTAAAGATTCCACTCTTCCACTGAAGAAGGTAAGGGTTTGATTCCTGGTTGCGAAACTAATATCCTGTATGCCTGCTGTTCATGGCAAAATTAAATTTAAAAAGGCAAGTTTGAATAGATACTCCACCAAAGGCAAAATGTGGATCACAAGTTAGTCAACAAGCATATGAAAATGTGTTTAGTGTAGCTAATGCTTGCATATTGGGGAAATGCAAATTAAAACTGTAGTGAAATGCCACTGCAAAAGCACTAGATGGCTAAAAAGGTCAATGATACGAAGTTTTGTGGAGGATGTGGCACACCTGGAACCATCATGCTTTGCAAATAGTACAGACACACTGGAAACACATTGGCAGTTTCTAATAAAGTTCAACATACGCTTACACAGCCCAACAACCTTGCTCTTATATATTTGTCCAGGAGAAAAGAAAAGTCTTCATAAAGATGTATTCATGAATGTTAGTAGTTTTTTTTTATAATGGCCCCAAACTTTAAACAATCACAATGTTCATCAATAGATAAAATTTAAAAGTACTGTAGAATATTCATTCACATTTTCTAAAGAAACTGAGATGAATGTGTTTGTATATAGATATGTGTGTGTGTGTGTGTGTATGTGTGCGTGTGTACATATATCAAAGGGTTGGTAAATGGGCAGGAAAGAGTAAATAGGTGGACATATTTATGCACCTTTAACACTTTAAAGGAGTAAATAGGTGGACATATTTACCCAAATTTAACACTTTACCATCCTCTTCATTCTTTCCTTCCTGTAGGTGGAGTTTATGTACGATGTCAATTCCCTTTGGCCCACAGAACTTTCAGCATTATTTTTCAGTGTGAATCTGATGACTGTAAAGTCTATCAGTTTGGGTTTATCTGTAACTGTATTCATTTGCAATTCTTTTTTTCTTAACAGCTTTATTGACATGTAATTTACATCCTACACAATTCACTCGTTTAAAGTGTACAACTTAGTGGCTTTTAGAATAGTCACAGAGTTGTTCTCCATAGTAACAATCAATTTTAGAGAGATTTCATTACCCCCAAAGAAGTCTTGCACCTCCTAGCCAGGACCCCAATACTGCCATTCCCTCCAGCCCTAAGGTAACTACTAGTCTACTTTTAGTCTCTATAGATTTGTCTGTTCTGGATATTTCTTGTAAATGGAAGTATACCATATGTAGTGTGTTTCTTCACAGCACCCCATTTCTGGTACCAACTTATTGAAGACTGGGCTCCGGGGAAGCAAATGCTGAGATGAAGATGGGCACACAGCTGTTTATTAGACAGTGGACTTGGGATCTCCCTGCTCCTGGGAGGGCAGCGAAGGAAACCGACCTGGGCTGAGGGAGGAGCGGGACTGTGGTACCATCACCCCAAGGCCTCAGTCAACCACGTGGGGCACTCTGAGTTTCTGGAGTTGGGCTGAGGGGAGGTCAGGCCTTTATACCCCTGTGTGCACTGGTCACTGGAATATGGACTGCCAAAGGGGAGTGGTGGGACAATTCCTAGAAGGGGCTGACAGCTGAGAGCAAGTCAGCCAGTCTGGGTAACTCCCAACGACTGAGAATGAAGTCCTTCAATGCAGAAGGGACATCTGGGTGTTTTATAACAGCATCCACGATACAGGCTGTATTAGGAATAGTCGTAGAGAAAAGAGTGGTTGTCAGGGTAGAGCTCTCTTTTATGAAGTACTTTTCCTTGGAGGCAAATATGTTTTTGGTGATGTCTTGAGTAGGGCAAGAAGAGGCCAAGAGCCTAGTTGAGGTCTTAAGTAAGCAAATCAAATCTTGGAATGGTGTCTGGACACAGTCACTGAGACAATGCTGCTGCTGCTGCTAAGTTGCTTCAGTCATGTCCGACTCTGTGCGAGCCCGTAGACGGCAGCCCACCAGGATCCTCTGTCCCTGGGACTTTCCAGGCAAGAATACTGGAGTGGGTTGCCATTGCCTTCTCCAGAGACAATGCTAACCCTTTCCAAATGCCCCCTGTCAAGAGATATTTGAAGAGATATTGCTCTGGCTATAAGCTGAAGCCCAGAAAAACATTTCCACTGTGGGCTGCCATGACTACTTCACATTCAGAGCAAGGCAATTGACCAGTGAAGAGTGGTTATTTATTGCTAATAAGATTAAAAGGACAGTGGCAAAAAGTGGCCAGCTGACTATTGGGGGTGGGGGATGAGGAGTGAAAAACACATTCCCTTTCCTTCCAAACAGTTCTTTGAAAGCTAAAATAATTTGTCTCCCTTCCATTCAACTGTTTTCTTCCAAGTATTTTCCTGTTCTCTTTTTTCCAGCTTGCTTCTTGGTGTTTTTTTTTTTTCTTTCACTCCTAACTTTTCATTTCTTGCATTTTCCTTCTTTCTCATTTTTTCCTGCCTTTTCCCCTTTCCTTTCTGACCTCTTTCAACCTCCTTCCTGGAAGTTATTTTCATTTCCTCACTTGTAATTCATTTTTATACCAGTTTTATTGAGATATAATTCACATACTATGCACTTCACACATTTAAAATGCATATTTCAATGTTTTTTACAATATTCATGAAGTTGTACAACTGTCTCCACAACCAATTTTAGAATATTTTTATAATTCCCCCCCAAACCCTCTGACCTTGAGCCATTGCTCTCTGATCTGCCTATTTCTCTTAGCCCCAGGCTAAGAGATTTGCATATTATGGACATTTGATGTAAATAGAGTCATATAATATGTGGTCTTTTGTGACTGACTTCTTTCACTTAGCACTTAGTATAATGTCCTCAAGGCTCATTCACATTGCGGTATTTATCAGAGCTTCTTTTTATGGCCAAATAATATCTTATTATATGGATATACCAATTTTGTTTATCCATTTATCAGTTAATGGATATTTGTGCTGTTTCTTGGCTATTAGGAGTAATACTGTTATGAACATTCATGCACAAGTATTTGTGTGATTGTATTTTTCATTTCTTTGGGAGTGGGATTGCTGGATCCCATGACAGCTCTACGTTAAAACTCTTTTGGAGGAACTGCCAGGCTGCTTTGCAAAGTGTCTCTACAACTTGACATCCCTACCAGCAGTATATGAGGGCACTGATTTCTCCACATCCTCACCAACACTTACCTGTCTTTTTGCTTATAGCCATCCTAGTGGGTGTGAAATGATATATCATTATGGTTTTCATTTGCATTTCCCAGGTACTAATGACAGCGAGCATCTTTTAATGTGCTTATTCAGTTCAGTTCAGTCACTCAGTCATGTCCGACTCTGCGACCCCATGGACTGCAGCACACCAGGCTTCCCTGTCCATCACCAGCTCCCAGAATCTACTCTAACTCATGTCCATTGAGTTGGTGATGCCATCCACCATCTCATCCTCTGTCGTCCCTTTCTCCTCCCACCTTCTACCTTTCCCAGCATCAGGGGCTCTTCCAATGAGTCATTTCTTCACATCAGGTGGCCAAAGTACTGGAGTTTCAGGTTCAGCATCAGTCCTTCCAATGAATATTCAAGACTGATTTCCTTTAGGATGGACTGGTTGAATCTTCTTGCAGTCCAAGGAACTCTCAAGAGTCTTCTCCAACACCACAGTTCAAAAGCATCAATTCTTTGGCACTCAGCTTTCTTTATAGTCCAACTTTCACATCCATACATGACTACTGGAAAAACCATAGTTTTGACTAGATGGACCTTTGTTGGCAAAGTAAGGTCTCTGCTTTTTAATATGCTATCTAGGTTGGTCATAACTTTTCTTCCAAGGAGTAAGCGTCTTTTAATTTCATGGCTGCAATCACCATCTGCAGTGATTTTGGAGCCCCCCAAAATAAGGCCTCTCACTGTTTCCATTGTTTCCCCATCTATTTGCCATAAAGTGATGGGACTGGATGCCATGATCTTAGTTTTCTGAATATTGAGTTTTAAGCCAATTTTTTCACTCTCCTTTTTCACTTTCATCAAGAGGCTCATGTGCTTATTAGTCATTTTCATATCTTTTATGAGGAAATGTGTTTTCAGTTACTTTGGCCAGTTTTCAACTATGTTTTTTTTTGGTTATAGAATTACAAGAACTTTTGAAATGTATATATTCTAGGTACAAATTCCTTATCAGAAATATAATTTGTGAAAATCTTCTCCCATTTTGTGTTTTGTCTTTTCACATTCTTGATAGTGTCTTTTGAAGCACAAAAATGTTCAGTTTATAAGAAGTCATAATTATTTTTTCCTTTTACTGCTTGCTTTTGGTGTCATATGAAGAACCATTGCCAAATTCAAGGTAATATTTTTCTTCTGTTACAGTTTTAGCTCTTGTGTTTAGCTCTTTGATCTATTTTTAATGAATTTTGGTACACAATGTTTACTTCATTCTTTTGCATGTGGATATCTTCTTGCGTTAACTCCATTTGTTGAAAATGTTACAGAGAAGAACTGAGTGCATGTTTGATCTGTTTCTTTTACTTTAACATTTGCTTTCCATTGTTTTTGCTCACTAAAATGATGCTGTCCCAACATAATGGCCTGCCTCAGGGAACCCTGCCCCTCTACCTGAATATTAAACCAAAATGCTTTTGTTCAGGACCATGTCCACCTGTGGATGGTTATAGGAAGGAAGAAATGAACATATCCCTCCCTAAGGCTAGCCATTCCAGGAGATATTTGAAAGATTAATGACCTTTTTACTTTATTTCCTCACCACATGCCCTGTGTTCTATAAGAGAACCTGGCATCCAGACCTTGATAAGATGGTTATTTTGAAACACTAGTCTGCCATCTTCTTGGTCTGCCGTCTTTCCAAATAGAGTCATACTTCTTGCCTCAACATCTCATCTCTGATTCATTGGCCTGTCATGTGGCAAGCAGAGTGAACTTGCACTCTTTCACAAAAAGACTATTTGCCCCTGAATAGTCTTAGTACATTTGTTAAAAAATCAATTCATGGGTTTATTTCTAGACTCTCAGTTGTGTTCCATTGAACAGTCTGTTTATCCCTATGTTACTATCACACTGTCTTAATTGTCATTGCTTTGTAGTAAGTTTTGAAATCAGTAAGTGTGGGTTGTCGAACTTTGTTCTTCTTTTTCAGGATTGTTTCATAATTCATTTTAAGTTGAAATATGTTTTTCATGTTCTGAATACCAGGAAATATGTGAAGGGAACAAGATTAGAATGCTCAGCCAGAGAGAGATTCCTGTGAAGAAAAATTAACAATGTATGATGGAGGGAATTCCCTGGTGGTCCAGTGGTTACTATTCACCGTTTTCACTGCTAGGGACTGGGTTCAATCCCTGGGCAGGAAATTAAGATCTTCCATGACTTGGTGTGTGGCCAAAAAACAAAATAATGTATGATGGATGTTATATTGTGGTAGGACAATTATAGATGCAGTACTTATAAAAACATGACAAGGAGTGTTAGCCAAATCTGGTAATTGTGAAAGACTGACTGAGAAGTTAAGGTTCAGACTGAGAGCTAGGGAAGGAATAAGAGATAACCAGAAGAAGAGAAAATACACTGCATTCTAAGTCATTTCAAGAAATAGCTTTTGTAAATCCTGGGGTTGAGGCACAGGGATAAAAAGAACAAAAGCTTTCAGGATAGCTTTAGTAGAAAGTTCAAGAAGAGAGTGGTAAAATTTACACCTGGAGAAAAATGCCTGATTTTTGTGTCAAGGACAAGGAGGAGTCAGTGTGGACCTTGAATGAATGATGGGAGCCTCAGGGGCATGATCATTTTACAGGCACAAGAATCCCTCTGGCTGTAGGGAGACAATGGAAAACCAGTATGGGGGCTTTTGAAATAAAAGATGATGTGACCCAGAGTATGATGGTGGCAAAAAAAAAAAAGGTGGAAAGACTGTGAGAAACTTCCAAGGCAGAGTCTAACAGGACTTGGTGATTCCTTAGATATGAGGGATAAAAGAAAGCCAGGAATCAAAAACGGCTCCTAATTTCTTACAATATCAGACTTGTCTATATTTTGAGTATATTGCAGATGTTGAATAAAGGTGAGCCAATTAAAAAAATTAAATTAAAAGGGGAATGTTTCATTTCTCAAAAATCTCCCAACAAACAAAATTAAGTTGCCTGTAACTTGTGTAGCTTCCCAGGTGGAACAGTGGTTAAAGAATCTGCTTGCCAATACAGGAGAAGTGGGTTCGATCCCTGGATCGGGAAGCTCCCCTGGAGAAGGAGATGGCAACCCACTCCAGTATTCTTACCTGAAAAATCCTACAGGCAGAGGAGCCTGGTGGGCTACAGTCCATGAGATTGCCAAGAGTTAGGACTGAGTGACAGAGCATGCACTGTCTATATGTGTGAGCTCTGAGTATTCTGTTTTGTTGTTCTTTCGGGATCACTCTAAGCGATGTTTTTTTCTTTTTTAAGCAACCAGGAAATATGAAAACCAAGTGAGAGAGTGTGGCTGTGGGAGTTCCATGGCACCAGGAGGTGAGCCTGAAGAGCCACACCTCTCTCCATCTACTGTCATCTCCCATCAGGACTGCTCCCCAGGGGTCTCCCAGCTTCTTGCCTTGTCTTTTCCAGTCATACCCTGTACCATTGCAGCGCAACCAGAAAGATTTCTTACGAAGATACTTCTCAGCTTTTCACCTCCTTTGCATAAAACTTTTCAGTGGTTTCCTGTTGCTGCGAGGACAAAGTTCAGACCTTCGACACAGGTTTCATGTTTCTGCATAATCTGGCTTTTGTCTGCCTGGCTGGCCTCTGACCACTTCCTCCCTTATTGTCTGTGCTCCAGACACACCAAACTGGCACCTTTCGTTTCTTCAATATGCTGTGCCCTCTGTCTTACCTCTTGGCTCTCTTTTACATCATCTTTCTTTGCCTGCTTCTATGCCTAATTATCTTCCAGATCTTGCCTTAAGCATCACTTCCTCTGGAAAGGCCCTCCTGATCTGGATTCGAAGTCTCCAGCCTCAAATGCCCAGGTCAGTGGACCTGCTGGGACTCAGCTCTCTTTTGGTCTGTGTTGGTCCAGGAGATTTTGATAAAATCTGATAAAATCTCTTTACCAGAGACTTTAGACTCTGATAAAGGCCTCCCAGGTGGCCCTAGTGGTAAAGAACCAACCTGCCAATGCAGGAGATGTAAAAAAAAAATGCAGGTTCGATGCCTGGAATAGGAAGATCCCTTGGAGTAGCAAATGGCAACCTGCTCCAGTATTCTTACCTTGGAAATCTGATGGACAGAAAAGCCTGGCAGACTACAGTCTATGGGGCTGCAAAGAGTTGGACATGACTAAGCCTGCCTGTGCATGAGTGTGCGGGCCCATGCGCGCGTGCGCACACACACACACACACACACACACACACAGAGGACTGTGTTTTCTTTGAATACCCCATGAGGGCATTGATTTTTCTTAACCACTGGGTGATAATGAGCTGGTGATGCTCTACAGATACCAGTAAGTACCTGCTCTACCATGACTTGATTTTGCTAAGAGATAGTCTGAAGATAGAGTTATGTCCCTCTGTGAAGACTGAGGAGATAAATGGGGAATCAAATCTTACAAGGCTTAACCCACATCCAATCCCCAGAGCTCTACCCAATATTTTTAGCTTGGGCAATTGTTAAAGCAGTTGTATCCAAACCTCCCTGTAAACAGCAAAAACAAAGCCTTCTTTGTAAACCATTCCTCCAATCTCTTGCATTGAGTAATGCTGCTTTCTGACATTTCTTTTACCATCAACTCCATGCAAAATAGACTCCAAGATAGATAAATGAGGAAACGTGCTACATAAAATCGTCATTTATAAATCAGTTAAAAGTGAAGCAACTCTTCTTAAAAAGAATAAAAATTCGGACAACAGAGAACAAGAACAGTTGAACTCTAGTGTTCCTCTCTGGGCGTAATTACCCACCCGGCCAGTTATCTATCTGTCCAGGCTACTCTTACTTCAAGGTAGTGTTGAGGTAAGACCCATCCTTCTGGTTTATTTACTTATTTGCATCATATGGATCTTTCATTGCAGCATGTGGACTCTCTGTTCTGGTCTCTTTCTCTATTTGGCTGCCTCCTGTCTTGGTTGCAGCACGAGGGATCTTTCCTTGTGGTGCGAAGACCCTTATTGTGGCCCCTGGGCTCAGTAGTTGCAGCTCGGTTGCTCCAAAGCATGTGGAGAAACTTCTTTCCTCTCTCTCTTGGAAATGTGATTAGTCTTGGGGAAGGGAAGCAGGCAGCTGCTGAGAGTGCCACTAATCCTCGCTGTTCCCCATCGATGGGGCGGTTTCTGTGCTGTGCTTGGTGGGGGGCAGGGGGGAGGCAGCGGGAGGGTGCAGGATGGGGGACAAGACCTGGTGGACTCACAGCCAACCCAGCAGCTTGTAGTCTATGAATGAGATATGGGGTCCCTCTGGTTCTGGGACAGTAGTGCTCACAAGGTTTTAGGCTCCCGGGCAGTCTTCACATCATCCTTCTTGCCCACCTCAGGGATGGTGTAAGTCAGGGGGCATGTTGGCAGCAGAGCCGCCTCTGTGCTGTCATTCCCCATGTCCAGGGGACATGATAGATAGATACCAGGGCCACCTCCCACACAGCTTAAGGGAGCAGCCAGGTGTTACAGTGTGGCATTGGCCTCGTGCAGAGTGAGGACTCCTTTCTGGTTCTCCCGGAGCTGCCTGCACAGATAGTGGCCTAGAGTGGGTGCTGCAGCTGGGTCCCTTGGTCACCACCTCCTCCTTCCAGCTCTGGCCCTGCTCAGCCAGCGGCTCATGGGTGGCCTGGCAGACCCTGGACCAGGGAAGGGGACAGTAATATGGGGCAGCAGGGAGGTGGCAGAGCTCACACCGGTGTGGAGGATCTTCCATCGAAGTTGACCTGGAGAAAAGGGAGCACCAGGGTCTGCAGAGAAATTAGCATAAATAACACCAGCAGCAACCAGAACAGGACAGACCACATCCCCCTAAACACCTGGTTTCAAAGTGGTACCAATAATTCGGCTGCTAAACTTCTGTGCCACCTCCTTTGCCAGTCTCTGAGGTTTATTACCACCTGCTTCCTGACCAAACCCAGGCCGTTTCCTCAACATCCACCTCTATGTCATCACTGCCTTCTGTCTTATGGTTTAACATTGGCAGTTGGCCTAAAATCCACCTGGAGCCCACAAGTTTTACGTAAGAAGTCTTTTTTTTTTTTTTTGGCCATGCTGTGTGGCTTGTGGGATTTTGATTCCCCAACCAGGGATTGAACCCAAGTGGTAACCACTGGACCACCAGAGAATTCCCCCCGCACCCCCCTCCAAGAGATATTTTTACATAATTGCCAAATCATGTAACTTTTCAATATGTAACACTTTTAAAGCAAATCTAACCTGTCTTCCTCACTGTGAAATTTGTGGCTCTGAAGAGACTTAACCCTTGAGTTTGCTGAGTCTCCTTGGAGGTAATTCTTTGGAGAGAGACTGGCTAACTGCCCTGGGAATTTGCTTTCATAGGAGGCCAAGGGAGCAGGTGCCTGAGCAGCTGGGAGAGAGTGTCTTGTTTACAATGTAAACCCAGTGTGGTTCACACTCCTCCAGGCCCAGATTCTGGCCAAACAGTACAAAGATGAGTCATCACAAAGGAATACAGGAAAACAAAGGGGGAATGTAACAGTATAAAAGAGGGGAAAGAAATTAGATAAAACCAGTAATAGCTAAAATGAGACCTGCAAGAGACAAAGAAAAACAATAGGTTAGATGATTAGAGCTAATATTTCCAACTTTAGGAATTAAAAAATGAAATATTTTAGAAGGCAGTTTTTCAACATCTGATGAATTTTGTTTATTTACTCACTTTATTTAAAGCAACTTTATTAGGCAAAACTCTTTTCTGTACAATATACTATGTATTAAAGGAAATATCCAATACAAGGACATCTAATTCTAAAGGAACTCAATTCCAGTATATTTTTTAAAGCATTTAATATATTTTGACAGTAATTCAATCTAACATATCAATAAATTACATATGTACATTTTCCCACCTCAGAAGTAGTTTGTTTCACAGGCTAAATTTCTTGGGGGAAAAAAAACACAAATGATAAAGACACTTTAAAAGTATTTTTAGAGAATCTCCATATCAACTAGCATATTTTTACTGCAGATACTTATAAAGTGCTTAACCTAATAAAGTGAAAGTGTTAGTGGTTTAGTCCTGTCCAACTCTTTGCAACCCCATGGACTGTAGCCAGCCAGGCTCTTCTGTCCATGGAATTCTCCAGGCAAGAATACTGGAGTGGGTTACCATTTAGTAAAAAGTAATTAAGAAGTAAAATAGCAAAAATTTAAAAAGAGATGTCTTAAAGAAGGAAATAGGTAAATATTTTAGAAACATACCATAGTAGCTTTTATCGTACATGTGACAAAATTTGGTCTTCCCTGGTGACTCAGATGTTAAATAATCTGCCTGGAATGCAGGAGACCTGGGTTTGATCCTTGAGTTGGAAAGATCCCCTGGAGAAGGAAATGGCAATCCACTCCAATATTCTTACCTGGGACATCCTATGGACAGAGGAGCCTGGCTACAGTCCATGGGGTCCCAAAAAGTCAGACAGGACTTAGAGGCTAACCAACAACAAAGTTGCATAAACATATGAAGATAAATGTACAAGGATATCCAAAGTGGTATTATATCTTAAAATGAAAACTGTGGCACAACCTAAATTCCTTCAGCAAAGATTCAGGAAGCACCCATTAGGGCCCCTCACTAAGCCTAACACGTTCATCTGTGCCTCCCAGCTCGTCCCTTCCCACATTTTCAAAAACACTGCTTGTGCTGCCACCCCTTCATCAATCACCGTTTTTCTCCTCTCAACTAGAACTTTCCTGTTAGTATAAAGCATGATGTCATCATCATCATTTCAAAAACAAACAAAACATAAACAATACTCCTCCTTGACTTGGTCCATTTTTAATTGATCCATCTTTTGCTGAGCTTAGAGGAAATTCTTTGAATGTCTTTTCTCTCCCAGATGTTTCTATTTCTGCACCTTCCATTTTCTAGAAACCCAACTCAAGTTTCTATCCCCATTTCTCTCTGACCCTCATCAAGGTCCCCACTGACCACTGACCACTGTCTTGCCAAATCCTACAGCAATTCTTGGTCATCATCTTACTTTCTCTGTAGAAGCTGTCTGACTGAGTAGGCCTTTATAAAACATATTGCTGTTATTTGTGATGACTGCCTTTTCTTCATCACTTTCCTGTTCTTTCCCATGTTTCACAGTTGAAAGCTCCATGGTTTTGGGCCCTGACCTCTTCTGCAATGGCATTCTCTTCCAAAATGATCTCATCCATCCCCATGGCTTTAAATAGCATCCATGAGTAGATGACTTATTTTTTTCCCCTCTTTAGCCAAGTGACAAACGTGGGATCTTAGTTCCCCAACCAGGCATAGAACCAGCAACCCCAGCAGAGGAAGCATGGGATCTTAACCACTGGACTGCCAGTGAGTTCCCTGTTGATGACTTTTAAAATCAATATCTCCAAGCCCAATAATCATCTCACCTCCCCTTGGAGAATTCAAACACCTAGATACCATCTCTATTCTGACATTTAATAGATCATTCAGTCTTAACATTTCCATATCACAGTTCTCCATTTTTTCCACATCACAGTTCCTCATTTTTTCCACCTCTTGTTTCAAAACCAGAGCTTCTAGTCTCTCCCATGTCAGCTGATGAAGCCAGCAATCACCCAAATAATGACTTCTGTCAAAAGCCTAGAGTCATTCTTGATACTTATCTCCCTCACCATCACCCTTCTCCTCCATCCAAGTCCATCAGCATATCCCATCAATTCTCCATCCAATATACATCCTGGGTCTGACCACACCTCACTATATTCCTAGAACCTCACTGGGTTATAACTTTTCTCTGAAATGAACTGCTACCTGGTCACTCTGCTTTTGTTCTTGCCCCTCAAACAGTCCACCAGCTACTTAGCAGCCAGACAGAGCTTCTGAAATCCTAGATAAATTCATATCACATCCGTGCTTCAATCTTTCATGGTTTTCTGTTGCCCTGAGAATAAATTACAGACCTCTTCCCAGGACCCTAGTGATCTCTCACACCAGCCACCATCTTCCCTTCCTGCTTGCTCCATCCCAAATCCACTGGTCTCTGAGTTCAAGCCAAGCTTGCTCCCATTCCTGGAACTCAGCCCCAGCTCTTTCCTCTTTCCCTTCTCCAGATCATCAGGCAGTCTGACCTTATTCAGTTATCTGCTCTAGTTCAACTTCTTGAGGAGATTCCCTCATGACCAATCAAGAATAAAACTTCTCTTGTTATCTCTCCCCCTTTGCTAGATATGCCCTAACTTACCACTTATTTGTTTGCTCTCTTTATTCCCCTTCTACTCATCTACACTGATGTTAGGGACATCATCTATTTCACTGCTGCCTCTTTAGCACCTACAATGAAGCCTGCCACATAATAGGTGTTAGTATTTTTTGAATGAATGAATGAATGAATGCTGGAAATCTTCTTAAGATATATATTTAATGGAAAGAAAAAGCAAACTTCAAAATGATACATACAGCACTACTGCATTTAAAATAGATAACCAATAAGGACCTACTACATGCACCAGGAACTCTGCTCAAGACTCTATAAAAACCTGAATGAGAAAAGAATTTGAAAAAGAATAGATACATGTATATGTACAACTGAATCACTTTGCTGTACACTGAAACTAGCACAAAATTGCTAATAAACTACACTTCACTATAAGATTAAAAAAATAACGTGTCAAGCCCCATTAATATATTATTATATATTATATAATATAAAATAATTGTAATAATTACAATTAATTAATACTTAATAACAACAGATATCTTAGTATATGCTTATAAAATGTTTTATATATAATATTTGAATGAAAGCATGGGAAATTTTTCAAAATATGTTTTTATTGACATGTAACTAACATATAACATTGTGCAAGTTTAAGGTATATAATTTGTCAATTTTATACATTTATGTATTACAGTAGGATTACCATCATAACTTTATTTGTTTTTTTATTCAAGACTATTTTTTTTCTAATTCATCTAATTTATTTATCTAGTTTTGGCTGCGCTGGGTCTTTGTGGCTGTGTGTGGGCTTTCTCTAGTTCCGTTGATTGGAGGCTACTCTCTCACTCAGTGCACAGGCTTGTCTTTGCAGTGGCTTCTCTTGTTGTGGAGCACAGGCTCTAGGGCATGTGGGCTCAGTAGTCATGGTGCACAGGGTTGGTTGCCCTGCAGTACGTGGAATCTTCCTGGACCAGGGGTCAAACCCGTGTTCCCTGCACTGGCAGGCAATTTCTTAACCACTGGACCACCACCATAACTTTAGCTTGCAACCCTCCCACATCACATCACGTCTTTTTTGTGATGAGAACATTTAAGGTCTAGTCTCTTAGCAACTTTGAGGTTATATACACAGTATCATTGGCTATAATCACAAGGCTGGGCATTAGATCCCCAGAACTTATTCATCTTTTAATTGCAAGTTTATACACTTTGACCAGCATCTCTGCAGTTCCTCTACCCTCAGTTCCTGTTAACTACCATTGTATTCTACAGGTTTCCATAAGTTCAACTTTTTTGGATTCTCACACACACACACACACATATATATATATATCACCGTTTCTTTATTCATTCATCCATTGAGGAACATTGAGGTTGTTTCTAGGTCTTGGCTATTGTGAATATTCCTGCAATAAACATAGCAGTGCAAATTTTTTTTTGTTTTTCACTACACTGCATGTTTTGCAGGATCTCAGTTCCCTGGCCAGGGATTAAACCCAGCCATGGCAGTGAAAGGCTGCCATCTTAACCACTAAGCCGCCAGGGAGCTCCCAGATATCTTTTTGATATCTTGTTTTATTTCCCAAGTCATTATTAACTGAGAAAAAGGGAAACTTTAAAAATGGTGTATAAAGTCAAGTACCATTTCTGTTACTACTAATATCAATAAAATATCTTTATATAAATGTATCAGTTCAGTTCATTGCTCAGTTGTGTCTGACTCTGCAACACCATGAACAGCCACACGCCAGGCCTCCCTGTCCATCACCAACTCCTGGAGTCCACCCAAACCCATGTCCATTGAGTTGGTGATGCCATCCAACCATCTCATCCTCTGTCGTCCCCTTCTCCTCCTGCCCCTAATCCTTCCTAGCGTCAGTGTCTTTTCAAATGAATCACTTCTTCACATCAGGTGGCCAAAGTATTGGAGTTTCAGCTTTAGCATCAGTCCTTCCAATGAACACCCAGGACTGATCTCCTTTAGGATGGACTGATTGGATTTCCTTGCAGTCCAAGGGACTCTCAAGAATCTTCTCCAACACCACAGTTCAAAACCATCAATTCTTCGGCTCTCAGCTTTCTTTATAGTCCAACTCTCACATCCATACATGACTACTGGAAAACCCATACCCTTGACTAGACGGACCTTTGTTGACAAAGTAATGTCTCTGCTTTTAAGATGCTGTCTAGGTTGATCATAACTTTCCTTCCAAGGAGTAAGTGTCTTTTAATTTCATGGCTGCAATATTACAATCTGCAGTGATTTTGGATCCCAGCAAATTAAAGTCAGCCACTGTTTCCACTGTTTCCCCATCTATTTGCCATGAAGTGATGGGACCAGATGCCATGATCTTAGTTTTATGTATACATTCACTCAAATCTTATTGAATATACCAGTTATTAACAATGATTATCCTTGCTGAGGGGTTTGGGGATGTTTAGTTTCTGCATCATATATGTCAGCAAAATTTTAACTTTTATATTAACCACAAATGTTTTAATCTGGAAAAAATATACATTAAAAGTAAAATCAAGTAAAGTGCAAACATTTAGAATGAAAATGATGCTGGAAGCCAATTAGATAAAATATTAAAATGTGGGAGCTTGATATAAAATTACAATCATATAACTTTATATGACTAGATGAAATTTAAATGTATGGGGGCTTCTCTGGTGACTCAGTGGTTAAAACAAAAAAGCCCACTTGCCAATGCAGGAGAAACAAGTTCAATCCCTGATCTGGGAAGATCCCACGTGCCACAGAGCAACAAAGCCCATGGGTCACAACTATTGAGCCTGTGCTCTAGAGCCCAGGAACCACAACTACTGAGCCCCCTTGCACCACAAATACTGAAGCCTGTGCACCCTAGAGATCGTGCTCTGCAACAAGAGAAACCACTGCAATTAGAAGCCAGTGCACCACAACTAGAGAGTAGCCCCTGCTTGCCACAACTAGAGAAAACCCCGTGCAGCAATGGAGACCCAGCACAACGATAAATAAACAAATAAATATTTTTAATGTAAAATGCATGGGTAAAAGCTTTCTTTAAAATGCACATCTCCACACAGAAAGCGAAGAAGAACTAAAGAACCTCTTGATAAAAATGAAAGAGGAGAGTGAAAAAGCTGGCTTAAAACTCAACATTCAGAAAACTAAGATCATGGTATCTGGTCCCATCAATTCATGGCAAATAGATGGGGAAACAATGGAAACAGTGAGAGACTTTATTTTGGGGGGCTCCAAAATCACTGCAGATGGTGACTGTAGCCATGAAATTAAAAGACGCTAGCTCCTTGGGAGAAAAGCTATGACCAAAGTCGGGTTGTTGTCCCGCTTCCTCCCTTCCTGAGAGGTCTCGTCGAGTTGACTGTGTTCCTCAGACAGGAAGTCCCCATTTTCTCAGGGCCACTAACTGTACAGAGTCCTCTTCTCTGTGATCCTGGCAACTGTTCCCTCCCCTTATCCCCTTCCCACAGTGAGCCCCAGCTCCTAAATTCGCACCTTGGAAAATAAACCCCCTTCAGTTACCTGAGGAGGGCCAAAGAATTGATGCTTTCAAACTGTGGTGCTGGAGAAGATGCTTGAGAATCCCTTGGACAGCAAGGAGATCCAACCAGTCAATCCTAAAGGAAATCAACCTTGAATGATCATTGGAAGGACCAGCGCTGACGCTGAAGCTCCAATACTTTGGCCACCTGATGTGAAGAGCCGACTCATCGGAAAAGACCCTGATGCTGGGAAACATTGAGGGCAGGAGGAGAAGCGGGTGACAGAACATGAGATGGTTGGATGGCAGCACAACTCGATGGACATGAGTTTGAGCAAGCTCCAGGAGATGGTGAAGGACAGAGAAGCATGGCGTGCTGCAGTCCATGGGGTTGCAAAGAGTCGGACACCACTGGGTGACTGAACAATAATAATCAGTTTCCTATTAAGACTCCGACAGACAACTTTTGGGTAAATATACGGATGTTCCTAAATTGTTCTTCCTGTTTTTCCATGATCCAGAAATGACCTAGAAAAACAAGACTCCTTGTGAAGCTACATCTCTGGTATTAAAGCCTTTCATCTCCAGCTCAGGGTTTGGCAAACTTTTTTCATGAAGATCATCTCGTAAATATTTTGAGTTGTTTTTTTTTTTTAAATTAGAGTATAGTAATTTACAGTGTCATATTAGCTTCAGGTGTAGAGCACAGTGATTCAGTTACACATACATATGTATTTATTACTTTTCAGATTCTTTCCCCTTATAGTTTACTACAAAATATTGAGCAGAGTTCTCTGTGTTATACAGGGGCTGTATATTGTCACCCTGCTTATTTAAATAATATGCAGAGTACATCATGCAAAATGCTGGGCTGGATGAAGCACAAGCTGGAATCAAGATTGTCAGGAGAAATATTAATAACCTCCGATATGCAGATGACACCACCCTTATGGCAGAAAGTGAAGAGGAACTAGAGAGTCACTTGATAATAGTGAACGAGGAGAGTGAAAAAGTTGGCTTAAAACTCAGCATTCAGAAAACTAAGATCATGGCATCCAGTCCCATCATTTCATGGCAAATAGATGGGGAAACAATGAAAACAGTGACAATTAATTTTGGGGGGCTCCAAAATCACTGCAGATGGAGATTGCAGCCATGAAATTAAAAGACGCTTGCTCCTTGGGAGAAAAGCTATGACCAACCTAGACAGGATATTAAAAGCAGAGACCTTACTTTGCCAACAAAGGTCTATCTAGTCAAAGCTATGGTTTGTCCAGTAGTAATATATAGATGTGAAAGTTGGACTATAAAGAAAGCTGAGAGCTGAAGAACTGATGCTTTTGAACTGTGGTGTTGGAGAAGACTCTTGAGAGTCCCTTGGACTGCAAGGAGATCCAACCAGTCCATCCTAAAGGAATTCAGTCCTGAATATTCATTGGAAGGACCAACTCCTTTGAAAAGACCCTGATGCTGGGAAAGATTGAATGCAGGAGAAGGGGACGACAGAGGATGAGATGGTTGGATGGCATCCCCAAGAAGATGGACTTGAGTTTGGGTAGGCTCTGGAAGTTGGTGATGGATGGGGAAGACTTGCGTGCTGCAGTCCATGGGGTTGCTAAGAGTTGGAAATGACTGAGTAACTGAACTGAACTGAACTGATTGTTGGTTATTTTATCTATTTCATATATAGTCACGTGTATATGTTAATCTCATCCTTCTAATTTACCCCTTCCCTGCCCCTTTTCCCTTTGGTAACTGTAAGATTGTTTTCTATGTCTGTGGGTCTATTTCTGTCTTGGTTTTTAAAAAATATTTTATTATTTATTTCATTATTATTATTTATTTATCTGGATGTGCTGGGTGTTAGCTGTTGCACATGGAATCTTTGATTTTCGTTGCAGCATACGAGATCTTAGTTGCTGCCTGTGAACTCTTAGTTGTGCCTGTGGGATCTAGTTCCTAGACCAGGGATCGAACCTGAGCCCCTTGCATTGGGAATACAAAGTCTTAGCCACTGAACCACCAGGGAAATCTATTTCTGTTTTGTAAGTAAGTTCATTTGTATGCTTTTTCAGATTCCACATATAAGTGATACCTTTTGATTTAGTATTGTAGACTTCAAGAGTGCTGTCATCTCTGTTTTGGCTACCTTACTCTGCCAGAGTAGCACCAAAGTGCCCACATGCAAGAGGTACATTAATGGCTTGCTGCAGACACTCAAGGAAGTCTCTTAACACATTATCATCCTGTAACATGTTTGCTGTGGAGTTTTGTTAGATACTCTTCATAAAGTCTTCGCTCAGTCATATCTGACTCTTTGCGACCCCATGGACTGTAGCCTACCAGACTCCTCTTGTCCATGGGATTCTCCAGGGAAGAATGCTGGAGTGGGTTGCCATTTCTTTCTCCAGGGGAGCTTCCTGACCCAGGGATCGAACCCGGGTCTCCTGCATTGGAGACAGACGCTTTACCCTCTGAACCACCAGGGAAGCTCTCATAAAGTCTTAGGAACACAATATTTGTAACCTCCATTTTACAAATTAGGAAAAAAAGTCATTGAATTAATAGCTTGTCATAAGTCTCATAGGGCTTCGCAGATGGCTCTAGCAGTAAAGAACCTGCCTGTCGATGGAGGAGATGTAAGAGGCACAGGTTCAATCCCTGGATCAGGAAGATTCCCTGGAGCAGGGCATGGCAACCCATTCCAGTATTCTTGCCTGGAGAATCCCATGGACAAAGGTGCCTGGCGGGCTCCATGGGATCGCACAGAGTAGGACACGACTGAAGCAACTTAGCATGCACAAGTCTCAAAGTTATGTGGGGTAGCAACATTAACCCCTTGATACCAAATTCTTTGCTCCCATTACTACACAGAATATCTCTGAGCAAAGTATTGTGAAGGCAGTATTATTCTAAAGAATGATAGATTAATGAGGGAGATATTTGAGGTTACAGGGTTTGAGGGTTTTTTGGAAATCATAGTCTATTGGTAGGTTCAGTTCTAGACAGATGTAACATTGAGGGGTTGTATATATTTTGACAATAAGATTCTAGAAAAGAAATGAGTGTGTAGAGGCAAAAGTGTGACATTTTGGTTTTCTCTGTAAATGGGTTCTTCAGATATCACACAGCTGATATCTGAGCTGCTAAATTTAGGCTGCCCTATCTCTAAATTAGTTATTTTATTGTTAAGCAGTTCTAGTTATTGTTAACTGATTATTAATAGAATTGAGCTTTCTTACAACTGAAAGCATGCTAATAGACAGCAGCCAGAGCTTCCTGCTGTTTATTGATCTAGAAACCAGAAGAGAATATTTAGCAACCCCAAAGCTATTGGATCTATAATACCACAGGTGTTTGCTTATTGTCTCCTGATTCTCCTTTCTGCAAAGCTCTAAGCTTTCTAGAAATAGGTCAAAGTGTTTATTTTGCATATTCAGGAAAGCTTATTAAATATATTGATGACCCAGAAATACACTTGAATACATATGTTGTTTGAAAACTATTCATAAAGTAAGGTGAAAGCAGGTTATATACAATCACGCATTTTATCATTACACTTTTTAAAATTCACGGTTATGGTTTAAATGGTAATTTGTTACTTGAATTTGGGAAGGTGATGATTGACAAGGTTTTTAGTTTGTTTGCAGGCTTTAAACAATGGCCATTCTGCTGCGAGAATACTGTTAACTGTTGCTATTCCAATAAGAAAAAAAGGAGGCACTTCGGGGGAAAAGAAATTCCAAATGTTTTTAATGCTTTGTCTGGTCTCTGAAGTTCCTTTTGTTCTGTCAGAATGCCCAAGTCAATGAATTCAGTATTGATTTATTTCAAGGGCCCTGAGGCTTGAAGCTTTGAGAGAGAATGAAAAGAAGGAAAGCACGATTTTTCGTAGGCTGTATTAAGCCTCCAGGCATAGAAAATGTACAAGTGAAAAGCACATCAGAGACATCTTTGCTCTTTGCTAAAGCCTGTGGAAAATCACTTATCCAGGGTGGAAAGGTATAGTACTGATTACTGAGAAGAGTTATAATTGAACCAGGATTTCTTAATTCCACCAAAGCAAAGATTATAATATCGTGACTGTTACTGGTTTTCCAGAATCACCTACCCACATGTCACGACTCTGCCACGTCCACTGGTGCAGGTCCTGGCTTGCACGCACTGGGCATCCAGTAAATAGTTCTTGACTGGCTGGCTGGCTGCATGAATTAATGGGAGACTGTAAAATTCGTTTAACTATTAATATCTTTTTGATACAATTTTTGCTCCAACACTGCCCACTTGGGCACATTAAATATATTCATTCTGTTTTCAATTACAAAAAATCCATAGGGTAATAAAAAGTAATGAGGTCCAAGAGTGTTTTGTTACTACTGTCATTTAATGCTTTATTTAATATAATACATCACCTCTCCATAAAGAACAGCGTTGGCAATAGCAGAGAAAAACAGTAACATTTACCCGTTTCTTGCTCTGTGCCAGACAAGGAGCTGTATTCTTCACATGAAATTTAAAAGTTCATCCTCACGACTTTCTAGGTAAAGGTAGTAGTATTTTTCTTGTTTTACAGATGAGAAAAATGTGTAAACTATGTTGGTCCCCAGACTATATGAAGTGCATGTGTTTATTTGCACAGAAGGAAACTAAGGACATTAATGATCCCTTTACAAAGAGATTCTTTTTTTTTTTTTTTTGCCATACCACGTGGCTTACGGGATCTTAGTTCCCCACCCAGGGATTGAACCTGCTCCCTTAGCAGTGAAAGTACAGCATCTTAACCATCGGACCACCAGGGTATTCCCAAAAGAGTGACAGAATTCCCTCTAGTCTTTTAATGTAACAAATACTCCTCATTCATTCAAAAACCTTTCACTTATAATAATTCACCTTGTATGCTTTTCAGTTATAACAACTCTTCATGAACATACTTTTATACTTGAAAACAGAACTCCAAGTTATTGCCCCATCGATGATGTTTTTATATTTGAAAGAAAGACAATTGCTTGAAAAAAATAAATTACTACTCCATATATGTTTAAACCATAACAAGAAAAAATAGCTATAAATATGTGTATTTGAGATTTTTATTATGGAAATTAAATGCATACCTATCACACAGCTTCAAAAATTACAAAGCTTTCCAAGGTACAAATATGTTTTTGAAATATTGATAATAAAGGTGTTGATCATATAATTTATTACCCAAACTAGGACATATTTGACAGTAAAATGAGGTGTTATTAATAACTCCACCAAGACAATAGGCAGAAACCCAGATGTACTGGGGAGACCATGGCATGCAATCAACTGAGAACCAATTCGTTTCCATAACATTTAAGGTATTAAATAACATACTATAAGAATATACAGGGCAAATAGTTCTGATAGGAAAGAAAACACCTCTTGTTTAATGGTTTCCTATGTTCGTTGTTGTTGTGGACTGAATGTGTCCTCCAAAAATTCATAAGTTGAAGCTTCTCCACCCCTCCAAGGTATTTGGAAATGGGGCTTTTGGGAAGTCATTAGGTCATGAGAGTGAAGCTTTCATGATGAGATTAGTGACCTGATAAGAAGAGACCAACAGAGCTCCCCTCCACCCCTCTCTCTGTTTCTCTCTGCCATACGAGCGAGAAGACAGCCATCTACGATTCAGGAAGCAGGCTCTCACGAGAGACCAAATGAGCCGGCACCCTGATCCTGGGCTTCCCTCCTCTCCAGAACTGTGAGAAATAAATATGTGTGGTATTCTGTTATGACAGTCTGAAGGGGCTAACACAATCACTCTGAACAGGATTTGCATTTGCTGTTGTTGTTTAGTTGCTAAGCCGTGTCCAACTCTTTTGTAACCCCACGGACAGTAGAGTCCACCAGGCCCCTCTGTCCATGGGATTTCCCAGGCAGGAATACTGGAGTGGTTGCCATTTCCTTCAGGGGATCTTCCCGACAGGGATAGAGCCCACACCTCCTGCATTGCAGGCGGATTCTTCACTGCTGAGCCACTGAGGATTTGTATGGGCTTTTACTGTTCTGCGGCAGAATTAATAAAACATGTTCATTTTTAAGAGCACATGTTTGGCAGTAAATCTATTACTATAATTTATAGAGAATGTAGTAATTCTAGCTCTAGCCCAGCAGTTAGAGTGCATGGGAGGAGACAAAGCTACATGTGTGACAGCTGCCTGCCACCTGCGAGCCAAATGTGTCCCTTAGCCTCTCAGAGGCCCCTTGTCCTCCTTCATCCCATAAAAGGGAGATAATAATAGGATTTATTTCACAGGGCTGTTGTGAGGACAAATGGATAATTCGGGCAGAGTATATAGCCTGTCGCCCGACACACGTGGACGCTCAGTGACAGGGACCCTCCCTTTCCTTCTGTCTTCGCCTTTCCTCTCCTTCTCTCTCCTCCCCACTCAAGCTCCTCCGGGGCCTGAGCGGCAGCAGCAGCCCGTGTTGGTGACTTCACAGCGGGTGAGGTGGAGGCACAGGAGCTGCACCCCAGGGTCAAAACAGTTGCCAGTTACTGTTTCGTCAGAGCAGCCTCACTGGAGGGTTTAAAGCCCAAACCCTGTTTACAATCGAAGACTGGTGAGGCCTGAATGTATCACTTAAAAGTAAAATTGGGGTATTATTCACCTCAGAAAATTAGTACCAAGAGTGGTAGTTTGGCCCATTGTAGGCCTCAAAACTCATACCATATGAGTTTATTTCTAGAAAACTTTCTGAGGAGACAAAATGAATGGAGAAGAGTCACAGGGAAGGTTTTTTTTCTGCCCCAGAGAAAGAACCAAACGCCCCCTGCCCCTCACCAGCCCTTGAAGGGTTTCTCCCAACAGCCAGCTCATTTGCGAGTAGGCTCAGAGGACCAAGACAATATTTAGATTGAAAAGCTCTTGCTCCTGATCAGAGGTCAACCAATGTAAAGGCAAAAGAAAAAAATTTTTTTATCTTTCCTGCAGGAAATTCCCTGGTGGTTCAGCAGTTAGGACTCTGTGCTTCCACTGCAGGAGGCACAGGTTCAATCCCCGGTCAGGGAACTAAGAACCCACAAGCAGTGTGGTGTGGCCGAGAGCAAAAACAGAAGTGAAAAACAGAAGCAAAAAATCTTCTGTGAAAATTTTATTCATTATTGAAGTTTCATAGCTTATGATTTTTGTCTGTAAAAACAACTTCGTGGAGAAGGAAATGGCAACCTCCTCCAGGATTCTTGCCTGGTAAATCCCATGAACAGAGGAGCCTGGCAGGCTACAGTTCATAGGGTCACAAAGAGTTGGACATGAATGAGTGACTAAACAACAAAATGAGTGGGAAAGAGCTGGCTTACAAAGGTCCAAGTCCTCAGTCTGTTTACGAAAGGGAGTCTTGGGTACGTACAGCTGGTTAAGAGACAGTAAAAAACACTAAAGATTTTAGTCGGAAAAATTACCTGCAGAAAAGGAAGAATCTGACCCCCAACCCAAAGAGGGAAGGATAATAAAACAGAATTATTTAACCTGGTTGGTGTTATAATGAATGGTAATTTAAATTAGTCAGCCATAATGGTGTTTATTTAGAGCCATAATGGTGTTTATTTACAGCCTAACCCTTGAATGCTATTTGATAAGCCAGGACTCAGACTGCAAGCCAACGAGTCTGTGGTTATTTAAAATGTTTTTATGCAGGCTTTTGTGTAGAGGCTGAGCAGCAAGGTGTGTGTAATTAATTGGGTTGATTTGGGACAGAATCTGTCTTGTCCCTCTGAGTCATATTATAAGGATCCAGGGAGGCCTTGGGGTCCAGTTGTCTGTCCCGTTGGACTTGTACGTAACTGCTTAAAGAACGATGAAATAAACTTTGAAACTCTTACCAAAAAAAAAAAAAAAAGCTTCTTAGAATACTTAACGAATATTTCGTTTGGGGGCAGTGACACATGTGAGGAAAATGGGAGCGTTTTGTTCTTCACTCATGTGAGTGGGACTAAAGAGAAGAATGCTTTACAAGCCGTAAGCATGCTGCTGCAAGTTGCCTGTACTGACATAAATAAAGATAAATCTTCTCAAAGGAAATTAAGTGGAGCTGATGGGCCATTAGCTAGTGCTCCTGGAACAGTTCATCCTACTCATATAGAGAAGAGACTGAAAGACATTTAAGATCTGGCAAGATACAGGAGGTCATCATCCAAAGTAAACCTGTTTATCTCACTTCTCTATGTTTCAATAGGCAATATTTTACTACTGAACTCTATGAAGAGTTGAGCAAAAATTTTCCCAGACATGAATATCTTAATTGAATTGCACATATAAAATTGCAGTGTGGGATGGAGATAAACAGCAGGCTCATGGTGGAGTTGAATTGGGGCGTTGATTCTTTTCAAAACCACAAGTGGACCAACTGGAGAAGCAAAGCCACAGAGACAGTGAAGCTTCAAATTTGACCAGATGAAGTACTGAATACGGATGGAGAACTTACTGTTTTTCACATGTGGCTTTCTCTGACCCCTCTCACCCCTGAGGTAGGGTACTTCTTCAAAGCTGCTCAGTGTAGTACTGCCAGGGAAAACAGGGCAGCGTGCTGACATTGGCAGGCGCCCACAGGACTGGGAGCTCCATTTCTCTCCCTGGTCCGAGGTTCAGTTTCCTGTCTCCCCGAGTGACACACGGTTTCAGAGCCCCAGGTCAAAGGCACATTCACCCACACCTGCGTATATGCCATGCACTTCCAGATTTGGACATGTAATCTGAATGGTTCAGAAACTGGCACAGGAGCTGTGATTCGAGTTGTTCTCCAAAGGCCAAAGGCTACTCAGCCAGCTCAGCACCCGGCCAGCAGCCCCAGCAAGACAGAGCCCTTTTCTTCCTCTATCCCTCTCTCCTTCCTCTCCCTTTCTCCCTTCTTTCCTTTCTGCTCTCCTTTCCAAACTACTCTCATCCTCACATTAGGAGCCAGAGAGATGTCAGTAGCTTTCATCAGCAGTGACAAATAGGTGTCTATCAGGGCTTCCCAGGTGGCGCTAGTGGTAAAGAATCTGCCTGTAGGAGACAAAGGTTCAGTCCCTGGGTCAGAAATCCCTGGGCATGGCAACCCACTCCTGTATTCTTGCCTAGAGAATTCCATGGACAGAGGAGCCCTCACACACCTCCGGAATAACAGTTTCAGGACTTCAGCACCTAAAAGTGTCTCATTCTAGCTCCTTCTGAATTAAAAAAAAAAAAAGAAAGAAAAGAAAAGTGCTCAAAAGAGGAGTGAGATTGTGATCCCTTTATCCTCACTGATAGAAGCTGGTGGTTATTGCTCTCTGTTCCCTTCTACGCCTTTCCACACACAGTCCCTTCTCCCTACTTCCTTCTTGCTTTTCTCTTTCCTTTCTTTTCTTCTTCTGCAATTATTCCCTTTTCCTGGGGCCCCACAGTTGCTGAAACCTCAAATTCCTGTGTTTGCTTTTGTTTCCCCTCCAGGATTCCTCCCCTCAGCATGTAAATAGGGCTTCCCAGGTAGCTCAGTGGTAAAGAATCCGCCTTCCAAGCAGGAGATGATCCCTGGGACGATCCCTTGGAGAAGGAAAGGAAATGGCAACCCACTGCAGTATTCTTGCCTGGAGAAGTCCATAGACAAAGCTGGAAGGCTACAATCCATGGACTCACAAAATAGTCAGACACGACTTACCGACTAAACAACAACATATAAATAGCATCAACATTTTCACCGGAAAGAATGCACTTTAAAATGTGACAAAAGCAAGCAATGAAAACAGTTAATGTTAACAAACTCATTATTAGGAAACATGGTTATATGTTCCTCTAAACTCCAGTCATAGTGAAGTATTTTCAACAATTTCTAGCGGGCAAAACTTTCTTGAGCAAATATGTGTTATATCTATGGCGGTCATCATTGCTTGAATTCCTACAAGTAGGGTTAAACTCCACATTTTGAAAATTTAAATCAAATGTCCAATCTCAATCCTTTCACTAAAGTAATTAAGAGAGTAACTGAGGTAAGTCACCAACTTGATTACAAAAGACCCACAAGACAATTCCAAATTAATGAATGTGCTGATTGTCCTTCCCAGTTGGCTCAGCAGTTCCCACTGGCCTTCAGCTTGACACCTATACTTCTGTACTTGTATGCCATTCCTCTTGGAAATTCCCTCTGGGAGACAGAATTGGGTCTTTGTTTAATTCTGTGTAACACCTAGTACAGAGCCAATTGGCTATTAGTTTATCTTTAGGTGATCATCTTAATGGTAGGTAATTAATATGGCTGTTGGGCTCAAGAAAATGCACAAAATAAATTCCTGTCTGATTCTTATTGATGATGTGGTCACCACAATCCATGTAATAACCTTGCCCACAATGAAACACATCTGTTCGTATCAAATGGCATCATTGCTTCTGGGTACACAATAAAGGGTAGAAGTTTCTGCTAAGATTCAGAACTTGAGTTCTGATTCACAAAGCTGGAACCTTCCTGCCGGTCCAGTGGTTAATACTGTGTGCCTCCACTGAGGGATGCGTGATTTCTATCTCTGGTCGGGGGAACTAGATTCTGCATGCTGCGTGGTTCAGACAAAACAAAAAACAAGCAAAACAAAAGACACTGGTTCACAGAGTCCATCACCCAAGAAGCCTCGACTCCCTCATTGGTTAGCTAGGCATGTGCAGAGGCAGAATGGAGCCCTCAAAGATGCCCACATCCTAGTCCCTAAATATTGTCAATATGTTACCTTGCATGGCAAACATGACTTTGCAGTTACGATTAAGAATCTGAGATGGGCAGATTATCATGAGCAGTGTCTTCATAAAGGTCCTTATCCATGAAAGAGGGAGGCGGGAAAGAGAGGTGATGTGACAAGAGAAACAGAGGTCAAAGTGATGCCATGACCCAAGGCAGGCGGTTGTTCTCTAGAAGCTGGAAAAGGGGAGGAAACGGATCCCTCTAGAGTCTCCAGAAGGAGTGGGGCTCTGCAGACCCATTTTAGATTTCCAGTTTCCAGAACCGTGGGAGAAGAGGCTTAAGCCAGTAAATTGTGGGTATTTGTTACAGTAACAATAAGAAACTAATGCAGGGTTATGCAAGGATTAAATGAAAACTGCCATGTAAAGACTTAACAGTGTGCCTGATACATAGAAAGAGTGAAATACAGGCTATTATCGATTTATAAATCATCACCTGTATCCCCTTGAGCTCTTCCAAAGCTCCCTACAACATGTAAAGAACAAAAAGATAAAATATTTAAAAGCAGAAGGAGGAAGTTATAATGTATTGACCTAGGCAGTTTATGTAATGGAACACCCACAGTGAACTTGGGAGGTGGGGCTTCCTGAACTCAGAAATGTTAAGTAACCTGTCCATTCTTGCACAGCTAGTTAAGACGTTAAACTCAGATTGAAATCCCTGTCTGTCTGACTTAAAAAGTTCTGGCATTCCTTCAGATTTTATAATATAAAATGTAGTGCAAGTTCTGTCTTGAACCAGAGTTTAGTTTTCTTAAGAAGACATGTTAATGTATCCTTATTATGATAATTTTTGTATAGAATTCTGTCCCAAGTTCATAATACAGGGATTAGGTGACTGCCTCTTTGCCGGCTCTGCAGTAGCATAGTAATAAGAGTATCACTCTTGTTACTAATAAGAGTGATGGAGGTAGCACTACTAATAATTCATTTGTTACATTTGTAAAGCACTTTTACAACTTAAAATATGTACAGACACTTTAAAAAGTTGTGTATTTGTGTGTAGTTTCTATTTTTGATTGCACTTGGTCTTCATTGTTGGGCAGGGGCTTTCTCTAGATGCTGTGCATGGGCTTCACCTGGCAGTGGCTTCTCCTGTTGTGGAGCAGGGGCTCTAGAGTGAGGGCTCAAGAGTTGTGGCACACAGGCTTACTTGTTTCTTGGCATGTGGGAGCTTCTCAGACCAGGGATCCGCACTGGCAGGCAGATTCTTATCCGCTGTACTGCCAGGGAAGTCCTATAAGCACTTCTTTTAAAAACTGTTTATTTGCTTATTTGGTTGTGTTGGGTCTTAGTGGTAGCTCACAGGATCTTCGATCTTCTTGGCCGCGTGTGGGGTCTTCAGCTGCAGCATGTGAACTCTTAGCTGTAGCATGTGGGATCTAGTTCCGTGTGTGTGTGTGTGTGTGTGTGTGTGTGTGTGTGTGCTCAGTTGCTCAGTCATGTCCTGCTCTTTGAGACCCCATGGGCTATTGGCCGCCAGGCTCCTCTATCCATGGAATTTTCCAGGAGCCAGTTGCCTTTTCCTCCTCCAGGGGATCTTCCTGACCCAGGGATCAAACCTCAGCCCCCTGTAATGGGAGCTTGGAGTCTTTATCACTGGATCACCAGGGCAGTCCCTAAACACTTAAAAAATATATGTTTTGATTCTTCTGGGAGTCTCATGATTCTTGGTGGGAGCAATGAAATCACTAGGTCCTTATATGGGAGTTGGAGAGTGGAGGTGGAGAAGAATCTCATGACCTCTGGAAGGCAAGTTTTATCTTTTTCTTCTTCTGATTAGAACTCAGAGGATCACAAGCCCCTTTGCTCAAGGCATAGATATAAATGACATGCCAGAAATGAGTACCTTGATTCTAAATCTCACCTCATGTCCATTATGTTGATCTTTGGGACCGTCCTTCCTGATGGCTCAGTTGGTTAAGAATCTGCCTGCCTGCAGTGCAGGAGAATCTTGTTCAATTCCTGGATCGGGCAGATCTGCTGGAGAAGTGATAGGTACCCCCTCCAGGATTCTTGGGCCTTCCTTGTGGCTCAGCTGGTAAAGAATCCGCCTGCAATGCAGGTGACCTGGGTTCAATCCTTAGATTGGGAAGATCCCATGGAGAAGGGAAAGGCTACCCACTCCAGTATTCTGGCCTAGAGAATTCTATGGACTGTATAGTCCATGAGGTCGCAAAGAGTTGAACCTGACTGAGGGACTTTCACTTTCCTATTGCGGTGAAAAAAGTGATTTGCAAATGATTTCCAGCAGAGTGTCTCAGCTGCGGTCAGCTGGCAAGTATGTATTTAGGTAAATGAAGCTGGAAGCAGTGTGCTGAGCTCTGGAGTTATTTTGAGGTCAAAGGCCAGTTCTCATGCTGCATGTTAGACTTCCACAGAAGAAATTATTGCTTCTAAGGGGCTTGGAGTCAAGTTTTGCTGAAGGTCATTGTGTTTTATAGCCTGCTCAAAGCTCCGTATTCTGTGTAACAGCTGTAAACTCTTCACTTGGCTATGCTTGGCTCTTATATTTTATTTTTAGTTGCAATGGTGTAAAAAAAGAAAAATAATTGTATTTCCCTTTGAAGTTCTTTTGTACAAACATAGTAGTTTCTCTTCTCTTTCCAAGTTTGGTGGCCTGTATTCACTTGTTTCCAGGAATTTTACTTTATACAATATAAATTCATTCCCACAGCCTTGAGATGACTACACCTCAGCCAATTCCCTTCCTTTGTAATTCTTCTCCGGTTGCTAATACTTTTCTGAGGATGTAAATATGCTTACTATTCTGCTTGCTTTCATGTAAGCTTACATGCTTTTCTGAAATGTGCATGAATTGTTTGGAAAACTCCTAATTTTGCATTCACTTTTTTATGATGGCAAGTGTTAGTGTATGGCCCCACCAATGTTCCTTATATGTTTAAAATCTGTGTGTGTGTGTGTATATATATATACACACCTGGAGAAGGAAATGGCAATCCACTCCAGTATTCTTGCCTGGAAAATCCCACTGACAGAGAAGCCTGGCAGGCTACAGTCCAAGGAATCCCAAGAGTCTGACACAACTTAGCAACTAAACAACCATGTATATGTATATATACACACACATGCACGCACACACACACTGTTTTGAACTTCAAAACTCATTAAATTTTGTGTTTGGTTTTATTTTGAAAAATAATCAACCTCTCCTATTTATTTGCTATGGATTCATTAATACAAGCTATTTGATTTCTCAGCATTCTTGTTGCTAGAAATGTGAGTACATTGATGATTAAAATGGTAAAATGGAATAAATGATTCTTTTTATCGACACAAACACACATTTTAGCTAGTCACAGTGCTAAAATATTATTAGTAAAGCATGTTATAAGCATGCTACTGTACTTCATTCATTCCAAGACAGATATTTTTCGTATTTTACCATCTCTGAGATTGAGATGTGTCTTACAAAGTGGAAGTAGATGATAGTTTAATTAAGATTTTTTTTCTTGGAAATTCTATATAAAATTATGCTGTATCTTCAATTTGGTAGCATTTTAGATTCAACTAATACAGTTCAGTTCAGTTCAGTCGCTCAGTTGTGTCCAGCTCTTTGCAACCCCATGGACTGCAGCACGCCAGACCTCCCTGACCATCACCAACTTCTGGAGTCTACCCAAACCCATGTCCATTGAGTTGGTGGTGCCATCCAACTATCTCATCCTCTGTAGTCCCCTTCTCCTCCTGCCCTCAATCTTTCCCAGCATCAGAGTCTCTTCCAATGAGTCAGCTCTCCGCATCAGGTGGCCAGAGTATTGGAGTTTCAGCTTCAACATCAGTCCTTCCAATGAACACCCAGGACTGATATCCTTTAGGATGGACTGGTTGGATCTCCTTGCAATCCAAGGGACTCTCAAGAATCTTCTCCAACACCACAGTTCAAAAGCATCAATTCAACTAATACAGTATGGGGGTTTCCCTGGTGGCTCAGTGGTAAAGACTCTGCCTGCCAATGCAGGAGAAGTGGGTTCCACCCAGGTCAGAAAGATAACCTGGAGAAGGAAATGGCAACCCACTCCAGTATTTTTGCCTGGAGAATCCCATGGACAGAGGAGCCTGGAGGGCTATAGTCCATGGGGTTGTAAAAGAGTCAGACATGACTTAGTGACTAAACAACAACAATAATACAATATGTACCAAGACTATTCTAAATGTTTTATAAATCCTCTCATTTAATCCTCTGAGCAGTCCTATGATACAGACACATTTATTCTCCATATGGTCGTAATCCTTATGATTGAGGTTATGTAGACCCAAAGGGATAGCTGCTGCTTTTTCTTGTACAGTCAAGATATTTCTGAGGCCAGGCCGGCTGCATTCTAGAAAACACAATTTGCATTTGGCCAGTGAGGCTCCTTTGAGCCCTTTTTACATTGTTAGTCCTTGATTGCACATTGACAGTCCTTCAAAATAAGGAATATCAGAAAGAAGAGTCACAAGGTCTAGGAATGTCAGGAATTCACTTTCTTCCACAGCCCAGTATTTGCTTCTACCTGCAGCTTCTCTCTCTCTCTCTCTTTTTTTTTTTAAAGTTTCTTACAGGAGATTTAATATAGCAAGAGATAAACACCTAATTCCCCACTCAAAGCCTACGGAAACTCTAGCTGCTTCTTTTCTGAGGTGACAATTCCAAAAGCTCAAAGGTTCGTCCCTACAGAGCCTGCCTTCCTCCGCCAAAGGCTCCAGCTGGCAGAATCATCAGTCAGAGAGACTTAAAGCTCTAAGTTGTTATTAGGGTTGTGAAGCTCCAAGGGAACTAGCCCTATCAGGTCTTCTCCATGGAGAAAGACAATCCTCTCTGAGTTTTATCATCATTCATAGGACAAGCATATGAAGCATCAATACCAATTATATATCATCAGCAGAAAGTTCAACAAAACTTTGGCCAAAAGGGTCTCATCAAGATTACACTAGCTTCTTTTCCATTTTTGAATCCCATTAGCCTAAACCCAAGTACGCCTGAATTTGACTTCACCTCTGTTATTTCCAGTTATGTGAGCCAGTAATTAATTCCCTTTTTTAACTTAAGCTATCTTGAGTTGGGTTTCTATAATTTGCGATCAAAAGAGTGCTGATGAATTTAGTAGAAACTTAGAAGATGTGCTAAGAACTGTTTAAACCTTGAAAGTCATGTAGTCATGGGTAGTCACAAGTGAAGGATTTTAATCACATGAGTGTATGGTCAGCCTAGTGGGCTTTTTCTGCTTGGTCCAGGGAGTTGGAAGCTAGGATGAAAAATAGAGAAGTTGGCAGTCAGTGACCAAGGTTCCTTACTGTTCAAGACTGATTACTGCAGAGGTTGCAATTTGGCTTCCTGAACTGGTTGTGGCTGAGAGTTCTATTGTCATATATGATCTGATTATTATCCATTTCTATAGTTAGTCTCTCAGGCCTCCTTTTGGTTGTTCTGTCACTTTTCAGAAGCTGAAAAACTCAGGGAGCTTGAGTTTCAGACCTTTACCTCTTGGGAATTGTCTAATTATTTCCATAGCCACATGTTTTGAGAGATCCTCTTGACTTTTTGTTTTATCATCGTGGTGATTATCTGGCAAGAGGGTGACTAAGCAGAAGCAATTAAAACTTCCTTGAGAGACTACAATGCACCAGCATCATGGCCACCAGGACAAACATAAGAAAAATTAATATTACCTGTAAGACGCTTCAAAACTAGGAATCTCAATTGCCCAATCCAGGACCAGAGAACAAATCCGATTGACCTTGAGGACCAAGCTTAGGAGGCCAAGTAGCTTTATTACTTCATAAGGCACATAGTCTGCTTATCTCACCTGCTTCATTGATCTAAGCACAGCAACAAGTACTAGCGATGATACAGATGATCCCGTGACCAGCCAACATGGAATCCAGAGCTATGCTATTATCTGTTTCTCCTTGTGCCAAAGAGCTGTGACTGATCTGTAGTCCATCAAGGGCAGAGGTGGTCTTGTTAATAACTTCTGCCAGAGTTAGTGACATACTTCCTACAGTCTTATTTTATAAAATTTATTTTTGGCCGAGCTAGGTCTTTGTTGCTGCGTGCAGGACTTTCTCTGGTTGCGGCAAGTGGAGGCTACAGTCTAGCTACACTCTAGCTGTGGTGTGAGGACTTCTCATTGCAGTAACCTGTGTCTCATAGGCTTATTTGCCCTGCGGCATGTGGAATCTACCCTAACCAGGGATCAAACCCTGTGCCCCCTGCAATGGCAGATAAATTCTTGACCACTGGACCACCAGGGAAGTCCTACAGTCTTTTTTATTTGTATGATTCCTACTGTTGGAAACACTGCTCTGACAAGTCACATAAGCAGTGAATCAGTAATTCCTCAAGATAGAGCGCCTGAATAGTCAAGTGTGCCTTGTTTCAAGTCTGAGTTAGAGTTTCCAGCACTGGAGATTTAGAGAATTAGGGTCTCTGCTCCAGACAAGTCTTGGAATATTATCTGTGAAGTTTAGAAAATGCTACTCTGAGGTAAACAGGATCAGGTATCTTACCATAAAGGCAGTAGTGCCTAGGATTGGCATAGAGCGACCTAGGAAAAGAGAATTACTTACAAGATTGGAATTTGAATTTCTGGTTGTCTCTTCCAGGCAGCAAAGGTTTGGTTTATTGCCCTATGCAGTTTGTTGAATTCAAATTTAGAATTATCCTGAGTCTGATCAATAACTTGTAATAATTGGATTTTTTGTGAGTTTGCTTGTCTTGGGTAGAAGGGATGCTAACAAAGTCACAGGTTGATTTGTTCGAGGCTCTTTAACCATATAGGTGCAAATGGAGATGCCATCAGCTGTAATTCCCTATGGTTTTATGTCAGGAGACAGAATTGCCCAGAAGCTTTTTTTTTTTTTTAAATCATGGGAATCCAGTGATGGATGGCTTATTTAGGATTCAGTAAGATTTAGACCAGTTTAGGATTATCTGAGAATGGCATTAGAATGAGTGTATTCTGACCTAGCAATTATAATAAGGAGGAAATAAAAGAAAAATGGTCATTATGGGTAGATGACAGCTGGGAGATCTGTAGAAAATAAGAATAGTTATAAATAAGCAGATTTAAAAAAAACAACAACAGCACAGAAATGAGGCAGTGGTCTTAGCTCAACATTTGGATGGAAGCTGTCTACTTTCTGAGGTCATCAGCTTGCTCCAAAAGTCTTGGTTCATCTGTCTACTTCCACAAGATCTACTGCTTTTAGTGGATCCCTGATGATCCGCAGTCTGACTTCCCCAATGGAGTAGCTTGCCGATTGTGTGGAATTCTGGATCTCTCCTTCAATGTGAAATTATGGCCTGTTCTATTTGTTGTTTACAGTGCTTGATAAGATTTCTTCTGATGAACTCCAAGAGCCTCCAATAGACAGATGTCTCTTCCGATAGACAGATCTCTTGGTTGAAGATGAAGAAGAGCCTATTTCAGAAGATGCGGGAAGACAGTCCTGATCTGTTAGCAATAGGACTTGGCATAGTACATGAATCTGTTGCAATATTTTGCCATATCTGCTTGCAGCAAGCCTGAGCTGATAGTAGGGGTGAAATTCCTAAATGCATGGACCGTAGGGTTACTGGGAATACTTTTGGCCAAGGATATCTGAAAATTTTGCTTATTTTAATTTAAGAATGCCATTGGTTCTTTTGGTTTTTCCAGATTATGGGTAGAAAAGGGTATGACATTTTTGGGTAAGAGAAAACATGTTACACAATTTTCTTTAATAGCTTCCCTAAAGTGTGGGACTTGGTTATTTGATATAAAACTTGGTATACCCCAGGTTGGAACACAAAATCAAATAGCTCTTTAGCTAAACTATAAGAACTGTAGCTTTTAGGCAAGGAAATGCCTCAACCTCTCTAGAAAGTAGATGTATAATAACTAAACCATATTCAAATTCCATAGACAGGATAAAATACATGCAGGAAAAGTCCACCTAAAGGGACTCAAAGGGCCCTTGAGTCATCAGATCCTGGCCATCCCCCAACCTTTAAAGCCTTTTTCAGGATTATGTTGTTGACAAACCACACATGACCTGAGAATCATTCCAACTGTCTTTTAAAACTTTCCCTACTAATGTTGATTTAAGCTGGTAACCAAATTTTGTGCACCATACTGAATAGTTTCATGGAGAAATTTAGCTTATATCCCTTTGAAATCATCTGGTGCCACAAAGTAGCGCTTTTGGTGTTACCAGGTCCAAGCTCACTCTGCTCCCCTAATGATAGGCCAATAATCCAAGATGAGATGTTAAGACAAGGAAAGGACTTTACTTGGGAGAAGATGGTAGGCTAGCGCCACAAAATAACCATCTTGTCCAGCCTGGTTGCCAGTTTCTTTTATGGATCAGAGATGAGGGGGTGGGGTAAGGAAACAAAGTAAAAAGATTATTCAGTCTTTGCAAATGTCCCCTAGAATGGCAAGCCTCAGGCAGGGGAATGTATTAGTTTCACTTCCTTACAGTCCTTTACAGGTGGGTAGCTCAGGTTATCTCCCTGAGTCAGGCCCTTATATATGCCTACAGTAGCAAAAGTGGCAGGTGAAAGTAGCTCAGTCATGTCTGACTCTTTGCGACCCCAAGGACTATATAGTCCATGGAATTCTCCATGCTAGAATACTGGAGTGGGTAGCCTTTCCCTTCTCCATGGGATCTTCCCAACCTAGGGATCGAACCCAGGTCTCCAGCTGAGTCACAAACGAAGCCCAAAGTCACAGGAGCAGATCCAGCATAAAGTCAAAATTCACCCTTCCTGGTTACGTTGGGAGCATCAGAGATTACCTGTGTGAAGAGCACAGCCAGATTTCCCCCACCCTTCCTTTCCAAACCAGGGACTAAGAACTGGTATTCTGTAATGCCTCATTGAATCTCTCCAGAGAGATTATCTTTTGAGGGTGTAGTTAAGATCATAACCTTGGTTAAGTCTTCTTGTTTGGAAATGCTGCTAGAGCATTTCTTCAGCTTCCATATTCTTTCTTCTTGCTAGGAAGCGTTTGTCATTCAGTTGTGTCTGAGTCTTTGCAGTTCCGTGGACTGTAGCCCTCCAGGCTCCTCCGTCCATGGAATTCTCCAGGCAAGAATACTGGCATGGATTGCCATTTCCTCCTCCAGGGATCTTCCCGATCCAGGGATCAAACTCTGGTCTGTTACATTGCAGACAGATTCTTTATCATCTGAGCCACGAGGGAAGCCTGGTGACTTTTTGCTTGGTCTCAATCTTTGTGAAATCTTTGTGAAGTAGGAGTGCATCTGAAAGGTCCTTAAATTTGTTGTCCATGTTGGAAGGAGATTCCAGCAGAGGTGTGAAGCCCCTTTTGCTTCCAAAACATGTCCTGCCAAAAGCATACCTGCTCTCCATGTATATGTTGACTCTCTGGTCTTTGGATAACAGACAAATTCTACTAAGTGTAAAAATCCTGTCATTGGTGCTGATTTTACCTCAGGTAGAAGACTATCTTCTAAAGAAAAGCTTAAATTACTAGGTGGATAATCTGCTTGGCCTCCAGTTTTGATTCTGAGGTATAATCCATCCATAAGTAATATTAGGTTAGTGTTCTCAATAAGAGTTTCTAATATATCTGAGTAAGGCAAATACCCTAGAGAAGGAAATGGCAACCCACTCCCAGTATTCTTGCCTGGAAAATTCCATGGACAGAGGAGCCTGGTGGGCTACAGTCCAGGGGGTTGCAAAGAGTCGGATGCAACTTAGTGACTGAGTACAAGGTGAATATGCTAACTGAGGTAAGTCAACCATGAGCCTCCCCTCTTTTGGTAGAGTCAGGGAGAAGCCAGAATCAGGTGTTGAGACAGTGAATAGTGATGTGAGGGGGAGAGAACAACAGAAAATCCAAAGAAGTTAATTGGCTGGGTGAAGGAGTTATGTATTCTCAATGAGTAGTAATGTGTGGATTGTTTGAGGAAATACAAGGTCACGTAGGGAGCCTGGAACTTATTCATTAGAAACACTGACAGTTTCGTACTGGCAATTACACTGCCCCCCAAATAAGGGGAATAGCCTTTATAACCAGGTCAGAGATGCAGTACTAACAAGCAGTGGATGATGATGCTTCCCGTGAACTTGAATTAAAACTCTAAGGGTTTCTCTAGATCACTCAGGCCACTGTTAATGTAATCTTTAATTTACAAATGTTGCTGAAAGTTATTTTCTAGATCATCCCCAAATCATCAATAGCTTTAGCTTTTTGTTTATTTGCATGCTTGAGTTATGGTCAAATTGATTTAATAAGAAGTATTTCAGGTTTGACTATTAGGGGGATTTGCCCTACTTTGGGGATGATTTTCTTTCCTCAAATTTACTGTGTAAAGATGAATCCTCTGGAAACTTTCCTGAGTCAGAGAAGTCAGCTTTTGCCCTCCAGCATTTAGCATCTGAGGTTGTAACCAACACATAGCTGGTATAGCTCAGGTAACCAGGGTTATACCCACCCAGGTCATATGCAAGATAATTCTAAATCTTTCTATGAAAAGTTGCTGATATTATCTGGGTTTGCAGCAATTCTTAATCATGGCTCTTAATTCAGCTAGTTCCAGCATTTAACTTTTACAGTTGCTTGTATACTGGTTCATGGGCTGGTTGATCTTTAGAGGCAACTAGTATTTTCAGGTCTTTGGAGCATTGTTGGGAAAACAAACATAGGCATCTGGGCAAGGGGAAGTGGAGGGAGTGAAACGGGGCAGGACCCTATGGTCTTTGTCCTCCATGTCTTCAGCTTGCCTTTTGTTAGTGGAAAAACTAACTAAAGAATAAGTTTAATCAGAGAAGTCAGAACAGACAGATACAAAGGAAAACACTCAAAGAAGATCACATAATAATGATGTGGTCATTAAGCAAAGTCAAGGTCCTTTAGCTCCTTCTCAAGAGCTATAGATAATATTCTGAGTCATATCCTGCTAGCTGTCTTATAGATATGGAAACACCCACCAGCTGGAAGAAGTTAACTACACAATGACCAGACTGTAGCCATGATATAAGCTGCCACAATTCTGAGAACTGGCCTTAAGAAATGGAAATAAATCAATCCTGGAACTGAAGATTAATTGTATCTAAAGTAATCAAGATGATGCTGGTCAGCTTGCTGATGACCGATTTCAAGATGCTACTGCTGCTGCTAAGTCACTTCAGTCGTGTCCGACTCTGTCCAACCCCATAGATGGCAGCCCACCAGGCTCTGCCATCCCTGGGATTCTCCAGGCAAGAACACTGGAGTGGGTTGCCATTTCCTTCTCCAATGCATGAAAGTGAAAAGTGAAAGTGAAGTTGCTCAGTCTTGTCTGACTCTTCGCGACCCCACGGACTGCAGCCCACCAGGCTCCTCTGTCCATGGGACTTTCCAGGCAAGAGTATTGGTGAGGGCTGCCATTGCCTTCTCCAGATTTCAAGATGAATGACTGCTATTTCTGCATGTAACCCTCTCATTCTGTCCATAAAAGCTCTTGCCCACTGATTGTCAGTGGAGGCAATGGACCTTTGGACAGACACCCCATTCCCCCTGGTTGCCAGCATTCAAAATAAAGCAAACTTTTCTTTCCACCAGCCTGGCTTCTTTATTGTCTTTTGAGCGGCAAGTAGCTAGACCCCCACTTTCAGTAACAGGAGAAGTCTGTGAAGGTAGGAGAGAGATCTGATGGGGAAGGAAGAGGCTAGCAAGCTGGAAGCAGACAGGCAGTGGGGTAGAGAGATAAGGGTGGTGGTGGGAGGAGGTTTATTGAGGAAAGGAGCCTAATTTCTTAGTTTTAAATTTGCCAGATTCTTTTTAGCTTTGGCCAGATAATTTTTTAGTGAAGCAATCACCGAATCAGAATTTCCTTTGGAGATCTCCACATACCAATCAACAAACACTGCGCCTGAGAAACCTTTTTCCCTATCTTTATTAAGGTGCCTCTCAAATGAACAGTATTCGTTATATTAAGTGTTTCCTTAAGAGTGGCCATTGAGGACCCATGTCACCTGTGATGAAGTTATGTCATTGCTGGAGGAGGTCACCAGAGGATGTGACCTCTGGTTAACCTGCAAGATGGAAACCAGGTGATTGGAGGCTCCTGACTCTCTCCCCTGTCCTTGGAATGTACTGTCTGCCCACCATTCCTGCACGAACTGCTGTTTCAAGGATGCTGCCTTGAGAGAGGAAAGTGTTCTTTTTTTTTTTTGAGTCTCATATTTTTATTAGTCCCCACAGACACATGAAATTACTTTTTCTCCTGTTAGTCCATCTTCTGTCAATTTAGTTATTAGACCAGCCAAAGAACCTAGAAGGGAACAAAGGAAATGATTTTCTCCCCTGTAATAGTAAAACTAGACAAGGAAACAACAGACCAATTTCACTTACAAATACACATACAAAATCAAGTTAAATATTAGTAAAATAAATACAGAATACATAATTAAATAAGTAGGGTATACTGTCACCTTGCTTATTTAACTTATATCCAGAGTACATCATGAGAAATGCTAGGCTGGATGAAGCACAAGCTGGAATCAAGATTGCCAAGAGAAATATCAATAACCTCAGATATGCAGATGACACCACCCTTATGGCAGAAAGTGAAGAGGAACTAAAAGCCTCTTGATGAAAGTGAAAGAGGAGAGTGAAAAAGTTGGCTTAAAGCTCAACATTCAGAAAACAAAGGTCATGGCATCCGGTCCCATCACTTCTTGGGAAATAGATGGGGAAACAGTGGAAACAATGTCAGACTTTATTTTTGGGGGCTCCAAAATCACTGCAGATGGTGATTGCAGCCATGAAATTAAAAGACACTTGGTCCTTAGGACACTATGACCAAGCTAGACAGCATATTAAAAAGCAGAGACTTACTTTGCCAACAAAAATCTGTATAATCAAAGCTATGGTTTTTCTAGTAGTCATGTACGGATGTAAGAGTTGGACTATAAAGAAAGCTGAGAGCCGAAGAATTGATGGTTTTGAACTGTGGTGTTGGAAAAGACTCTTGAGAGTCCCTTGGATTGCATGGAGAGCCAACCAGTCAATCCTAAAGGAAATCAGTCCTGAATATTCATTGTAAGGACTGATGCTAAAGCTGAAACTCCAATACTTTGGCCACCTGATGGGAAGAACTGACTCATTTGAAAAGACCTTGATGCTAGGAAAGATTGAAGGTGGGAGGAGAAGGGGAGGACAGGGGATGAGATGGTTGGATGGCATCACCGACTCAATGGACATGAGTTTGAGTAAGCTTTGGGAGTTGGTGAAGTACAGGGAAGTCTGGCGTGCTATAGTCCATGGGGTCGAAAAGAGTCAGACACAACTGAACAAGTGAACTGAACTGAAATACAGAATTGGGCTTCCCAGGTGGCTCAGTGGTAAAGAATCCGCCTGCCAAGCGGGAGACATGGGTTCGATCACTGGGTTGAGAAGATCCCCTGGAGAAGGAAATGGCAACCATCTCCACTATTCTTGCCTGGGAAATCCCATGGACAGAGGAGCTTGGTGGGCTATAGTCCGTGGGGTCGCAAAGAAGTTGGACATGACTTAGTGACTAGACAACAACAAAAAATACAGAATTAATAACAAAAAATAAACAAAAAGTTTTTCTGACCAAATAGAGTTTATATCAGAATGTAAATCTCTAGGGAAAGATTGAGGGCAGCAGGAGAAGGGGATGACAGAGCATGAGATGGTTGGATGGCATCACCGACTCAATGGACATGGGTTTGGGTGAACTCTGGGAGTTGGTGATGGACAGGGAGGCCTGGTGTGCTATGGTTCATAGGGTCACAAAGAGTTGGACATGACTGAGTGACTGAACTGAACTGAGGTCAACAATAAAGGAGAAAAATAGTTAATATTTCAATAGATTTGTAAAATTAGAGAGTAAAGTGTTTTTATGACCATCTGGATGGTGTGTGTGACTAAATCTCATTAAGGCCTCTGTATAAACTCTTGGTATGGAGTATAAACTCTTGGATGGTATGGAGACCTCCTCGTCTTGTGTCCACCCAACACAAACCTTATATGTAAGTTCTCTTGTTTATGAAACCAATCTAGAGAGGTCTGCCTCTTTCTTGTCCTTTGTGTGTACAGGGGCCAGTTTCAAATTTCACCCAGGGAACTCTTGATATTTTGAACTGATAGCCATTTGGGGAAAAAAAATCACAAGAATTACAGTTGTCATGAGCATATCTATAAGAAGCAGAAGGTTTTTTTTTTTTTTTTTTCTGGAGAAGGAGAAGATTTGGACTTAGATGACCCCACAAAAGCTGGTAAAAATCAGTTGAAACCTCATCTTTCAAGAGCCACCCTGACAACTGGGTGAGGCACTCAGACAGGGTTTTCCCCATGGTAGGCAGGAAAGCAGACAGCATATCCCCTCAGATTCAAAGGCAAACTCTCAGGATGAAAAAAAAAAGGAAAAAATCAAGGCAAACAAGATGAACCTTATGCAAGTTTGTTGGCGACCTACAGCAAAGTTTGCCTGAATCGCTACGGGTTCGGTGAAAACCACAAACTCAGTCCTTGAGGCTGAAAATCAGGCTGATAGGGTCTGTGTCTGGGTCCTACCTTGTGATCCTCCGTTGATGACCAACAAGACAAACAAGAGAGCAACACACACACAAAGTATTGAATAGAGCAAAAGAATCAACAGAAGTGGCCTGATTCTACAAAAGATGCCAAAAAGAGGGGGAACCAATACATAACCTGGGTACCAAATTGAGAGGGCTTCCCAGGTGGTGTTATAGTAAAGAATTTGTCTGCCAATGCAGGAGACATGGGTTCAGTCCCTGGGTCAGGAAGATCCCCTGGAGAAGAAAATGGCAACCCAATCCAATATTCTTGCCTAGAGAATTCCATGGACAGAGGAGCCTGCCTGGCTACAGTCCAGGGGGTCACAAAGAGTCAGACAAGGTGAGCGACTAACACTTCACTTTCACCAAACTGAGAATAAATAGCCAAGGCACTCAATTTAAAGAGAATGGAGTTTAAACCTGGTGCTGACTTCCTATGTTAACATGGACTCAAAAGCCACAACAAGAGAAGGGGCCTCCGTGGTACCACACCTGGTTGAAGGGCGCGGTCGGTAGCAATGGGCAAGGCAGATCATATCTTGTTGGAGCCTCCAGGGAAATTGTGGAAATAAAGACCACCCAATGAGAACAAACAGCATCTATTTATTCAGAGCTTGTGATACCAAGGAAGTCAGCCACCATCATTAGCGTTTGGCAGAGCCTCAACGGCAGGCAGGAGAGTAGGAAGATTTATACGGTCAGCCTCCCATATCCATGAATTCTACATCCACAGATTCAACAAACTGGGGGTAAATAATATTTTAAAAAATACTCCAGAGAGTTCTAAAGGCAAAATTTGAATTTGCAATGCACTGGCAACTATCTACATGGCGTTTATATAGCAGTGGTAAAGAAACCAGCTGCCAAAGCAGGAGGCACAAGAGACACAGGCTCAATCCCTGGAGTAGGAAATGGCACCCAGCTCCAGTATTCTTGCCTGGAAAATTCTATGCAAAGAGGAGCCTGGTGTGCTACAGTCCTTGGGGTCACAGAGTCAGACATGACTGAGTGGCTGAACACACACAGGTATTGTAAGTAAACTAGAGATGAATTAAGCTGGAGGATTGTGCAGCTTATATGCAAATACTGTGCTATTTTATACGAGGGACTTGAGCTTCCCTAGATTTTGGTCCTGGAAACAAACCCCATATGAATACAAGGGATGGCCATAGTGAAAACCCGGGGATGCTTCAGGTATATTCTGATCGGAGGTTGTTGGCATATGGAAGCTACAGGTAGGCTGACTAGCAGTGAGCGTCTTATTGGTTTGGGGAACATATTTGGCTTTCTCTGGTTGGCCGTGAGATGAAAGGTTGGGCAACAAGTAGGAAGGCTGGCAGTCAGTGGCCAAGTACTGACTGCTCTGGGTTTACCACTGCAGAGCTTGTGGTTTGGCTTCCTGGACTGGTTTCTGCCGGTTGTGGGTGAAAGTTCTGCTGTCATATGTAGCCTGTCTGTTTGTTTATTCAGTCTCTTAGCAGTAATCAGTGAAAAGTGTTAGTCGCTCAGTTGTGTCTGACTCTTTGTGACCCCATGGACTATAGCCCACCAGACTCCTCTGTCTATGGGGTTCTCCAGGCAAGAATACTGGAGTGGGTAGCCATTCCCTTCTCCAGGGGATCTTCCTGACCCAGGGATCAAACCTAGGTCTTCCACATTGCAGGCAGATTCTTTACTGTTTGAGCCACAGAGAAGCCCCAGTAGTAAGCAGAGACCCCTTAAATTATATTGTGTAGACAGATGTCCACTCCATCTATTGGGAGATTGTCCTTTCCTAGGCTGCTCCAAACATGACCAATACCAGTTTAAAAGAGTCTGACTGTTGCCTATACCAAAAAGTGGTTGTGAGAACTCAACCTGAGGTCTAGTTCACCTCAGGAAG
Source organism: Ovis aries (assembly GCF_016772045.2). Classification (NCBI taxonomy): domain Eukaryota; kingdom Metazoa; phylum Chordata; class Mammalia; order Artiodactyla; family Bovidae; genus Ovis; species Ovis aries. The sequence goes on along the minus strand of NC_056062.1, from coordinate 56,462,267 downwards.
TACAAGAAACCTGGGTTCTGGCTATCCCTTAACTAATAATTATATATCCTAGGTATTTATCATCCTCTTTGGAACTCAACTAAAATGGATGTAATGATAAAGTTATTTCCCTGAAGGCAAAGGAATAAATCAGATGTTCACTTGAAATAGTTTCCAGCCTAGAGTCACATGATTATTCTATAATTTTTTTATCTCAAGTCTGTCTACTGGGATGGCACCAGGCTGGTGGATCGAATTGGAAATTCTCACTTGTGTGTGTGTGTTTCATCCCTGATGAGTTACAGCTCTGACATTTACAAGATTTTGAGTTAGTTTTTAACATCTTTGTCTCAAGGTCCTCATTTGCAAGATGTCATCCTGTCACCTCGAGGTTGTTGGGGGAAATCAGAGCATTATTAATAGTATGTGACCTTGCATTGATTTTTGGTTCCATTAAAATTCCCATGTTGAATACAACAAAAAGGGGATTGGAGGGAATAGTTCAATTTGGTTTTCAGTATATGGATAGAGGAGCCAGACAGGCTACAGTCTATAGGGTCGCGAAGAGTCTGACACAACTTAGCACACAAACTCCATGACTTAGCACGTTAGTTTAAAGCTTAGAAAATGTTGAGAACCATAGGAAATACTTTTCAGGCAGGTCATCTGTAGGTTGGCAAGTGGGGTGTCATAAGCCCCTTGACTAATAGGAGCCCTCAGATGATTTATTAATGGAGACTGAAGACAGGCTATTTTTCTTTCTTGTGTTAGAAGCAGTAGCTCTTGGATAATTACTTTCACATCTGCATCTAATGGTTTACTTTAGAAGCCTCATGCGTCTTTGGCATTTTCCCTGGGGAGGAAGCAAGAGAGAAGATAAGTGAGGGAAAGAGAGATTCTCTTTAGTCATCCATCATTTTAATTTTGCTACATTTGTGGAGGAAGGGCACTCACCCTACTATGTATCTTGGGCTTTAGGACAGAGTCTATGAAATGGCTTAAAATTCTTCCTTTTTCTTTTCTTTCTCTCCCTTCCTTCCTTTTACTTCTTTCTTCCCTTTTTTTTTCTTCTTGAATATGAGAACTGGGCTTAAAATACATCATGAGTGAAGCTCTCTGGATCTTTTTGAAAATATTCTACTGGTAACATTATAGTACATCATTATGATATCATTAGCAGTACATTTTTGCTATTTTCAAAAATAGCAAAAATTCTGAGTCAAGGGCCTACCATGTGGTCAATAGGACATTTTTCTTAAATTCCAATTTTATTAAAAATCAGGTTTAATTCTTACTTCTTTGCTTGGCACTGCTAAGTTCTGTTCTGATTTTATTACTAATTTATTCAGTGGGTAGTAATACCCAAGAAGTCTGTAGAATATGATGGAGAGGATGCGGAGCGGTACCACCCAGGTGCTCCCTTTAGAACTGGGAGTGTTAGCAGTTGCTGCTTTCCGCTTAGTTTCTCTAGGAGAATGGCCCTCTTCAGGAGAAAGCCACCTTGCTCAAAATCATTTCCTGAGGGCAGCCCACTTTCTAGGATGGGTCAACATAGGGATAATAGGCAGGGCTCTTTGCTTCAATTTGGGATATTCTGAAGGAGAATCCCAGCTGCAGAGCTCCCAGAGGTGGAGAACGAGGTGTTTATTGTGACAATCTCAAGGTTTGCTCTTAGCCTCATCTTGCTTGCTTCTCTACCCCAACAAGTTCACTCCCCGGAGGACTCACCAATTAGCTTTCTTCCTGGGGAATCTGTAACAATGACCAAAACATTTTGCATGAGGGAATCATATTACTCTCTTTTTCTTGCTCCCTCCTCAGAATCAATTATCTCTTAATTTCCCTAATTTAAGGAAATTAAAATATATTTTGAGATAAGATTAAAATATATTTTGATAAAATTAAAATGTATTTTATTGAGATAAAATTAAAATATATTTTATTATCTTCCCCAGAAGGTAAAGAATCTGTCTTCAATGCAAGAAACCCAGGTTCAATCCCTGGGTTGGGAAGATCCCCTGGAGATGGGAATGGCAGTCCATTCCAGTATTCTTGCCTGGAGAATCCCCATGGACAGAGGAGCCTGGTGGGCTACAGTTAATGGGGTCGCAAAGAGTCGGGAGCGACTGAACGACAAACACTTTCACTTTTTTCCCCTAAAGGAAGAACAACCAAAATTTTTTTCATGATAAAAATTTTGAAGTTGCATCACATCAAGTACTGCTTTCAGAAAACATGGATTGGTAAACAGATTTTATAGCACTTGGCATCTTTCTCAAACTTATTCAACATTTTCTCTGTCCCTCCATAATAGTCAACTATTATTTATAATGATCAGTTAGAAGTGAATAAAGTACAAGTATGGGATAAGTCTTTTTTTTTTAATTGTGGAAAAATATACAGGACATGAAATTTACAATTTTAACCATTTTTAAGCATCTGACTTAGTGATGCCTAAGCCATAGGTATGTGCAACTGTCACCAGGCTCCATCTCCTGAACTTCTTCATCATCCCAAACTGAAACTCTGTGTCTGTTAAACAACATGGATAACTCTTAACCTGATACCGTAGTTTTTATTCCTCTTCATCCTAAAAAGTTGAATTTGGGGAAAAAGGAGATGGCAGAAATCCTTGATGATTCCAAAGAACTTGGCTTTGTAGAAATAGTGATTGCTAAGGGTAAAAACAGAATGTCTAGAAAGGTGCTGGGAAGTTGAGTGTTTGCAGATTATTCCTAGACTGGAAGTTTTAAGACTTCCATGGGATAGAAAGAGTTAATACAAAATATTTTGGTTGTTGACTCCTTAGATTTTTTTCCTCAAGGAAAATAACTTTATTGCTTTTTGCAAGCTCAGTGTTAAGAAAAATAAGAAACAACAGAGGACAATATGAACAATTTGATCCTACCATCAAAAAATAACCATTATTAATGCTTGGTCAATATCTTCCTAGATATCTTTTTAAGCATATGATCCAGTACTCAAATGTACATGTCCAAAAATGTGATTGCAAACTGCCTGGTGATATATTTGGATTTCCCACAGTATATTTTTTCCATCTTCTTAGGCACCATAGATCTTTAGAGCTAAAAGAGAGATTGGAAATACCAGGAGGCTTATATCCTGCTGGAAATGTGAAGGGTTTGAGAGCTTTCTGCACAGAACAAATACAGATATTTCACTGGCTATTTCAAGGCCAATACAATTCAAGGGAAATGCAAAATAGCTCTCTTTGAAGTTTTTTTGGACTGCTGAATGTTTTCAAGTCACTTTACTTATTAAATTTAATCACTTTAGTTATTGACTTTGTTTTCTCTGGTTTATTTCCACTTCTCAGGCTTTAGTTTTCATTGAAGTTAAACATGAATGTATTTTACAGTGGAAAATCAGAATTGTTGCAAAAAAACCTCCCTAAGTCTACCCTGCCCCCACCCTTTGTACGAGCTTCCCTGAAGGCAACCACTTTATAATAAATTTTTTAAAAATTTCCTATCTTTATTAATAAATAACATGTATATGCGGGTATTTGTTCAGTTTTAGGGATTCGCAGGTTGTGCTGGTGGTAAAGAATCTACCTGCCAATGCAGGAGACGTGAGAGACATGGGTTCAATCCCTGGTTGGGAAGATTCCCTGGAGTAAGAAATGACAACTCACACCAGTTTTAGACATTATCAGTTTTAGGCATGATCCACCAACTTTCCACTATGACAGGTGAGGCTTTCTGCCCTCTATCATAACTCTATGCCACCCGTTCTTAACTTTCTTTCCCATCTACTCCTACTCTATCCTCTCAAAACAAAGAGAAAATGAGGAGAAAATCACATTAGTAAATTAAGGGTAGTGCCCCATTGTCCTTTAGTCTTATTCAAAAGTTAAAAATCATTCTTTCTTTTTACTTTTGAAAGTGACCATTGTTTTCATCTCTGGATGTCTTCAGTGTTCCGAATTTCATAAATATTAATACATGCCATGCCATCAGCATTTCCTCCCATTTGGGAAATCCCTTGAATTATTAAAAAAAAACAAACAGATTTTCTTCTGTCTGCTTCCTCCATCTCTCTGTTGGGCTCATTTTCAGATATTGAATCTGTGGGATCAGTCTTCTAATTTTCTTCTATTTTCTCCATTTGTCAGGTCTTTGTCTTTTGTTCTCTTTTCCAGGAAATTTACTTTACTTTCTAGTCCATAAAGTGACTTAAAATAACACAAATGCACCATCTGATAGTTCTGAGGGTCAGAAATCTAACATGAGTTTTATGGACTCATGAGTCAAAGAGTCAGATTCTAAGTCAAGGACTTAGAGTCAAGGAGTCTAGAGGGCTTTCTGGAGATTCTTGCTGTTGTTCTTGCTCAGTTGCTTAGTCATGTCCAACTCTTTGTGACCCCATGGACTGCAGTACTCCAGGCCTCCCTGTCCATCACCAACTCCCGGAGCTTGCTCAAACTCATATCCATTGAGTCAGTGATGCCATCCAATAATCTCATCCTCTGTCATCCTCTTCTCCTCCTTCTTTCAATCTTTCCCAGCATCAGGGTCTTTTTCAATGAGTTGGCTCTTGACATCAGGGAGATTCTTGGGAAGACTATTTGCCTATCCAGATTGTTGGCAGAATTCAGTTTCACACACTTATAGGGCTGCAGTCCGTGTCTTCTTGATGGCTGTCAGCTCAGGGCTCTTCCAGCTTCCAGAGTTACCCATATTGCTTGGGTCATGGTCCCTTCCTTCATTTTCAAAGCCATTAACAGTGAGTGGGTTCCCTCTGATGTATCTCATCTCTCTTCTACTGTGGCATCTCTTAGCTTCCAGCTAGAAAAGTTCTCAGCTTTCAAGGGCTCATTTAACTAGATTGGGTCCACTTGATAGTCGAAGGTGATCTCTTCGTTTCAGGATCCCTAACCTTAATCACATCTGTAAAGTCCATTTTGCCATAGGTTTCAGGGTTTAGGATGTAGACATCTTTAGGGATCCTTACTCTGCCTACCACAGGTATTTTAATGTCTACTATAATGTATCTGGGGGGGTTCCCAGGTGGCTCAGTGGTAAAGAATCTGCCTGCCAATGCAAGAAGCACAGTTTGATCCCTGGCTTGAGAAGATCCCCTGGAGTAGGAAATGGTAATCTGCTTCAGTATTCTTGCCTGGAAAATTTCATGGACAGAGGAGCCTGGCGGGCTACAGTCTGTGGCAAAGAGCTGGACATGACTGAGCATGCACACATAACATATTTAGCTTCTAAAAATTCTTTAGTTTCTGAATGTTCCTTTCTAATATATATAGCAAGTATCTGTTTCATGTTTGGGATATCTTCTTTCTGAGTATAATCATGATAGTATATCAAAAGTTACAGCAAAAAAATGCTTTATTTACCCTGTATATTTTGTTTCCTGCAAGTTGCCTTTCTTTTGAGTTTATTTTGGTTTCTGTCTTCTCTTGTGGAATCCTCTGTTAGTTCATGGCCACCTGTCATAGGCTTTAACAGCTGACTGATCTCCCTGGTATCTAGGCATGACTTGTGGACCATGAGTTTGAGGATTAGGTGATCTGGCTTCTATAAGATCAACATTTCAGATTTTTTTCTTTCTTGTATTGATCAGATTCCTAAGAGTTGGGTCCTTTAATCTCCTACTTCCAGGATATTCCAGCTTTCATAGACCTGGCTGTCTGCCTTCTTGAGAATCAAGGGAAGTTGGGGATCTTAGCATTCAAGATACGAATGGCTAATGAACTTCTCTGCTTGTGGTAGGAAATCACCTTCAAATGTAGTTACTATGTTCTAGTCAAGAGATAGGCCAGTTTCCTTCTCCAGAGAAACTGTTTCAGTCTTCTGAGCAGATCTGGGGAGGGAATTACAACCTAACTCCTTCTTAAGTAGGCTTTCAATCAATCCTTCTGCATTGAGCCTCACCATCTTCCTATATCCACAGATACCTGGTGTCAAGTCCTGAGGTTTCTGGATGTTCTGTATTATAAATTAGGTTCTTCTTTACTTTCCCCACTGCCAGCCTAGCAATCAGCTTTTTTTCTCATATCTGCAAGGTCAGTTATGATTATGCAAACTCTTGCATTCTCTTTGTCCTTGTGGGTTTCCCCCTTCTCTGTAACTTTAGCAGCATTGGGAGGAAGTAAGAATAAATGAATGTTCATTCAAAATTGTGAGATTTAAAAGGGTAGACTTTCTGGCATGTGAGTTATATCTCAATAAAATACATTTTAAAAATGAAAGGATGTGTGTGATATGCTATCATTATCCCAACATATGCCTCCTAATTTTAGAGGACAGTGAGCCGAAGAAGCTTAAAGTGAGCAGCTCAGGATTGTGACAGTTTTAAGTCAACTTTTAAATGACTATTCAACTAAATCCACACAAGTTTTCTAAGTTGTATCTGGCCTTGCTGAGTTGCATTTTGGGACAGTGGCATATACTGTGGCTTCTCAAGCCCCAATCTTGGTCATTCTAGCCTGAACCATTTCTAGAAGAGGAACACTGATGCTTCATAAAAACTAAACATCTTTGCAGGGTGAAATGGACTGCATGTCATTGAGTCCAATGCCAGTTAAAAAGTGTACAAATACTTTTGATCACTTAATGATTGAATCTATACATAACTAATACAATTTGTATTATGCAATATATTAAAGATAGATGATAATACTGAGAATATTTAAGGCTCCAGGAGGAAAGGGGCCATGGCTCTCCCCGCATTCCCCTCCCCACCCAGCTCTCATGATGTAATTTGACAAACACACAGAACTCAAAGTGGCTAAAAAAAAAAAAGTACAAGGAAGTTTAAGTGGTCTATGGCTTTTCTTAACATAGCCAAAATCAATAATGTGAGATCTCTTCCTGTTAACATTTAGGGATTTACATGTCTAACTTCCATTAGTATTAAGTACTCTTTCCTGCCAACATCCATTTTTGTGCATTTTAAAATTGTTTATAGCATATTCACAGTGAATTTTTTTCATAGCTGAGAAAATAAAAGATGGCTGTAATATTTTCTAAAGCAATTAGCTCTTAATTACCTGTCATTCAATCAATATTTCTCCAAGTCTTCTTGATTTCTTGGCCCTCCTAACCTTCACCTAGCATAACTTCACCACAGCTCAAGTACCCAGAGTCTGTCTGCCTGCTGGAAAATATTATCACTTTTTAAAAACTGTGGTATCATAGGCCTTTAGTGGTTTGACTGATCAGAATACTAGAACTGCCCTTAGAAAGAGTTTGGGTTGATAGAGTCAGCAAATAAAAACGCAAGACCCCATTAAGAATTTCAGATAAACAGTGAATAACAATTTTTAGTGTAAGCATGTCACAAATATTGCAGGGGATGTACCTATACTAGAGCATAATTTTTTTTTAACCTGAAATTTAAATTGCACTGAGTGTCCTGTATCTTATCTGGCAATCCTAGACCCAGGTGACTGGGGACCCCTATACTGGGCCCCAGGCTTTAACGATCACCCATGGGTGCCTTTCAAGGATGAGGAATTCTTGGCACAAAATAGACATACCTACGCATTCCTGTACCCTCTTTATACATCATGTTCTGGGTATCTGCAATGCTAGTCTATAAAGGTGTGAGCAAAGAGTGGCTGATGGGAAAGGGTGGATCAAGATGGTCTTTGTGGCTGAGGTATCTGTTCACAGGACTGTGCTAGGCTGGTATGGCCGTAGGACAGAGTCCTAGGTGAGAAGACCGGGCCAGAAGAATGGGCTGGGGCCTTTGTCCCCTTACCCTGGGTTCCACAAGCGTCAAGCCTGCAGCGAGCATCTGACCACATACACATGCTTTCTGCTGGCTATCAGATGGGGAATAGGTACAGTGAGGGCAGAGCATAAGTTTTCATTTCTGATGTATGGCTTCTGTTTCTATCTTCTTTAATATTTTCATTTGCTTCAATTCATTTGCCTTTTGGTACATTTGCTTTTTTTTCTTTTTTCTGTTCTTCTGTCGCCATGCCGCATGGCTTTTGGAATCTTAGTTCCCCAACCAGGGGTTGAACCCATAACCACTGGACTGCTAGCAAATTCCCTTGGTACATTTCCTTGTAGAAATTTCACCAACGAATGGGTATTTGAAAAAATAAACTAAAAAAAAAAAATTCCATATTACCATTAACAACAACAGCACTACAAAATAAATCTAGTTTTATTTCCTGTATCTAGCCTTTTAAAGGCTAGCTCTCCTAATGCACCCAGGTGCTCAGTTTAAGTGCTAACCATTCTCCAGAGACCCTTTGGTGTGCTAAAACATAAGCTCTATTCATTTTAGAAGTAACACAGCGTGAGTTACAAGTGCAGATTCTATTTGTCAAGAAAAAAAAAAAAAGTAGCTGGAAGACACAAGAAAAAAGTAGGCTTTTGGGGAACTATCATATACTAGGTTTTTTTATAATATAAACAGTGCTTATTTAGCCTTGTAGAGAAAAGTTAATATTTGCCTAAGGTCCAGGGTTGCATGAATCCACCTCTGTTGGTATGTGCCAGGAAGGGAATTTAAAAATGGTATGTTGTACCAGTTAGATTTTTTTTTGCTCATTGTAACAGGAAGCCAACTCTAGTGGCTTAAAAAATTCAGGCATTTATTTTTCTCCCATAAGAAACATCTCTGTGATGCCACTGAATACCCAGGTTCTTTCTGCCTTTCTGCTCTGCCAAACCTGACTTTCTTCCTCATGCTCAATATGGCTGCTGCCCTTCTAGGCTGGAAGGAGGAAGCTGAAGAAAAAAACAATGTTGTCAAATCTTTTTAAAATTGAGGTATAATTGATTTACAACATCGTGTTAATTTCAGTTGTACAGCAAAGTGATTCAGTTACATATATATGTATATTCTCTTTCTGGTTCTTTTCTATTGTAGGTTACAATCTTGTATATTACAAGATATAGAATATAGTCCCCTGTGCTATACAGTAAACCCTTGTTTATATGTACAGTAGTCTGTTTCTGTTAGTCCCATGTGCTTAGTCACTTAGTCGTGTCCGACCCTTTGTGACCCCATGGACTGTAGCCCACGAGGCTCCTCTGTCCATGGGATTCTCCAGGCAAGAATACTGGAGTGGGCTGTCATGCCTTCCTCTAGGGGATCTTCCCAACCCAGGGATCGAGCCCAGGTTGATTCTTTATCGTCTGAGCCACCAGGGAAGCCTATCAATCCCATACTCCTAATGTGTCCCTCCTTTGATTTCCCTTTTGGTAACCATAAGTTTGCTTTCTATGCCTGTGAGTCTGTTTCTGTTTTGTAAATATGTTCATTTGTATTGTCTTTTTAGATTCCACATATAAGTGATATCATATATTAGTTGTCTTTCTTTATCTGACCTAGTACTTCACTTAGAATGATCATCTCGAGATCCAGCCAAGTCTTTCTCTTCTAATGATTTCTTGAAGGTTTCTAGTTTGTATCTCATTGGTCATGAATGTGTCAGAGAGCCACCTCCAGCTGCAAAGGAGGTTAAAGTGGTCAGTGTCTCAGCTGGACACACCAGTGCCCCAAATTATATTTGAGTTCTCTTAGGAAGAAAAATTGGAGAAGGCAGGGGTACCCCACTCCAGTACTCTTGCCTGGAAAGTCCCATGGATGGAGGAACCTGGTAGGCTGCAGTCCATGGGGTCACTAGGAGTTGGACATGACTGAGCGACTTCACTTTCACTTTCATGCATTGGAGAAGGAAATGGCAACCCACTCCAGTGTTCTTGCCTGGAGAATCCCAGGGACGGCGGAGCCTGGTGGGCTGCCGTCTATGGGGTCACACAGAGTCGGACACAACTGAAGTGATTTTAGCAGCAGTAGCAGCAGGAAGAAAAATGGTAAAGTTGGATATGGGTAGGTATTTAGCCATCTCTGCCACAAATCGGAACAAGCATACAAACTCTTCAAAATACAAGTCATTTCTCTCTCCCAACATACATTAACAGGATCATCAGTTCAGTTCAGTTCAGTTGCTCAGGCGTGTCCGACTCTTTGCGACCCCATGAATCGCAGCACACTAGGCCTCCCTGTCCATCACCAACTCTCGGAGTTCACTCAGACTCATCTCCATCGAGTCAGTGATGCCATCCAGCCATCTCATCCTCTGTCGTTCCCTTTTCCTCCTGCCCCCAATCCCTCCCAGCATCAAAGTCTTTTCCAATGAGTCAACTCTTCGCATGAGGTGGCCAAAGTACTGGAGTTTCAGCTTCAGCATCATTCCTTCCAAAGAAATCCTAGGGCTGATCTCCTTCAGAATGGACTGGTTGGATCTCCTTGCAGCCCAAGGGACCCTCAGGAGTCTTCTCCAACACCACAGTTCAAAAGCATCAATTCTTCAGTGCAACAGTCCAACTCTCACATCCATACATGACCACAGGAAAAACCATAGCCTTGACTAGACAGACCTTTGTTGGCAAAATAATGTTTCTGCTTTTGAATATACTATCTAGGTTGGTCATAACTTTCCTTCCAAGGAGTAAGTGTCTTTCAATTTCATGGCTACAGTCACCATCTGCAGTGATTTTGGAGCCCAAAGAGATAAAGTCTGACACTGTTTCCACTGTTTCCCCATCTATTTCCCATGAAGGGATGGGACTAGATGCCATGATCTTCGTTTTCTGAATGTTGAGCTTTAAGCCAACTTTTTCACTCTCCTCTTTCACTTTCATCAAGAGGCTTTTGAGTTCCTCTTCACTTTCTGCCATAAGGGTGGTGTCATCTGCATATCTGAGGTTATTGATATTTCTCCGGGCAATCTTGATTCCAGCTTGTGCTTCTTCCAGTCCAGCATTTCTCATAATGTACTTTGCATATAAGTTAAACAAGCAGGGTGACAATATACAGCCTTGATGTACTCCTTTTCCTATTTGGAACCAGTCTGTTGTTCCATGTCCAGTTCTAACTGTTGCTTCCTGACTTGTATACAGATTTCTCAAGAGGCAGGTCAGGTGGTCTGGTATTCCCATCTCTCTCAGAATTTTCCACAGTTTGTTGTGATCCACACAGTCAAAGGCTTTGGCATAGTCAATAAAGCAGAAATAGATGTTTTTCTGGAACTCTTTTGATTTTTCCATGATCCAGTGGGTGTTGGCAATTTGATCTCTGGTTCCTCTGCCTTTTCTAAAACCAGCTTGAACATCTGGATCATCACTGTATAGAAAATTAAATAGATATGAATAATAACATTTTGAAACATTGCTATTTTCAAGTGCTATTTACTTGTTCACAAGTTAGTTCATAGGTTGAGAGATTGTCTTTCCAATTGTTTATCTGAACAGCAGCTAGTCAAAAATTCTTGACCACAGTATATTTCCTGCCTATGCAAAAATATACTACTGTTACATTTAAAAGGTCATTTAAGAGCAAAAAGCAGGTGACTTCCTTGGAGGTCCAGTGGTTAAAACTCTGCACTTCTAATGCAGTGGGTCCAATGCAGGGTTCCATCCCTGGTCAGGGAGCTAGGAAGTAAGATCCCATATGCAGCCATGTGGCCAATAAATAAATATTTTAAAAAGAAAAAGATATATCATTGCACTTCTTTGTTAAAAACACTGGATTGTTAGTAACAGTAGATATGATATATTAATATCTTGGCTTCCCAGGTGGCACTAGTGGTAAAGAATCTGCCTGCCAATGAGAAAACTCAGAGAAGCAGTTTTGATCCCTGGGCTAGGAAGAGGCCCTGGAGTAGGAAATGGCAAACCACCCCCATACTCTTGACTGGAAAACTCATGGACAAAGGAGCCTGCCAGTCTACAGTCCATGGGGCCCCAAAGAGTCAGACATGACTGAGGACACAATTTATCTTATTCTGAAATTTTAGTCTGAAAGCTAAACTTATGATATTGATTCACTGCATGGCATAATTAAAGCAGTGAAAAGATGACCCAAATGATCTTTGACCTCCTGGAGCTCATAAGCTACTGGGTTATAACCTAGAGGGGCTGGGAACATAAACCTATGACTGTGGCAGGCTGGCCTGGGAGATGAGAGTGGAGGGTGCCACAAGAGAGAAGTCAAGTGCAGTGGGAGTAGGCAGAATTAAAGAGGAGAGGTCTCACCGGATTGAGATAAACCGAATAAAGCTCAGGAGAAGAAGCTGTCAATGCAGGTGCAAAACAGATACACTTGTAGTGGCACCCCACTCCAGTACTCTTGCCTGGAGAATCCCATGGACATTCTCCGAGAACCCTGGAAAGCTGCAGTCCAAGGGGTCGATGAGGGTCAGACACGACTGAGTGACCTCACTTTCACTTTTCACTTTCATGCATTGGAGAAGGTAATGACAACCCACTCCAGTGTTCTTGCCTGGAGAATCCCAGGGACGGGGGAAGCCTAGTGGGCTGCCGTCTATGGGGTCCTACAGAGTCAGACGACTGAAGTGACTTAGCAGCAGTAGCAGCAGGTAACTATTGCTAATTTAAAAACATAGTTGCAACAGCCAAACTCCTGTGATGTTTCAGGCAATGCGGGCTGGAGGCCTAGCCAGAGTCTCTACTTAGCACACAAGGAAGTTTGCCTTCCTTCTTAGACCCAGATGGCTTAGGAAGTTGGGCTACCACCTTAGAACTATGTAATAATCAACGTGACTTCACGGAAGACAGTAACTGCAGAACATTTAAAACAGAATGTTGATGCTAATTACGAAAAGTGTTATTACAGGAACTTCAAACTGTCCCTTGATCAATGGACGTGAAGCCTTTTGATATTTTCAAAAGATCCCTGATGATAAGCCTACCCTTTGCTTAATTTAATTCATTAAACTCATTTCAAAGTGTGGTCCTTAATCCTGCACTCAAAACAGTCAGATTTTATTGCACGAAAATCTTCTGAATTTGTCACTTAAAACCCTGCACCCTATTAAAAAGACAAGGCCACATCATTTTTTGGAGAGATTCTTTGTAATTTTAACCTCTTGGCCTGTTTCGCACCTACTCTGGTAGACAGTCTAGGGTATTATTTTGGAAGCAGGAGAACATGAAGAATGTGAGGGAAAAGGAGCCACTGGCGTTTGAAAATAACCTTCCTGTGTTTGCCACTCAATAAGCACAGAAGAGCAGGTGTTCGGGGAGGCAGAGAAAGGGCATCTTTAATGCCCCGGAGGAAACTTCTGATGATAAATAACTTGAGGGTGGGACGTCACGCCATCCCTGTCTCCACGCGGTCCCTACGCAGCCTCCACGGTGCTGCGGCGTCTTGGCCGTCCCGGCCTTCCCCTCTCCTACAGGGCGGGTTCCAGCCTGCGCTCACCCGGCCCTCCCCGCCCCGCCGCCCGGCACCGCCCGCCGGTCCTCCTCCCGCGCCGACGCGGCGGAGCGCACCGGCCGCGGGGTCAGGTGGTTGGGTGACGCCCCGGGAAAGCGCTCCCCACCGCGCGCGGGCGGCGCCAAAGCGCCCGACGCCTCCGGGGGAGGGGACTTCCCGGGAGCAGCGCGCGGAGGACGGGAGGAGCGCGGCGCGGCGGGCGGGCGGGCCGAGCGGGGACGGGCTGCCGGCGGGAGGGAGACATGGACCGCAGCGAGCAAGGTGAGGGCGCGGGCGCCTCCGGGGTGGGCACGGGGCCCGGCGCGGCGCGGCTGGGGGCCCGGATCCGGGGTGCGGCGGCGCGCGGCCTGGCGCCCGGGCAGGTGCGGAGCCTGCGGTGCCGGCGCCGCGAGTTGCGGCCCCGGAGCCGGATCCCGGGTCTTGGTGGGGCCGGGCTGCCGGGAACCGGCGGCAGGAGGGGGCGGATGGGACCGCGCGAGGGTGCGCGGGTGTTGGAGACAGCAGAGAGGAAGGGAAAGATAGAGAAGGTTCTGGGAGGCGGCGGAGGGCCGGCGCCGGGCGTTCGGAGCCCGGGCGGCGGATGAGAAGCGCTTTAGTGAAAAGCGGCTCCCAGGAGCCCTGCTCACCCTGGTCTGGGACCGGTGGAAACTGAGGGACTGAGGACGGTGGGTCGTTTGGCCCCGCACGAGGGGCGCGTGAAGCCCTCCGGCCGCATGTGAAGACTTTCTGCTCTCTCTTTCTTAACGTGGTTAGGATTTTTGGTGGCATTTGAGCCCGTGGCGTTGGTTTTGGTTGCGAACATTTAATACCCCCCAGTTGTGGAGCAGGGTCTCTGGGTTTGTTTGGATGCGGTGAATTTTTCGTAGCGGGGGTCCTCTTTTGTCCATCAAAGGTGAAACCCCCCCAACACAAAATCTTAGTCTGATTACTGTAGCTTTGGATGCACTTGTTTCTGATAACAGTATCTCAAGGGAAATTACTTCCAGTAAACATTATTTAAGAGAGATGTGGCATAGTAGAACTAGGTTTTCAGATTTAAATATTGCCGCATCCTAGAAATCTTTACTTATAGCACAGTAACCACACTAACCACAGATTCACGGCAAGCTTTTAAAAATATACATATAAAGGCTAAAAAAATGTAACAATATTGAGGTTAATTTTGGGAAGTGGGGATAGGAATTATTACTATTTTGAGTCTTAACAATATATTTTTTTTAATGTACTACCCTCCAGTATCTGCCTTCATGCATACCAGTTTTCATTTAAATCAAACAGTATACACGTGTATGCTGTTTTGTAGTTTACTTCTGGTCAGTTGTAAAATAGGATTTTTGGAGCCTTCCAGCTTGTCCTTTCTCTCAAGCCCTCAAATTAATCTCATCTTACATTCATTTTATACAGTATGTACATGTGTGCACCGTTGTGTCCAACTCTTTGCCACCGCATGGACTGTAGCCCGCCAAGGTCACCTGTCCATGCAGTTTCCCAGGCAAGAATGCTGGAGTGATTGCCATTTCCTTCTCCAAGGGATATTCCCCACCCAGGCATCGAACCCAGATCTCCGGCACTGCAAGCAGATTCTTTACCAGCAGGGCAATGGGGAAGCCCCATACAATATGTAGTTTATAGTATACATTATATATGTACATATATACACATGTCCACATATTGTCTAGATTTCAAACTTCTTGAAGTTAGAAGCATAGATTTCATTTTTGTCCGCAGTTGAGTAACCTGGTGATTTGCACATGGTAAACATTTAAATGTTTGAGTCGGAAAGCTCCTTACAAGTCTCAGGTGTATTACTGTTAGGAGAAGGCCTAGGGGCCACCAAGTAAGTCAGCATTTTTCTATCTGGATTTTCATGGGGTAGTGAGGGTGTCCAGCATGTGAGCATGCATACGTGTATATGTCTTACACTGTGATATTTAACATAATGATGTTTTTAGAATATGTGGCTGTTTGGTACTCCTCCAAGTAGATGAAATATTAGTGTTTTAATTAGGTGAATGGAGTGATTGCATTTATTAGGTTTTGTATTCTAGTTTGGCTGTGAAGAATCACGGCCAGTAGTACTTCTGTAATTTCCAATTTGCTGATACACTTTATGTGGTTATTGTAGGATTACTGTTTGTGCGTGTGTTTGTGTATATATGTCTAAGACATGTTTAATAAATCCCTTGGTTTATAAGAAGAGTCTTATTCTGTCTCTAATTTTTGGATGTTATTCTTTGGTAAAGATATTTGTTAGTCACGTTACTCCTTGTGTTTAATTGTCATTCTTGGAGGGCGAGGGAAGTCCATCTTCTTAAAGTAGAGAACCTGGATGCTAGACTGTAAATGAAAGATGAGCTAGCTGCCTGGGCAAGGTCAACTGAGGCTACCTAGCTTTGCAGTCTTAACAACCACTTGGCCTTTCCTTATACTTTGGGTTCCTTCTGCCTCTTTTTTGTCTTTTCATCTTTATGTTCTCATGGCACACAGTTTTTCAGAAATGTTTGTTGACTGCCTCAGATGAAAGGTAAGTGCCCAAGGGCCAGTCTTCTCCCAGCCCCTGGAACCTGATTCTCTCTGAGTTGGTCACTTGCTTCCTACTTCTTCCTGTTCCTTTTCCTTTGTGTTTTAAAGAAACAGAACTCTGGTTGGATGGACAAAGTTGCTGATAAGACTGCAGTGGGTGTGGAGAGTAAGTTTATCTGTCAGCTCTCTGAGCTAGCAGAGGAGACAATTCAGTCTTGAGCAAGTCCACGTAGACTCCTGGCTGAAAGTGAAAAGGAGGAACTTGGATTTTTAACTTGCAGGTTCACCAGTAAAGGGTGTTAGCTGGAATAAGGTTTATACAAAATCTGTGATTGTCTGCTGAATTGTGATTTTTTTCAAAGTACCTAAAACCAAATCAAAATATTTTAGGATTTAATGTACTTTTTTAACATGTGTGGATTTTGTTGTGTTTGTCCCTTTAAAAAACAGGGACTTCTCTGGTGGTACTGTGGTTAAGATTCTGTGCTCCCAGTGAAGGGAAGCCTTGGTTGGGGAATTAAGATCCCACATGCTGCACAGCATGGCCAGGAAAATAAAATCCTCTAGATACAAAATTAAATGGCCTACTACTTGTCTTGAATGCATGTCTCTGCTGAAATGTCTCCTTATCTGTTCCTTCTTATATGAAGTTGTCAAAATTTAGCCATTGCTACTGATTTTATTTAATAGAGCTATAATGTTTTGAAATAAACAGTTTTATTTTCAGCGCTGTATTCTGAAGGCTTTTCAGTATCAGTCTGAGATTTGCCTATTTTTCGTGCCCTCCCCCATACCCAGACTCTGTATACAGTACTCTGCTTATGTTGAGAGCAGTCAGCATCAGATGATTTAAAATCCACCATAAACAACATTCTGCCTCTGAGGAGTTTCTATGGGTTCAGCACACTTAACGTGTGTGCCATTTCCCACCTTGAAAGTGCAGCGGCCTGCTAACTGTAGAGTACACCATGTAAAAAACTCCTGACTGCCTTTTATGGGGCTGAATAGATAATTGTTCTCTCTTATACTGGCTTCCCAGGTGGCGCATTGGTAAATAATCTGCCTGCCAGTGCCGGAGACACTAGACGTGGGTTGGGTCCCTGGGTTGGGAACATCCCCTGGAGGAGCAAATGGCAACCCACTCCGTATTCTTACCTGGAAAATTCCGTAGACAGAGGAGCCTGGAGGGCTACAGTCCATGGGCTTGCAAAGAGTCAGACATAATTGCACGTGTGCGCATACGCACCCCACACAGGCACACACTCTCTTATATTAGTAATAACTTGTAGTTTAGCACCATTATATTGACAGTCACCTAGCCACTAAGCATTTTATCTGTGTTTGAATTAAAACACCACCACAGCTTTTTAAGGGGGTAGGGGAGGCTGCTATGGTGGAAACAACTGGGGAAAGGGGAAGCCTGTAATGACACAGTGACACAATAATAGGTCACTATAATTTCAGCCTGGTAATTATGCCTTCGAAATAACAAAATGGTGAGGTGTTGTTGATTTACAGATAAAACAAACTTAGAAATGAATGGGTAACAGCTTTGAGGGTCTGCTCACAGATCTCTGGGTGTGAGTCACTCAGCTTCACGGTTTCTTTGGTCAAGTCTTGCTTTCCATATGGTGCTAATGTCTTTGTTAACTTGCGTTCACTTCCTGCATCTGTTTCTACGCACCAGTCTGCTTGGTCCCTAGGGGAGAGCTAAGTGGTAGGAGGGGTTGTGATCCATCAGTGAGATCTCAAAACAGAATAATCTATGTACACAATAAAAGCAAATACACTCAAGGTTCCCAACTGAAGAGAACAGCCAAATCCCCTGACCTTCTGTGCTCCTGGTCCTTGTATTAGAGGCTCACATTATTTTATTTTCTTTGTAGGTTTAATTATTTCTGTTTAATTGTTGACTGTTTTAAAATCTCTCTTCTGAGACTCCCAGATTTTATTTAAACTGGGTGGGTACCAGAAACCATAATCTTAGCAGTGTATTTTTATTAGAATAAATATCCAAGGGATCAAGAGATTAAATGTCTAGTGCAAGTTAAAAAATGTTTGAATTAAAAATACTTCTTGGTAGCTGAGAGGAATTGTTCATTTTAGAAAAATCAGAAAATACACATGGAGAGAAAGAACATAAAACCACCTATAATCCTATTCTGGAAAATCACTGTTAGCATGTTGGTTTGTATCCATCCATATAGCTGTTCTTTTAACCAAATCACAAAATAATCTCTTATTGAATATGTCATCTTGTATCTTGCCTCTTCTTTAAAACTCAGTATTTTAAAATACCCTTCTGCAGCGTCATTTTGACAGTGTGACCAGGTAATTAATGCACATGATAGTGTTCAGAATGATTAAGAGGTTGCAAAATGTTAAATCTCCCTTCCATTCCTGTCTCCTTGGCTATTTCTCTTGGGTAATGATGTCACCATTATTAACAGTTTATTCTCCATCCACCCAGAGAGATTCTACTTATGTATGTATACACACTTATATTTAAATACGTACAGTGTTAGTGTGTGTGTTATATAAGCTGTAGTGCACAAATTATTTAGCACCTAACTTCTGTATTTCTATATATACTATACTATATATACTAACAGTATGTATTTTAGAGATCATTCAACACAATGTTATATAGAGTTGTTTCATTTTTCAGGACTATTTGTAGATGTCTATTTTTAGATGTACGATGTTATGTACCATAACAGATGATACTTGTTCCCTATTGAGGGACATTTAGGTTTCCCCTAATATTTTGCTGTTAAAACAAAGCTGCAGCAAATAAATCTGTATGCAAATTATTTGATAAATGTGCTGGTGTATCTGTAGGAAGAATTCTTAGAAGAATGTGACTGTTCAGTTTTAATAGTGCTAGATTCTGCTCCATAGAAGTGGTGCCAGTTATAATCCACCAGCTATGTGTGAGCATCTGCTTCTCTCTATCATGTGGCCAGGGTGTTGTCACATTTTTCATCTTTGCTTCTCTTTTGGGGGAAAGATGTTTCGCAGGCTGTGTTTTATTATATATTTTTCTTAATATGAAGGCCATTATACTTCTTTTGATATGTTTGAGATCTGTCTATATTCATTTTCTGTGACATGTCTGATCATATACCTTGCCATTTTTTTCTGTTGTTGTATCCTTTTCTTCTTGATTTCTTCATGGCATGAATTGCTATATTTTTTCCTAGTTTGTCATTCCTTTTTTGACTTTCTGGTGATATTTTTTCTGAGAAGAAATATTAGTTGATGGCAGTTTTCATTTAATAGCTTCGAGCTTTTGAATCATTCATAGAGATGCTATCCTCACTTTGAATTTATGGTTTTACTTTTTACCTTTAAATCTTTCATCCATCTGGAGTTTATTTTGATTAAAAAATGTGAGTTATGAATCTTAACGTCCTTCCCAACTCAACTGGCTCCTCAATTGTCCAGCATCATTCACTGACTAATGGGTCTTTGAAATACTGCTACTGTCACTACTAAATTTCTGTATTCTTTTCTTTTCCCCTATTCTGTCTTTTCAATCCTAGTAACTAAACTGTTTAAATTATTGTGGTTTCATAACATGTTAAAATGTCTGGAAGGACTAGTCTCTCCTGATCACTCTATTTTTCATTACTAGATGTTTTTCTAGCTGTTCTTGCCAGATTTTATTTCCAAATGAACATTAGAATCAACTTGGTCTGGATGAAAATCCAGAAGAAATGTAGTTGATAATAGCTTTCTTCCCTTCCCCTGTTCTCTATCCTCCTCATTTCCCTCTCTCTCTCTTTTTTTAATAGACCTGTTCCCTTGTTTTTCTCTTTATTGAATGTCCCAGTATGTTCATCATAGTTGTATTGTACATACTATATATACAATTTTATATTGCATTTTGCATACTACTAGATAATAAGAATTTTAATGTACCATTAAAAAAGTATCTTCAAACTGTATTTTTTGATGACTGTACCCTTTCAGCATTTGATGTTTAACTGTTTTGTGTGTGTGTGTGTGGGAATATAGATTGCTTTTTATTTTAGCTATTATAATACTTTAAAGAGAAATTGTTTTAAGATCAATTTCTTGAGACAGGACAAAGGATGTGAATATGCTTAGGTTTTTCATGCCTTTGGCTAAATTGCTTTCTGGGAAACATAATTATTACTGCTTTTTTATTGTCGTAAAAATGCATGACAAGAAATATATTATCACAACTGTATTTAAGTGTATAAGATAGTATTGTTAACTCTATATACTTTATTGTGTAACACATCTCTAGAACCTTTTCATTTTGATGACTGAAACCCTGGACCCACTGAGCAACACACATTTTTTTCTCTCTACAGCCCCTGGTAACCACTATTCTCTTTTCTGCGTCAGTGAGTTTGATTATTTTAGATACATCATTAAAGTGGAATCATGCAGTATTTGTCTTTTTATGACTAACTTATATGACCTAGCATAATGTCTTCAGGGTTCATCACATCATTGCATAGTGTAGGATTTCTATCTTTTTTAAGGCTATATAATATTCTAGTGTGTACGTATGCCACATTTTCTGTATCATCTTTTATTTTCTTTGTTCATCCTTCACTGGGGATTTAGGTTGCTCCCACCTCTTGGCTGTTGTGATTACGGGTGTGCAAATTCTCTTTTATGTCCTGTTTTCCACTCTCTTGGGTATATACTGTTGGGAAGGAATGTTTATTTTCCCTACCTTTCTTAGTTCTTTGGCTTGTCTAATAATGAAATCAACATAGGGCAGACTAACAGGAGAAAAACAAATTTAGTTGCATATGTTCAGGGGTCCTACAAGAATATGAGACCCTCAGGCATTTAGCCAGTTGAGACTTAACATGACATTCTGAGCTATGGAGAAAAGGGATAGGGTTCTGGGTCTTGAAAGGTGAGAAAGACAATTCACAGGAAGATGGAGAGAAGGTTTGGTAAAGTGTTTTCCATTCCCTGCAGGACGATGGGGCCCAGAGAGAACTTTGATCTCTAGCCCCAGTCTGGCTGCCCGCAGTTCACCCCACCTCACCTGTACTATTTGTAGTTATCTCTTGTGATAGTTCCCTTCCTGGTACCAGACCCTCTATCTAAATTCTTTTAGACAGGTAAGGGAGAGATAAAAGGTTTTCCTCAGTCTGCTGATTTTGATTGCTTTCAGCTCAAAATAGTCACAATTCCAAAATGGTAGTTTGAGGAAGACTTGTTCTGAACTCCTCAATACCCAGAAATAAAATTGCTGGTTCATATGGTAGTTCTCTTTTTACGTGTTTTGTTTTGTTTGGTTTGTAAATTTCTCTCCTGTTTTCCATTGTGGCTGTACCGTTTTATATTCTCACCAAGTTATTTTAAAGAGAACATGGTAGAGACCAAACACCTGCAGAGAGAGGGAGCCTGTGTAGGTTCTAATTTTTCCATATCCTCAGCTACACTTTTCATTTTCTGTTTTTGATAGGGGCCTTCCTATTTGAGCTGAGATAGTTTAATATCTCAGTGTGGTTATGATTTGTATTTTCCTGATGATGAGTGATATTGAGTGCTTCTTGGTCATCTTTATGTCTTCTTTGGAGAAATGTCTATGATTGGATTATTAATTACTAATGTATTCTGGATACTTAGGCCTTATGAGATATGTGGTTTACACATATTTTCCTCCCATTCTGTAAATTGCCTTTGTCACTCTTGGTGGTTTCTTTTTCTGCACAGATGTCATTGCCTTGGGAAAAAAAAAAAAAGAATTAGAAAGCTTATAGGTAAAAAAAATGCCGTCTCTTTTCATTTAAACTTCTTCCACCTTCTAAGAGGCTGGAGATGATTTTAGCCATTGTGTTCCCCTTTTGACATTGGTTGTTCCTTCATTGTTTTAATATCTTTTTATTTTATTAAATTAAAAATTTTAATTGACTTATAGTTTGGCTGCGCTGGGTCTTCATTGCTGAGTGTGGGTATTCTCTAGGTGTGGCAAGCAGGAGCCACTCTCTGTGGCGTGCGGGCTTCTCATTGCAGAGGCTTCTCTTGTTGCGGAGCCTGGGTTCTGCGTGTGCCGTCTTCAGCGGTTGTGGTGCACAGGCTCAGTTGTTGCGGCTCACAGGCTTGAGAGCATGGGTTCAGCTGCCCCAAAGTGCGTGGGCTCTTCCCAGACCAGGAATCAAACCCACGTCCCCTGCATTGGCAGGCGGATTCTTTACCGCTGAGCCAGCGGGGAAGTCCTCTCCTTCACTTTAAAATTGTGTCTTTGCCTTCTTCTGCTGCCACCCTTCTCCCCTGTTCATATGAAACCTTTGTGTTTTGTGGGAAATATTTATTTTTTCTATATTGGTTTTGGTTATGTTGCATCTCTTACGTTATTTTTCTGACAGAAGACATTATTAAGAGCAGATATTTTCTTGGTGACAGTTTTTAGAGTAACTTTCATGGCTCTCAGTTGCCCTCAGTACTTTTTTCTCTGTGTGTTTATGTCTTCTCTTTAGATGCATTTGTAGTCAACACTAAAAGTAGTGGTTTTGGGTAGGACTATTAATTTACATGCTTTGGCTCATAGGCATGGTGACTGTATTTCATGTTACAGTTATGCACATGTAAATGTCAGCTTAAAAATGATATAAAACATCACCATATAAAGTTTTGGATTGAGAATTTACTTAATAGGATTAAACTTCACCCCTTGTATTCTGAGCTTTTTGGAGGCTTTGTGGTATGGTAAAGGAGCTTATGGTGTAATGAATAGGGCTGTAGGAATAAAGATAGCAGTTTATCCCAACCCATTAAGATTTATATTTGGCTAGAAATGAAGTGTCAGTAGGAGACTGTTCTTCTGTCTGTACATTGTTGGTACTCCATAAATATTTGTCCTATTGTACATATATTCATTAGAAAGATTTCTAGTGTATATATAGAGTCACATGGGATTAGATGGAAACAGTTAACAGGGAAAGATAATAGTTTGGCAGAGAGACAAGAATACCTGTTCCAAATGTGCTTATAGTTTTATACATAATCACTGAAAAGTCTGATCTGTAAATAGAAACCAAGTTGGTACTTTACTTCTCAGGTGTACGTGTAAGAGTATTTATGTATACATTTACAAGTAGAGGAGGAGACAGTGCTGATTAAATGTTTATTATCCAAAGGAAGTTGGATGTAGTGCTAAGTAACTTTCTTAAATGTTTTCTATGCTATTTCAATTTGCTTCTAATGTATCCTGAATTTAAGAGGCACAGATGGTGTTGATACATTTTAGAAGTTTTCTTTCAGTGAAATTGAGAAGGGCAGTGGGGATGTTGATAGTGGTGGAAAGGGTTTGCTACTAGTTAACCAGAATGAAAATTATATAAAGAGGGAAAATGCAAACATTTCTGCTGGCTGGAGCATTTTAGCAAATTGATGACCAACTTTCCATTTTGGTATATACTGAGTATATCACTTTTGGTATATCAGTTTATTAGCAGTGGGAATGATGATGATTCTACCTGTTTTTGCACAACTCTTTCTAATTTTTCTTCATATTATTTCAATTCAGTCTTTCCAAATGCGAGGTAACAGGATTGGTATCATTTTTGTTTTATATATGAGGAAACAGAAGCTGAGAGAGCGACTTCCCCATTCTCTGCTAGATGTGGAGATTGTTACAAAACCTTTGTCCCACACCTGTTGTTTCTCAAAGGGTAACCGGTGGCCAAGAACAGTTTCAACTACATTTGCAAATCAGTTTAAAGGGCTGGGAACACTTCACACTTTTTAGAAATATTTTCCTTCCAACAAATTAAAACAGAATTGGAATCTGAAGGGACACCACTTCAAGTTCTGCATTATAATGACCTAAGTTTTCTAGCTGGGGTTTTACTGGGCAACTTTTAGTAATAACGCTACTACCACTAATACCAGCAACAACATCTGCTCAGGGTTTTCTGTATACCAGGTTCTGTTCTAAATGTTTTTCATGTTTCATTTTGAAAATGTTTAGGACAAACCTATGAGCCACATCCTTGCTTTACAAATGAAGAAACAAGATGTGAGAAAATGGAGTGATAACTTCTCCAGGGACACAGAGCTTGACACAGACAGAGCTGGGTTTTAATCCGAATTATTTGGCCATAGTGTTCCTGTCCTTGTGCTACCTAAAAGTGTAATGAAAGGTGTTGTTCAAAATGATGCCATTCTGTGGTAGCTACCATCGAGAAGGGAGCACTCAGACCGGTATCCGCCCCAGAATGTGGTCTGTCCTCAGGCGCCAGAGCCGATTGAAAATATTCAGGGTAAAGAATGCTAGAGCCGAAGGTACGTCGGGGTTGAAAATTGGGCTTCATCGTTTTGAGACACTGGATAAGTCACTCAACCTCTTTGAGGGTGATTATACCTCAACTATTTGTGAAATTTAAGTAAAAATCTGTGACTGGTATGGGGGCTCAATAGATACTAGTTGTAAAATGGACTGTTTGTATTTCTGTAAAATGCTAATTCAGTGATTTCCAATTCAAATTAAACATTTCATTTATTTGGAGACAATTATGATATGATGCGGGCTTGCCTGGTGGCTCAGCAGAAGAATACGCCTGCAGTGCAGAACACACAGGAGATGTGGGTTCAGTCCCTGGGTTGGGAAGATCCCGTGGAGGAGGGCATGGCAACCCACTCCAGTATTCTTGCCTGGAGGATCCCATGGCCAGAGGAGCCTGGCAGGCTGCAGTCCGTAGGGTCACAGAGAGTCAGACACGACGAAAGTGACTGAGCGTGCACACACACGTGATGTGATGTCTGCCCTCACAGACCAGGCTGCAGAAACATACAGAGAATTTGGCCACTGTGTGAAGTGGAGGTTGTAAGGACTGCTTGGCTGACTGAGAAGGAAATGAGGAACTCTGGCTGGTCATCAGAACAGGAATCTAACCTCAAGTAACCTTTGAACTTGAAGGTGAAGTAGGAATCCTGGTAAGAGGTAAGAGAAGGAAGGGTGGGGAAGAGGATTTGGGAAGAAGCTTCAGTATGTACAAAGGTGTAGAGGCGTGAAAGGGCAAAAAGATGCTCAGAAATTCCCTGTGAAAGGAGTTCATGGTGGTCACTAGGGGTGTGTGAGCTGTCCTGTGTGCTGGGATCAAGATTCAGGACTGTGCTGTACAGCAATAGGGTGGTGGTGGCAGGTGGGAGTTTCGTTTTAGGTAACATTTTGGCAGCTATGTAGAAGGGACTAGCTAACCAAGCAGGGGGTGTCACTGTGTTTCATGCCAGTGGTGGGGGGTGCTGGATTCCTGAGGGATCTTTGGGTAGAATGGGTCAGATGTGAAGGGCGAGGATCTGAGAATAAAGAAGAGCAGAGAATAAAGAAAAGCGCTTGGGCTTTTCAGACCACATGGATTTGGAAAGGGACCAGAGGCAAGGGAGAGAGAGGGAATTTCATTTGGGGTGTGTGTTACATCTGAGGTCTGTTCCATTTGTCCAAAGTTGTATAACAGACCATCCCCACACCTAGTGGTTTAAAACAACAGCATTTTTTTTTTTTTTTAATGGTCACAGACCTGTACGTGGGCAGGGCTTGGTGGGGACAGCTTGTCTCTCCTCCACTCAGCTCAGCTGGGAGGCTTGTAGCATGAGGCAGGGCTCATCTGAAGGCTTCCTCACCCACATGGGGGCCAGCAGTTGGGGCTCCTCAGGCATCTGGTTCAATCCCCATGGTCTCTGGTGGAAACACCATGACCTGTTTGAGGTTGGTGATTTGCTTGCCTGTTTTTAGCTGGAGACCATGCTGTTGATACAGCAGCAGGCCCCCTCTGGATGCCCCGTAACAGGCTTCTTACATTACCCCAATGCTCCCAACCCATGGGTCCTAAGAGAGAGGCTGCCAGGGGCTGTGTGGCTTTGTATTACCTAGCCTTAAAGTCATGTGGAGTTGGTTCCTCCTCGTTCTGTTAGGAATGTGTCACGAGGGCCAGCCCAGATTCAAGGAGGGAGAGTTAGACGCCGCTTTTGGTGGGAAGAGGGTGCATTCAACAGATGTGTGCACGTGTTTTAAAACCCCTCCAGGTCCTTGTGGGATGTCGGTGTGGCTGGGTTACGGGTGAACTATGGATCTCCAAGAGAAGGAGCTGGGCAGGAGAGCATGTGATCATTTGTAGCTGTTAATTATTAGCATGTTACTTCCATATTACCACATGTGATATTTGAAGCTATTAAGTTGCTGAGACGGCCCAGGAACAAAAGTAGAACAGAACATGGAATTTGAAGATTTCAGGACGGGGAGAGGAAGGTGCAGGATAGGGAGTGTAACTTTCGCAGGCCCTGGAGAGGCCAGGTAGATTGAGGGGAAACAGTAGATAATGGCTTTGGTGATGAGGACCAATTATGGATAATGCGGAGAGATTCAAGCTCCAGCGGTCCGGAGGAAGTTGAGGAGAAGGAACAGGGCAGATGCTATGGATTTGGGCCTTTGAGAAGGGTCAAATGTGTGTGTGTGTTTTAGTTTTTTTAAAATACAAATTGAGATACTGCCCTTTTGAGAAGCAAGATGGTGTTTTAAAGGGAAATCTGTATTACCTTGGTGATTTGCTTGCCTGCATTGAGTATTGTTTTTGCTTCCAGACACAGAGAGGATGCGGTTTTGACCTTTGTGCCTGTTTGTAACATGAAAGAAGAAAGCGAGGCAAGGGAGAATAACTGGATGTGCCAGTCCTGTGTAGGTCACTGGTTTTGGTTACGATGCTTTTAACGCACAGTGTATTTTACTAGCCCTGTCCTAGAGTTTGATCTTCAAGGTGCTCAAGTCTGTAAGCAATAATTCACTTGAATGTGTAAGAACCTTGTGGGGAATAAGTACTTATTAAATATCTGTGAAATGAAAGCATGATATGTTCTCCAGGTGGAATGAGGGTCACAGAAGCAATTTAGCCTTGAGTTGACATTAGAGCCAAATCATAGTAAAGCTGTGATTTTTTTTTTTTTCCCTTTATACCAGCAATTTCTCAGGGCACATCTGAAGTTGTGAGCGCTCCCTTTTCTTCATGGAGGATCTCAGCTGCAGGGTTGATTTATGCCACATTTGAATTTGTCAAATAGTCTCTTGAGAAATATTTTCCCTCCAGAATGGCAGTCCCCTCACTGGAGAGTCAGCCACCTGGGTCACTGTTGATCTTCTAGTCAGCTGCCCTGGTGATTTTTCAGTAGGTGGCTACTTACTATTCGCTGCTTCAGGCATTCAGTGAAAATTTTGACTAACAGTAAAAATAGGCGCAGTGGTCAAGAATCTGCCCATCAGTGTAGGAAGGGTAAGACGTGGGTTTGATCCCTGCATTGGAAAGATCCCCTGGAGTAAGAAAAGGCAACCTGCTTCAGTATTCTTGCCTGGAAAATGAAAATCCCATGGACAGAGGAGCCTGGGGGCTACCGTCTTTGGGGCTGCAAAGAGCTGGACATGCCTAAGTGACTGAACACATAAGATAACACAAAGATAACACGGCAGATTTCCCTTGGCTTTTATTTTTCCCTTCATTTCAATCCCTTCCCAAACTTCCTGCCTCCTTTTAGCCCAGGGCTGGGCAGCTTGCTGCCCTGCAGTGACCTCTGGCTGGGCCTGTGGTCACTGCCCATGAAGGTCTGATGACATTTTCCTAGTCTGATTATTCTCTTCACCATGGCAACATTGCTGTTAAATTTGAAAAGCAGTGACCTATGATGAAACAGCCAACTCTTCAGAGTGCACTGGGTCCCTCGTGTGCACTGGGTCCCTCGTGTGGGTAGCAACATTGTTTACAAGGCAAGGTACTAGGTTTCCAGTGTTCACAGCAGCATTGTATACAATTGGCAAGGTAGGGAAGCAACCAAAGTGTCCATTGACAGATAATGGATAAAGAAGATGTGGTGTATATATACAATGGAATACTACTCAGGCATAAAAGGAATGAAATCTTGCCATTTGTAGCGGTACAGAGGGACCTGGAAGGCGTTACGCTAAGGGAAATAAGTCAGAGAAAGATAAGTGCTGTATGATAATCACTTATATGTGAAATCTAAAAAATGCAACAAACTAGGAAGTAAAACGGAAATGAAGCAGACTCACAGAGAACAAACTAGTGTTTAGCACTGGGGAGAGGGAGCAGAGAAGGGCAATATAGGGGTAAGGGGAGAAAAGGTTACTATGGGATTATGTGAAATCATGTGTGAAACTTTTGAAAACTGTGAAGCACTCTAGAATTTAAAGAATCTTTCATTCAGTATAAAAAAAAAAAACAAACAGAAAACAAACTGCAGTAGGTCACTTTGATAATTTTTACAATCCAGTGCTGCGCAAACCTCAGATCAGTCTGTCTCTTCCCCTCAGTTTGGGTTTGCGCATGGGTAGTTGTTTCCCTGAGTTTCCTGTTGTCCCTCTTTGCCTTTCCGTTCTCCTTCCCTTTCAGTGTCTTTTTATTCTACCTAATTTCCTTTTTCTCCTTTTCATTTTTTATCCTTCTCCATTCGGGACATCCTGCGCAACTCAGAGGTTTTGTTGCTCTTGTTCTTTTTGTTTTGCTTTTACTTAGGGGATGTCATGGGTTTATTCGAGATGTTTTATGTTTCTTACTAGTATTAATTTTTTTATGTAGGGATTTTTTAAAAAGCCCTGAAAATAGATTTCCTAGTTTGTTTATTTATTATTAATTCCATTGCTATCGTGTAG
Organism: Ovis aries; assembly: GCF_016772045.2. Lineage (NCBI taxonomy): Eukaryota > Metazoa > Chordata > Mammalia > Artiodactyla > Bovidae > Ovis > Ovis aries. The sequence goes on along the minus strand of NC_056062.1, from coordinate 56,433,874 downwards.
CTGATTTAGATCCCCCCTGCCCCCGTTGGTGTGTGTATAGTGATTCAAAGCTTAGAAAAAATTATTTCAAATTATTAATTGGGAATTTTCAGAAATCATACTTTAGTAGTTGACCTATTTGTGTTTCTCTGTGTGGAGTCTCAGCAAAGTTAGGAACACTCAAAGGCTACATAATTCTTGAAATTTAATAGCACCCCAATGTTCACAGCAGCACTATTCACAATAGCCAAGAAGTGGAAGCAATCTAAATGTCCGTTGACAGAGGAATGGATAAAGAAGATGTAGTATATATGCATAATTACTCAGCCATGAAAAGAATGAATTATTGCCATTTGAAACAGCATGGATGGACCTGGAGATAATCAGGCTAAGTGAAGTGAGTCAGAGAAAGACAAATATCATGTGATATCACTTATAGGTGGAATCCAGAATATGATACAAATGAGCTTATTTATGAAACAAAAACAGAGTCACAGACATAGAGAACAAACTCATGGTTACCACAGGGTAAGGGCATGGAGGAGGGATGAATCATGAGTTTGGGATTAGCAGACACACACTACTGTATACAAAATAGATAAACACTAAGGTCCACTGGATTGTAGAAAAAGCAAGAGAATTCCAAAAAAAACATCTACTTCTGCTTCATTGACTGCAGTAAAGCCTTTGACTGTGTGGATCATAACAAACTGTGGAAAATTCTTCAAGAGATGGGAATACCAGACCACCTTACCTTCCTCCTGAGAAATCTGTGTGCAGGTCAAGAAGCAACAGTTAGAACCGATCATGGAAAATGGACTGGTTCCAAACTGGGAAAGGAGTACGTCAAGGCTGTATATTGTCACCCTGTTTATTTAACTTATATGCAGAGTACGTCATGAGAAACGCTGGGCTGGATGAAGCACAAGCTGGAATCAAGATTGCCAGGAGAAATATCAACAACATCAGATATGCAGATGTTACCACCGTTATGGCAGAAAGCAAAGAGGAATTAAAGAGTCTCTTGAAAGTGAAAGAGGAGAATGAAAAAGTTGGCTTTAAACTCAACCTTCAAAAAACTAAGATCATGGCATCTGGTCCCATCACTTCATGGAAAATAGATGGGGCAACAATGGAAACAGTGGCTGACTTTATTTTCTTGGGCTCCCAAATCACTGAAAATGGTTACTGCAGCCGTGAAATTAAAAGACTCTTGCTCCTTGGAAGAAAAGCTATGACCAACCTAGACAGCATATTACAAAGCAGAGACATTACTTTGCCAGCAAAGGTCCAGACTAGTCAAAGCTATGGTTTTTCCAGTAGTCATGTATGGATGTGAGAGTTGAACCATAAAGAAAGCTGAGTGCTGAAAAATTGATGCTTTTGAACTGTGGTGTTGGAGAAGACTCTTGAGAGTTCCTTGGACAGCAGGGAGATCAAACCAGTCCATCCTAAAGGAAATCAGTCTTGAATATTCATTGGAAAGACTGATGCTGAAGCTGAAGCTCCAATACTTTGGCCACCTGATGCGAAGAACTGACTCATTATAAAAGCCTCTGATGGTGGGAAAGATTGAAGGCAGGAGGAGAAGGAGAGAACAGAGAATGAGATGGTTGGATGGCATCACTGACTCAATGGACATGAGTTTGAGCAAGCTCAGGAGTTGGGGATGGACAGGGAAGCCTGACATGCTATAGTCCATGGTGTCACAAAGAGTCAGACACGACTAAGCGATTGAACTGAACTGAACTGAGGGTCCTACTGTAAAGCAGTTAATTATATTCAGTATCCTGTGATAAACCATAATGGCAAAGAATATGAAAAAGAATATATATATATATATGTGTATAACTGAGTCACTTTGCTATGCAGCAGAAATTAACACATTGTAAATCAAATATACTTCAATAAATTAAAAAAAGAAAGGAATTAAAGGAGGTGGTTAGTTAGTTGCAGTTGTAGTCTGTTGCCATGCCAGGATATGGACCTTTGTCATATTGTCACTTCCACCTTAGACTCTAGATATGACATGTTGGCCACCAGCAGGTGCTCCAGCTCCCTGAGCTGAGGAGGGGGGACTCTGGGTGGGTGGCCCCTTCCACCTGGGTTCTGGGTGCTGTTACTGGGCGAGAGCTTCAGGAACCCCTGTGCTCTCTGACTCTCCTGCTTCTCCTGACCAACTTGCCTGTCTGCCCAGCCGCCCTCTTGCTTTTGACAGTGAAATGCCATTGGGGGGAGTTTTTTGTGTGTGTTCACGTTGCTGTTAATAGCAGGGGGTTGCACCCATAGTTTCCACACTGAACGTTTGTTTCAGATGTTGTTGTGTCCTTTGCAGGTGCATCCTGCACAAGAGTGGCATTTCTGCTGTCCTTTCTTTCGAGTTTGCAAGAGGTGAATGAAAGGGTACAGAGGACAAGGTGGGAGTGGTTTTGGTCTTTCAGTTTTGGAAGAATTTGAAATTCTTAATTCTTTTCGACTAGTACTATGTGCATAGAAAGGAACTTTTATGTGGCGATGATGCTAAAACATTAATTCGGTGCGGTCTTGGCTCCAGCCAAGCAGTGGTGGGTGGCGAATGCCTCTTCCTACCCTCGCCTCAGCTCTCTGTAGATGTTCTCTTCCTCTTCTGGTTTCCTGGTGAGAGGGTTTGATATGTAGGGGGCTTAGAGAGCACCTCCGCCCAGGATCATGTAGTTTCTATTTACCACCTCTCAGTAGGTGCGTTCTCAGTTGCTTCAGTCTTGTCTGACTCTTTGCGACCCTATGGACTGCAGCCTGCCAGGCTCCTCTGTCCATGGGATTCTCCAGGCAAGAACACTGGAGTGGATTGCTGTGCCCTCCTTCAAGGCATCTTCCCGAACCAGGGATCAAACCCGCATCTCGGATTCTCCTGAATTGGCAGGCAGATTCTTTACCGCTGAGGCACCTGGGAATCAGGTAGAGATCTCATTTTAAATTAATTTGTTGCAGACATAGATTTGCCTCAGTGGAGCTGATTTATTGAATAATATCAAGTCTCCAGTGTGAGGAATCTAGCCTGTGAAACATTGTGGGAACCTCAGATGCGTGAACTATTTTGATACCCATATGGCAAAAATCTCTGGGTCTGGGACTTCCCTGGTGGCTCAGTGGATAAGAATCTGCCTGCCAATGAAGGAGGCATGGTTCAATCCATGGTCCGGGAAGATCCCACATCACTAAGCCCCTGGGCCACAGCTACTGAGTCCACGCTCTAGATCCCATGCTCCACAACAAGAGAAGCCACCACAATGAGAAGCCGGGGTACTGCAAAAGGCCTCACTCTTTGCAACTAGAGAAAGCCTAACAGCAGCAATGAAGACCCAGGACAGGGAAAAAAAATGAAATTTTGGATCGGTAAATGGCAATCTTGAGATGGCTATTGTAGGGAAGAGGCAGAGATGGAGGCAAGAGAGAGCTGGGAGGGAGGCGTGTCCTCACCTCCTGCTGCTGCCCATGGAAGCCTGGACTCCCTTTGAGGAACTGTTGTTCCTACTGAGGCTCATCCCAGTGGGAATGGGAATAGTGAGCAGTGGGAACAGTGGGAACAATGAGCAGCTCTCAGGCAGTCCCATGGCCCCCCCCCCCTTTTTTTTTTTTTTCTTTTTGGAAGCAACTATGGCCAGCTTGGCTATGGTTCATAAGATCACAAAGAGTCAGACACAACAGAAATGACTTAGCACATAGCACACGCCCATTGTTGGGCCTTCCTTGGTGGCTCAAATTGTAAAGAATCTGCCTGCAATGCAGAAGACCTGGGTTCAAGCCCTGGATTGGGGAAATCCCCTGGAGAAGGGCATGGCAACCCATTCCAGTACTCTTGCCTGGAGAACTTCATGGACAGGGGAGCCTGACAGCCAGCCAGTCCATAGGGTTGCAGAGTTGGACACAACTGAGCAACTAACACTTTTAACTTTCACTTTTGTGGTCATTGTTAATTTCCTTCAGTTCCTGGGCATTGTGTCATTAAAGCAGCTGTACTTAACATGTTTAGCATTTTTATATGCTTTGCAGTAATTCTTTATCATTCTGGGGGGCATAAGTTAAACATAATCTTATTAAAGAAGCATGTAGAAATGCAAAGCAATAAAACATTTCTATTTTTGAAGATATTACATAATTATAGACTGTAATAAAGCATTCCTTTTATAAAGAACTGAGTGACCTCTGTAATCTTAAGTACTCTCCCACATTTATTTGTTGGTTTGTAAGCATCATTCTGCCTTTGAATATACATGTTAATAAAGGGACAGATGTACTCAGGGAAATAAAAAACATTCTAATGAAAGTGAAAACCAAGGTGCAGACCTCATTTTCTTTATTCAGTAATACTCGTCTGCCCGCCCTCCTCCCCATGCCCTGCACACACCCTGTTGAGTTAGGGACTCAGGTTCTTAATCACAAGCCTTAACTTGAAACTCAGGCTGCTTTCTTTGGCAGGCCTTCAGGAGGTCAGGTTTCCTCAGTTCAGAGGGAACCTAAGAACTGCTTGTGCCTGACTTCTTTCACCCAAGAGATCGACTTTAAAGCTGGGATTGCCAGGCACAATCTCCAGTATTCAGTGCAAGGGACATTTTGGTGGGGGTGGGTGTCAAGGAGGACAGATGTTTTCACAGCTGCTTTGGGTACCTCCTCTGGGAGCTGCAGCTGTCTTGGGTCCCATTGCAGCCCAGGTGGTTCATTTCTGCCCACATGGTCCTGTCAGTTACGGCAGTGGGCTGGCCTGGCTCGTCCAGACTACCCTGAGGATGTGGCCAGCCCCTCATCTCAGCATCAGCTCTATACCTCTGGGTGGAGGTGATGAGGAAGGAGTTGAGGCAGGGGAAAAAAAAGATGTTTGAGACTGACCTGCTCCCAAGGTCAGGGGCCCCTGGTGGGGAGGTTGAGGCAGGGCTAACCTTTTTCCTTTCTTCAGCTGTTACTGGACATTCAGAAATGTCTGCTCTAGAAGGTGCCCTTCAAGCCCACACGCCCCCAGAAGGCACAGCTTCCCAGAGTTGCAGTGCTTCTTTGTTGAACTAACAGATGCCAGGCTCTTGTTTATACTGAGAGCTGCATATCAGTAAATGCTTAGGCCTTCTCTGACAAATATTGACCTAAAGGCAATTGTATTCCATGTCTTGCTTTCACATGAACTTGCTTCCTAATGCATTTAGACATAGATATATTGCAATAGACAGATTGCGAAGTGATCTCGTAATATGGTTTACACCTTACAGTTATTCTCTGTTTCTTAAGTTTTAAGTCTGTTCTTTTTAGAGGTAAAGTATGTTTTCCTTTAATGCTTTTTTCTTTGGTTGAAGTATAGCTGATTTACAATATTGGGTTAGTTTCTACTGTATAGCGAAGTGATGCAGTTATACATTATATATGTATATGTATATACACACACATACATTCTTTTTCATATTCTTTTCCATTATGGTTTATTACAGGATATTGAATATAGTTCCCTGTACTGTCCCCTTGGATCTTCTTGTCTCCATTTTATATAGAATGGTTTGCATCTGCTAATCATTCCCAAACTCCCAATCCTCTCTTCCACCTCTCCTGGCCCTTGGCAACCACCGGCCTGTTATCTGTGTCTGTGACTTTAATACTCTTGATGTAGTGGTAATTGTTTTTAATTGGACATTTCCATTATATGAGAGTGTCACAACATTTTTTGCTTCGTCTTCTCTGTGTAAAGAACCCAAGCTTCTTACATGGATACAAGTAAAAATTTGGCCTTGTTAAAGGAAGAAAGATAATTGGTTGAATGATGGAAGATGAGGAGAACTGTGCTTGCTTTTAGGCTAAAAAAAGAAATTATTTTTCTCTGTACCATGGAGAAACATGGCCCAGAAAATTGAATGGCATACAGCTGTTTTTTTCCAGCATGGGGTTTTGCTTGTATCAAAGAACAAGTGGGTTGTGATGACCTCGATATATCCAAGAGGATAAAGCTTGAAACTGTAGGAGCTGATGTTCCTAAAACCCCAGAGTGAGAGTGTACTTTTATTCAGCTTTTTCTCTTCAGTGAAATTTGAAAAGCACTTGGTATAGAAAGCAGAACTTTTACTTGATCTTTTGTGGCAAAGTTAAGGAAGAGTATCTAGGCTGCTTTAGATGTTGGCTGTTAAATTGTTGTATGTGTCAAGGGTGACACCATGTACTTTTGATACAAAGTCAGCTAAGCTCTCACTTTTTAAAAAAATTTAGAACTGGGAAATTAATAAATCTTTATAAAATACTACTTATTTGTGTCTCTGGGTTAGAGCATGACTTTTAGCAATAGTATGGAGGTTGATAGGTTACCTCTTATTGCCATCTCTCACCTGAAGATTAACTATATAGGTTTATGTTTTAAATATACAGATTCCTCTATATGTTTAAGTATTTAGGCTTTAAATACATGTTCCTATAAACCTTATTTTAAAGAGGATTCCTAACTACATTTTTGTGTTTATTTTTTTTTAAATTTTGACAGTAATGGTTGATTTTACTTCTGATGTTCAAGTTAAGAAATAAAATACAATGTGTGTGCAGGTCTTTGTGTGCGTGTTTCCAGGTCCCACTCCCTTGAAGGGGGATAATCAACACTTCGAAGCATAGTGGCTAGAGGTGAGCACTAAGATTTATTACTTCGGTTTCAAAGCTCCATTTTTTGTCAGCTGCAGAACAGTCCCAGTAGACGTGAGGATGACAGTGGCGTAGTGCGTGGCCTTGACAACTGCAGAGTGATGCTGAAGAATCAACAAAGCAGTACAACGAAAGACTTTATAAAAGTTTAGCTTTTCCAAAACAATGTCTGCATTGTTCTTCTTTCTCTCTGGTAGCTAGCTGTCCTTCCCTAGAGTTGACTGTCCTGCATTTTCCCCACAGGAGACACCAGTAAGACCAACTAAAGTCTGTTGCTCTGGAGTAAAATTCCTACAGGGCTTGTTTTTCCTGTTTGTGACCTCCAACATTTCAGCAGCCCTTATGGAACTCCTGTTCTCTCTTTCCATCAATGTTTCCTCCACTATTAATACAATCATGTAGTTAATCATTCCCTAATCTCTATATGTAGTATCTGAAAAAATTTATTTCTATCTTATGAATATAATCTCCTTGTTTAAAAAGCGGGTTAGGTGTATAGATAAAGATAGTTGCTCAGAGACCTCGGTTGGTATGAATTCTGTCAATCCCTTCCTTGGGGACGTGTAGTTAGAGTTGTGTAGATAGAGTTGTATAGATAGAGTTGTGTAGTTAGAGTTGTATAGTTAGAGTTGTGTAGATAGAGTTGTGTAGTTAGAGTTGTGTAGATAGAGTTGTATAGATAGAGGTGTGTAGTTAGAGTTGTGTAGATAGAGTTGTGTAGACTGGCAGTCCTCTGGCCTTTGCATGCATCAGAGGGCTTGTACAGATTTGTGTTGCTGAATCCAGATGGCTGATTCAGTCTTTTTGGGGGAAGGTCTGAGAACTTGCATTTTGAGCCAGTTCCCAGGTTCAGGTACCACAATTTGGGAAACTTGAAGAATTGATTGGTGCGTGTTTGTGCTCACCTATTAAAAAAGCAAATGCTATAGGACTTCCCTGGTGGTCCATTGGATAGAAGACTCCACTCTGCCAATGCAGGGAGCATGGGTTCGATCCCAGGTCAGCGGACTAAGATTCCACATGCTCCATATGCCATGGGGCACAGTCAAAAGATAAAATGTAAACATATAAATACAATAATAATTCATTTAAAATTTTAATTTAATTTAAAAATTAAAAAAATAAAAAAGCAAACGTTAATCAATACCATACATGGTTCTGTATTTTTTATCAGCTCTGGGTTGTGGGGAGCTTTCTAAATTGGTGCATATTGACCATTTCATTCTTAACTGCTGCATAATGTTCCAGAGTATAAATATGCCTTAGTTTGACTTCTGTTAATGGGCACTTTGATTTATTATATTAATAGACTGACTTGGTAACTCAGCTGGTACAGAATCCACCTGCAATGCAGGAGACCCCAGTTTGATTCCTGGGTTGGGAAGATCCCCTGGAGGAGGGTATGGCAACCCACTCTAATATTCTTGCCTGGAGAATCCTCATGGATAGAGGAGCCTGGCGGGGTACAGTCTATGGGGTCACAAAGAGTCAGACACAGCTGAGAGACTAGGCACACATATTAATAGTATTTTTTTTAAAAAAGCTATAATAAACAAATGCTGCACTGAGCATCTTTTTATTTTAATTCCTGTTTCATGTAAGCTGTTTTGTCTAGGGTAACATGAAGAAGTGAAATTGCTGAGCACGTATCTTTTTTATTTTATTTTTGTTCTAAGAGATGATGTCTCCTGACTCTCGGCCATATTTACCACATTAATGCCCAGCATTGGGTAATTTGTTTTAATTCTTCCAATCTAGGGCTAAGCCAAGTTGCTAGGAAAACTGTAAAAGAGTGCTGACTGGGCTCTTTACAAATTCAGCCTGAAATGAGCTTCAGGCTGCTGGGCCGTCTGTTTTCAGTTTTTGTGGACTTCCTAAAACAGTGATATTCAACTGTTTTTTTCCCCCTCAACACCCTTGACGGATCAGCATTGTCCTCAGTAACAGTGGCTTGTGTAGTTTCTAGAGAGTTTAGGTCCAAATGTGTCTTTTAGGTAAAGTCATTGTTAGACTAACCTTGGATATTCTCCCCCCTTCCCCTTCAGACTCTCTTTTTATAACCAGATGCAACATTCCTTGTGCCCTCCATCTTGTACACCAGTTATTCATCTTTTTCTGTTCTCTCCTGGGCAGGGATATGTGCTAAATGAGTTGGGAGGTATTAGGAGGGCTGTGGTCATAGGTAAGTGCAGGCTAAGTGGGTGTTCCATCCTAGAACTAACTTTCCTAATACTTGGGATTTCATGGCAGTGAAAGTTGATCAGTTGTGTCCAACTCTTTGTGATCCCATGGGCTATACAGTCCATGGAATTCTTCTAGCCAGAATTAGAGTGGGTACCTGTTCCCTTCTTCAGGGAATCTTCCGAACCCAGGGATCGAACCCAGGTCTCCTGCATTGCAGGCAGATTCTTTACCAGCTGAGCCACCAGGGAAGCCCTGGATATGCGGGTTCGATCCCTGGGTCGGGAAGATTCCCCTGGAGAAGGAAATGGCAACCCACTCTAGTATTCTTGCCTGAGAAATCCCATGGACAGAAGAGCCTGGTGGGCTACAGCCCATGATGTTGCAAAAGAGTCAGACATGACTTAGCCACTAAATGACAACAAAATTAAAATTGGGGTTGGGGAGCTCACACTGGGTCCTCACGTCCTTGTTTTGCCAAGTCATTAAAACCAACAAACACAAAGCCACCATTTCTAAAAATACGAGATTTTTTTTTTAACATTGCTCTTCCTCCTCCAGAATCAGAAAGGATACCTCAAAATAAGGGTTATTACTTTTAAGTTCAATTTCAAGAAAATTTCTTTTCTCTTTTGCCTCAGACAAGTGAAAATTGATGATTTAGTCTGGAGTCATAGTGTGTAAAGGAAACTGGTCATTTCTTGAATGAAAGATTTGATGTCTGCACTAGGTGTTTCTGGGCTTCCCAGGTGACACTAGTGGTAGAGAACCCACCTGCCAGTGCAGGTAGATGTAAGAGCCTCAGGTTTGATCCCTGCATTGAGAAGATCCCCTGGAGGAGGGCATGGCAACCCACTCCAGTATTCTTACATGGAGAATCCCCATGGACAGAGGAGTCTGATGGGCTACAGTCCATAGGGTTGCACAGAGTCAGATCCACCTGAAGAGACTTAGTATGTGTGCATGCCAGGCTTTACTGGTTTGTCAAACTGTCAGTCCACATTGCTGCTGTGGATTGCTGCGGGTGGGGTGGTCCTGTCATGCCAGGCACTGAGCGAGTCCTGGAGAAAAAGCAGCAGAGGAAGGACTTCTTACATTTCAGCAGCTCCCTTTCAGCCTGGCTTCTGGAGCACACAGATGGCTTTCCCAGGAAGATGTGTTCAAACTTTCATGGCGACAGCTGCCAGGCATGCCTAGGATCACCCGCCTTCAAAATCTTTCACTTCTGGCCCCAGGCCGGATTTAAACAAGGTCACTATTGTATCTTTGAGCTTCTTGGGAGAATCAGCTTTTCATGGAAAGAAAATCCTTTCTGCCATTAAGGAAACCTGGGTATCTGTTACCTGCTATAATGCTTCTGCCCCTTTGGGATGTGAAGACACTCTAATGGGTGACAACAAAATTTGTGCTGATTTTACCCTGAGAGCGTCCCACCTACAGGGCGGCCTCCTCCAGGGGTACTCGAGCTGAGCTTGAGACAGCTGTGCGTCTTGAGGAATCTTACTTTGTGTGTGGAAACAAGTTAAAAAATGACTCACAGAGTAGCTTATTACAATGTTAATTCTTTCCAAGTAGCCAAGATCTAAGAGGCTTATTAGATTTTAGATACAGTGCTTTATTAAAATTTTGTTTTCTGTTACAGCTTATTGGATGAGGTACTTGAGGGGATTGAGATGACATCAAAAAAATGGAAAACACTTAGTTTTGATTAAAATGGGCACTAAATACCTGAAATAGACACTGAATATACCATGTAAAAAGGGACAGACCAGCGCCTGCCTGACCCAAGGAACCAGTTGTGGACACTCCCTTTCTGTATTTATTCCAGTGAATTTGATAGAATTTGGGGACTTCGCTGGTGGTCCAGCGGCTAAGATGCCACGTCCCCAAAGCAGGGGCCCTGGGTTTGATTCCTGGTTGGGGAACTGGTTATCACATGCCATAAGAGTCTGCATGTCACAATGAAGATGCTGCATGCTGCAACTGAGACCCAGTGCAGCCACATGAATACATGAATAAATATGTATGTATTTTTAAAGAGTGTTTTGGGGGAATTCACTGGTAGTCCAGTGGTTAAGACTCCGTGCATTCACTGCTGAGGGCTAAGGTTCAATCCCTGGTCAGGGAACTAAGATCCAGTAAGCCAAGTGATGCAGCAAAAAAAAAAAAAAAAAGTGTTTTTGAAGGAAGAAAGGTGGGTTCTGAGTGGTGTGTACTTCCCATGAACTTCCCCAAGAAGCCTGCTATTCTGAAACCTAGTAAGTATTTGAGGAGAGGCATCTAGTGCCCTTTCAGGCACTGGAGGGCTTGCTGCAGTTGCCATGGAGACTGAGAGGTGCTGGTCTCAGCTGTGTGACAAGACACTCAGGCGCTTCAGGAAGGGGAGCAGGAGCCAAAGGTCATTTATCCTCAGTCAGCTTGAAGAGCCCTGTTGGTTGTGATGAGTATTGACCAGTTTCTCTGCAGTTTCCCGTATTGTAAAATGTCGATGTAAAATGTCATTTTAAACTGTTAAGTATTTTTTTAAGTACTGTATTACTCTAGTCAGAATTGGTTTTCTGTTGCAAAATCCTAGTTTTGTGTATTGGTAAAACTAAGATGTAAATTACTAATTGTTTGAAATATTCTTCCTAGTAGATAAAAAAGCAAAACATTATGATATACATTTGCCTGTCAAGGATTACTTTCATTGGAAGAAGCATGACTACCCTGGTTTGATTCTGACTATACATTGCTTTTTTTTTAAAGTGGATTACAAAATTTGTCATATATAATTTAAATTTTGGAATCTTTTACATGAATTTCACCTTACAGATTGACCAACATGTGAACTAATTGTGGCTTTTGCGATTGCTTAAAAATGTAATCTTTATATTTCATGAATGGTCAGTTCAGTTCAGTTCAGTCGCTCAGTCGTGTCTGACTCTTTGCCACCCCATGAATCACAGCACGCCAGGCCTCCCTGTCCATCACCAACTCCTGGAGTTCACTCAGACTCACGTCCATCGAGTCAGTGATGCCATCCAGCCATCTCATCCTCCGTCATCCCCTTCTCCTCCTGCCCCCAATCCCTCCCAGCATCAAAGTCTTTTCCAATGAGTCAACTCTTCCCATGAGGTGGCCAAAGTACTGGAGTTTCAGCTTCAGCATCATTCCTTCCAGAGAAATCCCAGGGCTGATCTCCTTCAGAATGGACTAGCTGGATCTCCTTGCAGTCCAAGGGACTCTCAAGAGTCTTCTCCAACACCACAGTTCAAAAGCATTATGAGAGCATAAATAACATTTTTTGAACAGTGTCTTGCTTCTTTTTGTCTGCTTTAGTGTTTAATACGGTGGAATGTACTAGAATCTTTTCTGGGGATCTGTGCTGGGTCTCAGTTGCTGTGCAGGTTTTCTCTAGTTGCAGCGGGCAGGCTTCTCATTGCGCTGTCATCGCTTGTCACGGAGCACAGGCGCTAGGCCCACGGGTTTCAGTTGTGGTGCTCAGGCTTAGTTGCACCGAAGCATATGGGATCTTAGTCCCTGGACCAGGGATAGAACCCATGTCCTCTGCCTTGGCAGGCAGATTCTTAACAACTGGACCACCAGGGAAGTCCCTAGAATCTTAATAGGCGTGCTTTATGTTGAAAATTGAACTTTCCAGGTTTTTTAATGTTTCTACTTTCTTGGTTCCCAGAGTAGGCTTATGTGATACTTATATGTTCTAGAATTAATAATTCCTAGTTGATTGGTCAATTATTTGCCTGTAAAGTGGTGGACATTGTGCTAATTATGAAGCTTCACACACACACACACATGAAAAGATGCTAATTATGAAGAGACACACACGCACGCACGCACACTCACGCATATGCGCGCACACACACACACACACACACACACACTCTCTCTCTCTCTCTCTCTCCCTCTCCCTCCCTCGCCCTCCCTCTCTCTCTCCCTCTCTCTCTCTCTCTCTCCCTCCCCCTGGCTCTGGAACCTGAGGAAGCTATAGTCAGGTGGGGGAGGCCAGCTTATTAATTAGCTACAATACGTTCTCTGGAGTGACACTGCATGCAGTTGGCCTAGAACATGTTTATGGGTGGCCTTTTGCTAAGTTTTCATGAGTTCTGATCAAAGAGAAAATATTTGTTTGGAAGGAGTCAGGTTTTTAAATTGGGGCTGTATGTAAGTGAATATGGAGGTTGTCTCCCCAGTCCCAGAGCCTCTTTTGAGATTTGTAGTGACAGGGGCAATAGAGATGGCTTGATTTGGTGTCCTCACGTTAGTTAGGGCTTAGACCCTCCCATTTGGGGCACACCTTCTCCTGAAGTTTGGCTTCAGTGAAGGGAAGGGAAGTGGCTGAGATGATTCCCCCTCTTCTGGATGTTTCACATAAACTGGTAGGTTGATCTCATTTAGTCTTTCAACAGCTGTCTAAGTCATTTATAGTAATTTTCAGGGGGAAGATCTGAACGTTCAAAAACTGGATGCTTTCTTCCCAGGTCTGATGGTTTCTGATTGTGGGATCTAGATGCAAACCCAGATGGCTCTGATTTCCAAGTTCACGCTGTGTGACCACCCCCATCAGCTGCTGGAATCCAGGGCAGCTGACTCAGGGAGGGGGTTGTTCTGTTGCTTCTGAGACCACCTGCTCTACTGACTCCCCCAGTGAAGATGCAGACACGATGTTTCTGTCAGTTATTCATCCTTCCTCACTCTCTTCTGGTGGGGTTATTAGGGAAGGTATAGGGGTGCAGCCTTCCTTGGGCTTCCCAGGTGGCTCAATGGTAGAGTGTGCCTGTAATGCAGGAGCTGTGGGTTCGATTCCTGAGTCAGGAAGATCCCCTGGAAAGGAAATAGCAAACCATTGCAGTATTCTTGCCTGGGGAATCCCATGGATAGAGGAACCTGGTGGGCTGTAGTCCACGGTGTTGCAAAGAGTCAGACATGACTTAGTGACTAAACAACAACAACACAGGGTAGGGAAGGGAAGGAAGGGTTGGATTCTGCCCAGGTTCAATCTGATTGTGCTCTCCCCCACTTTCTCTGACTCACTCCATTTTTCAAATCGTGGTCTCAGCTAGAACTGGTTTCTCCATAGATAATCAAGTCTTTATTACTGAGGACCAGCCAAACCCTAACTAAAGTCCAACAGAATTACTCTGTAGCTTGTTCTGTACACCAGTGTGGGATGGGTGAGAATCACTGACCTGATCTGTGCCTTGGAGAGCTTATGGGGTGCAGGCCTATCAGCCTTAACTGCAATATAAGACAAAGGAAGCTCTGTGTTAAAGGGTGACTTGTGTAATTTGAACTGAGGGGAAAAGTAAGTAATTCTGGTGAGGGGACAGTCCAGTGCACTTTCATAAAAGATAAGCCACCTTCATTTGATCTCAAATTTGAGATCCTAGTTAGATCTCCTAGTTAGAGCTAGGAAAGAACGTTTCAGATAAAAGTGGTATGGAGATTGCTTTAGGATTTATTGCTGCATAACATAGTATTCCAAACTTGTTCAGCCGCTGAATTGTGTCTGACTCTTTACGACCCCCTGCACTGCGGCATGCCAGGCTTCCCTGTCCTATATCATCACCTGGAGCTTGCTCAAATTCATGTCTGTTGAGTAGGGCATGCTTTCCAACCATCTCATCCTCTGTCATCCCCTTCTCCTCCTGCCCTCAGTCTTTCCCAGCATCAGGGTCTTTTCCAGTGAGTTGGCTCGATGCATCAGGTGGCCAAAGGAATGGAGCTTCAGCATCAGTCCTTCCAGTGAATATTCGGGGTTGGTTTCCTTTAGGATTGGCTGGTTTGATCTCCTTGCTATCCAAGGGACTCTCAAGAGTTCCAGAATTTAACAGTTAAAAAAAAAGCCCAAACATTTGTTCTCTCGCACAGTTTCTAAAGGTTGGGAATCTGAGACTGGCTAGCTACACGGTTCTGGCTCAGGGCTTCCCATGAGGTGGCAGTAAAATTGTTGGCTGGGGCTTCAGTCATCTCAAAGTTGACTTTGGGTTTGGATGAGAAGAAAAGTGAAAATATATGGTGTTTAAAACAGTAGTGCAGAAGAAGTATAAAGGATTCATTCATATTTTGGAATTATCTTTGTCCTAATAGAAGATAAGCCATAAATATTCAAGAGGGCCAAAAATGTCAACTTTGACGATATCCACATATACAAGTCTTTGACAGGAGGTGTCAGTTCCTTACTCCATGGGCATCCCTGTAAGACTCCCTGTGACATTATTCCCTGAGAGTGAAGAATACTAGAGAGAACCCAGGAGCAGTGTTCTGTAGTTCATGCAGACCATCCCTGGTACCATGTGGGTACCATCCAGCCATCCTTGGCCACCATCTTGAAAACCATCTTGTGGCTTTTGGAAGAGATGGCCTGGGGAGTAACAGGTGTGGAAAAGGTGCTGAGCATCTGCCATTGGAACCTATCGGGGCAGAGCTTGAGGTCTAGGAGGTGAAATTGACATCAGTGCTGTGTGAGCTCAGAGGGGTATGAATGGGATGTGAAATTAACCTTCAGACAGCTTAGTCTTGTGGGAAGTTACATTTTATACATAACTGTGCTCCCAGGTGGAAAGCAGTGTACATACAGAGCTGTAGATCACATATGTGAGAGTTCAGAGGTTACTGCCGGTTGGGGAGCTGGGTCAGATTTGTGCATGCATGCCTACACACACTGTGTGTCGTCCCTGTAAATGCCTCTCTTGGCTTATTCCTCCTGCCAGGATGACAGAATTTGGAACAAATACTGGATTTTGAGCTTCAGTTTGAAGTGTCCTCACTAGTGATAGTGTTGAGCCCTCCACTTTTTTTCTGTTTTTGTATCTTCCGGAAATAGAAGGTGTGGAAGTATTAGTTTCCTAGAGGGCAGTGCAGCTAACCATTAGTTAATGTGGGATTGTGTAGAGTTTGTTACCATATGTAACCAATTCAGATAAAGATAGAGTAAGTGCAGGAGGTGTGTATGTCAGTGTGTGTGGTGTATATCTAAGTGGGTGGCAGCGTTTAGATGTCCTGCACTGTGGGTATTTTCTGTAGGCACTGGGGAAGCCATAGTAATTGTTACAGTGGATTACTTTCCAGAGCTTCTGTTAATCTCTTTCAGGCCATTAAAAGCTTAGTGACTAATGAGTAAACCCACTAAATACTACCCTCTGTCTGAAAAAGGAGTTCATGTTCCTGGAAAAAGCGAAAAGCTATTTTCTCTTGTTAACCAGGTGGAGCAGGGTGTTCCCAGTGGTTCAGATTATATTAAGCAGTTGGTGAGTAAGGGATGATGTGATTCTGGAGATAATTAGAATGTTAAGTAATTAGAATTTTACTTCACTTTAATTAAAAGTGTCTAACCCGTCTGGCCAAGCATCCAGGCGAAGTACTGGTACTTCTCTTGAGCCTGGCTCCATTCCTACTTTGGCTTGACCTCAGGATGGCCCGGACGAGGGCTCACGTTTTCAACACTGAACAAAGAAAAAACATTTGCAGGGGCCATCCGACCAGGGTGTGTGTGCCGCAGCTGGGCTAGTGCTGACCAAATCTCCAGGGCCTGCTCATAAAACAAAGGCATGTTTTGTTGCTTTGAGGGTATAAATAGGCTTCCTTTCTTTTCCTTTCTCTAGGCAGATATAAAATTGGAATTGCTTAATGGTCACACACAGCCAGCTCACTGCGCAGGCTGTGTGCTTCTTCCCTAGGGTGGAACAGTGGAGCAAGTGTGGGTCCAGTGAGAAGACTGGGAGTCAGAAGAGCTGGCCTGGGGGACCCGCTGGGGTAAATTTGTGGGTCAAGCATGCACTCTTACACTTAAGGCTCCTGGGTCATTGTAAAAGCTCTATATTTAACCTACCTGGAAGCTTGAGAGTGTGGGAAGTAAAAGCCCACCGACCCAAACCTAAAGAATGGGCTTGGAGACACCGGGTGCCGCCGGAAGTCAGGCTCTAATGATGGGCTTGCAAGATCGGGTGTCTGGTGGACAGGCACACCCAGAGTCGGTATAGCAAGCAATTTATCCCCTAACACTCAAGTCCCTCCCCCAGTTTCTCATTGGCTGAGTACTGTGGGGTGAACTGTCTTCCCAGGTGGCTCAGTGGTAGAATGTTTGTTTCCTCCCTCTTTATGGGCAGGCCCCTCCCTGACATCTTGTTTCCTCCTTTCCTGCGGACCTATTCCTGTTCTTATGTTTTAAATTCACCAATAAAATCAGCCTGCGTGAAAATCCTAGGCATCCCATCCTCTGTTTGTGCAGACTTTCCAATTTTGTAACCCTTACAGCTGCTACATCAGCCAGCTGTCACTCAAAGCTAGCTAACCTTGAAAATGGACCACGTTAAATTTTTATTACAAGAGGGTAGAAAAAAAGCCATGTATTAAGTGTGTTTTGTAAGTCATGAGGCACTATCCAAGTGTAAACTGATCTTTATTGTTGCTTGTTAATAGTTGTACTGAACTTTCCCCCCAATGGAAACCCTTACCTCTGCCCTTTAAGTTACATTATGTCTAACAGTGTGTAATTATTAACCATTTTAATCTAGATCACATACTATACAGTTTTTTGATAGCATGAATGTTTTAAAATTTTACATGTTCTAAAGTTTGCATGTCTGAAACTGCAAAAAAAAATGCAAATGTGTAAGTGCATTTGGGTACAGGGTTTCTTTTAGGGATGATGAAATGTTCTAACAGTAGATTGTGGTGAGAGTTTCATAGCTCTGTGTAGATTAAAAACTACTGAATTTTACCCTTTTACAAGGTGGATTATTTGGTATGTGAATTTTGTCTAAGTAAAGCTGCCATTAAAAAATAAAGCAAAACACTGTCCTAAATGTTATCTACAAAAATCCCATCACTGCTGCCTCCCCGCTAGTGTCTTGGATGTAGAGGCTCTTCAGTGCATATAGGTGACTCAGGGTTGAATACTATAAGTGAAATAATCTGAATAAACACAGATAAATGAATGTGGAAGCAGGGGCTGCAGTGGTGGGGGTGAAACAACAGGGGGCTGTGCAGTGATGGGTAGGGACTCCTAGGGCGGGGCTGGTATGGAGTTGAGGCAGGCTTTTGTAGACTAAAAAGATGCACAACGTGAGAGTTGCGAGTTAAGTTTTGTTTGGGGCGATATGAGGACTGCAGCCCGGGAGTCAGTACCTCGGAGAATTATGAGAGACTGTTCCAAAGAGGCAGTTGGAGAAGGCCAGTATATGATTTTGGTGAAGGAGGAGTTCAGTGCAGTCAAGCCCTCATTTTACAGGAGGTTTTCTGCTAGTCACGAGGAGCTGCTGTCACCAAGAAGGGATTTAGTGCTTTTCTAGATATGTTGGGAAGATCCTCTGGAGAAGGAAATGGCAACCCACTCCAGTATTCTTACCTAAAAAATCCCATGGATGGAGGAGCCTGGCGGGCTACAGTCCATGGGGTTGCAAAGAGTCAGACATGACTGAGTGATTTCACTGTTTCCACTGCTTATATTACAGATATGAGGAGGTGCAAGGATTGGGATCGTGAAATCAGTTCCTGAAAATATCTGTCTAAAGACCTGTTACATCAGTTTCCTTGGAGCACAGAGTGCCTCACTCTCCAGCCTGAACTCCCTTCGGGGCATGTTTCAGGTCTGCAGCTGCAGCAGCACAGGCGCGTGGCAAATGCACTTGGTGGTGGTGCTGTTCAGTCTCTGGGAAATGCTCCTGGCAGGAGCTGTTTTCTGGTTGACATTTTGATGGTGGATATTTGTCAAGGTGGTGTGGGAGGAAGAAGATGCGTCACGTCTGGGTGAGGAGCTGGGTGGGAGGGGCCGTGGATGGCCTTGGGTGAACGTCGCCTATGAGTCTCCTGTTTCACCCTTGGGAATGCTAGTATTTCACGGTCCAGATTCTGGGTACCTTTGCCTTCTAAATCCGGAAGCCAAGTGGTGACAGAGCAGGCTGAAGGCAGAAGAGGACTGACCACCACATCTTGGGAAGTTGGGGGAAGGGAGATATGCTGAGTCACAAGTTCCTAATCTTCGCAGTGTCCTTGAGTAGCCAGGTGAAGAACCCTTTCAGGTCCTCTGATGAACAAAAGCCAAGAAATGAGGTGAGGCCAGAAGGCAGAAGCCAGGACTCCATCCAGGACAGGAATCAAGATCTGGTTATGAGCTTCGAGACTGTGGCCTTTTGGGATTCATCTTTAGCTTTTTCATTTGTGTATCATTCTTCTTTTTAAGTTCTTTATTTATTCATTTGGCTGTGTTATGGTCAGTTGTTTAGTCTTACTTGTGGCACACAGGGTCTTCATTACGGGACCTTTCATTCTTGCACACGGATGCTCATGGGCTTAGTTGCTCCGAGGTGTGTGAGATCTTAGTTCCCTGACCAGGGGTCAAACTCATGTCCCCTGCATTGCAAGGTGGATTCCTAACCACTGGACCACCAGGGAAGTCCCTATTCTTTTTGGTCAATCTTGAGGAGGAGTATATTTTCCGTTCCCTAGTGGCAGTACTCCTGTACAGAAAGAGAAGGTATTGAATGCCTTTTCAGATGGACAGTTGCAAAGCAGAAACCACTCTGCGTTCTCCTCCAGCATGACTGAAGCTGACTGCTCAGTCTTAGGAAACCGTGTATTCCTCTTCAAAGGCCATTTGCATTCTCTTCCTGTTGGGTTTTATGCAGTAAGGATTGAGGAAAGATTGTGTCACTTTTTATCTCTTATTGTCAGTGTCCTGGTTAACATAGTCTTCTACTTAGAAATATTTAAATTCTAAAGGACCAGACAGGTCCCTCCCTCAGACAATATGAACTAGCGTTATAATTTACTCAGGACTACTGAGAGTCCTGCCTATGAGGGCTTCTCACGAGCTTATTTATGTACTTAATGTTAAAGACAAAAGATTTCAAACAGTACAAAGGGATATACAGTTAAATTAAAACTCTCACCTTCAACCCTGGTGGCTCAGATGGGTAAAGAATCTGTTGCCTGCAACGCAGGAGAACCGGGTTCAATCCCTGGGTTGGGAAGATGCCCTGGATAAGAAAATGACAACTCACTCCAGTATTCTTGCCTGGAGAACTCTATGGGCAGAGGAGCCTGGAGGGCCACAGTTGATGGGGTAGCAAAGAGTCGGACAGGACTGAGCGACTAACATTTTCACCTTCAACCCATTTCTCAGAGACAGCTATCTTGATCAAGCTCCTTGGATGTCCTTCGAGAAATGTCCATGCAAACGATGTGTATAAAAAATCCAAGAGGATTTTAAAAAATCCAAGTGGGGGGACTTCCCTGGTGGTCCAGTGGTTAAGACTCTGTGCTTCTAATGTACAGGGCACAGGTTCAGTCCCTGGTCAGGAAACTAAGATCCCACATGCCACACAGCCAAAATAAAGAAATCCAAATTGGAGCATGTCATACGAATTAGTGTGCACTTCGATTAGTCTGACTGTAAATGCGCTGTGCTGTGCCGAATCACTTCAGGTGTGTCCAACTGTTTGTGACCCCATGGACTGCAGCTCACCAGGCTCCTCTGTCCATGGGATTCTCCAGGCAAGAATACTGGAGTGGGTTGCCATATCCCTTCTCCAGGGGATCTTCCCGACCCAGGGATTGAACCTGCATTGCAGGTGGGTTCTTTAACACTGAGCCACCAGGGAAGCCTCATTGAGGTATAACTCATAATAAATAATAATAGATAATTTACCTTAAAATTCACTAGCTTTAGGTGTACCATTCAGTGACTTTTAGTAAACTTAGAGTTGTGCAACTATCACCACAACTCAATTTTAGAACCTTTTCATCTGCCCTCTCTATTTGCAGTCCCTCCACATTCCCGCCCCCAGGCAACCACTAATCTACTTTCTGTCTCTCTAGATTGATTGTACTCATTTTAACTGCAACCAGCGGTCCATTTTGTGGAAGTACGAAAATGTGTTTACTGTCTTCTATCCAAGCAAATTTAGTTTTTTGCTGATGTTTTATTTTGCTGCCTTCCTGCTTCCTTTTTAAAAAACATTTAACAAGATTGAGTATTTGCCTTTGAGTCAAACTTGGTGAGAATGATAAGGCAATTTTAGCGAAGGGTTGTGTGTGGATTTTCCAGTCTCTAGCATTAGGACTGGAAGAAGAATTTTAGGGCCTGGGTAATTATCTGCATTTGAATAAAACTGCCTGAGGTTGTCCTTGATTAGGTGGAAGCCCAAGTATTTATGAACGTGGGGAAGTGGAATGAAGAATTTACATGTCATTGGGGCTAAGTGAAATTTATTATTTCAACTTTTCTTTTTTTTTGCTTTCTAACTTGGAGGATTCCTGGAGTTGCTGAGTGTTCAGTAGTATGTCACAGGATATATTTTTCACACCAAATGTTGGGACTCATTATTGGGTGTAAATTCTGACCAGCTCTCTCTCTCTCTTTTTTTTTTTTTAAAGTAGAACAAATAGATACTAAAATGCCTTGCATGTTGTAATGGTAAACACTTTTATGAAAAGTTGGTTTTAATTGTAAATTGTGTGTGTATGTGGGGTTTTCTCTGATGTCTCAGATGATAAAGAATCTGCCTGCAAAGTGGGAGACCTGGGTTCAATACCTGGGTTAGGAAGATCCCCTGAAGAAGGGAATGGCTACCTTCTCTAGTATTCCGTATTAGAGAATTCCATAGAGGAGAATTCCATAGCGGAGCCTGGCAAGCTACAGTCCATGGAGTCACAAAGAGTAAGACATGAATGAGCGACTAAACGCACAGAGCACATGTGTGCTGTAATGAACAAAACAGACTTCTCGTCCTCAGAATAATAGTTTCATAATGATGAAGAGAAGCATGGCAGTCATGCTGAGTAGAAATTGGGCCAACTGGGCAACTTATTTCCCCTGTAGTGCGTGCCTGTACATGCAGTCGTGTCTGATTCTTTGCGACCCCATGGACTGTAGCCCGCCAGGCTCCTCTGTCCATAGAGTTTTTCAGGCAAGAATACGTGTGGGTTGCCATTTCCTCCTCCAGGGGATCTTCCCGATCCAGGGATCAAACCCACGTCTCTTACGCCTCCTGCATTAGCTGGCAGTTCTTTACCACTGGCACCGCAGGTGAGCCGTTTTGGGCATCTCAGAAGGCTGCTTTGCTGATCCTTCCTCAGCATCTCAACACGAAGCTCTCTTCTTGGCCCTGCTCTCCTTAGCTGTGACTCTCTCTTTAGGTTATCTTGCTCAGGACCATGGCTTTAATCACCATTCAGTCACTGACTCTTACAGCTACAACCGGGTCCCCCTTCAGTGATTTCTAGAAGGCACTCTGAATGTGAGTGGGAACAAAAATAACTAAAGTCTTGGGGAAAAGTCTGGGGGAACTTCTGGGTAAGCTACTTTCTTCCTGGAGCTCTCAAATTTTTTTTCTTTTTTTAGCCCTTGGATTGAGTGATAATTTATTTTGAATGGTGAAAACAGTTGAAACGGGTTAAAATGGTTCATCTTTTCCTTAATGAAACATGAAATCAGATACTTGTTTTCCATCTTTTAGTTGATACTGTAGGGCTTCCCAGGTGGCACTGGTGGTAAAGAAAACGCCTGCCAGTGCAGGAGACCTAAGAGGAGGGCATGGCAACCCACTCCAGCATTCTTGCCTAGACAATCCCTTGGACAGAGGAGCCTGGCGGGCTGCAGTCCGTGGGGTCGCACAGAGTCAGAAACGACTGAAAACGACTTAGCAAGCACGCATGTAGTGAATTGAAGACTGTCAGGGAAGAACACATTCCTGATGGGTTGGATGAAGGGTGACTGCTGACCTTGAGGGCAGGCAAGGTTCAGCTAGACATCTCTGCCCCATCCAGCTGGTAGCTCTGCATCTTAAGGTTTAACTGATACCACAGACTGTTACTTCAGTCTACAAGCTTGCAAAATTGTTTCTAGCGTATTACTTGCGATTTCTAGACTTCTTTTGGTCCATCTCAGTTTAGAGGGTATCCCTGCTCTGGGCAAAAAGAGGGCTTTGGCGGGAACAGATGTGATACTGCTAACTGAAGAGAATGGTCAGTTTATGGGATGTGATGGGGGTGTATGCAGGGGACTAAGGATCCTCAGTGCAACATTAACGAGTAAATCGGATCCTATGGGGAGCCTTTGTGGGGTTTTATGCTGTGCTGTAATATGATCCGCTTCCCTTGTGGCTCAGCTGGTGAAGAATCCGCCTGCAATGTGGGGAGACCTGGGTTTGATCCCTGGGTTGGGAAGATCCCCTGGAGAAGGGAACAGCTACCCACTCCAGTGTGCTGGCCTGGAGAATTCCATGAACTGTACAGTCCATGGGGTCGCAAAGAGTTGGACACGACTGAGCGACTTTCACTTGTTTTGTAATATGATCTGGCCTTTGCCCAAGCATTGAAAAATGAGTTAGAGTTTTAAAAAGTGGTTCTACCCAGCCTATAACACAGGCTCCACGTGCCTTTCTCTGTCTGTGCCAGTTGCCACTCTTGCCACTCTTATCATCATGTCTTTTCAAACTTGGACAGTGTCTCCAAGCACCATATTCAGCCCCTGCCTCATCTTCCTCCCACCACAAGCTCTTGCTTCTTTCACCCAAATCTGAGCCGGTTACATGTGAGCCTCTCACCTTCTTAACTTTTAAAGATTTATCACTTTCCCTGTTCAGGTGTGAAGTATGTGAGTCGACGGTCCTCTTGTCCAGGGTAAACATTTAGAAATACAGCAAGAGAATTGGGGTTTCAGAGGAACACAGGATGCTCCTAACTTCTAGCCCTTTCAGTTGTTGAAGTCAGTGAAGTCAGCTGTGTAGGCCCTGGGATGTGGTGAATTGTGGTTTTTAGGGGAAGAATAAAACAATGCCACCAAAAGCATAAAGACAGAAGATAAGAGCAAAGGAAAGCTACAAGCACTTAGGTAAACTCGGCCAACAAATTCCAGCATTGACATTTCTGTGGCTGACTTGCTGTTCCCAGTGCCTGGGAGTTTGTTCCTGCTGGGGCTTAAGCTGATTTGGCAAAGCTGGCATGTGAATTTCAATACAGATTTGGTAGATATATAACTTTCAATTTAGTAATATTTAATTTTAATGTAAAGGATATGCTTGAATTATTTTAGTATTTTATAATTAGACATTTGCTTGATATTTTGTGTCCAGTTGTGATTTTTAAAAATAATAGCGATTATACAAAATTGTCCTTTTTAAGGATGCATGTTTTGAGGTATGAGTGGTGAAGTGAAGAGTTAGTTACTCAGTCATGTCTGAATCTTTGCAACCGCATGGGAGCCTGCCAGGCTCCTCTGTCCATGGAATTCTCCAGGTAAGAATACTGGAGTTGGTTGCTATGCCCTTCTCCAAGGGATCTTCCCCACCTTGGGATTGAACCCTGGGTCTCTTGCATTGCAAGTGGATTTCCAGCTGAGCCACCAGGGAAGCCCTGAGATATGAGTAGTAGGAACAATTAAGAACTTTTCATCAGTAATAAATTCATGAATTTATTACTGATGAAAAATGAATTTATTCCTGATGAAAAATCCTTAGTTGTCCCTGCCACTCATACCTCATATGGAGATGAGAATGAGGATCTTGCTTATCACTCTTTCAAAAGTAAGTGAGGGAATGTATCAACCAAAAATTTGCCTGTTAGTTTCAAGACATTCAAGCAGACTTGAAAGGTTTAAAGATTTAAAAGATGCAATAATTTATATATTTCATACATGAAATATAACATTGTAATGGGTGACCATATTCTGGTAGTATTCTACCCTTCTCACCCAAAAATCAAGATGGAAAAATGACCTGGAGAAAGTTAAAAGCATGAAAGAGGTGAAGGAATGAGTATTTTAAAATTTTTTGCAAATTTTGATGAAAAAGATAAAACATTCAATGACAAATGATTATCTATGCATGTAAGATAGAAGAAATGGAATGTACCTGAAATTCACAGTCAGATATTTTATTTACTGAAAACAGAATTTACCATTATAAAGCATGGCATGTCTTTTCCTTCAGAGTATAAAGATGAGTAAAAATGAAAATAAAAGCTAAAGGTAAAAAAAATTCATTTTATGAATTCTAAAGCTTAATATGTACAAAATGAACAAATTTCAAGTAAAATAATAAATGCTGAAATACAGTAGGGCATTATAAATGAGATTACTATTTCTTCTGTTTACATTACTGTTTCTTCTGTTTTGTACAAGATGGTCAATAGAACTGTGGGTAGCTGGCAGTTTGTTTAAGATCATCTTTCACATTTACAGCAGATATCTGATTTCATGAACTCCTTTTTAGTGAATGTACAACAACAGCATCCAAAAAATCAAATAGCATGAAGGAGCATAAATTGAAAAACAAAAACATTCCCATCTATTTTCTGACCCCTAGTCCCATTTCTGAGAGAGAACAGCTGTTAATGATTTAATATTTATCTTTATATTTTATATGATATAGCAACATGTGTGTGTGGGTACTCACATGTGTGTTTGTTTAGAAATCAGGAATGGGACCTGTATTGGTCAGGTTATAGGCTAAAGGATGACACCTATAATCACCTCAAAATGTAGGGGATTTCACAGTAAAATTTTAAATCTCATATAATGGGCAAGTGTGTGGTGTCTTGGCTTGGTGGTGCTCCTTGGCAGCTTTGTATTAAGCAGAATCTTGGGGACCCAGGCTCCTTGCGTCTGGTAGCTTTACTCGTACCTGTAGGGATATGAAAGAGAACACCAGAGATCGCACAGGAGGTTTTTCTGGGCCAGGTCGGAAGGTGGCAGGCATCACTTTCACACGTATTCTGTTAGCCAGTCTCAGTCACATAGTCCACATATCTGCAGGGAAGCCTGGGAAATGTAGTCTAGCCATATACCCTGGAGGAAGAAGAGATGTGATTTAGTAAACAAACGGAAGTCTCTGCCATAGCAGTTGTTTTTTTTTCATTTTAGCAATGTAATGAGACATGTTTTACTATTGACATTTACAGCAATCTCACTTTAAAAATGGAGTCAGACTAGGCTGTTGCATAGCAGTATCCTAATGGACACTGTTTTCCTCCCTTCTTCATAATCAACAGTGCTATAAAGGACAACCTCATGTATGATGTAAGTATGGTAATAGGATAAACTTGTAGAATTGTTGAATTATAAGGTCTGTATTTAACATTTCTGTAGATATTATCAAATACGAGCAAAAAATTTGCAATAGTGTGTCTTCAGTAGTGAATCACAGAGGTTCTCTGGGGTCTCAGTAATAAAGAATCCACCTGCTAATGCAGGAGACCACAGGTTCAATCCCTGGTCTGGGAAGATCCGACATGCTGCAGAGCAGCTTTAAGCCCATGAGCCACAACTACTGGGGCTGTGTTCTGGAGCCCAGGAGTCACAGCTACAGAGCCCATGTGCTGCAACTTTTGAAGCCCGTGTGCTCTAAAGCCCATAACAAAGAAGCTGCTGCATGAGCACTGCAGCTAGAGAGTAGCCCCTGCTGGCTGCAGCTAGAGAACAGCCTGGACAGCAGGGAAGACTCAGCACAGCCAGCAATGCACACACTCTTTTAAAATATAAAAATTCATTGAATTTAGAAAAAAAGTGACCCAGAGTGCCTGTTGTCCATCTCCCCAATATTATCAAACTTTCCACATAGAAGTTTTCTCTTTCTTACAGGTTTAAATAATTTATTTTAACAGGAAGAAAATTAGCTCTTTGCTTGTTACATAGTCCAAATACCTACCCAGTTATTTAACTTTTGACTTTCTTATGGTATATATTTCCAAATGGAAGTTATAGAATCTTCATGAGGTAACGTTTGTCCATCTTTTCCTTTATAACTGAGTTTTCTGTCATATTGGAAAGTCCTTTCCACTCCAAGATTAATTCTGAAAAAATTCATAGTATATTTTATAAATGGAAGAAATGTACAAAGTAAATGTACAAGAAAATAGGCAATTATGTTTTTCACCTGGAATGTTTCTGTGTATAAGGAATCACTGAGTATGGTAAAACCAATACAGTATTGTAACGTAAAAAAAAAAAAAAAAAGAAATCACTGAGGTGGGAAATGACACTTTATGGTTTATGATGTGTGTTTCTCCTAATGGCTGTCATGTTGTTTTTGCCAATTTTTTAATATACTGCCATTTCTTTGCTTCTGCAGCTAGCTATCTTGATGAAGTCAAATAACATCTTCAGTTATTGACAGCACTTCTTTAATGAATGTATGTAGGCATTAAAATAATTTATTTGCAGCAAAGTGGAATTGATTTGAATAAAATGTGTGTTCAGTCCTGGCATGACTCCATTTTTTGTGAGTCAAGAATTTTACTTGCATAATTAGAGAAAAAGAACCATGAGCTCTGTACTTACGCTGTCATACACATGTTCTGAGTTTATCAGTAATTAGATTTTGTGAATATGTGAACATTCTGTTAATTTTTTATCAGTCTGTTTCATTTTACAATTATATTCAAATAATCGCTTTTATAAAGTGATTATCAAATTATCAAAATAAATTAAAACAAAGTGAAAGTACAAAAAGCAGGAAGAATGTAATCTATCAAAAACATTCAGGCCAGAAAGTGAAAATTAAGAGCTGGAGGATATTAAAATGTTGCAAGTTTTATCAAAAAATTCTTTAAATTTACAGTTAGCTGCTGAATCAGTTAATTGACAATGGTCTCTACTTGTGACTTTCTTTTATTTAAAATTTCTTTTGATGTACTATCTTGAATGAAAATATTTTGAAGAATTTAAAAGCAAAATTTTAATCTTTTGTCCTCAGAAGCATTATTTCAGTCAGAGAGAAATAATGGCTATATTTAAAATCAATTTGGAAAGAACAGAGAATGTTTGCGCAAAGCATCTCAAAAGGTTTCAAATAAAAACAAAAGCAATTTAAAGAATGAAATCTTTCCCTTTTGAAGAGAACAGAACCTGAAATAATAATAAACTGTGGCATTTTGGATACGCATTTTCCCCTTTCTCAAAATAATAAGATTTATATTCTCATGCATGGATACAGATTTGTTTTCAGACTTTCAGAAATTAATTAGAGCAAAATGGAAGCAATATCTGAATTATCTAAGTAAACAAAATACACATTTAATAAAACAAACTTCAAAGGTGTAGGAGAATTTTAGATTCTATTTAACTATGAGTGTGAGCATTTGATTTTATTGAAACTGTACAGTGCTCAGCTTATCTATATTTGTCACCTTGTTAGTACAGGTTCTCTGTTTACTTAGTGTGGTAGATAGTATGCATGTATGTGTGGCTTATTTCCTAGAGTGAATACATGCCACTTGGTGTGATCATTCAGGGCAGCCAATGGAGAGTGAGCATTTCCTTCTAACATACTCACGTGGACCATGGGTGGTGATTCTGGGATGGGATTTGTTTCTCTTCTTTTTTTTTTTTTTTCAGCTATGCCGTGTGGCTTGTGGGCTCTCAACCAGGGACTGAACCTTGGCCCTGCCACGGAAAGCATGAGTCCTAACCATTGGATAGCCAGGGGAATCCTGGATGGGATTTCTTAACTAAACTAATAGAGCATGTGGCTGTCAACGGTTTTATATAGAACTTTACTGTATCACCTTAGACACTGTTACTGAGTCTAAGCTCATACTGCCCACCATATGGCAAGCCAGTAAATCAAGAAGTGTGGTGTTGGGGCAAGGAATAGTGACTGTATTCAGAAAACCAGCACACCAAGAGGGTGATGGACTAATGTCCCAAAGAACCATTTTGTCCAGGTTTGAATGCTAGTTTCTTTCTTTTTTTTTTTTTTTTTTTTAAATTATTTATTTATGTGGCTGTGCTGGGTCTTAGTAGTGGCATGGAAGATCTTTAGTTGTGGCATGTGGGATTTAGGGTCACCAGTGATCAAACTCAGGTCCCCTGCATTGGGAGTGTGGAGTTTTAGCCCTTGGACCACCAGGGAAGTCCGTGGATGCCAATTTCTTTTTATAACAAAGAAGGATAGGTAAGGAGATAAAGTAAAAAGATAATAAGTTGTTGCAAACATTTCATGGTTCTAGTCAGACTCTGAAGGGGATATGTAAATTTCTTTTTTCTTACAGCAGGTATGCTGGTCAGGATGTTTTCTGTCAGCTGAACAAAAGTATTTTAGCTTTACACTCAGGCATGGGAGGCATTGTTCCTGGAGACAGGCCATCATATATACTTTATAGGCAATATCCCATTAGTGATTACCTTAAACATGTCTGACTCTTCGCGACCCCATGGACTATAGCCTGCTGGGCTCCTCTGTCCATGGAATTCTGCAAGCAAGGATACTGGAGTGGTTTGCCATTCCCTTTTCCAGGGGATCTTCCCCACTAGGAATCGAACCTGGCTCTCTTGCCTTTCAGGAAGATTCTTTACCATCTTAGCCACCAGGGAAGCCCCATAGCAAGAGTAATAGGCCATAAAGGTTGAAGTATAAGAAATGGATCCAGTATGGAGTCAGATTTGTTATTCCCTATTACAGGATGGACGATGATTAATAGTTTATCTTTAAAACTTGCTGTGTTGTCATATTTCATATTTAAACTTGTAACCATTCCAGCAATCTTTAGGACCTTAAACTAAAATTGGGATGACATCATAGAAATGAACAATTATTAAAATACTGTATTTTATTGATGCTAAAATTGGGGTACATACCACAGTCAGTGGCATCTGAGATTTGATGAGATGCAGAAATATTTTTTTTTTTTTTTTAGTGAAAAGGACCGATTAATTTTGAAAAAAACGTTAACTTCAGATCTCTCAAAAATTTTGACCTGGTTATTCATCACTGCTTGGAAAAAGAAAGAAAGACCCATATCATCTCTCCCGTACAACTGCGCTAGGGTTGCATCTTCATCTCTACCTGCGATTCTGCTGCTCTTCAGTCAGCCTTTCCCTGTTTTGACCCGTCACTCTTCCATTTCTGATAAACTAATACCTCTCACTCTGGTGGTTCTTGAATCAGCTGCACATTAGCACCATCAGGGGAACTTGTAATGATGACTGATGTCTGTCTCAGGTGGAGAACCACTGTTTCATCTGCGACACATGCCTGCACCCCCCTTCTTTGCCCATTGGTCCCTCTCCAGCACTGTCTGTTATTTTACCTCTATTTCTGCAAAGTTCTCCAAAGAGAGGGCAGCTCTCAGAGTCTTCACTTCCTCACCTTTCAGTCTTGGTTGGGTCTAGGAGCTTCACCACTTTTCTGAAGTGCTTAAATCGTCAGTCACCACCTGCCTGCCACGGATTTTTCCTTCTTTATTTTACTGGGCATTTCTGTTGTGTTGAACACTACTGCCCATTCCTTTTCTTGAAACTCCTATTTCCTAGTCTTTCTAGGTGTTGAACTTTCCTAGCGCTCCTCATACCTCCTTGACCAGGACTTAAAGACTCTAGATTCTCTGTCCATCACTTAAAGATTCCTTTCCTTGCCCCCTTCCATATGCTCCTTTAGAAAGCTTATATGTCCTCACATTTTCAGCTACCAGTGTATGCTAACATAAACCTATTTCCTTGGTTATTCTATCAGTGTCATAATCTTATTTCCAACTTGTGCCTTCTCAGATTGCTCCTCCATTATAATCAGAGGGACTCATCTAAGATGGACATCTAAATTGTCAGCTCTCTACTTTCCATCACCTACATGTATCTCCTTTTCCCCCTTTCCCATTCCCGTTGTCTTTCTTGAGTTTCGGCTGGTCTCTCCTGCCCTGAGGACCTGAATGGTGCCCGTGACCACTGTGTTTGCTGTGCTTGCTCTTGGTCTGCTCTTCTTTGGAGGCAGAAGTCAGAATTCTCAGCTTGTCAGTGCAGGTTCTCCAGACCTTACTTTCTAGTAAACCAATTTGCTTATTGTCCTAGAACTGTCATGTCCTTGTTTATTGCCATTCATTAAGCCCAAATGCTGCTTCCTGTTCAGTGCCTTTTTCCCTTGGTGCATTCTTGGTTTAATCTTGTTTTCTGTGTTGTTTTGAGATGCAGTGGGCTGTAATAGAGAAAGACATTGTTATAAGATCTGATTTCTAGTTCTCAGGACATTTTAGCCAAATGAAACAATTGATTTGATTTTCAATTTTCTCATCTATGGGCTTCCCTGGTGGCTCAGATGGTAAAGAGTCTGCCTTCAATGCAGGAGACCTAGGTTCATTCCCTGAGTTGGGAAGATTCCCCTGGAGAAGGAAGTGGCAACCCACTCCAGTATTCTTGCCTGGAGAATCCCATGAACAGAGGAGCCTGACTGACCCCAGTCCATGGACCTCAAAGAATTGGATAAGACTGAATGACTAACACTTTCACACTTTCACTTCTTTTCACTTTCTCATCCCTAAAACGGTATTAATGATGAAACATAGTTGTCCAGGGTTTGTTTGTTTTTTTTTGTGGGAGGGCAGGGGAGGCTTAAGTGAGATAGAAGGCTGAAAGCACAAGGGGAATCTTTAAACTAGAAATAATAATGATGAACTTAGTGAAAGTGAAAGTCACTCAGTTGTGTCCAACTCTTTGCAACTCCATGGAATTCTCCAGGCCAGAATACTGGAGTGGGTAGCCTTTACCTTCTCTAGGGGATTTTCCCAACCCAGGGATCGAACCCATGTCTCCCGCATTGCAGGAGGATTCTTTACCAGCTGAGCCATAAGGGAAGCCCAAGTATACTGGAGTGGGTAGCCTATCACTTCTCCAGCAGATCTTCCTGACCCAGGAATTGAACCAGGGTCTCCTGCATTGCAGGAGGATTCTTTACCAATTGAGCTATGAGGGAAGCCCATGATGAACATAATTCCTTTATTATTAACTATATAATTAATAATAATTGAAAAAGACTTATTAGCTGTAGCTCTTGGAAGTCGGGTGAAGATCAGTAAAACTCTTCCAAATGAATAAAGAAAAGGGGAAAAGTCAGAATGGAGCCCTATCTGTAAACCTGGCTATCTGTGTGAACTCAAGGAAAGAAAAAATGATCAACCAACACAAATTTTGCATCTTACATACAACCTGGTGAAGTCCTGGCTTGATTTGTTTTGGAATTAATTTCAGGCATTTGTACTGAGAATGCAATCCCAGTAGGAGCTCCTTGTAACAAACATACAGAGTTCAAGGGGAGATAGTTATGGTTAAATTTTCTTAGTGGCTCCTGAGGTCTCTGAGAACCATTTGGCTGATCTGTTGGGGGTTGGCTATTTTTATACAGTGTATTTGTTAGTTTTGCATCATGGTGTTCATGAGGATTAATGACTGCATTAAGTAAGAGTAACCCTAAGACTTTCTGAGAGCTCCTTACACAAACCTCCAGTCTGTGTGACCATCATCTTTGACCTGAATTCAGTAATGTGACCTCTTATGCTGCACAAAGAAGGATTCTGTCACTTCATGGGCCTTTGAGACTCCTGTCATGCCTTGCTTTTCTGGGGCCGTGAAAGGGTGGCAGTTTTGCCTTGTTCACCTTAAATAATCCTTAGTTTTAAATTGATTATCCATTCTTAGTGGAAAATGGTAGAGTATTCATTTTGATCTTCTTGGTAATGATCTTGTACCTGACTGGGTATATGCACAAATTCGTGTGGGTAAAGGAAGAGAAAAACAACATAAATCAATTTGAGTGTTTAGTATGAAGTTTTTGTTTTAAATACCACACACACACACACACACACACACACACACACACACACACGCGCATCTTTGTATTGTAGGATGGAGTCATTGAAGAAAACATGCTCATGGAGAAATATTCATCTCAGATTTTTTTAGTGGAAATTGTTATATAATCAGGTTTCTTTTTACTTTTGCTATGTTGACAGCGTTGCTTTTTTTATTTATTGTATAAGTTTCAGGTGTACTGCGTCATTTGATATCTGTATATGCCGTGGAGTGGTCACTGCCATAAGCCCAGTTACCAATCCATCACGACACAGTTCACCTCCTTCACTTACCCTCTGGTAACCACTAGTCTGTTCTCTGTATCTATGACTTTATTTTTGTTTTATTTTGCTTGTTCCGGTTTTGCTTGTTTTAGATTCCACTTATGACTGAAATTACATGGTATTTGTCTTTCTGCCATGTACTTATTTTAGGTTGTATAATACCTTTGGGTCCATCCAGCTTATAGCAGATGGCAATATTTCTTTCTTTTTAATGGCTGAGTAATATTCCATTGTAATATGGACTCAGTAGTTGTGGCTCACAGGCTTAGTTACCCTGTGGCATGTGGAATGTTCCCAGATCAGACATCAAACCCATGCCTTCTACATTGGCAGGCAGATTCTTAACCATTGAACTACCAGGGAAGTCCTACAAACTACTTTTAAGTCTAAAGCTGTTCTTCACTGCTCTTTGTATATATATATATATATGAATATATATATATATACAATTTTCATATTGTATATATACTGTATATTATATTTAAGTTTTATCAACCTGTAATTCAATATATTCATTATTTAAAAATGTTAATTTTGATTTTTTTATTTTAAGATACATCTATTGAATTGTTATTACATGTGTGGTTTAAAGAAGTGTGTAAACTCCCTTCTGTTGTAAAAATTTTCTTGCACTCTCACTTGTGTTTAAGTTTGCATGTAACCTAATTTGTCAGCCTTTTAGTGACTTTGAGTTTTACATCTTAGAAAAGTCATCACTCAAATTATGCAGATAATCTCATATAGTTTTTCAAACATTTTTATTGAGTATATTTTTTCATATTTTTAACTAACTTTTTAATCCAGCTGGAATTTCTGGCTTGAGTTAAGGAATGGTTTATCTTTTCTCCACTGATACTGACCTCTGTCATATATTAAATTCTTTTGTATACAGAGATCTGTTTATTCTCCTTCCAGTACCATGTGGGTTTTTAAAAATTTTTATTGAAGTATACTTGATTTACAAAATTAGATTAGTTTCAGGTGTACATCATAGTGGTTCAGTATTTTTACAGATTATTCTCCATTAAAAGTTATTACACGATAATGGCCACAATTCCCTGTGCTATACACTATACCCTTGTTGCTTATCTGTTTTATACCTAGTAGTTCATAGTTCATGTCTCTTAATCCCTTTTCTCTAATGTACCCCTCTCTCGTTCTT
This sequence comes from Ovis aries, assembly GCF_016772045.2. Taxonomy (NCBI): domain Eukaryota; kingdom Metazoa; phylum Chordata; class Mammalia; order Artiodactyla; family Bovidae; genus Ovis; species Ovis aries. The sequence continues at coordinate 56,400,072 of NC_056062.1, read as the reverse complement.
CTCTCCCTAATGGAAACCAAGAGATTGTTTTCTACATCTGTGAAGCACTGTGTGGTTTTAATTACCATACAAAGGTCTTGTTCTTTAATTTTCAAAGTTTACGTTTTCTTCTTTTTTTTGTGGCCACACCTCGTGGCTTATGGGATTTTAGTTCCCTAACCATGGATTGAACCTGGACCCTTGGCAGTGAGAATGTGGAGTCCTAACCGCTGGACTTCCAGGGAATTCCTTACATTTTCATTAGGTATGAAGTGAAAATGGAAATCCGTTTCTTTAACCCATTCACCATAATTTCCCTTCTCTATTATTAATTATAGCTAAAATTTTTAATTTTTTTCCCAGAAAACTTTTAGCCATGTTCCACGACATTCATTTACCATCAGTAAAAATGTATATAGATGGGATCATACTATACATACTATCTTTTATACTTTACCTTACTTAAAAAAAAATAATGGCTTTATTGAGATAAAATTCTTGTACCATACAGCTTACTTATTGAGTATATAATTTATTTTTTTAGTATATACATATATTTGTACAGTATGCTTGTACATATATTGTATAGTCTCTACCACAGTTTTATTTATTTTACTTTTTATATAGACATATTATTTGGCCCCAACTTGAAACATGCAGGATCTTAGTTCCCCAAGCAGGAATCAAACCCGAGCCTCCTGCAGTGGAAGCACAGAACCCTAACTGTTGGACTGCCAGGAAATTCCCTACCCCAATCAGTTTTAGAACATCAACACAAAAGATACCCACCACCATTAAAAGTTATCATTCATCTCCCCCCAGTCCCAGCCCCCTGCCTTCAGCCCTAGGCAGACACTAGTCTGCTTTCCCTGTATTTACCTATTCTGGACGTTTCACGTAAATGAATTCATACCTATATAGCCTTCTGTGACTGGCTTCTTTCACTTAGACTGATGCTTTCAAGTTTATCCATGGTATAGTATGTATTCATACTTAATTTTTTTATTGTCAAAAAATATTTCATTGTGCAGTTATACCACATTTTACTTAATCCATTCATCACTTAATGAGCATTTGGGCTGTTTCCACTCTGACAGTTTTGAGTATTCAGGTACACTTGTGTCCATGTATCTTTTCATTTCTTTTGGGTGTATATCTAAGAGTATAATTGCTGACTCATCTGATCTCTGTGTTTAACCTCCTAAGGAACTGTTGACTGTTGTCTGGGCTCCTCTGGTGGCTCAGATGGTAAAGAATCTGTCTGCAATGCAGGAGACCCGGGTTCGATCCTTGGGTCGGGAAGATCTCCTAGAGAAGGGAATGGCTACCCACTCCAGTAGTCTTGCCTGGAGAATCCCATGGACAGAGGAGCCTGGTGGGCTATAGTCCATGGGGTCCTAAAAGAGTTGGACATGACTTAGTGGCTAACACACACACACAGACTGTTGTCTACAGTGACTGTACGAACTTACATTCATAGTAGCAGTGTATGAATAGTCGGTATCTTCACCTGTACTTGCAATTACCAACTTTTTGATATTTGGTAGAATTTACTGGGTAAATTTGGTAGAATTTACCATTTGGGCCCAGGCTTTTCCTTGTGGGTAGTATTTTAATTACTAATTCAATCCCTATACTATGGAATGTCATATTCAATTTTAGTAGATATTAGCAAATTCATAAGAGTTTTCACCAGTATGTACAAAAGTTTCTTTTCAGTCTTTCCAGCACTGAAAATAATGTTACTTTTTCTTATTTGCCCCTATGATGTATGAACATTTTTATCTTATTTTGATTTATACTTAATTAATGAAGCTAATATTTTTAAAATATATCAACAGAGGATGAGATGGCTGGATGGCATTACTGACTCAATGGACGCAAGTCTGGGTGAACTCTGGGAGTTGATGATGGACAGGGAGGCCTGGCGTGCTGTGATTCATGGGGTCGCAAAGAGTCAGACACGACTGAGCGACTGAACTGAACTGAACTGAACTGATTGGCTATTTACATTTATTTCTCTGTAACAAACTTTTATCCTTCACTCTTTTTTGTTGGATTATTGATTTTAGTGAATTTTTTGTAACATTTTGAAAATTAGACTTTGACATATGTCTTTTAAATATTTTTCCCCACTTGTCATTTCTTTTACCTTTTTTGGATGTTTTTGCCTTATTGAAGTTTTATATTTTTGTGTGGTCAAATTTATTTACCCTTTCCTTTCTGATTTTGGCTTGGTGTCAAGTTCATTTTCTTAACCACTGTTTATTGCTGCCTCCCATGTAGCTAAGCTCTTTTAGACTTGGAGAAACAAATATACTTGGTTTACTTCTGTTGATGTGTTTTATTGTAAACATTCATAGAGAATAGGAAGAATAGAATCTGCCATAGAATCTGCCATGTAATCAAGTTGTGTCGTTGGGACACAGCAGTGGTCCTGAAGTTAGTCCGCAGCCTGTTCTCTGCAAATTGTGTATGTTCAGTTGGTAAGAGCTGTCCATCTCTTTGTGATCCCATGGACAGTAGCTCTCCAGGCTTCTTTGTCCGTGGGATTCTCCAGGCAAGATACTGGAGCAGGTTGCCATTTCCTTCTTTAGGTGATCTTCCCAACCCAGGGATCGAACCCATGTCTCCTTCATCTCCTGGATTAGTGTGCGTGCGTGCTAAGTAACTTCAGTCGTGTCTGACTCTGCGACGCTATGGACTGGAGCCCACCAGGCTCCTCTGTCCATGGGATTCTCCTGGCAAGAATACTGGAGTGGGTTACTGTGCCCTTTTCCAGGGGATCTTGCATTGGCAGGTGGGTTCTTTCCCCCTGAGCCACCTGGGAAGCCCTCTTTGCAGGTTAGATGAATAGAAAATCCCGAAACCATCTCCTTAGAGACAGTCCTTCCTCGTGCTCTGCTGTAGTGTTCAACTGCTAGGCTCCGCCACCTTTTCTTCTGCTTCAGTGACTTGACCTTTCTCCTCTGCTGGCTGGCTTCTGTGCTCTGCTTGTTGTCATCTGTCTTTATGCCATCATGGCTTCTGTTCTCATTACTGACTCTCTCGTTGTCTCCATTTTAGCCTCCCATTCAGAGAAAAGATCAGATTGGCTGGCTGCTCACACTGTTCATTGTAAGCCACCCCAGATGGGTGGAAATTTCCTGTCCAGCCTCTTTTCAGTCTTCGGATGGGCTGCTCTTTGCACTTTGGGGAAGCTCCCTAACTGATCAGCTGTGGCTTCAAATGTGGGGTCAAGTGATAGAAACTAGGACAAGTTTTATGTTTAAAAAGGTTAAAAAGCTTGAAAAGGTGCATGTGACAGGAATTTTGAAAAATTGGAGGGAGTGTGATAAGTGGTAGGCACCTTGCTTGACTTAACCTGTGAAATGTGCAGCACACCATCACCTGTGCTGTGGGGAGCAGCTGTACCCCCAGCCCCAGATGTGATCAGTGACCTCTGTTAATCACATCAGTGGAGGAGATGTGACTCAGATATGACTCATCCTAGTGGGAAGTAGACAAAGTCGGGTACTTGGCAGAACTAAGCCTTTGGAGTATACCCTGTTATGCTTCTGAATTTCAAGCATTTGAAAAAAGATAGCCTTCCAGAGGCCTTGGAGAGTGGAATCTCTTTGACAAGTGGTATGAGGTTGATGGTATGGGCATCATAGAGGACAAGGCATTCCTGGGAGAGGAGATACATGAACAAAGGCAGCAGGGAGCAGAGGAATTGCTGACTCCCTGGGTTTCTGAGTCTGAATTATGGGAATTAAAGTTGGGGAGAGGTCAGTTAGCATCCAGAATCTTTGAGAGGATGCTTGGACTTTATTTGATAAGTGGCAGGCAGTTTTGAAGGGGCTTCCCAGGTGGCCCTAGTGGTAAAGACTCTGCCTGCCAATGCAGGAGACTTAGACGCAAGTTTGATCCCTGGATCAAGAAGATCCTCTGGAGGAAGGCATGGCAACCCACTTCAGTATTCTCCCCTGGAAAATTCCATGGACAGAGGAGCCTGGTGGGCTACAGTTAATAGAGCTGCACAGAGTCAGACATGACTGAAGTGACCTAGCACAGCATGGAGCTATGAAAAAGTTTAGGGTTGGACGGTGATGTTTGTTTGTACTTTAATTCAACAAACATTTATTCATGTCAGCCACTGTCCCGGGCACAATGTGCATAAAAAAACAAAAAAGAAAAAATGTTGCTCTTGTATAACTTATGTTCTAGTGGGGGAGACAGGTCAGTAATCAATGTGCATAATTAAGTGTGTATTATGGTAGGTAATATATACTGTTGACAAATAGAACAGGATAATGGGAACTGGTTATGTGTGTGGAGGGGTGTTTAGGAAAGAACATAGATGTGAGTTGAAATAGGTGGACAAGGTAGGCTTAGTGAGCAGGTGGCAGATGATAGAACCTGGTGGCTCATTAGGGAGAAGAGTCTGGGGAGCCAGGTCCTGGGGGTTGAACAGAGAGAGGAGGGAATGGAGAGATCTGGTAGGAAGATCACATGGGAGGTGATTTGATGCATCAGTTTGCATGTTGAGTTTCTTTTCGACTTGCTATCTGTTTTTACCTTAGCAATAAAGTCCAATAGTTAACTAACCTGATAAACTCTCCTTTTCTTTTTAGACTGAGGAGAGAGACAATTTTGAAACTAGCATTATTCTTTATTACCACGAGTTCAGTGTTTCTTGAAGTGTATTTATGGACCACCTGTATCAGAATTACTCGAATACCACTTAAAAATATACATGCCTGGGCTCTGCCCTTGACCTGATCTTAGAGGTAGAGGGGATAATGGTTAAGAACAGACTTGTGTGATTAGTCCTTTTGGGTTCAGCCTCTTAATCTTGTCTGCTACTTGACTGGGCAGTCTTAGGCAAGATACTTAACCTTTCTGTGCCTTAGTTTTTTCATCTGTAAAAGGGGAATAATACTAATGGTAAAGATAGTAATATCTATTTCACAGAATTGTGTGAGTTAAATACAGTTGATTATTGAACAACACAGATTCAAACTGTGTCCACTTATATGCGGATTTTTTCAATAAATATAGTATCTGTATTTTCATTTTACATATCTTTAAGCTAACTGGAGGAGGGGAAGTTTTGTGGTCAATTAGACATCACAGTATGTGGAATCAAAAGAACTAGGTTTGGGGCTTTCCTGGTGGCTCAGTGGTAAAGAATCCACCTGCCAATGCAGGAGACACGAGTTTGATCCCTGATCTGGGAAGATCCCACATGTGGCGGAGTAGCTAAGCCCATGCCCCACAGCTTACAAGCCTGTGCTCTAGAGCCTCAGAGCCGCAGACTAATGAGCCTCCTCATCCTGGAGCCTGTGGTCCACAACGAGAGAAGCCCTCATATTACAGCTGAAGGGTAGCCCCAGATCATGGCAACAAGAGAAACGCCCATGCAGCAATGAAGACCTAGCACAGCCAAAATTAATAAACATTAAAACAAAAAAGAATTAGGTTTGAATCCTGATTCTATCCAGACTATTTCAGCTTCTTGCCCTTGGGCAAGTCATATTCAATTTCTTTGCTTTTGAGGCAGATTTTTGAGTGTGCTGGGTCAATGCCCTTAACCTCCACTTTGTTTAAGGGTCAGATGTCCGTCAGTTCTTGTGAAGTGTGTAGAACACTGTTTGTCATATTGTAAGCCATTCGTTTTAGATACAGTCATTTTGTTTTTATTAAATCGTAACTTCTGAAGGTGAGGCCATTAATCTTCATTTTTAATAGATACCCTGAATGGCTTATTTGCCCATGTGCTATAACTGTTAATACTTTCAGAGCTAAGGTAATAATACTTGGTGACGTTTGTTAGAACATGAGTCAATTAATGTCTTAATTTTCCAGATAGAGTGGTTTATTGAGTAACAAATGCTGTTGTTTGCTGGGTGTATGTGCTAAGCATGTTCTAGGCTGTTTGCAGCATCCCTAAAGGGGTAGGGTCGATATTAATCATTTTCACAGATGATAAAGTTGAGGCTGATGCTGATGAAGAAGCTTGCCAGAGGTGAGACAGCCAGTGAGTTGTGGAATTGTCATGGATCTCCAGCTCTGCCCAACTCCAGGGCACTTGCTTCTTCCATGAAATCAGCATCTAGTTACTCAACCTTTTAATCTTGCAAGTGTATGCTCTTTATGCTCAGATGCATTTGTGCAAATCCCTCCCAGTACTGGAGAAAAACCTCACCGGGCATGCTTTATCTGTGTTAGGCAAGTAGCATCACTGTGTATAGTTGAGAACTTAAAAAAAAATTATCTTCATGGGATATGCTTGAAGCCTTTATTATTTGCAAATTTGCACACTCAGTCACTCAGTTGTGTCCGTTGTTTTGTGACCCCATAGACTGTAGTCCACCAGGCTCCCCGTCCATGGAATTTTCCAGGCAAGAATATTGGAGTGTGTTGCCATTTCCTTCTTGAGGGTTTCTTCCTGACCCAGGATCGAACCCACATCTCCTGCACTGGCGTTTGTCACTGCGCCACCTGGGAAGCCCATTTGCCAGTTTCCAGTTTTGCAACTGGTGACTGAGATGTTCTTCCGGAGCCCTTGTAGAACCAGCACACACTAGGTTGGTACAGCCTTGGGATGTTTCCAGCAATCCTGGTATTCACACCTTTGTGTAGTCTCCTTCTGGACAAGGTACCAGGTGTAGAATATGGCGTAAATGATGATATCTGATGTCACTTCTGAGATCAGGTTATAAAGGACTGGCTTCTGTCTGTCTCTCTCTCTTGATTCTTGCTCCGGGGGAGCTCGCTGCCCTGTTGTGAGCTGCTCTTTGGAGAGGCCCACATGGGGAGGAACTAAAACCTCCTGCCAACAGCTCTGTGAGAGAGCTTGGGAGCGGCCCCTCCAGCCCAGATGCTGCCTCAGTAGATGCCTTGCCTGCGACGTCATGAGAAACCCCGAGTTAGAACCACCCAGATCAGCTGCTCTCTGATACCTGGCTTTCAGAAACTGTGCAGTAATGAATGGGTGCAGTTTTAAGCGGCTGAATTTTGGGATCATTTGTTAGCCTTAGATCACTAGCACATTTTGCAATTTTATTATGAATTTCTGAGTTATACCCCTTTATTCCCAACATCCTGGTGCCCCTCCGTGTCACATACACATCTGCAGGCACATCTTTCACTAGGTTGCCTAGTTCACTCTGTTGTTAGGCTTATTGATTACCTAGATCATTTCTGCTCCCTTTCTCCTAAGTGTATCTGTGACTGGGTCCCAGGTGCTATTTACTTGCAAGTCTGTCACCCAGCACTCAGTACAACACTCAGTGAGCTTCCCTCGTACAACACTCAGTGAGCTTCCCTCGTAGCTCAGTTGGTAAAAAGTCTGCCTGCAATGCAGGAAACCCAGGTTTGATTCCTGAGTCGGAAAGATCCCCTGGAGGAGAAAATGGCAACCCACTTCAGTATTCTCGCCTGGAGAGTCCCATAGACAGAGGAGCCTGGCAGGCTATAGTCCCTGGGGCTGCAAGAGTCGGACATGACTGAGCAACTCAGCCCACAGCACTGAAACATATACTGGTCGCATGGCTGAGGGCAGCAGATTGACTCATCCTTGTTTAAGATGCCACTTGGTGAGCTGGCCTCCGCCAGCAGCCAGACCAAACCTCGATTCAGTTTCCCAGTGATGAGGATTCTAGTTTCTCTTGTAAAAGCTCTGTGGGTTTTAGATGAAAGGGCTGAGAACACTCCATAATCTTCCTGCTTCTCTTCCTCTGCTTGTTCTTAAGCACCAGAGCCAACCATGGGGGAAGGGAAGATGGGATGGATTGGGAGATTGGGACTTACTTATATGCACTACTATGTATAATACAGATAACTAATGAGAACCTACTGTATAGCACACGGAGCTCTACTCAATACTCTGGAATGGCCTATATGGGAAGGAAATCCCAAAAAAGGGGGATATGTGTGTATGTATAACTGATTCATTTTACCTTATAATAGAAACTAACACACCATTATAAAGCATCTATACTTAATAAAAAAATAAAGCACAGTCAACTCTAAAAAAGAAAAGTTGTTTGGGGTAGTATTTATGTTTTTGTTTAAAAGTAAGAGAAGATGGCAGAGAAAAATTGTTAGGGCATGTATCAGCTTATTTAAATCAATAGTGAAGTGAAATCGAAAGTCTCTCAGTTGTGTCCAGCTCTTTGTGACCTCATGGACTATAGCCTGCCAGTCTCGTCTGTCCACAGAATTCTCCAGGCAAGAATACTGGAGTGGGTAGCTGTTCCCTTCTCCAGGGGATCTTCCCAACAAGCAATAATCTTCCTATTAAGGTAAGTATCCCCTTATCTTGAGGGCTTCCCTGGTGGCTCAGCAGTAAAGAATCTGCCTGCAGTGCAGGAGCCGCAGAAGACATAGGTTCGATCCCTGGGTCAGGAAGATCCTCTGGAGGAGGGCATGGCAACCCACTCTAGTATTCTTCCCTGGAGAATCCCCATGGACAGAGGAGCCTAGCAGGTTAGAGTCCATAGAGTCGCAGAGAATCAGACACAACTCAAGTGACTTAGCACGCAGGCACACATCCGCTTATCTTAATGGTTTGGGTCTTTGGGAGCATTTTCTGGATGTCATTCTCCCCCTCTGCAGTTACCAGCCTTGGATTTCCAGATCTCAAAATTTGAAGGCCAGATTTCTCTAGAGGTTTATCTTTCTAAACCAAATCCTCTTATAGAGAATCTAAATTTGGTATTGCTCTCTGTTTTGATCAACATGATGGTTAAATATTTATAACAGTCTTTAGTGGATACGCTGAGGCCACATCTGTCTTCTTAGGAATCCACAGAAAGGCATGAGGGCTGCCCACTGGAATTACATCATTGGGCAATGATGGGTTTGCTCTCTGGCTAGAATGTTTTCTCTGAATTTTGCCAAGAATAAAAGACTTTCAAGGATAAGTGTAGTCCTTGAACTTGGTGTCCTACTTCTATGTTGAATAGATAGATATCTGTTTCTGGTTAGTTCTAGAGAGGCAACCCACTTAAATATTCTTGCCTGGAGAATCCCAGGGACGGGAGAGCTGGGTGGGCTGCCGTCTATGGGGTCGCACAGAGTCGGACACGACTGAAGTGACTTAGCAGCAGCAGCAGCAGCAGCAGCAGAGAAGTATTAGCCCACTAGCCAGTTCTATGAGCTAACCTCACTTGTAGTGGAAGATTCTTTGAAGATAACAATGCTGGTGCTGCTGCTAAGTCGCTTCAGTCATGTCCGACTGTGCGACCCCATAGACAGCAGCCCACCAGACTCCCCCATCCTTGGGATTCTCCAGACAAGAACACTAGAGTGGGTTGCCATTTCCTTCTCCAGTGCATGAAAGTGAAGTCGCTCAGTCGTGTCCGACTCTTAGTGACCCCATGGACTGCAGCCTACCAGGCTCCACTATCCATGGGATTTTCAAGGCAAGAGTACTGGAGTGGGGTGCCATTGCCTTCTCTGATGAATGTCTAGTTTGCATTAATAATGGAGCTTAATCATTAAGTCATTATCTCTTATCGTGAACTCAGACCTGCTCTAAACATGTGAAGCCTTGACAATAGCCTAAGCAGATGAGTTTCAGTGCCTGGGTGCTTTCCTGTAGGCCGATCGGCAGAGTAGGTGAAGCGCGTTTGTTTGTTTAATTAGCAAATTATTTTTTAGAACAGTTGTAGGTTTATCGAAATTGAACAGATAGTACAGCATTCCCATGTTTCCCCCACTGCCCTGCTATTTTCCCTATTATTAACATCCTGCATTTGTGTGGAACAGAAGTTGTAATTAATGAACCAATATTGACACATTCTTATTAACCAAAGTTCATAGTTTATAGTAGGGCTCACTATTTATGTTGTACTGTTTGCTGAATTTTGACAAATGCGATTTTGGCAAATGTCATGTATCTACCATGACAGTATTGTGCAGAATAGTTTCACTGCCTTGAAAATCCTCAGTGCTCTGTCTCCCTTCCCCTGAACCCTTGGCAATCACTGGGTCTCCTGCATTGCAGGTGGATTCTTTACTATCTGAGCCACCAGGGAAGCCCCAAATTTGTATAGTGCTTTATGTCAATTATATCTCAAACTGAAAAACAAAAAATAAAAAAGGAATTTAAATAATCCATCTGATCTGTGTTTAGGAAAATCTTTTTGTCATTCAGCTTCCTCTTAAATTTTGCCTACAGAAAGGGCCTCCACATCTCAGTGGCTCTCAGCGGTCTTTCTTTGCTCCTCACGTTAATAGACATCACTTTCATGCGGCCAGAGCTGTCATATGGCCCCATCTAAGTGCAAGGGAGGCTGGGAAATGGAGTCTAGCTGCATGTGTAGCAGTAAGAGGACATTGGTTGTGTGATTAGTTAGCAGTCTTAGCCGTATTAAGTAAATGACTAAATCATACAATAGTTCTTTACTTCGGTCTTTCAGGGATGACAGGACAGTACTTGCATGATATCAGAGTTCTGAGGACTTTTTAGAGAAGCATTTCCCACTCTGTGTCCCTTCCTATTGCATCTTGGATTATCCTATCACTTTACCTCTGAGAGAGCTTATAGGAATAAATGAAAATATGTGTTGTTTCAACCAATACCTGGTTGATAACAATGGCTCCTGAAACTGAGAAAAGCCTGTAAGAAGCCTTAACAGTCATAAACACAGTTGTTATTAAGTCAAATATTTTAAAATTGTCAGGTCCTTCATCCTTGTGTCAGAAGACAGAGGCACTCTTGAAGCTTTCTGGCCTTTGATTTAGCTTCAAGATAACAGATTCCTCTTTGCTTACTCGTGACATTGGTATTCTCCTGTTGCCTTTAAAAAGGAAAATACATGAAATTCGGTATTGGAAATGGCTTTCCTTTTTATTTAGGTATTTATTTCTCTTTGGCTGAACATGGACTTTCTCCAGTTGCAGACAGTGGGAGCTACTCTTGGCTGTGGTCTTCAGGCATCTCCCTGTGGTGACTTCTCTTGTTGCAGAGCAGGGCTCTCAGTCCCTGGGCTTCAGTAGTTGTGGCACCTGGGCTTAGCTGGTCCACAGAATGTAGAATCTTCCCAGACCAGGTATTGAACCCGAGTCCCCTGCATTGGCAGGCAGATTCCTAGCCACTGGGCCACCAGGGAGATCAGGAAATGACTTTTCTTCAATGAAGTAGCATGTTTTTAGAAAGAAATGTGGTATATTTCAACATGAGATTCTATTAATACAATTTAGAAAGAGATGGGCGATATTTGTGCTGTGTATTTTTTTAATGATCAATCCCCTGGATTATTTTATTTATTGTATTTGCTCAGTTGTATCCAATTCTTTGTGACCCCATGGACTATATACAGTCCATGGAATTCTCTGGAGTGGGTAGCCACCTGTTTCCTTCTCCAGGGGATCTTTCCAACTCAGGGATCAAACCCAGGTCTCCCACATTGCAGCTGGATTCTTTACCAGCTGAGCCGCAAGGGAAGCCCTTCATTGGATATGTCCAAGTAACTGACTATAGTTAAAAGGAAGCTCAGCTGCTTTACATGTATGCTTGGCCTCAACTTGCTGATGATTGAAGTTCATGACCAGACATTAATTTTAAATAAGTGCCTACTGTTCTCGAGCAACTCCCATTCCCTTAAGGAAAAGCATTTCCTATGAAGCCCCTAGTTGCTGAGGATAGCTGTGTAAGCACTGTGTAAGTTTATCCAAATTAAAATTTGCTCCTCCAGCTCATTTATTCCCTTCAGGTCTCTGACAGGCAGGTGTGTTTATCTCCCCTACACCCCCAAAGCCCTGTTTAAACTCAGTCAACATTCAGCTTGGGTGAAACCTCTTTATCTTCCAGTAATCTCACCATAGATATCCTTTGCTCTTAAATACATCATTAATACTCAGGCAGGATGGCCTGCTGTCATTTCCTTACTCCTGAGCAGTTGTTCCAGACTTCATATTATTGTAATTTCAGAGTCTAAGTAATCATCACATTGAAAAGACCAGGCAGGTATACACCATTGTGACATAGCCAGTTTTGTCCCCTCTCTAAACTTGGTTGCTTCATTAACTGCTAGGATAATAGAAATACAAAAACAAACTCTATAGAAGCACATGCCCTTTGGCTACAAAATCTGTCTCTTATTTTCCAAAATAGATATTTGGAAAGTGCTGAAGTCATGTAAAATGGCAAGTATTAGATTAATTTTTCTAGAACTAACCATTTTATTTATTTTTTTGGCCACACCTCGAGGCATGTGGGATCTTCCCTGACCGAGATCAGGGAAGGGAGGGATCAACCCATCCCCTCTGCAGTGGAAGTGCATACTTAACCACTGAACCATCAGGAAAGCCCCACAGGTACTAACTTTTGCTTCAGTTTTCTTCCACAGATGAGGGAGCCTGGCGGGGTACAGTCCATGGGGTCGCAAAGAGTCAGACACAACTGAGCAACTAAGAACAGCTTTCTTCCTAAGGGCAATTTAGCCTCTGTTGTCCAAAGCAAACATCAGGAAACACCTGGAGCTCGTCCAGAAGGCAGAGTCTCCGGCCCCACCCATAACTATTAGGTCAGAATCTGTAGTTCATCACCGTCCCAGGTGGTTTGTGAACATTAAAGCTGCAGAAGCGCCGGTTGGAGAACTTTAGCTTGACCCTGTAATGACCGAAACAACCCATCAGTGAGAGAAAGGACCATAACATTTGAACTCAAACTCTATACAATGAAAAATTTGTATATTGTAGTTAACTACCTGGGCACATGGCGAAAAAATGAAAAATTTGTGTATTGTAGTTACCTATCTGGGCACATGGTGAATATCGAGCTGTTGTATTATTTCCTGCTCTGTTAACGAAACCTCTTCAGTCGAGGGCGGTAGTGGCAGGAGCACCTCCGAATGGATGAGAGATGACCTCTTTGAAAGAGACTTTTTTGCACAATTTGAGATTCTGGTCCCCTGAGGGTAGAGAATTCAGGCATTCTTGAGATTTCTCAACAGGTTCTGGTTTTCCCAGTTCAAGGACTGATCAGAAAGGGTTTGGTTGTAGGTTGAAGGGAGGAAATGAAACCTCTTGACCTTTAATGTTTCAAAAAACATTTCTTAAAGGAAAAAAGGCCCATGACCTGTTTATTGGGCCGAAACTCAATTTTAATTGTTTTGAGAGGGCAGAAAAACACTCCACCCACAGTGTTCTGTTCTTTTGGAGCTCCTGCCAAGTAGGAATTTCTTTGCAAGTCAATAGGTTAGTGACAGAATTGTTTTACCACTTAAAGAGTGTTTGTATTAAGGTCTGAGTAATATGAATCCGTTTATGCATAGGTAGTTTATGCATAGGTTTTCCTTATAACATAGTTCCGCAATAGACTCTTCCCTTTGCAGTAGAAAGGGCTTCCCTAGTGGCTCAGATGGTAAATAATCTGCCTGCAATGCGGGAGACCTGAGTTCAATCCCTGGGTCTGGAAGATCACCTGGAGAAGGAAATGGCAGCCCACTCCAGTATTCTTGCCTGAAGAATTCAATGGACAGAGGAGCCATTGGGTCACAGAGTCAGACATGACTGAGTGACTAATACTTTGTGGTAGAAAAGAGAAAAAGTAATGGCATTCCCATAGGGAGTATTTCCTAAAATCCTAATGTAACATTTCTAATCTGATGGCTGACATAATTTTAAAAGAAAGTCAGATTATCCAGTGTAGGAACTGAAGCCTCCTCTTGAGCCTGGTATGTGGCTCCCGAACTGCCTCTTGTATCTCATTCATCACACACACAAACAGACCAGCCATCCCCACCTCCTGTTCACTCATTTCTAGCCTCTTTTCCCTCCACTGTCTCTGCTCCCCTCATTTGCCTTCCACCATCACTCTGATTAAAATTCCTTTGCAAGATCTCAAGACACCAAGTCCAGGGGCTCATTTGTAAGTCTGTGTAGCATTTGGTCCTGTCCGTTTTCTCTCCTCCCATTATTCCTGTGATATTGGTCACTAAAGGTTTTCTTCCATGTTTTTGCCTCTTGAGAGCACTTGAGCCAGAGCTTGAATTTGAATCCTTAGCTTCAGTTCAGTTCAGTTTAGTCACTTAGTCATGTCTGACTCTGCAACCCCATGGACTGCAGCCCACCAACCTTCCCTGTCCATCACTAACTCCCAGAGCTTGCTCAGAGTCATGTCCATCGAGTTGGTGATGCCATCTAACCATCTCATCCTCTGTTGTCCCCTTCTCCTCCCACCTTCAATCTTTCCCAGCATCAGGGTCTTTTTCAGTGAGTCAGTTCTTCACATTAGGTGGCCAAAGTATTGGAGTTTCAGCTTCAGCATCAGCCCTTCCAGTGAATATTCAGGACTGATTTTAGGACTGATTCAGTCCTTTAGGAAGGACTGGTTGGATCTCCTTATAGTCCAAGGGACTCTCAAGAGTCTTCTCCAACACCACAATTCAAAAGCATCAATTGTTCAGTGCTCAGCTTTCTTTATAGTCCAACTCTCACATCCATTTATGACTACTGGAGAAATCATAGCTTTGACTAGACGGACCTTTGTCAGCAAAGTAATGTCTCTGCTTTTTAATATGCTGTCTAGGTTGGTCATAGCTTTTCTTCCCAGGAGCAAGCGTCTTTTAATTTCATGGCTGTACTCACCATCTGCAGTGATTTTGGAGCTCAAGAAAATAAAGTCGAACACTGTTTCCATTGTTTACCAATCTGTTTGCCATGAAGTGATAGGACCAAGTGCCATGATCTTAGTTTTTTGAATGTTTAGTTTTAAGCCAACTTTTTCACTCTCCTCTTTCATCAGGAGGCTCCTCAATTCCTCTTCATCTGCATATCTGAGATTATTGATATTTCTCCTGGCAATCTTGATTCCAGCTTGTGCTCATCCAGCCTGGCATTTCTCATCATGTACTCTGCATATAAGTTAAATAAGCAGAGTGACAACATACAACCTTGATGTACTCCTTTCCCAATTTGGAGCCAGTCTGTTGTTCCATGTCCAGTTCTAACTATTGCTTCCTGACCTGCATACAGATTTCTCAGGAGGCAGGTCAGGTGGTCTGGTATTCCCATCTCTTGAAGAATTTTCCACAGTTTGTTTTGAGCTACACAGTCAAAAACTTTGGCATAGTCAATAAAGCAAAAGTAGATGTTTTTCTGAAATTCTCTTGCTTTTTCTGTGATCCAGTGGATGTTGGCAGTTTGATCTCTGGTTCCTCTGCCTTTTCTAAAACCAGCTTGAACATCTGGAAGTTCGTGGTTCAGATACTGTTGAAGCCTGGCTTGGAGAATTTTGAGCAAAGCTAGCGTGTGAGATGAGTGTAATTGTCTGGTAGTTTGAACATTCTTTGGCATTGCCCTTCTTTGGGATTCGAAGGAAAACTGACCTTTTACCGTCCTGTGGCCACTGCTGAGTTTTCCAAGTTTGCTGGCATATTGAGTTAGCTTCATCACTTGCTATTAATAGTTATGTGTCTGGGGCAAGTTAGTTAACTTTTGGGTGCTTCAGTGTTCTCATCTATAAAATGAGGGTAGTGAAAAATCCTACCCCACAGAGTTGGTGTGACATGCATAGGAAAATGTCTGGTACATAGTAAGGGTTTGTCAGGGGTGAGTCATCATTATCACCATCATCTTCATCACCACCACCACCATCATTACTATCACCACCATCATTACTGTCACCATCACCACCGCCACCACCACCACCACCATCATCACCACCACCAACCACCACCACCATTACTATCACCACCACCATCACTGCTACCCCCACTACCACTATTATCATTACCGCCACCATCACTACTACCATAATTATCACCACAACCACCACCGTCATCACCACCACTGTCATTACTATCACTACCACCACTATCATTACTGTCACCATCACCACCACCACCACCACCACCACCCATCATCATCACCACCACCAACCACCATCATCACCACCACTGTCATTACTATCACTACCACCACCATCACCACCACCATCACCACCACCACCAACAACAACAACCATCATCATCACCACCACCACCACCACCACCACCACTGTCATTACTATCAATACCATCACTACCACCACCAGCCACCATCATCACCACCACCAACCACCACCACCACCACCATCACCACCACTGTCATTACTATCACTATCACCACCACCATCACCGCCGTCATCACGACTATCACCACCACCAACAACCACCATCATCACCACCACTGTCATTACTATCACTACCACCACCACCATTACTGTCACCGTCACCACCACTACCCACCACCACCATCATTACTATCACCACCACCATCACTACTACCCCCACTACCACTATTATGATCGTTACCGCCACCATCACCACTACCATCACCACCATCATTACCACTATCACCACCATCATTACTGTCACCGTCACCACCACCACCATTACCACCACCACCATCATTACCACCACCACTATCACCACCATCATTACTGTCACTGTCACCACCACCACCACCATCACCACCACCACCACCACCATCATTATTACTATCACCACCACCACCACCATCAGGCCTTTCTTATTCTTTTTAGGCTCTTTGGTATGCTTCTAACTTGCAGGCATTCACTACTTTGTTTCTTTCATAGGACTTTGTTTGAATGTTTCTTTGAGTCTAGCTGTCATGTCTTTTTCATCTCCTTTAATATGAACCATTTCTATAGCTTTTTATGACAACATTTTTGAATAATGCCTCTTTCTCCTCTTAAAAAAACAGAGAAACTTTCTCACTTTGGATTTGTCTGATGTTTTCTCATAAGATTTGTGTTCTGTGTTCTTAGTGTGAATATCTCATAGGTATTCAGCATGTCACAGTTGAAGACCAGGGTCTACCTGACTCTTTGGTAAGGACAGTGGTGATCATCCACTAAAGGTGGGGTTCAGTTTTTCCGCTGTGTTGTTACTGTATTTTCCCTTCGAATATCTAATTAATCTGTGGGGAGATCCCATAAGACCATGTATATATCTGCTTCTTATTTAAAAATAACTCCCTTGGGTTAGCATCCATTGATGATTTTTGCCTGAATCTTTACGGTGATAACATGCAGTTTTTCTGTAGGTCTTCTTTCTTCCTCTATTTATCTATTTATTACTTGTAAGACATGTTAGTCTGGATCCTTCAGAGAAATAAACCAATAGTATATCTATATGTGCTTCTATATCTATAAATAAGAGATTTATTAGAAACAATTACCTCACAATTATGAAGGAAGAACTCTCCGAAGCAGTTTCCAAGCTGGAAACCCAGGAGGGTTAGGATACACAGTCATTCCTCCTTACCTGTGGTTTCACTTTCTGCAGTTTCAGTTACCTGCAATTCAAAAAGAGCAAGCCAGAAATTCCAGAAACAAATAATCCATCAGTTTTAAATCATGCACCAGCCTGAGTCGTGTAGTGGAATCACGTGCTGTCTCACTCAGTCTTCCCTTCCTTGGATGCGAATCATTCTTTTGTTCAGTGTGTCCTGCCTGCTAGTCACTTGGTACCAGCTCAGCATTCAGATCAACTGTTGTCATATCACAGTGCTTGTGTTCACATCACCCTTGTTTTACTTAGTAAAGGCCCCCAAATGCAAGAGTCGCAATGCTGGCAATTCAGATATGCCAAAGAAAAGCCTTGAGGTCTTTCCTTCAAGTGAAAAGCTGAAAGTTCTTGACTTAATGAGGAAAGAAAAATATCACATGCTAAGGTTAATAAGATCTGTAGTAAGAATGAATCCTCTGTTTGTGAAACTGTGAAGAAGGAAAAAGAAGTCCGTGCTAATTTTGCTGTCGCATCTCAGACTGTGAAAGTTATGGCCACAGGGCATGATAAGTCCTTTAGTTAAGGTGGAAAAGGCATTGCTGCTGCTGCTAAGTCACTTCAGTCATGTCCGACTCTGTGTGAACCCATAGACGGCAGCCCACCAGGCTCCCCCATCCCTGGGATTCTCCAGGCAAGAACACTGGAGTGGGTTGCCATTTCCTTCTCCAGTGCATGAAAGTGAAAAGTGAAAGTGAAGTCACTCAGCGACCCTCAGCAACCCCATGGACTGCAGCCTACCAGGCTTCTCTGTCTATGGGATTTTCCAGGCAAGAGTACTGGAGTGGGGTGCCATTGCCTTCTCTGGGAAAAGGCATTAAGTTTGTACAATAAGGTATTTTTGAAAGAGACCATATTCACATAACTTTTCTTATAGTATATTAATATAATTGTTCTATTTTATTACTAGTTATTGTTAATCTCTTCCTGTGCCTAATTTATGAATAAAACTTTATCATAGGTATGTATATATGGGAAAAAATATAGTATGTGTTTTTTCTACTGTTCCAGCATCCACTGGGGGTCTTGAAACATATCCTCTACTAATAAGGGGAGAACTACTGTACATCCATGGGATTTCCTGGTGGCTCAGATGGTAAAGAATCTGCCTGCAATGCAGGAGACCCAGATTCAATCCCTGAGTCAAGAAGATCTCCTGAAGAAGGGAATGGCTACCCACTCCAGTATTCTTGCCTGGAGAATTCCATGGACAGAGGAGCCTAGCAGGCTACAGTCCATGGGATCACAAGTGAGTGACTAACACACACTGTGCTTCCAGGTTGAGTCTGAGAACCGGGAAGGCTGATGGTGTCAGTTTCATTCAAAGTCCAAATCCAGACACAAAAGACCAATATCCCAGCTTGAAGACAGGCAGAGGGAATCCTCCCTTCTCAGCTGCTTTGTTCTGTTTAGGCTTCAGCAGAGTGTATGAAGCACATCCACTTTTTGGAGGCCCATCTGCTCTATTCAGTCTGCTGATTAGAATTAATCTCGTCCACAAACACCGTCAGAGATGCAACTATATACAATGTCTAATCAACTATCTGGGCACCTCATGACTCAGATTGACACATACAATTAACCACCGGATACAGACTCTTGGATTCCTATTTTTAATGGTTTATAATCCACTGCTGTCCTTAATTATGTTGGTGATCAAATTGTCCTATATTTGGCCAGCTGGCTGCTGTGTTCTCATGACATGTCCACAGGGTCTGATATCTGTGACCTGCCGCTCCTGTTGAGCAGTCACATCATCTGTCTGTGTGCCCTTCAAGGTCCCTCCAGTAATATTTTTGTGTGTATTACGTAGATTTTTTTTTCCCCCTCTGGAGGATGAAATGGCAACCCACTCCAGTATTCTTGTGTGGAGAATCTCTGGATAGAGGAACCCCAGTCCATGGGGTCGCAAAGAGTCGGACACCACTGAGTGACTAAGCACATTTAGATTTTACATTTAACTCCTTCAAAATTAGGGAGTACTTACACAGACATATATAAATGATGTGTTAATAGGTAGATAGAAACTTAATATTCTTTACAGATATTTGTATTCATTCCATTTCCACTAACGTGAGTTATCCACTGAATTGTTACTGTGTAGTTAGCATGCACTTCACTGGCTGGCTGGTTAACTTATGAGCTGCCTATGGGTGCCCTCTGCTGGCCTTGCAGCACGTACACACCTTCCTAGAATTTCTCCTGCCGATGTTCTCTTTGGGTTGGTTAGTCTCTCCAGTTATCACACCAATTATGGATCATGTAGTACAAACAGTTTTGGAATGTTTACTGAACATATCAAGAATATCTTTCCCGGGGCTTCCCTGGGGGTTCAATGATTAAGAATCCACCTCGCAATGCAGGGCTGCAATTTCGATCCCTGGTTGGGGAATTAAGATTCCACCTGTTACAGAGCAGCTGAGCCTATATGCAGCAGCTCCTGAGCCTGTGCACTCTGGAGTCACATGGTAGCACAACTAGAGAGCCCACGTGCTTCACCGAAAGGTCCCGTGGGAGGCAATGAAGATCCCACGAGCCACAACTAAGACCCAACACAGCCAAATAAATATTTTGAAAAAGAATATCTTTCCCTATAAAATATATACATTTATACATCGTGTTTGCATACTTTCTTGTTACATGAATATTCTATTTAGCATTTAAATAATCCCCCTTTAATAAGCATTTGTATTGTTTATTTTTTCCATGTTGTATAGCTTGGTTGGCAGTGCAGTAGAGAGTGCAGCCCCTGCTCTGGAGGCAAGGCTGTCAGGACTGCCAGGTGGGCACGTCACATCCTGTGTGCTGTTGCTGGAAGGGAGAGCCAGAGGGGGAGGGCTTCTGAGAAGAAGGGATTTCTGCCCGAGTCCTGAAAGATGAATGAGTTGAGGAAGCAGAAAAAAAGGCATTTCAGGCAGAGGATGTAGCATGGGAGTCACCACCAGAGGTCAAGAGCGTGGACGTTTTGAGGGATCCGAGGACCCCGGAGGTGGCTGTGACCTGCCTCATTATGTCTGCCATTGTTGGTATATTTGTCTTAGTTCTGGCTGCTGTCATAAGTTACCACAGAAGGGGAGGCCTATAGCAAAAGTCAGTTGTTCCTCACCATTCTGGAGTCTGGGAAGTTCAAGATCAAGGTGTGGGTTGATTTGATCCCCATGAGAGTCCTTTTCTTGTTGGCACTTGGCTGTCTGTGACCTCACATGGTGGAAGGAGAGCTTGAGCTAGCACTCTTGTTGTTCATTTGCTAAGTTGTGTCTGACTCTTTGTGACCCTGTGGACTGCAGCACAGCACACCAGGCCTCCCTGACCCTCACTGTCTCCCAAAGTTTGCCCAAGTTCATGTACATTGAGTTGGTGATGCCATCCAGCCATCTCATCCTCTGTCACCCTCTTCTCCTGCCCTTAATCTTTCCCAGCATCAGTCTTTTCCAGTGAATCAGTTCTTCCCATCAGGTGGCCAGAGTATTGGAGCTTCAGCTTCAGCCTCAGTTCTTCCAATGAATATTCAGGATTGATTTCCTTCAGGATTGACTGCTTTGATCTCCTTGCAGTCCAAGAGACTCTCAAGAGTCCTGTCTAGCACCACGGTTCAAAGACATCAGTTCTTTAGCGCTCAGCTTTCTTTGTGGTCCAACTCTCACATCCATACATGACTACTGGAAAGACTGTAGCTCTTTTGTTGATTATGAGGGCTGCTCCATTTCTTCTATGGGATTCTTGCCTCCGGTAGAAGATACAGTGGTCATCTAAATTAAATTCACCCATTCCCATCCATTTTAGTTCACTGATTCCTAAGATGTCGAATGTTTATTTTTGCTGTCTCCTGCTTGACCACATCCAATTTACCTTGATTCGTGGACCTAACATTCCAGGATCCTATGCAATGTTATTATAACAGCATGGGATTTTACTTTCACCACCAGACACACCCACAACTGAGTGTCATTTCCACTTCATTCTTTCTGGAGCTATTAGTAATTCCCTCCGTTCTTCCCCAGTAGCATATTGGACACCTTCCAACCTGGGGGGCTCATCTTTGGCGCCATTTCTTTTTGCCTTTTTGTGCTGTTCATGGTGTCCTCAAGGCAAGAATTTCACTGAGTTATGCAAGCCCTTTCGCCACAAGGCTCTGATCCATGAAAGGGCTTCCTTTTCTTATGAGGACACAGATCCCAGCCTGGGCCCCACCTCATGGCCTCATCTAAACCCAATCACCTCCAAACACCATCACACCAGAAGTTAGGGATTCAACATACAAGTTTTTCAGAGACACAAATTTCAGCCCATAGCATTTTCTGACACTTGTGACTAGGAGGAAGAATGAGAATGCAGAATTTTTTTTTTTTTCCAGTGATTTGGTGACCAAATTTAGAGTATTGAGAGGGCTGGGGACTCCAATAACCATTTCTAGTCTAAGAATGTAACCATAATACCTGGGCTACCTCAGTGAGAGATACCATGGATTTCGAGAAATTGACCAGTTCATTTTTTTCAATTAATAAAAAGAAACCATTTATTTTAATTCTAAATAGAGAATAAACAGCATTTATCATTACCCTAATTTTGGTATCTTTTAGGAGAAAAATACAGATTGATTTTTTTTGTTAAAAATAAACTTAAAAAAAACTTAAATAAGATAGACTTGCCAAAAATAGAGTACAACAGGAGACTAATAGAAAAAAAAATAGTAGATGAATCATAAGTTAAGATGAATGTAAACTATCTTGGTGTTTATATAGTTTTATACACACTCAGATTTCTTTTTTAGTGCTTAAAGTATTTATAACTTAAAAAAATTTCCTACTTGCTTCCAATCTAGGGAGAGTATATTGTATATTCCCTTTTCTTGAGAAAGATGTGAAAAGGTGGAACATGGCCTTTGCTGTTTTTGGCTGGGTCTTCACTGGGGCAGGAGAGATCTTCATTGTGATGCGCAGGCCTCTCTAGTTGTGGCTTCTCCTGTTGAGGTGCAGGGGCCCTGGAGTGTGTAGGCTCAGTAGTTGTGGCTCTGGGCTTAGTTGCCTCAAGGCATGTTGGATCCTAGTTTTCCTGACCAGGGATTGAACTGGAATCTCCTGCATTGAAAGGTAGATTTTAATCCACTGAACCATCAGAGAAGTCCCCTGCTCCTTTTAAAAAATATTTATTTTTGGTTGCACTGGGTCTTTGTTGCTGCAAGTGGGCTTTCACTAGTTGCAGCGAGTGGGGGCTACTCTTCATTGCAGTGCACAAGCTTCTGATTGCGATGGCTTCTCTTGTTGCAGAGCACAGGCTCTAGGACGCATGGGCTTCAGCAGTTGCAGCGCATGGGCTTCAGCATTTGCGACTTTCAGGCTCTTGAGCCTGGGCTTAGTCTGCGTGTGCAATCTGCCCAGACCAGGGATCGAACCTGTGTTTACCAGGTTCTTTACTGAGCGAACAGGAAAGTCCTGTTTTATTTATTTATCTATTTACCTTGGGCTTTTGTCAGGCAGTAACAGACCACCACTGATCTAAGGGAGGGTCGCTTGTATTTTCACCTCTTTAACATGAGCTCAGCCACAACGGTGAAAGCAGAAGGAACGATACATGATGTCACTTTGGCCAAGGCCAGAGTTCTGGCAGAAAGGGTCCGTAAAGAGGCTGGGGAGTGGATCTGGAGACTCAGAAGTCTTGTTTTACAAGCTGACCAGGGTGGCTACCCTGCAGGCCTGGCCTGGGTTAATGAGGAGAGGGTGGGAGGACCTGGGCCCTTCACCTGCGTGGGGCTTCTTTTCTGCTCAGTACACATCAGGGAAACACCATCTTTGCACAAAAGGGAAGGGAAGGGATGGAAAAGGAAGGTGAGAACAACAAGTCAGGCTGACATTTCTGTTACACTCAAGCCAGACGTCGCTTTAGATAAAGTTGTCTTGGAAATGGAACTTTATTTCTCTACCAACATACACACACAGAAAACTGATCGCTCAACCAGGAAGCTTGGCTTTCAGGCTGCCCCTGTAATCCAGGGTGGAAAAAACATAGCCCCCAGATGGCCTTTGTGGGAGATTACTGGCCGGTAATCCTTCCTTGTCCTAGAAGATTAAGTCTGCCCTGGTGCAGTTGTGGTCAGCTGAACGGTTTAAAAAATAATAATAAGTTGTAAAAAAATATAAATCTGCCAGTGTCTGACGTTTGCCTAAACTGTTTGTATGTGGAGGTGATGCTACAGCACTGGGCCCTCCTTTGTTTACTGAAGAAAGCTCTAGAAAGCTCTGCTTCCTGCCTGGGTTGTTGGCTGTTGGTGGAAATGAACAGCAGGTGGTGATCAGAGCTGTTCCTCAGGTTGCTGGGGAGAAGTCACTTATTAAACAACCTCCTTGTCCTGAGGGTGTGACGGCTGCACCTGTCCCAGGAAGCCAGGCTCTTGGAACCCGGGGCTGGATCTCTTCCTCAGAGTTGCCTGGTGCAGTGATCCAGAGCGCGCTCAACCCAGGAAGAGGCAGCGGTGGTAGAACCATGTGTTCTGCAATCGCCTGGAATGGACGGTAGAGAGATGGATTTTTATGAGGACTACGAGTCCCCATTTGATTTTAATACAGGAGTAAACAAAAACTATCTCTACCTGTCTCCCAGTGGAAATACGTCCCCACCAGGATCACCTACTCTTCAGAAGTTTGGTAACTCCTAGTTTTCTAAAGTGACATTTGCTGTGATGAAACCTGTATGCAACTGGGGATTTGCCTGGCTTTATAATTCTTAGTGTGAAAAGGGTGTTGCTGTGTTGCTACTGGTTAGTAAAGCTGTTACGGGATTCCAAGTAGAGCGCTAGATGGCTTATTAAATGTTGAGAATGTATGTATATGTATTTAAATGTGAATGCATGCATGCTAAGTTACTTCAGTTGTGCCCAGTTCTTCGAGATCCTGTGGACTGTAGTCTGCCAGACTCCTCTGTCCTATTTGGATTGACTTATATGTACTTGGGGCTTCCCTGGTGGCTTAGACGGTTAAAAAAATCTGCCTGCAATGTGGGAGACCTGGGTTCAATCCCTGGGCTGGGAAGATCCCCTGGAGGAGGGCATGGCAACCTGCTCCAGTATTCTTGCCTGGAGAATCCCATGGACAGAGGAATGTGGTGGGCTTACAGTCCCTAGGGCCACAAAGAATCTGACACAACTGAAGTGACTCAGCACAGCACCTCACAGCATAGATGGTTTTATAATGCTGTGTTAGTTTCAGGCGTGCAGCAAAGTGATTCAGTTATACATATAGATATATCTGTTCTTTCTCAAATTCCTTTTCCATAAAGGATATCACAGAATATTGAGTATATTTTTAAAAAGTGGACCTATTTGTATAGGAATTGGAGGTCTTCTGATCACCTAAGTTCATCGACCTAATAAACAGCCAAAAGTGGGGAATCCGGAGGTCTTTGCTTCTGGTCACCTATGTAATTTAATTTAGGAAGGACCCCACCCCCAATTTTGTTTTTGTGAAAATGAGGCTTAAGCAGCTGAAGCACTGACTAAATTCAAGGTCCTGCTAACCGCAGGCCAGGTTTTGGGCTTGGAGTACTGTGAGCAACGTGCAGGAATACCCAGGTGAGAGATTTTTTTTTCCTTGAACGATACTCTTAAAAAAAATTTTTTTTTAAATTTTAATTGGAGTATAATTGCTTTACAACGTTGTGTGGGTCTCTGCCACCCACCAGCATGAATCAGCCATAGGTATACATATGTCATCTCCCTCTTGAACCTCCCTCCCACTCTCACCCCACCCTCTAGGTTGGCACAAAGCCCAGGACTGAGCTGCCTGCATTATACAGGTGAGAGATTGTAAGAGAAAAACTCGCAGCTACTGTGCCTTCGGAAGCAGGCATCCTTCCCATGTGCTGCTGGAAGATTGTTCTGCAGGCCAGGAGCCACCATCAGGGCAGAGCTTAAGTTTATGAGCAAACAGCACAAAGCTAGAAGTTGCCTCAGCCATGTCCAGGCCAATCCCCTCATTTTATAGCTAACGGTTAGAGATGGTTAGACAACCTCTGTGACTTGCCAGAGAAGTAAGCAGATTTTCCTCGAAGTTAATGTTTCCCTTTTTAATGAAGGTTAGGTCCCATTTCACTCTTCTTAAGCTTAAAAAGTAGGTAATTAAAAAATAATAATAAAGGCTACAGCATGAACCCTAGTTATAAACATTTTAGAGAGTATGCAGCATTCCTGTCACCATTGGTCACAATCTGTAGCCACCTTTGAGGGTGTAGTTTGGTTTTCCAGGAAGGGGAAGAGGTTGACAATAACTGGATTGAGCAGGTCTCCGGAAGTTGGGGACTGGCAGGCAGTGGCTGGATGTCTGTTTCAGGAACTGGATTGCCAGGAATCTGTCTTTTGCTGCCCTTTCCTGGCCCTGCAGTACACCATGGACTCTGCAGAAAGTACATCCTCCCCGTGCCTGTTCCCAAAGGATGACTCCCTCCATCCTCACTGCTCAGTCCTTCGTGTAGGAAATGCTTCAAGAACAGTACACAGAAGGAAGTTAGAGCTCGAGGACAGAGAGAATCCTAAGTGACACAGGGCCATGGGGGCCAGGACTGTAGTGATCTGACCTCAGGTAGAGCTTGGTGATAGCATCCAAGGCTTTGAAATTCCCAGGATGATTCGCCACTTATTGGAAGTCTCTCTCTTTTTGAATCTCTGTTTCACCTCCTTTCCTTTTCCCAGCTGTAGTAATTGCCACCCTTTTGGTGTTTTCTGTTAAGACAGAAGCATTGGATAGGGTTGAGCATGTCTCTATTTTGAACAATTACGTCTCTAATTCCTAGTTGCAATTTGTAGGAGTTTGGGTTCATGGGATTAGACACAAAATGATTTTAAAAAGCAAGCGAACAACAAAAACTGGAAACAAACTCTGGTATCCAGTTTTTCTCACCTTTATTGGTTTGTGTGAATTTTTAAAAAGGATTGAGGGGAGGGAGAACATTAAACCAAACAGAAACTGCCATAAGCGGTCACCTGGTAAGAACAGGATGATTCTAAAATAAGCAAATCAAAGCAGCTATCTACAACAGGAATCTCCAGTCTTTGTGCTTGTGACTCCTCAGGGCACAAGAAGCCTGCAAATCTCTTTGAATATCAAGTGGGAGGTGTAGATGGAATGAATACTGCCTTCTGTGTGTTTGCAACCTTTGTATTTTTAGATAGGAGCTCTTGGGATGGATACATACGTTGTGTGCTGTGTGTGCCTATTCACTCAGTCATGTCCAACTCTTTGCCACCCCATGGACTGTAGCCCACCAGGTTTCTCTGTCCATGGGGTTTCTCTAGGCAAGAATATTGGCGTGGGTTTCCATGCCCTCCATTTAAAAGCTCACATGGCTATTGCCCACTCTGAATTTTCCCAACCAGCAGACAAGTAGTGCACAAAAAGAATTGATGTTAAAAGGAATCATACTCAGAAAAGGTTGGGGACACTGATCTCAAAAGCATAGTCTTTGATATTTATACAAATGCCGTCATGGGACAAATGAAAAGGTAAAGAGATTTAATCTCTGGGCAGAATGTTCCTTAAGCAATCTGAGTGAAGGATAGGATGAAGGCCAGTGGCTGGAACAAAAAAAATTCTTTTATCAGAGATGTTAAAACTCTCTTGGTACAACCAGCCCACGTTCAGAAATGCCTTATACTTCTTGATCCACAGCCCTCATAGATATAAATGTCAATAGCTAAAGCAGGATTCTGTGAAACCAGAACTTACCCTTACTATGTGTGATATACTCTGATATTTTATATTTTTCCTGTTTCTTCTTTTAAAGATGCTCATTTGGTACTGCTGAAAGGATTTCACAGCCTATAGTCTGAAAAACACTGATATCTGAATCTGGAATACATGCTCCATTAGGGATGTCGGTCTTTAATTTACTGCTTTTCCCTTAACACCTGGAACAGCACTCGACAGCTGTGGCTCTACAAATATTTATTAGTTGAGTGAATGAGTGATGAATGAATGAAGTGAAACTGGCAATGACCAGATCACGCTGTAGATCGTCTTACAGATGTGAACATGGAGGCAAAGACAGGTACATTGTGAAGTCCCCAAATCACAAAGCTTAGCCCGAGTCAGGACTCAACATCACCCCTCAGTTCTCAAGCCAGTGGTTTTGTGTGTGTGTGCTTTGTTTGTTTTTGATCACATGGAATCTGCACCTGCCCAGTAACGGATATCATAGAACAGGTTAATCATTCAAGGCGGAACCTTTCCTTTGATCGTAGGGTAGTTTGTTGGGAATTCCCTGGCGGTCCAGCTGTTATAACTGTGCGCTCACTCTTGAGGCCCTGGGTTCAATCCCTGGTCATGGAACTAAAACTCCCACAACCCATGTGGTGTGGACTTAAAAAAAGAGATTACCATGGGTAGTTTGTTGATTCCTCATGTGCCGCTTGGACCTGAACTTTCCATGTTGCCGTGCAGTCGGCACAGTGATCTTGTTCCTATTGTCCTTGGTTGAGTTTTCTTTTCCAGTCTGTGAACACTTACAAGGATAACTTTCAGTGTTATATATGTAGATTCATTCTTCCTCTTAAGGATTTTCTCATATGCAGAAAGATAAAGCACGCCCTGGCTTATATATATATATATTTTAAAAACTTCTGGTTATTTCTAGTGATTTCAGGAAATAGGAGCCATTTAAAACTCTGACATTTTAGTTTTATGCTGTCATATTTGAAACTCTAAGAACACTGAAGAAAATCAAATTGAAATTCTTTAGCTCAGAATCCTGTTCATTCTGCTTCATTCCCCTTTTTTGGTTTAGACTCTGAGTCATTCTCTCTTCTTTTTAGGAAAGGGGTTATCACTTCTTGAAAGCTTTTCAGGATTGTCCAGGTCTTAAATAGTAAATATACGGGTTTACAAAAAAAAAAAAAATCCGAGCAGAACCGAAGAGCAGTAGAACCTTGTTCTTGCAGAGGAAATTTAAAGACTTCCCCTCCGGGGGTCCCCAAACTCCTCTATGGCTGATCTTCTGCCACCCTTTTTGTAGAGTGACCCAGTTTTGGAGCAGATGACTCGAAATAATTGACGAACGTTTTTTTCTATCTTTTTTTTTTAAAGGTGAAAGAGATTCAAAAATCAGTTTAAGAATATCTGGAGGAGCACGTGAAACATTTGAAAATACTAATGTGTTCCTTTGCCAGCTTTTCTTTGTCCTCTACTCATCTATCCAGTGCAGTTTGGGGAGAGTGACCTTTCTTCGGACAGGCGCGTGACAGTTGTGTGGGGCCCCGCTTTCAGAGCTGAGTCCCGGCACGGGTGGCCTGTCTGACTCGAGAGCTGTCTTCCCCCTTCTGTGTCAGTGCTGCCTGCCTCCCCTCCCTTCTGCAGGAATTTCCTCCTTGGTGACCCTGCCACTGCCCAATTCACCTCCCCCACCAATGGAATGACTCTAGTTTTGTCTGCTTTCTTATTCCTTGTTGCCTTGATGATGATTATTCTCATTTTTTTCCTCCGGAGGTTTTACTGTTTTTACCATGAACAAATATGAGAAAATAACAGCCTTAAGGACTATCAGTTATATGACCCATGCTCCCTAATCTCTCTCTTCTGGAGATAATCAGAGTCAAATAGCAGGTTTCAGAGGCTCCGTTGCCTGAAGTCAGGGGGACATGTTTGGTCTCCACCCCTCCGGGGACATCTGACTATATCTAGAGAAGATTTCAAAATGCTTTTGGTTGTTACCACTGGGTGCAGGGTGAGGGGGGTTGCTGCAGACATGGAGTGGGCGCGTGCACAAGACGTCCCATGGGACGCAGATAGAACACCCTCCCACCCCCACCCCCACGGGCCTTCCTGCTCAAAATGTCCATCAAGTAGCAGCTGGAAAGGCTCGCCTTAAGTGGGTCCTTTGCTTTTAGGATCTCTTAAGGAGAACCACTTTGAAGTGGGGACCTCCAAGTATTCCCTCCCCATTCTGGATTTTGTCACATCTGGAAACAGAATAAGGCATAGAAAGTTAGAGCCTCAAGTGCAAACTTAAAAAAAAAAATTTGTTTTAAATTTATTTTTGGCTGTGCTGGGTCTTTTCTCTAGTTGTGGTCAGCAGGGTCTATTCTCTAGCTGCGATGGGTGAGCCTCCCACTGCAGTGACTTTGTTGTTGCGAAGCATGGGCCCTTGGGTGCGTGGGCTTTAGGAGTCGTGGCCTGTGGACTCAGTACTTTCAGCTCCCGGGCTCTAGAGTGTGGGTTCAGTAGTTGTGGCGCATGGGCTTAGTTGCGCCTCGGCATGTGGGATCATCTCAGATCAGGGCTCGAACCCGTGTCTCCTGCATCTCCTGCACTGGCAGTGGCTGCTTTACCGCTGAGATACCAGGGAAGCCCTCAAGTGCAGACTTTCAAGGGGAACATTTTTATCTTGTCATCTCTGTGGGTATGACCACTAAAGATATTTTGACCTATGTGGTTTTTCTTTTATTTTTTGTGTGTCTTTAGGTTAAAAAACCGGAAACTCATATTTCTTCTTATATGTGCTTAAAGAAAATACCAGAGACTGATGTTTCTTATTCCTACTCTTAAAGCTGTCGTTGCCTCTTTAAGGCTGTGTAAAGCGAAAGTGAAGTCGCTCAGTCGAGTCCGACTCTGTGCGACCCCATGGACTGTAGACTATGAGGTTCCTCTGTCCATGGGATTCTCCAGGCAAGAATACTGGAATGGGTTGCCATTTGTAAGAGAGGTGTATATGCAGTTTTACTTTCCAGAGAAGCTTCTATAGTTTGATTATGCTGTTGCAAATTCTCTTGGGTACAGAGTGTTAACATTCAGACTTCTGGAGCAGGTATCTTAGACTCCTCTTACTTCTGGCAGCCTCTCCCCTCCTGACTGACTGTTCTTGGGGACAGCTGGTGTTATATTCCTGCTCTGTTATCATCGGCTCCCCACCTATTTGACCATGGTGTGTTTGCTGTGTACACGCCTCTGTCACATGACGGTAGGGGCCCTGCTCCGAATGGTAACAATCTTCGGATAGATTATGCATTAGACAGAGTTGTATTTCTACAGAAAGTGACATTTTAAAATAAAACCTTTTTAGGTGAGAACAGTGAAGTGGGGAATAAAATATATAAAATAATATGAGAGGCAAGGTAGACTGTGATGGGAAACTGGGTTCTTATATCTCCCTCTGACTTCATGAGGTTGTTGTTGTTCTTGCTTAGTCGCTGAGTCCAGTCCAACTCTCTGTGACCCCATGTGCTGTAGCCTGCCAGGCTTCTCTGTCTATGAGATTTCCCAGGCCTGATTACTGGAGTGGGCTGCCATTTCCTGACTCCAGAGGGTGCTTTCCTGCAATTCATTTATTCAGATAGTTATGTTGAGCATCTCCAGGAACTCTGCACCACATTCTGTGTGGGGCTGAAGCTGCAGGATCAGAGCACAGTGCTTGGGTCAAAAACTGCCCAGCCAGCTCTTTCCGAAGTACAGTAGACAATACACAGAGGGTGTTATGCCTGGAGTGGGCCCAGGCCACCAGGGCCAGAGAATTCCTCCAGGAGCAGGAGAGCTTTCCTGATCCTTTATTGAAATGAGTGGGACTTGGAAATAAGGAGAGAGTTTCAGGAAGAGAAACTAACATACGCAGAGACATAAAAACAGGAGAGCATGATCCTGAAAGAGAAGGTGAAGGTGGTCTTACAACATTGTGAGTGTGATTAATGCCACTGACTTTCGTGCTTAAACAATGGGTGTGGGGGGAGCGGAAGGGACAGTTAAGGAGTTTGGGAAGGTCATGTACACACTGCTCTATTTAAAATAGATAACCAACAAAAACCTGTTGTATAGCACAGGGAACTCGGCTCAGTGTTATGAGGCAGCCTGGATGGAAGGAGGGTTTGGGGAAGAATGGATCCATATGTATGTATGGCTGAGCCCCTTCACTGTTCACCTGAAACTATCACAGTGTTGTTAAATGGCTGTACCCCAATACACAATGTTTTTGTTGTTTAAAAAATTAAATTATTAACAGATGGTTAAGATGGTAAATGGTATGCTATATATTTTACCATAATAAAAAAATTGGGAAAAATAACGTGGGAAGCCATTTACTTTATCTTACCCTTAGTGTTAATACATTCCTTTAAAAAAAAAAAAAATCAGTAAAACATGATTCCCTAGAGGAACTGCAGTTTGGACGATGCAGTGAGAGCCTCGAGTGGCAATGAGGACAGGAGCAGGAGGTGGAGTCGGTGGGCTCCAGATTGTCAGGAGCAGTGAGCTTTCCTAGAGGGTGGGCAGCCATACAGGAATTGAAGGCATGGAGTGCCCTAGTCTGAGACACGTTTCAGACAGCGCCCTCTGGTGGCAGGATAGTGATTGGAGTGGAAGAGGCAGCAACCAACGCGGAGCTTTGGGGCAAGAATCTATAAGCAAAGCATGGTGACAGCCTGCGTGGGGTGGGATCAGAGGTGGGGCGTGAAGTGGGCTCGCAGAGAGGGAGATGGAGCCACATCTCAGGGAGGTGGGAAGAAAACCTAGGGAGGGCGAGGGGGCGGGGAGGGGTCAGGGGACCAGAGACTTCTGAGTGAGGTTCAGTCTGGGCAGCTTGGAGCTGTCCAATGAGATCCTGATGCAGAACTGTCCTTAGCTGAAGGGGGACGAGGGGCTTGGAGAGTGATGGCAGGTGAGGAAGTGAGCCCTGTGGGTCAAGCTTCGTGGCAGAGAAGAGGAGAGGAAGTAGCCAGGATGACTGGTAGGACCAGGAAAGTGAGTCACAGCAGGTACTCATTGAACATTGAGTATGTGCCCACCTTTTATTTCATGACCCTTTAAAACATTCTTATAAAAACCCAGAGAGCTAGATGGTATTATTTCCTTTTTATTTTTTAAACAGGTAATGGGTTTGGGGTTCAGTTTCCTGGGGCTCAGTTCTTTGGGGCTACCATGACAAAGTGCTCCAGACTGAGGGGCTTAAAACGACAGAAATGTATTACCTCTGTTGGCGGGGCCATGCTCCCTCTGACACCTGCAGGGAAATCTTTCCTTGCCTCTTCCTAGCTTCCTGCTGGTAACGCCTGTCTTTTTTTAATTTTTTACAGTTTATTTATTTTGGCTGTGCTGCGTCTCGCTGTTGCTTGGGCTTTTCCTTAGCAGCAGGGAGTGGGTGGCTACTCTGTCACTGCGGTGTGCGAGCTGCTCATTGCGGTGGCTTCTGTCCTTGTGGAGCACGGGCTCTGGGGCATGCGGGCTTCAGCAGTTGTGGCGGGTGGGCTCCGTAGTTGGGACTCCCAGCCTCTAGAGCACAGGCTCCATAGCTGTGGTGCGAGGGCTTAGTTGCTCGGCGGCATGTGGGATCTTCCTGGACCAGAGATCTGTGTAGATCCTGGACTTACGCCTCCTGCATTGGCAGATAGATTCTTTATCACTGAGTCACCAGGGAAGCCCCCTGGCTTGCTTTGGCTGGCGCTACATCCCTCCAGTCTCTGCCCGGCCGCATCACACCGTGTGCTCCCTCTGTCTCTGTGTGCTCTGGATCTTTACACAGTGTTCTCTCCGGGTCACTGATCCAAACTTCCTTTTACTTGTAGGGACACCAGCCATTGGGTTAGAGCCCACTCCACCCTCCAGTCCAGTATGATGTCATCTTGATTACATCTGCAAAGACCCTGTTGCCAAATAAAAACACGTCGTTTATGGGTCCTGGGAGTTGGAAGCAGAATATATCTTTTTTTGGGGCAGATGCAAGTCAACCCACAACGTCATCTGATTTTAAAAATCTCTGCCCTGGGTTTCCTATGTTTACACAATGAAGTGTTTGAATTTACATGATCCAAAATTATTTTCAGATTTAAAATCGTGTGAAGATGGTTGTAAAAGTTTTAAGTAACAATCATAGAAAGGCTTGAAGGGGAACAGTTGACTTTAACTGGAAAAAAATCAAAGATGAAGAACTGGATGGAAGAGAGAACTGCTTAGGTGAGGGGTTCCATTCTGGGGTGGCCTGGGCTGCACCCACTACACTGAGCAGAGAGGTACCCACCAAGCTCTCAGTTCTGGCTTAGCTTTAATGGTAGGTTCTAAATTTCTATTTAAAAAACTAGTTTCTTCCCTGGTTGAAATTTTAGGAAATAAGTGGCAAATGGATGGCTATGCATGGGGCATAGGGAGGGGAGGAGAGAAAAGAGAAACTTACTTTGAACAAATCTTTAACGAATAAGCCAGTTCAAATGAACTATTTACAAACATTTGCTTTATTCTGGGTGCTGTGAGTCCTGAGGTGTAAAGATAAGGGTGTGACATTAGGACCTTGTTTTCTAGGTTTGCACATTTAGAGGCAGGTGATAAACAATGATACCACAAGGACCACTTAGCCAGTTGGTTGTACAATGATCTCCAGTAAGAAGACATAAAATGTAGAAGAAAACATCGTGTCTTGGGACTTAAAGGAGCGCTCTCCTGGTTCGTCTCCATTGCTCTCTTGGGCGTGGATCTCCCAACAGTTTGCCTTTGCGTGGAGTCCAGGCTCTTCTCCCCAGATGAAATTCTTTAGGGTGATCCCATGTGTGCAGTTGAAGACAGGTTGTCAATCTGTTTGCACAACTAGAAGAACTATTAAGCAGGTGGCTGAAATGGTAATAACCTGACAGAACAAATTATCACCAATTTGCAGTCACTTGGGCTCAATGTTGGCCTCTGTGACTTTCAAGCCAGGCATCCCCTTGTGTTCTCACAGCCTCAATGAAGTGAAAAGCCCTCTGCTTCCAGTTCTCCTCTGACCTGCTCTTTGTCTTCCCAGCTCTTCGGAATTTCTCTAAGAAAAATATACACGAAGGAGCAAGAATTTAGAGTCAGAAAGACCCATGTTTGAATTTCTGCAACTCTGGGCACATTACTGAACCTCAGAGGGGCTCAGTTTCCTAATGGGAATAAATACTACAAATACTACTTGTCTCATTGGGTGATGGTTTTAAGAGTTTGTGTGTGTTTTAGATAACGTGTAAATGTTTAAATCTTGTCACAGTGGCTAGTGTATTAGACCTCAATAAATATGTCATATTTTCTCCTGCTTATTCTGTGTTTTAAAAATAGATCTCTGTCAGACTCTGAGGAGAAGCATTAAAATTAATGATCGAATACAAATTTTTTGAATTATTCAGTTTTCAGTAATCTTTAGAGAGTTTCCATTTCCCAACTTCTATGTTATGAATGAGAATTTTCCAAATGCCGGATTCTACCTCTGCAATATATACTCTCAACCCTCCCCCCTTTTCTAAACTTTTTATTTTATGCTGGAGTACAGTTAACAGTGTTGTGTTAGTTTCAGAAATACAGCAAACTGATTTAGTTACATATATTCTTTTATAAATTCTTTTCCCATTTACGTTGTTACATAATACCGAGCAGAGTTCCCTCTTCTATATAGTATGTCCTGATTGGTTATCCAGTTATATACTCTTACTGAACATGTACAAAATAGGATAGATAATACCTAGAAATTCATTTAAGGCAAAATTTGGATTCCCAGGCTTGGTGAAAATATGGTCAGAAATGATGAAAAGACGGCTTTTGATCTGTTCTACATTTTTATTTATTACTGGTTCTAGGTATCTTCCACGTCTGACCTTCAGCCCCCTACTTTTGTCTTGATTTGTGTTTTGTACAATCAGTGATTTAAAGCATATGCTTTCAGTTAAAATGTTCAGGTTCACAATTCTGTCCACCATGTATTCAGGTATGTTACCATGGGGAAGTTATTTAACCTCTGTAAGCTTCAGTTTCCTCATCTGTAAATGGTGATGGTGATCCTTGTCTCACAAGTGTTACACGTAAATGATGTAATGTATTAGGACCACTTAACTCAAATTTTGGAGAAGGCAATGGCAACTCACTCCAGCGTTCTTGCCTGGAAAATCCCATGGACGGAGGAGCCTGGTAGGCTGCAGTCCACGGGGTCGCTGAGGGTCGGACACGACTGAGAGACTTCACTTTTACTTTTCACTTTCATGCATTGGAGAAGGAAATGGCAACCCACTCCAGTGTTCTTGCCTGGAGAATCCCAGGGACGGGGGAGCCTGGTGGGCTGCCGGCTATGGGGTTGCACAGAGTCGGACATGACTAAATCAACTTAGCAGCAGCAGCAGCTCAAATTTGGATGTAAGTAAAATGCACTTTGTGGCAGTGGCTGTGGTTATTAATAATTTTCCTAAGTCATGATTGTTAGATTTTTTCAGATGATTTTGGTATCTTTCTGTTCTTCCTTCATGTCCTTAATTTCCAGTTTTTTCTCTAGTTGACAATCATAAAACAAACCTCATCTTTAAATTTTAATATTGATAATTTGCTGCCACCTACAGGCTAATGTGAAAAAAACAGATTTGTAATTACTAGCTTCCTTAGACTGTGAACATAAAATCTCAAGGTCATTTTGGTAGTCCCAAAGCTAACTGTGGACAATCCCAGAAACCCGTTTCCTGAGACACTTATTTTCCCTGGTAGCTCAACTAAATTCTTGATTAGTATTAATAGAATCATCTTAGATTATTTTTGGAATTGGATAGTTACTCATAAAGCATTATTAGATATAATTATTACTATTATCCTCATCATCAGATATTGCATCTTCCTCAGTAAGCAGATTTACAAAATAGTATTTATTAAAAAGCGCAAAAAAGTCTTTGTTATTTAAGGTAAGTTTATCGCCTGCGTTTAGTTGGGCTTTGTTGCATCCTAGCGAACTTGAGACGTCTGAGCAAAACATTAAAAATAAAATTAAGAATGTTTATACTGAACTCTGTCGTGGTGCTTACTCCCTTGCCTTGTACGATTGCTGCCTGTATACTTCTCTTCCATTCTCCTGCTTAAGCTTCTTTTTCTGATAACCTGCTACATGGTCTGTCCTCAGTGGTTTCTTTTTCTTTTTTTGACTGCATCGTGAGTCTTGTGAGCTCCTAATTCCCTGATCAGAGGTTGAAACCAGGCCCTCAGTAGTGAGAGCACAGAGTCCTAACTTCTGGACCACCAGGGAGTTCCCTCCTCTGTGGTTTCTGACTGTACATAGTACAGCATCTTGGCACAGTCTGATGTGGCTCAAGCTTCCAGTGCCAGATAGCAGGGGATGGGTCCAGTAAGGTTTATGTGCTAACTACGGGGTTGAATTTTGCCTTGAAAATAACGGAACCACTAAAGGATCCACTTTAAGCTGGAGAGTGACATGATAAGATTTGGATCATGACTTGGGCAATCCGTTTGCAGATGTGTTGGAGGGACCTGCAGAAGCAACTATTCATTGAGCCTTTCCACCCACTGATTGTACCTGTCACGTATCGTTTCTGCATGAGAGGACTTAATCATATCCTATTCACCACTCCAGTTTTTGAACTGTTTTATTTGTATTACTTTTATGCCTTTAACAATTCTGTAAACATCTTTCAGGTAGGCACTGTTATGCTATTGATTGTTGTCATTTTAATTATCAACTGCTATTGTGCAGTGAATATACAATAGACCAGGAGCAAGTGTCTTTGTACCTTTTACTCAGTGTATATATGGACATATGAATACTTCTGGGCTTGCCATGGTGCTTGCTGCTTGTTGAACAGCAGGCTTGTTCTCTCCCCTTCATCTCTGCCCGCCTGCTAAGTCTGTCATCTGCTGCCTGGCATCTTACTCTGGGCGGATGCCACATTGCCACTATGGTTGAGCTAGCCCTTCCCAGAAGGGGATGTGGGGGCTGGTGTGATTATTGTAATGCTCACTGGCGGAAAGAGGCGAAGAGCAGGAAGAGGAGGAGACCTTTCCCTGGTTCCCTCTGCAAAAAAGCCTTTGCCATGGGACTTCCCTCCTGGTCCAGTGGCTAAGACGTCGCCTTCCAATGCAAGAGGTACAGGTTCAATCCCTGGTTGGGGAGCTGGTATACCACATGCCTCATGGCTAGAGGACCAAAACATAAAACAGAAGCAGTATTGTAACAAAATCAATAAAGACTTAAAAAAAAAAAAAAAAAAAAAGCTGTTGCCAGAGGAGACTGAAAATCCCAAACCGTGGAAACAGATGGCAAAACAGTGACTACGGAAAGGTGATCGAGGCCTTGTTTCTGGTGTAAAATTTAAGGGGGCATCAAAAAGCTCTGCAGTCCAGATAAGTATTATGTTAATGCATTATATTAAGAAATTTAAAAATGGAAGAAATTCATGATGAACAAGGGCTTCCCCTGTGGCTCAGCAAGAAAGAATCTGCCTGCAGTGCAGGAGATGAGGGTTTGATCCCTGGGTCCAAAAGATCTGGAGGAGGGCACAGCAACCCACTCCAGTATTCTTACCCGGAGAATCCCATGGACAGAGGAGCCTGGCGGGCCACAGTCCCTGGGGTCACAAAGAGTCAGATGTGACTAAGCATCCATGCATGATGAACAAAATACTAACATTTTAAATAAAGACAAGATCTGAAACAGTGCTATGATAGTCACTCTTGGAACCTGAGGAAAAAGGAAAAATCAGCCATACTGAGCCTATCTGTTTAAGAATTTGATATTTTGTTCATCCTAGATTCTTTGAATTAACTTTGATTTTTAAAATAATGTTGCATTAAAATATTAAAATTATTTATATTAAATTAACTGCCCTCATAAATTCTGTACCTAAGGTTCAGGGGCCTCACTGAACTTGCCCTTAGCCTTGTACTTGGTTTGTTGGGCAGAAGAAGGGGGAGTTGCTGAGAGTCAGGTGCCTCCCTGGCTGCCCTCTGGAAATACAGAATTCTTCCTGGTGGGTGGGTAGACACTGGCAGTTATTTCAGGGCAGTGGGTGTGGCAGGATTGGTCTTAAATAATGTAGAAAGCTTTTATATGGGTGTTGGTCATTTCTCTGAATATATTGTGTTTGCCAAAAAGTTCATTTAGATTGTTCTATAAGATGTTACAGAAAAACTCGGATGAACTTTTTGGCCAACCCTAGATAAATTAGGAGCTTCCCTGGTGGCTCAGTGGTAAAGAATCTGCCTGCCAGTGCAAGAGAATCGAGTTCAAGCCCTGGATTGGGAAGATCCCCTGGAGTAGGAAATGGCAGCCCACTCCAGTATTCTTGCCTGGAAAATGCTCTGGACAGAGGAGCCTGGCAGGCTGCAGTCCCTGGGATTTCAAATAGTAGGATATGATTTGGTGACTTGGCACGTGTGCATATAAATTAGGATTTTATTCTAAAGGGTTATCTGGATGAGGCATATTTTTTAAAATTTTATATTTTAAACTTTTTATTTTGTGTTGGGGTGCAGCCGATTAACAGTGTTGTGATAGTTTCAGGTGAACAGGGAAGGGACTCAGTCATACATATATTTATCCATTCTCCCCCAGACTCCCCTCTCATCCAGGCTGCCACATAACATTGAGTAGAATTCCATGTGCTATACAGTAGGCCCTTGTTGTTTATCCATTTTAAATAAAGCAGTGTGTACATGTACATCCCAAACTCCCTAATTATCCTTTTCCCTTTTCCTTCCCTCTGGCAACCATAAGCTTGTTCATGAAATTTGAGTTGATGAGTGCATGCATGCTAAGTCGTTTCAGTCATGTCCGACTCTTTGTGACCCTATGGACTGTAGTCAGCCAGACTCCTCTGTCCATGGAATTCTCTTGCCTGGAGTGGATGAGACATATTTTTAAAAAGTTACAAGAAGGTGTCTCCTTCTTCCACTAGGGAAAGAAATGGAATACACTTTCTTTAGGCGGTTCTTCACTGAGGCTATAAGAGTTGAATCTGATTAGTAGAGGAAGCTAAAGACATTTACAGTCTCCTTCTGTGAATATTAGTCATGCTGATTTACTAGTTAAGCATTTAAAGTCTTGGCAAGATCTCATTCTTGGCCTCTTAACTCTTCTGCTTTGCAGTAAGTATATTGTGACTGGAGAAATGAACAGAAGCTGAGAGAATGCTGTATTTTCTAAATTCCAGTTTTGAAAGAGTGTAATTTGGTGGGTTTTAGCAGTTAGCTCATCAGTTTTTTTTTTTTTTTTTTTTTTGTCCTTTCCTAGGAGTGCCAGGCCGTTTGAAGGCAGAAAGATGAGATATGGCTCTTACCTCACTGGCTTCCTTCTGGCTGGGGCTGTGAAGGAGTCCAAAGGAGAATTTTACTTCGCTTTCATACTTACAAACTTTTTTTTTTTTTTTTTTGTCTTCAACAAGGTCTGCTGAGAACAGACCCAGTACCTGAGGAAGGAGAAGATGTTGCTGCCACAATTGGTGCCACCGAGACTCTGTCAGAGGACGAGCGAGAGGAGCTGAGAAGAGAGCTTGCAAAGGTAAAGGAGCCATCCTCTGGAGCTTCGTTTTGTACTTAAAATATGTCACCATTTGTTTTCCTAAAGTACCTGGTGATATTGTATAGTCAGTTTCAGGGGAGAGAAAGCAATGTGTGTTTACTCACCCTAGAGAGTTTGAGTGAGGAGGAGGAAATGGGAACATAAGAGACCGGTTGGTTTTTAATATGAGGAAGGGTATTTATGGGTAAAGTGGGTCTGAGAAGTAGAGGGTGAAGTTGGAAATGGATGAGGGTTACTAGTGAATGTCTTCTAAGTGACCTCACTAGCCCTGATGCACTTGGCTTTCAATTGCTCTGGTGACTTCTTTCTACCTTTGGCAATGTTGTGGATAGAAGCTCTTTGAATTTTCTTTCCATTCCTCACTCCCTCCCTTCCTCTTTAAAAAATTTTTTTAAAAATCAACCATTTCAAAGTGTACAGCTGAGTAGCATTTAGCAAACTTACAATGTTGTGCAACTATCATTTCTATCCAGACATTTTCATCACGTCCAAGGGAGACCCCATACTCACTAAGCTGGCATGCCCACTCTTCCTCCCTCATTCCCTGGCAACAACTAATTGCTTTCCATCTCTATGGATTTACCTATTCTGGATATTTCATTTCAATGCAGTCACATAGCATGTGATTTCTGGTATCTGACTTGTTTCATTTAGCATAGTATTTTCGAGGTTCATCCTTGTTGAGCTTGTATTGGTACTTCACTGCTTTTTAATGGCTGAATAATATTCTCTTGTATGTATCTATTATATTTTGTTTGTCCATCTGTTGAGTGGATATTTGGATGGTTTCCACCTTTTAACTATTGTAGATACTGAGCTAAGGAATATTTGTGTAAAAGTACTCGTTTGAATACCCATTTCCAATTCCTTTGGGATATACCCAGAAGTAGAATTGCTCATCACCTGGTAATTCCATGTTTAACTTTTATTTTCCAGAATTGCCAAGCTGTTTTCACAGAAGGGTTGCCGTTTTACATTCCATCACCAGCTTCTCTACATCCTTGCCACATTTTTTGTTTTCTGTCTTTTTGGTTATAGCTACCTTAGTGACTGTAAAATGGTATTTTGTTGTGCTTTTGGTTTGTATTTCACTAATGAATAAGATATTGAGCGCATTTTCATGGGCATATTAGTCATTTACATACCTTTTTTGGAGAAAGTCTATTCAAATCCTTTCCCACGTTTTTAAAACATTATTTGTCTTTTTGTTGTTGAGGTATAAGAGCTTTTTATATATTTGGAAACTAGATCCTTTATCAGATATACTAATTGCAAATATTTTCTCCCATTCTATACATTGTCTTTTCACTTTCTTCATACTGTCTAAATGCACAAAAGTTTTAAATTCTGTGATGAAGTCCATTTTTTTTTCTTTAGTTGCTCACCCTTTCAGCATTATATCTAATGATCCATTTACAAAACTAGATCATAAAGATTTACATAATATTTTCTTCTAAAGCTTATATTTAAGCTTGTGGTCCACTGAGTTAATTTTTATATATCACTTGTGGTAGGGTTCAATTTAATTCTTTCACATGTGAAGGTTTTTTAGTACCATTCATTGAAGAGACTATCAGTGAATGCTCTTGGCATCCTTATCAAAAATCAGTTCATGTATATGTAAAGGTTTATTTCTGGATTCTCAGTTCTGGTATATTCATCTATATGTCTGTCCTCCTTGGAGTACCACCCTCTTGATTACTATAGCTTTGTAGTAAGTTTTAAAATCAAGAAGTATGATCTTTTCACCTTTTTCTCCTTTGTCAAAATTGTTGTTTAAAGTGTCATGCAATTCTATATTAATTTTTAGGATCTACACTTCCACCCACACACACAAAAAAATGCCATTGGGATTTAGATAGGGTTATTACCGAATCTGAGGATTGATTTGGGGGAGTATTATCTTATTACAATACAATTAAGATTGTAATCATCTTAACGATATTAAATCTCACAATCCATGAACATGGAGTGTCTTTCCACTTATTTAGGTCTTCTCTAGCTTAGCAGTGTTTCGTAGTTTTCAGGGCACAAGTCTTATACTTCCTTAGTTACCCTTATTTTGAAGTTGTTCTTATTCTTTTGATGTGATTATAAACAGAATTTTCCTAATTTACTTTTAGATTTCTCATTGCTACTGTGTAGAAATATTAATACAACTGAAGTTTGCATATTAATCTTGTGCAGCATTGCTGAACTTGCTTATTAGCTCTATT
This sequence comes from Ovis aries, assembly GCF_016772045.2. Lineage (NCBI taxonomy): Eukaryota > Metazoa > Chordata > Mammalia > Artiodactyla > Bovidae > Ovis > Ovis aries. The sequence continues at coordinate 56,358,335 of NC_056062.1, read as the reverse complement.
AAATTTTTTGTGAATTATTTAAGAATTTTCTCTATATAACATAATGTTATCTGCAGTCAAAAGTAGTTTTACTCTTCCTTTCCATTTTAGTTGGCTTTTATTTATTTTTCTTCTCTATTGCTCTGGCTGAAACCTCCAGTACTATGTTGAATGACAGTGGTGAAAGTGGGCATCCTTGTCTTGTTTCTAATCTTGGGGGAAATACTTTCAGTCTTTCTTCATTCAGTGTGATGAGAACTCTTGGTTTTTATAAATACACTTATTCATATTAAGGTAGTTCCCTTCTATTCATTGTTTGTTCAGTATTTTTATCATGAAAGGGTCCTGGATTTTGTCAAATGTTTTTCTTCACCTATTAAGATGATTGTGTATTTTTTCCCTTCATTCTATTAATATGGTATATTACATTAATTGATTTTCATATTTTGCATCATCCTTACATTCCTAGAATAAATTTCGCTTTATCCTAGGTGTATGTATTCTAGGCCTTGATGTATAATCCTTTTAACATGGTTTTGGATTTGGTCTGCTGGTATTTTACCAAGTATTTTTGCACCTATATTCATGAGAGATCCACTTGCAATTTTCTTTTCTTATATCTTTGTCTGCTTTTTGTATCATGGTAGTGGCTGGCCTCTTGGAATGAGTTAGGAAGTTTTCCATTCTCTTTTGTGGAAGAATTTGAGAAGGAATGGCTTAAATTCTTCTTTAAGTGTTTAGTAGAATTTACCAACGAAGCCTTCTTGTTTTGGACTTTTATTTGTTGGAAAATTTTTAATTATGCATTCAATCTTTTATGTGTTATAAGTCTGTTCAGACATCTATTTTTTCTTGGCCAGTTTCAGTCATTTGTGAATTTTTAGGAATTCATTCATTTCATTTAGGTTATCTAGTTTATTGGCATATAATTGTTCATAATATTCTTTTACAATCTTTTTATTTCTATAAGGTTGGTAGTGTCACCACTTTCATTTTTGAGTTTAGTTATTTGCATCTTCCTTTTTTTTTACCTTCTGTCAGTCTGACTAGAGGTTTACCAATTGCATTGATCTTTCTAAAGAACAGCTTTTGATTTCATTGATTTTTCACTATTGGTTTTCTGTTCTTTCTTCTGTTTATCTTTAATCTTTAATTCCTTTCTTTTTGTTAGCTTTGGTTTAGTTTGCTCTTCTTTTCCTAGTTCTGTAAGAGTGTACAGTTAGGTTATCGATTTGAAATATTCTTTTTTAATGTAGGCATTTACAGCTATAAATTTCCCTCTGAGCACTATTCTTACTACATCTCATAAGATTTAATATGTTGTGTATTTGTTTTCATTTGTCTCAAAGTATTTTCTAATTTCTTTTTGATTTCTTCTTTGACCCGTTGGTGGCTTAAGAGTATGTTGTTTAACTGGATAAATTTATAAACTTTCTAGTTTTCATTTTGTTTCTGGTTTCTAGATTTATTCCATTATGGTTGGTCAAGATATTTTGTATGATTCTAAATTTATTGAGATTTGTTTTGTTGCCTAATGATATGCTTTGTCCTGGAGAATGTTTCATGTACATTTGAAAAGAAGGTGTATTCTATTGTTTTGGGGGTGAAGTGTTCTGTTTATAGTTGGTTTATAGTGTTCAGATCTCCTGTTTCCTTATTTGTTCTATCTACCTCTTTACATCAGATTTTATAAACTAGGTGGGGATAGGATGGGTAAGGCAAATTGGTGATAAGCCCTATCAGGAGAGTAAGAATGAAAAATACAGAGTATTTGGTATTAGTACATGCCTAATACTGTTATTTTGAAAAGAGAAAACAAAAGTACTTTTTACACAAGTTGCACATGTTGATCATAAAAACAAAAAACACTGAAGAAAAGCAAAATTACCTTTACAGCATAAAAGTTTTAGATTATCTGTTTCCAGACTTTTTTTTATGTATGTATTGCTATAACATTTCAGTATTTTAAGAAGACATCAGAATATACATTTATAACTTTTCTTCACTTAATTGAATATAAAAAAAATTTGTGGCAGTAAATAATCTTCTACAATTTCATTTTAAATTGGTGCAGAATAGCCTGTTTTTTAAATTGCTGCAAGCCCATTTTTAATTAATGGGCATATCATTTAATTAATGGGCATAACATTTCAGTTACTTCCTTTTTTTGCTATTATAAACAGTATTTTGATGGAGATACATATAATCCTTTAGGCACCTCTTTAATTAGTTCTTTTTAAAAATTCTGTTCCTTTTGGTTGTGCTGGGTCTTTGTTGCTTTGCTTGGGCTTTCTCTAGGTGCAGTGAGTAGGGGCTCCTCTTTGTTATGGTGCTTGGGCTGTTGACTGTGGGGGCTTCTGTTGTTGCAGAGCACAGGTTCCAGGCACACTGGCTTCAGCGGTTGCAGTGCACGAGCTTAGTTGCTCTGTAGCACGTGGAATCTTCCCATACAAGAAACCGAACCTATGTCCCCTGCATTGGCAGGCACATTCCTATCCACTGTGCCACCAGGGAAGTCCTTTAATTAGTTATTTAGAATAAATTCCTAGAAGTATTAATAGAATCCCTGGGCCTACTGGGTGTTAAGCACACAGTCATTACCGTGTACTCCAACAAGGCCAAAACACTAGCCAGAAGATTTCTCATAGTATGTGAGAGAACAGTTTTTCCAAATCCTTGCAGCCCTCAGTATAATTATTTCAATATCAATGATATTAACTTAATAGTAATAGCAACCAATATTCACAGACTATTGCTGCATGGCAGGCACACACTACTTGCTGGGTGGCTGAACTCTTCACAGTCATTTTCTCATTAATCCTTGTAACAGTGTTATGAGGCAGGTATTACTATTTTTATGGTTTGATGGAGGAAACAGAGATCTAAATCTCCCAATGGATTATGTAATGTTATTTAATAAGTTATCAGACATATGCTATGTGAACACTTTCTCCCATTCTGTCAGTTTTCCTTTTCACTCTTTGAAGCACACAAGTTTTTAATTTTGAGGAAGTTGAATTTGTTTTTCCTTTAGTGACTTGTGCTTTAGTTGTTACTTGTCAGAAACCATTGCCTAATCCAAAATTATGAAGATTAAGGTCAAAGGTCTTACATTACAACATTGGGTCTTGTGTCCAGGTCCTCATGAACTCTGATGCATGTGCTTACTTTTTTATTTGTGTAGTATTTTTACTCGATCAGAAATTTATACAATTTTTATGAAAACTCCATGAGATATGGCAGATATATTACTTTACATGCTTGTGTGCTATGTCTCTTCAGTTATATCCAACTCTTCGCAGCCCTATGAACTTTAGCCTGCCAGGCTCCTCTGTCCATGAGATTCTCCAGGCAAGAATATTGGAGAGGGTTGCCATTCCCTTCTTCAGGGGATCTTCCTGACTCAGGGATCGAACCTGAATCTCCTGTGGCTCCTCTATCACAGGCAGATTCTTTACCCCTGAGCCACCATGGAAGCCCATACTCTTACTTTACCTCCCATCATATATAGATTATGCTGTCATAATAAAATATGGTAATATGATCCCAATAATTAGATATAATAAAATCATTTACATTTAAAACATAATTTTCTGCTTTTTATGTTAGAGTTACTGCTTGAAATAGTTGTAGGAATTAAGAGATAAAAATCTCCTCCATCCATTTTTATTTAACTTCTTTTTGAGATGTAATTTACATCAAATTTCATTCTTTTAATGTGTATAGTTCATTGTATATTCACAAGTTTATACAAGTATCAGTACTACCTAATTCTAAAACATTTCCTCACTCCCAAAAGAAATCCTTTTCCTGCCAGTGTTCACCCCAATCCTCCCTTCCCCAGTCCCTGGCAACCACTAATTCACTTTCTGTTTCCATAGATTTGCCTGTTCAGGGCATTTCTTATAATTTGAATCAAACAACACGTGGTCTTTTGTGACAGGCTTCTTTCATTTAATATAATGTTTCTAAGGTTCATCAATGTTGCAGTATCTATCAGTACTTCATTCCGTTTTACGGCTGAATAATATTCTGTTGTGTAAGTATACACCACATTTTGTTAATCCATTCGTCAGCTGTTGGACACTTAGATTGTTTCTACTTTTGGGCTGTCATGAATAATACTGCTCTGAACATTCATGTACAGGTTTTTTGGTGAAGATGTGCCTTCAGTTCTCCTGTTTTGTACCTAGGAATGAAATTTGTGGGTCATATGGCTACTTCATGTTTAACTTTTTGAGGAACTGTCATGCTGTTTTGCTGCCAAACAGTACAATTGTACATTCCAATCAGCAATGTATGAGGGTTCCAATTTCTCTGCACCCTTGTCAGTGCTTGATATTATTTGTCTTATTGGTATTGTTTGTCTTACTGATTATTGAACACTGTACTAGTAGGGATGAAGTGGTGTCTTATTTGAACTTCTCTAATTACGAATGAATGGTATTGGTGATCTTTTCATATGATTATTGGTCATTTATATATTTCTTTGGTGAAATATCTATTTAAATCCATTATCCATTTTAATTGGATATTTGCTTTTCTATTATTGAGCTGTGTTTTTTTATATATTTTGCATACTGGATCCTTATCAGATTTGTCATTTGAAAACATTTTCCCAGTTCTGTTAGCTGTCTTTTTACTTTTATGATGGTATCCTTTGAAGCACATCAGTTTTAAAATTTGATGCTTTTGATTTCTTTTTTGGTTTTCATGCGTGAGGTATCATATCTAAGAGATGCTGCCTAATCTGAGATTATTTAGATTTACCTCTCTATTTTCTTCTTAAAGTTTTATATATTAGCTCTTTCACTTAGATTTCTCTGATCCATCTTTATACATATGGTCTGACTTAGAGGTCCCACTTCTTTCCTTTGCATATGGAAATTAAGTTGTCCTAGCACCATTTGTGGAATAAAATTACTGTTTTCCACTGAATTCCTTGGTATCTTTGTTGAAAATCAGTTGACCATAAATGTATGGGTTTATTTCTGGACTCTCAAGTCTACCATACAATCTTGATTACCATAGCTTTGTAGTAACTTTTCTACTCATTATTCCAGTTTTCTTGATTCATGTCAGAGATTCTTATATGTGTGTACACACACACACACACACACACACACACACATAAATGTTGAATTAAGAAATTGTCGCTCTAGTGTGCTGAGATTGAGCTAGGTATATTAGCACACAATTACCAACAAAAGCAGGGAATATATTGGGTCATGTATTGTTCAGAAAGATTTACAGTGGTCTTTCTTTCTAAGTTTCATTAGGGCAAGTGAATACTTCAGAGATGTGTCAAGGGGTACAAAACTTAAACATTGAAGTCTACTCTTTGAAGTATGTGAACATTTGTAGTTTAGGTAAAGAAAAGTATTAGAAAGCTAACAATGTGCAATGAGAATTAGCCAGTAAACTGAGAAGTGGAATCAGAAAACCTGAGTTAAAATTCTGATTCCTGCATTATTAGCTTAGTGACTTGCAGCAAATCATTTAATTTACTTGATTTTGAACCTTATTCATTCATACATTTATTGTTGTGTTTTTCTCTTGTACTTCACTTTGTTAATATTTCTCAAAATGTGACTTCCAAAAACAGGTATAATTTGTGGAGTCCTATCTTATAGACTGTGTTAGTTGCTCAGTTATGTCTGACTCTGCAACCCCATGAACCCCATGTAGCTCACCCCCATGGAACCCATGTAGCCCACCAGGCTCTTCTGTCCATGGAATTTTCTAGCCAGGAATACTGGAGTGGGTTGCCATTGCCTTCTCCAGGGTATCTTCCTGACCCAAGGGTTGAACCCAGGTCTCCTGTATCACAGGCATCTTCTTTACCATCTGAGCCACCAGGGAAGCTTGGAGTCACATAAGCATGGATGATTATCTTTGTTCTGGACCTGTATTCTAATTAATGCCATCTAAGAGTATGTTATTTGGGGATTTTTTGGCAGCCACATCACTTTTGATTTATTCTTCTTTCCTTTTGTTGAGTGTTCTCAGTTCGCTTAACAATACTCTGTGTTGTTTTTAAAGGCCACGCTGTCTTTGAACTCATGGAAGTGTTGTGTAGGTCAAGACTGAGATATGGCTTTGTAACAAGCCTAGAGAAGCTTCCTTCTGAGGGTCTTGAATATTGAACATACAGTCATCCCTCAGTGTCTGCAGGGGGTGGGTTCCAGGACCCCTGTGAATATCAAAATCTACAGATGCTCAAGTCCCTTATATAAAATGGTATAGTATTTGCATATAACCTATGCACATCCTTCCATATGTTTTAAATAATCCCTAGACTACTTATAATACCTAGTGCAAAGTAAATGCTATGTAAATAATTGCCAGTATATGGCAGTTTCAAGATATTGCTTTGTGAAACTTTCTGGAACTTTTTTCCCCTGAATATTTTCAATCTGCAGTTGGTCGTGTCTGTGAATGTGGAACCTGTGGATACGGAGGGCCAACTATACTTCAGGGACCCGAGTTTTTCGACTTCTAGGACAAAAGTCTTGGGTGTCTGTTTCTCTCTGTGGGTCTCCCCTTTCCCTCTGTTTTCCTAGCTGTGCCTTTTCCTCTACTTTTTTTTTTTTTTTTTCGCTTCATAGCTTCTGTTTATAGGTTTGGCTTCTGTAACATCACATAATCTTGCTGTGCCCCACCTGTCCTTCAGGGCTTCTTTATCCAAGTCTTTTCAGTTTCTCCTCCCAATGTGATCTTAGTTTCTCAAACTACATTCCTGAATGGGACTCTGATTATTCGAGCATCCCTTGGCACATCAGGCAATTCACTGGCTAGTAGCCACTTGATGGGTCAGGAGCCTATTTCTAACCACCAAGCTGAGGCTGGTCAGTCAGCATCGAAGGGGCCCACACTTCTGCAGGACTCTGGAAGAGAGTGTGTTTTATTTATGCCTGTGACTTTGACAGCTTCAAAGATTGACAGTATGAACTGTAATTCATATTGGAAGTATAAACTCATATGGGGCTTTCCCCGTAGTGCTAGTGGTAAAAAACAAAAAACACACAAAAAAAACCACCTGCCAGTGAAGGAGATGCAAGAGACATGTGTTCGGCCCCTGTGTTGGGAAGATCCCCTGGAGGAGGGAATGGCAACCCACTCCAGTATTCTTGCCTAGAGAATCCTGTGGACAGAAGAGTCTGGCGGGTTATAGTCTGTGGACTGGGGTCATAAAGAGTCGGACACTACTGAAGGGACTTAGCATGTATGCATGCATAATCTTATATGAAATATGCAATATGGCTGTGTTTTGATTTGACATGGTTATATGTATTGGTGGGAATTCAGATTGTTTGGGTGGTCGATCCCTGGGTCAGGAAGAACCCTTGGAGAAGGGAATGACTTCCCACTCCAGTCTTCTTCCCTGGAGAATCCCATGGACAAGAGAAGCCTGGTAGCCTACAGTCCATGGGGTTGCAAAGAGTTAGACACAACTGAGCAACTAACACTTTCACTTTTCACTTCAGATTAGCTTAACTTGATACATAAATGTGAGTTTCTACGGGCATTCAAGCAGCAGTGTTCAGCTGGAAATGCAGACCCAGCCATCAGGAGAGTAGCTGTTAGAATAATCTGAATATTGGCTGCGTAAAGGTTTGAACCCTGAGCCTCTATGACAAAACTGAGTAAGGAAGCATAGGAAGAGGGGAGAGACTGAGAACAACTCAAGACTGAAATATAGGAAGAGAGAAAAGCAGCTTTACAGGAGAGATCAACAAGCAACCCATTTCCTTAACATATTTTAAAAGAGGCAGAGAAATTAATCCAAAATGTTTTAAAACGACTGGAATTTTGAGTATAATTTTGGGCTTATCATCTTAACTCTTTAACTTTATTCCTACCCCAACCCCGCTCCTTGCAGGTAGAAGAAGAAATCCAGACTCTGTCTCAAGTGTTAGCAGCAAAAGAGAAGCACCTAGCGGAGATCAAGCGGAAACTTGGGATCAATTCACTACAGGAACTAAAACAGAACATTGCCAAAGGGTGGCAAGATGTGACAGCTACATCTGCGTATGTGCCCTTGACCCTTCCTTTTTCTAGAGAACGTAGAGGACATTTTGCTCTTTTTGTCTGGAAGCGGGGAGGGGTAGAAAGGGACTGAGGAGGTTTCTGCAGCTTTTGTCTATACTGCACAGGGCAACCTTCCCCACCATGCCTGTTCTCAAGTGTATCTGAGTCTTCTCCAACTGTTCTTTTGGACTGTTCTAGGGTATAGAGAGAAAACCAGCCTCCTGTGTGAGTTGAGGAAATAAAATCTAAGCTCTTAAAATGTTATATATGACTTACCAGATATATACATGAGTCACTTGGTCCTCAGAATAACCCAGTAGAGTGGGTAGTGAGATAGCCATAGATAAGGAAACAGGATCAGATCAGTGTTGAGGTCGCAAAACTCTCAAAGTCTGGAGGCACCATTTGAACTAAGATCTGGCCAAGTACAGAGCCAGTCTTTTTATTTTTTTTTAACCCTGCTCTATACACAGCATGAGACTCTCTCAGGTCACCATCTTTGATGTGTGCCAATGGCAGAGGACCACTCCTTAATCTTCTGGTCCTTTTTGATCACATGGTTTTGGTACAGCATTATCAAGATGCAGCTTTGTTTCCTGAGTCTCCAAAAGGTATTCTCTGTGCAGTCTTGTCTGCTGAGCTGGTGACCAGCTGCATTAGGAGCTGCGTCCTAACGTGACAGGGGTACCTACCCACTTGGGTTCTCTTTCTATCCATATAAGTAGGCAGCAGAAGAACATGCAGGACGCCATTCCTTGTATCATCTTAAACATTTTCTCTTTTTCTCTTTTTTGGTATTTGATCTTGACAAGGTAAGTAAAAAAATGCCTGAGCATCCCTTTCTACAATGTGGGGATCTTAACCTCTTTGGGGTAAGAACCATATTCTTTTGTCTGTTTTAGTTTTTCCCTTCACTAATCCCTGCATAGATGGGAGGAGGGAGGTGGTAAATTTTCTGCTTTGTGCTACAGCAAATATCCTGCTTGAGTCATTTGAAGTGTTGTACCTTTTACATACCCTGTTGAGAATGTATCAGTCCTTATTTGGTAACTCTACATACAGGGAGAACTGAAAAATCTCTTTATGCTGCCCCAAATTGATTTGGGTGATAAAAAGTACTCCTGGATCCCACCTTACTTCTGGTCCCTTTTTAGAAAATAAAGTTGTGAAAGGAATGTGAGGAATTTGATTTCATTTTTGTTTTGTTAGCTTAAGTGAAAAAGGAAAAAAAAATCAGAGATATAGTTTCATTTAACCTCTGGCCCATTTTAATCTTGGCTTCATAACTGTTTTTAACTCTTACCCAGATTTCTTCAGGCTTGCCTTTTTACAGGCCTTTCTAGCTGTCCTAGGGTGCTGCAAAAGGTTGTGTTTGAAATGGTGGTTAAGTAAAAAATGATGCGATGATGTTGACTTGGCAGTCAGGAAGAATTTTGGATGTTCTTTTTTTTTTTTTTTTCCTTGAGAGTTCTCCAAGAGGTGGTGATCACTGAACTCTATGTAATGGATATTAGAAAGATTGTTGTTGTTCAGTCGCTAAGTCACGTCCAACTCTTTGCAGCCCCATGGACTGCAGCACGCAAGGGTTCCCTGGGCTTCACTGTCTCCCAGAGTTTGCTGCTACATAGGGTCACAAAGCAGAGAAGGCAATGGCACCCCACTCTGATACTCTTGCCTGGAAAATCCCACGGGCGGAGGAGCCTGGTAGGCTGCAGTCCATGGGGTTGCTAAGAGTCGGACACGACTGAAGTGACTTAGCAGTAGCAGCAGTAGCAGGGCCAAAAAGAGTCGGGCACAGTTGAAGCAACTTAGCACACACACGTGTGTCCATTGAGTCAGTGATGCCATCTAACCATTTCATCCTCTGTCACCAAATAATGGATATTGGAAAGGTTGGCTTACTTTCTTTGCTCTGTTCTTTTATAATTTAATATAGGTATAAGAAGACCTCTGAAACCTTATCTCAGGCCGGACAGAAGGCTTCAGCTGCTTTTTCGTCTGTTGGCTCTGTCATCACCAAAAAGCTGGAAGATGTAAAGTACGTCCTCATTTTTCCTTGCTTAATTAGGATGAGGCAGATTGAAATCTGTTATCATGGTTGCATTTCTTTCCTGCCTGGTACTGGCTGATGTTGGACTCCCCTCTGTTTGGGTGAAGAAGAGCCCTCCTTCAAACCAGGACTTGAAATGCATCCCTAAATCCTTCTAGGCATAGCCTTCAAACTGATTATCTTATGAATACATTTCAAGTTGTTGAAAAATTCTGGTTGTGAACTCTCCTCCTTTTAGCCCTTCTTGATCACATGGGGTAAGTATGTGGCTGCAGACCTGTGGTTGTGCGCGGAGCCTGGTGTCTGGCGGGGATGAGCCTGGGAGCACTGAGTCCTGCCCTCACTTCCGGGTGGTGCATCTTTAGCCCCTGGTGTGCTTGCCACATACTCATTTGTGTACTCCTTTGTAATATCTATGTTCATGCCCAGGCCAAAATCTTGTTTTGAGCTATTTATTTTGCATTTTATTTTCAATGTGTCTGCAGAATTTTCCTGGTCATTTTGATAAAACCGCTTCAGAGTGCTTTTGTGTCCACCAGTAACCTCATGCCACCCACCATGTGGATTAAAATAGTGCTGAAAATGACAAATGTGGATTAAATTGGCTGTGCTTCTGTTGGCATGCAAGATTTATGTGTTTTGTTTTTTTTAAACCCTTCAGATTGCATGACCTTGTGTTTTCTTTTTGTGGGGAAAGTAGATTTTACAACCAGAATTTTGTTGGTTGAATAAGTTTGGTTAACTGGTCTTATACTTGTACCAAAAATACCCAATGACTTGCTCATTGTATTTGGACTATTATCATTTCAATACAATGTAATAAACACAGCTCTCTTAAACCCTTTTGACCATTATATATACTTCTCTTAGGTAAGCTCTTTTCTTTCTGTGCTAACTCCCGATTGTGTAGCCCTTTAGAATTCAGTTAAAACTTTACACAGCTCTTAAAAAGTAGGTTATTTAATTGTTTTAGATTTACCAGAACTTCCTTTCTTTTTTAATGCTTACTCTGGCTTCTTGCAGATTGCAAGCCTTTTCACATTCCTTTAGGTAAGGAGAGTGTAAACCATCGCTGCAGCCCAGCTCTCGTCTAAGACAAGTGTGCTTAGGCTATGATGCCACATTGGATGGTCGTGTTTGTCCACTACATAATCTTGCATTTTGAAATATCTTTTCTCTGGTGCATTCCTATTTTCAAGGGAGGGTTTCTTGTATACCGTGGGTAATGGATACATTAAAAGGAGAATAATTTGACACATGATTCAAGGGATATGGAAATGATTTTGACATTTTACTTTCCTTTTGTGTGTGTGTATGTTTGGTAAAAAAGAATCAGCTTTACCATGGCATGCAGAATTCCTCCCTTTTAATGTCTGACTTTGTTTGTTTGTTTTTGATGCTGTAATTTCTTTGGTGCCTATGTCAGGATGTTGGAATCTCCCTTCACCTGACTCCCATTATGCAGTTGTAATAGACAGCATATGTACTGTCTCACAATGTTAGTCTTTTCTCTTTCCAGGTTACTGTGACATTTTTTTTTAATTATGGTAAAATATGCCTAAGATAATATACCATGACTCAGCATGTTTTAGTACTTGTTTTGTTAGCCTCTAGTGTTTACTATTTTATTATTTCTTTCTATGAGTTGTATTCTGTAACTCTGCACGCAAGGACATTTCATAGCTGCAAAAGGAGAAATAAAGTGTATTAGGCCAAAAAAGAAAGCATGTTAAAAAGATATCAGCCCAAATCTTCCCTTCTGGAAGGAATCTTTGTGATATTGAGCAAACCTCTCCTCTCCCTCCCATATAGACTCTCTGAATATCCAATTAGTAGTTAGAGAAAACGAAGGTGGAGGGTCTTTTGAGTATAAGTAGGAAAGTTAACACACTAGTCTCTATCTCTGTTCCTATTAACGTGAATTGTCTTCTCAAGCAGTCAATTGCTGTGGCTAGCATTGTGCCTTCTTATGTAATCAAATAGATACTTATAACTGAGGCATTCTCTTACTTATCTCTGAAAGAGTAAGTCAGGGAGATAAACAAACTCTGAGTGTTAAACTGTTTACATTTAGAATTGTGCTTTAAAAAACAAACAAGAAATCAGTGATAGGAATCAATTGTGTATCTTTGGTATTCAAGTGAAAATGACCTAAGTGCTTTAGGAAACCATTAAGAAAATTTTATCTAATGTTACGAGGTTGTGTAAGGATGTGTTCACTCACATAATCCATTCTGCTAACATAAAGGTGTACACCGTGGACGGATCCAAGGGATATAACCTATACCAGACACAGTTCTTATTAAGAAAGAGCTTAAAATCTTTGAGTGCATGGAATGGGGGAAGGGAGGTGGGGCCCAGGAATGAGTTAAGAATGGAAGAGCCTAGGACTTCCCTGGCAGTCTAGTGGGTAAGATGCTGCATTCCCAGGGCACAGCTTCAATCCCTGGTTGGAGGACTAAAATTCCACATGCTGTGTTTTGCGGCCTTATTATTACTGTTTTTATTTATTTGGCTGCCTTGGGTTTTGGTTGCCGCCCTTGGTATCATCATTGTTTCATGCAGGCTCAGTTGTTGCGGCACTCAGGTTTTCATTGCTCTGGGGCATTATGGAATCTTAATTCCTTGAATGGGAATCGAACCCACATCCTCTGCATTGCAAGGTGGATTCTTAACCACTGTCCAGCAGGGAACTAAGATCCCGCATGCTGTGTGGCGTGGCCTTGAAAGAATGGAAGAGCCCTCTTCATACTTAATTATAAAACAACACTAGGTGTAATGTAAACAAAAATAATAAAACTATGTAAGTGCTGTTGAAGAAGGATTTCATCAGTTCATACCACCATTTTTTCTGTATACTTGGAGAAGATTAAGCAAATGTACCTAAGTATGGCTCAGTATGTGCTGTCTTATTAATTCACTGGAAATAATATGAGTTGGGCGGCTCTTTTCTTGTTGCTTACACAGTCACTTTTTTTCATTTCATTAAAAAAATTCAATTAAGATCATACTTTGTCTAACATTTTCAGTCTAGTTATTAATGAATAATGTATTCTTTGTGTATCAATATATTATGTATCAGTGCAGGTCCTGGTTAAAGTTAGGCTTCATATTACAACTTGGAAGTGGGAGATATAAGAGAGCTACATTTTGGAATTATTTCTTACAGGTTAAAAGTTGAGTAAAGCCCTTAGTCTTTGGCATCTGGTTTCAGGACCTAATAAACCTCAGATTCTTGATGTTTCATCTCAGAAAGAATCCAGTGAGAGACAAAGTGATAAATAAGAAGTAGGTTTATTTAGAGAGGAACACACTCCACAGACAGTGTGGGACATCACAGAGGGTGATGGAGAGGCTCTATACAGTCAGCAAAAACAAGACCAGGAGCAGACTGTGGCTCAGGTCATGGACTCCTTATTGCCAAATTCAGATTTAAATTGAACAAAGTAGGGAAAACCACTAGACCATTCAGGTATGACCTAAATCAAATCCCTGGTGATTATACAGTGAAAGTGACAAACAGTTTCAAGGGATTAGATCTGATAGACACACTGCCTGAAGGACTATGGATGAAGGTTCATGACATTGTACAGGAGGCAGTGATCAAGACCATCTCTAAGAAAAAGAAATACAAAAAAGCAAAATGGTTGTCTGAGGAGGCCTTACAAATAGCTGAGAAAAGAAGAGAAGCTAAAGGCAAAGGAGAAAAGGAAGGATAAACCCGTTTGAATGCAGAGTTCCAAAGAATAGCAAGGAGAGATAAGAAAACCTTCCTCAGTGATCAATGCAAAGAAGTAAGAGGAAAATAATAGAATGGGAAAGATGAGAGATCTCTTCAAGAAAGTTCGAGATACCAAGGGAACATTTCATGCAAAGATGGGCACAATAAAGGACAGAAATGGTATGGACCTAACAGAAGCAAAAGATATTAAGATGAGGTGGCAAGAATACATGGAAGAACTGTACAAAAAAGATCTTCATGACCCAGATAACCACGATGGTGTGATCACTCACCTAGAGCCAGACATCCTGGAATGTGAATTCAAGTGGGCCTTAGGAAGCATCCCTACCAACAAAGCTAGTGGAGGTGATGAAATTCCAGTGGAGCTATTTCAAATCCTAAAAGATGATGCTGTGAAAGTGCTGCACTCAATATGCCAGCAAATTTGGAAAACTCATCAGTGGCACAGGCCTGGAAAAGGTCAGTTTTCATTCCAGTCTGTACATTTCATTCCATTCATGCCTTTCATTGCCAAAGAAAGGCAATGCCAAAGAATGCTCAAACTACCACACAATTGCACTCATCTTACATGCTAGCAAAGTCATACTCAAAATTCTCTAGCCAGGCTTCAACAGTATGTGAACTGTGAACTTCCAGATGTTCAAGCTTGAAAATGCAGAGGAACCAAAGATCAAATTGCCAACATCCGTTAGATCATTGAAAAAGCAAGAGCATTCCAGAAAAACATCTACTTCTGCTTTATTGACTACACCAAAGCCTTTGACTGTGTGGATCACAACAAACTGTGGAAAATTCTGAAAGAGATGGGGCTACCAGACCACCTGACCTGCCTCCTAAGAAATCTGTATGCAAGTCCAGAAGCAACAGTTAGAACCGGACATGGAACAACAGACTGGTTCCAAATAGGGAAAGGAGTACATCAAGGCTGCATATTGTCACCCTGTTTTTCTAACTTATATGCAGAGTACATTATGAGAAATGCTGGACTGGATGTAGCACAAGCTGGAATCAAGATTGCCAGGAAAAATATCAATAACCTCAGACACAGATGATACCACCCTTATGGCAGAAAGTGAGGAAGAATTAAGAGCCTCTTGATGAAAGTGAAAGAGGAGAGTGGAAAAGTTGGCTTAAAACTCAACATTCAGAAAGCTAAGATCAAAGCATCCAGTCCAGTCATTTCATGGCAAATAGATGATGGGAAAACAATGGAAACAGTGACAAGACATTTTTTTTTTTTTTGCTCCCAAATCACTGCACATGGTGACTGCAGCCATGAAATTAAAAGACACTTGCTCCTTGGAAGAAAAGCTATGACCAACATAGACAGAATATGTAAAAGCGGAAACATTACTTTGCAGACTGAAGTCTGTCTAGTCAAAGCTATGGTTTTTCCCAGTAGTCATGTATGGATGTAAGAGTAGGACCATAAAGAAAGCTGAGCGCTGAAGAATTGATGCTTTTGAACTGTGGTGTTGCGGAAGACTCTTGAGAGTCCCTTGGACTGCAAGGAGATCCAACCAGTCCATCCTAAAGGAGATCAGTCCTGAATATTCTTGGAAGGACTGATGCTGAAGCTGAAACTCCAGTCACTTGGCCACCTGATGCGAAGTGGTGACTCATTTGAAAAGACCCGGATTCTGGGAAAGATTGAAGGTGGGAGAAGGGGATGACAGAGGATGAGATGACTGGATGGCATCACCGACTTGATGGACATGAGTTTGAACAAGCTCTGGGAGTTGGTGATGGACAGGGAAGCCTGCCGTGCTGCAGTCCATGGGGTCACAAAGAGTCTGACAAGACTGAGTGCCTGAACTGAACTCAACTTTTCAGTTGAGTTAATTTCACTTTAAAAAATCATTTCTCGATCAAGGTGTCCTGATTGTAATCTGATTTATATATAATAGAAAATATATGAAAACATATAATAGGAATATATAAAATATATATAATAGAAAACATGTATAAAAAATCTACATCTTTTTAGGTGAGTGAGTCACAGAGGCAAATACTGACCACATGCCCCCAAGAACTATACAAGAAGAGGAGCGTGGGCAGCAGGCCTGAGGGTTTCCTTCCGAGTAGCATGGCCTTTCCTCTCATGGAGGTGGATGCAGGGGCCCCTTTTTGCCAGTGCTTGCAGTAGTTGATAATCCTGTTGGCTACCCTTTGTTCCAAGTTCATGCTAAACCTGAAGACATGTGGCGAGGATTTCAGTCTGATGGAATTGGGGGCATTTTGCTGACTTGCATTGTTAGAGCCAGCAACAGTTTTGATTGTACTATTAATACGTTATCAGTTAATAAGTTAGCACTTGAGGTGTAGATGTTGTCTACAAGGTGAGTAAGGAAGAGGAAGAGGAGGGGAGGGATGGGGAGAAGGAGAGAGAGGGAAAGAAAGGGAGAGAAGAAAGGAGGAAGAGAGAGAGCGACAGAGAGACACAATGAGAGATGTCTGTTTTTGACAACCTCACAATTGATGGTCAGCAGCAGGCCAGAGGAGACCTCTGAGGACAGACATCTTGTCCCAGGGGGTGTGTTCACAGTCACTCCTCTGCTGTTGGCTTGTTTTCTGCACATACTTGGTAAACATGGACTCGTGCCTTTATTTTTGTTGAGAGAAACTTTAAAGGAGTGTTTTCATTTCATTGGTGCAGGTGTTTAATTGATGTTCATATTATTAAGAGCATGCTCTAACAATTCAGCAACCTCATTAGACAAATATTTCTGATATGTTCAGGAGGATTTCCCCCTCTCTTCAAAGGAACCTTCTCCTTTTGGCCTGTGAGTCTCTTCATGTAAACCTCTAATTTTTTAAAATTGGTTTGGGGTTCATTCAGGTTATTCCAGACAATTCCATTTTGCTGAAATTTTCTACCACTTAATAAGAAATGATCTCTTTTGTTATAATAGGGTACCTTTTGATTTGAACTTGTAAAGGTTTTTTAGAAAAATTTATTTGGCTGTGCCAGATGTTAGTTGTGGCATGTGGGGTCTAGTTCCCTGACCAGGTATTGAACCTGGGCCTTCTGCATTTGGAGTGTGGCATCTTAACCTCTGGACCACCAGGGAAGTTCCAGAATTTGAAAAACTTTAATGCACTTTCCTATCTTTCATGCTCATACACCCTAATTTCAGTTGCTGCAGTTATTTATTCATTTATTCTTTAATTCAGATGTATTTATAGAATGACAGCTTTGTGCCAGGCACTGTCCTGGACTGTAGGGTTTGAGTTACCAACCAAAATAATAGCCGGGTGAAATTTGAAAGCTTTAAAGGATATAATCTTAGATAAGTATTAATGTTTATTTCAGTTAAAGTCGTAGGTACTTCCCTAATGGTCCAGTGGAAAAGAATCTGCCTTGCAATGCAGGGTACACATGTTCAATTCATGGTCAGGGAACTAAGATCCCACATGCCATGGGTTAGTTAAGCCTGCATACCACAACTAGAGAGTCCGTGGGGTCCTACAAAAGATCCTGAATGATGCAAGGGAGATCCCATGTGTAATAACTAAGACTCAATACAGCCAAATACATAAATAAATAAAAATAAAGTCATCTGTAATAATAACATAATGGTAAACAGTTATAGTAGGTACTGTTAGCTTTTTGATTTTTCAGATGAGAAAAACTGAGCCACAGAGAGGTTAAGTGACTTCCCCATGGTCACACAGCCATCTGGCTGAAGGTCAGGACTTGAACCCAGGCACACAAGAGTTCGGGAGCCTGTGGTCCCCTCTGTCTTGTTCTATCTCCCCAGGGCAATGATAGCTTAAGACTTTGACCCTCCAGCCACTGTCTGGTAGTTACTTTGGCTCATCACCTGTGATCAAGAGATTATTTTGAGGGCAAAAGGGGATAATAATTCATGAATGGCTCTTAAAAACATGCTTGGCATGCAGTATGCTTTGAGACATGTTGACCAGCCTCTCTTCTTTCTCTGTCTGCCATTTGCTACATTCTTCCTTTTCCTTTTCCCTCTATTCCTCCCCCTTTAATATTATTGGGGATGAAAAGTTCAAACAACTGTGTAAGAAACAACAAAAATTTAAAAAGTCAATTCAGCTTTTTAAAAGAATAACTTCCAAAGAGTAAATATTAGATTATAAAATACTTAGTGTGTCTGAGCTAGAGTCAGGTTGTCCTCTTTGATTTCTTTTTCCTTTAGTGTTTTGAGGAATCCAGATTTACATTCTTGCTTTGATTGTAGGTTACTGTCTTTGAGGGTTGAAATCCAGTTGGAAAAACTTGCAACAAAATTTGCTTTATAGATGCTAGCTAATCTTCCCAAAATATTAACATCTATTAGAGACAGTTCTGGTCCAGGAGCAACATGGCTTTTTGCTTTTGAAGTTGTCCGTATTATATTTGAACATCAGTGAAATTGGAGGTGATATGTAAGTTGAAGCAAGTTGAAACTTTGTGTAACCTTGCATAGGGAAGCTAGAAATGCAAAGACAGCTGACCAATTATTAGATTACAGACTAGCCACCGATAAAATAGAATTTCATCTGAATATGGGTTGTAGAGATGTTCAGGTAGAGAAGCCCTTGTTGGACTTGAAATTAATATGTGTTCCTTGTTCTTGCTGCTGTAATGGCTGCTTCAAAAATGGCAACACCTTGACTTTGTATTACTCTAACTGATTTCATTCTCTGTTCTTTCTAATCTTTTCTTATTATGAAAAGTAACACATACAGAAATTCAACTGTGTTTATCACAAAATGAACACCTTATTGTAATTACTTCCTTGCTTTTTGTAACACATTCACACTTACACATATTTAGTGAGTGCATCCTTCATGGTACTCAAATCTTTAAATTCTTTACCTGCCATAGCTGCTGATTGAGGTACAATACCAGTAAGAGTGACTTTGCCATTATCCCATAAAGGACCCTAAAGTCCCCTACAGGAGATGCTGTACTGAATTCTCAAAGAGATCTTTTTTTTTTTTTCTTTTCATTCATTTATTTATTTTTTTAAATTTTAAAATCTTTAATTCTTACATGCGTTCCCAAACATGAACCCCCCTCCCACCTCCCCTCCCCATAACATCTCTCTGGGTCATCCCCATGCACCAGCCCCAAGCATGCTGTATCCTGCGTCAGACATAGACTGGCGATTCGATTCTTACATGATAGTATACATGTTAGAATGCCATTCTCCCAAATCATCCCACCCTCTCCCTCTCCCTCTGAGTCCAAAAGTCCGTTATACACATCTGTGTCTTTTTTGCTGTCTTGCATACAGGGTCTTCATTGCCATCTTTCTAAATTCCATATATATGTGTTAGTATACTGTATTGGTGTTTTTGTTTCTGGCTTACTTCACTCTGTATAATCGGCTCCAGTTTCATCCATCTCATCAGAACTGATTCAAATGAATTCTTTTTAATGGCTGAGTAATACTCCATTGTGTATATGTACCACAGCTTTCTTATCCATTCATCTGCTGATGGACATCTAGGTTGTTTCCATGTCCTGGCTATTATAAACAGTGCTGCGATGAACATTGGGGTACATGTGTCTCTTTCAATTCTGGTTTCCTCGGTGTGTATGCCCAGCGGTGGGATTGCTGGGTCATAAGGCAGTTCTATTTCCAGTTTTTTAAGGAATCTCCACACTGTTCTCCATAGTGGCTGTACTAGTTTGCATTCCCACCAACAGTGTAGGAGGGTTCCCTTTTCTCCACACCCTCTCCAGCATTTATTGCTTGCAGATTTTTGGATCGCAGCCATTCTGACTAGTGTGAAGTGGTACCTCATTGTGGTTTTGATTTGCATTTCTCTAATAATGAGTGATGTTAAGCATCTTTTCATGTGTGTGTTAGCCATCCGTATGTCTTCTTTGGAGAAATGTCTATTTAGTTCTTTGGCCCATTTTTTGATTGGGTCATTTATTTTTCTGGAATTGAGCTGCATAAGTTGCTTGTATATTTTTGAGATTAGTTGTTTGTCAGTTGCTTCATTTGCTATTTTTTTCTCCCATTCAGAAGGCTGTCTTTTCACCTTGCTTATATTTTCCTTTGTTGTGCAGAAGCTTTTAATTTTAATTAGATCCCATTTGTTTATTTTTGCTTTTATTTCCAGAATTCTGGGAGGTGGATCATAGAGGATCCTGCTGTGATTTATGTCTGAGAGTGTTTTGCCTATGTTCTCCTCTAGGAGTTTTATAGTTTCTGGTCTTACATTTAGATCTTTAATCCATTTTGAGTTTATTTTTGTGTGCGGTGTTAGAAAGTGATCTAGTTTCATTCTTTTACAAGTGGTTGACCAGTTTTCCCAGCACCACTTGTTAACAAAGAGATCGTTTTTTAACATTAAGTCATATCACAAACATCTTTGGCATCTGCTCAGCACTTAATAAGTTAAAAGGCTCCCAAATTATCATTTCTACTTTGGTTTTCTTGGAAGCGTATTGGTAGTACTTTTCTATGATAATGTTGTAAAAACAGAATATTTTTAAAAAGTGGTCTGTATTTCCAACATTACTGAGTCTTCTCCTAACTGTTTACCCTATTGGTCAGTTTGCCCTATCCCCCTGATGTTCCCTCTCAATGATGCTCCACCGCCATCCTTCTCTTACCTAATCCCGGGAGGACCCCTTGATGAGTCATGCATAGCTCCCCACTGCTTTCCTGTTTTAATTCTTCATCCCCTGAAAATTTTAGGTGACGTTTACAATTCAGTTTTTCAACTTTTATGATCAGGACTTGTTTCTTATGGAGTATAATCCTGAATTGACTTGTGCCCTGGATGTTGACTACATAGTCAACTTGATGCATCTAGAATTAATACGCTTTTATGATTTTTCTCCTCACTCTGCCTTTGCCCTAGTTCCTTTAAACTAACTTGTCTCCTGGTTTAAAGGGGGCACAGAACACACCAGATGGCCACTGGAGGAAATGATCTTTTATGTAGATGCTTAGGGACAGAATTAACTGTCCATTTCTGAATTTGTACTTACTTTATCCACCCATTTTCTCATTTTGTTGATACTATGGAATTCACTGTGTGAGTCCTGTGGACAAACAACTTATCACTGGCTTAGCTATTATGTACTTTCTTTTGCCATAATTTGATAATTTCTGCCAAAATGTTCTAGTGAAGAGTCTTTTGGTTAAGAAGAATAGAAAACTGTGACTTTGCTCACCTAAAATGGAAAGGCATTGCACAGAATGAAAGTTGTTTTGTAATTCAAGACAAGGAAAGGAAGCAAGCTCAGCCCCATCCAGACTAGTCCTGCAGATTGGAAAGCTGTTAGAAGTCAAGGTAGCTTCTAGAGCCCAAAGAAACGAAGAAACTCCTTTCTCTCCCACTTGAACCCTCTTTTCTTCATGGTCCTCTCTCCTTCCTTTCCTCTTCCTCTCTGCTCATATGCAAATCTTTCTTTGGGAATTGGCTTCCTCTGTATTCTTACAACTTTTACCTGTTCCCCAAAAATATCTTCCTCAACATTAACGCCTCCATGAGTTTTTAGCTCAAGTGCCTACCACTAGCTGATTAGCGCCTTAGTGTTTTAATTACACAATCCCAGGATAAGAATCTTAATTGTATCAAATAGTTTTGTTTTTCTTTTCATTCAGTCTAAACAATTTGTTGATTACCAGAAGATTAATTTTGGTGGGTGGAACTCTACTGATGGTAGAAGGTGGCTTTGGCAAGGTGGCTGTGGCAATAGAGGCAGCTTCATGTCAGGTCGATTTCTCTCTCTCCCTCCATTCTTGTCTCATCGTAACAAAGATTTGGGATGATAGACTAATTACAGCTCACACAGACAGGATTTCTCAGTTCCTATCTCAGTGTAGCAAGGATTCGAAATGACCGACTGGTTACAGCTCAGTTACAGTTCTTTTATTAAACAGAGGGGATAGTACATTCCCAAGACGTGGGAGCAGGCTGACCCCAAAGGAGTGGCAGTGATCACTCTCTGCTTCCCTTTTTATATTCCCCGTCTCCTCCTCTTGATTCTGCACTGTGCAGAATAGGGCTTGTACCCACCACCAGTCAGGAAAGGGAATGCAAATAGGCGTATGTTCAAGGGTGATTGGAGAAGGCAATGGCAACCCATTCCAGTACTCTTGCTTGGAGAATCCCATGGACGGAGGAGCCTGGTAGGCTACAGTCCATGGGGTTGCTAAGAGTTGGACACGACTGAGTGACTTCACTTTCATTTTTCACTTTCATGCATTGGAGAAGGAAATGGCAACCCACTCCAGTGTTCTTGCCTGGAGAATCCCAGGGATAGAGGAGCCTGTTGGGCTGCTGTCTGTGGGGTCGCACAGAGTTGGACACAACTGACGCAACTTAGCCGCAGCTGCAGCAGCAGCAAGGGTGATTGACAACTGCAAGTTGTATAATGACAGGGGGCCAAATCTTATTTGAATGGCCTATAAGGACATTTAGTTTAATTAAGAGCAAGTACAGGTTTCTTACTAGAAAACTGACTACTGCTACTAAGAAGTGATGTCATTTTAAAGTCACTTGAAGTTGTCAAATAGTAACTCTGAAACCTTTCTGTTCTGGTATCAAATGTGTGGGAGAATGATGGCTGCAGGAACTCTTCAGTGGTCTTGCTTGTGTGTGTGTGTATGTGTGTGTGTGTGTGTGTGTGTGTGTACGTATCTGTATGTGTGTGCTTCATCTTTTGAGGGGAGGTGGTGAACACTGGATTAGGAGTTCAAAGACCTAAGTTCCATTTATGATTCTGCTGTGACCTATAAATTATTAACTCTTGAGCCTTGATGCCAGATGCCTTACAGGTACTGGTGAAAGCACTCGACAATTTTCAAAGTGCTATAAAAATGCCAAGTTGATTTATTAGCTGAATTATGAACTACTGGAATCAAATTGGCTCATGAATAAAAGTTATGTTGTGCTAACTTTGATCCCCTCCACCTCAAAAAGCAAGTAATTTTTTATGGTGCCAGAAGAACAAGATTCTAGAAAACTAATTTTTGTTTGCTTTTTATAATATCTAATCGCCACTTTACTAACTCCATTTCTGTCTCTTTTTAATGCTGCCTCTTAGCATACGCTCCATTCAACACTCAATTAGCATGCCTGCTATGAGGTAAAGTATATTTTCACAAAATGTAGTTGGTCTGATGCTTTCTTACTTTTTATCCAGATGTTTCTCTTGAACTGTTCCAAAGTAGGAACTAGAAGTCTGCTCTAAACAAGCTGTGAAAACTGTTACTAGCTTTCATTTGGTCCTCCCAATGTTATTAGGCTGGTGTAAGAAATCCATTAAATGTTTGTGATTTTAAAAAGGAATTATTATTTCTACTTTATTTTGTAAACCTATTAAATTGTTTCATTCTGGAATCTGTTTAATTAAAAAAAAATTGAACACTGCTCATCTGATCAACCTTTTCTTTTCATGGATGTAGGTGGCCCACCTCCTCTGTTCACATTAGCTTTAGTTACAGTCTCCCTTTTTCTCATCCTCCCCATTTCTCCTTCCTTCATCCCACTGTGACATCTGGAACCAACTGGGATCTCATTCTAGTGTCCTGTTTGATCAGTAAGCACTTGCAAGTGGCACCTTTTACTACCTCACCTGACCTCTCTATAGAGGCAGGGAATTTTTCAACAATGCACGCTTGACTTGAACTTTAGTGTACATCGGAACTACCTGGAGGGCTTGTTAAAAGTCCCTGCCTGGTGGGCGCATGTCGACTTTCTGATTCTGTAAGCCTGGGGTGGGACCTGAAAATCTGCTTTGCTAACAACTTCCCAAGGGCTACTGATACAGCTGGTCTGGGGATCACCCTTTGGGACCGACTGCCTGTCACGATGGTGGGAAGAGGGAAGCCCATTTTTCCTTCTTCTGTTTCATCATGATAGCAGGAAGGATATTGGAGGTCAGGTGGATGGTATCAAAGCTTTGGAAACCCAGGTGAAAGCGACACACAGGCACTATGATCCTCCCTAACTAATGCGGATGAATGTGAAGGCACGGGAGAGGCTTCCTGTGGGCTTGGAGAGCCTCTGTTAGTTGCGGCAGCTTTGTGGAGTGGCCAAATTGTTTCCTGCCCCTCCCTTCCTTTTGGTCTCTGTTTCTCCTGTTAGGCTGCTCCTGGGGACCAGGATCCCTGGTGTGGAACCTCCTCTGGTTTGCTTGCCCTGCTGAGCTGATGTGGCTTTAGGTAGTAATCTTGCCAGGCAACATATGAATTTAAACATTAGTTCTAGACCGTAGCACTTTAACCAAAGTCAGACTGAGCTAACAGTGGCTTTTTCTTATACGGTGACAAGTTGGTTGAGGAAGTGATAGACTCAATGTTGTACCTGACTTTGTTCCCTCTTCTCCCACATGTATTTTATCTGTATGTCTAACACTGGCTCAGTTCAAGTAATTAAAAAGATTGTTGTAGAAATCTTAGAACGGAAGTTGATCATCTCACATAAGAAGACACCATCTGTATGCATGCCTATGGTACAGGTGCTACATATGGTTTCTATGTTCTTTTGCTGATTGAGAATAATGGCCAAGGGGAATACAGTCAACTAATGTTTTCTGAATTGTTGAAATTTTTGTTCCGTGTGTGTAATTTTATTATTTGTTTTTCTTTTCTCTCCATAGAAACTCCCCAACTTTCAAATCATTTGAAGAAAAGGTCGAAAACTTAAAGGCAAGTAAAGAACAGGGTCTTTCTGTTATATTGTTTGGTGCCGGAACTTTCTTTGTTGTGGGTAGATTATTCAAATTAGAATTTCCTTTCAAAAATATTTGAAGAACTTTAATAACTTTAATCTTTACCTTATTAATGGGTATTTAAGATGATATATTAGAAAAGGCAATGGCAACCCACTCCAGTATTCTTGCCTGGAGAATCCCATGGACAGAGGACCCTGGCAGGCTACAGTCCATGGGGTTGCAAGAGTTGGATATGACTTAGCGACTAAACCAACCAAGGTGTTACATACTCTTAATAAAATATTTTGAGTATATATTGTAGTATGACAGCATGAGTGCTGAAAAGAAACATATAATTTTTAAAAGTAGTACTTTAGAAGTTTGTGCTGCTTTTTGTATTATTCACTTCAAATACTTTTGTAACTGGCAAAATGTAATACAAATCTCATTGTAGAAAATTAAAAACAATATAGAAAAGCACAAAAAATAAAACATAAAAATATGGTCCTACAACCGAGGGACAGTGATATGTGGTAGGACTATACTATTACACTTAAAAAAAAAAATTAACAGGGACTTCCCTGGTGGTCCAGTGGTTAAGAATCTGCTTTGCAATGCAATGGACGTAGATTAGATCCCTGGTTGGGAAACTAAGATCCCACATGCTGTGGAGCAACTAAGCCCAAGAATTGCAATTAGGGAGTCTGTGCACCACAGTGAAAGATCCTGCATGACACAAGGAAGATCTTGTATGCTGCAACTAAGACCTGATGCAGCCAAATACATATTTTTTAAAAAAAGAATTAACCATAAGTCATAAACATTTTTCTGTATCATTAAATATTCTTCAATATTATGTTTAACAGCTGCTTGCATAGCCTTATATTGGATATTGTTTGTTCAGTCCTTAATTATTGGACATTTTTATGATGATGATGATGCCGTGGTGATCATTGATGATTCACTTTTATTTTTTGATTGCTTTGATTTTGGTGAAGGTGGACATTTGCCCATAATAATCAACTTTATGAATTTGTAAATTGCATTATCTTCAAGATTATATTCGAAACTATAATATCATCCAGGATCACAAGTGATGAAAAATGATGTTTTGTTCCCATCCACTGTCCAACCTTCTCCACAGAGTTTGTACAAAGCCCATATTCATTTTTTTCCAAAACTAATTCTGGTAATTATGGTGGACATGTTTAAAATAAAATATCTTAAGTAATAAACTTAAAAACAAATTAAAACTAATAACTCAAGTATTAAGATAAAACTGATATCTTAAGTATTTCATCTATATCAGCTTTAAAATAATCATATTTTATCTTTCAGAATTGTATTTGAGTCACTTCTTTTTAAATACCGCTTTTTAAAATTACAGAATCAGGGTATGCTAATAGAAAGAAAACCAAACACTGTATCACAAGCTGGATCTTTTTTTCTTGCATATAGAAACACTACTCCCACCTTTTCTCTTTCTACATAAATGTGTGTTTTTCAAAAAGGAATCACGCTGTACACACAGCCCTGCAACTTGTTCATTTAATGCCCCCAGCATGCATGCTCTAATGAATCCACAAATGCAGGCCCCTGTTCTTTTTGCTCACTGATGCTTTTCAGTGGCCTGGAAGAGTCCTTGACACACTGCAGCTACTTAATACATATTTGATGAGCAAAAAAATACATCACAGTCATTCTTCTAGGTCAGTACCAGAGGCCTGCTTTATTCTTGTTAATTTCTACTTAGGTATTTGAAAACAAACTGTGCATTCTAAGAAGTCAAGGTTTTACTCTAATTCAGTTCTCAAAATTTTAGGAATATCATAGTCTCTCCTTGAAATCTACCCTGAGTATTAGTTTTTGAAATGACTAGCTGGAAAACCAGGCAGCCTCTGTTCTTTTAACAATGAAGAGGAGGAGAAACTTCCAGGTCATTACTATGTACTTTCCTCCTGAGTATATTCAGACTCTATAAAATCATTTTTGAAATATGACTAGGCACCATTCAAATTTCAAAAACTATAATTTTTAAAAGGATATAATGTATTAGACATATATCACAAAGGAAGCTGTAAAATATAGTTGTATGCTTGGGATATAGTTTTTGCTAACTTACATTGATATTCAATTAAACATGGGGTCTACTTGTACTTTCATTTAGGTTTTGGATTGAGTCATTAACTGTGATTCTTGAGCATTTGCCGTGTACCAGGAGATGAGTATTGGGCCCTGGGAATACCACAGTGAGCAAGAGTGACACAAATGCTTTCTGAAGATATTGAGGCAATTAAATGGCCAATGAAAATAAAGGGAGGGTAAGGGCTTCCCAAATGGCTTAGTGGTAAAGAATCCACTTGCAATGCAGGAGAGGCAGGAGATGCAATTTCGATCCCTAAGTTGGAAAGATGCCATGGAGAAAGAAATGGCAACCCACTCCAGTATTCTTGCCTAGAAAATCCCATGGACAGAGGAGCCTGGCTGGCTACAGTTCATGGGGTCACAGAAGAGTTTGAAATGACTTAGTGACTAAACAGAAACTAAGCACTAGGACACTGGAGGTCAAGGATGCAGTGAGCATCAGCAGTGGGAATCTCTGTCACCCTTGGCAGGAGGGAAGGCCAGAGAGACTTCTCTGAAGATGCAGTAATGTAAAGGGAGGCCTTCAGGTTGAAAGGAATGTTTGAAGCTTTGGGGACCTTTAGAGGAACTTTACTGACCTACCTGTGGCTCAGATGGTAAAACGTCTGTCTGCCTGCAGTGCGGGAGACCCGGGTTTGATCCCTGGGTTGGGAAGATCTCCTGGAGAAGGAAATGGCAACCCAATCCAGTACTCTTGCCTGGAAAATTCCATGGACTCAGGAGCCTGGTAGGCTACAGTCCATGGAGTCGCAAAGAGTTGGACATGACTGAGCAACTTCACTTTCACGGTGCTATAGGTTATAGAGCAAGAGACAGAGCTAGAGAGACAGATGGACCACGTTAAAGAAAAAGTGGGAAGCCACTGAAAGATTTTAAACAATCTGAGTCATGCATTCTTCTATGCATTTTAGAAAGATCACTGTTGGCCCTGCAGATCTCAGGGGAGAGAGACTGGAGAAGCAGACAAGGTGTGAGGAAGGTGTTGTGATCAGGCCAAAGATGATGGCGTATGAGTCAAGCTAGTGCCAGTGGGACAGAGTCGAAAGATATTTAGAAGTGACAGACAAAAAGTTAGTGATCAACTGGATGGGGAACAAGATGGGGAAGGACCAAGGATAGCAAAGCAGTCTGACTGGGAGGTGCTACTGCCATTCACAGCCTTGGAGTAGGAAGGGACCAGTGGTGGGGAGGAGTTATTTTAGACCTATAAATTGCAAGAGGTCTTCTTAACATTTTCTTATAATTAAGGAATATTTTAATAAATTTAATAACCATATGGTGGATACAAGTCATGCAAAATTTTCAGACAATTCAAAGATTTTGGATGGGAGGCCAAAAAGAATGAGAGAGCAAATTTCAACTAGATTCCAACTGTTAAAGAGTCTGTGGCCAGTCATGACTGAGCTAAGAGCATCATGCTGGGTCTGGGAAACATACATGTGTTTCTTTTCTTTGTTTTACTCAATATTTCACAGAATTTTATCTAGATAAAGAGAGAATTCAGTAGATTCTTTAGCATAACAGGCCTTATAAAATTCTATAAATTTTATAAAGATAAATTTCCCTGTGAATAACAATAAGCAGATAGGGGGGAAAAGTAAAGGGGTAGAATTTACCAATTTGAATATTTTCAGCATGGAAACTGCCTAAGTTTTTCTATGAAACTGCATGGAACATGGCAACAGTACTAAATTCTGTACAAATATAATAATCACTGAGCTCTTGGGCTCCTGGTTTATTTTTTCTTCAAAGTAAGATTTGAGTTACTTTATGCAGTCAGCGAAGTTTGTGTTTCATAACGTCTCTTCCTTTTTGAACTTTTCAAAGTCTAAAGTCGGGGGAAACAAGCCTGCTGGTGGTGATTTCGGAGAAGTCTTGAATTCAACTGCAAGCGCTAGTGCCACCACCACGGAGCCTCTTCCAGAGCAGACACAGGAGAGCCTGTGAGCCCCCCACCTTTGTTCTGCTACTCACTGCCAGATGCTGCAAGCGAGATCCAAGCACATCTTGTCAACATTCATTGCCATGAACTTCCACCAGATGTGCTTTTGTTGAGCTTTACATATTCCTTTGACCAAATAGCTTGTGGGTTGAACAATGTAAAAGTATCTTCACTTCTATTCCTGGGAAACACTCTTTAATGTGCATTTCAGCCCCTTTATTTAGGAAATATCACAATGAAAACACATCTAGTACCTGGGGATCCTCACTGGAATGATATGAGACGCTGTGGGTTATCATAATTGCTTACACAGTTGCTCTGGGTGTGGGCTACCAGTTTGATCTTTTTCTTTGATACAGGTTTCTGTTTTTCCTCTTTGAATCTCTGTATATTTGATTCCTAGATTAGACTATTCTTTAAAATGCTCTGCATCCTGCTTATTAAAAAAGTTTTGGCGAAATGTTCTTTACCTCCGAGGGAAGAACTACCAGCTACACAAAATACTTTTGAATATTGTTTGGGGATAAAGTATCTTATATCTTGGGTATCTAAAGACACCAGACCAAATAAATCTGCTCTATATTCAGTTTCTTATAGTTTTGTAAGTGACATTATGTACAGTAATTTCAAATCCTAGGTGAACTGAGAGTGGAGCCCTCTGTTTATCACCATCTGTGACAGTAACCATTTCAGTGTCATGGTTATTATGCCACTTATAGCTACTTATTTTTCACCAGATTAAAATTTTAGTTTTGGAGGAAATTATAAGGTAACATTCTAAATCAAGCATATTGTATTATCAATAGGTTGAAATTTGAACATTGTCTTCAAACATTCAGTTCCAAAGCCTGAAAGTTTTTTTAGATCTAGGTAGCTGAAAAGTGCTAAAATCATTCGCATTAGGGGAAACACTGTCTTAATTCATTTAGCAGCATTTAAAATAAGCACACCAAGTTATATGACTAATATAACTTGAAAAAATTTTTATACTAAGGGGTTGGTAATAACTCCTGAGGATTTCATGCATTAATAAAAATCAACTCATCATTTTCTACTTACTTGTTTTCAGTTTGTTAGAAATTACAAAATGATACTGTACGCATTGCCCCGTTTTGAAAACAGAGTGTCAGGGCTGAATGAACCAAAGCCTCTGCAAGTATCTGCATGGAGGCCAAGGTACTCTCATTAACTCTAGTAGTTACTTACCCATCACCACTATCTTTTCCTTATGCTGTGTATGGTTATGGCCTACAACGTTGTATTTGTTATTTATCAAGTTGTGATTGTTTTATTGTTGTTTATGCCAAATGTTAATTGCCAAGTTTGGAGTGACCTAAAGCATTTTTTAAAAGCATGACTAGATTTACTTGGGGATAAATTATCTTATGAAAACCAAATCTGAAAAGCTACAAGTGTTGATTGTTATGAAGTAACATGCTGCCCTTTTTGATTGCTGGAGCTTTTGTGAGCACTTCAGATGCAATTGAAACTATGCTCTATTACATGTGAAAAGCTTAATAAATTCTGTGTATCAGTAGCACAGGTCTCAATATTTATTATGAGACCAATGGTCTGGAAACAGTTTGTTGTATTACATAATCAACTGATACCCAGGCTTTTAAAAAAAAAGCAATTTTTTACCATCTGCTTTATGTCATTGCTTCATGGTATCATACTACCATAAATTATTTACTTGAAAAGGCTTTAAGACAAAGGTTGTTGAAGCATTGTCCCAGAGGAATCCATGTGTATACATTTGTCTTTTTAAAGAGATACTATGGTTACTCAATAAGGCTGGTAAGTAATTTTTTCAACCAGTTAGTCTTTCAGTTGCTTTTATCACATCTTTCATCACACTGATTCTTGGATGTCCTGCCCTGTTCCTGTCTTTTTAATAAGGCAAAAATGGAGAAGATAGCGGTTTCTTTAAAGAAAATATCCTCAAATCTCTTTATTTTATGGGAGAAATGATAGAGATAGGGTTGGAAGGTGGGATGGGTGTACGTCGGTACTGGTGATGGTCATAAAAGAAGAAAATGGAGAAACACTTTTATAGACATCTACCTAAACTTAATTTAGAAATGATTTAATCTATGGCAAAGCACTCTGCCTCTAAAGAAGCAACAAAAAAGTAGAGGGAGGACAAATGTAGAAAAATACACATCAACCTAGAAATCTTATTCCAAGTAGTCTCTGTGGAAGATCCAATATTACAGATTCACAGATACTTAAGCAATTTAGAACACAGTAATTACTAAGAACACCAGAGAGGGATCCTGGTTATTCTACTGTGTTTCCTGTTTGACACTAGAAGAACATAGCAACAAGAGTGAGAGAGAGCTCAGATGCTTAAGGATTCAAGAAATGTGACAGAAGAAAACAATTCCTAAAATTATCCCCTTCTTACAAAGGAATGTCCTTAATTTATGGAGCTTGTGGGAAATAAAGCAAGAATGCTTCCACCTATGAAGCCAAAATAATCCAAGGAAGAGAGTAGAAACCAATGGATTATTTTAGTAGTAATTCAAACTACTGAAATAGAGGGGGAAAAAAGTGTTGAATTTGGACTATTTCTGGATCTGTTAATGAAATACTACTGTTTATTTTTTTTTCTGTATAGTATTTGAAAACAATAAAAATTCTATAATTTGGGCATGAGTTCTTTTGTATGTATTACCTATCTGCTGAGGAAAGGGGTAAATCCATTAATTACACAACTTCTCTCCAGACCTGTCATATCCTGGGTATAGAAAGAATCAGGAGTAGCTGTATGGAATCAACTTATCAAACAAAAAATCTACATGCTGACTACACAAAGACATTTGTAAGTGACTTTTTGCTCAGTTTGTGCCAGAGATGCTGCATAAGGCCCTATGTAAGGATTGCATGTTTCTTTATATTAAGACCCAGATGACAAAACAGATTTTTACCCATAATGGAGAGACACTGGGCCATTAATTAGTGAATTGTCCCATTGGTAATTGGATTAATTATAGAGACCATTTAGTTTTCAGTTACTAAGAAAGCATTATCACTTTTAAGTAAACCTACAAACCATAGATTTCAGTTTCCATGTCCTGATTCTAAAATAAAAATGAACCAAAATTAAAAGGAGCCAAAAGAACTCACACGCCTATCACCTGCCAGGACTACATACTTAAATGCTGCTTGGCCACTTTCACTGTTAACACTTTCCATACCAACATGCTTGAAAGTTTTCCCCTTGGTTTCTGGAATTAATTATTTTCTCATTTTCCTGTTTGACTATTCTCTGGTATTCTCTTCTTCCAAATCCTTAAATGTTATGGCCCATCTCTGGTCATCTTCTACACAATCTCCTTAATGACAGCATTCATCTCTATGGTTGAAAGGACTATCTTTACAGTTATACTCATCTGTATTTCCAGTGTATCACTAGCCCTTTTTTCCAGATTTCTTGGATGTTTGAAAGGCATAAACTTCTAAATCACCTTCTGATCACTTTTATCTAGCCACTAGCGGCCACTATTTGAGCTTTCAGTAGGTGATGGGGATTTCACACCCACTTCAATTCCTCACTCAAGGCTGTCGTGTTGTCATGATTTTATAGATGAGATTACAGCTAGCAGACAAAGAGCCAGAACTTGAATTATATTTTATTCACTTGCCATCTGCCATTACTGTTTTTACAAAGCATACTAACAATTTGCAAGCTACATGGGAAAAAAGCAGCTTTTATTTTTAATAAATCAAGAAGGAAGGTGTGGTTCAAGGAATTGGAGCAGGATCAGAAGGGGCCATGATGTTAAAATACTGCCATTAGGGTCGATGTTACTATTGGCACTAATATAGGGAAGGACAGTATCGTATCTGATGCTTCTGTTGCTCTGCCAAAGGCAGAGAACTAGGCATGCTTGAAGTTAGTTGATACAGACTTACCCATTAAAACATCAGACTATGTCCCCAAATGCATTATCAAAACAAAGGAATGTATCATCTGGCTAAGGTAGGACATAAATATAATAGAGCCATTGATTTTTTTGAGCTGGGATATTAGCGATCCCATTTGCTCTGTAGATGCTGATTAAGTTTACAGAGCACTTCCTTAAACTTAAGATAGAGACTAATAACTTGGTTGTATGTGAGGAAACCAAATCAGCAACAAAAAAAATTGCTCGCCTGCCATCAGGATTGGAGGTTGAATTAGAACTAAGAGCACTGGCCAAAGCTCTTCACTACACTTTTTTTTCCCCCCAGAAGGGAAACAGAAGTAGCAATAGCCTTAGAAAGTAATGCAAAAATGTTTTAGGCAAGACTTCATCAAGAGGCGAGGGAAATAAACAGTTTATGTACCAAAGGAAAGAACACACCTAGAGCAGAATTTACTTTAAGCTCTCTACTGAATTTAAGGCTTGCCATATGGGTGGCTAGTAATAATGTCATGTGTGATGCATACAATTATGCACTATTCTAAGGTTTGTTCCTTAGTATCTCTAATTTTCTTGAGGAGGTCTCTAGTCTTCCCCATTCAGTTGTTTTCCTCTATTTCTTTGCATTGATCACTGAGGAAGGCTTTCTTACCTCTCCTTGCTGTTCGTTGGAACTCTGCATTCAGATGAGTATATCTTTCCTTTTCTCCTTTGCCTTTCACTTCTCGTCTTTTCTCAGCTATTTGTAAGGCCTCCTCAGATAACCATTTTGCCTTTTTTGCATTTTTTTTCTTGGGGATGATCTTGATCCCTGTTTCCTGTACAATGTCACGAACCTCCATCCATAGTTCTTCAGGCACTCTTATCAGATCGAAACCCTAAACTCTTATTTGTCACTTCCACTGTATAATTGTAAGAGATGTGATTCAGGTCATACCTGAATAGCCTAGTGATTTTACCTATTTTCTTCAATTTAAGTCTGAATTTGGCAATAAGAAGTTCATAATATGAGCCACAGTCAGCTCCTGGTCTTGTTTTCACTGACTATATAGAGCTGCTTTTTCAGCTACAAAGAACAGACTAAATCTGATTTTGGTATTGACTATCTGGTGATGTCCATGTGTAGAGTCATCTCGTTTGTTGTTGAAAACGGTGTTTGCTATGATCAGCATGTTCTCTTGGCAAAACTCATTAGGCTTTGCCCTGCTTCATTTGGTACTCCAAGGCCAAACCTGTCTATTACTCCAGGTATTTCTTGACTTCCTACTTTTGCATTCCAGTCCCCTGTGATGAAAGTTCAGTTCAGTACAGTTGCTCAGTCGTGTCCAACTCTTTGCAACCCCATGAACCACAGCACACCAGGCCTCCCTGTCCACGAACTTCCAGAGTTTACCCAAACTCACGTCCATTGAGTCAATGATGCCATCCAACTATCTCATCTTCTGTTGTCCCCTTCTCCTCCCACCTTCAGTCTTTCCCAGCATCAGGGTCAGTTCTTCGCATCAGGTGGCCAAAGTATTGGAGTTTCAGTTTCAACATCAGTCCTTCCAATGAACTGCTCTCCTTTAGGAGAGGACTGCTCTCCTTTAGGATAGACTGGTTGGATCTCCTTGCAGTCCAAAGGACTCTCAAGAGTCTTCTCCAACACCACAGTTCTAAAGCATCAATTCTTTGGTGCTCAGCTTTCTTCATAGTCTAACTCTCACATCCATACCTGACTACTGGAAAAACCATAGCCTTGGTTAGATGGATCTTTGTTGACAAAGTAATATCTCTGCTTTTTAATATGCTACCAAGGTTGATCATAGCTTTTCTTCCAAGGAGTAAGCGTCTTTTAATTTCATGGCTGCAGTCACCATCTGCAGTGATTTTGGAGGCCAAAAAAATAAAGTCAGCCACCGTTTCCCCATCTATTGGCCATGAAGTAATGAGACCGGATGCCATGATCTTCGTTTTCTGAATGTTGAGCTTTAAGCCAACTTTTTCACTCTCCTCTTTCACTTTCATCAAGAGGCTCTTTAGGTCTTCTTTACTTTCTGTCATAAGGATGGTGTCATCTGCATATCTGAGGTTATTGATATTTCTCCTGGCAATCTTGATTCCAGCTTGTGCTTCATCCAGCCCAGTGTTTCTCATGATGTACTCTGCATAGAAGTTAAATAAGCAGGGTGACAATATACAGCCTTGACGCACTCCTTTTCCTATTTGGAACCAGTCTGTTTTTCCATGTCCAGTTCTAACTTGCTTCCTGACCTGCATTCAGATTTCTCAAGAGGGAGGTCAGGTGCTCTGGTATTCCCATCTCTTTCAGAATTTTCCACAGTTTATTGTGATCCACACAGTCAAAAGCTATGGCATAGTCAATAAAGCAGAAAGATGTTTTTCTGGAACTCTTGCTTTGTCGATGATCCTGCGGATGTTGGCAATTTGATCTCTGGTTCCTCTGCCTTTTCTAAAACCAGCTTGAACATCTGGAAGTTCACAGTTCATGTATTGCTGAAGCCTGGCTTGGAGAATTTTGAACATTAATTTACTGGCATGTGAGACGAGGGCAACTGTGTGGTAGTTTGAGCATTCTTTGGCATTGCCTATGATGAAAAGGACATCTTTTTTAGATGTTAGTTCTAGGAGGTCTTGTAGATTTTCACAGAACCATTCAACTTCAGCTTCTTGAGTCTGAGTAAGGTCTGGGAGATGGTGATGGACAGGGCAGCCTGGTGTGCCACAGTCCACTGGGTCATAAAGTCAGACTCGACTAAGCAACTGAACAACAAAGGTTAGTCCACTTGTGTTCTTTCTACTGTCTACACAATTGAGGAGAATATCAGAGTTTTAAAATCCATAGTCAAAAGCATTATTGGGGATTCTCTGGTGGGCCCACTGGCTGGGATTCTGAGGTTTCACTGTCCAGTTCAGGGTTTAGTCACTGGTCAGGAAAATAAGCTCCCTACAAGATGCCTGGCCTGGCCAAAAACAAAAGTCTCACAGTCAAAAGCATTATTACAGGGTCTGGGGTCATACATAAAAATTCCTCACCACAAAGTACTTGCAAATGCGATGGAACAGTACTTGCTCAAGTAAATAATTGTGTATTATAAAAATGCTGGGTAGAAGGATGGACAGCTTAATTCATTAACACAACTGTGGTATTCAGCTCAGTTTTGAAGAAGGTGGGCAATTCTGGCAATTAACATGGCGCCGGAAGGGAGAAAATCATAAGTGAGCGTGGGTCCTCTGGGTAGTGCATATCTAGGCATTAGGAACTTACTCCCTAAGAGAAAGGATTGCAGCCAGAGGTGACCCAAAACGTCTCAAATTAGTATTTTTGTAACATGGCTGGGCTGACCACAGAATAGGCAAAGAAGGACACACTTGGATCCCCAAATGGTTAAGCCCTACCACGTGCTCGCTGTCAGGGATTCAACAGCACAATTCCTGCCGTCATCAGTTCAGTTCAGTCGCTCAGTCATGTCCGACTCTTTGCGACCCCATGAATCGCAGCATGCCAGGCCTCCCTGTCCATCACCAACTCCCGGAGTTCACTTAGATTCGCGTCCATCGGGTCAGTGATGCCATTCAGTCATCTCATCCTCTGTCGTTCCCCTTCTCCTCCTGCCCCCAGTCCCTCCCAGCATCAGTCTTTCCCAATAGAGTTCATAACTTCAGAGCACATGCTAAGCACAATTATTGTAAGTAAACTACATGGCATATTAATAAGTGTTAAGTGGCGGGGGTCCGATAGTATTTGGAGTTCCTATTCTACGTAAGATAGTCAAGGAGAACCTCGCAGTTGAGCAAAGCCCTGAAGAGCGGTGGGGGTAAGAACCTTCGGACATTCTGGGGAAGGACGAGGGAGGCGGGGGTAGCAAGTGTCGCATTACTAGAATTTACAGCAGCACAAGGCCCAAGGGGTACCTCGGAGGGCGAAATCGCTGCGAGTCAGAAGGCTTTCCAGGAAAAACTTAGCGGGCCGCTGCTACCAGGGGCTAGCTGCTAGCCATCAAAGATTTTCTCCACCAACCAGAAGCTCTCTCGACCCACACTTGGCCGAACCACCGACCAGACCACGCCCACCGCCCACGGGGCTCTGCAATGGGCGGCCCCTCGTTGCTCCGCCCCGCGACCTGCGCGCTTGCGGAGAAGCCAAAGGTCAGAGGTCGTGGATCCGTCATGGCGGCGCTGTGTCGGACCCGTGCCGTGACTGCCGAGAGTCATTTTCTGCGAGTGTTTCTCTTCTCTCGATCCTGTCGAGGAGCAGGCACTGAGAGTGGCTCCGGAAGCGAGAGTTCTGATTCCACGGAGCCTAGGCCGCGCCCAGGCGGCTTCGCGAGCGCTTTGGAACGGCTCTCGGAGCTGCAGCGGAAGGCGGAGCTCGGCCGGACGAGGGTGAGTCGCGAGAGCTAAGCCAGGCACTCGTTGGCGGGCGGGGCCGGAGCTGGGGGCGGAGTCTGGAGGCGGGGTTGAAGGCGGAGTCAGGATGGAACCGGGGGGCAGGGCGGAGTTTGACGTCGTTGTTGGGCTCGGCTAAGTTGGGTGAGACCGAGAGGCGGGGCCGGGGGCGGGGCCCAGCGTAGGAAGTAAAGTCTGGGCTGGTCACTTGGAACAGTGTGCGTTCGTGCTTTTCCTCGGTTTGTTGTATTTCTGTATGGTATCTACATTTTGGGCCTGCGTTGTCCGCACTCCTTTGCACGCGTCTTCTGAATTGAGTGCTAGAAGGGAAACCAGCAGCGAGAGCTGCCGGCGGCGCGTCTAGGGCGACTCCTGGGACTCCGAGTGGGACTCACGCTGGAAGAGGCTGGGCTCTCGGCTTCTCTGGTGCACAGTAGCTGCAGCGTGGAGCTTAGTGTCTGGTGTCCCAGGCTCTTCAGAAATATTTCTCAAGTCAGTGGATAGGTAAATGACAGAATTAGTGTCACTATGAAGTTGAGCAAGTAATTTAACCTATCAGTGCTTCACTTTTTCTGTAAATGACCTTAAAAAAAAATCCATCTGCCCCAGCCAATAATTCTGTAAAGTACGATAAAATTATTAGATAGGTGAAATGGAAGAAATAGGCAGAAATACAAATTAGATTTTTTTGAGCTAGCGAGCTAGCAGACATAAAGTTGGCAGTATTAAACTGTATAAAAATAAACTCCCAATTTCTGTACTTAGCCCCTTGTGAACCAGTGCCAAACAGTTCACAGACGGGTAGTGTCCTGGGTTACAGAAAACTGCAGTGCTTGACTCTTAGTGGGCAGTCCGTGTTTGCCAGATGCATGAATGAAGGAATAGAACGCACAGTGCACATTTGAACTTTAAGACAGCCCGGGCAGTCTTTGAATTGGAGATCTCCGTGTGACTGCTCACAAACAGTTGAACAAGTGAGGATAGCACAGGCTTGAGCACGTTAATAAAACGGGCTAGTCCAGAATAATCAATCAGGAGAAGGCAATGGCACCCCACTCCAATACTCTTGCCTGGGAAATCCCATGGACGGAGGAGCCTGGTGGGCTGCAGTCCATGGAGTTGCTAAGAGTCGGACACGACTGAGCGACTTCACTTTCACACATTGGAGAAGGAAATGGCAACCCACTCCAGTGTTCTTGCCTGGAGAATCCCAGGGTTGGGGGAGCCTGGTGGGCTGCCGTCTGTGGGGTCGCACAGAGTCGGACACGACTGAAGTGACTTAGCAGCAGCAGTCCAGAATAATAACACAGCAAGAACAATTGCCAGAGTAATAAGAAAACCGAACATACCGCGTTAGTTTTGTTTTAGTGTCGGACACGACTGAAGCGACTTAGCAGCAGCAGCAGCAGTGTTTATTGGAGGTATTCAGTATTTTTCTGACATATTTATTGATGAGGACTATGAGTAATTGATAGGCATTGGTGTAAAGATTTAATTTTGTGAAAAAGCTTTCATTTCGCTCTTCGAAGTTTCTGGAACCATTCAGTTGCAGAGTATCCTGACATTACAAGATGAATATAGTTTGTCTTTATTGTGTGATCAGGATTTTTGAAAAAAATTGTAAAGTATAAAAGTGATGTTGTGAAAGGAGAATATAAATAGCACTGAAGGTTACTAAGTGCATATAAAAGCCTCCTTTCTCTCATTTTCTCAAAGCTGGAAGGTGTATTTTTATAAATGCATACTACTAGAGATTTTATGTATGCATATATAAGTTAATTATATATACAGATATACTTAAAAACATACACGTTTTTGAACTACATCATTAATGTTTAAGAATGAAAGCTCTGGATTCAGACGGTCTTGCTTTGAATTATGATTCTTCTATCATTTACTGCCTGTGTTTCCTTGGAAAGTTATGTAATATCCATGTATCTTCTTTTCCTCTTTTTAATAATAGGAAACTATCATGGGATTATTATGAGATTAAATGAATTCATTATTTAAACACTTAGTACAGGGACATGGTAATGAGCACACAGTATATTTTCATTGCTGCTGCTGAAAATTGCTCTTCTCACTTAAGTATAACTTTGAATATTTTTCCTATCATTATATATGTGTAGTGTAGTATGCTTACCCTTGTCCTTATCCAACAAGGGATTGGTTCCAGGATCCTCTGTGATACCCAAATCTTGGATACTCAAGTCCTTTATATAAATAGTACAGTTAGCTGCATCTGCAAATACAGGAGGCTATCTGTATACTTCACTGAAAAAATATTTGTTTGGCATTCCATGGTTTGGATGTAGCATTATTTATCTAACCAGACCTTCACTAGTGAGCTTCTAGGCTGTTTTTTTTTTCCTCCCCTTAGTACAGACAGTGCTACAGTGAGCATTTACATTTTTTCTGCATATTTATATAGGGCGGAATGTGGGAGAACCAGGTTTGATCCCTGGATTGGGAAGATCCCCTGGAGAAGGTAATGGCAACCCACTCTAGTACTCTTGCCTGGAGAATCCCATGGAGGGAGGAGCCTGGTAGACTACAGTCCATGGGGTTGCAAATAGTCGGACACGACTGAGTGACTTCACTTTTACTTTCCCCAGTGACTCAGTGGTAAAGAATCTGCCTGCCAATACTGGAGATGGGGGTTCAGTTCATGGGTGGGAAAGATCCCCTGGAGAAGGAAATGGCAACCCACTCCATTAGTCCTACCTGGGAAATGCCATTGTCAGAGTCTGATGGGGCTGCAGTCCTTGGAATTGCAAAAGAAGTGGCTCAGTGGTAAAGAATCCACCTGCCAATGCAGAAGATGCCGGAGATGCCAGTTCAATCCCTGGGTCTGGAAGATTCCCTAGAGTAGAAAATGGCGACTTGCTTCAGTATTCTTGCCTAGAAAATTCCATGAACAGAGGAGCCTGGTGGGGTACAGTCCATGGGGTTGCAAAGAGTCAGACACAACTGAGCATGCCCTTATCTGTATATATGGGATATATACTGACTGAAAGTATGCACACGCAGTTTGAGTTTTGATAGATACAGACTGCACCACACCGCTTATAGTGTGTGACAGTGCCTGTTTCCTCACCCACTTATACATGTGGGGTGTTATATGTAGATTTTCTTGGTATCGGGCAGTCAAAATACAGAAATTGAGAACTGGGTTGTTATCCCTCACTTCTGATACTAGTTTGTAATTTTTATCGAAATAATTGCATGTTTACAGTTTTTGACTTAATATTAAGTAAATTCTATGAATTTGAACTGATAAAATGCACTTATACTACCAAAATACTATGCTTATTGTTATATATATTGGGTTCTATATAAGATTTAATTTGTAACATGGTTTCTGCTTTAAGGAAAGCTTTTGGAGCATAGACATTTTGCTGTTCCCTAAACAAAGCATGATATCTTTTACCTTTGCTCTTCCCCCTAAAATTAGCTTCCCTGCCTACAAATTCCATAGTAAAAATCATCTCTTGTTTTAGGCCTTTATCATCTCACCAACCAGATGAAACTTATATTGAAAGTCCAGGGGCTTTGATTAAAATGTGCATGTGTATGCATGCTTAGTTGCTCAGTCATGTCTGACTCTTTGCGACCCGTTGAACTGTAGTCCTCCAGGCTCCTTTGTCCATGGATTCTCCAGGCAAGAATACTGGAATGGGTTACCATGCCGTCCCCCAAGGAATCTTCCCAACCCAGGAATCGAGCCTGCGTCTCCTGTATTGATACACACATATATATACACACACACATATATATACACACGTGTATATATATATATGAATGAATGAAAGTCAACCTTGTACCCACTGGTTAAATTCTTATCTTTAAAATGTAGACACATGTATCTATATATGCACCTCAGAAATACGAAATATTCAGTAAGAATCAAGCAAGTTATACTTAAAAGGAA
This sequence comes from Ovis aries, assembly GCF_016772045.2. NCBI lineage: Eukaryota > Metazoa > Chordata > Mammalia > Artiodactyla > Bovidae > Ovis > Ovis aries. The sequence goes on along the minus strand of NC_056062.1, from coordinate 56,317,576 downwards.
CTTTCCCCTGCAGGCAGGAATTTAATCAAGGACAGTTCATGTGAATTGCCTATTTCAGTGATCTCAAGGGATCTCAAGTTTCAGTGACCTGAAAGTCCATTTATTCGTCCATGCTCACTTATTCATTTCTCTTTTCCTTTGTTCATTGAGATTGGCTGATTCATGTGTCTCTGTAAAGTGTTTTGTTTATTTTTTGTAGGATGGAGACCAAGTCCTTTTCATTTTTGTAACCAGCATAGCACACGCTTACATATAGAGAACCTGGTAAATATTTGTTAAATATTACATTTTTAAAGTCAAATGCCTTTTTCCTTTTAAAAATATTTTAAAACCTTTAAGCCTTTTATGGCACTTAGTAGTAGTAGTAGTAGTTTAGTTGCCAAGTCATGTCCCACTCTTGCAACCCCATGGACTGCAGCCTGCCAGGCTCCTCTGTCCATGGGATTCTCTAGGCAAGAATACTGGAGGCGGTTGCCATTTCCTCTAGAGAACAGAGATTTGTAGAACCTGTTAAGCCGATTGGAAGCTGTGGTGTAGTGAAAAACCCATCTTATAGCCACCAGGTGGCAACAGTTGAGCAAAAAACGGATTTTCTGCTTTATGAATGTTACTGTTTCTTAACAGTAGAGGGTGGCATGTTACTTTACAGCACATTGAGAAAATGGGTTGCAAGAGTTTTTAAGGCTGCACAGAACATTTTATTGTTTTAGGATGGTGAGTAACTATTTTAGCTGAGTTATGTAGAATACTGATGTTATAATACACTTTATAGTTTCATTTTAGCAATATATTAGATAGATTTTATGTAAATATTTTTAAATTTTTCATGAATATTTCTTATTGGTATTTTTTATTTCAAAATGTTGGAATATTCCAACCGAATATTTAAATCAGATATTTTGTCTTTTCAGAATACTGAAAAATCCAAAAATAGCTTATTTGAAGGATTGGTTTCAGTTGTCTTATTTTTAATATAAGTCTTCTAAATTCATATACTGGCAGTACTCATACAGCTTTATTTACCCCTTTGTTTTCTCACTAGTTTTATATTGACAACTTAAAAAATCACACCAGTGTTTTAAAAACTAATATGTAAACGAATGATGCAAAACATTTCTGATTTTAACCATAGTATTCCCTGATTTTTACATTATAGAATTCTAGGAGAATTATCTCCAAGTTAGTAATAAAAGCCTTCTGAAATATTTAGTTTCATGGTAGAGTATAACATTTTCAAAGCAGGTTTAGAGGAAATGACCAGTTAATATAATAACAATGAAAGAGTGTATTGAGGTAGATGTAAATCTCTAAGGAAAGTAGGTGTTTATCAATAGCTGTAATATACATATTGATATAAATAGTACTATACATTGCCTAAAAGAAAAGATGAACATGTTCTGTATGTATTCTGCTTCTTGGGTGGTAATATGCTCTGATCATATACAGTCAGACTCCTGTGATTTCAGCATTAGCTTTCACTTATTATGTCTCTTTCCTAACTCTTATTTTTACTTAGACATCTCACTTTCTTCTTTTAATATGTTTGGATTTTCCTTTATTTTGTTTTTACTTTTAAAGGTTTTATTAAGATTTTTCTTGTGATTAATTTTTCTAGTGTGATTATGATGCTTAAGTTTGTTTTTATCTGTTGGCATTAAATAACAGGAAATAAAGAAAGCAATAACATTTGAGTGGAGCCTGGTTTGTAGGGATTTAGGAATAAAATTAAACAGTGATTATCCCATTTGTCTTTTCCCTCTCTTTGTAAAACTTGGGGCACTCTGCTGTTGTCAGCTGGCAAACATGGAATAATAGACCCCCAGTCCAGGAGTCAGCGACTCAAGTCCTCTGGCCTCTGACCAGCTACTCAGGTTGAGGTGGTCAGATCCTCCCAAAGGAGATAAATGCACACTGGAGCAGAGGATGTTTATCCCAGAGAAATGAAAACTTATGTTCATATAAAAACTTACACAGAAGTGGCCATAGGAGCTTTATTTATTTATTATAGCCAAAAACTGGAAACAGCCCAGATGTCCTTCAACTGGTCAATGGTTAAACATAATGTGGTACATCTGTCTTGTGGAATATGACAGTAAAGAGGAACCAGTGATCGAAACATACAGCAGCTTGAATGGCTCTCAAGTGAGTTATGCTTTGTGAAAAAAGCCAATCCCAAAGAGTTACATACTCTGTGATTCTGTTCATATGACATTATTGACATAGTGTAATTACTGAGATGGGGAACAAATATATAGTTGCTAAGAGTTAGGATAGGGCAGAAGGGAGATAAGGAGTGGAAGGACAGCACAAGGGATCGTTGTGGTGACGGAACGTCCTGTGACTTGACTGTGGTGGTGTAGACATGAACCTTCACATATGATAAAAGTGTACAGAACTAAATATACACACAAATGATTATATCTGAAACTGGTGAAATCTGAATACTACTGATGGATTACATCAATGTCACTTTCCTGGTTGTAATATTATACTGTGATTTACAAGATGTTACCATTGGGAGAACTGATAAACATTGCAGGAGCTCTCCATGTATTAGTCCTTGTAATTGCATGTGAATTTACAATGGTCTCAAAATAGAAAATTTAATTTAAAGAGAAGTTTCATTTCACTAGTCTGCCAGATCCAGCACTAGTCAGCTCAGTGAAGTCCATAAGCGTGACCCCATTATCCCACATAATTAATGATTTTTTTGGTTAGAAACAATGCTATTAGGAATACCATGACAATGGACATGAGAATCTGTAAGCTCATGAATGGTGGTTTTGGTAGAAGCTTTGTGGGCAGGGAAGGCAAATCCATATTCAGAATAAACGTCCATTCCAGTGGTAAATATATCACTGTCCTTTCCGTTTCAAATAGTCCAAATGTTACCAGTTTGCCACCAGGTGGCTGGCTGATGCTCCCAGGGAATCATACTGTCTCGGAAGCTTAGTATTGGTTTCTGCCATGGTAGATTGGTCATTTAGCAGTGACTGTGGCCAGATCACTACTCACAGGGTGAGTGGAAGTCAGTATTCCTGAATCTATGTATAAGTTCCATACCACAGAAATTCAGGGGCCTAGCAGCTGGTAAAATTTCTAGTTGGCCAGTGGTCTGGGCCATGTTGAGATACTCTTCCTACCCCCAAGGCAGAAGCAAATCCCTACTGTCGTGGCACGTTTGTTCTTGAACCCACTGAGGAGGTGGGCAAGAGTGTCATGGAGAGAGGTTGACTGACTCCACATGACTAGCTGTCTTGTCCCTTGATTATTAAGATTCTTCTCTGCTGAAGAAGTTATTCACGTGTGACTCTTTTATTTTTTCACTCTGTGCCTGTTTGAGAGAGATCTGTCTTCCTATCTCTTTTGCAGACCTTCTTGTCACATATTTCCCAATCCTGTTTCTGCTAAATCTCTGACCATCCAGCACAATCATTAGTCACTTGACACAAATCATTTTTGGTCCTCACTTTAGGCCATCTGTCTGTGCAGAGAGATAATCACTCAAGTGCCCTGCTCAGAGCCCTCTACTGCTGTCATTTAGGGCTACTCTAGTTCTGCATACGCTACTCATAGAGACCTCAGAATACTTATTGTCCATCTCTGTACTGCAAGCATCACGTCTGCCAGGTTATAAAACTCACGTAGTGGAAGAGCTTGCCTGATGACCTACACCTTTTGCAGAGTCTTATCTTGTTCTGGGCCCCACTCAAAACTGGCAGCTTTTTGGGTTACTTGTTAAAAGAATTGAAGAAACATGTCCATATGAGTATTTGTTGCCTGCAAAAATCAAAGAGACCCATTAAGCACTGAGCTTCTTTGTGGTAAGAAAGGATATCTCGACATAGCCCAGACCTCTGGCCCCCTGGGAATTTCAACCAAGGCCCAGCATTTTTGTGAGATTCATTTCCCACCCTCTGGCATAGAGGTGTCTTACCATGAGTCGAGAGTAGTTGGAGTTTCCTGCTTCCAGGTCAAGTCAGCATGTGTAATGGAGCAGCATACTATCTTGTGGAATGGAGTGGCCTTCAGAGTCTATGTAAACTAGACTGTGGCATAGAGCTAGAGAGTTAATGTAACCTGGAGGTATATCATCTTTACTAACAGGTCTAGAAAAAGAAAGCATTTGTTAGATAATTATTGCATGCCAGGTGCTGAGGGATATTTTAATTGACTCCAGCCATGAAATCACATCTGGAACAACAGCTGCAATTGGAGTTACCCCTTGATTAAGTTTATGACAATAAATTGTCCTTCCGGAAGACCTGTCTGTTTTCTGCAGGGCCTGGTAGGCAAGTTGAATGCGCACGTGGTAGGAGTCACCACCCTGCATCTTCCAGGTCCTTGACAGAGGTGCTGACTGCTGCAGTGCCCTAGGGAGGTAGTATTTTGCCTTTGACTTACTTTGGTAGGTAGTGAAAGTTCTCACTTGGCTGTTCCTACTCTAATAGCCTTCACTCCACAGATCAAGGAACCAGTGTGGAGATCCTGCCAGTGGCTGACTATACATGTTCCAGTTGCGCCTTCTAGGGAGAATAACCATAGAGCACGTTCATGAGACAGATCTGAGCTAAAACTCCATTTATCACGCAATCTCTATAAGCCCTTGTTCTGACTGGCACTGAATTTGTTCTTGAAGAGTTAGTGTCAGTTCAGATTATCTCTGAAAAGTCTGCTAATTTCTCCTCCCTCAGTTCTGGTAAATAGCCACAGACCCCTTTGGGAAAGCTGGAAGGAAGATTGGTGGTCCAGATTTCAGGTTTGGTAACAGCATCCTTCTGCAAGGGGACATGACCGCCTCTTCATTTGAAAAGCTTGTTGTCTGGGAATTGGTTCAAGGATTGGTTGAGGGGCTGTGAGTTTCATATGTGGTGATTCAATTTGTTCTCTAAAATTAGAGTTTTCCCATCTATTTTATTTCTAAGGACACCATAACCAACCAGCCAGTACCAGAAAACTCTACAGGTTGTTAGGCTCTGCAGCATTATGATACCATGCCCATCATGTTGTTGGCTAAGAAGTGCTGACCTGACTCCTGCCACTAAAGGATCTCATTATTTCCCATTGAGTTCAGGGTGTCAGTCTGGCCTACAGAGAGCAGCTACCACACAGCTCTCAGAAATGCTGGTACTCCCTTCTCAAAGGTGTTTCTTTTAGTCTTAGTAAACTACGTATCTTATAGATCCTCCTGGGGCCATAATAAGAGGTGGTGAACAGATCATAAATAATAAATCCATCCTAACATTATATTCTCTTCTAGCCTTTGAGTACTTTTCTCAATGGTATACTAAGGAAGTTCTGGTATTTCAGCTTCATCTAGTGTAGTCTTTCATTGGGTCTAGGTTTCATTAAGTCCGCCAAGCAAGCTATTAAAAGCCTCTCCCAGCCACTTAAGCTAATATATTATATCTGAATCTTTGCCTGTGCATGAGTGCTAAGTTGCTTCGGTTGTGTCCGACTCTTTTCAACCCCTTGAACTGTAGCCTGTCAGGTTCCTCTATCTGTGGGGTTCTCTAGGCAAGAATACTGGAGTGGGTTGCCATGCCCTCCTCCAGGGGATCTTTCCAACCCAGTGATCGAACCTGGGTCTCCTGCATTGCAGGCAGATTCTTTTAACATCTGAGCCACCCAGGAAGGCCCAGTGATGACTGGGTCTATAATGATTTGATTAATTTTTTTTTAAGCTACATTTTAGGGGGTGATGGTCCTACCAGAGGCATATTTTGAGAGCTTTACATGTGGCTATTTATTTATTTAATCCTCATAACAGCCCTGTGAAATAGGCATAATTATTAACCCCCTTGTATATGTGAGTCAACAGTAGCACAGAGAGTCTAAGTGCATTGCCCCAACCACGGAGCAGGTGAGTGGACCATCAGGACTTGAGCCACACAGTCCAACCTCAGAGCCTTGAGGAGCCTGTGCTCCTACTCCGGGCCTTACCAACTGCTCATGCCTTGCCAGACAGCTGTCATTTTGATTCTTTTCTTTCCTGTTGGACTGAGTTACCTATTGCTGCATAGTCAGTCCTCCAGACTTATTTCTCTAGACCATTTGTTTAATTATTATGTTTTTTAGAGAAGAGAAAAAATATATTGTATTTATTTTGCCAGGACAATAAACATCTTATTTTTATTTCTAGGTGTGGTACACGTGGCCTTTCTGTCAAATGTTCTGTGCTGGACAGAAAATTGCCTTCTGTGACTATATCCTTTTAATTATTCCACTTGTTTTCAGCCTGGCTTCTCATTCCAGCTTTCTATAATTCCTGGCATGATGGAGTCCTGTGCCTTTATGGAATTCTTCAGAATAAACTGACTTATTTTCATAGCTTCTTCCTTCTGTGTATTTTTAGCTGCAGTTTCCTTCACTCTCCTTCACTAGTTATCATCCTTCTGCATACTTTGGTCCACTAGAAAGTTGTTTAAATTTCTTGCATACTTTTTGTCTCCATTCTGTTCTCTTTAATATTGGCAGTTTGTAATTTTTTTGTTCATTCTTTTACCATCATTGGGCTTCCCTAGGAGCTCAGCTGATAAAGAATCTGCCTGCAATGCAGGAGACCCTGGTTCAATTCCTGGGTTGAGAAGATCTGCTAGAGACAGGATAGGCTACCCACTCCATTATTCTTGAGCTTCCCTGGGGGCTCAGCAGGTGAAGAATGTGCCTGCAATGCAGGAGACCCGGGTTTCATCCCTGGGTTGGGAAGATCCCCTGGAGAAGAGAACGGCTACCCACTCCAGTATTCTGGCCTGGAGAAGCCTTGGGGTCGCAAAGAGTCAGACACAACTGAGCGACTTTCACTTTCTTTCTTTACCATCACTGAATGGAATTTCAGAGGGAGGGAGAGAAAAATGTTAAGGATCCACTGTGCCATCTTGAACCACTACTTCATTAATTTTACTAAAAGAACTTTGTTATGAGCATAGCATTTATTGGGTAGGTTGAAGAAACTGAAGTTGTTGCAGCACAGTTAGTAGAAGAAAGTAATTTTTAAATTACCTGTCAGAGAAGACACATGTAAAGATGTTTTTCTTGTTAACTAATATAAAGTAAAGTACATATACCATTTCATTATTTTTGTTACTGTTTGTGTTAAAAGAGGGAGCTGGGTAGGATTTGTCTTCCCCTTTCAACAGTTTATTACTTTATAAAACCATTTTAATATTGTAGAATATTTAAGAATTCCTACTCCTAAACTTGATAGGTATCCAACCTTTTCATTAACAAGTAAGAAGACAGATCCAGAGAGGTTAAGTGACAGTCAAGATTTTTAGCTATTTAGTGGCTGAGTTACTCACAGAGCCCAGGTTTCCTGAATATTTGTTATTCTGCTTTACTGTTTGCTTCCTTTTAAGATTTTTAGTCATGTTTCTACTTTCCATCTTTTGAAGCAACCTGTATTTAAAATCACTTTTCAGCCTGTCACATGGCTGTGAGTAGCAGATACGGTATTCATGTGTGAAATGAGGTGCCTGCACTCATTGCTATCTCGTGCTTCCTCTGATTCCAAGCTGTATATTAAATATCTTCATATGCATGATAGTTTTATACATATTAATTTATGCATATGCTTTATAGGCTTCCCAGGTGGCTCAGTGGTAAAGGATCCCCCTGCCATTGCAAGAGACACAGGAGATGAGGGTTCGATCCTTAGGTCGAAAAGATCCCCTGGAGAAGAAAATGGCAACCCACTGCAGTAGTCTTGCCTGGAAAACTCCATGGACGGAGGAGCCTGGTGGGCTACAGTCTTTTGGGTCACAAAGAATTGGACATGGCTTAATGACCACTCATCAATGCACATATGCTTTATATATTAAAAAATTTTAAGTAATACCTCCATCCCCAAAAAATAGATGAAGAAAAAGAAAGAAGTGGGTTGCCATTTCCTTTTCCAGGGGATCTTCCCTACCCAGAGATTGAACCTATGTCTCCTGCAGTGGCGGGCGAATTCTGTACTAATGAGCCTCTGGGAAGCCCAAAGATGAGTGCTGCTGCTAAGTTGCTTCAGTTGTGTCTAACTCTGTATGACCCCATAGATGGCAGCCCACCAGGCTCCCCTGTCCCGGGGGATTCTCCAGGCAAGAACACTGGAGTGGGTTGCCATTTCCTTCTCCAATGCATGAAAGTGGAAAGTGAAAGTGAAGTTGCTCAGTCGTGTCCAACTCTTAGCGACTCCATAGACTGCAGCCTACCAGGCTCCTCCATCCATGGGATTTTCCGGGCAAGAGTACTGGAGTGGGTTGCCATTGCCTTCTCCGCCAAAGATGAGTAGAAGGCACACAAATCTGTACTCATGGATTTCTGAAAAAGCATGTGTTTGAAAAAAAAGTTTTTGTAAGTTAAAATAAAAAGAAATAATCACCCTGTATTATATATGCAACCCTACTTCAAATAAATTCAGTATGTAAAACAACTTCTAGAAATGAGTAACACAAAACAGTTAAAGCTATCTTTCCTTTAAAATTTTATTTTAGGAAAAGAAAATTACAGCGTTAAAATGTTAAAATTAAAGTCAGGTCATTTAAAAATATTATGTAACAAGAACTGCTAATTCAGACTACTAATTATATGACCCATAATCATTTTTATCTTAATATTTATTTAAATTTGTATTAAAACTATAGTCACTTTCATTAACCTGTATTCAAAGGTATTTTTTTTTTTTGCAGATAGTCATATAGGAATGAGGACTTCCCTGCTGGCTCAGATAGTAAAGAACACCTGCAATGAGGGAGACCTGGGTTCGATCCCAGGGTTGGGAAGATCTCCTGGCGGAGAGCATGACAACCCACTCCAGTATTCTTGCCTGGAGAATTGCATGGACAGAGGAGTCTGGGGGGCTACAGTCCATGGGGTCACAAAGAGTCAGACACGACTGGGTGACTAAGCGCAGCATATAGGAATGAAGCCGGTTACCTTCTTGGATACCCTCCGTGCATACTCACCTCCTCACCCCCTCCTCACCCCAGGCCTGAGGCTTTGTCTAAGGACGCTTCTTACCTGCTCACCTTCCAGATTGCACCTGGGGCCACCACATCTCCACCCAAGCACAGATGCCTGCTTTTCTCTGGCTCTTCAAGGAGGAAAAGAATGAGGAGGAAGCTGAAGAGTGTACCTGACTTTTTAAAGCAAGATTTTATTTCAGTGTTTTTATTATTGCTGCAAAACAAATATACAGCAAATTGACTTTTAAAAACTTCCCCTGTAAGCTATTAATCTGTATGTATATGTGTTAGTTGCTCAGTTGTGTCCGACTCTTTGCAACCGCTCCAGGCTCCTCTGTCCATGAGATTTCCCAGAATACTGGAGTGGGTTGCCATTCCCTTCTCCAGGGGATCTTCCCAACCCAGTGATCGAACCCTGGTCTCCTGCAATGCAGGCAGATTCTTTACCGTCCGAGTAACCAGAGAAGCCAAGAGGTTGTGGCTGCGTGGGCACGGGAGCTGTTACTGTGCTTACCATATTATACCTTTGCATTGAATTACATATGTATCAATGTCTCTTCATATTTAGGGCTCTCCGAAAAATGTGGAATCCTTCGCGTCTATGCTGAGACATTCTCCTCTCACACAGATGGGACCTGCAAAGGATAAAATAGTCATTGGGCGAATCTTTCATATCGTGGAGAACGATCTTTATATAGATTTTGGCGGCAAGTTTCATTGTGTGTGTAAAAGACCGGAAGTGGATGGAGAGTAAGTAGAATCATTTCCAGATGCTTTAAGAGTGTGCATAAAAGTTGAGATATCTCAAAAGTATTGTTGGACTTTAAGTGGTGATTTTTTGAAAAGATAGAAAATAGGATTATTTCTCTTCATCATGCTAGTTAGTCCACGTAGGCCAAGTTCACATCATGTGATATTAGTCAAGTTAGGCTAAATTCATGTCTTCTCAAAGCGGAGATCAGTTTTGGGGAAGATTTGAATGTCCATCCTGATAATAAACCGTTCCGCATCATAAAATTAAAACCATCTTTGGAGTAATACATGCTGTTCAACCCATTGTATGTGTAACTTTTGGGCCTCTTCTTTTTCACAGTCTCCATCTGCCTTTCAAAAGAAACCTCTGATTTCTCTTTCATTATGTTCTTTTCTCTTATTGTACCAAATCCTGATTCTTTTTCATATTTTTTTCTTCCTGTTTTGCATCTGCTCTCTGGATTACCATTTTTCCTATTATTTGAACAGAATTCATTCTGTTTGTAGTCTTTGTAGATAAAGATAATTGTGAATATAAATATGCCTTATGAAAACCACTAAGGTGGGAGACCTGGGAATAGAATATAAAGAGGGAACAGAGATGCAGAACTAAAACTCTGAGATTGGAAAATGATAGTCATCAAGATGGAAATGAATTTTTTCCATAAATTTTTAATATATACAAATATAAAGAAACATGTATATCACTGGCATTTGCCAGTTTATAATAAATTTGGCTGAGAAGGTAAAATATTCATAATTCAGCAGACTTATATAAAATGCATCTTCTTGTAAAGCTAATACCTGCTGATCTGGCTTCACATTAGGTCAACTTGTAAGAATAAGGATAGCCAGTTCATCTGGGTGGCATCCATGGTGGCATGATGTAAAGCTTATCAGTTGCAGGGAGGAGAAGAAAGGATTTCTTTACATGAAATAATACTTCATTTGCAAATTACTGATATATTTTCTATTAATGAAAAATGATCTGCTGTTGCGCTTGCTAACAGTACCCAAGAGTTTAGAATCCTTTCGGTTTGGCAGGCACTGTTATAAGGGCTCATAAATAAGACAGATTAGCTCTCTGCTTCCATGAATTTGGGGGAACTTACTCTCTTGGGAGAATGGAGGATAGATAATAAACTAGTGCACAAACCAGTTTTAAAAATTGGTAATTAAATGAGTAAGAAGAGGTAATATGATGACAAGATGTTCAGTGAGTAGAAGATAACAGTAATCAGAGAAGACCTTTGACCCTTGCTTCTATTGCTAAATGTTTAAAATGCCACCAGAATGCTTCTTTTTTAAAAAAAGTGATAACTGATAAGGATCCCAAATTGTTTTGGTTAACTGAATATTCTAATTAGCTAAATTACAGCCTTTTAATAAGTTCTATAGCTTTTTTTGTTTTAATATTCATTTCTAATTGTTGTTTAAAAGAACAAGTTTTCCGTTTTTGTCCCAAGGAGCATGTTGTTGTTCAGTTGCCAAGTCATGTCCTACTCTTTGCGACCCCATGGACTGCAGCATGCCAGGCTTCCCTGACCCTCACCATCTCCCAGAGTTTGCCCAGGTTCATATCCACTGAATCGGATAGAGTTATGCAAAAAGGCTTCAGAGATTGCTCTGGGAGAAAAGAGGGCAGTTAGGTCCTATTTCAGAGCAGCTCTGCTTTCACTGCTTTTATACTACAGTTCTGGTAATGTCTCGTTTAAGGTGTTGTGGGGAGTGGTGGTGAGTATTTCTATCATACAAAAAAAGTTCGAAAAACACTTTTAAAAGAAAAATTAAGTCTAGAAAGACATTGCATTAATAGTAATATTTAGAATATAAAGTATAGTATTTAGGCATGAAAAATAGTGTGATCTACTTTGAGTGAGTTGCAAAGTAGACATATTATAATTACATTCAGAGATTTTGGCAGTGTGGTTGGGACCTAACTCTTACAGTACCAGCCTCAAGAGTTTTAATCATTTTGTTTTTTAAACATCAATTTATGACTTGGAATCAGAAGTCAGATTATAGCAAATCAAAATGACCCTGGCATTAACTTTTTTGGCAGTTATCATTGAATTAACTGACTTGTTAAGTTTAATCAAGATTTTCTTCTATAAAACCCATTAACCCATAACAGCACTTCAGTTCAGTTCAGTTCAGTCGCTCAGTCATGTCCGACTCTTTGCGAACCCATGAACTGCAGCATGCCAGGCCTCCCTGTCCATCACCAACTGCCGGAGTCTACCCTAACCCATGTCCATTGAGTCGGTGATGCCATCCAACCGTCTCATCCTCTGTCATCCCCTTCTCCTCCTGCCCTCAATCTTTCCCAGCATCGGGGTCTTTTCACATGAGTCAGCTCTTCACATCAGGTGGCCGAAGTATTGAGGTTTCAGCTTCAACATCAGTCCTTCCAATGAACACCCAGGACTGATCTGCTTTAGGATGGTATCAGCACTTAGAATTAGACAATTAGAAACTAATAGTTCTGTACCATAACTGGGCATTTTTGCTTCTTTCAGTTGAGGTATGTATTTAGCAAAAGCTAGTTGTGTTTGTTCCCAAACCCATTTATATTATTGCTTAATAATTTATTTGATTATTACATAAATTAATAAAATAGGAGTTTCAAAAGGGTCTTTGTTCTTATGAAAGCTAATTTTAATGTTTTAGAAAAGCACCATAAAGCAAGCTTTTAAAAATAAAATTGCTATTGAATTAGTTTAAGTAAACTGTAAAGATGGGGATGAGGGCAGCAGTTCTTTCTGTCCCTGTGTTAGTTTAAAGTGACTGACTCTGGCAATCCCTGACTTTGCAGTATAGATATTGTTTATTTAAGGAGATCAGTGCAGAGCTCCAGTGAGTGGACCTCTCCTCAGTAAGAAGGCCTGGCCGCCTCTCAGAATATTTGCATTAATTGCTAAGTTAATGTCTCTACAGTTTATGTGTATACTTGTTTTATGGAGTCCTCCTCACTTTGACCTGCTTTTCCATGAACCAATCTATGAGTCAGGGGACTTCTGCTGTGACTTAAAAATATAAAACACTTTTCTCTTTAAACATTTATCTGTTATTAATACAGCACACAATTTCACAAAATTTGTCCTAGTGTGGATTAAGATCATTTCATTTCTGTATCTGATAATCATGACAGCCAGGCTTTTTAAAACATATGTTGGCACCTTATGTACATTGTCTGATTTGTTCTACACAAGAAGCATAGGCAATAGAAGATATTATCCCCATTTCCCAAATGAAAGTAAGTCTCTGAGCATAAACAAGGTGCTGCAGTCACACAGGTGTAATTAACAAGGCAGAGATTAAAGCCTAGGTTTGTGTGTATCCATCACTCAAGAATGTTCTTTCACTTTGCTGTGCTGCTCTCTAAATCCTACAGCATGTAGCTATTAGTACTAAAGTGTAATAGAAACTTCCTTAAAATAGTCTGACATATGAACTAGCTTTATACCAGGGACCTTAAAAGCAGTATGGTAGTGAATCACTATAGAGGTCTGTTAAAGACTGGTAGGTAGTCAGTTCTAATATCCTGGGTTATGGTGTCCACGGTACAGTGTGTTTGGGTAGTATTACCACCAATAATGTAATGGCCAGCAGGTCCAGGCTTTGTTTTGGAATGGTTGTGAATCATGATTGTGGTGACTCCTGTAGTCACAGAAACTAGTTAATGTCACAGAAACTAGTTAATGTCTGACAATGAAAAGTAGCTTAGAGTCAGCATGCCTCTTGTTATTTGGGAGTGACATATTTCAAAAAGTTTATTTTGCAAAGGGTAGAAAGTTGACTGTTTGTGTATAACACAATTTTTAATTGATTCATTTTATAAAATGTATCATTTGTTTTCTTGAACCTTATTAGACCTAAAGTTGTTTGACTTGTTTGTCTTTGTTTTGATGACCCACGGTCATAATTATGAACATTAATTTCTGTATTGTATCACAACTTAAGTATATAGGCTTATTGTTAGCCAGCCAGGTAACCGTCCAGTTTCGTAGTTTTTGTGTTTCACCTTTGGGTGTCATGTTTCTTTTCCTATTTGTATTTGTGTCTGCATTTCTAGCTTTCTTAGACTTCCTGATTTTCTTCTAATATTCTGATGCCTGGGAAATCAGTCATCAAAACTGTGCTTAGAATAAGATAACTAGAGTTTGAGTAAGGACCTCAGAGCCTCTTAAGTAAGAAAAGTGTATGTACTTGAATATGCGAACGTCAGCGTGTGTCTTGACCACTCCTAAGCTCCCCTGCTTAATTCTCACTGAGTTCTGTGGAGACTTGATGTCACCAGATAACTAACTTCCTGATCAGTGACCTGTAACCAGGTCAGGGTCTTGCCGCTATGTTGACTACGTGTTCACTGAAGCCCTTGATAGAGATGGTCACATATCAGAAAATTGTTTGTTGCAGTAAAGGTACTGAGTGTCCTGGACAGGAGCAGTTGTCGTGGTTGAGACTTTCACCTCTAGTGGGAACAGGAGTGAAAATAGGATGGGATTATTGGATCTCAACTACTACTTGAGGTGGTGCCAGTTCTTACAGTGAGTGAAGCTAAAGTCACTCAGTCAGGTTTGACTCTGCGATGCCACGGACTATACAGGCCATGGAATTCTCCAGTCCAGAATACTGGAGTGGGTAGCCTTTCCCTCCTCTAGGGGATCTTCCCAACCCAAGGATCGAACCCAGGTCTCCCTTATTGCAGGCAGATTCTTTACCAGTTGAGCCACAAGAGAAGCCCTTGTGCAAAGTATTGCTTTATGGCATTGATTAATTTGGTTGGCTTGGAATGTACCCATAAAACATTTTATTAATCTCAAGGACTAAGTTGCTGATTGTATTAACCTTATTTTTAAGCAAATAGGCCATAGCATAATTTTTCACTGAGTCAGCAAACATTTAATGAGCAGCTATTGTGCACCACTTCTTGTTTTATGTTAGCAATGTACAGATGAAAGACAGTCCCAGTGTTCAAGGAGTTTGTGATTCAGCTGGGGGGTAGAGATGTAAACCAATGCAGATAGTAGCGTGTCAAGTTTTGTTCACTGTACCCTACCGGCCTGGAGAAGAGGGGATCCATGATGGAGTCAGCTTGTGGCAGAGACAGTTTCCCAGAGGAACTAGCAGTTGAACTGAGTTGTAGAGGAGGGATAGGAGACACGAAGTGCAGGAAATGAGAGGGAGCTGTACTTGCCAGAGTTTTCAGTGAGAGAGAACTCAAGTGGCTTAGTTGGCTTACGTTTAGGAGAAGTGAGTTGGGAGAGTAGGGACATGGGCAGGAGCCAGGTCCTCAAGGAGTTTATGTATCATTTTCAGACATTGAGGCTTTACTCTGAAAGTGGTAAAGATATTAAAATATCCTGATAGGTAATAGGGACCTCACTGTGTTTCAGTGAGATCATTCTGGCTGTGATGTGGAGTATGTATTAGAAGAATGAAACCAGAGTTAGAGAGGCCAGTAAGGAAGCTTCTGGGAAGAAATAACAAAAATGTGAATTAAGTCTGCTGCTGCTGCTGCTGCTGCTGCTAAGTCGCTTCAGTCATGTCCAACTCTGTGCGACCCCATGGACGGCAGCCCACCAGGCTCCCCCATTCCTGGGATTCTCCAGGCAAGAACACTGGAGTGGGTTGCCATTTCCTTCTCCAATGCATGGAAGTGAAAAGTGAAAGTGAAGTTGCTCAGTCATGTCCAACTCTTAGCGACCCCATGGACTGCAGCCTATCAGGCTCCTCTGTCCATGGGATTTTCCAGGCGAGAGTACTGGAGTAGGGTGCCATTGCCTTCTCCTAGGAATTAAGTCTAGGGGTCAGGAAAGGAGATTTTTACTAGTAATTTAGGAGATAGAAGAAACAGGTGTTGATGACTAATTGTGGCTTGCAATTCAGAGGGCAAAGCTTCTGATGGTGTTTGATTTTAGACACGAATGAATAGGTAAATAGAAAATTGAGTTGTATTGGGGAGGTGGAGAATGGAAATTTATTATGTTGATACTTTGCCTGCTTCAAAAAAATTTTTTTAATGTCCAGATTTAGATTAGTTTGATTCTCCCTTTCCCACTCAATGGTTATAATACTATAGATTAGTATCAGTTAAAGAACATTCCTCTTTTTTACTGAAATATCAATCTTTATGGCTGAACCATGCTTACATTTTTAGTTAAAGAGCCTTATTCTCTAAGTGTTTTTATTTCATTAATTTATATTTTGATTTTTTTGTGAGAATTGTATACCTTTCTGTCAAATCCTAAAATTCAATTTTATGAGTAAAGTCCATTGATTTATTCATGTTTCATGAAGATTGCATCTCTTAAAGCATTATTTCTACACTCACTTCTCTCTTACAACACATAAGATTGACAGCTCTGAAAATCAAAAGGTTTCAAAACAAGCATGATTGGCAGTTCTAAGGTAACTAGCACATGCACTGAATATTATTTGTACTTTTGTTTGACACTGAGGTGGAATAAACAAGTTAATTTTCCAGTCTTTGTTTCTATTTCAGGTTGTGTGATGTATAGGGTCACATAAAGAGTGGAATGGATACTGAATGTTTCAAAAACTAAAGTTTTCAAGGTATATTGGTAGGGGGAAAGAGAAAATAAGAATTTAAATTAAGTAGCTTTTTTTTATTCCAGAGGACTTGGGTCACAGTTTAAAAGTAGGCTTGTTTTTAAATAGAGTGGTTATTGAAAATCATTCTATTAGGTTTTCTCAACAGAGCTCCGATTATTTTTTAGGAAATGGTTAAGAATATATGTTGAAGAAGGCAATGGCACCCTACTCCAGTACTCTTGCCTGGAAAATCCCATGGATGGAGGAGCCTGGTGGGTTGCAGTCCATGGGGTTGCTACAAGTCGGACAGGACTGAGCAACTTCACTTTCACTTTTCACTTTCATGCATTGGAGAAGGAAACGGCAACCCATTCCAGTGTTCTTGCCAGGAGAATCCCAGGGATAGGGGAGCCTGTTGGGCTGCCGTCTATGGGGTCGCGCAGAGTCGGACACGACTGAAGCGACTTAGCAGCAGCAGCAGCAGCAAGAATATATGTAAATTATAAAATAGCTTAGGAATGATCTGAGTTCATGAAACACATGTAATGCTGACTCTGAATAACATTAGACAAAAAAAAAGGGGACGGGGCTCATAGATGCACAGAATGGATTGGTGGTTGTCAGAGGTTGCAGGGTGGGTAAAATGGTGAAAGTGGTCAAAAGGTACAAATTTCCAGTTATAAAATAAATAAGTCATGGAGATAAAATGCACCACATGGTTACTACAGTTAATAATACTGTGTTGCATATTTGAAAGTTGTTTAGAGAGTAGATCCTAAAAGTTCTCATCACAAAAAGTTACATTTGTTACTGTTTATGGTGATGGATGTTAACTAGACTTGTGGAGACCTTTTCACAATATACAGAAATAGTGAATCATTACATTGTACCCCTGAAACTAATATTATAGCAAATGTCAATTATACCACAATAAAAAATTTTTTTAATGAATAACATTATAGTTTCCCACCCACCTTCCCTCAGGTATATGGTATAGCAGTGTTCTTTTATTTTGATTTTTTTTTCTATTGGATTCTATTTTGATTGATGTACAAAATTCATTTACTTTTTGTGGCTTATTCACATACGTGCAGCTGTATCAACCCAGAGACTGTAAATTTAAATGTCTCGTAAGTTTGCCTTATATACTTTCTCAGGACTGTAAAGGTTAAAAGTGTATCTGGAAACTCCTATGGTGGCTACTTGTTAAGGAATGCAAGCAATTAAGTGTTCCCACAAAAGCTTTGAAGTTAATATCCTATTATGACAACAAGGAGAAAAAGTCAAGGCTGCACTTGTACAATTGCTTCAGGCTGTAGTTCTATTGACTTAAAAGTAGATTTTAGAAAAATTAAATTATCGTAATAGAAATTGTGAATCCTGTTTTAGTTTGTAGAATTTCATATTAATTTAAATTGCCACTTGATTACATCTAGAGACTTTCAGGAACCCAGAATTTCAACATGTCCTTTGTCATTTGTGGTTAATAATACAAGCAATAATAACTAACATTTGTTGAACACTCTGTGCCAGGCACTTTGCTGAGAGATTTGCATGTATTTTTTTAAACATCTTTTTATTAAGTAGATACTAAAATAGATACTGTTAGAATCCTTATTAAAAAGCACTGAAGAAATAAAGGCTTACAGAGATTTAAAGTAACTTACCCAAGGACAGCGGGGCAGGTAGTAAATAAGTAGAGAGGAAAGACTATTAGCTCTAAGTCCATATTGTTAACCTCTACTTTATACGTACTCATCAAATGCACTTCCGGGGTGTGCTGTGTATGTACGACTTGCTAATTTTCTCAGCAGATGTTGAGTATCTTAATTACAGTGTGCTGAATGCCAACTAAGGTCCGTCTAGTCAAGGCTATGGTTTTTCCAGTGGTCATGTATGGATGTGAGAGTTGGACTGTGAAGAAAGCTGAGCGCCAAAGAATTGATGCTTTTGAACTGTGGTGTTGGAGAAGACTCTTTGAGAATCCCTTGGACTGCAAGGAGATCCAACCAATCCATTCTAAAGGAGATCAGCCCTGGGGTTTCTTTGGAAGGACTGATGCTAAAGCTGAAACTCCAGTACTTTGGCCACCTCATGCGAAGAGTTGACTCATTTCTGATGCTGGGAGGGATTGGGGGCAGGAGGAGAAGGGGACGACCGAGGATGAGATGGCTGGATGGCATCACGGACTCGATGGACGTGAGTCTGAGTGAACTCCAGGAGTTGGTGATGGACAGGGAGGCTTGGCATGCTGCGATTCATGGGGTTGCAAAGAGTCAGACACGACTGAGCGACTGAACTGTACTGAACTGAATGCAGTTTAGAAGAATTGTATGATGTCTTTAAGAGGAAAGATGCATATAGCCCAGTAACACAGGAATATATGAATGAATGCCTAAATGAATGATGTGATTAGGCATAGACGTGTTCAAAGTAGAACTGGACAAGTAAGAGTTGAAGTAGTTTTATGAAAAAAAGAAGGGGGCTCCTCACGGAGATGAAACTTTGGCTTGAATCTGAAGGGTAGGGGAAGGGGCATTGGAAGATGGATAATGAGAGGACAGTGGTGGAGGAGATGGCATGAGCAATGGCACAGAATTGAGAAAAGCCTGTCTTTTCCATCTGTGTAACATATTACTCAAAAACTTAATGGATTAAGGCAATAAACATTTATTATCACATGCAATTGCTGTGAGTCAGGAATTTATGAGTATCTTTGCTAGACTGTCCTGTCTCAAGGTTATTATGAGCTTCATTTAAGATATTGGCCAGGCTGCAGTCATCTGAAGGCTTAACTAGGGCTGGAGATTTTGTTTCCAAAGTGGCTGCCTCAGATGCCTGGCAAGTTAGTGCTGGCTGTGGGCAGGAGGCCTTAGGGCTTACCACATGGACTTCTCCAGGGCTCCTTGAGTGTCCTCACCGCATAACAGTTAGCTCTCCCCTGAGTGAATAAGAGAGACCTTGGAAGTGGTTGTGATGTCCTTTATGACCTAGTCAGACATTGTCACTTCTGCCATATTGTCTTCATTAGAAGTAAGTCAGTAAGCCCAGCCCACATTCAGTGGCTGAGGAGTTAGTCCCCACCTTTTAGAGGGAGGTATGAACATAACGTGTGTACATATTTAAAATCATCATAGGTCAAGAGCCCATGGCTTGGATGAAATTTTAAGGAGTAATGAAATATTTGGGCTTCCCAGATGGCTCAGTGGTAAAGAATCCACCTATTAAGCAGGAGACATGGGTTCAGTCCCTCCATCAGGAAGATCACCTAGAGAAGGAAATGGCAACCCACTCCAGTATTCTTGCCTGGGAAATCTCATGGACAGAGGAGCCTGGTGGGCATTAGTCCATGGGGTCACAAATAGTTGCACACAACTTAGTGACTAAAATACAACAATTAAATATTTGCTTTACTAGACAGGCAAGGATCCTTACAGAAAACTGAATTTCAAGATGAAAGTTTGTGATGGTGGAGATACAAAGGAGCTGAATTTGGGGACTGGTGGTTTTGGATGATACACTGGTAGTGATATGGGAGTGGATGGGCAAGGCCAGTTCTGAGACTATCATAGATATCTAGATGGGCTGACTACTGGTTGGACTAGAGTAAGAAAAAATGGGAAAGGAAAGTTATGAGGAACTGTTCACAGAAATTGACTGATAGGTTTTGGTGACTGGTACCAGCACAGATGACTAGAAAGATGGAGGTCACAGCAAAAGGGAAGTTGGATAGAGTTGCTGTTCCTAGGGCAGGGCATGGAGCTTGGTTTTAGACATGTGGTTATTCTGTAGATGTTTTCCATTTGCAGCTGAGTTTATGAGAAATTAAGATATAGAAAAACAGTAGACCTGAAATTAGCAACTTCATCAGTTCAGTCGGTCAGTCGTGTCTCACTCTTTGCAACCCCATAGACTGCGGCATGCCAGGCTTCCCTGTCCATCACCAACTCCCAGAACTTGCTCAAACTCAAGTCCATCAGGTTGGTGATGCTATCTAACCATCTCATCCTCTGCTATCCACTTCTCCTTTTGCCTTCAATCTTTCCCAACATCAGGGTCTTTTCCAATGTGTCAGTTCTTTGCATCAGGCAGCTAAAGTATTGGAGCTTCAGTTTTAGCATCAGTCCTTCCAATGAATATTCAGGACTGATTTCCTTTAGAATTGACTGGTTGGATCTCCTTGCAGTCCAAGGGACTCTCAGGAGTCTTCTCCAACACCACAGTTTGAAAGCATCATTTCTTTGGTGCTCAGCTTTCTTTATAGTCCAACTCTCACCTCCATACATGACTACTGGAAATACCATAGCTTTGACTATACGGACCTTTGTTGGCAAAGTAATGTCTCTGCTTTTCATACTGGGCTCTAAGTTTCTATATCTTCTGTATCAGCAAAAAAAACAAATAACAAAAAACAAAGGCAACAGCATCAGTGCAGCTTTGTGTTTGTGCCGCATTAAGCAAGAGTGATTTTTTTCCCCCCAAAGAAATCTTGCAGTGTTCCGGTTCAGGCATCCTGTTAGAGCTCAATAGCTTTGTTTCTAAAAGTGAAATAAATGCAAAGATAAAACTAGCAGATGGGATCCTTTCAGAGGATAACAACCTTGCCAGGTGTATTCGGCATAGGATCATATTGTAGGACTCTAAGCAGAGTTCTGAAAATGCTTTCATTTATTTCTGGTAGAATCCTTGTTACTTTACCTTTTTCACTCTTAGTCCTCTTGTTCCTCTCTTCCACCTCCTTAGCAGATCACTTTATCTCCTTCGTTATTGAAATTAAGTTCATACATTAGTTTAATTTATATGAAATTGCTACTTTTTAGAGTAAAAAAATAGTTGAATATCTGAAATATCATATTAATTCAACTTAGTATTCCCTGGCTTTCCTATTCTCTACTTTAAATTTTCTCTGATATTATCTTTTCTAGAAAATTTCATAAAATTTGAAACATTTTACCCTTCAAACTATTCTCTTCCTCCCTGTCTCCCAGATTGCCCTTATTTTCTACGTTTCATTTCTTCCTCAGTTCAGCCCTCCTGACTCTGCCCTCACCAAGTGCTAACTAAAAGCTCCCTCTTAAATGCATCAGTGACCTTCTAGTCCTCTGCCCAGTTATTTTTGCTGAAGCTGTAGTATTCAGTACTGTCTGTTGACCATTTTCATTTCTGAAATTGTCATATGCCTCCTTTTTCTTGGTTCTCCTCCTTTCCTTGTTCTTTTTTTTTTTTTTTTACATTCCTCTAAAACTGCTTTCTAAAATTTTAGAGAATAAAAATGATAGGAAGGAGATACTCTGGTTTTTGGAATGTATAGGGAAGTTGATAGCAGGGCAAGTGTCAGGAAGAACATGAGTGTGGAGGGCAAAAGGCCTCTGGTTCTAATCCTCCGACAATCAGTATGTACAGTAAAAGCTCTTTTAGCCCAGAGTTTTAAGCCAACTTTTTCATTCTCCGCTTTCACTTTTATCAGGAGGCTCTTTAGTTCTTCACTTTCTGCCATAAGGGTGGAGAGGTGTCATCTGCATATCTGAGGTTATTGATCTTTCTCCTGGCAATCTTGATTCCAGCTTGTGCTTCATCTAGTTTAGCATTTCGCATGATGTACTCTGCATAGCAGTTAGATAAGCACGGTGACAATACTCTTTTCCCATTTGGAACCAGTCTGTTAGTCCGTGTCCAGTTCTAACTGTTGCTTCTTGTCCTGCATACAGATTTCTCAGGAAGCAGGTAAGGTGGTCTGGTGTTCCCGTCTCTTGAAGAATTTTCCACAGTTTGTTGTGATCCACACAGTCAAAGGCTTTGGCATAGTCAATAAAGCAGAAGTAGATATATTTTTGGAACTCTCTTGCTTTTTCCATGATCCAGAGGATGTTGGCAATTTGATCTCTGGTTGCTCTGCCTTTTCTAAAACCAGCTTAAACATCTGGAAGTTCACTGTTCACGTACTGTTGAAACTTGACTTGGAGAATTTTTAGCATTATTTTGCTAGCATGTGAGGTGAGTGCAATTGTGTGGTAGTTTGAACACTTTTTTGTGTTGCCTTTCTTTGGGAAATTCCCATCACCTCCACTAGCTTTGTTCGTAATGATGTTTCCTAAGGCCCACTTGACTTCGCATTCCAGGATGTCTGGCTCTAGGTGAGTGATCACACCATCGTGGTTATCTGAGTCATGAAGATCTTTTTTGTACAGTTCTGTGTATTCTTGCCACCTCTTCTTAATATTTTTCTGCTCCTATTAGGTCCATAGCATTTCTATGCTTTATTGTGCTCATCTTTGCATGAAATGTTCCCTTGGTGTCTTGAATTTTCTTGAAGAGATCTCTAGTCTTTCCCATTCTGTTGTTTTCCTCTATTTCTTTGCATTGATCACTGAGGAAGGCTTTCTTATCTCTCCCTGCTATTCTTTGGAACTCTGCATTCAAATGGGTATATCTTCCCTTTTCTCCTTTGCCTTTTGCTTTTCTTCTTTTCTCAGCTACTTGTAAGGGCTTCTCAGACAACCATTTTGCCTTTTTGTGTTTCTTTTTCTTGGAGATGGTCTTGATCCCTGCATCCTGTACAATGTCATGAACCTCCATCCATTGTTTTTTTTTTTTTTTTTTTTTAAATTTTTACTTTATTTTACTTTACAATACTGTATTGGTTTTGCCATACATTGACATGAATCCACCACGGGTGTACATGCGTTCCCAAACATGAACCCCCCTCCCACCTCCCTCCCCATAACATTTCTCTGGGTCATCACCGTGCACCAGCCCCAAGCATGCTGTATCCTGCGTCAGACATAGACTGGCGATTCGATTCTTACATGATAGTATACATGTTACAATGCCATTCTCCCAAATCATCCCACCCTCTCCCTCTCCCTCTGAGTCCAAAAATCCGTTATACACATCTATGTCTTTTTTGCTGTCTTGCATACAGGGTCGTCATTGCCATCTTTCTAAATTCATATATATGTGTTAGTATACTGTATTGGTGTTTTTCTTTCTGGCTTACTTCACTTTGTATAATCGGCTCCAGTTTCATCCATCTCATCAGAACTGATTCAAATGTATTCTTTTTAATGGCTGAGTAATACTCCATTGTGTATATGTACCACAGCTTTCTTATCCATTCATCTGCTTTTGGACATCTAGGTTGTTTCCATGTCCTGGCTATTATAAACAGTGCTGCGATGAACATTGGGGTACATGTGTCTCTTTCAATTCTGGTTTCCTCGGTGTGTATGCCCAGCGGTGGGATTGCTGGGTCATAAGGCAGTTCTATTTGCAATTTTTAAGGACTCTCCACACTGTTCTCCATAGTGGCTGTACTAGTTTGCATTCCCACCAACAGTGTAGGAAGTTCCCTTTTCTCCACACCCTCTCCAGCATTTATTGCTTGCAGATTTTTGGATCGCAGCCATTCTGACTGGTGTGAAGTGGTACCTCATTGTGGTTTTGATTTGCATTTCTCTAATAATGAGTGATGTTGAGCATCTTTTCATGTGTTTGTTAGCCATCCGTATGTCTTCTTTGGAGAAATGTCTATTTAGTTCTTTGGCCCATTTTTTGATTGGGTCGTTTATTTTTCTGGAATTGAGCTGCATAAGTTGCTTGTATATTTTTGAGATTAGTTGTTTGTCAGTTGCTTCATTTGCTATTATTTTCTCCCATTCAGAAGGCTGTCTTTTCACCTTGCTTATATTTTCCTTTGTTGTGCAGAAGCTTTTAATTTTAACTAGATCCCATTTGTTTATTTTTGCTTTTATTTCCAGTATTCTGGGAGGTGGATCATAGAGGATCCTGCTGTGATTTATGTCTGAGAGTGTTTTGCCTATATTCTCCTCTAGGAGTTTTATAGTTTCTGGTCTTACATTTAGATCTTTAATCCATTTTGAGTTTATTTTTGTGTATGGTGTTAGAAAGTGATCTAGTTTCATTCTTTTACAAGTGGTTGACCAGTTTTCCCAGCACCACTTGTTAAAGAGATTGTCTCTACTCCATTGTATATTCTTGCCTCCTTTGTCAAAGATAAGGTGTCCATATGTGTGTGGATTTATCTCTGGGCTTTCTATTTTGTTCCATTGATCTATATGTCTGTCTTTGTGCCAGTACCATACTGTCTTGATGACTGTGGCTTTGTAGTAGAGCCTGAAGTCAGACAAGTTGATTCCTCCAGTTCCATTCTTCTTTCTCAAGATTGCTTTGGCTATTCGAGGTTTTTTGTATTTCCATACAAATCTTGAAATTATTTGTTCTAGTTCTGTGAAAAATATGGCTGGTAGCTTGATAGGGATTGCATTGAATTTGTAAATTGCTTTGGGTAGTATACTCATTTTCACTATATTGATTCTTCCAATCCATGAACATGGTATATTTCTCCATCTATTAGTGTCCTCTTTGATTTCTTTCATCAGTGTTTTATAGTTTTCTCATCCATTGTTCTTCAGGAACTGTGTCTATCAGACTAATCCCTTTAATCTGTTTGTCACTTCCACTATATAATCATAAAGGATTTGATTTAGGGCATACCTGTATGGTCTAGTGGTTTTCCCTTCTTTCTTCAGTTTAAGTCTGTATTTTGCAATAAGGAGTTCATGATCTGAGCCACAGTCAGCTCCTGGTCTTGTTTTTGCTTATTGTATAGAGCTTCTCTATCTTTGGCTGCAAAGAATATAATCAGTCTGATTTCAGTTGGTTATTGACCATCTGGTGATGTCTGTGTGGCAGAAAGCAAAGAACAACTAAAGAGCCTCTTGATGAAAGTGAAAGAGGAGGGTTAAAAAGTTGGCTTAAAACTCAACATTCAGAAAACTAAGATCATGGCATCTAGTCCCATTGCTTCATGGCAAATAGATGGGGAAACAATGGAAACAATGAGAGACTTTGTTTTGGGGGGTTCCAAAATCTCTGCTGATGGTGAATGTAGCCTTGAAATTAAAAGATGCTTGCTCCTTGGAAGGAAAGCTATGACCCACCTAGATAGCATATTAAACAGCAGAGACATTACATTGTCAACAAAGGTCCATCTAGTCAAAGCTCTGGTTTTTACAGTAGTCATGTATGGATATGAGAGTTAGACCATAAAGAAAGCTGAGCGCTGAAGAATTGATGCTTTCGAACTGTTGGTAAGGCTCTTGTGTATTCCTTGGACTGCAAGGAGATCCAACCAGTCCATCCTAAAGGAAATCAGTCCTGAATATTCGTTGGAAGGACTGATGCTAAAGCTGAAACTCCAATACTTTGGGCACATGATGCGAAGAACTGATTCACTAGAAAAGACCCTGATGCTGAGAAAGATTAAGGGCAGGAGGAGAAGGGGACGACAGAGGATGAGATGGTTGGATGGCATCACTGACTCAACGGACATGGGTTTGAGCAAGCTCTCAGAGTTGGTGATGGACAGGGAAGCCTGGCATGCTGAAGTCCATGGGATCGAAAAGAGTCTAACATGACTGAGTGACTGAACTGAACTGAACCCCAGAATTTAAGCCTAGGTTAATTTAGCCAGGCATGCTCACTCTCTCAGTTGTGTCTGACTTTTGTTACCCCATGGACTGTAGCCCGCCAGGCTCCTCTGTCCATGGGGTTTTTCAGGAAAGAATACTGGAGGGGTTGCTATTTCCTCCTCCAGAGGATCTTCCCAACCCAGGGATGGAACCTGTGGCTCCTGAATTGGCAGATAGATTCTTTCCCACTCCGACACCTGGGAAGCTCTACTTTAACCAAGAGAATTGTTCAAAAAGCAATGGATTGGAGGTCTCCTATTTTTTAAAAAATCCCAGCATTATAATCATTGAAACTGTAGTGCTCAGTTGTGTTAGACTCTTTGCAATTGCAAGTACTATAGCCCCCCAGGCTCGTCTGTCCATGGGATTTTTCAGGCAAGAATACCAGAGTGGGTTGTCATTTCCTCCTCCAGGGAATCTTCCTGACTCAGGGATTGAACCCATGTCTCCTGCATCTCTTGCATGGCAGGTGGATTCTACCACTGAGCTCTTGGGAA
Organism: Ovis aries; assembly: GCF_016772045.2. NCBI lineage: Eukaryota > Metazoa > Chordata > Mammalia > Artiodactyla > Bovidae > Ovis > Ovis aries. The sequence goes on along the minus strand of NC_056062.1, from coordinate 56,291,329 downwards.
GCCCTCTTAAAAGCCTATAAATCACACTATAAATGTCTCAGTTTATATGCATTACTTCTTCTTTCATTTGGTAAATTCAGGTTCAACATAGTCCTATACTTGAAAATATGATGCTTTGCTTTTCACTTGTTTTAATTTTTAAGAACAGATTTTTTCCCATAAGTATACTGCAGTTAGCTTTCCTCTAAAATTTTATTTCAGAACCTTAATTTTGGACCTAAAATAGGATACTTTGTGTTCCTTTTAAAAATGCAAATTAACTATGAAATAGGTATAATTAGACCCTTAATTAATACTGATTGAGCTTATTATAATGTTCATGTGGATTTTATGCTGTTGCCTGTGTCATTTTTTAATTTATTAAGCAAATGATTCTTTCCTTGATGTATTTTCCTTAAAAGCATTTAAAATATACAGTCCTACTTTGAAAATGTGGTTATCGAGTATTTGTTATGATATGTAGTGGAGAAAGCTACCCATCTTCCAATGTGGAATATATGATTTAAAGTTATCTGGCTTCCAAAATATGTTGCTGTGAGGGTATGTATTTTGAGACTTAATATTTTTACTTGAATTAACATCACCTCAAAACTTCTATTTTACTCACCATCCATTTAGTTTCAGTCTTCACCTTTATTTTTTATTTACTGGAAAGACATATGCCAAACTATTTTTGAATATTAACAGCTAAATATAAACTCTTGAAGTCTCAATCTGTTCCAGAAACTAAATATCTTTTCCTAATTGCAACTGGAAATATTTTAGCCTGCCTATTTCTTGAATGTAATTTATTTAGAAACTTTAATTTTGAATTTTGCTTGGTTCCCAAATACTATACCTTCAGCATGAATTTTTTTTTAAGTTGATTTCATTTATTTCAGCAAAGAAAACTTTCTGGAGTTTGAAGGAAAATGTTCCCAAAGTGGTACCTAAAGTTGAGTATATGCTAGTTTGATATAAGTTCTAGGTATATAACTGATGGTGATGATGACATTGATGATTGCTAACAGCAGCAGCCACTTCCTAACTTTAGCACTGGCTTGTGAAATCTCCCTTTTGGCAAAAATAATTTAAAATTATCTGGTATAGTGCTTTGTAGATGTTCACCATAAACAGTCATTGCTTACCTTTTTGTTAGACAAGAGTCGCAAAAGCATTTAGCTTACATTAGGTATTGCAAGTTTTGGTTGGCATATACTGTTATTGGGCTTCCTAGGTAGCACAGTGGCAAAGAATATGCTTACCAATGCAGGAGCCACAGGAGATGCCGGTTCGATTGTTTCCTGGGTTGGGAAGATCCCCTGGAGGAGGAAATGGCAACCCACTCCAGTATTCTTGCCTAGAAAATCACATGGACAGAGGAACCTGATGGGCTACAGTCCATGGGGTTGCAAAGAGTCAGACATGACTTACCACACATGTACACACGATTCACTATTATTAGTTCCCTTTTTGTGTTATAAAGGAACAAAATTGCTTTCAGTGATGAGTACTATGTATTCCTGTTTCAATAATGAAGTGAGATCATCCTAATTTTAAGCAGAAAAATAAAATTAATGTTGAATTAATGAGAATTTATTATTTTCCAGAATGAAAATTAGGATGTATCTGTTCTTGTCTTTGTAGTTGCCTAACATTATCATAATCATTATAGCCAGCAGTTACTAGCTTTAGCTCTTACTATGTTGAGTCGCTTTACTTAGCATCATAGTGGTTTAGGCCCAGTGGCCCTGAAATAAGAATTCCTGAACTTGAATCCTGGCTCTTCAACTTACTAATTGTGTAATCTTGGTGAAGGTGATTAACTTCATGGAACCTCAGTTTTGTTGCCTTTAAAATGGGTGAATGAGATGATTAGTCCAATTGGTTTGGGTGAGAATTAAATAAGGTTGTCATCATCCTCTTGAACAGCTGACATTACCTTTTCTACAGGTCAAACAGATAACGATACTTTACATACGTATCTTAATTCTCGTATTTACTTTACAGTGGAAGAAAGTGAGCCTCACAGAGTTAAGTGACTTTCCAAATCATTTAGGCTTATCAGTTATACTTAGCAGAAACCTTACAAACTTGTGGATTCAACAGATAAGAGACTTACTTTTCTTGCATAAGAATCCTGGATGCTGGTGGTTTCTGGGGGCGCTTCAGCTGTTTGACGTTAGCGTCACCTTCTTCTTGCATCACAGGTACAGAAAGGCTGCTGATTCCCCTGGGCTACATGTCTGTGTTCAGGAGAGGAAGAGAATCTGGGAGGGTAGAGTCAGTTTCTCTGCCTCTTTTATCAGGAAAACAAAATCTTTCTTAGCAATCTCTTCCAGATTTCAGCCTACCTTTCCCTGGTGGCTCAGACGGTAAAGTGTCTACCTGTAATGCGGGAGACCCAGGTTCAATCCCTGGGTCGGGAAGATCCCCTGGAGAAGGAAATGGCAACCCATTCCAGTATTCTTGCCTGGAGAATTCTGTGGGTTGAGGAGCCTGGTAGGTTGTAGACCACGGGGTCCCAAAGAATTGGACACGACTGAGCGACTTCACTTTTGCTTGATCAGACCTGATGGCTCCTCCCTAACTGCAGAGAAAACTCTGAAAACCAGAGTTTAATCTTTTCATTGTGAAGTGCTGCAAGGGAATAGGGGAGGGCTTCCCTTATCTAGCCAGAGGGCCCAGCAGCTTTGCCTGTGCGTGCTAAGTCACTTCAGTCATGTCCAACTCTTTGCAACCCCATGGACTGTGGCCCGCCAGGCTCCTCTGTGCATGGGGTTTCCCAAGGAAGAATACTGGAGTGGGTTGCTGTGCCCTCTTCCAGAGGATCTTCCTGAAGCTCCAACAACTGTTCAGTGGCAGAGCTGGGATTCTAACCCAGGTGGATGTGTATATGTGCTCAGTTGCATCTGCTTCTCTGCCAACCCATGGACTGTAGACCACCAGGCTCCTCTGTTCATGGGATTCTCCAGTCAAGAATACTGGAGTGGGTTGCCATGCCCTCCTCCAGGGGATCTTCCCAACCCAGGAAAAGAACCTGCAGCTCCTGCAGGGGGATTCTTTACCACTGAGCTACCAGGGAAGCACCTAATCCAGGTGTGTCTTTCTCCAAAGCTTATTTCTCCAGTTCTGCCTCTCAAAGAATTAAGACATCCTCACAAACAATTTGAAGAACCATTTTCCAACAGCTGTATACAGGCACAGTTTTTCTTCTTGAAATTTTGTGTTTTTCAGAATAAAAATTACTCACCTTTTTAGGCTGGCTGAATTTTGAAGGTATGAATTAGTTGTCCCTTCCTATTTTCAAATAAAATATAAACCAAAAATTAATGACTGAGTGCTTTTCTATTAGATATGATTACCAAGTTATGTTTATTTCAGGGAATTTCTGATAACATTTTCAACTTTTTGTAGTAAAAAAACACCCATAATATTCAATACATCATTAACGTAATAAGGTTTTATCCCTTTCCGTTCTAATTATTATGTTTTAACTCATGGTAAATGAGTTTGTTCTGTGCTCATTTCCTAAAGGGTGGTTATCCACTGATTTCATTTTCTGGAATGAAATTATGTCACAATTCTTGGAAACTGCATATTTATTTATTTGTTTTGTTTTTTTCAGAGATGGGGGTGGGATGAATAGTGGGTGAAGTGAAGGTCATAATCCAAATTCTTGATTCAGCCCTCAAATACATAACCATAGCTTACTCTTTTATTTTATCTTTTTAACATTTGAGATAAGTTGCATTGAATTTTGTAGAGATAAAAGGATAAGGTGCAGTAATATTTTGAGCCAGGCAGCATTATTCACATTTTGTAGGCCAGGAGACTAAGCCTAGAGAAGTAAGGCGACTTCCGCAATCAGTGAACTAGTACACTGTAGGGTTTGGGCTGGAGCCCAGCCTGTTGCATGATGTGTTGGGAGGATAGAATCCTTAGCAGTCTGTTCACTTAGAACAGATCATTCCATTTCTTTTAAAATATTTAATAACATGTTTCTCAAATAAAAAAATACCTCTGCATGCATATATGCTAAGTCATTTCAGTCATGTCTGACTCTTTGTGACCTTATGGACTGTAGCCTGCCAGGCTCCTCTGTCTACTGGATTCTCCAGACAAGAATGCTGGAGTGGGTTGCCATGCCCTCCTCCAGGAAAAAAATGCCTCCAGGAATCACTTTTTACATTTGAACAACATTTTTGTTGCAGTAAGCTTTTGTGAAATAATAAAGAAACATTATTAAGTATAAACCGTAGTTTATCCTTTTGATTTCTGTAATTGGACAATTAAACAGAGTATTTTGAAATGTGTTTTTATTATTAAAAAAGGAAAGTAGAAAAAAGTATATATCTATCATTTTAAGTGTCATCCGACCTTGTGTCCTTTTACACTGAAAGTTGATAGCTTACTGGTCTTTCCCATTTTTCTGTATACTCTTGTTTGTAGTAAAAAATATGCTACTGACCAAACCAAATTCAATTGAATCTGTTGGTTCCTTCATTTTAGATTAAAGCTTTAATTCATTTATTTATTGTATATATTGATCACTGCAGTGTCAAAGCTAATTATCTCGATTGATTATGCCAAACTACTAAAATTGCACTTACATTGAAATTTCTATTGTTAATTTTTTCTTTTTGTTTCAATTTATGAAAGTAATGCAGTCTCATAAAAAAGCTATGGGAAATTCCCAAGTAAGAAAATTTGAAAAATTCCTAGGTTCAATTATTTAACTATGTATGGTGATAAGTGTTAACTAGACTTAACAGTGTTGATCATTTCACAGTATATACAAATATTGAAACATAATGTTGTTCAACCTGAAACTAATATGTTATGAAAAGTGAAAGTGAAGTTGCTCAGTCGTGAATAACTCTTTGCGACCGCATGGACTATAGCCTACCAGGTTTCTCCATCCATGGGATTTTCCAGGCAAGAGTACCAGAGTGGGTTGCCATTTCCTTCTCCAGGAGATCTTCCTGACCCAGGGATCAAACCCAGGCCTCCCGCATTGTAGGCAGATGCTTTACCCTCTGAGCCACCAGGGAAGCCCGAATATAATGTTATATCATCAGTTATATCTCAAAAAAATATATATATATAATATATGAAAAAATATATATATAATATGTTGTCAGTTATACCTCAAAAAAAAACACAAAAAACTGTTAAAATGACAGGCACAATAACAACAACAAACCCTTCATAGATCCGCCAGTCATTTTGGTGAATTTCCTTTCGGTCTTTTCATTAGATACAGGTTTTCATCTTATTTGTATATGGTTTTAATCTTCCGGTATAGTTTTGAATCATAAGTTTCTCACTTAATTTTGTAGCAGAGCCTTTTTCATTATGAAGAATGCTTTATATATCACCTAATATAGCACAGTTTCTTTAAGCAGTCCTGTTTATTAGACATGTAGATTGTTTCTGCTGTTTTAACTCTTGTAAGTGGCATAACTGTGAACATCTTTGGGGGTAAGACTTCTAGGACTATTTCCTGAAGAAAGGTTAATTGAAATAAGTTGACCTTTCTTGGTAGTTCAGACCGTAAAGAATTGGCTTGCAGTGCAGGAGACCCAAGTTCAATCCTTGGGTCGGGAAGATCCCCTGGAGAAGGGAATGACAACCCATTCCAGTTTTCCTGTCTGGAAAATTTGATGGACAGAGGAGACTGGTGGGCTATAGTCCATGGGGTCACAAGTGTCAGACATGACTGAGTGACTAACACACACACAAAGCTTATTAATATTTTTCAGGCTTATGCAAACCGATTGAACATTTTATAGGTTTATTTGTTAATAGTATTTCCTTTTTTTGTAAATTGTCAGTTTCTTTGCTGAGCTAATTTATCTTTTTGAGACTGTAGTATCTTCCTGACCTAAGTATATGATGAGTGTTAGATATAATTAATGTTCATCTTTTTATCATTTTATTACAGAAGTAATTCAAGCTTATTGCAAAATACAATAAATTCAAGTAAATTAGCAGAAATAAACAGATCATCTAGTGAAAAAAATAATGTAAAATAAGTTCTTAACGAAAGATCTTATTTTTGAGTACTATTTTGTAACTGCTTCCTGGGTAGCTCCATGGTCAGGAATCTGCCTGCCAATGCAAGAGACATAGGTTCTTTGGGTTGGGAAGATCCTCTAGAGAAGGGCATGGCAAGCCACTCCAGTATTCTTGCCTGGGAAATCCCAAGGACAGAGGAGCCTGTCGCACTACAGTCTGTGGGGTCACAAAAGAGTTGGACATAACTTAGCCTCTAAAACAACAATTTTATAAGTAGGTTTTCCCTCCAAATAGTTAGATATCTAGGTATGTCATCAAGAAAATTGTTAAAGACTATATAGTGTGTGTGTATATGTATATGTATATATAGTGGGCATCCCTGGTGGCTCAGACAGTAAGGAAACTATTGCAGTGCAGGAGACCTGGGTTTGATCCCTGGGTCAGGAAGATCCCCTTTAGGATACTACCCATTCCAGTATTCTCACCTGGAGAGTCCCATAGACAGAGGAGCCTGGTGGGCTACAGTCCATGGGTCACAAAGAGTTGGACAAGACTGAGCGACTAACACTTTCACTTTTCATGTAGCATTCCATTACTAAACTATTGATATTATTGACGTTTCCAGTTTTCAGTACTTTTATAAACACTTCAGAGATAATTCTCTGCATGAATCTTGGTATGATGATCTGACGATTTCCTTGAAGTAAATTCTTTGGAATGGGAAGATTGGAAAGGATATATATTTCCTAAAAATTTACACATACTTTCCATTTGCCACAAAGAGACTTATTTGTCCCTAACACTGGTTGTACCAAAAACAGAGATATTACTTTGCCAACAAAGGTTTGTCCAGTCAAGGCTATGGTTTTTCCAGTGGTCATATATGGATGTGAGAGTTGGCCTGTGAAGAAAGCTGAGCGCTGAAGAATTGATGCTTTTGAACTGTGGTGTTGGGGAAGACTCTTGAGAGTCCCTTGGACTGCAAGGAGATCCAACCAGTCCATTCTAAAGGAGATCAGTCCTGGGTGTTCTTTGGAAGGACTGATGCTAAATCTGAAACTCCAATACTTTGGCTACCTCATGCGAAGAGTTGACTTATTGGAAAAGACTCTGATGCTGGGAAAGATTGAAGGCAGGAGGGGACGGGGACGACCAAGGATGAGATGGCTGGATGGCATCACCGACTCAATGGACGTGAGTTTAAGTGAGCTCCGGGAGTTGGTGATGGACAGGGAGGCCTCAGTTCATTTCAGTCGCTTAGTTGTGTCCGACTCTTTGCGACCCCATGAATCACAGCACGCCAGGCCTCCCTGTCCATCACCATCTCTTGGAGTTCACTCAAACTCACGTTCATTGAGTCAATGATGCCATCCAGCCATCTCATCCTCTGTTGTCCTCTCTTCCTCCTGCCCCCAATCCCTCCCAGCATCAGAGTCTTTTCCAATGAGTCAACTCTTCACATGAGGTAGCCAATGTACTGGAGTTTCAGCTTTAGCATCATTCCTTCCAAAGAAATCCCTGGCATTCTAACATGTATACTATCATGTAAGAATTGAATCGCCAGTCTATGTCTGACGCAGGATACAGCATGCTTGGGGCTGGTGCATGGGGATGACCCAGAGAGATGTTATGGGGAGGGAGGTGGGAGGGGGTTCATGTTTGGGAACGCATGTAAGAATTAAAGATTTTAAAATTTAAAAAATAAAAAACTAAAAAAAAAAAAAAGAAGTCCCAGGGCTGATCTCCTTTAGAATGGACTGGTTGGATCTCCTTGCAGTCCAAGGGACTCTCAAGAGTCTTCTCCAACACCACAGTTCAAAAGCATCAATTATTTGGCACTCAGCTTTCTTCACAGGCCAACTCTCACATCCATACATGACCACTGGAAAAACCATAGCCTTGACTAGATGGACCTTTGCTAGCAAAGTACTGTCTCTGCTTTTGAATATGCTATCTAGGTTGGTCATAAGTTTTCTTCTAAGGAGTAAGCATCTTCTAATTTCATGGCTGCAGTCACCATCTGCAGTGATTTTGGAACCCAAATAATAAAGTCTGACACTGTTTCCACTGTTTCCCCTTCCTGGCGGGCTGCAATTCATGGGGTTGCAAAGAGTCAGACACGACTGAGCGACTGAACTGAACTGAACACTGGTTGTTATATCATTTTGTCTTTCATGTATTCTAATAGACAAAAATAGTGGCATTGTTTTAGTTTGCACTTTTGATGACTAGCAGTGTTTACCATCTTGCCATTTATTAAATTCTGGAATGAATGTTGTATTCCAGTTTCATTTCCCTATTCCAGTTGCTCATTAGTCTTTGGATTTGTCACTTTTTAATATATACCCTTTGTCAAACTGTTAAAACTATTTACTACCAGTTTACTGTTGGTTACATTTGTCATATAACATTTTTGCTATTATTATTGATTTTTATATACTTTTTCTTTTATACTTGCTACTTTGGTTGTCAATGCTCAGAAAAACTATTGTCTCCATGGAAATATTGGCATATGTTTCCTTCTAGTACTTTATAGTTTTATATTTCAGTGTTTATTTTAAAATATTTAAAATTTATCTTGGAATAAGTCAGAACTGCTACTTCCTGCCCCCCATAATAAGAATTACTGATATGCATTGATCTCATATTACCTTCTTTTATTATTCTTAAAACTGGTTTATTTGAATTCTAACCTCTCTTACTTCCTTAAAATCTCTATTGTCCAGGTGACACTTGTGACATAGTTGTCATTGCCTGCCCATATGCAAAATTAGTTTTGACTGTTTAAAAAACATAATATTCATTTTTATTTATTTATTTGATTGTGCTGGGTCTTAGCTGTAACATGTGAGATCTAGTTCCCTGATGAGGGATCGAACCCCGGCCCTTACATTGGCAGCATGGAGTCTTAGACACTGGACTACCAGTCAAGTCCCTATTTTGACTGTTTATATTATTAACTTATTTTTGAGCTAAAGACTGAAAACCACAATGTATTGTGTCATTCTCAGCATTTTTTCATTGGTAAAATAGAATAGGATATATTAGAATGTGCCGCACATAGCAAGACTAATTATAGCTTTTAGGAAACTTATTTCAGTTGTGTGTTAATGTGTGTATAGAAGATTTCTCTCTTTTTAAAAAAATATTTATTTATTTATTTTGGGCTGTGCTGGGTCTTCATTCTCATTCCTGTGCTGGCTTTTGTGTGGTTGTGTCAAGGGGGGCTACTCTCTAGTTGCAATGCTCAGGGTTCTCATTGAGGTGGCTTCTCTTGTTGCAGAACATGGGCTTTGGGGTGCTTGGGCTTCAGTAGTTGCAGCAGCTGCTGCTGCTGCTACTAAGTCGGTTCAGTCATGTCCAACTCTTAGCGACCCCACGGACTGCAGCCTACCAGGATTTTCCAGGCAAGAGGACTGGAGTGGGGTGCCATTGCCTTTGCCTAGTTGCAGGACATGGGCTCATTAGAGCATGGGCTCAGTCGTGGTGGCCCTGTGGGCTTAGTTGCTCTGTGGCATGTGGGATCTTCCTACACCAGGGATCGAACTTGTGTCTCCTGCCTTGGCAGGTGGTTTCTTTACCACTAAGCCACCAGGGAATCCCAGAAGGAGCGTCTTTATGAGGGTGCTAGGTTATGCTGTAAACCGTTTCTTGCTTTGTCAGCCATCATTGTCCAGAGGTTAAAGATGAGGTTAAAGGCAATTGTGGAAGACTAAAGGCACTGCTGACCAGGAAAGACAAAGTGGCTGGTGCCGGAATGTGGTAAGAGCTCTGATTTGTGTGCGCCTGGATCTTCTGATCTGAATAGCTTCCCTCTGTCTTCTGCTGCTAATCGCACTTTCCCCCTGGTCACTTGTCAGCCTGCTGCTGTTTCCAGTGTTATAAACTTCCTCCTGGCAGAAGCACCCGTAGGAGTTAGTAGTGCTTGGCCAGATTTTCTTTTAATCTCTGCTACACACTTAGTTATAGATACTAACTTACCTTGTCTTCCTGTATAGGAAGCACACCCAATATATAGAAGTAAAGCCCCTCACTGTCTAGAATATGCAGTTTATTGCATAGTTTAGGAAGTTGCTGTTCCCAAATTGTGTGCCGCAAACCTGTTGGATAATACCTCTTTTTCATCTTTACCATATGGTTGTAGAAGCTAGCGTTCATTTTCTTCTCCAGATCAGCCTACTGCCTTTACTTTGCCCTATGAATATGCATTAGTTTTCCATATTAAAGATAGTTTTTCTTCTTTCTAATGACTGAAAGTATGAGCTATCCTTAGTAGATAAATTCTAGTTTAGTTTCTGAGAAATTTAATTTGTCCTTTTAAACTTATATTTAAGACCCCCCCCCCCCCACTATTTTAGAGTGGTGTATATCTATGGTGGTGGTGGTTTAGTCGCTAAGTCATGTCCGACTCTTGTGACCCCAAGGACTGTAGTCCCCCAGGCTCCTCTGTCCATGGGATTCTCCAGGCAAGAATACTGGAGTGGGTTGCCATTTCCTTCTCCAGGGGATCTTCCCGACCCAGGAATCAAACCTGGGTCTCCTGCATTGCAGGGAGATTCTTTACTGACTGAGCTACAAGGGAAGCCCCAATTATGTATAGTCCATGTGTAATATTTCCATTTGGTTTAAGTAATACAGGGAGTATTTAGTACATGGCAACCCTTTTTAAAAATAGCAACTTAAAGCTGTCTTTCTGTGTTTTTGATCTCTGCATTTGAATTTCATATGCTAATAGTATGTAGTTTTTAAAAATCATATTTATCAATACTTGTATTTTTTTCTTCAGTTACCTGTTAGGAAAAAATAAGGAGTTTGTATTCACAATCTGTTTAATTGTTATGATTTTTAAAAGCAAGAACTTTCTGATGAATGGACACATAAAATGCTATAGCCACTTTGAAGTTAGGTTGGTAGTTCCTGAAATACTTAAAACAGAGTTACCACATGACCCAGCAATTCCATTCCCAGGTTTATAACTGGAAGAAATGAAAACATATGTCTACTCAAAAACTTATAAACAAATGATTATAGCAGTATTATTCATGATAGCTAAAAGGTGGAAAGAACTCAAATGCCCACCTACTGCAAAATGTGGTATTTGTATGTGTGTGTGTGTGTGATTCAGCCATAAAAAGTAATGAAGATACAACCTGGCTGAACTTTGAAAGCATTATGCTAGGTGAAAGAAGCCAGTCACAAAGGACTACATCTTGTACAATTACATGTACATGAAATGTCAAGAGTAGGCAAATATATTTAGAGGTAGAAAGTAGATTAGTGGTTGCCTAGGGATGTGAAGATGAGCGGAAGGGCTTAAGGGATTGATGGCTAGGGGCTATAGCGTTTCTTTTTGGAGTGATGATGATATTTAAGAATTGACTGTGATAATGAATGCACAACTCTTTTTTTAGTGAGTACATATACATAAAGCCATTGAAGTCCTTACTCTAAATGGGTGAATTATATGCTATGTGAATTAGATTTTAACTTTTTTCATATGGTTATCTTGTTATAATTCATGATTATATTTGAAACTGTCATAGATCTCTTTTTTTAAGAGTGGGGAAAAAAAAAGGTTTTCATAGGCTTCTGTTTTCTTTTCATTCAGTTTTGTAGTTAGAAAATCCAGTGTTTACTTGAGAATGATGGAAAAGGCCAAGTAATATCTTCGAGGCATTATGACGACTTTGCATCTCATAAGTACTCTGAAAGTGTCTCTGGGAGCCCAGGTCGAAGCACTGTACTGTCTTAAGAGAACCATCCATACTCAGTGGCTTCTGGAATTCCTGATAAATTTCAGTGAGCACCTGGCCAACAGAACATTCTGTTACCCGGCTGGTTTTCAAGGCGTGGTTCTGGAGCTACACATTAGAATCTGCATGTCTAACTTCCTGCTTCCCTTTGATTTACTCTAATGGGTAGCTTTTGAAAGGAGTCAGATTGTGCCAAAAGTTAGATTTTTATGCTGTCCACGCTACTCACTCACTTAACCAACTCTCCCTGCCAAGAAAGTGTTTAAAAGCATTGTGTCACCTGCCATAGAGCTAGGTGTGTCTCCTTCTCTCTCCCCAAGTCAAGTCATTTTGAATCCTGAGCAGATGCAGAGAGCAGTAGTCTTTCCTGAAAAAAAATGGCAGCATCAGGGAGGCCCAGTTGCTTTTCTGTTTCGTCTTGTGAACTTGAGCAAGTCACACATGGTCTTTGGTCTGCAGTCCCATCAGCTTGTTGATCTTTTTTGTGACTTACCAACTCTAAAATCTATGATTTTAATTTGGGGGGAAATGATCTGATTACAGCTGTCAACAAATAGGCATTTAGACACACTGACTGCTCTTATTCATGCTTTCCAAAATTGCAGGCATGCTGATTTCATAGGACTAATCCCGCTGCCCTCCTCTCCCTTATCATGGCTTCTAAAGGAAAGTCCATTGTTTGTTTATATTAAAGGCAGCATTTTCCCAAAGTTACTATACAGTGCAGTTCACCTCATTTCTTAGCCCAAACAATACATGTGGTGCCACAGAGTCTACCGTCAAATGGCTCTAGTTAGTCCTTTATAAAACCAGCTCAGAGAGGTCCTTGTCACTGCCGTGCTAGTCAGAGGATCCCAGCAAATAACCTCAGACTTTATTTATAGCACTGTGTGTTTTGGATTTATAACATTCTATCTGTTATAGACGTAGTATATTATTTGCTTGGTTACTTTATAATTGTGATAGTTTCATGCCACCCACCGTAGGTTTTTCTGCAGTGGTTATTCTAACCACAAATTAAGGAGTTATTTTTCTGTGGTTCAGTTATACACAAGAATTATATTGCAAGAGTTGCTGGAGCCCAAGTTCTGTAAACAGTTTTTTTGGAAGAAGTCTCTGTCTAACAGACTTGACTAGATTGCTGGTACTCAGAACATTAGAAGTCAGAACTTAGATGAGTAACATGTAACTTGTCAATAAAATCGTAGAATATTGTGCTGTAAAATGTCAGATGAGAATCTACCAGCTGCTGTCCACGTTGGTATACGGCAGCAGTCTTTTCAGTAGGATAAAATTATAGGAATTTTCCTGTGCCTAGAGCAGTGACAGTTTATACTTTGGGGGTCATAAACCAACTTGAAAATATAGTGGAAGCATGTTGTGTGTCTAGGAAAGTCTACGCTTGTATATACATGCACACATTTTGCGTGTAATAGCACACAGGGTTCACAATTCCCCCAACACATTCATTAACCTTTAGAGACCCATGAACTTGGGTTAAAAATCCATGGTCTGGAAATCTGGGAGCAAGGTAATTTTATTTTTTGGAGTCACTAATGGTGATAATTTGGAGGTAGAGCCATATGTTCCTCATGGCAGCATGTAAGGTGGCTGGATTTATTGAAATAGTGACACACATGCTTGGCTCTTGAATTTACTGCTGTGGCCAAACATGTGTCATAGTAGGTGCTCTATAAATATTTATTGAATGAATGAAATTGATCCAAGGAGAAATGTGTTCTGTGGAAGAAGAAGTGACTCTTATTTCCAGATTTCTGTGTATGTTTTTTCTGAAAGTGAAGGAAGTATTAGTTGCTCAGTTGTGTCCAATTCTTTGTGACCCATAAACTGTAGCCCCTCCAGGATCCTCTGTCCATGGAATTCTCCAGGCAAGAATACTGGAGTGGGTAGCCATTCCCTTCTCCAGGGAATCTTTCTGACCCAGGGATCAAACCCTGGTCTCCCACATTGCAGGCAGATTCTTTACCGTTTATCCTTTCTTAATAGCTGATAGTTCAGAAGCAGAATAAGACAAAATGAGAATGCATCTAATAACATTACAGAGGAGGCATTTGAGGACCATTTACTTCTCACCTTGCACAGCCATCATTTGTTTTTCTTTTGTCGCAGATAACCAGATTTTTCCATCACTCAGTCTTTTCCATTTCAGACATTAATTACTTTAGTAATTAGAGAAAAGGCAGGTCTCATAAAAAGGTTTTGTGCTGTTTCTACTTATTTTCAAAACCTGCAGGATCTCGTGAAATATAGTTTTGGCTAAATATTTGGTTTGATAAATGATGGAAATTTTGCTCTGTGAGATTTCATTCCAGATTTCCAAGTTCTTTTTCTATACATTTAAAAAACAATAGCCCAAAGCTGGGCTCAATATTTTCTTTCTTCTCTGAAATTCAAATAGATATCTAAGATTTTGAAGGTTTTTCTACTTCCCTAGTGAATGACTTCAAAAGAAAATCCTTTCCATGTAAATGCCTTTTTTTCTTAAATAGGTTTAGTACATTTATCTTCAGTCACTTTTTGAGAAGTAAATGAAATTACATTGAAGTTCACATATAAATTACCCTCTTTGTTTTGTTGTTGTTTTATACCACACCTAAGAAAGGGAATTCTTAAATTAATTGACTTAATATAAAAGTCTAGTTCATAATCTCAGCTATGGGAGTAACTTTTAAACAAGAAACTGATATTTAATGACCAATTGCTATGATCCAGGCAAATGCTTTACATGTATCAACTCATTAACCCTTACAACATTATAATTGGCACACAGTATCATTCCTATTTTACAGTGTCAGCAACTGAGAGCACAGAGAAGTTGAATAACTTGTCCGAGGCCAAGTTGTCACCCACTCACAGAACTTGAATTCAGACATTTAGAGTCTGATTACAAAGCCTATACTCTTAACCCCCTCTATATTGCCTCTTAAACTCTGTAGTCAGGAGTGGATAAATGCCAGAGGCAGTCAAGGAAGGCTTCACAGAGGAGGTCGGTCATATTTGAATTGATTCCTAAAGAATGAGTAGATAATATAAAGAGTATGTGTCAAATTATGTGAATTGAGACCAAGCAGAATGTTTAGTGTAGGTATCAAAATCTCAAAATATTTATTAATAGTAAAGGCTCCAGGGAAAAGGAATTTAGCAGTTCTGTCAGAAGTCACTGATCAAATATAGAGAAATTTACAAGTTTCTCTACATGTTGAATGTATGTTCAGCATGTCCTGTTAGCTATTTGGGGCAGTGCTAGCCACACTTCTCTCTGCTGTAGCCTCTTTTGCGACTTGAGAAAATCTCCCCTCCACCTCTTTGCTTAGAACCCAGTTGGTTTCCCATCCCCCTACCCAAGGCCTCAGACAATGCCCTCAACCTTGGTTATCCAACATGACACCTATCTCCCGGGTACAATGCTAAGTCAGCTGAGTCATGTCTTCTGACTCTTTGTGACCCCATGGACTGTAGCCTGCCAGGCTCCTCTATCCATGGGATTCTCCAGGCAAGAATACTGGAATGGATTGCCATTTCCTTCTCCAGGGGATCTTCCCAACCCAGAGATTGAACCCACATTTCTTACGTCTCCCTCATTGGCAGGCGGGTTCTTTACCTCTAGCCCCACCTGTACAGGGCGATAGGAAATTCCATCAGAAGCATATTGCTCATGCACAACCCTGTTTCTTGCTTATGCTGAGTGTCTTTTGCAGTTTCCACCACTGTTTTCCAACAGTACCATTAGTGACACCTGACCACCCAAACAGTGGTCTGTGGGCAGCCATGCTGAAGCCACGTAGGCTCCTCCACCTGATTAGACCAGAGTAGGCACCACCCCAAGCTGCAGTCAAACCAAATTCCATCCTCTGGATGTTGGAATTGTGAACAAGGAAAATGTGATTAGTCTCGTCATATATCTCGGCCTTTAACATAAATTGAAAGGTTTTGAGTAACCATATTGTATGCCATGCAGACTGAAGAACAGAGCTGGTTCAAAGAAGAAGGAATTACATAGTCATGTGGCAAGAAGAGAGGTGAGATGCATTAGAGGAAGTTCACTGCCTGAGTCTCTCATGGCTCCTCACAGTTTCTGGACCCTTCCCTTCTTGAGGGGCTTCCCTGGTGGTGCAGTGGTACAGAACCTACCTGCCGATGCAAGAGACGCAAGAGAAGTCTGCTCCAGGGTTTCTGAAGGCACCATATATCCTTATAATGAGTTCATTTTTTCTCTCTTCTTAAGCTGAAAGTGAAGTGAAAGTGTTAGTTGCTTAGCTGTGTTTGACTCTTTTCGACCCCATGTACCATAGCCCACCAGGCTCCTCTGTCCATGGAATTCTCTGGGCAAGAATACTGGAGTGGTTAGCCATTCCCTTCTCCAGGGGATCTTCCCAGCTTAGGGATCAAACCCAGGTCTTTTGCATTGCAGGCAGATTCTTTACCATCTGAGCCACCAGGGAAGTACACTTAAGCTAGTTTAGGTTAATTTCTGTTTTGGAGAGCTGAGAGTCAATATCTATACATCAAACCCTTCTTGTTCTCATCTCTTTCTTGGTTTTTAAAAGGTATGCTACTCGGATGTGCTGTTAAGCACACTAGCCTGCCATTTTTGAAAAGTATTTGGCCTTCAGACCACATCCTTGTATTCAGTGATTCAAAATACAGGTTAGGCCTTCATATTTTCAGTCCAGCTTAGGCATTTGAATTGAACATTACCACAATTAGCCATTTTAAGTGGGAAACACAGTGGTATGGGTTCCAACACAAGTTTTTAAATCCAAGTACATATCCAGTATATCTCTGAACACTTAATTCAGGGTTCTGGTGTTTACTGTTCTTTTCTTAACTTTTTTCAAATGATTCTTGCCAAGTTTTATAGCCAGTTTTTTAATATGGGGAAAAATGGAACTTACTCAGTACCTTAGTCTCTTTGGGCTGCTGTGAAAAAACACCATACACGAGGTGGCTTAAACAGCAAGTGTTTCCTTCCCATGGCCCCAAAGACTGGGAAGTCCCATCATCTAGGCACTAGCAGATTTGGTATTTGTTGGGGATCTACTTCCTGGTTCATAGCAGCTATCTTCATGCTGTGTTCTCAGTTGGTGAAAGTTCCAAGGGGTCTTTGGGGTCTCTTTTACAGGGTCACTAACCGCTCTACCCATAAGGGCTTGACCCTTGTGACCTAATCACCTCCCAAAGCCCCCAACTCCAAGTAATGCCCATCACCTTGGGCATTAGGATTTAACTTATGAATTTTAGGGGGACATAAACATTATTTCTATGGTGTTCAGGGACCAAGGGTGCCTTACATGCATGTATGCAATTGCTCAAAAGTTTTTAAAAAGTATATTTACATTAGAATCAAAGAATCATAAATATATACCTTCAAGATGAAAAATTTTAAGATGCCAAACTAACTCAAACAGGTAATACTTTGGGATAACCTAATCAAGGAAGCTTCCTGATAAATATAAAGTAAAATAGAACATGGGGCTTCCAGGTGGCTCAGTGGGTAAAGAATCCGCCTGCCAATGCAGGAGACACAAGAGATGCAGGTTCGATCCCACCAGGAAGATCCACTGGAGGAGGAAATGGCTACCCAGTCTAGTATTCTTGCCTGGAGAATCCCATGGACAGAGGAGCCTGGCAGGCTACAGACACAGCTGAGCACACACACAAACAGAACATAATTTATTTTAATGAAAAATATTGATCATATTTTATACTTAGCATACATGATTATACTGTGATAATCAAGTATTCTTTTTATAAATTATAAAAAACTAAAACCAAACAAACTGCAGGCGTTTCAATAAAACAGTTTATAAGAATTAAACTGCTTTATTGTTACATAGTACATTTGAACAACTTGGCTAATTTATGTATTTTCATAGTTGCATTATTTCTTCTTTAACTTGTAAATTGTACAGAAGTATAGTTCAAATTTCCAAATGAGAATTTTTTATTATTAATTTCTGGCATAATTGTATTGTGGCCAGAGAAAATATTACCAAATTTTTTATATTTGTTAAAATTTCCTTTTTAAAAGTCAATTGTTTGAATCAATTTTTTTTAACTGTTCCATTTTTAAAAGAATTTTGATGGTGGATTTGTCTTTTCTGCCAGGAATCCTTTAAATTTTTATTGTATTTAACTTGAGACTTTTTACCTCTTTTCTACAAATTTAGAATTTCCTATCCTCTAGCTAACTATTTCCTTTTTTCCCATTATGTAGTGACTCTTTGTGTCTATAAAAATGTGAAAAGAAGCTCAAGATTTCAAAACCCAACTTCAGTGCTCTGTTTTTTCTTTGAGTTCTGGCTCTCTTTTCTTTTTCTACCTTTCTATAATCAATTGTAAACTGCTGGCTCTGATACAATTAAAGAAAACTGTTTTGCAGGGTATTTTAACCACTGTGTTTATTTCTTTTTAGTAGGAGCTTTGGTTAGTTTACTTATCCTAACATACTGCTGGGTATGGAAGTCTGTTATCTTTGTTTTTAATTTCATTGGAATAAAGGTCATTCATGAATATTTGTCTATGTTTATATAAGTCTAGATTTTGAAGAATAAGTTAAATCAGAGCCATACAGAATGCATTTTTAAATAAGGGCAAAATTTTACTTAAACTTCTGACATGTTCTTGCTTGGTATTGATGTTTCATTGACCAATACCATGAGAGATTTAGATGTGGGAAGGCATTCTGAAAGTTATTGAAATTGGGTACATTTTTTTCTTTTTGTAATCATTTATATGCTTAAAGCATCTATCCTCAAGGCAGTTACTTTTCATTAATTAACTTCATTGCAGTCTCAGAATCATTGCAGATATAATTAACATGTAAGATTAAATTCATAAGCACGGAACTAATTACAGTTGTGTGGTGATGAAAGCAATTAAACAAAGCATTTTACTTTTTGACTCCTACTAGACTAGTAGTCAGCAACTACCTGTTCCTCAAAAAGGGTAAAAGGATATACCTTAAACATTCATAGTATATTATCATTTATGAGGTTACTGTGGGTATATGATTTGATTCTGTGCCAGAATCTTCCATGGAAAGGACTGCTTTCATTTGTTAAGTATAAGAGTAAGAATAGTTACTACTTAGCAAGTTGTTACAGATGCTTTCATAGGAATATTAATGAAACAGTACAATGTAGTGTTGATGAGCACAAGATGGAATGTTATTGCTTGGATTTACTTAACAGTGTAATCTTAAGCAAGTTACTTAATGCTTTGCCCTTTAATTTCTTCACTGTAGAAATATTATACCTTGGATAAGTCTCTTAGAAGAGTATTTAGACAATAGAGTAACTAGTGCTGCCATAAAATTGCTATTGTTTTCCCCCTTAGGAATAATTATTAGGCTTTACATTGATGTCGATTTGAGAAAAATTCAAATCATACACATTTCTTTTAAAGTTTGAATATTAATAGTCTTATGTGTCTTATTTATAACTTATGTCACATGTATACCATTCATATGGAGAAGGAAATGGCAACCCACTCTAATATTCTTGCCTGGAGAATCCCATGGACAAAGGAGCCTGGTGAACTACAGTCCATGGGGTCAGAAAGAGTCGGACACGACTGAAGTGGGTTAGCAGCAGCAGCATAGTGTTAGTTAATAAAGCTTGAATTTCTTTACTGGGGACCACTAAAAACAGCCTCTGATATATGAAATACCCTCCTCGACTCAAGGGTCAGTGATCTTAACTGAATTATCTGGCAAGAATTTTCTGTAGAGTCCTGCAAAGGCAGTTCTCTCTTCAGGAGCGGTGATGGAGTTTGTGGTGTTAATGCTAGAGAATTAGAGTAGTGATTCTGATAGCAATAGGGACCAGCACTGAGAATAGGCAGTGTTTACTGAGTATTTACATGATACCAGGTCCTCTTCTACGTGCTTTACTTGTATTTTATCTTCACAGCAACCAATGAAGTTGTTGTTCAGTCACCTAGTTGTGTCCAACTCTTTGCAACCCCATGGACTGCAGCACACCAGGCCTCCCCGTCCCTTACTATCTCCTGGAGTGTGCCCAGGTTCATGTCCATTGCATCAGTGGTACAAGTAGGTACTATTAATATCTCCATAATTGTTTTTTGGGATAAAGAAATGGAGGGACATCCCATTTTACAGATGCAGGAATTACGAATTGGAGGGGTTATGCAAAATCACACAGCTAGTACGATTTGAATTTGAACACAGTCCAATTTCAAAACATGTACATAAATGTAAATACATTTCTGCCAAGATGGTTTTGGCTCAAGGCAATGACATTTCATTCATCGCTGGCACCTGTCCCTCACTTTATCTAGGTTTCTTGGCCAGTATCAAGCAAACCAGTCTTAAGCCTATGCTACTATCTATTCATAGTCTCCACTGAATTGTCTTAGAAGTCTACTTTATCCCTGGGTTGGGTTATTTACTGTTAAACTCCTTTTACCTTGGGAAGTAGGCATAAAGAGAGATGTGTATATACCTCAGACAGTATGCTGTTAGTACCTAAGGGAAGAAATGCCTCTGCCAGCCTTACTGATGCCTCGGACCCCCTACCTGGATTTTGACTCCTCACCTGTTCTCCACCCCTTTTCCTGTGGTCTCTGGTGAGTCCTGGCCTGCATTACTTTAGTCCCCTACTACCAGCCAGCCCCAATTTCTCTTCGCACCTAACATAAGCTTTTAAAAAAGAAGTACAAGAAATGTGACAGAGAACAAAATGCCAAAAGGCCAGGAATTCAATCAATAAATATATTAGTATCAAATCAACAGTGACTTTTCCAGGCTTTTCTAGGCACTCTAAATAATGCCCTCTTTGTATTTTAACTCAGAAACCACTTTAGTCCTGTAAGCTGGGGTAGGAGGAGTTTTATCGAGTGACTTTCCAGTTCTCACTTGACCTGTTCTGTGCCTGTGGAGACAACTGCTGGCCACCGGCAAGAGCGTGGACCATTCTTCCGCCTTCACTTCCTCGGCTCTTTGGCCCCCATTGAGCTGTGCACAGTGGCTGAGGACAAAAGCTGTATACACTGTACAAACAGAGCACCAAAGCAGCAGCACACTGAGTCATTCTTCGCTCCGTGTGAGAACTGAGGGGGACTCTATTCATTTCCTTTGTGCTGGTGTCTGTCAACAGCGCTGTTTGAGGCAAGGCCTATTGTGCCGGCCAGTGTTTCTTATTGACCTAAGTCTGTGCCTGCTATGTTCCCAGGGTCGAAGTTGCGAGTGAGAGAATGTTTGAAAAGGGGTAATCATAGGCTAAATGCGTTTGGCTGCATTGTCATCTGACCTATTAAATCTAAACTGTGGTCTCCGTTAATGCAAACAGGTAATTATATAGTCACAGCTGCAGCTATTGACATCTGGTTACCACCCCCATAGGAAAAGAAAAATGTGTGTTTTTTGTCTGTCTCTCAGTTCTTATATGGTGGGCATAAATGATTTTTAACTGAAAATAGACAATGGATTAGGGAGACTAAAAGAGCCGCAAGGTGGGTACTTTAAAATAGCCTCTGCCACAGCTGTTTGCATATACATTTCCCTTTGATGACACAGTGCATTCCCATGACTCAAGATGGAGTAAGCCTGGCTCAGTTTTAATTTCTCAGGTGTGTGAGGTAAAGATAATCTTTATGTTTCCATCCCATACAAGCCCATCTTACTAAGTCACTTTGAAAGATCTGTCTCTTATAGCTTTGTCTCGCTTGCTTGCCTACTGGTTTTATCTATTGTGTTTTATTGCCCTGACCCCCCCAGTGTTGGATCATATATGCAAGAGGTCCATGTTCCCCAGTCATAAGAAGTACACTGGAGTAAATTGGGCCTTTATGGCTATCAATTATGTTAATAAAGTCTGTCCTTTCTAGTTTCTTTCAGTATTCTAAGGAGCCAAAGTTATGAATAAGTCAGCCCTGATACCTTAACATCCTCGATGTCCTTTGGAAACAAAATACGTTTATATTAGCAGAAGAAAAAAACATTTAGAAATGTGTTGCCACCAACCGTGAAAATCCATTTACCCCGAGAGCACGCTGTACCCATATTTCATTCACCTCCATAATTCATTATTGAACGATGTTTATTTAAAGCCTGGTAGGTGATCGACTCTGGAGTAGGTATTGGGTTCCTGCTGCTGCTGCTGCTAAGTCTCTTCAGTCGTGACCGACTCTGCGACCCCATAGACGGCAGCCTTCCAGGCTCCCCCATCCCTGGGATTCTCCAGGCAAGAACACTGGAGTGGGTTGCCATTTCCTTCTCCAATGCATGAAAGTGAAAAGTGAAAGTGAAGTCGCTCAGTCGTGTCCAACTCTTAGCAACCCCATGGACCGCAGCCCACCAGGCACCTCTGTCCATGGGATTTTCCAGGCAAGAGTACTGGAGTGGGGTGCCATTGCCTTCTCCGAGGTATTGGGTTACCATTTAAAAATAAAAATCTGCCATCTTAGTTTTTCTGATTCAGATGATCACTAGTAGCAAGCATTATGAAGTCTACCAGGATAGAACTGAGGCAGGAGACAGAGTAAAACAGTTTTAAGACCTTGTAGGAGAAGGCAATGGCACCCTACTCCAGTACTCTTGCCTGGAAAATCCCATGAATGGAGGAGCCTGGTAGGCTGCAGTCCATGGGATCGCAAAGAGTCGGACATGACTGAGCGACTTCCCTTTCACTTTTCACTTTCATGCATTGGAGAAGGACATGGCAACCCACTCCAGTGTTCTTGCCTGGAGAATCCCAGGGACGGGGGAGCCTGGTGGGCTGCCATCTGTGGAGTCGCACAGAGTTGGACATGACTGAAGTGACTTAGCAGCAGCAGCAGCTTCGAGGTTTCTCTAATGTTTTGACACTTCCCATCTCCTAAATGTTTAGCTGTATGTCGTATGTGTCTAAGTGGATAGTTATCATCCCACTGGGGCCTTGAGGAGAGAACACCCCGGATGCCCGAGCGTTGGATGGTGCTGCCTTTTGAGTCAGAGTTCTGGGGACCCAGCTTAGCCCGTGCCCTCTTGCTGTGCACTGCCCCAAGTGTGCTAGGGCTGGGTGTGCTGCCTTCTTGGAGACTGTGAGGTTATTCAGGGAGACTGTTATTATTCAGGGATAACAGATCATCACAGTCTCCTGTATCCTAGGTGCTGGAGCTATAATGATGAATAATATAAGACTCTTACCATCAGGAAACTCAGATTAAATGCCTTTTTTTAAAAACTATCCTCAATATAAGCACGGTTTTGGGGGAAAAAATGGCATAATGATTAAATTTAATAGAATAAATAATAAAAAATCAAGTGTTGAATATATTCTGCCTTTTAAAACATTGGCCAAAAATGAAGAAATAATCTTTTCACTTTAAAAATTTTATTTCCTGTTGGGACTTACCTGATGAATCAGTGGTGAACGCTCCCCACTTCCAATGCAGGAGGCGCAGGTTCGATCCCTGATCTGGGAGCTAAGATCTCACATTCTGCATGGCATGGCCAAAAAAAAAATTTTTTTTAATAAATAAAAATTTAAAAGTTATATTTCCTGTTAATGTTCCTAAGTAATTTTGGTATATTCTACATGGAACAACCTCTATGTGAAATTAAAATACTTGCTAAAATGCATGCTGGTCACTGTCTTAACTCTTAGTAATGAAAACTATTTCCAAATTCTTATAATGAAATTTTTTTGCAAATAATATTTTAAAAATTTTGTACAGTTTCATGTGTAGAATTATTTTGACAGATACAAGTATAATCACTTCAAAAGGCTTTACATATTTGTAAGAAATACCAAACCATATGCCATCTTGCAGAAGCCTCGATTTGGAAAGAACGTGGCTCTCAGCCAGCAATTAATTAAGCCACTCTTTTGTTTTGACCATATTGTGGTGTGTATAGCTGTGAAATTTTCTGTCTTTAGCAAATAGGAATATTCCTGTGTATCCATGATAGTTAATAGGGAAAGCAGTTAACTGCTGGTGTTATTCTCCTACAACGTAATGGGAATTTTAAGGACAGATATTTGAAGCACAAGAATGGGAGAAATTTGAGGGATAAAGTGAAAATATGAATTTGGCGCTGGGTAGCTGACAAGTGACTCCTGTCACTTTGGTCCCTTAAAGATTTCCTCATTGTTATCAGGAAGACGGAAGCTGAGCCTCTATCAAGTCTGTTGCTAGAGAATACAGAATGAGAGAAGATCACTTAATTATTTGGTGTGTGTAGTGAGATGCCCTGTTGTCAAAAAGAGAGAATAATTAGCCTGACCAATCAATTTCCTGCATTTCTCCTGAATCCAATTCAGATATCCTTAAATTATCTTCAAGTACAGATCTCTCTGATATCAGATTGTAGGGGCCAAATTAGGTTACTCAGTCGTCCTCTCCTCATGTGACTTCAGTTGCTTCTCATTAGAGCAGAATTAATTTTTAGTCAGGATATAGTAGTTAAACAGAGTTATGGGCTTGGGTCTAAAGATCGCAATCAGGGAAGGCTGGCCTCAACAGAGAGCTTCCTTTCACCCATTTTGACCATTGTCACTGCTTCCCCTCATTCATCCTCATCGCTGTTGATCTTAGCGAGAGACCCAGAGACACCATTGCCCTGCTTACAAATAAGGTTTTATGTTTGATCTTTTCATTTTGTAAAAGATAAAGCACCTCAGTCTTAAAAGGGTGCTTTCTCCTTTTAATGAACAGCAGCGACTCTGGGAATTTCAAAAGCGCTATAATGTTTTGTTCGTATGATAAAAAGGACTCACAGCATAGAGGGTGATCCAAATACTTGTTTTCTTTCTCTTAATGGAAAATTAGTTCCCTAAGGTTAAACATGATTAAACTGTAGAAGTCTTCTGCATTTTATTCTAGACCCTAACAAATAAAACCAAACTCCACATATATTTTGGAGTGGCTTTCTGAACCCTGGCCTTAGCAGTTGAGTTTCTCCTTTACAGTAAGTACTGGTAGCAATTACCAGTACCCTGGGTGCCTGCACGCACAGTCCACACACCCTGAGGTACACTGTTAATAGTCTGGTGCTTATCTTTATCTTTGGGAAGAGGGAAAACATATCGAAGTGCTTTGCAAATAATTGTAGGTGGGTGCAATACAGAGAGGATTAACCATCTAGCATTTTCAGTGGCTTAATTAAGCTCTGGCGAAGAGCCAGGATCAGTAGAAAATGGAACAGCCGCGGAAACCAGTGGGTTTCAGCATCTTGGCAAGGTCTGGAGTATTCAGCAACAGTCTGTGCTTGTGCCTACCTGTTGTGGGAAAGTGAGAGGCTGTCCAGACAACGGACAAAGCACCGGGCGTTTTCCCATCCAGCTTTCCTGTTGTAATTTGTCTCTTTCAAAGGGATCAGGGGTACCTGTGATCCAGACAGTAGTGGTTCATTTCATGCCGTGCAGGGAGGGGCTGACTTAAACCCCTGAGGAAAGCCCTTCTTCTCTCTGAGGCTGCAGTCTTCTCTCTGAGGCTGTACCGTATGGAAAGAGGTCTTCCCTGTGGCTCAGGATGTTGTCAGGATTTGAGGTTTGGGAATGGTCCCTGGGGAGCTTTGGAATGGTTGAGAAGTTTCAATCCGTCAATGTTTATTTAGCCTCAGTGCTTTTTCAAAGAGTTCTCTTGTCATTATTAATGATAAAATCAATATCAATCACAAGATTATGAGCCTTTGAAATAAGATATTATCAGCCTGAGTTTTAAAACATATACACTGGTTTTGTGAAGTGTCCAAAACTAAAAGACCAAGGATTTTAATTAAATACTTTTACTTCTCTTTCTGGCTAAAAGAAACTGATTTGCTGTTTGATGATTCATAAGTTTTTAAGATTAAAGCTTCTATAGTAAACTTCCTTTTGTACCAAAAATCTGTATAGTAAACGTATTTCTTTCTGCCAGAAAAAATTTCTGGGTGAAATTTTTAGTTAGGGGAAACCACTTCACATTAGAAACCTCCTTCTGTCCCATTTATTTAGTGTCATACTGTTTAATCTTTCAGGATGAAATCTAGCTTTAAAAAACTGTGACTCCAACAAACATGTAACTTTAAAATCTTGACGATCTTAGAAAAAGCTGTGTTACATCTTTTTACTCAGAAAAGTCACTTTTCCTATGATTATTACAAATAGATACAATGCTTCCCTGGGAATAACAGTTCTGTTTTTTATTTGTTTTATACTCTTTTGTATAACAAAGACCTCCAGCTCTCAGTTTTATACTCTCTTGTGTAACAAAGATCTCAGCCTGTGACCTACTCTTAAAGCATTATTTATATAGTGCTATCTCACCATCACAAGAAAATTAGTAGTAGTATTTTGGAATTGATTTGGTCTTACAATTAAAGTCAGATTAACAATAGACTGTCATTAATTCAGTAATCTTTGCTGCAGTTAAAATAACATAATCCTATATACTCTAACGTTTGTAAGCTGACAGGTGAAAACAGAAAAGAATCTCATTTTAAAATCTATTGTGTAACTCCAGCTATAGAAAGGTTATTGCCATTGTCTATATCACACATTTATTTTGGTACTTAGTCGTAGATGGGCTTGTATTATTTATTTAAGTCTCCAGACTGGATTGTAACCCCGTATTTTTCTTTAAGGCAGTGTTGTACAAAGGCTTACAGTGAGCCCTTATTGACTGCAGTTGTGTAATTGGCTTGATTCAAGTGAGTTGAGCAGATCCCAATTAGTATTGGTATACTTCGGGGTTAAATTTGAAACATTTCTTAGAAGATCTAAGAAAAATTCACCCTGACTCTACCAGCAGAATCCAGTGTCTATAGTTTTGAGCATGTGTCACGTTTTTGAGTGTTTTAGCTGTGTGGACAGAGTGGAGGAGCAGGGCAGCTGCCGTTACCCGTGTCAGTTTGTGTTGATACACACCCATCAACAAAGTCTCTGAACTCCCATTTGCATTAAGGAGAAACCCAACAAAATCAACTTAGTGACTATTCTGTGTGTGTGTGTGTGTGTGTGTGTGTGTGTGTGTGTAAATGTCTTTAATTGTACCAATCAAAATTAGCAATAAAAATTGGTTTTTAAATAGGCTTTGAGTTCCTCTGAATCTCAACCTCTGCTCCTTCACTCAGTGATCTCTT
Organism: Ovis aries; assembly: GCF_016772045.2. Taxonomy (NCBI): domain Eukaryota; kingdom Metazoa; phylum Chordata; class Mammalia; order Artiodactyla; family Bovidae; genus Ovis; species Ovis aries. The sequence continues at coordinate 56,264,488 of NC_056062.1, read as the reverse complement.
TTTATATTATGCTCTCTGGGGGAGATTTGCAAAAGTGATGATAACATGTTTCTCTTCTAGCTCTTGATTTTGCAAACATTGCGAAAGATAAAGATGTTGTAATAATACAACATGGATGAACCCCCAAAACATTATGCTACATGATAGAAACCAGTCACAGAAGACCACATTATTGTATCATTTTGTTTTTATGAAATGTCCGGAATAGGCAAATCCATAGGAACAGAAAGTAGATTCGTCACTGCCAGGGGCCAGGAGCGAGGTAAGTGGGGAGTGGCTGCTAGTGAGTGCAGGGTTTCTCTTTGGGGTGATAAAAATGCTCTAAGGTTAGATTGGTGGCCATAGTGGCTCAACTCTGTGAAAATACTAAAAATCACTGAATTGTATACTTTAAATGGGTAAATTTTATATATGAATTCATTCAATAGAGCTGTTTTTTAAAAACTGTATAGAAAATATTGTAGATAAAAATTAATATTCTTTGCTTAATAGATAATCTCTCCCAAATTATACTACTTTAGCATAGTAAATAAAAGTTGTATGTGAACTAAACCATTAGCCTAGCTTGATTTTAATATCTTGTAATAATACCCACAATACAGAAGTTAATCAATACAGTCCTGAAAGTTGAGTGTTAGACTTTGTGGCTTCTTGGACCATATTATCAGCAGAGTTAAAATACAATTCATTCAGCAAATATTTGTTGAATTTCTACTATATTCCAGGTGTAGTCTACATGTTAAAAAGGTAGACATGACCAAAAGCGCAGCTTCTCCCCTCCAGAGTCTCACCGTTGGGAGAGTGGACAGACAAAAGCGTAAGCACAACTGGCACGCGTCAGTGTCATACTGGACGTCCTAGAGTGGGTTTGGGGGATGCTGTATCTGCTTCCGTGCATGAGGGAAGTTTCTTTGAGAACAAGAGTTTGGTCTAATTGGAGAAAAAAGACAGTGGACCAGGGAGATGAAGGTTTCTAAGCAGAAGGAGTGAATGGCTCATGACAAGGCCTTGGGATGAGGGGAAAACGAAACAAGCCCAGACAATTCAAGAACTGCAAGTGGCCCAGGTTTCGTCCTTGTGGTAGGAGCTGCCACCCGAGACCAGCAGTACCAGAAAGGCAGGCAGGGTCCTAGTACCAAGGGCCTGATAGGCTCCGCTAATTTCTCAAAAGAAGAGCTCTCAGAACTGTTCATTTCTTACTTAAGAAATGTGTAATCACTCAAGTGCAGAAAGGAAGTATTCAGTTCAGCCTTTCATTTTTTTAGACCAAGGACCAGAGAACTTTGTTCAAACCAGGATTGACACCTAGAACTCTCTGAGTCCCATTCCAACAGCTTTCATCCTTTATCACTTGCTTTTGGAAAATTAGAAGCTGAAAGGTTTTGTGGCGCTCAGTAAATGTTGCTGCTGCTGCTGCTGCTAAGTCGCCTCAGTTGTGTCCTACTCTGTGCGACCCCATAGACGGCAGCCCACCAGGCTCCCCCATCCCTGGGATTCTCCAGGCAGGAACACTGGAGTGGGTCGCCATTTCCTTCTCCAATGCATGAAAGTGAAAAGTGAAAGTGAAGTCGCTCAGTCATGTCCAACTTGTAGCAACCCCATGGACTGCAGCCCACCAGGCTCCTCCATCCATGGGATTTTCCAGGCAAGCGTACTGAGTGGGTCGCCATTGCCTTCTCCTCAGTAAATGTTAGCTATTCTTAATTTTCAGAAACATTTCTAATACTGTCCAGTAATAACTAAGAAATTCTGAAAAATTGTCATCTTCACCTGTAGAAAGTCAACTTTACTCATGTGCTTAGTTGCTGAGTCATGACCCTATGGACTGTAGCCCACCAGTCTCCTCTGCCCATGGGGATTCTCCAGGCAAGAATACTGGAGTGAGCTGCCATGCCCTCCACCTGGGTTGGATCTTCCCAACCCAGAGATCGAACCCAGGTCTCCTGCATTGCAGGCTAATTCTTCACAGCTGAGCCACTAGGGAATCCCAAAAATACTGGAGTGGGCAGCCCATCCCTTCTCCAGGGGATCTTCTCGACCCAGGAATCCAACCAAGTTCTCCTGCATTGCAGGCAGATTCTTTACCAGCTGAGCTACCAGGGAACTTTACTCACAGAACAAATGTTTTGACCAAAATCTTTGTTTCAAAATTTGATAAATCATAGTTTTATAAAGTATGTAACTGTTTTTGTTTTAAGCCACTGAGTTTTGGAGTGGTATCTTGCAGAGAAAAAGATAACTGACATAGATTCTAGTACCTGAAAGTAGAATACTGATATAAAAATAACCTAAAAATGTGGCTCTGGCTTTGGGACTAGGCGGTGGATTGAAGCTGTATGAACCTTAACATGTTAGTAGAAGCCTAAAGGACTTTACGGAAACCATCAGTGAGGGCTTAGATGTTAGCAGAAGTTGAAGGAAAGGGATCTTTAATGTAAAGTGGAGGAAATTTAGCAACATAATCACAATAATATGGAAAATTGAAGGAACTAGATGATCTAGCTAAAGAACTTTCCAGACAGAAGTTAAAGGTAACCCCTTGGCTGCTTCTACCCTTTATAGTAAAACGATGAGAGAGGAGAAATAAACTAAAATACAAGATGTTAACTATAAATCAGCTAGGACTTGCTGGGTTCAAAAAATAAATTTATTTTTTCATTCTTAGTCTCTCCAGATAGTAGGTGATTCTCAAATTAAGAAATGGTTCATGGGCAAAGGTGAAATCCAAGGGTGTTTTCAGGGAAACATGGTCTAAAGATGAAGTCAACAACATCACTGTAAAACCCTTTATCAAGACCTCAGAATGATTTAATAAGGCAGTATCTTATAGACCCTTTTAAACAGACAAAAGGTTCTCTTCAAATCTTATGACTGTGCCTCACTTATCTTCTTTCATTAAATAGATTAAATAGAGCTTCTAATATTCTTAAGGACATTATTCTATAGCAGTCTTAAAAAGAAGGGCTATCTCAACAACATTTGTGGTGTGTCTTTGCTCTGATCTAATGGAGTGACTTCTAGTATGACTCACAGAAAACTCCCAGAATATTTAAGAGAATTGTATTGGAGGAGGCACTGCTGGCTTTAACTAAAAGGGACGTAGACTGTCTAAAATGAAGAGGTATTTGGACTCCTGGATTTCTAAGGGGAGGTGCCAGGCTGAGAAAACTACCATTCTTCTGCAAATGCAGGCTGGATTTTTTGAAAAAGGAAAAATAATTCAGAGGAACCAAGAATGTAGAGAAGAACCCTGGAGAGATATTCCCAGATAGTGAGACTAAGCCCTAATCAAGCAACTGGCAACATTGACTGGATTTCAGAGTTGTTACAATCTGCTATGTGCTTCCTATTTCCCCTCTTTTTAGAACAGTGTTTAGAGCAGTTACCTTATGCTTCTCCCACGGCTGTTTGCTGGGTGTTTATGCATAGGGTATGCACTCTGTTTGTTTTCAGTTCACAGGGCTTCATATCAAGAGGACTTTATTATAAAGAATCTGCTCCCATGAAACCCTGATAGTGGCATCTCATCTGCACCTGTACTTGACTTAGATGATGAAACCTTGGACTTTGAGCCTCAGCCTGGTGCTATTTTTATTAATGAGACTTGTGGAGATCTTGGGCATGGAATGGAAACAATCTGTGGTCATCACTGGGCTGTGGTGATTTTAAAACATATCCACAGACTCTCTGATGCTCCTCCCACCTAGAGGTGGAATCTAGTTCTATTCCTTTTGAATACAGGCTTGCCTTACAGTATTCACTTCTCACAAATAGGAGGCCATGGAAGTGACTGAGGAAGTGACCTGACTTCTGAGGCTAGGTCATAACGTGATTCTACCTCACTTTCCGCTGTGGAATTTAGCCACTATGCTGTGAGGGACCCCAGATCACATGGAGAGGCCAGACGTAGGTATCCTGGGTGACAGCCCCAGCTGAGGTCCCAGCCATATCTAATGTCACACTCCATGCCTGGAAACCATGTGGGAAACCCTGGCTGAGAACTGCTGCCTAATTCGGGGTTGGTAGGTTGTTTGGTCAGAGTGGTTATGAGTTTTGTTGTGTTTGGCAATTAATCTTTTTTTTTCTTTTTTCAATATTTTAATTGAAGAATACCATTCATAAAGAAAAGTATACCAATTCTAAGTGTACCGCTCAATAACTTATCCCAAAGTGAACATACATATGTAACCACTACCCAGTTTAAGGAATTTGCTATGCTATGCTTAGTCGCTCAGTCGTCCATGGAATTCTCCAGGCAAGAATACTGGAGTGGGTTGCCATGCCCTCCTCCAGGGGATCTTCCCAATGCAGGGATTGAACCCAGGTCTCCTGTATTGCAGGCAGATTTTTTACCATCTGAGCCACCAGGGATGTTTAAGGAATAGGAAACTATTAATACTAGTATCTCAAGTGCCTCACGTTTCCCCCTCCACCACCTCACCAGTCCTCACCTCCTCTCCCCTCCCTGTGCAAAGGTCAGGCCTCTCCTGACATCTAATACCAGAGATGAATTTGGCTGGTTTTTGCCTTTGTTTGAGTGGAACCGGTGGAGTAGGTGGTTTTTGTGTCTGGCTTCTTTTGCTAGCCTGTTGAGATGACCGTGTTCCTGTGTGTGACAGTAGTAGAGTCATTCTTGTCGCGGAACAGGAGTGTATTCATAGTAATGGAGTCGAAACCTTACTCTCCTCTGTGGTAGCAGGAGAACTTACGCACACCCCGTGTGTCATGCAGTATACGAGCAGAGTGGTGGTGTGTGTTTTTTTTTTAATCGAGAGACAGCGGGTGCAGCCTGCAGAGCGCAGGCAGCTGCTGCTCGATGTCTTGCACTGTGAGAGCACCTTTCTGACAGGTTCTCAGGCTCAAGTCTGAGGTCAGAACAGGACTAGGACAGAAACCCACTCTGCACTGACAGCTGCTCCCTTAGTCAGCGCACTGACTTCAGCCCCATGGCTTCCAAGGAATGTTTGATTAGTTTTCTCACCACCAAAAGTTATCTCTAAGAAAGCTGTAATCATGTGTTTTAACTGGTTTGGGGTTTTTGCAGTCAGTTATGATTTTTTCCCCCCAAATCTGATGAGGTTTTTGTCCCTAAAGCTCATATGCTTTACCTAACACAGATTTATCGTTTCTCCAATTGTGAATGTCAGCATGCTGTCTTCTTTTTATGATTGTCCATGAATAGACCATTTGCTGTGCAGACCCAGGCAGCTCTCAGAAGACGCCTAACCATCTATTGTATCGAACAGCTGGCTCCCTGTAGCAGAGAAACTGCTTCTGGGGAAAAAAAAGAACTCTGTTGGAGGTGTGGGACCCTTCCTTGTGTGGAGGACCCAGATGTGTGGAGTAGGAGAACAGGGATGCCTCTGCTGGGGTGCTTTCCTCGATGATGGATTTGCTATGTGGAGATGAGATTCCAGACCATTTGGATCTTGGTACCGGAATGCTCCATAGGAAGAACATTTCTACCTCTGCCCAAAAGCTCGTGTCATTCTCTTACCGGATAGAATACAGTGCCATATCTAGTTTCAGTGGAAATATGCTCCTCTTCTCTGTTTATGTGGTACCCAGCTTGGACTTCCCTGGTGGCTCAGACAGTAAAGAACCTGTCTATAATGCAGGGGACCTGGGTTCAGTCCCTGGGTCAGGAAGATCCCCTGGAGAAGGGAATGGCGACCCACTCCAGTATTCTTGCCTGGAGAATTCCGTGGACAGAGGAACCTGGAGGGCTATAGTGCATGGGATCACAAAGAGTCAGACATGACTGAGTGACTGACACTTTCACTTTTCACTGATGGTGAGGTTGATTTTAGAAAGCCAAGATAGGAAGAGAAAGAAAATAGATTTAGTAGAAAGTTGGCTTCTTTCTAATATACCATGTTAAATCTATCATGATGATTCACCTGAATCTATAGGAATAAAATTTTTTCTATCTAGCTAGCTGTGATCTAGAAACCACTGAGAATATTCTAGCAAGTTTTGAAAGGGCATGTTTTTGAATGGTTTAGTTTAAAATATGAACAGTGTAATACATAGAATTCACTCGGAGGAATAGGCAGTTATTTTTCACAGTTGATAAAATAGGTTCTATGAGGTCTGTATTGCTATTAAAGCTGTAGTATCTTATATATCAAAATGTCTTCAGCACTCAGAATGCTTCAGCTGCAATTAACAGAAAGTGCCACTCTGTCTTAAACAATAAGGAAATGTATTAACTAACATCCCAAGGAATTCAGAGGTAGTACAGTTGTGATTTAGTTGTGGTAAGTGCCCTGGGTCCTCCCCTTTGTCATTCTGTAGTCTAACTAGCTCTCCCCTCCATATAGGTTTGTACTCAGGCTGGTCTCTTTATGATTGTAAAATAGTGGTGACAGTACAAGTATCACATCCAGGATTGACAGATTACACATGCAAAAAGGGAGTCACTTATGTCTCTTTTAAGAGTAAGAAACCCTTCCCAAAAGTTCCCCTGCAAATATTCCTCCTTCTATTATTGGCTGGAATTTCAACATATGCCAAGATACGAAGCAAAATTGGTAGAAGAGACCACCATGGCTGATTCAGACTTGTCAGGATCTGCTTGGGCTGGCAGCAAAATTTGCGAGATTCAGTACAGACTGAAAGTGTGATGCCCAAGTCAGGAGCAGGGAAATTAATCTTCCCTTCCTGTGGTCCCACAACCCTAATTTACCGTGGGGGACAACCCCAAAGGATTTCTACCTGTATGCCAGGGTGCCCAGGGGAACCTGGGTTGCAGATGAGTGAGGGGCTCCTGGACTTGTGCCCAGGACCCCCACTGTGGGTGGAGGGTGACAGTGGAGTGTGGGCTTTTCCTTACTGATCATGGCACGGAGGAGGGGAGCTGAGACTCTGCCCTAGGAAGGCAAGACTACACGCAAGTCAAGGCTTGAAGCCTCGAGTGTATACACCATTGTTTCATCATATTTCACTTAAAAATACAAATGCAAAGGTCAGTTTATTAAAATTTTCAAGTCAAGGACCATAAAGCATGACCCCAAACACTGGCCTCTCTGTGCATAAGGCCTTGAGTGACTGCACTGATCACATACTCATGAAACTAGCTGAGAGATCTCCTTGGGGTGGCCCACTCTCCACCATCTCATAATGATCAGAATAGAAGGGCTTCCCAAATGGCACTAGGTTAAAGAATCCGCTTGGCCAGTGCAGGAGATGCAGGAGGTATAGGTTCAATCCCTGGGTTAGAAAGATCCCCTGAAGTAGGAAATGCAACCCACTCCAGTATTCTTGCCTGAAAAATTCCACAGACAAAGGATCTTGGCGAGTTACAGTCCACGGGCGTCACAAAGAGTTGGACAAGAGTGAGAGACTGAGCATGCATGCACACAGGCTACCAAAACCAGACCAAAGTGTCCCAAGAAAAGAGAACTGCAGACAGTAGCTCATGAATTTGGATGTAAAAATCCTTAAAATGCTAGCAATCCAAAAATAACTTTTTAAAGGAGTCTTGACCCAAGTGTAGTTTTTTCTCTAGGAATGTAAGCTTTGCACAATCAGTGTAATTTATCATGTTATTAGAATAATATAATCAGCCATAGAGCATTTGACAAAATTCAACACACACTCAATAGTAAACATTCAGCAAGCTAGGTATAGAAGGGAACTTCTTCAGCTTAATACAGACATCTGTGAAAAACCTATAGGGCTTCCCCGGTGGCTCAGCGGTGAAGAATCCACCTACAATGCAGGAGTAGCCAGAGATGCAGGTTTGATCCCTGGGCTGGGAATATTCCCTGTAGGAGGGCATGGCAACCCATTCCAACATTCTTGCCTGGTGAGTCCCATGGACAGAGGAGTCTGGTGGGCTGCAGTCCATAGGTCCAAAGAGTCGGACATGACTGAAATGACTTAACACACACGCATGAAAAACCTACAACTAGGATCAAACTTGCTGATATATTTTTTTTCTTTACTGTGAAAGTAACTGGAAAATTTAGAAATTATGTAAAAACAAAGAAAGAAGAGAATGAGTCATACCACTTGCAAATGACCCTTGGAAATAAAACACTGTGTTGCAGTCTGAGGATTTATTTCCCAAGTAGGATATCTTGAACAGAGAAGGACTGAATAATATTCTTAAAAGCTAGCTATAATTTTGGCAAATTGGTTCTCTTCCTATAAGATTTTGAACCTCCAAGTGAATATTAAATTGGATTTCAGTTAAAAAAAAAAAAGTTAAACTCTTTTGGCTAGGAGGATTGTTTGTATTTTCAGTAGTAGGAAAGAACTTATGTTCCAGCATCTATTCCTTCTTCCCTTCAAGCAAACACGTATTAAGAGAGCAATCCAAGAATGCCACAGTGTAGTGTATCAAAACATGACTGTTGTCATAGAATTTTCTAAGTTTTTTCTAGGTGAAGGAAAGGGTGAGATGAGCCCAGAAGACAGGTACCAGATGACTGCCATAGTCAAGGTATAATTTAACTTTGACTTAATGATTTAACTTTGGGCAGTGGTATGTGCAGGTCAGGAAGCAACAGTTAGAACTGGACGTGGAACAACAGACTGGTTCCAAATAGGAAAAGGAGTACGTCAAGGCTGTATATTGTCACCCTGCTTATTTAACTTCTATGCAGAGTACATCATGAGAAACGCTGGGCTGGATGAAGCACAAGCTGGAATCAAGATTGCCAGGAGAAATATCAGTAACCTCAGATATGCAGATGGCACTACCCTTATGGCAGAAAGTGAAGAAGAACTAAAAAGCCTCTTGATGAAAGTGAAAGAGGAGAGTGAAAAAGTTGGCTTAAAGCCCAATATTCAGAAAACAGATTATGGCATCCAGTCCCATCACTTCATGGGAAATAGATGGGAAAACAGTGGAAACAGTGTCAGACTATTTTGGGGGGCTCCAACATCACTGCAGATGGTAACTGCAGCCATGAAATTAAAAGATGCTTGCTTCTTGGAAGAAAAGCTATGACCAAGCTAGACAGCATTTTAAAAAGTAGAGACATTGCTTTGCCAACAAAGATCCGTCTAATCAAGGCTATGGTTTTTCCAGGAGTCATGTTTGAATGTGAGAGTTGGACTGTGAAGAAAGCTGAGCACCAAAGAATTTTTTATTTTTATTTTTTTTTAATTTTTAAATTTTAAAATCTTTAATTCTTACATGCATTCCCAAACATGAACCCCCCTCCCACCTCCCTCCCCATAACATCTTTCTGGGTCATCCCCATGCACCAGCCCCAAGCATGCTGCATCCTGCGTCAGACATAGACTGGCGATTCAATTCACATGATAGTATACATGTTAGAATGTCATTCTCCCAAATCATCCCACCCTCTCCCTCTCCCTCTGACTCCAAAAGTCCATTATACACATCTGTGTCTCTTTCCCTGTCTTGCATACAGGGTCATCATTGCCATCTTCCTAAATTCCATATATATCTGTTAGTATACTGTATTGGTGTTTTTCTTTCTGGCTTACTTCACTCTGTATAATCGGCTCCAGTTTCATCCATCTCATCAGAACTGATTCAAATGAATTCTTTTTAACGGCTGAGTAATACTCCATTGTGTATACGTACCACAGCTTTCTTATCCATTCATCTGCTGATGGACATCTAGGTTGTTTCCATGTCCTGGCTATTATAAACAGTGCTGCGATGAACATTGGGGTACATGTGAGCACCAAAGAATTAATGCTTTTGAACTGTGGTGTTGAAGACTCTTGAGAGTCCCTTGGACTGCAAGGAGATCCAACCAGTTCATCCTAAAGGAGATGAATCCTGAGTGTTCACTGGAAGGACTGATGTTGAAACTGAAACTCCAATACTTTGGCCATAATGTGAAGAACTGACTCATTGAAAAAGACCCTGATGCTGGGAAAGATTGAAGGTGGGAGGAGAAGGGGGCAACGGAGGATGAGATGGTTGGATGGCATCACTGACTCAATGAACATGAGTTTGGGTAAACTCTGGGAGTTAGTGATGGACAGGGAAGCCTGGCGTGCTGCAGTCCATGGGATCGCAAAGAGTCAGACACGACTGAGCGACTGAACTGAACTCAACTGATTGGATATGTAAGGCAAGAATGGGTTCATGAAATATTTACACAGTATTAAGCCATGGAATTGATATATAAAATTGAGCATTGATGTCAAAAAGATTTTCTAGATTTCCATTTTAAGAACCTTGGATAAGCAAAATTTGCTCTTGAAATTGTGTTAAACCTTTTTGGATGGGTTCCTAACACAGATTTAGTAGTATTAGGAAGATTTCTCACTAATCTCTTTCACTCTCATTTTAAATTAGGGCTTTATAGTGTACCTTACAGTATTGTTTGAAGGACATACTGAGTTAACATTAAGAAATTGTACTTAGCACATATTAAGTGCTCAGGAAATGTTAGCTGTTATCATTGACAGCTGTCCTTGGCAGCTGTCCAGTGTGAGCCTAAAACATACTGTGAAAGTTGCTCTGTTATGTCCGACTCTTTGTGACCCCATGGACTATATACTCCATGGAATTCTCCAGGCCAGAATACTGGAGAATATGGGTAGCCGTTCCCTTCTCCAGGGGATCTTCCCAACGCAGAGGTCAGACCCAGGTCTGCCGCATTGCAGGCGGATTCTTTACCAGCTGAGCCACTAGGAAAGCCCTTAAGTACATGCTCAGTGCTCAGGAAATGTTAGCTGTTTTTCTTCTAATTAGGAAAGAATTGCTTATGTGGACTTTTTCTTTTGTTCTCTCCCACCTTTTTAGACTGTAGAGTTTCTTTCTATATAGTTTTGAAAATTTTGAAGTCATTCAATATATTACATTTATTCAGGTAAAGCTAGCTAAAGCAAGCTGCAAAATTCTAATGGCTTACAACTATTTCTCACTCATGTAATAGTGCCATGTCACTCACTGTTCCTGGGTGATGGCTGGTGATGTAAAGACCTGGACTCATTCTGCTTTATGACTCTACCATTTTCAGCACATTTCCAAGGTCACAGTGCTCGTATGGATCAAACTGATGGAAAAGAGAGACTGTGAAAGGCATTCCCACTGCTTAAAATTAAGTTCCTTGGTCTTTGTGTGACCAACCTCATTTCTGCTAATATTCTATTGGTCATGTGACTCCACCTCAACAAAAAGATGCTGGGAAATATAATCCTTGCCCTCCCAGCAGCAGTTTATACTTTTCCCTATTGATGAAACTTGAGTTGGTTTCTAGTTTTTAACTATTATGAATATTATGAGCATTAGCATTCTTCTCTATGTCTCCCGAGACAAATGCATTTGTTTCCTTATATCATCTTGAAAGCTTAATTTTTGGTTAAAAACTATATATATATATATATTTTTTTCTGTTTTATTAGATACTTCCAAATTGCTAACATCATTATTCCATTTAAAACTCAAAATTTATGGTAGTTGCCATTTTCCCTCATATTCATCAAACTTTGGGTATTTTAAGTCTTAAAGACTTTGACAGTCTAATAGGTGATGTGTTTTCATTTGGTTTTTCCTCATCACGATAAAATGATTTTGAGCCTCTTTTTCATATAGTATCCAGTTAGGCTTTCCCTCCTATGAACTGACTGTTCATATTCTTCATCCATTTCTCTGCTGTTTTTTTTTCTTTTTCCAACTGATATGTGTGTGTGTGTGTATATATATATATGTATATAATATTTTCTAGATATTTTTTCTTGTAAATGTTTCAAATTGCCTATTTTCAAACTGTCTTTATGTTTTACCTTTTACTTTTTTACCGTTTACCTTTTCCACAGTGACTTATCATGCAAGGATTTTAAATTTTGGTGTAGTCAACTCTGCCCAACTTTTCCTTCAGGAATGGTTATTGTAAGTCTTAAAACATAGCCTTCAAATTCTATGCACATTCTTCCCATCAAGGATGGGTCTGTACCTCCTCTTGAATCTGAGCCATATGATTCTTTGAACAATAGACTGAACAGAGGTGGCACTGTGGCAGTTTGGAGGCCCAGGGTTTAAGAAATCGGTAACATGTAATTCCTATTTCCTGGGATGTTGTTGAAGTAAAACCCCCATCCTGTGAGGAAGCCCAGGCCTGGTAGGATGTTACATGTGGACAGCAACCAGCAGCCAGTTCTCACCTCCCAGCTTCGTGCGTGAGCCTTTTTGGAGATGGATCCTCCAGTCCCAGCCCAGCCACCCCAGCAGACATGTGGAGCAGAGATGATCTATCCTTGCTGAGTCCTGGCCGCATTTCAGATTCTTGAGCGTAATAAATGATTGTTGTTACTTGAAGCAACTGCTTTAGGGTAATTTTTTATCCACCTGTCATAATTGTATTCTGTGTATCTTTCCTACCTTGAAGTCAAAAAGATATTTCCCATTTTTGTCCAATACAATTTATTGAATGACTCTTTCTTTTTCCTACAAGATTAAAATGGTTTCTCTGTTATATACTAAGTTCCCTACTTAGGTTTGTTTCAGCATTATTTATTATCAGTTCTCTTGCTGAGGGATTTTAGAAAGGTAAATTTATAAATGCACTGCCTTTTGGTTAAGCTTCTTTCCAACATCCCTCTAGTGGTTCTCTTTGTATGGTTATATATGTATATTTTTTTCTAATATGATAAAAGGTCTCTGAATGGCTTTCCATGTGACCAGGGTGCCAGAACTTTCAAAAATGATATACTAGTTTTGTTGAAACTTGTTATATGTTTTGTATGAAGTCACATGCTTATCAATCTGTATTATTAATAAACACCCCTTCATAGTAATAGTTGGTTTGCAGTTTTGTGTTTGACAAGGTTGTAACTTTAAATAGGATTAATTTAAAGTATACATATCTTACTGCTCTTCTACATTGACCTAAGCAAGTGTGGTTATGCCCTACTCTTGGGCTCCTTTTATAGATAATGATAACCTCCAAAGAAATTTGAAGTAGGTAAGGACTAAGCTACTTCTTATAACATCATTGTCAAGTTATAATGAAAGCAAATCTCAGACCTGATTCTGCTGCACCTGAAGACACACATATAGAAATTTGTTGCTTAAGTATTAACAAGGCACAAAGGAGTGCTCGAAACAGGAAGAAAACTGTACTTGGAATAGGAGGAAATCCCTGTTCTGAGACCTCACAGCAGCTCTGACCAACACCTTGCAGAAAAGGGGTTACCGCAAGGGAAATTCTGCCTCCTTCATACCAGCAACAGGCAAGCAGAGTCTTCCACAATTCACACTGATGAAGGAATGTTGGATTTAAAGGAGGGCATGGTCCATCTATGCCCACTTGATCCCTAGACTCTTCTCATGAAGGAATGGCACAAGTTGATAAAATGCCCATATTTCTTAAATGCTTTTTATTTCCCAAATGGGCCCCCATTTTTAATATTCATCATGCTGGTTATAGGCCTCTATGTGAGTGATAGTTGCTCAGGCATGCCTGACTCTTGGCAACACCATGGATTGTAGCGTGCCAGGCTCCTCTGTTTATGGAATTCTCCAGGCAAGATTACTGGAGTGGGTTGCCATTTCCTTTTCCAATAGGCCTATATATTCATCAGCAAAACCTCTTCTGACAGTATGGTAATAAGCAAAAGATCAGTTGTCCTCTGAAATACAGATGGTAGAGGCACTTATAGGGACTACCTTTAGAATATGAGTTTGTTTGTTTTTTAATGGCTACAGTTGAACATCCTCTGAAATGAATGTAAGTATAATTTTAAATATTTCAAAGTAAATTACAGGCATCCTGATCAAGTATGGTATGCAATATTTTTATTAAAGTAAACATGTCTTCTAAAAAAGAAATCTAAATATCAGATCTGTTTATAAACTCTATGTAGACTTTAATCCATATGAAATGTATACAAAGTGGACCATTTTAATGAAACAGAAACACTCTTATAAATGTTAGTTCCCATCAAATTATTGTCAATCTCAAAGTCAGTTGTACCCTGGGATGATTGTCAGATTATTTTGAACCTTTATAACAGTGTTCAGTTCAGTCGCTCAGTCGTGTCCGACTCTTTGCGACCCTGTGAATCGCAGCACACCAGGCCTCCCTGTTCATCACCATCTCTTGGAGTTCACTCAAACTCACGTCCATCGAGTCGGTGATACTATCCAGCCATCTCATCCTCTGTCATCCCCTTTTCCTCCTGCCCCCAATCCCTCCCAGCATCAGAGTCTTTTCCAATGAGTCAACTCTTCGCATGAGGTGGCCAGAGTACTGGACTTTCAGCTATAGCATCATTTCTTCCAAAACACCCAGGGCTGATCTCCTTTAGAATGGACTGGTTGGATCTCCTTGCAGTCCAAGGGACTCTCAAGAGTCTTCTCCAACACCACAGTTCAAAAGCATCAATTCTTCGGCTCTCAGCTTTCTTCACAGTCCAACTCTCACATCCATACATGACCACTGGAAAAACCATATCCTTGACTAGACGGACCTTAGTCGGCAAAGTAATGTCTCTGCTTTTGAATATGCTATCTAGGTTGGTCATAACTTTTCTTCCAAGGAGTAAGCATCTTTTAATTTCATGGATGTAGTCACCATCTGCAGTGATTTTGGAGCCCCCAAAAATAAAGTCTGACACTGTTTCCACTGTTTCCCCATCTATTTCCCATGAAGTGATGGGACCAGATGCCATGATCTTCGTTTTCTGAATGTTGAGCTTTAAGCCAACTTTTTCACTCTCCACTTTGACTTTCATCAAGAGGCTTTTAGTTCCTCTTCACTTTCTGCCATAAGGGTGGTGTCATCTGCATATCTGAGGTGATTGATATTTCTCCCGGCAATCTTGATTCCAGCTTATGCTTCATCCAGCCCAGCGTTTCTCATGATGTACTCTGCATATAAGTTAAATAAGCAGGGTGACAATATACAGCCTTGATGTACTCCTTTTCCTATTTGGAACCAGTCTGTTGTTCCACGTCCAGTTCTAACTGTTGCTTCCTGACCTGCATATAGGTTTCTCAAGAGGCAGGTCAGGCGGTCTGGTATTCCTATCTCTTTTAGAATTTTCCACAGTTTATTGTGATCCACACAGTCAAAGGCTTTGGCATAGTCAGTAAAGCAGAAATAGATGTTTTTCTGGAACTCTTGCTTTTTTGATGATCCAGCAGATGTTGGCAATTTGATCTCTGGTTCCTCTGCCTTTTCTAAAACCAGCTTGAACATCTGGAAGTTCACAGTTCACGTATTGCTGAAGCCTGGCTTGGAGAATTTTGAGCATTACTTTACTAGCATGTGAGATGAGTGCAATTGTGCAGTAATTTGAGCATTCTTTGGCATTGCCTTTCTTTGAGATTGGAATGAAATGGAACTTTTCCAGTCCTGTGGCCACTGCTGAGTTTTCCAAATGTGCTGGCATATTGAGTGCAGCACTTTCGCAGCATCATCTTTCAGGATTTGAAATAGCTCAACTGGAATTCCATCACCTCCACTAGCTTTGTTTGTAGTGATGCTTTCTAAGGCCCACTTGACTTCACATTCCAGGCTCTAGGTGAGTGATCACACCATTATGATTATCTTGCTTGTGAAGATCTTTTTCGTATAATTCTTCTGTGTATTCATGCTACCTCTTCTTGATGTTAGAAAAATCTATTATTGTTTGTAACTCTTAAATTTTTTTATACAAATCTGTAAGATTCTTTATTGTTTAATTATTAAAATTAAAATAGAAATCAGTACTGTTTATGTAATAGTGAAGTTTTGCCTCTGTGTATAGAATGGTGAAGAATCTAAAATTTTAAATATCAAAAACCATGTAATATCCCACAGAGAAAACAATTTGGAAATAAGATGTGTCATTGGTAGAAATTAGTAGTATTCATCCTTTCTTGGTCTCTTGTAGCTATTGTCACATAGCATACTCTATAGCAGTATGATGGGCAGGCAGCTGCCTACACCACTATTGCCAGTACTAGAGATTTTTCTAGGCCTTTAGCACTCTTCTTTCATCTGTAAAGATAGGCAAGGCAGCTGTCTTTATACATTGTTGTAGTGTTGGTTGGCATGGTTTGCTATGGCAGCTGCTAGCCTGACTTCACAGCTGGGGAAATAGCACTTGGTATTAACAATAAAATTTAACAGAAGTATGAAAAAGACAATTGGCAGGGGCTGGGTTGAGTCTTTTAATCTTAGATCTTGGCCAATTCAAATGGAATAAGGCTATTGATTACTCTAAAAATATAGATAATTAATGGAAAGAGAGTAAAGTAGTTTTAATTGAGTTTCTTGCTAGCCTTTTATTTCCTTCACAATCTACCCTTCCTGAGTTATTTAGGATAGGGACATATACAACTGTTTTATTCAAAAGTAGGTCCACATATTAAAAATTCCTTTTATGTATAGACAGCACTTGAGGTTTTATCTTAGGTTAGCCATAGTTATAACGACTTATTAGAGACTTTAAAAATACTAATTTTTAAAGTATTTTTAAAACAATCTTTAGACCAGCTTAATTAACTTTAGATGATAAAAGCATACAAATAGTGGTCTGGTATTGCTCAGAGATGAGTTTCAATGAAGTCAGTGAATACACTGGTATTCTTGAGAACGGTTGGATAAATTCACATTCACCCATAACGACTCTGACTCCAGGCCTAGAAGTACTGGTCCTCTTGGCTTTGTTCACAGAAATTTTATGAAAGAAACTAGTGTCACAGAACCAGATGGATACAAACATTGCCTGGAATTTGGGGATAATTTAGCCAGAAATTTGGGGATAATTCTGGGATTTTGAAGATGAGTCTCAAAATCCCAGAAATATCATGCCTTCACATTGACCAGAATCAGTTCTTGAACCCAAGCCATCCTGAGGTAGCTGCAAAGCACAGTTTATGCTGTTGAAAATGTATGGCTCTCTTGAAATTGTGACCTTACCTTTACCCATCTTCCAAGTGTATCGCTTCCTTAGGTGTAGCCTGGCCTAACCAGGGGAGTCGGTGTAATCTCTATCACCATCTCCTTACCCACTTCTCTGTGGGATTTTTCACTGAAGAATTGATGCTTTGAACTGTGGTCTTGGAGAAGACTCTTGAGAGTCCCTTGGACTACAAGGAGATCGAACCAGTCCATTCTAAAGGAGATCAGTCATTGGAAGGAATGATGCTAAAGCTGAAACTCCAGTACTTTGGCCACCTCATGCGAAGAGTTGACTCATTGGAAAAGACCCTGATGCTGGGAGGGATTGGGGGCAGGAGGAGAAGGGGACAACAGAGGATGAGATGGCTGGATGGCATCACCGACTCGATGGACATGAGTTTGGGTGAACTCCGGGAGTTGGTGATTGACAGGGAGGCCTGGTGTGCTGCAATTCATGGGGTCGCAAAGAGTAGGACAGAACTGAGCGACTGAACTGAACTATGGGATTAGAAGACTGACCCTGAACCTCCTCAAGCAAATCAAAATGTTCTTATTTTTACCCTGATAAAATTTTTTAAAATACTTGTTTATTTATTTGACTGTGTCTCAGGTCTTAGTTGGTGGAGAAGGCAATGCCACCCACTCCAGTGTTCTTGCCTGGAGAATCCCAGGGATGGCGAAGCCTGGTGGGCTGCCATCTATGGGGTCGCACAGAGTCAGACATGACTGAAGTGACTTAGCAGCAGGAGAAGGTCTTAGTTGGAGAAGGCAATGGGACCCCACTCCAGTACTCTTGCTTGGAAAATCCCATGGATGGAGGAGCCTGGTAGGCTGCAGTCCATGGGGTTGCTAAGAGTCGGCACGACTGAGCAACTTCACTTTCACTTTTCACTTTCATGCATTGGAGAAGGAAATGGCAAACCACTCCAGTACTCTTGCCTGGAGAATCCCGGGGACGGGGGAGCCTGGTGGGCTGCTGTCTGTGGGGTTGCGCAGTGTTGGACATGACTGAAGCGATTTAGCAGCAGCAGCAGCAGCAGGTCTTAGTTGCAGCACACAGGATCTTCTCAGGCTTCTCTTGGTGTGCAGACTTAGTTGCACCCAGCATGTGTTACCCCCAGATTTTAAGGTCACCATTCTCAGATATCTTGTCCCCTCAGTAAGAAATTCTGTGTGCACTAGGGAGTCAAGTCGAGTCTCAGACTTCCAGGTGCTTTATCTGATGTAGCTTACTCACTAACCTCTTCAACAAATTTTCTTGCCATCTGACTGCATTAATCCAAGTTAAATGCACATACTACGCTTTTCCTTCTTCCATAGCAGTGGTCAGAGTAATTAGCATGAGCATGAACATGAAATAAATTTTTCGCCTTAATCCTTTTTGCCCTGCTGTCCAGTACTCGTTATAAATTCTTGTGACGGATGGTATAATGCAAAATATATCTATCTTCTCTTTAGATCTGAATAAATTATTGACAGTTTTCTCCTTCCTTAGCACGTAACACTGAACTTAACTTTTCAACATTTAAAACCAAACTTCTCAAATTCATTTTCAGCTCATTAGTTAATGCCAGCTAATTTTGACTTTAAAGAAAAAAATGGAACCTAAAATCTTGGAGGAGCTGTATTTCAAGCTCCTGTTGATTTAGGATGGCTGTACACAGCTTTTTGATTGAGGAGGACCAAGGGCGGGAGGTTTGACTGGGTGACTTCTCAGAGCCTCAAGAAGGTAAATTTTATACTATATTTAGTTTGTTCTGTTCTGCAGATGCCTTTCTTAATCAGTAATGGCTTAGTGTGGGGAACTTAGTGTGAGCTTAGTGTGAGTATTGAACATCTCTGGATTTGAGATTGTACAAAACCAACAACAAGGGCTACTGTATAGCACAGGGAACTCAATTAATATATTGTAATAACTTATAATGGTAAAGAATCTAAAAAAGAACATATATATATATATAACTAAATGTATGTATTAATATATATGTATATAGCTGAATCCCTATATATATAAAACTGAATCACTTTGCTGTACACCTAAAACTAATATTATATTGTAAATCAACTATACTTCAATAAAAAAATTTTTTTAAATTATACAAATTCAAGAATGTGGAGAATAATAGTTATATCTTTGTGTCATTTGGAGCATCTTTCAGAGGGAGCAAACAGATCAAGATGTTACATTCCCACATTTGGAATTGAGGAAGGGCTGGAATAGTTGAGCTTTTCATAGATTTCTCCAAATGATTAAATTTTATAAAGCAGCAACCAGCAATTGATTATATGTCTTCCTTTTTCTAAAGACACTTATTTTTCTAATGTCCTGCTAATCTAACATTTTAATTTTATATTTAAGCATAAGATTATATCACTGATTATTAGTAGGGGAAAAGGGATTACACGTATTCACAAATGATGGTTTCTTTTCAGGTATTTCAACACCTACGTCCAAAAAATCATGAAATATAACCAATGTTACATGCTTCATTGCATTTTTCTTATGTGAGAAAACTTTCAACAAATCTTTCTACCCAGGAGTACCATAGATTGTTTGTACTGTCAATAGGTTCCTCCATTTCTTTTGTCCAGTACAATAACACCTCCTTGTCCCTTTCTTTGAGAGTAGTGGTAGAATTTCACCTACCATTTAAAATGTAGATGATGCATTGTTGGGGAAAGTTGGCTTTGAAAAAAAGTAGTTTAAATCTGAGTGAATTATCACCTAGGTTGTGCTTGTACCTAGACCAGCAACCTGATACTGTGGGAAAGCTACACGCCACCTCTGGAGATGGTGAAAAAAGAAAGATTCTGCTGTATAGTTTCTTTTTTCTCTTTGTTTTTTAATTTTTTTAAATTGTGAAAGTATGATAACACATTTACAGGAGACTTGGAAAATACAGAACAAAGTTAGGGATAGTTCCACTATATATCACAATTATTTTGTAAGTAGATAAATTAAGATTTGTAGTTGGAATTTCAATATCAAACTTTCAAAAATAACACAATGAGGGGACATATGTATACCTGTGGCTGATTCATGTTGACGTTTGACAGAAAACAACAAAATTCTGAAAAGCAATTTCCTTCAATTAAAAATTAAATAAATTTATTTAAAAATTGATAGAATAAATATACAGAAAAGTAGAAGGATATAGTTCTGCTGCGTAGTTTCCTGGGCTATGAAATAAAGTCAGGACTTCTTAATCATTTGCCTGTTGTTCTTTCCAAATTTATAGTATGTACCCCATCCTACAAGACTGATTTCAAAAGCAAAATTTATAAGAAAAGCTGTAAAAATCACTTATCTAAAATAAGACTCCGATAATGATAGCTCTTCAGAACAAAGCAGAGAACCTGCAAATAATGTGGAATTCTGAAAACAGTGGCCACAGAACTTCTGTGTTAAAACCTGGTATCTTCTTAGACATTTTCTGCTCCATATGTAATCCCTTAATTTTACCCCAAATCAGAACATCTGGGGATGAGGCCCAGAAATCAGCCTTTAACACATCCCTCAGCTACTTCAAGTGCTTACTCCAAATGAATGTTTGTGTAATTCCAACATTTGTAAAGAGCTTCACCAACCTTCATTAACCTGTATTTCTTAGTAAGATTTTTTGGGGGGTTTCTCAGCTAAGAGGAGATCAGAAGTGGTTTACTTATAAAAACTAAATGGGAAATTAAGGCAATTACCAAGTCATCTTAATGATGGCTGAGACCATGCTGGGCTTTTTTTTTTTTTTTTTAAGTTTTACCTCTTATTATAATATTGCTTGTACAATAAAATTTTAGATGCAGTTCTATTCTCAGTGACCTAAAAAAAGCAAGGAATTATGTATATTTTAGGCAACTCTGAATAGGTATACATTCTCCTTCAAAATCACCATGTATCTACTCAGTACTCAATCATGGCCTATATGGGAAAAGAATCTTTAAAAAAAAAAGAGAGAGAGAAAAAGAGAGAGTGTGGGTCCATGTGTATGTATAACTGATTCACTTTGCTGTACACCTGGCACTAACACAACATTGTTAATCAACTATACTCCAATAAAAATTTAATAAATAAATTATCATGCAGGGAAAGTGTTAACAGGTTAACAGAATGATAAATGGCCGATTGATGACTTGGATGATATTTGATTGCTTGACTGTATCGTGATGAGACTTTAGGAATCAATAAGCCCCTCAGTGAGCAATGACTTTGTCAAAGGAGTTTTGACCCGCTTTGAAACGTGTGAGAATGTGGTGTGGCCACAAAAGGTATTTTATTCCAGTGTAAGCAAAAGCATCCTGAAGGGAAGGATGAAAATCATTCATGAAACCAGGTGGCTGAATCCAGTCTTAAGAAATTCATAGAGAAACTCTGCCCTAATCTTTCAATAACTATCTCAAACTATGATTGCTAGTGCCTATCAATAGAAACTAGAAGTGGAAGTAATAGTCATTACAGACATCTTGCCACCCTCCTCCCTTTCCCACAGGCAGAGAATACCCCACTCATGGATTCTGTGTTAAATGTTTGGTTTCACTTAATAGTCTCAAATGTATGTAAAGATTAATTTTGTTTCTTTTTCATTTGTTTATGTGATCAAATAAAAATTCCCTGAACAGAAAACTCATTAATATCTGTTAGTTCAGCTTCTCTGGATGTCAGGTTAGAACTTAACAGTCTGCTGTGCCTTTTTGACAGATTTGCAAAAAAAAAAAAAAAAAAACATTGTCCAGTTATCTATAAATTCTCATGTCAAACACGTGGTTTGGATCTAACTTGTGCTATAACAAATGGACTTTGCAGGTGTCTTGAGGAGAGGGAAAACACTGGCAACAAGTAAGGTATCTTTGATCTGATGCTGTTACTGCTGAAACTTAAGGGGTCCTACAATTTCAGCGTTCAATCAATCTAGTTCTCTTGACTCGATAACTTGGTAAAAAGAGCACTGACTGGGACTTCCCTGGCAGCCAGGAGTTAAGACGCCATACTTCCAATGCATGGGGCTAATTTTACTTCTGAATGTATTTGATCATATATTAGTGAACATAATTTTACTTATGAACTTTAATTTTACTTATGAACATATTTGGTCATATTGAATGTAAAGAATGGATGGACAAGTTAGCATATAGAATAATAATACTTTAAAAACATCACATGAACTCTGTGTCCAGTGAGAGGAAATCCAGATCGCAAAGCAGGACACTTTTTATTGCTTTTCCAGTGATGGCTTTTAAATACCACATAGTAAACTAGTGTCAATTAATAGAGTACAGCTCTGTCTGTCTCATTTCTTTAGCAGCTGCTTTGCAAACACTTTATTTGGTGTATGGCCATTTTAGCAGTTAACTTTATTTATTTATTTATTTTTTTTCAAAAGAAATCCACAGGTGATTGTAGCATAAAACTAGTTTATAGAGTTTGTCATAGTAAAAGAATTATATAACTCAAAGGATAAAGCTCATACTTTGTCAGCTTTCAGAACTCACAGATCTTCTCTTTGTAGCTTTCTGGCTCCTGTGCAAGATGTCAGAGGAGAGTAAACATATTAAATATAAAGTAGCAGAAAATTCCTTTTATCTTGTTAGAATAAAACTGGAAAGTCACTTCCTTATTAATCTAGTTTTGTAGCATAAGGTAAGACAGGTAGAAAAAAAACACTCTCCATATTGTCTTTGAATTAAAGACTAAAAAACTTCATTATTTTCTATTTATTCCATTTCTGTTGATAAGCACACACATAAATTATAGTTGTTTGTTTATGTTGTTTTAATCTACTAAAATTAGAGATACATTTCACATGGACTGATCTTTCAGGCTCAGAAATCAGTGTCAGCTCTATCTATCTTCATTAAACTTTTTGAGCTACAATTGTATGATTGCCAACTTCTACTTGAAGTGGTAAATCTAAGAGATTTTTCCATTCTCAATCTGAAATTTTTGTACAGATTCGCTCTGTTTGTTTCTTGATACTGCTTTCATGTGAAATTTTACATGATTTTCAATGGAACAGGTTTTGAACACCTGGGAAAATGTTAATGTATCTTTGAGAAGAAATGAATTGCCCCTTATTTTTTTAATGATAATAAATTAAAATTTGCCATCAATTCTAAGAAGAAATGATTCAGGGACTTTTTTCTGGTTTAAAACTAAAGACATATTCATTATAAATAGAGAAATTTATTTTTACATCATCATGAGAAAATACTATTAACATTTTTTATTTTTCCTAAGCAGGCATACATTTTTTAAAAAGTGGATTGCCATTATGTATCATATTTTGTAACCTGCTATTTTCACTTAACTATGCAATAAATTTTTTCAACTATGCCATGAATTATATATTCCCTTAAACTTTATTGTTCTTGGTTGTATAGTACTTCTCAGAGAGATGTATCATAATTTATTTAACAGAGCCTCTATAATTGAATATTTATCTGTTTCTAAATTGTTTCTATTTTAAATAAAGCTACAGTAGACATCTGGATGCCTGTCTTCTCACTTGTTTTAGATAAAATCCAAGAAGTGAAATTGCTGGGCCAGTTAATATAAACACTCATAGTGCCAAATTGCTCTCTGGAAAGGTAGTACTAATTTAAAATGCCCACTGTTCCATTCCTTTGCAAACCTGTGTCCTCTGTTTTTAAATATTAGTCATATTGATAGCAAAAGTATCCAGATTTAATTTGTGTCTGTTTGATGACTAACGAAATTGAGCATTTTTTTCTCTTTTGTTTGGGAAGCAGAAGTTGTTGGTTTATAATATGTCATTTTTCTCTATGTGCCTTAATTTCTTTTACTTTTTTAAGCCCAAATATTGATTTGAGGTGAAATATAGTAGGAAAAACATAATAGAAAAGTCTTTCTTTGGCATGAAACATCAAAATGTAATATTTTGTGGAAATAATAGCTTTTGTTATAAACTTTCTACAACTTTATGAGTTTTTTTATTCTCGTGAGTATATTACCATTTTTAGTGTTTTTTTTTTCACTCTAAATATAAATGAAGTTCTAGAATATTCTTAGAATTGAATATGTTCTTTCTGTTAATATACCTTTAAGGATCTTTATCTTTAAAATCAATACTCTTCAGATCATCACAAGTCTAAACGCGTAGGGAATCAGGGTTTGGACTTAAAATACTGTGCTTTCAGGATTTAGAATTAAAGTAAGAGTAAATGGCAGATGTAGTTGTTTGTCACTTTAAACAAACAAACTAATAAATAAAAGGGAAGAGGAAGGGAGTGAAAGACCATTTCCTTACCAGCAATCACACAGTTTATTGTCTAGGAAATAAAAAAGAAGAAAACAGAAAGGAAGAAAAAGAAAGAAAAGAGCCAGTTTTGTGTACTGTTGAGCACACAGATGTTCCACTTGGCAGCCACACAGGACTAGGCAGGATCAGGGTTTGTGCAGACGTAGAATGTGAGGCCTCTTTGTTGGAGACGAAGTGTTGCCTGTGGTGGGAATCGCGGCGGTGATGGGAAAGTATCGTGATGTATTGTTGAATTACGGTGATTTTCAATAGAGACAGTACATTAAAGTAACTTTGTGGGCAGTGGATTGTTCCAGCCAAGCCTGGCTAATAACACACTCATCTTGGCAAACTCCGTTGAAAAGGTAGAGCTGGCGTAGGTTTGTGGTCATGGAGCCTGTTCCGTACTTGGGCATCAGAATTCCTTTTGCAAGCACTAGTTTTTAACAACCAGTTTGTTTCACATCATCCCACAAAAGAGTTTGTGAATGTAAAGTTAGAATTGTAACCAACTTTTCAAATGGAACTCTTCCGTTTTTGGATAATTACTAAACTAGTCTGTTTCTGAATTGTTGTAGAAAATATCTTCTTAATTGAGTTGCTTCTTCTCAACCCACTGGATCATTTGGGATGAGCTTTTGTTACAAAAAAAAAGGTGCATGGCTTACATGTTTTACATTTTAGCAATCTCTTTGTGTATAGCTGGAGTGTGTTTTTGTTTAAACATAAATGTTACATTGTGAAATGCTTGGACCATGTGTTTTAAATCTAATCACTAGAAAGCAAAAGTGAGTATATAATTTGCCAGCTTTTCTGTCCTGATTTTCCATATGGTTTACCTTAGATGTTAACTGTATTTTAAGGTTAACATTTAAACTTGAAGGATTGATAATTGAATTTTTTGTTGTTGTTCCTTCCTTCCCCCTGTTTATGTTAAATATCATATTGGGTGAGTTTTTATGAACTTTTAATTGCTTGTATAAAATGTGAATGAGAATGGAAAGGAAATTTTTTTAAAGTAGTAAAGACTAGTACCTTTAAGAAACTCCTAATCAAATAGGGTTGTTGAATGAGAAATTGAACTAGTGTGTACTTGAAGGTTCATGGGGATTCAACTTGTATATTCATAGACTTTGTCAGAACCATAGATACCTACCTAGTTAACTCTTTCTTTTGGCAAAAAACGTCAACTCTCTTTTGGAGACTCAGAGAAATTAACCAGGAATATTCTCTTTGTTAATGAGGTGTCAGAACCTGATTGTAATGCTCTTAATTCTCATATCTTAGTCCTCTCTTGTACATCCTTCAGTGTCATCAAATCAAAGAATGTCCATTTACTACTCTTGAATGATCCATCAAATATGTTTTTTACCTTCAAGAAACATAAGCATATACTCATTAAAACTTGCTGATAATGAAAGACTTAATAATTTAAGATAATACTGGAAGCTGTATCTCAAAGCAGTACTTTAAAGGCCAAAGGAACTGTGCAAACAAAAATTATCCTTGAAACTCAGTAAAAGGATATATGTCTTCAGGCTGTCAAGGAAAATCTTTTTCATAGAAGTTGAGTTTTGAGGTAGGTCTGGATTTTCTTGTCTGCCTCACTGGTGAATTTCACTCAGTCTCTAAAATTTAACATAACTTTCAGTTCTTCTTATGGGTTTCCTGACATTTTTTCCCCTAAGAGAATTCTCTGCATTAATATATACTTCCTCTAGTATGGACTTCCCTGGTGGCTGAGATGGTAAAGTGTCTGCCTACAATGTGGGAGACCTGGGTTTGATTCCTGGTTTGGGAAGATCCTCTGGAGAAGGAAATGACCTCTAGTATAAATGCCCTCTAACCTCTAGTATCAGTTCAGTTCAGTCGCTCAGTCGTGTCCGACTCTTTGCGACCCCATGAATCGCAGCATGCCAGGCCTCCCTGTTCATCACCATCTCCCGGAGTTCACTCAGACTCACGTCCATCGAGTCTGTGATGCCATCCAGCCATCTCATCCTCGGTCGTCCCCTTCTCCTCCTGTCCTCAATCCCTCCCAGCATCAGAGTCTTTTCCAATGAGTCAGCTCTTCTCATGAGGTGGCCAAAGTACTGGAGTTTCAGCTTTAGCATCAGTCCTTCCAAAGAAATCCCAGGGCTGATCTCCTTCTGAATGGATTGGTTAGATCTCCTTGCAGTCCAAGGGACTCTCAAGAGTCTTCTGCAATACCACAGTTCAAAAGCATCAATTCTTCGGCGCTCAGCCTTCTTCATAGTCCAACTCTCACATCCATACATGACCACAGGAAAAACCATAGCCTTGACTAGACGGACCTTAGTCGGCAAAGTAATGTCTCTGCTTTTGAATATGCTGTCTAGGTTGGTCATAACTTTTCTTCCAAGGAGTAAGCGTCTTTTAATTTCATGGCTGCAGTCACCATCTGCAGTGATTTTGGAGCCCAAAAAAATAAAGTCTGACACTGTTTCCACTGTTTCCCATCTATTTCCCATGAAGTGATGGGACCAGATGCCATGATCTTCGTTTTCTGAATGTTGAGCTTTAAGCCAACTTTTCGCTCTCCTCTTTCACTTTCAGTGTTCCACATTTCATTGTTGGGCCAAGGATGAGGTATGGGCAAATGGGGAGGAGGAAATAGTTTAAGGAAAGGAAGCAGGAAAAAGGAAATCCTCATGGGAGATCAATTACCCAAAGCATCATGACTCACTTTGAGCTAATATAAAGTGGCTCAGCAGTAAAGAATCCTGTAATGCAGGAAACATGGGTCCCATCCCTGAGTCGGGAAGATCCCCTGCAGAAGGGAATGGCAACCCACTCTGGTATTCTTGCCTGGAAAATCCCGTGAACAGAGGAGCCTGGTGGACTGCAGTCTATGGGGTTGCAAAAGAGTTGGACACAACTGAGCAAATAAATAGCAAAATGTCTTGAAATCACAGATTTATTCTTCATATCCTGAATATCTCCTTGGCATATAATGGCAATAAATATGTTTCAGATAAGTTTAACATTTGCATGTACTTACACAAATAAGAATTCATAATAACACATTGTTATGTACTGAACTGTCTTCCCCAAATTCATATTTTGAAGCCCTGGTTCCCATTATGACTATGTAGGGTCTATGAGGAGGTAATAAAACTTCAGTGAGATCAGGATGAGGTTAAGACATTAAGGGTTAAGTGGGGTTAGTATCCAGTGGGATTGGTGTCCTTATAAAAGTGTTCGGGGAAACACACTGACTAAAGCTGCCCACCCAGTCCAGGCGCCATAGTAACTATTAATATTTGCATGAGTTATTTGACAACAGGAGGTTCCAGTAAGGAACATGGAACAAACAAGCCACCACCAACCAGAAGAGGAAAGGTCAGAAGGAAACACCATGTATCCTACCTCTTCCCAGAATCCTTCTCACTGGTGTCTGTCTTGGCTGAGCAATTCAGGTGCCACCAGGAAGGACCCTGAATCAGAGTGATAGGCCAGACAACCCAAAAACTAATCCCATCACCATGAAACCCGAGATTGTGAGCCACGTGGCAGAGCAGTCCTCCAGGTGCCCTTGCCTACTGTTCTCTGCCTGGGCGCCCCTTCTCAGTAAAGTCTCTTGCTTTGTCGGTATATGTTTCTCCTCAGACTGTTCATTTCCAAGTGTTAGACAAAAGCTCCATTTTTTGGGGGGGGGGGTCCCCTTTCCTGCAACAAAAGGAGGGGAGAGAGTCCTCTCTTGCTGTGTGCAAGAGCACAGCAGTCTGCAAGCTGAGAGAGAGTCTCTTCCAGAGGCCAGATCAGCCAGAACCTTGACCTTGGACTTCAGGCCTCCAGAACTGTGAGAAAATGAATTCCTGATGTTTGAACACCTAGTTTTGTTACAGCAGCCCAAACACACTAGTATGCACTTCCGTGAACAAATGTAGGAGCAGACATTGCTTTAGGAAATCTCAGAAGCCATGCCTCCCCAGATCCCACCACACATCTCTGAAAACTTTTGTCAACCGCTGTCTATCTCCATAAGAATCCAACTCCATTTCCAAGGCAGTATGCCAGCCCAGAGGACCTTGCAGCCAGGCTCTGCCAGTTATAACAGGAAGTAGGTGACTCTGCACTGGCATAAATTGTTTGTTAGAACAAGAATACAAGCAGTGTATTAAAAGATTCAGCCAAGTTCTACTGTGATCCTGGATGAAGTGTAACCAAGACATGCAGCGTTATCAGTAGGATTAGATCTTTGAGCCTGGATTGTGGTGTGCCAACACAGGTGTATCTGTGCAACACCCTTGCCCACGGATAAGTTCCTACTTAGCACTTCAGTCCTCCACACCCAGCGTCTTTCCATCCTCATCTTCTACAATTCACTTTCCGAAGAGTAGCCAGAATGATCTTAAAAACAAATTTGGTGGTGCGTTTCCCCACACCCTTTCCATTGGCGTCTCAGGCACTATGGGTGGCCTGCCCTCTGCCTTCCTGTCTGCCATCTGACTCCTCCCAGTGTCCCTGTCGCTGGGTGCTCTCCAGCCACAGTGGCCTTCTCTTGCTTCTCTAGACATGCCAAGTTGTCCTTGCCTTTGAGCCTTTGAATTCACTGTGCCTCTGCCTGGAAGTCTCTGCCCCATCTTTACACAGCTGGCCCCTGATTTACCATTCTGGGCTCCACTGAAATGTCACTCTTCAGAGATTCCTTCCTTCACCACCCCATGATATGTCTCCTCTCTATAATAACCACTTTATTTTAATTTTCTGCATAGCTCTTAACTCCTGTCCGATTTGTTTGTCTTTTCCTTCCTGCTACAACATAAGCTCCATGAGCCAATGAGCACTGGAATCTTGTCTTTCTTGTTGGTTACTCCAGCCTGTGGAAGAGTGCCTGCCACAGATGGGCCTTTAAGAAATATTTGTTGAATGAATGAAGCAATGAACAAACTGACAGGTTGGAGCCCCGGATCCCTGGCAAGCACTCACACGGGCCACCTTTCTCAGGGTTCATATACTGTTCTTGTATCCTTAGTCGTAGGAGACCTGCTAGCCACAGAAAGGCCATTTAGGGCCTAGGAACACACTTCTTCATCAAGAGTCCAGCTGCATAACCAATAGATAAGCAATCGACATCCGTCAAAAGTTAAACCTAATCTCTTTCAGCAGGAGATCTTTGAAAACATTTTTTGTCTACTGGTGTCTATCCCCAGATCAACCCACGTGCCAGCTCAGCTTGCCGGCCCCAGTGAGCCTTACAGCCAGGGCTGTGTTACTTGTGACAGAGCAAGTTATATGCCTGAACTATTGCTTTATTAAAGCAAGGCCTGTCCAAACTTGATTCACACTGAATGCTTCCTCCGTCCTTTATTTGCATTCTCTTGGACATCTTCTCAGCAGTCTTAGGAGGTAGATACTGTGGTGATTCCCTTTTTACAATAAAGATAACCTTGCCCAGCATTACATAATGATCATAGAATTGTTTGCATAAGATGAGTAAGTTGGGGAACAGAATTGCTTTTAGACACTGTCAGTTTATCATGGTTCTAATTATCACTGAACAGTAAACCAATAAACAGTGGCTTTCTTTAGCTGTTAGTAGGAAACAATTACTTTTCTTAAATTGGAAGCAAAAAAAACCCAAAATCCTCAGCTGGCTGAGCAGAAGCCTTTGGTCACCGTGCAGTCATGTTCCTGTTCTGCTAGGAAGGACCCAGCGATCGAGCAGCATGTGCAGCATCCTGTAACCCACTGACAACACGCAGGCTGCTCTCAGGACTTTGAATACATCCGTGTGGCACTGAGACTGGAGCTCAGTTCAGACACATAAGACTGGTGGTGGAATGCACTGGGGTCAAATGTAGACTCCCAGTTTACAGAACCAGTTGCAGAAGTTTTGTGCAGCACTTGGGGATTTCTTTGGAAGGAATGATGCTAAAGCTGAAACTCCAGTACTTTGGCCACCTCATGCGAAGAGCTGACTCATTGGAAAAGACTCTGATGCTGGGAGGGCTTGGGGGCAGGAGGAGAAGGAGATGACAGGATGAGATGGCTGGATGGCATCACTGACTCAATGGACATGAGTCTGAGTGAACTCCAGGAGTTGGTGATGGACAGGGAGGCCTGGGATGCTGTGATTCATGGGGTTGTGAAGAGTCGGACACCACTGAGCAACTGAACTGAATGGAACTGAACTGAGAATGTATATTCACTCTGTGTGTGTGTGTGTGTGTGTGTGTGTGTGCGCACGCACATGCTCAATCACTTAGTTATGTCTGACTCTGTGACTCCACAGACTGTAGATCGCGAGGCTCCTCTGTCTGTGAGATTTCCCAGGCAAGAATACTGGAGTGGGTTGCCATTTCCTTCTCCAGTGTATTGATTATAGCCTTCCACAGACGTGATCAAATGCCTGTTATGTATAGTGTAGCACAGTGCTACAAAGTAGAGGTTTAAAAGTATCACATTAACATAAATTGATTAAGGAGAGGACCGTAGGTAACAGGAAATGGTAGCTATATTTAGCTTATTTGTCACTCTTCTCATTTGTATCCAAGCAGAAGTGAAGTGAAAGTGAAAGCCACTCAAGTCATGTCTGACTGTGACCCCATGGACTATACATACAGTCCATGGAATTCTCCAGGCCAAAATACTGGAGTGGATAGCCTTTCTCTTCTCCAGGGGATCTTCCCAACCCAGGGATCGAACCCAGGTCTCCCACATTACAGGGGGATTCTTTACCAGCTGAGCCACAAGGGTATTCTATCTGAAACAAAATTTAGCTGGCCATCTGGCAAGCAGTCATGTCAAGAAGCATGATTTAAGGTGGGAGGGGGGTTCATGTTTGGGAACGCATGTACACCCGTGGTGGATTCATGTCAATGTATGGCAAAACCAATACAGTATTGTAAAGTAAAAGGGAAAATATATATATAAATAAATAAATAAAATAAAATAAAATCAGAGAAAAGAGAAAAAGAAGCATGATTTAGTTTCAGATTCAAGCCAGAGGAATAAGTTAATTTTGCCTAACAGATCTTGCTATCCAGAAATAAGTCCAGGCACCAAAGGAGGTGGTAAGTCATTAATGAGAGTAACTGTACTTCATGCTCTGAAAGAGTTAAGTACTGAAAGGTACACTAAAAATTGATTTAAAATTTTTTTACTGCATACCCTGCCTACCTTCTGACTGTTTGGTTGCTCTTTCTTTAACTTGCTTTCCAGCTTTTGTGCTTCCTGATAGTGGGAGACCTAATAAGTATTTTGAGTCATAGACTCATAAAATTTTAGAAATGAAAGGAATTTTGGAAGTCATCTAATTCAGCCCTTACTGAATTCAAACTCCATCATGAGATGACCATGCCACAGTGCTCATCTGTCATGAAAATTCCCTGTGATTTCTTCTAGTAATGCACAAACCAACCAGTTCCCCTTCCAGCCAACTCTGTTAGAAGTTCTTCCACATATTAAAGCTGAATCTGCCATAAATCTGCTATCCCCTATAACTTCTAACTATTTTTCTTATTTCTGCTTTCTTGGAGGCATATAAAATAGATGCACAAAATAAATATTGTGACCTCTTTAGTATTAAAGACTTCCAGATTCTTTAGACAGGTATAAGATCCTTCTCTACTTTTTGTTCAAACTGCTCCTTCCCTTAATTTTTCATTCACATACTACAAGATTCTTTGACTGTCTTCTTTCCAAACAGATGACAGTTCCCTAGATGTGGTCAGAAAAGTGAAAGGAGATTGGAATTATTATGTGGGAAATATAATGTGGAACCTGTACTTTGTTGTTTTGTTGCTAAGTCATGTCCAACTTTTTTGCAACCCTGTGGGCTGTAGCCCTTCAGGCTCCTCTGTCCATGAAATTCTCCAGACAAGAATAGTGGAGTGAGTTGCTATTCCATTCTCCAGAGGATCTTTCTGACACAGGGATCAAACTCAGGTCTCCTGCATTGCAGGTAGGTTCTTTACCATCTGAGCCATCAGGGAAGCCCCTTGTTTAGAGAGAAATACATATTAATCTCTTCAGTTTCATAATAGGAAAGCAACTTTGCTTATCTCATATTTGATATTTAAAATGTGCAGTTCTATCTTTGACTTTCTATGTAATGTCTGCACTGCATGCCCTTGTTAGGGAAACTAAAGCTTGAATTGACCAAGATTCAGGTTGGTCCCTTGACTGCCATGAACCATTTATCTGGAGTTTGACTGAGACAGAGACTCAGAGAATGTAACTTATGAATACTGTAGCCAGTGCTTTTCAAGCCAGACTCATTTGAGAAGTTTTTCCTAAATGTGCATGAATCTCCAGCTCTACCATACTGATTTGGATGGTGTAGGTCTGGGTTAGACCCCAGGCATCAATATTTTTATAAAAAAAGGAAAGAAAAAAATTGTAAAAAGCTTCCACAGCCAATTGATTGTGTTTTGCCTCTCAGCTCTGACTCCCTGCAGAGTGATAAGTCTGTCCCTGTAAATTATAAAGTAACTTCTGGATTTTATTATCCTCATCCTCAGCCCCAAACTCAGACTCAAAGAATGCCTTCAGTCAGTTTTGTCTTCCTTTTGTTTCTTTTGTATATATTGAAGGCTGCTGTCAGATTTGTCCATTTGAGCAATATTCTAGTTTATATTTGAAATTATTATCCTTTTAGTTATCTATTACACTTTATATTATATATAAGAATCAATGTAATGAATTTCATAATACCTATTATTTATTGAGTATGTACTATGTGCCATATGGGTTAAGCATCTCAGCAGCTTTACCAAGTGTTATATACTCACTTTACAGCTAGTAAGCAGTCCAAGGTTTCCAAGGTGGCTCAGTGGTAAAGAATACACCTGCCAATGCCGAGATGCAGGAGGCGGGGGTTCGATCCCCCGGTCGGGAAGATCCTCTGGAATAGGAAGTGACAACACTCAGTATTCTTGCCTGAAAAATTCCGTGGACAGAGTAACCTGGCAGGCTATAGTCCATGGGATCTCAGAGTCGGACATGACAGCAGCTGAGCACTGAGCACCCAGGCAAGCAGTCCATACGAGCTCAGTGTCTCACGCTCAGTCACGGTCAGATCTAGACCTTTCTATGACATTTTAAAACTCATATTCCTTCCTCTGCTGTACCCTGACAAAACTTATCTCTGACAATAAAATTATGTATTTTCTTCTCTCATAAAACAAAACTTGTATACCACAAGTTATATCCTTTTTTTCTTGGATACTCCAATTCTAGTTCCAGCTTTGATCTGATGTTAGTTATCAGCATATCTCAGGTGCCTGAAGGCATTTATTCCTTCTGTTTCCTTTGGATTTTTTTGTCCCTCCAAATATATATATTCTTTTTTATTGCATATGCATATTCTGACCAGCAGCACTTTTTTTTTTTTCCAGAAAAATAGACTCTATATAGTCATTAGGTTTTAGGATATTTCTTTCCCTAATTTCTTGACACATCTTATTTTGCTAACTCTAAGAAAAGTTTATAACTATCATTATTTATGGTATATGTAATATATTATATTATGTGCAT
Organism: Ovis aries; assembly: GCF_016772045.2. Classification (NCBI taxonomy): domain Eukaryota; kingdom Metazoa; phylum Chordata; class Mammalia; order Artiodactyla; family Bovidae; genus Ovis; species Ovis aries. The sequence continues at coordinate 56,230,905 of NC_056062.1, read as the reverse complement.
GTTCCATATTATTAAAAAGTGAAATATTTTATTGGACATTTAAAAATGTTTCATTTCATAAAATAAATCAATGTTTGAACAAGAGATAAAGCTTGTTTGTGGTACAAAATACTAACTAGCAGGGCAAGGTTAAAAAGTGTTTGGTTTAAGGGAAAGACAAAATCATATGTTTACCATAGAGTTGCAGAAAAAGATTAAATTCCAGGATGATTGCAATTTGAGGAAGTACATTTTAGCATTATGAACAGTGATTTAAATTTTAATCAGTTGAATTATTAGAGTTATAATTATTGGAATTATAGAAAGCTAGCACTTTCTACCTTTATTTTTTAACTGTGGCTGTTGTGCTTGATAAGACAGAATAGTTAGTATGGTGGTGAGTCAATCTCATAGGCATCCTACAAACTGAGCAGAAAGAAGCAGCAGACTAGAAACACAGTCAAAGAAACCCAGTGGATGGTATTTGAAAAAGGGAGACACATCTGAAATATACCAAAGAGCCTGCATAGAAAATTTTACTTGTTAATCAAATATTTAAGACTGCAATAACATCATATGTAGCTAATAAAAAGTCTTAACATTTTGCATTTTGTATGTATATTGAATCAATTTTGCACTCAGTAGCTCTCGGTGCTGTATTAGTTTTCAAACACTTTAAGTTGTATAAAAGTAGAACAAAATCATTGAACTGCAGAAGACCTTAGGTCTGTTCTAAGCTTATGCTTTTCAAAGATGAGGAAGTTGATGCCCAGAGAGTTCAATTAAAGGAGAGTATAATACACACATCCCTTCACAGTCGTGTGCAGGCACTTTCCCTCACAGATGCATGCGCAAGGCACACACGCAAAGTGCTGGCTTCACAGAGAGGCCAGCATTACTGCGCACGTTTGAATGAATTAGAAAAAACAAATAGGGAGTAATTAAATCATTAAAGATATCTTAGTTGTTTCTCTCCAAAAAAGAAAAGAAAATTTTTTTCCCAAAGTCTTAAAACTTTAAAATAACAAAATCATAAGAAAATCAGGAAAAGTTCTAAAATATTTTAACTTGTTGGGATGAAAACATAGATGGTTAATGATTTCAAAACAACTGTTCTTGAAATCTCTGTGAACTTCGATTATAGTAAGGCAGCTACATTGACTCCCAAAGGCAGAATTCCTTACAAAATTCTCTTTGGATACTGAGATTCAATCCAAGACTTGTATTTGCCGGCTTTGTATTATTTAATTTATGTATATCAAAGAACTAGTCAAGACACTGTCTCTATTTTAAGTCTATGAGAACCGTCACCAGCCTGCACTGACAGATGTTAAAGAATGTGGAAAGAATGTCAAAACCCCCTCCTTAGAAAAGTTTTTAAACCATGTCCTTAATACAGAAATGCAAAACCAGATTTAATTGCCCTTTTCCTAAACAGCTCAGACATGCAGACTCATTTACTGCAGCATATGGTCTGCGAAAGTGCACATTGGAAGAGAGCAGTCATGGTGAAGGCTGAGATTGAATCCGTTTAGGCTGGAATTCACAAAGATCCAGCAGAGGCAAGCATTCAAAGTTAAAGAAACACATTGACCAGTGAAAACATGGGCTATTTTCATTTTGAACGTACTCACTGGAGATGTCCTATTCGCTTTCAGGACAGCAGTATTCAACGTTTCTAATATGAAATGCAGCATTTCTGAAAAACTAATATCTAAGGTTTTTTTCCTCCTAATTAAAAAGAGGTATGAAAAATAGACAACCTTGCATAAAGTCACACAGTTTCAGGTTTGGGGTTTTTTTTTTTTTTAATAATTTATTATTTGTTACCACTGAAAGTAACCATTTTTCTAATTAAAACAATGACTTGGGTGACAGCAACATGGTTTACATTTTATTTTAAAGGGATGACATTATGAGACTACATGAAGTGGTAACTTCTTATCACTCCCAAAGGGATTAGGTTTACAGTTCTTGGAAGAAGTCAAGGTAATTGAGAACTGAAGAAAAGGAAGACAAAAAAAGTCTAAATCATCTTATACAACTTTGTGGTATTGGCAAATGATTTCATGTATCTTAATTTTCTACGTATAACGTGGAGTAAGCTATCTTTACATGGAATTTTGTTTTAACCTCTAAATATCTAAAAGACAGTTCAATTGCTATGTGTCTAGTACAGTGTCATGCAGATATGAGGAAAAATATAAAAGGTAACAGAATGGAAAGAAACACATGAGCAGTTAGGAATGGCAAGCATGGATCTAATGGTTTACCCTTGCTGGAATCTAATTAGGAATAGCTATTTATTATAACAAATAACTTCAAAGTGCTATTTTTCCTGTAAAACTAGAGTTTCTGTCAGTGATATGTTTATATATTTGTAAGACAAGTATTTTACTATTTTTATTGGCAATTTGAAGTTGTCTACAGCTGCACTGTCAAGCGGCTGTTTAAATTTAATTGAAATTACATAAAATTAGAAAATTGCTTCCTCTCCACATTAGTTATATTTCAAGTGTTCCATGACCACATTATATAGAATGTTTCTGTCATTATAGAAAGTTATGTTTTGGAATTGTTGATATTTTAATTAAGTTCTATTGATGTATTCCATTGAAAGTCAAGAAGATAAATTGTATATTTTTGGGTAGTAGGTATGTATGCCAGTGTTCTTAGTCACTCAGTCATGTCCGACTCTGGGCAACCCCATGGACTGTAGCCCACCAGGCACTTCTGTCCATGGGGATTCTCCAGGCAAGAATACTGGAGTGGGTTGCTATTTCCTTCTCCAGGGGATCTTCCTGACCCAGGGACTGAAGCCAGGTCTCCTGCGTTGCAGGCAGATTCTTTACCAACTTAGCTAGGAGGGAAGCCGAGTTTTATCAATGTATTCCATTGAAAGCCAAGAAGATAAATTGTATATTTTTAGCTATCAGATATAGAGGAGACTGATCTCCTTCCAGTGCAAAGAATAAGCCAAAGTTGAAGCTGTAAAGAAGATACATTTAACCTATGTGTGTGTGTCTGCATGCTAAGTCACTTCAGTTGTGTCCAACTCTTTGCAACCCCATGGACTATAACCCCCTAGTCTCCTCTGTCCAGGGGATTCTCCAGGCAAGAATACTGGAGTGGGTTGTCATGCCCTTCTGCATGAAATCTTCCTGACCCAGGAGTCGAACCTGCGTCTCTTACAGGTTGAAATTGGCAGGTGGGTTCTTTACCACTAGCGCCACCTGGGAAGCCCTTAACCCATGTAGCAAGACACAAAAATGAAATGATGGTGTTGCTGATGACAGTGTGATTTTTCTGAAATTGTGAACAACTCTTGGTAACATTTTGGACAAAATCAGTCTTCCCTTAATTTACATTGTAATCTCATTCTTGAAAATATAGTGTTTACTTAAACTCTTATTAAAAAAAAAAACAACCTTTAAAAAATATTTAGCAAAAAAAAAAAAAAATTTAGCAGACAGAGTTCCAGGCTTAGATCATTGCAATCAGATTTTATCAATGGCTAGCAGAACAGCTCTTGCATGGAAGAGTTCCTTGCATTACACAATGTCTCCATCCCATCCACTCCTGCTAGATGTCAGCCTGATCTTTGTGACAACCAAACAGCACCTCTGAACATTTCCAACACATCTTGATATAAATATTTGGTATAAATAAATATGGTATAAATATTCAAGATGGTAGCCTCCTTCAACTTCTTAAGATTGTCATCTTAAGCCTGTTCTTTTGTTGCATACATTTTTAAATTTAATTTTTCCCATGTTTTTTATTTTTTAATTAAAGTGAGGAACCTCTTGATGAAAGTGAAAGAGGTGAGTGAAAAAGTTGGCTCAAAGCTCAACATTCAGAAAACGAAGATCATGGCATCTGGTCCCATCGCTTCATGGCAAATAGATGGGGAAAGTGTCAGACTTTATTTTTTGGGGCTCCAAAATCACTGCAGATGGTGATTGTAGCCATGATATTAAAAGACGCTTACTCCTTGGAAGAAAAGTTGTGACCAATCTAACAGCATATTAAAAAGCAGAGACATTACTTTGCCAACAAAGTTCCGTCTAGTCAAGGCTAGCCGGTTTTTCCAGTAGTCATGTATGGATGTGAGAGTTGAACTATAAAGAAAGCTGAGCTCCAAAGAATTGGTGCTTTTGAACTGTGGTGTTGGAGAAGACTCTTGAGAGTCCCATGGACTGCAAGGAGATCCAACCAGTCCATCCTAAAGGAAATCAGTCCTGAATATTCTTTGGAAGGACTGATGTTGAAGTTGAAACTCCAGTACTTTGGCCACCTGATGCAAAGAACTGATTCATTTGAAAAGACCCTGATGCTGGGAAAGATTGAAGGCAGGAGGAGAAGGGGACAACAGAGGATGAGATGGTTGGATGGCATCACTGACTCAGAGAACATGAGTTTGGGTAAACTCCTGGAGTTGGTGATGGACAGGGAAGCCTGGTGCGCTGCAGGCAGTGGAATCGCAAAGAGTTGGACGCAACTGGGCAACTGAACTGAACTGATAGTTAATTAACAATATTCTATTAGTTTCTCGTATACAGCGAAGTGATTCAGTTATATATGTTTTCTTATTCTTTTTCATTATAGTTTATTATAAGATACTGAATATAGTTCCCTATACAGTAGGACCATGTTGTTTATTTATTTTACATATAGTAGTTTGTATCTACTAATCCCAAACTCTTAATTTATCCCTCCTCTCTACCCTGTTCCATATTTTTTAAATTGAAAATATTATGCTGCTGTGCACCTAATTCTCTTTAAGACTTGTCCTTGTTCATTCATAATAGGGTTAGACTTAAGGAAGTGACCAGGGGTAATAAAAGAAAAACTCCATCTTCACTTGCATATGCTGTGAACTTTTGTCTTATTTACACTAGAAAATGAGGCTGTGGTAGAGGCTGGCTCTACCACTTACAGCTGTGTGGCTGCAAGCAGTGGCCTGGTAAGCTTGTTCACTGAAGTCCTAAGTTTCCTTAAGAAACACATTGGAAATAAAACAACAGAAGTAATTATAAGGCCATGTTGGTGTGTAGATAGAATGAGAACGCCTTCCTTTTACCTCAGGAACTATTTATTGTTGTTGTTCATTTATTGTTGTTGGACACGACATACCTAAGTTGTGTCCAACTCTTTGCAACCCCATGAACTGCAGCATGCCAGGCTTCCCCGTCCTTCACCATCTCTGCAGTTTGCTGAATCTCATGTCCATTGAGTTGGTGATGCCATCCAACCGTCTCATCCTCTGTCACCCCCTTCTCCTCCTGCCTTCAGTCTTTCCCAGCATCAGAGTCTTTACCAATGAAATGACTCTTTTCATAAGGTGACCAGAGTATTGGAGCTTCAGCTTCAGCATCAGTCCTTCCAATGAACATCCAGGGTTAATTTCCTTTAGGACTGACTGGTTTGATCTTGCTGTCCAAGGGAGTTTTGGAGTCTTCTCCCAGCACCACAGTTCGAAAGCATCAACTGTTCAGCACTCAGCCTTCTTTATGGTCCAACTCTCACATCTGTACACGACTACTGGAAAAACCATAGCTTTGACTATCCAGACCTTTGTTGGCAAAACAATGTCTGAATACACTCTCTAGGTTTGTTATAGCTTTTCTTCCAAGGAGCAAGCATCTTTTAATTTCCTGGCTGCAGTCACTGTCCACAGTGATTTTGAAGCCCAAGAAAACAAAATCTGTCATTGTTTCCACTTTTTCCTCTTCTATTTGCCATGAAGTGATGGGACCGGATGCCATGATCTTAGGGTATTTTTTTTTTAATGTTGAGTTTTAAGCCAGCTTTTTCACTCTCCTCTTTCACCCTCTTTGAGAGGCTCTTTAGTTCCTCTTTGTTTTCTGCCATTAGAGTGGTAGCATCTGCATATCTGAGGTTGTTGGTATTTCTCCCAACATCTTAATTCCAGTTTGTTATTTACCTAGCCTGGCATTTCACATGATGTATTCTGCATATAAGTTAAATAAGCAGGGTGACAGTATACAGCTTTGTCATACTCCTTTCCCAATTATATTATATGATTATATTATATCCAGAAATATAAACAGAGTTAAAATCTAAAACAGAACTTCTTAATCTTAGAGGTCCATAGATGACCTTCAGATAATCTGTGAACCTCTTGAAATTGTACCCCAGTTATGTTTATGGGCATTTGTATGATTTTTAGAAGGAAGAGTCCACTGATACAATAAAAGGAATGAGGGAAAACTAATTAAAAGAATAATGTTTTTGTGCGTGCATGCTGAGTAGTGTTTGACTCTTTGCGACCCCATGCACCCCATGGACATGCCAAGGCTCCTCTGTCCATGGAATTTTCCAGGCAAGAATATAGGAATGGTTTGCCATTTCCTCCTTCAGGGGATCTTCCCAACCCAAGAATCAAACCTATGTTTCTTGCATCTCCTGCATTGGCAGGTGGCTTCTTTACCAACTGTGCCTCCTTGGAAGTCCAAAAGAAAAATAAAACCTCATTATAGAAAAGGGCTTCCCTGGTGGCTCAGATGGTAAAGTATCCTCCTACAATGCAAGAGACCCAGGTTCAATCCCTGAATCAGGAAGATCCCCTGGAGAAGGGAATGGCAACCCACTCCAGCATTCTTGCCTGGAGGATTCCAGGGACAGAGGAGTCTGGCGGGCTACAGTCCATGGGGTCACAAAGAGTCAGGCATGACCAAGTGACTGAGACACATAGGAGACAGAGGAGGCAGAGTCAGGTCCATACAGAAAGGGATATCTGACAGGTTCGAGGTTAAGTCTGCTATTGAAATGGTACATTTTAAACAAAGAAGAAAGATTATGAACCTATTGAAAGGATCATCTTCCCCTTTCAAGAAATAGTTATGTGCTAAAAATAGATTCGTTGAACTCCATGAAAAATTAAGGAGTGATTGGAGAAGGTGTCTTATACATGCTTAGTGAATGTTAGCTACCATAATCAATCACCACCACTGCCACCACCATCACCATCAAAACAAACCCAGTGACAGTAGATGTTCCAGCCTTGGCATGATGGAGGGGACAAGAACACTCTCGGGATACAGGTATATGTGAGGCTGATTCACTTTGCTATCCATCAGAAACATCAGCAGTGTAAAGCAACTATACTCCAGTTTAAAAAATTATGACTACAGGAAAAAAAATAAGAACACTCCCAGATATAATTTCAAGTTATAATTAAATCAGTTAAAGGATTTCTACAGGCAGTAAGCTTTGGGGACGCTCAGTTGTGTCCGACTTTTTGTGACCCCATGGACTGTAGCCTACCAGGCTCCTCCCTCCATGGGATTCTCCAGGCAAGTGTACTGGAGTGGGTTGCCATTTCCTTCTCCAGGGGATCTTCCCAACCCAGGGATCGAACTGGTTCTCCCGCATTCCAGGCAGGCGCTTTAACCTCTGAGCCATCAGGGAAGCCCAGGAGAAGGTAAAATTAGACAGCTCTGCCTGCCCCTCAGTGTTCACTGAGCCCCTGTCAAAAAGAATACTAGAGTGGATTGAGTCACTGTGACCCTCCTGTGACTCACCATATATTTCTACTTTATTGTATTCAGGTATAATGTAGCTAAGGTGGGGAAGTGTGGACCATTAAATGTGGCGTGAATGTGGTGTGTAGTTCTGTGAGTTTTACTCGCTTTTGTTCAGTGCTAGTTTGCCTCACATCCTCAAAAGAAATTCAACATTCATTTCAAATAGTTGTTTTCTTTTTGGTAGGACATTTATAATAAATTTTAAGAGAGGAATGTTTATACCATTAAAATAAGTAAGATTTGAATCAAAGCAAATTATTGAAAGAAAACCCATCCCCAAAGCTTACTATCTGTAGAAATCCTTTAACTGATTTAATTATAACTTGCAATTATATCTGGGAGTGTTCTTATTTTTTTTTCTTGTAGTCATAATTTTTTAAATTGGAGTATAGTTGCTTTACACTGCTGATGTTTCTGATGGATAGCAAAGTGAATCAGCCTCACATATACCTGTATCCCGAGAGTGTTCTGGTCCCCTCCATCATGCCAAGGCTGGAACATCTACTGTCACTGGGTTTGTTTTGATGGTGATGGTGGTGGCAGTGGTGGTGATTGATTATGGCAGCTAACATTTATTGAGCATGTATAAGGACTTGGCAGGTGTTAACTCATTCTATGCTCATAGTAACCTGAAAGTGAAAGTGAAGTCACTCAGTCCTGTCCGACTCTGCGACTCCATGGGCTGTAGCCCGCCAGGCTCCTCCATCCATGGGTTTTTCCAGGCAAGAATACTGGAGTGGGTTGCCATTTCCTTCTCCAGGGGATCTTCCCAACCCAGGGATCAAACCTGGGTCTCCCGCACTGCAGGTCGACTCTACTGTCTGAGACACCAGTTCAGTTCAGTTCAGTTCAGTCACTCAGTCGTGTCTGACTCTTTGCGACCCCATGGACTGCAGCATGCCAGGCCTCCCTGTCCATCACCAACTCCTGGAGTTTACCCAAACTCATATCCATTGAGTCAGTGATGCCATCCAACCATCTCATCCTCTATCATCCCCTTCTCCTCCTGCCTTCAATCTTTCCCAGAATCAGGGTCTTTTCAAATGAGTCAGCCCTTCACATCAGGTGGCCAAAGCATTGGAGTTTCAGCTTCAACATCAGTCCTTCCAATGAATACCTAGGACTAATCTCCTTTAGGATGAACTGGTTGGATCTCCTTGCAGTCCAAGGGACTCTCAAGAGTCTTCTCCAACACCACAGTTCAAAAGCATCAATTCTTCAGCACTCAGCTTTCTTTATAACCCAACTCTCACATCCATACATGACTACTAGAAAAACCATAGCCTTGACTAGACGGACATTTGTTGACAAAGTAATGTCTCTGCTTTTTAATATGCTGTCTAGGTTGGTCACAACTTTCCTTCCAAGGAGTAAGCATCTTTTAATTTCATGGCTGCAGTCACCATCTGCAGTGATGTTGGAGCCCCAAAAAATAAAGTCAGCCACTGTTTCCACTGTTTCCCATCTATTTGCCATGAAGTGATGGGACCAGATGCCATGATCTTCGTTTTCTGAATGTTGAACTTTAAGCCAACTTTTTCACTCTCCTCTTTCACTTTCATCAAGAGGCTCTTTAGTTCTTCTTCATTTTCTTCCATAAGGGTGGTGTCATCTGCATATCTGAGGTTATTGATATTTCTCCCGGCAATCTTGATTCCATCTTGTGCTTCTTCCAGCCCAGCGTTTCTCATGATGTACTCTGCATAGAAGTTAAATAAGCAGGGTGACAATATACAGCCTTGACGTACTCCTTTTCCTATTTGGAACCAGTCTGTTGTTCCATGTCCAGTTCTAACTGTTGCTTCCTGACCTGCATGTAGGTTTCTCAAGAAGCAGGTCACGTGGTCTGGTATTCTCATCTCTTTCAGAATTTTCCACAGTTTATTGTGATCCACAGAGTCAAAGACTTTGACATAGTCAATAAAGCAGATAGATGTTTTTCTTGAACTCTCTTGCTTTTTCAATGATCCAGGAGATGTTGGCAATTTGATCTCTGGTTTCTCTGCCTTTTCTAAAACCAGCTTGAACATCTGGAAGTTCATCTGGTGTCATTTGAGACATCAGAGAAGCCCATAATTATTATTTCCATTTTACAAATGAGGAAACTGAAACAGAGGTGAAATAACTAGCTCAGAGCTGCATGTTTAGGGATGGAGCTGGACACATTTCTAGTCATCTGGTTCCAGAGTCTACAGTCTTCACCACCTCATTGCCTTTTCTGGATATTTATACTTAGGCCAAAATCTTTGACTGAAAGGAGCATTTGGAAACTGTATGAACAATGCAGTCTTGGGGAAAGAGTGTACTGACATATTCGTTTTAAATGTTGTTATGTGAAACAATGGAAACCCGAATGGGAAGACTAAGTGGTATAAGTGATTATCAGAGACTGCAGTACTGGAGGGTCACCTCAAATTACATTGGCAGAAGTGGAGTTCTCTGAAATACATCAGTCATTTCTTTACTTCCCTCTAATGAAGTATTTCAAACTTAAAGCAAGGATAAACTCCACATTAATGATATGGCTGCTGTTCCTGTGAGTGAGGACTACCAACCTTTCCACGTCCTGGGTTTCTCAGAGAGAACAGTCTGTGTGTGGGAGAGTCAGTCCCACCCCAGTGGTCACCAGGCTTTGTTCAGGGGCCTCTTTGAAGGCGCATTTCTCCATTATAGATTGTCACTGCCTGGCTTTATTTTATTTTATTTTGTCAATCTAAATTACTCATCCTGAAGTTTGTTGGTTTTGTCATCACTTGTGGAAAACATGTTACTCTCAAAGGCTGTTCATGGTGGCCACAGAGTCCATCAGAGGTCCTTGTTTTACTGGTCCTTTGTATGTATGTAGGATGCCGTGCCTTGTATATAATACAGGTAATTCTAGGCCAGATTTTTCTCAAATGCTGATCAGAGAAGACTGCATCTGCGTTACCTGGGGAGCTTTAAAAAGGCAAATTCCCCTGCAGCCCCTCCCTAGGTGAGCACTGAGGAACTCAGGATGTGAAAAATCTCAGCATACTGGCCTCAGATCACTGAGATACCTGTGGAAGGAATGAGTTCAGTGAGCCCCGACACCTGAGTCTTCCCATACATAGAAAAGTAGAAAGCACTAACTTCCTGAACTTTTGAGATAATCTGGTTTTCTTTAATTCACAAAAATACTTTTGATGTTCAGACTACCCGCCCTTTGTTGCAAAACTTCTGTATAACCTGACTCCTCCCCGCTCCTTGCCCCTCCATGCCCCTGCCTCCTCAGAGCAGTTCTCTCAGGGTTACTGAGATGCTGTCTCCCAGGCTTGAAGTCCTAAAAGTTCCCACTGAATAAAACATAACTCTTAACAAAAAAAAAAAAGCAAATTTCTGAGTCCCACCCTAGATTTGCCAACTCTCTCTAGGGTTGCTTCCCTCATTTGCATTTTTAAGGAGCACGGCATTTGCTTTTGATACATGAAACATATAGGTCTCCTCTGGGTACTATAAGAGAGACAGATGAGATAAAAGCCCTGCCCTTAGTGAGCTTATGGTCTGTTAGGGAAGATAACATGTAGAAGTAATGCACAGTGAAAATTAAGTACCATAAAAGTAGAAACAGCTACTTCCAGACAACTGAAGTCAGAGAATCTTCTAGAGGTATTTTTGTTGTTGTTGTTTAGTACACAGTGTGGGTGATTCTTGATTCATTCAGCACACGTAAAGACCTGCAGCTCGCTTTTCATTTCGGTTACCAACTCACTGGATAGCTTCTTAAATTTCCATACTTTTTAGAGATGAAGGCAAAACTTTCATATTATTAAAGGCTCCTCCACCTAAACATAGGGACAGCTTTGCTTTCCATAAACTACCAAGCATACTGGACACTCATGGTATTTCTGATCTTATTTTTGTAACAGGAGATTGCTAACATTTACAAGACACAGGACTGTCTCCACTGAGAGCTGCCCGTTCAGTGTGACTACGCCCAGATAGCGTGTCCCAAATGTTTGTGCATGTTCAACTCTTTTCATTAAAAAAAAAAAAAAAATCGCTGTTCCCCTTTATCATGGTCAGTTTATTGTCCAACTCCGAACAATGGAAGGAGAAGAAAACTAACATTTATTAACCACGGTGCACCAGGCACTGTGCCAGGCAAGCTTCAGGGAGGTTGAGTAAATGAGCTGGGCCACACAGCTGCTAAAGCCAAGAGAATGGAGTACCTAGACTGTCGATGAGGTGGTGGCTTTTGTCAGCAAGCGTCTTGTTAATTTATTGACAAACATTTGCATTCCTGCTGCATTGGCCCTGGAAGGATACAGATGTGAACACAGTGACAGATCTTGGGGAGTGTTTGATCTAATAAGAAATCAGAGATTTACACCCATAACCAGTAGAGGTGAGTGAAGGGTACTAACATTTGTGCTTACTTGGCTATGCTGTTTTTCTTGGGAATTCCAGTGACACAATCTGCATTCTGATAAGGAGAATGTGGAAACTCTCAAGGGCTGCGTTTGATACATTCTACCTGGATACCTGGGAACCAACAGGACTTTTTCATAAGGAAGGTCCAAGCAGTGCTGCAGTGCAAAAGGCAAAGAGGAGTAGGATGGGAATTTCTGTTTTCTGAGAGTATAAAGCTAGGCCTTGCTATTCTAGGATATCTCTTCAGTTATTTTAAACAAAGAAGTATGATCTGTGCTATCACATGCAGACACCCACGTACATATATATAAATATACATATAGAAAGACTAGGAAGTGTGACTGACGTCATGATTTTTCAAATTTTACAGAAGGACATTTTGTTCTGTAATCAGAAAGAAAAATGACTTAGAAAAAAGCCAAATAACCTCCAGGTTTACTTGATGAATCACCTATAAATTCCTCCAGAATACCTAATCAAACATTATGTGGAGACTATTCATTGTAGGCTCTACCAAAATCATTTTCTCTTTTTGGGAGAACTCTGTTTCTTCATTTTCTGTTTATATAAAATTATTTTAATTTTAAAATTACCTTAGAGTACTTGAGGTGTATATTTAGATGTTTTTAAGAAAGAGTTGTGATTTTCATTCAGTAACAATATTTTTACTCTACCATACTTTTTCATAATGTTGATATTAAGCTCTTAAAATGATTGATCAAGGAAGAAAGATAAATGAGCATCAGTTTTCACTTGGTATTGTGAAATACTTGAATATTTTTATTTTTACCAAATTGAGCCATCATACATTGTGGGGCCAGTGTTATATTTTAATTACAGTGCAGTCAATCCCCTATAGTAAGTATTTGGCAGTGAGACTTTTTTCCATTTTGTTTTTCAAAGAAGATACTAATTTTAGAAGACAAAATGTTTCTGAAAACATTTTTTCCCCTTGATACTCTTTGACTTTAAAAATGAATGACATTAAAATAAATGTCAGTTTCAAGGACCAACTTGTTTGAATTTCAGTTTGGAATACATTTTCATTTCAGTTATAAAATCTTTAAAGGTGACTTTAACATAAGAATTCTGATACAACTAAATAACTTTTCTATCAAAAACAACTATTTCCCTGATGCCAGTGTTAATTTCCTTATCTGGAGCCAACACAAATTAGAATTAGAACTTGAGTTTGATTTTAGTTGTTCATTTTATGATATGAAGAACTAATGGAACTTTTTTCTTACTGTTTAGGAAATACCAGAAAGGAACCAGAGTCCGGCTGCGACTATTAGATCTTGAACTTACATCTAGGTTCCTGGGAGCGACAACAGATACAACCATCCTAGAGGCTGATGCAGTTCTATTAGGACTCCAGGAGAGTAAAGACTCAAAATCAAAAGAGGAACATCGTGAAAAGTAAATGAACTTTGCTGAGTGCTTTCGCTCCTTTTATGTTGAATGCAGATATTCAAGAACACAATTAGACAGTTATGAATAAATGATTAGAAAAAGACATAGTAAATGAAAGCTATAATTATAGCTCTTATATGTTAGAATTTTCTTTAGCTGTATCTCCCCTCCCCCTGTTTTTATGCCCGTTCTTTCCTTTGATTGGAATAGTATAAACTGTACTGAGAAATTCTGTCCTTCAATAAATATGTTTTGAGTGTTCACTATGTGTATGCCACTGTTCTAAATACAAAAGAAACAGTGGTAAACAAATCAGATGAAATTGCTTGCCTATTAGGGCTTACCTTTGGCTGGGGAAATTGACAAGTAAGTGAAATAAATAGCATGTTAAATGGTGATGAGTGCTAAGGACAAAAATACAGCAGAAGGGGCAGAGGATCTGAATAGACATTTTTCCAAAAAAGACGTACAGATGGCCAAGAGTTACATGAGAAGGTGCTCAGCATCAGGGAAATGAGTCAAACCATGAGCTCCCACCTCACACCTGTTAGAATGGCTGTCATCAGAAGGCAAGAAGTAACGAGGGTTGGCGAGAATGTGGAATTTTAAAAGGGAATCATGGTGCACTAGCTATTGGAATGTCAATTGGTGCAGCCACAATGGAAAACATTATGGAGGCTCCTCAAAAAATGGGAAATAGAATTATCACATGATATAACAATTCCACTTATGGATATTTCCAAAGAAAATGAAAACATTAACTCAAAAATATATGCACCCCTGTGTTCATTGCAGCATTACTTACAATAGCTGAAGGTACGGAAGCAGCTTAAGTGTCCACCAGTGAAAGAATGGATAAAGAAACATTTTCTCTGCAGGAAACCCAGGTTTGACCCCTGGATCAGGAAGATCCTGTGAAGACAGAAATGGCTACCTAGTCCAATATTCTTACCTGGAGAATTCCATGGACAGAGGAGCCTGCCAGGCTACAGTCCACAGGGTCGCAAAGAGTCGGACATGACTGAGCGACTAACACTTTCAAGTGTCCATCGATACATGAATGGATAAACTGTGATATACATGCACACACGTGCATCATATATATAATGGAATATTATTCAGACATTAAAAAATAAGGAAATCTCGCCATTTTTGACAACATGGATTGACCTTGAAGGCACTGTGTAATGTGAAATGTCAGACAGAGAATGATGAAACTGTATGATCTCACTTATATGTAGAATCTAAGAAAAAGAGCTTATGGATATAAAGAATGTATTGGTAGTTGAGGGCAAGAGTTAATGGTAGTAACAGTGGGCAAAATGAGTGAAAGCGGTTAAAAAGTATAAACTTTCAGGTATAAGATACATTAGCCATGGGGTTGTAATGTACAGCATGGTGACTATAATTACTAATACTGTATCGTATATTTGAAAGTTGCTAAGTTTAGTGTCAACAACTCAATGGACACAAATTTGAAGCAAACTCCAGGAAATGTTCCATGTCCAGTTCTAACTGTTGCTTCCTGACCTGCATACAGGTTTCTCAAGAGGCAGGTCAAGTGGTCTGGTATTCCCATCTCTTTCAGAATTTTCTACAGTTTATTGTGATCCACACAGTCAAAGGCTTTGGCATAGTCAATAAAGCAGAAATAGATGTTTTTCTAGAACTCTTTTGCTTTTTTGATGATCCAGTGGACATTGGCAATTTGATCTCTGGTTTCTCTGCCTTTTCTAAAACCAGCTTGAACATCTAGAAGTGCATGGTTCACATGCTGAAGCCTGGCTTGGAGAATTTTAAGCATTACTAGCGTGTGAGATGAGTGCAATTGTGCAGTAGTTTGAGCATTCTTTGGCATTGCCTTTCTTTGGACTTGGAATGAAAACTGACATTTTCCAGTCCTGTCACAGGCCACTACTGAGTTTTCCAAATTTGCTGGCATATTGAGTGCAGCACTTTCACAGCATCACCTTTCAGGATTTGAAATAGCTCAACTGAAATTCCATCATCTTCACTAGCTTTGTTCGTAGTGATGCTTCCTAAGGCCCACTTGACTTCACATTCCAGGATGTCTGGCTCTAGGTGAGTGATCACACCATCGTGGTTATATGGGTCATGAAGATCTTTTATGTACAGTTCTTCTGTGTATTCTTGCCACCTCTTAATACTGCTTCTATTAGAGCTATACAATTTCTGTCCTTTATTGAGCGCATCTTTGCATGAAATGTTCCCTTGGTATCTCTAATTTTCTTGAAGAGTTCTCTAGTCTTTCCCATTCTATTGTTTTTCTCTGTTTCTTTGCACTGACCACTGAGGAAGGCTTTTTATCTCTCCTTGCTTTCTTTGGAACTCTGCATTCAGATGGGTATATTTTTCCTTTTCTCCTTTGCCTTTCACTTCTTTTCTCAGCTATCTGAGTAAGGTCTCCTCAGACAACCATTTTGTCTTTTTCCATTTCTTTCTCTTGGGGATGGTCATGATCCCTGCCTCCTGTACAATGTCATGAACCTCCATCCATAGTTCTTCAGGCTCTTTGTCTATCAGATCTAATCTCTTCAATCTGTTTGTCACTTCCACTGTATATCATAAGGGATTTGACCGTACCTGAATGGTCTATATATAAGTATATAGTTTTCAACCTGCAATTGAATGAGTCCATTACCTGAACAACTTGGGGCATGCAAGAGAAATATGCTATCCCATAAGAAATAATGGGCTGATTCAAGATAAGCTGGTTCACTGTGCAGCATCATCACAGACTCCTTTCTTGCACCCCTTCAGGTGTTTAATGAAATCTGCAATCACCCTCCATGTTTTAACAAAAAGTACTGGACTCTTTCTGTATTTTCTGATTTGCCCTTTTCCACGCAAATGTTCTTTCTATTTCTATGATGTTTCAAACAACTAGGAAAGACTAGAAATCATTTAGGCTAGGAATTTAAAACATCCGTCAGCAAGAAACCCTTATTCAAATAAGATTTTATTTGGTGTGAAAGGTTGGATTGTTCATCTTGCTTCTTCCCTTCAATGTAGTAATATTGTACATGCATACTCTCAACATGGTCTGTGAAGTATACTTTCCTACCCCTTGACTTTGGACTTGGGTGTATGACTTTGTTAGGCCAATGGTATTTTAATGGCAGTGAGCAGGGGCTGAAGCATGCCTTAATGTTTGGCCTTGCTCTGTGGCACAAACCCTCAGAGTAGAGCCAAGCCTAATGGACCCACATTAGGATCAAGCCTGAAACAGAACCATCCCAGACTTGTAGACCAGTGAGTGAAGTGAAAGCTTACAAACCACTGACATTTTTGTGGCTCTTTGTTAACTGATACAGAAATTAGTACCTGAAACTGACACTGGTCCTGGGATTGAGTGGTGGGCAGCAAAAAAAAAAAAAAAAAAAAATTCAACGAGGGACTGAAAAAATAGCAGCCTGTGTTAAATAGTAGCAAAGCATTTGTTAAAACTGTCACCTAAGGTTAACTTAGAAGATAGAAAAATTACCTAATTAACAGAGACATTTGGGCAAAAAAAATTTTGAAGCAGAATGTTGAAAGCATAAGCTGCACCTAATAAGGTACTAAAATGAATTCAGGCACAATTTTATCAAAAGTGTAGGCAGTAAAACAGCTCATACAAAAGTAAAATCCACAGTGTTGACATGATCCCAGGGTAAAGACGAAATCTAGAATGTAACTAAAACATTTTGAAAGGACTTTTCGAAAGGACTAAAATATGTCTAGTAGATTATTTCAGAAGAACAGAAGAACTCAGAAATCTTAAGGACAAAGTGTCATAGAAGCCTGACTGTGCCCAAAGTGAGGTAATTAAGCTTAGAGACATAAAGGCTTATCTCAAAAGGAAAAAAGTTGGGGGGTGGTGGTGGAGATGTGCTTTTTGGCAAATGATGTTATTGGAATCAAATAAGTAGAAAGCCCATATGGGAAGACACATTTTGACAATAGTGCTTCCAGTCTAGACTGAAACTATTCAAGATATAAAAAGACTTCATGGACCTGAACTCCTACAGCAAGAAAGGGGTCTTTAAAAAATGGCTTAGCTGGTATGTTTTTATGTACTTGTGTTCCTGTCACAAGATTGCAAGGGGCATGATGGAACAGAAAGGACCTCAGAGAACCCAGGAACCACGGAGAAAAATGGACTTGAGAGCTACTCCTGTGATGCAGAATAGGGGTCTAATCAAGGAACACCTCTTAAGATAAAGGGGCTTGACTGGTTAACAGTAGGGAGTCTGTAACACCTAGTGGGATTATAGAATTGCTGTGGTTCAGCGATTGCTGTGTGCCCTCTCTTTTTTTACCTTTTTAAATCGTATTTATTATTGTCATGTTCCAGCATTGCACATTAGGTGTTAAAGTAAGTATCTATTGCTAAGTAGCAGATTATCCCCAAATTTAACAGTTTAAAATGACACACATGTATTATCTCACAGTTTCTGTGGATCAGGTCCCCAGGTACAATTTAACTGGTTCCTCTGATTCTGAGTTGTCGCAAGCCTTCATTCAAGTTGTCAGCTAGAGTTCGGGGTGTGACTAGAGAAGGACTCTCCCAAACTCGCTTACAGAGTTGGCAGGATTCGGTTCCCTGAGAGTTTCTATACTGAAGACTTCAACTCCCTGGTGGCTGTTGAGTAGAGGTCACCCTCAGAGCATCTTCCATGTGACACTTGCTTCAACAAAGTCATCAAGAAAAACACTGCTGGCAAGATGAAAGTCACTATTTTATGTGACCTAGTCACAAACGTGGCATCCCCTTACCATTGCCATATTCTATTGGTTAGAAGCAGGTTACTAAAAGGAAGAGGATAGCTCAAGGCCATGTATGCCAAGAGGCAGGGGCTGCTGGTGTCATCTTAGAGGCTTCCTGCCTTAGGTATGTGGAAGACAGATAATTTTCTATTCAGTGTATAGGTCTCTGGGTTGAGAGTAGTGGAGTCTGAACTGATGCAAATCATAGGATCCTGATCTTTTGACAAATACCATAATTAGATGAGGCTTAGGGAGAGGGTGGTCATTGGATGGGAGTGAATAAGTTTTTCATGTGAGTGAGATGTGAATAGTTGTATCCAAGAGGACAACCAAAATAGGTTGAATTTTTTCACTCCATTTCTTCTTTCTTCTGTAGTAGAACCCCTGCTTATAGTCTCATGATGTATGGGGTATACAACCCTTGCTGTTGGGGGCTCATTGTTTCCATAATTGATATAACCTAAAGATATAAGTAAGTTCAGGAAACATTTATATGAATCCATGAATGGTAAATCCAGATTTGAGTAATAAAGGAAACCAGGAGGTTTGAAATGAATCCCAAAACTTCTGAGGCCAACATTAATGCAATACTACGAGACTTTGAAACCACAGGCTGGTTAGACCATTGGGTTGACCCAGTATTGCATGTCTTATATTTATATCATTTGGTTTTTAAAAATAAATACTAATTTTAGTATAAATTCCTAAGGGAAACTTGTAGTTTATTTGAAATGACTGTAACTTTCCCCCCATGTTTCTTTTAAATGAATTACAAAGAACTCAGAAATGCTCTAAGCCAAAGGATATAGGAAACCCTTATGAATGAATGTGTATGCTTTTATGTTCTCACACCTGCATTCTATGTGTAGGAAATGGAAAACAGGATTTTGAACACAGGGTCTTAGCTTCCAGGTAAGAAATTGCATGGGACCCTGAAATCATCCTGTGGACGGATGAAATCTTTAGAAACCAAAAAAGTGGCTCAGATTACTAGCATTTGCTTTACAAAATTGCCTGCTTGAAAAAACAGTTCAACTTTTTTTTTTTCACATATAAGTCTGAAATCATTATGGTTTGGGAAAAATGCACATGAGACTGTGATAGCAATAATTACTTCAAATGAATAAAAGAAAGTAAGACACTGTGTTGTTTTTCCAGGCAACATTTAAATACAGCATCTTTCATTTTTAGATGCAGTAAATACCACAGAAGCCAGTAGATAAAAATGATGTCCTAACTCCCAAAACCAGACCAAAGGAGTGGGAATGCCATTAAGGCAGGCGGCTGAGACAAGGACTGTGGGAAAACCCTGCAAGTTTCTTGGTGGGAAATAGTGGTACCTCTGAGTTATGTTCCAGCATGACTATCTTTTAGATATATTTAGTGATGACCAATACACTAGTAAATTTCCATAAAAACACATAAGATAGGTGATAATTTAAGGTAATCCCATGCCTATAATTTTGTTTTTTTAAAAATTCTGGTCCATTAGTCATTTCTATCTTTGTTAACACCTTTCCCTTCCCACTCAGCCTCTGGTGCAGGTGTTAAAATTTGAAATGACTAATGGATGAGAAAATGTCCTGGAAAATCTACCAAGTGGATATTATAATCAGCCTCCACATATTCTAACTTAAATGTTCCTTGATTGGTGTGGAGCAGAACTAGAAAAAAACAGAAAAGGCATGATTCCACGAAGAGCAAGAAGAGTGATTATAAAGTGAGATCCTCTGGTAAACCACAAATGAAGGTCTTACTCATGTGAGGTGAATTAACTTCACAGTGACTACCTTCTAAATGATTCTCTAAGCCTAGGAAGTCATCCATCATGGTTATTTACGGCGTGAACTGGATGACCACTTGAGAAGAGGCTGTAATGTTTAGGGAAGACTCTACAAAGTTTCCACATTTATTCAGGCAAACAGACTCAGAACCCACCTGTAACAAAGAACTTGAGCTCATTAGACGAGACTTGCTTATCCTTATAAGACCCGAGGGTATGTTTGGGTTTATGTCCCTGCCTTCCTGTCTCAAGACAGCAGCTTCTGCTTTCATCCAGGTGTTCCTTCACACAGCACCTCAAGCGTACCTAGACAGCTCCAAGTCAAAGCCCAGAAAAACGAGGCTCTTAGAAAATTAGGTGTCTTCTCTCCCCAGTGTAAGGACCTGCTTGTCAGGTTTATTTCCCATTCCCAGAAGTATGTCCCTTCTGCAGGGCCTGGACGGGATTTGCATATTGGGGTAAAACACTGTAGTCTTCACATCTGTTGCAGCGAGATATTTAGAGGCATGTTCTCCAAACCTCGGGGCCTCACCTATGAGGACCTGCCTCCTCCTTCCACCACAGTCCCTGTGCAGTGGTAATGGGGAAGACCAAATCTGACTCCGTACTGGATCCCTTTCTCTTACTTTAGCCTTTGTATCTATTGCTTTTGCTACAAGGCTTCCCTGGTGGCTCAGCTGGTAAAGAATCTGCCTGCAATGCCAGAGACCCGGGTTCAATCCCTGGGTTGGGAAGATGCCCTGGAGAAGGAAATGGCAACCCACTCCAGTATTCTTGCCTGGAGGAATCCCATGGACAGAGGAGCCTGGCAGGCTACAGTCCACGGGGTCGCAAAGAGTCAGACATGACTGAGGGGCTAACACACAAAACAAGTTAATCACCAAAGGGATGTTGCCTATATATAGCTTGAAGTACACATAAGGGTCCATCTCTGGGAGTTCTGCCTCCCATGCCTGAGTGTTAACTTAAAATACCTCTTTTTAGCTCACAGGAAACATCCTGACCTGGCCAACCTGTAAATGGCTGCAAGAAATTAACACATCCCTTCCAGAGTCTTGGCCGGAACCAGAAAATATTCGCAGCAATTTACTGCCTTTTTTGCTTTACCTCCTTACCACCCTTTCTTTGTTCCATGAAAGAAACTAGCATCCAAACCAGGGCAAGATGGAGACACTCGTCCACCATCATCTCAGTCTGCTGGCTTTCTAAATAAAGTCAGTCTTCCTTGCCCCAACGCCTCTTGACTGATTGGACTGTCATGCGCTGAGCAGTACAGACCTGGTGGCACAGTGAGCTCATACTAGCATTAGCAAAGGCGCCGAAACACCGGAGTCTCCAAGTTGTTTTATGCTTTCCATGTTCTCCCTGTCATCTCTCATCAATACACATTCAACACAAAATGCCTCCCCCAGTATAAGCCACATTTATACCTAAAAATGATTTTAGGGGTATATGGAAAACGTATTTTTCTGATTAGCCATTTCTAATTATATGTTAACATGTGCGGTATTTATTAAAGCAAATTCTTTAAAATTTTTATTGATCCAAAATATGGTAAACTCCTGTTTAATCAGAGAGATGTCAGTTGCTCGGAAAAATGTAAATGTCTACGCAACCAAATCTTGCCTGCTGCTGCTGCTGCTGCTAAGTCACTTCAGTTGTGTCCGACTCTGTATGACCCCATAGACGGCAGCCCACCAGGCTCCCCTGTCCCTGGGATTCTCCAGGCAAGAACACTGGAATAGGTTGTCATTTCCTTCTCCAATGCATGAAAGGGAAAAGAGAAAGTGAAGTCACTCAGTCGTGTCCGACTCTTTGCGACCCCATAGACTGCAGCCCACCAGGCTCCTCCACCCACAGGATTTTCCAGGCAAGAGTACTGGAGTGGGGTGCCATTGCCTTCTCTGAAATCTTGCCTAAAAACCTCTAAAATAGATTACTCAGTCTTCTGCCCCACCCCCACCCCCAGACATTTCCTGCTTTTCAAAATAGAGAATACTGAACAGGATTTAAAGTTTCCCTTGATGACTCAGGGCCACCATTATGGAAAACAGTTTCATAATGATGTGATTTCCCAGGGATTATGAAGGTGAGTAGAGTTGCCAGTTCCTACTGAGTGGTCCAGGACCATTGCACTATTTGAAATTTTTAAACTTGTTACCTGTCACCTCCCTTGCTATTGCCTGAAGCTTTTTACTTAGCCAGTGTACCTGTTTCTTCTCGTAATCCCCATGCTGCCCTTAATCTAACTTCGCGGGACTGTGGCTGTACACTGAGTCTCAGTGACTGTCCTTCAGCTCTTGTGTTTGCTTCAGGCATTTTGGCCCCTTCCTTCCTCTTCTGTCAGCTGTCGGTTTTATTGATGTCAGTGTTCTTTTCTGTGTCTACTTTAAATGCTTGTTTTACAGTCGTTTGGAAGAGGGTTGAGAGAGATTTTGTCGAATTGCAGAAATGTGCACACGTTCTGTGATATCTGTTTTTCTCTTTGAAGCCTTTTCATCCATTATTTTCAGGACCACCTCTCTGTTTTAGATGCCAAAAATTGCTATCGGTCTATCACTGAAATGAAAGGTTTTAGAAAAAAAGAGAAAACAAATAAGAAAATAATTGATGAGATTTTAGATCAATTTTAAGAGTATTCTGATACAATTTTCCAGGCCCGAAGCATCTAAGTAAATAAGTGATGGATGAATGGTTTGATTAATTATTTCTGCTTTGAACACTATTAGTACTGTACTTTGTGGATTTATTTCTTAGAGACTTATTTACACTTTCTTAATAAATTGTAAATATCTCCAAGATGGGGATTATGTTTTACTCATTTTCGTGTCTTCTGTGCTCAACACAGTATCAGACACAGAGGAAATATCCGTCTGTATCTGTTTAATGTAAGCTAGTGGCAGTGTACACTGAATGGTCTCATTTTGTCACCACTGTAGAAAAACCTCTATCAACAGAAAAGTTTAGATGGTCTCTGAACTCTGCCCCCCATGGTAGGAAGCAGACAGTTAGCAATGAGATTGGCACCAGTGATCTCCTGGCTTCCCTTCCACGTTGCTCCTCCCCACTCCCACCCCTCCCCTCACTGCCACCCCTCGCTTTCTGAGCCACCACTTGTTTTAGAGACTTTGAACAGAAGCTCTGAGAGGTGATGCTATGTGAACAGATTTTATGTATCCATGTGAGTCTCGTTCTTGTCTCCTAATAGTTTTCTAGCAAAAACTGGTTGCTGGGGCTGTATCTCCTACTTCAGCATTTTGCTGGCCTCCAGAGCAGGGACAGAAGCAGTAACTGAGTGTGTTACTTGGCAGGACCTCTCATTATTTTATGTTAACTGGGCTCTTTTACTCCTCTGTTGGCACAAACATTCGAGTAGTCACTGTATTCATTGCAACCAAGGAAGAAGTTCTTGAGCCTAAAGGATGTGGGAAGTTTGAGGAGACAGAAGAGGAAGGCCTGAATTCCATTTTTTTGGGGGGTGGATCTTTCTGGTATGTTCATGAACTGCCCACAAGTCTGGTGCTTCAGTGCCCACTGCTTTTCAGCCTCTCGGTACTCTTCCCTCCATCACTCAGAGGTGTTGTTTACCCAAGTGTTAACAAGCAGCTTTTTCCTCAAGGATGCTGGAAAGATGGTTCCACTGAAGCTCATCTTTTGACTCCCTGTTCAATGGACCCCAAAGTGAACAAGAATGCCTCTTAATCAAGTTTGTCCTCACGAAGAGATAATCTCTGCTCTTTGGTTTGAGAACCCCTTCTATGCCACCGTTCTCATAATTAACAATGGCTTGTTAAGCTTTTCTCCATGTCTATACACAAAACAATGTCACTCAGACATAGTGAGTAATTGCATGGTCTACACAGTAAAACTTCCATCCGTTCCATCTGTATTTCTTCTAGCCCAAGTCCCACGGATTAAGCTGTGACATGGTAGGTGAAATATTTCTATTATTTACCTAAAAATGTAAGCAGTGGGAGCTATGAAAGAGGCCCGGCTAGACTCACTTATGACATCAGACGGTCTTCTTACATATACCCTCATGGGCAAGGTCTAGGAATTTATTCATTCATTTATCTATTAGAACTTCAGAACATATATGTAGAACTGTTCTTTTTCTGTGTTCATCCCAAGTTGTAGTTAAAACAGCAACAACAATTAAAAAAACTTTTAAAAAGCCATTATCTAAAATTTTTTGGCACTGATATAATCTAATATGCTGGAAGTTCAGCTCTATGTATCTGATCCCCCAGGGATTAGATAAAGAGAGGGCACCCTGTTTTTGTGGACTTGAAAGTGACTCTAATTATAAGTACATAATTTCTAGATGGATATTCTGGCCCATCTGGCTTTAAAAAAATTGTTTTGATGTTGAATTGTATGAGTTAGATATATATATATATATATATATATACATATATATATATATATATAGACACATATGTTAGATACTCACAAGTAAACTAAAAAATGTGAAGAAGACCTCAATAGACATTTTTCCAAAGAGGAAATTCAGGTAGCCAACAGCCACATGAAAAGATGCTCAACCTCAGCAATCATCAGGGAAATGCAAATCAAAACCACAATGAGGTATCACTTTACACCTGTCAGAATGGCTATAATCCAAAAGCACACATCTAACAAATGTCATCGAGGATGTGGAGAAAAGGGAACCCTCATACGTTGGTGGTGGTAATGTACATTGGTGCAGCCACTGTGGAAAACAGTTTGGAGGTTTCTCAAAAAGCTAGAAATAGAACTACTATATGACCCAGCAATCCCACTCTGGTGTAGACATCCAAAAAAAAAAAAATTAATTCAAGAAGATCCACACACCTCAAAGTTTATAACAGCATTATTTACAATAGCCAAGATATGGAAGCCACCTAGGTGTCCAACAACAGATGAACAGATAAAGATGTGATTATATATGTCTACAATGGAATACTACTCAGCCATTACAAGGATGGAATTTTGCCATTTGCAGTAACATGACGAACATGGAGGACATTAAGTGAAAGAAGTCACAAAAGACAAAGTCTATATGATATCTCTTATATGCAGAATCTAAAAAATACAGCAAACTGGTGGATATAAGAAGAAAGGAGCAAACTCAAAGATACAGAGAACTAGTGGTTACCAGTGAGGAGGGGGGAGGGGCAATACAAGGTGGGGGAGGGGGAGGCAGACTCTACTGGGTAGAAATAGACTCAAGGATGTATGAGATAACATGGGGGATATGGCCGATGTTTTGTAATAACTAAAAATGGAGAGTAACCTTTAAAAGTATATTAAATTTAAAAAAAATTAAAACATTTTTTTCCAGTGGAAAAACATCCAAACAATATTTGTCTCCAGCAAAGACAATACCTCCTCTTTGAATTTAAACCTATTACCCTTGTTATAGAGATATAGAAAGTACAAAGTATACAATTCTCTATCTTAGATTTATTAACTCCATGTTTCTGATATTTCCTGGTCAATTCTTTATGATGTCACCTCTGTGGTAGATAACTTACCAGTAACCTTCGATAAGTTCTTGTCTAAAAGGCATTGAAAAGTATTATTAGTTAAAAATTGTTATTTTGTCACTGTCTTTTTAGGTATTGAGGTTGCACTAAGAACCTCAATAATAGTATATTTTCCCTCTTCAAGTAGTTATCTCTCAAATACTAAAGGATTCATAAGTTGATTTGTGTCCCTCCTCATATAGCCTACTTTTATGTTCATTTTTAGTCATTTAAATGTTAATTTTTTAGGATTTATATCCTAAAATTCCAGGAGAAAATGAGCAATTTATAAAAATTACTACCTTGAATTCAGTCAGTGCCAAGGAGGTCCAACCAATCCATCCTAAAGGAGATCAGTCCTGGGTGTTCATTGGAAGGACTGATGCTAGAGCTGAAACTCCGATACTTTGACCACCTCATGCTAACAGTTGACTCATTGGATAAGACTCTGATGCTGGGAGGGATTGGGGGCAGGAGGAGAAGGGGACGACAGAGGATGAGATGGCTGGATGGCATCACCGACTCGATGGACATGAGTCTGAGTGAACTCCAGGAGTTGGTGATGGACAGGGAGGCCTGGCGTGCAAAGAGTCGGACACAACCGAGTGACTGAACTGAACTGAACTGAACTGAAGATTTAATTTGTTCAATAGAAATTCTTCTCCTTGGCTCCTTTGGAACCTGAGTTATCTGGATATTTGTTTTTGTTGTTCAGTTGCTCAGTCGTACCCTACTCTTTGTGACCCCACGACTGCAG
Organism: Ovis aries; assembly: GCF_016772045.2. Classification (NCBI taxonomy): domain Eukaryota; kingdom Metazoa; phylum Chordata; class Mammalia; order Artiodactyla; family Bovidae; genus Ovis; species Ovis aries. The sequence goes on along the minus strand of NC_056062.1, from coordinate 56,204,754 downwards.
CACGCCAGGCTTCCCTGTCCTTCACTGTCTCCCAGAGTTTGCTCAAGCTCATGTCCATTGAATGATGATGCCATCCATCCATCTCATCCTCTGTTGTCCCCTTCTCCTTCTGCCCTCAATCTTTCCCAGCATCAGGGTTTTTTTCCAGTGAGGTGGCTCTTTGCATAAGATGACCAAAGTCTTGGCGCTTCAGCTTCAGCATCAGTCCTTCCAGTGAGTATTCAGGCTTGATTTCCTTTGGGACTGACTAGTTTGATCTCCTTGATCTGAATATATTAGCACCCAAATATCTCAAAACACTTATCTCCAAGCTGACCCACTGTAACTAAGACCTCTAAGCCTCACATTGTGTAATCTCTGCCTGGAGATGCAGCGTCCAACCAACCTCTTCCTCCTCGCCTCTCTTATATCACTTCCTGCCTCCTCATCATTCAAGCCTCAGATGGTCTGGCTTAATTAGACTTCTGGGTAGGCAAGACTCACCTAGGGCGTTTCTGTGGTAGTAGGTGCTTAAAAGAAACAGAAGCAGCAGCAAACGATAACATATTTTCCAAGTAGGTAATATATTTTCAAATTTTCTCATAGCTTGTTGGATTCCTTTCCAGTTTTTCCTGGTCTTTTCACTTTGGTTTGTGTGTGTTTTAATATTCTCAAAATAGCTTATCTTGTCTTTGAGTTTGTAGAGAACCCAGAAGGAGAATGGCGTCTTTCTGAAAAGCCAAATAACTCTGTCATATTGTAACAAACAGAACCTTTACTTGGGAGCAAAGTATCACCGTAGTTAAATGTTCTCCAGATGCTTGCTCTGCCACCAGAGTGTAAACAGATATTTTTCAGTCTGTATTTACCTCTTCAAAATGCAGCCCTTTAAAACACACAGGGGCACACACACTTACAAAAGCCTTAAGAGGCTCTCGTCTCTAACTTTGGACAATTAGTAGTATTTTCCCCCTGTTTAGGGAGACTGAGGGGTAAGAACCTGGCCTGTCTCCTGGAAGCTTGACCAGTTGTCTGGACTTCATGGAAACCCACCTGGACTGTGCGGCAGAGGTCCCTATTCCTGGGAGTACTCCTGCTCCCTGGAGGATTTCAGCAAGGAATAGTCAACAAAGAGAAACAAGTGGAAAAGCTTAAACATCTCAATGAGCAGAATCCAGTATGAGGAACACCTCTGACAGTGTCTGAGTTTTCTACATCCTCAGAACAAGAGCATGATGCTTGAACTTCTCAGGGTTTCCTTGAAAGATAGTGTGGCCATCACAGTCCCCCTGTCACTACTGTGGAGACTGGGCTACAAGGGTGAGCCAAGCTGGTACAGCCCTGGCCTCCCAGAGCTTCATTTCAGTGAGGAAACAGACAAGGTACACATATTCTCAAAAATAAATATATGAGCAGAAATTTGATAAGTTCCATAAAGAAAAAGTTGTTTACATGAAACTATAACTGGGTGACTTGGTTTAGATGAAAGAACCTCAGTAAGGAAATATGGGGGAATCTGGGGGCAGGCACATGTATGAAGACCTGGAATTGTGGAAGAGCTTGGCCAGATGCAGACTGAAGAAACAACAGTGGGCAGAAGTGTCAGGATTATCATGGGGAGAGTACTTTTTCAGGAGAAAATCAATAATGATGGTTTTACAAAACTGACAACTTTGAAACTGTTTCTTTGAAGATGAAGAAAAATGTTAAATTTTAACTAATGCAGTAAAATTGTGACTTGGTTGTTGAAGTTGTTTAGTTGCTAAGTTGTGTCTGACTCTGTTGCAACCCCATGGACTGTAGCCCACCACCTCCTCTGTCCATGGGATTTCCCAGGCAAGAATACTGGAGTAGATGGCCATTTCTTTCTCCAGGGGATCTTCCTGACCCAGGGATCCACCCTGTGTCTTCTGCATTGGCAGGTATATTCTTTACTACTGAGCCACCAGGGAAGCCCACTTGCTTAGGGGTGATCCAGAAATATGTGTGTGAGCTGTATTTATCAAGGATTAGGTTCAACCATCTGTAAGAGAAAAGCCAACGATCGTGGCTAAAGCTACAGAGAGGTTTCTTGTTCTTAGTGACTGGTTGGTTGGTGGTTCAAGGTATCTGTGATTCTTGGTCTTTTCCTCATGGCTACAAGGTAGCTGCTTACGCTCCAGCTCAAGTCACTATCTCAGTTTTCCAGGCAGTAACAGTGACTTGTGTGTCAGAAAAGCAAAACTTCAGACAGAGTTCATCAGCAGACTTCACATAAATTTTATTGGTCAGAACAGTGGCACGTGACCACTCCACTTTGCCAGAGAAGATGGGAAACTTTCTAAAGCTAAGTATGAAAGTTAGGTTTAGGTTCTGTAATTAGGAAAAGGGGAAAGATGGGTGTTGGATGGACAATTAGTTGTGTTTGCAACTTACAGTTTTTAAGCCTACTCTGCAGGTGAAAATGCTTTTTTCCACACCCACGCAAAATTTGTCACATGTATTTCAATGACTCCCAACAATCTGAAAGAGTCTGTTGCAGCATTAACTGGACTTCATCCAAAATGAATCTTCTTTGATGAATCATCATTCAATTAACATTAGTGTTTTAACACAAATTTGCTTCCCCTTAGGGTTGTGTTTTGCCCTGTTCCCTAAAACTCGATCATCAGATCAGCTTTGCTCCCTGTTACAAGCAGACAGTCTCGTATTGGCTTCTGTAGCCTGTTTGCTGTAGGTTCAGAGTGAAAGAAAACCAAGAAATAAACTTTCTGAGGTGGTTTAATCAATCCAAGATGCATGCTGTTTTCAGATCATCTGATCATCTGTTGCATTTGTATTTTAGAACTCTATAGCTTAGCTCTGCCCATCAGTATTTTCTGAAATCTTTGTTTAATTTGAACATCCTTCTGGGTTGAACTGGAGGAGCCCAAGAAATGATCCGATCTGAGTGATGGAAGGTTCCAAAAGGTATCTGGACACTGCAACTTTTATCTTCATGGTCTCATGTTGTTATTCAGCCACGGTTGGGGTAGACAGTTCTGTGTAGGTTTTGTTATATCTTGTGCTGCCAGTGCCCCTTCAGCGCATAATCACATGCGGTAACCAGCCTAAGGGATGACCCTTGATTATCTCCACCTTCGGATATTCCCACTCTTGCATAGTCCTTCCCCACACTGTATCAGGATTGGTCTGTGTGGCCAACAGCATAGATACTACTGGCTAGGTCATAGACGACATCATAGCTTCTGCCTTACTGTCTGTCTTGGAACTTTCATACTGGGAGAAGCTAGCTGCCATGCTGTGAGGACACTCAAGCAGCCCTATGGAGAGACCCAGTGATGAGTAAATAAGGCCATCTGCCAACAGCCAGTGAGGAACTGCCACCAGCCGTGTGAGTGAGCCATCTTGGAAGCAGGTCCCCCCAGCCCTCATTGGGCCTTCTGTTGACAGAAGCCTGGGTCAACCTCTTGACTCCAACATCACGAGTGACCCTGAGCTAGAATTGCTCAGCTACTTCTATATACCTGACTCACAGAAACTATGAAATAATTGCTTGTGGTTTAAAGCTACTAACTTTGAAGGTTATTGATCAGGCAGCAGTAGCGAGTATATCACGTTTTTGCTTTCTACCCTGGAGAACCACAGATGTGATGACTGTTGGCTTGGCCAAAGCATTCACATAGATCAGGAAGTTAACACTCCTCAAGGTGATCTTTGACTGATGGGATGCGAACTAACGCACCTACTTCCTGTCTTTCAAGAGGATGATTCTGAAAGGCATTAAGTGGGTTTCTTGGGTGGTCTCGGGACAGAATGAAGCCCTTGTTCCCATAGTTGTGTGTTCTCTTTGTTTTCTTCCTTTCTGTCTCTTACTCTCTGTCTCTTCCTTCCCAAGTTCACCTCCCAAATTATCTATTTGCACACAAGCCCTGGTGTCAAGCTCTTCCTCCAGGGAAACCCAAGCTGAGACCAGGAGTGTGTGAAAAATACCACCTGCCCCCAGGGCTGTTCTAAATGAAAACGTGCACTTTTGACTTGGTGGATGAGAGCAGCTGCCTAGCCTCGCTTACGTGGATGATACAAATAAAAAGGTTATTTTATTGGAGGGCTTCTTTAGCTGTATAATAATAAACTCTTGTTTCTTTTTCTTGACTTAAAAAAAAAATTAAGCATTTTAGACAATGTCAGCTTTGAAAATTTCCTAATTAGACATTTATATGTCAAGGGCCCTTAAAACCCCTTTGTCTTGGCATTAATGAGGAATAAAATAACTCCTGAACCAAAAAAAAAAAAAAAAAAAGTACATTGTACATATTGCATTCCTCAGTCCTCAAAAAAAGAGAACTCATTCTCAATAGGCATCATTGCCAAGTTCAGGCACAGTTAAGTTGCTTAGGAATTTGGTGTCCACAAAGGGAGTGCCCTCACCCTGCCAGCCTCCATGGTGGTCTGCTGGAAAAGTGTTTTCCTAAGGATAAAGAATTCGCACTTCTTTCACTATGGGGCAGGGAGTATCTTTCTTAATCTCTATCCACATACAGTCATTCTGTATGTAGCATGTTTTGGGGTAACGGTGAAAGGAGTTCTTTCACCTGATCTCATTTTTTTAAAGCCAAAACCATTTTGTATTGCGGTATAGCCAGTTAACAATGTTGTGATAGTTTCAGGTGAACAGTGAAGGGACTCAGCCGTACATACACATGTATCCATTCTCCCCCAAACTCCCCTCACATCCAGCGTGGCACATAACACTGAGCAGAATTCCATGTGCTGTTTTTGTTGGTTAGTAACAGTGGGAGGAGTTCTTTCAATTTCATACCAGCCATGGAGCCCCAAGGACAAAGGTGGATCTTTTCATGGATATTTTGGTCCATATATCTCTTTCCCATGAAAAGAATTGTCATCATGAATTGTCACTAGAATTTCTTTTCCTTAACCAAAAGAATTCTCTTGGAGCAACCTAATTTTATGAACCTTCTGAAGTCTAAAGTCTTAAGTCCACTGTAATGGTCAGGTTCCTTTGACTTGGACATATCTTTACCAGTCTGAGAGATGGTCAACAAAAGGAGGACAGAGCTCGAGTCTAAGTCCTTTTTCAACTGATTCCCATCCAGGCTTTGATAGCACCCATTTCCTTTTCATAGCTCCCACCCACCTTACAATTCAAATTCACAGCTGTGAGAACCCTAACAACTATTCTGGTCAGGGGTAACATTTTACTGTAAATTTGGGCTTCAACATGAAGATTACAGAATGAGAGAAAATCAAGTGGTAATGGAACAGAAACGGGCCACAGTGGAGGATAATGGGTTTTGGAATTACAGGATCTGAAATCCTGGTGAAGGACTATATAGGTCATTATTCATTTATAGAATGCCACTAAGTGCCTGGGGCTTCTCAGGTGGCGCTAGTGGTAAAGAGCCTGCCTGCCAACCCAGGAGACATGAGAGACATGGGTTCCATCCCTGGGTCGGCAAGATCCCCTGGAAGAGGGCATGGCAACCCATTCCAGTGTTCTTGCCTGGAGAATCCCATGGACAGAGGAGCCAGGTGAGCTACAGTCCACAGGGTCGCACAGAGTCGCACAGAGTCGCACAGAGTCAGACACGACCGGAGTGACTTAGTATGTACGCACGCACTAAGTGCCCATTGTTGTGCTGAATTAGGAAGGCAATAAAGGCACGGACCCTACCCTTAAGGAGCTCAGCCCAGTGAGAAACAGGACTCAATTTTTTAGAAGAATAAATGCAATTCTTAGTTGGCACCACTTTTGAAATTTTTCCAATGGGATGTTGGCAGACAAGAACAGTGGGTAAAGTCAGAGATCGATGCTATTATGTCAGTGACCACGATTCTAGTTCCAAACTCCTCTTTCCTGGTGGAATAACTACCAGACTATGTAATTGAAAGCTTTTTTGGAGAGTACCTGAAGAATGTTAAGTCTCCACCAATCTCACCAAGTGGTTCTCCAACTTCAAGTCATTTTCCCTCACGACACAAAACCCTAGTTTCCCAGAACTTGCTTTCTCCTCCTTATCGCTCAGTGTTTTCATCATGACCCCCACCTTCACTTGCTCCTTCTGAGGGCAAGGCAGAGACGGCCGCCCTGGAGCTTGCCAGTGAACTGAGCCCCATTGAGAACTGATCCTTTGACCACAGTATCAAAGCAGTCCAGCTGCAGATTAAGGAGAAGGCTCTGAAGCTTTGGTTTAAGAGTCAGGTCATGGAGCTCTTTGAAGAGCTTGAGCTTTTGGAGGAAAAAAAAAAAAGGTGAGGCAAGTTCCAAATGCACATGCATAATATTGAGATAAAAAGGAAGGGATATAAAATAAAGTGACAAACAGCAAGGTCACACTGTATAGCACAGGGAACTACATTCAGTATCTGTGGCAAGGCATAATGGAAAGAAACATGAAAAAGAGTACATACATATGTGCATATATATGTGTGTGTATGTACAACTGAGTCGCTTTGCTGTACAGACGAACTAAACAACATTGTAAATCAACTCTACTTCAATAAAATTCTTAAAAAATAAAATTAAGTGACAGACATTTTAGCAAATATAACAGAGCATTCATATCTTACTGAGTGTTATTTCCTTCAATGCAAGTTACCATGGTAGACAAAATACTCATTTCAACTCTGTCGCTATCGCTCAAAACAATTTCCTTTCAGAAGTGCCTATGAAGTTGGCAGAGTATTCTTTTGAATATGCTCAGTAGAAGGCATTTTTATCCTTTAAGAGAGGATTTACTTTTTTGTTAAAGAGTCAAAAGCCATTTAGAGCCAAATGTGATGGAATAAAGCTAGCAATTAAGCTGGCTAATATTGTTTGTCACTCTAAAACAACAGGGCTGATTTGGTACCTGGGCTTAAGCTAATTCTGAGGCAATTCCACAAAGCACCCTAAATGTATTTTTGTCACAAGTTTTTAGGGCTTCCATAACAAAGTAATATAGACAGAGGAGCTTCAATAACAAAAGCTTATTTTCTCACAGTTCTGGAAGCTAGAAGTCCAAGGTGAAGGTGTGGACAGGTTTGCTATCTAAAGTAGGGAAAACCGCTAGACCATTCAGGTATGACCTAAATCAAATCCCTTATGATTATACAGTGGAAGTGAGAAATCGATTTAAGGGCCTAGATCTGATAGATAGAGTGCCTGATGAACTATGGAATGAGGTTCGTGACATTGTACAGGAAGCAGGGATCAAGACCATCCCCATGGAAAAGAAATGCAAAAAAGCAAAATGGCTGTCTGGGGAGGCCTTACAAATAGCTGTGAAAAGAAAAGAAGAGAGGCGAAAAGCAAAGGAGAAAATGAAAGATATAAGCATCTGAATGCAGAGTTCCAGAGAATAGCAAGAAGAGATAAGAAAGCCTTCTTCAGTGATCACTGCAAAGAAATAGAGGAAAAGAACAGAATGGGAAAGACTAGAGATCTCTTCAAGAAAATTAGAGATACCAAGGGAATATTTCATGCAAAGATGGGCTCGATAAAGGACAGAAATGATCTGGACCTAACAGAAGCAGAAGATATTAAGATGAGATGGCAAGAATACACAGAAGAACTGTACAAAAAAGATCTTCATGACCCAGATAATCATGATAGTGTGATCACTAATCTAGAGCCAGACATCCTGGAATGTGAAGTCAAGTGGGCCTTGGAAAGCATCACTACGAACAAAGCTAGTGGAGGTAATAGAATTCCAGTTGAGCTATTTCAAATCCTGAAAGATGATGCTGTGAAAGTGCTGCACTCAATATGCCAGCACATTTGGAAAACTCAGCAGTGCCACAGGACTGGAAAAGGTCAGTTTTCATTCCAATCCCAAAGAAAGGCAATGCTAAAGAATATTCAAACTACCGAACATTTGTACTCATCTCACATGCTAGTAAAGTAATGCTCAAAATTCTCCAAGCCAGGCTTCAGCAATACATGAACCGTGAACTCCCTGATGTTCTAGCTGGTTTTAGAAAAGGCAGAGGAACCAGAGATAAAATTGTCAACATCCTCTGGATCGTGGAAAAAGCAAGAGAGTTCCAGAAAAACATCTATTTCTGTTTTATTGACTATGCCAAAGCCTTTGACTGTGTGGATCACAAAAAACTGTGGAAGATTCTGAAAGAGATAGGAATACCAGACCACCTGACCTGCCTCTTGAGAAATCTGTATGCAGGTCAGGAAGCAACAGTTAGAATGGGGCATGGAACAACAGACTGGTTCCAAATAGGAACAGGAGTACGTCAAGGTTGTATATTGTCACCCTGCTTATTTAACTTATATGCAGAGTACATCATGAGAAATGCTGGGCTGGAAGAAACACAAGCTGGAATTGGTTCCAAATAGGAAAAGGAGTACGTCAAGGCTATATATTGTCACCCTGCTTATTTAACTTCTATGCAGAGTACATCATGAGAAACACTGGACTGGAAGAAACACAAGCTGGAATCAAGATTGCCGGGAGAAACATCAATAACCTCAGATATGCAGATGACACCACCCTTACGGCAGAAAGTGAAGAGGAACTAAAAAACCTCTTGATGAAAATGAAAGTGGAGAGTGAAAAAGTTGGCCTAAAACTCAACATTCAGAAAACGAAGATCATGGCATCCAGTCCTATTACTTCATGGGAAATAGATGGGAAAACATTGGAAACAGTGTCAGACTTTATTTTTTTGGGCTTCAAAATCACTGCAGATGGTGATTGCAGCCATGAAATTAAAAGATGCTTACTCCTTGGAAGAAAAGTTATGACCAACCTAGATAGTATATTCAAAAACAGAGACATTACTTTGCTGACTAAGGTCCGTCTAGTCAAGGCTATGGTTTTTCCTGTGGTCATGTATGGATGTGAAAGTTGGACTGTGAAGAAGGCTGAGCGCCGAAGAGTTGATGCTTTTGAACTGTGGTGTTGGAGAAGACTCTTGAGAGTCCCTTGGACTGCAAAGAGATCCAACCAGTCCATTCTGAAGGAGATCAGCCCTGGGTGTTTTGGAAGGAATGATGCTAAAGCTGAAACTCCAGTACTTTGGCCACCTCATGAGAAGAGTTGACTCATGGGAAAAGACTTTGATGCTGGGAGGGATTGGGGGCAGGAGGAGAAGGGGACGACAGAGGATGAGATGGCTGGATGGCATCACTGAGTCGATGGACGTGAGTCTGAGTGAACTCCAGGAGTTGGTGATGGACAGGGAGGCCTGGCGTGCTGTGATTCATGCGGTCACAAAGAGTCGGACACTACCAAGCAACTGAACTGAACTGAACTGAACTGAGGCTTCTCTTCCTGGCTTGTAGACGGTCATCTTCCTGCTATGTCCTCCCGTGGTCTTTCCTCTGTGTGTGTATCCCTGATGTATCTATGTGCATTCAAATTCTTTTTTCTTACAAGGACATTAGTCAAAATAGTTTAGAGCCCACCCTAACAGCTTTCTTTAACTTAATCACCTCTTTGAAGGCCCTATCTCCAAATACAGTTACATTCTAAGATATATGGGATTAGTGTTTCAGCATTTGAATTCTGTATAGAAGAATTCAGCCCTTAACACAATTCAGCTATTAACAACAGTCATCACTGAGTAAATGTATAGCTTTTCATGTGCTCTAATCTGAAAGAAAGTGAAAGTCGCTCAGTCGTGTCCGACTCTTTGCAACCCCATGGACTATACAGTCCACCAGGCCAGGATACTGGAGTGGGTAGCCTTTTTCTTCTCCAGGGGAGCTTCCCAATCCAGGGATCGAACCTAGGTCTTCTGAATTGCAAGTGGATTCTTTACCAGCCGCACCACATGGGAAGCCCAAGAATACTGGAGTGGGTAGCCTATCCTTTCTCCAATAAATCTTCCCAATCCAGGAATTGAACCAGGGTCTCCTGCACTGCAGGTGGATTCTTTACCAACTGAGTTATCAGGGAAGCCCCACTCTTACCTGAAAGACCATGTAATTTTTACATGTAAGTACTGGCATGCTTGTTAAAAACTAATTACTTCCATCTATAAATGAGTGGGTAAACAAAATATTGTATATACATAAAATAGAACATTATTCAGCCATTAAAAGGAATGAAATTCTGACATATGCTACAATGTGGACAAAACCTGAAATCGTTATGCTAAGTGAAATAAACCAGATATGATTCCACTTCTATGAGATTCCTAGTCAAATACATAAAGACAGAGAATAGAAAGCATTTATCAGAGGCTGGGAGGAGGGGAGGATGGGGAGCTGTTGCTTAGTGGGTAGAGTTTCAGTTTGGGAGGATGAAAAAGTTGTGGAGATGGATGGTGGTGATGGATACACACAAGGCACTTAATGACACTGGACTACACTTGAAAATAGTTAAAATGTTAAACTTTAACTAACTTCTAGGTCTTTCTTAAGCATCTTGTATCTTCTCGATCTGTGCCCCTATTCTTTATCCAAGATCTTGGATCATCTTTACTATCATACTTGTAATTCTTTTTGGGTAGATAAGTTTTATGGTATTATATATATTTTCCCACAATAAAAAATGTTTTTAAGTGATTACTCTGTAGTTGTTGGTCAAGAAATAGAGCCTAAATTTTCCAGGAAATTAGGCTTAATATGGTCTGTCTATTGAAGTAAAAGACAAATGTGTAAACCTAAGGGTGTAGCTAGCCTAGGAACCCAGGAAAGTTGAAAGATTATAATTTAGGGTGTGTGTGTGTGTGTGTGTGTGTTTTCAACTGCTCAGTCATGTCTGACTCTTTGTGACCCCACAGACTGTAGTCCATCAGGCTCCTCTGTCCATGGAATTATCCTGGCAAGAACACTGGAGTGGGTTGCCATTTCCTTTGCCAGGGGATTTTTCTGACCCAGGGACTGAACCTGCGTCTCCTGTATTACAGGTAGATTCTGTACCACTGCACCACCTAGGAAGCCCATAGTTTAGGGTGCCATGCTTTGATTATTTCTGAGCAATAATTGTCTCAATCATGTATAATAATAGCAGTTCTGTAGCCTCTGTTTCTGGCTTAGCAAGTAGTGCTATGAAGGTCCACATGAACCTTCCTGCCAAGAGTGGGCTATGTCCCAGCGTTGGTGTGCAATACTTTTGCCCCTGCTCAGGACCTGCTACTGCTACTGCTGCTGCTAAGTCGCTTCAGTCATGTCTGACTCTGTGCAACCCCATAGACGGCAGCCCACCAGGCTCCCCTGCCCCTGGGATTCTCCAGGCAAGAACACTGGAGTGGGTTGCCATTTCCTTCTCCAATGCATGAAAGTGAAAAGTGAAAGTGAAGTTGCTCAGTCCTGTCTGACTCTGAGCGACCCCATGGACTGCAGCCTACCAAGCTCCTCCATCCATGGGATTTTCCAGGCAAGAATACTGGAGTGGGGTGCCATTGCCTTCTCCTAATCTGGTCAAACCATAAAGCATATAAAATCTGGTTTATAATTCCCTTCCTTTCCTCTTTATCTGTCTGCTGAAATCATATTTCCCCTTCCCACTGGACAGTAAAGTGGTTAAATTTTGAAGTCCTAATCCTCTTGCCATCAGTTACTCCTCTTACCCTCAGACTTGCCATCCAGGAAGCCAGGCATAAGCAACTAGAATTATCTTGACTTGCACCTCTTTCTGTTATAGCAAAGCTTCTAGTGATCTAATAATAGGTTTTCAAAGTGCCTGGAGATCATGGAAAGAAACACTCTCTACTATAAACTCTATAGTGATTTTTGAAATGATTAAACTGTGGGCAAATATATTAATTCCATCTATCACTTAAGAGAAAAACAAGTTCACACTAAGATGTAAATGACTGAAGGGTTTACTAGCAGAAGAAGGCAATTCTTTAGGTCAGTGTTATAGCTATCACTTCTTATCATCCTTGGGCATTTGGGGTCTCAGGGAACACTTTCTTTTCCAAGCATTGCGGTCAGAGAGGAATTTTATTAGAATGTGGCAGCCGTTAGTTCCTAGCTCTTTCCCACAACCAACCCAACCTACAGAAAATGTCATTGGAAAGCAAACAGGAAATCATTCCTTCTGTTGTCCTAATGCTCAACTAAGATAAGCCTTCTCAATTGGATTCTTCTTTCACATATGGAGAAATAGAATCAATTTCCTGATCAATCTGGCCTCCCTGGATCTGTTTTTTAAAATGAAAATTATACCAAAACAGACTTGCCTGTGAGTGTCCAGGAGTCCCCGGGTGGAGGCGTGGGTCGGCGGTGGCCTGCTGCAGTTGGGGGCATTGAGTGTAGCCATGCGTGCAAGGGACCTTTTGAAGGAGGTCACCATTATGTTCATTACCTCCACCATAGCTTGCTACTGCTAAGTCGCTTCAGTCATGTCCAACTCTGTGCAACCCCATAGACAGCAGCCCACCAGGCTCCCCCATCCCTGGGATCCTCCAGGCAAGAATACTGGAGTGGGTTGCCATTTCCTTCTCCAACACATGAAAGTGAAAAATGAAAGTGAAGTCACTCAGTCGTGTCCGACTCCTAGCAACACCATGGATTGCAGCCCACCAGGCTCCTATGTCCATGGGATTTTCCAGGCAAGAATACTGGAGTGGGTTCCAGGTAAATAACAGGGAGGGAATGCAGCCCCCTCCATCAACAGAAAATTGGATTAAAGATTTACTGAGCATGGCTCCGCCCATCAGAACAAGACCTAGTTTTCCCCTCAGTCTCTAACATCAGGAAGCTTCCATAAGCCTCTTATCCTTCTCCATCAGAGGGCAGACAGAATGAAAAGTACAATCACAGAAAACTAACCAATCTGATCACTCAGTGAAACTATGAGCCATGTCATATAGGGCCACCCAAGACGGATGGGTCATGGTGGAAAGTTCTGAAAAAACGTGGTCTACTGGAGAAGGGAATGGCAAACCACTTCAGTATTGTTGCCTGGAGAACTCCATGGACAGTATGAAAAGGCAGAAAAAGATGAACTGAAGATGAACTCCCCAGGTTGGTAGGTGCCCAATATCCTACTGGAAATCAGTGGAGAAATAACTCCAGAAAGAATGGAGATGGAGCCAAATCTAAAACAACACCCAGCTGTGGATGTGACTGGTTGCGGAAGTAAAGTCCAATGCTGTAAAGAGCAATATTGCATAGGAACCTGGAATGTTAGGTCCATGAATCAAGGCAAATTGGAAGTGGTCAAACAGGAGATGGCAAGAGGGAACATCGACATTTTAGGAATCAGTGAACTAAAATGGACTGGAATGGGTGAATTTAACTCAGATAGCCACTATATATACTACTGTGGGCAAGAATTCCTTAGAAGAAATAGGTTGTCATAGTCAACAAGAGTCCAAAATGCAGTACTTGGGTGCATCTCAAAAATGACAGAATGATCTGTTTGTCTCCAAGGCAAACCACTCAGTATCACAGTAATTCAAGCCTATGCACCAACCAGTAATGCTGAAGAAGCTGAAGTTGAATGGTTCTATGAAGACCTACAAGACCTTTTAGAACTAACACCTGAAAAAGATGTCCTTTTTATTATAGGGGACTGCAATGCAAAAGTAGGAAGTCAAGAAATACCTGGAGTAACAGGAAAATTTGGCCTTGGAGTACAGAATGAAGCAGGTCAAAGGCTAATAGAGTTTTTCCAAGAGAAAGCACTGGTCATAGCAAACACCCTCTTCCAACAACACAAGAGAGGATTCTACACATGGACATTACCAGATGGTCAACATCAAAATCAGACTGATTCTATTCTTTGCAGCCAAAGATGAAGAAGCTCTCTACAGTCAGCAAAAACAAGACTGCGAGCTGACTGTGGTTCAGATCATGAACTCCTTATTGCCAAATTCAGACTTAAATTGAAGAAAGTAGGGAAAACCACTAGACCATTTAGGTATGACCTAAATCAAATCTCTTACAATGGAAGTGAGAAATAGATTCAAGGAAAACAATAGAATGGGAAAGACTATAGATCTCTTCCAGAAAATTAGAGATATCAAGGGAACATTTCATGCAAAGATGGGCTCAATAAAGGACAGAAATGGTATGGACCTAACAGAAGCAGAAAATATTAAGAAGAGGTGGCAAGAATACACAGAAGAACTATACAAAAAAGATCTTCATGACCCAGATAACCACAATGGTGTGATCACTCACCTAGAGCCAGACATCCTGCAATGTGAAGTCAAGTGGGCCTTAGGAAGCATCACTACAAACAAAGCTAGTGGAGGTGATGGAATTCCAGTTGAGCTATTTCAAATCCTAAAGGATGATGCTGTGAAAGTGCTGCACTCAATATGCCAGCAAATTTGGAAAACTCAGCAGTGGCCACAGGACTAGAAAACGTCAGTTTTCATTCCAATCCCAAAGAAAGGCAATGACAAAGAAAGCTTAAACTACCACACAATTGCATTCATCTCACACGCTCAAAATTCTCCAAGCCAGGTTTCAATAGTACCTGAAACGTGAAGTTCCAGATGTTCAAGCTGGGACAGGGAAAGGCAGAGGAACCAGAGATCAAATTGCCAACATCTGTTGGATCATCAAAAAAGCAAGAGAGTTCCAGAAAAACATCTACTTTTGTTTTATTGACTATGCCAAAGCCTTTGACTGTGTGGATCACAACAAACTGGAAAATTCTTAAAGAGATGGGAATACCAAACCCCCTGACCTGCCTCTTGAGAAATCTGTGTTCAGGTCAGGAAGCAGCAGTTAGCACTGGACATGGAACAAGAGACTGGTCCCAAACTGGGAAAGGAGTATGTCAAGGCTGTATATTGTCACCCTGCTTATTTAACTTATACGCAGAGTACATCATGAAAAACACTGTGCTAGATGAAGCACAAGCTGGAATGAAGACTGCCGGGAGAAATATCAATAACCTCAGATATGCAGCTGACACTACCCTTATGGCAGAAAGTGAAGAACTAAAGAGTCTCTTGATGAAAGTGAAAGAGGAAAGTGAAAAAGTTGGCTTAAAACTCAACATTCAGAAAACTAAGATCATGGCATCTGGTCCCATCACTTCATGGCAAATAGATGGGGAAACAATGGAAACAGTGACAGACTTTATTTTCTTGGGCTCTAAAATCACTGCAGATGGTGATTGCAGCCATGAAATTGAAAGATTTGATCCTTGGAAGAAAAGCTAGACAGCATGTTAAACAGCCAGAGACATTACTTTGCCAACAAAGGTCTGTCTAGTCAAGGCTATGGTTTTTCAAGTAGTCATGTATAGATGTGAGAGTTGGACTATAAAGAAAGCTGAGCTCCGAAGCATTGATGCTTTTGAACTGTGGTGTTGGAGAAGACTCTTGAGAGTCCCTTGGACTACAAGGAGATCCAAACAGTCCATTCTAAAGGAAATCAGTCCTGAATATTCATTGGAAGGACTGATGCTGAAGCTGAAACTCCAATACTTTGGCCACCTGATGCAAAGAACTGGCTCATTTGAAAAGATTCGGATGCTGGGAAAGATTGAAGGTAGGAGGAGAAGGGGACGACAGAGGATGAGATGATTGGATGGCATCACCGACTCATGGGACATGAGTTTGAGTAAGCTCCGGGAATTGGTAATTGACAGGGAGTCCTGGCGAGCTTCAGTCCATGGGGTCACAAAAGGTTGGACACGACTGAGTGACTGAACTGCATGACATATTAGCCTGAACCCAAACTGCTCTATTTCTCTAGTGTTCTAGTGGTTAAGAATTTCCCTTGCAATGCAGGGGACATGGGCTTTATCCCTGGTTTGGAAACCAAGATCCCACATTCTGTGGCATAGCTAAGGCAGCTTGGCACATCTACTGAACCCACCCACACCCTCTGGAGATGACCTGCTATGAGTAGAGAGTAAGTGGGCTGCAGGGAAACATCCCACATGACACAATGAAGACCTAATACAGCCAAATAAATAAATAGTAAAAAATAAAAGCAATAATGCCCTATTAAAGAAATGATTCTAGCTTTGTAAAAAAGTAAGTTTGTGTAAGTTGCTTCTAGCTACAGGAAAAACTTTTGGAAATATGATTCTCTATAATGCAGAGTGTATTTCCCTTTCCAGAAAAGAATCTAATTTTTGAAGTGTCAGAGGCATTGTTATACAACAATCCATATTGAAGAAGTTCTCCTGGTATCAGACCCTGAAGGTCGCTTTAAGCTATGCTTTATGGTATATGCAAATAATGAATATCAAGTTATATCTTCTAAAATGTAAAATGATTCTACAGCAGCAACAAGGGCATCCATCACTTTTCTTCTCTCCTGTTTACTCCTACCCCTTTTCCATTAATATCAATGCATTAATGAATATCTAAGTATTTGTTGCTGTAGAAGGTATCACAGCATCCCCACCTCCCCCCATGTTATTAAGATATACGTTCATACATCACTGTATAGGTTTAAGGTACGCAATGTAATGTTTTGACTTAGATATGTCATGAAATGATCACCACAGGTTTAGTTAATATCCATCACCTCATATGGATACAATTTTAAAGAAAGGAAAAAATGAAAATGTTTTTCCTTGTGGTCAGAATTCAGGATCTACTTTCTTAACAATTTTTGTTTATATCATATAGCAGAGCTGTATGCTACAGCTCTGTTAGCTACAGAGATCATGTTGTAAACAACATCCCTAGTACTTATTTATCTTACAACTGGAGGTTGGGTACCACAAGTTTGAGATCTGGATCTGTGCTGAATCACTGGTGCTATTGACCGAATTGTATCCCCTCCCCCCAATTTATAGCTGAAGTCCTAACCCCTAAAGTGAGTACATCAGAGACAGGATCTTTACGAAGTTGTTGTTTAGTCACTAAGTCGTGTCTGACTCTTTTGCCACCCTATGGATTGTAGCCTGCAAGGTTCCTCTGTTCACGGAATTCTCCAAGCAAGGACTGGGGTGGGTTGTCATTTCCTTCTCCAGGGTATCTTCCCAACCCAGGGATCAAACCCATGGTTCCTGCATTGGCAGGCGGATTCTTCACCACTGAGCCACCAGGGAAGCCCCTTTAGGAAGTCTTTAAAGTTAAATGAAGTCCTAAGGGTGGGTGTTATGGGACTGTAGCCTTATAAGACAAGGAAGAGAAAACCATTGTGATAGAGTCGGTTAAACCTGATACTAACTGCAGCTTGAATGAGTTTCTGAATCTCCACCCACAAAACAGATGGTTGTGAGAGGTAAGGTAATAATAAATGGTGCATGGTAGGTACCAAGTAAATGGTGCTGCTCTGTTTTTGTTGGGAGGTGCAGAAATGGGTGTGGGCTTCCTGGGTGGCTCAGCGGTAAATAATCTGCCTGCAAAGTGACAGACCCAGGTTCCATCCCTGGGTGGGGAAGATCTCCTGGAGAAGGGAATGGCAACCAATTCCAGTATTCTTGTGTGGAGAATTCCATGGACAGAGGAGCCTGGCAGGTTACAGTACATGTGGTCGCAAAGAGTCGCTCTCCTAGGTGGGAAGCAGCTGTTCCCTTAGGCCTGTTCCTGAGGCCTAACACCAGTTAGGGAGCCCAGACACCGCAGGGCAGTTAGTGGTGACCCCTCTAGCCCCTAAGAGTGAGTGATGCTGAGAGGGGTAAGGACCTCCTGTCTTTCCCAAGAGCTCAAGCTCTCTCTCCTGAAGCAGAATGAAGGCGATGGTGAAAGAAGCCACGTTTCAGTGGCTGCCGCAGAGAAGACTAAAAAAGGTTGGGCAATTACTAATCCCTGAACAGGTAGAAGAAATTTAATCTAGGCCAGGGCCGGCTTGGGTTGATCCAAGTGCATTCCGGTTCTGACAGTTTCCAGTGAAATGACTTTAAGAGGGCTAGCATCTAATCGAATTGAGTGACAAGTCCCCTTTGAGGCACACGTTAAATAAAGGGCAGAGGCTAATACTTGACCAAAGCGAATCTGGTTATCTCTGGAGGGCTGGCCTAGACGACTGGGTCAGGTTCTCCCCAGGGTTTCCTCTTGGCCTGTACGTTTCAGAGGAGTCGCACCAGGATAAGAGGCTGCAGGGGTATCTTGGGGGCGGGTGGCGGGGGCCGGGGCGGGCGATAGAGGACAGAGGCCAAGCGGGAGCCCCCGGGAGGCACCGGAGGCCGCCAGTCGCCGCGGGCAGCGCAGGGCTCGGGGCTGTGAAAGAGCAGCCTCGCTCTGCAGCCCCACACACGCGGGATCACCGGGGAACTGACGTTTGATTTACCGAGTGAGCGACTCTGAAAAAGGCCCCTGTGCCCAATTACCGCGGCGCGCGGTCTGCTCGGCGGCGGGCTGAGCCGGGCGGGGGGCGGCGGAGGCCTTCCCGGGAGCCGCGGGGAGCGGGGTGCTGGTGTGAAAAGCCGCCGCCACGAAGCGGAGTCGTCACCCCATCGCCCCCGGCCGCCTGGGAATGCGCTGGCCCCGCCGCGGCCGCCAAAGGATGCTCGTCTCCCTCCCGCCCCGCAGTTCAAGCTCCCATCGTTTCTCAGGACCTTTCTCCTTCCCCTTCTCTCTTTCTTTCTTTCTTTCTTTCTTTTTTTTTTTTAAGGAATGTGCCAGTGGCATTTGCGAATAGGAAAAAAAGAAAAAGAAGAACAAATGAGGCTTGGTTTTCAGTCTCTCCCGCCCCAGGACTGGGCTCGCACTATGGGGTCCCCCGGGGCGGCCGCCGCTCCCCAGCGACCTCGCGGGGTCCGACCGGTTCCCCGCCAGCTCCTGACGCCCGTGCCCAGATCGAGCTTGGTAGGAGCCAGTTTTCTGCAATTAGAGACAATATCTGAATCTCCAGCTTCACTGGTTTGTACTGAAAGATGTCGTGTTAATAAGGAAAAGCTGCACTCCAGCAGCCCCTTTGGCACGTAGGCGGGAGGCACCCTAATCACCGGATCGGCTAACCTGTTTACAGACACCTGACAGGAAGGTGGCCTGGGGGAAGGGACGGGACAATGGCCTGCAAGTCAGGAGCCTTGGGTTCGGTTTCCAACCTCGCCGCAGGCTCGCGGTGCCTGGCTTCCTCCAGGGAGAGAACCTGGATAAAGCCGCTTTGAGAAAGCTGCATTGAGGATTAGCGAGATCCTATCTGCCTAGAGCCCTGCGGTTCTTGAAGGAAAATGCGGTGTAAATACAACTTGCTGAGCTTCTTTTCATCAGCAGCATCCTTGTTGCTGTTAATCTTGACTTCCTTTCCTTGTCAGTTTTGGCATCGTTACATAACCCGATGTGGAGATGCGTGTGCGTGCGTGCTTCCGTGTGTGTTTGGGAGGTGGAGTGTATCTGGGTTCAGAATAAACGTTAACCCTTTAAAAACTAGTAAAACCAGGTAAACAACAGGCTGAGAAACTCCTGAAGTTGACAGATGAAAGTAATGGCTCAGTTTCATCTCAGTTGGTCCCTATTAATACATTTTTTTTTCTTGTCTTTCTGTGGTACATTCATTTTCAGAAGACTTCACTGAATGAATGATCAAGGGAATCAAAATTAAAGTTTTTTTTTTTCTTTTTGCTTGCTTGCTTCTCCATGTGCAAATGGATAGGTCTAAGTTTTAAAAATTGTAAGGGACATGAGCAGAATTTAATATAAGAGATAATTAACTGCACTGAGTGAAGCATTCACCTGACATTACCTTACTCCTTTTGGACAACAAGGAATTAACCTGTACTCTGTCCAGTGCTAAGAGCTTGGTGTTGGGCTGGGAAAAATGAGACCTCTTGCTGTTAAGTTGCTTCACTGGTGGTTGACTCTTTGCATCCCTATGGAATATAGCCTACTTGAGTCTGAGTGAACTCCAGGAGTTGGTGATAGACAGGGAGGCCTGGCGTGCTGCGATTCATGGGGTCACAAAGAGTCGGACACGACTGAACGACTGAACTGAACTGAACTGAGGCTCCTCTGCCTATAGGATTCTCCAGGCAAGAATCCTGGAGTGGGTTGCCATTTCCTCCTCCAGGGAATTTTCCTTAACCAGGGATGGAACCCAAGTCTCTTACGTCTCTTGCATAGGCAGGCAGGTTCTTACCACTAGTGCCACTTGGGAAGTCCCTTCTAGGAACAGTATTCCACTCAACCTGGGAGAGCTATGGCATCATGTTCAGTGACTACCTTGCTTTCAGCTATCCACACTCCCAGTGTCCTCCCATCCACACCCCAAAGCCTTCCCATCAGTTTGCCTAGGGTAAAGCAGAAATTTCTGGACTAATAATGCTCTTAGTATATTTTCCTGTTGGGGTCTGTGGATCTGGTGCTTGCAGTTAAAGAAAAAAAAAGGATACAAACAAATAAATCTGTTAATCATAGATACTGCCACATTTCAAATAAAAATGTTGTATACTGGATTGGAGCAAGATATTAACAAGTAAACTACTATTATATATAAAATAAATTAGCTACAAGGATATATTGTACAGCACAGGGACTACAGCCAATATTTTATAATAATGGTAATGGAATATGACCTTTAAAAACTGTGAGTCACTATGTATGCCTGAAACATAATACTGTAAATCAACTATACCTCAATTTTTTTTTAAAAAAAGAACCTTTTGTTCTAAAGATTTAGGCTGAAAGTGCTGTTTATTTTTCTGCAGTATTTCACCCTCCTAAAAATCCAAAAAAATCAACTCAATGCCTTTTATGTAACAGGTGGAATTATAGACTCTTAACAAGAAATGTATATCTCCTTTTATTCTAGTACATGTTCTTGAGGGGTCACATGATAAGCAATTACTTTCATTTAAAGAAAGTCTAAATCGTATTCAGCTCTGAGTCCCACATGGCAGAGACAGGTACCATGAAGCATCCTGTCCATTGACACAACTGGTGAAGCCCCTCTGCGTATGAAAACTGATCATTTTAGGAAATCACTAAATATAATATTGTCATAAACAGGTATCAGTCTGTCCATTGTGTTTGATTTACGCATGAAACAACAAAATACCTTAACTGAAATTTCAGGTAAGTGCAAGTCCTATAGTTTATTATGAGTTTGCTGAATTGATCAGAAAGGTTAAAAGATGTAGTTTCTGTGTCTGGTTCTTACTCTCATGTTACTGGCCTTGCTTAAGTCACTTCACTGATTAAAATAACGCTGGTGGTGATAAGGACTAAATGATTTATGTTTTCTCATAAAGAAGCGAATTCACTCAAGCAATTGACTCCTACCTGAACACAACATTCTTATCAAATTAGAATGCACTTAAAAAAAAAAAAAAAAAACCCAAGAAGACCACGCAAGAGATTATATACCTTAATATTAGGACATTCCAACAGGCCTCCTCTCAGAGTCTATTTGCTTTACCTTGAGGTACAATGCAATGTGGTGTTGGAGAAGACTCTTGAGAGTCCCTTGGACTGCAAGGAGATCCAACCAGTCCACCCTAAAGGAAATCAGTCCTGAATATTCATTGGATGGACTGATGCTGAAGCTGAAACTCCAATACTTTGGCCACCTGGTACGAAGAGCTGACTTGTTGGAAGAGACCCAGATGCTGGGAAAGATTGAAGGCAGGAGAAGGGGATGACAGAGGATGAGATGGTTGGATGGCATCACCGACTCAATGGACATGAGTAAACTCCGGGATTTGGTGGTGGACAGTGAGTCCTGGCATGCTGCAGTTCATGGGGTCTCAAAGAGTTAGACATGACTGGGCGACGGAACTGAACTGAACTGAGGTACAATGCAAATGGTATTGAACTTTTAATTCTCCATGCCACAATAGATAATTAGAATGGGGAAGATAAGATGTTGGCTGTAACTGATAACCTGAAAGTTTAAAGCCTAAAAAAAGAAGTGATAAGTATTAATAATTTCAAAAACAAGTAGTCATCTGTAGCTTTTGTGACTGTGCCCAAGCTTTTCAACATAAACTATCTGGGGGTCATCAGTATACATCAATATTTGTTGTTGTTTTCAGTTGCTAAGTCATGTCTGACTTGGCAACCATGTGAATTGCAGCAAGCCAGGCTTTCCTGTCCTTCACTATCTCCTGGAGTTTGCTCAAACTATCCAACCATCTTATCCTCTGTCACGCCCTTCTCCTTTTGCCTTCAATCTTTCCCAGTATCAGGGTCTTTTCCAATGAGTCAGCTCTTTGCATTAGGTGGCCAAAGTATTGGAGCTTCAGCTTCAGTATCAGTGCTTCCGATGAATATTCAAGGTTGATTTCCTTTAGACCAACTGGTTTGATTTCCTTGTTGTCCAAGGGACTCTCATATATGCTCAATATAAATGATGATAATTATGAACTTTAATCATTAAGATCAAGCGAAACAGTTCTTTTTTGCACATTGTTTAGAAAACTGGGGATATAGAGAGTAGTTTTATAAAGGTTTTTTATTTAAAATAGAAAGTTTCAGCAGTTAAAGAATAAGGTTCAGTTGGTTGTGAAATATACAAGTAGAATTCCTTACTTCTCAAGAATGTTAGACAAATGAAGCACTGCAATAGGAAAAACTAATAGCACCTTAGTTTTACATATTATAATGGATGGCCTCCAGTTAAACTCAGATTCCAAGGAATGTTTTCTACAGTGCTGATTATAGGAAAGATTATCATCCACCAAATAATTCCCAGCTCACATCCTCTTTTCCTCTAGTTTTCCATCCAAGAAGCATCAAGGCCTGGCTTTGCTTAGTTTGTGAGATTCTGATCCAGAGGTGGTTGGCTAAAGATCATGAGTTCTAGACATGTTAGATTTGGGTCACCACATTGTCTGTGTAAGTCATTAAGGATTGGGATGCAGTTTGATAAAATCACAGAAAATATCTGGGAAATGAAAATTCAGAACTGACCACAAGAATTACATGGAAAGTTACATTAGAGGTACATGGAGCATATCGGACCACTGCTGGTTATGACCCAATAAATATGAAAAAAAAAAAAAAGAAGATCTGGGTTTATCTAAAGAGCTCAAAAAGGAGGAAACAATATCATAAGAGCTTGGTTCCTCCAGAGTCATACAAAGCGGAAAAGAACTTAGGTGGATGGAAATATAGTTTCAGAAATGAGATTCTGATATTAAGATTTTGTATGGCTTAGCTCAGTTTCAAGGATAACTAATGACTGTTTAAAAAATTGATTCTAACACTTTAGTTGGACCTGGAAAATTTTTCATCTGGTATCTAATTTAAAGGGGAAAAAGCTCACAGATTTCCTTAGACTAAAAACCACAAAGTTACATTTATAAATTTGGTAATGGCAAAGGTTTCCTTTCATTGAAAAAAAAGATAAAGCAAACCACAACATTTAATCACTTGAAAAATAATTATGTTTTCCCTCTAGTCAGTAATGTCTATTTTAAAACACAATAAAGTCCTCATCACAAGAAAAAATTTTGTAACTGTGTGGTGACAAATGTTAACTGGTCTTACTGTGGTGATCATTTTGCGATATATACAAACAACAAATCATTATGTTATACCCCTGAAGGGCTTCCCTGGTGGCTCAGATGGAGTAGAATCCGCCTGCAATGTGGAACACCTGGGTTTGGTCCCTGGATTAGGCATATCCTCTGGAGAAGGGAATGACAATCCACTCCAGTATTCTTGCCTGGAGAATTCCATGCACAGAGGAGTCTGGTGGGCTACAGTCCATGGGGTCACAAGGGTCGGACATGACTAAGCGATTAACGTACACGCACAGACACACACCTGAAACTAGTAATGCCATATGCCAATTATACCTCAATAAAACACAAATCTAATGAGAAAGATCTTTATCATCTTCTTCTTTAAATGAGAAAGCTAAAGCTTAACATGTAACTTGCCCTTGTATTCACTGATAGTAAAAGTGATGGAGGTTTGTTTTTTTTTTCCATTTTTTAATTGAAGTATAGTTGATTTGCAATGTTGTGTTGAGAAAGATATTTATTATCTTCTTCTTTAAATGAGAAAGCTAAAGCTTAACATGTAACTTGCCCTTGTATTCACTGATAGTAAAAGTGATGGAGGTTTGTTTTTTTTTTTCATTTTTTAATTGAAGTATAGTTGATTTGCAATGTTGTGTTGAGAAAGATATTTATTATCTTCTTCTTTAAATGAGAAAGCTAAAGCTTAACATGTAACTTGCCCTTGTATTCACTGATAGTAAAAGTGATGGAGGTTTGTTTTTTTTTTTTCCATTTTTTAATTGAAGTATAGTTGATTTGCAATGTTGTGTAAGTTTTATATATACAGTGCAGTGATTCAGTTATACATATATATTATTTTTCAGACTCTTTTCCCTCATAGGTTGTTTTTTTTTTTCCATAGGTTGTTGCAAAATATTAAGTATAGTTCCTCGTGCTATACTGTAGGTCCTAGTTGGTTATCTATTTTATATACAATAGTGTGTATATGTTAATCCCAATCTCCTAATTTATCCCTCCACTACTTTCTTCTTTGGAAAACCGTAAGTTTGTTTTCTATGTCTGTGGGTCTATTTCAGTTTTGTAAATAAGTTCATTTTTCTTTTTAGATTCCACATATATAGTGATATCATATGATATTTGTCTTTGCTTTGCTTTACTTCAGGAAGATCCCCTGGAGAAGGGTATGACAACCCACTCTAGTATTCTTGCCTGGTAAATCCCATGGACAGGGGAGCCTTGTGGGCTATAGTCCATGGGATCCCAAAGAGTTGGACATGACTGAGGCAGCGAATACTTTCACTTTCACTTACTTTACTTAGTATTATAATCTCTATATCCATCTGTGTTGCCTGAGATGGCATTATTTCATTTTTTTTTTTTTTATGGCTGAGTAAAAAGGCCCATGTTTTTCTACAGCCTGTGTTTCTCCATGTGCCTTCCCAAACAAATGAAACTCCATTTGTTTATACTGGCATCCAAGTCCTTGCATACATGTGTGCTAAGTTACTTTAGCCATGTCCAACTCTTTGCAACCCCATGGACTATAGCCTGCCAGGCTCCTCTGTCTGTGGGATTCTCCAGGCAAGAATACTGGAGGGGATTGCCATCTCCATCTTGAGATCTTCCCAGCCCAGGGATCCAACCTGAGTCTCCTGCGGCTCCTGCATTGCAGATGGATTCTTTACTGCTGAGCCACGAGGAAAGCCCCATCCAAGTCCTTAGGCATCTGCAAATATACAGACTATGTTTTAATATTCAGCATCAACGAAGTGTCAGTTCTCTTTTCCCTCTTTTTTCAATAAAGACTCAAACTTTTCAGAGTAAGTATCAGTCTGGAGATTTTGTCAGGTGTCTGCACCTCCCTTGTTATTGCTGCGTTTGCTTAGTAGAATGCAGTTAGAGACACCTGATGAACACAAGTGTAAGTTAAGAGACCTGTTCTTTCCGCAACTGAGAGAGCGGGAAAGAGTCCTATGTAATTGGACAAGGGGCTGGTATTGTATTCTGACACAGAAAAAGGATTTGGAGCCTTTTGTAGTTGTCTACTTTCTACCTCTTTGTTTAGTGGTTTGAGAAATTCTGAGGAGTACAATGAGGTAATAACGCCAAGTTTAGGTTTGTGAAAAAGAAAATTAGGAAGCACTTTACCCATGCTATCAAATTTTCTTTTCTTGTCTTTTTTTTTAATCTACGTTCCTCATGATTTCTTTCCAAATAATAGTGTTTGTTCCTCAATGAGCTAACATTTTAATGATTCAAACTTCAAAAAATAAATAGGGAGAAGGTGGTGGCCTCTGGGAGGGCTCCTGCCAGTGGGTGCTCCCCAGAATTTCCACCACCAGTGTCTTTGTCCCCTCAGTGGGCTGCCACTGCCCCTCGCCTCTGTAGGGGACCCATCAATACCAGCAGGAACGTTGTGATCAGACTCATGTAGACCAAAGGCAACTGACTGGGAACAGAGTTTTCACAACCTTCCCCAGGAGGTGCTAGTGGTGAAGACTCCTCCTGCCGATGTAGGAGTTGCAAGAGGCATGGGTCTGACCCCTGACTCCGTCAGATCCCCTGGAGGAAGGCATGGCAACCCACTCCAGTATTCTTGCCTGGGAGATCCCATTGTCAGAGGAGACTTGCAGGCTACAGATGGGGCCACAAAAAGTTGGAGATGACTGAGCAATTGAGCATACACTTTAGCATCTTGCTGGCACTCAGATATCTTCCACTGTTAGTCACTTACTGAACTTAACCCTCTCCTGCTTTCCTCTTCCCTAGCATAAAAGAAGCTTGAATTTTACCCCAAATTAAGATGGTTCTTTAGGACATTAGTCTAGCGTCTTCTCCATTTACTGACTTTCCAACTAGTCTTTTTTTCTTGCCCCATCCCACAAATAAATAAAAAACACATAGAAATTCAATTCTCTTCCTACTTCTCTCCCCTTCCAGTGTTGGTGGGGAGAAGAGGACAATCAGAAAATAACTCATGTGTTCTATTTACTGTAATTTTTATATTAAAAAATTTCTTAATGTTAAAACCTCAAGAGCCAGACATAAAATGCACATGAAATAGTACATTGTAAAAGGTTTGCTTTGTAATAAGAGAATCTCTGGTGTGGCAGGGTTCAGGGCTCAAAGTTTCTGTGTATTCTTCAAGAATCCAGCCAACCATAGATGCATTGATCCTGTTTCTGTCTTTCTCAACAAAAGTGAACAGTGTCTTAACTAGCAGGATAAGAGAACTCACATATTATTTATTTTTGCTGCACCTCTTGACTTGTGGAATCTTGGTTTCCCAACCAGGGACTGAACTTAGGCCACAGCAGTGGAAGTGCTGAGTCCTAACTAACTACTGGACTTCCAGGAAATTCCAAATATGTATTTTGCAGCTGAACATTCCAGAATGGATTTACTTGGGAAATATTATTGAAGGGCGATCAAGGGACACCCCTCTCCATTTTCTCACTTTTACCTTCCAAAGAAAAAGAAAGAACATAGGATTAGAATATAGGGCCCATACACAGAACAGATGGTTTTGGTAGCCAGTTCTGAGGTGACTTTCTAGAAAATTATAGCTAACAAGCTGCCACTTATACAAGTTATTGGCCTCAGAGAAGAAGGATCCCAATGGGTTTACTTTAGGGGATCTGGTAAATGTTAGGGAATTGATGAATACAATTTAGAAACAGATTCAAAATGTGCAAACATTTTCACTTCCTGTTTCCCTACATCTTAACACTGGAGTGTGCAGACTCAATCCTTACACCTTTTATCTGCTGATATACACTCACTTCTGCTCAAGTGATCTCTTATGGTCTTATGAGACTTTTAACTAGACTTTAGACTATATATACATGTGTATGTATATGTGTGTATATCGCTTACACAACATGTGCTTCCAGTATGTTGTCTGGTCAGAATTGTAAAACATTGTTATGAATGTCTGATCCCTTTATTTCTAACCTCCCACAGACTTCTGTCTCCACTTAACTGGGCCACTCACTCAGGCCAAAGATCTTGGAATCACCCTCCACTCCTCTCTTCGATATAGTACACTCCATGTCTGATTTCACACTAAATCCTTTTGTCTCTACCTTCAAAACATATCTAGACTCCAACCACTTACCACCTCTGCTTTATCCTCCTGGTCCAAGCTGCCATCGTCTGTCACCTGAATTACTGCACTAGCCTCCTAAGTGGTGGTCACCCTTCTCCCTTGGCTCCCTTAACAGTCTTTTCTCAACACAGAAGCCAGAGTGATCAATTAAAAACCAAAGTCCAGGAGACTTCCCCAGTGGTCCCGTGGCTAAGAATCTGCCTTCCAATGCAGGGAACAAGGGTTTGATCTTTGGTCAGGGAACTAAGATCCCACATGCCCCAGGGCAACTGAGTCTGAGTGTCACAACTACTGATGCCTCTGCGCTCTAGAGCCTGTACTCTACACCAAGAGAAGCCAGTGTATCACAACTAGATAAAGCCCACATGCTGCAATGAAGATCCAGCACAGCCAAAATAAGATAATAATAATAATAAAGTAAAAATAAATAAATTGAAAGCCTAAGCCAAATCCTGTCATATCTCTACTGAAGATGCATCATCTCATTCCACATAAATCCTGGTGTCCCTAGCATGGCCTAGAAGGTCCTACAAAATCTACCGTTAGCTCCCAAACCTCACTCCCACTATTTTCTCCATCAGCCCCTCCATTCCAGCCACTCTGACCTTGAAGTTCATTAAACTCAGCAAAGCTAGTACGCTCAGGGCTTTGGCACTCACCAGTCCCTCTGCTTGCAGTGATTTCCCACCTCTGCCTACTTAGATATCCATAAGCCTTCCTCTCTCATCTCTTCAAGTATTAATTTCTCGAGTCCTGCTATGATCACCCGCTGCCCTACACTCTCCATCTCCTTCCCTTCGTTCTCTCCACGCACTCATGACCTTCTGTGATAATATATCATATACTTACTTACTTTGTTTATTGTCTATCCCCCTCCACCTTAGAATGTAAGCTCCATGAGGGCAGGGATGTTTTTCTTTGTTTTATTCACTGCTGTATCTCCAGTGTTTAGAATAGTGCTTGGTAATTGGTAGGTACTCATTAAATACCCGCGGACTGAATGGATGAGTGTTTTAGGACCAGTAAAACTCTAGTTGGGTCAACAGTACTTCTGCCATTTCTCTCAATGCTTCTCAAAATCAAACAGATTACTCCGAAAAAACTCTTAGGTTAAACTTGTTATGCTAGTAGAAATGTGGTTTATCTAGGTAAACAGCAGTTATAGCACATTTTTGCAAAGGGTCTGGCCCTGGAACATTCTATGATCATCTTCTGTCAACAAGTATTTAATAGGTATCTATTATGTGATTTCAGAGAAATCACAATGGCAATGGCAACCCACTCCAGTACTCTTGCCTGGAAAATCCCACGGGCAGAGGAGCCTGGTGGGCTGCAGTCCATGGGGTCACTAAGAGTCGGACATGACTGAGCGACTTCCCTTTCACTTTTCACTTTCATGCATTGGAGAAGGAAATGGCAACCCACTCTAGTGTTCTTGCCTGGAGAATCCCAGGGATGGGGGAGTCTGGTGGGCTGCCGTCTCTGGGGTTGCACAGAGTCGGACACGACTGAAGCGACTTAGCAGCAGCAGCATTATGTGATTTGGAGGATATAAAAAAGAAAAGAAAGAGACCTGGCTTTCAAGAAGCTTCTTTTTAGTAGGATTATTACTGCCTATAATACTACATGTGATAAATACCAAAAAGATCATACTAGCACATAGCTCTACAGATAAAGTGGATATAGACAATACTGCCATAGCAGTGGTCATAAAAGCTTTATGTAAGAGCATTTTTTTTTTTTGCAAAAAACTAGTCTTTCTGATTCCAATAATGGATCTTCTCCATGAGGATTTTTTAAATAGTCCAATTTATTTGTTTTTTAAAATAACTCTATTTATTCATCTATTTTTGGCTGTGTTGGTGTGGCCTTCTCCAGCTGCAGCTTGCGGTACGAGGGCTTCTCACTGCAGCGATTTCTCTTGTCGCAGGGCACGGGCTCTAGGCAGATATTTTATGAGTCTTGAAGCACAGTTAGGACTTGACGCGTGGAGACTGATACTGAGATGCAGAGAAGACAGTGGCTGAGTGGGTGAAAGTTCATCATCCTTAGAAGGTTTCTCTTTGGGGGAGGAGGGAATAGTTTTGTCATTTTTAGCCATTTTTGCTTTATCCTAAGTTCAGTTTGGCCAAAGGGGGTCATGTCTCCTGAAGAGAAAGTTTTGTAGGAAGAGGAATAGGGCTCCTTTCAATAACATAAAGTATCCAATAATACTTGGATATTCGGAAACTCAATTTGACAAATATTTATGCAGTCCCTAATTTGTATATTAAAAAGCAGAGACATTACTTTGCTCTCTGTGAATGTCTATGTAGTCAAAGCTATGGCTTTTCCAGTAGTCATGTACGGATGTGAGAGTTGGAGCATAAAGAAAGCTGAGCACTGAAGAACTGATGCTTTTGAACTCTGGTTTTGGAGAAGACTCTTGAGAGCCCCTTGGACTGTAAGGAGATCCAACCAATCAATCCTAAATGAAATCAGTCCTGAATTTTCATTGGAAGGACTGATGCTGAAGCTGAAGCTCCAATACTTTGGCCACCTGATACAAACAGCTGACTTGTTGGAAAAGACCCAGATGCTGGGAAAGATTGAAGGTGGAAGGAGAAGGAGATGACAGAGGATGAGATGGTTGGATGGCATCACTGACTCAATGGACATGAGTTTGAGCAAGCTCTAGGAGTTGGTGATGGACGGGGAAGCCTGGTGTGCTTCAGTCCATGGGGATGCAAAGAGTCGGACATGACTGAGCTACTGAACTGAATATGTGCAAGGCTCTGTTTGGAAGAATACTGAAGTGGTTTGCCAATCCATTCTCCTTATTGACAAATTCAGACTTAAATTGAAGAAAGTATTTCCATACTTCCTTTCCATACTTCAGAAAAAGAACAGTCTGAATACCTAGACCACTCAGTTATGACCTAAATCAAATCCCAAATATACAGTGGAAATGACAAATAGATTCAAGGGATTAGATCTGATAGACAGAGTGCCTGAAGAATTATGGACAGAGGTTTGTGACATTGTACAGGAGGCAGTGATCAAGGCTATCCCCAAGAAAAAGAAATGCAAAAAGGCAAGATGGTTGTCTGAGGAGGCCTTACAAATAGCTGAGAAAAGAAGCGAAAGGCAAAGGAGAAAAGGAAAGATATACCCATTTAAATGCAGAGTTCCAAAGAATAGCAAGGAGAGATAAAGCCCTCCTCAGCAATCAATGCAAAGAAATAGAGGAAAACAATAGAATGGGAAGACTAGAGATCTCTTCAAGAAAATTAGAGATACCAAGGGAACATTTCATGCAAAGATGGGCACAAGAAAGGACAGAAATGGTACGGACTTAACAGAAGCAAAGGATATTGAGAAGAGGTGACAAGAATACACAGAAGAACTGTACAAAAAGATCTTCATGACCAAGATAATCATGATCTAGGTGTGATCACTCACCTAGAACCAGACATCCTGGAATGTGAAGTCAAGTGGGCCTTAGTAAGCATCACACAAACAAAGCTAGTGGAGGTGATGGAATTCCACTTGAGTTGTTTCAAATCCTGAAAGATGATGCTGTGAAAGTGCTGCACTCAATATGCTAGCAAATTTGGAAAACTCAGCAGAGACCACAAGATTGGAAAAGGTCAGTTTTCATTCCAACCCCAAAGAAAGGCAATGCCAAATCAGTCGTGTCTGACTCTGTGCAACCCCATAGACGGCAGCCCATGAGGCTCCCCAGTCCCTGGGATTCTCCAGGCAGGAACATTGGAGTGGGTTGCCATTTCCTTCTCCGATGCATGAAAGTGAAAGTGAAAGAAAGTGAAGACGCTCAGTCCTATCCTACTCTTAGCGACCCCATGGACTGCAGCGTACTGGGCTCCTCCGTCCATGGGATTTTCCAGGCAAGAGTACTAGAGTGGGTTGCCATTGCCTTCTCCAAAAGTGAAAGTGAAGTCTCTCAGTCGTGTCCAACTCTTTGCAACCCCATGGACTGTAGCCTACCAGGCTCCTCTGTCCATGGGATTTTCCAGGCAGCAGTACTGGAGTGTATTCCCATTTCCTTCTCCAGGTGATCTTCCCAACCAAGGGATCGAACCGAGGTCTCCCGCATTGTAGACAGACGCTTTACTGTCTAAGCCACCAGGGAAGAATGTTCAAACTACCGCACAATTGCACTCATCTCACAAACTAGCAAAGTAATGGTCAAAATTCTCTAGCCAGGCTTCAACAGTATGTGAACTATGAACTTCCCAGAGATCAAATTGTCAACATCTGCTGGATCATAGAGAAAGCAAGAGAATTCCAGAAAAACATCTACTTCTGCTTTATTGCTTATTGCAAAGCCTTTGACTGTGTAGATCACAACAAACTGTGGAAAATTCTTAGAGTTGGGAATACCAGACCACCTCACCTACCTCCTGAGAAACCCGTATTCAGGTCAAGAAGCAACAGTTAGAACTGGACATGAAACAACAGACTGGTTCCAAATTAGGAAAGGAGTACGTTAAGGCTGTATATTGTCACCCTGCTTATTTAACTTCCATGCAGAGTACATCATGCGAAATGCCAGGCTGGATGAAGCACAAGCTGGAATCAAGATTGCCGGGAGAAATATCAATAACCTCAGATATGCAGATGACACCAACCTTATGGCAGAAAGCAAAGAGGAACTAAAGAGCCTCTTGATGAAAGTGAAAGAGGAGAGTGAAAAAACTGTATTAAAACTCAACATTCAAAAAACCAAAATCATGGTATCCTGTGCCATCACTTCATGACAAATAGATAGGGAAACAATGGAAACAGTAAGGCACTTTATTTTTGAGGGGCTCCAAATTCACTGCAGATGGTGACTGCAGCCATGAAATTAAAAGACTCTTGCTCCTTGGAAGAAAAGCTATGACCAACCTAGACAGCATTTTGCTGGCAAAGGTCCATCTAGTCAAAGCCATGGTTTTACCAGTAGTTATGCACAGATGTAAGAATGGGACTGTAAAGGAAGCTAAGCACTGAAGAACTGATGCTTTTGAACTGTGGTGTTGGAGAAGACTCTTGAGAGTCCCTTGCACAGCAAGGAGATCCAACCAGTCCATGCTAAATGAAATCAGTCCTGAATATTCATTGGAAGGACTGATGCTGAAGCTGAAACTCTAATACTTTGGCCACCTGATATGAATTGCTGACTTGTTGGAAGAGACACAGATGCTGGAAAAGATTAAAGGCAGGAGGAGAAGGGGATGACAAAGGAAGAGATGGTTGGACGGCATCTCCGACTCAATGGACATGAGTTTGAGCAGGCTCTGGGATTTGGTGCAGGACAGGGAAGCCTGGTGTGCTGCAGTCCATGGGGTCACAAAGAGTCAGACACAACTGAGCGACTGAACTGACTGATTGTGGAAGAGGGGCACTGAGGGAGGGAGGAGGATGGCCCAGGAGCCACAGGATTGAACAGGCTGCACTTAGAAAAGGAAATAACCTTTTGTAGAGTGGAGAGGGTACAAGACACACGGGAAGCAATAAAGTGCAAATGAATGCTTGGATGGCGAGACAAGGAAGGCAGACTGGTTTTTCCAAGAACTATGCTGGTGTTTGGAGAAAAGAAATTTGAAACACTAGTAGATGAAGGAGTTAGCTGGGTTCGTGGCTGGCATTTTCTGGAAGCATTTCATATATATCCGTCTATCCACCTATCTATAGCTATCCATCTCTCATCTATCCATCCATCTATTTACCTACTTGCCTATCTATCTATCAAGGAAGATGGGGAAGGAAGGAGAGTGAGGAGGACAAGTGGAAGATGCAATGTCTTAGAATATCTGATCTTTAAAATTTTCTACCTTCCCCTGAAGTTAATACATGTCTCTCTAAGGTAAGAGACCAAATTGGATCAATGATAAAATTGACCAGATGCGACAACTACATAAGAGTAGTTTTCACCTGTTTCCTGTGGAATCATCATCATTGGAAGAGGTATTAGAAACTGCCTAGTCCAATCTGCTCCTAAGTGGGAAAATTGAGACCAGAGAATTTACTCTCCACCCATGTCTTTAACTTTTCCAGAGTCAAAGAGCCAGCTTGTGATATGGCAGAAACCAACACAATATTGTAAAGCAATTATCCTCCAATTAGAAATAAGTAATAAGTTAATTTAAATTAAAAAAAAAATCAAATAGCCAACTTACTGGAATGGTCCTGGTTCCCAGCCCTAGTCCACTGGTTGTTTCCCTTTACTGTGCCTCAGACCTGCAAGAGTCACTGCTTATTTTTCCAACTGGCCAATATAATTCTGCATTCTACTTTATAAAGTGTATATTTTTGTTTTGATGTTTATAAAGATCCCATGACTTTATGTAATCCTCATATACAGCTGCGTTAGACCCTAATTAAGAGAAGCCTTGCTCTACACAAGACACTGCTTGTTGTTCTGCAAAGAGTCATTCCTTGGCGATTCAGGTCCTTAGGTTCTCCTTAAAATAAAGAATTATTCTCTACTTAGTGAGATTTTAGTTTTCGGCGAGGCCTCATCTTGTCTTTTATGAGGGAAAGAATATTCTCTCTTCCATTTAGCAAGTATTTGTTGCAAGACAGACAGGTTCCCAGCTCTTGGGGAATGTACACCCTTGACAAGAGAGAAATAATAAACTATGAACAGAAACTCCTTGTCATCACTTCCTGCATGAACTCCACATGATGAAAACACAATGAATCCTTCAGTCAAGGTCATTGGTTGGAAGGCAAGAAATGATACATAAAATGAAACCCTCTAAAGCAACATTGATAGAGAACAAACTAGTGGTTACTAGTAGGGAGAAGGAAGGGGAGAGGGGCAATATAGAGGTAGGGGATTAGAGGGGCACATTATTATGAATAAAATACATAAGCTACAAGAATATTGTACAACACAGGAAATATAGTCAATATTTTATAATGACTGTAAAAGAAATATAACCTTTACACATTGTGAATCACTATATTATATACTTGCAACTTGTGTGATATTGTGTATCAATTGTACTTCAGTGAAAAAAAAAAAAAGATTTTTGCCTGTTTAGAAAGAAAGTGACATTGATCTGGGTATAATTTTGACTCTGCCCAGACAAGTAAGGCTTTAAGGACTTTGAGATAAGACATTCACTTCACTTCAGTCTGTTTTCAAAGATGACACAAGTGAGGCTGTGTAACTTGTTCCAGGTCACTTGACTCATTAATACCAGAATTAGGCTCATTAATACCAGAACATGGGCCGTCAGAGTCTTTTCGCCGAATCGCCCCTTGGAATTCCATGGCCAAATGCTGGCTGGGGGCACCCTGAGGACACAGCTCTCACTGCCTGTGGTCTCAGGCGCAAGGCTGAGGATGTGCCGATTTTGTAGTTGGGAATGCCCCTGCTCTGACTTCTTCATGAAGCAGGAAGACTTCCTCCCTAGAATTAGAATCTGAGCGGCTCCTTCTTTTGAATTTTGAATCCCTGTCTTTTTTCCATTTAAAGAAAAGAGAACAGTGGCTGGCTATGTGCCTGTTCATGCTGTGTTAAGTGTCAAATCCATCACCAAGGGTAAACAGCTACAGTAGGTGAAGTGGGATTAAGATAGTCCAGGCAAATCCCCACACCCTGGCACTTTTAATGGTTGAACAGAAAAGTAGAACAGAAAACACGTTGCCTAATGCTGCATTAGTTGCCTAATGCTTTATCTATAGACTGAATGCTTATCGTTTCATCTGAGCATGGAAGATAAGTGTCTCTGGGTGCAGAGTACAGCTTGTGCCCGTACTCTCAAAGGCTGGTTATTGTTGAAGATTATGTAAAAAGGCTGTTGAGAGCTCAAAAAAAAAAAAAAAAAAAGCAAAAGAAAATCACAGAGTTCCGTTTGTTCCTGTTGTCAGACTGAGATAGCAGCCAAGAAAAGAAGGAAGGAAAGAAAGCCTAACACCCTGTCAGATAGCACATGAGTGCACTGTGTGAGCCAACCTGCTCCATCTTTTAATTAGCACAGACCATGCCACTTACTGTCAGCCTCACAACCCAAGAGCCGGTGTTCTCACCAGCCTGTGGGTGACTGGGTTGGGGAACAGCTATGAAGTTTCCAGATTCACACTTTTCCACTGCATGACTGGAATAGGAGGCCTTCTTCCCATGCTTCTGTCTAATTGGTGGCATCTTGTCCGCCTACTCTCTCATAGGTGACCCTACTGCTCCCTCCTCTCCCAGCCCCCATCCGTCATCTGGTTCTGTCTCTGCTAAACTCCTAAATCTACCTGCTGTTCTTCGCCTTCAACGCCACATCTTAGTCTGAGCCACACTCATCAGCGATTCATGCTGAACTTCTGCAGGACCTTCCTAAATGTTCTCCCAGTGTCCAATTTTGAAGTTTCCTTTAATCCATCTTCCACTCTGCAGGCAGTTCCCTTTTAAATTAGGAGGATGGGATGAACACGTACACACCCCTGTACATAAACTGGACAACCAACAGAGACCTAATGTACAGCACAGGGGACTATACTCACCATTTGGTAATAGCCTATAAGGGAAAGGAATCTGAAAAATAATATATACATATATATTTAGAATATACATAGAGCATTCTTTATTTGCATATACATGGTTAATACAGACTGGGGGAGCATTTTGGGGGAGAAGGAGATCTGAGAAGGGGCACAGGAAGACCTTTGCAAGATAACTTGGGGGCTGTATTACTCTTTTCCTCCCCACCAACCTCTCCCACCTCCTCCCTCCTCAAGCCTCTAAGACTTCCCTTAACTTCCTTACTTCCAGAAGAACCTACTCAATAAGAAGGTATATCAAGATGAAGCTCTAACTTGCTTATGTCCACTTGGTTGGATTTTTACGTAATATTCCCTTGTTTCTTCCTTTTCATTTTTTCATCTTCTTCCTCATCCTACAGTTACAGAATAAGTGGCTTTTTATTCTTTTCCAAAATTTACTCTCCACCCATGTCTGAATCCCAGCTCTCCCATCTCCCTTAAGACTTTAATCTCTTTATTGTGACTTCCCTCTTTTATTTCCATGTTCTCTTTCTCCACTGGTCCCTCTTCACTGCCTATACCCATGCTGTGTTCTCAAAAATCCTTCAAGTTTTTACTTTTGTCACGATTCTTTTTTCTACCTCCAATTATTCTTCCATCTTGATTTCTTTTTTTACCATCAAATTCCTCGAGTTGTCCACACTTACCATTGTGGCCTTCTTTATATCCGCTATTTTTACACTCATTGTACTGTTGTTTCTGTTTCCATAGTGACCTCCAAATAGCTACATCTAATCAACACGTGTGTGCATGCACGTGATATTTTGTATACTTTGTGTAAAGGATCATATTGGGTATGCAATGAGGTAGAGACATCATTCCAGCCCTCCTGGAGCCTAGAGCAGTTAATACAGATTTACAATACAAGATAATAATTGGTTTATGGATATACTCACAGAGTGTGGTGAAATCACAGGGCAGTCTACCTAGAAGACATAATAAATGCTTCACTAAGAAGTCAATCCTGGAGGAGGGAAGGAAGGATAAAGGGAGATTCGGATTGACAAATACCCACAATTATATAGAAGATAGGTAACTAATAAGAACCTGCTAAATAGCACTGGGAACTCGACTCAATACTCTGTAATGGCCTATATAGGAAAAAAATCTAAAAAACAAGAGTGGATATACGTGTACGTATAACTGATTCACTTTGCTATACACCTGAAACTAACACAACATTGTAAATCAGCTATACTCCAATAACAATTAGTTTAAAAAGAAAAAGTCGGTCCTTCAGCTGAGAGTTGCAGGAAGTAAAGGAGATTGACAAGGTTGAACGTTCTAAGTGCTCTAAGGAAGGAGAGAACTGACACCATGATAGAGCAAAGCAAGAGACCTTCAAAGGGATGCAAATGAAAGAGGTGGACAAGGAATTCTGGAATAAGGTGATCCCTGAGCTGGAATTCTGAAACATGGGTCTGATGTGAGCATTTTGGAAGTCAGAAGGCTAAAAGCCTGAGTCCATGTCGAAAAGACTGCAAAGACTGCAAGAGGCCAGAGAGAATGTCATTTCCAAGTGGGAAGGCTCCACTTGTTTGAAGGAATCAAACGTGGAAAGGCAACAGCACCTGCACAAATGGCCTTTCTTAGGAGATTATCAGTTAGGCTGTCTCTACCTTTAATCATAGTCTTTCCAGGTGCTGTAATGCAGGAACCTACCAATCAATGCAGGAGACTCAGGAGACATGGTCCCATCCCTAGGTCAGGAAAATCCCCTGGAGGAGGAAATGACAACCCACTGCAGTATTCTTGCATGGAGAATTCCAAGGACAGAGGAGCCTGGTGGGCTGCAGTCCATGGGGTCGAAAAGAGCTGGACATGACTGAGTGAGCACACACAGCTTTAATCACATGTAGTGCTTTTGCTGAATGAGAACACAGCAAAAGGGGTTGAGGGGCAGTGGGGATTCTGTAAATTCCCTTTCCTTGCAAACTGCCTCCATCTGCTCCATGTGATTTAATCTGCTCTAAATGAAGGAGGAACTATGTAACCAAACAGGTCTTTTTCCCTCCCTTGTTTCCATGTATTTTACTCATAAAGCAAACTATTTTGTATACCTTTCCCCCTTTCCATTTCTTAAATTCTCCCTGTCTTTTCC
Organism: Ovis aries; assembly: GCF_016772045.2. Lineage (NCBI taxonomy): Eukaryota > Metazoa > Chordata > Mammalia > Artiodactyla > Bovidae > Ovis > Ovis aries. Next base: position 56,166,815 of record NC_056062.1, on the reverse strand, counting down.
CCTTTAGGTCTTTCGGCAGACAGAAAGGGAACAATATTCCGTTTGTGAGGGAAAAGAGGACATGCGACAGAAAGGTTTAGAAACGGAAACAATGCCCCCCAATAAAGGACTTGTTCTTGGCTTCTCCCTCTCTGCACCCCACAGAGTTTTTCTGAATGGTATAGGACACTTCCCTTCATCCACTGACCCCAGGGAACCAGGAATGGTTTCTGTTGAGTGGTTTTTAAATTTCGGCCAATGTCACTATCAATTAGAACATCACACATTAAGAAGCAGGATTGCCCTGTGATCCAAATACAGTAAGCGAACATAAGAGTAAAACTGAGAGGGGGAAAAGTGATTTGGATTTTGATCAAGACTTGGAGCCTTGCTGTTTTTCTTAGGCATGCTGTGGCCGCTCCAGGATCAGTAAGGAAAACATTACCGAATGTTGAGTGAGGCTTAATCCCTGTGGGGAGGACACAAAGCGCAAGGGCCTGCCTTGGGCTGGCAGCCGCAGGTAAACAAGACAACACAATAAACGGTGGAGGGGAACCAGGCTGGAGGAGGAAGAATTTAACAACCTGGGGCTCTCTTGCCAGAAGAGAATGGTCCCCTTCGCAAGCACCTGCCAACTCCTTTTTAGCCAGCCATTAGAAATAAGGGGGCTTTAGGGGTAACACAGTCTCTTTCTGTCTTAAAAGCTTTATCCAGATCACGCAGTTTATTGGCTTCATGAGAAACATTTCGTTGTGTGTCATGCGCTATGCTGTTTGAATGAAGTAAAGCCTCCATAAATAACTTATAAATGTAATTTGAATTCTCTGATAATCTAAATGTGGCAATACCATTTGTCCTCAGCACAGTTGCAAACTTTGTGAGGTCAGAGAACTTAACCACTTGAGCACGTGTGTGTGCATATGTTTAACTGAGGTGTAATCAACACCTATTAACAGATACAGATCTTCAGTATGCAGTTTCATGAGATAGGGCCATTCTGTTCATGTCACATGACCCCCATTCAAAACAAGTTATAAAACATTTCCATTATTCCAGAAATTTCCCTCATGACACTTTTCAGTCTTTCCTCATGCCCCCATCCCCAACAAAGCAACCACTTTCTGGATTCTGTCACCTTTGGTTAGTTTTGTCTGTCTTTGGATTTTATAGAAATAGAGTCAGATGGCTGATGGCCTCTTTGATCTGGTTTCTTTCCTTTACCGTGATGTTTCTGAGAGTGATCCACATGATGTGAATATTAGTAGTTTGGTTTTTTATAAGTAATATTCTATTGTATGACTATATTAATAATGTATCCATTCTCTTATTGAAGAACTTTTGGGTTGATCGACATATCTCTCATCAGTAAGTCTCCTTTTGTGGACATGTTTTCCTTTCTATTGGGAAATACCTAAGACTGAAATTGCTAGTTCATAGCAAACACCCTCTTCCAATAACACAAAAGAAGACTCTACACATGGACATCACCAGATGGTCAACACTGAAATCAGATCGATTATATTCTTTGCAGCCAAAGATGGAGAAGCTCTATATAGTCAGCAAAAGCAAGACCGGGAGCTGACTGTGGCTCAGATCATGAACTCCTTATTGCCAAATTCAGACTTAAATTGAAGAAAGTATGGAAAACCATAGACCAGTCAGGGATGACCTAAATCAAATTCCCTATGATTATACAATGGAGGTGAGAAATAGATTTAAGGGACTAGATCTGATAGAATGCCTGATGAACTATGAACGGAGGTTCATGACATTGTACAGGAGACAGGGATCAAGACCATCCCCATGGAAAAGAAATGCAAAAGAGCGAAATAGCTGTCTGGGGAGGCCTTACAAATAGCTGTGAAAAGAAGAGAAGTGAAAAGCAAAGGAGAAAATGAAAGATATACGCATCTGAATGCAGAGTTCCAAAGAATAGCAAGGAGAGATAAGAAAGCCTTCCTCAATGATCAGTGCAAAGAAATAGAGGAAAAGAACAGAATGGGAAAGACTAGAGATCTCTTCAAGAAAATTAGAGATGCCAAGGGAACATTTCATGCAAAGATGGGCTCGATAAAGGACAGAAATGGTATGGAACTAACAGAAGCAGAAGATATTAAGAAGAGGTGGCAAGAATACACAGAAGAACTGTACAAAAAAGATCTTCATGACCAAGATAATCACGATAGTATGATCACTCACCTAGAGCCAGACATCCTGGAATGTGAAGTCAAGTGGGCCTTAGAAAGCATCACTACGAACAAAGCTAGTGGAGGTGATGGAATTCCAGTTGAGCTATTTCAACTCCTGAAAGATGATGCTGTGAAAGTGCTGCACTCAATATGCCAGCAAATTTGGAAAACTCAGCAGTGGCCACAGGACTGGAAAATGTCAGTTTTCATTCCAATCTCAAAAAAAGGCAATGCCAAAGAATGCTCAAACTACCACACAATTGCACTCATCTCACATGCTAGTAAAGTAATGCTCAAAATTCTCCAAGTCAGGCTTCAGCAATACGTGAACTGTGAATTCCAGATGTTCAAGCTGGTTTTAGGAAAGGCAGAGGAACCAGAGATCAAATTGCCAATGTCCACTGGATCATCGAAAAAGCAAGAGAGTTCCAGAAAAACATCTATTTCTGCTTTATTGACTATGCCAAAGCCTTTGACTCTGTGGATCACAATAAACTGTGGAAAATTCTGAAAGAGATGGGAATACCAGACTATCTGACCTGCCTCTTGAGAAACCTATATGCAGGTCAGGAAGCAACAGTTAGAACTGGACATGGAACAACAGACTGGTTCCAAATAGAAAAAGGAGTATGTCAAGGCTATATATTGTCACCCTGCTTATTTAATTTATATGCAGAGTACATCATGAGAAACACTGGGCTGGAAGAAACACAAGCTAGAATCAAGATTGCCAGGAGAAATATCAATAGCCTCAGATATGCAGATAACACCACCCTTATGGCAGAAAGTGAAGAGGAACTAAAGAGCCTCTTGATGAAAGTGAAAGAGGAGAGTGAAAAAGTTGGCTTAAAGCTAAACATTCAGAAAACGAAGATCATGGCATCTGGTCCCATCACTTCATGGGAAATAGATGGGGAAACAGTGGAAACAGTGTCAGACTTTATTTTTTTGGGCTCCAACATCACTGCAGATGGTGATTGCAGCCATGAAATTAAAAGAAGCTTGCTCCTTGGAAGAAAAGTTATGACCCACCTAGATAGCGTATTAAAAAGCAGAGACATTACTTTGCCAACCAAGGTCCATCTAGTCAAGGCTATGGTTTTTCCTGTGGTCATGTATGGATGTGAGTGTTGGACTATAAAGAAAGCTGAGTGCAGAAGAATTGATGCTTTTGAACTGTGGTGTTGGAGAAGACTCTTGAGAGTCCCTTGGACTGCAAGGAGATCCAACCAGTCCATTCTAAAGGAGATTAGTCCTGGGTGTTCTTTGGAAGGAATGATGCTAAAGCTGAAACTCCAATACTTTGGCCACCTCCTGCAAAGAGTTGACTCATTGGAAAAGACTCTGATGCTGGGAGGGATTGGAGGCAGGAGGAGAAGGGGACGACAGAGGATGAGATGGCTGGATGGCATCACTGACTTGATGGACATGAGTTTGGGTGAACTCCGGGAGTTGGTGATGGACAGGGAAGCCTGCGATGCCGCAGTTCATGGGGTCGCAAAGAGTCGGACACGACTGACCGACTGAAATGAACTGAAGGTAGACATAAATTACATCACAAGACTCTTCCAGTCTTTCAAAGTGATTGCAACATTTTATATTTCTACTAGCAGGGCATGAGCATTTCAAGTATTCTAAATCCTCAACAATACATATTGTCAGTCTTTATTTTTCTACCATTTTATTGGGTATGAAATGGTATCTCATTGTGGTTTTAACTTGCATTTCCCTGTGCAGTTTTGCATACTTTTATTGGACAATCATATTTTTTATTTTGTGATGTGTCTTTTTAAGTCTTCTGCCCCCTTTTAACGTAGGTAGTTTGCCTTTTCATTGATAGTTTGTAAAGTGATTATATATTCTAGCTATGTCTTTGATCAGATACATGTATACAGTTACTTTTGCTATTCTGTGATTTGTCTGTTAATTTTCTTAATGTTGCAGATAATATTAATTTCAGTAGAATCTAATTTTTTTGGTTAGTGCTTTTTGTATTCAGTCTAAGAAATCTTTGTCTACCTCAAAGTTGTAAAGATATTCTGTTTTCTTCTAGATTCTTTATGATCCCAGTTTTCGTGTTTAGGTCTATGATGGATTGCAAATTAATTTTTGTATATAAAATGAAATAGAGATTGCATTTTTGTCAATATAAACATTCAACTGTTCCAACTGTGCTGTGCTTTGTGGCTCGGTTGTGTCTGACTGTTTGCGACCCCACAGGCTGTAACCTGCCAGGCTCCTCTGTCCATGAGGATTCTCCAGGCAAAAATACTGGAGTGGGTTGCCATGCCCTCCTCAAAGGGATCTATCCAACCCAGGGATCAAACCCAGGTCTCCACATCACAGGCAGATTCTTTACTGTCTGAGCCACTAGGAAACAAAACTTACGAAAAAAAAAGACTTCTTTCCCTGTTGGATTGACTTGGCTCCTTAATTTGGAAATAGATTAACCATATATATGTGGATCTATTTCTGGACTCTGTTCTGTTTCATTGTTCTCTTTATCTGAAATCAACTCTGAATATCCACTGGAAGGTCTGTCGCTAAAGCTCTAATAGTTTGGAAAACTGATGTGAAGAGCTGAGCTGACCGATTGGAAAAGACCCTGATGCTGGGAAAGATTGAAGACTAAAGGAGAAGAAGGCAGCAGGGGATCAGATGGTTAGGTAGCATCACTGACTCAATGGACATGAATTTGAGCAAACTCTGGGAGATAGTGGAGGGTGGAGGAGCCTGGCATTCTGCAGTCCATGGGGTTGCAAAGGATTGGACATGACTTAGCAACTGAACAACATCAATGTTGTTACTTATATTTTTGTTTCTAAATTCAAAACTGCAACTGCTCACATTGCCCACAAGCCAAATCCAAGCATAAAGCCTTTAATAGTACTAACATTTGTCTAAGGCCTGATACTTTTCAAAGCCTTTCTTATACTTACAGTAATACGTTAGCAGCATCGTTGTCATTGTTTAGTCGCTCAGTTGCGTCCATCTCTTTTGAGACCTCATGGACTGTAGCCCACCAGGCCCCTCTGTCCATGCAATTTCCCAGGCAACAAGACTGGAGCGGGTTGCCATTTCCTTCTCCAGGGGATCTTCCCAACCCAGGGATCGAACCCGGGTCTCCCGCATTGTAGACAGACGCTTTACCATCTGAGCCACCAGGGAAGTCCATTAGTAGCATTAATGCAGTTGGCTGTCTTTTATGTGCTAATATTGTTCTCTGTTCTTCCTACACATTTTTTTCTCTTTAATCCTTATGAACCCTTTTACATAATATTATCTCCACTTTATTGATGAAGACACTGAGGTGTAAAGCAGTTGAACTACTCTAGCTTACTTAATACCACATAGCCAGTAAGTTCTATATCTGGATTTCAAACCAGTTCAATGGTTTTAAGAGTTTTTGTTATTAATACTACCCTCTACTGGGCTTCCCTGGTGGCTCAGATGGTAAAGAAGCTGCCTATAATGCAGGAGGATACGAGTTTGATCCCTGGATCAGGAAGATCCCCTAGGGAAGGGAATTGCAACCCACTCAAATATTCTTACCTGGAGAATTCGATGGGCAGAAGAGCCTGGCGGGCTACAGTCCATGGGGTCACAAAAAAGTCAGACATGACTGAATTACTAATACTTTCACTTTCACTAATGGGGATACAATAAAGTATTGCAATCTACTTTTAGCTAAAATGTGCTCCTTGTAGAAAATTTAGAAAGGGTATTGTTTTAAGGGATAAATATCAATACCCTCAGATACGCAGATGACACCACCCATAGGGAAGAAAACAAAGAGGAATTAAAGACCTTCTTGATGAAAGTGAAAGAAGAGAGTGAAAAAGCTGGATTAAAATTCAACATTCAAAAAACTAAGATCCTGGCATCGGTCCCATCACTTCATGGCAAATAGATGGGGAAACAATGAAAATAGTGACAGACTTTATTTTTTTGGGCTCCAAAATCCCTGCAGATGGTGACTGCAGCCATGAAATTAAAAGACACTTGCTCCTTGGAAGAAAAGTTATGACAAACCTAGACAGCATACTAAAAAACAGACATTACTCTGCTGACAAAGGTCCGTCTAGTCAAGGCTATGGTTTTTCCAGTGGTCATGTTTGAATGTGAGAGTTGAACTATAAAGAAGGCTGAGCGCTGAAGAATTGATACTTTTGAACTGTGGTGTTGGAGAAGACGCTTGAGAGTCCCTTGGACTGCAAGGAGATCAAACCAGTCAATCCTAAATGAAGTCAGTCCTGAATATTCATTGGAAGGACTGATGGTAAAGCTGAAGCTCCAATACTTTGGCCACTTGATGTGAAGAGCTGATGCATTAGAAAAGACCCTGATGCTGGGAAAGATTGAAGGAAGGAGGAGACGGGGATGACAGGGGATGAGATGGTTGGATGGCATCACTGACTCAATGGACATGAGTTTGAGCAAGCTCCAAGAGATGGTAAAGGAAAGGGAAGCCTGACGTGCTGCAATCTATGGTGTCGCAAAGAGTCAGACATGACTGAGCAATTGAAAAACAATTATTTTAAAGTAAAATCTTAACTGTATTTTTACTTATTTGGCAAGTGCTTATGCTGTTGTTTCCATCTATACATTGGTAGAAATCTTTGACTTTGTGGGTAAGATGTGAATCTAATTGCTTATTAAGTAGCAAAGAATAAACAGGGCAGCAAATGGGAATTGATGAAAAGTGGGAACTGGCTGCATTTTGCACTAATCTAGCTGAAGGAGAAGAGTTGAAAAGGCTTCTGTGAGTGACCTTACTCAGCCTGGCTCAGTCCCTCTTTCGACTTGGTCACACTACCAGTCAGTGTTTCAGTGGAGCCATCAAAAAGAGTAAGTGTTCTGAGCTACCCCTTGCTTTCTTGGCTTCAAAAATGACTCTATTGAGGTGGGAGGTGAGAATTGACTCTCAAGTTTTGGTAAAAAACCAAAAAAGCAAATGGAGTGCCAAAGACATTTTCAAGGGAAGACTTCGGTATTTACCCAAAGTATTATAGTCAAGAGCTTGCCTCCTTGCATTCTTTGTAAGTTTGGTTGCCTAGAGAAAGAGATTGGCTCTCTTGGGGTTCATTGCCTTGAACAGACAACAGCTCGGGTGGGATGGCTCACACCTCTTAGTCCCAGCAGCCGAGGAGGGCAGGGGTCAAGTGTACAAGAGGAGAAAAAACCAACCTGGTCAGACTAGTTTGAATTATTTAAGGAACCCGAATCATATATTTCTTTTCACTTTGATAACATTTCCTGCTGTCATTTAAACACCACCTTAGACAGGAAAATCTTCTGCCATATTTGACAAAAAATAGGTCAGGTACTGGTTTAGAATTTTTTTTTTTTAGTAGGAGTGACAGCACTTGGATTTCCATTCATTCATTCCTAATTCAATAGGCATTTTTAATTAACTGTCTTGTGCTAATGCTGCCTGGTGAATATTTACCATCTCCGCATTACTGTTCAGATTATTTTCTTCTATTCTTCAAGAAGCAACAAGATAGAAATAACATTATCACCTTGAATGTAATTAAGTTGGGGGATAGAGCAAGGGCAAATCAGTTGTTATTGTTCAGCCACTAAGTCACTTCCGACTCTTTGTGACCCCTTAGATTCAAACACGCCAGGTTCCTCTGTCTTCCGTTATCTCCTGGAGTTTGCTCAAATTCATGTCCATTAATTCAGTGATGCTATCTAACCATCTCATCCTCCGCTGCTCCCTCCTCCTTTTGCCTTCAATCTTTCCTAGCATCAGGGTCTTTTCCAATGAGTTGGCTCTTTGTATCAAATGGCCAAAATATTAGAGCTTCAACTTCAGCAGTAGTCCTTCCAATGAATATTCAGGCCTGATTTCCTTTAGGATTGACTGGTTTGATATCCCTGGAGTCCAAGTTACTCTCAAGAGTCTTCCCCAGCACCACAATTCAAAAGCATCAATTCTTCAGTGCTCAGCCTTCTTTATGGTCCAACCATCACATCCATACATGACTACTGGAAAAACCATAGTTTTGACTTTATGGACCTTTGTTGGCATAGTGATGTCTCTGCTTTTTAATATGCTGTCTATATTTGTCATAGCTTTCCTTCCAAGGAGCAAGAGTCTTTTAATTTCATGGCTTCAGTCACTGTCCACAGTGATTTTGAAACCCAAGAAAATAAAATATGTCACTGCTTCCACTTTTTCCATATCTTTTTGCCATGAAATGATGGGACTGGATGCCATGATCTTTGTTTTTTGAATGTTGAGTTTTAAGCCAACTTTTTCCACTCTCCTCTTTCACTTTCAAGAAGCTCTTTAGTTCCTCCTCACTTTCTGCCATGAGAGTGATATCATCTTCATATCTGAGGTTGTTGATATTTCTGCTGGCAATCTTGATTTCAGTTTGTGATTCATCCAGCCCAGCATTTCACATGTAAGTTAAATAAGCAGGATGACAGTACATAGCCATGTCATACTCCTTTCCCAATTTTGAACCAGTCCATTGTTCCATGTCCAGTTCAAACTGTCGCTTCTTGGCCTGCATACAGTTTTCTTGGGAGACAAGTAAGGTGATCTGGTATTCCTCTCTTTCTAAGAATTTTCCACAATTTGTTGTGATCTGCACGGTCAAAGGCTTTAGTGTAATCAATGGAGCAGAGGTAGATATTTTTATGGAATTCCCTTGCTTTCTCCGTGATTCAGTGAATGTTGGCAGTTTGATCTCTGGTTGCTCTGACTTTTCTAAATCCTGTTTGTACATCTGGAAGTTCTCAATTCATGTACTGCTGAAGCCTAGCTTGAAGGATTTTGAGCATAACCTTGCTAGGATGTGAAGTGAGTGCAATTGTATCGTACTTCGAACATTCTTTGGCATTGCCCTTTCAGGGATTGGAACAAAAACTGATCTTTCATAACCCTGTGGCCACTGCTGAGTTTTCCAAATTTGCTGACATATTGAGTGCAGCACTTTAACACCATCATCTCTTAGGATTTGAAATAGCTCACCTGGAATTCCATCACCTCCACTAGCTTTGTTCTTAGTAATGCTTCCTAAGACCCACTCGACTTCACACTCCAGGATATCTGGCTCTAGGTAAGTGACCTCACTCATGGTTATCCAGGTCATTAAGGCTTTTTTTTGTACAGTTCTTCTGTGTATTCTGGGAATCTCTTCTTATTCTTATCTGCTTCCATTAGGTCCTTACCATTTCTGTGCTTTATTGTGCCCATCCTTGAATGACATGTTTCCTTGATAACTTCAATTTTCTTGGAAAGGTCCCTAGTCTTTCCTATGCTACTGGTTTCCTCTATTTCTTTGCATTGTTCATTTAAGTAGTCCCTCTTATATCTCCTTGCTATTCTCTGGAACTCTGCATTCAGTTGGGTATATCTTTCCCTTTCTCCACTTCTCTTCATCCTAATGGAGATTAGACCTGAGTGTTCATTGGAAGGACTGATGTTGAAGCTGAAACTCCAATGCTTTGGCCACCTGATTCGAAGAGCTGACTCATTTGAAAAGCTCTGATGCTGGGAAAGATTGAAGGCAGGAGGAGAAGGGGACGACAGAGGATGAGATGGTTGGATGGCATCACTGACTCAATGGACATGAGTTTGAGTAAACTCTGGGAGTTGGTGATGGACAGGGAGGCCTGGAGTGCTGCTATTCATGGGATCACAAGGAGTCGGACACAACTGAGTGACTGAACTGAACTTCTTCCTCAGCTATTTGACAACCACTTCTTCAGACAACCACTTTGCCTTCTTTCATTTCTTTTTCGTTGGGATGGTTTTGGTCACTGCCTCCTGTACAATATTACAAACCTCCACCCATAGTTCTTCAGGCACTCTGTATACCAGATCTAATCCCTTGAATCTATTCATCACCTACACTGTAAAATCATAAAGGATTTGATTTTAAAACCACTGAGTGACCTAGTGGTTTTCCATGCTTTATTCAATTTAAGTCTAAATTTTGCAGTAAGGAGCTCATGTTCTGAACCACAGTCAGCTCCAGGTCCTGTTCCTGCTGACTATATAGAGCATCTCCATCTTCTGCTGCAAAGAACAGAATCAATCTGATTTTGGTATTGACCAACTGACCATCTGGTGATGTCCATGTGTAGAGTCCTCTCTTGTGTTGTTGAAAAGGGTGTTTGCTATGATCAGCATGTTCTCTTGACAAAACTTTGTTAGCCTTTGCCCTTCTTGATTTTGTATTTCAAGGCCAAACTTGCCTGTTACTCCAGGGATCTCTTGACTTCCTATTTTTGCATTCCAATCCTCTATGATTAAAAAAGATATCTGTTTCTGGTGTTATTTCTAGAAGATATTGAAGGTCTTCATAGAATTGGTCAACTTAAGATTCTTTGACATTAATGGTTGGGGCATAGACTTGGATTACAGTGATATTGAATGGTTTGCCTTAAAAACAAATGAAGATCATTCTGCTGTTTTTGAGATTGTACCCAAGCACTGCATTACAGACTCTTGTTGACTGTGAGGGTTACTCCATTTTTTTTCTAAGGGATTCTTGCCCACAGTAGGAGATACAATGGTCATCTGAAATAAATTCGCCCATTTCTGCCCATTTTAGTTCACTGATTCCTAAGGTGTCAATGTTCAGTCTTGCCATCTCCTGCTTCAGTTCAGTTCAGTTCAGTTCAGTTGCTCAGTTGTGTCCGACTCTTTGCGACCCCATGAATTGCAGCACGCCAGGCCTCCCTGTCCATCACCAACTCCCCGAGTTCACTCAGACTCATGTCCATTGACTCAGTGATGCCATCCAGCCATCTCATCCTCTGTCGTCCCCTTCTCCTCCTGCCCTCAATCCCTCCCAGCATCAGAGTCTTTTCCAATGAGTCAACTCTTCGCATGAGGTGGCCAAAGTACTGGAGTTTCAGCTTTAGCATCATTCCACTTCTAATTGACCTTGATTCATGGACCTAATATTCCAGGTTCCTATGCAATATTGTTCTTTATAGCATCAGGCTTTACTTCCATCACCAGTCACATCCATAACTGAGCTTCACTTCCACTTTGACCCAGCCACTTCACTCTTTCTGGAGCTATTAGTAATTGCCCTCCACTCTGCCCCAGTAGCATATTGGACTCTTTCCAACCTGGGGAACTCATCTTCTGGTATCATATCTTTTTGCTTTTTCATACTTTTTCATGGGGTTCTCCTGGCAAGAGCACTGAAATGGTTTGTGATTTCTTCCTCCAGTGGACCACATTTTGTCAGAACTCTTCACTATAACCTGTCTTGTGTGGTCCTACACAATGTGGCTCATAGCTTCATTGAGTTAGTTACCCAAGCCTCTTCACCATGACAAGGCTGTGATACATGAAGGAGCCAGATCTGTTAGGATATTTTAATGTATAAGAAGTTGGGTTTTTGATTGAGTTGGCCAAAAAGTTTGTTCAGGTTTTTCCATAATAGCTTATAGAAAAAATTTAATGAACTTTTTGGCCAACCCAATATATCTATTAGAGTAGCATGGAAACATATATACTACCATATGTAAAATAGATAGCCAGTGGGAATTTTCTGTATGACTCAGGGAATTCATACCAGCTCTGTGACAACCTGGAAGGATGGGATGGGGTGGGAGGTGGGGGGGAGGTTTCAGAGGGGGGATATATGTACACTTGTTGTTGACTCCTGTTGATGTGTGGCAGAAACCAGCCCAATACTATAAAGCAATTATCCTTTGATTAAAAATAAATTGAAAAAAAGGAAAAAATAGAAAGTGAAATATAATTATTCTCACGGCTCTATTTCAACATTAAGTTACGTTAAGAATAGTATCCCATAGGTTTTGATAATATATTTGCTTTTATAACCATCAATATTTTTTCATCAATATATTGTTACAGTATCTTTGTGGTAAATTCGAGCACATTATAATTCATTTTTTTGTGCTATGATGGGTATTTGAGGTTATTGCAGGTATTTACAGATGCTTTATTTTTTAGTTTAAATGTTAACAGTTTTCTTAATTTCATAAGCTGTTCAACTGTGTTCAGTTCAGTTCAGTTCAGTCACTCAGTCATGTCCAACTCTTTGCAACCCCAGCACGCCAGGCCTCCCTGTCCATCACCAACTCCCGGAGTTCACTCACTCAGATGTCCTTTGAGTCAGTGATGCCATCCAGCCATCTCATCCTCTGTCGTCCCCTTCTCCTCCTGCCTCCAATCCCTCCCAGCATCAGAGTCTTTTCCAATGAGTCAACTCTTCGCATGAGGTGGCCAAAGTACTGGAGTTTCAGCTTCAGCATCATTCCTTCCAAAGAAATCCCAGGGCTGATCTCCTTCAGAATGGACTGGTTGGATCTCCTTGCAGTCCAAGGGACTCTCAAGAGTCTTCTCCAACACCACAGTTCAAAAGCATCAATTCTTTGGCGCTCAGCTTTCTTCACAGTCCAACTCTCACATCCATACATGACCACAGGAAAAACCATAGCCTTGATTAGACGGACTTTAGTCGGCAAAGTAATGTCTCTGCTTTTGAATATGGTATCTAGGTTGGCCATAACTTTTCTTCCAAGGAGTAAGCGTCTTTTAATTTCATGGCTGCAGTCACCATCTGCAGTGATGTTGGAGCCCAAAAAATTAAAGTCTGACACTGTTTCCACTGTTTCCCCACCTATTTCCCAGGAAGTGATGGGACCAGATGCCATGATCTTTGTTTTCTAAATGTTGAGCTTTAAGCCAACTTTTTCACTCTCCACTTTCACTTTCATCAAGAGGCTTTTTAGTTCCTCTTCACTTTTTGCCATAAGGGTGGTGTCATCTGCATATCTGAGGTTATTGATATTTCTCCTGGCAATCTTGATGCCAGCTTGTGCTTCTTCCAGCCCAGGGTTTCTCAAGATGTACTCTGCATAGAAGTTAAATAAGCAGGGTGACAATATACAGCCTTGACATACTCCTTTTCCTATTTGGAATCAGTCTGTTGTTCCATGTCCAGTTCTAACTGTTGCTTCCTGACTTGCATATAGGTTTCTGAAGAGGCAGGTCAGGTGGTCTGGTATTCCACCTGTGTACATGAATGTAAACTTGATTGATAAAGATACCTGACTTTCTTTTGCCTGGGGCTGGCAGGAGTGATATTAAAATTTCTGCAAAGTTTCTCTAAAGTTTCATCAAACAACAGCATGCCAGGTCTGTTGGTCAGCACTACTGGTTTGTGGAAGTGGCCCTACCCTCTCATCGGCTCTCAGTCCTTTTCCAAAATACTTTTCGGTTTCTAGTTAAAGTACTGTTGCTGTGCCAGGACCATGAATTATGGCAGATATCTGAAGCCAGGACCAAGGACTGCCAAGGCTAGGCTGGGAACGGAACAAAGGGAGAGCAAGACCTGGGAGCTGGCAGGACCTCGGAGTGCTTAGAAACTAGCAGTTAAAACAGAGCCTGGGGAACAGTGATGATTCAGCGAACACGCAAATGCAGAGGTGCCCCTGGCCACGCAGGTCAGGAGAACAGTGAGGGGGCGCTGGCTGCCAGAAGCCCTGGGTGTGAAACTTGATTTCCTTCTCTGGCAGGAAGCCTTTCCTGTGCTTGTCACTGCGTCTGAGTCTGGTCCCAGGTGTGTTGAGCAGGGTGGCCATGTGGAGAATGGCCAGCAATTAACCTCCAGAGAAGGGACAAGTATGGACCTGCCCGAACTGCATGGGGCAGAGCTAGGTGGGTGGTGGCCTAAGTCTTCTTAGTCCTGGTTCTGGCTCCTTCCAGCAGACTGCGGTGCTGCTTCTGTTCTGGAAAGCTTTTCTGGTGTAATGGTGCCCCTCATTTTCTTACAGCTCTAAGTAGCTTAGTCAGTTACAAGGCAGGAAGTTGAATAGCTTCAGGCTTTAGTCTCCTGGTTATTCTGGGGCTGTTTGATGTTAGCCCTTCTTTCAGACTGGGGCTTTCAAAAGAGCTTATTCTTTTTCTGCGGCAGAGAAATGACCAGGACACAGCCATAGTTTAAGTTCCAAGAACCCTTGCATCTGTTTGCTTTCATGCATTCTGTGTACAAATATACACGAAGATTTTAAAAGAACATTTCTTTCTTTAATTCTCCCACTCTCTCTTTTTAAAGTTTTTTTGTTTCTTTGCTTCTGTTCCCCTTAAGTTCATTTTTATTCCAGTAGGTTATAATTGGGCTGATACTTCCAGTATGCTTATTCAGCCTGAGGGGCTAGTACAGGATTAGAAACAGTCTGAGCTTGACAGCCACCATAATTGTTCACTTATTTACTACTTAACACATAATACCAGGCTTGTTACTGTACTTCCCAGCAACTGGAGTGATACATCCTCAACCTCTACCATAAAACCTTACAGTTTGCAGCCTCACACACAAATTTAGTCTCAATTGTAAAATCTTAAAAAAAAAAAAGTGCAAATCTAATGCTTTGAAGTGTGAAAGTGTTAATCACTTCAGTCATGTCTGACTGTTTGTGACCCCCATGGGCTGTAGCCCGCCAGGTTCCTCGGTCCATGGAATTCTCTAGGCAAGATTACTGGAGTGGGTTGTCATTCTCTTCTCCAGGGGATTTTCCCAACCCTGAGACTGAACCAGGGTCTCTTGCATCGCAGTCAGATTCTTTACCATCTGAGCCACCAGGAAGTAAATCTAATGCTTTGAAGAGTATCCAACTAAAGTAATAAAAAATATTACTTATGACAAATTCTTAGGGGAATCTATTTTGCTAAAAAGAGAACAAACTTCATAATAGGCATGCCAGTTATACTTAAATGGTATATCAAGGAAAATCACAGCATTAAAAATATTATGTTTTTACTTGTTCTACAAATTCTATAATCAGTTTTATATCATTCATTTGGTTAGTAAATTCTTTTTTAATCCATAAAATACAAAAGTAAAAGTCATTTCTGTTTCTATCCACATTATATATAATCCAATTATAAATGTCATTGTGTCATTAGTTCCTGTATGTCCTGTATGTCCCCATGATCAATCAAGGTTTCCTTTTAGTAGGTATAATGGTCTTTTTGTGGATGTTCACACTCTCCTGAATATCAGTTGTGTCTTTTTTTGTCTAACAAAGATAAAAGCAGCTCTAGGACCTTAGCTTACCCACTCTAGTACTCTGGCCTGGAAAATCCCATGGGCGGAGGAGCCTGGTAGGCTGCAGTCCATGGGGTAGTGAAGTTCGGACACAACCTAGTGACTTCACTTTCACTTTTCCCTTTCATGCATTGGAGAAGGAAATGGCAGCCCACTCCAGTGTTCTCGCCCGGAGAATCCCAGGGACGGGGGAGCCTGGTGGGCTGCCGTCTATGGGGTGGCACAGAGTCGGACACAAATGAAGTGACTTAGCAGCAGCAGCAGCAGCAGGACCTTAGCTTGGCCAAGTAGAGGCTGTGGAATGTGTCACTCATGAATTTCTGAGTTCAAATGTGACATGATTTTTTCAAGAGATGATGGATTTAGAGCTCTGAGTTTGATCACCTCTGTTGTGTGACATTTTCCTTGGACTTGCAGAGAGCTCCAATCTTTATTCACCAAGGAACCAGCCTATCAATCCATGGCTTAAATTCAAATAAGACATTTTATAGTATAGGGAGAAGGAAGAAAAATCACACAAGGATGAGGAGTCAGGAAAGGAGTAATTTGTGGCTTTGGGACAATATACCTGCCTTGGCGCATTATAGCATAACCCTGGAAAGTCTACCACAAAAGTGTGTTTCCCCAGAGCCTCCAGTTAAGCCTCAAAGCACAGTCAATTTCCCTCTTATCCAGAGAAAATATTCTGTCTTTCGAAGAAGGCAGCATATGGGAGCTGCTGGGAAGGCCTTCCAGTCCAATTAAAAGGCAGCTAGAGCGAAGAACACAGGGCTCCTGAAGATGTCTGATCTTTTCCCTATGATTTGCCACTAGAGCAGTTGACAGCCCGGACTTGCAATTACGGTGCAGAGACTGGTAGAGTTAGAGACCAGTTCAACAGGGAGGGAAGGTTTGACCATTTACATGCAGTTAATTATTAAGGACTGTCAGATGTCAGAATGGGAATTGGTAATATTGTGGTTAAACGCCCACCACATGTCTAATTTGAGTTGTGCCCACTACCTCCAGCACCAGTTCAAATTAAGTCCACATTAATGTCTGATGACTCACAGCTGTGCAGCATACAACGCTGTGCTCTCGGGGGTGGGAGGGGGATTTGCATATCAGTTAGTGCCAGATACTGATTATGAAAGAAGGGCATCTCTCTTTGTTGGAAGAGGCACCATATAAGCCAAAGCTGTAGTTATTATTAATATTTAAGACCATCATCACAGTTAAGAAAATGTGGATCTTTAAATAAGCCTCCTGATGCAATTTGTCTAGTTTAAAAAAGGCCATTCCAGGGGAAACAATATACATGTTGTCAGTGAGTGCCAAATAGACCCCAAAGAGATTAGAGTATGGCCAAATGAGAATTGAAGTAAGCCTGTCTCTATAAAAATTCTCTTTTAAACTTGATGAGAGTTCATATTTGAGGTTGCCAAAATACTCTTTTTTTTTGGATGATGATGATTTTGAATGTACTGTTCCAAGTCAGCCCCTGGAGCAGCAGCCTTGGTGCCCACCTGCCCAGCATTTGGTTAAGGGAGTTCTCCGGGGGTCTTCCACAATGCCAGCGATCTCACAGCAGGCTTCCACCCATCCAGACAGGCAGAGAGCAGGTGTCACTCGGCTTGGAGGCACACCCTGATGTTGTCTATGGACTTCGGAAGCTTTGAGAGTGATGGCCCATTTCCAGCAATCCAGAGGGCCGTATGGGGAACCCCTCATGCAGAAATATTTTGGGGTCCTGGGTATACATATGGTTTTGTGATATGTGGTCAGTGGTAAGCAGGAGGGGATGGAAATTGGTGGTGGCAGTAGGGAGCCAGGGGGGCATGTTGGCGTTCTCATCCTTGGCCCTTCCATGGGCTGGCTTGCAAGCAATGCCATGCTTAGAGCAAAGCTACAGTCAGGCACTATATCTTATAAAAAACAAGCACTTCTGAGAAGACCAAAACACAAATTCTTTATTTACAAGACAGTTTCTATAGGCTCTTTAATTGGAAACCATACTGTCTCACCATTTATAAGCATATCAGCATGGGATCATTTCATAAAATCAAACCAAAGCTTAAAAAATAGAATCATGCTCACTCTTGGTAACAGAGGTGTTTTGGTTTCTGTTTTGTTTGACTGAAAACCGTAAAAATATTTTAAAAGATAGATTAGGGCAAAATAGGACAGCAATAAGACTTAAGCATCTTCGCTTGCTTGCTAAGTTGCTTTAGCTGTGTCTGATTCTTTGAGACCCTAAGCACCATAACCTGCCAGGCTCCACTGTCTATGGGATTCTCCAGGCAAACATACTGTAGTCGGTTGCCACTTTCTTCTCCAGAGGATTTCCCCAAGCCAAGGATCCAACCTGAGTCTCTTAAGTCTCCTGCATTGGCTGGAGGGTCCTTTACCACTCCAGCGCCACCTGGGAAGCCCATAAGCATCTTCAACACTGACCAAAGAAGCATTAGGAAACCCAAGTGGATATGAATGTGTCAGAGGCTTGGATTTCCTACAAGAGAGCAGGAGCTGTGAAACAGAGACCTCTCTTGGGGCCAAGAGACTGACTGTTTGCATTGCAGTGCCTAAAAAACAGCCTGCATGGTGCCGGGGTGTGTGTGGGCGGGGAGGGGGGGGGTGGGCTCCAAGCAGGAGCAGGGGCCAAGGGCAGACCACAGCCTGGTCACTCTGGCTAGTGTTCTCTTTCTGTCCTCCAAGCGGGTGATTAGGAAGCCCAAACATAACGACCTGTTATGGACAGAGATCACAGTGTCTGTGGTTTCCAGAAGCTGCTGCTGACATTGTCTTGACAAGAGCTCCAGCTCAGGGGTCACTCGGGTTGGAGCTGTGGACTCTGTGTCCTGAGAAAACTCCAGACCAGGGGGCTCGGGGGCATAAGGCAGAGTGTGGGGTTGCCCCCTTTCACCAGGTTTTTGTGTTTGAGCTGGCCTGGTGCTGCTCTGTTCATTACTTATTTAAAGCAGAGTTATTTTGGTTGTGACTGTGGAAACTGCAATGCTCCCTAAATATTAACCCGGCGTAATGGCTGTACAGTAATAATTCTGCCATGGGGGGCCCGTCTGAACTCTACTGAGGGGGTATGACAAACACTTGTTTGGTGTTATATCTGTTCACAATGTCTTTTGTTTTTTTTAGGTCCAGTCCTCTGCTTTCCCGTTTTCAGAAACAATGAATAGCCCCACCTTTCTGCTTTTGATTTCTATTTTTCTACCTTTCAAAAGCACACACTTGATGAGTTTTTCTACAGTCAGGAGCACACTTCTTAAAGGGCTGAGTGGTAGAAAGATTGGGATAGAAATTACATTTGTGTTCCCAGGTCAATCCGTGGTAAAGAATCCAATGTAGGAGACATGAATTCGGTCCCCAGGTCGGGAAGATCCCCTGGAGGAGGGCACGACAACCCACTCCAGTATTCTTGCCTGGATAATCCCATGGACAGAGGAGTCTGGCGGGCTACAGTCCATGGGTTGCAAAGAGGTGGACGTGACTGAGCTACTAAGCACACAAGCATGCACGCAACATCTAGCAGTCTTATGAAAAGGGTCTCATGCCTAAGAAGGTATAAACAATCTCTCAGGATGATACAAGCTGACACTTCAACTAAGGGAAAAGGTGGTCTCCAGGAGATGCAGAATGTTCCAGTCAGTTTGGTTCTGGCTGCTTAATGTGATCCTAGTCTTGGTGGAGCGAGTTCTTTGGTCCTAAAGAATGAAATCTGCAGAGGTGCTGACAAGGTTGCATTCTTGGTGGGTCGGGATGGGGGCCCAAACTTCACCATTCCCTCCTTTACTAACTGGATGGCCTTGAGTAAGTCTTTAACTCAGCATCTCGGTAACTTCACTGGCAAAATTGGGGAAATAGTAACACTCTCATAGGCTTGTTATGGGGGCTTCCCAGGTGGCTCAACGGTAAAGAATCCACCTGCAATGCAGGAGCTGCAGGAGCTGCAGGAGCTGCAGGTTCAATCCCTGGTCGGGAAGATCCCCTGGAGAGGGGCACGGCTACCCACTCCAGTATTCTTGCATGGACAGAGGAGCCTGGAGGGTTACTGTCCATAGTGTTGCAAGGGGTCAGACATGACTGACATGACTCAGCATGCACACACGCGTTCTTGTTATGAGAAACCAGTGAAACAGTACATATAGCGCACAGTGTGGTGATAGCCCAGTACCAGACACATGCCAAGATCTCAACGCATACACCCTTCTTTCCTCTGTCTTTTCATCTATGACTTCACAGTGTTGTTGCTGTTGTTTAGTCACTAAGTCATGTCCAACTCTTTTGCAACCCCTTGGACTGAAGCCCGGCAGTCTCCTCTGTCCATGAGATTTACCCGGCAAGAATACTGGTGGGGTTCGCCATGCCTTTCTCCAGGGGATCTTCCGAACCCAGGGATCAAACTCGCATCTCCTGCATTGGCAGGTGGATTCTTTACCACTGAAACACCAGAGAAGCCTTTGACTTCATATTGGGGATATCTTAATGACAATCTCTTTCATTTTAGTTATTATGTACAGCTTTCAAAACAGTTTCATACAGATGGTGATTTTAGATAATGTGCTTTAAAAAATATATATATGTGTGTGTGTGTGTATTTGGTTGCACTAGGTTTTAGCTGTGGCATTAGGATCTTTAGTTTCAGCATGCATACTTTTAGCTGTGGCAGGTGGGATCTAGTTCCCCAAGAAGGGATTGAGCCTGGGCTTCCTGCTCTGGGGGCATTGGGAGTGGGGTAGAATCTTAGCCAATGGACCACCAGGGAAGTCCCAATAATGTATTTCTTAATTTTTAATGCACTAACCACACAGGACATTTTTGATGATTTATTTAACTGTTTCATATCTGTCTACTCCTTAGAATATATACTAGCTTTTCAAAGACAGAGGCCATGCCTGCCTTGTTCACTTCGGTATCCTTGGTGCCTCCCATCACTGGCATAGAGATGCAGTTATCATTTGTTAGATAAATAAATTAACCCTTATGAAAACCCAGACTCACATGTGATGAGGGAGAGGGAAGCCCACTGGTAAGATAGGTAGCTGATGAGCAAAAAATTGTAGTTATCTATTCTCCCAGGTCCCCTGATTCTTGCTCTCTCATGCTTAGGCTTGCTCAGTCATGTCAGCTCTTTGTGACCCCATGGACTATTTCCACGCTCCTCTGTCCATGGGATTTACCAGGCAAGAATACTGGAGTGGGTTGCCATTTCCTCCTCCAGGGGATCTTCCCAACCCAAGAATTGAACCCAGGTCTTCTGTATTGTAGGCAGATTCTTTAGCACTAGCACCACCTGGGAAGCCCCCTCTTGCTCTAATACTTACCCAATAACCTGAAGGGACTGGATTTCCCTGGCATGGCCTGGTCCAGGACTTGGATACATAAAGTCAGATCAAGGTGGATGAGAGAGGAGAGCAAGGATGGATCATGAAATGTCTGCTAAATCAGAATCCTTATAATTTCTACTTGGAAAACCTTCAGACAAGTTCACCACGAGCCTCAAATATCAGCCTCATCTGGGTCATGTCTTCTCTAGGCTCCAACGCTGCTGAATTCTCTCATGTCAGGTTTTGTGTATGTGATATTTCCTTTATCTTTTCTATCCTCCACTGCTATACACTCCCTCCTTTGCCTGCCTGACCACTGTTTATTCATATCTCAGCTTAGAGACCATTTTATGTACCATATAAATTTAGTTTAGATCCTGGTTTTGTCGGTTGTTTAGTCTGTAAGTCATGTCTGACTCTTTTGTGACCCTATGGACTGTACCCCGCCAGGCTTCTTTGTCCATGCGATTTTTCAGGCAACAATACCTGAGTAGGTTGCCATTTCCTCTTCCAGGGGATCTTCTTGAACCAGGGATCGAATCTGCAACTCCGGCATTGCAGGCGGGTTCTTTATTGCTGAGCAACCAGGAAACCCAGATTCTGGTTTAAGTCTTTCCAAATCTTGTATTTCACCATCGTCAAATTGTATGATGCTACAAAGGTCAGTTTTCATTCCAATTCCAAAGAAAGGCAATGCCAAAGAATGTTCAAACTACCGCACAGTTGTACTCATCTCACATGCTAATGAAGTAATGCTCAAAATTCTCCAAGCCAGGCTTCAGCAATACGTGAACCGTGAACTTCCTGATGTTCAAGCTGGTTTTAGAAAAGGCAGAGGAACCAGAGATCAAATTGGCAACATCCGCTGGATCATGGAAAAAGCAAGAGAGTTCCAGAAAAACATCTATTTTTGCTTTATTGACTATGCCAAAGCCTTTGACTGTGTGGATCACAATAAACTGGAAAATTCTGAAAGAGATGGGAATACAGACCACCTGACCTGCCTCTTGAGAAATCTGTATGCAGGTCAGGAAGCAGCAGTTAGAACTGGACATGGAACAACAGACTGGTTCCAAACAGGAAAAGGAGTACATCAAGGCTATATATTGTCACCCTGCTTATTTAACTTCTATGCAGAGTACATCATGAGAAACGCTGGACTGGAAGAAACACAAGCTGGAATCAAGATTGCCAGGAGAAATATCAATAACCTCAGATATGCAGATGACACCACCCTTACAGCAGAAAGTGAAGAAGAACTAAAAAGCCTCTTGATGAAAGCGAAAGTGGAGAGTGAAAAAATCGGCCTAAAGCTCAACATTCATAAAATGAAGATCATGGCATCCAGTCCCATCACTTCATGGGAAATAGATGAGGAAACAGTGGAAACAGTGTCAGACTTTATTTTTTTGGGCTCCAAAATCACTGCAGATGGTGACTGCAGCCATGAAATTAAAAGACGCTTACTCCTTGGAAGAAAAGTTATGACCAACCTAGACAGTATATTCAAAAGCAGAGACATTACTTTGCCGACTAAGGTCCGTCTAGTCAAGGCTATGGTTTTCCTGTGGTCATGTATGGATGTGAGAGTTGGACTGTGAAGAAGGCTGAGCGCCGAAGAATTGATGCTTTTGAACTGTGGTGTTGGAGAATACTCTTGAGAGTCCCTTGGACTGCAAGGAGATCCAACCAGTCCATTCTGAAGAGATCAGCCCTGGGATTTCTTTGGAAGGAATGATGCTAAAGCTGAAA
Organism: Ovis aries; assembly: GCF_016772045.2. Taxonomy (NCBI): domain Eukaryota; kingdom Metazoa; phylum Chordata; class Mammalia; order Artiodactyla; family Bovidae; genus Ovis; species Ovis aries. Next base: position 56,144,516 of record NC_056062.1, on the reverse strand, counting down.
CTCCAGTACTTTGGCCACCTCATGAGAAGAGTTGACTCATTGGAAAAGACTCTGATGCTGGGAGGGATTGGGGTCAGGAGGAGAAGGGGACGGCAGAGGATGAGATGACTGGATGGCATCACTGAGTCGATGGATGTGAGTCTGAGTGAACTCCGGGAGTTGGTGATGGACAGGGAGGCCTGGCGTGCTGTGATTCATGGGGTCGCAAATAGTCGGACACGACTGAGTGACTGAACTGAACTGAACACCGTATTATAATTTCCTTACTTGTCTGTGTCACTCTCCAACCCATCCTAAGAGGGAAAAAAGTGTCTCATGTGCCCGGGACACAGCACAATGACTAACATATTAAATATATGCTCAGAAAATATTTGTTGACTGAAAAGGCAAAGTAGAAAGGGAAAGTCTCATATAAACTCCTCTTCCCCACTGATAAACACTTTTATTATTGGCAAGGCAGATCAAATCACCAACTTAAAGGTAGTATATCTGAGTGGGTCACCTAGACACTTACTCTATAGATATATGAAGATTAGAGAAAATATTTTTAAATAACTTAAGACAGCATGCTTTTGATTCCATTTGTAGAATAAGTCCTTGATGCATCTTCTCTGTGTGGACTGGCTGTTTGTTCCATTTTTTTTCTTTTATTAATTAATTTTTTTTAAGTATATAGTTGCTTTAAAATGTTGTGTTAGCTTCTACTGCATAGCAAAATGAGTCAGTCATACATATACCTATGCCCCCTCCTTTTTGGATTTCCCTCCCATTCAGATCACTGCAGTACCTTAAGTAGAGTTCCTGTGCTATTCACTATGCTCCCATCCGTTGTCTACTTTATATTAATACATAGTATCAATAGAGCTTATGAGTCAATCCCAGTCTCCCAATTACTCTCACCTCCACCCTTTTCCCCCTTGGTATCCATACATCAGACTGGCTTTTTGAAAATGAGATGTACAAAGTTGGTTTGCCCGTCTTGGATTTCTCATTGCATCTATGTTGATTATTTAGATTTCCCATGTCTCCACTACTTTGGCTCCATTTATAAAAGGAGATGAGGCCCGCCCTCTGGGATATCTCCATCTTTCTCTGGCCACCAGTCCAGGTGGGCAGCACAACACACGTGGGCCAGGTCTTAGAAAGGATATTTAGGAGCCTGTCAGTTAAATGAAGTATAAGAACTTCCAGGGTTTCCAGGATCTAAGCAACCAGGAACAATTCCCCACTGTTTGCAACTAAGACAAACAGAAAAAAATGTGGGGGAGGAGGAACACAGTCCGGTCTCTGATAAATAACCTTTCCATGTGAAGTGCACATCAGCCTGACATAAGTAATTAGCTGTCAGGTGCTGGGCTTTGCTGTCAGAGGCCAATTTTCAGATTAGTGTTAATTGCAGGGGGGGTCTGATGGCCTTTGCTCCCACCCCCTCACCCCTTCAGTGGACTGCCTTCCCCAGCTTGCTGCCAGTTTGACTGGAGCCTGGGGTAATGGAGCTGGCAGGGTGGAATCAATTACTAGCCAATGAAGATTTTCCCACAGGTCTGGGCTTGGGAGAGGAGGGCTAGTCCTGCCGCCTAGACAGCTGGCCTGACTGTCCACTGGGAAGGGAGCCTGCAGAGGGGGAGAGGGGCTGCACTCAGCGATCACCCGCCCACCACCCAGACTTTATTGACGGGATTTGGCAGCGGTGCCTTTGCTACTTCTGCTTGTCCTCTCTCTCCTGGTTTTGTGTCTGCACTGACTTCTGGTTTAATCCCAACATCTCGTCCAGATGAAAGCACAGACCCACAAATATCCCAATCCAATTTGTTAATGGGTCTCAACTCAAGAGGAAAAGGAAAAATGAAGATGGCATAGTGCTATTATAGTCTAACGGCAACACTTGGACATGTTATTTGTGCAATTTAAAATTTTAAACATTTTTAATTACTAGGTTGGTGCTTTGTTTAATTTTGATTCAGCTGAAGTCACCACATATAATTTATAATAGGACCTAGGTTTTATTGTCACTTCTGAAGTTTCAAGACATTCTGGGCTTTAGTCAACTTAGGATGCATTTTGAAAATCCCCCTCCAAGGTTTTCTGCTTAGCAGTTGGATGTTTTGCTCTCAATTACCTACTGTGGTCTATGCCATGAGCTGAAATTTTGAGCAAGAATAAGCATTTGGATGCTGGAAAACTGTGCCTCATCTTTTTTCTTTTGCCTATGGTTCTTCATTATGCAGGTTAATTCAAACAAATAATTCAACACTGTTTTAACAGTATTTTTGATCTTTCAAATGAAAGAGTTTGTACTAGATAATATGTCCAAAATCCATTTGCCAATGATGTATACATTTCAGAGAAATCTGGGTTTTTTAAAGATGCATTTAACTATTGAACTTGCCAAATAAAAGGCATTAAAACAAGCACATTGAAAGAGGGCTATAAAAACTAGTGCCACACTATAAAAATGAAAATATTTATGCATAAAAATATTTTATTAATTTTTTACTTGATTTCCCTTTTTTTTTCCTTTTTCTTTTAGGAAATTAACATTCAAGATGTATTCTTCTCTCTGTTTCTCTGTTTTGTATGTAAAATTTCTATGGACTGTACAGGGAGTTTAGCTGTATAATTGAAATAGTCATTCATTACAATCATTCAGTCCAAGATTAAATAATAATCTTGTTTATTACTAAATAAGCAAGAGTCGCAAAAGTCAAAGATGTGAGATTTTGCAGTTAAACAGGTCCATATTCCTTGGGTAACAACTTTCAGACAGTAGGCCTCTCAGGTTTCTTGGAAACATAACAGCTGGGATGAGAAATACCCGCCTGTAATCAAAGGAAGAGCATTATGGGAGATCTCCTCTTTCTCCCCATCAGGATGAGTGGGTCCTTGGTCTTTGCCCTGGAAGAAGGCTGGAGGTGGGGGCATAGGAGTAAGGTTAGGAATCTAGAATCTAGCCTCCTATTCTCAGCATGGTGACACTGTGGGAGGGCTAACAGGTGACTTCTTTTATTAAAAAAAAAAGAAAAATTTTATTTTGTATTGGGGTATAGTTGATTAACAATGTTGTGATAGTTTCAGGTGAAAAGCAAAGGGACTCAGCCAATATACATATACATGTATCCATTCTCCCCTAAACTCCCTTCCCATCCAGGCTGCCACATAACATCGAGCAGAGTTACAGTAGGTCCTTGTTGGTTATCCATTGTAAATACAGCAGTGTGTCTATGTCCATTCCAAACTCCCTAACTATCCCTAACCCCATCCTTCCCCCGTGGTAACTGTAAGTTCATTCTCTAAGTCTGTGAGTCTCTTTCTGTTTTGTAAGTTCATTTGTATCCTTTCTTTTTGATTTATTTGTATTCATTCATTCATTTGATTAATTTCAGAATGACTCATTTGTATCATTCTACATATAAGGAATGTCATATGATATTTCTCCTTCTCTGGCTTAACTTCACTTGATTTGATACTCTCTAGGTAGGCTGCAATGGCACCCCACTCCAGTACTCTTGCCTGGAAGATCCCATGGACGGAGGAGCCTGGAAGGCTGCAGTCCATGGGGTCACTGAGGGTTGGACATGACTGAGCGACTTCACTTTCACTTTTCACTTTCATGCATTGGAGAAGGAAATAGCAATCCACTCCAGTGTTCCTGCCTGGAGAATGCCAGGGACGGGGGAGCCTGGTGGGCTGTCGTCTATGGGGTCGCACAGAGGTGGACACGACTGAAGCACCTTAGCAGCAGCAGCAGGTCCGTTCATATTGCTGCAAATGGCATTATTCCATTCTTTTTAATAGCTGAGTAATGTTCCATTGTATATATTTGTCAGGTGACTTCTTTTAAACCACACCCATGATGATGTTCAAGGATCCTAAATTCCACAATGAAAGGTTTGTGAGCACAATCCTGTTAACCACTGTGGAAACTTGAGTCCCTGGTAATTGAAATTGACAATGATGTCAACACTTGTTTTTTAAGAGTCACTGCCAAATCATTCTGCCTGATTTCCAGCATGGAACAGTCTTGTATTAATTGGGATATAGTTGTTCTGTGATGTGACTCACTAACTTACTTTCTGCTCTTGGAACATTCATCCAGTTTGTTTCATGATTTTGTTGGCTGGAAAATATTATTCTCCTCATTTTGAAAAATGGAGACAAAAGGCTGAGCCACAGGTTTCTCTTCTGGCCCATTGTGATATCCTGACAAATCACATTCTGAGTTCTTTTTCTTGTATGCCTCTGGTCTATAAGGTCCTCAAGAACATGGATTTCCTATTTCCTTGTTATCTTCAAAATCCAGCACACAGAAATCTAACAATAAATGTTGGGTAAATTTTTTTAAAAAGAGGGAGAAGGAGTGGAGTGAGAAGACAAAACGACATCAGAAGGTAGAGCCCCTCCACGGGAGAATTATGGAATGCTGCTGCAGTTACAAGTGTATACTGAGCCATCATCAAGGTTGAGTGTCTTCCTGGTCCTTGTACTCCTAGCACTGCCATTAGACATAGAACTTAAGCCTAGCTCAGAAAGATTCAGAGCAAGTGTAGTGATTCAATAATAACAATAAAGTCAACCATCAACTGTATAACTGATTATGATTTATTTCTCTGACTTTGTGAAACTTTTCATATAAATGTAATAGATACAAATTACTCCATGACCCTAAGACTCAAGAAACGTCACATTTATTTTTATGACTAAATGAATATAAATAGGCAAAGGTTAGCCCCAGCTGGACATGTCTCCAGTTTCAGTTATTGATTTAGGGTTCTCAATTCCTCCCTCTTGAGGTCATACAAGGTTTCTAGGGTATATATAATTCAGGGGAGAAATGGGTAAAGGCCTCTAGTCTTCAGCTTAATGTGTTTACTGAAGACAAGCTCATAATTGAAGCTCCTTCATCTTCTCAAAGGAAAGTGACTTCTTTAGTGTGAGGCCAAGGGAGAGTCTCAGACATTAATCACAGCCTGTAAAGTCACAGAGGCTGGTGTTGGGGTGTCAGATGCATATCTGCTCTGCTAGAGGCCCTTAGAGGTGGGCCCTGGGTCTATCAAGCTACTCCTTGGACAACTTCTTCTACTCCAGATTTCAAATGATGGAGTGATTTTAAGAGACATCCCCCTCACCCTTTCTGTGATCAAGGGCTGTTACTTACACACTAACCTCCTCATCAGAAGTCCTCAAGTGATGTTTATTCTTCTTGATATCCTGTAACTTAAATACCACAAAGTAAAGTTAACACTACTTAAATACTATGATATAAAGTCAATACATCTTATGTTTCAAGATAATGGGATAAAGGAGAGAAGAAAACCTCAAAGGTATATGTACATATTCATAACAAAACAAGGAGCAAATACTCATGAAAATTACAGTTCTCGTTTTTGAAATTGGTCACTTGGTCATCCTGGTATTTACCTTCTTCTACTATTCATTCTGTATTCTTTTTACCTTCAGCAAGCACCTCAATTGGTCATAGTTCTTTGCAAGGTGAAGTGATCCAAACCTTCATTCTGGATGGTTCTGGGCCAGTGGAAGTCTTGCCTCGATTTGGCTGTTGTAGTTTTCCATTGACCTTAATCACTAAGAGAATTCCCAGGGGATCTTCTCTATTCCAAACATACTCTTCCTCACCTCCATTGTAGAGTAGTAATCCCCTTTCTTCTTGGTGGCCAGGATCAGTCACACCAACCAGCTCACTGACTCCCTTCTTTGCCTGGTTCAGAGGCACAAAAAGCCCAAAGTGATGGGGCGGCAATATTAACTTCCAGTTCAATAAAATCATCATTGCATTCCCTGGTGGAAGCATTCTTCCCTTTAGAATAAATATCTACAGGCCATCTGAGCCTAAGGCCATGGGAACAGGAAGCAAACATTTGGCCAGTGGGTCATTAGTGGTAAGAATGAGTGATGCGACTCCCATTCCCACCCCTTGATTCCTGGACCCTTGCATCCTGGCTATGAGACAGATAATATATTGGATGCTGATTCTGAGCCCACACAGTCTTCTGGAGAACCTCACCTACAAGTTACTGCCACCTAGCTGGTACTATAACTGAGTCTTTGAAAGGCAGTTTCACTGTGTACAGGACTGCTTGGCCCTATCACATATACACCACTTCCATTTGGTGTTGGAGTGCCGCTGTGCATGCCCAGCTTGATGGCTTAATGGGCCAGATAACCCTTAGTTCACAATGGGCAACTCAGGTTGCCTGGTAACTTGGCCCGGGGTCAAGCACTGAGTCTCTCTGAAGGCCCAGTACAGCTGGCTGAGATCTATTCATCAAAGGGAGAGTAGTTATCTGCAGAGGATGGCAGAGATTTGCTCAAAAATCCTAAGGAACTGCACCGACATTCACCTGTAGGGCCCCAAAGAGCCTCCTACCTGAAATGTCAGTAGGAGACCATTGGACCTGCCAGTTCATGTGGTCTTAGTGGCAGGGCAGCAGGCACTGTGGCCTGGGCCTTTTGCAGAAGCATCTCTTGTTCTGGGCCCCATTCAAAAGATGTTTTGGGGTCATTTGAAAAGTGGGCTGGAATAATACACTTAGATGAGGGGAATATTTTTGCCTCAAAAAATCCAAAGAGCCCCTGAGACATTGTGCCTGTTTTTTGGTTGTAGGAGGGATCAGATGCAACCACTTATCCTTTGCCGCAGAATAGGTATCTCGACTAGCTATACCACTAGACCCTTAAGAATTTCACTGCTGTGGAAGGCCCTTGAACCTTTGTCTAATTTGTTTCTTACCCTCTGACACATAAATGTCTTACTCACAAATCTTAGAGTAGTTGCTACTTCTTGCTTACTAGGTCCCATCAGCATAATTTCATCATTACCATGAGCCAATGTGTATCTTGAGGAAGAGGGGGCCCTGTGAACTAGATTATGGCTTAGGGCAGGAGAGTTGATAGGTCTCTGAAGAGGGACAGTGAAGGTATATTGATCCCTTGCTTTTGGTGGGCCTTATGGATAGGAATGGAGGAAAAAGCATTTGCTAGATCAATAGTTGCCATCTGAGTTGCCAGAGAAGCCACTAGCTACCAGGGGATGTGTTAATTAGCACAAGCAGTGAAACCACATCTCTTACAGCAGCTGCAACTGGAGTCATCACCTGGCTGAGCTTAGAATGATCACCTGGTACTGCCCAAGATCTATTTATCTTCTGTGTTTGTCAAATAGGTGGAAGGAGATGGGATTGTGGTGGAAATTACTACCGTCTTATCTTTCAAGTCCTTGATGATGGCACTAATTTCTAGTCTCTCTAGTAATGTGGCACTGCTTTCAGCTTACTATTTTCTTAGGTAGAGGCAGTCTTAGTGGCTTCCACTTGGCATTTCTCACTATTTAAGCTCACAGATCAGGGAACCAATGTGAGAATTCTGCTAGCATCTAAGTATATCTATTCCAGTTATGCATTCCAGAACTCAGGAAATAACCAAGGATAGGTTCAGGACTCACTGGGCCTGCTGTGAGACAGACCTGAGCTAACACTCCATCAATCACCTGACTTTCATAAGCTCATATTCTGACTGGTAGACCACAGTAACATTTTGATCTCTTGGAATTAGTGTCAGTTTAGAGCCAGTGTCTAAATCCTAAAAGTTCTGATTACTTCCTTTTCCTAAATGCATAGTAGCCCTGATAAAAATGTAGGTCCCTTTAGGGAAGACTGGGAGAAAGATTAACAGTACACCTTTTAGCAGGGTACTGGAGTCTTCACTTTCTTTTTTTGTTAAGTTTTTATTTCATAATCATAAACTTTGCAATCCAGCTGGAACCCAAAGAAAATATGGAACCCAAAGAACTGCAGTGGGAGCACAAAGACCACAGGATATTCCAAGCAGATGGGGGTGAAGGTGTGCTCTCCTGAGCTACGGAAGGAGTGGTCTGGTGGTTAAGATAAAACACAAGTGAAATTTATTAGCTTTGTCCACAGTCTGCAGTGGTGATTTTCTTGTTGGTCTCACCATTCCTGGGTTGAGGCACTCCATGGCTTTCACAACATTCATGCTGTCTTTCACCTTGTCAAAGACCACATGCTTGTCATCTGACCATTCAGTCCTGGCAGTGTGAATGAAAACCTGGGAGCCGTTTATCTCGCCATGGACAAGATGCTAGGACTCGTATGTTCAGGACAAAATTCTTATCATCAAATTTCTCCCCATAGATGGACTTGCCACCAGTGCCATTATGGCATGTGAAGTCGCCACCTTGACACCTAAATCCTGGAATTATTCTATGAAATCAGGAACCTTTATACTAGTAGTCAGAGCACAAAAGTTTTCTGCTGTTTTTGGAAATTTGCCTGCAAACAACTCCAATCTGTTAACATAGCTTTAAGGATTGGACGAGCAACCACTTCTTGGTTTCCAGGTCCCTTACCTCTAAGGAGACACCATCTAGGGGCTTGCCATTGATGGCAATGGGTTGACCATGGCTGACTGGCACGTGACGCTCCAGGGCAGCAACATCTGTCAGACTTATTGGGCTTCTTTCTTAACAGGACTGGCCTCTCCTTCATTCAAAGGGTTCTGGGTCTGTGTACTGGCTCAAGTCTTAGAGCTGATTAAAGGGCTATGACCCTCTGTTTTTATGATTCAGGTTAGACTTGTTTACTTGACCTAAAACTGCTCTGCTTATACAGATCAAGTAAGAATTTAGTAGGCTTCTGTAGGGGGGCTTCCCTAGCAGCTCACATGGTAAAAAAATCTGGCAGCAAGGCTGGAGACCTGGTTCAATCCCTGGGTCAGGAAGATCTTCTGGAGAAGGGAATGGTTACCCATTCCAGTATTCTTGCCTGGAGAATTCCATGGACAGAGGAACCTGGCAAGCTGCTCTGTATTAGTTAGGGTTCTCCAGAGAAACAGAACTGATAGAGCAGTGTGTCCAGATGGAGAGAGGGTCTTCAGCACCTCCTGGAGCTGCCCGTGGCCTCTATATGACCTGGATGTTGGGCGTGAGGGCGTCCACACAGGGCCGGCCGTGGGCGAGTGCGGTGGCCTTAGAGCAGAGACAGGGTGGGGCCAGGCACTGTGGGAGCCAGAGGGCCAGATGGAGGATGGGCAGAAACTCAGAGGGGCCAATCACTGAGGAAAGCCACGAGGGAGGCCAAGTCAGCGGGGAGGAGCCCCCTGCCCTGAATGGGCTGACAAAGAAGAGACTGCGAGTTTATCAGCGGCAGGATGCTAGCGACAGACACCAGCTGAACAATCAGGATGTCTCAAGCCAAAGATTCCCGGAGGAGTTCAGAGGAGCCAGTCTGCAGCTGGTCCAGAGAGCAGCAGATCAGTCCTCAGACCCAATCACCCGACCTCCGTGAGGTCACGGGGCTGCCTGGAACACCTAGCCTTCTGGAGAGGATCGGAGAAGGAGAAGCATAAAGGCAGAGGCTGAGCATCACCTAAGGAACTAAGTGTATTGCATTGGATTAAAGCTCAAGACAGAGATTTCGTTATTGTTTTCTCACAAACTAGCCAGTGGGACCAAATCAAATCAAATGCAGAGCAAAAAAACCCATGCATTTCCTCTGCATATATGAGAGGAAGCGTGAGTACTTCTGTGGTCCCTATATGCCTATGACTCTTCTCTCAGCAACTGAAATCCTCTAAGCCGTCATCAGGCACATCTGCATTGGCTGAGGGAGGAGGAAGCACTGTGGTGGGAACCTAAGCACCGCCTTCACCTCTGGGGGCCCTTCTTTTCTCATTTGTAAGATGACAGTGGGGGTTCACATGTTCTGTAATTTTTTTTCCACCCCCAAGATTCTCTAACCAAATAAGAAAAGAAAAACATGTTCATGGGACTCTGCGGACTATGCTAGTGCTTTTCAAACCTTCCCTCCAGTTCTCTAGTGGCAGAGAAGAGATAGCGTGCATCTCTCAGGATTGTCCTGGATATGGCTTAGAGCAGCCCGCTGAGGTGTTTCCAGAAAGTTCCACAAAGTCTTGTGCTTTATCTCTCAAATTGTACATAAAAGTTACGTGATATTTTGTAATATATTTGCACTTGTTACGAACAGTAAAGCGTCTGCCTACAGTGCAGGAGACCCGGGTTCGATCCCTGGGTTGGGAAGATCCCCTGGAGAAGGAAATAGCAACCCACTCCAGTACTCTTGCCTGGAAAATTCCATGGACTGAAAAGGCTCGTAGGCTACAGTCCATGGGATCGCAGAGAGTCAGACACGACCGAGCGGCTTCAGTTTCAGTTTTAAGTTACTTACTGTTGACCAGGACTGATGAACTGGTATCTCATCTGCCTTTATATCTTTGTCCTGTGGCTTCAATTACTTCCTAGTGCACTGCTCAGACCCTGGGGAGCACTTGTTAGAATCCCAGCATGGGAGCACCATGAGGATAGAATTAGGCTAGCACATTTTCCAGCATAGAAGGTCAGGTCCTAGATCTAGTGAACAGAAAGAAAATCTTTCCCACCCCTCCACTGACAGCTTCAGTCTCATCATGTAAAATCAGTTCAATTCAGTCACTCAGTCATGTCTGACTATTTGACACCATGGACTGTAGCCAGGCTTCCCTGTCACCAATGGTCCCTGAACATCACTCATGTAAAATTGAGATTCCTAATCAGGACTATCATAAAATATCACCTCTCGCCCATTAGCATGACTACCATCAAAAGAACAGAAAATAACAAGTGTTGATGAGGACGTGAAAACACTGGAAGTCTTGTGCACTCTTGGTGGGAATGAAAAAGGAAGCAGCCACTATGGAAAGTATTATGGAGGTTCCTCTAAAAGCTCAAAATAGAACTACCATGAGTTCCAGCAGTCCCATCTCTAAATTTATATCCCCAAATACTCAAAGTACAGCCTTAAAGAGATATTTACACATCAGTGTTCATTGCAATGTTATTCATGATAGCCAAGAGATGGAAACAACTCAGATGTCTATTGACATCCAAATGGATAAAGAAAATGTAGTGCACAGACTTTGTAACCTTAAAAAGGATGGAAACTCTATCATATGTCTGACAAGGTTGAGCCTTGAGGATATGTTATGCTAAGTGTAATAAGCCAGTAGAGAAGGGACAGATACAGGATTCCACTTATGTGAAGCACCTAGAGTAGTCAAAATCACAGAAAGAGAAAGAAAAAGGGTGCTTGCCAAGGGCCAATGGGAGGAGGAAGGAAGAATTAGGAGGGTGCAGAGTTTCAGTGTTAGAAGATTTAAAAGCTCTAGAGATTTGTTTCACAATAGAAGTTGTACTTCTATACACTTAAACATGGTTAAGATGTCCAATTTAAGTTATATGTTTTTGACCACAGTAAAAGAAACAGTGACCTCATTTAGATGGTCAGGTTTCCTTTGAAAAAGAACAAGGCAAGATACTGGCCCACTAAATGTCAAGGTGAAATTTTCTTACAGCCCAAACCTGCTTCCTTCCCCAACTCCCTCCATCCCTATGAAGCCAGAGGATGGATCTTCGAATTGCTTGCTCCCCAAAGGTTATAAGTATGTGTGTGCCATCAGTGGAGGCCAGGTTAACAGCTTGTGCAAATTTTACCACCAGTTTGCCATTTCCATTTTCCAGTTTCCTTACTTTTGTTAATAAAATTCGAATCACTTCAAAAGATATCGAGGTTAAGTAAGAATGCATCAAATTTTCCAGAATTCTTTTGGGTAGTGTCAATGCCTTTATTGGTGACTTTGGGGGATAAATGGGTGCACCCACCTACACACACACCAATACTCACATGCCTTTTCTTGTGCCCTTTCCAACTGCCCCAATCTCACCCCACAGCAAACATGATGAATTCACATCCTGAGGCGGGTGTACCACCAACAAAATCTGACCGGAGGAAACAATTTCAATTCAATCAGAGGCCTCCTGCGGTTGAAGTTTACAGGGAGTGCTGCCAAATCTCACTCTCTTGGCGGACAAACTGTGCAGACTTTGGGCCTGCTGGGAGGGTGAGGCATTTCTTACTTTCAAAAGAGGGTCGATCCAAGATGTTTGTATTATTTCAATACTGTTTTTCCTATGGAGCCGGGGGTTGGCGGGGTGGGGGTGGGAAGTTCTTTCCTTGTTCCTGATATTTTCCAGAGATCAAAATGAAAACACAATGCACTGAGAGTAATCAGCAAGCCTTCAGAAGAATTGCATGTACTTTTGATTTCTATAAAATCCCCACAACACTTCTGTCACCTTTCATTCTCTGCAGAGGTACACAACCCAGCCAGAGACTTAGATCCCAGCACAGATATCAGCTTCCTAGTCCTTCCACATTTTTAGCAGGTATTTTGGAGGATCGTCAACACCAGGAAATGTTTTTCCTGGTTCATTTGCATTTGCTTTTCCACTGGACGTGGTCCCGAAGAGTTAATAGCAGTCAGTTGCTACTCTTTGGGACATTTCTGTGTGAGATCAACAACGTGGACTCGGACACATTTATAAGATATTACTCATGCAACCTTAATTTCTGCCGTGGTCCAGGCAGATGAAAGTGAAAGAGGAGAGTGAAAAAGTTGGCTTAAAGCTCAACATTCAGAAAACGAAGATCATGGCATCTGATCCCATCACTTCATGGGAAATAGATGGGAAACAGTGGAAACAGTGTAAGACTTTATTTTTTTGGGCTCCAACATCACTGCAGATGGTGATTGCAGCCATGAAATTAAAAGACGCTTACTCCTTGGAAGAAAAGTTATGACCAACCTAGACAGCATATTCAAAAGAAGAGATATTACTTTGCCGACTAAGGTTCGTCTAGTCAAGGCTATGGTTTTTCCTGTGGTCATGTATGGATGTGAGAGTTGGACTGTGAAGAAGGCTGAGCGCCGAAGAACTGATGCTTTTGAACTGTGGTGTTGGAGAAGACTCTTGAGAGTCCCTTGGACTGCAAGGAGATCCAACCAGTCCATTCTGAAGGAGGTCAGTCCTGGGATTTCTTTGGAAGGAATGATGCTAAAGCTGAAGCTCCAGTACTTTGGCCACCTCATGTGAAGAGTTGACTCACTGGAAAAGACTCTGATGCTGGGAGGGATTGGGGGCAGGAGGAGAAGGGGACGACAGAGGATGAGGTGGCTGGATGGCATCACTGACTCAATGGACGTGAGTCTGAGTGAACTCGGGGAGTTGGTGATGGACAGGGAGGCCTGGCGTGCTGCAATTCATGGGGTTGCAAAGAGTCGGACACGACTGAGCGACTGAACTGAACTGAAGTGTGGTCCAGGCGTCATGCCTAGTACTGAGCACACAGAACAGAAAACTTCAGTGAGCTTCCAGTCTAGATGGGGAGAGGGACAAGCAGAAAGTGACAATACAGGCTGGAAAATGCCCAGAGACGTTATGTCTGTTAGGTTTTCCTGGGCAGCAAGGAACAGAGTATCTCTTGAATCTTTCATATAAGGACAACAGGAATCACAGGGCACCAGGAACAGCTTTACCTGCCGGCCTCTGGGAAGTTAGCATGCTGTGTGAAAATGGGAACGAGGTGCAGGATCCCAGGCAGCTCTAGTAATTGTTGGGGTGACTCAGTTTCTCTCTGCATCCCCAACGTCTCATTTTACTCTTATGTTCTTTCTCTACGTACGACTCCTACTTATGCATCGTGGCTGCTTACAGATAAAGTCCTCTGGATGCCTCTTTCAGCTTCTTCCCCCTGATACCAAGTGTCCAATCTGGTGGTGTTCCATGTCTAATAAAATCACCTTATCTCTACAGGGCAAAGTTTTTATTCTAGCTCACTCACAGACCACCTCTAGATAGAATCTCGTTGGTCTGAGGTTTCCATGGTTCTGTCCACTGTGGACAAGGGACAGGCCATCGAGCATGATTAGCTTCATGTGAGAGGCACACGGAGCAGCTTCCTATAGGGAGTTCCTGGGCAAGCAGTTAGAGGGGCTGTCATCAAAGCAGTCACTGTGGATACGGTAACCGCAAAACCGAAAATCTAGACTAGATACACATTTAAAAAAAAAAAAAGGAATTTGACCATAATACTAAAGAAAGTCATATACAACAACCCCTGTGTACATACACACTTATTTTAAGTAGATGATCTCTTAAGTTCAAATGCATTCCAACAACCTTGAATTTTTTATTCCCTCCCACCCTATCTTTAATGTTTTTGACTTATTTTACATCTTTTCCTGTTTTGTGCTTAACTACTTTATTGTGGATACAGATGACTTAGCTACTTTTGTCTTTTCACCTTTCTACTAGCTTTATAAGGGGTTCATCTACTACCTTCCCTGTATTTTTGCCTTTACCAAAGAGACTTTACCTTTCATAATCTTCATATTTCTAGATGTGGTCTTGTCTTTACTGCTTAGTGGAGTCCTTTTAGCGTTTGTTGTTAAACTGGTTCAGTAGGGCTGATTTCTTTTATCTTTTGATTTTCTGTAAAACTTTGATCTCTCCTTCAAATCTGAGTGATAGCTCTGCCAGGTAGAATAATCTTGGTTTTTACGTTTTCCTTCATCACTTTGACTATATTGTTTTACTCCTTTCTCTCCTTATTGCTAACAAGTCAGCTGATAGTCTTATGTGGGTTCTCTTGTATATAACTAGTTGCTTTTCCTTTGTTACTTGAGAGAATAAAGATTTTCTCTTTATCTTTAATTTTTGGCATTTTACTTATAATATGTCTTGATGGGACTCTCTGTGCTTCCTAGACCCGAATGTCTGTTTCCTCTCCCAGGTTAGGGAAGTCTTCAGCTATTATTTCTTCAAATAAATTCTCTGCCTCTTTCCCTCTCTCTTCTCCTTTTGGCACCCCTATAATGTGAATGCTAGTATGCTTCATGTTATTTCAGAGGTCTCTTACACTACCCTCAATTTTAAAAATTCTTTTTTCTGTGCGGCTTGGGTGATTTCCACTACTCTGCCTTTCAATTCATTCCACTGTACTATCTAATCTACTTGAAAGTCGATTTCTTCAAATGTATTTTTTATTTCACATATTGTATTCTTCAGCTCTGTTTGGCTCTTCTTTATATTTTCTAACTTCTTGTTAAACTCTCACTGTGTTCATCCATTCTCTTGAGTTCACTGACCATCTTTATTACCTAGGACTTTGTTGGGTAGATGGCTTATCTTTACTTTGCTTAGTTCTTCTGGGTTTGTCTCATTCCTTCGTTTGGAACATATTCCTGCGTCTCCTCATTTTGCCTAAGTCTCTGTTATTCCCATGAATTGGGTAGGTCAGTTATTTTTCTTTTTTTCCCTATCTTGGAGAAGTGGCTTTATGTAGGAGACATCCTGTCCCAGCACCACACTCCCCTCTGGTCATCAGAATGATATGTTCTAGGGGTTCCTTATATGCAGACTGCGTGGGCCCTTCTGTTGTGGTGGAGCTAACTACCATGGGTGTGCTGAATGGCAGGGCTGCCCTCCAGTCTTATTGGCTGCCAGGCCCTGCCTTGAATGGTAGCTGCTGGCCAGCTGGTAGATGGGGTCATGTTCCAGCATGGCTGGCTATGTGGCCTGAGGGTCCTGTGGCTGGCCTGCTGGTGGGTGGGCAAGCCTCCAGTGCTAATAGGGTGGAGAGAGGACTCCAAAATGGTACTTGCCAGTCTCAGTATCCTTGTGGTAGAGCGAGCTCCTCAAATTTCTGATGCCAGTACGTATGTTCCCAGAGTGAGCTCCAGTTGTCTCCTGCTGCTCTAGAAGGCTCTCCAAGATCAGCAAAGGGGTCTGACCCAGGCTCCTTTCAATTTACTGGCTCTGCACTGGGTCTCAGCTCATGTGAGATTGTGTGTGTGTGTCCTACAAGAGTGGAATATTTGTTTCCTACAGACCTCCACATCTTCTGTATGTAAGCCCTGCTAGCCTTCAAGGCCACAGATTCCAGGGGTTTCTTCCTGGTGCAGGACCCCAGGACTGGGGAGCCTGACATAGGGCTTGGATCCTTTGTACTTTGGTTAGAACCACTACGATGATGATTATCCTATTTATACATTGTCTACCTTGGCTTTGTGGATCTTGACGGTACTGCTTCTCTGCCCCTCCTACCTATCTTGTTCTGGTTCCTTCTTCTCTTTTTTAAATTAATTAATTAATTTTTGACTATGCTAAGTCTTCATTGATGTGTGTGGGTTTTCTTTAGTGTGGTGGTGGGAGATACTTTTTTTTAAGTTTATTTTTTTAATTGGAGGAAAATTGCTTTATAATGTGTGGTGAGTGGGAGATACTTTTTTTTAAGTTTATTTTTTTAATTGGAGGAAAATTGCTTTATAATATTGTGTTGGTTTCTGCTATACAACAGTGCAAATCAGCCATAATTATACATATATCACTTCCCTCTTGAGCCTCCCTCCCCTCACCCTACTAGGTCATCACAGAGTGCCAGAAGACCTAAATAGACATTTCTCCAAAGAAGACATACAGATGGCAAATAAACACATGAAAAGATGCTCAACATCACTAATTATTAGAGAAATGCAAATCAAAACTACAGTGAGGGAGCTACTCTTCATTGCAGTGCACAGGCTTCTCATTGCAGTGGGAAAATAAAAAGGCTTAGAATCAATATGCAACACAGACCTTCAAAGAACATGGCTTTTCCAGTGGTTCCCTTGATGGTTAAGTTTGATTTTTCATGTTGGAGCACTACAGGGGCAATTGAGAATCAGAGAATAAGCTTGATGCATCTTACTGAAGCTTTCATTTTATTAGAAATTATGGGAGAATTTTATATTCATATAAACATGAATGTATGATAGAGTAGACTGAAAAACAGTCAAGATTTTTAAAGACATGAAATTGAATTTGAATTTCATGCTAGTGGATGGGTTATTTGTGGAAAAGATCTTGTAGATTCCTTATTAGGGGCCATGGGAAACTCCGTGAATAATGTCAAGATTTCTACCTAGAATCATAATCCTCTCCCTTGTTAGTTTTTAAGTAATATTTTCTTCTTTGTCAAGTACACCCTGTGTGAATATATGACATTTAATAACATGCCAGATTCTCCAGGCTTCCCAGGCAGTGCTAGTGGTAAAGAACCCACCCGCCCAGTGCAAGAGACATAAGAGACGTGGGTTTGACCCTTGGGTCGGGAAGATCCCCTGGAGAAGGAAATAGCAACCCACTCTAGTATTCTTGCCTGGAGAATCCCCTAGACAGAGGAGCCTGGTGGGTCACAAAGAGTTGGACACGAATGAAGCCACTTAGCATTCACACAGATTCTCCAGGGCTTCTTGATTCATAGATGCAGAGGAAGAATAACAATCACGAGATTAACCTCAGCATGCTTGTTGCATATCTATGACATGCTTGGTTAAGTATGTTTTCTAAATATGGTTCCTTTTTTATTTGCCTTGCTAAGATAAATGGGAAGGACGTGGGAGAGACCAGAATGGAGGAAAATGGAAATGGCAAAGCTATTTCCAATGTTTAAAAAAGGATGGGGTTGTGAGAAGAGAGTGCATTCAAGAAGCAAGGCTTAGCACTAGGCATGTTGGCTCACATGCAGTCCAGTTAGCCTGCCCAGGGACAATGGCTTGACAATCACCAAGGTGAGTAAACACAGACAACTCCTGGATCCAAGCCCAGGTTCACGACATCACCCCACACCTTTAGTCCCTCCTCCAGCTCAAGTTCATAGCTCAGCAATCGGGCAATTGGCAACAAAATACAAAGAACAACTGGAAAGGGAAATGAAAATTTATTACTAGCTTCAATTTTCTCTGGGGGAAATAATGTAGGTTTTTCTTATGTATGAGAGGAAGGCCCAGACTACAGGATGAATCCCGTTAGGACATGCAGACTCTGTAGCAGTACAAGGTAGTCACTTCAGGTGGTTTCCTCTCCAGCTATTAAGGCATGAATATCAAATGGCATTTGAGAGACAACAAAGCTTTGTATAAATGTTAGCCCTCTGGGCTGTTGAGATGCATTCTAGAATATGAAGCCTCATAAATAGCTAGTTTGGAAACCCCTGCCCCGCTCTGTGCTTGATCCCTGGTGTTCTACCCTTAGAGCTGGATCAGGTTGACTCTTTGAACCTTGTGAAATTGTAAATATCCCTGGGAAGGGTGTTAACTTTTCTGCGTCACTGTGTGGTTGTGAAAGAAGAGAGTGGAACATGGCAGCTGATCTTAGTTCTAGTTACAGCTCTGCCGCTGGAGTTCTGTGACTGTGGGCATGGCAATTCTTTCCATTTCCATGACCTCATCTGTACACACAGAGACTGAACTAGATGATCTCTAATGTTCCCTTCAGGTTCTGCTTTCTATGAGTCAAGGAGGAAAGGCAGTGTGAGCAGGAACTTCAGAATGGGGATCTGAGTGAGCAAGGGGGATTCCGCCCTCAGGGCAAAGGGCCCCAAATGGAAAGGCAGGCACCCAAATGCCAGATTTGGCTGTACATCTATCTAAATGATCATAATGGTAATAAAAACTATTCCTAGAGCCTGTTCGGTGCTCCTGCTGTCTTATTACCCTTTATCTTAAGTACTCAGGGCTTCCCTCGTGGCTCCGACAGTAAGGAATCTGCCTGCAATGCAGGAGACCCAGGTTTGATCCCTGTGTTAGGAAAAACCCTGGAGAAGGGACTGGCAACCCACTCCAGTATTCTTGCCTGGAGAATTCCATGGAGAGAGGTGCCTGGTGGGCTGCAGTCCATGGGGTCACCAAGAGTCAGACACAACAGTTTCACTTTCACTTCAGTATTCATGATTGAGGAGAACTGCTGATGTGTGGCGGAGAAGGAAATGGCAACCCACTCCAGTATTCTTGGCCTGGAGAATCCCAGGGACGGGGAGCCTGATGGGCTGCCATCTATGGGGTTGCACAGAGTTGGACACGACTGAAGTGACTTAGCAGCAGCAGCAGCTGATGTGTGGGACCACAATACATGCATCCCTGAGTAGTTCTGCACTGTCTCCTAAGTCCTACAAACATCCTTGAGAATCAGCCAGTGCCAATCTGCCTCCACGGTGTGGTGGGAGAGATGTGTTTGTACTTATCCAGCTTATTAGCCTTACCTCATCTCAAGAACTTGCCAGATACAAAAGGTGACAATAGACCTGCGTTGGGATGGAACTAAATTTGAGGACAAACAGTTGAGAAGGTATGGAATACCCAGATGTAGGTGTCCAGCAGGCAATTGGAAACATGGGTCCAGGGGCAAGGAGAGACCTGGATTTAGGAGTTATTCATACACAAGGGGTAATTGGTGGCCATGATCTTCCAAGTTTTTTTTTTTCTTAATGAAACATACTGATTGCGTATTTTATTTCCTTTAATCTACAGCATAAATTGGAGTTTCCCTGGTGGCTAAGGTGGCAAAGAATCTGCTTGTAATGCAGGACACCTGGGTTCGATCTCTGGGTTAGCAAGATGCCCTGGATAAGGGAATGGCAACCCACTCCAGTATTCTTACCTGGGAAATCCCAGGGACAGAAGAGTCTGGAGGGCTACAGTCCATGGGGTCGCAAAGTGTCAGATACAACTGAGTGACTAACACACATACACAGCATAAATTAGATGGCATGACACAGAACTTGACAAATATTTGAATGATTTATGTGTGCCAAAGTCCTAAACATAGCTACTTCTGATCAAATGGCTCAGGAGACGGTTAGGGCTGAAATTAGGATGTGTCTTGATGAGAACAGTTTTCAATTCTGATTGTGTTCTTCCCACAATGTCTCCACTGGTAAAACAGGGAGAGCTCAGTCTGTTTCATTTCAATTAAGACAGAGCTCCCTAGTCAGTAGGCGGTTTAGGGGAGTCTTCAGGCTCTTTGAGGTGGAGGTGCAGGGCTGAGAGGCAAGCAGGATGTGGGGAAGCTGGCTAGCGCTAGCGTGCATGTGCTAAATTGCATCTGACTCTTCGAGACCCCATGGATTGTAGCCCACCAGGAGCCTCTGTTCATGGGATTTGCCAGGCACGAATATTGGAATGAGTTCCAGGGACTGAACCCAGTTTCTTGCATTGGCAGGCAGATTCTTTACCACTGCACCACCTGGGAAGCCTGTGGAGGTGGGGGACGTGGTACCAATTTCTGTCCACTCCTCAGAAAGGCTAGTGCTGGGACTTCTCTTTCTTGGCCTTTCCCAGCCAGCCCCAGTAAGCTCAGGGTCTCCTTGCAAAGAGAGACCTTGGGTGGCGCTCTCTGGCTAGAGGCATCTTGCTGGCATAAGAGACACACGGAGATGATTGCTGACCTTCTTATGGGAACCTCTGTAGGGATAAAATGACTTACTTTTTTTGTTCTTAGTGTCTCTGGTGCATATAACTTTCACAGTAATCATGACATTTGTGTTTATCATTAATATTCCAGCTGGAAACATCCTCTTTTCCCCCTCTTGTCTGTGCCATGGTCCATCTGCAGTTCAGGTTATCACCTTTCTCAGAATCTCCATAAAAGCCCAGTATTGGTGAGTTAGGCTGATGGTTTCCACACCCCTCTTCTCTGTTTTCTACTTCCTACTGCAGTTTAGGGGAAGATGATTTTATGCCATAGATAGCTCATTCATCAATGCTGTCTTCTGTCTCCCTACTCATGTCCACTATCACAGACCTTGAATAACTGTTTTCATTCAGCCATTTAGCCCATTACTTCTCTGACCAGCGGGCTAAACCCAAGTATCTCTCAGACTCCTGTGCTGTCATTAACATGCTTCTTGTTTAACTCAAAACAGCTGTTCCTCCCCCGCCTCCCGTCCCCAATCTCTCCTCTTAGACAAACCTTGCTGACCCAGAAACTTTGGGAAAAAAATTATTTCTGAACAAGTAAAGAGTTCTGGAAAGATAAGGATTTGCCTCTTTCAGTATGGAAACATCTTTAACCTTAACCATTTGAATGGAAATTTTCTAGGACATAAAATGTTGAACTTTTTCTTGATGTACTGGGATCATTACAGTAAACAAAGGTTTTGTACTCTGCTGTCATGCAATGGAGCCCTGAAGATCTTTTGGGGTAAAACAGTCCTAGATTTTTGTGGTTCTGAAGTTAACTGATAAACTTTTTTTTTTTTAATCTGATAAACTTAAAAAATTGAAGTATAGTTGATTTATACTATTGTTTCAGGTGTACAGTGAAGTGATTCAAATATAAAAAGGAATATATATTCCTTTTTAGATTTTTTTTCATTGAAAGCTATATTTTGTAAGCTATTATTTGTTGAAATTTTGTAAGCTTTTAAATTGACTATCTCTACACTTTTTATCAGGTCATTAGCTACCACTTCTCTTTATCTATTGATAAAGAGGTTATCTATAACCCATTTTGAGACATTCTTTAATTCTAACTTTCAGTATTCACCTTGGGCATAGAATACCAGTGCACTCACATACACACACATATACAAACTCAAGCATGTGTGTGTTTGCCTGTATGTTAGAACTGTGTGCGAAGAATTGTGAACAAGAACTTGAGAGTTTTTCTATGAGCAAACTGAGTAGATTGTGAGTCCTCTATTTTGATTTTCCAGAGGGAAGTTTTGTTCATGTTTTTACTCATTCTAGTAATAAAAAGTTGCAAGACAAATCTTTTTGGACTTTGTTGAAAAGTTACTCCTAGATTTCTAGGGGCAATCTATCTTTCTAGAAACTTCTTCCTCAGTTTCATTATTTGTTATCACTTTATTCTAGAGTAGGCAACTGTCATTAAAAAGGGATTTTTTTAATGAGAAATTCTTCGCCCCGTTGTCCCAACTTCACATACAAACTATTTCACCTACTATCTTTAAAAATATTATCATGATATTTTTAAACAATTGTCATTAAAAAAAAAAAATCCACAGGTGCAAAAACAAACTGCAACCACGAGAGCTAAATCTCTCTCTCTCCCTTGCTGTCCTCTTTGGCAGAATTCTGTGGAAAGCTGAGTAAATGAACAGGGCTGTTTGACAGAGTGAAACCCATACCAGCCCTATTGAGCAATGTCTTGAACGTAAGTCCTTTTCAACTAAACAGAGGTATATTTTCTTTTATATTGTTGACTTTGACCCTGTAGCTTAGCAGAGAACACTTGTGCAACATTTTCTGGATCAATTGATCATCTGCTCAGAGCAGACAGGCATGTTTCTCATCATTAACGGGAAACCAAACCCATCGACATAATCCTCCATTCTGCTTTGTTTCTCTCCAGTCCTTCATGCTGTAGATTCTGAAATATTAATGAAGGGATGTGAAAGCAATGGGCTTCATTCTCACACCCAGCCCCAGTGGAAGCAGAGGCAGAGAGTGGGAAGATGAGAAATGTCCTCATTTTGCAAAACAAAGTACTTCTCCAAGTTGCCTTTTTCCTGAACTATCTGCCTCTGCCACTCCCAAGGTGATTGCTTAAAATACAGATTCCAGGGCCCATTCTACACTAACTCTACCTGGAAGACGGGGCTTTGTGATTTGCATTTTAAATCAACCAGATGATATCTTTGTTTTTTGTTGACCTACCAATTTCTATGCGTCTGACTCTCACGTAAATACTACAAATTGTTAAGCTCAGTTAAATACTCAGAGAATACTAAATCATCATTGAACTTTACTATTGCAAATGTAATACCTTTCACTTATAAAGCAGCATTGAAAACAATTTTATTGAAGTATCGTTGATTTACAATATTGTATTAATTTCTCCCATACAGCAAAGTGATTCAGTTATATATATACACAGGTACATTCTTTTTCACATTATTTTCCATTATGGTTTGTCATCATAGGAAACTGAATACAGTTCCCTGTGCTATAGAGCAGGACCTTGTTGATTACCCATTGTATATGTAAAAGTTTGCATCTGTTAACCTCAAACTCCAAGTCCACCCTCCCCCACCCCCTCTCCTTGCAACCACAAGCCTGTTCTCTGTGTCCATGAGCCTGTTTCTGTTTCACAGATAAGTTCATTTGTGTCATATTTTAGATTCGACATATAAGTGATATCACATGGTATTTATCTTTCTCTTTCTGACTCACTTCACTTAGTAGGATCATTGCTAGCTGCCTCCATGTTGCTGCAAATGGCATATTTTGTTCTTTTTTATGGCTGAGTAGTATTCCATTGTATTACATATGTACCTCATCTTCTTAATCCATTCATCTGCCAACATTTACGTTGTTTCCATGTCTTAGCTGTTGTAAATAGTTACATAGCAGCATTTTTAACCATTCAAAATGTTTTCTATATATAACCCTCTGAGGCAGGCAGGGGAGGTATTATTACCACCATTTTAGAAATGTGATTGAGTCCCCTGCAGTTTAATGACTTGGGCAAACAGTGCTGGGATTTATCAGCCTGAAGTTAGTACTGGTGCTCAGATTTTCTAGCCTTATTTCACTGCACACTTGATGTTATAAGACCCAAGACACAGAGAAAGCTTATTAAAGTGTTTCTTAGAAATAGTGTTCAGGAAATAGTGTTCCTGAGCTGAAATCAGCACCTTCGGAGTGCCTCCACGTGCTGTTGAGGGTGCTGTGCATTTGCTTCTAAAAGATGAAAGCCAAGACGGAGCCCTGGGCACCGAGGAGCAACAGGAATCTTCAAAACAACAAAAAATCTCATTCCTCTTTTGTTCGTCCCTTTCAATTTTCTGGCCTTTTCCCTCCACTCCCTCTTTCTTGTAAAGACTCAAACTCTGAAATAATTATATGAAATTAAGTCGGTAAAAACCAGGCTTGTTTCCTTGAGATTGATGTGTTAACATTTGGGGCAGTTTTCTCAGGACTCAGGGAGACTATTATTTCTGAGCTTGGCTGCAGAAATCTTCCTCTTTCCCTGGGCAAGGTAGAATCTCCACCCACGCCCACCCCCTCAAAACGGTGTTTCTTCACTCCATGACCCTTCTCTCCACGGCGCATCCTGACTGGGAGCAGAATGCATGTAGAAGTGTTTTTAGGCACCCAAGGTATCGCTTACACTAGTCGGAACTACCTACTGTGGAGAGAGAGACTGAATTCTAATGGAGGGTTTCTTTGCACCATGTTTGATATAAAGGTTTGATTCTTCAGGATGGCAAGCCTCAGACTCTGGGAGTCTGGAGGAAGTGAGGAAAATACCAGTTCTATATCAAGAGATAAGCAAGCAAGTTGGTTGTTAGTCAAAATAATTTTTTTCATGCAAAATGTATCACTGTAAAAAAGTAGTAACAGGGTTTCCCTGGTGGTCCAGTGGCTAGGACTCTGGGCTCCCATTCCAGGGGGCCAGGGTTCAATCCCTGGTCAAGAAACTAGAATTCATGTGCTACAATAAAATTTGAAGATCCTGCAGGTAGCAGCCAAATAAAGTATAAAAACAAAAAAGTAATAACAGTTTAAAAAAAAAAAACCCTCCCCATCACTGTGTGAAATAAAATTAACAAAAGATGGAAAGATCCCTGCGCTTCTTTGCGTTGAAAAATGACTTGGGTGCTCAGTGCTGAATCTCCAAGTTCCTGAGGCCGCCCTGGAGGAGGGGGCGGGGGTCAGGTTTAGGAGGTGCCAGCCTGCCGTGACACATCATTCCTAATGATGATGCCTTTGTGAACTCTTTCCCTTTCGCTTCACAGGACTTGTAAAAGGTACCCGCAAGCCTCTGCCTTCCTGTGCCTCCCTGCCCTGAAGTAGAAATCTTGCAGGAAGTGCAGAGCAAAGTTCAAAGCGTTCTCCATCAAAAGAAAGTGCGCCTGATCTGGTGTAACATGATTACGTGACAATTAGCCACCCCCCCAAAAAAAAGCCAGGCCTACTAGTGGATTGTGCTGGCTCCTTGCAATCTTCACATTTCTAAGAGCTATTTATCACTTCCCTGTTCAGGATAAAGATGCACTCTCCCAAACTGAACACCACTTAGGGTCTAACCCCTGGAGGAGGGCATGGCAACACACTACGGTATTCTTGCCTGGAGAATCTCCATGGACGGGGAGCCTGGAGGGTTACACTCCATGGGGTGGCAAAGAGTCCCACAGGACTGAACAATTTAGCAAGCATGCAGGCAGGGTCAAAGCAGCTGGTAGTTTGGGGCTGTCTGGGGATGGAGAGTTATAAAGAGGTGGTGATGAAATGTCCCCACCAGATTCAGAGGCGAAGAGATGAGCTTATAGGAGAGAGGACAAAGAAAAAAGAAAAGCGAGGATCTGCAGACCCGGGGGCAGACTCTGAGCTCTGGCAATTTTCTGTGTAACTGCGAGGTTTCTTTCCTTGCTATAAAACAAGCCCAGTTCAACCGATGTTAAAAGAGGGTTAAAAGGGGCTATAAATCTTTCTGGGCAATGAAGATCCAGGGAAAACTCAGCCTGATGTCTTTTACATCTGTTTCAAGTTCTCAGCCTCATCGGACTCAACTGCCTTTTCTCCAGAGATAACTCACGAGCCCAGTTCAACCCGCTGAGTGGCGGGTATAGGGTGTCACACCCCTCGGAGCCCGGAGGATGAGGAGTGAGCGTCCGGGCAGCCGCCAAGCTCCTGAGGCTGGCCCACTGACACCCTGTAAGTCTACACCCCGGAGCGGTGGAGGGGAGGCGTTGGGACTGACAGCGTCAATGGGCAGCGCACACACAGCCGGGAGAGGGGAGCCTGGGCGGGTGGGAGCGCGCAGGCTGAGGTTGGTCACACGGAGATTGAGTTTCAGCTGAATTAGATCAGAGCTGTGGGAAACAGCACCTCCTTCACACACACAGCCGGTCTCCTCGGATGATGTGGGAGGGCGGCTGGGGAGACGGAGGCAGGCAGCTGCGCTGAGGTCCCAAGTACAGCCCGCAGCAGCCCTCAGGG
Source organism: Ovis aries (assembly GCF_016772045.2). Lineage (NCBI taxonomy): Eukaryota > Metazoa > Chordata > Mammalia > Artiodactyla > Bovidae > Ovis > Ovis aries. The sequence goes on along the minus strand of NC_056062.1, from coordinate 56,118,863 downwards.
ACCTTAATTACTGTCTCCCTCCCCCCAGCGCAGGGAGGCGGGGTGGGGGGCTTTAGGCGGAGAGGCTCCGGGGTATCAGGGAGAGATGGGGCGGTCAGCGCTGAGGGCACAAAGCGGTGTGGGAGTGAGTCTGTGTGTGTCTTTGAAGGACGACGGCGTGATGATGGAAGTACGGGAACGGCGCTGTACTTTAGGTCCACAGCTGCACGAGGCAAACTGCAGAAGGCATTTCGGTGCGGTTAACGCCGTATCTTCAGGGTTTTGATGTTTCATAGCATTTCACTAACATGCAACTTGAGCTTTCATGAATACCATAGCTGTGTTCGCTGTTACCCACTGGTCCTCTAATCACCTGTCTCTGCTTAATAGCCCAACACCATTTCAGTGACCCAGAATACCACCTTCTTTAGGGGAGGCATTGAAGAAGTGGAAGATGGAGGGGAAGTTTTCAAATTAAAACGGGGACACTTCCAGTCCGATTAAAAAGGGCAAGAAGTCAGCGGCTTTGAAATCCGCCCCCTCTGGATGACTGGGAAAAGCCGCTCTAGGAGACAGTGGAAACACCCTTGTTCTAAACTAGCACCAGAGTGGCTTTCTCCAGGGCAGGGAGCGCCTGGCATTCGGTCCAGGACGTTTGAATCAGAGAGCCTTCAAATGATCCTTTTTTCTTTTCCTGTCACTCAACAAGAGGCTGGAGACAAAAAATTCTTCCAGGAACTTCCCCTGAACCAAGCAGAAAACAACAGCAGGCTGCCTAGAGAGCTCCCTAACCTTTTTGGTTTGCATGTCAATTTCAAGCTCACTGCGGCTGATGAGAAAATGAAAATGACCTCGAACAATTGCTCACTGAAAATGCCATATTTGTTACCATACAGGGTGCTGTGCTTAGTTGCTCAGTTGTATCTGACTCTTTGCAACCCGCAGGGTTCCCCCCACATAATGCTCTTTTTCTTAAGAGAGAGAATTTTCTGGAGTTTACACAGCGTGTGGGACTGAGGAAACCAACCAGGCTGCTCCGAGTGGATGGCTTGTCACCCCTCAGTAAAGAGATACCCAGAACAGAAACAGTGTGCTGTTCAGGATCTGGCTCAACATTTGAATTCTTAGGCAGTTGCCGCTTCCCTGGATTTCTTGCGATTCACAAAAAGAGACGATTCAAACACTAGCAAGAACTCAGGTGTTGTTTTGAATTCTCCTAGCTTAGGTGGATTCCCCAAAAGGGCATAGGGAAAGTTTGCAGGGAGCCCATGAGTCACCCACAATTAAAAATGTGTATGTAAAAATGCTCGGAGAAGGCAATGGCACCCCACTCCAGTACTCTTGCCTGGAAAATCCCATGGGTGGAGGAGCCTGGTGGGCTGCAGTCCATGGGGTCATGGAGAGTCGGACACAACTGAGCCACTTCACTTTCACTTTTCACTTTCATGCATTGGAGGAGGAAATGGCAACCCACTCCAGTGTTCTTGCCTGGAGAATCCTAGGGACGGGGGAGCCTGGTGGGCTGCCATCTATGGGGTCGCACAGAGTCAAACATGACTGAAGTGACTTAGCAGCAGCAAAAATGCTGTATGACTTCCCCTGTCCCCGGGAAGAGTTCTTACATCTTCAACAGATTTTCAGGACCCTAAGACTCTGATTTAAGAACTACTGGTTTTACTTTTCACATTTTATTTGTTTATTTTTGGTTATGCCAGGCCTTCCTTGCTGCATGTGGTCTTTCTCTAGTAGCAGACAGCAGGGACTGGGCTCTGGGCACAGCGCCTGGGCTGCTCACTGCCACGGCTTCACTTGCTGTAGAGCACCGGCTCTAGGCACGCGGGCTTCAGGAGCTGCGGCCCGCAGGTTCGTTAGTCGCGGTGCATGGACTTAGCTCCTCTGCTGCACGTGCAGTCTTCCCGGATTAGGGGTCAAACTCGTGTCCCCTGAGTTGGCAGACAGATTCTTATCCACTGCAACACCAGGGAAGTCTAGAACTACTGTTTTATATTGAAGATTTTCCAAAGGCAATTTCAGTGGTTGGAGGGGGACATTGGCCTCCCTCAGTCATTGGTTCTACAAAGAAAAATATATTGTGCCACAGTGGAGGCTGGCTGTTTGCTTCATGTAACTCAAGGGAAACAGTAACGGAGGGCGCACAAAAGCAGAGTGTCCGCAGAGTCACTGCTGACGTGAGTACGCTGAGCGTGGGGTATGCCTATCCCTGGAATTGATCCAGGCATTTGACACCTTGATCCCAGAAACTGTGGCAGTGTTCTGGGAGGATTATATTGTTGAAGAGAGAAAACATAAATGAGAACCTTAAAGAGCTTACAGTCTAGTCCAAACTTGCTAAACCTCTTAGAAAAGGAAGTTAGATAAATACAGAGTGAGATTGGATTCATCCCATGGAAAGAATGTGCCCTGGCCTGCGGTGGTACAAACCTCTTTCTGCCAAGGAAGGGAAGGGTTCCTGGGGGAAGAGGTGGTTGTCATAAAATGTCTTGAAAAATGACAAAGATACCAGAATCACCACAGTCCTCTGCTTGGAGTTCCAAATTTGATGTTTAGCTGAAAATTGTAGACATGTTTTGCCTTAAGAAAATCCAAATTTTAGGGACTTTCCTAGTGGTGCACTGGATAAGAATCTGCCTACCAAAGGAGGGGACATGGGTTCGATCTCTAGTCCGGGAAGATCCCACATGCCGCAGAGGAAATAAGCCCATGTGATGCAACTACTGAAGCCCGTGCTCTGCAACAATAGGAACCACCACAGTGAGAAGCCTTTGCACTGCAATGAAGAGTGGCCCCCACTCGGTGTAAGTAGAGAAAGCCCACATGCAGCAACGAAAACACAATGCAACCAAAAATAAATAAAATTTTAAAAAGGAAAATCCAATTTGTATAAATAAATGATTTCGAGAAGCAGACAAATTGGGGATGGTGATAATTTACATCAAATAATAGCTATTCTTGATGCCAGATTCCTATGAATGAAATTTTACATATTGTATTTCAAGTAACCTTATTTATGACAACTCCGTGGAGAGGTACTTATTTTCCCATTTATCAGATAAGGCTTAAGAAGCTTAAAAAACTTCTTTGTTGTTACTTCTCAACTGAGTGGCAGAGAGACCAAGGCTGAAAGCTAGATGAGGCCATCTCCAAAGGCCATTACCTTATAGTCTCCACTAGGTAGCTTCTCAGCCCAGAGGAATCTGTTGCTTTGCTCAAAATGTCAAGACTCCAAATTCATCTTATAGATGACTTGATTTTCAAACACCAAGGAAAAAAAGGAATGGCTAGTAACCCAGTGCCTGCCATCTCCCTGATACTATGCCAGGAGACACAAGTCTCTCATTTTGTAAAAAATGAAATTTGACAAAAAATTCAATTCTTGTGGAATATTTTCAAAATACATTGATCAAAGTCAGTTCTATACAGGCAAGTTGTCTCTCACTAAAAACAAACAAACAAACAAACAAACAAACACAAACTGGTCAAAACTTTCCCAGGGCAGAGGGTGGATGGCACTATTTTATATCCTATGCCTAGTAGAGTATCTGCCATAGCTCAGTAAGTAATTACTGAATGAATAAGCAAGTATTTAACACAAGGGTGAACTATTTTGAGAACAGTGATTAAGAAGTCTTATTCCTTAAAATGGAACCAGGAGGGCTTCCCTGGGGGTCCAGTGGTTAAGAATCTGCCTGCCAATGCAGAGGACGTGGGTTCAATCACTGGTTCGGGAAGATTCCACAAGCCTATGCACCACGACTAATGAGCCGATATGCCCTAGAGCCCTTGCTCAGCAACAAGAGAAGCCACTGCAATGAGAAGCCTGTGGACCACAACTAGAGAGTAGCCCCTGCTCGCGGCAAACTAGAGGAAGCCCAAGCACAGCCATAAATAAATAAATACAAATTTGAAAAACAGAAGTAGGACATGGGCACTGGCCATGAAGATATGGGCATAGCTCATTATACACCAAAAGTGGACTTGTTTGCAGAAAACTAAGAATAGTCAGAGAGAAAATAAGCTGCAGAGAGCTCGATTTTGCAACTTGAAAAACTATACTTGGCTTTTCTATTGTTTATTTCTATTCAGATTGAGGAAACGAAAAGCTCTTGCTAGTTGAAACTTCTACCCTGATAAAAAATAATAGCTACCCTTTTCAGAGATCTCAACGAACAAGCCTTGTGATTTGCTTTCCTTACAGCACTGGGATCTATATGATTTCAAGCATAATCTCTGCCTTCTCCCCTCTCTCAGCATGTATGTGTGTGTGTTTGATAAATATTGACATGTCAGGGATCTTCGGTATTGGGGAATTAACTTTTAATTTTTTGCTTGGGAGTGCAAATAGTTAATAAAAATATAATGCTGTTGGTGAACCAGAGCTTGAAAGAATGAACCACTTTTGAGGCCAGCAATCATGGGCTTGAATTGCAGCTTAAGAAAGGTCATTTCTGTTGAAAAGTATCCGGAAGCAAGTGCTACCAAGGGGAACTTTGCCTTTTCCAGACTTGAATATACGCTTAAAGCTGTGGATAACCATCCCTCTTGCGAAATGCAGGGATTCAAGCACTTAGAGCGTTGATGTAGATGCTATCTTAAGACTGTTTGCAGGTCTCTGGTATGGTCAGAGTTCATGGAAGGTAAAGTGGTATGAAAAGTAAGCTGCCTTTACATGGAGAGACCCAGGCTGGGTAAACCCAAGGAGGAACACACCAAGACACATAGTAATCAAACTGACAAAAATTAAAGACAAAGATAAAATATTAAAAACAACAAGAGAAAAATGACAAATAAACTACAAGGGAACTCCCATGAGGCTATTAGCTGATTTCTCAACAGAAACTCTCCAAGCCAGAAGGGGATGGCATGATATATTTAAAGTGATGAAAGGGAAGAACCTACAACCGAGAATACTTTACCCAGCGTGACTCTCATTGGGATTTTATGGAGAAAGCAAAAGCTTTCCAGAGAAGCAAAAGTTAAAAGAATTGAGCACTACTAGATGGATCTTTGTTGGCAAAGTAGTGTCTCTGCTTTTAATATGCTCTCTAGGTTGGTCATAACTTTTCTTCCATTTAGTTATGTTTCTTTTAGCTTACGTTTTCCAATTTCTCCATCTCTTTTTTCCTTTCTTTTTTTGATGTTCTTTCTCAAGCCTTTATCAAGCATAGTAGAAAAGCTTTTGTATACATATATATAAATAATATGTATAATATATATATTTTAGAAGTCTTATGAATCTTTGTCTAACTAAAAAGTTTATGACATTTTGATTCCACTTGTTTGACTTAGAATGAATAGAATGCTAGATTTCTAATTTTAAAAATAGATATGCAACAAGCAACAAGAGTTTACTGTATAGCACAGGGAACTATATCTTGTAATAACTGAATAGCACAGGGAATTATATCTTGTAATAACCTATAATGTAATGATGTAATAATAATGTAATCATCTATAATGGAAAATAATTTCAAAAATAATATGTGCATATGTATAACTGAATCACCTTGCTGTGCACCTGAAACATTGTGAGTCAACAGTACTTCAACAAAATATATATATTAAGGAAGAAAAACGTTAGCTGCTTCTGGTTTTTAGCTCAATCTTTGCTTGCGTGTATCTCTTCGGGCCAATAGCAGAGCATGGTAGAGTCTGGAGGAGGCAATGCAACAGGGAAGGAACTTTGTATTCTATTACAGATTAATCACTAAAGAAATTTGCCTATGAGCTTAAATTATAGGTGACGGTGCATCTCTGGCTACACTGCTTCCCAGGTAATAAGTGTCAAGCTCTGTTTAGTTCACAGGAAACATCCTGACTAGGCTCACCTGTGAATAACGCCAAGAAGGAAGAAATTAAGTATCCCTTCCAGAGTCTGACCAGAACCAGGGAATGTTTGATTTTACTGCCTCCCCTTTTAGTATAAAAGATGTCTGAATTCTAACTCAGGTAAGATGGTTCTTTGGGACTCTAGTCCAGCATCTTCTTGGTCTGCTAGCTTTCTGAATAAAATCAGTATCCCTCCTTGCCCCAACAGCTCTTCTCTTGTTTTATTGGCCTGTCATATGGCGAGCAGCAAGAGCTTGGACTCAGTAATAGCAATAATGATCAGATTCAAGGCTCTTCAGGAAGCTTCTCTTGGGCTTCCCTGGTGGTCCAATGGTGAAGAATTTGCCTTGCAATGCAAGGGACACCAGTTCGATCCCTGGTCCAGCAAGATCCCACATGCCGTAGAGCAACTGAACCCAGTGCCACAACTACTGAGCCCACGCTCTAGAACCCGTGAACTGCAACTACAGAGCCCACTCAAGGCAATTACTGAAGCCTGTGTGCCTAGAACTTGTGCTCTGCAACAAGAGAAGCCGCTGTGATGAGAAGCCCAGGCACCACAACAAAAAGTAACTCCCGCCTTCCATAACTAGAGAAAACCCTCGTGCAGCAAAAAAGACACAGCATAGCCAAAAAGTAAATAAATAAAATAAATAAATCTTGCTCCCCTAGTGGTTCAGCTGGTAAAGAATTTGCCTGCAGTGCTGGAGACCCGGGTTCAATCCCTTGGTTGGGAAGACCCCTTGGAGAAGGGGACGGCTACCCACCCCATGGATAGTCCATAGGGTCACAGTCAGATGTGACTGAGTGATTTTCACTTTAAAAAAATTTATCTTATTGCCTGCTCCACAGGATACAAGTACGTATCCCGATGAGGTTGTTCCAAGGATTGAGCCATCTTTCTTTCCTTTCTTCCTTCCTCCTCTTTCTTCTATTCATTCACTAAATCTTTTGTTTTTTTAACACACCTCATCTGGTGTGACGGAAGATACAAATAAGCACTCCAAGTCCAGGGGGCAGTATAGGTTAGAGTTGCGCACAGCTGTTGGTTGAGCAGGGCAGAGGAGGACCCAATCATTGGCAGTCAGGGACAAGGAGGATTTTTCCAGAGGATATGATCTTAAACTGAGCTTTGATGAGCACAAGAAAAGTTTTTTAGGAACAAAAGAGATGGTAAGGCTCTCCAGGCTGATGGTATGCCATGTGTAAAAGCATGGAGGGGTTGGGGAGAGGGCAGGCAAGGGAAATTGTGGCAGATGTTGAGGGTAGATGTCATCCTACCAGAACCTTGAGCTGTGTATGGAGCCATCATGGGAGATGATGTCAGACCGGGTAAGATTTGCTAACATTTACTGTGCACCTGCTCTTTTCCTGCATTGTTCTAAAGGCTTTCTTTATTGACTTAGTTCATCATTACAACAGCCCCATGAGGTAGGTATTAACATGTCCCCTGTTTTACAGGTTCACAGGGAGATCAAGTATCTGTCCCAAGAGCACACAGCTAGAGAGAAGCCAGGATTCACCCCAGACAGTTTGACTCCAGAGCCTGTAGTCTTGATGGCTATGCCAGGCTGCTGCTCTGACAGCCTCAGGTTTGCCTTGACAAGTGGCCAGGGAGAGACTCTTTCCTACCCACTGGTCCAGGTTAAAGTGGAAGTTACCATGAATGTGGATGCCAGTTTTTCCTTCTTTAGATCAAAGTTGCTCATGATGTTTTACTATCAAAATATCAATGCTGAGGGTAGGGACCATGTCTGTTTTATTCACTGATGCATGTTCAGTACCAAGCACAGCACCTGTTACACAGTAAGTACTTATTAAAGGTTTATGGGATAAACAATTAATTCATTGATTTTTACCTATTAGTCTTATGATGAAGAAGTGAATTCAGACTTCTTCGGTGTAATATTTCTTTTCTTAATTAAACAAAAGCAAAGCACGCCACTAAAACATTGTCACATATCATATATACAGTTGGAATTCTATGACACAGTCAGACCCAAGACAAAGCTTACAGAGACTAGTTTCTTCCAAAAGTATTAATCAATTGCGTGTGTGTATTCCACTTGTGTCATTGTTATTTCTTTATTTAATATGTGCATTCTTCAGTTTGGGGCTTCCCAGGTGGCTCAGTGATAAAGAATCCACCTGCAATGCTGGAGACATGGATTCAATCCCTAGATGGAGAAGATACCCTGGAGGAGGAAACGGCAACCCACTCCAGTATTCGTGCCTGGAGAACTCCATGGACAGAGGAGACTTGCGGGCTATAGTCCATGGCGTCACAAAGAGTTGGATACGACTTAGCGACCAAACAACAACATCATCAACAAAATTCGTCAATTTGTAGATTATCCAAGCTTCCCACTCCTCTCCCAGTTAACATAAATCAAAAGGAAGGTCCTGTGTGCCTATGATTTTCATAGAATCTATGATGCTTCTTTTGATGATGATCAACAGTTGACTACATTAAACTTTAAAGCTGCAAAAGATTGGGTAAGTGATACAATTAGGTTATACCATGGTCCAAGGGTGGAACTTGCTTAGTGACATTAATGCATCGATTGCTTCCAATATATTTCAGTGTTTTGAACGAAGTGGCTCTTTCCTTTGCAAGAAAATAAAGAGCATGGTAGAAATAGAGATGTGTGCTTGTGGTTTGGTCAGTAAGGAAGGCAAGGCCTTATGTGCTTTGTCCATCAACACTGATAAGCTGTGACATCAGGAGGCGAGGAGGCTCTCCAGCTGTTCCACCTACGCTGGGTCCCAAGTGCCATCATCCCCCACAGGAAGCTGAGGAAGCCCAAACAGAGAGAGGGGAGTGCCGTGAATACACAATCTTCTCCTCAAATGGAGTTTTAGAAATTGGGACCCATGTATGCCTCTGGCCGATTCATGTTGATGTGTGGCTAAAACCATCACAGTATTGTAACGTAATTACCCTCCAATTAAAATAAATGAATAAATTTTTAAAAGTATTACAATCTGAGGGGAGGGGGAGTCATTACAATGGAAAAAAAAAGAAATTATGTGAGTATCCATATATTTTGAACTTCAAGAGACCTTTAGTTTTCTGGGTTTCTTCCTTGTAGCACAAAAGTACATGTTTTGAACATCTCAGTTGGTACAGTTTCTGTAGAAAAACTTTTATCAAAAAAAGCCAAAATTAAAAAACAAAAGACAGTCAAAACAAGAACAAGATAATTTTTTATGAAAAAAAAAAACCACTTTTATTTCTTAAGCATATGTGTGGTTTCAACAGTATTAGATGCCTTTCATCCAATTATGAAAACTATAAATGACTATCACTATCTTGATTTATGTGCTTTACCATTTTGCTGTTGTTGTTTAGTTGTTAAGTCATGTCTGACTCTTTTGTGACCCCATGGACTGCAGCCTGCCAGGCTCCTCTGTCCATGGGATTTCCTAGGCAAGAAGACCGGAGTGGGCTGCCATTTCCTTTTCCAGGGGATGTTCCCCATGGAGCGATCAAAGCTGTGTCTCCTACATTGGCAGGCAGATTCTTTACCACGGAACCACCTGGGAAGCCCATGCTTTATCGTTTACAAATATACAAACATCGATTACAAGATTTTTATTTGTTCGTTTGGCTCTCATAAGCCCTTTCTCAAATGAGAAGAGGTATCATTATTCTGTTTTAGCAAATGAGGAGACTGAGGTTCAGGGCAGATCCCAGCTGAGGGGATTTATCTAGGGCCATGAAAAATAATGTAGCCCAAACAGGAACGCAGTTCAGATTTTAACCTGCGGCCGATCCATTCTGTGGATAAATCAAGAGAAGCAGGGTAGTTGTTACTGAGTGTCCACCATGGGTTAGATAATTTCAAACACGCTACCTCATCTACAACCTCCAGGGTAGGGAACTATTATCAAAGATAAAGAAACTAAGGTTCAGAGAGGACCCAAGACTTCTTAGATGCTTAGTAAATGGCTGAGCCCTTTCACTGAGAAATAATAGATAACCCTGGGAAGAGAGGGGTTGTCTCACTGTCAAGTCACTGACAAATCTTGAGAATGCAAAGCCAGGCAGAGTTTCTCACAAAAGGAAGCTTATTTGTAAAAGGAGAGTTTGGGAGCCCCCACCCCCTTTTGGGGCTATTTAGAGGAGTATTTTCTTTTCCTTTTCAGGAACCATATCTTCGCTCCGTCACCTGCAAACAGACTTCAGAACAATGAAAACCACCCTCTGCAGGATATTGATTCTGATGGAACAAAAGTTGGTTAAGCAAATGGTGGCTTTTAACTGGAGGAGTTCCAGATCTTTCCTTAGTCCCGTCTCTCCACGAAAATGAGCTCTATCCTCACAAATCTACAGAAAACCCGAGTCAGAAGGAAGATTTACGATGGGAGACACTGGCCGGAAGACGGCTATCTGGCAGACTATCCAGAAGCTCATCTTTGTGTTATTAGAGAAACACTCTCTCTCGACAGGATATAGCCTGGTTATCGCGTAATCTTCTCAAGTTTCATCCCCATTCTGCTTACAAATGCCCCCAGTAGAAAGAGATGCATTTCATTAAGACAGTCTTTTTAAGAGGCAGTTTATCCCAGCTGTTGCTGTCTGTCTTAAACACCTACCTTTTCACCCTTGTGTGGAGTTTACATGTTGATAAGTGCTGTAAAAAGGGAACTTAAGAACTCTCAGCAAAGGAAAAACACCAAGGCTGTCGGTGGAATAGAAGTAAAAAAAAAAAAAAAAAGAGCCCAGGAAGCTTGATGTTCCAGAACCACGCCCCACCCCACCCCACCCCCTCCTCAGAGAGGAGACCCAGGTTAAGGCTTGCTTGCCCTGGGGGCTTGGGGTGACCCCAAACACTAGGGGCTGTAAACACTTTTCCAGTCACATAAACAGGAGGGATTCTTTGCCTGACACTTTGGAATTTTCCTGTCAGGAGCCGGTGGCAAAACAGAAGTGATAGATGTAGGTAGAAACAGGAGAACCAGACTTGGATCGGACTTGGAAGGTTTCCGGCTCCCCTCCCCCAGACCTCTCTCTCCTCAGCACCTGATTTGCACACTCAGTTGGCCCAGTGGGATTTGCCGGCAAATGACCTGTGGGCTTTCTCTTGCTCCTGGCTCTGTAAGCACAGCCAGAGGCTCTTGGTTTGTGTGTGCTTAGTCACTCAGTCGTGTCCAACTCTTTGTGACCCCATGGACTGTAGCGCCTGCCAGGCTCCTCTGTCCGTGGGATTCTCCAGGCAAGAATACTGGAGTGGGTTGTCATCTCCTCCTCCAGGGGATCTTCCCAACCCAGGGACTGAACCCAGGTCTCCCACATTGCAGGCAGATTGTTTTAACCATCTGAGCCACCAGGGAAGAGGCTCTTGAGGGGCTACTATGTCTGGAAGATTTTCATTGTGAGGGGTCAGGAAGTTAGTATTGAGCGCTCAAAGGGGAAAACAAGCGAGTTGGTTCCAGAGCCCTGCCAGCATCCCATGCAGCCTACATTAACTGATGGGGATGTGGGGCGGGGGGAGATGCTCCTTTGTTGGAGAGGAAGTAACCTGGGACTCCAGTCCACCCGATCCTGCATGAGGGGCTGTGGTGTTTGAAGTTGGGACTGGTGGGCTCAGGAAGCTGGCTGCATCAGGTTCCCATTAGCTCAGGCAGTGACACAGTGGGTTCACACCATGACATGGTAGCAATTAAGCCTTCTGCTACTGGTCCTTACCCTGGGGTGAGGTTCTTTTCTTCCTCACCCATGTGACTTCAAGCCGCCCTGGTTTCCTTACGGCTGGATTTCCTGCAGATTCCTGTTGCTTCTGTCTACTCTTCTGCGACCACTTATTAGACCACACAAATTGCAACAATTGTCTCCATCACACAGACTCTGTCCCAGATCCGCAATGCATCTAGGAGGGATACTGCCTCTCTCTGAAATGTGAGAGTTACTTCCTATGTAAATAGTTGGATTACCCCAAATCAGAGTTCATTCAATATTGAGGGAAAATATACTAATCATCATACATGCATACCCTGAAGTAAACTAAATTATTCCTCCCCACCCACATTACTTAAAACTGTGGTTTAAAACAATTATCTCCATCTTCAATGATGAGAGAGGGAAGACACAAAGAAATGACAGCACTATGAAGTGGAAAATTTAAAAGATAAAATTATTATTTCTTTTTTCAAGGAAGAAGAATATTTCTACATATAGAAAAAGCATCTGGGGTTGAACTTTGAAAAACTGCAAGAATTTGGAAACTTGGAAGTCAGTGGGATGAAGAAAAGGGCATATTAGGAGAACGAACAAAAGCTTAGACACTGATGGATGCTGTGAGAAGTAAGACTATGTTGCCCCTCGGTGTCTGTGGGGATTGGTTCCAGGAGCCCCTGCAAAGGGTGCTCGAATCTAAGGATGCTCAAGTCCCTTATATTGAATGGTGAAGGATTAATACAGACAGTCCTCTGCTGTGTCTGTGATTGGGTGAATCCACGGATGCAAACCCTGAGGATGCAAGCTTTGCGAACATGGAGGGCCAGCTGTACAAGACACAGTTTCTGCGTTCAAGAGGCAGGAAAAGAAGCATGGGTAGGAAATAATTTAGAGGACAATGTAAGACATGGTACAGGTAAATCACTTCAGATTTAGGTAACGAACTGCGCTATGTAAACAATCAGTGCTGTTTCAAGTAAGGGAATTGTCAACATTCAAAGAAAGAGCTGGGTCAGACTTGAGGAGCAGTGGGATGTAGTTAGATGTTTAGGGCTGAGTGAAGGGCATTGATAGGAAGGAAAAACGAATGGAATGAGAATTAGGCAGGCCATGTGCTGGGGACCAGTGGTTTGCAACCCTCAGTGTGTTGAGAAGCCTCCAGAGGATCTCTTAACATACGTGGGCTCCACGCTGGTGATTCTGATTTAGTGGGTCTGGTATGGGGTATGATGAGTGGCATTTCTATTAATAGTAAGTTCCCTGGTGATTTCAGTGCTCCTGGCTCAGGAAATCACCCTTTGAGAAGGACTGCTGTAGACAGAACAGCATGCCCCAAGCCCAAGCACTTATCTGGCGGAAATACTGGAAAATCAGACTGTCCAGGGAAATCCACCCAAGAAGTACTAAAAGCAAGTATGCTGTTAACTCTCTTTATTTTCCTTACTGGTGATTCTCCATCTGAGTGGCGCAATAAAGTTTTTTTTTTTTTTTTTTTTGCCAATTCCCAGATGGCTTCTTGGTTGAGAATGAATTATTGTGAAAAAAATGAGGTTTTAGTGCCTCCAGAAGAAACTACTGTGGTTAAAGCTGGATGTTGTTGTTTAGTCCCTCAGTCATGTCCTACTCTTTGCGACTGCATGGACTGTAGCCCACCAGGTTCCTTTGTCCATGGGATTTCCCAGGCAAGAATACTGGAGTGGGTTGCCATTTTCTTCTCCAGGGGATTGTCCAGATCCAGGGATAGAACCCCCATCTCCAGGTGGATTCTTTACTCCTGAGAGACCATGGAAGCCCTAAAGCTGGACATTGGTTCCAAAAAGACAGCTTTCATGATCCCTTATATAGCAAGCGTATTTCTTAAATAGCTTTGCCGCTACCAGCAAGTGTGGTCTTCCATGGGATTGCTGTTTTGGAGCTTTACATACTGGATGGCCATCCCACCTTAGAATCCAAGCATTAAAAACACTAGCCAGGACCTCCCTGGCGGTCCAGTGGTAAAGAATTTGCCTGCCAGTGTAGGGGAAATAGGTTCTATCCCTGGTCCCTGGTCTGGGAAGATTTCACATGCCGCAGGGCATCTAAGTTCGAGAGCCACAACTACTGAGCCCATGTGCCCTAGAGTCCCTGCTTCGCAACAAGAGAAGACACCGAAATGAAAAGTTCCTGCTCACCACAACTAGAGAAAAGCCCATATACAGCAATGAAGACCCAGCACAGCCAAAAATAATAAATAAATAATTTTTAAAAACCCCACTGACCAAAGCTACCTTGCAAATCATGCATTTTTCTTGCTTTTCTCAAAGATTTACATCCTTTATTGTCTCAAATATTATGTAAACATGTTTTAATACCCCTTCCATAATCTTTCTGCTTTTGCATATTTAGTGAAACCTTACCACTATTGTTTCCCCTTATTTTTGCAGGAAAAAAAAAAAAGCAATCCTGGTTAATGTGAAAAAACACATCTAAATGTGAAAATGTTTAAAAAATGTCTTCCTTTTGTCTGAAAACAATTTCATAATCTTTTTTCTATTGCATGGAGTTAGTCATGAGTTTCTCCAGGACTGTGCTGGCTTGACTGAGGTAGGACTAGTTTCCTGTATACTTTACATAATATTATGTGTATTTAAAGATCAAGTTCAGGTTATAGTAGGCTATCCATTGCAGATGAAAATGTGCAGTGTACTTTCCAATATTTCTTTTAATCTTTTGACAATTTAAGATGAGTTGTGTAGTATGCAAACCACAGTAATTAGATATCATCACTATAAACACAATAGCATAATTCATATTTATGAAGTACTGATGTTATATGAATACCAAAAATACATGATTGTACTGTTCAAATTTTGAATTGAGTAAATAGACAAAATAACAAGGAGGGCAATTTATTTTATAGCAGTGAACCAAATTGATCTGTTTTTCATAATTCAATAAATGAAAGTCAGCTAAGGTATATCCATTTTTAGGGTATTTATGTAGAAAAAAATGACATATTTTCATGTAATTAGGGGCTAACAGTGCTCATTTATTCCTAAAAGCTAAGAAAAGGGAATTTTGCAGATAAGAGATAGGTAGGAAAACACTGCATGTGTTCAGATCTGAAGAGGGCCTTTGAGGGCACGGCTGAGGAATTCACAGTGACTTGATGACAGGGTAAGAGAAAAATCCTGGGTTTGTCAGAATTCCTGATTACTTGACCAGGACTCTATGCTATGTCAAGGGGGCACTGGTGGATTAGAAAAGAATTTTTTAAAAATTTACCATAGTTTTATTACCTACTGGCATTTATTACCACCCCATCTCACACTTTAAGCAACTTAGTAAAACAGTATCTTGAATGAAAATGAGTTAAATGCAAGAAAGTTTTTTTTCTCTAACCCAATAGAAAAGATGTCATTAAAAAGTTTTTTTCCTTGGTCAGGTGTATTTTTCTGTGAAGAATATTTATTAAACAGAGATCGTGTCTCCGTTCATGGATGACATCTGGTACACATTTTCGCTTGTGTGTTCCAGCTAGTGCATTTATATCTTGTGTTTGTTAGCTGTAGACATGGAAATTTCCAGCACAATACAGAAAGTTGTCAATGCCAGGTGTCACTTTAGAGAAAGGAGACTAGACTTTAAACAAATACATCGGTTAATTCATTTAAATGTCCTTTCTCACACTCGCCAGGGAGAACAAACTTCTCATTTACATTGTACTCTCAAAACTATGTTAGAATTCCTCCAGTGTTTGCCCTCAGGCTAGTTAATGAGTCTTCCCCCGCCATCCAGCTACCCAAGAGATTTGGCCTCATTATTTAATCGTCACTTTGGTTTTGACCCAAAGTACAATACTCAGTTTGGTTGACTACCTCACGTATCAAACAATGCTTAAATGGTTTTTGGTTCTTTCAAAAAAAAATCAAAACCACCAAAATCAAATCCATGTGGAGAGATGATGACATGATAAAAGTAAGGAGATATGAAGGAAAGGGCCAAGAGGAGGTCAGGAACGCTGTGGGAAACAGCAGCATCCTCAGAATCCTTGTGGCCTTCCAAGGAGACTCTACCGATGGCATTAATTATGATGTTTGTGGAAAATGGTGTGGCCATTTCCCTGGTGGCTCAAGATTCCGCCTGTAATACAGGAAACGTGGGTTTCATCCCTGGGTTGAGAAGATCCCCCGGAGGTGGAAATGGCCATCCACTCCAGTATTCTTGCAGGGAAAATGTCATGGATAGAGGAGCCTGGTGGGTTGCAGTCCGTGAGATCACAAAAAGTCAGACCTGACTGATGTGACTGAGAATGCACACACAGAATGGAGGAAGAGATAGGGCTTTGGGGATGGACATGTACACTCTGCTATATTTAAACTGGGTAACCGAAAAGGTCCTACTGTAGAGCACAGGGAACTCTGCTCAATGTTATGTGGCAGCCTGGACGGGAGGGGAGTTTGGAGGAGAATGGATACTTGTATATGTATGGCTGAACCCCTTTGCTGTCTGCCTGAAACTATCACAACTATCAAACTATCACAAGTATAGCTAATCAGCTATACTCCAAATGGCAACACACTCCGGTATTCTTTTCTGGGAAATTCCATGGACAGAGGAACCTGGCAGGCTACAGTCCATGGGGTTGCACAGCTGAGCACACAGCACACACATATAAACTAAAAAGTTTAAAAAGAATAAATGAAAAATACAACATTAAAAATAACGGTGCATTCCCTCCCACCCCCCGCTGTCACATCTTGTGCGCAAAATCCCATCTGGGATTCATATGCTTAGAAGTCTCAATTTTAAGTATTTGTATAACAAAAATAAAAGGGAACTATCTAGTGAGTCCTGGACAGAGGATGTTGGAATGGATACTTTTTAGTCCTGGAAACTCTCCTGTTTGTGTGCTTTCATTTCCCTCTTTCTCTCCTTACTTCCCTAGGCTGCATCCCCTGCTCAGTCCCTTAGATCCTCTGCTCCATTCTCAGTTCTCTGATCCCTTGACCACTGGCCTTCCCCAGCCCTGTGCCTTGGCAAAGCCTACCTGGACAGGCTGACGCTGCCTGTAGGCAGTGGACTCTGGTCTGCCCTTTTCTTGTCCCCCGTGTCTCTCCCACACCCCACAGAGTCTTATCCCCAAACTTCACAGCTCCCCTTAGATCACCATCCCCTCCCTCCCTTTGCCTTGTACTTCCCAGAAAAAAAAAATTAGATATAATAAAAGACATATTTGAAAAAGAAAGGAAGGAAAAAACACTAAAAAGAAAGAAAGAGAATCAAAGAAACAAGAAGGAAGGAGAGAGCGAGAACAGAACGCAGCACCGTGGCTGGGGGCCATCACCCCAGTTGCATGCTTATCTTGTAATCTCGTCCCTTTAGCTCTCCTCCACTTTCTTTTCAGGGGAAACTGTTCCCTTTCTCCTTCCAAGGCTGTCCTTACCACCCTCAACCCCCTCCCCCACACCCGCCCTGAGCAGGCTTAGGCTTTATCAAAGACTTCTCTTCTCCTTCTGGAACTTTTGTTGCCAGCTATCTCCTATCTCCCTTTTAGAAACCTATAGTTTCTCATCTTTCCTCTCCTCAAAAATAAAAATGACTTCCTTCAGCTTTCCTTCCTTCTCAAGCTATTGTCAAGCTCTGTCCTTCTGATTCCACCCACAGGTCTGGAAAGAAAGTCCCTACTTTCCTCTACGCTGTGTTCACAGAGCCTCAGTCTGTACCCACCCAGCTCCTTGATCAAACCTGGTCTCAGTCAGACCACTGGAGGAGGAGGACTGCTGGGTGTGCATTCAGCTCTGCTACTTACTAGCTGTGTCGCCTTGGACAAGTTACTGCACCTGTCTGTGCCCCAGTTTCCTCACCTGGAAAATGGGGACACTGATACTTTCGCTCCTTAAGAAACTTGGTGGCGGTGGTTTAGTCGCCCAGTAGTGTCTGACTCTTTGTGACCCCATGGACTCGAGCCCATCAGGCTCTTCTGTCCTTGGGATTTCCCGGGCAAGAATATTGGAGTGGCTGGCCATTTCCTTCTCCAGGGGATCTTCCAGACTCACGGATGAAACCCATGTCTCCTGCTTGGCAGGTGGATTCTTTACCACTGAGCCACCTGGGAAACCCCTTTAATAAACTTACATTTATTTAATTAATTATTTTATTTGGGTGTACCAGGTCATAGTTGTAGCATGTGGGATCTAGTTCACTGACTAGGGATCGAACCTGGGCCCCCCTGCATTGGGAGCATGGAATTTTAGCCCCTGGACCACCAGGGAAGTCCCAACTTATGTTTATGAATGCAATGATAGGATAATAATTTGATTATAGAGTTTGGTAAGGATAATGCACAAGAAGGACAAAGAGAGACTGTACGAGAAAGATGACTCATACTGAGCCAGCCCCCTAGAATGCCCTTGTCTCCAATCCTGTAAAGTCCTTGTGGGTCATTCTAGTCCTGGTTCACAATCTATTTCTTCCTTAGATCATTCCCTGCCTGTCTGCACTGCCTTTGGAAATACCATCTGTATGCTTGGTGCCCAGGGATTTAACCTTAGAACTTCTGCAGTTCAGCATTGCCTTACCTTGTCGGGTAGTTAGCTATGAACTCGCCCATCTCCTCTACAATGCTGTGTTTTATAATGCTTATTGTATTAGTTTGCTAGGGCTGCTATAACTAAGTGCCATAGGCAGTGCGACTCAACCAATAGAAAATTATTTTCTTATAATTCTGGAGGCTGGAAGTCTGAGCTCAAGGTATCAGAAGGACTGGGTTCTTCTGAGTTCTCTCACCGGCTTGCAGATGGCCATCTCCTCCATGTGTCTTCATGGGGTCTTCCTTCTGAAGGTGTTTGTGTCCTAATCTCTTCTTCCCATAAGGACACCAGTTATATTGTATTAGGATCCAGCCTAATGACCTCATTTTAACTTGACCTCTTTAAAGACTCTGTCTCAAATGCAAGTCACATCCTGAAGTACTAAGGGTTAGAACTTCAATATAGGAATTTTGGTGGGGGTCACTATTCAGTCCATAATACTGATTGTTGACACCCCAATGACCTAACAAGGTGCCTGTCACATTTATGTCATGAATTAATTAAACAACATGAGAAGAAACCAGGGAAGGGGAAATAAGGCAGGATGCAGAGAAAAACAATTCCTAAAACCTACTTCTGATAGGATCTTTGGAAAGTCGTGGAGAAAGCAAGGAAGGTTAGTCATCACCTCTAAATGGTTTCCTTTCAATAACATGTCCTCACACCACAGTTATTTCTTTAGAGTTGGGTTTCATTCTTCTAGCAAAATGATACCCTTGGGAAGGATGACTTAATAGAAAGACAAAATGGGGCAAGGCATTCTGCGTTTATTACTACTATGAAGCTTCAGGGCTTCCCTCCATGGCTTAGATGGTAAAGAATCTGCCTGCAATGCAGAAGACTGGGGTTTGATCCCTATGTTGGGAAAACCTCCTGGAGAAGGGTATGACTACCCACTCTAGTATTCTTGCCTGGAGAATTCCATGGACAGAGGAGCCTAGCCCGCTACAGTACATGGGGTCACAGAGAGTCAGACACGACTGAGCAACTCTCTCTTTCACTTTTCATGAAGTCCTCATGTAGTAGAAAGTACATGTTAGCTACTGAAGGTTTTATTGTTGTCATCATCATCATCGTTGTGGGCTCCAAGCTCTATGAGGACAGGTTATTTCACACCTCATTTATTGCTGCACTTCCTGTTCTCA
This sequence comes from Ovis aries, assembly GCF_016772045.2. NCBI lineage: Eukaryota > Metazoa > Chordata > Mammalia > Artiodactyla > Bovidae > Ovis > Ovis aries. The sequence continues at coordinate 56,099,640 of NC_056062.1, read as the reverse complement.
ACAAGCTTAGTGAAAAGTAGAAGCTCGATATACGTGTTCAATAAAGGAAGATACTTCACCTCTGAGGCTTTCTTTCCTCATCTCTGTGAAGGACTAATGTTTGTTGAGCCCTTAGTGTGTGTGAGGCCTCGTGTATTTTTTAATGTGGATCATTCGTTTTCATCCTCACACCAGTCATTCGAGGTGAATACTGTTTTGAAACAGAGAGGCAAGATACCAGTCAAAGGCACACAGCTAACAAACAGAAGAGCTCAGAGCTTGTCAGACTCAGACTTGAAATACCAACCAACATGTTTTCATGCCTTCTTCCCATCCAGAAAGAGGGTGGAAAGCTCCTATCTTCATGCGCCTGTTGAGAGGATTCAATAGCAATTTAAGTGCCTGCTACATAGAGGGAGCTCAGTTGTTATCAACTCCTCCACCTCACTCTGTACAATTCACCTTGCTGAGCAGACAAGGGCTCTAGGATCTATCTTTCAACCAAAAACTCTGTCCAAGAGTGGTCCAGTGGTTAAGAATCCACCAGCCAATGCAAGAGACACGGGGTAGATCCCTGATCTGGGAGGATTCCACAGGGCAACTAAGCCTGTGCACCACGGCTACTAAGTCTGTGCTCTGGAGCCCATGCCTCACAACCACTGCAGCCCAAGTGTACCCTAAAGCTCATGCTCTGCAACAAGAGAAGGCATCGCAATGAGAAGCCTGTGTAAGCAGTAGAGCGTAGCCCCGGCTCTGTGCAACTAGAGATAGCCCAAGTGCAGCAACAAAGACCCAGTGCAACCAAAAATAAATGAATAAATAAAATTATAAAAAAACCCTACTCTGCTCAGGTCCTCCATGAATCCAAGCCCCCTGCAGGCACTGTCCCATTTTTCTGCTTCCCTTCAGCAAGAAGTGCTCTGTACTCAGGAGATGTCTCTACTTCATTTTCTCATCACTCATTTTCTCTTGAATCCACTCAAACCAGGCTTCTGCCTCACCTCTCTTCTGAAACTGCTCTTAGCATAATAACCAAATACCTCTGATATCAGCCTCCACCCTGTCTGATTTTCCACAACCTCTTAGTATCAGTCTGCAGAGCTAATGACTCTCCTCAAAACTTCTTTGCTCCGTGCTTCCTGGCTTTGGTTTCACTTCCCTAGATACTCTTCGTAATCCCCTTTGTGGCCTCCAGTGGTCAGGAAGTCACGTCCAGAGTCGTGACTTACATGCCATCTGTGTGTGGATGGTTCCAAATTTCTGTCTTTAGCCCTGACTTCTCTGTGGAGTTTCATGCACCCAGCTTCCCATAGGACATCGCCACTTGCCAGTCTAATAGGCATCCTTAAATCAACATAAAACACAATTTGTGTGTCTGTATTTCCTTTCCTTTCTCTATTCAGACCTTTCACATTCTTTCTCACTCAAGTAATGACTCTATTCCTTGATCAGAATAAAAATCTAAGTCACCCTTAATTCCTTATTTTTGCTTATCCTACTTTCAGTCCATCAAAAAGTCCTGTTGAAGGTTTTGCCTCTAAAGTGTATCTCAAATTCATCTGAAATCTCTTCTTGGAACTGAAATAAAATCCAGAGTTTTGACAGGCTTTCTGTCGTCTAGCCCCTGCCTGCGTCTCGGACCTTCAGCCTGCCCTCAGGCTCCCCGATGCCGGGAGCTTCAGGCCCACTGGACTGTATTCCTTGAACATAGAAGAATTATTTCTGCCTCAGGGCCTTTGCACTTACTGTTTTTTCTGCTTGGAATTCTTTATCCCAGATCTTCACATGACTGACTCCTTATCATTCAGGTCTCAACTAAATGTCATCTTCTTAGAGCAGATTTCCATGAGCACTTTGGAAATTTCCACAAGCTTCCCACTCAGAGCTTCATGTCTGTTAGTTAGGAAAGTGTTCGGCTGTGAATAAGAGTAAACCTCACATCGGCATAAACTGATAGATCCGTGTGTATGTATTAAGACATCCAGGGGAGTTATGTCAGGGGCGTGCATGGCTCAGTGATGCCATCAAGGACTCAGGCTCTTTCTCACTTCCTACCCTGCCAGCCTTAACTTTGTAACTTTCTTGTGTGTTAGCTGCTCAGTTGTGTCTGACTCTGGGATCCCACAGACTGAAGCCTACCAGACTTCTCTATCCATGGGATTCTCCAGGCAAGAATACAGGAGTGGGTTGCCATTCCCTTCTGCAGGGGATCTTCCCAACCCAGGGATCGAACCTGGGCCTCCTGCATTGTAGGCAGATTCTTTACCATCTGAGCCACCAGAGAAGCTCACCAGTCACTTTCTCACTTGCGGTATTTACTTCAAGGTCCCAAGCCAGCTGCTGCACCTCGGGGATTATGTCTGTGTCTCAAACAAAGAGAAAATAAAGTTCAAAGGACCAAAATCTTCTCTTATGTGGCTCTGCATTTTGCGGGGGCAGGGAAACCCTCCTCAGGATATTCTGCTTGAAGTCACAGACTAGAGTCTTGCCCCTCCCCCCAGCAGTAAGGGATGTTGGAGACACAAGCATTTAATCTTTCCACCATATACACTAGAGAGTGCAAAGGAGCAGGGTGCTGGGAATAATTCGGGGCAGCCAATCCTGGTCACCTTTTATATCATGTAGCTCTGCTTGCTTTTTTTCATAGAACTTATGATTATCTGAAATTAATTACCTTGTTATTTACCAGTTTTCTTACTTATGGTTTGCTTTTATTTATGGTAAGCTACACTATCCCTGGTGGCTCAGACAGTAAAGAATCTGCCTACAGTGCGGGAGACTCGGGTCTGATCCCTTGGTCAGAAAGATCCCCTGGAGGAGGGCATGGCAACCCATTCTAGTATTCCTGCCTGGAGAATCCCATGGACAGAAGAGCCTGGAGGGCTACAGTCCACAGGGTCTCAAAGAGTCAGACATAAATGAGAGACTAATCCACGCAAGAATAGTGAGCTTATTTCTTTTGTCTCTGACTTTGACTAGAACAATCCCTAACACATAGTAGGCATTCAAAAACTATCTGCTGACTGTTGAATAAACAAGCAAAAATAAATAGGGAAAATGTGCTTCCATGGTATAAATGGATCTCTGTTACGCATGAGACACAAATCGCTAGATAAATCAGTTTAACCGAGAGTGTCCTAGGCAGATGGACGGGTGGGTCATCAGGACACTGCTGAGTGCTCTCCTTATCTGAGGAGTAATGGGTTCTGTTCACTGCGGTTGTATTGATAGGATGGATGGTGTCTTCTGGTTAGGTCCACACTCCCTCTCAAAGTTGCCCTTCCTCAACTGGCAGGACGTCCATGGGTTAGAGAGAAGCTAAATGGCCTCCCACAGTCTTCAGGCACTGGGCATGTTCATCTGGATTTGCTGAGCTTCACACACAAGCTCTAGAATATTATGTAAACTGTGTCTGGCATCTAGCAGGCTGGGTTAGGCTCGTGCTAAGTTTCTACATCAGCCCAAGGTTCTGTTTGAAAGAAAGGATTTAGCGGTTCAAGCTCAAGGTGGAATGTGGTCACTGCTGGGATCTAGATGTGACTGGTGATGGCTGGTCCATTAATAGAGTGGTTGGTCCATTTTGCAGGGGGCACTGAAGGGCCTCATGGGGCTTGCTCACCCTAAGAAAGAGGTAGGCTACTAAGCTGAACTCAGTACCAACATCTCAATGATTCTCAAAGAGAAGAGATTCTGAATACTGCCTCTTGACTTAAGGAGCTGTAAATAAATATTGGAAGACATATTTTCACTACAAACCCAGGTACAAGGTGCAAAGTCACACTGCTTCTGCATCTGGGAAACAGGTGACACACAGGAAGGAAAGGCTGTTCCTCCCCCTTCTTCACTGCTCACATCTACAACTTTGAGGCATGGAAGGCATCAAAGAACACAGAACCACTTTGGCTTGTTGGGGCCCCCAATGTGTTAGCCGCATTCCAGCAACTTCTTCCTGATCACATTGAAGACATCACCAGAAACTCTCAGACATAAGCTGGAGAGACCTGCTGGGGATGGAGCTGCTACCACAGGCAGCAGGAGGAAGGTGTCTGTGGCATAACTCACAACTGGAACTCATTTTAAATGTCAGCTCCAACCCCCATTTCAGGCTGATGAAGCCCAGGGAAAATGGGCTACACACATTGACTAAATGAACGAGTATTTACCGCGTAGATGCTGAGAAGGAAACAGATACAGTCCCTACTTTCATAGAGTTAAATACAGTATACATGGAGAGAGAGAGAGAAAAAAGATAGACTGCAACCACAGAATTGATGAGAGGGCTGAACACTGGATACGGGCTTCCCAGGTGGCGCTAGTGGTAAGGAACCTGCTTGCCAATCAGGAGATGTAAGGGATGCAAGTTCCATCCCTGGGCTGGGAAGATCCCCCCAGTGAAGGAAATGGCAACCCACTCCAGTATTCTTGCCTGGAGAATCCCATGGACAGAGGAGCCTGGCAGGTTAGAATCCATAGGGTCGCACAGAGTCGGACACAACTGAAGAGACTTAGCATGCACAAAAATTGTATAGAAAAAAAAAAAATTAACAACAGATGTGTAAGAAATCTCTATACTTTCTGCCCAATTTTGCTGTGAATCTAAAAGAAGTTCTAAAAATGAAACATTTTTTAAAGTAAAATCGGCAAAATTAATTGAGGATATTGAAGAAGACTCAGAAGTTTGAGGAAAGTGACTCTTAGGAAGCGGATTCCAACAGTTCTCCATCTCCATCTCTGCAACTTCAAATCATAGCCAGCACTGCCAGGAGCCAACCGCCCCTTCTTCTCCCCGCACCCAACACCACCCCCCAACTCAGTCCAGTCCTTTCTGTCCCCTCCTCATGCACCTAGAGTTCCACTGCCTTTATCACACAAGTGATAGCCTGGCAAAGGTGACTTAGTGCATTGTCCCTGTGGCTGGACTGTGTCTGTAGCCCAGGCTCTGCATGGCATCGCCTATCAGTGAGCCCGCTGCAGGGACATGAGAACCATCCACTGACTGCCTGACAGTGAATGAATGAAGCGGAGTCACATTACAACAGGTGAGGTTTAGGTCGGACAGACATGCTTCTTGTCAGGTTCCTGAGAAGCTAAGACAGCTGTGAGGGGGTGGCTGTGGTTCACACCGAGTCAGGCTCAGCTGGGGGTGGGGGTGGGGGGAAGGATTAACCCCTTGGCTGCAGCAAAGTTCCCAGGAACGAGTCTGTTTCTGCCACAGGGGCAAGGTCAGTCCAGCTCACTGGCCATGCAGGGACTTTGCAAATATACCAAGTTTTAGAATCCTAAAAATGGAGGATGCCACCATGCATAGGACTCCCATGAACCTTAAAACCAAATGCTAAAATCATTCTACTATTTGCTACCTTGACCAGATAAAGGACAACCCATGTATGTGTGTGTGTGTGTGCGCACACACGCGATCAGTTTCTTAAATTCTGCAAAAATATTCCAAATTTTTGTGAAAGACACATTTACTCAGGCTACTCTCGTGTGCTCAGTTGCTCAGTCATGTCTGACTCTTTGTGACCCCAGGGACTGACTAGCCCTCAAGGCTCCTCTATCCATGGGATTTCCCAGGCAAGAATACTGGAGTGGGTTGCCACTTCCTTCTCCAGGGGATCTTCCCAACCAAGAGATCAAATGGTGTCTTTTGCATTAGCAGGCGGATTCTTTACCACTGAGCCACCAGGGAAACCACATCTTAAAAAACAGCATTTGTCTTAAAGTCACCTTCTCATGGCAGGTGCTGTCCTGACTAGGTGTGCAAAGATTAGAAGGCAGATGTGGGGAATACGACTGACCAAGAATGAGGAAGGAAATGCACTATTTGGCAATACTGAGAAAGCAGGGTTGAAAACAGCAAAGTGGAGAAAGGGAGGACTGAACAGTAATCAGAGCACACCTTGCTCATTGTTTGTCTGCTTTGACCAGGATCCTCGACAGAAATGTGTTTGCCATTAAGACCCAGTCTGGGACTTCCCTGGTGGTGTAGTGGATAAGAATCTACCTGTCAATGCAGGCAACACAGGTTTGATCACTGGTCCGGGAAGATTCAACATGCCTGTGGGCAACTGAGCCCCCTGTACCACAACTATTGAGCCTGAGTGCCCTAGAACCATGCCCTGCAACAAAGAGTAGCCCCTGCTTTCCACAGCTAGAGAAAAAACCTGAGCAAAAGCAAAAAAGACCCATTGCATCCCCCAAATAAATAAATAAGCCATAGGAAAAAAAAGACCTGGTCTATAATGAAGGCAGGACTGATGCTGAAGCCTCCTGATGTGAAGAGCTGATTCATTGGAAAAGACCCTGAGGCTGGGAAAGATTAAAGGCAAAAAGAGAGGGCAACAGAGGATGAGATGGTTGGACAGCATCACTGACTCGATGGACATGAATTTAAGCAAACTCGGGGAGACAGTGGCAGATAGGAAAGCCTGGTATGCTGCAGTCCATGAGATCATGGAGTTGGACTCAAGTTAGCAACTGAGCAACAATAATAACGGGGATACATTACCTACCTGCCAACTCATCTGCAATAAAAGAATCTGAAAGTACATACGTGTGTGAGTGTGTAATGGAATCACTGTTCTGTCCACCTGAAATTAACATTACATTGTAAATCAACTGTACTTCCATTAAAAAGTTTTTTAATGTAACAAAAAGTGTCACGATAGTTACCTTTACTATGTGCAATGCACTCTGATATTTTCTATTATACTCTGAAGTATAGTGTACTATTTCTTTTTCTAAAATGCTAGTCACATCCATGAAACTGAGTGGACTGTGGCCATCTGTTTTAAAATCCCTGCCCCCTCAACTTTAGACGGAGTGAGCTATGTGCTTCTCTCAGTGAATCACCCTCCTTTCTGTGAGGTGAGTCACCATCAGGGCCCAGCGGTCCTCCCAGTAAGAAAGCTGGATGAACCATCTTCATGCTGCTCCCGGCAGGTTTAGCTTGTTCACCCTGGGCTCCCAAAGCGCACTGAGTGAAGGGTCAGAGGATGGAGGCTACCTCCTGCCTGTCCCCCAACCTCAATGAGTCTCTGGCCTCTCATCCTTACAAAATGGACATTCTCCAAAAGCTCATGGATTCAGACTCTGTCGCAGGATGAAATTTATTATCCTTTGGTTCAAAGTTATGACAAAGTCTTGTCTGAGAAATGTGAAGCGAATCAAGTGATGTTCTTGAGACCCACCCAGAAAACGTCCGTATCTTTCCATTGTACTTGAAGATGTTAAACAAGCTTGGGGCACTGGGAGAGTGAAGTCCACCCCACCCCAACTCTAAGTTCCCTTTTCTCAGATAATCTGAATCCAAAGAATGTTACCTGAGTCATTTCCTTGCTTATTTAGAGAGGCAATGCTTGGCATCAGACCAGAAACAAAAATCAGACAAAAATGACTGGACAACGGAGAAAGGATCACTTTGGGGTTTCTCCAAAGTCACAGCAGGGAGGAGACATTGCACCTCCACGCCTGAGGTCTGAGTCCTGCTAATCAGGAAAATATCTGATTGTCAGTATGCTATTAGACGGTGCTGTGTGTGTGTCAGGCATGTTTTAGCAACTAAACAACAACAACAATGCTGAGAAAAGAAGTGAATATTCTAGTGTTAGTGTTATTAAGTAAGACATGACCGTAAGATCCCTGAGTAAGGAGACAGGAGGTCTGGATCCTTTGCTGGTGCCGAAGCTTAGCTCTGGGAGGTGGACAGGCACCAGATGTTTCTAGTACCTACGAGGGGTCATGGGGTATATTGGGGGTTGTTTGTATCACCTGGCATATTGGGGGTTGTTTGAAAGTAGTTGTGGGGCAAATGACAAAGGACTTACTGGAGTTCCCCCTCTCCCAGGAGGCCAGTACCTTGAAGTTTTGCTTTTATGTAGTTCAAGGGCAGCTGACAAGAGTCAGAAAGCCCACTGTGTCCTCCTATACTGTGGTCCTCCGCAGACATGACGCCAGGCCCTCAGGAGCCAGCTTTGTGTACATACTGCTGGGCCACGTGAGAGTTGTGGGAAGTGGTGGCTGGTGGGATCTGTGTCCAGGAAAAGGTGTGAATGTGAGTTCTGCCCTTTTCTTTCAGGCTGCCCTGGAGACCTCCCACTTAGAAGCACAGAGGACAGACTGCAGAAAGAGTCAGCCCTCTGATGGCACAGGCCTAAGCAAAGGCACCCCCTTGGGGAAGGAAAGACAGGCTCAGTGCACCTGGATTATGAGAGTGATAAGGTTTGGTGAAATCCCAAAGAGGTCTGTTCTGTGTTGTATGGTCATTGGGCTGATTTTTAAATTTTTATTTTTTTTTAAGAAGTTTCTTTGGTGATGCCACACAGCATGTGGCATCTTAGTTCCCCAACCAGGGATTGAACCTGTGCCCCCTGCATTGGAAGAATGGAGTCTTAACCACTGGACCACCAGGAAAGTCCCTTTGTGGCTGATTTTTGTTTCTGATCTGTGGTGTCTTCAGGCACCCATTTATTCTATTGCTTTAAAGATGTAACAACTCCTGGAATTTATTTTACAGCATTTTTATTCCTGAAGTTTTTCTGTTTTTTGGTGTTTTTTTACCCCCTCTAAAACGCTGGCTATGCTTTCAGAAAATTAGACTTAATTTAAAACCTTACTACGTTTAGCTCTTTATATTAGAAAAGACATGATATTAGCAACCCATGTAGGAGACTGGCTGAGACTTACATATATTAATATTTGCATGTGTAAGATGCTGTATATAATAATATAATATTTATAATAATATATAACAATACTTGTATGTGTAAGCAACTGCCTAGAGTATAACTTCCTAGAGGGTCAGGGCCATGGCCTGTGACCTTAGGCTTAGCAACCACACTCAATACACAGATGTGAATAGTGAATGAAAGGGCAGATCTTTTTTTTTTTTTTTTTTTAATTTCTCAAATATATTTTCTACCATAGTTGTTTATTTTTTTTATTTTTATTTTTTTTTTAGTTTTTTATTTTTTAAATTTTAAAATCTTTAATTCTTACATGCATTCCCAAACATGAACCCCCCTCCCACCTCCCTCCCCATAACATCTTTCTGGGTCATCCCCATGCACCAGCCCCAAGCATGCTGCATCCTGCGTCAGACATAGACTGGCGATTCAATTCACACGATAGTATACATGTTAGAATGTCATTCTCCCAAATCATCCCACCCTCTCCCTCTCCTCTGAGTCCAAAAGTCCGTTATACACATCTGTGTCTCTTTCCCTGTCTTGCATACAGGGTCGTCATTTCCATCTTCCTAAATTCCATATATATGTGTTAGTATACTGTATTGGTGTTTTTCTTTCTGGCTTACTTCACTCTGTATAATCGGCTCCAGTTTCATCCATCTCATCAGAACTGATTCAAATGAATTCTTTTTAACGGCTGAGTAATACTCCATTGTGTATATGTACCACAGCTTTCTTATCCATTCATCTGCTGATGGACATCTAGGTTGTTTCCATGTCCTGGCTATTATAAACAGTGCTGCGATGAACATTGGGGTACATGTGTCTCTTTCAATTCTGGTTTCCTCGGTGTGTATGCCCAGAAGTGGGATTGCTGGGTCATATGGTAGTTCTATTTGCAATTTTTAAGGAATCTCCACACTGTTCTCCATAGTGGCTGTACTAGTTTGCATTCCCACCAACAGTGTAGGAGGGTTCCCTTTTCTCCACACCCTCTCCAGCATTTATTGCTTGCAGATTTTTGGATCGAAGCCATTCTGACTGGTGTGAAGTGGTACCTCATTGTGGTTTTGATTTGCATTTCTCTAATAATGAGTGATGTTGAGCATCTTTTCATGTGTTTGTTAGCCATCCGTATGTCTTCTTTGGAGAAATGTCTATTTAGTTCTTTGGCCCATTTTTGATTGGGTCGTTTATTTTTCTGGAGTTGAGCTGCATAAGTTGCTTGTATATTTTTGAGATTAGTTGTTTGTCAGTTGCTTCATTTGCTATTATTTTCTCCCATTCAGAAGGCTGTCTTTTCACCTTGCTTATATTTTCCTTTGTTGTGCAGAAGCTTTTAATTTTAATTAGATCCCATTTGTTTATTTTTGCTTTTATTTCCAGCATTCTGGGAGGTGGATCATAGAGGATCCTGCTGTGATTTATGTCTGAGAGTGTTTTGCCTATGTTCTCTTCTAGGAGTTTTATAGTTTCTGATCTTACATTTAGATCTTTAATCCATTTTGAGTTTATTTTTGTGTGCGGTGTTAGAAAGTGATCTAGTTTCATTCTTTTACAAGTGGTTGACCAGTTTTCCCAGCACCACTTGTTAAAGAGATTGTCTTTACTCCATTGTATATTCTTGCCTCCTTTGTCAAAGATAAGGTGTCCATATGTGTGTGGATTTATCTCTGGGCTTTCTATTTTGTTCCATTGATCTATATGTCTGTCTTTGTGCCAGTACCATACTGTCTTGATGACTGTGGCTTTGTAGTAGAGCCTGAAGTCAGGCAAGTTGATTCCTCCAGTTCCATTCTTCTTTCTCAAGATTGCTTTGGCTATTCGAGGTTTTTTGTATTTCCATACAAATCTTGAAATTATTTGTTCTAGTTCTGTGAAAAATGTGCCTGGTAGCTTGATAGGGATTGCATTGAATTTGTAAATTGCTTTGGGTAGTATACTCATTTTCACTATATTGATTCTTCCAATCCATGAACATGGTATATTTCTCCATCTATTAGTGTCCTCTTTGATTTCTTTCATCAGTGTTTTATAGTTTTCTATATATAGGTCTTTAGTTTCTTTAGGTAGATATATTCCTAAGTATTTTATTCTTTTCATTGCAATGGTGAATGGAATTGTTTCCTTAATTTCTTTTTCTACTTTCTCATTATTCGTGTATAGGAATGCAAGGGATTTCTGTGTGTTGATTTTATATCCTGCAACTTTACTATATTCATTGATTAGCTCTAGTAATTTTCTGGTGGAGTCTTTAGGGTTTTCCATGTAGAGGATCATGTCATCTGCAAACAGTGAGAGTTTTACTTCTTCTTTTCCAATTTGGATTCCTTTTATTTCTTTTTCTGCTCTGATTGCTGTGGCCAAAACTTCGAAAGGGCAGATCTTGATCACAGATTAGAGTCACTGTGAATCAGAAAAGGCTCATTTGTTGCTGAATATTATGTATTTACAAGGAAGCTAAAATGAAACAGTTGTGATTATCAGGGAAAAGTCAACCTTATAGCATCAGTGGGAGAACACAGTAAATCAGTGTTCCTGTTTCCTCCAGATTTAAGAAATCAGCAGCAAGGTGTAAGGCTTATAAGAGTTTCAGCAATATGTTCACTTTATAGAGTATTTCAATGCCAAGCTGTTAATCATAAAGTTACAATGCAGTTGCCACATGGCTATGGACTGCTATTATTTTTATTTATTTATTTAATTTTTGGCCCCACTCAGGCTTCCTCTAGCTGCACGGAGCCAGTGGGGTGACGCTAGTTGCGGTGTGTGGGCCTCTCATTGCAGTGGGTTCTCTTTTTGCAGAGCGCAGTCTCTAGGCGGGGGCTCAGTAGTTGTGGCCCATGGCTCTGATTGCTCTGTGGCAGGTGGGGTCTTCCTAGGCCAGGGATCAAACCCATGTTCCCTGCATTGGCAGGCAGATTCTTAACCACTGGCCCACCAGAGAAGCCCCATCCAGCCATGCCTCAAAGTTTCACGAGTAGGTGGGTATTTCTACTACATTTATCAGATGAGGAAAGTAAAACTGGAAGAGTTTACAATTCAAGATTATTACTTGACACTTTTGGGGAGCTTTCAAAACATTTTCTCTTGTTCCATCTCATTTAATCATAGTAACACTCCTACAAGATGATGATATTATTATTAGTTTGGTTGAGGTAGAAAAGGGTTGAGAGAAGCTAGTAGCTCAATATTGCCCTGCATCTGTCCCCAGAAAGGTGTGCTGGGCCATACAACATCAATATATGTTATTATTTTTATTTTTGCCTTTTATATACACACCAGTGAGCCTTGTGGTAGACCGACTTCATGTTTATCCCTTCAGTAGATTGTGAGCTGCTGGAGTATAAACATATTCATCAATATATATTTGATTCACTTAAATATTTTTGAGCACCGGTATGTACCATACTCTGGGGTACAGAGAGCAGGACAAACTCATTGTCTTCCCTTTTGGAGGTCTAGAATGTTTCCAGCAGAGATCAGCATTTGCAGAGTCGAACTGAAATTAGAACTGATGGAAATAACCACATTTCCTGGCGATGGCCCTGGTGTATGAGTAAAGTTAGACCATAAAGGCTGTGTAGGTCTAAGGCCGATGAGAATCCTAACTTGGGCTGAAGATTCGTTATCTGGGGTCACTGCCAAGACAGCAGACAAGCCGTGGAAAGGATATATCGCAGATGAGGATGTGAGTGGAGTGACAAGACCACAGGCAGGTAGTCTTGACAATCCAGTCAATGGAAGACTCACAGGTTAGAGAAAACCGGAACAGAAGCCTGCTTCCAGATGTATTACAGGATGGGCCGAAGCATGGTGGCATGCACTCTGGATCTGCCCTGTGACATGGCAAGGAAATTCTTGCTGCGCCTGCCATAGACTCATCCTTCCATATTTCTTTTTCTTACTTTGTTTTCAGGCCTATTCCAATGAACCAAAGGATTTTGGAAATAAAAGCTTTGCAGTAACCCAGGTGAGACTTTGATGGTGTCCTGAACGAGATCATTATTGGTAATGGGGATGGAGAGAAGTGTGTGAGTTTTGAAATATTTAGGAAGAACAGACTGGACTTGATGATTGTTTGGATCTGCAAAATATATCAGTAAGATGATGATTTCCATTGCATATAATTGACATCTTTCCCTTTCTTTTTTCTAATTCTACAAATATTTACTGAACTTACATTATTTGTTTGGCATTGAGCTGGGCACCAGGAATAGATAGCAGAAAATAGTCTTAAGTAAGTTTGGGGGAAAAGGACAGGAAATTTTTCAGCCCAAGCCTGACAATCACAAAGTGAAAGTAAAAGTGTCAGTTGCTCAGTTGTGTCTGACTCTTTGCGACCCCATGGACTATAGCCCACTAGGCTCCTCTGTACATGGAATTCTCCAGGCAAGAATACTGGAGTGGGTAGCCATTCCCTTCTCCAGGGGACCTTCCAGACCCAGGGATTGAACCCAGGTCTCCTGCATTACAGACAGATTCTTTACCATCTGAGCCACCAGGGAAGCCCCTTGAAAATCACAAAGAACACTGGTAAAAACAAAGGAAATGTATTTTCTCAAAGAATAGAAGACTAAAGGTTAGGACTCACTTTAGGGTTTGTGAATTCAACAGCCCAACACTCTTTGTCTTTCCACCTTGGCATCCACAGCATTGGCTTCAAACTGAGGCTGGTTTCCCATCACGTCAAGAGACAACTATCCCTAGGGATATGTTTTTGTTCACATGGGATGAAGGTAGGGTGGGGGTATTGCCTTCTCTTCCTGAGAAGTTCAAAACAAGCCTCTTCTCAGGCTTCTTTGGCCTAGATTGTCTTAGACCTGCCTGCCCTGAACCCATCAGTCGCTAGCATGGGACATGAGTTTACTGTCATGGACTTAGCCTCATAAGAGGGGACTGGGGGAGGGGCAGGTGGAACAGACGCTGGGAAGCCGATGGTAATGTCCCCTAGCTTGGGTAACTAGGTCATGATGGCGCCCTTTACTGGTTTAGAAATTTGGGAAGGAGAATTGGTCTGGGGAGAAGAGAAGCTTATTTTTGAACTTGCATCCTGATGTTTCCATTTAGTAAGAGTCCAGAGGATACTGAGGTCACTGGGGAATTTCTGAGGACACATTCTAGTTGAGAAGAGGATGAACCCTAGAAGCTATACACTCTTCTAGGAGTTTCTTCCATTGCCAACCCAGATGCTATCCTAGCTGTGTTAAGGATGGCTCTGCCACACTGTGGCAAAACCACGTGTGAACATTTTTCTACTTCCAAGGGAGTCCTCAGTTAATTTCTCCTTATTAAGTCACCTCAGCATCATGCTTCAAGCCCAGATGAGGCTGTGTATGAGTGAGGTTTGTGACATTTGTTGTCACTTGGTAATTTTAGGTTTGCTGATATAACCATTTTAAAAAATATTAATATTTATTTATGGCTGCATCAGGTCTTCATTCTGGTATGCCAGCTTTTCTCTAGTTTGGGGATGTGGGCTTAGTTGTAATATGTAGGATCTTAGTTCCCTGACCAGGAATCGAAATTGAGTCTCGTGCATTGGAAGGCAGATTCTTAGCCACTGGACCACCAGGAAGTCCCAGTGGATGTAATCTTGAATGGGCTTTTTCACTTCCCTAAAGCTACTTTTGCAATCATTCTGATGCCATCAGGAGATATGAGTGTATGAAGACATATTGCTCCAAATGCAAGGTCTAGCCTGTGTTGTGTATGGAATTAACAAGTAACAAGTAAGGAGATCTCGGGATGCAGTATACTGTAGGGATTAGGAATGTAGATGGTAAACTCAGATTGCCTGGCTTCAAGGCTCAGCTCTACCACTACAAATTGTGTGACCTCAAGCCAAGCTTACTCCGTGCCTCAGTGTTTTCATCTGCAAAGTGGGTTTGATTCTGATGATAGTACTAGAATCTATCTCACAGACTGGTTCAGTTCAGTTCAGTTCAGTCACTCAGTCGTGTCCAACTATTTGCGACCCCATGAATCGCAGCACGCCAGGCCTCCCTGTCCATCACCAACTCCTGGAGTTCACTCAGACTCACGTCCATCGAGTCAGTGATGCCATCCAGCCATCTCATCCTCTGTCGTCCCCTTCTCCTCCTGCCCCCAATCCCTCCCAGCATCAGAGTCTTTTCCAATGAGTCAACTCTTCGCATGAGGTGGCCAAAGTACTGGAGCTTCAGCTTTAGCATCATTCCTTCCAAAGAAATCCCAGGACTGATCTCCTTCAGAATGCACTGGTAGGATCTCCTTGCAGTCCAAGGGACTCTCAAGAGTCTTCTCCAACACCACAGTTCAAAAGCATCAATTCTTCGGCGCTCAGCTTTCTTCACAGTCCAACTCTCACATCCATACATGACCACAGGAAAAACCATAGCCTTGACTAGACGGACCTTTGTTGGCAAAGTAATGTCTCTGCTTTTGAATATGCTATCTAGGTTGGTCATAACTTTTCTTCCAAGGAGTAAGCGTCTTTTAATTTCATGGCTGCAGTCACCATCTGCAGTGATTTTGGAGCCCCCCAAAATAAAGTCTAATACTGTTTCCACTGTTTCCCATCTATTTCCCATGAAATGATGGGACCAGATGCCATGATCTTCGTTTTCTGAATGTTGAGCTTTAAATCAACTTTTTCACTCTCCTCTTTCACTTTTATCAAGAGGCTTTTTAGTTCCTCTTCACTTTCTGCCATAAGGGTGGTGTTATCTGCATATCTGAGGTTAGGAAAACAACAGAATGGGAAAGACTAGAGATCTCTTCAAGAAAATTAGAGATACCAAGGGAACATTTTATGCAAAGATGGGCTCGATAAAGGACAGAAATGGCATGGACCTAACAGAAGCAGAAGATATTAAGAAGAGGTGGCAAGAATACACAGAAGAACTGTACAAAAAAGATTTTCACAACCAAGATAATCATGATGGTGTGATCACTCACCTAGAGCCAGACATCCTGGAATGTGAAGTCAAGTGGGCCTTAGAAAGCATCATTACGAACAAAGCTAGTGGAGGTGATGGAATTCCAGTTGAGCTATTTCAACTCCTGAAAGATGATGCTGTGAAAGTGCTGCACTTAATATGTCAGCAAATTTGGAAAACTCAGCAGTGGCCACAGGACTGGAAAAGGTCAGTTTTCATTCCAATCCCAAAGAAAGGAAATGACAAAGAATGCTCAAACTACTGCATGATTGCACTCATCTCACATGCTAGCAAAGTAATGCTCAAAATTCTCCAAGCCAGGCTTCAGCAATACGTGAACCATGAACTCCCAGATGTTCAAGCTGGTTTTAGAAAAGGCAGAGGAATCAGAGATCAAATTGGCAACATCCGCTGGATCATGGAAAAGCAAGAGAGTTCCAGAAAACATCTATTTCTGCTTTATTGACTACGCCAAAGCCTTTGACTGTGTGGATCACAGACTGGTCAGCAAGTTCAGTACACAGTAAATGCTTACTAAAGTACCTGGCATACAGGATGCATTGTTTACTTGCATGTGTGTGTTAGTCATTCAGTCGTGTCTGACTCTTTGCCATCCCATGGGCTGTAGCCCACCAGACTCCTCTGTCCATGGAATTCTCCAGGCAAGAATATTGGAGTGGGTTGCCATTTCCTTCTTCAGGGGATCTTCCCAACCCAGGGATTGAACCTGGCTCTCCTGCATTGCAGGCAGATTCTTTACCATCTGAGACACCAGGAAAGCTGTTTTACTTGCTTGGTGGTTGATTATTTTCTAAAAAGAAATTATTTTAAAAATTGTATAACTTTTTTCCGTTGATCAACATAGTCTAAACCAAATTGTACACCCAGGTTTTGATTAGAATGTTTCTCTGTGACACAGCCTGTGTAACCTGAGATGAAATCAAAAGCCCATCCTGGCTGACCTTTGGGCAGGTCAACACCAAGCTGTGGTCTCAGGGGCTTCTCAGGTCTTGGCTGCGTCTCAGCCACAGGTGGTCTATTACCGTATTTAACCAATTACATCCTATTAAAGGGAAGGCCTTAATTTGCCTTTCAAGCACTTATAATCAGCTAAACTGTTTGACATCACTTCCTGAGGCTAAGATCTCCTGCTTCCTCTTTCCCACAGAAGAGCAGCAAAAAGAAACAGATATTCATATGAAGGAGTTTTCAAAGTCTTTCTAAGTTTTTACTGGAAGATGATTTCGCCTTCGCTTTGGCATTTAATGCATTTATAAATCACTTATGTAACAATCTGCTGCAGCTTTGAACTAAATGCAAATCACAAGTCAAATGACTGGAAGAAACTTTTGTAAAAAAAATTTATATAGGTTAATTTTTCCATTATAAAGTAATATATGCTTAATACGGAAATCTGGAAAATGTAGAAAAGTACATGGAAAAAAAATCGCCTATGAGCCCAACCAGAAATATCTACTATAATATATGAATATATTTTCTTCCAGGTTTTCATCCTATACATAGATTGTGTTTAATACAGTTGTGATCAAAGTATCAACATGAATATAGTTGTATATTGAATTATATTTCTCTTTATAATTTTTCTCCACATTGCTATAAATTCTAAACATTTATAACAATTGTATGTTATTTTACTACATTTATTTTTCTATTATTGAACATTGAGTTTAAAAATTAAATCTATTATCTTCAATTGTCCCCCCTCCCCACATTTGGTTTGTTATTTGGAGTTGATTTGAGGCAGTGGAATATGTACATCAAAGGGCCTAAACATTTTTCAGGTTCTTGATTCAGATTGTCTGTTCTGAAATGTCTGTCCTAATTAACCTTCACATCAATAATGGGCGAGAGCATCTTAGCCAAAGGTCTAATTTCATCCTTGTATTGTCCAGAGGGTGATGGTAGGGTTCTTACCTCCTCTCCAAAGACTGCTCCAAAAGCCACTGCCTTTTTAAATTATAGTGATAAAATTTACCATCTTAACCATTTTTAAATGCACTGCTGGGCATTGGTAAATATATTCACATTGTTGTCAAATGGGTCTCTAGTCTTTTTTTCAAACCTGAAACTGTGTAACCATTAAGAGGTAAGTCTCTCTTTTTCCTTTGCCTCATCCTCTGGCAACTGTCATTCACTTTCTGTTTGTATGAATTTGATTATTTTTGAAAATATATTTTATTACTTATTTATTTAGCTGCTCCAGGTCTTAGTTGTGGCACGCAGGATCTTTCAGTTGCAGCATGTGAGACCTAGTTCTACCGGGGATCAAACCCCGCCTCCCCCCTCCCCACCCCCATCATCCCCTGCTTCCCCTCTCTCCTGCATTGACAGCACAGAGTGGTAGCCACTGCACCACCACAGAAGTCCTGAATTTCTGAATTCGATTCCTTTAGAGATCTCATTTAAGTGGGATCATTCAGTCTTCCCAAGTCCCTTTTAGAGCAGCATATGGAGAAATTACTTGCAGAGGAGCAGTTACTCAGAGTGTGACTTTCCTGTCCCTTATTGCTACCTCTCCCACCTCAGGCCCACCTTATCCCAGTTAAGTTCCATGTCAGAGCCATATACACACCTGCCTCTTGGGTATCACTACTTGGATGCCCCACAGTCACTAACAACATGGCCCCAACTCAGCTCATCATATCATTCCATTTCAAGCCTGTTCTTTGTCCTCCAAGTTGCCTGTCCCAGTGAATCCCACCATCACTCTTCCAGGTGAAGACAGAAGCCTGGAGTTATCTCAGACTCTTTCTAGCTGTTTACTGCTGCTACTAAGCTGCTGCTGCTGCTGCTAAGTCCCTAAGCATTAATAAGTTTGGTCCCCATGTTCTTTCAGTTTCACCTTCCAAATAGCACTTGAATCTGGACCATTTCCCCATCTGGTTCATCACTGCAGCCTCTTATTTAGCTCTCAGCCTCCAACCTGAGCCCCTTCAATCCATTCTCCGAGCAACTACCTGAGTTATCTTTCTAAATGACAAATGTGATGATCTTTATCCTTTCCTTAAACCTTTTGCATTTAGGATAAAATCCGAATGCTTCAACAAGACTGTTTATTATCTTGCCCCTCCATCCCTGTGCTACAGTTGTGGGATGCAGGACACCGGTTTGCAAAGCACCTCATACTCCATCAAGATCTGTAGGCCTTTTGAACCTCCTGTTACCTGTTTCCAGAATGCCCTTTTCTCCCTTCCTCCCTTGACCACTTGTTATTTGTCTTTGAAATGTCAGATGAATCATTCCTTCTCTAGGAAGTCTTCCCAATCCCCCTGCTGGGCTCTGGCGCCCCTCATCTGGCTCTCACAGTTCCCAATGCAGACCTCCACTTCTGAGTCACTCCTTAATTATCGGTTTACATACTTATCTGTCTTCTCAACTAGATTTATAAGTGACTTAAAGACAGGTTCTGGGTGTTTCATATCTCCAGCTCGTGCCAAGTGCCTGGCAATAGGAGATGCTCGAAACATCCTTGCTGGATGAATGAAGTCACCCTTGATCTTCCTCCATGGCTCTGCTGCTTTCCAAGGCAAGGGCAGAACCTTCTTCCTCTTGCTACAGCATACATGGCTATGCTATGAGTCCTTATGAAAGCCAGCTTTCCTCTTATTTATAGGGAAGTATGGATAATCTTGTATCTTCAGGGTGGGAACTTCCATTGTGAGAATGGAAAGGTTACTAAATCTTAGAACCCAACAAAAAGCCAAAGAACAGAGAAAGTAAATTAAAAACAAAAATTGGGCCTATTTTGTCAAGTTGGCTACTGTCCTCTGTTAGTGGTCTCTGACAAATGCCTGAGGCCCTTCTAAAAGCTTGGCATCCAAGCGCATGAAACTCAAAGGCTTCCATGAGGCACTGACTCACTGCATTTCCTTCTTCTCCTCCCCTCTCATTATATATAGGGATGCAAGTGCTTGCCTTATTCCGAGTGTGGAAACACATTTTGTTTTGTTTGAATGAAATACCTCTCCTCAATGATCCCATTCTGGAAAAGACTCACTGAACAAAATTGTGGAAGGGATTCTGTAAGGCATTTCCTAATCAAGTTAGAACTTTAATGAGAATTTCTCTTTTAATCCTGCTTTTTCCAACACTCCCGCCCTTACAGCCTCCTCGCGCCCTTGGTTGCCATTGCCACTCAGTGGCATTTACCCCACAATCTACATTTCTTCCCCTTCCCTTCCCACCCCCACCCTCCCGAGAGGCAGAGACAGAGGCTCAGAGGAGAAAGAAGACCCGTGTAGCTTTCAGCCTGCCCGACTCCCCACAGGAAGTGATCTTGCTGCTTTTAGGACGGCCACACGCCTCCCAGCCAGCCAGCAGCTCTAACTAATTAGCACACGTGATGGGAATTGGAAACAAAGTCGCCAACAATAGGAGCGTGGGAACCAGGGCCGCGCCGCAATTACAGCTCCCCTCCCCCACAACCCGCCCCCCTCTCCCTGCACACCCCCAACCTCCACCCCACCCCCCGCCATCCGCTGCGGGCGACGCCCCGGCCGCCCCAGGAGGGAGCCACCGGGGTCTCCCTGTCCCGCGTCCCTCCGGTGCGTCCTGCTGCTCCTCTGCGTTCTCTGAGCATCTGCGCACAATAGCGGGAATCGTGTTTAGGGAACCTTCGATCCGGCCAGATCACGCGGGAGGTCAGTTACCCTTTGTTGGGAAAGAGACTGGGAAGAAAGACGCTCGTCAGCCATCCTCCTTGTGACAGCTTAGGGGCCCGCCCGCTTAGGAGCGCATGGCCCCTCGAGGTGGGGACCAGGCACCCCGCGCAACATCTGCAGCCAGAGGCGCGGCGCCGCGGGGAACGCGCTCGGGGTTTTATTCTACGTCGGACGAGTGGTCCCTGCCCTTTCCCCGAGCGGCTACAGAGGGATTGTTGCCGGGGCGTCAGGGCAGTGACAGCAGGGAGACAGCAAGGACCCAGCGCTGGCGCCTCCGAGCCGCCCGCTCCTTCACCAGCGCCAACTAGCGCCGTGCGCATGCGCAGGGAGGTCTTGTCCAAGGTTATTTGGTAGGATGCTGCAAATTTGCTTCTGTCCTTTCCCGGGGCGCTACCTTCCATAGATAACGCCTTTACTGAAATATAATTCACATACCATACTATTCATCCACTTGAAGTGGATGATTCAGTGGTTTTTAGTATATTCACAGATAAATAAAACCATGGAGAGTCAGTTTTAGAACACTTTCATCCTCTTAACAACAAAACCCCAAACCCTGTACCCGATAGCTTTCACCTCCCCTTGTATCACTCCCTCCTTCTCACTTTTCCAGCTCTAATGTACTTTCTTTCCTAGATTTGGCTCTTCTAGACATTTCATCTAAATGGTATCAGATACTATCATTTTTGCTGACTGCTTTCTTTCATTTAGCATGTTTTCAAGATTTGTCAGGTTGTAGCATATATTACGGAGAAGGCAATGGCACCCCACTCCAGTACTCTTGCCTGGAAAATCCCATGGACAGAGGAGCCTGGTAGGCTGCAGTCCATGGGGTCGCTGAGAATTGGACACGACTCAATGACTTCACTTTCACTTTTTACTTTCATGCATTGGAGAAGGAAATGGCAACCCACTCCAGTGTTCTTGCCTGGAGAATCCCAGGGTCGGAGGAGCCTGGTGGGCTGCCGTCTGTGGGGTCGCACAGAGTCGGACACCACTGAAGCGACTTAGCAGCAGCAGCAGCAGCATATATTAAGAAGAAGGCAATGGCACCCCACTCCAGGACTCTTGCCTGGAAAATCCCATGGACAGAGGAGCCTGGAAGGCTGCAGTCCATGGAGTCGCTGAGGGTTGGAGACGGCTTAGCGACTTCTCTTTCACTTTTCACTTTCATGCATTGGAGAAGGAAATGGCAACCCACTCCAGTGTTCTTGCCTGGAGAATCCTGGGGACCGGGAGCCTGGTGGGCTGCCATCTATGGGGTCGCACAGAGTCGGACATGACTGAAGCGACTTAGCAGCAGCAGGATGTATTAACACTTCCCTTTTTATTGGTGAATAATATTCCATTGTGTGGACTATACATACATTTTGTTTATCTGTTCATTAGTTGATGGACATTTGATTGCTTCCATTTTTTGGCCATTATGTGTAATAGTGCTATAAACAGCCACACATAAGTTTTTGCCTGAGCATCTTTTACATTCACACTCAACTTTTTGCCTATTTTTTCTTTCTTTTTTTTTTTTAGGTCTTGGGTAAATACCCAGGAGCAGAATTGCTCAGCTGTGTGTTCACTTCATGTTTAACTTTTAAGAAAACCAATAAACTGTTTGCAAAAGTGGTCAATTGGGTGGTAAATTCCAGCCTGGCAATGCAGGATGGCTTCAGTCTCTTCAGATCCCCACCAGTATTTGCTATTGTTTGACTTTTTTGTTACAGCCATTCTAGTGGATGTGAAGCTTTTCCAGTGCTAAATTTCTAAAGTCTTTTTGGGTTTAATAACTAGACTTGCATAGTGTATCGCAGAAGGATCATGAATGGCAGTTACTCAATCAGCTGCTAAAACATAATAGTATCACTGTTTGTGGTGACGACTAAAGTAGAAAGTAACTATTTACAAACATGTATCTGAGCATAGAGCTCAGAGCTGGCCAAGGAAGCTCCGGTTTAGTGCTGAGTCCATCTGTTACTTCCCACACCCACCACCCTATTACCAAATCTCAGCTTCTACTGTCTGTAGCAGACCAGTTATTCTCATACTATGTGATTAAAAATGACCCTGTGTATTCAAAAACTTCAACTGGCAGCAAATCGTTACTCTGGTTTATGTTGTCCAAACCCAAAGTTATTTTCCTGGAACCAGGGTGTTTGATCAGGTTTCAAGTTTACTTAGATATAAGCATAAATTCTCATTTATAGAAAACTGCTTTTATAATAACAGTTATAATGTTTCTGTTTACATGACTAGCTGCAGATCACCAAAGGGGTGGGTTACCATGTTACAGTTAAAAACTTCAGACAGCAAGTTGTATTTATAGCAGTGAAGGATGGGGGAAGAATCCCCTCCTGGCCTAACCTAGTTACTTCTCAAATTCAGAGATGACTGTCATAATCTTCCATTTATTTAAAAAATGTAG
The DNA here is from genome assembly GCF_016772045.2 of Ovis aries. NCBI lineage: Eukaryota > Metazoa > Chordata > Mammalia > Artiodactyla > Bovidae > Ovis > Ovis aries. The sequence goes on along the minus strand of NC_056062.1, from coordinate 56,076,953 downwards.
TATTTTTCTTAAGCACAGGTATTATATTGCATATAGTGATTAAAGCAGGAATATGCTTGGAATATAGTTGGAAGAGGCCATATGTAGCCAGACAAGCAGCAGACATTTCACGTGAGGCATTCATTGCATCTTTACCTTTGCTTGGTTTGACTGTGATTCTCAGTCTTGGGCTCCACCTTAGAATCATTTGGAGAGCTTGAAAAGCTTGCCATCCTAGATGAATTAAATCCCAATGCCCAGTTTTTGTTGTTTATTTGGGAGGTGGGAGTGGGGGTGGCTAACTTCATGTTTTATACCAGATCCCTCAATAGATCGATCATGTGCAGCCAGAGTTGAAGTTGGGGTCTGATCTGCGGTTCTCAAAGCGTGGTTCCAAGACCAACAGCATAATCACCTGGGAAACTGATTGAAATGCTTAGCCCTGGGCCCAACCCAGATTTAGTGAATTAGAAACTGCCCAGGAGGGACCAGCAATCTGTGGTTTAACAAGTCTCCAGCTGATTTGAATGTATGCTAAAGTTTGAGGTCTAGCTAGAAATTCTCCACTTTGACTCCACATTGGAATCAGCTCAGAGCTTCAAAATGCCTGGGTTTCATCCCCAGAGATTTTGATTTTAATCATCTGGGGTGTGGTATAAGAATGGGATTTTAAAACAGACTTCCCAATGATTATGCTACGTGTAAACTATACATCTAAACCAGTGATTCTTAAAGTGTGGTTCAGAATGTGCAGTAATGGTCTCACCTGGAAATTTGCTTGGGCTACAAATGGTTGCAGGCTTCCCTGGTGGCTCAGACAGTAAAGAATCTGCCTGCAATGTGGCAGGCCTGGGTTCAATCCCTGGGTCAGGAAGGTTCCCTGGAGAAGGGAATGGCAACCCACTCCAGTATTCCTGCCTTGTGAATTCCATGAACAGAGGAACCTGGTCGATGAAAGAATCAAACACGACTGAGTGACTAACATACACACACACACACACACGGTTGCATCCACACTATATCTACTGAGTCAGACATTTAGCAGGTGGTGCCCAAGAATCTGTTTTTGAAGCCCTCCATGTGATTCCAATGCTCAAAAAAGTTTGAGAACCACTCATCTAAACAGCATAGTTCTAGGTCTGAAGTTAGGTTATATATGGCAACCCACTCCAGTACTCTTGCCTGGAAAATCCCATGGATGGAGGAGCCTGGTAGGCTGCAGTCCATGGGGTCGCTAGGAGTCGGGACATGACTGACCAACTGCAGTTTCACTTTTCATTTTCATGCATTGGAGAAGGAAATGGCAACCCACCCCAGTGTTCTTGCCTGGAGAATCCCAGGGACGGGGGAGCCTGGTGGGCTGCCGTCTATGGGGTCGCACAGTGTCGGACACGACTGACGTGACTTGGCAGTGGCATAGTTAAATAGGGTCTTCCCTGGTGGCTCAGCTGGTAAAGAATCCGCCTGCAATGCAGGAGACGGGGGTTCGATCCCTGGTTGAGAAGATCCCCTCGAGGAGGGCATGGCAACCCACTCCAGTATTCTTGGCTGGAGAATCCCCATGGACAAAGGAACCTGAGGGGCTACCGTCCATGGGTTTGCAGAGTTGGACATGACTAAGCAACTAAGCACAAATAGCTCCATACAAAACCGGTAGGCCCTGGAGGAACATACTTTGTCTTTATATAATTAATATGTATTACTAAGTTCTGTCATTACCACCATAATGTTCACTTAGTGTTTAGCTATTTTGCCTTTGGATTTGAAGGATGACCTTCTTTATGCTTTTATTTTTATTTGCTAATTTATTTGTGCTTCAGAGGCCTGGACATTTCATTTAACTTCAGGGAAACAATGGCTTCCTTTCTTCTCTATGGAGCCCTTCCCATGGGAAACCTATTTTGAGAATCCATGGTTTCTCAAGTAAGCAGTGACTTTCTTAAGACAAACATCAAACCATTACCATAACCAGCAAAATGATCCCCAAATTCAAATCACTTCATTTCAGGGTTTAATATATATTCTAGGTTAATTAGAAAAATACAAAGTTCTTATATTCGAAGGAGCCTGGCTATTTCAAAGATATATACTGGATGCTGTGTATCTCATCATGATCTTTTGATAGACTTGAAACCAAGCAACTTGTTTTCTCCTTGGCTGTCCTCTATTAGAGCCAAGTTTCTGTATTATTATAGCAAAGGCTAATGATCTTCTAAAACAGTGGTTCTTTGAGTGTAGTCCTTGGATCACCAGCAGCAGAACAACCTTGTTTTTGTTGTTCAGTCGCCAAGTTGTGTCCGACTCTGCGACCCCATGGACTGCAGCACTCAGGTTTTCCTGTCCTTTATCATCTCCCAGAGTTTGTTCAAGTTCATGTCCCTTGCATCGGTGATGCAGGTAACTTTAATGCATGCTAAAAGTTAAGGACCACTTTCTTGAGCAGGAAATCTGGGAATGATTCTTAACTCATTATCTGGCAGGGCAGTATTATCTCCATCCAGTGACACACCAAGTACTGCTCAATGTTCTTTCAGAATTTCTTTCCCTTTTTTTCCCCCTTCCTAAAACCATAGCCTTAATCCTGGTTCATTCCTGGAAGATTCCCAATTCCAGGATTTCTTTCTGATATGTGTGGATTATTTTGTATCACCTCAACTTTACGACAGGAGAATTCAAAATCTCCGCCTTCAGTTTCTGAACCTAATTAGATCATCTATATCATTTTACTTTTCTTTGCTCGAGTGGGCATGGCGGTCATGTTCCACTGGACCGTCCCTCTCCTGCCCCGTTTCCTTGTCCTTGAGGCCCTCTTTTCTTTATGGTGACACAAACCATCACACCCTCTTTTGTTTTCTCTCCTAGCTCCACTTATGCCGCAAATACAGATATAGAGAATAAAGGCAGCAAGTTGCTTTTGACCCTGACACTGGAATGTTTCATCCTGCACGATTCTTCCTTTACTCACCATCCACCAGCATATTCTTACTCTCTCTCTCTTACACTTAAAATGTGAGTCCAAGAGCCCAGATTCCATGAATAAACAGAGAAAGCAATATGAAAATTCCTCTTAGGGAACAGTATGGATGAACTTGTGGGTTTCTTATCTGTTAATCTGACTACAAAGGAGAAGCAGAAAGAAAATGCTGACAAAGACAACACTAGGATGTGCTCTTGTTCATTTCTCTCTAAAGTTTTTGTGTGTCCAGTTCGAGAAGGAAGAATATTTACAGCCTATAATATGGTGCCTTGTGTAGAAAACTCTTAATGCTCAACAACTTAAAGCAAGATCTTGTGTGTGCGCGCACATACTCGCATGTGTTTTCAGGGGATCTAAGTTCCAATGATAAAATCCAAAGAACTGTTAATGAATTTCTCTTTCAAAACACTCTACTTACTTTCTCTGTACCACAATTACTAGCAATAATTCTTGGCAGGAACTCAGTAAAATGGAATCCAGATATGCTGTTCCATATAAGAGCTCTATCACTTATCAGTAAGGACTGAATTGGGGGGAAAGAATAAAATAAGGTCATATTAAAAATTGGGCTTCCCAGGTGGTTCAGTGGTAATGAATCTGCCTGGCAGTGCAAGGGATGTAGGAGACCCGGGTTCAATCCCTGGGTTGGGAAGATCCCTTGGAGAAGGAAATGGCAACCCCCTCCATTATTCTTGCCTGGAAAATTCCATGGACAGTGGAGCCTGGCAGGTTACAGTCCATGGGGTGGCAAAGAGTTGGACATGACTGAGTAACTGAACACACATAATATTAAAAATTAGATAACATTGATTTAAAATTTAATTCTTCTAGTCAGATTTCAAGGGGGAAAAAAATCTCAATTAATGTTGCATGTTGGCAATAAGTGGTACCAGGAGAATAAGTTTGTGTATGTGTTAAGTTTTTTGTATTTTGAAAAGAAAATTTAGAAACAAATGTGGTCTGAATAAGTACCATAAAAAGTTAATGTAGGCTGATAGTAGAATGAAATTTTGGTTAGGGTCACGTTTAGAAGAAATACTTAAATTCCTTAATATTTTAAGGTTTGCTTAACACATACAAAACATTAAAAAAAAAAACCCAAACATTAAAACTGGGTGTGAAATTCACTAGGAATCATATATTTTCCAGAGGACAAGTTTTTAAACTCAGAACTGTGGGTTCTCAGAAAATTGCACTTGGAGTTTGAGTACTTTGATAAAAACTTTAAAAAATCATTTAAAATATGTATAATGATAATTGTGTGTGAACTGAGGCAATGACATGTCATAAAACATATAAGCAAAAACTAATCAAGTTGTCTTAAAAGCTAAATATATCCTGCTTGTCATAAACTAGGGCATGTGTTTAAATCCTATGGAAAATTCTGCCAATTCATCTTTCTGTTTCTATTATTTATTTTTTCCAGTGGGAAAATATGTTAATTTTATGCTATTTACTAGCATTATCGTTACTGAATACAATGCAACAAACAGAAAAACCCAAACAGCCAAAAATAGCCAAATATTTTAGAGTATTTCTATTTTTTTAAATTAATTAATCAATTTTTTGGTTGTCCTGGGTCTTCGCTGATGCATGCGGGCTTTCTCTAGCTGCATTGAGTGGGGCTGCTCTTCAATACGGTGCACAGGCTTCTCATTGTGGTGGCTTCTCTTGTTGCTGAGCATGGGCTCTAGGTACTTGGGGTTCAGTAGCTGCAGTGCGTGGGCTCAATAGCTGTGGCACATGGGCTTAGTTGGTGCTCAGTGTATGGGACCTTCCCAGGCCAGGGATTGAACCAGTGTCCCTTGCATGGTAAGGTGGATTCTTAACCATGCTGGACCACCAGGGAGGCCCCTAGAGTGTGTTTAATATGGTAAAAGAAAAGTTTTTTCAATTATACCTTCTGTTAAGATCTTAGGAAGTTGTGTCCACCACAATTGTACTTTTAATTTTATTTTTAATTGGAGGTTAATTGCTTTACAAAGTTATTTTAGTTTCTGCTTTTAATTTCATGGCTGCCATCACCATCTGCAGTGATTTTGGAGCCCTTCAAAATAAAGTCTCTCACTGTTTCCATTTTTTCCCCATCTATTTGCCATGAAGTGATAGGGCTGGACATCTTTTTTTGGGTGTTAGTTGTAAAAGGTCTTGTAGGTCTTCATGGAACCATTCAACTTCAGCTTCTTCAGTGTTACTGGTTGGGGCATAGGCTTGGATTACCGTGATATTGAATGGTTTGCCTTGGAAACGAACAGAGATCATTCTGTCATTTTTGAGACTGCATCCAGGTACTGCATTTCAGACTCTTTCGTTGACCGTGATGGCTACTCCATTTCTTCTAAGGGATTCCTGCCTGCAATAGTAGATATAATGGTCATCTGAGTAAATTCACCCATTCTAGTCCATTTTAGTTAGCCGATTCCTAGAATGTCAACATTCACTCTTGCCATCTCCTGTTTGACCACTTCCAATTTGCCTTGATTCATGGACCTGACATTCCAGGTTCCTATGCACTATTGCTCTTTACAGCATCGGACCTTGCTAATATCACCAGTCACATCCAGAACTGGGTATTGTTTTTGCTTTGGCTCCATCCCTTCATTCTTTCTGGAGTTATTTCTCCACTGATCTCCAGTAGCACATTGGACACTTAGTGACCTGGGGATTTCCTCTTTCAGTATCCTATCATTTTGCCTTTTCATACTGTTCATGAGGTTCTCAAGGCAAGAATACTGAAGTGGTTTGCCATTCCCTTCTCCAGTGGATCACATTCTGTCAGACCTCTCTGCCATGACCTGCCCATCTTGGGTGGCCCCACACGTCATGGCTTAGTTTCACTGAGTTAGACAAGGCTATGGTCCATGTGACCAGATTGACTAGTTTTCTGTGATTATGGTTTCAGGGTGTCTGCCCTCTGATGCCCTCTCACAACACCTACCATCTTACTTGGGTTTCTCTTACCTTGGACGTGGGCTATCTCTTCATGGCTGCTCCAGCAAAGTGCAGTCACTGCTAACCTTGGAGGAGTTGCCCCTCCTGACCTTGACTGTGGAGTAGCCCTTCTCAGCCCTCTTGTTCCCACACAGCCACTGCTCCTTGGATGTGGAGTTGCTCCTCTGGGCCACTGCCCCTGACCTTGGATGTGGGGTAGCTCCTCTTGGTCACTGCCCCTACCTTGGGTATGGGGTACCTCTGATTGCAGCCATGAAATTAAAAGATGCTTACTGCTTGGAAGGAAAGTTATGACCAACCTAGATAGCATATTGAAAAGCAGAGACATTACTTTGCCAACAAAGGTCCGTCTAGTCAAGGCTATGGTTTTTCCAGTGGTCATGTATGGATGTGAGAGTTGGACTGTGAAGAAAGCTGAGCACCGAAGAATTGATGCTTTTGAACTGTGGTATTGGAGAAGACTTGTGAGAGTCCCTTGGACTGCAAAGAGATCGAACCAGTCCATCCTAAAGGAGATCAGTTCTGAGTGTTCATTGGAAGGACTGATGCTGAAGCTGAAACTCTGATACTTTGGCCACCTCGTGAAAAGAGTTGACTCATTGGAAAAGACCCTGATGCTGGGAGGGATTGAGGGCAGGAGGAAAAGGGACGACAGAGGATGAGATGGCTGGATGGCATCACTGACTCGATGGACATGAGTTTGGGTAAACTCCAGGAGTTGGTGATGGACAGGGAGGCCTGGCATGCTGCAATTCATGGGGTTGCGAAGACTCAGACATGACTGAGTGACTGAACTGAACTTACTGATGGGGCCAGATGCCATGATCTTAGTTTTCTGAATGTTGAATTTTAAGCCAACTTTTCCCACTCTCCTCTTTCACTTTCATCAAGAGGCTCTTTAGTTCTTCTTTGCTTTCTGCTATAAGGGTGGTATCATCTGCATATCTGAGGTTACTGATATTTCTCCTGGAAATCTTGATTCCAGCTTGTGCTTCATCCAGTCCAGCATTTCTCATGATGTACTCTGTATAGAAGTTAAATAAGTAGGGTAACAATATATAGTCTTGACATACTCCTTTCCCAAGTTGGAACCAGTCTGTTGTTCCATGTTCATTTCTAACTGTTGCTTCTTGACCTGCATACAGATTTCTCAGGAGGCAGGTGAGGTGGTCTGATATTCCCATCTCTTTAAGAATTATCCACAGTTTGTTGTGATCCACACAGTCAAAGGCTTTGGCATAGTCAATAAAGCAGAAGTAGATGTTCTTCTGGAACTCTCTTGCTTTTTTGATGATCCAATGGATGTTGGCAATTTGATCTCTGATTCCTCTGCCTTTTTAAAATCCAGCTTGAACATTTGGAAATTCACAGTTCATGTACTGTTGAAGCCTGGCTTGGAGAATTTCGAGTACTACTTTGCTAGCATGTGAGATGAGTGCAATTGTGTGGTAGTTTGAGCATTCTTTGGCATTGCCTTTCTTTGGGATTGGAATGACAACTGTCATTTAGTCCTGTGGCCACTGCTGAGTTTTCCAAATTTGCTGGCATATTGAGTGCAGCACTTTCACAGCATCATCTTTTAGGAGTTGAAATAGCTCAACTGGAATTCCATCACCTCTACTAGCTTTGTTTGTAGTGATGTTTCCTGAGGTCCACTTGACTTCACATTCCAGGATGTCTGGTTCTAGGTTACTGATCACACTATCGTGATTTTATATAGTTCTTCCGTGTATTCTTGCTACCTCTTCTTAGTATCTTCTGCTTCTGTTAGGTCCAGACCATTTCTGTCCTTTATTGTGCCCATCTTTGCATGAAATGTTCCCTTGGTATCTCTTGGCTCTTTCAATTACTGACAACTAAAAAATATTTTTAGAGCCATGAAATAGAACCCATCTACAAAAGAAATGCTTCCTTAAAAAATACACTAACATTCTGTAGGTCTTGAAATAGGAAATGCCATGGACTCAGTGGCTTAAACAACAGAAATGAAAACTTTCAGTTCTGGAGGCTGGAAATTTGTGATTAGAGTGCCAGCATATTCAGGTTCTGGTGAGGACTCTCTGGCTTGCAGAAGGCTGCCTTGTCAATGTGTCCTCACATGGTGGAGAGGGAGAGAGTAGTGCTCTGATGACTCTTCTTAGAAGGGCACTAATCCCATCATGAGGGTCCCACCCTCGTGACCTCATCTAACTGCTTCCTAAAGGCCCCATCTCCAAATACCATTACATGGTGGTGGTAGGGCTTCAACGTTTGGATTTTAGGGGACACAATTCAGTCCATAGCAGGAATGAGATCCAAACATTTTTCACTTCTTTTTTCTTTTTGTAACTGGAAATTTGCCTGATCTCACTAACCTTTGAGTACAGACAAGGTCACATTGCATGTTGCATTCTGTGGGGTCACAAAAAGTCAGACGCAACTTAATAACTAAACAACAAGGTCACATTAATGCCCAAATTTCAATGACTCTTAACCCTTCCTGCCTGTTGGGATTTTGTTCCCTTTCTAAGCTCTCAGCCCCACCTGTACAGTGTCTCACTGATGTTCAGGATGGATGCATGGCTGCCAGGCCCTTCTTAAGACTGCTGGTTTACCAAGCCTCCAGGTTTCCACTGGGGCATTACCCTCAACCTCAGAGAACCATTTGGTGGTAAGTATGCATTGGGATGGGATGAGGGTTGGGGTTGCAGAATGACCCTCTCCTGACCTTACAGCATTTTGTTACCTGGGTGCTGATCAGCATCATTGGTTTTATTTAAAAAATAATTTTATTTATTTGTTTTTGGCTGTGCTGGGTCCTCATTGTTGCTTGTGGAAGTTCTCTAGTTTCAGAGAGTGGGGACTACTCTCTTGTGGCAGAGCTCAGACTCTAGAGCACACGGGCTTCAGTAATTTTAACACGTGGTCTCAGCAGTTGCAGCTTGCAGGCTCTAGAGCCCAGGAATTCGTTGCCCCTCTGCATGTGGGATCCTTCAGGACCAGGGATCAAACCCATGTCTCCTGCATTGGCAGGAGTACTCTTCAACACTAAGCCATGAGGGAAGCCTGCATTTTGTGTGTGTGTTTTCTTTTTTCACCAGAATAATCTATCACAGTAATACCAACAGCTACTTCAGCCTCTGGTCCTAACCTCTCTACTGAGGCTCAAAATCTCCCCCCTTTACTTTTCTTCCTCATCTCTGGCCTGGGCCCCTGATTCACAAGGTAACAAAACAACAACATTCTTTTCCGTGGAACTCAAAATTCCGGTGTACATCAATTCAGGCAGACAGCACATTTAAGGGGTTAGCAGTCCCACTAGTTTCAAAAACATTCAAAATCCCAGTTTGGGGCCCACCTGGACCCTCCCACTATGCTTTGAATTTTAATAATTTTAAATCATTTTAGACTCACTTATAATAATATCTACCAACACAAAAGTCCTAAATTATGAAACATTTAGACATAGGATTTAATGCCATTGGAGGACACGGCTATTGAAGTATTGCATGAGTGTTGAAGAAAATAGGCCTCCACTTTCATGGAATAAAACTCGATACAGGTTCTGAGGAGCAATGATTCACAAACCTGCTTTTGTGACACTGTAAGATTTATAGTAAGTCCCCTATATGAGCTCCTTTCTGAGAGTGCCTTCATAGGTTCAACTTGCTTGTAAGTCCAGCAAATTTAGCCTAGGTACCCAACTAATACAATCAGCTCTATAGTACTATTCTGTAATAGGTTTATAATCATTTTCACACAAATAATACAGAAGAAACAAACAAAAACATTTTTAATCTTACAGTACAGTACCTTGAAAAGTACAGTAGTACAGTACAACAGCTAGCATACAGGGACTGGCATGGAGTGAACAGCAAGAAGAGTTACTCACTAGAGGAGAGAGAGGAGGTGGGAGACGGTAGAGCTGAAGGATCGCCAGCAATAGGAATCAGAGGGAAACTGTGATTTCACTCACATCTGATGTTGACGGCACAGGTTCTGTTCCTTGCTGGATTCAGTTCTGTCTACCCTTTTGCAAATATGATCCAGTGATGTCCTGGGAGTAGCTCTGTTTTTCCTCATCATAGATGGCGCAACAGCACTGAATTCCATTCTGAATGGCTGCGGCAATCTTTGTGTACCATTCTACGTTCAGGTCCTGTGCCTCAAAAACTAACAGTGCCTCCGCAAAGAAGATCCCCTTGCGTATCCTGCCTTGCGAATCTCCTCAATTCTTCAGTTACTTCTTCCTCTTGTCTCTGTCCTTTCTCTGGGCCTGCAGTTCCATCAGGTCTTCCTTACCAAGCGCCTTGTGTCACAAAGGAAGGAGTTCAGTGGAGTTGTCCTCTTATAGATCTAACTTCAGCTTCTTGCTGAGGGTCACTAAGTAGCTGAACATCTCTTTGGATTCCTCACCCACCTTCTCAAATCCACAAAAATCATAAACGAGCAATGAGCAAACTTTCTTCCAAACCCCATTACAATGATGAGTGTAATCTCACACCAACCAAGCAAAGTCAATTTGTTTTTTTACAGGCTTGTAGATGTTATGGGGCTTCCGTAGCTTGGTTGGTAAAGAATCTGCCTGTAATGCAGGAGACCCTGGGTTGGGAAGATCCTGGGTTGGGAAGATTCCTTGGAGAAAGAAAAGGCAACTCAACTCACTCCAGTATTTTTGCCTGGAGAATCCCATGAACAGAGCAGCCTGGCAGGCTAAAGTCCCATGGGGTTGCAACGTCAGACACAACTTAGCGACTAAAATCACCACAGATGTTATAGTCCTTTCAAAATTGTTTCAAGGTTGTTCCTGACTCATCACTCCCCTTTATTGCCTGACAAAAAGTGTGACATAAACAGTATTTCTTGAAAGTCACTCACTGGTCTATAGGTTGGATATGCGAGGTAGTATTTGTTGGCAGATACATTACTTTGACGTTGGGATGAAAGTTGTCCATGAATGGCCCAAAGCATTGTCAACCAGCAAAAGAACGCTGAGTGGGACATCCTTCCCCAAGCAATATGTCCCTACCTCCAGGATAAAGTTGGAGAAGGAAATGGCAACCCACCCCAGTATTCTTGCCTGGAGAATCCTGTAGACAGAGGAGCCTGGTGGGCTGCTGTCCATAGGGTAGCTCAGAGTTGGACACGACTGAAGCTACTTAGAATGCATGCATGCATTGGAGAAGGAAATGGCAGCCCACTCCAGTATTCTTGCCTAGAGAATCCCAGGGACAGAGGAGCCTGGTGGGCTGCCGTCTATGGGGTCGCACAGAGTCGGACACGACTGAAGCAAGGTAGCAGCAGCAGCGGCCAGAAGAAAGTGGTGGAAATGGCCTATGTAACCCATGCTTTGGGGTTACTCTTTCACAGAACGGGAAGAGAGCCCTGGGCTACATTTTTAGGGGCTTTTGGGTTCTCTGAATGATGAGAGAGATTTCAGCTTCATATCGCTGGAAGCATTGCCACCAAATAATAGAATTAGCCTATCCTTTGCTGATTTAGTCTGGCATCAACTTTTCCTCCTCCTTCAGTCTGGCATCCTCTTCCAGTACAGTCCTGTGTCCTCCACATGAAAAACCTCTGGGGTAAATACATGCCATCAATATTTCCTTGAATCATTTCAGGAAATTGCAGCTACTGTGTCTAGGCTTGCTCCCTTGCCATTTACTTTTATATCATGAAGGTAATTTCATTGGTAGCCTTGAACCAGCCATGGCTTTAAAAGATGTATCCTCTGATTCTTTGCCTTGTTTCTTCTCCATGTCTTCATAAAGGCTTTTTGCTTTCACTTGAATCAGCATTAAGCTGAGAAGAACTCAATGCTAATATTGATCCTGCATCCACATACTGAGAAGTTTCTCCATCTCCTCCATCACTTTTTTATGCTTTTTCATTATTATTGTTGACATCATTGGCATTGCTGACTTCACATGTTCCATGATCTTGTTCCTTAGAATCATGCTGATGGTTGAAAGATTCATGTTATCAGAAGAAGCAACATCTATCATCTTTCCACCTCTCTCCACACTCTCAATTATTTTCACTTTTGTTTCCATCTGTATCATTTGATGGTTCTTAGGAGCACTAGCTGGAGAAGGCAATGGTGGCCTACTCCAGTACTCTTGCCTGGAAAATCCCATGGATGGAGGAGCCTGGTAGGCTGCAGTCCATGGGGTTGTTAAGAGTTGGACACGACTGAACGACTTCACTTTCACTTTTCACTTTCCTGCATTGGAGAAGGAAATGGCAACCCACTCCAGTGTTCTTGGCTGGAGAATCCCAGGGACGGGGGAGCCTGGTGGGCTGCCGTCTCTGGGGTCGCACAGAGTCGGACACGACTGAAGTGACTTAGCAGCAGCAGTAGCAGGAGCACTAGCTACATCACTGCTGCTACTATGCTTGTTTCTGCACAACCTGGACTTGAAATAAAGATACTGTACTACTGTACTCTATATAGTAGTGTACAATAAAGTACACAAAAGCACAAGCATTTGTAGAGGATGCATGCATGTGACAGTGTATGCCAGACACATGGACTAACTTACATGTTTGGATAAGTGAACACACATTTGCATCTTTCAGTTTGAAACTAGAAGGTTCATACATAAGGGACTTCCTGTTCAGTTCAGTTCAGTTCAGTCTCTCAGTTGTGTGCGACCCCATGAACTGAAGCACGCCATGCTTCCCTGTCCATCACCAACCCGGAGCTCACTCAAACTCATGTCCATAGAGTCAGTAATGCCATCCGACCACATCCTCTGTTGTCCCCTTCTCTTCCTGCCTTCAATCTTTCCCAGCATCAGGGTCTTTTCCAAAGAGTCAGTTCTTTGCATCAGGTGGCCAAAGTATTGGAGTTTCAGCTTTATCAGTCCTTCCAATGAATATTCAGGACTGATTTCCTTTAGGATGGACTGGTTGGATGTCCTTGCAGTCCAAGGGACACACAAGAGTCTTCTCCAACAGCACAGTTCAAAAGCATCAATTCTTCAGTGCTCAGATTTCTCTATAGTCCAACTCTCACATCCACACATGACTAATGGAAAAACCATAGCTTTGGCTAGATGGACCTTTGTTGGCAAAGTAATGTCTCTGCTTTTTAATTTGGTATCTAGGTTGGTCATAGCTTTTCTTCCAAGGATCAAGTGTCTTTTACTTTCATGGGTGCCATCACCATCTACAGTGATTTTGGAGGCCCCCAAAATAAAGTCTCTTACTGTTTCCATTGTTTCCCCATCTATTGCCATGAAGTGATGGGACCAGATGCCATGATCTTTGTTTTCTGAATGCTGAGTTTTAAGTCACCTTTTTCACTTTCCTCTTTCACTTTCATCAAGAGGCTCTTTGGTTCTTCTTCACTTTCTGCCATAAGGGTGTCATCTGCATATATGAGGTTATTGATATTTCTCCCAGCAATCTTGATTCCAGCTTGTGCTTCTTCCAGCCCAGCATTTCTCATGATGTACTCTGCATAGAAGTTACATAAGCAGGGTGACAATATACAGCCTTGACGTACTTCTTTCCCAATTTGGAACCAGTCTGTTGTTCCATGTTCAGTTCCAACTGTTGCTTCTTGACCTGCATACAGATTTCTCAGGAGGCAGGTCAGGTGGTCTGGTATTCCCATCTCTCTAAGAATTTTCTAGTCTGTTGTGATCCATACAGTCAAAGGCTTTGGCATAGTCAATAAAGCAGAAGTAGATGTTCTTCTGGAACTCTCTTGCTTTTTCAATGACCCAACGGATATTGGCAATTTGATCTCTGATTCCTCTGCCTTTTCTAAATCCAGTTTGAACATCTGGAACTTCATGGTTCATGTACTGTTGAAGCCTGCCTTGGAGAATTTCGAGTATTACTTTGCTAGCATGTGAGATGAGTGCAATTGTTTGGTAGTTTGAGCATTCTTTGGCATTGCCTTTCTTTGGGATTGGAATGAAAACTGTCCTTTTCCAGGCCTGTGGTCACTACTGAGTTTTCCAAATTTGCTGGCATATTGAGTGCAGCACTTTCACAGCATCATCTTTCAGGAGTTGAAATAGCTCAACTGGAATTCCATCATCTTCACTAACTTTTTTTCATTGTGATGCTTCCTAAGGCCCACTTGACTTCACATTCCAGGATGTCTAACTCTAGGTGAGTGATCACACCATCGTGATTATCTGGGTCGTGAAGACCTTTTTTGTACAGTTCTTCTGTGTATTCTTGCCACCTCTTCTTAATATCTTCTGCTTCTGTTAGGTCCATACCATTTCGGTCCTTTATTGTGCCCATCTTCGCATGAAATGTTCCCTAGGTATCTTTAATTATTTTGAAGAGATCTTTAGCCTTTCCCATTCTGTTGTTTTCCTCTATTTCTTTGCATTGATCACTGAGGAAGGCTTTCTTATCTCTCCTTGCTATTCTCTGGAACTCTACATTCAGATGGGTATATCTTTCCTTTTCTCCTTTGCCTTTTCTGTCTTTTCTTTTCACAGCTATTTGTAAGGCCTCCTCAGACAATCATTTTGCCTTTTTGTATGTATTTCTTTTTCTTGGGGATGGTCTTGATCATTGCCTCCTATACAATGTCGTGAACCTCCATCTATAGTTCCTCAGGCACTCTGGCTATCAGATCTAATCCCTTGAATCTATTTGTCACTTCCACTGTATAGTTGTAAGGGATTTGATTTAAGTCATACCTGAATGGTCTAGTGGTTTTCCCTACTTTCTTCAATTTAAGTCTGAATTTGGCAATAAGGAGTTCATGATCTGAGCCACAATCATCTCCCAGTCTTTTTTTTTTCCCCTGACTGTATAGTCATCTTTGGGTGCGAAGAATATAATCAAACTGATTTTGGTATTGACCATCTGGTGATGTCCATGTGTTGAATCTTCTCTTGTGTTGTTGGAAGAGGGTGTTTGCCATGACCAGTGTGTTCTCTTGGCAAAACTCTGTTGGTCTTTGACCTGCTTTGGTTTGTACTCCCAGGCCAAATTTGCCTCTTACTCCAGGTGTCTCTTAACTTCCTACTTTTGCATTCCAGTCTCCTATAATGTAAAGGACATCTTTTTAGGGTGTTAGTTCTAGAAGGTCTTGTAGGTCTTCATAGAACCATTCAACTTCAGCTTCTTCAGCATTACTGGTTGGGGCATAGATTTGGATTACTGTGAAGTAAGTGAATGGTTTAACTTGGAAATGAACAGAGATCATTCTGTCATTTTTGAGACTACATCCAAGTACTGCATTTCAGACTCTTTTGTTGACTATGATGGCTACTCCATTTCTTCTAAGGGATTCTTGCCTACAGAGGTAGATATAATGGTCATCTGAGTTAAATTCACCCATTCCAGTCCATTTATTTCACTGATTCCTAAAATGTTGATGTTTACTCTTGCCATCTCCTGTTTAACCACTTGCAATTTGTCTTGATTCATGGACCTAACATTTCAGGTTCCTATGCAATATTGCTCTTTGTAGCTTCGGATTTTACTTCCATCACCATGCATATCCATAACTGGGTGTTGTTTTTGCTTTGGTTCCATCTTCATTCTTTCTGGATTTATTTCTCCACTGATCTCCAGTAGTATATTGGGCACCTACCGACCTGGGGAGTTCATCTTTCAGTGTCCTATCTTTTTGCATTTTTACACTGTTTATGGCAAGAATACTGAAGTGGTTTGCCGTTCCCTTTTCCAGTGGACCACATTTTGTCAGAACTCTCCACCATGACCCATCCATCTTGAGTGGCCCTACATGGCATGGATCCAAGTTTCCTTGTATTAGACAAAGCTGTAGCCCATGTGATCAGATTGGTTAGTTTTCTGTGACTGTGGTTTTCATTCTGTCTGCCCTCTGATGGAGAAGATGAGGCTTATGGAAGCTTCCTGATGGGAGAGATTGACTGAGGGGGAAACTGGGTCTTGTTTTGATTGGCGGGGCCATGCTCAGGAAAACTTAAATCCAATTTTCTGTTCCTGGGCGAGCCTGTGTTCCCTCCCTGTTGTTTGACCTGAGCCCAAACTATGGTGGAGGTAATGAAGATAATGGTGACCTCCTTCAAAAGGTCCCATGCATGTACTGCTACACTCAATGCCCCCAACTGCAGCAGGCCACCACTGACCCATGCCTCCGCCCGAGACTCCTGTACACTCATGGGCAAGTCTGGATCTGTCTCTCATGGGTCACTGCTTTCTCCTGGGTCCTGGTGCCCACAAGCTTTTGTTTTTGTCCTCCAAGAGTATGTTTCCCCAGTTGTGTGTAAGTTCCGGTGGCTCTATGGTGGGGTAAATGGCGACCTCCTCCAGGAGGGCTTATGCTGTACCCAGGTCTACTGCACCCAGAGCCCCTGCCCCTGCAGCAGTCCACTACTGACCTGTGCCTCCACGGGAGACACTCAAACACAGTTCTGGCTCAGTCTCTGTGGGGTCTCTGGGTCCTGGTGTGCATTTATATCCAGAACTACCTTGAAAGTGGGGTCTGCCCTGGTGGCTCAGAGGTTAAAGCGTCTGCCTGCAATGTGGGAGACCTGGGTTCGATCCCTGGGTCCGGAAGATCCCCTGGAGAAGGAAATGGCAACCCACTCAAGTATTCTTGCCTGGAGAATCCCATGGACAGAGGAGCCTGGTGGGCTACAGTCCACAGGGTCGCAAAGTGTCGGACACGATTGAGCGACTTCACTTTCATTTTCACCTGGAAAGCATGAAAACAAAAAGTTTCATTGAATTACTGAATTTTGAAAATACACTGCAAATTAGTATTTGAATTATTTTGAGAAAATGTTATAAATTACTACTTGCATCATTTTAATTGAGAAAAGAATATGCTGGAAACTACTCTTTTAGAAGGCTTCCTTGGTGGCTCAGACAGTAAAGAATCTGGGAAACCTAGGTTTGATCCCTGGGTTGGGAAGATCCCCTGGAGGAAGGCATGGCAACCCACTCTGGTATTTCTTGCCTGTAGAACCCCCAAGGACAGAAGAGCCTGGCAGGCTATAGTCTGTGGGATCACAAAGAATTGGACACAACTGAGTGACTAAGCACAGCACAGCACTCTTGTAGGGTAAGAAAGTGTCATAGAATCAAACCAATAGCAGGGATTCAGATATGACTTTGGGTAAATCTCCTGCTTGTCTCTGCTGGGCTTCTTCTAAAACAGGGAAAAAACAGTAATTCCTCCTCCTTGGTTTACTGTGAGCATTCAATGAATGATATATGAAGTTCTTAACATTACCTGGCATATGGTAAGTACTGTGTGAGTGTCTGCTGTTTATTAAAAATTTTTTTTCAAGGAATTGGGTTCTCAGATTAGTCAGCAAAGAACTTTAAATCAAAAGTTATATTCAGAGCTCAATAATACCTCTTGTTAAGTTGCTTTTCACTGCTTAATTTAATTTTCTGTGGGTCAGTGGTCTTTAATCAAAAGCTAAGTGTATCCATCCTTATGCTAGTAAAGAATTTCCTAACGTCTATCTTTAGGGATGCTGTTTTAGTAGACTATTAGCAGATGCTATGTGAAAAAATATGAACTTGGGAAGTGCTGAGTCAGACATGACAATGCGGCTTCTTTCCTTAGGACTTCTCAGAACTGTGCATGCTCTCATGCACCCTGAGATTGCCGAGAGTTTCCCAAATGTATATGAAAACAGATTCTTTTATTTACAGAGAATCTTGAAAGGTTAATGTTCTGTGAAATGCACTTTGGCATTTTAAATATCCTTTTCTTTTTCTTTTTCAAAGATGGAGTGGCCCATCTTGAAAGAATGCATTGACAGGAGCCAAGAAAACCTACAGAAGCTTCCTCTTAAGGGGTCCAGTCAAACTGGATGGAACAGCCCGTGTTATTACCATTATAACTCATATGCAGAAGGGGTACCATTTATATAGTATCTTTACAAAATACTTTGTTTCATTTTACCTTTTGGAGAGGCAAAAATCAACACTGAGGGAGAATTCTTAATTTACAGATGAGGAAAGTGAGGCTCAGAGGAGAGTGGTGAGAGGTGTGGTCATGGGCCCCAGGTCCCAGAGCCAGGGAAGGGGGATTCAAGCCCACCCTTGGAGTCCTCTGCCTCTCCCGCTGTGCCACACTGCGGTCTGATGGGATTCCAATTAAACATTCCTTCAGGGTGAACACAGAGGGTCTTACATCTGACCTCAATTAGGAGAGTTGAGAGTGGAAGTGCATTTTTGTGTGGCATGACATGCCACAAGGCAATGTGGCGTCTGAGACAGGCATCCAGAGAAAAGAGGGAAGCGTGGGGACCAGAGGAAAACTGGCACTTAGAATTTGGGTCTGACAGTTTGGGGTGACTCTGCTTTGTGGCTTCTGATTTGGTGGGTTCTCATAAAGGAGCCAGCTCTGAGCTCCATAAGTACGTGACTTATTTGTCCTCATACCCATAGCACTGCACACTCAAGGGATGCTCCTTAGAAAGACACTCAAAAAGCACAACTTTCACTGATAATGAATAGCAGATGCTTCTTTTTTTTCGCTCTACTCAAAATAATCTAGTGCTCTTTGCAAAAATCACTTTCTCATCATCTTAGAAGGATATTACTTCCTACTCTTTTTAAATTTAATTTTTATTTTATATTGGGGTATAGCTGATTTTCAGAGACACTTATGATTTATTTGACTGTGCCAGGTCTTAGCTGCAGCATGTGGAATCTAGTTCCCTCAGCAAGGATCAAACCTGGGCCCCCTGCCTTAGGAGTGCAGTGTTAGCCCTTAGACCACCAGAGAAGTCCCCACTGTTTTATTTAATATGTCTAGGCACTAGATGCTTATTTACTTATTAGATGTATAACAGAGTATCTGAAGAAAACTGAGGGGTAACCTAGTGCTGAGTTTATTTACTCATTGGTAAATCAAGTATACTAATAGTTAATAATAACAGCTACTATTTGAGTGCCTACTAATGGCTCAGCACTATGTAGAATGATTTACAAAATTGACTTTGTGACAATGGAAAATAATAATTATTAATATTCCCATTTTACACAGAGAACTGAGGCTTAAAGAGGTTAAATAACTGGCCGCTTAGTCATGTAGCCAAGATATTGTTCTGAATATGTCTTTCCCACATACCCATATGAGTAGCTTGATAGGGACTGTGGCTTCCCAACCCAATGATCCCAGCTTTGCTCAGTGACCAGCACACAGGAGGGACTTTATACGAGTATGTCAAGTGAATGCATAAATAAGCAAGACCTAGATGTTTCAAACACTGGCTGACTTCACCTAAAAGTCATTTTAACAAAGGCATTTTGCCTCAGAATGGAGAGAGCAACTTGTCTGAAAGCCCAAAGTGAGGCAGCCCCTGTCTTTTTCAGGCTGTGGGTGGAGTCTGGCCCTCCTGCACATCATTCGCAACACCTGTTTGCTCTCAGTCACCTGCACTCATCAGCAAATTGCCAGAGAAAGGGCCTCACCGAGGACATAAAGTAAGGACGTCTATGGTGGCTAAAGCCCCTGTGGATAACTGATGGCTCATGGCTTCTTCCAGGGTGGTTTCCCCGCCTGGCTACTGCTGTGTCCCTTCTGGACAGTTGGCTATCCTTAAGCCTCTTTCTTTCCTTTTTCTCTATGCAGTCTCTGGAGTTCACCAGTGGGCCTCAGCCACTGATTCCCACAGTGGTGGTATTTTTTTTTTTAAATTGGAGTATAGTTGATTTATAATGTTGTGTTAGTTTCAGACATATGGCAAAGTGATTCAGTTATATATATGTATTTTAGTTCATTTACAATGCTGTTAGTTTCAAACATACAGCACAGTGATCCAGTTATATATATACATATATTGATTCTTTTTTAGATTCCTTTCTCATATAGATGGGGTTCTCTAGTGGCTCAGTGGTAAAAGAACCTGCCTGCCAATGCAGGACTCAGATTCAGTCCCTGGATTGGGAAGATTCCCTGGAGAAAGAAAGAGCAACCCACTTCAGTATTCTTGCCTGGAAATCCCATGGACAGAGGAGTCTGGTGGGGTCCATGGGGTTGCAAAGAATTGGATGTGACTAAGCACACACACTCATACAGGTTATCACAGAACACTGAGCAGAGTTCCCTGTGCTATACAGCAGGTCCTTGCCGTTATCCATCATAAACAGTAGTGTGTGTGTATCCATTTCAACTTAAGCCTGTTTCATATAGAAATGCTGGAGTTGTGATTTGAGGCTGAGCTCTTTTCCTCTGGAGGTCTCAGGAGTTCATCTCTGAAGAAGCCTGGCTCAAGTTTAGCCCTGTGAGTGAATTCCCAAATCTCGAGTACCCATCTATTCCAGGGCATCTCTTCCCAAGAAAACACAGAGAAAGGCAACCTGCAGGACACAAATAACTAACTAAACCCAGACTCCATCGACCAGGCAAGGAAATGGGCCTGCATGCAACCTGGAAGAGGCTGTACTGCAGGAGCCATAGAGTATAAAAGAACAACACTCTCATCACCCCTCCTCCAACCTCCCTGCCTTGGAAAAGCCCCTTTCCCTAGCGGCTAGGCCTGGGGCAGCTGCGCTCCAGGGTAGAGGGGGTCAGTGTGCCAGAGTCAAAGCTCAGAAGCAGTGGAAATGATGATTTTAATTCAGTCCTCACTTTTGACTGAAAAGTAATACTGAGTATGGGAGAAATATCTTGTTTGGGTACTAATGTGGGTGAGGAATCCTCAATCCCTTTTTGTATTTTCCTCTCCCCCACCTATCTGCAGCTTGCCCACAACTCGACAAAGTGGCCTAAATGGGCCAAGGCAGGAAAGGTTGACTCACTTGTAGATTCCAGAGGCTGGGAAAATTTACAGAACCACAGCAGGGTAGTGGACACACTGAGCAGGGAAAGAAACTGAAAGTCAGAGAAACTTCTGGAAGGCAGAGGGGAGTGGGTGGATGGTTTCCTATGCCTGGACCACCAGGTTCTGGGAGGGAAGCAGCCGGTAGCAATGACTTGCTAGACTTAAGACTGCGGAGGCTGAACTTCTGTGATTATAGCAGACCCTAGAGAGCTGTGTCACCTGAGCCAAGAGCTGAGAAAGGAAATAGTGGGGTTATCCACGGGGTTGGGGGCTGGGGTGGGGCAGAACAACTGAGAAGTGGCCTCCGGTGCAATACCAGGGCGCAAGGGTGCCTGATGGGCCAGCAACAATAAATCCCAGTTGGCTGATGGAGAGACCCAGCCTAGACAGGAAAGCAGAAAGAGGCACCTGGGAAGGACTGAGGGGCTTGAGGTGGTAGAGGTTTAGTGGAATACAAGGCTCAGTGAGAGTCAGGAAGTGTCTTACCTCGTGGGGGTGAGAGACTGAGAAACATCCGATCCCTATCAGGCTCAGGCCACTGTGTGGCGTCTGAAATGTAGGCATTGAGATCAATAAAGTAAGTCACTCAGTCGTGTCCGACTCTTTACGACCCCATGGACTGTAGCCTACCAGGTTTCTCCATCCATGGGATTTTCCAGGCAAGAATACTGGAGTGGGTTGCCATTTCCTTCTCCAGGAGATCTTCCCAACCCAGGGAAGGAACCCAGATCTCCCGCGTTGTAGGCAGACGCTTTACCGTCTGAGCCACCGCGGGTATAGAAACGGACAAGCAACTTGCAAAGGTGACAATGTTTCTGTCATGCTCAACAATATTTACCAGGCGTTCCATCACTGAAAGACTGCAGTCCCCAAGAGTGGACTTCAGAGGAACATGTACTGCTCTGCTCCTTTGTCAGGGGAGAGAGATGCCTGGATTCCTAAATTCAGAACAACCTCCTACAAATCAGGAAGCAGTCCGAGATATACAATATGTATTTGTAAAACATCTATCTCCTTGAGGCCTGGGAACTACACGTAGCACCCAGTACCCGCCACTCCACCCCCGAGGCAGGAGGTGTGCAGGGGGCGCGTGTGTGTCTGGTGGTCAGAGATGTGAATCTCAGCAGCGAGGGCGGCCCCAGACGCAAACGCTGAGTCCCGCCACCCTGTCGCCCGCTGACAGGATCTGGCCGCCAACGCCTGGAAAAAAAAAAAAAAAGAGCCCCAGCTGCCCCCCCACCCCCACCCCCGCCGCCGCCATCCGTCCACCCCTGCCCCCCCGCCCCAGCTGGCCCAGCAAACAAGCGCTCCATTTCCCCGGATCCCAGAGGCACAGGGGAATTTATTCCATCTCGGAGGCTGGGAAGCCCCTGCGGAAGCTAGTCCGTCTGCTAGTGAGTACACAGCTCCAAAACCCGAAAAAGAACATTTCCCGAAACCACATCTTCCCCTGTAAGCATCCGGGGCCCCGGGCTAGTGGCCACAGTGTACGGCGCCCCGGCGGCCGCTCTCCTGGCGCCCCGCACCCTCCGCCCGGCGTCCGGCGCGCCGCCTGGCCAGGTGCTTCGAACCCGGCTTCGCCTGCGGCGTGCGCCTCCCGCCGCCGGACACCGGCGGCCCGGCAGCCGAGATTTACCGCGGCGCAGGGCGGCGGCTTCCGGGGCTGCCCGGCGCCCAGGCTCCGATTACAGGTTCACACGGGGGGCCTGGCCCGCGGCCGCCCAGCCCCCGCCGGCGCGCCCTCACGCGGCCCCGCTCCCCCGCCTGCCCATTCTTCTCCATTCATGCGGACGCCCAGCGCCGCCGCCGCCGCCGCCAGCGCGGCCGCCGTCGCCGCCGTCGGTCGCCCGGATTGGCTGGCGGCCGCGGCGCCGGCACTTTCCCACGGCCCGCGGCGCGTGCGGCTCACCGGCGGCGCTGCAGGCGCGGCCCTGGCGTGCGGCCAGGCCAATCGGGGCGCGCGGGGCGGGGCGGGGCCGCGGCCGACGGCGGGCTGGTGTCCCGGCCCGGCCTCCCCCGCCTGCCCGCCGCCGGCCCTGCGCCGCCCGCGCCGCCTCCTTCCCCCCAGCGGAGGCCCGGTGGAGCCCCTGCGGAGCCGACACACCGCCGCCGGGCAGGGGCGGGCGGGGAGGGCGGGCCTGGGGTTCGCCCTCGGCCTCGGCCTCGCCCCCGCCCCTCTCCTGAGAGGCTGCCAATCAGAGGAGCGAGAAGCCGGATTGGCCGAGGGAAGGCTGTTGCCCGGGAGCCACCGCCCCGCCCCCCCGCCCCCTCGTCCACCCCCTCCACTCCCCCGCCCTCCCCTGGGCCCTGGGAAGGGGCGCAGCGTGGGAAAGGGATGGTTGAGTTTTAACCGGAGGCAGAGCGTGAGCCGGACCAGTGTGTGCGGAACGCGAGCAGTCGAGCGCGGAGAGGCGCCGCTGCAGTTAACTCCTCCCTGCCCGCCGCGCCGACCCTCCCCCAGATTCCCCGCTCAGCCAGCATGAAGCGAGCCCACCCTGAGTACAGCTCCTCGGATAGCGAGCTGGACGAGACCATCGAGGTGGAAAAGGAGAGTGCGGATGAGAATGGGTGAGTTGGCGGCGAGAGGCTAGCGTCGGCTGGCCTCGGTGACAGCGCACGAGGGCCCGGGGCACGCCGGCGCCCTGCACTGACCTCTGTGCATCTCCGGCAGGCCTCCGCCCCGGGTGAATGACCCGGAGGTGCTTTCAAGCCCAAGTTGCCTAAAAAATCTGAGTACGGGTAGGGCGTGGGGGCGACCTCTCAGATCACCTCCTCTCGCTTAACGGCGATTCCTGTTTTTTTTTTTCCCCCCACTCTTCATTTAGGAACTTGAGTTCAGCTTTAGGGTCCATGTCCCCAACTACATCTTCACAGATCTTGGCCAGGAAAAGACGGAGAGGCGTGAGTCTCTTTACAGTGCACCCTTTTTTTTGGGGAGGGGGGGTGTTTGTTTTATTAATTAACGGGAAGAACCACCTTTCTTCACTTTAGAATTTACAGTCGTAATGGAAATATCTCCCGTTGTTTTGCCTGCTTTCTCCAGATTATTGAGAAGCGCCGACGAGACCGGATCAATAACAGTTTGTCTGAGCTGAGGAGGCTGGTACCCAGTGCTTTTGAGAAGCAGGTAATGAAGAAAGTAGGTAGCTCTCTCGGTGTAGTTATCCACGCCTTCAGAATCCTTAGGCTCATTAATCTGAACCTCACCCGTGCCTTGGAAAATAACCGCGTTTGTGAGAAGGAAATAAATTCGTCCAGATTCCAACATGTTTTGCGAAGATAATTTATTTTGCTGTTGTCTATGCTTTTATGATTTGCAGAGCACATCTATGCGTATATATTTCAAGTTGTTCCCCAAAGGCAGTAGGTGCCAAATCAGGTTTTTGTTGTTGTTTCCTTCTCTAGGGGTCTGCCAAGCTAGAAAAAGCCGAGATCCTGCAGATGACGGTAGATCACCTGAAAATGCTACACACTGCAGGAGGGAAAGGTACGTCTCTAGTCCGGTGGGGCGTCTGAGTGTCTGGGGGCAGAGTGATCAGCTACCAACGGCTAGACGGCTAGGATTGGTGCAGTCGCTGCTTTATTTTTACTGTGCGCTTTGGGGGTGGAGAGAGAACGGTGTGTTGTGTGGGGGGTTGCCTGTCGGTGTGCTTTCACGTGCACATAGGTTTTCTCCAGTGAATTCATCACCCCAGCCCTCTGCAAATTAAGCGTATGCACCTTCTTTTGGAAAATACCTATTACGTGTGACAGCTAAAGTTGTGACAGCTCTGGTCTGGTAGCTCAAACCACATTTGTTTATTAACCTTTTGGAGAAAAAGCCTTTTTTTTTTTTTTTTAAATATGGTCTTAATTTCATATACAAGATTCTTAAAGAATAACCTGGCACATGACTCTTGAGGAAAGAAACCTGTTGTGATGAAGTAGAGAAAACCCCAAGGAAGGTGGGGGACCGAGGTCTGTGTGTCTGTCTCCAGCCGGAAAATGCTCTATTCTGGACCAAGTGCCTAAAAGCTCCGTGATGATAACTTACATCTGTGTGTCTAATGAATTTCACTACTCTGTGGTTTTTCTGTCCTTGAAGTGTTTTTTGTTGTTGTTGAGGGAAAACATTAAAGGAATGAACATAGTTTCATCTGCCGGTAGGGTATAATTCCAGTTTCTGCTTGGCAGTTTCTAATTGGGCTTTGAACTTGCATTAGCAAACACATACTTCTTATGTTGATTAATGCAAAGATTTTGGTCGATTCCCAAATATTTGGACTTTAAGAAGAGCCCGTGAATGCTTTTTTTTTTTTTTTTTTCTCCTTAAAGGATGTAGCTATTTGCCAGGAAGGGCTGCCTTTGGGATCGAAGAAATGAGGGAAATGAGCGAAGCTCTGAGGTTTCTCTTTTGTTCGTTTCCTCAGGCTATTTTGACGCGCACGCCCTTGCTATGGACTATCGGAGTTTGGGGTTTCGGGAATGCCTGGCCGAAGTCGCCCGTTACCTGAGCATCATTGAAGGACTGGATGCCTCGGACCCTCTTCGAGTTCGCCTGGTCTCACATCTGAACAACTATGCCTCCCAGCGGGAAGCGGCGAGCGGCGCCCACGCAGGCCTTGGACATATTCCCTGGGGGAGCGCCTTCGGACATCACCCGCACGTCGCGCACCCCCTGCTGCTGCCCCAGAGCACCCACGGGAACACTGGCACCTCGGCCTCACCCACGGAATCCCACCACCAGGGCAGGTTGGCCACAGCACATCCGGAGGCGTCCGCTTTGCGAGCGCCCCCTAGCGGCGGCCTTGGACCGGTGCTCCCGATGGTCACCTCCGCCTCCAAACTCTCTCCACCCCTGCTCTCCTCCGTGGCCTCCCTGTCGGCCTTCCCCTTCTCTTTCGGCTCCTTTCACTTACTGTCTCCCAATGCACTGAGCCCTTCGGCACCCACGCAGGCAGCAAACCTTGGCAAACCCTATAGACCTTGGGGGACGGAGATTGGAGCTTTTTAATGAACTGATGATGTAGAATGAGGGAGGGGAAAGCTTAAATTCCCAGCTGAGCTGGGCTGTTGCCAACATCACCTTAAAGTCATCGGTAAAATAAAAAGGAAAAAGGTACACTTTCAGATAAACTTTGTTGAAAGACGAAAGGTTTGTTGGTTTACTTTTTCTTTTTTAATGTTTTTTTTAATCATGTCATGTATTAGCAGTTTAAAAACTAGTTGTTAAATTTTGTTCCAAACATTAAATTGAAATAGTGAGTATAAACCCACAAATTGGTGATAGGTTTGTACTGTGCCTAATTTACTTTGTTAACCTAAGAAAGATCCCGTTTTTGTCCCAAAGTTTTGGGGATTTTAACATTTAGTATTTTGGGTCTGTTCTTCTCCTTGTATAGTTCCAGTCTCTTTTTAGAATTAATTTTCCAAACCACTGTGCTCAATGTTAACATGATGCTATTTTGTTAATATTTTGACAAGTAAGGTATTGTATAAATGATAGTCTTTGGGGGTGGGCTGTATTGAATTTTATATTTCTGAGTGAAGCGTTGACAAATCAGATGATCAGCTTTATCCAAGAAAGACTAGCTAATTCTCTGCCTCCTACAGCAGGGAGGTGAATGTACACACCATTAGGGGCCCTGAGTCTGAATGACCAGTCACTGTCGTCTGCCAGGATTCACAGTTCTGGCTTGGCTAGGAGAGGTCTGGGTTTGGAGTTGGTAGGGAAGGGACGGACGGCAGTTGCATAGAATATGTCTGCATTTATCAGTCTCAAGCAATGCAATGAATTTTTAATTTCACAGATCTCAAGTTCACAGATGTTAACATGGATAAGTGGTCATGGTGTGCAAGTGGTCAATGGAATAGTCCAGGGGAACCTGTTAAATTCATAATCTAATTCTTCCCGGAGCTGCCATGTTTTCTTTTCACTGGGGATGTTTATGTTGTGTTCTTCTTTTTGGCGCATGGAAATATGGTTGTTGAGATAACTTAAAACGTCTTTGCTGCCTTCTATTTGGTTTATTTAATTTGATTTGAGCTATAAAAGCATCATTTTACAGGTCTATTCCTTTAGCAGGTATAGTTAAAATGACCTCCACTGAACTGGGTTTGACCTCTATTGTACTGATGTGTTGTGACTAAATAAAAAAGAACAAACTCTTCTCCTGTATATGTCTTACCTACTTTAGCCTTTCTCTCTGTTGACTGAGATAAAAATTCTCATTTTCATTTTGCCTGGTCATCAGTTTTTTTCTGTTTAATAATTTCATTATTCTTGGTCTTTGTGATTTTGGATAAGGTGACTTCATTATGACGTAGAGCTTTGGTGTGGCTCCCATAAGAGGATATAGTGCTTTAGCTATTATGTCAGATAATCGGGCCCTAAAGTGATCATCTATGGACTAGAAACTTCAAATCCTGGTTGGGAGTTGCAGGGTGGGAGAAAACTCTGAAATCTTATAAAATAGTGTTGACCGTTCAACAGATATTTACTGAGGACGCTTGCTGCATGCTCAGTTCTATACTGGAAGAACAGAATATTTAATTTCTTCTTTTTTTTTTTTTTAAATGGCAAAACAAGAAAAGCCAAACCTTGCTAACTCAGAGCCCAGGAATCTGGTGAGTGGTGGCAGGCTGTAATTCCGCACCTGCAGGGCTCTGGAGTCTTTCCTTGTCTTCTTTCCAAGGAATCTGTTTAACCCGTTAGTTGCCTTTGACTCATGCACTGGGTAGTGTGGAGGCAGACACGTGCTTTAGGTTAGAATGGAAACGCTGCCAGGACAGAGGCAGTCATCTGGGCTCCCTGGGGAAAACAGTGCCTTCCCATGGCCTTAAAAGTCATCCTTCTGCCAATTAAGGAATCTCCTAGCTGGGAAGGAGTTACTTTGATCCTGAGAGTGGTGGAGAGGAGAAGGAGAAAACCCACTCTACCAGATGAAGTAGACCCACACCTCCCTCCTCTGATTAAGAAATGAAGGCAGGACTTCCCTGGTGGTCCAGTGGTTAAGAATTCGCCTGCCAATGCAGGGGACATGGATTCAATCCCTGGTCGGGGAACTAAGATCCCACATGCCTTGGGACAACTGAGCCTGTGTCCTGCAACTACTGAGCCCACGCTGTAGAGCCTGCGCTCTGCAAGAAGAGAAGCCACCTCACTGAGAAGCCCTTGCACAGAAACCAGAGTAACCCAGCTCACTGCAACTAGAGAAAGCCTGCACACAACGAAGACCCAGAACAGCCAGGAAAAAAAAAAAGAAATGAAGGCAAAGTGAAGAATGTTCTTTGAATTCGAGCAGTGACTTCTGGGTCCCTATGAGGGAAAGGGATGGAGACTGGCATTTTCCTGATTGGGATTTTCAAATGCTAGCTCCCACTCAACCCTTCTCTGTGTGGCCTCAGACATCGGTGCCTCCTGTGATGTATGGTTCTGTTCTGAGCACTCCCTGTGCCATGCAGACACTCTTTCTGCCTGCCATGATGGCTGCGATGGAAAGTGTTATGATGATTTCTGCCAAGTGTCAGTTTAATTTTAGCAACTGGGATTTCAAACGGCATTACAGCATTACTGAACAGCATTGCGCTTAGACTGTCTTAGATGCGCTCTCTGGCACCCAGGTTTGATGGCTGCTAGTGAGGTAAGAAAGAAGTAAAGCCTCTCATTTTATTGGCTCTGCTGTAAGCTCTGTGAAACTGTAAATGTGGGGCTCGTTCTGCTTCGTGTCTATGGTCCCCATATCACCATCTGGTTACGACTTTTTTCTTTTTTTGAGGGGGGATATGAGGGGGTCATTTTTAAGATGACTCATATTTTCAACATGAGTCATTTTCAAGATTACATAGTTTCCCAAAGAAATATTTTGGTTGGGCATTCCCTGGAGGTCCAGTGGTTAGGACTTCGTGCTTTCACTGCCAGGGGCCCTGGTCAAACTAAGAGCCAGTAAGCAGCAGCCAATTAAAGAAAGAAAGAAAGATTTTGGTTTCTTTTTCGACCTCTTCAAGGCGACGAGTGTCTGGAAATTGTGGTGATGGAGTCTGAGTTACCTGGAAAACAGGATGGGGTTACGATGATGAATTGTTCTTGCTCAGTCACCTCAATTGTGTCCAGCTCTTTGCGACCCTATGGACCATAGCTTGCCAGGCTCCTCTGTCCATGAGATTCTCCAGGCAAAAATACTGGAGTGGGTTGCCATGCCCTCCTCCAGAAGATCTTCCTGACCCAGGGACTGAACCTACGTCTCTTTTGTTTCCAGGATTGGCAGGTGAGCACTTAACCACTCACGCCACCTGGGAAGCGGACATAGAAAAATGAATGTAGGAAAACTCATTTCTAGTCTGAGTTGATGGAGTATGAAAAAAATTAACATCAGAGTCCTTAGTGCCAGCATATTTTAATTTTATATATGTTTATAACACTTCTATCCATGCAGCCAAAACAGTTTTAGGTGGCCTGTAAATGTACCTTATGGAGAAAATAATACCACTTGTCATAAAGAATTTGGAAGGCCTCAATAATTACCCATTATCTTCTATATATATATAACCATGAATTAATGATATGAAAGATAGGTGGGCAGAATTCTTGTATAAGAAAAACCTCTTAACCTAAATAGCTTTTAGATTTAGAAAGAAAACTGGGATGTATCATTTCTGATTTATTCAATATAGTGTAATTAGGATGTATTTTATTCAGCTTTTCTTTGTCCCACTCTTACAAAAAAATATTTTAAATATAGATTACTTATATTTTAAATCTCTCAGAAAATGTTATATCACCTAGCTATACTTCTTCCTAGCCCTTCTGGTACCAGTATCAGCTTTGATGCCTTCATTAGATTGCACTGATGATTTATAATTAAAATAACTTCAGAGCTAATGGCATTTGAGATACTGCTTCAAATGTGACCCAATTTCTTTCACGACTGGAGCTCCAGGGAAGGGGGATGTCATGGGAAGGGGACCCGAATTCTGGGTCCTGCTCTGCTTTTATCCCAGTGCCCTGAGGTGAGTCGTTTAAAATTCTCTGGACCCTGCTTTCTCCATCTGTCCCATAAACGGGTTGGATTAGGTGGAAGTCCCAGGCATATATTTCCTAGGGACAGGCACTAACATGGGGGGATGCGTGGGTCATCAGTCAGTGAGTGCTGACCAGGGGGTACCTTCAGTCTGAAGGGTCACACCCATTGTGTCTATGAAGGAATTTTGGTCCAGTGTTGCCAGATCTTTCAAATTTCCGAGAGCATCTCCAATTCTAGATTTTTATGTGAAGTTGCCCCTTTCAGGTAAGTCAGTAACGAATTCACTGAAACCTGTCTGCCAGCGTAGCAGTCAACTCTCAGCTCCTAGGGCTCTAATCTGAAAGCCTCTATGCAAGCTAAAATTTTCTCGTGTCTTTGCCATACAGAGCCAAGGATATGCTTAATGGATAAATACTTGCCTAACAAATTAAAAAGTGCAGTAATTAGGCAGCCTTAGGTACTTTTATGTAAAGTTAATGGGCAGAGTTTTTAAAAATTATTTCTAGGTTGTCTTATTTCCTTACAGAGAGAGAAACTGAGGACTTCCCTGGTGGTTCAGTGATTGAGAATTTGCCTTGCAAAGCAGAGGACATGGGTTCAATCCCTGGTTGGGAAACTAAGATCCTACATGCTTCAGGGCAACTAAGCCTGTGCACCACAGCTAGAAAGCCCATATTCCACTGCAAGAGAAGCCCTCCAGCCACAACAAGCCCCAGTGCAGCCTAAATAATTAAAAAATTTTTAAATAATTAAAAAAATAAGAGAAATGCCCTCCAGCCACAACAAAGACCCAGGGTAGACAAAATAAATAAAATTTTAAAATTTTTTAAAAATAAGAAAAATGCCCTCCAGCTGCAACAAAGACCCAGGGCAGCCTAAATAAATAAATAAATATTTTAAAATAATTTAAAATTTTTAAATATAAGAGAAACGGAAACCATTTTTGTTCTAAGTCTGGACCTTTCGCAGGAACTTCTGAAGACCCTCTCTCATCTTGGTCCTTGTGTTCACCTGATCGAAGAGGAAGACGGGGTTTCAGCCTGGTGGCCTTCAGTGAAACAGCGGGTATGTAGCTGGCTGGTGACTCAGCACACTGAAGTCCTCAGAGGTGCCATCTGATTTCAAGAAGAAAGAAATCCCTGCAGAGAACGGGTTGTTTTGAACCTCACCTTGAAATAGAATGCCTGCCTTCATCTTGATGAGCTGCAGGCCTTGTCACTCAGATGCTTCAGTGTCAGCTCTGGGGTGGGGGCAGGGAGAGGGACGAAAGCAACGAAGGACGGAGACACTCAGGTCTTTCTTTGTGAACTATCTGCAGGTATTGACATACATTTGCGTCAGAACTGTCTTCCCCTTCATACCCAACCCCACCTCCCCGCCCCCGCCCCGCCCCGCCCCCTTCTACCGGAGGCAAGCAACAGTGGAGAGATGGGTCTTGGGAAATTCAGGTTTCTGGATTTGGTGCTGATAGCCTGTGATTTTGTGCTTCTTTAGAATTATGTTGTAAAATTTCCCATTCTATTTATGATTATGTTCATATTTTTCATTAATTGCTTTGTGTTGGGTTCTGATATATATTCAAGAAGGGTGAAGAGACTGAGCTTGATTTGGAAAAACCCTTACTCATTCATAGGCAGTTGCCAGGTGGTCTGTGGCTTGATTTGGAAGAGACTCTTCTTTGAAAATTTTTTATTTATTTGTTCTGTGTCAGGTCTTAGTCGCCACACATGGGGTCTTTCTTCGCGACCCACAGACTCTCTAGTTGTGTGTTGGCTTAGTTGCTCTGTGGCTCATGGGACCTTAGTTTCCTGACCAGGGATCAAACCTGAGTTGGAGAAGAGACTTGAAAACACCATGATAGGCAGAGAGAGACTGGCTGATACCCCTGAGAGAGCTGATGACTGAAAATTTTCTGTAGCTACTTTTTAACTTTTTTATCCTTGGTGTTAATCTCTCCCCTGGGACATGATTTATTTTTGTTTCTGGTGTATAGGAATGTTTCATGTATGCGGAGTTGAATCATAAAATTAAAGAAGGGCATATCTGAGCCCTTAATCGTCCTCTTTGACCTCATTTCCTACCGCCTGCCCCCGCTCCCACATCACTCTGCCGCAGCCACACTGCACCCTGTTGCTAGAACACACAGGGTATGTGCTCACCTCCAGGCCTTTGCACTGGCTTTTCCCTCTCCCTGGGATGTTCTTCCCCCGCTATCAGCTCATCTGCCTGTAATCTGTCATTTACTTGGGGCTCCGCTCAAAGGTCGCCTTCCCGTAGCAGTCTTCCCTTAGGACCCTATTTGAAAAATCCCCCCCACACACCCAACTCCCTTATCCCCCCTCCTGCCTCTCCTCACCTCCTTTTCCTCTTTGTTTTTCTCCACAGTACTTAGGATTATCTGACAGAATGTATATTTCATCGGTTGTCTGTTTACTGTCTGTTTTCCCTGGTTTGTTCACTTCTACAGTTCTGTCACTTAAGCAGCACCTGGCAAATTGAAGGCACTTAATAAATATTTGTTGAATGAATGAGTGAATCCTATCCCCCTCTTTATTCAATTGCATTCATCTCTCACGCTAGTAAAGTAATGCTTAAAATTTTCCAAGCCAGGCTTCAGCAATACATGAACCACGAACTTCCAGATCTTCAAGCTGATTTTAGAAAAGGCAGAGGAACCAGAGGTCAAATTGCCGACATCCGCTGGATCATGGAAAAAGCAAGAGAGTTCCAGAAAAAACATTTATTTCTGCTTTATTGACTATGTCAAAGCCTTTGACTGTGTGGATCACAAGAAACTGTGGAAAATTCTGCAAGAGATGGGCATACCAGACCACCTGACCTGCCTCTTGAGAAACCTGTATGCAGGTCAGGAAGCAACAGTTAGAACTGGACATGGAACAACAGACTGGTTCCAAATAGGAAAAGGAGTACATCAAGGCTATATATTGTCACCCTGCTTATTTAACTTCTATGCAGAGTACATCATGAGAAACACTGGACTGGAGGAAGCACAAGCTGGAATCAAGATTGCCGGGAGAAATATCAATAACCTCAGATATGTAGATAATACCACCCTTATGGCAGAAAGTGAAGAAAAACTAAAGAGCTTCTTGATGAAAGTGAAAGAGGAGAGTGAAAAAGTTGGCTTAAAGCTCAACGTTCAGAAAACTAAGACCATGGCATCCAGTCCCATTACTTCATGGGAAATAGATGGGAAACAGTGTCAGACTTTATTTTTCTGGGCTCCAAAATCACTGCAGATGGTGATTGCAGCCATGAAATTAAAAGACGCTTACTCCTTGGAAGAAAAGTTATGAGCAAGCTAGACAGCACATTGAAAAGCAGAGACGTAACTTTGCCAACAAAGGTCCGTCTAATCAAGGCTACGGTTTTTCCTGTGGTCATGTATGGATGTGAGAGTTGGACTGTGAAGAAAGCTGAGTGCTGAAGAATTGATGCTTTTGAACTGTGGTGTTGGTGAATACTCTTGAGAGTCCCTTGGACTGCAAGGAGATCCAACCAGTCCATCCTAAAGGAGATGGGTGTTCATTGGAAGGACTGATGTTGAAGCTGAAACTCCAATACTTTGGCCACCTGATGCGAAGATCTGACTCATTGAAAAAGACTCTGATGCTGAGAAATATTGAGGGCAGGAGGCGAAGGGGACTACAAAGCATGAGATGGTTGGATGGCATCATCGACTCGATGGACATGGGTTTGGGTGGGTTCCGGGAGTTGGTGATAGACAGGGAGGCCTGGCATGCTGCAGTTCATGGGGTCTCAAAGGGTTGGACACGACTAGGCGACTGAACTGAACTGAAGAAGTGGAACAAAACAGAGACAAGCAGACACCTCTCTAACCCCCTTCATTCCCCGACTCAATCATTTATGCAAAAACGTGCCAGAGAAGTGGATGTCATGTTTCACTTCAGTATTTTCCATTCACTATTGTACAATTCTGCCTTAAAAACAGTCTAACTCATACGTTCTTCAAGCTTATTTTCTTTCTGGTATGTGCTCAGTGAGGATGGAGGGACATTGGTCACCTTTTCCCCATGAAAGACCCTACCCTTATCTGGCCAGTCTGCCCCTCCACTTGTGGCCATGCCATTCTTTGTCTGACTCTTGGCCCCTGCCTGTTGCCCGGAGCAAAATAACTTTCTCCTCCCTGGGGCCTTGGACCCTTCTGTTCCTTCTCCCTGGTAAGTTCTTGTGGGTCTTGATGGATGGCTCCTTCTTGTTCTGGTCATAGCCCTGTGTCAGTGCTCAGAGGGGACTTGCTGGATCACATTGGCAAAGACAGCTAGCTGTCCCATTTCCAAACTCCATCACTTTGTATCCTGTGAAAACTCAATGTGGCAGGCAAGAGCCAACTCTTGACCACCACATCGGCTCTTAACTGCCACATTGAGTTATTACAGGATACAAAGGGAGCCAGGAGCCTGTTCTTCAGATCCCTGTTTTGACTCTTGTTTAAACACTCTGTGACTCAGTTTCTTCATCTGTATAATGGGAGTATAATTGTAACTTACATGTTTCTTGTGTTTTACAAATGGTATTTAATAAATACATAAAGTGCTTAAAACAATGTCTGGCACATACTAAGCACTCAATAAAAATTAACTTTTTAAAAAAGACCCTGCACTTCCTCCTAAAAACATTTAGTTCTTAATCCATCTTTACCTTCATCTTCTCTCCAGTTAAGGGATCTCAGCATTTTTTTAAAATTAATTTTTATTGGCATATAATGGCTCAGTGGTAAAGAATCCATCTGCTAGTGCAGGCGATGAAAGGGACACAGGTTCGATCCCAGGGTTGGGAAGATCTCCTGGAGAAGGAAATGGCAACCCACTCCAGTATTCTTGCTTGGAAAATCCCATGGACAGAGGAGTGTGGTAGGCTACAGTCCATGGGGTCACAAAGGAGTTGGACATGATTTAGCGATTTAACAACAACAAATCTTTGCTTTACAAGGTTGAGTTAGTTTCTTGTTTTCCTGTTAGTTTCTGGGCTTCCCTGATGGCTCAGACAGTAAAGAATCCACTTGCAATGCAAGAGATCTGAATTCGATCCCTAGTCGGGAAGATTCCCTGGAGAAGGGAATGGCTACCCACTCCAATATTCTTGCCTGGAGAATTCCATGGACTGGGGAAACTGGTGGGCTACAGGCCATGGGGTCACAGAGAGTCAGACCTGATAAGCAACTAACACAGCATTGAGCAGGGCTCCCTGCACTATACAGGAGATACTCATATGTTACCTATTTTCTATATAGTAGCATATACATGTCAGTCTCAATCTCTCAATTCATTCCACCTTTCCCATCCACCTTGGTAACCCTCAGTTTGTTCTCTACATCTGTAACTCTATTTATGCTTTGTGAATAAGTTCATCTCCACACTTTTCCTAGATTCCACATATAAGCAATATTATATATATATTTTTTCTTTCTGATTTGCTTTACTCTGTGTGACATTCTCTCGGTCCATCCACATGTCTGCAAATGGCCCTATTTTGAACCCTTTTATGGCTGAGTAATATTTCATTGTATGTATATATATACACACACACACACCACACCTTCTTTATCCATTCCTCCAATGATGGTCATTTCCATTGCTTCCCTGTCCTGACTATTATAAACAGTGCTTCGGTGAACATCAGGGTGCATGCATCCTTTCAAATTATGGTTTTCTCCAGATATATGCTTAGGAGTGGGATTGCTGGGTCATATGGGAACTCTAGTTTTAGTTTCTCAAGGAACCTCTACACCATTCTCTGTAGTAGCTGTACCAATTTACATTTGTAACAACAGTGTAGGAAGGTGCCCTTTTCTCTGCAAGGGATCTCAGCATTTTTGATCTTGCCAGCTTTTTGTCCAACTTTTTGGGGTGGGGGTGGAGGAACATCACTTCTGTTAATAGAAATGAATAAAAAGAAATTCTATTATGTGAACAGACTACATCCATTCAGGATTCACTGAAGAACAACACAGATGCAATGTTTAGACTAAATGTGATAAAGTTAAAGGAACTGAACAAATTCAGACTGAAATTGAAGAAAACAGGGAAAACCACTAGACCATTCAGGTATGACCTCAATCAAATCCCTTATGATTACACAGTGGAAGTGAGAAATAGATTTAAGGGCCTAGATCTGATAGATAGAGTGCCTGATGAACTATGGAATGAGGTTCATGACATTGTACAGGAGACAGGGATCAAGACCATCCCCATGGAAAAGAAATGCAAAAAAGCAAAATGGCTCTCTGGGGAGGCCTTACAAATAGCTGTGAAAAGAAGAGAAGCAAAAAGCCAAGGAGAAAATGAAAGATACAAGCATCTGAATGCAGAGTTCCAAAGAATAGCAAGAAGAGGTAAGAAAGCCTTCAGCGATCAATGCAAAGAAATAGAGGAAAAGAACAGAATGGGAAAGACTAGAGATCTCTTCAAGAAAATTAGAGATACCAAGGGAACATTTCATGCAAAGATGGGCTCGATAAAGGACAGAAATGGT
This sequence comes from Ovis aries, assembly GCF_016772045.2. Lineage (NCBI taxonomy): Eukaryota > Metazoa > Chordata > Mammalia > Artiodactyla > Bovidae > Ovis > Ovis aries. The sequence continues at coordinate 56,040,789 of NC_056062.1, read as the reverse complement.
ATGGACCTAACAGAAGCAGAAGATATTAAGATGAGATGGCAAGAATACACAGAAGAACTGTACAAAAAGGATCTTCACGACCCGGATAATCACGATGGTGTGATCACTAATCTAGAGCCAGACATCCTGGAATGTGAAGTCAAGTGGGCCTTAGAAAGCATCACTACGAACAAAGCTAGTGGAGGTGATGGAATTCCAGTTGAGCTATTTCAACTCCTGAAAGATGATGCTGTGAAAGTGCTGCAGTCAATATGCCAGCAAGTTTGGAAAACTCAGCAGTGGCCACAGGACTGGAAAAGGTCAGTTTTCATTCCAATCCCAAAGAAAGGCAATGCCAAAGAATGCTCAAACTACTGCACAATTGCACTCATCTTACATGCTAGTAAAGTAGCGCTCAAAATTCTCCAAGCCAGGCTTCAGCAATACGTGAACCGTGAACTCCCAGATGTTCCAGCTGGTTTTAGAAAAGGCAGAGGAACCAGAGGTCAAATTGCCGACATCCGCTGGATCATGGAAAAGCAAGAGAGTTCCAGAAAAACATCTATTTCTGCTTTATTGACTATGCCAAAGCCTTTGACTGTGTGGATCACAATAAACTGTGGAAAATTCTTCAAGAGATGGGCATACCAGACCACCTGACCTGCCTCTTGAGAAATCTGTCTGCAGGTCAGGAAGCAACAGTTAGAACTGGACATGGAACAACTGACTGGTTCCAAATAGGAAAAGGAGTACGTCAAGGCTATATATTGTCACCCTGCTTATTTAACTTCTATGCAGAATACATCATGAGAAACACTGGACTGGAAGAAGCACAAGCTGGAATCAAGATTGCCGGGAGAAATATCAATAACCTCACATATGCAGATGACACCACCCTTATGGCAGAAAGTGAAGAGGAACTAAAAAGCCTCTTGATGAAAGTGAAAGTGGAGAGTGAAAAAGTTGGCTTAAAGCTCAACATTCAGAAAATGAAGATCATGGCATCCGGTCCCATCACTTCATGGGAAATAGATGGAGAAACAGTGGAAACAGTGTCAGACTTTAATTTTTTGGGCTCCAAAGTCACTGCAGATGGTGACTGCAGCCATGAAATTAAAAGATGCTTACTCCTTGGAAGAAAAGTCATGACCAACCTAAATAGCATATTCAAAAGCAGAGACATTACTTTGCCAACTGAGGTCCGTCTAATCAAGGCTATGGTTTTTCCAGTAGTCATGTATGGATGTGAGAGTTGGACTGTGAAGAAAGCTGAGCACCGAAGAATTGATGCTTTAGAACTGTGGTGTTGGAGAAGACTCTTGAGAGTCCCTTGGACTGCAAGGAGATCCAACCAGTCCATTCTAAAGGAGATCAACCATGGGATTTCTTTGGAGGGAATGATGCTAAAGCTGAAACTCCAGTACTTTGGCCACCTCATGTGAAGAGTTGACTCATTGGAGAAGACTCTGATGCTGGGAGGGATTGGGGGCAGGAGGAGAAGGGGACGACCGAGGAAGAGGTGGCTGGATGGCATCATTGACTCGATGGATGCGACTCTGAGTGAACTCCGGGAGTTGGTGATGGACAGGGAGGCCTGGCGTGCTGCGATTCATGGTGTTGCAAAGAGTCAGACACGACTGAGTGACTGAACTGAACTGAACTGAACTGAAACTATCAGAGTCTGGGGTAAGTTGGGGGCTGGAAAAATAATAGGTAAACTATTTTACTCATATTTTGAGTATGTAAAGGTGAGTTTTATGAAAGTGGGGGGCTGGTGGATCTCAGGTGGAGACCCACATACTCACATGGGCAGAGACAATGTAGGGTTGTGATGGTAAGGCGACCTTCACCCTTAACCTTGATTCTGATTCTGACCATCAAATAGCAATGGTTGCTACAAACCAATGAATGCTGCAAGGATTTTGGGTGTAGTTTTCCTGCTGAGAGCACAGAAGCAGTAAACATCACACTCTTAAGAACCAAAACCCACTTGGGTCCAGATATCTCCGTCAGGGTTTTATAGGAAGTCAAATTATCCCTGCCATATTCAACAACAGCCCCAGAACTGATCCCATCCCAGCTTACATAAGAAGACGGATAGGGCATGAGAAAGAAAATGATTGCCTTTGTGAGGAGCTAGCCTAGTGAGCCTTTTCTCTCCCCTCCCCGTGAATGTAGGTGAGCTGAAAGGTTTCATGAGGGATTGCAGTGGCTAAATAAGGCTACAGGATTCACAGAAAATGGGCTTGGGGCTCGGGCCACTGTCTGGGCTGAAGGTAGACAGACATACCTCCTTCTGCATGGTATGTGGTTCTTGAAAACGGAGGGGAGTAGGGTGAAGCAGAACATCGATCCCTAGATGCCATACACATCATCTATTTGGAGGAATCACTCTGGTATCAGATAGAACCAAAAAGAGAATATGGGTACCTGCCCCTCCCCCTGATCTGTATGAGGAGATATTTTCTCTCAACACCAGAGCAGTCAACCTTGGGAATGTAAGGGGTGGAGGAATTCTAAGAACCAGAACCTTCCTGGAACATGAACCCCCATTCCCTCCTTCCAAGGTGCTGGAGGAGGAAGCGGAGCTAAGGGCAGACAGTGCCTTCTTTGCTTCCACAAGCCCCACCCCCTGCTTTCCCACATTTGAGATGATGATGGGAGCTGAATGGGGACGAGTTTCAAATGGGAAAGGAGACTGGCATTTTAAAGTGAACTGAACTTCATTAATGGAAAGAGACCAGAAAGTTCTTTGCCCTGTCCACTATATAATTAAGAGAAAGCGAAAGGAAGAGAAAGCAGCCTAAATGCCCATCAACAGAGGAATAAGGAAGACGTGGTACAGATAGCCAATGGTAATTTGCTGTATGACTCAGGGCTTCCCTGAGTCATACAAACTTATGATTACCAAAGGGAAAAGTTTAGAGGGATAAATTAGAAATTTGGGAATGACATATACACACTACTAGATGTAAAATAGGAAAACAACAGGGACCTACTGTATAGCACAGGGAACTATACTCAGCATTCTATAATAATCTATATGGGAAAAGAATCTGAAACAGAATGGGTATATGTATATGTGACTGAACCACTTGGCTGCACACCTGAAATTCACACAACATTGTACATCAACTGTACCCTAATATAAAATAAAAATTAAAAATTAGTTATTATTCTCCAACAAAAGAGGGAAAGCAGAAGGAGACTGGCCGGGATATGGTTGATGGCAGTATAAAAAAAATGATTTCTTAGTTGTTCCTTGCTCAGTGGAGAAGCACACATGTAGTCAAGGGAATGAGACCCCAGGCAATGGAAGGAGCTTATGCACAGGCTGGCCATAGCTGGTGCTCTGAGGGAGCAGTGAAGTGTTTTCACTTCAGGAAGAGATTCTAGGAGAATGGATCTTTTTAAAGAGATGATGAATACTATAAACTAGTGAAAGTCAAAGTCACTCAATCGTACCCAACTCTTTGCAACCCCAGGGACTATACAGTCCATGGAATTCTCCAGGCCAGAATACTGGAGTGGGTAGCTGTTTCCTTCTCCAGGGCATCTTCCTAACCCAGGGACTGTATCCAAGTCTCCCCTATTGCAGGCAGATTCTTTACCAGCGGAGCTACCAGGGAAGCCCGTAAACTAGTGAGTTTAATGTTATTGCAGGGCAAAATTTTAAGAGAAATGATTAACACGGTTATTCAAAGCACTTCTTGAAAGGAAAAGCATCAGCTCTTGTTCTCTCTTGGTGATTTAAGAGCTCACAATGAATGAAGCATGACTTCCGCATCCCCATTCTTTTTGAAAAGGCTTAGGCTGCTGGTCCATGTGGGCTGGGGGTTTACTGCAGAATCATTTATCTACACTGTGGCAGAATCACTTATCTGTACAAGTGTTCCCCCATCTCCTGAAACAGCATGAGAAGTGTGAGCTGGATGACGCAACAGTTAGAAGGCACAGGAACTGGTCGAACGAGAAAAATTCTTTATTTAGTGCTGGCAATATGCCAGGCTCTGAACTAGGGGCTTTTCATAATCAGTATTTTTAGAGTGATTGCTCTGCAAGGCCAGCCTTATTATCTCTGTATACAGATGAGCAAAGTGAGATTTTGCAAGATGAAATCTCTTGTCCAAAGTCATCCAATTATTAAGCAGCACAGCTAGGATTTCAGATCGGAAGTCCATTATTTTTGAAACACACAAACTCAATGTATCAGTTGATTGATTTCAGTTTTGTAGGGGTTCTCCTGTGATACTTTCTATTGACTTCAGAAGTCTGAAAGTGGAATAGACTCTTTGAGAGAAGATGAGCTCCCTGGCACAGAGGACAATGAAGCAGAAGCTAATTGCCTGGATGCTGTAAAAGAGCTTCAAGTAGGAAATAGACCAGGGTTTTTAATACTTTCCAAGCGGAACAGTGGTATGGATACAGGTGTTTTGTAAGCATCAGTCTCCAAATACTAAAACATCACATGTATACAATTCTTGACTTATGAGTTCAATCTTCTCCCCTCTATGCTCATTGTGGGCTTTCTCCAACTTTATGAAAGAAAGCCATACTCCTCACTCACCTCAAATCTGTGGACACAGAAACTTACAAGACACCAAAGGGACGACTTTCAAACTTGGTTTCTGAGAAGTCTCCCTTCGTGATAATTCAGGAGCTATAAAGTCACCGCTGGCTTTCTGTGTCTACTTGTCTTACACATATTTTTGGTTATAGGTGAAACATAGACTATAAAATAGGGTGTTTTGGTTCCTGTTCACATGACCTGAATTTAGAAATATTGAAGGGATGGTGAAAATGATTCCAATGAATGATATAATGACCTTGCCTCAAAATACTGTCCAAGACTGAGCCCCTCTCCAAAGAGTGGGGTAAATGCAAGGCATTGGCAAGAAAGTGTGCTAAAATGGCTTTCTTTCCCTTTTAGCATCGTGAAATCTAAGTAGTCCTTGTCATCCCTTTTCATCCCACTACTCATCCCTCGTTGTTGTTCTTCAGTCCCTAAGTCATGTCCAACTCTTTGATACCCTATGGACAGCAGCACAACAGGCTTCCCTGTTCTTCACCATCTGCCAGAGTTTGCTCAAACTCATGTCAATTAAGTTGGTGGTGTCATCTCAGCATCTCAACCTCTGCTGCCTCCTTCTCCTCCTGTCCTCAATCTCTGCTAGCACCAGGGTCTTATTCTAATTAGTCAGCTTTTCACATCAGGTGGCCAAAGTATTGGAGCCTTGGCTTCAGCATCAGTCCTTCCAATGAATATTCAGTGTTGATTTCCTGACTGACTGATTTGATCTCCTTGCAGTCCCAGGGACTCTCAAGACTCTTCTCCATCACCACAGTTCTTCAGTGTTCAGCCTTCTTTCTGGGCCAACTCTCGCATCCGTACGTGAGTGCTTGAAAAACCATAGCTTTGACTGTGTGGACCGTTGTCAGTAAAGTAATATCTCTGCTTTTTAATATGCTGTCTAGGTTTGTCAAACTTTTCTTTCAAGGAGCAAGTATCTTGTAATTTTATTAGGTCCCTCTAGGTAGAAGAGAAATTGGTGTAGTTAATAGCTCCTTTAATAAGGCTTGATAGATCTTTTTTTAGTTTATTTTTCAGAAATTGGGAAGAGAGCTCATGACTATGTAAGAAATATTTTTGAAAAGTAGATGTGTTACAATGTTTTGCTTTCATCAAAATGAAGACTGACCTAAATTGTTAGCAACTAGAGCTTTATTAATAATCTTGATGGTTTTGATGGTAGATCATCAGAATGTGATTTTTGGCAATGTTCATTGATTTATACATGAACTGCTTGCGGGGGAAGTCCTAGTTATTTTATTAAGAGGGGATGTATATTCAATAGCCTTTTGCTTTTAATAATAAATTTATCAAAATTTTATTTGATAAAGTGTATAGCACTAATAATTGTAATAACTCAATACAGAATTTTCTGTCCTTATTTCCCTTCTTTTGTCCCATCCATCTTTCTTTTCTTCCTTCCTCCATTCTTTCTATTACTTAGAGCTTAATGGTCACAAGAAATAAAAAACTAAAAAAAAAAAATTGATGTACATATCTCTGTTAGAAATAACTATAGTAAGATTAAGAAAATACTTGCAAGCACAATTTTTGAACACAGGATTACAACCTGTAGTCCTGGCTGTAATCCTGGCAGTTCTAGATTATCCTGGCAGATAATTCCTCTTTGTATTTTAGCTGGACCATTAAGTCACCCCCAGGTGGAAGTACTGGATGGCGCAGCTGGTTCCTTGATCCCCAGCTGACCAGCTGCAGCAGCTCACCTGGGACATTTCAAACCTCACAGTAACTCACTGCTGTGGTTTTGGCAATACCATTTATACTGTGGTAGAAATTCCAGAACTGGACACACGGTGCTAGAGCTGGGAGGAAAAAGGACTTGAGGGTGGTGGTAAGGAGCCTGCAGAGATGAAATGAAGCTGTAGCCAGTGTTAAGCTCTCTCCAGCCAGGAAGAATTTCCCAAGAGGGAGGACAGACGAAGTGTTGTTTGTTTTGCTTTTTTGTTTTTTTTTTAAAGCACACAAGTAGTTATAATAGATTTTGAAGTTGTTTTTTTACCTTTTGCTATTATTGTGCCTTCCGAACTTCAGTAAAAATCAGAATACACAGTGCTAAGTCGCATCAGTTGTGTCTGACTCTTGCAACCCCAAGGACTGTAGTCCGCCAGGCTCCACTGTCCATGAGATTCTCCAGGCAAGAATACTGGAGTGGGTTACCATTTCCTCCTCCAGAGGATTTTCCCACCCAGGAATTGAACCTGTGTCTCCTGCAGCTTCTACATTGCAGGTGGATTTTTCACCCCTGAGCCCCCGGGGAATACATGGTAACCTCCTATTAACCATGCTCTAGGACAGTGGACCTCAACTTTGGGAGAGTCACAAGGGGAGATTGAGAAACTCTCAATGGCCCACCCACACCCAGACCAGTTCAGTCGAAAATGACAGAGGTAGCAGTAGTATTTAAAAAATCCTCCAGGTGATTCAAAAGTATGCAGCTAAGGTCGGTAATTACTGCTCTAGGAAGATGAGAGCAGAGTGATGTGGGGCTTGGGGCAAAATACCCAGACAAGAAGGGAGAGGCCAGTCCCTGAAGGAAGGTTGCCTGTGAAGCAGGTCAGAGTGCAGCCAAGCAGGTGGCAGCCTTAGGCGTTTACTCCTTCACCCAGAAAGCTGGGGTAAGAACAGCAGACTCAGGCCAGCAATCAAAGAGACTGGGCTGGTCCTCATTGTCAACATTGGTTTTCAATGATATTTCCTGTTGTTGTTGTTCAATTACTCAGTCATGCCCGACTCTTTGCGACCCCACGGACTGTAGCACGCTAGGTTCCCTGTCCTTCACTATTTCCCGGAGTTTGCTCAAACTTACATCCATTAAGCTGATGATGCCATCCAACCATCTCATCCTCTGTCACCCTCTTCTCCTCCTGCTCTCAGTCTTTCCCAGCATCAAGGTCTTTCCTGCAGGTAGAACTGACTTCCATTTTTCTGTCGATGTGGACCTTGGTTCCCTTCCACAAACAGTGAATTCTGGTTGCTGACCTGGGGCTTTGAAGCTTCCCCTCCTCCCCATTTCCAACCACGTGGTTTCTAGACATGAGGCAGTCAATGGCTGTGAAGGAAACACGTCTTCATATTAATAGAGATAAGTATATCTGTATTAATAAAGATAATTATATATATATAAAATGCTGATAATTACATATTGTCAGACAGAGCCATTTGGTTAGATCAAGTTGTTTTGAAGTTAAATAACATAATGCATATGTATATTTAATTCAGTTAAAACACTGGCTTGCTAAGTGAATGTTGAGGCGGGTAAAAGGGTTGTCAAATTCTTCTATAATCATCACTCCCCTCCCCTTTCCCATGGCACAGGGTCTGACATAACATTATACCTCTATAGAGGCAGTACTTTCAGCAGAGAAGTAACCCATGCATGAAACAAACTGGGACGTGGGCCTGCTGCTTCAGTCACCTGAGGTGCTTGTTAAAAATAGAGATTATCTGGACTGATCCCAATCTACTGAATCAGATTTGAGCTGGGGTGGGGGGAGGGGTTGTTGGAAACCTGGAGGTCCATGGATGTAACTGGTCCTAGTAGATTCTGGGACATCTGTTCCTGTCACTTCTTCAGGATTCTTATCGCTTCTGTAGTCTCATTCATCGCCTGTGATGGTGGTGACTCTCAGAATCTCTGGCTCCCACCACCCCCAAAGTCCTGTCTTCTGTAATAACAGTGACAACATCAATGGCAACTATATCTGAGGCAAAGATGACGGCTTGCCAACTGCACAATCCGTTCTCTCTCTTGTTTGTTTTTTTGCAGCGCTGGGTCTTCATTGTGGCATGCAGGCTTTTTCTAGCTATAGCACATGGGCTTCGTTGGCCGGAGGCATGTGGAATCTTAGTTCCCTGACCAGGGACGAAACCTGCATCTCCAGCATTGGAAGGCGGATTCTTAACTCCTGGACCACCAAGTAAGTCCCTCATTCTCTCCTTTTTTAATTAACAGGATCTCGATTTGTACGCAGGACAGCCATGCCCCTCATCTGAAACCCCCACTTTAGCTAGGTGTCATCAGAGGACTAAACTTGGCTCAAGGTGTTATAATCAGAAGTGCTGTGCAGGAGTTTTGAAAGTAAAGGTAGAGGTGCAACCTTCTATGTCTTTTTTTCCTCTTGAGTGTGTATGTGATGGCTGGAGCATATGCACACTTGTTACAAGTATGTAATAAGCTGAGGATGGTGGAGCAAAAAGAAAGAAAGAGCTGGTCCCTGGTGTCCGAGGAACTGCTACTCCAGTTGTGCTCTGGACTGACTGGCTCTGGACTTGTATTGCATGAAAGACAAACATTTCTGTGTTCAAGCCGTCAATAATTCTGGGTTTTTAGTTCTTCACAGGTGAATCAAATCCTATGATAATAGGAGGCATTTCTGAACTCTGTCCTATGTATTAGGTGCATGCTAAGCTCTTTCCATGTATTTTCTAATTTAATCCTTAGAAAAATCTCTTTAAGAGAGATTCGATTATTATTCTCATTTTATAGATTAAAAAGGTTGGTCATCAAGAGGTTAAGTAACTTGTTTAACATTACTCAGCTGGTACGTTCTGGGGGTGGTATTTGAACTATGGCAGGCAGAGTTCAGGAACCAGACTCTGGTTTCTATATACTGAGGGCTTCCCTCTTACAAGGTTGCCTTGATATCTAGAGCTGAGAAGGTTTAAATTCTTTTTCAGATTCTTTTTCCTTATAGGTTATTACAAAATATTGAGTAGAGTTCCCTGTGCTATGCAGTAGGTCCTAACTGGTTATCTATTTTATATATAGTAATGTGCATATATTAATCAGAAAAAATACATGTATGACTGAATCACTGCTGTACACGCAAAACTAACTCAGTGTTTTAAACCATATGTACTTCAATTACAAAAAAAGAAAAAAATGATTTAAGAAGGTTTATGTTCCTCTTTTTCTTTTCTTTTTTTTCAAGTTTATTTGGCTGCACTGGGTCCTAGTTGCACCATGCGGGATCCAGTTCTCCGACCAGGGATTCAACTCTCGCCCCCTGCCTTGAGAGCTCAGAGTCCCAACCACTGAACCATCAGGGAACTCCCTTATGTTCCTCTTGAATGAACTACACCCCTGTTCTCCACTTCTGTACTATTACTGATGGGGTACAGACAGTCCTACCTAAAGTGTTTCTAGTCTACTGTCCTCAACCCTCTGTCCTTAGATGAGGAAGTCTGGGGAGAGAACTAAACTTTCGTTATTTACAAAACCAATTTTTATACTCATCCATAAAAAAGAATGAAATAATGCCATTTGCAGCCATATGGACGGACCTAGAGATGATCATACTAAGCGAAGTAAGTCAGAAAGAGAAAGACAAGCACCATATGATATCATATGTGGAATCTAAACTATGACACAAGTGAACCTATCTGTAAAACTGAAACAGAGCCATGGACGTAGGCTTGTGGTTGTCAGGGGAGAGGGGGTGGGGGAGGGTGGACTGGGAGTTAGGGGTCATCAGTTGCAACATATTACACATGGAATGGGTGAACAACAAGGTCCAGCGTATAGCTGAGGGAGCTATATTCAATATCCTGAGATAAACCATAATGGAAGAGAATATAAAATATATATACACATAATTAAAACTGATTCACTTTGCCATACAGCAGTGATTAATACGAGATTCTAAATTACACTTCAGTATAAAAAACCAATTTACAAAAACTCAGGTGACTGACATAGAGTTCAAAATCTTTATTTTTTAAAGAAAAAACAAACTATCTTCTTCCATATGCAACATTTCATGAAAAAAAAGCCAGTTTTCATGTGAGAGAAAAAAATGAAAATAATCACCAAATAAAGGGTAGTCCTTTTAGCCAAATACACTTAATTATAAATTTAGCATTTGAAAAATACCAATTCTCTTGCTCATTTTTTCAAGGACTAGTGACAATGTCATCAGGATTTGGGAAACCTTGAAGATCTCAAAAACATAGGGGCAGGTAGTTTAAAAGTGGAACAGCTACTTCAGGATGAAATCAGGCCAAACAATGTTGAATTGCTACTTGACACCAATGTCCATTCTCCTTTTCTTCCCTAGTAATATAACCCTGGTGTTTATCTGGGGCAATACTGTGTCCAGCTGAAAGAATGTATGTACATCCTTACAAGTAGGGTTGGCCATGTGACTCAATTCTGGCCAATGAGATGTAAGCAGAATGGTGAGTGAGATTTCTAGGACATTGGTTCACTGGGGCTGGCTGCGAAGGGGGCCCTTGGTCTTCCCACACTTCCTCTTCCTGCTCATCTATAAGGAGGATGTAGAGGCCACTGACCACAGCATCTCTCTTGGACTGAGGATGACAAGACAGAAAGATGGCAGCCTGAGTCTCCAGGGACATCTTGGAGCCCCGAACAGCCCACCTTTGGACTTCTTTTACATGAGAGGAGAATTTCTTATCTAAGACACTACTTAACATTTTTTTTCTGTTACTCCGTCTAATCCTAAGTATTATAAAGAGATAAAGCCAAATCCATTTTAGAGAGAATCACAATAGCATTAGAAAAAATTCAAGACATCGACGGTCTTATACGTGAGTGTGTGCCCTGTCACTCAGTAGTGTCCGACTCTGCAGCCCTTTGGACTGTATGTAGCCTGCCAGGTTCCTCGGTCCATGGGATTTTTCAGGCAAGAATACCGTCTTCTTTATGGAAGAGAAAACCAGAGCCAGAGCTGTGAAGTGGCTTGCCCAAAGTCGCATCATGCAACATTCATTCTGCAAATATTTATTGAGAGTGTTCTATGTGTGAGGCTCTTTGCCAGAGGCTGGGGGTACGCAGGCGAAGCAGGGTATGTTCTCCATTACCCAGAGACTCACAAATAGAACTAGCTGGGCTGAGTGCCTTTCTCCCTGCACCCACCGTGAGCTTTGTGATGGGCACTGTCCACTGACCCCCAACTAGGGGCTAAGATGTGTCCTGGGGAAAGAAGGTCATGAGACAAAGAGGAGGAGCTGCTGATCACCTGGGGCTATCTTGTAACTTGGAGAAAAACAAAGGCAGCAGGAGAAGAAAATCCTGTATTTAATTCTGTTGTATTCAAGATTAAAGAGAATGCCTGTAGAAAACCATACAGGTTTCCTTTTTTTTTTTTTTTTTTTGTAATGTGCACATATGTGTGTAAAAACACATTCACACACACACAGCACACACGCAGGAACCCTTTTTGGGACTGCATTTCTTTTGCTGCTTTATACAAACATCTTCTGTGTCTGGGTGCGTGTTTATGTGGTTCACGTGGAATGGGAGTGGGGTGGGGGTGGGGAATAAAACAATACCGCCTCAGGGCGCCCCTGGGGAGACTCTCTGAATTCTCTGGGATAGGAAGTTCCCTAAGAAAGCAGGAGTCACTTACATTCCCACCAAACAACAAAGCAGGCACAGGAGATAAAAGGAGAGTGGGGGTGGAGAGGAAAAAAAAAAAACAACAAACCGCCTCACCCCGGTTTAGGGAAGCAGGTGCACCCAATGCAAACAATATCATTTCTTCTATTATTTGCAGAGTTTAGGAACAAAACAAAACAATACTCCACTCCTCCCCTCTCGGGTGCAGTGGGAGGCGGGGGGCGGGGGGGATCCTCCAAGGATGCTCAGGGCAATGGGATGAAAAAGATCATTTCTCAACATATCTAACAGCAAAGGAATTAAATTCAAAATTAACAAACAAAAAGAAAAGCCCCAGCTGACCAAACAGTGAGGAGCATTGGGCCAAATCAAGTTAAAATGGCACAAGATCGTTCCTTTTGGGTGTGTTAATGGTCGGCCTCCCATCATCAGAGTTGACGAGGTGGAGGGGGTACGTGTCTCCCTTTTCTTACAGGACTGTCTGCAGCTTTAGGACAGTCACCTGAATGACCCAGCGTTTCTGTTTACACTTCTGTCTGTTTACCCTGGGATTGCCACAAGCATGCAACACACAAAGGCACTTGGCAGTGAGAACCACAGGAAAAATCACAGAGGGGACTTCACGGCCCTCCACAAGCACAGGTCCCTTTTGAAACCTGGGAGGGCTGTGGCAGTGTGTTTGCCTGCGCTCATGTAAAGTTTGTAAAGGTACACTGTTTTGTGCATTTTAAGTGGCCCCCAGATTTATAAACTTTAGGCCCTACAAAATCTTCGCAATATTTTGGCCAAAGAATTCAGGGTTTGATCCATCACTCTTTACTTCTGCAGCAGGTCTGGGCGGAGGAGACAGTCCTCAGTCTGAGTCTCCAGGCTAACTCTGCCCAAGGATGAGTCAGGTTTGTTCTTATCTGGGTGACGGTAGTCACAGGAAGGACTCAGGTGATTTGAGGGAAGAACTCAAGGGAAGAAGGAACTGACAAAGACAAGCACAAGCCATCTTGGAACATGGCTGCAAGGGCTGGGGGTGGGGGGAGTGGGGTGGGAGGGTGGGTTGCTTTGAAAACAGCATGATGTCTGTCATCTAGACTTTCTTCCAGCTCAGTCCCCAAGGACCCATGCCAGGACCTGCAATAAAGAGAGTCCTGAAAATTAGAGAGGCATCTCGCTAACATGGCTGTAATGGCACTGAGAACCCCAAGGTGAGCACAGCCCAGCGTGATTGGGTATGAAGGGTAACTTCTCCACAGGTCACTGTCGAAGCTGATGGAGAATGGAACCAGCTCTCCCTGTTCCCTACTCTTCAGCTATCTCTGCCCCAGAAGGAAGCCTTCTGAGCACAAAGGGTCTGGAAAGGATGTAAGGAAGCCACGATGCTTCTGTGGTCTTGGCAGCTTTGAGGTGGTGCGGACAACTTTGGTGGCAGCTGCTAAATAGGAGAAAAGGAAAATGTCATCTTGATGCCAGAAGAACTTGTGAGCTATCCCTGGGCCACTAAAAGAAGCTAGCCGTGGGGAACTGGGCTTGAGAGTAACCACCACGAGTGCAAGATGACAACGACAGTATAATGATGATAACGATGGCAATAGGTTAATTATATACATTAATGATAATGTAATTGTTTATAATGGGATTCCTTGGTAGCTCAGCAGCAAAAAAAAATCTGTCACAATGTAGGAGACACAGGTTTGATCCCTGGGTCAGGAAGACCCTTCTGGAGAAGAAATGACAAGCCACTCCAATATTCTTGCCTGGGAAATCCCATAGACAGAGGAGCCTGGCGGGCTACAGTCCATAGGGTTGCAGAGTCGGACATGACTGAAGTGACTGAACACAATTGTTTATTAGTAGTGTAAGATTAGCAGGTTCAGCTATCCACACCCAGGCTCATTTAATGTTCACATCACAGTAAAGTAGGTTCCGTGATTATAATTGCTCTGCCAATGAGGAAAGAGTCTCCAGAGCAAGTAAATTACATGCCCAGGACTTGCACACAGCTAGTGAGTATTGAGACAGGAATTCTAACCTGATCTCTCTGAATTATGAGTCCACCTTCTTACCTTTTATATACATGGTAGCGGGAAAAAATGAAGCCAAAGAAATAGTGTTATTGTTGCTCTTGCTGTGAATTTAGCCATCAGATTGCTGATGTGACCTGGGAAACATGTAGTATTATTGTGACAATTAATTAGATTAGATTATTCACTATAATGAATCATTCTTTATATATGCATTTCTTGAATGCTTGTAGGTGAGCTCTGGGCTATGCTGACTCGTGTCCTCCCCTTGTGTGAAGTTCTCATGCTAAAATTCCAGAAGTCTTTAGGGCCCTTAAAAGTTTCCTACTACTCTTTTGTTACATTTTCTCCCTTCTAGGCAGTTTCATTTTACACAATCATAGCTTTGATCTAATTCATCCTAATGTAAGAACCACCTTCTTCATTAGCTATGTTTACATAATTGGACAAAAGGCTAACCTTAATTTACTTCTAGAAAGTCTGGCCAGATTGTGAGGTTGGATTATGCCTCTCTGACTGAAGGGAGGGAATTGGAAAAATGTTCTGCCGAAATGTGCTTACTGATTTACTGCTATTGTATATACAAGAATCCAGGTTTACTGTCTGTTTAGAGAACTTGACCATATATAACCAAAGGCATCAGCCTCTATAGGTAACTTCAGTGGATTTGTAGATAGCATGTGTCATTGTGCTGGCAAAGAGGAAGATATTTAAAATCACAGTAGTTGAGGACCCTTTTCTGGGCATCACTCCTGCTGAGAAGATAGAATCCATTGAAAGTAAAATGACTGGACCAGAATTTCCACAGTTCAAAACTCTGTGGCTGGTAAAGGTTTGCCTGCTGAGTGAGAACACAGTTTGGCATGTACAATTGCCCATTATTTCTTACATTTCATGGAAACTTTCACTTTGAAAAGGTACATGTCACGCCTGCATACATGCTAAGTCACTTCAGTCCTGTCCGACTCTTTGCAACCCCATGGAATGTAGCTCCCCAGGCTCCTCTGTGCATGGAATTCTCCAGGCAAGAATACTGGAATGGGTTGCCATTTCCTTCTCCAGGGGACATGTTGTGATTCTGACTAAATATAAAATGAGTTGGGGTGAGCGAATCATACCTTTAAGCAGGAACCTATCTGTTCTGGATAAAAATAGTTCCACTCACTATGGCTTTGTAAGGAAAACATCAATTAGACTGAACAATGTTCCCCATGGAACATAGATGCCCTGTCGTCTCTGGACACCTCCTTTGAATTTGGTTTGCACTGTGTCATGTCTTCTGTTAGGAGGAAATTATCAACAACGAGAGGAAATCCTGTACTAGTATTGAATAGTCCTTATTTTAAAGGTACTTCCCTTCTTGTGGGAATTGTATGTAATCAGAACAACACTATAAAATGTCTGATTTATTTTACAAGGTTTGACTTTCAGCCTCATTTTTTTTTTTAAAGATTGACTTATTGTGCTTAAGATATTCAATTGTTGAGCTAGAGAGCATTCTTCTAGAGCTGCTTGAACCTCACCAAGGTGGGGTGGAGGTTAAAACAGCCACAGGAAGCTCAAGGTCCTCAGAGACACCCATGTATTCCAGAGCACACAATGACTAATAAATGCTAAAATTACCCTGGAAAGAACCCTTGAATTACAAACATTTGCCCCCTTTTTTTACCTGTTTTCATGCTGAGGGGAACTGGGCCATCTTGCCTGTGATTCTCCCACCAGTTTATGTGGCTCAGCCAAAGGATGGAAGGGGAAGGATGACGGCTGGGTCTTGAAGACCTGAGAGTGAAAAAGAAAATTGAACTTACTTTTCTGCTTCTGAGAGTAGCTAATTATTACTTTTGAGCAAGAAGCTGCTTAGAAGCAGGAGGAATCCAAGAGAATAGCCTCAATCTCGAAATTTGGCTTCTCCTCTGGTTCATGAAACCAATACACAGTATGTAAGGCATGCTCGATGCAGTGCTCTAGGTGCTGACTGACCTCTGTGTGATACCTCTCAAACATTCCCAGCAAAAGGAGGATAAATTGGTACACCTGAAGGTCCGAGGGGCTTAGCTCAAAGCAACTAGGTGCAAGCACAAATGCTTATTAAGTTCTCATATTAATATCTTGTCTTGGGCTTCCCAGGTGGTTCAGTTGGAGAAGAACCCACCTGCCAGTGCAGGAGATGAAAGGGATGTGGGTTTGATTTCTGGTTAGAAAGATCCCCTGGAAGAGGAAATGGAAACCTACTCCAGTATTCTTGCCTGGAGAATCCCATGGACAGAGGAGCCTGGCGGGCTACAATCCATGGGGCCGCAAAGAGTCAGACAGGACTGAGTGCACACAGCCAACAATCTTGTTTTAGAAACTCCTAAGCGTCTTGTATTTCGCTCTGTTGATATATTAACATTGGCTTCAGTGTAAGTTTAGCCGAACTTCCTTTGATGATGGGAGTGTTTCTATATCTGCACTGTCCAACACAGTAGCCACCAGTCACATGTGGCCACCGAGCACTTCAAATGTGGCTGCAGTGACTGAGGAAATGAATTTTTAATTATATTTAATTTTAATTAATTTAAATAGCCACATGAGACTATGTGCCTGTCGTATTGGGCAGCACAGCTGTAGATGGACACATTACTTTAGCCAATGGCTTCATGGATTTTCTGGTACAATAGCAATTATTTCTACGGACAGGTACAGCCACCTTTGGTCAACCATGGTCTGTCCATGGGTGGATCTAAAAGCCACACGTTTGCTGTGATGCTAGCTAACTTGCCATTCTCTCTGTGGCTCTTGGTAAACACCACCACTGCCCAGTACTGCTTGCCAGCCTTCAGCTTCTCTGTGTCAACTGAGTTCAGCACAGTGCTTTCCTCCCCAGCGGGGTCCCAGACAGCCACCATGTGATTTTGGGAAGCCCAAAGAAGCTCTTTGGAAGGAAAACCTGGGTGATCACTGCTCAGAGTGCTGACTGCAAACCTGAAGCCCTGCGGTCGTGTTTTCTGTTCTCAGCAGGGCAGTGCACTGCGTTTCCACCAGGGAACACTGAGAAGAAAGGTTCTTGCTACCATTGTCCTTTGCCAAGAGCACCCTGCAGTTCCCACAGCAGGTCTTGCTCCAAGCTCCATGTTTGCCAAAATTCTACGGGCTTCTGACCTCTTTTTAGCAGTTGTGCTGAAGTTTCTCTTCACCCACTTTTGCTAATGGAACTTGGCGGTTCCAACATCGCATTATCTTTAGACAGGAATCGTCCCAGCTACTCTTGAACCACCTGCAGGGTTTCTTTCTCCTTTTACCAATCCCATATAGGCTCTGTTTTTGTGACTCCTAGCCTCCTCCCCTACCCCCTGTCCTCAAGGTAAACTTAAAGAGCTCAGAGGCATTTCCTACTTCTCATTTTTTTCCGAACAAATTTTGATGAATATATAGTGCACTCCGGTTTATTCAAAAGCATGGAGGAATAGGGCATTCTCATTGATAGATAATTTTAGCTTACTGAAAGTAACTGTACCTGCCAAATGTAGGTTAGTCAATTTTCTTAGAATCCAGAACAATAAAACAGTCTTAATGACGAAGCTAGGCAATGCAATGCATTGCAATGCAATATTTCTTTGGGGGCTTAGATGACATTTCAGGGTCTTGTAATGACTTTGAGTCATTATTATGAACAGTAATTACCCTTCAATTGTACAGCATGGAATAATTATGTTTATCTTAGTTTTCCAGTCGGTTGGATTCAAGATAAACAGACCTTTGCAGCAGATAAAAACAATTTTCTAATTTTTTGTCCAGCAGTGATTACATTTTAATTTGGGGGTTCTATGTGATTATATTTATTCTGTTACATTGTTAACATTAACATGGTTCATATGGAATGCTTAAAATTTACTTAAATATTTTGGGGATTAACTAAAATATGAAAAAGGAAAGGAAAGTGAAGTTGCTAAATCGCGCCTGACTCTTTGTGACCCTATGGATTGTAGCCTATGAGGCTCCTCCATCCATGGAATTTTCTAGGCAAGGGTAAGGGGAAAATCTGAAAACATTCCTTTTAAATAAAGGTGTTTTTGAAGCAACAGGTGCAATCCAGAAAGTTGAATATAAATCAGGCTTTTAAAGAATCTTGTATAAGAAAATTTATTTTTATAAAAATGAAATAATGTATTTATCATAATAAATATGAAAAGCACAGAAAAATTTTTAAAAATATCTCTAGTTTCATTGCAATGAATGCCAGCTAGGTGATGGTCCTCCTAGTTCTTTTTCTATACATATAAACATAAATAGATTTCTGTATATTTACAAAACAGAATTATATGAAATTAGATTTCATAGTTCACTTCTTTTATTTAAGATTTTTCCATGTCATTGAAGTCTTTGAAAATCATTTTAAATGGAAACACTATCATTCATTTAACTGTTTCCCTTCTTTGACATATCTTCCCAGGTGGCGCTGAAAGCTCAGACGGTAAAGAATCTGCCTGCAGTGCAGGAGACCCAGGTTCAATCCCTGGGTCAGGAAGAGTCCCTGGAGAAGGGAATGGCCACCCACCCCAGTATTCTTACCTGGAGAATTCCATGGAGAGAATAGCCTGGCAGGCTATAGTCCATGGGGTGGAAAAGAGTCAGATACAACTGGGAAATTTTCATTTTATTTTTCAGGTGGTGCTAGTGATAAAGAATCCAGCTGCCAGTGCAGGAGACACAAAAGATGCGAGTTTGATCCCTGGGTTGGGAAGATCCTCTGGAGGAGGAATTGGCAATGCACTCCACAATTCTTGCCCGGGGACTCCCATGTACAGAGGAACCTGACGGGCTACAGTACATGGGGTTGCAAAGAGTTGGACACGACTGAGCAACTGAACACACACACACGCTTCTTTGACTTATCAGTTCAGTTCAGTTGCTCAGTCTTGTCTGACTCTTTGTGACTCCATGGAGTGTAGACCACCAGGCTCCTCTGTCCATGGGATTTTCCAGGCAAGAATACTGGAGAGGGTTGCCATGCCCTCCTCCAGGGGATCTTTCCGACCCAGGGATTAAACCCACGTCTCCTGCATTGCAGGTGGATTCTTTATCCACTGAGCCACCTGGGAAACCATATTAACATAAACAAATATCTATGATGATTTTGGGGACAGAGCAGGGTATCAGTTCAGTTGAGTCGCTCAGTCGTGTCTGACTCTTTGCGACGCCATGGCTGCAGCATGCCAGGCTTCCCTGTCCATCACTAACTCCTGGAGCTTGCCCAAACTCATGTCCATTGAGTCGGAGATGCCATCCAACCCTGTCATCCTCTGTCATCCCCTTCTCCTCCTGCCTTTAATCTTTCCCAGCATTAGAGTCTTTTCCAGTGAGTTAGTTCTTTGCATCAGATGACCAAAGTGTTGGAGCTTCAGCTTCATCATCAGTCCTTCCAATGAATATTCAGGATGATTTCCTTTAGGGTTGATTGGTTGGATCTCCTTGCAGTCCAAGGGACTCTCAAGAGTCTTCTCCAACATCTCAGTTCAAAAGCATCAATTCTTCAGCGCTCAGCTTTCTGTTCACATTTTCTCACTGTAATGAACAATGATGCTGTGAACACCCTATTCATAAATTTTGGAGAATCTCAGCTTATTTCCTCAGCATATATTCTTAATGTTATTACTTGCAAAGAATGTGAACATTTTTCAAACCCTTGACATTCACTGCACAATTGCTTTCTGGAACGATTGTTAACACATATTTTTCCTACAGCAGCATGTGAGTGTCTCCCAGCGCCCCCTGCAGAACCATATGAGCATATACCTGGTGGTTCAAACTAAAGCCATGGAATGGATCCAAGGTATCTAGGCGAAACTGGTCTCTTCCATTTCCTACCTGTAGGACCTGAAGCAAGTTATTTAATTTTGCCGAACCTCAGTTTCCTAAAAGTAAATTGTATCACATGAAGACAAATTGAGGTGATAATAGATCACAGTGTATTATTCAGTGCACGTGTGTGTGTGTGTGTGTATGCGTGTGTATGTGCTCATTCTCTCAGTCATGTCTGACTCTTTGTGACCCCATGGACTCTAGCCCACCAGGCTTCTCTGCCCGTGGGATTTTCCAGGCAAGAATACTGGAGTGGGTTGCCATTTCCTCCTACAGGGAATCTTCCTGACCCAGGGGTCAAACTTGCATCTTCTGCATTGCAGGTAGATTCTTTACTGCTGAGCCATAGTAAGTGCTTAATAAATGCTAACTATAAATGAAATAGGTAGTTAAAAGTTCTATTCTAATGGGCAATATGAGATCTAATGTCACTTCATTTTGTACTTCATAAAACTTTTAAGACAAGTAATTGTAGTTATTTTTTTATTTTTATAAAAGCAGTCCTAGAAAAGCTAGAAATTACAAATCAGCCTGGGGGGAAGACATAATCCCAGCAATCTTAGCTTTTTGATATATTTACATCTTCACTTTTATTTTGAAGGGAATGTTATTTTACTGACAGGTTCCTTAATTTATTCCCTGGTTGTTGGTCCATCCTTTTTATGTTCTTACTTTTAAAAGTAGGGTTTTTTTTTTTTTTTTTTTGCTGTACTCCTCAGTTTTTAAGACTTTTGTTTCCCCAACTAGGAATCAAACTTGGACTCTAGGCAGTGAGATCTTGAAGTCCTAACCACTGGACTTCCAGGGAATTCCTTAGTGCTATTTTCTCATCAGAGCTTCCCACTTTCTTCTTGGTGGGTGGGTTTACTCTGTTTCAAGTAGCCTTGCATTTGTGTACCAGGATTTATGTTTCTGCATCCAGTCCAACTTATCTTGACATCCCTGAAAATTAATTCCAGTTCTGGCAATCACTTGAATCTTGAATGTGTTGTATTTTCCTTTCCTTTCCTTTCCTCCACACCAGCTTCCCCATCTCCACCGCCCATGACTCACCTTCCACTGCTTTTCTGGGAAATCGAAAGAGGCTGTCACTGTTAGCTGAATTCTGTGTTGTACCAAAACCAGATTATCTCTTAGGAGATATTTTCAAAAGAGGAAAAAAAAAAAGTCCTCCAGTCTCTTAGTTAATTTCAAGTTAAATGCATTTTTCTGTGATTGGTGCTTTGAGAAATAAAGAATGCTCTCAGGAATATAACAGTTTAGTGAGAAAAAGAAGAGACATATACATTTAACTTCAATTCAGTGAATAAAGTGTGAAGTGCTATAACAGAAAAAGCCAAGGGAGTTTAGAGAGCAAGCTTATTTTCAAGTGGAAAGATTAAGACAGTTTCATAAAGAAGCCGCTCTATGTGTCAAAGCTGGAGAATGGACTGGATCTGACCCATCTGTGTGGAGGACAGGAAGAACATGACAGGGGCTAGATCCAGAGGTGGCCTCAGGCACTGTCGGTGTGGGAGGTGTTCTGTTGTTACTTCAGGAGGTGTTTGATGGTTTATCTGGGGAGATGGTCAGTTGGTTATCTGGCTGAAATGCAACCTATAGAAAGGAAATGATGAGGCAGTGATCACAGGGGACCTTGCTGTCAGATTAGGCAAGCTGACTCCTTTAAAGGTGGGGAAATGAGTAGAGCTTTCTCTGGGAAGAATACTCTGGAAAGAGTTCACACATTGGACCAGGGACCAGAACGCCTGAAGCTGGGCTCCATTAAATGGCACTGCCCCTAGAGTCCAGACAAGCAGTGACAGAATGAAGCTGGCTGGTGGTTTCCTTGCTCAACATCTGGGGGGGTTAGTTTTATTCATTCTACCAAGAAACATTTTTTCAGTGTTTTTAAATATGCGTCTTAAACTGAGTCTTCTCAGTTCATCCTGCCCCGCCTCCCTGCACCTCTTGACTCAATTTTGAATAAAAACATGGATTTTAAAAGCTAATATCCTGTACTCTTATTTTGTGCCACTTTGACATAATTTTAAGTGCTTTTAAATCTTTCACCCTCACAACCACTCTGCCAGGTAGGAGCTATTCTTAGTCTTCCTTTCAGTGACGAGGTTACTGAGGCATAAGCTGATGAGCAAAGCTGCCTGAGGTCAAACTCATGACAACAGCGGGAGGCCCAGGGTTTGGACCCAGGCAGTGTCTTGTTCCAAAGCCCTTTATTTGAGGCCCTTGAAGGTACAGAAGAATACCTCTAGTGTGAGATAAACTGAGCCAGCCCAGGGTTAAATGGCCACTGACACTTGCTCTCCATGTTCTGAACCAATGGAGCATTGGGGGTTGAAGAGGACAAACCCCAGTTAAGTGCCACACTCACCTTGGCTGCAGCTGGTGGTGGCCAGGAGGGAAAACAGGCCAGCACCACACAAGCTTTCAGATCTTAAAAGAAGCTGGAAATCTAGATTTTTGTATGAAATTTCATGACTTTAAAATGTTGGCTTAAGTTTACTTAAACATATGACAGTCAAGTAATATCCATCTGTGGGTCAGATGTGGCCCACAGCTGCCATTGGTCACTGCTGCATGAGTCTGGGACTCTGCGTGGTCCAGGCAGGGGGTGAGAAGGTGGATCTGAATCCTGCCTCCTGGGTAGGAGAGTTACATTGTGTGGAAGGAACTTCCCTTTTGTTCTCAGAGTAAGAAGAAAGTCAGGGCACAACTGTATTGGAGTCTTGTGAGGTGAGATTTTTCTGATACTTACATACTTGGGAAAGTATTTTTCCCCTGCCAGATGTCATATTTATCCAACCGCACAGACTGGGCCTGGCTGAGTGGATACAGGACAAAGAACTGAGACTTTTACATCTGCATTTAGTACCATGCTCTGAAACACTAGTGAATGGGGCTTTGTATCTATATTGGTACCCAAGAAATTTTAAGTGATAGAGGTAACTTTATGATAGCATATCTATTGTCACCAAAGGAAGATTTTTATTATTTGCATTTCCCAAAGGGAGAGGTCATGCCGGACCACACTGGGCCACATGGGTGAGCATCCGTCAGCAGACAGAAAGGAGTGATAGGAACACATAGGCTAAGGTCTCTACTGTGTTTTCTGTGGGAAAGGCAGGCAGAGCAGGAGAAACATCTCAGGATCGGCGAGCCGGTGCACTAAGCGCAGGCGGCTGTGAGAGCTGGTGCACTAAGCGCGGCCGAGAGGAGCTACCCCAGGTCCGAGGTCAGGGGCAGTGGCCTAGAGTGCCAGGCTGTGATGGTGCAGGAACGGCCAAGAGGAGCTACCCCGCGTCCGAGGTCAGTGGCGGCCGGGAGCAGACACCCTGCGTCCGAGGTCAGGGGCGGCCAGGAGAAGCCACCTCGCACCCGAGGCCAAGGGCGGTGACCCTGAGGAGCCACCCTGAGCCCGAGGCCAAGGGCAGCAGCTGGGAGGAGCCACGCATGCCCGATGCCAGGGCCGGCGGCTGGAAGGAGCATCCCGAGGAGCGGTGGCTACCAAGGCTCAGGAGGGCCTAGAGGAGCTATCCCACGTTGAAGGTCAGTAACGGTGGTGGTAAGGAGATACCCCTCGTCCAAGGTAAGAGAAACCCAAGTAAGATGGTAGGTGTTGCAAGAGGGCATCAGAGGGCAGACACACTGAAACCATACTCACAGAAAACTAGTCAATCTAATCACACTAGGATCACAGCCTTGTCTAACTCAATGAAACCAAGCCATGCCAGCGGGGCAACCCAAGATGGGCGGGTCATGGCGGAGAGGTCTGACAGAGCGTGGTCCACTGGAGAAGGGAATGGCAAGCCACTTCAGTATTCTTGCCTTGAGAACCCCATGAACACTATGAAAAGGC
This sequence comes from Ovis aries, assembly GCF_016772045.2. Lineage (NCBI taxonomy): Eukaryota > Metazoa > Chordata > Mammalia > Artiodactyla > Bovidae > Ovis > Ovis aries. Next base: position 56,017,147 of record NC_056062.1, on the reverse strand, counting down.
AAAATGATAGGATACCAAAGAGGAACTCCCCAGGTCATTAGGTGCCCAATATGCTACTGGAGATCAGTGGAGAAATAATTCCAGAAAGAATGAAGGGATGGAGCCAAAGCAAAAACAGTACCCAGCTGTGGATGTGACTGGTGATAGAAGCAAGATCCGATGCTGTAAAGAGCAATATTGCATAGGAACCTGGAATGTCAGGTCCATGAATCAAGGCAAATTGGAAGTGGTCAAACAAGAGATGGCAAGGGTGAACGTTGACATGCTAGGAATCAGCGAACTAAAATGGACTGGAATGGGTGAATTTAACTCAGATGACCATTATAACTACTACTGTGGGCAGGAATCCCTCAGAAGAAATGGAGTAGCCATCATGGTCAACAAAAGAGTCCAAAATGCAGTACTTGGATGCAATCTCAAAAACAACAGAATGATCTCTGTTCGTCTCCAAGGAAAACCATTCAATATCACAGTTATCCAAGTCTATGCCCCAACCAGTAACACTGAAGAAACTGAAGTTGAACGGTATTATGAAGACCTACAAGACCTTTTAGAACTAACACCCAAAAAAGATGTCCTTTTCATTATAGGGGACTGGAATGCAAAGTAGGAAGTCAAGAAACACCTGGAGTAACAGGCAAATTTGGCCTTGGAATGCGGAATGAAGCAGGGCAAAGACTAATAGAGTTTTGCCAAGAAAATGCACTGGTAATAGCAAACACCCTCTTCCAACAACACAAGAGAACACTCTACACATGGACATCACCAGATGGTCAACACCGAAATCAGATTGATTATATTCTATGCAGCCAAAGATGGAGAAGCTCTATAGAGTCAACAAAAACAAGACCAGGAGCTGACTGTGGCTCAGATCATGAACTCCTTATTGCCAAATTCAGACTTAAATTGAAGAAAGTAGGGAAAACCACTAGACCATTCAGGTATGACCTCAATCAAATCCCTTATGATTATACAGTAGATGTGAGAAATAGATTTAAGGGTCTAGATCTGATAGAGTGCCTGATGAACTATGGAATGAGGTTTGTGACATTGTACAGGAGACAGGGATCAAGACCATCCCCATGGAAAAGAAATGCAAAAAAGCAAAATGGCTCTCTGGGGAGGCCTTACAAATAGCTGTGAAAAGAAGAGAAGCGAAAAGCAAAGGAGAAAAGGAAAGATATACGCATCTGAATGCAGAGTTCCAAAGAATAGCAAGGAGAGATAAGAAAGCCTTCTTCAGTGATCAATGCAAAGAAATAGAGGAAAACAACAGAATGGGAAAGACTAGAGATCTCTTCAAGAAAATTAGAGATACCAAGGGAACATTTCATGCAAAGATGGGCTCGATAAAGGACAGAAATGGCATGGACCTAACAGAAGCAGAAGATATTAAGAAGAGGTGGCAAGAATACACAGAAGAACTGTACAAAAAAGGTCTTCACAACCCAGATAATCATGATGATGTGATCACTAATCTAGAGCCAGACATCTTGGAATGTGAAGTCAAGTGGGCCTTAGAAAGCATCACTACGAACAAAGCTAGTGGAGGTGATGGAATTCCAGTCGAGCTGTTTCAAATCCTAAAAGATGATGCTGTGAAAGTGCTGCACTCAATATGCCAGCAAATTTGGAAAACTCAGCAGTGGCCACAGGACTGGAAAAGGTCAGTTTTCATTCCAATCCCAAAGAAAGGCAATGCCAAAGAATGTTCAAACTACTGCACAATTGCACTCATCTCACATGCTAGTAAAGTAATGCTAAAAATTCTCCAAGCCAGGCTTCAGCAATACATGAACCGTGAACTCCCTGATGTTCAAGCTGGTTTTAGAAAAGGCAGAGGAACCTGAGATCAAATTGCCAACATCCCCTGGATCATGGAAAAAGCAAGAGAGTTCAGAAAAACATCTATTTCTGCTTTATTGACTATGCCAAAGCCTTTGACTGTGTGGATCACAGTCAACTGTGGAAAATTCTTCAAGAGATGGGCATACCAGACCACCTGACCTGCCTCTTGAGAAATCTGTCTGCAGGTCAGGAAGCAACAGTTAGAACTGGACATGGAACAACAGACTGGTTCCAAATAGGAAAAGGAGTACGTCAAGGCTGTATATTGTCACCCTGCTTATTTAACTTATACGCAGAGTACATCATGAGAAATGCTGGACTGGAAGAAACACAAGCTGGAATCAAGATTGCCGGGAGAAATATCAATAACCTCAGATATGCAGATGACACCACCCTTATGGCAGAAAGTGAAGAGGAACTAAAAAGCCTCTTGATGAAAGTCAAAGTGGAGAGGGAAAAAGTTGGCTTAAAGCTCAACATTCAGAAAACAAAGATCATGGCATCCAGTCCCATCACTTCATGGGAAATAGATGGGGAAACAGTGGAAACAGTGTCAGACTTTATTTTTTGGGGCTCCAAAATCACTGCAGATGGTGACTGCAGCCATGAAATTAAAAGATGCTTACTCCTTGGAAGAAAAGTTATGACCAATCTAGATGGCATATTCAAAAGCAGAGACATTACTTTACCGACTAAGGTCTGCCTAGTCAAGGCTACGGTTTTTCCTGTGGTCATGTATGGATGTGAGAGTTGGACTGTGAAGAAGGCTGAGTGCCAAAGAATTGATGCTTTTGAAGTGTGGTGTTGGAGAAGACTCTTGAGAATCCCTTGGTCTGCAAGGAGATCCAACCAGTCCATTCTGAAGGAGATCAACCCTGGGATCTCTTTGGAAGGAATGATGCTAAAGCTGAAGCTCCAGTACTTTGGCCACCTGATGAGAAGAGTTGACTCACTGGAAAAGACTCTGATGCTGGGAGGGATTGGGGGCAGGAGAAGAAGGGGACGACCAAGGATGAGATGGCTGGATGGCATCATGGACTTGATGGACGTGAGTCTGAGTGAACTCCGGGAGATGGTGATGAACAAGGAGGCCTGGTGTGCTGCGATTCATAGGGTTGCAAAGAGTCAGACATGACTGAGCGACTGAACTGAACTGAACTGGTAGATATAGAAGGTGGCTCGGGAAATGGAATCAGGATTGGTTGGTCTGCATATGAAAAGTGTGTTCACAGGCAATTCCTAAATTATTATCTTAGGAATTAGCCCTGAGAGAGGCAGTCTCTCCCTGGCCAGCTAGGCCCCTCAAGAAGTCAAAACATCATAAAATATTGAAAATAAAAAAATAAAATTAATATAGAGTTTCATAAGGATTTCTAAAAGCTAAGTGTCTTCACCACTGTTCTTTTCTCTGGAATAATGCAAACATTTAAGAACAAGAATTTTCTTCCAGGTTTAACTTAGTCATGTCCTCAGGCCTGGGTATGAACTCTTTCCATTTTCTTTTTAAAAAAAATTGTGGGGGGGTGGCATTCCCACATGGCATGTGATATCTTACCTCCCCCAACCAGGGACTGAACCCATTCTCCCTGCAGTGGAAATATGGAGTCTTCACCGCTGGACCACCAGGGAAATCCTCTGAGCTCTTCTCTCCTTTTCATTGCTTTCTACAAATGTCTTTTTAGTTTTGATTTGTGCTTTGTTCCAGGAGTTATTTGGGAATGAATTTCTTCCAATAAAGGGCACCCATTTTAAGTGTCTAGCTCAGTGAGTTCTGACAGATGTGTCTACTGGGATAAACATCCACAATCAAGATACAGAACATTCCCAGCTTGAATATCCTTTTCATTTTTTGTTTAATGTCATTTGATTACCATCAGAGCATTGACTGTAGAAAGCTCTATCTTAAAGTTTGTTAAGGTTTCTTTGTAACCAAAGAAACAACAGCAAAAAAAAAAAAAAAAAAAAGGAGTAATTTGTAAAAAATATTTAAATATCAAATATTCTCTCTCTGGTGATCTCTCCTGGATCATCTTTTCTCTGCTCCTAAGGCAGTCTGGTCATCCTTATGTTAAGCCGTACTTATGCTGCAGTGCTGAGGCCTTTCTGTGCATGCCCACTCCTCTTCATGAGACAGCGAGCTTCCTCAAGGTCAGGGCCACATCATCACTGAGTCCCTGGGGCTACAATGGGACTCGGTGTGGCAAAGATGCTTGACCAATATCCATATCTAGAGTTGAATTACGTACATCTTGCCTGTGCCCTTAAGGACCCACGTGGGTGGCAGGTGCTTTAGAGACCCCCATCCACTACCCCAGGTCTTATCTTTGCAGTGACTCAATTCATGTCAAGATATCTCTCCTGGGGACTTCCCTGGTGGTCCAGTGGCTAAGACTCCAAGATCCCAATGCAGGGGGCCCAGGTTCAGTCCCTGGTCAGGGAACTAGATCCCACATGCTGCAACTAAGACCCAATGCAGCCAAATAAGAAAATTTTAAAGATTTTAAAAGATATTTCCCTGTTCTTTATATTATTTTTGGCTGCACTGCAAGGCTTGCAGCATCTTAGTTCCCTGACCAGGGATGGAACCCAGGCCCCCAGCAGTGAAAGTGCCAAGTCCTAACCACTGGCCGGTCAGGAAATCCCCTTTCCTGTTCTTTAGAGACCCTGAATAATTAAAATAAGCCATTCTAACACACCTATTGATTTCTCTGTCAGGACCCGGTGGCTTGAAATAAGGAAAAAAAAGAAAGAAAGAAAATTAATACAGAGTTCCATCCGTATTTTGCACTTCTAGGAGAAGCGTGTATTGAGAAAAGGGCTAATCTCTAAAAGGGGCTCAAGTCTATTGTTTTGTAGGTCCTATTTCATTTTGATTGGATGATGAGACTACGTCAGTTCTTGTACAATTTGTAGTCAGCTTCATTTCCTGGTTCTCACACAGCCGCCTGACATTGTTGTGTTTGGATTCACAACACGGCTGGGGGATGTTTACGTCCCCACCCAGACAGCTGTGCTCGTTGAAACAGAAGGAACGTTGATGCTGTTTACTTCCAGAATGGTAAAACACTGAAACCCCTCCTCTCTAAAAAATGGTTACTATTTTATTTAAAGGTGAACTAGAGCTCTTTATCTCAACTCAGCACTATCTTATAATTGTTTTCCCAAGTTAGTGTAAATTGAAAATGCTCTTATGTTATTTGTAAAGTGTCAAAAAATGGTAGGTCTTGGAAATTCTACAGATTTTTATTTCTGGCATAATTGGAAGATTTGGAATCATGGTTAAGAGACTGTTTCCATCTATTTATTCTAAATTAGCCAAGTCTGGAAAATCACAGAGATAGCTGGTCCTTTTGTCATGAGTTCCCAAAATCAGAATTGCTTGGCTGATGGCCGGACTCTGACTTTCTTGAAAAGTTTCCAAGGGAGCCTTCATCCTAAAACATACTGGCCATTTAGGAAAAGCCAGAGGAATCTACTTTTGGAGAAGGCAATGGCACCCCACTCCAGTACTATTGCCTGGAAAATCCCATGGATGGAGGAGCCTGGTGGGCTGCCATCCACGGGGTCGCGAAGAGTCGGACATGACTGAGCGACTTCACTTTCACGTTTCACTTTCATGCACTGGAGAAGAAAATGGCAACCCACTCCAGTGTTCTTGCCTGGAGAATCCCAGGGGCGGCGGAACCTGGTGGGCTGCCGTCTATAGGGTTGCACAGAGTCGGACATGACTGAAGCGACTTAGCAGCAGCAGAGGAATCTACTTTACGAATAAGAGGCCACTTCTGGTGGTCCTAGGGAAACAAGATAATCCCTTTCGGGGTGGGCTTTACAAATATTACACAATTTTTACACCCTGCAATTCTCAAGATACGACTTAGTTCTGTGGATAAGCTGAACTATCAGAAAATAGCCTCACGTTGGTGTAAAAGGGCCATCTTTTCACTGTTTAATCCTTTATAGACCCAGCATCAACCTTCCCAGTCCTGATAGCTGTATTTCTCATCCTTCATATTCTAAGAGCTTATATTAGAAATATAATAAGAGAACATCTTGACAAGTTTCAGGAAATGAAGCTTACTTGACAGAAGCAAATTTCTTTAAAATACCCAAAGGTCATCAAGAAACAACAACAGAACTCCTAAAGTTCCTCAAATTATGTTTTCAAATCTTTGCATTCTTTGGCCTGATTCTCAAATATGTTTTCAAATCTTTGCACTCTTTGACCTGCAGAGAAGTGCTATAAGAGCCTCAGGTTTCCATGAGTCACATGCAGAAGGAATCCTAGAATACTGTCTGAATTTCAATTAATTTTTGGCTTCCTTGCTGATTCAGGTGATCTGAGTGGTATAGGCTGTTAGTTGCCTACTCAGTATCTATTCTTGCCTTCTTCCTGAGTGACAGATATTTTTTTAGCTGAGCACATTACTGCCTAGAACAAGACGCATTTCCAGCCCCCATTCTGCTTGGAATGGCCAATTAGTTGCAAGTGGAATTTGTTAGGAAGGGCTTCTAGAAAGTGTACCTTTTGACAGTGACACATGGAGGAACGGCATTTTTTCCTTGCCCATCCCCACTTCCTCAGTGCCAACCAGGATCGTGGACCTGATGGCTAGGCCTTCACATCATAATGGATTTTGAGATGACCTTGAAGATGGAAGCTCCTGTGTTAAGAATGTTGGAGCAGGGAGATAGGAGTGTGGATCCTTGATGGCCCTATGGTGCCACTGTTACCACTGCTGTTATGTTGCTAAGTTATGTCCGACTCTTTGTGACCCCATGGACTGTAGTCCACCAGGCTCCTCTGACCATGGGAGAGGAGCAAAAATACTGGAGTGGGTTGTCATGCCGTCCTCCAGGGGATCTTCCTGACCCAGGAACCTGAGTCTCCTGTGTCTCCTGCGTTGGCAGGTAGATTCTTTTACCACTGAGTCACCAGGGTAGAACTGCTTATTCTTGGACTTCATTACTGTGAGGAAGTAATAAACTTTCATCTGGCTTAAGCCACAAACCCCATGTGATTTACTGGGTTAATTAATGCTGATCTTGTTAATATTAATGAGAATTGAATATATTTGAGAATTTCACTTACTTAATGCTTAATTAATGCTTGTTGAGAGCCAAGTCTTCCTGGACTAAATGTGATGTAGTTATAAAAGCATACAAAAAAAGCTAGATGCCAAATATAGAACTTGACTTTTAAAGCCTCTACTAAGAAATTATATTATCTAATATCTAAATAGCTGGAAAACTGTTGAAACACACAATGGATGTTTGGCCTTCAGCTCAGGCAGACCTGGGCTTGGATTCAGGGCTCTGCCTTTGACCTACTATTTGCTAGTCAGCTGACCTTAGGCAAGTTACTGAACTTGCAAACAGCCTCTTTGCTCTTCATCTACTCACTGGGGAAAAGAATATATACCTTGCATTTGTTGGGAGAGTTAAATGAGATAATGTAGGTAGAGCAAAAGTCAGCAAAATAAAGTGGACTGAGTTGACATAATAGAACATGGGAGGAAAAAGGTAGAGAGTTAAAGGAAGGGACAAAATTCTAAAATAATAGACTTCATAAGACTTTTCCATGTATTCTTGCATTCACGTGTTAAATCTTCCCTTGCTTTCAGTCTTTCTCCTCTGTAACTCAGCCTATGTACTCTTACCAGCTCAGTTTTCTTCCCCTGCATGAACCTGCAGCAGCCTGGCGTTTGACACCGAACGATTTGGCCAGGATTCTGAAGTCTCTGACATCACATCCAAGACTTCAACACCGAAATTTTCTGCTCTAAATGTTCCCACCTTCTATGCAGGTCCCACATATTTCAATCCCTATCTATGGCACCATGGCCCAATCCCTCTATCCCCTTACAGAGCCAACTCATGCGCATCTCTTCCATAAGTCCTTTCTTAGTCACTCCTTCCTTCCTGCACATGAATCACATGACCTAGTAGTCATTTGTTGCTTTCTCTGATGTATCAGTGTTTTCCTTCCTGGTCAAAGAGCTGGTTTTATTTGTTTCTGTCTGTGTTAGTAACATGTTAGTTGCGTGTTCGACCAAGGAGCAATGGCAGGTGGTTCATAGCTCATGAAAGACCAGCAGGGTATCTCCCAAATTGCTCACAGGGAGGTGTTGCTACCAGGGATTGCCTATGGCTCAGACTGAAATCTTTAATCTTGCAGTCACAGAAGTCTAATTTTACTCATTTGTTCACTCGGTAAATGTTGATTGAATTTACCATAGCACTGAGATTTCCAACTGACCCAATCCCTCAAGGGCAGACTTGCAGTAACCAAAATTACTTGGGAATTAAGTAATTAAGGTAATTTATAAGAACCAGTAGTGCCGAGGGGGCTCAACTGTACTCTTGACCCTCAGCTGGTGAGCTCTGCCTCTCTGGGCCTATAGGAGGATCCTGATTTTCCTCAGAGATTGCTCGGTGAGTCAAAGAACTCCTGCTTCATGCCCTGAGCTCCAGCTAGCCTGAAGCTCCTCTGTGTTCATGCAGCTTTCTCTGCTCTTCATTGGCCCACATGAGCCAGCACATAGCAACTCAGGTCCCTGGCTCCCTGGATGTGCTGGCCAGGTCTTGCCATGGTCCTGTGGATGGTGGACCAGCCCTGCTTTTTTCCCACTCAACACTGCAAATGTCTGACATATTCAAGGAGCCGTTCTGATGCTTTAAGGTGACTGGGCCTGTTTTTCCAGATACTGATTTTACATGTCATTTCTCAGAGGCCTATGTTATCTCTTTGTTTCTAAGATTCTTGGGGGAGGCTTACTCCTGCATCAAAACACTGACAGTCATGTGCTCTGCCTTCACGGCCTCCTGCCTCCCTGTGTTTAGCGAATAGTTGCCATCATATTGAAGACTGGATGGAAAACGGCAGGCTTCAGAAGATTTCCACCTTGAAAACAGTTACCTTTCATCTGAAAATAAAAAAGGGATGACTATTTCTCAGGTCATTAGTCAATTTTTAGCTGTGTTGGAAAAGGGGAGCTGTGATAGTTTTGCTCAGGGCCTGTCTGATTGTGACTGTGGCGGCGGTGGTGGGGAGGTCTCCTCCTTCCAAGGATCACGGGGCTGACATGGACGTGGTTAGCAGCTTCTCTAAAGAAGTGAAGAAAGCCATGAAGAAGTGAAGTGAAGTGAACTGAGGTCGCTCAGTCGTGTCCAACTCTTTGCGACCCCATGGACTGTAGCCTACCAGCCTCCTCCATCCATGGGATTTTCCAGGCAAGAATACTGGAGTGGGTTGCCATTTCCTTCTCCAGGAGATCTTCCTAACCCAGGGACTGAACCCGGGTCTTCTGCATTATAGGCAGACGCTTTACCATCTGAGCCACCAGGGAAGAGTCATAAAAAGGAACAAAACTGAGTCAGTTCCAGTAAGGTGGATGAACCTAGTCATACAGAGTGAAGTAAGTCAGAAAGAGAAAAACAAATATTATATATTAACTTATGTATATGGAATCTAGAAAGATGGTAGTGATGAACCTATTTGCAGGGCAGGAATAGACTCAGATGGGGAGAATGGAGTTGTGGACACAGTGGGGGAAGGAGAGGGTGGGAGAAATTGAGAAAGTAGCATTGAAATATATATATATCACCATGTGTAAAATGGGCTTCCCTGGTGGGTCAGGTGGTAAACAATCTGCCTGCAATGCAGGAGATCTGGGTTTGATCCCTGGATTGGGAGGATTGAGGGCATGGCAACCCACTCCAGTATTTTTCCTGGAAAATCCCCATGAACAGAGGAGCCTGGTGGGATACAGTCCGTGGGGTCACACGAATGAGCGACTAAGCACACACATGTGTATAATAGATAGCTACTGGGAAGCTGCTGAGCCTGGTGCTCTGTGATGACTTAGAAGGGTGGGATATGGGGGGTGGGGTGGGAGGGAGGCTCAAGACGGAGGGGATATATGTATACCTATGGCTGAGTCACATTGTTGTACGGCAAACACACGCAACATGGTAGAGCAATTATCCTCCAATTAAAAAACTTTTTTTAATTAAATAAAAATGAAGCGAGGAAGGGAGATTTGCGGTGTCACAATTCAACCCAAGACTATAAAGACGTTGTCAAGTCTTCCGGCTACTCCTGTGGCCAGAGATGACGCAGCCCGGTCTCTGCAGGAGAGGTAGTGTTGTGTTCTCTTTTCTTGTTGTTGTTTCACACAGGATGTGACCTCCAGTCATTTAAAAGCTGCTTTTATTTCTTCTTCCTTGAGACAGCTCATCCTGCCTCTGGCTGCCTGCCTTCAAGGGAAGAGAGAGGAAGAAATAAAAAGAAAGAAGGAAGGAAGTTCCTGCCGCACACGGAGTGAGCTCTGTCTCCTTCCCCAGAACATTCACAAATTCTTTTCAGCAGGTTCCCAACCCCCCTCCCCAACCTTCCCTGGCGTTTCCCCTGACTCAGCCTCCTCCAGCTCAGTCACAGCCGCAGCTGGCCATATGCACAACTCTCCCACCTGCAGCGAGGCCCTGCCTCCTTCCCAGACCAGTGTGGGCTGGAGGCAGGAAACAATTAAGCAGAGCCCAGCACTGCCTCTCCACAGGGTCAGGCCTCCTCCACCCCCTCTCCACACCCCATCCAGACATCCTCACTGGTCCCTTACCCAGGATGCTTGTCCATCTGCTGACCGCTGGGTTCCTGAATTGTCTGGATGGGGGTGTTACCACAGGCCCTCCTGTTACAGACCAGGGTTCCTGGCTTCCTTAATTACAAATTGATCAGCTGCCAGACAAGAAATTCAGGCGAGGCTTTTCTGGGGCTCCTGCTACAGCTGGAAAAATGAGGGAAAAAAAAGCACCACCTTCCCTTGCTTGCTTTCCCTCGAAGGTGGGGCAAGCTTGTCCTTATATGGGATGAGGGTAGGGGTCCGTCCAGGCCCATGGGGGGCTTCGGTGATTTGCCCACACCTTTGGACACCCACTGAGCCATCAGGGAAGCCCCTAATTGCACAGGCATGCAACGATTTTTAGCCCCATATAGTTTCTTTGTATTTTGTTGCTTGAGCAAGCATTGCAGCACGGCAGCAAAGGGCCCCAGATCCCAGGCCTGGCTCACTCCCATTCGTCTGCCTCCTGCCTGCTGGACAGGACACCTTGCAGCTGACTTTGGCAGCCTGATCCTGTCCCCCCACTGTGAACCCCAGTTTCTAATTCTGCTTGGGACCTTAGTGCAGTGACCTTTGGAAGTTCTGTTCCAGGAAGTTTCTCCATTCTGCGTGTCTGGGTGGCTTGCAGTGTGTGATTCGAGAGGCTCTAGCTATCCTCCCAGGTCTCCACAGCCCTTCTACTTTTGGATGTGGATGACTGCTGTTTTCTGTCTTGGGTCAAGCGCTTACGCTCTCAGCTTTTCTAGTCCTCTTCCAGCCAAATGGCTGCCCTGGAGCCCTTCCTCGAGTGAAAGTCCAGAGCCGCCACTGTCATCACCTGCTTCTGACTGGGGCTTGCCTTGCTGCATCCTTGGAGCTGTCACTCAGCTGCAGCCCTGCCCGGCCTCCCACACACAGCCCGCAGAGCTGCAGGGCTCCGGTAGCCAGTGGGCCCTGGAGTCCCGACCGCTGTGGTTATCGCTCCAGTTTAAAGACCTGAGGGATCACCTGAACTGTCCCCATGGTACGCTCAGTCTCTTTATCCGGATGCTCAGGGGAGAGTTGTCTGTGCTTCTGGACCAATTGGATGGGGGCGGGGCAGGATGGAGACTTGGCACCCTTCAGGCTGACCGTCTTTAAATTCTCCTCAAAGCTTATTCGTGGGCACAGGGCCAGGATGGGAGAGAATTGTTTCTAACGTTTACTTCAGAGCCTTGTCTCTTCTGGGGCAGAGGAACCAGCTTACTTTTTGACCATTCTGCAGTGAGTCTGGGTGATGATCTGAGGTACAGTGGGCCATGCTTTCAGATATATTCCCATAAGATTTTAGCTGTCCTTGTAGATGAAAGCTCTAGACAGCTTAACAGGGTTCTTTCTGGGTCTCTCCAAATGTCCTTGGCCCCTGGACACACCTCACTTTTCACTGAGCTATCTGCAGTGGGACATGCCAACCTCTGTCTGTGACACTGACTTTTTTGGTTTTCCCATGTAAAATGCTTTGCCAACTCACTGCCCCTGAGACACAACCAGTACTTTGCAAATAAACAAAAAAAAAACCAACTGTAGCTGTTAGAAACAAAGGAAAATTCCAACATATAGTCTGCCCTCTGGGTCTCAGTGCAGTTTCCTCTCTAGGGCTTTCCCTGGTCCAGATGAAAATGACTCTTTCAATGAGGCTTCCATCCAATCCCTCAGGATGTATTTCTACTCTTATAAATTTTGCTATCAAGACCATTTAAGGGAAAAAAAATCCATTTTGTTTCTTCTCCAGGAAATTGATTTTGACATTTCCATCCTTATGAGAAGATTCTGGTGGAGACTTTGTGCACAGCTGAACGACTGAGTGATGTAGGGTGGACTCAAAGGTCCTAGAGAAAATAAATGAAGTGGCCAAAGTCCTTTGAGGGAGAATCTATTTTCTGATAGGCATGGGGTGGGGTGGCGGGGGGAGGTTCGCTGGTTTCAGTGGGTCCACCAGGGCTACAGAAAGTGGCCAACTGAATGCTGAATCTTCTCATGTCATAAGGTTGGGAGCTAGATGATCATGGCCTTTTGCCACCACTGGATGTGATGATGAAGAACAGAAGGCCTGGGATCAGACAGTCAGTGTCTGTGTTCTGGCTGTTCCAGGACAATGTCCCTGTTCTCCGTCCCCAGAACAGTCTATCCAACCTCAGTTAGGGCAGGTGTTGTGTCATACTGTAATCAGTTTGCCCTTTTCCATCGTCATTAGGTTGTGTGCTGTTTGAAGGCAGTGCCCGTTTCCTTTTCAACCATCCATCCATTTCTGAGTGCTCCTTCTTGCTGTTGGTTAGTGGCTCGGTCCTGTCCAACTCTTTCACCACCCCGTGGACTGTAACCTGCCAGGAAATTATCTGTCCATGGGGTTTCCCAGGCAGGAGTACTAGAGTGGGTTACCAGTGCCTTCTTCAGGGGGTCTCCCACCCAGGGATCAAATCTATGTCTCCGGCATTGGCAGGCAGATTCTTTACAGCTGGGAAGCTCAAGTGCTCCTTAGAGGGCATTCACTCATCCACATAAGTGCCACATAAAAGGGCACTTGTAGATGTTTGTTGTCTTACGCTGTTATTCATACAATATTACCTTATTTAAATTCACTGCAGGCCTATCAAAGAGATGTAATTAGCCTCATTTTACAGAGAAAGAGACTGAGATTTAAGATGTTATTTATCCCAAGTCATATAGTTAGTATGTGGGAGAGCCAGGTGGACCACTCACCATAAGAACCCGGAAAAGTGATCTCTGAATCTACTTGATTCCAGAACTGAAGCTCTTAAAACCTGATGCTGTTGTCCTTGTTTGATCACAAGCAGTGCTTGGCAGGCCTTCAAGTCTTAAGTGGCTGACTGATGTGGGGAGCTTCTTTGTCCGAAGATCAGCTAGAAGGCTCTCATCCACCGTCTTCTAACATCTCTAATAATAAAAATGTATTCCTTTCATGCTGCTGTCTTTTGAGGCCCAGGGATTTTTTTTTTCCTTTTCCCACCCAATATCTTTTTCCCAAGAAGTACTAAGTTACCAAGTAAAGGACATTTAGCTGTTCTGACTTCTACTTTTCTGATCATACTTTTTTTAAAAAAAGTTCTTTTTTGGAGTGTTTCAAATCAGTTCTGGATAAAAATATACAGCTTTCTGAGAAATATGGCAATTTCAGCCCCTGTGGGAAAGCAGGACTTTGGCCTCCATCACATCTTTTATGGCCTCAGAGGGATGCTAATGTGGGAGGTAGCAAGGCTATGGCTCTACTGAAGATAAAACCAGGCACAAGTGGGAATTAAATACAATCTTATTATTTCCAGACCACCAGGAGACAGCTAGGCATAACTTTATTAATGGGATCTATCCGGATTGTGAATTTTGGGGACAGCAGGGTGTGGGGAGCCAGTGTACTGGACACTGGGGAGCAGAGTGAGGAGATCCCAGTAACACAACTATTTTATTGAATCCAGAAGATTTCAGACACTTGGCATTATGTGCTGACATACCCCAGGGCGAGGCGTGGAAAAACCATCATGGCTCAGCCGTTGGGGGTTTCATGGGTAGAATGAGACACAGGAGCCTGCTGACTGGAATCTCAGAAGGTCCGGAGCTGAAAGATGTGGTGAGCTAAAGAGGGCTGGCTGTGTGTGAGCCTAACCACTGCCACCCCCAACCCGGGAGACGGGGCACAGTTATCCACCATCTTGTTAGTTAGCGCGTCCAGCTCTTGGCACTGGTGGATCCATTAAAATGATATTAATCTGGTTCAGTGGATTCTCCTGCCTTCTCAGTCAGAGGAAGCTTGTCCAGTCTCTGGTGATGTAGGGAGAGGAGAGCAGAGCCAGGAAGTCCAGGTTATTTCTGAGGAAAAAGAGAAAGGAAGGTCAGTGTTTAGGCCACCTGTGCAAATCTGTGAAGGGCTGGATTACTTTCAGTCAAAGGATTACTAAACTAACAACACACACATGTGCGCACGCGCGTACACACACACACACACACACACACACACACACACACACACACACACACATTCAACAAACCCGGATACCTTGTGTTGAAGACTGAAATCACTGCCAAACTTCTGGCCCTGTGTCAGTTATTTTACTTTTCACCGTGAGTGATTCAAAACTCACATGTTCCTAAAGAAATTGGGTAGGATCACCATCCTCTCTTTGCTTGAGTTTCAGTCACATTCTGCTGATTTTACTGTTAGCTATTTGCTATCTGGTCCCCAGCAAGTGGTTTTAGTTTTTATTCTATGGGTAGTATGAATTGTGTAATTGATTGCTTGTACTAAACATTTGCTGAATACTGGGCATTCTACTAGATACCTGACTTGTGTAGCTCAGAACTCTAGGAATTGGGATCATCACTCCCATTTTTCTGGAGGAGGAAACAAGCTTAGAAGTTTCAATGACTTGGATTAAAGGCCATGAAGCTGGTTGGAGCTGGGATTTGAATGTGCCTAATTGGCACAATAGGGACTTTTAACAGTTTTGTTATATATTAGGAAAAGAAGAATTAGCACATCACATCACATCCTTTAGGGGTATAATTCCTAAATATAAATCTAAAATTTTAAAGATGAGTTGATTTTTGAAACAATAGTAAGTAATTATTCTGGTGGCAGCACACAGGGAAACACTTATTAAGGTGATACACTGATAACTAAAACCTTGAAAACCTTGAGTGAGGACAATCACTCACAGAGAAACATGGGAAGAAGGATGGCAACTGGTGGATACCTGGAATTCCTGCAGAAACTGAGATTGTTATGCATTGGAGAGTCCTGATGCCTTTCTGCCCTTCTTCACCACTTGAAACTTTGCCACATGTGACCTTCTCACACTGAGTAAAGCTTGCTTCGGTTTCCATTGTTAGTGTGCTGTTGATGAGTATTCCGCTTATCCGCTTCCCTGCATTGTTTCTTGGGTCATAGCTTTTCAATTTGAACACCAATCTTCAAGATTTTGCTTCCATATTCCCTAACTGAATTTGGAACATTTAAAAATAGGCATCTCATTGTTTTTCATCATCATCATTTCACCTAATGGTTGGGAAGGATTTAGTTCCAAGACAAGGATTTAGTTCCAAGACTTATATAAATATTGACACAAAAACAAAATTTGTTCATCATTTGTTGTAATAAATAAATGGCATCATGACCCACTTAAGAAAAGAATGCAGGAACAGGTTCTCCTATATCAATCAAAAATTTTATATCGCTACTTTTCCTCCTAGAACTTTACCACTCCATGGTCTGCTGGTTCCCTTTACAAGCATGTGTGCATGCTCAGTTACTTCAGTCGTGTCTGACTCTTTGTGACCCCATGTCAGGCACCTTTGTCCATGGGATTCTCCAGGCAAGAATACTGGAGTGTGTTGTCATCTCCTCCAGGGGATGTTCCTGACCCAGGGATCAAATTCTGTTTCTCCTGCATTGCAGGCAGATTCTTTACCCACTGAGCCACCTGGGAAGCCTTCCTTCGCATGGGTCATGTTAAAAATCTCCAGTGTGGTGAGACTCGGGTTGACCAGCTCTAATCCTGTAGACGTGCCTCTGTGGGCGGAGCTCTACACCAGGCCACTTAATAGGCTACCAGTTGGCTCTTCAAGCTGCAGTCAGGTGTGGTCATTCAGTGAAAAGCAAGGCTTGAGGTAGAGCTATAAGGTGCTGCTTACCTCCAGTCTTCTTACTAGGTGTTAAAATCACCATAAGCTCGATTTTTCTGATACTTGCAGTTGATGGATCTTACTAACTGATGGGCTGTTCTTCAGCTGTCTGCTCATAGGACCCTATTATAGTAAGCAGCGCTCCTCCTGCCTTAGCACTCCACTTATCTCTTTTTGTCTTATTATACCATAGAATCCTTGATGATAGGAGTTATATTTAATATACAGTTGTGTCTTCAGCATGTAAAAAGCAGAAGCTTTATGATAGTTATTATGATGGTTCTGGTGGTTTAGTTGCTGCCATGTCTGACTCTTTTTTGACCCCATGGACTGTAGCCTCCTAGGCTCCTCTGGGCATGGGATTTCCCAGGTAAGAGTACTGGAGTGGGTGGCCATTTCTGTCTCCAGATAGTTATCATACAAATTAATAAATGTTGTTTAGCAACATATTTTCTAGAGGAAGGGATTTAAAATAAGAATAGAGGATATCCCTCTATCTCCCATCTCTCTAACCACACTCTCCGGCCTTATGGCTAATTTACCAAAGAAATGCCTTTTGGAAGGAAGATCACAATTCCCACGAATTCTTGAATGGAGAAGCCCACTTTATCTCTCAACAGCCCTATTTGCAAACATTTTTTTTGTACCCAGTTACTTAAACTGACCTGGAGTTTTTTTTATCTATTATTTAACTGTTTGTTCAAAACTTTTATTGCGTATAAGTCCACAGTATTTTCAACTAAGTGGATCTTGCTTTTAAAGAACTCAGCTCTTCTGCATCTGAACCCAAACCCTGGATAATTCAACTTCCACTGTTCCTTTTTTGATTAGTAGCGTACCATCTGTAAAACGCGTTTGTATATTTAAATGCATTGGATTGTATTTCATGGGTATTGGGCTGATTGATATTCATGTATAAAGCTCAAAATAACTATGGACTGAGGGCACTTAAAATGGAAAACACAGATACCTTCTTGTTTAAAGGGTTATTTTGTTCTGTTTTGTTGGAAGTAATCTAGTGCAGAGGCGAAAGAAGAGTTCACAACAATGCTGGCAGTTCTAAGCGGAGTGAGTGACACGCTGAGTTCAGAGTCACCTCTGGGAGCTTGTTGGACATAACAACTGTGCCTCGGGTATCACAGAAAAACTGGCTATAGACCATTTGCTGACCCATTTTATAATAACCCAGTTCAGTTCAGTCACTCAGTCGTGTCTGACTCTTTACGACCCCATGGACTGCAGCACGCAGAATTACCTTAAATATTGCATTCTGCAATCTCTCAGTGGAAAACCTACCACTATAGAATCAAGATGTGTACTAGTCTCAATAGCTGAAGATCCAAACCTTAAGTATTTTTGCAGTTTCTGGTTTGGTAAATGTGTCATGCAGCTTATTTTTCAAAAAATGACACATAAAACACTTAATTCAATTTAGCAATAAGGTTTGGCTTGTAGGCAGTTTCTTGTGTGTGACTTCAACAGGTTTTCCTGGGTGGATTCCAGGCATTTGTAAGAAGTAGCCCATTAATTAATGATGGCTGTGAATGGAAAATTAAGTGTTACCTTGCTATTTAGCTGCTATATCCCTCAGTGAAAATCCCAACGGAAGACCTACTTCTCAAACAATTCCTGGCAGAACAGGCTCCCAGTTCCATCATACTAGAGAGAGAATATAAAACATATGAGGAAAAAAATGTGCACTTGGGTTTTTTTCTTTATTACCTTGGTAGAATGGTCACACACTTTTTTTTTTGCAAAACCAGAAAGCTTTTGATGCAAGGAAATCCTTTGTGCCAGGTTGCCCAGCAACAACTGAACCTTGGTAAATGAGGATGATTTCAGGCTGCTTATGGGGACAATCTTGTGTAGAATCAGATGGAATGGCTAGGAATTCTCTATGTCATGTGTTAATCAGATTAGTAGCTTCAGCCCTCCCTGGTTTATTGAGAAGCAGAAGGCCTGAGCTTAGTCCTGACTGGTCTCCATCTTGGGTCTGGTTGGGTAGAGACACACATTGGGGTGTTTGGTTGATGTTGCCTTGGGAGCAAAATTGGGAAGAGAGACAGTGTTGTTTTCAAAATCAGCTCTGTTTTAGTCTGTAATCTCTTCACAAAATTAATTGCATGGTAATATATGAATACATTCTTCTTATAAAAATAAAATGATAGGATGAGACTGAGTCTCCCTTGACTTTCTCAAGCCTAACCTGTTCCAAGATCACTGTTATTATCGGTGCATTGAGGATCCATTCAAGAACATTGGCTACATATTTATGTACATTTATATGCATGCGTGCTTCTCTGGTGGCTCAGTGGTAAAAAACAAAAACAAAAACAAAAACCCACCTGCCAATGCAGGAGATGAGGTTTTGATCCCTGGGTTGGGAAGATCCCTTGGAGAAGGAGGTGGCAACCTCCTCCAGTATTCTTGCCAGGGAAATCTCATGGATAGAGGAGACTGGTGGGCTACAGACCATGGGGTTGCAAAAATCAGACACGACTGAGCAACTGAACAACAATTCACACACATATGGATTATGGGGACATTGCTTTGTTTGTATGTATTTGTGTTTGCTTTACAAAAAGGATGATCAGACTATAGGTTTTGTTTGGTGACTTGCAATTTTTAATTCACTTCCTGGAGATCTTTAATATATAGCCTGTTCTTTTTAACTGCTGTGTATATTCTTTGGTGTAGCAAACAAAAGTTGACTCAGCCCTCTTGTCTTTGATGCACAGGTATGTCATTTCCAGTTTCCTTTTACTTTCCTACCTCCTGGAGTTGGCCAGTTTCTTCTGACTCTTGGCTCCTGGGGTCTGCATGTTGTTTCCATGACGCAGAGAAGGGCCCGCTGAACCTACTGGTTCACTTCCTATCATGTAAAGTTTCCCTTCCATCCACTGGGAGGGAAGTGTCAGCTAAAATGAACTTATTCAGGGGTCTTCCTCCAGTTCAGAATTTAGGATGGCTTCCTTCTATCTGCAGCAGTGGTTTTCAAACTTTTATTGACTATAAATAGTGTTCGAGGTGCAAAAAATAAATAAATAAGTACAGAGTCCCAGAATTTACCCCCAGAATGTCTGCTTCAGGAATTCTGGGGTTAAGGCCCAAGAACCTGGTTTCAACACACTTCGGGTGACTTTATTGGGAGAGGCACCTACAGTTTGAGAGATAATCACACATTTCTTACTGCTTTCCCACCATTTCTTACCTGGCCCAACCTCTCACTCTTTTCTGTTTATATAGCCTTCCTTTATTCCCTCCAGCCCATCCTCTTTCACCTGGTTTTTTATTCTGTTACTAATAAAATGTGTGTTTGTGCACACACACACTGCATATGTACACTCACACATTTTTTTTTTTAATGTCCAGAACAATAGGGTCCCCATAGTCAGTTGTTGAGGCTGTATACTGCACAAACCTAGGGGCATTCTTTCCATGAATAATTGCTGCATGTTTATTTTGAAAAATTTCTAGCAGATGACAAGAAAGTGTCAAGAAAGAGCTTTTTCAAAATTGCATGTGTCACTGGGGAAACCCAAAGGCTGGTTTATAAGGACTGTTTTTCTCCATAGATTATGAATCATTCATGAGAAGAATTATACAGGGCATAGTGATCTGTGATTTTACCAAAGCATTAACACAGCCATTGGCACATAGCAATTAAACAGTTGGCATCTACTGAACATTTACTAATGAGTTAGAAAATTTCTAAAGACTTCTTGTGTTTCAGCTTATTAAAGTTATTTAATTCTCACAATGACCACAGGAGACAGCTGCAATTGTCATCCTATTTTAGAGAAGCACAGAAAGGTTAAGTGACCTGTCTGAGGTCACACAGCTGGGATATAGCTCAAGCAACCTGACTCCAAGCCCAAGCTCCTGATTACCCAAAGATTTTATTTGAATTATAGTGTTCTGACCATAGCTAAATTTAGTTAATTTTCTAAGGTAATTATTTAGACACTTCTCATGTATCCTTAGACATTGTTAGGAAAAGAGATAAATTAATAATAACTGATACATGCATAACCTTTTACACATTGATATTGATAAGGCATTGACGTATCATGATAATAATGGTTTCCATTTTATTCTTTTTATTGTTGTTGTTTAGTCGCTATGTCCGACTCTTTGTGACCCATGGACTGTAGCCCACCAGGCTCCTCTGTTCATGGTATTTCCCAGGCAAGAATACTGCAGTGGGTTGCCTTCTCTGGGGGATCTTCTTGACCCAGGGATCGAACCTGCATCTCCTGCATTGGCAGGTGGATTCTTTACCACCAAACCACCTAGGAAGCCCATTCTTTTTATTCAGTGTCTCTTATATGCTAGGCATCCCTCTAGAAGATTCTTTTCTTTTTGGCTGTGCCCCTTGGCCTATGAGGATCTTAGTTCCTCAAACAGGGATTGAACCTGCACCCTGAGCAGTGAATGTGAGAAGTCCTGATCACTGGGCTTCCAGGGAATTCCCTAGAAGATTCCTTACATGCATTCCATTTAGAAATTACAATTACAGGCAAAATAGGTCATATTAATCCCAGTGAAGAGTGAAGAAGACTGAGGCTCAGTGAGACTGCCTGATTTGTTCACGAACACATCTCAGTGTTCAGTACAAGTCAGTACAAGTCCTGGGTTCTGAGCCCAGGACTTCTGACTCAGCACCCCTGGACTGGCCATCTCCCATTTTAATGAGGAGGAAACAGGTGCTCAGAATGGCTAAGAGCTTTATTCTTATCTTGTGGTTCCAGAGCTCCCATGCTTTGGTCTACAGCATTTTGGCCCTTAGATTAACTTAGTATTGGAATCAGAATGCTCCAACTGCTGTCATTTTAACATAACAAAACTTAACGATGTTAAAACTACATCGTGCAGACGAGGAGACTGGAGCTGAGAGTGTCAATGAGTAGTGAATGGCTATGCGAGAAACTCAACCCATGGATTCTGACTTTGAAGGCATCATCAAGAGCTTGCAGTCCAAGTTCTGGACTGTACCATTAATAATGATTGTTAATTACTAATGCAGAAGGTCCTGTTTCCCCGAGCCTCCCTAGGGTGTCCCCTCAGATCTATTATCTCCAACCACAGGCAGCTGCCTTCATTACCACCTGCAATGACCATGATCCCTTTTGAACTTCCGGTGAAAAAAGCAGAGATTAACTTGGCTCTGACTAGATGCCGGCAGCACCCAGCTGGCTGAGCTTCACCTGGGAAATGTGGAGCCTTCTAGGGAGTCGGGTGGGGGATCAGAGTCACATGTGACTGAGCTCCCCGGCACCCAGGGAGGAGAAGCCATGAGCCATCTGCGCTTATAGTTTCTGGTTGGAGGCCAATGCATTTACACTTGCTCTGAAGTTGTCTTCAGCTTTCTTCCCTGGTGGCAATGAAGAATTGCCTGATGAAGAATCTGCCTGCCAATGCAGGAGATACGGGTTCGATCTCTGGTCCAGGAAGATCTCCTGGAGAAGGAAATGGCAACCCACTCCAATATTCTTTCCTGGAGAATTCCAAGGACAGAGGAGCCTGGCAGTTTACAGTCCACGGGGCTGCAAAGAGTCAGACACAAGTTAGTGACTGAACAACAAGATGTGAGTGCTTCTTTGAGAGGTGTAGCAGAGACGCTGTGTTCCCGCGGTCATGCCTCAACCCACCAATCTGCCTCTTACTTGCAAAGGGGCTGGTTAAACCAGACTTGAGGACTCTTTTTAAGAGACATCTGTGTGGAACACTGGAGATGGACTAAAATTTTTCTTTTAAAATAATTTTAGTCAATTAGGAGTTTATATTTGTGACTTTTAAAAAATTTTTAATTTTTATTGGAATATAATAGCTTTACAATGTTGTGTTCGTTTCTGCTGTACAAGAAAGTGAATTGGCTGTGTGAATACATGTATCCCCTCCCTCTTGAACCTCTCTCCCACCCTCCTCCAGCCTGCCCCTCTGGTCACCACAGAGCACTAGCTGAGCTCCCTGAGCTATACAGCAGCTTCCCACCGGCTATCTATTTCATAAGTGGTTGTGTTTTGAAGGGGGTTGTATCGGTTAGATATAGATTGCCAATCTGGAGTCAAGGAAGATACAGCTTTTGAATCCAAGGCCGCTTGACTATAAAGCCCCAGTCATTTTCTCCATATCCCAATACCCACCTGACCATTAACTTTCTAACTGGGCATTAATCAAATCCTCCATTTTATAGAGTAGAGAATTGAGGTTTGAGGGGTTCAGTGACAAATTCACCTTTTAAGGCCAGAATTTGATTCCTGGTCTTGGGGCTCTGAAGGCCATACCCTTTACCCTATGGCATGTTGCCTTTAGTCTGGCTTAATATTAATATCTGAGCCAAATTTGATGGCTTTTTGAATCTGATGTTTTTGTTTGTTTTTTGGAGGTAACGATACAAGAATCTTTTTATTTTCCTGACTCTTTTAGGACAAGTTCCCAACCTGACATCCTATTACCCAGGAATACTATGATATATCTTCCTTACAAAGAAGGACATTTTCCTACACAACTATAATGCAACCACTGAAATCAAGAAATTATCACCAAAGTATCATCAACATTGAATCTTCAGGCCCCATTTAAACTTCACGCACTGTCCTCATAATGACATTTATAACAAAAGGATACAGCTTAGAATCACAGCATACATTTAGTTGTCAAAATTTATTGGCTTATAAGTGACTTACAATGTTGAGAATCTGTTGTTTTGTCAATCTAATTTTATATAAAACTCATAATCATGACTCATGAACTAGTTGTGGAGAGATCACCCACTCTGCCAGGCTTCATCTATAATCTAGCCATTGCATGAGGTTTGAAAGGACTGTTCTGCGGCAGTGCTGGGGACCAGGAGACAGGTGTGGGGCTGGCAGGTGTGGCAGCAGTCAAGTGTTCACGGTGGGTTTGAGTAATGAAGTGGGCTTTGTGCAGGATATTTAGCCAGGAGGGGGGATGAGTCAGTGGTTAGTCCATTTCCTCCCAGAGGGAGCTTTTCACTTGGAATCTATTGACCTGGCCTGGTTCCATGTCCCTTCAGTTTGCTGAGTGCCAGCTCTGCTTCAGCGAGTCTGAATGTCTGGCTCTTGCAGTGAGGTTCACAGCCTCCTCACTGGGACAAGTGGGCTTGGTGGCAGTTCCTGTGGACAAGTGGGACAAGTGGGCATGGACACTGCAGAGAGTGAAAATTCCCCAAGTTTTGATAGCTCATGTGATCCAGGCACAACATGATTTGAAACAAAGAAAAGGTGGAAAGGCAATCAGGACAATGGCGCAAAACCAAAAACATAAGCAAAGGCACAGACAAAAAATGCGAGACCTACAGCCCAGGTTAGGAATGGAATAGTAGTCACAGCAGGGCCCAGACTCTAAAGATTATCTGCCTGCAGTGCAGGAGACCCAGGTTTAATCCTTGAGTCTGGAAGATGCCCTGGAGAAGGAAATGGCTACCCACTTCAGTATTGTTGATTGGAGAATTCCATGGACAGAGGAGCCTGGTGGACTGCAGTCCATGGGTCTCAAAGAGTCAGATGTGACTGAATGACTAACACCTTCACTTTTCTCAACACATCCAGAGGGGTGACCCGGGACAGGTGGATATAGCAGAGGGTAGCCATAGCAAGAGCCGTGGGGAACAGCACTTTCTAGACACAGGTAATTCCGAGGTGGAGGAGAAGGCAGGATGGCTGCCTGAAAGTGGAAGGGGTCTCTAAGCAGAAATGTCCATGGAGTCCAATTTTAACTGTGAGGGGGAAGGTGAAACCATGGGATTGGATAGTCAGAATCAATGTCTGCAAGAGATGGGCATCCAATGGATGATGTTTAAATCTGGTTTGCCATGAGCTTGTTGTCCCAGGACTGCAGGGCGGACAGTCTGCAGTGAAAAATGTCTGGTGCCGGCTGTCTGGTGCTGGCCCAGATGAGTCAAGAATTGACAACATCCACTTAGAAACTATGTCCAGCCAGGCTCAAGGATCATAGTGATCACAGTTTCCTGAATGTACTTCCTGATTCCTGCCTCATTCCTCAGCTGAGATTTAGGCTCATGCTCTTACAGACCCTGTTTCCATTAAGTCTCCAAGCCACCCAGATAGTAGCTCTGACCCCACAGCCCGGAGACATTGTCTCTGAGGCCCTCAGGGTTGATTTGGACATCCCTGAAGTAACTATGGAGAATTCATGATTGATTGGTGGCTGATGTGGCCCTAGACGGCATTTCTTAATTCATGATATGATTGAACTGGTGAACTAGAGTCTAATCCATGGTAGAAATGTTCCCATGTGCTTCTGCTACTAAGATTGCTTAAATCCTGCCAACCCCTCAATTAACAATAAAAAGTATACTGCAGACTCAGTGGAAATCATAGGTCAAAGTCAGTATATTTTTGCTGTTTTGTCATAGGCAGAGACCAATTTGTAGAAAAGTCTGGATTTTTAGGCTCAAATTCCTCAGTGTTTAATAACAAAGATATCTCTTCCCATTAGAAATGCCAGACCACAAAGAGTTGTCCCCTGGGAATCTCATACATCTGGATTGGAAATAAAATCATCAATTGCTTCTACATAGCTGGAGTGTTCACATAATACATATATAAGTACCACCATTCCCCGTCCTGATTCACCTGTAGAAAAAAACTTAAACACTACTACAAGGGGCTTCCCACATGACTCAGAGGTAAAGAATCCACCTGCCAAGGCAGAAGATGTGGATTTGATCCTTGGGTCAGGAAGATCCCCTGGAGGAGGAAATGACAACCCACTCCAGTATTCTTGCCTGGAGAATCCCATGGGCAGAGCAGTACCGAGGGTCACAGTCCATGGAATCGCAAAGAGTTGGATATGACTACTGAACATGAGCTCTACAAGGTAGAGACTCCGCTGGTGAAGATGAACTCTGAGCCCCTAAGCCTTTCAGACTCTATTTTCTCAGGGTCAATGCTGGGGAGTTTGAGTGGTAAAACAATGATTTTTAATCACGTGGGGAGAATAAGAAAGATCCCATTGTGCAGGTGGTGTGCATGCTAAGTTGCTTCAGTCATGTCTGAATCTTTGTGACCCTATGGACTGTAGCTCACCAGGCTCCTCTGTCCATAGGATTCTCCAGTCAAGAATACTGGAGTGGTTTGCTATACCCTTTTCCAGGGGATCTTCCCTACCCAGGCATTGAACCCACATCTCTTATGTTTCTCGCGTTGGTAGGCAGGTTCTTTACCACTTGTACCACCTGGAAAGCCTGGAATCCAAGATCAATTAAGTGGCGTCTGGGGGCAGACTTTTGCCTCTGTAATTTTGTGAAACTTCTCTAGCAGATCCAAATATGCAGCCAGGGCCGAGACCCACTGCTGTAGCAGAGATCATGCTCAGGCCAGGCCACTCTCTAAATCTACCCCACCTTGTTGGTATGATGGGTTATGCTCTTCTCAGTTCTTAGCATGACCAGGGCTGCTGGACAGGGCAGGCCACCTCTGGCCTTAAACCTCCCCCAACTAGGTTGCTGAGAAATAGAATCATTTTCTGTGTGAAACAGGCTGAGAGCAGCTGGTGGTTTAAAAATCAGTCCTTTCCTTTACAGGAAGTCAGCATGAAGGTCATCACGCCGCAGCAGTGAATGTCGTCAGCCATTTGGGTCAACCCTGCAAACCGGCAGCTTCCAACAGGGCGCCCGCCATGTCTCTGCTCTGTTCCTCTCTCACCCAACTGGCTGTGTCTCTGCCTGCCTGCCTGCCTGTCATTCAACTTCCTTGTTTAAATTGTTTTCCCAACAATTTTAAAGGGGCGCCCTAAGAAAGTATTATCATACATCTTTATTTTTTTAATTTGGAAATTAAGTCATTTTTAATATAGCTCTAAAAAATACAAGGCTATTTTTAAAAACTGTCCCATAACTCAAATTCTCTGCTGGCTTCTAAGCCTGACAAAGCATCAGAATGATCTAGGGAGACTGTGAGAAGCAGAATTCCAGACCTCAACCTAACACTGTTAAATCAGAATGTATAGGGGAGGATCAAACTGATTGTAGTTGTCGGTAGGGCCTAGGGACCACTGAGAAACTTGTTCAGTTCAGTTCAGTTCAGTTGCACAGTCGAGTCCACCTCTTTGCGACCCCATGAATCGCAGCATGCCAGGCCTCCCTGTCTATCACCATCTCCCAGAGTTCCCTCAAACTCATGTCCATCGAGTCGGTGATGCCATCCAGCCATCTCATCCTCTGTTGTTCCCTTCTCCTCCTGCCCCCAATCCCTCCCAGCATCAGAGTCTTTTCCAATGAGTTAACTCTTCACATGAGGTGGCCAAAGTACTGGAGTTTCAGCTTCCTTACTTGCAGTAAATGCATTTACTTCTTTCTTTTTTTAAAATTTTTACTTTATTTTGCTTTACAATACTGTATTGGTTTTGCCATACATTGACATGAATCAGCCACGGGTGTACATGAGTTTCCAATCCTGAACCCCCTCCCACCTCCCACCCCATATCATACATCTTTGTAAATAGAAGACATGAAGGATAGGCTGCTTAGGTTCCTGTTCCTCTGGGTTCACTTACCTGATCCCTTATTCTGGAATTTCCTTACTTGTGCACTTTAATAATAATAATAAAGTTGATTTACAATGTTGTGTTAGTTTCTGGTGCACAGCAAAATAAATATATATATACACACACACATTTGTTGCTGTTGTTTAGTCACTAAATCATGTGCGACTCTTTTTTGACCACATCAAACATAGCCGGCTAGATTCCTCCGTCCATGAGATTTCCTAGGCAAGAATGCCAGAGTAGGTTGACATTTCCTTTTACAGGGGATCTTCTTGACCCAGGGATCAAACCTGCATCTCCAGCTTGGCAGGTGGATTCTTTACCACTGAGCCACCTGAGAAGACCATATTTACACACACACACACACACACACGTACACACACACAGATAGATAAATAGATGGATACAGATATTCCTTTTCAGATTCTTTTCTCTTATAGGTTATTACAAAATACTGAGCATAGGTCCCTGTGCTGTACAGTAGGTCCATGTTAGCTTTTGTACTTTCCTGTGTCTCAGGACTGACTTGCTGTTCTTTCACTGGAACCCCCTTGCCCACATTTTTCAATTTATCTACCATTCCCATTCTTCATGGTCCACTACTAGTGATGTTTCTTTGGCATATTCTGCCATCAGAAATGTAATCTTCTGCATTTGAACTGCTGTGGCGCTTGCCCGCTTTGTCTGAAATCATAATCCCTTTGCACAGCAAGCAAGTGAATGTCCGAGGGTATGACAGATCTCCTGGTGGGAATTGGTGGCCTAATTCCTATTCACTTTGTAGCAAACTGCATTCTCCAAAATTAGTCACAACAATCATTCCAGTCTCATATAGTCTTCCAGAGTCTAGCCATGGAACCATGGAGATGTGGAATTTATGTTCCTTCCTCTTGAGCCTGAGTGGGCCTTTGTGACTTCTTGTACAAATAGAATGAGACAAAAGTGAGGTTAAGTTAGAAAAGGGGACACAGCATCTCCTTTCTTGGGACATGTATCTCTATTTTGGGACATGTGTCTTCAGACCCTGGAGCTGCTCTGAAGAGATCCAGTGACGTGCAAGCTGCCCTGCCAGGTAGACCACACAGCGACTATATGGAGATAGACAGAGGTGCTGAGGACCCAGTAGTGATCTGTAAGCAGCCCCCTCCCCAAGATGATGCCACAGGGAGCAGAGAAGTACCCTCCCTGGCCCCAAGTCCTGCCCAAATTGCAGATTTGTAAGCTAAATAAGATTGCTAATCAAGACTGTTTTAGACATAAGTTTTGGGTGGTTTGCTAGAGCCATAAGTAGCCAGAACATTGCTTTTCCTCCTTCCTAACCCAGTTTCAGTTTTGTTCAGCTCTCTCTCACCTGTTCCTGCACCCAGCCTGGAGGAAGCTTGGCACAGCCCCAGTTCTGGGGGCAGGTATATTTGGCCTAAGTGTATAGGAACCTTTTTCCAATTTCCAGGGATTGTTTCAAGATTCAATTCAGGCCAAAGTATAAGAGGAGTCTTCCCTGGTGGCTCAGATGGTGAAGAATCTGCCTGCAATGCAGAAGACCCAGGTTCGATCCCTGGGTGGGGAGGAGCCTCTGGAGGAAGGCATGACAACCTACACCAGTATTCTTGCCTGGAGAATCCATGAACAGGGGAGCCTGGTGGGATACAGTCCATGGGGTGGCAAAGAGTCAGACATGACTGGGTGACTAACACTTTAGCTTTCACAAGAGGAGAGGTCTGTTAGGGACTTCTTGGTATATTCTTTTTCTCTCTTTTGGGAAAACTTCTAGAAACTACTTTCTCCCTCTCTAGATTTTCATCATGTGCCTATGTGAGGCTCAGAACCACTGAACCTTTATCATTACCAGCTTGAGACGAATCTCCATCACGGAGGAGAGCAGAGGCCCAGGGTATCACAGAGGAACAGAACTAGAACCACTAGATCACACCATTCCTGAAGCCTACCCAGTGCAAGACTTCCCATTGTAGAAGTGTATCAAGAACTGATGCGTCTGAGCTGTGGTGCTGGTGAAGACTCTTGAGAGTCCCTTGGACTGCAAGGAGATCCAACCAGTCCATTCTGAAGGAGATCAACCCTGAGATTTCCTTGGAAGGAATGATGCTAAAGCTGAAGCTCCAGTACTTTGGCCACCTCATGCGAAGAGTTGACTCACTGGAAAAGACTCTGATGCTGGGAGGGATTGGGGGCAGGAGGAGAAGGGGACGACCGAGGATGAGATGGCTGGATGGCATCACGGACTCGATGGACGTGAGTCTGAGTGAACTTCGGGAGACGGTGATGGACAGGGAGGCCTGGCGTGCTGCGATTCATGGGGTCGCAAAGAGTTGGACACGACTGAGTGACTGAACTGATCATTAGGGTCAAGTTTTACTGTGAGTCATGCAGATATAAAGTAACAATAACTTAAACAGGATAGATATTTCTTTGTCACAGAAAAGTGTAGGAAAGCAGGTCAGGGCTGGTGTGGAAACCACCATTCTACAAAGTCCTCAGTGGCTCAGGTCCTTCCAGATCATCAGTCCTCTATCTCCAGGATATGGGCCTTATCCTTAAGGTCTAAGATAGAGGCATCCATTTTCCAGGAGGCTAGAAGGAGGAAGGCATAGGAAGGCGAAGTATCTGTCTCTTGGGAAAGATTCTTAGAGGCTGCCAAAAACTCTTTGGCTTATATCTTGCTGGCTAAAACTTAGTGTGTGGGAAGCTGGGAAAGTAGTTTTTATTCTGGGTGGCCAGATGCTCAAGCAATCATGAGATTATATGGTTATGGGATATTGAGAGACGGCTCAGTCTCTGACATAGTGAGGCAATGAACTTCTTTGCTGTTTAAAATGAGTTTATGTCAGATGTTCTGTTAACTCGTAGCCAAAGAGATCTTGACTAATACATCCTCTTTCTAGTGTATCAGTATAATCTAGAATACTTTTTTCATCAGTCTGTTTTACTCTCAAGTTTAAGTCCTGGGGACCTTGAATCAACTGAGAAAGAATATTTGTGTCTGTTTTCCTTCTCTTGTCTTATATCTTAAAAAAAAAAAAAGACTATTTATTTGGCTGCACTGGGCCTTTGTTGTGGCATACAGGTTCTTTTAATTGCAGCATCCAACTCTTACTTGTGGGATGCAGGATCTCGTTCCCTGACCAGGAATTGAACCTGGGCCCTCTGCATTGGGAGCACAGAGTCTTAGCCTCTGGACCACTGGGAAATTGTCTTATCTTTTCAAGGGAGAAGGTATAACAGCGTGTGGGTAGTCTAAGTCAAGAATGGAAAAATCTTTGGTATTAAATGCCAGCCTCATCACACTAACCTTGCAGGAGGGCAGGGACCATATCCTATATTGTTCACTGTCGTAGCCTAGCACCAATTACAATGTCTGGCACCTAGGAGGTACTTGACAAATATTTGTTGAATACATGAATGACTAATTGAGTTCTGATAGATCAATATAAATTGGCTGTGTTGAAGAGGATTCCTGGGCTTCATCTTGGCTGAAAGTGAAAATGAATGTGTTAGTTGCTCAGTCATGTCTGACTCTTTGCAACCCCACGGACTGTAGCCTGCCAGGCTCCTTTGTCCATGAAATTCTCCAGGCAAGGATACTAGAGTGGGTTGCCATTCCCTCCTCCTGGGGATCTTTTCAACCCAGGGATCCAACCTGAGTCTCCTGTGTCTCCTGCACTGGCAGGCACGTTCTTTACAGTCTGAGCCACCAGGGAAGCCCCTCATCTTGGCTAAGCCATGATCAATTACTGATATCTGCTATGAACTTATGATGGGATGTTTGCCATTGTTGGTAATTGACAGAGAGATACCTCAGATGATTCTTTATCACAAATATCTGTTATTATGCACCTTAAATATATTTATTTTCAATAAAAAATCATCTTTCCCTATACAATTACATTGTTTTCCCTCATAAGAAAACCTCCACCCAGTAACTTGTCCATGGCAGGAATCAATCAATATTTGTTTAGTATCAGTCGTGTTTTCCCACAACAGTGCTGTGCACTCAGCATGCAATCAATCACCTGCCACTGATGCATACATTTGAATTCAATATTTCTACATATGCCTTTGTGAGTATTTACCCCAATGAACACCTTTTGAACTTAAAAAAAAAAAAAGATATAGCCAGTACCTCACAACTTTGAGATTATGCTAAACTGAAGGAATTACAAATACCACTGAAGGACTTGAACCAATAAATAAAACTTATGTGAAGATGGCTTTTGTTTATTTTCAAGGAAAATAATTCAAAGTATATATATCAAGTTCTAGGGACAATGACAAGGTCACAAATGTCAAAGTAGTCATCATGATAAGAAGAAGCCAATGAGGGGCCTCGTTGGTGGTCCAGTGTTTAAGAATCCCCCTGCCAATGCAGGGCATATTAGTTTGATGGCTGACCCAGGAAAATTTCCCATGCCATGGTGCAACAAAGCTCCTCCGCCACAACTCCTGAGCTGTGCTCCAGAGTCCGAGAGCCGCAAATGCTGAGGCCTGTGTGCCTAGAGCCTGTGTTCATCAACAAGAAAATGATCACAGTTACAAGCCTCTACATTGCAACTACAGAGTAGCCCCCGCTCCCTGCAACTAGAAAAAGCCTGAGCACAGCAACAAAGACTCAGCACGACCAAAAAAAAAAAAAAAAAAACCAACCCAAAGCTAGTGAGACCCATGTGTGTCACATGACCTCCCCATGGGAAGGAGCAGGATTCTTTTGAGTGCAGTGCCTCACGGAGGAGAAAGGGCCAGTCCTCCTCTCAGCATCATTTAGGTACCAGTGCATTTAGAATTTCAGGGTCAGGTTTGACATCCATATCCCTATCTTCAAAAGAGACTCATGTGATTGGAATAAAAAGAGAAATGTCTGTGAATAATGATGTTCATACTAGCTGGTATTGATCGAGGTCTTTCTATGTACTGGGCAGTACTATAGTGATATTATGCTTATGCTTAATTTAGTGTTGTTTTTTTTTTTTTTGATGTGGACCATTTTAAAGTCTTTATTGAATTTGTTGCAGCATTGCTTCTGCTTTATGTCTGTTTGCTTGTTTTTTGGTTATGAGGCATGTGGGATCTTAGCTCCTAGACCAGGGATCAAACCCATACCTCCTGCATTGGGAAGCGTAGTCTTAACCACTGGACCACCAGGGAAGTCCTTTAATTTAGTTCTTATAAAAAGTCTATGAGGTGGCTAACGATACTTTAAGGAACTAGGGATTGTGTTACGAGTAGAAATATACAGAGAGCATCATGCATAACTCAGTTGAGAAAGATCAAGAAAGAAGTTAGAGTTGTTGATTCAAGAATACACTGCAATTATTTAAGGCAAACCAGGGTCACTTGTACTCGCCTTAGAATATGGGGAAGAGAAGTGCTTCATAAAAGGAACTCAGGCTGCAGCCTGAAGATGGCATCATACCAGTAGTGGGATAGTCCAAACAGGTCCTCAGGGTCACGCCCTTATGAAATGCTGGATTGTATTAACATGGATGGAATGGGCAGCGTCTGAAGGTGTTGTTTCCCTTCAGTGGCATCACTCAGGGGCTTCCCAGGTGGTGCTAGTTGTAAAGAATCCGCCTGCCAATGCAGGAGACAAGAGATTCGGTTTCGATCCCTGGGTTGGAAAAATCCCCTGGAGAAAGGCACAACAACCCACTCCACTATTTTTGCCTGGATAATCCCATGGACAGAGGAACCTGGTGAGCTATAGTTCATGGGATCACAAAGAGTGAGATACAACTGAAATGACTTAGCACGCAGCACAGCATCACGCATAGGCTATGCCCCCGACCCCTCCAGCCCTCTGCCAGAAAAATGGTAGAGGAGACATAGGTACAAGAGAAATTTCTTTGAGGTGATATTTTATGATCTTCCTAACCCTTAAAAGTGATGCATTAGAATATCTCCAACTTTGGACATTTCATTTAAACATTTCCATTTCTTCCTCTTTCTCTCCTTTCCTTCTATACTTTCTTCCTTAAAAAGAACTAGGCTACAGTGCTGAGAAGGGAACTGGGTGCATATTAGGCAAATGTACTCTTGCCATCTCTCCCATCTTTATAATTTTTGTGGCTATGAGTTACTGGAAAGAGACAGAATGTTACAGAAAAGTTGACAGAATTATCTTAGTGATAATGATAAAGGGGAGACAGCAAGTAACAGAAAGTCTCTTATAAACCCTCTTGCTACTAGCAGCTCTTCCATCAGACCACATTCCCATGTGCCTAATCCTCTTTCTGCCTAGAAACTTCAGGAGGAACCCAGACGGTATTTTAAACAAAGGTCTGACACTGAATTCTGTGATGAAATACTTCTGCCCAACAGTCTGGGAAAACTCCCAAGATGATTACCAGGATGAGGGCAAGACCGGTGGAATTTGTGTCATCTGGTTTGATTAAAGGCAAGGCCAGGACTGTCCCTGAAGCCCAGTTTCCTTTCCTCGAGGGAGCTCTGGGTTACTCCAGGCCAGTGTCTGAAAGCCCTTGGAGAATGTCTAGGTCCCTGCGGTCCATGAGATATTAGACTGTGGAGGAGAAGCTAAAGAGAGATTTCAGCAAAGGAAGAAGGCACACATGATCCGGAGCAGAGGAAGTCACTTAACCCTTAGGAGGTAGAATGCGGGCTGAGTTTAAATCTTGCTCTTACCCTTGAAAAGTTCCCCTCCATTGTCCCAGCATCTGCTAATTAACTGACCAAATAAAGGCTGGGGTTCCTTCTC
Organism: Ovis aries; assembly: GCF_016772045.2. Lineage (NCBI taxonomy): Eukaryota > Metazoa > Chordata > Mammalia > Artiodactyla > Bovidae > Ovis > Ovis aries. The sequence continues at coordinate 55,983,772 of NC_056062.1, read as the reverse complement.
ATGATTAGAACTCTCGATATTCTCTGGTGAAGATATAGAGAAACTAACATGAGATGGTATTGGTACCACAGGTTCATAGGCCTTTCAACTAAAATTTCTATAAAATGAAAGAGTGATTTGAACAAATATATAAGATTCTTAAATGACTAAGGGGATAGATTTGATACTAACAGAAACTGAGTAACACAGAAGGGACAGTTGTAGAAGCAGAGACTTGCCTCCTGCCAAGTGACGTGAAATCAGGAATTCAGTATGAAGACAATGGGCTACTGAAATTATTTTGGAAACAGCTTACCAGCAGCCAAGCACGTATTGGGATCTCTTCTGTTGTTTGGACCACTAATCATTTGAGATCAGTATCTCCAAAGAAAGTTTTAAAATGTTGACTCACTTTTAGGACTCTGACTCTCTGACCCCTAGTAGAGAGAGGAAGGGGTGACCTTGGGCTATTTAGCAAGGCTTTGATGTCTCCTTATATGCTCAAGTGGCAACTGCAAAGCTTGGTGCTCTGAATGAGAGCTTTCTGTAAGAAGAGTCAGAATAGCTAGGGGATTCAATTTTGGCACTAAAAGTTCTTCCATTCCTGCAGGTTTTCTTCTGGAGATCTTGTACATTTCAGGAGCTCTCTAAGGACTTGAACATTGGCAATAAAATTAAATCTTCTTGAGGTCAGTGTTTCCCTCAGTGATCTCAGTCCTATGCCTGAGTCCTTTTGCTTTTTCCTTTCTTTATCTACAGGCTTCATGTGACTTGGACATTTTCATTTTAGGAAAACCAAGCCTGTGTCAACCAGGAGATATGCATGTTGTCAAGGATCCTGGGGGCAGAGTGAAGTGCTGATTGATGGCCCATCTGTGGCCGGAGCCAGGACTGGCCCAGGGACAGTTGAATTTTAACAAAAGTTGTTTGAAGAGCTTGCTATGCTCATTTCCAGATTGTTCTTTAGGCCCAGCTCTGGTTTTTCAGGGCTCCCCTGGTGGTTCAGTGGTAAAGATTCCACCTGGCAATGCAGGACACTCAGGTTAGATCCTTGGATCGAGAAAATTCCCCTGGAGAAGGAAACGGCAACCCACTCCAGTATTCTTGCCTGGAGAATCCATGAACAGAGGAACCTGGTGGGCTACAGTCCATGGGGTTGCAAAGAGTCAGACACGATTTAGCAACTGAACAACACCAACACCAACATGGTTCTTCAAATTTTAAATGCAACTTGCCAGGGCAGCTCCTCCTTTTCCCCAGTCTCTGTTTTGTCTTTGACACTAGGAATGCCCCAAGGCCTCCATCCAACTGAGAATCTAGATTCACTGATTCTTTTTCTTCCCTCCTTCTTCCTTCCCTGTCCCCTCTTTTCCTCTCATCTTTCCCTCCTTCCTTCCTTCTCTTTCTCTCTTTCTTTCCTATAGTCAGCATGCCTCAACTTTATTCATTTTAGAGATGAAAATCTGTAACCTTTTACCAATGTCTCCCTACTTTCCCCTGATGTAGTTTCTTATTTTTAATTAAGTGGGTAAGTTTCAAACTGGTTTAAGGACTCTTACAGCCTTTAACTTTGGCCGGGTTTCCAAGTTGAAACCTGACACTGATTCTATGATATAGGTAGTTAAAGTGAAAGTGTTCGTAGCTCAGTCCTCAGTCATGTCCAACTCTTTGGGACCCTCTGAACTGTAACCTGCCAGGTTCCTCTGTCCTTGCAACTCTCCAGGCAAGGATACTGGGGTGGGTTGCCATTCTCTTCTCCAGGGAATCTTCCTGACCTAGGGATCAAACTTGGGTCTCTTGCATTGCAGTCAGATTCTTTACCACTAAGCTACCACAGAAAGCCAATGATACAGGTAACTGAGAGGCAATGGGTAGGAGTGGGAAGCAACTTCTGTGGAGAATTCAGAGATTGAGAAGAATATTCTGAGTCTGACACCTGGGGCTCCTCTGAACTGAAGAAGGAGCTTGTGATTCTTTTCCTGGCATATTGCATTTAGACTTTGAAACCACTGATTCTGCCCTACCACCTCCAAAATCAGAGGAATGATCCAGTGATGTCATTTCTGCTGGGAATCTGTGGAGTTATTTATCTTTTTTCTTAAAGAATTTATTCAGTTTTCAAAATAGTGTAAAGATTTCTTTTTGTTTCCTTTCTTTTTTCTTTCATCTTCCTTTCTTCTTCTTTCTTTCCCTCCCTTCCTTCTTTCTTTTTTTTTCTCTTGCCAATATTTCCCAGTGTAAAGAATCCAAGAAAGTTATTTCTTCATTGAAAAGTGGAGGATCTGCCCAAATTATCCATTACATTTTACGATGCCCTGGGTGCTCTAGTTAACCATATTGCTGTGTTATGATGCCTAGCAAAGATTGTGGGTGCAGGCATTAAGAAAAATTGCCTTTTACATTTATTCATTTCATAGTTCTGCCATCTACTGCCTCGGCTTCCACATTTAATAAGCAAGAAATAGAACCTGGGAAGATGTGGTGGAATCAGGCATTTAAAACTCAATGTAGCCACTCAGGGGGACTATAAGTCTGTCTCTGGAAGCCGAGGCCTTGCCTTTGACACTCTTGCCCTGGGGAATCCAGGTTACTGTCTCACGTAAGTGACTTTCATTCAACTTTGTGGAAATCGGGGCTAATAGTCTCAACTGGCTGTCTCCCTCACTCTACTTGGACTTTTTAGAAGGAAGGAAATGTGCCTTAAAAAAATCCCCAAACCAAAACTTCAAGTCACCCATACTAGATATTACATAACACAATAATTAAACTATAGCATGAATTTATGCTCAATATGTGATGAGACAGTTGATCTGGGTGGGGTGGTGCTGTGCCGAGTCTTCGTTGCAGTGTGGTCTTCTTCCTACTGTGGCTTAGTTGCCCCCTGGCATGTGGGATCTTAGTTTCCCAACAGGGATCGAACCCATGTCCCCAACATTGGGAGGAGGATTCTTAGTCATTGGACCAGCAGGGAATTCCCCAAGAATTGATTTTTAGGTGTATAAGGACCTCTGGGTGCTTTTGAGAACACACACACATTGTTAGATAATCTGTTTATTTTGCTATAATTTTAGAAAAATGGCAAAAGGACACCAAGATAGTTATAGCTGGGGCTGTAACCGTCTAAACGGGTGTGACTAGTTTGGGTATTATTTTAGTTTAGTCTCACGTTTTAGAATTCACTGGTGGCTGCTTATTGGCATTTCCCTGTAGAATCTCCCAGAAATCGTCCAGCCATGAAAAGCTAGCATGTGAGCTTCAGCAGTGAGTGAGCTCTGCGTGCAGCCCTGCTCAGACGCCGTGTGTGAAGGGTGACCTGGGCAGGAGGGAGAGCAGACACCAGATAGACAGTCACGAGACAGCTCTTCGGCTTCTGGAACTTACCATCTTGTTGGGTGAACATAAAACACACGCAAATCCATCCCTGCTCACCACCTGCCCATGCATATATGGCTGTTGACTCATTCTTAGCTGGTCAATAACCCCAAGAAGCTGTGTTGTGGGTGTTAGAATGTGTTTTCTCAAAGCAGTGAAAGGCAAACTCAGTTTTTCCAAGTGGAGCTGGGTTCCCATCTGTGCGGCTGAGTTTTACACCTGCACACACACTCGTGGTTTTCTTGGGTTAGGGTGGGTCCCCTTTGGCCTTGCCTGAGGCTTGTCACATTCTTTCACACAAACAGTGGCTACTAAAGATATCGGGTTTTCCTCCAGCTCCTGGCAGCCCCGCAGCTTTCAGCAGGTGTGGTTTTAATTTCTATTTAGTCCCTTAGACACACTTAGCAGGCTCATTCTCACCTTGAGGTGAGTGAGGGTGGAAGGCCGCACTGTAAATCTCCTTCCTGAGCGAGTTCTCTGGGAACCACTTCTAAGGACATGGGTAATGGTAACGCATGCAGTAATTTCTACCCGCAAGTTCAAAGCAATTGCAGACAAAGCCCCATTGATCTCAGCATGCCTTTTCTTGGGAGGAAGGTGGGGTATCCTATTTAAAAGGAGGGAAACTGAGACACAGGGGCGAAGTTACTTTCTCAAGGTTGTGGAGAGCTTGTGACAAGAATAGACAACAGGCTGCCTTCTTGGTTCCAGCCTCCTGTCTCCAGCTTGGGTCCAGCAAGACAGATTTTGATGTGGAGTGGGTTTCCATCTTATTTTCCATCTGGCAAGGAGAGTAAGCTCTCCTTAGCCAGCCTACCTCCCTTGGAGTCCAGGAAGAACCTTTAAATTTGGGGCTTTTGCTGAATAAAGTAAAAGGATCTGATCCAGGAGATCTGTTAATAGCTGTGTGATCCTGGAAAAGTCACTTGGCTATCTGAGATTCAGCTCTTCTGTGTCAAATGGAGATGCAATATTTATGAGAGGACAGGGTTTCTGTGAATGCCAAATGGGATAATATACCAGAAAGTGCTTTCATTAAAAAAAAAAAGACTGTGTTTATTTTCAAAATGGAAAACATCATACAAACAGAAACATATACTTATTAAATAGTCGCCCCCTTGGGAGCATGAGCATTCTGCAGGAATTTATTTATTCACTACTCACTTGCTTCTCATTTCTTGGAATCAGGATTCTTCCAGATTCTTCTGAGCCACCTACTGACCTTCACTCTCCTGAGTGAAGTGTTTTTGCAAAGAACTTGTCCAGTGGCTTTGTCTTTACATTCAGTCTTCTAGAAGAATGTGGCTTCTGTTGTTTTCAGGTCTTCATGGTTACAATTATTCATTTGTATTTTACAAAAAGAACCCCCAAACCCTTAAGATACATGTACATTGTAACTCTACCCAGAAATCATATAAAGAAAAAGTTAATTAATTTCCCTTCCCTCTGCTCTCATCCCATTCCAGTAACCAAAATTAACAAAGTTATTGTTTATGCTTGCCCTCCAATCACTGTGCTTATGCAAATGCATTCATCTGTATATGCATAAATAGAGGTTTACCGCCTTTATGCAGAAGGGGGATCACACAATACATATTGCTCTGCAACTTGCATTTTGCTTTAATATATGGCATATTCATTTAAATGCTTATACTCTTTTTAATGGAATATGGGATATACAATGCTTCATGGTCTGAATATGCTATAATTTATTCAGTTATTTTCCTGTTTACCTGGATTCAATTTTTCAAGTCTCTCCCCTCATCAAAAATGATGCAAAAAAACACAATCAAATTCAAGGATCTTTAAATATATCGACGCTTTACTTTTTTGTGATAGGTTTTCAAAAAGGGCATCATGGGGTCAAAACGATAAATGAAAAATTTTGAAATGCCTTTGAAAATTTACTAATAGTGTCAGATGTTTGTCAAAAAGATTGTATTAGTTCACACCTCCACCTACAATAAGTGATAAAGCGTGACTCTATGGTGAACTCCTGGCCAGTATGGATGCCATCAACATTTCTTTTTTATAATTTTTTATTTTTTGGTTCACACCTTGCAGCTTGTGGGCTCTTAGTTCATTGGCCAGCGATTGAACCTGCACCCTCAGTGGTGAAAGCACGGAGACCCAACCACTGGACCATCAGGGAATTTCTACAATTGACATTTCTGATGGGCTTTCCTGTGCATTTTCTTGGTTGTGGATGAATTGGTTCAGTTCAGTTGCTCAATTGTGTCCGACTCTTTGACCCCATGGACTGTGGCATGCCAGGTTTCCCGGTCCAGGCTGAATATATACTTCACCCATCCAGTATATTGATGAATATACTTTTTCATATGTAAACTGGACACTTTCGGTTCCATTTCTGTGAAATTGTCATTCATGTATTTGCACTTTTTCTATGGAAGATTCCTTTTGTATTGAAGCTAACTCGTCTGCCATATGTAGTTCAGATGTTTTCTCATAGTCTATTGTTTTCCTTATGCTCTTATTATGGTGTGTCTTGCCGCAGAGAATTTTAAAGTAATCACTCTGTTTTCAGGAAACTTTCTCTTATCTGGGCTTCCCTGGGACTCAGATCAGATGGTAAAGAATCTCCCTGGTGGCGCAGGTGGTAAAGAATTTGCCTGCAATACAGGAGACCCTGGTTTGATTCCTGGGTCAGGAAGGCCCCCTGGAGGAGGAAATGGCAACTCACTCCAGTATTCTTGCCTGGAGAATCCCATGGACAGAGGACCCTGGCAGGCTCCAGTCCATGGGGTCGCAAAGAGTTGGACATGACAGTGACTAACACTTTCACGTTCTCTTATCTACTGTGGTTCTATGATCCTGCAGTATCTCTGTTTTTTTTTTTTTTTTTTTTTTTTTTTACCTTTTCTGGAATGATTCTTTTTTCACTTATTTCCTTCTTCTTTCTTCCTCCTCCTCCTCCTCCTCCTTCTTCATTTTGCCCCTAGCTATGAATTCTGCTAGCAAGGTAATGTTCAAAATTATCCAAGCCAGGCTTCAGCAATACGTGAACTGTGAACTTCCAGATGTTCAAGCTGGTTTTAGAAAAGGCAGAGGAACCAGAGATCAACTTGTCAACATCCGCTGGATCATTGAAAAAAAGCAAGAGAGTTCTAGAAACTCTCTGGAACTTCTCTATTGACTATGCTAAAGCCTTTGACTGTGTGGATCACAAGAAACTGTGGAAAATTCTGAGAGAGATGGGAACACCAGACCACCTGACCTGCCTCTTGAGAAATCTGTATGCAGGTCAGGAAGCAACAGTTAGAACTGGACGTGGATCAACAGACTGGTTCCAAATAGGAAAAGGAGTGTATCAAGGCTGTATATTGTCACCCTGCTTATTTAACTTATATGCAGAGTACATCATGAGAAATGCTGGGCTGGAAGAAGCACAAGCTGGAATCAAGATTTCCAGGAGAAATATCAATAACCTCAGATATGCAGATGACACCACCCTTATGGCAGAAAGTGAAGAGGAACTAAAAAGCCTCTTGATGAAAGTCAAAGAAGAGAGGGAAAAAGTTGGCTTAAAACTCAATATTCAGAAAACTAAGATCATGGCATCTGGGCCCATCACTTCATGGGAAATAGATGGGGAAACAGTGTCAGACTTTATTTTTTTGGGCTCCGAAATCACTGCAGATGGTGATTGCAGCCATGAAATTAAAAGATGCTTACTCCTTGGAAGAAAAGTTATGACCAACCTAGATAGCATATTCAAAAGCAGAGACATTACTTTGCCAACAAAGGTCCATCTAGTCAAGGCTATGGTTTTTCCAGTGGTCATGTATGGATGTGAGATTTGGACTGTGAAGAAAGCTGAGCACCGAAGAATTGATGCTTTTGAACTGTGGTGTTGGAGAAGACTCTTGAGAGTCACTTGGACTGCAAAGAGATCCAACCAGTCCATTCTGAAGGAGATCAGCCCTGGGATTTCTTTGGAAGGAATGATGCTGAAGCTGAAACTCCAGTACTTTGGCCACCTTGTGCGAAGAGTTGACTCATTGGAAAAGACTCTGATGTTGGGAGGGATTGTGGGCAGGAGGAGAAGGGGATGACAGAGGATGAGATGGCTGGGTGGCATCACTGACTCAATGGACGTGAGTCTGAGTGAACTCCGGGAGATGGTGATGGACAGGGAGGCCTGGCGTGCTGCGATTCATGGGGTTACAAAGAGTCGGACACGACCGAGCGACTGAACTGAACTAATGAATTCTGCCCCCTTGGGTAAAATCTCAGATCAGGAGATTCTGAAGGTCTCTTCTTCAGAATTTGGAACATCTATTAATTCCTTGTCATTTCTCACCTTCGCACTGATGACATCTTTGTCTCTATCTCCAGCCTTAGGCATTCAGTTGCCCATCAAACGTCCATACTTGGATTGCGCTCCCTCATCTCCCAGACAACTTGGATAAGAACACATTCTTTGTTTTAACTCCCCAAACCCGTTCTTCACACCGACTTCCCTGAATGTCTCAGTACAATTAGTTCTCTGTCATCTGGACTTGAGCCTTGGGGTTCAGCTTCAAGTCTTATAGCAAAGCACCAATCAGCCCTGTCAAGGCCAACCTTTCCCTCTGTATGCCCAAATTCCTCCCTCCCCCCATCATTTTGTGAGGAAGCACTGTTTTACAGGCAAGTTATTCTTCCCATTTGGACACAATATTTGGTGTTGTGTGTCAGAAAATGATGTTGAAAGAGTGAAGACACACTTCAGGGTGAAGGTTGTGGGCACAGGGGTTCCAGACAAGAAATCTTACTGGTAGAATGAAATCTTGTGTGATGCCACTTACCTGGGAAAAGGTGGACCACATCAATCTGTGGAAATGTGGAAGGTGCTCCTCTCACAGAGAACTCTAAGTTAATGTCTTGGTAGTTGCTCTGTATCATGTGTTTTTTAAAGATGCTTTTACCACATAGAGCAAGTTAAAAGGTGCGGATGTCAGGCGAGTGGTACCCAGAGCTATCAGCCCTTGGAGTGAGTGTGGTGTTCAGAGAAAAACATGAAGATGAGGGCAAGCTAGTTAGAAAAGGATTGGAGACTTGTGTTTCACAAGTGAGATTACTTTTCTGAGTACTTGCTCTGCATTTCCACTCTATTTTCCCTTCTTATTTAGTAAAGACTTTTATAGGCGTTGGTTTGCGTGAGTACTGCAAAGGGATAGAGCCCAGCACCCCTGGAATCAGCATGCCAGTTGTAGTGGGTGGGCTCAAGGCAAGGGACTAAGTCAGATCACCTACAGTACTTGGGAGGTGATGTAGCGTAAAGGCTGTGTAGCCAGACCCCTGTTCCACCACTAGCTGGTTGTATGAATTTTATCAAATTACTAGAAACTTCTATGTCTGTTTCCTCATCTGTAATATGACAATAATGATAAACACTCAATATGGTTGCTGGGAAGATGAAATATATTGATATACATGATGTGCTTAGAACAGTGCCTAGCATATAGTAAGTATTATATCAACCTCTCTTTTCCACCAGGAAACTCTACTTTGGGTACTAAATTTTGGAGGTTTTGCATTTTACTTTAAGGTAAATGACATGCTCATATTCTTCACGCATTGAAAAATTTCCTAACCTGCCATTTGCCACTTTGATCCAGATTCTCTAACCCATGTATTGTACCTTATCACCAGGATACTCTTCCTCAGGGCTCAATTTTAACATGACCTTGGATTCTCTCCATCTGTGAAGCATCAGCTTTCTCCTCCCCTTTGCTTTGTTCAGGGTGGTCTCATATACTGTCTTGTTCCTACCGCTTTGTTTTCATTAAGAATATTTCTTTGCCTGGAAGGTCTTTCATTCCCTTTCAACTCCTTCCCTCTTCCTTACCTCTCTTCCACAGACTCTACTGATTCTTTTGGACCTAAATTAATCTAGTACATTTCCCAGGAAGTATTCTATGGCCACCTTAGCTTTCAATTTATGGGGCATCTCCACGAGCTGGTTCACATGTACCTTGAACTCAACATGCTCAACCTGAAATCTTTATCCTTCATTCCTCCCATTCATTTTCTTACAGTTTTTCTTTTGTGGCTGCAAGCCAGGATTTCTATTGTGTAAAACCAGACTCTCCTTCCCTTCTGCCCACTCTACTGTTCTCACTTCCCATCATCGCTCAGTTTTACCTTGATCTCAGTCCATTAAGTCTATTTCCTAAGTCTGTGCCTTTGTACACTTACTTCTTTCTACCTGGAAGACCCTTCAGTCATGAGTCTATTTGGAAAACACTTTCAAGACTCTCCTGAAATGCCACCTTTTTGGTGATGTTTCTTCTAGTTCTCACACTTATCTTAAGCATTATTTATTTGTCTAATCTATCTACAATTTATCTTTTTATTTATCAATAATTATAGGTATGTGTAGATACTTATCTATCTACAAGTAGTTCGATCTTCAAAGTAATAACAAATACATTTATTACTGCTGCTGCTGCTAAGTTGCTTGTCGTGTCTGACTCTGTGCCACCCCATAGATGGCAGCCCACCAGGCTCCGCCGTCCCTGGGATGCTCCAGGCAAGAACACTGGAGTGGGTTGCCATTTCCTTCTCCAACATTTATTACTGCACAGACACATACACTACACTGAAAGTAAACCGTGTGTTTACAGGTCTACATCCCCTACCAGCCCGAGTTCCTCATGAGTGGGACTGTGGGTTATTCACATTCCTCTTGTTTAACACAATGCTTCATATGTTATAGGTGGTCCATTAATCTTCATTAAATAAATTAATAAACAGAGGGACTTCCCTGGTGGTCCAGTGGTGAAGACTCTGCGCTCCCAATGCAGGGGGTCTGAGTTCAGTCACTGGTCAGGGAACTAGATCCCTCAAACCACAACTAAGATCTGGCACCACCAGATATATAAATAAAAATATTTTAAAAAGGAATGGTGAATGGGACTCCTCACTCTCACTTTTTAAGAATCTGCAGGCCATGACTACAGATCCCACATACCGCAATGAAGATTGAAGAGCTGGCACAGCCAAATAAATATTTTTTAAATGAATAAATAGAATGACTCATACTCTTTACACCCAGAGTGAAAAGTCTGCAAGGGCAAGCACAGCGCCTTTTATATACACTCCTGTGCCTCATTCATGTTTGAACCTTAGCTGGTGACCAACAAATATGTACTGAGCATCTTCATTGGCCTCCACCATACAGAAATAGAATCTGTTTTACATTGTTATTAACAAACGTTTTTATGCGTGCATGCCAGGCCCTTATAATTACATCTAAGTTCCTTCAGGGTAAGGACAATATTTTACACATTGCTCTCCCCAGTGAGTCACGCAGTGCTGTTTAGTGTGCCTACTTGCGAACATGCTCAGGAGCTGAGTCGTGTCCAGCTCTTTGGGACCCTATGGACTGTAGCCCACCAGGCTCCTCTGTCCATGGGATTCTCTAAGCAGGAATACTGGAGCGGGTTGCCATTTCCTTCTCCAGGGGCTCTTCCCAATTCAGGGATCAAACCAGGGTCTCCTACACTGCAGGTGGATTCTTTACTGCTGAGCCACCAGGGAAGCCCTGCTGTATAATGGGTGTCTATTAATTGAATAACCAGGTAGCCAAGCCTGGATTCTTTCTTTCCAACTCGAATGGCTTTTTATTTCCCTGGAACAGTATGTGGTCTTTCCCGTGAATGCTGCCTAGTGAAGAAGTTGCTGAGACTTCTGGGACAAACTTCATTGGGCCAAGCAGGGGCTCTAAGCTTTTTATAAGGGCTCTGATGTGCTCTGACAGGAATAACATCTCTAGGTGTCTCAGACAACACACTCTTGAACGCACCTGACTGTTGGCTTCTGCCAGGAGATGGCAGCGCTCCAGGGCCTGTTCATTCTGGCTGACAGTGAGTGGAGTGAATTCTGGGCAGCCTGTCAGACTTGGGTGGCCATTTTCTATTCTGCCTCAACCAGCAGAGCACTCCTCTGCGCTTCTTATCTGCCAAGCAAAAATGATAATTGCTTCTCATCTACCTCAATGAGTTATGATGAGGCTAAACCAGACTATTCAGCGTGAAGGAAGCACGCCTTGGAAGTGCTTGAACAACATCAATGCGGAATACAAACCGGAACATTCCTTCTCTCCTGATATTAATACCTGCTGTGACCTAGTGTGGAGTGATGAAAATTATAAATGATTAGGAAGTAGAGATGTGTTCCATTAGATAAGGATAATTATAGAATTATTAATGTGAAATGCCTCTTTTTTCTTCCGTTTTAATACGTTTAATCCAATTACAATATTTGTCATCTTTGATGATTATACGTTTTATTAGTAATGTGAAAGGAGTGAATAGCATTTTATGTCCACTCCCTCTATTTTTAATAAATGAGACAGATAGCAGTAGGTCCCATACAAAATGAGTGTCTGGGTCAGAAGAGATGTTGTCACACGTGGTCAGATACTGCCCTCTGGTGGTCTAAAATGATCTCACATTTTCTCCAGAAAGCGAAACATACATCCTGAAGGGAAACATGTAATACATCCTAGCCTGAGGGATCTGAGGGCCCCTCTCTGTCTCTCCTCCCCATCACACACTTGCAACTTCTTTCTCTATTGTTCTCCCTACTACACCATGTTATTTACACCATCGTAACTGCCATATTGTAGTTTTTATTTTTATACATAAACATTCATAACTTTTCTAATTCCAATGTAACTTTGCCAAACACAGTTTTAAAGGTTAAGGAAACATTTATTGAGCGTCTACTCCATGTCAGGCATTTGTTACCACCTTTGATAAGAATCTTTGGACAATTTTATCTTACGCATCCCTTTATTCTAACAGAATATGAATCTGATTCTTTTCATGGCCATTTCCCCAAGATGTATGACGTACATTTTTACTTATTTGTTGTCAGTCTCCTCTCACAATCAGGTAAGATCCATGGAAACAAGAATCCCATCTGTCTGACTCAATATTGTGCAGTTAGCAGCTAGCCAAGTATCTGGCACTTAATAGTCCATCAACAGTGGAGTGAATGGATAAAACTGGAAGAAATAATTTTAGTTGCAATGTGTTGTTTTTATTTGTGTTTTATTTATTTTTATTTGTGTTTTTATTTTGTGTTTTATTTGTGTTGTTTCTGTGCTACATGGCGCAGAATGTGGGATCTTAGTTCCCCTACCAAGGATAGAACCAGGTCCCCTGCAGTGGAAGTGCAGAGTTTTAACCACTGGACTGTCAAGGAAGTCCTGATAATTGTTGATAGAAGCAAACATAGGGAGTTATAGAAGCTGAGAGGAGAGCCAGCCAATGTGGAGAAGTGGGAATGGATCAAGATGCGTTCAAGATAGGTTCCTAAGGAAACAGTGGACATGTGAGCTGCAGAGGGAGGAAGTTAAGCAAGCAGAGAGATCACCTGAGCAAAAGCACAAGGCTGAAGAACCACAGCTCTATGAGCTGTGATTATCAATTCAGTCATTTCAGAGGCACCATGGGTAGGACCATCAAGGATTGGGGGGACAACTGACAGCCATTGTCAGATCAGGAGATAGCTACATCTGTGTTTACTTTTTAAAATAACTTTTTTTATTATTATATTGGCCAGATCACAAGGCATGCGGGATCTTTGTTTCCCACAGGGATCAAACCTAGATCCCCTGCAATGAAAATATGGAGTCTTAACCACTGGACCACCAGGGAAGCCTCTACATTTGTTTTTCAGGCGGATTATCATCTGGATGGCCTTACAGCTGAGGACAAGGTTCTATTCATTTATATACACAGGGCTTGGTGTGCAGGAATCACTCTTTAAATATTGAATGCAGACACGAATCAGTAAGAACAAGGAGTAGGAGAAGGACGATCCTGAGGATGATTAATGCAAGTGGGAAATAACCGAAGAGAATGGGCACAGGTCCGTGTGTAGGAGAAAGAGCAAAAGCGGGAGAATGCACGTGACAGTTTTCTCAGATTGCATAAACGCCATGCTAGATCCTCAACGAACGTTCGCTGAATGAATCAGTGAACTGTAGCGCTCGTTACCAGAGAAATAGTGAGCTGAATCGCTTGCAGTGAAGTTCTACAGATTGTGCAAAGTTTCATTCCACGTTTATCATGTGCCAGGCACCGGGCCAGTTGAATTAATCATGTTCTACCCTGGGTTTCAGTTTGGTGGTGTTCTGCTCATTCTGTAGTGCCTTTGTTGAATATGCCATTTAAAGACTGAGATCATTGATTTGCTTAAGGCAAGCCACTCCAATATTCTTGCCTGGGAAACCCCATGGACAGAGGAGCCTAGCAGGCTGCAGTCCATGGGGTCGCAAGAGTCGGACATGACTGAGGGACTAAGCACTACCAACCCACGTTTTGTAAGGTTTCAACTGTGAGGTGAATGAGGAGAAACCCCTGAAATCTGGGCTTAACTTCTAGAAGTTGACCCTTACTTTAAAGTTTTGAAGCTTTGCTCTGTATATGCCACCATGAAAATTGTGGTTTGGCTTATTCATAGTGCAGGATATTACCTTACACTTATAGACAGAACAAAATTCATTTTGTAGAAGTTTTTTTTCAGTGTTTTTCCCTTTGCAGAAACTAACTGAAATTCATGGGTCTTCTAATAAATATATTACTTGAGAGTGAATTTATTGCATGGCAAGACGTTTCTAGAATTTATTGCAGTTTCTGGAAGATTTGAAAATTTAAGAGTCAAGTGCAACAATTTACAAGAGTTCTAGATTTTGTAAAATTTTAAAGAATCATCTGTTCTTACTGAGGTTTCCTGTATTCTCAAACTTAGTGAATTCTTTAATGATATGTAAGGGGTCCTTTAAGTGTGGAAGGAGTCTGATAAGAGGCTTGGAAAGAAGCTTGATTTGAACTCCAGAGAATTTCTCTTTTTAAATAATACTTTTTTTGGATAGCGTTTTCTGAAAAGTTCCAAATGGTTATTACTTTTGAAATGGGCTCTATTGGTAAAAATTCAATCAGAAACCATTTTAATTATGTCAAACAGAAAGAGATTTAAGTGGATTTGATGTTTTCCAGAACTTCGGAAGTGCTGAAGGAGTGAAAGTCAGAGGCACTTTAGCTGTATGGAACAGAAAATTAGGAAACAGTTGTCATCACCCAGGAGCTGAAAGATGGTAGGAAAGGCCAGTGTCCACGGCCGCAGTTGTTCTGAAGTAAGGCATTGTCAGAGAAATGTGACTGCTGTAGAAGTCACAGGTGTGACTGCTACAAACATGTGATCACTACACATTTGCTTAAGCTCACATGTGCGTGCTTACTAAGTCATTCAGTCATGTCCAACTCTTTGTGACCCCATGGACTGTAGCCTGCCAGTCTCCTTTGTCCATGGAATTCCCCAGGCAAGAATACTGGAGTGGGTTGCCATTTCCTTCTCCAGGGGAACTTCTTGACCCAGGGATTGAACCCACGTGTCTTAAGTCTCCTTATTGGCAGGCAAGTTCTTTATCACTGAGCTGCCAGGGAAGCCCACACATCCACTGCCAATTCCAGGGGGAAAAGTATGACTTCTACTTCACTTCCACCTTCCAAATCTAATACAAGGACTTACTGGAAGAATCTATAGAATACCAGGAACTCTGCAGGCAAAGAAGATACGAAGTGTAGTTCACGGGCTTGCAGTTCTGGGGAAAGCACAGGGGGTGAGAAGGACACTAAATGATGTTAGACAATACCAAACATATTCATCAGCAATAATCTAGAAGAGCTAAATCTCACAGGCTCCTTATATTGACAGAGTATATCCTTGAGTGGTTTTCTCAAAAATTGGGCAGTACCTTTTCTGTCTTATATGAATGAAAATATCTTTAGTTTGCCTTTGCATTTGGTTGATCATTTGATAGATATAGAACCCTACATTATTTCTTCAAGACTTTATAGATATTTCTCTTCTACCTTTCAGCATTCAGAGTTGCCAACAGGGAGTCAGAGGCAATCTGATTTTCATTCCTTTGTAGGTAAGTTATTTTTAACTCTGTTGGCAATTTAAAAGAGTGGATGTTTACAAATTTTAGCATCTATGTGAGTGGTCTTTTTGCATTTACTGTTCAGCACTTAGTTCTTTCCGTCTTTTGACTCATGTTGCTTTGTGCTCAGTTGTTCAGTTGCATCCAACTCTTTTGCAACCCCATGGACTGTAGCCCACCAGGCTCCTCTGCCCATGGAATTTTCCAGGCAAGAATATTGGAGTGGGTTGCCATTTTCTCCCTGAGGGGAATCTTCCTGGCCTAGGGGTAGAACCTATGTCTCTTACATCTCTTGCATTGGCAGGCAGATTCTTTACCACCAGTACCATGTGGGAAGCCCTGTAGTGCTAGGGAACTTTCTTCTATTATTTTTTTTTTTTCTTATTTCCTATACAAACTGCTCATCACTCACCCAAGTAATCCAGAAGAGCTCTGAGATGAATTTTGGGGTCTTCAATCCATTTTCCAAAAATGGTTTGGAACAGACTGGTTCCAAATAAGAAAAGGAGTACGTCAAGGCTGTATATTGTCACCCTGCTTATTTATCTTATATGAAGAGTACATCATGAAAAATGCTGGGCTGGCAGAAGCACAAGCTGGAATCAAGATTGCCGGGAGAAATATCAATAACCACAGGTATGCAGATGACACCACCCTTATGGCAGAAAGTGAAGAGGAACTAAAAAGCCTCTTGATGAAAGTGAAAGAGGAGAGTGAAAAAGTTGGCTTAAAGCTCAACATTCAGAAAACGAAGATCATGGCATCTGGTCTCATCACTTCATGGGAAATTAATGGGGAAACAGTGGAAACAGTGTCAGACTTTATTTTTTTGGGCTCCAAAATCACGGCAGATGGTGATTGCAGCCATGAAATTAAAAGACGCTTACTCCTTGGAAGGAAAGTTATGACCAACCTAGATAGCATATTCAAAAGCAGAGACATTACTTTGCCAACAAAGATCTGTCTAGTCAAGGCTATGGTTTTTCCAGTGGTCATGTATGGATGTGAGAGTTGGACTGTAAAGAAAGCTGAGCGCCGAAGAATTGATGCTTTTGAACTGTGGTGTTGGAGAAGACTCTTGAGAGTCTCTTGGACTGCAAGGAGAACCAACCAGTCCATTCTAAATGAGATTGGTCCTGAGTGTTCTTTGGAAGGAATGATGCTAAGGCTGAAACTCCGATACTCTGGCCACCTCATGCTCAGAGTTGACTCATTGGAAAAGACTCTGATGCTGGGAGGGATTGAGGACAAGAGGAGAAGGGGACGACCCAGGATGAGATGGTTGGGTGGCATCACTGACCCAATGGATGTGAGTTTGAGGGAACTCCGGGAGTTGGTGATGGACAGGGAGGCCTGGCGTGCTGCGATTCATGGGGTTGCAAAAAGTCGGACACAACTGAGTGACTGAACTGAACTGAACTGAACTGAATCCATTTTCCTTCTGTCTTTTCTTTTGTTGTCAAATTAAAAAAAAATGCCAAGACTGATGCCAATGATCTTACCTTCAATATTTTCTTCTAGTAGTTTTATGTTCAAGTCTTTAATCTATTTTGAGCTGATTTTTGGTGTAAGTTAGGGGTCCGTTTTCACCTTTTGAATGTGGTTGCCCAGTTTCCCCGGTATCTATTGTTGAAAAGACTGTGCTTTCCTCATTTTATGTTATTGACTCCTTTGTCAAAATTAGCTGACCATATGCACATGGGCTTGTTTCTGGACTCTTTTTCTGTTCCTCTGATTTGCTTTTATGCCAGTAGCATATTGTTTTGATTATTATAGCTTTGTGATATAACTTGAAATCAGGAATTTTGATTCCTACAGCTTTGTTACTTTTTCCATGATTACTTTGGCTATTCAAGGTCTTTTGTGGTTCCATACAAATTTTAGGGCTATTTGTTCTGTTTCTGGGGAAATGTCATTGGAATATTGTCATTAGAATATTGAAAATGTCATTGGAACTGTATTGAATTGGTAGATTGCTTTAGATAGTAAGATGAGTGTGTTTCTTCCTCTTTAATTTTTTTGAGGGGGAAGAGCTCGAGTAGAATTCTTATTAATTCTGCTTTAGATGTTTGGTAGAGTTTGCCAGTGAGGCCATCCGTTTCCAGGCTTTTCTTTGTTGGAAGGTTTTGATTACTGAGTCTGTCCTTACTTGGTATTGATCTGCTCAGATCTTTTTCTTCATGATTCAGACTTGGTAGGTGGTATGTTTCTCAAAATTTATCCATTTTTTCTAGGTTGTCCAATTTGTTAGGATATAAATTATTCATAGTAGTCTCTTATGATCTGTCATGCTTATTGGGTATCAGTTGTAATGGTTTCTCTTTTGTTTATAATTTTATTTAGTTGAGTCCTCCCCCCTTTTTTCTTGGTAAGTCTAGGTAGTTTTGTCAATTTTGTAAATTTCTTAGAACTACGTTTGCTTCATTTGATAAGTTTTGGTATGCTGTATTTCCACTTTCACCCATATAAAATTTTTTTTTGCCTGTATGTCCTTAGGGCTTACGCTCATTGCTTTCATTTGAATACACAGATGACTTGCTGCCTAAAGCTTACTAAAGCCTGGAAAGGGGAAAGCAATCAGCTGGTCTAGATGAAAGAGAAAGTGAAAGTGTTAGTCACTCAGTCATATCCAACTCTTTGCAACTGTAGCCTGCCAGGCTCCTCTGTCTATGGAATTATCCAGGCAAGAATACTGAGTGGGTAGTCATTCATTCTCCACAGGATCTTCCCAACCCAGATATTGAGCCTGGGTCTTCTAGCATTGCAGGCAGATTCTTTACCATCTGAGCCACCTGGGAAGCTCCTCCATACACTCTGAACTAAACATCCTGATGCCTGGTTGCCTGGCACCTGTTACCTCTTGACTCTGGACTTAGCACTCCCCTCAGCTGCACCTATCTTTAAGATACATGCCTTCCTCTAGCTGGATTTCTGTACAGATCTGAGTCCAACTAGCCACTGTTTTTCAAAGGTTACTCAAAATTTCTGATCCATTTATAACACTTCTATTTTCCATATTGCAATGGAATTATTTTATCTTAATTATCTTTTATGTCATTTCACAAATTTTGGGCAAAAACAATGAGAAATGAGTGCATCCAAACCTCCATCTTTCTCTAACTGGAGACTTCTTAATTATGCTTTCTTAAAAAAAAATATTCCTTAAACCATTTACACAGTTGCTCAAATTAGAGGAAGCCACCCTTTGCTTTCAGAATTTTAATTAAGAAATAATTTTTGAAATATGTCTATTCAAAATTATTGCCCTCGACTTATAACACAACAATCTGTTCCTATACATTATGTGCAGATCTGCTCAATGTCTGAAAAATCAGTTTGTTAATCCTTTGAGATTACTTTTGCTTCTGAGTTTGTTTTTTTTTTTTTTACCCTCCAGGGAGGGTAAAATGTCATTAGTCAGGCTTC
This sequence comes from Ovis aries, assembly GCF_016772045.2. NCBI lineage: Eukaryota > Metazoa > Chordata > Mammalia > Artiodactyla > Bovidae > Ovis > Ovis aries. The sequence goes on along the minus strand of NC_056062.1, from coordinate 55,965,033 downwards.
TGCACTGAACTGTGAAAGGAAGAAATGAATCAAATCATTCCCTTTGTTTCATTCATTTTCTTTCATTTTTTTCTCACTCCACAAATGTTCTTTGGGCTTCTGCTATAAACCAGGCACTCTATTAAATGTTGGGAGAGTGTCATGGTATTTTCCAGAAACTAAAGAAAGTAAGGTTGTCACATAGATTATAGGGTTGTAATGATAAGAGATGAAAGCAGTGAGACCAAAGGTTTGTAAATTATATTAGGGCACTTAGAATAACTTAAAGGCAATGCTGCTGCTGCTGCTGCTAAGTTGCTTCAGTCATGTCTGACTCTGTGCGACTGCATAGATGGCAGCCCATCAGGCTCCACCGTCCCTGGGATTCTCCAGGCAAGAACACTGGAGTGGGTTTCCATTTCCTTCTCCAATGCATGAAAGTGAAAAGTGAAAAGGCAATGAGAAGCCACCAAAATATTTTAAGTGGAGAAGTGACCCAATCAGATATCAATTTTATGAATTTCCACCTTGGCTATCATACATAGAACAGATTAGAGGTGGGTAAGATTTTTTCTTTGCAAAGACTGTCCTATTCTTACACTTTCTTCTTGCTCTTCTCTTGCATTTGCTCTGAGACCATTTTACAAAGGTTTTCCTAGGTGGCTCCGTAATAAAGAATATACCTGGCAGTGCAGGAGATGTAGGTTTGATCCCTGGGTAGGGAAGATCCCCTGGAAGAGGAAATGGCAACCTATTCTAGAAAACCCTACGGACAGAGGAGCCTGGTGAGCTACAATCCATAAGGTCGTAAAGAGTTGGACATGACTGAGAGACTGAGCACCCGCACACAGAATTTTACAAAACTGAAACCCTAGAAAGAAGAATAAAAGCTAGTTTAACAGGAAGGTTGTATGTGATTTTGTAATAGGCTTTCTATAATGGGCATTCTACAATTGCTCATGTTGTCAATGCAGGAGACAGTTTCTCCCCCTGGGTTGGGAAGATTCCCTGAGGAAGGAAATGGCAACTTGCTCCACTAGTCTTGCCTGGATGATCTCATGGACAGAGGAGCCTGGCAGGCTACAGTCCATGGACATGACATAGACTAAACATCAACAACAATAATACATTTTCCACTCCTTTTGTGATAATACATAACTAGGCTTGATTTATAGCTCTGGACTAGAAATTATTATTTTTTTCTTCTGTAACCATGATCTTCATATTGAATGCAGCAACATTAAAAGCTTCCCAGAGAGGTTTTATTTAAAGGTTAAACTCTAGGGGAAATCTTTGAGGAGTTTTGTTGTTCCTCATTATTTTTAATAGTGTATAATTTAGTAAGTAACTGTTCTCCTCCCAGTATATAATAAAAAACATATGTAGGCGAAATATTGTGGTGACATGAGTGCTTATTAATGAATAAACAAATAAGTTACAGACAGAAAATTGTTGACAACTGCTTAAATTTATAAGTGGTTCTTATTGTTGTGTTAAATGTGTATTCCTTCAGCAGAATATCTATTTTGGTAACATGTTTGGGCTTTGTGGCCACAATAATTGTGAGTGGAAACATATTTATTTATACCCTATTCTATACAATGGACTGGTTCAAAATTGGGAAAGGAGTACATTAAGGCTGCATATTGTCATTCTGCGTATGTAACTTACATGCAGAGTACATCATGAGAAATTCTGGGCTGGATGAACACAAGCTGGAATCAAAATTGCCAGGAGAAATATCAATCACCTCAGATATGCAGATGACATCACCCTTGTGGCAGAAATAGAAGAGAAACTAAAGAGCTTTTTGATGAAGGTGAAAGAGGAGAGTGAAAAAGCTGGTTTGAAACTCAACATTCAAAAAACTAAGATCATGGCATCTGGTTTTATCACTTCATGGGAAATAAATGGGAAACAGTGGAAACAGTGGCTGACTTTATTTTTCTGGGCTCCAAAATCACTGCAGATGGTGATTGCAGCCATGAAATTAAAAGATGCTTACTCCTTGGAAGAAAAGTTATGACCAACCTAGATGACATATTAAAAAGCAGAGACATTACTTTGCCAACAAAGATCTGTCTAGTCAAGGCTATGGTTTTTCCAGTGGTCATGTATGGATGTGAGATTTGGACTGTGAAGAAAGCTGAGTGCTGTAGAATTGATGCTTTTGAACTGTGGTGTTGGAGAAGACTCTTGAGAGTCCCTTGGACTGCAAGGAGATCCAACCAGTCCATCCTAAAGGAGATCAGTCCTGGGTGTTCATTGGAAGGACTGATGTTGAAGCTGAAACTCCAATACATTGGTCACCTGATGCAAAGAGCTGACTCATTAGAAAAAACCCTGATGCTGGGAAAGATTGGGGGCAGGAGGAGAAGGGGACGACAGAGGATGAGATGGTTGGATGGCATCACTGACTCAATGGAGATGGGTTTGAGTGAACTCCGGGAGTTGATAATGGACAGGGAGGCCTGGCATGCTGCGGTTCATGGGGTCACAAAGAATCGGACACAGCTGAGTGACTGAACTGAACTGAACTGAACTGATACCTTTATGAGGTTGGTACTATTTTCATTCTCCAAATTTATCTGAATAAACAGAGGGAGAGGAGTTAAGCTCCTTGCTGTAGGTTGTAGGTTTTGAGACTGGTACAGAACACCGAAGGAGTAAGAGTGAGAGTAGATCGGCCCAGGGACTGATCCCTGAGGGGCTCCAACACCTAGAGGTTGGGTAGAAGCAGAGGATTCTGCAAAGGAGAGGGAGAAGCAGCAACACTGAGATGAAAGGAAAGCCAAAATAACTTAGGGTTCAGTTCAGTTCAGTTCAGTCACTCAGTCGTGTCTGACTCTTTGCGACCCCATGAATCCCAGCACACCAGGCCTCCCTGTCCATCACCATCTTGGAGTTCACTCAGACTCACGTCCATCGAGTCCATGATGCCATCCAACCATCTCATCCTGGGTCGTCCTCTTCTCCTCCTGCCCCCAATCCCTCCCAGCATCAGAGTCTTCTCCAATGAGTCAACTCTTCGCATGAGGTGGCCAAAGTACTGGAGTTTCAGCTTTAGCATCATTCCCTCCAAAGAAATCCCAGAGCTGATCTCCTTCAGAATGGACTGGTTGGGTCTCTTTGCAGTCCAAGGGACTTTCAAGAGTCTTCTCCAACACCACAGTTCAAAAGCATCAATTCTTCGGCACTCAGCTTTCTTCATAGTCCAAATCTCACATCCATACATGACCACTGGAAAAACCATAGCCTTGACTAGACGGACCTTAGTTGGCAAAGTAATGTCTCTGCTTTTGAATATGGTATCTAGGTTGGTCATAACTTTTCTTCCAAGGAGTAAGCGTCTTTTAATTTCATGGCTGCAGTCACCATCTGCAGTGATTTTGGAGCCCCCAAAATAAAGTCTGACACTGTTTCCACTGTTTCCCCATCTATTTCCCATGAAGTGATGGGACCGGATGCCATGATCTTCATTTTCTGAATGTTGAGCTTTAAGCCAACATTTTCACTCTCCTCTTTCACTTTCATCAAGAGGCTTTTAGTTCCTCTTCACTTTCTGCCATAAGGGTGGTGTCATCTGCATATCTGAGGTGATTGATATTTCTCCCGGCAATCTTGATTCCAGCTTGTGTTTCTTCCAGCCCAGCATTTCTCATGATGTACTTTGCGTATAAGTTAAATAAGCAGGGTGACAATATACAGCCTTGACGTACTCCTTTTCCTATTTGGAACCAGTCTGTTGTTCCATGTCCAGTTCTAACTGTTGCTTTCTGACCTGCATACAGATTTCTCAAGAGGCAGATCAGGTGGTCTGGTATTCCTATCTGTCTCAGAATTTTCCAGTTTCTTGTGATCCACACAGTCAAAGGCTTTGGCATAGTCAATAAAGCAGAAATAGATGTTTTTCTGGAATTCTCTTCTTGCTTTTTCCAACTTAGGGTAGTGAATGCCAAGTGAAGAAAGATGTCATGGAGGAGAGAGTCATCAGTTATGTCAAGTAATAGGTCAGATAAGATGAGGGTTGAGTATTTACCATTTTGCAGCTGGCACCTGGAAACCACTGATAACCTGACTAGCACAGTGTAGATGTCGTAGAGTGGCGGCAAAAGCCTTATTGGAGAGGGTTCATGAGAAGAGGAGACACAGCGTAGTGAGGGCACTCTTAGGAATTTGCTGCAAGAAGGAAATGTCAATAGCTAGTGGGAAAAATCAATAACAACTGTTTTATAGTGGGAGAAATAATAGGCCGTTTGAATGTTGAAACTGTAGAAAGAAAAACATGATGAACTGGAAGGGAGAGGAGAGAATACCTGAAGCGATCTCTTGGAGCTGGTGAGAGGAGGTGGGATCTAGGGCACAGATGGAAGGGCTGCCTTTGAACAGCACACCTGTAGGAACAGACAGGATGGCCGAGTGGAAGTGTGGAAGGTGGGCTAAGTGTTAGTGGGAGTGTGTGGAAATGATCATACAGTTATTTCATCTGCTCAATGAAGGAGACTCATAAGCTAAGTGTGAGGACAGGTAAGAGGAGGTATTTGAATTTTCAGGTGGTTTGAGAGAGTATAAGAATAATAAACTACTGTGCTTAAAACGGATAGCTAGTAGGAACTTGGTGCATAGCACAGGTTGCTCATCTTGGTGCTCTGTGTTGACCTAGATGGGTGGGATGGTGGGGGGATGGGTAGGAGGGAGGTCCAAGAGGGAGGGGATATATATGTGTATATATATATATATATATATATATATATGTGTGTGTGTGTGTGTGTGTGCATGCGAAGTAGTTTCAAGTCATGTCTGACTCTTCGTGACCCTATCAACTGCAGCCTGGCAGGCTCCTCTGTCCATGGAATTCTCCAAGCAAGAATAGTAGCGTGGGTTGCCATGTCCTTTTCCAGGGAATCTCCCCAACCCAGGGGTTGAACCTGACTTTCCTGTGTCTCCTGTATTGGCAGGCAGATTCTTTACCACTAAGGCCACCTGGAAAGCCCAGATATACGTACAGTTGACTCAGTTTGTTATAAGGCAGGAACTAACACAACATTGTAAAGCAATTATATTCCAATTTAAAAAAAAGAATAAAGCAGGAGAAATAAAATGTGATTTCTGGGGAAAATTAAGGGCTCACTTGGGGTTCGTGTTCATGAAGTTAAAGAAAGACCAATGAGAATAGCTGTATGGTATCTACAGGTGTGTTCATCTGCGTTGGTCCAAGCATGGACTAGATAGAATTAATTTAGCTGGCACGTGAGTCTGGCCAACTGAGAACAACATATTCAGGGAGGGAGTTGTAGGGAGGGATAAGGTAGAGATTGCAATAATTGTCCATGGAAGATAAGCTGGTAAGGAGGGAAGGGATGACTGAGGAAAGTAAGGAACATGGAAAGGTTCTATCAAGGAGCTGGAGTCTCAGTGTGAGTGAAAGATAGGAGTTCAGGTGCCAAAGGAAAGACAGGAGGTTGTGATCAAAGAGTGGGATGGTAGAATGGAGATAACGGGGGATTATGATTATTGATAATAACTGATAATATGATTATTGATGAGGTCTAGGAAATAACCAGTAGACTGAGTGATTGAAGAGCAAGATCAATAGAGGAGGGGAGGTCAAGGAGCTCAGCAGAATGTGGGAACTTCATTTGGAAGGATATTGCCAGTAACGCAGAAGTAGAGTTGAAGAGGGCAAAAGTGATCCAGGAAATGAGGGAAACGCCACCAGGGGGTTAGTGGTGAACCCTAGCAATGAAGATAAAAGGTTGGATAGTCTGGTGACATGAGATGCAAGGGGGCTTCCCAGGTGGTGTTAGTGGTAAGGAACCCGCCTGCCAGTGCAGGAGACATAAGAGACCTGGGTTTGATCCCTGGGTAGAGGGCATGGAAACCTTCTCCAGTATTCTTGCCTGGAGAATCCCTTGGACAAAGGAGTCTGGCAGGCTACAGTCCGTGGGGTCGCATACGACTGAAGTGACTTAGCACGCATGCACACGAGAAGCAAGTGCGGGTGTTTTAGGGAGGAGTTAGAATGACCCGAAAGTGGGAAATAAGAGTGCAGTCCTTGAGAAGCCTACAGGGGAAGCAGAATCCTCAGGGGAGAGAGGGAAAGACATTGTTTCCACTGGGACTTTCCACTGGGAAAGACATTGTTTACATGGGGAATTTGAGGCTTAAAAGAGACAATGCTTATACAGTATTCAGCACAGAAATGCCAGGGATTTTTTTTCTTTTTCTTTTTGTTACCAAACCCTGAGAACTGTGCCGGTGCTGGACTTTCCCATTTTGGAAGAGAGTTCAGTTCAGTTAGACTCCATTTCCTCAGGAACAAATGGTAGCTTCAGGCTTCAGAGCCCTGGAGGAGCTGCTCACTGAAGTGGCATGACTAGCAAACAGAATCAAGAGCCCGCGTGGTGTGATCTGTTGGGACCAGTGTTGGTTTCACTGGTGCCAGTTGCTCAAAGTGTTACCATTAAACTCCTATCAAGGAGTTGCCTCTGAGTGATTTTATTCTGTTTTTCCTTTATGTGCATGCTAAGTCCCTTCAGCTGAGTCCGACTCTTTGCGACCCTATGGACTGTAGCCCACCAGGCTCCTCTGTCTATGGGGATTCTCCAGGCAAGAATATTGGAGTGGGTTGCCATGCCCTCCTCCAGGGGATCTTCCAGACCCAGGGATCAAACCCAAGTCTCTTCTGTCTCCTGCACTGGCAGGCGGGTTCTTTACCACTAGCGCCACCTGGTGTTAAAAAGTTTTCCCTTTTCTGCAGAGGTTTATTTTTCTGATCATCTAAAATGGTCTTTTGTATACCTAAAGCTTAATTTCATGCTCAGATAATTTGAAACCAAAAAGAAACTGTCAGACCATAGAGGAAGGAAAGAAGATGGGAACGCATATTAAGTGCTGACGTAGGCCAAGCATTGTGGTAAGGATTTTCCTCGTTTGAATTCTTTCATTCATTTGTTCATTTTTTCATTAACTCACCAAAATGTGTGTGTGTGTGTGTGTGTGTGTGTGTGTGTGTGTGTATCGAATCCTTGCTAAATACTAGGTATTCAGCAATAAAATAGAGATTTTCCTCCTTGGAGGAGCTTAAGGTTAAATGAGAGAAGCAGCTAAGCAAACAGAAATTATAATATAATGGGACATATGTTAATAATTAATAATTTAAAAATATTTAGTAAGCACTAGGTACTCTGTAACCCACTCCAGTGTTCTTGCCTGGAGAATCCCAGGGACAGGGGAGCCTGGTGGGCTGCCGTCTATGGGGTTGCACAGAGTCGGACACGACTGAAGCGACTTAGCAGCAGCAGCAGCAGCAGCAGCAGCAGCAGCAGCAGCAGCAGCAGCGGGTACTCTGTAAAGATCCTTTACATTAGTTCATTTAATCTTGTCTGCAGTCTTCTCACACACCATATTAATGATCTCATAATAAAGCTGTGTTACAAACCATTTCAAACCTCGGTGGCTCATGACCACAAATATTTACTTCTCTTGCATTCTTTTTTCTGCTTTAGACTATTGGTCAGCTGGACTTGGCTCCAGGCTTCTGGATTCAGGTCTGCTCATGTGTCTCCATGTTCTTTCTCCCTTTTATAGCAGTTCCTCCAGGACATATTAAAGCCCTCACTCACGGCAAATCCATTAGTAAACCCCTGGTCAAGGTCTGATGCATGGTCAAGCCCAGCACCAGTGGGTGGGGGATGTCCTCTGCCTCCTCAATTGAGAGTTCCTGCAGGCACAAGGTGAGAGTGAAGAGCTGAGAACAGTGATTCAGTCAAGCGTAGGTGCTGACTATTGTGTCATCTCCAGCTTACCAGTGAGGACATTTAAAGAAGGTAAGCAACTTGCCCAGGGTGAGAGAGCTGGGAACCTTGATCCCTGGATCCCATGCCCTTGACCACTACACTATTTTGCACAGGCTACTTAGGAAGGACATAGGGGAGGTGGCTTACCAGCCTATAGGGGTATAAAGGGTTTAAGCAGGATGTGTAGGAAAGGAAGGGCCTGGAGCTGGTCCTGAGTAAGATTTGGCCAGACTGGGAGTTTCTATCTGGTTTAGCAGCAAGGAGGGCATAGGTAGTGGTAAAAGCAGTTTCACTGGAGAGGTGAGAACCAAAGGCAGGTGGGTGAGTTAAATGGTACATGGGAGGTGTGGAAAGAGAAACAGGCTCTGGAAGCTTGACTAAGGTGGGTAGGAAAAAAAATAAAACAACAGGATGGGAATAAGATAGAAGATTAGCATTGGGATTTTTTCTTCAGAGACCTGAAAGTTAGTAGAGAGGTCATGTTGCATTAAGGTTTGATCTCTAGAATATCCATCACATCCTTGCCCTTCTGTACAAGATGTCCTGCTGGATGGTGGGAGGTGAGGAGAGAAAAGAGTTGAATGTGACTCAAAAAAAGAGGGAGAGGGAATGATTTCAATGATTGTGTGTGCTTTTGCATATAACGTGTAGTCTCCCTCAGTGTCTGTCTTGTAGCCTACAGAACTGAATCGATACATTTATTTAATTGGCATTAAATACAATAAATATGAGGTAACATATGTATCACAAGCAGGTTTGAAAAGACTTTCTTGATGTCCCCATTGCTTGAAATGGAATCCTACACAATATTCCAAGCTCATGGTAGGTTAGTAAAACTTACTCCATTCTTTCACATACAAAAGGGTCTGCGAAAGCCTCAGTCATGGAACTATGTGGGTTCAGTTCAGTTCACTTCCGTCGCTCAGTCGTGTTCGACTCCTTGTGACCCCATGGACTGCAGCATGCCAAGCCTCCCTGTCCATCACCAACTCCTGGAGTTTACTCAAACTCATGTCCATTGCATCGGTGATGCCATCCAATCATCTCATCTCCTGTTGTCCCCTTCTCCTCTTGCCTTCAATCTTGTCCAACATCAGGGTCTTTTCAAATGAGTCAGTTCTTCACAATCAAGTGGCAAAGTATTGAAGTTTCACCTTCAGCATCAATCCTTCCAGTGAATATTCGGGACTGATTTCCTTTAGGATTGACTGGTTGAATCTCCTTGCAGTCCAAGGGACTCTCAAGAGTCTTCTCCAGCACCACAGTTCAAAAGCATCAGTTCTTTGGTGCTCAGCCTTCTTTATAGTCCAAGTCTCACATCCACACATGACTACTGGAAAAATCACAGCTTTGACTAAATGGACCTTTGTTGGCAAAGCAATGTCTCTGCTTTTTAATAAACTAGGTTGGTCAAGTTTGGTCTAGGTTGGTCATAACTTTCCTTCTAAGGAGCAAGCGTCTTTTGATTTCATGGCTGCAGTCACCATCTGCAATGATTTTGGAGCCCCCCAAAAATAAAGTCTGACACTGTTTCCACTGTTTCCCCTTCTATTTGCCATGAAATGATGGGACCAGATGCCATGATCTTAGTTTTCTGAATATTGAGTTTTAAGCCAACTTTTTCACTCTCCTCTTTCACTTTCATCAAGAGGCTTTTTAGTTCCTCTTCACTTTCTGCCATAAGGGTAGTGTCATCTACATATCTGAGGTTATTGATATTTCTCCTGGCAATCTTGATTCCAGCTTGTGCTTCTTACAGCCCAGCGTCCCTCAGGATGTACTTTGCATATAAGTTAAATAAGCGGAGTGACAACATACAGCCTTGACGTACTCCTTTCCCGATTTGGCAAAGTACAACAACAGCAAAGTCTGTTGTTCCATGCGGATTAGGAAAGTGTAACTTTTAGAGGTAGCTGGTATAAGCATGCATGTGAAGCTTTTTGCATGCCAGAATTCATACAAGGATTTTTTTTTATTGGCGTATAATTGCTTTACAATGTTGTGTATCATCCAAAGTTTTGAACTTTCACTTTGTTATCGTTTAAAACAATGCAGGTGACTACAGCTCAAAATAAACCAATGAAGAAATTCAATTTGCCTTTCAGTATTTGAGATAAATAGTTCACTTGGTTAGGTCAGGTTTGCTTTCCAATATCACAGCTTTAATTGGTTTTTTGACATTTAGGATTCAAATGAATTGAAAATACGTGAGCGACTTGAAAGTGGTTGAAACATTCAATTCTGGACCAGGGATGATGTGGCTGGCTAGGAGATGCATTATGTGATTGTGAAAAGAATTTCAATTCATTAATATTTATTAGTGAATAACAAGGAATCTCAAAGTTAAAGGGTCATAAAATAAAAAGAGCTCATCCCGTTCCTGATATGCGTCTGTCACAGATGGGAGCTGTGCTCTGCTTTATCTTCTTCCAGGTCACCATAGGAGGGGAAAACCAGGCATGGTGAATCGGGAATTGACTTTTAAGGTTTCTGCCTGGAAAAGGCACCAGTTACTCCAGCACATATTACACTGAGCAGAGCACGTCACACAACCACACCTCACTAGAAGTGTCAGGGAAGTGGAATCAATCCCAGAAGGAAAGAAGCCAAACATATTCAGTGAACAGCACTAATGATGAGCAAATGGAAGGTATCTTAGTTGTCATTAGCACTATTCTGATTCTGACTGTGGTCTGGACTGCAGGTGGCCATGGCCTCTGCTCACCCCTCCTGATTCTCTTTCCATCTCTCTGCACTCGGCTCAGCTCCAGAGGCTGACGTCTATGCAATGCATCTCCTGGGCTCCCTTGCCCTCTGGTTTCTCATTGTATTTGACAACTGCAACTCTTTGGCTATAGTTTGAAGAGTCAGGGAAGAAAGATGCCAGGTTATCTATTCTATGGATCCTTCCTTGCTGGGCTGCATTTGTTAGAGGCTGAATTCTTCTCTTCAAGGTCAAAGGCCCTAATCAGACAGGCTTCTTCTATAGCTACAACTGTCTCTAGGGTCTGTAGTCCTCAGATGGAAATGGCTTCTTTCTGGTGGTACACCCAAGGTCCTTCACCACCCTTTGCTGATTTCTTTTAATCTGTCCACATCCTCATAGAAAGAGAATCTTCACTAAATATATGTCATTTACCCTTTATAGTATGCTATCTGTTTCTTGCCAGGGGGGTATGATCAGTAAAATTGTAAAGACTCTTGGATCTACAGTTTTGGTGGGCAACAGGCTGGCTAAGAGCTGCTCAGATTCCATAGAGGGTGTGTCCTCCAATGCCCCAAGGAGAATGAAGGAACAGGAAGATCTGCTTAGGTCACAGAGCAGAGTCATGGACTGGGAAGCTCCTCTCTGGGAGCAAGATAGAAGCAAGGAGTGATCCCTATTCTCAAGGACAGAGGAGCCTCTCAACAGCACACCAGAATTTCTATCATCAGTGAATGCCATGTGTTCCCTATTGCTTCCCCTTTGAACAAGCTTGTTTGTTGTTGATTATCTGTCCCCATTTCACCATCGTGTATTGACTGTATTAGGGAAGGTCAGCTGTCTTTTTAATTTATTAATCTCTGGTCGAGAGGACACATGTCCACATCTGTTGGAGAGGGTACTGTGCATCACAATGGACACTGAGCCTGATGTCAAGGCCAAATGCGATTTAGGGATTTTACATCTTAGGGACAGAGTGAATGTGTTTACATCAGGGGAGAAGAGTGAACCTGCTACTTGGTGACCAGTAGGGTGATAGTCATTGGCGCTGGCTTTCCTTCTGAGTTTATGATGGAACGACACTTTTCTGCTCATTTCCTGCATTAAATGTGGTTGTATCACTTTCTTGGTAGAGCAAGTGGTAAAGAGTCTACCTGCCAATGCAGGAGACACAAGAGATGAGGGTTCGATCCCTGGGTTGGGAAGATCCTTGGAGAAGGAAATGGCAGTCCATTTCAGTATTTCTTGCCAGGAAAATTCCATGAACAGAGGAGCCTGGTGGGCTACAGTCCATGGGGTCACAGAGTCAGACACGACTGAGCACACGCATGCCACGCCATCACTTACTTTGATCAATAGCTTGTCCTACTTCTAGGTGGAAGCTTTAAGAGAACCAGTGTGTGAGTTGACATGTTTAGGTAACATTCCACATATGGGTCATCCCACAGGTCTTTGGCCCCAGAGTGAGGAATACAGCAGAGAAGCGTCCACCATGACCCACGTTGAACTTGTCTAGCTGGAGTAGGAAATAAATCTTTGTGGTTTTATTTCACTGAGATTTGAAGGATTTGTTTTTTTCTTTTTTTAATCACAGCTCAATCTAGCCTTTGCAGATTGATGTTGTAGGGAAGATGATTCTAGACAGAGTATAGTCAATGCATGGAGGCCCGAAATTGCATGTCATTGGTATGCCAGGATGAATAATTTGGTGTCTTAGGAGAGTAATGTTCTTGAGAAAAGAAAGGAATGGTGAGAACACTTTAATGGCTCTCACAGAAGTGCAGATTTTATCCTGCTGATAAAGGGGAGGAGGTAGTGGATTATGGGAGAGATTTGGTCAGATTGGAGAGGAGGCTATAGATTGTAGCAAAAGAGACTTATTAGTTGGTTGCTTTAAGAGTCTAATAGTATCCAGGTTAGGGCAGTGGTCATGGAAGGTGGAGAGCAAGGAAAGAGGGGCAACTTGGAGGTCAGTCGGTGCTACTCAGTGATCATTTGGAGGTGTGTGGTGGGGACAGTGAGAAATCGAAGATGATCTGAGATAATTTGGGGGAGCTTGGGGATGTTAGTTTTGCTTTAGGGTCCATGTTTGCCTTAGTAATTTTCAGCAAATCACCTGGTTAGAAATCAAGGACGATTGTTAGGTCTTATCCTGAGAATGATCCTTTAATTGCTTAAGCCAAGGGTGTCACGTCTCCCCCTTCTCATTCTCTCCTTCAGTGGGAGGAGCAATGGCAGGGGTGGGGTATGGTGATCAGTACACGTTTACCTTTGCCTTCCTCCTCTGAAATGTTGTAAAGTCTGATGCCTGATCCAGGGAGGAGAATCACATTTATCAGTCCTCTACTGTTTCACATGTTATTGAGACTAGAAGAGATGCAAGGAGGGTGAACCTTCAAATCAATGGGATTATGTGAATTTCTTTAAAGGACATTTCAAAGTCATATGCACAATTTAAATGTAGTCCTAAGGAAATCAAGACTCCATGAAAAAAAAAAAATCTGTTTAAGTGTAACCAGGCAAATAAACTGCATATTTCACAAAATGGCACCATCTCTACAAAGAGCGCCTAGTTCATCTCTTAAAGGGACAGGAGCATCTTCAGGTGTTTCAGTGCATGTTAATCGCTCAGTCATGTCCACTCTTAGTGACTTCATGGACTGTAGCCTACCAGGCTCTTCTGTCCATGGGGATTCTCCAGGCAAGATGGAGTGGGTTGCCATGCCCTCCTTCAGGGGATCTTCCCAACCCAGGGATTGAACTTGGGTCTCTTTCATTACAGGCATATCGTTTACTGTCTGAGCCACCAGGGAACCCTACTGAAACCATACTGCCCGGGGCCAGCGTGAGGAACTCCGCCCATGGCAAAGGTCATGAGGAAGGAGGCTTGGCATACGCAAAGACGTGATCAAGCCTCAGGAAACCCCCTGTTCCCGAGCATCTAACCCCAAAACCAGAGTCTGTTTTATGCTCTCTCCTACATCTCTGACTTTACGGGGGGCTCTCCCCCATAACCATTTCTCTTGGAGAAGGAGTAAACACACAGCTCCAAGGCAATAAAAATTCCTGGGCGTGACAAGAGTATTTCAGCTTACGGACTCCTCTGAAGGTTATCTAGCCCGCCTGTATAGGTTTGTCCGGCCACATGTGATTGTTTACAGCCTCCCAACCTGAGAGGCATGAGATGTTTTAGACTTATTAAAGGCGAATTCTTTTGGGGAGTTAGAAATTATTAGTATAATGGGTTGGTTAGGAGTTATATTGGTGAAGGGTTTTTCATTTGTTGTGTCAATAATTGTTGCTAATTCCCTGCTCTGGGTGGGACAAGGTCGTCTCAGGTCAAACCTCTCTGCTGACAGACTAGCTTGTGTGACAGGATTATCCATACTCCTGCCACATGATTGTTTACTACCTCTTAACCATAAACAGCACAGAGAGTTTTGGAGTATTTTGAGAGTCTTAATTAGCATAGGGCTTTTCCTTCTTGTTGAGTCAATGATTGCCGCCAGGCCTCCATATCCTTAGGCACCTGGGAATATATTAATGTATTTGGAATATAGCAAAGGAAATATAGTAGTTTTTGATGTTAGCGATACTAGACTTTTTGAGTTAATGGATTTTCTCTTTTGTAATAGATCACTGTACTTTGTTATATATCACTGTGTCCTTGCTATGTAAAAATGTAACTTTATCATATCTTAAGACTAAATAGATCTTAAGGGGAGCATTGGTGAAAGGATTTTCATTTGTTGGGCTGATGTTTGCTGCTAAATCTCCATGTTCCCTACCCTTATAATGAATATAACTAACATATAGGAGAAATAAGTATTAACCTTTAAGCATATAGGAGAAATAAGTATTGACCTCTAAGACTAATCATGTTAACCTTGGGTTAAATAAATTCCTTTCTTGATTGTAACTCACTACACCCTCACCCTATAGGAATGTAACTTTATTTGGAGGGTGGTGCCTGGTTTAAGAAAAAATACCTTTGGAAGAAATAAGTTTTTTGGTTATCAGAAAGAAAGGATCATAAAATGTCAGCAGGTCTCACTCATGGCCAGAAGATGATGTACCTTTTTTATACATTTATGTGAAGCACCTGATTTTGATAAAGGTCAGGACTGCTGACTCCCGCGTGACTCTGTATTCATCCCTATGTGTAACAAAAGGTATATAAGCAAACTCAAAAATAAAGAAATCAGATCAGTTTCCCTCATGTCGTTTCTTTCTTGCTCCCGTTTTTCTGGCTGAATTCCCATCTGGAGCATGGATGCTATTCCACGTAATCCAAGTTATTCAGCCTCTTTTTCTCCACTAATCTTCCTACTACACTATCCATTTCTAATCTCTCTATACCTGTGATTAAATATGTATTTTTCCAAAGACGCCGACTCCGTCCCCACCTTCGAATCACCCTGGATCCACCGGGGCTGGACCCCGGCACCATACGTTGTATGAGAGACACAAGACCATTGGTTCCCTGACCTCACTTGTCTCTTAACCCTACTCCAGCCCCTGCTAAGCTAAGTTGCCTCAGTCGTGTCTGACTCTGTGCAACCCCAGAGACAGCAGTCCACCAGGCTCCGCCCTCCCTGGGATTCTCCAGGCAAGAACACTGGAGTGGGTTGCCATTTCCTTCTCCAATGCATGAAAGTGAAAAGTAAAAGTGAAGTCGCTCAGTCGTGTCCGACTCCTAGCAACCCCATGGACTGCAGCCTACCAGGCTCCTCTGTCCATGGGATTTTCCAGGCAAGAGTATTGGAGTGGGGCGCCATTGCCTTCTCTACTCCAGCCCCTAGGTGCTTTCTTTCTAGTTTTATTATTTTGCAAGTGTAGTTGTTCATTTTTTCTTCTTCTTGGATTCCTTTGTGTTCCACTCCCACTTTTTTGAGTGGGATCGAATGTTTCATTTCATGGAACCCTATTCCCCAATGGAACATGCCCTGACCGAAATAGATGCTTTTGATGTGGCTGCCACCAAGAATCTCCAATACCTAGGTCCATTTCATTGTGTGTCTTGGGCTTCTCAGGTTGGGTGTGCATACAGGTAGCACTAGTGTCACCTGGGACCGTGAGAGAGTGTACATCCTCAGGCTTCTACACAGATTCCAGGAATCAGAAGCTCACCTGTATTTTTTTTTTTTTTTAACAAACCCTCCAGATAGGACTCTGAAGCATATATGAAGCTCAAATAAGGACTGCTGGTCTAGGGAAGTACACAGAAATAACCTGTCTGCTCCGCCGTGGTGAGATTTGGGGATGGTCTGCTGATAAGCCACTTACTAGTAAGGAGATTGTGAGAAGTGTGTGTTGGGACCTGGAGCAAAATCACCTATCCCTCTCAGGGCCTTAGTTTCTTCATCTTTGAGACTAGGCAGTAGGCTGGTTGGCAGCTGCAATTTAGGCACCACAGAGCAGCACCAGGAGTTTGTTGGTCATTTCTAAAATTTCAGAAATCGTCAGAGAACTGATGGGATTATGCTTTCCCTCAATATGTTTCAAGGACTGAGCACTTCTGGGCTAAAACAAGCTATGAGACTATGAGCTCCTCACAGTGATTTGTTTTCATAGTCCCAGAGCTTAATCACAGGCTCTGGCCTAGTGGAAGCCCTTCAAGTAATGTTTTCCAACATGAAATACAAATCACTGTGAGAACTCATAGATACAGAGAACAAATGAGTGGTTGCTGGAGGGGAGGAAGCTGGGAGTGTGTGAAACAGGTAAAGAAGATTAAGAGGTACAAACCTCCAGTTATAAAATAAATAAACCACAAGGATGTAACAAATAGCACAAAGAAAACAATCAATAATACTGTAATAACTTTGTATGGGGACAGATGGTTACTAGACTTTCTGTGGTGATCATTTTATAATGCATGCGAATGTCAAATCTTTATGTAGGACACCTGAAACTAACATACGATTGTAGATCAAACTGGATTTTAATGAAAAAAAAAAAGTAAATAAATAAGGAAAAAGTATCACTGTGAAAATACAGCTTATTTTCTGCTCATCAGAAGCTCTGATTGATTTCCCAAAGGAAGATCATGGAATTCATATTTTTAAGGATGTGTTTCAATGGTTGCAGTATTAGATTCCCACAAATAAAGGATATTCAATATAGGGACCAGGTGGCCTCCACCTTAAGCTTGGCTGGTTAGCACGCCTATGGATGACAGCCCAGTTTGCTTATTCATAAGTCTGTGTGGTTTCAATTATTTATGATTTTCTGCTAAGACTGGACGTGGTTCCTTTGGTCCTGCAGGATCCATCTGGGTCACTGACAGGCCCCCTGCTGTGTCCATGTGTGCAGCGTGTTTATTGGCAGTGCAAAACTCAGCAGTATGGCGGGGAAATTGCATTTTAACAGGCTGCGGAAGGTGTCCAGTGGCCGTGTGGGAGAACGTGAGGCTGTGCCAGGAACGTTCCAAGCGCTTTGAGAGGGGGTCTCTTCCGTAGACTTACTGGTCTGAAACCGTGGTGTCTCCTTCAATCTTGACTGGTTTCAAGGGAAACAGATTGAAGACTTCTCCTGCTGTGTTGGGCTGTCAGAGGGAGAGAGAAAAATGATGCTTCCTGCTGCTCTAGAAGGGAAGTGAATCAGCAGGGGCCCTGGTCTCCTTCAAACTCTAATTTCTGTCTGTTTCTGAGACTGTCTAATCCAGCAGCCATACTAGTAAAATCTGAACTCCAGGGTCAGACACACAGAAGGGCAAGAGAACAGACCAAACCTGTATTAGTTCACAGAACTCCAATTCTTTATTAATCACAGCTTGCTCACAATGACATACAGGAAAATAGCACTAATGAAGAGTAAGTATGCAGGCAGCAACCTTCAGGAGTTGGGAGTTGGGGGGAGAAACGACTTCAAAACTGCGATAGGTACTCACGGTGGGTATTTGGTGATTCTCTTAGTTGGCACAAACGCCCTGCCTAGCCCCCTCGACTGCATCAGCCCTCACAGATGGAGTAATTTTTTTAAATTTTTTAATAGGCAGGATTGCCTCACACTGGGGAAGAAAGACCAGCTTAAGTGAAAATCCGCAGTGTTTTTTGATTGTGTTTGCGTGTATGTTTGAATGCAACGACCAGCTCACAGTTTCCAAGTGGAAAAATATTCAGTAGCATCATGTACTTGTACTATAGGTAAGAGCTTAAAAGGAACATCATCAATCATGGCATCCACAAATAAGCCACCTGACACATTAATTCATTCCATCAAAAGAACTTAAACTAGAGAATTAAGCCCACTTCATGAAAAGCGATTTCATGGCTGCTTGAACCATTTGGGTTGGGATCTGTGTTCAGCACTTTAAAAGGTTCAGCTTTTTGCTTCTACCCAGATTGATCTCAGATCTGTCTTCTTCATCCATCCCTTTCTAAAGCCAAAGCACATTTGTAGCACATAACCCAGTAGAAGCAGAAGTAATTGCTACGAGTGGTGGTGTTACTTAGCCTGGTTTTGTAGTTTCTAGGCAGTTAGTAGATTATGAGCGAACAAATGTGGTGGTTTGTGTGGAGTTATAATACCAGTGATCTAAGTATGGCCTCAGTCAAGTCCAAAGCTGTCTAGGTCATTAGGCAATGGTGGGTTTCTAGCACCAAAGACTGTCTACTGACCTCATTTTTCTGTTGGAATGTAAAGGGCAGGGAATGGAGTCAGACGTGGGGAGCTTCCAAAAGAACAGACCTAGCAAATTCATTTGAGTGGAAAGACACAACATCGAAAGCCTGTTACAGGGCATGTACGATTATGAAATAACTTGCATAATGCAATACTTGTATTTTTTAACAAAAATGTAAGTATTTACAAAATAAGATCCAAGGTATTTTTTAAACATCAAGCAAAACATTCTGCAAAGAGACCGCATTGATTTTTTTTTATTTTTGATTCTGTTTTTTGTTTTTTATAATGAGTTCTTTTTTAAACCATGTCATACATTTCCCATACTGATATCGCATGATCCATTATAATATAGGCAGGGGGATTTACTAATGGTGGGGCGTGCCATACCCTCCGTCGCTTCAGCCAGACAGTTCGACCTGCAGCTCCTTGTTCCTGCGCACCTCCGCCGCATGCCTCTCCTGAAAAACACCAGATTTGAGAATAGACATCACGGGCCTCGCCGGGTCCACCGAGAAGCAGGAGAGCCCGCCCACTAATTTACATACTACGGGCTTGACAGAAAGTAGCTCCTCCGCCCCCACCCCCATCTCCTTCCCATTTAGCGTCTACCTTTAGCAGACAACGTTCTCATGTCGCAAGAAAGTAAAACATGGCAACCAATAAGCGTCATGTCACAGAAGACCATGGAAGACTAATAGTGTCTATTAAAAAAACGATCCCTGTATTTGATTAAAATAGTGACCAAAAGATCACATGATTAAGACAATTTTCTTTTTCTTTTTCTTTTTTTTTTGATTGAGAGAATTTTGACTCTCAGGACTACTGTCTAAATTTAGAGAACAGTAATAAAATACTATACAGTCTCGTCTGTCTTAAAAAATTTGCCACTGTATTTGATTAAAATGATGACAAAACAATCATATGGTTAAGAGAATTTTGACAATTAGGACTAAAATTTTGACTAATTAGGACTGTATCAATCATCAGAATAGCAATAAAATAGCACTCTTTTCTCTATGATTTTTGATGGTCTTTTTCCTTTTCTCTAACACTTTAAGGGATTTATAATTGCCAATGGACACTTTGGGAGGATGAGTTGTAGGAAGAAGACCCTATGTATGCTTCCTAAATTCTTAACTCCTTAATCAAACAAAGTCTTTCAAACCTTGAGCTGTCCAAATGACCTCTCCAATCTTACCCTCTACCCTTTTCCTACACCTACTTGATTTCTTGGTTTAATGGAATTGTAATGAGATGTTCAATTGTTGAGATTCCTAGTCTTTCATCTCCATCCGTCAGGAGAAGACTCTTTAAATCCTTGTAGTGGTTGTCTCTTTCTTCATGAAGATTTTTGTGAGACTGAAAACGGTCTCACTTTCCCCTTGTGGATGTGCATAAATCTCTTTCACGGGGCAACCATTTTATTCTAACCTGTACTTTGGGCATTGCTGCTCCTGTTTCATCTGCTCTCTTTGACAGGTGCTTATTTAGAAGTTCCCTGTGGGCTAGGGCTGTATTTTTTCACTTTTGTTCCATCTGCAGGGCCCAGAAGAGTGTTTTGCATATAGTATATGATCAATGAATGTTTGTTTACATGAGAAGCTGAGGTACTAAATTGACTTTGGGAACTAATCTTTCAGAGGAGGGAGTTGATAGACAATGTGGAATGCTAATTTTAGTACATTATTCTTCTGAGCACATGGTTTTGCCCATTATTGTTTATTTTCTAAGTTATGTCTGACTCTTTTGGGACCCTGTGGACTGTAGCCCACCAGGCTCCTCTGTCCATGAGATTTTCCAGGCAAGAAGATTGGGGTGCATTGCCATTTCCTTCTCCAGGGAATCTTCTTGAAACAGGGATTGAACCCACATCTCCTGCATTGGCAGGGGGATTCTTTACCACTGAGCCACTGGGGAAGCCCCTTGTCCATTAAAGGGGCTAAGTAAGTGTTGGTAAATATAACTAATATTCTAAATAGAAAAATAAATGTTCATAATAATAATTAGTATTTTTCAGTTTTAATTTAGCCCCTTGCCTATTATAGGAGCTAAATGTTTATTAAATTAAAATTGAAAATGATAATTATTATTATTATTTATTTTTTACTTAGAATATTATTTATATTGCTATTCCCCCCCTGTAGGTCCAGAAATTTCTTGTAGCTCCACAAATTCCTTTAGTTTAGAGGCAATGACCTTGACCAGCCATAAAGTAAATCTTATCATTAAGCTCTATTGATCTCAAGAAGTTTTTGCTTATAGGTCCTTTATAACACTAAGCATTTACTAGTCACTTAACATGTACCAGTTCTGCATAAGTACAGATTTTACCTGTATTAATTCCCTTGATCGTCACAACAGTCTTGTGATGGAGACTCTATTATGGTTCCCATTTTACAGATGAAGAAATTGAGGCACAAAAAGACTAAGTCATTTGCCCAAGATCACATAACCAACAAGTAGCAGAGCTGAGACTTAAACTCAGAGAGCCTGGCTCTGCAGCCAACCCCACCCCTCAACCACTGCTATGGAGTCTTAGTGTGAGCGAGCAGAGAAAATTTTATAGTTGTGTGGAAAAAAATGTGTCTTTACAAATGTAGGTTCTTGGAGAAATAGGCAAATATATATAGCCACACACTTTCTTCAAAAATACAGGATTACACAAAGCAGCAAGTTGATTCTAGAGAAAGAGTTTAAAAGCAATTTTATGTAATTGGTTTAAATGAGCTTTTCGTCTGCATTCAAAAGCCATGGAGCGAAGGGGAAAAAAGCATGTATAGAGAAATCATGTCCTGTTTGGAAATGTCATGGGGGAATTAGCATGGATGCAGCTGACTCTTCCTTCTTTCTATTCTGCTCTGATGAGGAACAAGATGCTGTGAAATCTTTTTCTCATGCAGGAAGAAACTAATTAGTAAGAGCTCAGTTCTGACGAAAATTGAGAAAAAGCCCAGACCATCACTATGTTAAGAAAAAAACCAGCCTCAAGTCTAAAGATTCATATAAACCCAAATTTACAGTATAACAGGAAAGATTATAATTAATATTATTAGGCGACTTTGGAGCACACTTCTTACTCAACTTAAAAAATTAGTTGTAAAGAAATAGATTTTGACATAAGAGAGAACAAATATAATCTGTGAACTGAAGAAAAAAGAAAAACAGGAAATTTAAATTCTGTGCTCCTAGGAAAAATATTGTTTATTTTCACATATTTTAGTAAATCTATTATTTGAAAATTTTATATTCAAATCATCAAATATATACTTAAAATTGTAATGCAATTCCATATAAAAATGTGGGAGAATCAAACGGAGATATGGAGTGGGCCTGTCATTTTCAGCATAGTCTGTTTTTTCAATCGGCAAAATGTTGTCTACAAGACAACATTTGTCTTGTAATTGTCTACAAGACCTTCTAGAACTAACATCCCCAAGGCGACTGGAATGCAAAAGTAGGAAGTCAAGAGATACCTGGAGTAACAGGCAAGTTTGGTTTTGGAGTACAAAATGAAATAGGGCAAAGGCCAACAGAGTTTTGCCAAGAGAATGCACTGGTTATAGCAAACACCCTCTTCCAACAGCACAAGAGATAACTCTACACGTGAACATCACCAGATGTACAATACTGAAATCAGATTGATTATATTTTTTGTAGCCAAAGATGGAGAAACTCTATACTGTCAGCAAAAACAAGAGCAGGAGCTGACTGTGGCTCAGATCATGAACTCCTTATTGCCAAATTCAATCCAGTCTGCTTACTGTGCAGAGTTGGCACAAGTTACAGTTTTAACTTAGCATAAACGTTCGGAGTCAGAGAGACTTGTTCAGACTCTGATGTCCTTAGCTTTGTGATCTTGACCAAATGGCTTGATTTCTCTACCCACTGGGCTCTTTAGATGTGAAATGGGGATGTATTTCCTTCTGGAATTAAATTCCATAGTATATGCCAAATACCTGGCTTACAATGAGAAATCAATGACGGTTCGTTTTAATCCTCTTTTTCCTTTTATGATTCATTTATCAGACATATTCTGTAGGAAATAGTTACACAGATGTCACTCATGAGTCAGAATGACAAAAAATGCCCTCAAAACCCAAATATCAGATGAGAAGGATGAAAGGTTACAATAAATGGAAATTGATAATGGTTGAAATCTCTACCTAAACAGTTATATGTTATCAAAATTATCTCTGAGATAAAGAATCACAGAATCTTACTCTCTTAAAAAACTTTTTATCTTTTTAAATTAAGTCATATTAGTAACACCATTATCACTAAAATAGTAACTATAATACTTTCACTTGACCTTTCATCCATTGTTAGAGGTAAAAGTATCAATTACATTGAAACAGTGTCTCATTTCTATACTTTGTGGTTGAATAAGGTATAGTAGTTGTCAAGGAAGTCTGTTTTCTTTTTTTTCTTTTCTTTCACTCCTAAACACCTAAAACTCCTTCAGTATTTGTTACAAAGTTTCAGGCTGGGAGGTCTTGGCACTGGCTAGTGAATGACAGTAAAATTTTGAAACCATGAAGATGTTTTACAAATTGGATTAAGAGAAGAATTCAACAAGGTTCAGTAGAAATCCTCTTAAATGACCTGTTAGGCTGGTTAGTAGTCCCCATTCCCGCCATGAGCCTTATCCTGTCTCCTAAATCTAGCTATCATCTATGTTGTGTTGTTTAGTTGCTGAGTCATGTCCGACTCTTTTGCAACCTCATGGACTGTAGCCTGCCAGGCTTCTCTGTCCATGGGATTTCCCAGGCAAGAATACTGGAGTGGGTTGCTATTTCCTTTCCAGGGGATCTTCCAGACCCATGGATTGAACCCACATCTCCTGCATTGCAGGCAGATTCTTTACCTCTGAGCCACTGGGGAAGTCTTAATGAATATATGTATTGTTAAAATGATTCGATCTGCCTTAACTGATTTTTTGTGAATAACTATTCACTCCAGTTCCTGGTTGGGTTTGATAACAAAGCTGCTACTGCTCATGGTGCCTAATGTGTCAAATGGTGAGCTTTCTGAGGGATATAGTCTAGTGCACGAGGGGAAGAAAGAAGTGCTGGGTGAGGGAGAAAGAGTCTCTTATCCTTTCTGCATGGTGTTCCCCCTCCCCCTCTTTTTTAGAAATAGAAATTCAAAGACTAGGAACATTTTCAATATCACCTCAGTGTTTGTCATAATCCCCAGGTTACATTATTGTGTCCTGGGCATGACTGTTTATATCAATTTGAGTGACAAAAACATATCAGCCTACTGTAGGTCTTTGTGGCACAGGTATCTTTTTGTTCACACCCTTGTCACTTGAGTCTTTTCTGTATAAGTGGGAGTGTTAAGATGTAGTGCTAAGGAAAGAGAAATGGAAATTTTAGAGAGAGAGTAACATTCAAAACTGTACTGAGCATGAAGCTAATATGTGTCATAATATGCATTTGGTAAATGTAGCATCATTACAATTACATTTATTATCATCAATAATTCTTAAGCTAATGATTAATAATCATGAGGGTAAGTTCTCATACAGGAGATAGTAGAAATTGCGGAAGGCAGGAGGAATCCTTGGAAAAGAACAGAGAGAGAAGAAGGACCATGAGCTAAATTATGTTTGTATGCATTGATGTGTATGTATGTATGTATTCAAAAATATTTGTGGAGTTCTTCCTCTGTGTCAAGCAACATTCTAGGTGCTGTGTGTTCAGTGGTGAACCATATAGACACAATATTTCCCTACATATTACTTACATGTTGGTGCTTTTATATTTTTATAGTTGCTCATTTATTCAATAAGCAAATAGTAATATATATAAAAAAGAGTGTAACATTATTCTTTGGAGGAAGAAAGAACACTTTCATGGAACAAAGATGAAAAGATTTCAAGATAACTTATGACAACAAAATAAAACATTTAAGAAGCCTTTAACTCAGAGTTTCTTAATTCTGGCCAATACAAGTGTCTACTTTGTTGTTGTTTCTTGCTCAGATGTCAAGTCATGTCAGACTCTTTGCAGACATGTCTTTCACTATCTCCCGGAGTTTGCTCATGTCCATTGAGTTGCTCATGTCCAACCAGTGTCTCCTGGTAAGCTTTGAAAATAATGCTGATCTCTGGGTTCTGCCCCAGATGGTTACATTAGAAGCTCTCATTTAAAAGAGCTCGTCAGGAGGTTCCAAAGTGCAACTGGAATTGCTTTTGGTTTAGGCTTTCAGCTAAAGGCTTTGAGGAGCTTCCCTAGCGGTAAAGAATCCTCCTGCCAATGCAGGAGATGCAAGAGACATGAGTTGGGTCCCTGGCTCAGGAAGATCACCTGGAGAAGGAAATGGAAACCCACTCCAGTATTCTTGCCTGGAAAATTCCATGGACAGAGGAGCCTGGCGGGCTACAGTCCATGGATTTGCAAAGAGTTGGGCACGACTGAGCAACTAACACGAGCATAAAGGCTTTGAGCTAATATGGCTGGGACTCCGAGAGGTTTGTGGGAATTCATGAGTGAATGACACGGAGGACACCATTGTAGCCACCATTGAGGGACAGGCTCTGTTCAAATACTCAGTTCACTTCACTAAGGAGGAGGGGGGCTGAGGGCTGGGTGGTAGGCTGCTGCTGTTAAGTCGCTTCAGTGGTGTCCGACTCTGTGCGACCCCATAGACAGCAGCCCACTAGGCTCCTCTGCCCCTGGGATTCTCCAAGCAAGAATACAGGAGTGATGGGTGGTAGGCAGATTGTTGCAAAACCTCATGTGGAATTTTATCACATCTCTTGGCTAATTGGTAGGGCCAGGGAAGACTGTCAAAACGGTGAGCAATTAAAATGTATAAAAGGTACTTAGTGTGGTCACCTCATGACGACTTACTAAGAAGTACCATTTCAGTAATGATCATCTTTTGATGTGGGAGATTCCAGAAGAGCTTATGTTATATCGGCAGTTTCATACAATTTCAGTATTATTATTGACTCCTTTTTTTTTTAAAGTTCTAACTTCACTGTAGTAATTTCATTCAGACAAAAGGCTAGATAATTGGCCATAATAAAAAATTTACTTTTTCTTATTTTAGGAAAAAAGAAAGTAGTTTTAGTATATACAAACACATATACCATATGCAAACAAAAACCAGTGTATTTAAAATACATCAAATGGAAGGAAAGTTGGTACTCTCTAAGGAGTATCTCCACTTTACTGAAAAGATAACAGATCTTGGCTGTCACTGGTCAGAGGTTCTGTTAGATTTGAAAAGTGTCACTAGCTGTGGAATAAGGGAAAATGTGGTCTTACATATGATGGAGCTGCATAATTCAGCACAAGATAGAATGCTGTCAGCTGAGATTTATATCAGAACAGACTACAAACCACTAGTTCTCAGACCTGGCTGCGTACTGGAATCATCTGGAAAGTTAAAAAAAATATGGTTGCCTGAGTCCCACCCATGGAGATTCTGCAGCTTGATGTGAAGAATATTAAGAATTCCATGGGCCGAATATTTATGGGACAAACTGTATGTATTCAGGCATATACATATGAATGTATGTTTGTCTGTATGGAGGAGCCTGATTTTGGATGAGAGTGGTAAGACAGAAAAAGGAGCTGGTGGAAGGGGGTGGGTGGGTGCAGATAAATATGCAGAGAAAAATAAATTGCCCATTAAAAACCAACACTTCTGGAAATACTAGTTAAATATGCAAATTTTATGACCTCTTTTACAATTGAAATCAAGAAGGATGTGCTCTGTGTTCGAGTGCGTGTAATTTAAAAAAAACAGTAATGCTCCTGGATTGCCGAGGAGTGATGTCAATCTTGCACTTGAGATTAGAGGTCTAATTGCCAATCCTGGATAAGATCAGCATGCCCCATTCCTAGCAATGCCATTTTATTTTAAAGGCCTATATTTTAAAGGCCTAGGCCTTTATTTTAAAAGGGCCTAGGATGAGAGATGAAGGTTGATTCACAATTATCCTGAATAAAAGATATCATAATTCTGAGAGAACAATTTCCAGAGGATCTCCAGTACTGCTCATCCTGATTGATGGAAATGGCCATCGTATATTCAGATTGATGAGAAAAAAAAAATACCAGGGTGCCAGATCTGGAGGTAATGAACTTCCTCTACTAGTTTTCCATTTTTTTTTTTTTTTTTGAAAGTTGCTCAGTCGTGTCTGACTCTTTGCGACCCCATGGACTATACATTTCATGGAATTCTCAAGGCCAGAATACTGGAGTGGGTAGCCTTTCCCTTCTCCAGGGGCTCTTCCCAACCCAGGGATTGAACCCAGGTCTCCACATTGCAAGCAGATTCTTTACCAACTGAGCCACAAGGAAAGCCCAGTTTTCCATGTAGATTTTCTTACAAGGGCTTTCCACTGTTCATAAATATTCTGTCCTCTTTTGACAAATATATTTTTCCAAACCTATGGAAACATGTCCAAATATATTTCAACAATGAGTTACATATTTAATATTATATATTAATTAAACATTAGACTAAATATTAAATATATTATTTTATATTATTGTTTTATAATAATATTATTTTAAAAATGTTCATTATATTATTGATATGTATTATTGCTTATATAAAATAGTTAACATTTCCAATTTAATATTTTTCCAGCAGGTGAGCTTCTAAGATTTGTACTGAAGCCTCACATACATTTGAAAAGCAGGAACCAGCCTCCCTCAGTCTATTCAGTACTGGAAACCCTGAGAGAATTCCGGTTGTAAGTCACACTTATATGCCTCAATCACCTTGCAGAGCGACACGCACTGCCCATGGGGTTAGGTGCTTCCGCATCTGCAGCAGAGTTTAAGTCTCTGAGGCCGGGTATTTGAGAATTCACTCGCTGTGTGTTGCAAATGAATGTGCACCTGCTCGGTTCTCTGTTATGATTACCTTTTCCTGCAGACGTTCAATAATAGCAGCTAGATTCGCCTCACGGTTTTCCTTGATTTGTTCCATCTTCAGGATCAGCTTCTCCTCTGCCATCTTGCTGAAGTTGTTGTTCTCCTCCAGAGCCTTCTGGAGGACCTCTCGCTCGTGTTCCCGCTTCTCCGCCAGCTGTTTCAGCACCTGAGCCTCCTGAGACTGCGGAAGAGAGACAGAACCATCTCAGAATCACCCAGACACAAACCTGGCTGAACAACGGTCCACTGATTCAAAAGAGCATTATTTTCAAATGAATAGTGCTTCTAGCCTTGAGCATCATTGTCAATTCCCTTCTCATCTTCACAACTTTGAGTTTTCTATAGAATCAGTGAGTTGGGAATAGTGGTGAGCTGAATTTTCAGCTGTGAGTCTTTTGGACAGACTTTTAAAGAAGCATTTAACCCTGCTGGAAGAGTTCTTGTTCTTGTTTTAATGAGTTGCTGCTAAGCGTTTATGCAACAGGGAATGCTGTAATCAATCAGTGGATGACAACATCCATGGAAGCCTGTGGAAACTAGCTGAGGACTGGGGCAAGTTCCCATCTTTTCCCTGCCTCATTGTTTCGATCAGCTATAGGCTCCGCCCTGCTGATCTTTCAACTTTCCCTGGTAAAATTGTCAAATTCACTTTCTTGTTTTATTCCATGCCTGCCTCCACCCTCTCTTCCCTTGCACCAAACTGTCTTTGGAGACTTGTGAATACTGCAAACTTCATGGCCATGTGGCCACAGACAACAGAAAGTCCTTTTATGGACCCATCTTGAACATGCCAAAGCCACGTGGGTCATCTTTGAAACCCTGAGATTGCTCAGGGATTACAGAAGAATCATCAGAGCCCTGTGTACCCCCTTCCCGCACAGCCCCCACATTCTGTGCACTGTAATTCTCCTGCAGCATCAGGAAGCTGAATGGTTCTGTATGTTAAGAATCACAGGGGTGCTTGGTAAATACGCAGAGGCCTAGTATCCACCTCGAGATTCTAACTCTATGGGTCCTTGGTGAGACCCAGGAATCTGTATTTTTGATAAGCATCCCCTGTGATTTTAATGCAGGCAGTTCAGACTACTTTCTGAAAAACACACTGGCATGGGCTTTGGTGTCAGGCCTGTGTTTCAGTCCTGCGCCTGGATACCTTAACATCTTTCCACATTCATCTTTTCCTCCACAATCAAGCAGCTAAGAGAAGCCTTACCCAAGACTGAACTATTCAGGTTTAAGACTAAATTATTACACATCCATCATTCTGGGATTATTCCTTGGGATCAATTGATCCTCTGAAGTGAACTTTCATAGGAGTAATTGTAAATGTGAATATCTAAACAACAGTAGATTAAAAAATATTCCATGGGCTAAATATCGATTACCATTAAAAACATTAGTAGACACTTCAGTTGATGGGAGTGGTTGTGGGACCTTACTGGAGAGCTCTTGATGTATTAAAGATATGAAGTCTGGGAGGGGAAGAAACTTCTCTTCAGATGAAATTCTACAGGAATAGTAAAATCATATAACCTTAAGAGTCTTTGCGGATGTGTTTATTTTGACATTTACCAGGAGTATGTCTAGTGACTCACTGGACATTAAACAGACAGTTTTGGGGACTAGGCGCACTTTTTGTTTTAACCCCATAGTAGTTTCACTGACATCTTCAGTAGACCCAATTTCATTCTTGCTTTGTTACAGCTTGTAAAAATCTAATATGAAAAATGATAAAAATATTAATAGAAATTCAAGATCTAATGGAACTCTTCTGGAAGAAACAAAAAATATTTTCTAGTTTATTCATCCTCCTGACTCTAGGTGGGACTACTGGTAAAACATCCTGCATTGCTTTTGCTTATGTCTTGCTACCAGGATTACAGAATTGACACAGGGCAAGGGAAACTGGCTAAACGTGTGTGTTTCAAGTTTCTCTCTGAGAAAAGTCTTCATGGGATTATTATTTTATTATATTTTATATTGTTTTATTATATTATTTCATTTTATATTATTTATTATATATATTTTTTGCATATTGGTAAAGATAGTACCTATTTCATAGGACTCTTTGCCAGCATCAAATGAAATAATGTTTGCAAAGTGTTCAGCACAGTGTCTCATATTGAGTAAGTGAGTGCTGAGGAACTGGCAGCCATTATTATTGAAAGTAAAACTCAAAACACACTTGTAACTGGAGCTGATGGCAACTGAACTTCCTGCTACAACTAAACTCAAATGTAGAATCTTGGTTATCTCACATGTTCAGGATATTTGTCCAAATTCCTTTAGTTATCACCAGTTTGTGGAGTCAGGTGTCCTCCTGGTGCCAGTCAGCCCTTCCCCAACTCCTTGTCTGCAGTGCACTGAATGGGGCTGTGTTGATAGGAACTGTCACAGTTAAGGAAGCACCACAAAAAAGTAAGAGGAAACGACTTGGATTTTTCATTTCAGAACGTTCATTCAATCTATATAACCTCCAGTCCAGAAAACCTTGTAGTCTGGCTTATCACAAAACTAGGATGCAATGTATCTGAGAATGAGAGATAAGTTTGCTGCTAAGTCGCTTCAGTCGTGTCCGACTGTGCGATCCCATAGACGGCAGCCTACCAGGCTCCTCCGTCCATGGGATTTTCCAGGCAAGAGTACTGGAGTGGGGTGCCATTGCCTTCGTTTAGGGTCTTACATTTCTCTTGTATTGGGCAGAAAACCATGTGGCAGCTTCAGGAAATCAAAGAAAACCCAATCAATCAAAATAAAGCAAAACAAAGCTTAACTCTTTAAAATCCACTACAGCAGTGCTTTTAGATTGTATTCCTCTGACAACAAAGTCCATCAGCCAAGGCTGCTGAAGGCAGTAGATACGTGAACCTTCTGCTCAGTGAGTTAGTAAGTCCCTTTCCCCTCCACCTCCTCCCGTAGATCAGAGCTTCCAGCGCTGCCCAGAGAGGATCTACCTGGACTTTTTGCATCCATTTCTCATGGAGAGAGTTACCACAGACAGTTATCAAGAGGCAATTGTGTAATTTCTGGTTTTAATAGTTTTCAAGAGGCAATTGCATCATTTTCAAATTTCAGATGCTTAAAATTTGGAACTTTGTGAAACTGCATTGTAGGTTGAGGTTTACAATTGCAGTTTTAATTTTCTTTTATGAAAGAGTAGAAAGCAGCCGGGAGACAGCAGGGGAATAGGATGGAGAAGAGAAGGCTTTGGCATTAAAAGGGTAATAGAGCAACACATTCCATTTCAACTCGGTTGCGGAATGGGACACATTTGGTCTGTGTGAACACACTTTCCCACGGGGCCCATGAACAGTAATGGAGGGAGGCTTAGTGCCCTGAGCGGAGTGTGGCATTTGGCTTAGTTTGAAATGCCTCAATTAACAGCGTTAGTACTTTTGCAGTCTTGGGGCTAAATGAGATTACCCAGCCTAGGTGTCAAGTGCATTTCTCCAGTTCAATTAATGGGGTGAAACAGAAGCAGAAGGTAGAATAGAGCGTTCTCATGTGAGGCCGCTGCTAAATGAAGTAGGCCTGCCAAGCTGGGCCAGGCGGCCCTTCAGGCCCGCTCTCTTGTTATAGCCATCATTGCCTCCACTGAGGTGTTCGTAGGACCTCTTAATTATATATGTTTCAAATATAGGATGAGATAATTATGGAGAGAATTCCTCACTGAGCAAATGTCTTCCTCCCCATTTTGATCCTTCCTCATAAACACTCAACTCTTAAATTCTTTCATGGAGCTAACAGACCTGAGGGCCTCAAGCTCAGTTTCTAAGATTTCTGGAACTGCATTGCTGCAGAAAGTCATAATTCTTCCTTACAAAGTCCGGCATTCAGAATAACTTCTCTAACTTTACTCCTGGGGATAAACTGCTTCTCTCATGAATATAGCTTAATCTCTCAGTCACAGCCTTGCTGGTTCTGATTCTAATATTTCTATCAAGGAGCAAATAAGCATTTGGTTCAGAGAACTGCCCTAAAACATGACATGAATGAGTGTGAGGATCAAGTACCCAAAAGTGGAAGCACTTTCCTTAATTTCAGTAGAAGTGAAGATTTTGCTACACAGTTGAGTGTGTGTGTGTGTGTGTGTGTGTGTGTGTGCGTGCTCAGTTGCTTCAGTCATGTCCGACTCTTTGCAACCCTGTGGACTAGAGCCTACCAGGCTCCTCTGTCCATGGGAATTCACTAGGCAAGAATACTGGAATGGGTTGCCATTCCCTCCTCCATGAGGAATGGCAACCCATCTTCCCAACCCAGCGGCTGAACCCACGTCTCATGTCTCTTGCATTGGCAGGTGGGCTCTTTACCACTGGTGCCCCTGGGAAGCCCTGGTTGAGTGGGTATTCTTGTCTTATTTCTCACTTGAGCACACTGGCAGAAAGGAATCTTGATTGCCTGATGGGGAAGCTGGAGAAGCACGATTTGTTGAAAGTTGTTAAAAATAAATTGCTTGAGGGAAAAAGATCTGACCCTGGAGAAACATTTCTGAATAACACGTACCTAATGTTGAAGGTCACAAAAATTTGGAAGTAGAAAATGAGGGCATGATAATGATCAGCTGGTATAATGCAAATGTCAAGGCAAAGTATTTATAGAACTAAGACATCCAGCATGATGTTCTGGGAGATGAAGGGATGGATGGTCTCCATATTGCTATTGTAATAGTGGAGGCTCGTTAATGATGAACGGCCTATTCAAGGCATAAACTTCCTCACACTGAACTCGGTACCACTGGAATAATTACAAGAGAGGTATGTGAAGGGAAAAATAATGAGATAGTGAGCAGAGTTATTGTGCATTTAGGAACACTTTAACTATATAATTTTTGCAAAGAGGTTCATTACCATTTCTTATATTACTGAGTATAAGCATTTAATTACTATATAAATGAAATGGAAGATAAATTTGAGTTAAGTGGTGTAATAAAACTCATTTTACTTTGTGTACACAGAGGAGATTTAAGACTATAGTTTAGAGAGTGCTAGTGTCTCTCTACATGCTCTGAAGTAAACATATTTCTAACTTGTTATGTTCCTGTCCCCTTGCATCATTTGGCTATATTACTATTCCTTGCCTTCTAGAACCATTTATCAGATATTAGATCTCCTAGTTCTTAAGTGCTTTTGTGGTAGTAGGTTAGAGGATGTGTATCTAATTATTTGCTTTCCTATTAACAATGAAAAAACAGTATTAACCCAGCTAAAGTCACAGATAAAGCCCCGTTAAATATGATGATTGAATATAATTATGTAAAACAAGAGGGTTTACTATTCAATTTGCATAGAAGAATCAGATGTTTATGACAAAATTTAAAATGATTAAAATCCAAAAACCTTTAGAATGAGCCCTTTGCCAGACTCTGTAATGCACTCACTGTAGTTAACTCCCAGGAAAAGAATCGCAGAAGGTGGGGAGGGGGGCACTCTACATGGAGGGGATAATATGCATGAAGAGTCTGTAGGGCACGTGTTATGTTCTCTAAGGAGCAGAATGCTTCCTGAACGTTGAATTGTGAATAAGCTAACACTCTGACTCACAATCCATTGTGAGTCACAATCCATTGTTATTCAAAGCACCCCTCTTTTTCTGACTTCAACTTGAATTGCTGTCTGCAATATGAGATACCCACAGACAGAAGAGGCAAGATTTGGTGACAAATGACCACTTTGAGGCCATAGTATTAAGAATAAGCAACACGACTTTCTTTCAGAGGTTCAGTGAGTTTGGAGTTGATAGTGCCGATATGGTCAGTGTGCCAGTTATAGTTTACTGGAGTGGTTGACTAGCATTCTTTGTAAGTTAATCTATGTTGTCATGGGATTTATCAATGCCATCCAATTCCTTAAATTTCCATCATTTTTTCATAATATCCATCTTTTTCAAGCTACTTTTAGTTAGGCTGAACTATTTATATATGTTACCTATCAAACTGTTCTTATAGTTTGATAACTGGTATTTTATAATGTTTAAAAATAGTCACGAAATGTATGTAACATTTCAATATCCGTGTTAATGAGAAAATTTATAAAATCATGAGTTTACTAGATTGTCATCTTTGTGAGGCTGGGAATGAGATATGTTTTTACATGAAAGTAGCTCACACTTTCACAGTGCTTGTGATATGCCTTTATGTGGAGTAACTCTTCTAAATCACACAGTAACTCCAGGAGGTAGGTCCTATTGTTAGTCTCATTTTACAGATGGACAAAATAAAGCAGAGATTAGTGACTTGCCCAAGGTCACACAACCATTAGGTGGTGAAACCAGGCTTTGATCAAAGGCATTCTCTTAACCATGTGTTCTTAACCATGATGTTTTAAAAGATATTCTTAAACACTATGCTTGGCTTACAATAATCATATAATTTGCTGTCTAATCTGAGATCCTGATAATCAACTGAGACAATACTAATATCTACACAGCAGGAATAAGCTGGAGTTGTCCTGGGCCAACTGGGACATAGGGTTGACTTAGCTCTGTTGCCTCTCACTAAATAAATGTTTGCTGTGTAAATAAATAAATGGATGGATGGATAGATGACTGAAGTGTTCATATCATTTCATCCATGTGGGTAAGCTGCTGGATGGAATATTTAACTTCAAATAATGAGCTTTATGTTGACTTCATGAGGTAATGTGGTTTGATGGGGATGAATACTGATTCTCAGAGATAATCAAAGAAGGAAGAAAAAATCAGGAAAAGGATTTCTTTCTTTTATAATGATCTTCTATCAGATCACCAGTGGAGCATTAATTCTGGTTCAGAGGGACCTGATGGGAGGAGCGTTTAATGTAGTGACCAGATGGGCAGTGCTGCCATATCAACAGATAGAGTGAGGAGCTGGGGAAACCGCCAAAGCATTGAACACAAAGTGAATTTGAGCCCACAGGGAGATGCCCCAGAGGCAGCCCTCCAGCTCTAAATCCAGCAGTCTCCAGCAGCACAGCCTAGGTCATTGCTTCCCAGATGTGATCCCTTGACTTAGGTGCCAGGAGCAAATCTTTCAAGAGTACCAATGGAGGGGGAGTAGCAATGAGTACCAATGTTAATAGGTCAGTCGTGTCCAACTCTTTGTGATCCCATGGACTATAACTTGCCAGGGTCCTTTGTCCATGGAATTCTCCAGGCAAGATTATTGGAGTGGGTAGGGGACCTTGGTGGCTCAGACAGTAAAGAATCTGCCTGCAGTGCAGGAGACCCACCAAGGAAGCCCAATGGAGGGGGAGAGGTCTCATAGCCTTTTTGTTATAAAGGCCATATCAAAAATCATATTTCACCTTTGTGTCTATATTTACTTCGAGGTAGAATTATGTCAGTGTAGTGAGTTAATGCTTATTTTATGATATTCAGTAGTATTAATTGGTAGTTATAGATTGAAGGCAGGAGGAGAAGGGGACAAAAGAGAATGAGATGGTTGGATGTCATCACCGACTCAATGGACATGAGTTTGAGCAAGCTCTGGGAACTGATGATAGACAGGGAAGCCTGGTGTGCTGCAGTTCATGGGGTCGCAAAGAGTCAGACATGACCGAGTGACCAAACTGAACTGATAGATTGCTTTGATCATAACCATGACAAAAGGAATGGTTTAATACCTATTTAAATGTCCTGTTCGGCGGGCAGAATCTTTACAAACTTTTAGCTTGTAGGAAAGGAAATGAACTAGGGCGAAACAAATGTTGCTGGTCACTAGCTAGGTTGGACATCTGTGTACTTTTGAAAGCTGTCAGTGACTCCTCATTTCTCAGATAAAGTGGAGTTTGAGCACCTAACTTGGCATTCAAGGCCCTCCACAATCTCACCTCTCTGCTCTCCAACTCCTTACCCAAGTCCACTAGCTCAAACTGCTAGGTCTACCCATGGCCCTGAAAACAGACTTCCTGCAATCTCACCTCTGGGAGCCCTTTTTCACATCGAGAATGCTTTCATGTCTTCTCTATTTATCTGAAAGCATTTTTCTAGTCACTCAGGTTTTTAAAGTAGGCATTTCTCTGTAAAAATGCTGTGATTCACAAGGAATGAACTGGTTTTTATCTTTCTAATGACCTCCTTTTTCATTTGAAGTCAGTCTTCAAAAATGCTGCCTTCTGACCTCAATTCCTACCATCTCCCCCTGCTCCTCCTGCTCTGCCATTCTGTCCTCTGTGTTATTTCCAGAACAGTCCTAGCAGATTGCTACCTCAGGACCTTTGCACTTACTATTCTCTTTACTTGAAATTCTGCCCCAGAGAAGAGTCATGTGGCTTACTCCTTACCTTCCTGCCTTTTTTCAAATGTTCTCCCTCACTCCCTTCATGCTTCCTTTCAAATGTTCTTACATTCAAGAGGCCTTTTCTGACCACATCATATGAAGAGCACTTTTCACCACAGAACGATCATTTCCCTCTGTCCTCCTTTACTTCAGTTCAGTTCAGTCGCTCAGTCGTGTCTGACTCTTTGTGACCCCATGAATCGCAGCATGCCAGGCCTCCCTGTCCATCACCATCTCCCGGAGTTCACTCAGACTCACGTCCATCGAGTCTGTGATGCCATCCAGCCATCTCATCCTGGGTCGTCCCCTTCTCCTCCTGCCCCCAATCTCTCCCAGTATCAGAGTCTTTTCCAATGAGTCAACTCTTCGCACAAGGTGGCCAAAGTACTGGAGTTTCAGCTTTAGCATCATTCCTTCCAAAGAAATCCCAGGGCTGATCTCCTTCAGAATGGACTGGTTGGATCTCCTTGCAGTCCAAGGAACCCTCAAGAGTCTTCTCCAACACCATAGTTCAAATGCATCAATTCTTCAGTGCTCAGCCTTCTTCACAGTCCAAATCTCACATCCATATATGACCACAGGAAAACCATAGCCTTCACTAGACGGACCTTAGTCGGCAAAGTACTGTCTCTGCTTTTGAATATACTATCTAGGTTGTTCATAACTTTTCTTCCAAGGAGTAAGCGTCTTTTAATTTCATGGCTGCAGTCACCATCTGCAGTGATTTTGAAGCCCCCCAAAATAAGTCTGACACTGTTTCTACTGTTTCCCCATCTATTTCCCATGAAGTGATGGGACTGGATGCCATGATCTTCGTTTTCTGAATGTTGAGCTTTAAGCCAACTTTTTCACTCTCCTCTTTCACTTTCATCAAGAGGCTTTTTAGTTCCTCTTCACTTTCTGCCATAAGGGTGGTGTCATCTGCATATATGAGGTTATTGATATTTCTCCCGGCAATCTTAATTCCAGCTTGTGCTTCTTCCAGCCCAGCGTTTCTCATGATGTACTCTGCATAGAAGTTAAATAAGCAGGGTGACAATATACAGCCTTGATGTACTCCTTTTCCTATTTGGAACCAATCTGTTGTTCCATGTCCAGTTCTAACTGTTGCTTCCTGACTTGCATACAGATTTCTCAAGAGGCAGGTTAGGTGGTCTGGTATGCCCAACTCTTTCAGGATTTTCCACAGTTTATTGTGATCCACACAGTCAAAGGCTTTGGCATAGTCAATAAAGCAGA
The DNA here is from genome assembly GCF_016772045.2 of Ovis aries. Lineage (NCBI taxonomy): Eukaryota > Metazoa > Chordata > Mammalia > Artiodactyla > Bovidae > Ovis > Ovis aries. The sequence goes on along the minus strand of NC_056062.1, from coordinate 55,928,529 downwards.
AATAGATGTTTTCTGGAACTCTCTTGCTTTTTCCATGATCCAGCGGATGTTGGCAATTTGATCTCTGGTTCCTCTGCCTTTTCTGAAACCAGCTTGAACATCAGGGAGTTCACGGTTCATGTATTGCTGAAGCCTGGCTTGGAAAATTTTGAGCATTACTTTACTAGCATGTGAGATGAGTGCAATTGTGCGGTAGTTTGAACATTCTTTGGCATTGCCTTTCTTTGGGATTGGAATGAAAACTGACCTTTTCCAGTCCTGTGGCCACTGCTGAATTTTCTAAACTTGCTGGCATATTGAGTGCAGCAGTTTCACAGCATCATCTTTTAGGATTTGAAACAGCTCAACTGGAATTCCATCACCTCCACTAGCTTTGTTCATAGTGATGCTTTCTAAGGCCCACTTGACTTCACATTCCAGGATGTCTGGCTCTAGATTAGTGATCACATCATCATCATTATCTGGGTTGTGAAGATCTCTTTTGTACAGTTCTTCCGTGTATTCTTGCCACCTCTTCTTAATATCTTCCGCTTCTGTTAGGTCCAGACCATTTCTGTCCTTTATCGAGCCCACCTTTGCATGAAATGTTCCCTTGGTATCTCTAATTTTCTTGAAGAGATCTCTAGTCTTTCCCATTCTGTTGTTTTCCTCTACTTCTTTGCATTGATTTCTGAGGAAGGCTTTCTTATCTCTTCTTGCTATTCTTTGGAACTCTGCATTCAGATGCTTATATCTTTCCTTTTCTCCTTTGCTTTTCACCTCTCTTCTTTTCACAGCTTTTTGTAAGGCCTCCCCAGACAGCCATTTTGCTTTTTTGCGTTTCTTTTCCATGGGGATGGTCTTGATCCCTGTCTCCTGTACAATGTCACGAACCTCATTCCATAGTTCATCAGGCACTCTATCTATCAGATCTAGTCCCTTAAATCTATTTCTCACTTCCACTCTATAATCATAAGGGATTTGATTTAGGTCATACCTGAATGGTCAGTGGTTTTCCCTACTTTCTTCAATTTAAGTCTGAATTTGGCAATAAGGAGTTCATGATCTGAGCCATAGTCAGCTCCTGGTCTTGTTTCTGTTGACTGTATAGAGCGTCTCCATCTTTGGCTGCAAAGAATATAATCAATCTGATTTCAGTGTTGACCATCTGGTGATGTCCATGTGTAGAGTGTTCTCTTGTGTTGTTGGAGGAGGGTGTTTGCTATGACCAGTGCATTTTCTTGGCAAAACTCTATTAGTCTTTGCCCTGCTTCATTCCAAATTTGCCTGTTACTCCAGGTGTTTCTTGACTTCCTACTTTTGCATTCCAGTCCCCTATAATGAAAAAGACATCTTTTTTGGGTGTTAGTTCTAAAAGATCTTGTAGGTCTTCATAATACCGTTCAACTTCAGTTTTTTCAGCGTTACTGGTTGGGGCATAGACTTGGATAACTGTGATATTGAATGGTTTGCCTTGGAGAGGAACCGAAATCATTCTGTCGTTTTTGAGATTGCATCCAAGTACTGCATTTCAGACTCTTTTTGTTGACCACGATGGCTACTCCATTTCTTCCGAGGGATTCCTGCCCGCAGTAGTAGATGTAATGGTCATCTGAGTTATATTCACTCATTCAAGTCCATTTTAGTTCGCTGATTCCTAGAATGTCGACGTTCACCCTTGCCATCTCTTGTTTGACCACTTCCAATTTGCCTTGATTCATGGACCTGACATTCCAGGTTCCTATGCAATATTGCTCTTTACAGCATCGGATCTTGCTTCTGTCACCAGTCACATCCACAACTGGGTATTGTTTTTGCTTGGCTCCATCCCTTCACTCTTTCTGGAGTTATTTCTCCACTGATCTCCAGTAGCATATTGGGCACCTAATGACCTGGGGAGTTCCTCTTTTGGTATCCTATCATTTTGCCTTTTCCTACTGTTCATGGGGTTCTCAAGGCAAGAATACTGAAGTGGCTTGCCATTCCCTTCTCCAGTGGACCACATGAAGAGTCTACTATACTTGAAAGCTGTGCTGTGCTTAGTCTGACTCTTGGCAACCCCATGGAGTGTAGCCCACCAGGCTCCTCTGTTCATGGGGATTCTCCAGGCCATTCCCTTCTCCAGGAAATCTTCCCAACCTAGGGATCTAACCCAGCTCTCCTGCATTGCAGGCAGATTCTTTACCAGCTGAGCTACCAGGGAAGCCCCCTCCTTTACTTAGTACCATCTTATTGGGTTGGGCATGTGACCCAGGACAGTCACTGAGACTCAGTTCTATAACTTTTGTTAGAACTATTAGGAAAGAGCAGCTCTCTGCTGGAGTTGCTGATCTGTGAGAAAAATAATTTGGGACGGACTGAAACAAAGATTCCTTGATATTGAAGCCAATTAGTTGCAGAAAGAAAAGAAAAATGTAAAAAGAAATATCGATCTTCTGGATCAAGCTGGTCTTTAGTCCCATACTCCCTTCTGCTTTGAGTTGGTGTTTCGGTTATATGTTTGCCCTCAGTTACCGAGATATATGCACTTGCTAAAGGGTCTTTGAAGAGAATTAGAAGTTCTTCAAATGAGTGCTAATTAAGTCAGCACAACCCAATAGAAAAGAAAAATCACTTAATGATTTCTTAAGTTGGCACTTCCTGTTAATTAGTTACATTTTCTTCTAATTTCCACTACCAGGATGTAATCTATATAATTTTTTTTGCCTTGCAAATTTTAATAAGAGCAGAAATGTGACAGAATGCTGATTTTTAAAGGGCTCCAAAGAACATTTTTCCTGGGTGTCACAATGTTGAAAGATTACATTTGTAGATGTCTTTTAGTCACTCAGCCAATTTCTAGTTCAATTCAATTGTTTAAATGTAAAAGTGTTGATAATTTATTGTCATCAGGGTACATGAATTTTACCATAATCAGTAATTAGCTAACTCAGGGAACTTTATGAGAATATCCAGTTAATTTTAGTCATCTCTGTGTTCTTTTTCTTTTAATATTTTCCTTCTAATTAAGTATGCCAGCAACACCTTAAACCATGATGTTGAATTTTCATCTCTAATTTTCAATTTCAGCTCAGTGAGTGACTCTGAATTCTAATCAAGTCATAGCATCCCTATATTTCAACCTATGTCCTATAACTATACCTGTTACCTATAAGATGCCAATGCTTTGGAGAGCTTTAAATTACCTTGACTGTGACATGTTCTCTACTACTGTAGTTAGTCATTAATATCTGGTGGAGACAGACTTGAAGGACTGTAATTACATTAATACAGGTTTGCTATGAGAACAAAGTTATAAATGACAGCAAAATGTCATAAATTTTTCTAAAACAACTTCCTGTATATATATTTTGGGTTAGTCACTTAGTTTCCTCCTTTTGAAATCCAACTGTATAACAACAGCAATTGGCCAAATACGATAAATGATATCTAAAGAAATACTCATTGGATGTTAAGAGAACTTCATGAGTAAAAACTGAAATTGTGATCAGGATTGACACAATATAGGAAGACTTTCCAACTATAAAGGTTAAGACAAAAAGTAGTTTTGGGTTCAGAAAATTTAATCTAGGATTTACAATCTTTAACTCTTGTTATTTGATGATATATGGCAACCCACCCCAGTACTCCTGACTGGAGAACTCCATGGACAGAAGAGCCTGGAGGGCTACAGTCCATAGAGTCTCAAAGGGTCGGATACAACTGAGCGACTTAGCACACACGCACAGGTAAGTGTGTGTATTTGTGTGATTGTGTGAATATGTAGGTATATATAAGCACACAAACACACACACACATTTGGGTTTGCTCTGCACTCCCTGTTAGAGAATTTTTAGGAAAAGCGCTATCTTCATTTTCTTTGTAGGTATACAACACAGAAGTGTTTAATTTATTGGCTGACTTTTTACAAGCATCTAAATGAAATTTAAAATTATTATAAATGCCATTCCCAGTCACATCCTAAGAGCATGCATGCAGCATATTCTTAGTGACATGGTTCTAAAAACGTCCCATGATAAAGTCAGTGAAAAGTACAACATAGTAATTTCATTTGAATTAATCAAGAGCATCTTGATGGGATGGACTTCCATAATCACAAAACTGGTACACCCATATTCAAGCATAATTTCTGTCTCTATGTACGTAGTCCTTGGGGTTTCTGAATGTCTTCCATTTTTAATACCCTTGGCTTTTTTTTTTTTTTTTATTCAGCCGATTGTGGAAAATTAAAGATTTAGTTCTGTAAGATAAAGCTCTTGGATACAAATAAACACCAATGGAAAAAAGAGAAAAAATGCCATCAAGGCTTAGATATGAGTACAGGAAGATACTCATAGATTCCAGAGAGCATACTGATCTTGGATTAACCAACTTTAAGGACAGGGACTGAAGCCTAGGGGACAGGGGCAAGCCCCGGGGATGAACAGCATTTCTGGGCAGGAAGCATCTCAGCGGGGTTATCTGGTGCTTTTTGGTTCTGAGGAAAACCATCCATGACGCAGACTCTGTAAAGGAGGACTCAACACTTTGGCCCCTCGCCCCATGCAACCCCTGGAGGCGCCTTATCTAAGGCTGTGCTTTCCTGACAGTGAGGATAGGCTAAGGCAGGGAGACTTTTATCAAAAGGGACCCAAGATAAGGAAAGGGCACTAAAGCATTGAAATTCAGTGTCTGAGACCTTTGCTTTTAACTACCCTCAAAGCAGCAGATTTTGCTTGAACTAGTGGCAACCCACTCCAGTGTTCTTGCCTGGAGAATCCCAGGGACGGGGGAGCCTGGTGGGCTGCCATCTATGGGGTCACACAGAGTTGGACACGATTGAAGTGACTTAGCAGTAGCAGCAGCAGCAGTCTGGATCTATGTCTAGAAGACCTACATGTGTTGGAATGCTGCAGGTTCAGGCATCACTGTCTTTTGGAACTTCTGCTAGAAGTGTGTGTGTGTGTGTGTGTGTGTGTGTGTGTAAGACGAGGGGGCAGGGAAGGGAAAGAGCAGCAGAGAGAGAAGTTTAAGAAGGGAGAGCAGAATTTAAAAACCTATGGATATTGAAGCTCCAACTAAAATCTTAATTTATCCACTTAAAAAGTAACTGTAATAGATAGCAGAACTATATGCAACTTTGTTCTGTATTTTCCAGTGTTAAATAAGTGTTAGTCCACTCAGTCATGTCCAATACTTTGTGATCCAGCAGCCTATAAACCTCCAGGCTCTTCTGTCCATGAGACTTCCCAGGCAAGAATACTGGAGTGGGGCAACCATGCCCTTCTCCAGGGGATCTTCTTGACCCAGGGATTGAACCTGGGTCTCCTGCATTGCAGGCAGATTCTTAACTGCCTAAGCCACCAGGGAAGCCCTCTATTTCCCAAGTCTCCTATAAATGTGTTATTATACTTTCATAATTTAAAAAACAAACAAAAAACCTATGGAAAAGTTACCTTTCTTCTTTCCTCTGCAGCCTCCAGTTTTTTCTGGATCTCCTCCAGGGACAGGTCTTTCTTCTTGGGAGAAGCTAAAGTTCGTGGAGCTTCTGAGATGGGAGATGGTGGTTTTAAGATCAGCTCAAAAGCCTGGCCAGAGGCACGCTTGTTGATTTGCTTCACTTCCATATCTGAGAGATGAATATTTGAGAAGGTTAAGCATACAGAATACAGGCATGCATTTACTTAAATAATTTGCACTCTGGCAGCTAAAAGTGGCCTTGTCATTCTGATGAAGATGAATAAAATGCTACATGTGATCATTTGCTCTACCTTGTTTTACACATATAAGATCTCTTTCTTTAGTATATTTAAGGATCTATTTTAACTGATTAAATACTTACAGTGTTAGGAAATTCAACACTGTCCATAGGGAGTTAAAGCATGGTAGGCATGCCCAGAAAAAAGTTAGCCTGACTCAGTTTTAAACTAAACTTTATTTTCCTTTTGAATAAACACGAGCCTCATATGAAAATCAAGTAGCTCTGATTAAGGTTTATTTATTTTTTTGGAAATCACCTTAGTTGGAAACATTTGGAAACATAGTTGGAAACTCATTAATGAGGAAAATAGCAAAGTTCTCCAGTTCTCACACCTAATCCTATGGTTGGGAATCACAGGAAGGAGCTGGGTTAAAACCAATAGAGCTCCCTGAATGGTTGGAAATACTGGGTTGGCTAAAAAGTTTGTTTGCGGTTTTCTGTACAATGTTACTGAAAATCCCAAACAAACATTTTGGCCAACACAATATTCAACCCATTCAAGGCTAATGTGCAGGGTTTCCTACTGGTTCCTATTTTGCCCTTCAGTGTGGCTGTTGATCTGAGCCATCAAGCATCATAACGTCAGCCCTGGGGAGGACATTGTCATGGGAGCCCCTGTCTTCAAGGTGCTTACACTCTAATGAAGACAGTAAGGCAGAGTCCCATGGTAATGCCTTTGCTTGAACTTTGCTGCTACTTGGAATGCCTTTATCATTCCCCAGCTGTAGACAGGAGCCGGGGGGAAGAGGCATTGTGGTGGTTATCTAATTTATACACTCTGTACTTTTGAACAATATTTACATTCAATAACTGCATAATTGCATAATAATTCAATGGGAAAAAAACCTGAAAATAAATGCATAATATGATTCAAAATATAAAAATATAATTTATAAAATAAAATAGAGTGACAGCTAGCATCTGCTAGGACATTAATGCAATTACACATCTTATAGCTTAGTGAAATGTACTGATGTTAAAAAGCTAATTAGACAACTCTCTATCTCTTTTTTAGATGAGTGTTCTGATTTTCATCCCCAGACTGCATCCCTCTCATTTCAGCCCCCTGTTTCTTGTTCTGTCCTCTGGACCCACCCAGATTTAGGCTAGTCTCTGTTGAGCATCACCATCTTTCAAGTATTTGAAAATAGTTATGATCTTCCATTTCAACTTTTTCCCCAGGTTAAAACATTCTCAGTGCCCCCAAATGACACTGTTTTTAGATCCTTACTGCTACATCACTCCCTAACTTCACAGGGCTTCCTAATTTATTAATGTCCCTTGAAAACTGTGGCAACCAAGCTGGCCAGGTTTCCAGGCAAGTTCTGACTAGAGCAGAGCAAAGAAGAAATATCCCTTCTCTTGATGTGACTATTAGCTTCCATTAAATTCTTTCAGCAATCCGATTAGTGTATTTTGAGGTTGTGGTCTACAGCGACCCCAGGTGAACAGGAACTGAACTTATTTAGATCCTATGAATGTTAACAGATCATATGTGTACGCTTGGTTGCTAATCATGTCTCTTTGTGACCCCATGGGCTGTAGCCCACCAGGCTCCTCTGTCCGAGGGATTCTCCAGGCAAGAGTACTGGAGTGGGCTGCCATTTCCTTCTCCAGGGGGTCTACGCGACCCAGGGATTGAACCTGCCTCTCTCTGCATTGGCAGGCATGTCTTTACCACAAGCACCACCTGGGAAGTCGCTCATACAGACAAAGTCAGTTCAATAAGTATATTAAAAATGATGTGGGTTTTTTCACAATTATAAACATATTCAAAATCTTTGTGCAGGCATCCAAAATTGTACTTATACTTTAAGTACAATTCTATAAAAAATACGAAAACTTACGGAAAAGGATTTTAAGAGAACAGCGGCAAACAAAAATCACTTGTCTGATAAACTGATGGAATTTTAAATGGATAGAGTTAGAGACTCCAAAATCAGAACTGCCTGAATTTGCATCCATATAGCGATCCCTGGGTCAGGAATATCCTCTGGAGAAGGGAATGGCAGTCCACTCCAGTACTCTTGCCTAGAGAGTCCCATGGACAGAGGAGCCTGGCAGGCTATAGTCCATGGGATCGCAAAGAGTCAGACATGACTGAGCGACTAACACTTTCATTTTCACTTTCAGCCAAGATGAAACCCAGGAATCCTCTTCAACAAGGCCAATTTATATTGCTCTATCAGAACGCAACTAGTCATTCTTACTAGGCGTGGGATACTGGGAAGATGAATTCACTTCTTTAAGTTCTCTTTTCCTCATATAAAAGATGCAGATGAAAAGCACCTTTCTCACAAGACCATGGTGAAATTAAAAGATAAAGGATACTTGTCCAAATCAGTCAAATTACACACATTAAATATGTGTAGCCTTTCATATGTTACTTCAATATAGTGGTTAAAAAAATTAAATTGTGAACATGTTCCAAAAAGATTTATAAAGGATACTAAATGTAAAGCACCTTTACAAATTTAAACAATTCTTCTTATTATTAATTCTTAGCATAATGTTGGTCTACAGTAAATGCTTGTTATAATGTTGTCTACAATAAATATTATCCAGTACAGAAACACAAGGCAAGGTTAAAGACTTTGGGAATTTGAAATTCTCTACCAATTCTTTAAGGAAATAGTACAGGAGCTATGGTGAACTGTCTTTCTGACTTCTAAGACTCAGCTTATATACAACTTCTGATTTTCATTTCCCCTCTCCAACCCCTAAGCAGGCAGACACCATCACTCTTCTGCGTCCTACCAGTAAATGTGTATAACCTCTGTCTCATCCGCACTGTGCTCCACTCACTGGCTATCTGTGTGCTGTAGTTCTCTCCAAGGCCATGAGTGCCTGGAAGAGGCCTTAGCCGTACTTGTCATTGGCACCTTCCTGAGCCACAGTCATCACTGAAGCCCCAGCCACAACACATGGTGACACATTAGTGCCTCAGAAGAGCAGTCCAGTGTATTTGCTGACTGCATGGACTTATACAAAGTCAGCATGGGCCTGCCTGCTAATGAGAATTTTGGTTGGAAACTGAAACTTTTTTGCATGAAAGGCATTCCCTTGTGAAACAGTTAATTCATATTCATGATGCTTATGCCATGATAGAATCAGTTTGGAAGAAAAGCTCCTTTGAGTCCTGGAATATTTTAAAGGCATAGAAGCAGTTAACTGTCATAGATCCCTTCGCCTTACCTGTAATGTATTTCCTTACATACACGGAAAAGAAAAAATTGTCATGAGCCAAACAGGTAGCCAAACATCCCTCATTTTTACTACACATGTAACAGCACCAAACATTTTGATAAATGGACAGAATTAAGTGAAGTTGGGCTTCTCGGGTGGGGTTGGTGGTAAATAATTTGTCTGCTAATGCAGGAGATGCAAGAGACGTGGGTTTGATCCCTGGGTCAGGAAGATCCTCTGGAGAAGGACACGGCAGCCCACTCCAGTACTCTTGCCTGGGAAATCCCATGGACAGAGGAGGCTGACGGGCTATGGTCCATGGGGTCGCAAAGAGTGGGACATGACTGCTCTGAACACATATACATCACATCAAGTGAAGATGGTATTGTTGATAATGACAGCTACCATTCTGAATGCTTGCAAGAGGACAGGCTCTGTGCTAAACATGAAACCATTTAAATGCCACAAACTCGCATTAAACCATTTAAAACACTCCACAAAAACACTGGTAGGAAGATACTAGAGTTAAAAAAGGCTCAAAGAATCTGAGTTACCTGCCCAAGGTCAGGCAGATAGTGGTAGAACCAGGATGGTCATCAGACTACCAAAAGGTTTTCACTGCAAAATAAGGTTCATAGCTATGCCAATCATTCAGGATTTTCATTTAAAACCCTCTTTATCTGGACTTCAGTCATAAGTCAGTTTTATTATTGGAACGTATTAGGTTGTTGAGATGCATACAGAAAATATGGGGATTTTATAAAGACCTCAGGTACTAAATTGTTTCTGTCGTGTCCGACTCTTTGCAATGCCATGGACTATAGACTACAAGGCTCCTCTGTCCACAGGATTTCCGTGGACAGAGGAGCAATAATACTCCAAGCAATAATACTGGAGTGAGTTGCCATGTCCTTCTCCAGGGGATCTTCCCAACCCAGGAATCAAACCCACGTCTTTTATGTCTCCCGTATTGGCGCTAGCGCCACCTGAGAAACCCTCATAAAGACTACATTAAAGCATAAACTGTTGGTGGCTGATTTTCTTTCCCAAGTTTTCTAACTATAAAGCATTTTCTTGCAAACAGTGATCTTCTCTAATTATAGCTTAGTGTATTATGTTATTTGCAAAGAGAAGCTTCGAACATATTGTGGATATTGATATGCTGGATAAGATGGCTAATAACAGCTCAGCCATCTTTCTTAAGAGACATTAATGTGCTGTTATTAGCATCAAACTCATATTGTTTTCAGCAAATAGCAATCAATAAGACCCATTAGCTAGATCCGGCAAGTCAATAGTAAGATCTACAAAATATTGATTTCATTATATGAGGAGCTGTGAGAGAGAAACAACCACATCCAAGCTTTTTAAGCTGGTCCAGCCAGCAGGGGCATTTTGTAGGCAACTCACCATCGTAAGTGTAGATGTTGATGTTGCGAGGTTCCGGGTAGAAGCAAGAGCAGATCAGGGACAGCATGGACAGTTCCTTCATTTTTTCCTTGTAGGCTGAAACAAACAGCTCAAGATTAGTATCTCTCATTTCCTGAATTTCCTCTGAATGCTTCGTTTCACCTGAATAATTGTTATTATTATATATTGTTATTATTATATTCTACTCCTGTAGAATCAATGTTGGTAGGGACTCTCACAAATTCGATGGAAACAGAACTCTGAGGTGCATATTTCTTATTACAGAGGACATAAAAGGCAAATTACTGCAGGTTAGATAAGAAGTGAGGGGAAGGGAGCTAAAGAAAGAAAGAAAGGCAGAAGGAATTGAGATCCCGCAAGGTAGGAGGGAGAGACAGGACAGATAAGGAGGAAACGGAAACAGACAAAATGGACAGAGATAGGTCCATTCTATACACGTGTGCGCAGGTCTGTTGTATATAAGTCAGTTTCAGGAGGTGTGCTTTGTTAAATCTGGATGGCCACATATTCATTTCGGAAGAGGCAGAGAACTCATCAGGACAATTACTAAGCAAATACATGCTCCAGGGAACAGTGTTGCTGCCTTCTCTTCATCCCCAAGTGCACTTTCATTTATCTCCCTCTTTCCACAAAACAACAAACCTGGATCGGAGATCTGATAAGGATCTCCCTTCTTCTCTGCACACTCAGTTCGAATGCCAAGCAGCTGCAGGGATTCGGACCTCCTTCCTCCTTCACCCCTCCCAACCCCCATTTCATTTTTCCCTTTTCCCCTCAAGAAACCTCCTGCCTAGGTGACCGTGGGGGCCTCTTATCACTATTAGCCATCACTGAGACAACAGACGGTGATAAGGAGGTGGGATTCTCTAACCTTTGTTGATTCTTAATTCTCAAGAATAATAAATTAAGGAAAATGAAAGAAGAATCATAGAGAGACTTTGTTCACTAACTTATGAGAACATATAAACAGATGGTGAGGTCCTAACATATTGAACCTCACAGGGAGCTAGAGCCTCTTGGCAGGGTCTTCTGATGGTTATGCAACCCATGGGAGAGAAGTACCTTGGGAAGGTGAGAACTCGCAGAAGATTGTTTGGGCATTATTGCCAGGTGCATCTGTAGTTAGCCAGTAGAAAATAGATTCAATATCTGGATGCTTTAGAGATACACAAATTTAAGTTGGGAAGGTTCTAAGAGATCATTTAGTCAACTGTCCACCCACCTTACCATCAATTTTGCAGATGAAATGGACCACAGAGGCTGACATCATATATGACTAGTGACAAAGTTGGGGTCTTGAGAAAATGTAGTAAATCAAGGTCTTAAGATTGCCAAGAGATTTCTAGCTCTATTTTCAAGATGAGGTTCAGTGTGTCGAGAGGGCTAGATACACTAGTAGAATAGTCCAGGCAAGAATACTGGAGTGGGTAGCCATTCCCTTCTCCAGGGGATCTCCCCAAACCAGGGATCGAACCTGGATCTCCTGCACTGTAGGCAGATTCTTTACCATCTGAGCCACCTGGGAAGCCTTGTGAACCACATACAAAGGTCAAATATTGCCATATTGCATATGGTGCAACCTAACACATCCTGAGCCTCTGTCTAAAAGAATTTCCTTACCTATTTAGTTTATTTCCTTAAGATAAGTAACACAATTTGCCTTGTACCAAAACAGCTCTGCTAATACCTATTCTCTGAGATTTTATTGAATGCCTTTGGAATTTTAGAAGGCTGAAACCATATGTCTTTGTTTTATGTGTCTATTTAGTTAATAAAAGTATGTCCCTTAAAAAGGTTCAAGCCAATCTTCACATGGATGTTCAGTGTGAATCACAGTATCAGATAAGAACATTCTGTGGTTTAATGTGTATAATTCCATGAACTGATTAAAACCAAACAGCAAGGCTTTGCAGCTTGTAAGGTTTTTAGTAAGAGGATGCTGTATGGTATCTGAAATACTTTACAGAATGAAACACATATTAGAAGCACATGTTAAAGATATCAACCTCATTAGGGAAGGACAATCCAAAAGCAAAATAAAAGATACTTTGTCTCATAGGAAAGGGAACCCTCCTACACTGTTGGTGGGGATGTAAACTAGTGCAGCCAGTATAGAAAACAGTATGGAGCGTCCTTAAAAAAACTAGAAAATGAGCTACCATATGATCCAGCAATCCCTCTCTTGGGCATATATTCAGAAAAGATGAAAACTCTAAATTGGAAAGATACATGCACCCCAATGTTCACAGTAACACTATTCATAATAGCCAAGGCATAGAAACAACCCAAGTTCCCATCAAATATATATATGTATTATATATTGTTCCCATAATATATTATATATATAATAAAATAGAATGATATATTACCATTCTCAGCAACATAGATAGACCTAGAGAATATCAAACTAAGTACAGTCAGTCAGACAGAGAAAGACAAATATTACATGATATCACTTTCATGTGGAACCTAAAATATAATACAAATGAATCTATATCCAAAACAGAAACAGACTCATAGACAGAAAACACACTTACAGTTACCAAAGTGGAAAGGAATTGGGGCCAGGGATAAATTATAAGTATGGAATTAACAGGTACAAACTACTACACATAAAACAGATAAGCAACAAGGCTTTACTGTATGGCACAGGGAAAAATATTCAATATCTTGTAACAGCCTATAATGGAAAGTAATCTGAAAAAAATATAATGGAATCACTTTGTTGTACACCTGAAACTAACACAATATTGTAAATCAACTATACTTCAATAAAAAAAAAGGCTTTCCTTTTTACAGCGGTATTAGATTAAAGGTGTAGAAGAAAAAGATTTTCTGCAAAAGAAAACACTCTTCGCCATCAGTCCTTGGTTTCTTGGAAATGCAGTTCACGAATTTTCAGTAAGGTCACTCACTGCTCTAATTGTGCTTGATATGAGTGTACACGTTGTCAGGAACCAACACCTTTGGTGCCCATGGGTAATGTATAACTGTGACCCATAGAAACGCTGTTTTTCCTACTCTGAGGTGGTCTGGGGACAACCCCAGTTGTTATCTGTGGGTGATTTCTTTCTTGTGTGGGATTTCTTCAATAGCATCCTTCTTTTTCACTGGGGTATAGTAGCTTTACAACGTTGTTAGTTTCCGCTGTAAATTTAAGTGAACCAGCTATATCTGTACAGATATCCCCTCCCTTTTGGGCCTCCCTCCCACCCCCATCTAGATCATCACAGAGCACCGAACTGAGCTCCCTGCTGTATACAGTAGGTTCCCACTAGCTACCTGCTTTACACATGACAGTGCACTTTGATTATTTTTAAAAAATCAGGACCTGTGACTCTACATGGTGTGATTGACTCTGTCTAGCAGTAGATATGGCATAGATTTTCACTTCTATAGTTGCTCTGAATCCTAAAGCGAAAGTGAAGTTGCTCAGTCGTGTCCGACTCTTTGCGACCCGATGGACTGTAGCCTATCAGGCTCCTCCGTCCATGGGATTTTCCAGGCAAGAGTGCTGGAGTGGATTGCCATTTCTTTCTCCAGGGGATCTTCCCGACCCTGGAATCGAACCCGGGTCTGCCGCATTGCAGGCAGACGCTTTATCGTCTGAGCCACCAGGGAAACCCATCTGAATCCTAGGCAACCGCTTAAAGCCAGTTGAAACCACACCCGAGGAAATTGATTGCTGCCAGGTAGCAAAGTAAGTGTGTGTTAGTTGCTCAGTCGTGCCCGACTCTGCGACTGCAGCCCACCAGGCTTCTCTGTCCATGAGATGTTCCGGGCAAGGATACTGGAGTGGGTTGCCATCTCCTTCACCAGAGGATCTTCCCAACCCAGGGATCGAACCTGGGTCTCCTGCACTGCAGGCAGATTCTTTACCGACTGAGCTACAAGGTAGCAAAGGCAGACTGTGAAGATAGGTCTCTTCCTCCCTTGCTGTATTACCCACACTTTCCCCTAGGTGGCACTGCCCTTTCTAATCCTCTCCTCTCATCTACATCCTTCCCAAGATCTCAATCTCCATTCAGATCCCGGCTCCTCACTGTTTCCCTCTCTTAGGGCCGCTATTCACAGTGATCTCCTATTGTCCTTAGTAGGCTGTAATACCTAACCTTTATTATATTGCTCTACTTGATTATATACTGCTTAGGCTCCTTCACTGGAATGACTGATGCTGAAGCTGAAGCTCCAGTACTTTGGCCACCTGATGCAAAGAACCGACTCATTGGAAAAGACCCTGATGCTGGGAAAGATTGGAGGCAGGAGGAGAATGGGGTGGTAGAGAATGAGATGGTTAGATAACATCTCTGGCTCAGTGGACATAATTAGAGCCAACTCTGGGCTTTCCAGGTGGTGCTAGTGGTAAACAACCTGCTTGCCAATGCAGGAGACATAAAAGACACTGGGTTTGATCCCTGGGTCAGAGATATCCCCTCAAGGAGGAAATGGCAACCCACTCCAGTATCTTTGCTTGGAGAATCCTCTGGACAGAGGAACCTGGCAGGCTATTGTCCATGGGGTTGCAGAGTCGGAGATGACTTAGCAACTGAACAACAGCAAGACTCCTGCATTACTCGTTTTTGATGTGTACTTTTTGTTTACTAAACTAAGCTCTTTAAAGGCAAATGTTGCATCTTACTCATTTATAAACTAATTTACAGCATAGTCCTGAATGGAACAGAAAGCAGTTGCTTTGTGAATCATTGTTGGCTATTTTGCTCATTGATTTTGAATGTCTCTCAATTAAAAAGTATTTATGGTCACTATCCATGGTCAACAGTTTCTGTGAGGCATTATGGAATTACAAGGAGATATAGTATATGTGTCCTCATTTTTAAGGAGCTTTCAAGTCAGGGAAGTGAAGTATACAGATGTGAAAAGCAATAGTGTGAAAGTGAACATGTTAGTTGCTCAGTCGTATCTGACTCTTCGTGACCCCATGGACTGTAGCCCACCAGGCTCCTCTGTCCATGGAATTCTCTAGGCTAGTATACTGGAGTGGGTTGCCATTCCCTTTTCCAGAGGATCTTCCCAACCCGGGGATCTAACCCTGTTCTCCTTCATTGCAGGCAGATTCTTTACCATCTGAGCCACCAGGGAAGCTAAAAAGTGATAGAAACACATGCAAAATAAGGTAAGTGTCAAATAGAGGCACAGATAATTCATATTAGAAATTCAGAAGAACCTCCAAGTCCTGGGTTTGTGGAGAGGGTGGTCAGGAATGACTTTATCGTTAGAGTTGCTGGATTTAAAGCAAATAAAAATACCAACATCTAGTTAAGTTTTAATCTAAATATTGCATGGGACATACTGAAAGCCATTCTATGCTTTTCTAATATTTAACTTTAACTGAGTATCTTGTATTTTATTGGGTTCACCAAAAAGCTTATTTGGGTTTTTCCATAACAAGTTCCCAAATGAACTTTTTGACCAATCCAATATATGGCGGCCAGAGCCAAGTGGACTGTAATTGTAAGCCTGAAAAGAGAAGAGGGAAACAAAGAAGAGAGAAGGCAAGTTTATTATTGTTGACATGGAAATGGTCTTCTAAAGAGACCATATGGAAAACTTTTATGGGTGGAACAGTGAGTTCACTTAAGGATGAATGACTCAGCTCATTCCAGGGAGCATCATTCACTTCCTAATCTTTGTGAATGGCGTCCTCCGTGTTTCAGTACACAGCCTTCTCAAAGACTATGCCACAAAGGGGTGTTAGAAGTTGTGCCCTGATCATAAGTCTTCTTTGAGGTCAGTTGTATGCCAGGATGTGGGTAAGATGTTTTGAATTTTTGCTCATGTGAAAGGATTGTTGTGACTTAAAACATTATGTTTATATTAAAACAAACATGAATATATACTAAAATGTTGTATAAAATTTTAAGAATTTTAAATGTGTAAATTTAAAAGAAATTTGAACCTGAGAGTTTGATCCCACCCTTAGGAATATTTGTGTGAGAAAGTTGAGCAGCACAGAGTTGGCATTGGGTTGATTTTCTGTAAATTCTCATTTGCCTGTGTCGCTCTGGTTTAAGCCCATTAATGACATCCTCTTTCATGGCTGGAAAATTTGTCTGTTACAAGTGATCCTAGCAATAGGTAGCCGTGGAACATTTTGAAAGTGGGATTGCCTGATAAAAGGTTCTTCTTAGATCTATTTGGCCATTTTATTCAGGAAAGACACCAGGAGACACACTGAATAAAGTTAAGAAACAATGGAATAAAGTTCAGTAGAGAATGCAGTGTGACTTTGGGAAATGGTAAAGCAGAGGAAAAGGAAAGAGAAGATGCAAGGGATTTTATGAAAGCTGAATTGATAGAAATTTGGAGTCAAGGGTAGAGGGCAGAGAGTGAGAGAGCCTCATGGCTGGGTAGCCAAGGGAAGCTTTCCAGAGAAAGTGTTGCTAAAACTGAGTTCAGTAAGATAAGTTGGCTTTGCAGAAAACAGACCATGGGTGGAAGTACTGAAATATACATAATTTGGATAAACTTTTTATTACCAATAAAATAAATCCCAAGCAAGTGCAAATGCTAGTAGAAACATGTTATTAAGATTTCACTATTGAAATTTCACCCTTTGAATTGACAATCATTTCCTTCATTGGTTTTTGGAAGTCAGCATATATTAATCTTTTCACTACACTCAACACCAGAGTGTGCATGCTTGTAAGGATATGGGCGGAGGTAGGTAATTCCATATAATAGTTTTCATTGTTGGCTGCATTTGCTATTAACTATTAATGTTTTCAAGTAAGTGAATTTCCCTAGTAAATTCATTTAAAATTCAACCCACATGATGTATAATGATTTTATAGCAATATCCACTTAAGCTAATGGTGTATGAACACATAGTTTTTCCATTTTTTCCAAGTGGTTACAATGAACTCTGAATAATAGCAATGTGTATGCTAAGTCGCTTCACTCATGTCTGACTCTTTCTGACCCCATGGACTGTGGCCTGCCGACTCTTCTGTCCACAGGATTTCCCAGGCAAGAATACTGGAATGGGTTGCCATTTCCTTCTCCAGGGGATCTTCCTGACCCAGGGATTGAACCTGGGTCTCCCGCATTGCAGGGAGATTCTTTACTGTCTGAGCCACCAGGGAAGCAGATGGTAAAGAATCTGCCTGCAGTGCAGGAGACCTGGGTTCAGTCCCTGGGTTGGGAACATACAGCATATAAATTATATATGTATAAAATCATTTTTCCCATTCTTCTAAATGTATATCAGACTCCAACCCTTTGCCTAAACTTTCAATACATGTTAATTTTATACATACTGTGTTTCAACAAGAAAATAATGTATATTATTCATGGCAATATTCCACATTGTTTTTGAAAGGTCCAAATAATTAAAAATGAGTTTTTAAGAAATGTTCAGTTTTGTATTTCACCTGGGTGGTGTGGGAGTGGCCATAAATATGACTTCTCATACTCACTTTGTTATTTGACTTGGACAAAAATATCATTTGCTTACTCATTCTGAGAAAAATTTTATTTGACTTCTCAGTTTTGGCTAATGCTGAGTGTAAAATAAAGTGATATGTATTAGACTTCCTATTAATATATGAATGATAGTTATGGAATGCTCTGGAAATATCATTTATATACTATTTTGGGAAGAAATACTTCATAATCGCTGAATGGGCTGCTTGTCTGTGTCGCCACAGAACAGTGTTCTTAACATCTGTATGAACACAGTCATTCAGGGCATTGACCATCTGACTATGGAGTTGGGTTTCAGGGGCTCTGATGAAGGATGCTCAGGGTCTGTTAGCACCTTCCTTTCTTCCTTTCCTTTCTCATGTTTCCCTGTGATCATCTTAGTCCAGCAAAGGTTTTTTTTTTTTTTTGCAAGTCCTAAAATACACAACTTGGAGTCAATCTCAATTTCTTCTTTTGAAAGGTCTCTAGGCAGAAAGTAAAGGGCCAAGGTAGATGATATATATAATGTAGGATATAGTTCCCTAGCACTGGTTTCACAGCAAGTATATTTGCATTGGTTTCTAAGAGATTTCATTGACAACATTTGAAGTTTTCCAATTTGTTAGATATAAACAGTAAATTAAAAGTACCTCTTTCTTTGGAGGAAAAAAAGCCTAGCATTTTCAGGTAGGGGCATCTTTAGAATCTGCAAATAGGGGTGACAGTTGTGGATATTCTTGGTAGTCCTCTGGGTGCTGGTGACACGGTTTCAATGACATAAGGGGAGAGACAGGGTTCTAGGCTAATCAGTTCTAAAAAGACTCAAGATTTATACCCACAATCATTAAATACCGAACCCACATTCTACCACCGATCTCCTAACTCTGTCTTTCTCTCTAGCCCTCCTATTTTCTAAGTCTTCAAATAGGTGAGAATCAGTTACCTATAAGCTCTTTTTCTGATGCTTTATTCATGTCATAAATTAAGCTCCTGCTGCTCACTTTAACTTGATTTTGACCATATTGTGTGTGTGTGTTGTGTTTGGTAGTCTGATTGTTTTGGGGTCCTAGAGCCTCAGGTCAGATTATTTTCTAAAAGTCAAATCTATCATCCCATTTAGAAATACTTTCAAGAGCTCCATGACTGATTTTCCTATTGAAGGATGAAATGCATGAAAATGACTTTATTTAAAACATTTGCATACTATATTGGCTTCTATCTGGGCCCTAAAAAAACTTTGCTTGATGAATACGTAATTGAGAACTTAACATTTACATGAAAAAGAAATCTCAGATTTTTCATGATCTATTTTAACATCCCAGAAGATCTCTGATATGAGGTAATGGTCTAGATATTTCTGCCATGATGATGTAATGCTAATTGGCTTAGTATAAATATGGATTCAGCTGGTATTTATTCCATGCACATCTCCCCATAAGAATTATGATCTCCTAAGCTATAATAGCCATGGAGGTTTTGAAAGGTTAACATTTTGATCAGCCAAAGCAGCGTATTTTTTCTGTAGGAATAGATATCAAATCAAATCAAGGGACATTTAAGAAGGTCAAAGCTGTGCAACTCATCATTGGATTTTACAGAAGCATATGAGACTCTTAAATTTCAATTCCATTGATAATTGGTCAAGCAGTTGTAACAAGGAAAAGAAACTGGGTGACCTGAATCAGTCCCTGTGGTCAAAATTGTAATAAAAGCAGTAAATTGTATCAACTTGGAACTTCATCGTATTCTTACTTCCAAGTCAAAGGTCTGTCCAGTTTAATGAGAATTTAATGATGCAGGGTGCTGTTCTTTTATCTTTCCCCGTGATGAAAGAAATTCTTGTAGTCTTACATGGAAACCAAACTAAACTGTGGTTTACACAGGAGAAATGGAAGCACTTTATTTTGTCTGCAAGTCAAGATTTTCTCACCAAGCCTAATTCTAGGTATCAAAGGATATACTTTTCTTAAGTCTCCAGCAGTAGTCACAAGCCTAGGATGATAGCTAAATTGGTTGGGACTAAAATGAGAGAAAATCAGAGCGAAAGAACAGAGAGTCTGTTCATCTGGTTGAGTGAAGTTCTCATGGAGCAACGGCTTTTTTTCTCTTCTTCCCTGTGGTCTCCTGAACTGGAAAGTGTTAGTTGCTCAGCTGTGTCTGACTGTTTGCAACCCCATGGACTGTAACCCACCAGGCTCCACTGTCCATGGAATTCTCCAGGCAAGAATATTGGAGTAGGTTGCCATTCCCCTCCTCAGGGGATCTTCCTGACCCAGGGATCAAACCTGGGTCTCCTGCATTGCAGGCAAATTCTGTACCATCTGAGATACCACAGAAGGGCCCTTCAGGGGCTGCCATGATGTTCTCTGAATTGTGTCTTCAAAATGGCTAAATGTGACACCCAACTGATTTAAATCTTGTCCTATTACTTTTTAACATTTGACTGAGAGTAGAAAAATACCCTGTACCCATTCTTAATTCAGAAAAACTCATACTTCCTAGGCAGACTGACTATGGTATAAATTCTAGAATCGAAAATGTTGTGGTCGACAATGAGGAGGATATTTGTTTCTTTATTCTTTTTGTTGTCTTTCTCTAGAAAATAAGTCCTAGGTTCCCCTTCCCATGGATTTTAGAATTAAGCCTGACTGTGATTCATGTTTCTGAACTGCAAAAGGAAGTATAAAACTGCATATATGGTGAATTTCCTATTATATTCTCAGTGCAAGCAAGAACTTTCAGAAATGAAAAATGCAAGACTTTTATGACAAATGAGAAACAGAAAAAAATTATAAGATTCACATAACTTTATCTCACTTAATGGGCCAGGTGACTTTTTCCTTGAATTGATCAGTGGTTTAGATGCTGAAGATACAATGAATTCAAAGGGAGTCCTCTCTGTCATTACAAGATGGGGTTGCTTATCTTCAGATAATGGAATATGCTAATTTACACAGAACATTAAGAAGAAAACAATCTGATTAAGCAGGGATTCAGCAATAATTTGTGGGGCAATTCCTATTAGTTATGTGTGTGTGTGTGTGTGTGTGTGTGTGTGTGTGCGCGTGTGTGTGCGTGCTGGGTCGCTTCAGTCGTGTCTGACTCTTTGTGACCCTGTGGACTATAGCCTGCTAAGCTCCCCTTTCCATGGGATTCTCCAGGAAAGAATAGTGGAGTGAATTGCCATGAGCCACCTGGGAAGTCCCCTGTTAGTTATATCCTGATTTAATTCCTCTACCAATCTGAAAATTTGCTAGCAGTTGAAAGCATAGTTCTTGAAGTTTTCACACAAATCTCTACTCCCTTGGAATGGTGGAATATTTCTATGCATTTGAAGAGTTCCATATTGTTGTTTCAGTTCTGAATGGGTCTTAAAAAATCCTTACTACTTTTAATAGTTACTAGCATCAACTGAGAATAAAAGAAGCATTTAACTTACTGGTATTGTTAAATAATACTTAATAAGTTTCCATTGACTAGAATTCCTATCTGGGTAGTATACAAGCTGTATTTATAGCAGTCTCCCTAAAATTTTTCTTAGGAAATGAATGGTATATAGATGATTAATAGACAATATTTCAGGAAAAGGCCACAAAAGCCTCATATAGGAGCTGGTATTTTGCTTGTTTCTCAAAACCTAAGGAGAATGCTAGAGTCTTATTGTATGTAATATTTACTCACTAGTGCTCTAAAAGTTGGATTTTCAAAGCATGTTGCTCAGAGTTCTCTTCTAGTCATCCATTCAAAAACTGTGTATTAAATGCCTAGGTAACTGGAGTAGGGAACAAAAACTGAGCAGTCAGGTAAATTTCTTCCCCTGAATGAAAACAAATCTTGTGACCTTGTTAGCCACACTTAAGTAATATGTCCTGCAGTCATTTTGTGTCATAGACAATAAAACAAACAAATAAATATTTAAAGAAAAAGACACATTATCAAAATTTAGAACTCCTACCAATATTAAAAAACACAAATTAAGTGATACTCTTCTTGAATATCTCTGGGAACAGATGAAAGTACCAGAGCATTTGAAATGAATGTGAAGTCTCTTAATGGTATAGCTTCCGCTGGGTGATTACCTCCAGCATCCATTTTCGAGGCAGCTAAACAGTGTGGAAGGAATTTCAAGGTTAACCTAAACATGCCATGGAAACTGCTTTCTGTTTTGAAAATCAAACGCTACTTCTTTAGGCTTTACCATGTAAAGACTCATTTTCTGAAACAGGATTCTTCCCATCATATACTTGAACTTACGTAAGTATAATTTTCTGCAAGGGATGAAAAGCAATATAAAAAGCAAGTAAGTAAAATGTCAGAAGCTTTTGAATTCCCAATTTTGGGTCATGACTGTTACAAACAAGATTAAAATATAAAAGGCAACTTGGTCCAAGAGAAGTTTTCTAAATTTTCTTTCTTTCACATCGTTTTGTTTTTTTTTTTTTTCTGGAAATTAAAGCTTTTCTAAGAAATGGTCATTTTCAGCGGCACAAAAGTCTAATACGCTTGTACTAAGATGAATGTAGTTTTGTTAAGTTATTGTTCTTTGCATGACAAAGTATCCTTTTGCCTTTTGTTGTAATAAAGCAAATGGCTATAGAAAGGCTAAAGATACTGAAATTTGGGTTTTGATTTATTTGAAATAAGCAACATATGTCACAAAAAGTCCAGAAATATTTAAAAAGTAACTGTATGTTCTCTTAAGGGTGAATTTCACAATACACTCAACCTTTAAGATACAAATAAAAATAACTGAGTGATCAGGAGAGTTTGTTCATACTTTGAGGAAATATATTATTACTGAGGAAATAATGTAACAAAACATTATTATGTTCTGGTTATGCATTGTTTTTCTGCTTCTACGAAGTCTGGTTGACTTGAATTGGTGAGCACTATTTTGCAAAAACTTACTTTAAGATCATCAACATAAATATTATTAGGACTGCATTTTGTTTAATGCAGTTGGAATCACTAGCTAGCTATAGCATCTCAGAACTGGAAGGAAGAACAGAACTTTGAAGTCGTCTCAGAACTTAAGATTTTTATGTTAAGACTTTGGACAAGCTATTTAATTTCTCTGGATTTTTTTTTTTTTTTCTTCTCATTGATAGTTGGTATTCCCAAGCTCTGGAATTTTATGATTCTACAAATTTAGCAATTTTGTCTTTAAATGAATTAGCTTCTCATTATGTGCTGATTCATTCTTTTGTGTTTTCTTTGCTAAGGGTTTCCTTTATCTATCTTTTAAACAAATTATTTTAAGCCATTACATTTTTAAAGAAAAGGAAAACTTTCTCTTCATATTTTTGCTTTGTAAATTTTCCTCTTACCAAAACTTTGTATTTCATAATAAATATTTACATGATAGACACAAAATGTTACATATAATGTGATCCACAAAGCTACTTGTGGTTTGAATTTCAAATTGTCTAACTATTTGAGCAAACAACTTTACCCCATACTACATGGAAGATCTATTTTTGGCTTTAAATATGTATCTATTTTCACAATTAGGCAGACTAGGTGATGCAGAAAATGTAAGGTTTCGGATGCCATCTTGAGTTCTTTTTGAGTTTATAATACTCATTTCTAAGATATGAGAAAGATTACATATCATTACTGGTTGAGTGAGATCAGACTTATTTTTTTTACATAGCAAGTAGCCCTCGATTTGGTCATGAACATTCCTAATTAAAAACCTAAAGGCAAACTAGTATCAAGTGTTTGATCTGTCTAGATAAATATGAATAGGAATTTGGCATAATAAATTGCTGATATTATTTTAAAAATCACAGCTTGGTAATACATACTTATAGGCACAATATGGGCTTTCCTTTATGTTCTGTTTTCCCTAGATTTGTTCAGCCTAAACACATTCATGAAAAAGTGTACTTTTGGTTTGGGATATTGTTCACAAGTTCAAAGAATTGTCCAAGTAATAATGTATAGAGCAGGACAGAGGATCGGAATACCAGGTTAAGGTGAAAATTCAGAAATGTCTCTCATGGTTGTGACTTCCAAAACACAGAAGGGACTCAAACTTGATGGTTTCCATTGCAAGGGCCTTTGAGTCTCTTCTCCTTTGAAAGCCACAGTCCTATTCCTGGCTTGTTAAGCTTAGCCCTTGTTCCTTTACTGCTGCGTTTGCTGTTAATCATTTCTTCCCAACCATATTTAAGGTTCCGAGGGTGAGAGAAGGTGTCTCATTTAATGTGTGCATATAGAGTTGTGTGAGGTAGTTGTGCTCAGTTGCGTCCGACTCTGTGTTACTCTATGGACTGTAGCCTGCCAGGCTCCTCTGTCCATGGGACTTTCCAGGCAAGAATACTGGAGTGGGCTGCCATTTCCTTCTCCAGGGATGTGGCAGTTAGTGTTCTATAAACGCTAATCTCTTGGTGGCTGAGCAGGGAGGAGCTGTCACCAGCTGCAAATGACACCATCACCACCCCCCCGACACACACACACACACCGTTCCCCTGTCCCCTCCCACCCCCCATCTCTCTGTGGCTCAGCTGGCTTCCCCACAGAGGATAGGTGAAGAGTGCGGGGTTAAGAGCCCAGATGTTGGACCCAGACTGAGCTCACTGATTCTCTCCAGTAAATTTACTAACTTCCTTTTATGCTACAGACAGGAATTTCCATGCTTTGTGGTGGCCTGCCTCTGTCACTTAGCCCTTATCCCATAGCTGGAACTATGGCAATAGTTTCAAATGGTGCTAGTTAGTAACACAACAATAACTGCTCAGTTTCCAGGCAAAATTTAAGCAACCAGCTCACCCTGTCTTTCATAAGGTCAACTTCACAGCTGGTAAGCACGTCCCTCTATGTAAGGAGAAAAAAAGAGGCAGGTAAATGTCTCCTCTGCATTCATTTATAGGTTCTGTTGCTTTTCTGGGCTTCCCTGGTGGCTCAGCTGGTAAAGAATCCACCTGCAATGCAGGAGACCCTGGTTTGATCCCAGGGTTGGAAGATCCCCTGGAGAAGAGAATGGCAACCCACTCCAGTATTCTGGCCTGGAGAACTGACTGCCAGGCTCCGCTCCATGGGATTTGCCAGGCAAGAATACTGGAGTGGGTTGCCATTTCCTTCTCCAGGGAATCTTCCCAACCCAGGGATTGAACCTGGGTCTCCTGCATTACAGGCAGACTCTTTACCAGCTGAGCCACCAGGGAAGCCCATGATACTGACAAAAGATGAATAAATATTACCTTGGCATAATAGAAAAAATATAAGAAGATTTACGCTCTAGTTTAGGATCTATCCAACTTTAACAAATTTACTAAACCTTCTAAATATGAGTTAATCCAAAAAAATGGGGGTAGGATAAGATATCATTGTTGAGACTGAATTAAATGATGTTTTGCGAAACCGAAGTGCTAACTAGTATAAGATATTGTTACAAAGATTAATCCTCTCTAGCATGTTCTTTGTTTTTTGACTTTTGAAGTCCTGCAGAGTGTGGCTATAGTGAAATGCTGTGGCATTTTTCTTCTTGTAATTCTGAGACTTCACTTCATCCTTATCAAATTACTGAACACAAATGGAGCCCCTGCTGTGTCCAAGGGAGGCTGTAAGCACTGTTGCCCATGCAGGTTCCGGGGTCAGATTGATTTGTTTCAAATCCTAGCCCGAGCATCTACGAGCTGTGGGTGACTTGCCCTCCCTCCCTTGCCCACCTGTGAAATGGGGATGGTAATAATCTTAAGGTATTTGGCCCAGTGTCACTACACTCAGCACACTAAATACTCAATGCACATTAGCCAACAGTATTATTACTGCCAGCCATGAGGGGAGATGAGGTGCATGAAATGTGGTTCTGGCCTAAAAGAAACCCTTAGTATAGTTGCATATAAGACAAATAATGTCTGTAGCAACACACAAAGTCAACAACCATTCTTGGCAAGGCAGTTGGAGCGAATAGAGGGAGCTTGAGACCTGAAACCTGCCTCTGCCCTGAACAATGTATGTGACTTTGACAAAGTTACAGAACTTCCTGTGGCTTCTCCCTTCCTTCCTTGTCAAGTGGGGATAATGAAACCTGTTTAAGAGTTGACATAAAAATGAAATAGGAAAAAGGGCAGAGGGGTATGTGACATGTCCCTGGTTCATGCATAGTAGGAGGCCGATAAACGACAGGGAATATGATGACCACAGAAAGTTGCTACAAGTCAGTATGTGGCTAATTGCCTAGTGCATTGCTAAATGGTAAACCTGTAGAGTTCACAGGAAGAAAGATCAAGGAGAGCTAGATTTGAAGTTGATTTGCAAAGCCTGCTTACTCTTTGTTTCTAGGAGACCAAACTCTTTTTCAGAAGCAGTTCTGAGAAATCTTATTTGACTTAGCTGACTGGTCCTCACTCCATGTATTCAGCGTTCACTTCTAAAATTTATCAAAAGTGATAAAATGTTGGCTATTTGTTGTCAGTAGCAGCAAAAGTGGGTAGGCATTTATTCTTTTCAGCTATGTAAGCAAGTTGTAAAATTCATTGCTTTCTCCCAATTTATGTATTTTTCTGCGATTCTTTTACTGACAACGAAGCGTGTGTGTGCGTTAGTCACTCAGCCATGTGCAACTCTTTGCAACCCCATGGATTGTAGCCTGCCAGGCTCATCTGTCCATGGAACTCTCCAGGCAAGAATACTGGAATAAGCTGCCATTTCCTTCTTCAGAGGAGCTACATGAACCAGGGATTGAATCCACGCCTTTTGAATTGCAGGCAGATTCTTTACCACCTAAGCCACCAGGGAAACCCCAACACACACACAGCAGCGAAAGTGGGTATGCGTTTATTCTTTTCAGCTCTGCAAGCAGGTAATAAAATTCATTGTGCTCTCCCAAGTTACATTTTTCTGCGACTGTTCTCTTGCATGTGTTGGAATATAGCTTCCTGAAACTCAAAACCCCAATACAGACTGCTACTGTGTATGCTTAAAAAATTCATCTTAAGAAAAATTTCAGCAGGTGGAATTCAATTCTTTCAAAGCAGCTTAATTCAATATTTCTTCAATGTTAATGCTGAACTTATAAAAAATGTTCATCTTAGATACTGCATTGCATTTTCTTTTATTCTACTACTAAGCTCTTTTAAAAACCAAGTGTTTTGTTAATGGAAGAGATGCAGGTCTTTTCTCTGTACTTTCGTGTTTTGGTTAGGCATTTGGAACCTTGTTTGACTTTTTAAGGTGAGAGAATATCTACATTTTCTTTACAGCTTAATTTTTCTACTCAGTGTAATATATTATAACCCTGTGAGTGTTTAAATTGTAAATTTAATTGTACAATTAATTACAATTACAATTGTAATTGTAAATTGCTTTCATATAAAGCTCCTCCTTTGTCATTATTTCTTGTTTATGAGAGAGTAGAAAGATGATATTTTATCATCTGCATTTTATGGCCTATAAATGTGAACAATATGGAGCATTTTTATATGTAGATGGCAGTCATCAACAGTATCTAATTTGTCAAAGGACTACACTACACTTGTAAATGTAAACATGTTTCTATTCATATGCCTACAATTATGTCATAAATATAATTCCAGGCTTATGTACCATATATTTATATGAATTGATGGATTGGAGGCAAAACAAAATAGTGATAATGTCCGTTTAAGTCAGTAGTCAATTATGCTCCCTTAAGTCTCTAACGTCAGATGTTAGATGAATGCTAATCTTACTTATTTATTGTAATTATTTAAATAATAACATTCCACTAATATTTTATAGTGTTTTACTGATCAGTACTTGGAACACTATTGATTGAAAAGGTATTATTTTTATGAATGACTTGGAGAACACTACTAAACTGTACATCTCTGTATCCATTTGCCCATCAGAGTTATCTAAGGAGTATTCTGTTTTTACTGCTTGGCTCTAGTTATTTTTGTTGTGCTTATTTACTAACGGGTGGAGAGTAGGAAGGCTAAATTGGTCCAGGTAAGAAATATCTGAAGTTATTCCTGAAAGAAAAGATCTAGCTGAAGGATGGGTGTTGAAATGGAAGGGAGCAGGAGGGTTCTAGGTAGGGAGGAAATAGAAGAAATAGGAAAGAGAGATTATGAAATAGTCAAGTGATGTCAGATTTGGATAAAACTGATGGGCTGATAAGACCTTAAGAACAAGAGAGTCTGTGTGTGTGTCTGAGTGTGGCATGTGATATAATTTCCCCCAAAACTGACAGGTTAATAACCTTTTTAAGCACAAGAGACTGCTCTCCAAGAAAATTCAGTGAGGACTTTTACATTTTAATGCTTCTGGAATCAGTTTTTATTTCTACTGAATATGCTATTTTATGTTGATGAGCCTTACTAGGTAGGCAAGATGGTTAGTTTTATTCATGCTATATATATATTTGAGGGAGGATGAGATATGAAATACAACAGGGAAACATGAGATGAGAAATAAATTCAGAAGAAATGCATTGGATTGGCCAAAAAGTTTGCTCAGGTTTTCTCTAACATCTTATGGAAAAACCTGAATGAACTTATTGGCCAACCCAATACTTTTGATTCTGGCATTTCCTGGAATGGATTTATCTTAGAGATATATGATATTGGCAGCTGTTTCTTAAATATTGTTATCAGTTCTCCCTCTACCACAAAGAATTATTTAGTAATGATCATTTCCTAAATTCCAAGTAATTCTAGTAGATTTGTTATTATATGTAAAATTTACAAAGTAAAATAATTTAGTTGTTTAAATTAATATTTTTGTTTACTATTTTCATCATCCATTGAAGGTGTCAGGGAAGGGGATTACTATTTGGATTGTGAAGTGAAAGTCGCTTAGTCATGTCCAATTCTTTGCAACCCCATGGACTGTAGCCTACCAGGCTCCTCTGTCCATGGAATTCTCCAGGCAAGAATACTGGAGTGGGTAGCTGTTCCCTTCTCTAGGGGATCGAACCCAGGTCTCTCTCATTGCAGGCAGATTCTTTACTGTTTGAGCCAACAGGGAAGCCTGTGATGGATTTGGATTATGAAATACTTAATATTGAATTGTTTACTTAACCTCTCAACAACCATGTGATTTTCTAAAAATCAAAGTATAGTTGATTTCCAACACTGCAACAGTTTCGGGTGTACAGAACAGGGATTTAGTATTTTTTCATATTATACTCCATTACAGGTTATAAGATAATGGCTGTAATTCCTTGTGCTATACAGTATATCCTTACTTATTTTATACATAGTAGTTTGTATCTGTTCATCCCATACCCCTGATTTGTCCCTCCGCTCTCCCCTTTCTCCTTTGGTAACCATGAACTTGCCTTCTATGTCTGTGTGTTTGTTTCTGGTTTGCATGTATGCAAAAATATCATTTGTACTTTTTTTAGATTCCACATATAAGTGATATCATACAGTATTTGCCTTTTTCTGTCTGACAACAACCGTGTAATTTAGGTGGTATTATTTTTCCCTGAGATATATTGTGAGATATGATTGAAAAAATGGCAGTATAGAGATGATAATTCACTCAAGGATTATCAGATAGTGAATAGATGGGTCAAGACTTAAACCTATGTCCATCTAACCCCCATATCCACTTCTGATCTGCCAGAGGTGCCTTAATAGCCTTTGGGTGGATCTCTGTTCTTCCTAATTGACGGTCTTAGTGTATCATGTACTGTATTATAATAATACTTCAGGGTGCTGCTGCTGCTGCTGCTGCTGCTGAGTCGATTCAGTCGTGTCCGACTCTGTGCGACCCCACAGACGGCAGCCTACTAGGCTCCCCCGTCCCTGGGATTCTCCAGGCAAGAACACTGGAGTGGGTTGCCATTTCCTTCTCCAATGCATGAAAGTGAAAAGCGAAAGTGAAGTTGCTCAGTCGTGCCCGACTCTTAGCGACCCCATGGACTGCAGCCCACCAGGCTCCTCCATCCATGGAATTTTCCAGGCAAGAGTGCTGGAGTGGGGTGCCATTGCCTTCTCCATACTTCAGGGTAGTATAGCAAAATTGTTAAAATGGCAGACACTTCTATGTATAGTTATAAGCTATTATTACTGGTTATTATTATTATTTTTTGGATGTTCAGGGTTCTGTTTTCTTCAAAAAACTAAATTCTCCAACGGTGAGGACCATGATTATTTATATTTTTTTTACAACACCTTGCATAGGCATCAGAATGGAATGGGTGCTTGAATCTATTTTAATTAATGCCATTAACCAATAATAACTTTAGACTGAAGGCAAACCCACTCAATGCCTGCCTTTCTTCACTTGTGCATATTTCATTACTGGACAGGAGAAAAAGTGCTCAACTTTATTAGCTTACTTAATTATATATTATCATAACATATCTAAAACAGATGTGATATGTATGATATATATCATAGATATCGTGTCTAATCTAATTCTACCTAATCATATAATCTTAAGATATGCAATGTATATTAGATATCTACATCTTTTTATTGAAGTATAATTGACTTTAATATTATATTAATGTCAGGTGAACAACATATTGATTCAGTATTTTTACACATTATAAAATGATTCCCACAATAAGTTTAGTTACCATCTGTCATCATGTATAACAAAGTTATTACAATATTATTGACTATATTACCTATGTTGTACATCATATTCCTGTGCTTTATTTATTTTATAACTGAAAATTTGTACTTAATGTTTCTCACCTATTTTGCCCAATCCTGCACCCCCTCACCTATCTATGAATTTTTATTTTGTTTTATAGATTTCATATATCAGTAAAATCATATACAGGTCTAATAAAGATGTGTATTTTTACTAGACCTGTGTTCTAATAAAGAGATATGTATATAAAGGTCTAATAAAGATATATACATATCTTGATTACACATATAAATATGTATAATAATAAAATATATTATATATACCATATATATGTTATATGTACTATTACATAAATAATGCAATGTGTTCTGGCTCTAAAGCTTATCATATGTAAACTTGCTTAAGGAAGTTTTCTGAGCATTTTTAAACAGAGTAACATGTATACTATGCTCATTTCATAGGGAGTATTTGAAAGTTAAAAAGGATGGAGCTTGTGAATATTTTCTGAGAACCACAAGGTCCCATAATGATAGGTCATGCTAATTCTTCTTTTGAACATTTTCAATCTTCTATGTTTACCTGCTTCTTTTTTAATTGTAAAAGGAAAAAGTAGGTCAGAAGTAGAATGAACAGATGACTTTTAAAGTAACAGGAGTCTTGGATCATGCAACCTGGACATCAAAAGACTAGAATCAGCTCGTGGTATTTCACGTGTTTGAACAACTACTGTGAGAAGGGTGCTAACCGACACTGCTCAGATAAAGCTAAGACTTAAATAACAATAGACATTAGTGTGTTAGGAAAAAAAGCAGCATGGAGTAGTAAAGACAAGTCTGAATGTTCTGTAGCAGGGTTCTAAGGCAGGCTGCATAGCCTCCCTCCAATTGCTTGACGTGACCAGTGCTCCTCCCCGTTAGAGTCTAGAACTGTTAAGCAGTAACATCTTGATATGATATTCTCATCTTGTCTCAGTTCTGAAACAGCATTTTATAGATTGAACTTCATCATGTGAGTTAGGCTTCTATTTACTAGAAAGCCCAAACTGAAAGACTGTTACTAGGCTTACTGTAATCAGTTTTGGAACAAAACTGGCTCCATTATGGTTGCTTTTAAAAGGGGGGAAAAAAAATCTTCCAAGATAGGGAGTAGAATGAAAATCTAAACTTTAAAATACTTTCTTGTGCAAGTATCTGTGGAACTAAGTCTAGATGAATTTCATCAGTTTATTTTTATACTGATAGAGACATATAACCAAAAGATGGACAGATTCATATCACTGATGATTTACTGTTATACTTAGTACTTGTGCTAACGAATGATAAACAATCTGACGTCTGAAGTACAATTACTCCAGAAGAATAACTGCTAAATAAGCATTCTTATAGCCACCACTTTATGATTTAAACAATCAATTCCAGAAAGCATTACATTTAATGTACTATGCAAGAACTATAATTATCTATGTTTGGTCACAAAAACAAATTTTTGGAATCTTATAATTTTTCAAAGTATTAAATATTTTAATCTGGAGGTCAACAAAATTACAAATGAGAAAAACCTTAACATTTTGGTTATGGTTTTATGTGTGTGTGGCTTCTTTTCTTAAGTACAATTCCTCGAGAAGCTATATTTCCAGATGACTAGCAAAATAATTGCTGAGATGCATTAATTAACCTTTACATTCACATAAAAGTGTTTTGCAAGAACAAATGAACACAAATTGTTATCTTTAATCACAACTAATAAAAATGGGCTATATAAACACAGATTTTACTACTGCAGATGTCTCCTTGACAAATGACAGGACCTGATTCCTTTATTAAAAGATAATTTAAAATGTGTCACAGGTGATTCAGAACCTTCTCACAGATCAATCTTGTCTGCCTGTCTGCTTTTGAGATAATATGATGGAGAAATCTTCAAGTAATGTCTAATGGTTATACTCAATGTGGATACCACTGCTGTATCTCTCTTTTAGCTCTGGATTTATTTCATAAAACAAAATATTAAAATTATACATCTAGGGCCTATGGAGACAGCTGAGAGTCCATTTGAAATGTGTCAACCAGGATGACACTGATTAGATTAAGATTTTTTTTTTTCAAGAAAGAAAATCATTGTGTCCACATGAGAAGTCCCTGCTGTGCTCTCAGCTGAGGCTTCAGAAAGCCAGGTGGTGCCATACATTACAGCCCCCAAGGTCTCATAGCTCTCTTTCTCCAAAAGCCTGAATCATGGCAATTACTGTAATAAGCCCCAGGTTAGCTATTATAACGAGTCATTAATTTGAAGGTGTTTCATCTTCAAGGTGCTTCTGTGCTCAGAAAGGATGAGCCCATTGGGCCTGTTAAACAAAATGGTGGTGTCACTGGTTCAAACCCCATTGAGAAAACCTCTGACATGTAAGGTTACCCATTAAAGATGAAGATTCTGGAGACACCTGGGTTCAAATTCTGGGTCTGAGTAACTACGTGACCTTGGGAAAGTCATTCCTCTTCTCTGGGCCTCAGTTTCCTCATCTGTAATGGTACTGACTGTTGAGGAAGCCTGGATAATGAAATGTGTGAAGTGTTTAGTGTCTAGCATGTTATGTATGCTATGTAAGGATGAAATCAATAAAGTAATTTCTTATAGACACTCTGAAATTTACTTCTATGCCAGAAAAATGACTCTTGAAAACAACCAGCATCATAGGAAAACTATTGATTGAAGGACCAATCAGCAAGTTTTTTTTGGCTCAGTTTTCAGGACCACTAGTTTAGATTTTTTTGTTATGTCCTGATGAAGTACACATCCAGCTATCAAGACTGCTAGGATTAAATGTTCAAAACACGTATTACGTTAATAATGCTGTCTTCTTCCCTTTGAAATGTACTAGGAGTTGCAAAAAGGGAAAGTTTCCTAGCTTTTGAGAGACCTGAAATGGACAGGAGGAAGAAAAGAATGGATAACCTTGAGGCTTACTCCAACTTCACAGAGAAAAACAGTGTATTGTACTATCTCTGGTCAGCTTTATTTTGGGACCGTGTTTTTAATGCCCTATTTGGGAAATAGTAAATCTATAATTTGAGATATTTCATGCATAGTACCTTTTCTATGCATAGTATTTCATGCATAGTATCAGGATAGCATTTCCAGACATGCAATTTTTACATGGTCAACAACCCACTGCATGGAAGGACTGATGTAGGATATCTTTGATGATATTCCTTGACAGCATATTTCTTTACCTCTAGGTCACCTTTTTAGAAAGTCACTATTGAATAACAGAAGTCCCTTA
Organism: Ovis aries; assembly: GCF_016772045.2. Taxonomy (NCBI): domain Eukaryota; kingdom Metazoa; phylum Chordata; class Mammalia; order Artiodactyla; family Bovidae; genus Ovis; species Ovis aries. Next base: position 55,894,951 of record NC_056062.1, on the reverse strand, counting down.
TTAGTTTACATAAGCAGATAACAGACACATAATTTGTTTTCAAATACCCATCCATGCTCAGTAGATTATTAATAATTTGCTAATATGGTATCCAGGAAGAAATGCTCTTAGATAATTTGGTAAGTGCTAAATGCAGGATATATTGAGAGAAAATTTTAGTGTTGCTAGATCCTCCTTGTTAATTTCTTTAGTGTGTGGAGTCCTGGCAATGAATTAGTCCAATGTGGTAAATGGGGTTACAGACTTTTGCACAACATTCCACAAGTAAAAGGTTCTGATTGAACTTTTTGTTCTGCATATTGTTTTGTGAATGACAGGAATGAACATTATTGATCTGTCATCCTTCTCAACTGTACCGCAAGTTACGTTCTGTTCTTATACACACGCAGGTACATACACATGCACAAATTCTTATTTCCACATTCTCCTGAAGGTCTTCTGCTGAGTCCTGCAATATACGAATATATTTAAAAGTCCAATTAAAAGAGAATGGATGGCACAGAACACAGAACTCCCAGAGGAATAAAATCCCTAAGTGTATGAGATTGGAGGTGAAATATTTTGTAAAGATTGCCATAGACTTGAAAATGTTAAGACATAATGTCAGAGCTTACTGTGGAAGGTACATATATATCACAGTTTTATATTTCTTAAATCAATGTATTTAGTGGTTAGAATCAGCATCTTCTGGGAACTTGTTAAGAATGCAGAATATCTGGCTTCAACCAGACCTACTCTATTAAAATTTGCATTTTAATGAAAGTCAGGGGTAATTCACATGCCCATTAAATCTGGGAAGCATAGTAATATGAACTGATTAAATATTTTACGGTTGGATTTTAGTTACATGAAATATAAGAGAAAAAGAATTCCCTACCAATGCAAACATTAAAAAAAATCCAATTTTGATAATCCTAAAAATTGGTTTATGCTTATCTGTTTCTTATTTCATTAAAATTAACATCAATTTTCTACTGAACTAATAAAACTACTACATGGGGATACTCAATAATTATTGAAAGCTGACAAAACATTAGATTTAAATATTCGAGCTGAAATCACACTGGATTTAATTTAAAAGAGATATCCTTTAAATGGAAAAAAAACCTGAAAAAGAAGGAAACAGTAACAGCCAATTGGGGGATGGGGGAGCCCTCTCAGTATCACATTGCATCTGTCTGCTTTAGCCACTAACTTGCAACATCCCTGAAGGTGGAGAGTGACATTCAGTTGCGTCCACAGCAATAAGCACATTTTAAATAAATGAATAAGTAAACAGTGTTTTTTAAAAATTAATTTATTTAAACATTGAAACATTCTGTACCTATATAATCTTGATATTACTACTGACCACTGTCTACTATGTATCCACTCCCCAGATAATATAAATGACATTACAATAACAATGTAATGATACTAGAAAAGTAAAATCATCAGAGGCTTAACCAGGACCTACACCTACTTCCTGAACTGAACACCTACTTTCAGATTGTTAAGATGGCTCATTTCATGTCTCCTTGAAAAAGTGCACAAACCCTTTTCATTCACTAGGTTAAGCATGACATTAACTTATCCAATAAGCAAGTGAAATGCTTCAGGTAAAATAAGTTATTATAATAAATAGCAAGTATTTGAAACGGGGCTTAAATAAGCAAGTAAGATTTGCTTATTTAAGCAAATTTAATATTAAAATAAGCAAATCTACTTTTTTTGAGAACATGATTGCCCTCTAGTGGTGTGAAAAGTTAATGCAGGCGCCAAGCTTTTCCAGTTCGAAGAACCAGCAAAGAGCCTTGGTTCTGGAAACATCTGGGTCGCTGGCTAATTCTGTATTTTTTTTCTTTTTTCGAAAATTTCTTGCGTTTTTCATATAAGGTCACAGATTGTGTGACAACAGAATAATGTGTATTTGTCTCAGACCACAGGGGAAACTAGAGTGAATTGGAGTTAAATATCAGCTGCCTGGGGTGACCACACCCAAAAAGGGTAGCCCTCGGCTCTGAGGCCAGCTTCCTCCAGCCTCTGTGAGCAACGAGCTGGTGGGAGTGGGGCTCGGGTGGGGTAAGTGTATAGTTGGCTGGAATAAAAAACACATTTATTGATAAATCAGGCATTTTCTTAAAAAAGGTTTGGATTTATCAATGACAAAAATTTTAATTAATTATGCAATTGATTTATCTTCCATTTCATTTTGAATTTTAGCTTAAAAATTCTGCTTGATAGCTACAACTAGATAATCACAGAATTGAGTAATTATTTTGATCTTAAATTACAGGGAAGAAAACTATTTCATTGCATGAACTGGCTTTATGACACTTTATGAGAGGACATTTCTTGAATCTGAGAAAAATGTAACCTCTTGCAGCATTTCACCACTGAGAACGAATTATTTGATGTAAGACATAATGTGTCAAATGCTTATTGCATGTTCTATCCATTAATAATTAAAAAATACAAAAGTAAGCAAACGCATTTTGAATGTAACAATACAACTCTGCTAAAAATGTTAATGATTAAGGGCAGAGACAATTGCTCTGACAATAAAAATACTCCTTTTCTCCTTAGAATAATTTAGTACAAATCTGTAAGTCACACCACAAAAGCATGATTACTTTTAATTAACTTTAATTTAAAAGTTGCAGATTTTAATATGACAAACCATCCAATCTTAATTATCACTGAAAATTTTATTTTCTTTCAGGTAAGACAACCACCAGCAAATGTATCAATTTATATCATTAAAACAGCTACTTGCCTTTGGCTACACTGAGTCAGTAATGCTTACTGTAGGCTCAGCTTACTTGCCTGGTATGAACTATACATATAAGATTAAATGATAAGCTACTGCTATTTCTCTTTCCATCTTATCCTGAAATTTTGACCAATCCTCCTCTTTCCACTTCCAGTTATTTATGTATCCATTTAGAAGGTGTCCACTTCATTAGAGACGGTAACAGGGAGTATTATATGCATCAAGTACAATCATGCTGAATACAATAATTGTTTAATGAATCAGGAGAAAGCATCCGCCCTGGTGATTAATTGATTATGTGTTGGAACTGGAATGATTTCAAAATCCATTATTTTAATAACGCAGAGGTTGTACTTCTTTTCCTGATTTGCTTACTCATGGCAGAAAGGGCCCTTGCATTTGTCGTATTTGGGGTGGAATTTTTATTAATGGAACGATGGCTACCGTTTCAAGACCCACGTTTCTGTGCAAAATTGAGTTTCAAAAATAAAAAAGAAACAATTAAAATTTTGTGCATAACGTACGTTGATATGTTTATAGATATGGCCTATGGAATACAAGTGCTAAGATCATCATATTTCAATTATATATTAATATTGCAGCCACAAACAATTCTCTGCAGAGAATATTCCAGCAATCTTTGGCACACAAGCCCTGCCCTTAGCAAGCACCTTCACTTATGAATATACAAAATCCCTACAACAACCAAACATGTACTTGTTTTATAAAGTATAATTAAAGAAGAAATGCATTCTTTTCTGGGAGAGGGGAGTTGGGAATAGGAGGAAGAAAAGCTAGCGCAGCAAGGGTTAATCCTCATTGAAATGCGATCATTCAAACCGTTTGAACAAATATGGCACCTGAGTCATCAAACAATAATAATTTGAAATAACAGCAGTAATACTGATGATGGTGATGAGTTTGCAGAAGCCCTCCTGCAGCAGAAACCTCTCGGTGGGGGTGCAGAGCGCAGAGCCAGATCGCCCCCAGCCCCCATTCTCTGACCCTTTCCCGACTTGAGGGCGAAACACGACTGGGGGGAGCTGGGGTAGTTCAGGACACTGCGTAGAAACCGGTCTCCTGGGCTGCACCCGCGGGGGGGAGCGCCCAGCTCCGGGGAGGGGCGCGCAGGGCGCGGCGCGGGGCTCTGCAGGGCTGGCTGCGATCCACTCGCCTGCTCGCCAAGTGCGCCCCCATCCGGTCAGCCGCTGTCGGGTCTGCGCCCCAGCTGGGAAGGGTGGGGCCGAGCCCTCGCTCGAGGAGCGAGGGTCTCTCGCACCAAGACCACCCAAGGGGTTTCCACCTGAACAGGGTGTGAGTCGTGTGCTTCGGCTGGGGGAAGCAATCCCAGGCTCCCTGGACTGTGGGAGGGCAAGAGAAGCGCCCCTCGCACTCCTGGAAAGGGGTCACCTCTGCGGCCCGCGGCCGGCTGGGGTGGGGCCGCGCCTTTGTGTGGCCGGGCGGGGCTCGGGCCGGCCTCTCTGCAGAGCCACTCCGTGGGCTGGGAGCGGCTCCGAGCCCGGACTCCGAGCAACGTCCGGGGTCTGCGCACATCGAGGGGCGTCCTGTCTGTTCTAGACCGCGGGGCTGGAAAAGAGGGCTATAGAACTGCAGATCGCTCTAGGGCCCCCTCCTCAGCCCCCTTCCCCTTTGCCAAGAATCTGACCCGGAGGTCTCCCGGGCTCCTCCTGGGAGGGTGGGGCAGGGCGAAGTGGTCCAGAGGAAACCTCTTTCGCCTCTTTTCCCTTCTCCGCATCCCGCTCCGGGGGAGGGGTGCTTCCAGCCGCCGCCTGAGCTCCAGCCCCTCCCTGCCTGTCCCCGGGGGCCACTGAGGGGCCCTAGAGGCGCAAGACCCAGGGGTTGGGGTTGGAGGCCTTGGATCCGGAACCTCGTTTGGTATCTGTCTCTTGACACCGGCTGAGCCTATGAAAATTGCGGATGTTTGGCACTGTTTGACCTACAAAACTGTTATATCACTTGGCTCAGTTAAAGACCTTGACCTCTTTTGTATCTGAATTATTATGTGTACTCATATCTAGCTTCCAAAAGCTTTTCCCCCCCACCGATCAAATTAATGAAGCAAGAATTTATCGCGTTTAAGTCTAATCACCCTAAGTGATGTGGTTTTGAAAAGAAAAATGTTTAACCCACTTTTCTCCTCTTCTCTCTATAAACAGAACAATGAGGCCAGGGTGGGGAAGGCGGGGGTAATGGCCAGGTCTCACTCGGAAGCCGAGGCTGGGAGTCTGGAGCGCGAGGAGCGGGGCGTGGCGTCGCTGTCTACCCAGGGCTGGGCTCCAGGCTTCGCGCTGCGCTCCGCACCCGTGCCCCCCTTTACGCGGGAGATGCTGCACCCGGTGGGGGGGGGGTGGCGGGGGCAGGGCGCCGGCGCGGCTCGCACAGGGTGGGGCAGTCCGCATTGTGTGCCCCGCGCTGCAGGTGCCTTCCCCCCGTCCACCCCCCCACTCCCCCCACCCCCGGGACGGCTAGTCTTCACACAAAGAAACCCCACCCCAGCGCCTGCGAAACCGCTGTCCCTCCCTAACCGCGCGCTTCCCCGCCCCTGCAGCTGCCCACCCGCGCCCTCTGTGCCCTCCCGACTTCCTTTCTCCATCCCCTCCCTCTCCCTAAAACAAAGGAGTGTAGGTCTCCCCGCAACCCCGCCCCGCGCCTTTACCTCCCCACACCGCGCCCCAGGACTAGCGGTTTTTGCCACCAGACAATACCATAAAATTTGCCCGGTTCTTCACCCGCCTCCCCTCGTCTCCACCCATCTTCCAAACAGCCTAGATGGGACCACTTTGACTTTACATTTTTCCTTTTCCTTTCTCCCATCCTCTTTCCTCTTCCCTATTTTCTTACTTTCTTAATCTTTAACTAGAGAAGAAATAAAGGACGTTACAAAGCACTTTCCAAAATGTCCCTTAACCGCATTTAAGGCATATAGTTAAGGTAGCCCCCTCCCCCCACGGATAAGCCTTAATTTTAAATATGGAAACAGAATAAATTCGCTCCCCATGGGACGGCGACTTACCTGCTTCCACCTTAAAAAAAAATCCTTAGCTTTAGATTTTCAAAGATCCCCTCTTTGCCCTCCCTCAAACCCCGGAGCTGCCTCTATCCTTCCCAATTCTTACGTTACCAGTTATGTCTTTCCTTCTAGAAAATGATCTCCGAATGCCTTCTAAGCTCTAACAGAAAAGGTAAGAGGTGGGCTTCAGGTGGAGCCGAGAAAGAACGAGGCGCGATGCCTTACCCATTGCTGTTTTAGCCATTGTAGGGATGTGCAGATGCTGAGCGGTGGCGAAGGCGGAGGGTCCGGCTACAGCAGCGCAGAGAGCGAGAGAGAAGACTGAATAAGGCACTGAGTCTGCAGAGTGGGACCGTGCGAGAGAAAGAGCAAGAGGCAGGAGCCCATGAATAATTATCACTCAGAAGCTCAAGCAGATTGGCTCCCAAGGTCCCCTGACATGACTCCCGCAGAGTCAGAATCTCCAAGCATTAAATATTGATCGTCCAATGGTGCTGGAGTACAAAGTACCAGAATGCAGTTTGAAATGGAAATCAGTCCTTCCCAGGCAGCTCCCCCCGTTTTGGGGGCCTGATAGTACAGTCCAAGTAGAGTGGAGCCTTAGCCCAGAATCCTTCTAGGAGCTAAGAACTGGGCTGTACCTACCTAGGAGCCAGGAGGCTTGACTTGATTCACACTTGTTTCATTGCACAAATAGACATAGGAAAAAGGAAAGGGTTTCAGAGGCCTGAGAAGTCTTCCCAACCTGCCGACTGTTGGAAACGTCTATTTAGACATTGTTTTTACTTGCTCGTGTTTTCTCTTTCACCTTTGGCCTTGTCTTCGGTAGATTCTAGTCTCTCAGGGTGACCCCATGTCTGGCTGTGGTGACAACTAAAAGCAGAAAGGCATGATTGTCACTTGTCTTCTAGCACAGCTGAACTTAAATGTCTCTGGACTCCTGGGGATCTCTCAGCAGAGCAAGATCTGGTGCTTTCTACTTTTGGCACACAAGGAATGGGCTGCTGGGTTGCTAGGGAATAGGGACAAGTAGTTGTCTCTCTGGGGACTTTGGGAAGATGAGAGTTAACGTCCTGTCCAACGGGTAACAGGGCAGAGCCAGAATGACTGACTGACTTGAGCATTGGAGGAGCCACAGGTGGGTGGATGCTATGGTGCCCTGGAGATATAGGATTACACCGTTTGAAACCTCAGTGACCTTTCCAGGGCTCTAAGGAGAACCATTTACACTGAAAGCTTAGTGGAGTTGTAAAGTGTGATCTGGAACAAGATTTTTTCCCTGAGATCCAGAGTCACTGTTGATACAGGGCAGAGAAAGGTGGGTCCATGTTTCAGGCTGAGCAGTGCGAGGACTCGGAGAAGGCAATGGCACCCCACTCCAGTTCTCTTGCCTGGAAAATCCCATGGACGGAGGAGCCTGGAAGGCTGCAGTCCATGGGGTCGCTGAGGGTCGGACCCAACTGAGCGACTTCACTTTCACTTTTCACTTTCCTGCATTGGAGAAGGAAATGGCAACCCACTCCAGTGTTCTTGCTTGGAGAATCCCAGGGACAGGGGAGCCTGGTGGGCTGCTGTCTATGGGGTCGCACAGAGTTGGACACGACTGAAGCGACTTAGCAGCAGCAGCAGCAGTGTGAGGACCTCTGAGACTGGTTGCAGAAAGTGATTTTTCATTATGAGCCAGATAGTCATTAATTCCTTCCTACTCACTAAATGAATGCCATTCATTAATTCATTCTTTCTCACTTGACTCTCATGAATATTTATTGAGCATTTACCATGTACCAAGCTCTGAGGACAAGGTAGTGAGCAAGATTTTAGGACTTGTTCACATGGACCTCATGGACTTTTTTTTTTTTAATTTATTGAACTATATTTGAATTGCAATGTTGGGCTTATTACTGTTGTGCAACAAAGAAACTCAGTTATAATGTGTATATATATATATAGTTATATATGTACACACACACACACATATACATTCTTTTTCATACGATTTCCATTATGGTTTATCACAGCATATTGAATATAGTTGCCTGTGCTATATAGTAGGACCTTGTTGTTTATCCACCTTATGTATACCATTTTGGATCTGCTATTCCTAAGCCCTCTCTCCTACCCTCTCCCACCCATCTCCCCTTCAGCAACCACTCGTCTTATTCTTTATGTCCCTGATTTTGTTTCTGTTTTATAGACAGGTTCATTGGATTCCTATCATGGTTATTACTTTGTTTTTCTGACTGACTTCACTTAGGATGATAATGTCTCATTGCATCATGGAGTTTTTAATTATGGGTAATTTAACTTTTCTGTGACTTCACTAAAACTTCCTTAAACCTAAGTCCATCCAGAGTCTGTGGTTTTGACATTTGAGAAATAGACAAATAATCTCTAATCCTGTTGTATTTTAAAGCTAAAAGATTAGTGCGTTGTTGAAATCAGATACATGTACAAAAGTTTGGCAAGTTTTTAATTTTATAGAAATGGTTAGAATTTTTCTCATAAGCTGTCTTATGAGATAAGGTTTTAGCAGCTTTCTGTCAAACCACCTTTCAATTTCTTTCCAGCCTCAGGAATAATATGCAGTTTTGAATGCATAACACCATTTGAAACGAACAGGGTACTCTCCTTGGTGCTGAAATAAATATCATCCTCTCCTATTGTAAGACATTTTTAACTCAATGGATATCTTGCTGAATGATAGAAGGCTACAGGAGCACGTGCAGTTCTGACCTGCTGAATCACAAGAAAAATAAAAGATAGAGTAGAGATCAATAAAATCATTTCTTGAACAGGAAGATTAGAAGTTATTTTTCCTGTCATTGTACAGGTCTGTGACTATGACACAGCAACAGAGCAATATGGAAGTTGGCAGTGTCTGGAAATAAATAACCTTTTTCCCCTTCTTTATAGTCATCTCCCATTTTAAATGTGAGAGCTAATTCCTTCTCAGTGAAGTAGTTACTAGTCATGAGATAAGGGATTTCAGCAGGTCTGTATGATTAATATCTTTAAAGTGTTCCTCTTCTTCCCACCACACCCTTTCCCCTTAGACTGTGTGTCATCTCTACCCATTATTAGCGTCCTTGGAGAAAAGGTCCCTAAGTCATGGTGTTAATGCCTTTAACAACCATCACTGGCAGCTGAACAAGATCTATTGCACTTTTGATCACTATTAATAACACAAAATAAAGCGCACATTTTACGATCTAATCTCTCAATCTCTGGTGAACTTTACCTACTGACAGATAGGAATGTGAGATGGAGGTCAATATACACAGGGACAAGTGTCAAATGTGTAAATCTTTTCTATTTCTGACTTTCCAGATGGTAGGTACTTAACCTAAAGTTATGTATTATTTTCAAATAATGTCAAACAGGGGAGGTAGTAGGTTAATATGACCTACTATCAAATATGGGCTTCCCAGGTGGCCCAAAGAATCTACCTGCAAATGCAGGAGATGTGTGTTAGATCCCCGGGTCAGGAAGATCCCCTGGAGAAGGAAATGGCAACTACTCTAGTATTCTTGCCTAGAGAATCCTATGGACAGAGGAGCCTGTCAGACTATAATCCATAGGGTTGAAAAGAGTCAGACACAACTGAAGTGACTTGGCATGGTACAGCACACAGCATTGTGAAATATAAAGATAGGAGATCATCATCAACTGGCTAATAAAAACTAAGTTAAAAGAGCTGAGTTGCAGCAATTATTGTTTTGTGTTTTCTTTTAGCATAACAATTTCATAACAATGTTTTAACATAACACATCATAGCCTGAGAGGATAGGGGCAAAATAGGAACAAAAAATTATTTCATAATCACTAGTTCAGTCATTACTCATTTTTTTGTTCTGCTAATTCATTCAGCAAATATTTAAAGAAATTTCAGGCTTTTGTATTGTGAAATCAGCTAATTTTCTCCTTATTGTCTAAAAATTATAAAATATAAAAATTATAAAATCAATTAACTGCCACCTCTTTAAGAAAATGTTACTAATTTTGGAGGATGATTGTTATTATCCCGTGTATCAGTTAGAATGCTTTTGGTTGCAAAGAATAGAAAAAAAAAGCAAACTGACTTTGATAATAAAAGGGGATTGGTTGGCTCATCTAATTACAGAGATTGAGTGGGTCCCAGAGGTCAGAAGATGAGAGTCAGCTTTCCTAGAAGCAAATGGTTTTGATGAGGATGTTTTTGTCGTTTAGTTGCTGAGTCATGGCCAACTCTTTTGTGACCCCATGAACTGTAGCCCACCAGGCTCCTCTGTCCATGGGGTTTCCCAGGCAGCAATACTGGAGTGGGTTGCCTTTTCCTTCTCCAGGGAATCCTCCTGACCCGGGGACTGAACGTGCATCTCCTGCATTGGCAGGCAGGTTTTTTACTACTGAGCCACCAGGGAAGCCCTTGATGGGAATGGATGGATACCAAATGAAACAATAAGTACTAGATCTGTGCCATGCAGATAAGGACAACTATTCTTATGTTACAGCGTTTGGAGTAAATTGAAGGGTTGCCATGTGTAAGCTGCCTAAACCACCATAGATATTTAATAAGTTATAGCTACTATGCTTTAGTTTTCAATACATTTAAACTTTTAAAGTTAGGTACTGGGTAGTGTGTGTCTTTAGATCCCTTTTAGTGCTTGGCTTCGTGATTCACATGGTCAGTTCAGTTTGGTCACTCAGCCATGCCCAACTCTTTGCGACCCCATGGACTGCAGCAAGGGTGGAGAGTCAATAAATGTTTGTGAAATAACAGTTTTCAACGCTGTTGAATATAAAGCAAAACGATTAAACCCAGTGAAGCCGTAGCAATACTTTCAACCACCTTTCTTTTCTTAGCTCATCTAGGGAGCAGGTACTAAGCTGTTTACTATTGTATCTTTATTCATATCCTGCCCCACTCCCAAAAGGACATAGAGGGATAAAGCTCATGTTACTAGAAGATCCTTGGTAATTTTTTAAATCTTCAGCAGTAGTCAGAGGACGTTGTGAAAATCAAAGGGGTGCTAACAGAGATTAATTACTGTGAGTTTTGGTGTATTGTGTATCATCTCTTCAAGGAGGCCTGAGGTGTTGATATCTTTCCAAACTGAAGAGAACAGTTTCTTTGGAGTATTTAACTGATGTCATCTAATATACTCAGGTGATTTTCTGCTAAGAATAATCTGTCTGGGAAAGAATCTTAAAATAATTATTGAAAGTGAGTGAGATAGGACGGATATTGTGAGAATTGAATTAATTGTTTTGATTGAAATTCAGTTGATCACAAAGAAAATTTATAAAAAAAATCATAGAATTTTTTTAGGTGGTTGGAAATTCAGTTAAAGCTGAAAATATCTAGAGATGTACCTAAAATAGTAACACATTAAAGAAGTTAATTGACTAACATTTTGATGATTTTGCCATATTGTAGATTAATGAAAAATGAAAAGAATTTGACATCTTTTATTATTTTTTGTTTTGTTTTATTTTATTTTTTTAAATGTTTTTATTTATTTATTTGGTCATAGTAGGTCCTATTTATGGCTTGCGGAATCTTTAGTTGAGGCATTCTAACACTTAGTTGTAGCATGTGGGATCCAGTTCCCTGGCCAGAACTTGAACCTGTGACCCTTATAGTGAAAGCCCAGAGTCTTAACCAGTGGACCACCAAGGAAAGTCCCTTATTTTTTATTTAGTATTGGAGTATAGTTGGTTTATAATGTTTTATTAGTTTCAGGGGCACAGCAAAGTAATTCAATTGTATGTATACATGTATCTATTCTTTTTCAGGCTTCCCTGATGGCTGAGTTGGTAAAGAACCTGCCTGCAATATAGGAGACCTGGGTTCATTCGCTGGGTCGGGAAGATACCCTGAAAAAGAAATGGCAACCCACACCAGTATTCTTGCCTGGGAAATCCCATGGGCAGAGGAGCCCGGTGGGCTACAGTCCATGAGGTCACAAGAGTCGGACATGACTTAGCAACTAAACCACCACCACATTCCTTTTCAAGTTCTTTTCCCATTTGGTTTTTATAAAATATTACATAAACTTCCCTGTGCTATACAGTAACTCCTTATTGATTATCTGTTTAAATATCACAGTGTGCTTATGTCATTTCCAACTCCCAGTCTGTCCCTCCCTCCATCCTCCCCCCCTGGTTACCATAAATTTGTTCTTTAAGTCTGTGAGTCTGTTTTGTAAGTAAGTTCATTTGTATCAGTTTAAAGACTCTGCATATAAGTGATATCATATGATGTTTGTCTTTCTCTAACACTTCTATGATAATCTCTAGGTCCATCCATGTTGCACCAAATGGCATTGTTCCATTCCTTTTCGTGGATGAGTAATATTCCATTGTATACAAGTACCACATCTTCTTTATCCATTTATCTGTCAGTGGACTTTTAGGTTGCTTATATGTCTTCACTATTATAAACAGTACCACAATGAACATTGGAGTACTTGTATCCTTTCAAATGATGTTCTTTTCCAAATATATGCCAAGGAAGGGGACTGCTGGGTCATATGGGAGCTCTATTTCTAATTTATTAAAGGACCTCCATACTATTCTCAATAGAGGTTATACCAACTTACAACCCCACCAACACGGTAAGAGGGTTCCCTTTTCTCCACATCCTCTCCAGCATTTATTGTTTGTAGTGATGTCCTTTAAAAGAACCACGGATATGGCTTATTTAAAGGGAAAGTCATTCCAAGGAGGGAGTTTATGTTTCTTAATAATGAAAAAAAATATTTAATGAATGAGAATATAATGAAAAATATATTTTCATTCAATGAAATCTATAATGTTTGGTGAGTTATAGTTGATTCTGCAGTGGTGAATTAACATACCGTATTATTTTCCTCTTAGATTGGTTATTAAAAATGGAGAATGCTGGGACTTGCCTGGCAGTCCAGTGGTGAAAACTCTGTGCTTCCAGTGCAGGGGGCATGGGTTTGATCCCTGGCTAGGGAACTAGGATCCCACATGCTGCACAGTGTGGCCAAAATGGGGAAAAAGAATAGATAGTTAATTACTATCTCCTTTTTTGTACCTATGATTTTTTTTTATGTCCAAATGGGACTTATACATATTAGTAATTAGAATAATTTACCCAAAAGCAGAGTGACTTATTGAAATTAGTAAGTCTTATTGATAATTTTATAATTGAACTTTTTGGACATGAATTTACTTTGATCGTAAGAAGGACTTAATATAAATTTAATAAGTTGAATTTTTATATTAGATTGATAATGTTGAAAATTATTTGCTATCTTGACAGCAACTACTGTGCTGTTTTCCTTCTTTCTGTGAGCTGACTTACAGTTGAGTCCAAGGAGAACATTAGTAGGATACCACTGAAGCTGGGAAATTGATTCCTCTTGGGATTCCACTCAGCATTTTAGCTTACAATACTCTAGTGAGAACACCGGACACAATATTGAAGTGCCTGGAAGAGAAATCTAGGAGAAATATGACTCACTCCATTTATCCCACAGACAGGCTTTATTTTATTTTACTTTTTAAATAGAAACCTCATTGTAAGCATTGCCCTATACATACAGGTAGCATTGGTTGCCTAAGATCTTGCTCTTATTTAAATCACATCTGGAAGGAGGAGGGGAAATTAAGAAAGAGAAAAGAAAAAGCAACTTATTGTGCTGCCTTCTGAAGATACTTTTCCAGAAGGGATAGTTAGGGAGTTTGGGATTGACATGTACACACTGCTATGTTTAAAAGGGATAACTACAAGGTCCTACTGTACAGCACAGGGAACTCTGCATAATACTATATGGCAGCCTGAATGGGAAGGGAGTTTGTTCACGACTGAGTCCCTTTGCTATCCACCTGAAACTATCACAACATTGTTAATTGGCTATATGCCAATATAAAATGAAAAGTTTAATTAAACAAAACAAAACACACAAAAACAACAAAAAGACAAAGATACTTTCCTAATCATTTATTGACTCATTCTCTTATCCTCTGAACTTCCCCCACCCCATCCTGCTTCATTACCAGATGGAATTGAATTAATAGGTATAGGTAGAATTTTTTAAAAGTGATTTTGTTAAGAATTCAGTTTGACTGTAATGTTAACCTTGAGTTCTCATATAGACAGTAGAATCTCATTCTTTATTTTCTCATCTTTTTACATCTTGATGGATTCATCCTTTTTTTCCCCTGCAACTGCTTCCTCAATCATAATGCAAGTAATTACATCTAACTTTTTGGGAATTAAGGTCAGTGACAAGGGGGAAATGTGCAGATGTAGGTAGCAAATGGTGCCTATTGTGGCAGAAAAAAAAATTTCCCACAGTTTTGCTCTTTGAGTTTATTTAGGAAATGCAGGAAATGTCCTCTTTTGGAAAAAAGGATTTCAAAGTTAAGAATATTTTTGTGATGAACAATTTCAAATGGACACAAAGGAAGAGAGAGCAAATAATTAACTCATCAATCAGGTTAAAAAATGATCAGCATTTCCTTGCTTCTATTCTTTTATTTTTCTTTATTTTTTCCAACTTTGTTGGAATCTTTAAGAGAAAATAGACATTATTTAAATTTTCTCTTGCATATCTATGTAGGTTATCTCTCTTAAACATATGAACCTTTTCTTACATAAATGCAATTCTAATACCACACTTAATTATAATGATTCATTGGTAATATGTAATACCTGGCTCAGAATTACATTTTCATGATTGCTTTGAAAATGCCTTTTTATGGTTTATTTGCTTGAAATGGGACCTAGCTATGGTGCACACATACTATTCAGTTTTAAGTTTCTCAAATCTCTTTTAATGTGGAGCAACCCTGCCTTCATTTTAAAAAGTCTTGCCATTGAGTTATTATAGAAACTGGGTTAATTGTCCTATGAACTATTTTCCATTCTGAATATACCTCTTTGCTTCTATGTGGTCACTTAACTTTTTCCTGAGCTCCCTGTAAATGGAAGTCAACTTTTGGGTCTTGATTAGATTGAGGATCATCTTGCTAAAGAATAACTCAGATATATTCAGTGTGATTAAAAGCATAGCTGATATTCACTCATATTTGATGGAGATCAACCATGGAAACAAAGCAAGGGATGGTTTTATTATTTATTTATTTGGCTGAGCCAGGTCGTAGTTGCAACATGTGGGACCTTTGATCTTACAGTTTATGCCTGTGAGTTATTAGCTGTGGCATGTGGGAGTCACCTCCCTGATCAAGGACTGAACCAAGGCCCCTACACTGGGAGCATGGAGTCTTAGCCAGTGGATCACCAGGGAAAGCCCAGGAATGGTTTATAAAACACACACACAGCATCTGAAAATAAAATATTATTTTTGGCCCTTAGGCAAAGTTATTAGTTAACATTTATTAAGGGGAACATTTTTCTTGAAGCAAGGTGGCCTTCCTTAGGGACTGGCAGTTGCCAGGGAAGGCCACTTCAGTTATTTATGAATTTTCTGAGAAATTCTGTGACTGAAAGTGGTATGTCTTATTTCTGGATATGGCTACTGCTGAACTCTTGGCTGGACTTCTGCTGGACTCTCCTGTATCGTTAAGGTAAGACTGCGCCATTTCTCTATTAGAATAACTTGGTCCTCCATTCGGTCAAAGTTACCTGAATGAGCCACAATGGGTTCAGTCTTTTTGATACAGTAGCATCAGCTGAGTGTCAGCCTGGCATAGTGACACTGGTAATTTTTAGGCACCTGCATATCATTCACTTGAAAAGGCAAGATGAATCCTAACTATCAAAAGAAATATTTGGAATCCCACTGTTTGTACTTAGATTTTAATTGGCCTAGAACCAACCAGGGGTGTAAGGCTCATAGATCAGTTTAGGCAGCCTTAAAAACCATGTGCCTATTCCGCCCCCCTCAAAACTAGTTATTCCACTTTCATGGATCACATATTTCAGTCTGAGGAAGAAATCCACATGACGTCTGGTGTCTTGAATCTTTTCTGATGAGTTACCATGTGAAGCTCCTCATCAAAAATATGAGAAGAGGGATTTGTTTAGAATCCCAAGAAAGGCAACATGATTTTGTCAAAGTGTAGATCATTTTTGAGGTCCATCTAATTACAGAGGAAAAGTAATCCCTTGGATGTGTATTGTTGTTATTTAGCCACTAAGTCACTGTAGCCTGCTAGGCTCCTCTATCCATGGGATTTCTAAGAGGATTTAAAGATAAATCAGTTCATATCAGTTGCTGCTTGATTGCAATTAGTCTAATTGCAAAGAACAAGCATTCTCAGTAGATTTAAACAAGCCATGTGATGGTTCTGAATTAGTTGATGATAAAATAGTTGAATCATAACTTACATTATTAGTCACCTGTCCCTTTACATCCCATGGGTGATTTTGAGGTCTGGAATATGTGACAGCAGTAATTGTGGGAGACCTAGAGTTCAATTCTTCCCTGGTGGCTCAGATGGTAAAAAATCTGCCTGCAATACAGGAGACCAGGGTTTGATCCCTGGTTTGGGAAGATCCCCTGGAGAAGGGAATGACAACCCACTCCAGTATTCTTGCCTGGAGAATTCCATGGACAGAGTTGCCTGGTGGGTTATAGTCCATGGGGTCACAAAGAGTTGGACACGACTGAGTGACTTTCACTTGAGTTCAGTTGGGGCATGTGTGTTAGATATGTTTGGGGTAACACTTTTCAGAAGAGTGGACCAGGTAAGAGTTTCCACAATTGGCCATGTTGGCGGCTGTGGCAATTGTCTGTTGGTTTCTGCGAATTTCCTGCTTCTGGAGATGTTTTAGGGAGCCCACAGTTTGATCTCTAATGGGAATGGATATCCAGATCGTAAGGTCCTTAGTACATATGTGTTGACAAATATAAATCCATGGGTTCTGTGATTCGGAATTTAAGAACAGCATTAGTGACGAGAAACACTTGAAAAGGTCCCTTTCAAAATAGTTTTAAGACTAACTTTCATGGCTGTCTTTCTTTGTATAACTCAGTCTACTCATTGTGCAATAATAAAAGCCTACTAAGCGTGCGTTCACTGGAATCTTTAGGAAAAGCAGTCTGTACCTGTTCAGTGTGACTCTGCATAGGATACAAGGTTTTAAAAACAGCGGAAAACATCAGGATGTAATAAGGGTAATGTTAGTCAGCAAAAATGTGAGAGTTTATGGGGGTTTTGTAATGTAGATTATAGCATAATTAAGACTAGGGTAGGCATGTAACAAATTCTGATAAATTCTCTTTTCATTTTTATTCTATTAAAAATATTTCTAATTTTACTTGTTTTGGCTACTTAGATATAGCCATCATGTAAAACTGGACACTTGATTTCCAAATACATGAGATTTTTAAAAAGTATCTTTGATATCAACTTCTCATTTAGATATTTTCTCATTTAAATGCTTTCTTTTCTGCAGTCATCTGTGGTTTTCAGTCTTATAACTTTATTGATTTCAGTGGCTAAGTCAAAGATTTCTCTTGGTAAATGTCACATTGCACTTGAAGACATGTGGATTATTTCCAAATATCTTTTGATATTGATCTCTAACATAATTCCACAGTGAGAAGAGAATAGACTCTGTATGATTTCATACCTTTACACCATAAAATTTTTATACCTTGTTTTATGTCCCTGGATATGTTCCAGTGTCTCCTAGTTTACAGTTG
The DNA here is from genome assembly GCF_016772045.2 of Ovis aries. Taxonomy (NCBI): domain Eukaryota; kingdom Metazoa; phylum Chordata; class Mammalia; order Artiodactyla; family Bovidae; genus Ovis; species Ovis aries. The sequence continues at coordinate 55,877,544 of NC_056062.1, read as the reverse complement.
ATGGGAACTTAAACAGAATGTGTATTCTACAAATTCTTTGTTGCTTTAAAAATTGTATAAATCTTCATTAGGTTGAACTGGTTCATAGGTCTACCATATACTTATACTTCTCTGTACATTCACTCTGTTAATTTTTGAGAGTTTGATATTGAAATTCCAACTCAAACTTGTAATTTATCTACTTAAAAAATAATTGTAGTGTATAGTGGTACTATTTTTAAAAAAGACTAGGATAGAACTTTAGCATAAGGAGGATTAAACTCTTCTGTACATATTAACTGTTCTGATTTAAAATACTATGAGCTCAAAACTTTAAAATACAGTGATATGATTATATATCTTCAATTTAAGACAACAAAACTCCCTCTCTCTCCCCCGCAAAGAAAGTAAAAAACCCTTCAAACCTTGAACTTTGATACACTGTTTCTTGTAATTGTAGTAAGAGTGTGAAAATCCTGGAATCCTTTTGCATATACAATAAGATTGAAAAGCTGACTAAATGTACTATTGTTGGAGTCAGGCTCATCTCTGTAGGAAAAAGGAGATATAAATACAGAATTGGGGAAGGTAGAGAAGAATATTGTGGTGTTAGATTCTCCCACGTTGCAGGCAGACTCTTTACCATCTGAGCCACCAGGGAAGCCCCCAGATTGGAATTAGGGATATAAGAATTCATAGTATAAATGAATTTATACTAATTCATGATTTGAAATTTACCATATTTATGATGAAAGTCTGTATTTCTTGGTTCTATCCACTGAATGAGCTTAGAAGCAATTATACCCCTGTGTAATACTACCTGGATTTTGGTTTTGAAAAATAATTCTCCATTAAAAGGAACTAGGGCAGGATGATCTTGTCAAACTCAGCTTTTCATGTAGTCAGCATGAGAGTGCCATCTAGATACATGGGCAAAAATATTCCCTAAGGGTTCACATTGAGGGGACATAAATTTGTCGATATTGTAGAGAACAAACATTCTAGGTAGAGTTAAGCAAACCATGTAATGGTTTCTGAAGATCTTAGAAATATGGTTGACTCCACGGCTGGAACAGAAAAAATCTGAGATGAGTCTGAAGTGCTTCAGTGTGTCAAAAACTGAGGAAGTTCTAAAAAGAAATGAACATTGTAAAAAGGACACTGGAGCCAGTTTGAGGGGTTCTTGATGGGACAGTCTCATCAACACAAATATATCAGTAATAGATAAGAACTTATTAAATAAAAAGCTCTTCTTTATCATAGAGTGTTATAGAGTTGGGAAAAAAATCACCAATCTGCAACTACCATAGTGATAATTGATTTAGGCAAGAATCATTACTAAATGCTAACACCATGAGGTGAAAGTGTGATGGGGAGCAAATAATTAAACTGTGTCAGAGTGTTTCCCCACAGATTGCTTATTAAGTACAAAAGGAATATCGATAATTTTACATGAAGAAATCTTGTTGACACCATCTGAACCAAGTTAACATCATTAGTAATGTGATAAACTAATATCCTGTGATTCTTGATGTGTTGCACTGAGAAAACAACATGGGCTACTTTTGTACTCCTGACAAGCAGGCAAAGACTAATTGTCACAAAACATCAAAAAGTCCGAGTTCATAAAACAACTACCTGCACTCTTAACAAATATTAATGTCATAAAGACAAGCACAGGTGAGAAACTGCTCTAAAGAAACCAAAGAGAAACTAAAGAGACACTACAACTAATTGTAACAAGTGATCCTAGATTGAATTCTGGATCAGGAAAATAATATATGAAGGACATTGATTGATTGACTGATAATAGTGCTTACTGGCTGAGCACGAGCTTGAATGAGTGCTTAGCATACGAGTGTTTAGTCGCTAAGCTGTGTCTGACTGTTTTGTGACCCTGTAGACTACAGCTCACCAGGCTCCTCTGTCCGTGGGATTTCCCAGGTGAGAATACTGGAGTGGGTTGCCATTTCCTTCTCCAAGGGATTTTTCCTACCCAGGGATTGAACACGTGTTTCTTACATCTCTTGCACTGGCAAGCAGGTTCTTTACCACTAGCAGCACATTAGGAGGTAATTAATATGTTATATTGTAAATATCATATAAATATTGGGTTTTCTAAATGTGATGACTATATTCTGGTTATGTAAAAGAATGTTCTTATACTTAGGGGATAAACACAGAAATATTAAAAAATAATGAGTCATGATATCTGCAACTAACTTTCAAATGGATCAGCGTTAGTAATTATTAAAGAAAGGGGAGAAAGCAATTTGTAAAATGTTAACAATTAATGAATGTTGGTATAGGGTATGTAGGAATTAATTGACAGAAATTAATTGAATTGTTCTTTGTTATAAATGTGGATTTAAAAATATAAAAATTTCATTACTTCTCCAGGGCTTTGAGGCTTATAAGTCAAGTTTTGTTTTAAAGTAAGCATCTTGTATAGCTTCTTGAGCAGTATCATCAACAAATAATATATTGGGGCTTCTGTGAGAAAAATAATCACAACAGGATGGGTCATTATAGACAACTGCTAATTTTGATTTATTTTTTCTGCCAGCTTTTTTGAGAAATATTTGTATAAACTGTGTAAGTTTAAACGGTTCAACTTAGTGCTGCACTAAATATGCCAGCAAATTTGGAAAACTCAGCAGTGGCCACAGGACTGGAAAAGGTCAGTTTTCATTCCAATTCCAAAGAAACGCAATGCCAAAGAATGCTCAAACTACTGCACAATTGCGCTCATCTCACACGCTAGCAAAGTAATGCTCAAAATTCTCCAAGCCAGGCTTCAGCAATATGTGAACTGTGAACTTCCAGATGTTCAAGCTGGTTTTAGAAAAGGCAGAGGAACCAGAGATCAAATTGCCAACATCCACTGGATCATGGAAACAGCAAGAGAGTTCCAGAAAAACATCTATTTCTGCTTTATTGGCTATGCCTAAACCTTTGACTGTGTGGATCACAAGAAACTGTGGAAAATTCTGAGAGAGATGGGAATACCAGACCATCTAACCTGCCTCTTGAGAAATCTGTATGCAGGTCAGGAAGCAAGAGTTATAGCTAGACATGGAACAACAGGAAAAGGAGTGTGTCAAGGCTGTATATTGTCACTCTGCTTATTTAACTTCTATGCAGAGTGCATCATGAGAAATGCTGGGCTAGAGGAAGCGCAAGCTGGAATCAAGATTGCTGGGAGAAATATCAATAACCTCAGATATGCAGATGACACCACCCTTATGGCAGAAAGTGAAGAGGAACTAAAAAGCTTCTTGATGAAAGTGAAAGAGGAGAGTGAAAAAGTTGGCTTAAAGCTCAACATTCAGAAAACGAAGATCATGGCATCTGGTCCCATCACTCAATGGGAAATAGATGGAGGAACAGTAGAAACAGTGTCAGACTTTAGTTTTTTGGGCTCCAAAATCACTGCAGATGGTGATTGCAGCCATGAAATTAAAAGACGCTTACTTCTTGGAAGAAAAGTCATGACCAACCTAAATAGCATATTCAAAAGCAGAGACATTACTTTGCCAACTAAGGTCCATCTAGTCAAGGCTATGGTTTTTCCAGTAGTCATGTATGGATGTGAGAGTTGGATTGTGAAGAAGGCTGAGCGCCGAAGAATTGATGCTTTTGAACTGTGGTGTTGGAGAAGACTCTTGAGAGTCCCTTGGACTGCAAGGAGATCCGACCAGTCCATTCTGAAGGCGATCAACCCTGGGATTTCTTTGGAAGGAATGATGCTAAAGCTGAAACTCCAGTACTTTGGCCACCTCATGCTCAGAGTTGACTCATTGGAAAAGACTCTGATGCTGGGAGGGATTGGGGGCAGGAGAAGAAGGGGATGACCGAGGATGAGATGGCTGGATGGCATCATTAACTCGATGGATGTGAGTCTGAGTGAACTCCGGGAGTTGGTGATGGACAGGGAGGCCTGGCGTGCTGCGATTCATGGGGTTTCAAAGAGTCGGACACGACTGAGTGACTGAACTGAACTGAACTGAATAAGATGGTTACTACCATAAAGTGTTAGAGAACGCCTCAATGACATCACATAATTTAATTACCATTTCAATTTTGTGTTATCAAAAACCCAACTCTGCATCTGTTCAGTTCAGTTCATTACTTTGTTAGCAAAGTAATGTCTCTGCTTTTGAATATGCTATCTAGGTTGGTCATAACTTTTCTTCCAAGGAGTAAGAGTCTTTTAGTTTCATGGCTGCAATCACCATCTGCAGTGATTTTGGAGCCCAGAAAAATAAAGTCTGACACTGTTTCCACTGTTTCCCCCATCTATTTCCCATGAAGTGATGGGACCAGATGCCATGATCTTCGTTTTCTGAATGTTGAGCTTTAAGCCAACTTTTTCGCTCTCCTCTTTCACTTTCATCAAGAGGCTTTTAATTCCTCTTCACTTTCTGCCATAAGGGTGGTGTCATCTGCATATCAGAGGCTATTGATATTTCTCCCAGCAATCTTGATTCCAGCTTGTGCTTCTTCCAACCCAGCGTTTCTCATGATGTACTCTGCATATAAATTAAATAAGCAGGGTGACAATATACAGCCTTGACACACTCCTTTTCCTATTTGGAACCAGTCTGTTGTTCCATGTCCAGTTCTAACTGTTGCTTCCTGACCTGCATACAGATTTCTCAAGAGGCAGGTCAGGTTGTCTGGTAATCCCATCTCTTTCAGAATTTCCGCAGTTTATTGTGATCCACACAGTCAAAGGCTTTGGCATAGTCAATAAAGCAGAAATAGATGTTTTCCTGGAACTCTCTTGCATTTTCCATGATCCAGCGGATGTTGCCAATTTGATCTCTGGTTCCTCTGCCTTTTTTAAAACCAGCTTGAACATCTGGAAGTTCACGATTCATGTTTTGCTGAAGCCTGGCTTGGAAAATTTTGAGCATTACTTTACTAGCATGTTTGATGAGTGCAATTGTGCGGTAGTTTGAGCATTCTTTGGCATTGCGTTTCTTTGGAACTGGAATGAAAACTGACCTTTTCCAGTCCTGTGGCCACTAGTAAGTTTTCCAAATTTGCTGGCATATTGAGTGCAGCACTTTCACAGCATCATCTTTCAGGATTTGAAATAGCTCAACTGGAATTTCATCAGCTCCATTAGCTTTGTTCGTAGTGATGCTTTCTAAGGCCCACTTGACTTCACATTCCAGGATGTCTGGCTCTAGGTGAGTGATCACACCATTGTGATTATCTTGGTCATGAAGATCTTTTTTGTACAGTTCTTCTGTGTATTCTTGCCACCTCTTCTTAATATCTTCTGCGTCTGTTAGGTCCGTATCATCTCTCTCCTTTATCGAGCCCCTCTTTGCGTGAAATGTTCCCTTGGTATCTCTAATTTTCTTGAAGAGATCTCTAGTCTTTCCCATTCTGTTGTTTTCCTCTACTTCTTTGCATTGATTTCTGAGGAAGGCTTTCTTATCTCTTCTTGCTATTCTCTGGAACTCTGCATTCAGATGCTTATATCTTTCCTTTTCTCCTTGGCGTTTCTCTTCTCTTCTTTTCACAGCTATTTGTAAGGCCTCCCCAGACAGCCATTTTGCTTTTTTGCATTTCTTTTCCATGGGGATGGTCTTGATCCCTGTCTCCTGTACAGTGTCACGAGCCTCTGTCCATAGTTCATCAGGCACTCTGTCTATCAGATCTAGTCCCTTAAATCTATTTCTCACTTCCACTGTATAATCATAAGGGATTTGATTTAGGTCATACCTGAATGGTCTAGTGGTTTTCCCTACTTTCTTCAATTTAAGTCTGAATTTGGTAATAGGGGATTCATGATCTGAGCCACAGTCAGCTCCTGGTCTTGTTTTTGTTGACTGTATAGAACGTCTCCATCTTTGGCTGCAAAGAAAATAATCAATCTGATTTCGCTGTTGACCATCTGGTGATGTCCATGTGTAGAGTCTTCTGTTGTGTTGTTGGAAGAGGGTGTTTGCTATGACCAGTGCACTTTCTTGGCAAAACTCTGTTAGCCTTTGCCCTGCTTCATTCCGCATTCCAAGGCCAAATTTGCCTGTTACTCCAGGTGTTTCTTGACTTCCTACTTTTGCATTCCAGTCCCCTATAATGAAAAGGACATCTTTTTTGGGTGTTAGTTCTAAAAGGTCTTGTAGGTCTTCATAAAACCGTTCAACTTCAGCTTCTTCAGCATTACTGGTTGGGGCATAGACTTGGATTACTGTGATATTGAATGGTTTGCCTTGGAAATGAACAGAGATCATTCTGTCGTTTTTGAGATTGCATCCATGTACTGCATTTCGGACTCTTTTGTTGACCATGATGGCTACTCCATTTCTTCTAAGGGATTCCTGCCCTCTGTAGTAGATATGATGGTCATCTGAGTTAAATTCACCCATTCCACTCCATTTTAGTTCGCTGATTCCTCGAATGTCGACGTTCACTCTTACCATCTCCTGTTTGATCACTTCCAATTTGCGTTGATTCATGGACCTGACATACCAGGTTCCTATGCAATATTGCTCTTTACAGCATCAGACTTTGCTTCTATCACCAGTCACATCCACAACTGGGTGTTGTTTTTGCTTTGGCTCTGCATACTGGATAGAATAAAGTCAAAAGTCTATTGAAAGACTTTCGACCTGTGAGCCAGGAAAATCAAAGCTATGGTAGCAACGAATTCCAAGTTACTCACAGACTCAGGAGCTTTTGTAAGGTGAGCATGTAATTTATTTGGCTTTTTCAGCTAATTAGTTCCCTAGTGGTTTTCTTCCCTATTTAAATCAGGATAGCTGAGTGAGGAGAACAAGGAAGTTCCAAGATGGTGTGAAAAGATTTGGTGTTTGGAAACTGATTGCTGTCCTCCTATGATTTCTGAGAAGAGCTGTAAATTCCTGTAAAGTTTGTTTAAACTTCCGTTATGTGTTTGTGTTGACCATCTCCATTTTGTTCCTGTCATAAGTGTTTGTCATTTTAGTTTGTTTCTATAGTGGTGAGAACATTTAAGATCTGCTCTGTTACCACATTTCAAGTATATAATAAAGTATTGGACAATGGTTAAGTATTCATGGAATTCACCTTTACCAAAAAGGGAAAGTGAGGTAGCTGGATTTAGATTCGAGCAGCATTTGACTGCAGGGGATGATAGAGGATGAGATGGTTTGATGGCTTCACCAACTCGACGGACATGAGTTTGAGCAAGCTCCAGCAGTTGAGTTGGACACAACTGTGTGACTGAACTGATCTGAGCCTTTATAAACCAATCATGGAATAGGCTCTATCAAACTCTGAGAATTTATAATCTAGCTTATTAATATTCTCCGGAAAGGACAAAGGTATACCAGTATATATTTTTTGAAAGTATTTCATACTTACTCAATGAAAAAACCTTATTGCATTCTCAGAAAAAACTGGGATTTTTCCTTTTTAAATATGTACTATTTCTCTAAACTAAACAAGGGGTAACTCAACTTCAAGTTTTACTAACATTTTGTTGTTGGCATGAAATGCTTTCTTTACATCTTGATTTGGTTCTTTTTGTGTATTTCTATAGGACTCTATTTCTTTTCTGAAGAGAGGAGAAAAAAATCATGCATTAGAGAAGTTCAGGCTTTTTAGGAGGTCCTGAATCTTCAGACAACCCAGAAGCCAGAAATCCAATCCCAACTGCATATTATCAGCGCATTTACTCAGTTGTTATACAAATAATTAGAATTTTTTTGTTTTTCAAGTAATGTGAATGTTTGTATTACTCGCTTATTATCCTTATAATGTCTGTAGGATTTCTATTTAAGTTTTATCTTTCATTTTTGACATTGGTAATTTGTGTCTTTGCTCCCTTTTTCCCCCTTAATCGTTCTGACTGTTGGTTTCATTTATTTTCTCTATAGTATTTTCTGCTTCATATCTCATTGATTTGTACTTTTCCCCCTTATTATTGCCTTCCTTCTGCCTGACTGCAGATCTCAGGAAAGGCTACCTGCCCTGGAGCTGACTGACAGTTATCAGGAAGGCATTTTTAGCTATTTTCAAAATACCCTGTGACTGTGGAACATGTGTGGTATGTAGATTTCTGGGTAATGGCTGCTGAACATCTGCTTTTGGTGTCTCCATCATAGTTAAGCCAGGAATGCCTCCTTCCCTTCATATCGATTCCCTCAAAATTTTTTTTAAGAATTTCTCAGAGATAGTGCTATGTGTCCCATGTCACAACACATTAGGGTACATGGATTATCTAAATTTTTGTGGTGCTAAGATTAATCAGTGAGTTTTGGATGCCTGATCTCTCCTTGTAAAGGTCCCTGTCATCCAATGATTTCATCTGTTGATGATGTTTGAATCACTTATTTCACTGGGGTCATAAAACATTATTTAAAGAATTCTCTACTTTCTATATTGAGGCGGGCATGGCAACCCACTCGCTATTCTTGCCTGGAGAATCCCATGGACAGAGGAGCCTGGCAGGCTGCAGCCCATGGAGTCACAAGGAGTAGGATACGACTGAAGCAACTGAGCACACACATACATACTTTCTATACCACAGTTCTATACTTTCATCCACATTATTCCATAAAGGAGAACTTTGTCTCATTAAGAGGGAAGATTTTGAATCCTTGAAATATAGTTAGTAGAGTGAAGGCAAGATGGAACTTAATTTTATAATTTTCAACGGAAATTTTTTGCAGTATTTTTTAAAATTTATTTTTAATTGTAGGATAATTGCTTTACAATGCTGTGCTGTTTCTGCTGTATAACACTGTGAATCAGCTATAAGTATACATATACCCCTCCTTCTTGAGCCTCCCTCCCAACCCCCATCCCACCCCTCTAGGTCATCGCAGAGCACTGAGCTGGGCTCCCTGTACAATATAGCTGCTTCCTGCTAACTACCTGTTTTACATATGGCAGTGCACATATGTCAATGCTGCTGCTGCTACTTTCTCAATTTGTCCTAACTTCTCCTTTCCTCACTGTGTCCACAAGCCCTTTCTCTATGCTTGTGTCTCTATTTCTGTCCTGCAAATAGGTTCGTCTGTACCCTTTTTCTAAATTCCATATATATCCATTAAGGTACAATATTTGTTTTGCTCTTCTTGGTTTACTTCACTCTGTATAAGAGGCTCTAGGTTCATCCATCTCACTATAACTGGCACAAATTCGTCCCTTTTTATGGCTGAGTATTAAAGGTCCATCTAGTCAAGTCTGTGGTTTCTCCAGTGGTCATGTATGGATGTGAAAGTTGGATTGTGAAGAAAGCTGAGTGCTGAAGAATTGATGCTTTTGAACTGTGGTGTTGGAGAAGACTCTTGAGAGTCCCTTGGACTGCAAGGAGATCCAACCAGTCCATTCTAAAGGAGATCAGTCCTGGGTGTTCTTTGGAAGGAATGATGCTGAAGCTGAAACTCCAATATTTTGGCCACCTCATGTGAAGAGTTGACTCATTGGAAAAGACTCTGATGCTGGGAAGGATTGGAGGCAGGAGGAGAAGGGGACGACAGAGGATGAGATGGCTGGATGGCATCACCGACATGAGTTTGGGTGAACTCCGGGAGTTGGTGATGGACAGGGAGGCCTGGCATGCTGCAATTCATGGGGTCACAAAGAGTCAGACACGACTGAGCAACTGAACTGAACTGAACTGATTAGTCCATTGTATATACATATCACAATGAAGTAGAGATTTTTAAAATGCTATATATTAACTAGGTTTCATTTTTTTACTTTACTATTATTTACTTGTTTAAAATATATCTATATTCAATATGTTTTGAAGTTATGCTCATTATTATATTAGCTAATCAAATCATCTCAAATTTGGCCAGTAGCCATTCCTTTATGTTGGCTCCTTGACTTTTGGAAATGATTCTTTGACTGATAATTTCCTTGCTTTTTGGCACAGTAAAATTTTCGTCTTGTGTATTTCCAGATTAACATTTAGAATCAGCTATTCCTCTGAAGCTGCTAAGATGTTTTAATAGCAAATGACATTTAGGAACCATAATCTAGGTGTTAACTGTGTTCAGTTCTATTTGGTTCTATTGGTTCTAGGCCTCTTCAGTTCTATTGATTCTAGGCCTCTTCAGTGAACAGAGCTAGGAAATTTGCATTTTCCAAAGTAGGGAAAAATCAGGAGTTTATAATGATTTTTCAAATTCAGATCAAACATTAAAATAGTTTAACTTTTTTGATTTTATACTTGTACTTTTTCTCTTACAAGAAGTATTTCACTATGTAATATCAAATTTGATTACATATTTACATAGATATATATGTTAAAAATAAAGCTACGAGTAAGTATCCTACTTACTGTATAGTTTAAGATTTCTTTTAAACTCTTTTTATTCACAGAATATGTTATACTCAATTAAATATGAAAAGTTAAAAACCTGTGCAAAACAATTTCTTCTGTGTTTTCTTGTGTCTCTAACTTGATGTATAATTTGATTCATGCTTTCACCTTTTTTTTTCATATTTAAGGGCTCTTCAATTCTAATTTCATTGATCCTCTACCTTCTCTCTCTCTTTTTAAAATTGCTGCTCATTATAAGTTTACTATAACAAATTCTTACTTCAAATGCAATTTGCCAAATAAATATGAATTCTTTTCTTATATAAAAGATAGCAGACTGTCTATGTTATTCTGCATTTTAAGTTTCCACTTAATAGTATATTTGTGTATGTGCCAATGTATGTTATGTATCAGTGTATGATATGATCTTCTTCAATCCTGTTCAAGACTATATAATATTTAATTTACCATAATTTATGTAATCAGTCCCTACTGATGACCATTTGAGTTGTCTGATTACCATTGAGGTTTTGGTATTAAAAATAGTTCTGCAATGAGTAATTTTGTATATAAAAAATTCTTAATTTTGCCATTTCTTCACAGATACTTGTAAGTGGAATTGCTGAGTCAAAAAGAAAGCATAAATAATTCTAGTTACTGCCAAGTTCTCTTCTATCAGTGTTATCTCTTTCTGTATTCTCACTGTCAAGGAGTTGCTGTGTCACAATAAAAGAATATAGGATCAAATTTTTGGATTTTTGCCAATCTTATAGATGAGAAGTGATATCGTAATAAAATTTGGTTTATGATTATGTTGCTAAACTCATGTTTCATTCTTCTTCTATGTACTGTTTATTCACATCTTTTGCCCATGTTTCTATCTGGTTGTGGTTGTTTTGCTTCAATTTTTAGAATATCTTTGTACTGGGAACTGTCATCCTTTTGTAAATTGTATATCATTTCTCAGTATATCCTTTGCAGTTGTTTATGATATTTTTTCAATACAAATTTCATATTTTAGTGCAGTCAAACATTATTTCTTTTATTGTTTCTGAATTTTGAATATTTTTCCAACTTTCAAGTTGTAAAGAAGTTCATCCTTATTTTATTTATCCATGATATAATTTAGAAATTAATTTTGATATTTTAGGTCTTTGATTTATCTGGTGTGAGTGTGAAATGAAAATCCAATTTTATCTTTTTCCAAATGTTTGCCTTTTGTTCCAACACTACATAAAAATGTCAATCTTTTCCTCATAAATTTGCAGTGCCACCTTTATCATATATACTTTTAATGGTCAAAAGTTTATACAAACTTTTCAGGTATCAAAGCTAGGTATTTTGTTCAATAATCTGCCTTCTATTCAAATAACTTCAACTCAAACTCATCCTTAAATTTGGCTTATTTAAATGCAAATAGATTAAAAACAGAAGTAAAATTTCCAAGATGTTATCCTACATCCTACTACAAAGATGTATAAGGCATGGCCTTTGTAATTAGGAGCTTATAGTTTAATAAGAGAGGTGGATATGCAAAAAGACTATTTCAATGTATTTTTCCATATAAAACATTTGTGTCTTGTGTGCTAAGTTGCTTCAGTTGTGTCTGACTCTTTGTGACTCCATGGACTGTAGTAGCCTGCCAGGCTCCTCTGTCCGTGGGATTCTCCAGGCAAGAATACTGGAATGGGTAGAATGGGTAGCCATGCCCTCCTTCAGAGTGTTGAGGGGGTGTAATTTCCTTGGTTATGCCTCATCACAACAAAAATTTGAAGCTATAGACCAATGTTACATCCCTCAGATGGACCAGCATTACAGCTCCCTGTTACAGCTCAGTTTTATTTAGAAAATAAAGGAAAATACATCCTTGAGGCGTGAGGGCATGCTGACCCAAAAGAATTAAAGAGAAGAGAGAGAGAGAAAGAGAGAGACCCCCCACCAGCCCTTTGGCTCCTCTTTTTATATGTTTTTTCTCCTCTTTCTGGGCCTGCTTTATGTAAATTGGGCTAGCCAGGATTGCTGTTTGTTCTATCTGAGGTCTCCTCGGACCTTCCTTTGTTCTATTTTTGTGGATTTTTCCTTTCTTTGTCTTTTAGCCACCGCCATGCTGGACTCCTTTATCCTATTCCAACTACCTAACAGGAGGATCTTCCCAACCCAGGGATCGAACCCTGGCCTCCTGCATTATGGGCAGATTCTTTACAGTCTAAACCACTAGGGAAGCCCAAAGCATTTGCAAAGATATATTAATATACGTGGACTTGGGGTTTTCAAAAACAAGATGTAAAGAAACTATGAAGACAAAACAACTGTATTTATTTTATGCCTACGCCTTGATTATTATTGATCTTGTTTGTTCATATTTTCAAAATAGCCCTAACAGACTGATTGAGTGATTTAGTGATTAAGAACAATATGCAAATAAGAAAAAAATTACTGGTGTGAAAGGCAGAACACAGGGTTGATAAATTCTGTGGATTCTGGTGAAGAAGAAACTCTGTATTTTGTATTCAAGGCCAGGGCGCTTTATGAAAACAGAAACTCTGAATTCTCTCTGTATCTGAATGTTTTCCCACCTAGTCAGAGGTTTCTACCCTTTGGTGAATCGTCAGTCCCAGGACCTGCAATAATGTACTAGACTGAATAGTTTCTAACCATGTAGTCACCTGGACTTGCTTTCTGCCTGCACTTTTTGACTTTTAATTGACCCCTCCTCCCCTTTTGAAGGTTTAAGAGGACTTTCATTATTGGAAAAGGGTAGTTCTAATTTTCTACTAAGAAGGTCAATTAAAGATCAATTTTATTCCTTCTTGCTTGGCATTTGAATGATTAGAAAAACTTTTCCTCATTTGTCAGATGCTGAGGAAGCTAACTGAAGGATGGATTTCTGGAAGCTAACTGAAGGAAGGATATGAGGTTGTTTCTTTAATGTAGAAGTTGTTCAAGAAGAGCTTCAGATAAATGAATTTCTCCTTCAGAACAAATGTCAATTCCAGACTAGCATTGTATAGTGAAATGCTGCCCTGAGGAGAGAGGTGAAAGAAAGGAATGTTAAAGAGGTATCTTAGTTAATAACCTTAAGTGAGAAATAGCATGTCATTTCTCAATCAATGTCATTTCCAGGTCCTGTAAGATTATTTATGGGGAGGGGTTTTATGGCAATTCATACATCATTTGTATCCACATCTGCCCCCTAGGTTTTGTAAGATGGATTTAGAGGTTTAATTAAAAAAAATATATCACTTTCAGCTGTTCTTTTGCAGTTTGGCTGATCTCCCAGGTTGAGGTTGTATTTGTATTCATGGAATTACTGTATTTGCTTCCTTAAAATATGGTAGAGGAGAAATGTGAGAATATCCCACATATCATGGGATGAAATAAAATAATGAGAATTAGAGTGGAAAGAAAAATAAAGTTGACCACTTAGCTCCAAAATAGGACTTGTCTACTTTCACTTTCTGATATATTCTCATCAGAAGAGGACACAGAAGCCTATTGTTTCTCAAGGGCTTCCAGGTCAACTAATTCTTTTGATGTTTAGCTCAAAAAATAGTAAAGTGTAGCCACTTTATAGGCTTTATTGATGGCTCAGACAGTAAAGAATCCACCTGCAATTCAGGAGACCTGGGTTCAATCCCTGGGTCCGGAAGACCCCCTGGAGAAGAGAATGGCAACCCACTGCAGTATTCTTGCCTGGAGAATCTCATGGACAGAGGAGCCTGTTGTGCCTTATAGTCTGTGAGGTCGCAAATAATCGGACACGACTGAGAGACTAAGCCCGTGTGTGCATGTGCACACATGTGACTACTTTACATTAGTAAGTTTTGAATGCTCACTTTGTACTAGAAGAGATGGGCTTAATCTATATATTACTTAATTTGATTTAACCCTCATGTTAATCTTATATGATAAAGATGATTATCCTCCTTTTACAGATGTGAAATCTATGGGCCAGTAGAGTTTAATACTATGCACAAAGTAACAGAGCTAAGATTTGGACACCAATCTGTCTAATTTCAAAACACATGTCCTGAGGAAGGAGGTAAAGATGGCGGAGGAATAGGACGGGAAGACCACTTTCTCCCTCACAAATTCCTCAAAAGAACATTTCAACGCCGAGCAAACTCCACAAAACAACTTCTGTAGGCTGGTAGAGGACATCAGGCAACCAGAAAAGCAGACCATCATCTTCAAAAACAGGTAGGAAAAAATATAAAAGACGAGAAAGGAGACAAAGGAGGTGGGGAGGGAGCTCCGTCCCGGGAAGGGAAGCCCGTCCCGGGAAGGGAATTTTAAGAAGAGAGGTTTCCAAACACCAGGAAACACTCTCCCTGCCGAGTCTGCCTTGGAAACACAGAGGGCAACATAACAGGAAGGAAAAATAAATAAATAATTAAAACCAAGAGATTACAAGCCCAACAATAACTCCCCCAGCGGAAAAGCAGCACAGACGCCTGCATCCGCCATTGGGAAGTGGGGGCAGGGCAGGGACGCGCGGGAGGCGCGGGCTGCAGAGCTTTGTAAGAATCGGGCAGGAACGCCCCACGCGCAACCAGAACGATCTAACTTGGGCTAGCAAACCAGACTGTGGGATAACTACCACGCGAAAAGCTCGAACATAAGACACCGCCAGGACCGAGCACAGAACAAAGGACGGAACGGAAAAGCTGGCTGCAGACCATCCCCCGCCGGGGACAGACAGCCAGAGCAGTAAGGACTGGAAAGGGGCAATTGCAGACCCGGAGAGACTTTACTTACCTAACTGCAAGCAGGCTCCTTTGCTAAGACTTCTGGGGGTGCTGGACAGTCACAATCTGCCTCACGGGGGGCGCCAGCGGTCCACCCAGAAAGCTGAGCAGCAGCGGCAGAAAAGGTGACAAGCCAAGGCGATGGCGCTCGCCAAACTCCTGAGCTACTCGGACCTGGGAAGGGCACAAAGCGCAGTCCCAGCCGAATCTGTGCCTCTGAGGGCTGCCTGAGCACCAAACCTGAGCGGCTTGGACTGGGGAAGTGCACGCAGCCTAGGGCTGGCCCCAGACGGTTCCCAGCTTAGCATCATAGAGCCAGAGCGGTTTGTGTGCCTCGAGAAAGGACAGGTCAAGCGGGGCTGAGATACTGTGAGCACACGACAGTGCTATTTGTTTGCAGCATCCCCCCTCCCCACAGCGCGACTGAACTAGTGAGCCTAAAAACCAGCAAACAGAAGAAGTTAAACAGAAGGAACCACCTTGGAAGTGATCCCACACGGCCCACAACATCAGAGAAGGGCTAGAAATATTTTTACTATTTTTAAAATCATTCCTTTTTTTTTGTTTTGTTTTGTTTTTTGTTTTTCTTTTTTTTCTAACTTCTTTTTAATTGTTAAGTCTTCTATTTCTCCTCTAATTTTTATTTCTATAACCTACTATTACTATTTTAAAAAAAAAGACTTTTTTTTTTTTTAAGGCAAACACCATATATAGTCTTTGGATGATTGTTGGTGTTTTTTTGTTTGTTTGTTTGTTTGTTTTTGCTGTTTTTTTGTTTGTTTGCTTTTTATTAATTCTTTTTTTTTCTTTCTTCCTTTTTCCTTCTGCTTTTCTTTAATATTGTATCTTTGAAAATCCAACCTCTACTCTAGATTTTTAATCTTTGCTCTTAGGTTTTTGTTGTCAATTTTGTACATTTAAAAACCCAAACTTCACTACCCAAGTTTACCTGAGAGCGAGATTTCTGGCTTGACCACTCTCTCCTCCTTTGGACTCTCCTTTTTCTCCATCAGGTGGCCTCTGTCTCTTTTCTCCCCCATCTCTTCTCTATCCAACTCTGTGAATCTCTGTGTGTTCCAGACAGTGGAGAACACCCAAGGAACTGGTTACTGGCAGGATTTGTCTCTCTCCTTCTCATTCCTCTCTCTTATCCTCCTGGCCACCTCTGTCTACTTCCTCCCTCTCCTCTTCCCTGTATAACTCCATAAATACCTCTGAGCGGTCCAGACTATGGAGCGCACATAAGGGGTGACTACTGGCTAGCTTGCTCTCTCCTCTTTTGACCTCACCGCATCTCATTCCAGTTACCTCTAACTACCCCCTCCATCTTCTTTTCTCCTTGTAACTCAGTGAACCTCTCTGAGTGTCCCTCAATGTGGAGAAACTTTTCATCTTTAACCTAGATGTTTTATCATCGGTGCTGTATAGATGGAGAAGTCTAGAGGCTACTGTAAAAATAAAACTGAAAACCAGAAGCAGGAGGCTTAAATCCAAAGCCTGAAAACATTAGAGAACTCTTGAATTCAGGGAACATTAAGCAATAGGAGCTCATCAAATGCCTTCATACCTACACCGAAACCAAGCTCCACCCAAGGGCCAACAAGTTCCAAAACAAGACATACCACGCAAATTCTCCAGCAACACAGGAACACTCCCCTGAGCTTCAATATACAGGCAGCTCAAAATTATTCCAAAACCTTTGATGTCTCATAACCCATTACTGGTCACTCCACTGCACTCCAGAGAGAAGAAACCCAGCTCCACCCACCAGAACTCCAACACAAGCCTCCCTAACCAGGAAACCTAGACAAGCCACTGATACAACCCCACCCACAGTGAGGAAGCTCCATAATAAAGAGAACTCCACCAATTACCAGAATATAAAAAGGCCACCCCAAACGCAGCAATATAACCAAGATGAAGAGACAGAGGAATACTCAGCAGGTAAAGGAACAGGAGAGTTGCCCACCAAACCAAACAAAAGAGGAAGAAGTAGGGAATCTACCTGAGAAGGAATTCCGAATATTGATAGTGAAAATGATCCAAAAAATCTTGAAATCAAAATGGAATCACAGATAAATAGCCTAGAGACAAGGACTGAGAAGATGCAAGAAAGGTTTAACAAGGACCTAGAAGAAATAAAAAAGAGTCAAAATATAATGAATAACGCAATAAATGAGATCAGAACCACTCTGGAGGCAACAAATAGTAGAATAATGGAGGCAGAAGATAGGATCAGTGAAATAGAAGATAGAATGGTAGAAATAAATGAATCAGAGAGGAAACAAGAAAAACGAATTAAAAGAAATGAGGACAATCTCAGAGACCTCCAGGACAATATGAAACGCTCCAACATTCGAATTATAGGAGTCCCAGAAGAAGAAGACAGAAAGAAAGACCATGAGAAAATCCTTGAGGAGATAATAGTTGAAAAATTCCCTAAAATGGGGAAGGAAATAATCACCCAAGTCCAAGAAACACAGAGAGTTCCAAATAGGATAAACCCAAGGCGAAACACCCCAAGACACATATTAACCAAATTAACAAAGATCAAACACAAAGAACAAATATTAAAAGCAGCAAGGGAAAAACAACAAATAACACACAAGGGGATTCCCATAAGGATAACAGCTGATCTTTCAATAGAAACTCTTCAGGCCAGGAGGGAATGGCAAGACATACTTAAAGTGATGAAAGACAATAACCTACAGCCCAGATTACTGTACCCAGCAAGGATCTCATTCAAATACAAAGGAGAAATCAAAAACTTTACAGACAAGCAAAAGCTGAGAGAATTCAGCACCACCAAACCAGCTCTCCAACAAATTCTAAAGGATATTCTCTAGACAGGAAACACGAAAGGGTGTATAAACCCGAACCCAAAACAATAAAGTAAATGGTAACGGGATCATACTTATCAATAATTACCTTAAATGTAAATGGGTTGAATGCCCCAACCAAAAGACAAAGACTGGCCGAATGGATACAAAAACAAGACCCCTCTATATGCTGCTTACAAGAGACCCACCTCAAAACAAGGGACACATACAGACTGAAAGGGAAGGGCTGGAAAAAGATATACCACGCAAATAGAGACCAAAAGAAAGCAGGAGTGGCAATACTCATATCCGATGAAATAGACTTTAAAACAAAGGCTGTGAAAAGAGACAAAGAAGGCCACTACATAATGATCAAAGGATCAATCCAAGAAGAAGATATAACAATTATAAATATATATGCACCCAATATAGGAGCACCGCAATATGTAAGACAAATGCTAACAAGTATGAAAGGGGAAATCAACAATAACACAATAATAGTGGGAGACTTTAATACCCCACTCACACCTATGGACAGATCAACTAAACAGAAAATTAACAAAGAAACGCAAACTTTAAATGATACATTAGATCAGTTAGACCTAATTGATATCTATAGGACATTTCACCCCAAAACAATGAATTTCACCTTTTTTCAAGTGCTCATGGAACCTTCTCCAGGATAGATTACATCCTGGGCCATAAATCTAAACTTGATAAATTAAAAAAAAATCGAAATCATTCCAAGCATCTTTTCTGACCATAATGCATTAAGATTAGATCTCAATTGCAGGAGAAAAACTATTAAAAATTCCAACAAATGGAGATTGAACAACACACTTCTGAATAACCAACAAATCACAGAAGAAATCAAAAAAGAAATCAAAATATGCATAGAAACTAATGAAAATGAAAACACAACAACCCAAAACCTGTGGGACACTATAAAAGCAGTACTAAGAGGAAAGTTCATAGCAATACAGGCATACCTCAAGAAACAAGAAAAAAGTCAAATAAATAACCTAACTCTACACCTAAAGCAACTAGAAAAGGAAGAATTGGAGAACCCCAGAGCTAGTAGAAGGAAAGAAATCTTAAAAATTAGGGCAGAAATAAATGCAAAAGAAACAAAAGAGACCATAGCAAAAATCAACAAAGCCAAAAGCTGGTTCTTTGAAAGGATAAATAAAATTGACAAACCATTAGCCAGACTCATCAAGAAGCAAAGAGAGAAAAATCAAATCAATAAAATTAGAAATGAAAATGGAGAGATCACAACAGACAACACTGAAATACAAAGGATCATAAGAGACTACTATCAGCAGTTGTATGCCAATAAAATGGACAACGTGGAAGAAATGGACAAATTCTTAGAAAAGTACAACTTTCCAAAACTGAACCAGGAAGAAATAGAAAATCTTAACAGACCCATCACAAGCACGGAAATTGAAACTGTAATCAGAAATCTTCCAGCAAACAAAAGCCCAGGTCCAGACGGCTTCACAGCTGAATTCTACCAAAAATTTCGAGAAGAGCTAACACCTATCCTCCTCAAACTCTTCCAGAAAATTGCAGAGGAAGGTAAACTTCCAAACTCATTCTATGAGGCCACCATCACCCTAATACCAAAACCTGACAAAGATGTCACAAAAAAAGAAAACTACAGGCCAATATCACTGATGAACATAGATGCAAAAATCCTCAACAAAATTCTAGCAATCAGAATCCAACAACACATTAAAAAGATCATACACCATCACCAAGTGGGCTTTATCCCAGGGATGCAAGGATTCTTCAATATCCGCAAATCAATCAATGTAATTCACCACATTAATAAATTGAAAAATAAAAACCATATGATTATCTCAATAGATGCAGAGAAGGCCTTTGACAAAATTCAACATCCATTTATGATAAAAACTCTCCAGAAAGCATGAATAGAAGGAACATACCTCAACATAATAAAAGCTATCTATGACAAACCCACAGCAAACATTATCCTCAATGGTGAAAAATTGAAAGCATTTTTCCTAAATGCTTCTTGTTCCTAAAGTCAGGAACAAGACAAGGATGTCCACTTTCACCGCTACTATTCAACATAGTTCTGGAAGTTTTGGCCACAGCAATCAGAGCAGAAAAAGAAATAAAAGGAATCCAAATTGGAAAAGAAGAAGTAAAACTCTCACTGTTTGCAGATGACATGATCCTCTACATGGAAAACCCTAAAGACTCCACCAGAAAATTACTAGAGCTAATCAATGAATATAGTAAAGTTGCAGGATATAAAATCAACACACAGAAATCCCTTGCATTCCTATACACGAATAATGAGAAAGTAGAAAAAGAAATTAAGGAAACAATTCCATTCACCATTGCAACGAAAAGAATAAAATACTTAGGAATATATCTACCTAAAGAAACTAAAGACCTATATATAGAAAACTATAAAACACTGATGAAAGAAATCAAAGAGGACACTAATAGATGGAGAAATATACCATGTTCATGGATCGGAAGAATCAATATAGTGAAAATGAGTACACTACCCAAAGCAATTTACAAATTCAATGCAATCCCTATCAAGCTACCAGCAATATTTTTCACAGAACTAGAACAAATAATTTCAAGATTTGTATGGAAATACAAAAAACCTCGACTAGCCAAAGCAATCTTGAGAAAGAAGAATGGAACTGGAGGAATCAACTTGCCTGACTTCAGGCTCTACTACAAAGCCACAGTCATCAAAACAGTATGGTACTGGCACAAAGACAGACATATAGATCAGTGGAACAAAATAGAAAGCCCAGAGATAAATCCATACACATATGGACACCTTATCTTTGACAAAGGAGGCAAGAATATACAATGGAGTAAAGACAATCTCTTTAACAAGTGGTGCTGGGAAAACTGGTCAACCACTTGTAAAAGAATGAAACTAGATCACTTTCTAACACCACACACAAAAATAAACTCAAAATGGATTAAAGATCTAAATGTAAGACCAGAAACTATAAAACTCCTAGAGGAGAACATAGGCAAAACACTCTCGGACATAAATCACAGCAGGATCCTCTATGATCCACCTCCCAGAATTCTGGAAATAAAAGCAAAAATAGACAAATGGGATCTAATTAAAATTAAAAGCTTCTGCACAACAAAGGAAAATAAAAGCAAGGTGAAAAGACAGCGTTCTGAATGGGAGAAAATAATAGTAAATGAAGCAACTGACAAACATCTAATCTCAAAAATATACAAGCAACTTATGCAACTCAATTCCAGAAAATAAACGACCCAATCAAAAAATGGGCCAAAGAACTAAATAGACATTTCTCCAAAGAAGACATACGGATGGCTAACAAACACATGAAAAGATGCTCAACATCACTCATTATTAGAGAAATGCAAATCAAAACCACAATGAGGTACCACTTCACACCAGTCAGAATGGCTGTGATCCAAAAATCTGCAAGCAATAAATGCTGGAGAGGGTGTGGAGAAAAGGGAACCCTCCTACACTGTTGGTGGGAATGCAAACTAGTACAGCCTCTATGGAGAACAGTGTGGAGATTCCTTAAAAAATTGCAAATAGAACTACCGTATGACCCAGCAATCCCACCGCTGGGCATACACACCGAGGAAACCAGAATTGAAAGAGACACATGTACGCCAATGTTCATCGCATCACTGTTTATAATAGCCAGGACATGGAAACAACCTAGATGTCCATCAGCAGATGAATGGATAAGAAAGCTGTGGTACATATACACAATGGAGTATTACTCAGCCGTTAAAAAGAATACATTTGAATCAGTTCTGATGAGATGGATGAAACTGGAGCCAATTATACAGAGTGAAGTAAGCCAGAAAGAAAAACACCAGTACAGTATACTAACACATATATATGGAATTTAGAAAGATGGCAATGACGACCCTGTATGCAAGACAGCAAAAAAGACACAGATGTGTATAACGGACTTTTGGACTCAGAGGGAGAGGGAGAGGGTGGGATGATTTGGGAGAATGGCATTCTAACATGTATACTATCATGTAAGAATTGAATCGCCAGTCTATGTCTGACGCAGGATACAGCATGCTTGGGGCTGGTGCATAGGGATGACCCAGAGAGATGTTATGGGGAGGGAGGTGGGAGGGGGGTTCATGTTTGGGAACGCCTGTAAGAATTAAAGATTTTAAAATTAAAAAAATAAAAAACTAAAAAGAAAAAAAATTTTTAACTAAAAATAAATAAATAAAATAAAATAAAATAAAATTCAGCATTCAGAAAACTAAGAAAAAAACAAACAAACAAACAAAAACACACATGTCCTTAGAACTATGCTTTATATGGAAATCTAAAAATATTTGAAATTTAGAACTTTATTTTAGACTTAAAATATATATTAGAAATTTGATGTAATATCTTCGGAAAAAATGACAAGAGGTCATGACCAGGCATTTGAGATCTGGACACCAGTTTCTATGGACTGTGGATTATAAACATCAAGATTTATTTAGCTATGTGTGTATGGATGAATAAATGGGGTAGTAAATGTTTAACTGAGAAACTGCTATTAATATATGCATAGTTATAGAGATATATAAAAATTCCTTAGCTGACTAATGGGATTGTTGCATGTTATAAGTTGCTTGTGTGTATGTGTTAGTCACTCAGTCATGTCTAACTGTTTTCAGTCCCATAGACTATAGCCCACCAGGCTCCTCTGTCCGTGGAATTCTCCAGGCAAGGATACTGGAGTGGGTAGCCATTCCCTTCTCCAGGGGATTTTCCTGACCCAGGAATCGAACCCAGGTCTCCTGCATTGCAGGTAGATTCTTTAGTATCTGAGCCACCAGGGAAATCCCCATAAGTTGGTTACCAGGGACTTGGTACACAATTTCCTGTGGAATCAATGTTGTTCATCATTCTTATGTACTAAGACCAGTCTGTAGAAAAGTCCATAATTTTGTTTTTTGTAGTCATGTTCTCAGACTCATGAATGGTGCTTGCCACTTACCAAAGCCCACTCACATTAATTTAAGCAAAAATGGAAATATTTTAAAAAGATACAGTGACCCAGGGAGAAGACTGACTGATTTGATGGGTTTGATCTCAAACCAGTCAATCCTAAAGGAAATCAACCCTGATTATCCATTGATAATACATTATCCATTCAGCTAAAGCTGAAGCTCCAAAACTTTTGGCCACCTGATGTGAAGAGCCGACTCATGGGAAAACACTGTGATGCTGGGAAAGATTGAGGGCAGGAGGAGAAGGGGATGGCAGAGGATGAGATGGCTGGTTGACATCACTGAGTCAATGGACATGAGTTTGAGAAAACTCTGGGAGAAATGAAGGACAGGGAAACCTGGTGTGCTGCAGTTTCATGGGTAGCGAAAAGTCGAACATGACTTAGTGATTGAACAACAACCACAATAAAGAAGTGAAGTCAGACACCACACCTGAAGTGTAAAGTCATTTTCATCCATTCCTTCCTTGCTCTCTGTCTCTCTCCCTTGGGTTTATGTGGTATTTCTGCTCTTTCTCTTTCTCTCTCTTGGCTCCTTCATTTCCTTCTCCTTAGCAGATTGATACTCACTTGTGCACATAGTAGAAAATGTGTGAGTGTGTTGTGAGTGTGTATGTGTTTGTGTGTGTGTGTGTGTGTGTGTGTGAGAGAGAGAGAGAGAGAGAGAGAGAGAGAGAGATGGAGATAGCAAGACAGAATAATGATTTTTTACTATCACTTTAGAATTGTGAAGTTGAGGCTTCCATTTACTATCACTCATCTGAATTTGTCTCTGATTTTTAATAGAAATTCAGAAATCTGCTTCTTCCAAATATTCACACTTTAGAGCTTGTAAATGCAATTACTTGTAGATTTATTTTCTCTGAAGTTTATGACAAAGCCTTTTGCTGTGTTGTCTGTTTATTCCTTAATTTCCTGATGGAAACTGCCTCTATAGCTCCATCTTTCTATTGTCTTGAATTACTCCCCTCTACTCCCTTTGGAGGTATGAAAGTTCCTTCATTGTGAGGTATTTATTCTCCTCTCTTTTTATTCCTTTGGGGAATTTCACTTTTTGCTCTTTAAAAATGCCTAATTATTTACCCAATTTAAATAATTAATCTCACCTACTAGAAAAGTGGGAGTTCAATACATCTCACACTTGTATTTCTGAAATTAGGAAATTTATATACAAAAATAGAACAAGGAAATAATGAAATTATGCCTCATTTATTATGGTGACACAGTGAGATTACATGTAAAAGTCCTGACTGTGGTGACTGGCATGTAGAAATCACATTGTGTGTGGGTGTCTGTGTGTGTTGCCTTATCAGTGAGGAGCAAGGGGTCTAGTGGTTAGGAGTCTGGTCTCTGGAGTTATACTGACTTGGTTCAAATCCAGGCAACATCATATAGTAACTGTGACTTTGAGTTACCTTCCTAACCACATTGTATGTAGTTTAATCATCTGCAAAATTGAGATAATAGTACCTATATCAAGGTGTGAGAATTAAATGTGATAATTCACAGTAAAACTCAAAGAGCAGTAGTACCTGATATTCATACTTACTTGGTAGGTATTTAATTACTAATATAATTTAACAGATAATCTTCCTTCTCCATCATTTATGGTATAATATAGAAAGGAGTACACTGGGTTGCTATTTCTCCATGATATTTCATGGCCTCTATACATACATTATCTGATTCTTTACCAGATTTGCCTGGGGGATTTGATCAGCCTAGAGGGGAAAAAATAAGACTTCCAGTCTACTTTGGGGTATCCTCAAGAATCTATTTTCATTTAAAAATTTCCAAGTCAGAAAAAAGGTAACCAACTGAACATTCTTGAAAAGGATTCAGTATTTTCAAGACCTGGTATACCCAGAGATAGCCTCAATTTCCTCAGTCACGCTAAGGATAACAGCAATTTATCTCGCTGCCATGCTCTTTCTCTATTTTAATATATGTAACTTATTATACAAATCTGCATTTTACCCATGCCTATAAATCTGGATGTCTGTCAAGTTCTCTCATGGTAGTATGGAGGTCCACATATGAAAGACACTGAAAAGCCTTGCAAGGAACTTCCCTGGTCGTCCAGTGGCTAAGGCTCCGTGCTCCCAATGCGGGGAAACTGGGTTCGATCCTTGGTCAGAGAATTAGATCCCATATGCCAAAATGAAGATCGTGCATACAGCAATGAAGAGCGAAGATTCTGGGTGCCACAGGCAACTAAGACTGGCTGAGTGCAGAAAAAAAAAAAAAAAAGCCTAGCAAGTAGACTACAAAGAACTATGCGGTGGTCTGAATGCATCCTAGCTTGTTCACTCACCAAGTTGTGTCCGACTCTTCGGGACCCCATGGACTGTAGCATGCCATGCTTCCCTGTCCCTCATCATCTCCAGGAGTTTGCTCAAGTTCAGTATCCTAGGCCCCCGCTCCCAATTCGTTTGTCGAAGCCCAGCTCCCAAAGGCCATGATTTTAGGAGGTGGGTTCTTTGGAAGGTGATTATGTCAGGAGGCAGAATCCTTATGATTGAAATCAGTGCTCTTACAAAACGCTTCCGAGAAATCCTTCTCCGTTTCCTCGCAGTGAGGATGTAGTGAGAAGGCGCCATCATGAAAGAAACCGGAAGAGAACCTTCAGCAGAATGTGATCACGGTGGCGCCCTGACCTGGGGCTTCCCAGCCTCCAGAACGGTGGGAAATAAATTTCTGTTGTTTATAAGCCACTCAGTCTGTGGTGTTCTGTTATAGCTGCCTGAACAGACTAAGATGGACTATAAATTGTGCTTTGCCTGTAAGCGTGTCATAAAAAGTGGCAACTCAGCTGTCACTTATTTATTTCTTCCATAAAGCTTCCATAGGAAAAGATTTATTAAAAATTCAGAATATAGCATAGTTTCCTCAAAGGATAGAAACATATTGACAAATGATAACAGGTTTTGAGCGTAGGACGCCTGAGTGAGGAGCACTGAACTCAGCCAGGAGATATGAGCTACAGTCACTCTGACCATAGACACTCCACGTGTCTCACATGAGATGTCACCGCCGGTTGGGCATCATACCTGCTCTGTTTCAAGCATAACATAATTGGAAGTATGAAAAAACTTTGGAAGTTATTGGCTAAACCATCCAGGGTTATGCAGATTATTTGACTCTTGAATATTTACCATGTGCTCACAGAAGAGTCACTTAGACTTTTAATATATATGTTAAATGGAAATATTTACAAACACTTATTGTGAAATATTTGACAGCTTTGGCAATGTGTAAGTCCAGGCTTAGATGCAAATGAGTTGAGAGCTTCTAATTACTCTCTTGAGAAGACATACCTTAAAAGAAAATGGGGTAAGTGACAGCTTAAACATCCTATTTTAAAATCCTATCTTTTGGAAAAACATTGCAAAAACAAAGCTTTGGAAAAGATAATAGTTCTAACTTGTTGGATCAAATAAATGCAATTTGTGCCTTTCACTGTCAGAGATTGTAGCCTATAGATATACATATAGCATCAGTGAAGGAAAATTACTCCCTTATTGTATTTGAAAAATGAATGGAGAGTAAGGTCAAAGCAAAGAGAGGCTATTTCCTCTGTAGTAGGAAAGGGGACTAATCACAGAATTGGAAGAGACTGAAATGGAGCCTTTGAAGAAACTGACTCCCTGATGAGAATTCAAGTTAGAGAACTGAGTAGGTCTTAGGGAAGGCCATCTGCAAAGCAAGACAGTGCACATCTGGGTATACATCTTTGTCAGGCCTGCCTCACTTTTTTGTTGTTTTAAGAAGTGTATTTAGGATTTAGGATGTATTTAGGAATCAGAAGTACAAAGTAGAGCATTCAGTGGTCATGTGCCCAGAATTGTCCAGGGAATTCAGCAATGCACAGCCACAGGCCAGGTGATAGGGGTTCAGGAGGGTGCACCTGTTGACCAGGTGTGCTCACACGGAAGTGCTAATGCATTAAGGCTGCCAGGGCTCTGTACTGTTATGCAATGCAAAGATAATGCCAAACAGGCTGAGGAACACACACACACGTAGAGGCCAGGAGCAGCCAAGCAGAATAGCGATAGGGCTAGGGACGCTGAGTTGAGAAACTGCAGAATGAGCATCTCACAGGGGCCCACCCCTCCCACTCTCAGGCTCCACCCCTGTTCCACCTAAGACCCCAAGGGAATCAAATAGAGGCCAAAAAGCACAGGCATCGAGGGCATGGTGATCACCAGCATGGCAGCGCAGCTGTTGTTGGTCCTGTTAAGGCGCTAGCCTGGCGGGCTTAGGGTGCACAGAGCCCCCGGATGCAGGGGGCCCTTCCATACCGCTCCAGCTTCTGGGGAACTTGTTGCAGCTAGTCTGGACGCCTGGACTGGGTACGTGTGGAGGTGGAGGTGGGATTCGCAGAGATGGGACTGGAGGCTGGAATTTCTGTTCTCTGAATGAACGCGGACTTCCTTGGTGTCTCAGATAGTAAAGAATCTGCCTGCAATGCAGGAGATGTGTGTTCTATCCCTGGGTGGGGAGGATCCCCTGGAGAAAGGAATGCCTACCCACTCCAGTATTCTTGCCTGCAGAATCCCATGGACAGAGGAGCGTGGCAGGCTACAGTCCATGGGGTGGCAAAGAGTTGGACACGACTGGGTGACTAACAAACACCGAATAATGACAGAGCTGAGGGCTCTGGGCCCATGAGTCTTGAGAGAGGCTGAGGCGCCTGGAGTCCTGCCTTCAGGGATGGAAGGAGACTGGGGTGGGGAGCTTCCATCCAGGACAGTTGGTTGTGAAGGAAGAGGAGACTGGGGTGGGAAGGCAGGCCTGGAGAGAAAAGGGGCAGCGGGCTTGAGCTCTTGCTTTGGGACAGGATCCTGCTCCATGCCTTCCCCCATGCTCCTGGGTCCTGAGGGAGCAGGAACCTGGGGTAGTCTGGTCCCAGGGAAAGGCAAGCAGAGAGGTCTGTTCTGTTGGAGGTGGGGAGGTGTTGAGGACCTTGCCACCTAGTTCTGCGGGCTCCGGGGGCTGGGGAGCCTGGACTTCTAGATGTTGGGGGAAGAGGGTGTGGTGCTGGACGTCTGGGTCTGAAGGAGAAGGAAACTGGGGGTGGGGTTCTAGGGTCTCAGCTGCGGAAGAGTCAGGAGTCCAGACCAGTAGGCTGGACTCCAGCTCAGTGTAGCTCTCTGGTGTGGCTGGGCCCTGCCCTGTGGTGATGCTATGCAGCTCTACAGCAATGTTGGGCACATCAGTTCAGTTCAGTTCAGTTGCTTAGTCATGCCCGACTCTTTGCGACCCCATGAACTGCAGCACGCCAGGCCTCCCTGTCCATCACCAACTCCCGGAGTCCACCCAAACCCTTGGCCATTGAGTCGGTGATGCCATCCAACCATCTCATCCTCTGTCATCCCCTTCTCCTCTTGCCCTCAATCTTTCCCAGTGTCAGGGTCTTTTCCAATGAGTCAGCTCTTCTCATCAGGTGGCCAAAGTATTGGAGCTTCAGCATCAGTCCTTCCAATGAGCACTCAGGGCTGATCTCCTTTAGGATGGACTGGTTGGACCTCCTTGCAGTCGAAGGGACTCTCAAGAGTCTTCTCCAACACCACAGTTCAAAAGCATTAATTCTTTGGCACTCAGCTTTCTTTATGGTCCAATTCTCATCCATACATGACCACCGGAATAACCATAGCCTTGACGAGACGGAACTTTGTTGGCAAAGTAATGTCTCTGCTTTTTAACATGCAGTCTAGGTTGGTCATAACTTTTCTTCCAAGGAGTAAGCATCTTTTAATTTCACAGCTGCAGTCACCATCTGCAGTGATTTTGGAGCCCAGAAAAATAAAGTCAGCCACTGTTTCCACTGTTTCCCCATCTATTTTCCATGAAGTGGTGGGACCGGATGCCATGAATGGCACATCAGTGTTGACTAAAAAATATAGTCACAACTTGAAAGTAGAGAGTTGGGAAAGTTTAGGACTCCAAGTCCAGGAGACAGCATCTCAGTGCTATGGTTAGTTGCTCAGTCATGTCCGACTCTTTCTACCCCATGGATGCAGCCCACCAGGCTCCTCTGTCCATGGAGATTCTCCAGGCAAGAATACTGGAGTGGGTTGCCAGGCCCTCTTGCAGGAGATCTTCCCAACCCAGAGATCAAACCTCATTCTCCTGCATTGCAGGCAGCTTCTTTACCAGCTGAACTCTCTGTGAGAAAAGTGCTCCAAGGAGGCAGGAGTTAGGCTATATACAAGTTTGCAACAAAGGGAACAGGCAGTCTGAACAACAAAGATCAGGTATCAAGTTAAGGAATTTAGTGTTCTCTGTGTGGGAAGATGCAAGAGTCCTTTCATATGCACCTCAGCTATCTGGGGCCAAATCCTGTTTCCTTGTTCACCTTATGGAGTGGCAGATGACTGATTCCTGTATACCTCGAGCTCCTCAGCAATCACTGATCGAGGAGGCTGGCGGCAACTGCTGGACTGCAGTTTCAGGATTCCCCATTCAAATTTGGAGACCAGAAATCGCTGACTGACATTTCTTGTGTATGGTAGGAGATATTTTCATTTCAAAGTAGTATCGCAGGCGGGTGATGTTTCTGGCTTTGGGGCTGTGGGGTCGAACTCTTCACACCCAGAAATGGTAAGGCTCCAAAGACCAGGACTGCTTCATGTTTTAAAGCAAGTTCATCACTTAGAGCAAAGGCTTAAGCTGAGTCTACCCTTTGTACTCTGACACTGAATTAAATCTCATTTGTGGAGTTTTGAGTGAAGCAGAAAAAAGAACCTTATTGCTTTTCCAGGCAAACAGGGGCCACAGTGGGCTAATGCACTCTAAACTGTGAGTCCTGACCCAGAGGGTCTTGTTGGGAGTTTCCTAGTAAATGACCCAAAGAGACTGTCTATGTGCTCAGCTCGTGAACGTTCTTCTGATTGGTTGGTGGTGAGGTAAGTGGGAGTCAGCATCATCAACCTTCTTGTTCGAACCAGTCTGGGGTCTTCTGCTTGTGGGCAGCATACCATTAGCTTCTTCCACCTGGTTGGGGGCTTCAGTGCCTTTAAAACAGCTCAAAGATACATGGGATTCTCTGGTGGCTCAAATGGTAGAGTCTGCCTGCAATGCGGGATACCTGGGTTTGATCCCTGGGTCAGGAAGATCTCCTGGAGAGGGAAATGGCAACCCACTACAGTATTCCTGCTGGACAATCCCATGGACGGAGGAGCTTGCCAGGCTACAGTCCATGGGGTCGCAAAGAGTAGGACCCAACTGAGCGACTTCACTTTCATTTCATACATATCCCTTGGGGGGAACCAGAACCTTGCTCCAAGGCTGTACTATTGTTTCTTGATTGTTTTTCCCTTGTTTCTGCACCCCATCCCTTCCCTAATTAGCAACTATTTGAATTGCCCATTGGAACTCAAGGGAAGTCATGGAGGCTGAATGAAGCTTAGCCTGAGAGCAAGAAAATGGGGAGGGGAGGGGAGTGCATGCACAGAAAAACTTTTATGCCCAGGAGTACCAGGGTCCTGCTCCATTTCAAGATGGGAGTCCAGCTTCCAGGAAAGAAGACTGTAATTGCTTCTGAGTGGAATTACTGATCAAGAATTCTTGTGGGCCATCTTTCTAATTGATGGTTAGACAAAGCGTCTCTTTGGTAGGCAAGGAGGAAAGTCCTATGTGAGCCTACTATTTGGCAGCTTCTAGTTTGGAACTTAGTTGGTGGTGTGATCTCTTGTTTTTTAGTTACTAAGCCTCCTCTGGCTCTTTGCAACCCCATGGACTGTAGCCTGCTAGGCACCTCTGTCCATGGGATTTTCCAGCAAGAATACTCGAGTGGGTTGCCTTTTCCTTCTCCAGATCTCTCATTACAGCTACATAAATGTTGCGAGCCATCTGAGAGAGAAAAAAGCTCCCTCTGGGGGAGGGAGATGGCTGATTAGGAGTCCTCCTTTCACAGCTCTCCAGTTCTGTACCACAAGACAGAGGCTCATGTGTACCTTAGCCTCTGGGATCATTTCTGTTTCCAGAAGGTTGCAGGAAGATTTATGAAATTCTAGTCCTGAAGATCAACTTTACTTTCACCTCACTGATGGGCAGGACCTGATTTGTTTCCAGAAACCAAGCTTTTGCTGACTTCCTGTGGGCAAGTCCCACTCATAATGCCTCATCCATCCTGGTTCTCTTCTGATACTGCAGCCTTGCCTCATACCATCTCAACCCTCCCAGGGACTGGAGTGCAGACCCTAAATCACAGCCACCTTGGCCATGTACTTGCTTCCTACTGTTGGCTTGCTGACCAAGCAAGATTTCCTTGATGCCATGCTCCCCTGTGATAGGGCCACCTCTGAAGTCCGCTCTGTTCTGGACTGTAAGACCCCTGATGGCAGAGATATGCAAGACCCCTGATGGCAGACTTGGCTCCTATCTTGTTCAGCCTTGTATCTCTAGAGTCCTGAGTGGTGCCTGGCACATACTAGCAGTCTAGTAAGTTTGCTTTTTTGCTGCTAATATCTGCTCTAGTCATCTATGTTGCCCTGACTAATCCATCTTACCTAGTTCTGGAGTCTGAGGTCTCACCCTCCCTGTCTGATTGATTCCCAATACTGGCATACATAATTTAGTTGCAGTCCTACACTAATTATTATTCATAGGAATAGTTAGTGCTTTTCATCATCAAAATGTCTTCCAATTTTAGTTAATTAATCAACCACAGGTTTGTATGGAGGTGACTATAAAATCTGATATGTGGTGATAAATCACTGTAAAATAGCCTGACAGTTTATATGGAAAGAGATAAATGGAAGTTTCTTTCAGATTAACCATTGTAGGGAAGTCAACTTGAGGAGTGTGCTGAGATTACCTCTGCACAATGAGTCAGGGTTACCTGGGTTCAATCTTCAATCCATCACCTCCCGCCTGACTATCATGAACAGGATGATTAACCTTCCATCTCAGTATCCTTGTGTGTGAAATGAGGGTAATGCTAGGATCTACATCAGAAAGCTGTGAAGATTAAATGAAAATAACATGCAGAACACCAAATACTGTGCTTAACACACAGGGAGGGTTCAATAAATACCTAATGATTGTGTAACTCCATAAACTGCTACTCAAGTCACAACTGTAAAATTTCCTAAAACTTTGAAGCAATGGAAATTTACTTTTTGGTGCAGTACAAAGAGTGGCAGGAATGAGACTTCCTCTTCTAGCGATAAGGGTTCAGTTCAGTTCAGTCCAGTTCAGTCGCTCAGTTGTGTCCGACTCTTTGCAACCCCATGAATCGCAGCATGCCAGGCCTCCCTGTCCATCACCAACTCCCGGAGTTCACTCAGACTCACGTCCATCGAGTCCGTGTTGCCATCCAGCCATCTCATCCTCAGTCATCCCCTTCTCCTCCTGCCCCCAATCCCTCCCAGCATCAGAGTCTTTTCCAATGAGTCAACTCTTCGCATGAGGTGGCCAAAGTACTGGAGCTTCAGCTTTAGCATCATTCCTTCCAAAGAAATCCCAAGGTTGATCTCCTTCAGAATGGACTGGTTGGATCTCCTTGCAGTCCAAGGGACTCTCAAGAGACTTCTCCAACACCACAGTTCAAAAGCATCAATTCTTCAGCGCTCAGCCTTCTTCACAGTCCAACTCTCACATCCATACCTGACCACAGGAAAAACCATAGCCTTGATTAGATGGACCTTAGTCGGCAAAGAATGTTTCTGCTTTTGAATACGCTCTCTAGGTTGGTCATAACTTTTCTTCCAAGGAGTAAGCGTCTTTTAATTTCATGGCTGCAATCACCATCTGCAGTGATTTTGGAGCCTCAAAAAATAAAGTTTAAGGGTGCACTTGGGCAAGTTACTTCACACGACCAGGTTGTATAGCTCCTGGGAAGCATGGGTCACAATATGCAATAGAATGGAGGCCCTTGGAGCTTGACCTGATATTCTGACATCTCAATTTTCTTCTGTATAAAATGTGCATATTAATTATTACTTTCCAGAGGTGGAAGGATTAATTGAGGCAAAGTTTATAAAATTCATGGCCTAGCATATGGTAGGAACTTGAAAAGTAGTTATTATTTGGAAAAATAAAAATACATTTAGTAATTAATACCATGTATAGAGTTAGCTTTAAAGTCATTTTAGTTCATGAATATTGAAATACATTGTACTTAACTTGGTTTTGAAGTAAAACTGTAATTTTAGAATTATGAAAGCCTGAGGAAAATTTCCACTTTATAAAAAAAGCAAAATAATCTTCAGGAAAAGGACATTTTTCCCAGTTCTTTTCTTCTCTAAATCTTTGGAAGTCTGAAGTCTTCATCATGTGAGTCTGTTACTCTGTTGGTGTATAAGTTAGATTTGTTCTATTTTGAATTTCTCCAATGCAAAACTCCTCTCTTTGATAAAATCCCAATATTCTTGAACTTGGATTTTTTTTCCCTTTACATCTGTATTTCTTCTTGACAGCGTTATTACCATCTTCTATAATTTCAGTTCACTTTTCTCCTGTTTGTATTCACTTTTTGCATCTCTTTTGCCATCTTTCTTCCCGCTAAGACCTGCCAGATTTAAAATTTGCCCTAGCATCTGCTCAGGTTCAGGGCAGACCAACCCATGTGCCATCACCTGGGTTACTGCAGAAAGCCTTAGAAGAAGCTGCATTAAAGTTCCAGAGGGATCTATGGTTAGGCATTTGGGGCAGAGACCTAACACTATGCTGCCCCCTACCCAAATTTCTCTACAGTCCTTCCCTCAAGGCCACTGAATACAATTACTGTATAGCCTGTTCAATAGATAAGGGCAGTGGCTGAAAGAGCGGGGCATGAAATCCAGCCTGCTCATGACCAACAGGGCTGTGCTTCATTTGTTATGCTGTATATACTTGGAGGTGTATATAGCTTCCTAGGTGGTACAGTGGTAAAGAATCTGCCTGGCAATGAAGTAGTTGCAAAAGACTTGGGTTCTATCCTTGGGTCGAGAAGATCCCTTGGAAGAGGAAATGGCAACACACTCCAGTATTCTTGCCTGGAGAATCTCCATGGACAGAGGAGCCTGGTGGGCTACAGTCCATAGGATTGCAAAGAGTGGGACACAACTGAGCACGAACTGAGAGATTTAAAGGTTTTACCATACAGAAAATTTTGTAGCTTTGTAAGTATGTGAGTTGAATCTTTAATTTTTCTGAAGTGTATATATATATATAAAACCATTGTTATAAATCTTAAATTTATATACAATGCTTTAATATAATGTTGCAATGTCCATTTTATCTCAGTAAAGCTGGAAGAAAATAGCATTTCCATAGTAATGTTGAATGACAAGATTACATTATATAAAGTGATGTGAATAGTGAAAGAGTCCCATTGATTGCAAAGCATGTCCTCCAAACCCCGGGCCTTCCTTTCTTTTTGCTCTAATGCTACTTTGACCAAAGTTTCATTAAAGCAGTTACTATATTGCATTGGAATTACATGTCCATTATCACATGGGTGAGGGTGTGGAAGGATTTGGTGAACACAAAGGAAGAGCCTGTGTTGTGGCTGTCAGCTTGGATGGAAGAATATTGGGCCAGTGATTGTTAACATCTGACCCTTCCAACCAGAAATGAGAGACCCAGTGAGTGTCAGACCCCCACCTACTGGATGGAGGGCAGTGGATGACAATGGAGAAGGCAGCAGGAAGCATTCATTGCCATGTTCTATGAAACTGAAAAGATGGATGGATTAGGGATTTTATCTCCCCACCCACAGCCCTTTGACTTAAAGCCCTCCTTTATAATATTTGTTAATATTTTGAAGCTTTTACCCTTGTGGCTCAGTTCCAGAGCAGTGCACCTGACGAAGAATAAAGTTCATACAGATTTAAGTATTTAAACATATTTATAATATTTGTAAATATGCCAGAACGTGGAAGCAGCCTAAGTGTCCATCAACAGATGAATGGATAGAGAAGATGTGGAATGCATATACAATGGAATAGTACTCAGCCATAGACAAGAAGGAAATTTTGCTATTTGCAGTGCCATAGATCGACTTGGAGAGCATTATGCTAAGTGCAGTAAACCATACAGAGAAAGACAAATAGTGCATTATATGACTTAGATGTTGGACTTCCCAGGTGGCGCTAGTGGTAAAGAACCCTCCTGCCAGTGCAGGAAATGTGAGATACGGGTTCTATCCTGGGTTGGGAAAATCCCCTGGAGAAGGGCATTGTAACCTACCTACCTCAGTATTCTTGCCTGGAGAATCTCATGGCCAGAGTAGCCTGGCAGGCTATGGTCCAAAGGGTTGCAAAGCGTCAGACATTACTGAAGTGACATAGCATGCACACACACATGTCAGTTATGTGTAGAATCTAAGAAATAACAGAAACTAGTCAATATAACAGGAAAGAAGCATACTCACAGATATGGAGAACAAGCTAGTGGTTATCAGTCAGGGAGGGGGAAGTGGCAGTATAAGGTGGGGGAGTGGGAGGTATGAACTACTGGATATAAGATAGGCTACAAGTATGTATTCTACAACACAGGGAGTATAACCAGTATTTTGCAGTAATTATAAATGGAGTGTAACCTTTAGAAATTGTTTAAAAAATAAGTAAAATAATAAGATCATTGTTTTTCTTTAACCCTATGAAAAGGACCCATAAACCCTCCATACTCCTTTAAATCCTCCTTTTTTCCCCCCATTGACTGTTCAGTTCAACTGGACAACCAAGTGCCTCAACTTCTTAGAGCCTACTCTCACTTCCCCACCCCACCACACTTTCCCTCTCAAGTCCAGAGGCATTTCTTCCTATTCCATGTTCCCTACACCTCTGAGCTCCTTATTATGTAAATTGACTTAGCTTCTTTGCTAAACTGTTGCCTTCTTCTAGGAATATGCTTACCTTCTGAACCTGTTCTTCCAATTTTCTATTACCAGTACAGCTCTGAGCACTTGAAATGTGGCTAAGCCAATTTGAGATATGAGGTGAGTATATACATACTGAATTTCAAAGACTAAGTGTGAAAAATGAATGTAAAATATTTCAATTTTGCTATTGATTGCATATTGAAATTATAATGTTTGAATATATTGGGTAAAATAAAATATATTATTAAAAT
Organism: Ovis aries; assembly: GCF_016772045.2. NCBI lineage: Eukaryota > Metazoa > Chordata > Mammalia > Artiodactyla > Bovidae > Ovis > Ovis aries. The sequence goes on along the minus strand of NC_056062.1, from coordinate 55,841,633 downwards.
TAAAAAAAAAACAACAAGTGCATGGGATTCACCTTTATATAACATTTTCAAAAGCTTATAGTAAGAAAAACTTTGCTTCTGTGGTTCAGTATTTTACATATTCAAACTCTTTTTTTTTCCTGGTGCATAAGCCCATAATTTTTCAAATTTCATTTTGATCATTATAGCCTTAATAAAGGAACCTACTTTATTGCCATCAAAAGAAGAAAACCTCTTATTACACTGCAGAATCAAAAAGGATTATGAATAATTATTCATATAAGCTAAGTCTGCCAGGCAATTACAAGAGCAGTTCACTTTTATTTTTACTGTGTCTGCAGAATTCCTCCTCTGACTCTGTTTTTATAGGTCTATGCTTTCAAATATGAAAAATGGCAATAATTTGATTTTCAAATGCAAAATGATAGAGAAACCTATGAAACTCAAACATCCAACCAAGCGATTTATTCCAAGGTATATCTTATTTTATTCTTCCTCTATCTAACCTGTTCTATTATTGAAGAATAATTTGAACCCATTGAACCATTTTGATTTAGGGCCATTTGTCAAACTGATTGTGGACTAAATTGGGAAGTAGGAAGTGCTTGCACTTAGCATCCTTTTTGAGGCTCCTGATTCTGTTCCATTCATCTGTTGTCCTCAGGTACTCGGGGATGGTCCCCCAAGTGGGGGAGATGACTCTTGATTCTTCCTTCCTAGATACTATCTCACATCAGAGGTTTCCTTCCTTCCAGGAAATCCAAAGTTGCTTGTACCTAGTCTCTTTTATTCATCAGTTTATTACGTAATAGGCTGGCGATTCAAGTAAGTAAGTCTGTTCAGAGACATTACTGGCTTTTTCTTATAGAAGGGCAATAATTATTTTAGATGGAATTTTAGAGTTTGCCAAATACTTTCCCATGTATCTCATTTGACATTCACAGAAACCTAGGAAGCAGAAATCTTTCCCTGTTTTGTTGTGGAAGAAACTGAGAGGTTAAATGACTTCATCAAGTGGGTTTCAGGATGGGGAACACATGTACACCCGTGGTGGATTCATGTCAATGTATGGCAAACCAATACAATATTGTAAAGTAATTAGCTTCCAATTAAAATAAATACATTTATATTAAAAAAAGAATGAAGCCCAAGGTGGGGCGGGGGGGGGGGGAAGATTAGGTGACTAATTAGAAAATCCAAGACTCTTGATTGCAAGCCTTTTCCTTTGACTATAAGATCTCTGACTCTGGATAGTATATTTTCAGCCAAAGAAGATACAGTGTAACTTTAAGCATGATATTAAGCAAGTGGGGGTTGTATTATTAAAGCAATTACCTTGTTACCCCTCAAATCATATCACATTGTTAATGTTCTCCTTTGCTTTTACTGGTTATTCTTATGTAGCAGTGTGCATGCAATTTCCTGTGATGTTAGGATTGATGTATATGCACTACTACCTGTCAAATAGCTAGTGGGAACCTGCTATAAAGCACAGGAAACTCAGCTCGGTGATGCTCTGTAATGATCTGGATAGGTGGGAGGGGAAAGTGGGAGGGAGGTCCAAGAGGGACGGGATATATATGTATACACACACACACACACACACACACACACACATCTGATTCATTTAACTGTACAGCAGAACCGTACATTTAACTGTAGAGCAAATCAATAAAAAAAACCCCAAAGCCTATGTTAGCACCCTATCTCAGATTGAATGAATTAAAATTTCCAATAGATGGGGAATAAATGGTAGTTTTAAAAAAAGTTCACTGGTGATTATTATGCCTGTTCCAGGTTAAAAACCATTAGCACAAATCCTGATAAGTAATTAATTTTTCTTGTCTTATGGATCTTGTCTTAGAGGCAATCTTGGCCCAAACTCAGTTTAACTCATGGTAGCACCATGTTCCCTGGCAGCCGTTCCTATTCATGATATGAGATGAATGGTAGTGGGGCAGGTGTGTTGTGATCAGTCTAGTCACGCAGTCATAAACTAATCTACTACTGAGACTGCTTCCCAGGGTACCATTGTTAACAAGTTAGGAAATGGGGTTTACTATGTGCATTACCCAGATGGCAGGATAGGAATTGAAACCATTTGGAAGTTACATATTTCTATCATTTTGGCACTCTGTAAGCCACTTTAGAAGACTAAGGATTTGCTAAACAGGGTCAGTGGTGATATAAATGGCAATTGGATCAGACTGAGAATGAATATAATGCTCATATTTCAATTTCCTCATTTTCTTCCAATTAGAGCATTACTTTGTTTACCATGACTCTTCTTTACCAGCCTTGTTAAATGAATGCTACTTATTTCAGAGGATAATAGGTATTAGTGTTATCACTTATCTATTGCTGTGTAAGAAATTCTATAAAACTTATTAGCCTAAAAAAACAAAAGTTTTATTTGCTAATGATTCCATGGGTTCCATTCAATGGGTCATCAATTTGGGCAGGTTTTGAGCTCTGCTGGGTAGTTCTCATTGTCTTCCCGGAGCCATTCACTAATCTTAGACTAGATTGTCTAAGATGGCCTCAACACAAGAGAGGTGGTTAATAAGACTGTCCAGCTTGGGTACTCTGCTCTACTCTAAATGGTCTGCTTAGTAGGTGAGTTCAGGATCTTTCGCATTATAGTCTTCCCACCTAGGCATGGAAGAGAGAAAGCTCTAATGCGCAAGTACTTTTGAAGTCTTTGTTTATCTCATGCTTGCTAATATCTCATTGGCCAAAGCAAGTCAAATGGCCAAGCCTAGATTAAAAAGGTGAAGAAAAAAAAAAACAAAACTTCACCTCTTGATAGTGCATGTATATGAGGGGTTATCTTTGCAAATGACTCACCACAGATAGAAAAAAATTTGTATATGATTATTTAAAACCCAGAGAAATCCAAATAGCTTAAAAATAAATAAAATAGCACAGAGAAGCAGAGTAGAAAGTTATAAAATAAATTGAAGCATTTATTCTCAACATTAGCAGATACAGATTTAAGTAAACATTTTCTTAATATCATTCAAAGTTTGCTTTTTTTTTTTCCCCCAGAATTGTTTTGTCTACTGGGAAAGATTATATTAAACATCATTTAAATATTTAAGCCCTGAGGCATACCAGGTCATGAATTGTATTAATTTGCACAAAATGAAAGTTTGCATAAATGGCCAAACATAATTTCCATCCTTGAATACTTTATCATAATTAAGAAATATCATATTAAAGTGTGAGTGGATTGCTCGAGCGAACTAGAAACATGTCACCAGTTCAGTGCTCTGACTGTGAAATGAGCAGTATTTACTCTTGAAAAATTCACTCAAGTAATGAGGGACATTAATTCTGAGCAGGGTTTCAGTTATTGCTCTGAATTTAATCTGATCTTTTAATTCTTCTGTGCCTATAAAAAATTCATGGTCTGGGTTTGATGTGTCGCATATTTCTGGTAAGCACACACCTTGATTCTAATTTGAGGTATATTTAAGAACAAGACAGGCAGGAGAAAATGCTTGATCTTTCTATAAAGTACAAAGTACATGAACAAAGAGAGCTCACTGAAGTAAAAAAAAAAAATACCTTATTTTGAAATTTGATGGGAGTCTGTGCCTAACTCTACTCTTGTGATCATCCACTTACTTTGAAATTAAAATATCACAAAACTACTCCTTTTTATCTCTATAGTTCCCAAGCTCTGACATCACCCATTTCTGTCTCCCTGGTTTATCCTTTTCCTTGCTTTCTCCACACCTCAATACTCATTTTAGTTCAGCTTACCCATTAATTCCACTCATGGGCTGTCCATGCCTGTCCCTTAGCTATCTTCTCCCATGCTTTTTTATGTGAGCTTTAGTTCACTGCTAGAAACTTTCCTTCATCTTCAGACTTTCTTTACACCTTCAGTGGAAATGTTGCTGTTGTTCAGTTGCTCAGTCATGTCCAACTCTTTGTGTGACTTCCTCAAATAACACTATAGATATACACATAGGTATAAATATAGACACAAAGAGATCAAACTAGTCCATCCTAAAGAAAACCAACCCTGAATAGTCATTGGAAAGACTGATGCTGAAGCTGAAGCTCCAATACTTTGGCCACCTGATGTGAAGAGCTGACTCATTTGGAAAAGACCCTGATGCTAGGGAAGATTGGAGGCAGGAGAATGGGGTGGGGGGCAGAGGATGAAATGATTAGATAGCATCACCAACTAAATGGACATGAATTTGAGCAAACTCTGGGAGATAGTGAAGGACAGGGGAGCCTGGTGTGTTGTGGTCCATGGAGTCTCAGGGTCGGAGATGACTTAGCGACTGAACAGCAATGAAAACAACATGGATGTATAGATACATGCAGAGATGATAGATTTTTTGCCTTCTTTTGTGATTCTTATGAACTCAGAAAGGCTTGAATCATTCTCTGCATTTCAGTGCTTTTTGCATTTCAGCTGTTTCCTGCCATTGCTTCTTCTATATGCTACTTCTCATATTCAGTTCAGTTAATTCAGTTCAGTTGCTCAGTCATGTCCAGCTCTTTGTGACCCCATGGACTGCAGCATGCCAGGCCTCCCTGTCCATCACCAACTCCCAGAGCCTATTGAAGCTCATGTCCATTGAGTCAGTGATGCCATTACAACCATCTCATCCTCTGTTGTCCCCTTCTCCTCCTGCCTTCAATCTTTCCCAGCATCAGGGTCTTTTCCAATGAGTCAGTTCTTTGCATCAGGTGGTCAAAGTATTGGAGTTTCAGCTTCAACATCGGTCCTCCCAATGAATATTCAGGACTGATCTCCTTTAGGATGGACTGGTTGGATCTCCTTTCAGTCCAAGGGACTCTCAAGAGTCTTCTCCAACACCACAGTTCAAGAGCACCAATTCTTCCGGCACTCAGCTTTCTTCATATTCCAACTCTCATATCCATACATGACTACGGGAAAAACCATAGTTTTGACTAGATGGACCTTTGTTGGCAAAGTAATGTCTCTGCTTTTTAATACACTCTCTAGGTTGGTCATAACTTTTCTTCCAAGCAGCAAGTGTCTTTTAATTTCATGGCTGCAGTCACCATCTGCAGTGATTTTGGAGCCCAGAAAAATAAAGTCTCTCACTGTTTGTACTGTTTCCCCATCAATATGCCATGACTTTAGTTTTCTGAATGTTGAATTTTAAGCCAACTTTTTCACTCTCCTCTTTCACTTTCATCAAGAGGCTCTTTAGTTCTTCTTCACTTTCTGCCATAAGAGTGGTGTCATCTGCATATCTGAGGTTATTGATATTTCTCCCAGCAATCTTGATTCCAGCTTGTGCTTCATCTGGCCCAGCATTTCTCATGATGTACTCTGCATAGAAGTTAAATAAGCAGGGTGACAATATACAGCCTTGATGTACTTCTTTCCCGATTTGGAACCAGTCTGTTGTTCCATGTCCAATTCTAACTGTTGTTTCCTGACCTGCATACAGATTTCTCAAGAGGTAGGTCAGGTGGTCTGTATTCCCATCTCTTTAAGAATTGTCCACAGTTTGTTGTGATCCACAGTCAAAGGCTTTGGCATAGTCAATAACACAGAAGTAGATATTTTTCTGGAACTCTCTTGTTTTTTTTGATGATCCAGCGGATGTTGGCAATTTGATCTCTGGTTCTTCTGCCTTTTCTAAATCCAGCTTGAAAATCTGGAAGTTCATATTTCATGTACTGTTGAAGCCTTGGTTGGAGAATTTTGAGAATTACTTTGCTAGTGTGTGGGATGAGTACAATCATGCGGTAGTTTGAGCATTCTTCGGTTTTGCTTTTCTTTCTGATTGGAATGAAAACTGACCTCTTCCAGTCCTGTGGCCACTGCTGAGTTTTCCAAATTTGTTGGCATATTGAGTGCAGCACTTTCACAGCATCATCTTTTAGGATTTGAAATAGCTCAACTGGAATTCCATCACCTCCACCAACTTTGTTCATCGAGATGTTTCCTAAGCCCTACTTGACTTTGCATTCCAGGATGTCTGGCTGTAGGTGAATGATCACACCATCGTGTTTATCTGGGTCGTGAAGATCTTTTTTTGTATAGTTCTTCTGGTATTCTTGCCACCTTTTCTTAAAATCTGCTTCTGTTAGGTCCATACCATTTCTGTCCTTGACTGTACCCATTTTTCATGAAATGTTCCCTTGGTATCTCTAATTTTCTTGAAGAGACCTCTAGTCTTTCCCATTCTATTGTTTTCCTCCATTCCTTCCCATTGATCACTGAGGAAGTCTTTCTTATCTTTCCTTGCTATTCTTTGGAACTCTGCATTCAAATGGGTATATCTTTCCTTTACTTTTTGCTTCATAGCTATTTGTAAGGCCTCCTCAGACAACCATTTTGCCTTTTTGCATTTCTTTTTCTTGGAGATGGTCTTGATCACTGCCTCCTGTATAATGTCATGAACCTCTGTCCATAGTTCTTCAGGCACTCTGTCTGTCAGCTCTAATCCCTTGAATCTATTTGTCACTTCCACTGCATAATCATAAGCAATTTGATTCAGGTCATACCTGAATGATCTAATGGTTTATCCTATTTTCTTCAATTTAAATCTGAATTTGGCAATAAGGAGTCCATGATCTGAGCCACAGTCAGCTCCCAGTCCTGTTTTTGCTGACTGTATAGAGTCTCCATCTTTGGCTACAAAGAATATAATTAATCTGATTTTAGTATTGACCATCTGGTGATGTCCATGTGTAGTCTTCTCTTGTGTTGTTGGAAGAGGGTGTTTGCTATGACCAGTGTACTCTCTTGGCAAAGAGAACACACTTTTATATTACTCTCTTCATATTTCTTTCTTTAAAAATTTTTATTGGAGTACAGTAGCTTTACAATGCTGTGTTAATTTCTACTGTATAGCAAAGTGAATAAGCTATACATATATCCCTTCTTTTTTGGGTTTCTTTCCCATTAAGGTCACTATAGAGCATTGAGTAGAGTTCCCTGCACTCTATAGTAGATTCTCACTAGTTATCTGTTTTATACATAGTAACTCTTCATATTTCTTACCTCCCACTAAATAGTGACTTTAATATCCACAATGATTATGAGATATTGAATCAGAGTTCCTTATTCAATATAATGCCAGTGACCCTAACTTCCATTTCCTCACATTGCTCTTATTACTCTCATATCCTGGATTTTGCCATTACCAACCAAGCTCCATCCTACAGATTGCTGATGTGTTTTTATCTGCTACTTAGCTGACATTTCTTCACATTCACTAAATCTTACCCTTACCTTTTTCATGAATAAACATTCTCTCTCTCCATCTTCACCCACTTTGCATAACTTGGTGCAGTAGAAACAGTAAGAGGCAGAAGGCCTGTCTCAGTCTTCTTCCACTGCATGGTACCTGCATGACCTTAGCTGACTTCCCAGTTCCTTGGGTTGCAGCTTCTTTTTTTGTACAATGGAAACAAAATAAAAACCTATTTCACAAGATGAAGTGAATTCTCAAAGGACTGAGTTGAAGATTATTGAACATATAAATCTTCTTGAGGTTGTTGTTTGCTGTTATAAGAACAAAAGAAACATTTATCACAAACTATCATAATGAGTAGTCATCTAGCATGCCCAGTCATATTGTAACCATAAAATGATGACATCTTTGTAGGTGTGTGTTGGGAAAGGTCGTCGAGAAGATATGACCATAAAATAGATAGCTAGTGGGAACTTGCTGTATAACACAAGGAGTTCAGCTCAGTACTGTGGTGACCTAGAGGGGTGGGATGGGAGGGATGCGAAAGAGGTTCAAGACTGAGAGGATATATATATATATATACATATAGCTGATTCACTTTGTTGTACAGCAGAAACTAACACAACATTGTAAAGCAATTGTACTCCAATTTAAAAAGAGATGTGACCATTGGTTTGACCTGTGAGCTGAACCTGATATCGGAAGACTGCTCACTCCCCAGCCTGCCCTTGGAATGTGTGCTCCATCTTCCTTCCCCTCCCTAGAAGCTACCTAAAGATACAGTTTTGAGACAGCGTTGTAATGTTTCAGCCATTCAAACTGTGTATATGACTGAACCCTTAAAGCCTCCATATAAATTTGTACGATTTGGTGGGGGCATGGAAATTTACTTGTCTTGAGGATGCTGAAGAAAAACTGCACAAATAAGTTCCCTTGCTTGTAAAACTTGTTAGCTACCAATGTGGAGTGATTTGCCTCTTTCTTTGGTCTCTCTCTGCTCCCCATGTATGGGGGCAGGTTTCAGATGGTGTCCAGGAAACACCTAAGAAAGCTACAACCAATAGCTTATGGAAGTTTTAGGAAGTCTGACCAAGTGGGTCTGACCAGGGTCTACTATACAGTCTTTGGTGAGTATTAATTGAGCTACTATTTGTAATACACTTGAACACATGGGTTTGTATACCTCTTTGACTTTCTGTGATACCATTTCCCAGCAACTTCTGTTTTATCTTCTTTTGCATCTAGGTAATATACGACAGAGGATGAGATGGTTGGATGGCATCACCAACTCGATGGACATGAGTTTGAGTGAACTCCGGGAGATGGTGATGGACAGGGAGGCCCGGCGTGCTGCGATTCATGGGGTCGCAAAGAGTTGGACATGGCTGAGTGACTGAACTGAACTGAACTGAATATAATGTTGCTCAAAAAGTCATTTAACGGTGAAGTGATTTATTACATTGAAGATTCATGGTATTTCAACTGGGCTTTCATCACTACGTTTTTTTCTCTTGCTTGTTTCATAGATCACTTCTTGAGCTGTCACCCTTCTCTCCCCAGGCTCCCATACCCTCCCTCTTGATTCAGGCCAACTCATCTCATGAAGTGGATTTATGCCTTTTAATTGGACTTAGTAGCTTTCAGGCCTTTATTTACTACTATTATTTATTTTGGCTCTGCTGGGTCTTTGTTGTGCATGTGCTTCTCTAGTTGTGCCACATAGGACCTAGCTGCCCATGTGGGATCTTAGCTGCCTGACCAGGGTAGGGGATTCTTAACCACTAGACCCCCAGGGAAGTCCCTGAGGCCTTTATTTTTAATTAATGGAGTGTTATTACTATTCCTTCCAAGGAGAATCATAGAAGCAAATTTGAATCCTTTGCCCTTTAATTATTTGTACATCCAATTACTTACCAAATCCCATTTTATCTCATATTTTCCTCCTCATTAAAATTTCTGGTGTACTATTGCCCTGGGTCAGGTTCTCATAACCTCAGTCTGAGTGTCCTCAGAGAGTTCTAGCTGTTTCTTATTCAGTTTGTCCTGCACATTTTTCTCAACCTGGGCTTTCCACCAGAGCCAGGCCACTTGGCAACACATGCTACCCTGGTCCAAAAATTATTAATAAATACACTACTGAGCCTCCATTATTGCATGAAACTATGGAAAAATCGCCGAAGTTTTCACAAAACATTAGATCCATTGTGTAAATCTTCCTGAGAAAACAGCTTGCCTTGATTAGAGGAGAGAAGGCATATTCCCAAGGAATGAGACGCCTGGGTTAATTAATTCAAATTTATATATTGAATGTGGAAATCATGTGATGAGTAAAGGAAGAAGGAATTTGGATACAAAATTTAATTTTCAGATTCTGAATACTTAATTTAAGATGGTTTGATTTGATGCTTAAATTAAAGCATCATTTAATTTATGATGCTTTCATTATCTGACAATTCTACATGAAGTAGTTGACTTTCATGAGTCTGGTACCAAGAAATATTGAATATATTATATTGGCACTGAAAATGGTCTACATCCTGAGAGGGTGTTGCCATTAGTGATACATAGTCCATTCAGTTCAGTTGCTCAATCATGTCCAACTCTTTGCGACTGCATGGACCACAGCACACCAAGCCTCCCTGTTCATCACCAACTCCCAGAGTTCACTCAAACTCATGTCCATCAAGTCGGTGATGCGGTCCAGCCATCTCATCCTCTGTCGTCCCCTTCTCCTCCTGCACCCAATCCCTCCCAGAATCAGAGTCTTTTCCAATGAGTCAACTCTTCGCATGAGGTGACCAAAGTACTGGAGATTCAGCTTCAGCATCAGTGCTTCCAATGAACACCCAGGACTGATCTCCTTTAGAATGAACTAGTTGGATCTCCTTGCAGTCCAAGGAATTCTCAAGAGTCTTCTCCAACACCACAGTTCAAAAGCATCAATTCTTCAGCACTCAGCTTTCTTCACAGTCCTACTCTCACATCCATACCTGACTACTGGAAAAACCATAGCCTTGACTAGACGGACCTTAGTCAGCAAAGTAATGTCTCTGCTTTTGAATATGCTCTCTAGGTTGGTCATAACTTTTCTTCCAAGGAGTAAGCATCTTTTAATTTCATGGCTGCAATCACCATCTGCAGTGATTTTGGAGCCCCCCCAAAATAAAGTCTGACACTGTTTCCACTGTTTCCCCATCTATTTGCCCTGAAGTGATGGGACCAGATGCCATGATCTTTGTTTTCTGAATGTTGAGCTGTAAGCCAACTTTTTCGCTCTCCTCTTTCACTTTCATCAAGAGGCTCTTTAGTTCTTCACTTTCTGCCATAAGGGTGATGTCATCTGCATATCTGAGGTTATTGATATTTCTCCTGGCAATCTTGATTCCAGCTTGTGCTTCTTTCAGCCCAGCATTTCTCATGATGTACTCTGCATATAAGTTAAATAAGCAGGGTGACAATATACAGCCTTGACGTACTCCTTTCCTGATTTGGAACCAGTCTGTTGTTCCATGTCCAGTTCTAACTGTTGTTTCCTGACCTGCATACAGATTTCTCAAGAGGCAGGTCAGGTAGTCTGGCATTCCCACCTCTTGAAACATTTTCCACAGTTTATTTTGATCCACCCAAAGGCTTTGGCATAGTCAATAAAACAGAAATAGATGTTTTTCTGGAATTCTTTTTTGATGATCCAGCAGATGTTGGCAATTTGATCTCTGGTTTCTGACTTTTCTAAATCCAGCTTGAACATCTAGAAGTTCTTGGTTCATGTACTGTTGAAGCCTGGCTTGGAGAATTTTGACCATCACTTTACTAGTGTGTGAGATGAGTGCAATTGTGCGGTAGTTTCAGCATTCTTTGGCATTACCTTTCTTTGGGATTGGAATGAAAACTGACCTTTTCCAGTCCTGTGGCCAGTGCTGTGTTTTCTAAATTTTCTGGCATATTGAGTGCAGCAGTTTCACAGCATCATCTTTTAGGATTTGAAATAGCTCAACTGGAATTCCATTACCTCCACTAGCTTTGTTCATAGTGATGTTTCATAAGGCCCACTTGACTTCACATTCCAGGATGTCTGGCTCTAGGTGAGTGATCACACCATCATGTTTATCTTGGTCATGAAGATCTTTTTTGTCCAGTTCTTCTGTGTATTCTTGCCACCTCTTCTTAAAATCTTCTGCTTCTGTTAGGTCCATACAATTTCCATCCTTTATTGAGCCCATCTTTGCATGAAATATTTCCTTGGTATCTCTAATTTTCTTGAAGAGATATCTAGTCTTTTGCATTATATTATTTTCTATTACTTTGCACTGATCACTGAGGAAGGCTTTCTTATGTCTTCTTGCTATTCTTTGGAACTCTGCATTCAAATGGGTATATCTGTCCTTTTCTCCTTTGCTTTTGGCTTCTCTTCTTTTCATAGCTATTTGTAAGGCCTCCTCAGACAGCCATTTTGCTTTTTTGCATTTCTTTTCTTGAGGATAGTCTTGATCCCTGTCTCCTGTATAATGTTACAAACCTCATTCTATAGTTCATTAGGCACTCTATCAGATCTAGTCCCTTAAATCTATTTCTCACTTCCACTGTATAATCATAAGGGATTTAATTTAGGTAATTCCTGAATGGTCTAGTGGTTTTCCCACTTTCTTCAATTTAAGTCTGAATTTGGCAATAAGGAGTTCATGATCTGAACCACAGTCAACTCCTGGTCTTGTTTTTGCTGACTCTGTAGAGCTTCTCCATCTTTGGCTGCAAAGAATATAATCAATCTGATTTTGGTGTTGGCCATCTGGTGATGTCCATGTGTAGAGTCTTCTCTTGTTTTGTTGTAAGAGGGTATTTGCTATGACCAGAGGGTTCTCTTGGCAAAACTCTATTAGCCTTTGCCCTATTTCATTCTGTACTCCAAGGTCAAATTTGCCTGTTACTCCAGGTGTTTCTTGACTTCCTACTTTTACATTCCAGTCCCCTATAATGAAAAGGACATCTTTTTGGGTGTTAGTTCTAAGAGGTCTTTTAGGTCTTCATAGAACCATTTAACTTCAGCTTCTTCAGCGTTACTGGTTAGGGCATAGCCTTGGATTACTGTGATATTGAATGGTTTGCCTAGGAAACGACCAGTGAGCATTCTGTCGTTTTAAGATTGCATCCAAGTACTGCATTTCGGACTCTTGTTGACCATGATGGCTACTCCATTTCTTCTAAGGGATTCCTGCCCTCTGTAGTAGATATAATGGTCATCTGAGTTAAGTTCACCCATTCCAGTCCATTTTAGATCGCTGATTACTAGAATGTTGATGTTCACTCTTGCCATCTCCTGTTTGACCACTTCCAATTTGCCTTGATTCATGGATCTGACATTCCAGGTTCCTATGCAACATTGCTCTTTACAGCACTGGACCTTGCTTCTATCTCCAGTCATAAGCACAACTGGTGTTTTTTTTTTTTTTTTTTTTTTTTTGGCTTTGGCTCCATCCCTTCATTCTTTCTGGAGTTATTTTTCCACTGATCTCCAGTAGCATATTGGGCACCTACCCACCTGGGAGTTTATCTTTCAGTGTCCTATCTTTTTGCCTTTTCCTACTGTTCATGGGGTTCTCAAGGCAAGAATATTGAAGTGGTTTGCCATTCCCTTCTCTAGTGGACCACATTTTGTCAGAACTCTCCACCGTGACCTAACCATCTTGGGTGGCTCTATCCGGCATAGCTTGGTTTCATATAGTTAGGCAAGTCTGTGGTCCCTGTGATTAGATTGGCTAGTTTTCTGTGATTGTGGTTCCAGTCTGTCTGCCCTCTGATGCCCTCTCCTAGTGCCAACCGTCTTAGTGGGGTTTCTCTTATCTTGGACGTGGGGTATTTCTTCACAGCTGCTCCAGCAAAGTGCAGCCGCTGCTCCTTATCTTGGATGTGGGGTATCTCCTCTCGGCTGCCGCTCCTGTAATACATACTGTGATTAGAAAAAGTTAAATATTTATTTATTTATTAGTTCTTTGTTAATCAAAATACTCAATGCATGTCTATTACCTATCAAGTGAAGAGCCAATAGGTGACAAAAATCAAAATTTGTAGCCGATGTCATCCATCAAAACCCATGTTTGCTACACCATATAATGAAGGGTTTCTCAAAACCCTAAGCTTGTGCTCAAAGTAAAAATCTTTTGCTCAGTTCCATTGTAGAGTAAAAGAAGTATTCTTAATTCCTAGTAATCATAACTTTAGATGAAAGTAGTCAGATTCTTAAAGCCTGCATACTTAAATACAGCAACTAATACTTCTGATTCTTGGGTAGTTATGGAGATACAGCAAAGGGCAATAGATTAGCTAATTCTATGATTAACTAAGATTGTTCCAAAATATTTTTGTTGCCTTACAGCAAACATCTAAAGTTTCTTCAGAAAGAATAATTTCTTGGTCTCAGAAATTCTGAGAAAGTTCAGAACAATGCAGTTTTGTTCAATGAATATGTAATGGAGCTTCCCAGGTGAAAGTGAAAGTTGTTCCATTGTGTCCGACTCTTTGTGACCCATGGACTATACAGTCCATGGAAGTCTCCAGGCCAGAATACTGGAGCGGGTAAGCCTTTCCCTTCTCCAGAGGGTCTTTCCAACCCAGGGATCAAATCCAGGTCTCCCGCATTGCAGGTGGATTCTTCACCAGCTGAGCCACAAGAGAAGCCAAAGAATACTAGAGTAGGTAGCCTATATCTTCTGCAGGGGGTCTTCCTGACCCAGGAATTGAACCGGGGTCTCCTGAATTGAGGGGGATTCTTCCCCAACTGAGTTATCATTCCCAGGTGATGCAGTGGTAAAGAATCTGCCTGCCTATGCGGTGGACACAAGTTTGATCACTGGGTGGGGAAAATACCCTGGAGGAGGAACTGGCAACCTACTTTAGTATTCTTGCTTAGAGAAACCCACGGACAGTGTTGACTGATGGGCTACAGTCCATGGGGCCACAAAGAGTCAGACATGACTTAGTGACAGCACACACATACAGAATGTACAATATTCTTCTGAGTGCTTTAGAGGATGCACATATAAACAAGCACAAATATAAGAACTAATCTCTGATTTCAAAGAGATGAGAGACTGGTTGGGCATAAAGGGTGTATATGATTGAAACAATTAGTAAGCAATAGTGCCAGAGTCTGTTATTTGTAATAAAATAATGTGCTAATGACACAGGAGAAGAGAGATAAACAGAGCTGAATAGGCAACAGAAGTAGAACAAAGTATGTCAGAAAGTTTAGGACAGAATAAATTAAGTTTCAACCCCTAAGAAAAAAATGGGTTTACTCTAATATTAACTTACATTGGGGTACTAATTAGCTATTTGGAAAAGGAAAGACAAAATGGTTCTCCTATTAACTAGGCAAAAAAAAGTACAGTTAAACTAAGATAAAAAGTAAAAAAAAATTGAAAGGAAATTCAATATGGAAGAATTTAAAAAATAACTATAGAGTATGTGAGGAAAGCCTGAATAAAGCTTTGCACGTGTGTGTCCATGTGCTCTCTCTCTCTCTCTCTCTCTCTCTCTCACACACACACACAGCAAAAAACCAGTAAAACAGAAGATGAGAAAATTTTTGTATCAGGTGTTACAAAATTTAATATTTTTAACAAACAGCAAATGGAAAGTTCATAAATAAAAGAAAAATTAGTATACCATTAAGAATAAAATCACATGATTTTGTAATGTAGAAAAGACAAATATATAAATGGCATATAAGTATATATAAAGATGTTCAATCTAACAAGTAAGCAGAGAAGCAAATAAAAACAGTAGAATGCTGTTTTTAACTTCTTCTATTGGAAACTCTGAACAAATATTTAAGGTATTAATGAATATTTCAGTTCAGTTCAGTCACTCAGTTGTGTCCGACTCTTTGCGACCCCATGAATTGCAGCACGCCAGGCCTCCCTGTCCATCATCAACTCCCGGAGTTCACCCAAACTCATGTCCATCTAGTCGGTGATGCCATCCAGCCATCTCATCCTCTGTTGTCTCCTTCTCCTCCTGCCCCAAATCCCTCCAGCATCAGAGACTTTTCCAATGAGTCAACTCTTTGTATGAGGTGGCCAAAGTATTGGAGTTTCAGCTTTAGCATCATTCCTTCCAAAGAACACCTAGGACTGATCTCCCTTAGAATGGACTGGTTGGATCTCCTTGCAGTCCAAGGGACTCTCAAGATACTCAAGAAGGTATTGGACTTCTCCAATACCACAGTTCAAAAGCATCAATTCTTCGGCACCCAGCTTTCTTTGCAGTCCAACTTTCGCATCCATACATGATCACTGGAAAACCATAGCCTTGACTAGATGGACCTTTGTGGCAAAGTAATGTCTCTGCTTTTGAATATGCTATCTAGGTTGGTCATAACTTTCCTTCCAAGGAGCAAGCGTCTTTTAATTTCATGGCTGCAGTCACCATCTGCAGTGATTTTGGAGCCCCCCCCCCAAAAGTCTGACACTGCTTCCACTGTTTCTCCATCTATTTCCCATGAAGTGATAGGACCAGATGCCATGATTTTCATTTTCTGAATGTTGAGCTTTAAGCCAACTTTTTTACTCTCTTCTTATACATATTGATATATACTAAATGATGAATATTTAGAATATGAAAATTTTATTTAAACTAATGAAGATAGTATGTTAATATGTATAAATATTTCATATAAGTATGCCTCTGACCCAGTGTGTTCACTTATGGAAATATATTCTTAATAAATTCTTGAAAATTAACAATTATATATATGCATAATATGGTGCATCCCAGGTGGCTCTAGTGGTAAAGAACCTGCCTGCTATTGCAGGAGAAGGAAGAGACATGGGTTCAATCCCTGGGTCTGGAAGATCACATGGAGCAGGACATGGCAACTCACTCCAGTATCCTGGCCTGGATAATTCCATAGACAGAGGAGCCTGGCAGGCTACTGTCCATAGGGTTGCAAAGAGTCAGACACGACTGAAGTGACTTAGTATGCATGCACATATGTATAATGTATATGTGTATATGTATATGTATATATATATATATATATATATATACACATTCTTTATGTGTATGCAGGTCAAGAAGCAAGAGCTAGAACTGGACATGGAACAACAGACTGGTTCCAAATTGAGAAAGGAGTACGTCAAGGCTATATATTGTCACCCTGCTTATTTAACTTATATGCAGAGTATATCATGAAAAATGCTGGGCTGGATGAAGCACAAGCTGGAATCAAGATTGCTGGGAGAAATATCAATAACCTCGTATAAACAGATGACACCACCCTTATGGCAGAAAGTGAAGAACTAAAGAGCCTCTTGATGAAAGTGAAAGAGGAGAGTGAAAAAGTTGGCTTAAAGCTCAACATTCAGAAAACTAAGATCATGGGATCTGGTCCCATCAGTTCATGGCAAATAGATAGGGAAACAATGGAAACAGTGACAGACTTTATTTTGGGCTTCAAAATCACTGCAGATGGTGATTGCAGCCATGAAATTAAAAAGACACTTGCTCCTTGGAAGAAAAGTTGTGACCAACCTAGACAACACATTAAAAAGCAGAGACATTACTTTACCAACAAAGGTTCATCTATTCAAACCTATGGTTTTTCCAGTAGTCATGTACAGATGTGAGAGTTGGACTATAACAACAGCTGAGCGCTGAAGAATTGATGCTTTTGAACTGTGGTGTTGGAGAAGACTTGAGAGTCCCTTGGACCACAAGGAGATCAAACAAGTCCATCCTAAAGGAGATCAGTCCTGACTATTCATTGGAAGGACTGATCCTGAAGCTGAAACTCCAACAGTTTGGCCACCTGATGCGAAAAACTGACTCAATCGAAAAAGACTCTGATGCTGGGAAAGATTGAAGGTGGAGGAGAAAGGGATCACAAAGGATGAGATGGTTGGATGGGATCATTGACGCAATGGACATGAGTTTGATTAGGCTCCAGGAGTTGGTGATGGACAGGGTGGCCTGGCATGCTGCACTTCATGGGGTTGCAAAGAGTTGGACATGATTGAGCAACTGAACTGACTGACTGACACGTTCTTTATTAAAGTTGCTCAGTCATGTCTGACTCTTTGCAACCCCACGGACTATAGGCAGCCAGGTTCCCCTGTCCATGGAATTCTCCAGGCAAGAATACTGGAGTGGGCAGCCGTTCCCTTCTCCAGAGGATCTTCACAACCCAGGGTTTGAACTCAGGTCTCTTGTATTGCAGGTGGATTCTTTACTGTCTGAGCCACCAGGGAAAACCAAATATATATGCAAAAAAATTTATAATTTGAAAAAACTTGAAAACAAGAGGTAGTGAAGTGTTGTTAAAACTATCAACATTTTAGTCAAATTGCATGAATTTGAATTCTAGCTCCACAACTTTTTTGTAACATTAGACAAGTTATTTAACCTCTGTTGGTGTCAGTTTTACCATTTACAAAATGGACCTGCCTTGAAGATCAAAGTACCTACCTTGAAGATCTAAATAGAAATTTATCCAAGAAGACATACAAATAACCAACAAGCACAAAAAGTCCTCCATATCACTAATTATGAAGAGAAATGCAAATCAAAACTACAGTGAGGTACCACCTCACACCGGTCCTGGGCAGAATGGCCATCTTAAAAGTTACTTCAAGTAACAAATGCTGGAGAGAGTGTGGAGAAATGAGAGTCCTACTACATTATTGGTGGCAATGTAAATTGATGAAACCATTATGGAAAGAATTATGGAGGTTCCTTACAAAGCTAAAAATGGAGTTATCATATGATCCAGCAATCACACTCCAGGATGTATATCCAGAAAAAAAATCTAAAATTCAAAAAAATACATGTAACCCTATAATCATAGCTGCACTATTCACAATAACCAAGACATGGAAACAGTCTAACTGTTCATTGACAGATGAATGGATAAGGAAAATGTGGCCCATATAAAACACAGAATACTATTCAGCCATAAAAAAGAAAGAAATAATGTCTTTTGCACTTACATGGATGTAGAGATGATCATAGTAAGTGAAGTAAGTCAAAAGGAGAAAGACAAACAGCACCTGATATCACTAATGTGTGGAATCTAAAATATGACATAAATGAACTTATTATCTATGTAACAGAAGCAGGGTCACAGACATAGGGAACAGACTTGTGGTTACCAAGAGGGAGGGGAGGCAGGGGACAGATGGGTTGGGAGTTTGGGATTACCAGAGGCAAACTATTATATATTTATAGAATGGAAAAACGACAAGGGCTTACTATATAGCACAAGGAACTATAGTCAATATCCTGTGATAAATGATAATGAAAAGAATATGAAAAGGATTGTATAACTGAATCACTGCTATACAACAGAAATCAACACAAATTTGTAAGTCAACTATATTTTAAAAATTAAAAAAAAGAAATAAAGCTCTTAAAACAGAGTCTAGGACTTTGTAAGCACTCAAAAATATAAGCTATTATTATTAAGAGATTGTCTAAAAATGATTGAGCTTCTATTTCCTCTGAGAACAACTAGAAAAGTTGGACAAAACATATAAATCCCATATATTTGAAGTCATGGAAGACCTAACAAGACAATGAAAAATTACAGAGCCAAAAAGTAGGAGAAGAAAGAAGTTAGTGGGTATATATTTGGGCCACTTTCCCCTTGCTATTGCTGCTGCTGCTGCTAAGTTGCTTCAGTTGTGTCTGACTCTGTGCGACCCCATAGATGGCAGCCCACAAGGCTCCTCCATCCCTGGGGGCAAGAACACTGGAGTGGGTTGCCATTTCCTTCTCCAATGCATGAAAGTGAAAAGTGAAAGTGAAGTCGTTCAGTGTGTCCAACTCCTAGCGACCCTGTGGACTGCAGCCCACCAGGCTCCTCCATCCATGGGATTTTCCAGGCAAGAGTCCTGGAGTCGGGTGGCATTGTCTTCTCTGACTTTCCCCTTGAGTGTGGGGCAAAAATTAGAGCTCAGAGTTTGTTGAGGAAGGTGGAAATTTGGTGGAGGCACTAGTTTTTTGGGTGAAGTAGAAGAAGTTCTTCATGGAAGTGAAAGCCTCTAATGAAGAGCACCCAGGATGACTAAAGCTCAGGTTTAATAACTGAAATGCTAATTGGATTGAAATAATCTTGGATTGCTCCTATCCCTATTGTTTCTCCATAACCATAAGATAAGTTAAACCCTTGTTCAGTGAAAACAATATTTTAGCCTTAAATGGTCTCTCAAAATCATTAGAATTTAGTGCCTAACATAAAAATAAAAACAAGGCCAAATATGGAAAGTGAAAGTGTTAGTCGCTGAGTCATGTCCGAATCTGTGCAACCCCATGGACTTTAGCTCACCAGGCTCCTTTGTCCATGGAATTCTCCAGGCAAGAATACTGGAGTGCATTGCCATTCCCTTCCCCAGGGAATCTTCCCAACCAAGAGATCGAAGCCGAGTCTCCTGCACTGCAGGTGGACTCTTTACCGTCTGAGCCACCAGGGAAGCTCAGACCCAGGCATACTAGGTGAAAAAGCAATATGAACAAAGGCCAAAAGAAACAACAGATAATTGAAATAGAAAAAATCTAGATAATCAATTTATTGGACATGGGCTTAAAACAGCTCTCTTCAAAACAGTCAAAAAATAAATGGGGATTTTGGCAGGGAATGGCAAAAAAACTGCAAATGGAACCAAATCAAGATTCTACGCTTGAAAAATACGACAAAATTTGTTTAGAGCTCAGGGAATGTGTTGAACAACAGATTAGCCACAACTGAAGAGATAATCAGTTATAGTTTGGAAAAATATCTAAAATGAAGTACAGAAAGACATAAAGTGGGAAAATATAGAAAAATAAAAACAAAGGTTAACAAATTAACGAAAAACTTAAGCCCAATTGTGTGCTTCTTCAAAGAGACACTTTTAAAATATAAGGATTCAGAAAATACTAAAAATGAAAGAATGAAAAAATGCATGCTATACAAACACTAATATATACAACGCAAACACTACAAGAAAGATGCTGTGTCAGGGTTATTGTCAAACAACGCAGAGAGTAATGCACAAAAGGTCACTAAGAACTTGAAAAGATGGTTCATAGTGTTTCAATTTGCCAGAAGAGTATAGGTGTTCTAAATTTATTTGAGTCTAACAATAATTTCAAAATATAGAAGGCAAAAATTGATTAAATTTAAAAGGAAAATAGATTGATTCACAACCATAGTAGGAGATTTCAGATAATTGTCTTAATAACTGATAGGCAGATAGATATCTGTAGGGGTACAAAAGAGTTTACAACATGAGTTACACACTTGATCTAATCACATATCAAACATTGCATTCACCAACTGATATATGCATATTCTCTTCAAACACACGTGCAGCAATTAACTAAACTTTTATATGCTGTCCGTAAAGCTAGTTTTAACACACCTCACAAGTTTTTACTTCTATAGAACATGTTCTTGGACTTCAATGGAGTTAACTATAAATAAAAAACTAAAGATAATTTGGAAAGTCTCCTTGTGTTTGGAACTTAATCAACACACTTCTAAATAAACTACAGATCAAAGAAGAAACAGCAGTGTATTTTATAAAATATTATGGACTGAATAAAAGAAAACATGATGTATCAAAATTTGTCATGCTGCTAAAACAGTGCTTAAAGGAATATATGTGTCCTTAAATGCATATATTAGAAAATAAGAACTATTAAATATTAATTAACAAAGTCTGAGCCATTACAGAAAGAACAGCAAAATAAATGCATAAGTTATGACACACTGTAAAATGATATATATACAGAAAATTGACATGTCATGTGGGAAAAAATAAACAGCTTGTAGAATGGGTTTTAGAGTTTTGTTCTATTTATATAACATTATATATGTACTGAAATATGTATAAAAGTACACATACCAAACTCTAAAATAATGATCACCTCTGGTGATGGCATTTTGGGTAATTTTTCATTTTTTCTTATTTTATTGCTTCTTATTTGAAGAATATAATTCATAAAAGTAATTATTAAAAACTCCAATTAAATGAATAATAAAGCTATTTTTTATTCTAAAAAATAACATAAGATAATGAAAGAATTGGAACAGGAAATGACAACCTATTCCAGTATTCTTCCTTGGAAAATCCCACTGCAGGAGGAGCCTGGTAGGCTACAGTCCATGGGATCACAAAGAGTTGGACACGACTGAGAGACTTCACTTCACTAATGAAAGAATAATCTTTGACTAATCTCTGAAATGTGTGGAGTTAGCCATCAGGAAGTTGGTTTGGTCAGAGTAAGGAGAGATCAGAAAAATCTTAAAAGTGGTGATGGTCAAGACAGCCTTCAGTGAAAAAGTCAGGACATAAGCCAGGCCCTGAAAAATTGGTACCATTTAGACAGATGGAAAGTAGTGGTTCTGGTATGCCAATGTGGGCATACTCTGTCTAAAGACCTATATTTCACTATAGATGAGGTTTTTCCTTTCTGTTTCTCTTTCTGTGTGTCCACAAGTCTGTGCAGACACACACATTTGGGGGTTGTCAGTGGGAGAGAAAGCAAGGGTGATTGTTTCTGTGCATGCATGCTAAGTTGCTTCAGTTGTGTCCGACTCTTTGTGACTCTTTGTGACCCCATGGACGGTAGCCAGCCAGCCTCCTCTGTCTGCAGGATTCTCCAGGCAAGAATATCTGAGCGGGTTGTGGTGCCTCCTCCAGGGGATCTTTTCCACCCAGGGATTGAACTTGCATCTCTTATGGTCCCCTGCATTGGCAAGCATGTTCTTCACCACTAGCGCCATCTGGGAAGCCCGTAATTGATTCTAACCTCACTTAATGGCATCAGCCGTGGTTAAGACAGAATCCTGTCTTAGACTTTCAGACTCTTTTCTCTCTTTTCATGCTTGTATCTAATCAATTTTCATCTTGATTGTATTTTAGATTTCAAATACTTCTCTTCTGTAATATTGTCCTTACTCTTCTTTAAGCCCCTAATTATTTCTTGAATATACTCTGCTATTTCCTACCTCTATGCCTGTGCTTTTGATGTTTATTCTAGCTGGAATGCCTTCCTCACATTTTTTTTTTCCTCCTGGCTATGTTCATTTTTAAGACTTAAGTGAGGCATCATCCTCTCAGATATCTTCCTTGAGGGATAAATATTTCTCTCTAGTCTTCTATGTTATTTTTATTTACCTTTGTCCTAGTAGTTACCATTTTATATTAAAATAATATCTTTAGATACTTATATTTTCTACTAGATTATAAACTTTTCTAGGGTAAAGGTTGTGTCTCATTGTATTGTGTAACCATAGAGATGACAAAGGCACAGAGTAGGTGTTCAACAAATGTTTGGTAATTTGGGTCATTGTAAAGTGACGAGCAAAATCAGTCCTGAATATTCATTGGAAGGACTGATGCTGAAGCTGAAACTCCAATACTTTGGCCATCTGATGCAAAGAGCTGACTCAGTAGAAAAGACCCTGATGCTGGTAATGATTGAGAGCAGGAGGAGAAGGGGATGACAGAGGATAAGATGGTTGTAAATGGACATGGGTTTTGGTGGACTCCGGGAGTTGGTGATGGACAGGGAGGCCTGGAATGCTGCGGTTCATGGTGTCGCAAAGAGTGGGACATGACTGAGTGACTGAACTGAACTGAACTGAAAGTGATGAGAAGTTTGGATCTCAGTCTATAATTCCTATGCAGTCCTAGGATTCAGCTATACAATGATCTAGGTGAAAATTTTTTTTCATATTGCCTTCTGGAATTTTAAATACTTTCTTCGTTAAATTATTTTAATGGTATATTATCTTACTTAAACTATAATATAACTCTAAACAAGTGCATTATTGAATTCTTCAGTACATGATCAAGAACTATTAGTCATCAATTTTGCTAAGTTATGGTGTCTATGATTGCTTCCCATTAATACAATCTTAAATTTTTATTTTGGAGATTACATTATAGAGACCTGTCTGTATTTGTACTGGGCTTAGGGTGATGCTGAGTGTGTCAAAACAATGTATAATCTAGCTTATGAATTCATTAGTTTTGTTTTTATCATTGCCTGTGATGGGGCGCAAAAACCAAAGTACTTCTGTTATGGAAAGACTCATTCAGTGGAAACAAAGAGCCCCTGGAAACAATGAACAGTTTACATTGGTCAGTGAAAAGCACAGATAAAATAACATGTTTTGAAGAGGGTCCAATTTAAAGTCTAGAATTTTACCAAGGCTAAAGTTTTCTCTAATCTACAGTCTTTTTAGATCTATCATACAAATTTGCTTTTTATAATGTCTAGTAAAAAAAAAAACCATAATGGGTAACTTTAGTGAATCCATTTCTCCTGGAAATGGTGGAGCTTATTTATAATTTAGAGCAGAATGAGATCAGAATTAGTCTCTTTAAATGATATCATATACTTCAGAATTGCTTTTATATTTATTCTAATAATCTAAAGTGGGTAATGAAAGGATATATTTTCTTTCGACATGTGACTGGGTAAAACTACCAGGTGGCTCAGTGGTAAAGAATCTGCCTGCCAAGCGGGAGACATGGGTTTGATCCCTGGCCTGGGAAAATCCCCTGGGAGAAGGAAATGGTAACCCACTCCAGTATTCTTGCTTGGGAAATCTCATGGACAGAGGAGTATGGTGGGCTACAGACCATGGGGTCACAAAAGAGTCAGACAAATGGCTGAAACAAATAACAACAACAACAAGAACAGATGTCTTAGTGATTAGAGTTTTGGATTTTCACATATTATGCATGTGTAGATATTTTGTGGGCTTTTTTTGAAATCACAAAGTTGACTTTTTCAAAATGGTTAAAGTTTGGTTAAAAAAAGTTCAGGTGGGAAAAAAATGTCATCTACTCTGCCTATAGAGGGAGTGCTTGTAATGCTTGAAAATACATCTGGTTTTGTGGATTTGTTGAAGAATGATGTCTGCTCTTCATTCCTCTCTAGCATACATGGCATTAGAAATTTTGAGAAGAATCCCAAAGAAGTCTCTGAATGTCCTCTACTTTAGAAGAGCAAGAATCTTGAATTAACATATCTTCAATCAGTGTTTTAGAAAATAGGGGCTTCCCCAATGGTTCAGCAGGTAAAGAATCCACCTGCAGTGCAGGAGACACAGGAGACATGGGTTCAGTCCTTGGGTCAGGAAGATCCCCTGGAGGGGCATGACAGCCCACTCCAGTATTCTTTCCTGGAGAATCCATAGACAGAGGAGCCTGGCAGGCTACAATCCAAAGAGCTGCAGAAAATTGGACATGTCTGAGCGACTAAGCACAAGTTGCAGAATAGAAATATGCCTTTAAAAGTAACCATGTTATATGAAAATTCATGTATAAGATGTAATATGCAATAAGTATTTTTTAGTGTTTATTCTCTATTTTTAGTGTTTATTTTTACAAAAATACATTTGTAAATAGCAAATAATATACATTTATCTGCATAATAAAATATATGCATGTCTTGAAATATATATAATATGTATGCCTTTAAAATATGTATATCTTTATAAATATATGTATAAATGAATATATGTATCATATAAATATATACTGTCATCTAAGAAGAATAATTTGATTGTGACCCGCCACATTTGAAAATGCCTTACTGCCTAAATCCTTGCCAACTTTGGGTATTATCACTGAAAAATATTTTCTGCTTTGATATGTGAGAAAAGTGTATTATTATTATTACCATTAGTATTTCAGTTTTAATTGTGATCAAATTTCTTTTTAATATCTTGATTTTTCTTTTGAAGGTGATTTCCCACATACATTACCTATTTTGATATGGAAGAGTTTATCTTTTGCTTAATGTGTCTATACTCTTTATGTATGGTATGGATATTAAGCCTTTCTCAGTCACACATGTTGTGAATTCTTTTTTGTTAGTCTTTTTGGTTTTCCAGCTTTGTTTAAGATAATTTTTTTGAAACATGGTCATTCAATAAGCCAGTGAAAACGTCCTAGTTACACTTTGAAGTGGACTGGACCCTTAGAGAACTTTTAGAGAATCTGGTTCTTGGAAGCATATTAGTATTTTCAACTGCCTATATCCCAAACTCCCTAATTTATAATCATTCTTTCTTGTGTCTGTGAACAATAGTCCGAGGGTTCTATTGTCCGTTTACAGATAGTGAAATAAAAGTAAAGAGTCCCAGCTCTTTAGGAGTATAGTTTATCCTAGGCATGGAGTGTTTTTGCTGAAACCCTTAACATTAGAACATAGTTTAGTGAGCTATATTCACCAACTTTAGCTGCTAATAAATGACAGATATCATCCAGTTGCCTAGAGAGCAGCTTGATATTTTTTGGAAAAAAACCCAAGGTATTAAATACCTTGTAGTATATTGGTGAATGGCTCATCTGAAGCTAATCCGAATCTAGAAAGTTCTTATTTTTGAATCCTACTCGTGTCCAGTACATGGCACAGATTCTTAAGCATGGCACAAATACTGAAGGAATGAGAAAGGGAGATTTTCCAGGCCAGAAAAACAAAGGGAAGACTGGATTCAACTTACCAGTTTGCTTGTGGAAAGAGAGTAGGGGCTTTTCAGTGGAATGTGAATTCTTCCTGGTGAGTGGGCCGTCAAAGGTTTGATGATGTATATATGTAGGAAGAAAGTGGAATAAATGCAAAACTTGCATGCTTTCATTTTTCTTTGAAGAAGTAAGATTCTCTTAAAAAATTATTTATTTTTAATCAAAGGATTATTACTTTACAGTATTGTGTTGGTTTCTACCAAGCATCAACAGCCATAGGCTTACCTATGTTTCCTCCCACTTGAACATCCCTCCCACCTCCCTCCCTATCCAACCCCTCTAGGTTGTTACTAAGCCTGGTTTGAGTTTTCTGAGTCATACAGCAAATTTCCATTGGCTATCTATTTTATACATAGTAATGTAAGTTTCCATGTTACCCTCTCCATACATTGCACCCTCTCTTTCCTCCCCCGCAGCCATGTCCATAAGTCTGTTCTTTATGTCTATGTCTCTGTTCAGTTCAGTTCAGTTCAGTTGCTCAGTCATGTCTAACTCTTTGTGACCCCATGAATTGCACGCCAGGCCTCCCTGTCCATCACCAACTCCCGGAGTTCACTCAGAGCGTCCATTGAGTCAGTGATGCCATCCAGCCATCTCATCCTCTGTTGTCCTCTTCTCCTCCTGCCCCCAATCCCTGCGAGCATCAGAGTCTTTTCCAATGAGTCAACTCTTCGCATGAGGTGGCCAAAGTACTGGAGTTTCAGCTTCAGCATCATTCCCTCCAAAAGAAATCCCAGGGCTGATCTCCTTCAGAATGGACTGGTTGGATCTCCTTGCAGTCCAAGGGACTCTCAAGAGTCTTCTCCAACACCACAGTTCAAAAGCATCAATTCTTCGGCACTCAGTCTTCTTCACAGCCCAACTCTCACATCCATACGTGACCACAGGGAAAACCATAGTCTTGACTAGACGGACCTTTGCTGGCAAAGTAATGTCTTTGCTTTTGAATATGCTATCTAGGTTGGTCATAACTTTCCTTCCAAGAAGTAAGTGTCTTTTAATTTCATGGCTGCAATCACCATCTGCAGTGATTTTGGAGCTCCCAAAATAAAGTCTGACACTGTTTCCATTTCTTCCCCATTTATTTCCCTTGAAGTGATGGGACCAGATGCCATGATCTTTGTTTTCTGAATGTTGAGCTTTAAGCCAACTTTTTCACTCTCCTCTTTCACTCATCTCCAAATAGGTTCATCAGTACTATCTTTCTAAATTCCAAGGAAGTAACATTCTCTTTGAAGCGTCTTTTTCAAAGAAAGGTCCTGCTGCCGCCAGTGTTTAAGAGAAGAGTTCAGGTCAGTGACGCAATAAACAGGCATCCTTTAAAATAGAAGTCTGCAAACTATTGGGTCTAATGCCTGATGATCTGAGGTGGAGCTGATGTAAAATAATAGAAATAAAGTGCACAATAAATGTGCTTGAATCATTCCCAAACCAACCCTGCCTCCCAGTCCATGGAAAAATTGTCTTCCATGAAACCAGTGCATATTGTGTGCTACTAAGTCGCTTCGGTCGTGTTCGACTCTTTGCTACCCCATGGCCTGTAGGCTGACAGGCTCCTCTGTTCATGGGATTCTCCAGCCAAGAATACTGGAGTGGGTTGCCATTTCCTTCTCTAGGGGATCTTCCTGACCCAGGGATCAAACCCATGTCTCTTATGTCTCCTGCATTGGGAGGTGGGTTCTTTACCACTAGTGCCACCTGGGAAGCTCTCATGAAACCAGTGCCTGGTGCTAAAAAGGCTGGGGACTGCTGCTTTAAAAAGTGGCAGCCGAGGGGTACAGGACAAGAACTGGCAAGGAAAGGGGCAGTTACTGATGGAAAATTTAAAGGGATTTTGTGTCAGATCCCAATCTAATGTGAGTTGTTGGAATCTTTTGTCCTTTTCCAGAATTGCGGGTCCTGATAACTGTGGGTCAGGAATAGCAACTCCTAGTCCCCAGAAAGAGTGATGGATTGGTGTTGATTTCTCCTTGAAGATCACTGTCTTAGGTCATCCTACTCAGGCTGCTAGAATAATGAAAAGGCAAATGTCTTGGTTCTGTTGCTGTTTACTTTTCTTCAAGACATAGGCATGAGTATTATACTTTCCTCTAATTACAGGGCATTAAGCCAGAACTAGCAGTGTACACATGACAAATGAATCTTATGTAGCACGTTTATCACCTAGTTAATATCCTAAGTCAAAGTTTTATTATACTATATCACATTCCAGAGAGTTTGTAAATTGAGATATGGTAAAATCACCATTGTAAAATATACCATATAGATTAAACAGGAAGACCCAAGATACAACTTACTAAGATTATTTTTTTTAATAAAGAAGCTAAGCTTGAATAAGAATAGTTGTAATATGACAGCCAGTATATGGACACTAACTGATTTATAAAATCTTTTGGCTTATTAATAGATGCTCAGGGAAAGAAGTGTTGCTTTAAATTTAAAAAAATGACATGTTATTAGAATAAAATAAAAGCTGAGGTTTCATTGCACCCTTAGAAGGATTTGGAGATGACCAATCAAAATTGATACTGTGTTGTTAATGTACATGCTAAAGAAATGACTGGAATGGGGACTGGGAATAAGCGGGGAGAAGAGAGGAAAGTACCTATTTTGGGTTAGTGGAATAAGGCTAATCTCAAGAAGTAAAAATTTCAGAAACTGATTTGTTAAATATTCACTTGACAGAAAAAGAACTCTGTAAGTTTTGATTTCCTCAGAAAAGGAACAGGGAAAAAGAAAGTGAAAGTAAAAGTCTCTCATTGTGTCCAACTCCCCATCTTAGTTCCCTGACCAGGAAGTGAATCCATGATCTCTGAATTGGGAGCATGGAGTCTTCACCACAGGATCACCAGGGAAATCCCAAGAACATCTAGTTCAAACTTTAGCCTGACAGTCTCCTCTGTCCATGGAATTCTCCAGGGCCAGAATACTGAAGTGGATTGCCATACCCTTCTCCAGGGGATCATCCCAACCCAGGGATTGAACCCAGGTCTCCTGCATTGCAGGCAGATTCTTTACCAACTGAGCCATCAGGGAAGCCCAAGGAAAAAGAATATCTAGTTTATTCATTATTTTTTAAAATTTATATTATTTTACTTTTTTTGAATAAGATCTTTACTCCCCTTTTTTGGTTCATTATAAGCCTTGTCCATTATTTTTTTCCAGCATATGGGCTCTTAGTTCCCTAACCAGGGAGTGAATCTGTGATCTCTGAATTGGGAGCATGGCATCTTTACCACAGGATCACTAGGGAAATCCCAAGAATATGTAGTTCAAAAGATAGTAATAATAGTGATAATAACAATAAAACAACTAAGCATATAATATAGGTTATGGATTATAGAAACACATTTTTATAATGTTAAATCAATCAAATTATATTAGCAATTTTACCTAGTAGGAATATTTGGAAAAGCTGTTTTAATAAGCACACAAATTGAATTATATTTAACAGGTAATTTTTGTATGAATGGTGCTTTTAGCAACAAATTATATTGTCTTACTCTTTTGTTTATACTATGTATCTGTATAGATTAGTAAATGCTTAATAAATGCATGATTTTTGAGGGTAGTTAAAATATTTCCTCACAGCTCTTAATGAGGATTCTTTTAAGTCATCAAGTTTATAGTGAGTACTTGCTGTGTTTCTGGCTTGGTATTAGGTATTTTGTAAATATATGAAAAATATAACTCACTTTCTAGTGAGTCAGAGGATTTTCTTTTACAGCTTTATTGAGGTATAGGTGACACAAGATAGACTGAACTTCTTTAAAGTGTTCAATTTGATAAATTTTTACATTAATGTATATAGGTGAAATAACCCCTACAACCCAGAAAATGAGCAATGCCCATCACCTTCAAAAGTGTCCTGTCGCCTTTTGTAATCCTTCTTCTGCCCCTCTTTTTCCTGTCCTCAGGTGGCCATCAATTTCAGTTTTTCCCCTGTAGTTTGGTTGGCATTTTTTGGAAGTATTCACAAATGGGATAACATATTTGTCTCACATCATTTACTCAGAGTGTTTATTTTGATATCCATTTATGTTGTTATGTATCAGTAGCAAGTTCCTTCTGTTGCTGAGTAGTATTGCATTGTATGGGTATACCAGCTGTTTTATCTACTTACTCATTGATGGCCATGAGCTGTTTTTTGTTTCCACTAATCTAAGGCTACTATGGATATTTTTTGTACACCTTTGTGTGGACATATGCAGTCATTTGTTTTGAGTAAATACCTAGTGAAGGAATAGCTAGGTCATTCAGTAGGAACATGTGTAACTTTTAAAGAAACTTCCAAACTGTTTTCCAAATTGTTGTTGTACAATTTAAATTCCCACCAGCAGTGTATTAGAGTTCCAATCATTCCTCACACTCTCCAGCACTTGGCTTAGTCAGTTATTTTTAACTTTTGCCATTATTTCTTTAGTGAGCATGGGCTTGAGTTTATTAATCTGACCCATTGATTAAATAGCATTATCTTTGTCATAAACTAAAACTCAGGAAATCACTATCAGATGATGAGATTTAAATATTCACCAAACTTACAAAAAACCAAAGCAATGTGAAAATTTGGCAACACAGAGGCTTTAGGACTGTTGGAAGGACTGTTGCTAAAGTTGAAGCTCCAATACTTTCTGATGTGAAAGCCAACTCATTGGAAAGTATTAGATATACTTTAAAAAGTCATAATATCAACAGTTGTCTCTAATAGAATTTTTAATCATCTATTACAATCTGGACTGAATACAAATTTTTAAAGAAAGCTCTCTTATAAACTTATCCCAAGCATTTAATTAAATGCACCAAATATAAATGGCAAACTTATTAATCTGGTCCCCCAAGCAAAAATGTCAGAAAAAGCCTTTTACTTTTTATTAATTAAAAGATTGGAGAAGGAAATAGAAACCCACTCCAGTATTCTTGCCTGGGAAATCCCATGAACAGAGGAGCCTGGCAGGCTACAGTCTGTGGGGTCGGATGCAACTTAGCAGCTAAACATCAACTCTATTAATTAAAAAAGAAATCTCTAGGAGAACAGAGAATTTTGGCTATTCTAATAGGTGTTATTATGGATTGTATTGTTTTTCCCCACGGAAGTCCTAAGCACCTTAGGATGTGACTTTATTTGGAAATATGGTTGTTGCTATATTAATTAAGATGAGGTCATACTGAGGTAGAATAGGCCCCAGAACCAATATGACTGATATCCTTATAAATAGGAAAGATTCTGGCGTACAGACTCACACACAGAAAGAACACAACGCGAGGACTGAAGGTCTGCTGCTGCGAGCCAAGGAATCAGCAGAAGCTAGGAGAGACCCAGAACACATCCTTCTCTGGGGTATGCTTAACTTTTTAAGAAATACTAGTGCTTTCTAAATCAGCAGTGCCATTTTATACTTCCATTGGCACTACACAAGAGTTCCAGCTCCTCTGTAGTCTCATCAGTACTTGATATCTTCACTTAAAATTTTACTTTAGCAATTCTAATGGCTTTGTAGTGGTACCACACTGTGGCTAAATCTATTACATTTTGCTAATGTTGAATAATGTTGAGCATACTTTCAAATGCTTATTTGTCATCTTGTATCTTCTTTGGTGAAATAGTCATTCAAAGCTTTTATTCTTAGAGTGTCTGCTCATCTGTGAATGGACACCTGAATTGTTTCCACCTTTTTGCTATAATGCTGCTATGAACATTGATATACTACTTCAGTCCCTGCTTTGAATACTTCGGGCTATATATCTAGAAATGGAATTGCGGGGTCATATGGTAATTCGTTGGAGAAGACTCTTGAGAGTCCCTTGGACTGCAGGGAGATCCAACCAGTCCATTCTAAAGGAGATCAGCCCTGGGATTTCTTTGGAAGGAATGATGCTAAAGCTGAAACTCCAGTACTTTGGCCACCTCATGCGAAGAGTTGACTCATTGGAAAAGACTCTGATGCTGGGAGGGATTGGGCACAGGAGGAGAAGGGGATGACAGAGGATGAGATGGCTGGATGGCATCACTGACTCGATGGACGTGAGTCTGAGTGAACTCTGGGAGTTGGTGATGGACAGGGAGGCCTGGCGTACTGTGATTCATGGGGTTGCAAAGAGTCGGACATGACTGAGCGACTGAACTGAACTGATGGTAATTCTGTATTTAACTTTTTGTGTTTTTATATTTAAAGAGGGCATTTGTGTAGATGGAACTTGTTTAAATATCAATTTAGCATTTTATGCATTATAATTGAGATGCTTTAATAATTTCCTGCTTGGTCCACAAAAAAGTTGATTCATAAAGAAGGCTCAGCATCAAATTGATGCTTTTGAATTGTGGTACTAGAGAAGACCCTCGGGAGTCCCTTGGACTGGAGTGAGATCAAACCAGTTAATCCTAAGGGAAATCAACTCTGAATATACATTGGAAGGACTGATGCTGAAGCTGAAGCTCCAATACCTTGGCCACCTGATACGAAAAGCTGACTTATTGGAAAAGACCTTGATGATGGGAAAGATTGAGGTCAGGAGGAGAAAGGGGTGACAGAGGATGAGATGGTTGGATGGCATCACTGAGCAAACTCCAGGAGAGAGTGGAGGACTGAGGAGAGTGGGGTGCTACAGTCCACGAGGATGCAAAGAGTCAGATACGACTTAGCAACTCAACAACAACAACAACAACAACAGAATTAGTTTCCTGGGAAAATCACAACAATGTGCCAGTATCTTGGTGGCTTAAAGCAACAAAATTTGTTGTCTCACAGTGTGGAGAGTAGTAGTCCAAAAATCAAAATATTATTAGGGCCATGCTCCATCTGCTATCTCTGCAGGAGGGTCTTTCTTTGCCTTCCCCAGCTTCTGGTAGCCCCAGGTATTCTTTAACTTGTGCCTGAATAACTCCAATCTCTGCTGCTGTCTTTACATGGATTCTGCTTGTGTTATGCGTAGATGTGAGAGTTGGACCATAAAGAAAGCTGAGTGCTGAAGAATTGATACTTCTGAACTGTAGTGCTGGAGAAGACTCCTTGAGAGCCCCTTGGACATCAAGGAGATCAAACCAGTCCATCCTAAAGGAAATAAGCCTGAATATTCATTGGAAGGACTGATACTGAAGCTGAAGCTCCAATCCTTTCGCCACCCAATGTGAACTCATTGGAAAAGACCCTGATGCTGGGAAAGATTGAAGGCAGGAGGAGATGGGGGCAACAGAGAATGAGATGGTTGGATGGCATTGTTGATTCTATGGACATGAGTTTGAGCAAACTCCAGGAGATAGTGAGGGACATGAAAGCCTGTCATGTGTGCTATAGAACTTAATACATCCCCATTTCCTTCTTGGATTTTTTAAATGTACATTTTATGTCATGTCACATATCTTACAATAGAGTTTTCTTATTCTTCCTTTAAGCAGTCAGTTATTAAAGATGTACAAATATAAGAAATACATCTAAAATTGACACACATATTCCATTTTGGGGGCTTTTCATTGTTTCGTGTAGATCTAAATTTCCATCCAGTGTTGTTTTCTTTCTATTAAATGATTTTCTTTGCTCTATATTTCATTTTTATTGATTTTAAATTCTTTTAAATTTCACATGTTCTCTTTTTTAACAATTTTATTTCGAAATAACCATAAACTGCATAGAGTTGCAAAGAATAGTACAAAGAGGTTCATTTTACCTTTCACCCAGGTTCTTTTAAAGGTAACATCTTTCATAAATATAGTACAATATTAAAAAAATTTTATCTATTGTTTATTCTATTTTATTATTGGAGTATAGTGGCCTTTCTTTGGGATTGGAATGAAAACTGACCTTTTCCAGTCCTGTGGCCACTAGTGAGTTTTCCAAATTTGCTGGCATATTGAGTGCAGCATTTTCACACCATCATCTTTTAGGATTTGAAATAGCTCAACTGGAATTCCATCACCTCCACTAGTTTTGTTTGTAATGATGCTTCCTAAGGCCCACTTGACCTCACATTCCAGGATGTCTGGCTCTAGGTGAGTGATCAACCATCATGATTATCTGGGTTGTGAAGATCTTTTATGTATAGTTCTCTGTGTTCTAGCTGCCTCTTCCTAATATCTTCTGCTTCTGTTAGGTCCATATCATTTCTGTCCTTTGTTGTGCCCTTCTTTGCATGAAATGCTGCCTTGATATCTCTAATTTTCTTAAAGAGATCTCTAGTCTTTCCCATTCTGTTGTTTTCCTCTATTTCTTTGAATTGATCACTAGGGAAGCCTTTCATATCTCTCCCTGCTATTCTTTGGAACTCTGCATTCAAATGGATATATCTTTCCTTTTTTCCTTTGCCTTTCACTTCCCTTCTTTTCATAGCCATTTGTAAGGCCTCCTCAGACAACCGTTTTGTCTTTTTGCATTTCTTTTTCTTGGGAATGATCTTGATCCCTGTCTCCTGTACAGTGTCATGAACCTCTGTCCATAGTTCTTCAGGCACTATCTAACAGATCTAATCCCTCAAAGCTATTTGTCACTTGCACTGTATAATCGTAAGCAATTTGATTTAGGTCATACCTGAATGGTCCAGTGGTTTTCCCTACTTTCTTCAATTTAAATCTGAATTTGGCAATAAGGAGTCCATGTTCTGAGCCACAGTCAGCTCCTGGTCTTGTTTTGTGGACTGTATAGAGCTTCTCCATTTTTGGCTGCAAAGAATATAACCAATCTGATTTTGGTATTGACCGTCTGGTGACGTCCACGTGTAGAGTTTTCTCCTGTGTTGTTGGAAGAGGGTGTGCCATGACCAGTGCCTTCTCTTGGCAAAACTCTGTTAGCCTTTGACCTACTTCATTCTGTATGCCAAGGTCAAATTTGCCTGTTACTCCAAAAAGCAAGAGAGTTCCAGAAAAACATCTACTTCTGTTTTATTGACTTTATATGCCAAAGCCTTTGACTGTGTAGATCACAACAAACTGTGGAAAATTCTTAAGGAGATGGGAATACCAGATCACCTGACATGCTCCCTGAAAAATCTTATGCAGGTCAAGAAGCAACAGTTAGAACCAGACATGGAACAACAGATTGGTTCCAAACCAGGAAAGGCATATGTTAAGGCTGTATATTGTCACCCTGCTTATTTAACTTCTATGCAGAGTACATCATGAGAAAGGCTGGATTGGATGAATCACAAGCTGGAATCAAGATTGCTGGCAGAAATATCAATAACCTCAGATATGCAGATGACACCACCCTTATGGCAGAAAGCAAAGAAGAACTAAAGAGCCTCTTGATGAAAGTGAAAGAGGAGAGTGAAAAAGTTGGCTTAAAACTCAATATTCAGAAAATGAAGATCATGGCATCTGGTCCCATCACTTCATGGCAAATAGATGGGGAAAACAATGGAAACAGTGAGAGACGTTATTTTTTTGGGCTCCAAAATCACTGCAGATGGTGACTGCAGCCATGAAATTAAAAGACGCTTGCTCCTTGGAAGAAAAGTTATGACCAACCTACATAGCATATTCAAAAGCAGAGACATTACTTTGCCAACAAAGGTCTGTCTAATCAAAGCTATGGTTTTTCCAGTAGTCATGTATGGATGTGAGAGTTGGACTGTGAAGAAAGCTGAGCATTGAAGAATTGATGCTTTTGGACTGTGATGTTGGAGAAGACTCTTGAGAGTCCCTTGGACTGCAAGGAGATCCAACCAGTCCATCTGAAAGGATTTTCCAGGCAAGAATACTGGAGTGGGTTGCCTGTTCCTTCTCCAGGAGATATTCCCAACCCTGGGATTGAACCCAGGTCTCCTGCATTGTAGGCAGATGCTTTACTGTCTGAACCACCAGGGAAGTTCTAAAGGAAATCAGTCCTGACTATTCACTGGAAGGACCGATGCTGAAGCTGAAACTCCAATACTTGGCCACCTGATGCGAAGAACTGACTCATTTGAAAAGACCCTGATGCTGGGAAAGATTGAAGGAGGGAGGAGAAGGGGAAGACAGAGGATGAGATGGTTGGATAGCACCACCAGCTCCATGGACATCAGCTTGAGTAAACTCTGGGATTTGGTGATGGACAGGGAGTCCTGGCATGCTGCAGTCCATGGGGTGGCAGAGTTGGACTTGACTGAGTGACTGAACTGATACTGATACTGATAATTGCCTTACATTGCTGTATCAGTTTCTGCTGTACAACAAAGTGAATCAGCCATGCACATGCACATATCCCCTGTTTTTGGAGTTCCTTCTCATTTAGGTCACCACAGAACACAGAGTAGAGTTTCCTGTGCTATACAGTAGGTTGTTATTCATTTTCTATTTTATACATAGTAGTGTATATATGGAGCAGGCAATGGCACCCCACTCCAGTACTCTTGCCTGGGAAATCCCATGGACGGAGGAGCCTGGTAGGCTACAGTCCATGGAGTCATGAAGAGTCGGACACAACTGAGCAACTTCACTTTCACTTTTCACTTTCATGCATTGAAGAAGGAAATGGCAACCCACTCCAGTGTTCATTCCTGGAGAATCCCAGCGGTGGGGGAGCCTGGCGGGCTGCCGTCTATGGGATCGCACAGAGTCGGACACGACTGAGCAACTTCACTTTCACTTTTCACTTTCATGCATTGGAGAAGGAAATGGCAACCCACTCCAGTGTTCATTCCTGGAGAATTGCAGGGACGGGGAAGCCTGGTGACCTCTGTCTATGGGGTCGCACAGAGTCAGACACGATTGAAGCGACTTAGCAGCAGCAGCAGCAGTGTATATATGTCAATCCCAGTCTCCCAATTCATCCCACCTCACCTTCCCCTTGGTATCCATACATTTGTTCTCTATGTCTGTGTCTTTCTTTTTGTAAATAAAATCATCTATATCATTTTTCTAGATTCCATATATATGTGTTAATATACAATATTTGTTTTTTCCTTTCTGACTTACTTCACTCTGAATAACATCTCTAGGCCCATCCACACCTCTGCAAATGACGCAACTTTGTTCCTTTTAATGGTGAGCAATATTCCATTTTAAGTATATATGTATGTATGTGTGTGTGTGTGTCTGTGTGTGTGTGTGTCTGTGTTAGTCACTCAGTCATCCGACTCTTTATGACCCCATGGATTGTAGCCCACCAGGCTCCTCTGTCCGTGGAATTTTCCAGTCAAGAATACTGGAGTGAGTTGCCATTTCCTTCTCCAGGGATGTATGTGTATATATACAGCATCTTTTCTATCCATCCCTCTGTTGATGGACATTTGTTTGCTTCCATGTGCTGGCTGTTGTGAATAGTGCTGCAAGGAACATTGGAGTGCATTTGTCTTTTGAATTACAGTGTTCTTTGTATATATGTTTGTGTGATTAATGTTGTTCCAAAGGTCTCTGAAACTGTCCTCAATTCCTGTCATTCCTTTTTTTTATTATTCTCTGCAGGAGTCATTTCCATCATTTTAGGTTCCCTCCTATTCTGCTATTTGACCCCTATAGCACAATATTAAAATCAGGAAACTGGCATTGATACAATCCATATACTTTACTAATATTTTCACTAGTTTTGCATGTACCTTTGTGAGTGTACTGTTCAATGCAGTTTTACCACATGTGTGTCCCGTGTAACTGCAAAGACCCCTCCTGCTATTCCTTTATAGTCACACATATGCCTCTAATCCATTCTGTCCCTAGCTAGAGGGAACTCTTAAACTCTTCTCCATCTCTGTAGGTGTTGCTATCTTTTAATGATATTTTCAGAATGAAGAACTTAAAAAATTTTTCTCCACTGTGGACTGGCTTGCATAGTTCCTGAGTAGTCTGTTATTCTTTGCTCATTTTATGGAATGGTGTCTTTCCTCTGTCTGCTTTTAATGTTTCTCTTTGTCATAATTCTAAGTGTTTTGATTTTGATGCTGCTTGTTGTAGTTTTATTCATGCCTGACATTTTTGGATATGAGAGATAATAATTTTCATCAAATTAAAAAAATCATCAGTCATTATCTCTTCAAACTTTTTTTGTCTCCCCTCTCTCTTCTCTCTTGATGTGTATATTAGGTTACTTGAAATGGCCCATACCTCTAGAGCTCTGTTTATTTAATTTTTTCTTTCTTTGTTTCATTTTGAATTGCCTTTATTACTATGATTTTAATTTCACTGATGTCTTCTTGATATGCTGTTAATTCATCCAATGCAATTTTCATCTCAGAAATATTTTTCATCGTCCCAAGTTTGATGTGGGTAATTATTAGATAATCTATTTCCCAATTTAACATGATCAGTCTTCTCTCTTTTTTTTTTTAAATGCATGGAATGCAGTTCTGATTATTTTTAAAGCCCTTGTCTGTTACTTTTACCATCTGTTTTATTTACAGGCCTATTGCAATTGAAGAATCATATTGTGTGACTTCTTTGCATCCTTTGTAATTTTTATATTGAATGTCAGAATGTGCCTTTTATTGAATGTGAATTCACCTTGTTGCATACTGTATGTTTTTGTAGTCTATGAATACTTTTGAGCTTTCTGGGACAAAATGAAGTTCCTTGGGAAGTGTTTGATCCTTTTAAAGCTTGTTTTTACTTTTTCTTTTTCTTTTTCTGACTTCCCTGGTGGCTCAGACAGTAAAGAACCTGCCTGCAATGCAAGAGACCCAGGTTCAATCCTGGGTCGGGAAGATCCCCTGAAGAATGGCACAGCAATCCACTCCAGTATTCTTGCATGGAGAATTCCATGGACAGAGAAGCCTGATGGGCTACAGTCCATGGGCTTGCAAAGAGTCAGACCCAACTGAATGACGAATACACACTTTACATTTTTTAGAGAAGATCATGAAGTTTTATTTTATGTCTTTTGTTGTTGTTGTTGTTGTTGAATTGGGACAATTGCCTCTGACTGCTCTACCTGCTCCCTCATGTATTATGAAGTTGTCTACCCTAGCTGGTGAGAACATATAGCATTCCCAGCCTTGGGTGAGGCACAGGGATTCTCCTTCCACAGAGTTTATACAGAGTTACTGATCAGTTCTCCCTGAAGACTCAAAGAACGCCATTTGCAGATCTCTCAAGCCCTCTCTGTGCAGTCCTTCTCTGTGGTGCTCTGCCCTGCCAGCTCTAATTGCTTTGGACTCCTGGCCTTCCAGCTCTGACTCTTTAACTCAAGGAGAGTCCTGGAATCCACTTGTATTCTAGCTCCCTCTGCCAATATTTGAAAAGTCTCTGAGTAGTCAAATGAGGTAATCATAGGGCTTATGTCATTTGTTTCCATTTTCTCAATAATCACTGTCCTGAAATCTTGATGTATCACTATTGAGCATCACTATTCCTTATATCTGGCCTTAGTTTTTGTGTTGAATTAAAATGCAAAATGAAACAGAAACAGACTCACAGACCCAGAGAACAAACTGGTGGTTGAAAGAGGGGAGGTGGATGAGGGGACAGGCAAAATAGGTGAAGGAGATTAAAAGGTCCAAATTTTCAGTTATAAAAGTTGAGGAAGAACGTAATGTACATCATAGGGAATGTAGTCAGTAATATGGTAACTTAGCATGATATCAGCGGTAACTGAGCTTACTGTAATGATCATTTCATAATACATTTTGTCCTTTTTAAAATTAAGCTTTTAATTTCTTGCCCAGGTGGGAAGAAAAATCTGGTCCCTGATACTCAGTCTTGACTGAAACAGACATCCCAATGCACAGTTTTAAATTAATAAATGTCAGTAGATTTACTCACTACATATCACTTAACTCTGATTATTTCTTTCAAAGCTTTTACCACAACTTAAAATCGTGCATTTATTTTTTGTTTACTTGGTTATTGTTTGTCTCTGTAACTATGCCGTAACTTCAAAGAAATATAAACCATTTATTATTCACTAATATATATAACACAATGTTTGTTCATTGTCTGCACTCAATATATTTATTGAATGAATGCATAAATTAAAGATTCTTAAAGGAAGGTTTTTAGGCATAGGTAAGATGTAGCCTATCTAAAACATAAATGATCAGAATTCAAGCATGTGGAATAGTAATTATTGAAGTGATATAATTGTGAATTGACAGAAAAATATGATAAATATTTTTATTATTTATTTCCAATGAATCACAGAGCAAACTTAACCTTTGAAGTAGTATACAGATAATTACTTGCCTAAAAAGAAAAAATAAAGTAAGCAGTAAATGTAAGAAACTTGCTGATTATTTTCTATTAGATAGAAGTTTTCTTTTTGTTGGTGAAAATCTGTTTTTTCATTGCCACTAAAGCTGCAGAGCTGTGCCTCATTCGAATTTCATTTCATTCCATCTATGTACATAAAATAGCACATTATCTATATCAAAGTAAGTTTATTACTTCATCAGTTCAGTTCAGTCACTCAGTCGTGTCCAACTTTTTGCGAACCCATGAATCACAGCACACAAGGCCTCCCTGTCCATCACCAACTCCTGGAGTTCACTCAAACTCATGTCCATTGAGTTAGTGATGCCATCCAGCCATCTCATCCTCTGTCGTCCTCTTCTCTTCCTGCCCCCAATCCCTCCCAGCATCAGGGTCTTTTCCAATGAGTCAACTCTTCACATGAGGTGGCCAAAGTATTGGAGTTTCAGCTTTAGCATCAGTCCTTCCAATGAACACCCAGGACTGATCTCCCTTAGGATGGACTGGTTGGGTCTCCTTGCAGTCCAAGGGACTCTCAAGAGTCTTCTCCAATGCCACAGTTCAAAAGCATCAATTCTTCGGTGCTCAGCTTTCTTCACAGTCCAACTCTCACATCCATACATGACCACTGGAAAAACCTTGACTAGACAGACCTGGGAAGGTAATATCCCTGCTTTTGAATATGCTCTCTAGGTTGGTCATAACTTTTCTTCTAAGGAGTAAGGATCTTTTACTTTCATGGCTGCAGTCACCATCTGCAGTGATTTTGGAGTCCCCAAAAATAAAGTCTGGCACTGTTTCCACTGTTTCCCCATCTATTTGCCATGAAGTGATGGGACCAGATGCCATGATCTTCGTTTTCTGAATGTTGAGCTTTAAGCCAACTTTTTCACTCTCCTCTTTCACGTTCATCAAGAGGCTTTTTAGTTCCTCTTCACTTTCTGCCATAAGGATGGTGTCATCTGCATATCTGAGATTATTGATATTTCTCCTGGCAATCTTGATTCCAGCTTGTGCTTCTTCCAGCCCAGCATTTCTCATGATGTACTCTGCATGGAAGTTAAATAAGCAGGGTGACAATATACAGCCTTGACATACTCCTTTTCCTATTTGGAACCACTCTGTTGTTCCATGTCCAGTTCTAACTGTTGCTTCCTGACCTGCATATAGGTTTCTCAAGAGGCAGGTCAGGTGGTCTGGTATTCCCATCTCTCTCAGAATTTTCTACAGTTTATTGTGATCCACAAAGGCTTTGACATAGTCAATAAAGCAGAAATAGATGTTTTTCTGGAATTCTCTTGCGTTTTCGATGATCCAACGGATGTTGGGAATTTGATCTGTTGTTCCTCTGCCTTTTCAAAAACCAGCTTGAACATCTGGAAGTTCACGGTTCACGTATTGCTGAAGCCTGGCTTGGAGAATTTTGAGCATTACTTTACTAGTGTGTGAGATGAGTGCAATTGTGTGGTAGTTTGAGGATTCTTTGGCATTGCCTTTCTTTGGGATTAGAATGAAAACTGACCTTTTCTAGTCCTGTGGCCACTGCTGAGTTTTCCAAATTTGCTGGCATATTGAGTGCAGCAGTTTCACAGCATCATCTTTTAGGATTTGAAATAGCTCAACTGGAATTCCATTACCTCCACTAGCTTTGTTCGTAGTGATGCTTTCTAAGGCCCACTTGACTTCACATTCCAGGATGTCTGGCTCTAGGTGAGTGATCACACCATCGTGATTATCTGAGTCATGAAGATCCTTTTTGTACAGTTCTTCTATGTATTCTTCCACCTCTTCTTAATATCTTCTGCTTCTGTTAGGTCCATACCATTATTTCATCAGCAGTAGGCAAACACCATCTCCTTTGTGACAGTAGGAGGCAATGACTATCACTGCTGTAGACTTCTATCCTCCTGTTGTACTGCATTTATTTTCTTTAATTTTTGAATTCTTGCTTGGGTTTATAGAGAAAGAGATCAAAGAGATCCACTGAAAATAGTGGTCCACCAGGCTCTTCCATCCATGGGATTCTCCAGGCAAGAATACTGGAGTGGGTTGCCATTTCCTTCTCCAGGGGAATCTTCCCGACCCAGGGATCGAACCTAGGTCTCCCTCATTGCAGGCAGACGCTTTAACCTCTG
The DNA here is from genome assembly GCF_016772045.2 of Ovis aries. Classification (NCBI taxonomy): domain Eukaryota; kingdom Metazoa; phylum Chordata; class Mammalia; order Artiodactyla; family Bovidae; genus Ovis; species Ovis aries. The sequence continues at coordinate 55,799,713 of NC_056062.1, read as the reverse complement.
AGCCACCAGGGAAGCCCCAAGAAAAGTTCCTCCTTGAAAACACCCAAAACATAGGCTATAAAAATTTTGCTTATGATTTATAGAGGAAAATGTTAAGAACTCATCATATTTTTAGGCAACTAATTTGGGGTTCAAGGCCACCATCAAACTTCCATGATCAGGCTGATTTAGCCTGAATATTAACATTTGAAAGAGATATGCTTTTCAACTTTGTACTGTGGAAAATTTGAAACACACAAACCTGGATAGAATAGTGTAATAAACTTAAAATAATGTTCATCCAATTTATCATATTTCATTTTTATCCTCACCAATCTCCCAGATTATTTTGAAGCAAATTCTAGACATTGCATAATTTAAAAAACTATTTCTATCTGTGTCTCTAAAAGATATGATTGCTTTAAAATATAGCCATATACCATCCTAACACATCAAAATTTAATTTTATAATTAACTATAGTTATGTTTAGATTTTCCTAATTGTCTCACAAGTAATTTCAACATATAGTTCATTTGAATCAGGTTCTAAATGAATACAAGCATTGCAATTGTATTGCAATTGATGTGTCTCTTGTGTCTTTTTATCCTATAGTAGTAGTGGTGGTGGTGTTAGTCACTCAGTCGTATCTGACTCTTTGCAACCCCACAGACTGTAGCCCACCAGGCTCCTCTGGAATGGAATTCCAGGCAAGAATACTGGAGTGGGTTGCCATTCCCTTCTCCAGAGGATATTCCCGACGCAGGGATCAAACCTGGGTCTCCTACATTGGAGGCAGATTCTTTACTGTCATGTATTCATCCAATTCTTTCTTCTACTTGCAATGTATTTGCTGAAAGCGTCAGTTCATATGTTCTGTAGAATTTCCTATAGTCTGGATTTTGCTGATTACCTATCTGTGATATTAGCTCACATTTTCCCTGTCTTCTGCTCCTCTGTAAATTGATGGTTGGATCTATATAGGCTGAGTCAGATTCAGGTTTGACTTTCTTGGCAAGACTACTTCATAGGTAATGATGTATACTCGAATCAGGACACACATAATATCCAATTGTCTCTCTTTACTGATGCTGAGAGTCATTGGAATTCAGTGCACAGAACCATTTATTAATTAGTGGTTGTAAAATAATCAAATTTAAAATTCATTATTCTTGTTTCATTTGTTAACTGTAATACCTCTCTATTGGAAGGACTGATGATGAAGCTGAAACTCCAATACTTTGGCCACCTGATGCGAAGAGCTGACTCATTTGAAAAGACCCTGATGCTGGGAAAGATTGAAGGTAGGAGGAGAAGGGGAAGAAGGAGGATGAGATGGTTGGATGGCATCACCGACTCGACGGATATGGGTTTGTGTGGACTCCGGGAGTTGGTGATGGACAGGGAGGCCTGGCGTGCTGTGGTTCATGGGGTTGCAAAGAGTCGGACATGACTGACCGACTGAACTGAACTGAACTGAATACTACTCTAAAGACAAACTTTTCTAATTAACTGTTTGTTACCCAGGGGAGCATTCCATACAGTAAAGGTGGGATAAATACTTTATTCCCTTTATTTATTGGTTTTCAGATTGACTAGGTGACTTCCTAGAATCCTGTGAAAGTGAAAGTGTTAGTTGCTCAGTCTTGTCCCACTCTTTGCAACCTCATGGACTGTAGCCCGTCAATCTCCTCTGTTCATGGAATTCTCCAGGCAAGAATATTGGAGTAGCCAGCTGTTTCCTTCTCCAGGGGAGCTTCCCAACCCAGGGATCAAACGTGGGTCTCCCACATTACAGGCAGATTCTTTACCTTCTGAGCCACCAGGGAAGCCCTAACTGTGACCAATTAGTCTTTTAACAATGAGAGATTATTTTTATTGAATAATAAGGCCATCTGGTCATCCCTAGTCTAACTCATTGATTCTTATAAGGGCTTTTGGATAAAATTAATAACAGTAAAGAAACATACAAACTAATATAAAAGAAGGCTTATGACATACTGTGTATGCTAAATTGCCTCAGTTGTGTCCAACTCTTTGAGATCCTATGGATTGTAGCCTGCCAGACTCTTCTGTTTATGGGATTCTCCAGGTAAGAATACTGGAGTGGGTTGCCATGCCCTCCTTCAGTTGATCTTCCCAACCCAGGGATCGAACCTGGATCTCTTATGTCTCCTGCATTGGCAGGAGAGTTCTTTACCGCCAGTGCCACCTGAGAAGCACTATGACATATTAAAAAATAAAATACATTAAAATAAATGGCACAATGACCTTTGGCCTCCCCTCTCCCAGCTGATACACTAAACCAAAGCTGTAGCTTTACATTTGAAAACTTAAAAAAAATAATCTCCTTTTAACTTAAAATGGCATGATAACAAGTAGCCTGGAAAAAGTTTATGTTAAAAGTAAGTTGAGTACTTTAAAAATTGTAGCAGAGTGGTCAGATAGACAGATGCACAAGTCTGGTTGGTTTTTCTTCTGGCTCTTTGACTAGTTTTTTTTTGTTGGCACCTGAGGCAGAGTAAAACCCACTGTTTATATAAGAGGAAGGTGTCAGAAATCATTGTGAAATATGTCCAAAATATCACAGAATAATCTGTGAATAGCAGACCATGAGCCTTTAAAGTATTCCCACATGCAGTATTGCATTTGCAGATATATGGAATATTTGATGTATTATACACATAAGTTATAAAATTCACACTAATTAGCCTGTGTATTTCCTGGCTTCTTGTGAGTGTCTGCTCAATTGTTCTGACTCTGTGACCCCATAGACTGTAGCCCAGCAGACTCCTCTGTCCATGGGATTTTCCAGGCAAGAATACCAGAGTGGGTTGCCATTTCCTATTCAGGGGATCTTCAACACCCAGGGATCAAACCCATGTCTCCTTTAACTCCTGCATTGGCAGGCAGATTCTTTACTACTACACCACCTGGAAAGCCCATGTTTCCTGGCATCCACCCTCAATTTCATGCCTTCCATTTTTATTGACAGGGGATTTAGGTTCCCTAGAATTGACAATGGAGAAGGCAATGGCAACCCACTCCAGTACTCTTGCTTGGAAAATCCCATGGACAGAGGAGCCTGGTAGGCTGCAGTCCATGGGGTCACTAGGAGTCGAACACAATTGAGCGACTTCACTTTCACTTTTCACTTTCATGCATTGGAGAAGGAAATGGCAACCCACTCCAGTATTCTTGCCTGGAGAATCCCAGGACGGGGGAGCCTAGTGGGATGCTGTCTATGGGGTCGCACAGAGTCGGACACGACTGAAGCGACTTAGCAGCAGCAGCAGCAGCAGCAGCAGGATCAACAACTTGCAGGTTCCAGTTACTGAAGGAAATAATGAACACCTGACTTTTTGTGTCGTGAGTTTTGAATTGCTATCAATGTATGCATTGCCCAGGACACCAGAAAGTCTTCCACAGGAAACACTTCTTCCATCCCTATGGTTATATATTGTTTTAGATAATAAAAACATCATTATAGCAATTATCAGTTCATTTTATTTGTGTTAGTGACAAGAACATGAGAAGTATATTAACCAACAAATGCCTAAACGGTACATAGCACAGAACTTATGGGCACTTTTAGTCTTACTTGGATGCCTTTTTGTTCAGCTTGATTGTAGCTTTAGTTCTTGTGTTTGGAATTATAGCTATCAGTTAAGCACAGATGACTGTGTTCAAGTGGCAATACCATATCAATTTCTTCTAAGAAACTCAAGGATGATTGGTCCCATTCTCATAGCAAACACTTGCTGGGTGTTTACTGTGGATGAGGTTTTGTTCAAAGAGTTTCGCATACATTCTGTTATTTAATCACTGCAACAACTTTGTAAAGTAGATGAATTAATTTTATTTGTGTTGTCCGTGTATGCTCAGTTGCTTAGTCGTGTTCGACTGTTTGAGATGCTTCAGACTGTAGCCCTCCAGGTTCCTCTATCCGTGAGATTCTCCAGGCAAGAATACTAGAGTGGGCTGCCGTGTTCTCCTTCAGGGGATCCTCCTGACCCAGGGATCGAACTGACATCTCCTGTACGTCTCCTGCATTAGCAGGTGTATTCTTTCATCACTGAGCCACCTGGGAAGCCCCCCAGTTTTGTTTGTGGACCAGACGGTAAATAATCAGCCCCTCACTTCCCTGTGAACTAATCTGTCTCTTCCAAACTGTGGGAGATCACTGTGCCTCAGTTTTTTGATCTTGAAACAGGATAATAATATATCAACCTAAAAGGATTGTTTATATGCAAAATGCGGAGAATTGTGAATACTCCGTAATTATTAGCTGTTGTGGAACTACTGGACATAAAAATAATATAAATAATGGACAGTTAGTTTTGACTAAAAAGGAACTTGGCATTATAAGAGTATTCTGTGTTATTAAACTTGACTATTTGTACAAGCTGTAGCATGCTGTCTCCTATTCCCTTGGCATTGATACCTTGTCACCTGTGGTCTAGCCTCTGTAGCCCCTGGAATTGCAGCAGCTAAAAAAGGGAATTGGGGTTGGTGCTTTAGGTGAGGTGACAAAAAAAGATTTATGGTCTCTGCCTCCTGGAATTCAAAGAGTATCTTTATTTGGATCATTTTAATAATTTTCTATAGTACTGAGAGCCACTCTGTATTAGTCAGTAGAAGCCAGATTATTCTTCAGTAACAAAGCAAGGCTGAAATTGCTGTGGCTTAGCGCCAGAAGATTTATTCCCATTGGATGATTGCCAGTCACCAAGGCAGAGAAAAGCGCATGAACTTTTTACTATTGTAGCTCAGAAGTGATGCGTGTTCACATTTAATTTTCTGGAATGAGAACATGTTTTTTTGCCCAACTATAAAAGGGCCAGGAAATGTAGAGGAGAAATGGAATATTTAGCATTGCCTTTTCTGCACACACTTCAGATGGCTCCTGAATACTTATTGACTATAGGTCTAAGCATCTGCTCTGAGTGACCCTGCAGTTGTTCATAAGCAAGGAGAGATAGGGCAAACCACCTCTTGGATGGACTTCATGCTGTCCATCCGGGAGTTGGTAATGGCAGTAACTCTCACTCACTGATTGGATCACAAATGGGTATAAGATACTGATAGCAAATGACTATTTTCTAAAGAAAAGAAAGGGTTTTTGTGTTTTGCTGAGACATTTCCCTATCATTTAGACCTGAACTTTGGCCAAGAACTGTGCTGTGCTTAGTCTTTCAGTTGTGCTGACTCTGACCCCATCGACTGTAGCTCGTCAGGCTGCTGTGTCCATGGGGATTCTCCAGACAAGAATACTGGAGTGGGTTGCCATGCCCTCCTCCAGGGGATCTTCCCAACTCAGGGATCGAACCCACATCTCCTGCATTGCAGGCAGATTCTTTAGAACTAAGGCATTGTTTTTTCTTTTCACAGAACATAATTTAAAAATTCTACTTGAATATGCTATTTCAGCATCTCATGGTGGCAAGTGCCGGGATGATGTTTGTCCAGTTATTATATTTGTTGTATAGAAAATATAGTGAAGTTCAGAGACATGAAGCAACTTATCCAAAATCCACAGCTAAGAAATGTCAAAGAATTTGAACCCAGATCTGTATGACTCTGACATGTTTCTTCTCTATCATCTTACACTGCACTTCCCTTGGTTGGCATTTTCTCCTCTCTTTTTCTTTTAAGTATTTTGTTTTTTGTTGCAATATCTCTTTTGCTAGAATGTTGTATTTCTCATTCTTCATGTCCTATACCAAATATACAACTTCACTTAATATAGAAGATCAAAAGGTCTGACTTACAATATTATAAGAAGAAAAACCTAATATAGGGTTAAGCCTTAAAAGCTAGTTAAAGTTTTGCATTATGAGTCCCAGAAAATACTAGGATGTAAAATTGTGTGACGGAAGTTGCTGTGTATATTATATTTACCCTGTTGAACAGGCCACTCCTCATGCAAAATTCACTCCTGAATGGTTGCCTATACACAAGGCTGGTTGCCTCTATCATGCAACATTGCCCTACCCACGGCTGATTTGACAAAGAGGTGGCATGAATGTGAGGGTAGTCAGTCAGTGACCTAAACTCTGTAATTAGTCCTGATGTGACTCTTTAACCAATGGAAACTTGATATTTATGCAGAAAATCAATAAGTGATCTGGTGGCAGTTTTATTGTGGGGCTTGATATTTGAAGAGGAGTAAGCACAAAACCAGAGGAGAAGTCCAAGTAGAAACTGAAGGACTGGAAGCCAGCAAAGAGAGGGTGGAAAGAAGTGCATAGCCTCAGGGGCTGGAGGAACAGAAATGGAGAAGGCAGTTGAGTCATATTCTCTGTTGTGATCTACGAAAAAAAACTCAATAAATACTATCTGCTTAGGGATGGTAGGATAACCCTTCTGTTGAAGCTATGTTGGATTCCAAGTGACTACTCACTTCCTACACCGGGGTCTAATTCTTTCTATAAAATCTGGTGGTCCGAATTGCAGTAACATGGATTATTATACCAAGTGAAGTAAGTCAGACAGAGAAAAGCAAATATTGTATGATATCATGTATATGTGGAAACTAAAATATGACCCAAATGAACTTGCCTACAAAACAGAAATAGATTCACAGACAGAGAAAACAAAATTAAGGTTATAAAAAAGGAAAGGATTGGGGAGGGATAAATTAGGAATTTGGAATTAGCAGACACAAACTACTATATATTATTAAAACAGAGAAAAAAACCCAAGAACCTACTGTATAGCACAGGGAATTATATTCAGTATCTTGTAATAAACTATAATGAAATGAACATGAAAAAGATTGTATCTATAACTGAATCACTTTGCTCTACACCAGAAACTAACACATTGTAAATTAATTCTTACTATAAAAAGAAAAAAAAACTAGTGGTGGGACTTCTCTGGGCTAATGTAAGACTGGCTATGTGGTTGGCATTTCTGTCTGTCTGATTTCCATGTGATACTTGTTTCTTCAGAGAACTACACTACTTCTTATAAACAGAGCCTAATATTCTCCCCACAATTATACCCCCTATGACTTTGAAAGCAGGATAGTTTTGCAATTTGGCAGCTTATCTTTATATTTACTTGCTATAACTGAATTTAGGGAGGACAGGGGTAGGGGTCAAATCAATGAAAGTATCAGATTTATGTCTAGGCTATTTCTGAATGGAAATCAACAATTCCTCTTTTAAAACCAGAAACTAATTCTTTAGTTTTTTCCATCAGTTCAACTGAATGTTTCTCACTGAGCTTTCAATATGTTTTGTTTCTGGTGTGTTTGTCCCTTATGCATCTGTGGACAAAGAAAATCTTCAGCTATCTTTTCTCCCACTTGTATCCCTCTCCACCAATATATACTTTTCTTTATATTTTAAAATGATTTCTTAGAATTCTTTTCCATTACTTCAGGGATCCTTCCTGTAAATGAAAAGCAGACCTAGCTATACCAGAAAGTGAGAGTTAATACTTGAACTGGCATTAATAGAATAGGATTTTAGTTTATCTTGTTGGCATTAAGCAACCCATTGGCTTGGAGCTAAAGAAAAGAAGTCCTTCTACTTTTTTTTAAAAAAAAATTTAAACTCTGGTGTGCAGAAGAATCTTTGGTTGAAATAATTTTATTCGTATTTTGTAGGAGAACTTTACTGTTACAGGGGATACTGGCCAGGCAAATGAAGGTTCTGGGGAACACCAACATTCTCTTACATCTGATGGGCAGTGTGTGATGCTCTGAAAAAACTGATCTTCACCTGGATGTCATTGAGTTTGCACTTTTCTAGTGAGTACTTGATCACTATGTGCAGAATTCTTTTATTAAGTTTACATTTTTACTAAGTCTGACAGAACTATGAGCGGTATTTCGGCTACTTTTTTATCTACTCATGTCAAAAGAATACTCAAAAATGTCTTTACCCCTAAGTCTCTCTCCAAGACTATAAACAACTAGGACAATACTTTTGGTGACACCCTTTGATGTGAGATGTGTCATGTTCAGTGGAATAAACACAGATATTTCCATTGAAATGGAACTTGAAGACCATGACCTATGGACACATCTTTTCTTGTCCTTCTGAATTTTTATTTTGTATTTATTACAAACTTTTCTCAGACTTATAGTTCTGACATACTTTTGTCAACTACAAATTGACATTTGCCAGCATCTGAACAACAACAACAGTGAGAGCCTTTGCCTCCTGCCTGTGCTGTTGCAGCTGCTGACTTTTGACATCCTCGGAAGGGACTTCAGGGTGGAGAGTGAGGCACTCTGTGTTTCAGGGAAACTGGTGGAACAGGTCTTTAGACAGATATTTTCAGGAACTGATTTTATGATCCTAATCCTGGCATCTCTTCATACCTAGAAAAGCACTAAATCCCTTTATCATGACATCAGCTCCTCGTGACTAGCAGAAAACATTTTGCAAAGTAAATACTTGATTACATTGAACTCCTCCTTCACCAAAATCTGATATATTGACCTTCCCTTTGAAGGAGTCTCTCAGAGTTATCTGAGGTGCTCTCCCTGGGGGCTGAAGTCGTCATTTCAGTTCAGTTCAGTTCATTTCAGTCTCTCAGTCGTGTCTGACTCTTTGCGACCTCATGGACTGCAGCATGCCAGGCTTCCCTGTCCATCACCAACTCCCGGAGCTTGCTTAAACTCATGTCCATGAGTCATTGATGCCATTCAACCATCTCATCCTCTATTGTCCCCTTCTCCTCCTGCCTTCAATTTTTCCCAGTATCAGGGTCTTTTCCAATGAGTCAGTTCTTTGCATTAGGTAGCCCAAGTATTGGAGTTTCAGCTTCAGCATCAGTCTTTCCAATGAATATCCAGGACTGATTTCCTTTAGGATTGACTGGTTGGATCTCCTTTCAGTCCAAGGGACTCTCAAGAGTCTTCTCCAACACCACAGTTCAAAAGCATCAATTCTTTGGTGCTCAGCTTTTTTATAGACCAACTCTCACATGCTCATTTTGCCCCCAGTGAAACTTGACTAGCAACTCTCACGTTGTGCATCTTTTTAGTTGACACTTTAAATACAGAAAAAAATAAACTATTACTGGAAGAAACTGGTCAAGATTTCTATGATAGTGACAACTACATCTCTTAAGATCCTCTTGATTTCAGAAATGTCAAAATGTGACAATATTTTAAAATATTTAAATACTTATCACCTTATTTGTGAGGGAGAACAATTCCCAATGCTATTAAAACTCTTGTGTATACAAATCTGATGACACCTCCCTCCTTTCTAGAGATAACTGTGTTACTTTAATTTTGCCAAGTATGTACTTTAAATAATTTGGTCTTGTTTTGAAACAATTTTTTATTTATTTTATTTTTGGCCATATGGCATGTGGGCTCTTAGTTCATCAATCAGGGATCAAAGCTGAATTCCCTGCATTGAAAGCACGGAGTCTTAACCACTGGACAGCCAGAGAAGTCTTGGTCTTGCTTTTGAACTATTCTATAAACAGAAGTATAATACATGTATTATGTGACTTACTTTTAATACTCAACAGCATGATACATCCATGCCAGTGTAGCTGCCATTGTTGCATGGTACCCCACTGTATGCTGTAATTTATCAGTTTCCAGTTGGTGGACTGGCTTTCTGTGACTCAGTGGATTGTAGCCTGCCAGGCTCCTCTGTCCATGGGATTTCCCAGGCAAGAATACTGGAGAGGGTTGCCATCCCTTTGTTCAGGGAGGTCTTCCGAACTCTGGGATCGAAACTTTGTCACTTATATTTCCTGCACTGGCAGGTGGGTTCTTTACCACTAGCGCCACCTGGAAAGCCAACCCAATATATACTTAAAAGTATACTTTTTACTCCAGGGTGTAGTCCCAAAAGTGGAGTTGTCAGGTCTAGATGATAGCCTTTCCTATTTGGATTGCCAGCAAATTCTGCTGTGCCCTCCTCCCATCTCTGAATATCCGGAGGGTATGTGAATCCCGTTTGTGCTTAATTGATGGACTAGAATTAATTTTATAATTCAGGGGCCTTCAGAGGAAAGAAGAGAAATAGGAGAGGAACATGGTAGTGCTTTCCAGGCCATAGACTGCCTTTCAGACATAGCCTGGGGGAAACCGAGGCAGACTGAGGTTGAGACAGATGAAGCACTCCATTGGCTCTGCTCTCCTGAGACTGTCAGGCTGCAGCAAAGATGATGTCAGAGATGATGTCACAGACCCTCAGTGAGGTTACCACTGTGCTGTGCAATACGGAAATTTAAACAGGTAGCATTTCATTCCCAGACTGTGTGGCTTGATTTATTTCAGACTCAAGAAGCTGATAGCATCACCAATTCAATAGACATGAACTTGGGCGAACTCTGAGAGATGGCGAGGGACAGGGACTGGGGTGCTGCAGTCCATGGGGTTGCAAAGAGTTGGACACGACTGAGTGACTGAACAACAACCACCAAGAAGCTGAGTTGGAAATAGCTTGGTCCCTGTGATCTGGCTCCTGTTGGTGGGCTTCAAAGTTTCCTGTCTCCTTGGTCTCAGAGATCACGGTGCTAGTGATCTCTGTCCCTGGTCAGGCTCTGCTGACTGCAGGCGGCCTCTTTGCTACTTTGATAATCTCAGATATAACTTCCACCTCTGAATCATGTACGGCAAGCTTTGAGTATGGCAATCAAGTACGGCATCTTTGAGGTTTTATAACAGAGTCAATCCTGCTGTGTTTCTTGTCTTTGGGGCCTGGGGAAACTGCGGTTAAGTGGGCTTTGAGGGTCTTCTGGGGTTATTGGAAGACCCTGAACTAATTTGGATGGTCTCCTCCCCAATTTTTGAGATAACTGCTAGGCGCCTCTGCCTCAAACACAGGCCTCAGATGGGATGGATAACTTGGGTACCGGTGTAACCTGCCACTGATGAGCTCAGGAAGTAAACAAGTTTTTTTTTTTTCTTCAATAAATGAAAAGATCTCTTGCATATAAAGGGATAAATAGCTGAAGGTAGAACAACCAGTAACAAGCTCAAGGCAGATCTGTTTTTCATGGTCATGAATGGATATCTTTACAGACTTCCAGAGAAGCAGCTCTATGGTCTCCATAGGTTCACGGCCTTTCTCTGGATGCTCTTTTCCAGCTCGTAGCTGGTGGACCAGAGCATGACCCCTGTGGTGGGAGTCAGAGCGGGTGCATGTGACAACCACAGTCATCATTCACACTTGGTGTGCACTTTGCTCACTTCTCTTTCGCTGATTGGGATGAATTGCTCTCAAACCTGGTTGATATTTGAATATAGCGTACTCTCCCTACGAAGAGTACTGTCACCTACAAAGTGTACTCTCACCTACAAAGGTGGTCGCGGTTTCCCCATGGTGATAATAACTATGCCTCCTGTTATTCATGACTCTTACCGAGACAACTCCTGAGGCTCCTCAATACCTGTAAGAACAGCTTGCAGGGCATCTCAGGCTGGCAGGTGTGGAACATGGTCTTTCTGTAGGTCCTGTTTTTTGCCTCTGGAATCTCCAGGAGGGAAGGGCCACCCAGAGTGACTAAAGACAGGGTGGGAACATGTGTGCTAAGTTGCTTCAGTTGTGTTTGACCCTATGGACCTCAGTCTTCCAGGCTCCCTTGTCCATGGGATTCTCCAGGCAACAATACTGGAGTGGGTTATCATGCCCTCCTCCAGGGCATCTTCCTGACCCAGCGATGGAACTTGAGTCCTCTACGTCTTCTGCATTGGCAGGCAGGTTCTTTACCACTAATGGCACCTGGGAAGCCCAAAGATAAGGTAGGTGATCCCATTTACAGACCCTTCAGCTTTTTGTGCCATGAATACTCTGGTTGTCTGGACCCAGATGGGACGGTGCCCAGGGTAAGGTGAGCTGGTGAGTGGCCTCCCATGGGGGACACACCCACCTACTCACCACTGTGTCTACATTTTGGGATCACAGGGTGAGCAGTCAATTGCCAATCTGAAATTGCTCTCCCCAGAACCTCCAACTCTGCCTAAACCACCTCATGTGGCCACTTTCATCCTTTCCTGCCCACTGTGACTTGTCTCCACACTTCCCTTTGTCCTTGTCCTCACTTGGCTGACCTCATGAGCAGGGACACTGTCCCCCCTCCTTCCAATAAGCCTCAAACCAGGTGACCCTGCATTTAGTTCAGGCTAGGTCCAGATGCCCCTTTTTTGAATGATCTCTTGCCTCTTGGAAATATTGTGTGGAATAAAAATGAAATCAAATTCTAAAGACTGATTTCCTTTCAGAGAGTGTGAAATAGTTGGTATATTAATCAACTGCTAGTTGGTAATTTGGTATTTGAGCTGTTAATAATGGGACTTATAATAAAGCTAAGGATAAAGAGTGAAGAGTAAGCAAATTTTATGAATGGACAAATTTGACAGTGTGAAAGTATATGATATTCTCCCCAGAGGCAGATTCATTGTGAAGCTTAGCAGCTCAGTCTTTAAGACTTGCTTAAGCTTCTTCCAAGAACCTAGGAGGGACCCTAGCAATTGTTACATATTGTACATTCTTTTTCAATTTGCAAAAGTATGCATTCTGAAGGAGATCAACCCTGGGATTTCTTTGGAAGGAATGATGCTAAAGCTGAAACTCCAGTACTTTGGCCACCTCATGTGAAGAGTTGACTCACTGGAAAAGACTTTGATGCTGGGAGGGATTGGGGGCAGGAGAAAAAGGGGACGACAGAGGATGAGATGGCTGGATGGCATCACTGACTTGATGGATGCGAATCTGGGTGAACTTCGGGAGTTGGTGATGGACAGGGAGGCCTGGCATGCTGCGATTCATGGGGTCGCAAAGAGTCAGACACGACTGAGCGACTGAACTGAACTGAACTGATGCTTTTAAAACACAATGCGAGCTGCTGTCCGATTCCACTAAACTTCCCCTCCATTTATGATGGGTGGTAGCAGAGCACCCAAAGAAAGCATTTTGGTGGTTCAGTGGTCAAGAATCTGCCTGCCAATGCAGGAGACATGGGAAGATCCCCTGGAGAAGGAATGACAACCCACTCCAGTATTCTTGCCTGGGAAATCTCATCACAGAGGAGCCTGGTGGGCTACGTCCATGGGGCTGCCAAAGAGTCGGACATGACATAGTTACTAAACAACAGCAATAACTTTAATGGGGCACAGATTTGAGTTTAGTGGGGGTTATTTAGGTGGCTTTCATTCTTCTACACATGTCACAGTTATCCATGAGTGTTCTGGTTTGATGTGACTTCCAGGAGTACTCCCAGAACCTTTTGGGCCAGTTCACTTGGATCTTCAGAAATTGCAGCACCAGAGGTTGCATTATGATCTATCATGTTCTATTATGTCTGGGAATGGGGTGTATAGAGGAAAATAAGGTTTGGAATATATGGGGCTAGACATTTGTCTAGAAAGCCTTCTGATCATCAGATGTATACAAGTAGAGATGGAGGATTTAGTGCTCAGATAAGCCCAGGAAAAACAGGAAGTCCACTCATCAAGAATTTGCAGTCTTTGCATAAAAGTATCTTTTATTTCTATCCTTTCTTTGATGGGAGTCATGTGAAGTAGAATTTACCAGAATCCTTGTTTCTAAGGCACAGATTTTTATGATCACAGTGTACCTCTATATGTAAAGTTGCATGTCTTATGATTCTGATGTGTTGGACCATGTCCTAAGTTTATTCATGCATCTTATCAAGATGAAATCTGGCAGTTCTAGACAAAACCACACTCAGCCAAAATGGCCTAAAGGAACTAGTATTCCAGTGACAACACACCGATGAGTATTTGTTGATAAAGCAATGCATGTTGTAAATGAGCAATTTGATCATAACATTTTGTGGCTTAATACAGTGTAATGGTGATTTTGAATTTAATTTGAGTTGCTTTTGTGCAGGTCTGAATCCTAGCTACTTTTGCTACTTTTCCTGGAATTATTAATCTGGGCAAAATTCACATAGGATGGGAAAATATTGTGGAAATAGAAACTGAAATAAGTCTGGCAGAAACTGCAAGGTGTCAAAAACTCTTCAATTATATCACTGTGGAAGTGAAGCGTTTGATGATTGGAATCATGAAGATTATGAAGAAAAACCATGATGATCCCAGAAGTAGATAATGACAAGGAAAGAGGACCTGTATCAGTACTTGCTTTTGCACCTAAATTTGTATTTGGAATTTTTGTCTCATTTTGTTTGTTCTTTCTTCATAACTGGAGTCTCCTAACTTATATAAACTCTAAATGTGGGCAGGTGGACCTGCTGAGTCTCTCCTATTTAGAGATGAAGACAGGTAAGTGGATTAGAGCTGCCCGAGAAAGAAATTGACGTGGGAGCCATACAGAATGTCAAGTTTTATATATCTGAATATAAACATATATGATATTTATAAAAAAGTGTTATATATATAAAATACACCACCTGGATGACCAACATGTAAATTGTTGATATCATAAATCAATATTGCATTATGTATTTAGGTTTTTATTTCTGTAGTATGCATTCATAAAAGTAGGATTGCTGGGCCAAAGGCTGTATATATTAAAATATTAATTTCTTTGACCAGATGACTTTTATCAACAAGGTAAGCAAATATTCCTTAAGTTATGTTCTTAATATTCTGGATGTTGTCAGTTATTTGAAGTGAAAGTCGCTTAGTCGTGTCTGACTCTTTGCGACCCCATGAACTATACAGTGCATGGAATTCTCCAGGCCAGAATGCTGGAGTGGGTAGCCTTTCCCTTCTCCAGGGGATCTTCTCAACCCAGGGCTTCAACCCAGGTTTCCCCTTGATAGTTAAAAATATTTTGCTACTATTCTCCGATTTTTGGTAATATTGAACATCCTTTTTATGTATTTGTTGTTGTTCAGTTGCTAAGTTATGTCTGACTCTTTGTGAATCTGTGGACTGCAGCACACCAGTCTTCCCTGTCCTTTACTATCTCCCAGAGTTTACTCAAACTCACCTTGATTGAGTCAATGATGCTATTCAGCCATCTCATCCTCTGTCACTGCCTTCTCCTCCTGCCCTCAGTCTTTCCCAGAATCAGGATCTTTTCCAGTAAGTTGACTTTTTGTATCAGGTGGCCGAAGTTTTGGAGCTTTGTAGATTTTCATATTTGCTCCTAGACAAATTGCTTATTTACATAATTTGTCCTTTTAAAAATTTGATTGATTTTTTTCTTAACAATGTATAGGATCTTACCCCATTACAACTAAAATTGTTACCTTTTGAATTTGTTCAGGTTTTCTCCCTGCAATACTGAAATCAAAAATATATTTACATAATCAGATCTGTCAATTTTTTCTTTATAGCTATGTATTTTATATGCTGCTTTGGATGGTCATCTTCATCATACTATTATAAAACTATTCTTCAATATTTTCTTCTAATACTTTAACTTTTACATATATATTCAAACTTAAGTTGAGAATTATTTATGGTGTTATATGTAATTTTTTTCTTCCATATGGTTCAAAACTTTTTCTAGCACTGTTAATTGAATAGTTAATTTTTCTCTCAAGGAATTGACAATCCACCTTTTCCATAAATAAGGTTTTTTCAAACACTTGTATTTGCTTCTTGACTTTTGAATTTGTTCCACTGATGTTTATGTCTATTTATCCTTGTGCTTTTATCACACTGTAGCTTCATAGTGAGTTTTGATAATATACAGAATATATATCCAGCCACTAATCTTCATCACTGAAAATTTATTGACAGACTTCATATCTTTATTTTTCTGTACAAATATTTGATATATTTCATCTAGTTAAGAAAAGCTAGTGAAATTTTGCTTGTAATTATATTAAATTTATATATTATTTGGGGAAGAATTATTGTTTTTATTTTGCCTTATTTACCCATGTTTTACACTGTCCATTTATAAACTATTATGCTTTTAAAAATATAGATTATTTTGATTTTGCTTATCCTTGGGTATAAGTTTTGTTGCCATAAATTAATGTTTCACCCCCCTTATTTTTATACTAATGTCCAGTGCTAATTAGCTTGGTATTTAAAAAAAAATCCTTAAGTATATTTGTGACCTTTCCAAGCTTCCAGGTAAGCCCTAATATTTTTTATTGAGATACAATAGACATATAACATTGTGTAAGTTGAAGTTGTACTTATTTGACTCGATACATTTATTTATTACAATATGTTCACTGTTGTAGTTTTAGCTTATATCTCTATCACATCACATAATTATTATAAATTTTTTGTGTCAAAGACAATTTAGATCTAGTCTCTAGTATTTTTGAAATAGAATTTCCTTTACTGGGGGGGAAAAGGGAAATAAACGTGATTAGGCTGTCATTTCTCATCCCCTTCCGCTCCCCAACATAGGGAAGGAGAGTCTCAAGCCCAGAGGAGATAAGTGCATTGCTCAGGATCACAAGACTTGTAAGTGGGATTAGGAAGTTAAAGATATACTAAATGACTGAAGAAATGTAGTAGACACAGAGCTACTTATTATTGATTCAAATTACCAAAATGGAATGCTCTAACCATCGCTGAAAAACAGGTGGCTGTAGGAGTCACCTTCAACTGCAGGAGCAATTTGTTCAGGGTTCACATATGGTCTACCTTTCATCATTAAAAGGACTTCCCATGGTGAAAATCCTCTGGGCTCGCATATAATGATGTCAACTTAATAGAACACATTTTCCTAATGAAGAATGAGGGATATCAAGTTGACTTGAACCACTCTGTAGGTGAGTAGCTGTTACAGGCTGAAGCAATCAGCATTAAACTTATTAGTGACAATTAGTATGCACAGCTTCCTCATCATTTTCAATTTGCACCTTAACGTATTTGGATTATATTAAGTGAGAGATGATCTTTTAGTATAATTAGGAAGTGAAGTGGGAAAAAATGTCATCTGAGACTTTCACTACAAGGACCCTGTTAATTTGCTGAAATAACATGAACTTCTAGATATTTGGTTGATTTCCCTTATGAAAGCTAGGAATATCTAATGGAACTGTTTGTAATGATGGAAATATTCTGATGTCCAAGATGGTAGCTACTAGCCACGTATAACTAGTGGGCACTTTAAATAAGGCTAGTGTTGAAGAGCTGAAGTTTTATTTTAATTAGATTAAATAGCCTCCTGTAATAGCATAGACTACTTTCAGATCTTCAGAGCTGCCAAAGTAAACCATTCCTCTTGTGTGAGGAGGAAGATAACTCTTTTTGGACAGTATTTTATACTGACATAGTGTTTTAAAATTCATAAAATCTTCACAGTGACCCTGTGAAATAAGTATTATTTTAACTTTGTAGTTGATGCAATAAAAAGATAGCTTTACAAAGTCATTCAATTAAGTGTATTTTTATTTTCAGTTTTATTATTGATTTCTAGTTTTATTGCATTATCAGAGAATTTTGTCTGTATTCTTTTAACATTTTGGAATCAGTTATGATTTTCATTGTGGCCTAATATAAGGACCATTTTTTATGACTCTTCTATGAAAAAATGAGTTGTAGTTTTTATAACAGGGAATAGAATTTGATCCATATTAATTAGTCTATTTTTATATCATTTAATTTTTTATATTATTTCTTGCTTTTTCCTTCTTGATGTGTCAGGGACTAAGAGAGATGAATAAAATTCTACTATTTTGTGTTTTTCTTTATAATTCCTATAGACTTTGCTTAGTGAATATTGATGCTATATCTTCTGGTGCATTGCCAGTCTTTTTTTTTTAAAGTCTTCATTGTGGATATCTACTTTTAACATTATATAGTGACCTTTTTGTCTCATTTAATATTTTATAACATGAATTCAACCTGGCATGATATTAAGGTTGCAACCTGTTCTTTTCTTCCTCTTTCTTCCTTCTTTTCTTGCTTTTCCCCTCCTTTCCTTCATCCCCCTTCTTCTCCTCTCCTTCCCTTCTTCCTTTCTCCTTCCCCTTTTCCCCCCCGAGTTCTTTCTCTTTCTTTGTTTGCCTTGTATACCTTATTTATCCTTTTATCTTCTTTCTTTTCTTAAAGATACAAATTTAACTTCTTTATATTTATTGATATGTAATGGCACCCCACTCCAGTACTCTTGCCTGGAAAATCCCGTGGACGGAGGAGCCTGATGGGCTGCAGTCCCTGGTCGCTGCGAGTCGGACATGACAGAGCGGCTTCGCTTTCACTTTTCACTTTCATTCATTGGAGAAGGAAATGGCAACCCACTCCAGTATTCTTGCCTGGAGAATCCCAGGAAAGGGGGAACCTGGTGGGCTGCCGTCTATGGTGTTGCACAGAGTCGGACACAACTGAAGCGACTTAGCAGCAGCAGCAGCAGATATATTTGAATCTAATTACATTTCTTTGAAATTATACTTTATGATTTTGCTATCTTCAAAAATCACATTTAGTTCATAGTTTACTTCTACTATGTAATTCCTAAATAATGTGGTATTTAAGAAGGTTTGCATTTGTGTTTCAGTGACTAATTTTAGAACTATTAAGATATATAATTTCCTTAGTTATTTAATACTTGAGACATTATCTTTTACTTTCTTGTTCTGAGCAATCATGAAACTAAACTAGTGTATTTCTTTTCTTTTATCCTTTCCCCAACCATCTAATTTTTCATTCTTAGTACTCCTCTTCACAATAAAATTTATTTTTTTGTTATTTCTGTTGAGGGCTGTAATGACATCTTGAATTCTAGCTGTTACAGATGAATTTCATGGTAATATTTAGAACTTTCAAATATTTAAAAATGTTGAATATTTAGTAGATGTAAAACCTTTTTTTTTTCCTTTTAAGAAAAATTATCATCACACATAAAATAGATCTAGAACTGTGTTTGAATGGGAGTGTGAAAGGGTGGCATTATGGAAAAGCCAGAAACCTGTCCACTCTCCCGACCCCTGATGTTATCCTTCAGTTATCCCTGAAGAATCCTAGGGCTCAGAAAAATATGGTTATACAACCCTCACTCAGAATGTTAAAGATACCAGTATGTTGAGCAAGCAGATTTGCAAATTATTCTACTAGTACCTAGGTGGTGCAGTGGTAAAGAATCTGCCTGACAATGCAGGAGATGCAGAGACTTGGGTTCAATCCTGGGTCAGAAAGATCTCTTGGAGTAAGAAATGGCCACCTGCTCCAGTTTTCCTGCCTGGAAAATTCCATGGATAGAGGAACCTGGTAGGTTACAGTCCATGGGATCGCGAAGAGTCAGACACCACTGAGCAATGGAGCACGCATGCACATACCTCTAGAATTTACTGCTCAACGTAGCGTCTGAATCTTTGTAAGTGGGATATTTTATGTTCCTAAATCGCTTTTTAATTTTTCTTTTAATATCTTGAGATGCTTGAAAATGATGAAGGATTCATATAAGATCAAATTAATATAATTACTTAATGCATCAGACAATTTTTTGGAGAGTTAAAAATAATTAATATACACGTGCCTTTACAAGGTTTTTGGTTCAGAAAGCTTTTTGAGATTAAAATAAGCAAACAGAACCTCCATGCAGAAAGAGATCTTGATTGACTAACCCAGAAATCTAGTCTGGAAACTATACTAATTGGAAACATTTTTTCTCTTCCACACCATCCATCCATGGAATCATACATTTGTTCACACCATTTCCCCTATTTACTTCATATTACTGTTAAGGTATTTTAATATTTGGCCAATTTTATTGTAGATTGAAGTTCTTCCTAATGGTTAATGTTCAGTTAAACCCCAATAGTCCCATGGGACCTAAATACTTATAATCTAGGTAGATCTAGTAAAAATGTTGAAATTAGTATCTAACATTTATTGAGAACTTGCCAAGTGCTAGTCCATGAGCTAAATTTTGTGCATATATTAGCTCATTAAATTCTTACATGATATATCCCCATTTTATTCAGGAAGAACCTGAGGCACAAAGACATTAAGTTGACGAAGGTTAAGTTGGAAGGTCACATGCACTCTTGTAAAATACACGAACTAGCTGATAAGACTGGCTCATTTGTCCTGCTCTTTATTTTTAAAATTATTTACTTATTTAGTTTTGGCTCTTCTGGGCCTTTGTTGCTGAGAGGGCTTTTCTCTAGTTTCGGCAACAGGGGAGTACTCTCCAGTTGTGGTGCACAGGCTTCTTACTGAAGGGGTTTCTGTTGTTGCTGAGCATGAATTTAGGGTGCATGGCTTCAGTAGTTGTGGTCCCTGGGCTTTAGAGCACAGGCTCAGTAATTGTGGTGCACAGGCTTAGTTGGTCTTCAGCATGTGGGATCTTCCTGGACCAGGGATTGAACCCATGTTGGCAGGTGGATTCCTTATCAGAGTTACCAGAAAAACCCTGTCTTGCTCTTTAAATGTAACCCTTCCATATACACATAGTGCCATTACTTTTTTGTCCATTTAGAACGTACTGAGGTCTGCATCTTATTAAATGCCCCAACACATTGACTGCAAAACCAATGAACCTCTGGACTATGAAGATCAGAGGAATTATTCAGCTATAGGGAATTCTGAGAATTGGTGTGTATCTGAGTAGTTGCAGTTGAGAAGTTAGTTCCATTAGCTTAAAAGAAAACTTGTTTCTTATATAGAGGTGGATACATACCTGGCAAGCCAGATAGCATGTTGAACATTTGTTCAGCTTATTCTAGTTTGAACCTGTTTGCTTATGCTATCACAGTTTAGCTTCAGATATCTCTGAAAGTACAACAGCCAAAGTTTGCATTTTCAGGATAGCCATGCTGTCATAATCAGGAAGGACATAGACCTTTCCTTCGTGCACTTAACCATTTGTTGGCTTTTAGAATATTTTACAACTTTGCTAATTACAGACATCTGCAGGGCACTCAGCCTCTGGCAATTAAACTCAAAATGAAGTAATTTGATAGAATTTTGATGTTGAAAATGCATTTAACTTTTCAAGTATTTTTCTTGACTAGAATTTATAATATACTCTAGTGGCATGCTAGAGTGTCATAGCAATGCTAGAAATGTTTGTGAGGAATTCTGGGTGGAAAGTGCTTTGTCAGTAATACCATTTTTCATGCTTTAAGTTTATTTTCTAAATATTTTCTAAATAAAGCCCCAAACACAGAGATCAGTCTCTTGAAATTTGTATCTGAGAGTCAGCAAAAGTAATTATTCTCTATCCTTCCCAATCCTTGACCTATTTCTTTGATTCTCCAAGTTTTACCGTAGGAATGTAGAATGTTCTACTTTATAAGGCAGAATATCTTTTTTTATGCCAGATGCATGCCACATTGCACTGTCATGATAAATACGATCTGCAACACATATTTAGCAGTTTTGGGATAACTTTGGCCAGATTGATTTTTTTCTTTTTGAGGCAAAAAGAGAATGTTTTGAACTAGTTTAGTGAAAGAGGAGAGTGAAAAAGTTGGCTTAAAGCTCAACATTCAGAAAATGAAGATCATGGCATCCGATCCCATCACTTCATGGGAAACAGTGGAAACAGTGTCAGACTTTATTTATTTTGGCTTCAGAATCACTGCAGATGGTGACTGCAGCCATGAAAATAAAAGACGCTTACTCCTTGGAAGGAAAGTTATGACCAACCTAGATAGCATATTCAAAAGCAGAGGCATTACTTTGCCAACAAAGGTCCATCTAGTCAAGGCTATGGTTTTTCCAGTGGTCATGTATGGATGTGAGAGTTGGACTGTGAAGAAAGCTGAGCGCCGAAGAATTGATACTTTTGAACTGTGGTGTTGGAGAAGCCTCTTGAGAGTTCCTTGGACTGCAAGGAGTTCCAACCAGTCCATTCTAAAGGAGATAAGTCCTGGGTGTTCTTTGGAAGGAATGATGCTAAAGCTGAAACTCCGATACTTTGGCCACCTCATGAGGAGAGTTAACTCATTGGAAAAGACTCTGATGCTGGGAGGGATTGGGGGCAGGAGGAGAAGGGGACGACAGAGGATGAGATGGTTGGATGGCATCACTGACTCGATGGACATGAATCTGAGTGAACTCCAGGAGTTGGTGATGGACAGGGAGGCTTGGAGTGCTGCAATTTATGGGGTTGCAAAGAGTCGGACATGACTGAGAGACTGAACTGAACTTCATGATAGGCTTGTGCTGATGAGCTCATTTAACTTAGAATCTACAAAAAAAAAATCTTCTTTATGACTCTCAATGTTATAAATATGTTTGGATCAATATTTTACTGATCTTACAAATTTTTCCTAGTTTAGGTTTCAATGTGCATGTAGCTCTCCATCGTTTGACAAGTGACACCAACCTTTTATATTTCTTCAATGCTAACCCATTATATGTTTTGAGTTTTTAAAAAAATTTCTTTAGAAATAAGAGGGTTCAGAATCCCCAACATAAAAGATCCATGGAGAATGGAGGACTGGAAAAAATGTCTCCAAGCCTCCCAGAAGTTAGTTTGATTGGGTCTGCTTGGTAGTCATGTAATTTAAAAAATAGATTCCTTTGACTCAGATTTTTTAGTTAGAACTATGAATTCTCAATTTTTCTTTTTGAGGCCTTACTATTATTATTTCTTGGCTAGGCCATGTGGCTCGCAGGATTAGTTCCCCAACCCGGGCCCTCAGCAGTAAAAGCTTGTAGTCCTAATCACTGAACCACCAGGGAATTTCCCAGAAGACTTATTTTTGAGACATATAAAGTCCGAGGTATCAGCAAATCAATTGAAGGGAAAAGCATGATCAGAGGAGGTGAGAGAGCAAGATAGAGGGCGGGTGATAATGATGTTGGTTACTCTGGTCCAGCCAGGAATCCTGAGAACGTAGGACAGAGATCTGGGAAGTAGCAATATAACCCCTGGGACTTATCAGGTAAACTCCTACTATCTTCCATAGATAATTTCGTTATGTGTTTAGTCAGTCATAGAGAATATTTTGGCTTACCCAAGGGCTCAGCAGGTAAAGAATTTGCCTGCTATACAGGAGACACAGGAGACTTGGATTTGATCCCTGGGTCAGGAGGATCCCCTGGTGGAGGAAATGACACTCTACTCCAATATTCTTGCCTGAAAAATCTTTGGCCACAGTCCAAAGGGTCACAAAGAGTTGGACATGACTGAGTGACTAAGTAGGTAGGCATAGAATATTTTGCAAATGTAACATCTAATTGGATATCTCTCTTTCTTAAAATGTTTTTGTATGTGTATATGGTTGTGTTTCCATTTGGGGTTAAAGAATGAAATAAAAAAAAGGAAATATTATGAAGTCCCTGTATATGTATTTCCCCCCTTTTTTGACCAGATGAGGACCATCTGGGAAGAAGAGTCAGACTACCTATTTAAATTTTATATCCAGGTTTCCCAAAACATATTCATTTTCTGATTGGAAGTTTGTCCCTTTGACTAATATCTCCTCAGTCATGGTGGCCCCAGCCCCTGGTAACCACTATTCTATTCTCTGTTTTTATGAATCCTGCTTTTTCAGATTCTATATACAGGTGATATCATAAATTATTTGTTTTTCTCTGGCTGGATTATTTAAGATAGCACAATTCTCAGCGTAATTTTCTCAAGGTCTCTCCATGTTGTTCAAATGGCAAGATTTCCTTCTTTCTCATGGCTTTGAGAAACCTTGACGCTGCTTTCCATAGTGGCTTTACTTATTTGTATTCCCACCAATGGTGCACAATTGTTCTCTTCTCTCCAAATCGTCACCAACACTTTTTATCCCTTATTTTTTTGATGATAGTGATTCTAACAGGGACTCCATGGACACGACTGAGCATGCACGCACGATTTATTGTGCAATCAGCATTGTTTGCAAATGAAAGGATTGTCGCTGTTGTTTAGTTGCTTTGTCCAACTCTTTCGCCACGCCATGGACTATATAGCTCACCAGGCCTCTCTGTCCATGGGGATTATCCAAGCAAGAATATTGGAGTGGGTTGCCATTTCCTTCTCCAGGGGATCTTCCGAACCCAGGGATCGAACTTGTGTCTCCTGCATTGGCAGGCAGATTCTTTACCACTGAGCCACCAGGGAAACCCGAATTAAAGGATATCAATATTTTAAAAGTAAATTAACTGAAGATGCCCACAACTCCTGAAAACAACACATTCTTGTGTGTTTCCATCCTTCTTCACATTTATATATATATATATATATATATATATATATATAGCTTAATATAAAAGCATTTTCTATTTGTATTGTTCTACTAGTATTTGATGTTATATCAACAGTCTATTTTCTTTGAAATTATTACTTTTAATAACTCCATAAGAGTTCACTGCCTTCTCTCAACCATTCTCTGGTCGTAATATAACTTGTTGTCAGTTTTTTGGTGAGTCTAAAAAAATTATGAAATAAAACCCCTTATACTTATAACTGTAATTGTTAGGAAAAATTCACAGCAATGGGATCACTGAGTGGCTGGATATGAACATTTTTATTTCTCTTGATAAACATTGCCAAATGGCTCTCCAAAAGCATTGTACCAATTTATATTGCTATTTTAGTGATGAATGAGTTTGACCTTAACTATACTGACATTAACTTTCCATTATCTTTATCTACCTCTCTTGTTTTCATCTGAACTCATATGTGATAGATTTTAGACCATATTTGTCTCTGAAAAGCTCATACATATTAATGAACTTTAAAGAAAACATAAACAGCATAAAAGAAATATAGCATGGAAATTTTATCTGTAAATGAATTAATCTAAATTTATATAATAGGTTCTATGTAATTCCCTTGATGTTGAGTCCTTCTCAAGTTGTCTTCTTCAGAAGGAAGTTTGTAGCTATAGCTTAGCTTCTCCCTCGTCACCCCCCACCTCCATACCTCTTGGTATGGAACTATGCACTTATCCTTTCTTATTATTTGAATTTGTTTATCTAATATGTATTTTATTTATTATTTGACAAAGGTGGACAGAATTTGCTTAACTCCCCCTTTATTGAATTTGTGCTAAGAGCATTAGTCTCCTGTTTAAAATTCAAGAAATGCTGACTTGTGTAGAGAAGAGTTGACCTTGCATATATGAGATTCCAGGAAGCAATATAATTAACTCATAAATAGTCCAAATAAAAATTAAATTATTGATTCATGGAGACAAAGAATTCAGGTTCAAATAACTTACTAGTCTCTTCCAAGGGACATGAGGTTCTTATGAGGGCATACATTTAACTTTCTTCTTCTATCTGGGAAACTTGACCTCATTTTCTTAACTTGTCACTTTAGGAGGGGATTGTGAGAGAGAGAGAAAGAGTATCTCTTTAAGTATCCATATCAACCCCAATAAAACCAGAAACCATTATTGTTACAGATGTCATAGCTTGATAATCCTAACATGTTGTGGTCATTTATTGTTTTTTAGCAAATTACCCCAAAACTCAGTAGCAAAAGCAAACCATGAATTCTATGGGTCAGTAATTTGGAGAAGGCATGATGAGACCAATATGTCTGTGCTCCATGGTGTCTGAGGTCTCAGCTGGAAGATTTGAAGGCTGGAATCTGGCATCATCCAAATGCTCTTTTACCCGCTTGTTCGGTGTTAGATGCTGGGTTTCAGCTGGCTCAGTCCTCAAGAGCTAACGTCCAAAAAGAAAAGCCCTGTGGATGCATATCTTCTTGTTGACCTAGCCTTGAAGTCATATGACACCACTTAAACCATACTTTACTGGTCAGAGCAAGCATAAGCCCTACCTAGATTCAAGATGATATAAGACATGAATGACAGTTCTTGGTGAAGGGGTGCTAACGTCATTTTGGAAAAAACCAAAAGGGATGGGAAAGATATTGTGGTCACTTAAGAAAACAAAGTCTGCCACATAAATGATATGAAAAATAGATTTGACATATACTTTTTTTGTTTGTTTGTTTTCTGAGAGCTTCCCAGGTGGCTCAGTGGTAAAGAATCTGCCTGCCAATGCAGGAGATGCAGGAAACGTGGGTTTCATCCCTGGATTGGGATGATCTTCCAGAGGAGGAAGTGGCAAGCCATTCTAGTATTTTTTTTTGCCTGAAAGAATCCATGAACAGAGGAGCAGTCCATGAGATCTCAAAGAGCTGGACAGGACTGAGCACACACGCACATTTTCTTCTGAGCCTTTAAAAATTTCATTTTGGGAAGTGGTTGCATCTTCAAGAATGGCAAAGCGGTCCCTATTGGCCCAACGTTCCTACAGATAACAGTTATAAAAGTTAAATAGTTAAAAGTATAAAAAATACAACCATTGAAAGAAGGGAGTGACACTGGTTGGCCCTTTGCCTAAGTTAGACTCCTGTCAGTATCATGTAGGATGACTGACACTGACAGGTCTATGCAGTCTTACTGACTTGAAAGACCAGAGGATAGGGATTGGATTGACAATAAAAAGTATAAAATAATGGGAATCTTAATCCCAGAAGGAGGAGAATTGGAGAGCAGAAGTCCTACATTCTACATGTGAACTATTTTCAAATCTTTGGCTCACCTCTGAACTATGTATGTGGATGCCAAGCAACCTAGATAAGGGTAAAAAACTTAGAGATTTCAGCTTCTACCCTTCAAAGCAGAGACAAATTTGGGGATTTTAGTCCAGTTAAACCATCTACTAAAACAGACCAATCAACAAACTACTACCATTATTATAATTACTATTTTTGAGAAAAGTAACAAATTCAGAAAGTCCATAGGTTGGGGATTCATACCTTTTGAAATGCAGACATAGCCCTCTGGAGTTGGGTCAATCTTCTTAGCTGTGCAGGTATAATTACTTTATAATGACTAACTCTTAGTCATACTAAATAACTTACTTTTAACTGAGGTACCAAGTTGCAGCAGAATTTGATCAGAAAGCTCCAAGTGTCAGCAAAACAAATATATATTTTCTGCACCTTGTGGTTATGCTGTATGATTCAATCATATGAATTTCTAGAACTGGCAAGCTGAGTTTTTGATAAATACTCATAGCAGTGGTTGCCTTCAGAGTTGGTGGTATAAATTAGGGCTTCCCAACCCCTTTGTTAGGAACTGGGCCCCACAGCAGGTGAATGGTGAATGAATGAATGAAGCTTCATCTGTATTTACAACCACTCCCCATCACTCTCATTACAGTCTGAGCTCTGCCTCCTGTTTGATCAGTGGCAGCATTAGGTTCACATAAGAGTGTGAACTCTACTGTGAACTGAGCATGTGAGGGATCTAGATTATGTGCTCCTTGTGAGAATCATCCTGAAACCATCACTCTCCCACCCCCTCCATGGAAAAATTGTCTTCCACGAAATCAGTCCCTGGTGCCGAAAAAGTCGGGGACCAATTGTGTAAACCATCTGGGAAGGATCATGTGGGAAGTTTCTGGGGGTAGATTGTTGTATGTCTTGACAGAGGTTTGTGTTAAATAGATGCACATATTTTTAAAGTAACTTACTAAAAACATCCACTGAAGATTTGTACATTTTACTGTATATAATTTTATTTCAAAATCATTGAACTCTTTTCATTAAAAGATGGAAGTGTTCACAGATGAGATATACTTTAAAATATATTAAAAATTAAGATGAATTGTTGGGCATATATAAGTGTGAAAAAACAAATAGAGTAAAGTTAATGGTGGTATCTGGGTAGTGAATGTGTTCAGGGCTGGGACCAGGGACAGGCAAGAAAGGCACCCAGAGTGCAAACTTTAAGGAGAGGCTCACTCTAGACTCAGGCAAGTGCAGGGCTGGCGCCTGAGAGCAAGTACCTCTTTGAATTTTGCATCCTGGTTGCCTCTTATTAGTACCAGGCCTGTTAATATTCTATCCAGAATCTAGTCACCTTATCCCATTGTTAGCATGGGAAAATTTATGGCGATCTAATGCATATGGTGGCCACGGAGGAGTGCTGCTCAGATCTCATAAGAGAGATCTCAGTGTGGGGAGTGCAGTTAGCTAGCAATCCCTGATACAGGTGTCCTCAGGATCTTCCACTTGAAAAAAAATTTTTTTGTGATAAAAGTCACACAACACCCTAATGGCAGAAGGTGAAGAGGAACTGAAGAGCCTCTTGATCAGGGTTAAAAAATGGAGAGTGTAAAAGCTGGCTTAAAACTCAGCATTCAAAAAATAAGACCATGGCATCTGGTTCTATCATTTCATGGCAAACAGATGGGGAAAATGTGGAAACAGTGTCAGATCTTATCTTCACGGGCTCCAAAA
Organism: Ovis aries; assembly: GCF_016772045.2. NCBI lineage: Eukaryota > Metazoa > Chordata > Mammalia > Artiodactyla > Bovidae > Ovis > Ovis aries. The sequence goes on along the minus strand of NC_056062.1, from coordinate 55,771,696 downwards.
TCACTGTGGATGGTGACTGCAGCCATGAAATTAGTAGATGCTTCCTCCTTGAAAGGAAAGCTATGACAATCCTAGACAACATATTAAAAAGCAGAGACATCACTTTGCTGACAAGGCCCATATAGTCAAAGCTCTTGTTTTTCCAGTAGTCATGTGCAGATGTGAGAGTTGGACCATAAAGAAGTCTGAGTGCTGAAGAATTGATGCTTTCAAATTGTGGTGCTGGAGAAGACTCTTGAGAATTCCATGGACTATGAGGAGATTGAATCAGTCAACCTTAAAGGAAATCAACCCTGAGTATTCCCTGGAAGGTCTGGTGCTGAAGCTGAAGTGCCAATACTTTGGCCACCTGATGTAAAAGACCCTGATGCTGGGAAAGACTGAAGGCAAAAGAGAAGAGGGATGTAGAGGATGAGATGGTTAGATAGCATCATTGACTCAATGAACATACATTTGAGCAAACTCCAGGAGATAGTGAAGGACCGGAGATCCTGGTATGCTGCAGTCCATGGGGTCACAAAGAGTTGGACATGACTTAGCAACTGGACAGCAACAAAAGTCACACAATATAAAGCATACTACTTTAACCATATTTAACTGCACAGTTCAATGGCACTAAGGACATTCACATTGTTGTGCAACTCTCACCATCATCCATCTCCTTAATTATTCACCTTCCTAAACTGAAACAATCTCCATTAAACACTAACATCCCATCAGCTCTTCCCAGCCCCTCACTCCTCTGCCCCTGTCATCTACCAATGTACTTTCTGACTCTATGAATTTGACTATTCTAGGTGCCTCGTATAAATGGGACCACATATTACCTGATTTATATCCAGATGATGGTGATGGACATGGAGACCTGGCATGCTGCAGTCCATGGGGTTGCATAGTCAGGCATGACTGGGTGACTGAAATAGCAACAGTTTGTATTTATATTGGAATGATTTTCTAAGGTTAACAATATACGTCCTAGAGCCAATTGTACCTTTCTTCTTCCCCTGTGCTATACAGTAAGTTCTCATTAGTCATCTGTTTTATACTTAGCAGAGTATACATGTCAATCCCAATCTCCCAATGTATTTCACTTCCTTTCCCTCACTTGGTGCCCATGTGTTTGTTCTCTACATCTGTGTCTTTGTCTGCTTTTGAGTTGAAGTCTTGTGCTTCCTTGGTGGTTCAGATGGTAAAGAATCTGCCTGCAATGCAGGAGATCCAAGTTCGATCGGGGGGTTAGGAGGATCCCCCGGAGAAAGGAATAGCTACCCACTCCAGTATTCTTGCCTGGAGAATCCTATGGATAGAGAAGCATGGCAGGCTATATAGTCCATGGGATTGCAAAGAGCTGGACACGACTGAGTGACTAACACTACTACTTTCAAGGTAGCCCTTAGCTAATGACTGAGCATGGTGACGTTAAAGGGGTTTTCTGTTTATGGCTTGTGATGGACACCTCTCTGGACAGCCATTGGGCTAGTTGAGACTTTCATGAAACTAAATCACTGAGTCTCTTCTTGCCAGTCCTCCTTTCCCCTTTTCTGTCACCTGTGTCAGACATGCATCTGGCTTCATCTGGTCTGAGATTTTTTTCTTCCTACCCCCTTCCCTTTCTCCCTTATGTTTCACAGTCTTTACTCCCAGTGTGTATACACTGAAGTCTATCTTAGTTTCTGCATTCCAGAGGACCCAATCAGTGCAGCGTAATAACTGCCCAATCTTTGTGTACCTGTCTAGTTCTAGGTCTCTGCCTTTTTGCCTATATATTGTTCACACTTTTAAATTGTTCACACTATTGCTACAATAGTTTACACTTTTAAAACGAGCATTAGTCCTCTGGCTTACTACATGGATCCTCAGGCATCCAGAACTGGATTGCCTTTTTTTTTTTTTTTTTTTAAACAGACCAGCTCCAGCACCTATCCTTTGGCAAATTTCTTTGCCATTGTCAGGCTGCATTGCTTTCTGTACTTCCTGCTGCTGCACTCATTATAATCACATTTTTCCCTTTTAATGATTCACTGCTTTTCATTAGGTAAGTGACTCTTTGTATTCAAATTTCCCTGCTCTAATTTCTGTCTGGATTCTGTTTCCTGACTGGACATGAACAGGTATAGGGTTGATGATGAGAGTAGTCCTGGAAGAAAGACCTTTAAAGATGGAATTTTGAGGGGATTGGTCTGATCATGTCCTTGGGCTTTGGTGCAATGCTGAGGTTTTAAAGACACAGGATGATAATCCATGACAGGCAGAGGCATAACAAGTAATAAAGTCTTCATCTGTCATTGTGATGAAGTGCCACTTTGAACCAAATGCCTTGGGAGCCCAAGTGGCTGTTGCACTTGACTGTTCCAGTAACAGTGATAACTACAAGAGCTAGCATTTTTTTTAATTTAATTGAAGCATTTGCAGGAAGAAAAATAATAAGCTCAGGTCCTTAAATTCTCTGCTCATGTCATGATCTTGGAACCAGAGGCATTTCATGGCTGAAAATCAAACACAAAATTTAATTGCAAGCATTACAGAATTATAATATCAGTTGAACCAATTTCTCATGAAAGTTAGGGAATTAACCAGGAAAGAACGGGACCCTTAAAATCGAAGTGAGGACATCTGGTTGGAATCAGATGAAACAGAATATTGAACTTCCCCAAGCCCATCTGAGTCTCTCTTGACAGTGGAACTAGCTTTCCTTCCTGAGTCTGAGGATATAAGAGTTTCGTTGCTGGAAAGCTCTTGATAAAGGGCTTGCAAGGGGGATGTACATGGTCTTTCATATCTACCTGCTGTTGTCACTTGACTTATAATTGGGGCCATGTCTCGGTATGCTTCAGGGAATCAGGTACAGAGTATTACTATCTGTGAATTTGGAAGTGAGTTCTAGTGGTCAGAGGAGCCTGCCAGGCTACAGTCCATGGGGTTATAAAGAGTCAGATGTGGCTGAGTGACTAATATACTTTCTAAGGGTGTTATACCAAGGAGGATGGTCTAGAAAAGCTGGGCCAAATGCATCAATATGGGTGCAGTTACTGAACATTATGGGTTTAATATACTAGCTCATGGAGTCAGCAGTGACTGTAATAACTTACTTGGTTGGTTGACCAAACCTTGAAGTCAATGGTGGCCTATTTTAATGAGGCTGAGATCCACAGTTTATATGACATGATGTGGAAGAAGGAATTAAAAGGCTCAGAATTCAATCCCTTCACCAGGGAAGATGTGGATGCATATATTGAGGGGACCAACTGCACCCTTGAAAAGGTCTGGGTTGCTCTCCTTTGTATCCAGGTATCACGGTCAGTAATACTACTATTTATCTGAGTTCTTTTATTTTAATAGAGAAAATGGGAAGTCAGAGTATGAGGTCAAGCAGCCAACTGACAAAGTGGGCACGTTTACTAGAAAGGCCAGCAGGCCATAACAATAATCAGTTCACTTTACTCTATAGGATCCACTGACTTTAACTGATCACAGTGTCCCTAGGAATAAAATAGATAGGAAATCTGTAAAAACATTGCCTGAATTATAACAGAAAATCCTCTGGTATTGGTGATTACATGCTTGAGGGGAGTTGTGGGCTTTTCATAGGTTTCTAGACCTAAGCCCGATCATAGTCCCAGAGTTCCTTGGGTTTGTTGAAGGAGAAGGGAAGGTCAGTTTTCCTTAAGTGGAAAGTAAAATTCTCTTGTGGAGGAACCCTGCAGCATTGCCATAAGTGTATACTGTGAATCTGTCTTTAAGTCTGCATAAATTTACCAGAATGACTGTGCACTGGGGAAAAATAGCCAGACCTTTGTTGTTGTTGAGTCACTCAGTCATGTCTGATTCTTTTGCAGCCCCATAGATGGTAGCCTGCCGTGGTCCTCTACCCATGAGATTCTGCAGGCAAGAATACTGGAGCAGGTTGCCATTTCCTCCTCCAGGAGATTTTTTTGACCCAGGAATCAAACCCAAGTCTCCAAGGGTACTGTATTGCAGGCAGGTTCTTTTATCACTGACTCACTGGGAAAGCCTGACCCAGACCTTTGGAGATTATTAAATACTGATTCTGGATCATTGCCAATTTCTGATGACCCAAAATATCACAGTAGCTGTGGTTACATGATATATACAGAGTCAACCCAGATGTGACTCACAGAGTACACAGTTAGCTCATAGGCATGGTGTTGATGTTTCACTAGTTTCTGAATGTGTAATCGGATTAGAAATACTTGGCACCTGGAAGAATCACACACCAGAATTACTCCTTTGACCCATGGATTCGAGTCATTATGGTGGGAAGGGCAAGTGGAAACTTCGAATTTTTCTTCTCCCCACCAAGATAATAAACCAAAAGCAATGCCACATCTCAAGGAGGGTATTCAGATATTAGTGACAGCATCAAAGACTTAAAAAACGAGAGATGGTGATAGGTATCATATTGTTCTTTAACCTACCAATTTGTCCTGTGCAGAGGTTGAATGGATTTCAGAGAATGGCTGTAGATCCTTGTAAACTTTATCAGGTGGAGGTCTGCAGTATTTAGATGAAGTCCTTTTACTGAAGAAAATTAGCATAGCTCCAGGTACTTGATATGCAATTATGGCCTGTCAAGACTTTTTTCTCCGTATTGTAAGGACCACCAGAAGTTGTTGTTTTACCTGGCAGAGACAACACTGTAAGGGTACCATGTTGCCTGCCGGTGTCAATCTCTCAGCTCTTTTTACCAAAACAGAGACTCCAGAGATCATGATTGCACTGATATTTGACAAATTATAATGATCCACTACATTGAAGTTATTATGCCTACTGGATATAATATGCACAGAGTAGTGGAGTGTGTTTCATGCCTTAGCAAGACCTGTGTGAACAAGAGGGTGGGAGAAAAGCCCCACAGAATTTCAGAAGACTGCCGTCTTAGTGAAATTTTTAGAAGCCCAATGGTCAGGAGCATGTTGAGACATCTTTTGCAACATGGAAGACAAGTTGTAGTTGTAGACAAGAAAAAATAAAAGATGTATTTGGTGGGCTTTTTCATTTTTCAATTTAAGTTTTAGACTTACACAAAGCATGAACAGACGATACAGAGAATTCCCATATATTCCCTGCCCTCCACTCCCGCATCCAGTTCCCCTTGTTATTAATGACTTGCATTACTGTGGTACACTTGCTACAGTTAATGAACCAATCCTGATATATTATTATTAACTAATGTCCATCATTTATTCAGATTTCCTTAGTTAACCTCATGTACTCTCTTTGTTTCAGGATCTCAGTCAGTATAACACATTACGTCTCATTGTCATGCCTCCTTAGGATTCTCCTGATTGTGGCAGTTTCTCATATATCCTTTGTTTTCAATGACGTTGACAATGTTGTGGAGTACTGTTTAGATATTTTGCATAATAATCCTAATTGTGATTTGTTCAATAATTTTTTAACTAGACTGGGGTTATGGGTTTTGGAGAGGAAAACTGCAGAGGTAAAATGCCATTCTTATCACATCATGTCAAGGGACAATGCTGTCAATATGACTTATTGCTGTTGCTGTTGACCTTGATCACCTGGGTAAGGTAGTGTTGTCAGATTTCTCCACTGTAAAGTTTCTTCTTGATGTTGTGAAAAAATATTCCTCTTTGTTCCATCTTCTGCTTTCTTGTTTGTACTCCTGGAAAGGACAAGCATCCTCCTTGAGGATAAATTATCTAAGTAAATTATTTGGAATCCTTCTACAGAGGAGATTTGTTTATTCTCTCCTATTCATTCTTTTTATTAAGATTTTTTTTTTAATGTGGACCATTTTTAAAGTCTTTATTGAATTTGTTACCATATCACTTTAGTTTTATGTTTGTTGATTTTTTGGCTGCAAGGCATGTGGGATCCTAGCTCCTTGATCAGGGGATCAGGGATTAAACTGCACCCCCTGCATTGGAATGCAGAGTTTTAATCAATGGACCACCAGGGAAGTTCCTCCCTGATTCATTCTTAAATTGGTTAGTTAAATAATTTCAGTCTGGATTTACAGCTATTTATTTTGTACTATGGATTATAATCCAATTCTGCTTCATTTATCTTGCTGCTTAGATTGTTCTATCTTTGGTCATTGCGAATTCTTTCATTTGGGTCCTTTGTTCCTTTAATGCTCCCTCATCATTGTGCTTTGTTTGCTTGTTTGAGAACCATACTTCCTTACCTTTTGGTTTTATAAGATGCTCCAGGCTGATTTTGTGTTTATTTTCACTTAAATCAGTACTTTTAAGAATGTGATTGCCTAATCCCAGTTGATACTTTAGTTAAAACATATAGTAAACACCTCCTGTGTGCTAAGCTCTTTGTTGTGTGCTGGGTGTAATATTATCTATTTTTATCTCTAATCAGGTAATGATCATCCTCTTGATGATCGCTTATATTTTTAAAATCCTTTGCATTTTACAAAGCTTTCCCCTTCAATACACTGGCTCATATTTTAACCTCACACAATTTTTCTATGATAGGTATGGTAGGAATTAATTATGATATCTATTTCACAGATGAAGAATCTTATCTAGACTTCCAACAGATTTTGTTTTTAAAGGAGAAATGAAACCCTAGTTTACCAAGTGGAGTGCAGCCTCTTCTGAATATATGGGGCCATTTGTTCATATTCCTTCTCAATAAATTTACAGAGAGTTTTCCTGATTATGGAAAATTTATGACCGCAATGAACTTATGTTTTGTTCTCTTACAGATTTAGTCTTCATTCCTTTTCCCATGAAAATAATAGAAAAACTTAGTTATATAGAGCCTTGGCCTATTTCAACTTACTTCAGAATATAATGATGTAAATTGAAGAAAACACTATGAAATATATTGCAATTGTTCCATATCCCCTTTTAAGCATAAAATTTTATAAGTGAAACAAAATTCCCATATCACAATATATAAAACATGTGATATCAACTAAGAATGTCCATAAAATTGTGAATTTTGTCTCCAAGTATTTTTTGGCCCACACAATTGCGTAAAGGTTTTAAAGATTTGTATGGCTCTTGTAAAATATGACTGCATCACTTTATGCTGAACTGATGATGTTTCAGTGATCTCCTTTCAAATACAAGGAAGAAGCTTGATTTAGTTCTTTGTCTTGTTCTTTGAATACAGATCCTATAACCTCTTGCATAGCTCTGTTTGATGGACTTTGAAATTACAGATCATGATCTTTTTAAATAGAGGCAAAGCAGGTGGCACAGTGGTAAAAGAATCTACCTGCCAATGCAGGAGACGCAAGAGATGCGGGTTTGATTCCTGGGTATAGAAGATCCCCTGGAGAAGGAAATGGCAACCCACTTCAGTGCTCTTGCCTGGAAAATTCCATGGACAGAGAAGCCTGGTGGGTTAGGGTCCATGGAGTCACAAAGAATCAGACACGAAGAGCACAAATCCTCTTTGCACTGCACGGTACTTGAGTGTTTGCTTCTTGGCGTCCAGCAAGCACTCTGAGGTGTGAGTTTAACTACAGTGACCTGTACAATTAATAACTTCAGAGAAGCATTAGGGAATATTTTGGGAAGAATGCACAGATGAACTCTATAGGCCCCAGTTGAGCTGTCCCATTGGGCTATGGATAACAGATGACCACATTTATATACTTTGATGGAACAGCTTTTGACTTTCTCCAGGTTTTATGGGAAAAGGATCTTTGTTCTCAGAAGTAAAAACTATGCTGTCACCATGTTGTCAGAATTCTGGAATTGAGTTTTATCTCAAGTGGAAATATTTTGAACTACACTTAAGGTTGGTATGTTTGTCACTTCAGATAGTCTTCTGGAACCACTATCTGTTGGAGACTCCATTCACTTTTCCTGCTAGTCATTGACCTGATCTAAGGTGAATGGCAATATATGGACATCTACCCTTCCATTATCATGGCTCTTCTTTGGAGCATGATAAATATGTGTGAGGTGGTACTTCACAGTGACACACTGTTTGGAATAAAGCTGAAACCTTATGCTAGGAACAATTTTCTACTGAAGAATCTGTGACATGTTTGTATTTGTAGAAACAAATCTGGTAAAAAGCAGAGTAGGAGTCACAGTTCAGGTTTTATCAACACAGTGAACTGGGTGATTTTTTTGACAGGTGACAAACTCATTTATGGTTTGTCCAGGAAACAATCTGATATTGTCCCAGGGATCTTATTTGCATTTTAAATATATAAGTAATATACAGCCAGAGCATTCATTGTCAGTAGTTGCAGAAAACTAATAAATTTTGGAGGTAGCATCTAATCTATTTAAGGGATTTAATTCATCAAAGTTTCTTGATCTCCATATGTCATGTGCCATATGTCTTCCATGAGATAGAGCATATGAATAATCTGTTTTCAAAGGCCAGAGAGTCTTTTCATAAAAAGTATTTACATAATAATTTAAGGGAGATAATTACAACAATAATAATCAAAGTAAATCTATCAGAAGAGTGACTATTTATTTCCAACTGGGAATCAAGATGGCTTCATGGAGGAGAGAAAGCATTATTTATAAAGTTCTAGCTTTACATAGTTCCACATAACAATGGCATTATGCTGGTCTGATCCCCATTTTACATGAACGAATATAAACCTCAGAAATGTTAAGTATTTGCCTAATATAAAATAATGATGATATTTAAAAGGGAGTTGAGGTTAAAGAATGAGTACATGAAGGTGCATTGTACCTTCCTTTGCATGATTCCAAACCTTCTTTCCTGTTTTAATTCACCATTATTAAGGTTTAAAAGTAGAGATAGCAAACCAACCTATAAAACTGCTGTTATTTTATCTCTTTCAGCTATGAGAAAATGGGGACTTAAAATGTGTTAAGTGACTTGATTAATATTAATTAGACAACAAATGCTGGATCTGTACATAGGTCTTTAAAAATCTTTTTATTATGAATATTTTTTTGCTGTTTTTTAAAAAATTGTGTTATGAACACTTAACATGAGATCACCCTCTTAATAAATTTTTAAGTGCACAATAGAGTATTGTTAACTATGGGCACAATTAGTTAGTTAGTTAGTTCAGTGGCTCAGTCGTGTCCAACTCTTTGCAACCCCATAAATCGCAGCACGCCAGGCCTCCCTGTCCATCACCAACTCCCGGAGTTCGCTCAAACTCACGTCCATCGAGTCAGTGATGGCATCCTTCCATCTCAACCTCTGTCGTCCCCTTCTCCTCCTGCCCCCAATCCCTCCCAGCATCAAAGTCTTTTCCAATGAGTCAACTCTTCTCATGAGGTGGCCAAAGTACTGGAGTTTCAGCTTTAGCATCATTCCTTCCAAACAACACCCAGGACTGGTCTCCTTTAGGATGGACTGGTTGGATCTCCTTGCAGTCCAAGGGACTCTCAAGAGTCTTCTCCAACACCACAGTTCAAAAGCATCAATTCTTCGGTGCTCAGCCTTCTTCACAGTCCAACTCACATCCATACATGACCACAGGAAAAACCATAGCCTTGACTAGATGGACCTTTGTCGGCAAAGTAATGTCTCTGCTTTGTTGTATGGCAAATTTCTAGAAATTTTGTGTCTGGTTTGACTGAAATTTTACGCCTGGTGATGGTCAATTCCCTCTTGCTTCGTCTCTGAAGTCCCTGGCCACCACCATTCCAGTTGGGTTCCACGAATTTGACAATTTTAGAGACCTTGTATGAGTGGGATCTTTCATCACCTTCTGTGACTGGCTTATTTCAATTAGCATGATGACCTTCAGGTTCATGCATACTGATGCGTATAGCAGGACTTCCTTCTTCTTTAAAGTTGAATAATATTCCATTGTGTGTGTATGGCACATTTTCTCTATTTATCCATAAATAGACTTTTAGGTTGTTTCCACATTTTGTCTATTGTGAATACTGTTGCAATGAATGCGAGACTGCATATATATCTTTGAGACCCTGATTTTAATTATTTTGGATAAATACCCAAAAGTGGGGTTGCTGGATCATACTGTTCTATTTTTAATATTATTGAAGAAATGCCATACTGTTTCCATAACAATGGCATCATTTTACATTCCCACCAGCAGTATGTTGTGGGTAATTTTAAGCATTCATTGTAGATAAAAAGGTACAGCACATCTGCATGTACCAGTTATTCAACCCAACACTCATTAGCTCACAGCCATGTGTGTGTGTGCTAAGTCACTTCAGCTGTGTCCAACTCTTTGCAACTCTACTGACTGAAGCCCGCCAGACTCCTCTGTCCATGGGATCCTCCAAGCAAGAATATTGGAGTGGTAGCCATTTCCTTCTCCAGGGGTTCTTCCTGATCCAGGGATGGAAGCCATGTCTCCTGTGTCTCCTGCATTGAAAGTGGATTCTTTACTGCTGAGCCCACTGGGGAAGCCCAGCTCACAGCCACACTTGCATTTAATCAACCCCTTTTTACATCTCTCCCTACAAAATTGTTCTGAAGCAATTCACAGACATAATATTTCAAGGGCAAATATTTGATTATTAATATATGTCTCTGAAAGAAAAAAATTCTTGTTAAAGAACCCAGTCATAGTGCTGTGTTCATAATAAGAAAATCTAGTTATGCCTTACATCATCAAATATCTAGTCAGTGTTTTCTCATACATTTTTAAAATTTATTTTTGTTTACTTATAGATATTACATTGCTGGTTTGTTCAAAGTGGGATCCCAACAGGGTGCACCACTTTATTCTGTTTGTAGGTCTTATATATTATTTATTTCATAGGCTATCTTAATTTAAATATTAAAAAATTTTTGAAATTGATTTGTTGAAAAGTTGAGTAATTTGTTTTGTGAATTTTCCTGCTTTCTGGATTTTGCTGACTGCAGTCTCATTTTTCAGAGAAAACCTGTGTCCTCTATTCCCTGTATATTTCCTGTTACTGGTGGCTAGATCAAGAAGCTTGATCCATATTCAGGTTATATTTTTGGCAAGGCTACTTCATAAATGGTGCTCTAAACTTCCTTCAAGAGACTCATAATGTCCAGTTGTCTACTGCTGTGATGTTAGGTGCTACTGAGAGTATTTTCCAAATCTAAAATTTACTTAGGGGTTTGCAAAGTGGTAGTATTTCAATTATTTAATTACATCTTTATATGCTAGTTGGAATACATCCATAGAGAGAATTTTTTCTCCCCGACTTTGAATATCCTCAAGTACAGTTCTTACCGGAAAAACAAGTTATCTGTATGATTCTTTCCCTTTATTTATCAGTTTTAAGAGTAATAAGTTGGCTTCCTAGCATCCTCCAAAGGCAATTTTTTTTTAAAGATCAATGAATTCCTTGATTTTTAACACATTTGACTGATTCTAACCCACTGATGTTATAATTCTTAGTGGTGCTGAGAATGACTCATCTTTGTGCAGTGGGAACCATTTCAAGATGTTTCATGAATCCTTTGATAGTATTCCAAAAAATTTCGATAAATTCCTTACTTTCTGAAATGACAAGTTTTTCAGATTTGTCTTAGAAATTTCCAGCTCTGACTTTTATATCTGTCTTCCTTACATGTTAATTGTCATCACATGTAAGTAATAATTTTATTTAATTATAGACTAATCTCCCATTGTATGCGCATGTATATACACACATACACACACACTCCCTTTGTTAGATAAATGGTTATACAGTGTATATATACTTATTGCTTCCATGACTGTTTTCATTTAACAATATATCCTGGAGATCACATGAGAGAAAGCAGTGATTTTTTTTTTTTTTAAATCAGCTGTATGGTGTTCTATTGTAACTATTTTAGAGTTAATTTTATTAGTCTTGTATTGATGGACATTTAGGTTGTTTCTGGTCTTTACCATTTTAAGTCATGCAATAAATATCCATGTGTATATGTGTTTTCATGGTTATGTTTTAATAGATTCCTAGAGAAGGGGAAAACATGAAAACGTGTAAAATCATTAAACAATGTCAAATTGTTTGTAAAATTTTGCATTCTTTTTAGTCATGCGTATGGGTCTGTTTCCTCATGGTTTTACCAATTAAATATGTGGTTACACTCTTGCTTTTTTTGTCAATGCAATAAATAAGATATAGTATATCTGTGTAATATTTTTGCACTTCTCTTATTATGAGCTATTCTTTCATTTATAAGATTCATATATTAAAGAGTCTTAAACATATGAGGAAGTTTATTGCCTGTATTTCCTTTTATGGAAACTTATCTAGTCACGTCTCTAGTCTGTTATTTAAATAGTGCTGTCGATATTTTAATTTTGCATATGAAATTATATTTTCCATGTGTGATTAACCTCTATGTAGTCAAATTTATTAATAATTTTCCCTATTGCTTCAAGATTTTGAGTGGGAAGAGAGTCTTCCTCACTTCTTGGTTATAGAGAAATTCAGAAATATTTGTACTTGTATAAGTTCATTTTTTAGTTTTAATTTCTAATTCTTTTAGAATTTTCACTGATTTTTGGTGTCAGCAATGAATTCAGTTTCTATTATTTTCATGTTATTATTCAGTTATCCCAGCATCATTTATTAAAGTACCCACATTTCCCACTTGATTTGTTGTTTTTGTTCAGTTGCTAAGTCATGTCTGACTCTGTGACAACATGGACTATAGCATGCCAGGCTCCTCTGTTCTCCACTAACACCAGGAGTGTGCTCAGATTCATGTCCATTGAGTCAGTGATGCTATCTAACTATCTTATCCTCTGCCACCCTTTTCTCCTTTTGCTTTCATCTTTTCTATCATCAAGGTCTTTTCCAATGAGTGGGCTTGATTTGAAGTCCACCTTTGTTGAATACTACATGCAACTGGTGTATTTCTGGTTTCTCTGTTCTTTCTTATTGATCTGCCTGACTATGCATATGCTAACACCACACTAATTATGGAGGCCTTAGATTGACATATATACACTATTGTGTATGAAATAGTGGGAAGTTGCTAAATAACACAGGAAGCCCAGCTCATGCTCTGTGACGACCTAGAGGAGTGAGGTTGGGGGAAGGGAAGGAGGGGAGGGAGGGAAGGGATATATATGTATTGTATGGATATATGGATATATATATGTATATATATCCCAGGTGGTGCTAGTGGTAAAGAACCCTCCTGCCAATGCACGAGACATAAAGGACACAGATTTGATCCCTGAGTCAAGAAGATCCCCTGGAAGAGGGCATGGCAACCCACTCCAGTATTCTTGCCTGGAGAATCTCACAGATAGAGGAGCCTGGTGTGCTATGGTCCATAGGTTTGCAAAGAGTAGGACATGACTGAAGCAACTTAGCATGCATGCATTCATGCATGTATACACACACACACACACACACACACATATAATTATGACTGATTCCCATGACTCACATTGTTGTATGACAGAAACCAACACAAAATTGTAAAGCAGTTTCCCACCAATTAAAAAAATAAATACAATTAAAAAAAAAAGGCATGGCATGGCAAAAAAAATTATGGAGACCTTAGGATATGCTTATATTTCTGAATGAGCCAGCAACCTCCTTCCTCTGCTGTTGCTCTTCCTTTCCAAGTGAATGGAGGTCTTTGAACACAGAATTAAATTCACTGTCTTTTTAGTAGACTCTACTTAGTAGATTCTACTTAGTAGGGTGTCCCAAAAGCAGAATGTTTAGACTCTTTTAAATAGGAAAATAGGAAAGTAGATCTATGAAAGAATGGACAAACAAGGTCAAGAATAATTTTGTTTTGGTATTTGTTTTAATTAAAAGACTAAGAAGAACTAAGCATAAATTGAGACCGTTTAGCTTAAGGGGGGTGATTTCCCTTAGAGAAGTGACGATTATCCTGATTTAGTAATTGAAATTTCCATCATGTGGATCCCTTGATTATTCCTGATAGAATACAGAGAGATACTTTTTGCTTGAAAACAGCTGAAGAATTACTATTTATTAGAGTCAACACCCTTCTAACATCTGATGGTAAACCCTTGGATATTTCCATATAAGATCCAAAGCATGGTGACGTGGTTGCTGTATTGGAATGTGTTGGAGTGTGTGTGTGTGTGTGTGTGTGTGTGTGTGTATACACATATTCTTTACCACTATTCACTAGAATACAGTGAGGTTTACTGTTCTTGTTGTCACTCAAAAATTCAATAATATTTATTAACATGGTAATCTGAGGGAAGAAAACAATAATTATAATGTGAGGAGATCCTAAAGTCTGACAGTTTTAGCTTCAAAGAATTATGCTAAGGAACTATTGGGTTTTCAGACTGACCATTACTGTGATAGGTGATCCTGTTTTTAAAAGCTTGATGGTGCTTGAGTGTAATATCTGTCTGATATCACTATTTTTGGGATGAGTGGGAGGAAGCATCCTTACAGGTTAAAAACAAAAACAATAACTATATCACTGATGAGAAAGAAGTAACGCATCTCTTACTATTTTGGACTGGAATGTTGAAGCACAGAAGTAGTATCATAATTTTGGCATTTTACCAAAGATTTTATGATACTAAAAACTGATTATTAAGTACACTTATCGTATGCCAAATGCTGCATAGGTTTTATGGATCTACATCAAAGTAAGTTAAGGAGACAGAGACAGGTAACGAACAAGACTCTGGAGAGGTGAGGCTGTGTAAGTGCAGGATAGACAGACACTGCACAAGAGCAGGATAGCCATGCTTGATGATGAAGGGAGGGCATCAAAGGCGATACGAATGTCCAGCTTGAAATTTCTGAGGCATTTACTTTTGAAATTTCTTGCATTTTAGAGGCATCACTAACTTTAGCCAACTGGTGCTATTCTAGCATGACTTCTATTTTTTAAAATTGTGAGATTCTTTCCATCTTTCACAAAATTATGGTCACATCTCTTTTTTTAAGTCAATTATTTTAACACCAGAAGTTGATTTTTTTTTCCCTAAAGGAGTTAGTTTACCCTTACCTCATCTGCTCCTTCCCTCTATTTGCTTTCTCAATTAACAGAGAAGCCATTTATAACGGGGTCTAAACAGACACCACAAATTGAAACCATAGCTAATACTCCTCCTACATTCAAAGATCTTGAAGTTCTGCTAATTCTCCGTGAAATATTTATTCAATATGTCCCTTGCTTTCAACTTCAAAGACCACTGCTTTGGTTTAGACTCTTGCATTTCTTCTGTATTACTGCAGTCCATTGAACTGGTCACATGACCTTGTTCCTGCCAGAAATACCCATCAAAATTGAGTTGGGATCAAATCATTCCACAGCCTGAACCCTTTTGCACAAGTTCCAGTAACATCCTTCAAAACCTGGCCAATCTCCAGCCACTTAGCAACACTTCATGGTGGCCTCATCATTCTAATCTTAGCGCTATGTTCTACTTACCCCAAATGACTTTGCTGTTTACTAAACATGCTGTGTATCTTCAGGTCATCATGACTTTTAAACATTCTCTTCTATGCCTGAAATGCCACTGTCTTATAATTCTGCCTCTTAAATTTCTCCTTTCATTTGTGGCCACACTAAAAGATTTTCCTGATTATCCTTGACATCTCTTTATGACTGTCCTCCACCCTGACAAATAAGTTAGAGTGTAAATTTTCGTGTACTTTGCACATACATATACCACATTTATTACACTTGGGGTCACACAGAGTCGGACACTACTGAAGTGACTTAGCAGTAGCATCATTATGGTTTGTAGATTTAACTCCTTGGGAAGACTGATGTCTTTGAAGAAAAGGACTGTGATCCACAAATGTACACACAAAGTTATATATATAATGTGTATGTATATATATATACAATTATTTTCCTTGCCCTTTGCACTTAGCCTGCTGTTTAATGCAAAGTGAAAGAGGAGAGTGAAAAAGTTGGCTTAAAGCTCAACATTCAGAAAACGAAGATCATGGCATCTGGTCCCATCACTTCATGGGAAATAGATGGGGAAACAGTGGAAATAGTGTCAGACTTTATCTTTGGGGGCTCCAAAATCACTGCAGATGGTGACTGCAGCCATGAAACTGAAAGATGCTTACTCCTTGGAAGGAAAGTTATGACCAACCTAGATAGTATATTCAAAAGCAGAGACATTACTTTGCCAACAAAGGTCCATCTAGTCAAGGCTACGGTTTTTCCAGTGGTCATATATGGATGTGAGAGTTGGACCATGAAGAAAGCTGAGCACCGAAGAATTGATGCTTTTGAACTGTGGTGTTGGAGAAGCCTCTTGAGAGTCCCTTGGACTGCAAGGAGTTCCAACCAGTCCATTCTAAAGGAGATCAGTCCTGGGTGTTGTTTGGAAGGAATGATGCTAAAGCTGAAACTCTAGTACTTTGGCCACCTCATATGAAGAGTTGACTCATTGGAAAATACTCTGATGCTGGGAGGGATTGGGGACAGGAGGAGAAGGGGATGACAGAGGATGAGATGGCTGGATGGCATCACCGACTCAATGGACGTGAGTTTGAGTGAATTCCGGGAGATGGTGATGGACAGGGAGGCCTGGTGTGCTGCAATTCATGGGGTTGCAAAGAGTGCTGCAATTCATGGGGTCGCAAAGAGTTGGACACGACTGAATGACTGAACTGAACTGAAGGACTTAATAAAAATTGTAAAATGAATATTGACCCAGTTGGCTACAGGGGACTATATTGATCCAAAGGGGTACATTACTCAGGGTCCAATGAGAAACAGAGGTGCACTTGGATGAAATTCTGATGAGTATTTAGAGACGGGACTATTTGCAAAGTATAGATAAGCAAACCAATGAGGGATGTTTAGGCTCCAGGTACTAGCAAAAAGAGGTGCTAACAACACTCCTAGGCCTGAAGAAATGAGGGGAGAAAGTAGAGCTGTTAAGAGAGGCCAGTGAAAGCTGGAGATGTGAAGGGACCTCTTGGGTAGCTGCAGTGACATCTGACCCCTGCCAGAACTGTGGCCCAGAAGCAGGCGGAAGTGAGGGAGACATTCCTGACCCGCCTTCTCCCACACTCAGATTTCCATTGACTGAGCCCAACCGGAAGCCAGAGAACAGGAGAGCTCAGAGAATAGCCTGTGTGGGACAGAATAAACAGGATAGGAAACTTGCTCAAACCTTAATATTAAATCATAGGTGCCAACCAGTTTCTGGAGCAAAATGCTTATGACACAGCCTCCAGGAAACTAAGTTGCCTGGGGACACATACCTTCATTAAAATCTCGAAATATTTCTCTTATCCACACCCTGTAACGAGAACAGCAAAAATGACAATAGCGACAATAACAATTACCACTTACTATGTACCAGATTCTGTGCTAAACACTTCACACTTTTTGTCATTTATGTCTCATAAACAGTCCCCGTTTTGCAAATGTAAAATAGTCACAGAAGCCAAGTAATTTGCCAGAGGTGCAACTAGTTCATAGAGGAGCTGATGTTGGAAACCAGGTTAATCTGACTCCAAAGCCTCTTAATTCCTAAACTGTGTCAGTGCGGGGAGACTCAATATTCTGGTCAATAGGAAGCCACAGCCTCTTTTAGTAGAATTGTGCGTGGTGAAATTCTCCCCTGAGGCAATCGGCAGGAAATTGTGACTAGCGTCTATGCAAAGGAGACCTAGGGAGGAGGCTGCTATTTTTGACTTAAGTGCCAAGATAGGTTATTTTACTTCCAATGAGAAAAAGAAAGATAAAAACGCTAATCAAATCTGTTGAGCATCAGTTACCTGGGAGAGTTTTAATTAGAAAGTCTCAGTGCACGTGCCTAATGAAACAGTAGTACTGTAATTGAATATAGAGACATGTTGGTAATTAACTGATAATGTAGAATAAATCTTTCACTTAATAACTTTAATTCTATTTGTAGATTATGCATTGATGGAGTTCCCCTTTTCCCCCATATATTAGCGTATAGCAGAGATAAGACGATTTACCTAAAAGATGTATATAGTCAAAGCTATGGTTTTTCCAGTAGTCATATATGAATGTGAGAGTTGGATCATTTTAAACTGTGATGCTAGATAAGACTCTTGAGAGTCACTTGGACTGCAAAGAGATCAAGCCAGTCAATGCTAAAGGAAATCAACCCTGAAAATTCATTGGAAGGATTGATGCTGAAGCTGAAGCTCCAAGAATTTGGCCACCTGTTGGGAAGAACTGACTCACTGGAAAATACCTTGATGTTGGGAAAGATTGAGGGCAGGAGGAGAAAGAGGTGACAGAGGATGGGATGATTGGATGGCATCACCTACTTGATGGACATGAGTTTGAGTAAACTTCAGGAGATAGTGAATGACAGGGAAGCCTGGCATGCTGCAGCTCACGGGGTCACAGAGTCAGCCATGACTTAGTGAGTGAGGGACAGCATCCACTAAAACTTGACTTGGTGCCATGGAATGGTACCCTTCCTTTCCTTTGCCTGCCTCATGAACTAGAGCTATTTAGGTGTGTTTTGTCTCATCAGTTATGGCAATCAAAGCAAAATCAGACATATTTCCTCTTCTTACTTCTTCAGCTCATATGATTTGAATATATGTTTTGTTTTCATAGAGGAAACTGGGCCTCATAGTGCCAGGACTGGTCCATCCAGGTCTGTGCTTCATCCTTGTCCTTTTGGAGGAGGAGCGAGGAAGAGGATGGAGAGAAGCCTGTGATGTTGGGTCATTTGTGCGGGACTCAGGGTGGCTTTGTGACCACCGAATCACTGAACCGGGAGCCCTAACTCACTGAGCAGGGCTCTATGACACTTCCACATCTCTGTCTTACTTTGATCTTGAGCATTCTGGCTATCCAAGGTCTCAGGTAAAAAAAAATTTTTTTTTATAATGTTTCCTTAGTACTTCCAATTCTTGAAGGAGCTGGAAGAAACTGTTAAACTTACTGCTTAATTATTTTTACAGGAAGTAAAAGGCATGGATCATTGCTTAGGATGATTGCCAGACAACCAAACAGATGTTTTGCCAACTTCTGAATTTTGCAGGGGAACATTTTTAAATTCAGGGTATTAGTTTGCAGCCTAGCCTATACTTTCTCATTTGGATTCTTTTTTGTTATTAAACAGCATGTTTACTTCCATGTCTTATTAAAAAACTGCCGACAGAGCGATAATTCTTAGCTCTATTGGTGCTTAAGTTGTTAAAGATGTTAGAATTATTAGTTTAAAAACACAACTTTTATAAAGAAACTTAAAGGAAAAATACTTTTGAATCAAGGATACTATTTTGGTTTTTATCCTCAGCATAATGCTCCACTATTTATTTTAGTGTGGAAAGCTCTTGTGAACTTTATTACAATTGACAAAATTTTCAAGGAGGAGACGAATAATTCAAACATCCTGGAATTGTAAAAGCACCATTTCTTGCTCTCTGACTGTCAAATCATTTTCATTTAATAGCCTTTTATAATCTTTTTTCCATTTTTTTTTGGTATGGTACAGATTCCTTGTCTTAAGTCTCCTTAGGTGATATTGAATTTCTAATTGAAACCGTTTCCTTTTATACTTATTTGTTTGGAAGCTGGGATAAGGAATGCAGATTCCTCATCATCACTCATCATACTCCCTTGATCTTGTTGTGTGTACAATCCAGCCTCTTCATCTTTCTCCCTGTCAGAAAACGTGGGCTTCCTTTAGTATTTTGTTCCTTAATTATTTTATAGTCTGGTATAGCTGGAGCTCAAACAGTTAAGAAGAAAGTCATTTCAATGTCTAAATCATTTTTTACTTAAGCTAAAATTTAGACAAATTGTGAAACTTTCAAAATGGTCTCTGGCATTCAACAGACTGTTTCAGACACGCTGTTGTTTCAGCCTTGTGGGTGACCACATTTGGAAGCAGTGGAGGAGAGAGTTATCATGATGACAGAGCAATAGAAAAACCAGCCACCGTGTAAGGTACGTTCTGCAGCAAGAAATTCTAAAACACAGAGCATTTCACTAAGAAGATACCCTGATGCATGCCAATGCCTACAATATCCTGATACTGCTCTTTTATAAAGTTAATTAATTAATTTGGTTGCATTGGGTCTTTGTCGCAACACACAGGATCTTCCTTGCATCGTGCAGGAACCTTTGTTTCACCGAACAGATTCTCTAGCTATGGTGTCTGGGCTTAGCTGTGCTCCATGGCATGTAGGACTTTAGTTCCCCCACCAGGGATCAAACCTACATCCCCTACACTGAAAGGCAGATTCATAACCACTGACCCACCAGGGAAGTCCCCTGAAGCTGCTATTGAAGGAAAAATAAATCATTTTTTTAAAAAGTAAAAATAAAGCATTTTAAAGATTTTTTTTTCCCTTTCCTAGGATAATAGCATTCCAGATACTTGGAAAAAAAATCTAGAAGTTCTGTTAGTAGTTGAATAACTAATTCATTCATTCCCTATCAGGGTGTTTTGGTTTCATAAAGACCATGAAGATGAATAAACTAAATTTCATGGTTTCTTCTCCTAAGGTAGGCAGTTCACTTTTAAAAGAAGTTCTTTAAAAAATATCTTCTTAATTTTAATGAAAGAGGAAGCTTTGAGGATACATCTGCACTAAATTTTCTTCTGTGGTTTTTGTAATCTAAAGGGAGATTAGTTAATTTGAATATAAGTATGGTGAATCTGTGAGGCCTAAGAAAATATTTAGGAATTGAATTGGTGGGTATTTTAGAAGACAAATTTTGGGCTTTTTCAAGTTCTTCCATTTAAACCATTCTAAAGCAAAATGATGGCAATAGACTACAGTTCTAAGCTGGCCTGTTTGGATGTTTGAGAGACTGTCCTTTATCAAAAGAAGGGAGGGGGAGGGATAAATTAGGAGTTTGGGGTTAACATACACACACTCCTACGTATAAAATAGATAATTTTTTTTAAAATTAAAAAAAATAGATAACGAATAAGATCTTACTGCATAGTAAATGGAGCTATACTCATCATTTTGTAATAATCTTTTATGGGAAGAGAGTTTGAAGAATATATGTATTTGTGTGTGTGTGATGCAACCTGAGACACTTCTAACTGAGATGTTAGGGCAAAGAATTTTTGGTCAGTGACATTTCAGGTGGCATAAGAACTAAAAAGTTGTGAGATCTGAGGTTTTCTCAATTTTGTACCCCACTTTTTTGCTTTTTCGAAACTAGTTTCAAGCAATTTAATGAAGCTTGATACTACAAACGGTATATCTAAACACTAACCATGGCATAAATACAAATTTTAAGTTTTATTTTCCAAAGTAGGAAAATGGGAGCAGGTTTGTTGCGCTTTTTAGGGGCTATTGTGAAACTAGTAGAGGCAAGGACTTCTGATAGGCAGGTCTATATTTATTTCTAGGATAAAATATTTCTTTCTTCTTCCCAATTCTATTTCCTCTTCTTCATTTGGCCTGACTGGCATGTTAAAACTGGTCTCAAATTTGAAATTTTATTATACTCGAGTACTTTCCATCCCACGGTATCCATTTCTCACCTTTACTTTTGTTTAAAAATATATCAAGCAGTAAGGTTTAAGACATTTTAGAAAAAAAAGTTGATTTGTCCCCAAATTTCTGGAGATAGGTTAAATATTCCTAAGAAAGTAAACATTGTTCCTTGGTTTGTTGGGTCAGTTTAGGGCCAATTGATGTCTAAGAATTGTGCTGAATTAATGAAGCTCTTTTCCCTCAAGTCTGCTCTCCTGGGAAGGAACACCATAGCTGGTTAGTAGGACACAACTGCACTTACTTAATTTACCTTTTAAAGCAGGAAAAGCCAGAAAGAGGTAATGCATTTAAAACTGCAGGGGGTGTGAAGGCTATAAGAATGTAATTTCCCCTGTTACCGTTTGGCCATTTCTAATCATATGAAAACTGCCAGAGGATCCTTCATGGGCATCAGTGGATAGAGCTCTGAATTTCACATGCCTCACAGGACTGGGCTTGTCTCAGCAGAGAGTCAGGACCAGGCATTCCTACAAGGGCTTCTTGGTGATTTTAACAACAACATAGGCTGTCTGATGTCTTTGAAAAGAAAATGACCCTTGAGATTTAGAAGGATCCGCTGTAGTGAGGAAGAACAAAGCACAAAAACCACACCTGGTTGTCTCACATCTCCTTTAGTATCAGTTCCCTACACCATTATTTATTACAGGTAGAAAAGGCTCCATTCACACACCGATGCTCACGCCTGGAGGTTATTTGGCCTGTTCCATCTGATGAGGTTACAGAGCAAAGAAATAACGCCATGAGCAGGTCAGAGCTTTGTAGTGGAGAGACTGAGCCGGTCAATCAAAATGAATATTTAATGTGAGGTAGGCAGGTCTTGTGCATGACGTGTATTTCAAGACAAGCTTTCTGAAAAATCAAGCGATTTAAATTCCTGTAAGATTTTCCTGAAAACAGTGACTTTAAGCATGCTTTAAAAATTTTGTTTTCCAAAAGGATTCTTATTTGACATCAGAACTTTGTCAGCAAATTTTTAGCATTCTACTATTTGAATTTTATTATGCATCTCCTTTGTTTATTCTTCCCTTAAATCTTAGTTTTACCCACACTTCCCACTTTGAAAAAGCAAAATGATAGTACCAATTCCGTGGCTGTTAACTATCATTTTGAATAATCCTTAACACTGAACTATTTTTTTAAAATAACATGTCTTCTACATAATAATAACATACTGGTCAAGGTTATCTTTTAAAACAAAACGTTTACTTGTGAAATGAACTTAAAATAATAGAACATTTTTTTTAAAACAACAATGAAATAAGGACTTCCCTGGTGACCCAGTGGTTAAGACTTTGTCTTCCAATGCAGGGTATGTAGATTTGATCCCTGGTTGGGGAGCTGAAATCCCACATGCCTAGAGGCCAAGAAACTAAAACACAAAAGAAAAGCAATATTGTAACAATTAAATAAAGACTAAAAATGATTCACATAAAAAATCTTTAAAAAAGACTAAAATATTTAAAATCAAAACATTAATTTATTCATATCCAATAGGAAATTAGGCTTCTCAGGTGGTGCTGTTGGTAAGAACCCTCCTGCCAATGCAGGAGACATAAGAGACTCTGGTTCAATCCCTGGACTGGGAAGATCCCCTAGAGTTGGAAATGGTGACCCACTCCAGTATCCTTGCTTGGAGAATCCCATGGACAGAGGAGCCTGGTGAGCTATGGTCAGTGGGGTTGCAAAGAGTTGGACATGACTGAAGTGACTTAGCATGCACACGATAGGAAATTAGGTTTCAAAACAGTCAGATACTTGCTTCAGTGACCCTGCGGCTATGTGGGTAGGCAGATCAGTAGGCTGGGAGGTAAGTATGCTGTTGCTGGGCCTGTGTGTGCTTATAGCACTTCCTTCAGTTCCTTGGCCTTCCGTTTCTTTTCTCTGTATCACAAGGGACCTGATTCCTGCAATCTGTGCTCCTCAGATTAGTGGACAGAAGGAAAAACGGTGGGGTATATTTTCTCATTCATCTCTGCCTTATGTGGTTTCTTTGGTGGTGGCTGAGCCTCCTGCATAGTTCTGGTTTCCATCAAGTGCCCTGGGCCCAGGAGCTCCAGAAACACTCCTTCTTCCCTTTGTCCTTCTAGCCCAATGGTATTTGTAGCTCCTGCTGTTTGCTAATCTCTGTGTTTGCATCCCCAATATCTGTACAACCAGTTTTCTCCATGAAGTACTTTGTACTATTTTCTGTTTCCCTGGATGACCCTTGAATGCTCTAGTAGGCAGGGAATGAGATAAAGGAAAATTGGTTGTATGGTTCAAATATTTATGCTGCTTGGGTTTCTCTAGCCAAAGCATAAAGGTTGGAGAATACTGAAGTATGTTCAGATTCCATTCTGCCTAAACCAAAGGTGATCAGAAAACACTCAAATCTTTAAAATCTTTCAGAAATATCTCTTTCTCTTCTACATTAGTAAGACTATGATTTGTTTAGTCTTTCTGATGCTTAAGATTCTTATAATACTTCTTCAAGGTATCTAGGACCTTGATATTAAAGCAGAATTTATAGATGCAATAACTAAATAGTCTTAAGGCTTCCTGGTGGCTCAGATTGCAAAGAATTTGCCTTCAAAGCAGGAAACTTGGGTTCGATCCCTGGGTTGGGAAGATTCCCTGGAGAAGGAAATGGCAACCCACTCCGGTATTCTTACTCTGGAGAGAGGAGCCTGGCTGGCTACAGTCCATGGGGTCCCAAAGAGTTGGACATGACTGAGTGACCGATATTTTCACTTTCATTTTAGGATGTAACTTTGAAGCTGTTTTTAAAAACCATCCTTTTATCAAGCTGTGTGTACGTGCATGTGAATGGTTGTCATATACATATAAATATTAAAAGCTAGCTAAGTTTCTGCTATTTACAAATATTGAATCAAATACACTTAGTATCTTAACTTAAATAGAGCAGCAATGCCAAGTCAGTAAGGTTTCTCAGGAGGAAAATTTATTTTCCTCAGGATTGCCCAAAACTAGGTCATCGACAAACACAGGCTTTAGAAAATTCATTTAGTCATTTACCATTCTTTAAATATTTAATGATCACCTGCTATCAGCTAGGAACTGGAGACACAGTGATGAACAATAGAAACTGTTCACCACAGTAAACTTAACATGTCATGGGAAAGGCAGACATCCACAGACAATCCCAATAATGCAGAGGAAGTTCTGGGGATGCAGAGGACAGAAACTTGTCCTCTTTTGGAAGTTTGGGAACATAAACTGATCAGAAGATAGTGAAGACCAAAATTGGTCCAGATTATCAGATAAAAGCCATCTATCCACTCATCCGGAGAAGACAATGGCACCCCACTCCAGTACTCTTGCCTGGAAAACCCCATGGACGGAGCAGCCTGGTAGGCTGCAGTCGATGGGGTCTTGAAGAGTCAGACATGACTGAATGACTTCAGTTTCACTTTTCACTTTCATGCGTTGAAGAAGGAAATGGCAATCCACTCCAGTATTCTTGCCTGGAGAATCCCAGGGACAAGGGGGTCTGGTGGGCTGCCATCTATGGGGTCATACGGAGTCGGACATGACTGAAGCAACTTAGCAACAGCGGCAGCATCCACTCATCCACCCAGTCATTTCTACAAACATTTGTAAGGTCCGTATAGTCAAGGCTATGGTCTTTCCAGTGTCATGTCTGGTTGTGAGAGCTGGACAATAAAGAAGACAGAGCACTGAAGAGCTGATGCTTACAAACTGTGGTGTTGAAGAAGAGTTTTGAGAGTCCCTTGGAAAACAAGGAGATCAAACCAGTCAATCTTAAAGGAAACAGCACTGAATACTCTTTGGAATGACAGAGGCTGAAGCTCCAATACTTTGGTCACCTGATGTGAACAGCTGATTCATTGGAAAAGACCCTGATGCAGGAAAGATAGAAGTCAGAGAAGAAGGCAACAGAGGATGAGATGGTTGGATGATATCACTGATTCAATGAACACGAACTTGGGCAGGTTCCAGGAGATGATGAGGGACAAGGAAGCCTGGTTGTGATGCAGTGCCTGGGGTCTCAAAGAGTCAGACATGACTTGGTGACTGAACAACAACAGGAAGATGATAAAAAAGAATAAGCCTCAGTTGCCTCTAGGACTAAGAGTTTTAATAAAAATACACAAAGATGATCTAATGAAGCAGGCACACCCAAAGTTGAGTAATGAGCTGGAGTTTATGCCACATTAATAAATTTCTGACTACTGAGAGTTAGTTGCTTCCCCTTGGTGTTTTTGGAAGAGTTCATATCTCTGCTGTAGCATTTACTACTGTTTGGTCTAAGAAATTTCATTGAAATTGTGCTATATACATACAAGGAACTATCATTCAGGTTTAAAAAAGAAGAAAATCCTAGCATAAGCATAACATGAGTGAACCTTATGCTAAGCTAGATAAATCAGTCACAGAAGGACAAATACTTATTCTCCTTACACTGCTGTTGCTGTTTAGTTGCTAAGTCATGTCCAGCTCTTTTTGACCCCATGTACTGGGGTACCTATCTCCTCTATCCCTGGGATTTCCCAGGCAAGAATACTGGAAAGGGCAGCTATTTCCTCCTCCAGGGGATCTTTGCTACCCATGGATTAACCCTACTGGCAGAAGGACTCTTTACCACTGAGTCATGTGGGAAAGGATTCCACTTATATGAGGTCTCTAAAATAGTCAAATTCATAGAATTGCAGTGGGATGTTGGTGGTCAGGAGCTGCAGAGAGGAGGAAATGGGGAGCTGATAATCAATGTGCAGATGGAAAGTTCTTGAGACCTGCTATACAACATTGTATCTTTAGTGAACTTGAACGGTAAAGAATCCACTTGCAATGTGGGAGACCCAGATTTGGTTCCTGAGTTGGGAAGATCCCCTGGAGAAGGGAATGGCTTTCCATTCCAGTAGTCTTGCCTGGAGAATTCCATGGACAGAAGAGCCTGGCAAGCTACAGCTCATGGGGTCACAAAGAGTTGGACATGACTGAGTGACTCACACTGTACTGAGCACTTAAAAATGTGTCATGAGAATAGATCTCATGTTATATGTTGCCACAACTGAAACAGATTTCATTGAGACCATTTTAATTTTCCTAATGAAGACACTGAGGTTCAAAAGGGATTAAAGGACTTGTCCAAAGTCATTGAACTTATAAGTGGCAAAGAATTAAGAGTGTGACAGTGTGGTGAGTAGTCAGTCTGTGATCTCAGGCAAGTCCCCTAACCTTCTAGAGTTATGAAGATTAAAAAAGAAAACATTTAAATGACTTAACACAGTGCTTGGCACAGACTACTTGATTAATGTTAATTCTTAATAGCCGTTAGACCTATGAATCACCATTCAGTCTCTAAAGGTTCTGTATGGATATTTTATTTGATTTCAAAGGTAATACTGTGAAGGAGAAGGTGGGAGTGTTCATTCTCATTTTAGAGAAAAATAAACAATCCAGAGATATTAGTGTTTTCCCTGATAATACATCAAGAAGTGAGCTGTGAGCTAATAACTTGACGTCTATTTCCCTTGGCTATTGCCTTTCAATCAAGCTGCTCCTTATTGTACTATGCACACACACTTAGTCACTCAATCATGTCTGATTCTTTATGACCCCATGGTCTGAAGCCCACCAGGGTCCTCTGTTCATGGGATTTCCCAGGCAAGAATACTGGAGTGGGTTGCCATTTCCTTTTCCCGGGGATCTTCCCAACCTAGGGATTGAACTCTGTTCTCCTGCATTGCAGGTGGGTTCTTTACTCTTTGAGCCACCAGGGAAGCCCCATCTTGTACTATGTACTGCGCTTCCTCACTCAGTCATGTCTGACTCTTTTTGACCCAATGGACTATAGCCTGCCAGGTTCCTCTGCCCATGAGGATTCTCCAGGCAAGAATACGGGAGTGGGTTGCCATGCCCTCCTCCAGAGATCTTCCCAACCCAGGGATTGAACCCAGGTCTCCCATACTATAATTATTTGTACTATAAGTAATTATGAAAATCTCTCTCTCGTTTACTAGACTGGACACACAGGTTCTTTACAATAAGATTGCCTCTCTTACTAGACCATCTACTCTTTGAAGCCAGAAACTAGGTTTTGTTCATCTGTCATGTTCTTGGAATGCCAAGTGCAGATACAGGCAGGTTGTTTCACAAACACTTGTTGAATTACAGTAGGAGGCAGGCGAAGATACGCAAAGGAAGAGGCTCCGGGGAGGTTCTGAGGCAAACACACACTGTGACTAGTGAGAAGCTGTAGTTCTGATCTTTGAGTAACATCCCAACTTCTGGGCACACTGGGTTCTTCTTAGGAGGTGTTGGCCTTCTGTGAACTTAAGGGTATTGTTTCTTTAATATTCTTCAGTTTTTAAAATTTTTTATTTTATTTTAAATCAGCATTCCTCTTCTGTGGCACTGTGCGCTCAAGATGAGTCTGGGAATTTGGAAGGGGAGAGGCTCTGGCTCAAAGAAAAATGAAATTTTCTTTGAGCCCATTAAGAAACAGTCACTATGAGATGCCATGCTACAAGCCTCTATTCTCCTGTTACTGGCCCTGTGCAAGGGTCTCATGCTGTGAGCACTCACAGCACAGTCCCTGCTTCTCCAGGCAGGAGTGGGATGCTGAAGTTGGCAGGGCCAAGCCCCCAACTGTCTTCTTTTCTCCCAGTCTTGTAAATGCTGAACGTGCTTGGGCTCAGGGAAGGCCCTCTGACTCTGCCCACCCCAAGTGAGATTACTAACCAAATGTAGGAGAAACCGGGCTTCCCTGGTGACTCAGATGGTAAAGAATCCCCCCTGCAATCCCTGGGTTTGACCCTGGGTTGGGAAGATCCCTTGGAGAGGGGCATGCCAACCTACTCCAGTATCCTTGCCTGGAGAATCCCCATGGACAGAGGAGCCTGATGGGCTACAGTCCATGGGGTCTCAAAGAGTTGGACACGACTGAGTGACTAAGCACACAAGGACAAACCAGGAAGTGATTTTCCTGGGAACAGAAGATATTTCTCTAGTCAGTAGTGCAAAAATCATGGATCTCACACTGCAATGGATACTGTTTCTTTTCACTAAGATGTAAATGACATTTGATTACAGAAGTCACATTATTATGCTTTGACAGAGCCATTTGTCAAAAGCCAAGAGTAAATCTGCACAAATATGCTGGAGTGGGTAGCTGTTCCCTTCTCCAGGGGATCTCCCTGACCCAGGGACTGAACAACAAAAATGCCACAGGGCCCTTATTCTGAAGCTTAGAAGGGTGTCTGCGAGAGGTTTTTGCAATGGTGAATTTATATTTCAATCATATGCCATTCAGTTACAAAGTTACTCAGTAAAAGATGCTCTGGATTTCCTGAGAGACAAAATGTGTGTGCGTGTGTATGTACGTGTGTATTTTCACATATATATGTACTAGATGTCTTCATTTCAAGAGTTAGTGTGGCCTTAAAAAGGGCAAGGAGCATGTTGATTGCATGTCTCAGTATATACGATATTTTAATCACCTGGGCAAACAAAATGATTTTTAATGGGTGATATTACTCTCTCAGCAACGCCCATCTTGTAAATGAGTTTTATCTAGCTTGTAATAAGATACAGTTTTTGTTGTTTAGTCACTAAGTCATGTCTGACTCTTTGGGACCCTATGGACCATAGCACATCAGGCTTTCCTGTCCTTCTCTGTCTCTCAGAGTTTGCTCAGATTTGTGTCCTTTGAATTGGTGATGCCATTCAACCACCTCATCCTCTGTCATTCCCTTCTCCTCCTGCCCTCAATCTTTCCCAGCATCAGAGTCTGTTCCAATATGTCAGCTCTTTGCATCAGGTGGCCAAAGTATCGGAGCTTCAGCTTTAGCATCAGTCTTTCCAGTGAATAATTAGGGTTGGTTTCTTTAGGATTGACTGGTTTGATCACCTTGCCGTCCAAGGGATTCTCAAGAGTACTCCTCAGCACCACAGTTTGAAAGCATCAGTTTTTCAGCACTCAGCCTTCTTTATGGTGCAGTTCTCACATCCATACGTGACTACTGGAAAAAAACCATAGTTTGACTATATACAGACCTTCTTTGGCAAAGAGATGTCTCTGCTTTTTAATATGCTGTCCAGGTTTGTCTAAGATATGGTAACTATCAAAAATTTCACTCTTAGAATCCAAAGAAAATAAGTCTAATTATTGGAAGCAATGTGTTACAGTAAATGGAGACTGTTTCACATGGAAATAGAAGTGTTTGCTCTGTGTTAGGGAAATAAGAGAAGTCTGTTTCTTTTGAGATATTTAATACCACTTGATAAATTATATCAGAATGGACTGGTAGAAATAGTATTTGCATATTGACCTTGCTAATGTTTGCTACATTTAGCTGTCATGTATAATCACATATATGAATGACTTTTTTGAATAGACCTATTTCTGAGAATATAATTATAGTATATTATATTTATGGTAATTACAGTATTCTTTGAGAGCATCTTACATAGTATATCCTTTAGTTGCAAGACATTTTTTTTTCATGCTTTCACTTAGAAAATTACTAACATAGGGCTTTTGTCCAAATGCAAAATGGGCTTCCAGTTGATTAAAAATTACTAAACTAACCATGCAAACTGCCATCTGTAAAATGGCTGGCTTACTTCTCTTGCTCACTTTGTCTCCTTTCTCTCTTTTTTCTTGTTTTGATGATACTGATGACTTGTGAGTCACACGCTATGAGAAAATTCATGGATTCCATGGAAAAATGAATCCTTAAAAATTTGGCAATAAGAAACAGAGTGTATCTTCTTCCTAAAATCTCTTTCTTTTAAAAAATATATTGATTTGAGGTTATATTTTAAAAAGACTTTATTGAATTTGTTACAGTATTGCTTCTCTTTCGAGTTTTGGTGTTTCGACTGAGAGGCATGTGGGATCTTAATTCCTTAACCAGGGATTGAAAGCACCTTCCTTGCATTGAACAGTGAAGCCTTAACCACTGGGACACCAGGAGAGTCTCTCTAAAATCTCTCTTGAGTCTTTTCATTTCAGTCTTTACCTCTTGATGCAGCTTAATCTTGGCTGGCTCACAATCAGAGGTTATAGTGTTGGTAAATGAAGAATGATATGAGGAAGGCAAAATTTCCTGTTCCTCTCAGTTCAGGAGATAGGAAACTTTGGCCACCTGATGCAAAGAGCTGATGCTGGGAAAGACTGAGAGCAAGAGGAGAAGGCGGCGACAGAGGATGGCATGGTTGGATGGCATCACTGACTCAAAGGACATGAGTTTGAGCAAACTCTGGGAGGTAGTGAAGGACAGGAAAGCCTGGAATGCTGCAGTTCATGGGGTCTCAAAGAGTCTGACATGATTTAGTGACTGAACAACAACAACAAGAAAGAAAAACCGAAGATAAACCTGTAGTAACAGTACTCAGAGAAGGCAATGGCGCCCCACTCCAGTACTCTCGCCTGGAAAATCCCATGGACGGAGGAGCCTGGTAGGCTGCAGTCCATGGGGTTGCTAAGAGTCTGACATGACTGAGTGACTTCACTTTCACTTCTCACTTTCATGCATTGGGGAAGGAAATGGCAACCCACTCCAGTATTCTTGCCTGGAGAATCCCAGGGACAGAGGAGCCTGTTGGGCTGCCATCTATGGGGTTGCACAGAGTCGGACACGACGTGACTTAGCAGCAGCAGCAGCAGCAGCAGCAGCAGCAGTACTCAATGGTTTGGGAGCATTTTGTCTAGGGTGTTTTTCTGAGAATGCCTTGTTCTCTTCTGTGTTTGATATCTTTTTGGCTCCTGGATTTCTGGCCTATTCTTCTGTGTTTGATATGTTTTTGGCTCCTGGATTTCTGGCTTATTCAAAAGGACAGTGTGGCTGTGAATCTTAGACACCCCCAGCCCTCTCCATACACCCCCAATTTCCTCCCCTCATCTGCTTGGTTTGTCCATTCCTGCTTGATTTATTTTTGCCACCTGGCTCTAGTCTCTGGCATCATTTGTCACTTATCTGCACATGCCTGAGTACATTTTGCTAGTGTGATGTGGTGGAATGACCACATTCCACCTTCTGGGATTAAAAATCCCAGCAATCTGTAACTCAGCTATGTGACCACAGGTATGTAATCTCTTTGGGTCTCAGTTTCATTAAATGTGAAATGAGAATATGAACACTTTCCATTATGAGGGTAGAAGTGAAGAACTAATGAGTTAATAGGATATAAAGCACTTACGGCTGTGGCTGGCACCTAGCACATGATCAATGCTTGTATACCTCCTTTCTTCTGACTGCCATTCCCAGGGATCTGTATGCTTCATCCTGCACTGACTTTTCAGGTATTGCAGACCCATTTTTGTCCACTTTGACCCTGTCTCTATCTTTGTCGTCTCCCTAATGAAAATGGATTTGTGGGTCATGACTTTATGACAAGGGTGATCAATGATGCAGCCCCCCATCTACATCTTTCAAATTGACCTCAGCTTCCTCCTTTCTTTCCGAAACCTGTTATTAATAGCCTGTTAGCAGATACCAGTGCCCATCTATCCGATCTACTGTTATCACTTTTGGCAAAATACTAAAGAAGGAAAGGAAAGAATATAATCTGAGGTTGCTTGGGATCCACTAAAATAATTTAAATCTTCAAAAATGGCATCATCTTAAGTTTAACAACAGCATTAACAACATTTAACAACACCACCATTAGCATTTTAGCTTTAATACCTTTTTTCTCCTATTTATAGAATCCCTGTTAATGATGCTTTTTGATCTGATTTTGCTGAACCAGGAAATCAGTGGTCTTCAGTTCCCTCTAATTCTTTGAAGTATCCTTTGCCAAAACTTTCTGGTCTTTCTTCTATGGTTTTATTTTCACAAATTTTGTCATTAACTGTAATTTAAACTCTGATAATATTAGAAATAGGTAACTTGGATTTTTTTCTATTTAGTAGCTCAGTATTATCAATAAACAATGGCCACAGACAGTTTTTCTGCCAGCATTATTGTGTCATGTGAGTCACTCTGTCATATCCGACTCTGACTGCATGAACTGTAGCCTCACCAGGCTCCTCTGTCCATGGAACTCTCCAAGCAAGAACCATTCCTTTCTCCAGAGGGTCTTTTAGACCCAGGGGTCAAACCCTGGTCTCCTGCATTGAAGGCAGATTCTTTACCATTTGAGCCACTATGATTATTTATCTTTACCAAATACTTCAACTTCTGTAACCCTCAGCTTAAAGACTTTAAGAAGCATTGAAACTCAAGGTATTAGAAGCAGGCTTTATAACTTTGAATAATCAACATGAAATCCTTACTAAGTATTCACGTGGCCCAGCTTGAATAGTCTCAGGATATAATCATTGCATCTCAAGGCATTGGCCCATTGCATATTTAGACAACTTTAATGATTAGAAAATTAAACCAAACTACCTTTCCCATTAACTCTTTCTTTAATCTTAAGTTTGCTCCTTGGAGTATATTGAAACAGACTTGCTTTCCACTTCTAAACCACTTGTGCATTTGAAGGCAGCAGCTATGTTGTTCCTTCATACATATTCTTCCAACCCAAACATTCGCTATATCAGGATAAATGCTTATATTTACTCTAAATATCTGTAAAACAAATGTTTGTTAACACATGGATTTATCATATTTGCCATAAAGTTAGGAATTTATCTTTCTGTATTGTAATTCCGCAGAAATGATGATCATCAAAATAATCCCCAGGATATTATAATCCCCAGGAGATGTTCTGTGTTAGAAACAAACAACCAACATAAGGAAATGTGTTTTGGTAAATGCCATGTAACAGAATGTTTATATGAAGTGATAGCTTTGATCAATGTGCAAAGCCACATTGATTTAAACACATAATATGTAGGAATAGTGGACCAACTGTGCACAAGGGGGTGAGATGCAGGATTTTAGAAATTACTAATATGTCTTTATCTTTTGGTGTCCACGCTATTTGCTCCAGTTGATTGGAGCAGCCATCTGCCTGATGGGGAAGAGAATTTATTGTAAAGAATCATGAAAAGAAAAACAGAATAATATAAAACTTCTGACATGAAAAACAGGGACATAGTGAAGTAAAAGCGTTACAAAGCAAAGAGACTTCTCTGGTGGTTCAGCGGTGAAAAATCTGCCTGCAATTCAGGAGACGCAGGAGAAGCGGGTTCAGTCCTTGGGTTGGGAAGATCCTCCAGAGGAGGAAATGGCTACACTCCAGTATTCTTGTCTGCAGAACAGTGTGGACAGAGGAGCCTGGCTGGCTATAGTACATGGGGTCGCAAAGAGTCAGACAATGACTGAAGCGACTGCACAGGAGCACGCATAATCTTGAGAGATGGTTTTCCAGATCTTTTTCCTTGTAACATATCAAGTACCAAACTGTGAGGACAGCCTGCAGAGAAGGTACCCTTCCATTCATGACAGCAAAGCCCTATGCCCAATAAAACCAGAATGTAGGAGAGAAACCAAAACCCATCTCTTTCCCTGGAGGAGGAGGAGGAGGATGGGAGAAGCGAGAGAGTAAGAGAAGGAAGGAGCCCATTGCTCAGGCATGTGCCCCACTTCCCCCCTGTGGACTGTGACATAGGTTCAGGGCTTGAGTTGTGAGGGAGGTGAAGGGAGGAGGCTGTAGGTCCTGACTCGCTTTTTGGGCTCTTAGAAGAGGGATCTTCTCTAACTTTTCCAGCACCAAACGCATTTCCAAATTCGTTTGATTGTGTAGTGTTGTTGGAGGGTTAGCTCTCCTGACCGACCCTCAGTTCCCAGGGCAAGGGGGTGCTGGGCCTTGGGGTCTGTTTAGGCTGGCAGGAAGTCTCTGGGCTTTGGAGCCAGGAGGTGCCAAAGTCAGACTGAACTGGCCAGAGAATGAACTGGGTTGCAACCAAATTGGGAGAAGAGATCAGTTACAGACTCCAGGCACGAATGTCAAGACAGCAACCAGATGGTTAAGACACCACCATCTAGAAGACCAGAACGCCACGCTCAAAGTCCCCAGTCTCCCCATTTCTCATTCTCCCTCTCCATGTGTACACCCAACTGCCTTCTTTCTGAGATGAGTGAGGGGAGGCAGAAGAAATCTGAGTGACTTCCCTCCTCAGTATTAGGAAAAACAGTGCCTGAAGGGACCATTTAAGTTATCAAATCAGTCTAGGTGTAAACTGGGTTAGAGATTCATTTAAAATTTTTCCTTCTAACCAGAGGATGGGAGCTCATGTAGAAAACCATAAACAACAACAATAAAACATTTTCTCTGCTTATCCAAGTGGTTTGAGTTAAAATTTTTGACTCCAGTTATGTATCAACAATTCTCCAAAGACTTTTAATCATTTTTAAAGGGGTGGGGTAGAAATTGTCACCAGTGATTTATCACCTGAGGTTTACTAATGCAAGGAGTTAATCTCAACTTTCTATTCATGTAGGGGTTTATTTGCACACCGTGTGCTACATTAATTTTTCAGCACAGTTTTCATGTATTTTTATTAAAATGTACTTTTCCTTTGACATTTTAAAAGCCCTGTTGGTATTGCGGTAACCAATGCATGCATTCATGGAGTTGATTCATGCCTACTTCTTTGTTTACTGTTTGTGTTTGTCTTCAGTGAGAGCAGAGCAGAAAGTCCTGTTTATCCTTTGCTGTTCATTCAATATTAATCTAGGTTTTTACATTGTTCCAGCATGTATTATTCTTTATGCTCATATGCCACAGGGCGAAGGGACCTGATCCATTTAATAATTTTAGTGAAAATAATTTTTATTATTTTTGTACTGAGAGTAGAGTTAAGCAAACTGTTTTCCTTTGGGATATTGATTTTGGGAGACTTATTATTTTTGGAGAGAATCATATTTGTTGAGAGTTAAAAAAACTTTGAGATTTTATTTTACCATTAGAATTAGATGAAGGTATATTATTCATGGCTATGCTATTTATTTATTTACTTGGAAAGAATTATACTATGTAGTCAGAAAGTTCCTGAAAATGTTTTTTAACTAGTGAAAAGAAATGCAATATTTATTGAGCCTTTACTTCATAATAGTCACTTTGTTCTTTCATTTAAGTTTCTTAAGTAGTAGTCCTGGTCCATAGACATCTGTCAAGGGAGCCCAGGTTGAATGAATGGGTTAATGTTTCATTTTACCAAGGAGCTCCTGGAGACTTTGCCTAAAATTAGAGTACAGTAAGTCCCCTACATATGAGTGACTTCTGTTCCAAGAGCACGTCCATAAGTCCAACAAAGTTAGCTTGGGTATCCAACTATCACAGTTGAGTATGTAGTACTGTACTGTAATAGGTTTATCATACTTTTCACACAAATAATACATAAAAAACAAACACAAAATAAAATGTTTTTAATCTTATGGTGTAGAACCTTGATAAGTATGGTAGCACAGTACAGCAGCTGGCACACAGGGGCTAGCATGGAGGGAACAGGCAAGAAGAGTTACTGACTGGAGGAGGGAGAGGAGGTAGGAGACGATAGAGCTGAAGGATCTTCGGCGAGAGGAGATGGAGAGCAAGCTGCAATTACACTTATGCCTGACATTAATGGAACACATCATCAAAAGTTCTCAACTTGAATATTCATATGTAGGACACTTACTGTAATATTTCTAAGGCAGGGTATTCTGGAAAGTAAGAAGAGCTAGGAAGAAACATTTTGTGAGGAAAGAGGTCATGGCCTCTCAAACCATAGGGAAAAGTTTGCTGTACTTTGGAGCAGGGCCAAAATGGTAGTGAAGGAGCAACAGAACCATGAATAATGGACACAGAGATTAGGGTCACCTGTCAGTGCCGGTGTACTCTTGGGTAATTTACATAATCTCTCAGAGCCTCAGTTTTACTCATCTGTAAATTGGGGATAACAATGGAAACTGACTTGTTTATCTTGCAGAATTGTTTGAAGATGAATGAAATTATGCGTGAGAGATACTTTTGCATATTATCAAGCATAATAAGTGTGATATAACATTTTTTTCTTGGTACAGGTAAGCAAGGGCAGGAAGAAAAGAGATGAGAATAGTTGGAAAGGAGGAGGAAGGTTTACAGGGATCCTAGTCTAGGGAGAATGGAACTTTCTAGTCCCTGCTCCTACTAGACAAGTATTGAATGATATTTTCCATAACAGTCCTGTCACTAGATCATTATGTGTCTAGGACACCACCTTCCTTTTTTCTCTGTGATTTACTCTGCTCTATCTATAGCAAGCACATGCTTAGTGTTTAGTTCATTTGGAATAAGTGAGATGGAAATTGGGAAAATTCTCACGACATGGAGGGCGTTGCTACTGCTGGTGAAATACTGGCTGTTACCAAAGGGAAGTCCCATCAGAAGTCTAGTGAGAAGGTCAGTTAATTTTTACATTCACACTCAGTTGCATAGCAACTGAGGTACGGATATGATAACTGACTTGTCCTGCATTGCTCCTGTTTGCTTGAATATATTTTTAGGAGTAGCCTTTCACTTTAGTGATTTCTCCATCCTCTGATCTAATATATTTATTTCCATTACCTATCTTCCTGTTGCTTTTCTCTAATTTCCTTCTCAGCCTGGGCAAACATTGTGGAGACTCAAAGGTAAGATTCACTCTCTCTATTCTTCTTCTTCTTCTTTTTTTTTTTCAAGAGTTTGGACTAAGTCCCAAATTCTCTCCATTTCTCTTTTGGAAAACAAAACCAGGAAGACTTGTTCAGACATTTTACCTTGACACACTTTGCTTCTGAGACAATCATTGCAATGGACTGAATGTTTATGTCCCACCAAAATTCATATGTTGAAATCCTATCTACCAATTTGATGGTATTTAGAGGTAGGGTGTTGGGAGGTGATTAGCTCATGGAGGTGAAGGCTTCAAGAATAAAATTAGTGCCTTTATAAAAGGGACCTAAAGAGTTCCCTTACCTCTTCTGCCATTTAAGCACACAGTGAGAAGATGACTACCTGTGAGTCAGGAAGCAGGCCCTCCTAAAATGCCAAAAATCTGCTGGTGCCTTGACCTTGAACTACTTGGTCTCCAGAGCTGTGATTTTAGATTGTTGTTTACAAGCCTCGCAGTCTATGGCATTCTATTTAGTAGTCTGGATGGTCTAAGATAATCATGCAGAACTGCCCAAATGCTTGAAAGTATTTGGAGAGAATCAGAAAGTCAAATAGAGAAAATACACTTACAAAAATATGTTAATATTAAACAAATAATCCTGCCGCATACACATTTGGAATTGTTTATTGTGGCAGACTTTGGAGGAACCCCAGAATAATTCATGTTAATCGTTTCCCCACTTCTAAGAGAGCTTTTAATCTTATGCCTCAGGGTTGGAATCCAGCCCTTAGTTTTGTCAATTTCTGAGGTTTGGGCTCAGACATATGCAGTAGGTCCCCTACATATGAATGAGTTTCATTCTGAGAGAGTGTTCATAAGACAAATTTGTTTGTAAGCCCAACAAAGTTAGCCTAGGTACCCAAGTAACGCAATTGTCTGTGTAGCACTGTACTGCAATAGGGTTGAAATACCATTTTTTTCATCTTGCTCCACTCTCAATTATTTTCACTTTTGTTTTCATTGTTGTCATTTGGCACTTCTTAGCAGTACCAGCTACATCACCACTATTTCTAAGCTTGCTTCTGGACATCCTGGGCTTGAAATAAAGATACTGCATTACTGTACTCTATACATTGTGTGCCTGTGTGCATGCTAATTAGCTTCAGTCAAGTCCAATTCTTTGAGACCCTATGGACTGTAGCCCGCCAGGCTTCTCTGTCCATGGGATTCTACAGGTAAGAATACTGGAGCGAGTAGCCATGCTCAGGGGTGGAACCAGCATCTCTTATGTCTCCTGCATTGGCAGGGGAATTTTTTACCACTAGCGCCATCTGGGAATCCCCACTCTACACAGTACTATACGCTAAATTACACAGATGCACAGCTATTTGTACAGGATGCACACAGGTGACAATGTACACCAGACATGTGAACTAACTTATGTACTTGAATGCACCAATGCACGTTTGCATCTTTGAAAGTTTGCAACTGGAAAGGTCATATGTAGGGGACTTTGAAAAAAAATTATGTGCCCAAGAGAAATTGTGAGCATGATGTAAAAATGATGCTTATATGGGAGTTAAATAGTCTAGAAAATTTTGTTTCAAATTCATGTAAAAGGAGAGCACATCTTCCCAGGCCATTTTAGGCACAAATTGCCATGGTAACCAGGTAGGGGCAGCGGGATGCTGTTTATTGACTTCCATTGACCTGTGACTCTTCTTGGTTCAGGCTTGACTGTTATCTCAATATGCCTCCATATTTGGGTTTTAACATGAACAGAAATTTATTTTAAAAATTCTTTAAAATAAGACAAACAGATTCACTAAAATGTATGTGTGTGTGTATATATATATATATATATATATATGCATTTTTTTTTTTTTTTGCAAAATTTGTTCACCATCTTGAGTCACCATCTTCAGCTTCGGCTCCTACACATTTTATCAGCTTTCTTCTCATTATCAGTTTCATACCACAGAGCAGTGTGGGGCTGAGAACAACAGACAGGAGAGCTGAGATAATTAAAATAAATTTCTCAGCTATACTTAGAAATTAGGCCAAAAGTTGTGTGCATAGAAATAGGATACTAAATGTTTAATGCTTGAGACCCAGCTGTTTGTAGTTCAGTGACTCTGATCGATGTTACTGTTAGTAAACATTGAAGGATAAAGGTTTTATTGAACAGCTTAAAAATGTTCGATGTATTTTAATACAAATTTTTTCTCCTGTAAAATAAGGCTAAATTTATACTGATTTGCAAAGACTTGAGGATTCAAATGTTTTCTAAACTGAAACAGCTTCACACATTTTAATAACGTGTGCTCACCCTACCTGCTCTCCCTACCTCCACCAAGTTCCTGCTTGTGCTCTGAAATTTATTCAGGGATCCTGTCCTTGGTCACTCAGATCAGCCAGAGTTCTAACATTCTTCGAACATCTTCAGTTTAACATCTCCAGTTTAACATTTTTAAGCCCTATCTAGATCTCTTAATGATGTCAATATTTGTGAAATCTGATTTTCCAATGGAATTTCCATTTCTAGCCTTCTTGTCTAGGCACACACTGAGGCATTAAGGAGAAGGCATGGCATGTTGTCATGCGGTGCTCGTGGTAAAGAACCTGCCTGCCCATGCAGGAGACATAAGAGATGCAGGTTTTATCCCAGGGTCAGGAAGATTCCCTCTGGAGAAAAGGCAACCCACTCCAGTATTCTTGCCTGGAGAATCTCAGGGATGGAAGAGGCTTGCGGGCTACCGTCCATAGGAAGGAGTCGGACATGACTGAAGTGACTGAGCACACGAGTGTTATCAAAACTGCTTATAAAATTCATGGAATATGTCCTATCTTAAGTTTGAGAAATAATTTAGAGTCCTTTAAAATTATTTGATTTTTTGATTCTGTTGTTTTGTCAGCAAACTATCTCAAAAATGACCTCATTTTCTGGAAGTCTGACATGATGAAAGCAATCTGTGGGATGAGGCTAGTTGTGCACAGGCAAGGAGAATCAATGATTGGCTGTGTGACTGTTTCACAGACTTGCTTGCAGCTTCTGGACAGCCACTTAGTGCTTTTCAGGACAGTTTTTCCATTAGTCTCTATATGTACACGTTCTTAAATGTCTTAATTTGCTGTATGTTAGACACAGAAACATCCATAACACGCAACCACAATTTAAACAGCAATAACTACAAAAAGAATGAATATTTGGGTATCATTTATTTTTAAAAAAGGAATCTTACCAATTCTTTTGAAGCTTCAGTTCCCCTCGAATGCATGTCTGACTTATCCAAAATGAGCCACTCACTCCTCTGAGTTTTGTGTTAAACATGCTTTTCATTTTTAAATTTTATCACATACGTTTATGTCTCTAAATGTTTGTCCATTTTTTCACTGTATATATACACATTGCATCATAGTATGTCTGTTCTCCTGGAATTTGCTTTGTTTCTTTACTCTTTTGGCCACACTGCATGGCATGTGGGCTCTTAGTTCCCCAAGGGATCAAGCCTGCACCCTTTGTATTGGAAGGCAAAGTCTTAATCACTGGACTGCCAGGGAAGTCTCTGTATTATGCTTCTTTTTTCTTTAGATTCAACCCTTTTGATATATATTGTTATATTTAGCATTTCATGGCTATATATAATCTTGTCATATAAATATTCTGCTATCTACAACCCAATCTACTGTTATTTTACACAGGCATACTTTTATATATCTATATTGTGGGTTTGGTTCCAGGCTACCACAATAAAGTGAGTCACATGAGCTTTTTGGTTTCTTAGTGCATATTAGAAATAGAAAGCCCAGAGATATATCCACGCACCTATGGACACCTTATCTTTGACAAAGGAGGCAAGAATATACAATGGAAACTCAAAATGGATGAAGGATCTAAACGTAAGACCAGAAACTATAAAACTCCTAGAGGAGAACATAGACAAAACACTCTCAGACATAAATCACAGCAGGATTCTCTATGATCCACCTCCCAGAATATCGGAAATAAAAGCAAAAATAAACAAATGGGACCTAATTAAAATTAAAAGCTTCTGCACAACAAAGGAAACTATAAGCAAGGTGAAAAGACAGCCTTCAGAATGGGAGAAAATAATAGCAAATGAAGCAACTGACAAACAACTAATCTCAAAAATATACAAGCAACTCCTGCAGCTCAACTCCAGAAAAATAAATGACCCAGTCAAAAAATGGGCCAAAGAACTAAATAGACATTTCTCCAAAGAAGACATACGGATGGCTAACAAACACATGAAAAGATGCTCAACATCACTCATTATCTGAGAAATGCAAATCAAAACTACAATGAGGTACCATTTCATGCCAGTCAGAATGGCTGTGATCCAAAAGTCTACAAGCAATAAATGCTGGAGAGGGTGTGGAGAAAAGGGAACCCTCTTACACTGTTGGTGGGAATGCAAACTAGTACAGCCACTATGGAGAACAGTGTGGCGATTCCTTAAAAAAACTGGAAATAGAACTACCTTATGACCCAGCAATCCCACTTCTGGGCATACACACTGAGGAAACCAGAACTGAAAGAGACACATGTACCCCAATGTTCATCGCAGCACTGTTTATAATAGCCAGGGCATGGAAGCAACCTAGATGTCCACCTGCAGATGAATGGATAAGAAAGCTGTGGTACATATACA
This sequence comes from Ovis aries, assembly GCF_016772045.2. NCBI lineage: Eukaryota > Metazoa > Chordata > Mammalia > Artiodactyla > Bovidae > Ovis > Ovis aries. The sequence continues at coordinate 55,730,198 of NC_056062.1, read as the reverse complement.
CAATGGAGTATTACTCAGCCATTAAAAAGAATACATTTGAATAGTTCTAATGAGGTGGATGAAACTGGAACCCATTATACAGAGTGAAGTAAGCCAGAAAAAAAAACAAAACACCAATGTAGTATACTAATGCATATATATGGAATTTAGAAAGATGGTAACGATAACCCTGTATGTGAGATAGCAAAAGAGACACAGATGTATAGAACAGTCTTTTGGACTCTGAGGGAGAGGGAGAGGGTGGGATGATTTGGGAGAATGGCATTGAAACATGTATAATATCATATAAGAAATGAATCGCCAGTCCAGGTTTGATGCAGGATACAGGATGCTTGGGGATGGTACACTGGGATGACCCAGAGGGATGGTATGGGGAGGGAGGTGGGAGGGGGGTTCAGGATGGGGAACATGTGTATACCCATGGTGGATTCGTGTTGATGTATGGCAAAACCAATACAATATTGTAAAGTAAATAGCCTCCAATTAAAAAAAATTAAATTTAAAAAAGTTATGTTTATACTGTATCGTAGTCAGTTAAATATGACATTGCATATCTAAAAAATATATACATTTTAATTAAAAAATAATACTGTTGAAAAACTGCACTGATAGACTTTCTTGACAAAGGATTGCCACAAACCTTCATTTGTGCTTGTATATGTTTATGAGAACACTTTTTTCAGTTTTTTAAACCTCATTATCTTTATTGATATTTGCTTGTATAGTTTATAAAATATTGACAGGGTTGGATTAAAATCTTCACTATTTTGTTAGATTTACTCCTTTCTTGTCATTCTCTAAGGTCTTGCTTTTAAGGGTTAGAGGTTAACTTAAAATTTTATGTTATTATACATTACCTGTGAAATAAGCCTCTTAAACTGTTTTGAGAATCCATTTTTAATAGCAATATAGTTAAATCAGGCTTCCCTGGTGGTTCAGACAATCAAGAACCTGCCTGCTTTGCAGGAGACCTTGATTTGGTTCCTAGGTTGGAAAGATCCCCTGGAGAGGGAATGGCTACCTACTCCAGTATTCTTGACTGGAGAATTCCATGGACAGAGAAGCCTGGTGGGTTGTAGTCTATGGGGGTCTCAAATAGTCAGACACTAGTGAGCAACTAACACTTTCACTGCACTTCATAGTTATGCAGCATTATTTTCAATTTTTTTCTATGCGTTTTCTCTCAAATCTTCTACATTTTTATGTTTTAGATATTTCTCTTGTAATTGGCTTACAACTGCATTGTGTTTAAAAATTCTGATAATCTTAAAAAGAAAATTTAATTTATTTTCATTTGACAGAATTACTGACATTTTGAATTAATGTCAAAATCATGTTTTGTACTCTATGTCCCACATTTCCTATTTTTAAACTCCATTTCTTCCTTATTTTAAATTGAGTTTCTTTGCTTAATTTCTCCCTCCTACCAGCCTGTGTACTAGTTTGAAATTATAGTTCTTTTCCCTTATACTTTAGTAACTTCCTTAGAAAGTGTAACATTTCTATTTCAGTGACATGGTTTAAGGTCCATCAACAACACTTGCCTTCTTTAGAACAATGCCAGGACTTTTAGATCACTTTTACCCTGTTGCCACCATTCTAACATATGTACTGTTGATATTCAAGATTTTTAACTTTCTCTCTCTCTCTCTTTTTTTTGACACTCTTTCAGCTCTAACAGAAGAGTAGTTTTACTATTCTATATTGCTATTTACTTGGATTTACCTAACAGAGTATCATTTTTCTTGCTCACCATTCCTTCTTGCTTTTCCAAATTTTTGGCATCCTTTTCTTCTTGAGGAACATTCTACACATTTACAAATTGGATTTTTAAAAGGTCTATGCATTTTATACCTTCTTAGCTTTTGCTTTTCTAAATCTGTCTGTATTTTACATAAGTTATTGAAATGTTTCTCTTGTATAATTCTGAATGACAGTTACTTTACTTTTTATTTTTCTTGGATCATTTTCCCCACTGTCTGCTGGCTCACAGTTTTGATGATAAGAAGTCAGTTAACAATACTTTGTAGGAAATTTCTCTTTGTTACTGAACTAAATATTTTTTCCTTATCTTTTTCAGTATTTGGTACTACAAAAGTCTTTGAGGTGGACTACTTTTTCTTTATCCTATTTATCCTATTCTTTATCCTATTTTTGATTCCTGTTTCTTTATTCTTTATCCTGTTTATGATTTTTAGGACTTCCATGCTTATGGAATTGGCTTCTTTGATCAATTCTGAAATACTCCAGATGAGATTTCTTTGAATATTACCTCTCTGCTTTTCTTTCAATCTCTTCCATGTTGAAATCTGATTAGACATAATTTGAACTTTGTCTTCTGTCTGTAATCTTTTTAATATTTTATATCTTTTTGTTTATCTATGCTGTATTTTGAACAATTTCTTCAGAAGTATTTTCTAGTTCAGAATTCCACCTTTAGCGTCCTAACTAGTGTTTAACCAATCCATCGGACTTTCAATTTCAGTTATTCTATGTTTCATTTTTAAATGTTCTCTGTGGTTCTTTTTCAAATTGCTTGATCAGTTTGAATAGTTGTTTCCTTATCATAACTTTCAACTCTCCTTTTTATTTCTGTAAGCATATTAAATATGCTTGATTTAGCTTCTGTATCTGATATGGCCAATAACGATAGTCTTTGCAGGTCTGATATTGTAATTTACTATCCCTCCAGACTCTTAGTCAGAAATTCTCTTTGTGAGTCTGCCGAGTTTTGATTATGAGCTTATATTGCTTTGGACTTTATAATGTGAGAATTCTTTGAGGTTTGCCATTGAAGGTAGATTCCTCCTTACTTTTTACACAGGTTGGAAGAGCACAGAAATCTAGGATCACCGCTGAGTAGTTTTTAGATTGGAATTTTCTGGGCCATACATACAGTGTGATTGTATAAATAGTATTATCATTAAAGATTTTCAGAGTAGAATCATTTTTCCTTTTCTTGCCCTTAGACATATTTATTCAAGGCCACAGCTGAATCTCTGTGATGTGGGGCTTTCTGATTCACTCACTGACATGTCACCCTTCAGTAGTCTGGGTTTATGTGGGGCTTACATCTACCCACTAGCTGTTACTTCATCTGCTGTCCTCAACTTGTTAAAATTCAGACCCCAGGCTAACAAAAATTATCCAGTGTTCCCAGGGCAAATGCTGTTTCCAGGACTAGCTCATACCTATAGAATTGCTTTCTCATTCTAAGGCTAAACTGTTTTCTCAACTGCTAGCTCAACTGTGATTTAATTTTTTTTTTTTTTAAATGTGGTATCCAGCATTTTCTGGTGTTCTGTCCTATTGTTACTCTGTACATCTAGGACATCTTGCTGAAAACAGAATTGCCATGGGGATATCTGTACAAGGTTTGAATGAAGACTCACAAATCCTCAGAAGATGTATCTTAGTTAATCCTGTTTTGAATTGCAAAGAGCCATAATGAGGATAGAAGCACAAGTCTCATTCTTTGTTCTCCCATTACCCACGAATGTTGCTGTTTGCTCTGTATAAGAGCTCTTCTTGCCTACTGGATGAAAATCAAATATGTTTGTGCAATTTCCAAGTAGTGTATTTGTGTCTGGAGTGGTATTAATATTGTTTAAACTTTTCAAATAAATTACATACAGAATTCTGTATGCATGTTACTGTATAATTGTCTGAGATTATTTGTTGTTTTGTGGATATATTTACTTTGTCATGAGATTTTTCTAAAACTTGCCTGAAGGGGTCTTTTATCGGTTCTGAATATTTGTACCTGTTTTTCCTTTGTTTGAAGTGCTTTCCTGCTGATATTCACATACTTTACTCTCTCTCCTACATTTTGTTTAAATGTCACCATTCTAGTGAAGCCTTCCTTGGTTTCTAGTACGCAGTGATTTTCCCAATACTTCTGCTTTAATTGTCTCCTTAGCAGGTATCAACATCTAGCATACTACATAGTTTGCATTTTTATCTTGTTTATGTTCTGACATCCCCACTAGAATGTAAGTTTCATGAAGTCTGAGATTTGCCTGGAAACAAGCCTAGCACATAGCGGATGCTCAGTCACTCAGTCATGTCTGTTTTGTGACCCCATGGACTATAGCCTGTCAGGCTCCTCTGTCCATGGGATAGGACATGGCAAAAATATTGGCATGGGTTGCTGTTTCAAAAAACCTTTGTTGTATGAATTAAATGAATGACTATGACTACACTTCATTTCTCTGAAGCCACAGAGCCTAGTCCTGCCTATAAGATGACATTTTAATGCTTCAGCTCAAAAATAGGTATCCTTTGCTTTAAAGCTCTACACCAGACGTCTTAAATTCAAATGTATTTTCATAGCTGCAAGATTCATTTTGAGCCGCTTATAATTGTATGTCTCATCTGATTCTTATATTCAATGTGCACTTTAAAAGTTTCTTCGGCCCATATTGCATATACATTCCTCTTTTTGTCCCCTACATTACTTGGGCGACTTAGTGGCCCTTCATTTCACTCTCCTAGTCATAATGGGTAAGAATAAGAAAAAGAAGAAAAAAAGCAAGAATGTGGAATTGAATGATATGTGTCCCTTGTATCAAGCATTATCATCAGACTGACTCACTGCAGCAATCTGCTGCATGGTGTCATTTCCAAGATGAAGCCAGAATGGCAGCACATCACAAAGCCCAGTAAAGTGTTAGATAGCAGAGATCAGTGGCTACTTCATCAGTTGTTCAGAACTTCAGGCATGATTTACTCTTGTTACTCTGTCACAAGAAAGTCTGAAAGTCTAGTATTAATATTTCCTTCTGTGACCCTCTCACAGTAACTCAGATAAGTGTAATCAAACAGGGATTTGTTGCTCTTACACTTGGGTGGGAGAGACTACCCATGCAGGCTTGGGTTTGCTTGACTTAGGTTTCAAAGATGTTACTGGGGCTCCATCTCAGTACTTGTCCACTCTGCTCCCCTTTATTCTGTATGGAGGTTGGTCGTGCAGAGTAGGTAAGATGATCACCAATAGCTTCAGACTCTAATCTTCTCTTAGCAAATCAGAAAGGGATTTTCTCCCAGAGTTTATGAAAAAATCCACAAAAAGATGACTTATTTGTCCAGTTTTGCATATTTCTGCTTCTATGGTCAGGGGAAGTCAGGAAACTACGATGGAAAGGTTCAGTAAGGTGTCATGAAATGGGGGCAAGTTGTTCCTTCCAGGACATGATGCTCACGGATAAAAACAATCCACCCATAACACTTAGTTTTAATATTTCTAAGACAGAGCCAAATTTTGCCTCACAGTGTTATTGATAAATGACACAATGTTGACTTTCTGGAATTTTATCTGCACTCCATAAGTGATAGCCATTATTATTATTTGATCTGAATTAACTGTGCATCTTTCCTTCGTCACCAAATTGTGATACTTATTTCTATAATCCCATTTAATTATTATGTTTTTTAAAATTACTCTTCATTGTTAGTGAACAAAGAGTGCAAAGGTGATAATGTTTTAGCATCAAAATATTGAACATTGTAATTGCCTAATATTTTATGATTTTAAAATGTTTTTACACACTTTCATTTAAAATCTAACCAACAACTCTGGGCCCTTGGCCTGATTATCATCCTCACTTTATAAAGAAAGAAATTTAGACTTAGAGAAATTAAATGTGTTGCCTAATATCACACAGTTGGTACATAGAAAATGGAGTACCCAAGGTGAGTTCTTTTGACTCTAAATCTTGTGTTTTTCCTGGGATACTATGTAATTATGGATTTACTTGTAGAAGGTATTAAAATTTTTATAGAACCAGGGTTCTAATGTAACATTTTAAAATTGAGCACTATTTTATCTAGAAATTAGACAACTTATTGGAAGCATTTCATAGAGTATGAGGAGCTATGCCATCTTAAAGAATGTCCCTTTGACAGTGATGGTGTTTTAAGCTAATACTATGAAAATAGCCATGCTTGTAGGTAGGAAGGAAGATTCAGAAGGTAAAGTCAACTTTCCTTCAGTTTTGCTCATCTACAGATGAGATGGCAATGATGATCAAACTTCCTAATATTTAGGTCTCTTACAAAAGTCACACTTTACAACTATTATTATTTTTGAAGCTGTGAGCTTCATGCCATTGGATGTGGTTATAGAGGTCAGAAAACCACTTTTCCATGATTTGATACTGATGTCTTTGTGTATTTTGGGAGAATGACAATATCAGTAGCCTCCAAACTGGGGCTCTTTAGTTTACATGATTTAGCCCTTTCCCAGAATCAGGGGGTTGCTGGACCCTAAACTGAAAGTTGCTTTTAAGGATTCGTTTAATGCTAAATCTGTGGTTCTTTCTCTATATTCACTCTCAATCCATTTTTGAGAACCACCAATATTATCAATAAGGCATATACTCAATGATTTTTAAACTATTATGTTTTTTGATCTAGTGAGTAAATACAGAGTGAATCCAGACCTGATTTTTTCTATTAAACAAATTAATCTCATAATGCATATTTTGACAACCAGATATTTAGGGGATTATGCTTTTTACTTTCAGCTACTGTTCACTGTATAATAACCACCCCTTACTTCAAGACTTAATGCTTTAGTTTTGATATGCCCTGGGGGCTCCTAGGACACTATCAAGCACTCATTCTGTGCTCCAGGGTTTCTTTAATTACCTGCCTGTAAATCTCAGTGTATAGCTGCATTCAGTTACCATGGCAACCAACTTGATGTCAATAATGTTTGAGCATATTCAGGTCACTTGAAAACCAAAGGATGTGCCTAAAAAATGCAATTAATAAAGCAAATGCAAGTTGGATGTTTGAACATTATTTATTGTTAGACTTACAGAATATAAAATTTAAAAATTCAATTGACAGCAGGCTTTAAAATGTCTTCAGAGGTCTGGGCTCAGGTTTACAAGCCTAGAATGAGACAGTAGATTTTTGATCTCTGAGATGACTAATAGTTGGGTCGGCTGCTGATGCAATAAGAAAGGCTCTAGCTGTCCATAACATATTGAGTTTGTCAGACTCTGTGATGAGTTATGATCAATAAACCAAAGGCAGATACCTGAAGAACAAGGCTGGGCTCTGCTAGCTGAGACTGTGGAAACCACAAGAGGTGAAGTCTCTATTTCTGCACTGGAACTTGCAGGCATTCCTTGTTCCATAAGGAATGTCTTCTTTTCGAGTTTGGGTGAGCAGGGGGCACGCATATCTAGAGCTGCAGTTACTGCAGATACCGTGAGGAAAGGCACATATAGGATATGCTGCGTGTGTGCTAAGCCACTTCAGCGGCGTCCGGCTCTTTGTGACCCTACGGAGTGTAGGCTGCCAGGCTCCTCTGTCCATGGGATTCTCCAGGCAAGAACACTGGAGTGGGTTGTCATGTCCTCCTCCAGGGATCGAACCCATGTCTCTAGCTGCTCTGCATTGGCAAGCTGGGTTCTTTACCGCTGGCACCACCTGGGAAGCCCCATTTAGAATATACTTTTACACATGTTTACACACATTTACATATTTACACAAGGGCTCCTTTAATCCTTCCAGAACTGTTTATTTTTAATCAAGGGATAGTATATACACAGCAAAAGGTACATATGACAAGTGTAGTTCAGTAATTTTTGACAAATACATCTACCCATATATCAAACATGATATAGAAAATTGTTATTGTTCCAGAAAATTAGCTCATGCTCCTTCCCAGTAAATGTCCTCCATCTAAAGGCATAGAATAGTTTTACGTCTTCTAGAGCTTTATCTAAATGAACTTGTATAGTATTTATGTTTTAGATGTGGCTTCTTTATCTCAGAAAAAAGTTTTGAGGTTCATTTTGCTGTTCTCTCTATGGGCAGTTTGTTCCATAAAATTGCTAAATAGTATTTTATTGTATAGATCAAAATCCTATAACTCTTTTGCTGAAGGACATTTGGATTATTTCAAGTTTGAGGTTAACAATAATAAAGTAGCTAAGGGGCATTTATGTGCCAATATTGTGTGGAAATGTGCTTTTGTTTCTCTTTCACCCAAGTGCACTTGCCAGCCATAGCAATTTTATACCTATGCGTGTAACTTTATAAGACACTGCCAAGCAATCTCCCAAAATGATTGTACTATGTTACATTCTCAGTGGCACTATTTGAGATGTTTGAATGTTTCACAGCCTCATCAATATAAAATGTGCCATTCTTTTAAAATTTAGCCACAGGAGCAGGTGTCTAGTAATGTCTGTGGTTTTCATTTGCATTGTTTTGATGACCAATGATACTGAGAACTTTTTGTCTTTATTAGTCATTTGCATGCTTTCCTTTGTGAGTCATCTGTTAAATTTTCAAAAAAAAATTTATTGAAGTATAGTTGATTTACAATTTTTTTTCATTTTTTCTCCATTTAATTGGCTTTTTTTTTGTTCTTTTTCCCCCCTAAAATTGTAGGAGTTCTTTACATGTTCTGCAGATAGAACAGTTCTTCAGATATATGTGTAATGAATATTGTCTTCCAGTCTGTGTCTTGTCTGTTCATTTTCTTGACAATGTCTTTTGATAGATGGATGCTTAAGTTTTGAGGAAGTCCAATTTATCACTTTTTAAATTTTGTTGCTGGCAACTTCTGAGCCCCAGTTAAGAAATCTTTACCTGTTAATGGGCTTATGAAGGCATTCTTCTATATTGTCTTTTAGAAGAGCACTTTCCATTAAAATTTCTATTTGCCCTGCCCAATAAATTGACTTTAGTTAGCTACACTGATCATTAAGCATTTGAAATATGGCTACTGTGGCTGAGAAATCAAACTTTCATTTAGTCTTTTCTTTAATGTTTTTTAAATTGTGGTAAAAGTTACATAATATAAGACATATTATTTTAACCATAGTTAAATGTACAGTTTGGTGGCACTAAGACGCAGCGTTGTTGTACAACTCTTATCATTGTCCATCCCCAAATCAGTTGAAATTCAATTTTGTATGGCTACATGTGGTTAATGGCTATTGTATTATACAATATATAAAGCTCTATAAAGTTCTATAAAGCTCTATAGTTTTAACTTTTATATTAATATCTTCAATTCATCTCAAATTATTATGTTGTTGATTTTGTTATTTGAAATACTGGCAGAAAATCATCTTTCTCTTTATTTGTTTATCCATTTGTTCCACCATCATTAAATTGTCTTATCAAAAACAATTTACTATGTATTACTCTGTGTCTGAACCCTCTATTTTGTTCCAGTGATTTATTTCCTCTCTTTATATTCAAATACAATGTTAACTTGGTTACTGTAGGTTTATATCTATGTTTTAGAATCTAGTGCTAAGTAACTTCAGTCTCGTCTGACTCTTTACAACCTATGGACTATAGCCCATCAGGCTCCTCTGTTTGTGGGCTTTCCCAGGCAGGAATATTAGAATGGGTTGCTATTTCCTTCTCCAGGGGGTCTTCCTGACCCAAGAATTGAACCTGCATTTCTTAACATCTCCTGCATTGGCAGATGGAGTTTGTTTTTTTTTATCACTAGCATCCCTTGTACTACATTCATCAATTTTTTTAAACCATTGTTTTGCTTTTCTAGTCCTTTGCATTTTTATATAAATTTTAGAGTTAATTTTTCAATTCATAAAAGAATATCTTTGTGGAATTTTGACTGAAAAAGTCTGCATTCACAGACATTTAAAAAATCCTAAAGTATGATGACAGATGTTAACTAGATATTGTAAGAATCATTTACAATATATACAAACATTGGATCATTATATTGTACACTTGAAACTTGTATAATGTTATAAGTCAATTATATCTCAATAAGAAATTCTAGTAAGTCCTTTTTATTATAGACTCTGTTTCTACTGCTCAATTCACCATTTTGTAATCAATGAGATATTACGTAAAATTCTGAAGGCCACAGAGAGTTAAATTTTTAACCTAGAGTTTTATGGTTCCTCATCTTACACTAACCATATTTTTACTTACCAACTTGTAAAGAGATAGTTTAGTGAAAATGATCAATTTTCTCAGAAGAATAGTGTCAAGGGAAGATATATATATATGTATGTATCTGTTCAGTTCCGTCACTCAGTCATGTCCAACTCTTTGCGACCCCGTGAACTGCAGCACGCCAGGCCTCCCTGTCCATCACCAACTCCTGGAGTCCATCCAAACCCATGTCCATTGCATTGGTGATGCCATCCAGCCATCTCATACTCTGTTGTCCCCTTCTCCTCCTGCCCTCTGTCTTTCCTAGCATCAGGGTCTCTTCCAATGAGTCAGCTCTCCGCATCAGGTGGCCAAAGTATTGGAGTTTCAGCTTCAACATCAGCCTCTCCAATGAACACCCAGGACTGATTTCCTTTAGGATGGACTGGTTGGATCTCCTTGCAGTTCAAGGGACTCTCAAGAGTCTTCTCCAACACCACAGTTCAAAAGCATCAATTCTTTGGTGCTCAGCTTTCTTTATAGTCCAACTCTCACATCCATACATGACTACTGGAAAAACCATAGCCTTGACTAGATGGACCTTAGTCGGCAAAGTAATGTCTGCTGTCTAATATGCTGTCTAGGTTGGTCATAACTTTGGAGTAAGCATCTTTTAATTTCATGGCTGCAGTCACCATCTGCAGTGATTTTGGAGCATGGAAAAATGAAGTCAGCCACTGTTTCCTCTGTTTCTGCATCTATTTCCCACAAAGTGATGGGACCGGATGCCATGATCTTTGTTTTCTGAATGTTGAGATTTAAGCCAACTTTTTCCACTCTCCTCTTTCACTTTCATAGGGAGACTCTTTAGTTCTTCTTCACTTTATATAAAACATGTGTATAAATGCCAGTTATCAATTTTATCTTAAGACAGCTATAATTTTGTCTACATCCCTCTCCCCCATATAGCAAGCAATTACATATCCTATTACACTATTGCACAGGGACAATTTGGGCTATAATTCATGCTTTTTTAGTTCTCTTCCCTATACCTACATGCAATCATTCATAATTACCTTCTATTTTACCACCTTCTCTCCTGAGTTGAAGAAGAGATGATCTAATCTGCCTCATTCCCAGTACCTCTAAAGCACGCACATGCACACAGGCATAAATTAAATTTCATCAACATTTAAAAGTTTTTCCTCTCAAAAGACACTTTAAGAAAATAAAAAGATAAACTACAGAATGGAAAAACATTTGCGAAGCATACATCTAACAAAGGCTTTTTAGAATATACAATGAACAGATAACTGCTTACTAATGGATATATAGAGCCCAAGGAACAGAAGGATTTGAGAAAGAGAAAAAAGGATTTGAACATTTTGCTACAGAATATATGTATATGTAATATGTATGATAAATATGGTATATATAATATATACATTTATTCTGTAGTATGTATATAAATTCTATATATAGTATATATATGAATCTATAAATGTGTATATATAATAAACACTTAAAAATGCTTAACTTCTTTATGCATTGTTGTTGTTCAGTTGCCAAGTCATGTCTCAGTCTTTGCAACCACATGGACTGCGGCACACCAGGCTTCCCTGTCCCTCACCTTCTCCTGGAGTTTGCCCAAGTTCATATCTTTTGGCTCAATGATGCCATCCAGCTATCTCATTGTCCATTACCCACTTCTTTATGCATTAGGGAAATGCAAATTAAAGCCATAAAGAAATACAAGTACCTTTTGATTAAATTATTTAAAATGAAAAACAGTGACAATACCAGGTGTTGAAGTATATGTGGAACAACTTGAACTCTCTCTTTTTTTAAAAATTTGTTTTATTTTATTTGTTTTGAATTTAAAATACAATTTTATTTTATTTTATTTTTCCTTTTTTAAAAAAATTTTACTTTACAATACTGTATTGGTTTTGCCATACATCAACATGAATCCGCCACGGGTGTACATGTGTTCCCAATCCTGAACCCCCCTCCCGCCTCCCTCCCTGTACCATCTCTCTGCGTCATCCCAGTGCACCAGCCCCAAGCATCCTGTATCCTGCATTGAACCTAAACTGGCAGAGTGAAGTAAGCCAGAAAGAAAAACACCAATACAGTATACTAACACATATATATGGAATTTAGAAAGATGATAACTTGAACTCTAATACTCTGTTGGTAGGAATGCAAAATGATATAGCTAGCCACTTTGGAAAATAGGTTGGCAGTTTCCTTAAAAGTTAAACATACACCCAGTCATTCCACTCTTATGTATTTATCTGAGAGAAATTCAAACAACCATTCAAAGATTTGTACCTAACTATTCATACCAGCTTCATTTGTAATAGACAAAAAGTGGATATAACCCTACTGTCCATCAGTATGTGAGAGGATAAATACATTTGTGGTATATCCACATATTTCCCACTAAAATGGTTTCATGATCTACAATTAAAAAGACACAGATCAACATGACTTGTTCCGGATAAAGGCAAATTACACACTGAGTTTGGGATAGTTCTCAGCTGGCCGCGTGCGCTCCTGCAATCTGGTAAACTCCTACAGTCTGTTTGAGATGCTGCTCTGGCATGTCTCTTTGGCAATGTCCCCACTCCTTCTCCTAACAAAGTTTATTGCTGCCTGCTTTGGACAACTATTATGGAGTCCATTTATTAAACTGAGTGACTGATAATTTTGTAACAAAGGCCATATTTTATTTATTGTTGCTTCCATTTATCCAAGGATAAATAGACAAATGTATGAATGATTATAGAAAAGATACCCAAATGATCTCTAAGTGTGTGTATGGCCATGTGTAAATGAGCAGCCCCTTTTTGGACTCCTTAGATGGACTTAGTTTGGCTCAAGTTTTGCAGGAAAGTCATGGATTTTACTTTTAAAAAAAATTTTTGAGAATATAAGAGATGGTTTCCATGCTACATGACAAAGTTCTGAGAAGGTCAAAGCAATAAAGAATTCTGAAATACAAGAGTAGACTTGCATAAAATCCAAGGTGATAAGTGTCATTAAAAGACGAACTTGCTCTTCTGCCTGGCTCTGTGGGCTGGGTCTTGTCTATACATTCCGTGAAACCAAAAATTCTGGTGCTTTCCCAGCAGTACAGTGGGCGGCTGCCAATATTTAGCTTAATAATTTGACTTCTAACCTAATGGGGCAGGAACTGTTTTGAGACTCTGATGGAAATGAAAATGCCCCTTCTTAGCAAAAGATTTGCCTAAATACATCCACAATTTTATATATAATATTAGGGATTTTACTCTGCTGTAAACCAGGGGTCCTTAGCCCCCAGGTCATGGACTGATACCAGTTCACGGCCTGTTGGGAACTGGTCACACAGCAGGAGTGAGTGGTGGTTGAGTGAGAAAAGCTTCATTTGTATTTACAGCCACTCCCCATTGTTAGCAACACTGGGTGTTGCTGTCTCCCATCGCCCCTAGATGAGATCCTCTAGTTGTAGGAAAACAAGCTCAGGACTCCTGCTGATTCTGCATATGGTGAGTTGTATAATTATATTCATTATATATCACAATATTATAATAATAGAAAAAAAGTGCACAACAAATGTTCTGTGTTTGAATCATCACCAAAGTCATTCCATACCCCCATTCCCTGCGGGTCCATGGAAAAACTGTCTTCCAAGAAATCAGTCCCTGGTGCCAAAAAGATTGGACCTGCTGCTGCTAAATCGCTTCAGTCGTGTCTGACTCTGTGTGACCCCATAGATGGCAGCCCACCAGGCTCCCCCGTCCCTGGGATTCTCCAGGCAAGAACACTGGAGTGGGTTGCCATTTCCTTCTCCAATGTATGAAAGTGAAAAGTGAAAGTGAAGTTGCTCAGTTGTGTCCGACCCTCAGCGACCCCATGGACTGCAGCCTTCCAGGCTCCTCCGTCCATGGGATTTTCCAGGCAAGAGTACTGGAGTGGGTTGCCATTGCCTTCTCCAGAAAGATTGGAGACTGCTGTTATTAACCAACATGATAAAAATCCTGCACCAAATAGTAACAGGATAGTATCTCATCAGGATAACCTTAACTGTTACTTTTTAGCATTTCCTTGTCTGTGTGTGTTATATGCTCAGTTGTGTCCAACTCTTTTGACCCCATGGACTATATATAGCCTGCCAGGCTCCTCTGTCCATGGAATTCTCCAGGCAAGAATACTGGAGAGGGTTGCCATTTCCTTCTTTAGGTATCTTCCCGACCCAGAGATCAAACCTGGGTCTCCTGCATTGGCAGGCAGATTCTTTACCATCTGAGCCACCAGGGAAGCATCTCCTTAGTGAAAGGTTTTTGAATCTTTTCTATCTTCTTCATTCCTACCTCCTCCCGTTAATAATGTCTCTCCTAAAGAGTAACAATAATCATGCAACCAGGCTCCTCATTTCTATTTCCTTCTAATTCACCCTGCACACTCTTGCTGCATTTCAAAGAGCCCATCTCTTCACATCACTCCACTTTCAATAATCTTAGGATCAAGTTCAAATTTATCAGAAAGCGCTTGAACACCAGATTTTGGCATGAATCCCTTGCTTTCCATCTCCTGCAACTTTCCATCTTGACTCTTTTCTTCAGGCATACCAGTCTTCCTAGATTACGAATTATATAAGCAAGCTGCTGCTTCCATACTTGCCTCCTTCCCTGGTCCCCACACAACCTCCTGCCCTGTCAGTGGCTAATCCTGTTAATCTTTCATAGATTAGTTCTGTTACTGAGAGCATTAACTGAGCTAGCCTCAGCTCTCCTTAGCTAGGACAGTAGTAATTCTTCCATTATTTCGCAGCCTGTGTCTACCCTTCTATGCTTATCCTTCTGGGATTAATTGTTGATTTTCTTGTCTGTCTCTCTGACCAGATTCTAGGTAGCTTTAGGGCAAGAATCCTGTCTTAGTACTTGAGTGCTTGATGCTGAGGTCTCTAAATGAATGAATATATTTTGCCTCTTGCTTCCCTTAGAATAGCTTTAAGAGAGGGTTGTCCCCTGAGCTCTTGGTTCAGGAACACTGGATGAATTTGCTAGGGAAATCTTCCTGCATCAAGAAGGCCAGCTTTGCATGACTCGGCTTCTGATCATCTGTGCTTCAGATCCTTCCAGCTTCTGCAGTACATGAAAGGCATGACCTACATGCAGACTTTATAATTCAAGGATTAAGTTTAAATGTATGATAGAAGGGGAACTTCATATCATATCTAACCAGTATAGAGAAATATCACTTTTCAGAATTCCAAGATAATAAAAATGAAAAATTGAAGAAGCAAGCATTGCTGACCATGACTCAGAAAGTAGGATGATTTAGAGAAAGTTTCTTGGAGGGAAAAGGCATTTGGTGACTCTGAAAGTTTCTACTTTTCTCACAGAACTCATGGTCTGAAAAATGACACCATTGAATCTTTTTGACCATCACAAGGATATTCCCTGGTGATCATAATCCTCCAGTCACCAGCATGGACACCAAGCCCAAGGGTGAGAGAGGCAAGTGAAAGTCAAAAGTAAAAGTGTTAGTCTCTCAGTTGTGTCCCACTTTTTTGCAACCCCATGGACTGTAACCCACCAGGCTCCTCTATCCATGGCATTCTCCAGGCAAGAATACTGGAGTTGTAGCCATTCTCTTCTCCAGGGGATCTTCCTGACCCAGGAATTGAACCCAGATCTCCCTGAGCCACTGGGGAAGCCCAAGAGAGGCAAGGGGCCTCAGCAAACGTTCAGTAGCTGAATTCATTGAAAATTTTAATCTCAGGTTCACTTTTGCATTCATTCAGGCTTTCCTCCTCTGAGAAACAATTTTTTAAGCCCTTGCTTTTTGCCAAATCTCAGGCTAGGCTCTGGGGATTTAGATATAATCAAATGTCAATCTCTGCTACAGAGTTTTTTCCTTTTTTTTTTGGGGGGGGGGTGTATGTGTGTGTGTAAAAAAAAAAAGCATAAAATTAACCCTTTTAATAATTTCCAAGAGTACAGATCAATATTGTCGACCACAAGCGCATTGTTCTGCAACAGATCAGTGGGAACCACGCCCTTCACTCTCCTGCCTGAGTGAAGCTCCACACCCACCGCACAACACTCCTCAGCTGCCCCTACTTCCAGCCCCTGGTACACCTTCTATTTTCTGTTTCTACAAATTTGATTAGATACTGCCTGTAAGTGGAATCATGTAGTATTTGTCCTTCTGTGACTGACTTATTTCACTTGGCATAATGTCCTCCAGGTTTGTCCATTTAGCATATGACTGGATTTCCTTCTTTTTTAATGTTGAATAATATTCCATTGTAAGTATATACATTTTCTTTATTTGTCCACTGATGGGCATTTAGGTACTACCTTTTGCTTACTGTGAATAATAACCACATGTGTGCAAATGTCTTTTTGAGATTCTGTTTTCAGTTCTTTTGGATATATACTCAAAAGTGAAGTTGATGAATCATATAGTAATTCTATTTTTAACTTTTAGCACCTTCCATATTACTTTCCTTGGTGGCTGTACCATTTTACATTCCCACGAACAGTGAAAAGGGTTCCAATTTCTCCACATCTTTGCCAACATTTATTGTCTTTTTTTTAAATAAATAACAATCATCCTGACAGATATGAGTTGATATCTCATTGTGTTTTTGATTAGTGATAATTAGTTATGTTAAGAATATTTTCATGTGCTTTACAGTGCTTGTATATTTTCTTTGGAGAAATACCTTTGTATTTCTTTGTATGAAACCTATTTCAGTATTTTGTATTCTCAATAATTTTTTCCCACAACTTTATGAGGTAGGTGCTATTCCTGTTTTTTAAGTAAAGAAACTGAGGAACAGAGAAACTAAATAGCATATTGTTTTTCTCAGTTATGAATATATGTTCTTATCAGATTCTTTCTTGTTACAGGTTTTTACAAGACATTAAATATAGTTGCCTATGCTATGCAGTAGATCCTTGTTTTTTATGTATTTTATATATTGTAGTGTGTATATGTTAATCCCAAAACCCTAATTTGTCCCCCCTCTCAATTCCCCTTTGGTAGCCATAAGTTTGCTTTCAATATCTACGAGTCTATTTCTGTTTTGTAAATAAATTTATTTGTATCATTTATAGATACTTCGTATAAGTGACATATGATATTTGTCTTTGTCTGATTTACTTTTCTTGCTATGATAATCTCCAGTTCCACCCATGTTGCTGCAATGCATTATTTCATTTCTTATGGTTGAGTAATATTCTATTGTATATATGTACCATATCTTTATCCATTCACATGTCGATGAACATTTAGGTTGCTTCCATGCCTTAGCTATTGTAAACAGTGCTGCTATGACAGTTTCTCAAAAAATTTAAAGAGAGTTTTCCTGATAATGGAAACATTGTGACCACAATAGATTTATGTAAATAGCACTGCTCTGAACATTGGAGTGCACGTATCTTTTCAAATTAGAGTTTTCATTTGTTTTGGATGTGTGCTCAGCAGTGGGATTGCTAGATCATATGATAAGTCTGTTTTTAGTTTTTAAGGAATCACCATGCTGTTCTTCATAGTGGCTGTAACAATTTACACTCCTACCAACAGTGTAGGAGGGTTTCCCATATCTCCCTCTCCGGTATTCATTATTTGTAGACTTTTTGATGATGGCCGTTATGATTGGTATGAGGTGATATCCCATTGTAATTTTGATTTGCATTTCTCAAATAATTAGTGATGTTGAGTAGTAATAGAATCTAAAATTTCTTGTATTTTTACCTTTCCATATAACGTATAGATTCTTCTTCTGAAAACCTGTTCAGGTACAGATGTTTGTGAAGAAAGGATAAGGCTCACTGATCGAAGAAAGGATGCTCACTACTGATATCTTAAAATACAGAAAGATTTCAATAAATATTGTTTTGAATTATGGAAAGAAATAAATATCCACATTCTTTATGAAGCAACAGAGAATCTGAATTTCTGACATATGCTAGGTCTCGGTATGGGCTGCAGGTTCAGCTTGGCCACATCACCCAAGCCTGCGAACATTCTTGCTGTGGTCAGTTTTTATATAGGAAGGGATTCAAGAGCACACTCATGGGTGCTCCATCTCCTGGTCACAACTTCAACTATCACTCATCACTCTTTTCCCTTTGAACTCAATCACATTATCTTAATACAGGTCTACATAGTGAGCATTAATTCTTTAGTCAAGAGGGATCTTGTGAATGGCTCTCAAGGTGCAAGTCTTTTCAGTGAATTTCAAGAAGCAGAACTCACTTTTTAATTTCTTTCATGGGGACATCCATGCATGTATGCAAAAATACTTTAAGGTCTTATTCTAAGTCAAATCCTAAGCCAGATATTCCTGTGATAGAATTGTAAAAGTTGGTCTCTTAAAGAGTTAATTGTCTATGGGAAAAATAAGCCTACAGCTTGATCTTGTCTCAGCAAACATGCATATGTTTATATATGCAAATAGAAAAAATATGGAAGAATTTACAATAAGGTATTAGTTTCTATCCCTGGACTATAATAGGCATAACTTCTTCTAATCTTTTCTATAGTATTTGTATCTTTAACTTTCTACTATACATACAGATACTTGCTACATAATAAAAGCTTGTTAATTTATTTTTTACTGAATTTTATTGGAGTAGTTGATTTCACAGATAATCACAATGGTATGATCACTCACCTAGAGCCAGACATCTTGGAATGTGAAGTCAAATGGGCCTTCGGCAGCATCACTATGAACAAAGCTAGTGGAGGTGATGGAATTCCAGTGGAGCTGTTTCAAATCCTTAAAGATAATGCTGTGCAAGTGCTGCACTCAATATGCCAGCAAATTTGGAAAACTCAGCAGTGGCCACAGGACTGGAAAAGGTCAGTTTGCATTCCAATTCCAAAGAAAGGCAATGCCAGAGAACGCTCAAACTACTGCACAATTGCACTCATCTCACATGCTAGCAAAGTAATGCTCAAAATTCTCCAAGCCAGGCTTCAACAGTACATGAACTGTGAACTTCCAGATGTTCAAGCTGGTTTTAGAAAAGTCAGAGGAACCAGAGATCAAATTGCCAACATCCGTTGGATCATCAAAAAAGCAAGAGAGTTCCAGAAAAATATCTATTTTTGTTTTATTGACTATACCAAAGACTTTGACTGTGTGGATCACAATAAACTGTGGAAAATTCTGAAAGAGATGGGAATACCAGACCATCTGACCTGCCTCCTGTGAAGTCTGTATGCAGGTCAGGAAGCAACAGTTAGAACTGGACATGGAACAACAGATTGTTGTTCCCGATGGTTCCAAATTGGGAAAGGAGTTTGTCAAGGCTGTATATTGTTATCCTGCTTATTTAACTTATATGCACAGTATATCATGAGAAGTGCTGGGCTGAATGAAAAACAAGCTGGAATCAAGATTGTCAGGGGAAATATTAATAACCTCAGATATGCAGATGACACTACCCTTAGGGCAGAAAGCAAAGAACTAAAGAGCCTCTTGATGAAAGTGAAAGAGAAGAGTGAAAAAGTTGGCTTCAAACTCAACATTCAGAAAACAAAGATCATGGCATCTGGTTGCATCACTTCATAGCAAATAGATGAGGAAACAGTGGAGCTGTTTTATTTTTATTTTTTGGAGCTCCCAAATCACTGCAGATGGTGACTGCAGCCATGAAATTAAAAGACACTTTCTTCTTGGAAGAAAAGTTATGACCAACCTAGACAGCATATTAAAAAGCAAAGACATTTCTTTGCCAACAAAGGTCAGTCTAGTCAAAGCTATGGTTTTTCCTAGTCATGTATGGATGTGAGAGTTGGACTATAAAGAAAGCTGAGAGCCAAAGAATTGATGTTTTTGAACTGTGGTGTTGGAGAAGACTCTTGAGAGTCCCTTGAACTGCAAGGAGATCCAACCAGTACATCCTAAAGGAAATCAGTCCTGAATGTTCATCAGAAGGACTGATGCTGAAGCTGAAACTCCAATACTTTGGCCACTTGATGCGAAGAACTGACTCATTTGAAAAGACCCTGATGCTGGGAAAGACTGAAGGTGGGAGGAGAAGGGGACAACATAGGATGAGATGGTTGGATGGCATCACCACCTCAAAGAACATGAATCTGAGTAAACTTGGGGAGTCGATGATGGACAGGGAGGCCTGGCATGCTGCAGTCCATGGGGTCACTAAGAGTCGGATACAACTGAGCAACTGAACTGAACTGAACTGGTAGTTGATTTACAATGTTGTGGTAGTTTCACGTGCATAGCAAAGTGAATTAGCCTTACATATATTTATAACCACTCTTTCTTAGAGTCTCCACTGAAGACAGAAATGCTAAAAAAAAATCCAATATCTATGAATTATAAATGGCTGTTTGAGCAAAGAAGAGAGAGGATAATAATCCTATCAGGAGTCAGAAGGTGGTTTACAGAGGAAATGACCAATGGCTGATCTGGGAGAATGAGGAGTCTACTGGTCAGAAAAATAGTGGAGAAGGACATACAAGGTGCAGAGAATGGAGTAAACAGAGACAGGAAGTAATAGGACATGCATTAGATGAGGCAAGATACAGGGTAGCAAAGGAATAGCTGGAGAGATTAGACAGGCATCACAGTCCAGATTAGGACACACATACTCTTTAGATTCAGAAGTGATGGCTTCAAACCCTGGTTTTGCCACCTGTGGGCTGTGTGAAGTTTGGAAAGTGACTTGAAGCCCTTTCAACCTTGGTTTTCTTGTTAGTTAAATGCATACTGTGAAAATGCTTGCTCTACTATTGTAAAGGGTTTTTGTGAGGCTCAAAGGAAGTATATTAGATTGCAAAGTTCATACTGTTGTTGTTGTTTAGTTGCTAAATCGGGCCCAACTCTTTTACAACCCCATGGATTGTAGCCCGCCAAGTTCCTCTGTCCTTGGGATTTCCCAGGCAAGAATACTAGAGTGTGTTGCCATTTCCTTCTCCAGGGGATCTTCCTGACCCAGGGATCAAACCCACATCTTCTGCATTACAGGCAGATTCTTTACTGCTGAGCCACCAGGGAAGCCCCAAAGATTATATAGATATATACACCAAGGTTGCTGTAATTGTCTACAATACCTGTTGGAAATGCCCTGCTCTATTGATAAGTTACTGTTTTCTTGATATTTTAACTAAATTTTTATGATTATATGACTTTTCTTTAAATTTTTTTCTCTATTGATGTTAGCTCTAAAATACAATACAGAAAGAATACATAAATATGTATATTTCTGACATTTACTATCCTATAAATTGGTTTTTAACACCCACTGCAATTGACAAGATTTTTCTTGGGAGATGTGGTTATCAATAAAATTTATTCAATGAGCAGTCTAAGTGGTGGTGGTATGATTTAATGGGTTGATAAAAGATAGGTAGAGTCTGAGAGCCTGGAGAGAGGTGACAGGACTTGGAAGACTGTGCTAAAGGGTCACATGTTGATTGTGGGAAAGAGTTAAGTTGGAAGGTGGAAAATATTGAGGGCTGAAAAAGACAGTGGTCACGAATCCTGTGTTGGACATAGGAAGGTGCTTAGACTCAGATTAAATAGGATCTTGGAAGGGTACTACTGTGAAAACTCAAGCAATGGTCCTAAGTAAATGGTCCAGGGTCCTGACCTTTGATTTGGTTTGTAAGGCTTAGGTTTAATCACAGAAGCAAGACATAATGAAATATGAGCATAAGGTCAGAGCAGGCGAGCAGCCTCATCACCCAGATGCAATCCTTTTGTCCTTGGGTTCTTTATGCTTCAGTAATGGGGATGAGCTGGCCCTGCAGGATTGCTAAGTGGCTTCAGCTGGAGGATCAGAGGACCTGAAAACCCTGAGCCAGGGGCTATGGTATGGACTCTACTTGGAAGTTTAGGGACTGAAGGGGAATGTGCCCGGAGGTTTAGTTGTTGAGGGTCAGGTTTTCACAGGGAGAGTGTTGGTTCACTATCTCAAGAGTTCCCTGGATGAAACCTGAAATTAGCCCCCTACATGGAGGGTAAAGAGAGACGGAAGGAAGAGGTAGGCCACTCCAGATGGGTAGGAGGCAGGTGCAATAAGCACAGGAACTTATATTCACAGCGTGTCTTGGACAACCATGAGACAGATAGATCTCTGCACCAGCCTGGTTTCAAAAACCAGGCTTCAAGACATCACTCTCTCAAGGCTGCCTCCTTAAGTGACTCCTAGCATAGGAACAGTGAACCAATCATACATTTTAAGTACAGGAGAAGAAGTAAGGCACCTTTGAACACTCAGGTCCAGTTCGAAGTTCAGCTGGTGGTCATGTCCGCTTGATGACTTCTTCCAACTAAAAGATAAGGGGGGATAGTTAAGTCGTATATACAAAGTGGTAAGGATTCACTGATGCCTAGTTCGTATCTCAGCTGCTCTCCGATCACTTCATTCTTGACCTTTTCTTGGTGTTATTCCTATATATTATAATGAGCCTGGGGGACCACAAATTGCATCTTGCATTTCTTTATATCCATCACTCAGAACAGAGTTTTGTTTTTTATTGTTCAAAACATGCTACTTTTGGTTGGGTTTCGTTTTGATCTCCCTTTCCTTGCAGTGCCAGTACAAGGGCCATTTATAAGCAAATAAAATACTCCCCCTTTGGAGATAACAGAAGTCAGTTTATTAGAGTCTTTGTTGCATGCATTCCTTGATCTTCCTGATCTATAATACTTGGTGTAAAATTGTAAAAATTTTTCAAAGAAGAGTTCTACTCACTGCCCCAATTTCCTGATCTCCTGTTTACTTTTTACTCTTCACCATCTGGTTTCTGTCCTAGCCACTTCACTGAAACTGTTCTCATAAGGTCAGAAGTAACCAAATAATTACTAAACTAAAGTGGTATTTTTGATGTTTAGTTACTTGGCATCTTTGTTTCAACTGACACTGTCTTGTAAACTACTCTCTTGACTTGTAAGATCGCACAAACTCCTTATAATGTAGCTACTCCTTGCAGACTTCTTTGTCTACTTCACAGTGCCTCTGAAATGTTGTGGAAACTGTCCATTTTGCATAGTCTTCCTGACTAATTTATTCCAATGTCCTCTTAAACTTTGCTGATCTCTAAAGTTTCTTCTTGTACACCAAATATGTTTAATGAAATTTAAACTTGCCTATCTAATTGATGCCTGTGTCTTTTGGACAAGTAGGAAGATTATGTAAATAATACATATAATATTATTATATATAATTTGTATATAATATATTATATAATATATAATATGTACATGATACATTAATATTAATGTTATATTGTATAATATATTATTATAATATATATTATTGTCAGAGAAGGCAATGGCACCCCACTCCAGTACTCTTGCCTGGAAAATCCCATGGACAGAGGAGCCTGGTGGGCTGCAGTCCATGAGGTTGCTAAGAGTCAGGCACGACTGAGCGACTTCGCTTTCAATTTTTCACTTTCATGCATTGGAGAAGGAAATGGCAACCCACTCCAGTGTTCTTGCTTGGAGAATCCCAGGGACGGGGGAGCCTGATGGGATGCCGTCTATGGGGTCGCACAGAATTGGACACGACTGAAGTGATTTACCAGCAGCAGCAGCATATATTATTGTACATTATATATTATATAAATAATATATTAATATTAACATATATATTATATTATATTAATATATAATACATTATATAATATCATTGTGTATTATATTATAAAACATAATAATATATTATTTATATAATCTTCCTACTTATGTATATGTATAGTGTCCACTTAACCTTCAGTATTCCTGAACCGAATTTGTATCTGTGGCTACCTTCTGCATCTTCTATGTTGTTCTGTGCTATTCTTAGTTGCTCAGTCATGTCTGACTCTGCGACCCCATGGACTGTAGCCTCCCAGGCTCCTCTGTCCATGGGGGTTCTCCAGGCAAGAATATTGGAGTGGGCTGCCGTGCCCCCCTCATCCTCTGTGCTACCTGGAAACAATGGCCTAGGTAATCACCCAAGCTATAAACCTTATGTTTATCTTCTTTCTTGTCTTTCATATTCATTGTATAATCCTGTCTATTTTTTTCTCCTAAATACTTCTTGAATTTGTTCTCTATGCTCATTCCAGCTACTACTACCTTATCTCTTGTTACACGTAACACTTACCACTCATCATTTCTTACCTGTTTTGATCAATAGCTTTCCTAACTGATCTTTAAACCAATCATTTCTCTACACTGCCATCAGGATCACCTACGTGTAACATGTTTCTCATAAACTTAATGCTCCTTAAAGATGATTATTACCAATAGGATAATCCAACTTTCTTACATGATACACATATCTTTTCATGATCTGACTTTTAACTTTTCATGATCTGACCTTTACCTACATCTCCAGCCACAAATATTACAGATTTCCATCTTATGCTTTACTGTTTAGTGGTATAAGTTTGCCTGAGGTCTCCCAACCTCCTATGCTCTTTTTCCTTTCAAAGTTTACATTCATATTGCAGGGAAGAGAGGTGATAAATCCTTAATTTGGAAAATAATTGGAACGTAGAGACTCTTGAGGCTAAATGTTTTCTTTTCTTGGTCTTGACAAATAATATGAGTGGTGGAGTGACCTAGAGTCACAACTCTTAAATGTTAATGTGTGTACAAAATAGATGGAGGTCTTATTGAAATTCAGACTCTGACTCCATAGGTCTGGGATGAAGTTTACAGTCTGCATCTCTAATAATACTCCAGTGGTGCTGATGGTCCCAGTATATGGACCACAGTTTGAAGAGTAAAGCTATAAGAGCCCTGATGTCCAATATGGCAGCTCCTAGCCAGGTATGACTATTTAAGCTAAAATCAAATAAAATTAAAAACAAATTCTTCAGTTAACATTAGCTACAATGCAGTTGCTAAATAGCCACATGTGAGTAGTGTTTACCATATTGGATATTTCCATCAATGTGGAAGGTTCTATTGGACACGGTTCTTTACAGAGACAATAACACTGCTCTATATGGTAGAAGATCTGTGTCTATGTCTCAGTTCCATAATTTACTAGGTTTATCAGCATTGGATTTCATATCTGTAAACCTCAATTTCCTCATCTGAAAAATGGGATTCATAATGAGAATCTCCTCAGAGGGTTTGGAAAACTTAAAATAGTTAGCAAAAGTGACTGACATATTACAGATTCTTGATAAACCATATTACTTAGTAGTTAAAAGCATGTTTATTTATGGAGCCAGACAACCTAAATTAGCATCTTGGTATGTCGATACTACCACTTATTTCTTCTGTGAACTTTGTCAAGTTTTAATGTCTCTGTGTTTCAATTTTTTAATCTGTAGTATGAGGATTATAACAGTAGTTATCTAATTTGCAGAATTTTTAAGAGGATTGAATATCTAAATATATGTAAATCTCATAGAACATAATAAGTACTCAGTGAATATCAACAGAAAAAAGTAATAATTAATTTAGAGTATAATGGATGCTCTTGCTGTCTAAGTGTTTTAGAATAGGGATTCTTAACCTAAAGTATATATAGGTGAACTTTTGAGAAACTTGGTACCCTGAATTTAAATGCGTATGTGATATGTGAATTTTTATTATTCCAATATTCATTCATTCCTTGGGCTGGAACCAGGATAAAAAGGAAGGGTTATTTCAAAGAACTTTCATTACCAGGAGAGTTCTTTATCTAACAGTGACTTGCTTTCAACAGCTCGCTCACCCTGATGATCTTTTTGACAGCAGAGTTTTTACTTGGGGGCTGGGTTCTCAGGAATATGATAAATTCATTTTCCCAGAAATAAAAAATTTCACTTCAGCTCTCGAAGCCTCAGTTTCCTCATCTGTAAACTGGGGCTGTTGGGCTGGGTAATCACTGAATAATACTGGAAATCTAATCTATGTTTATGATCCTAAGACAAATGGAGTGCTGTGACTGAAACGGCCACTGTATCAAGGGCTTGGGACAGATTTAAAATGAAAGCTTGATCAATATTGCTTTATCAAATCCCTTTATCTCTAAACAGGAAATCTAAAGCAAGGAGCTCTTGATACATAGCAGGTGTCTGAGCAGGGAAGCACAGCTTTCTGTGTAGCAACCTCCCATGCTAAAGAGTGTAAATAGAAACCTGCAGGACAGCTAAGCAGCTGTGAGAGGAGCCAGAACGAGGCAACTCAGTTTTTTTCTGCAGAAAGAATGCTTAAGAATACCATAACGCATTGCCTAGACAATGCAGCGGAGTCTGGGGCATGAGCAAAAATCTCTGACGGCCATACTGAGAGTATACCATCAACTGAAATGTGACATCCTTTATAAAACCAATGAATTTGAGTCTAAGATGAATGGTAAAACAGTTCTGCCTTAAACATTCACATGTATGTGATTTTAATTATTTTATCACAAAATATTTATACATAGACACAGCCTTTGTTTTTAAGTCCAAAGAAAGACCTGTACTGTGTGTTATTTTTTAAAAGAGAAGCTTAAATAGGAAAATCACTTGAATCCAAGTCCTTAGTCATTTTGCTGAAACAAAATGATAGTTCCATTTACTCTCTTTTTCCTTATACTGGTGTATGCCCAAATCATCTTTTCTCCATCTCACAATATGCTTTCTTAAGAGACCATTATCATTATTATTTTTGGTTCCTGCTAGCAGTTCTAAATGTTTAAAAGTAAAATTTATCATATTGTAAAGATGCAAACAAGTTAATGATTTTCTAATCTAGATGAAATTCATAAACCATGTAAATCTTGCAAGCTCATTGTGACCGGATATTTATATCTGAATTTGAAGAAAAGAAAGGAAAATTTCTGCCCTTGGAATCCTTCTGGTTATCTAGCTTATTTAGTATCACTCTCATGTTCACACCATAATTTTATTCTCAGCTAATGTTATTGACCCAAATATTTCTAAGTGACAGATTGCTCCATCTCAGATGAAATGTAAACTGCCTTCCTGTTGACTGAGTCAGGAGTCACACAAAATCTTTTCTGAAACTCTGATTAAGCCCATAGTTGTCATTCATCTCTGTCTTTGTATGCAGTGTGTTTGCCTTTCATTTGACCTCTAAACTTGTTAAATTCAGGATGTCATTTTTTTTCTCAGTATCACTAGTAATATCTTTGCTGCTAAGTCACTTCAGTCATGTCCAACTCTGTGTGACCCCATAGATTGCAGCCCATCCGGCTCCCCTGTCCCTGGGATTCTCCAGGCAAGAACACTGGAGTGGGTTGCCATTTCCTTCTTCAATGAATGAAAGTGAAAATTTAAAGTGAAGTCACTCAGTCGTGTCCGACTGCTAGTGACCCCATGGACTGCAGCATACCAGGTTTCTCTGCCCATGGGGTTTTCCAGGCAAGAGTACTGGAGTGGGTTGCCATTGCCTTCTCCAGCTCACTGGTAAATATCAACCATTTGGCAATCACAAGGGCCAGAGAAAAAGGAGGATGTATACAGAGTTACCTGATGCCTTAGGAGCAGTACATATTTCTGAGTTTCTAGTGTGAAAATGAGAAAAAGTAGTCAGTCCCTAACACCATAAGAAGAAGCAATGACAAGCAACAGGACGGTATATGTGGAGAACTGCAAGCAAATTAGGGCTGTCGAGAGATGAGACCAGTCAGTGAATCACCACCTTAAAGGACTTGTACTGTGGTTATGGGGAAACTTTGAAGTGTTTTAAGCTGTATACTTCAATGTTTATATGTGCATTTAGATAGAAAACCCAGTGGGGGGAAACAGTTAATTTATTCCTGTTTTCTTATTTAACCCACAGACAAGCACTCTGCAAAAGGTCAAGGATTGCTGTAAGGAGTACACAGAACTAAAGTGAAAGTGAACGTGTTAGTGGCTTAGTGGTGTCTGACTCATTGCGCCCCTGTGGACTGTAGCCCTCTGTCTGTGTGATTCTCCGGGCAAGAATACTGGACTGGGTAGCCATTCCTTTCTCCAAGGGATCTTCTCAACCCAGGAATCGGATCCAGGTCTCCGGCACTGCAGGCACAGACTTTACCATCTAAGCCACCAGAGAAGCCCCTATACACAACTAAGAGGGTATCAAATTAAAAAAATGGGTACCAGCTATTTTGGTTCATTTTTCTTTCCTTGCTTCTTATCCAGGGAATGAATCGGTGGAAGGAGGGAGTTACCTCCAAAGTCTATGGCAAGTTTTATAAGTAGACGCCAAAGTAATTTTCCTTTCACCTTATCTAGAGGCTCATAATCCTCCCCCACTCTTGCCTCCAGTGGACATATAGCATTTTGTTGCAGACATTGCTTGAGGGGAACATAAAGTGATACGGATGTACTGCAGTCATTTCAGCAGCCCGTAGATCATAAAAAATGAAGCCAGAATAATGAAGATCAAGACACGACAATTTAAAGATGGCATGTTGAGCAATTGGAAGAGAAGGAATAAAAACCTTGCAGTAAGCCCAGCAGCTCTGATTCAATTAAATGGACCCAGCATGGGTCAGTTTAGGACATGGGTCGGCTTGGGACAGAGATCAGCACTGGAGTGGAAAGCAGATCAAAACAATGACTCAGAACAAGAGTGATGAGAAGGAACCAGAATACAAATAGGCTCAGATTTAGTAGTGGATGGTGACTAGTTAAATGGATGAACAGACAGTAAATGAAGACAGTTCAATCCATAATGTGGATGAATTCTTCTCAAGTAATTACTGTCCTCTCTTTTTAAAATAAAACTTCAAATAGAAAATTCTGTAGGTTCTTGAGTGAAACAAAATTATCAAAACTCCCCATGCTGTTATTTTCATTGTTTCTTTCCAAAGAGGAGAAATACTGATTTGGAAGTCATATTCCAGGACACTGTTTGGATTATACTTAGGAGATAAAATCCCTGAAGCAGAAATCAGATGACTTAGGAAAACTGGCGGCTTCCTGTACCCAATCCCATTTGCCAGAGTTCCCTTCTCTTAGATTTCAGAGGAAACTTCCATCCTCAAATTTCTGTTTTGAACAATTCAATATAAGTTGGTTTAATGACACATTAAACCATGTGTCTGAAAAACATGTGGTTGTGTTAGCATTGAGAGCACACTGCTATTGCTTCCCAGGAGGGTCAGTGGTAAAGAATCTGCCTGCCAATGCAGGAGATGCAAGCTCAATCCCTAGCTCAGGAAGATCCTCTGGGGAAAGAAATGTCTACCTACTCCAATATTCTTGCTGTTAAATCTCATGGATGGAGCAGCCTATGGGTTAAAATCCATGGGGTCTTAAAGAGACTCAGTGACTCAGTTCAGTTCAGTTGCTCAGTCGTGTCCAATTCTTTGTGACCCCATGAATCGCAGCACGCCAGGCCTCCCTGTCCATCACCATCTCCCGGAGTTCACTCAGACTCATGTCCATCGAGTCCGTAATGCCATCCAGCCATCTCATCCTCTGTCATCCCCTTCTCCTCCTGCCCCCAGTCCCTCCCAGCATCAGAGTCTTTTCCAATGAGTCAACTCTTCGCATGAGGTGGCCAAAGTACAAGAGTTTCAGCTTCAGCATCATTCCCTCAAAAGAAATCCCAGGGCTGATCTCCTTCAGAGTGGACTAGTTGGATCTCCTTGCAGTCCAAGGGACTCTCAAGAGTCTTCTCCAACACCACAGTTCAAAAGCATCAATTCTTTGGCGCTCAGCCTTCTTCACAGTCCAACTCTCACATCCATACATGACCACAGGAAAAACCATAGCCTTGACTAGATGGACATTTGTTGGCAAAGTAATGTCTCTGCTTTTGAATATGCTCTCTAGGTTGGTCATAACTTTTCTTCCAAGGAGTAAGCCTCTTTTAATTTCATGGCTGCAGTCACCATCTGCAGTGATTTTGGAGCCTCCCAAAATAAAGTCTGACACTGTTTCCACTGTTTCCCATCTACTTCCCATGAAGTGATGGGACCAGATGCCATGATCTTCATTTTCTGAATGTTGAGCTTTAAGCCAACTTTTTCGCTCTCCTCTTTCATGTTCATCAAGAGGCTTTTTAGCGCCTCTTCACTTTCTGCCATAAGTGAAGTCACTCAGTTGTGTCCGACTCTTTGTGACCCAATGCTCTGTAGCCTACCAGGCTCCTCAGTCCATGGGATTTTCCAGGCAAGAATCCTGGAGTGGGTTTCCATTTCCTTCTCCAGGGGATCTTCCTGATCCAGGGATCGAACCTGGGTCTCCAGCATTGCAGACAGACGCTTTACCCTCTGAGCCACCAGGGAAGCCGTGTCATGTGCATATCTGAGGTTACTGATATTTCTCCAGGCAATCTTGATTCCAGCTTGTGTTTCTTCCAGTCCAGCGTTTCTCATGATGTACTCTGCATAGAAGTTAAATAAGCAGTGTGATAATATACAGCCTTGACATACTCCTTTTTCTATTTGGAACCAGTCTGTTGTTCCATGTCCAGTTCTAACTGCTGCTTCCTGACCTGCATACAGATTTCTCAAGAGGCAGGTTAGGTGGTTTGGTATTCCCATCTCTTTCAGAATTTTCTACAGTTTATTGTGATCCACACAGTCAAAGCCTGGAACAAACAAGGCTATTACGGTGGTGTTATGACCAGGGAAGCCCAAAATATGAAAATTCTTCCCAGCACATAGCGGTGGCTCCCCACAAGGTCTCAGAGAGAAATATTTGGCAAAGAAGGTCAGCATAACACTAAATTGTTAGGTGGAACATTTATCTGAAGTCCAAATGGTCTGCATGGCAAGCCTGGACCTGGGTTGGCAGGAGTTGGTAAGGTCAGAGGGACCACTGAGATAGGCCTGGAGGCTGTGGCTTCAGGAACCACCTGGCACCAAGGTGGGCTGGAGGCTGGGTCCTGGGGGCACCTGCATTTGTGGGAGCTGCCCAGAGCTTGGGGCCACAGTAATGGTTCCCTGGGGGAGCCAGTCAGAGCTGGAGTGAATCTGGTGCTGGGTCCCTGATAAAGGTTGGTGCTCCCTTCACTTTCCTTACCTCCACAGCAAGAGTTTCTCTGGGCTGCCTGGTGGAAGAAGAGTGCTGGGACAGTAAGGGGCAGCTGCTTTCCCTACCCACCTCAATTGTTGTTGTTGTTGTTCAATTGCTAAGTCATGCCTGACTCTGCGATCCCATGGGCTGCAGTATGCCAGGCTTCTCTGTCCTTCACTATCTCTCTCTCTCTCTCTCTCTCTCTCTCTCTCTCTATATATATATATATATATATATATATATATGAATCAGTTTTATATATTGGATTCTTACTACTTGGATTTAAAGTTTTAAATTAAATAGAAATGTGAAAAAGAGGAAGCGATGTAACATGGATTTAGCAGAAAGATTCCCCATGTGTTCCCCTGCTAAATAAACTCTGCTTGAGATTATTGGAAAATGGCAGATAACTAGAAGAAAGGGTGTTCCTATACTGGATGAAGCAGTGAAAACTGGAAAAGTGACTCATAGCCTTTAAATAGGAGCTATTTCAGTTCCCTTTTATTTATGTATATTTTAGTTCAGTGCAAGAAAATATAATATGACTTCTAGATGCTCAACTTATGCTAGAGCAGATTTTGTCTTCTAGTATCTTGAAAACAGGAAAAATAACCAGAGTTTTCTAAATATAGGGATGGGAAGTAAAAAGAGAGAAACATGCAGGTGGAATTAAGAAGGATGAGTCAGTTGGTAGTGAGCTTCAGGGAGTCTCTTAAAATTAAATCCGTTCTTCCCACAATACCAAAAGCGAGACATTGAAAACATAATTATAGTTTAGTAATAAGAATGGGCTCTAAATTTGGTGTTTGCCAGAAGACATCTTGCTCCCTTGGCTTCAATCTAATTTCCTCCTGGAATAATATCCATATTAAGGCACTTTGTGAAAAAGATACACCCTCTCAACTTTTTTTTTTTTTTTTTCATTCTAGAGTAGAAGACTTCTAGATTCTTGGGGAAAATTAAATCTAAACTATGTGAGGTATTTATCACTCTCCCCAATGCTGATTACACATGCAAAAATATGAAAGATAATAGGTTTTCTTTCACTTACCAATTTCTGGTTTTCCTCTGATTTCTTCCTTTCCTTGTTTCTTACCTCAATGAGGGCATTCAACAAGAGAAATAAAAAATGAAAGAACACAAAGTCTTCATTTACAGTGTAGTAGTAGTGTTTTTGAACTGTGGTGTTGGAGCAGACTCTTGAGAGTCCCTTGGACTGCAAGGAGATCCAACAAGTCCATTCTGAAGGAGATCAGTCTTGAGTGTTCTTTAGAAGAACTGATGCTAAAGCTGAAACTCCAATATTTTGGCCACCTCATGCGAAGAGTTGACTCATTGGAAAAGACCCCGATGTTGGGAGGGATTGGGGGCAGGAGGAGAAGGGGACGACAGAGTATGAGATTGCTGGATGGTATCACTGACTCGATGGACATGAGTTCGAGTGAACTCCGGGAGTTGGTGATGGACAGGGAGGCCTGGTGTGCCCTGATTCATGGGGTTGCAAAGAGTCGAACATGACTGAGCGACTGAACTGAACTGAACTGAGCTGAGTGGTCTTAGTCTTTTAAAAATTGTATGGAATATTTGATTGGGTTATTTATTTATTCATTTTACTCTTGAGTTGTCAGATTTCCTTACGTATTTTGGAAATTAATCACTTATTCCATATATTATTTTTAAAATTTTGTTTCCATTCTGTAGACAGCCTTTCATTCTGTTGACTCTTTTCTGTGCAGAAACTTTTTAGTATGATGTAGTCTCACTTATCTAGTTTTGCTTTTGTTGCCTGTGCTTTTGGAATCATATCCAAGAAAAATGGTGCAACAACTTTGGAAAACAAAGGAATTTTCTTGAAAAATTAAAACTAGACCTACCATATGATCCAGCAATCTCATTTCTGAGTATACATCCACATAAATGACATGTGGATCTTAGGGGAATATCTGCATTCCCATGTTCATTGCAGCATTATTCACAACAGATAAGATATGCAAACAACCTAAGGGTCCACTGACAGATGAATGGGTAAAAAACATGTGGGAAATGGGCACAATGGAATATTATTCAGCCTTAAAATAAGACATCTTTTTATTTGTGACCACATAGCTGGACTTAGAGACATTATGATAAGTGAAATAAGCCAGTTATAGGAGGTCGACTACATGATTATTCTTATATAAAGTATTTAAAATAGTCAAAATCAGAGAAGCAGCAAGCACAAAAGTGGTTGACAGAGTCTAGAGGGTAGGAGAAGGAGAATTGTTCAATGGTTATAAAGTTTCAGGTATGCCAAATGAGTAAACTCTAGAGATCTGGTTTACAGCAGTATTGGCACACCTCCGACTTTGTTGAATAGATAAATCTCATGGTAAATACTCTTAAAACAAATAGAGAAACAAATAAACCCCACAAAAACAGAGGGACACAGGTAACTTTAGGAGGTAATGGATATGTCTGTTACCTTGACGGTGATGATGGTATCATGGATGCTTGCATATGCCCAAATGCCATCAATTGTACACATTAAATATGTGCAATTTTTGTATATGAATATCTCAATAAAGTTGTTAAAATTATGAAATGTTTGAAACTTACAGAAAAGTACAGAGTAATGTTATTACCAACTCACATTTAGTTACTACCTAGTATTTTTAAATATTGACATTTTGTCATATGTTCCCTTTTCTTTGAATGAAATACATATTTCAGAGAGGTTTAAGAATCCTCGCTACCTTCCTGCAATCCCACCTCCTCTCCCCACAGGGATAAAGCCAAATCTCCTGAATATTAGGTCATCAGTTTTATAAATAGGTAAACCACTGAATAGGGCAAGAAAAGAAAAATAATACCTTTAAGATAGATATAAACATTTTGTTTCCAAAACAGCTTCAGCAGAACTATTCAAATCCCTAAAGGATGAATAGGTTTTGCCAGCAAGGTTTTGCATTCATTATGTCAGCAAATCTGGAAGACCCAGCGGTGGCCACAGGATTGGAAAAGGTCAGTCCTCATCCCAGTTCCCAAGAAGGATAGTACTAAAGATTGTGCTAACCATCAGACAATCGTACTTATCTCCCATGCTAGTAAGGTCATGCTTAAAATCTTGCATGCTAGGCTTCAGCATTGTGAGAACCAAGAACTTCCAACTGTCCAAGCAGAGTTTAGAAAAGGAAGAGGAACTAGAGATCAAATTGCCAACATTCACTGGATTATAGAGAAAGCAAGGGAATTTAAGAAAAACATCTATCTCTGTTTCATGGACTAAAGCCTTTGACTGTGTGGATCATGACAGACTGTGGAAAGCTCTTAGAGAGATGGTAACACCAGACCATCTTACCTGTCTCCTGAGAAACTTCTATACAGGTCAAGAAGCAACAATTAGAACCCTGTATAGAACAACTGATTGGTTCAAGATTGAGAAAGGAGTATGACAGTGCTGTCTGCTATCACCCTGCTGTCTACACTATATACTGAGCACATCATGAGAAACGCCGGGCTAGAGGAGTTACAAGCTAGAATCAAGATAGGTGGGAGAATCATCAACAACCTCAGATATGTGGGTGATACAACTCTACTGGCAGAAAGTGAAGAGAAACTAAAAAACCTTTTGATGAGGGTAAAGGAGGAGAGTGAAAGAGCTGGCTGAAGATTAAATATAAACGAAAACTAAGATCATGGCATCTGGCCCCATCACTTCATGGCAAATGGAAGGGGAAAAGGAGGAAGTAGTGACAGATTTCCTCTTTTGGGGCTCTAAAATCAGTGGGGATGATGACTGCAGCCATGAAATCAGAAGATGATTGCTTCTTGGCAAGAAAGTGATGACAAACCTAGACAGTATGTTGAAAAGCAGCCAAATTACTCTGCTGACAAAGGTCTGTATAGTCAAGACTATGGTCTTCCTGGTGGTCATGTACGGTTGTGAGAGCTGGACTGTAAAGAAAGCAGAATACCAAAGAATTGATGCCTTTGAACTGTGGTGCTGGAGAAGACTCTTGAGAGTCCCTTGGACAGCAAGGAGATCAAACCTGTCAATCTTAAGGGAAATCAACCCTGAATATTCACTGGAAAGACTGATGCTGAAGCTTCAGTATTTTAGTCATCTGATGCAATGAACATGAAGTTGGGCAAACTCCGGGAGATGGTGAGGGACAGGGAGGCCTGTCATGCTGCAGTCCATGGGATTGCAAAGAGTCAGACATGACTGGCCAACTGAACAACAACTACAAACATTTTGTTAGGCTATGCATTTTTTCAGGCTTTTATTCTCATTGATTAAATGAGCCATAGTCACACTCTTCCCACTCAAACTGTGATCTGTGGACCAGAGCAAGGGAATCTCCTGGGACAGTGTGCGTTAGAAACGCTGAATCTCAGGTTCCACTCCAGGTTGACTGGTTTAGAACCTGCATTTTAATGATAACATTAGAAGATTTATATGTGTATTAAAGTTTGAAAGACACAGGTCTAGAGCAGCTACTCTGAATTTCTGTGTCTCAGCAGGCTGATGGATCATGATGAGCTGCAAGGTGAATACAAATACACTGTTACTAATAACAAATAAAGACACAACTTTTGGAAAGATTTTAAAATAGAGCAAATTTGAAGTACTTCACACAGTACCATCATGCAAACTGTGCATTTCCTGAGTGGGAGGCTAAGAATTGAGCTGGGTCCCTAGAGATAGAGATGTGTGCATCACCGTGTTGCAAATATCTCAGTAAGTGTTTTGGAATGCCGTGGGGATAATCATGTGCTCTGTGGCTATCGGAGAGTAAGTTAGTGACTGTAGTAGAGTTATCCCATGGAATGAATAATCCAGTGACTAACTGCTCTCAGAAACATTTCCTCATTGAACAAATATTTGTTGCTCCCTTACACAAGCCACTTCCTCTACTAAACCCCAGAGGACAGTGGGGAACACCACAGACACAATGCCTGCCTTACAGTTTCTCAAGGGAAGTAGATATTTAAGAAGAGATTGGTCAGTGAATCTCAGGGGAAGAAAGGTATGAGTCTTATGAAGCAAGCTAGCCAGGAAGATAGATAGATAGATCAATAGATAGATAGAAAAGAGACAGATAGATAGATGATTGACTGATAGATAATATATAGTAGATTGATAAATAGAAGATACACAGAGACAGAGAGAATGAGAAAATACAGCAGAGGTACTTGCTGGAGTCTGCGTGCTGGATCCAGAGATTAGAAGCATTTGAAAAGTTAGAAGAGAAATGTCTGATTTTAACAGAATAAGTGAAATTCTTAGAACATGCAGAAGCAAAGAGAAACCAGACTGCAGAACTTTGCAGGCACTGGCTTTAATAAGATCACCAGACATATCAGGTTTTTAAAAAACTATGTATTTATTATGATTAGACATAACAGTTCAGTAGAGCAGTATGTTATTTGTGACCTGGCTCTTGGAAACTATGATTCAAACATTATTCAGGTTTCTTAAGACGTAGTATCTGAGTCTTTCAGAAGCAGTTATGCCATCGTTCAGCCGTTAAGTCATTTCTGACTTTTTTTGACCGCTTGCACTGCAGAATTCTAGGCTCCTCTGTCCTTCACTGTCTCCCAGAGTTTGCTCAAAATCATGTCTATTGAGTCAGTAATGCTATCGAACCATCTCATCCTCTGTCATCCCCTTCTCTTTTGCCTTCAGTCTTTCCCAGCATCAGGATCTTTTCCAATGGGTCAGCTCTTCACATCAGGTGGCCAAACTATTGGAGCTTAAGCTTCAGCATCAGTCCTTCAAGTAAATATTCAGGGTTGATTTCCTTTAGAATTGACTAGTTTGATCTTGCTATCCAAGGGACTCTCAAGAGTCTTCTCCAGCACCACAGTTTGAAGGCATCAATTCTTCAGGGTTCAGCCTTCCTTCTGGTTCAACTCTCACATCTGTATATGACTACTGGAAAAACCATAGCTTTGACTATATGAACCTTTATCAGCAAAGTGATGTCTCTGCTTTTTAATACCCGTCTAGGTTTGTCATAGTTTTCCTTCCAAGGAGTAAGTACCTTTTGATTTCATGGCCTCAGTCACTGTCTACAGTGATTTTGGAGCCCAAGAAAAAATCTGTCACTGTTTTCACTTTTTCCCTAACTTTTTTGCCGTGAATTAATGGGATCATTGCCATGATCTTAGTTTTTTTAATGATGAATTTCAGGCCAGCTTTTCCACACTCCTCTCTCACCTTCATCAAGAGGCTCTATAGTTCCTTTCCACTTTCTGCCATTAGAGTGGTGTCATCTGTGTATCTGAGGTTATTGATATTCCTCCTGGAAATCTTGATTCCAGCATGTGATTCATGCAACCTTACATTTCACGTGATGTATTTTTCATAGAAGTTAAATAAGCAGGGTAACTATAAACAGCCTTGATATACTCCTTTCCCAATTTTGAGCCAGTCCGTTGTTTCATGTCTTGTTCTAACTGTTGCTTCTTGACCTGCATTCAGGTTTCTCAGGAAATGGGTAAGATGGTCTGGAACTCCCATCTCTTTAAGAATTTTCCATAGTTTGTCATCATTCACGCAGTCAAAGGTTTTAGTGTAGTCAATGAAGCAGAAGTACATATTTTTCTGGAACTCCTTTGTTTTTTCTCTGATCCAATGAATGTTGGCAATCTGATCTCTGGTTCCTCTGTCTCTTTGAAACCCAGCTTGTACACCTGGAAATTCTCAGTTCATGCCCTGCTGAAGACTAGCTTGAAGGATTTTGAGAATAACCTTGCTAGAATGTGAAATGAGCAAAGCAGTTTTAGTTTGATTATAAATTGAACCCTAGACTTCTTCCCTGGTGCATAAAGCTGGAAGCTCCCACTCTCTGTCTCTTTC
The DNA here is from genome assembly GCF_016772045.2 of Ovis aries. Classification (NCBI taxonomy): domain Eukaryota; kingdom Metazoa; phylum Chordata; class Mammalia; order Artiodactyla; family Bovidae; genus Ovis; species Ovis aries. Next base: position 55,692,544 of record NC_056062.1, on the reverse strand, counting down.
TCAAGGGTCGCACAGGGGAGTCTCAAATTTCTTTTATTTGAAAAAATGATGACAACAAAGCTAATTTTAAAAAAAATGTGTTCTGTTCTATCTACTACTGCTATTTTCCCAGATTATCACTGTGGCAGAGAGGCAAGAAGAGAGGAGGGAAGCACTCAGACTGTCCTGCCTGGTATTAGGGATTAACAATGTAATGGTGTCAGGAAAATACTGTATACATATATTACTATATACAATCTATTATATGAGGACATCCCTGGTGGCTCAGATGGTAAAGCATCTGCCTGCAATACGGGAGACCCAGGTTTGATCCCTGGGTTGGGAAGATGTCCTGGAGAAGGAAATGGCAACCCACTCCAGTATTCCTGCCTGGAGAATCCCAGGGATGGAGGAGGCTGGTAGGCTACAGTCCATGGGGTTACAAAGACTATATACAATATATTATATAATATATTGCTATATACATGTTATATAATGTATATATTATAAATAATGTATATATAATACATACATGTATAAATAATGTATATGTGTTCTCCTGATATTTTCTTTTACTCAGTGGTCCTTCTGTCATTCTAATTTTATCACTTCCTTGGAGAAAGAGTAGACAGCAGAGAGAAAAAAATTCTGGGTTTACCTCTGGGTTTTGAATTTCAAAAGTCTAGCCCTACTTTCAGAAGAAAAAGCCATGAACATTACATTTAAGAGGCCTCATAAAAAAAAAAGAAAAAGAAAAAGAAAAAACACATCAGTCTTCCCTGATGACTGAATTAGATGAAAGTCCTTTGTGTGTGAGACAGAGTCAGAAGAGAAGTGAGAAGTGCCCTGGGTCCTGAACAAGGTGGCGGGTGAGTGGCTATTTCCTGTGCTTCCTATAAGGCCACATCTGAGAAGATAATAAAAATCCCATATACGCTTGGAGGGCCAAGAGCAAAGACATCCTGGATCTTGATTCCCAGGCAGAGTTGGGGAGGTGGCAGAACCTCAGGGAGGGAATGCCTTCACAATGGGTTTAGGCAGGGGCCCTTAGTCAGTCCAGGGGACTTGCACTTCCCCTGTGTAATAAAGTACAAACGAATAATTCTGATTGTCTAAAGTGGTGCAGAAGTTAGACGGTGCTGTAGGTATTTTAATTTTTGTGGCGGAAACTGGTATGGAAGCTCTAGGATGAGTGTATGAAACCACAGGAACTCCCAGACAGCTGAGGATGAGCTGGACCTAAGGGCAGCTGTAGGCAGGAAGCATGGATGACATTGACCCACCTGGTGGACTGACGGCCTGTGATCCGATGGGAAGAGACTCTCATCTGATGCCTGATGCATGTGCTCACAGGTCATGTTTCACCCTTAGTACTCTGTAGACCCTCTGGAATTTGTGTGTAACCTCAAAGTAGGGAGGGTACTAAATTGCTTAAAATTTAGTTTTCTTCACTCAGTAGAATGAGGACTAAAGTATAAATTCAGTATATGCAGCAGTTACAAAGTATATAATTCAGTAACTAAAAAATGGTTACCTTTCTTCATGATCAAAATTATACCTAAAGTTTGTGCTTTTTACAGTAGCTTTCTCAACATTTGTGTAGGATTGAGTTTGGGGATGATGTATATTGAGAGGAGAAAGGAGTTGTCTCTTTTCTCTTGCCTTCTTAACTTAAGGTATTGTGTTATCTATGGTGGAAGCATTTCTGTTCCTGCAGTACACTGAGTCTTTTCCAAATTTGTCCATAAATCTCTCCTTTCTCCACTGTTGACCACTGCTTAGAAATAATGTCCAAGGACACCTTCAATCTCAGATAATATCGTTTCTCACAGAATTCTGCCAGTATAAATGGTTCTATCAGTTCCCAAACCCAATTACCTTCCTTTCTGAGGTCCAAGTTATTCTGGAGGCAAGGATGTAGAAACTTTTTAGCTTAGGGAATGAATAGCAAACATGTATAGAGAGAAAACAGATGGAGAAAATATAGGCAAACATGAAAAAAGATGGAAGAACTGAGCTGGAGAGAAGGAAGAAAGTAGAAACGTGAGCACAGATTTTCTTGTTGAGAATGTAAACCAGTTTGTTCACCAGTCGTTTTTCCTCCCAGAAGGAATATATTTTTGGTGTGATTGTGCTGTCAAGTATAAGTCATATGCAGAGGCTTTGGTGTGAACATGGTAGCATTTAGGAGCAATGTTTAATTTTTTTTGTTTAATTTTCTGGGGAGATGGGGTGCCCTTTGCCTTTTTATTTATTTTTTAAAAAGTTTATTTATTTGTTTGTTTGTTTTTTTTTGTTGTGGACCATTTCTTAAAGTCTTTATTGAATTTGTTACAATATTGCTTCTGTTTTATGTTTTGGTTTCTTGGCCACAAGGCATATGGGTTCTTAGCTCCCTGACCAGGGATCGAACCTGCAGCTCCTGCATTGGAAGATGAAGTCTTGACCACTGGACTGCCAGGGAAGTTCCTGTATTTGCCTTTTTAGAGCCTTTGTCCCTTGTTAAGGTGGATGTTGGGTGGAACCCTTATTATGCTGCTCTGCTCTTGCATCTCTGGCTACTTGGCTACTCTTTGTCAGATGGTAATCATAAAGTGGGCCTCCTTAGTGGCTCAGTGGTAAGGAATCTCTCTGCAATGCAGCAGATGCAGGTTCGATCCCTGGGTGGGGAAGATCCCCTGGAGGAGGAAATGGCAACCCACTTCAATATTCTTGCCTGGAAAATTTCATGAACAGAGGAGCCTGGCGGACTACCATGCATGGGGTCGCCAGAGTGTCAGACATAACTCAGCGACTAAACAACAACCAGACGGCAGCACGTGAGCACCATTTCTGTACACACTGGAGTGGGTTGCCATCTCCTTCTCCAATGCATGAAAGTGAAAAGTGAAAGGGAAGTCGCTCAGTCATCTCCGACTCTTCATGACCCCATGGACTACAGCCTACCAGGCTCCTCCATCCATGGGATTTTCCAGGCAAGAGTACTGGAGTAGGTCGCCAGTGCCTTCTCCCCTAGAACAACAGAAGCTATTATTGTAATGACAGTGGGAACCCCTGTGTCTCTCGTCCTGTGAAGTTTGCTGTGTGTGTTTATCATGGAGACTGCTGCCACTTCCCCACTGGATTTAATAGGGTGCTTGGTGTGGTGGGGCCACACGTCATGAAGGCCTGTGGACAATCTTCCATGGCACTCACATTCACTGGGGGAATCACCCTTGGTTTGTTTGTGTCTAAGGTCGATGCTTGTCTAGAAACCAAAACCACAGCACCACTTAGAACAATTTAGAGCGGTCGATGGCAAACCCTGAGGAGGTGGTGGGGAAGGAGAAGGGGTGTGTTCGAGGGGTCTCTAGCTGCAGCTTTACCCTGTGTGGAGAAGCCGGCTGAGCACTGTCTGCAGGGTGGCACTGACTCAAGCTCTGGTATCGAGTTTCTCACTTTCAGTTCAGTTCAGTCGCTCAGTCGTGTCCAACTCTTTGCGACCCCATGAATCACAGCACGCCAAGCCTCCCTGTCCATCACCAACTCCCAAGTTTACTCAAACTCATGTCACGTCCATCGAGTCAGTGATGCCATCCAGCCATCTCATCCTCGATCGTCCCCTTCTCCTCCTACCTCCAATCCCTCCCAGCATCAGGGTCTTTTCCCAATGAGTCAACTCTTTGCATGAGGTGGCCAAAGTACTGGAGTTTCAGCTTTAGCATCATTCCTTCCAAAGAACACCTAGGACTGATCTCCTTTAGAATGGCCTGGTTGGTTCTTCTTGCAGTCCAAGGGACTCTCAAGAGTCTTCTCCAACACCTCACTTTAGGGAGCAATAAAACAATACAGCTGAGCCAAGAGCTTGGGTGGAGGTGGGAGGGAGGAGAAGAGGCTCCGTTAACCTGGGAGATGCTGCTCTTATTTATTTGCTGAATTTCTGTCACCACACTCTGAACACATAGTGCCCGTTACACATTTGTTGAATGAATAAATAATTTGGGGTGAAATGGTTAATTCTACTATAGTTGGAGTAGGAGGTGGCAAATCATTCCAGTATTCTTGCCTGGAAAATTCCATGGACAGAAAAGCCTGGTGGACTGCAGTCCATGGGGGGGTTACAAAGATCCGACTGACCAAATGAGTATACTATCTTTACTTTCATAATTAAATAATTGTTCATAATAGGTCTATAAACATTCAGTCTATTTTTTTATGTGCAATTCTTTTATTTTTTTAATTGACCAGATTGTCTAATAATTTTACTGATAACTCAGCCATGATGGTCAGACAGAAATCTGGTTGATGAAAATAACTATGGGTCCAATAACTCTGTGAACATTTTTTTTAATTACTGTAGTATAATTGCTTTACAATGTTGTGTTAGTTTCTGTTATACAACAAAGTGAATCAAACATATGTATACATATCCCCCTCCCTGCTGAACCTCCGTGCCCCACCTTCATCTCATCCCACCCCTTCTGGGTCATCTGGAGCACTGAGCGGAGCTCCGTGTGCTACACAGCAATCTCCCATTTAACACATGGGAGTGTAGATATGCCAGTGCTACTCTGTGAAGGTTTCTGTATTTCTGAGAGCATATTCTTAGGCCCCAGAAAAGGAAATCTGCATACATGGCAAGATAATCCCCCCATTGCCTCTCCTCCACAGGGAAGCGTTTGGAGTTCGAGAGGTTTCGTTCAGTGACCTCAGTCTCTGCGATCTGATGGTACAGATGCAGCCATTATTCTTTCATGTGAGACGAGGGGGATTTGCAGTGAACGCAGGGAAAGAGGCAGCAGCAGTCCTTGGACGCAATAATGCCAAGGTCTCATTCTCAAAGAGCAGAAGGAAAACCCTCTCTTTTCTCATGTGATTGTAGAGGAGCTGGACGGCTGCCATTACTGGGAAAAAGCTTCTACTGGCTTCTACTCATGGGTGCAGAGCTCACGGTTTTCCTCAGTATCAGCAGAAGCCTGAGCAAGAGAAAACTTCCATTAACATTTGGCTAAGGTCTGAGCTGGCAGAGTCTGCAAGACGCAAGATGAGGTAAATACATCAACAGACTTGTTCCGTCTGAGAGGCAGCATTTTCCCGGAAGTGGAGGGGCTTCTGGGGATGGGGAGCTTTCCGAGGGGAGAGGGGATGAAAGGGTCCCTGTGCGAGGAGAAGGGACTGCTAGGGAGATGAGGTTAGGGCACAAGCGTATGCCCGAGAGGGGCAGTTTCTCTAAAGGCTTGGAGGGAGAAGCTGTATTTTCAAGGAAATGAGTTAAATTAGGTTATGACTCCTGGTCCTGTCCTTTTTGATGCTTACTTGATACTCCTGTAAAAGATTATTCAGACTGCTGGATCTCAAGGGCAGAGGATCTTCCCTTGGCCATCTCACCTCATAGGTTACCAGACGTAAGATACGAATGGGCAAATAACCCCAGAGAGCTCTGAAAGCCCATTCTATAAACTTCCCCTCCCAAGACAGGCAGTTGATGTGCATTAATCCATCTTTCAAGGTAAAACCAGGGTTCTCTGCATCTTCTAGTACCTAGAAATTCATCTTCCACTCTCTTTACTGAAGACTACGGTATTTTATGGGTCCAAGGGATTCACACATCAGAATTTTTATTGCTTGTAGTTTCAAGGAAACTTAAAGAGAGCATTAGCCTTTTTTTCCCCATCTAAATTATACCCTTAAATGACATTCCTAAAAGAGAATTCCAAATATTCTAAAATATAAGAAGATAAAATTAGAAAAATTAAAAAAATCTATTTTGTGCAAGCTGTTAGAATTTCATTAGGCAAACTTCTGTTTACTATGGACTTATTTTTCATTTCATATATATTGGGTATGTGGCCTTATTTTCAAGATCATTTTACCAAGCATTTTGTGTACCTTTAAGCCAGTATTTTTCTTTGCATGTATTCAGTACCTTTTTTTTTCTTTAGTGGGAAGCCACAACTATTATATACATTATATAATTATATGTGACACTTCTTGGCTATTACAAATACAGTTGACAGGCCCTCATCAGCTTGTTATCCTGCCTGTACAGTGAAACATGAGATCAGTCTATTATTTGAATCTAGTTCCTTTTTACCATTTATCCTCTTTTGTAGGCAATTGATGTTTCCTTAGCAACAATATGAAGTTAAATAGTTACTCAAGGGCTTTCTTCAAGGACTGTATTCATTTTCATCTGTTAATTTTTTTTCCACGTTTGCTTTGTTAATTATGGTCCTTACCTTAAAGTATTGGTTGTTTTTATTGTTGCACTCACATTCACAATTTGCAGGGAAATCAATTTTTAAACCTCCAGAATTTCATCTAATGCATGTCATACGGTCATTTGGATCATGGAAGGGACTCTTCATGGTACTTTAAGTATGCTTTTTAATCGTATGAAAAAGAATCCAGTATTTGTAAATATAATTCTTAAACCCAATCCTCTTGAAGTTAGCTTAGTCAATAAGTAAGCATAATACTGGGGACAATCATTTCTTGTATAAATGGGTTGTTTCTTAAAATTAATCTTATTAGAGAAAAGATAATCTTTTCAACAAATGTTTTTGGAAAAACTGGACAGCTATATGCAAGAGATTGAATCTAGACCACTATCTTATACTATAGAAAAAAATAAACTCATTGTGAATTAAAGACTTGAACATAAGATCTGAAACCGTATATGAAACCATAAAACTCTTAGGAGAAAAACATAGGCAGTATACACTTTGAATCAGCGTTAGCAATATCTTTCTGTTTATGTCTTCTCAACAAGGGGAACAAAGTGAAAATAAACAAATGGGACTACATCAAACTAAAATGCTCTGCACAGCAAAAAAAAAAAAAAAAAAAAGAAAGGTAAAAAGAAAACCAAAGCCATCAACCAAATGAAAAGACAATCTACTGAGTGAGAGAAGACATTTGAAAAATATTTATCCTGTAAGGGATTAATATCTAAAATAAACACAGAACTCATACAACAACAAAAAACGAATAACCCAAATGGAAAATGGGCAGATGACCTTCTTTTCCAAAGAATACATAGAGTTGACCAACAGGCTCGTGAAAAGATGTTCAACATCACCACTAAGGAAATCAAAACCATAATGAAACATCACTTCATACCTGTTAGAATGGCTATTATCAACAGGCCAAGAAATAACAAGTGTTGAAGAAGATGTGGAGAAAAGAAAATCCTTGTACATTCTTGGTGTGAATGTAAATTGGTACAGCCACTATGGAAAACAATAAGGAGATTTATTAAAAAAATTATTAAAAAAATTAAGAATAGAAGTACCATGTAATCCAGCTATTCCACTTCTGAATATTTATCCAAATAAAACAAAAACATGAACTCAAAAAGGTATGTAAATCCCTATGTTCACTGCAGCATTATTTACAATAGCCAAGACATGGAAAAGCCGAAGTGCCCATTGATAAATGAATAAAGTGCCCATTGATGAATAAAGAAGATATTTTGTGTTGTTCAGTCACTAAGTCATGTCTGACTCTGTTACTCCGTGAACTGCAGCATGCCAGACTTCCCTGTCCCTCACTATCTCCTGGAGTTTGCTCAAACTCATGTCCATTGAGTTGGTGATGCCATCCATACATCTCATCCTTTGTCACCCGCTTCTCCTGCCCTCAATCTTTGCCAGCGTCAGGGTCTTTTCCAATGAGTTGACTCTTTATATCAGGTGGCCATAGTATTGGAGTTTCAGCTTCAGCATCAGTCCTTCCAATGAATATTCAAAGTTGATTTCCTTCAGGATTGACTGGTTTGTTCTCCCTTCTGTTCCAGGAACTCTTAAGAGTCTTCTCCAGCACCATAATTCGAAGGTATCAATTCTTTAGCATTCAGTTTTCTTTATGGTCTAGCTCTCACATCTACACATGACTACTGGGAAAAGCAATAGCTTTGACTATATAGACCTTTGTTGACAAAGTGGTATCTCTGCTTCTTAATACCTTTTTTACTTTTAATATATGTATTTATATTCTTAATAATATATATCTATAGACAATAAAATACTGCTTAGTCAATAAAAAGAAGATGAAATCTTTCCATTTGTGATAACTTGGGTGGACCTTGGACCTTGAGGGCATTATACTAAGTGAAATAAATCAGATGGAGAAAGACAAATGCAGTATGATTTCACCTTCATGGACTTCCCTGGTGGCTCAGATGGTAAAGCGTCTGTCCACGATGCGGGAGACCTGGGTTCAATCCCTGGGTTGGGAAGATCCCTTGGAGAAGGAAATGGCAGTCCACTCCAGTACTATTGCCTGGAAAATCCCATGGACAGAGGAGCCTTGTAGGCTACAGTCCATGGGGTTGCAAAGAGTCGGACATGACTGAGCGACTTCACGTTCATGTAGTATATAAAACAAAGTAAATGAACAAATCTAATCAAATAAAGGCAAAAAGGTCAAACGATATGGAGAACAGAGTAGTGTTTATCAGAGGGAAAGTGGGGTGGAGGGAGGGTGAAGTGTGTAAAAGGTGTCATCATATGGTGATGGATTAAAGCTACACTCTTGGTGATGAGTATGCTGTAGTGTATATAAAACTGAAATATAATGTGCTACATATGAAATTTATAAAATGTTATAAGCCAATGTTACCTCAATAAAAACAAATTTAATCTGACAAAATATCATTTAGCAGACTTAGTTATTCAATAAGTGAAATATATGATGTTTTTCATTTGCATGAATTTTTTTTCAATATAAAATGTCTGATAATTGACTACAACTCACAGGCCAAGAAGGAGTATTCAGGAACTTGAAGGGACTTCTTATGAATGTGAGGAAAGAGTGTGATGGTGGAATTTGCATCTTGCAGGCACATGTTTGCTCACTATAGTTTGGCTTTCTGTAGCTCCTCCAAATGACTTTCAAAGTGAGAAGTGAGACAGGAGCCTACAAATTCAGCTTCTGTGGTCTAACCGTGCCAGTTATTGAAGTCATGCAAGAGCCCCACGTGAGAGCGGTTAAGACAGCACTGCCTCTGGTATCCAGTGGAATCAAACATCAGTGTTTTAAACTGTTGAGCTTTGACCTAATTATTTGAATGGTGGGATAGGAGTGTTCCTGGGGCAGGAAATCTAAGATACACACATTCTTAACATAAATCATGTAGTATAGGGACAAAAATGTATAAACTGGTAAAAAATACTTTACCAATAAGCAACTTTTAAATAGGTGTTTTTTTTTTTTTTTTCCTGATTCTGAAAACAGAATTCCTCTTATTTGAAAGGTTGGGAGGTCAGGAGTGAGGGTGGTTACAGAACAATGGGTAGGAAAAAAGAACGTTTTTTTCATGAAAGTGATTTGTAAATTCTAAGTAATGAACAAATTGCAGCTGCCAGTATTATTTTGTCTATTTTTTCCCTGATGATAATCTGCCTACATTTATAGCTCATTGAAACACCTCAACTCAGGGACAATATTATCTAGGTGCTTTTCATTGGAATTGAATTTTACAAAAAGAAAGATGGCTTAGTTACTTTGCATTTTAAGAGAATGAAGGCTTCAAATCTTTAATACATTACCTTCAAGAGACATAAAATTTCTTCAGAAAGCTTATAACCATGATCAAATATAATTTGAATAACTAGATAGTTACATTATTGAAACTTATTGCTTTTAAAAGATCCAACTAAGAATGTGACTTTACAAATGATACATTCTTTTTCTACTTAAACAGTATAAATACTAGATGTTACCAAAAGAAAATCCCTAGTTTTGTAGGAAAATATTAATCAATTTTCTTTGAAAATATTTTGTTATTATGGAAAATTTCAAGGTCATATAAAAAGTTTATAGAAGCTCCCATATGTATATAATCGTCAAGTCACAGTGATTCTTGACATTCAGGTCAGAATTTCAGGAGTAAAACACTATAAAATCTCAGATACTTATTTTATTGCTGTGAGTCATGTATAGTTGCAGATTACATATTATATATATGTAACAAAAATAGCTGCGTGCAAGCTCAGTCTGCAAGGTTAGTTGTGTTCAACTCTTTGTGACCCCATGGATCTGTCCATGGGATTTCCCAGGCTAGAATACTGGAGTGGATTGCCATTTTCTCCTGTAGGGGATCTTCCTGACCCAGGGGTTGAACCCATGTCTCTTACATCTCCTGCCTGGCAGGCAGATTCTTTATCACTAGCATCACCTGGGAAGCCTTAATAGCCAGCAAAGCCTTGTTATAATATATGCAGCTTAGGTTTTTGGGATAGCCATCAATCCTCCTTGAATTCCTGTCACAAATTGGTAGTTTTGGGCCTCTTTTGATCCTGTCCTCTATCTGTGTTCTCTGTAGTGGCAGATATAAAACCTTCCCTCCAACTTCGACAAATTTAGGTCTATAGAGTCCATCTGAAAAAATAACTTTCAGAATTTTCCCTCCCTGTAAGTCTACTAAAAAAAAAAAAAAGCTTATTACACTCTACAATATGGTTAGTTCACACTTATCACCACAGATTCATTTTCCAGAACAGATGACCGTGAACTATGTATTAATATGTGTCTCCCCATTCCTACCTCAACCATAAGCATTAATGAGCTTTAGCATATTAGGAAAACAAAAATGCTTTTTCCCATTGAATTGAAATAATTTATACTAGCCCAGTCTGTAACAGGCCAATTTACGTACCTAGCACCACTTACACAGAATTTGGCAAATTCAGCAAGGACGACAAAACAAAACGTAAGCCAACAGATGAATGTGATGTGGAAAGGAACACACAGTGACTGATATCAATTACAATAAACATTTGGCTGAACTTCCCCAGATGTAGCCAACTTTTGGGATACAGCAGGTGAATCCTGCTGTAGAAGAGGATTTCAAAATACCACTCCCACTCTATAGAGCTCAACCTCTGTCTCTTGCTAATGCTTATTACTATGAATACCATCCAATTTTTTACTTCTACGTAGTAACTTGAGTTTTGTTTCAGCTCCTTTCTGTAGTTTCAACCAGGGGCAAATTTGCACCCAAGGGGACTGTGATGGGATTTATGAGAAAAATATGTTTTTGATCATTCACATTTCTAAGGTTCTTGGCTCACAGCTTTCAAACCCCTTGGAATTGAGATTGAGAAAGATGTCTTTTTGAAACAGTTTTATTTATTTTTAGTTTTGGTTGTTCTGGTCTTTTTTTTTTTTTTTTTTAACTGCATGACGGCTTTCTTTATTTGTGGCAAGTGAGACCTACCCTCTAGTTGTAGTGTGTGAGCTTCTCATTGCAGTGTCATCTTTTCCTGTGGAGCCTGAGCACCAAAAGTGCATGGGCTTCAATGGCTGTGGCACGTGGGCTTAGCTGCCCTGTGGCATGTGGAATCTTCCTGAACCGGGGATGGAAACCCCATCCCCTGCTTTAGCAAGTGGATTCTTGACCCCTGGACCAATAGAGAAGTCTAAGAAAGGTGTCTTTTTTGTGTGTTAATGAGGTGACTGTTGGAGAGCACCTAAGGTTGGGGGCTGGTTGTCAGTGGAACATACCACGGGTTGAGAATTGGAATTTTCAGCCTCCACCTCCCTCATCTCCAGAGACGGGGAAAAGTTGAATCAATTGCCCATTGCCAATGATTTAATCAAGGTTGTCTGTGTAAGGAGGCCTCCTTTAAAACTCAAAAGGACTGGGTTGAAGAACGTTTATCAGTTGATGATCTCCTGAAGGTGCTAAAAGAGTAGCTTTCCTAGAGAGGAAATGAAAGCTTCCTGCCCTTTCCCCATGTCTTGCCCCATGCATCTTTTCCATCTGGCTGTTCTTGAGTTTCATTCTTTTATAATAAACTGGTAATCTGATAAGTAAAATGTTTCTCTGAGTTTTGAGCCATGCTAGTAAGTTAGTTGATCCCACAGAGGATATCATTGTAATCTTTCATTTTATAGCCAGTGGACCAAGTATAGTTAACAACCTAGGTTTGTGATTGCTGTCTAAAGTAGGGTAAGGGGGCAGTCTTGTGGAAATTTTGTGCTTTTCCCAGGTAGATGGTGTCAGAATTGAGTTGAATTTTCAGACCTCCTACTGGTGAAAAAGTTGGCTTAAAGCTCAACATTCAGAAAACTAAGATCATGGCATCTGGTCCCATCACTTCATGGGAAATAGATGGGGAAACAGTGGCAGACTTTATTTACTTGGGCTCCAAAATCACGGCAAATGGTGACTGTAGCCATGAAATAAAAAGATGCTTACTCCTTGGAAGAAAAGTTATGAACAACCTAGACAGCATGTTAAAAAGAAGAGACATTACTTTGCCAACAAAGGTCCGTCTAGTCAAGGCTATGGTTTTTCCAGTGGTCATGTATGGATGTGAGAGTTGGACTATAAAGAAAGCTGAGCGCCGAAGAATTGATGTTTCTGAACTATGGTGCTGGAGAAGACTCTTGAGAGTCCCTTGGACTGCAAGGAGATCCAATCAGTCCATCCTAAAGGAAATCAGTCCTGAATATTCATTGGAAGGACTGATGTTGAAGCTGAAACTCCAACACTTTGGCCACCTGATGCAAAGAACTGACTCACTGGAAAAGACCCTGATGTTGCAAAAGATTGAAGGCAGGAGGAGAATGGGACGACAGCAGATGAGATGGTTGGATGGCATCACCGACTTAATGGAGATGAGTTTGAATAAACTCCGGGAGTTGGTGATGGACAAGGAAGCCTGGTGTGCTGCAGTCCATGGGATCACAAAGAGTCGGAAATGACCAAGCAACTGAACTGAACTGAACTTGTGTTCAAAAATTGCTTGTTGAAGTGAGAAACTTGCTGCTCCCCTTCCCACATGAATTGGAATTGGTGACCAGAACTTTATAGGGATATTTGCAATAGGGAAGCCCCAAGAATAACTAGAATGGGTAGCCATTCCCTTCTCTAGGGGATATTCCCGACCCGGGGATTGAACCCAGGTCTCCCACATTGCAGGCAGATTCTTTACCATCTGAGCCACCAGGGAAGCCTCTTGCAATGTCTGGAAATGTATAGATCCATATATATAATATATGTATTTTATTCTTTTATTTTTTCATTAGGAGGTGCTATTCGTGTCTAGTTGGTGGAATTAGGGACATTGCTAAACATCCTGTGATATACAGAATATCTAAAGCAAAGAACTATCTGGCCCCAAATGATAAATGTGCTAAAGATCAGAAATCTTGCTCTGGACATTTCCATTTTAAGTGACAAGTAGTTTCACTTTTGGAAAGCCAATTTATGTCTTAGGCATGTGTGCCCCAGTGTCAGGCATGGAAAACATATTTCATAGTCTACATTTTAATAGGTCCTTCCTCTAGGGGAGTGCTGGGAAAAACAGAGAGAAGAATATTGATCTCTTTCTGTTCTAAATAGTCTCAGTGCCATGGACATCCAAGTGACAAATTGTGGTTAAGCCCCAAAGTTTCCAGTGTGAGCTTCTTATTTATCTTTCTGATGACTTCTTATTACCACTTTGCCTTGGGGACTCTTACCTCTTGGCTGCTGAGTTTGCCAGCTGAAGTTCTTCTTGAGCTTTTGCAAGGTGTATGTCAATGTACGCCTAGAAGCTCTGGCCCAGTCAACTTGTCCTTCACCAATGTCTAATGTCTATTTTTTAATTAATTAATTTTTAATTGGAGGGTGATTACGTTACAATGTTGTGATGGTTTTTGTCATACATCGACATGAATCAGCCATGAGTGCACATGTATCCCCCCATCCTGAACCCCTCACCCACCTCCCTCCCCACTCCATCCCTCTGAGTTGTCCCAGAGCACCAGCTTTGTGTGCCCTGCTTCATGCATCAAACTTGCACTGGTCATTTATTTTACATATGGTAATATACATGTTTCAATGTTATTCTCTCAATTTATCCCACCCGTGCCTTCTCCCATGGAATACAAAAGTCTGTTCTTTACATCTGTGTCTCTTTTGTTGCCTTGCACATAGGATCATCTTTACCATCTTTCTAAATTCCATATATATACATTAATATGCAGTATTGGTGTTTCTCTTTCTGACTTGCTTCATTCTGTATAATAGGCTCTAGTTTCATGCACCTCCTTGGAACTGACTCAAATGTGCTCCTTTTTATAGCTGAGTAATATTCCATTGTGTATATGTACCACAACTTCCTTATTCATTCATCTGCCAGTGGACATCTAGGTTGCTTCCATGTCCTAGGTATTGTAAACAGTGCTGCAATTAACATTCACCAATGTCTATTTACTTTATCACTGTCACTGCTGGTTGACACAAAATTTCTTGTTCAGCAGTATGCTAAAAAACTATCTTCTCCACATTGTCCCAGCTCTGATGTTGACTGTTAATCATATCCTGGCCATTCTTCTGGGTTGTTCCTGCTATCCTTTTTAGAACTAGGATGGTCCATGCAGGGCTTTTGGTTCTATTTCTACTTTTAGAGAATGAGAATTGATATTAAAGTGTCCTTCTTGAGGATGTCAGTCCCCAGATGAGCTGGGAAGTATCTCTGAGTATGGGATTACCCATACTTCACTGTAAGAGAGTCTTTAGGATAGTAACCTGCTCTCCCTCAATCCACATTCTATGGCTCACCCTTTCCCTTTAGGGCTTAGCTACAAGGAGCTCTTTTAGTTTTGTTTGTATCTATGCATTTGTCTGTCTTTGGCTTCCCTTGTTCACAGTGGGAGACATGACTACACACTCATGGCATCCAGTTCCATCATTTAATGGCAAATAGAGGGGGAAAAGGTGGAAGCAGTGACAGATTTTGTTTTCTTGGGCTCCAAAATGACTGTGGACAGTGACACTGCAGCCATGAAATTAAAAGACGCTTGCTTCTTGGAAGAAAAGCTATGACAAACCAAGACAGCATATTAAAAAGCAGAAATATCACTTTGTTGACCAAGGTCCACTGACAAATGAGCTATGGTTTTTCCAATAGTTATTTATGCATAAAAGTATGGAAGTTCTTTAAATTAGAGTTACCATATGATCCAACAATTCCCACTCCTGGGCATATATCTGGAGAAAACTAATTCAAAAAGAAAATGCCCTCCAGTGTTCATGTGTGTGCATGCTCAGTCATGTCTGACTCTGCAACCCTGTGGACTATAGCCCGCCAGGCCGCTCTGTCCATGGGATTCTCCAGGCAAGAATACTGAAGTGGGTTGCCATTTCCTTCTCCAGGGACTCTTCTGGATCCAGGGATCAAACAAGGGTCTCCTGCAACTCCTGCCTTGGCAGGTAGATTCTTTTACCACTGAGCCATATGGGACAGCATTGTTCACAATAGCCAGGACAAATAAGCAAGCTAAATGTTCATTGACAGATGAGTGGATAAAGAAAATGTGGCATTTATATACAATGGAATATTCAGTTCAGTTCAGTTCAGTAGCTCAGTAGTGTCCAACTCTTTGCGACCCCGTGAATTGCAGCACGCCAGGCCTCCCTGTCCATCACCAACTCCTGGAGTTCACTCAGACTCACGTCCATTGAGTCAGTGATGCCATCCAGCCATCTCATCCTCTGTTGTCCCCTTCTCCTCCTGCCCACAATCCCTCCCAGCATCACAGTCTTTTCCAATGAGTCAACTCATCGCATGAGGTGGCCAAAGTACTGGAGCTTCAGCTTTAGCATCATTCCCTCCAAAGAAATCCCAGGGTTGATCTCCTTCAGAATGGACTGGTTGGATCTCCTTGCAGTCCAAGGGACTCTCAAGAGTCTTCTCCAACACCACAGTTCAAAAGCATCAATTCTTTGGTGCTCAGCTTTCTTCACAGTCCAACTCTCACATCCATACATGACCACTGGAAAAACCATAGCCTTGACCAGATGGACCTTTGTTGGCAAAGTAATGTCTCTGCTTTTGAATATGCTATCTAGGTTGGTCATAACTTTCCTTCCAAGGAGAATGCATCTTTTAATTTCATGGCTGCAGTCACCATCTGCTGTGATTTTGGAGCCTCAAAAAACAAAGTCTGACACTGTTTCCACTGTTTCCCCATCTATTTCCCATGAAGTGATGGGACCGGATGCCATGATCTTCATTTTCTGAATGTTGAGCTTTAAGCCAACTTTTTCACTCTCCTCTTTCATTTTCATCAAGAGGCTTTTTAGTTCCTCTTCTCTTTCTGCCATAAGGGTGGTGTCATCTGCATATCTGAGGTTACTGATATTTCTCCTGGCAATCTTGATTCCAGCTTGTGTTTCTTCCAGTCCAGCATTTCTCATGATGTATTCTACATATAAGTTAAATAAGCAGGGTTGCAATATACAGCCTTGATGCACTCCTTTTCCTATTTGGAACCAGGCTGTTGTTTCATGTCCAGTTCTAACTGTTGCTTCATGACTTGCATACAGCTTTCTCAAGAGGCAGGTCAGATGGTCTGGTATTCCCATCTCTTTCAGAATTTTCCACAGTTTATTGTGATCCACACAGTCAAAGGCTTTGGCATAGTCAATATAGCAGAAATAGATGTTTTTCTGGAACTCTCTTGCTTTTTCCATGATCCAGTGGATGTTGGCAATTTGATCTCTGGTTCCTCTGCCTTTTCTAAAACCAGCTTGAACATCAGGAAGTTCATTGTTCACATATTGTTGAAGCCTGGCTTGGAGAATTTTGAGCATTACTTTACTAGCGTGTGAGATGAGTGCAATTGTGTAGTAGTTTGAGCATTCTTTGGCATTGCCTTTCTTTGTGATTGGAATGAAAACTGACCTTTTCCAGTCCTGTGGCCACTGCTGAGTTTTCCAAATTTGCTGGCATATTGAGTGCAGCACTTTCACAGCATCATCTTTCAGGATTTGAAATAGCTCCACTGGAATTCCATCACTTCCACTAGCTTTGTTCGTAGGGATGCTTTCTAAGGCCCACTTGACTTCACATTCCAGGATGTCTGGCTCTAGGTGAGTGATCACACCATCGTGATTATCCAGGTCGTGAAGATCTTTTTTGTACAGTTCTTCTGTGTATTCTTGCCACCTCTTATTGACATCTTCTGCTTCTTTTAGGTCCGTACCATTTCTGTCCTTTATTGAGCCCATCTTTGCATGAAATGTTCCCTTGGTATCTCTAATTGTCTTGAAGAGATCTCTAGTCTTTCCCATTCTGTTCTTTTCTTCTATTTCTTTGCATTGATAGCTGAAGAAGGCTTTCCTATCTCTTCTTGCTATTCTTTGGAACTCTGCATTCAGATGCTTATATCTTTCCTTTTCTCCTTTGGTTTTCGCTTCTCTTCTTTTCACAGCTATTTGTTAGCCATAAAAAATGAAATAATGTTCTTTTCAGCAACTTAGACCTAGAGATTATCATTACTAAGTGAAGTAAGTCAGAGAAAGACAAATGTCATATAATATCACTTACTTGTGACACGTAATACAAATAATCTAAATGAACCTGTTTGCAAAATAGAAACAGACTCAAAGACAAAACAAGCTTATGGCTACCACAGAGGACAGGGTAGAGGGAGGGATAAATTAGGAGTTTGAGACTAACAGATGCAAAATATTTTATATAAAATAGATAAAAAACAAGGTCATTCTGTACAGCAGCAGGGAGCTATTTCAATATCTTGTGGTAAACTATAATGGAAAAATATGACAAAGCACACACACACATATGTATATATAAAACTGAATCACTTTGCTGTATATCAGAAGCTAACACAACATTGTAAATTAACTATACTTCAGTAAAAATAAAAAATACTTTCAAAAGTTGTCAGAAAAAATCTACATGTGTGTCCCTTCATCTGAATATTTGCAAATAGTATATTTGTGTATATGTCCATGTTTGTCATTCAAAAACATTTTGAATGTCTCTTTTCATGTTTATCACTGTGCTAAAAATGAGTCATATAGATTTCATTGAAAAAAATCTTAATTACTCTGAAGCCTCCTTGGTCTCTAAGATGCAACTGAGAAATCTTGTTAATGATTGGAGAAGGGGATCTACATGTAAACAAATTGACAAATGTGAAACTGACTTGTCAGACTTTACAACCAGGAAGTTCAAATTTGTGTCTTTTTGCTGGACTCACAGGAAATAGCTTAAGAAGCATATCCTTGAGATATGCTCTGACCCACCTATCATTGATCAATGGAGAAAGAGAGAAAGTTGAAACCCACTTGGGGGAGTCACCCCAGTTGTTAGACTGGCTACTAAGCAGCAACTAACTGTAGAATCAGGGTCTAGAGTGTCTCGTATTATAGCTAAAATTAAATAAATTATACTTTTTATGGGCCTGGAACAGGCCTGTCATGTCTATCTATGAATTGATTTTTATAATAATAATTATTAATTGAAATAATTTTGCTAATTATAATTATTAATAAGATTTCTTTTAATCTCACAAGTGACTTAGCTGAGGCCACAAATATTTCCTCTAATCGAAGAAAGAACATGGGGTTTGGGGCTAGCTAGACCTTGGTTTTAATGTCAGCTTTTATGCCAACCTAGTAGGTAGTGCAAGTTACAAAATCTCTTCTAGCTGCAGTCTTTTTAATAAGTAAAATAGAGATAATAATTCTTTCAAGAGTTGTTGAAAGGCTCTTGTAAATGTAAAATATCCAACTGAGTACCTGGCATATGGTAGACAATTAGTCACAGCTACTTTTGCTATTCTGATTGGTATTTTCATCTAAGAAGGTTCAATTCCAAGAGAACAAGTTAACAGAAATCCAGAAAAGAGGTGATACCTGAAGTTAGATTCTGCTTATTCTATCTCTAGGGAGCATCTGAGGCCAGTCACCAAGGACGTGGAGGAGAATGCCCAGTTCTCCTTGAGAGGGCCTGCCAGAATCTGAGACAGGTGGTAAGAGATTCATAGCAATGAGCTTGTTCAAAGGCAGGGCATAGATCCTACTGAAGAAATGTGTTAGAAATCCAGTTATATGGACCAGGCAAGTATAAAGGAGTTGTGGAAATGAGTAGCCACTGCAGTGTTCAGGATGCAATGACTGATGTATCAGATACCACATCTATAGCAGCATTATGAATTCCAGTGTCCATTTCATAATAGATTAAGCCTGTTAATGGTTTCCATAATTGCTTCCAGACTAACCCAGGGTCGAGATATTTTGAGTATATAGCTTTAGAACCTGTGGTTGAGCTATCGTGTGGAGACAGAGGCTAACTCGACCAAAATTGATTTCTTTTGTCTTGATTGAGTAATTTGCTTTACACATGAGAGAGAACAAACATATTTTCATAGCAGGACTACATCAGAGTTTCATCAAACTATCTGCTATCCAAAGGCTTATGGTAATGAATTATAATATTTTATACTGCTTGTAATATAAATAAATTCTACTGAAATAACCATATTATTTCAAAAAGCAAACATCTAACTTTTCAAAATATATAGTAGCATTTTATGGTAGTGCTATTCTTATAAGCATCTGTGGTAACAAAATTCATTGGTGGCTCAGCAGTAAAGAATCCACTTGCGATGTAGGAGATGTGGGTTCGATCTCTGAGTCAAGAAGATCCTCTGGAGAAGGAAATGGCAACTCACTCCAGTATTCTTGCCTGGAAATCCCTTGGACAGAGGAGCCTGGTGGCCTACAAGAGTCTGACATGAATTAGTAACTAAACCGCCACCACTAGGGTAACAGAATTCTAGTGTTCCCACCCTTGTGTACACATTCTGAAAAATGTGGATATGATGGCATATCACCCCCATGATTATAAGGCAGAAGGAGTTTTGCTGATATAATTAAGGTCTTTAACCAGTTGACTTTGAGTTGACCAAAAGGATTATTATTGGGATGGACATGAGCTAACCAGGTGAATGTTTAAAATAAGTAAAGAGATTCAAAGTGACGGAGACTCTTGCCCTGGTCTTGATGGAGCAAACTGCCATGATGTAGAGAAAGCCATGTGGTAGGGAATAGTGAGTAGCCTTCAGGGGCTGAGAGTAGTCCCAAGCTGACAGCCAGCAAGGCAGCAGGAACCTTGGTCCTACAACTACACTAAACCAAATGCTTGCCAAAACTTCAATAAGTCTTCAAGAAGACCCTGAGCTCTAGATAAGCCCACAGCTCCACTCACGACCTGGCTTCAGTCTGGCAAGACTCTGAGCAGAGCATCTAATAATAACCATTCCCAGTCTTCTCATGCTGTGAGTTAATGAGCAGATCATTATAAGATACTGAATTTGTGGTAATTTGTCACACAGCAAGAGAAAACCAATACAGTTACTACACAAACATTACTATGAATTCTAAGTCTAACTGTATTGGAAACCAACTAAAACTGAATGTAAGTTCTTGGTTTTAAGTTTTAGTAGGTTTGGCCAACTTTGATCAGAATTGAAAAGTTTAATGAGAGATTATTCCATGTCTGATGAAACTCCTTAATTTAAAATTAATTCTGAGATCTGAAACTAGCTAGAATTGGGTTATTTTCCCCAGATTTCTGAGTCACTTAAAATGTGATTTTAGAAAATGTATTTAAGCCACTTTCTTTAAAAGCTTTTGTTCCAAAATGTGTAGAAGAAACTTCACAGACCATATGTTTTATGTTTGCTAAATACGGGAGCAGATTTCTGAGCCTTCTAGCTTGCTAGGTATCAGTGATTTCAGAACATTTTATGTATAAGAAAAAAAGTCTTCTGCAACACCTTTTACGCATTTTCCAGGCCAGAATACTGGAGTGGGTAGCTGTTCCCTTCTTTAGGAAATCTTCCCAAAGCAGGGATTGAACCCAGGTCTCCCACATTGCAAGCAGATTTTTCACCATCTGAGCCACCAGGAAAGCCCAAGAATATTGCAGTGGGTAGCCCATCCCTTCTCCAGAGGATCTTCCCAACCCAGGAATCAAACTGGGGTCTCTTGCATTGCAGCTGAGTTACCAGGGAGGCCCCCAAATCAGAATCACTGGAAACCGAAAAAGAATAAGATGTACTTCTCTTCTTGATTGAAGAATAGCACACATCTACTTCAGCCTAGACAATGGGTATTTTCAGAGCAGCATGGAAAGCAGAAAAATGAATTAATGTCTGACAATGTGAGAAGATGAATTCTTACCCTTCTGTTGACTTTTTGACTTTAAAGCTTTTTGTTTTGCCATATCCTTCCTGGTTTTCATCTCATTTATATTTCATGATATTGAGATAGTCATATGTTTCAAATGAATTGCAATGCTTTATTTTTGTCTTTTCCAGAAGACCATAGCATAAGATGAATAGATACCAGATTTAAATCTTTTTGGATGATTCAGAAGGGGAATGAACTTGAATGTAATGTAATTTGAACAACATCACTATAACTTTGAAACTTTTCTTCTAAAAACTCTAACTTGGTAAGAGATTGTGAGTCAGTTATTTCACCTTTATCATGCCACAAGCTTTTTTCTTCTTTTGCAAATATCCTTCTAGTTCAAAGACCCATACATTCAGCATCCTTCAAAATGATATTATCCTTTTTTTTAAACTTCAAAATAAATGGTTGAAATAAAAAGAGAAGGAGAAAAATGCTAAAGTAGTGAAGACAAGATTGTGTATGATTGAGCTTGACAATATGATTGTTGATTAGCGCTGATGGTTTTTATGCATTTGGAAAAAATGCAGTGATTCAGATTGCGTTTATGAGCTGTTGTTTTCAGTTGACAATAGCAGTGTCTTTGAAAGAATGTGTTCTCCCATTTGCTTCCATTGTCTTAGACTCCTCAGCAACACACAAAAGACTGATTTATGATTTTTTAAGCAGCAAGGGTCTTTAAATGAAATTGATTAAGCATTTCTCTTCCTCCTGTACCTTTAAGCTGATTTCACTCCAAAAGCTCTCAGAAACGGAGTATTTATTGAGGCTGCCAGGGTCATCCATTAGTTGGACTCTACCGCATGGTTTACTAATGAGGCTAGGCTGTGTTTGCTGTCACTAATGCTGATTTGAAAGAATGCTTTAATTACTTCTTTGCATTGATTGTGGTTGCTTTTCTTATGGTTTTAGCAGTAACTATGTTGTATGATATCTTTCTTTTGGAGGTTTTTTTTTTTTTTGTACTACTTGGCATTTTGTTGTTGATGGCCATCTATGTTGGCAGAAAAATAGATTAAATTAACCTTCCCACTTGCCATTTGGGCAAACATGATTTAAAGAGTTTTACGTTTAAACTCCTGGGCTTCCCTGTAGCTCAGCTGGTTAAGAATTTGCCTGCAAGGCAGGAGACCTGGATTTGATCCCTGGGTTGGGAAGATCCCCTGTAGAAGGGCATGGCAACCCCCTCCAGTATTCTTCCTCCCATGGATGGAGGAGCCTGGTAAGGTATAGTCCACAGAGAGTTGGACATGATTGAAACGATTTAGCTTGTGTGCATGCAAACTCCTACTTCCGCCAACATATTGAGAGTAAACACCCAGGAGACTGCAGAGGTTGCTAAGCTTCTCTTCTGTAAGGAAAAGCATCATTGTGGATCTCATCTACATGTGTCTAATAATGGCAATGTTCCTCCTTTTATTCGGAGTTTAGGCTGATTCTTTTTGTAAAGATCTTGCATCATATAGCCTGATGTGTAGTTAGGTTAACCCATTCTTAGAGCTGTTAGATGTTATTTCAGTGCCTATACTTGAGTTTCTTTCTTTCATTCTTGTTGTTTCTAACTCAAATGCATTTGACAGAAAGCTAGTCTTTTGAATATCTCCTGGATCTGAGTCACCTCACGTTTTCCTGAAATGTCTTTGGTAGGGCAGATGTTTAAATAATCTTCACTAGATAAATTTCACCAGGGATAATATCTTCTTCCATGATGTAATATAAAGCCTGTATAGAATCTGAAAGTATGCTTCCACCACACCTTCTTGTGTGACCCGAGTAGGTTCCTTAAGCTTGAGCCTGAGCTTCCTAGTGGTAAAATGTGCATGTTACCTACAATTCAGGCTTCTTAGAAAGATTAGAGTAGATTGCATGCTTGCATGGGTGCTCATTCACATCCAGCTCCTTGCAACTCCATGGTCTATATAGCCTGTCAGGCTCCTCTGTACATGGAATTTTCCAGGAAAGAATACTGGAGTGGGTTGTCATTTCCTTCTCCAGGGCTCTTCCCAACCCAGGGATTGAACCTGTGTTTCTTATGTCTCCTACACGGGCAGGCAGGTTCTTTGCCACTAATGCCACCTGCAAACATATATAAAATACACATAAAACATTTTTCATGATACACAGAAGGCCCTCAAATGAATATTGTCTTCAGGTAAAGGTTCTTCTTTATCATTTCCTTATGCTGTCATAAGGACAGTAGCAATAAATATCTTGCATAACTTTATAGAAACTGTCTCATGTACAAATGAACAGGGAGTTCTTACCTATTCCTACTCATTTTATAAAATAAATGTAAAACAATTGTGATGTTGTAGTTTCCATGAGTAGTTAGAGTTTGATTATCACTGTGGATTGATTTATAGCATCACACTTTTCTTTTGGATGAATATGTATTTCTTAATGCTGAATGTGTATGTTACCAAAATATTTCAGTTTTTTTTTACCTCTTGTTTATTTTTAATTTATGTTTAAGGTTTTTAAACAACTGGAGAGAGTTGGCTTGATGAGTATTCCACTGAAAGTTCTACTGACAATCATTTATAATCAGACAAAATGACCTCTGGAGAATGAATGTCAGTCCTGGCCAATTCAACAGTGGATTCCCAAACAAGTTACAAGTTAAATTTTTATTACACATGGTTACATCTAGTCTTGTAGAATTCTTAGAATTTCTCAGGTTTATCGTTTAATGATAAATATCCAGGCATTATACTATATGGCATGTCCTTTAAAAAGGAATGAGAGTCAAGGAATGATTTGAAGGCATATTGTCACAAACACATAGATGTAAGGCAGAGAAGACATTGAAGAGAATGAAGGATGAATGGGTGAGAAATATATAGACTTCTCAAGATGGAGAGTATAGGGTAAAGCATGAGGAGAGAGGACATTGTGAAGTCTATTATAGCAGTGAGTGGAATTGATGTGCACACTTTTGTTAACCAGGCACGAGAGTTGAGGTGTTCGCTCCCCTTCCTGCCCCATTTGACAAGTCATTTCAGTAATGTCTGCATTTGACAGAAGGTGCTTTGAAGACATGTGAACTATGTGGGAGGAATATTGGAATATAAAGAAGAATTTGTACCCTCTGACCAGGGAACTAGAAAGTGTCTGCAGGATAGCAACACGGGGAATCCAAGGAAACAGATGGCTTCAAGCTCTAATCAGCCAAGAGTTGCTGGTTTCTGTCTTCTCAGTGATTTCTCAGTGAGTGCTGTATAATGATTAATAAGCAACTTAAAGTGCTTATACCTTGAAGGGCACATTAATTCAATGGATCTGGGTCCAGATCTCTTAAAATTCAGAAATACTTTGGTTCTTTTCAGTTTCTTTTCAAAAGAGGAGATAAAGTAGCAATAAATCAGAAAAGGGAATCTCTATACGCCAAACTTAGGAATAGTGCTTATTTGGACAAAGGTAGATGTGTATTGGGCTTCCCAGGTGGCGCTAGTGGTAAAGAACCTGCCTGTCAATGCAGGAGACATGAGAGACACAGGTTCAATCCCTGGGTTGGGAAGATCCCCTGGAGAAGGGAATGGCTACCTACTCCAGATTCTTGCCTGGAGAAACCCATGGACAGAGGAGCCTGGTGGGCTACGGTCCATAGGGTTGCAAAGAGTTGCAAAGACATGACTGAAGTGACTTAGCAGCAGCAGCAGTGGCAGGTGTAGAACACCTCATCATATTCACATTCAAGGTTGATCTGAAGTTAACCTGGAGATACTCAGGTGTTGTCTCCTCTGTGGAAAGCTTTTGGACAGTAGGAACCGAAGACATTGTTTTTCATTATTTAAAGCTACTTGAAGGTAGACACCGTGTACTCCCCACCTACCTCCACCTGCTGCCTTATCTATCAGACCAATCACGATGCTCTGCAAAGACAGGCGCCCAGTCACACACCACGGAGAACAGCACAGTGCAAAAAGAGAAGCCGCATTAGAGCAGTTATCCAGACACATGCATCCTAAATCAACAGCTTTGCTTTGGGAATTAAAAGAGAACCTTATATTTTATAAAGTACAAGAGTATGAAAGAAGAGAAATCCATCTGGGTTACTGTGGTCAAGCAAGACATGTTGTATATCATCCTCCTCTCTGGCTCCATGCCTCAGTATTTATTATTTTGGATAGAGAGAGTCAGGGGGGACCTGGTCAAAGTTTTCACATCTGTTAATCTAAGAAGTGGTGCTGACATTAGTCTCTTTATTTTACTTTAAAATTTTATTTATTTTTAAATTTTAGACAGCCTACTTTTTATTGACATTAATTGATTTGCCATAAAAATGAGTTTCTGGTGTACAACATAGTTATTTGATATTCTTGTGTGCGAGTGCACTCAGTCACTTCAGCTGTGTCTGACTCTTTTGTGACCCTATGGACTACAACCCGCCAGATTCCTCTGCCCATGGGGTTCTCCAGGCAAGAATACTGGTGTGGGTTGCCATGCCCTTCTCCAAGGGATCTTCCCAACTCAGGGATTGAACCCAGGTCTCCTGCATTGCACACGGATTCTTTACCCACTGAACCACCTGGGAAACCCAATTTGATATTCATATACAATATGACATGATCACTATGATACGTTTAATTACCAACTGTCACCATACGAAGTTATTGCAAAATTATTAACTATATTCTCTATGCTGTACACTTCATCCCCGTGACCTTTTTTATACCTGGAAGTTTGTACAGTTTTTCTTACATCCTCTTGTCACCTGATGGTCTCTGGATCTTCCAGTGATTTGCTTCATCAGTTCAGTCGCTCGGTCGTGCCTGACTCTGCGACCCCATGGAGTGCAGCACACCAGACTTCCCTGTCCTTCATCAACTCTTGGAGCCTACTCAAGCTCATGTCCATTGAATCAGTGATGCCATCCAGCCATCTTATCCTCTGTTGTCCCCTTCTCCTGCCCTGAATCTTTCACAGCATCAGGGTCTTTTCCAGTGAGGTAGATCTTCACATCAGGTGGCCAAAATATTGGAATTTCAGCTTCAGCATCAGTATTTTCAATGAATATTCAGGACTGACTTCCTTTAGGATGGGCTGGTTGGATCTTCTTGCAGTACAAGGGGCTATCAAGAGTCTTCTCCAACTCCACAGTTCAAAAGCATCAATTTTTTGGCACTCAGCTTTCTTTATAGCTCAACTCTCACATCCATATATGACTACTGGATAAACCATAGCTTTGACTAGAAGGACCTTTTTTGGCAAAGTAATGTTTCTGCTTTATAATATGCTGTCTAGGTTGGTCATAACTTTTCTTCCAAGGAGTAAGTGTCTTCTAATTTCATGGCTGCAGTTACCATCTGCAATGATTTTGGAGCCCCCAAAATAAAGTCTGTCACTGTTTCCACTGTTTCCCTATCTATTTGCCATGAAGTGATGGGATCAGATGCCATGATCTTCATTTTTTGAATGTTGAGTTTTAAGCCAGTTTTTCAGTCTCCTCTTTCACTTTCATCAAGAGGCTCTTTAGTTCTTCACTTTCTGCCATAAGGGTGGTGTCATCTGCGTATCTGAGGTCTTTTTAAAATTTCTCCCAGCAATCTTGATTCCAGCTTATGCTTCATCCAGTCCAGCATTTCTCATGATATACTCCGCATTTAAGTTAAATTTGCCTCAGAAAATGAAGAGATGTGATGGGTGTGACCCTAATCTCCAGAAGTTGGTGAAATACCAGTGTCTGGCTCTGCCCACTTGATTTAGCACAGAGACTTTGTAGGCTTCTTCTTCTGCTCTGTTGATGTCAGAGATGCAAGCTGGAGTAAAGGTTTCCTTAACTTCTAGTTTAGGATATGTGCTGAAACTGGGAAATGTCCCAGGTTTGACAGTATATCCATCAGTGTTGTTAGTATTTCTCAGATCTTTCACTTTGGGGATTTATTTGCTTTCTAAAAATTTGTGTGACAAATCTTTTTCTTTTTCTTCCAGTTTTCTCAATGGGGAATTTTTGTACTTTTATGTATACCCTTCAAAATATACTTACCAGTTTCTCTTAACCCTCTTTCTGTTTGCCCTGATTGTGATCTTTGGCCTGATAGATGCAGTCGATACACAAAAGAATATTCCAAAAGTGAATATTCATTGGCTTATTTTTCACTTACCTCAGGTTAATGCCTGTTTATTTTTTAAAACATCACACAATTCCAATTAATATTAGACATCAGGAGATATGCAATTAGTATAAGCACTGATTCATCTTTGATGTGTGAAAAAAACTACTTAAAATTCATTATATCCCACTAAAAATAATTTGGAATAAATTAAGTATTTTCAAAGGCTATTCCACCCCAAGAGTTCCCCCCAGAGTTTCAAAATAAATATATTTCTCATTACTAATAAGGAATTCTTTTAGCCCCAACAAGGAGCTTATTCTTTACCAGCTGAACCACAAGGGAAACCTTACAAATAGCTGTGAAAAGAAGAGAAGTAAAGGGCAAAGGAGAAAAGGAAAGATATACCCATTTGAATGCAGAGTTCCAAAGAATAGCAAGGAGAGATAAGAAAGTCTTCCTCAGTGATCAATGCAAAAAAATCAAGGAAAACAATAGAATGGGAAAGACTAGAGATCTCTTCAAGAAAATTAGAGATATCAAGGGAAAATTTCATGCAAAGATGGGCACAATAAAGGGAACAAATAGTATGGACCTAACAGAGCAGAAGATATTAAGAAGAGGTGGCAAGAATACATAGAAGAACAGTATAAAAAGATCTTCATGACACAGATAACTATGATGGTGTGATCACTCACCTAGAACCAGACATCCTGGAATGAGAAGCCAAGGGGGCCTCAGGAAGCATCCCTACGAACAAAGCTAGTGGAGGTGATGGAATTCCAGTTGAGTTATTTCAAATCCTGGAAGATGATGCTGTGCAAGTGCTGCACTCACTCAATACGCCAGCAAATCTGGAAAATTCAGCAGTGGCCACAGGACTGGAAAAGGTCAGTTTTCAATCCAATCCCAAAGAAAGGCAATGCCAAAAAATGCTCAAACGACCACACAATTGCACTCATCTCACACACTAGCAAAGTAATGCTCAAAATTATCCAAGCCAGGCTTCAATGGTACATAAACCATGAACTTCCAGATGTTCAAGTTGGATTTAGAAAAGGCAGAACCAGAGATCAAATTGCCAACATCCATTGGATCATTGAAAAAGCAAGAGAGTTCCAGAACATCTACTTCTGCTTTAAGGACTATGCCAAAGCCTTTGACTGTATGAATCACAACAAACTGTGAAAATTCTTAAAGAGATGGGAATACCAGACCACCTGACCTGCCTCTTGAGAAATCTGTATGCAGGTGAGGAAGCAACAGTTAGAACTGGACATAGAACAACAGACTGGTTCCAAATCAGGGAAGAGGTGCGTCAAGGCTGTATATTGTCACCCTGCTTATTTAACTTACATGCAGAGTACATCATGAGAAATGCTGGGCTGGATGAAGCACAAGCTGGAATCAATATTTCCAGGAGAAATATCAATAACATCAGATATGCATATGACACCAACCTCAAGGCAGAAAGTGAAGAAGAACTAAAGAGCCTCTTGATGAAAGTGAAAGAGGAGAGTGAAAAAAGTTGGCTTAAAGCTCAACATTCAGAAAACTAAGATCATGCATGTGATCCCATCACTTCATGGGAAATAGGTGGGGAAACAATGGAAACAGTGACAGACTTTATTTTGGGGGCTCCAAAATCACTGCAGATAGTGATTGCAGCCATGAAATTAAAAGACGCTTACTCCTTGGAAAAAAAGTTATGACCAACCTAGATAGCATATTCAAAAGCAGAGATATTGCTTTTCCAGCAAAGGTCCATCTAGTCAAAGCTATGGTTTTTCCAGCAATTATGTATGGATGTGGGAGTTGAGCTATAAAGAAAGCTGAGTGCCGAAGAATTGATGCTTTTGAACTGTGGAGTTGGAGAAGACTCTTAAGAGTTCCTTGGACTTCAAGGAGATCCTAAAGGAAGTCAGTCCTGAATATTCATTGGAAGGACTGATACTGAAGCTGAAACTCCAATACTCTGGCCACCTGATGTGAAGAACTGACTCACTGGAAAAGATCCTATTGCTAGAAAAGACGGAGGGCAAGAGGAGAAGGGATGATACAGGATTAGATGGTTGGATGGCATCACCGACTCAATGGACATGAATTTGAGAAAGTTATGGGAGTTAGTGAAGGACAAGGAAGTCTGGCGTGTTGCAGTTCGTGGAGTCACAAAGAGCTACATAGGAACAACCCACTGAACTGAACTGAAGGGGCTGATGCAATAATCCTAATGATTGAGTCTATCACTGCTGGGATAGCTATCCTCAAAGACATTTACATTCATCTTCCTTCTTATCAGCACTCCAATCTTATTCAGATATTGGTGGATCCATATATTTTATGAAGTGAAATATATACCCTAAGTCAATACTATTAATATATATATATCCATTGTCTTTGCTAGAGTTTCATGTCATGAAATTCTGATCAATCACAATTGAGGGAACTCTCCTAGGAAAGCTATCTTCACTCTTAAAAAAGTACTTAGAATAAATAGCATTTGCCCTTTTCCCCCTTGTATTTGAACTTTGCGGCATAGGCACACAATGCCTGGAGATACTGTGGTCATTCTGATGCAATGAAAAGTGAAGCCTACAATTGGCAATAGCAATCATGATACTAAAATGCTGATTTAGCTGATGCACCTGTTTTGGGGTCTTCTTATTACATGAGATAACAAGTTTACTTTATTATGTTCAAAAGCATTAAATCAATTTTAATAAGGTATGTGTGTGCTCCGTTGCTCAGTAGTGTCTGACTCTTTGTAGCCCCATGGACTATAGCCAGCCAGGCCCCTCTGCCCTTGGAATTTTCCAGGCAAGAATACTGGAGTGAGGTGCCATTTCTTACTGCAGGGATCTTCCCAATCCAGGGACTGAACCCACTTCTCTTGCATCTTCTGCATTGACAGGTGGATGCTTTACCACTGCGCCACCTGGGAAGCCCCAAGGTATAACTGACACACACTAAATTGTACTTTAAGATGTGCAGTTTGACAAGTTTTGACATCTGTACATACCTATGGTATCATGCAATCCATATAGTGGGTATATCTACTCCCTCAAAAGTTTTATTATGTACTTATATTTATGGTGGCTCAGATAGTAAAGAATATACTTGCAGTGTGAGAGACCTGGGTTTGATCCCTGGGTTGGGAAGATCCCCTGAAGAAGGGAATAGCTACCCACTCTCCACCCTTGCCTGGAGAATTCCACGGACAGAGGAGCCTGTCTGGCAACAGTCCATGGGGTCACAAGGAGCAGACATGATCGCAGAACTAACAGTATTTAATAGAGCCAGGTTTAATTATTTTTTAAAGTGTTATATTCCTTTATCTCACCTGATCACACTGACTAACACAGTGATGAACGGAGCGGTGAGAACTGACATCTCCCAGGTTTTAAGTATGATGTGATATGTAATGTTTTTGAAGATAGTTTTGTTTGGGTAAGTTCTCTTCTCTTGCTAGTTTGCTGAGAGATTTTTACTAGGGATTGATGTTAGATCTATCAAATTTTTTAAAAAAAATCTTTTGACACAGTATACTGTTTGATTTTTGAGTTTTTAAGAAACTGCATTTCTAAAGTAAACCTAGTTTGTTTGTGGTAGCTTTTTGTTTTTATATAATGATGGATTTAATTTGATGACTTTTTATTAAGGAGTTACTGTCTAAGCCCATGAGGGATTTGTGTCTATAGTTTTTTTTTGTTGTAAGGCATTTATCTGGTTTTGGCATAAAAGTAATGTTACTATAAACTGAGTTGGTAGCTATTATCTCTTCAGTCTTTTGGAAAAAAAATCATTTTATCGTTTTCCTGTTCTCTATGTATTTCTGCTATAACCTTTATTATTTCCTTCCTTCTGCTTACTTTGGTTTTCATTTGTCTCTATTGTCCCCTTGATTGTTATGATGAAAGCTAAAATAATTGATTTGAGATGTTTCTTTTCTAACATAGGTATTTTAGTTTTATTTCCCTTTGTTGTGGTTGTTCAGTTGCTAAGTCACGTCCTACTCTGTGACCACATGGACTGCAGCACACCAGGCTCCTCTGTCTTCTACTATCTCCCAGAGTTTGCTCAAATTCGTGTCTGTTGATTGGGTGATGCTATCTAACCGTGGCATCCTCTGTCATCCCCTTCTCCTGCCTTCAGTCTTTCTCAACATCAGTGTCTTTTCCAATGATTCGGCTCTTTCTATCAGGTGGCCAAAGTATTGGAGCTTTGGCGTTAGTTCTTCCAATGAATATTCAAGGTTTATTTCTTTTAGGATTGACTTGTTTGATCTCCTCACAGTATTTATTTCAAGTACTGCTTTAGTTGCATCCCACAAATTTTGATAAGCTATGAGTTTATTCTTAGTCGATTCAAAATGCTTTCTAAGTGTAGATTTGGAAACGTGCAATTTTGTTTCAAATACTTGGGACTTTTCCAGGTATGTTACTGTTACTGACTTAAAATTAAATGTTACTGTGGTTAGATACATGCTTGGTACGATTTGATTCCTTTTAAGTATATTCATGGCATCTGGTCCCATCACTTCATGGGAAATAGATGGGAAACAGTAGAAACAGTGTCAGACTTTATTTTTGGGGGCTCCAAAATCACTGCAGATGGTGACTGCAGCCATGAAATTAAAAGACGCCTACTCCTTGGAAGAAAAGTTATGACCAATCTAGATAGTATATTCAAAAGCAGAGACATTACTTTGCCGACTAAGGTCCGTCAAGGCTATGGTTTTTCCTGTGGTCATGTATGGATGTGAGAGTTGGACTGTGAAGAAGGCTGAGTGCCGAAGAATTGATGCTTTTGGACTGTGATGTTGGAGAAGACTCTTGAGAGTCCCTTGGACTGTGAGGAGATCCAACCAGTCCATTCTGAAGGAGATCAGCCCTGGGATTTCTTTGGAAGGAATGATGCTGAAGCTGAAGCTCCAGTACTTTGGCCACCTCATGAGAAGAGTTGACTCATTGGAAAAGACTCTGATGCTGGGAGGGATTGGGGGCAGGAGGAGAAGGCGACGACCGAGGATGAGATGGCTGGATGCCATCACAGACTCGATGGACGTGAGTCTGCGTGAACTCTGGGAGATGGTGATGGACAGGGAGGCCTGGCGTGGTGCGATTCATGGGGTCGCAAAGAGTCGGACACGACTGAGTGACTGAACTGAACTGAACCGAACTGAACTGAGGTATATTCAAACATGTTTGTGTCACAGTATATGAGTGGATGTTCTGTGTGCACTTGAATACGTAATCTGCTGTTGAGTAAATATTCTGCAAATGTTATATAGGATAAAGTTGGTCAAGTCTTCTATATATTGATATTCTGTCCACTTGTATCAGTTATTAAGAAAGAAATGTTAAAATCTCAGGCTATCATTTTGCATTTGTCTATTCAGAGGGCTTCCCTGGTGGCTTAGTGGTAGAGAACTTGCCTGCTAATGCAGAAGTAGATTTGATCTCTGGGTCAGGAAGATCCCATGGAGAAGGAAATAGCAAGCCATTCCAGTACTCCTGCCTGTGAAATCCCAAGGACAGAAGAGCCTGGCTGGCTACAGCCCATGGGGTGACAAAGAGTTGGACACAACTGAGCTACTAAGCAGAGCACAGCACAGAAATGTGGCATATGTACCCTGTGAGCCAGACTGCATAAAGAAGTTGGTATTCAGTCATAGATTGCAGTAAAGATAGATGCCAATGAGCAAACATTACATTTTATAAGAATCAAAACTGACCTTGGTTAAACTGAAACTGAAGTGGCTCAGCTGTGTCTGACTCTTTGCTACCCCATGGACTGTAGCCTACCAGGCTCCCCAGCCCATTTGGAATTTTCCAGGCAAGAGTACTGGAGTGGGTTGCCATTTCCTTCTCCAGAGGATCTTCCCAACCCAGGGATCGAACCCTGGTCTCCTGCACTGTAGGCAGATGCTTTACCATCTGAGCCACCAGGGAAGACCTTGGTTAAGTATGACACATGTAAGCCATGTTAGGCTATCATTTTAGGCTGCTGTGGAATGTGAATTTAACTTTGCTTGGATGAAAGGAGCCCAAGCATTCTAATTTTGAGTTTTGGGGGGCTTTCTTAATGTCATTTTTTTTAACACCAACTGGATAAACACTAATTGGGATTAAGTATGCCTCCAACAATGGGATAGAGACATGATAAACATAGTTTGCAAAGAAAAATAAATTTAGTTTTGAATTCCAGATTTCATGCCTTTGAATTTTAATTTTTCTACGTGTATGTATGAAAGACAGAAACAAGGAATAGAAGCCAATAACATTTTCAAGAGAAAAGCATGTGATCTCCTGGCTTGCAGTCTTTCTCTACTTCAATCTATCATTTATACTAATGCTTGGAAAAGATTTTTAAAATACTTCTTTGCACTCATTACCTAATCTTCCCAAATTTCAATGTTTTCTTTATTTTATAGATAGAAATCTAGACTTTATGCTAACTTAAACTTCCACATATGGGTTCCTGTGTAAAACTGTTTTTAACCCTAATTGCTGTTTCTCCTTCAAACCGCAAGCAGGATTCTTCCTTTACTCAAACAGATCTATTAGATTTCTTACACATACCAGGCTTCCCTGGTGGCTCAAACAGTAAGAGTCGGCCTGCAATGCTGGAGGCTGGGTTTCAGTCCCTGGGTTGGGAAGATCCCCTGGAGAAGAAAATGGTTACTCCAGTATTCTTGCCTGGAGAATCCCAGGGACAGAGGAGCCTGTGGGCTATAGTCCATGGGGTCACCAAGAGTCAGACACTTTCACTTTCACCTTTACTGGACATGACTTACCTCTTTGTCTTGGGTTGTCTTTTCCCCTCCTTTCTGTATGTCTGATTATAAATTTCTTTTGAAATCTATGCTCATGTCACACATGATTTATGAAGCTTTCTCTAAATGCCCCAATCCTGACTCCCATGAACTGCTACAGAAATGACCGATATATCTTCATTGGCATGTGGACAATTTGGCTGTGCTTTTATCAAGACTTTTATTTGAATTACAAAATGGTCTCAATTTTTCTCTCTGTAAATGCTCATATTTTGAATACTGAGCTTTCATCCACCATAATTCTTCTTGCCACCTAATTTACTTCTTCACAGATTCACGCAATACTCAATTTAAAAGGTTTCTTCTCTTTCAATGCATTATCTTTAAAATAACTTTTACTCAGAAATCACTTTACTTTCCCTGAAATGTGCTCCCTGAATTGAAGTCAAGAAGTAAAAATTGTAACAAAGATAATCACAGCTTTTAGAGTCAGAGACAACTACCAGATTAGGTGTTACCTGGAACTGTTCCTTTTTGTGTAGAAGTTACCTTTATCAAACAATCCACCCCATCTGGGGTAGAGAAATATGTTTTGTATGTACTTCGTGTGGATCATAAATGGTTGAGATAATTAGTAAGCAACTGATATTAAAAGGTCAATTAGAATGGATTAATTTTAGCAAGAGTCCTCTTATTCAAAGAAATTGGGTCATATATTTGGCCAATTAGCACAGTCAAATGTGAAATTACAACACAATTTTGTGCAGTGAAGAATTAAGTTAACTCAAAGACAGATCAGGCCTTCGCCTTTGGCTACTGGGAGGTGATCTTTAGTATCCTGGGATGTTCTGCCTAATAAAAGAGTCTGTCTGGGGAAAGGGAATGAAGACTAAAGGTATTAGTTTGAGCCTCTAGGAGGGACTGGAGACTAAAGGACAGCCACCTGGGTAGTATGTGATGGAGTCCCAGTAAAAGCTCTGGACACTAAAGGCTTGGATGAGCTTCCCTGATTGGCAATACTCTGTACCTGTAATGCAGGAGATGTGAATTCAATCCCTGGGCCGAGAAGATCCCCTAGAGAAAGGCACAGCAACCCACTCCAGTATTCTTGCCTGGAGAATCCCATGGACAAAGGAACCTGGTGAGCTACAGTCCATAGGATAGCAAAGAGTCGGACACAATTTAAGTGACTGAGCACATACATGCTGATACATGTGAATATACCACATTCTTGATTCCTTGGGGAGAGAACAGAAAAACTCCACACTTGCTTCCTTTCTTGGACTCTTTCCTATGCTGCATCCTTGGCTCATTTTAATTTGTACCCTTTCCCTGATATAAACCATAACCGTGATTATAACAGCATCTAAGTTACATGAGTCCTTCTAGTAAGTTATTTAACCAGAAAGTGGTTGGGGACTCTCTTTCCTATTGAATTTCAATTATTTTTAGAAGTGAGTGTACTCTTGTCATGTGCTGTAAATTTGCAGTTGGATAAACTCAACACAGATATTCATCAGAGATATCCATAAATATTTAGAGTCTACTTCTTCTAGGCATATTGTATATATAGAGTGTGTGAAGAACTGTTGTTTAAAATAACTGAAATTTGTAGATTGTAACTCCAGTGTAACCTAGACATCTAGTTGAGGAATACACAAATAAAAGCTTTGACTTACAGCATAGAAGTGTAAATTTGTTTGACTGTATTTTGAAAGGCATTTTCTATGAGTATGGACTCAGAGCAGGGTCCTCCTAGCTTTATTCCCTGATTTTTGAACTCGTATTTCATGTGTATGTCAATAATTCCTTGAGTAATATAATCATAATGCTAGTACAACAGACAAAATGGTTTGGGACTGCATAAACTCTTAATATGCACACAATTCAACTGTAAGAGGAAGTATTCAAGCATACAAAAGGATAATTTAGTGTGGAAGAGTTTTTTGTGTTATGAATATCTGTATATAGGCCTAACAGAAGAAACAAAGTGTTAGTTGATAAGACAAATTAAATGATTGGTCAGAGAGCTTCTGCTATAATTGATTAAAAAGATAAGGTCAATACTCACACTTTGATATATTTCACAAATTTTAAACATCAAGCAGCATTTTAAATTACAACACCTGATCTGTAATTGCTTTTTTAACCTTTAATTTCTGTTCTATTTTCCTTTGTTTCACTTAAATAATGGTTTGTCTTAGACTTATTAAGAGGAAGACTCAGCAGCACAATGAGAGAATCGAAAAGCTTTTACATTATTAACAGTATAAACTCTGAATAAAGGCAGTATATAGTTATAACATGATTTGCATATAGTATAAGTAAATATAGAATTCTTAGTGTATACTTGAATAGAGTGAAGAATTAAGCCAGTTAATGTCTGTGTCTAACAAGTGGTTTGGGAAGTGATTGATTTACCTATCTGGTCCAGTTCTCTCATCACTGTGCTTTCTTCTCAAATCAATTCAGTGCAGTTAATTTTAGTTGCTCAGCCATGTCTGACTCTTTGTGACCCCATGGACTGCAGCAAACCAGAACTCCCTGTCCATCATCAACTCCCAGAATTTACTTAAACTCATGTCCATTGAGTTGGTGATGTCATCCAACCATCTCATCCTCTGTTGTCCCCTTCTCCTGCCTTTAATCTTTCCCAGCATCAGGGTCTTTTTTAATGAGTCAGTTCTTCACATCAGGTGGCGAAAGTATTGGAGTTTCAGCTTCAGCATCAGTCCTTCCAACGCATATTCAAGACTGACTTCCTTTAGGATGAACTGGTTCGATCTCCTTGAAGTCAAAGGAACTCTCAAGAGTCTTCTCCAACACCACAGTCCAAAAGCATCAATTCTTCGGCACTCAGCTTTCTTTATAGCTCAACTCTCACACCCATACATGACTATTGGAAAAACCATAGCTTTGACTAGTTGGACCTTTGTTGGTAAAGTAATGTCTTTGGTTTTTAATATGCTGTCTAAGTGGTCATAACTTTTCTTCCAAGGAGCAAGCGTCTTTTAATTTCATGGCTGCAGTCACCATCTGCAGTGATTTTGGAGCCCCAAAATACAGTATCTTACTGTTTCCACTGTTCTCCGCCTATTTGCCCTGAAGTGATGGGACCAGACGCCATGATCTTAGTTTTCTGAATGTTGAGCTTTAAGCCAATTTTTCACTCTTCTCTTTCACTTTCATCAAGAGGCTCTTTAGTTCTTCTTTGCTTTCTGCCATAAGGGTGGTGTCATCTGCATATCTGAGATTATTGATATTTCTCCCGGCAATCTTGATTCCAGCTTGTGCTTCATCCAGCCCAGCGTTTCTCATGATGTACTCTGTATAAGTTAAATATGCAGGGTGACAATATACAGCCTTGACGTACTCCTTTTCCTATTTGGAACCAGTCTGTTTTTCCATGTCCAGTTCTAACTGTTGCTTCCTGATCTACATACAGATTTCTCAGGAGGCAGATCAGGTGGTCTGGTATTCCATCTCTTGAAGAATTTTCCACAGTTT
The DNA here is from genome assembly GCF_016772045.2 of Ovis aries. Lineage (NCBI taxonomy): Eukaryota > Metazoa > Chordata > Mammalia > Artiodactyla > Bovidae > Ovis > Ovis aries. The sequence continues at coordinate 55,655,247 of NC_056062.1, read as the reverse complement.
GTTGTGATCCACAAAGTCAAAGGCTGTAGCATAGTCAATAATGCAGAAATAGATGTTTTTCTGGAACTCTCTTGCTCTTTTGATGATCCAACGGATGTTGGCAATTTGATCTCTGGTTCCTCTGCCTTTGCTAAATCCAGCTTGAATATCTTAAAGTTCATGGTTCACATACTGTTGAAGCCTGGCTTGGATAATTTTGAGCCTTACTTTGCTAGTGTGTGAGATGAGTGCAATTATGCAGTCATTTGAGCATTCTTTGTCATTGCCTTATTGGGACTGGAATGAAAACTGACCTTTTCCAGTCCTGTGGCCTCTGCTGAATTTTCCAAATTTGCTGGCATATTGAGTGCAGCACTTTCACAGCATCATCTTTTAGGATTTGAAATAGCTCAGCTGGAATTCCATCACCTCCACTAGCTTTGTTCATAGTGATGCTTCCTGAGGTCCACTTGACTTCTCATTCCAGGATGTATAGTTCTAGGTGAGTAATCATACCATCGTGATGATCTGGGTCATGAAGGTCTTTTCAGTATAGTTCTTCTGTGTATTCTTCTCACTTTTTCTTAATATCTTCTGCTTCTGTTAGGTCCATACTATTTTTGTTCTTTATTGTGCCCATCTTTTCATGAAATATTCCCTTGGTATCTCTAATTTTCTTGGAGATCTCTAGTCTTTCCCATTCTATTGTTTTCCTCTATTTCTTTGCATTGATCACTGAGGAAGGCTTTCTTATCTCTTCTTGCTTTCTTTGGAAGTCTGCATTCAGATGGGTACATCTTTCCTTTTCTCCTTCGCTTTTTGCTTCTCTTCTTTTCAGAGATATTTGTAAGGCCTCCTCAGATAGCCATTTTGCTTTTTTGCATTTCTTTTTCTTGGGAATGGTCTTGATCTCTGTCTCCTATACATTGTCATGAACCTCCACCCATAGTTCTTCAGGCACTCTGTCTATCCTAATTAATCCCTTGAATCTATTTCTCACTTCCACTGTATAATTGTAAGGGGTTTGATTTAGGTTATAGTGGTTTTCCCTACTTTCTTCAATTTAAGTCTGAATTTGGCAGTAAGGAGTTTATGATCTGAGCTACAGTCTGTGGTCCATGTGATTAGATTGGTTAGTTTTCTGTGATTGTGGTTTTCAGTCTGTCTGCCCTCTGATGGATTCGGATAAGAGGCTTATGGAAGCTTCCTGTTGGGAAAGACTGACTGAGGTGGAAACTGAGTCTTGTTCTGGTGGGCAAGGCCATGCTCAGTTCAGTCTAGTTGCTCAGTCGTGTCCGACTCCTTGCAACCCCATGAATCGCAGCACGCCAGGCCTCCCTGTCCAACATCAACTCCCAGAGGCCGTGCTCAGTAAACCTTTAATCCAATTTTCTATTGATGGGTGGAGCTGTATTCCCTCCCTGTTATTTACCTGCGGCCAGACTATGCTTGCTTCCCTTGTGGCTCAGAGGTTAAAAGCATCTGCCTCTAATGTGGGAGACCTGGGTTTGATCCCTGGGTTGGGAAGATCCCCTGGAGAAGGAAATGGCAACCCACTCCAGTATTCTTGCCTGGAGAATCTCATGGATGGAGGAGCCTGGTGGGCTACAGTCCACGGGACTCCCAAAGAGTTGGACATGACTGAGTGACTTAACTTTCACTTTCTTTAATTTTCAAACTATGCTTCCCTGGTGGCTCAGATGCTTTCTCTGGTGGTAAAGCGTCTGCCTACAATGCGGGAGATCTGGGTTCAATCCCTGGGTCGCAAAGATCTCCTGGAGAAGGAAATGGCAATTCACTCCAGTATTTTTGCCTGGAAAATCCCATGGATGGAGGAACCTGGTAGGCTACAGTCCATGGGGTCGCAAAAAGTCAGACACAGTTGAGTGACATCACTTTCACTTCAAACTATGGTGGAGGTAATGAAGATAATGGCAACCTTCTTCAAAAGGTCCAATGCATGTACTGCTACACTCATTGCCCCCAACCCTGAAGTTGGCCATCACGGACCCACACCTCAATGCTTAACCACTACAGTTTTCTTTCACCACTAAGCCTATGTGCTCCTTGATTTATCACCTTATCTAGCAAGTGTTGATTTTTCTTTTGCAAACTCTCCAATAATTTTTTCATAGGCTTTTCTGAAATCTGCTTTTTTTCTCAATGAAAAATTTGATCATTTTCTCCATCAAGAAATATAGGGCTAAATCACAATGTTTAGATAATATGTACCAATTTGATATATATGTCTTTGCCATGAAATATTAAAAAAAATCAACCAGATACTTTTCAGTAGAGTGGAATGAAGATAATTGCCTGACTTTGCTCTGCCTTCTGGCCTCTGGCTTAGCTGATTGCTCCAAGGGTGGAAAATATTGATGTCCTGAAATTTCACAGATATATAAATTTCAAATCTGCTTTCGGTTAACTTGCTTAGCAATCACCGAACACTTTCAATTTAACAATTATTGTTTTCTTTGAAAACTGAGGGAATTCTATTGTATTAGTGTCTTTATTTTTAAAATAATTACATTTCCAGTTATCTCTTCTCTCTCAATGAAATTCCTATTGCTAGGTCCAAACTCTTCATTTTCAGTTGCTATAATTATGTAACAAATTACTCCAGAACTTATTTCTTCACAACAACATTTTAATATTGCTTATGACTTTGTAAGTTGGAACTTTTGAAAACATTTTTGGTTAGGTGGGTCTCACTTGGGGATTCTAATGGAGTTGCAGCAGACTTCAGCTGGGATTGTAGTCATCTGAAGATTCTACTGGGCTGGACATTCAAAATAACTCATTCATAAGGAGGTAATTGATGCTGGTTGTTAGCTGGAAGCTTAGGGACAGCTGTCAGTTGGAGTAGCTGCCCATGACTTCTTCAGGTGACTTGGACCCCAGCTTGATTTCTTTCTGCAGAAATTTGTTGAATTCTCCAAGCTCCTGATGACTCACTTCATCATGTGGTGGTTTTGTATTATGCTTTTTGGATATCCTTTTGCTATTCTGTTTTTTAAACTATTTTAGTGAAACATGACATAGTTACAAAGTGTGCACAGAATTTTTTTTTAACTCAGTTAATTTTCATTAAATGAACACATCCATAGAATTGGTGCAAAATCAATATGTAGAACATTACCAGCATCACTAAAGTCTCCAATTCCAGTATCTCCTCCCGAGCCTTTCTCCTCTGTCCTAACTTTGAACACCATTGATTGGTTTTGCCTGCCTTGGGGTTAATTTTAAAGAAGTCATGGAGTAACACTATGAGTTTGTGTTAGTTGCTCAGTTGCGTCCAATTCTTGGTGACCTTGCAGACTGTAGCCCGCTAGGCTCCTCTGCCCATGAAATTCTCCAGGCAAGAATACTGGATTGGGTAGCAATTCCCTTCTCCACGGGTTCCTTCTGACCCAGGGATCAAACTTGGGTCTCCTGCACTGAAGGCAGATTCTTTACCATCTAAGCTACAAAGGAATCCATGAACTCTGAATGTGATTCTTTTTACTTGATGTTATGTCTGTGGGAGGAAATCACACTGTAACATATACTGATTTACTCACCCTGTTATTATATTGTACGAAAGGTCATAGTTTGGCTATTTTATTATTAATGTACTTTTTTGCAGGTTTTGGTTTTTATGAATAGTGACCCTATAATTTAGTAATTCTAGTAGCTTATTTGCACATTCTTTTGAATTTTCTCCCTACACAATTCATTTGTGAATAATGACTTTACAATACCTTGATAAAGCTGTTGGGTGGGAGAAAAGAGAGATGCACTTACTTAGAATGACTTCTTGACCAGAAGCCTGGTGAGCACATTTTATGTATAGACGATTTACTAAACCTTCTTTCATAAATGTTGAATCAGTGTGTCTTCCTGGGTATATGAATAGCTGCTTTTTCATAATTTTTCTAATACTGTGTACATTTTGGTATTAACTCTTGCCAATCTTTTATCCAAAAAAGAAGACTTTAAAATTGCAATGATTACTGGAAATTTGCATTGAAATTATTTTGTATATTGCCTTATTATATCTTTTGATCATTTTTCTTTTGACATGCCTTGTGAATTAAGATAATATTTGACATGAGAAATCTGCCAAAGAGGGACTTAAACAGCTAGGGATGGATATCACAGACTTTTTCCTTCACACTCTTATTTCATCTCATAATTGTCACCTTTTGGTATAAGATGGATATTCTCTCTGTTTCTCCAGCAGCAAGAAGGAGATGGGGGTAAAGATTTATACCGTTTACATTTCTCCAACTTTAAGTTTTCCCAGAAGCTTCGTCCCGTAATTTTTGCTTCTATCTTATTGTGTGCGTGTATGTGCCCAGTTGCTTGAGTCATGTCTGACTGTGACCCTGTGAACTGTAGCCACCAGTCTTTTTTGCCCATGGGATTCTCCAGGCAAGGAAACTGAAGTGAGTTACCATGCCCTCCTCCAGGGGATCTTTCCCAGCCCACTTCTCTGGGACCCCTGCATTGCATGCAGATTCTTTACTGCAAGGCCATCAGGGGAGCTCTCTCTCTTATTATCCAGCATTAAGTCATATAGTGACCCCTAGCTACTCTGGAGCAGGAAAAGTAGCCAAGTATAGACAGAGGAATCACCATTTCAAGCAAAATCAAGGTCTGTTTGTAAGAAAATATGGAAGAGTAGATTGGGTAGACAATAGCAAAATTTTTCTCTCTTTATCAGTCTGGCTCCCCAACACCAATACACAACTTCTCATACATAGGATCTTTTTACCATCATCTCAAGAAGTATTCCCTGAAAGGTTCCTCATGGTCTGGTGGCTTATGAACTAAAAGACTAGTCACCTGTCTATGATATATTCTATATACACCATAGAGTAAGAATTTTATGCTTCTTTCATAGCTACAATTAAAATTCCAAAGCAGAAAGGGGCCAGTGGTAACTACACAGTGGCTACTTTTCTCTGCAAATACCACACGCTCCAAGGCAGCCATAGTAAGGTCTCCCTGGCTACAGCCATGATGTAAACCCATTGGCAATGCATCAGGTATGTTTCATTAGAAACAGAACCTGAGACATTGATTCTTATACAAGTCATTTGTTGATAGAGTATCCTCAAGAGAATCTTATGAGGAAATGAGGACAACATGAGAGGAAGGGGAAGAAGCCAGGGGCAAGTTTAACTCAAGTCTCAAGTTCATCCTTGGGGACTTTGGGAGTAGGCATAGTATCACAGAGTTGTCCCTTTTTGAAGCAAGGTGTTGGGCTTTTACATTTGTATCAGTGGGTCCTTAGCTGCTGGGTACCACTCAGCTGCAGGATTTTGGCTCATTGGAAAAGACTCTGATGCTGGGAGGGATTGGGGGCAGGAGGAGAAGGGGACGACAGAGGATGAGATGGCTGGATGGCATCACTGACTTGATGGACGTGAGTGTGAGTGAACTCCAGGAGTTGGTGATGGACAGGGAGGCCTGGTGTGCTGCGATTCATGGGGTCGCAAAGAGTCGGACACGACTGAGCGACTGAACTGAACTGAACTGAACGTCCTGAGTCAGGGGGCTCTGATTGGTGGAGAGCGCGTCTCTGGAGGAAGATACAGCTATCAGCCATTAGCAGCCAGCAGCACAGCAGCTGGGCCTGGAGATCTGGGCAGGTACCAAACAGCATCAGAGAGCTGATCTGGCAACTCCTTTGTATCTAGGGAATTTCTGCATTTTTTTCCTTTGGCTTCTTCTATCCAATGCATATTGGGAGAAAGTTGGAGGAGAGGAGTTTTGTTTGCTCCCTTTTTCCATTGATTCTTCTGAGGTGGGCTTAAGGGAAGGAGGATGTCTTGGTTAGTCAGCTTTCTAAGCCCTCTCCCGTGGGTATAATTTTGGGGACCTAGAGATGGATTTAGGGGTTCAAAGGTTGCAAGCTGTTGCAGACAGGCCTGAGATTTTGTTTTCAAAGTTAAGATCCTCAGACACTTTCTAATTTTTTCTAGTTACGTGCAGTTAGAATGTTACTTATGCATGATGTTTAAATATGAAGATTGTCTGGTTTTATTTAATGGCCTCATCACTCAGGCTACCACCCTAGGGATACTTATGGATGTTTTAGCTTCTTGGTGATGGAATTTTTCTGAACTCTTTACTAACTAAGAAACTGAGGAACAGAGAAACTAAATGCCTGGTAGCAGGCTACACACTTGAGTAGATAAGTTCAGTTTTCCTTCCTCCAGGTCCAATGTTTTGACTAAATTGTGTTCTCATCAATATGTGATTGAGACATAACTGTAATATTAATGGAAGTCTATTTTTCTTGAATGTCTACTATATTATTCCAAATGCTTTACAAACATAATTTATCCTTCCAAGAAATCTACAAATAAATTTCAAGAGGTGACATGGCTAAAAGGGACTGAGCTATTTGAGACTATGCCTAATATTTAGCAGAAAATATTATCCTTCTCCAATTAGACTCCCTAATTCCAAGTGTCGTTTCCTTGGTTTTCAAAACCATTCTCTCTCTCTTTTTTTTCCCCCCAAAATATACTTCTCTTTGACCCTTGTCTGGTCCATGTCATGATAATTTCACATCAGGGCTATTGAAATTGCCACTTTCTGTATTTTCTATAACTGATCTCATCTGATTCTTGAGGCTTCTTTGCTTCCCAAAGCAGGAAGATTTCAACTTTGCCATTTAAAAAGAAATGAGTCTCATTTAAAAGTTTCTCTTTATGATAAGTATTTAGTCAATTTAAACTCCCTTTCAAGACCTTTTTTTTTTTTCTTCCAGGATTTCTTTGTTCCCTTTTTCCACGATTGCAACCAGGCTTGAATGAAAGCTCAGCTTACAGTGGTGGAGAAGGAGCCTCTTGCCCTCTTGCTTTTTTGGGTCTGCATTAACCTCAGGGGAACGGAATACCTCCGTATCTCCTATTCCCAGGCATCTTCTGCTGTAGTCTCTGCTGAGATGTGGTTCCATCATCTTTCTTTCTAGACAGTACACTGACATCCATTGCTGAAACTTGTGTTCCTGTTAGGGAAAGCACACTGACTGAAACCGCCCACCCTGGCCAGGCCCATAGTAACCATTTGCATGAGTTCTTTTATGATAGGAGGTCCTGGTAAGGAACATGGAACTGATAAGCCACCATCAACCGGAAGAGTTCGGGAAAGGTCAAAAGGTGACATCATGTGTCCGACCGCCTCCCCAAATCCTCACTGACATGCATCTTGGATAAGCAATGCCTGCACCACCAGGAAGGACTCTGAGTTAGAATGATTGGTCAGACACAGCCTGGAAACTTCTCCCATCACCATAAAACCTGAGACTGTGAGCCATGTTGCAGAGAAGTTCCCCTGGGTTCCCTTACCCTACTGCTCTCCGCCCGGGTGCTCCTTCCCAATAAAATCTCTTGCTTTGTCAGCATGACAGACAATTCATTTCTGAGTATTAGACAAGAGCCCCATTTGGGCCCTGGAAAGGGTCCCCCTTCCACAACAGTCTCAGCCACTCCCTGGCCTCCTGCCTTTTATACCCCTCACACCCCTGCACTCTACTTGGTGTTACTGGGGCTCCAGTCTGACACCTGCACACAAGCAATGGGCCAAGATGCACTGATGCAGGCAGATTCCCCAGGAGACCATCTTCTTGTGCCATATTAGAAGAGGCGGGGAAGCAAAGAGTCTATCAGAATGTTCTTGGGTTCTTTCTAAGCTTTCTTGCAGCCTCTGTCAGAGTTTCTATTATGCTTTTTCCTCCCTTTTGCAGGGATTCAAGCAACATCTTTACATGTATAAAGAAACTGAATGTGAAAGTGAAGTTGCTCAGTTCTGTCCAGCTCTTTGGGACCCTGCCAGACTCCTCTGTCCATGAGATTTTCTAGACAAGAATACTGGAGTGGGTGGCCATTCCCTTCAAAGTCTCTCTCAAGCTCTTGCCACACTGGAACCAAGCAGGACCCAGTGGGGCTCCTGGGCACAAAAGTCTTTCTGTGTCTGCCTCCCTCTGCTCTCCTTCCTTTCCTGATTACAGGAAATAGGCTTCATTCAGCCTCCCTAAATGTCCCTGAGTTCCAAAGGGCATGTTCAAACAGTTGTTAATCAAGGAAGGGAGAAGATGAGGAGACAAGGGAGGAGCAGCCTTGGGGCAATGTCCTGGTTCCTCCTCAAGGGATATCATCAGTTCAGTTCAGGTCAGTTGTGTCCAGCTCTTTGTGACCCCATGGACTGCAGCACACCAGGCCTCCCTGTCCATCACCAACTCGCGGAGTTTACTCAAAATGGACTATTATATGTTGAGTCAGTGAAGTCATCCAACCATCTCATCCTCTGTCGTCCCCTTCTCCTCTCACCTTCAGTCTTTCCCAGCATCAGGGTCTTTTCCAGTGGGTCAGTTCTTCGTATCAAGTGGCCAAAGTATTGGAGTTTCAGCTTCAGCATCAGTCCTTCCAGTGAATATTCAGGACTGATTTTCTTTAGGATGGACTAGTTGGATCTCCTTGCAGTCCAAGGGACTCTCAAGAGCGTTCTCCAACACCACAGTTCAAAAGCATCAATTCTTTGGTGCTCAGCTTTCTTATAGTCCAAATTTCACATCCATACATGACTAGATGGAGAAAAGTGAAAGAGGAAAGCGAAAGTGAAAGATGAGAGTGAAAAAGTTGGCTTAAAACTCAATGTTTGGAAAACTAAGATCATGGCATCTGGTCCCATCACTTCATGGCAAATAGATGAGAAAACAGTGGAAACAGTGACAGACTTTATTTTGGGGGGCTCCAAAATCACTGCAGATGGTGGCTGCAGCCATGAAATTAAAAGATGCTTGCTCCTTGGAAGAAAAGCTATGACCAACATAGACAGCATATTAAAAAGCAGAGACATTACTTTGCCAACAAAGGACCGTCTACTCAAGGGATATACATAACAATATCTGTGAGCTGCTTTGCAGGTACTGAAACCCCCTACCAGGTGAGAGAACTTAGCCCTGTGCTACCCACTAGCAGGTAGAGCCCAAACCAGCTGGAACCAGAAAATTGTTGATGCTGACTCCCACTTACCTTACCACCAATCAATCAGCAGAATGTTCATGAGCTGATCACACCCTCTTTGAACTATTACTATAAAGCTCCTCACCACCTACTGGAGGTTAGGACACACACAGTTTTGAGGGCATTAGCCTACTCTGGCCCCTTTTGCCTGTAGAGCAATAAAGCTATTTTTTCTACTTCATTCAAAACTCTGTATCCAAGATTTAATATGGTGTTGGTGTATAGGGACCTTTTCATACTGTTCATGGGGTTCTCAAGGTAAGAATACTGAAGTGGTTTGCCATTCCCTTCTACAGTGGACCACTGTCGTTTTGTCAGAACTCTCCATCATGACCTGTCTGTCTTGGGCAGCCCTACATGGCGTGGCTCATAGTTTCATTGAGTTAGACAAGGCTGTGATCCATGTGATCAGTTTGGTTAGTTTTCTGTGATTGTGGTTTTTGTTCTGTCTGCCCTCTGATGAAGAAGATAAGAGGCTTATGGAAGCTTCCTGATGAGAAAGACTGGCTGTGGGGAAAACTGGGTCTTGCTCTGGTGGGTGAGGTCTTGCTCACTAAGTCTTTAGTCCAACTTTATGTTGATGCTGTGGGGGTGTGTTCCTGCCCTGTAGTTTGGCCTGAGGCCAAACTATGATAAGGGTAATGTCCTCCTTTAAAAGAACTTATGCCAGCATGCTGTGGCTCCCAGGACTGTTGTAGTCAGGGCCTCTGACCTTGCAGCAGGCCACTGTCAACCCATGCTTCCACCAGAGACTCTGGGACACTTACAGGCAAGTCTGGGTCAGTTTCTTATACAGAGGCTGGATTCAACATCAAAAGTAGAAGGGCGTTTCTCAACATCTCAGTAAAGTATTACTTATATTAACTGTATTTTTAGACCTCTAACTTTTATTCTTTATTTTAAAAAATATTTATTGATTTATGACTGCACTGGGTCTTTGTCGCTGTGCATGGGCTTTCTCTAGGTGTCGTGGGAGGGCTTCTTATTGTGCTGGTTTCTCTGGTTTTGCAGCCTGGGCTCTAAGGTATATGGGTTTCAGTAGTTGAGGTGCACAGGCTTAGTCGTCCCATGACAGGTAGGCTCTTCCTGGGGCAGGAATTGAACCCCTGTCCCCTGCATTGCCAGGCAGATTCTTAACCACTGAACCAACAGGAAAGTTCCATCTAAGCTTTATTCTTAATACATACAAGGGGGTTGTGGGATTTAGGAAACTTTGTTCTCTCATCAAACTCAGGCTTTTAAGACTCACTAAAACTAAACATTCCAGCTCTTACAACCTGGAGAATGAAGTCTCATCTTTCTAACTTGGAATTTAACATCTTTCAAAGTTTGATTGTTGACCTATCTTTCTGTTTTCAAAGTCTCTGTCTTCAAAAGGATTCATATCCTTATTCCTGTTTAGACCACTTACCCAAACTGAAATACCCATCTCTTCACCTTTCTCCCCTGTTTTGCTTCCTACTTGATCAATTGCACAATCTCTTCCATCATTTTATTTTTATTTTCAGTCCCACCTCTGAGTTTTGGCAATTCTCAGGGTTTTGTTTTTTGCCTTCTCTTGATTTGTGGGCTTTTTTTTTTTTTTTTTTTTGCCCAATTGTACCTGCCCCTAGTTCTTGACTACTGCCTCTAGTTGATCATTCCCACAGCGTTTCTCTTGGAGCAGGTTGTTTCTTTACTGGAGCCATTTATCTCTCCTGCAGGCTCTGCAGACTGTATGCATTCAAAGCTAGTGTTAAAGAAATGGGTGACAGAGAGCTGTAGTTCTTATATTCTGAACAATTTAAGCCAAATTTGTTGTATCAAGATAAAGAAAATTTCAAAAATGATGGAGAATTTAGAATGTAGGAAATTCAGCTTTATGAGTGTTAAATGTTAATTTATCATAGAGAAAAGTCAATAGATGCATGTAGGTATAAAATTTGTGCCATCTGCCCACGTTTTGGAAGGAGTAATACTATGACTCTCTCACTTATGTTCTGTTTCATTTTTATTCCTTAAAAACATTTTTGTCCTGATTATAAATATAATGGGCTTCCCAGGTGGCACTAGTGGTAAAGAACCCTTCTGCCAATGCAGGAGACTTAAGAGATGCAGTTTTGCTATCTGGATAGAGAAGATCCCCTGGAGGAGGGCGTGGCAACCCACTCCAGTATTCTTGCCTGGAGAATCCCCATGGACAGGAGCCTGGAGTCCATAGGGTCGCAAAGAGTCAGACACTACCGAAGTGACTTAGTACATAAATGTAATAAAAGCTTATTAACAAATAATTGGAATACTAAACAAAAAAATATAAGGAGAAAAATAAAAATGGGTCTTAGGTCACCATTCAGAAATTAGAACAAATAAAATTTAAAATTATACTTCATTCTGAACTTTTTTCTATGCATAGTTAATATACTGAATTGAATAGTTTGTTTATCCATTTACATTTAGGTAAAATTTGGTGGCTTAGATGGTAAAGAATCTGCCTGTAATGTGGGAGACCTGGGTTTGATCCCTGGGTTGGGGAGATCTCCTGGAGAAGAAAATGGCAACACACTGCAGTACTCTTGCCTGGAGAGTTCCATGGACAGAGGACCCTGGCAGGCTCCAGTTTCTGGGATCTCAAAGAATCAGACATGACTGAATGATTAAACACTTTAACACTTTCACTCTTTCACCATAGTACTAACTACTGTTCTGTATTGGCAGTTTTCACTAATATTATATAGGGAATATTTTTATAATTTCTCATAATTACCACTTTTAGTGATTGTAGTATATCCCATTGTCTGAATATTATACTATAATTTATTTCATTATTCTCCTTTTATTGATACTTTAGATATTTCAATTTTTTTTCTGTTTTTAAAGGGTATGAATGAAGAGGAGAAGGAAAAAAAACCCAACTCTGAGAACTGATAAAACTCAGAATGAAGCTGAAAGACAGGAAATATAATGGAGGAGATTGTTTGTTGGTGAACATCCCTTTATCTATTCTTTACCTTTGATCTCATGTCTGATTATTTTCTTCAAATTAAGGCCTAGAAATTACTAGGACTAAAGTTGGGAATTGTTTTCTTTGCCTCAACTAACTAACCAAGGTCCAGTCTTTCTTATTCAATCTGATCTGGAATTCATCAGAAGCATAGTGTGAATGTTCCTGATTGTTTTCTTTTTTTAACTATAGCTTTTCTTTCTCCAAAAGGAAAAAAAAAATCAATAACGTGTTTTTCAAACTACTTGTAAAAAACTTGCCTTTGTAAACTGATGATTGCTCCAAGACCATGTATATCTCTACACGTCCTTTCTTCAGATTCTTCCAGCAGAAACACAGTAGCTCCTCAAACCTCATGTGTTTAAGAGGTAGTTAGGGTTCTGAAGCAGATGAGGCCAGAGAACAAAGCCAATATTTAAGGAAGGAACATCATAAGTATTTTCTTTGATCCTTTAAAGAGAATAACATTTTATAAAAGACACTATCACTTATTGACTGTTTTAGGCATTGTACAATGTTCTGGATTACCTGTGCATTTTAGACAAAAGATATAAACACAGTTCCTTTCGTTTAAGGTTTTGTTTTGTTTTGTTTTGTTTTTCCTCCATCATAAGTGATATTCTTCAACACATCTTGAAACCAAGTTTGATTCTTCTGAGTGAAGTAATTGGTTATTGTTATGGCCCGAATATTTGTGGCCACAAGTTCATATACTTTGGCCACCTGATGTGAAGAGCCAACATAGTGGAAAAGATCCTGACACTGGGAAAGATTGAGGGCAGGAGGAGAAGGGGGATGACAGAGGCTGAGATAGCATCATCGACTCAAGGAATGTGAGTTTGAAGAAACTGTGGGAGATAGTGATGGACAGGGAAGCCTGGTATGCTTCAGTCCATGGGATTGCAAAGAGTTGGGCATGGCTAAGGAACTAAACAACAGCAATAAGTTCTTATACTGTTCATATATGTTCATAACTCCCCATGTGATTGCAGTAGGAGATGGGGTCCCTAGGGAAGTAATTAAGCCTTTATGAGATCAGAAGAATGAGGATAGGATCCCATAGAATTGGTGTTCTTAGAGGAAAAACGATCCCAAAGAACATAGGCTCTCTCTCTCACTCCCCATCGGTGTAGAGAAAAGGCCATGTTAGAACACAGTGAAAACTGGTTGTCTACAAGACAGGAAGGGATCTCTCCCCAGAAATCAACCATGCTGCCACTCTGATCTGATTTCCTGTCTCAAGAGCTGTGGGAAAATAAATTTCTGTTTAAGCCACTTTCTCTGTTGTATTATGTTATGGCAGCGTAGAAGATGAATAGTCACTAGTCTAATGTCAGACAGAACCTGGGAGCATAGAGAAGACATAAAGGGTCACTTGTTGAATGCTAAAAGGTGACTAGGGGTAAGAATTTGGAAGAAAACAAAAACAAAAACAAAAATAAAACCTTGGCCTCTCTTGTGTAGAAATACAAACAATTTAAATAAATAAAAATGAACAATAGTCTTAACTGAGTATTTTTAAATGCAAGTGATGAAAACGAATTGTGAAGCTTCTTAAACAACAGAATTCTTGAAACTCAAGCCCAGATTTTCATTTTGTCGGTTGGGTGGGGTCTCTGTGTGTTATTTTTAATTTTAAGAAGCATCTCAAATAAGTCTGATGATTAATTTGGTTTTGGAACCTCTGATCTAAACACTACAGTGTTTACTTTTCACTACTTTTAAAAGAAAGATACTATTTGTTTATACTCATCACAAAATGAGTATAACAACACACAGTGGCCAACTGACTTACTGCTAAACAGTCTTCTCTTATAATTAACAAAGAATTTAATAAAAACTTGTAGTCATTCTATATTTTTATCACTTCATTCTTATTAAATTCTCTTTTTAGGAAACTTGCCTGGAAGGATGACTCACCTTTTATCCAGCTTCAAAAGAAAACATTTTAGTCTTTGTGTTTAATTTCCAGTGTAAGATTGATTGCTTTAGAGAATTAAAACAAACAAAGAAAAACAACAATAGATTCATTTTTCCCCCATAGAAATATTTTAGAATAACAGCTGGTGAATTCATTTTAAATCTCTTTGTGCTATTCTTTGTTCTATTCCTGAAGAAGAATTTCTTTTCTTTTACTTTCTCTCCCTCTTCTCACTGCCTCCAACCATTTTAGTAACTCTAATTTTTATGTGATCTTATTTTTAAAAATTTGATCAAAGCTATTATAAAGGAGCAGATGCTTCCTGAAAAGTGCTGTTGCACCTTTGCTTCAGAGATTGTTCTGTTTTAATATCATGAATTTTTGTATTTCTCTGATCATTTACCATTGTATGTCTTGGTTTGATTAGAAATCAACTAATATCTACTCTTGCCTGGAGAATCCCATGGGCGGAGGAGCCTGGTAGGCTGCAGTCCATAGGGTCGGTCGCAAAGAGTCAGGCAGGACTGAGCGACTTCACTTTCACTTTTCACTTTCCTACATTGGAGAAGGAAACGGCAACCCATTCCAGTGTTCTTGCCTGGAGAATCCCAGGGATGGAGGAGCGGGGTGGGCTTCTGTCTATGGGGTCGCACAGAGTCAGACACGACTGAAGTGAGTTAGCAGCAGGAATAACACTCCAAAAACCATTGTGGGGCTGGTATTATTATCTGTTGTATTGAATCACATAAAATTGCTGCATTTAAAGGTTGAAAAAATCAACTCAGTATTAGCAATTTCATATGACCCAGCCTAATATAAGCAAAAGAGTTCCAGAAAAACATCTATTTCTGCTTTATTGACTGTGCCAAAGCCTTTGACTGTGTGGATCACAATAAACTGTGGAGAATTCTGAAAGAGATGGGAATACCAGACCACCTGACCTGCCTCCTGAGAAACCTATATGCAGGTCAGGAAGCAACAGTTAGAACTAGACATGGAACAACAGACTGGTTCCAAATAGGAAAAGGAGTATGTCAAGGCTGTATATTGTCACCCTGCTTATTTAACTTATATGCAGAATACATCATGAGAAATGCTGGACTGGAAGAAGGACAAGCTGGAATCAAGATTGCTGGGGGAAATGTCAATAACCTCAGATACGCAGATGACACCACTCTTATGGCAGAAAGTGAAGAGGAACTAAAAAGCCTCTTGAAAGTGAAAGAGGAGAGTGAAAGAGTTGGCTTAAAGTTCAACATTCAGAAAACCAAGATTATGGCATCCAGTCCCATCACTTCATGGGAAATAGATGGGGAAACAGTGGAAACAGTGTCAGGCTTTGTTTTTTGGGGCTCCAAAATCACTGCAGATGGTAACTGCAGCCATGAAATTAAAAGAGGCTTGCTCCTTGGATGGAAAGTTATGACCAACCTAGATAGTATATTCAAAAGCAGAGATATTACTTTGCCAACAAAGGTCCATCTAGTCAAGGCTATAGTTTTTCCAGTGGTCATGTATGGATGTGAGAGTTAGACTGTGAAGAAAGCTTAGCACCGAAGAATTGATGCTTTTGAACTGTGGTGTTGGAGAAGACTCTTGAGAGTCCCTTGTACTTCAAGGAGATCCAACCAGTCCATCCTAAAAGAGATCAGTCCTGAGTGTTCATTGGAAGGACTGATGCTGAAGCTGAAACTCCAATACTTTGGCCACCTCATGCGAAGAGTTGATTCATTGGAAAAGACTCTGATGCTGGGAGGGATTGGGGGCAGCAGGAGAAGGGGACGACAGAGGATGAGATGGCTGAATGGCATCACCGACTCAATGGACATGAGTTTGAGTGAACTCCAGGAGTTGGTGATGGACAGGGAGGCCTGGCATGCTGCAATTCATGGGGTCGCAAAAAGTCAGACATGACTGAGCGACTGAACTGAACTGAACTGAATATACTTGTTGGGTGAATAAACTGAATTTCAGGCAGATTAAGTGACTTTGCTCAAGGTTATTTAAATGTGAAAGAAGTAGTTTACGCAACCTGTTTTCCCCTAAATCCTAGTTGTTTGTCTTAGAATAAAAAACGTATTTACCAATGCCCACAATGTATTCTTGCCTGGAAAATCCCATGGACGGAGGAGCCTGGTAGGCTACAGTCCATGGGTTGCAAAGAGTTGAACATGACTGAGTGACTTCACTTTCTTGTTTCTTACAACATGTTTTTCTTTTTTTCTTTTCATAAATTGAAAACAATTAGAGCATAAGTTGTGTTATGTACTGTATACCACACATGCATACAACTCTGATTCATAGAGCATTCATATTGCATTTGTATTATTTTAACATCAAGTAGGCTCTTCTATGTTACTCTCTAGATGTACATGGTTATATGTGAATATACTATTTTATGTTATAGAACTTACTCCTGCAATATAAACAAATTTTAAGTTGATCAAATGTACACTGAAGGGCTTCCCTGATGGCTCAGTGGTAAAGAATCTGCCTGCCAACGCAGGAGACGCAGGTTCGATCCCTGATCCAGGGAGATCCCAGATGTTGCAGAGCAACCAAGCCCATGCGCCACAGCTACTGAGCCTGTGCTCTAGCGCCTGGAAGCTGCAACTACTGACCCTATGCGCCACAGCTACTGAGCCTGTGCTCTAGCGCCTGGAAGCTGCAACTACTGACCCTATGCGCCACAGCTACTGAAGCCCTTGAGCCCTAAAGCCTGTGCTCTGCAGCAGGAGAAGCCACCACAATGAGAAGCCCTTGCACTGCAACTAGGAAGTAGCCCCTGCTTGCCACAAATACACCAAGGAAGACCCAGGAAACCTCCAAAACAGAGTCAGGCTATTTAATAGCATTTTTTTGTGTGTAATCCATTTCCCCTTGGGTGTGCATGGGACATGTGACTTGTTTTGAACAAATATAGAAACTGGGATGAGCTGTCACTTTTCTATTATACTGTAAAGGTAAGGACAATACTCCCATGATTATAGCACATTATCTGTGTGCAATGACTGTAAGCCTACTCAGTCTCCTCTCCTGCTGGCCTTGAGGAAGCATACTGCTATGCTGTGAATCTTAAATGGAGAGGACCACATGGCAAGGGACTGTGGGCAACCACTAGGAGCCAGGGGTTTCAGGTCGTTAGCTCAAATAACTGTTCTGCCAACATCCACAACCATAAGAGCTTGGAAGAGAACTCTGAGATTCAGATGAGATTCCAGCCCACTTGACATCTTGAGCATAACCTGTGAGACCCTGAGGCAGAAAACTGTGTCCAGACTCTCCATGAAAAGTGTGAGATACTTAAATGTGTGTTAGATGCAAGTTTATGGTAGTATATTTCTCAGCAACAGATAACTAATGTACCAAAGGGAGGGCAATTTTTTTCCCCTTACTCTCTCCCCGTGTCTTTTGATATTAAGAAAGCTTCTCAGATTTGAAAAAATATATATATTTAATAAATATGTATATATTTCTATTCTTTAGTAGATGGACCATAGGTTAAAGTCAGAAGTGGATGGTTTTAAACATAGCAGGAAGTTTCAGATGGGAATGGAAAGGAGAGAACTGTGAGATGTAGTTATAGCAACAATGGGAAACTAATACATCTTTTTATACATTCCAGAGAAAAGAAAAATAGAAGGCATTAACTCAATGAAATCCTTTACCTGGACCCTTAAGAATATCCTGGATTTTTTTTTTCCATTTCCCTTTGATATGCTGTTATGATCCTGGGACGTGTGCCATTTATTGATTGTTTGCAAAATGCACATTTTTCTTTATGACTTCAAAAAAAACTTTCTGTGAAAGCTGGAAACTAACACTCTCAAGACAAAGCAAGTTATTTCAATCAGTAGTTAGCATAAGAGAATAAAGAGAGCAAAGAGTTTACATTTCCAAGGTCAGAACATATTCTAAACAATGTTTTCACATCTTTTAAAAAGAGTATTTGCTCTGATTTAAATTTTATAGCTTGGGCATGCTAAAATATTATAGATTCATTTATATAACCCTAACATGTAGTCTGTACTAATGACATGTAAATTAACATTAAAGGGCAGTGTGTTTAATGCAAAATTCTCATTCCTAAATATATCTTTAGACCCACAGAGCCTAACCGTGAAGATGCACAATAGATATTTAGTTAAAATATATGTTGCCAAGAGACCTATTTAAAACAAAAATAACTTTTATATAAGCACATTTACTTATCTGCTCATTCACAAAACTTGGTTGTGTAGCAAAAATATAGTACAAAATGCACAGATATTATAACTTATAAGTTTTTGGCAACTGGATTAATCATGGTTATCATTTTGAAATGTGTAGCAATATTGAATCACTATGCTGGGTACCAGAACTAACATAGTGTTGTAGGTCAACTATCCTTCAAACTAGGTAAACAAGGAAACTCATAGAAAAAGAGGTCAGATTAGTGGCTACCAGAGGCAGGAGTAGGATAGGAGGAGGTGGAAGTGGATAAAGGTAGCCAAAGGGTACAAACTTCCAGTGATAAGATACATAGATACCTGAGATGTAAAGTACAATGTGAGAAATATAATGAACACCTGTTGTATGTTATACATGAAACGTGTTAAGAGAGTTATTCCTGAGTTCTCAGCAAAAGGAAAAAGTGTTTTTTAAATTCTTTTAATGTCATATCTATGTGGTATGATGGATGATGTTCACCAAACTTATTAGGGCAATTATTTCATGATAGTCAAACCATTATGCTATACATCTTATATTCTGTTATATTATATATTAATATCTTAAAAAAATAAAAAATCAAGTTTAATTTCTTATAAACTTCTTATGAACTAATTACAAATATATCACTCTCTCTGGCCTCCAGTTTAATCATTTATAAAATAAGATAAAATGTACCTTCATATAAGAAGTGGTATTGTCCAGAGACTATAGCATAGATACACAGATTCCGTGTGGGTTGAAATCGTGGCTCACCCACTCACTCCACGACTATGGGCCAGTTATTCCATGCCCTTGAGGAATAACTGCCTCTGTTTTCTTATCTGTAATATACGTACTACTTGGTAGAGTCATGGTAAGATTAAGTGTAAGAGCACATTGTCTGTGCTCAGTCTGTGTTCCCTACTGTAATTTAGTTGTGAGGGATAGATGAGGTCACATCTGGAAAGCATTTAGCACTCAGTGTCATCCAGTTTCATTTACTTGAATATTATATAGCATAAATATGTTATAGATAGATACAACACATTTAGTATATTGTGTAACATTTCCTCAACCATGCCTGCTAAGTTGCTTCAGTTGTGTCTTACTCTTTGAGACTCTGTGGACTGTAGCCCACCAGACTTCTCTGTTCATGGGATTCTTGAGCAAAAATACTGGAGTGGGTTGCTATTCCCTCCTCCAGGGGATCTTTCTGACCCAGAGATGGAACCCGCATCTCCTGCATTGCAGGCGGATTCTTTGCCACTAAGCCACTGGCAAAACCTCTCTCCTCAACCTTAGAGCACACTGTTTTTTCATATTATTATATTTCAAATATGGGAATGTATCTTACGATTGACTTTTACATTTAGCATAGTGCTTTTCTCCTCCTAAAGTTAATATTAAATTTGTGATGGTGTCTTACAAATGAGGAAATAATTCACATGTGTATATCATACTTATGAATGCATATATTGGTCAAGAAATTTCTTTATTCACCTCTCTTTCCCAAGGGCCCTCATATTTGCTCAAGAAATGTAAGTTGCACTATAAATAAATAACTTATCCACATCTCTGAATTTAATCCAACCTCCACTTTTCCCATGCCATCTTCCCTATATTTCAGTCTAGCTAAACATACTTTTGGTTAGTCAATTGCTTTTAGATATAATATGGGGCTGCCTTTGCCTTTGAAATAAATACAAATCTCATCACATTAGAAATCATGTCTATTCCAAAATCTGTGCTCCTGCTTGTCTGACTACCTTGGTCCTTCAAAAGTGATCACCTTTGAGTTTCCACTCAGCAGCAAGATCCTGCTCCAACATTCCTGTCTGGTTCCCCTTCTTTCTCTCCACCTCCTTCCCTAACCCCTCCTCCTCCTTTCCAGCAAAGCACAGCTGCTGGGAGGCTGTGCAGCACAGAGAAAGGGCTTGTGAGTCAATGTGGACGGAGGTCTGCAGGGAATATTTTTGTGTATGTTTCTCTAGTTTTTCCCTCATGACCAAGAGCCACTTTTTACTCATTTGTATACTTTCAAGGCACAGTACAATGCCTGACCCACAGTATGTAATGCTTTTGAATTATTAAACTGGAATAAGTCACAGATTATTCATTCATGCTTGATTTATTAGTTGACCATCTATTGAGAACTATGAGCTAATTAGCTGGAAGGAAAAAAAGATGAACAAAGTTTCTTTCCTTCCACAGAAAGTCTCACAATGAGTGGGGAGACAGACTTATAAACTTATAACAACAATAATGAAACACTCAACATATTTATGTAGGAAATGTTATAAGAGCAGATAAGATAGAAAGATTTACTCACTGTTCTTAGGAGAGTGGAAAAGTGAAAATGCAATTGAATTTTGAAGAATGGCCATTTAAGAAGCACAAAATTTTAGTCAAGGAAATTGCAGTATGATCCAGCTCCTCCTGGACATCCTACTGTTCATCCAAGAGAGGGTTACCCCTGATGGCTCAGTGGGTAAAGAATCCACTTGCAATTCAGGAGACACAGTATACACAGGTTCCAGCCCCTAGATCAGGAAGATCCCATGGAGGAGGAAATAGCAACCCACTCCAGTATTCTTGCCTGAAAAATTTCATGGACCAAGTAGCCTGGTGGGCTACAATCCAAAGACTCAACAGAGTCAGACATGACTAACCAAGTAAGCACAGCACAGCACAGCAGACCCAAATGAAATGAAAACTAATCCACACCAATATTGTAATCAAATGTCATAGTGGCATTAGTCATTATAGCCAAATAATAGAAACAACTCAAATGTCCATTAATGGCTGTCTAGGGGAAGCCTTACAAATAGCTGTGAAAAGAAGAGAAGTGAAAACCAAAGGAGAAAAGGAAAGATATAAGCATCTGAATGCAGAGTTCCAAAGAATAGCAAGGAGAGATAAGAAAGCCTTCCTCAGCGATCAATGCAAAGAAATAGAGGAAAGCAACAGAATGGGAAAGACTAGAGATCTCTTCAGGAAAATTAGAGATACCAAGGGAACATGTCATGTAATGATGGGCTCGATAAAGGACGGAAATGGCATGGACCTAACAGAAGTAGAAGATATTAATAAGAGGTGGCAAGAATACACAGAAGAACTGTATAAAAAAGATCTTCACTACCCAGATAATCACGATGGTATGATCACTCATCTAGAGCCAGACATCCTGGAATGTGAAGTCAAGTGGGCCTTGGAAAGCATCACTACGAACAAAGCTAGTGGAGGTGATGGAATTCCAGTGGAGCTATTTCAAATCCTGAAAGATGATGCTGTGAAAGTGCTGCACTCAATATGCCAGCAAATTTGGAAAACTCAGCAGTGGCCACAGGACTGGAAAAGGTCAATTTTCATTCCAATCCCAAAGAAAGGCAATGCCAAAGAATGCTCAAACTACCACACAATTGCACTCATCTCACACAGTAGTAAAGTAATGCTCAAAATTCTCCAAGCCAGGCTTAAGCAATACACGAACCGTGAACTTCCAGATGTTCAAGCTGGTTTTAGAAAAAGCAGAGGAACCAGATATCAAATTACCAACATCCACTGGATCCATGGAAAAAGCAAGAGAGTTCCAGAAAAACATCTATTTCTGTTTTATTGACTGTGCCAAAGCCTTTGACTGTGTGGATCACAATAAAGTGTGGAAAATTCTGAAAGAGTTGGGAATACCAGACCACTTGATCTGCTTCTTGAGAAATCTGTATGCAGGCCAGGAAGCAACAGTTAGAACTGGACATGGAACAACAGACTGGTTCCAAATAGGAAAAGGAATACATCAAGGCTGTATATTGTCACCCTGCTTATTTAACTTTTATGCAGAGTACATCCTGAGAAACGCTGGGCTGGAAGAAGCACAAGCTGGAATCACGATTGCCAGGAGAAATATCAATAACCTCAGATATGCAGATGACACCACCCTTATGGCAGAAAGTGAAGAGGAACTAAAAAGCCTCTTGATGAACATGAAAGAGGAGAGTGAAAAAGTTTGCTTAAAGCTCAACATTCAGATGGGGAAACAATGGAAATAGTGTCAGACTTTATTTTTGAGGGCTCCAAAATCACTGCAGATGGTGACTGTAGCCATGAAATTAAAAGACGCTTACTCCTTGGAAGGAAAGTTATGACCAACCTAGATAGCATATTCAAAAGCAGAGACATTACTTTGCCGACTAAGGTCCGTCTAGTCAAGGCTATGGTTTTTCCTGTGGTCATGTATGGATGTGAGCGTTGGACTGTGAAGAAAGCTGAGCCCCAAAGAATTGATGCTTTTGAACTACGGTGTTGGAGAAGACTCTTGAGAGTCCCTTGGACTGCAAGGAGATCCAACCAGTCCATTCTAAAGGAGATTAGTCCTGGGTGTTCATTGGAAGGACTGATGTTGAAGCTGAAACTCCAACACTTTGGCCACCTCATGCAAAGAATTGACTCTTTGGAAAAGACTCTGATGCTGGAAGGGATCGGGCTCAGGAGGAGAAGGGGACGACAGAGGATGAGATGTCTGGATAGCATCACCGACTCAATGGACATGAATCTGAGTGAACTCCGGGAGTTGGTGATGGACAGGGAGGCCTGGCGTGCTGCAATTCATATGGTTACAAAGAGTCAGACATGACTGAGCGACTGAACTGAACTGAACTGATAAATGAAATAAATAAAATGTGGAAACTGCATGTAATGGAATATTCAGTAGTAGAAAGTACTGATATGTGCTACAATGTGGATGAACCTAGACAATAGTATGTTAAATGAAACAAACTGTATTAGAAATGTTTAAAGAACTTTTATAATGTTCTTTACTATATAAAATGTTAAAAACAGGCAAAACTGTAGGGACTGAAATCTTAATGGTTGCTTAGAGTTGGGGAACCATTAAGGAAATATAGAGAGTGATTTTTAATGGAACAGGTTTCTTTTGGGTGTGACCAGAATTCTCTAAAATTGATTGTGGAGATTATTTCACAGCTCTGTGAATATACTAAAAGACACAAATGTGTACTTCAAACAGCTGGTGAATAAATTATATTAATATCACAATAAAATCATTTTACAAATAAAGAAACAAAATGAACAGGCAATCCAAAGATTTGCTATAAATTTTCATGTGGAATTGTTACAACCAAGATGTTTAGTTGTTATACTGCATATCAAATATTCTTAAAATAACTAAATCCGTAGAGAGGAAGAAATGGACAATACATGAGAGAGATGTAGGGAAGAAAGCAGATGGAGGAGAAAAATCTATAGACTGAGGTCCTTGAAAAACTTGTGGGCAGATGGCATCTAGAACATGGAAGGATTACCTCTCCCACCAGGAGGGGGAGGGATGTAGCTGAAGATGGATAGGAAAGCAGGTATACTAATAGGCGGAGTTAGGAAGGGTTGAGTGTTTATACCATGTGGGCTCTATTGACTCTGGGAAGCATAGCATGTTCTTTCTGAGTGTTGAAAGAAAGAGGAGGGTTGATAGATTGAGCAGCAGACACAGCTGCCAGACTGACAAAGCAAATACTCACCAAGCCTTTTATTCACCCATTGTGCCATAACAGTGTTGCTAAAATGAAATACATGAAATGAGTGGACAGTCTTAGCATGAGGCTTAATATGAATAAAATTCCAGGAAATAGAATATCAGTTTTCATGACAATCTCAATGGAAAAAAATTATGACCAACTCAAGACATTTTGCTTGACTATGATTCCATTTGTATGGTTCCATGTTCCATGTAAACTTAACTTTTGCAAAAAAAAAAAAAAAAGTTAATTCCTTTTTTTAAAGGAAGTCCAAGCTAAGAAGATAATTCTTGACAATAAAGTAAATGAGAAGGAAAACAATAGTTATAAAAAATAAATGCAAATGTATGGAAGCACAAATTAAAAAATTTAGATATTAATAACACACATATTGCATTATATGTCAGGCTCTGCTCTAAGCAACACACTCACTTATTTAATACTTATAAAATCCTATCTGTTGAATAAGTTACACATAAATCCCACTATTTTTTATTTTTATTTTATAATTATTATTATTTTTACTTTACAGTATTTTTGCATTGGTTTTGCCATACCTCAGCATGAATCCACCATAATTCACTTGCCGTACATCAGAAACTAACACAACACTGTAAATCAAGTATATGCCAGTAAAAACTTTTTTAAGAAAAAAATCCTATCTATTGGATGTATACTCACAGTTTAAATAAAGATGAAGCATAGAGCAGTTAGGTAGTTTGGAAAAATTCACATAGGTGGTAGGTATGAAAGGAAAGGTTCGCTCTCCGGCAGCCATGCTCCACAACCACCTTGCAACACTAGATACGCTGTAAGAAATGTCCAGGAAATATAAACTATCCTTTGTGTCTGAAATGAATATAAAGTTTCTAGTGAGCAGTGTCATAAGAGGAAGCTAGAATGGTAGGCTGGGATGTTTGTTATTACCCTCAGATACGGAGCCCAAATTAGTACCATACCAGCTGAGTAGCTGTTCCAAGCATTTATTTATACAGAACTGCAAAACATCACTGAGTGCCAGCAAATTATGAGAAAGTTAATAACATAGAGGAAAGTATATTTACTGGGATTCTTCTCAGAAAAAAACTCAGAATGCATTGTCAAAGAAAAATGATTGGCTCCTTGGACAAAGGATGATATCCCAGAGGAATACCTGCAAGCAACAACAGATGAGACAGCTCGTAACTGCTTTAGGTACTGAAATAAAATTAGTATAAGATGAAGTGCACTCATCTCATACATTCAGTAGGATAGATCTTGACAACTGAATATGCCTTTGAAATCATCTCCCACAACAAAATAAGATATAGACTATCTTCATCTTCCAGAAAGTTCCATAAAACCTTATAGTTAGTTATCTCCCCCACACACTATCTGTTCTCTCACCATAGATTAACTCTGCTTATATTTGGATTTCATATAAAAGAAGTATAAAGTACAGAATTTTTTTTTCTAGTTTCTTTCACTTAGCATTCTGTTTTTGAAGTTCATTCATGTTGCTGTGTGAAACAGTTATTTGTTCTTTTTTATTACTGAGTAATATTTCATTGTGTGAATATAGGACAATTTGTTTATGCATTTTCCTACTGAAGTCATTAGTGCTTTCTTTTCAAGCTTGGGACGATTATACATTTTCTTTTGAATTATTTTTGTGTACATGTGTTTTTATTTATTTATTTTTTTGGCAAACATGTAGGAATAGAATTTTACATCATAGGATGTGAGTAACTTGATTCCCTTCCCTGAAAGATCAGTCTGGATGTTAATAGAACTTTATTTGGCAGAATAAGTTAAGCAAATTTGGGACCAGAGCTGAATTATGTATAAAAGTTGGAGGGAGGATGATGCTTTCTTCTGCCCCTTATCACATGGATGCTCAGCCTCATCCATAAATAATAAATGAACAAATATTGAAGGGCTATTTGTTTGAAGGAATGATAAATTAATAATCTACTAGAGGGAACAAAATGTCTTAAAATCTGGTTTAAATATACCATAGATATGAATGTAGATTTGTTTTGAAGAATTAAGTGACATGATTGAATCTATGTCTAATGACAATAACTTTCGTATATTGGAAGGTGAACATAGAATGGGAAAAAATTTAAGGCTATTTCAAAACTCTAGATGAAAATTAATGAGATCAGCATTTCAGGAATCCTTAGGAGGGAATTGAATTCAGAAGATATATAGACCCCGCTTTTGAATGTGTGTGTGTACACATATGACTCCATGAGCATGCATGCATGTTGCAGTGGAAACTAATTTTGTAATAATACTTTTTTCTCATTCATTGCAGTTACTGCATCCACAATAGATTCTGTATTACAGATCCAGCTTAGTCAAAATGCTCAGAGCAGCTGGGTATCCCCATCGTGGAAGGCTTATGTTGCGCACTCATCCAATGCCTATCTGGTGAGACCCATAACACTTGATATAGCATGACTTTTTAGTTTGTGTCAGAATGTTTCTAAAACTCCTGGCCTTTCCAACATGGTAGTTGAGAAAGTGCTCCAGTGCTCTAGTAACAGTTCTGAAAACCACAGAAAATAAAACATCCAGCTGATGTGAATACCATATATGTGAATTATGTGAATTCATGATTCACATAATTATGCGAATATCATAATATCATTCACTCTGACCCAGGCCTTAACAGTACTTCTTTTATTGTGTTTCTCGGCCATTTTCACATATAAAATAGGCAAGGACTGGTCAGAGATGAACTTTTTAATATCAGATTCAGAGAAAGATCTCAAAATATTTTATTTTTCAGCCCAAAAAGTCCTGAAAGAGCTTATCTTTTTCCTCTCCTTGCTGTATCAGGCTTTGCCTCTCTGCTAGCTGTCATGTCCAACCATGATCTCTACCTCTAACTAAAGTAAAGCTGGATGGTCATGGTTTAGGTCATTTTAATGCACTGTACAGTCTCACTGTTTATTCAAGGTATTGACCCACAACTCTAGAAGATATGAGAAAACTTAAAGAAAAATTGAATTAGAAAGAGCCTTTTCTTGTATGTTTTCTTCAACTTGTGATCAGTATGTGCATATAAACTCCACTATCCAAGTTTATCACACTATCTACCTCATAAATTCACTGCGGATGGTTAGCCTATTATTTATATTATTTCCATTCTTTTCTTTAGTCAATCTTTTACTCGAGTATTTTTCAAAATTGAAACTAGATCTGGAATCAATCTTCTATTATTAAAAATCAAGGATGTTACTTTAAATATTTGGTACTTGCTGAGCAGAAATGTAACCCCTGATTGCTTCTAGTAGGAGCTCTTATTCAAGGCTACAGGTTGGTAGCTTTCATAAACAGGGCGGTACATTATTTTTGTGCGTCACTAGCTAGTCATGGTCATTGTACTCTGGGAGGTCAGGAACCAGAGTGGCAGTGCATATGTTGGGAATATGACTTTATTTGGAAGGTCACATGCCTCCAGAGTCACCAGGAGAAGTGCATGCTAACTCTGGCCCTGGAATGCGTTCACTGATTTTGCAAACAATTTATGTAGCAGCTGTGAACACCAATTGTACTACATCAGCGTCAAGAGGGAAAACAGGCTTTCCTGCACGTTAGAGAAATTTTGCTTAACCTTGGATGGCTAGCTTAGCAAGCTCTAATGTATTTACTTCCATACACAGTGAAAAGCAAGGCATGAAGGTTCTGGTTTTTTGTAAAAAAGATACGCTCTGCTGTATAAAACTTGATGCAGGATTCTTCACCTTGGCTCAACTTTCAATAAATTGAAATTCCAGTCTTGAAATAAAAACTGCTGATGAGACTGTTAGGATGCTTCAAGTTCCACTCTCTATACAGAGAAGACTGCAAACTGTAGTCAGAATGACAAATCAGAATGACTCATCTAATTAGGCAGAAAAGGAATACAATCTTTATTGGAAAAAGAAAAAAAGCCTATATTGGCCTATAATTTCTCTTGCAACTAGATCAGTTGACTTAAATTTGAGTATCTAGAACTTAAGTATCACCTTCAGAACCACAATACCTCCTCCATAATAAATAGAAATTGTTCCATAAGACCCAGCTCAGTTTAATTCACTCAATCATGTCTGATACTTTGAGACCCCATGGACTGCAGCACGCCAGGCTTTCCTGCCCATCATCAACTCCCAGAGTTCACGCAAACTCATGTCCATCGAGTCGGTGATGCCATCTAGCCATCTCATCCTCTGTTGTCCCCTTCTCCTCCTGCCTTGAATCTTTCATAAACAGGGTGGTACATTATTTTTGTGCATCACTAGCTAGTCATGGTCAGGGTATTTTCCAGTGAGTCAGTTCTTCGCATCAGGTGGCCAAAGTATTGGAGCTTTAGCTTCAGCATCAGTCCCTCCAATGAATGATCAGGACTGATTTCCTTTAGGATGGACTGGTTGGATCTTGCTGTTCAAGGGACTCCTCTCCATCACCACAGTTCAAAAACATCAACTCTTCAGTGCTCAGCTTTTTTTACGGTCCAACTCTCACATTCATCTACTTGAAAAACCATAGCTTTGACTAGATGGACCTTTGTTGCCAAAGTAATGCCTCTGCTTTTCAATATGCTGTCTAGGTTGGTCATAACTTTTCTTCTAAGGAGCAAGCGCCTTTTAATTTCATGGCTGCAGTCACCATCTGCAGTGATTTTAGAGCCCCCCAAAATAGTTTCTCACTGTTTCCATTGTTTCTCTCTTTGTCATGAAGTGATGGGACTAGATGCCATGATCTTCATTTTTTAAATGATGAGTTTTAAGCCAGCTGTTTCAGCCTCCTCTTTCACTTTCATCAAGAGGCTCTTTAGTTCCTCTTCACTTTCTGCCATAAGGATGGTGTCATGTGCATATCTTAGGTTATTGATATTATTCCCTGCAGTCTTGATTCCAGCTTGTGCTTCAACCAGATTGGCATTTCACATAATATACTCCGAATATAAGTTAAATAAGCAAGGTCGCAATATACAGCCTTGATGTACTCCTTTCCCCATTTGGAACCAATCTGTTTTTCCATGTCCGGTTCTAACTGTTCCTTCTTAACCTGCATACACATTTCTCAGGAGGCAGGTCAGGTGGTCTGGTGTTCCCATCTCTTGAAGAATTTTCCACAGCTTGTTGTGATGCACACAGTCAAAGGATTTTGTGTCGTCAATGAAGAAGAAGTAGATTTTTTTCCTGGAATTCTCTTGCTTTTTGTATGATCCAGTGGATTCTGGCAATTTGATCTCTGGTTCCTCTGCCTTTTCTAAATCCAGCTTGAACATCTGGAAGTTCTTGGTTCGAGTTCTGTTCAGCCTAGCTTGGAGAATTTTGAGCATTACTTCGCTAGCATGTGAGATGAGTTCAAGTGTGTGGTAGTCTGAGCTTTCTTTGTCACTGCTTTTCCTAGTTTTGTTCGTAGTGATGCTTCCTAAGGTCCACTTGACTTTTCACTCCAGGATGTCTGGCTCTAAGTGAGTGATCACACCATCATGGTTATCTGGGTCATTAACATCATTTTTGTATAGTTCTTCTGTGTATTCTTGCTACCTCTTCTTAATATCTTCTGTTAGGTCCATACCATTTCTGTCCTTTACTGTGCCCATCTTTACATACCAAAGGAAATTTTCCCTTGGTATTGCCCACACAATATCTCAGTAAGGGCTGAATAAAGCCAAATTCTGTGAAACAAACTGCAATGAAATGTTGAAAGTTTATTCACAATAATGGTAATCTGTCAGCTAATTTCTAATAGAGATCGCACATTATGTTTCTCATTAAATTGTCTTCACAAAAAACAATGGATAGTAGCTTGCTTTGGAGATATTTTACTCTTCAGACATCTATACATAGGAAACAGTATTTTAAAATTATTTATATATAATATGTTTTATAAAATAATGTTTTTGAAGGAAAATATTATCAGAAATCAGAATAATTTGGAGTAAGGTATCCTCCGAAGAATTGATGCTTTTGAACTATGGTGTTGGAGAAGACTCTTGAGAGTCCCTTGGACTGCAAGGAGATCCAACCAGTCCATCCTAAAGGAGACCAGTCCTGAGTGTTCATTGGAAGGATTGAGGCTGAAGCTGAAACTCCAATACTTTGGCCACCTCATGCGAAGAGTTGACTCATTGGAAAAGACCCTGATGCTGGGAGGGATTGAGGGCAGAAGGAGAAGGGGATGATAGAGGATGAGATGGCTGGATGGCATCACCAACTTGATGGACATGAGTTTGAGTGAACTCTGGGAGTTGGTGATGGACAGGGAGGCTGGGGTGCTGCAATTTATGGGGTCACAGAGTCGGACACGACTGAGCTACTGAACTGAACTGAACTGATCCTCCTTACTAAGGTACCCTCAAAAAATCTTTTTGATAGTGTTAATCAGTTTAGGCATTGCTCAACTATTCTATCTGCTTCTGTCTGCCAAAAATGTTATCTCAAGTACCGTAAGACCCATGGTGGCTCAGACGATAAAGTGTCTGTCTACAATGCCAGAAACCTGGGTTCGATCCCAGGGTTGGGAAGATCCCCTGGAGCAGGAAATGGCATCCCACTTCAGTACTCTTGCCTGGAAAATCCCATGGGGAGAAGAGCCTGGTAGAGCTACAGTTCATGGGGTCGCAGAGTCGGACATGACTGAGAGACTTCACTTTCACTTTTCACCCTGAGACCCACAAGAATGCTACAAAACACCAGGTGGAGTGGATTCTGAGAGGCAGTTTTTACAGCTATGACCTATTCATCCTATGTATGTATGTGTTAGTTGCTTAGTTGTGGCCAACTTCTTGCAACCCCATTGACTGTAGCCCACCAGGTCCCTCTGTCCATGGGATTCTCCAGGCAAGAACACTGGAGTGGGTTGCCATTTCCTTCTCCAAAAGGGTCTATAGAAAGAAAGTGAAATTGCTCAGTTGTGTCTGACTCTGCGACCCCATGGACTGTAGCCTACCAGCCTCCTTTATCCATGGAATTTTTCAGCCAAGAGTACTGGAGTGGGTTGCCATTTCCTTCTCCATTATCCATCCTATAGAAAATACCAAAAGTTAAAAAAAAAAACAAAAGTGTTTTTGTCTGTACAGTTAGGACTAAATCATATAACAATTTTATACTTGTGTAGAAAGAATAAAAATATTGCTATAAAGAGTTCATAAACACCATTTATTGTCATATAATATTTCAGTGGAGAATCATGACTTAGATGTTTCTATTCCACTCTACTGTGAAATAGAATCTACTGTGGTGACGAATGTCTTTGAGTATAAGATAAATCATGGCATGGCAGAAAATGTATGATACTCAAGAATCAGACAAATACAATTTCAAATTTCATCCACTTATTTGAAAGCGTATGTGACTTAAGACATATTATTTTAGACTTTCCCAATCTTAGATCTCTCACACTTCAAATGGATGTTATATCTACCTGGTCAGGCTATTGTAATAGTTAATTAAGAAAATATTTTCAGAATATCCAGGAAAAGGCTTGATATTTATTACTGTGATTAAATTATTTTATCTATTGCTATTATCATCTTTATTGTGCTAAAGACCTAAGACAGATGCCATTTAATCAGCATCACTGAAGGATAGTTTAATAATTGATCATGCTTACTGGCTATTCCTTAGGACCATTTTTATTAATTTTATTTTTTTATTATCTGAAATGTTAATGTCCCCTTATATTTCTGTTGTTGGTTTATATATTTTAATACATTAATATAATATTTAATATGTTGCTTGATACATTTAAGTTAATTTTTGTCAAAACTTCAAAATAGATTATTGTTCCAGTGAATAGCCTATTTAATGTTTGGATCTTGGAAATATATTTGGACACTGTTTATATTTGCCTAATATTATCTTTGCCCAGCCCTTTATTTGCAATGATATTGTACCATGCATCTTAATTTTTGTAGCATATAACCAAGTTTTATTCTTTAATTCATTTGAGAATTGTTTTCTAATGAGTTTTTTTTTAATATTCAGTTTAAAAAATTCTCCCAAATATTTTTATTTACTTCCTAGGAGTAAGAACACTGTTTTTGGGACCAGCACATGGATTAGAGGTCTCTAAGAGTCAGGCCACATATTATTGAGACAATGTTTCTCTTATTGTAATTGACATTTCCAAGATCCAAGACTTATGCCTGAAAGACAGCTAAATGAAGCAGAAAAGAAGCACGTCAAGTAGAGATGGACAGAGAAAATGAAAAACAGGACAGGGGATATGTATGGAGAAAAAAGTTTACATTTTATTTTAAGAATGAGTTTGAAAATACATAATTATTAGAATTCCCCCTTTATACTTTTCATTGTACATAATTTGGAAAACAATAAGGTTTAACAGGTTATTTTAGCTTGGATTCTATTATCTTCATGTGGTATACTTCTTGTTTAAAGAACTTTTTGTTTTCATCTTCCATTCTGTTTTTTATATAAACTAAATATATTTTGTCCATAATTTCTTCAATAATTTAAATGGCATGTATTTAATTTTTAATTGCATTAAGGAATATCTTGTGTTTTTAAGCACTTTTAAATTACATTTACTTAAAATTCTTAAAATTACCTAAGTTTTTAAATAATAAGGAGATTTTTAAAGTTTATCATTATTCAAGAGAATCTGTTTTCTCTTTATATCCATCTATCCATTATATCTCATGCCTCAGCAGTCTCCCTAGTTTTCTGTAATACAATGCAGGGGATATAAATCTGTATTTTTTAAGACTCTTTTCAACAACAAGTTTTTTTTTTCTTCCACATAATTGTTATGCATTTAACTTTGGATCCAAATTCCATAGATATTTAAGTTATTTCATTGGCTTCTTTTTTTTTGGCTTACATATTTATCATCAGTCTCTTTTATCTACAACTCATCATCGTTAGATTCTAAACTTTGATTCAATAATTGAAGGGCATCTATCTAGGAAGGATGACTTGATAGAAAATCTACTTTTATTTCCACAAACATTTAAACCATCTTGCTATACATTTCACCCATGAAAATCAATTTGGTTACACAAAGATATCATGAGTAGTAAATTTTACTTTACTGTTTTCCAGAAGCTCAGACTGTGCAAAGAAATCTAAAGTCATTGTAAGTTGTACTCATTTTTAATCTACTCCTAATGTGTAAGGTAATTTTAAATATGCCCTGAATATGGGTAGATAATCAAGCTTTTCATAAATTTCTTGAACCATGCCATTTTCAGTTCAGAAACCATTTCTACTATTTTTTTTTTTTTGCTCAAGATTCTATTCATGAGTTCTATTATTTCCTTAAAAGAGGGATATTGCCTCTGCTTCATTTTCTCATATTTATCCTCATCATTTTTCTCTCTTTATACTCTTGTCTGTGATCCAGAAATGTATCTCCAGTTTTATTTACTAAACCTGAACAAGCTGTTCATTCACAAACTTTGCTCCCATTGCCCTCTTGTGATGATCTGCTACATATTCAGACAGTAGATATTTATTTATATTGTGTTGCTTTGAATCCAAAATATTCTTATTATGCTTTTAGGAAACAGCTTAAAACAATACCAATTTATTATCTCACAGACCTGGATGTCAGAGTTTGAAATGGGTTTCAGTTCAAGTCTGAGATGGGCTAACAAGTTGTTGGCAGGGCTGTGTTCCTTTTGGAGCTTCTTGGGGAGAATCCATTCCTTTGCCTGCTCCATCTTCTAGAGGTCACTTGCATTTCTTATCTGGTGCTCCTTCATCCACTTTCAAAAACAGAAACATAGCATCTTCAAATCTCTGACTCTACCGTTTCTCTTTTTTACTTTATAAAAATCTTTGCTTATAATTACACTGATTACAGTAGACCCACCCAGATACTCAGGAAAATCTCCCCATTTCAAGATCCTTGAGCACTTCTGCAAAGTCCTTTTGCCATGTAAGGCAACACAGTCACAGATTCTGGGGTTTAGGGCATGGGCATCACTGTTGTTTAGTCGATAAGTCATATTTGACTCTTTGCAATCTCATGGACTGAAGCCCACCAGGCCCCTCTGTCTGTGGGATTTCCCAGTCATGAATACTGGAGTGGGTAGCCATTTCCTTCTCCAGGGGATTGTCCCAACAAAGGAATCAAACCTACATCTCCTGCTCGGCAGGCGGATTCTTTACCACTGAGTCACCTGGGAAGCCTATAGATGGGCATCATTAGCAGTCCTATTCCAGCAGAATAGAAGCATATATTTGCAATTTCTATCTTCTTATGATATGAAATTGGCCATCAGATGGACAGAAAGAATCTGATCAAATACTGTGATTATTGGATATACTGTTACAAGATATGTCAGAATATTAACTTTTGGTGAACTTCATTTCTGAGCTTATTCTTTTGGGACTGGAAACTTCAGAATTGAGTAACAGAAAGCTTTTTCTCACACATGAAGCCAGAACTATCATTTGTCAAAATTTCAGATTAACCAGATGTTTTTAGGGCACTTGAGTTGAGGCTATTAGATAATTGAGCAACTTTCTTTTTGTCTCTTGATATTCCTATTTCAGGTATATTTATTAAAGTGCTTATAAACAGTTGGTGTACATGAAACAGCTCTTTCTTAAGTTTCAAATCTGTTTTGATTAACATTTGTGTATATATTTTAATATTAGAAATAAACAAGAAGAAAGCTAGCAAAGAAGGGAGAGTGATGTGACATGTTTACAATAAGGAAAATGTAAGTTATCTAGGAAGCTGGAGAAATTGAAAAACATTTCAATCCCTCGTATATCATTTAATTCAAGAATAACTTCAAGCACGTAAGAATATTAAAGAAGTATTACAAAGCATATTAAAATAATAAGGACCTTGGTAAAAAGATATTTTAGTCTCATGGCAAATTTCAGTCTTGAAAAGCATTATAAACCTTTTATGTGCTTAGTGGAAAAGAAGGCAGTAACAATGGATGAAGTCTGCAGTGGGTGTGGACCACAAATTAGCTCTCCCTCTTTTTGATGTTTTATTTGGATTCTTCTGAATTAGCATGCTATAAAATATCAGGCTTTACCAGAAACATGTGGAAAATGTGTTCTCAATATTATTTCTATTTTCTTAGTATCACTGGAAAATAAAGAAAGAGTCCTTCTGTTCATCCAAGGAAACTGACAGATATTTGCCAAATAAAATCCTATTACATGCATTCATAAAGACCATGGATTAAGTATATCGCTTTTCTTATTTTCATTCCTAAATATTATTTTATTATGACTGCAGAAAATAAAAGAACCAACATTCTCTTTATCTGGTTCTGTGAAGGCAAATGTCAAGATGTTTTATGCTTAAAATGTAAAAACATAACCAGAAAGACAAAGAAGGAAGAAAAACAAGCAAAACACATAGTCAGAAGGAAGGAAAACAAGCAAAACATTTCTAGAGTGGAGTTCCCTTTTAATCAGCTGGTCAAAGGACAGGATTTATATATATTTTAATTATAGGGAGAAAATATAAAGAAAAACAGAAGAGAAGAGGTTTTGTATAGTTGTACATATATACGTGGGCTTCCCAGGTGGCACTAGTGGTAAAGAACTTGCCTGCCAATGCGGAAGACATGAGACATGGGTTTGATCCCTGGGTTGGGCAGATCCCCTGGAAGAAGGCATGGAGACCTACTCCAGTATTTCTGTTTGAAGAATTCCATGGACAGAGGAGCCTGGTGAGTTCCAGTCCATGGGGGTTGCACAGAGTTGGACATGACTGAGGAGACTTAGCACGCACATACGTACGTAGTTGCTAGTCGTTAGTGAAAGTCGCTCAGTTGTGTCCGGCTCTTTGCAAGCTCATGGACTCTACAGTCCATTGAATCCTCCTGGCCAGAATACTGAAGTGGGTGTTTCTAGATGGCATGTCTTTCAAGGTGATCACTTTAGAACAGGAGCCCAGAACCTCTGGGTTCTAATGCCTGATGACCTAAGGTGTAACTGATATACTAACAATAGAAATAAAGTTCAAAATAAATGTAATGCACTTGAATAATCTGGAAATCAGCCCCTGCCCCATTCATAGAAAAGTTGTCTTCCAGGAAACCGGTCCCTAGTCCCAAGAATGTTGGGGATGGCTGCTTCAGAGAATCATGGAATAATGACTATGATAAAGACTCAGGGAGGACTTTGATCACACTTCCTAACCCTGAGGATTAAGAGTGAGCAGCTGGCATGTGAGGGGACTGGAAGGAAGCACCAGGTGTCATAGTAAGACTAGGAGACAGTGTACATGAGATAGACCCCCTTCGCGGTCAGTTGGAGTCCCAAAGAGAGTTAGTCAATGAAAGTAAGGGATAAATGTAATTCTAATTTAGTCTTGTTCTTATGCACAGGCCATATTTCCTCCAGCCCTCGCTGAAGCCTGACATTTGAAAATGGTCAGGATCCATTAGAGATGGCGGCTGCAGTTACATCCAAGTGCAGAACTCATTTTGCCTTCCTCCTTATTCGTGGACACTGGGGTAAAAACTCAGAGTAGGTCAAATAGAAATAGGACAGCAGCCATAAGAGGAACAATAATAAACTCATTTCTTCTTTCTCTTATGGCTCTACAGGTCTCAGACGGATATCTGTGTTTTGTTTCGAGAGAAGAATATGAAATTTACACAAAGATGGTTAGGATTATCCCATTCTGTGAAACAATTGTTCTCCTCACTGATAATGCAAGGGGATCTTTGAAAATGCTTTGCAAAGTTGTTTTGGAAGTTAAAATGAATGTTCCTTCTGTCATTCACTAGTACTGGTTGGCTAAAAAGCTCGTTCCAGTTTTTCCATAAATGTTAGTTGCTTAAGTAAAGTCGCTCAGTCATGTCCAACTCTTTGTGACCCCATGGACTGTAGCCTGCCAGGCTTCTCCATTCACGGGATTCTCCAGGCAAGAGTACTGGAGTGGGGTGCCATTTTTGTGTCCAAATCTTAGCAACTCCATGGACTGTAACTGGCCAGGCTGCTCTGTCTAAGGAATTCTCCAGGTAAGAATACTGGAGTAGGCTGTAATTTCCTCCTCCAGTGTACCTTCCTGACCCAGGGATTGAACTTGAGTCTCCTGCATCTCCTGCATTGCAGGCAGATACTTTATTATCTAAGCCAGCTGAGAATCCCAGTTTTTCCATAAAATCTTACCAAAAAAAACACAAATGAAGTTTTTGGCCAACCCAACACATAAAAAAACTATGGCAGTTCTCAGGCTAAGTTTGAGAAAAAAGTATAAAATAGACCTTTTCCCCTGAACAGTCTTCTTTTTACACTATTCCTGTTTTGGGAGGCTACTGCCTTTGCCACTCAATGAAGCTATGAGCCATGCTGTTCAAGGCCATCCAATATGGACAGGTCATAGTGGAGAGTTCTGACAAAACATGGTCCATATCTTATGGGGCTTCCCTGGTGACTTATGGTAAAGAATCCGCCTGCAATGCAGAAGACCCCAGTTTGAACCTTGGGTCGGAAAGATCTCCTGGAGAAGGGAATGACTACCCACCCCAGTTTTCTTGCCTGGAGAATTCTATGGACAGAGGAGCTTGGCAGGCTACCGTCCATGGGGTCGCAGAGAGTCAGACACGACTGTGTGACTAACACTTGGATTACTGATGCCAATGTGATGACCCAGCCAATGCTTCCCAAGACAGTTGTGTCCTCCTCCTCTCTATCTAATCAGAATCTTTCCTACACAATGTCCCACTTTCTGATTGTGCACTTACATTCTTCCCAGAGCTCTTTTAGCTGAAATATTTAAATTCACATGAAGGGATTTTCCAGCAATCGTGGTGTTGGAGAAATGGGACAATAACCTTTAAATTAGAATATGCAGACAATTGCTTACTATGTCTATAATAATTTATTATAGTCTTTATATCAGATTTCCCCTTTCTAAAGGGAGTAAAGCCAAAGGCCTCAGACCTCACAATTACAGAATTATTGACAGAGCCCAGAAATCAAGGAACCAAATCAAATACTTGCTGAAATCTGCTAAACAAAATATGCTGCTCTGGATTCATACTAATTGTCTTAAGCATCACTCACCAGAGAAAACCTTGGATGTAAGATCCAGGCACTAACACATCTCAGGCAAGCACAAGATGCAGAGTTCCTGTCACCATGGAGACAGCAGCAAAAGGACACCGTCTCAGTATCCTTGAACACTTCAGCTACCACAGCAATATGTGAGAAGATTAAACCTTATTCACACCATCGGCACCAAGTCCACTAGAATGTAGTGAAACATGAAGGCAGAGCTAGTCTAGGAAGTGACTTTTCAAGACACGTGACTGGGGATTCACCTGATTTGTCTGTATTAATCTTCCTCTAAAATTCACATTCTTTGACTAGACATGGTGAAATGTCTTTCCCCTGAAGTAATTTGAGTAGAGAATATAAAGTAACAATAAATATAGTTCAGTGAGTGCATTGGTGCTGAAATCAAGAACAGAGAATTAATTCACTTATTCAGCCTTTGTGAATTAATGTCTCCACTAATTTTCATTTAAGACTGAAGTGTCAGACTTTGATATTAGTAACAATGGTAAGTAATATGTAGGCCCTACCCCTAAGCTATTCTAAAATCTAATTTACCAATGAGTAAAGGCCTCACTGCATTATAAGGTAGAGGTTATGGCATTTTGTATGTGGCTGGTACGGACTTGAGCCGTTTAGTTAGGTGCTTTGTAATTAAGCTTATTTTAAGTGGTATTGGCATTTCTAAGGGGGAAAAAAAAACAGTATATGAGTGTTTATACACGTAAATATATACAACCAGGCTGAATAAAACTGGGTTGAATTCCAAATACAAATGGAGATTTATAGCAAAGGGGTAGGGTGAATGGAACATTACTAAGAAGAGACTTCAGAGGTAAGGGGGCATTCTGGCTAAATGACTTGATAAGATTAGCGCTGAAGGCTGAGCCAGGAGATTAGATGTCATCTGGAGGATGA
Organism: Ovis aries; assembly: GCF_016772045.2. Taxonomy (NCBI): domain Eukaryota; kingdom Metazoa; phylum Chordata; class Mammalia; order Artiodactyla; family Bovidae; genus Ovis; species Ovis aries. The sequence goes on along the minus strand of NC_056062.1, from coordinate 55,616,719 downwards.
TAGAGGATGAAGAATTTGATCAAATATCAAGGGTGATCAGATGGAGTGTGGAGAAGTGTGGTTAAGGGACTTAACAAAATCCAAGCTAAGAATGGGCAATGCAAAGATGAATAAGGAAGCCCAAAGTCTGGATATAAAACATGGCTCAGAATTTTAAATTTGGTCAAGGGGAGTCTTTATGACCCAGCCCTCAGTGGTACCCATAACGGTGCCTGGTTGAAACTCTACCTGCTTGAAAGAGTGAGGACAAATTCAGGACACTTGCTGGTACGAAGCAATTGACTGAATTTTGGGAAGGTTCAGTATTAGTACTAACCTTAATGCTGATAGTAAGGAAATCAATCTGTTTAAACCTCTCTGGCTCTTTGCTTCTTTATTTATAAAATGAAAAAATAGTATCTAAATGGATGACAACAGCATAGCTCCCAAGCAATTCATCTTGGTAGGGTGAAATCAAAAGACCATAGTAGATTTCACTCTATGTATATATTCTATGCTGGGAAAGATTGAGGGCAAGAGGAGAAGGGGACGACAGAGGACAAGATGGTTGGATGGCATCACCGACTCAATGGACATGAATTTGAGCAAGCTCTGGGAGATGGTAAAGGACAGGGAAGCCTGGTGTGCTGCAGTCCATAGGGTCACAAAGAGTTAGACGTGACCGAGCTACTGAACAACAAAATAAATTCCAGTCTTGGTGAAACAACCTCCGTCATTTCTCCTTCATGGGACTGCATTTCATGTGTGCTTGGCCTTCACACTCCATCATTCAATCAACTTGATCATCCAGTAAGCTCTGAATACCTACTCTGTCCCAGAGCTTGTTCTAGGAACATCTCTCTTAGGTCGTATATTACCTGACAAGCTCATTTTCCTGAGAATCACCTTCCCTCTAGCCAGGGTAACAGGTCTCTCTGATCACAAGAAGACCTTTGAGAGAGTGAGGTAGGAAATAGATGAGCCCCTGGGATGGACACCTGGTATTTATCAAGTGAGTAAAATTCAAGCTTTGTTCTCACCCAGACACTTCAAGGACAAGGCTAGTGGTAAAAGTTGAGCTCTGCTAAAGCAGAGATAAGGTGCTCACTCATGAGATCGAGGAAGACTTCCCTGTCTGCACATGCACAGTCAGACTACTTGGGTGCCAAGAAGGGAGGGGGGCACCATCCCATAATAAGTGTGGACATGTACCCATAGGCCTCTTCAGTGGGTGAGATCTATCTTAGGAAAAAGTTGTACATGCATCTTGGGGAAGCTCCCAGGACCAGTCAGGTGTGGAGATAGCAACAAGTTAATTGGCCATATGCAAACAAAGAAAGATCCTGAAGGGCTGTCCTTAAAAGTGGTGTAAATCACCTCTTTACAGCACTCTTCACTCAGAACGCCTGCACTCCTCTCCGGATGCATAGCTCTGTCTTGCCTCTGACAGAATAAACTGTTTCTCTATGTGCTTTCCCATACATTGTGCCGTGTCTCTAATAACAAGCTTTGTACATGTTTTGTAATTTTTGCCTCCTTGAAACATTCTTAGTCTTTGAGAACCCGTGAACTCTAGCCCATCAGGCTCTTCTGTCCATGGGATTCTCTAGGCAAGAATAATGGAGTGGGTAACCATTCCCTTCTCCAGGGGATCTTCCTGACCCAGTGATCAAACTCAGGTTTCCTGCATTGCAGCCAAAGGTTTTCCCATCTGAGCCACCATCGTATTCACCCAAATTCATGTGTTGAGGTCCCAGTCCCCAAACCTCACAATGGGACCTTATTTGGAAGTAGAGCTGTTGTCAAAGTAATCCCTAAGGTGATGTCTGTCAATCTATATGTCTGTCTTTGTGCCAGTACCATACTGTCTTGATGACTGTGGCTTTGTAGTAGAGCCTGAAGTCAGGCAAGTTGATTCCTCCAGTTCCATTCTTCTTTCTCAAGATTGCTTTGGCAATTCGAGGTTTTTTGTATTTCCATACAAATCTTGAAATTATTTGTTCTAGTTCTGTGAAAAATATGGCTGGTAGCTTGATAGGGATTGCATTGAATTTGTAAATTGCTTTGGGTAGTATACTCATTTTCACTATATTGATTCTTCCAATCCATGAACATGGTATATTTCTCCATCTATTAGTGTCCTCTTTGATTTCTTCCATCAGTGTTTTATAGTTTTCTATATATAGGTCTTTAGTTTCTTTAGGTAGATATATGCCTAAGTATTTTATTCTTTTCGTTGCAATGGTAAATGGAATTGTTTCCTTAATTTCTTTTTCTACTTTCTCATTATTCGTGTATAGGAATGCAAGGGATTTCTGTGTGTTGATTTTATATCCTGCAACTTTACTATATTCATTGATTAGCTCTAGTAATTTTCTGGTGGAGTCTTTAGGGTTTTCTATGTAGAGGATCATGTCATCTGCAAACAGTGAGAGTTTTACTTCTTCTTTTCCAATTTGGATTCCTTTTATTTCTTTTTCTGCTCTGATTGCTGTGGCCAAAACTTCCAGAACTATGTTGAATAGTAGTGGTGAAAGTGGACACCCTTGTCTTGTTCCTGACTTTAGGGAAATGCTTTCAATTTTTCACCATTGAGGATAATGTTTGCTGTGGGTTTGTCATAGATAGCTTTTATTATGTTGAGGTATGTTCCTTCTATTCCTGCTTTCTGGAGAGTTTTTATCATAAATGGATGTTGAATTTTGTCAAAGGCCTTCTCTGCATCTATTGAGATAATCATATGGTTTTTATTTTTCAATTTGTTAATGTGGTGAATTACATTGATTGGTTTGCGGATATTGAAGAATCCTTGCATCCCTGGGATAAAGCCCACTTGGTCATGGTGTATGATCTTTTTAATGTGTTGTTGGATTCTGATTGCTAGAATTTTGTTGAGGATTTTTGCATCTATGTTCATCAGTGATATTGGCCTGTAGTTTTCTTTTTTTGTGACATCTTTGTCAGGTTTTGGTATTAGGGTGATGGTGGCCTCATAGAATGAGTTTGGAAGTTTTCCTTCCTCTGCAATTTTCTGGAAGAGTTTGAGTAGGATAGGTGTTAGCTCTTCTTGAAATCCACACACATATGGACACCTTATCTTTGACAAAGGAGGCAAGAATATACAATGGAGTAAAGACAATCTCTTTAACAGGTGGTGCTGGGAAAACTGGTCAACCACTTGTAATAGAATGAAACTAGATCACTTTCTAACACCCCACACAAAAATAAACTCAAAATGGATTAAAGATCTAAATGTAAGATCAGAAACTATAAAACTCCTAGAGGAGAACATAGGCAAAACACTCTCCGACATAAATCACAGCAGGATCCTCTATGATCCACCTCCCAGAATTCTGGAAATTAAAGCAAAAATAAACAAATGGGATCTAATTAAAATTAAAAGCTTCTGCACAACAAAGGAAAATATAAGCAAGGTGAAAAGACAGCCTTCTGAATGGGAGAAAATAATAGCAAATGAAGCAACTGACAAACAACTAATCTCAAAAATATACAAGCAGCTTATGCAGCTCAATTCCAGAAAAATAAACGACCCAATCAAAAAATGGGCCAAAGAACTAAATAGACATTTCTCCAAAGAAGACATACGGATGGCTAACAAACACATGAAAAGATGCTCAACATCACTCATTATCTGAGAAATGCAAATCAAAACCACAATGAGGTACCACTTCACACCAGTCAGAATGGCTGCGATCCAAAAATCTGCAAGCAATAAATGCTGGAGAGGGTGTGGAGAAAAGGGACGCCTCTTACTCTGTTGGTGGGAATGCAAACTAATACAGCCACTATGGAGAACAGTGTGGAGATTCCTTAAAAAATTGCAAATAGAACTACTGTATGACCCAGCAATCCCACTGCTGGGCATACACACCGAGGAAACCAGAATTGAAAGAGACACATGTACCCCAATGTTCATCGCAGCACTGTTTATAATAGCTAGGACATGGAAACAACCTAGATGTCCATCAGCAGATGAATGGATAAGAAAGCTGTGGTACATATACCCAATGGAGTATTACTCAGCCGTTAAAAAAGTATACATTTGAATCAGTTCTGATGAGATGGATGAGACTGGAGCCGATTATACAGAGTGAAGTAAGCCAGAAAGAAAAACACCAATACAGTATACTAACACATATATATGGAATTTAGAAAGATGGCAATGACGACCCTGTATGCAAGACAGGAAAAAAGACACAGATGTGTATAACGGACTTTTTGGACTCAGAGGGAGAGGGGGACGTGGGATGATTTGGGAGAATGGCATTCTAACATGTATAACATCGTGTAAAAATTGAATCGCCAGTCTATGTCTGACGCAGGATACAGCATGCTTGGGGCTGGTGCATGGGGATGAACCAGAGAGATGTTATGGGGAGGGAGGTGGGAGGGGAGTTCATGTTTGGGAACGCATGTAAGAATTAAAGATTTTAAAATTTAAAAAATAAAAAAACTAAAAAAGAAAAAATAAAAAAATTAAAAAGATTTTTAAATTAAAAAACTAAAAAAATGCAAGCAAAAATTCTAACACACACACACACACACAAAGATGATGTCTGTCATTAGGGTGAGCCTTAATCCAATACGATTGGTATCCTCATTATGAGGGGGATATTTAGCCAAAGAGAAATGGACACAGGGAGAACTCCACATGAAGATGAGGGCAGAGATACAGAAGCCAACAAAGACTGCCAGCCAATCACCAGAAGCTAAGAGAAAGGCAAGGGGACAGATTCCCCTCACAGCTTCCAGAAGGAACAAACTCTGGCAACAACTTGATCTTTAACTTACAGCCTCCAGAACTGTGAGACAATAAATTTCTCTTGGTTAAGCCACCCAGCCTACAGTGCTTTGCTATTATAGTCCTAGAAAACTAATTCACCCAAATGAGAAAGCTCTGTACTCTCTGATTCATGCTTTATTGTAATAGCCATGGGGCTGAAAATGTTGCACTGGTGTTTCTACAATAATAGTTATGTGCAAGGGGCTTAAGACAGTTTGGAGCACAATTTGAAAATTTATTACCTTACTCCCAGAGGTCAAAGCTCAGTGTAAGGTAAATAACCAATCAAAATCAGACTAAAGGTACATTTAGAAAATAAGACAATATCAACACAGTTTTTGTCCTTAAAACATATGTGGATAACAGCTTTATTAATAAAAAAATATTGAAAAAGATGTTCATATGACTTTCTGAAAGCAATAGACACAAAAATACAAAGAAAATAGAAGACAATAAAGGAAAATTCGGCAGTACTCTAAAATGCCACACTCACCATTCATTCATGGGAAGTATAGCTGCACACGATGTATAGTAGATACAGAAAATGGTATTTATAATTTTTCTCATGTTCTGAGCTCTACAACTAACAATGGAACAGCATGTGAAGGAATTCCAGAGTCAGCAAGAAAGGGACAAAAAGCAACAAAAAAATACCTATGAGACCAATTAAGATGATTTGGGGGTTTCCCAGGTGGTGCTAATGGTAAAGAACCTGCCTGCCAATGCAGGAGACTTAAGAGATGTGGGTTTGATCCCTGGTTTGGGAAGATCCCCCTGGAAGAGGGCATGGAAACCCACTCTAGTATTTTTGCCTGAAGAATCTCATGGACAGAGGGGCCTTGCAAAGAGTTGGACACAATTGAAGCTACGTAGCGTGCACGTGCATGCACGTGCACACACGCGTGTACACACACACACACACTTTTCAGATCAGTGATTCTTGCAAATAATTTGAAAAAACAATTTTAGAAACACAGGGATGTTTGCATGGATTTTGCTATCCAGTATTGGGGAACTCTGAAAAACTTACTTTCCGGACCAGGCTGATTGAGTCACTTGCCACCTCCGGCCATCGCTGGTGTTCTCTCTAGATTTAGCATATGGGGACTGTTCATCCATTCTCCTCCTCTCTGCACTTTCTTCTGTGAACTTGTGAATGAACTGGAAAAGAGAGGTGAAACATGTTGAATTTATTTATAGGTCCTTCCATTATTTTCATACTTTTAACTAAAATATCTGCATGCTTTTCCCTTTTGCCTTCCACTATTTGATGTTTTCCTTAGCAAGTCTGGGCTTCCCTGGTGGCTCAGTGGCTAAAGAAAATGCCTGCAGTGCAGCAGATGCAGGAGACATGGGTTTGAGCCCTGAATTGGAAAGATCCCCTGGAGGAAGGCATGGCAACCCACACCAGTATTCTTGCTAGGAAAACCTCAAGGAGGAGCTTGATGGGCTATAGTCTAGGGAGTCACAATGAATTAGAAATGACTGAGTGACTGAGCACACACACCTTAGCAAGTTTATAGCATCCCTCTGGAGAAGGGATGAGGTGGGCATGAGAGTGAGAATGAATTGCTACAATGTGGTTGAAAAACATTTAAAACAGCAAAACCTTCAATATTTGACAATAGGCTTGAAAGCCTTTTCATATGTGAAGATCTGTGTGTGTTTTCTCAGTCATGTATGACTCTTTGTAACCCCATGGATTGCAGCCTACTAGACTCCTCTGTCAGTGGGATTTCCCAGGCAGGAATACTGGAATGGGTTGCCATTTTCTTCTCAAATATGAAGATCTTCTGTATTCTATTAATACAGAGCTGTGTACCTCAGCACACTGGTGTGTCAAAAATGAGTTACAGGCATCAGAAATATTGATTTACTCAGACTGTTAGGGATAAGACTGCATGGGGTTAAAATAAAGCTGAGGCCTGGAATGCAGGTGTGCCAAGCTTTCAGGTCCTCACCAAGACAAGAAAATGTGGATCCGGAGTTTATACAGGCTGCTAGCTTTTTCCCAGCAGGATGAACAGCAACCAGTGGAACAAAACATCACCATGGAAACCAAAGGAATCAGAGGACAGCCCAAGGATGCAAGATTTCCTTTCCTTTTTCCCTATGAGGTCACGTGAGCCACAAACCTCTGCCAGGAGAGAAGCAAATGAGAAATATGGGTGGTTGCATATTTTGCGTAAGAACACTATTTAAATTATTGCATCAGGCTAGTATTTAGAGATTAGACAGATTAAATGTGGTCTTCCTTCCCTATTATAGAGGTTTTGAGAGTTTTTGAGAAAGATATGCATGTGTACGTGCTAAGTCACTTTAGTCGTGTCTGACTCTTTGCAACCCCATGGACTGTAGACTGCCAGGCTCCTCTGTCTATGGGATTCTCCAGGAGAGAATACTGAAGTGGGTAACCATTCCCTTCTCCAGTAGATCTTCTCAACCCAGGGATGGGATGAAATCTCCATCTCTTCCATCCTCTACATTGGCAGGCAGGTTTCTTTTACCACTAGCACCAAAGGCAGTCTTAAAAAAATAAAGAGAATGTGCATTCTTTGTACATCTATGTGAGAGTGGGAGTGTATTTGCTTTTCTGCTGAATTTTACTGACTCTTGTCCAGTTTTATGACTGATATATAGGGTGAGATGGATTAAGAAGTAGATGCTAGTAACTAATAGGAAGAAGATTTGAACAGATGCACCCTGTTCTCTCAATGACTTTTCCCACTGACTCACACTCTTCAGTTCTGGAGAGACCTGAAAATCTATGGCTAGCCTGCAGTTAATAGGGACTGTGGGTCTCTGCAGAAATCTTTTTCTGAAGTTTAACATAATTGTGGCACTGTTTTTTCAGCCCTGTAGGTTACTGGGTAGGCTGAAGATGACTGAGTTGCTCATAGAGACTTAATAAATTAGGGCAACTTTGTGTTTCTAAAATGGTAATCTCCGGCTAGCTTTTAAATTTCTAATTTGTTATATTGATAGGTATGTGTGTATATGTGCTCAGCTGTGTCCGACTTTCTGCAACCCTCTAAATGAGTTGCCATTCCCTTTTCCAGGGATCTTCCCGACCCAGGTATCAAACCTGCATCTTTTGCGTCTCCTGCATTAGAGGCAGATTCTTTACCACCTTGCCACCTGGGAAGCCCCCATTAATAGGTATAGTGCTTTTATAAAATATAATTTAAAAAATCACTGAGGTTCAGAGAATCTCAACTTTTTGCAAGACCAGAGAGCATTGGTGATGGCTGGTACAAGGTAGAGTTGGGACATGAGTTGATATAATCTGCTTCTGTTCTCACTGTGGTTTCATTTTTCCTTTTCTTTGTATTCAGAGTTATTCAATTTTAATATGGATATCTCTTCTAATCTTTGGGGAAAAAGATACATTTTTGAGGGGTATCAGTTAAGCACTTGAAGTCAAGGTCTTGCACTGGGTACTGTACAACCACTAATTTACATGGTACAGTTTTGTCTATTCTGAGCTTACACAGAAGTGATGGTTGGGGAATTAACTTTGCATTGAGACCAGGATACACAAAACATAAATTCTTCAAATAAAGACAGCCAAATGAAACTCCCAGGATCCTTGCTTTATAAGTGAAATGTTGTATTAGGAATATTCTTGAATTCAGATAACATCCATCAGAAAGAATTAGAGGTGGAAAAATAAGATTCTTAAGTAGATTATTTTCAAGTTTCTGAAGGATAAAGGTATTTCTGCTTTAATATAAAGATTAAAGAAATGAAAAGAGGTTTAAGAAAAAATTTTAATGGAAATAAAAACAGGTGGTTTGTAAATTCCTAACAATAATCTCTGTAATTTTACGTATAATTTTCTGGTGAATAGGAAAACAGAACAGTTAGTAGAAAACACACTCCCTTCGTTAGTTTAACTGCACTGGGCTCCATTAGCTGTTAAAGAAAACATTTCTTTCTATTTTATCTTTGGTTTTAGGAAAGACACTTTTTCTATGAATTTGAATTAAGTGTTAATAGGATGACTATTTCACATTGGATAACTACAGATTGCTTATTTAGGTGTTTCTATGGTTCAGTAACTAAGCATCGATGAATATGTAATTAGCTTTTAAACTCTACCCTGATAGGCAATATGCAATTGTGGTTTTATGGAACTTCATTTAACATGTCCCTAAGCATTTTTACAATGTTAAATAGAAAAATGTGACCTGGTATTTGCTTCAATGAAATGAATTTATCCCTCAAAAGACAGGTGAACTATATAAAAGTTTGAGAACAACTTAGTGTAGCGATATTAATGCAAAATCTGTTATAGAGACTAGAGTATGCAGAACATTTAGGAAATTGAAAGGAAGTTGCCATTACCTGGAAAATTCATTTAAAAATTCAATTTAATTTGAAGATACAATATAAAGCACCAAAAACAGAGAATATACATGTATGGACTGGGTGAAGCACAAAGTAGAATCAAGATTGCTGGGAGAAATATCAATAACATCATATATGCAGATGACACCACTCTTATGGCAGAAAGCCTCTTGAGGAAAGTGAAAGAGAAGACTGAAAAGGCTGGCTCAAAACTCAACATTCGAAAAATGAGGATCATGGCGTCCAGTCCCATCACTTCATGGCAAATAGATGGGAAAGCAATGGAAACAGTGAGAGACTTTATTTTCTTGGGCTCCAGAATCACTGCAAAAGGTGACTGCAGCCATGAAATTAAAAGATGCTTGCTCCTTGGAAGTAAAGCTATGATCAACCTAGACAGCATATTGAAAAGCAGAGACATTACTTTGTCGACAAAGGTCCATCTATCAAAGCTATGGTTTTTCCAGTAGTCATATATGGATTTGAGAGTTGGACCACAAAGAAAGCTGAGCATTGAAGAATTGATGCTTTTGAACTGTGGTATTGGTGTAGACTCTTGAGAGTCCCTTGGACTGCAAGGAGATCCAACCAGTCCATCCTAAAGGAAATCAGTCCTGAATATTGTTTGGAAGGACTGATGCTGAAGCTGAAGCCCCAATACTTTGGCCACCTGATGTGAAGAACTGACTCATTGGAAAAACCTTGATGCTGGGAAAGATTGAAGGTGGGAGGAGAAGGGGTTGACAGAGGATGAGATGGTTGGATGGCATCACCGACTCAATGGACATGAGTTTGAGTAAGCTCTGGGAGTTGATGAAGGACAGGGAAGCCTGGTGTGCTGCAGTCCATGGGATCGCAAAGAGTCAGTCACAATTTAGTGACTGAACTGATGTGTAGTTTTAGACATAAAATAACAAACATTTAAGTAGGTTTTGGCCAACATGTCTGGAGGTTAAGATGATTAGCTGAAATTCAGTTAGACAGATTTTCATAGTTCTAAAATTCTGTCTGGAAATGATAAGAATTTTTCTGAAATTGTTAAAGAAAATTCTTTCTCCTCTTGAAGGTTGCATTATGAGATAAGAGATGCTAAGAAAGCTTTCTGCAGCATGTTTTGGTAGCAGGAAAAATCACAGAGCATGGGGGAAATAGAAAATCGAAGTTTTCTGAAATACTATGAAAATAATAATAATAATAATAACAGTAAAATCCCTCCCAAATTCCCCTGCTTTCTCAATTGAGTACAGAAATAAAAAATTGCATTCCAGTTCTATCAATAAGTATCAATATTTTATTGGATTCAGGGAAAATATTTCATGATTATTTCAAAAGGATTAATAATTCCTATAAACCTCCAGACTCTCATTTTGACACCAGGTAAATATTTTTAAAAGCTAGATAGCATTTAAAAAGAAAAGGAAATATCTGTTTTTCCATAATGAGTAGTCTTGGGAATTATGTAGAAAGTCATCAATAAAAGATTACTTCAAAATACTTTCTGTAGACATATAAACTTAAGAAAAGCTTTCTTTAATTTTTATTTGATTATTTAGGCATAGTCCACATTCATATATCTGTGTATAAAAGACTTTCATTATATCATATGTATATAAAAATATATTTATTTCTAATTTTGAGGAACATGCTAACCATCTTAATATTTATTTTAAAAATTTAATTGTATCATTTTTACCTTGTTTGAAATTAGCCCACATGCTACATAGCAGATACTTGAGCACAGCTTCAGTGCTACTATTTCACCTTTTATTAATATGACCACTGAGACCAGAATTCAGATCTGATGGGAAAGGGCACTGGAGGGTTTAATTTATTTTAAAAATTTTACCTTATGATTGTTTTCTTGATAACATATTACTTGTTTTCTTGATTATTAAAGTAAAGCATGCTCTTAGTATAAAATGCAGAAGTATAGTTATATGTGCACCGACTTCATGTTCTACTCCTCACCCTGGGCAGATCCAAGACTTTTGAGTGAGGGTAAAGGGTGTTGGGGACATTTAATCAAAATAATTATTGGAGATAGAAAAGGCATAAAAATTAAGGCATATAAATAAAAAGAAATTCCAAGGGATTCCAGACTTTGTAGAGGGACAAAACAAAGAGAGAAGACTGATCAACTCAGTGGCATTTTGGCCCTCAGAGCAATTTCCATCTATGGCTGAATTGTGCATGTCTGATTCAGTTTCCCTAGCCAGGAATTTCTCTCCTTCACTTGACATATCAATTAATTTCACAAAATGCATCTGGTAATTAGAGGTGGAGCCACAATAGTATAAGTAGCTCCACCATGAAGGGATGGTCTGGGAAGGAATTTGGGAGGACATTGTGATGTAAACCAAGAGCTAGCTCACAGAGTTATTTATATATATATATATAAAATTAGAAGGTAATTACTTTACAATATTGTGATGGTTTTTGCCATACATCAGCATGAATCAGCATTAGGTATCACAAGGGTTATTTTAAACGTTGCTAAGTCTATTCTGAAGGAGATCAGCCCTGGGATTTCTTTGGAAGGAATGATGCTAAAGCTGAAACTCCAATGCTTTGGCCGCCTCATGCGAAGAGCTGACTCATTGGAAAAGACTTTGATGCTGGGAGGGATTGGGGGCATGAGGAGAAGGGGATGACAGAGGATGAGATGGCTGGATGGCATCCCTGACTCGATGGACATGAATCTGAGTGAACTCTGGGAGGTGGCGATGGACAGGGAGGCCTGGCATGCTGCAATTCATGGAGTTGCAAGGAGTCGGACACGACTGAGCAACAGAACTGAACTGAACTGAACTGAAGGAGCTTCTAGACACTGCCAGCATATTGTTTCTCCTCTTGCCTCTAGAATCAAGGGTTGTCTTGGCTTCAGCATAGTTATACAGCAGCACCATGGACGGGAAAGCTGCAGATGTTCCCTCTCCTGGGATCTTTATATAGTTGAGCTGGGTGCTGAGCAGCACTGACAACTCTCCACAAAGTCTGTGTCTCTGCCATTCTCATCATCTATGAGGTTTGCATCTTTCAGAGCAGGGAGGGCTTCAGCAGGGTAAAGGAGCAGAAAAATAAGTATCTCCTCACGTAGACGCAACATGAGCAGCATTGTTATTTGTTTTGTATTTTGCTTTTTTTCTTTTCCTGTGCATTAAAAAGAAAAAAAAAACATGTATCTGAGATTACACTATGTCATGTCATTTTGCTTTTTTTTTGGTCCTTCTGCATACTTGTGCACATAGAGAAGGAAATATAACCTACTCCAGTATTCTTGCCTAGAGAATCTCGTGGACAGAGGAGCCTGGTGGGCTCCTGTCCCTAGGGTCGCACAGAGTTGGACACGACTGAAGCGACTTAGCATGCATGCATGCATTGGAGAAGGAAATGGCAATCCACTCCAGTGTTCTTGCCTGGAGAATCCCAGGGATGGGGGAGCCTGGTGGGCTGCCGTCTATGGGGTCGCACAGAGTCGGACACGACTGAATCGACTTAGCAGCAGCAGCAGTTCTAGCTACACACATGCATATTTCCCATATCATTCATCATTCTTCGCAAACATGACTCTAATGGTTGCATTTTTTTTTTGCTGCGGCACGTGTGTTATTTTTTCATGTGAATATATTTCTAAAATTCTTTCATCGTGTCAATATTAGCTTACCTAACCATTTTCATCTTAATAGAAGTGTAAAGCATTTCTTTGTTTTACTATTAGAGCAAGGCAGTGGCAGTGGAAACCCTCACAGATGCTTCTAAGTGTGGATATATGTCCATAATATGTTCATTAACATGATTATTGTGTTGAAGAGTACACACCTCTTGGGTAGGTACTGCCTTAATCACAACCAAGATACCATTCCAGAAAGGAAGTCTTATACGTCTGCTCCTCTATCCTCACTGTCTTCTTTTTCTACTTTCCACCTTTCCCGACATACATCGCTCTCTCAAAATTCCTTCCTGCTCCTTCGGGAAGCCCCATTCCTCTCCACAGGAAGAGACTTATCCTCTTGATCTGTTTCACTATTGTATAAACTTAAGAGGTGACTTTCGAGGTATCTCAAGAGGGCCTCCTCTGCTTGATCATGACAAGCTCTGAACAGTGCAGCGGGCTCTCTGGAAGTTCTGGGGGTTCAGTTTTGGTTCACGTTTCTCACTGGAATTTCCCTTAGATTAGCCATGGCCAGTTTCCTCACCATGTTTCTAGGATGTTGCTTAATTCACCAACGCAGTGTCATTGTTGCTGTTCTTCACTCACTCACTCGTGTCTGACACTCTGCGGCCCCATAGACTGCGGCACGCCAGGCCTCTCTGTCCATCACCATCTCCTGAGGTTTGCCCAAGTTCATGTCCATTGCATTGGTAATGCCATCCAGCCATCTCTTCCTCACAAATAATTGTCTACATTTGTATGTAGGAAAAGAAGCTTCTATCAGTGTGTCTTTATCTTTGTTTCTCTTAGAATAATTCGTTGTTGTTGTTTAGTCACTAATTTGTGCCAGATTCTTTTGCAACCCCATAGATTGTAGCCCACCAGTCTCCTCTGTCCATGGGATTTCCCAGGCAAGAATACTGGAGTGGGTTGCCATTTCCTCCTCCAGGGGATTTTCCCTACCCAGGGATTTAACTCTCATCTCCTGCATTGATAGGCAGATTCTTTACTACTGTGCCACTAGGGAAGCTTTTAAAAATAATAGTTTCCACCATAATCATACTAAACCTAATAGCAGCTTGTAACACAAGCGAAACAAGACTGGATAAGCATGAGGTCCTGTAGGCACGGCATCAATTTTGATGACATATTTTTGCTCCAAATTGAAGGGTCTCGGCAGACTCACATTCATCACACTACTCATGCGCACTTACACTTAACTCTCACAAGATGCCAAGTGGTTACGGTCATTCCCTTTTAGAAAAGTGACAGTAGAAGGCACTAGAGTTTAGAATGATTACATTTGTTGAAGATCACAAAGGTAACGCAAAAGAGCAGGGGTTTGTCTAAGATTGGGGACCATGGAGTTAACCCCTCGGCAGTCACCATCATCATGATCCCCACTGTCATCATCCATATCTAACTTAAACAGTTCTCACTATGTGTTAGTCCACAGCTTTAAATTGTTTACTGTATTGACGAACAGTGAAGTACACTATTTTATTATTGTCATTTGACAGAGCTCTTTGAAGTATATAGTATAATTATTGCCATTTTAAACAAAACTGGAAACAGAGAGGTTATAAAACTTGGAAAATGTCACATAGCTGGGAAGTGAAGAGCCAGGATCTGAAATCTGTATCTTTGTGCTTAAGTTCTATATCAACCTGCGTCATATTGAAAGTGTAACTTATTTTGTTCATTCTTCGGAAAATTCAGTTCGTGGCTACCGCACTGGACACCTTGAAAAAAACCCTAAAAGCCGCTTTTACATTCCCATGTCCACAATCATAATTCTGCAGTTTCCATGTGGCAGGTGCCAGAGCACTTGAGGGGTTTAGTTTCCAATCTGTTGGAGTCACAAGTTTACTACTGAATGTGATTGCATCCTGGGCTCCCTGCCCCTTGCACTTCTTTTATTCTGTGTCACTTGCATTAATACATATCTGATCTTCCTTTTAAAAAAAAAAGTTATTCTTTTCATGAACGTGAATTTATTTGTTATTTTTTAGTATTTTCTTTGTGTTTTGACTGCTCCTGCCAAGGTTAATCTTTACCTCATTTTAGTTGCCCTCTGGATCATCGTGTTTTCCTTTGCTTTCTATCTTTCTCTTTCCATTTTATTTTTTAGATGACATCTGTAGATCAGCTTGACTCTTTCTGTTCTATTGCTTGCATCTATTATTTCCATGATTTGAGATGATTTGTTTGTGATTATGTAATTAATTATGATTCCTTATTCTATTTTTTATATATATGTAAATATATAAATAGTATATGTAAATATATAAATAGTATATGTATATAATTTCCAAGGTTCTTAATTTAATGAGCTGTTAGTCATTACACATAATCTCTTTGTATTACCTACTAACTGGTATGTGACTTTTTGACTTTAATTATTATATCAACCATTTATCTGAATTCTCCTATTGCAGCTCTGAGAGGTGAAAAAAGGATCATGTTTACTGGAAATAAAATAAAATAATAATAGTGCTATTTCCAGTAAACATGATCTTTCTTTCCCCACTCACAGCTAAAACAGGACTCACCTGTCTCTTCGATGGAGAGAGTTTTCCTATTTCCCTATCATGACCTTTCCTAATTCAATCTGCCTGAAGAGCTTCTAGGAAACTTCAAAATCCCTTTACTCGTTATTTTCCTTTAAGTCTTCCCTGACTTGACTTGCTTTCCTCTTTTCAGCCTCTTTCCATTCTCTGTTTGCACCTCTGTTCTCACTTCACTATTTGCAGTTGTGTGTTTACTTCATTGTCCAGCGCTTCCCATTTTCAGACTGAGTCTTTGAGGGCAAGGACTTTCCAACTCTTGTTTGTATTGTTATAGTCCAGAAGAGTCTCCAGGTAAGGAAAAAAAAAAAAAAAAAGACAAGCGCATGTTAAATGAATGAGTAACTTTGGACAAATAGCAGTTGAACTAGTTTTCGCTTTTACTCCTTTGAACTTTGTGATCTAGATATGACCAACACAGACCACAATGATGAGAAAACAGTGCTTGGTGATACAGTATACCTATATTTAAAAATTCTCCAAATAAGCATTGTTTTGCTTCACTTACAGGGTTGATGTAAGATTTTATAATGTTTAATTTTTCTCATTGTTAAAAGTCATAAACATTCACCAACAAATCATATGCTTCCTATCAAACCAGGAGATAAACTCATTTATAATACCATATCCACAGATTCTTTGGTAACATTCTGCTGTATTAAAAAAAAAACGCAAATATACAGTTGTCACTCAGTGTCTATGGGATTAGTTCCAGGATCCCTGAGAATATCACAATCTGTAGATACTCAAGCTGCTTATATAAATGACATAGTATTTGCAAATAACCTATACATATCCTCCTGTATACTTAAAATAGCATCCTGATTACTTATAATACCTAATTCGATGTAAATTCTATAACGTAGTTGCTTTGGTATAGCAAATTCAGGCTTTGCCTTTTGGAACTTTCTGGAATTTTTTTTTCTGGATATTTTTGGTCTGCTATCAGTTAAACTGGAGGATAAGAAGGGTCAACTATATAAACAAAATTGGGTTCATTACTATTTTTCCATTTTTGAGTTTTCACATTTCAATTTTAGCTTTTATATAGTGTTGAATATTTATAAAATTGGGTCTAAGAACTCCAGGTTTTGGGAGGTGCAATGACTTTCTTCTAGTCATGTTTTAAGATCAGGATATGATACATGGCTTCTAATACTTATTGACTTTTATCACTCAGTTTGGAGCATATATTTATGTGTGGCATTTTCCCCCTCAGGTCCTTGATTCTAACTGTCATTGAGAACATGGATTTAATTTCGGCTATTCTGCTTTCCTCCTGTCAACCCCTGAGCATCCACTGAAAAATCACCAGGGGTTCCTGAGAGCACTGCGTTGTGCATCATCTCTGCTGGGGATCATTAATGGAACACTTGTGAATTGGTTTCAGAAGAACTATTTTTAGAAGCTTTTTTTTGGCCTATTAAGCTCACAGGTAGTCAGAAACTCAGACCAAAGCTGGTTTATCATTTGCCATTTATCAACCCTAACTTTAACCCTAAAGTGGGAGATGGACCGAATCCTGATCACTCTTGGCTAGGAAATGTAAACCAAAGTACTGGATTTCAGTGTGTGAAGTGAACTGAATTTTAAACAAAGAGTATAGTAATGGGATCAGTGTATTTTTTTCTTAAATGAAATAAAATCCACATGTAAAATCTAAAATCTCTATTCAAACTATATTTCAAAATTATGATTTATGAATCATAAATGAAACTTATATTAGCTACATATTTTAATTACAGATGCTAACACACTTAGGCTTCTCAAGTAGTGTACGGGTAGAGAATCTGCCTGCCAATTCAGGAGACATGAGAGACTCAGGTTCCATCCCTGGGTGGGGAGGATACCTGGAGTAGAAAATGGTAACTCACTCCAGTATTCTTGCCTGGAAAATTCCATGGACAGCATAGGCTGGTGGGCTACAATCCATAGGGTTGAGAAGAGTAGGACACGACTGAGCGAATGAGCACACAACACACTTGGGTGCTTATAATGCACCAAAAGTGCCCTAAGCACTTCAAATTTATTATTTCCCATAAGCCAACAATACATTCCTGAAGTGTTTCAGACTATTTGTGTTCCTCCAAAATTCACATGTTGAAGCTCTAACCCCCAATTCAGAGGTGTTAGAAGTGAGGCCTCTGGGAGGTAATTAGCTTTAGATGAAATCTTGAGGGTGTGGCCCTCATCAAGAGATTACTGCCTTTATAAGAAAATACCGGAGAGTTTGCTTCCAATCATTTTTTATCTCTCTCTCTGCAATGTAAGGACAGAAGATAACTGTCTATAAGCCAGAAAGAGAGCCCTCATTCCTGCAATGCGGGAGACCTGGGTTTGATTCCTGGGTTGGGAAGATCCCCTGGAGAAGGGAAAGGCTACCCACTAGAGTATTCTGGCCTGGAAAATTCCATGGACTGTATAGTCCATGGGGTCGCAAAGAGTCAGACACGACTGAGAGACTTTCACTTTCACTTTTCACTTTCACCTTGAATATGAACACACTGACACCCTGATCTTGGATTTCCCACCTTCAAGACAATGAGAAAGAAATGTTTCTTCTATTTTGTTATAGCATACTGAGCAGATTGAGACATGAGGTAGGTCCTATAGGTTTACAGATGAAGTAGAAGAAACTTGGGAAGGTAAAGTAACTTCATTTTTCTAGTGAGCAGAAATAGCCCCTGCCCACTGATTCTAGTATCCACATACCTAACTACCAAGCTGCACTGTCCCTTCCCAAGCATCGAAAGAAAAGCAACCCTTCTGTGAAATCCTTGTGTGACCCTGTTACCATAGTAAGCTCAACTTGGTCCTGGAATTACCAATGATCACCATAACTTCCAGGCTGGTAAAAATTCAAAAGCTTTACCATATTGTCAGTTTGGCTAGAATTTTTCCCTTTGTTAATTATCATATTCCATTTTGAAATAATATATTTTCCCCATAATAACTAAAGAGATAATGACTTTACCTTTCATTCACTCAGTGTCAATTATGTGCTAAGCTTGGAGTAACTGAATATTTTGTCCTTAGATACTCATTCCTTTTCGTTTGCTTTTTCCTACATGGACTTATATTTCGTGCTTCCTCTCTGTCAGACATTCTTCAGCACACTGGGGAAAACACTGATGAACAAAGTAGATAAATGTAATGTCCATCTTGGTGGGGAGAAGGAGACTGATAATAATTAAGATTGATAATAATTTGTGTTAGTAATAAATGTTATAGAGAAAATAAGAGACAAATGCATGGGAAAGTTAATTCAATGCTAACATTTCTTGAAAAGTGCTAGATTTGGATTGATACTCAGATCATAAATCAGAATTTCTGGGGAAAAGCTTTCTAGGCAAAGAGAACAGTGAATGCAAAGTCCTTGAGCTGGAACTGACCCTCACATTCCAGCGACTTTAAACAAGGTGTTTTTTGGAGCCATTGTCTAAGTTTCTTCAGACTCAGATTATTTAGACCCTAGGCATAAGCCAATTTGCATAGCTGGATTAAATACCCTAACGAACTCTGACCCATATGCTTGGGCATTAAGGATATCAAGCACCCATTTATGTTTTGTTTATGTCTTCCTTCCTGTTGAATGTCGTCTGCATTTGAAATCTTTCCAGCATTGACTTTGAAAAGGAAGCATGGGTCATTTAAATGAGAGAGCAAGCAGACAGCAGATGCTGTAAGTTAAGCATTAGTGATCATGATTGGCTTTTGAACATCTTCCAAGAATACTCTTCACATTCCTTCCCAGCCTCTGGTGATCTGACTGATTTATGCTAGAAATGGTGATGTCATATTACAGTCTTCCACTGGTTTGCTGCTGGTACACCACTAGTGTTCAGTTACGGCAGTGATAATGAACATGATGTCGATCATTAAGTTACTGCAGCCATTAGCAGAGCAATTTGGGGTGGAGGACATTATTTTCTTATAAAAGAATTAAACTCCATTGGAGTTGTTAATCCAATGAAAATTCACATGCCACTAATGACTCAGAACACTTCACTAGGAAATGCCTCGGTGTACATGTAAGGCAAAGCCATCAAAGCAGATGACAAAGCATGGAGCAGAGGAAGGATTTATTGTTGAAGGGACTAAAGCAGGGCGTGCCTGTTGTAGAAAAAAATATTTCTCTTCTGTATCAGAGCTTCTCTTCTGTATCAATGTTGAATTAATAGCCCAAAAATAGATGCAGAATTATGTAAGCTCATTTCTAAATTTTAATTTCAGAAATAACAACAACAACAAAAAATAGACAGGGAGAAAGATGTTCCATATATCATGAGGCCAAAACAAAACTTTTGGAGAAACACAGGTGAGTCTGAAGTTATTGAAAGGGAAAGTCACTCAGTGGTGGCCAACTCTTTGCGACATCATGGACTATATAGTCCATGGAATTCTCCAGGCCAGAATACTGAAGTGGGTAGTGGTTCCCTCCTCCAGGGGATCTTCCCAACCCAGGGATCTAGCCCAGGTTTCCTGCGTTACAGGCAGATTCATTATCAGCTGAACCACCAGGGAAGCCCAGGTATACTGGAGTGGGTAGCCTATCCCTTCTCCAGCAGATCTTCCTGACCCAGGAATGGAACCGGCGTCTTCTGCACTGCAGGTAGATTCTTTACCAGCTGAGGTACCAGTGAAACGAAGTCGCTCAGTCATGTCCAACTTTGAAACCCCATGGACTGTAGCCTACCAATCTCCTCTGTCCATGGGATATTCCAGACAAGAGTACTGGAGTGAGTTGCCATTTCCTTCTCCAGGGGATCTTCCAGACCCAGGGATTGAATCCAGGTCTCCCACATTGCAGGCAGACGCTCTACCGTCTGAGCCACCAGGGAAGCCTCTTAAGTTATTAGAACCATCAAATGGCAAGGCTCTGAGAAAAGCTTGGACTTAAATCTATATCAATTTTAAAGCAAAAAATTTATTTGTTAATTAATTTTGAATATTTAATGATATATTGAGAAAATTTGCTCAAATATTTATTTTTAAAATATGTTTTTTTAGCTATTGGGATTTGCTTTTTTCTATTTAGAAAGAAGTTCTGTAATCACTCTGTTATTAGCCAATGCGCCAGGAATGCTTATGACATACCTGAATTGGGGCAGACAAGTATTGTTTTCTCAGAGGCTTTACAGAAAAGCTTAATACATTTACCTTTGAAAATTAAATTTTGTCACATAAGTGGTTTTTTTTTTTTCCATAAAAGCCTCTTTTGTTTTTTTTTCCCCCCCGCTAGTGAATCTAGCTCTGTGCAGTTACTTTGTTTTTAAAAACGAGGTTGCAAGCTGCTGTGTAGCATACTCCTCATAGGCAGCAGCTGCTGCTTCTGCTAAGTCGCTTCAGTCGCGTCCGACTCTGCGTGACCCCATAGATAGCAGCCCACCAGGTTCCCCCGTCCCCGGGATTCTCCAGGCAAGAACACTGGAGTGGGTTGCCGTTTCCTTCTCCAATGCATGAAAGTGAAAAGTGAAGTCGCTCAGTCTGTCAGTCGCGTCCAACTCTTCATGACCCCATGGACTGCAGCCCACCAGGCTCCTCCATCCATGGGATTTTCCAGGCAAGAGTACTGGAGTGGGTTGCCATTGCCTTCTCCAGGCAGAGGTGATCATTAAAGATAAAGAAAATAAATTGCCTTATGACATTTGGTGATTTGGAAACTCAGATTCAGACACACATGGGAACTCAGATGCCTCTTCTCATGCTTGTCTTTATGAGAAGACAGGATACATATTAAGTGTGATTTGTGGTCCTCATGTAAGCATGGAGAGAGTTCTACACATTCTATTCTACTTGCATGTTGGCATATATTCCCAGTGTAACCAACTGGAATACATGGAATTCCAATATCACTTATTTTGTGGGTGTTAACATTTTGGAAAGTCAGAATCATTTGCCTTGTTGAAGAACCAGGTTGGGTGGGTCTTGACCAATATCAGCAGCCATCGTCATTTTTTAAAGCAGAATTTATATGAAACATCTGTAAAAGCAATGGCACTTTTCTAGCATTGCCGAGGGGATTGTACTTAGTATTTTGATTGGAAATAAGATATTGAATGTCTTGTGCGGTAAATTTGAGGAAAAATCATTCTTTTCAATACTTATGCAGAAGTCATCAGTAATATCTGGTATGAAAAAGAATCTATTTTTTGCTCTTTAAAAGTATGATTAATATTCTTCAAATGTCAACCATGCATACATATAATCAGATAAGACAAATACAAAGAGAATTACTGCAGAAGTTATTTTCTATTATCTTAAAGAGATGTAAAATTTTAAATTCTAAGCATAGTCAGAACAATTATTTGATAGTTATATGTAAATCTATTAAAGAAATATGTAAATATAAGATAATGTATTACTAAATCTTAGCAAGTCATTTTTATTCAGAACAGTTTTGGAGCTTTTGTACATAATGAAGTGTGTTGAGAATATTTCAGCTTAGTTAATAGCATGTCTTTAAAAATGACACATTAAACATTTCTTTAAGTCACAAAGCTGGGGAATGTTTGCAAAATGAATTTAAATCATTAGAATCACTTAAATCTATCTAGGTTTTTAAAAAAATCTAGAAATGTACTAAACTATTGTAAGGATAAGAAAACAAGGATTCAAAAATAAATATTTGGTTGACGGTGACATTAAACCTAAGAAAGATAATTTCATAGTTTATCATTTTAAGGCCTAAAAGGGAATATTTTAGATTTGTTAAGTGAATATTCATTCTAGATATGCCAAGTTCATGATACCTGTAATTTTGGAAACAGTGATATCATTGACAATGTCACTTTGGAAAATATGGAAATGAGTCATACAGCATTACATCCAATTTTGTTGTTTATTTAACTGTTCACAAAAAGGATCTCATCATAGTCTACTGAAAGTATTGTTAGTCAGAACTGTGATTAGAAGTATTATTTATTGCTTTCTCAGGTTGAAGTGCTAGTGTGTCTATTCATTCATTTATTCATTCAGTGAATAGTTGCCCACCATGTATAAGGCCATTCTAGGCACTGGCCATTCAGAAGTGAACAGAACAGGAAGGAAGAGTCCCTACTGTGAATGAAACCATCGGTTAAGTGTAAAAATCATATGTATGAAAATACATGTGTCATATTGGCTGAAATTCATTTTTTTAATAAACATTAGTTACATTTAGGACTGAGAAAGATTTGGGAAATGACATTTGCCCTAAGAAGAATAAAGTGTCAAGATATTTTCACATATGGCATAAGTGACCTGCAATGTTTTGGAACTCTTGCTTCTCTGGGAAAAATATATTCCTAAACTGAAAATCTGACCCGTAATTTCTCACTTTTTTTTTTTATTCATTTAAGTGAAAAACAAAACAAAACAAAACAAACTATAAATAAATGAAGAGCTAAATAGGGGCTTCCCTGATAGCTTAGTTGGTAGAGAATCTGCCTACAGTGCAGGAGACCTTGGTTTGATTCCTGGGTCGAGAAATCTGCTGGAGAAGGGATAGGCTACCCACTCCAGCATTTTGGGGCTTCCCTTGTGGCTCAGCTGGTAAAGAATCTGCTTGCAATGCGGGAGACTTGGGTTTGATCCCTGGATTGGGAAGATCCCCTGGAGAAGGGAATGGTTACCCACTTCAGTATTCTGGCCTGGAGAATTTCATAGACTGTATAGTCCATGGGGTTGCAGAGAGTTGGACATGACTGAGTGACTTTCACTTTCACTTAGATAAATAGACTGATAAATAGAAAAACAAATACAATGTTCTTTACACATGTTCCTCTAATATTCTCCAGAAGCAGTTCAATTGATGGATAGTAATTAAGAAGGGTTTTTAAGTTTGATGTGTGCCAAAGCTAAAATCATTTTTGGCACAATTGCTTTGTCAGCAGATAGCAAACTAAATAACTCTATCCAACAAGTTAAACCACTTAGTTGTATGGGGGTTCAATTTGAAGCTAATCAATCCTGAGGGGTTTCTAAGGATGCTTTCAAATGTATACATGTTATAGAAGCTAATTTAAAGTTATACCATGATTCTAGTAGGTGTTTGATAAGTCTTCTGCCTCTTTAATTTACCGACATGAAAAATCTGGAGTTCTATCACAAAATTGTGTGACATTAGAGTAGATCCATTCTACCTCTGACTAAAGTTATCCTTGATTTCAGGTGTCCCTGTGGGCCACTCTTATGTTCTGAGATAATAATAGTACTAACAATAATAACTAACATTTATTATTTTGTGAAAGCAACCATACTAATGATATAAACAATAATAGCTTTCATTTTCAACTTACTCTATGCCAGGCACTATGCTAAATGCTTTGCATGCATTATCTTACTTAATCATCCAAACAACTTAATATTTTTAATATTGAAAACAGAAATGCAAGCAGAGAGTAGATTACAGCTTAAGCATATAGTAAGCAGGGGGAGGGTGTGGAATTTGTGACTTGGCTCACATTAATCAATTCCAAAGGCTATATCTATAATCCCAGTTCAAAATAAAACTTCAACCCTATACACACTTGAAGCACAACTTACATAATATGAGATATTGCAATTCTTTCCAGCAATCTTTATCTTGCAGAATTTTCCTTAAACCTCTTTTTTTCCCTCCTAAACCTCTTTTAAATCTCAGCTGGATCAGTGGGCATTCATAAAGGATAACCCCCCAAATAGCAATCATATCATTTTAGGATTATACAAGCTTTATGTTAGTATTAAGAGAGAAATGTAAAAAGCTATATGATTTGATTATTAAATTGACTTTACAAAACCAGAAATTTATCTTATCTCTTTTAACCACCAAGTTCCATAAAATCTTTTAAGATTATTAAAATGCATACAACTAAAACACAGAGATAAATAAATGATGTAGACAAGATGAAGGGGAAAAGATGAAGATGATAAAAGAAAAACTACTGTGATAAAAGACTAAAATTGTGACACAGTCAAGCATACCCTACGATCCTGAAACTTGCCTGCAAATTTGATTTAAAACTTCCTTAAAGGCCAAAGCAGCGTGGGAAACATAGTTGTTTATGAGATTTAGAGTCTCCAAAAGTTGAAAAACTAGGTAATATTTAGAAGGAGCACAGCATTTCCAAATTCTGAAATTTGTCTTCTGGGATCTAATAAAGAAGACTGTTCTTCAGAGCATCTGACATGAGGTTAAATATAAACTTTCACAGAGCTGTTTCTTCTTTGGTCCTTTAATGTTGAGTTAAAGCAACTAAGAAAACAACAACAACAACAAAAACAATACTGCTTAAATTCAAGCTTCCCTGGTAGCTGATGGACAGGGTCATAAAATAAAAATTATTTCATGAATAGCATATCTACTTGGTTGGCAGCTGATAAGGCTGGGATTGCAGGAGTTCAAGGTTGTAGTTGTTGCAAGGATTTGTAATGCTGTTATTCTATGTCCTGATTAAGAGCAATTTCATTTGTTTGATATAGGTTTAAGATTTATTTTTTTTTTTAATGAAAGGGTCATGAATCTAATCAAGATGCTTGTCTAGATAAATGGCTATCTCACCTTTGGGTGGAACCAGGTCAAGAGGAATGAAAGAGTAGAAAGAATAATAGAAATGAGTGATGAGAACCAAGGATGAGAACCTGGTTCACTGTTACTAATACGAGACTTTCAGTGAGTTAATACATGTGGATATCAGTTTCCTTCCTGAAAATTTATAGATAGTTGTAATTGCTCCTTTCATATGGTTGTCATGAAAAGTAAGGAGATGTGGGGGCCTCCCGGGTGGTCCAGTGGCTAAGACTCCACTCTCCCAATGCAGGGAACCTGGGTTTGATCTCCAATAAGGGAGCTAGATCCCATATGCTGCAATTAAGGATTCGCATGCCACAACTAAAGCTCCTGCATGCCACAGTTAGCAGATTCTGCACAGAGTAACCAAGATCGAAGATCCTGAGTGCCACATCTAAGACCTGGCACAACCAAATACAGAAATAAACAAATAACTTATATAAATATAATGTATATATGGGGCTTCCCTGGTGGCTCAGACAGCAAAGCATCTGCCTGCAATGCAGGAGACTCGGGTTCTATTCCTGGGTCGGGAAGATCCCCTGGAGTAGGAAATGGCAATTCACTTCAGCACTCTTACCTGGAAAATCCCATGGACCGAGGAGCCTGATAGGCTACAGTCCATGGGGTCGCAAAGAGTCGGACACATATATAAAGTAAGGAGATGTGGCAGAGACAAGAACAGGTACAATTACTATATTCTTTTTCAGAAAAGACTTTTTGAATTATAATTGTTTCTCACCACTCACATTTTACTTTATTATTTTACTTATTATTGCACATGTCTGTACTTAGTTGCTCAGTCGCGTCCGACTCTTTGTGACCCTATGGACAGTAGCCTACCAGGCTTCTTTGTCCATGGGGATTCTCCAGACAAGAGTACTAGAGTGGGTTGCCATTGCCTTCTCCCAATGCTGTATATAAGGTCATGCAAACTGTAAAGTGAAAGCACAGTAACCATCCAGTGGACCTGACCAGTGGAAACAGATGCGCTAACTCGTGTGTTGTGTGTTAGAGAAAGGAGACAGAAAGAAGGAGAGAGAGAAATTTCAAACGCAAGTGTTCAAATACTCTTAGATTAAAAACCAGGGATGGGAGAAATGTCCATGCATGTTTGGGTACTCTGGGTGCCTAGCTGCTGGTGGGTCACTGCCTAGATAAAGCCTGGACATACTGCTTTCCTCTTGGAGAAACCCCACAATTATGTGCCTATATGTTTAACATGACTTCAAAACACTAGATTAGAAGTAACTGAAGGAGGTGCTTGGGCAGATGCTTCTACTCTGGTTACGTGTTGCTGATTAACAAGCAGGGAGAGTTAAAGGGTTATGGCCGGAAGTGGCACAATATAATCCCCACAGTATTCTAGTGGTAAAGGTATCACAGAAGTTCAGGTCACAGATGCTGTGAAGAAGCTGAGCATACAGAATCTGACTTGAAGATTGATTTCAGGATTAAAGGTGAAGGTTAAAAAGCAGTGTTGATTCTGAAATAGGAATTTGCTACTTCTGAGTCAGGAACTTGTTGATGAGTTTGTGCCACAGGATGAGTGACTAGAAAGAGCTGTCACCTCTGTCTGAGCTTATGTGATGGAAGCCAATGTCCCTCTCCATCTGGCTTGGGTCTGACCTCTGACGAGTGAGCCCATTGTCAACAGAAGGCAGTAGCCTGACTGAAGGCACTGCTGCTGCTGCTGCTAAGTCGCTTCGGTCATGTCCGACTCTGCGCGACCCGAGACGGCAGCCCACCAGGCTCTGCTGTCCCTGGGATCCTCCAGGCAAGAACACTGGAGTGGGTTGCCATTTCCTTCTCTAATGCATGAAAGTGAAAAGTGAAAGTGAAAGTCTGTGATAATGACAGAAGAGCCAGACTGCTAAACCAGGGTAACTCTGTATTTGTTTTTAATTGCTGCCATAACAAATTATCATACCATAGAGTCAGAGGCTTAAGCAGCACTTACAATTTTGTAAGCCAGAAATTAAACACAGGTGTCACTGAGTGAAAATCAAGGTGTTGGGAGGGTTGCCTTTCCTTCTGGAGGAGAATCTGTTTCCTTGCTTCCTCCAGCTTCTGAAGATGCCTGCATATTTTGGCTCATAGCCTTCTTCTAGCTTCAAAGCCAGCAACGTGATATGCCTTTGATCTTTCTGCCTTTGTCATATCTCACTTTGACTCTGACCTTGGCTGGGAAAGATTCTGTGCTCTGAAGGATTCATACAATTAGATGAGCTCCAGAATAGTCCACTCATCTCAAGGTCCTTAACCTTAATCACATATGCCAAGTCCCC
Organism: Ovis aries; assembly: GCF_016772045.2. Lineage (NCBI taxonomy): Eukaryota > Metazoa > Chordata > Mammalia > Artiodactyla > Bovidae > Ovis > Ovis aries. The sequence goes on along the minus strand of NC_056062.1, from coordinate 55,589,547 downwards.
TTTCTCTGGTAAGGTAACCTCTTTATAGGTTCCAGGGATTAGGATTCAGGCATCTTTGAGGACTGCTTTGCTACCACAAACCATTACAGATGAGGAAACTTTATCATAGACCCATCTCCTCCTGTCTCTCTACTCCATTTCCCATCCTTGACTGTTTCACGGATTTTGGAGGTACAGAGTTCTTCACCAGGGACCACAGAAGCAACACATTTTCTATGTGACTAGCATTGTGGCCAGTGAATGTCAACACTGCCTTCAGGGACAATTCATATGGTCCCTGGTGGGCTAAAAGGCTGACCAGACCTGATTCTCAGGCACTTGTGAGCTAGCTTGGAAACATTTGAACAAGAGAATCTGTGGAAAGACTGCATTTTTCTCGTGTGAGCATCTGCAGGATCAGAAACAACATTTGGGAGATCAATGTAAGCTGATTTCCTCTCCAAAGTTGGTGAAGGTTGGGGACATACCAGTTAGAGTTGAGTGAATGAATAAATATATTTTTCTTCAGTGTCACTGCTTTTATATAACACTCAAAAGCCTGACTTGCTATTTATGAGAAAAAAATACTGGAATTATACAAATATAGGCATACACATACAGAGAGATAGAGAAAGCCATTTTAAAAAGGAAGCTTCTGTGGATATACAAGATTTAACTTCTTTCTTCATTCCCCAGGCAGAAGCCGGTAAGAGTCTATTAATAGCCTCCCCTAGCATATAACACTGCAGATGTTCCCTTACTGCTGAGTTTTTTTTTAAATTTCTATATCCAAACTTGTTATCAATTATCTATGTTTGCATTTTGGGAGTCTGGATCCAGAAGGAGCATTAACTATAGTGCTGTTATAGTGTTTCTGCTCAGCATCAGCAAGGTTGTAATAATTTTTGCATAAAATATTTGCTGCATTTTCCTTGTGGAGTTTATTAAAACCCAGTGTCTGTCACGAACCAAGGAGGCCAGGATTGCACAACCATTCATCTTCTGCCTGTGAAATCCTAAAATCAGGATAATGGAAATAGTAACAGTGAACCTCATTAAAATGCAAGAGGGAGGAGGGCTAAGGGCATAAAGGAAAAGGGAATGATGTGCGTGTGTTTTTCACATTCTGGGAGAAAGCATTGATTAACAGCAGGTTCTCAACACTCTACATGAGTTCATTTTCCATTGTTTCAGGGAGCTCTATTTTGGTCATCAATGAAACAGAGCAGTTTGGAAAGAGACTTTCATTTCTTGGTATGCAAAGAAAGCATCATGTAAGTATGGAATGATCTTTTCTACTGGCTGGATTATTGCATGTACTGAATTGATATACTACCCTCCTTGGGCATAAACATGTTAAAGAGAAAAGGAAGAGACACAATTAAATACTTCATCTATTAAATGAACCTCCCTTAAATACACTTTAGCTCAAATTTGTTTAAGAGAAAATAATTTAATGTATGCTTTGAATTTCAAATGTTATGTTTGATTTAAACAAATAAATAAAGCAGACCGCATTCTCTTGACCTGCTGAGCTTGAGTGTGACTCATGACAGTCTCTGTACCAGTTTGCATCCAAGAACTGGAATATTGATCTTAGTCATCTTTAATGAGAAAATTCTTGGCAATAAAGGAGAAGGATGCTGGGTGATGATTGGTCGCTAATGTATTTCAACTGGTGCTTCTTGGCATAAAAATAAATAGGCAAAATTGAAAATGTTATGGTGACTTTTTGGTGTGAAAGTAGCAACATGCCAATAAACTTCATTCTTCCATTGTAGTAAGGCCTGGAACAAAAGTTTTGAGAAAGTTGAAGGCTCTGTGCTCTTGGCTGAGCTGCCTCCTCAAAGAGATGGGCCTCTGTGGACCTTCTGGACCCATTCGTTACACTTTGCAACACATGGGTGTTGGTCACTTGGTCCTACCTAGCTGCTGATATTCATTTCGTTTTCTGTGGTGTATTCCTCCCAGGCTGAAGCTCTCTGCTTCCAACAACAAAAAGCTCTCAGTCATGTGAAGTCCTCTCAGAGAGAAGGTGGAAAGTTTAAGTCCTCACCAATACAAATGGAGTTTTAATTTCTAGAGATTGTTCATTTCGTAAAGAATAGGCAAGATACACTCAGCTTTGTGGCTTGCTCTAAAGAGAATAATAGAGGCTTGGAATCAATACATCAGAGCTTTAACTTTGACTCAGCTGTTTAGCAAAATGTCTGACTTTGGGTAATAAAAGAAAATGTGGTCTATACATACAGTAGAATATTACTCAGCTTTAAAAATGAAGGAAATACTGCCATTTGCAACAACATGGATAGACTTGGAAGACATTATGCTAATTGAAATAAAGCAATCATAGAAGGACAAATACTACATGATTCCACTTATATGAAGTCTCCAAAATAGTCAAACTCATAGAAGCAGGGAGTAGAATGATGGTTGCTAGGAGCTAAAGAGAGGAGGGGAAAGTTGTTTAAGATATATAAAGTTTCCGTTAAGGAAGATGAAAGAGTTCTAGAGTTCTGTTGTACAATACTACACCTATTATTAATAATACTGTATGGTACCCTGCAGAAATTGAAGGAGGTGCTTATGTTAAGTGCTCTTTTTAGAACACTAGCAAAAAAAGAAAAAAAAAAGAAATTTTGTGTGTCATCTGCTCTGTGTGGTTTCTTGTATGGTGTTTCATTTCATCCTCATGACCCTTTGAAGTATGTATTATTCAGTTCAGTTCAGTTCAGTTCAGTCACTCAGTCGTGTCCAACTCTTCACGACCCCATGGACCACAGTATGCCGGGCTTCCCCTGTCCATCACTAACTCCCAGAGTCTACTCAAACTTGTGTCCATTGAGTTAGTGATGCCATCCAATCATCTCATCTTCTGTTGTCCCCTTCTCCTCCTGCCCTCAATCTTTCCCAGCATCAAGGTCTTTTCAAATGAGTCAGCTCTTCACATGAGGTGGCCGAAGTATTGGAGTTTCAGCTTCAGCATCAGCCCTTCCAATGAACACCCAGGACTGATCTCCTTTAGGATGAACTGGTTGGATCTCCTTGCAGTCCAAGGGACTCTCAAGAGTCTTCTCCAACACCACAGTTCAAAAGCAGCAATTCTTCGGCACTCAGCTTTCTTTATAGTCCAACTCTCACATCCATACATGACTATTGGGAAAACCATAGCCTTGACGAGATAGACCTTTGTTGGCAAAGGAATGTCTCTGCTTTTTCATATGCTGTCTAGGTTGGTCATAACTTTCCTTCCAAGGAGTAAGTGTCTTTTAATTTCATGGCTGCAGTCACCATCTGCAGTATTAACATCCTTGTTTTACAGATCACACCATTTAAACCAATTGCTTAGAGTCATGCCATGACTAAGTGACAGGGACAGGTCTCAATCTGAGAGCGTTTTATCTCTAAAGTCTATGATCATTTTGTCTCATACATCATTTTTCCTGAATCATAGTTTCTATAGTCATCAAAGTGAGTTTAACAGTGTCTAACTTGCACAAGTCACTGGCAAATGGGTTGAATAAATTTAACCAATCACTGGAAACATAATTATCAACTACCTGCTATGTATTGTGCATGGTTCTAGGTGCCGAGGGGCACTGTGGCCAACAATGGCAACATGACCTTTGAGGTCATGGAGCTTCCTGGTTTGGTACTGGCTTGTTTTATTACCAGTGATTTCAAAATAGAGATGAGGATGAGCTGGAGAGTGTGTTAGCTTGCTATGGCTACTGTAACAAAGAAGCACAAATTGAATAGCGTAAACAATAGAAATTTATCATCTCTCGGTTCTGAAAGCTAAAAATCCAAGATCAAAGAGTCAGAAAAGTTGGTTCCTTTTGAGAGCTGTACTGGAGACTCTCACATTTCTTTGTTAACTTCTAGTGGCTTTCTAGAAATCTTTGGTGTTCTTTGTTATTTGGAAGCACAACCCAGTCTCTACCTTCATCTTCACCAGGTGTTCATCTCTTGTGTGTGTCTGTGTCCAAATATGTCCCTTGTAAAATGATTTTAGTCATAGTGGATGAAGGTCTGCTCTGCTCTAGTATGACCTCCTCTTCACTAATTACCTCTGAAAAGATGTCATTTCCAAACACATTCACATTCTAAGGTTATTGGAATTTAAGACCCTAACATATAAAATTGCCAGTAAACAGTTCTACTGGGATGTTCCTCAGGTACCTAAAATCCATACAAGACTGAACTTAAAGTTCCATCTTCCTTTAATACTTGTTCTTCAGGTTTTTATTTTCAGTTAGAGACACATAATCTATGCTGTCACCTAACCTGAAATCACATCTGACCTTTCTTCCCCCATCAGCTCTCTCAAGTCCAAATGCTTTTCACTTCTCTATTTCTCTCTGTTATGTCTTCTATTCATAACTATTGCTTCTGCGCCAACTCTGACCTTTAGCATCTCTTGCCTGGGGAGGAAATAGTAAGTAAGAACAAAGACTGATGTAGCCCTCAGCATACAGCACTGGTTCCAATGATATCAAAATGAGAATCCAGAGGCTAAGCGAAAACAAACTCTTAAAAATGGTGAAAACTATCAGACAGGTGAATAAGGTGCTCTTGGGTAAATGGCAAAAATCAGAGTTTCTGTAATTCTGATTTTACTTCTTTCTTTAAATCTACTGTCTCGAGGGCAATGTTGACATTAGGTTATGTGAGATACAGAAACTTTCTTATCAAGAGAAATTAAACTTCAGAAAGTCAAAAGCATGTTGACTCAATGAGAGATTACAGGCACTGGTCATCCTGTAATTCTTCTTATCAGGGTGGAGGCAGAGGACTGCCATGCATTTCCCAGGGCAGAGGCCTCTCTGTAGCTTTGAAGGATGACATGTTGGGGGATGATGTGAGCCGGCTGTGTTTATAGCCTCAGCTAAATCACATGAATCATACAGCTAAGCACGTCCAATCAAAGAAGAAAGAAAACAAGTGTCCTGAAGGGTCAGGCAAAAGTATAAAATGAGCCTGACCCCAGGCCTTTTGTCACCTCAGGTAATAAGCAATCCTGGCCAAACAGAGCACTGTCCCCACAATGTTCTTCCTATCTGACCTCTTATCTATTTCGTGATATCTATAAACATAAGAGTTCAGAGCACTGGGAAAAAATTTTTCTGCAGTGCTTTTAACTTTTGAATCAAAAACTGGTATGACTGAATACCCTAGGCTTTTCCTTTATTTGGAATTTTAGAGAAATATTTTTAAAAAGGAGGAAAAGATGATCCTGACATCTCTATGACTTTAGTTCATGGTATTAATAGATAACGATAAGGATCAGAAAACATGGCCTCAGCAAAATTATGAAGATGTTTCTCCTAGAGCCTTTAGCCGTGTAATTCTGGACCACTTCCATGTGTTGAGTGTCCCTTATTATTCCTCTCAGATATTCTCATATGAGAGTTCTCTGGCCATGACACTGTCTGATTTTTAGCTGACCTGATTGTATGGTGACTGTACCATGGCTGGTGCTGATATATTGATAAGGAGCTAACTGAGGAGGCACCAAGGAGTTCCCAGGAAACTCTAATTATTCAAGAAGCAATGGTTATAACCGAACATGGAACAATGGACTGGTTCCGAATTGGGAAAGGAATACGTTAAGGCTGTATACTGTCACCCTGCTTATTTAACTTATATGTAAAGTATATCATGTGAAATGCCAGGCTGGATGAAGCACAGCTGAAATCAAAATTGCTGGGAGAAATATCAATAATCTCAGATACACAGATGACACCACCCTTATAGCAGAAAGTGAAGAGGAGCTAAAGAGCCTCTCGACGAAAGTGAAAGAGGAGAGTGAAAAAGCTGGCTTAAAACTCAACATTCAAAAAATGAAGATCATGGCATCCAGTCCCATCAGCTCATGGCAAATAGATGGAGAAACAATGGAAACAGTGCCAGACTTTATTTTCTTGGACTCCAAAATCATTGCAGATGGTAACTGCAGCCATGAAATTAAAAGATGCTTGCTTCTTAGAAGAAAGGCTATGTTCAACCTAGACAGTATATTAAAAAGCAGAGGCATTACTTTGCAGACAAAGGTCTGTCTAGTCAAAGCTATGGTTTTCCAGTAGTCATGTATGAATATGAGAGTTGGACTATAAAGAAAACTGAGCACCAAAGAATTGATGATTTCAAACTGTGGTGTTGGAGAAGACTCTTGAGAGTCCCTTGGACTGCAAGGAGATCAAACCAGTCAATCCTAAAGGAAATCAGTCCTTCATATTCATTGGAAGGACTGATGTTGAAGCTGAAACTCCAATACTTTGGCCACATGATGCGAAGAACTGACTCCTTGGAAAAGACCCTAATCCTGGGAAAGATTGAAGGCAGGAGAAGGGAATGACAGAGGATGAGGTGGTTGGATGGCATCACCAACTCGATGGACATGAGTTTGAGCAAGCTCTGGGAGTTGACGATGGACAGGGAAGCCTGGTGTGCTGCAGTCCATGTGGTTGCAAAGAATCAGACATGGCTGAGTGACTGAACTGAACTGAGCTGAACTGAGAAGTTCCCTGGCTTTGAGGACACAGGAAAGAGAGTGGTTAAAGACCATTAATTTCCAGTCTGAATCAAACTACCTGAGAAATTTTTGTTTCTTTGTTTTTAATTAAAAGTAGATTTTCTTGCCCCTTCCAGAAAATAAATCATTTTAGACACATGTGGGAAGTGCTGAGACTCAGTATTTTTTTTAAAATTGTAATTACTTATTTATTTATGGCTGTGTTGGGTCTTTCTTCACTGCTGTGAGTGGACTTTCTCTAGCTGCAGCAAGCAGGGGCTACTCTCTAGTTGTGGTGCTCAGACTTCCATAGTGGTCCCATGGTTAAGAATCTGCCTGCCAATGGAGGGAAGTCTGCTCCAGTATTTTTGATTTTTAATCTGGTAATATCTAAAATAGTTTAAGGGACAATATCGATCACACTGAATACAGAAAAAAATGTTAAAGATTAAATTAGCTCTAGGAAATAATATATAATATTTTACCAATGGACACAAGGACAATCCAGCATAGAAGTACAAGTCTTTGAAGTAGAGAATTCAGCAAATGAAATAGGAAAAGGGGTTTCCAAAGACCTAATTGATTGAAATCTTATCTGAACTGTAAAGACTAGATTGATCAATTGAAAGGAATACTTGTATACAAGACAAATTGATTCAGAATTATAGGAACTGAGACCCATCCCAGGTAAGTCATTGGCCTCAAAAATTAAAAAATTCTTCGGTTCATCTGGTCAAAAAAGAATATTACCCACGAGGGGAGCATATTCAAGTGACTTCATTTCTTTCCCATAGCAATGTTATTGAAGAAATGTCCACATATTACTGAAGGGTTAAAAGTGTGAAACTTCATCCAAGTCATATTTTGATAATAAATGCCACAGAGAGGTTTTTTTCAAAGAGGAAAGGTCATATGCTACCGATAAATCCCTCTGGAGAAAGAGAGAAAAAAAGAAAGTCAAATAAACCTGAATCCAGAATAATATAAACTGTATCTAAACATGAAATATAACAAGGGAGGAGCTATGGTAAATGGCTTTAAAGGTCTAAAATTTTTTAGTAAATATTTAATCCACTAAAATACAAAAACTGAATAATGAAAGACTAAATAATAAAAGAAATTGTGATAGCAGATCAGAATGTGAATGTTTTTCGTTTGTCCAGACAAAGTAAAGATAATTACAATTTTCAAAGATTGAAATATGAGGGAGAGATGAGATAGGCAGAAACATGAGAATGCTAATCAGTTCCTCTTTCACCAGAGAAAGAAAATCAAAGGTGTCTGCACTGTAGAAGTATTTTGTAAATGCCATAATTGTTCTAATATCAGTATTTCAGATAATCTTTTTTTCCTGACACTTAGAAGGATGCTACAAAATCATGTATTTTTAATGAGCTGTATTTATCTGAAAAGACTAGTTATTTCCTCTGTCTTTCTTTATTAAATTCAAATAAAATTTAATTTTTCATGTTTAAAATATTTATATTAGATCATATCATCATTTTAGATTTATTTATATATTTATAATATATGTTTCCATTTATAATATATGTTTATTGTATATATGTGTATAAATATATATATAAATATGTATATATGTGTGTATGTAAGTGTTCTGTTCAGTTCAGTTCAGTTCAGTTGCTCAGTCATGTCTGACTCTTTGCAACCCCATGAATCACAGCATGCCAAGCCTCCCTGTCCATCACCAACTCCTGGAGTTCACTCAGACTCATGTCCATGGAGCCAGTGATGCCATCCAGCCATCTCATCCTTGGTCGTCCCCTTCGCCTCCTGCCCCCAATCCCTCCCAGCATCAGAGTCTTTTCCAATGAGTCAACTCTTCGCATGAGGTGGCCAAAGTACTGGAGTTTCAGCTTCAGCATCATTCCCTCCAAAGAAATCCCAGGGCTGATCTCCTTCAGAATGGACTGGTTGGATCTCCTTGCAGTCCTATATACATATATTCTGTAGAAAAGCAAAATTTGTCACCCCAAAGTATGTCTCTTTGTCATGCAGATTATTTTGAGCTAAAACAAAAAATCATGGCCCAAAAGACTCAGAAGAACCTTTGACTTTCCCCTTAATTGGTTAAAGACTAGAGAAACTCTTCCAGGAAATGAGCTATCAATAGATAACTATAATATGAACTGCACGTATAGACAAGGAAGAACCTAGAGGTCTGTTAAAATTCTTCTTTGTGTCCTACGGTCTCTTCATGGCCCAGAAAACATTTGTTACCAACCACTTGCTCTTCTGTTTTCTTGTCAGTTGCCTTCTTCTCTTTCGAAGTCCCAAACCATTATCCACAAGATCCTCCCTGGTCTTTAGTTGAAATGGTGTTTAAGGTGAGAGTTTCAGTCATTTTGGTGAGTTACTCAGTTTCACTGGGTCTGTCCCATATATACATGCTATTAAACTTTTGTTTGATATTTTCTTATTAATCTGTCTCATGACAATTTAATTCTTAGACCAACCAGAAGAATCTGGAAAAGTAGAGGAAACTGTATTCTTCTCCCAAATTCTTAAGAATTTGATTCTTAAATCAATTTGAATTATTTGGGCAGAAGAAAACTTTTTCCTCCCGAAACACACACACACACACACACACACACACACACACACACACACACACACACACAGAGCTGTAGACAACAACAGCCACCAAGTATTATTACTGAGAAATATCCTTGGCAGTAACCCTGTTATCTGCCTTCCATGAGAAAGGTCTTGTCAGCCTAAGTAGGTTCCCACTGCATGAGGCTGAATTAACAGCAAATTCATTGCCAGGTCCTTAATCTTTCCTTATTAGAAAACTTTTGACCCTATATCTGGAAGGTCTATCAGCTTCATTTGTCTTTACCAAAACCCCTTCAGTTTCCCCAAGGGTTCTTTGTGACTAAGACATCTGACCAAACCCAGTAAACTTTAATAAAATCTCTGTGGTCTGGCCCCAGTTGACTGGCTTAAGGAGGAACATCTACTCAAGGTTTGAAGTGAACCTGTCTATAGGAATTTGGATATTTTATTGTGTTTTTCCAGTTTTGGTGGCTGGGAACTTGAATGTAATAAAACAATTGTGAAGTCTCACTTTTCACCATGGCACATGGAGACTTGAGAAAACTGGAGTGCAGGCTGGGGAAAAATGCAGCAACTGCTGGGAAGGAACAGACACAGAGGGGCCTGAGGCTGTCTCAGAGCGCTCTTGTGTCTCAGTCCCTGGATTTTATGTGCATCTCTGTTCTCTTGGGCTTCCCTTGTGGCTCAGCTGGTAAAGAATCCGCCTGCAATGAGGGAGACCTGGGTTCGATCTCTGAGTTGGAAAGATCCCCTGGAGAAGAGAAAGGCTACCCACTCCAGTATTCTGACCTGAAGAATTCTATGGACCGTATAGTCCATGGGGTCACAAAGAGTCAGACATGACTGAGCCACTTTCACTTTTTCTGTTCTCTTAGAATAAATTCTTCTTTCTGTATAAGTTCACTTGAGACAGTTTCTTCTGCCCAAATAATCCAAATTTGTATTTGCTTTAAATTCTTAGAGAAACATATGATGCTTTTAAACATTTTTTTTAAACATAGTATGATTATATTTTAATATACAACCAAAATACAAAACACAGTAAATTGACAGCAATAAAATATGGTATTTCATTTGTACTACACTAAGACATTGATATACCAAGGAAAATGAAAAGGAAAAAAAAAAAGAGAAAAATGAAATAATGCAAGAGACTGGTAAGGACTAAGCATATATGAAAATGACAGGCTGAAGGATTTATAATAAAAGCACCAGCAATTTCAATTCTTGCTATATTCTAAAACCAGGGTATTATTAGAAAACCATTTAACACTTCAAAATATATTTACTGAATTTATAAAAACTTTGCACTCAAACTTACATTTTGGTGGAGGCATATAGTCTTCTACTCTCTGGATTAAGCTGAAAAGTAAAATAATCTGGGAAATTAATGGGTTCATTTAGGAGTAATCAATTCATTCTTTTCTAAAATATAGAGAATTTTGCATCAAGAAACTAAAATATCTCTCAAGACAATAAGATACATTCTGTATATTATGAAGTTGAAAGATAGACTTGATATAATAGAAAAGTAAAAAATATTTCTCACACCTACCTTTTAATGAGGTTACTTAATGAAGGAAATTTTGCCTTTAACTTTCAACTTTTGATAACAAATAAGTTAAGGAAAAGTTGCTTGGATGGTACGGGGAGGGAGGAGGGAGGGGGTTTCAGGATGGGGAACACATGTATACCTGTGGCGGATTCATGTTGATGTATGGCAAAACCAATACAATATTGTAAAGTAATTAGCCTCCAATTAAAATAAATAAATTTATATTAAAAAGTTTATTCTGAGGTTGCTAAGCAAAAAATGTCTTCAATAACTATTTGTTGTAGAAATGAATAAAAATTTCTGGTCTTAAGGAAATAACACCAAGCTTAAGGGAGATATCGCCTTATTTTCAACTTTTGAATTCTGTCAAAAAATGCTGCTGTGCCTACTGATATAATATCAGTTTAGATTTTCTCAGTGAAATATCTCCTTATTTAGAATTTCTAATAAATTATATTTTTATTCTTCTCTTTTTTCACTTAAGCTCATTTTAATTTCACATTTTTTGCTCTTTTTCATGGATGTTCCTTGATTTATCTTTTTGAATATCATAAGCATATTTAAATTACTTTCCAAGTTTCACTTGATATCAATATTTCCCCTAAAATTTGATTTTGTTACTAGTCTTTCTAGAGAGTTTTCAGTTGCTCACAGCTCCCAGAATATTGCTTGGTCTTGAACTGCAAGCTAAGGCCCCTTAATCAAGGTGCCATGAGATATAATGCAGGTACCATCACTAAGTCAGAGAATATTCTCACCCACTGTCTGGTCTGAGACTGTAGTTTTTACCTCCTTTACCCTACATCTTTCCAAAACTGTATCTAGTCCTCCAGTACATTAGGCAAGCTCTGACTCCTGACTCTTGTCATTTTCCTGAACAATAAAATCTCTAGGTTGTTTTAACATGCTTCCAGAACTGGAGTCCAGCATGCTGGTGGCTTCAGTAAAGATGGTGCAGATCATAGCAGTCTTGTTCTTTCATTCAATTAATTTCAAGTTAATTGAGTAAACTTTCCTTTGTGAAATTAAAAGTTTTCAGAATATTGTTCTTAAAAATTACAAATATTTTATAACTGCTATTTGTTGTTATTGTTTAGCATCCAGTTTTCAGGCTTTTTAAAAATAATTTTATGTAACTCATACATTCATTTTTTTCATTTCCAATACATGTTGAGAGCTTAAGGGGCAAGCATCTTTTGGGTGTCTATAGGGTGACTGCAGCCATGAAATTAATAGACGCTTACTTCTTGGAAGAAAAGTTATGACCAACCTAGATAGCATATTCAAGAGCAGAGACATTACTGTGCCAACTAAGGTCCGTCTAGTCAAGGCTATGGTTTTTCCTGTGATCATGTATGGATGTGAGAGTTGGAGTGTGAAGAAGGCTGAGCCCCAAAGAATTGATGCTTTTGAACTGTGGTGTTGGAGAAGACTCTTGAGAGTCCCTTGGACTGCAAGGAGATCCAACCAGTCCATTCTGAAGGAGATCAGCCCTGGGATTTCTTTGGAAGGAATGATGCTAATGCTGAAACTCCAGTACTTTGGGCACCTCATGCAAAGAGTTGACCATTGGAAAAGACTCTGATGCTGGGAGGGGTTGGGGGCAGGAGGAGAAGGGGACGACAGAGGGTGAGATGGCTGGATGATATCACTGACTTGATGGACGTGAGTCTGAGTGAACTCTTGGAGTTGGTGATGGACAGGGAGGCCTGGTGTGCTGCGATTCATGGGGTCGCAAAGAGTTGGACACGACTGAGTGACTGAATTGAACTGATAATGTGATATGAACACACACAGACATGTTTCCTGAACTTGTGAAACTCATACTTCAGTGAAGGAAATAGAAAATAAAAAGTAGAAGGTGAATGAAAATTAATACTATTGTAAGTATTATGTCAGAATGATACCTGTTACTGTGTGAGAATAATCAGAGGATTTGACTAAATCAGAAATTTAGGGAAAGGTTTTCTGGGGAGAGAGTCTGAAGGTCAAAATGAAACAAATTTAATGAGGAGAGGAAGGAAAACTCTTTCCAGCAGAGAATAGTGAGGTGTGAAGTGAAAGTCCCTCAGTCATATCTGACTCTTTGCAACCCCATGGACTGTAACCTGCCAGGCTCCACTGTCCATGCAATTCTCCAGGCAAAAATACTAGAGTGGGTAGCCATTTCCTTCTCCAGGGGATATTCCCAAGCCATGGATCGAACCCAGGTCTCCTGCATTACAGGCAGACTCTTTACTGTCCGAGCCACCAGGAAGCCATAGAGAGAATAGGATGTGGGAAAATCCTATGGAAAAGTGGGCCATGGGTCCTTCAGTGATCTGAAATAAGCCAATTAAGCTGGAAAGTGTCCAACAAATGGAAGAGTGGCCCAAGTTGAGGCTGGAAGTGTAGACAGGGTCAGGTTCTACATGGTCTTACAGGTTAAGGACTCTGAACATTAGAACAACAGGAAAGGCTTAGAATATTCAAAAGTCATTCTGGAGGCAGGATGAGAAAGGACCACAGATGATACCGAGGGATGATTATCTGATGATTATCTGATGATTAACAATTATTATTATTGTTATACACCAGGCAAGAGATAACAGTAACCTGAATGAAATGATGGGAGTAGGCATGGAGGTAAGTGAATTAATGATTGGAGGAAAGTGAATGGATATTTAGAAAAGAAGCTGAGATGATGTGAAGAAGGTGATCAGTATGTTTTTTAGGTCTCCATCTTCCATATCTGACTATATAATATCCTTCACAGAAATAGAACCAAAGAAAAGAACCTGGTTTCAAGGAGAAGGTCAACTTTTTAATGGTGTCTTTCTAATTTGAAGTTCTTTAAAGATATTTGACAAAATATGCCAGATAGGTGATTGGATATAAAGGCTTAGAACTCAGAGGACTGTTTGGGACTACAGAGGTAATTTTTTGAGTTACTTTCACATGGTGCTCAGAGTGAATTAGATCATCCAGGGGAAAAGCACAGGGTGAGAAGAGACAGTCAGGCCTATGACTCGACTTACCGAATTTAGTATTTGGGTAAAAAATGAGAAATCAACAGAAGAGATTTGAATTAGCTATCAGAGTGAAAGGAGGGAATTAAAAAGAGTGCCATGTGACAGGGTCTTGTGAAGGGAGTGCTACAAGGAAAATGTATTACTCATTGCTGATTGCTACTTAGAGTACAAAAAAAAAACCCACAAAAAACAAAAAAAAAAAAAACCAACTAAAAATATCCTTTGGATTTACTGCCTCTTTGTGACCTTAGTGAGTGTAGTTTAATGGACATAATGAGGATGGGAGACAGATTAGAAAAACTAGGCAAGAAAGTTAGTTAGAAAATGTACAAAGTAAGTGGGAATGTGTTGAAGAAGGAAATATCACAACCTTGGACCGACTTGAGTCCCCAGGACAGATCTTCAAGTGAGGGTCCTTGGCTTTGCTCAAGAAAGAATTCAAGAGTGAGCCAAGGTAAAGTGAAGCAAGTTTATTAAGAGACACACATTTCACAGACAGAACTCACACTGACCATCTCAGAAAGCGAGAGCAGCCCCAGGGTGTGGGGTGGTTTGTTTTTACGGGCTGAGTTACTTCATATACTACTGAGTGGAAGGAATAGTTCTGCTATTTCTGGGAAGGGTGGGGATTTCCAAGAATTGGGAATTCTATTTGGCCTTTTATGGTCCATCTTGAACTGTCATGACATAAGGAGGAGTTATTTCTAGTATTACCATGAAGGTCAGTTCAGTTCAGTTGCTCAGTCATGTCCGACTCTTTGCGACCCCATGAATCGCAACACGCCAGGCCTCCCTGTCCATCACCAACTCCCGGAGTTCACTCAGACTCATGGCCATTGAGTCAGTGACGCCATCCAGCCATCTCATCCTCTGTCGTCCCCTTCTCCTCCTGCCCCCAACCCCTCCCAGCATCAGAGTCTTTTCCAATGAGTCAACTCTTCGCATGAGGTGGCCAAAGTACTGGAGTTTTAGCTTCAGCATCATTCCCTCCAAAGAAATCCCAGGGCTGATCTCATTCAGAATGGACTGGTTGGATCTCCTTGCAGTCCCAGGAACTCTCAAGAGTCTTCTCCAACACCACAGTTCAAAAGCATCAATTCTTTGGCGCTCAGCCTTCTTCAGAGTCCAAATCTCACATCCATACATGACCACAGGAAAAACCATAGCCTTGACTAGACAGACCTTAGTCAGCAAAGTAATGTCTCTGCTTTTGAATATGCTATCTAGGTTGGTCATAACTTTTCTTCCAAGAAGTAAGCGTCTTTTAATTTCATGGCTGCAATCACCATCTGCAGTGATTTTGGAGCCCAGAAAAATAAAATCTGACACTGTTTCTACTGTTTCCCCATCTATTTCCCATGAAGTGATGGGACCAGATGCCATGATCTTTGTTTTCTGAACGTTGAGCTTTAAGCCAACTTTTTCACTCTTTTCTTTCACTTTCATCAGAGGCGTTTTAGTT
Source organism: Ovis aries (assembly GCF_016772045.2). Classification (NCBI taxonomy): domain Eukaryota; kingdom Metazoa; phylum Chordata; class Mammalia; order Artiodactyla; family Bovidae; genus Ovis; species Ovis aries. Next base: position 55,574,449 of record NC_056062.1, on the reverse strand, counting down.
CCTCTTCACTTTCTGCCATGAGAGTGGTGTCATCTGTGTATCTGAGGTTATTGATATTTCTCCCAGCAATCTTGATTCCAGCTTGTGCTTCTTCCAGTCCAGCGTTTCTCATGACGTACTCTGCATGTAAGTTAAATAAGCAGTGTGACAATATACAGCCTTGACGTACTCCTTTTCCTACTTGGAACCAGTCTGTTGTTCCATGTCCAGCTCTAACTGTTGCTTCCTGACCTGCATACAGATTTCTCAAGAGGCAAGTCAGGTGGTCTGGTATTCCCATCTCTTTCAGAATTTTCCACAGTTTATTGTGATCCACACAGTCAAAGGTTTAGGCATAGTCAATAAAGCAGAAGTAGATGTTTTTTCTGGAACTGTCTGGCTTTTTCCATGATCCAGCGGATGTTGCCAATTTGATCTCTGGTTCCTCTGCCTTTTCTGAAACCAGCTTGAACATCTGGAAGTTCACAGTTCACGTATTGCTGAAGCCTGACTTGGAGAATTTTGAGCATTACTTTACTAGCGTGTGAGATGAGTGCAATTGTGTAGTAGTTTGAGCATTCTTTGGCATTGCCTTTCTTTGGGATTGAAATGAAAACTGACCTTTTCCAGTCCTGTGGCCACTGCTGAGTTTTCCAAATTTGTTGGCATATTGAGTGCAGCACTTTCACAGAATCATCTTTCAGGATTTGAAATAGCTCAACTGGAATTCCATCACCTCCACTAGCTTTGTTCATAGTGATGCTTTCTAAGGCCCACTTGACTTCACATTCCAGGATGTCTGGCTCTAGATGAGTGATCACACCATGGTGATTATCCAGGTCATGAAGATCTTTTTTGTACAGTTCTTCTGTGTATTCTTGCCCCCTTTTCTTAATATCTTCTGCTTCTGTTAGGTCCATGCCATTTCTGTCCTTAATCGAGCCCACCTTTGCATGAAATGTTCCCTTGGTATCTCTAATTTTCTTGAAGAGATCTCTAGTCTTTCCCATTCTGTTCTTTTCCTCTATTTCTTTGCATTGATCGCTGAAGAAGGCTTTATTATCTCTCCTTGCTATTCTTTGGAACTCTGCATTCAGATGCTTGTATCTTTCCATTTCTCCTTTGCTTTTCACCTCTCTTCTTTTCACAGCTATTTTTTTTTTTAGTTTTTTATTTTTTAAATTTTAAAATCTTTAATTCTTACATGCATTCCCAAACATGAACCCCCCCCTCCCACCTCCCTCCCCATAACATCTTTCTGGGTCATCCCCATGCACCAGCCCCAAGCATGCTGCATCCTGCGTCAGACATAGACTGGCGATTCAATTCACATGATAGTATACATGTTAGAATGTCATTCTCCCAAATCATCCCACCCTCTCCCTCTCCCTCTGAGTCCAAAAGTCCGTTATACACATCTGTGTCTCTTTCCCTGTCTTGCATACAGGGTCGTCATTGCCATCTTCCTAAATTCCATATATATGTGTTAGTATACTGTATTGGTGTTTTTCTTTCTGGCTTACTTCACTCTGTATAATCGGCTCCAGTTTCATCCATCTCATCAGAACTGATTCAAATGAATTCTTTTTAACGGCTGAGTAATACTCCATTGTGTATATGTACCACGGCTTTCTTATCCATTCATCTGCTGATGGACATCTAGGTTGTTTCCATGTCCTGGCTATTATAAACAGTGCTGCGATGAACATTGGGGTACATGTGTCTCTTTCAATTCTGGTTTCCTCGGTGTGTATGCCCAGAAGTGGGATTGCTGGGTCATAAGGTAGTTCTATTTGCAATTTTTAAGGAATCTCCACACTGTTCTCCATAGTGGCTGTACTAGTTTGCATTCCCACCAACAGTGTAGGAGGGTTCCCTTTCTCCACACCCTCTCCAGCATTTATTGCTTGCAGATTTTTGGATCTCAGCCATTCTGACTGGTGTGAAGTGGTACCTCATTGTGGTTTTGATTTGCATTTCTCTAATAATGAGTGATGTTGAGCATCTTTTCATGTGTTTGTTAGCCATCCGTATGTCTTCTTTGGAGAAATGTCTATTTAGTTCTTTGGCCCATTTTTTGATTGGGTCGTTTATTTTTCTGGAGTTGAGCTGCAGAAGTTGCTTGTACATTTTTGAGATTAGTTGTTTGTCAGTTGCTTCATTTGCTATTATTTTCTCCCATTCAGATGGCTGTCTTTTCACCTTGCTTATATTTTCCTTTGTTGTGCAGAAGCTTTTAATTTTAATTAGATCCCATTTGTTTATTTTTGCTTTTATTTCCAGCATTCTGGGAGGTGGATCATAGAGGATCCTGCTGTGATTTATGTCTGAGAGTGTTTTGCCTATGTTCTCCTCTAGGAGTTTTATAGTTTCTGATCTTACATTTAGATCTTTAATCCATTTTGAGTTTATTTTTGTGTGCGGTGTTAGAAAGTGATCTAGTTTCATTCTTTTACAAGTGGTTGACCAGTTTTCCCAGCACCACTTGTTAAAGAGATTGTCTTTACTCCATTGTATATTCTTGCCTCCTTTGTCAAAGATAAGGTGTCCATATGTGTGTGGATTTATCTCTGGGCTTTCTATTTTGTTCCATTGATCTATATGTCTGTCTTTGTGCCAGTACCATACTGTCTTGATGACTGTGGCTTTGTAGTAGAGCCTGAAGTCAGGCAAGTTGATTCCTCCAGTTCCATTCTTCTTTCTCAAGATTGCTTTGGCTATTCGAGGTTTTTGTATATCCATACAAATCTTGAAATGATTTGTTCTAGTTCTGTGAAAAATGTGGCTGGTAGCTTGATAGGGATTGCATTGAATTTGTAAATTGTTTTGGGTAGTATACTCATTTTCACTATATTGATTCTTCCAATCCATGAACATGGTATATTTCTCCATCTATTAGTGTCCTCTTTGATTTCTTTCATCAGTGTTTTATAGTTTTCTATATATAGGTCTTTAGTTTCTTTAGGTAGATATATTCCTAAGTATTTTATTCTTTTCGTTGCAATGGTGAATGGAATTGTTTCCTTAATTTCTTTTTCTACTTTCTCATTATTCGTGTATAGGAATGCAAGGGATTTCTGTGTGTTGATTTTATATCCTGCAACTTTACTATATTCATTGATGAGCTCTAGTAATTTTCTGGTGGAGTCTTTAGGGTTTTCCATGTAGAGGATCATGTCATCTGCAAACAGTGAGAGTTTTACTTCTTCTTTTCCAATTTGGATTCCTTTTATTTCTTTTTCTGCTCTGATTGCTGTTTTCACAGCTATTTGTAAGGCTTCCCCAGACAGCGATTTTGCTTTTTCGCATTTCTTTTCCATGGGGATGGTCTTGATCCCTGTCTCCTGCACAATGTCACAAACCTCATTCCATAGTTCATCAGGCACTCTATCTATCAGATCTAGGCCCTTAAATCTATTTCTCACTTCCAGTGTATAATCATAAGGGATTTGATTTAGGTCATACCTGAATGGTCTAGTGGTTTTCCCTACTTTCTTCAATTAGAGTCTGAATTTGGTAATAAGGAGTTCATGATCTGAGCCACAGTCAGCTCCTGGTCTTGTTTTTGACTGTATAGAGCTTCTCCATCTTTGGCTGCAAAGAATATAATCAATCTGATTTCAGTGTTGACCATCTGGTGATGTCCATGTGTAGAGTCTTCTCTTTTGTTGTTGGAAGAGGGTGTTTGCTATGACCAGTGCATTTTCTTGGCAAAACTCTATTAGTCTTTGCCCTGCTCATTCTGCATTCCAAGGCCAAATTTGCCTGTTACTCCAGGTGTTTCTTGACTTCCTCCTTTTGCATTCCAGTCCCCTATAATGAAAAGGACATCTTTTTGGGATGTTAGTTCTACAAGGTCTTGTAGTTCTTCATAGAACCATTCAACTTCAGCTTCTTCAGCATTACTGGTTGGGGCATAGACTTGGATTACCGTGATATTGACTGGTTTGCCTTGGAGATGAACAGAGATCATTCTTTCATTTTTGAGATTACATCCAAGTACTGCATTTCGGACTATTTTGTTGACCATGATGGCTACTTCATTTCTTCTGAGGGATTCCTGCCCGCAGTAGTGGATATAATGGTCATCTGAGTTAAATTCACCCATTCCAGTCCATTTTAGTTTGCTGATTCCTAGAATGTCGACGTTCACTCTTGCCATCTCTTGTTTGATCACTTCCAATTTGCCGTGATTCATGGACCTGACATTCCAGGTATAACGAGCTAAATATCAATGACTGGAGTATTCTAGAAGCCATCTTGGTTTTAGCTGGTTCCAGCTGGCTTTTATCTTATTCTAAAAACTGTGACCTTCATTTATTTAGTGGTTGTGTTCTGCCCCCCCCCCCTTTCCTATCTCACATAAACAGCTCTTTCATAATTTTGCTCTGGGAGCTTCCCTGTTGGCTCAGTGGTAAAGAATCTGCCTGCCAATGCAAGAGACATAATGAGTTCAGTCCCTGGTCTGGGAGGATCCCAGATGCCGTAGATGTGGATCAATTAATCCTGTGTGTGTTGCAGCTACTGAGTCTGTGCTCTAGAGCCCAAGATCTGCAACTACTGAGTCCACGTGCTACAGTTACTGAAGCCCTCATGCCCTAGCGTCTGTCCTCCACAACAAGAGGCAACTGAAGAGTAGCTTCTGCTTACCGCAACTAAAGAAAAGACTGTACGGCAACTAAGACCCAGCATAGCCAAGAATAAATAAATAAAATAAAATAAAGAAGCCTGCTATGAATAAGAAGGTAGAAAGCGAATGGTGTCTGAAGGAAGATTTGAGTCCTATGAAGGGGAAAATCTGGTGCATATTTAAAAAACTTCAGTGCAGACGAACAGAATGTACATGTGGACATGAGGGTGGGGGAAAGGGGTAGGATGCATTGAGAAATTGGGACTGACATATATACACTATCATGTGTTAAATAGATACCCAGTGGGAAACTCCCTCCCTGAGTAGAGGGAACTCGCCTTGGTGCTCTGTGATGACCTAGAGAAATGGGAGTGGGAGGGAGATCCAAGAAAGAGGGGGTATATGTGTTTATATAGCTGATTCACTTTGCTGTACAGCAGAAACTTACACAACATTGTAAAGCATCTATACACCAATTAAAAAAAAACTGAGGGTAAGAGCAATTTGAGAGGATATATTTATATCATTGTGTAAAACATTATTGCCTTTGACATTTAAAAAAAAATCTTCATTTGGTCATGATAACAAGGGTAATAAAGTTCCAGTTTTCTGAAATGCATTACAGTATTAAAAATGCTTGGATTATCTTGTTTTATTCTCATAGTTATACTGTTAGTTAATACTATTTTTGTTTTTGCAACAAAAACCACTCCTGTCCTCTTCAGTCTGAAAGCAGTAAACATATTAAGAATTTGATGAATAGACAACTTAATATTCCTCATCTACATGAGAAAACTGAGCCTCTGAAAGTTTAAGTTCTTGGTTAAATCTACACAGCTGTTAGGGGCAATGTTGAGTCTTCTGACTCCAAGTTTAGTGTTCTTTCCACTTTAGACTTGCAGGGAAATTAGAAAAAAAGACTAATTTATAACTTAGATCTATTAGTTGGGTGTTTTGCAGTCACTTTTCTAGGGAGAATATTTATATTATGTTTAAAAGAATGGCATTTGAAAGCAAAACCCACCAACTACTCTCTCTCTTTTAAAACCATCAGCTTCCTAGATGATTTAATTGTGACCACACTTACAAACAGGGGGCTAGACATTGCTTTGTGAAGTCGGAAGACCAAGAAGATGTACTTTAAATTAGATTTTAGTGAAATTCCTTAAAACTGGTTAGCAAATCCAATACAAGTGAAATAATAACCAAAGGATAATAACTACATAATAAACTTCTTAGATATTTTCCAAAATGTCCACTTACCCTACATGGTATGAAATGAACATATTTTTTCCATTATGCCTATAATGCAATAACTGAGAGAAAGAAAGGGACAGAAAGACAGATATTGAAAGCAAGATATTTTAGATCCATGGTCTTGGCATCACACTCAAACCAAATCATCAAATAAATGTGTGCTGTGTGTGCTCAGTTCCTCAGTCGTGTCCAGCTCTTTGTGATCTCTTGAACTGCAGCCTACCAGGCTCCTCTGTCTATGGGATTTCTCAGGCAAGAATACTGGAGTGGGTTGTCATTTCCTTCTCCAAGTGATCTTGCTGACCAGGATCGAACCCGTGTCTCCAGCATTGGCAGGCAGATTCTTCATCACTGTGCCAACTGAGAAGCCCCTATATTCAGGAAATCATAAGTCAATAAATAATTGTTGCTAATGACACCTACAGAAAATTAAGAGTTGCATCATTAAGCATGTTAATTCTTTTCACAATGAAGCCTTATTAGATAATGTTTTTCTAAATTTCCCTGAGAAGCTAGATGTCTATACAAAGTCTTAATAATGTTAAAGTGTATATTACATATGATGTAACAAATGAGGCAATGAATATGGATTTGTTTCCAGAGGATAAGCCATTTGATATTTCTGTACTTTTTTATGGCAGATTAGTTTTGATCATGGTAGATTATCACATTCTTTCTGAGTCATTAAGAGCTATTACTGACATGTACCAAACTGTTTTGAAGCATTGCCATTATGTTTAAAACGTATAATTTGTAGATAAAAGCAAAAGCATGAAGCCTGTCAAATATTCTTTTATTTCATATTGGAAAGAGTAAGAAAATTCTTCACTTCAATGTTGAATTATTATAAGGCAGGGAAATTGGTGTAAAACTGGTGTTTAAAATAGAAAATGTCATCTCAATATTTGTAAGGGAACTGTAGTAAAGTTTACTAACGTGTTTCATATCTGGTTACTCTCTCCTTCCTTACAACACAGGAAGAATTTGCTTCCCAGATGTCTTTGCAGTTAGACAGAGCCATGTGACTATTTCTAGCCAGTGAAATGTAGGTGAAATTGATGCATCTTACTACCAGCTGAAGCTTTAAGATCAAGTATGCCTCTTCCATTTTCTCTCTTGCCCTATGGCAGTGGCAGTGCCAATGGAGACCATTTATTGAAATGATTGTACTCAAAAGCAGCCCTGCAAAGACATTTGACTGACATCAGACTTTGTGTATGAGAAAATAAATTTTGTTAAGACAGTTTTGCTGTGGCTGGTGGCTAAAACAGGAAAGTCTCATTATGCAAAATATATAGATTTTATTTTATTAAACAAAAATAACTTTCTTGGAACAGAGATATTTACTGTTTAAAATGCTCCAAGGTAGGGACTTAACCACTGGTGGTTAAGTGGTTGGAAATCTGCCTTCCAATGTAGAGGACATTAGTTTGGGGAACTAAGATCCCACATGCCACAAGGCAAATAATCCTATGTGCCACAACTAGAGAAAGCCTGAGTACCGCAATGAAAAGCCTGCACCCAGCAACAAAGACCCAGTGCAGCCAAAACTAATTAAAAAATTAAAAATGAAGCAAGTAAAAAATAAAAATACTCCAAGGTACATGTCCTTTTAATCAAGAAAATTAAGTGTAAATGAGCACCACTTAATTTATGTGATTTCAACTGATTAATCAGATCATAAACTTATATGATTAAAAATTTAAAGGTTTTGGCTGTGAGTTTTACTTTCTCCTGTTCAATAATAGAACTCTCTGTGTGTATGTGTCTGTGTATATAAAGGCAAATATTTTTAAGTAGTCAGATATTTCAAGCAATTAAATTAGGTCATATGGTGATGGTGGTGATTTTAGTCACTAAATTGTATCTGACTCTTGCAACCCCATGGACTGTAAACCACCAGGCTCCTCTGTTCATGGGATTTCCCAGACAAGAATACCAGAGTGTGTTGCCATTCCCTTCTCCAGGGGATCTACCTGACCCAAGGATCAAACCCACATATCCTGTACTGTAGGTGAAATCTTTACTGCTGAGCCACCAAGGATAACCCAAATTAGGTCATATATGTGAGAACAATTTATAAGCTGAAAAATGTCATAAAATATGAAGAAATTAGTAGCCTAAACATCATCATTATAATCACCATTAAACTCTTGCTGCACTAAGAGTCTCAGGGTGGGCCATGCACTTAGGAGGGGTTATATCTATTACTCCACTGGATGGTATAATAAGCTAGTAATTTAGTCAATCAACTAAAGTTGTTTGTGCTACATGGTACTGAGCAACCTATTTAACTGATTTGCATGTTAATTGACAGTTCATTACCCTGACTGATATAGTAAGTTGCTTTGGTTTCTTGCAGACATAATCTTAGACAGTTGCAAATTATTGTCTAAGAAGCTGAGCCCAAGTTTCAAATGCCAAGTTGGACACTCTGGTGGAGAGCTCTGGCTCACCAGAGGGGACATTCAAAGGTACCACATAGGCTGGCAACGGGCAGTGGTTCTGCTCAGAGAATGGGTCATGTATAAGTGTGTGCAGATGTCTGTGTGTGCAAGCACAGAACATGTGTGCCCTCCCCATTGTTTTTCATATAGTATTCAAAGATTCTGGTCTCACCAAACCAATTTAGCTCATCAGATTCACCTACAAATTTAGGCTAAAATTAAATCCCTCTGCAGGGATTATCTTTTTTATTTGTTTGTTGTAGAGAAATAGTACTCCTTATATCTTCTGTAATTTTGATTCCTTTTCCCTTAGGTGCATGCTCCACCAACTATCACATCTCTCTTCTGAAGCTTCAGCTGCTTTCTCTCAACCAGCTCTTTTGTAGCTTCATGAAGTTCTCTGATCCCCCAAATATCTTCCATTCACTGTACATACATAAATAAATGAAATTTGTTTTCTACTTTTTTTTGGTATTATCCTGCAATTTTGATATTAGGGATATATGAACTTTATAAAATGAATTGAGGTGCCTTCCTTCTTTTTCTATTCTCAAAACCGATATGTATCATATAGTAGTCTTCTGTTTCTTGGAGTGTTGCAAAGACATCAGTTGGGCTGAGTATATCTTTTTGTGCAGGAAAAGAAGATTGATTACTAATCATTTCTTTAATTATTGAATTATTAAGTTATTGCTTTATTAAGGTATCTCATTCATCTTGTTGATAATAGTAAAATGCATTTTTCCTTAAAATTGACCATTTCATATAGGTTTCAAAATTATTAGGATAATCACATATTTTTGAAATTTTAAAATATCATTTGTAAATGTAGATCTATATAGTTTTCTGTTCCTGTTATTATTTATGACTTTTCTCTTCTCAATTGGCAATTTTTTCCAGGTATTTATTTTATTAGATTTTTTTTCTTCCAAAGAAAATGTTTGTTTTTGCTGACCCTCTCTATTTAGTGTCTGTTTCATTAATGTACATTATCATTTTATTATTTGTTTTCTTTTTGTTTAGATTTATATTCTGATCTGCCTAATGTGACTTTAAGACTTTAATCAATTCACTGAATTTGTGCTAAATTTAGGGCATGGATTCTGACCTTCTAAATTCAAGGCCAGGACACTGTATATTAGACCCATAGATTCCATCAGGAGAAAAAAAAAGAATTGAGAAAAAAAAAAAAAACAACCCTTAGTGTTGTAAGCTATTTAAATAAAATGTTACATTTTGCTCTTTGGTTTACCTGGCATGAATTTTCAAGCTTAATATGTGAGATGATTCTATGTTCATATTCTCTGTACTGCAATCCCCAATTGCCTCAAGCATGTTTATACAAAAAATATGCCTTACTTTTCTGTCTTAGAATTCTATTTTCATTTTCAAATAAATGGAAAGGAAAATTAGTTATGTGCATTTAATAATAGATAACTAACAGGATTAGAATTCCTTGTACTTCATCCCTGTTTACTTTAGATACTCTTAATGGCTTACACCTTGGAAGAAAAGTTATAACCAACCTAGATAGCATATTCAAAAGCAGAGTCATTACTTTGCTGACTAAGGTCTGTCTAGTCAAGGCTATGGTTTTTCCAGTAGTCATGTATGGATGTGAGAGTTGGACTGTGAAGAAGGCTGAGCACCGAAGAATTGATGCTTTTGAACTGTGGTGTTGGAGAAGACTCTTGAGAGTCCCTTGGACTGCAAGGAGATCCAACTAGTCCATTCTGAAGGAGATCAGTCCTGGGATTAATTTGGAAGGAATGATGCTAAAGCTGAAGCTCCAGTACTTTGGCCACCTCATGCGAAGAGTTGACTCATTGGAAAAGACTTTGATGCTGGGAGGGATTGGGGTCAGGAGGAGAAGGGGACGGCAGAGCATGAGATGGCTGGATGGCATCACTGACTCAATAGACGTGCGTCTGAATGAACTCCGGGAGTTGGTGATGGACAGGGAGGCCTGGTGTGCTGCAATTCATGGGGTCGCAAAGAGTTGGACACGACTGAGCAACTGAACTGAACTGAATGTCACCCTTGTCCTGAATTGCTAGTTATTGAAGAAGTGTGTTGTTTATCTTCAGAGACAATCCATTTTTAAACTTTGTTTTAAATTCTTCAAATTATGAAGAAGAAATGTGAGAACATGGATTTTACACTTAAAACGTTGGTTTGAATGCTAACCTTACCATTAATTAGCTAAATTGTCTAGACGGTTATATTTTTTAACTAAGTTGATCCTCAGTTTCCTCATTCCTATGGTGGAATTAAAATGTCTGCTTCATAAGGAGTTATAAGAATTAACTGAGGTAATGTACATAAAGTGGGTCGAGCAATATAGACAAAAATATGTTACTTTCCTTCAGAGGTCTTTTTTAAAATTTAAATTTATTTATTTTAATTGGAGGCTAATTACTTTACAATATTGTATTGGTTTTGCCATACATCAACATGAGTCCGCCACAGGTGTACACGTGTTCCCCATCCTGAACCCCTCTCCCACCTCCCTCCCCATACCGTCCCTCTGGGTTATCCCAGTGTACCAGCCCCAAGCGTCCTGTATCCTGCATCGAACCTAGACTGGCGATTCATTTCTTATATGATATTATACATGTTTCAATGCCATTCTCCAAATCATCCCACCCTCTCCCTCTCCCACAGAGTCTGAAAGACTGTTCTAGACATCTGTGTCTCTTTTGCTGTGTCGCATACAGGGCTATCGTTACCACCTTTCTAAATTCCATATATATGCGTTAGTATACTGCATTGGTGTTTTTCTTTCTGGCTTACTTCACTCTGTATAATCGGCTTCTTAAAATCAATTTTTAGAAGGTGGATCATTTATGGTAAAGACTAGTGGTGGTAGCAACTAATATATAAATGACACTTCCATTCAGTTCAGTTGCTCAGTCCTGTCTGACTTTTTGCGACCCCATGGACTGCAGCATGCCAGGCCTCCCTGTTCACCAACTCCCAGAGGTTACTCAAACTCATGTCCATTGAGTTGGTGATGTCATAAATGACACTGGAGCCAAGTAAACCTAGGTTTGAATACTGGTTTTACCACTTAGAGTGCCATGCTTTCCTCTGTAAATTGGGATCATTATAGAATGAAGTTGGTGAGTTGCTGAGAAGATTAATTTGCATAAAAAAGTTAGCAATCTCTACCAATATACTGAACACACTGTGGAGATATACTGGCTTTATTATTATTTTTACTTGTAGAAAAGCTCAGAGGAAAGGGAAATCCCTGGAAAGGAGATGGTGGATGTGGGGGAAATGAGAGTGGGGCAGGGAAAGCTTTGACTAGCAGTAGAACCTTGGAGCCCCTGAGGTTAGGGGCTGTATCACTCACTCTGGTCTGCAAGCCTGGTCCACCACCCACACCTGATACACATCACTCATCTAACATGTGTGAAATGAATGAATACAACAGATAATGAATTGAGTGTGATTCAGAGGCACAAAAAAGATCAAATATGTTGATCAAATACCAAAACTGTTTTAAAATAGTTTGAAGTAAAGAATCAGTTACCAGAATATATTTAAGTAGAAGAGGTAGAGGTCCTTAAAAGGAATAAAACACTGGCATTTTGGAAAAGGAAAAAGTAAATAATATCTGTTTTCATTTATTCTTATGAAAAGAAATTATGTCTGCCTTCAAAGATGTTTTCTTCATTGGGATCAAGTGGCAGCAATAAAATGAAATCTGGCTTTTTGATACTCACTATACCAGTTGGGCAGTGTAATTGCTATCTAGTCCAAGCTTGTACTGACCACTGTACTATAGGCAATAAATCTAAAGACTATGCATTGGGGCAAGTTATAACAGCTTTAATTGGAAAGCTAGCAGGCTGACAAGACAGTGAGCTAGAAAAAGAAGCATCTTACCCAAGTTAGCATTCAGGCTTCTTTTATACTAAAAAAGGGAGGGGGCGGCAGTAGATCTCTTGGTACAGGAGAAATCCCACAAGGGGTGTGTTCTTGCAGCTGTCCATGTAGTTCTGCTAACAACTTTTTGTCTCTAAATGAATGAAAAGTGTTATACCTTTAAAGATCAAGGCTGTCCAGGCAGAGCCTTGAGAAAAGGCTCTTTGTACACTCCAGGCTGTAGGCAGCATTCTTTAACCGACTGACCAGACAAAGGTGCAGAGCCAGCATGACTAAGCACAGGAAACAGGGAACAAAGGTTAGAGCTAAAGAAATAGATTCAATATGGAGTCAGGTGTATAATTCCATTGTTGTAAACACCTACAGACAATCTTTTCTTGTAGTATAGCTGGGGACTAAGACTTCCCTGGTGGCTCAGACGGTAAAGTGTCTGTCTACAATACGGGAGACCCAGGTTCGATCCCTGGGTTGGGAAGATCCCCTGGAGAAGGAAATGGCAATCCACTCCAGGACTATTGCCTGGAAAATCCCATGGACAGAGGAGCCTGGTAGGCTACAGTCCAAGGGGTCGCAAAGAGTTGGACACGACTGAGCGACTTCACTATTCACTATAGCTGGGGACTTCGGGTTGCTTAATGAATTATCCAAACAGAAAAGATAGGCAATTAGAAAAAAAGAGAATCTGCTTCTATTTCAAAGTAAGATCACCACCATGCTCTCAGTTCAGTTCAGTCGCTCAGTCATGTCCAAATGTTTGCGGCCCCATGAATCGCAGTATGCCAGGCCTCCCTGTCCATCACCAACTCCCAGAGTTCACTCAAACTCACGTCCATCGAATCAGTGATACCATCCAGCCATCTCATCCTCTGTCATCCCCTTCTCCTCCTGCCCCCAATCCCTCCCAGCATCAGAGTCTTCTCCAATGAGTCAATTCTTCACATGAGGTGGCCAAAGTACTGCAGTTTCAGCTTTAGCATCATTCCTTCTAAAGAACACCCAGGACTGATGTCCTTCAGAATGGACTAGTTGGATCTCCTTGCAGTCCAAGGGACTCTCAAGAGTCTTCTCCAACACCACAGTTCAAAAGCATCAATTCTTCAGCGCTCAGCCTTCTTCACAGTCCAACTCTCACATCCATATGTGACTACTGGAAAACCCTGACCTCTACCTATGAATATATCTGAAACTTTCTCTGCATCAGCTCAAAACAAAGTTAATACTCATTCAGACTCCACTTTCCCCATGATAGGAACAAAAGAAAGGGACAAAATAGATGATTAAATATTAATCCCACTAGGGATTGTAAGTAAAAATATAGGGGAGACCCCTCTGAGTTAATGATTCTTTGAAAAAACAGATTTGCTTAAACACAAAACCAAGCAGGCTTGCTTAGCAACAAAACCATGCAACTGAATGAAGCACGGGGCATGCCTCAAAACAATAAAACAACGGTGGCATGAGACCCACATCCTGCCCAGTGAGCTCAGTAAATTACTGATCCTTGGGATATGCTCTCTGCACACATAAAAACCAGTAATTTGTGGATTTAGCTTGACCATGTAGGGACAAGGAAACTCTCCTGCTAAACTTGGAGAAGGAACTAATGATAAAAAACATGATGTCTACTCAGAAAAGACAAAGGTCTTTTCCCCGTGTCCCTTTACCTTTGATTATAAAACTGTAGCCCTCAAAGTTCTCGGGGTGCAGCATTGCTCACCCACCCACTTGTAAGCCTCACAAACATCCTATTCTAGTAAAACACTTTTTATCTACTACTTTGCTATCACTAAATTCTTCTCTGCAATGAGACATAAAGGACTATGGTACTGGAGCTCTTTGAAGCCCCTCTGAAAGGACACCAATCGGTTTCACCTGCACGGATCTATTTCACTCTAAATCCAAGAACTAGGATACATAGCTAAAGTCACAGAGATACAATCTGTAACGTATTCTACCATCTTAGCCCTGATTGCCAGAATTTTAGTATATATTTATATAAATACATATATACACATATATTTGGGTATTGTATGGATAATATTTTCAGCTTTACAAGAGTTCCACCAGGTAAGAAAAAGCAAGTGTTATTTTCCCCACTTAAGAAAAGAAGCTCAGAATGTTTTGTTGAGTTTCTCAAGACCAGTTACGTATTGAGTTGTAGGCTCAGAATTTAAACCCAGGCCATATGGTCCATCAGATGGTAAAGAATCTGCCTGCAATGAGGGAGAACTGGGTTCGATTCCTGGGTTAGGAAGATCCCCTGGTGAAGATAATGGCAACCCACTCCAGTATTCCTGTCTGGAGAATTCCATGGACAGAGGAACCTGGTGGGCTACAGTCCATGGGGTCACAAAGAGTTGGACATGACTGAGCGACCAACACTTTCATTTTCCTATGGTCCGTGTTCTTTCCTCTAGGCTTTGTAAACATAAGGATCTGAAATAATAAAAAGACTATAAAAGACACAAAAATAACCAGCATCTCTTCTCTCATTGTGACAGACAAGTATAGTCATTCCTGTTTGCTCTGTTTTCTGACCAGAAAGCCAAGCCCAGACACACTCAGACTCTGAGCCTGGGGTCCAGTCAGTGTAAGCTCTCAGGGAATAGAGCACAGTTTCGCTGAACAAGGACATAGGGGCAGATGTCACCAAATGAGCACTGACAAGAGCAACATGACCCTAAACTGTCACATCAGATAACCCAGAGAGACACTATTATTATCTTCTGCCTGGATCCAGCTCCAAAATCATTGTCCACCACCATTCAAAAGAAAGCTCAACAGAAGCATTTCATTATCTAAGCTCCATTTAAAATAACAATATCTTCAATTTAAGAAAAGTGCCTAAGTCATGTGCTATTATCTAACTCACTGATTTCCAGTCACAGTGAACATCTAAATGTAAAATTAAGCCTTTCCTGATCTGATTCTCATACTTGCTGTGATGGAATTGGCTTCTTTACATTTCTGGAGCAGTATCTATTGACTTTATTCCTTTGTCCCAGCCTTCCCCAGCTTCCCTAATCTGGAAGTTTAGTAAATTTCATCCTGCTCGCAATGCAGTAATTTCTAAGATAAAAAGTATATGGAGCACTTTTGAGCTGTTGCATACAGGCATGAGAATTAAGTCAACTTGTCCATGCTCCAAAATCTCTTTGTTGTCAAAAATATATGTGATCCAAGGGCAAGACCTGGCACCAATTTTGCTTAGCAAGTCATCTCTGAGCTTATTGGCTTAAAGCAACTGTTTATTAACTTACAATTCTGTAGATTGAAAAATGGACCTGGATCAGCTGAATGGTAATCTGCTGGTCTCATATGGCTGCACACATGTACCTGCCTGTGGCTGGCAGTTGTTGGCCTCATTCACATGTCTGGCAGGTGACTATTTCATGGCCAGGGGCTGGCTTACCATTGAATGGATACTTGAATTCTCTTCCACATGGCTGCTCACCCTTCAGCAGACTAGCTTGCATCGTGGTCATAAAAATTCATATTATTTCACATGGAAAACATACTTATCTCTATCTAGGGCTCTTAAAAGGCTTATTCAATTATGGTACTAGACTCAAAACTCACAATCTTGATCTTGTAATTTTTCACATATCTTGGATGTGGTTTCTATTGATTCAGGAACCTATGATGTAAAAAGACAGTTATCTGCCACTTACACACCCAGTGAACAGCTGTGACAGAAAACAGTGTAACAGAAATAAACTCTTCCACTGGAAAAGGGGAGGAAAGGGAAGCACATAGAAGTTACTGGCTCCTAACAATTCTAGGGAGACTGGAAGTGAGATAAAGCTTTATTTTATAGAATTCTTTGGTGGTCAAGATGTTAGGACTTTGTGCTTCCACTCTAGGGGACATGAGTTCAACCCCTGGCAGGGAGCTAAGATCCTGCATGCTGCATGGTGTAGCCAAAAATTAAACATTTGAAAGTGTTATTTTCCAATAACAATCATGACTCCTATGTATTTCTTTTCAACTTTTCTTGAACGGCCAGTTATTTAACTTACCTCTATATTCTCCTACTTTATTGACTAACCAAAAGATACTTTCTTCATTCTCCCTGGGGCTCTCCTTAACTACATCCAAAGTTTCATTAGGTACATTTTCCATTTTCCAAGTTATTACAGATAATAGTTTTTCCTGATTGTTTCACAACTACCTAATGTGAACCCTCATTTTCCAACATGCTATAACAATTTCCTAACAGTTTTTTCGGCCTCCACTGTTCTATCTCTTTTCCAGACCTCGTTAATAATTTTTCTGTATCCTATAGCTTAGCCCCCGGTGGCTTCCCTGGTGGCTCAGATGGTAAAGTGTCTATCTACAATGAGGGAGACCTGGGTTCAGTCCCTGGGTCGGGAAGATCCGCTGGAGAAGGAAATGGCAATCCACTCCAGTACTATTGCCTGGAAAATCCCATGGACAGAGGAGCCTGATAGGTTACAGTTCATGGGGTTGCAAGGAGTCGGACACGACTGAGCGAGTTTCCTTTCCTTCCTATAGCTTAGCCCCAGAGATAATGATACATGTTTCATTAAAGCATGTTTGGTAAATAAGAATTTTATTTCTAGGTAAAAGTTTCTGTACCAATCACCTTTTGCTAAATAACAGGTTAGCTCAAAATGGAGTAGCTTAAAAAACGATTTATTAGCTAATCATTCTGTTGGTTAGCAATTGAGTCTGGACTCAGATGGGTGGTTGTCTTGCTGGTCTCAACTAGAATCACTCAGGTATGTGTGTTCAGTGGTTAATGGTCTAATTGATTACCCAGAAATTGACTAGGGCTGCAACCCCGTGTCTGTCATTACTCGGCACATTAGTCAAAGTGATTTCTGGAATCTCAAAGGCAGTATGAAAGAGCAAGCCCAATGCAGAAGAGGTTTTCCAATTTTGTCTTCTGTCACATGCGCCTTTGTCCCACGGACTAAAGAAATCATGCCGTCAGCCTCATGTCTACATGAATGGAAAGGAGCCTCAAAGAAACACAACAGATGAGTGTGCATCTACGGATAGGAGGATTTGTGCCCATTTTGTAACTTGTCACACCGTCTCACTTCAGTTCATCCCAATACGTGGCTCTTCTTCTTTGGTTCTTGGTCTTAGTTGTCCTCGGTCACTCTGATGAGCCTTCTTACTCCCTAGTTTCCCGTATACTCAATGGCTGTCTTGCCCTGTGTCCTTTTTAAAAATTAATCTTTAAAATTGGAGGATGATTGCTCTACAGTGCTGTGTTGGTTTCTGCCATCCAGCAATGTCAATCAGCCATAGTTATTTATATCCCTTCCCTCTTGAGCCTAATGTCACCCTGTGATTCAGCATATAGCCTTCAGACAACGGTAGGCTTGCCACATGGGCAAAAACCCTTGGTTCTCTTCATCTTCTGTCACATGCCAGACTGTCACATCCACAGCTCTCAGTGACTTCAGTGGGGAGGTAGCAGGGTCAGGTAACTGAGTGAAGGAGAAGCAGGCCAGTACTGAGCCTGGTCCAGAGTCCAAACTGCACTATCCTCAAGGGCATAATGAATATAAGGCAAATCTGAGATGAATAAAAGAATGATAGAAAATTACATGGAATATTTATCTATGGGTAGAAACAAAACTCTGAGGAGCAGTGTCTGGCTTTGTTTAAATTAGTACCCCAGGCTAAAATGAGGGTACAGAATCAAGTTCTTGGAGAAAGACCTGGAAGTGGAGGCTGAATGTGTAGCTTAACAAAGCATGAAGGCAACTGCTTGTGGTACTGTTGGATGGACCACTGCTTGAATCCAATCCAACTGACTGTATGTCTGGAGTCTGTCTCAACAGTAGCTCAGGTAGTTTTCTCATATCCTAACCTGAGCATCCTAGGTATCCCCTTGTCCCGCAGGGCAGTCATTCTGAGGGAGGGTAGCCTGAGGTCACAAGCCAGTGTCTTGTGGCTATAAGTTGATCTTTCCCTTTACCTTGGTGTGTGATAAAAAATGTTTGCATTATTTTATTTCTTAGAAAATTTTGTGTTTGGAAGAACATCTATTCATTTCAACAAAAATATATAGGCTCTATTATAGTTTTTGATAAGCCTCATTTCTCTCAGAATACATGTGTGTGTGTGGTTGGGGGTGGTGTGTGATCTTCTTATTAACATGTAAACTCCAAGAGGACAGGGACATTGTGTATGTTATTCACCCCTGTATTCTCAGCCTTGAAGAGTACTACACTTGCTTAGTACCCATTATATTTTTGTGAAATGAAGCACTCAGACATACACTAGAAGTATAATATTGAATATAACATGGTGTCTGCCCTTGAGAAGTTTTCAGTCAAGAAGAAAAGTTTTTAGTCTACATAATCTTCTGGCTGCATATATATTAGGAAAAACAGTTTCCATTTACTCTCACACTCATACTTCTGTCACTAAATGTGTGGGGTAATACCAACTAATTTTCCAATGCCAACTGGATAAAATGATTGTCCTACAATTCAATTCAGTTCTGGCACTTTCTGCCTGGAGATGCTACCAGTTACGGGCTTAGTCCTCACTTCAGATGTCAGTTGCAAAACACAGGTTGTCACCTGTACTTCTAACTGATCAGCTATTAACTGAGGTTCTGTGTCCTCTGCTTGGGTTCAGTAACTTGCTAGTATAGTTTATAGAACTATTTATAGAACTCAGAAAAACACGTTTATCAGATTATTATATGATAAAGGATACAGATGAAGAGTTGGATGAAGAGACACATAGGATGAAACGTGGAAGTCTTGAGCATTGGAGCACTGAGCAATGGAGCGTTTGTTCCCTGGAGTTGAAGTGTGTCATCTTCCCAGATACATGAACGTGTTTAACAACCCAGAAGCTCTCTGGAAACCCTATTCTGAGATTTTTATGGGGATGTCACCATGTAGACATGATCAGTTATTAACTCAGTTTGCAACCCCTCTCCTATCGCCAAAGAATGAAGGGTAGGGACGACAGTTTAAAATTTCTAATCGTGAGCTGGGCTGTCAGGTGAGAGCCTGCACCTAGGAGCCCACCAGGAATTGCCTCATTAGGACAAGAGACTCTCCTATCGCCCAGGACATTCCAAGGGTTTTAGGAGCTCTGTGTCAGGCGTCAGGGTCAGAGACCAAACATTAGTGGGAGCTGGGGTAGAAACATATCTATACACATATATGAATACTATGTGTGCACGCTGAGTCACTAAAGTCACGTCCAACTCCTTGCACCTCCACGGTCTATAGCCCACCAGGTTCCTCTCTCCAGGGGATTCTCCAGGCAAGAATACTGGAGTGGGTTGCTATGCCCTCCTCCAGGGGATCTTCCCAACCCAGGGATAGGACCCACGTCTCTTATGTCCCCTGCACTGGCAGGCAAGTTCTTCACCACTAGTGCCACCTGGAAAGTGCATGACTGCATATAGATATATCTATATCTTTGGGACCCTGTGTGGGATAGAGCAGGAAATGTGTTTTACAGTGATTCTCCTGCCATTTCCTAGTGTCTTTAATGAATCTTCAAGATAATTTTCAGGACAAGAAAAGGCTCCTCTTGGCTTTCATGAGATAGCATTTATGTAGCTTTTTAAAGACTCAGCTGGGCATATAGAAGGAGATGACCCAGCCTACCTGTCTGATGATCACCCTCTATTGAGTTAAGAAGAATGTATGAAGTCTACTTTATTAGAGGTTAAAGGTTGTACTTTCTCCACCATTATGGAATCATTCACACAGAATCATTTTAGTCAGACCAATTGTCTGCCAAGTAGAATGCCTGGGACTGACTGATCTGAGCAGAAATTATGGTGTATAATATTTTTTCTGCTTCATGTGCAGAAGCAGCCTCCAGCTGGATCTAGTTGAGCTAGACTAAATTGCATTTGATTCATCGACTTTGCTAGAGTTGGTCTGTATAACAATGTCAGGGACCCAGAACGGCAATTCTTTTGTTCATGTGGCATTAAAATGGTATGAATAAGTTAGATAGACTCAGCCTTCTGGTATCCTATGTTTAAATAAAAAGAAAAGGACTTTATAATCATAGCATACACACACAAGCACAACCACTCACAAACACACATCAAGGAATTTTAACAGTATTCATGTTAAATCATACCATCTTTAGAGAATCCTTTATCTAAAGTTTATTTTGCTCATTAGTTTATAGCAACTAATTAAGCAATTAATATTAGTTTATATTAAATGGTGCGGTTACTATTAATACGTGCCATATTTATGCTACATGATTTCAAACCACTCATTCTTTAAATCTCTCAAAGTAAGTATAATTTTCATCATCCTCATTAAAAGCTGATGGCACTGGAATTGGGAAGGTTAAGTAACTGGTTTAATGTCATAAAGCTACTAAGTTATAACTGGGCTTTGAGGACAATTCAGGCTCTACAATATGTGCTGCTATCTGTCTCACTCATTTTTCCCTCCCTCCATCTCTTTTTTCCTTTCTTCTAAATTCAATTGCATTCCTTGAGTGCAGATTCTTTACACGGACTTAAGCACAAGAAAACATATATTTCAGACTCTTAGAGATTTTGTAGATGAGTGAGGAAAAGAATCATGTAAAGAAAATTTACATTTAAAGATGGTGCTCTAACAGACTAGAGCAGCATTCAAATACAAGGCTCACATATAATGCATAAGGTATACCAGGATTCAAACAATACACCTTCACGATGTCACTTTTAATGTCAGTTCTATTCACCTCTCTAATCCGAGACTGAAAAGCCAGCTTTTGAAGCTGTCAGGTGTGTTCAAAAAATACTTGACTGAGTCCCAGAGAGCGTCCTCACTGAGGAGATGGCATTTGACTTGACCCTGGCCTTTTATAGTGAAGTCTCAAAAGTGTCAAGTATTTAACTTAGTTATAAACACTTATCTGAGATGGGGCTTTACCATGTACCAAGTATTCTTTTCAGCACTTTGCAAATATGAACATTAATAACCCTCATAACAATTGGCAGCCCCATTTTCCAGATGAGCATAAAGATCTGCAGAGATTGAGTAATTTGTTGCAGCTAGAATGAAGCAGAGTAAGGATTCCAGCATTGGCAATCTGGCTCCTGTATCTCTGCTCCCCACCTCCATCCCTTGCTGCTGGGTGTTCCAGGCCACATTTTTCAGCCCCTCGACAATTCAAAACACACATTTATTTTCTCTTTCTAAATGTTCTTTCCTTTTGTCTTAACATCTGTGGAGAAGAATTTGTATCTCACTTTCTTTAGATACGGAAAATTTGAATTTACGTCATCTGGGACATAATCTATATAAACAAAAAGTAGGTTTCATTTGCTTTTGAGAAACATCTGCCATGTTATGTACATCCATGCACACAGAACTGATTTATGTGCCCAAGAATGTGTAATTCTTGTATTTTTACTTGACTTTCACCTATCTTTGTAATTTTTTCAGCTTTTCCATTTAAATTATATATAATATTTTAAAATATATTATATTTAAATTATATTATATTATATGTAATATTGAAATTCTATATAATGTAAATGGACAGCTATAACTTCGTTGGGCTTCCCTGGTGGCTCAGAGGTTAAAGCGTCTGCCTACAATGCAGGAGACCTGGGTTCGATCCCTGGGCCGGGAAGATCCCCTGGAGAAGGAAATGGCAACCCACTCCAGTATTCTTGCCTGGAGAATCGCATGGACAGAGGAGCCTGGTGGGCTACAGTCCACGGGGTCGCAAAGAGTCGGACACGACTGAGTGGCTTCATTTTACTCACTAACTTTGTACATATTAGAACTAATCCAAGCATTAGGCACAGGACATTTAGGTGGTCCTCAGCTCAGTTTATCATCCTAGCATTGAATCAAGTGCCACCTGGTTTTATGACTTAGTGGTTCTGAGCAAAACATTTGGAATCAGGGAGAACTTTGAACACAGGATTTTCTAATTTCAAGTATAAAACTTTGGGCAAATTATTTAACCTCTAGATATCAGTTTCTTTACCTGCATAACAAAAGAAAATCAAATTTGCTATATAAGGTTTCATGAATCATGCTATATAAAGTGCTTGTCAATATGCCAGGCTAAGTAAATGGTGGTTGTTTTCTTAAAATGGTTCTAACCATGGAGACTTATTGTCCTACTTCTGAATTCATATTTCTGCATGTCCTGTCTTAGCAAACCATCCATCTCTTTGCTTTTAAGATTTCTACCTCCCTCTGTCTTGGTTTTCTAGGAGGATTTTTTTAGAGCTGGTTTCTCGGCTCTCAGTCACTTCAGCCCTTGTGACAAAAATGCTACAGTACTAGCCCACCTTGTGCTGCTCATCAAAAAAAGTAAAAATTTCTCAGAGTGAAGGTCATTGTTTGCTGTGTTGTGATCCCCTCACCTACCTCAAAATATTTCATTCTGACATACTCCCTTTTCCCCACAGGGACAAAATTTACGTTTCTTTCTTTTTTAATTTTTTATATGAACCATCTTTAAAGCCTTTATTGAATTTCTTACAACATTGCTTCTGTTTCTATTTACTTATTGGTAATGAGGCATGTGGGATCTTAGCTCCCCAACCCCTGTATTGGAAGGCGATATCTCAACCAGAGAAGTCTCAAAACTCACTTTTCTTTACCCGTAGCATATACAAAGTATTTTCTCTCTCATTTATAGAGATGTCCCACCTTATCCTTTGCAATTATTTCTTTCAAATTTTGATTTAATGTAAATCTCCCATGCTAGATTTTCTCCAACATTTCTGGTTTATTTTTATTGGTTTTGTAATCATTGGAATTTCACCAGAAAAAACTGGGAAAAACTGGAAATGATGCAGAATATGTATTATTGTGATTTATTGCTATTTATTGTTGGTCTTTCACAGGCTTCTCAGGTGGTGCCAGTGGTAAAGAACCCTCCTGCTAATTCAGGAGACATAAGAGATTCGGGTTTGATCCCTGAGTCTGGAAGACGCCTGGAGGAGGAAATGGCAATCCACTCCAGTATTCTTGCCTGGAGAATTCCATGGACAGAAGCGCCTGACAGGTTACAGTCCATGGGCTTGCACACGCAGGCATGCACTGGTCTTTCATGGTTGTAGGAGTTCCTCACACACTTTATGTAGAGCTACTGGTTCTGCAACTGATCCTGAGAAGGGAGTCAACAGAGCAGGCAGACAACAAAAGAAAGATAGATGTGGAGTAAGGGAAGCAGGAGATCCAACCAGTCCATCCTAAAGGAAATCAGTCCTGAATATTCATTGGAAGGACTGATACTAAAGCTGAAACTCCAATACTTTGGCCACCTGATGCAAAGAACTGACCCACTGGGAAAGACCCTGATGCAGGGAAAGATTGAAGGTGGGAGGAGAAGTGGACGACAGAGGATGAGATGGTTGGATGGCATCACCGACTCAATGGACAGAGAGTTTGAGTAAACTCTGGGAGTTGGTGATGGACAGGTAGGCCTAGTGTGCTGCAGTCCATGGGGTTGCAGAGCTGGACACGACTGAGCGACTGAACTGAACTGAACTGAGAGAAGCAGGAATAACAGAACTCACCAGTACAAACCAGAACCCGCGTAGTCTCTTACCACCTATAAGCTCCAACTTTGATGACGCAGTGACCTGAGGGAAAGCTGGCACTCTTCATCACAGAGCTAAACATACACCTGGGCAGGACTTAGAGAAGTATAAAGAGAGCCAGTAGGTGCTATGGAAGCTATAACCTAGCTATTACCCCTCACTAACAAGGTGAGTCAGATCAGTGACAAGTGTGAGCGGCAACAGAGCCTAAGGCCAGATTGGCTTACTGTCCCTACACTGCTTTTGAAATCTCATGCAGGTCTTTGTGGTATTGGGGCCCTGGGTTGTTGTTGTTCAGTTGTTAAGTCATGTTCGAATCTTTGTGACCACATAAACTGCAGCATGCCAGGTTTCCCTGTCCTTTACTATCTCTCTAAGTTTGCAAACTCATGTTCATTGGGTCAGTGATTCCATCCAACTATCTTATCCTTTGTTGTCCCCTTCTCCTCTTGCCCTTGATATCCCCCCAATGTCAGGGTCTTTTCAAACGAGTCACCTCTTCACATCAGGTGGTCAAAGTATTGAAGCTTCAGCTTTAGCATCAGTCCTTCCAATGAATATTCAGGGTTGACTTGCTTTAGGATTGACTGATTTGATGTCCTTGCAGTCCAAGGGACTCTCCAGAGTCTTCTCCAGGGTCACAGTTCAAATTCTTCACTACTCAGCCTTCTTTAGGGTCCAACTTTCACATCTATACATGGCTACTGGAAAAACCATTGCTTTGGTTATATGGGGTAGTCCACCCCAAATATGCCTCAAATTGTTACCGTCAGTTAAAGTTATTTGATTATTTTCTATTAAAATTGCTTAAGAAACAGCCAATGTAAGAGGGACATTCTGACCCTCTGTCTCCTGAAAGCAGAAAATAAAACTCTCATGTGAAAGGTGCCCTCCCTGGATCTGGGGGTAGAAGGACACCCTCATCCCCAGAAGTAAGGAATTGGGGCCAAAAATGTGTATAAACAAACCTTGTTATTTCTTCAATGTACTATTCCAGGCCCAAACTCTATTTAGATTCTTCACTAATTGAGCACCAAAATCTAAGTTTCTTTGGCTTGTCAATTCTTCATAAATTTATTGTTTCTTTGTCTAAAAACTATAAAAGCTTCCTGCTTTAGCCACTTCTTAGGTCTTATTTCTATAATACCCTCATGAATTAAAATCAGTTTGTCTCTCCTGTTAATCTGTCTTCTGTCAGTTGTATTAGTAGTCCAGGCACAAGAACTTAAGAAGGAGACAGGAAGAAATTTCCCTGTCCCTGATAGTGTCCTTCAGTAACTGGGAGTTGTGATGAATCCTGAGGAATGCATTTGCAGCTTTGGTGGATTGGCAGAGCACACATACACTGTCCCCTACTTCTTGCAATGTGACATTCACATACACTTCTTTACTAATATTACTATAAATTTATTTTTATTCATTCCTGGCTGTGCTGGCTCTTCCTTGCTTTTTGTGGGCTTTCTCTAGTTGCGGCCAGCAGAGTCTACTCTTTGTTACAGAGCACGGGCTTCTCATTGTGGTGGCTTCTCTTGTTTTGGAGCACAGGCTCGAGGGGTTGCAGGCTTGAGTGGTTGCACCACACAGGCTCAGGAGTTGTGCCCTGCAGGTTCTAGAGCATGGGCTCAGTAGTTGTGGCATCTGATGTTTGTTGTTCAATGGCACATGGAATCTTCCCAGGCCAGGGATCAAACCTATGTGCCTTGTACTGGCAGCCAGATTCTTATCCATTGCTCCACTGGGGAAGGTCACATGCACTTCTTTTAACCATTTTTAATATCATTCCCACATTGGGACAATGGCAAATAATGATTCTGTGTAAAATGATACAGACATCTGTTCTACAACTGGAAACACATCAGAAAATACAAATTATTTCATCTTTTAGCAGAAACATTTCTTCATTTGTTAGTCTATAACTTGAAAACTTACATTTAAGGTTAACTGCTGCAAACATTTCTCCTTTCTACATTTACAGGATAAAAGAGGAAAAGAAAAAAATACTTAATATATATTGAAATGCATTCTGAACTCCATATATCCTCTTCCTTACTAAACATTGTGGAGTGGCAGCCCAATTTCTCCTGGATGGTCAGAATTTATCACCAATAAAATTTCAGGTACACATTCTTTTTGATTCATATCATCTATTGTTTTTATCACATGGCTTTTGACTCACATCAGCTATTGACTCATAACATGAGAAGCCAAATGTGTGCAGGTAGCAGTCTCAAATTCAAGGTAATAAGATAATTACTGCATCATCTAGTGGAAACTATTCTTGTGGAGACTAAGAGACAAAGTCCAAAATTTCAGGGATAAGAAGCAAAGACTTTGCTGGACTACTTGGAGTTATAATGAAAGGGACCGCTTCTATTTGCAACCATTATTCCAGAACATGTGAATCCTGGCTATGGAAGAAACAGCTGATTACTGTGTGAGGTGATGATCTGCTGGTTGCTGATTTACAGCACACCCTAAAAAACGTGGCTCAAGCCCCTCAAAATGTTGTCACCCAGCTGGTGTTGGAACTGAGATTTCAAAAGCTCCGTTCTAACAGGGCAGTTGCTAATAGGTTATGAGGAACATGGTAAGACCAGTGAACTCCATGAACATGAATCAATTATCACACTTCATTTGGAGTAATATGAATCCCTTGTTCAGAAGCAGTGCTGAGACAAAAGCAAAGATGTGTAAAAGGACACTCTTGGGTCCACATATGGAGGTTTTGCTGAAAGCATTGCAGAAAATGTCAAACCAATGTCAAGAATGTGTCAATTCCAGGAAAACAAACTTTTGTCCCTTTCATGATGGAAGTGGTTGTGTGTAATCTATTTTCCACCCGATTCCCTGGGGAAGGATGTCATATTACGGTCTCTGCCATTGGCAAATTAGACACACAGTGACTAAAGCCAGGTCAGCCTAAGTGGGAGTAAGATCATCGTTTCATAGTAGATAGAAAGCCTTTATTTCTGCCACAATGGCCATTTTTTGTCAT
Organism: Ovis aries; assembly: GCF_016772045.2. Lineage (NCBI taxonomy): Eukaryota > Metazoa > Chordata > Mammalia > Artiodactyla > Bovidae > Ovis > Ovis aries. Next base: position 55,547,711 of record NC_056062.1, on the reverse strand, counting down.
GAGCCCTTTGCCTGGGAAAATAGATCGACTGATGTCTACTGATGCATCATGTTGTCTAATTGATTGTGAAGATCCTCATCTGCTGAAAATGCTTTTTGGTTACATTTTAAACATATCTCTTCACACCCTATGTCCATTCGCAGAGATTCATCACCTATTTCCTGGACCTGTTTTTCACCGATTGCATTTTTTCTATGTCTTTGATTATCCAGCCAAATATCCTGCTTTGGAGTTAGTGTAGATTCAGACTCTTGGATATCTTTTCTTTCAGACAAAATAGACAATCAAGTACATTGCTCAAAATTCTGACCATGGGTACCTTTTTCCTTTTCCATTCTTTTTCAAAGAGAGGGGCCATAGCATCGTAGTCATCTTCCTTCGGGTAGTGCTGATATATTGTGCAGAACCATCTGTAAATCAGGCCCAATTTGTTCTTCCTTGATCAACTCTGCATGAGGTCATATGTGCCAGTTGAGAAAGAAGAGGCAATGTAATAGGAAAATGGCCTGTGGGTATTTGCATTTATGCAACTTACTTGTCTTCAGAAATTGATTGAGCTCAATCTCATAAACTAACGTAATCTTCCAAGGTTATGAATTAGTGAGTTAGACAACACTTTGTTGGGTAATTCAAATCATATTGTAACTTTGGTGGTATAATGGTGATTAGGTGTTAGGTTCTTATTAAGGCTATTTAGGAAGCCAGAAATGTTTCCAAAAGGACAATAATTGTCTGCAAAAGGTGTAGCTATTTCAAAATTTTAAAGTTCTGCTCTGTGAATCACTTTTGTGTATGTGTTAAGTTGCTTCAGTCGTGTTTGACTCTTTGTGATCCTATGGACTGTAGCCCACCAGGCTCCTCTGTCCATGAGATTCTCCAGGCAAGAATACGGAAGTGGATTGCCATGCCCTCCTCCAGGCGTTCTTCACAACTCAGGGATGGAACCTGCATCTCTTACGTCTGCTGCATTGGCAGATAGGCTCTTTGCCAGTAGCTCCACCTGGGATGCCCATGAATCACTTATAAGGATTGCTAAAAGTTCCACAGTCTTCCATCTGACAAGAACACTTTGAGCACTGTCATAGCTTGTAGATCACGTAGCCCAAATGATAGAACAGTTTGCTTGATATTTTGTACGTGTTGTCGGGCTTTCTCTTGTTCTAGACTTTCATCAAAATAAAATCTTTTTTAAGCAACCAGGCAAATTGGTCAGAAGAGCACATTCAAACGAGGCATATTTTATATCCAACAATTTAAGAGATGCAATTAGCACTCTTTATCTAATGGTGGGAGGAGCCAGATGGAGTCATTTGTCCATTTTGGAAAGGATATCTTCACTTGCCTTGGAGGGTTGGATCTCTAGAAATTTCACTGGGTGGCCAACTTCTGAATTTTTGTGGAATTTTCTTTCTATTCACTAACTTAGATGCTTCTAAACAATTGCAAATGTAGTTGCTGTTATTTTTACTTCCCTCCCCATGAGCTAAATATTATTACAAATAAAATGTATCATCATGATATTCCACTGAAGAATGGAGGAAAATTAAGGTGCCTGAAGGCCAGATTATGACATAAGACTGTAGAATCAATACAGCTCTGAGGTAGGACAGTGATGATGTATTGTTGGCTCAGACAGCTGAACACCAACTGCTTCTGATATTCTTTACTAACAGGTAAGGAGCAAAGAGCATTTGCTAGATCAATAGCCCCATACCATATGCCAGGGAATATGCTGATTTGCTCTAGTAGCAAAACTACATTTGAAAGAGCAACTGCAATTGGCATCACCATCTGGTTAAGTTTATGGAAACCTACTGTCATTCTCCAAAATCCATCTGTCTTCCACAGAGGCCAGATAGACACGTTAAATGGGATGTGGTAGAAATCACTACCCTTGCATCTCTCAAGTCTTTAATGGTGGTATGAATCTCTACAATCTGTCTAGGAATGCAACATTGTTTTTGGTTTACTATCCAGGCAGTTGCAGTGGACTTCACCTGGCTTTACCTAGCATATAGCCTTTACTCTGTTGATTAGGAAACCGAAGTGGTATTTCTGCCAGTTTCTAAGCGTGTCTATTATAATCATGCATTATGGAATATGGGAAATCATGCATTCTAAAATCTGGGTAACTGTGGAGGCTCACTGGTTCCCTGTGAGATACACCCAAGCCAAAGTTCCGTTCATTACAGATCTCTACAGTGAAATTTTTATCTCCCAGATTTAGGTAAAGTTTACAGCCAATGTCTAACAATCTCTCCAAAGCCTGATTAATTCCTCTGCTAAAATGCACAATTACCCTGGTAGGTTGCACACACCTTTGGGGGAAGGTTAAAAGATTTATGTTTCCTCACCAAACAGGGTTTCTCTTCAAACACACCTGACCTTCCCTCCATTTGAGAGACTCTGGGTCTTTAAACTAGTTCACATCTGGGAATTTGTTGAGGGGCATGATTCCTCAATCATAATAACTTGTCAGTGTTCTGTATACTATACCTAGTAATTTTCTGTGTATATAGATCAAGCGAGACTTTAGTATGCTGCCCATCTATTTCAGTTTTAGGGATATCAGATCAATTAGCCCACTAGACCATCCTGACTCCTGCTTTGACTCAGCTGCTGTTAAACTGCAATTATGGGATTTGGTTAAACAATTTATATACAGCTATTGCTTCTGTGTCTAATTCTGGCCTGAAGATAGCAAGGAAGGCAGTAAAATGACGAATACAGGGGATAGCAAGAACATATTGAAATCTGTAAGGGCAAGCTGGAACATGCATCTGTCTCTTACCACCTCCAAATAAGCCTCCAACTTCAGTGATGCCAGGAACCAGCTGAAGAAGCTGGTGCCCAGGATTTGGAGAGTTTAAGGAGATCTGGCAGGAATTTGAGGATCTATAACCTTAGCTGCTGCCCTACTTGCGGCAAACATTAACTATGGATTTATTGACACTAAAGAAGATTCAGCAGGACTGGAGGAGATGTAGGCCTGGCTGCTATTGCACAATTACATGAGTCAGCAGATCAGGGACAAATAAATGTGAGCTACAACATTATTTGCTGCCCTACATAGACCTGATTGTAAAAATAATGTGGCTGCTGTCTCACTTTTGCCTTCCAGTGTCATGCAAAATGTCCCTTGTTATTCATGCTAATAAGGAAACATGAAAGTGTCAAAGCATAAACTGCACCCAACCATGCTGAAAGGTAAGTAAGACTTTATTCAAGGCTATAGCAATAGGAGTGACCTATCAGAACTCAGTCTGAACTCAACTCCTCTAAAACAAACCCCCAAATTTTAAGAGCTAAGGTAGGGGAAGAGGAGAGTCACAGGTCATCTGTGCTTGCTAAATGGATTTATCCAAAGAAAAAGTAACTATCTTTTATCCCCACAATAGGAGGTAGTTTTACAACTTAGAACAAGGTGCCTGCTGCAGTGAGGGTCCTACACTCCCACAGGGCTATTATCTTTCTTGATGATTACTTTTCAAAAAGATAGCTCCAAAGTCCTTGAGAAAGACAATGTTAGGTTGTAAAACTTGCAGCAGGCCTTTAAAAAGATTTATATCTCAAAGAGGCAGAAAAAGAGTTTACAAGTTTTCCAAAATAAATGTTCTAAGAAAAGGGAGGTCAGGGGCCTAGAGTCAGGAAAAAGTCTGGCTAAGGTTTAGTCAAGCTGAGAGAAACATTAAAGCCCTATTGGTCTCAGGGAAGGGAATTTTAGGAAGCATAGTAATTTTAGCTTAGCTAAGTCAATACAATATAGATTCAGCACAGCTCTCTTTTCTGATCTCATGTTTTCTGATAACTTCATTTAGTATTTATTTGTTCTGTTAAGAAAAACTATCCAAAGTGGGAAATAATATGAAAGAATGACTGCATGACCTTTGAGTCATGTTAGAACATTGTAACAAGCCTTTCTGGGGATTATTTAATTGTAGCTATTGTAGCTGAAAAATGGTCATGAACCTGCATGAATGGGTGTGTGTGCCTGTGTTCCAGTAAACTTTACTTCGAAAAATAGGGAACTGGTAAGGACTGAACTTCGGAGAAGGCAAGGGCACCCCACTCCAGTACTCTTGCCTGGAAAATCCCATGGATGGAGGAGCCTGGTGGGCTGCAGTCTGTGGGGGTCACTAAGAGTCGGACACGACTGAGCAACTTCACTTTCACTTCTCACTTTCATGCATTGGAGAGGGAAGTGGCAATCCACTCCAGTGTTCTTTTCTGGAGAATCCCAGGGACGGAGGAGACTGGTGGGCTGCCTTCGATGGGGTCACAGAGAGTCGGACACGACTGAAGCGACTTAGCAGCAGCAGCAGCAGCAGCAGCAGCAAGGACTGAACTTACTGTTTGTAGTTTGCTAAGTCCCACTCTAGAGGAATCTAGTTTGTTTGATTTACTATTTGCCATGGGTTTGTGCCTAGATTTTGTGAAGTGAAATATTGATTAATGGATTTGCATGTTATAAATGATTTTTGTCCGAAAGGAATGTAGTAGTTTTCCCACTAGTAGAGAAGATAATCCCAAATGTTACAGTTTTATTGCACCATAAGACATTAACTACCTTAATATTTAATATGACTATCTTATTTCAGGATTCTGTCTTTCATTAATTATAAATACTCCCATCTCTATATGCTTTTGAGCCAGCTTTACCTACCAATCTGCCATTTCCCTCATTATTGCCTTAAATAAATATTTGATGCATGTGAGCAATGTATTTGCTGTAGACTCATGTTTTCGATGTTTGGAAATTATGCCTTGAGAGTTTCTAAATATTTTCAGCACTGGAAATTGTAAGCCTTTCTCAGAAGGACAGAACGTGCCCTGTTAAGCTCAAATGGAGAGAAGAAATAGTTGAGCTGAACCTACTCCATAATTTTCCCTGAAAGATCAATTAGTCTTGCTCCTTTGGGGAAGAGAGAGGATGTGAGCATGGCCAAGAATGTCCTTCTAATTCTGTAGTTCTCTTTGAAGGGAGAGCTTCCTGGGCCAGCAACACCAGCACCCTTTGGCAGTTATTAAAATTTTTAACTTATGGGATCCCCCCCAACCCCATATCAGTGGAATCCCACAATCTGCAATTTATTCTTAATAACTTAGTATTTAATTTTCAAGTTGAATTTTAAATTTTTTAATGTTATTTTATTTTTTTATTTTTGGCTGCACTGGGTCTTTGTTGCTGCAGGCAGTCATTCTCTAGCTGCGGTGATTGGGAGTTGCTCTCTAGTTGTGGTGTGTGGGTTTTTCTTGTTACGGAACATGAGCGCTAGGATGCGAGGGCTTCCGTAGTTGTGGCTTGCAGGCTCAGTAGCTTTAGTGCACAAGTTTAGTTGTACTATGGCATGTGACCAGGGATTAGACTCATGTCCCTTGCATTGGCAAGTGGATTCTCAACCACTGGACCATCAGGAAGTTCTAAATTTCATTTTACTACAGGATTTATTTTGTTTTAAAGATTAAAAATTAATTTGGGAAAGTGGTGTGAGTGGGCCAGGTACTTTCCCCCTTGCCCTATACTGCTATGATTTAAAATTGCTTTCATAAAGACAAATATTTAAAATGAATTTCCACATTCTCTGTGATTCTTCTTTCATAATTCATTTCCATTCAAGCAGAAAACATGAAGGGAGGAAAGTACAGTGAGAAAATCATAATGCATTATCAGAATGTGACATAGAGATTGTTCTGAGCAGAAATGCTCATTCAGTGACTTCAAAAACCATCGTGGGCTTTTGGGAAATGTTTGCTTCTTAATAACCCACTGTGTATGTCTCAGCTCAAGCTGAAGAGTGAGTGAATGCATAAAACCAGCAATAATAATGTAGAAAGCCTATGAGATTTTTTTTGATACAGATCACCAGTGGTTTGAAGCCTTTTCTAAAATCGTAATTAATCTAAATAGAGACTAATAAGTTGCCATGGGAAGTGCTCATTGCAATGGTATATTTTTCATCCTGTAGGACTAGGCTTGAATGCTGATCCAGGCTACTGGGAAAACCATTTTTAGTCACACTGACCCATTCTGCCACGTGAAGGTCAGGAAAGCTGAGTCTGTGGCATGGCTCATTATTATAACACTGCTGGATATCCCCAAAGCTGCCAGCTTTGTCACAGAAGTGTAGCATCACCCCAGCTTAGAGCTCAGGTTTGCACTGGCACAGAGAAAGTTTCCTCCAGAGATCATTTCTTTCTATCATCAGGACTTCTGTTTGCATAAAGCATCAAAAACATATGCTCTCTGAAAGCAGGAGGCCCTGTGGAATAAATATTTCAAGAGCACAAACCTCCTTTTCAGTAATCATCATCTTGTGACAACAATCTGCTTTGGTCACTTGGGGAGTTGTCCCGATGGTAATTCTGGATATGTTGTGGCTTACAGCACATCCATGAGAATTCTATAAAACCTTTTCTGTCATTCTGCAGGACATATCAAAACCAAGGCAAAAGGCAGCCCTTGACTGGTCTTTTGGCCAGTTGTCATAATGGCTGCTGCCTAAGAGAGTCTGACCTGGATCCACTGTCCCAGGTGTCCATTCTGGCCTCTCTGCTTTCAGTCTCTTGTGTCAGAATTTGCAAACACTAATTTTGTTAGTAAATAAGGGGTGGATCAGGCTCTAGATGCTTCAGTCTAAATAAAATGAACAAAGAACAGTAGCTCGTTAATTAATTTGCAGGAAAACATGATCTACTATCACAATTTCAAGATACTTATGCTTATTGTTCGATGAGCATGAGATCAACATTATTATTAAATGTTATTATTAATTTACATGATTATTATTTAAAAATAACAATAGGAGTGATTTATTTAATGCCTCACACATTCCAGGGATTATTCTTACCGATTCAATGGGAGATATTTTGAAAATTATTGATGCACTTATCTCTTTTGTCTTTCTCACATGACCCTTACAGATTCACAGTAGAGATGATAATTTTTCTCCAGAAAGAAAACCACAAGAAAGAGAGATTTTAACCTTAAAAAATGCAATGCAATCGACAGAAAGATAATGGTCTTAAAAGCTTTGAACATCTTGAAAAAAGAATCTTTATCTTTTTCTATCTTACACTTTAGTAACTCAACAGCCAAAATTATCAGCTTAGTCTTAAAGTTTTACCAAAGAGAGAGAGAGAGTATAATGGTGATAGAGAGAAGAGAGCAAAGGGTTTTTACACTTGCACTAGATTTGTGAAGGTTGTACCAAGGACAGAAAGGAGCTCTCGTTGCTTCATCTTAAAAAAAATCTGTGGAAAGATTCACATCTTGAGTTTCCCAGTGTAAGAAGCAGTCACATCAATCCTGGGTTACATGGCAGGAGATCCTGAGATTAGTTTTCCTGATCCAATATTGGTTCACATGAGTGGTATAAATAGGACTCAGAAGAAGCTGAACATCTGGTAGGGGAGGAGAGGACATGTGAATTGAGTCTCAAACATGACTGCAGAGTGAACCACCAGAGTCAAGCCAAACAGAAGATGCAATCAGATAAATAAGGTTTGAATCCAGTTTTGTTGGCCTGTATTTCAGTGGTGAGACACTCTCAACAGAAGCCTCCTTTACATGTAGATAACCCAGGCAGTCATTTCTCTACTTCATGCCTTCCCGCCATTAAGAATGGAAAAATGCAATCTGATGGTGTGCCTTCCTCCCCTTCAGAGTGCTGAAAATTCCTCCCTTTCTCCTGTTTTCATGAATCACACCATTTTTCTTATTGCATTTGTTTTTATAACATCTCTTCATTTCAGTATAATTTCAATAGTGTTATAACCACATATGTATAGACTTGCCATGTAGTCTATTTAAGGCCTGGCCTCCTGCTTCCAAATGGCAGACAGGAAGACATCTTTTTCCTCCTCACTTGTAAAGTGATTCATAATTATGCAGTAGAATAAGTAACTTCTGGGAAGGTTTCCATGCTCAACAAAAATGTTCTAATCTCATCCAGGGCATGTGATTTCTTGCTGGGCACAAACACAGTGGGCAGGTAGCCCTGCACTATCTTGATTATCTAGTGTGTTTCCCAACCTTGATCTTTCTCAGTTTTTGTTTTAAATTCTAGGCTTCATGTTCCTTTGGGGTCTGAATCTCTGTGTCAGCCAGTTGTATAGATGACATAAGTATTTAATAACAAATCAATCTTCAGAAGTTCTTTACAATCATTTGCATTATTTCTCTTAAAAGTCTTAGTGAGGAAAAATATTGGATTTTATTTTATTTTCTATTGTAAAGAAAGAAAATTTGGAGGTTAGATAATGTAGCCAGGAAAACTGAAGGTATATCAGGAGAAGTACCTAAGACCTTTAAAATCATCTATCTACCTTACTTGACACTTCTCTTAAAATTTTATCACTTGAACCATGATGAATAAAACATGAGGTTTGTGTTCAAGCCATTTACATATCTCCTTGCTCTGAGGAAAATGCAGTCACCCATATTCTTTTTGCTCCAGTGTATTTTAGGGACTAGTAGACACAACTGAGATGATAAATGAGATGCCGTGGTTGATGGGAGTGGAGTAGTAACCCAGTGACCCACTGCTCCCTAGAATTGGACTTGCTCATGCCCCAGGCTTATGATTCAATTTGCTGTGTAATGAAGGCAGGCATCTGAAGAGGTTGATTCAGTATTCACTCACTTTTGCTTTGTTTATGATCTTTGCCCTAATGCTGAGATTTTCTGCTATGACCTTTTCCCCCTCTGTTGCCTTGGTCTTTCATTTTGGATTTGGGGCTACTTTCATTAAACACTTTTTTAATCCTTAGTTTTGATTCTTCATGAAATTAAAATCTTATTGCTATATTCTCACCATTATAAGCCTGTATTTTTCCTATTTAAAAAATGAGAATAAATAATAGTTGCCTGTCTCACATTTCTGTTTAGAGTGCAATAAGATATCTAAATTATTTTCATAAAAATATCAAGTTGATAAAATTAGTATTACTGCTGCTAACTTCAGCCACTAGCACCACCACTATTATCACTTTTACTATATTTACAACTGATAAAATGTCTTCATCTCCAACAAGTAGTACTGGCATACCCAATATTTGACTCAAGCAGGTGCTCAGTACTTGTAGTTGAATTATATTAAATTTTACTCTGACAGTGACTCAGTTCAGTTCAGTTGCTCAGCTGTGTCCAACTCTTTGCAACCCCATGAACTGCAGCAGGCCAGGCCTCCCTGTCCATCACCAACTCCCAGAGCCCACTCAAACCCATGTCCATTGAGTCGGTGATGCCATCCAACCATCTCATCCTCTGTCACCCCCTTCTCCACCTTCCCTCAATCTTTCCCAGCATCAGGGTCTTTTCCAATGAGTCAGCTCTTCACATCAGGTAAGCAAAGTATTGGAGTTTCAGCTTCAACATCAGTCCTTCCAATGAACACCCAGGACTGATCTCCTTTAGGATGGACTGGTTGGATCTCCTTGCAGTCCAAGGGACTCTCAAGAGTCTTCTCCAACACCACAGTTCAAAAGCATCAATTCTTGGGTGCTCAGCTTTCTTTATAGTCCAACTCTCACATCCATACATGACCACAGGAAAACCATAGCCTTGACTAGACGAAACTTTGTTGACAAAGTAATGTCTCTGCTTTTGAATATGCTGTCTAGGTTGGTCATAACTTTCCTTACAAGGAGTAAGCATCTTTCAGTTTCATGGCTGCAGTCACATTCTGCAGTTATTTTGGAGCTCAAAAAATAAGGTCTGACACTGTTTCCACTGTTTCCCCATCTACCTGCCATTAAGTGATGGGACTGGATGCCATGATCTTAGTTTTCTGAATGTTGAGCTGTAAGCCAAGTTTTCACTCTCCTCTTTCACTTTCATCAAAAGGCTCTTTAGTTCTTCTTCACTTTCTGCCATAATGGTGTTGTCATCTGCATATCTGAGGTTATTGATTTCTCCCGGCAATCTTGATTTCAGGTTGTGCTTCCTCCAGCCCAGCATTTCTCATGATGACAGTGACTACTTAAACTTTTATTCTACTTCTTTTGAACCAGTTCCTTTTCCCCTCTATATTCTTTGCTCTTATTAACATTTAAAACAGACTGAAAATTTCTAAACAGAATATTGTTTAGAAACTCTGAGAGAAATACCTTGTCTTCATTTTATTCCCATGATTTTGTTCCTCACACTGGGTTTTGTTGTTCTTTTGACAGTTGAGAGATTATGGGCAGACCCAAGGATCACTCATGGGCATGAATCAGATTCAGTGAATCTGAGCTAAAAGTGTCACCATAAATTTTCATCTTATTTAGATCAATCAATAATTATTGATTCCCTATCATAACCAAGATAATAGTGAGCCCAGTGTTACAAGGGGCTGTTGTAGAAAAATAGCATCACTGAGGATGTTAAAATCACACTGCCAGAAGATTATCTGTGTGTCTTCTAAATATTTACTATGGATTGTACTGTACTGATGAATAAATTCCTTCTGATAATCCATCAATTTATATACTCATTTTGATTAATTAGTGGGTTGAATATAACAAATGAACTGCTTGATTGGGACATTATGAAAAATTGATACATTGAAACCAGGCTCAGAGCTAATGTGAGGTGAGCCTCTGTTTTATGTTATAGGAAGAGTCTCTTATTTGCCAGGAACATAGTGCCCAGGATGGCTGCAGTGATGAGTAGCAGTGAGCTTTAGAGGAGCTACATTGAAAAAAAAAAAAGGCAATAAAGTTCACAGTGAACACCAGGGCACTTTAAAAGATTCCTGGGTCAGGAAGTTTCTCTGGAGAGGAGAAATAGCAACCCACTCCAATATTCTTGCCTGGAGAATCCCATGAATAGAGGAGCCTGTGGGGCTACAGTCCATGGGGTTGCAAAGTGTCGGACACAACTGAGCGACTAATATACATTTAAAAGTATTAATATGTTATGGGGAGGGAGGTGGGGGGTTCATATTTGGGAACGCATGTAAGAATTAAAGAATTTAAAATTTAAAAATAAAAACTAAAAAAGTATTAATATCAAATAATTTATAATGAAGCTCACTTTCAGAGTAATATTTTACAGTGCCTTTATACATTAACATGGTCCTCTGGTGATAAAAATAACCACACACTGGAGTATAATTCCTGAACTAGCAAAGTGTCTTATTAAAGTTATTTCTAGGTTAAATATTCAAACAAATTTAAAGTATCTCTTTGTAGTACAAATTACTTATACTCTACCTTCATATTATCGTAATTGGGGTAAATTTCATATTTCTGTTTCTTTCTATCTCTTATGCATTTTTATCCAAAGAAAGACAAATGACTCTTTCATGGATAAATCATCTCTCATAGTAATACTTTTAGGATAGTATCAAAATATGGATTTTAGCTTTCCATTCAACCTGTGTTCTCCATATTGTTTCTTTTAGGCAATAATAAAATGTATATTTATCTTATTTCTATCTGTTGACTACCAGCTTTTCTTCTTGAATAGTTTCTAATTCAAAAATATAGTAAGAAAATTGTAATTAGTTATAATGTCAAATCCAAAATGTCTGTATCCCTGCTGACCTCCTTCACAAGGAAATTGTAAGATATTATGTACCCAATCAAAATACTATAATTAAACTTATCCTGACTGTATATATTTTCAATGGGGGAAAATTGATATCAAGTTATTGCTACTCAAAGTAACTGATATTTAAATAATTTTTGTAGGTTTTTAGTTAACACTTTTATAAAACATATTTTAATGGATACTTCTGAGTGTTTACCTCCACATGTTCTTTTTAGTTGATTCAAATATCATTGGCAAAATAGTCTTGTCCTTTGATTTACATGTGTGTGTGTGATGATGATACCATAAATCCTTTATAGATAAGCTTTTGGTGATTTACTCTACATACAAAAATAGACAATTTTCCCAACTCCTTATTCAAATGCCCTCATGAGGCTACTGGTCAAATGTTAGAATCACCTGGGGATCTTTGAGAAAATATTCAATACTGGGTTTGTCTTCTAGATAATCTGATTTAGTTATTTTGGAGAAAGTTCTGGTTGTGAGTAATTTTAAAAGTTTCCATGTAATTCATATATGCCAAGGTTGAAAACACTACTCTGGGCAATAGTCCTAGAAGACAATTTTGCAGATTATGTAATGTGTCAGATTCACCTAAAAGCAGAAATCTACAAAAATACAGACCCAAGGGTTCTAATCCTCAGGATTATAATTCAGTAGATCTTGAGTGTGGTGATTCCAAAGTATGGTCAAGTTTGGGAACCTTGGTGTTAATCACTTCTCTCTTCTCAAGATACTTACTTTCTAGCACCACGGACAGCACCTGTGACTTGAAAGTCATGAGCTGGAATTTCAGAATTCTCTAGTTTTTGAGTGAAAGGGATCTTTGGGATTAAAAATGAGAAATTTCTCATGTTTTTCCAAGTGAGAAAAGAAAATCATCTAAAAACTTTTAAGATATTTTTACAAAGCTCACACAAGCAGGGTGAACAATGCTGACTATCCTATCGCTTATTATTTTTCTTAATTCTTCATCACATTGGATTTCTTCATTTTATGGAACTCACGGTGTCAATCCCTAGATCCCATTTATTTTATAAACTTCTCTTCACCAGGTTCAGGTGATGCTTTCTCACAAAGTCATCTCTGATTTCTCAGACTAAGTCAATTATAGTTACCATATGCTTTTATAGATTCATGTTGGTATCCTTCACATTTTTATCTCAATGTGTGATTAAACAATAAGCCATGTAATTATTGGAATAAAGTCCTCTTCCACCAGAGTGTGAACTCCAAAGCCTGTGACTTTGTGACAATTTTGGCTTATCTCTGCATCCTTTACACTAGCACATTATATGATATGCATGTAATAAACATGCAACAAATACATATTTAACTGAATCTGAATTTAGTAGCAACCATAGCATGATAGCATTTTATTTGTCCTTATTAAAAATTTAATGAAATTTCTTGCTCATGCCATTTACTTTTGACTTCAGTGTGCTGTTTATGACCAATACTAACATGTGCAAGAGAATCTTTTACTATCACATAAAAGTGCTTTATGACAGTAAGCTGTTTGCTATTTTCAATTATTTATGAGTTATAAAAATGTACTGGCTTGTCAAAAAGCAGAGAAGTTTTAGTATGTTTATTGAGGAAACTGCCAGATACATTTTCTTTTTCCCTTTCCATTATATATAGTACTCTGTGTGGAGAGGTAGGGAGATAGATAGAGAGATAGATAGATATAGATGTAGACATAACTATAGATAAATGGTGTGCTATTCTTACCATTTAGCAACATTTACTGTATGAAGACGGATGGTACTCAAATTTAATAATATACTAGCAGAAATATATTCAAATATTTATAGTTAGTCATTAGATTATCTCATGTAGTTACTAATATAGCTCTACATATCACTGTTTTGATGATGACAGGCAATTAAGTATCTCTAGTCTTCTAGTCTTTCCCTTGAACTCCGGATGCTATGTTATCTTCCTGCCTACTCAGTTTCTCCATATGGATGTCTAAATAGGAATCTCTAACTTATCCAAAACTGGTTTCTTTTTAATTCCCAAATTTCTGATTCTCCTCCTCTCCTCATCCTTCACACTTCATTAAATGACATTTTGTGAGCTGCTTAGGGCAAATATATGTATGTATATATATATATATATATATATATATATATATATACACACACACACACACATATATACATATATCTGGTATATATATATATACCAGAAAATAGTAGTCATTTAAAATACCTCTCTCTTCTTCATTCTCATTTCTCATCAAGCTACATCAGCAACACCTTCAAAATATTTCCTGTATGTTGCTACTTTTTACCACTTCCACTGCTCTCAATGAAGTCCAAGCTAAACTCATCTTCTCACTGGCTTCTATGTCTACTCTTGACCCTTACTTAGCAACCAAAGTGGATAAATAAATCAGCAACCGTGTGGTTCCCATGCACTCAGTTCAGTTCAGTTCAGTCGCTCAGTCGTGTCCGACTCTTTGCGACCCCATGAATCACAGTGCGCCAGGCCTCCCTGTCCATCACCAACTCCCGGAGTTCACTCAGACTCACTTCCATTGAGTCAGTGATACCATCCAGCCATCTCATCCTCTGTCATCCCTTCTCCTCCTGCCCCCAATCCCTCCCAGCATCAGAGTCTTTTCCAATGAGTCAACTCTTCGCATGAGGTGGCCAAAGTACTGGAGTTTCAGCTTCAGCATCATTCCTTCCAAAGAACACCTAGGACTGATCTCCTTCAAAATGGACCAGTTGGATCTCCTTGCAGGCCAAGGGACTCTCAAGAATCTTCTCCAACACCACAGTTCAAAAGCATCAATTCTTCGGCGCTTAGCCTTCTTCACAGTCCAACTCTCACATCCATACATGACCACAGGAAAAACCATAGCCTTGACTAGGCGGACCTTAGTCAGCAAAGTAATGTCTCTTCTTTTGAATATACTATCTAACTCTCCAATAGTTCCCCAACACACACAGCACAAACACCATGCCTGCAAAGCTAATATGATATGTCTCTTTGCATCCTTTTTGATTTTAACTTTTTTATCTCCCCCCGAAACCTCCAACCAGCTCACTTTGTTCCAGGTCACTTGCCATCTTGCCAGGGAATGTCCAAGAAAATCCTGCATCAGACCCTTCAGAATGTCTGTTCATTCTGACTGGAATAGGTTTCTCCTAATTCACCAGAATGGCTTCTTTCATCACATTCAAATTTCTTTTCACAGGTGACATCTCTTTTCACAGGTAACAAAGGCTTCTCTCCAAGGAAACTTTTGAAATTAGCATCTCTGTTCATTTTCACTCCTCTATCATGGTTTACTTTATTTTCAAAATACTTTAAACTATGTAGCATTTTCTTTTCAGAAAAATTAAGTTTAGCAAATTCTACTAAATGGAATTTCAAAGGCGATATGGGCCTTAGTTACGTGCAGTTAGATTTAAGATCTTGAGAGTGTTGAATGATGTGGGTACTTCTAGGGTCTGTAGAATGGATTCTCATTGGGAATATAAAGTGGAGTATCAATGACTATATAGAAAAAAATTTATTGAAAAACAAAGAATGCAATGTGTAGTCTGTGAATAGTAGCCAAGTTATCAGACACAAGAAATTCTGTGAATATTTGCCTTTTATGAGATAATTAAGGCATCATTATATTGTTCATACATTTCTCAACTTAGTTCTCCATGGAATTTGGTGATCTTTTTGATGTTTTGTTTGTTTGTTTCTTTCATTTTTTTCTTTCAAACTTTGAAACTCGTGCTTTTGCCATGTAGTACCCAAATGCCCAAGTAGTTGATACCAACAAATATTTTTTTAATGAAGAAAACATTGTTCCTGATTAAGTATGGAGTACAAAGTTAAGTTAAAAGTAAAAATACTGTATGATTCTACTTAAGTACCTAAAGTAGTCAAAATTATAGAGACTGAAAGTAGAATGATGGTTACCAGGGGCTGGGGAAGAGGTGAATGAAGATTTGTTTAACACGTACACAGACTAAGTTTTACAAGATGGAAAAAGAGTTCTGGAGATGGGTGGTGAATGTATTTAAAGCCACAGAATTGTACACTCGAAAATGGTTAAAATGATGCTTTATGTTATATGTATTTTATGATAATGATAATAGTAATGATCATGATAATAAACTCTACCTTAAGTGAAGTGAAGTCGCTCAGTCGTGTCCAACTCTGCGACCCCATGGACACTAGGCTCCTCCGTTCATGGGATTTTCTAGGCAAGAGTGCTGGAGTGGGTTGCTGTACCTTAACAGAGCTTTTAATCTAGTTAGTATGACATCTGAACAGTTAAGACAGTTTAGGGGCCAGACTTCAGGTGCCGGTGAGGGTATAAGGTGGCCACTATGTTCAGATCTGCAAGGTCAGTGCTGTGCTGATTGGAAGTCATAGCCTTAACCCAAAAGTGAAGGTACCTGAAAAATCAGGCAACTTAATTCAGTTAAATATGCCTTGATAAAATGATTCAGCAAAATGTGTTTGGAGGTCAGTTCTCTGTTCAGCAAGAAGAGAAGGCTGAGTTTTGCTCAGTAAGCACTGCTCATGGCTTGGGTAGAATGTTGATAAAGTTTGAAATTGTCTCCTTGCTCTAAAGAATTGTCTTCTTTAGAGGCTCATGTCTTTTTAGTTTAATCCTGTAGTTCACCCAGATAGGTGATGATCACGCTGTCAGTGAATATGGAGAGCCTTGGGAAAGAAATCCAGAAATTTTTATTTCTTTCTTTGTTTTGATGTTTTTTCCAAAATTTAGTTGAGTCAGAGAGTTTTGCAAAACTCTTCAGATAATATTTTTCTGGATTATTGTTCTGATCCTGCTAAGGTTGCCATGACTAACTAGAAAAGAGACATGATGGCAGAGAGAGTTGGAGATAAAATATATATGTGTAGGCATAAGACAAATATGGGAGAATTATTAATAGGCAGATTTTAGGGTTACATCAGGATGGATTCTAATTTATTAAGGCTTAAGTGGTGCCCACGAATCTTCACATTGAAAAAGAACACCAGGTTCTTTTATACAAATCCTGAAACAACATAAATAGAAAGCCTATCAGCTTAAGCTGAATGTTTGGTATTAGAGTATACTGGCAAACAAGATAGCAAGAAGACGAGAGATTCAAGATTTCATTTAAGCTTCCTTACAGTAAATGAAAGATGTAAACTGTACCTAAAAGTGGCAATAGCAATGGGGAAAAAGGAGAAAAGTCAGTAACATAGTAATTTATTTCATTCAAATCATTGGATCAAGGGTGTTAAAGTAAAATTGGATTTTTCTGAACAGTGGTCAATTATGTCTGCTGATCGAATTGTTGTTGCTTGTTGCTCAGTTGGTAAGTCGTGTCTGACTGTTTGTGACTCCATAGACTGCAGCATACCAGACTCCTCTGACCTTCACTGTCTCACACAGTTTGTTCAAACACAGGTCCATTGACTCAGTAATGCTCTTTAACCATTTAACCATGCTATTTAACCCATCCTCTGCCACCCTTTTCTCCTTTTGTCTTCAATCTTTCCCAGCATCAGAGTTTTCCCCAGTGAGTTGGCTCTTTGCATCAAGTGGCCAAAGGACTGGAGCTTCAGCTTCAGCATCAGTCCTTCCAGTGAATATTCAGAGTTGATTTCCTTTAGGATCCACTGGTTTGATCTCCTTACAGTCCAAGGGAATCTCAAGAGTCTTCTCCAGTACTACAATACAAAAGTATCAATTCCTCAGTGCTCAGCCTTCTTTATGGTTCAACTGTCACATACATATATGACTACTGGAAAAACCATAGCTTTGACTACGTGGATGTTTATCAGATTGTTTCTGCTTTTTAATACACTGTCTAGGTTTGTCATCACTGTCCTTCCAAGGAGCAAGCGTCTTTTAATTTCACGGCTGCAGTCCCTGTCTGTAGTGATTTTGGAGCCCAAGAAAATAAAATGTATCATTGCTTCCACTTTTCCCATTCAATTTTCCATGAAGTGATGGAACCAAATGAGGCTAAAAAGGTGTGATCTTAGTGTTTTGAATGTGGCTGATATTCAAGCAGGCTTTTTCACTTTCCTATTTCATCCTCAACAAAAGGCTCCTTACTTCCTTTTTGCCATTAGAATGGTATCATCTGCATATCTGAGGTTATTGATATTTCTCCCTGCTTCATCCAACTTGGCATTTTGCATGGTGTACTCTGCATTTAAGTTAAATTAGCAAAGTGACAATATACAGCTTTGACAAACTCCTTTCCAAATTTGGAGACAGTCTATTGTTCCATGTCCAGTTCTAACTGTTGATTCTTTACCTAGATACAGATTTCTCAGGAGACAGGTAAGGTGATCTGGTATTCCCAACTCTTAAAGAATTTTCCACAGTTTGTTGTGATTCACATAGTCAATGAAGCAGAAATAGATTTTCTCTGGAATTCTCTTGCTTTTTCAATGATCCACTGGATATTGGCAATTTGATCTCTGGTTCCTCTGCCTTTTCTAAATCCAGCTTGCACATCTGGAAGTTCTCAGTTCACATATTATTGAAGCCAGGCTTGGAGAATTTTGAGTATTACTTTACTAGTGTGTGAGATGAGTGCAACTGTGTGGTAGTTTGAGCATTCTTTGGCATTGCCTTTCTTTGGGATTGGAACGAAAACTGATTTTTCCAGTCTTGTGGCCACTGCTGAGTTTTCCAAATTTGCTGGTGAATTGAGTGCAGCACTTTCACAGCATCATCTTTCAGGATTTGAAATAGCTCAACTGGAATTCCATCACCTCCACTAGCTTTGTTCGTAGGGATGCTTCCTAAGGTCCACTTGACTTCTCACTCCAGGATGTCTGGCTCTAGTGAGTGTTCATACCATCGTGATTATCAGGATTGTGAAGATCTTTTTGTACATTTCTGCTGTGTAATCTTGCCACCTCTTCTTAATATCTTCTGCTTCTGTTAGGTCCCTACCATTTCTGTCCTTTAGTGTACCCATCTTTGCGTGAAATGCTCCCTTGATATCTCTGATTTTCTTGAAGAGATCTCTGGTCTCTCCCATTCTGTTGTTTTCCTCTATTTCTTTACATTGATCACTTAGGAAGGTTTTCTTATCTCTGTTTGCTGTTCTTTGAAACTCTGCATTCCACAGGGTCACAAAGAGTTGGACACTGAGTGACTTTCACTTTCACAGACATAAAGCTGGAGAAAGAAATGGCAACCCACTCCAGTATTCTTGCCTGGGTAATCCTTTGGACAGAGGAAACTGGTCCATTTTAATGCTTTCATTTTCCAAGCAGAAATAATGCCTCACAGTATCATAGTGAGGATTAAATAAGACAGTGACTGATTTGTAGATTATAAAGCACTTTAGTACTATAGTGTCACAGATATACTAGTCTTCTCCCAATATTCATGTTCAATTCCTTTCATGGCATAGGAAAGAAATTTTTATTGAATACATGGCCTCCCGAGTTTAACTTGCCCATTCCCTCAATGCTTCTACATCTTGAAGCTAAATATTGCCAAGTATTAATGAATTGGAAGCAGAAACCTGTGGCTTCTGAAACCTTTCTTTTACAAGAAATACTCTTAAATGTCCTTTCCTCCACTGCTCTATTCCTTTCTTCCACTCATCTGCCTAGGGATGGCAGAACACTGAGGAGAAGAGGAGATGCTGGACCCCAAAGGAACCTATACAGAAGAGCTACATACCAGCTCTGGGCTACCCAACTCTAGACATTTACAGGCAAGAGAAATGAACTTTAACCTCCTTCAAAATCTTAAATAATATAATATACATGACAAAAATGATTAGTTATTTAATATTTTAATGTTATATGTAATATTATATTAGACAAAATAGATCTTATATAATAATTATATATAGGTACAGGTAATCTAGGTGGCCAAGAGGAGCTATCCCATGTCCAAGGTAAGGAGCAACAGCTGCACTTTGCTGGAACAGCCATGAAGAGATATCCCAAACCCAAGGTAAGAGAAACCCAAGTAAGATGGTAGGCACTGAGAGAGGGGCATCAGAGGGCAGACAGACTGAAACCACAATCACAGACAACTAGCCAATCTGTCACATGGACCACAGCCTTGTCTAACTCAGTGAAACTAAGCCATGCAGTGTGGGGCCATCCAAGACGGGCGGGTCATGGTGGAGAGGTCTGACAGATTGTGGTCCACTGGAGAAGGGAATGGCAAACCACTTCAGTATTCTTGCCTTGAGAACCCCATGAACAGTTTGAAAAGGCAAAAACTAAGGACACTGAAAGAGGTACTCCCCAGGTAGCTAGGTGCCCAATATGGTACTAGCGATCAGTGGAGAAGCAACTCCAGAAAGAATGAAGGTATGGAGCCAAAGCAAAAACAATACCCAGTTTTGGATGGGACTGGTGATAGAAGCAAGGTCAGATGCTGTAAAGAGCAATATTACATAAGAACCTGGAATGTTAGGTCCATGAATCAAGGCCAATTGGAAGTGGTCAAACAGGAGATGGCAAGAGTGAATGTCGACATTCTAGGAATCAACAAACTAAGATGGACTAGAATAGGTGAATTTAACTCAGATGACCATTATATCCACTACTGTGGGCAGGAATCCCTCAGAAGATATGGAGTAGCCATCATAGTCAACAGAAGAGTCTGAAATGCAGTACATGGATGCAACCTCAAAAACAACAGAATCATCTCTGTTCATTTCCAAGCAAACCATTCAATATTACAGTAATCTAAGTATATTCCCCGACCAGTAGCGCCGAAGAAGCTGAAGTTGAACAGTTCTATGAAGACCTACAAGACCTTATAGAACTAACACCCAAAAAGATGTCATTTTCATTATAGGGGACTGGAATGCAAAAGTAAGAAGTCAAGAAACACCTGGAATAACAGGTAAATTTGGCCTTGGAGTACAGAATGAAGCAGCGCAAAGGCAAATAGAGATCTGTCAGGAGAACACACTGGTCATAGCAAACACCCTCTTCCAACAACACAAGAGAAGACTCTACACAAGGACATCACCAAATGGTCAACACTGAAATCAGATTTATTATATTCTTTGCAGCCAAAGATGGAGAAGCTCTATGCAGTCAACAAAAACAAGACCGGGAGCAGACTGTGGCTCAGATCATGAACTCCTTATTGCCAAATTCAGACTCAAATTGAAGAAAGTGGAGAAAATCACTAGACCACTTAGGTATGACCTAAATCAAATCCCTTATGACTATAAAATGGAAGTGAATATCTGATATAGTGCCGGATGAAATATGGACGGAAGTTCATGGCATTGTACAGGAGACAGGAATCAACACCATCCCCAAGAAAAAGAAATGCTAAAAAGCAAAATGACTGTCTGAGGAGACCTTACAAATATCTGTGAAAAGAAGGGAAGTGAAAAGCAAAGGAGAAAAGGAAAGATATACCCATTTGAATGCAGAGTTCCAAAGAATAGCAAGGAAAGATAATAAAGCCTTCCTCAGCAATCAATGCAAAGAAAAAGAAGAAAACAATAGAATGGGAAAGACTAGAGATCTCTTCAAGAAAATCAGAGATACCAAGGGAGCATTTCATGCAAAGATGGGTACACTAAAGGACAGAAATGGTAGGGACCTAACAGAAGCAGAAGATATTAAGAAGAGGTGGCATGAATTACACAGCAGAACTGTACAAAAAGATCTTCACAATCCTGATAATCACGATGGTATGAACACTCACTAGAGCCAGACATCCTGGAGTGAGAAGTCAAGTGGACCTTAGGAAGCATCCCTACGAACAAAGCTAGTGGAGGTGATGGAATTCCAGTTGAGCTATTTCAAATCCTGAAAGATGATGCTGTGAAAGTGCTGCACTCAATTCACCAGCAAATTTGGAAAACTCAGCAGTGGCCACAAGACTGGAAAAATCAGTTTTCGTTCCAATCCCAAAGAAAGGCAATGCCAAAGAATGCTCAAACTACCACACAGTTGCACTCATCTCACACACTAGTAAAGTAATGCTCAAAACTCTCCAAGCCAGGCTTCAGCAATATGTGAGCCGTGAAGTTCCGGATGTGCAAGCTGGTTTTAGAAAAGGCAGAGGAACCAGAGATCAAATTGCCAACATCTCTGGATCATCAAAAAGCAAGAGAGCTCCAGAAAAACATCTATTTCTGCTTTATTGACTATGCCAAAGCCTGTGAATGTGTGGATCACAATAAACTGTGGAAAATTCTGAAAGAGTTGGGAATACCAGACCACCTGACCTGCCTCTTGAGAAACCTGTATGCAGGTCAGGAAGCAACAGTCAGAACTGGACATGGAACACCAGACTGGTTCCAAATAGGAAAAGGAGTACGTCAAGTCTGTATATTTTCACCCTGCTATTTAACTTCTATGCAGAGTACATCATGAGAAACGCTGGGCTGAAGGAAGCAGAAGCTGGAATCAAGACTGTCAGGAGAAATATCAATAACCTTTAATATGCAGATTGTACCACCGTTATGGCAGAAAGTGAAGAACTAAAAATCTCTTGATGAAAGTGAAAGGAGAGTGAAAAGTTGGCTTAAAGCTCAACATTCAAAAAACTAAGATCATGGCATCCGGTCCCATCACTTCATGGCAAATGGATGAGGAAACAGTGGATCAGTGGCTGACTTTATTTTGGGGGCTCCAAAATCACTGCAGATGGTGCTTGTAGCCATGAAATTAAAAGATACTTACTCCTTGGAAAGAAAGTTATGACCAACCTAGATCACATATTAAAAAGCAGAGACATTACTTGTCAATAAAGGTCTGTCTAGTCAAGGCTATGGTTTTTCCAGTGGTCATGTATGGATGTGAGCATTGGACTATAAATAAAGCTGAGCACCCAAGAATTGATGCTTTTGAACTGTGGTGTTGGAGAAGACTCTTGAGAGTCCCCTGGGCTGCAAGGAGATCCAACTAGTGCATCCTAAAGGAGATCAGTCCTGGGTGTTCATTGGAAGGACTGATGCTAAAGCTGAAACTCCAATGCTTTGGCCACACGATGCAAATAGCTGACTCATTGGAAAAGACCCTGATGCTGGGTAAGGTTGAGGGCATGTGGAGAAGGCGACGACAGAGATGAGATGTTTGGATGGCATCACCGACTCAGTGGACATGGGTTTATGTGGACTCCAGGAGTTGGTGATGGACAGGGACACCTGGCGTGCTGCGGATCATGGGGTCGCAAAGTGTTGGACACAACTGAGCAACTTAATTGAACTGAATCTATATTCATGGAGAGATATATAGAGATTTTTTTTTTAAAAAAAGAAATGGAGCTAAAATATTCATTTCATTTAGAAAATTGATTATAAGTTATAAAAACAGAAGTGTCTGGTTATATATTCTAGACACTTTGCTATAAAGGGGAAAATGCTAATCCAGAATGCATGAGGCTAAGACTACAACTCTTTTAATTTCACACTTTCATTCTATTGTTTTTATTATGATTTCTTAAAATCTAGTCTTCATAAAAATGTGCTGCTGAGAACATGAAATATTCCAACGGAATGTTAATCAGTGCTGTAAGGAAAGGGTTTGGTAAATACACTAGTACTAGTGTGGATTCATTGAAAATCTTATTTACAGATTCTGCTAGTGAGTTTTCTAATTCACATAATGCTTTCAAAAAGCAGTTTGGCGATATAGATCAGAGACCATGAAAATATTTATGCATTTTCACTCAAGGTCCTATCTCCAGAAATATACCCTAAAATAATCCAAAATATAGCAAACTTCACTTGTGTAATACATGCTTATTTTATTTTTCTGAGTAACATCAAAAATTAAACTGTAAAAAGTTTATCAAAAAAAATCTTTGACTTTTAATTCAATGGTTAATATATTATATATGTTAAATTGAAAGAGTTTGCCTCCTCTGTGCATCCTGTCTTTGCTTATCCTTCTCACTCTTCATGAACTCTGTTCTAATTCTCCACCAAGACTACCCTCTTTTAATCCTCAGATCATAGTTAAAACATTCCTTCCTCTAGAATGTCTTTTCAAATGCTCCAATCCTGTGTCAGGAATTCTACGATTATAAAAATCTTCTTTGTCTCTTATGAAAGTGTTCATCACATTGTACTGAAAGGATCTATTTATTTCACTGTATACTCCCAAATAAATTAACAGCTTGCAGGAAAGTGTCAAGTCTTTGTGATTATTTCAGAATCTAAAATGGTGTTTAATATTGAATTGTGTTTATAATTGAATTCCACTGGTGCAACATTCATTTTGAACATGTTACAAAGTGGTATATAAACTCTACGTACTTTAATAACAACAACTTCAAATGTTATTTCCAAAACTATATCCAATAAAACACCACTTACAGGATACACTCTAAGGTCCAGAAAGTCAAATTTGTTTGGAACAGTTTGTGCATTCCATTTATTCTCTTAGAAGTTCTCAATTCATATCAGCATAATAAAAGTGAGAATCTGTGCAAAAGTATCCTGTTATTCTGTGGTTTTGGTGTGAGTCTTTTTAGTTTATCCTATTTAAACTTTGTTCAACTTTTAGGATGTTTATATTCAATTTTAATTAATTGGATTAATTAATTCCCAATCTAATAGAATTTGGGAAATCTCAGCCACTATGTCTTCAAATATTCTCTCTGCTTCTCACTCTCCTAACCTTCTGAGACTCCCTCCACTTAGTCATGTTCCCCAGGTCCCTTAGAGTTTGCTTACTTTTCTTGGATCTTTACTTTTTCTGTTCCTTAGATTTAAAATTTTAATTGTCTTATCTTCAAGTTCACTGATTCTTCTGCCTGCTCAAATCTGCTTTTGAAACTCTAGTAAATTTTTCATTTTAGTTATTGTACTTTTTAGCTACAAGATTTCTTTTTGGTTTCTTTTTAGATTTTCTATTTCTTTATTGGTATTTCTATTTTGTTCATTCCTCATTTTCTCCTGACTCTCTGTACAATTTCCTTTAGTTTTTGGACCTTTTAAAGACAGTTTTAAATTCTTTGTCTAGTAGATCTTCCAGCAAGTCTTTTTTTGGGCATCTTTTCTCTTATTTATGTATTTTTAATCATTTTGAATGGGCTATACTTTCCTGTTTTTATGCCTTTCATTTTTTGTTGTTGTTGTTGTTGTTGAAAACTGCACATTTTAATCTAATAATACAGTGACTCTGGAAACAGATTCTTCCCAGTATTTTATGCTTGCTTCTTTGTTTGGTTTTGATTGCTATAAGGTATTTCTGCTGAGGATCAGCCTTAAGTATTGAATATGAAAGTTTAAGGCATCCATTTAAGTTATTTTGGATCTTTCCAAGCCTGTGCCTTTTCCTAGGCATATGACTTTTAAATTTCCTTTGTGCATAAAGCTGATTTTTAATATTTGGTTCTCCCAAGGAACAGAAACCAAAACTGCAGGAAGGAAATGTTCTAGTCCTTGGAAATTCCCTAGAAGTCACTTTTGCCATAGGGGCAGGGGCTTTGAATGATGGAGGGAAGTGGCTGTCTGCCTCTATGCCTGCCCTTCTGTGGTCTGAAGCAGCAGTTAGAAATCAGAACAGACATCCCCAATATTTGTTGGACAAGGGGCTTATCTGCCACCTTGGCTCCAAAAACTATATGCAAGGGGTTTCTGGAACATATGTATTGCCTGCTAACTTGTTGGTGGTGGGGAATAGGTAGCTCCTGTAGTGGTAAGAGCTGAAATTGACTAGAAGTAATTGCAAATGGCCTTGCAAGACTTCCCGGGAGGTAACCAACCTTCCATAGATTTAGAATTCCATCTTGTTGCATCAGACAGTTTCTGCCAGTGTAATTCCTGTTGAATAGGAAGCTATCTACTTTACCATTTTCTCAGAATCCTCTAGCATTAAGGGTTTTGCTTTTTTCTTCTGTGTCTTTTGCCATATTATATTGCCAAGGATAGGAAGAAAAAGAAACCTATAATCACAGATATGACAATGAAAGCCTAGATCCATAGAATACAGTCCCAACTGGGAGAGTATACAGGCTCCCATATGGGACTACCTGAAAATATCCCAAAGACCCCTGAACTAGTCAAGGTCCCTTAAAGGAAATTTAGCTTTACTCAGAATCCTTCTCCCTACCACGATTGTCCTCTGGTGAAGTGAAACACAGCAGAGAAGTATTGTGTTAGTAGGCCTATTATTGGTGCAAGAACAATAGTTCTATTTTATTATTAAGCTCATCTTACCTGAACTTCATATGAAAACTTTGAAACTAGAAGTTATTTTGGCTGAAGATGTGGACATTGTTGAAGATCTTCTGTTTATTCCTCTGTTCTTTTCTTTTCATTCTTAAAAGTCTTTTCATTTTTAATACTGATAGAAAATAAAATTTCTTTAGTTTTCCATTGTTATCCTAGAAGTGAAGGTGTGAATTTAAGTAAAGTGAGTCAATTTAAATGTATTTCTTTGCCAGAGCTAATTTCTTCAGTATTCTACAATTTTTAATTTTCCATGTTTTCTTATTTTGGGATTATGGGAGAAATCTTCATCTACAGCAATCTGTAAAGAAACAATTAACTAGGTGAACAATTGAGGTGATTAGATAAATCTGTAATGAATATTATGCATTGAATATAGACTGTTGACTGGGCATTATGACAGACACTTTGTATAGATCCCCAAGAATGAAAGATGTGTTGTTTAATTTTATAAAGTGCACCACTGGCTGGAAGAATGGCAATGATTGGCATTATGATAACAAACTGTCAGTTGGTGAAGAAAAGTTTTCTACACTTTCATCAATTTTGATGTCATCTTTCTACTGCTAAATTGGGTTTGCAAGATGCCTCAACTTGATATTCAAGGTCCTTTGTTTTTATGGCTAGAGCTTGTCTTTCAAAAGTGAGCTTTTATTGCACACCAAGTATACTTTTTACTTCTTCCATTTGTTTTCTCATTCTCTCTTGTTTCTCCTCATTATATTTTAGTTAACACAAGTTGTTTCTCTTTTCTGATTCTTTCTAATCAAATATTTTTCAACCTTTAAAACCAAGCCCAGTGCTATTTTTCTGTCAGATGAGTCCTTCATCCTCTAATTTCTAATATTTCTTTTGTACATATCAGCCATTTAGGATTTTTTTAAACCTGGTACTGACATTTTAAGTGTACTTCAGAGAATTCTATACTTAATTAGTTATCGTCCTTGGATACCTAACAAAGGATAAGCACTTATCTCATTAAATGCATTCCCCTAAAACATCACTGCTATAAATTAAATATTATTTTCTTTATATCTCTACTGAAAAGGGGCTCATAACCGTGTATACATTTTGAATAAAATTATATTTATTTAAAATAACTAAAATATTTTTCTAGCCCTGATATTGTTCAGCTTTTATACTCCCCTGAAATTATTATTTTCTACTGTTATGTCTATTTGTATAAATATCTCCCCAAATCATTTAGCCTCTCACTAAGCACTATTTTTCTAAGATTATCATTACTATGTTATATATTAATAAGCTTACTTGTTTATTATGTCTTTCCACTCTAGAAATAAAGTCCATGAAAACAGTGGTCTGTCCATTAGTTTCCTTGCTGTTGCATCAACATTAAAAAGAATCTGTGCGTTAAAATATCTGTTGAATGAGTAATTTAAAATAAAATGTAAATAATATGTATACCTATGGCTGATTCATGTTGAGGTTTGACAGAAAACAGCAAAATTCTGCAAAGCAATTATCCTTCAATTAAAAATAGATAAATTTTAAAAGAAAATAAAATGACAACACTAGAATTTGAACTTCAGGTTCTCTTTACAGAACACTGTATTCGAATTATAGTTATTATATTGCCAAGAAAGGGGAAATTTTGGATTTAGATTCTTTCAGAAACAGGAGGAATATTAGATATGGTAAATACTAACTGCAGTAACAGATAAACACTAAATAATTTCAAGAGGTTTAACACTGTAGAAGTTTATTTATGGCTCAATAATTCTTTTAATGTGACTGTTCAGCAGGCAGCTATCTATAAAGTCATTCAGGAATGGATGGTTTCTCCAACTTGTGTTTCTACCATCCCCTAAGTCTTCAGTGTCCTTGACTAGCAGACAGGGTAAGGAGTGAGTGAAAGTTGAGATGAGGATTCCAATTTCGGATGGGCATTCATCATTTCCTTCCCTAAACCGTTAACCAGAACCTAGGCATATTACCATAGATAATTATAAAATGATCTGGAAAATATATTCCAGGTATATGCTCTGAAACAGAGGAAATAGTTTGAAAGAAAATTTGTGTCTGCCACAGAAGACATCAGATTAAGAATACAGATAATACAATCCTGTAAGGTTGTGAAGTGTTATTAATGTCTATTGCTTCTTTGTACCTGTGTTGAACCTATGGTTATGAAGTACATAAATAAATGATTCCCTTGTAAGCACAGTATTGATGGAGAGACCATTTATATTCATCTTCGTACATTCTGCAATACCTGGCACAGTTAGCTACTATTCATTAAATTGAATTACTTTTAATTCAATTAACTAATTAACACAACATTTTTCATCAACATGAGAAGTAAACAGACTTGACTTGTTTCTCAGTGGCTATGTAGCCATGATTATTTCTGTTCCTACCTAGAGAGATGTGTCGAGTTTTCTTTTCTTCTGGAATGAGAGCCATGGCTCAAGTGAAAGTAGAGAAGTTTAGTCCTATAGTACAAGGAAAAACTGCATATTTATAAAAAAAGCTAGAAATGTTAAGCAGCTAATTTGGATTACCTTTAAGGAAAGGCAAAGCAGGAAATGAGAGAGATTCATGTGCATAGTTCTATTTTAGGTCTGGTTAGGTGATAGATTTGGGGCTATTTATTTCAGTGTGAAAGAGAAGTGAAAGTGAAAGTCGCTCAGTCGTGTCCAACTCTTTGTGACCCCGTGGACTATACTCTACATGCAACGCTTCAGGTCAGAATACTGGAGTGGGTAGCCTTTCCCTTCACCAGGGGATCTTCCTGACCCAGGAATCAAGCCAGGGCCTCCTGCATTGCAGGCAGATTCTTTACCAAATGAGCTATCAAGGAAGCCCTGAAGTTTTTGTGTGTCTGTTAGTCATTCTGTCGTGTATGACTTTTGTGACCCTATGGACCCACCAGGTTCCTTTGTCCATGAAATTCTCCAGGCAAGAATCCTGAAGTGGGTTGCCATTTTCTCCTCCAGGGGATCTAACTAACCCAGGGATCAAACCTGCCTGCAATGGCAGATTCTTTACCATCTGAGTCAGCAGGAAAGCCCTAATTGCAGTATTAAAATTAAAAGAATAAATAGGAATAAGATACAATTTTATATCCAACAGGATGTCTACTATCAGAAAAGGTAGGGCTTGTTAGGGCTGATGAGAATGTAGAGAAAATGGACTCTTGTGCACTACTGATAAGAATGTAAAATGGTGCAACTGCTATGGAAAATCAAATGGAGATTCTTCAAAAATTGAAAATAGGATTATCCTATGATCCTACTTCTGAATATATCTCTAAAACAATTGAAAATAGACACATGAAAAGATAGCTGCATGCCTATGTTTATAACAACATTAATCAAGTAATCAAAAATGGAATCAATCCAAGTGTCCAGCAATGGTTGATAAGCAAAATGTGATACCTGCAGTGAATATTATTCAGCTTTAAAAAGGAAGGGAATTTTGACATGTGCTACCACATGGATGACTTAAAGACATTATGATAAATGAAATAAGCCAGTCACAAAAAGACGAATGATGTGTGATTATTCTTACATGAGGTCAAATTCATAAAGACAGAGAGTGGAAGAATGGTGGTTGCCAGAGTCTGGGAGGAGGAGGAATGGGAGTTCTTAGTAGGTACAGAGCTTCAGTGTTGCAAGATGAAAAAGTTCTGTGTGTGGATTGTGATGATAGTTGTAAAACTTTGTCAATTACCTAATGCCACTAAACTAAATACATTTAAAATTCTTTTAAATACCAAATTGTAAATTATGCCACAATTTTTAAATAGAGATAATTGGAAAAGTAAATGAATAAAAGTAGACTGTTCATAGACCAATGATGATTATGCACTATGAACCAAAGATTTATAATTAATTTATATTTTTCTACCTAGATCGCTAAAGAAAAAAAAAAAATCAAGGGAAAAGGTCAATGTTTTGCATATATAATACAAAAATAATTAATTCAGTCTCAATTCCTTCCTTAAGTTAAAGACAATACCAAAATACTGCTTATAATGACTATCCAAATAATTTGTTAAATAAATATTTTATTTTTCAAGTGGTAGCTTTTTTCAAGTCAACAATCTCTGATAGTTTAAACTTGTGATCAAAAACCCAATTCTTCATCTCATTCTTTAACAATCCCTATTCCCCTTTGCATTCCCCACTTTACTTCATGCTAATGTTCAATGGCCCTTTAATGTTAACATAGGTTTTGGAAATTATTTACTAAATGTGAAAAGTGTTCGCAATCATTCCTGTGCCTAGTCATCTCAGTTCATTTGGAATTCACTGCTAACATTTCCGGTTTAGTAATAAATGTGTTTACTGTTTATGTGTCTGATCGTTTTACTTTCAAATTATTTCTGCATTCAAAAGGAAACAATTTTGCTGAAATATTTTTCAATAGAGTAGCCTATCATTAACATGTCAAACAAAGGAAACATTGGAAATAAAATCAGAGTTTATTGGTACATGTATGGCTTTGCTGCATAAGAAAAGGAACATTTCCTTGGGATGGTACTTTTTCACATGTTTTACACCCATTCCAGTGATAGTCTGTAATTCTAGCAATATCATAGTTTAATATCATTAGATTTGTAAGTGAGAAAGCACCTACAATAGGACGCTGTCATTCTGGGTGTGACCGTTGATTTCACAGAATACTCAGTCTGCCTTTATCTTTCACAGAGGGACTCTTTGGATTTTATTTTCTTCTCTTCTCCTTTTTTCCTTTTATTCTACAAGTATTCATCGACCTTGTTTCTTCTTCTTTTTTTCTTTTCTTTTTTCCTTCCTTTCTACTTTTTTCTTGGCTATGTTATAATTTTTCCATCTTGGCATATTTCCACCTAACGTATTTCCATTTAGAATAATTTGACCTCTGTTATTTCCAAGTCTCTTTAACTAAATTATCATCTAAAATATTTACAGAGAGCATTTATTTTGATAGATCTAGCACTGAAAAGTCACTCTAGTTTTAAGGTCAGGATAGTTAATATCACTTGTTGAGGAAAATTGAAGTTACTTAATAAGTAAAGCAAAATCATACTGTGGCAAAATTGTTTCAGTGCATGTCAAGGGGAGTAAATCATGAGGATTATCTGAATTTTACAACTGATATGATTGTTGCACTTTGGCACTTGTTTATAGATGTATAATTGCGTGATGTAGAAGAGAGCTGACTTTCAGTTTCAACCTGCATGTACTCACATGTGGAAGGTCATAGGCGGCCATTTTCCATTTTAGGCTTTAGTTGACACATTTTTTAAAATTTAAATTTATTTTGATTGGAGGCTAATTAGTTTACAATATTGTATTGGTTTTGCCATACATCGACATGAATCTGCCACGGGTGAACTTTTGAGGTGGATCTTTAAGGTCACTTAGTTTGAGAATTCTGCAAATTTTCCTTGATACGATTTGTTATTTTATCTCTTTAAACGGTTATATGTGTCATTGCTTCCAAGTATTATAATGATGCTTTACATAGCTCTTCCTAAAAAAACACATCAATTAAAAGTCTCTTAATAAGTCAGTGGTGCTCTCTGATTATGCATTTTTGCTATGAACCTTCATGCTTTAGCATAGTATAGTAATAACCTTTTTTATATATATACAACCCAAGAGTTAAAAGCTGAATATCACCATAATTTTTTAAATGGCAACAAATACTACAGAAATGTGACCAGAAGCTCAACAAAAGAACAGATGGGGAAAAATGTACAATTATCACTGAGAAGGGGCTGTACAGGATCTCTGAGGAGAGGAAATAGCTTAGCAACCATAATAACTTAGTTGCACGGCATGAAATCTACACACAGACTTTAAACAACACAGGAATCATTCGAGGGCTGGAAGCGGTCAGGTTTAATGGCACTAAGTGAATAGGTGAGTAGACTCTCTGAACCAGTTGAAATGACTTTACAAACAGTCACATTTCTCTCTAATGCTTTATTTGATAGTCAGAGAAGGCTGTTTCCTTTGTGAAAACTGAGAAATTTTATGCCTCAGATTGAAAGCCATCAGTTTAGTGTGTGACATTTAAAGATAAAAACTAGATGGAGAAATGTAAATTAGAAAACAAAATATGCTGAAGGATAAGACAATCGAGCTTGAGCTGTTTTGGCCCAGAATACAATTCATTTACTGAATTAGAATGAGATCAGTGGTAACAAGGAAAGAGAGCTAATGTCTTGCCATACAAAACAGAAAACAAAGCAAAAAACTAAGCTGTCTGGCAACATGGACTCCAAAAGATTAAAGGAAATGATCAATAAACCAGGAAAGGGACATATTCTTGACACCAACACAAATTAGATTTCACCATAGGGTTTAAAATAATTTCAATTTCTATTATATATATTTGCAGCATACATTTAGAACTTCTAAATTCTTTCATAAACTTCCAATCTTTCTTCCTGCTCCTAAAGTATTGATAAAAGCTATCAGCCATGGCTAGATGGGGAAACAGTAGAAACAGTGTCAGACTTTTTGGGGTGTGCTCCACAATCACTGTAGATGGTGACTGCAGCCATGAAATTAAAAGATGCTTACTCCTTTGAAGAAAAAAATTATGACCAACCTAGATAGTATATTCAAAAGCAGAGACATTGCTTTGCTGACTGAGGTTCGCCTAGTCAAGGCTATGTTTTTTCTGGTCATGTATGGATGTGAGAGTTGGACTGTGAAGAAGGCTGAGCACCAAAGAATTGATGCTTTTGAACTGTGGTGTTGGAGAAGACTCTTGAGAGTCCCTTGGACTGCAAGGAGATCCAACCAGTCTATTCTGAAGGAGATCAACCCTGGGATTTCTTTGGAAGGAATGATGCTAAAGCTGAAACTCCAGGCCTTTGGCCATCTCATGTGAAGAGTTGACTCATTGAAAAGACTCTGATGCTGGGAGGGATTGGGGCAGGAGGAGAAGGGGACGACAGAGGATGAGATGGCTGGATGGCATCACTGACTCGATGGACATGAGTCTGAGTGAACTCCGGGAGATGGTGATGGACAGGGAGGCCTGGTGTGCTGTGATTCATGGGGTCGCAAAGAGTCGGACACGACTGAGCGACTGAACTGAACTGAACTGAACTGAAGGAATGCTTGCACCACTGTTATCTGAAGTTTTGTTCTTCTTTTTTTAATTGTAATTAGATTATGATGTACAGAACAGCTCAATGAATTGTTACAAAGTGAACACACCCTTATAAACACTACCCAGGTAAAAAAATAGAACATTACTTGTGTTACAGAAGTATTCCCAAACATCTTCCAGTCAAAACATTTCCATCTTCTCCATGGGTATCTACTAATCATAGATAATTATGATACATAAGAGTAACTCAAGCCATAGGTTAGATTTGCATTATTTATTTGCTTATTTTTAATTCAATAGTATAGTCTTGCAATTCATACATGTTGCTGCATACAACAGTAGATTATTTTCATTCTCTCTAGTGTTCCATTGTATGAACATGTCACATTGTATTTATCTACTCTAATGTTAATAAACATTTGGACTGTGTACTTATGAATAATGCAGCTGTGACCATTCTTCTACTTGAATCCTCCATGTGGACATTTTTGCGGCTTTGAGATCCCCACAATGAGTTGGCTGTGTCCCAAGAGAGAAGTAGTTGAAGCAGCTAGACATCTTTCATAACTAAAAAGAAATTTCAGAACATCACTTCTGCATTCCATTGTTCAAAGCAGTCATACACAGCCCAGATTCCAAGGGATGAGAAAGAAGTTTTGTCACAGGCAGAAATATTTGGAGAAATCACATCAGATGCAATTTCTGAAAATTCTTCTCAGCTTCTCAGCCATTCAGTCACCATTCTAGTACTCACATGGTTTGCAAAAAAAAAAAAAAAAAAAAAAATTGTATCTATTGTTGGCTTTCTTTTGTTAGGATTTTGGCCTCAAGTTCTATGGGTTTTCAAAATCTCTGATATCACTAAATCAATTTTTAAACAACTTCTTCCACTTTTCTAGGTATTCTTGATTTATACCAGACTAGTTGAAACAGATAAAATTTATGCACTATTGCAAAAAGGAGAGAATTTAACTCTGCTGAAACAAAAGTCAAGGGACATTTAAACTGTAGGGTGAACTGATGGGAAAGTACAGAAGGACACTAGCAGGGAGATTGGTCAATGTGATTAGACCAGCTGGGCTTGCTAATTTTCCTTTTGAAATTAAGTACCTAGTCTCCTACAGAGAATGGGAGGCAGGGCTGCTATCTCCTTCAATGATTGCTGTTCAAAGGGATGGCTCCCAAGTCCTTGAGAAAGACATATCTAGATTGTAAAGTGATTTACACTTCAAAAGATCAGAGAAAGAAATCACAGTTTCAAATTTTCTGAAGTACAGGCTCTAAGAAAAGGGAGGGCAGGGACACATAGTCGGGAAGAAAGCTGTCTACATTTTAATCAAGCTCAGGGAAATGCTAAGGATGTTTTGAACAACTTTCAACTTCATTTTATCATTTCAGGCCATTTCTCGCACCTCTTTCTCCTTCTCTCTCTCTTTCTCGCTCATTCTTCTCTCCTCTGTCAATCAGCTAAGCAAGATGTTCAGATGAACGATTCTCTCTGTCTTAAGCTCTTTGCAAATCTCTTTGTCTAGCCTTCTCCTACTAATGATTTACATTTCTACTTAAGTATCATTTCTGGAGAGGTTTTTCTTGATCTGTCAACTTAATTGAATTGCCCCTATTTTATGTTTAATGTAGATGATACAGGTGTAGATATAGATACAAAATTAGTTGTGAAGTTATTTGGTTAAGTTTCCCTATTTAACTGTACTGTCAATGAGCAAGGACTATCTTTATTTGTTCAACATCTAACATAGGAACTAACACATAAAAGGCACAACATAATTTTTAAATAAAAAAAGTCTTATTACCTCAGCAAGGTGATCATATCACCATCAGCAGTCATGAGTCATGTGATATTATGCACTCCATGTGATGTAATGGAAAATGCACGTTCACTTCTGTGGTCTCACGCCTCAAACTCATAACTGCAGTCGAATCATGAAAATCTGAAGATAAGTCTCATTGGGACACATTTTACAAAATACTAGATCAGTATTTTTCAAAATGGTCAAGGTCATCAAAACAGGAAAAGTGTGAGAAAGTTCATAGTCAAGAGGAACAAAGGACATGGCTACTAAATATAGAGCGTTGTCCTAAATGAGATCCCCAAACAGAAAAAGTACATGAGGTTAAAACTAAGGAAATCTGAATAGAGCATGAACTTTAATAGCAATTTATCAATATTCACTTGGTTATAATAATACCAATATTATTAATAGGTAAAAACTAAGTGTAGGGTATATACAAGCTCTTTGTACTAACTTGCAATTTTTCTGTAAACCTAAAATTATTCCAAAATAAAATATTATTTAAAAATATTCAGAAAGATGGCGGAGGAATAGGACGGGAAGATCACGTTCTCCTCACAAATTCCTCAAAAGAACATTTCAACGCCGAGCAAAATCCACAAAACAACTTCTGTAGGCTGGCAGAGGACATCAGGCAACCAAAAGCAGACCATTGTCTTCAAAAACAGGTAGGAAAAATATAAAAGACGAAAAGGAGACAAAGGAGGTGGGGAGGGAGCTCCGTCCCCGGGAAGGGAAGCCCGTCCGGGAAGGGAATTTAAGAAGAGAGGTTTCCAAACACCAGGAAACACTCTCCTGCCGAGTCTGTGGCGAGCCTTGAAACACAGAGGG
Organism: Ovis aries; assembly: GCF_016772045.2. Taxonomy (NCBI): domain Eukaryota; kingdom Metazoa; phylum Chordata; class Mammalia; order Artiodactyla; family Bovidae; genus Ovis; species Ovis aries. The sequence goes on along the minus strand of NC_056062.1, from coordinate 55,512,300 downwards.
CAACATAACAGGAAGGAAAATAGATAAATAATTAAAACCAAGAGATTACAAGCCCACCAGTAACTCCCAGCGGAAAAGCAGCACAGACGCCTGCATCCGCCATTGGGAAGTGGGCAGGGACAGGGAGGCGCGGGCTGCAGTGTAAGAATCGGGCAGGAACGCCCCACGCTCCACCAGAACGATCTAACTTGGGCTAGCAAACCAGACTGTGGGATAGCTACCACGCGAAAAGCTCGAACATAAGACACCGCCAGGACCAGCACAGAACAAAGGACGGAACGAAAAGCCGGCTGCAGACCATTCCCCGGGACAGGCAGCCAGAGCCGTAAGGACTGGAAAGGGGCAATTGCAGACCCGGAGAGACTTTACTTACCTAACTGCAAGCAGGCTCCTTTGCTAAGACTTCTGGGGTGCTGGACAGTCACAGTCTGCCTCACGGGGTGCGCCAGCGGTCCACCCCAGAGAGCTGAGCGGCAGCGGCGAAAAGGTGACAAGCCGCAGATCGCGCTCGCCAAACTCCTGAGCTACTCGGACCTGGGAAGGGCACAAAGCGCAGTCCCAGCCGCATTTGTGCCTCTGAGGGCTGCCTGAGGGCCGAACCTGAGCGGCTTGGACCGGGAAGTGCACGCAGCCTAGGGCCGGCCCCAGACGGTTCCCGGCTGAGCATCGTAGAGCCGGAGCGTTTGTGCTGCCGCGAGGAAGGACAGGTCAAGCGGGGCAGAGATACTGTGTGCACACGACAGTGCTATTTGTTTGCAGCATCCCCTCCCCACAGCGCGACTGAACTAGTGAGCCTAAAAACCAGCAAACAGAAGAAGTTAAACAGAGGGAACCACCTTGGAAGTGAGCCCACACGGCCCATAACATCAGAGAGAAAAGCAATATATTTTAATTTTTAATATTTTTAAAATCATTTTTTTTTTTTGCCTTTTGTTTTTTTCTTTTTTTCCAGCTTTTTAATTGTTAAGTCTTCTATTTCTCCTCTAATTTTTATTTCTATAACCTAGTATTACTATTTTTAAAAAAAAAAAAGACTTAAACACCATATACTTTGGATGGTTGTTGGTGTTTTGTTTTGTTTTTTTGTTGTTTGTTTTAATAATTCTTTTTTTTTTTTCTTTCTTCCTTTTTCCTTCTGCTTTTCTTTAATATTGTATCTTTGAAAATCCAACCTCTACTCCAGATTTTAATCTTTGTTGTTAATTTTGTACATTTAAAACCCAAACTTCACTACCCAAGTTTACCTGAGAGCGAGATTACTGGCTTGTCCACTCTCTCCTCCTCTGGCCTCTCTCCTTTTCTCCACCAGGTGGCCTCTGTCTCTTTTCTCCCCCATCTCTTCTCTATCCAACTCTGTGAATCTCTGTGTGTTCCAGACAGAGAACACCTAAGGAACTGGTTACTGGCAGGATTTGTCTCTCCTCTACTCATTCCTCTCTCTTATCCTGGTCACCTCTGTCTACTTCCTCCCTCTCCTTCCCCGTATAACTCTGTAAATACCTCTGAGCGGTCCAGACTATAGAGCGCACATAAGGAAGTGACTACTGGCTAGCTTGCTCTCTCCTCTCTTGATCTCACCGCATCTCATTCCAGTTACCTCTAACTACCCTCCATCTTCTCTTCTCCTTGTAACTCAGTGAACCTCTCTGAGTGTCCCTCAAGTGGAGAAACTTTTCATCTTTAACCTAGATGTTTTATCATCGGTGCTGTATAGATGGAGAAGTCTAGAGGCTACTGTAAAAATAAAACTGAAAACCAGAAGCAGGAAGCTTAAACCCAAAGCCTGAAAACATTAGAGAACTCTTGAATTCAGGGAACATTAAGCAATAGGAGCTCATCAAAGCCTTCATACCTACACTGAAACCAAGCTCCACCCAAGGGCCAACAAGTTCCAAAACAAGACATACCACGCAAATTCTCCAGCAACACAGGAACACTCCCCTGAGCCTCAATATACAGGCAGCTCAAATTATCCCAAAACCTTTGATGTCTCATAACCCATTACGGGTCACTCCACTGCACTCCAGAGAGAAGAAACCCAGCTCCACCCACCAAAACTCCAACACAAGCCTCCCTAACCAGGAAACCTTGACAAGCCACTGATAGAACCCCACCCAAAGTGAGGAAGCTCCATAATAAAAGAGAACTCCACAAAATTATCAGAATATAAAAAGCCACCCCAAACGCAGCAATATAACCAAGATGAAGAGACAGAGGAATACTCAGCAGGTAAAGGAACAGGAGAGTTGCCCACCAAACCAAACAAAAGAGGAAGAAGTAGGGAATCTACCGGAGAAGGAATTCCGAATATTGATAGTGAAATGATCCAAAATCTTGAAATCAAAATGGAACACAGATAAATAGCCTAGAGACAAGGATTGAGAAGATGCAAGAAAGGTTTAACAAGGACCTAGAAGAAATAAAAGAGTCAAAATATAATGAATAACACAATAAATGAGATCAGAAACACTCTGGAGGCAACAAATAGTAGAATAACGGAGGCAGAAGATAGGATTAGTGAAATAGAAGATAGAATGGTAGAAATAAATGAATCAGAGAGGAAACAAGAAAAACGAATTAAAAGAAACGAGGACAATCTCAGAGACCTCCAGGACAATATGAAACGCTCCAACATTCGAATTATAGGAGTCCCAGAAGAAGAAGACAGAAAGAAAGATCATGAGAAATCCTTGAGGAGATAATAGTTGAAAACTTCCTAAAATGGGGAAGGAAATAATCACCCAAGTCCAAGAAACACAGAGAGTCCCAAATAGGATAAACCCAAGGCGAAACACCCCAAGACACATATTAATCAAATTAACAAAGATCAAAACACAAAGAACAAATATTAAAAGCAGCAAGGAAAAACAACAAAATAACACACAAGGGGATTCCCATAAGGATAACAGCTGATCTGTCAATAGAAACTCTTCAGGCCAGGAGGGAATGGCAAGACATACTTAAAGTGATGAAAGACAATAACCTACAGCCCAGATTACTGTACCCAGCAAGGATCTCATTCAAAATACGAAGGAGAAATCAAAAGCTTTACAGACAAGCAAAAGCTGAGAGAATTCAGCACCACCAAAACCAGCTCTCCAACAAATTCTAAAGGATATCTCTAGACAGGAAACACGAAAAGGGTGTATAAAACCCGAACCCAAAACAATAAAGTAAATGGCAACGGATCATACTTATCAATAATTACCTTAAACGTAAATGGGTTGAACGCCCCAACCAAAGACAAAGACTGGCCGAATGGATACAAAAACAAGACCCTCTATATGCTGCTTACAAGAGACCCACCTCAAAACAAGGGACACATACAGACTGAAAAGTGAAGGGCTGGAAAAGATATACCACGCGAATAGAGACCAAAGAAAGCAGGAGTGGCAATACTCATATCCGATAAAATAGACTTTAAAACAAAGGCTGTGAAAAGAGACAAAGAAGGCCACTACATAATGATCAAAGGAACAATCCAAGAAGAAGATATAACAATTATAAATATATATGCACCCAATATAGGAGCACCACAATATGTAAGACAAATGCTAACAAGTATGAAAGGGGAAATCAACAATAACACAATAATAGTGGAGACTTTAATACCCCACTCACACCTATGGACAGATCAACTAAAACAGAAAATTAACAAAGAAACGCAAACTTTAAATGATACATTAGATCAGTTAGACCTAATTGATATCTATAGGACATTTCACCCCAAAACAACGAATTTCACCTTTTTCAAGTGCTCATGGAACCTTCTCCAGGATAGATCACATCCTGGGCCATAAATCTAAACTTGATAAATTCAAAAATCAAATCATTCCAAGCATCTTTCTGACCATAATGCATTAAGATTAGATCTCAATTACAGGAGAAAACTATTAAAAATTCCAACATATGGAGGTTGAACAACACACTTCTGAATAACCAACAAAATCACAGAAGAAATCAAAAAGAAATCAAAATATGCATAGAAACTAATGAAAATGAAAACACAACAACCCCAAAACCTGTGGGACACTATAAAAGCAGTGCTAAGAGGAAAGTTCATAGCAATACAGGCATACCTCAAGAAACAAGAAAAAGTCAAATAAATAACCTAACTCTACAACTAAAGCAACTAGAAAAGGAAGAGTTGGAGAACCCCAGAGAGTAGAAGGAAAGAAATCTTAAAATTAGGGCAGAAATAAAATGCAAAAGAAACAAAAGAGACCATAGCAAAAATCAACAAAGCCAAAAGCTGGTTCTTTGAAAGGATAAAATAAAATTGACAAACCATTAGCCAGACTCATCAAGAAGCAAAGAGAGAAAATCAAATCAATAAAATTGAAATGAAAATGGAGAGATCACAACAGACAACACAGAAATACAAAGGATCATAAGAGACTACTATCAGCAGTTGTATGCCAATAAAATGGACAACGTGGAAGAAATGGACAAATTCTTAGAAAGTACAATTTTCCAAAACTGAACCAGGAAGAAATAGAAATCTTAACAGACCCCATCACAAGCACGGAAATTGATACTGTAATCAGAAATCTTCCAGCAAACAAAAGCCCAGGTCCAGATGGCTTCACAGCTGAATTCTACCAAAAATTTAGAAGAGCTAACACCTATCCTACTCAAACTCTTCCAGAAAATTGCAGAGGAAGGTAAACTTCCAAACTCATTCTATGAGGCCACCATCACCCTAATACCAAAACCTGACAAAGATGTCACAAAAAGAAAACTACAGGCCAATATCTCTGATGAACATAGATGCAAAATCCTCAACAAAATTCTAGCAATCAGAATCCAACAACACATTAAAAGATCATACACCATGACCAAGTGGGCTTTATCCCAGGGATGCAAGGATTCTTCAATATCCACAAATCAATCAATGTAATTCACCACATTAACAAATTGAAAATAAAACCATATGATTATCTCAATAGATGCAGAGAAGGCCTTTGACAAAATTCAACATCCATTTATGATAAAACTCTCCAGAAAGCAGGAATAGAAGGAACATACCTCAACATAATAAAAGCTATCTATGACAAACCCACAGCAAACATTATCCTCAATGGTGAAAAATTGAAAGCATTTCCCTAAAGTCAGGAACAAGACAAGGGTGTCCACTTTCACCGCTACTATTCAACAT